>NC_092340.1:203735000-213735000 GCF_046630445.1 Rutidosis leptorrhynchoides
AGTATTACCTTGAATTAGAATGATAACCTAATGTAAGTAACAAAGGTTTCTTGATCTTAGATGATTACTTGGAATGGATTAAAATGCTTGGAAGTATACTTGCAAACTTGAAAGTATTCTTGATTTTATGAAACTAGAACTTATAGAATTTATGAAGAACACTTAGAACTTGAAGATAGAACTTGAGAGAGATCAATTAGATGAATAAAATTGAAGAATGAAAGTGTTTGTAGGTGTTTTTGGTCGTGGATAATGGATGGGATTTAAAGGAAATTCTAGTTTGTATTTTAGTTTAATAATTCATGATATAAAACATGTAACTTGTTTTCTAGTTAGATATTTGGTATTAGATGACAAAGCTTTGAGTCCCACATGTTATTAATCATTTTGGGCTGCTAAGGAGCTGATTATTGAGGTGTATATACCAATAGTATATGAAATGTCCCGTTCTTATTGATTAAAAACGTTCCATATTAATTGATTTCGTTGCGAGGTTTTGACCTCTATATGAGACGTTTTTCAAAGACTGCATTCATTTTTAAACAAACCATAACCTTTATTTCATCAATAAAGGTTTAAAAAGCTTTACGTAGATTATCAAATAATGATAATCTAATATATCTTGTTTACACACGACCATTACATAATGGTTTACAATACAAATATGTTACAACAAAATAAGTTTCTTGAATGCAGTTTTTACACAATATCATACAAGCATGGACTCCAAATCTTGTCCTTATTTAAGTATGCGACAGCGGAAGCTCTTAATAATCACCTGAGAATAAACATGCTTAAAACGTCAACAAAAATGTTGGTGAGTTATAGGTTTAACCTATATATATCAAATCGTAACAATAGACCACAAGATTTCATATTTCAATACACATCCCATACATAGAGATCAAAATCATTCATATGGTGAACACCTGGTAACCGACAATAACAAGATGCATATATAAGAATATCCCCATCATTCCGGGACACCCTTCGGATATGATATAAATTTCGAAGTACTAAAGCATCCGGTACTTTGGATGGGGTTTGTTAGGCCCAATAGATCTATCTTTAGGATTCGCGTCAATTAGGGTGTCTGTTCCCTAATTCTTAGATTACCAGACTTAATAAAAAGGGGCATATTCGATTTCGATAATTCAACCATAGAATGTAGTTTCACGTACTTGTGTCTATTTTGTAAATCATTTATAAAACCTGCATGTATTCTCATCCCAAAAATATTAGATTTTAAAAGTGGGACTATAACTCACTTTCACAGATTTTTACTTCGTCGGGAAGTAAGACTTGGCCACTGGTTGATTCACGAACCTATAACAATATATACATATATATCAAAGTATGTTCAAAATATATTTACAACACTTTTAATATATTTTGATGTTTTAAGTTTATTAAGTCAGCTGTCCTCGTTAGTAACCTACAACTAGTTGTCCACAGTTAGATGTACAGAAATAAATCGATAAATATTATCTTGAATCAATCCACGACCCAGTGTATACGTATCTCAGTATTGATCACAACTCAAACTATATATATTTTGGAATCAACCTCAACCCTGTATAGCTAACTCCAACATTCACATATAGAGTGTCTATGGTTGTTCCGAAATATATATAGATGTGTCGACATGATAGGTCGAAACATTGTATACGTGTCTATGGTATCTCAAGATTACATAATATATAATACAAGTTGATTAAGTTATGGTTGGAATAGATTTGTTACCAATTTTCACGTAGCTAAAATGAGAAAAATTATCCAATCTTGTTTTACCCATAACTTCTTCATTTTAAATCCGTTTTGAGTGAATCAAATTGCTATGGTTTCATATTGAACTCTATTTTATGAATCTAAACAAAAAAAGTATAGGTTTCTAGTCGGAAAAATAAGTTACAAGTCGTTTTTGTAAAGGTAGTCATTTCAGTCGAAAGAACGACGTCTAGATGACCATTTTAGAAAACATACTTCCACTTTGAGTTTAACCATAATTTTTGGATATAGTTTCATGTTCATAATAAAAATCATTTTCTCAGAATAACAACTTTTAAATCAAAGTTTATCATAGTTTTTAATTAACTAACCCAAAACAGCCCGCGGTGTTACTACGACGGCGTAAATCCGGTTTTACGGTGTTTTTCGTGTTTCCAGGTTTTAAATCATTAAGTTAGCATATCATATAGATATAGAACATGTGTTTAGTTGATTTTAAAAGTCAAGTTAGAAGGATTAACTTTTGTTTGCGAACAAGTTTAGAATTAACTAAACTATGTTCTAGTGATTACAAGTTTAAACCTTCGAATAAGATAGCTTTATATGTATGAATCGAATGATGTTATGAACATCATTACTACCTTAAGTTCCTTGGATGAACCTACTGGAAAAGAGAAAAATGGATCTAGCTTCAATGGATCCTTGGATGGCTCAAAGTTCTTGAAGCAAAATCATGACACGAAAACAAGTTCAAGTAAGATCATCACTTGAAATAAGATTGTTATAGTTATAGAAATTGAACCAAAGTTTGAATATGATTATTACCTTGTATTAGAATGATAACCTACTGTAAGAAACAAAGATTTCTTGAGGTTGGATGATCACCTTACAAGATTGGAAGTGAGCTAGCAAACTTGAAAGTATTCTTGATTTTATGAAACTAGAACTTTTGGAATTTATGAAGAACACTTAGAACTTGAAGATAGAACTTGAGAGAGTTCAATTAGATGAAGAAAATTGAAGAATGAAAGTGTTTGTAGGTGTTTTTGGTCGTTGGTGCATGGATTAGATATAAAGGATATGTAATTTTGTTTTCATGTAAATAAGTCATGAATGATTACTCATATTTTTGTAATCTTATGAGATATTTCATGCTAGTTGCCAAATGATGGTTCCCACATGTGTTAGGTGACTCACATGGGCTGCTAAGAGCTGATCATTGGAGTGTATATACCAATAGTACATACATCTAAAAGCTGTGTATTGTACGAGTACGAATACGGGTGCATACGAGTAGAATTGTTGATGAAACTGAACGAGAATGTAATTGTAAGCATTTTTGTTAAGTAGAAGTATTTTGATAAGTGTATTGAAGTCTTTCAAAAGTGTATAAATACATATTAAAACACTACATGTATATACATTTTAACTGAGTCGTTAAGTCATCGTTAGTCGTTACATGTAAGTGTTGTTTTGAAACCTTTAGGTTAACGATCTTGTTAAATGTTGTTAACCCAATGTTTATAATAACAAAAGAGATTTTAAATTATTATATTATCATGATATTATGATGTACGAATATCTCTTAATATGATATATATACATTAAATGTCGTTACAACGATAAACGTTACATATATGTCTTGTTTCAAAATCATTAAGTTAGTAGTCTTGTTTTTACATATGTAGTTCATTGTTAATATAATTAATGATATGTTTACTTATCATAATATCATGTTAACTATATATATAACCATATATATGTCATCATATAGTTTTTTTACAAGTTTTAACGTTCGTGAATCACCGGTCAACTTGGGTGGTCAATTGTCTATATGAAACCTATTTCAATTAATCAAGTCTTAACAAGTTTGATTGCTTAACATGTTGGAAACATTTAATCATGTAAACATCAATCTCAATTAATATATATAAACATGGAAAAGTTCGGGTCACTACAGTACCTACCCGTTAAATAAATTTCGTCCCGAAATTTTAAGCTGTTGAAGGTGTTGACGAATCTTCTGGAAATAGATGCGGGTATTTCTTCTTCATCTGATCTTCACGCTCCCAGGTGAACTCGGGTCCTCTACGAGCATTCCATCGAACCTTAACAATTGGTATCTTGTTTTGCTTAAGTCTTTTAACCTCACGATCCATTATTTCGACGGGTTCTTCGATGAATTGGAGTTTTTCGTTGATTTGGATTTCATCTAACGGAATAGTGAGATCTTCTTTAGCAAAACATTTCTTCAAATTCGAGACGTGGAAAGTGTTATGTACAGCCGCGAGTTGTTGAGGTAACTCAAGTCGGTAAGCTACTGGTCCGACACGATCAATAATCTTGAATGGTCCAATATACCTTGGATTTAATTTCCCTCGTTTACCAAATCGAACAACGCCTTTCCAAGGTGAAACTTTAAGCATGACCATCTCTCCAATTTCAAATTCTATATCTTTTCTTTTAATGTCAGCGTAGCTCTTTTGTCGACTTTGGGCGGTTTTCAACCGTTGTTGAATTTGGATGATCTTCTCGGTAGTTTCTTGTATAATCTCCGGACCCGTAATCTGTCTATCCCCCACCTCACTCCAACAAATCGGAGACCTGCACTTTCTACCATAAAGTGCTTCAAACGGCGCCATCTCAATGCTTGAATGGTAGCTGTTGTTGTAGGAAAATTCTGCTAACGGTAGATGTCGATCCCAACTGTTTCCGAAATCAATAACACATGCTCGTAGCATGTCTTCAAGCGTTTGTATCGTCCTTTCGCTCTGCCCATCAGTTTGTGGATGATAGGCAGTACTCATGTCTAGACGAGTTCCTAATGCTTGCTGTAATGTCTGCCAGAATCTTGAAATAAATCTGCCATCCCTATCAGAGATAATAGAGATTGGTATTCCATGTCTGGAGACAACTTCCTTCAAATACAGTCGTGCTAACTTCTCCATCTTGTCATCTTCTCTTATTGGCAGGAAGTGTGCTGATTTGGTGAGACGATCAACTATTACCCAAATAGTATCAAAACCACTTGCAGTCCTTGGCAATTTAGTGATGAAATCCATGGTAATGTTTTCCCATTTCCATTCCGGGATTTCAGGTTGTTGAAGTAGACCTGATGGTTTCTGATGCTCAGCTTTGACCTTAGAACACGTCAAACATTCTCCTACGTATTTAGCAACATCGGCTTTCATACCCGGCCACCAAAAATGTTTCTTGAGATCCTTGTACATCTTCCCCGTTCCAGGATGTATTGAGTATCTGGTTTTATGAGCTTCTCTAAGTACCATTTCTCTCATATCTCCAAATTTTGGTACCCAAATCCTTTCAGCCCTATACCGGGTTCCGTCTTCCCGAATATTAAGATGCTTCTCCGATCCTTTGGGTATTTCATCCTTTAAATTTCCCTCTTTTAAAACTCCTTGTTGCGCCTCCTTTATTTGAGTAGTAAGGTTATTATGAATCATTATATTCATAGATTTTACTCGAATGGGTTCTCTATCCTTCCTGCTCAAGGCATCGGCTACCACATTTGCCTTCCCCGGGTGGTAACGAATCTCAAAGTCATAATCATTCAATAATTCAATCCACCTACGCTGCCTCATATTCAGTTGTTTCTGATTAAATATGTGTTGAAGACTTTTGTGGTCGGTATATATAATACTTTTAACCCCATATAAGTAGTGCCTCCAAGTCTTTAATGCAAAAACAACCGCGCCTAATTCCAAATCATGCGTCGTATAATTTTGTTCGTGAATCTTCAATTGTCTAGACGCATAAGCAATCACCTTCGTTCGTTGCATTAATACACAACCGAGACCTTGCTTTGATGCATCACAATAAATCACAAAATCATCATTCCCTTCAGGCAATGACAATATAGGTGCTGTAGTTAGCTTTTTCTTCAATAACTGAAACGCTTTCTCTTGTTCATCATTCCATTCAAATTTCTTCCCTTTATGCGTTAATGCAGTCAAGGGTTTTGCTATTCTGGAAAAGTCTTGGATGAACCTTCTGTAGTAACCAGCTAGTCCTAAAAACTGGCGTATGTGTTTCGGAGTTTTCGGGGTTTCCCACTTTTCAACAGTTTCTATCTTTGCCGGATCCACCTTAATACCTTCTTTGTTCACTATGTGACCGAGGAATTGAACTTCTTCCAACCAAAATGCACACTTTGAAAACTTAGCGTACAATTCTTCCTTCCTCAATACTTCTAACACTTTTCTCAAATGTTCACCGTGTTCTTGGTCATTCTTTGAGTAGATAAGTATGTCATCAATGAAAACAATGACAAACTTGTCAAGGTATGGTCCACACACTCGGTTCATAAGGTCCATGAACACAGCTGGTGCATTAGTTAAACCAAACGGCATGACCATAAACTCGTAATGACCGTAACGTGTTCTGAAAGCAGTCTTTGGAATATCATCTTCTTTCACCCGCATTTGATGATACCCGGAACGTAAGTCAATCTTTGAATAAACAGACGAGCCTTGTAGTTGATCAAATAAGTCGTCGATTCTCGGTAGTGGGTAGCGGTTCTTGATGGTAAGTTTGTTCAACTCTCGGTAGTCGATACACAACCTGAATGTACCATCTTTCTTCTTGACAAACAAAACAGGAGCTCCCCACGGTGATGTGCTTGGTCGAATGAAACCACGCTCTAAAAGTTCTTGTAATTGGCTTTGCAGTTCTTTCATCTCGCTGGGTGCGAGTCTGTAAGGAGCACGAGCTATTGGTGCAGCTCCTGGTACAAGATCTATTTGAAATTCAACGGATCGATGTGGGGGTAATCCCGGTAATTCTTTCGGAAATACATCGGGAAATTCTTTTGCAATGGGAACATCATTGATGCTCTTTTCTTCAGTTTGTACTTTCTCGACGTGTGCTAGAACAGCATAGCAACCTTTTCTTATTAGTTTTTGTGCCTTCAAATTACTAATAAGATGTAGCTTCGTGTTGCCCTTTTCTCCGTACACCATTAAGGGTTTTCCTTTTTCTCGTATAATGCGAATTGCATTTTTGTAACAAACGATCTCCGCTTTCACTTCTTTCAACCAGTCCATACCGATTATCACATCAAAACTCCCTAACTCTACTGGTATCAAATCAATCTTAAATGTTTCGCTAACCAGTTTAATTTCTCGATTCCGACATATATTATCTGCTGAAATTAATTTACCATTTGCTAATTCGAGTAAAAATTTACTATCCAAAGGCGTCAATGGACAACTTAATTTAGCACAAAAATCTCTACTCATATAGCTTCTATCCGCACCCGAATCAAATAAAACGTAAGCAGATTTATTGTCAATAAGAAACGTACCCGTAACAAGCTCCGGGTCTTCCTGTGCCTCTACCGCATTAATATTGAAAACTCTTCCACGGCCTTGTCCATTCGTGTTCTCCTGGTTCGGGCAATTTCTAATAATGTGGCCTGGTTTTCCACATTTATAACAAACTACATTGGCATAACTTGTTCCGACACTACTTGCTCCGCCATTACTCGTTCCGACACCATTTGTTCCTTTCGTTCTATTAACCCCTGGTCCGTAGACCTCACACTTCGCCGCGCTATGACCATTTCTTTTACACTTGTTGCAAAATTTGGTGCAGAACCCCGAGTGATTCTTTTCACACCTTTGGCATAGTTGCTTCTGATTGTTATTGTTGTTGCGGTTATTATTGTTGTTGGGATGATTGTTGTAGTTGCTGTT
Source organism: Rutidosis leptorrhynchoides (assembly GCF_046630445.1). Taxonomy (NCBI): domain Eukaryota; kingdom Viridiplantae; phylum Streptophyta; class Magnoliopsida; order Asterales; family Asteraceae; genus Rutidosis; species Rutidosis leptorrhynchoides. Next base: position 203,742,443 of record NC_092340.1, read on the forward strand.
GTTGTTGTTGTTGTTGTTGTTGTTGGGCCGTTTGTTGTAGTTGCGATTGATGTTGCGATTGTTGGGATAATTGTTGCGATTATTGTTGTAATTGCTGTTGTTGTTGTATTGGTGATTCTTATCACCGTTTTCCTCCCACTTTCTTTTGACTTGCTTCACATTGGCCTCTTCAGCAGTCTGTTCTTTAATTCTTTCTTCAATCTGGTTCACTAGTTTGTGAGCCATTCTACATGCCTGTTGTATGGAGGCGGGCTCGTGTGAACTTATATCTTCTTGGATTCTTTCCGGTAATCCTTTCACAAACGCGTCGATCTTCTCTTCCTCATCTTCGAATGCTCCCGGACACAATAGGCACAATTCTGTGAATCGTCTTTCGTACGTGGTAATATCAAATCCTTGGGTTCGTAACCCTCTAAGTTCTGTCTTGAGCTTATTGACCTCGGTTCTGGGACGGTACTTCTCGTTCATCAAGTGCTTGAATGCTGACCACGGTAGTGCGTACGCATCATCTTGTCCCACTTGCTCTAGATAGGTATTCCACCATGTTAACGCAGAACCTGTGAAGGTATGCGTAGCGTACTTCACTTTGTCCTCTTCAGTACACTTACTTATGGCAAACACCGATTCAACCTTCTCGGTCCACCGTTTCAATCCGATCGGTCCTTCGGTTCCATCAAATTCCAAAGGTTTGCAGGCAGTGAATTCTTTGTAGGTGCATCCTACACGATTTCCTGTACTGCTAGATCCAAGGTTATTGTTGGTATGTAGCGCAGCCTGTACTGCAGCTATGTTTGAAGCTAGAAAAGTACGGAATTCCTCTTCATTCATATTCACGGTGTGTCGAGTAGTCGGTGCCATTTCCTTCAAAATAGTTAAATGGAACAAGTTAATCATACAGAATATTAAGAGTAGTTAATAGTATTTCGTAGCATAATATGAACTCATTTATAAAAGCTTTTTCTTCATATTAGCGTTTTATAAGTTTAAATTCGGGTAGTACCTACCCGTTAAGTTCATACTTAGTAGCTAATATACAATTCAACTACTACAATTCTATATGAAAAACTGATTGTAATAATATTTCGCGTTCAAACTTTTATACAATATTTTACAAACTTACAATACCGTTTATTTTACATAAAGCATGAAATATAGCACACAATAACTTTGATACAAGATAGTTGTGAAGATAATTCTAGCTAGTACACAAGTCGTTCAGCAAAGGCAATAAAGACACGTAATTCATACGTCCAGAAACAAGTCATGCATTCTGGTTTTACTAGGACTACTTCCCATCCTTGGTCTTGTGCAACATAACCGTTATGGCCGTTGATAAGACAGCGTGTTGTAACGTCTTCAAAGGGACGAGGGTTACGTAATGTCCAACAGTCCCGTAATAATCTAAAAACCTCATTTCTTACCCCAATTACCGACTCCGTCACTTGTGGAAACGTTTTGTTTAATAGTTGTAGCCCGATGTTCTTGTTCTCACTTTGGTGAGAAGCGAACATTACTAATCCGTAAGCATAACATGCTTCTTTATGTTGCATGTTAGCCGCTTTTTCTAAATCACGAAGTCCAATATTCGGATATATTGAGTCAAAATAATTTCTTAACCCGTTGCGTAAAATAGCATTTGGGTTCCCCGCAATATATGCGTCAAAGTAAACACATCGTAACTTATGGGTTTCCCAATGTGATATCCCCCATCTTTCAAACGAAAGTCTCTTATAAACCAAGACATTCTTGGAACGTTCTTCGAATGTCTTACAAACTGATCTCGCCTTAAATAGTTGTGCCGAGGAATTCTGGCCGACTCTAGACAAGATTTCATCAATCATGTCTCCGGGTAGGTCTCTTAAAATATTGGGTTGTCTATCCATTTTGTGTTTTTAAACTGTAAAATAGACAAGAGTTAGATTCATAAAAAAATACTTATTAATACAAGCAATTTTTACATATATCATAAAGCATACGAACACTATATTACATATATTACACCACACGAATACAACTATCTTATTCCGACTCGCTCGTTTCTTCTTCTTCGGTTTTGGTTCGTTTTGCCAAGTTTCTAGGGATATATGATGTTCCCCTAATACGAGCCGTCGTGATCCACAATGGTTTAGAAAAACCTGGTGGTTTAGAGGTTCCCGGGTCATTGTTACAACTTAAGGACTTCGGGGGTTGACGATACATATAAAGTTCATCGGGGTTGGAATTAGATTTCTCTATTTTTATGCCCTTTCCCTTATTATTTTCTTTTGCCTTTTTAAATTCAGTTGGGGTAATTTCTATAACATCATCGGAATTCTCGTCGGAATCCGATTCATCGGAGAATTGGTAATCCTCCCAATATTTTGCTTCCTTGGCAGAAACACCATTGACCATAATTAACCTTGGTCGGTTGGTTGAGGATTTTCTTTTACTTAACCGTTTTATTATTTCCCCCACCGGTTCTATTTCTTTATCCGGTTCCGATTATTCTTCCGGTTCCGATTCTTCTTCCGGTTCCGACTCTTCTTCCGGTTCCTCTTCGGAAACTTGTGAATCAGTCCACAAATCATTCCAATTTACATTTGACTCTTCATTATTATTAGGTGAGTCAATGGGACTTGTTCTAGAGGTAGACATCTATCACATAATATCAAACGCGTTAAGAGATTAATATATCACATAATATTCACATGTTAAAAATATATAGTTTCCAACAAAATTTGTTAAGCAATCATTTTTCAAGTAAACACGGTCGAAGTCCAGACTCACTAATGCATCCTAACAAACTCGATAAGACACACTAATGCAAAATTCTGGTTCTCTAAGACCAACGCTCGGATACCAACTGAAATGTCCCGTTCTTATTGATTAAAAACGTTCCATATTAATTGATTTCGTTGCGAGGTTTTGACCTCTATATGAGACGTTTTTCAAAGACTGCATTCATTTTTAAACAAACCATAACCTTTATTTCATCAATAAAGGTTTAAAAAGCTTTACGTAGATTATCAAATAATGATAATCTAATATATCTTGTTTACACACGACCATTACATAATGGTTTACAATACAAATATGTTACAACAAAATAAGTTTCTTGAATGCAGTTTTTACACAATATCATACAAGCATGGACTCCAAATCTTGTCCTTATTTAAGTATGCGACAGCGGAAGCTCTTAATAATCACCTGAGAATAAACATGCTTAAAACGTCAACAAAAATGTTGGTGAGTTATAGGTTTAACCTATATATATCAAATCGTAACAATAGACCACAAGATTTCATATTTCAATACACATCCCATACATAGAGATCAAAATCATTCATATGGTGAACACCTGGTAACCGACAATAACAAGATGCATATATAAGAATATCCCCATCATTCCGGGACACCCTTCGGATATGATATAAATTTCGAAGTACTAAAGCATCCGGTACTTTGGATGGGGTTTGTTAGGCCCAATAGATCTATCTTTAGGATTCGCGTCAATTAGGGTGTCTGTTCCCTAATTCTTAGATTACCAGACTTAATAAAAAGGGGCATATTCGATTTCGATAATTCAACCATAGAATGTAGTTTCACGTACTTGTGTCTATTTTGTAAATCATTTATAAAACCTGCATGTATTCTCATCCCAAAAATATTAGATTTTAAAAGTGGGACTATAACTCACTTTCACAGATTTTTACTTCGTCGGGAAGTAAGACTTGGCCACTGGTTGATTCACGAACCTATAACAATATATACATATATATCAAAGTATGTTCAAAATATATTTACAACACTTTTAATATATTTTGATGTTTTAAGTTTATTAAGTCAGCTGTCCTCGTTAGTAACCTACAACTAGTTGTCCACAGTTAGATGTACAGAAATAAATCGATAAATATTATCTTGAATCAATCCACGACCCAGTGTATACGTATCTCAGTATTGATCACAACTCAAACTATATATATTTTGGAATCAACCTCAACCCTGTATAGCTAACTCCAACATTCACATATAGAGTGTCTATGGTTGTTCCGAAATATATATAGATGTGTCGACATGATAGGTCGAAACATTGTATACGTGTCTATGGTATCTCAAGATTACATAATATATAATACAAGTTGATTAAGTTATGGTTGGAATAGATTTGTTACCAATTTTCACGTAGCTAAAATGAGAAAAATTATCCAATCTTGTTTTACCCATAACTTCTTCATTTTAAATCCGTTTTGAGTGAATCAAATTGCTATGGTTTCATATTGAACTCTATTTTATGAATCTAAACAAAAAAAGTATAGGTTTCTAGTCGGAAAAATAAGTTACAAGTCGTTTTTGTAAAGGTAGTCATTTCAGTCGAAAGAACGACGTCTAGATGACCATTTTAGAAAACATACTTCCACTTTGAGTTTAACCATAATTTTTGGATATAGTTTCATGTTCATAATAAAAATCATTTTCTCAGAATAACAACTTTTAAATCAAAGTTTATCATAGTTTTTAATTAACTAACCCAAAACAGCCCGCGGTGTTACTACGACGGCGTAAATCCGGTTTTACGGTGTTTTTCGTGTTTCCAGGTTTTAAATCATTAAGTTAGCATATCATATAGATATAGAACATGTGTTTAGTTGATTTTAAAAGTCAAGTTAGAAGGATTAACTTTTGTTTGCGAACAAGTTTAGAATTAACTAAACTATGTTCTAGTGATTACAAGTTTAAACCTTCGAATAAGATAGCTTTATATGTATGAATCGAATGATGTTATGAACATCATTACTACCTTAAGTTCCTTGGATGAACCTACTGGAAAAGAGAAAAATGGATCTAGCTTCAATGGATCCTTGGATGGCTCAAAGTTCTTGAAGCAAAATCATGACACGAAAACAAGTTCAAGTAAGATCATCACTTGAAATAAGATTGTTATAGTTATAGAAATTGAACCAAAGTTTGAATATGATTATTACCTTGTATTAGAATGATAACCTACTGTAAGAAACAAAGATTTCTTGAGGTTGGATGATCACCTTACAAGATTGGAAGTGAGCTAGCAAACTTGAAAGTATTCTTGATTTTATGAAACTAGAACTTTTGGAATTTATGAAGAACACTTAGAACTTGAAGATAGAACTTGAGAGAGTTCAATTAGATGAAGAAAATTGAAGAATGAAAGTGTTTGTAGGTGTTTTTGGTCGTTGGTGCATGGATTAGATATAAAGGATATGTAATTTTGTTTTCATGTAAATAAGTCATGAATGATTACTCATATTTTTGTAATCTTATGAGATATTTCATGCTAGTTGCCAAATGATGGTTCCCACATGTGTTAGGTGACTCACATGGGCTGCTAAGAGCTGATCATTGGAGTGTATATACCAATAGTACATACATCTAAAAGCTGTGTATTGTACGAGTACGAATACGGGTGCATACGAGTAGAATTGTTGATGAAACTGAACGAGAATGTAATTGTAAGCATTTTTGTTAAGTAGAAGTATTTTGATAAGTGTATTGAAGTCTTTCAAAAGTGTATAAATACATATTAAAACACTACATGTATATACATTTTAACTGAGTCGTTAAGTCATCGTTAGTCGTTACATGTAAGTGTTGTTTTGAAACCTTTAGGTTAACGATCTTGTTAAATGTTGTTAACCCAATGTTTATAATAACAAAAGAGATTTTAAATTATTATATTATCATGATATTATGATGTACGAATATCTCTTAATATGATATATATACATTAAATGTCGTTACAACGATAAACGTTACATATATGTCTTGTTTCAAAATCATTAAGTTAGTAGTCTTGTTTTTACATATGTAGTTCATTGTTAATATAATTAATGATATGTTTACTTATCATAATATCATGTTAACTATATATATAACCATATATATGTCATCATATAGTTTTTTTACAAGTTTTAACGTTCGTGAATCACCGGTCAACTTGGGTGGTCAATTGTCTATATGAAACCTATTTCAATTAATCAAGTCTTAACAAGTTTGATTGCTTAACATGTTGGAAACATTTAATCATGTAAACATCAATCTCAATTAATATATATAAACATGGAAAAGTTCGGGTCACTACAGTATATACATCTAGAAGCTGTGTATTGTACGAGTATGAATACGGGTGCATACGAGTAGAATTGTTGATGAAAATGAATGAGAATGTAATTGTAAGCATTTTTGCTAAGTAGAAGTACTTTGATATGTGTCTTGAAGTCTTTCAAAAGTGTACTAATACAACTTAATACACTACATGTATTTACATTTTAACTGAGTCGTTAAGTCATCGTTAGTCGTTACATGAAAGTGTTGTTTTGAAACCTTTAAGTTAACGATCTCATTTAATGTTGTTAACCTAATGTTTATTATATCTAATAAGATGTTAAATTATTACATTAACATGATATTATGATGTATGAATATATTTTAATATGATATATATACATTAAAATGTCGTTACAACGATAATCGTTACATATATGCCTCGTTTTGCAATTCTTAAGTTAGTAGTCTTGTTTTACATATGTAGTTCATTGTTAACATACTTAATGATATATATAATTATCATCTTATCATGTTAAATATAGTGTAACAATATCTTAATATGATACATATGTATTTAGTAAGACGTTGTTATAACGATAATCGTTATGTATATCGTTTCGAGCTTCATAATTCAATAATCTCATTTTTTATGTATATCACACATTGTTAATATACTTAGTAAGATACTTACTTATCATAATCTCATGTTAACCATATATATGTACATATATATATCATCATGTCATTTTTACAAGTTTTAACGTTCGTGAATCGCCGGTCAACTTGGGTGGTCAATTGTCTACATAAAACTCATTTCAATTAATCAAGTCTTAACAAGTTTGATTGCTTAACATGTTGGAAACATTTATTCATGTAAATATTAATCTCATATAATATATAATCATGGAAAAGTTCGGGTCACTACACCATTCACCTTAAAAGTGTCGTTATCTCCATATAACTCAACATACCCCGTCGGGTAAGTTCTTTTGACTATGTAAGGACCCGACCATCTAGACTTTAACTTACCGGGCGAGAACTTAAAATGTGAATTGAACACTAGAAGTTTGTCGTTTGGGTGAAATTCCTTAGGTCCCTTAAGTCGGGCGTCATGCCATCGTTTAGTCTTCTCTTTGTATGTCAGAGAGTTGTCGTATGCCTCTAACCTATGCTCCTCTAATTCATGCATTTGCATGATTCATTTTTCCTTAGCTTGTTCTAGGTCTAGGTTCACTTCCTTAATTGCCCAAAATGCTCTATACTCAACCTTCACTAGGAGGTGACATGCTTTCCCATAAACCAAACGAAATGATGTGGTGCCTATTGGTGTCTTATATGCGGTTCTAAATGCCCATAAGGCATCGTCAAGTTTGCTTGACCAAACCTTAGGGTTATTGTTATCCGCCTTTTCAAAAATCTGTTTCAAAGCACGATTCGTACTCTCCACTTGACCACTCGTTTGAGGGTGGAAAGGGGTGAAGAAACGATGTGTAACACCATATTTTTCGAGCACTTTTTCCATAAAACTATTTGCAAAGTGCGTGCCTCGATCCGAGATCAACGCCTTTGGCACTCCAAATCCTAGCAAACAAACTTTTCAAGAACTTAACCACTACTCCAGCGTCATTGGTTGGCAAGGCTTTGGCCTCGGCCCATTTCAAAACATAATCTACCGCAACCAAGATATAGAGACACTTGTTCGAGTTCGGAAATGGACCCATAAAGTCTAGGTCTCATACATCAAATATCTCGCATATTTGGATCCCTGTTTGGGGCATCTCGTCCCTCTTTGAAATGGATCCGGACCTTTGGAAAGAATCGCATCTTTTTACCAACTCATGAGCGTCTTTGAATATCCTGGGCCAATAAAAACCGGAATCAAACACTTTTTTCGCGGTGTGATTCGGACCAAAATGTCCTCCCGTAGGTCCACTATGAGAACTCTTAAAAATCTCTCGGGCCTCTTGCCCATATACACACCTCCGGATTACTTGGTCTGCCCTAATGCGGAACAAGTCCGGCTCTTCCCAAAAATAGTACCTTAGGTCAGTGGAAAACTTTTTCTTTTGTTGGTACGTAAATCCTTTTTGCAAAACATTTGAGGCCAAGTAATTTGCAAAGTCGGCAAACCATGGGACTTCATCGACTAAGTGTTCATCTGGGAAAGTGTTCCGAATTTTGGACTCTTCTAAAGGTTGAAGCTCGGGATTGTCTATTCTTGACAAGTGGTCGACGGCCACGTTCTCGGCTCCCTTTTTATCTTTTATCTCTGATAATTCATAAATTGTACATATTTTTAGACACATTTTTAGGAATTATCTTGGCATTTTAAGATCATTTAAAGTACTTTAACATACAAAAAATGGATAAAATCAAGAAAAGTGTATTTTAACGTTATCAAACATAATTTATATGATTTTAGTCAATATTATGAACTTCCGATACTTTAATGAATTATAATTGATTTCAGATTATTTTGAAGTATCGATGACTTTTTGGAGCTAAATAAAGAATAAAGTTACAAAAAGTCGAGATATTTTGATGCGCAAAAGAAGTTGAATTGCTAGACAGAAAAATAAAATTGGGTTGTTATAAAGGAAGTTCACTTAAGAGGCGTTTGGGTCCATGTTAAATTATTGGCTAGAGATCAATTGAAGATGGACATTTAAATGGACATGTGGAGTATGTTGGTCCTAATCGATTAAAAGTCCAAAACTTACTCTTGAGCCCCAAGCTAATTTAACTGCATAAATACAAATAATATGGGCACAAAGTAATACAGTGGGTGTCGTGTGTGTTGCTGCGGCTGAAAAGAGCCGAACCCCTTTTGGGGTTTTGTTTGGTCGAATCACTTGGAAGAAAGAAACAAAGCAACAATCAAATTAAATGGTTTGTGTTCTTGGTATTAGTCACGGCAACATCTTGAATTCTGGTCAAACAAAGAATTAAGGGTGCATTTGCTGTTGCTTAAGTGGACAAAGAACAAAAACAAAGGTCTTTGTAATTGTTGGTCGACGCACAGAAAAAGAAAAAAAGGAAAAGAGGTTTATGCAATCTTTTAATTTTAGTTCATTGTGTTATTGCTCCGTATTTTATTTTCATCCTTTGGATTAATGTTTATGAACTTGAAAATAATTTAATATTGCAATATTTTTGTCTATGGAAATAATGATTTCTTTATGCAATATTTATTTGTGTTTATGTTCAATTCATATTATGGTTATGAGCTAAATTTATGTATGGTTGCTTAGACTAAATACTTGTACTATTGGATTACTTTTGTATTAGTTAGTTTTACAGAATCTCTGATTAACTATCAATGTCTTAAGCTTAATTATTTACCACTATTTGATCAATTAGATTTACAATAATGAAATAATGAGAGTTTGAATAGAACATCACTAGGATTAATTCTTATTATTAAAACATAATTATCAATTAGGTTTATTTAATTAACCATATTAATAAGCTTAATTGGTATTAAAATCATATTGGGATAATGGTGAGGGTTATAGCTAGTCACTATAATCTATGTTTAATTAACCAAATTAAACTATCTATTAGGTCTTAAGCGTAACATTAACTAGGTCTTAATCTTAATAATCCAACATATAAGTGAATAGAGTCTAGGTAAACATATTTTTCTCATCTTGGTATTTGTTTTCTCGCTACTTGTTTTATTTATTATTATGGGTTTTGGGTTAAAGCCAAAAATAGGCTACAAACTTACACAAATGTACCGATGTCGCCCACAAACTCATTTCCGTCCTACTGTCGCCTACAAACTTATAAAAAATGTGCTAATATAAACAAAATACTTTTTTTAACCGTCAACCAAAATGATTGATTACGGGCTTCTAAGTAGTCATGACACGTCGGTGATGCATCGAAATAGAACTGAAAGTATATGGGCGACATCGGGACACAACTGAAAGTATATGGGCGACATCGGGACACAACTGAAAGTATATGGGCGGCATCGGGACATATAAAATGAATAAATAAAGTTAAATAATTAACTTTATCAGTTCAGCAGGTAACCGGTAACGAAGTGGTAACATCAGCACATTTTTTATAAGTTTGTAGGCGACAGTAGGACGGAAATAAGTTTGTGGGCGATCGGTACATTTGTGTAAGTTTTTAGCCTACTTTTGGCTTTAACCCTATTATTATTGCTATTGGCATTCCGGTCACTAAACGGAAAAACACTTGCGTTTTATTTATTTGCTACTAGTTTATTAGCTTTATTAGATTTAGTTAATTAATTACATTTTAGTTACAATCTTGAATTACATCCATACTCTCCTTGGAACGATACCTGGATTTTACCAAACTATACTATTGCACGATCGGGTACACTTCCCGTAAGTGTGTGTAGTCTTTTAATCGGTAATTTCTTGTTTATAAATTATATAACTAGATTTCACACATCAATCTCTATATCAAACTCTTGTAAAAGTAGCACCCAACGAATCAAACGATGTTTCGTGTCTTGCTTTTGAAATAGATATTTCAACGTGGAGTGATCCGTGAATACGATCGTCTTTGAAAGCACAAGATAAGACCGAAACTTATCGAAAGCGAACACTACCGCGAGAAGTTCTTTCTCGGTTGTAGTGTAACTCAATTGGGCCCCGTTTAGCATCTTTCTTGCATAATAAATGGGTCTAAAGTGTTGATCAAATCTTTGACCAAGACCCGCACCAAGTGCATAGTCGCTCGCATCGCACATTAATTCAAAGTTCTTGTCCTAATCGGGAGAGATAAGAAGTGGCGGATTGGTGTGCTTTTCTTTTAACAACTTAAAAGCTTCGGTGCACTCATCATTAAACAAAAATGGTTGGTCTTTCTCTAACAATTTGGTCATGGGCCGGGCAATTTTCGAAAAATCTTTTATAAAGCGACGGTAAAAACCCGCATTCCCAAGAAAGCTTCGTATTACTTTTACATCAGAAGGTTCCGAGAGGTATTTTATCAAAAGGTTCCGGGAGGTCTTTTATCACACTAATCTTAGCTTTATCTACCTCAATTCCCGCCCTTGAGATTTTATCACCCAACACTACCCCCTCGTTGACCATGAAGTGACATTTTTCCCAATTTAAAACTAAATTTGCATTTTCGCAACGGGTCAACATTTTATCTAAATTTTAAAGACAATGGTCAAATGAGTTTCCGAACACCGAAAAGTCATCTATGAATACCTTCATCATGTCCTCAACCATATCCGAAAAGATTGCAAGCATGCATCTTTGGAATGTACCCGGGGCGTTACATAACCCAAAGGGCATTCTTCGGTAAGCAAATGTACCATAGGGACACGAAAAGTAGCCTTTTCTTGGTCTTCAGGATCTATCGGGATATGAAAATATCTCGAAAACCCGTCAAGAAAACAATAAAACTCTCTCCCGGCTAGACATTCGATCATTTGATCAATGTATGGGAGTGGGAAATGGTCCTTTCTTGTGGTATCGTTTAGACGCCTATAGTCAATGCATACCCGCCATCGTGTGATGATTTGGGTCGGGACAAGTCCGTTTTGGTCATTTAAGATGACCATGGTCCCACCATTTTTGGGCACCACTTGAACGGGACTCACCAATGGTGAGTCGGAGATTGGGTAGATAAGGCCCACATCTAACAATTTAATCACCTCCTTTTTAACTACCTCTTTCATGTTTAGGCTCAGTCTCCGTTGTCTTTAGACAACCGGTTTAAAATTATTTTCCATGAGGATTTTTTATGTACAATATGATAGATTGATCCCTAGGATGTCCGTGTTTTTCCATGCTATCGCCTTATGGTGAGACTTTAGAAGTGAAACAAGTCATGTCTCTTGGTCCATGGTGAGCCTCGAAGAGATGATCACCGAAAGTTGGCTTGCTTCCTTAAGATAAGTATATTCAAGATGCTTAGGGAGCTCTTTTAGCTCAAGAGTGGGAGGTTCTTCCCATGAACACTTGATTCGAAGTCTATCTTCGTTAGGAATAGCCTCAAATGACTCTTCTCGAGTGGTTTCACTTTCACTTTCAAATTCATCAACATTAACATTCATCAATTCCCTAAAATCGGCCTCTAAGTCTACAATTTCATTATCACAAAGTGGGTTGAATCCGGTGGTATCAACCTTTAAAAGCTTTTCAAGCTCTTCATATACATAAAGGTCAATATGTTCAAAAGCATAGCAGTCATCATCATCGGTGTTACTTGGTTGCTTCACATCTTCCCAGATATTGATAGTCATACGCTCTTCGTCAACCCCAATGTTAAGTTGGTTGCGTTGCACCAAAATGACGGTGTCGGCGGTCGCTAAAAATGGTCTTCCTAAGATGAGGGGAACTTGAAGGTCATCCTTCATCTTCATGATCACAAAATCAACCGGTAACACCAAGGTGTCAATGCTAGCCAAGATGTCCTCGGCGATGCCAATGGCGGTGTCAAACGAATGGTTGGACAATCTTATCCTAATTCGGGTCGGTTTAAGAGGTCCAGGGCCAAGTCTCTCGTAAAGTGAATGGGGCATTAGGTTAATGCTTGCACCCAAGTCGGCAAGTGCATTGAACATTTCTGAATCACCAAACTTGCAAGGGAAACAAATTTTCATGGATCTCCTAACTTTTTAGGAATCCTTGGCCTTGATGCAAGAATCTTATTACACTCCTCTTCAATAAAGAAAGATGTTTCGTCATGATATTTACCCCTTTGAGAGATTAGCTCTTTGATGAAGCGTCCATAATTTGGCATTCCTTTGAGCACATCGGTGATTGGCAAGTTAACCGACACGTTTTTCATCATATCTTGTAACTTCTTGTATTGAGCTGCCAAGTTGTCCTTCCTTAAATCTTTTGGATACGGACGAGTCTTGTAGCCTTCAAAGGCTCATTACCCTTTGTTTTACCCTTATCATTGAAATGTCCCGTTCATATTGATTAAAAACGTTCCATATTAATTGATTTCGTTGCGAGGTTTTGACCTATATATGAGACGTTTTTCAAAGACTGCATTCATTTTTAAAACAATCATAACCTTTACTTTATCAATAAAGGTTTTAAAAACATTACGTAGATTATCAAATAATGATAATCTAAAATATACTGTTTACACACGACCATTACATAATGGTTTACAATAGAAATATATTACATCGACAAATGTTTCTTGAATGCAGTTTTTACACAATATCATACAAACATGGACTCCAAATCTTGTCCTTATTTTAGTATGCAACATCGGAAGCTCTTAGTATTGACCTGAGAATAAACATGCTTAAACGTCAACAAAAATGTTGGTGAGTTATAGGTTTAACCTATATATATCAAATCGTAACATTAGACCACAAGATTTCATATTTCAATACATATCCCATACATAGAGATAAAAATTATTCATAAGGTGAACACCTGGTAACCGACATTAACAAGATGCTTATATAAGAATATCCTCATCATTCCGGGACACCCTTCGGATATGATATAAATTTCGAAGTACTAAAGCATCCGGTACTTTGGATGGGGTTTGTTAGGCCCAATAGATCTATCTTTAGGATTCGCGTCAATTAGGGTGTCTGTTCCCTAATTCTTAGATTACCAGACTTAATAAAAAGGGGCATATTCGATTTCGATAATTCAACCATAGAATGTAGTTTCACGTACTTGTGTCTATTTTGTAAATCATTTATAAAACCTGCATGTATTCTCATCCCAAAAATATTAGATTTTAAAAGTGGGACTATAACTCACTTTCACAGATATTTCCTTCCTTGGAAATAAGACTTGGCCACGGATCGATTCACGAACCTATACAAATATGTACATATATATCAAAGTATGATCAAAATATAATTACAACCATTTTTATTATGTTTTAAAGATTTGAGTGTATTAAGTCAGCTGTCCTCGTTAATAACCTACAACTAGTTGTCCACAGTTAGATGTACAGAAATAAATAGATATATATTATCTTGAATCAATCCACGACCCAGCGTATACACGTCTCAGGCTAGATCACAACTCAAAGTATATATATTTTTGGAATCAACCTCAACCCTGTATAGCTAACTCCAACATTACTGTATATAGAGTGTCTATGGTTGTTCCAAATAATATATATACATGGGTCGATATGATATGTCAAAACATTTTCATACGTGTCTATGGTATCCCAAGATTACATAATATATTAGAATACATGTATAATACAATATAAGTTAGCTAGGATATGATTTGTATAGATTTGTTAAACATTTCCCGTAGCTAAAAAGATCAAAAATATCCAATCTTGTTTTACCCATAACTTCTTCATTTTAAATCCGTTTTGAGTGAATCAAATTGATATGGTTTCATATTGAACTATAATTTAAGAATCCAAACAGAAATATTATAGGTTTATAGTCGGAAATTTAAGTTACATGTCAATTACTAAAGAGGTAGTCATTTCTGTCGAAAGAACGACATCTTGATGACCATTTTGAAAAACATACTTTCACTTTGAGTTTAACCAAGATTTTTGAATATATACTTTCATGTTCATATTAAAAATCATTTTCCCAGAAGAACAACTTTTAAATCAAAGTTTATCATAGTTTTTAATTATCCAAACCAAAACAGCCCCCGGTTTCACTACGACGGCGTATATCCGATTTTATGGTGTTCATCGTGTTTTCAGGTTTTAAATCATTAAGTTAGCATATCATATAGATATAGAACATGTGTTTATTTGATTTTAAAAGTCAAGTTAGAAGGATTAACTTTTTTTTGTGAACAAGTTTAGAATTAACTAAACTATGTTCTAGTGATTACAAGTTTAAACCTTCGAATAAGATAGCTTTATATGTATGAATCGAATGATGTTATGAACATCATTACTACCTCAAGTTTTCTGGATAAAACTACTGGAAATGAAAAAAATGGATCTAGCTTCAAAGGATCCTTGGATGGCTTGAAAGTTCTTGAAGCAGAATCATGACACGAAAACAGTTCAAGTAAGATTTTCACTCGAAATAAGATTGTTATAGTTGTAGAAATTGAATCAAAGTTTGAATATGAATATTACCTTGAATTAGAAAGATAACCTACTGTAAATAACAAAGGTACCTTGATCTTATATGATTACTTGGAATGAATTAGAAAGCTTGGAAGTAGACTTGCAAACTTGGAAGTATTCTTGATTTTTATGAAACTATACTTATGGAATTTATGAAGAACACTTAGAACTTGAAGATGGAACTTGAGAGAGATCAATTAGATAAATAAAATTGAAGAATGAAAGTGTTTGTTGGTGTTTTTGGTCGTTGGTATATGGATTAGATATAAAAGATATGTAATTTTGTTTTTATGAAAATAAGTCATGAATGATTACTAATATTTTTGTAATTTTATGAGATATTTCATGCTAGTTTCCAAATGATGGTTCCCACATGTGTTAGGTGACTCATATGGGCTGCTAAGAGCTGATCATTGGAGTGTATATACCAATAGCACATACATCTAAAAGCTGTGTATTGTACGAGTACGAATACGGGTGCATACGAGTAGAATTGTTGATGAAACTGAACGAGGATGTAATTGTAAGAATTTTTGTTAAGTAGAATTTTTGAAGTCTTTCAAAAGTGTAAGAATACATATCAAAACACAACATGTATATACATTCTAATGGAGTCGTTAAGTCTTCGTTAGTCGTTACATGTAAGTGTTGTTTTGAAACCTTTAAGTTAACGATCTCAAATAATGTTGTTAACCCAATGTTTATTATATCAAATGAGATGTTAAATTATTATATTATCATGATATTATGATGTATGAATATATCTTAATAAGATATATACATTAAAATATCGTTACAACGATAATCGTTACATATAAGTCTCGTTTCGTAATTCTTGAGTTAGTAGTCTTGTTTTTACATATGTAGTTCATTGTTAACACACTTAATGATATATTTAAATATCCTTTTATCATGTTAAATATAGTGTATCAATATCTTAATATGATACATATATATTTAGTAGACGTTATCATAACGATAATCGTTATATATATCATATCGAGTTTCTTAACTTAGTAATCTCATTTCTTATGTATATCACACATTGTTAATATACTTAGTGAGATACTTACTCATCATAATCTCATGTTAACCATATATATATGTCTATATATACAACAACATGTAGTTTTTACAATTTTGTAACATTCGTGAATCGCCGGTCAACTTGGGTGATCAATTCTCTATATGAAACTTATTTCATTTAATCAAGTCTTAACAAGTTTGATTGCTTAACAAGTTGGAAACATTTAGTCATGTAAATATCAATCTCAATTAATATATATAAACATGGAAAAGTTCAGGTCACTACAGTACCTACCCGTTAAATAAATTTCGTCCCGAAATTTTAAGCTGTTGAAGGTGTTGACGAATCTTCTGGAAATAGATGCGGGTATTTCTTCTTCATCTAATCTTCATGCTCCCAGGTGAACTCGGGTCCTCTACGAGCATTCCATCGAAACTTAACAATCGGTATCTTGTTTTGCTTAAGTCCCTTAACCTCACGATCCATTATTTTGACGGGTTCTTCAATGAATTGAAGTTTTTCATTGATTTGGATTTCGTCCAACGGAATAGTGAGATCTTCTTATTGAAAATATTTCTTCAAATTCGAGATGTGGAAAATGTTATGTACAGCCGCAAGTTGTTGAGGTAGCTCCAGTTGGTAAGCTACTGGTCCGACACGATCTATAATCTTGAATGGTCCAATGTACCTTGGATTTAGTTTCCCCCGTTTACCAAATCGAACAACGCCTTTCCAAGGTGAAACCTTAAGTATGACCATTTCTCCAATTTCAAACTCTATATCTTTTCTTTTACTGTCCGCGTAGCTCTTTTGTCGACTCTGGGAGGTTTTCAATCGTTGTTGAATTTAGATAATTTTCTCGGTAGTTTCTGGTATTATCTCTGGACCCGTAATCTGTCTATCCCCTACTTCATTCCAACAAATAGGAGACCTGCACTTTCTACCATAAAGTGCCTCAAACGACGCCATCTCAATACTAGAATGATAACTGTTGTTGTAGGAAAATTCTGCTAATGGTAGGTGTCGATCCCAACTGTTTCCGAAATCAATAACAGATGCTCGTAGCATGTCTTCAAGCGTTTGTATCGTCCTTTCGCTCTGCCCATCAGTTTATGGATGATAGGCAGTACTCATGTCTAGACGAGTCCCCAATGCTTTTTGCAACATCTGCAAGAACCTTGAAACAAATCTACCATCCCTATCAGAGATAATAGAGACGGGTATTCCATTTCTGGAGACAACCTCCTTCAAATACAATCGCGCCAACTTCTCCATTTTGTCATCTTCTCTTATTGGCAGGAAGTGTGCTGACTTGGTGAGACGATCAACTATTACCCAAATAGTATCATAACCACTTGCAGTCCTTGGCAATTTAGTAATGAAATCCATGGTAATGTTTTCTCATTTCCATTCCGGGATTTCAGGTTGTTGTAGTAGACCTGATGGTTTTTGATGTTTAGCTTTGACCTTAGAACACGTCAAACATTCTCCTACATATTTAGCAATATCGGCTTTCATACCCGGCCACCAAAAGTGTTTCTTGAGATCTTTATACATCTTCCCCGCTCCGGGATGTATTGAATATCTGGTTTTATGTGCTTCTTTAAGTACCATTTCTCTCACATCTCCAAACCTTGGTACCCAAATTCTATCAGCCCTGTATTGGGTTTCGTCTTCCCGAATATTAAGATGTTTCTCTGATCCTTTGGGTATCTCATTTTTCAACTTTCCTTCTTTTACAACCCCCTGTTGCGCCTCCTTTATTTGAGTAGTAAGGTTAGTACGAATAATTATATTCATAGCTTTTACCCGTATAGGTTCTCTGTCCTTTCTACTCAAAGCGTCGGCTACCACATTCGCCTTCCCAGGGTGGTATCGAATCTCAAAATCATAATCATTCAATAGTTCAATCCACCTGCGTTGTCTCATATTCAGTTGCTTCTGATTAAATATATGTTGGAGACTTTTGTGGTCGGTATATATAATACTTTTGACTCCATATAAATAATTCCTCTAAGTCTTTAATGCAAAAACAACAGCACCCAATTCCAAATCGTGAGTTGTATAATTTTGCTCGTGAATCTTCAATTGTCTGGACAATTTTGCTCGTGAATCTTCAATTGTCTAGACGCATAAACAATCACCTTCGTTCGTTACATTAATACACAACCGAGACCTTGCTTTGATGCGTCACAATAAATCACAAAATCATCATTCCCTTCAAGCAATGACAATATAGGTGCCGTAGTTAGCTTTTCTTCAATAACTGAAACGTCTTCTCTTGTTCATCCTTCCATTCAAATTTCTTCCCTTTATGCGTTAATACAGTCAAGGGTTTTGCTATTTTACAGAAATCTTGGATGAATCTTCTGTAGTAACCAGCCAATCCTAAAAATTGACGTATATGCTTCGGAGTTTTTGGGGTTTCCCACTTATCAACGGTTTTGATCTTTGCCGGGTCCACCTGGATACCTTCTTTGTTCACTATGTGACCGAGGAATTGAACTTCTTCCAACCAAAATGCACACTTTGAAAACTTAGCGTACAGTTTTTCTTTCCTCAATACTTCTAACATTTTTCTCAAATATTCTTCGTGCTCTTAATCATTCTTTGAGTAAATAAGTATGTCATAGATGAAAACAATGACAAACTTGTCAAGATATGGCCCACACACTCGGTTCATAAGGTCCATGAACACAGCTGGTGCATTAGTCAATCCAAACGGCATAACCATAAACTCGTAATGACCATAACGCGTCCTAAAAGCAGTTTTTGGAATATCATCCTCCTTTACTCGCATTTGATGATATCCAGAACGTAAATCAATTTTCGAATAAACCGACGAGCCTTGTAGTTGATCAAATAAGTCATCAATTCTTGGCAGTGGATAACGGTTTTTGATGGTAAGTTTATTCAACTCTCTGTAGTCAATACAAAACCTAAATGTACCATCCTTCTTCTTGACAAACAAAACAGGAGCTCCCCATGGTGATGTGCTTAGTCGAATGAAACCACGTTTTAATAGTTCTTGCAGTTGGCTTTGCAGTTCTTTCATCTCGCTGGGTGCGAGTCTGTAAGGAGCACGAGCTATTGGTGCAGCTCCTGGTACAAGATCTATTTGAAATTCAACAGATCGATGTGGAGGTAGTCCCGGTAATTCTTTCGGAAATACATCGGGAAATTCTTTTGCGACGGGAACATCATTGATGCTCTTTTCTTCAGTTTGTACTTTCTCGAAGTGTGCTAGAACAGCATAGAAACCTTTTCTTATTAGTTTTTGTGCCTTCAAATTACTAATAAGATGTAGCTTTGTGTTGCCCTTTACTCCGTACACCATTAAGGGTTCTCCTTCTTCTCGTACAATGCGAATTGCATTTTTGTAACATACGATCTCTGCTTTCATCTCCTTCAGCCAGTCCATGCCAACTATTACATCAAAACTCTCTAACTCTACTGGTATCAAATCAATCTTAAATATTTCGCTACCCAGTTTAATTTCTCGATTCTGACATATATAATCTGCTGAAATTAATTTACCGTTTGCTAATTCGAGTAAAAATTTACTATCCAACGGCGTCAATGGACAA
Organism: Rutidosis leptorrhynchoides; assembly: GCF_046630445.1. Taxonomy (NCBI): domain Eukaryota; kingdom Viridiplantae; phylum Streptophyta; class Magnoliopsida; order Asterales; family Asteraceae; genus Rutidosis; species Rutidosis leptorrhynchoides. The sequence continues at coordinate 203,762,156 of NC_092340.1, forward strand.
CTTAATTTAGCACAAAAATCTCTACTCATATAGCTTCTATCCACACCCGAATCAAATAAAACGTAAGCAAATTTATTGTCAATAAGAAACGTACCCGTAACAAGCTCCGGATCTTCATGTGCCTCTGCTGTATTAATATTGAAACCTCTTCCGCTGCCTTGTCCATTCGTGTTCTCCTGGTTCGGGCAATTTCTAATAATGTGGCCCAGTTTTCCACATTTATAACAAACTACATTGGCATAACTTGCTCCGACACGACTTGCTCCACCATTACTCGTTCCAATACCATTTGTTCCTTTCGTTCTGTTAACCCCTGGTCCGTATGAAATGTCCCGTTCTTATTGATTAAAAACGTTCCATATTAATTGATTTCGTTGCGAGGTTTTGACCTCTATATGAGACGTTTTTCAAAGACTGCATTCATTTTTAAAACAAACCATAACCTTTATTTCATAAATAAAGGTTTTAAAAAGCTTTACGTAGATTATCAAATAATGATAATCTAAAATATCCTGTTTACACACGACCATTACATAATGGTTTACAATACAAATATGTTACAACAAAATAAGTTTCTTGAATGCAGTTTTTACACAATATCATACAAGCATGGACTCCAAATCTCGTCCTAATTTAAGTATGCGACAGCGGAAGCTCTTAATAATCAACTGAGAATAAACATGCTTAAAACGTCAACAAAAATGTTGGTGAGTTATAGGTTTAACCTATATATATCAAATCATAATAATACACCACAAGATTTCATATTTCAATACACATCCCATACATAGAGATAAAAATCATTCATATGGTGAACACCTGGTAACCGACATTAACAAGATGCATATATAAGAATATCCCCATCATTCTGGGACACCCTTCGGATATGATATAAATTTCGAAGTACTAAAGCATCCGGTACTTTGGATGGGGCTTGTTGGGCCCAATAGATCTATCTTTAGGATTCGCGTCAATTAGGGTGTCTGTTCCCTAATTCTTAGATTACCAGACTTAATAAAAAGGGGCATATTCGATTTCGATAATTCAACCATAGAATGTAGTTTCACGTACTTGTGTCTATTTTGTAAATCATTTATAAAACCTGCATGTATTCTCATCCCAAAAATATTAGATTTTAAAAGTGGGACTATAACTCACTTTCACAGATTTTTACTTCGTCGGGAAGTAAGACTTGGCCACTGGTTGATTCACGAACCTATAACAATATATACATATATATCAAAGTATGTTCAAAATATATTTACAACACTTTTAATATATTTTGATGTTTTAAGTTTATTAAGTCAGCTGTCCTCGTTAGTAACCTACAACTAGTTGTCCACAGTTAGATGTACAGAAATAAATCGATAAATATTATCTTGAATCAATCCACGACCTAGTGTATACGTATCTCAGTATTGATCACAACTCAAACTATATATATTTTGGAATCAACCTCAACCATGTATAGCTAACTCCAACATTCACATATAGAGTGTCTATGGTTGTTCCAAAATATATATAGATGTGTCGACATGATAGGTCGAAACATTGTATACGTGTCTATGGTATCTCAAAATTACATAATATACAATACAAGTTGATTAAGTTATGGTTGGAATAGATTTGTTACCAATTTTCACGTAGCTAAAATGAGAAAAATTATCCAATCTTGTTTTACCCATAACTTCTTCATTTTAAATCCGTTTTGAGTGAATCAAATTGCTATGGTTTCATATTGAACCCTATTTTATGAATCTAAACAGAAAAAGTATAGGTTTATAGTCGAAAAAATAAGTTACAAGTCGTTTTTGTAAAGGTAGTCATTTCAGTCGAAAGAACGACGTCTAGATGACCATTTTAGAAAACATACTTCCACTTTGAGTTTAACCATAATTTTTGGATATAGTTTCATGTTCATAATAAAAATCATTTTCTCAGAATAACAACTTTTAAATCAAAGTTTATCGTAGTTTTTAATTAACTAACCCAAAACAGCCCGCGGTGTTACTACGACGGCGTAAATCCGGTTTTACGGTGTTTTTCGTGTTTCCAGATTTTAAATCATTAAGTTAGCATATCATATAGATATAGAACATGTGTTTAGTTTATTTTAAAAGTCAAGTTAGAAGGATTAACTTTTGTTTGCGAACAAGTTTAGAATTAACTAAACTATGTTCTAGTGATTATAAGTTTAAACCTTCGAATAAGATAGCTTTATATGTATGAATCGAATGATGTTATGAACATCATTACTACCTTAAGTTCCTTGGATAAACCTACTGGAAAAGAGAAAAATGGATCTAGCTTCAACGGATCCTTGGATGGCTCGAAGTTCTTGAAGCAGAATCATGACACGAAAACAAGTTCAAGTAAGATTATCACTTGAAATAAGATTGTTATAGTTATAGAAATTGAACCAAAGTTTGAATATGATTTTTACCTTGTATTAGAATGATAACCTACTGTAAGAAACAAAGATTTCTTGAGGTTGGATGATCACCTTACAAGATTGGAAGTGAGCTAGCAAACTTGAAAGTATTCTTGATTTTATGTAACTAGAACTTGTAGAATATATGAAGAACACTTAGAACTTGAAGATAGAACTTGAGAGAGATCAATTAGATGAAGAAAATTGAAGAATGAAAGGGTTTTTAGGTGTTTTTGGTCGTTGGTGTATGGATTAGATATAAAGGATATGTTATTTTGTTTTCATGTAAATAAGTCATGAATGATTACTCATATTTTTGTAATTTTATGAGATATTTCATGCTAGTTACCAAATGATGGTTCCCACATGTGTTAGGTGACTCACATGGGCTGCTAAGAGCTGATCATTGGAGTGTATATACCAATAGTACATACATCTAAAAGCTGTGTATTGTACGAGTACGAATACAGGTGCATACGAGTAGAATTGTTGATGAAACTGAACGAGGATGTAATTGTAAGCATTTTGGTTAAGTAGAAGTATTTTGATAAGTGTATTGAAGTCTTTCAAAAGTGTATAAATACATATTAAAACACTACATGTATATACATTTTAACTGAGTCGTTAAGTCATCGTTAGTCGTTACATGTAAGTGTTGTTTTGAAACCTTTAGGTTAACGATCTTGTTAAATGTTGTTAACCCAATGTTTATAATATCAAATGAGATTTTAAATTATTATATTATTATGATATTATCATGTATGAATATCTCTTAATATGATATATATACATTAAATGTCTTTACAACGATAATCGTTACATATATGTCTCGTTTAAAAATCATTAAGTTAGTAGTCTTGTTTTTACATATGTAGTTCATTGTTAATATACTTAATGATATGTTTACTTATCATAGTATCATGTTAACTATATATATATATCCATATATATGTCATCATATAGTTTTTACAAGTTTTAACGTTCGTGAATCACCGGTCAACTTGGGTGGTCAATTGTCTATATGAAACATATTTCAATTAATCAAGTCTTAATAAGTTTGATTGCTTAACATGTTGGAAACATTTAATCATGTAAATATCAATCTCAATTAATATATATAAACATGGAAAAGTTCGGGTCACTACACCGTAGACCTCACACTTCACCGCGCTATGACCATTTCTTTTACACTTGTTGCAAAATTTGGTGCAGAAACCTGAGTGATACTTTTCACACCTTTGGCATAGCTGCTTCTGATTGTTGTTGTTGTTGCGGTTGTTATTGTTGTTGGGATGATTGTTGTAGTTGTTGTTGTTCTTGTTGTTGTTGTTGTTGTTGTGCCGTTTGTTGTAGTTGCGATTGTTGGGATAGTTGTTGTTATTTTGGTGACTCTTATCACCGTTTTCCTCCCACTTTCTTTTGACTAGCTTCACGTTGGCCTCTTCGGCCGCCTGTTCTTTAATTCTTCCCTCAATCTGGTTCACTAGTTTGTGAGCCATTCTACATGCCTTTTGTATGGAGGCAGGCTCGTGTGAACTTATATCTTCTTGGATTCTCTCTGGTAACCCTTTCACAAACGCGTCGATCTTCTCTTCCTCATCTTCGAACGCTCTCGGACACAATACGCACAATTCTGTGAATCGTCTTTTGTACGAAGTAATATCGAATCCCTGTGTTCGTAACCCTCTAAGTTCTGACTTGAGCTTATTGACCTCGGTTCTGGGACGGTACTTCTCGTTCATCAAGTGCTTGAATGTTGACCACGGTAGCGCGTAAGCAGCATCTTATCCCACTTGCTCTAGATAGGTATTCCACCATGTTAACGCAATACCTGTGAAGGTATGCGCAGCGTACTTCACTTTGTCTCCTTCAGCACACTTACTTATGGCAAACACCGATTCAACTTTCTCGGTCCACCGTTTCAATCCGATTGGTCCTTCGGTCCCATCAAATTCTGAAGGTTTGCAGGCAGTGAATTCCTTGTAGGAGCATCCTACACGATTTCTTGCGCCGTTAGCTGTATTGCTAGATTCAGAGTTATTGTTGGTATGTAGCGCGGCCTGTACTGCGGCTATGTTTGAAGCAAGAAAGGCACGAAATTCCTCTTCGCTCATATTCAAGGTGTGTCGAGTAGTCGGTGCCATTTCCTTCAAAATAGTCAAATGAAACAAGTTATCATACATAATATTAAGAGTAGTCAATAGTATCTCGTAGCATAATATGAACTCATTTATAAAAGCTTTTTCTTCATATTAGCGTTTTATAAGTTTAAATTCGGGTACTACCTACCCGTTAAGTTCATACTTAGTAGCTAATATACAATTCAACTACTAAAATTCCATATGAAAAACTGATTATAATAATATATCACATACAAATATTCTTCAAACTTACAACTTCGCTATATTACATATAACATGAAATATAGTACACTATGATACAGGACAGTTTTGAAGATAAATCTAGTTAATGCGCAAGTTGTTCAGCAAAGGAAATAAAGACACGTAATTCATAAGTCCAGAAACAAGTCATGCATTCTGGTTTTACTAAGACGACTTCCCATCCTTGGTCTTGTGGAAAATAACTGTTATGACCATTGGCTAGGAAGCATGTTGTAATGTCGTCAAAAGGACGAGGGTTTCGTAATGTCCAACAGCCCCGTAATAATCTAAAAACCTTGTTTCTCACCCCAACTACTGAATCCGTCACTTGTGGGAAAGTTTTATTTAAAAGCTGAAATCCGATGTTCTTTTTCTCACTTTGGTAAGAAGCGAACATCACTAACCCGTAAGCATAACATGCTTCTTTATGTTGCATGTTAGAAGCTCTTTCTAATTCACGAAATCCTATGTTGGGATATGTTGAGTCAAAATAGGTTCTTAACCCGTAGCATAAAATTGTATTTGGGTTCCCCGCATTTAACGCTTTAAAGAAAACACTGCGTAACTTAAAGTCTCCTCAATGTGATATACCCCACCTATCAAAGGAAAGCCTTTTATAAACTAAGGCATTTTTGGAAAGTCTTTCAAATGTTTGACATGTTAATTTCGCCATAACTAAATGTGCTGATGAATTCTGACCGACTCTAGACAAGATTTCCTCAATCATATCCTCTGGTAGGTCTTCTAAAATATTCGGTTGTCTACCCTTAACGTCCATTTTGTTTTTATACTGTAAAATAGACAAGGATTAGATTCGTAATAACAAACAATACAAGTAATTTTCACATAGAACATAAAAGTACAAGCACAATACAATACATTTATTACACAACATGCTCACACCCCTCTAATCTGAATCACTGGTTTCTTCTTCTTCAGACTTGGTTCTTTTTCCTAATCTTCTAGGGATATATGATGTTCCTCTAATACGAGTCATCGTTTTCCACATTGGTTTAGAAAAACCTGGTGGTTTAGAGGTTCCCGGGTTATTGTCACGATATTGAAAATACGGGTGTTGACGGTACATATAAAGTTCATCGGGGTCGGAATCAGATTTCTCTATTTTGATGCCTTTTCCCTTATTATTTTCTTTTGCCTCATTAAATTGGGTTGGGGTAATTTCTATAACATCATCGAAATCCTCATCAGGATCCGATTCATCGAAAAATTGGTAATTTTCCCAATATGTTGCTTCCTTAGCGGAAACACCATTGACCATTATTAACTTTGGTCGATCGGTTGAGGATTTTCTTTTATTTAACCGGTTTTCTGTGGTTCCTACTATTCCCCCCTCCGTAACCTCTTCTTCTTCCAGTTCATCTTCTTCTGGTTCCTCTTCTTCTGGTTCCTCTTCTTCCGGTTCCTCTTCTTCCGGTTCCGTTTCCTCTTCTTCCGGTTCTTCGGGAACTTGTGAATCTTGCCAATATATATTTGACTTTTCGTTATTATTAGGTGAGTCAATGGGATTTGTGCTAGAGGTAGACATCTATCACACAATATCAAACATGTTAAGAGATTAATATATCACATAATATTTACATGTTAATAATATATAGTTTCCAACAAAAATGTTAAGCAATCATTTTTAAAGAAAACACGGTCGAAGTCCAGACTCACTAATGCATCCTAACAAACTCGATAAGACACACTAATGTAAATTTTCTGGTTCTCTAAGACCAACGCTTGGATACCAACTGAAATGTCCCGTTCATATTGATTATAAACGTTCCATATTAATTGATTTCGTTGCGAGGTTTGGACCTCTATTTGAGACATTTTTCAAAGACTGCATTCATTTTTAAAACAACCATAACCTTTATTTTATCAATAAAGGTTTTAAAAACATTACGTAGATTATCAAATAATGATAATCTAAAATATACTATTTACACACGACCATTACATAATGGTTTACAATAGAAATATATTACATCGACAGATGTTTCTTGAATGTAGTTTTTACACAATATCATACAAACATGGACTCCAAATCTTGTCCTTATTTTAGTATGCAACAGCGGAAGCTCTTAGTATTCACCTGAGAATAAACATGCTTTAAACGTCAACAAAAATGTTGGTAAGTTATAGGTTTAACCTATATATATAAAATCGTAACAATAGACCACAAGATTTCATATTTCAATACACATCCCATACATAGAGATAAAAATCATTCATATGGTGAACACCTGGTAACCGACATTAACAAGATGCATATATAAGAATATCCACATCATTCCGGGACACTCTTCGGATATGATATAAATTTTGAAGTACTAAAGCATCCGGTACTTTGGATGGGGTTTGTTAGGCCCAATAGATCTATCTTTAGGATTCGCGTCAATTAGGGTGTCTGTTCCCTAATTCTTAGATTACCAGACTTAATAAAAAGGGGCATATTCGATTTCGATAATTCAACCATAGAATGTAGTTTCACGTACTTGTGTCTATTTTGTAAATCATTTATAAAACCTGCATGTATTCTTATCCAAAAAATATTTGATTTTAAAAGTGGGACTATAACTCACTTTCACAGATATTTCCTTCCTCGGAAATAAGACTTGGCCACAGATCAATTCACGAACCTATACAAATATGTACATATATATCAAAGTATGATCAAAATATAAATACAACCATTTTTATTATGTTTTAAAGATTTGAGTGCATTAAGTCAGCTGTCCTCGTTAGTAACCTACAACTAGTTGTCCACAGTTAGATGTACAGAAATAAATCGATATATATTATCTTGAATCAATCCACGACCCAGTGTATACACGTCTCAGGCTAAATCACAACTCAAATTATATATATTTTTGGAATCAACCTCAACCCTGTATAGCTAACTCCAACATTACTGCATATAGAGTGTCTATGGTTGTTCCAAATAATATATATACATGGGTCGATATGATATGTCAAAACATTTGCATACGTGTCTATGATATCCCAAGATTACATAATATATTAGAATACATGTATAATACAATATAAGTTAGCTAGGATATGATTTGTATAGATTTGTTAAACATTTCCCGTAGCTAAAACGATCAAAAATATCCAATCTTGTTTTACCCATAACTTCTTCATTTTAAATCCGTTTTGAGTGAGTCAAATTGCTATGGTTTCATATTGAACTCTAATTTAAGAATCCAAACAGAAAAAGTAAAGGTTTATAGTCGGAAATTTAAGTTACATGTCAATTACCAAAGAGGTAGTCATTTCCGTCGAAAGAACGACATCTTGATGACCATTTTGAAAAACATACTTTCACTTTGAGTTTAACCAAGATTTTTGGATATAGTTTCATGTTCATATTAAAAATCATTTTCCCAGAAAAACAACTTTTAAATCAAAGTTTATCATAGTTTTTAATTATCCAAACCAAAACAGCCCCCGGTTTCACTACGACGGCGTATATCCGATTTTATGGTGTTCATCGTGTTTTCAGGTTTTAAATCATTAAGTTAGCATATCAAATAGATATAGAACATGTATTTAGTTGATTTTAAAAGTCAAGTTAGAAGGATTAACTTTTGTTTGCGAACAAGTTTAGAATTAACTAAACTATGTTCTAGTGATTACAAGTTTAAACCTTCGAATAAGATAGCTTTATATGTATGAATTGAATGATGTTATGAACATTGTTACTACCTCAAGTTTTCTGAATAAAACTATTGGAAATGAGAAAAATGGATCGAGCTTCAAAGGATCCTTGGATGGCTTGAAACTTCTTGAAGCAGAATCATGACACGAAAACAGTTCAAGTAAGATTTTTACTCGAAATAAGATTATTATAGTTGTAGAAATTGAATCAAAGTTTGAATATGAATATTACCTTGAATTAGAAAGATAACCTACTATAAATAACAAAGGTTCCTTGATCTTAGATGATTACTTGGAATGGATTAGAAAGCATGGAAGTAGACTTGCAAACTTTGAAGTATTCTTGATTTTTATGAAACTATACTTATGGAATTTATGAAGAACACTTAGAACTTGAAGATGGAACTTGAGAGAGATCAATTAGATGAAGAAAATTGAAGAATGAAAGTGTTTGTAGGTGTTTTTGGTCATTGGTATATGGATTAGATATAAAGGATATGTAATTTTGTTTTCATGTAAATAAGTCATGAATGATTACTAATATTTTTGTAATTTTATGAGATATTTCATGCTAGTTGCCAAATGATGGTTCCCACATGTGTTAGGTGACTCACATGGGCTGCTAAGAGCTGATCATTAGAGTGTATATACTAATAGTACATACATCTAAAAGCTGTGTATTGCACGAGTACGAATACGGGTGCATACGAGTAGAATTGTTGATGAAACTGAACGAGGATGTAATTGTAAGCATTTTTGTTAAGTAGAAGTACTTTGATATGTGTCTTGAAGTCTTTAAAAAGTGTAAGAATACATATCAAAATACAACATGTATATACATTCTAATGAAGTCGTTAAGTCTTCGTTAGTCGTTACATGTAAGTGTTGTTTTGAAACCTTTAAGTTAACGATCTCAATTAATGTTGTTAACCCAATGTTTATTATATCAAATGAGATGTTAAATTATTATATTATCATGATATTATGATGTATGAATATCTCTTAATATGATATATACATTAAAATATCGTTACAACGATAATCGTTACATATAAGTCTCGTTTTGTAATTCTTGAGTTAGTAGTCTTGTTTTTACATATGTAGTTCATTGTTAACACACTTAATGATATATTTAAATATCATTTTATCATGTTAAATATAGTGTATCAATATCTTAATATGATACATATATATTTAGTAGACGTTATCATAACGATAATCGTTATATATATATCATTTCGAGTTTCTTAACTTAGTAATCTCATTTCTTATGTATATCACACATTGTTAATATACTTAGTGAGATACTTAATCATCATAATCTCATGTCAACCATATATATATGTCTATATATACCACAACATGTAGTTTTTACAATTTTGTAACGTTCGTGAATCGCCGGTCAACTTGGGTGATTAATTGTCTATATGAAATTTATTTCATTTAATCAAGTCTTAACAAGTTTGATTGCTTAACACGTTGGAAATCTTTAGTCATGTAAATATCAATCTCAATTAATATATATAAACATGGAAAAGTTCGGGTCACTACAATCATCATTACCCTTAACCTCGGTTGAGTTGATCTTTCCTTTACCCTTTTCCTTTCTAACCCCGATCTCTTCCTCAATAAAGCTTGGTAGTGGTTCTTGGGTGATAAAGGGTTGTGGGTGGGGATCTTCAATTCCTTCCTTTAAGGTTAGTCCGCTTCTAGTTGTTATGGCATTGACATTTTCATTTCGGCTTGGGTAGTTAGGGTTTTGGTTCGTGCTTTCAATAGGTATAACCCTTGTGTTGTTGTTATGTTGGTTTTGGTTGTTTCGGTTATTGTTATAGTTGTTGCTCGGGTTGATTTGAGTATTTGATGGTAGAGTGCCTTGAGGTCTTTTTGCAACTTGGTTTGAAAGCCTTCGAACAATGTTCCCAAGGTTTTGGAATGAGGCTTGTTGGTTCCTTAATTGTTGCTTCAAAAACTCGTTCTCCTTTAACAAAAATGCTTCGGTTGTTTCCACCTTCTTTATGTAATTTTGCATGATCTCCTCTAGACTCTTTGAAGGTTGGGATTGTTGAGTGTTATGTTGAGGTTGTTGATTGTAACCTTGGTTATTTTGGTTTTGAGAATAACCTTGGTTGTTTTGATAGCTCGAGTTGGTTTGATTGTTATAAGGTTGAGTGTTATATGGTTGTTGGTTTTGTGATTGGAAATTGTTGTTTCGGTTTTAGTTATAGTTTGGGTTGTAATTTTGGTTTTGGTTTTGATTGGTAAATCCAGGTGTTGGGTTGTTTTGAGTGTTGAACGAGACTTGCTTTTGGTTAAGGTTGTAGTAACTTTGATTCGATTGATAAGAACTGTTGCCTTGGTTTGATGATCTACCCCGCTGATAGTTTTGATTACTCACATAGTTGACATGAGCATCTGAATTCATGGGAATATCATCTATATCAATATGGTTGCATTGGTTGATTTGAGGGCAATTCTTTATGAGATGTGGGCCTTCACATCGTTGACAACCTACTTGCATAGTGACTATTAATTGTTGCAACTTTTTCAACTCCTTCTCGTATGATTGAAATTGATTGTTCAAGCTTGCAAGCGTGATTTGACCGTTGTCACTCTCCACTTGAGCTACACTTTTTCTTGGCAAATCTCTAGGTAAAGGGGTCCTGTTGGTCCCTTGATTAACAACATGAGTATTGTAGTGTGTGTGTGTGGGGGGGGGGGGGGGTGAATACAATTCTCTTTAATTAACTTAACAGTTAAAACTATTTAGTATTCAATCAAGTAATTTAAATAGAGTCTAAGGTAATTTTCAACGGTTTATTTTTCACTGATTGAATCACAAAGAATTACAACTATCCTAAGTTATAGCTATTGAGCATAGGCCTCAAATCTAGCATTAAAGGCATCATTTAAGTCCTGCTGTCTCTTCTGATGCCTCTCCATTTTTCTTTTCATCTTTCTTTCAATGGTTTGAGAGACAACAAAGGATTCATCCGAAGCCAGTTTAGAGACAGCACTGGGCTTACTGCTAGAACCAATATCATCTACATATGTGGCAGGCATACTGGGTTGAGATTCACCAGCAGCCTTGACACCTGCTTCAGTATGAGCGTTGCTAGGCTTAGGGCCAATATTTCCTTAATCAGTACCATCACCACCATCATCACCATCTCCCCTCTGCTGTTTAGGAGCTTTCTCATGCTCGTGCTAACCCTCAGATTGTTTTCTCTTATTATGTCTTTTAGATTTCTTCTCCCCCTTTTGTCATCAGCAGGGGCAGAAGTATAGCTAGGGAGAACACTTACATCAAGATCGCTGTCTGATTCAGGAACTGAGTATGCAAAGTTGTTCCAGTCAGCATCAGCAGGAGATAGGTGAGTATCAGGGTTGACGCCATATTACCTAAGACACAGGTTTGAAGTTCTAACTTCATTCCTAGCAACACCCATGGACATTTGATTTACACTGGCTCTAACATCAGCTTGAAGAGCAGCCATGCATTGCATTGTGTCAACCATAGTAACATAAGCAGAAGCAGGAATCATGGTAGCCATCTGCTATTCCTGTGACTCTAATCTCTCTTCCAACACCCTGTTTTCTTCATTTAGAAATCTATTCATTTGATTGGCAGCATCCAGTTCTGCTTGAAGTCGGGTGATATGGTCAGTATACTCATTGTGAGAGATGATTCACTGCTAAAGTTGATCTTCTTCTTCATAATGGCGGTGAATGGCATCAACTACTAGATCTGCAAAGGCAGTAACTTGACGCAGCTGGGTTTCAATAACAGAAGTGGTGATATAACCAGCTCGTCGAATAGCTTCAGCCATGCAATCAACTAGACTTTCCCTGATGGTCTTGGTGATATTAGGTGTGATTATGGCAACTGTTCGGTAAATAGCTAGAGTAGACAACCCAGCTATATCATAAGTATGAGTTGTGCTGGTTGACGGTTGTTTAGTAGTAGCAACAATAGGAGTACCTCCGTGGGGTGGTGGAGGTGGAAGGTTAAAATCTAACTCATCACCATGATCACCATCATTTTTACCTTCCCCCGAAGGTTTAGAACCACTAGTATCCTATGCAGCATCATCCGTTGCATCATCATGAAGATCCACTGGTTTGTCCATGGAGCCAGTCACATTATCATGAATGACTGGCTCTTCCTTACCAGCACCTTGGTCAGCATCACCATCGGATGAAGAAGATGATGAGGAAGAAGCTGATGAATCAGAAGGTACTGGCGAATTAGGAATATTCTGCATGACAAATTTACCAGTATCTGGATCACAGACAAACTTGAGAGGCCTCCAATGTAGTGACCCGAACTTTTCCATGTTAATATATATTAATTGAGATTGATATTTACATGATTAAATGTTTCCAACATGTTAAGCAATCAAACTTGTTAAGACTTGATTAATTGAAATATGTTTCATATAGACAATTGACCACCCAAGTTGACCGGTGATTCACGAACGTTAAAACTTGTAAAAACTATACGATGACATATATATGGTTATATATATAGTTAACATGTTTTTATTATAAGTATGTATCTCATTAGGTATTTTAACAATGAGTTATATACATAAAAATGAGACTATTAATTTAAGAAACTCGAAAACGATATATATAACGATTATCGTTATAACAACGTCTTACTAGGTACATATGAATCATATTAAGATATTGATACACTTGGTTAATTATGTTAAATGATAAGTAAATATATTATTAAGTGTATTAACAATGAAATACATATGTAAAAATAAGACTACTAACTTAATGATTTCGAAACGAGACATATATGTAACGATTATCGTTGTAACGACATTTAACTGTATATACATCACACTAAGATATATTATATATCATAATATCATGATAATATAATAATTTAACATCTCATTTGTTATAATAAACAATGGGTTAACAACATTCAACAAGATAGTTAACCTAAAGGTTTCAAAACAACATTTACATGTAACGACTAACGATGACTTAACGACTCAGTTAAAATGTATATACATGTAGTGTTTTAATATGTATTCATACACTTTTGAAAGACTTCAAGACACTTATCAAAATACTTCTACTTAACAAAAATGCTTACAATTACATCCTTGTTCAGTTTCATCAACAATTTTACTCGTATGCACCTGTATTCGTACTCGTACAATACACAACTTTTAGATGTATGTACTATTGGTATATACACTCCAATGATCAGCTCTTAGCAGCCCATGTGAGTCACCTAACACATGTGGGAACCATCATTTGGCAACTAGCATGAAATATCTCATAAAATTACAAAAATATGAGTAATCATTCATGACTTATTTACATGAAAATAAAATTACATATCCTTTATATCTAATCCATACACCAACGACCAAAAACACCTAGAAACACTTTCATTCTTCAATTTTCTTCATCTAATTGATCTCTCTCAAGTTCTATCTTCAAGTTCTAAGTGTTCTTCATATATTTTACAAGTTCTAGTTACATAAAATCAAGAATACTTTCAAGTTTGCTAGCTCACTTCCAATCTTGTAAGGTGATCATCCAACCTCAAGAAATCTTTGTTTCTTACAGTAGGTTATCATTCTAATACAAGGTAATAATCATATTCAAACTTTGGTTCAATTTCTATAACTATAACAATCTTATTTCAAGTGATGATCTTACTTGAACTTGTTTTCGTGTCATGATTCTGCTTCAAGAACTTCGAGCCATCCAAGGATCCGTTGAAGCTAGATCCATTTTTCTCTTTTCCAGTAGGTTTATCCAAGGAACTTAAGGTAGTAATGATGTTCATAACATCATTCGATTCATACATATAAAGCTATCTTATTCGAAGGTTTAAACTTGTAATCACTAGAACATAGTTTAGTTAATCCTAAACTTGTTCGCAAACAAAAGTTAATCCTTCTAACTTGACTTTTAAAATAAACTAAACACATGTTCTATATCTATATGATATGCTAACTTAATGATTTAAAACCTGGAAACACGAAAAACACCGTAAAACCAGATTTACGCCGTCGTAGTAACACCGCGGGCTGTTTTGGGTTAGTTAATTAAAAACTATGATAAACTTTGATTTAAAAGTTGTTATTCTGAGAAAATGATTTTTATTATGAACATGAAACTATATCCAAAAATTATGGTTAAACTCAAAGTGGAAGTATGTTTTCTAAAATGGTCATCTAGACGTCGTTCTTTCGACTGAAATGACTACCTTTACAAAAATGACTTGTAACTTATTTTTCCGACTATAAACCTTTACTTTTTCTGTTTAGATTCATAAAATAGAGTTCAATATGAAACCATAGCAATTTGATTCACTCAAAACGGATTTAAAATGAAGAAGTTATGGGTAAAACAAGATTGGATAATTTTTCTCATTTTAGCTACGTGAAAATTGGTAACAAATCTATTCCAACCATAACTTAATCAACTTGTATTGTATATTATGTAATCTTGAGATACCATAGACACGTATACAATGTTTCGACCTATCATGTCGACACATCTATATATATTTCGGAACAACCATAGACACTCTATATGTGAATGTTGGAGTTAGCTATACAGGGTTGAGGTTGATTCCAAAATATATATAGTTTGAGTTGTGATCAATACTGAGATACGTATACACTGGGTCGTGGATTGATTCAAGATAATATTTATCGATTTATTTCTGTACATTTAACTGTGGACAACTAGCTGTAGGTTACTAACGAGGACAGCTGACTTAATAAACTTAAAACATCAAAATATATTAAAAGTGTTGTAAATATATTTGGAACATACTTTGATATATATGTATATATTGTTATAGGTTCGTGAATCAACCAGTGGCCAAGTCTTACTTCCCGACGAAGTAAAAATCTGTGAAAGTGAGTTATAGTCCCACTTTTAAAATCTAATATTTTTGGGATGAGAATACATGCAGGTTTTATAAATGATTTACAAAATAGACACAAGTACGTGAAACTACATTCTATGGTTGAATTATCGAAATCGAATATGCCCCTTTTTATTAAGTCTGGTAATCTAAGAATTAGGGAACAGACACCCTAATTGACGCGAATCCTAAAGATAGATCTATCAGGCCCAACAAGCCCCATCCAAAGTACCGGATGCTTTAGTACTTCGAAATTTATATCATATCCGAAGGGTGTCCCGGAATGATGGGGATATTCTTATATATGCATCTTGTTAATGTCGGTTACCAGGTGTTCACCATATGAATGACTTTTATCTCTATGTATGGGATGTGTATTGAAATATGAAATCTTGTGGTCTATTATTATGATTTGATATATATAGGTTAAACCTATAACTCACCAACATTTTTGTTGACGTTTTAAGCATGTTTATTCTCAGGTGATTATTAAGAGCTTCCGCTGTCGCATACTTAAATAAGGACGAGATTTGGAGTCCATGTTTATATGATATTGTGTAAAAACTGCATTCAAGAAACTTATTTTGTTGTAACATATTTGTATTGTAAACCATTATGTAATGGTCGTGTGTAAACAGGATATTTTAGATTATCATTATTTGATAATCTACGCAAAGCTTTTTAAACCTTTATTGATGAAATAAAGGTTATGGTTTGTTTTAAAATGAATGCAGTCTTTGAAAAACGTCTCATATAGAGGTCAAAACCTCGCAACGAAATCAATTAATATGGAACGTTTTTAATCAATAAGAACGGGACATTTCAGTTGGAATCCGAGCGTTGGTCTTAGAGAACCAGGAAATTTGCATTAGTGTGTCTTATCGAGTTTGTTAGGATGCATTAGTGAGTCTGGACTTCGATCGTGTTTTCTTTAAAAATGATTGCTTAACATTTTTGTTGGAAACTATATATTTTTAACATATGAGTATTATGTGATATATTAATCTCTTAACGTGTTTGATATTATGTGATAGATGTCTACCTCTAGAACAAGTCCCATTGACTCACCTAATAATAATGAAGAGTCAAATGTAAATTGGAATGATTCGTGGACTGATTCACAAGTTCCCGAAGAGGAACCGGAAGAAGAGTCGGAACCGGAAGAAGAATCGGAACCGGAAGAAGAATCGGAACCGGAAGAAGAAATAGAACCGGTGGGGGAAATAATAAAACGGTTAAGTAAAAGAGAATCCTCAACCAACCGACCAAGGTTAATTATGGTCAATGGTGTTTCCGCCAAGGAAGCAAAATATTGGGAGGATTACCAATTCTCCGATGAATCGGATTCCGACGAGAATTCCGATGATGTTATAGAAATTACCCCAACTGAATTTAAAAAGGCAAAAGAAAATAATAAGGGAAAGGGCATAAAAATAGAGAAATCTAATTCCAACCCCGATGAACTTTATATGTATCGTCAACCCCCGAAGTCTTTAAGTTGTAACAATGACCCGGGAACCTCTAAACCACCAGGTTTTTCTAAACCAATGTGGACAACGACGGCTCGTATTAGGGGAACATCATATATCCCTAAAAACTTGGCAAAATGAACCAAAACCGAACAAGAAGAAACGAGCAAGTCAGAATAAGATATTTGTATTCGTGTGGTGTAATATATGTAATATAGTGTGCTTATGCTTTATGATATATGTAAAAATTGCTTGTATTAATAAGTATTTTTTTTTATGAATCTAACTCTTGTCTATTTTACAGTATAAAAACACAAAATGGATAGATAACCCAATATTTTAAGAGACCTACCCGGAGACATGATTGATGAAATCTTGTCTAGAGTCGGTCAGAATTCCTCGGCACAACTATTTAAGGCGAGATCAGTTTGTAAGACATTCGAAGAACGTTCCAAGAATGTCTTAGTTTATAAGAGACTTTCGTTTGAAAGATGGGGGATATCACATTGGGAAACCCATAAGTTTCGATGTGTTTACTTTGACGCATATATTGCGGGGAACCCAAATGCTATTTTACGCAACGGGTTAAGAAATTATTTTGACTCAATATATCCGAATATTGGACTTCGTGATTTAGAAAAAGCGGCTAACATGCAACATAAAGAAGCATGTTATGCTTACGGATTAGTAATGTTCGCTTCTCACCAAAGTGAGAACAAGAACATCAGGCTACAACTATTAAACAAAACGTTTCCACAAGTGACGGAGTCAGTAATTGGGGTAAGAAATGAGGTTTTTAGATTGTTACGGGACTGTTGGACATTACGTAACCCTCGTCCCTTTGACGACGTTACAACACGCTGTCTTATCAACGGCCATAACGGTTATGTTCCACAAGACCAAGGATGGGAAGTAATCCTAGTAAAACCAGAATGCATGACTTGTTTCTGGACGTATGAATTACGTGTCTTTATTGCCTTTGCTGAACGACTTGTGTACTAGCTAGAATTATCTTCACAACTATCTTGTATCAAAGTTATTGTGTGCTATATTTCATGCTTTATGTAAAATAAGCGGTATTGTAAGTTTGTAAAATATTGTATAAAAGTTTGAACGCGAAATATTATTATAATCAGTTTTTCATATAGAATTGTAGTAGTTGAATTGTATATTAGCTACTAAGTATGAACTTAACGGGTAGGTACTACCCGAATTTAAACTTATAAAATGCTAATATGAAGAAAAAGCTTTTATAAATGAGTTCATATTATGCTACGAAATACTATTAACTACTCTTAATATTCTGTATGATTAACTTGTTCCATTTGACTATTTTGAAGGAAATGGCACCGACTACTCGACACACCGTGAATATGAATGAAGAGGAATTCCGTACTTTTCTAGCTTCAAACATAGCCGCAGTACAGCCTGCGCTACATACCAACAATAACCTTGGATCTAGCAGTACAGGAAATCGTGTAGGATGCACCTATAAAGAATTCACTGCCTGCAAACCTTTGGAATTTGATGGAACCGAAGGACCGATCGGATTGAAACGGTGGACCGAGAAGGTCGAATCGGTGTTTGCCATAAGTAAGTGTACTGAAGAGGACAAAGTGAAGTACGATACGTATACCTTCACAGGTTCTGCGTTAATATGGTGGAATACCTATCTAGAGCAAGTGGGACAAGACGATGCGTACGCACTACCGTGGTCAGCATTCAAGCACTTGATGAACGAGAAGTACCGTCCCAGAACCGAGGTCAATAAGCTCAAGACAGAACTTAGAGGGTTACGAACCCAAGGATTTGATATTACCACGTACGAAAGACGATTCACAGAATTGTGCCTATTGTGTCCGGGAGCATTCGAAGATGAGGAAGAGAAGATCGACGCGTTTGTGAAAGGATTACCGGAAAGAATCCAAGAAGATATAAGTTCACACGAGCCCGCCTCCATACAACAGGCATGTAGAATGGCTCACAAACTAGTGAACCAGATTGAAGAAAGAATTAAAGAACAGACTGCTGAAGAGGCCAATGTGAAGCAAGTCAACAGAAAGTGGGAGGAAAACGGTGATAAGAATCACCAATACAACAACAACAGCAATTACAACAATAATCGCAACAATTATCCCAACAATCGCAACATCAATCGCAACTACAACAAACGGCCCAACAACAACAACAACAACAATAACAATAGCAACTACAACAATCATCCCAACAACAATAATAACCGCAACAACAACAACAATCAGAAGCAGCTATGCCAAAGGTGTGAAAAGTATCACTCGGGTATCTGCACCAAATTTTGCAACAAGTGTAAAAGAAATGGTCATAGCTCGGCGAAGTGTGAGGTCTACGGACCAGGGGTTAATAGAACGAAAGGAACAAATGGTGTCGGAACGAGTAATGGCGGAGCAAGTAGTGTCGGAGCAAGTTATGCCAATGTAGTTTGTTATAAATGTGGAAAACCGGGCCACATTATTAGAAATTGCCCGAACCAGGAGAACACGAATGGACAAGGCCGCGGAAGAGTTTTCAATATTAATGCGGCAGAGGCACAGGAAGACCCAGAGCTTGTTACGGGTACGTTTCTTATTGACAATAAATCTGCTTACGTTTTATTTGATTCGGGTGCGGATAGAAGCTATATGAGTAGAGATTTTTGTGCTAAATTAAGTTGTCCATTGACGCCTTTGGATAGTAAATTTTTACTCGAATTAGCAAATGGTAAATTAATTTCAGCAGATAATATATGTCGGAATCGAGAAATTAAACTGGTTAGCGAAACATTTAAGATTGATTTGATACCAGTAGAGTTAGGGAGTTTTGATGTGATAATCAGTATGGACTGGTTGAAAGAAGTGAAAGCAGAGATCGTCTGTTACAAAAATGCAATTCGCATTATACGAGAAAAAGGAAAACCCTTAATGGTGTACGGAGAAAAGGGCAACACGAAGCTACATCTTATTAGTAATTTGAAGGCACAAAAACTAATAAGAAAAGGTTGCTATGCTGTTCTA
This sequence comes from Rutidosis leptorrhynchoides, assembly GCF_046630445.1. Lineage (NCBI taxonomy): Eukaryota > Viridiplantae > Streptophyta > Magnoliopsida > Asterales > Asteraceae > Rutidosis > Rutidosis leptorrhynchoides. The sequence continues at coordinate 203,782,045 of NC_092340.1, forward strand.
GCACACGTCGAGAAAGTACAAACTGAAGAAAAGAGCATCAATGATGTTCCCATTGAAAAAGAATTTCCCGATGTATTTCCGAAAGAATTACCGGGATTACCCCCACATCGATCTGTTGAATTTCAAATAGATCTTGTACCAGGAGCTGCACCAATAGCTCGTGCTCCTTACAGACTCGCACCCAGCGAGATGAAAGAACTGCAAAGCCATCACAAGAACTTTTAGAGCGTGGTTTCATTCGACCAAGCACATCACCGTGGGGAGCTCCTGTTTTGTTTGTCAAGAAGAAAGATGGTACATTCAGGTTGTGTATCGACTACCGAGAGTTGAACAAACTTACCATCAAGAACCGCTACCCACTACCGAGAATCGATGACTTATTTGATCAACTACAAGGCTCGTCTGTTTATTCAAAGATTGACTTACGTTCCGGGTATCATCAAATGCGGGTGAAAGAAGATGATATTCCAAAGACTGCTTTCAGAACACGTTACGGACATTACGAGTTTGTGGTCATGCCGTTTGGTTTAACTAATGCACCAGCTGTGTTCATGGACCTTATGAACCGAGTGTGTGGACCATACCTTGACAAGTTTGTCATTGTTTTCTTTGATGACATACTTATTTACTCAAAGAATGACCAAGAACACGGTGAACATTTGAGAAAGGTGTTAGAAGTATTGAGGAAGGAAGAATTGTACGCTAAGTTTTCAAAGTGTGCATTTTGGTTGGAAGAAGTTCAATTCCTCGGTCACATAGTGAACAAAGAAGGTATTAAGGTGGATCCGGCAAAGATAGAAACTGTTGAAAAGTGGGAAACCCCGAAAACTCCGAAACACATACGCCAGTTTTTAGGACTAGCTGGTTACTACAGAAGGTTCATCCAAGACTTTTCCAGAATAGCAAAACCCTTGACTGCATTAACGCATAAAGGGAAGAAATTTGAATGGAATGATGAACAAGAGAAAGCGTTTCAGTTGTTGAAGAAAAAGCTAACTACGGCACCTATATTGTCATTGCCTGAAGGGAATGATGATTTTGTGATTTATTGTGACGCATCAAAGCAAGGTCTCGGTTGTGTATTAATGCAACGAACGAAGGTGATTGCTTATGCGTCTAGACAATTGAAGATTCACGAACAAAATTATACGACGCATGATTTGGAATTAGGAGCGGTTGTTTTTGCATTAAAGACTTGGAGGCACTACTTATATGGGGTCAAAAGTATTATATATACCGACCACAAAAGTCTTCAACACATATTTAATCAGAAACAACTGAATATGAGGCAGCGTAGGTGGATTGAATTGTTGAATGATTACGACTTTGAGATTCGTTACCACCCGGGGAAGGCAAATGTGGTAGCCGATGCCTTGAGCAGGAAGGACATAGAACCCATTCGAGTAAAATCTATGAATATAATGATTCATAATAACCTTACTACTCAAATAAAGGAGGTGCAACAAGGAGTTTTAAAAGAGGGAAATTTAAAGGATGAAATACCCAAAGGATCGGAGAAGCATCTTAATATTCAGGAAGACGGAACCCGGTATAGGGCTGAAAGGATTTGGGTACCAAAATTTGGAGATATGAGAGAAATGGTACTTAGAGAAGCTCATAAAACCAGATACTCAATACATCATGGAACGGGGAAGATGTACAAGGATCTCAAGAAACATTTTTGGTGGCCGGGTATGAAAGCCGATGTTGCTAAATACGTAGGAGAATGTTTGACGTGTTCTAAGGTCAAAGCTGAGCATCAGAAACCATCAGGTCTACTTCAACAACCCGAAATCCCGGAATGGAAATGGGAAAACATTACCATGGATTTCATCACTAAATTGCCAAGGACTGCAAGTGGTTTTGATACTATTTGGGTAATAGTTGATCGTCTCACCAAATCCGTACACTTCCTACCAATAAGAGAAGATGACAAGATGGAGAGGTTAGCACGACTGTATTTGAAGGAAGTCGTCTCCAGACATGGAATACCAATCTCTATTATCTCTGATAGGGATGGCAGATTTATTTCAAGATTCTGGCAGACATTACAGCAAGCATTAGGAACTCGTCTAGACATGAGTACTGCCTATCATCCACAAACTGATGGGCAGAGCGAAAGGACGATACAAACGCTTGAAGACATGCTACGAGCATGTGTTATTGATTTCGGAAACAGTTGGGATCGACATCTACCGTTAGCAGAATTTTCCTACAACAACAGCTACCATTCAAGCATTGAGATGGCGCCGTTTGAAGCACTTTATGGTAGAAAATGCAGGTCTCCGATTTGTTGGAGTGAAGTGGGGGATAGACAGATTACAGGTCCGGAGATTATACAAGAAACTACCGAGAAGATCATCCAAATTCAACAACGGTTGAAAACCGCCCAAAGTCGACAAAAGAGCTACGCTGACATTAAAAGAAAAGATATAGAATTTGAAATTGGAGAGATGGTCATGCTTAAAGTTGCACCTTGGAAAGGCGTTGTTCGATTTGGTAAACGATGGAAATTAAATCCAAGGTATATTGGACCATTCAAGATTATTGATCGTGTCGGACCAGTAGCTTACCGACTTGAGTTACCTCAACAACTCGCGGCTGTACATAACACTTTCCACGTCTCGAATTTGAAGAAATGTTTTGCTAAAGAAGATCTCACTATTCCGTTAGATGAAATCCAAATCAACGAAAAACTTCAATTCATCGAAGAACCCGTCGAAATAATGGATCGTGAGGTTAAAAGACTTAAGCAAAACAAGATACCAATTGTTAAGGTTCGATGGAATGCTCGTAGAGGACCCGAGTTCACCTGGGAGCGTGAAGATCAGATGAAGAAGAAATACCCGCATCTATTTCCGGAAGATTCGTCAACACCTTCAACAGCTTAAAATTTCGGGACGAAATTTATTTAACGGGTAGGTACTGTAGTGACCCGAACTTTTCCATGTTTATATATATTAATTGAGATTGATATTTACATGATTAAATGTTTCCAACATGTTAAGCAATCAAACTTGTTAAGACTTGATTAATTGAAATATGTTTCATATAGACAATTGACCACCCAAGTTGACCGGTGATTCACGAACGTTAAAACTTGTAAAAACTATACGATGACATATATATGGTTATATATATAGTTAACATGTTTTTATTATAAGTATGTATCTCATTAGGTATTTTAACAATGAGTTATATACATAAAAATGAGACTATTAATTTAAGAAACTCGAAAACGATATATATAACGATTATCGTTATAACAACGTCTTACTAGGTACATATGAATCATATTAAGATATTGATACACTTGGTTAATTATGTTAAATGATAAGTAAATATATTATTAAGTGTATTAACAATGAAATACATATGTAAAAATAAGACTACTAACTTAATGATTTCGAAACGAGACATATATGTAACGATTATCGTTGTAACGACATTTAAGTGTATATACATCATACTAAGATATATTATATATCATAATATCATGATAATATAATAATTTAACATCTCATTTGTTATAATAAACAATGGGTTAACAACATTCAACAAGATCGTTAACCTAAAGGTTTCAAAACAACATTTACATGTAACGACTAACGATGACTTAACGACTCAGTTAAAATGTATATACATGTAGTGTTTTAATATGTATTCATACACTTTTGAAAGACTTCAAGACACTTATCAAAATACTTCTACTTAACAAAAATGCTTATAATTACATCCTCGTTCAGTTTCATCAACAATTTTACTCGTATGCACCCGTATTCGTACTCGTACAATACACAGCTTTTAGATGTATGTACTATTGGTATATACACTCCAATGATCAGCTCTTAGCAGCCCATGTGAGTCACCTAACACATGTGGGAACCATCATTTGGCAACTAGCATGAAATATCTCATAAAATTACAAAAATATGAGTAATCATTCATGACTTATTTACATGAAAACAAAATTACATATCCTTTATATCTAATCCATACACCAACGACCAAAAACACCTACAAACACTTTCATTCTTCAATTTTCTTCATCTAATTGATCTCTCTCAAGTTCTATCTTCAAGTTCTAAGTGTTCTTCATATATTTTACAAGTTCTAGTTACATAAAATCAAGAATACTTTCAAGTTTGCTAGCTCACTTCCAATCTTGTAAGGTGATCATCCAACCTCAAGAAATCTTTGTTTCTTACAGTAGGTTATCATTCTAATACAAGGTAATAATCATATTCAAACTTTGGTTCAATTTCTATAACTATAACAATCTTATTTCAAGTGATGATCTTACTTGAACTTGTTTTCGTGTCATGATTCTGCTTCAAGAACTTCGAGCCATCCAAGGATCCGTTGAAGCTAGATCCATTTTTCTCTTTTCCAGTAGGTTTATCCAAGGAACTTAAGGTAGTAATGATGTTCATAACATCATTCAATTCATACATATAAAGCTATCTTATTCGAAGGTTTAAACTTGTAATCACTAGAACATAGTTTAGTTAATCCTAAACTTGTTCGCAAACAAAAGTTAATCCTTCTAACTTGACTTTTAAAATCAACTAAACACATTTTCTATATCTATATGATATGCTAACTTAATGATTTAAAACCTGGAAACACGAAAAACACCGTAAAACCAGATTTACGCCGTCGTAGTAACACCGCGGGCTGTTTTGGGTTAGTTAATTAAAAACTATGATAAACTTTGATTTAAAAGTTGTTATTCTGAGAAAATGATTTTTATTATGAACATGAAACTATATCCAAAAATTATGGTTAAACTCAAAGTGGAAGTATGTTTTCTAAAATGGTCATCTAGACGTCGTTCTTTCGACTGAAATGACTACCTTTACAAAAACGACTTGTAACTTATTTTTCCGACTATAAACCTTTACTTTTTCTGTTTAGATTCATAAAATATAGTTCAATATGAAACCATAGCAATTTGATTCACTCAAAACAGATTTAAAATGAAGAAGTTATGGGTAAAACAAGATTGGATAATTTTTCTCATTTTAGCTACGTGAAAATTGGTAACAAATCTATTCCAACCATAACTTAATCAACTTGTATTGTATATTATGTAATCTTGAGATACCATAGACACGTATACAATGTTTCGACCTATCATGTCGACACATCTATATATATTTCGGAATAACCATAGACACTCTATATGTGAATGTTGGAGTTAGCTATACAGGGTTGAGGTTGATTCCAAAATATATATAGTTTGAGTTGTGATCAATACTGAGATACGTATACACTGGGTCGTGGATTGATTCAAGATAATATTTATCGATTTATTTCTGTACATTTAACTGTGGACAACTAGCTGTAGGTTACTAACGAGGACAGCTGACTTAATAAACTTAAAACATCAAAATATATTAAAAGTGTTGTAAATATATTTGGAGCATACTTTGATATATATGTATATATTGTTATAGGTTCGTGAATCAACCAGTGGCCAAGTCTTACTTCCCGACGAAGTAAAAATCTGTGAAAGTGAGTTATAGTCCCACTTTTAAAATCTAATATTTTTGGGATGAGAATACATGCAGGTTTTATAAATGATTTACAAAATAGACACAAGTACGTGAAACTACATTCTATGGTTGAATTATCGAAATCGAATATGCCCCTTTTTATTAAGTCTGGTAATCTAAGAATTAGGGAACAGACACCCTAATTGACGCGAATCCTAAAGATAGATCTATCGGGCCCAACAAGCCCCATCCAAAGTACCGGATGCTTTAGTACTTCAAAATTTATATCATATCCGAAGGGTGTCCCGGAATGATGGGGATATTCTTATATATGCATCTTGTTAATGTCGGTTACCAGGTGTTCACCATATGAATGACTTTTATCTCTATGTATGGGATGTGTATTGAAATATGAAATCTTGTGGTCTATTATTATGATTTGATATATATAGGTTAAACCTATAACTCACCAACATTTTTGTTGACGTTTTAAGCATGTTTATTCTCAGGTGATTATTAAGAGCTTCCGCTGTCGCATACTTAAATAAGGACGAGATTTGGAGTCCATGTTTGTATGATATTGTGTAAAAACTGCATTCAAGAAACTTATTTTGTTGTAACATATTTGTATTGTAAACCATTATGTAATGGTCGTGTGTAAACAGGATATTTTAGATTATCATTATTTGATAATCTACGCAAAGCTTTTTAAACCTTTATTGATGAAATAAAGGTTATGGTTTGTTTTAAAATGAATGCAGTCTTTGAAAAACGTCTCATATAGAGGTCAAAACCTCGCAACGAAATCAATTAATATGGAACGTTTTTAATCAATAAGAACGGGACATTTCATCCAAGTACCAGGCCATGAGCAAGCATCAGAAGCCATACCAAAATAGTGGTAATATGGCTACTCATTAAACGTTTGAAGTGAAGCCAGCCTCTCATAAAGTTCCTCTCTAGCTGGTTGGTCCAGTTGTGCAAGTAGCTGAGTCAGCTCCTCATCAGGTAGTATACTGGCTACAACTAGAGCAGTTTGAGGATCAATGATCATCTGATCTACCAGGAGGGCAACACGAGGAGCAATGGATACTCCCTTATAGACAAATTTTGGTACTACTTCATCTGGATCTGGTACTTGACAAACATACTTAGGATTTTCACCAGAAACAGAAGCCTCAGTAGATTCAGTGGTAACAGCAGTAGAGGTACCAGCATCCATTTGTGGTTCCTGTGAACCAGTAGCACCAGTAGGTGACTGTGCAGAAGGTGGAATAATAGTTTCCACAGTACCTTGAAAGAAGGTATCCGGTGTTGTATTAGAAACATTAAGATTACCAGCAGCATCCACAGTGATGAATTCTCTAGATTCAATAGTAGCAACAACCGGAATACCAATAGAACCAGTAAGATCAGAAATGAGAACCTCCTTAATAACCTTATCAATAACTTCTTCAAGAGCAGGAGGAGGTTCAACAATCATCTCATCAACTACTTCAGTATCAGTAGTTGAGGTAGTAACACTGGAGATAACAGGGGGAGTAGTAGAAACATCAGTAGTAGCTCTCTCCTTGTTAACAGTAAGATCAGTGGAACCAGCAACCACTTCATCTCCAGTAACAGCAGCAGCAGCAGGCTCAATAATAGCTATATCTGGACCAGTACCGGCATCAAGAGCAGGATCGCCAGTACCAGCCACAGCACCAGTAGGTACAATATTTGCTGCCCTACTAAGATCTGAAACAAAGTAACAAGTTTTGTTAACAATTGTAGAATCAAATAAATTTGATTCAACAATTGCATCTAATCTTGGTCTCTGGGGACAAATGTGTGTTTTAGTTGGCCCTTCGATTGAGATAGAGTGTGGTGTCTGTAAGTACAGTTGTGACTCTGCGGACTCATTGGCAACACATGATGACTCAGATAGTGTAAGAGTTTTAGCGGGTTTTGTTTTATTAGTATGACTTTTATCATGACCTAATTTATAAGTGGGCTGAGTAGTAGCATGAGCTGGTTCAACACGATGAGGACCCAGCTCAAGTCTACTTTGGGGGTCAAGTATGTTCTCTGCTGGTTGTACTGTTAGCAGAGGATATTTCTTGAAGTACAATTTTGAAAAATGTGGAAGTGCCTGGTTAGAAGAGTATGGGTTGCTACTCCTCTTAACACTAGTTTTAAAGCCAGTCAGCTTAGCAACATTTAAGTCAGCAGAGAAAAGATTTTCAATTATGTTAGTTATTTCTGCTGTTTGGTCTAGAGACGCACCAGGTTCCATAGCAGCAACCTTTTCAGGAGCAGCAGTTGAGACTGGTGCAACCTCCCCTGTGGCATGCTTGGAGCCAACTTTAGCATGTTTAGATTTGCCTGTTACCAAGAAATAGATGAGCAACAGATTCCAATACTAGAAGTGGGTAGTCAGTATATAAGACTAGGGCTGATCTTTATTATCAGAGAGCACTAGATTCTAATACAACTACTGCTTTACCAGTATCTACAACGGTGGCTATTCTAGTTGTGGTAGCTGGCCATTTCTTGCGTGTTGCTGGCTTGCGCTGAGGTCTCTCCCCCTCAGCTGGTGCACTACCACAGGCAGTCGATTGGGTAACTCCACCTCGAGCAGCAAGATACTTAAGCATTGCTGGCGTCAAGTCAGCATATGGAGTAGTAGGTTTCGCTTTTGTCATTCCCCCTTGCTTTAAAGGCAGGTCGATTGATAAATCAGTAATTTGCTATAGGCATCACCCGGCTCGTTTTCAAAAACAAGGCTCAAAAACCTTGGAAAGGGGATCAAATGTGTTCGTTTAGGTGCAAGCACCATTTTCCTTAACCTTAAGTAGATTTCTGCAGCATAGTCAATGTTTCAATTGAACAGCAGCCCATGACCTATCTTAAGCTCAAAATCTGAGCATTGATCAAAACTTCGGGACTTCTGGCGGTTGCACTGGGTCAGCAAGCCAAAGAATAAGTATCACAGCGGTGGCACATGCTTCCTCAATGGGCTGTGGGCCACAACACCAGTATATCCAATAATCTCCAACACCTCCCTTCTAACTTCATCAGTCGAAGGTAAATCAACAAATGGTCCACCAGGCAATTGTAGAGCTCGTCTAATGGCATCGACGGTGACAGAGCAGGTTAGGGTTTCGGTGACCATGCTATGAACATATGGTGTACCCTGTGGAGTGTTGGCCATGGTAGTCGTGTACCAAAATATGCCTAAGCAGGCCGGATAGAATCTGGAAGGAACTCCGGGGATAGATCTAGCGAGTGGAGATTGCCTTATGTAATCAATCAAAGTCTCATAGCCCATGTTAGCTTTAGACTTGGGAATGGAAAGTGCATGAGTGGCATTGCCTCTAGATAGGCAAATAAGTTCCTGTTCTGGTGCATTATCAGCCTTTACAAGGCTCGGTAATAGAACAAACAATGGTGCCAGTTCATAGTGCTCCTCCAGTGTTATTGTTTTGGTTGTTGTTGTTGTTGCTGTTGTTCCTCTGGTTGGTTTTCAATAGGTTATGGTTGTTCTTGTTGGTCTGCCATTGAAGAATGTGGAAGATAAATGATTGAATGCTTTGAAGATTTGAGGATGTTTGAGAGAAGAAAGTGATTTTGGAAAATTTTATTAATCGAAGGTAATTATGGAATATGAATTGTAGTGACCCGAACTTTTCCATGTTTATGTATATTAATTGAGATTGATATTTACATGACTAAATGTTTCCAACGTGTTAAGAAATCAAACTTGTTAAGACTTGATTAAATGAAATAAGTTTCATATAGACAATTGATCACCCAAGTTGACCGGCGATTCACGAACGTTACAAAATTGTAAAAACTACATGTTGTGGTATATATAGACATATATATGTATATATATATATATATATATATATATATATATATATATATATATATATATATATATATATATATATATATATATATATATATGGTTGACATGAGATTATGATAAGTAAGTATCTCACTAAGTATATTAACAATGTGTGATATACATAAGAAATGAGATTACTAAGTTAAGAAACTCGAAATGATATATACAACGATTATCGTTATGATAACGTCTACTAAATATATATCCATCATATTAAGATATTGATACACTATATTTAACATGATAAAATGATATTTAAATATATCATTAAGTGTGTTAACAATGAACTACATATGTAAAAACAAGACTACTAACTCAAGAATTACGAAACGAGACTTATATGTAACGATTATCGTTGTAACGATATTTTAATGTATATATCATATTAAGAGATATTCATACATCATAATATCATGATAATATAATAATTTAACATCTCATTTGATATAATAAACATTGGGTTAACAATATTAATTGAGATCGTTAACTTAAAGGTTTCAAAACAAAACTTGCATGTAACGACTAACGAAGACTTAACGACTCCATTAGAATGTATATACATGTTTTGTTTTGATATGTATTCTTACACTTTTGAAAGACTTCAAAACACATATCAAAGTACTTCTACTTAACAAAAATTCTTACAATTACATCCTCGTTCAGTTTCATCAACAATTCTACTCGTATGCACCCGTATTCGTACTCGTACAATACACAGCTTTTAGATGTATGTAATATTGGTATATACACTCCAATGATCAGCTCTTAGCAGCCCATGTGAGTCACCTAACACATGTGGGAACCATCATTTGGCAACTAGCATGAAATATCTCATAAAATTACAAAAATATTAGTAATCATTCATGACTTGTTTACATGAAAACAAAATTACATATCCTTTATATCTAATCCATATACCAACGACCAAAAACACCTACAAACACTTTCATTCTTCAATTTTCTTCATCTAATTGATCTCTCTCAAGTTCCATCTTCAAGTTCTAAGTGTTCTTCATAAATTCCATAAGTATAGTTTCATAAAAATCAAGAATACTTCAAAGTTTGCAAGTCTACTTCCAAGCTTTCTAATCCATTCCAAGTAATCATCTAAGATCAAGGAACCTTTGTTATTTACAGTAAGTTATCTTTCTAATTCAAGGTAATATTCATATTCAAACTTTGATTCAATTTCTACTATAACAATCTTATTTCGAGTGAAAATCTTACTTGAACTGTTTTCGTGTCATGATTCTGTTTCAAGAACTTTCAAGCCATCCAAGGATCCTTTGAAGCTAGATCCATTTTTCTCATTTCCAGTAGTTTTATCCAGAAAACTTAAGGTAGTAATGATGTTCATAACATCATTCGATTCATACATATAAAGCTATCTTATTCAAAGGTTTAAACTTGTAATCACTAGAACATAGTTTAGTTAATTCTAAACTTGTTCGCAAACAAAAGTTAATCCTTCTAACTTGACTTTTAAAATCAACTAAACACATGTTCTATATCTATATGATATGCTAACTTAATGATTTAAAACCTGAAAACACGATGAACACCATAAAATCGGATATGCGCCGTCGTAGTGAAACCGGGGGCTGTTTTGGTTTGGATAATTAAAAACTATGATAAACTTTGATTTAAAAGTTTTTCTTCTTGAAAAATGATTTTTCATATGAACATGAAACTATATCCAAAAATCTTGGTTAAACTCAAAGTGAAAGTATGTTTTTCAAAATGGTCATCAAGATGTCGTTCTTTCGACGAAAATGACTACCTCTTTAGTAATTGACATGTAACTTAAATTTCCGACTATAAACCTATACTTTTTCTATTTGGATTCTTAAATTAGAGTTCAATATGAAACCATAGCATTTTGATTCACTCAAAACTGATTTAAAATGAAGAAGTTATGGGTAAAACAAGATTGGATATTTTTGATCTTTTTAGCTACGAGAAATGTTTAACAAATCTATACAAATCATATCCTAGCTAACTTATATTGTATTATACATGTATTCTAATATATTATGTAATCTTGGGATACCATAGACACGTATGCAAATGTTTTGACATATCATATCGACCCATGTATATATATTATTTGGAACAACCATAGACACTCTATATGCAGTAATGTTGGAGTTAGCTATACAGGGTTGAGATTGATTCCAAAAATATATATACTTTGAGTTATGATTTAGCCTGAGACGTGTATACACTGGGTCGTGGATTGATTCAAGATAATATATATCGATTTATTTCTGTACATCTAACTGTGGACAACTAGTTGTAGGTTACTAACGAGGACAGCTGACTTAATACACTCAAATCTTTAAAACATAATAAAAATGGTTGTAATTATATTTTGATCATACTTTGATATATATGTACATATTTGTATAGGTTCATTAATCAATCCGTGGCCAAGTCTTATTTCCGAGGAAGGAAATATCTGTGAAAGTGAGTTATAGTCCCACTTTTAAAATATAATATTTTTGGGATGAGAATACATGCAGGTTTTATAAATGATTTAAAATATAGACACAAGAACGTAAAACTACATACTATGGTTGAATTATCAAAATCGAATATGCCCCTTTTTATTAAGTCTGGTAATCTAAGAATTAGGGAACAGACACCCTAATTGACGCGAATCGTAAAGATAGATCTATTGGGCCTAACAAACCCCATCCAAAGTACCGGATGCTTTAGTACTTCGAAATTAATATCATATCCGAAGGGTGTCCCGGAATGATGGGGATATTCTTATATATGCACCTTGTTAATGTCGGTTACCAGGTGTTCACCATATGAATGATTTTTATCTCTATGTATGGGATGTGTATTGAAATATGAAATCTTGTGGTCTATTGTTATGATTTGATATATATAGGTTAAACCTATAACTCACCAACATTTTTGTTGACGTTTAAAGCATGTTTATTCTCAGGTGAATACTAAGAGCTTCCGCTGTTGCATACTAATATAAGGACAAGATTTGGAGTCCACGTTTGTATGATATTGTGTAAAAACTGCATTCAAGAAACATATGTCGATGTAATATATTTCTATTGTAAACCATTATGTAATGGTCGTGTGTAAACAGTATATTTTAGATTATCATTATTTGATAATCTACGTAATGTTTTTAAAACCTTTTATTGATAAAGTAAAGGTTATGGTTGTTTTAAAAATGAATGCAGTCTTTGAAAAACGTCTCATATAGAGGTTAAAATATCGCAACGAAATCAATTAATATGGAATTTTTATAATCAATATGAACGGGATATTTCAGTTGGTATCCGAGCGTTGGTTTTAGAGAACCAGAAAATTTGCATTATTGTGTCTTATCGAGTTTGTTAGGATGCATTAGTGAGTCTGGACTTCGACCGTGTTTTCTTTAAAAATGATTGGTTAACATTTTTGTTGGAAACTATATATTATTAACATGTAAATATTATGTGATATATTAATCTCTTAACATGTTTGATATTGTGTGATAGATGTCTACCTCTAGCAGAAATCCCATTGACTCACCTAATAATAACGAAGAGTCGAATATATATTGGCAAGATTCACAAGTTCCCGAAGAACCGGAAGAAGAGGAAACGGAACTGGAAGAAGAGGAACCGAAAGAAGAGGAACCAGAAGAAGAGGAACCGGAAGAAGAAGAGGTTCCGGAGGGGGAATAATAGGAACCACAGAAAACCGGTGAAATAAAAGAAAATCCTCAACCAATGGACCAAAGTTAATAATGGTCAATGGTGTTTCCGCTAAGGAAGCAAAATATTGGGAAAATTACCAATTTTCCGATGAATTGGATCCTGATGAGGATTCCGATGATGTTATAGAAATTACCCCGACTCAATTTAATGAGGCAAAAGAAAATAATAAGGGAAAAGGCATCAAAATAGAGAAATCTGATTCCGACCCCGATGAACTTTATATGTACCGTCAACACCCGTATTTTCAATATCGTGACAATAACCCGGGAACCTCTAAACCACCAGGTTTTTCTAAACCAATGTGGAAAACGACGACTCGTATTAGAGGAACATTGGGGAGACTTTAAGTTACGCCGTGTTTTCTTTAAAGCGTTAAATGCGGGGAACCCAAATGCAATTTTACGCTACGGGTTAAGAACCTATTTTGACTCAACATATCCCAACATAGGATTTCGTGAATTAGAAAGAGCTTCTAACATGCAAATTAAAGAAGCATGTTATGCTTACGGGTTAGTGATGTTCGCTTCTTACCAAAGTGAGAAAAAGAACATCGGATTGCAGCTTTTAAATGAAACTTTCCCACAAGTGACGGATTCAGTAGTTGGGGTGAGAAACAAGATTTTAGATTATTACGGGGCTGTTGGACATTACGAAACCCTCGTCCTTTTAACGACATTACAACATGCTGCCTAGCCAATGGTCATAACGGTTATTTTCCACAAGACCAAGGATGGGAAGCTGTCTTAGTAAAACCAGAATGTATGACTTGTTTCTGGACTTATGAATTACGTGTCTTTATTTCTTTTGCTGAACAACTTGCGTATTAACTAGATTTATCTTCAAAACTGTCCTGTATCATAGTGTACTATATTTCATGTTATATGTAATATAGCGAAGTTGTAAGTTTGAAGAATATTTATATGTGATATATTATTATAATCAGTTTTTCATATGGAATTTTAGTAGTTGAATTGTATATTAGCTACTAAGTATGAACTTAACGGGTAGGTAGTACCCGAATTTAAACTTATAAAATGCTAATATGAAGAAAAAGCTTTTATAAATGAGTTCATATTATGCTACAAGATACTATTGACTACTCTTAATATTCTGTATGATTAACTTGTTTCATTTGACTATTTTGAAGGAAATGGCACCGACTACTCGACACACCTTGAATATGAGCGAAGAGGAATTTCGTGCCTTTCTTGCTTCAAACATAGCCGCAGTACAGGCCGCGCTACATACCAACAATAACTCTGAATCTAGCAATATAGCTAACGGCGCAAGAAATCGTGTAGGATGCTCCTACAAGGAATTTATTGCCTGCAAACCTTCAGAATTTGATGGGACTGAAGGACCAATCGGATTACCGAGAAAGTTGAATCGGTGTTTGCCATAAGTAAGTTTACTGAAGGAGACAAAGTGAAGTACGCTACGCATACCTTCACAGGTATTGCGTTAACATGGTGGAATACCTATCTAGAGCAAGTGGGACAAGATGCTGCTTATGCGCTACCGTGGTCAGCATTCAAGTACTTGATGAATGAGAAGTACCGTCCCAGAACCGAGGTCAATAAGCTCAAGTCAGAACTTAGAGGGTTACGAACACAGGGATTCGATATTACTTCGTACGAAAGACGATTCACAGAATTGTGCCTATTGTGTCCGAGAGCGTTCGAAGATGAGGAAGAGAAGATCGACGCGTTTGTGAAAGGGTTACCGGAGAGAATCCAAGAAGATATAAGTTCACATGAGCTTGCCTCCATACAAAAGGCATGTAGAATGGCTCACAAACTAGTGAACCAGATTGAGGGAAGAATTAAAGAACAGGTGGCCGAAGAGGCCAACGTGAAGCTAGTCAAAAGAAAGTGGGAGGAAAACGGTGATAAGAGTCACCAAAATAACAACAACTATCCCAACAATCACAACATCAATCGCAACTACAAGAAACGACACAATAACAACAACAACAACTACAATAATCATCTCAACAACAATAACAACCACAACAACAACAACAACAACAACAACAATCAGAAGCAGCTATGCCAAAGGTGTGAAAAGTATCACTCGGGGTTCTGCACCAAATTTTGCAACAAGTGTAAAAGAAATGGTCATAGCGCTGTGAAGTGTGAGGTCTACGGACCAGGGGTTAACAGAACGAAAGGAACAAATGGTGTCGGAACGAGTAATGGCGGAGCAAGTAGTGTCGGAGCAAGTTATGCCAATGTAGTTTGTTATAAATGTGGAAAACCGGGCCACATTATTAGAAATTTCCCGAACCAGGAGAACACGAATGGACAAGGCCGCGAAAGAGTTTTCAATATTAATGCGGCAGAGGCACAGGAAGACCTAGAGCTTGTTACGGGTACGTTTCTTGTTGACAATAAATCTGCTTACGATTTATTTGATTCGGGTGCGGATAGAAGCTAAAAGAGTAGAGATTTTTGTGCTAAATTAATTTGTCCATTGACGCCGTTGGATAGTAAATTTTTACTCGAATTTGCAAACGGTAAATTAATTTCAGCAGATTATATATGCCGGAATCGAGAAATTAAACTGGGTAGCGAAATATTTAAGATTGATTTGATACCAGTAGAGTTAGGGAGTTTTGATGTAATAGTTGGCATAGACTAACTGAAGGAGATGAATGCAGAGATCGTATGTTACAAAAATGCAATTCGCATTGTACGAGAAGAAGGAGAACCCTTAATGGTGTACGGAGAAAAGGGCAACACGAAGCTACATCTTATTAGTAATTTGAAGGCACAAAAACTAATAAGAAAAGGTTGCTATGCTATTCTAGCACACTTCGAGAAAGTACAAACTGAAGAAAAGAGCATCAATGATGTCCCCGTCGCAAAAGAATTTCCCGATGTATTTCCGAAAGAATTACCGGGACTACCTCCACATCGATCTGTTGAATTTCAAATAGATCTTTTACCAGGAGCTGCACCAATAGCTCGTGCTCCTTACAGACTCGCACCCAGCGAGATGAAAGAACTGCAAAGCCAACTGCAAGAACTATTAGAACGTAGTTTCGTTCGACCAAGCACATCACCATGGGGAGCTCCTATTTTGTTTGTCAAGAAGAAGGATGGTACATTTAGGTTGTGTATTGACTACAGAGAGTTGAATAAACTTACCATCAAAAACCGTTATCCACTGTCGAGAATTGACGACTTATTTGATCACCTACAAGGCTCGTCGATTTATTCGAAAATCTATTTACGTTATGGATATCATCAAATGCGAGTAAAGGAGGATGATATTCCAAAAACTGCTTTTAGGACACGTTATGGTCATTACGAGTTTATGGTTATGCCGTTTGGATTGACTAACGCACCAGCTATGTTCATGGACCTTATGAACCGAGTGTGTGGGCCATATCTTGACAAGTTTGTCATTGTTTTCATCGATGACATACTTATTTACTCAAAGAATGATCAAGAGCACGAAGAACATTTGAGAAAAGTGCTAGAAGTATTGAGGAAAGAAAAACTGTACGCTAACTTTTCAAAGTGTGCATTTTAGTTGGAAGAAGTTCAATTCCTCGGTCACATAGTGAACAAAGAAGGTATCCAGGTGGACCCGGCAAAGATCAAAACCGTTGAAAAGTGGGAAACCCCAAAAACTCCGAAGCATATACGTCAATTTTTAGGATTGGCTGGTTACTACAGAAGATTCATCCAAGATTTCTCCAAAATAGCAAAACCCTTGACTGCATTAACGCATAATGAGAAGAAATTTGAATGGAAGGATGAACAAGAGAAGGCGTTTCAGTTATTGAAGAAAAAGCTAACTACGGCACCTATATTATCATTGCCTAAAGGGAATGATGATTTTGTGATTTATTGTGACGCATCAAAGCAAGGTCTCGGTTGTGTATTAATGCAACGAACGAAGGTGATTGCTTATGCGTCTAGACAATTGAAGACTCGCGAGCAAAATTATACAACTCACGATTTGGAATTGGGTGCTGTTGTTTTTGCATTAAAGACTTGGAGGCATTATTTATATGGAGTCAAAAGTATTATATATACCGACCATAAAAGTCTCCAACATATATTTAATCAGAAGCAACTGAATATGAGACAACGCAGGTGGATTGAACTGTTGAATGATTATGATTTTGAGATTCGATACCACCCGGGGAAGGCGAATGTGATAGCCGACGCTTTCAGTAGAAAGGACAGAGAACCTATACGGGTAAAAGCTATGAATATAATCATTCGTACTAACCTTACTACTCAAATAAAGGAGGCACAACAGGGGGTTGTAAAAGAAGGAAAGTTGAAGAATGAGATACCCAAAGGATCAGAGAAACATCTTAATATTTGGGAAGACGGAACCCGATATATGGCTGATTGAATTTGGGTACCAAGGTTTGGAGATGTGAGAGAAATGGTACTTAAAGAAGCACATAAAACCAGATATTCAATACATCCCGGAGTGGGGAAGATGTATAAAGATCTCAAGAAACACTTTTGGTGGCCGGATATGAAAGCTGATATTGCTAAATATGTAGGAGAATGTTTGACGTGTTCTAAGGTCAAAGCTGAACATTAGAAACCATCAAGTCTACTACAACAACCTGAAATCTCGGAATGGAAATGGGAAAACATTACCAATTTCATCATTAAATTGCCAAGGACTGCAAGTGGTTATGATACTATTTGGGTAATAGTTGATCGTCTCACCAAGTCAGCACACTTCCTGCCAGTGAGAGAAGATGACAATGAAATGTCCCGTTCTTATTGATTAAAAACGTTCCATATTAATTGATTTCGTTGCGAGGTTTTTGACCTCTATATGAGACGTTTTTCAAAGACTGCATTCATTTTAAAACAAACCATAACCTTTATTTCATCAATAAAGGTTTAAAAAGCTTTACGTAGATTATCAAATAATGATAATCTAAAATATCCTGTTTACACACGACTATTACATAATGGTTTACAACACAAATATGTTACAATGAAATAAGTTTCTTGAATACAGTTTTTACACAATATCATACAAGCATGGACTCCAAATCTTGCCCTTATTTAAGTATGCGACAGCGGAAGCTCTTAATAATCACCTGAGAATAAACATGCTTAAAACGTCAACAAAAAATGTTGGGGAGTTATAGGTTTAACCTATATATATCAAATCGTAACAATAGACCACAAGATTTCATATTTCAATATACATCCCATACATAGAGATAAAAATCATTCATATGGTGAACACCTGGTAAACGACATTAACAAGATGCAAATATAAGAATATCCCCATCATTCTGGGACACCCTTCGGATATGATATAAATTTCGAAGTACTAAAGCATCCGGTACTTTGGATGGGGTTTGTTAGGCCCAATAGATCTATCTTTAGGATTCGCGTCAATTAGGGTGTCTGTTCCCTAATTCTTAGATTGCCAGACTTAATAAAAAGGGGCATATTCGATTTCGATAATTCAACCATAGAATGTAGTTTCATGTACTTGTGTCTATTTTGTAAATCATTTATAAAACCTGCATGTATTCTCATCCCAAAAATATTAGATTTTAAAAGTGGGACTATAACTCACTTTCACATATTTTTACTTCGTCGGGAAGTAAAACTTGGCCACTAGTCGATTCACGAACCTATAACAAATATGTACATATATATCAAAGAGAAGGTTTTTCATATGCTCGAGAGACATATTAATTTAATGTGGCTAATATGTTATGATCCAAGTCGGGTCATACACAATAACAAGCTTACCGACACCCTAAACGTATTCAAGCTTAACGATTAAATCATTAAGTAAATACGCGACACTTGGATTTTAGAAAAATCGGTTTTTTAAAATGTTTTCACTTGAGATAAATTATTTGGATAATTTATATGTAATTGTTTATAAGTTTTAAATGATTATATTGTGTTATATTTTATAAAAGGTTTATAAAATATGAAAGTAACATAAAATATATACATGTTTTATATATATATATATATATATATATATATATATATATATATATATATATATATATATATATATATATATATATATCAAGTTTATATATATGTAAAGACATTGTTATATAAAATATATGGTGGCAGATTTTGGGTCTCCAAGTCTCATATGCATGCCATGTTATTGTTACTTTTAAGAACATAAAAAGTCCATATAAGCATGGGGAACTCTTGGACCAAAGCTAGACTTATTCTCTCAAGTGTAACTAGTATTTCCAAGCTTGAAAAAAACTGATTTTTCAGCTCCTGCTGCTGTCCAAAACCGTGGGGTTTTGTACATCAAAGGAGGTTCCAAGTTTGATTTTCAAGCTCACATTAAGTGTCTAATTAAATCCTAACTAAAGTACTAGGTGTTGGAAATTGGCTTGGGGTATTATCTCTTGAGGTTTCAAAGTTTTGGAGCTTACATTCATCATCATCTTCCAAACTTGCTGCTATCCATTTTCAGCACTCAATCTATATTGGGGAGGTAAATTCTTGTTCCCTCTTTTAGTTTGTAAGTATATGTTCAAGGCTTGATAACACATAATGGAATTCATTTAAAAGGGTTTAACGTATACACTTGTTTATAAATAACATAATGCTTCCGCTTGTCTTAATTTTCATAAATTGGTTTTGTGATCAAATTAAACATATGAATTTGTTGTTATGTTGAATTCCATCAACGGTATCAGAGCCGAAGTCTTGAAATATGCTTCGAGTTGGTTTTTGTACTCACCATATGAAAGGACCCGTTCATATACATTATAAACGATTCACAATAGTTGATTACATTGCGAGGTATTTGACCTCTATATGATACATTTTACAAACATTGCATTCGTTTTTAAAAGACAAACTTTCTTTACATTGAAAATTGACAGGCATGCATACCATTTCATAATATCCACTATCCAACTATAAATTGATTTAATAATAATCTTTGATGAACTCAATGACTCGAATGCAACGTTCTTCGAAATATGCTATGAAAGACTCCAAGTAATATCTTTAAAATGAGCAAATGCACAGCGGAAGATTTCTTTAACATCTGAGAATAAACATGCTTTAAAGTGTCAACCAAAAGGTTGGTGAGTTCATTAGTTTATCATAATCATTTATTTCCATCATTTTAATAGACCACAAGAATTTCATTTCCAGTTCTCATAAATATACGTCCCATGCATAGAGACAAAAATAATCATTCATATGGTGAACACCTGGTAACCGACATTAACTAGATACATATAAGAATATTCCCTATCATTCCGGGATCCTCCTTCGGACATGATATAAATTTCGAAGTACTAAAGCATCCAGTACTTTGGATGGGATTTGTTAGGCCCAATAGATCTATCTTTAGGATTCGCGTCAATTAGGGTGTCTATTCCCTAATTCTTAGATTACCAGACTTTAATAAAAAGGGGCATATTCGATTTCGATAATTCAACCATAGATTGTAGTTTCAATTACTTGTGTCTATTTCGTCAAACATTTATAAAAGCGCATGTATTCTCAGTTCCAAAATATAAATATTGTAAAACAGTTATTAAAATAGTGCATGTATTCTCAGCTAAAAAATGTAATGAGTAAAAGGGAGCAAATGAAACTCACGCATATAAATATTATAAAACAGTTAATAAAGCATTTGCATGTATTCTCAGCCCAAAATGTATATAAAAAGGGAATAATGAAACTCACCATACTGTATTTCGTAGTAAAAATACATATAACATCATTGAACAAGTGTAAGGTTGGCCTCGGATTCACGAACCTAAATTAATTATATATATTTACGTGTTGGTCAATATTTGTCTAACACATTAAGTCAAGTCATAGTGTGCCACAATCCTAATGCTCGAGACTAATATGCAAAAGTCAACAAAAGTAAATTTGACTCAAAATAATTTCCAAAAATCTATACATGATTAATATATAGTTTAAATATCGTCGTTTTATATTTTTAAATATTTTTAAAAGATTTATTAGAGTAAATAATATAATTTATTTATTAATAAATAAAATTTCATATTAAATTTATATAATAAAATATACTTTTATATATATTAAGTAATAAAATTTATAGGGTTCATTTAATATCATAAAGATAATATGATAGGTATTATTAAAGTAAGTTATTACACGTAGTAAAATATATTTGTATCACATATTTATTTGATAAAATAATATCTATAATGATAGTAAGTAAAAGTTGTATTATTTTGTAATAATAATTATTATTATAAAAATATCAATATTTATAATTACTAAGATGACATTATGATAAAACGATAATTCTAATTATGATAACTTTAATATTTACGATAATTTTTAATATTATCTTTAAGATAATAATTCTATTTAAAATAATAATAATAATGATATTTTATAGTAACAATGACATTTCTATTAAAATGATAATTTTTGTTAAAATGATAGTTTTAATATAACGATACTTTTAATAATAATAGTAATGATAAAAATAATAAGAACGATAATTTTATCTAAATCAATATCATATAATATTTTAATTTCATCATGATACTCTTACTCATTATTTCCTAATCGTTTCGTTTAATAGCTTTTAATCGTCTTTTATATCGTGTTCATAATAATGATAATAATAGTAATCAAAATAATTAGGTGTTACAAATATTTGTTTTAATTAAACTAATATTAATAATGATAGTTACTATAACATTATTAACGATAATACTAATAATTATTTTAATGATAATA
Organism: Rutidosis leptorrhynchoides; assembly: GCF_046630445.1. Lineage (NCBI taxonomy): Eukaryota > Viridiplantae > Streptophyta > Magnoliopsida > Asterales > Asteraceae > Rutidosis > Rutidosis leptorrhynchoides. The sequence continues at coordinate 203,803,895 of NC_092340.1, forward strand.
TAGTAATAATAATAATAACAATAACAATAACCATTTTTAAATAATGATATATATTAATAATGATAATAATAATAATAATAATAATACTAATAATAATAATAATAATAATAATAATAATAATAATAATTGGATAATAATAATAATACTAATTATAACTTTAACGATAATAACGATAGTAATAAAAAAAATAACAATTTTTAATGATAAATCCCTTTTATTGATAAAGATAATAATAATGATAATAATAAGATAAAACTAGAACGACGATAAAAACGACGATAATAATAATCATTTTTAATAAAAATATCGAAAATTCAATTGATTATAACTTCTAATCCGTTCATCGAAACCATTCGATATCTAAAGGAAAAGTTCTTAATTTTTCTCTAGCTTTCCAAGGACATGCATATCTTATACCTTATCTCAACCGCAAGTGTAACTAATTCAAGATTCAACCTAACCTGTCTAAGGGCAATATCAAAAGTACAAGCATGCATAATCCTAAATACTCGAGCACTAGTCAGGGATACACTATTAGTATGTAAAAGTTAAATTATGAGTACTCACGTATCAATATTGAGATTCAATATTGCAGGAAAGGTACGTAGAAGCAACGGAAATGATAAACACAATATTGACCTCACGAGCATACCTATGAACCATACTCAATCACCTCCATAGCTATAACCCATAATTTCCTTAATCCTATCCTACTCGAAAAAAAATTTCAAAATCACTCGGACAACACTCCGTCGTAATATTTTATGTATACTAATAATATCTTGAAATAATACGGAGTAAATATATATATGTAAATCGATTGAGAGAGTTTAGAGAAAAATATTTTCAAGTTTCTATGAAATAATGAAACCTATTGAATTCTATTTATAATAGATTTTTGAATTATTAAAGTGAATTATTAAAGTATGAATTATTAAAGTGAATTATTAAAGTATGAATTATTAAAGTGAATTATTAAAGTATGAATTATTAAAGTGAATTATTAAAGTATGAATTATTAAAGTGAATTATTAAAGTATGAATTATTAAAGTAAATTATTAAAGTTAAAGTAAAGTAAAAATAAAGTAAAGGTAAAGTTTAAGTATAGTAAAAGTATAAAACTGTGTACGTATAATACGCGTATAAATATATATAATATTAATTTAAATCGTTATATATATTTAATAAAATAAAATATAAATATCGTTATCTTTATCATACTAGTTAAGTAATAAGTTGTCAAAAGTGGTTCTAGATATTTATAAAAGTTATATACGTTTTTATAATAAAGTTCTTTTTAAACTGAAAACGTTTTTGTACGTTTGAAACTAAATAGATCAATCGAGTCTTTATGAGATTCATTCTTTTACTATCTTTTGTCTAGTTCTCAATGATTGACAATTTGTTCTTATTTGTAAATCACTTTACCATTTTCCGAATATTGTTAAAATGGAAAGATTTCTCAAATCAACGTGGGCCTTTCAACAGAGATTTGTAATCATAATTCAATATATCTGATAATTCAATCATTTGATCTTATCTTCTAATTCCATTGATAAACATTTTGAAACAGATACAATCATATAAAGTATTTAATCTAATATTTTGTTTACGTTTCAAGTTATAATATATATACACATATACATATATAATCATATTCGTTTAATGGTTCGTGAATCGTTGGAACTTGGTCGAGGTTGAATGAATGTATGAACATAGTTTAAAATTCTTGAAATTTAACTTAACAAATATTGCTTATCGTGTCGGAAACATATAAAGATTAAAGTTTAAATTTGGTTGGAAATTTTTGGGTTGTCACAGTACCTACCCGTTAAAGAAATTTCGTCCTGAAATTTGAGTGGAAAGGTCATGAATGATAATAAGTATGTTTTCATGATGCATACGGGCTGAAAATTAGAGTTTTATCATCAGCGAATAATTTGGATAAACAATCCATTTATATGAAGAGTACGAATGAAGCTAACATAGAAGAGTGAAATGAGTAAGTGTAGATTCATCTTATCATTTGACGTAGATATGATTGATTCCCAGATTTCATGGGATTTGAAGAAAATCTTCTTAATAAGATTTGACTCTCCGGTAATCAAGGGAATTAGGATCCGCTTTAAATGCGATCATCCATTTTAATTGTTCTGTCGGAGATTTTCTTATAAATTCACCTCCTTCGTTTCCTTACAACTCACACCTTCTGTTGTTGCATTTTATGCAAGTCCCTAGACATCTACCCACGTCCATTGCAGGTACAATAGTTTACAGGCCACCATGATTGCTCGTTATTATCCTATTGCTCGTTATTATCCTATCCGTGTTTGTATGTGGTTACAGGATCTTCAGGAACGAGATTTAGATATTTGACTATGTTAGACTTAGTCAGACGTACGAGTGAAGCCTTACTAGTACGGCTGACAGGCTCATACGCACGGTTGATGCTGAGCTAAGTCACAATTACAACCTAAATGAGAAGACACGAGTGAGTGATCACCCGTACGGCTGATGAAGCTAACTCGTACGTATGATGAATGAATCGTATGGGTGAGTCAACAGCAGGGGTATATAAAGTCTTATGTTCTTCATTTTAGATTAAGCCTCTCATTTGTTACACACACTCAGATCTAGTGAGCTCCTCCGATTCTCTCTCAGTCCAAATCACCCAGGTGGTGAATAATAGCTCTAGGTGTTGATCTAATCACACTTGATTTAGTTGTGGTTTGACTAAATTAATCAAAAAAAAAACTTAACCTATTCACTAGAGGGTTTGATTCACTTATTCCGCCATTGTGTGAGTTAAATCTGTTGATTTCTAAGTTCCTAGTCATGTTTCATCACCTTCTATTCTTTCTCCCTCAACTCATATTTTAAAGTATTCATCAATATGCTCCATCCAGTTCTGATTCTCGATATACTTCTAACTTTCATATCGGTCATTCTTCTTTTTCATCTACCACCAGAAGAATCTATTTACTTCTACTATACTCTTGGGTTTATAGTGTTTCTAGTTCTCCCGTGTCTTTATATTGCTATATGCATTGATATATATGGTTTATAATTTCTGGTTTGTCGTTGGGCTTTATATGTTCCCTTATATTTCAAAGTCTCTGCTTCTGTCTTCTATAATCATTATCATTCAAAGTTAATGCTCTCTTTTATTTGCTGCAATTTATACCCCAATTTCTATTTCGGAGTTTTGTCCTTTCGTTTCTTCTTCTTTTGATTAAGCACCGCTTGTAATGGTCCAGAATTCACAGATATGAATTTCGGAATGAACATTGTTAATGTTCTAGGAAGGAAATTGTGATGGCACGATCTCGACTTGTCAAATTACTAGAATACCTTGGAAAAGGCCGAATCATCAAGAAATATTTTCTTGATATTTTAGAGGTTAAATAGAATACAAGAGTCGTATAACATGGCACATGATGATGTTATGATCTGTGAATTATCACGTTCCATTTAGAAACTCAGCATGACTTACTGTAATATAATCACATTGATCACGTGTCATTATATTATACTAATTCATGCTTCAGTTCCCAACACTACTTCAAAATATTCTTATTTTAAACTTGAATGTTTCAGAATTTAGAAACTAAAATAGTTTCTTTTATGATGTAATACAGATAGCGCGAAGAGGTAAATGATTTCAAATAAGAAAAATTAAGAAAATATCTTCAGAAATATGGAGGATATTTATAATGAAAGATATGATGATATTTTAGAATTTCTAATATCAGAGGATGATGAAGAATATTATCCGTAGGGGTTTAGAGTCAGGAGCAAGGTATTCGTTAATGACTTCAGCAGGTACTGAATTATTTGGATCCTTTGAAGTCAGGTTCAGTCTTTGTAATTTGTCCACAGCCTCCTTCCTACTTTGCTCAATCCGTTTTCCAGTTCCAAAACTTCTCTTTTTCTGCGCTTTGCCAGCACACTTCATCATTATCATCCAGCTTTTACCGTTTAAAGTCGTTTATAGTTTTTGCTGCTTTATCAGCATTTTTTCCATTTTCGGAGAACCAATTCGTAGTTCGGAGTGTTTTTCAGAAACTTCACATTCAAATTAAGTCCAGAAGATAGACGTTATATATACACATATAACTGTTGGCGTAGACATGCTGCGAGATTTCAAAACACTGATTGCTAATTCCCAATGATTCGTATGGCAATTCTCATTACAAGATGCGAATGAGTAAATGATGGGGTTTCAATGAATAATTATAATGACTTTTTGGAGAGGTTAAATTCAAAGGGTAATGAAGTTGTTGGTACATCTGCTAATAATGTGGTGGAATGTAAAAGGTTCCCTGGTAACGATGGTGTATTCTCAAGGTTATAATAAGGTTAGTCTGACTGAAAAGTTGAAGTTGACTTGCTGGAACTGTGACAAAACTGGCTACTTTGAATAGGAGTCGCAAAGCTGTTTTTGCTAATAAATGCCAAAGAATCTGACGCAGATATGTTGTCTAAACTTTTACTTTGGTTTCAAGAGTTTTTCGGGTACATAACTGTGGGTAACATGTGGTTGGATCATCATCTCGATTGCTCATCATTCGAAGTGTCTTCAGAAATTTTCGAAGGGTTTGAACACAGATTGTAATCGTTAACATACATTTGATGTTCTAACACAGTTTTGAAGTCAAAATATAGCTTGTGAAAGATGTAAGGATCTAAGAGTGATGATTTTGGTCATATCTCAAGTTGAATTTTGAGATTTCAAAATCAGAATATGTAATTAAATTTTGAATGAGTATGGTTGTTTTGATTTCTATAAAAGAATTTATATTGTTGTGAAAGTAGGGAGTATAATGGATGATTTGCTGAATCAGATTTGAAGAATGTAACATATTAATTGTGAATTTATATATCTCTCGGGTATTACCTACCTGTTAAAAAAAATTCACGATTAATATTTTGTACAAAAGAATTTTATTACAGTCTTTATGAAAATATATATATGTATATTTTCTTCAGATGTAACATAGATTTAATGAGTTAATGTTAAATTAAACTCATTTGATTTACGGTTGAAACTAGAATTGAATAATCCCTAAAGGCTTTAAAAAGTACATAACTTTTACGCAGTATTTCTTTAATGACATTGTAATTATGAATCAATACTTCGTTATTTGTTGATGTATGATGTTCGGTTCGTGGAATTCTTGTGAATTTCGCAAAGTACGAATGATGTTATCTGAAAAGTTTCGGGTACATCGATGATGAAAGTGTAAAATGAAATATATACTTGATTTATTATGAATTGGAATTTGTTGAATTGCGACAGAGATTGTAGTTAACGCTGGTTAAGTTGCAGCCGAAGGACGTACATTATTGCATATTTGTAATATGAATTAACTGTGACGACCCGGCAATTTTCGACAAAATTTAAACTTAATTCTTACATGATTCCGACACGATAAGCAAAGTCTGTAATGTTGAGTCTCAAAAACTTTGAACTGTTTTGTATATTCAATTGACCTTCGACTATCCCCGACGATTCACGAACAATTAATAGTAAATAGATATGTGTGTATATAAATGGTAATTGGAATATAATATTACATGTTGCTGTTATTAGAAAGAATTATGTAAAATAAAATAAATATTATTGAAAACGTGGGACTAAAACTGCTTAATAACTTCTGTTAACATGATATAGATCATGGGCAGTTAAAATAAAACATGTATGATGCACTGACATGAATATTCAACTCATGACACGAACACCTAATTTATTTGGTAACTGCAACACACAAATACTACTAATGAATTAAATAAAGACCCATTCATTCGGCCCACTAGTTACAACGGGCTTCCAAATTGGTTCCACATAAATAATAGTCATATCACAAACCGTGTACTGCTACTTTACGTTTCTAATTCTATCCACATCAAACCTTTAATCATACACAATCCACCAACCATTATTTCTTTTCACAATACCAACAATTATATTTCACAGACCTTTCTATTATTTGCAAGTGGGGACGTTTTGATTTCTTTTAGTAAAACTTTTACGTGTATATAATATACATACTTTTGAAGATACATTATAATTAACACAAGCATTTCTCTATCCATCCAACGTCCGATTTTGCTTTCTGTCTAATCACCAATCACAACACACACCACCACTTGATTCTTTTTCTGTTTGTTTTTCATTTCCACCATCTCATCTATTTCTTTTATGTGTACTCAAAATCCACCATACACCAACTCAAACGACTGTTAATTCATTGTTGCTATTAACCAAGACCATCCACACAAAACCACTATTCGATCACTCATCATCCGTGATTCTTCCTGTTTGTTCGAAACCCACCAAAACCACCTCAACCCTAAACACCATCTCCTACAACCATCACTTATTTGATTTCTGTATTACCATTCGATGGCCAAGACAACCGGCCACCAATGCAACCATGCCGTCCACCACCACCTTCGGATTCCACTTTTATTTTCTGTCGAGATCAAACACACCACCTCATCACCACCTTACAACCACCATGAATCACCGGATCTCCGGTCACCATGATCAATGAACCATCTCCTCTCTCTATATCTCTCTCTCTCTGTAAATGTAAAATACCAAACATTTATCCATTATTATTCGTTACTCCTGCTACTGTATCATCGTGTTTCTATTGCTATTTGATAGCCCAACCATCTCCATTAAACCATGGATGTAAACTGCTGTAATTATCCTATTTGCAAACCAAAAGAAAACCATCCCAAATTACTCCTGCAGCCGATACTTTAGATGCTACTGATTTGTTCGTATTAGATTTCGTTCAAGTAAAGAATGAAGATGATTAAATGGGTTTGCTGCAACATCCATTACTATAACTGCAACCGATATCTAGCTACTGCATATATATTTTTGTCAAACCCCAAACGAACACCAACGAACATCACCATCCCATTCACCATGAAATCACGATACAAACCACCACCGTAAACTACTCGACAACCATTACAAACCCACTTATTTTTTTCTGTTTCACTTCCTGATTCACTGTTATTATTACTGCATCTCTCTTCTATTTTCAAATTGTAACAAACGAATGATGATATTCCTCTTCTAATTCTGTTCATGTGCAACAACCACAGAAAGTCACTTGATGGCTGTCACTTTCTATATTATAAATATAAAGAGACTACAAAGGCAAATGGGACTATATCATGACTTGTCTTTCTGCTTTCATAATTGGTGTCTAACACCTTTTGTGTACTAGAAACTAAAAAGGTTACATCCACTAGAATATAGGGAATAATAAACAACCATTTAGAACATGTGGTGCATATAACTCCATGTACCATTAAAATAACTCCCAATCTCCAATAAAGTTGTGGCGTCTGTTTTCTATTATGAAATGGGAATGATGATGTAAGATGATGCGATGACGAGGAGTATATATTACATTTATTGTCTAGCGATTGGGTTTGGGTTATTGTTGTTGGGCCGTGGAGTTGGCTAAATTATAAGAGAAAACGGGTTATAAACAACTGAATTGTGTTATAATCAGAAAAATGTTGTTGGTTCATTGGTTAGAGCGAGTGTTTGTGAATGAGAGGTCGCGGGTTTGAGCCCGGGCCATGGCGTTTGTTTTTAAAGCTATTTCATTGAGGTAGTAACTCTATTTATTATTATTATTATTCTTTTTATTATTATTATTATTTATTGTTATTATTATGAGTTATCATTTATTATTATTATTATTATCACATCATTATTAGTAATAAAAGTATTATTATTATTAATATTATCATTAGTAGGGATATAATCATTATTATTATTATTAGGAATATTATTATTAGAAAAAAATTATTATTATTTTCTATTTAAAAGTAGCATTAATATTTAAAATTATTATTTTTGTTATTATTATTATTATTATTAAGAATATCATTTTTATTAAGTTTATCATTGTTATTAGAATTATCATTATTTTATCATTATTATTATTATTGTTATCATTGTTTTAGTAATATTATAATAAACAAATGGTATTTATATAAAAATATATTTTTACATATATCCTAACTATATTAATATTACATATTGATTTAAATATAATGTTATTATTATAAAATATTAACTAAGTTATACATAATAGATAAATACCTTTTAATATAATCATATATATATAATTATCTAAAATATATAAAATAGGCATAATTAAACTATTTAATAATATAACATACAAATTATAAAGTATATTAATATTAATATATAAACTTGTTTAATTGTTATTATATGTATTAATATATAAATAAATGATATAGGTTCGTGAACCCGAGGTCAACCCTACTTTTGTTCAATGTCGTTATATGTATTTTTACTACAAAATACAGTATGGTGAGTTTCATTTACCTTTTTACCCTTTTTATTTTTGGGCTGAGAATACATGCGCAATTTTTATAAATGTTTTACAAAATAGACACAAGTAATCGAAACTACATTATATGGTTGAATGATCGAAGTCGAATATGTCCCTTTTTATTAAGTCTGGTAATCTAAGAATTAGGTAACAGACACGCTAATTGACACGAACTCTAAAGATAGATCTATCGGGCCCAACAAGCCCCATCCAAAGTACCGGATGCTTTAGTACTTCGAAATTTATATCATGTCCGAAGGAGGATCCCGGAATGATGGGGATATTCTTATATGTATATTGCGAATGTCGGTTACCAGGTGTTCAATCCATATGAATGATATTTTTGTCTCTATGCATGGGACGTATGTTTATGAGAAATGGAAATATGAAATCTTGTGGTCTATTAAAATTATGAAATGATTATTTATGTTAAACTAATGAACTCATCAACCTTTTGGTTGACACTTTAAAGCATGTTTATTCTCAGGTACGAAAGAAATCTTCCGCTGTGCATTTGCTCATTTTAGAGATATTACTTGGAATCATTCATGACATGTTTCAAAAGACGTTGCATTCGAGTCGTTGAGTTCATTAAGAATATTATTAAGTCAATTTTAGTTAGATTTATTATGAAATGGTTTGCATGACGTCAACTTCTGATGTAATGAAAGATTGTCTTTTCAAAAACGAATGCAATGTTTGTAAAATGTATCATATAGAGGTCAAGTACCTCGCGATGTAATCCACTGTTGTGAATCATTTATAATCGATATGGACTTCGTCATGATGGATTAGGACGGGTCTCTACAGTTGGTATCAGAGCGGTGGTCTTAACGAACCAGGTCTACATTAGTATGCATAACTGATAAGTCGTTAGGATGCATTAGTGAGTCTGGACTTCGACCGTGTCTGCATGTCAAAAGTTTTGCTTATCATTTTTGTCGAAAATCATCTGCTTATCATCCTTAAGAAATTACATGCTCATTATTCTTAGTCTAGACACGTTTTACTGCATTGACTGCATAAATAGTGTATAGACAAAATTCATATCTTAGAGTATCTGACAATTCATATCTTAGCGTATCTGTTACTGTAGATCTTGCCTGATATCTTCCGTAAATTTCTCCGTAATTTAAGGGAACCTGGTACTATATATCTATGCATATTATGCATTGAGAAAACCATCCAACTATCAATTGCTGTCACTAAACTCTTCATACCAAAAATCTTTTCTGAGATCTCGTAAAATGGCCTCTACGAACCAACCAAGTTCATCTGACTCCGAAGATAGTGTGACAGGAGCACACCAACCAATCAACTACCGTGATTACTAGAGAAAATGGGGGTGGGTTCGCGACATACTCACCCTATGGAGAAGGGAAGAAGGTACTCCATATCATGAACCGAAACTACCACCTAACCTTGGAGTACTTGACCCGCTCACCGGCGAACCCGTTCGCAACACCGTTTATACCCTTTTTGCAAGAATTTTTCATCTTGAGGCTACTATTAATGGAAATAGAGGAGATATCCGACCTCTACTTCACACTGATAACCAACCAGGGTTAGTAGAAGAAGTTAGAGAACTTCGAGCTCGAGTATTAACTTTAGAGAGCACCGTACACAATTTACAAGCACCAGCAGTATCACCAACACCAGTAACGTCACCAGACTCAGCACTAACGGCACCAGTACCACCAACAACCCAAGTTTCAACAATCCATGCCTCAACATCTCATTCTGTACCTCGAGTATAATCATCGTTCTACGTATCGTTCTACATCAATTACCTTCGTTCTTCATGGCGATTATGTAATCTCTAATGTTTTAGAAATTATGTATTCTTGCTCTAACGGTAAATCAGATGTGTTAATATCATATTAACTCATTAAATCCATGATTGCATCTGAAGAAAATATATATGTATATATGTTTTTATAAAGATTGTAATTAAAAATTCTTTTGTACAAACTGTTAATGGTGAAAATATTTTAACGGGTAGGTAATACCCGAGGAAATATTTAACTTTCATATTAACATGTTATACTGTACATTCTTCGAATCTGATTCAAGTCATTTACTATCCTATTTACATCCACAGATATACGTATTCGTTTACAGCAAAATAACCATTTTCCTTCAATTTCATAATTGAATTTTGACCTATCAGAATCCAATAAGTGGCATAATGAAGAAAACATTGGACAAAATAAAATTTGTTAGAAACAAACAAATTAACTATGAGAAATTCTGTTAAGAATTCACGCTAACAAAATCCTAGCTAACTGTTCCTAGCTAACTGATTACATTTTATTTATCGCAGTTTATTTATCGCAATTTACATTCTCGCAATTTTATTTATCGTCATTTAAATTATGTTATTTACTTTACGCACTTTATTTATCGTTATTTAATTTCTGTTATTTATTTTTACGCAATTTAAATATCGGGACACGTATACAAGGTTTTGACATATCATATCGACACATCTATATATATTATTTGGAATCACCATAGACACTCTATATGCAGTAATGATCGAGTTCTCTATACAGGGTTGAGGTTGATTCTCAAATAATATATATACTTTGAGTTATGATCGAGTCTGAGACATGTACACGGGTCACGATACATATTAATTAATTCGAATATTATATATTAAACTGTATATGAATTATTGGACTTTCAATGTGGACTATCGACTGTGGACTAATAATATTGGACAATTAAAATGAATTAAAATATTGACTATAACATATGAAACTAAACAATTCTTCAAGTTTGCCACTTGATTTCATCTTAAACCTCATTTGTATCTTAACGATTACAATCTGCGTTCAAACCTTTCGTAATTCTTGAAAACACCTCAATCGAGAGAATGAACCAACCGCATTTCATTTACAGAAGAAAAGATTGATGCATATAACTTTTCACCTGAGAAACTCTCGGCAACTGACTAAACGTTTAAAACATAGCTATGCTAATTTCTTAGTGTTATTATTACCCAAAATAACTTTGCAATCCCTTTCTAAATTAGCAAATTTTGTCACAGCTCCAGCAAGTCAACTTTGACTTTTTGTTCGAAACAACCTTATTATAACCTTGATTTATATGTGTAATCTTTTATTGTTACCGGGGAACCTTTTATTATATTCCACCATATTACCAGCAGATGTACCAGCAACCTCGTCGCTCATTGCTTTAAATCTCTCCGACAAATCACTAAATTTATCTATTGAAGTCTCATCATGTACTCATCCGCACCTTGTAACGAGAATTGCCGTACCAAATACCGAGAATCAGCAATCAGTATTTTGAAATCTCACAGCATGTCTATATCATCAGTTATATGCAAACATATAACATTTATCTCTTAGAATTATGATCTTCCATTCTAAAATTCTGAAAAAGCTGAAATACAGCAGCACAAACTGTACATGACCTTAACTGTCGAAAATTTGATGATAAAGAATGGAGTTTTGGAAACACTCAATAGAAAATTTAGTACCGAAAAGCAGATTATGCGAAACTATGAAGGAAGCCATGACAAATCACAAAGAATAAGTTTGACTTCAAAGAATCCAAATGAATCAATACCTGCTGAAGTCTTTAGCGAATATCTTGCTCCTTACTCCAAACTCTTGCGGACAAATTTTCTTCACCATCCTTCGATATTAGAAATTCCAAGATATCATAGTATCTTTAATTATAAATATCCTCCATATTTCTAAAGATATTTTCATAACTATTCTTATCTGAAATCATTAATCTCTTCGTGCTATCAGTGTTACATCATATAGAAACTGTTAGTTTCTATATTCTGTAAACTTTCGAGCGAAAAATATGAATGTTATTGAAGTAATGTTGGGAACTGATGCATGGGTTATTATAATATAATGACACTTGATCAATGTGATTATATTACAGTAAGTCATGCTGAGTTTCAAATAGAACGTGATGATTTACAGATCCTAACGTCATCACGTGCCATGTTACATAACTTTTTCATTATGCTTAACTTCTGAACATATCAAGAAATTATATTCTTGATAGTTCTATTCTTAGTGATTCTGGTAATTTGATAAATCAAATCGTGCTAATACATTAGTTCTTATTTAGAACACGATGTTTATTCGAAATTCCATACTTAAGAATTCTGGACCGTTACTCGCTTTACTAGAGGTCGGGAGGATAATAAAAAGGCAAAGAGCTCCAAAATATAAATATATATATATATATATATATATATATATATATATATATATATATATATATATATATATATATATATATATATATATATATAAAGTCCAACAACAACACCGAAATTACAAACGGTGGATATCAGTGCGTATAGCAATATAAAGACACAGGAGGATTATAAATACAATAATCCCTAAAGCATAGTAGAAATAAACGGATTCCTCCGGTGGAAGTTGGAAAAGGAGAAAGATTGTTGCGATAATCAGGATAAGGATAAGGACAAGGATTAGAACGGGATTAAGCATTTCACAATCTTTTGGATGTATGGACTAAGAAAGAAAGTATAGGAATTGTGAGAATAATGGAACGGAAGAGTTTAATTTATAAAGGAAATATCAGACAGAGTAATCGAGGCAGATCACCGTATTTAATTATAGAGATCTTAATTTCCTTACTCGCCGAAGAATCAAATCTTTTAGATTTCAAAGATTTACTTTAAATCCCTTGAATTCCGAAATTCAACCAAGACAACGTCAAAAGTTAAGACGCACCTTATTTTCTAATTTCCACCGTGACTACGTCAAAAGTTAAATCTCTCTCTCAATCTGTTGTGACAGCTTCATTCGTACGCTTCACCTAATCGAATCATTTTATCTATATTAATCAAAAATGATAAAACACCATTTAGCAACTCATATTTGTCATGGAAACATTTTTATGATTAGCCATGACCACCACACTCAAATTTCGGGACGAAATTTCTTTAACGGGTAGGTACTGTGACGACCCGGCAATTTCTGACCAAATTTAAACTTAATTCTTACATGATTCCGACACGATAAGCAAAGTCTGTAATGTTGAGTCTCAAAAACTTTGAACTGTTTTGTATATTCAATTGACCTTCGACTATCCCCGACGATTCACGAACAATTAATAGTAAATAGATATGTGTGTATATAAATGGTAATTGGAATATAATATTACATGTTGCTGTTATTAGAAAGAATTATGTAAAATAAAATAAATATTATTGAAAACGTGGGACTAAAACTGCTTAATAACTTCTGTCAACATGATATAGATCATGGGCAGTTAAAATAAAACATGTATGATGCACTGACATGAATATTCAACTCATGACACGAACACCTAATTTATTTGGTAACTGCAACACACAAATACTACTAATGAATTAAATAAAGACCCATTCATTCGGCTCACTAGTTACAACGGGCTTCCAAATTGGTTCCACATAAATAATAGGCATATCACAAACCGTGTACTGCTACTTTACGTTTCTAATTCTATCCACATCAAACCTTTAATCATACACAATCCACCAACCATTATTTCTTTTCACAATACCAACAATTATATTTCACGGACCTTTCTATTATTTGCAAGTGGGGACGTTTTGATTTCTTTTAGTAAAACTTTTACGTGTATATAATATACATACTTTTGAAGATACATTATAATTAACACAAGCATTTCTCTATCCATCCAACGTCCGATTTTGCTTTCTGTCTAATCACCAATCACAACACACACCACCACTTGATTCTTTTTCTGTTTGTTTTTCATTTCCACCATCTCATCTATTTCTTTTATGTGTACTCAAAATCCACCATACACCAACTCAAACGACTGTTAATTCATTGTTGCTATTAACCAAGACCATCCACACAAAACCACTATTCGATCACTCATCATCCGTGATTCTTCATGTTTGTTCGAAACCCACCAAAACCACCTCAACCCTAAACACCATCTCCTACAACCATCACTTATTTGATTTCTGTATTACCATTCGATGGCCAAGACAACCGGCCACCAATGCAACCATGCCGTCCACCACCACCTTCGGATTCCACTTTTATTTTCTGTCGAGAACAAACACACCACCTCATCACCACCTTACAACCACCATGAATCACCGGATCTCCAGTCACCATGATCAACGAACCATCTCCTCTCTCTATATCTCTCTCTCTGTAAACGTAAAATACCAAACATTTAACCATTATTATTCGTTACTCCTGCTACTGTATCATCGTGTTTCTATTGCTATTTGACAGCCCAACCATCTCCATTAAACCATGGATGTAAACTGCTGTAATTATCCTATTTGCAAACCAAAAGAAAACCATCCCAAATTACTCCTGCAGCCGATACTTTAGATGCTACTGATTTGTTCGTATTAGATTTCGTTCAAGTAAAGAATGAAGATGATTAAATGGGTCTGCTGCAACATCCATTACTATAACTGCAACCGATATCTAGCTACTGCATATATATTTTTGTCAAACCCCAAACGAACACGAACGAACATCACCATCCCATTCACCATGAAATCACGATACAAACCACCACCGTAAACTACTCGACAACCATTACAAACCCACTTATTTTTTTCTGTTTCACTTCCTGATTCGCTGTTATTGTTACTGCATCTCTCTTCTATTTTCAAATTGTAACAAACGAATGATGATATTCCTCTTCTAATTCTGTTCATGTGCAACAACCACAGAAAGTCACTTGATGGCTGTAACTTTCTATATTATAAATATAAAGAGACTACAAAGGCAAATGGGACTATAGCATGACTTGTCTTTCTGCTTTCATAATTGGTGTCTAACACCTTTTGTGTACTAGAAACTAAAAAGGTTACATCCACTAGAATATAGGGAATAATAAACAACCATTTAGAACATGTGGTGCATATAACTCCATGTACCATTAAAATAACTCCCAATCTCCAATAAAGTTGTGGCGTCTGTTTTCTATTATGAAATGGGAATGATGATGTAAGATGATGCGATGACGAGGAGTATATATTACATTTATTGTCTAGCGATTGGGTTTGGGTTATTGGTGTTGGGCCGTGGAGTTGGCTAAATTATAAGAGAAAACGGGTTATAAACAACTGAATTGTGTTATAATCAGAAAAATGTTGTTGGTTCATTGGTTAGAGCGAGTGTTTGTGAATGAGAGGTCGCGGGTTTGAGCCCGGGCCATGGCGTTTGTTTTTAAAGCTATTTCATTGAGGTAGTAACTCTATTTATTATTATTATTATTCTTTTTATTATTATTATTATTTATTGTTATTATTATGAGTTATCATTTATTATTATTATTATTATCACATCATTATTAGTAATAAAAGTATTATTATTATTAATATTATCATTAGTAGGGATATAATCATTATTATTATTATTAGGAATATTATTATTAGAAAAAAAAAATTATTATTTTCTATTTAAAAGTAGCATTAATATTTAAAATTATTATTTTTGTTATTATTATTATTATTATTATTATTATTATTATTATTAAGAATATCATTTTTATTAAGTTTATCATTGTAATTAGAATTATCATTATTTTATCATTATTATTATTATTGTTATCATTGTTTTAGTAATATTATAATAAACAAATGGTATTTATATAAAAATATATTTTTACATATATCCTAACTATATTAATATTACATATTGATTTAAATATAATGTTATTATTATAAAATATTAACTAAGTTATACATAATAGATAAATACCTTTTAATATAATCATATATATATAATTATCTAAAATATATAAAATAGGCATAATTAAACTATTTAATAATATAACATACAAATTATAAAGTATATTAATATTAATATATAAACTTGTTTAATTGTTATTATATGTATTAATATATAAATAAATGATATAGGTTCGTGAACCCGAGGTCAACCCTACTTTTGTTCAATGTCGTCATATGTATTTTTACTACAAAATACAGTATGGTGAGTTTCATTTACCTTTTTACCCTTTTTATTTTTGGGCTGAGAATACATGCGCAATTTTTATAAATGTTTTACAAAATAGACACAAGTAATCGAAACTACATTATATGGTTGAATGATCGAAGTCGAATATGTCCCTTTTTATTAAGTCTGGTAATCTAAGAATTAGGGAACAGACACCCTAATTGACACGAACTCTAAAGATAGATCTATCGGGCCCAACAAGCCCCATCCAAAGTACCGGATGCTTTAGTACTTCAAAATTTATATCATGTCCGAAGGAGGATCCCGGAATGATGGGGATATTCTTATATGTATAATGTGAATGTCGATTACCAGGTGTTCAATCCATATGAATGATATTTTTGTCTCTATGCAAGGGACGTATGTTTATGAGAAATGGAAATATGAAATCTTGTGGTCTATTAAAATTATGAAATGATTATTTATGTTAAACTAATGAACTCATCAACCTTTTGGTTGACACTTTAAAGCATGTTTATTCTCAGGTACGAAAGAAATCTTCCGCTGTGCATTTTCTCATTTTAGAGATATTACTTGGAATCATTCATGACATGTTTCAAAAGACGTTGCATTCGAGTCGTTGAGTTCATTAAGATTATTATTAAGTCAATTTTAGTTAGATTTATTATGAAATGGTTTGCATGACGTCAACTTCCGATGTAATGAAAGATTGTCTTTTCAAAAACGAATGCAATGTTTGTAAAATGTATCATATAGAGGTCAAGTACCTCGCGATGTAATCAACTGTTGTGAATCGTTTATAATCGATAAGGACTTCGTCCGGATGGATTAGGACGGGTCTCTACATTAACCGAGTAGTTAAGATTCACACACAATAGCTTAGCACGAAAAGATTTATTTCAAAATATATATATATATATATATATATATATATATATATATATATATATATATATATATATATATATATATATATATATATATATATATATATATATATATATATATATATATATATAATATACATATAATTTCTTCAGAGGGAATGAGTTAATTCTTCATAACTCGTTGATACAATATACATGTTATTGATTCGTAATGATGTCCACAGTGATTCTTGAACTGACGGAGTTTGTGATGTTATCGGTGTTGTTGATTCGGATGTTGACTGTACTGACGATGCTGGTAACGCTGACGGTACTGTTGATGCTGTTGGTAAAGCAAGTTTAGCTTGTTAATCACACACCATTTTTGTCAGGGCTTCTACTCTTCCTTCTATCATTTTGGTTCGCTTAACTGATTTATGGTTAGGGCTAGATTAGATAATCTCTAAGACTTTAGAGATTACATAATCGGAATGTTTCTCCAATGAAGTTATGAATTAATACTTCGTCAGTTATTGTTGTTGGTACTCCTTGGTATCTATGGTGCGTATGACGTTGATGCTCGTGGGACAGATTATGAAGTTGAGGTTTACGACGCGGTTGTGGTTGGAGGTGGTAATGGTACTGTTGGCGTTGATGATGGTGGTACTGGTTATGCTGCTGATGCTGCTGCCGGTGTTTGTAATCTCCGCACCATATTCTCCAAAGCCACTACCCAAGCGCGAAGCTCGTTGACTTCTTCTATTACACCGGGGTGATTGTCGGTTCGGACGAACGGATAAATAAAATCTAAAATTTGATGTAATATATAATCATGACGAGATACTCTGGAAATGAGCGAGAAAATGGTGTTTCGGACAGGTTCGCCGGTAAGTGATTCAGGTTCTTCGTCAAGAGGGCAATGTGGTGGATGGAAGGGATCACCTTCTTCTTGTCTCCAATGATTGAGGAAGCTACGAACCCATCCCTAATTCATCCAGAATAGGTGATGACTGATTGGTTGATCTATTCCGGTCACACTGCTTTCGAAGCTTGAATGGGATTCCATTTCGGAATCTGAGTGACTTGAACTGATGACGAATTCCATTTCGTACGATTGGATAAAGGATTTTTTTTTTCGATATGAAATGATTTTGGCTAACGGATGGTATTCTAATTAGATAGAATATATATATATATATATATATATATATATATATATATATATATATATATATATATATATATATATATATATCAAAAGATTTCGTAGATTACGGAGGACTTTGCGGGATATGTCAGGCAAAGTTTAAAGTAACAGATACGATAAGATATGATTTAGCAGATATGCTAAGATATGAATTTTTGTCTATACACTATTCATGCAATCAATGCAGCAAGACGTCTTAGACTAAAAATGATAAGCAGGTAATTTCCTGAGGATGATAAGTAGTTAATTTTTGACACAAAATGATAAGCAAAACTTTTGACATGCAGACACGGTCGAAGTCCAGACTCACTAATGCATCCTATCGACTTATCAGTTAGACACACTAATGCAGACCTGGTTTGCTAAGACCACCACTCTGATACCAACTGAAAGGACCCGTTCATATACATTATAAACGATTCACAATAGTTTATTACATTGCGAGGTATTTGACCTATATATGATACATTTTACAAACATTGCATTCGTTTTTAAAAGACAAACTTTCTTTACATCGAAAATTGACAGGCATGCATACCATTTCATAATATCCACTATCCAACTATAAATTGATTTAATAATAATCTTTGATGAACTCAATGACTCGAATGCAACGTTCTTCGAAATATGCTATGAAAGACTCCAAGTAATATCTTTAAAATGAGCAAATGCACAGCGGAAGATTTCTTTAACACCTGAGAATAAACATGCTTTAAAGTGTCAACCAAAAGGTTGGTGAGTTCATTAGTTTATCATGATCATTTATTTCCATCATTTTAATAGACCACAAGAATTTCATTTCCAGTTCTCATAAATATACGTCCCATGCATAGAGACAAAAATAATCATTCATATGGTGAACACCTAGTAACCGACATTAACTAGATACATATAAGAATATTCCCTATCATTCCGAGATCCTCCTTTGGACATGATATAAATTTCGAAGTACTAAAGCATCCAGTACTTTGGATGGGGTTTGTTGAAGTGACCCGTCCTAATCCATCCGGACAAAGTCCGTATCAATTATAAACGATTCACAATAGTTGATTACATCCCGAGGTACTTGACCTCTATATGATACATTTTACAAACATTGCATTCGTTTTTGAAAAGATAATATTTCATTACATCGAAAGTTGACGCCATGCATACCATTTCATAATATATCTAACTATAATTGACTTAATATTAATCTTGATGAACTCAACGACTCGAATGCAACGTCTTTTGAAATATGTCATAAATGACTCCAAGTAATATCCCTGAAATGAGCAAATGCACAGCGAAAGATTTCTTTCGTACCTGAGAATAAACATGCTTTAAAATGTCAACCAAAAGGTTGGTGAGTTCATTAGTTTAACATAAATAATCATTTCCATCATTTTAATAGACCACAAGATTTTCATTTCTCATAAATATACGTCCCTTGCATAGAGACAAAAATATCATTCATATGGATTGAACACCTGGTAACCGACATTCACAATATGCATATAAGAATATCCCCATCATTTCGGGATCCTCCTTCGGACATGATATAAATTTCGAAGTACTAAAGCATCCGGTACTTTAGATGGGGCTTGTTGGGCCCGATAGATCTATCTTTAGGATTCGCGTCAATTAGGGTGTCTGTTCCCTAATTCTTAGATTACCAGACTAAAAAGGGGCATATTCAGTTTAATAATCCAACCATAGAATGTAGTTTCATTTACTTGTGTCTATTTCATAAAACAGTTATAAAACAGCGCATGTATTCTCAGCCCAAAAACGTAAAGAGTAAAAAGGGAGCAAATGAACTCACTCTACAATATTTTGTAGTAAAAATATTCATACGACAAAACTGAACAATGCAGGGTTGGCCTCGGATTCACGAACCTATATCATTTGTGTATATATTAAAACGTGTAATCATAATCGAACAAATATATATATTATTATTAACGATATAATTTTTATATCAATAACTTATTTACTTCATTACATTTTCATTTTATATATTTTTAAATAAAAGTATAAGTTTTGTTATGTTATATGAGATAAATATATTTATATCATTCGTTTGTTAAAACAGTAATTTAGTAATACAAAATAATATTTAAGATGATAAAATAATTATAATACCAATATTAATAATCTGCTAATCTTAATATTATTAATATTACTAATAATAATAATACTAATAATACTTATCAATAAAAATGTTATAACAACTCTTGCATATCTAATTTTCATATCTATATGCTATATATAATATTACAGATATTACTATTAATGTTGAAAATAATATCGCAACTATATTTTTATTTGCAAGTAGGTTTAATATTATATCTTATATGCTATGTAATATTTAATAAGTATGTAATATGTATATTACATAATATCTTTTATCAATTATTGAATATTTATATACCATTACTTATATATAGGTTTCATAAATATATATATTCATTGCAACTTAATTATCCTGTTCATTAGTTCACATTTTTAATTTCAATTGGTTAAATTGTATTTTATTATTTCAAACTATTATATATACTTTTGTTTATATTTATATATATATTTATTTGTAACAACTTATTCGTGAATCGTCGGGAATGGTCAAGGGTTAAATGAATATATGAACCTAGTTTCAAAGTTTTCGAGACTCAACATTACAGACTTTGTTTATCGTGTCAGAAACATATAAAGACTAAGTTTAAATTTGGTTGAAAATTCCCGGGTCATCACAGTACCTACCCGTTAAATAAATTTCGTCCCGAAATTTGAGTGTGGTCGTCATGGCTAACAATAAAAATGTTTTCATGACGAATATGAGTCAATAATTAAAGTTTTATCACCATCAGGTGATTTGAATAAAACAACTCAATTATTCGAAACGTACGAGTGAAATTATCACAAAAGATTGAAATAGGATAAGTAAAGATTCGTCGTAACTTTTTGACAGAGTTAGGGTTGAATTTTTTGTGTTTTTTTGAGAGTAAGATGCATCTTAACTTTTGACGTAGTCACGATTGAATTTAGAAAACATGATGCATCTTAACTTTTGACGTTGTTTTGGTTGAATTCCGGAATTCAAGGGATTTGAAGAAAATCTTCGAAATCTATAAGATGTGATTCTTCGGTGAATAAGGAAATTAAGATCTCTATAATTAAATACGGTGATCTGCCTCGATTACTCTGTCTGATATTTCCAGTATAAGTTAAGCTCTTCCGTTCCATTATTCTCACCATTCCTATACTTTATTTTTTAGTTCATACATCCAAAAGATTGTGGAAATGCTTAATCCAATTCTAATCCTCGATATTTTCCTAATTATCATTTCTGTCATCCTTCTTTTCTATCTTCCTCCCGAAAAATCCGTTTACTTCTACTATTACCTTGGGATGATACTATTCTTAATTATACTGTGTCTTTATATTGCTATTCCTATTAATATCCACGGTTTGTAACTTCCATGTTGTTATTGGGCTTTATATTTTCTCTTATATTTCAATGTCCCTATTTCCGTCTCCTATAATTATTGTCATCCACAGTTAATGCGCGCTCTTATTTGCTGCGATTTATACCCCTTTTCTATTTCGGAGCTTCATGCTTTTGTTTACTTTTCGCAAGTAATGGTCCAGAATTCATAGGTATGGAGTTTCGAATTCATCATAATATACAAGGTAGAAAGGAAAGGTAGTAGCACGATTTGTTTTGTCAAATTACCTGAATCACTGAGAATAGAACTATCAAGAATATATTTTCTTGATATGTTCAGAAGTTAAGCAGAATGAAAGAGTTATGTAACATGGCACATGATGACGTTATGATCTGTGAATCATCACGTCTCATTAGAAACTCAACATGACTTACTATAATATAATCACGTTGATCAAGTGTCATTATATTATTCTAACTCATGCATCAGTTCCTAACATTACCTCAATAACATTCATATTTTAAGCTCGAAAGTTTACAGAATATAGAAACTAACAGTTTCTATATGATGTAACACTGATAGCACGAAGAGATTAATGATTTCAGATAAGAATAGTTATAAAAATATCTTCAGAAATATGGAGGATATTTATAATGAAAGATACGATGATATCTTGGGATTTCTGAATCAAATTGTGATGAAGAAATTCATTCACGATGATTTAGAGCGATTTAGGAGCAAGGTATTCGTTAAAGATTTCATCAAAAATAGAATAATCAGGATTCTTTTATGTACAAGTTTAGTCCTTGTTCAGAGTCTCTTTCATGATTTGCTCAATTCATTTTTCAGTATCAAAGTCTTTGAGCTTTTCCAACACTCCATTCTTTATCATCAAACTTTTGACTGTTAAGGCAGTCTTCAGTTTTCACTGCTTCATCAGCTTTTTCAAAACTCAGGAAACTGATTCATAAGCTAAAGCGCTTTTCAGAAATTCAGAATTGAAATTCGTAAATACAGGAGATAGAAGTTATATATATATATATATATATATATATATATATATATATATATATATATATATATATATATATATATATATATATATATATATATATATATAAATTGTTGTCGTAGAATCGCTGAGAATTTCGAGATTATCGATTGATGCTTTCCGGTACTTGGTATGGTAATTATCGTTACAGAACGCGGATGAGTATATGATAGGGTATTAATGAATAAATATAGTTATTTATCGAAGTGACTTACGCCAAAGAGTAGTGAAGTTGCTGGTACATTTACTGTTAATGTGGTGGGATATAAACAGTTCCCAGGTAACGAAGGCGAAAAGATAATGTATGTATCAAGGTTATAATAAAGTTGTTTTGAACGAAAAGTCGAAGTTGACTTGCTGGAGCTGTGACAAAATTTGCTACTTTGAAAGGAATTACCAAGTTATTTTTGGTAATAATAACGCTAAAGGAGTTAGCATAGTTATGCGTTAAACATTTACTCAGTTTTTGAGAGTTTTCAGGTGTATAACTATATGCATCGATCTTTTCTTCCGTAGGTGAAGTGCGGTTGGTTCATCCTCTCGATTGAGGTGTTTTCAAGAATTATGAAAGGTTTGAATCGCAGATTGTAATCATTGAGATACAAACGAGGTTTAAGATGAAATCAAGTGGCAAACTTGAATAATTGTTTAGTTTCATATGTTATAATCAGTATTTTAGTTCATTTTAATTGTCCAATGTTGGCAGTCCACAGTTGATAGTCCACAGTTAACAATCCAATAATTCATACATAGTTTAATATATACTATTCGAATTAATTAATTCATATCGTGACCCGTGTACATGTCTCAGACTCGATCACAACTCAAAGTATATATATTATTTGAGAATCAACCTCAACCCTGTATAGAGAACTCGATCATTACTGCATATAGAGTGTTTATGGTGATTCCAAATAATATATATAGATGTGTCAATATGATATGTCAAAACCTTGTATACGTGTCCCGATATTTAAAGTGCGTAAACTAAATAACAGAAATTAAATGACGATAAATAAAGTGCGTAAAGTAAATAACAGAAATTAAATGACGATAAATAAAATTGCGATAAATAAACTGCGATAAAATAAATTGTGATAATTAAATTGCGATTAATAAATTGCGATAATTTAAATGTAATACAGAATTAACAGTTAGCTAGGAACAGTTAGCTAGGAGTAGTTAGCGTGGATTCTTAACAAATTTTCTCATAGTTAATTTGTTTGTTTCTAACAAATTTTATTTTGTCCAATATTTTCTTCATTATGCCACTTGTTGAATTCTGATAGGTCAAAATCCAAATATGAAATTGAATGAAAATGATTATTCTGTGATGAACAGATACGTGTATCGGTGGATATAAATAGGATAGTAAATGACTGTTGAATCAGATTTGAAAGAATGTACAGTATAACTTATTAATGTGAAATTTAAATATTCCTCGGGTATTACTTACCCGTTAAAATATTTTCACCATTAACAGTTTGTACGAAAGAATTTTTAATTACAATCTTTATGAAAATATACTTGCATATATATTTTCTTCAGATGTAATCATGGATTTAACGAGTTAATATGATATTAAACTCATTTGATTTACGTTAGAACAAGAATATATAATCTCTAAAACATTAGAGATTACATATTCGCCATGTTGAACGAAGATAAATGATGCAGAACGTCATGTAGAACGATGATTATGCTCGGGGTACCGAATGTGATGTTGAGGCGTATGTTGTTGTGGTTTGTGTTGTTGCTAGTGGTACAGTTGATGCCGTTGATGTTGTTGAAGCTGGTACATTTTGCACCATATTTTCCAAGGCTACAACTCGGGCGCGAAACTCATTGACTTTATTACTCCGGGATGATTGTCGGTATGAACGAGCAAATGAATAAGGTTTTGAATCTGACTTGTGATATAGTCGTGGTGAGATACTCTGGAAATGAGAGAGAAATGGTGTTACGAACATGTTCACCGGTAAGTGCTTCAGGTTCTTCACCAAGAGTGCAGGTTGGTGAGTGGAAAGGATCACCTTCTTCTCGTCTCCATTGATTTAGTCGACTACGAAACCATCAGATGAATTGGGGATGGCTGATTGGTTGATTCATTCCGGTGACACTGCTTTTGGAGCTTGAGTGAAACTCTATGTCGGAATAGCTGTCGGAATAACTATCGGAACAGTTATCGGAATCTAAGGGACTCGAACTGGTTGAGGGACTCATCTCGTACGATCAGATGAAGGATTTTCAATAAGGAATATAATAGAATGTAGATTAGTACCCTGCAATACATAATTTACATATGCATATATAATACTAAAATCCCATAAGTTACGGAGGAATCTACGGAAGCTGTCAGGTAAAGGTAATAACAACAGATATGCTAAGATATGAATTTATCTATATACTGTCTATGCAATAGGGGCAGTAAGACGTGTTTAGACTATAAAGATGATAAGCAAGTAATTTTCGACACGAAATGATAAGCAAAACTTTTGACATGCAGACACGGTCGAAGTCCAGACTCACTAATGCATCCTAACGACTTATCAGTTATACACACTAATGCAGACCTGGTTCGCTAAGACCACTGCTCTGATACCAACTGAAGTGACCCGTCCTAATCCATCCGGACAAAGTCCGTATCGATTATAAACGATTCACAATAGTTGATTACATCGCGAGGTACTTAACCTCTATATGATACATTTTACAAACATTGCATTCGTTTTTGAAAAGATAATATTTCATTACATCGAAAGTTGACGGCATGCATACCATTTCATAATATATCTAACTATAATTGACTTAATATTAATCTTGATGAACTCAACGACTCGAATGCAACGTCTTTTGAAATATGTCATAAATGACTCCAAGTAATATCCCTAAAATGAGCAAATGCACAGCAAAAGATTTCTTTCATACCTGAGAATAAACATGCTTTAAAATGTCAACCAAAAGGTTGGTGAGTTCATTAGTTTAACATAAATAATCATTTCTATCATTTTAATAGACCACAAGATTTTCATTTCTCATAAATATACGTCCCATGCATAGAGACAAAAATATCATTCATATGGATTGAACACCTGGTAACCGACATTCACAATATGCATATAAGAATATCCCCATCATTCCGAGATCCTCCTTCGGACATGATATAAATTTCGAAGTACTAAAGCATCCGATACTTTGGATGGGGCTTGTTAGGCCCGATAGATCTATCTTTAGGATTCGCGTCAATTAGGGTGTCTGTTCCCTAATTCTTAGATTACCAGACTAAAAAGGGGCATATTCAGTTTAATAATCCAACCATAGAATGTAGTTTCATTTACTAGTGTCTATTTCATAAAATAGTTATAAAACAGCGCATGTATTCTCAGCCCAAAAACGTAAAGAGTAAAAAGGGAGCAAATGAACTCACTCTACAATATTTTGTAGTAAAAATATTCATACGACGAAACTGAACAATGCAGGGTTGGTCTCGGATTCACGAACCTATATCATTTGTGTATATATTAAAACGTGTAATCATAATCGAACAAATATATATATTATTATTGACGATATAATTTTTATATCAATAACTTATTTACTTCATTACATTTTCATTTTATATATTTTTAAATAAAAGTATAAGTTTTGTTATGTTATATGAGATAAATATATTTATATCATTCGTTTGTTAAAACAGTAATTTAGTAATACAAAATAATATTTAAGATGATAAAATAATTATAATACCAATATTAATAATAATGATAATAGTATTATTATTTCTATTAATGATAACGTAAATGATAGTTTTTAATAATAATCTCATAATAATGATAATAATAGTAGTGTTTAATAATTTGAATAATTTAATAATACTGTTATAATTAATACATAACACTTAGTAACCATCTTATTACTAATGATAAACTTAATAATAATACTCTTGTTAATGATAATAATAATAAGTTTAAAATGATACTAATACTAAAAGTAATATTATTAATACTTAATGGTGTTACTTAATACAAAATGATAATAATATTAGTCATAGCACTTATGTTTACATAATAATATTATTAATAATAACAGTTATAATACTAAAAATAATAATAATAACTAATGATAACAATATTAATAGCAATAATCATAATGGTAATAATAAATGATAAATAATAATAATAATAATAATAATAATAATAATAATAATAATAATAATAATAATAATAATAATAATAATAATAATAATAATAATAATAATAATAATAATAATAATAATGATACTAATAAAAGAAAGAAACTACCTTAGACTTTTCCCCAAAAAAATTTGTCTTAGACAATGCTCGAACTCTAGACCTCCCGCTCACCCATCACCCCCTTTAACCAATTGGGATGTGCCCATAATCAGAAATAACACAGAAAACATATTTATTTAACCCGTATTTTTATGTCATCCAACTTCTTCTTCTTCCCTCAAATCACAGACCCAATTATTTTCATCTCAACAACACTTACGAAACTAATTTTTTTTAGGATTTAATATCCGATATAACAACAAATATATGTGATTAACTGAATAAAAAAATGAAAAAAAATAAAATAAACATAAGAACCAGGCTGCTGTCGCAGCTTTCTAAAAAAAATTAATGATTTCGTTATCGAGCACATTTTGGACAAATATTTCTACACGAACTAAGTTCTAAATTGTTTATATAAACTTTCCGAATCGTCAATTTAACAAGAAATATCAAAACGAGTTCAAATTTCGCGAAGAACAAAACATTTGACTTTTTTAGAGTTTACCTTTGACTCGCAAATTCGTGCTCGATATTAAGAATTGAGAGCTGAGATCTTACTGAAAGATTGACTTGATGATTCCTAACACAGTAGCACTTTAGATTTTGACCAAAGAACCGATTTTGAGCCTTTGATTTAAAGTGTGTCGAGCAGAGGTATATGTGCTTTTATTTTCTGTTATGTTTTTCAATTTAGCAATACTCCAACACAGCATATAATGACGATAATAATATTGTGAATAAAATAATGGATGCAGTGTTCCTAATTGGATTTTAGTGATGGAGGTCGACAGTTTTGCTCACAAGGGTAATAGCAGATAAGCTAAAAAATAAAAAATAAAAAAATAAAAACTGCTGGGTACCAAATTACGCGAAAAAGACCTATTTCTATATATAAGATATTAATTTTAATAATTAAATAATTATATTAATAATAATATTGATATTAATAATAATAATAATAATAAAATACTAATAATAATAATTTAAATGTATAAAGAATAATTAATTTCTGATAATAATAATATTTATAAAAATAATACTACAAATAATGCTAATAATGATGATATTTAAAAATGTTAATAATTAATGATAATATTCATAATATCATTTATAAGATAATAATATTAATACAATTTAAAATAATAATAATAATAATAATAATATGATGATAGTAATAATAACAATTGTAGTTTAAATAAATTTTTATAACAATCAATATTAATAATCTGCTAATCTTAATATTATTAATATTACTAATAATAATACTAATAATACTTATCAATAAAAATGTTATAACAACTCTTGCATATCTAATTTTCATATCTATATGCTATATATAATATTACAGATATTACTATTAATGTTGAAAATAATATCACAACTATATTTTTATTTGCAAGTAGGTTTAATATTATATCTTATATGCTATGTAATATTTAATAAGTATGTAATATGTATATTACATAATATCTTTTATCAATTATTGAATATTTATATACCATTACTTATATATAGGTTTCATAAATATATATATTCATAGCAACTTAATTATCCTGTTCATTAGTTCACATTTTTAATTTCAATTGGTTAAATTGTATTTTATTATTTCAAACTATTATATATACTTTTTTTTATATTTATATATATATTTATTTGTAACAACTTATTCGTGAATCGTCGGGAATGGTCAAAGGTTAAATGAATATATGAACCTAGTTTCAAAGTTTTCGAGACTCAACATTACAGACTTTATTTATCGTGTAGGAAACATATAAAGATTAAGTTTAAATTTGGTCGGAAATTCTCGGGTCATCACATTTGTTAGGCCCAATAGATCTATCTTTAGGATTCGCGTCAATTAGGGTGTCTGTTCCCTAATTCTTAGATTACCAGACTTTAATAAAAAGGGGCATATTCGATTTCGATAATTCAACCATAGATTGTAGTTTCAATTACTTGTGTCTATTTCGTCAAACATTTATAAAAGCGCATGTATTCTCAGTTCCAAAAATATAAAGGGTAAAAAGGTAAATGAAACTCACGCATATAAATATTGTAAAACAGTTATTAAAATAGTGCATGTATTCTCACCCCAAAAATGTAATGAGTAAAAGGGAGCAAATGAAACTCACGCATATAAATATTGTAAAACAGTTAATAAAGCATTTGCATGTATTCTCAGCCCAAAATGTATATAAAAAGGGAATAATGAAACTCACCATACTGTATTTCGTAGTAAAAATATATATAACGTCATTGAACAAGTGCAAGGTTGGCCTCGGATTCATGAACCTAAATTAATTATATATATTTATGTGTTGGTCAATATTTGTCTAACACATTAGGTCAAGTCATAGTGTACCACAATCCTAATGCTCGAGACTAATATGCAAAAGTCAACAAAAGTAAATTTGACTCAAAATAATTTCCAAAAATTTATACATGATTAATATATAGTTTAAATATCATCGTTTTATATTTTTAAATATTTTTAAAAGATTTATTAGAGTAAATAATATAATTTATTTATTAATAAATAAAATTTTATATTAAATTTATATAATAATATATACTTTTATATATATTAAGTAATAAAATTTATAGGGTTCATTTAATATCATAAAGATAATATGATAGGTATTATTAAAGTAAGTTATTACACGTAGTAAAATATGTTTGTATCACATATTTATTTGATAAAATAATATCTATAATGATAATAAGTAAAAGTTGTATTATTTTGTAATAATAATAATTATTATAAAAATATCAATATTTATAATTACTAAGATGACATTATGATAAAACGATAATTCTAATTATGATAACTATAATATTTACGATAATAATAATAGATATTATAATGATATTTTATAGTAACAATGACATTTCTATTAAAATGATAATTTTTGTTAAAATGACAGTTTTAATACTAACGATACTTTTAATAATAATAGTAATGATAAAAATAATAAGAACTATAATTTTATCTAAATCAATATCTTATAATATTTTAATTTCATCATGATACTCTTACTCATTATTTCCTAATCGTTTCGTTTAATAGCTTTTAATCGTCTTTTATATCGTGTTCATAATAATGATAATAATAGTAATAAAAATAATTAGGAGTTACAAATATTTGTTTTAATTACACTAATATTAATAATGATAGTTATTATAACATTATTAACGATAATACTAATAATTATTTTAATGATAATATAGTAATAATAATAATAACAATAACAATAACCATTTTTAAATAATGATATATATATTAATAATGATAATAATAATAATAATAATAATAATAATAATAATAATAATAATAATAATAATAATAATAATACTAATAATAATACTAATAATAATAATAATAATAATAATAATAATAATAATAATAATAATAATAATACTAATTATAACTTTAAAGATAATAACGATAGTAATAAAAAAATAACAATTTTTAATGATAAATCCCTTTTATTGATAAAGATAATAATAATGATAATAATAAGATAAAAATAGAACGACGATAAAAACGACGATAATAATAATCATTTTTAATAAAAATATCGAAAATTCAATTGATTATAACTTCTAATCCATTCATCGAAACCATTCGATATCTAAAGGAAAAGTTCTTAATTTTTCTCTAGCTTTCCAAGGACATGCATATCTTATACCTTATCTCAACCGCAAGTGTAACTAATTCAAGATTCAACCTAACCTGTCTAAGGGCAATATCAAAAGTACAAGCATGCATAATCCTAAATACTCGAGCACTAGTCAGGGATACACTATTAGTATGTAAAAGTTAAATTATGAGTACTCATGTATCAATATTGAGATTCAATATTGTAGGAAAGGTACGTAGACGCAACGGAAATGATAAACACTATATTGACCTCACAAGCATACCCATGAACCATACTCAATCACCTCCATAGCTATAACCCATAATTTCCTTAATCCTATCCTACTCGAAAAACAATTTCGAAATCATTCGGACAGCACTCCGTCGTAATATTTTATGTATACTAATAATATCTTGAAATAATAAGGAGTAAATATATATGTGTAAATCGATTGAGAGAGTTTAGAGAAAAATATTTCAAGTTTCTATGAAATAATGAGACCTATTGAATTCTATTTATAATAGATTTTTGAATTATTAAAGTGAATTATTAAAGTATGAATTATTAAAGTGAATTATTAAAGTATGAATTATTAAAGTGAATTATTAAAGTATGAATTATTAAAGTGAATTATTAAAGTATGAATTATTAAAGTGAATTATTAAAGTTAAAGTAAAGTAAAAATAAAGTAAAGGTAAAGTTTAAGTATAGTAAAAGTATAAAACTGTGTACGTATAATACGCTTATAAATATATATAATATTAATTTAAATCGTTATATATATTTAATAAAATAAAATATAAATATCGTTATCTTTATCATACTAGTTAAGTAATAAGTTGTCAAAAGTGGTTCTAGATATTTATAAAAGTTATATACGTTTTAATAATAAAGTTCTTTTTAAACTGAAAACGTTTTTGTACGTTTGAAACTAAATAGATCAATCGAGTCTTTATGAGATTCAATCTTTCACTATCCTTTGTCTAGTTCTCAATGATTGATAATTTGTTCTTATTTATAAATCACTTTACCATTTTCCGAATATTGTTTAAATGGAAAGATTTCTCAAATCAACGTTGGCCTTTCAACAGAGACTTGTAATCATAATTCAATATATCTGATAATTCAATCATTTGATCTTATCTTCTAATTCCATTGATAAACATTTTGAAACAGATACAATCATATAAAGTATTTAATCTAATATTTTGTTTACGTTTCAAGTTATAATATATATACACATATACATATATAATCATATTCGTTTAATGGTTTGTGAATCGTTGGAACTTGGTCGAGGTTGAATGAATGTATGAACATAGTTTAAAATTCTTGAAATTTAACTTAACAAATATTGCTTATCGTGTCGGAAACATATAAAGATTAAAGTTTAAATTTGGTTGGAAATTTTCGGGTTGTCACACCATAACTTTGCATTTTATGTACATGCATGAAAATAGAATGCAAATATTATTGGTTTTGGGTGGGTTAATCTATGTGCCGAATTGTTTGGGGCTCCAAATATGGTTTTGGTTTGCCATTTGGTTCATATTTTGTTCATATGTTATTGTTCACAATCATAGCCAAGACCTTGTGATTGAATGCATGTGTGTTTGAATGATTTATATTATTCATTTGGTATGTAATAATTAATTCATTCATTTGGTTGTAATATTCATTCATTTGGTTATGTAATTTATTTTATATTTGGTATGTAAAATAGATTAGGTTGCAATTTCATTTTTTAGACAAAATGTATTAGGATATATTTTTTTTGTAAAAATGAAGATACAAGATGAAGACTTGGAAGATGCATTTGGATGTAAGATTAAGTGGGAGATTTTGAAATCTTCTACTTAGTGTATTAACCCTTAACCGGTGACATTTGTTTTCGGCTAAACAAATGTCTACCAAAATGGCTTGATTGTGAACACATTTGTTTTGCATGCATGGTTGATTATTGTATGATTGTGGATTGTATGTTTGTATGCTACAAATTAATCACACAAGTTAACAACAAGCAAAACGTCAATTTAAATGGTTAAATTAAAAATGGCTAAAAGGACATTAATAAATGGTTATTAATAACATGATAAGGATCATATATATAAAATGGTTTATATCAAGTAATAAAATTGGCATTATTACATGACATGAAAATGGATTTTCATAAGTACCATACACTAAATGCATGTTGGTGTATGGCACAATTGTTTTCTAAAACTAGAATTAAAGGAAACTTAAAACCCTTGCACTAGGTCAACAAGTTTAAACGCCATCCTATTGTATGACACTTAAAAAATATTAGGGAACTTATAATGGGATAAAGGTCACCTAACCATTATGAGCAAACTAATATGATTAAGGTAAATTTCGCACACTTGTGAGATAAAGGTCACCTAACCACTTGTATGCTAAGTTTACATGTCTATACAAGTAGGAAGACTTGATTTGGAAATCATGAACTTAGGGTCACCGAAGCATGATGAACAAATAGGCGTTGATGGGATAATATGCCATGCAAAAGGATTGCATGATCCCATAACTTAGAAGTTACAAAAGGATTGCAATTGTCATACAATGACTACATAGCTAAATCAAATGACGGGATAAAGGTCAACTAACCGAAATTTGGTTTACCGTTGGATTCTAAAATTTAATAAATATCAATTGGATTTAAAGGGTATTGATTGTTAAATTAAAATTGATACTTAAACAACTTTGTTAAATTTTGTAGATGGCAGCCAATAACAACAATAACATCCCTAACGCACCTATTAACTTTAACAACCTATCGTTGAGGTCAATCCTCGAAAAGGAAAAACTCAACCATACGAACTTCATGGATTGGTTACGCAATCTAAGAATTGTCCTCAAACTAGAGGACAGGGCGTATGTGTTGGAAAACCCCATTCCCGATCAACCGGACGAAGATGATACGGAAGCCATGGCTTATTGGGGAAATATTGGACCGATTCGTTGCAAGTTTCTTGCCTCATGCTTGGGACTATGATACCAGACTCCAAAAGGATTTTGAACATCATAGTGCATATGACATGATCACTCAGTTGAAGGAGATGTTCCTTCAACAAGCTCGTGTCGAGCACTTTGAAACGATCCGAGCGCTTCATGCATGTCAGATGGATGACACCCAATCCGTTTCATCTTATGTCCTTAAGATGAAAAGCCCGATTGATCGAGCAAACCGTCTAAATTGCAACGTGTCTAATGAATTAGCCACGGACCTAATCCTTAACTCATTGTCAAAGAGGTTTGACACCTTCGTGTTAAATTATAACATGAATGGATGGGATAAGAGCATTGGCGAATTACATGCCATGCTTAAGACGGCCGAAGCGAGCATGGGTAAAAGGGCTTCACCTGTGTTTACGATCAATTAAGGCGGGGCCAAAACCAATAACACTTCTAAGCCGAAGGCGGCTAAGAGGAAAGGACCTGCCTACCAAGGCAAGGGCAAGGGAAAGGGGAAGATGGTTACCCCAACCAACAACAAGAAGCAAAAGGTTGCCGGTAAAGCTAACCCCAAGGAAGATCCGTGCTTCGGTTGCGGTGAAATGGGTCACTGGAAACGAACCTGCCCGGTCTACCTCAAGGAGTTGAAGGAAAAGAGGGATGCAGGGCAAACCTCAGGTAATGTATATATGGTATACATTGAGCTTAGTATTACTTCTTCTAATACATGGGTATTAGACATAGGATGTGGAACTCATATTTGCAATTCTTTGCAGGGGTTCAAAAGAAGTGATCAAGAAGCGGGAACAACAAGTCTCTTCATGGGAAATGGAGCAAGGGTGCAAGTGAAAGCTCAAGGAGACTTTGGTTTGAAGCTACCAAGTGGTTTGGAGCTTATTTTGAAAAATGTTTTATATGCACCCGATTTATCTCGAAACATTATTTCTGTATCCCGTTTGAAACAATATGGTTTTAATCTTAATTTCATTAATGATGATATCCATGTTTCTTTAGATAATGTGTTCTATTTTAAGGCCTCACCTTCAAATGGTATTTATGAATTGGTTTATAATGACACATCATACAATAGCTCAATATACCATGCAAGCACCAAGAAGCTCAAAAGGGATTTGAGTGATTCCTACTTATGGCATTGTCGCCTTGGTCACAAAAACAAGAATCGAATGCATACACTTCAAAAGAATGGACTTTTGAAATCAAATGAACTGGACTCGTTTGATGTATGTGAATCTTGTTTACAAGGCAAAATGACTAAAGCACCTTTCAAAGGGACCTATAAAAGGGCGAAGGACTTATTGGGATTAATACATTCGGATGTATGTGGACCCTTTAAGCCCATAACTAGGAATGGTGAAAGATACTTCATTACTTTCATTGATGACTTCAGTCATTTCGGATATGTCTACTTGTTAAGACATAAGGACGAAACTTTTGAAGCATTCAAGGAATATCAAAACGAAGTACAAAATCAACCTAATAAGATAATCAAGGTACTTCGTACCGATAGAGGAGGTGAATACCTAAGCGATGCTTTCCAAGATCATCTTAGAAGTTGTGGGATTATCTCGCAACTTACTCCACCCGGGACACCACAACTTAATGGAGTTTCCGTAAGGAGGAACCGAACCCTAATGGATATGGTTCGATCTATGATGGCTAGAAGCTCATTACCTCTATCATTTTGTGGTTATTGTCTATGCTCCGCGGCTCGTATTTTAAATATGGCCCCAACCAAGAAAGTGGAACGAACACCTCATGAGATGTGGTTTGGAAAACCTTCATCTCTATCATACTTAAAGATATGGGGATGTGAAGCTTATCCTAAGCGTTACATCCCTAATAAGTTGAATGCTCGATCCACGAAGTGTATCTTCATAGGATATCCCAAGGATGATATGGGATATTATTTCTATGATCCATCCGAGCAGAATGTATTTGTTGCTCGGAAGGCGGAATTCCTTGAAACTAAGTTCCTAATGGAAGGAAATAGTGAACGGAAGATAGATCTTAAAGAGGTTCAAGATCAAGTAGATGATACACAATTGGCTGACACTAGCACTCAACATGAAAATGTTGAGAGTGATCAAATGGATGATCAAAATACACAAGACGTTCGCAGATCTGGTAGGATTAGTAATCCTCCTGAGAGATATGGGTTTCCATGGATGGTTGCTATGTGGTTGATTTGGATGAACCAACAAAATACCAAGATGCTTTATCAAGGATTGATAAGGATAAATGGCAGGAAGCCATGAACGCTGAGATGCAATCCATGTATGACAATCAAGTTTGGGAACTTGTTGAACAACCTACTGGCTCAAGGCTAGTTGATTGTAAATGGCTTTTCAAAATGAAAACCGACATACATGGAAACTTGGATACATATAAAGCTAAACTTGTAGCAAAAGGTTTCACTCAAACTCAAGGGGTTGACTATGATGAAACTTTTTCACCTGTGGCAATGCTAAAGTCTATTAGGATATTACTTGCCATTGCTGCTCATTATGATTATGAAATATGGCAAATGGATGTCAAGATCGCCTTCCTAAATGGACATCTTGAGGAAGATGTCTATATGGTTCAGCCTGAAGGTTTTGTTGATCCGAAATATCCTAAAAAGGTATGCAAGTTAAAGAAGTCAATCTACAGATTGAAACAAGCATCTAGAATGTGGAATCATCGTTTTAATGAGGAGGCCAAGAAATTTGGCTTCATTAAAAATGGTGATGAAGCTTGTGTATACAAGAAAGCTAGTGGGAGCACTATCATGTTCCTTGTACTATATGTGGATGATATATTGTTATTTGAAAATGATATTCCGGCAATGCAAGGTGTAAAAACTTGGCTAAGTAAATGCTTCTCCATTAAGGATCTTGGAGAGGCACAACACGTTTTGGGGATTGGGATCTACAAGGATAGATCCAAGAAACTGATAGGTTTGAATCAAAGTGCATACATTGAAAAGATCTTGAAAAGGTTCAAGATGGAGAATTCTAAGAAAGGTTTGGTACCTATTCAAAAGGGAACACTTCTCAGTTCATCTCAGTGCTCCACCACGAAAGATGAACAAGAGAGAATGAAGAAAGTCCCATATGCCTCTGCTCTTGGGTCAATCATGTATGCAATGATATGCACGAGACCGGATGTGTCATGCGCTCTAAGCCTGACAAGTAGATACCAGAATAACCCAGGAAACAGTCATTGGATTGCTGTCAAAAGTATATTGAAATACCTTAGGAGGACTAAGGATATGTTTCTAATATATGGGTCTGGTGAGGAGGAACTCGCAGTAAAAGATTACGTGGACGCGAGTTTCCAAACTGATCGAGATGATTCTCGATTACAGTCTGGTTATGTCTTCACGTTTAATGGAGGTGCGGTCTCTTGGAAGAGTTCAAAACAGGATGTTGTTGCATTATCCACTACAGAGTCGGAGTACATTGCCGCATCATTGGCAGCTCAGGAAGCTGCATGGATGAAGAAATTCATCGACGACTTAGGAGTAGTCCCTTCCATTCAGGACCCTCTTGAGATCTTTTGTGACAATGAGGGTGCGATTGCTCAAATCAAGGAACCTCGTGCTCACCAAAAGACCATCACATTGAGCGGAGATTCAACTACATAAGGGATGAAGTTGAAAAGGGAAAGATATGTATTCGCAAAGTTCACACAGATCTTAATATAGCGGATCCACTCACGAAACTCTTACATGGTGCAAAACATCAAGGGCATGTTAGTGCATTAGGGCTTCGATATTCTAGTGATTGGTTGTGATCTGTTTTAAGTAATGTAAAGGAATGAAATTGTTTAAACTCATTGATATAATTATGGTATAAATTTATTTTGAGTTATGTTCCTATTTTGCATATTTTATCCATGAATAAGTAATTATTCTAAATTCCGTAGTCGATCACAGTTGTGGGAACAAGTGTGAGGCTTAGACTATTATGAACTTGGATTGGTATACATTCACGGGATGAATGTGGGGCAAGGTTGCGACCAAGGTTCATAGATATTTGTGGGATACAAATATTGGAAGACCCGACCTCAAGATTTACTAAATGGAGCCTTTGTGGTTGATCACATGTAGTCTTGAGTAAAGGCGAATATCATTGTATCCTCTAACCTGAGATGCATATTGGGTTCAGATATTTACCAAGTATTGTGCCTTGACTCTTTCCTTCACTATTCTAAAATATGGTAGTTCACAAGGAAGAGCTCAGGCATAATGCAAGGTACATATTTAAGACGTATGTAGTCAAGATGGAATTTGTCCTTCTTATTCGTTGAGAGTCAGATGTCTAAGGCCTGATAAAGTTAAATCTAAAAGAGAGTGATTACTCTGTATCTCTTGGATTTAACATGACATCTAGGATGAAAGGATATAATGAAAGATTCACCTATTCATATTCGAGATGGGAACTCGAAAAAGATGATGTTATTGAATGGCACAAAGTCATAACATATTGGGGGTGATGGACGGTCGTTAGGTGGTATCCATCACTTGCATTAATGTCTTATGTTTCTCGTGCAAGTGGGAGATTCAAGGTTTTTCGTATGCCCGAGAGACATATTAATTTAATGTGGCTAATATGTTATGATCCAAGTCGGGTCATATCCAATAACAAGCTTACCGACACCCTAAACGTATTCAAGCTTAACGATTAAATCATTAAGTAAATACGCGACACTTGGATTTTAGAAAAATCGGTTTTCTAAAATGTTATCACTTGAGATAAATTATTTGGATAATTTATATATAATTGCTTATAAGTATTAAATGATTATATTGTGTTACATTTTATAAAAGGTTTATAAAATATGAAAGTAACATAAAATATATACATGTTTTATATATATATATATCAAGTTTATATATATGTAAAGACATTGTTATATAAAATATATGGTGGCAGATTTTGGGTCTCCAAGACTCATATGCATGCCATGTTATTGTTACTTTTAAGAACATAAAAAGTCCATATAAGCATGGGGAACTCTTGGACCAAAGCTAGACTTATTCTCTCAAGTGTAACTAGTATTTCCAAGCTTGAAAAAAACAGATTTTTCAGCTCCTGCTGCTGTACAAAACCGTGGGGTTTTGTACATCAAAGGAGGTTCTAAGTTTGATTTTCAAGCTCACATTAAGTGTCTAATTAAATCCTAACTAAAGTACTAGGTTTTGGAAATTGGCTTGGGGTATTATCTCTTGAGGTTTCAAAGTTTTGGAGCTTACATTCATCATCATCTTCCAAACTTGCTACTGTCCATTTTCAGCACTCAATCTATATTGAGGAGGTAAATTCTTGTTCCCTCTTTTAGTTTGTAAGTATATGTTCAAGGCTTGATAACACATAATGGAATTCATTTAAAAGGGTTTAACATATACACTTGTTTATAAATAACATAATGCTTCCACTTGTCTTAATTTTCATAAATTGGTTTTGTGATCAAATTAAACATATGAATTTGTTGTTATGTTGAATTCCATCACAAAGTATGTTAAAAATATATTTACAACACTTTTAATACATTTTGATGTTTTAAGTTCATTAAGTCAGCTGTCCTCGTTAGTAACCTACAACTAGTTGTCCAAAGTTAGATGTACAGAAAAAAAATTGATATATATTATCTTGAATCAATCCATGACCCAGTGTATACACGTCTCAGGCTAGATCACAACTCAAAGTATATATATTTTTGGAATCAACCTCAACCCTGTATAGCTAACTCCCACATTACTGCATATAGAGTGTCTATGGTTGTTCCAAATAATATATACACATGGGTCGATATGATATGTCAAAATATTTGCATACGTGTCTATGGTATCCCAAGATTACATAATATATTAGAATACATGTATAATACAATATAAGTTAGCTAGGATATGATTAATATAGATTTGTTACCAATTTTCACGTTGCTACAACAAGAAAAATTATCCAATCTTGTTTTACCCATAACTTCTTCATTTTAAATCCGTTTTGAGTGAATCAAATTGCTATGGTTTCATATTGAACTCTAATTTATGAATATAAATAGAAAAATTATAGGTTTATAGTCGGAAATATAAGTTAAAGGTCGTTTTTGTAAAGGTAGTCATTTCAGTCGAAAGAACGACGTCTAGATGACCATTTTAGAAAACATACTTTCACTTTAAGTTTAATCATGATTTTTGGATATAGTTTCATGTTCTTAAGAAAAATCATTTTCCTAGAAGAACAACTTTTAAATCAAAGTTTATCATAGTTTTTAATTAACTAACCCAAAACAGCCCGCGGTGTTACTACGACGGCGTATGTCCGGTTTTACAGTGTTCTTCGTGTTTTCAGGTTTTAAATAATTAAGTTAGCATATAATATAGATATAGAACATGTGTTTAGTTGATTTTAAAAGTCAAGTTAGAAGGATTAACTTTTGTTTGTGAACAAGTTTAGAATTAACTAAACTATGTTCTAGTGATTACAAGTTTAAACCTTTGAATAAGATAGCTTTATATGTATGAAGCAAATGATGTTATGAACATCATTACTACCTCAAGTTTTCTGGATAAAGCTACTGGAAATGAGAAAAATGGATCTAGCTTCAAAGGATCCTTGGATGGCTTGAAAGTTTTTAAAGCAGAATCATGACACGAAAAACAAGTTCAAGTAAGATTTCCACTCGAAATAAGATTGTTATAGTTATAGAAATTGAATCAAAGTTTGAATATGAGTATTACCTTGTATTATAAAGCTATCTTACTATAAATAAGAAATATTTCTTAAGGTTGGATGATCACTCTACAAGATTGGAAGTAAGCTAGCAAATTGGAAGTATTCTTGATTTTATGAAACTAGAACTTGTAGAATTTATGAAGAACACTTAGAACTTGAAGATAGAACTTGAGAGAGATCAATTAGATGAATAAAATTGAAGAATTAAAGTGTTTTTAGGTGTTTTTGGTCATTGGTGTATGGATTAGATATAAAGGATATGTAATTTTGTTTTCATGTAAATAAGTCATGAATGATTACTCATATTTTTGTAATTTTATGAGATATTTCATGCTAGTTGCCAAATGATGGTTCCCACATGTGTTAGGTGACTCACATGGGATGCTAAGAGCTGATCATTGGAGTGTATATACCAATAGTACATACATCTAAAAGCTATGTATTATACGAGTACGAATACGGGTGCATACGAGTAGAATTGTTGATGAAACTGAACGAGGATGTAATTGTAAGCATTTTTGTTAAGTAGAAGTATTTTGATAAGTGTCTTGAAGTCTTTCAAAAGTGTATGAATACATATTAAAACACTACATGTATATACATTTTAACTGAGTCGTTAAGTCATCGTTAGTCGTTACATGTAAGTGTTGTTTTGAAACCTTTAGGTTAACGATCTTGTTAAATGTTGTTAGCCCAATGTTTATAATATCAAATGAGATTTTAAATTATTATATTATCATGATAATATTATGTATGAATATCTCTTAATATGATATATATACATTAAATGTCGTTACAACGATAATCGTTACGTATATGTCTCGTTTCAAAATCATTAAGTTAGTAGTCTTGCTTTTACATATGTAGTTCATTGTTAATATACTTAATGATATGTTTAATTATCATAATATCATGTTAACTATATATATATATATATCCATATATATGTCATCATATAGTTTTTACAAGTTTTAACGTACGTGAATCACCGGTCAACTTGGGTGGTCAATTGTCTATATGAAACCTATTTCAATTAATCAAGT
Source organism: Rutidosis leptorrhynchoides (assembly GCF_046630445.1). Lineage (NCBI taxonomy): Eukaryota > Viridiplantae > Streptophyta > Magnoliopsida > Asterales > Asteraceae > Rutidosis > Rutidosis leptorrhynchoides. Next base: position 203,845,518 of record NC_092340.1, read on the forward strand.
CTTAACAAGTTTGATTGCTTAACATGTTGGAAACACTTAATCATGTAAATAAAAATTTCATTTAATATATATAAACATGGAAAAGTTCGGGTCACTACAGTACCTACCCGTTAAATAAATTTCGTCTTGAAATTTTAAGCAGTTGGAGATGTTGACGTATCTTCTGGAAATAAGTGCGGGTATTTCTTCTTCATCTGATCTTCTCGTTCCCAGGTGAACTCGGGTCCTCTACGAGCATTCCATCGAACCTTAACAATTGGTATCTTGTTTTGTTTAAGTCTTTTAACCTCACGATCCATTATTTCGACGGGTTCTTCGATGAATTGAAGTTTTTCGTTGATTTCGATTTCGTCTAACGGAATAGTGAGATCTTCTTTAGCAAAACATTTCTTCAAATTCGAGACGTGGAAAGTGTTATGTACAGCCGCAAGTTGTTGAGGTAACTCAAGTCGGTAAGCTACTGGTCCGACAAGATCAATAATCTTGAATGGTCCAATATACCTTGGATTTAATTTACCTCGTTTACCAAATCGAACAACGCCTTTCCAAGGTGCAACCTTAAGCATGACCATCTCTCCAATTTCAAATTCTATATCTTTTCTTTTAATGTCGGCGTAGCTCTTTTGTCGACTTTGGGCGGTTTTAAACCGTTGTTGAATTTGGATGATCTTCTCGGTAGTTTCTTGTATTATCTCCGGACCTGTAATCTGTCTATCCCCCACTTCACTCCAACAAATTGGAGACCTGCACTTTCTACCATAAAGTGCTTCAAATGGCGCCATCTCAATGCTTGAATGGTAGCTGTTGTTGTAGGAAAATTCTGCTAACGGTAGATGTCGATCCCAACTGTTTCCGAAATCAATAACACATGCTCGTAGCATGTCTTCAAGTATTTGTATCGTCCTTTCACTCTGCCCATCAGTTTGTGGATGATAGGCAGTACTCATGTCTAGACGAGTTCCTAATGCTTGCTGTAATGTCTGCCAGAATCTTGAAATAAATCTGCCATCCCTATCAGAGATAATAGAGATTGGTATTCCATGTCTGGAGACGACTTCCTTCAAATACAGTCGTGCTAACTTCTCCATCTTGTCATCTTCTCTTATTGGCAGGAAGTGTGCTGATTTGGTGAGACGATCAACTATTACCCAAATAGTATCAAAACCACTTGCAGTCCTTGGCAATTTAGTGATGAAATCCATGGTAATGTTTTCCCATTTCCATTCCGGGATTTCGGGTTGTTGAAGTAGACCTGATGGTTTCTGATGCTCAGTTTTGACCTTAGAACACGTCAAACATTCTCCTACGTATTTAGCAACATCGGCTTTCATTCCCGGCCACCAAAAATGTTTCTTGAGATCCTTGTACATCTTCCTCGTTCCAGGATGTATTGAGTATCTGGTTTTATGAGCTTCTCTATGTACCATTTCTCTCATATCTCCAAATTTTGGTATCCAAATCCTTTCAGCCCTATACCAGGTTCCGTCTTCCCGAATATTAAGATGCTTCTCCGATCCTTTGGGTATTTCATCCTTTAAATTTCCCTCTTTTAAAACTCCTTGTTGCGCCTCCTTTATTTGAGTAGTAAGGTTATTGTGAATCATTATATTCATAGATTTTACTCGAATGGGTTCTCTGTCCTTCCTGCTCAAGGCGTCGGCTACCACATTTGCCTTCCCCGGGTGGTAACGAATCTCAAAGTCGTAATCATTCAACAATTCAATCCACCTACGCTGTCTCATATTCAGTTGTTTCTGATTAAATATGTGTTGAAGACTTTTGTGGTCGGTATATATAATACTTTTGACCCCATATAAGTAGTGCCTCCAAGTCTTTAATGCAAAAACAACCGCGCCTAATTCCAAATCATGCGTCGTATAATTTTGTTCGTGAATCTTCAATTGTCAAGACGCATAAGCAATCACCTTCATTCGTTGCATTAATACACAACTGAGACCTTGCTTTGATGCATCACTATAAATCACAAAATCATCATTCCCTTCAGGCAATGACAATATAGGTGCCGTAGTTAGCTTTTTCTTCAATAACTGGAACGCTTTCTCTTGTTCATCCTTCCATTCAAATTTCTTCCCTTTATGCGTTAATGCAGTCAAGGGTTTTGCTATTCTGGAAAAGTCTTGGATGAACCTTCTGTAGTAACTAGCTAGTCCTAAAAACTAGCGTATGTGTTTCGGAGTTTTCGGGGTTTCCCACTTTTCAACAGTTTATATCTTTGCCGGATCCACCTTAATACCTTCTTTGTTCACTATGTGACCGAGGAATTGAACTTCTTCCAAACAAAATGCACACTTTGAAAACTTAGCGTACAATTCTTCCTTCCTCAATACTTCTAACACCTTTCTCAAATGTTCACCGTGTTCTTGGTCATTCTTTGAGTAAATAAGTATGTCATCAATGAAAACAATGACAAACTTGTCAAGGTATGGTCCACACACTCGGTTCATAAGGTCCATGAACATAGCTGGTGCATTAGTTAAACCAAACGGCATGACCATAAACTCGTAATGACCGTAACGTGTTCTGAAAGCAGTCTTTGGAATATCATCTTCTTTCACCCGCATTTGATGATACCCGGAACGTAAGTCAATCTTTGAATAAACAGACGAGCCTTGTAGTTGATCAAATAAGTCGTCGATTCTCGGTAGTGGGTAGCGGTTCTTAATGGTAAGTTTGTTCAACTCTCGGTAATCGATACACAACCTGAATGTACCATCTTTCTTCTTGACAAACAAAACAGGAGCTCCCCACGGTGATGTGCTTGGTCGAATGAAACCACGCTCTAAAAGTTCGTGTAATTGGCTTTGCTGTTCTTTCATCTCACTGGATGCGAGTCTGTAAGGAGCACGAGCTATTGGTGCAGCTCCTGGTACAAGATCTATTTGAAATTCAACGGATCGATGTGGGGGTAATCCCGGTAATTCTTTTGGAAATACATCGGGAAATTCTTTTGCGACGGGAACATCATTAATTCTCTTTTCTTCAGTTTGTACTTTCTCGACGTGTGCTAGAATAGCATAGCAACCTTTTCTTATTAGTTTTTGTGCCTTCAAATTACTAATAAGATGTAGCTTCGTGTTGCCCTTTTCTCCGTACACCATTAAGGGTTTTCCTTTTTCTCGTATAATGCGAATTGCATTTTTGTAACAAACGATCTCTGCTTTCACTTCTTTTAACCAGTCCATACCAATTATCACATCAAAACTCCCTAATTCTACTGGTATCAAGTCAATCTTAAATGTTTCGCTAACCAGTTTAATTTCTCGATTCCGACATATATTATCTGCTGAAATTAATTTACCATTTGCTAATTCGAGTAAAAATTTACTATCCAAAGGCGTCAATGGACAACTTAATTTAGCACAAAAATCTCTACTCATATAGCTTCTATCCGCATCCGAATCAAATAAAACGTAAGAAGATTTATTGTCAATAAGAAACGTACCCGTAACAAGCTTCGGGTCTTCCTGTGCTTCTGCCGCATTAATATTGAAAACTCTTCCACGGCCTTGTCCATTCGTGATCTCCTAGATCGGGAAATTTCTAATAATGTGGCCCGGTTTTCCACATTTATAACAAACTACATTGGCGTAACTTGTTCCGACAGTACTTGCTCCGCCATTACTCGTTCCTACACCATTTGTTCCTTTCGTTCTATTAACCCCTGGTTCGTAGACCTCATACTTCACCGCGCTATGACCATTTCTTTTACACTTGTTGCAAAATTTGGAGCAGAACCCCGAGTGATACTTTTCACACCTTTGGCATAGCTGCTTCTGATTGTTGTTGTTGCGGTTATTATTGTTGTTGGGATGATTGTTATAGTTGTTGTTGTTGTTGTTGGGCCATTTGTTGTAGTTGCGATTGATGTTACGATTGTTGGGATAGTTGTTGCGATTATTGTTGTAATTGCTGTTGTTGTTGTATTGGTGATTCTTATCACCGTTTTCCTCCCACTTTCTTTTGACTTGCTTCACATTGGCCTCTTCAGCAGTCTGTTCTTTAATTCTTTCTTCAATCTGGTTCACTAGTTTGTGAGCCATTCTACATGCCTGTTGTATGGAGGCGGGCTCGTGTGAACTTATATCTTCTTGGATTCTTTCCGGTAATCCTTTCACAAACGCGTCGATCTTCTCTTCCTCGTCTTCGAATGCTCCCGGACACAATAGGCACTATTCTGTGAATCGTCTTTCGTACGTGGTAATATCAAATCCTTGGGTTCGTAACCCTCTAAGTTCTGTCTTGAGCTTATTGACCTCGGTTCTAGGACGGTACTTCTCGTTCATTAAGTGTTTGAATGCTAACCACGGTAGTGCGTAAGCATCATCTTGTCCCACTTGCTCTAGATAGGTATTCCACCATGTTAACGCAGAACCAGTGAAGGTATGCGTAGCGTACTTCACTTTGTCCTCTTCAGTACACTTACTTATGGCAAACACCGATTCGACCTTCTCGGTCCACCGTTTCAATCCGATCGGTCCTTCGGTTCCATCAAATTCCAAAGGTTTGCAGGCAGTGAATTCTTTGTAGGTGCATCCTACACGATTTCCTGTACTGCTAGATCCAAGGTTATTGTTGGTATGTAGTGCAGCCTGCACTGCGGCTATGTTTGAAGCAAGAAAGACACGACATTCCTCTTCGCTCATATTCAAGGTGTGTCGAGTAGTCGGTGCCATTTCCTTCAAAATCGTCAAATGAAACGAGTTAATCATATAGAATATCAAGAGTAGTCAATAGTATTTCGTAGCGTAATATGAACTTATTTATAAAAGCTCTTTCTTCATATTAGCGTTTTATACTCTTTAATTCGGGTAGTACCTACCCGTTAAGTTCATACTTAGTAGCTAACATACCATTTCAACTACTACAATTCTATATGAAAAAACTAATCATAAAAACAAAACAAAAAATATATCATATTCAAACCTTTATACAATAACTTGCAAACTTACAATACCACTATTTTACATATAGCATGAAATATAGCACATAAAACTTTGATACAAAGTAGTAGCGAAGATAATTCTAGTTAATAAATAAGGCGTTCAGCAAAGGCAATAAAGACACGTAATTCATACGTCCAGAAACAAGTCATGCATTCTGGTTTTACTAATACCACTTCTCATCCTTGGTTTTGTGGAACATAACCATTGTGACCGATAGTAAGATAATGTGTTGTAACGTCGTCAAAAGGATGAAGGTTACGTAATGTCCAACAGTCCCCTAACAATCTAAAAACCTCATTTCTTACCCCAATTACCGACTCCGTCACTTGTGGGAACGTTTTGTTTAATAGTTGTAGCCAGATGTTCTTGTTCTCACTTTGGTGAGAAGCGAACATTACTAACCCGTAAGCATAACATGCTTCTTTATATTGCATGTTAGCCGCTTTTTCTAAATCAAGAAGTCCTATATTCGGATATATTGAGTCAAAATAATTTCTTAACCCGTTGCGTAAAATAGCATTTGGGTTCCCCGCAATATATGCGTCAAAGTAAACACATCGTAACTTATGGATTTCCCAATGTGATATCCCCCATCTTTCGAACGAAAGCCTTTTATAAACCAAGGCATTCTTAGAACGTTCTTCGAATGTTTTACAAACTGATCTCGCCTTAAATAGTTGTGCTGAGGAATTCTGACCGACTCTAGACAAGATTTCATCAATCATGTCTCCGGGTAGGTCTCTTAAAATATTGGGTTGTCTATCCATTTTGTGTTTTTAAACTGTAAAATAGACAAGAGTTAGATTCATAAAAAAAATACTTATTAATACAAGCAATTTTTACATATATCATAAAGCATAAGCACACTATATTACATATATTACACCACACGATTACAACTATCTTATTCCGACTCGCTCGTTTCTTCTTCTTCGGTTTTAGTTCGTTTTTCCAAGTTTCTAGGGATATATGATGTTCCCCTAATACGAGCCGTCATTTTCCACATTGGTTTAGAAAAACCTGGTGGTTTAGAGGTTCCCGGGTTATTGTCACAACTTAAGAAATACGGGTGTTGATGATACATATAAAGTTCATCGGGTTTGGAATCAAATTTATCTATTTTTATGCCCTTTCCCTTATTGTTCTCTTTTGCCTTATTAAATTGTGTCGGGGTAATTTCTATAACATCATCGGAATCCTTGTTGGGATCCGATTCATCGGAGAATTGGTAATCCTCCCAATACTTTGCTTCCTTGGCGGAAACACCATTGACCATAATTAACTTTGGTCGGTTGGTTGAGGATTTTCTTCTACTTAACCATTTTGTTATTTCCCCCACTGGTTCTATTTCTTCTTCCGGTTCCGATTCTTCTTTCGGTTCTGATTCTTCTTCCGGTTCCGACTCTTCTTCCAGTTCCTCTTCGGGAACTTGTGAATCAGTCCACGAATCATTCCAATTTACATTTGACTCTTCATTATTATTAGGTGAGTCAATGGGACTTGTTCTAGAGGTAGACATCTATCACATAATATCAAACGCGTTAAGAGATTAATATATCACATAATATTCACATGTTAAAAATATATAGTTTCCAACAAAATTTGTTAAGCAATCATTTTTCAAGTAAACACGGTCGAAGTATAGACTCACTAATGCATCCTAACAAACTCGATAAGACACACTAATGCAAAATTCTGGTTCTCTAAGACCAACGCTCGGATACCAACTGAAATGTCCCGTTCTTATTGATTAAAAACGTTCCATATTAATTGATTTCGTTGCGAGGTTTTTGACCTCTATATGAGACGTTTTTCAAAGACTGCATTCATTTTAAAACAACCCATAACCTTTATTTCATCAATAAAGGTTTAAAAAGCTTTACGTAGATTATCAAATAATGATAATCTAAAATATCCCGTTTACACACGACTATTACATAATGGTTTACAACACAAATATGTTACAATGAAATAAGTTTCTTGAATGCAGTTTTTAAACAATATCATACAAGCATGGACTCCAAATCTTGTCCTTATTTAAGTATGCGACAGCGGAAGCTCTTAATAATCACCTGAGAATAAACATGCTTAAAACGTCAACAAAAAATGTTGGGGAGTTATAGGTTTAACCTATATATATCAAATCGTAATAATAGACCACAAGATTTCATATTTCAATATACATCCCATACATAGAGATAAAAATCATTCATATGGTGAACACCTGGTAACCGACATTAACAAGATGCATATATAAGAATATCCCCATCATTCCGGGACACCCTTCGGATATGATATAAATTTCGAAGTACTAAAGCATCCGGTACTTTGGATGGTGTTTGTTAGGCCCAATAGATCTATCTTTAGGATTCGCGTCAATTAGGTGGTCTGTTCCCTAATTCTTAGATTACCAGACTTAATAAAAAGGGGTATATTCGATTTCGATAATTCAACCATAGAATGTAGTTTCACGTACTTGTGTCTAGTTTGTAAATCATTTATAAAACCTGCATGTATTCTCATCCCAAAAATATTAGATTTTAAAAGTGGGACTATAACTCACTTTCACAGATTTTTACTTCGTCGGGAAGTAAAACTTGGCCACTGGTCGATTCACGAACCTATAACAAATATGTACATATATATCAAAGTATGTTCAAAATATATTTACAACACTTTTAACACATTTTGATGTTTTAAGTTCATTAAGTCAGCTGTCCTCGTTAGTAACCTACAACTAGTTGTCCAAAGTTAGATGTACAGAAAAAAAATTGATATATATTATCTTGAATCAATCCACGACCCAGTGTATACACGTCTCAGGCTAGATCACAACTCAAAGTATATATATTTTTGGAATCAACCTCAACCCTGTATAGCTAACTCCCACATTACTGCATATAGAGTGTCTATGGTTGTTCCAAATAATATATACACGTGGGTCGATATGATATGTCAAAAAATTTGCATACGTGTCTATGAAATCCCAAGATTACATAATATATTAGGATACATGTATAATACAATATAAGTTAGCTAGGATATGATTAATATAGATTTGTTACCAATTTTCACGTTGCTACAACAAGAAAAATTATCCAATCTTGTTTTACCCATAACTTCTTCATTTTAAATCCGTTTTGAGTGAATCAAATTGCTATGGTTTCATATTGAACTCTATGTTATGAATCTAAACAGAAAAATTATAGGTTTATAGTCAGAAATATAAGTTACAAGTCATTTTTGTAAAGGTAGTCATTTCAGTCGAAAGAACGACGTCTAGATGACCATTTTAGAAAACATACTTTTACTTTGAGTTTAATCATGATTTTTGGATATAGTTTCATGTTCTTAAGAAAAATCATTTTCCCAGAAGAACAACTTTTAAATCAAAGTTTATCATATTTTTTAATTAACTAACCCAAAACAGCTCGCGGTGTTACTACGACGGCGTATGTCCGGTTTTACAGTGTTCTTAGTGTTTCCAGGTTTTAAATCATTAAGTTAGCATATCATATAGATATAGAACATGTGTTTAGTTGATTTTAAAAGTCAAGTTAGAAGGATTAACTTTTGTTTGTGAACAAGTTTAGAATTAACTAAACTATATTCTAGTGATTACAAGTTTAAACCTTCGAATAAGATAGCTTTATATGTATGAATCAAATGATGTTATGAACATCATTACTACCTCAAGTTTTCTGGATAAAGCTACTGGAAATGAGAAAAATGGATCTAGCTTCAAAGGATCCTTGGATGGCTTGAAAGTTCTTGAAGCAGAATCATGACACGAAAAACAAGTTCAAGTAAGATTTCCACTCGAAATAAGAATGTTATAGTTATAGAAATTGAATCAAAGTTTGAATATGAGTATTACCTTGTATTATAAAGATATCTTACTGTAAATAAGAAAGATTTCTTAAGGTTGGATGATCACTCTACAAGATTGGAAGTAAGCTAGCAAACTTGGAAGTATTCTTGATTTTATGAAACTAGAACTTGTAGAATTTATGAAGAACACTTAGAACTTGAAGATAGAACTTGAGAGAGATCAATTAGATGAATAAAATTGAAGAATGAAAGTGTTTGTAGGTGTTTTTGGTCGTTGGTGTATGGATTAGATATAAAGGATATGTAATTTTGTTTTCATGTAAATAAGTCATGAATGATTACTCATATTTTTGTAATTTTATGAGATATTTCATGCTAGTTGCCAAATGATGGTTCCCACATGTGTTAAGTGACTCACATGGGCTGCTAAGAGCTGATCATTGGAGTGTATATACCAATAGTACATACATCTAAAAGCTGTGTATTGTACGAGTACGAATACGGGTGCATACGAGTAGAATTGTTGATGAAACTGAACGAGGATGTAATTGTAAGCATTTTTGTTAAGTAGAAGTATTTTGATAAGTGTCTTGAAGTCTTTAAAAAGTGTATGAATACATATTTAAACACTACATGTATATACATTTTAACTAAGTCGTTAAGTCATCGTTAGTCGTTACATGTAAGTGTTGTTTTGAAACCTTTAGGTTAACGATCTTGTTAAATGTTGTTAGCCCAATGTTTATAATATAAAATGAGATTTTAAATTATTATATTATCATGATAATATGATGTATGAATATCTCTTAATATGATATATATACATTAAATGTCGTTACAACGATAATCGTTACATATATGTCTCGTTTCAAAATCATTAAGTTAATAGTCTTGCTTTTACATATGTAGTTCATTATTAATATACTTAATGATATGTTTACTTATCATAATATCATGTTAACTATATATATATATCCATATATATGTCATCACATAGTTTTTACAAGTTTTAACATTCGTGAATCACCGGTCAACTTGGGTGGTCAATTGTCTATATGAAACCTATTTCAATTAATCAAGTCTTAACAAGTTTGATTGCTTAACATGTTAGAAACACTTAATCATGTAAATAACAATTTCATTTAATATATATAAACATGGAAAAGTTCGGGTCACTACAGACAAAATGGAGAAGTTGGCGCGATTGTATTTGAAGGAGGTTATCTCCAGACATGGAATACCCGTCTCTATTATCTCTGATAGGGATGGTAGATTTGTTTCAAGATTCTGGCAGACGTTGCAACAATCATTGGGGACTAGTCTAGACATGAGTGCTGCCTATCATCCACAAACTGATGGGCAGAGCGAAAGGACGATACAAAAGTGTGTTATTGATTTCGGAAACAGTTGGGATCGACACCTACCGTTAGCAGAATTTTCCTACAACAACAGTTATCATTCTAGTATTGAGATGGCGCCGTTTGAGGCACTTTATGGTAGAAAGTGCAGGTCTCCGATTTTTGGAATGAAGTGGGGGATAGACAGATTACGGGTCCGGAGATAATACAAGAAACTACCGAGAAAATCATCCAAATTCAACAACGATTGAAAACCGCCCAGAGTCGACAAAAGAGCTACGCGGACAGTAAAAGAAAAGATATAGAGTTTGAATTTGGAGAAATGGTCATGCTTAAGGTTTCACCTTGGAAAGGCATTGTTCGATTTGGTAAACGGGGGAAACTAAATCCAAGGTACATTGGACCATTCAAGATTATAGATCGTGTCGGACCAGTAGCTTACCAACTGGAGCTACTTCAACAGCTCGCGACTGTACATAACACTTTCCACGTCTCAAATTTGAAGAAATGTTTTGCCAATGGTTCAATACGATGAGGACCCAGCTCAAGTCTACTTTGGGGGTCAAGTATGTTCTCTGCTGGTTGTACTGTCAGCAGAGAATATTTCTTGAAGTACAATTTTGAAAAATGTGGAAGTGCCTGGTTAGAAGAGTATGGGTTGCTACTCCTCTTAACACTAGTTTTAAAGCCAGTCAGCTTAGCAACATTTAAGTCAGGAGAGAAAAGATTTTCAATTATGTTAGTTATTTCTGCTGTTTGATCTAGAGACGCACCAGGTTCCATAGAAGCAACCTTTTCAGGAGCAGCAGTTGAGAATGGTGCAACCTCCCATGTGGCATGCTTGGAGCCAGCTTTTGCACGTTTAGATTTGCCTGTTACCAAGAAATAGATGAGCAACAGATTCCAATACTAGAAGTGGGTAGTCAGTATATAAGACTAGGGCTGATCTTTATTATCAGAGAGCACTAGATTCTAATACAACTACTGCTTTACCAGTATCTACAACGGTGGCTGTTCTAGTTGTGGTAGCTGTCTGTTTCTTGCGTGTTGCTGGCTTGCGCTGAGGTCTCTCCCCCTCAGCTGGTGCACTACCACAGGCAGTCGATTGGGTAACTCCACCTCGAGCAGCAAGATACTCAAGCATTGCTGGCATCAAGTCAGCATATGGAGCAGTAGGTTTCACTTTTGTCATTCCCCTTTGCTTTAAAGGCAGGTCGATTGATAAATCAGTAATTTGCTATAGGCATCACCCGGCTCGTTTTTCAAAAACAAGGCTCAAAAACCTTGGAAAGGGGATCAAATGTGTTCGTTTAGGTGCAAGCACCATTTTCCTTAACCTTAAGTAGATTTTTGCAGCATAGTCAATGTTTCTGTTGAACAGCAGCCCATGGCCTATCTTAAGCTCAAAATCTAAGCATTGATCAAAACTTCGGGACTTCTGGTGGATGCACTGGGTCAGTAAGCCAAAGAATAAGTACCACAGCGGTGGCATATGCTTCTTCAATGGGCTGTAGGCCACAACACCAGTGTATCCGATAAACTCCAACACCTCCCTTCTAACTTCATCAGTCGAAGGTGAATCAACAAATGGTCCACCAGGCAATTGTAGAGCTCGTCTAATGGCATCGACGGTGACAGAGCAGGTTAGGGATTCGGTGACCATGCCATGAACACATGGTGTACCCTGTGGAGTGTTGACCATGGTAGTCGTGTACCAAAATATGCCTAAGAAGGCCGGATAGAATCTGGAAGGAACTCCAATGATAGATCTAGCGAGTGGAGATTGCCTTATGTGATCAATCAAAGTCTCATAGCCTATGTTGGCTTTAGACTTGGGAATGGAAAGAGCATCAGCGGCATTGCCTCTAGATAGGCAAATAAGTTCCTGTTCTGGTGCATTATCAGCCTTTACAAGGCTCGGTAATAGAACAAACAACGGTGTCGGTTCATAGTGCTCCTCTAGTGCCGGTTATTGTTTGGTTGCTGTTGTTGTTGCTGTTGTTCCTCTGGTTGGTTTTCAATAGGTTGTGGTTGTTGTTGTTGGTCTGCCATTGAAGAATGTGGAAGATGAATGATTGAATGCTTTGAAGATTTGAGGATGTTTGAGAGAAGAAAGTGATTTTGGAAAATTTTATTAATCGAAGGTAATTATGGAATATGAATTGTAGTAACCCGATATTTTCCATGTTTATATATATTAATTGAGATTGATATTTACATGACTAAATGTTTCCAACATGTTAAGCAATCAAACGTGTTAAGACTTGATTAAATGAAATAAGTTTCATATAGACAATTGATCACCCAAGTTGACCAGCAATTCACGAACGTTACAAAATTGTAAAAACTACATGTTGTGGTATATATAGACATATATATATATGGTTGACATGAGATTATTATGAGTAAGTATCTCACTAAGTATATTAACAATGTGTGATATACATAAGAAATGAGATTACTAAGTTAAGAAACTCGAAAAGATATATATAACGATTATCGTTATGATAACGTCTACTAAATATATATGTATCAAATTAAGATATTGATACACTATATTTAACATGATAAAATGATATTTAAATATATCATTAAGTGTATTAACAATGAACTACATATGTAAAAATAAGACTACTAACTCAAGAATTACGAAACGAGACTTATATGTAACGATTATCGTTGTAACGATATTTTAATGTATATATCATATTAAGAGATACTCATACATCATAATATCATGATAATATAATAATTTAACATCTCATTTGATATAATAAACATTGGGTTAACAACATTAATTGAGATCGTTAACTTAAAGGTTTCAAAACAATACTTACATGTAACGACTAACGAAGACTTAACGACTCCATTAGAATGTATATACATGTTGTGTTTTGATATGTATTCTTACAATTTTGAAAGACTTCAAGACACATATCAAAGTACTTCTACTTAACAAAAATGCTTACAATTACAACCTCGTTCAGTTTCATCAACAATTCTACTCGTATGCACCCGTATTCGTACTCGTACAATACACAGCTTTTAGAAGTATGTACTATTGGTATATACACTCCAATGATCAGCTTTTAGTAGACCATGTGAGTCACCTAACACATCTGAGAACCATCATTTGGCAACTAGCATGAAATATCTCATAAAATTACAAAAATATTAGTAATCATTCATGACTTATTTACATGAAAACAAAATTACATATCCTTTATATCTAATCCATATACCAACGACCAAAAACTCCTACAAACACTTTCATTCTTCAATTTTATTCATCTAATTGATCTCTCTCAAGTTCCATCTTCAAGTTCTAAGTGTTCTTCATAAATTCCATAAGTATAGTTTCATAAAAATCAAGAATACTTCAAAGTTTGCAAGTCTACTTCCAAGCTTTCTAATCCATTCCAAGTAATCATCTAAGATCAAGGAACCTTTGTTATTTATAGTAGGTTATCTTTCTAATTCAAGGTAATATTCATATTCAAACTTTGATTCAATTTCTACAACTATAACAATCTTATTTCGAGTGAAAATCTTACTTGAACTGTTTTCGTGTCATGATTCTGCTTCAAGAACTTTCAAGCCATCCAAGGATCCTTTGAAGCTAGATCCATTTTTCTCATTTCTAGTAGTTTTATCCAGAAATCTTGAGGTAGTAATGATGTTCATAACATCATTCGATTCATACATATAAAGCTATCTTATTCGAAGGTTTAAACTTGTAATCACTAGAACATAGTTTAGTTAATTCTAAACTTGGTCGTAAACAAAAGTTAATCCTTCTAACTTGACTTTTAAAATCAACTAAATACATGTTCTATATCTATATGATATGCTAACTTAATGATTTAAAACCTGGAAACACGATGAACACCATAAAATCGGATATACGCTGTCATAGTGAAACCAGGGGCTGTTTTGGTTTGGATAATTAAAAACTATGATAAACTTTGATTTAAAAGTTGTTCTTCTAGGAAAATGATTTTTAATATGAACATGAAACTATATCCAAAAATCTTGGTTAAACTCAAAGTGAAAGTATGTTTTTCAAAATGGTCATCAAGATGTCGTTCTTTCGACGGAAATGACTACCTCTTTAGTAATTGACATGTAACTTAAATTTCCGACTATAAACCTATACTTTTTCTATTTGGTTTCTTAAATTAGAGTTCAATATGAAACCATAGTAATTTGATTCACTTAAAACGGATTTAAAATGAAGAAGTTATGGGCAAAACAAGATTGGATATTTTTGATCTTTTTAGCTACGGGAAATGTTTAACAAATATATACAAATCATATCCTAGCTAACTTATATTGTATTATACATGTATTCTAATATATTATGTAATCTTGGGATACCATAGACACGTATGCAAATGTTTTGACATATCATATCGACCCATGTATATATATTATTTGGAACAACCATAGACACTCTATATGCAGTAATGTTGGAGTTAGCTATACAGGGTTGAGGTTGATTCCAAAAATATATATACTTTGAGTTGTGATTTAGCCTGAGACGTGTATACACTGGGTTGTGGATTGATTCAAGATAATATATATCGATTTATTTCTGTACATCTAACTGTGGACAACTAGTTATAGGTTACTAACGAGGACAGCTGACTTAATACACTCAAATCTTTAAAACATAATAAAAATGATTGTAATTATATTTTGATCATACTTTGATATATATGTACATATTTTTATAGGTTCGTGAATCGATCCGTGGCCAAGTCTTATTTCCGAGGAAGGAAATATCTGTGAAAGTGAGTTATAGTCCCACTTTTAAAATCTAATATTTTTGGAATGAGAATACATGCAGGTTTTATAAATGATTTACAAAATAGACATAAGTACGTGAAACTACATTCTATGGTTCAATTATCGAAATCGAATATGCCCCTTTTTATTAAGTGTGGTAATCTAAGAATTAGGGAACAGACACCCTAATTGATGCGAATCCTAAAGATAGATCTATTGGGCCTAACAAACCCCATCCAAAGTACTGGATGCTTTAGTACTTCGAAATTTATATCATATCCGAAGGGTGTCCCGAAATGATGGGGATATTCTTATATATGCATCTTGTTAATGTCGGTTACCAGGCGTTCACCATATGAATGATTTTTATCTATATGTATGGGATGTGTATTGAAATATGAAATCTTGTGGTCTATTGTTACGATTTGATATATATAGGTTAAACCTGTAACTCACCAACATTTTTGTTGACGTTTAAAGCATGTTTATTCTCAGGTGAATACTAAGAGCTTCCGCTGTTGCATACTAAAATAAGGACAAGATTTGGAGTCCATATTTGTATGATATTGTGTAAAAACTGCATTCAAGAAACATATGTCGATGTAATATATTTCTATTGTAAACCATTATGTAATGGTCATGTGTAAACAGTATATTTTAGATTATCATTATTTGATAATCTACGTAATGTTTTTAAAACCTTTATTGATAAAATAAAGGTTATGGTTGTTTTAAAAATGAATGCAGTCTTTGAAAAACGTCTCATATAGAGGTTAAAACCTCGCAATGAAATCAATTAATATGGAACGTTTATAATCAATATAAACGGGACATTTAATGAATCACCCTATTTAACCTTTCGGATTGGTAAAAAAGTGCAGGAGAGAGAAAATGGCAACTGTCATCTGCAGGCGCGTGGGCAGACGTGACAGACTGGCATGTTTTCGAGGGGACACAGACTGTTTACATGACGTTTAATCGGCTTGAACACTCATCACTCCCATTACGCATTAAATGCAGTAGGTTTTAATTCAAAAACTGAAGTTAAAGACCACAAAATAAAGTTTGTAGTAAATACAAAAATTCTTTTGTACATTTAATATGTCATGTATTTAATTTAAATCATTGGAATTAAATGAGTTTCAGTTTTAAGGTATCATTTAAATGTTGTGAGCTATTTGTTACTTCATTTTGTACATTTTGTAACCATGGCATAAAAGACCTGTTGTGCTGATTGTTTGACATGTAGGCAGTAAGTAAAGATTTGTGACTTACTGGTTTGCCCTATACGCTATAGAACTAGCACACCAACAAAATTGTCTTTCATTTTAGAGTTCAAGCATGCCCAGAGATGAGGTAGTTAAAACATTTCTCATCTAAGGGCTTTGTGAAAAGATCTGCTAACTACTGGTATGCTGAAAAGAAGTGAAGCTCCACATCTCCTTTTTAAACATGATCCCTTATGAAGTGGTAATGAACATCAATGTGCTTTGTCCTTGAATGCATCACAGGATTGTTGGTAATGGCAATTACATTGGTGTTGTCACAGTAGATTGGAGTTTTTGTAACATGAACATCATAGTCCTTCAGCTGGCTTTGCATCCATAGTACTTGAGCAGTACAGCTCCCAGCAGAAACATATTCTACCTCAGCAGTAGATGTGGATACAGTATTTTGCTTTTTGATCGTCCAGCTGACTAGCCTACCACCCAGTAACTGGCAACCACCAGTAACTGGCAACCACCAGTAGTACTTTTCCTGTCATCAAGTTGTTTAATTTGTAATCCTAAAAAGTATTGCAAGTCTCTTTGTAAACTCATTTCATATGTCTTTGACATAAGTTTTGAAAATTCTTGACAATGTTTTTCATTTTTAGATCCATAAATAATATCATCCACGTATATCTGTACCAGAGATCACTATCTATCTCCTTTGAGAATAGAGTGGTATCAATTGTTCTAACTTTAAAACCTAAACTAGTGAGGTACACATGAAGTGTCTCACACCATGCTCTTGGTGCCAATTTTAGGCCATATAGAGCTTTGTCTAACTTGTAGACATGGTCTGGATATTTACTGCTTACAAACCCATGAGGCTGTTTGACATAGACTTCTTCTTTGTAACAACCCAACCCGTATTTAAACCGGCCTATATTTTTTTTCTTTTTAGTGTAATAATATTAACAACGTTTAGGCCCCAATTATGTTTCCAAAAACATCTTTAATATAATAGTAAGTTTGATAAACTTTAACATTTAATACATATGTTTAAATATTCGAACGGGCATACACGACCCGACTATTTTAATTTCTAACAAAACCAAGCATGGTGATTGGGACTACGCTACCCAATCCTAAATTGAGTCCAAAAGCAAGATCTTCTAAAGCAAACTAGCCAAGATCTCTAATCCTCACGCTTACCCGAGCTGCCATCATGCGAACCTATAAAAATATCAACAACGAGAGGGTAAGCTAATGCTTAGTGAATGTAAATATACTATACACATACATATGCATAAAATGGCTACGCATCACCAAGCACGAAAAGTAAACACATACCACCTCCGCATGGTAATAAGCTACAAAAGAGCACATACACAAAGTAGCTACACGCTATGTAAACCCCAAGCTAACTATGACAACCCGGAAATTTCCGACTAAACTTAAACTAAATCTTTATGTGATTCTGACACAATAATCAAAGTCAGCTGAACTAAACCTCAAAATTTTTAAACTAATTCCATTAAACTTAGACAAACACGAACAATTATTCGTAAATAATTATGCATTAGTAATTATTCGTTATATTAATATTATTATTAATATCATTTTAATAATATATCATTAACCATTATCATTTACAAGTATTATTATTATTATTATGATTATTATTGTTATTATTTTTATTAGTATTGTTACTATTACTAGTATCACTAGTATTATAGTTATTATTATTATTAATACTAATATTAGTTTCCAATTAATATTAATTTTATAACTATAATTATCATTATGATTACTATTATTATTTTTATTATAAAAATAATAAAGTTATTATTATTTTCATTTATCTTAGTATTAGTATGGTTATTAAAATTATCATTAGTAATAAGTTTTTTTTATCATTATTATTATTATTTGCATTATTATTATTTATTATTATTATTAATATAATTATTAAATATTAATGTTAAATAAATTAAAAGAATACCTAACACCTAAATTAGGTTATCAGCACTTAAAATTTTTATATATAATCTTTAAAATCGTGATCTGCTTTATCTGTTTATTTTTTTATTATCATGATCAGCTTTTAAAATCCATCGAGATATCTGCTTTTATTTTTTTATTTGCTTTTTAATATTTTTTTATATATATTTAGGTTCCTTTATGCAATGTCGACCCCAAATCTTAGCTAAGAAACAAATTAAATCTAATCATGTTGTTGTAAGCAAGCATTAACATCAGTTTATATATACCATCACACTGCAAATTGAAATCAAAAACAGAAATATTAAATTATTTAGCTCGATACCTCTGTATTCTTTTATTTTTCCAAAAACATGAATTCGTAATCCTTTTCAAAATCTAAAAATGCAGTCTTGTTAGGATTTCAATGCTCAAACTACCTGCAAAGTTTCAAATGCCAATTCTTTCTATCAATTTGTAATTTTGAAGTCAAACTTTCAAAACAAAAGTCAACTGTATTGTTCTTCGCAAAAATTCGTATTTGATTTGAGGATTCTGTTGAAATTGAGAGTTCATAAAGTTTATAGGAACGATTTAAAAACTATTTCATGTTATAATTTTTAACTAAAACAAACTAGAATTCGACATTTAACTTTGAGTTTAATTTTTTTCCTTTGCGAAGAACAGCAGACTGCTGCTGCAGTCTTAATATTTTTTTTTAAAACATCACAACAGTTTACTTATATTTCGTTTAATAAATTAGAATACGTTTTACTGGTTTGCTGTTACGATCCTTGATTATTGAAGTGGTAGTTTGCGACTTAAGAAGGAAGAAGAAGGAAGGGATAAACGAAAAATAGTTTAAATATAATTAAGTCCGGAGTTAATCGGATAAATTGAAATAGAGGGACGGTTAAGGGGTGTTGAAGGGTTTCGAGAGGTCACGGGTTCGAGCCCCGTCTTGGGCATATTCTTTTTAGAAAAACTTCAAAGGTAGTTTTCAACTCTATTTGCATTATTATGATTACTACTATTATTATTATTATTATTATTATTATTATTATTATTATTATTATTATTATTATTATTATTATTATTATTATTATTATTATTATTATTATTATTATTATTATTATTATTATTATTATTATTATTATTATTATTATTATTATTATTATTAAAGGAATCACTATTTTTTTTTTAAACTCATCATTTTTATTATAATTATTATCATTAACATAATTACACTACAATTGTTATTAAAGTTATTAATATGAATACTAATATTATTATCTTCAAGATTATTATTAGTAATACTAAGATATTTTAATTTAAACACATTAACATTGATAATTTACCTTTTTAAATTACTATTGAGTAATTATTTCAAATATTGAAAATAAATATATTTAAATTATGATGAGTTATTAATCATTATTATTATCACTGTTATTAGTATTAGTACAAATAAATATTGCAATTATATATATATATATATATATATATATATATATATATATATATATATATATATATATATATATATATATACACACACACACACATATATATATATATTAAGTTTTAATACATGATATAAAATTCTTAAACATCAATATATGATATTGACATATCATATACTTTAAATCTAATAGATATATAAACATTAAATATTTATATATAAAATGAATATAGCTAAATAATTAATTATTTATTCAAGAAGTATATTAATAATATTAAAATATATAAACTGATTAATTGTTATTATATGTTTTAATATATACATAACTGATATAGGTTCGTGAATCCTAGGACAACACTGCACTTTTTTAGTACCGTTCATAAGCTTAATTATTACGAAATACGAAATTCAGTATCGTGAGTTTTCATAGCTCCCTTTTTATCTATATTTTTGGGCTGAGAATACATGCGCAACTTTTATAACTGTTTTATACGTTAGACACAAGTACCAACTATTAAACTGTGATATGTTGGGCTATGACCAGCAAGTCCCCAACCTACAAGTATAAACGATAACTTGTTACGGGAAAAACTTGAAAGTCTAGTCTAAATATCAGTACCAACTATTAAACTATGCTATACCCAGCTATGTCCGACTAAGTCCCTACAGTGATATTTTTAATTGCTGCGGCATTCTTAATTATTGGGGATGGGCCTATCGGGAGTAACGTCCCCGATACATTTGACTAAGTCTTTGTATTACTTAATAATGAAATTAAAACGACAAGGACAGAACAACTTGTCACGAGGCAAACAATGTTTAGTCTAAATATCACGCACTGGCATAACTTTTGATCCTGCGGGAGATCAACTTTACAAACTAAATCTTGTGGTCTATATCTATTACTGAAATTATTGTTTATGACAAACCTATGAACTCACTCAACCTCGTGTTGACTTTTTAAGCATTTTTATTCTCAGGTACTTAAATATTGCTTCCGCTGTATATCTGCTACTTTGATGATGATTGCTTGCCATGCTTGGAGTCTTCATGCATTACTTACCAATTCATTTAAAAACATTTAATGAAATCATATTATTTTCCGCTGCAAAACTCAATAAAACGTCTCATATAGAGTCGTTCTCGTTTATACAACTGTGATTTGATATATTAAGTCACGTTATTCTTCCAGGCCCTATCTGGAGGACGTGACAGATTGGTATCAGAGCAGGTTGTTGTAGAGAACCAGGATTGCATTTTATATGTGCCTTATACAATTAGGTACCTTAGCAATGTAGGACTACAACTTTCCCTGACCATAGTGCCTTTAATTGTTTCCTATAACTGTTAAATGCCTCACTATGCCTTAGAAACTAAGCTTATTAAATTCTTTAATATTTCTTAGAATGCCGAGCCAATCTGAGAACTCTGTCTACTCTCCAATTAAGCCACCACATTCAAATGCGACACCTGTTGATTCTGCTGACTCTGGATCTAATCATTCACCGGTATATAAACCAACGAGTACTTCTGAATGGGAAGCTATTCAAAGCCTTCCTAACTACAATGGTGACTACTCAGGCTACGAGCTCGGAAAAGAGCCTATTGAGGAATCATCTAAAAACTTATCTCTAAAGAGAAAGCAAACCGAAACCGCTACTGCTGATGAAGCCGGTCCATCAAAAAGGGCTAGCTCACCATCTCGTGAAAACATCGCTCAGATAGAGGTGCGTCTAAATAACCTAGAGAAAGAAAACAAAATCTTGAAAGAGATCATCATAGAATCCTTCGAGACTCAAACCGAAAGGCTAGAAGAACTTGTAAAGTATAACACAGAAAAAGTGATGGAGAAGGTGATGAAAGTGAAGGACGATGAAGAACGCAATACCCGTTGGGGAAAGCAATCTCTTGCCTATTTGAGAGAAGATGTTGACCTTAGATTGAAGATGGAGGAAGACCACATGAATAATCAACTTTCTATGAGGGACTACATGTACCATGTAATCAACAATGATGTTTCCAATCTTTATGATAACCTCGAGTATCTTTATGAGGAACAAAAGGAGAAGAACGAGAAAGTTGAAAAGTTTATAAAGAAGGTTGAGGACGAGAAAAAGAAATATGAAGACTACTTCAATCTTAATATTTCCTAGTTATTTTTTTTCTTCCTATTTTCTATCTATGAAAAGGCCAGGCCTTAAACTATTTCTATCCCCGAATCGTGTAATAAGAAGGCTTGTTTAAAGCCTCATTCTTAATAAAATAAAGTGATTCGTTTATATCATATTCATCTTCATCCCACTTAATTTTTTTTCAAACTTATGACCTATCAGATTTATCAAAACTTCTATACACCCTTATGTAGTGAAGATAATGGTTCGTCCACCAGCTCCTACTGCTACTCCAAATATTCACGTATTTATATGCCTTATACCTTTTTGCATCGGTTTGTTAACCAGAAAATGTCATTGGGTTATCACAGGATACGAATTGAAAGTCTTTAATCGAAAGTATATCTATCAATCCTTGTTGGAAAGCATTTGCTTAATAATTAAAGTCTCGACACGTCATACTGCAATTATTGCATAGATGATGTACAGAAAAAATCATATCTTATCATATCTATCCCAGTAAACTTTGTCTACCACTTTTCCTAACTTTCCTCCGTAAATTACAGAAATCTTTTTGCTATAAATACGTATTCAAGGAGACGAATATATCATTCAGTATTCAATACCCATTTCATATCAAACCCTATTCCAAACACATAATATGAATTTCTCAAACTCCTCGAGCTCCAACGGCAGCGTAACCGGAACAAACGAACCAATCATCCATCATCTATTCTGGATGAATTGGGGATAGGTTTGTAGCCGACTCAATTAATGGAGGCAAGAAGAAGGTGATCCCTTCCACCAATCGAATTCACCTCTTGGCGAATAACCTGAAGCGCTTACCGGCGAAACAGTCCGAAACACCATTTTCTCTCTTCTTTCTAGGGTATCCCGTCACGAATATATAATATCGAAGATTCTAGATCTTATTCACCCCCTTGTTCCAACCGCCAATCATCCCGGAATAGTAGAAGAAGTCAATGAGCTTCGCGCTCGAGTGGTGGCTCTGGAGAATATGGTACGAATTCTACAAGCATCAGCAGCACCAGCAGCATAACCAGCATCACCACCAGTACCAACAGTACCATCAACATCACCACCAACACCATCAGCTTCATCAACAACAACACCTGCATCCAACGCCTCAACATCACACTCGGTACCTCGAATATCAACATCATACGCCCCAAATATACCAAGGAATATTAGCAATAATGAGTTAAGTTGTATTGACTCATTCTTCGTGAAGAATTATATATGTATACTATATATATATATATATATATATATATATATATATATATATATATATATATATATATGATTCGGAACAATAACAAATCTTTTCGTACAAAGCTATTATGTGTGAATCTTAACTAGTATATACTACTTGGTTAATTCATATCACTAATATGCTATGATGTACATCCTTTGTTAATGATTTAGCAATCGTTAATCACTGCTTCAACACAATAAACTCCATTTCATAATAAATCAAGTGTAACGATGAATGTATTGATTCATAACTTCATTAGCGAAATATTTTGCGACAATTATGAAATCTCTAAGGTTTTGGAGATTATTCATTCTCGTTTCAACCGTAAATCAAATGAGTTTAATATTATACTAACTCATTAAATCCATGATTACATCTGAAGGAAAATATATATGTATGTATATTTTCATAAAGACTGGAATTAAAACTCTTTTGTACAAACTGTTAATTGTGAAAATATTTTAACGGGTAGGTAATACCCTAGAAATATTTATATCTCACATTAATATGTTACATTGTACATTCTTCAATTCTGATTCTCATGAATTGTATTCATTCATATTCTATGATGAATTATCATATCAAACCACCAAAATTATCATTCATTACTTTTAAAATCAATAACGCCTATTCGTTAACCATTAGATCCGTTGACGATTACAATCAACGTTTAATCATCTAAAAATAAAATTTCTTGAAACCATCTCGGATTGAAAACCAATGATTCAGATATGGTAGCATTAAATGCAGAGGAAAGAGAAGAATTTTCCTCGTCATTGGATCTTAGAAATTCTAAGATATCACCGTATCTTTCATTATAAATATCCTCTATATTTCTGAAGATATCTTCATAACGATTCTTGACCGCAATTAACTATCTCCTTGCGATATCTTTATCACATCATAAAGGAAACTGTTTTAGTTTCTATATTCTGTAAAATTCAAGTTTAAATTATGAATGATTTGAAGTAGTGTTGGGAATTGAAGCATGAGTTAGTATAATATAATGACGTCAGGCCAACGTGATTATATTACAGTAAGTCATGCTAAATTTTTAATAGAAGATGATGATTCATAGACTTTATAATCATCATTTGCCATGTTACACGACTTTTACATTCTACTTAATCTCTGAACATATCAAGAAAATATATTCTTGATAGTTCTATCCTCAATAATTCTGATAATTTAACAAATCAAATTGTGATATTACTGCTTAGAACAATTGGTTTATTTGAAACTTCATACCTACGAATTCTGCTTTATAAAAGCATGAAGCTTCGACATATAAGGGAAAATATAAAGCCTGATAACAACACTGAAATTACAAACCATGTATATCAATGCGTATAGCAATATAAAGACACGAGAGAACTAAAAACACAATAAATCCTAGAGCATAGTAGAAGTAAATAGACTCCTGTGGTGGGAGTTGGAAAAGAAGGATGATTGTGGCGATAACCAACATAAGGTCAAGAACAAGAACTGGATTGAGCATATTAACAAATCTTTTGGAAGTATGAATTTAGAAAGAAAGTATAGAAGTGGTGAAGATAATGAAATGGAAGAAGCTAATTTATAGCAAAATTCCAGACATAGCAATTGAGGAAATTCACCGCATTTAATTAAAGAAAATCCTAATTTCCTTAATTACCGGAGAATCAAATCTTATAGATTACGAAGATTTCTTTAATTCCTTGAATCCCGGAAATCAATCGTGACTACGTCAAAAGTTAAAGCGAACATTTAATTTCCTCATTTCAATCTTTTGCGATAGCTTCGTTTATACTCTTTCTATAATCGAATCGTTTTATCCATATAATTTAATGTCGATAAAACTCTAATTTTCAACTCATATTCATCATTCTTGTTGTAAACAATGACGATCTCTATCAAATTTCATGATTATGATTTTCATGAACTCCTCTCTATTTTAACTACCCTAATATTGTGGCATAAACGCTCAAGGTTTAAATAAGCTCACTATTATTCATAACACATTTCCTGTGTATTGAAATGCTTGTATAACGTCATCATCCCTTTTGAGGATAACCTAATCAATGACACTCTTGTAAAATCCTTTAGATAACCTCCGCATTAATAATAAAATACACTTCGTAAAATTTATGGATCGTAAGAATTAAACTCTTGAAACAAAACAATATTCTATTCGTTGGAATTCATGCAAGGCCCCGAGTATACCTGGGAACGTGAAAACGAAATAAAACGTAAATATCCTCATCTATTTATGAACAACGCTGATTGATGGCAATAACTAAAATTTTGGGACGAAATTTCTTTTAACGGGTAGGTACTATGACAACCCGAAAATTTCCGACTAAACTTAAACTAAATCTTTATGTGATTCTGACACAATAATCAAAGTCAACTGAACTAAACCTCAAAATTTTTAAACTAATTCCATTAAACTTCGACAAACACGAACAATTATTCGTAAATAATTATGCATTAGTAATTATTCGTTATATTAATATTATTATTAATATCATTTTAATAATATATCATTAACCATTATCATTTACAAGTATTATTATTATTATTATTATTATTATTATTATTATTATTATTATTATTATTATTATTATTATTGTTATTATTATTATTATTAGTATTGTTACTATTACTAGTATCACTAGTATTATAGTTATTATTATTATTACTACTAATATTAGTTACCAATTAATATTAATTTTATAACTATAATTATCATTATGATTACTATTATTATTGTTATTATAAAAATAATAAAAGTTATTATTATTTTAATTTATCTTAGTATTAGTATTGTTATTAAAATTATCATTAGTAATAAGTTTCTTTTATCATTATTATTATTATTTACATTATTATTATTATTATTTATTATTATTATTATTATTATTAATATAATTATTAAATATTAATGTTAAATAAATTAAAAGAATACCGAATACCTAAATTAGGTTATCAGCACTTAAAATTTTTATATATAATCTTTAAAATCGTGATCTGCTTTATTTGTTTATTTTTTTTATTATCATGATCAGCTTTTAAAATCCATCGAGATATCTGCTTTTATTTTTTTATCTGCTTTTTAATATTTTTTTATATATATTTAGGTTCCTTTCTGCAATGTCGACCCCAAATCTTAGCTAAGAAAAAATTAAATCGAATCATGTTGTTGTAAGCAAGCATTAATATCAGTTTATATATACCATCACACTGCAAATTGAAATCAAAAAACAGAAATATTAAATTATTTAGCTCGATACCTCTGTATTCTTTTATTTTTCCAAAAATACGAATTCGTAATCCTTTTCAAAATCTACAAATGCAGTCTTGTTAGGATTTCCATGCTCAAACAACCTGCAAAGTTTCAAATGCCAATTCTTTCTATCAAGTTGTAATTTTGAAGTCAAACTTTCAAAACAAAAGTCAATTGTATTGTTCTTCGCAAAAATTCGTATTTGATTTGAGGATTCTGTTGAAATTGAGAGTTCATAAAGTTTATAGGAACGATTTAAAAACTATTTCATGTTATAATTTTTAACTAAAACAAACTAGAATTCGACATTTAATTTAGAGTTTAATTTTTTTTTCCTTTGCGAAGAACAGCAGACTGCTGCTACAGTCTTAATATATATTTTTTAAAACATCACAACAGTTACTTATATTTCTATTTAATAAATTAAAACACGTTTTATTGGTTTGCTGTTACGATCCTTGATTATTGAAGTGGTAGTTTGCGAGTTAAGAAGGAAGAAGAAGGAAGGGATAAACGAAAAACAGTTTAAATATAATTAATTCCGGAGTTAATAAGATAAATTGAAATAGAGGGTCGGTTAAGGGGTGTTGAAGGGTTTCGAGAGGTCACGGGTTCGAGCCCCGTCTTGGGCATATTCTTTTTAGAAAAACTTCAAAGGTAGTTTTCAACTCTATTTTCATTATTATAATTACTATTATTATTATTATTATTATTATTATTATTATTATTATTATTATTATTATTATTATTATTATTATTATTATTATTATTATTATTATTATTAAAGTAATCATTATTTTTTTTAAAACTCATCATTTTTATTATAATTATTATCATTAACATAATTACACTACAATTGTTATTAAAGTTATTAATATGAATACTAATATTATTATCTTCAAGATTATTATTAGTAATACTAAGATATTTTAATTTAAACACATTAACATTGATAATTTACCTTTTTAAATTACTATTGAGTAATTATTTCAAATATTGAAAATAAATATATTTAAATTATGATGAGTTATTAATCATTATTATTATCACTGTTATTAGTATTAGTACAAATAAATATGGCAATTATATATATATACACACACATATATATTAAGTTTTAATACATGATATAAAATTCCTAAACATCAATATATGATATTGACATATCATATACTTTAAATCTGATAGATATATAAACATTAAATATTTATATATAAAATGAATATAGCTAAATAATTAATTATTTATTCAAGAAGTATATTAATAATATTAAAATATATAAACTGATTAATTGTTATTATATGTTTTAATATATACATAACTGATATAGGTTCGTGAATCCGAGGACAACACTGCACTTGTTGAGTACCGCTCATAAGCTTAATTATTACAAAATACAAAATACAGTATCGTGAGTTTTCATAGCTCCCTTTTTATATATATTTTTGGGCGGAGAATACATGCGCAACTTTTATAACTGTTTTATACGTTAGACACAAGTACCAAATATTAAACTATGATATGTTGGGCTATGACCAGCAAGTCCGTAACCGACAAGTATAAACGATAACTTGTTACGGGGCAAACTTGAAAGTCTAGTCTAAATATCAGTACCAACTATTAAACTATGCTATACCCGGCTATGTCCGACTAAGTCCCTACAGTGATATTTTTAATTGCTGCGACATTCTTAATTATTGGGGATAGGCCTATCGGGAGTAATGTGATGACCCGAGAATTCTCGACCAAATTTAAACTTTAATCTTTATATTATTCCGACATGATAAGCAAAGTTTGTTAAGTTAAATCTCAAACATTTTGAACTATGTTCATGTAATCATTTGACCTTTGACTATTGCCGAAGATTCACGAACAATTGTTTGTAAATAAATATTTATAGATATATAAATGTAAGTATACATAATAAATTGAAATTATAAAATAAACATTAGAATTAAATATGTAAAGTAAGATACAAAATAATTATGTGTAATTTAAAATGGATTTATATATAATTTCACATGATTATTATTATTAATTAATGTTATTATTGTTATGTTAGTTATTATTATAATTATTATTATTACTAATATTAGTGTATTAATAGTATTGTCATTATTATGATTTCTATTATTATTATTGGTATTATTCTGATTAATAATATTATTAATATGTCTATTATTATAATTATTTGTACTTATAAAAATCATTGGAAGAATCAGATTGGTTTCACATTGTTATCGTACAGTTATCTATTTGTTCTGTCTCTAAAGGATTGCAGCTGTAATTAAATCAAACACAACCAACCAAAATTAGTTTGAAGTCCCTTTCTCCTTTAAATTTTTTTATTCTATTATGTGTAGCTGATGTACGAGTTTGTCGAACCTTTAATTCATATTAACCCAATCGATATCAGTTAATAATTAAAAATCATTTGAACTTGCATTAGGGTAATCAATCACTACTTTTACTCAATTATTTCATGATGATCTGTGGACCCTCACAAAAACAACCATCTACTCATTCCATCTTTTTACTACTAAGTCTTCTACCTAATACTCTCTTTGACTCTCTCATAAATCAATCATCAAACTACTTTTACTTTAATTATGACCCATTTTCTCTTCTACGTTTTGGTTCGACTTCAAACCTACAACCATCAATCAAGAACCTTTCACCATTTTGAAACTATTTACCACTGCCACCATTGAACACCACCATCCGCCTTCCACAATCTTCCCTCTCATGCTCTCTCTCTATCTCTCTTTCTAGACCGAGACACAACCACCACAACCATCACCACCACATCGACATACATCACCACTAATCACCAAATCACACCATGTTTGTGTGGGTTGTTTTTTACAGCCGTGAAACTCATCAACTAAATATACTTGCATCTGTTTCATTTATTACCATCATTGGTACTGCTGCTGAAACACTTATTATTTGTTAAAATTCGATAAACTGCTATACTCGATTAATTTTCTCGTTCTTCTGCTGATGCATTTGATCTTCGGTTTTTAATGAACCCATTGAACCACGTAAAAATCCTACTGTTGCTGCTGCTTGGCTTCACTTTCTGTCTCGCTGCAATTACTACTAGTCTCCTGTTTTATTTTAAAGATGATAAAGAATATGAGATGATAAAATGTGAAGGATGCATTCTTTTTTGTAGATAACTACTAGTGGGCCAATTACAATTTACAACTGATAGATTGATTAGTGGCCGACATGTATGACCAATATGGGGAACATGAGATAAAGTTATATATTTCTTTTATGTTACACAATTGGATGTTGGGTGATTCATGATTTAATAGTTGATAATGATACGTACGAAGATAATAATACATGATGATGAAGAAAGAGTGACGAGATGAGTAAGTTAATGGGATGATCATGATAATCGTAAAATGATGAGGAAGTTAGATGATAACGATACATGATGGATTGATGATGAATAAGTCGATTGATGATGATGATTCGGTCCTTCTGTTCGAACTCATCCTAAACCAAAAACCCAAAATACAGCTCGATGAACCTACTTTCTAACTTGTTGGGCCGTATTATATTTTTATTTGGATTTTCGTTTGGGCCTATTATTAAAGAGGGATAATGGTTGTTGGGCTGAGATTAAATCTATATTTTTCTATTGGGTCGTAGTTATGCTGTGGGCTGCTCAAATTAAAGGGGTTATAAAGTTCTATTTACGTTTTATAATATGAAAGCTAGACAGCCTAGTTGGTTTAAGTGGATGTCTGTTGAACGAGAGGTCCTAGGTTCGAGACTGGGCAAGGACATATTTCTTTTGAGAAGCTTGTTTTTTTTCTTCAAAGGTTGTATTCTAAAATTATTATTATTATTAAGCTAACACTAAATATTAAAATTTAGATTATGATTATCATTAGTATTAATAGGATTATTATTATTATTATTATTATTATTATTATTATTATTATTATTATTTTTATGATTATTATTAAAATTATCATTTATTATTAAAGATAACATTTTTATTAAAATTTTCATTACTAATAAAGTTATTATTTTTATTAAAACTATCATTTTATTTATCATTATTAGTGTTATTATTATTTTTATCATTAACATTATTTTTATTATCACTATTATTATTACTACTATAATTATTATCATCATCAGTATTATTATTATTGATATTATCATTATAATCAAACGCAACTTTTATTACTATTGATGTAAAAATATATTTATAAGTAACATTACATATGAACTAATTATATTAACAATCTTTATATAAATATTCATATATATAATCAATTAGCTATTTTAAAAATATTTAGATATAAAACTATACAAATAATAATCATTTTCAAATATACAAATTAAATATATAATATATAAAGCTATAATATATGAAATTGTTCGACTATGTGTTTTAATATATATATGAACAATATAGGTTCGTGAATCCAAGGCCAACCCTATACTTGTTCAATGTCGTTCTATGTATTTTTACTACAAAATACATTAGGTGAGTTTCATTTGCCCTTTTACTCTTTACATTTTTGGGCCGAGAATACATGCAAATACTTTATTAACTGTTTTACAATATTTATATGCGTGAGTTTCATTTACCTTTTTACTCTTTATATTTTTGGGCTGAGAATACATGCACAATTTTTATAAATGTTTTACGAAATAGACACAAGTAATCAAAACTACAGTATATGGTTGAATGATCGAAATCGAATATGCCCCTTTTTATTAAAGTCTGGTAATCTAAGAATTAGGGAACATACACCCAAATTGACGCGAATCCTAAAGATATATCTATTGGGCCTAACAAACCCCATCCAAAGTACCGGATGCTTTAGTACTTCGAAATTTATATCATGTCCGAAGGAGGATCCCGGAATGATGGGGATATTCTCATATGCATATTGTTAATGTCGGTTACCAGGTGTTCAATCCATATGAATGATATTTTGTCTCTATGCATGGGATGTATATTTGTGAGAACTGAAAATGAAAATCTTGTGGTCTATTAAAATGATGGAAATGATTATTTATGTTAAACTAATGAACTCACCAATCTTTTGGTTGACACTTGAAAGCATGTTTATTCTCAGGTACGAAAGAAATCTTCCGCTGTGTAATTGCTCATTTTAAAGATATTACTTGGAGTCATTCATGACATATTTCAAAAAACGTTGCATTCGAGTCGTTGAGATCATCAAGATTATTATTAAATCAGTTATAGTTAGATATATTATAAAATGGTATGCATGCCGTCAACTTTCGTTGTAATGAAAGATTGTCTTTTCAAAAACGAATGCAATGTTTGTAAAATGTATCATATAGAGGTCAAATACCTCGCGACGTAATCAACTGTTGTGAATCGTTTATAATCGATATGGACTTCGTCCGGATGGATTAGGACGGGTCGCTTCAGTTGGTATCAGAGCGGTGGTCTTAGAGAACCAGGTCTTGCATTAGTGAGTCTAACTGATAGTCGTTAGAATGCATTAGTGAGTCTGGACTTCGATCGTGTCTGCATGTCAAAAGTTTTGCTTATCATCTCGTGTCGAAAATTTCCTGCTTATCATTCTTAGGGAATCACTTGCTTATCATTCTTAATCTAGACATATCTTACTGCCTAGATTGCATGAATAGTGTATAGACAAAATTCATATCTTAGCGTATCTGCTAATTCATATCTTAGCATATCTATTATTGTAAACTTTACCTAACAGCTTCCGTAGATTCCTCCGTAACTTATGAGATTTTAGTATTACATATGCATATGTAAATTATGTATAGAAGGATACTAATCTACATCCTATAATCTATTTCTTATTGAAAATCCTTCATCTAATCGTACGAGATGAATCCTTCAACTAGTTCGAGTCCCTCGGATTTCGACAGCTATTCCGATATTTATCCCGACAGTTATTCCGAATGGATAGTCATCTAAGCTCTGGAAGCAATGTCAGTAGAATGAATCAACCATTCATCTATCCCCAATTCATCTGATGGATTCGTAGTCGACTTAATCAATGGAGACACGAAGAAAGCGATCTTTTCCATCAACCAAATTCACCTCTTGACGAATAATCCGAAGCACTTACCGGAGAACCTGTTCATAACACCATTTCACCCTCATTTCCCAAATATCTCGCCACGACTATATCATAACTCAGATTCTAAACCTTATTCATCCACTCGTTCCGACCGACAATCATCCCGGGATAATAAAAGAAGTCAACGAACTTCGTGCTTGAGCAATCAATGTGGAAAATATGGTGCGAAATATACCAGCTTCAGCAAAAACACCAGCACCGGTAGTATCACCAACAGTAACATCCGCATCCCACACCTCAACATTACAATATGTACCTCGAGCATCAACGTCGTAGACACCATAGATACCAAGGAGTACCAATAACAATGAACGATGAAGTATTGATCCATAACTTCATTAATATTCTGCGAAGAATATGTGGTTCCTAATAGGTTTAGAGATTACTTATTCTAGCTCAAATTGAAAAAGCAAATGAGTTTAATATCATATTAACTCATTAAATCCATGATTACATCTGAAGAAAATATATATGTATATATATTTTCATAAAGGTTGTAATTAAAAATTCTTTCGTACAAACTGTTAATGGTGAAACTATTTTAACGGGTAGGTAATACCCGAGGAGTATTTAGATTTCACATTAATAAGTTACACTGTACATTCTTCGGATTTAATTCAACGATCATTTACTATCCTATTTAAAACCACCGATTTACGTATCCCTTCACCAAAGAATAACTATTTTCATTCAAATTCAATTTCATATTTGGATTTTGATCTATCAGAATCCAACAAGTGGCATAATGAAGAAATAATGGACACAATAAAAATTGATTAGAAACAGACTAATTAACAATATGAAATTGTTAAGAATCCACGCTAACAAAATCCTAGCTAACTGTTCCTAGCTAACTGTTAATTCCGTATTACATTTTAGTTATCTTAATTTATTTATCGCAATTTATATTCTCGTAATTTTATTTATCATCATTTAGTTTGTGTTATTTACTTTACGCATTTAATTTATCGTCATTTAATTTCTGTTATTTATTTTACGCACTTTAAATATCGGGACACGTATACAAGGTTTTGACATATCATATCGACGCATCTATATATATTATTTGGAATCACCATAGACACTCTATATGCAGTAATGATCGAGTTCTCTATACAGGGTTGAGGTTGATTCTATAATAATATATATACTTTGAGTTGTGATCGAGTCTGAGACGTATACGGGTCACGATACGTATTAATTCGAATATTATATATATAATTATATATGAATTATTGAATTGCTAAATGTGGACTATCAACTGAGTACTATCAACATTGGACAATTAAAATGAAGTAAAAATATTGATTATAACTTATGAAACTAAACAATTCTTCAAGTTGCCACTTGATTTCATCTTAAACCTTAATTGTACCTTGACGACTCCAATCTGCATTCAAACTTTCATAATTCTTGAAAATACCTCAATCGATAGGATGAATCAACCGCACTTCATCTACGGAAGGAAAGATTTGTGCATATAGTTATGCACCTGAGAAACTCTCGGCAACTGAGTAAAAGTTTAACACGTAGCCGCGTCAGATCCTTTAGCAGTTATTAGCAAAAATAACTTTGTGATCCCTTTTCAAGGTAGCAAATTTTGTCACAGCTTCAGCAAATCAACTTCGAATTTTCGTTCGAAACAACCTTATAATCACCTTGACTTATATGTATGTTCTTTTATTGTTACCGGGGAACCTTTTATATTCCACCATATTACCGTCAGCGTTTAATCATCTAAAAACACAATTCTCTTGAAATCACCTCGGATCGATAACTAATGATTCAGATATGGTAGCAGTAAATGTAGAGGAATCGGCAATCAGTACTTTGAAAACTCACAGCATATCTACATCAACAGTTATATGTATAACATTTATCTTTTAGAATAATGATCTTCCATTCTGAAATTTTGAAAAGCACCCAGCCTACGAATTAATACATTGAACTTTGAAAAATCTGAATGAAGCAACAGAAACGGTAGATAACCGTAAACGACCTTAATCGTCAGAACTTTGATGATAAAGAATAATATGTTGGAAAAGCTCAGAAACGTTGGAACTAGAAAACGGATAGAGTTCACCATGAAGGAGACCAAGGACAAATACAAGGACCATACCCTATATTCAAAGAATCCAGATAATTCTGGATCCATTGAAATCTTTAGAGAATATCTTGCCCCGAAGTCATGTTAAAATCTTGCGGAAAATCTTTCTCCATCAACCATCGAACTTCGAAATTCCAAAATATCATCATCAATATCTTCGATATTTCTGAGGATATTTTCATAAATAGTCTCGTCCAAAATTATATACCTCTTCGTGCTTCCTTTGTATCATTATATTGGAAACATTCAAGAGAAAATTTAGTACCGAAAAGCAGATTATGCGAAACTATGAAGAAAGTCATGGACAAACCACAAAGAATAAGTTTGACTTCAAAGAATCCAAATGATTCAATGTCTGCTAAAGTCTTTAGTGAATATCTTGCTCCGTACTCTAAACCCTTGCAGACAATAGTTTCTACCATCCTCTGATCTTAGATATTCCAAGATATCATCGTATCTTTCATTATAAATATCCTCCATATTTCTGAAGATATTTTCATAACTATTCTTATCTAAAATCATTAATCTCTTAGTGCTATCAGTGTTACATCATATAGAAACTATTAGTTTCTATATTCTGTAAACTTTCGAGCTTAAAATATGAATGTTATTGAAGTAATGTTGGGAACTGATGAAAGAGTTAGTATAATATAATGACACTTGATCAATGTGATTATATTACAGTAAGTCATGCTGAGTTTCTAAATGGAACATGATGATTCATAGATTA
Organism: Rutidosis leptorrhynchoides; assembly: GCF_046630445.1. Taxonomy (NCBI): domain Eukaryota; kingdom Viridiplantae; phylum Streptophyta; class Magnoliopsida; order Asterales; family Asteraceae; genus Rutidosis; species Rutidosis leptorrhynchoides. The sequence continues at coordinate 203,880,726 of NC_092340.1, forward strand.
TAACGTCATCATGTGTCATGTTACATAACTCTTTCATTCTGATTAACTTCTGAACATATCAAGAAAATATATTCTTGATAGTTCTATTCTCAGTGATTCTGGTAATTTGACAAATCAAATCGTGCTAATACGTTCTTTCTTGTTCAGAACATTAAGCTCATTCGAAAATCCACACCTATGAATTCTGGATCGTTATTTGCAAAAAGAAAACAAAAGCATGAAGCTCCGAGATAGAAAGGGGGTATAAATCGCAGCAAATAAGAGAGAGCATTAACTGTGAATGTCAATGATTATAGAAGACGGAAACAGGTATTCCAAAATATAAGAGAAAATATAAAACCCAATACCAACACGGAGGTTTCAAACCGGGGATATTAATATGAATAGTAATATAAAGACACGGTAGAATTAAGAATAGTATCCCCCTAAGATAAAAGTAGAAGTAAACATATTCGTCGGGTGGAAGTTGGAAAAAGGAGAATGATTGTTATGATAGTAAGGGTGAGGACAAGGATTTGAACTGGGTTAAGCATTTTCATAAATCTTTTGAATTTGGGAATTGAGTATAGAAGTGGTGAAATTAAATGGAACGGAAAAGGTAAATTTATAAAGGAAATATCAGACATAGTAATCGGGGCAGATCACCGTATTTAATTAAAGAGATCTTAATTACCATAAATTCCGAAGAATCAGATCTTAAAGATCTTCAAGATTTTCTTTAAATCTCTTGAATTCCGGAATTCAAACATGACCACATCAAAGGTTAAGACACACCTTATTTTTTTTCTAAATTCAACCATGATTAGTCAAAAAGTTATGATGAAACTTGTCTTTCTCATTTCACTATTTTGTGATAGCTTCACTCGTACGCTTCGCGTAAACGAATTATTTTATCTATATTACTCAATGATGATAAAACTCTAATTTTCAGCTCGTATTCGTCATGAAAACATTTTTATTGTTAGCCATGACCACCTAAATCAAATTTTGGGACGAAATTTCTTTAACGGGTAGGTACTGTGATGACCCGGGAATTCTCGACCAAATTTAAACTTTAATCTTTATATTATTCCGACATGATAAGCAAAGTTTGTTAAGTTAAATCTCAAACATTTTGAACTATGTTCATGTAATCATTTGACCTTTGACTATTGCCGAAGATTCACGAACAATTGTTTGTAAATAAATATTTATAGATATATAAATGTAAGTATACATAATAAATTGAAATTATAAAATAAACATTAGAGTTAAATATGTAAAGTAAGATACAAAATAATTATGTGTAATTTAAAATGGATTTATATATAATTTCACATGATTATTATTATTAATTAATGTTATTATTGTTATGTTAGTTATTATTATAATTATTATTATTACTAATATTAGTGTATTAATAGTATTGTCATTATTATGATTTCTATTATTATTATTGGTATTATTCTGATTAATAATATTATTAATATGTCTATTATTATAATTATTTGTACTTATAAAAATCATTGGAAGAATCAGATTGGTTTCACATTGTTATCGTACAGTTATCTATTTGTTCTGTCTCTAAAGGATTACAGCTGTAATTAAATCAAACACAACCAACCAAAATTAGTTTGAAGTCCCTTTCTCCTTTAAATTTTTTTATTCTATTATGTGTAGCTGATGTACGAGTTTGTCGAACCTTTAATTCATATTAACCCAATCGATATCAGTTAATAATTAAAAATCATTTGAACTTGCATTAGGGTAATCAATCACTACTTTTACTCAATTATTTCTTGATGATCTGTGCATCCTCACAAAAACAACCATCTACTCATTCCATCTTTTTACTACTAAGTCTTCTACCTAATATTCTCTTTGACTCTCTCATAAATCAATCATCAAACTACTTTTACTTTGAGTATGACCCATTTTCTCTTCTACGTTTTGGTTCGACTTCAAACCTACAACCATCAATCAAGAACCTTTCACCATTTTGAAACTATTTACCACTGCCACCATTGAACACCACCATCCGCCATCCACAATCTTCACTCTCATGCTCTCTCTCTATCTCTCTTTCTAGACCGAGACACAACCACCACAACCATCACCACCACATCGACATACATCACCACCAATCACCAAATCACACCATGTTTGTGTGTGTTGTTTTTTACAGCCGTGAAACTCATCAACTAAATATACTTGCATCTGTTTCATTTATTACCATTATTGGTACTGCTGCTGCAACACTTATTATTTGTTAAAATTTGATAAACTGCTATACTCGATCAATTTTCTCGTTCTTCTGCTGATACGTTTAATCTTCGGTTTTTAACGAACCCATTGAACCACGTAAAAATCCTACTGTTGCTACTGCTTGGCTTCACTTTCTGTCTCGCTGCAATTGCTACTAGTCTCCTGTTTTATTTTAAAGATGATAAAGAATATGAGATGATAAAATGTGAAGGATGCATTCTTTTTTGTAGATAAGTACTAGTAGGCCAATTACAATTTACAACTGATAGATTGATTAGTGGCCAACATGTATGACCAATATGGGGAACATGAGATAAAGTTATATATTTCTTTTATGTTACACAATTGGATGTTGGGTGATTGATGATTTTATAGTTGATAATGATACGTACAAAGATAATAATACATGATGATGAAGGAAGAGTGACGAGATGAGTAAGTTAATGGGATGATCATGATAATCGTAAAATGATGAGGAAGTTAGATGATAACGATACATGATGGATTGATGATGAATAAGTCGATTGATGATGATGATTCGGTCCTTCTGTTCGAACTCATCCTAAACCAAAAACCCAAAATACAGCTCGATGAACCTACTTTCTAACTTGTTGGGCCGTATTATATTTTTATTTGGATTTTCGTTTGGGCCTATTATTAAAGAGGGATAATGGTTGTTGGGCTGAGATTAAATCTATATTTTTCTATTGGGTCGTAGTTATGCTGTGGGCTGCTCAAATTAAAGGGGTTATAAAGTTCTATTTACGTTTTATAATATGAAAGCAAGACAGCCTAGTTGGTTTAAGTGGATGTCTGTTGAATGAGAGGTCCTGGGTTCGAGACTGGGCAAGGACATATTTCTTTTGAGAAGCTTGTTTTTTTTCTTCAAAGGTTGTATTCTAAAATTATTATTATTATTAAGCTAACACTAAATATTAAAATTTAGATTATTATTATCATTAGTATTAATAGGATTATTATTATTATTATTATTATTATTATTATTATTATTATTATTATTATTATTATTATTATTATTATTATTATTATTTTTATTATTATTATTCTTATTAAAATTATCATTTATTATTAAAGATAACATTTTTTATTAAAATTTTCATTACTAATAAAGTTATCATTTTTATTAAAACTATCATTTTATTTATCATTATTAGTGTTATTATTATTTTTATCCTTAACATTATTTTTATTATCACTATTATTATTACTATTATAATTATTATCATCATCAGTATTATTATTATTGATATTATCATTATAATCAAACGCAACTTTTATTACTATTGATGTAAAAATATATTTATAAGTAACATTACATATGAACTAATTATATTAACAATCTTTATATAAATATTCATATATATAATTAATTAGGTATTTTAAAAATATTTAGATATAAAACTATACAAATAATAATCATTTTCAAATATACAAATTAAATATATAATATATAAAGCTATAATATATGAAATTGTTCGACTATGTATTTTAATATATATATGAACAATATAGGTTCGTGAATCCAAGGCCAACCCTATACTTGTTCAATGTCGTTCCATGTATTTTTACTACAAAATACATTAGGCGAGTTTCATTTGCCCTTTTACTCATTACATTTTTGGGCTGAAAATACATGCAAGTACTTTATTAACTGTTTTACAACATTTATATGCGTGAGTTTTATTTACCTTTTTACCCTTTATATTTTTCGGCTGAGAATACATGCGTAATTTTTATAAATGTTTTACGAAATAGACACAAGTAATCAAAACTACATTATATGGTTGAATGATCGAAATCGAATATGCCCCTTTTTATTAAAGTCTGGTAATCTAAGAATTAGGGAACATACACCCTAATTGACGCGAATCATAAAGATAGATCTATTGGGCCTAACAAACCCCATCCAAAGTACCGGATGCTTTAGTACTTCGAAATTTATATCATGTCCGAAGGAGGATCCCGGAATGATGGGGATATTCTTATATACATATTGTTAATGTCGGTTACCAGGTGTTCAATCCATATGAATGATATTTTGTCTCTATGCATGGGACGTATATTTATGAGAACTGAAAATGAAAATCTTGTGGTCTATTAAAATGATGGAAATGATGATTTATGTTAAACTAATGACCTCACCAACCTTTTGGTTGACACTTGAAAGCATGTTTATTCTCAGGTACGAAAGAAATCTTCCGCTGTGTAATTGCTCATTTTAAAGATATTACTTGTAGTCATTCATGACATATTTCAAAAGACGTTGTATTCGAGTCGTTGAGATCATCAAGATTATTATTAAATCAGTTATAGTTAGATATATTATAAAATGGTATGCATGCCGTCAACTTTCGTTGTAATGAAATATTGTCTTTTCAAAAACGAATGCAATGTTTGTAAAAGGTATCATATAGAGGTCAAATACCTCGCGACGTAATCAACTGTTGTGAATCATTTATAATCGATATGGACTTCGTCCGGATAGATTAGGATGGGTCGCTTCAAGTAACGTCCCTGATACATTTGACTAAGTCTTTGTATTACTTAATAATGAAATTAAAACGATAAGGACAGAACAACTTTTCACGGGGCAAACAACGTTTAGTCTAAATATCACGCACTGGCATAACTTTTGATCCTGCGGGAGATCAACTTTACAAACTAAATCTTGTGGTATATATCTATTACTGAAATTATTGTTTATGACAAACCTATGAACTCACTCAACCTCGTGTTGACTTTTTAAGCATGTTTATTCTCAGGTACTTAAATATTTCTTCCACTGTATATCTGCTACTTTGATGATGATTGCTTGCCATGCTTGGAGTCTTCATGCATTACTTACCAATTCATTTAAAAACATTTAATGAAATCTATTTATCTTCCGCTGCAAAACTCAATAAAACGTCTCATATACAGTCGTTCTCGTTTATACAACTGTGATTTGATATATTAAGTCACGTTATTCTTCCAGGCCCTATCTGGAGGACGTGACACTAACGCCACAAGATTAGCTACAATACAATAATAAGGATATACGAATATACAATAAATATAATCAACAACATCAACAAGGTTAACCCCTTAACCTAAACCACACGAAGGTTGGCCGAACTTCACGCGCCTTAGTGAATCCGAACTTCACGTGACTCACTACCTTCAAACAACTTGACTATTATGTATGGCCGAACTTCACGCGCCTTTATGAATCCGAACATCACGCGACTCATACCTTAGTCAAACATCACAAATGGGTTGGCCGAACTTCACGCGCCTTAGTGAATCCGAACATCACGCGATTCACTACCCAAATCATCACCAATACATCACAATAGGTTTGGCCGAACTTCACGCGCCTTAGTGAATCCGAACATCACGTGACTCACTACCCGAATCATCACCACGACAAATGCTAGCAAAACCCATCGCCAAAGGGTTTATTCAATACGCTAGCCAATCACAACATCAAGGGTAGTAACCTAAAACGCATAAGCATATCACATGGACCCGAAGCATAAGAGGAGTCCATTCTCCCACACAAACATAGAGTAAACCCAAGCAAGGGTCACCCTACACGTACGCACCCATCCTATACATACATACACGTATAGTAAATTTACACTCACCTTAAACGCCTCGATGAAGTGAAAATCCAATCTCGCAACTCGCCAATGGAACGTACCTATTCCATTTATCACATAATAAACAGCACAATTATGGTGGATTTACAAATCAACCCAAATTGACACTTAGTGCAATTTCGACCCAAATGCACTTCCAAGCACAAACCGCACCCAAACTAACCAGTAATCACTAACACAAGTGAGAATGGTCCTAATACACCAATCAAACCCAACCATAAGTGTTAAACACCTATCTTGCCCAAAGTGATACATGAACCCTAATTTTGACCCATTTCAAAATTAGTCAACTAAAACACCCAAAATGGTTCCAACACTTCCATAATCACTAACACTAGTGAAAATGGTTCCAATAGTGCCAATTGAACTAATCCACAAGTTTTAAACACTTGTCTTCACCAAAATCAACTTACAACTCTTATTTTGACCCAATTCAAAATCAAGTTTCCAACAACACCCAATTGGGTTCTTTCAACAACATAATCACTAATCATAGTGATTACACTTGAAATTAAAGCCCTAATCATGGCTAAATCATCAACCAACCCAAAACCCACCAACAATAATTTTAAAACCGATTACTAGCATCAATAAACTCACTTCAAGAGTTTAAATGGGTTCTTGACAATTTAAGTTCAAACCCTAACATTGAATCTCAAATCAAACAATGAAATTTGGAGTTAGAACTTACTAATACATCCACAACATAACCACGAACGAGATGAACAACTTTAACACTTAAGACTTGACCCGATTCACTCTTCTTCTTATTCTTCTCCAAATCTCCAATTCTCTCTCTAGAACCTCTCCTCTCTCTCTAGGTTTTAATGAAAGTGGATGAGAAGAAAATGGAAGAAATGAGGTTTAGATAAGGTTGGGATCAGATTTGAGGCTCCAAAACCCGTCCTTATGTGAAATAACCAATTTTGCCCTTCATTTAACTCATTAAAAGGCTGAAAAGCATCAGATCGTGCCTATCTCCGCACCGCGGAGTAAACCCTCCGCACCGTGGTTTAAAGGGTGATTTTAGTTCACATTTTCAAGCTTTCTGACCATCAAAATAGGCAAAATCCGCGCCGTGGAGAATCTGGTCGCGTCGCGGAGTTAGCCTATTTCATCCGAACTTCAGCAACTTGTTTTGCACATAACTTTTTGACCGTAACTCCTTTTTCGATGAATCAAATATCGTTGGAAACGTAATAAGATTTCCTTTCTAATGGTAAGGTTTTGAAACATCAACTCAAATTTATTTGGGGCGAAAAGGTACGTACACACCTTGTAACTCAAACAACGTCCAGTTTTCTTCGACATTCGAACAAGCAACACGTACATGCTTGGTACCCTTCATACACGCATCGTACAATCATATTTATACAATTATACATCCCTCCGTTCAACCCTTGTAAACTATATATATACACAACATATATACTTACTCGATACACATATGTATATTCTTTACCTATATATATATTCGTTATACGTCATACGTGCTCTTCACATATTCATCGTACGAATAAACGGGTCTTACAACTCTTCCCCACTTATTTCGATCATGTCCTCGTGAGCTGCACCTACACTTAGAAGTTAGACATCAGTCGCGACCACTCGCGTCGACGCCGAGCATCCGGTCCTTCACTACTCATCACATAATCGTCTAAAGATGGCACAACTCGCCGACAATTCTCGCCATTTAAACCTTCACCAACCACTTCAAGGTCTAACTCGAGACTTTTCCGAAGGCTTTCAAAGTCTTCATTCTTAATTTAAGCAACACTTGCTCGCTCAATCACACATATATCGACTCTTCCATTAAACACATTGCCATTATTCTCACACATGGCATTCACAAAACGAAACTCAATAGTCAATTCAACACTTCACACTTCGTGATCGTCTCCATCGGGCCGACTTCCGCTAGCCCGCACGTCCACGTCCACTATATAGGGATTGTACCGTAATCTCTGGTAGCTAACTCCCCCACTTAAGATCTTTAGTCCTGTACAATCACCGCCAAGATCATCGCATCTCACGGAATTTAACCTTCCGGAATATAAAAGACCGGTCACAACGTTGGTCAATTTCATTATCTCTTCACAGACAACTCTTGAGGCATTCGAACCTCGACTTCTCAACTAAGTCAAACCCTTTGGCGTCCGCTAAACGCCATAACCAAACATCATCATACCGTCGGGTTTCTCATCGGCACCCTAGTACAAAAGACTCACCATCAGAGTCAACATTACACTAGCAGGTATAAGGAGGCACCTGATACAGTGTTATATAATTCTCCCAATACTACTACCGAGACTCAGCGCTTGACCCTCACGGGGTCTACTCTCAGTGTCACACGTCACCTGACTACTCGGAGTCGAACAAATCTAACGAACCTTATGGCTCAATGCCCACAACATTCTAGTGACACCAGCTAGTCACAATCTACCTAGGCCGCACAGCTAGCCTAACATCAGATCACTTATCGTCCCAGAGATGCTAAGAGTCACCAAGTCTTATACTCTAACTCGCTCTTATCTTAACCGTTGACACGGTTATCAACAAACTTCAAAACTAGTCAACACCCGTGACTTTACTCGCACTCTGTTAACACCTATTTCCTTATGAGGTAAGGCTTAGTGTGCCAACACGACACTAGAAGTAATCTTGCTTTAAGTGGGCGAGTGTTGCCGATTGATGTTTGCTCTTGGGAAATAATCCCTGCAGACCCGGTTCACAAGTGTAGAAACTTGTGGGTGGCTTAATCAATCTATCATCCGTAGAGCGTAAAGTGCTAGTCGGATGACTTCTAGTGAGAGAAAGTGTTAGAGAGAGAGATAAAGTCTCAGCTCTCGAATTTGACAGAATGTCTGAACTGTGTAAAATGACGACCCAAGGGGTCTATTTATAGTGTCAGATCTACCGGATTGTTCGGGGACACGTGTCAGATGATGATACGTTCTGTTACTTGTGATCTGAAATTTACGCTGAAAGTGGCGTTCTCCGGTCAGGGCTTACGCGCTAGGCGGCCTTCAGGGATTGCGCATGACGGAGCAGCCTGTACAGCGGAGAATGCTGGAAGGATAATTCCACAAAACTGTTGTTTCCAGCCTTCGTGATGCTACTTTTATGCAACCATTATGCCTTTTATGTGTGTATACGATAGGATACACCATTAAGTCCCCCCAGTTTAATGACTTAAGCATTTAAAAAATGATTAAGTTGTTAAACTTTTGATAACGCATGCCAAACTAGCCTGTTCATCGCCCATTTGCATCGGGGAAAACATTACAGGCATTAAATGCAGACGTATTTTACTGACACTGTGATGATTAATTTTAAATGGTTGAGAATCTCCACGTGCCTCCAGCTGTAAAAAGTGTCATTTCGTACCCTACGTTTAAACTTACTCGTACACGTGTCACAATCGTGTCCATAAAAATTGCATCAACGAACTCCTATATAAACTGGCATAACCGTTTTATCTTCACTTTTTTACCTTTACCAAGATCTAAAAAGCACATTTCTTCCCAAATCTTCATCGGTTTTTTCATCCTTCAACTTTTTAAGGTTTATCGCCGTCCAAGGTCAGTACACTTCATCTTACTGCTATTTCTTTCCTGTTGATATTTGTTTACTTTATTACCATGGCTTCTACACTGAGTACTGGCCAAGAACACGCAGAGCCCTCTTCTTCAAATGCTGCTGACATTCCAGAAGTTAGCACGATGGCTTCATCACTGACAAGAGAATAATTAGATGGTTTGAAGATTGCCTTTCACCATCTTAATCAATTTAACCCCGTTCTTCCTACCAACAGGCATACTGCTAACCATCCTCCTGATGGAAAAATTACTCTATACGCCTTACAAATTACTCACAGCAACCTCTGTGTTCCCCTTACAAACTTTCTCCTTCGCCTTCTTAGATATTATAAGGCCTGCCTGAGCCAAATGCATCCCCACGGCCTTCAAAAAATTATCCTTTTTGAAATGTACTGTAATGCCAGCAATATTAAGCCTTGCATTAAAGTTTTTATCTCTTTGTTTAGAATTCACACAATTAGCGACTGCTGGCTTACTATTGATAGTAAACGAAATACCCATTTTGTTGGTACAAATAGAGTATCAAAATTGAAGGACTGGAAGAGTCCGTTTTTCTTTGTTGATGAGACTATTATTCCGGAGGAGTTTTTCGTTGTCTGGAAATGGGGTACTATTGATGCTGGTGTAGGAAAAGGTGTTAAGATTTCTACCACCGAGCAGCGGATAAAAATAATTTGAAATAGCTCCGCCTTCAGCCCAGATCATACGAGAAGTATGAGGGGATTCTTGTGCTGTGTAGAGTGGGTCAAGAATGGCCAAGAACTTCTGTGCCAGTACTTCGTGAGAAGAATCAGGGTAGGATGTGATATGATCATCCTAATATATATATATATATATATATATATATATATATATATATATATATATATATATATATATATATATATATATATATATATATATATATATATATATATATATATATATATATATATATATATATATATATATATATAAATGCTAGCCTTATTGTTCACCATGTTTGCTTATATTACTGTCTATGTTTAATTTTTGCAGCCAACTCTGAGATGTAGGTTCGCACTGCTCTTTTATCCCTCGATCTTGAGGATGAAGTGGAAATTACTGACCGTGCTAAAACTGCTGAAGAGCTAGAGGCAGAGAGGGTTGCAGCTGAGGCTAAGGCTGCTTCTGATGCTACTGCTACTGAAAAGGGGGAAGAAATCATTGTTAGCAGCTCTGACAGTGAGTACGGGTCTGAACAGACAGACACCGAACGGACCGCGGATGACACCACCACCGCCGAGCAGCATACATCAGGCTCGGTTGACATCACGGGTGAAACAAACCCCACTACTCCTCCAACCCAAAAGACAAGGAAGAAGAGCATAGGCTCTAAGAGGGCGAAGAGTACAGAGGGGAGCCAAAAGCAGAAACGCAGAAGAAGTATGTCTATTCTGCTCGTTCTTGATAATGCACATGTCTTTGCTTATAACTGTTATATTTGTTCATAATGCTAATTTATTTCTGTTAGTAATTTTAGCAGAGTCTGATGATAACCAAGGGAAGGCTACTGAAGGCGATGAGCAGAGGCCGGAGGAGAACCTTGAAAGTGAAGGAGATAAGGGTCTGAAAACTCCTGACCCGAACTTTACTCCATTTGAGGAATCTGAATTCCATGAAGTGAGGTCGGAGGGCGACTCTGCTTATCATTCTCCTCTTCCTAGTACCACTAACCCTGCTGTCACATCATCCAATGTTCAAGAGCCATCTCTTCCTGCTCATGTGAGGACATTGCAGGTGATCATTCAGAATCCTGCTACTAAGGACAAAGAATTTTCAACTCTTCTTCATGTATGAATGATAAAACTTCCTGCATGTATATGCTTATAATTTATGTGAGTTGCTTGAAATTAACCATAAAATTTTTTCTTCTACAGGGTTATGCTATGCCTGAGCTAAAACTCCAGTTCACCGCTCTCCGCTCTGAGCAGCTCAGGGAATCAACTGCTGCAGCTCATGTATTGCTGACCAACCATCTGGATTCTGTGCTGCAACTGTAGAAGCAACAGGAGTCCATACTTTCCTTTGCCCGTGCTGAGATTGCTCAAGGTGCAAATGCTTGCAAAAGAGCAATTGATGCTGAATGTGCCCTGACTGATGCTCAGAATATATTGAAGGCAAGAGAGGCTGAGCTGAAAAGTGCTCAAGATACTGCTGTTGCTCTGCAAGAGGAGAAGGACAGGTTGGTGGATGCTGAAAAGAAAAATTTTGAGGAGGAGCAGGTGAAGGTGAGTGAGCTAGAGAAGGAGTTGAGTGCAGAGAGGGAGAAATCTTCTTAGCTTCTCCAGAGGGCGGAGAAGGGCGAGAGTAATTTTGCTGAGCTTAAAAAGGGGATACTGGGTGTGATAGCGAAGGTGCTTGGATCCAATCTTATGGGGAATCCCTACAATGATTATGTTGAAGCTGTTCGCACTCATTTCATTTCTGATGTTACAAACAAAATTACCAAACGCCTTGCCCCAAACCAGACGCTTCCTGCTGCTATTGCCAACCTTATGTGTCCTGGAACCATGGAGAAGGTTGATAAAGCCAAAGACAGATTGATTAATCTGAAGATAGATGTCTATGATGAAGTGTGTAGTAGAGAGGAGTCATCTGCTCAGGATGTACCTAATGGTCAATTTTCATAAACTTGCAACTATTTGATGAACATCAGTTTGTAATAAATGTTGATAATTTGAATGTCATAAACATATGCTTATTGTAGTGATTATGCTTGTTTGTATGCTTGCACCAAATATTTTGATGTTTGTTGTTTATAACCCATCTGCTATGCACTAAGCATATCATAAAATTTCATGTATAATTGTATATTGTACAACTGAACAAAGCATTTGGAAAATTGTTGAAGGTAATTCATGTTTGGGTGTCTTGCATTTGTTAACTTCAGTTGAATGAGCAACAAATCAAAAATTCATTTTGCAAACACTATGCCTTCAAATATTCAGTAGGACACTCGTAGTTTGTTATACGCTTTCCGTCATCAAATTAATGAGGAATAGTTATGAAGTGTTTTTGAAGAGTGATTATAAAATAATCTTTCCGCCATATGCCTTCCGTCATAAAATACATGAGGAAGAACTTGTGAAATATTGTGTGAAGATTAGCCATGGGTCAGTGACCTATCCGTCATATGCCTTCCGTCATAAAATATATGAGGAAGAATTGTGTAATATTTTTGGCCTTCATATAAAATATAAACTTCTTTCGTTCTGTGAAGTAAGTTTTTATAATGTTTGTCATGACAAGTATCTGAGTTTTGTATTTTGCCTCGGTGCGTTCTAGTAAAACTTTAATGTTTTCTAGCCGATCCCTTATGCCTTTGATAGCCGGCACAAAAGCTTCCGCCATCGGAGGTATAAAAATACTCTCCTTCTGTGGGCAGGATATAAATGCAATGTTTTACATTTGTCACAGACAGCACTTTGCATAAGAAAAATATAAAATTTTATTGATCAGTACTGTGCAATACATAAACAATTGATGATGAATTTAGGTGGATCAAGCCTAATTAGTACATCATGAACATTTAGTGTATGCATTTGAAAACATGAGCAAAATTAGTACATCATGGTCTACAGTAAATTGACAAATTTTGTTCTTCAGAAATGCTAACAAACTGCTCTTATTGAAATGATAAATTTTGCTCTTGATAAAATGCTGAAAATTGTTTCTTCAAACGCCAAGCGCCTAGCGCTGTCCGGCCTGAACACATGATCACGGTATAAACAACTCCTGAACCTCATTTTCCCTGAACAACCGATTACGCCTCCTCTGATTCATATTGCCTTCTGGTAAGTTTGCAAATGTGGATCGTTCCCTTGTTGGTGCCACATACTGTGAGTGTATGGCGGCTACTCCGTTCGGAGTTGGGAATCTGATCTCTGCATGAGCCGTTGATGTTATCGCTCCAAATTTAGCTAACGATGCCCGTCCAAAAAGGACATTAAATCGAGAGTTGCCATCCAGAATAGTGAAATCGTTTGTTTCAGTTCTCAATAGTGGAAATGTTCCCAAAACGACCTCCAAACGAACTCGCCCCATTGCATTCACTGGCGCTCCTGTTAGCCCTGAAACCTTCAAACTCGTCCGCCTAGCTCTAACCTGCACATGCCTTGGAAAAGTCTTGAAACAATGCCAATAAATGATGTCAGCCTCACTGCCCGTATCTGTATAGATATGGCTGACGAACTTGTTTGCAATTTCTGCTGAAATGACCACTGGCTGAACAGACAAGGCGTAATTTTGAATTGGTTGAAAAATGATTGGGGCATATCTCCAGCTATCAACATTGTTATCCAACTTTTCACCGTCCTCATAGTGACTTCCATTCAACCACACCATTTTGATTACAATGTCTGGAGTTGACTCACGCTCCGTGATTCGGTTTCCGTACTTGTTTCTATTATCTCTTCCGCCATGCTCTTCCCTTCCTCTTTTCTCACCTCGATGACCTCTTCCACCATCATTCTTTTGCCATCCAAGTTTCCTGCGAGGATCATTTCTCCTATATTGTTTTCCTGGCAATAAGTGGTTTAACTCTCCTGCTTTGATCTTTGCAATGATTTCTCTCATCAGAGATTTGCAATTATCTGTATCATGACTTCATGCCTCATGAAAGTCGCACCATAGCTCACTTTTTGGACCCTCCCTTTCTTCCATAGGTGCCAGAGGATTGAAAGTGGTCCGAATTGGTTCGGTGAAAAGTATCTCTTTAGGTGTTTTAGTCAGCGCCATTATCAAAGGATGTCATTCTATTGGCCTCCTGTTGTGATGAAATTCGTTTGGATGATTGTTGCCTCTCCATCCACCATAAGAATTATCATTCCTCCTCTGGTTTCTGTCAAAGTACCGCCCTCCGTTGTGTGGTTTGCTACTGCTACTGCCATCAAACTTGTTCATCCCCCGCTCACCGGCTCGAACATGCTTCTGTGCAACTTCCAACGCTTGATGCAGAGTTTTTGGCAGGTCATACCTTAATGCATGGACAAGTGCACTAAACCGTCGTTGATCTAAACAGAAAATAAAACCAGATACTAGCTGAGATTCTAGACAATCAGGTATCTTCTGTGCTTCAAGTGTGTATCGCTTCATGAAATTACTCAAGGACTCATTGTGATGCATTGTGATCTCATGTGCATCAAGATGTGTCAAAGTGTAGCTTCGAAGATTTTGATACTGCATAAAAAACTTTGCACGGAGGTTCAAATAACTTGTGAAGCTTCTTGGCGGCAGGCTAGCAAACCATTCTCTTGCCATTTTCTGCAGCACCATTGGAAACATATGACAAGCTACCTCATCATCCCAATGCTGCAACCTCATTGCACCTTCAAACATAGTGAGGAAATCCTCAGGATCTGTTGTACCATCATAAACTCCAATTGCCGGTATGCCAAGATTCCTGGGCAATGAATAGTTAGCAATTTGATCGATGAAACACTGAGTGGATTCTGCCATAGCTGGTGGCTTTGTAGCTTGCTCTCCAGTAATAAGGGTGAAGAAATTATCTACAGCCACAGCACGGACGGCGGGCTGCGCTAAGCGTTGCTTATACTTTGCCAGAGCTGTCTGCTTAAGGATGTCATTTAAAAGCAATACTGCCTGTTTCTCAGACATGAACTCATCTTTGTCGATTTCATCGTCAGAATCATTATTAATATAGCTCAAGTCATTATCATCCTCAGAATCATCAACAAGACTGTCTATCTTGTCAAGTAATCTGGATAACCTGTACTTTGATATAGTTTGCCTTTTCATGATTTGCCTGTCTTTGCCATCCGCCACCCGTCGAAAAGGTATGAATGATGGACATCACCGTGGTTGCATCAACAGTCGCCTCTCTGGATTAGTGACAAGGTTTGGAAGCCTTTCTGCACTTTTGGTTGGTGTTTCTTCGATTTATGGCCTTTTCTCTGAATTAGTTTCCAAACGCTTAATATAACGACCCTCATTTTTTCCATTCTATATTTTTCCAATATTAAAAGCCCAAACAATATAATTAAAACTTAATGATTAAACTTTAATCAACAATTGTTAAGTGTTAAGAGTTAGAAAACATATTAATTAACTTTGTACAAAAATTGACAAGTTAATAAAAGATGAAAATAATAAACTGTTAGTCGACACTCACTGCTAATTAAAATTTATGCATTTATGTAATATTATAACTAATAACCTATAAGTAATAAATAAAAAGTGACATTTATATAAATAATAAAACAATTGGGAACTAAATATATACAAGTCATGAATTAGTAAAAAGAAAATAATACTTATCATGTAGTAAATGTAAAAATAATAATAATAATAATAATAATAATAATAATAATAATAATAGTAATAGTAATAATAATGAGACTAAAAAATCTTACATCCTTATGTTGACTAAAAATAAAGTGTAAACTAGTACATCCTTATGTTGACTAATTATAAACTAGTACCACCTATTGTTGACTAAAAATTATAAAACAAAATAAAAATCATTAATTAGAACATCCTTATGTTGACTAACACTCTAATACTTGCACTATATAAACACCTAGTTTCTCATTCACAAATCACACCAAAATCCTCTCTCAAAAACAATCTCTCCCTCTCCCTCTCTTGTGGTATTCGGATCTTCAAGCTTGTTCTTCGTGTTCTTCAAGAATCTTCAAGGAGTTCTTCAAGATTTTCAAGGCTTTGATCTTCCATCTTCATCGTGTTCATCTTTTCTTTGTTAATTATCTTGAATCTTCAAAGGTATAACATAAACCCTAAACTATTTACATAAACTTTGATCTTTGATAATTCATATTCATATTATAAACTTGTTATTCATAAGTATATACATAAACACACCTAGATTTATATATACATATATACATGTAAAAAAAATATTTTTATATATATATATATACATATATATACGAATTATATATACATATACATATTAAAACCTTAAACCCTAATTACACCTAAACTATAATTCTTAAACCCTAATTAATTAAACTCTAAACATTTATGAAACCCTAGGACATTAATTACTAAACCCTAGTTATTAATTACTACTTTAATTAACTAACCCTAATTAATGAAACCCTAATACTACTTATACTAGTACTTAACATGTATACACTATTACTATTACTAGCACCTATAACCTACTAATTATATTGTAGCACAAAAACATTTTGGGATATGTATTAGAGATGTATAGATCTTCGAACTTTCTTGACGAATGGTTTCTACGAGATTCTAGGCAGAGGGTTTGGATTTCCGATTTAAAGGGTCCTATGGCTCAAGCCCCTAGATCTAAATTAGCCATTCGAAGGGAAAAGGGTGATTGGAAGCTTATCTAATACGGCAAGTATCCTAAAATGGAAACACTCATAAAAGTAGAAACTCTCTAGTCATAGAAACTTAGTAAAATAAGAAACTTTCTAAAAATAGAAACTTTATAAAAATAGTAACTTACTAGGAATAGAAACTTAGTAAAACAAACTATACTTAAACACATACTTAAACTTAAACATGGGCAAAACACTTAACTACTCTTAAATGTCAATAGGTTGACTTTCCTGCTCACTCGTTCAACTCTCTATTCCGAGAAATAACTCTCTCTACTTACTAAGGTGAATTCATAGCCCCGCTCTTTATTGCTAGCAAACTTATTTAACTTATTTGGGGTGAGACACATGCTGCTTTTACTATTTACAATTTAGACACAAGTACCAACTGCTAAAACTATGCTATACCCGGCTACGTCCGACTAAGTCCCTACAGTGATATTTTTAAGTGCTGCGGCATGCTTATTTATTGGGGGTAGGCCTATCGGGAGTAACGTCCCCGATACATTTGACTCAGTCTTTGTATTACTTGATAATGAAATTTAAACCGACAAGGACAGACACAACTTGTCATGGGGCAAACTTGAACGTTTAGTCTAAATATCACGCACTGGCATAACTTTTGGATCTGCGAGATCTACTTTTTGATCCTGCGGGAGATCAACTTTACAACTAAATCTTGTGGTCTAAAAACAACGATAACTACTTTTGTTAAACCTATGAACTTCACTCAACCTTTTTGGTTGACACTTTAGCATGTTTTGTCTCAGGTGCTGTTTGATTCAAGCTTTCTTATCTACTACTTATGTGATGCTACTTGGACTTAGGATCAAGAGATATCGCATTTATTACTTCTGCATATGAACAATTACTTTATCGTTATTTCCATTATTGTAACGACATTTCATTTTCCGCTGCGTACTCAATAAAGTTAAATTTTCTCATTTAGTATTGTTCTCGTATTATAATATGTTGGTTTATTTGATATTAGTAACGTTTCTTCCAGACCCTATTGGGAGGACGTTACAGATTGGTATCAGAGCATAACCAGGCTGTTATAGAGAACCAGGATTGCAATTGTATGTGTGCCTTACTTGCTAGCTAGGGTGCCTTAGCAATCTAGGAAACTATAACCTTTCCTGCCTTACACTTAAAGCACTTAGGATTGCCTTATAATCTTAACAATCATGCTTTACCAAACTTGACTTAAAGATTCTAATCAAAGTCTCTTTCCTAATGTAGGACTACAACTTTTCTTGACCATAGTGCCTTTAATTGTTGCCTTTAACTGTTAAATGCTACACTATACTTTAGAAACTTTACTTATCTTAGAATGACGAGCTAATCTAAGAACTCTGCTCACTTTCCTGAGTACTATCCAATTACACCACCGCATCTAAATGCGACACAATGATTTCAGAAATTCTTGACATTCATAAGTCATCTATCATGGTTATGTGTATTACATATGTATTACATGAAATATTATCCATGATTTTGAAACTCTTATAATTGTTACTACTCACACACAAACGTATATAACTCCCTGTTATATCACGTACCTATATGCCTTATGCCTTTATGCATCGGTTTATGAATCGAAAAATGTCATTGGGTTATCACAGTATACGAATTGAAAGTCTTTAATCAAAAGATTATTAGATTACATACTTATCACTTTATGATCTCGACACGTCATACTGCCATTATTAAAGTATAGACACATCATATCTTATTATATCTTATTGTATCTATCCCAATAGATTTTGTCTAACACTTTTCCTAAATTCCCTCCGTAAATTACGAAAATCTTTTTGCTATATACACGTATTCGAGGAGACGAATATATCATCCAGTATTCAACACTAATCTCATATCAAAAACCCTAATTCCAAACACATAATATGGATTCCTCGAACTCTTCGAGCTCCAATGGCAGCGTAACCGGAATGAACCAACCAATCAGCCATCATCTATTTTGGATGAATTGGGGATGGGTTCATAGTAAACTTAATCAATGGAGACAAGAAGAAGGTGATCCCTTCCACCAACCGAATTCACCTCTTGGTGAAGAACCTGAAGCACTTACTGGCGAACCCGTTCGGAACACTATTTTCACCCTCATTTCCAGGATATCCAGTCACGAATATATAATATCTAAAATTTTAGATCTTATTCATCCACTTGTCCGAACCGCCAATCATCCCGGAATAATAGAAGAAGTCAACGAGCTTCGCGCTCGAGTAGTGGCTCTGGAGAATATGGTGCGAAACCTACGAACACCAGCAGCAGCACCAGCAGCATAACCAGTACCACCAGTACCATCGGCATCACCACCAACATCACCAGCTTCACCAACGACAACATCCGCATTCCACGCCTCAACATCGCACTCAGTACCTCAAACATCAACATCATACGCCCCATAGATACCAAGGAATATTATTAATAATGAGTTAAGATGTATTGACTCATTCTTCCTGAAGAATTACATATGTATACTTTATATATATGGATTGGAACAATAATAAATCTTTTCTTACTAAGCTATTACGTGTGAATCTTAACTAGTATGTACTACATGGTTAATTCATATCACAATATGCTATGATGTACATCTTTTGTTAATAACTTAACAATCGTTAATCATTGCTTCAATACAATAAACTCCATTTCGTAATAAACCAAGTGTATTACTCAAATATATGATTGATTGTATACTTTAATTTTCGATGTACTCGAAACTTTCTAGAAAATATCATTAGTGCCTTATGAATTTCACAAGAATTCCAAGAGCACCAACATCATATACCGAAGTATATCAATAACAATGAACGATGAAGTATTAATTCATAACTTCATTAGCGAAATATTTCACGACAATTATGAAATCTCTAAGGTTTTGGAGATTATTTATTCTCGTTTCAACAGCAAATCAAATGAGTTTAATATTATATTAGCTCATTAAAACCATGATTACATCTGAAGAATACATATATGAACGTATATCTTCTCTTTTGTACAAACTGTTAATTGTAAAAAATATTTTAACGGGTAGGTAAAACCAGAGAGATATTCATATCTCATATAAATATGTTACATTGTACATTCTTCCATTCTGATTCAGCAGTTGTTAACTATACTACTTACATTCACATGATATATGTATATGTTCACCAAAGAAAAACCATTTTCATACAAATTCAGTTACATACTCTGATTTTGACATATCGGAACTTAAGTAAAGCTTTAGCAAGGGTTATCTTCCTAAAGATCACTACATTCATGAATTATATTCATTCGTATTCTATGATGAATTATCAAATCAAACCAGCGAACTTACCATTCCTTACTTTTGAAAATCACAACATTTCTTCGTCAACCGTTAGATCCATTGATGGATGCATCTTACGCTTAAACACTTCAAATTTAAAATTATTGAAAACATCCTTTGAATCTTGACGATCGCAATCAGCGTTTAATCATCTAAAAATGAAATTTCTTGAAACCATTTCGGATTGATAACCGATGATTCAAATATGGCTGCATTAAATGCAGAGGAAACAGAAAAATTGTAGATGGTCTTAAGGGCCAACAGTTTGATAATAAACAATGGTACGTTGGAAAAGCTCAAAAGAAAATTTGGAACTGAAAAACGGATTGAGCTAACCATGGAGGAGACCAAGGACAAACACAAGGGTCAAACCCTATATTCAAAGAATCCAGGTAATTTTGGATCCGGTGAAATCTTTAGAGAATATCTTGCTCCGAAGTCATGTTAAAAGCTTGCGGAAAATTTTTCTTCATCAACTTTCGAACTTAGAAATTCCAAAATATCATCATAAATATCCTCTATATTTCGAAAGATATCTTCATAACGATTCATGTCCGCAATTAAATATCTCTTTGCGATATCTTTATAAAGGAAACTGTTTTAGTTTCTATATTCTGTAAAATTCGAGTTTAAATTATAAATGCTTTGAAGAAGTGTTGGGAATTGAAGCATGAGTTAGTATAATATAATGACGTCAGGCCAACGTGATTATATTACAGTAAGTCATGCTAAGTTTTTAATGGAAGATGATGATTCATAGATTTTATAATCATCATTTTCCATGTTACACGACTCTTACATTCTATTTAACCTCTAAATATATCATGAACATATTTTTCTTGATGATTCGGTCTTTTCCGGATATTCTGGTAATATGACAAATCAAATCGTGCTATTACATTTCCTTTCTACTTTATATATTATGATCATTCGAAACTTCATACCTATGAATTCTGGACCATTACTCGCTTGACTTGAAGTCGGGAAGAAGAAACAAAAGCATAAAGCTCCGACATATAAGGGAAAATATAAAGCCCGATAACGACTCCGAAATTACAAACCGTGTATATCAATGCGTATAGCAATATAAAGACACGGGATAATTAAAAACACTATAACCCCAAGAGCATAGTAGAAGTAAACAGATTCCTCTGGCGGTAAAAGAAAAAGAAGAATGACTGCATAGATGGTCAATATAATAACCAGGATCAGAACTGGATTAAGCATTTTCTTAATCTTTTGGAAGTTTGAATTGAGAAAGAAAGTATAGAAGTGGTGAAGATAATGAAACGAAGGAAGCTAATTTATAGCAAAATTCCAAACACATCAATCGAGGCAAATCACCGCATTTAATCAAACAAATCTCAAAATTTCGTAAATACCGGAGAATCAAATCTTATAGATTACGAAGATTTCCTTTAATTCCTTGAATTCCGGAAATCAATCGTGACTACGTCAAAAGTTAAGGCGAACATTTAATTTTCTCATTTCACTCTTTTATGATAGCTTCATTTATACTCTTCCTATAAACGAATCGTTTTATCCATATTATTCAATAGTGATAAAACTTTATTTTTCAACTTATATTCATCATTAAAATATTCTTGTTGTAAACAATGAAGATCTCTATCAAATTTCATGACTGTGATTTTCACGAACTCCTCTTTGTTTGTCTGCCCTAATATTGTGGCATAAAATGCTCAAGGTTTTAAATGAGCTCAGTACTATTCATAACACATTTCATGTATCCAATTTACTGAAATGACTTGTATAACATCATCATTTTGAATGATATTCGCATTAATGATAAAATGCACTTCGTTGAATAACCTATAGAAATCATGGAAGGAGAGGTCAAACAAACGCGTAAAAGCAATATACCTATCGTTAAAGTCCGTTGGAATTCGCGTAGAGGCCCCGAATATACCTGGGAACGCAAAGACCATATGAAACGGAAATATCCCCATCTCTTCTCAACTGCTGATGCAAACGAGGAAACTACCTAAAAACTTCGGGACGAAGTTTTCAATAACGGGGAGGTACTATAACGACCCTCATTTTTTCCATTCTATATTTTTCCAATATTAAAAGCCCAAACAATATAATTAAAACTTAATGATTAAACTTTAATCAACAATTGTTAAGTGTTAAGAGTTAGAAAACATATTAATTAACTTTGTACAAAAATTGACAAGTTAATAAAAGATGAAAATAATAAACTGTTAGTCGACACTCACTGCTAATTAAAATTTATGCATTTATGTAATATTATAACTAATAACCTATAAGTAATAAATAAAAAGTGACATTTATATAAATAATAAAACAATTGGGAACTAAATATATACAAGTCATGAATTAGTAAAAAGAAAATAATACTTATCATGTAGTAAATGTAAAAATAATAATAATAATAATAATAATAATAATAATAATAATAATAATAATAATAATAATAGTAATAGTAATAATAATGAGACTAAAAAATCTTACATCCTTATGTTGACTAAAAATAAAGTGTAAACTAGTACATCCTTATGTTGACTAATTATAAACTAGTACCACCTATTGTTGACTAAAAATTATAAAACAAAATAAAAATCATTAATTAGAACATCCTTATGTTGACTAACACTCTAATACTTGCACTATATAAACACCTAGTTTCTCATTCACAAATCACACCAAAATCCTCTCTCAAAAACAATCTCTCCCTCTCCCTCTCTTGTGGTATTCGGATCTTCAAGCTTGTTCTTCGTGTTCTTCAAGAATCTTCAAGGAGTTCTTCAAGATTTTCAAGGCTTTGATCTTCCATCTTCATCGTGTTCATCTTTTCTTTGTTAATTATCTTGAATCTTCAAAGGTATAACATAAACCCTAAACTATTTACATAAACTTTGATCTTTGATAATTCATATTCATATTATAAACTTGTTATTCATAAGTATATACATAAACACACCTAGATTTATATATACATATATACATGTAAAAAAAATATTTTTATATATATATATATATACATATATATACGAATTATATATACATATACATATTAAAACCTTAAACCCTAATTACACCTAAACTATAATTCTTAAACCCTAATTAATTAAACTCTAAACATTTATGAAACCCTAGGACATTAATTACTAAACCCTAGTTATTAATTACTACTTTAATTAACTAACCCTAATTAATGAAACCCTAATACTACTTATACTAGTACTTAACATGTATACACTATTACTATTACTAGCACCTATAACCTACTAATTATATTGTAGCACAAAAACATTTTGGGATATGTATTAGAGATGTATAGATCTTCGAACTTTCTTGACGAATGGTTTCTACGAGATTCTAGGCAGAGGGTTTGGATTTCCGATTTAAAGGGTCCTATGGCTCAAGCCCCTAGATCTAAATTAGCCATTCGAAGGGAAAAGGGTGATTGGAAGCTTATCTAATACGGCAAGTATCCTAAAATGGAAACACTCATAAAAGTAGAAACTCTCTAGTCATAGAAACTTAGTAAAATAAGAAACTTTCTAAAAATAGAAACTTTATAAAAATAGTAACTTACTAGGAATAGAAACTTAGTAAAACAAACTATACTTAAACACATACTTAAACTTAAACATGGGCAAAACACTTAACTACTCTTAAATGTCAATAGGTTGACTTTCCTGCTCACTCGTTCAACTCTCTATTCCGAGAAATAACTCTCTCTACTTACTAAGGTGAATTCATAGCCCCGCTCTTTATTGCTAGCAAACTTATTTAACTTATTTGGGGTGAGACACATGCTGCTTTTACTATTTACAATTTAGACACAAGTACCAACTGCTAAAACTATGCTATACCCGGCTACGTCCGACTAAGTCCCTACAGTGATATTTTTAAGTGCTGCGGCATGCTTATTTATTGGGGGTAGGCCTATCGGGAGTAACGTCCCCGATACATTTGACTCAGTCTTTGTATTACTTGATAATGAAATTTAAACCGACAAGGACAGACACAACTTGTCATGGGGCAAACTTGAACGTTTAGTCTAAATATCACGCACTGGCATAACTTTTGGATCTGCGAGATCTACTTTTTGATCCTGCGGGAGATCAACTTTACAACTAAATCTTGTGGTCTAAAAACAACGATAACTACTTTTGTTAAACCTATGAACTTCA
The DNA here is from genome assembly GCF_046630445.1 of Rutidosis leptorrhynchoides. Classification (NCBI taxonomy): domain Eukaryota; kingdom Viridiplantae; phylum Streptophyta; class Magnoliopsida; order Asterales; family Asteraceae; genus Rutidosis; species Rutidosis leptorrhynchoides. The sequence continues at coordinate 203,905,095 of NC_092340.1, forward strand.
CTCAACCTTTTTGGTTGACACTTTAGCATGTTTTGTCTCAGGTGCTGTTTGATTCAAGCTTTCTTATCTACTACTTATGTGATGCTACTTGGACTTAGGATCAAGAGATATCGCATTTATTACTTCTGCATATGAACAATTACTTTATCGTTATTTCCATTATTGTAACGACATTTCATTTTCCGCTGCGTACTCAATAAAGTTAAATTTTCTCATTTAGTATTGTTCTCGTATTATAATATGTTGGTTTATTTGATATTAGTAACGTTTCTTCCAGACCCTATTGGGAGGACGTTACACTTAAGCCTTTCTGTAGTTTCAGCAACTGTTTCTTCAATCGTACCGTCTAGTGGCAGAACAGGTACATCTTCAACAGTGATCATGTCTTCAGTTAATGGATTGTTGACCGCTTCAAGTACAAATGGAGCTTAAGTTGTTTTTTTTTTCCTTTTCCGTTTCGCGTTTTCTTTGCATTAGTGGATGGCGCCATTATTAAAACCTATTTCCTTATGAGGTAAGGCTTAGTGTGCCAACACGACACTAGAAGTAATCTAGCTTTAAGTGGGCGAGTGTTGCCGATTGATGTTTGCTCTTGGGAAATAATCCCTGTAGACCTAGTTCACAAGTGTAGAAACTTGTGGGGTAGCTTAATCAATCTGTTGTCCGTAGAGCATAAAGTACTAGCCGGATGACTTCTAGTAAGAGAAAGTGTTAGAGAGAGAGATGAAGTCTCAGCTCTCGAATTTGACAGAATGTCTGAACTGTGTAAAATGACGACCCAAGGGGTCTATTTATAGTGTCAGATCCACCGAATTGTTCGGGGACACGTGTCAGATGATGATACGTTCTGTTACTTATGATCCGAAATTTACGCTGAAAGTGGCGTTCTCCGGCCAGGGCTTACGCGCTAGGCGGCCTTCAGGGCTTGCGCATGACGGAGCAGCCTGTACAACGGAGAATGCTGGACGAATAATTCCATAAAACTGTTGTTTCCAGCATTCCTGATGCTACTTTTATGCAACCATTATGCCTTTTATGTGTGTATACGATAGGATACACCATTACACTCGTACGTGGTCCACTAAAATGCCTTTCGAATGACATACCATGATCACACAGAAACAAAAGAAAAGTGGCCGTCAAGTGTGTACAACACTCGCCACACAATCACCAATCGCCATCTTGGTTATCAAAGGTGAGATCAATTAACATCACTCACCACGTCACATTCGATCGCTAACGGACATCGTATCACTAGCTAATATATATTGACACACCTTGTCAATTTCGTCAATCGTACAATTTGCATTATGGTCTCATCACCATATACTTGGTTAACTATACAGAGTCAACCCAAGTCAACACACATCTCTAGACTACACCTATAAGGCTAGTCGATCATCAAGTGAACTAACTCGAATTTGCTAGTCACTACACCGTATGGATAAGTGAAATAGTCTATCCACTTCATGTCCATGCTCTTTCAGCCTCGATTACTCAACGAGTAGTGTAACATCGTGCACTGCTACACTATAGTAAATCATGATGGATAACACTAACCATCAACACCGCGAACAATTATATCTTACACATAAACACACAATCGTGCCACTCACTAGGACACTGTCGCCTCCAATGTCCTACAGGTTTCACTCAAGCGAGCTTAACGACCTTTACACCATAACACAGAATGCCTAAGCAACAAAGGCTCACACAGAAGTCAAGGCGTCAAACAAGCAATACACTCTACCGAGTGCAAATCAAAATCACAGTAGTAGGCCGACCACCCGCTACTATTAACTCCAACGGAGAATAAAATTTAGCTAAGGCATACACTCACACTGCATATAACACAAAAGTACATTATACAAAAACAACATAAATGTATCTCATCATCTCCTTATGACGTTCGCTGTCCCTAGCGTGGGACACTCCGCATTGCGATTGTGAAGACCCGTCCTAATCCGTCCAGACGAAGTCCATATTGATTATAAACGATTCACAACAGTTGATTACATCACGAGGTACTGGATCTCTATATGATACATTTTACAAACATTGCATTCGTTTTTGAAAAGACAAACTTTCATTACATCGAAAGTTGACGACAGGCATATCATTTCATAATATATCTAACTATATTTGACTTAGTAATAATCTTGATGTACACAACGACTCGAATGCAACGTCTTTTGAAATATGCCATGAATGACTCCAAGTAATATCTCTAAGATGAGCAAATGCACAGCGGAAGATTTCTTTCATACTTGAGAATAAACATGCTTTCAAGTGTCAACCAAAAGGTTGGTGAGTTCATTAGTTTAACATAAATAATCATTTCCATCATTTTAATAGACCATAAGATTTCATTTTTAGTTCTCATAAATATACGTCCCATACTTAGAGACCAAAATAATCATTCATATGGATTGAACACCTGGTAACCGACATTCACAATATGCATATAAGAATATCCCCATCATTCCGGGATCCTCCTTCGGACATGATATAAATTTCGAAGTACTAAAGCATCTGGTACTTTGGATGGGGCTTGTTGGGCCCGATAGATCTATCTTTAGAGTTCGCGTCAATTAGGGTGTCTATTCCCTAATTCTTAGATTACCAGACTTAATAAAAAGGGCATATTCGATTTCGATAATTCAACCATATAATGTAGTTTCAATTACTTGTGTCTATTTCATAAAACATTTATAAAAATTGCGCATGTATTCTCAGCCCAAAAATATAAAGGGTAAAAAGGCAAATGAAACTCACCTAATGTATTTTGTAGTAAAAATACATATGACAACATTAGACAAACTGAACAATGCAGGGTTAGCCTCAGATTCACGAACCTATATCAATTATGTATATTAACACATATAATAGTAATCAAATAATTACATCTATTAATTATATAATATTTATATATTTAGTGTTGTAGTTTATATATAATTTGTATTACATTTTGTCTATATATTATATCTTAAATTATATACTATATATATGTTTATTTTGTATATGTATATAAAAATATGTTATATATATTTATTTGTTAAAATGATAGTTTTTATAATAATGATTTACTAATAATAATAATAATAACTTTATTAATAATGATAATACTAATAATAAAAATGTTAATGATAATCTTAAATAATAATAATAAGTTATTTTATTTTTATAATAAAAACATTAATATTGTCCATAATACCTAATACTAATACTGAGTAATAATAATACTAATTATGATATTAATGATAAAAATAATAATTTTACTAATAATGCTAATCTTAATAAAATGATAATTTTAATTAATAATAATGATAATAATAATACTTATATTTGGTAAGACCCAAATATTTTTTGTACATAATGTATTTATGGTGTACGATACGTGTATGAAGTATACGAAGCACGTACGTGTTACTTGCTCGAACATCGAAGGAAACTTGACGTTGTCTGAAGTGACAAAGTGTGTACGTATCTTTTCAACCCCAAATAAATTTGTGTTGGTGTTTCAAAGCCTTACCATTGGAAAGAAAATCTTATTACGTTTCCAACGATCTTTGATTCATTGAAAACGGAGCTACGGTCAAAAAGTTATGGCCAAAACAAGTTTCTAAAAACTGACTTGTAGGTTGGAGCGGTGATCCACCTTTTGGCGCGGCGCGCCGATCCCGTCTGATGCAATTTTCAGCATTTTTAAAAGGCTTAAATGAGGGGTACTTTGGTCTTTTCACTTAGGATCGGTTTAGGGTCACCAAAACTGATCTAGAACTCCATTGGAGCTCATTTCTCACCCACACAAACACTCTCATCCATATCTAGAGAGAGAGAGGAAGGGTTCTAGAGTGAGAGAGCTTGAATTGGAGAAGAAGGAGTTGGATTCTCACCAAAGCTCGGGTTTTAAAGTTGTTCATCTCGTCAACGGCATCATTTTGGCGGTATTGGTAAGTTCAAACTCCGAATTTCATTGTTTGATTTGAGATTCAATGTTAGGGTTTGAGATTGTTAGTTGTAAAACCCATTTCGTTGATGAAGAGTGTTTATGGAAACTTGCTATTTTGATATTTGGCGGGTTTTGGGTTGGTTAATTATTTAACTATGTTTAAGACTTGTAAATGGTGTATAATCACTAGTGTTAGTGATTATTGGTGTTTTAGAAACCATTAGGGTTCTTATGGTTGACTAATTTTGACTAGAGTCAAAATTAGGGTTTGTTGATGATTATGACTCAATTGCCGATTTAATAAGGTTTATAAACTTAAAATGGATTAAGTTGAAGCATAGAACCTAGTTAAATATGTTTTGGTGTCAAAACTTGCTAATGGCGTGATATTGACTTCTTATGGGTCAAATTAGGGTTTAACACCTATGATTGGGTTTGATTGGCATATTAGGACCATTCTCACTTGTGTTAGTTGAAATGTCCCGTTCTTATTGATTAAAAACGTTCCATATTAATTGATTTCGTTGCGAGGTTTTGACCTCTATATGAGACGTTTTTCAAAGACTGCATTCCTTTTTAAAACAAACCATAACCTTTATTTCATAAATAAAGGTTTAAAAAGCTTTACGTAGATTATCAAATAATGATAATCTAAAATATCCTGTTTACACACGACCATTACATAATGGTTTACAATACAAATATGTTACATCGAAATCAGTTTCTTTAATGCAGTTTTTACACAATATCATACAAACATGGACTCCAAATCTTGTCCTTATTTTAGTATGCAACAGCGGAAGCTCTTAATATTCACCTGAGAATAAACATGCTTAAAACGTCAACAAAAATGTTGGTGAGTTATAGGTTTAACCTATATATATCAAATCGTAACAATAGACCACAAGATTTCATATTTCAATACACATCCCATACATAGAGATAAAAATCATTCATATGGTGAACACCTGGTAATCGACAATAACAAGATGCATATACAAGAATATCCCCATCATTCCGGGACACCCTTCGGATATGATATAAATTTCGAAGTACTAAAGCATCCGGTACTTTGGATGGGGTTTGTTAGGCCCAATAGATCTATCTTTAGGATTCGCGTCAATTAGGGTGTCTGTTCCCTAATTCTTAGATTACCAGACTTAATAAAAAGGGGCATATTCGATTTCGATAATTCAACCATAGAATGTAGTTTCACGTACTTGTGTCTATTTTGTAAATCATTTATAAAACCTGCATGTATTCTCATCCCAAAAATATTAGATTTTAAAAGTGGGACTATAACTCACTTTCACAGATTTTTACTTCGTCGGGAAGTAAGACTTGGCCACTGGTTGATTCACGAACCTATAACAATATATACATATATATCAAAGTATGTTCAAAATATATTTACAACACTTTTAATATATTTTGATGTTTTAAGTTTATTAAGTCAGCTGTCCTCGTTAGTAACCTACAACTAGTTGTCCACAGTTAGATGTACAGAAATAAATCGATAAATATTATCTTGAATCAATCCACGACCCAGTGTATACGTATCTCAGTATTGATCACAACTCAAACTATATATATTTTGGAATCAACCTCAACCCTGTATAGCTAACTCCAACATTCACATATAGAGTGTCTATGGTTGTTCCGAAATATATATAGATGTGTCGACATGATAGGTCGAAACATTGTATACGTGTCTATGGTATCTCAAGATTACATAATATACAATACAAGTTGATTAAGTTATGGTTGGAATAGATTTGTTACCAATTTTCACGTAGCTAAAATGAGAAAAATTATCCAATCTTGTTTTACCCATAACTTCTTCATTTTAAATCCGTTTTGAGTGAATCAAATTGCTATGGTTTCATATTGAACTCTATTTTATGAATCTAAACATAAAAGTATAGGTTTATAGTCGGAAAAATAAGTTACAAGTCGTTTTTGTAAAGGTAGTCATTTCAGTCGAAAGAACGACGTCTAGATGACCATTTTAGAAAACATACTTCCACTTTGAGTTTAACCATAATTTTTGGATATAGTTTCATGTTCATAATAAAAATCATTTTCTCAGAATAACAACTTTTAAATCAAAGTTTATCATAGTTTTTAATTAACTAACCCAAAACAGCCCGCGGTGTTACTACGACGGCGTAAATCCGGTTTTACGGTGTTTTTTTCGTGTTTCCAGGTTTTAAATCATTAAGTTAGCATATCATATAGATATAGAACATGTGTTTAGTTGATTTTAAAAGTCAAGTTAGAAGGATTAACTTTTGTTTGCGAACAAGTTTAGAATTAACTAAACTATGTTCTAGTGATTACAAGTTTAAACCTTCGAATAAGATAGCTTTATATGTATGAATCGAATGATGTTATGAACATCATTACTACCTTAAGTTCCTTGGATGAACCTACTGGAAAAGAGAAAAATGGATCTAGCTTCAATGGATCCTTGGATGGCTCAAAGTTCTTGAAGCAAAATCATGACACGAAAACAAGTTCAAGTAAGATCATCACTTGAAATAAGATTGTTATAGTTATAGAAATTGAACCAAAGTTTGAATATGATTATTACCTTGTATTAGAATGATAACCTACTGTAAGAAACAAAGATTTCTTGAGGTTGGATGATCACCTTACAAGATTGGAAGTGAGCTAGCAAACTTGAAAGTATTCTTGATTTTATGAAACTAGAACTTTTGGAATTTATGAAGAACACTTAGAACTTGAAGATAGAACTTGAGAGAGATCAATTAGATGAAGAAAATTGAAGAATGAAAGTGTTTGTAAGTGTTTTTGGTCGTTGGTGTATGGATTAGATATAAAGGATATGTAATTTTGTTTTCATGTAAATAAGTCATGAATGATTACTCATATTTTTGTAATTTTATGAGATATTTCATGCTAGTTGCCAAATGATGGTTCCCACATGTGTTAGGTGACTCACATGGGCTGCTAAGAGCTGATCATTGGAGTGTATATACCAATAGTACATACATCTAAAAGCTGTGTATTGTACGAGTACGAATACGGGTGCATACGAGTAGAATTGTTGATGAAACTGAACGAGGATGTAATTGTAAGCATTTTTGTTAAGTAGAAGTATTTTGATAAGTGTATTGAAGTCTTTCAAAAGTGTATAAATACATATTAAAACACTACATGTATATACATTTTAACTGAGTCGTTAAGTCATCGTTAGTCGTTACATGTAAGTGTTGTTTTGAAACCTTTAGGTTAACGATCTTGTTAAATGTTGTTAACCCAATGTTTATAATATCAAATGAGATTTTAAATTATTATATTATCATGATATTATCATGTATGAATATCTCTTAATATGATATATATACATTAAATGTCTTTACAACGATAATCGTTACATATATGTCTCGTTTAAAAATCATTAAGTTAGTAGTCTTGTTTTTACATATGTAGTTCATTGTTAATATACTTTATGATATGTTTTCTTATCATAGTATCATGTTAACTATATATATATATATCCATATATATGTCATCATATAGTTTTTACAAGTTTTAACGTTCGTGAATCACCGATCAACTTGGGTGGTCAATTGTCTATATGAAACATATTTCAATTAATCAAGTCTTAACAAGTTTGATTGCTTAACATGTTGGAAACATTTAATCATGTAAATATCAATCTCAATTAATATATATAAACATGGAAAAGTTTGGGTCACTACAGTACCTACCCGTTAAATAAATTTCGTCCCGAAATTTTAAGCTATTGAAGGTGTTGACGAATCTTCTGGAAATAGATGCGGGTATTTCTTCTTCATCTGATCTTCACGCTCCCAGGTGAACTCGGGTCCTCTACGAGCATTCCATCGAACCTTAACAATTGGTATCTTGTTTTGCTTAAGTCTTTTAACCTCACGATCCATTATTTCGACGGGTTCTTCGATGAATTGAAGTTTTTCGTTGATTTGGATTTCATCTAACGGAATAGTGAGATCTTCTTTAGCAAAACATTTCTTCAAATTCGAGACGTGGAAAGTGTTATGTACAGCCGCGAGTTGTTGAGGTAACTCAAGTCGGTAAGCTACTGGTCCAACACGATCAATAATCTTGAATGGTCCAATATACCTTGGATTTAATTTCCCTCGTTTACCAAATCGAACAACGCCTTTCCAAGGTGCAACTTTAAGCATGACCATCTATCCAATTTCAAATTCTATATCTTTTCTTTTAATGTCAGCGTAGCTCTTTTGTCGACTTTGGGCGGTTTTCAACCGTTGTTGAATTTGGATGATCTTCTCGGTAGTTTCTTGTATAATCTCCGGACCCGTAATCTGTCTATCCCCCACTTCACTCCAACAAATCGGAGACCTGCACTTTCTACCATAAAGTGATTCAAACGGCGCCATCTCAATGCTTGAATGGTAGCTGTTGTTGTAGGAAAATTCTGCTAACGGTAGATGTCGATCCCAACTGTTTCCGAAATCAATAACACATGCTCGTAGCATGTCTTCAAGCGTTTGTATCGTCCTTTCGCTCTGTCCATCAGTTTGTGGATGATAGGCAGTACTCATGTCTAGACGAGTTCCTAATGCTTGCTGTAATGTCTGCCAAAATCTTGAAATAAATCTGCCATCCCTATCAGAGATAATAGAGATTGGTATTCCATGTCTGGAGACGACTTCCTTCAAATACAGTCGTGCTAACTTCTCCATCTTGTCATCTTCTCTTATTGGCAGAAAGTGTGCTGATTTGGTGAGACGATCAACTATTACCCAAATAGTATCAAAACCACTTGCAGTCCTTGGCAATTTAGTGATGAAATCCATGGTAATGTTTTCCCATTTCCATTCCGGGATTTCGGGTTGTTGAAGTAGACCTGATGGTTTCTGATGCTCAGCTTTGACCTTAGAACATGTCAAACATTCTCCTACGTATTTAGCAACATCGGCTTTCATACCCGGCCACCAAAAATGTTTCTTGAGATCCTTGTACATCTTTCCCGTTCCAGGATGTATTGAGTATCTGGTTTTATGAGCTTCTCTAAGTACCATTTCTCTCATATCTCCAAATTTTGGTACCCAAATCCTTTCAGCCCTATACCGGGTTCCATCTTCCCGAATATTAAGATGCTTCTCCGATCCTTTGGGTATTTCATCCTTTAAATTTCCCTCTTTTAAAACTCCTTGTTGCGCCTCCTTTATTTGAGTAGTAAGGTTATTGTGAATCATTATATTCATAGATTTTACTCGAATGGGTTCTCTATCCTTCCTGCTCAAGGCATCGGCTACCACATTTGCCTTCCCCGGGTGGTAACGAATCTCAAAATCGTAATCATTCAATAATTCAATCCACCTACGCTGCCTCATATTCAGTTGTTTCTGATTAAATATGTGTTGAAGACTTTTGTGGTCGGTATATATAATACTTTTGACCCCATATAAGTAGTGCCTCCAAGTCTTTAATGCAAAAACAACCGCGCCTAATTCCAAATCATGCGTCGTATAATTTTGTTCGTGAATCTTCAATTGTCTAGACGCATAAGCAAACACCTTCGTTCGTTGCATTAATACACAACCGAGACCTTGCTTTGATGCATCACAATAAATCACAAAATCATCATTCCCTTCAGGCAATGACAATATAGGTGCCGTAGTTAGCTTTTTCTTCAATAACTGAAACGCTTTCTCTTGTTCATCATTCCATTCAAATTTCTTCCCTTTATGCGTTAATGCAGTCAAGGGTTTTGCTATTCTGGAAAAGTCTTGGATGAACCTTCTGTAGTAACCAGCTAGTCCTAAAAACTGGCGTATGTGTTTTGGAGTTTTCGGGGTTTCCCACTTTTCAACAGTTTCTATCTTTGCCGGATCCACCTTAATACCTTCTTTGTTCACTATGTGACTGAGGAATTGAACTTCTTCCAACCAAAATGCACACTTTGAAAACTTAGCGTACAATTCTTCCTTCCTCAATACTTCTAACACCTTTCTCAAATGTTCACCGTGTTCTTGGTCATTCTTTGAGTAAATAAGTATGTCATCAATGAAAACAATGACAAACTTGTCAAGGTATGGTCCACACACTCGGTTCATAAGGTCCATGAACACAGCTGGTGCATTAGTTAAACCAAACGGCATGACCATAAACTCGTAATGACCGTAACGTGTTCTAAAAGCAGTCCTTGGAATATCATCTTCTTTCACCCGCATTTGATGATACCCGAAACGTAAGTCAATCTTTGAATAAACAGACGAGCCTTGTAGTTGATCAAATAAGTCGTCGATTCTCGGTAGTGGATAGCGGTTCTTGATGGTAAGTTTGTTCAACTCTCGGTAGTCGATACACAACCTGAATGTACCATCTTTCTTCTTGACAAACAAAACAGGAGCTCCCCACGGTGATGTGCTTGGTCGAATGAAACCACGCTCTAAAAGTTCTTGTAATTGGCTTTGCAGTTCTTTCATCTCGCTGGGTGCGAGTCTGTAAGGAGCACGAGCTATTGGTGCAGCTCCTGGTACAAGATCTATTTGAAATTCAACGGATCGATGTGGGGGTAATCCCGGTAATTCTTTCGGAAATACATCGGGAAATTCTTTTGCAATGGGAACATCATTGATGCTCTTTTCTTCAGTTTGTACTTTCTCGACGTGTGCTAGAACAGCATAGCAACCTTTTCTTATTAGTTTTTGTGCCTTCAAATTACTAATAAGATGTAGCTTCGTGTTGCCCTTTTCTCCGTACACCATTAAGGGTTTTCCTTTTTCTCGTATAATGCGAATTGCATTTTTGTAACAAACGATCTCCGCTTTCACTTCTTTCAACCAGTCCATACCGATTATCACATCAAAACTCCCTAACTCTACTGGTATCAAATCAATCTTAAATGTTTCGCTAACCAGTTTAATTTCTCGATTCCGACATATATTATCTGCTGAAATTAATTTACCATTTGCTAATTCGAGTAAAAATTTACTATCCAAAGGCGTCAATGGACAACTTAATTTAGCACAAAAATCTCTACTCATATAGCTTCTATCCGCACCCGAATCAAATAAAACGTAAGCAGATTTATTGTCAATAAGAAACGTACCCGTAACAAGCTCCGGGTCTTCCTGTGCCTCTACCGCATTAATATTGAAAACTCTTCCACGGCCTTGTCCATTCGTGTTCTCCTGGTTCGGGCAATTTCTAATAATGTGGCCAGGTTTTCCACATTTATAACAAACTACATTGGCATAACTTGCTCCGACACTACTTGCTCCGCCATTACTCGTTCCGACACCATTTGTTCCTTTCGTTCTATTAACCCCTGGTCCGTAGACCTCACACTTCGCCGCGCTATGACCATTTCTTTTACACTTGTTGCAAAATTTGGTGCAGAACCCCGAGTGATTCTTTTCACACCTTTGGCATAGCTGCTTCTGATTGTTGTTGTTGTTGCGGTTATTATTGTTGTTGGGATGATTGTTGTAGTTGCTGTTGTTGTTGTTGTTGTTGTTGTTGTTGGGCCGTTTGTTGTAGTTGCGATTGATGTTGCGATTGTTGGGATAATTGTTGCGATTATTGTTGTAATTGCTGTTGTTGTTGTATTGGTGATTCTTATCACCGTTTTCCTCCCACTTTCTTTTGACTTGCTTTACATTGGCCTCTTCAGCAGTCTGTTCTTTAATTCTTTCTTCAATCTGGTTCACTAGTTTGTGAGCCATTCTACATGCCTGTTGTATGGAGGCGGGCTCGTGTGAACTTATATCTTCTTGGATTCTTTCCGGTAATCCTTTCACAAACGCGTCGATCTTCTCTTCCTCATCTTCGAATGCTCCCGGACACAATAGGCACAATTCTGTGAATCGTCTTTCGTACGTGGTAATATCAAATCCTTGGGTTCGTAACCCTCTAAGTTCTGTCTTGAGCTTATTGACCTCGGTTCTGGGACGGTACTTCTCGTTCATCAAGTGCTTGAATGCTGACCACGGTAGTGCGTACGCATCGCCTTGTCCCACTTGCTCTAGATAGGTATTCCACCATGTTAACGCAGAACCTGTGAAGGTATGCGTAGCGTACTTCACTTTGTCCTCTTCAGTACACTTACTTATGGCAAACACCGATTCGACCTTCTCGGTCCACCGTTTCAATCCGATCGGTCCTTCGGTTCCATCAAATTCCAAAGGTTTGCAGGCAGTGAATTCTTTGTAGGTGCATCCTACACGATTTCCTGTACTGCTAGATCCAAGGTTATTGTTGGTATGTAGCGCAGCCTGTACTGCGGCTATGTTTGAAGCTAGAAAAGTACGGAATTCCTCTTCATTCATATTCACGGTGTGTCGAGTAGTCGGTGCCATTTCCTTCAAAATAGTTAAATGGAACAAGTTAATCATACAGAATATTAAGAGTAGTTAATAGTATTTCGTAGCATAATATGAACTCATATATAAAAGCTTTTTCTTCATATTAGCGTTTTATAAGTTTAAATTCGGGTAGTACCTACCCGTTAAGTTCATACTTAGTAGCTAATATACAATTCAACTACTACAATTCTATATGAAAAACTGATTATAATAATATTTCGCGTTCAAACTTTTATACAATATTTTACAAACTTACAATACCGCTTATTTTACATAAAGCATGAAATATAGCACACAATAACTTTGATACAAGATAGTTGTGAAGATAATTCTAGCTAGTACACAAGTCGTTCAGCAAAGGCAATAAAGACACGTAATTCATACGTCCAGAAACAAGTCATGCATTCTGGTTTTACTAGGACTACTTCCCATCCTTGGTCTTGTGCAACATAACCGTTATGGCCGTTGATAAGACAGCGTGTTGTAACGTCATCAAAGGGACGAGGGTTACGTAATGTCCAACAGTCCCTTAATAATCTAAAAACCTCATTTCTTACCCCAATTACCGACTCCGTCACTTGTGGAAACGTTTTGTTTAATAGTTGTAGCCCGATGTTCTTGTTCTCACTTTGGTGAGAAGCGAACATTACTAATCCGTAAGCATAACATGCTTCTTTATGTTGCATGTTAGCCGCTTTTTCTAAATCACGAAGTCCAATATTCGGATATATTGAGTCAAAATAATTTCTTAACCCGTTGCGTAAAATAGCATTTGGGTTCCCCGCAATATATGCGTCAAAGTAAACACATCGTAACTTATGGGTTTCCCAATGTGATATCCCCCATCTTTCAAACGAAAGTCTCTTATAAACCAAGACATTCTTGGAACGTTCTTTGAATGTCTTACAAACTGATCTCGCCTTAAATAGTTGTGCCGAGGAATTCTGGCCGACTCTAGACAAGATTTCATCAATCATGTCTCCGAGTAGGTCTCTTAAAATATTGGGTTGTCTATCCATTTTGTGTTTTTAAACTGTAAAATAGACAAGAGTTAGATTCATAAAAAAAATACTTATTAATACAAGCAATTTTTACATATATCATAAAGCATAAGAACACTATATTCCATATATTACACCACACGAATACAACTATCTTATTCCGACTCGCTCGTTTCTTCTTCTTCGGTTTTGGTTCGTTTTGCCAAGTTTCTAGGGATATATGATGTTCCCCTAATACGAGCCGTCGTTGTCCACATTGGTTTAGAAAAACCTGGTGGTTTAGAGGTTCCCGGGTCATTGTTACAACTTAAGGACTTCGGGGGTTGACGATACATATAAAGTTCATCGGGGTTGGAATTAGATTTCTCTATTTTTATGCCCTTTCCCTTATTATTTTCTTTTGCCTTTTTAAATTCAGTTGGGGTAATTTCTATAACATCATCGGAATTCTCGTCGGAATCCGATTCATCGGAGAATTGGTAATCCTCCCAATATTTTGCTTCCTTGGCGGAAACACCATTGACCATAATTAACTTTGGTCGGTTGGTTGAGGATTTTCTTTTACTTAACCGTTTTATTATTTCCCCCACCGGTTCTATTTCTTCATCCGGTTCCGATTCTTCTTCCGGTTCCGATTCTTCTTCCGGTTCCGACTCTTCTTCCGGTTCTTCTTCGGGAACTTGTGAATCAGTCCACAAATCATTCCAAGTTACATTTGACTCTTCATTATTATTAGGTGAGTCAATGGAACTTGTTCTAGAGGTAGACATCTATCACATAATATCAAACACGTTAAGAGATTAATATATCACATAATATTCATATGTTAAAAATATATAGTTTCCAACAAAAATGTTAAGCAATCATTTTTAAAGAAAACACGGTCGAAGTCCAGACTCACTAATGCATCCTAACAAACTCGATAAGACACACTAATGCAAATTTTCTGGTTCTCTAAGACCAACGCTCGGATACCAACTGAAATGTCCCGTTCTTATTGATTAAAAACGTTCCATATTAATTGATTTCGTTGCGAGGTTTTGACCTCTATATGAGACGTTTTTCAAAGACTGCATTCCTTTTTAAAACAAACCATAACCTTTATTTCATAAATAAAGGTTTAAAAAGCTTTACGTAGATTATCAAATAATGATAATCTAAAATATCCTGTTTACACACGACCATTACATAATGGTTTACAATACAAATATGTTACATCGAAATCAGTTTCTTTAATGCAGTTTTTACACAATATCATACAAACATGGACTCCAAATCTTGTCCTTATTTTAGTATGCAACAGCGGAAGCTCTTAATATTCACCTAAGAATAAACATGCTTAAAACGTCAACAAAAATGTTGGTGAGTTATAGGTTTAACCTATATATATCAAATCGTAACAATAGACCACAAGATTTCATATTTCAATACACATCCCATACATAGAGATAAAAATCATTCATATGGTGAACACCTGGTAATCGACAATAACAAGATGCATATACAAGAATATCCCCATCATTCCGGGACACCCTTCGGATATGATATAAATTTCGAAGTACTAAAGCATCCGGTACTTTGGATGGGGTTTGTTAGGCCCAATAGATCTATCTTTAGGATTCGCGTCAATTAGGGTGTCTGTTCCCTAATTCTTAGATTACCAGACTTAATAAAAAGGGGCATATTCGATTTCGATAATTCAACCATAGAATGTAGTTTCACGTACTTGTGTCTATTTTGTAAATCATTTATAAAACCTGCATGTATTCTCATCCCAAAAATATTAGATTTTAAAAGTGGGACTATAACTCACTTTCACAGATTTTTACTTCGTCGGGAAGTAAGACTTGGCCACTGGTTGATTCACGAACCTATAACAATATATACATATATATCAAAGTATGTTCAAAATATATTTACAACACTTTTAATATATTTTGATGTTTTAAGTTTATTAAGTCAGCTGTCCTCGTTAGTAACCTACAACTAGTTGTCCACAGTTAGATGTACAGAAATAAATCGATAAATATTATCTTGAATCAATCCACGACCCAGTGTATACGTATCTCAGTATTGATCACAACTCAAACTATATATATTTTGGAATCAACCTCAACCCTGTATAGCTAACTCCAACATTCACATATAGAGTGTCTATAGTTGTTCCGAAATATATATAGATGTGTCGACATGATAGGTCGAAACATTGTATACGTGTCTATGGTATCTCAAGATTACATAATATACAATACAAGTTGATTAAGTTATGGTTGGAATAGATTTGTTACCAATTTTCACGTAGCTAAAATGAGAAAAATTATCCAATCTTGTTTTACCCATAACTTCTTCATTTTAAATCCGTTTTGAGTGAATCAAATTGCTATGGTTTCATATTGAACTCTATTTTATGAATCTAAACATAAAAGTATAGGTTTATAGTCGGAAAAATAAGTTACAAGTCGTTTTTGTAAAGGTAGTCATTTCAGTCGAAAGAACGACGTCTAGATGACCATTTTAGAAAACATACTTCCACTTTGAGTTTAACCATAATTTTTGGATATAGTTTCATGTTCATAATAAAAATCATTTTCTCAGAATAACAACTTTTAAATCAAAGTTTATCATAGTTTTTAATTAACTAACCCAAAACAGCCCGCGGTGTTACTACGACGGCGTAAATCCGGTTTTACGGTGTTTTTTTCGTGTTTCCAGGTTTTAAATCATTAAGTTAGCATATCATATAGATATAGAACATGTGTTTAGTTGATTTTAAAAGTCAAGTTAGAAGGATTAACTTTTGTTTGCGAACAAGTTTAGAATTAACTAAACTATGTTCTAGTGATTACAAGTTTAAACCTTCGAATAAGATAGCTTTATATGTATGAATCGAATGATGTTATGAACATCATTACTACCTTAAGTTCCTTGGATGAACCTACTGGAAAAGAGAAAAATGGATCTAGCTTCAATGGATCCTTGGATGGCTCAAAGTTCTTGAAGCAAAATCATGACACGAAAACAAGTTCAAGTAAGATCATCACTTGAAATAAGATTGTTAT
This sequence comes from Rutidosis leptorrhynchoides, assembly GCF_046630445.1. NCBI lineage: Eukaryota > Viridiplantae > Streptophyta > Magnoliopsida > Asterales > Asteraceae > Rutidosis > Rutidosis leptorrhynchoides. The sequence goes on from NC_092340.1 coordinate 203,921,455, forward strand.
AGTTATAGAAATTGAACCAAAGTTTGAATATGATTATTACCTTGTATTAGAATGATAACCTACTGTAAGAAACAAAGATTTCTTGAGGTTGGATGATCACCTTACAAGATTGGAAGTGAGCTAGCAAACTTGAAAGTATTCTTGATTTTATGAAACTAGAACTTTTGGAATTTATGAAGAACACTTAGAACTTGAAGATAGAACTTGAGAGAGATCAATTAGATGAAGAAAATTGAAGAATGAAAGTGTTTGTAAGTGTTTTTGGTCGTTGGTGTATGGATTAGATATAAAGGATATGTAATTTTGTTTTCATGTAAATAAGTCATGAATGATTACTCATATTTTTGTAATTTTATGAGATATTTCATGCTAGTTGCCAAATGATGGTTCCCACATGTGTTAGGTGACTCACATGGGCTGCTAAGAGCTGATCATTGGAGTGTATATACCAATAGTACATACATCTAAAAGCTGTGTATTGTACGAGTACGAATACGGGTGCATACGAGTAGAATTGTTGATGAAACTGAACGAGGATGTAATTGTAAGCATTTTTGTTAAGTAGAAGTATTTTGATAAGTGTATTGAAGTCTTTCAAAAGTGTATAAATACATATTAAAACACTACATGTATATACATTTTAACTGAGTCGTTAAGTCATCGTTAGTCGTTACATGTAAGTGTTGTTTTGAAACCTTTAGGTTAACGATCTTGTTAAATGTTGTTAACCCAATGTTTATAATATCAAATGAGATTTTAAATTATTATATTATCATGATATTATCATGTATGAATATCTCTTAATATGATATATATACATTAAATGTCTTTACAACGATAATCGTTACATATATGTCTCGTTTAAAAATCATTAAGTTAGTAGTCTTGTTTTTACATATGTAGTTCATTGTTAATATACTTTATGATATGTTTTCTTATCATAGTATCATGTTAACTATATATATATATATCCATATATATGTCATCATATAGTTTTTACAAGTTTTAACGTTCGTGAATCACCGATCAACTTGGGTGGTCAATTGTCTATATGAAACATATTTCAATTAATCAAGTCTTAACAAGTTTGATTGCTTAACATGTTGGAAACATTTAATCATGTAAATATCAATCTCAATTAATATATATAAACATGGAAAAGTTTGGGTCACTACATTAGTGATTATTGATTAGTTTGGGCGCGGTTTGTGCTTGGGAGTGCATTTGGGTTGAAATTGCACTAGTTGTCAATTTGGGTTGATTTGTATATCCACCCTAATTGTGTTACTTGTTATGTGATAAATGGATTAGGTACATTCCATCGGCGATTGCGGATTATTCGGTAGCATTCTTCAAGGCGACAAGGTGAGTGTTAATATACTATATGCATATGTATGTGTAGGATGGGTGCGGGTCGGGTGAAGGGGTTCTCACTTGTAGAGCTCGCTTCTCGTATAGGTGGAATTGTTGGACTTGTGTATAGGTCCAATTGGCACGGTTGTGCATTTTGGTTGTCCACTTTGGCGAGGTGCACACTTTGTGTGTACGTTATCACATGGGTGTGTGATGTGGACTTATGTAACCCCAATGACGAAGGGTTAATATAGTGAGTGGAATAATTATATGTGTAGGTATATAATGTATCTATTTGTTGTGGCGTGAAATGTGTATAGTGTTGAGGTGCTAAGACACCACGTTTCACGTGATGAGTGAAGCATCGAGGTGTTAAGACGCCACTCGGGGTGAAGCATCGAGGTGTTAAGATGCCACCTAGGGGTGTAGTGTCGAGGTGTTAAGACACCACTCCGTAAAATAATGAGTGAAGCATCGAGGTGTTAAGATGCCACTCGGGGTGAAGTGCCGAGGTGTTAAGGTGCCACCCTAGGGGTTAGTGATACGAGGTGTTAAGTACCCTAACGGATGTTATGAACACCGATGGCGTTTTCGCGAGCGTCATACCCTTGTACGATTGGTTAACCATGGTTATTGTGTTGTAAGCGTAAGCAAATTATGTTATTCTATATATATATATATATATATATATATATATATATATATATATATATATATATATATATATATATATATATTGTATACATATAATGTTGTATTGTCGTGATGTAGCTAACCCTCCGGATGTAGCTTATTGGCATTGTTCACATCGTTGTTGGTGAACTTATATTTTGTTGATGTATCTTTAGCTCGTTGCTTAGTGATCTTACGGTATGCTTAGACTAGCTTGCCTTTATGCTTGGATGCTCCGGTATGCGGTATTTGGTTTTGTGTGGCGTGTCCATTTTATGCATATATATGTATGTAGTATGTTATCACTCACTAAGCATTAGTTTACCCTCTCGTTGTTGACTTTTTTATAGATTGCATGGATGCGGAGGCTCGGGTAAGCGGGGACTAGTGGACTTGTGTAGTTGCTTTAGAAGGCTTGCTTTTGGATTGATTAGGATTGGGTAGCGTATCCCCAATCGCCATGCTCGGCCTTTATTTTGTATTACAAATCATGTGGTTGAAAACTTGTATTTTCGTACGAAAGTCGTAAAATGGCCGATGTGGGCCCGGTCTTCGTAAAACTAATTTTATTAATGGAACGTGTTAGTTCTACGTATATTAATGTATGGTTAAGAGCGTTTTGTCTAAATACGTCGGGAAGTGGTCAAACATTTTTGCATTTCATGACTTTTTGGACAGGCCAGTTTGGCGCGCCGCGCGGCCATATGGCGCGCCGCGCCATATGCTGTTCCAGTAAAAAAAAATTTAATTGATATTTCCGCGTGATCGTTTCTATTACAGGTTGGGATGTTACAAGTGGTATCAGAGCATGGTCTAAGGGATTTAGGTGACTTGAGATAGGTGCCTAGACTTAGACTTCTGTATGTGCTTAAATTGTTGCGGGACTTGTAGGATTACGGGTCGGAATGGGTTATAGTTAGTGCCTTGTTTGTAAGTGGACTAATGTTTATATTAGTAATGCGGATATTATTAATATATTATTGTGTTGTGATAATAATTCTCGCATGTGTTTTTATCGCGTAGAATTTTGTTTGTGTTTGCTTATATCATCGAGCGAGGCGGTCGTTGTACTAACAAGTTGGTACGGTTGATACGGCATGTATGCGTAATAAGGACTTGCAAACCTTATTACGGGTGAAAATCATGTCTAACAAGTGATGTACGATGAGTGTTTAGCAAGATGGGGCGGTGTTGTGCGTGTGGTTTATACGTTCTTGATCTAATCGTTTGCATTCCTTAGAATGAAAACATAAGATGGATGCGGAACGAGTGAGCCTATTCACGAAGGGAAGGATGAGTTAACGTTAAAGATTGAGGCCGTGTTTGAACAATATGTCTCGGTTTTCACCGGCAAAGTTAGGGAAGTAACCAAGGAGTTGGTCGAAGGACAAATGACGGAAATGGTCCGAGACCAAGTGACTAAAGTTGTAAAGGAAGAGTTTGAAAAGAGGTTTCCCAAACCTCGAGGTAGTGATGATGAAGATGTACTTGCAAGGTTAGGATTACATGGTGCTCATGGCAAGAGGGCACGAAGTACGCCTGAAGGCATCGGGAATGTGAAGAAGAAGAGTAAGAAGGGTTACAAGTTCACGTGCTTTAAGTGTGAGGAATGGGGTCATTTGGCACAAGATTGTACGGTGGTGCCTTTAGGCTCAATCAGGTGTTTCATTTGCCGGATGGAGGGACACCAGAAGTCAGAGTGTTCCGAATCGCATGACGATCGGGTTAGGAGGTTAGAGCGCGATTACATGATGGGTAGTGGAGCACGGAAGCCCAACAGTGCTACATCAGGTACTTTTAGTACGAAATTATATGTTGTTCGTTTGTAATAACATGCGGTATGTGCGTAAGTCTTAGCTAAACTTTATTCTCCGTTGGAGATAATTCGTAGCAAGCGGGCGGTTTACGTTTATGGTTCCGGTTTGCTCTCAGTAGAGTGTATAAGTGGTGTGTTGTGCCTTGATCCTATGGTACGAATCCTTGGGTGCTTAAGCATTTTGGTTGGTATCGGGTCGTTAAGCTCGGTTGAGTGAGACCCTAAAAGTCTCAATGGTGTTGTGCATGTTATTGATATGGGTGACGTTCCGAATGGAAGTACCCTATGGTGACGTTTGATTGTCGGGCGAAGGGCGTAAGACTTGGTGCAACCAAGCATTCCTTAGTATTTGGGAAATGTTTCTACCAAACAATGGAAATGGGTTTTGGTGTTTGGTCGTTAAGCGCGTGTTCGCTTTCGTGTTGAAGTTGATGAACCATGAGGTTCAACGGGTGGGATGAAACCCGAGAAATCGAGTGTTGATCTCGATGTATGTTGGTAAAGGAGTCTACGTGACGCGTGTGACGACCCGGAAATTTCTGACCAAATATAAACTTAATCTTTAATTGATTTCGACACGATATGCAAAGTCTGTAAATCTAAGTCTAATAAATTTTGAACTGTTTTCGTGTATGTAATTACCCAGTGACTACTTTTGACGATTCACGAACCTTTGATCGTAAATAGAAATGTAAATATAAATAACTATACACGTAAATAATTATATAATATAAATTAAATATATTAATGAACTACGACGTGAATTAGAAAGAAAAACTTAGACTTGTTATTTAAACCCGATTACTTTAATATAGAGAGTAGATTGAATACACATAATTTGTTACATCATTATTATTATTACTAATACATTTGTTATCATTATTAATAACATTATTATTATCATTTTTATAATTACTACTATAATTATTATTATTTACAATATTATTATTATTATTATTATTATTTATATTATTATTAATAGTATTATTAGTAATATATATATTTATTAATTATTAATATATTAAATATAAATTATAATGTGCTACTCCCCGTCTCTACCCATACAAAAACTAAAGAAACGTCATATTATATAAATTAAATATATTTATCCTAAATTCATAATCAGTGTCAACTTTTGAAAGTAACAATTTGATATACTAATAATCAACTTACAACTTAATGACTACCTAACTTCGAGTATCTTTTAGAACTAATATGCCAAGTGAGAATGAGAAAAGTCAACAAAGACAAAATAAAAGTCGAGTGACCATGAGACTACTCAAAACGTGTTTTCCGTAGTTTAAGGGTGTATTCTAACTTCCAACTCATTTATGTATCGTGCCTCATGTAATGACACTGAAAATAATATTTACATGGGTCCTTCAGGATTCTTTATTGAAATGGAATGTAGTTAAAGACAATATCTAATAAAGATATGTACGGGTGGAGCCAAGCATTATTGCCATTATCACAATGCACGTTTTATTTTTATTTTTACTTTGTGACTGATTAATATAATTCTTATATTAATCTTTCCTTGTCATCTGATATTGACTATGTGCTGGAATGCATATATGCATATCACACATACAAGCTAATAATCACCTACTACTACTACTACTACTACACCGTTTTCTGTTTCAATCATTATAATCATCGTTAAAGAACACCACTTCAAAACCCACTTACTTCTTTTTTTAGTTTAACCGAGATAAACCATTCAAAACCCACTTACTTCTTTTTTTAGTTTAACCGAGACAAACCATACACATGTACAATATCACAAACCACCGTAAGCTGCTATTGTTTTTCTTGTTGACCATTAAACACCACCATTATCAACCTCTATATTTTCTATTTCTTTCGAACAAATCACAACCAACAAACTGTCGATGCTATGCCGCATATATGCTACTTCATTTTTCTTCCCTGCTCGTCTTTCAGTCCAAACAATGGAACCATCAAACCATCTACTGTTATTGCTACTGCGTAATATTTATTTTCTGTTTTCCTTTCGGTTCACCACAAGAACAACACCACCGGAGAATCATCACAACCCGGTCACCATCACATCATAGAACCACCAAAACTGGTATAAAAATCACCACCACCTTTTGTGTTTCTTTTCACGACTACAACGATCGAACCACTTTTCTCCAACACTACAACCGTACGACTACTTCACCATTTGCTCGATATAAACACGAAACGAACCCATTTAAATTCCTACGGTTGCTATGTTCATTTTTATTTCACCCGAAACAAGCCACCATTTTCTACCCCAATACCACTATCAAAACCGCCACCCATAAAACCTGTAAACTGCTACTGTAAAGCTGCTATTTCTTCTGACTTTTAGTTAACTAAACACCCTAAACCGCCAACCATTTAGACTGCTACAGCTGCATCGTTTATTTTATATTTTTTTGTCACAAACAGTAAACACATAATGATATTACTGTTTGATGCTGCTGTATTATTTTTTTCTTTTATTTAAAACCGACAAGTATTCCCACCCATTCAACGAACCCACCTTACAGCTGATGTTCAATTTTTAATTAAATGAATTTAAAAGTCACTTTTGGGATTAATAATTCATGTGGATTAGAAGGTGGCAGACAAGCTTGGTCTTAAAAATGTATTATTCGATAATGATTAAAGCTGGGAGACAAATTTTTTTCTTTCATTTTCGATTAAACCAAATCAATTAAGTCCATGGTTGGATTGAGGCCGCCATATGTTCAAAGTGGGCCGAGATTTATGGTTGGATCGGGAAGAAGTTGGGCCATAAATATTATAAATAGACTTGCATTACGGGTTTTGATGTTGGGCCTGGGCTGTCGAATTCTTACAAGATCAAGTAAGCCCAACCTTCTATTGTTGCAAATGTATTATGCTGCTGTGCATACGGTTTTTTTTTTTGTTTATCTTCATCCGAGATAAATGATGATAGCTTATATTGGTGATAATATATAAGTTGGTAATGATATTGATGATGATTGATGATGCTAGATAATATTTAAATGATGATGATGGCGATTAGGATAGAAAAAGATTAAGTTACTATGATGATGAAGATGTAACGATGATAATATGATCATAATGATAATCGTGATGTTGTGGCAAGCATGAGAATGAGATTTGATTACATACATGACAATCATGGAGATTTGATGATAATAATAATGGTTACAGAGATGATAAAATGAAACTAAAATTTATAGTTATGTTAACTGAAATAATCGAATTAGTTATAATTGGGTTAAGAATCAAAACAGAAATGAATGGACAGTGGAATGGTTAGGAGTGTGGGTGTTGAACGAGAGGTCTTGGGTTCGAGTCCTGTCTCGGGCAGTTTAACTCTTTTTAATGCTACTAAGGTATAATTTAATATTATTATTATTATTATTATTATTATTATTATTATTATTATTATTATTATTATTATTATTATTATTATTATTATTATTATTATTATTATTATTATTATTATTATTATTATTATTATTATTATTATTATTATTATTATTATTATTATTATAATGGTTATTATTATTAACTAATATTAATATATGTATTATTATTATTATTATTATTATTATCATGATCACTATTATTATTATCATTTTTATTATTGTTATCATTTTTTATTATTACTATTAGTATTGTTAAAAATTATTATCTTCATCATTATTACTATTCGTGGTATTACATGTATTATTATTACTATCATTATATTGTTATTATTATAATTAAAATTTTACAAACAAGAGAAATTTATATAAAATATATTTATTACATAAGTATACTAATATTACATAATATTATGTTTAACTAATACAAATATTATAAGTTAATTGAATTATATATCAAATAAGTATTATAACCTATTATAAGTAGTAATAAAATATATATAGGAATTATAATTGTAATACAAAACAAAATAAATATAAAATATTCGATTACGATTATATGTATTAATGAACATACAAATGATATAGGTTCGTGAATCCGAGGCCAACCCTGCATTGTTCAAAGTCGTCATATGTATTTTTACTACAAAATACAGTATTGTGAGTTTCATTATTCCCTTTTTATATACATTTTTGGGCTGATAATACATGCAAATGCTTTATTAACTATTTTACAATATTTATATGCGTGAGTTTCATTTGCCTTTTTACTCTTTATATTTTTGGGCTGAGAATACATGCGTAATTTTTATAAATGTTTTACGAAATAGACACAAGTAATTGAAACTACATTATATGGGTGAATGATCGAAATCGAATATGCCCCTTTTTATTAAGTCTGGTAATCTAAGAATTAGGGAACAGACACCCTAATTGACGCGAACTCTAAAGATAGATCTATCGGGCCCAACAAGCCCCATCCAAAGTACCGGATGCTTTAGTACTTCCAAATTTATATCATGTCCGAAGGAGGATCCCGGAATGATGGGGATATTCTTATATGCATATTGTGAATGTCGGTTACCAGGTGTTCACCATATGGATGATATTTTTGTCTCTATGATATTTTTGGAATTGAGCAGGTGTTCACCGATTTAATAAGGTTTATAAACTTAAAATGGATTAAGTTGAAGCATAGAACCGAGTTAAATATGTTTTGGTGTCAAAACTTGCTAATGGCGTGATATTGACTTCTTATGGGTCAAATTAGGGTTTAAGTGTCATTTTGGGCAAGATAGGTGTTTAACACCTATGATTGGGTTTGATTGGCATATTAGGACCATTCTCACTTGTGTTAGTGACTATTGGTTAGTTTGGGCGCGGTTTGTGCTTGGGAGTGCATTTGGGTCGAAATTGCACTAGTTGTCAATTTGGGTTGATTTGTATATGCAACCTAATTGTGTTACTTGTTATGTGATAAATGGATTAGGTACATTCCATCGGCGATTGCGGATTATTCGGTAGCATTCTTCAAGGCGACAAGGTGAGTGTTAATATCCTATATGCATATGTATGTGTAGGATGGGTGCGGGTCGGGTGAAGGGGTTCTCGCTTGTAGAGCTCGCTTCTCGTATAGGTGGAATTGTTGGACTTGTGTATAGGTCCAATTTGCACGGTTGTGCATTTTGGTACACCACTTTGGCGAGGTGCACACTTTGTGTGTACGTTATCACATGGGTGTGTGATGTGGACTTATATAACCCCAATGACGAAGGGTTAATATAGTGAGTGGAATAATTATATGTGTAGGTATATAATGTATCTATTTGTTGTGGCGTGAAATGTGTAGTGTCGAGGTGCTAAGACACCACGTTTCACGTGATGAGTGAAGCATCGAGGTGTTAAGATGCCACTCTGGGTGAAGCATCGAGGTGTTAAGATGCCACCTAGGGGTGTAGTGTCGAGGTGTTAAGACACCACTCGGTAAAATAATGAGTGAAGCATCTAGGTGTTAAGATGCCACTCGGGGTGAAGTGCCGAGGTGTTAAGGTGCCACCCTAGGGGTTAGTGATACGAGGTGTTAAGTACCCTAACGGATGTTATGAACACCGATGGCGTTTTCACGAGCGTCATACCCTTGTACGATTGGTTAACCATGGTTATTATGTTGTAAGCGTAAGCAAATTATGTTATTCGATATATATATATATATATATATATATATATATATATATATATATATATATATATATATATATATATATATATATATATATATATATATATATATATATATATATATTGTATACATATAATGTTGTATTGTCGTGATGTAGCTAACCCTCCGGGTGTAGCTTATTGGCATTGTTCACATCGTTGTTGGTGAACTTATATTTTGTTGATGTATCTTTAGCTCGTTGCTTAGTGATCTTACGGTATGCTTAAACTAGCTTGCCTTTATGCTTGGATGCTCCGGTATGCGGTATTTGGTTTTGTGTGGTGTGTCCATTTTATGCATATATATGTATGTAGTATGTTATCACTCACTAAGCGTTAGTTTACCCTCTCGTTGTTGACTTTTTTATAGATTGCATGGATGTGGAGGCTCTGGTAAGCGGGGACTAGTGGACTTGCGTAGTTGCTTTAGAAGGCTTGCTTTTGGATTGATTAGGATTGGGTAGCGTATCCCCAATCGCCATGCCCGACCTTTATTTTGTATTACAAATCATGTGGTTGAAAACTTGTATTTTTGTACGAAAGTCGTAAAACGGCCGATGTGGGTCCGGTCTTCGTAAAACTAATTTTATTAATGGAACGTGTTAGTTCTACATATATTAATGTATGGTTAATAGCGTTTTGTCTAAATACATCGGGAAGTGGTCAAACATTTTCGCATTTCATGAATTTTTGGACAGGCCAGTTTGGCGCGCCGCGCCATATGCTGTTCCAGCAAAAAAAAAATTAATTGATATTTTCGCGTGATCGTTTGTATTACGGGTTGGGATGTTACATATTTCTAATAATGATATGACAGTAATAATAATAATAATAATAATAATAATAATAATAATAATAATAATAATAATAATAATAATAATAATAATAATAATAATAATAATAATAATAATAATAATAATAATAATAAATGAAATATAAGTGTGTATACCCCTTTTGAAGCTTTTCTAGAAAAAAAATTGCCCACCACGGGATTCGAACCCGAGACCCCTCGCTCACAGACAAACACCCAGTACCACTGTTCCAGTCCTGTTTTTCTGTTTTTAATACCGAGTTGTAATTCTATAACCCATATCACGCGATATATCTATTCCCTAGTTTATATTACATCGATCCAATATCAAATCAAAGTCTACGGCCCAATGGAACTATAAACTCTCGGCCCAATTATCAATATAAGAGTTCTTGGCCCAATCAATTAAAGGTATCCAGTCTTTTTCTTCTGCTTCTTTTAGCCGACACCAACACCAATATTTATTTTCGTAATCATTATTATTATTGAAAAAAAAAATATAAAAATATCATCACAATCGTTTTCTGGGTTTTCATTTCCCTTCCCACTATTTATCATTTCCCTCAACTTCAATTATCAACTTCACGTTTCTTCTTCGTTTATCAGCTGTAGGAATGTACCGGAGTTTCGAAGGGTTCAAGCAACAGACAGGTTATCTGGCTTAAATTTGTTCGACATAAAATGAAATAGAACGTGTGCAGTACCAGAGGGTTTTTGTGGTGTTGTTGAGCGGTTTAGGGTGATGATTTATGGTTTACGAAAGGAAACAATAACAGGTTTTTGGGAGGATTTCGAATAAGAAAGAAATAAACAACATGGGTGGTGTTTCGTGTCTAAAAAACAGAAAACTGGATCTGCAGCAACAATTGTGGTGGCGACGGTTTGCAATAGAAGACATGAATGATGGTTGTTCATGGTGGTATTCCGTGGTGGAAAGCTGGAAACTCACAATGGAGTTTAGAAGAGAGAGAGAAGAGAGAGATAAACATGGTGGTTTAAGGGTGGCTCACGGTGTTCAAGTGGTCTTGTCTTCGTCGGTAATAGTAAACTACAACAGCAAAACAAGAAGGGTTTGGAGTTGAAATTGAGCGAAAGAATTCAATAGGTGATGACCGGTCGTGTGCTAAACCAGAAACCGAAGCAAAACAGAAACTTGGTAATCATTCACAAGTGGGTTTCGGTTTCTTTTGGGGACTTACATCCGAACATTAACAATGAACTAAGTAGTAGGGTTTGAAGGGTGATTAATAGTAGTTGGAGTTGGTTTTGTGGTGGTGCTCGACAACATATATCAACATTTGTATGATCTTGGTTGTTTGGCCAAAAATGAGCACAAATAGCAGTAACAAAAGATGTCGAAGGACTTTGCTAAGGGGTCTGTTCGAGAGGTAATAGCACATTAGCTTGAACGAATTTAAAAAAGAAAAATATAAATAGATATTACCGCAGCAGTATGCAGTCACATATCGATGAGGAGGAGAAAGAAAATGGTGATCGATGGGTGTCAAAGTAACTCAAGATGGTGGATAGTTGTTACTCATTTGGGTTTTGGTTCCAGTTGTCGAATGACGCAGAAATATAGAAGATGGTTAGGTTTCTAAGATTGTGTAGTATGTATGAACATGTATATATCTTAATCAGATTATGGAAAAAAAACAAGACAAAACAAAAGGTACACAGTAAATTGAATAATGTAGTAGAAAGGGAATAGATCAAGAGATAGTTAGTGATGGTGGACATAAAGGTTCATGCTATTCTGATGTATATGTTGTAATGTTATATATGCGATATGCATATATATTACATAGATATTCATGCATCAATCAAGCAATCAAAAACAGTATTTGATAAAAAGTAAAAAGAATATAATATAATTAATAATAACAATCAGTGATTGTGAAATAAAACAGAATGCACAGTGGCTTCAATAGTAAACTAATTGATATTAACTTCAATCAATAATAGTATAGCCGCTTATAAATATCTATCGACATAATCCTTTAATTTAGGGATATATATCGTGTCCATTGCTAAACAGTTAAAATATAAAAGTCTTTCGAAAAATCCCTAATTTTTAGATTAATCATATTTAATTATTTCACTCATTACCTGTTTGGAACATGATTAAAAAAAGGTTCGAAAATTAATTATTTTCTATTCTGATTTATAAGTACGGAATACTAATTTTTAAACTTAAAAAGGTAAAAATATTTTTAACAAATCTAGGATCTTCGCAATCGATTTACAGTTCAACTTTTATTTTAATCTCTCATAAACTAACGTTAAATCTATATGCACGCTAACGAAGTGTCAACCGAGTAATACAAACTTTGACAAATTAAGCTCGAAATCATTTATATTCAATATACACATTCTATATATATATATATATATATATATATATATATATATATATATATATATATATATATATATATATATATATATATATATATATATATATATATATATATATATATATATATATATATATATATGTAACTATTTACAAATAGTTGTTCGTGAATCGTCGGGAATGGTCAATGATTAAACGAATATATGAAATAGTTCGAAATATTTGTGACTCAACATTACAGAATTTGCTTATCGTGTCGGAAATATATAAAGATTAAGTTTAAATTTGGTCGAAAATTCCCGGGTCATCACAGTACCTACCCGTTAAAGAAATTTCGTCCCGAAATTTGAGTGAGGTGGTCATGACTAACAATAAAAATGTTTTCATGACAAATATGAGTTGATAAATTGAGTTTTATCATTATTGACTAATATAGATAAAACGATTCGATTAGGTGAAGCGCACAAATGAAGTTGTCACAACAGATTTAGATCGAGATTTAACTTTTAACGTAGTTGATGGAATTTAACATTTAACAAGTGACATGTTCATTTTTTTGCACAATCATAAAACCAATTTTAAGATAGTTAAAGCAAGCGGAAGCATTAATAGAACAAGTATATTTGTTAAGCCATTTTGTTAAATCCCATATTAATATCAAGTCTTGGATAAATGCTTACAAATATAACAAGTAGAGAAGATATATGTACCTCCTCAAAGTTAATTGAGGGCTGAATTGGATGAGCAAGATGATGAAAAGATGATGAAAGAAAGCTTCTAACTTGAAGCCTCAAGTGTGTAATACCCCAAGCCCTTTTTGCACCAACACCACCTTTAATTTAGTTAGGATTTTTAACACTTAATCAACTAGCTCAAAACAAGAGAACCTCTCTTTTTACTCCTTAAACAGTTCGGCCAGATTACCACAAGTAGGAGAAAGAATGTTTTTTTTTTTTTTTAAAAGCTAGTTAAACACTTGAGTCAATTCTTGGTATAATCCATTCAACATGCACCTAGGAAAATGTCATCTTAAAAGTAACAAAAGGAGAACATGTGTGTTGTCCCTTGGGACTCAAAAAAAACGTCCACCCATAGGGTTTTATGAAAAGTTTTTAATTTTTATAAAACTTGTTAATTAAAACTAGTAATAACACACCATGTAAATGTTTTGTTACTTGCATTTTTTTTTTCTTTTTATAAACCAATTTATAAAACATAAGACAACATAATTATTTAAACCTATAAATAATTAAATCCTTAATATATATAAATTATCCAAATAATTTATCTCAAGTGATAATACTTTAGAAAACCGATTTTCTAAAGTTCAAGTGTTGCGTATTTATTTAACGACCCATTGTTAAGATCAAATACGTATAAGGTGTCGGTAAGCTTGTTATTGGGTATGACCCGACTTGGATCATAACATATTAGCCACATTAATTTAATATGTCTCTCGGGCATACGAAATACCTTCAATCTCCCACTTGCACGAGAAACATAAGAAATTAATGCAAGTGATGGATACCACCTAACGACCGTCCATCACCCCCAATATGTTATGACTTTGTGCCATTCAATAACATCATCCTTTTCGAGTTCCCGTCTCGAACATGAGTAGGTGAATCTTTCATTATTTCCTTTCGTCCAAGATGTCATGTTAAATTCAAGAGATACAGAGTGATCACTCTCTTATAGATTTAACTTTATCAGGCCTTAGACATCTGACTCTCAACGAATAAGAGGGACAAATTCCATCTTGACTACATACGTCCAAGATATACACTTTACATTATACCTGAGTTCTCCCTTATGTACTACCATATTTCAGAATAGCGAAGGAAAGAATCAAGGCACAATATTTGGTGAATATCCGAACCCAATATGTATCTCAGGTCAGAGGATACAATGATATTCTCCTTTACTCAAGATTACATGTGATCAACCACAAAGGCTCTATACAGTAATTCTTGAGAGCGGGTCTTCCAATATTTGTATCCCACAAATATCTATGAACCTTGCTTGCAACCTTGCCCCACATTCAACCTGAATGTATACCAATTCGAGTTCATAATAGTCTAAACCTCACACTTGTTCCCACAAATGTGATCGACTACGGAATTTAGAATAATAGTTTATTCATGGATAAAATATGCAAAATTGGAACATGACTCATAATTAAATTAATACCATAATTATATTAATGAGTTTGAACTAATTCGTTCCGTTACAATACATAAATAGATCATTTCCAATCACTAGAATATCGAAGCCCCAATGCACAAACATGTCCTTCATGTTTTGGCCCATGTAAAAGCTTCGTGAGTGGATCCGCAACATTTTGATCTGTGTGAACTTTGTGAATACATATCTTTCCCTTTTCAACCTCATCCCTGATGTAGTTGAATCTCCGCTCAATGTGACGAGTCTTTTGATGAGCACGAGGTTCCTTGATTTGAGCAATCGCACCCTCGTTGTCACAAAAGATCTCAAGAGGGTCCTGAATGGAAGGGACCACTCCTAAGTCATCTATGAATTTCTTCATCCATGCAGCTTCCTGAGCTGCCAGTGAGGCGGCAATGTACTCTGACTCTGTAGTGGATAACGCAACAACCTCCTGTTTCGAACTCTTCCAAGAGACCGCACCACCATTTAACATGAAGACATAACCGGATTGTGATCGAGAGTCATCTCGATCAGTTTGGAAACTCGCGTCCACGTAACCTTTTACAGCGAGTTCCTCCTCACCAGACCCATATATTAGAAACATATCCTTAGTCCTCCTAAGGTATTTCAATATACTTTTAACAGCAATCCAATGACTGTTTCCTGGGTTATTCTGGTATCTACTTGTCAAGCTTAGAGCGCATGACACATCCGGTCTAGTACATATCATTGCATACATGATAGACCCAATAGCAGATGCGTATGGGACTTTCTTCATTCTCTCTTGTTCATCTTTCGTGGTAGGACACTGAGATGAACTGAGAACGGTTCCTCTTTGAATAGGTACCAAACCTTTCTTAGAGTTTTCCATCTTGAACCTTTTCAAGATTTTGTCAATGTATGTACTTTGACTTAAACCTATCAATCTCTTGGATCTATTCCTATAGATCCCAATCCCCAATATGTATTGTGCTTCTCCAAGATCCTTAATGGAGAAGCAACCTTTTAACCAAGTTTTGACCTCTTGCATTGTGGTTATATCATTCCCAAACAATAATATATCATCTACATATAGCACAAGGAACATTATAGAGCTCCCACTAGCCTTCTTGTATACACAAGCTTCATCACCATTTTTAATGAAGCCAAATTTCTTTGCCTCTTCATTAAAACGATGATTCCACATTCTAGATGCTTGTTTCAATCCGTAGATTGATTTCTTTAACTTGCATACCTTTTTAGGATTTTTCGGATCAACAAAACCTTCGGGCTGTACCATATAAACATCTTCCTCAAGATATCCATTTAGGAAAGCGGTTTTGACATCCATTTGCCATATTTCATAGTCATAGTGAGCAGCAATGGCAAATAATATCCTAATAGACTTTAGCATTGCCACTGGCGAGAAAGTTTCATCATAATCAATCCCTTGAGTTTGAGTGAAACCTTTTGCTACAAGTCTAGCTTTGTATGTATCCAAGTTTCCATGTATGTCGGTTTTCATTTTGAAAAGCCATTTACAATCAACTAGCCTAGAGCCAGGAGGTTGCGTAACAAGTTCCCAAACTTGGTTGTCATACATGGATTGCATCTCAGATTTCATGGCTTCCTGCCATTTATCTTTATCAATCCTTGATAGAGCATCTTGGTAGTTTGTTGGTTCATCCAAATCAACCGTATAGCAACCATCTATGAGAAAACCATATCTCTCAGGAGGATTGCTAATCCTACCAGATCTACGAATGTCTTGTGTATTTTGATCATCCATTTGATCACTATCAACATTTTCATGTTGAGTGCTAGTGTCAACCAATTGTGTATCATCTATTTGATCTTGAACCTCTTCAAGATCTATCTTCCTTTCACTATTTCCTTCCATTAGGAACTTAGTTTCAAGGAATTCAGCCTTCCGAGCAACAAATACATTTTGTTCAGATGGATCATAGAAATAGTATCCCATATCATCCTTGGGATATCATATGAAGATACACTTCGTGGATCGAGCATTCAACTTATTAGGGACGTAACGCTTAGGATAAGCTTCACATCCCCATATCTTTAAGTATGATAGAGAAGGAGGTTTTCCAAACCACATCTCGTGAGGAGTTCGTTCCACTTTCTTGGTTGGGGCCATATTTAAAATACGAGCCGCGGAGCTTAGACAATAACCCCAAAATGATAGAGGTAACGAGCTTCTTGCCATCATAGATCGAACCATATCCATTAGGGTTCGGTTCCTCCTTTCGGAAACTCCATTAAGTTGGGGTGTTCCGGGTGGAGTAAGTTGTGAGATAATCCCACAACTCCTAAGATGATCTTGGAAAGCATCGCTTAGGTATTCACCTCCTCTGTCGGTACGAAGTACCTTAATTGTCTTATTGAGTTGATTTTGTACTTCGTTTTGATATTCTTTGAATGCTTCAAACGTTTCGTCCTTGTGTCTCAATAAGTAGACATATCCGAAACGACTAAAGTCATCAATGAAAGTAACGAAGTATCTTTCACCATTCCTAGTCATGGGCTTAAAGGGTCCACATACATCCGAATGTATTAATACCAATAAGTCTTTAGCCCTTTCATAGGTCCCTTTGAAAGGCGCTTTAGTCATTTTTCCTTGTAAACAAGATTCACATACATCAAACGAGTCCATTTCATTTGATTTCAAAAGTCCATTCCTTTGAAGTGTATGCATACGATTCTTGTTTATGTGACCAAGGCGACAATGCCATAAGTAGGAATCACTCAAATCCCTTTTGAGTTTCTTGGTGCTAGTATGGTACATTGAGCTACTAAATGATGCATCATCATGAACCAATTCATAAATTCCATTTGAAGGCGAAGCCTTGAAATAGAATACATTATCTAAATAAACATGGATATCATCATTAACAAAATTAAGATTAAAACCACATTGTTTTAAGCGAGAAATAGAAATAATGTTTCTACACAAATCCGGAGCATACAAAACATTTTCTAAAATAAGTTCCAATCCGCTTGGAAGCTTCAAAACAAAATCTCCTTGAGCTTTAACATGCACCTTTGCACCATTGCCCATATAGAGACTTGATGTTCCCACCATATGATCACTTCTCTTGAACCCCTGCAAAGAATTGCAAATATGAGTTCCACATCCTGTGTCTAATACCCATGTATTAGAAGAAGTAATATTAAGCTCAATATATACCATATATATGTTACCTGAGGTTTTCCCTGCATCCCTCTTGTCCTTCAACTCCTTAAGATAGACCGGGCAATTTCGCTTCCAGTGACCCATTTCACCGCAACCGAAACACGGGTATTCTTTGGGGTTTGCCTTCCCAGCTACCTTTTGCTTCTTAGCCTTGTTGATGGTTGGGGTAACCATCTTCCCCTTCCCTTTGCCTTGATAGGCGGGTCCTTTTCTCTTAGCCACCTTTGGCTTAGAGGTCTTACCTTTGGATCCACCTTGATCGATTGCTAACACGGGTAAAGCCCTTTTACCCATGCTAGTTTCCGCCGTTCTAAGCATACCGTGAAGCTCACCTATGCTTTTATCCATCCCATTCATATTGTAATTAATTACAAATTGATCAAACCTTTTTGATAGGGAGTTAAGGATAAGATCGGTGGCTAACTCATTTGATATGTTTAGGTTAAGACGGTTAGCACGATCAATAAGGCTTTTCATCTTAAGCACATAAGATGAAACCGATTGGGTATCGTCCATACGACAAGCATGTAGCGCCCGAATGGTCTCGAAACGCTCGACATGCGCTTGTTGAAGGAACATCTCCTTCAATTGCGTTATCATGTCGTATGCACTATGATGCTCGAAATCCTTTTGGAGTTCGGGAATCATAGTCCCAAGCATTAGGCATGAGACTTGAAGGGAGTCGCGGCAATACTTATCGTAAAAGGCCATTGCCTCCTCATCATCCTCATCCGGTTGATCGGGAATGGGGTCCTCAAGTACATACACTTTATCCTCTTGTTTGAGGACAATCCGAAGATTGCGGAACCAATCCATAAAGTTGGTATGGTTGAGTTTGTCTTTCTCTAAGAGAGACCTTAATGATAGGTTGTTTAGGTTAAGTGGTGCGTTTGGTATGTTGTTGTTGTTATTGGCAGCCATCTACAAAATTAACAAAGTTCGTTTAAGTATCGATTTTAATTTAACATTCAATACCCTTTAAATCAAATTGAACTATTAAATTCTAGAATCCAACGGTAAACCAAATTTCGGTTAGGTGACCTTTATCCCGCAATTTGATTTAGCTAGGTAGTCAATAAATGACAATTGCAATCCATTTGCAACTTCTAGAGTATGGGATCATGCAATCCTTTTGCATGGCATATTTATCCCATCAACGCCTATTTGTTCCTCATGCTTCGGTGACCCTAAGTTCATGATTCCCAAATCAAGTCGTCCTACTTGTATAGACTTGTAAATTCAGCATACATGTGGTTAGGTGACCTTTATCCCACAAGCATGCGAAATTTACCTTAATCATATTAGTTTGCTCATAACGGTTAGGTGACCTTTATCCCATTATGAGTTCCCTAGTAGTTTTAAGTGTCACACAATAGGATGGCGTTTAACTTGTTTGCCTTGTAATAAGGGATTTTAAGTTTTCATTAATTCTAGTTTGAGAAAACTTTTATGTCATACACCAACATGCATTTAGTGTATGGTACTTATGAAAAACCAATTTCATGTCTTGTAATATGCCAATTACTTGATATAAACCATTTTATATATATGTGATCCTTTTCTTGTTCTTAATAACCATTTATTAAGGTCTTTAGATGCTTTTAATTTAACCAATTAAATTGTCGTTTTGCATGTACTTAGTACGTCTAATTTAACCAATTAAATTGTCGTTTTGTTTGATGTTATCTTGTGATTAATTGTATCAACCAAACATACAAAACAATAATCATACAAACAACCACACATGCAAAATAAGTGTGTTCACAATCTAGCCATTTTGGTGGACATTTGTTTAGCCGAAAACAAATGTCACCGGGTTAAGGGGTAATAATACAAAGTAGGAGATAATAATCTCCCACTTATCCTTGCATCCAAATGCTTCTTCTTGTGTTCTTCAAGTCTTCATTATCTTCATCATTTTACAAAATATATCCTAATACATTTTTCTAAAAATGAAAATACAATCTAATCTATTTTACATACCAAATATAAAATAAATTACCTCACCAAAATTAACATTACATACCATATGAATAATTAATTTTACAAACCAAATTGAATGAATATTATTACATACTAAATGAATGAATATAAATCATCAAACATACAACCAAACACAAGGCCAAGGCTTAGATTGTGAACATCATCATACAACCAAATATGAACCAAATAGAAGAGCCAAAAACCCACTTTTGGGACTCCTAAAATTCGGCCAAAATTACATACCCACCCAAACCCGACAATTTTTGTATTCCATTTTTATGCATGTACTTGGAATGCAAATATAGTGGGTTTAAAGACAATATAAGAAGCATAATCCATAGACCTCGGCTCTGATACCATTGATGGAATTTAACATTTAACAAGTGACATGTTCATTTTTTTGCACAATCATAAAACCAATTTTAAGATAGTTAAAGCAAGCGGAAGCATTAATAGAACAAGTATATTTGTTAAGCCATTTTGTTAAATCCCATATTAATATCAAGTCTTGGATAAATGCTTACAAATATAACAAGTAGAGAAGATATATGTACCTCCTCAAAGTTAATTGAGGGCTGAATTTGGTTGAGCAAGATGATGAAAAGATGATGAAAGAAAGCTTCTAACTTGAAGCCTCAAGTGTGTAATACCCCAAGCCCTTTTTGCACCAACACCACCTTTAATTTAGTTAGGATTTTTAACACTTAATCAACTAGCTCAAAACAAGAGAACCTCTCTTTTTACTCCTTAAACAGTTCGGCCAGATTACCACAAGTAGGAGAAAGAATGTTTTTTTTTTTTTTAAAAGCTAGTTAAACACTTGAGTCAATTCTTGGTATAATCCATTCAACATGCACCTAGGAAAATGTCATCTTAAAAGTAACAAAAGGAGAACATGTGTTGTCCCTTGGGACTCAAAAAAAACGTCCACCCATAGGGTTTTATGAAAAGTTTTTAATTTTTATAAAACTTGTTAATTAAAACTAGTAATAACACACCATGTAAATGTTTTGTTACTTGCATTTTTTTTTCTTTTTATAAACCAATTTATAAAACATAAGACAACATAATTATTTAAACCTATAAATAATTAAATCCTTAATATATATAAATTATCCAAATAATTTATCTCAAGTGATAATACTTTAGAAAACCGATTTTCTAAAGTTCAAGTGTTGCGTATTTATTTAACGACCCATTGTTAAGATCAAATACGTATAAGGTGTCGGTAAGCTTGTTATTGGGTATGACCCGACTTGGATCATAACATATTAGCCACATTAATTTAATATGTCTCTCGGGCATACGAAATACCTTCAGTAGTCACGGTGGAAATTAGAAAATAAGGTGCGTCTTAGCTTTTGACGTTGTCTTGGTTGAATTCCGGAATTCAAGGGATTTAAAGAAAATCTTCGATATCTAAAAGATTTGATTCTTCGGCGAATAAGGAAATTAAGATCTCTATAATTAAATACGGTGATCTGCCTCGATTGTTCTGTCTGATATTCCCATTATAAATAAAACTTTTTTCATTTCATTAGTTTCACCATTCCTATACTTTCTTCCCTAATCCATACGTCTAAAAATTGTAACAATGCTTATTCCAGTTCTGATCCTTATTCTTATTCTGACTATCGTATCTGTCCTTATTCTTATCTAACTCCCACCGGAGGATTCTATTCACTTCTACTACTACCTTGGGGTTATAGTGTTTATAATTCTCCCGTGTCTTTATGTTGCGATAAACATTGATATACACGGATTTGTAACTTCTACGTTGTTGTTGGGTTTTATATATTCCCTTATATTTCGATGTCCCTGCTTCTATCTCCTATAATCATGGTCATCCATAGTTAATGCTCTCTCCTATTTGCTGCGATTTATACTCCCTTTCTACTTCGGAGCTTCATGCTTTTGTTTTCTTTTTGCAAGTAATGGTCCAGACTTTATAGGTATGGAGTTTCAAATTATCATAATATACAAGGTAGAAAGGAAAAGGTAGTAGCATGATTTGATTGGTTAAATTACCAGAATTACTGAGGATAGAGCTATCAAGAATATATTTTCTTGATTTGTTCAGAGGTTAAGTAGAATGAATGGGTCATGTAACATGACACGTGATGACGTTATGATTCTGTGAATCATCACGTCCCAGTAGAACTCAGCATGAATTACTGTAATATAATCACGTTGATCAAGTGTCATTATATTATACTAACTTATGCATCAATTCTCAACATTACTTCAATAACATTCATATTTAAGCTCGAAAGTTTACAGAATATAGAAACTAACAGTTTCTATATGATGTAACACAGATAGCACTAAGAGATCAATGATTTCAGATAAGAATAGTTATGAAAATATCCTCAGAAATATCGAAGATATTTATGATGATATTTTTGGAATTTCTAAGATCGAAGGTTGATAATGAAAAATTTTCCGCAAGATTTTAACATGACTATGGAGCAAGATATTTTCTAAAGATTTCAACGGATCCAGAATTACCTGGATTCTTTGAATATAGGGTATGACCCTTGTATTTGTCCTTGGTCTCATTCATACTTTGCTCAATCCGTTTTCCAATTTCAACTTTTCTGAGCTTTACCAACATACTATTCTTTATCATCAAACTTCCGATAATTAAGGTTGTTTACGGTTGTCTACAGTTTCTGCTACTTCATTAAGCTTTTTCAAAGTTCAATGCTTTGATTCGTAGGCAGGGTGCTTTTCAAAATTTCAGAATGGAATATCATAATTCTAAGAGATAAACGTTATATGTATATATATAACTGTTGACGTAGAAACGTTGCGAGATTCAAATACTGATTGCTGATTCCCCGTAATTGGTATGACCATAGTTGTTACAAGATGCGGATGAGTACATGATGAGACTTCAATAGATAAATATAGTGATTTGTCGTAGAGATTTGAGCCAAGGAGCAACGAGGTTGCTAGTACATCGGCTGGTAATATAGTGGAATATAAAAGAATTCTCCGGTATTAAAAGGGTAATCGTATATATCAGAATTATAATAAGGCTACTTCGAATGAAAAGTCGAAGTTGACTTGTTGGAGCTGTGACAAAATTGGCTACTTTGAAAAGGGATCGCAAAGTTATTTTTGCTAATAAATGCCAAAGGATCTGATGCGGCTACGTGTTAAACTTTTACTCAGTTACCGAGGGTTTCTCAGGTGTAATACTATATACATAAATCTTTCCTTCCGTAGATGAAGTGCGGTTGGTTCATCCTCTCGATTGAGGTGTTTTCAAGAATCATGAAAAGTTTGAACGCAGATTGTAATCGTCAAGATACAAATGAGGTTTAAGATGAAATCAAGTGGTAAACTTGAAGAATTGTTTAGTTTCATATGTTATAATCAATATTTTAATTCATTTTAATTGTCCAATATTATTAGTCCACAGTCGATAGTCCACAGTAACGGTCCAATAATTCATATACAGTTTAATATATAATATTCGAATTAATTAATACGTATCTTGACCTGTGTACATGTCTCAGACTCGATCACAACTCAAACTATATATATTATTTTACAATCAACCTCAACCCTGTATAGAGAACTCGATCATTACTGCATATAGAGTGTCTATGGTTATTCCAAATAATATATATAAATGCGTCGATATGATATGTCAAAACCTTGTATACGTGTCCCGATATTTAAAGTGTGTAACATAAATAACAGAAATTAAATGACGATAAATAAAGTGCGTAAAGTAAATAACAGAAATTTAATGACGATAAATAAAATTGCGAGAATGTAAATTGCGATAATTAAATTGCGATAAATAAAGTGTAATTAGTTAGCTGGGAACAATTAGCTCGTAACAGTTAGCGTGGATTCTTAACAAAATTTCTCATAGTTAATTTGTTTGTTTCTAACAAATTTTATTTTGTCAATTGTTTTCTTCATTATGCCACTTGTTGGATTCTAATAGGTCAAAATCCAATTATGAGTTTGAATGAAAATAGTTACTCTGTGGTGAACGGATTCGTATAGCTGTGGGTGTAAGTAGGATAGTAAATGACTGTTTAATCAGATTCGAAGAATATACAGTTTAACTTACTAATGTGAAAACTAAATATTCCTCGGGTATTACCTACCCGTTAAATTATTTTTATCATTAACAGTTTATACAAAAGAATTTTTAATTACAATCTTTGTGAAAATATTTATACATATATATTTTCTTCAGATGTAATCATGGATTTAATGAGTCAATATGATATTAAACTCATTTGATTTACCATTAGAACAAGAATATATAATCTCTAAAATATTAGAGATTACATAATTGCCATGTCAAACGAAGATAAATGATGTAGAACGATTCGCAGATTGATGATTATGCTCGAGGTACATAATGAGATGTTGAGGTGTGAGATGTTGAACTTGGGTTGTTGGTGGTACTGGTATTGATGTTGATGGTACTGTTAGTGCCGTTGACGTTGCTGAAGCTTGTAGTAACCCGAACTTTTCCATATTTATATATATTAATTGAGATTGATATTTACATGATTAAATGTTTCTAACATGTTAAGCAATCAAACTTGTTAAGACTTGATTAATTGAAATATGTTTCATATAGACAATTGACCACCCAAGTTGACCGGTGATTCATGAACGTTAAAACTTGTAAAAACTATATGATGACATATATATGGATATTTATATAGTTAACATGATACTATGATAAGTAAACATATCATTAAGTATATTAACAATGAACTACATATGTAAAAACAAGACTACTAACTTAATGATTTTTAAACGAGACATATATGTAACGATTATCTTTGTAAAGACATTTAATGTATATATATCATATTAAGAGATATTCATACATGATAATATCATGATAATATAATAATTTAAAATCTCATTTGATATTATAAACATTGGGTTAACAACATTTAACAAGATCGTTAACCTAAAGGTTTCAAAACAACACTTACATGTAACGACTAACGATGACTTAACGACTCAGTTAAAATGTATATATATGTAGTGTTTTAATATGTATTTATACACTTTTGAAAGACTTCAATACACTTATCAAAATACTTCTACTTAACAAAAATGCTTACAATTACATCCTCGTTCAGTTTCATCAACAATTCTACTCGTATGCACCCGTATAAGTACTCGTAAAATACACAGTTTTTAGATGTATGTACTCTTGGTATATACACTCCAATGATTAGCTCTTAGCAGCCCATGTGAGTCACCTAACACATGTGGGAACCATCATTTGGCAACTAGCATGAAATATCTCATAAAATTACAAAAATATGAGTAATCATTCATGACTTATTTACATGAAAACAAAATTACATATCCTTTATATCTAATCCATACACCAACGACCAAAAACACCTACAAACACTTTCATTCTTCAATTTTCTTCATCTAATTAATCTCTCTCAAGTTCTATCTTCAAGTTCTAAGTGTTCTTCATATATTCTACAAGTTCTAGTTACATAAAATCAAGAATACTTTCAAGTTTGCTAGCTCACTTCCAATCTTGTAAGGTGATCATCCAACCTCAAGAAATCTTTGTTTCTTACAGTAGGTTATCATTCTAATACAAGGTAATAATCATATTCAAACTTTGGTTCAATTTCTATAACTATAACAATCTTATTTCAAGTGATGATCTTACTTGAACTTGTTTTCGTGTCATGATTCTGCTTCAAGAACTTCGAGCCATCCAAGGATCCGTTGAAGCTAGATCCATTTTTTTCTTTTCCAATAGGTTTATCCAAGGAACTTAAGGTAGTAATGATGTTCATAACATCATTCGATTCATACATATAAAGCTATCTTATTCGAAGATTTAAACTTGTAATCACTAGAACATAGTTTACTTAATTCTAAACTTGATCGCAAAAAAAATGTTAATCCTTCTAACTTGACTTTTAAAATCAACTAAACACATGTTCTATATCTATATGGTATGCTAACTTAATGATTTAAAACCTGGAAACACGAAAAACATCGTAAAACCGGATTTACGCCGTCGTAGTAACACCGCGGGCTGTTTTGGGTTAGTTAATTAAAAACTATGATAAACTTTGATTTAAAAGTTGTTATTCTGAGAAAATGATTTTTATTATGAACATGAAACTATATCCAAAAATTATGGTTAAACTCAAAGTGGAAGTATGTTTTCTAAAATGGTCATCTAGACGTCGTTCTTTCGACTGAAATGACTACCTTTACAAAAACGACTTGTAACTTATTTTTCAGACTATAAACCTATACTTTTTCTGTTTAGATTCATAAAATAGAGTTCAATATGAAACCATAGCAATTTTATTCACTCAAAATGGATTTAAAATGAAGAAGTTATGGGTAAAACAAGATTGGATAATTTTTCTCATTTTAGCTACGTGAAAATTGGTAACAAATCTATTCCAACCATAACTTAATCAACTTGTATTGTATATTATGTAATATTGAGATACCATAGACACGTATACAATGTTTCGACCTATTATGTCGACACATCTATATATATTTCGGAACAACCATTGACACTCTATATGTGAATGTTGGAGTTAGCTATACAGGGTTGAGGTTGATTCCAAAATATATATAGTTTGAGTTGTGATCAATACTGAGATACGTACACACTGGGTCGTGAATTGATTCAAGATAATATTTATCGATTTATTTATGTACATCTAATTGTGGATAACTAGTTGTAGGTTACTAACGAGGACAGCTGACTTAATAAACTTAAAACATCAAAATATATTAAAAGTGTTGTAAATATATTTTGAACATAATTTGATATATATGTATATATTGTTATAGGTTTGTGAATCAACCAGTGGCCAAGTCTTACTTCCCAACGAAGTAAAAATCTGTGAAAGTGAGTTATAGTCCCACTTTTAAAATCTAATATTTTTGGGATGAGAATACATGCAGGTTTTATAAATGATTTACAAAATAGACACAAGTACGTGAAACTACATTCTATGGTTGAATTATCGAAATCGAATATGCCCCTTTTTATTAAGTCTGGTAATCTAAGAATTAGGGAACAGACACCCTAATTGACGCGAATCCTAAAGATAGATCTATTGGGCCTAACAAACCCCATCCAAAGTACCGGATGCTTTAGTACTTCGAAATTTATATCATATCCGAAGTGTGTCCCGGAATGATGGGGATATTCTTATATATGCATCTTGTTAATGTCAGTTACTAGGTGTTCACCATATGAATGATTTTTATCTCTATGTATGGGATGTGTATTGAAATATGAAATCTTGTGGTCTATTATTATGATTTGATATATATAGGTTAAACCTATAACTCACCAACATTTTTGTTGACGTTTTAAGCATGTTTATTCTCAGGTGATTATTATGAGCTTCCGCTATCGCATACTTAAATAAGGACGAGATTTGGAGTCCATGCTTGTATGATATTGTGTAAAAACTGCATTCAAGAAACTTATTTTGTTGTAACATATTTGTATTGTAAACCATTATGTAATGGTCGTGTGTAAACAGGATATTTTAGATTATCATTATTTGATAATCTACGTAAAGCTTTTTAAAACCTTTATTGATGAAATAAAGGTTATGGTTTGTTTTAAAATGAATGCAGTTTTTGAAAAACGTCTCATATAGAGGTCAAAACCTCGCAACGAAATCAATTAATATGGAACGTTTTTAATCAATAAGAACGGGACATTTCAGTTGGTATCCGAGCGTTGGTCTTAGAGAACCAGAATTTTGCATTAGTGTGTCTTATCGAGTTTGTTAGGATGCATTAGTGAGTCTGGACTTCGACAGTGTTTACTTGAAAAATGATTGTTTAACAAATTTTGTTGGAAACTATATATTTTTAACATGTGAATATTATGTGATATATTAATCTCTTAACGCGTTTGATATTATGTGATAGATGTCTACCTCTAGAACAAGTCCCATTTGAAATGTCCCGTTCTTATTGATTAAAAACGTTCCATATTAATTGATTTCGTTGCGAGGTTTTGACCTCTATATGAGACGTTTTTCAAAGACTGCATTCATTTTTAAAACAAACCATAACCTTTATTTCATAAATAAAGGTTTAAAAAGCTTTACGTAGATTATCAAATAATGATAATCTAAAATATCCTGTTTACACACGACCATTACATAATGGTTTACAATACAAATATGTTACATCGAAATCAGTTTCTTGAATGCAGTTTTTACACAATATCATACAAACATGGACTCCAAATCTTGTCCTTATTTTAGTATGCAACAGCGGAAGCTCTTAATATTCACCTGAGAATAAACATGCTTTAAACGTCAACAAAAATGTTGGTGAGTTATAGGTTTAACCTATATATCAAATCGTAACAATAGACCACAAGATTTCATATTTCAATACACATCCCATACATAGAGATAAAAATCATTCATATGGTGAACACCTGGTAACCGACAATAACAAGATGCATATATAAGAATATCCCCATCATTCCGGGACACCCTTCGGATATGATATAAATTTCGAAGTACTAAAGCATCCGGTACTTTGGATGGGGTTTGTTAGGCCCAATAGATCTATCTTTAGGATTCGCGTCAATTAGGGTGTCTGTTCCCTAATTCTTAGATTACCAGACTTAATAAAAAAGGGCATATTCGATTTCGATAATTCAACCATAGAATGTAGTTTCACGTACTTGTGTCTATTTTGTAAATCATTTATAAAACCTGCATGTATTCTCATCCCAAAAATATTAGATTTTAAAAGTGGGACTATAACTCACTTTCACAGATTTTTACTTCGTCGGGAAGTAAGACTTGACCACTGGTTGATTCACGAACCTATAACAATATATACATATATATCAAAGTATGTTCAAAATATATTTACAACACTTTTAATATATTTTGATGTTTTAAGTTTATTAAGTCAGCTGTCCTCGTTAGTAACCTACAACTAGTTGTCCACAGTTAGATGTACAGAAATAAATCGATAAATATTATCTTGAATCAATCCACGACCCAGTGTATACGTATCTCAGTATTGATCACAACTCAAACTATATATATTTTGGAATCAACCTCAACCCTGTATAGCTAACTCCAACATTCACATATAGAGTGTCTATGGTTGTTCCGAAATATATATAGATGTGTCGACATGATAGGTCGAAACATTGTATACGTGTCTATGGTATCTCAAGATTACATAATATATAATAAAAG
The DNA here is from genome assembly GCF_046630445.1 of Rutidosis leptorrhynchoides. Lineage (NCBI taxonomy): Eukaryota > Viridiplantae > Streptophyta > Magnoliopsida > Asterales > Asteraceae > Rutidosis > Rutidosis leptorrhynchoides. The sequence continues at coordinate 203,950,680 of NC_092340.1, forward strand.
TTGATTAAGTTATGGTTGGAATAGATTTGTTACCAATTTTCACGTAGCTAAAATGAGAAAAATTATCCAATCTTGTTTTACCCATAACTTCTTCATTTTAAATCCGTTTTGAGTGAATCAAATTGCTATGGTTTCATATTGAACTCTATTTTATGAATCTAAACAAAAAAAGTATAGGTTTCTAGTCGGAAAAATAAGTTACAAGTCGTTTTTGTAAAGGTAGTCATTTCAGTCGAAAGAACGACGTCTAGATGACCATTTTAGAAAACATACTTCCACTTTGAGTTTAACCATAATTTTTGGATATAGTTTCATGTTCATAATAAAAATCATTTTCTCAGAATAACAACTTTTAAATCAAAGTTTATCATAGTTTTTAATTAACTAACCCAAAACAGCCCGCGGTGTTACTACGACGGCGTAAATCCGGTTTTACGGTGTTTTTCGTGTTTCCAGGTTTTAAATCATTAAGTTAGCATATCATATAGATATAGAACATGTGTTTAGTTGATTTTAAAAGTCAAGTTATAAGGATTAACTTTTGTTTGCGAACAAGTTTAGAATTAACTAAACTATGTTCTAGTGATTACAAGTTTAAACCTTCGAATAAGATAGCTTTATATGTATGAATCGAATGATGTTATGAACATCATTACTACCTTAAGTTCCTTGGATGAACCTACTGGAAAAGAGAAAAATGGATCTAGCTTCAATGGATCCTTGGATGGCTCAAAGTTCTTGAAGCAAAATCATGACACGAAAACAAGTTCAAGTAAGATCATCACTTGAAATAAGATTGTTATAGTTATAGAAATTGAACCAAAGTTTGAATATGATTATTACCTTGTATTAGAATGATAACCTACTGTAAGAAACAAAGATTTCTTGAGGTTGGATGATCACCTTACAAGATTGGAAGTGAGCTAGCAAACTTGAAAGTATTCTTGATTTTATGAAACTAGAACTTTTGGAATTTATGAAGAACACTTAGAACTTGAAGATAGAACTTGAGAGAGTTCAATTAGATGAAGAAAATTGAAGAATGAAAGTGTTTCTAGGTGTTTTTGGTCGTTGGTGTATGGATTAGATATAAAGGATATGTAATTTTGTTTTCATGTAAATAAGTCATGAATGATTACTCATATTTTTGTAATCTTATGAGATATTTCATGCTAGTTGCCAAATGATGGTTCCCACATGTGTTAGGTGACTCACATGGGCTGCTAAGAGCTGATCATTGGAGTGTATATACCAATAGTACATACATCTAAAAGCTGTGTATTGTACGAGTACGAATACGGGTGCATACGAGTAGAATTGTTGATGAAACTGAACGAGAATGTAATTGTAAGCATTTTTGTTAAGTAGAAGTATTTTGATAATTGTATTGAAGTCTTTCAAAAGTGTATAAATACATATTAAAACACTACATGTATATACATTTTAACTGAGTCGTTAAGTCATCGTTAGTCGTTACATGTAAGTGTTGTTTTGAAACCTTTAGGTTAACGATCTTGTTAAATGTTGTTAACCCAATGTTTATAATAACAAAAGAGATTTTAAATTATTATATTATCATGATATTATGATGTACGAATATCTCTTAATATGATATATATACATTAAATGTCGTTACAACGATAAACGTTACATATATGTCTCGTTTCAAAATCATTAAGTTAGTAGTCTTGTTTTTACATATGTAGTTCATTGTTAATATAATTAATGATATGTTTACTTATCATAATATCATGTTAACTATATATATAACCATATATATGTCATCATATAGTTTTTTTACAAGTTTTAACGTTCGTGAATCACCGGTCAACTTGGGTGGTCAATTGTCTATATGAAACCTATTTCAATTAATCAAGTCTTAACAAGTTTGATTGCTTAATATGTTGGAAACATTTAATCATGTAAATATCAATCTCAATTAATATATATAAACATGGAAAAGTTCGGGTCACTACAGTACCTACCCGTTAAATAAATTTCGTCCCGAAATTTTAAGCTGTTGAAGGTGTTGACGAATCTTCTGGAAAGAGATGCGGGTATTTCTTCTTCATCTGATCTTCACTCTCCCAGGTGAACTCGGGTCCTCTACGAGCATTCCATCGAACCTTAACAATTGGTATCTTGTTTTGCTTAAGTCTTTTAACCTCACGATCCATTATTTCGACGGGTTCTTCGATGAATTGGAGTTTTTCGTTGATTTGGATTTCATCTAACGGAATAGTGAGATCTTCTTTAGCAAAACATTTCTTCAAATTCGAGACGTGGAAAGTGTTATGTACAGCCGCGAGTTGTTGAGGTAACTCAAGTCTGTAAGCTACTGGTCCGACACGATCAATAATCTTGAATGGTCCAATATACCTTGGATTTAATTTCCCTCGTTTACCAAATCGAACAACGCCTTTCCAAGGTGCAACTTTAAGCATGACCATCTCTCCAATTTCAAATTCTATATCTTTTCTTTTAATGTCAGCGTAGCTCTTTTGTCAACTTTGGGCGGTTTTCAACCGTTGTTGAATTTGGATGATCTTCTCGGTAGTTTCTTGTATAATCTCCGGACCCGTAATCTGTCTATCCCCCACTTCACTCCAACAAATCGGAGACCTGCACTTTCTACCATAAAGTGCTTCAAACGGCGCCATCTCAATGCTTGAATGGTAGCTGTTGTTGTAGGAAAATTCTGCTAACGGTAGATGTCGATCCCAACTGTTTCCGAAATCAATAACACATGCTCGTAGCATGTCTTCAAGCGTTTGTATCGTCCTTTCGCTCTGCCCATCAGTTTGTGGATGATAGGCAGTACTCATGTCTAGACGAGTTCCTAATGCTTGCTGTAATGTCTGCCAGAATCTTGAAATAAATCTGCCATCCCTATCAGAGATAATAGAGATTGGTATTCCATGTCTGGAGACGACTTCCTTCAAATACAGTCGTGCTAACTTCTCCATCTTGTCATCTTCTCTTATTGGCAGGAAGTGTGCTGATTTGGTGAGACGATCAACTATTACCCAAATAGTATCAAAACCACTTGCAGTCCTTGGCAATTTAGTGATGAAATCCATGGTAATGTTTTCCCATTTCCATTCCGGGATTTCGGGTTGTTGAAGTAGACCTGATGGTTTCTGATGCTCAGCTTTAACCTTAGAACACGTCAAACATTCTCCTACGTATTTAGCAACATCGGCTTTCATACCCGGCCACCAAAAATGTTTCTTGAGATCCTTGTACATCTTCCCCGTTCCAGGATGTATTGAGTATCTGGTTTTATGAGCTTCTCTAAGTACCATTTCTCTCATATCTCCAAATTTTGGTACCCAAATCCTTTCAGCCCTATACCGGGTTCCGTCTTCCCGAATATTAAGATGCTTCTCCGATCCTTTGGGTATTTCCTCCTTTAAATTTCCCTCTTTTAAAACTCCTTGTTGCGCCTCCTTTATTTGAGTAGTAAGGTTATTATGAATCATTATATTCATAGATTTTACTCGAATGGGTTCTCTGTCCTTCCTGCTCAAGGCATCGGCTACCACATTTGCCTTCCCCGGGTGGTAACGAATCTCAAAGTCGTAATCATTCAATAATTCAATCCACCTACGCTGCCTCATATTCAGTTGTTTCTGATTAAATATGTGTTGAAGACTTTTGTGGTCGGTATATATAATACTTTTGACCCCATATAAGTAGTGCCTCCAAGTCTTTAATGCAAAAACAACCGCGCCTAATTCCAAATCATGCGTCGTATAATTTTGTTCATGAATCTTCAATTGTCTAGACGCATAAGCAATCACCTTCGTTCGTTGCATTAATACACAACCGAGACCTTGCTTTGATGCATCACAATAAATCACAAAATCATCATTCCCTTCAGGCAATGACAATATAGGTGCCGTAGTTAGCTTTTTCTTCAATAACTGAAACGCTTTCTCTTGTTCATCATTCCATTCAAATTTCTTCCCTTTATGCGTTAATGCAGTCAAGGGTTTTGCTATTCTGGAAAAGTCTTGGATGAACCTTCTGTAGTAACCAGCTAGTCCTAAAAACTGGCGTATGTGTTTCGGAGTTTTCGGGGTTTCCCACTTTTCAACAGTTTCTATCTTTGCCGGATCCACCTTAATACCTTCTTTGTTCACTATGTGACCGAGGAATTGAACTTCTTCCAACCAAAATGCACACTTTGAAAACTTAGCGTACAATTCTTCCTTCCTCAATACTTCTAACACCTTTCTCAAATGTTCACCGTGTTCTTGGTCATTCTTTGAGTAAATAAGTATGTCATCAATGAAAACAATGACAAACTTGTCAAGGTATGGTCCACACACTCGGTTCATAAGGTCCATGAACACAGCTGGTGCATTAGTTAAACCAAACGGCATGACCATAAACTCGTAATGACCGTAACGTGTTCTGAAAGCAGTCTTTGGAATATCATCTTCTTTCACCCGCATTTGATGATACCCGGAACGTAAGTCAATCTTTGAATAAACAGACGAGCCTTGTAGTTGATCAAATAAGTCATCGATTCTCGGTAGTGGGTAGCGGTTCTTGATGGTAAGTTTGTTCAACTCTCGGTAGTCGATACACAACCTGAATGTACCATCTTTCTTCTTGACAAACAAAACAGGAGCTCCCCAAGGTGATGTGCTTGGTCGAATGAAACCACGCTCTAAAAGTTCTTGTAATTGGCTTTGCAGTTCTTTCATCTCACTGGGTGCGAGTCTGTAAGGAGCACGAGCTATTGGTGCAGCTCCTGGTACAAGATCTATTTGAAATTCAACGGATCGATGTGGGGGTAATCCCGGTAATTCTTTCGGAAATACATCGGGAAATTCTTTTGCGACGGGAACATCATTGATGCTCTTTTCTTCAGTTTGTACTTTCTCGACGTGTGCTAGAACAGCATAGCAACCTTTTCTTATTAGTTTTTGTGCCTTCAAATTACTAATAAGATGTAGCTTCGTGTTGCCCTTTTCTCCGTACACCATTAAGGGTTTTCCTTTTTCTCGTATAATGCGAATTGCATTTTTGTAACAAACGATCTCTGCTTTCACTTCTTTCAACCAGTCCATACCGATTATCACATCAAAACTCCCTAACTCTACTGGTATCAAATCAATCTTAAATGTTTCGCTAACCAGTTTAATTTCTCGATTCCGACATATATTATCTGCTGAAATTAATTTACCATTTGCTAATTCGAGTAAAAATTTACTATCCAAAGGCGTCAATGGACAACTTAATTTAGCACAAAAATCTCTACTCATATAGCTTCTATCCGCACCCGAATCAAATAAAACGTAAGCAGATTTATTGTCAATAAGAAACGTACCCGTAACAAGCTCCGGGTCTTCCTGTGCCTCTGCCGCATTAATATTGAAAACTCTTCCACGGCCTTGTCCATTCGTGTTCTCCTGGTTCGGGCAATTTCTAATAATGTGGCCCGGTTTTCCACATTTATAACAAACTACATTGGCATAACTTGCTCCGACACTACTTGCTCCGCCATTACTCATTCCGACACCATTTGTTCCTTTCGTTCTATTAACCCCTGGTCCGTAGACCTCACACTTCGCCGCGCTATGACCATTTCTTTTACACTTATTGCAAAATTTGGTGCAGAACCCCGAGTGATTCTTTTCACACCTTTGGCATAGCTGCTTCTGATTGTTGTTGTTGTTGTTGCGGTTATTATTGTTGTTGGGATGATTGTTGTAGTTGCTGTTGTTGTTGTTGTTGTTGTTGTTGTTGTTGGGCCGTTTGTTGTAGTTGCGATTGATGTTGCGATTGTTGGGGTAATTGTTGCGATTATTGTTGTAATTGCTGTTGTTGTTGTATTGGTGATTCTTATCACCGTTTTCCTCCCACTTTCTTTTGACTTGCTTCACATTGGTCTCTTCAGCAGTCTGTTCTTTAATTCTTTCTTCAATTTGGTTCACTAGTTTGTGAGCCATTCTACATGCCTGTTGTATGGAGGCGGGCTCGTGTGAACTTATATCTTCTTGGATTCTTTCCGGTAATCCTTTCACAAATGCGTCGATCTTCTCTTCCTCATCTTCGAATGCTCCCGGACACAATAGGCACAATTCTGTGAATCGTCTTTCGTACGTGGTAATATCAAATCCTTGGGTTCGTAACCCTCTAAGTTCTGTCTTGAGCTTATTGACCTCGGTTCTGGGACGGTACTTCTCGTTCATCAAGTGCTTGAATGCTGACCACGGTAGTGCGTACGCATCGTCTTGTCCCACTTGCTCTAGATAGGTATTCCACCATGTTAACGCAGAACCTGTGAAGGTATGCGTAGCGTACTTCACTTTGTCCTCTTCAGTACACTTACTTATGGCAAACACCGATTCAACCTTCTCGGTCCACCGTTTCAATCCGATCGGTCCTTCGGTTCCATCAAATTCCAAAGGTTTGCAGGCAGTGAATTCTTTGTAGGTGCATCCTACACGATTTCCTGTACTGCTAGATCCAAGGTTATTGTTGGTATGTAGCGCAGCCTGTACTGCGGCTATGTTTGAAGCTAGAAAAGTACGGAATTCCTCTTCATTCATATTCACGGTGTGTCGAGTAGTCGGTGCCATTTCCTTCAAAATAGTTAAATGGAACAAGTTAATCATACAGAATATTAAGAGTAGTTAATAGTATTTCGTAGCATAATATGAACTCATTTATAAAAGCTTTTTCTTCATATTAGCGTTTTATAAGTTTAAATTCGGGTAGTACCTACCCGTTAAGTTCATACTTAGTAGCTAATATACAATTCAACTACTACAATTCTATATGAAAAACTGATTATAACAATATTTCGCGTTCAAACTTTTATACAATATTTTACAAACCTACAATACCGCTTATTTTACATAAAGCATGAAATATAGCACACAATAACTTTGATACAAGATAGTTGTGAAGACAATTCTAGCTAGTACACAAGTCGTTCAGCAAAGGCAATAAATACACGTAATTCATACGTCCAGAAACAAGTCATGCATTCTGGTTTTACTAGGACTACTTCCCATCCTTGGTCTTGTGCAACATAGCCGTTATGGCCGTTGATAAGGCAGCGTGTTGTAACGTCATCAAAGGGATGAGGGTTACGTAATGTCCAACAGTCCCGTAATAATCTAAAAACCTCATTTCTTACCCCAATTACCGACTCCGTCACTTGTGGAAACGTTTTGTTTAATAGTTGTAGCCCGATGTTCTTGTTCTCACTTTGGTGAGAAGCGAACATTACTAATCCGTAAGCATAACATGCTTCTTTATGTTGCATGTTAGCCGCTTTTTCTAAATCACGAAGTCCAATATTCGGATATATTGAGTCAAAATAATTTCTTAACCCGTTGCGTAAAATAGCATTTGGGTTCCCCGCAATATATGCGTCAAAGTAAACACATCGTAACTTATGGGTTTCCCAATGTGATATCCCCCATCTTTCAAACGAAAGTCTCTTATAAACCAAGACATTCTTGGAACGTTCTTCGAATGTCTTACAAACTGATCTCGCCTTAAATAGTTGTGCCGAAGAATTCTGGCCGACTCTAGACAAGATTTCATCAATCATGTCTCCGGGTAGGTCTCTTAAAATATTGGGTTGTCTATCCATTTTGTGTTTTTAAACTGTAAAATAGACAAGAGTTAGATTCATAAAAAAATACTTATTAATACAAGCAATTTTTACATATATCATAAAGCATAAGAACACTATATTACATATATTACACCACACGAATACAACTATCTTATTCCAACTCGCTCGTTTCTTCTTCTTCGGTTTTGGTTCGTTTTGCCAAGTTTCTAGGGATATATGATGTTCCCCTAATACGAACCGTCGTTGTCCACATTGGTTTAGAAAAACCTGGTGGTTTAGAGGTTCCCGGGTCATTGTTACAACTTAAGGACTTCGGGGGTTGACGATACATATAAAGTTCATCGGGGTTGGAATTAGATTTCTCTATTTTTATGCCCTTTCCCTTATTATTTTCTTTTGCCTTTTTAAATTCAGTTGGGGTAATTTCTATAACATCATCGGAATTCTCGTCGGAATCCGATTCATCGGAGAATTGGTAATCCTCCCAATATTTTGCTTCCTTGGCGGAAACACCATTGACCATAATTAACTTTGGTCGGTTGGTTGAGGATTTTCTTTTACTTAACCGTTTTATTATTTCCCCCACCGGTTCTATTTCTTCATCCGGTTCCGATTCTTCTTCCGGTTCCGATTCTTCTTCCGGTTCCGACTCTTCTTCCGGTTCCTCTTCGGGAACTTGTGAATCAGTCCACAAATCATTCCAATTTACATTTGACTCTTCATTATTATTAGGTGAGTCAATGGGACTTGTTCTAGAGGTAGACATCTATCACATAATATCAAACACGTTAAGAGATTAATATATCACATAATATTCATATGTTAAAAATATATAGTTTCCAACAAAAATGTTAAGCAATCATTTTTAAAGAAAACACGGTCGAAGTCCAGACTCACTAATGCATCCTAACAAACTCGATAAGACACACTAATGCAAATTTTCTGGTTCTCTAAGACCAACGCTCTGATACCAACTGAAATGTCCCGTTCTTATTGATTAAAAACGTTCCATATTAATTGATTTCGTTGCGAGGTTTTGACCTCTATATGAGACGTTTTTCAAAGACTGCATTCATTTTTAAAACAAACCATAACCTTTATTTCATAAATAAAGGTTTAAAAAGCTTTACGTAGATTATCAAATAATGATAATCTAAAATATCCTGTTTACACACGACCATTACATAATGGTTTACAATACAAATATGTTACATCGAAATCAGTTTCTTGAATGCAGTTTTTACACAATATCATACAAACATGGACTCCAAATCTTGTCCTTATTTTAGTATGCAACAGCGGAAGCTCTTAATATTCACCTGAGAATAAACATGCTTTAAACGTCAACAAAAATGTTGGTGAGTTATAGGTTTAACCTATATATCAAATCGTAACAATAGACCACAAGATTTCATATTTCAATACACATCCCATACATAGAGATAAAAATCATTCATATGGTGAACACCTGGTAACCGACAATAACAAGATGCATATATAAGAATATCCCCATCATTCCGGGACACCCTTCGGATATGATATAAATTTCGAAGTACTAAAGCATCCGGTACTTTGGATAGGGTTTGTTAGGCCCAATAGATCTATCTTTAGGATTCGCGTCAATTAGGGTGTCTGTTCCCTAATTCTTAGATTACCAGACTTAATAAAAAAGGGCATATTCGATTTCGATAATTCAACCATAGAATGTAGTTTCACGTACTTGTGTCTATTTTGTAAATCATTTATAAAACCTGCATGTATTCTCATCCCAAAAATATTAGATTTTAAAAGTGGGACTATAACTCACTTTCACAGATTTTTACTTCGTCGGGAAGTAAGACTTGACCACTGGTTGATTCACGAACCTATAACAATATATACATATATATCAAAGTATGTTCAAAATATATTTACAACACTTTTAATATATTTTGATGTTTTAAGTTTATTAAGTCAGCTGTCCTCGTTAGTAACCTACAACTAGTTGTCCACAGTTAGATGTACAGAAATAAATCGATAAATATTATCTTGAATCAATCCACGACCCAGTGTATACGTATCTCAGTATTGATCACAACTCAAACTATATATATTTTGGAATCAACCTCAACCCTGTATAGCTAACTCCAACATTCACATATAGAGTGTCTATGGTTGTTCCGAAATATATATAGATGTGTCGACATGATAGGTCGAAACATTGTATACGTGTCTATGGTATCTCAAGATTACATAATATATAATACAAGTTGATTAAGTTATGGTTGGAATAGATTTGTTACCAATTTTCACGTAGCTAAAATGAGAAAAATTATCCAATCTTGTTTTACCCATAAATTCTTCATTTTAAATCCGTTTTGAGTGAATCAAATTGCTATGGTTTCATATTGAACTCTATTTTATGAATCTAAACAAAAAAAGTATAGGTTTCTAGTCGGAAAAATAAGTTACAAGTCGTTTTTGTAAAGGTAGTCATTTCAGTCGAAAGAACGACGTCTAGATGACCATTTTAGAAAACATACTTCCACTTTGAGTTTAACCATAATTTTTGGATATAGTTTCATGTTCATAATAAAAATCATTTTCTCAGAATAACAACTTTTAAATCAAAGTTTATCATAGTTTTTAATTAACTAACCCAAAACAGCCCGCGGTGTTACTACGACGGCGTAAATCCGGTTTTACGGTGTTTTTCGTGTTTCCAGGTTTTAAATCATTAAGTTAGCATATCATATAGATATAGAACATGTGTTTAGTTGATTTTAAAAGTCAAGTTAGAAGGATTAACTTTTGTTTGCGAACAAGTTTAGAATTAACTAAACTATGTTCTAGTGATTACAAGTTTAAACCTTCGAATAAGATAGCTTTATATGTATGAATCGAATGATGTTATGAACATCATTACTACCTTAAGTTCCTTGGATGAACCTACTGGAAAAGAGAAAAATGGATCTAGCTTCAATGGATCCTTGGATGGCTCAAAGTTCTTGAAGCAAAATCATGACACGAAAACAAGTTCAAGTAAGATCATCACTTGAAATAAGATTGTTATAGTTATAGAAATTGAACCAAAGTTTGAATATGATTATTACCTTGTATTAAAATGATAACCTACTGTAAGAAACAAAGATTTCTTGAGGTTGGATGATCACCTTACAAGATTGGAAGTGAGCTAGCAAACTTGAAAGTATTCTTGATTTTATGAAACTAGAACTTTTGGAATTTATGAAGAACACTTAGAACTTGAAGATAGAACTTGAGAGAGTTCAATTAGATGAAGAAAATTGAAGAATGAAAGTGTTTCTAGGTGTTTTTGGTCGTTGGTGTATGGATTAGATATAAAGGATATGTAATTTTGTTTTCATGTAAATAAGTCATGAATGATTACTCATATTTTTGTAATCTTATGAGATATTTCATGCTAGTTGCCAAATGATGGTTCCCACATGTGTTAGGTGACTCACATGGGCTGCTAAGAGCTGATCATTGGAGTGTATATACCAATAGTACATACATCTAAAAGCTGTGTATTGTACGAGTACGAATACGGGTGCATACGAGTAGAATTGTTGATGAAACTGAACGAGAATGCAATTGTAAGCATTTTTGTTAAGTAGAAGTATTTTGATAAGTGTATTGAAGTCTTTCAAAAGTGTATAAATACATATTAAAACACTACATGTATATACATTTTAACTGAGTCGTTAAGTCATCGTTAGTCGTTACATGTAAGTGTTGTTTTGAAACCTTTAGGTTAACGATCTTGTTAAATGTTGTTAACCCAATGTTTATAATAACAAAAGAGATTTTAAATTATTATATTATCATGATATTATGATGTACGAATATCTCTTAATATGATATATATACATTAAATGTCGTTACAACGATAAACGTTACATATATGTCTCGTTTCAAAATCATTAAGTTAGTAGTCTTGTTTTTACATATGTAGTTCATTGTTAATATAATTAATGATATGTTTACTTATCATAATATCATGTTAACTATATATATAACCATATATATGTCATCATATAGTTTTTTTACAAGTTTTAACGTTCGTGAATCACCGGTCAACTTGGGTGGTCAATTGTCTATATGAAACCTATTTCAATTAATCAAGTCTTAACAAGTTTGATTGCTTAATATGTTGGAAACATTTAATCATGTAAATATCAATCTCAATTAATATATATAAACATGGAAAAGTTCGGGTCACTACACCATTGACTCACCTAATAATAATGAAGAGTCAAATGTAAATTGGAATGATTCGTGGACTGATTCACAAGTTCCCGAAGAGGAACCGGAAGAAGAGTCGGAACCGGAAGAAGAATCGGAACCGGAAGAAGAATCGGAACTGGAAGAAGAATCGGAACCGGATGAAGAAATAGAACCGGTGGGGGAAATAATAAAACGGTTAAGTAAAAGAAAATCCTCAACCAACCGACCAAGGTTAATTATGGTCAATGGTGTTTCCGCCAAGGAAGCAAAATATTGGGAGGATTACCAATTCTCCGATGAATCGAATTCCGACGAGAATTCCGATGATGTTATAGAAATTACCCCAACTAAATTTAAAAAGGCAAAAGAAAATAATAAGGGAAAGGGCATAAAAATAGAGAAATCTAATTCCAACCCCGATGAACTTTATATGTATCGTCAACCCACGAAGTCCTTAAGTTGTAACAATGACCCGGGAACCTCTAAACCACCAGGTTTTTCTAAACCAATGTGGAAAACAATGGCTCGTATTAGGGGAACATCATATATCCCTAGAAACTTTTCAAAACGAACCAAAACTGAAGAAGAAGAAACAACCGAGTCGGAATAAGATAGTTGTATTCGTGTGGTGTAATATATGTAATATAGTGTGCTTATGCTTTATGATATATGTAAAAATTGCTTGTATTAATAAGTATTTTTTTTTATGAATCTAACTCTTGTCTATTTTACAGTATAAAAACACAAAATGGATAGACAACCCAATATTTTAAGAGACCTACCCGGAGACATGATTGATGAAATCTTGTCTAGAGTCGGTCAGAATTCTTCGGCACAACTATTTAAGGCGAGATCAGTTTGTAAGACATTCGAAGAACGTTCCAAGAATGCCTTGGTTTATAAAAGGCTTTCGTTCGAAAGATGGGGGATATCACATTGGGAAATCCATAAGTTACGATGTGTTTACTTTGACGCATATATTACGGGGAACCCAAATGCTATTTTACGCAATGGGTTAAGAAATTATTTTGACTTAATATATCCGAATATTAGACTTCGTGATTTAGAAAAAGTGGCTAACATGCAACATAAAGAAGCATGTTATGCTTACGGATTAGTAATGTTCGCTTCTCACCAAAGTGAGAACAGGAACATCGGGCTACAACTATTAAACAAAACATTCCCACAAGTGACGGAGTCGGTAATTGGGGTAAGAAATGAGGTTTTTAGATTGTTACGGGACTGTTGGACATTACGTAACCCTCGTCCCTTTGACGACGTTACAACACGCTGTCTTATCAACGGCCATAACGGTTATGTTCCACAAGACCAAGGATGGGAAGTAATCCTAGTAAAACCAGAATGCATGACTTGTTTCTGGTCGTATGAATTACGTGTCTTTATTGCCTTTGCTGAACGACTTGTGTACTAGCTAGAATTATCTTCACAACCATATTGTATCAAATTTATTGTGTGCTATATTTCATGCTATATGTAAAATAAGCGGTATTGTAAGTTTGTAAAATATTGTGTAAAAGTTTGAACGCGAAATATTATTATAATCAGTTTTTCATATAGAATTGTAGTAGTTGAATTGTATATATTAGCTACAAAGTATGAACTTAACGGGTAGGTACTACCCGAATTTAAACTTATAAAACGCTAATATGAAGAAAAAGCTTTTATAAATGAGTTCATATTATGCTACGAAATACTATTAACTACTCTTAATATTCTGTATGATTAACTTGTTCCATTTGACTATTTTGAAGGAAATGGCACCGACTACTCGACACACCGTGAATATGAATGAAGAGGAATTCCGTACTTTTCTAGCTTCAAACATAGCCGCAGTACAGGCTGCGCTACATACCAACAATAACCTTGGATCTAGCAGTACAGGAAATCGTGTAGGATGCACCTACAAAGAATTCACTGCCTGCAAACCTTTGGAATTTGATGGAACCGAAGGACCGATCGGATTGAAACGGTGGACCGAGAAGGTCGAATCGGTGTTTGCCATAAGTAAGTGTACTGAAGAGGACAAAGTGAAGTACGCTACGCATACCTTCACAGGTTCTGCATTAACATGGTGGAATACCTATCTAGAGCAAGTGGGACAAGACGATGCGTACGCACTACCGTGGTCAGCATTCAAGCACTTGATGAACGAGAAGTACCGTCCCAGAACCGAGGTCAATAAGCTCAAGACAGAACTTAGAGGGTTACGAACCCAAGGATTTGATATTACCACGTACGAAAGACGATTCACAGAATTGTGCCTATTGTGTCCGGGAGCATTCGAAGATGAGGAAGAGAAGATCGACGCGTTTTTGAAAGGATTATCGGAAAGAATCCAAGAAGATATAAGTTCACACGAGCCCGCCTCCATACAACAGGCATGTAGAATGGCTCACAAACTAGTGAACCAGATTGAAGAAAGAATTAAAGAACAGACTGCTGAAGAGGCCAATGTAAAGCAAGTCAAAAGAAAGTGGGAGGAAAACGGTGATAAGAATCACCAATACAACAACAACAGCAATTACAACAATAATCGCAACAATTATCCCAACAATCGCAACATCAATCGCAACTACAACAAACGGCCCAACAACAACAACAACAACAATAACAACAACATCAACTACAACAATCATCCCAAAAACAATAATAACCGCAACAACAACAACAACAACAATCAGAAGCAGCTGTGCCAAAGGTGTGAAAAGTATCACTCGGCGTTCTGCACCAAATTTTGCAACAAGTGTAAAAGAAATGGTCATAGCGCGGCGAAGTGTGAGGTCTACGGACCAGGGGTTAATAGAACGAAAGGAACAAATGGTGTCGGAACGAGTAATGGCGGAGCAAGTAGTGTCGGAGCAAGTTATGCCAATGTAGTTTGTTATAAATGTGGAAAACCGGGCCACATTATTAGAAATTGCCCGAACCAGGAGAACACGAATGGACAAGGCCGCGGAAGAGTTTTCAATATTAATGCGGCAGAGGCACAAGAAGACCCAGAGCTTGTTACGGGTACGTTTCTTATTGACAATAAATCTGCTTACGTTTTATTTGATTCGGGTGCGGATAGAAGCTATATGAGTAGAGATTTTTGTGCTAAATTAAGTTGTCCATTGACGCCTTTGGATAGTAAATTTTTACTCGAATTAGCAAATGGTAAATTAATTTCAGCAGATAATATATGTCGGAATCGAGAAATTAAACTGGTTGGCGAAACATTTAAGATTGATTTGATACCAGTAGAGTTAGGGAGTTTTGATGTGATAATCGGTATGGACTGGTTGAAAGAAGTGAAAGCAGAGATCGTTTGTTACAAAAATGCAATTCGCATTATACGAGAAAAAGGAAAACCCTTAATGGTGTACGGAGAAAAGGGCAACACGAAGCTACATCTTATTAGTAATTTGAAGGCACAAAAACTAATAAGAAAAGGTTGCTATGCTGTTCTAGCACACGTCGAGAAAGTACAAACTGAAGAAAAGAGCATCAATGATGTTCCCATTGCAAAAGAATTTCTCGATGTATTTCCGAAAGAATTACCGGGATTACCCCCACATCGATCCGTTGAATTTCAAATAGATCTTGTACCAGGAGCTGAACCAATAGCTCGTGCTCCTTACAGACTCGCACCCAGCGAGATGAAAGAACTGCAAAGCCAATTACAAGAACCTTTAGAGCGTGGTTTCATTCGACCAAGCACATCACCGTGAGGAGCTCCTGTTTTGTTTGTCAAGAAGAAAGATGGTACATTCAGGTTGTGTATCGACTACCGAGAGTTGAACAAACTTACCATCAAGAACCGCTACCCACTACCAAGAATCGACGACTTATTTGATCAACTACAAGGCTCGTCTGTTTATTCAAAGATTGACTTACGTTCCGGGTATCATCAAATGCGGGTGAAAGAAGATGATATTCCAAAGACTGCTTTCAGAACACGTTATGGTCATTACGAGTTTATGGTCATGCCGTTTGGTTTAACTCATGCACCAGCTGTGTTCATGGACCTTATGAACCGAGTGTGTGGACCATACATTGACAAGTTTGTCATTGTTTTCATTGATGACATACTTATTTACTCAAAGAATGACCAAGAACACGGTGAAAATTTGAGAAAGGTGTTAGAAGTATTGAGGAAGGAAGAATTGTACGCTAAATTTTCAAAGTGTGCATTTTGGTTGGAAAAAGTTCAATTCCTCGGTCACATAGTGAACAAAGAAGGTATTAAGGTGGATCCGGCAAAGATAGAAACTGTTGAAAAGTGGGAAACCCCTAAAACTCCGAAACACATACGCCAGTTTTTAGGACTAGCTTGTTACTACAGAAGGTTCATCCAAGACTTTTCCAGAATAGCAAAACCCTTGACTGCATTAACGCATAAAGGGAAGAAATTTGAATGGAATGATGAACAAGAGAAAGCGTTTCAGTTATTGAAGAAAAAGCTAACTACGGCACCTATATTGTCATTGCCTGAAGGGAATGATGATTTCGTGATTTATTGTGACGCATCAAATCAAGGTCTCGGTTGTGTATTAATGCAACGAACGAAGGTGATTGCTTATGCGTCAAGACAATTGAAGATTCACGAACAAAATTATACGACGCATGATTTGGAATTAGGCGCGGTTGTTTTTGCATTAAAGACTTGGAGGCACTACTTATATGGGGTCAAAAGTATTATATATACCGACCACAAAAGTCTTCAACACATATTTAATCAGAAACAACTGAATATGAGGCAGCGTAGGTGGATTGAATTATTGAATGATTATGACTTTGAGATTCGTTACCACCCGGGGAAGGCAAATGTGGTAGCCGATGCCTTGAGCAGGAAGGACAGAGAACCCATTCGAGTAAAATCTATGAATATAATGATTCATAATAACCTTACTACTCAAATAAAGGAGGCGCAACAAGGAGTTTTAAAAGAGGGAAATTTAAAGGATGAAATACCCAAAGGATCGGAGAAGCATCTTAATATTCGAGAAGACGGAACCCGGTATAGCGCTGAAAGGATTTGGGTACCAAAATTTGGAGATATGAGAGAAATGGTACTTAGAGAAGCTCATAAAACCAGATACTCAATACATCCTGGAACGGGGAAGATGTACAAGGATCTCAAGAAACATTTTTGGTGGCCGGGTATGAAAGCCAATGTTGCTAAATACGTAGGAGAATGTTTGACGTGTTTTAAGGTCAAAGCTGAGCATCAGAAACCATCAGGTCTACTTCAACAACCCGAAATCCCGGAATGGAAATGGGAAAACATTACCATGGATTTCATCACTAAATTGCCAAGAACTGCAAGTGGTTTTGATACTATTTGGGTAATAGTTGATCGTCTCACCAAATCAGCACACTTCCTGCCAATAAGAGAAGATGACAAGATGGAGAAGTTAGCAAGACTGTATTTGAAGGAAGTCGTCTCCAGACATGGAATACCAATCTCTATTATCTCTGATAGGGATGGCAGATTTATTTCAAGATTCTGGTAGACATTACAGCAAGCATTAGGAACTCGTCTAGACAGGAGTACTGCCTATCATCCACAAACTGATGGGCAGAGTGAAAGGACAATACAAACGCTTGAAGACATGCTACGAGCATGTGTTATTGATTTCGGAAACAGTTGGGATCGACATCTACCGTTAGCAGAATTTTCCTACAACAACAGCTACCATTCAAGCATTGAGATGGCACCGTTTGAAGCACTTTATGGTAGAAAGTGCAGGTCTCCGATTTGTTGGAGTGAAGTGGGGATAGACAGATTACGGGTCCGGAGATTATACAAGAAACTACCGAGAAGATCATCCAAATTCAACAACGGTTGAAAACCGCCCAAAGTCGATAAAAGAGCTACGCTGACATTAAAAGAAAAGATATAGAATTTGAAATTGGAGAGATGGTCATGCTTAAAGTTGCACCTTGGAAAGGCATTGTTCGATTTGGTAAACGAGGGAAATTAAATCCAAGGTATATTGGACCATTCAAGATTATTGATCGTGTCGGACCAGTAGCTTACCGACTTGAGTTACCTCAACAACTCGCGGCTGTACATAAAACTTTCCACGTCTCGAATTTGAAGAAATGTTTTGCTAAAGAAGATCTCACTATTCCGTTAGATGAAATCCAAATCAACGAAAAACTTCAATTCATCGAAGAACCCGTGAAATAATGGATCGTGAGGTTAAAAGACTTAAGCAAAACAAGATACCAATTGTTAAGGTTCGATGGAATGCTCGTAGAGGACCCGAGTTCACCTAGGAGCATGAAGATCAGATGAAGAAGAAATACCCGCATCTATTTCCAGAAGATTCGTCAACACCTTCAACAGCTTAAAATTTCGGGACGAAATTTATTTAACGGGTAGGTACTGTAGTGACCCGAACTTTTCCATGTTTATATATATTAATTGAGATTGATATTTACATGATTAAATGTTTCCAACATGTTAAGCAATCAAACTTGTTAAGACTTGATTAATTGAAATATGTTTCATATAGACAATTGACCACCCAAGTTGACCGGTGATTCACGAACGTTAAAACTTGTAAAAACTATATGATGACATATATATGGATATTTATATATTTAACATGATACTATGATAAGTAAACATATCATTAAGTATATTAACAATGAACTACATATGTAAAAACAAGACTACTAACATAATGATTTTTAAACGAGACATATATGTAACGATTATCGTTGTAAATACATTTAATGTATATATATCATATTAAGAGATATTCATACAGGATAATATCAAGATAATATAATAATTTAAAATCTCATTTGATATTATAAACATTGGGTTAACAACATTTAACAAGATCGTTAACCTAAAGGTTTCAAAACAACACTTACATGTAACGACTAACGATGACTTAACGACTCAGTTAAAATGTATATACATGTAGTGTTTTAATATGTATTTATACACTTTTGAAAGACTTCAATAAACTTATCAAAATACTTCTACTTAACAAAAATGCTTACAATTACATCCTCGTTCAGTTTCATCAACAATTCTACTCGTATGCACCCGTATTCGTACTCGTACAATACACAGTTTTTAGATGTATGTACTATTGGTATATACACTCCAATGATCAGCTCTTAGCAGCCCATGTGAGTCACCTAACACATGTGGGAACCATCATTTGGCAACTAGCATGAAATATCTCATAAAATTACAAAAATATGAGTAATCATTCATGACTTATTTACATGAAAACAAAATTACATATCCTTTATATCTAATCCATACACCAACGACCAAAAACACCTACAAACACTTTCATTCTTCAATTTTCTTCATCTAATTAATCTCTCTCAAGTTCTATCTTCAAGTTCTAAGTGTTCTTCATATATTCTACAAGTTCTAGTTACATAAAATCAAGAATACTTTCAAGTTTGCTAGCTCACTTCCAATCTTGTAAGGTGATCATCCAACCTCAAGAAATCTTTGTTTATTATAGTAGGTTATCATTCTAATACAAGGTAATAATCATATTCAAACTTTGGTTCAATTTCTATAACTATAACAATCTTATTTCAAGTGATGATCTTACTTGAACTTGTTTTCGTGTCATGATTCTGCTTCAAGAACTTCGAGCCATCCAAGGATCCATTGAAGCTAGATCCATTTTTCTCTTTTCCAGTAGGTTTATCCAAGGAACTTAAGGTAGTAATGATGTTCATAACATCATTCGATTCATACATATAAAGCTATCTTATTCGAAGGTTTAAACTTGTAATCACTAGAACATAGTTTAGTTAATTCTAAACTTATTCGCAAACAAAAGTTAATCCTTCTAACTTGACTTTTAAAATCAACTAAACAAATGTTCTATATCTATATGATATGCTAACTTAATGATTTAAAACCTGGAAACACGAAAAACATCGTAAAACCGGATTTACGCCGTCGTAGTAACACCGCGGGCTGTTTTGGGTTAGTTAATTAAAAACTATGATAAACTTTGATTTAAAAGTTGTTATTCTGAGAAAATGGTTTTTATTATGAACATGAAACTATATCCAAAAATTATGGTTAAACTCAAAGTGGAAGTATGTTTTCTAAAATGGTCATCTAGACGTCGTTCTTTCGACTGAAATGACTACCTTTACAAAAATGACTTGTAACTTATTTTTCTGACTATAAACCTATACTTTTTCTGTTTATATTCATAAAATAGAGTTCAATATGAAACCATATCAATTTGATTCACTCAAAACGGATTTAAAATGAAGAAGTTATGGGTAAAACAAGATTGGATAATTTTTCTCATTTTAGCTACGTGAAAATTGGTAAAAAATCTATTCCAACCATAACTTAATCAACTTGTATTGTATATTATGTAATATTGAGATACCATAGACACGTATACAATGTTTTGACCTATCATGTCGACACATCTATATATATTTCGGAACAACCATAGACACTCTATATGTGAATGTTGGAGTTAGCTATACAGGGTTGAGGTTGATTCCAAAATATATATAGTTTGAGTTGTGATCAATACTGAGATACGTATACACTGGGTCGTGGATTGATTCAAGATAATATTTATCGATTTATTTCTGTACATCTAATTGTGGACAACTAGTTGTAGGTTACTAACGAGGACAACTGACTTAATAAACTTAAAACATCAAAATATATTAAAAGTGTTGTAAATATATTTTGAACATACTTTGATATATATGTATATATTGTTATAGGTTCGTGAATCAACCAGTGGCCAAGTCTTACTTCCCGATGAAGTAAAAATCTGTGAAAGTGAGTTATAGTCCCACTTTTAAAATCTAATATTTTTGGGATGAGAATACATGCATGTTTTATAAATGATTTACAAAATAGACACAAGTACGTGAAACTACATTCTATGGTTGAATTATCGAAATCGAATATGCCCCTTTTTATTAAGTCTGGTAATCTAAGAATTAGGGAACAGACACCCTAATTGATGCGAATCCTAAAGATAGATCTATTGGGCCTAACAAACCCCATCCAAAGTACCAGATGCTTTAGTATTTCGAAATTTATATCATATCCGAAGGGTGTCCCGGAATGATGGGGATATTCTTATATATACATCTTGTTAATGTCGGTTACCAGGTGTTCACCATATGAATGATTTTTATCTCTATGTATGGGATGTGTATTGAAATATGAAATCTTGTGGTCTATTATTATGATTTGATATATATAGGTTAAACCTATAACTCACCAACATTTTTGTTGACGTTTTAAGCATGTTTATTCTCAGGTGATTATTAAGAGCTTCCGCTGTCGCATACTTAAATAAGGACGAGATTTGGAGTCCATGCTTGTATGATATTGTGTAAAAACTGCATTCAAGAAACTTATTTTGTTGTAACATATTTGTATTGTAAACCATTATGTAATAGTAGTGTGTAAACAGGATATTTTAGATTATCATTATTTGATAATCTACGTAAAGCTTTTTAAAACCTTTATTGATGAAATAAAGGTTATGGTTTGTTTTAAAATGAATGCAGTCTTTGAAAAACGTCTCATATTGAGGTCAAAACCTCGCAACGAAATCAATTAATATGGAACGTTTTTAATCAATAAGAACGGGACATTTCAAAGCTGGTACGTTTTGCCCCATATTTCTCAAGGCTCCAACTCAGGCGCGTAGTTCGTTGACTTATTACTCCAGGATGATTATCGGTCGGAACGAGCAGATGAATAAGGTTTCAAATTGTGGATAGAATATAATCATGTCGAGTTACTCTGGAAATGAGGGTGAAGATGGTGTTTCGGATTGGTTCGCCAGTGAATGCTTCAAGTTCTTCGCCCAGCGAACAATATGGTGGGTGAAAGGGATCTCTTCTTCTTGTCTCCAATGATTAAGTAGACTACGAACCCATCAAATGAATTGGAGATGGATGATTGGTTGATTCATTCTGGTGACGCTACTTTCCGAGCTTAGGTGAACATCCATGTCGAAATAGCTGTCGAAATTCGAGGGATTTAAACTAGTTGAGGGATTCATATCGTACGATCAGATAAAGGATTTTTGATAAGAAATAGATTATAGGTTGTAGATTAGTACCCTGTAATACATAATTTACATATGCATATATAATACTAAAATCCCATAAGTTACGGAGGAATCTACGGAATATGTTAGGCAAAGTTTACAGTAATAGATATGCTAAGATATGAATTAGCAGATACGCTAAGATATGAATTTGTCTATACACTATTTATGCAATCAATGCAGCAAGATGTGTCTAGACTAGGAATGATAAGCAGGTAATTTCATAAGGATGATAAGTAGGTAATTTTTGACACGAAATGATAAGCAAAACTTTTGACATGCTGACACGGTAGAAGTCCAGACTTACTAAAGCATCCTAACGAATTATCAGTTAGACACACTAATGCAGACCTGGTTCGCTAAGACCACCGCTCTGATACCAACTGTGAAGACCCGTCCTAATCTATCCGGACGAAGTCCATATTGATTATAAACGATTCACAACAGTTGATTACATCGCGAGGTACTTGATCTCTATATGATACATTTTACAAACATTGCATTCGTTTTTGAAAAGACAATCTTTCATTACATCGAAAGTTGACGGCAGGCATATCATTTCATAATATATCTAACTATATTTGACTTAGTAATAATCTTGATGAACGCAACGACTCGAATGCAACGTCTTTTGAAATATGTCATGAATGACTCCAAGTAATATCTCTAAGATGAGCAAATGCACAGTGAAAGATTTCTTTCATACCTGAGAATAAACATGCTTTCAAGTGTCAACCAAAAGGTTGGTGAGTTCATTAGTTTAACATAAATAATCATTTCCATCATTTTAATAGACCACAAGATTTCATTTTCAGTTCTCATAAATATATGTCCCATACATAGAGACAAAAATAATCATTCATATGGATTGAACACTTGGTAACCGACATTCACAATATGCATATAAGAATATCCCCATCATTCCGGGATCCTCCTTCGGACATGATATAAATTTCGAAGTACTAAAGCATCCGGTACTTTGGATGGGGCTTGTTGGGCCCGATAGATTTATCTTTAGAGTTCGCATCAATTAGGGTGTCTGTTCCCTAATTCTTAGATTACCAGACTTAATAAAAAGGGCATATTCGATTTCGATAATTCAACCATATAACGTAGTTTCAATTACTTGTGTCTATTTCGTAAAAAATTTATAAAAATTGCGCATGTTTAGGGTGATGATTTATGGTTTACGAAAGGAAACAATAACAGGTTTTTGGGAGGATTTCGAATAAGAAAGAAATAAACAACATGGGTGGTGTTTCGTGTCTACAAAACAGAAAACTGGATCTGCAGCAACAATTGTGGTGGTGACGGTTTGCAATAGAAGACATGAATGATGGTTGTTCATGGTGGTATTCCGTGGTGGAAAGCTGGAAACTCACAATGGTTTTTAGAAGAGAGAGAAGAGAGAGATGAACATGGTGGTTTAAGGGTGGCTCACGGTGTTCAAGTGGTCTTGTCTTCGTCGGTAATAGCAAACGACAACAAGGTTCGATTTATTTTCTTTTCGTGTTAACTCCCGATCGAATAGGAATAACAGTAGCAAATCTTAACTACAACAGCAAAACAAGAAGGGTTTGGAGTTGAAATTGAGCGAAAGAATTCAATAGGTGATGACCGGTCATGTGCTAAACCAGAAACCGAAGCAAAACAGAAACTTGGTAATCATTCACAAGTGGGTTTCGGTTTCTTTTAGGGACTTACATCCGAACATTAACAATGAACTAAGTAGTAGGGTTTGAAGGGTGATTAATAGTAGTTGGAGTTGGTTTTGTGGTGGTGCTCGACAACATATATCAACATTTGTATGATCTTGGTTGTTTGGCCAAACATGAGCACAAATAGCAGTAATAAAAGATGTCGAAGGACTTTGCTAAGGGGTCTGTTCAAGAGGTAATAGCACAATAGCTTGAACGAATTAAAAATAGCAAAATATAAATAGATATTACTGTAGCAGTATGCAGTCACATATCGATGAGGAGGAGAAAGAAAATGGTGATCGATGGGTGTCAAAGTAACTCAAGATGGTGGATAGTTGTTACTCATTTGGGTTTTGGTTCCAGTTGTCGAATGACGCAGAAATATAGAAGATGGTTAGGTTTCTAAGATTGTGTAGTATGTATGAATATGTATATATCTTAATCAGATTATGGAAAAAAAAAAACAAAACAAAAGGTACACAGTAAATTGAATAATGTAGTAGAAAGGGAATAGATCAAGAGATAGTTAGTGATGGTGGACATAAAGGTTCATGCTATTCTGATGTATATGTTGTAATGTTATATATGCGATATGCATATATATTACATAGATATTCATGCATCAATCAAGCAATCAAAAACAGTATTTGATAGAAAGTAAAAATAATATAATATAATTAATAATAACAATCAGTGATTGTGAAATAAAACAGAATGCACAGTGGCCTCAATAGTAAACTAATTGATATTAACTTCAATCAATAATAGTATAGCCGCTTATAAATATCTATCGACATAATCCTTTAATTTAGGGATATATATCGTATCCATTGCTAAACAGTTAAAATATAAAAGTCTTTCGAAAAATCCCTAATTTTTAGATTAATCATATTTAATTATTTCACTCATTACCTGTTTGGAACATGATTAAAATAAAGGTTCGAAAAGTAATTATTTTCTATTCCGATTTATAAGTACGGAATACTAATTTTTAAACTTAAAAAGGTAAAAATATTTTTAACAACTCTAGGATCTTTGCAATCGATTTACAGTTCAACTTTTATTTTAATCTCTCATAAACTCATGTTAAATCTATATGCACGCTAACGAAGTGTCAACCGAGTAATACAAACTTTGACAAATTAACCTCGCAATCATTTATATTCAATATACACATTCTATATATATATATATATATATATATATATATATATATATATATATATATATATATATATATATATATATCAAGTCTTAATTAACAAGTTTAAGTAAATAAATATATTAATTATATTCTTTTAAATAACTAAATATAATATTATATATTTACAAGTAATATTTATATATATATATATATATATATATATATATATATATATATATATATATATATATATATATATATATATATATAAATATATATGTAACTATTTACAAATAGTAGTTCGTGAATCGTCGGGAATGGTCAATGATTAAACGAATATATGAAACTGTTCGAAATATTTGTGACTCAACATTACAGACTTTGCTTATCGTGTCGGAAATATATAAAGATTAAGTTTAAATTTGGTCGAAAATTCCCGGGTCATCCCAGCGATGCCCTTTTCCATGATAATTAAAACACACAACATCACCATCACTCGATGTCGGGCACTCCCAAAACTTGTGACCTCTTTCGCCACATTTGAAACATCTAGACGCACTAGAATTCGATGTTCCTTTCCCCACATTACTCGTACCTCCAATTGCGCTTTTAGTTCCCTTACTCGGAGCGCCATACGAGTCAACCGTTCTCTTAATCGGAACATTATTGATCCGCTCCCAAGGATATGGCTCAAAACCCTTAGCCAAGGCAAATAGCTCGGCAAACGAGTTCACTTGCCTAAGACTTATCTTCCAACGTAACTCATCGTTTAAAGCCTTACGGAAATCTTGCATCAACAACCTTTCGTTATTTATGTACTCGGGACAAAATCGCGCCTTAGACATAAAGGTAGCCCGTAGAGTATTTAGGTCCATAGACCCTTGTCTCAACATGCGTATCTCCTCACGCATTCTTGTCAAGTCGGCTTGCGTTCAAAATTCTTCAAAGAATTCTTTCTTAAAATCGCCCCATGACAAACTCATGAACAGTTCTTCACCGACCCTATCAATTTTACCATCCAACCAATCTTTCGCACCATCTCGCAACAAACTAGTAGCGATTCTCGTTTTCTTTTCCGGAGGACACTCACCTGTACGAAAACATCCTTCGATAGCCGAGATCTAACGAGTACTCACTAACAGATCCGGTTCTCCGTGATACATAGGAGGTTTAGTCGCTCGAAACTCCTTGTAACTAAACTCCTTTTTACCATTACCCCGAGGCTCGATAAGCCTTCTTTCAAATTCTTCTCGAATCGTTTTCACTTTCTTTGTAACCTCGGCTTCAACCTTAGCCGCAAACTCATCGTTGTTATTTCGTTCCTCACTCGATGCACCTCTTCCCGTCGCCATTCTAAAGAATGTAAGAAATCGATTAAACACGAATGAAAATCAACCATAAGCACCAAACCACCCCCATATTGAACGACACTCGTCGTACATCACTTGTAGACACGATCTACACCCGTTTTAGCGACCCGACCAAATCATGTTTGACGGCGCCGACTACTTAGGTCCCGTTACGTGGTCATAAGTATTTAACATGACGTTTGACCAAAATATGTCGCATTTATTTCATAAGTAAAAGGATGTTTCAAGTTTACAAACGTAGCTCAAAACACTAGTTACATTACAAAGTTTAACGCATGAATGAAATCTATGCGACACAATTTAAAGTAGTCAAAAGATGCTCCAACTATGCATGTATACTCGACATCCAAGCAAGTATCAAAAAGAGTACGGAAGCATGTATCAAGTAGCGTTCAAGGACCTGAGGAAACATATAGAAAACTGTCAACGAAAACGTTGGTGAAATCATAGGTGTTTTAGTAAACATTGCATTTGAACCACAAGATTTAATATAATATGATTATCAAAATCATTTGCATTCCAAAGTTGTTATTTGTTTCGCGGGCACCCAATTATCAAACTTAACTGTTTTGCACCCTTTGCATAGTGTTAGAACATACACTAGACCCACAAATATATTTCATCCGCTAACGGTAGTGAACCGTCCGATTGGGGCTCGTCAAGCCCATGTGATCACATAATATAAGTTCACGTTTACACCCTGCAAGTGTAACTAATGATAATTGAATTGAGGCTTTTTGTTCAAACCCGTAGGTGTAATGTTCGTTTTCGTACTTCTGTTCAAGTGTAAAAGTATGATACGTATATGTTTCTCATCCCATAGTTTAAAGCATAAAAGTTGTTGAAAGATGGGACTATGATCTCACATTGTATGCACGAGTAATAAGTACTTCAACAAGTAACGTGTGCAAAGAACAATGCTAGTCTTGACCTAAACAAATAGGTCGTATCAATATCGGTAAACGCGATAGGTCAAAGATGTTCAATTAGTCCTATGGCTCATTACGACTCGATTATGTAGCATGTGAATCAAATTGTATAAGTTTCATGCAAGATACAAGTATAGAAACAAGTTAGAAAGATTGCATAATCATTTGGTTAAGTTTGAGAAAAAGTCAAACTTTGGTCGGTCAAAGTCAACGAAAAAGTCAACACGTTCGGGTCGGGTCCCGAACTATTTTTCGGAGGTTTTTATTCATATATAAGCATGTTAGAACAAGTCTCATGTGAATCGGAGGTCCATAGCATGCCAAAAAATTTTCATATAATTGACAAGTAGGTTAGAACCTGAACACGGCTTAGGTCGCGCCGCGACCCAGGATTGCCGCGCCGTGGCGATCAACGGGTGCTGGTACCTGGTCAGTCTCAATTGTCCAAGTCTCAAATCAAACTTCATTTTCACATAAATCACAAACCGTAAACTCTTACGACACGCATTTTATATCGTTGGAAAGCTAATTTGACAAAGAACACGACTAAACACATTTCACCAACCAAAAACATCATTTGCAATAACCGACTTTCCAACATTTAATGCTCAATTAATACTCAAGTTCATAAATGCACAAAATAGGATTCGGGAATTAAATGCATCCCTATAACGTGCCGTTTCGTAGGTAATCAAGCATACAATACAACTAACTAGTTACTAACAATAATTCATGGCATTCAATATATCAAAAGTTCATTTCAAGTTCACCGAACCCTAACCCAAATTCACCAAAAGCACTAATCATGTTTATGAAGTTTTCTAAACAACCTACACATCAAATTGAAGCTGGTGATGTTAGGAACACATTTAATACATGCATTTATAACATTTAACAACATTTAAGCAATCAAATCATCAATAAATCACACCAAACTTTCAAGTTCATGCTAGTTATCAAAAATAACAAGATCGAACATATAATTCATATATTCATGTTAGACTTGAGCCATAGACACTAATTAACAACTTTATAAGTTAAAAACATCAAGAACACAAAATCTAGTGATTTTAGAAAGTTACCCAAACGTAATGAAATCGGTATGGAATCGAAGAAGAAGTTGCAAGGATTCCAAATATGTAATTTGTTTTGCAAGACACCCGCTAGCTTGGATTTAGATGATGATTCTTTGAAATGGTGTTTTGAGAGAAAATAAGAAAGTAGGGAAGAAAATGGAAAAAGAAAAGGGAATTAATGAATGGATGAGAGTGAAGGGTTGACTAGTTGACCTAGTCACCTCTTTGCTCTCTTGGCAACAATGGTCCCTCTAGTTTCATTCGGGTGCGTGAATTACCTAAACGAGATATTTTAAAACGCGTATTAACGAGGGATGTCATAAACATATAACGGAATTTAAATAGTTAAATAGAAAATAAACGGAAAAAGGCGGGATGTTACATTACCTACTCCTTAAAAGAAGTTTCGTCCTGAAATTTAAGTAGGCGTAGTAGTCATTGTTTCTTCCTCGGGATCTTACGTTTCCAGAACCGGAAACAAGTGAGGGTATTTCTTTTGCATTTGATCTTGCCTTTCCCAAGTAAACTCGGGTCCTCTTTTGGCGTTCCAACGGACTCTGACAATCAGGATTCGGCTTTGTTTCAACATCTTGACGGAGGTGTCCACAATCTCAACCGGTTCCTCCACAAAATGAAGTTTGTCATCAATAGTAAGTTCCTCGAGAGGGATGACGATATCGGGTTCGGCAAGACACTTTTTCAAGTTAGATACATGGAAGGTAGGATGAACGGAGTTCAGTTGAGGCGGAAGATCTAAACGATAAGCAACGGTTCCAATACGCTCCAAGATTTCGAAAGGACTAATATACCTTGGATTTAGCTTCCCGCGTTTCCCAAAATGGATTACACCCTTCCAAGGCACGATTTTTAACATTACTTGGTCACCGACTTGAAATTCGAGGTCGTTGCGTCTTTTGTCGGTGTAGCACTTTTGACGACTCCGGGCCGTCCGAAGCCTATCTCGGATTTGTACGATCTTCTCGGTGGTTTCATGAATGAGTTCGGGTCCGGTGATTTGAACGTCGCCTACCTTGGCCGAAAAAAGAGGTGAACGACATTTTCGACCATATAACGCTTCAAAAGGTGCGGCTTTTATACTCGCGTGATAACTATTATTGTAAGAGAACTCGGCGAGAGGTAAGTGCATGTCCCAAGCTTTTCTAAAATCGAAAACACAAGCTCGTAACATGTCCTCCAAGGTTTGAATTGTGCGTTCGCTTTGTCCATCGGTTTGAGGGTGATATGCGGTGCTCATGTCTAAACGCGTTCCCAACGCTTCTTGCAAGGTACACCAAAATCTAGAAACAAAACGGCCATCTCGGTCGGAGATAATCGATAAAGGTACACCGTGTCGGGCTACGATCTCCTTGATGTAAAGTTGTGCAAGTTTCTCCATTTTTTCGGTCTCCTTCATGGCGAGAAAGTGTGCGGATTTGGTGAGACGGTCAACAATAACCCAAATGGTATCATAACCGCCCGTTGTCTTTGGTAACTTGGTGATGAAGTCCATCATTATTCTTTCCCACTTCCATTGCGGGATTTCGGGTTGTTGAAGTAACCCGGACGGTCTTTGGTGTTCGGTTTTGACTTTGGAACATGTCAAACACTTGGCAACATAAGTAGCTACGTCCCTTTTGATGTTCGGACAACAATATTGTTCTTTAAGGTCGTGGTACATCTTATTGGCACGGGGGTGAATCGAGTATCGTGACTTATGGGCTTCATCTAAAATTAGGTTTCGTAGGTCCTCATATCTAGGCACCCAAATCCTTCCGACGAAATATCGGAGTCCGGTCTCCCTAATTTTGAATAGAGAGACGAGAATGTTCAATAGCTCTTGTGAAACGTTTTCATCCTTGAGAGCCTCATCTTGGGCTACCCGAATTTGGCTATTAAGGTTGGTGTGGATGGTGATGTTTAAGGTTCGGACACGAAGAGGTACCGCTCTTTCTTTTCGACTTAAGGCATCGGCTACTACTATTGCCTTTTAGGGATGGTAATGAAGCTCGCAATCGTAATCGTTTAAGGTTTCAATCCACCTTCGTTGTCTCATGTTTAGTTGCTTTTGATCAAAGATGTGTTGGAGGCTTTTATGATCGGTAAAGATAGTACTCTTGGTTCCATAAATATAGTGTCTCCACATTTTAAGTGCAAAGACAACGGCTCTGAGTTTGAGATCATGTGTCGTGTAGTTTCGTTCATGAATTTTGAGTTGTCGTGAAGCATAAGAAATGACTTTCGTTCGTTGCATCAACACACACCCAAAACCATGTTTCTAGGCATCGCAATACACAACAAAATCATCGTTACCTTCGGGAAGTGACAAGATAGGAGCGGTGGTTAGCTTTGTTTTCAAGATTTGAAATGCGGATTCTTGTTCGGTCACCCAAACCAATTTCTTTCCCTTGTGAGTTAACGCGGTTAGAGGACGAGCAACCAAGGAGAAATCCTTGATGAATCTGCGTTAGTGAGACCAAATAGCATGAAAAGGAATTCATAACTACCATAACGAGTTCGGAAAGAGGTTTTGGAGATATCTTCCCCCTTAACCATTAATTGATGATAACCCGAGCGGAGATCGATTTTTGAATATACAAAAGACCCTTGTAGTTGATCAAAGAGGTCATCGATGCGAGGAAGAGGATATCGGTTCTTAACCATCAATTTGTTTAGTTCACGATAATCAATGCACATTCGTAGGGATCCGTCTTTCTTTTTAACAAACAAAATCGGAGCGCCCCAAGGTGAATGGCTAGGTTGGATAAAATCACGATCAAGTAGTTCTTGGATTTGACTTTGCAATTCTTGTATTTCGGATGGAGCGAGTCTATATGGTGCACGAGCTACGGGTGCGGCTCCCGGAATAAGATCGATTTGGAATTCAACCGGTCGATGAGGTGGAAGACACGGCAATTCGTCGGGAAATACATCGGAATAGTCACTAACAATTGGCACATCATCAATGTGCTTCTCATCGGACTCGACTTTCTTAACGTGAGCAAGGATCGCAAAACAACCCTTACGGAGTAGTTTTCTAACTTTAATGCATGAAACGAGGTTGAGTCCAGTGCAACTCTTATCGCCATAGACGATCAAAGGTTCGCCGTTCTCTATAGGTATCTGGATTGCGTTAAGATCACAAAGGATGTGAGATTTCGTTTTGGCTAGCCAATTCATACCGATTATTACATCGAAGCTTCCTAGTTCCATGGGTATCAAGTCAATTTCAAACTCATTACCCAAAACGTTTAACGTACACCCTCGGTAATATGTGTCGGCACTCAATAGTTTCCCATTGGCCACTTCAATGGTATAAGTGGTATCTAGTGGAAGTGGTGGAGTGCTAAAAGAATGAGTCAAAGTCTTGGATACAAAACTCTTATCGGCACTCGAATCGAATAAAACTCTTATCGGCACTCGAATCGAATAAACAAGTAACATAAGTGTTGTTGAGGAGAAACGTACCCGTGACTAATTCATTGTCATCTCGGGCTTCCTCGGTGTTGATGTTGAAAGCTCGGCCGCGTGTGTTATAGTTGGCTTTCTTCTTTGGACATGCATTTCTAAATTGACCCGTTTGGCCACATTCATAACAAGTACCCGATTTTGGTGCATTGGGCACCTTTTGAGCGACGGGGGCGGCACTTCTACAATCGTTGGCCACATGACCACCCCTTTGGCACCGGTGGCAAAATAGATTGCTACATTCACCATAGTGGTGTTTGTGGCATTTGTTGCAAAAGGGTTTATTTTCGCCATAACTTTTCTTGGCGTCAGAGGTGAAAGGATTTTTGGTGAAGTTGTTGTTGTAGTTGTTACTTGATTGGGGGGCTTCCTATTTTCTTTTGTTGCTGCCCGATTTATCCTCGGCCTTAGGTGCCGGAACTACGATTTCGTCAACCGTTTCGATCAATTGGCGGGCCATGTTTAAGGCTTGTTGTAGGTTAGCGGGTTTGAATGACATCACTTGAAAGGACCCGTTCATATACATTATAAACGATTCACAATAGTTGATTACATCGCGAGGTATTTGACCTCTATATGAGACGTTTTACAAACATTGCATTCGTTTTTAAAAGACAAACTTTCTTTACATCAAAAATTGATGGCATGCATACCATTTCATATTACATCCAAATATAATTGACTTAATATTAATCTTGATGAATTCAATGACCCGAATGCAACGTCTTTCAAAGTATGTCATGAATGACTCCAAGTAATATCCTTAAAATGAGCTAATGCACAGCGGAAGATTTCTTTAATACCTGAGAATAAACATGCTTTAAAGTGTCAACCAAAAGGTTGGTGAGTTCATTAGTTTATCATAATCAATCATTTCCGTAATAGTAATAGACCACAAGATTTTAGTTTCTATAAATATCCGTACACTCGCAAGTGTATAAAAGTATTCTATAAGTTGTAGGCACCAGGTAACAAGCCTTAACGTTCATGTTTTACCCTCTGAAGTACACCAGATCAGGTGTGTTTAATATAACTTCGAAGTACTAAAGCATCCCATAGTCAGGATGGGGTTTGTCAGGCCCAATAGATCTATCTTTAGGATTCACGCCTACCGTACTTAGACAAGTAGTTTAATGTTACCAAGCTAAGGGTATATTTCTGGTTTAAACCCACGTAGAATTTGTTTTAGTACTTGTGCCTATTTCGTAAAACATTTATAAAACAGCGCATGTATTCTCAGCCCTAAAATATATATTACAAAAGCAATTAAAAAGGGAGCAAATGAAACTCACAATACTATATTTCGTAGCAATTATGTATATGACGACACTGAACAAGTGCAGGGTTTATCTCGGATTCACGAACGTATCAATATTGTGATTCAATATTGTAGGAAAGTACGTAGACGCAACGAAAATGATAAACGTTAGGTTGACCCCACGAGCAATACCCTCGATCAATACCCATAACCTCCATAGCTATAACCCATAATTTCCTTAGCTCTATCCCATTTGAAAACTTATTTTGAAATCGTCTGAATATAACTCCGTCGTAGTATTTTATGTATACTAATAATATCTTGAAATAATACTAAGTAAATATGTATATGTAATTCGATTGAGAGAGTTTAGAGAAATATATTTTTAAGTTTCTATGAAATAATGAAACCTATTGAATTCTATTTATAATAGATTTTTGAATTATTAAAGTGAATTATTAAAGTATGAATTATTAAAGTGAATTATTAAAGTATGAATTATTAAAGTGAATTATTAAAGTATGAATTATTAAAGTGAATTATTAAAGTATGAATTATTAAAGTGAATTATTAAAGTATGAATTATTAAAGTTAAAGTAAAGTAAAAGTAAAGTAAAGGTAAAGTTAAAGTATAGTAATAGTATAAAACTATGTACGTATAATACGCGTATAAATATATATAATATTAATTTAAATCGTTATATATATTTAATAAAATAAAATATAAATATCGTTATCTTTATCATACTGGTTAAGTAATGAGTTGTCAAAAGTGGTTCTAGATATTTATAAAAGATATATACGTTTTAATAATAAAGTTCTTTTTAAACTGAAAACGTTTTTTTTTTTTACTTTTGAAACTAAATCAAATAAATATGATAATTTTGTTTTCCAAAACTAAATATATTTAAGAATCATTTTGTTAAAATGTTAAAATAATAGAAATCGTTATATCATAAAACATTTTAGAAAAGTAGAATTATATATATTCATAATAGGTTTCAAGTTTTTAAATTATAGTCTGTTGGTGAAGCATGGGATAAAGTCCAAAGGTTAAATAAACGTATGAAATTATCTTAATGAAAGATGTCGAGTTACTTAACTTGTTGATATTCAACATCTAAGTTATTTACACTCCACGTTCTTATTTTCATATTAAATAAAATGAAAGTTAACATAGTTATCTTATCAAGGTCACGAGGAAAATATTATAAAACACGCCTTGGAAATTAAACAGGAATTTCCACTAACCCTTGTCTAGTTCCCGTTAATTGACACATTTGTTCTTACTTATAAATCACTTTACCATTTTCCGAATGTTGTTAAAAAAATAGATTTCTTAAATCACAGTAGACCTCATAACACAGGCCCGTAATCATATCATAATGTATATGATAATTCAATCATTTGATATTATCTCTTAATTCTGTCGATAAATATATCGAAACAAATACGTTCATGTAAAGTATCATATATCTAATACTTTGTTAATGTTTTCAGTTAATATTATATATTATATATACATATCTATATACACATAATTGTTCGTGAATCGTTGAACACGGTCAAAGGGTAATTGATTACATGAATGTATTTCCAAACTTTTTGAGATTCAACATTACAAATTCTGCTTATCGTGTCTGAAACATATAAAGGTTAAGTTTAAATTTGGTCGGAAATTTCCGGGTCGTCACAGTACCTACCCGTTAAAGAAATTTCGTCCCGAAATTTGATCGAGGTCGTCATGTCTAACTATAAAAATGTTTTCATGACGAATATGAGTTGATAAATAGAGTTTTATCATCATTGAGTAATATAGATAAAACAATTTGATTACGCGAAGAGTATAAGTGAAGCTATCGCAAGAGAGTGAAATGAGTAAACGTATATTCGTTTTAACCGATGACGTAGTTATGATTGATTACTGGAATTCATGGGATTTAAAGAAAATATTTGCAATAAGATTTGGTTCTTCGGTGATTAAGGAAATCAGGATCTTCTTTGATTAAATACGATAATCTATCTCGATTTCTCTGTCTGATATTTTACTATAAATCCACCCCCTTCGTTTCTTTATTTCCACAGCTCACACCTTCTAGTCTTTCTCCCCAATTCATACTTTAAAGCATTCATTAATATGCTTCATCCAGTATTGATTCTCGATATACTCTTAACTTTCATATCTGTCATTCTTCTTTTTTATCTACCACCGGAGGAAGTTATTTTCTTCTACCATTACCTTGGCTTTATTATGTTTTTCATTCTCACGTATCTTTATATTGCTATACGCATTGATATACACGGTTTGTAATTTCGGGATTGTTATCGGGCTTTATATTCTCCATTATATTTCGGAGCTTCATCCTTTCGTCGACCTTAATTCAAGCGGATAATGGTCCAGAATTCGTAGATATGAATTTTTGGATGAACATAGTTAATGTTCCAAGAATAAAATCGTAATGGCACGATCTTGATTTGGCAAATTACCAGAATATCCGAAAATATAGAGTTATCAAGATGATATGTTCTTAATATGTTTGGAAATTGGGTAGAATGTAAGAGTCGTGTATATAGTACATGATGACGGTATGTTCTGTGAATCATCACGTTCCATTAAAAACTCAGCATGACTTACTGTAATATAATCACGTTGATCAAGTGTCATTATATTATAATAACTCATGCTTCAGTTCCCAACACTACTTAAAAAACATTCCTATTTTAAATTCGAATTTTTTTTCTTCAGAATTTAGAAACTAACACAGTTTCTTTTTATGTTGTAACGCAGATATTGCGAAGAGATAAAAGATTTCGGATAAGAATAGTTGTGAAAATATCTTCAGGAATATCGAAGATATTTATAATAAAAGATACGATAATATCTTAGAATTCTTTACATAGATGGATGATGAAGAAGATTTGTCTGTGAAGGTTAGAAATAAGAAGTAAGGTGTTTGCTAACGATTGTCTGTGAAGGTTTAGAATAAGAAGTAAGGTGTTTGCGAACGATTTCAGTAGACACTGAATCATTTGGATCCTTTGAAGGCAGGTTTAGTCTTTGTGATTTGTCCATAGCCTCCTTCATGGTCTGCTCAATCCGTTTTTCAGTTTCAAACCTTCTCTTTTTCTCAGTTTTACCACCATACTATTCTTTATCATCAAACTTTTGACTGTTAAAGTCGTTTACAGTTTTTGCTGCTTCATCAGCATTTTTTCAATTTCGGAGAACTAGTTCATAGTTTGGGATGTTTTTCAAAAAATTCACATTCAAAGTATGTAAGTCTAGGAGATAGACGTTATATGTATACATATAACTTTTAACGTAAAATTGTCGCGAAATTCAAAATACTGATTGCTAATTCCCAGTAGTTGGTGTGACAATTATTGTTACAGGATGTAGGTGAGTACATGATGGGGTTTTAATGAATAAGTATAGTGGCTTTTCGAAGAGGCTTAAGTCGAAGGTTAATGAAGCTGTTGATAAGTTTACTGCTAATGTGGCGAGATATGAAAGGTTCCCCGGTAACAATGATGAAGGGGTAATTGTTATAATAAGGTTTATTCGTATAAACAAATGAAGGTGATTTGCTGGAGCTGTGACAAAACTGTCTATTTTGGAAAGAGATTGAAAAATTATATTTGGTAATAAATATCAAAGGATTTGACACGGATACATGTTAAACTATAACTTTGGTTTCGAGAGCTTTTCAGGTGCATGACAGTGGGTAATATGTGGTTGGATCATCATCTCGCATGTCTTTAGTAATTTCGAAGTGTTTGAACACATATTGTAATTGTTAATATACATATGATGTTCTAAGATTTTGAATGATACACATATTTTTGTGAGTTCCATGAATAGAAATGAGGTTCTAGGACAGTTTTGAAGTCAAAATATAGTTTTGAAAAATGTAGGAATCTAAGAGTGATGATTTATGTTATGTCTTGAATCGAATTCTGAGATTTCAAAATCAGAATATGTAATTAGATTTTGAATGAGTATGGTTGTTTTGATTTCTATAAAAGAATGTATATTGTTGTGAAAGTAGGGAGTATAATGGATGATTTGCTGAATCAGATTCGAAGAATGTAACATATTAATTGTGAATTTATATATCTCTCGGGTATTACCTACCCGTTAAAAAAAATTTCACAATTAATATTTTGTACAAAAG
Source organism: Rutidosis leptorrhynchoides (assembly GCF_046630445.1). NCBI lineage: Eukaryota > Viridiplantae > Streptophyta > Magnoliopsida > Asterales > Asteraceae > Rutidosis > Rutidosis leptorrhynchoides. The sequence goes on from NC_092340.1 coordinate 203,987,733, forward strand.
AATTTTATGACAGTCTTTATGGAAATATATATGTGTATATTTCTTCAGATGTAATATAGATTTAATGAGTTAATATTAAATTAAACTCATTTGATTTATGGTTAAGGCTAGGATAGATAATTTCTAAACTTTAGAAATTACATAATCGCCATAGAATGTTTCCCCAATGAAGTTATGAATCAATACTTCATCGTTGTGGTATTCCTTGGTATCTACATGGCGTATGATGTCGATGCTCGTGGGACAGATTGTGAAGTTGAGGTTTGCGATGCGGTTGTTGTTGGTGGTGGTAATGGTACTGTTGATATTGTTGATGGTGGTACTGGGTATGCTGCTGGTGCTGCTGCTGGTGTTTGTAACCTTTGCACCATATTCTCCAAAGCCACTACCCGAGCGCGAAACTCGTTGACTTCTTCTATTACACCGGGGTGATTGTCGGTTCGGACGAGCGGATAAATAAGATCTAGAATTTGGTGTAGTTTATAATCATGACGAGATACTCTAGAAATGAGAGAGAAAATGGTGTTTCGGACAGGTTCGCCGGTAAGTGCTTCAGGTTCATTGCCAAGAGGGCAATGTGGTGGATGAAAGGGATCACCTTCTTCTTGTCTCCAATGGTTAAGTAGATTACGAACCCATCCCCAATTTATCCAGAATAGATGATGGCTAATTGGTTGATCCATTCCGGTCACGCTGCTTTCGGAGCTCATGTGGAAATCCATATCGGCATAGCTGTCGGAATCCGAGGAACTCGAACTGGTTGAGGGATCCATCTTGTATGATCAGGGAAAGAATTTATGGTATAAAATAGATTGTAGAATTTAGATTTGGTATTCTTCAATACATAATTTACATATGTATATATAATACCAAAATCCCATAAAATACGGAGGAATCTTTGAAAGATTTCAGTCAAAGTTCACAGTAACAGATATGCTAAGATAAGAATTCGTCTATACACTATTATGCAATAAATGTAGAAAAACGCGTCTAGACTTAAGAATGATTAGCAGGTAATTTCCTAAGGATGGTAAGTAGATGATTTCCAACTAAAAATGATAAGCAAAACTTTGGACATGCAGACACGGTCGAAGTCCAGACTCACTAATGCATCTTAACAATATCAATTAAACACACTAATGCAAGACCTAGTTCGCTAAGACCACCGCTCTGATACCAACTGAAAGGACCCGTTCATATACATTATAAACGATTCACAATAGTTGATTACATCGCGAGGTATTTGACCTCTATATGATGCGTTTTACAAACATTGCATTCGTTTTTAAAAGACAAACTTTCTTTACATTAAAAATTGACGGCATGCATACCATTTCATATTACATCCAACTATAATTGACTTAATATTAATCTTGATGAACTCAACGACCCGAATGCAACGTCTTTCAAAGTATGTCATGAATGACTCTAAGTAATATCCTTAAAATGAGCTAATGCACAGCGGAAGATTTCTTTAATACCTGAGAATAAACATGCTTTAAAGTGTCAACCAAAAGGTTGGTGAGTTCATTAGTTTATCATAATCAATCATTTCCGTAATAGTAAGAGACCACAAGATTTCAGTTTCTATAAATATCCGTACACTCGCAAGTGTATAAAAGTATTCTATAAGTTGTAGGCACTAGGTAACAAGCCTTAACGTTCATGTTTTACCCTCTGAAGTACACCAGATCAGGTGTGTTTAATATAACTTCGAAGTACTAAAGTATCCCATAGTCAGGATGGGGTTTGTCAGGCCCAATAGATCTATCTTTAGGATTCGTGCCTACCGTACATAGACAAGTAGTTTAATGTTACCAAGCTAAGGGTATATTTCTGGTTTAAACCCACGTAGAATTTGTTTTAGTACTTGTGCCTATTTCGTAAAACATTTATAAAACAGCGCATGTATTCTCAGCCCTAAAATATTGTTGGGATTTAACAAGTTTGAAAGTCTTAAAACCATTTAAGAAACATAATCAAAACGGAAGCATGTTAGTAACATTTTTATCATGTTAATCTTTAAACCAATTAAAGCTAAACCCCATGGATCAAGTTGTGAATATATATGCTTACTAATTAACAAGAAAAGATAGAGTTTAATACCTCCTTAAAACAAGTTTAAGGGCTGCTATAAGTCATGAATGATGATGAAGAAGATGACCAAACAAGACACCAAAACACCCTTGAGTCTTACTTAACCTTATTCACCTTAAAACTAACTTGAAACCCCTTTTTGTTTGCTTGTTAAAACCGACCAGCAGCTGCAGTGAATTAGTGATGATGTTTGATGACTTAAAAGCTTCTCACTTGAAGCCTCAAGTGTAGTATACCCCAAGCTTTGATTACTAACACCATGCAATTTGGTTAGGATTTATTTGACACTACATATGAGCTTGCTATACTACATGAAGAACCATTTCTTCCTACCTAAAACTCACGGCCAGATTCAGCAGAAAAGGAGCTGAAAAATGAGCTGATTACAAGTGGTTTTATATGTATTAAAATGCATGTCTTTAAACCTCACAAGTCTTGGTTCATATACATATTGTACATTGAAGTGACCAAGCTTGAAACCACCTTTTGTTTACCCATAATTTCGGCCAGAATCTCAGCAGAAAAAGGCTGATCAAATCGTCCAGCACCCTCCCCAAAAGAATAATATTGTGTCCTCCACTTGCATTCTTGAAATGAGTCAAAAGGCTTGGTTAAAGTGAGCATGCATACACTTGAGAATTATGTCATATTAAAAGTAACAACACAAGCACATGTTGGTCTTCCTTGGGCCATGCAAACCCCACCACCACTTTGTTTTATAAAAGATTAGTATTTTTATAAAACTTGTAACATTTGTGCTAGTATTTATTTGTTACTTGTATATTTATAAACCCTTTTATAAATATTACATAATGTAAATTGTTTACTCCTATAAACAATTTAAATCCATAGGATATAAGTTATCCAAATAACTTAACTCAAGTGATTATATTTAGAAAACCCATTTTTCTAAAATTCAAGTGTCACGTATTTATTTAACGATCCAATCGCTAAGATTAAATACATATAAGGTGTCGGTAAGCTTGTTATTGGGTATGACCCGACTTGGATCATAACACGTTAGCCACGTTAATTTAATATGTCTCTCGGGCATACGAAATACCTTCAATCTCCCACTTGCACGAGAAACATAAGAAATTAATGCAAGTGATGGATACAGCCTAACACACCGTCCATCACCCCTAATATGTTATGACTTTGCGCCATTCAATAACATCATCCCTTTCGAGTTCCCATCTCGAATATGATTAGGTGAATCTTTCATTATATCCTTTTATCCTAGATGTCATGTTAAATCCAAGAGATACAGAGTGACCACTCTCTTATAGATTTAACTTTATCAGGCCTTAGACATCTGACTCTCAACGAATAAGAGGGACAAATTCCATCTTGACTACATACGTCCTAGACACTACACCTTGTACCATACCTGAAGCCTCCCTTATGAGCTACCTTTTCAGAATAGCGAAGGAAAGAATCAAGGTACAATATTCAGTGAATATCTGAACCCAATATGTATCTCAGGTCAGAGGATACAATGATATTCTCCTTTACTCAAGATTACATGTGATCAACTACAAAGGCTCCATACAGTAAATCTTGAGAGCGGGTCTTCCAATATTTGTGTCCCACAAATATCTATGAACCTTGGTTGCAACCTTGCTCCACATTCACCATTTGAATGTTAACCAATCCAAGTTCATAATAGTCTAGACCTCACATTCATTCCCACAAATGTGATCGACTACGGAATTTAGAATAATTACTTATTCATGGATAAAATATGCAAAATAGGAACATGACTCAAATAAATAAACACCATAGTTATATTAATGAGTTTGAACCACTTCGTTCCATTACAATACTTAAAACAGATCATGACCAATCACTAGAATATCGAAGCTCTAATGCACAAACATGTCCTTCATGTTTTGCTCCATATAAGAGTTTCGTGAGTGGATCCGCTATGTTATGATCTGTGTGAACTTTGCGAATACATATCTTTCCCTTTTCAACTTCATCCCTAATGTAGTTGAATCTCCGCTCAATGTGACGGGTCTTTTGGTGAGCACGAGGTTCCTTGATTTGAGCAATCGCACCTTCGTTGTCACAAAAGATCTCAAGAGGGTCTTGAATGGTAGGGACCACTCCTAAGTCGTCGATGAATTTCTTCATCCATGCAGCTTCCTGTGCTGCCAATGATGCGGCAATGTACTCCTATTCTGTAGTGGATAATGCAACAACATCCTGTTTTGAACTCTTCCAAGAGACCGCACCTCCATTTAATGTGAATACATAACCGGACTGTGATCGAGAATCATCTCGATCAGTTTGGAAGCTCGCGTCCACGTAACCTTTTACAGCGAGTTCCTCCTCACCAGACCCGTATATAAGAAACATATCCTTAGTCCTTCTAAGGTATTTCAATATACTTTTAACAGCAATCCAATGACTGTTTCCTGGGTTTTTCTGGTATCTACTTGTCAAGCTAAGAGCGCATGACACATCCGGTCTAGTACATATCATTGCATACATGATTGACCCAATAGAAGACGCGTATGGGACATTCTTCATTTTCTCCTGTTCATCTTTTGTGGTGGGGCACTGAGATGAACTGAGAAGTGTTCCTCTTTGAATAGGTACCAAACCTTTCTTAGAGTTCTCCATCTTGAACCTTTTCAAGACCTTTTCAATGTATGCATTTTGATTCAAACCTATCAATTTCTTGGATCTATCCTTGTAGATCCCAATCCCCAAATTGTATTTTGCATCTCCAATATTCTTAATGGAGAAGCAACTACTTAGCCAAGTCTTAACTCCTTGCATTTGCGGAATATCATTTCCAAATAATAATATATCATCCACATATAGTACAAGGAATATGACAGAGCTCCCACTAGCTTTCTTGCATACACAAGCTTCATCTCCATTTTTGATGAAGTCAAATTTCTTGGCTTCCTCATTAAAACGATGATTCCACATTCTAGAAGCTTGTTTCAGTCCGTAGATTGACTTCCTTAGTTTACATACTTTGTCAGGATGTTTTGGATCAACAAAACCTTCAGGCTGAACTATATAGACATCCTCCTCAAGATATCCATTTAGAAAAGCGGTTTTGACATCCATTTGCCATATCTCATAATTATAATGTGCAGCAATGGCAAATAATATCCTGATAGACTTTAGCATTACTACAGGTGAAAAAGTTTCATCATAATCAACCCCTTGAGTTTGAGTGAAACCTTTTGCCACAAGTCTAGCATTGTATGTATCTAAGTTTCCATGTATGTCGGTTTTCTTCTTGAAAATCCATTTACAATCAACTAACTTGGAGCTAGTAGGTTGTATAACCAATTCCCAAACTTGGTTGTCATACATGGATTGCATTTCAGCTTTCATGGCTTCCTGCCATTTATCTTTATCAATCCGTGATAAAGCATCTTGGTAGTTTGTTGGTTCATCCAAATCAACCGTATAGCAACCATCTATGAGAAACCCATATCTCTCAGGAGGATTGCTAATCCTACCAGATCTACGAATGTCTTGTGTATCTTGATCATCCATTTGATCACTTTCAACATTTTCATGTTGAGTGCTAGTGTCAACCAATTTTGTATCATCTACTTGATCTTGAACCTCTTCAAGATCTATCTTCCTTTCACTATTTCCTTCCATTAGGAACTTAGTTTCAAGGAATTCCGCCTTCCGAGCAACCAATACATTCTGCTCGGATGGATCATAGAAATAGTATCCCATATCATCCTTGGGATATCCTATGAAGATACACTTCATGGATCGAGCATTCAACTTATTAGGGACGTAACGCTTAGGATAAGCTTCACATCCCCATACCTTTAAGTATGATAGAGATGGAGGTTTACCAAACTACATCTCGTGAGGAGTTCGTTCCACTTTCTTGGTTGGGGCCATATTTAAAATACGAGCCGCGGAGCTTAGACAATAACCCCAAAATGATAGAGGCAACGAGCTTCTTGCCATCATAGATCGAACCATATCCATTAGAGTTCGGTTCCTCCTTTCGGAAACTCCATTAAGTTGGGGTGTTCCGGGTGGAGTAAGTTGTGAGATAATCCCACAACTCCTAAGATGATCTTGGAAGGCATCGCTTAGGTATTCACCTCCTCTATCGGTACGAAGTACCTTAATTGTCCTATTGAGTTGATTTTGTACTTCGTTTTGATATTCTTTGAATGCTTCAAACGTTTCGTCTTTGTGTCTTAATAAGTAGACATATCTGAAACGACTAAAGTCATCAATGAAAGTAACGAAGTGTCTTTCACCATTCCTAGCTATGGGCTTAAAGGGTCCACATACATCCGAATGTATTAATTCCAATAAGTCCTTAGCCCTTTCATAGGTTTCTTTGAAAGGTGCTTTAGTCATTTTGCCTTGCAAACAAGATTCACATACATCAAACGAGTCAAGTTCATTTGATTTCAAAAGTCCATTCTTTTGAAGTGTATGTATTCGATTCTTGTTTATGTGACCAAGGCGACAATGCCATAAGTAGGAATCACTCAAATCCATTTTGAGCTTCTTGGTGCTTGCTTGGTATATTGAGCTATCGAATGATGTGTTATCATGAACCAATTCATAAATACCATTCAAAGGCGAAGCCTTAAAATAGAACATATCATTCAAGAAAACATGGATATCATCATTAATAAAATTAAGATTAAAACCACATTGTCTTAAATGGGAAACAGAAATAATGTTTCGCGTTAAATCAGGTGCATACAAAACATTTTTCAATATAAGCTCCAAACTACTTGGTAGCTTTAAAACAAAGTCTCCTTGAGCTTTTACGTGCACCTTTGCACCATTTCCCATGTAGAGACTTGTTGTTCCCGCATTTAGTTTACCTCTTATGAACCCTTGCAATGAATTGCAAATATGAGTTCCACATCCTGTGTCTAATACCCATGTATTAGAAGAAGTAATACTAAGCTCAACGTATTCCATATATACATTACTTGAGGTTTGCCCTGCATCCCTCTTTGTTTTCAACTCCTTTAGGTAGACCGGGCAGTTGCGTTTCTAGTGACCCATCACACGGCAACCAAAGCACGGATCTTCCTTGGGGTTTGCTTGCCTTGCAACCTTTTGCGATTTAGTGTTGTTGGTTGGGGCAACCATCTTCTCCTTTCCTTTGCCCTTATAGGTGGGTCCTTTCTTCTTAGCCACTTTTGGCTTAGAAGAGGATTCATCCTTGGATCCACCTTCTTTGATCGTGAGCATGGGTGAAGCCTTTTTACCCATGCTTGATTCATCCGTCCTTAGCATGGCATGTAATTCGCCAATGCTCTTATCCCAATCATTCATGCTGTAATTCAACACGCATGTGTCAAACCTTTTTGACAAAGAGTTGAGGATAAGGTCCGTGGTTAATTCATTAGACACGGGACTATTGAGACGGTGCAATCGATCAATGAGGCTTTTCATCTTTAGTGTATTAGATGAAACGGATTGGGAGTTATTTTCCCTTTTGAGGATGGACCTCAATGATAGGTTATTAAAGTTGATTAGTGCGTTAGGAATGTTGTTGTTATTGGCGGCCATCTACAAAATTTAACAAAGTTCATTTAAGTATTGATTTTAATTTAACATTCAATACCCTTTTAATCCAATTGATATATTAAATTTTAGAATCCAACGGTAAACCAAATTTCGGTTAGGTGACCTTTATCCCGTTATTTGATTTAGCTAGGTAGTCATTATATGACAATTGCAATCCTTTTGCAACTTCTAATGTATGGGATCATGCAATCCTTTTGCATGGCATATTATCCCATCAACGCCTATTTGTTCCTCATGCTTCGGTGACCCTAAGTTCATGATTCCCAAATCAAGTCGTCCTACTTGTGTAAACGTGTAAACTTAACATACAAGTGGTTAGGTGACCTTTATCCCACAAGCATGCGAAACTCACCTTAATCATATTAGTTTGTTCATGATGGTTAGGTGACCTTTATCCCATCATGAGTTCCCTAACATGCTTAAGTGTCACACAAAAGGATGGCGTTAAACTTGTTGCCTTGTTTAGTAAAAGGGATTTTAAGTTTTCGTTAATTCTAGTTTGAGAAAACTTTTATGCCATACACTAACATGCATTTAGTGTATGGTTCTTATGAAAATCCATTTTCATGTCTATAAACCATTTTATATATATGATCCTAATCATGATCTTAATAACCGTTTATTAATGTCCTTTTAGCCATTTTTAATTTAACCAATTAAATTGTCGTTTTGCATGTCGTTAACTTGTGTGATTAACTTGTAGCATACAAACATACAATCCACAATCATACAATACACAACCACACAAGCAAAAAAAAAAAAAGTGTGTTCACAATCTAGCCATTTTGGTGGACATTTGTTTAGCCGAAAACAAATGCCACCGGTTAAGGGGTTTTAACACAAAGCAAGAGATTTCCAATCTCCCACTTAACCTTGCATCCAAATGCTCCTTGTGTTCTTCAAGTCTTCATCATCTTGTATCTTCATTTTACAAAATATGTATCCTAATACATTTTTATCTAGAAAATGAAAATACAACCTAATCTATTTTACATACCAAATATAAAATAAATTACATAGCCTTATGAATGAATTATTACATGCCAAATGAATAAATATTATTACAAACCAATTGAATAAATATCAATCAACCATGCATGCAACCAAACACAAGGTCAAGGCATAGATTGTGAACATAGGCAATACAGAATCACAAGTGATTGGCAATACAGAATCACAAGTGATCGGCAACACAGAATCACAAGTGATCTGCAACACAGAATCACAAGTGATTGGCAATACAGAATCACAAGTGATCGGCAACACAGAATCACAAGTGATTGGCAGTACAGAATCACAAGTGATTTGCAGTACAGAATGCAGAATCACAAGTGATTTTGGCCAAAATGACAACCACCCAAAACCGAAAATTTTACATTCTACTTCATGCATGTTCATAGAATGCAAAATTATAGTGGGTTTAATAACCATCTCGAAGCATATTTCAACAACTTCGGCTCTAGATACCATTGTTGGGATTTAACAAGTTTGAAAGTCTTAAAACCATTTAAGAAACATAATCAAAGCGGAAGCATGTTAGTAACATTTTTATCATGTTAATCTTTAAACCAATTAAAGCTAAACCCCATGGATCAAGTTGTGAATATATATGCTTACTAATTAACAAGAAAAGATAGAGTTTAATACCTCCTTAAAACAAGTTTAAGGGCTGCTATAAGTCATGAATGATGATGAAGAAGATGACCAAACAAGACACCAAAACACCCTTGAGTCTTACTTAACCTTATTCACCTTAAAACTAACTTGAAACCCCTTTTTGTTTGCTTGTTAAAACCGACCAGCAGCTGCAGTGAATTAGTGATGATGTTTGATGACTTAAAAGCTTCTCACTTGAAGCCTCAAGTGTAGTATACCCCAAGCTTTGATTACTAACACCATGCAATTTGGTTAGGATTTATTTGACACTACATATGAGCTTGCAATACTACATGAAGAACCCTTTCTTCCTACCTAAAACTCACGGCCAGATTCAGCAGAAAAGGAGCTGAAAAATGAGCTGATTACAAGTGGTTTTATATGTATTAAAATGCATGTCTTTAAACCTCACAAGTCTTGGTTCATATACATATTGTACATTGAAGTGACCAAGCTTGAAACCACCTTTTGTTTACCCATAATTTCGGCCAGAATCTCAGCAGAAAAAGGCTGATCAAATCGGCCAGCACCCTCCCCAAAAGAATAATATTGTGTCCTCCACTTGCATTCTTGAAATGAGTCAAAAGGCTTGGTTAAAGTGAGCATGCATACACTTGAGAATTATGTCATATTAAAAGTAACAACACAAGCACATGTTGGTCTTCCTTGGGCCATGCAAACCCCACCACCACTTTGTTTTATAAAAGATTAGTATTTTTATAAAACTTGTAACATTTGTGCTAGTATTTATTTGTTACTTGTATATTTATAAACCCTTTTATAAATATTACATAATGTAAATTGTTTACTCCTATAAACAATTTAAATCCATAGGATATAAGTTATCCAAATAACTTAACTCAAGTGATTATATTTAGAAAACCCATTTTTCTAAAATTCAAGTGTCACGTATTTATTTAACGATCCAATCGCTAAGATTAAATACATATAAGGTGTCGGTAAGCTTGTTATTGGGTATGACCCGACTTGGATCATAACACGTTAGCCACGTTAATTTAATATGTCTCTCGGGCATACGAAATACCTTCAAATATATATTGCAAAAGCAATTAAAAAGGGAGCAAATGAAACTCACAATACTGTATTTCGTAGCAATTATGTATATGACGACACTGAACAAGTGCAGGGTTTGTCTCGGATTCACGAACGTATCAATATTGTGATTCAATATTGCAGGAAAGTACGTAGACGCAATGTAAATGATAAACGTTAGGTTGACCCCACGAGCAATACCCTCGATCAATACCCATAACCTCTATAGCTATAACCCATAATTTCCTTAGCTCTATCCCGTTTGAAAACTTATTTTGAAATCGTCTGAATATAACTCCATCGTAGTATTTTATGTATACTAATAATATCTTGAAATAATACTAAGTAAATATATATATGTAATTCGATTGAGAGAGTTTAGAGAAATATATTTTTAAGTTTCTATGAAATAATGAAACCTATTGAATTCTATTTATAATAGATTTTTGAATTATTAAAGTGAATTATTAAAGTATGAATTATTAAAGTGAATTATTAAAGTATAAATTATTAAAGTTAAAGTAAAGTAAAAGCAAAGTAAAGGTAAAGTTAAAGTATAGTAATAGTATAAAACTATGTACGTATAATACGCGTATAAATATATATAATATTAATTTAAATCGTTATATATATTTAATAAAATAAAATATAAATATCGTTATCTTTATCATACTGGTTAAGTAATGAGTTGTCAAAAGTGGTTCTAGATATTTATAAAAGATATATACGTTTTAATAATAAAGTTCTTTTTAAACTGTAAACGTTTTTTTTTTTTTTTACTTTTGAAACTAAATCAAATAAATATGATAATTTTGTTTTCCAAAACTAAATATATTTAAGAATCATTTTGTTAAAAGTTTAAAATAATAGAAATCGTTATATCATAAAACATTTTAGAAAAGTAGAATTATATATATTCATAATAGGTTTCAAGTTTTTAAATTATAGTCTGTTGGTGAAGCATGGGATAAAGTCCAAAGGTTAAATAAACGTATGAAATTATCTTAATGAAAAATATCGAGTTACTTAACTTGTTGATATTCAACATCTAAGTTATTTACACTCCACGTTCTTATTTTCATATTAAATAAAATGAAAGTTAACATAGTTATCTTATCAAGGTCACGAGGAAAATATTATAAAACATGCCTTGGAAATTAAACAGGAATTTCCACTAACCCTTGTCTAGTTCCCGTTAATTGACACATTTGTTCTTACTTATAAATCACTTTACCATTTTTCGAATGTTGTTAAAAAGAATAGATTTCTTAAATCACAGTGGACCTCATAACATAGGCCCGTAATCATATCATAATGTATCTGATAATTCAATCATTTGATATTATCTCTTAATTCTGTCGATAAATATATCGAAACAAATACGTTCTTGTAAAGTATCATATATCTAATACTTTGTTAATGTTTTCAGTTAATATTATATATTATATATATACATATCTATATACACATAATTGTTCGTGAATCGTTGAACACGGTCAAAGGGTAATTGATTAAATGAATGTAGTTCTAAACTTTTTGAGATTCAATATTACAAATTCTGCTTATCGTGTCTGAAACATATAAAGGTTAAGTTTAAATTTGGTCGAAAATTTCTGGGTCGTCACATCACTCCTTGTTTGATGCTCTTTGGAAGACCATCCATATAGAGTTCAACCCTTTGAGATTCGGGGTTCACGAGGTTGGGACACATCAAGGATAGCTCGGCGTATCATTTATTGTAGGCCTTGAGATCGTTTCCGACCGCCTTTAAAGTTCTTAGCTCTTGTTCGAGCTTTCGGGTTTCTTCACGAGGGAAAAATTCGACGATCATCCTTTCCCTTAAATCGGCCCAAGAGAGGGCATGAGCTTCATCGGTACCCACCAATTGTACATACGTGTTCCACCACGTGAGGGCGATACCGGCAAAGGTGTGGGTGGAATATTTGACTTTATCTTGGTCCCGACAATCGCTTATGCTAAAAACGGCTTTCGTTTGTTCAAACCATCGAGTAAGTACAACCGGTCCCCCGGTTCCATCAAAAGTGTGAGGTTTGCACCCCATGAAGGCTTTGTAGGAGCACCCTTCGCTTGAGTTACCGGCTCCATTATTTTTGTTGTTATTGTTATTGTTGTTGTTGGAGGAGTGACTGGCCATGGCCGCCTCTACGGCGGTGGCTACCATTCGTTGTAGAGCTTGTTCAGGAGTCTCATGGTGTGGCACACGACGAGGAGGCATTGTTCCTTCAAAACACAAGAATACCATTGATTAGTATTTTCAATAATACTAATCATGATATGGAATAAAGATAGAGAGAAATTTTCCTTGACTCACCTTAAATTCTTTATGTCATAATGTCGGAATGTTCATATGAGTCACTGTAATATAATCCCGGAAATTATATTACCCTAACTCATATGTGCATTCGACACTATTTCATATAGTCAAGGTGGCGCGTCAATTAAATCAAGTAACGTGAGATTAAGATTGAATAAGAATTATAAATGATAGAAGAGTTCGAGTATAAATGCACAAGTAGTCAAGTAATTCCTACTTCAAGTCTATATGCCGGTTGTAGTCTAGACTCACTAATGCACCCTATGACTCGGGGTTGACACCAATGAACTCTAAATCCCTACAACCAACGCTCTGATACCATCTGTAGCGACCCGACCAAATCATGTTTGACGGTGCCGAATACTTACGTCCCGTTACGTGGTCATAAGTCTTTAACATGACGTTTGACCAAAATATGTCGCATTCATTTCATAAGTAAAAGGATGTTTCAAGTTTACAAACGTAGTTCAAAAGACTAGTTACATTACAAAGTTTAACGCATGAATGAAACCTATGTGAAATGTCCCGTTCTTATTGATTAAAAATGTTCCATATTAATTGATTTCGTTGCGAGGTTTTGACCTCTATATGAGATATTTTTCAAAGACTGCATTCATTTTAAAACAAACCATAACCTTTATTTCATCAATAAAGGTTTAAAAAGCTTTACGTAGATTATCAAATAATGATAATCTAAAATATCCTGTTTACACACGACCATTACATAATGGTTTACAATACAAATATGTTACAACAAAATAAGTTTCTTGAATGCGGTTTTTACACAATATCATACAAGCATGGACTCCAAATCTCGTCCTTATTTAAGTATGCGACAACAGAAGCTCTTAATAATTACCTGAGAATAAACATGCTTAAAACGTCAACAAAAATGTTGGTGAGTTATAGGTTTAACCTATATATATCAAATCGTAACAATAGACCACAAGATTTCATATTTCAATACACATCCCATACATAGAGATAAAAATCATTCATATGGTGAACACCTGGTAACCGACATTAACAAGATGCATATATAAGAATATCCCCATCATTCCGGGACACCCTTCGGATATGATATAAATTTCGAAGTACTAAAGCATCCGGTACTTTGGATGGGGTTTGTTAGGCCCAATAGATCTATCTTTAGGATTCGCGTCAATTAGGGTGTCTGTTCCCTAATTCTTAGATTACCAGACTTAATAAAAAGGGGCATATTCGACTTCGATAATTCAACCATAGAATGTAGTTTCACGTACTTGTGTCTATTTTGTAAATCATTTATAAAACCTGCATGTATTCTCATCCCAAAAATATTAGATTTTAAAAGTGGGACTATAACTCACTTTCACAGATTTTTACTTCGTCGGGAAGTAAGACTTGGCCACTGGTTGATTCACGAACCTATAACAATATATACATATATATCAAAGTATGTTCAAAATATATTTACAACACTTTTAATATATTTTGATGTTTTAAGTTTATTAAGTCAACTGTCCTCGTTAGTAACCTACAACTAGTTGTCCACAGTTAGATGTACAGAAATAAATCGATAAATATTATCTTGAATCAATCCACGACCCAGTGTATACGTATCTCAGTATTAATCACAACTCAAACTATATATATTTTGGAATCAACCTCAACCCTGTATAGCTAACGCCAACATTCACATATAGAGTGTCTATGGTTGTTCCGAAATATATATATAGATGTGTCGACAAGATAGGTCGAAACATTGTATACGTGTCTATGGTATCTCAAGATTACATAATATACAATACAAGTTGATTAAGTTATGGTTGGAATAGATTTGTTACCAATTTTCACGTAGCTAAAATGAGAAAAATTATCCAATCTTGTTTTACCCATAACTTCTTCATTTTAAATCCGTTTTGAGTGAATAAAATTGCTATGGTTTCATATTGAAATCTATTTTATGAATCTAAACAGAAAAAGTATAGGTTTATAGTCGGAAAAATAAGTTACAAGTCGTTTTTGTAAAGGTAGTCATTTCAGTCGAAAGAACGACGTCTAGATGACCATTTTAGAAAACATACTTCCACTTTGAGTTTAACCATAATTTTTGGATATAGTTTCATGTTCATAATAAAAATCATTTTCCTAGAATAACAACTTTTAAATCAAAGTTTATCATAGTTTTTAATTAACTAACCCAAAACAGTCCGCGGTGTTACTACGACGGCGTAAATTCGATTTTACAGTGTTTTTCGTGTTTCCAGGTTTTAAATCATTAAGTTAGCATATCATATAGATATAGAACATGTGTTTAGTTGATTTTAAAAGTCAAGTTAGAAGTATTAACTTTTGTTTGCGAACAAGTTTAGAATTAACTAAACTATGTTCTAGTGATTACAAGTTTAAACCTTCGAATAAGATAGCTTTATATGTATGAATCGAATGATGTTATGAACATCATTACTACCTTAAGTTCCTTGGATAAATCTACTGGAAAAGAGAAAAATGGATCTAGCTTCAACGGATCCTTGGATGGCTCGAAGTTCTTGAAGCAGAATCATGACACGAAAACAAGTTCAAGTAAGATCATCACTTGAAATAAGATTGTTATAGTTATAGAAATTGAACCAAAGTTTGAATATGATTATTACCTTGTATTAGAATGATAACCTACTGTAAGAAACAAAGATTTCTTGAGGTTGGATGATCACCTTACAAGATTGGAAATGAGGTAGCAAATTTGAAAGTATTCTTGATTTTATGTAACTAGAACTTGTAGAATTTATGAAGAACACTTAGAACTTGAAGATAGAACTTGAGAGAGATCAATTAGATGAAGAAAATTGAAGAATGAAAGTGTTTGTAGGTGTTTTTGGTCGTTGGTGTATGGATTAGATATAAAGGATATGTAATTTTGTTTTCATGTAAATAAGTCATGAATGATTACTCATATTTTTGTAATTTTATGAGATATTTCATGCTGTTGCCAAATGATGGTTCCCACATGAGTTAGGTGACTCACATGAGCTGCTAAGAGCTGATCATTGGAGTGTATATACCAATAGTACATACATCTAAAAGCTGTGTATTGTACGAGTACGAATACGGGTGCATACGAGTAGAATTGTTGATGAAACTGAACGAGGATGTAATTGTAAGCATTTTTGTTAAGTAGAAGTATTTTGATAAGTGTATTGAAGTCTTTCAAAAGTGTATAAATACATATTAAAACACTACATGTATATACATTTTAACTGAGTCGTTAAGTCATCGTTAGTCGTTACATGTAAGTGTTGTTTTGAAACCTTTATGTTAACGATCTTGTTAAATGTTGTTAACCCAATTTTTATAATATCAAATGAGAATTTAAATTATCATATTATCATGATATTATCATGTATGAATATCACTTAATATGATATATATACATTAAATGTCTTTACAACGATAATCGTTACATATATGTCTCGTTTAAAAATTATTAAGTTAGTAGTCTTGTTTTTACATATGTAGTTCATTGTTAATATACTTAATGATATGTTTACTTATCATAATATCATGTTAACTATATATATATCCATATATATGTCATCATATAGTTTTTACAAGTTTTAACGTTCGTGAATCACCGGTCAACTTGGGTGGTCAATTGTTTATATGAAACATATTTCAATTAATCAAGTCTTAACAAGTTTGATTGATTAACATGTTGGAAACATTTAATCATGTAAATATCAATCTCAATTAATATATATAAACATGGAAAAGTTTGGGTCACTACAGTACCTACCCGTTAAATAAATTTCGTCCCGAAATTTTAAGCTGTTGAAGGTGTTGACAAATCTTCTGGAAATAGATGTGGGTATTTCTTCTTCATCTGATCTTCACGCTCCCAGGTAAACTCGGATCCTCTACGAGCATTCCATCGAACCTTAACAATCGGTATCATGTTTTGTTTAAGTCTCTTAACCTCACGATCCATTATTTCGACGGGTTCTTCAATGAATTGAAGTTTTTCATTGATTTGGATTTCGTCCAACGGAATAGTGAGATCTTCTTTAGCAAAACATTTCTTCAAATTTGAGACGTGGAAAGTGTTATGTACAGCCGCGAGTTGTTGAGGTAGCTCCAGTTGGTAAGCTACTGGTCCGACACGATCTATAATCTTGAATGGTCCAATGTACCTTGAATTTAGTTTCCCCCGTTTACCAAATCGAACAACACCTTTCCAAGGTGAAACCTTAAGCATGACCATTTCTCCAATTTCAAACTCTATATCTTTTCTTTTACTGTCCGCGTAGCTCTTTTGTCGACTCTGGGCGGTTTTCAATCTTTGTTGAATTTGGATGATTTTCTCGGTAGTTTCTTGTATTATCTTCGGAACCGTAATCTGTCTATCCCCCACTTCACTCCAACAAATCGGAGACCTGCACTTTCTACCATAAAGTGCTTCAAACGGCGTCATCTCAATGCTTGAATGGTAGCTATTGTTGTAGGAAAATTCTGCTAACGGTAGATGTCGATCCCAACTGTTTCCGAAATCAATAACACATGCTCGTAGCATGTCTTCAAGCGTTTGTATTGTCCTTTCACTCTGCCCATCAGTTTGTGGATGATAGGCAGTACTCATGTCTAGACGAGTACCTAATGCTTGCTGTAATGTATGCCAGAATCTTGAAATAAATCTGCCATCCCTATCAGAGATATTAGAGATTGGTATTCCATGTCTGGAGACGACTTCCTTCAAATACAGTCGTGCTAACTTCTCCATCTTGTCATCTTCTCTTATTGGCAGGAAGTGTGCTGATTTGGTGAGACGATCAACTATTACCCAAATAGTATCAAAACCACTTGCAGTCCTTGGCAATTTAGTGATGAAATCCATGGTAATGTTTTCCCATTTCCATTCTGGGATTTCGGGTTGTTGAAGTAGACCTGATGGTTTATGATGCTCAGCTTTGACCTTAGAACACGTCAAACATTCTCCTACGTATTTAGCAACATCGGGTTTCATACCCGGCCACCAAAAATGTTTCTTGAGATCCTTGTACATCTTCCCCGTTCCAGGATGTATTGAGTATCTGGTTTTATGAGCTTCTCTAAGTACCATTTCTCTCATATCTCCAAATTTTGGTACCCAAATCCTTTCAGCCCTATACCGGGTTCCGTCTTCCCGAATATTAAGATGCTTCTCCGATCCTTTGGGTATTTCATCCTTTAAATTTCCCTCTTTTAAAACTCCTTGTTGCGCCTCCTTTATTTGAGTAGTAAGGTTAGTGTGAATCATTATATTCATAGATTTTACTCGAATGGGTTCTCTGTCCTTTCTGCTCAAGGCGTCAGCTACCACATTTGCCTTCCCCGGGTGGTAACGAATCTCAAAGTCGTAATCATTCAAAAATTCAATCCACCTACGCTGCCTCATATTCAGTTATTTCTGATTAAATATGTGTTGAAGACTTTTGTGGTTGGTATATATAATACTTTTAACCCCATATAAGTAGTGCCTCCAAGTCTTTAATGCAAAAACAACCGCGCCTAATTCCAAATCATGCGTCGTATAATTTTGTTTGTGAATCTTCAATTTTCTAGACGCATAAGCAATCACCTTCGTTCGTTGCATTAATACACAACCGAGACCTTGCTTTGATGCATCACAATAAATCACAAAATCATCATTCCCTTCAGGCAATGACAATATAGGTGCCGTAGTTAGCTTTTTCTTCAATAACTGAAACGCTTTCTCTTGTTCATCATTCCATTCAAATTTCTTCCCTTTATGCGTTAATGCAGTCAAGGGTTTTGCTATTCTGGAAAAGTCTTGGATGAACCTTCTGTAGTAACCAGCTAGTCCTAAAAACTGGCGTATGTGTTTCAGAGTTTTCAGGGTTTCCCACTTTTCAACAGTTTCTATCTTTACCGGATCCACCTTTATACCTTCTTTGTTCACTATGTGACCGAGGAATTGAACTTCTTCCAACCAAAATGCACACTTTGAAAACTTAGCGTACAGTTTTTCTTTCCTCAATACTTCTAGCACTTTTCTCAAATGTTCTTCGTGCTCTTGATCATTCTTTGAGTAAATAAGTTTGTCATCGATGAAAACAATGACAAACTTGTCAAGATATGGCCCACACACTCGGTTCATAAGGTTCATGAACACAGCTGGTGCGTTAGTCAATCCAAACGGCATAACCATAAACTCGTAATGACCATAATGCGTCCTAAAAGCAGTTTTTGGAATATCATCCTCCTTTACTCGCATTTTATGATATCCAGAACGTAAATCGATCTTCGAATAAACCAACGAGCCTTGTAGTTGATCAAATAAGCCGTCAATTCTCGGCAGTGGATAACGGTTTTTGATGGTAAGTTTGTTCAACTCTCTGTAGTCAATACACAACCTAAATGTACCATCCTTCTTCTTGACAAACAAAACAGGAGCTCCCTATGGTGATGTGCTTGGTCGAATGAAACCACGTTCTAATAGTTCTTGCAGTTGGCTTTGCAGTTCTTTCATCTCGCTGGGTGCGAGTCTATAAGGAGCACAAGCTATTGGTGCAGCTCCTAGTATAAGATCTATTTGAAATTCAACAGATCGATGTGGAGGTAGTCCCGGTAATTCTTTCGAAAATACATCGGAAATTCTTTTGTGACGGGAACATCATTGATGCTTTTTTCTTCAGTTTGTACTTTCTCGACGTGTGCTAGAACAGCATAGCAACCTTTTCTTATTAGTTTTTGTGCCTTCAAATTACTAATAAGATGTAGCTTCATGTTACCCTTTTCTCCGTACACCATTAAGGGTTCTCCTTCTTCTCGTACAATGCGAATTGCATTTTTATAATATACGATCTCTGCTTTCACCTTCTTCAGCCAGTCCATGCCAACTATTACATCAAAACTCCCTAACTCTACTGGTATCAAATCAATCTTAAATATTTCGCTACCCAGTTTAATTTCTCGATTCCGGCATATATTATCTGCTGAAATTAATTTACCGTTTGCTAATTCAAGTAAAAATTTACTATCCAACGGCGTCAATGGACAACTTAATTTAGCACAAAAATCTCTACTCATATAGCTTCTATCCGCACCCGAATCAAATAAAACGTAAGCAGATTTATTGTCAATAAGAAACGTACCCGTAACAAGCTCCGGGTCTTCCTGTGCCTCTGCCGCATTAATATTGAAAACTCTTCCGCGGCCTTGTCTATTCGTGTTCTCCTGGTTCGGGCAATTTCTAATAATGTGGCCCGGTTTTCCACATTTATAACAAACTACATTGGCATAACTTGCTCCAACACTACTTGCTCCGCCATTACTCGTTCCGACACCATTTATTCCTTTCGTTCTATTAACCCCTGGTCCGTAGACCTCACACTTCGCCGCGCTATGACCATTTCTTTTACACTTGTTGCAAAATTTGGTGCAGAACCCCGAGTGATACTTTTCACACCTTTGGCATAGCTGCTTTTGATTGTTGTTGTTGTTGCGGTTGTTATTGTTGTTGGGATGATTGTTGTAGTTGCTATTGTTGTTGTTGTTGTTGTTGTTGGACCGTTTGTTATAGTTGCGATTGATGTTGCGATTGTTGGCATAATTGTTGCGATTATTATTGTAATTGTTGTTGTTGTTGTATTGGTGATTCTTATCACCGTTTTCCTCCCACTTTCTTTTGACTTGCTTCACATTGTCCTCTTCAGCCGTCTGTTCTTTAATTCTTTCCTCAATCTGGTTCACTAGTTTGTGAGCCATTCTACATGCCTGTTGTATGGAGGCGGGCTCGTGTGAACTTATATCTTCTTGGATTCTTTCCGGTAATCCTTTCACAAATGTGTCGATCTTCTCTTCCTCATCTTTGAACGCTCCCGGACACAATAAGCACAATTCTGTGAATCGTCTTTCGTACGTGGTAATATCAAATCCTTGGGTTCGTAACCCTCTAAGTTCTGTCTTGAGCTTATTGACCTCGGTTCTGGGATGGTACTTCTCGTTCATCAAGTGCTTGAATTCTGACCACGGTAGTGTGTACGCATCATCTTGTCCCACTTGCTCTAGATAGGTATTCCACCATGTTAACGCAGAACCTGTGAAGGTATGCGTAGCGTACTTCACTTTGTCCTCTTCAGTACACTTACTTATGGCAAACACCGATTCGACCTTCTCGGTCCACCGTTTCAATCCGATCGGTCCTTCGGTTCCATCAAATTCCAAAGGTTTGCAGGCAGTGAATTCTTTGTAGGTGCATCCTACACGATTTCCTGTACTGCTAGATCCAAGGTTATTGTTGGTATGTAGCGCAGCCTGTACTGTGGCTATGTTTGAAGCTAGAAAAGTACGAAATTCCTCTTCATTCATATTCACGGTGTGTCGAGTAGTCGGTGCCATTTCCTTCAAAATAGTCAATTGGAACAAGTTAATCATACAGAATATTAAGAGTAGTTAATAGTATTTCGTGGCATAATATGAACTCATTTATAAAAGCTTTTTCTTCATATTAGCATTTTATAAGTTTATATTCGGGTAGTACCTGCCCGTTAAGTTCATACTTAGTAGCTAATATACAATTCAACTACTACAATTCTATATGAAAAACTGATTATAATAATATTTCGCGTTCAAACTTTTACACAATATATTACAAACTTACAATACCGCTTATTTTACATATAGCATGAAATATAGCACACAATAAATTTGATACAAGATGGTTGTGAAGATAATTCTAGTTAGTACACAAGTCGTTCAGCAAAGGTAATAAAGACACGTAATTCATACGTCCAGAAACAAGTCATGCATTCTGGTTTTACTAGGACTACTTCCCATCCTTGGTCTTGTGGAACATAACCGTTATGGTCGTTGATAAGACAGCGTGTTGTAATGTCATCAAAGGGACGAGGGTTACGTAATGTCCAACAGTCCCGTAACAATCTAAAAACCTCATTTCTTACCCCAATTACAGACTCCGTCACTTGTGGGAACGTTTTGTTTAATAGTTGTAGCACGACGTTCTTGTTCTCACTTTGGTGAGAAGCGAACATTATTAATTCGTAAGCATAACATGCTTCTTTATGTTGCATGTTAGCCGCTTTTTCTAAATCACGAAGTCCAATATTCGGATATATTGAGTCAAAATAATTTCTTAACCCATTGCGTAAAATAGCATTTGGGTTCCCCGCAATATATGCGTCAAAGTAAACACATCGTAACTTATGGATTTCCCAATGTGATATCCCCCATCTTTCGAACGAAAGCCTTTTATAAACCAAGGCATTCTTGGAACGTTCTTCGAATGTCTTACAAACTGATCTCGCCTTAAATAGTTGTGCCGAAGAATTCTGACCGACTCTAGACAAGATTTCATCAATCATGTCTCCGGGTAGGTGTCTTAAAATATTGGGTTGTCTATCCATTTTGTGTTTTTATACTGTAAAATAGATAAGAGTTAGATTCATAAAAAAAAAAATACTTATTAATACAAGCAATTTTTACATATATCATAAAGAATAAGCACACTATATTACATATATTACATCACACGAATACAACTATCTTATTCCGACTCGCTTGTTTCTTCTTCTTCGGTTTTGGTTCGTTTTGCCAAGTTTCTAGGGATATATGATGTTCCCCTAATACGAGCCGTCATTTTCCACATTGGTTTAGAAAAACCTGGTGGTTTAGAGGTTCCCGGGTCATTGTTACAACTTAAGGACTTCGGGGGTTGATGATACATATAAAGTTCATCGAGGTTGGAATTAGATTTCTCTATTTTTATGCCCTTTCCCTTATTATTTTCTTTTGCCTTTTTAAATTCAGTTGGGGTAATTTCTATAACATCATCGGAATTCTCGTCGAAATCCGATTCATCGGAGAATTGGTAATCCTCCCAATATTTTGCTTCCTTGGCGGAAACACCATTGACCATAATTAACCTTGGTCGGTTGGTTGAGGGTTTTCTTTTACTTAACCGTTTTATTATTTCCCCCACCGGTTCTATTTTTTCATCCGGTTCCGATTCTTTTTCCGGTTCCGATTCTTCTTCCGGTTCCGACTCTTCTTCCGGTTCCTCTTCGGGAACTTGTGAATCAGTCCATGAATCATTCCAATTTACATTTGACTCTTCATTATTATTAGGTGAGTCAATGGGACTTGTTCTAGAGGTAGACATCTATCACATAATATCAAACGCGTTAAGAGATTAATATATCACATAATATTCACATATTAAAAATATATAGTTTCCAACAAAATTTGTTAAGCAATCATTTTTCAAATAAACACGGTCGATGTCCAGACTCACTAATGTGAAATGTCCCGTTCTTATTGATTAAAAACGTTCCATATTAATTGATTTCGTTGCGAGGTTTTGACCTCTATATGAGACGTTTTTCAAAGACTGAATTCATTTTTAAAACAAACCATAACCTTTATTTCATAAATAAAGGTTTAAAAAGCTTTACGTAGATTATCAAATAATGATAATCTAAAATATCCTGTTTACACACGACCATTACATAATAGTTTACAATACAAATATGTTACATCGAAATCAGTTTCTTGAATGCAGTTTTTACACAATATCAAACAAACATGGACTCCAAATCTTGTTCTTATTTTAGTATGCAACAGCGGAAGCTCTTAGTATTCACCTGAGAATAAACATGCTTTAAACGTCAACAAAAATGTTGGTGAGTTATAGGTTTAACCTATATATATCAAATCGTAACAATAGACCACAAGATTTCATATTTCAATACACATCCCATACATAGAGATAAAAATCATTCATATGGTGAACACCTGGTAACCGACATTAACAAGATGCATATATAAGAATATCCCCATCATTCCGGGACACCCTTCAGATATGATATAAATTTCGAAGTACTAAAGCATCCGGTACTTTGGATGGGGTTTGTTAGGCCCAATAGATCTATCTTTAGGATTCGCGTCAATTAGGGTGTCTGTTCCCTAATTCTTAGATTACCAGACTTAATAAAAAGGGGCATATTCGATTTCGATAATTCAACCATAGAATGTAGTTTCACGTACTTGTGTCTATTTTGTAAATCATTTATAAAACCTGCATGCATTCTCATCCCAAAAATATTAGATTTTAAAAGTGGGACTATAACTCACTTTCACAGATTTTTACTTCGTCGAGAAGTAAGACTTGGCCACTGTTGATTCACGAACCTATAACAATATATACATATATATTAAAGTATGTTCAAAATATATTTACAACACTTTTAATATATTTTGATGTTTTAAGTTTATTAAGTCAGCTGTCCTCGTTAGTAACCTACAACTAGTTGTCCACAGTTAGATGTACAGAAATAAATCGATAAATATTATCTTGAATCAATCCACGACCCAGTGTATACGTATCTCAGTATTGATCACAACTCAAACTATATATATTTTGGAATCAACCTCAACCCTGTATAGCTAACTCCAACATTCACATATAGAGTGTCTATGGTTGTTCCGAAATATATATAGATGTGTCGACATGATAGGTTGAAACATTGTATACGTGTCTATGGTATCTCAAGATTACATAATATACAATACAAGTTAATTAAGTTATGGTTGGAATAGATTTGTTACCAATTTTCACGTAGCTAAAATGAGAAAAATTATCCAATCTTGTTTTACCCATAACTTCTTCATTTTAAATCCGTTTTGAGTGAATCAAATTGCTATGGTTTCATATTGAACTCTATTTTATGAATCTAAACAGAAAAGTATAGGTTTATAGTCGGAAAAATAAGTTACAAGTCATTTTTGTAAAGGTAGTCATTTCAGTCGAAAGAACGACGTCTAGATGACCATTTTAGAAAACATACTTCCACTTTGAGTTTAACCATAATTTTTGGATATAGTTTCATGTTCATAATAAAAATCATTTTCTTAGAATAAAAACTTTTAAATCAAAGTTTATCATAGTTTTTAATTAACTAACCCAAAACAGCCCGCGGTGTTACTACGACGGCGCAAATCCGGTTTTACGGTGTTTTTTCGTGTTTCCAGGTTTTAAATCATTAAGTTAGCATATCATATAGATATAGAACATGTTTTTAGTTAATTTAAAAGTCAAGTTAGAAGGATTAACTTTTGTTTGCGAACAAGTTTAGAATTAACTAAACTATGTTCTAGTGATTACGAGTTTAAACCTTCGAATAAGATAGTTTTATATATATGAATCGAATGATGTTATGAACATCATTACTACCTCAAGTTTAGTAGGTAAACCTACTGGAAGTGACAAGAAATGATCTAGCTTCAAAGGATCTTGGATGGCTTGAAAGTTCTTGAAGTAGGATCATGACACAAAAACAAGTTCAAGTAAGATTTTTACTCGAATTAAGATAGTTTATAGTTATAGAAATTGAATCAAAGTTTGAATATGAATATTACCTTGAATAAGAAAGATAACCTACTGTATATAACAAAGGTTTCTTGATCTTAGATGATTACTTGGAATGGATTAGAAAGCTTGGAAGTAAATTAGTAAACTTGAAGGGATTTTTGAAGTGTTCTTGAAGTGTTCTTCCTATGATGATTATAGCTTGATTCTTGAAGTGATTTTTGATGAAGATGATGATTAACTACTGGAAAAATACGTTCATAATAGTGTGTGTGTGTTGAGAGAGAATTAGAAAGAGAATTGGAAGTGAAATGGAGTGAATGATGAGTGGTAATTGGTGAGTGGTGAGTGGGGTTAAAAGGAGTTCTAGTTAGTTGACTAGCTCATGGTAGAAGTTAAAATTGATTAGTCATACATGACATAATCAAGAGTGGAATCCCATGCTAGTTCCTATTGGTATATACCCATAGTAAGTACGTTTTGAAGCTGTGTATAATACGGGTAAGAATACGACTAGAATTCTTGATGAAAGAAAAGAATGGGAAAGTAACTGTAACCATTTTCATTAAGTATGAGTGTTTTGATATATCTCTTGAAGTCTTCCAAAAGTATTTTAATACATATAAATACACTATATGTATATACATTTTAACTGAGTCGTTAAGTCATCGTTAGTCGTTACATGTAAGTGTTGTTTTGAAACCTTTAAGTTAACGATCTCAATTAATGTTGTTAACCCATTGTTTATTATATCTAATGAGATGTTAAATTATTATATTATAATGATATTATGATATATTAATATATCTTAATATGATATATATATACATTTAAATGTCGTTACAACGATAATCGTTACATATATGTCTCGTTTCGAAATCCTTAAGTTAGTAGTCTTGTTTATATGTATATAACTCATTGTTAACATACTTATGGAGATACTTAATTATCATAATCTCATGTTAACCATATGTATATCCATATATATATCGTCATGTCGTTTTTACAAGTTTTAACATTCGTGAATCGCCGGTCAACTTGGGTGGTCAATTGTCTATATGAAACATATTTCAATTAATCAAGTCTTAACAAGTTTGATTGCTTAACATGTTGGAAACATTTAATCATGTAAATATCAACCTCAATTAATATATATAAACATGGAAAAGTTCGGGTCACTACAGTACCTACCCGTTAAATAAATTTCGTCCCGAAATTTTAAGCTGTTGAAGGTGTTGACGAATCTTCTGGAAATAGATGTGGGTATTTCTTCTTCATCTGATCTTCACGCTCCCAGGTGAACTCGGGTCCTCTACGAGCATTCCATCGAACCTTAACAATTGGTATCTTGTTTTTCTTAAGTCTTTTAACCTCACGATCTATTATTTTGACGGGTTCTTCGATGAATTGGAGTTTTTCGTTGATTTGGATTTCATCTAACAGAATAGTGAGATCTTCTTTAGCAAAACATTTCTTCAAATTCGAGACGTGGAAAGTGTTATGTACAGCCGCGAGTTGTTGAGGTAACTCAAGTCGGTAAGCTACTGGTCCGACACTATCAATAATCTTGAATGGTCCAATATACCTTGGATTTAATTTCCCTCGTTTACCAAATCGAACAACGCCTTTCCAAGGTGCAACTTTAAGCATGACCATCTCTCCAATTTCAAATTCTATATCTTTTCTTTTAATGTCAGCGTAGCTCTTTTGTCGACTTTGGGTGGTTTTCAACGGTTGTTGAATTTGTATGATCTTCTCGGTAGTTTCTTGTATAATCTCCGGACCCGTAATCTGTCTATCCCTCACTTCACTCCAACAAATTGGAGACCTGCACTTTCTACCATAAAGTGCTTCAAACGGCGCCATCTCAATGCTTGAATGGTAGCTGTTGTTGTAGGAAAATTCTGCTAACGGTAGATGTCGATCCCAACTGTTTCTGAAATCAATAACACATGCTCGTAGCATGTCTTCCAGCGTTTGTATCGTCCTTTCGCTCTGCCCATCAGTTTGTGGATGATAGGCAGTACTCATGTCTAGACGAGTTCCTAGTGCTTGCTGTAATGTCTGCCAGAATCTTGAAATAAATCTGTCATCCCTATCAGAGATAATAGAGATTGGTATTCCATGTCTGGAGACAACTTCCTTCAAATACAGTCGTGCTAACTTCTCCATCTTGTCATCTTCTCTTATTGGCAAGAAGTGTGCTGATTTGGTGAGACGATCAACTATTACCCAAATAGTATCAAAATCACTTGCAGTCCTTGGCAATTTAGTGATGAAATCCATGGTAATGTTTTCCCATTTCCATTCTGGGATTTCGGGTTGTTGAAGTAGACCTGATGGTTTCTGATGCTCAGCTTTACTTTAGAACACATCAAACATTCTCCTACATATTTAGCAACATCGGCTTTCATACCCAGCCACCAAAAATGTTTCTTGAGATCCTTATACATCTTCCCCGTTCCAGGATGTATTGAGTATCTGGTTTTATGAGCTTCTCTAAGTACCATTTCTCTCATATCTCCAAATTTTGGTACCCAAATCCTTTCAGCCCTATACCGGATTCCGTCTTCCCGAATATTAAGATGCTGCTCCGATCCATTGGGTATTTCATCCTTTAAATTTCCTTCTTTTAAAACTCCTTGTTGCGCCTCCTTTATTTGAGTAGTAAGGTTATTCTGAATCATTATATTCATAGATTTTACTCGAATGGGTTCTCTGTCCTTCCTGCTCAAGGAATCGGCTACCACATTTGCCTTCCCCGGGTGGTAACGAATCTCAAAGTCGTAATCATTCAACAATTCAATCCACCTACGCTGCCTCATATTCAGTTGTTTCTGATTAAATATGTGTTGAAGACTTTTATGGTCGGTATATATAATACTTTTGACCCCATATAAGTAGTGCCTCCAAGTCTTTAATGCAAAAACAACCGCGCCTAATTCCAAATCATGCGTCGTATAATTTTGCTTGTGAATCTTCAATTGTCTAGACGCATAAGCAATCACCTTCGTTCGTTGCATTAATACACAACCGAGACCTTGCTTTGATGCGTCACAATAAATCACAAAATCATCATTCCCTTCAGGCAATGACAATATAGGTGCCGTAGTTAGCATTTTCTTTAATAACTGAAACGCTTTCTCTTGTTCATCCTTCCATTCAAATTTCTTCCCTTTATGCGTTAATGCAGTCAAGGGTTTTGCTATTCTGGAAAAGTCTTGGATGAACCTTCTGTAGTAACCAGCTAGTCCTAAAAACTAGCGTATGTGTTTCGGAGTTTTCGCAGTTTCCCACTTTTCGACAGTTTCTATCTTTGCCGGATCCACCTTAATACCTTTTTTGTTCACTATGTGACCGAGGAATTGAACTTCTTCCAACCAATTTGCACACTTTGAAAATTTAGCGTACAATTCTTCCTTCCTCAATACTTCTAACACCTTTCTCAAATGTTCACCGTGTTCTTGGTCATTCTTTGAGTAAATAAGTATGTCATCAATGAAAACAATGATAAATTTGTCAAGGTATGGTCCACACACTCAGTTCATAAGGTCCATGAACACAGCTGGTGCATTAGTTAAACCAAATGGCATGACCATAAACTCGTAATGACCGTAACATGTTCTGAAAGCAGTCTTTGGAATATCATCTTCTTTCACCCGCATTTGATGATACCCGGAATGTAAGTCAATCTTTGAATAAACAGACGAGCCTTGTAGTTGATCAAATAAGTCGTCGATTCTCGGTAGTGGGTAGCAGTTCATGATGGTAAGTTTGTTCAACTCTCGGTAGTCGATACACAACCTGAATGTACCATCTTTCTTCTTGACAAACAAAACAGGAGCTCCCCACGGTGATGTGCTTGGTCGAATGAAACCATGCTCTAAAAGTTCTTGTAATTGGCTTTGCAGTTCTTTCATCTCGCTGGGTGCGAGTCTGTAAGGAGCACGAGCTATTGGTGCAGCTCCTGGTACAAGATCTATTTGAAATTCAACGGATCGATGTGGGGGTAATCCCGGTAATTCTTTCGGAAATACATCGGGAAATTCTTTTGCGACGGGAACATCATTGATGCTCTTTTCTTCAGTTTGTACTTTCTCGACGTGTGCTAGAATAGCATAGCAACCTTTTCTTATTAGTTTTTGTGCCTTCAAATTACTAATAAGATGTAGCTTCGTGTTGCCCCTTTCTCCGTACACCATTAAGGGTTTTCCTTTTTCTCGTATAATGCGAATTGTATTTTTGTAACAAACGATCTCTGCTTTCACTTCTTTCAACCAGTCCATACCGATTATCACATCAAAACTCCCTAACTCTACTGGTATCAAGTCAATCTTAAATGTTTCGCTAACCAGTTTAATTTCTCGATTCTGACATATATTATCTGCTGAAATTAATTTACCATTTGCTAATTCGAGTAAAAATTTACTATCCAAAGGCGTCAATGGACAACTTAATTTGGCACAAAAATCTCTACTCATATAACTTCTATCCGCACCCGAATCAAATAAAACGTAAGCAGATTTATTGTCAATAAGAAACGTACCCGTAACAAGCTCTGGGTCTTCCTGTGCTTCTGCCGCATTAATATTGAAAACTCTTCCGTGGCCTTTTCCATTCGTGTTCTCCTGGTTCGGGCAATTTCTAATAATGTGGCCCGGTTTTTCACATTTATAACAAACTACATTGGCATAATTTGCTCCGACACTGCTTGCTCCGCCATTACTCGTTCCGACACCATTTGTTCCTTTCGTTCTATTAACCCCTGGCCCGTAGACCTCACACTTCGCCGCGCTATGACCGTTTCTTTTACACTTGTTGCAAAATTTGGTGCAGAACCCCGAGTGATACTTTTCACACCTTTGGCATAGCTGCTTCTGATTGTTGTTGTTGTTGCGGTTATTATTGTTGTTGGGATGATTGTTGTAGTTGCTGTTGTTGTTGTTGTTGTTGTTGTTATTGTTGTTGTTGTTGTTGTTGTTGTTGTTGTTGTTGTTGTTGTTGTTGTTGTTGTTGTTGTTGTTGGGGTTGGGCCGTTTGTTGTAGTTGCGATTGATGTTGCGATTGTTGGGATAATTGTTGCGATTATTGTTGTAATTGCTGTTGTTGTTGTATTGGTGATTCTTATCACCGTTTTCCTCCCACTTTCTTTTGACTTGCTTCACATTGGCCTCTTCAGCAGTCTGTTCTTTAATTCTTTCTTCAATCTGGTTCACTAGTTTGTGAGCCATTCTACATGCCTGTTGTATGGAGGCGGGATCGTGTGAACTTATATCTTCTTGGATTCTTTCCGGTAATCCTTTCACAAACGCGTCGATCTTCTCTTCCTCATCTTCGAATGCTCCCGGACACAATAGGCACAATTCTGTGAATCGTCTGTCGTACGTGGTAATATCAAATCCTTGGGTTCGTAACCCTCTAAGTTCTGTCTTGAGCTTATTGACCTCAGTTCTGGGACGGTACTTCTCGTTCATCAAGTGCTTGAATGCTGACCACGGTAGTGCGTACGCATCGTCTTGTCCCACTTGCTCTAGATAGGTATTCCACCATGTTAACACAGAACCTGTGAAGGTATGCGTAGCATACTTTACTTTGTCCTCTTGAGTACACTTACTTATGGCAAACACCGATTCGACCTTCTTGGTCCACCGTTTCAATCCGATCGGTCCTTCGGTTCCATCAAATTCCAAAGGTTTGCAGGCAGTGAATTCTTTGTAGGTGCATCCTACACGATTTCCTGTACAGCTAGATCCAAGGTTATTGTTGGTATGTAGCGCAGCCTGTACTGGGGCTATGTTTGAAGCTAGAAAAGTACATAATTCCTCTTCATTCATATTCACGGTGTGTCGAGTAGTCGGTGCCATTTCCTTCAAAATAGTCAAATGGAACAAGTTAATCATACAGAATATTAAGAGTAGTTAATAGTATTTCGTAGCATAATATGAACTCATTTATAAAACCTTTTTCTTCATATTAGCGTTTTATAAGTTTAAATTCGGGTAGTACCTACCCGTTAAGTTCATACTTAGTAGCTAATATACAATTCAACTACTACAATTCTATATGAAAAACTGATTATAATAATATTTCGCGTTCAAACTTTTATACAATATTTTACAAACTTACAATACCGCTTATTTTACATAAAGCATGAAATATAGCACATAATAACTTTGATACAAGATAGTTGTGAAGATAATTCTAGCTAGTACACAAGTCGTTCAGCAAAGGCAATAAAGACACGTAATTCATACGTCCAGAAATAAGTCATGCATTCTGGTTTTACTAGGACTACTTCCCATCCTTGGTCTTGTGGAACATAACCGTTATGGCCGTTGATAAGACAGCGTGTTGTAACGTCGTCAAAGGGACGAGGGTTACGTAATGTCCAACAGTACCGTAACAATCTAAAAACCTCATTTCTTACCCCAATTACCGACTCCGTCACTTGTGGGAACGTTTTGTTTTATAGTTGTAGGCCGATGTTCTTGTTCTCACTTTGGTGAGAAGCGAACATTACTAATCCGTAAGCATAACATGCTTCTTTATGTTGCATGTTAACCGCTTTTTCTAAATCACGAAGTCCAATATTCGGATATATTGAGTCAAAATAATTTCTTAACCCATTGCGTAAAATAGCATTTGGGTTCCCCGCAATATATGCGTCAAAGTAAACACATCGTAACTTATGGATTTTCCAATGTGATATCCCCCATCTTTCGAACGAAAGCCTTTTATAAACCAAGGCATTCTTGGAACATTCTTCGAATTTCTTACAAACTGATCTCGCCTTAAATAGTTGTGCCGAAGAATTCTGACCGACTCTAGACAAGATTTCATCAATCATGTCTCCGGGTAGGTCTCTTAAAATATTGGGTTGTCTATCCATTTTGTGTTTTTATACTGTAAAATAGACAAGAGTTAGATTCATAAAAAAAATACTTATTAATACAAGCAATTTTTACATATATCATAAAGCATAAGCACACTATATTACATATATTACACCACACGAATACAACTATCTTATTCCGACTCGCTTGTTTCTTCTTCTTCGGTTTTGGTTCGTTTTGCCAAGTTTCTAGGGATATATGATGTTCTCCTAATACGAGCCGTCGTTTTCCACATTGGTTTAGAAAAACCTGGTGGTTTAGAGGTTCCCGGGTCATTGTTACAACTTAAGGACTTCGGGGGTTGACGATACATATAAAGTTCATCGGGGTTGGAATTAGATTTCTCTATTTTTATGCCCTTTCCCTTATTATTTTCTTTTGCCTTTTTAAATTCAGTTGGGGTAATTTCTATAACATCATCGGAATTCTCGTCAGAATCCGATTCATCGGAGAATTGGTAATCCTCCCAATATTTTGCTTCCTTAGCGGAAACACCATTAACCATAATTAACCTTGGTCGGTTGGTTGAGGATTTTCTTTTACTTAACCGTTTTATTATTTCCCCCACCGGTTCTATTTCTTCATCCGGTTCCAATTCTTCTTCCGGTTCCGATTCTTCTTCTGGTTCCGACTCTTCTTCCGGTTCCTCTTCGGGAACTTGTGAATCAGTCCACGAATCATTCCAATTTACATTTGACTCTTCATTATTATTAGGTGAGTCAATGAGACTTGTTCTAGAGGTAGACATCTATCACATAATATCAAACGCGTTAAGAGATTAATATATCACATAATATTCACATGTTAAAAATATATAGTTTCCAACAAAATTTGTTAAGCAATCATTTTTCAAGTAAACACGGTCGAAGTTCAGACTCACTAATGCATCCTAACAAACTCGATAAGACACACTAATGCAAAATTCTGGTTCTCTAAGACCAACGCTCGGATACCAACTGAAATGTCCCGTTCTTATTGATTAAAAACGTTCCATATTAATTGATTTCGTTGGGAGGTTTTGACCTCTATATGGGACGTTTTTCAAAGACTGCATTCATTTTTAAAACAAACCATAACCTTTATTTCATAAATAAAGGTTTAAAAAGATTTACGTAGATTATCAAATAATGATAATCTAAAATATCCTGTTTACACACGACCATTACATAATGGTTTATAATACAAATATGTTACATCAAAATCAGTTTCTTGAATGCAGTTTTTACACAATATCATACAAACATGGACTCCAAATCTTGTCCTTATTTTAGTATGCAACAGCGGAAGCTCTTAGTATTCACCTGAGAATAAACATGCTTTAAACGTCAACAAAAATGTTGGTGAGTTATAGGTTTAACCTATATATATCAAATCGTAACAATAGACCACAAGATTTCATATTTCAATACACATCCCATACATAGAGATAAAAATCATTCATATGGTGAACACCTGGTAACCGACATTAAAAAAGATGCATATATAAGAATATCCCCATCATTCCGGGACACCCTTCGGATATGATATAAATTTCGAAGTACTAAAGCATCCGGTACTTTGGATGGGGTTTGTTAGGCCCAATAGATCTATCTTTAGGATTCGCATCAATTAGGGTGTCTGTTCCCTAATTCTTAGATTACCAGACTTAATAAAAAGGGGCATATTCGATTTCGATAATTCAACCATAGAATGTAGTTTCACGTACTTGTGTCTATTTTGTAAATTATTTATAAAACCTGCATGTATTCTCATCCCAAAAATATTAGATTTTAAAAGTGGGTCTATAACTCACTTTCACAGATTTTTACTTCGTCGAGAAGTAAGACTTGGCCACTGTTGATTCACGAACCTATAACAATATATACATATATATTAAAGTATGTTCAAAATATATTTACAACACTTTTAATATATTTTGATGTTTTAAGTTTATTAAGTCAGCTGTCCTCGTTAGTAACCTACAACTAGTTGTCCACAGTTAGATGTACAGAAATAAATCGATAAATATTATCTTGAATCAATCCACGACCCAGTGTATACGTATCTCAGTATTGATCACAACTCAAACTATATATATTTTGGAATCAACCTCAACCCTGTATAGCTAACTCCAACATTCACATATAGAGTGTCTATGGTTGTTCCGAAATATATATAGATGTGTCGACATGATAGGTCGAAACATTGTATACGTGTCTATGGTATCTCAAGATTACATAATATACAATACAAGTTAATTAAGTTATGGTTGGAATAGATTTGTTACCAATTTTCACGTAGCTAAAATGAGAAAAATTATCCAATCTTGTTTTACCCATAACTTCTTCATTTTAAATCCGTTTTGAGTGAATCAAATTGCTATGGTTTCATATTGAACTCTATTTTATGAATCTAAACAGAAAAGTATAGGTTTATAGTCGGAAAAATAAGTTACAAGTCATTTTTGTAAAGGTAGTCATTTCAGTCGAAAGAACGACGTCTAGATGACCATTTTAGAAAACATACTTCCACTTTGAGTTTAACCATAATTTTTGGATATAGTTTCATGTTCATAATAAAAATCATTTTCTCAGAATAACAACTTTTAAATCAAAGTTTATCATAGTTTTTAATTAACTAACCCAAAACAGCCAGCGGTGTTACTACGACGGCGTAAATCCGGTTTTACGGTGTTTTTTCGTGTTTCCAGGTTTTAAATCATTAAGTTAGCATATCATATAGATATAGAACATGTGTTTAGTTAATTTTAAAAGTCAAGTTAGAAGGATTAACTTTTGTTTGCGAACAAGTTTAGAATTAACTAAACTATGTTCTAGTGATTACGAGTTTAAACCTTCGAATAAGATAGTTTTATATATATGAATCGAATGATGTTATGAACATAATTACTACCTCAAGTTTAGTAGGTAAACCTACTGGAAGTGACAAGAAATGATCTAGCTTCAAAGGATCTTTGATGGCTTGAAAGTTCTTGAAGTAGGATCATGACACAAAAACAAGTTCAAGTAAGATTTTTACTCGAATTAAGATAGTTTATAGTTATAGAAATTGAATCTAAGTTTGAATATAAATATTACCTTGAATAAGAAAGATAACCTACTGTATATAACAAAGGTTTCTTGATCTTAGATGATTACTTGGAATGGATTAGAAAGCTTGGAAGTAAATTAGTAAACTTGAAGGGATTTTTGAAGTGTTCTTGAAGTGTTCTTCCTATGATGATTATAGCTTGATTCTTGAAGTGATTTTTGATGAAGATGATGATTAACTACTGGAAAAATACGTTCATAATAGTGTGTGTGTTGAGAGAGAATTAGAAAGAGAATTAGAAGTGAAATGGAGTGAATGATGAGTGGTAATTAGTGAGTGGTGAGTGGGGTTAAAAGGAGTTCTAGTTAGTTGACTAGCTCATGGTAGAAGTTAAAATTGATTAGTCATACATGACATAATCAAGAGTGGAATCCCATGCTAGTTCCTATTGGTATATACCCATAGTAAGTATCTTTTGAAGCTGTGTATAATACGGGAAAGAATACGACTAGAATTCTTGATGAAAGAAAAGAATGGGAAAGTAACTGTAACCATTTTCGTTAAGTATGAGTGTTGTGATATATGTCTTGAAGTCTTCCAAAAGTATTTTAATACATCTAAATACACTACATGTATATACATTTTAACTGAGTCGTTAAGTCATCGTTAGTCGTTACATGTAAGTGTTGTTTTGAAACCTTTAAGTTAACGATCTCAATTAATGTTGTTAACCCATTGTTTATTATATCTAATGAGATGTTAAATTATTATATTATCATGATATTATGATATATTAATATATCTTAATATGATATATATACATTTAAATGTCGTTACAACGATAATCGTTACATATATGTCTCGTTTCGAAATCCTTAAGTTAGTAGTCTTGTTTATATGTATATAACTCACTGTTAATATACTTATGGAGATACTTACTTATCATAATCTCATGTTAACCATATGTATATCCATATATATATCGTCATGTCGTTTTTACAAGTTTAACGTTCGTGAATCGCCGGTCAACTTGGGTGGTCAATTGTCTATATGAAACATATTTCAATTAATCAAGTCTTAACAAGTTTGATTGCTTAACATGTTGGAAACATTTAATCATGTAAATATCAATCTCAATTAATATATATAAACATGGAAAAGTTCGGGTCACTACATAATGCATCCTAACAAACTCGATAAGACACCCTAATGCAAAATTCTGGTTCTCTAAGACCAACGCTCGGATACCAACTGAAATGTCCCGTTCTTATTGATTAAAAACGTTCCATATTAATTGATTTCGTTGCGAGGTTTTGACCTCTATATGAGACGTTTTTCAAAGACTGCATTCATTTTAAAACAAGCCATAACCTTTATTTCATCAATAAAGGTTTAAAAAGCTTTACGTAGATTATCAAATAATGATAATCTAAAATATCCTGTTTACACACGACCATTACATAATGATTTACAATACAAATATGTTACAACAAAATAAGTTTCTTGAATGCAGTTTTTACACAATATCATACAAGCATGGACTCCAAATCTCGTCCTTATTTAAGTATGCGACAGCGAAAGCTCTTAATAATTACCTGAGAATAAACTTGCTTAAAACGTCAAAAAAAATGTTGGTGAGTTATAGGTTTAACCTATATATATCAAATCGTAACAATAGACCACAAGATTTCATATTTCAATACACATCCCATACATAGAGATAAAAATCATTCATATGGTGAACACCTGGTAACCGACATTAACAAGATGCATATATAAGAATATCCCCATCATTCCGGGACACCCTTCGGATATGATATAAATTTCGAAGTACTAAAGCATCCGGTACTTTGGATGGGGTTTGTTAGGCCCAATAGATCTATCTTTAGGATTCGCGTCAATTAGGGTGTCTGTTTCCTAATTCTTAGATTACCAGACTTAATAAAAATGGGCATATTCGACTTCGCTAATTCAACTATAGAATGTAGTTTCACGTACTTGTGTCTATTTTGTAAATCATTTATAAAACCTGCATGTATTCTCATCCCAAAAATATTAGATTTTAAAAGTGGGACTATAACTCACTTTCACAGATTTTTAGTTCGTCGGGAAGTAAGACTTGGCCACTGGTTGATTCACGAACCTATAACAATATATACATATATATCAAAGTATGTTCAAAATATATTTACAACACTTTTAATATATTTTGATGTTTTAAGTTTATTAAGTCAGCTGTCCTCGTTAGTAACCTACAACTAGTTGTCCACAGTTAGATGTACAGAAATAAATCGATAAATATTATCTTGAATCAATCCACGACCCAGTGTATACGTATCTCAATATTGATCACAACTCAAACTATATATATTTTGGAATCAACCTCAACCCTGTATAGCTAACTCCAACATTCACATATAGAGTGTCTATGGTTGTTCCGAAATATATATAGATGTGTCGACATGATAGGTCGAAACATTGTATACGTGTCTATGGTATCTCAAGATTACATAATATACAATACAAGTTGATTAAGTTATGGTTGGAATAGATTTGTTACCAATTTTCACGTAGCTAAAATGAGAA
Organism: Rutidosis leptorrhynchoides; assembly: GCF_046630445.1. Taxonomy (NCBI): domain Eukaryota; kingdom Viridiplantae; phylum Streptophyta; class Magnoliopsida; order Asterales; family Asteraceae; genus Rutidosis; species Rutidosis leptorrhynchoides. The sequence goes on from NC_092340.1 coordinate 204,025,303, forward strand.
AAATTATCCAATCTTGTTTTACCCATAACTTCTTCATTTTAAATCCGTTTTGAGTGAATCAAATTGCTATGGTTTCATATTGAACTCTATTTTATGAATCTAAACAGAAAAAGTATAGGTTTGTAGTTGAAAAAATAAGTTACAAGTCATTTTTGTAAAGGTAGTCATTTCAGTCGAAAGAACGACGTCTAGATGACCATTTTAGAAAACATACTTCCACTTTGAGTTTAACCATAATTTTTGGATAGAGTTTCATGTTCATAATAAAAATCATTTTCCCAAAATAAAAACTTTTAAATCAAAGTTTATCATAGTTTTTAATTAACTAACCCAAAACAGTCCGCGGTGTTACTACGACGGCGTAAATTCAGTTTTACAGTGTTTTTCGTGTTTCCAGGTTTTAAATCATTAAGTTAGCATATCATATAGATATAGAACATGTGTTTATTTGATTTTAAAAGTCAAGTTAGAAGGATTAACTTTTGTTTGCGAAAAAGTTTAGAATTAACTAAACTATGTTCTAGTGTTTACAAGTTTAAACCTTCGAATAAGATAGCTTTATATGTATGAATCGAATGATGTTATGAAAATCATTACTACCTTAAGTTCCTTGGATAAACCTACTGGAAAAGAGAAAAATGGATCTAGCTTCAACGGATCCTTGGATGGCTCGAAGTTCTTGAAGCAGAATCATGACACGAAAACAAGTTCAAGTAAGATCATCACTTGAAATAAGATTGTTATAGTTATAGAAATTGAACCAAAGTTTGAATATTATTATTACCTTGTATTAGAATGATAACCTACTATAAGAAACAAAGATTTCTTGAGGTTGGATGATCACCTTACAAGATTGGAAGTGAGCTAGCAAACTTGAAAGTATTCTTGATTTTATGTAACTAGAACTTGTAGAATTTATGAAGAACACTTAGAACTTGAAGATAGAACTTGAGAGAGATTAATTAGATGAAGAAAATTGAAGAATGAAAGTGTTTGTAGGTGTTTTTGGTCGTTGGTGTATGGATTAGATATAAAGGATATGTAATTTTGTTTTCATGTAAATAAGTCATGAATGATTACTCATATTTTTGTAATTTTATGAGATATTTCATGCTAGTTGCCAAATGATGGTTCCCACATGAGTTAGATGACTCACATGGGCTGCTAAGAGCTGATCATTGGAGTGTATATACCAATAGTACATACATCTAAAAGCTGTGTATTGTACGAGTACGAATACGGGTGCATACGAGTAGAATTGTTGATGAAACTGAACGAGGATGTAATTGTAAGCATTTTTGTTAAGTAGAAGTATTTTGATAAGTGTATTGAAGTCTTTCAAAAGTGTATAAATACATATTAAAACACTACATGTATATACATTTTAACCGAGTCGTTAAGTCATCGTTAGTCGTTACATGTAAGTGTTGTTTTGAAACCTTTAGGTTAACGATCTTGTTAAATGTTGTTAACCCAATTTTTATAATATCAAATGAGATTTTAAATTATTATATTATCATGATATTATCATGTATGAATATCACTTAATATGATATATATACATTAAATGTCTTTACAACGATAATCGTTACATATATGTCTCGTTTAAAAATCATTAAGTTAGTAGTCTTGTTTTTACATATGTAGTTCATTGTTAATATACTTAATGATATGTTTACTTATCATAATATCATGTTAACTATATATATATATCCATATATATGTCATCATATAGTTTTTACAAGTTTTAACGTTCGTGATTCGCCGGTCAACTTGGGTGGTCAATTGTTTATATGAAACATATTTCAATTAATCAAGTCTTAACAAGTTTGATTGCTTAACATGTTGGAAACATTTAATCATGTAAATATCAATCTCAATTAATATATATAAACATGGAAAAGTTCGGGTCACTACACTATGCGACACAATTTAAAGTAATAAAAAGACGCTTCAACTATGCATGTACACTCAACATCCAAGCAAGTATCAAAAAGAGTGCGGAAGCATGTATCAAGTAGCGTTCAAGGACCTGAGAAAACATATAGAAAACTGTCAATGAAAACGTTGGTGAAATTATAGGTGTTTTAGTAAACGTTGCATTTGAACCACAAGATTTAATATAATATGCTTATCAAAATCATTTGCATTCCAAAGTTGTTATTTGTTTCGCGGGCACCCAATTATCAAACTTAAATGTTTTGCACCCTTTGCATAGTGTTAGAACATACACTAGACCCGAAAATATATTTCATCCGCTAACGGTAGCGAACCGTCCGAATGAGGCTCGTCAAGCCTATGTGATCACATAATATAATTTCACGTTTACACCCTGCAAGTGTAACTAATGATAATTGAATTGGGGCTTTTTGTTCAAACCCGTACGTGGAATGTTCGTTTTCGTACTTGTGTTCAAGTGTAAAAGTATGATACGTATATGTTTCTCATCCCATAGTTTAAAGCATAAAAGTTGTTGAAAGATGGGACTATGATCTCACATTGTATACACGAGTAATAAGTACTTCAACAAGTAACGTGTGCAAAGAACAATGCTAGTCTTGACCTAAAAAAATAGGTCGTATCAATATCGGTAAACGCGATATGTCAAAGATGTTCAATTAGTCCTATGGCTCGTTACGACTCGATTATGTAGCATGTGAATCAAATTGTCCAAGTTTCATGCAAGATACAAGTATAGAAACAAGTTAGAAAGATTGCATAATCATTTGGTTAAGTTTGACAAAAAGTCAAACTTTGGTCGGTCAAAGTCAACGAAAAAGTCAACACGTTCGGGTCGGGTCCTGAACTATTTTTCTGAGGTTTTTATTCATATATAAGCATGTTAGAACAAGTCTCATGTGAATCGAAGGTCCATAGCGTGCCAAACATTTTTCATATAATTGACAAGTAGGTCAGAACCTGAACACGGCTTAGGTCGCGCCGCGACCCAGGATTGCCGCGCCGCGGCGATCAACGGGTGCTGATACCTGGTCAGTCTTAATTGTCCAAGTCTCAAATCAAACTTCATTTTCACATAAATCACAAACCGTAAACTCTTACGACACGCATTTTATATCGTTGGAAAGCTAATTTGACAAAGAACACAACTAAACACATTTCATCAACCAAAAACATCATTTGCAATAACCGACTTTCCAACATTTAATGCTCAATTAATGCTCAAGTTCATAAATGCACAAAATAGGATTCGAGAATTAAATGCATCCCTATAACGCGCCGTTTTGTAGGTAATCAAGCATACAATACAACTAACTACTTACTAACAACAATTCATTGCATTCAATACATCAAAAGTTCATTTCAAGTTCACCGAATCCTAACCTAAATTCACCAAAAGCACATGAAGTTTTCTAAAACAACCTACACATCAAATTGAAGCTAGTGATGTTAGGAACACATTTAATACATGCATTTATAACATTTAACAACATTTAAGCAATCAAATCATCAATCAAACACACCAAACTTTCAAGTTCATGCTAGTTATCAAAAATAACAAGATCGAACATATAATTCATATATTCATGTTAGACTTGAGCCATAGACACTAATTAACAACTTTATAAGTTAAAAACATCAAGACACAAAATCTAGTTATTTTAGAAAGTTACCCAAACGTAATGAAATCGGTATGGAATTGAAGAGGAAGTTGCAAGGATTTCAAATATGTAATTTGTTTTGCAAGACACCCGCTAGCTTGGATTTAGATGATGATTCTTTGAAATGGTGTTTTGAGAGAAAATAAGAAAGTAGTGAAAAAAATGGAAAAAGAAAAGGGAATTAATGAATGGATGAGAGTGAAGGGTTGACTAGTTGACCTAGTCACCTCTTTGCTCTCTTGGCAACAATGGTCCCTCTAGTTTCATTCGGGTGCGTGAATTACCTAAACGAGATATTTTAAAACGTGTATTAACGAGGGATGTCATAAACATATAACGGAATTTAAATAGTTAAACGAAAAAGTTAACGGAAAAAGGCGGGATGTTACACCCGTAATAAGGTTTGCAAGTCCTTATTACGCACGCACTTCGTACCAACTCATTAGTACAACGACCATCTTGCTCAATGATATAACCCAACACAAACAAAAATTCTATGTGATATAAACACACGCAAGAAATAATATCACAACACAAGCCACAATCCTAGTTAGTTCACCTACATGCTAAAGCACTAACCAAGTCCCGCAACAAATAAGCACACACGAAAGTCTAAGTCTAGGAACCTATCTCCAGTCACCTAAATCCCTTAGACCATGCTCTGATACCACTTATAACAAACCAACCCGTATTTAAACCGGCCCATATTTTTTTCTTCTTTTTAATTTAATAATATTAACAACATTTATGCCCCAATTATGTTTCTAAAAACATCTTTAATAAAATAGTAAGTTTGATAAACTTTAAAACATTTAATACATAAGTTTAAATATTCGAATAGGCATACACGACCCGACTATTTTAATTTCCAACGAAACCGAGCATGGTGATTGGGACTACGCTACTCAATCCTAAATCGAGTCCAAAAGCAAGATCTTCTAAAGCAAACTAGCCAATATCTCTAATCCCCACGCTTACCCGAGCCGCCATCACGCGAACCTATAAAAATATCAACAACGAGAGGGTAAGCTAATGCTTAGTGAATGTAAAGATACTATACACATACATATGCATAAAATGGCTATGTATCACCAAGCACGAAAAGTAAACACATACCACCTCCGCATGGTAACAAGCTACAAAAGAGCACATACACAAAGTAGCTACACGCTACGTAAACCCCAAGCTAACGCCACAAGATTAGCTATAATACAACAATAAGGATATATGCATAAACAATAAATATAATCAACAACATCAATAAGGTTAACCCCTTAACCTAAACCACATGAAGGTTGGCCGAACTTCACGCGCCTTAGTGAATCCAAACTTCACGCGACGCACTACCTTCAAACAACTTGACTATTAAGGATGGTCGAACTTCACGCGCCTTTATGAATCCGAACATCACGAGACTCATACCTTAGTTAAACATCACAAATGGGTTGGCCGAACTTCACGCGCCTTAGTGAATCCGAACATCACGTGATTCACTACCCGATTCATCACCAATACATCACATTAGGGTTGGCCGAACTTCACGCGCCTTAGTGAATCCGAACATCACGCGACTTACTACCCGAATCATCACCACGACAAATGCTAGCAAAAATCATCGCCAAAGGGTTTATTCAATACGCTAGTCAATCACAACATCAAGGGTAGTAACCCAAAACGCATAAGCGTATCACATGGACCCGAAGCACAAGAGGAGTCCATTTCCCACACAAACATAGAGTAAACCCAAGCAAGGGTCTCCTTACACGCACGCACCCATCCTATACATACATACACGCATAGTAAATTTACATTCACCTTAAATGCCTCGATGAAGTGTAAATCCAATCTAGCAACTCGCCAATGGAACATACCTATTCCATTTATCACATAATAAACAACACAATTAGGGTGGATTTATAAATCAACCCAAATTGACACTTAGTGCAATTTTGACCCAAATGCACTTTCAAGCACAAACCGCGCCCAAACTAACCAATAATCACTAACACAAGTGAGAATGGTCCTAATACACCAATCAAACCTAACCATAAGTGTTAAACACCTATCTTACCAAAAGTGACACATGAACCCTAATTTTGACCCATTTCAAAATTAGTCAATCAAAACACCCAAAATGGTTCCAACACTTCCATAATTACTAACACTAGTGAAAATGGTTCCAAAAATGCCAATTTAACTAAACCACAAGTTTTAAACAATTGTCTTCACCAAAATCAACTTACAACTCTTATTTTGACCCAATTCAAAATCAAGTTTCCAACAACACCCATTTGGGTTCTTTAAACAACACAATCACTAATCAAAGTGATTACACTTCAAATTAAAGCCCTAATCATGGCTAAATCATCAACTAACCCAAAACCCACCAACAATAATTTTAAAACCGATTACTAGCATCAATAAACTTACTTCATGAATTTAAATAGGTTTCTTGACAATTTAAGTTCAAACCCTAACATTGAATCTTAAATCAAACAATGAAATTCGGAGTTAGAACTTACCAATATAACCACAACGTAGCCACGAATGAGATGAACAACTTTAACACTTGAGACTTGACCCGATTCACTCTTCTTCTTCTCCAAATCTCCAATTCTCTCTCTAGAACCTTTCTCTCTCTAGGTTTTGATGGAAGTAGATGAGAAGAAAATGGAAGAAATGAGGTTTGGTTAAGGCTGGGATTAGATTTGAGGCTCCAAAACCCGTCCATATGTGAAATAGCAATTTTGACCTTCATTTAAATCATTAAAAGGCTGAAAAGCATCAGATCGTGCCTATCTTCGCACCGCGGGGTAAACCCTCCACGCCGTGGCTTAAAGGGTGATTTTAGTTCACATTTTCAAGCTTTCTGACCCTCAAAATAGGCAAAATCCGCGCCATGGAGATTCTGGTCGCGCCGCGGAGTTAGCCTATTTCATCCGAACTTCAGCAACTTGTTTTGGCCATAACCTTTTGACCGTAATTCCATTTTCGATGAATCAAATATCGTTGGAAATGTAATAAGATTTCCTTTCTAATGGTAAGGTTTTGAAAAATCAACCCAAACTTTATTTGGGGTCGAAAAGGTACGTACACACCTTGTAACTCAAACAACGTCCAGTTTTCTTCGACATTTGAACAAGCAACACGTACATGCTTGGTACCCTTCATACACGCATCATACATGTAGTGACCCGTCCTAATCCATCTGGATGAAGTCTTCAACAGTTGGTCCCATTGCGAGGTTCTGACCTCTATATGCCATGAACGACTCCATGTAATATGAGCAAATGCACAGTGGAAGATTTCTTTCATACCTGAGAATAAAAATGCTTTAAAGTGTTAACCAAAAGGTTGGTGAGTTCATAGGTTTATCATAAAATAATAAAATTCATCATTTTGATAGACCACAAGATTTAAATTCTGCATGGTACAAATGGGCCCGAATCCTATACCCACCTGTAATGTACATGCGATATCTTTTAAATACAGTACACCTTTCTCGTGTACGAAATCATCTTTCATAAATCTTAGTAACCGTACACATATCTCGTGCACAAAAATAACATACACATAACCTGTGTATAAAATCATTCTCTCGATATATAACATTCACTTCAATTGGTGGCAATTATCATGTCCACATAATTCAATTGTGGCAATTATCATGTCCACATAATTCAATGGTGGCAATATTCATGTCCACATAATTCAATGGTGGCAATTATTGAAATGTCCCGTTCTTATTGATTAAAAACGTTCCATATTAATTGATTTCGTTGCGAGGTTTTGACCTCTATATGAGACGTTTTTCAAAGACTGCATTCATTTTTAAAACAAACCATAACCTTTACTTCATAGATAAAGGTTTTAAAAAGCTTTACATAGATTATCAAATAATGATAATCTAAAATATCCTGTTTACACACGACCATTACATAATGGTTTACAATACAAATATGTTACAACAAAATAAGTTTCTTGAATGCAGTTTTTACACAATATCATACAAGTATGGACTCCAAATCTCGTCCTTATTTAAGTATGCGACAGCGGAAGCTCTTAGTATTCACCTGAGAATAAACATGCTTTAAACGTCAACAAAAATGTTGGTGAGTTATAGGTTTAACCTATATATATCAAATCGTAACAATAGACCACAAGATTTCATATTTCAATACACATCCCATACATAGAGATAAAAATCATTCATATGGTGAACACCTGGTAACCGCCAATAACAAGATGCATATATAAGAATATCCCCATCATTCCGGGACACCCTTCGGATATGATATAAATTTCGAAGTACTAAAGCATCTGGTACTTTGGATGGGGTTTGTTAGGCCCAATAGATCTATCTTTAGGATTCGCGTCAATTAGGGTGTCTGTTCCCTAATTCTTAGATTACCAGACTTAATTAAAAAGGGGCATATTCGATTTCGATAATTCAACCATAGAATGTAGTTTCACGTACTTGTGTCTATTTTGTAAATCATTTATAAAACCTGCATGTATTCTCATCCCAAAAATATTAGATTTTAAAAGTGGAACTATAACTCACTTTCACAGATTTTTACTTCGCCGGGAAGTAAGACTTGGCCACTGGTTGATTCACGAACCTATAACAATATATACATATATATCAAAGTATGTTCAAAATATATTTACAACACTTTTAATATATTTTGATGTTTTAAGTTTATTAAGTCAGCTGTCCTCGTTAGTAACCTACAACTAGTTGTCCACAGTTAGATGTACAGAAAAATAAATCGATAAATATTATCTTGAATCAATCCACGACCCAGTGTATACGTATCTCAGTATTGATCACAACTCAAACTATATATATTTTGGAATCAACCTCAACCCTGTATAGCTAACTCCAACATTCACATATAGAGTGTCTATGGTTGTTCCGAAATATATATAGATGTGTCGACATGATAGGTCGAAACATTGTATACGTGTCTATGGTATCTCAAGATTACATAATATACAATACAAGTTGATTAAGTTATGGTTGGAATAGATTTGTTACCAATTTTCACGTAGCTAAAATGAGAAAAATTATCCAATCTTGTTTTACCCATAACTTCTTCATTTTAAATCCGTTTTGAGTGAATCAAATTGCTATGGTTTCATATTGAACTCTATTTTATGAATCTAAACAGAAAAGTATAGGTTTATAGTCGGAAAAATAAGTTACAAATCTTTTTTGTAAAGGTAGTCATTTCAGTCGAAAGAACGACGTCTAGATGACCATTTTAGAAAACATACTTCCACTTTGAGTTTAATCATAATTTTTGGATATAGTTTCATGTTCATAATAAAAATCATTTTCTCAGAATAACAACTTTAAAATCAAAGTTTATCATAGTTTTTAATTAACTAACCCAAAACAGCCCGCGGTGTTACTACGACGGCGTAAATCCGGTTTTACGGTGTTTTTCGTGTTTCCAGGTTTTAAATCATTAAGTTAGCATATCATATAGATATAGAACATGTGTGTAGTTAATTTTAAAAGTCAAGTTAGAAGGATTAACTTTTGTTTGCGAACAAGTTTAGAATTAACTAAACTATGTTCTAGTGATTACGAGTTTAAACCTTCGAATAAGATAGCTTTATATGTATGAATCGAATGATGTTATGAACATCATTACTACCTTAAGTTCCTTGGATAAACCTACTGGAAAAGAGAAAAATGGATCTAGCTTCAACGGATCCTTGGATGGCTCGAAGTTCTTGAAGCAGAATCATGACACGAAAACAAGTTCAAGTAAGATCATCACTTGAAATAAGATTGTTATAGTTATAGAAATTGAACCAAAGTTTGAATATGATTATTACCTTGTATTAGAATGATAACCTACTGTAAGAAACAAAGATTTCTTGAGGTTGGATGATCACCTTACAAGATTGGAAGTGAGCTAGCAAACTTGAAAGTATTCTTGATTTTATGTAACTAGAACTTGTAAAATATATGAAGAACACTTAGAACTTGAAGATAGAACTTGAGAGAGATCAATTAGATGAAGAAAATTGAAGAATGAAAGTGTTTGTAGGTGTTTTTGGTCATTGGTGTATGGATTAGATATAAAGGATATGTAATTTTGTTTTCATGTAAATAAGTCATGAATGATTACTCATATTTTTGTAATTTTATGAGATATTTCATGCTAGTTGCCAAATGATGGTTCCCACATGTGTTAGGTGACTCACATGGGCTGCTAAGAGCTGATCATTGGAGTGTATATACCAATAGTACATACATCTAAAAGCTGTGTATTGTACGAGTACGAATACGGGTGCATACGAGTAGAATTGTTGATGAAACAGAACGAGGATGTAATTGTAAGCATTTTTGTTAAGTAGAAGTATTTTGATAAGTGTATTGAAGTCTTTCAAAAGTGTATAAATACATATTAAAACACTACATGTATATACATTTTAACTGAGTCGTTAAGTCATCGTTAGTCGTTACATGTAAATGTTGTTTTGAAACCTTTAGGTTAACGATCTTGTTAAATGTTGTTAACCCAATGTTTATAATATCAAAAGATATTTTAAATTATTATATTATCATGATATTATGATGTACGCATATCTCTTAATATGATATATATACATTAAATGTCGTTACAACGATAATCGTTACACATATGTCTCGTTTCAAAATCATTAAGTTAGTAGTCTTGTTTTTACATATGTAGTTCATTATTAATATACTTAATGATATGTTTAATTATCATAATATAATGTTAACTATATATATAACCATATATATGTCATCATATAGTTTTTACAAGTTTTAACGTTCGTGAATCACCGGTCAACTTGGGTGGTCAATTGTCTATATGAAACCTATTTCAATTAATCAAGTCTTAACAAGTTTGATTGCTTAACATGTTGGAAACATTTAATCATGTAAATATCAATCTCAATTAATATATATAAACATGGAAAAGTTCGGGTCACTACAGTACCTACCCGTTAAATAAATTTCGTCCCGAAATTTTAAGCTGTTGAAGGTGTTGACGAATCTTCTGGAAATAGATGCGGGTATTTCTTCTTCATCTGATCTTCACGCTCCCAGGTGAACTCGAGTCCTCTACGAGCATTCCATCGAACCTTAACAATTGGTATCTTGTTTTGCTTAAGTCTTTTAACCTCACGATCCATTATTTCGACGGGTTCTTTGATGAATTGGAGTTTTTCGTTGATTTGGATTTCATCTAACGGAATAGTGAGATCTTCTTTAGCAAAACATTTCTTCAAATTCGAGACGTGGAAAGTGTTATGTACAGCCGCGAGTTGTTGAGGTAACTCAAGTCGGTAAGCTACTGGTCCGACACGATCAATAATCTTGAATGGTCCAATATACCTTGGATTTAATTTCCCTCGTTTACCAAATCGAACAATGCCTTTCCAAGGTGCAACTTTAAGCATGACCATCTCTCCAATTTCAAATTCTATATCTTTTCTTTTAATGTCAGCGTAGCTCTTTTGTCGACTTTGGGCGGTTTTCAACCGTTGTTGAATTTGGATGATCTTCTCGGTAGTTTCTTGTATAATCTCCGGACCCGTAATCTGTCTATCCCCCACTTCACTCCAACAAATCGGAGACCTGCACTTTCTACCATAAAGTGCTTCAAATGGCGCCATCTCAATGCTTGAATGGTAGCTGTTGTTGTAGGAAAATTCTGCTAATGGTAGATGTCGATCCCAACTGTTTCCGAAATCAATAACACATGCTCGTAGCATGTCTTCAAGCGTTTGTATCGTCCTTTCGCTCTGCCCATCAGTTTGTGGGTGATAGGCAGTACTCATGTCTAGACGAGTTCCTAATGCTTGCTGTAATGTCTGCCAGAATCTTGAAATAAATCTGCCATCCCTATCAGAGATAATAGAGATTGGTATTCCATGTCTGGAGACGACTTCCTTCAAATACAGTCATGCTAACTTCTCCATCTTGTCATCTTCTCTTATTGGCAGGAAGTGTGCTGATTTGGTGAGACGATCAACTATTACCCAAATAGTATCAAAACCACTTGCAGTCCTTGGCAATTTAGTGATGAAATCCATGGTAATGTTTTCCCATTTCCATTCTGGGATTTCGGGTTGTTGAAGTAGACCTGATGGTTTCTGATGCTCAGCTTTGACCTTAGAACACGTCAAACATTCTCCCACGTATTTAGCAACATCGGCTTTCATACCCGGCCACCAAAAATGTTTCTTGAGATCCTTGTACATCTTCCCCGTTCCAGGATGTATTGAGTATCTGGTTTTATGAGCTTCTCTAAGTACCATTTCTCTCATATCTCCAAATTTTGGTACCCAAATCCTTTCAGCCCTATACCGGGTTCCGTCTTCCCGAATATTAAGATGCTTCTCTGATCCTTTGGGTATTTCATCCTTTAAATTTCCCTCTTTTAAAACTCCTTGTTGCGCCTCCTTTATTTGAGTAGTAAGGTTATTATGAATCATTATATTCATAGATTTTACTCGAATGGGTTCTTTGTCCTTCCTGCTCAAGGCATCGGCTACCACATTTGCCTTCCCTGGGTGGTAACGAATCTCAAAGTCGTAATCATTCAATAATTCAATCCACCTACGCTGCCTCATATTCAGTTGTTTCTGATTAAATATGTGTTGAAGACTTTTGTGGTCGGTATATATAATACTTTTGACCCCATATAAGTAGTGCCTCCAAGTCTTTAATGCAAAAACAACCGCGCCTAATTCCAAATCATGCGTCGTATAATTTTGTTCGTGAATCTTCAATTGTCTAGACGCATAAGCAATCACCTTCGTTCGTTGCATTAATACACAACCGAGACCTTGCTTTGATGCGTCACAATAAATCACAAAATCATCATTCCCTTCAGGCAATGACAATATAGGTGCCGTAGTTAGCTTTTTCTTCAATAACTGAAACGCTTTCTCTTGTTCATCATTCCATTCAAATTTCTTCCCTTTATGCGTTAATACAGTCAAGGGTTTTGCTATTCTGGAAAAGTCTTGGATGAACCTTCTGTAGTAACCAGCTAGTCCTAAAAACTGGCATATGTGTTTCGGAGTTTTCGGGGTTTCCCACTTTTCAACAGTTTCTATCTTTGCCGGATCCACCTTAATACCTTCTTTGTTCACTATGTGACCGAGGAATTGAACTTCTTCCAACCAAAATGCACACTTTGAAAACTTAGCGTACAATTCTTCCTTCCTCAATACTTCTAACACCTTTCTCAAATGTTCACCGTGTTCTTGGTCATTCTTTGAGTAAATAAGTATGTCATCAATGAAAACAATGACAAACTTGTCAAGGTATGGTCCACACACTCGGTTCATAAGGTCCATGAACACAGCTGGTGCATTAGTTAAACCAAACGGCATGACCATAAACTCGTAATGACTGTAACGTGTTCTGAAAGCAGTCTTTGGAATATCATCTTCTTTCACCCGCATTTGATGATACCCAGAACGTAAGTCAATCTTTGAATAAACAGACGAGCCTTGTAGTTGATCAAATAAGTCGTCGATTCTTGGTAGTGGGTAGCGGTTCTTGATGGTAAGTTTGTTCAACTCTCAGTAGTCGATACACAACCTGAATGTACCATCTTTCTTCTTGACAAACAAAACAGGAGCTCCCCACGGTGATGTGCTTGGTCGAATGAAACCACGCTCTAAAAGTTCTTGTAATTGGCTTTGCAGTTCTTTCATCTCGCTGGGTGCGAGTCTGTAAGGAGCACGAGCTATTGGTGCAGCTCCTGGTACAAGATCTATTTGAAATTCAACGGATCGATGTGGGGGTAATCCCGGTAATTCTTTTGGAAATACATCGGGAAATTCTTTTGCAATGGGAACATCATTGATGCTCTTTTCTTCAGTTTGTACTTTCTCGACGTGTGCTAGAACAGCATAGTAACCTTTTCTTATTAGTTTTTGTGCCTTCAAATTACTAATAAGATGTAGCTTCGTGTTGCCCTTTTCTCCGTACACCATTAAGGGTTTTCCTTTTTCTCGTATAATGCGAATTGCATTTTTGTGACAAACGATCTCTGCTTTCACTTCTTTCAACCAGTCCATACCGATTATCACATCAAAACTCCCTAACTCTACTTGTATCAAATCAATCTTAAATGTTTCGCTAACTAGTTTAATTTCTCGATTCCGACATATATTATCTGCTGAAATTAATTTACCATTTGCTAATTCGAGTAAAAATTTACTATCCAAAGGCTTCAATGGACAACTTAATTTAGCACAAAAATCTCTACTCATATAGCTTCTATCCGCACCCGAATCAAATAAAACGTAAGCAGATTTATTGTCAATAAGAAACGTACCCGTAACAAGCTCTGGGTCTTCTTGTGCCTCTGTCGCATTAATATTGAAAACTCTTCCGCGGCCTTGTCCATTCGTGTTCTCCTGGTTCGGGCAATTTCTAATAATGTGGCCCGGTTTTCCACATTTATAACAAACTACATTGGCATAACTTGCTCCGACACTACTTGCTCCGCCATTACTCGTTCCGACACCATTTGTTCCTTTCGTTCTATTAACCCCTGGTCCGTAGACCTCACACTTCACCGCGCTATGACCATTTCTTTTACACTTGTTGCAAAATTTGGTGCAGAACCCCGAGTGATACTTTTCACACCTTTGGCATAGCTGCTTCTGATTGTTGTTGTTGTTGCGGTTATTATTGTTGTTGGGATGATTGTTGTAGTTGCTGTTGCTGTTGTTGTTGTTGTTGTTATTGTTGGGCCGTTTGTTGTAGTTGCGATTGATGTTGCGATTGTTGTGATAATTGTTGCGATTATTGTTGTAATTGCTGCTGTTGTTGTATTGGTGATTCTTATCACCGTTTTCCTCCCACTTTCTTTTGACTTGCTTCACATTGGACTCTTCAGCAGTCTGTTCTTTAATTCTTTCTTCAATCTGGTTCACTAGTTTGTGAGCCATTCTACATGCCTGTTGTATAGAGGCGGGCTCGTGTGAACTTATATCTTCTTGGATTCTTTCCGGTAATCCTTTCACAAATGCGTCGATCTTCTCTTCCTCATCTTCGAATGCTCCCAGACACAATAGGCACAATTCTGTGAATCGTCTTTCGTACGTGGTAATATCAAATCCTTGGGTTCGTAACCCTCTAAGTTCTGTCTTGAGCTTATTGACCTCGGTTCTGGGACGGTACTTCTCGTTCATCAAGTGCGTGAATGCTGACCACGGTAGTGCGTACGCATCGTCTTGTCCGACTTGCTCTAGATAGGTATTCCACCATGTTAACGCAGAACCTGTGAAGGTATGCGTAGCGTACTTCACTTTGTCCTCTTCAGTACACTTACTTATGGCAAACACCGATTCGACCTTCTCGGTCCACCGTTTCAATCCGATCGGTCCTTCGGTTCCATCAAATTCCAAAGGTTTGCAGGCAGTGAATTCTTTGTAGGTGCATCCTACACGATTTCCTGTACTGCTAGATCCAAGGTTATTGTTGGTATGTAGCGCAGCCTGTACTGCGGCTATGTTTGAAGCTAGAAAAGTACGGAATTCCTCTTCATTCATATTCACGGTGTGTCGAGTAGTCGGTGCCATTTCCTTCAAAATAGTCAAATGGAACAAGTTAATCATACAGAATATTAAGAGTAGTTAATAGTATTTCGTAGCATAATATGAACTCATTTATAAAAGCTTTTTCTTCATATTAGCGTTTTATAAGTTTAAATTCGGGTAGTACCTACCCGTTAAGTTCATACTTAGTAGCTAATATACAATTCAACTACTACAATTCTATATGAAAAACTAATTATAATAACATTTCGCGTTCAAACTTTTATACAATATTTTACAAACTTACAATACCGCTTATTTTACATAAATCTTGAAATATAGCACACAATAATTTTGATACAAGATAGTTGTGAAGATAATTCTAGCTAGTACACAAGTCGTTCAGCAAAGGCAATAAAGACACGTAATTCATACGTCCAGAAACAAGTCATGCATTCTGGTTTTACTAGGACTACTTCCCATCCTTGGTCTTGTGCAACATAACCGTTATGGCCGTTTATAAGACAGTGTGTTGTAACGTCGTCAAAGGGAGGAGGGTTACGTAATGTCCAACAGTCCCGTAATAATCTAAAAACCTCATTTCTTACCCCAATTACCGACTCCGTCACTTGTGGAAACGTTTTGTTTAATAGTTGTAGCCCGATGTTCTTGTTCTCACTTTGGTGAGAAGCGAACATTACTAATCCGTAAGCATAACATGCTTCTTTATGTTGCATGTTAGCCGCTTTTTCTAAATCACGAAGTCCAATATTCGGATATATTGAGTCAAAATAATTTCTTAACCCGTTGCGTAAAATAGCATTTGGGTTCCCCGCAATATATGCGTCAAAGTAAACACATCGTAACTTATGGGTTTCCCAATGTGATATCCCCCATCTTTCAAATGAAAGTCTCTTATAAACCAAGACATTCTTGGAACGTTCTTCGAATGTCTTATAAACTGATCTCGCCTTAAATAGTTGTGCCGAGGAATTCTGGCCGACTCTAGACAAGATTTCATCAATCATGTCTCCGGGTAGGTCTCTTAAAATATTGGGTTGTCTATCCATTTTGTGTTTTTAAACTGTAAAATAGACAAGAGTTAGATTCATAAAAAAAAATACTTATTAATACAAACAATTTTTACATATATCATAAAGCATAAGAACACTATATTACATATATTACACCACACGAATACAACTATCTTATTCCGACTCGCTCGTTTCTTCTTCTTCAGTTTTGGTTCGTTTTGCCAAGTTTCTAGGGATATATGATGTTCCCCTAATACGAGCCGTAATTTTCCACATTGGTTTAGAAAAACCCGGTGGTTTAGAGGTTCCCGGGTCATTGTTAAAACTTAAGGACTTCGGGGGTTGACGATACATATAAAGTTCATCGGGGTTGGAATTAGATTTCTCTATTTTTATGCCCTTTCCCTTATTATTTTCTTTTGCCTTTTTAAATTCAGTTGGGGTAATTTCTATAACATCATCGGAATTCTTGTCGGAATCTGATTCATCGGAGAATTGGTAATCCTCCCAATATTTTGCTTCCTTGGCGGAAACACCATTGACCATAATTAACCTTGGTCGGTTGGTTGAGGATTTTCTTTTACTTAACCGTTTTATTATTTCCCCCACCGGTTCTATTTCTTCATCCGGTTCCGATTCTTCTTCCGGTTCCGATTCTTCTTCCGGTTCCGACTCTTCTTCCGGTTCCTCTTCGGGAACTTGTGAATCAGTCCACGAATCATTCCAATTTACATTTGACTCTTCATTATTATTAGGTGAGTCAATGGGACTTGTTCTAGAGGTAGACATCTATCACATAATATCAAACGCGTTAAGAGATTAATATATCACATAATATTCACATGTTAAAAATATATAGTTTCCAACAAAATTTGTTAAGCAATCATTTTTCAAGTAAACACGGTCGAAGTTCAGACTCACTAATGCATCCTAACAAACTCGATAAGACACACTAATGCAAATTTTCTGGTTCTCTAAGACCAACGCTCGGATACCAACTGAAATGTCCCGTTCTTATTGATTAAAAACGTTCCATATTAATTGATTTCGTTGCGAGGTTTTGACCTCTATATGAGACGTTTTTCAAAGACTGCATTCATTTTTAAAACAAACCATAACCTTTATTTCATAGATAAAGGTTTTAAAAAGCTTTACGTAGATTATCAAATAATGATAATCTAAAATATCCTGTTTACACACGACCATTACATAATGGTTTACAATACAAATATGTTACAACAAAATAAGTTTCTTGAATGCAGTTTTTACACAATATCATGCAAGTATGGACTCCAAATCTCGTCCTTATTTAAGTATGCGACAGCGGAAGCTCTTAGTATTCACCTGAGAATAAACATGCTTTAAACGTCAACAAAAATGTTGGTGAGTTATAGGTTTAACCTATATATATCAAATCGTAACAATAGACCACAAGATTTCATATTTCAATACACATCCCATACATAGAGATAAAAATCATTCATATGGTGAACACCTGGTAACCGACAATAACAAGATGCATATATAAGAATATCCCCATCATTCCGGGACACCCTTCGGATATGATATAAATTTTGAAGTACTAAAGTATCCGGTACTTTGGATGGGGTTTGTTAGGCCCAATAGATCTATCTTTAGGATTCGCGTCAATTAGGGTGTCTGTTCCCTAATTCTTAGATTACCAGACTTAATTAAAAAGGGGCATATTCGATTTCGATAATTCAACCATAGAATGTAGTTTCACGTACTTGTGTCTATTTTGTAAATCATTTATAAAACCTGCATGTATTCTCATCCCAAAAATATTAGATTTTAAAAGTTGGACTATAACTCACTTTCACAGATTTTTACTTCGCCGGGAAGTAAGACTTGGCCACTGGTTGATTCACGAACCTATAACAATATATACATATATATCAAAGTATGTTCAAAATATATTTACAACACTTTTAATATATTTTGATGTTTTAAGTTTATTAAGTCAGCTGTCCTCGTTAGTAACCTACAACTAGTTGTCCACAGTTAGATGTACAGAAAAATAAATCGATAAATATTATCTTGAATCAATCCACGACCCAGTGTATACGTATCTCAGTATTGATCACAACTCAAACTATATATATTTTGAAATCAACCTCAACCCTGTATAGCTAACTCCAACATTCACATATAGAGTGTCTATGGTTGTTCCGAAATATATATAGATGTGTCGACATGATAGGTCGAAACATTGTATACGTGTCTATGGTATCTCAAGATTACATAATATACAATACAAGTTGATTAAGTTATGGTTGGAATAGATTTGTTACCAATTTTCACGTAGCTAAAATGAGAAAAATTATCCAATCTTGTTTTACCCATAACTTCTTCATTTTAAATCCGTTTTGAGTGAATCAAATTGCTATGGTTTCATATTGAACTCTATTTTATGAATCTAAACAGAAAAGTATAGGTTTATAGTCGGAAAAATAAGTTACAAATCGTTTTTGTAAAGGTAGTCATTTCAGTCGAAAGAACGACGTCTAGATGACCATTTTAGAAAACATACTTCCACTTTGAGTTTAATCATAATTTTTGGATATAGTTTCATGTTCATAATAAAAAACATTTTCTCAGAATAACAACTTTAAAATCAAAGTTTATCATAGTTTTTAATTAACTAACCCAAAACAGCCCGCGGTGTTACTACGACGGCGTAAATCCGGTTTTACGGTGTTTTTCGTGTTTCCAGGTTTTAAATCATTAAGTTAGCATATCATATAGATATAGAACATGTGTGTAGTTAATTTTAAAAGTCAAGTTAGAAGGATTAACTTTTGTTTGCGAACAAGTTTAGAATTAACTAAACTATGTTCTATTGATTACGAGTTTAAACCTTCGAATAAGATAGCTTTATATGTATGAATCGAATGATGTTATGAACATCATTACTACCTTAAGTTCCTTGGATAAACCTACTGGAAAAGAGAAAAATGGATCTAGCTTCAACGGATCCTTGGATGGCTCGAAGTTCTTGAAGCAGAATCATGACACGAAAACAAGTTCAAGTAAGATCATCACTTGAAATAAGATTGTTATAGTTATAGAAATTGAACCAAAGTTTGAATATGATTATTACCTTGTATTAGAATGATAACCTACTGTAAGAAACAAAGATTTCTTGAGGTTGAATGATCACCTTACAAGATTGGAAGTGAGCTAGCAAACTTGAAAGTATTCTTGATTTTATGTAACTAGAACTTGTAAAATATATGAAGAACACTTAGAACTTGAAGATAGAACTTGAGAGAGATCAATTATATGAAGAAAATTGAAGAATGAAAGTGTTTGTAGGTGTTTTTGGTCGTTGGTGTATGGATTAGATATAAAGGATATGTAATTTTGTTTTCATGTAAATAAGTCATGAATGATTACTCATATTTTTGTAATTTTATGAGATATTTCATGCTAGTTGCCAAATGATGGTTCCCACATGTGTTAGGTGACTCACATGGGCTGCTAAGAGCTGATCATTGGAGTGTATATACGAATAGTACATACATCTAAAAGCTGTGTATTGTACGAGTACGAATACGGGTGCATACGAGTAGAATTGTTGATGAAACTGAACGAGGATGTAATTGTAAGCATTTTTGTTAAGTAGAAGTATTTTTATAAGTGTATTGAAGTCTTTCAAAAGTGTATAAATACATATTAAAACACTACATGTATATACATTTTAACTGAGTCGTTAAGTCATCGTTAGTCGTTACATGTAAATGTTGTTTTGAAACCTTTAGGTTAACGATCTTGTTAAATGTTGTTAACCCAATGTTTATAATATCAAAAGAGATTTTAAATTATTATATTATCGTGATATTATGATGTACAAATATCTCTTAATATGATATATATACATTAAATGTCGTTACAACGATAATCGTTACACATATGTCTCGTTTCAAAATCATTAAGTTAGTAGTCTTGTTTTTACATATGTAGTTCATTGTTAATATACTTAATGATATGTTTAATTATCATAATATAATGTTAACTATATATATAACCATATATATGTCATCATATAGTTTTTACAAGTTTTAACGTTCGTGAATCACCGGTCAACTTGGGTGGTCAATTGTCTATATGAAACCTATTTCAATTAATCAAGTCTTAACAAGTTTGATTGCTTAACATGTTGGAAACATTTAATCATGTAAATATCAATCTCAATTAATATATATAAACATGGAAAAGTTCGGGTCACTACAATTATCATGTCCACATAATTCAATAATAATTCGCAGAACTTCTGTCTGCATAATAATTCATTCGAGGAATGTTTCGCTTGTGTCTATCTCGTCAAACATTTATAAAAGCATTTCATATATTTACAGTTCAAAATATATTTCAAAAGTATTTAATAAAGCAGTTGTAAAAACAGCGCATGTATTCTCAGTCCCAAAAATGTAAAGAGTAAAAGGGAATCAAATGAACTCACCATACTGTATTTTGTAGTAAAAATACATATGACGATATTGTACCTCGAGTATAATCATCGAGTATAATCATCGTTCTACGAATCGTTCTACATCATTTATCTTCGGGCTGCTACTAATGTACGGTATGTTTTTTACTTTTCTGAATAATCACAACCATCATCGAACACTATAACACCTAAAACCATTCATTACAATCGCTACTAGTTTTATTAAATGTTCCTACTCGATCTCAAACCCAATCAAACCAAACACCATCATCAACAGTTGCTGCAAATACTATATACATCAAACCCATCACACCACCATTAACACTTGTTTTTTCCCTTCTTGTTCTTAATTGTGAATACCCAACACCATCGTACCACTACTACTTGTGTTGTTAGTTGACAAAAACACCTCATTTTCTGGTTCCTGACTGAGAGCCTGACCACCAAGAACCACCACGTGCAATATTATTTTCCGTTTTCGTTTACTGCTCGATAACTCCCAGAATAATGATGACGAATATTAGTGATAAAGATGACGAGGTTCTTTTTTTTAGATAATGGGAGTGGTTGTATGGAGATAACCACAACTTGTCTTTTCCTTTTTGTTACATTTTCAAAAAGAGGATCCTAGACTAAAATAGTTGAAAGGCAAATGAACTGATATATTCCATACTGGCCGATTACTTTTATAGATTTCCTTTTGGGCCAGATGAAATGAATTGTGTTCGTTGGGCTTGGTTGTAGTTGGGCCATGAATCTGTTTTTGCTTCTGGACCGAGAATCGTGTGTATTATTAGGCCGTGATCCATTTAGTTACTTGGGCCGTTATTGTTTAGTTATTATTTAGATGATATACCATATTGAGTTAAGATTGTCGAAGATGAAGTTTTGAAACGAAAATGAGATGATGCTCGATACTAAGAGTTATGATGACGAGTCTGTGAGATGATGAATGATATTAACATTATATGAAAACAAATATGATGATGGTAATAAAACGCAAACATAGGTGATGATAATTCGGAAGGTTGATAAGGATACATGGAATAATAGTAATGATAACAAGTATGATATTATATGATGATGAGAGAAGTCGATTATGATTATGATCATAATGATGTTATATATAGATGATAGGAATGATGATATGGGCCAATATAATAATGATGAAACGCAAAAATGGAATGATGATAATGGTTAAGATAGATAACGAAAATGATGATAATTTGGAAGAAAAACAAACAAAAATGATACGGGATATAAGAATATAGTGTGAATTAAATCAAAAAAGTTGAGACAAAGGAGAGGTTTGGATAGGTTATCGGGTTAGCGGGATGTCGCGGGTTCAAACCCGGCCTTGGATATTTTTTTTAAGGGCTACTTCTTCTTTGAGGTAGAATTATTATTATTATTATTTTAAAATTATTATCATTATTATCATTAGTAGTAAAATTAACATTTTTTTTTGTTATTATTACTATCAATATTATTATTATTATTATTGTCATTATTAAATCTAATTATTATTATTATTTTATCTTTACTAATATTATTTTAGTACTATTATAATTATTTATATAAAAATATATTACAAGTATACTAATATTACGTACTAACATATTTTTAATATATATTAACAAATATATTATTATAACATTAATTAAATTATACATCATAATTATAATATATTATTAATGTAATATATAAAGATATTAATCTTAACACATTATAAAAATAAATAAACTTAGTTGATTGAATGTGACATGTGTTAATATATATATATATACCTGATATAGGTTCGTGAATCCGAGGCCAACCCTGCATTGTTCAATATCGTCTTATGTATTTTTACTACAAAATACAGTATGGTGAGTTCATTTGATTCCCTTTTACTCTTTACATTTTTGGGACTGAGAATACATGCGCTGTTTTTACAACTGCTTTATTAAATGCTTTTGAAATATATTTTGAACTGCAAAAACATGAAATGCTTTTATAAATGTTTGACGAGATAGACACAAGCAAAACATTCCTCGAATGAATTATTATGCAGACAGAAGTTCTGCGGATTATTATTGAATTATGTGGACATGATAATTGCCACCATTGAATTATGTGGACATGAATATTGCCACCATTGAATTATGTGGACATGATAATTGCCACCATTGAATTATGTGGACATGATAATTGCCACCAATTGAAGTGAATGTTATATATCGAGAGAATGATTTTATACACAGGTTATGTGTATGTTATTTTTGTGCACGAGATATGTGTACGGTTACTAAGATTTATGAAAGATGATTTCGTGCACGAGAAAGGTGTACTGTATTTAAAAGATATCGCATGTACATTACAGGGGGGTATAGGATTCGGGCCCATTTGTACCATGCATGATTTAAATCTTGTGGTCTATCAAAATGATGAATTTTATTGTTTTATGATAAACCTATGAACTCACCAACCTTTTGGTTGACACTTTAAAGCATGTTTATTCTCAGGTATGAAAGAAATCTTCCGCTGTACATTTTCTCATATTACATGGAGTCGTTCATGGCATATAGAGGTTAGAACCTCGTAATTGGACCAACTGTTGAAGACTTCGTCCAGATGGATTAGGACAGGTCACTACAGTACAATCATCTTTATACAATTATACAACCCTCCGTTCAACCCTTATACACTATATATATACACAACTGAAATGACCCGTCCATATTACTATAAACGCTGTACGTTCTCATTGGTCCCATAACGAGGTATTTGACCTCTATATGATACGTTTTAGAAAATATTGCATTCGTTTCATAAAAAGAACATAATTATTATACATAATGCATGTTTTAAACAAGTGGGCGATTATTTAAGAAATAATCCCCAAAATACATCGGTTTCCAAATACTACACACGTGACGTAACAGTCGAATATAATACATGACAAAGGTTTTATTGAATGCAACACTTTATTTAAATAAAAGTATGAGACTCCATGCACATCTTGCTCAGATAATGCAACAGCGGAAGACTTTCTTAAGGACCTGAGAATAAACATGCGTAAATAGTCAACGCAAAGGTTGGTGAGATATATAGGTTTATCATCGATATAAATATAGACCACAAGACTTCCAGTATTTTTTTCATGATTTTAGACAAAGTGGAAGTATTTTTATCAAAAATCATATATTGGGTGGATGCAGGGATTTTTCCAAATCTGTCCACCGATACAAAAAGAGGGTAAAGCTCTAAAAATTACTACTTAGGATGAACTTTTCGAATTAGTTTTGTAAAATTTATTTCTTAATGAATCCATAGCAATTTGATTCACTTTAAATGGAGTTGTAATGAATATTTGGCTAGCAAAACAAAATCTGCTAAAATTAACGTTGTCTTAGAATTAACTAAGACGTATTGTGTATGTATTGTCTTAGGATTTATCAAAACGTATTGTATACTTATTGTGTTAGGACGTACCAAGAATATTATTATACATATATACAATCACAGAATTAAGCCTCGAACTCAAATTCTAAGATAGGTTTTTAATTCCCAACCCAAAACAGCCCGCTTTTTACCGAATGGAGATTAAAGGATATATGTTAAGTTTCAATTTGTTCTTCATATGTACAAGTTATAAGTTCTTATATTAACTTAATATAACATCATAATACATATAAATAAGTGTTATTAGAGTTAAGTTAGAAAGATTAGATTAGTTTTTCAAACAAGCTTGGTGTTCACCAAAACAAGTTCTAATTTTTACAAGTTTTTAAGTATAATAAGATAGCAACTATACAAGGAATTGAACAAGGATTTTGAGAAGTATTTTACCTAGATTATGAAGAGGAAAGTTACTGAGATTAAAGTATGTTATGAGAGCATTCAAGTGTGTATTTTTAGTTTAAGAAAATGTGGAGTAAAAATGAGTTAAAATGGTCCTTATTTATAAGCTTATAAATTTAGCTTTTAATGAAAATATCTAAGATAAGTTAAATTGTATTAAGTCATGCATGACATATTATATTGATTAGGTCATGGATGACATATTACACAAATAATTGCAGATTTCTATTGGTATATACCAATAGTAAATACTTCTAGAAGTTGTGCATAATATGGGTAAAAATACCGTATGAATGCGAGTAAAATTCTTTGTGGAAATTGAACGGAAATAAGAGTATAGCTATCCTTTATATGTGTTGGTATATTATAAAGTGTATTCAATACTTGTAAGGATTCATTTACACTCGTAATACATTATATGTAAATACATTTTAACATAAGTTAATTACGTCGTTTAAATAGTAATATATATATTGTTTGAAAACTCTTTAAATTAGTAGTATGAAAATATATATATAATACTTTGTTAATATACTTAATGAGATATTTAATTATCAAATTTTCAAGTTAAATATACATAAATCCATATATATACACAATAATTAAACAATTAAACAATTAAATCAAGTTATGACGTTCGTGAATCGTCGCAATAAAAGGTTGACCAAAAGCTTGTGTAAAACTCTTTTCAGAGGTTCAAGATTTATTAAAATTCATTCCTTATCAAGTCGGAATTACATAAAGATTAAGTTTAAATTTGGTCGGAAATTTCCGGGTCGTCACAGTACCTACCCGTTAAAGAAATTTCGTCCCGAAATTTGATCGAGGTCGTCATGGCTAACAATAAGAATGTTATTATGACGAATATAAGTTGATTCATAGGGCTTTATCATGATTGAGAAATATGGATAAAATAATTCGATTACTCGAAACGTATGAGTGAAGCTATCGTAAAAGAGTGAAATGAGAAAATAGGGATTCGTCTTATCTTTTGACGTCATCACGGTTGATCTCCGGATTAAAGAAAATATTTGTAATCTATATAAGATTTGATTCTTCGGCGATTAAGAAAATTATGATCCTCTTCAATTTAATGCAATAATCTATCTCGATTTCTCTGTCGGATATTTTACTATAAATCAACCTCCTACGTTTCCTTATTACCACATCTCCCATCTTTTATACTTTCTTCCTTTCTTCGTACTTCCAAAACATTCGTCAATATGCTCCATCCAGTTTTAATTCTTGATATATTCTTGACTATCACATCTGTCATTCTTCTTTTTCATCTTCCAAGGAATCCATTAATTTCTACTATGCTCTTGGGTTTATAGTGTTCTTAGTTTTCCCGTGTCTTTATATTGCTATACGCATCGATATACATGGTTTGTAATTTCTGCGTTGTCTTCGTGCTTATATTTTTCTTTATATTTTGGAGTTTCATGCTTCCGTCTTCTTTTCCCGGCTTCAAGTCAAGCGAATAATGGTCTAGAATTGATAGATATGAAATTCAAAATGAACAAGCTAATGCTCTAAGAGAGAAATTGTAATAGCACAATTTGACTTGTGAAATTACCTTAATCCAAAGGAAAAGATAGAACTATCAATAGAATATGTTCTTGATATGTTTAGAGATTAGATTGAATGTAAGAATCATGTAACATGGCACATGATGACATTATGGTCTGTGAATCATTACGTTCTATTTAGAAACTCAGCATGACTTACTGTAATATAATCACGTTGATCAAGTGTCATTATATTATACTAACTCATACTTCAGTTTCCAACATTACTTCAAAAACATTTATACTTTACACTCTGAGGTTTCAGATATTTAGAAACTAAAATAGTTTTCTTTATGATGTGATACAGATAACGCGAAGGAATAAATGATTTCAGATAAGAATGGTTATGAAAATATCTTCAAAAATATGAAGGATATTTATAATAGAAGATACGATGATATCATAGAATATTTAAGATAAGAGGATGATGAAGAATATTGTCCGCAAGGGTTTTAGAGTAAGGAGCAAGGTATTTGCTAAGTATTTTAGCAGACACCGAATCATTTGGATTCTTTGAAGGTAGATTTCGTCCTTGTGATTTGTCCACAGTCTCCTTCAGGGTTTTCTCAATCTGTTTTCCATTTCCAAACCTTCTCTTTTTCTATGCTTTGCTAATACAATATTCTTTATCATCAACTTTTGACTGTTACGGTAGTCTACAGTTTCTGCTGCTTCATTCAGCTTTTTCAAAACTTCATAGTACTGATTCGTAGGCTGAAGTGCTATTCTGGATTTCAGAATTGTAATTCCAGGAAATAACGTTATATGTATATGCAGAAATGATGTGAGATTCAAGAATAATTATTGATACTTCCTGGTGTTTGGTATGACAATTATTGTTACAAGATGTAGATGGGTACATGACAAGGTTTTATAGTGATTTTTTTCAGAGAGATTTAAGTCAAAGAGCAATAAAGTTGCTGGTAAGCTTACGACTAATGTGGTGGAATATAAAAGGTTCCCCAGTAACGATGGCGAAAAGACAACGTATATATCAAGGTTATAATAAGGCTACTCCGGATGAAAAGTCGAACTTGTCTTTTTGGAGCTGTAATAAAATTCGCTATTTTGAAAAGGGATTGTAAAGTTATTTTGGGTAATAATAATGCTAAAGGATCTGACACGAATACGTGTTGAACCTTTGCTTAGGTTCAAGTGTCTTCCGAATGCATATCTATATGCATATATTCTTCGTATGTATCGTGTGATTGGTTCATTCTCTCGATTGTTCCTTAGTTGAGATGTTTTCAAGAATTTTGAAGGGTTTAGATGCAGGTTGTCATCGTCAATATCCGTATAATGTGAAACGACCCGTCCATATTACTATAAACGCAGTACGTTCTCATTGGTCCCATAGCGAGGTATTTGACCTCTATATGATACGTTTTAGAAAATATTGCATTCGTTTCATAAAAAACACATCATTATTATACATAATGCATGTTTTAAACAAGTGGGAGATTATTTAAGAAATAATCCCCAAAATACATCGGTTTCAAAATACTACACACGTGACGTAACAGTCGAATATAATACATGACAAAGATTTTATTGAATGCAACACTTTATTTAAATAGAAGTATGAGACTCCATGCACAGCTTGCTCAGATAATGCAACAGCGAAAGACTTTCTTAAGGACCTGAGAATAAACATGCGTAAATAGTCAACACAAAGGTTGGTGAGATATATAGGTTAATCATCGATATATATATATAGACCACAAGATTTCATAGTTATAAATATATTGTATAAAAGTATTCAATAAGTTGTTGAGCGCTTCGGTAACCATACTTAACAATTAATGTAGCATATTCCCTTTATTATGAAATCTCCCTACACTGTACCAAATGTAGTAAAAACGAAGTACTATGCAACCGTTTACGATACTAGAGCGACTAGCCCGGTTGGGGTTGTCAAAACCTGATAGATCTATCAATAGGATTCGCGCTTACATGTTCTTACAACATGTAAATATTAGTTACCAAGCTATTAGGGAAGATATGCAAGGTGGTACAACTCAACGTAGAATATATTTTAAGTACTTGTGTCCACGGCGTAAAACATAAAATGCATGTATTCTCATCCCAAAATATTTTTAGAGTTTAAAAATGGGACTATATACTCACAGTAGTAGAAGTATATTAATAATAAGTTTTCAACTTATTAAAAATATGACCGTCGTCCTTGGATTCACGAACCTATAACAATAGTAACGATTCAGATAATAATACGACATATGAATAAAATAAAGCAAGTTCATAGAATACTTATATAATAATTTTTAACATTTTATGTTAGCAGTCCATTGTTAGTAGTCCTTTGTTAGTAGTCCAAAATAGTCCGAAAAGTCCAACAGTCCAATAATCGGTATATATATATATATATATATATATAATCTTAGAATTACCCCACGACGTATTGTATACGTATTGTATTTTCATCAACCCAGAGATGTATTGTATACATATTGTCTTAGAATTAACTAAGACGTATTGTGTACGTATTGTCTTAGGATTTATCAAAACCTATTGTATACTTATTGTGTTAGGACGTACCAAGAATATTATTATACATATATACAATCACAGAATTAACCAAGATTATAATATTTTCTTATACTACTGATAACATGTCCAAATATATATAGGATATAGGAAAAGTTAGCAGGGATATGGTTAATATAGTTTTTATAATATAAATTTCGTCCATACAACGTTAATTTTAGCAGATTTTGTTTTGCTCGCCAAATATTCATTACAACTCCGTTTAAAGTGAATCAAATTGCTATGGATTCACTAAGAAGTAAATTTTACAAAACCAATTCGAAAAGTTCATCCCAAGTAGTAATTTTTAGAGCTTTCCCCTCTTTTGGTGTCGGTGGACAGATTTGGAAAAATCCCGGCATCCACCCAATATATGATTTTTGATAAAATACTTCCATTTTGTCTAAAATCATGAAAAAAATACTGGAAGTCTTATTTACATATATTAACATATTTAGAAAGTCTTAGCCTCGAACTCAAAGTCTAAGATAGGTTTTTAATTCCCAACCCAAAACAGCCCGCTTTTTACCGAATGGAGATTAAAGGATATATGTTAAGTTTCAAGGTGTTCTTCATATGTACAGGTTATAAGTTCTTATATTAACTTAATATAACATCATAATACATATAAATAAGTGTTATTAGAGTTAAGTTAGAAAGATTAGATTAGTTTTTCAAACAAGCTTGGTGTTCACCAAAACAAGTTCTAGTTTTTACAAGTTTTATAAGTATAATAAGATAGCAACTATACAAGGAATTGAACAAAGATTTTGAGAAGTATTTTACCTTAATTATGAAGAGAAAAGTTTCTGAGATTAAAGTATGATATGAGAGCATTCAAGTGTGTGTTTTTAGTTTAAGAAAATGTGGAGTAAAAATGAGTTAAAATGGTCCTTATTTATAAGCTTATAATTTTGGCTTTTAGTGAAAATATCTAAGATAAGTTAAATTGTATTAAGTCATGCATGACATATTAAATTGATTAGGTCATGGATGACATATTACACAAACAATTGCAGATTTCTATTGGTATATACCAATAGTAAATATTTCTAGAAGCTGTGTATAATACGGGTAAAAATACCGTATGAATGCAAGTAGAATTCTTTGAGGAAATTGAACGGAAATACGAGTATAGCTATCCTTTATATGTATTTGTATATTATAAAGTGTATTCAATACTTGTAAGAATGTATTTACACTCGTAATACATTATATGTAAATACATTTTAACATAAGTTAATTACGTCGTTTAAATAGTAATATATATATTGTTTGAAAACTCTTTAAATTAGTATTATGAAAATACATATATATATATATATATATATATATATATATATATATATATATAATACTTTGTTAATATACTTAATGAGATATTTAATTATCATATTTTCAAGTTAAATATATATAAATCCATATATATACACAATAATTAAACAATTAAACAATTAAATTAAGTTATGACGTTCGTGAATCGTCGGAATAAAAGGGTGACCAAAAGCTTGTGTAAAACTCTTTTCGGAGGTTCAAGAATTATTAAAATTCATTGCTTATCAAGTCAGAATTATATAAATATTAAGTTTAAATTTGGTCGGAAATTTCCGGGTCGTCACAGTACCTGCCCGTTAAAGAAATTTCATCCGGAAATTTGATCAAGGTCGTCATGGCTAACAATAAGAATGTTATTATGACGAATATAAGTTGATTCAGAGGGTTTTATCATGATTGAGAAATATGGATAAAATAATTCGATTACTCGAAACGTATGAGTGAAGCTATCGTAAAAGAGTGAAATGAGAAAATAGGGATTCATCTTATCTTTTGACGTCATCATGGTTGATCTTCGAATTAAAGAAAATCTTTGTAATCTATATAAGATTTGATTCTTCGGCGATTAAGGAAATTATGATCCTCTTCGATTTAATGCAATAATCTGTCTCGATTTCTCTGTCGGATATTTTACTATAAATCAACCTCTTATGTTTCCTTATTTCCACATCTCCCATCTTTTATACTTTCTTCCTTTCTTCATACTTCCAAAACATTCATCAATATGCTCCATCCAGTTTTAATTCTTGATATATTCTTGACTAACACATCTGTCATTCTTCTTTTTCATCTTCCACCGGAGGAATCCATTAATTTCTACTATGCTCTTGGATTTATAGTGTTCTTAGTTTTACAGTGTCTTTATATTGCTATACGCATCGATATACACGGTTTGTAATTTCTGCGTTGTCTTCGTGCTTATATTTTTCCTTATATTTTGGAGTTTCATGATTCCGTCTTCTTTTCCTGACTTCAAGTCAATCGAATAATGGTCTAGAATACATAGATATGAAATTCAGAATGAACATAGCTAATGCTCTAAGAGAGAAATTGTAATAGCACAATTTGACTTGTGAAATTACCAGAATCCAAAGGAAAAGATAGAACTATCAATAGAATATGTTCTTGATATGTTTAGAGTTTAGATTGAATGTAAGAGTCATGTAACTTGGCACATGATGACGTTATGGTCTGTGAATCATTACGTTCCATTTAGAAACTCAGCATGACTTACTGTAATATAATCACGTTGATCAAGTGTCATTATATTATACTAACTCATGCTTCAGTTCCCAACATTACTTCAAAAACATTCATACTTTACACTCAGAGGTTTCAGAAATTTAGAAACTAAAACAGTTTTCTTTATGATGTGATACAGATAACGCGAAGGAATAAATGATTTCAGATAAGAATGGTTATGAAAATATCTTCAGAAATATGAAGGATATTTATAATGGAAGATACGATGATATCTTAGAATATTTAAAATAAGAGGATGATGAAGGATATTGTTCGCAAGGGTTTTAGAGTAAGGAGCTAGGTATTTGCTAAGGATTTTAGCAGGCACCGAATTATTTGGATTCTTTGAAGGTAGATTTCGTCCTTGTGATTTGTCCATAACCTCCTTCAGGGTTTGCTCAATCCGTTTTCCATTTTCAAACCTTCTCTTTTTCTGTGCTTTGCTAACACAATATTCTTTATCATCAACTTTTGACTGTTACGGTTGTCTACAGTTTCTGCTGCTTCATTCATCTTTTTCAAAACTTCATAGTACTGATTCGTAGGCTGAAGTGCTATTCCGGATTTCAAAATTATAATTCCAGGAAATAACGTTATATGTATATGCAGAAATGATGTGAGATTCAAGAATAATTATTGATGCTTCCTCGGGTTTGGTATGACAATTATTGTTACAAGATGTAGATGGGTACATGACAAGTTTTTATGGTGATCTTTCAGAGAGATTTAAGTCAAAGAGCAATAAAGTTGCTGGTAAGCTTACTACTAATGTGGTGGAATATAAAAGGTTCCCCAGTAACGATGGCGAAAAGACAACGTATATATCAAGGTTATAATAAGGCTACTCCGGATGAAAAGTCGAAGTAGTCTTTTTGGAGCTGTGATAAAATTCGCTACTTTGAAAAGGGATTGTAAAGTTATTTTGGGTAATAATAATGCTAAAGGATCTGACACGGATACGTGTTGAACCTTTGCTTAGGTTCAAGTGTCCTTCGAATACATATCTATATGCATATATTCTTCCTATGTATCGTGTGATTGGTTCATTCTCTCGATTGTTCCTTAGTTGAGATGTTTTCAAGAATTTTGAAGGGTTTAGACGCAAGTTGTCATCGTCAATATCCGTATAATGAATTCGTCATGAATCTTGAATGATACGAATATCTTTATGAGTTCTGTGAATGAAAGTGATGTTCTAGTATAGTTTGAATTTAAAGTATGATTTTGAAGGATGTAGGAATTTAAGATTGATGACACTTCTTAAATCTTGACTTGGATTTTGATCTGTCAAAATCAGAATATGTAATTGAATTGGTATGGAAAATGGTTGTCTTGAATTTTGTAAAATGATGTATATTGCTATGAAAGGAGAGAGTATAATTAACGATTGTCGAAACATCATTGAAAATGTATAGTTTAACATATTAATGTGAACTTAAGTATTTCTCGGGTATTACCTACCCGTTAAAATAAAATTTCACAAGTAATATTCTGTACAAAAGAATTTTTATTACAGTCTTTATGAAAATATATGTATGTATATTTTCTTCAGATGTAATATGGATTTAATGAGTTAATATTATATTAATCTCATTTGGTTTACGGTTAGAACTAGAAATGAATAATACCTAAAACTTTAGAGATTACATAATCGCCGCGGATTATTTATTCAACGTAAATGAAATAATGAATTAATACTTCATCACCCATTATTGTTGGTATCCCTTAGTGCCTGCGGTGCGTATGATGTTGATGCTCGTAATGCGGCTTGCGATGTTGAGGCTTGTGATGTTGTTGGTAATGCTGGTGCTGGTGCTGGTAGTGGTTTGATGTGAGTATAGATGATGAGAATTTGTTTTGTTTTGTATTGTGAAAGACGATGTTTAAAGTTTCTTGAATAAAAAGAGAGGTCAAGAGCTTTATAAAGGAAATGAAATGATGTAAGATGCACTTGCTAATGAAGTTTTGCTTTTCATGACATTAAATTTTTATTTTTTTACTAAATAATTTACCATGCAAGATACGGAGTAAAGGTCGAATAGCCTCAATAATATTAGTAATATTATACTTGTTGCGGCATATCCTGGAAAGGAGAGAGAAAATGGTGTTACGAACGGGTTCGCCGGTAAGTGCCTCATGTTCTTCACCAAGAGGGCAATGTGGTGGATGGAAGGGATCACCTTCTTCTTGTCTCCAATGATTAAGTAGACTACGAACTCATCCCTAATTCATCCAAAATAGATGATGGATTCCGGTCACACGGCTTTCGGAGCTCGAGTGAAATTCCATATCGGAATTCGAGGGACTTGAACTAGTGGAGAGTTCCATTTCGTACGATTGAATAAAGGATTTTTCGATATGAAATGATTTCCGACTATCGGATGGTATTCTAATTACATAGAATATCTATATATATATAGAGCAAAATATTTCATAGATTACGGAGGAATTTACGGAATATGTTAGGCAAAGTTTACAGTAACAGATACGCTAAGATATGAATTAGCATATACGCTAAAATATGAACTTTGTCTATACACTATTTATGCAATCAATGCAGTAAGATGTGTCTAGACTAAGAATTATAAGCATGTAATTTTCTAAGAGTGATAAGCAGTTGATTTCCGACTAGAAATGATAAGCAAAACTTTTGACATGCAGTTAAGGTCGAAGTCCAGACTCACTAATGCATCTTAATAACTATCTGTTAGACACACTAATGCAAGACATGGTTCGCTAAAACCATCGCTCTGATACCAACTGAAATGACCCGTCCATATTACTATAAATGCAGTACGTTCTCATTGGTCCCATAGCGAGGTATTTAACCTCTATATGATACGTTTTAGAAAATATTGCATTCGTTTCATAAAAAACACATCATTATTATACATAATACATGTTTTAAACAAGTGGGCGATTATTTAAGAAATAATCCCGAAAATACATCGGTTTCCAAATACTACACACGTGACGTAACAGTCAAATATAATACATGACAAAGATTTTATTGAATGCAACACTTTATTTAAATAAAAGTATGAGACTCCATGCACAGCTTGCTCAGATAATGCAATAGCAGAAGACTTTCTTAAGGACGTGAGAATAAACAAGCGTAAACAGTCAACACAAAGGTTGGTGAGATATATAGGTTTATCATCGATATATATATATATATATATATATATATATATATATATATATATATATATATATATATATATATATATATATATATATATATATATACCACAAGATTTCATAGTTATAAATATATGTACACTCGCAAGTGTATAAAAGTATTCTATAAATTGTTGAGCGCTTCGGTAACCATACTTAACAATTAATGTAGCATATTCTCTTTATTATGAAATCTTCCTACACTGTACCAAGTGTAGTAAAAACGAAGTACTATGCAACCATTTACGATACTAGAGCGACTAGCCCGGTTGGGGTTGTCAAAACCCGATAGATCTATCAATAGGATTCGCGCTTACATGTTCTTACAACATGTAAATATTAGTTACCAAGCTATTAGGGAAGATATGCAAGGTGATACAACTCAACGTAGAATATATTTTTAGTACTTGTGTCCATGGCGTAAAACATAAAATGCATGTATTCTCATCCCAAAATATTTTTAGAGTTTAAAAATGGGACTATATACTTACAGTAGTAAAAGTATATTAATAATAAGTTTTCAACTTATTAAAAATATGACCGTCGTCCTTGGATTCACGAACCTATAACAATAAGAACGATTCAGATAATAATACGACATATGAATAAAATAAAGCAAGTTCATAGAATACTTATATAATAATTTTTAACATTTTATGTTAGCAGTCCATTGTTAGTAGTCCTTTGTTAGTAGTCCAAAATTGTCCGAAAAGTCTAACAGTCCAATAATCGGTATATATATATATATATAATCTTAGAATTACCCCACGACGTATTGTATACGTATTGTATTTTCATCAAACCAGAGACATATTGTATTCTTATTGTCTTAGAATTAACTAAGACGTATTGTGTACGTATTGTTTTGGATTTATCAAAACGTATTGTATACTTATTGTGTTAGGACGTACCAAGAATATTATTATACATATATACAATCACAGAATTAACCAAGATTATAATATTTTCTTATACTACTGATAACATGTCCAAATATATATAGGATATACTAAAAGTTAACAAGGATATGGTTAATGTAGTTTTTATAATATAAATTTCGTCCATACAACGTTAATTTTAGCAGATTTTGTTTTGCTCGCCAAATATTCATTACAACTCCGTTTAAAGTGAATCAAATTGCTATGGATTCATTAAGAATGAAATTTTACAAAACCAATTCGAAAAGTTCATCCCAAGTAGTAATTTTTATAGCTTTACCCTCTTTTTGTGTCGGTGGACAGATTTGGAAAAATCCCGGCATCCATCCAATATATGATTTTTGATAAAATACTTCCATTTTGTCTAAAATCATGAAAAAAATACTGGAAGTCTTATTTAAATATATTAAGATATTTACAAAGTCTTAGCCTCAAACTCAAAGTCTAAGATAGGTTTTTAATTCCCAACTCAAAACAGCCCGCTTTTTACCGAATGGAGATTAAAGGATATATGTTAAGTTTCAAGGTGTTCTTCATATGTACAGGTTATAAGTTCTTATATTAACTTAATATAACACCATAATACATATAAATAAGTGTTATTAGAGTTAAGTTAGAAAGATTAGATTAGTTTTTCAAACAAGCTTGGTGTTCACCAAAACAAGTTCTAGTTTTTACAAGTTTTATAAGTATTAATAAGATAGCAACTATATAAGGAATTGAACAAGGATTTTGAGAAGTGTTTTACCTTAATTATGAAGAGGATAGTTTCTGAGATTAAAGTATGATATGAGAGCATTCAAGTGTGTGTTTTTAGTTTAAGAAAATGTGGAGTAAAAATGATTTAAAATGGTCCTTATTTATAAGCTTATAATTTTGGCTTTTAGTGAAAATATCTAAGATAAGTTAAATTATATTAAGTCATGCATGACATATTAAATTTATTTGGTTATGGATGACATATTACACAAATAATTGCAGATTTCTATTGGTATATACCAATAGTAAATACTTCTAGAAGCTGTGTATAATGCGGCTAAAAATACTGTATGAATGCGAGTAGAATTCTTTGAGGAAATTGAACGAAAATACGAGTATAGCTATCCTTTATATGTATTGGTATATTATAAAGTGTATTCAATACTTGTAAGAATGTATTTACACTCGTAATACATTATATGTAAATACATTTTAACATAAGTTAGTTACGTCGTTTAAATAGTAATATATATATTGTTTGAAAACTCTTTAAATTAGTATTATGAAAATACATATATATATATATATATATATATATATAATACTTTGTTAATATACTTAATGAGATATTTAATTATCATATTTTCAAGTTAAATATATATAAATCTATATATATACACAATAATTAAACAATTAAACAATTAAATCAAGTTATGACGTTCGTGAATCGTTGGAATAAAAGGGTGACCAAAAGCTTGTGTAAAACTCTTTTCGGAGGTTCAAGATTTATTAAAATTCATTGCTTATCAAGTCAAAATTATATAAAGATTAAGTTTAAATTTGGTCGGAAATTTTCGGGTCGTCACATAATGAATTCATCGTGAATCTTGAATGATACGAATATCTTTATGAGTTCTGTGAATGAAAGTGATGTTCTATTATAGTTTGAATTTAAAGTATGATTTTGAAGGATGTAGGAATTTAAGATTGATGGCACTTCTTAAATATTGACTTGGATTTTGATCTGTCAATATCAGAATATGTAATTGAATTGGTATGGAAAATGGTTGTCTTGAATTTTGTGAAATGATGTATATTGCTATGAAAGGAGAGAGTATAATTAACGATTGTCGAAACATCATTGAAAATGTACAGTGTAACATATTAATGTGAACTTAAGTATTTCTCGGGTATTACCTAACCGTTAAAATTAAATTTCACAAGTAATATTTTGTACAAAAGAATTTTTATTACAGTCTTTATGAAAATATATGTATGTATATTTTCTTCAGATGTAATATGGATTTAATGAGTTAATATTATATTAATCTCATTTGGTTTATGGTTGGAACTAGAAATGAATAATCCCTAAAACTTTAGAGATTACATAATCGGCGAGGAATATTTCTTCAACGTAAATGAAATAATGAATTAATACTTCATCACTCATTATTGTTGGTATCCCTCAGTGCCTGCGGTGCGTATGATATTGATGCTCGTAATGCGGCTTGCGATGTTGAGGCTTGTGATGTTGTTGGTAATGCTGCTGCTGGTGCTGGTAGTGGTTTGATGTGAGTATAGATGATGAGAATTTGTTTTGTTTTGTATTGTGAAAGAAGATGTTTAAAGTTTCTTGAATAAAAAGAGAGGTCAAGAGCTTTATAAAGGGAATGAAATGATGTAGGATGCACTTGTTAATGAAGTTTTGCTTTTCATGACGGTAAACTTTTAATTTTTTTTTACTAAATAATTCACCATGCAAGATACGGAGTAAAGTTCGGATAGTCTCAATAATATTAGTAATATTATACTCGTTGCGGCATATCCTGGAAAGGAGAGAGAAAATGGTGTTACGAACGGATTCGCCGGTAAGTGCCTCATGTTCTTCACCAAGAGGGCAATGTGGTGGATGGAAGAGATCACCTTCTTCTTGTCTCCAATGATTAAGTAGACTACAAACCCATCCCCAATTCATCCAAAATAGATGATGGCTAATTGGTTGATCCATTCCGGTCACACTGCTTTCGGAGCTCGAGTGAAATTCCATATCGGAATTCGAGGGACTTGAACTAGTGGAGAATTCCATTTCGTACGATTGAATAAAGGATTTTTCGATATGAAATGATTTCCGGCTATCGGATGGTATTCTAATTACATAAAATATCTATATATATAGAGCAAAAGATTTCATAGATTACGGAGGAATTTACGGAATATGTTAGGCAAATTTTACAGTAACAGATACGCTAAGATATGAATTAGCATATACGATAAAATATGAACTTTGTCTATACACTATATATGCAATCAATGCAGTAAGATGTGTCTAGACTAAGAATGATAAGCATGTAATTTTCTAAGGGTGATAAGCAAATGATTTTCGACTAGAAATGATAAGCAAAACTTTTGACATGCAGTTAAGGTCGAAGTCCAGACTCACTAATGCATCTTAATAACTATCCGTTAGACACACTAATGCAAGACATGGTTCGCTAAAACTACCGCTCTGATACCAACTGAAACGACAAGTCCATATTACTATAAACGCAGTACATTCTCACTGGTCCCATAGCGAGGTATTTGACCTCTATATAATACGTTTTAGAAAATATTGCATTCGTTTCATAAAAAGCACATCATTATTATATATAATGCATGTTTTAAACAAGTGGGCAATTATTTAAGAAATAATCCCCAAAATACATCGGTTTCCAAATACTACACACGTGACGTAACAGTCGAATATAATACATGACAAAGGTTTTATTGAATGCAACACTTTATTTAAATAAAAGTATGAGACTCCATGCACAGCTTGCTCAGATAATGCAACAGTGGAAGACTTTCTTAAGGACCTGAGAATAAACATGCGTAAACAGTCAACTCAAAGGTTGGTGAGATATATAGGTTTATCATCGATATAAATATAGACCACAAGATTTCATAGTTATAAATATATGTACACTTGCAAGTGTATAAAAGTATTCTATAAGTTGTTGAGTGCTTCGGTAACCATACTTAACCATTAATGTAGCATATTCCCTTTATTATGAAATCTCCCTACACTGTACCAAGTGTAGTAAAAATGAAGTACTATGCAATCATTTACAATACTAGAGCGACTATCCCGGTTGGGGTTGTCAAACCTGATAGATCTATCAATAGGATTCGCGTATACATGTTCTTACAACATGTAAATATTAGTTACCAAGCTATTAGGGAAGATATGCAAAGTGGTACAACTCAACGTAGAATATATTTTAAGTACTTGTGTCTATGGCGTAAAATATAAAATGCATGTATTCTCATCCCAAAATATTTATAGAGTTTAAAAATGGGACTATATACTCACAGTAGTAAAAGTATATTAATAATAAGTTTTCAACTTATTAAAAATATGACCGTCGTCCTTAGATTCACGAACCTCTAACCATAATAACGATTCATATAATAATACGACATATGAATAAAATAAAGCAAGTTCATAGAATACTTATATAATAATTTTTAACATTTTATATTAGTAGTCCATTGTTAGTAGTCCTTTATTAGTAGTCCAAAATATTCCAAAAAGTCCAACAGTCCAATAATCGGTATATATATATATATATATATATATATATATATATATATATATATATAATCTTAGAATTACCCCACGACGTATTGTATACGTATTGTCTTTGCATCAACCCAGAGACGTATTGTATATGTATTTTCTTAGAATTAACTAAGACGTATTGTGTACGTATTGTCTTAGGATTTATCAAAATGTATTGTATACTTATTGTGTTTGGACGTATCAAGAATATTATTATACATATATACAATCACAGAATTAACCAAGATTATAATATTTTGTTATACTACTAATAACATGTCCAAATATATATAGGATATAGGAAAAGTTAACAAGGATATGGTTAATATAGTTTTTATAATATAAATTTCGTCCATACAACGTTAATTTTAGCAGATTTTGTTTTGCTCGCCAAAATATTCATTACAACTCCGTTTAAAGTGAATCAAATTGCTATGGATTCATTAAGAAGTAAATTTTACAAAACCAATTCGAAAAGTTCATCCCAAGTAGTAATGTTTAGAGCTTTACCCTCTTTTTATGTCGGTGGACAGATTTGGAAAAATCCCGGCATCTACCCAATATATGATTTTTGATAAAATACTTCCACTTTGTCTAAAATCATGAAAAAAATACTGGAAGTCTTATTTACATATATTAACATATTTCCAAAGTCTTAGCCTTGAACTCAAAGTCTAAGATAGGTTTTTAATTCCCAACCCAAAACAGCCCGCTTTTTACCGAATGGAGATTAAAGGATATATGTTAAGTTTCAAGGTGTTCTTCATATGTACAAGTTATAAGTTCTTATATTAACTTAATATAACATCATAATACATATAAATAAGTGTTATTAGAGTTAAGTTAGAAAGATTAGATTAGTTTTTCAAACAAGCTTGGTGTTCACCAAAACAAGTTCTAGTTTTTACAAGTTTTTAAGTATAATAAGATAGCAACTATACAAGGAATTGAACAAGGATTTTGAGAAGTATTTTACCTTGATTATGAAGAGGGAAGTTTCTGAGATTAAAGTATGATATGAGATCATTCAAGTATGTGTTTTTAGTTTAAGAAAATGTGGAGTAAAAATGAGTTAAAACGGTCCTTATTTATAAGCTTATAATTTTGGCTTTTAGTGAAAATATCTAAGATAAGTTAAATTGTATTAAGTTATGCATGACATATTAAATTTATTAGGTCATGGATGACATATTACACAAATAATTTCAGATTTCTATTGGTATATACCAATAGTAAATACTTCTAGAAGCTGTGTATAATACGGGTAAAAATACCATATGAATGCGAATAGAATTCTTTGAGGAAATTGAACAGAAATACGAGTATAGCTATCCTTTATTTGTATTGGTATATTATAAAGTGTATTCAATACTTGTAAGGATGTATTTACACTCATAATACATTATATGTAAATATATTTTAACATAAGTTAATTACGTCATTTAAATAGTAATATATATATTGTTTGAAAACTCTTTAAATTAGTAGTATGAAAATATATATATAATACTTTGTTAATATACTTAATGAGATATTTAAATATCATATTTTCAAATTAAATATATAAAAATCCATATATATACACAATAATTAAACAATTAAACAATTAAATCAAGTTATGACGTTCGTGAATCATCGGAATAAAAGGGTGACCAAAAGCTTGTGGAAAACTCTTTTCAGAGATTCAAGATTTATTAAAATTCATTGCTTATCAAGTCGGAATTATATAAAGATTAAGTTTAAATTTGGTTAGAAATTTTCCAGGTCGTCACAACAACATATATACTTACTCGATACACATATGTATATTCTTTACCTATATATATATTCGTTATACGTCGTACGTGCTCTTCACATATACATCGTATGAATAAACAGGTCTTACATTCTAGCAGCTTCCCATTTAAAAATGCAGACTTAACATCCATCTGGAATACCCTAAAGTTCATCTTAGCAGCATATTCCAAGAATAATATGATAGATTCCATCCTGGCCCCTAGTGCATATGTCTCTCCATAATCCAATCCTTCTTCTTGTCTGAAACCCTGAGCTACTAATCTAGCTTTGTGTCTGACCACAATCCCATCTTCATCCATCTTATTCTTAAATACCCACTTGGTACCAATGATTTTCTTTTTTTCATCATAAGGTCAGGTACCAATATTCATACTTTGTACCTATCAAACTAAGTAAGCTCATCTTGCATTGCTCCTACCCAGCTTGGAACCTTTAATGCTTCTTCAAGAGATGTAGGTTCAATGGTAGACATAAAATTCACATGCATACAAAAGTTACTGGTTGCATGTCTTCTTATCTTAACACCACTAGCCAGATTACTAATAATTTGTTCAATTGGATGCTCCTTTTTCCATCTATTGTTATGAATAGGTGAGCTAATTGTGGAACACACAACATCTTGATCATCAGCTGGTTCAGCACTATGAGCAGCAATAGAAGACAACTGTTCATTATGAGTGAAACCAGTACCAGCTTGTGATCCTTCAGAACCAGTAAGCCTTTACTCAAGTTATAGAACTTCAGTAGAGCTAGTAGGTCCACTAGGTTTAGACACAGATAGAACAGAATGTTCCATCTCATCATCAGAGAACCTAGCAACATGAATTGGTGAGGGAGTTGCTGCTGGTTCTTCTTCATTATTAAGAGCTTGCTGAGTAGGCTCTTCAAATAGTAACTCCTCATCTTCTTGACTAGAAGATGAAGTGGGGGCAGTTTCATCAAATGTAACATTAATGAATTCTTCAAAACAGTCTCTTCTCTTGTTGAAAACCCTATATGCCTTTGACATGTTGGAATATCCAAGAAATATACCTTCATCAGCTTTAGCATCAAACTTACCAAGCTGGTCCCTATTGTTTAGAATGAAACAGGAGTGCCAAATACATGAATAAATGAAATTAAGGGTCTTCCTCCTTTGAGAACTTCATAAGCAGTTTTTTGATGTCTTTTCACTATTAAAGATCTATTCTGTGTCTTTTCACTATTAAAGATCTATTCTGGGTAAAACAGGCAGTATTTACAGCTTCTGCCCAGTATGGATTTTTCAACCCAGACTCATTCTACATAGATCTTGCTGCTTCAATGAGAGTTATGTTTCTTCTTTCTGCAACACCATTCTGTTGAGGTGTTCTCACAGCAGAAAAGTTCTGTGAAATACCTTTGTCAGCACAAAATTCTTCCAAAGTTGCATTTCTGAATTCTATACCATGATCACTTCTTAGCTACTTCACCAGTTGCCCATTCAATAGTTCCATCCTTTTGATAAAATTGATAATTTCATCAGCAGCTTCACTATTTCGCTTCAAAAAGAATACCCAAGTGTACTTGGAATATTCATCAACAATAATCAGTGTATACTTCTTTCCACTACAGCTGGCTACATTAATAGGACCAAAAAGATCCATATGAAGTAGGTGAAATAGCTTCTCAACAGATGAAATCTGCTTTGACTAGAATGAAGCATGGTGATGCTTCCCTTTTTCACAACAAGGACACAATCTGTCCTTCACATAAGACATTGTGGGTAGCCCAAACACCAAACTTTTACTAGATAATTTGTGAATATCTTTAAAGTTTATATGTGAGAGTCTCTTGTTCCATAACCACTTGAGGTTGTCTGATGCCTTTGAATAAAAACAAGTATTTGTTGTTGTGACTGCTGTGTTCATGTCAATTTGATACATGTTCTCATGTCTATTTGCTGTCAGCAGTGGCTTCTCTGTCTTATCAAAAATAGTACCAATCTTCCTTCTGAATTGGACTATCTTACTTTTGCTTGTTAGTTGGCTTATGCTGAGTAAATTGTGTTTAAGCCCAACGACATATGCCACATTTGAGAATGTAATATTTCCATTTGTTAAAGTACCAAAACCCTTTGTGTAACCCAACAAATTATCTCCATATGAAACAACTGGACCATCCTTTTATTGATAGTCCACCAGTAGGAACTTACATGCGGTTATATATCTCGAACAACCACTATCAAGATACTAGATTTGCTTGTTTTGAATGCCCTGCACATTAGCTAAGAGATTACTTCTTTTTGGAAACCCATCCAACGATTGGTTCTGGAAGAGTCATCTTCGATTCTTTTTTCCTTGCTGCTTGATTTTTTTAAGGGGTAGCAGCTTTGGGGTTCAAAATTTGGGTACACTGGTTGGACAGGTGAGCTTTGCTGCCACATTTGTAGCATTTTCTCACTTTTGGTCTTGGTAGCTGGTTAGCAGTATATGTACTGGCTGACTGGTTCTGCTGCTGGCTTTGGGTAACGGCCAGTAGCAGTTGGTCGAGCTTTAAAGTCAGTATCTCAGCGATAGTTTTCTCAGTACTTGACTCTGCTGTTTTAGTTTTTCCCTTGTGGACATCTTTTGACTTGGAACCAGTACCATTAACGTGATTTACTGCTTTGCCTTTGGATTTTGACTTACCAGTGTGGAAAGTTACTGGTTTGTCTGCTACTGTTGGTTGACCAGCAGAAGCCACTTTAAACTTACCAGTATCAGGATTTACTGGTTCGTCTGCAGTTAGTGGTTAACCAGTATGACTTTTAGCAGTTGGCTCAGCAGTTAGACAACTCAAAGATTTAACTGATTTTGAATATCTTCGATTATTTTAAGTTATCTCTTTCTTGATTTGTCTTTCCTTCGGAGTCATGTAGTAAATGCTTGAAGGATCAGTAATCTCATCATTTGAAATACTGACTTCCTTAGCTTTAACTTTACTCTCCAAAATATCTTTCATGGACGGTGGTGGGGTCACTGTAGGTCTGAAAAACTTATTTGTTAAGACCTTTTTACCCTTAACTATCTTAGCAAAAGTGTTTGGCAAGACAACTTCAGGATCAGTTTCAAGAGTAGGGTCCATAAAAGCAACTTCTGCAAGAGCAGCAGCAGCAGCATAGTCACCAGCAAAGAAGGCTTCAACTTGGGCACGCATCTGCTCATTAACACATTTAGCTGTGCGTTGAGCAGATGTACACCATGAAGCAACAATCTTTTTTAGATTGCTTAGCTGGTCCTTGAATTCTGCTGCCTCAACGTGAAGAGACTTTAAAGCAAAATTTTGTTTTTCAAGTTTGGAAATTTCATCTTTCAAGATTTTAATTTCATCAGTTTTGCCTTTAAGTTTTTCATTTAAAGGTTCAATATCAGTTTTAAGAATTTCTTCACGTTTACT
This sequence comes from Rutidosis leptorrhynchoides, assembly GCF_046630445.1. Lineage (NCBI taxonomy): Eukaryota > Viridiplantae > Streptophyta > Magnoliopsida > Asterales > Asteraceae > Rutidosis > Rutidosis leptorrhynchoides. Next base: position 204,070,124 of record NC_092340.1, read on the forward strand.
GCCTCTGCACAAATCAATTCTTAGGTAGTCAAACATTTCAGCTTTTCATCATCAGTATAAGTTCGAAAGTTATCAACCTTATACATTAGTTCATATTTCAATTGAGGTGAATCTCTTTTCATGTCAGCTTCCCTCATGTCAGCCACAAACGTACTACTATTATCATCCTCATGACACTCCTCGACCTCCCTGGCCATCAAACACAGCTTTATACCAGAAGCATTAGCAGCACATTCATCACCAGTTTGACTATCAGAAGATGAAGATGAACTGGTTTCATCCCAATCATGATGCTCAGCTACTAGTACCTTTTCTGGTTTCTTTTCCTTCTTACCAGCCTTTGAATTTTCCTTCATCTGAGCCTTCATAGCCTTGTACTTGTTTTTGTACTTTTCAGCTTTTGATAAGGAGTTAGCATGTGATGAAGGTTTCTTGGACATGCATTCAGCAGCAAAATGTCCATCCTTCCCACAATTATAACACTTAGATTTGAGTCCTTTTACAGATTTTCTACCATACCTAGCACTAGGTTTCTTACTCACTTTGTATGGCTTGCTGGTCCTATATTGATTGAACCTTTTGAACTGCCTAGCCAGCAATGCCATACCTTCACCAAACCCTTCAACATCATCATCATCATCATCATCATCACTGCTTTCCTCAGACCCAGTACCGCTACTCTCATCATCTTCATCTGCCTCTTCTTCTGCCAGTAACTTTCGAACCAGTAAAGATTTTTGAGCTTTCTTTTTAGCAGCAGCAACAAGAGCAGTATCTTTTGATTTTGTAGATTTTGAAGTGGTGGGAGCCGAATTAAAGTTTTCTTTCAGGTTAAATTCAAGTTTAGCCTCAGCCTTCTCATCGTTCCAAAGTGTTCCATAGAGAGAAGACATATTAAAATTCTTTAAAGTCTGGGTGGTTCTTAATGGGTCAGTGACAGGTTTCCATTTAGCAGGCAGTGAGTCAATGAATTTGATGACTTATTCAAAATCAGTATAGGTGATTTTAAGGGTAAGCAAGTCAGCAACTAAGAATTTAAACCTAATGAAGGTTTGTTTAAGGGTCTCACTTTTGTTGGCAAAGAACATTTCATATTCTCTTTTAAGGGCAATGATCTTATTCTGCCTAACCTCATCCATACCCTCATATGTATCATCTAGGTTGTCTAACATAGCTTTAGCATTTAGTTTTGCCTTAATCAGTTTAAACAAATGGTTAGGTAAAGTTATAGCTAACAAAGTTTTGATTTTAGGGTCAAGTCCAACATGACGTTTGTCCTCGGCATCCCATTTAGCTGGGGTGAGAACAATCTCTCTGCCAGGGACGATAGGAGTGTCAGCTATTGCAGGCACACTACCAATTATTTCAATAGGGATGAATGGACCATCAGTAGCAATTTCAGGCATGGGTGGGTCAATAGACTCAAGATGTAACATGAATCTACCCTTCCAGGTTTCATACTCATCTTCATCAAATTTGGGTGGTCTATTGGATGACCCATTTTCAAGGTAAGCTGTATTCGAATATGCAGCCATAAGAGAATTCAGATCCATGATATTAAATTTTCAAGACTGAGGCTCTGATACCAGTTGTTGGTCCCTAGATTAACAACAGAAGTATTGCAGAAGAGGGTGTTAGGGGGGGGGGGGTGAATACAATTCTCTTTAATTAACCTAACAGTTAAAACTATTTAGTATTCAAGTAAGTAATTTAAATAGAGTCTAAGGTAATTTTCAATGGTTTATTCTTTATCGATTGAATCACAAAGAATTACAACTATCCTTGGCGTAATGATAGTTGGTTGATACAGATTATACCTAAGTGATAGCTATCGAGGATATTCTAAAGCTATTACAAGTTTGGACTCTAAATAAATAAACCCACACCACATTTGTTGTTACAATAGTGGATACATCAATTTATAGTAGTCCTATTAACTATATAATTGTTCTATTATCCGCTGGACATAGGATGTCTGTACTTGTGGGGACAAATGCATCAGAGAGCGTGCTCTCCTCTTCCCTCTTTGGTAGCTATTTGCAGGAACACCCCAATTCGGTTTGGCACCATTATTTGATTAAATAAATCGAATGTTGTGTTCCCTAGGCGTTGACAAAGAATAACACATGTCTGTACATGTGTTAAACTTCTGCATTCCTACGTGGTCTTGTAAGGTCACCTGTCAGCCGCCGACGCGTGTCCTTTTCTGTTCAACTTTGTCTTTGACTTCTGTTAAATAGTACAACTGATGTAGACCACTCAGGAAACTACTATGTTTGTAATGGAGCATATGAAATGTCGCGTTCATATTGATTATAAACATTCCATATTAATTGATTTTGTTGTGAGGTTTTGAACTCTATATGAGACGTTTTTCAAAGACTGCATTCATTTTTAAAACAACCATAACCTTTATTTTATCTATAAAGGTTTTAAAAGCATTACGTAGATTATCAAATAATGATAATCTAAAATATACTGTTTACACACGAGCATTACATAATGGTTTACAATAAGAATATATTATATCAAAAATAAGTTTCTTGAATGCAGTTTTTACATAATATCATACAAGCATGGACTTCAAATCTTGTCCTTATTTTAGTATGCAACAGCGGAAGCTCTTAATAATCACCTGAGAATAAACATGCTTAAAACGTCAACAAAAATGTTGGTGAGTTATAGATTTAACCTATATATTATCAAATCATAATAATTGACCACAAGATTTCATATTTCAATATACATCCCATACATAGATATAAAATTCATTCATATGGTGAACACCTGGTAACCGACATTAACAAGATACATATAATAATATCCCCTATCATTTCGGAAAATCCTTCGGACATGATAAAAATGAATTCGAAGTACTAAAGCATCTGGTACTTTGGATGGGGTTCGTTAGGCCCAATAGATCTATCTTTTGGATTCGCGTCAATTAGTAGATCGGTTTACTAATTCTTAGGCAACCAAGCAAAAAGGGGCATATTCGGCTTCGATCATTCACCCATATAATGTATTTTTATTTACTTGTGTGTATTTCGTAAAACATTTATAAAACTGCATGTATTCTCATCCCAAAATATTAGATTTTAAAAGTGGGACTATAACTCAGTTTCACAGATTTTTACTTCGTCGGGAAGTAAGACTTGGCCACTGGTCGATTCACGAACCTATGGCAAATATGTACATATATATCAAAGTATGTTCAAAATATATTTACAACATTTTTAATACATTTTAATGTTTTAAGTTTATTAAGTCAGTTGTCCTCGTTAGTAACCTACAACTAGTTGTCCATAGTTAGATGTACAGAAAATAAATTGATATATATATATATTATCTTGACCCAATCCACAACCCAGTGTATACACGTCTCAGGCTAGTTCACAACTCAAAGTATATATATTTTTAAAATCAACCTCAACCCTGTATAGCTAACTCCAACATTACTGCATATAGAGTGTCTATAGTTATTCCAAATAATATATATACATGGGTCGATATGATATGTCAAAACATTTGCATACGTGTCTATGGTATCCTAAGATTACATAATATATTAGAATACATGTATAATAAAATATAAGTTAGCTAGGATATGATTTGTATAGAATTGTTACAATATTTCCCGTAGCTACAACAATCAAAAAATATCCAATCTTGTTTTACCCATAACTTCTTCGTTTTAAATCCGTTTTGAGTGAATAAAATTGCTATGGTTTCATATTGAACTCTATTTTATGAATCAAAAAGAAAAAGAATAGGTTTAAAGTCGGAAATATAAGTTACAAGTCGTTTTTGTAAGAGGTAGTCATTTTAGTCGAAAGAACGACGTCTTGATGACCATTTTGAAAAACATATTTCCACTTTGAGTTTAACCATGATTTTTGGATATAGTTTCATGTTCATAAGAAAAATCATTTTACCAGAATCACAACTTTTAAATTAAAGTTTATCATAGTTTTTAATTATCAAACCCAAAACAGCCCGCAGTGTTACTACGACGGCGTATGTCCGGTTTTATGGTGTTTTTCGTGTTTCTTGGTTTTAAATCATTAAGTTAGCATATCATATAGATATAGAACATGTATTTAGTTGATTTTAAAAGTCAAGTTAGAAGGATTAACCTTTGTTTGCGAACAAGTTTAGAATTAACTAAACTATGTTCTAGTGATTTCAAGTTTAAACCTTCGAATAAGGTAGTTTTATATATATGAATCGAATGATGTTATGAACATAATTAATACCTCAAGTTTTGTGGATAAACCTACTGAAAATGAGAAAAATATATCTAGCTTCAAAGGATCCTTGGATGGCTTGAAAGTTCTTGAAGCAGAATCATGACACGAAAACAAGTTCAAGTAAGATTTCCACTCGAAATAAGATTGTTACAGTTATAGAAATTGAATCAAAGTTTGAATATGAGTATTACCTTGTATTAGAAAGATATCTTACTGTAAATAAGAAAGATTTCTTGAGGTTAGATGATCACTTTACAAGATTGGAAGTAAGCTAGCAAACTTTGAAGTATTCTTAATTTTATGAAACTAGAACTTATAAAATCTATGAAGAACACTTAGAACTTGAAGATAGAACTTGAGAGAGATCAATTAGATGAATAAAATTGAAGAATGAAAGTGTTTTTAGGTGTTTTTGGTCGTTGGTATATGAATTAGATATAAAGGATGTGTAATTTTGTTTACTTGTAAATAAGTCATTAATGATTACTAATATTTTTGTAATTTTATGAGTTATTTCATGCTAGTTGCCAAATTATGGTTCCCACATGTGTTAGGTGACTCACATGGTCTGCTAAGAGCTGATCATTGGAGTGTATATACCAATAGTACATACATCTAAAAGCTGTGTATTGTACGAGTACGAATACGGGTGCATACGAGTAGAATTGTTGATGAAACTGAACGAGGATGTAATTGTAAGAATTTTTGTTAAGTAGAAGTATTTTAATAAGTGTCTTGAAGTCTTTAAAAAGTGTATGAATACATATTAAAACACTACATGTATATACATTTTAACTGAGTCGTTAAGTCATCGTTAGTCGTTACATGTAAATGTTGATTTGAAAGCTTTAAGTTAACAATCTTGTAAAATGTTGTTAACCCATGTTTATTATATCTAATGAGATGTTAAATTATTATATTATCATAATATTATAATATATTAATATATCCTAATATGATATATATATATATATACATTTAAATGTCGTTACAACGATAATCGTTACATATATGTCTCGTTTCGAAATCCTTAAGTTAGTAGTCTTGTTTTTACATATGTAGTTCATTGTTAATATACATAATGACATGTTTACTTATCATTTATCATGATTAAACATAGTGTAACAATATCTTAATATGATTCATATGTAATTAGTAAGACGTTGTTATAACGATAATCGTTATATATATCGTTTTGAGTTTCTTAATTTAATAAACACAATTTTATGTATATAACTCATTGTTAAAATACCTAATGAGATACTTACTTATCATAATATCATGTTAACTATATATATAATCATATATATATGTTATCATATAGTTTTTACAAGTTTTAACGTTCGTGAATCACCGGTCAACTTGGGTGGTCAATTATCTATATGAAACCTATTTCAATTAATCACGTCTTAAAAAGTTTGATTGCTTAACATGTTGGAAACACTTAATCATGTAATTATCAAATTCAATTAATATAAATAAACATGGAAAAGTTCGGGTCACTACAGTACCTACCCGTTAAATAAATTTCGTCCCGAAATTTTAAGTAGTTGGAAAAGTGCGAGTATTTCTTCTTTATCTGATCTTCTCGTTCCCAGGTGAACTCAGGTCCTCTACGAGCATTCCATCAATCCTTAACATTGGTATCTTGTTTTGCTTAAGTCTTTTAACCTCACGATCCATTATTTCGACGGGTTCTTCGATAAATTGAAGTTTTTCGTTAATTTGGATTTCGTCTAACGGAATAGTGAGATCTTCTTTAGCAAAACATTTTTTCAAATTCGAGACATGGAAAGTGTTATGTACAGCCGCGAGTTGTTGAGGTAACTCAAGTCGGTAAGCTACTGGTCCGACACGATCAATAACCTTGAATGGTCCAATATACCTTGGATTTAATTTCCATCATTTACCAAATAGAACAACGCCTTTCCAAGGTGCAACTTTAAGCATGACCATCTCTCCAATTTCAAATTCTATATCTTTTCTTTTAATGTCAGCGTAGCTCTTTTGTCTACTTTGGCAGTTTTCAACCGTTGTTGAATTTGGATGATCTTCTCGGTAGTTTCTTATATTATATCTGGACTAGTAATCTGTCTATCTCCCACTTCACTCCAACAAATCAGAGACCTGCACTTTCTACCATAGAGTGCTTCAAACGGTACCATCTCAATGCTTGAATGGTAGCTATTGTTGTAGGAAAATTCTGCTAACGGAAGGTGTCAATCCCAACTGTTTCCGAAATCAATAACACATGCTCATAGATGATAAGCAGTACTCATGTCTAGACGAGTTCCTAATGCTTGCTGTAATGTCTGCCAGAATCTTGAAATAAATCTGCCATCCCTATCACAGATAATAGAGATTGGTATTCCATGTCTGGAGAAGACTTCCTGCAAATACAGTCGTGCTAACTTCTCCATCTTGTCATCTTCTCTTATTGGCAGGAAGTGTGCTGATTTGGTGAGACGATCAACTATTACCCAAATAGTATCAAAACCACTTGCAGTCCTTGGCAATTTAGAAATGAAATCCATGGTAATGTTTTCCCATTTTCATTCCGGGATTTCTGGTTGTTGAAGTAGACCTAATGGTTTCTGATGATCCGCTTTGACCTTAGAACACGTCAAACATTCCCTACGTATTTAGCAACATCGGCTTTCATATCTGGCCACCAAAAATGTTTCTTGAGATCCTTGTACATCTTCCCCGTTCCAGGATGTATTGAGTATCTGGTTTTATGAGCTTCTCTACGTACCATTTCTCACATATCTCCAAATTTTAGTACCCAAATTTTTTCAGCCCTACACTGGGTTCCGTCTTCCCGAATATTAAGATACTTCTCCGATCCTTTGGGTATTTCATCCTTTAAATTTCCCTCTTTTAAAACTCCTTGTTGCGCCTACTTTATTTGAGTAGTAAGGTTAGTGTGAATCATTATATTCATAGCTTTTACTCAAATGGGTTCTCTGTCCTTTCTTCTCAAGGCGTCGCCTACCACATTTGCCTTCCCCGGGTGATAACGAATCTCAAAGTCGTAATCATTCAACAATTCAATCCATCTGCGCGGCCTCATGTTCAGTTGTTTCTGATTAAATATGTGCTGAAGACTTTTGTGGTCGGTATATATAATACTTTTGATCCCATATAAGTAGTGCCTCCAAGTCTTTAATGCAAAACAACCGCGCCTAATTCCAAATCATGCGTCGTATAATTTTGCTCGTGAATCTTCAATTGTCTAGACGCATAAGCAATTACTTTTGTTCGTTGCATTAATACACAACCGAGACCTGGCTTTGAGGCGTCACAATATATCACAAAATCATCATTCCCTTCAGGTAATGACAATATAGGTGCCGTAGTTAACTTTTTCTTCAAAAATTGAAACACTTTTTCTTTTCATCCTTCCATTCAAATTTCCTCCATTTATGCGTTAATGCATTCAAGGGTTTTGCTATTTTAAAAAAATCTTGGATGAATCTCTTGTAATAACCTGCTAGCCCTAAAAATTGGTCTATGTATTTCGGAGTTTTCGGGGTTTCCCACTTTTCAACGGTTTCAATCTTTGGTGGATCCACCTGAATACCTTCTTTGTTCACTAAATGACCGAGGAATTAAACTTCTTCCAACCAAAATGCACACTTTGAAAACTTAGCGTACAGTTTTTCTTATCTCAGCAACTCTAGCACTTTTCTCAAATGTTCTTCGTGCTCTTGATCATTCTTCGAGTAAATAAGTATGTCATCGATTAAAACAATGACAAACTTGTCAAGATATGGCCCACACACTTGGTTCATGAGGTCCATGAACACAGCTGATGCGTTAGTCAATCCAAACGGCATAACCATAAACTCGTAATGACCGTAACGCGTCCCAAAAGCAGTCTTCAGAATTTCATCCTCTTTCACCCGCATTTGGTGATATCCAGAACGTAAATCGATCTTCGAATAAACCGACGAGCCTTGTAGTTGATCAAATAAGTCGTCGATTCTCGGTAATGGGTAACGATTCTTATGGTAACTTTGTTCAACTCTCGGTAGTCGATACACAACCTGAATGTACCATCTTTCTTCTTGACAAATAGAACAGGAGCTCCCCATGGTGATGTACTTGGTCGAATGAAACTGCGCACTAAAAGTTCCTGTAACTGACTTTGTAATTCTTTCATTTCGCTGGGCGCGAGTCTGTATGGAACACGAGCTATTGGTGCAGCTCTTGGTACAAGGTCTATTTGAAATTCAACGGATCGATGTGGGGGTAATCCCGGTAATTCTTTTGGAAATACATCGGGAAATTCTTTTGCGACGGGAACATCACTGATGTTCTTTTCTTCAGGTTTAACTTCCTCCATGTGTGCTAGAATGACGTAACAACCTTTTCTTATTAGTTTTTGCGCCTTCAAACTACTAATAAGATTTAATTTCGCGTTGTTCTTTTCTCCGTACACCATTAAAGGTTTTCCTTTTTCACACATAATGCGAATCGCATTTTTGTAACAAACGACCTCTGCTCTCACCTTTTTCAACCAGTCTATGCCAATTATTACGTAAAAACTCCCTAACTCGACTGGTATTAAATCAATTTTAAACGTTTCATCCCCCAGTTTAATTTCTCTCTCCCGACATATATTATCTGCTGAAATTAATTTACCGTTTGCTAATTCGAGTAAAAATTTACTATCCAAAGGCATCAATGGGCAAATTAATTTAGCACAAAATTCTCTACTCATATAGCTTCTATCCGCAATTGAATCAAATAAAACATAAGCATATTTATCGTCAATAAGAAACGTACCCGTAACAAGCTCCGGGTCTTCCTGTGCTTCTGCCGCTTTAATATTGAAAACTCTTCCACGGCCCTGCCCATTAGTATTCCCCTGATTCGGGCAATTTCTAATAATGTGGCCCGATTTTCCACATTTATAACAAACAGCATTGGTATTACTTGCTCCGACACTATTCGTTTCGGCATTACTTGTTCTGACATTATTTGTTCCTTTAGTTTTGTTAAACTTTGGTCCGTAGACCTCACATTTTGTCGCGCTATGACCATTTCTTTTACACCTGTTGCAAAATGTCATGCAAAACCCCTGATGATTTTCTTCACACCTATGACATGGCTGTTTTTGGTTTTTGTTGCTATTGAGGTTGTTGTTTGGATTACTATTGTTATTGAAACGGTTGTTGTAGTTGTTGTTGTTGTTGTTGGGATGTTTGTTATAGTTATTATTTGGATTGCAGTTATTGTTGCGATTGTTGTTGTGGTTGTTGGGATAGTTGTTGCGATTGTGGTTGTAATTGTTATTGTTGTTGTACTGGTGACTCTTGTCACCATTTTCCTCCCACTTCCTCTTGAGTTGTTTCGTGTTGGCTTCTTCGGTCGTCTGCTCTTTAATTCTTCCCTCAATCTGATTTATGAGTTTATGAGCCATTCGACTTGCCTTTTGTATGGAAGCGGGCTCGTGTGAACTCACATCTTCTTGAATCCTTACTGGTAACCCTTTTATAAACGCATCGATCTTCTCTTCTTCATATTCGAATGCTCCCGGACACAATAGGCACAACTCTGTGAATCGTCATTCATACGTGGTAATGTCGAACCCTTGTGTTCATAACTCTCTATGTTCTGCCTTGAGTTTATTGACTTCGTTTCTAGGACGGTACTGCTCGTTCATCAATTGCTTGAATGCCGACCACGGTAGTGCGTAAACAGCATTTTGTCCTACCTGTTCAAGATATGTGTTCCACCACGTTAACGCAGTACCTGTGAAGGTATGCGTAGCGTACTTAACTTTGTCCTCTTCAGTACACTTACTTATGGCAAACACCGATTCGACTTTCTCGGTCCACCGTTTCAATCCAATTGGTCCTTTGGTTCCTTCAAATTCTAAAGGATTGCAGGCAGTGAATTCTTTGTATGAGCATCCTACACGATTTCTTGCGCTGTTAGATGCATTGCTAGATTCAGAGTTATTGTTGGTATGTAGCGCAGCCTGTACTGCGGCTATGTTTGCAGCAAGAAAGGTACGAAATTCCTCTTCGCTCATATTCATGGTGTGTCGAGTAGTTGGTGCCATTTCCTTCAAAATAACCAACTGAATCGAGTTAATCATACAGAATATTAAGAGTAGTCAATAGTATTTCGTAGCATAATATGAACTCATTTATAAAAGCTTTTTCTTCATATTAGCGTTTTATAAGTTTAAATTCGGGTACTACCTACCCGTTAAGTTCATATTTAGTAGCTAATATATAATTCAACTACTACAATTCCAGATGAAAAACTGATTATAATAATATATCACATACAAATATTCTTCAAACTTACAACTTCGCTATATTACATATAACATGAAATATAGTACACTTTGATACAAGACAGTTTTGAAGATAAACCTAGTTAATACGCAAGTTGTTCAGCAAAGGAAATAAAGACACGTAATTCATAAGTCCAGAAACAAGGCATGCATTCTGGTTTTACTAAGACGACTTCCCATCCTTGGTCTTGTGGAAAATAACCGTTATGACCATTGGCTAGGCAGTATGTTGTAATGTCGTCAAAAGGACGAGGGTTTCGTAATGTCCAACAGCCCCGTAATAATCTAAAAACCTTGTTTCTCACCCCAACTACTGAATCCGTCACTTGTGGGAAGGTTTTATTTAAAAGATGCAATCCGTTGTTCTTTTTCTCACTTTGGTAAGAAGCGAACATTACTAACCCGTAAGCATAATGAAATGTCCCGTTCTTATTGATTAAAAACGTTCCATATTAATTGATTTCGTTGCGAGGTTTTGACCTCTATATGAGACGTTTTTCAAAGACTGCATTCATTTTTAAAACAAACCATAACCTTTATTTCATAAATAAAGGTTTAAAAAGCTTTACGTAGATTATCAAATAATGATAATCTAAAATATCCTGTTTACACACGACCATTACATAATGGTTTACAATACAAATATGTTACATCGAAATCAGTTTCTTGAATGCAGTTTTTACACAATATCATACAAACATGGACTCCAAATCTTGTCCTTATTTTAGTATGCAACAGCGAAAGCTCTTAATATTCACCTGAGAATAAACATGCTTTAAACGTCAACAAAAATGTTGGTGAGTTATAGGTTTAACCTATATATATCAAATCGTAACAATAGACCACAAGATTTCATATTTCAATACACATCCCATACATAGAGATAAAAATCATTCATATGGTGAACACCTGGTAACCGACAATAACAAGATGCATATATAAGAATATCCCCATCATTCCGGGACACCCTTCGGATATGATATAAATTTCGAAGTACTAAAGCATCAGGTACTTTGGATGGGGTTTGTTAGGCCCAATAGATCTATCTTTAGGATTCGCGTCAATTAGGGTGTCTGTTCCCTAATTCTTAGATTACCAGACTTAATAAAAAGGGGCATATTCGATTTCGATAATTCAACCATAGAATGTAGTTTCACGTACTTGTGTCTATTTTGTAAATCATTTATAAAACCTGCATGTATTCTCATCCCAAAAATATTAGATTTTAAAAGTGGGACTATAACTCACTTTCACAGATTTTTACTTCGTCGGGAAGTAAGACTTGGCCACTGGTTGATTCACGAACCTATAACAATATATACATATATATCAAAGTATGTTAAAAATATATTTACAACACTTTTAATATATTTTGATGTTTTAAGTTTATTAAGTCAGCTGTGTAGTGACCCGAACTTTTCCAAGTTTATATATATTAATTGAGATTGATGTTTACATGATTAAATGTTTCCAACATGTTAAGCAATCAAACTTGTTAAGACTTGATTAATTGAAATAGGTTTCATATAGACAATTGACCACCCAAGTTGACCGGTGATTCACGAACGTTAAAACTTGTAAAAAAACTATATGATGACATATATATGGTTATATATATAGTTAACATGATATTATGATAAGTAAACATATCATTAATTATATTAACAATGAACTACATATGTAAAAACAAGACTACTAACTTAATGATTTTGAAACGAGACATATATGTAACGTTTATCGTTGTAACGACATTTAATGTATATATATCATATTAAGAGATATTCGTACATCATAATATCATGATAATATAATAATTTAAAATCTCTTTTGTTATTATAAACATTGGGTTAACAACATTTAACAAGATCGTTAACCTAAAGGTTTCAAAACAACACTTACATGTAACGACTAACGATGGCTTAACGACTCAGTTAAAATGTATATACATGTAGTGTTTTAATATGTATTTATACACTTTTGAAAGACTTCAATACACTTATCAAAATACTTCTACTTAACAAAAATGCTTACAATTACATTCTCGTTCAGTTTCATCAACAATTCTACTCGTATGCACCCGTATTCGTACTCGTACAATACACAGCTTTTAGATGTATGTACTATTGGTATATACACTCCAATGATCAGCTCTTAGCAGCCCATGTGAGTCACCTAACACATGTGGGAACCATCATTTGGCAACTAGCATGAAATATCTCATAAGATTACAAAAATATGAGTAATCATTCATGACTTATTTACATGAAAACAAAATTACATATCCTTTATATCTAATCCATACACCAACGACCAAAAACACCTACAAACACTTTCATTCTTCAATTTTCTTCATCTAATTGAACTCTCTCAAGTTCTATCTTCAAGTTCTAAGTGTTCTTCATAAATTCCAAAAGTTCTAGTTTCATAAAATCAAGAATACTTTCAAGTTTGCTAGCTCACTTCCAATCTTGTAAGGTGATCATCCAACCTCAAGAAATCTTTATTTCTTACAGTAGGTTATTATTCTAATACAAGGTAATAATCATATTCAAACTTTGGTTCAATTTCTATAACTATAACAATCTTATTTCAAGTGATGATCTTACTTGAACTTGTTTTCGTGTCATGATTTTGCTTCAAGAACTTTGAGCCATCCAAGGATCCATTGAAGCTAGATCCATTTTTCTCTTTTCCAGTAGGTTCATCCAAGGAACTTAAGGTAGTAATGATGTTCATAACATCATTCGATTCATACATATAAAGCTATCTTATTCGAAGGTTTAAACTTGTAATCACTAGAACATAGTTTAGTTAATTCTAAACTTGTTCGCAAACAAAAGTTAATCCTTCTAACTTGACTTTTAAAATCAACTAAACACATGTTCTATATCTATATGATATGCTAACTTAATGATTTAAAACCTGGAAACACGAAAAACACCGTAAAACCGGATTTACGCCGTCGTAGTAACACCGCGGGCTGTTTTGGGTTAGTTAATTAAAAACTATGATAAACTTTGATTTAAAAGTTGTTATTCTGAGAAAATTATTTTTATTATGAACATGAAACTATATCCAAAAATTATGGTTAAACTCAAAGTGGAAGTATGTTTTCTAAAATGGTCATCTAGACGTCGTTCTTTCGACTGAAATGACTACCTTTACAAAAACGACTTGTAACTTATTTTTCCGACTAGAAACCTATACTTTTTTTGTTTAGATTCATAAAATAGAGTTCAATATGAAACCATAGCAATTTGATTCACTCAAAACGGATTTAAAATGAAGAAGTTATGGGTAAAACAAGATTGGATAATTTTTCTCATTTTAGCTACGTGAAAATTGGTAACAAATCTATTCCAACCATAACTTAATCAACTTGTTTTATATATTATGTAATCTTGAGATACCATAGACACGTATACAATGTTTCGACCTATCATGTCGACACATCTATATATATTTCGGAACAACCATAGACACTCTATATGTGAATGTTGGAGTTAGCTATACAGGGTTGAGGTTGATTCCAAAATATATATAGTTTGAGTTGTGATCAATACTGAGATACGTATACACTGGGTCGTGGATTGATTCAAGATAATATTTATCGATTTATTTCTGTACATCTAACTGTGGACAACTAGTTGTAGGTTACTAACGAGGACAGCTGACTTAATAAACTTAAAACATCAAAATATATTAAAAGTGTTGTAAATATATTTTGAACATACTTTGATATATATGTATATATTGTTATAGGTTCGTGAATCAACCAGTGGCCAAGTCTTACTTCCCGACGAAGTAAAAATCTGTGAAAGTGAGTTATAGTCCCACTTTTAAAATCTAATATTTTTGGGATGAGAATACATGCAGGTTTTATAAATGATTTACAAAATAGACACAAGTACGTGAAACTACATTCTATGGTTGAATTATCGAAATCGAATACGCCCCTTTTTATTAAGTCTGGTAATCTAAGAATTAGGGAACAGACACCCTAATTGACGCGAATCCTAAAGATAGATCTATTGGGCCTAACAAACCCCATCCAAAGTACCGGATGCTTTAGTACTTCGAAATTTATATCATATCCGAAGGGTGTCCCGGAATGATGGGGATATTCTTATATATGCATCTTGTTATTGTCGGTTACCAGGTGTTCACCATATGAATGATTTTTATCTCTATGTATGGGATGTGTATTGAAATATGAAATCTTGTGGTCTATTGTTACGATTTGATATATATAGGTTAAACCTATAACTCACCAACATTTTTGTTGACGTTTTAAGCATGTTTATTCTCAGGTGATTATTAAGAGCTTCCGCTGTCGCATACTTAAATAAGGACAAGATTTGGAGTCCATGCTTGTATGATATTGTGTAAAAACTGCATTCAAGAAACTTATTTTGTTGTAACATATTTGTATTGTAAACCATTATGTAATGGTCGTGTGTAAACAGGATATTTTAGATTATCATTATTTGATAATCTACGTAAAGCTTTTTAAACCTTTATTGATGAAATAAAGGTTATGGTTTGTTTAAAAATGAATGCAGTCTTTGAAAAACGTCTCATATAGAGGTCAAAACCTCGCAACGAAATCAATTAATATGGAACGTTTTTAATCAATAAGAACGGGACATTTCAGTTGGTATCCGAGCGTTGGTCTTAGAGAACCAGAAAATTTGCATTAGTGTGTCTTATCGAGTTTGTTAGGATGCATTAGTGAGTCTGGACTTCGACCGTGTTTTCTTTAAAAATGATTGCTTAACATTTTTGTTGGAAACTATATATTTTTAACATATGAATATTATGTGATATATTAATCTCTTAACGTGTTTGATATTATGTGATAGATGTCTACCTCTAGAACAAGTCCCATTGACTCACCTAATAATAATGAAGAGTCAAATGTAAATTGGAATGATTTGTGGACTGATTCACAAGTTCTCGAAGAGGAACCGGAAGAAGAGTCGGAACCGGAAGAAGAATCGGAACCGGAAGAAGAATCGGAACCGGATGAAGAAATAGAACCGGTGGGAGAAATAATAAAACGGTTAAGTAAAAGAAAATCCTCAACCAACCGACCAAAGTTAATTATGGTCAATGGTGTTTCCGCCAAGGAAGCAAAATATTGGGAGGATTACCAATTCTCCGATGAATCGGATTCCGACGAGAATTCCGATGATGTTATAGAAATTACCCCAACTGAATTTAAAAAGGCAAAAGAAAATAATAAGGGAAAGGGCATAAAAATAGAGAAATCTAATTCCAACCCCGATGAACTTTATATGTATCGTCAACCCCCGAAGTCCTTAAGTTGTAACAATGACCCGGGAACCTCTAAACCACCAGGTTTTTCTAAACCAATGTGGACAACGACGGCTCGTATTAGGGGAACATCATATATCCCTAGAAACTTGGCAAAACGAACCAAAACCGAAGAAGAAGAAACGAGCGAGTCGGAATAAGATAGTTGTATTCGTGTGGTGTAATATATGGAATATAGTGTTCTTATGCTTTATGATATATGTAAAAATTGCTTGTATTAATAAGTATTTTTTTATGAATCTAACTCTTGTCTATTTTACAGTTTAAAAACACAAAATGGATAGACAACCCAATATTTTAAGAGACCTACCCGGAGACATGATTGATGAAATCTTGTCTAGAGTCGGCCAGAATTCTTCGGCACAACTATTTAAGGCGAGATCAGTTTGTAAGACATTCGAAGAACGTTCGAAGAATGTCTTGGTTTATAAGAGACTTTCGTTTGAAAGATGGGGGATATCACATTGGGAAACCCATAAGTTACGATGTGTTTACTTTGACGCATATATTGCGGGGAACCCAAATGCTATTTTACGCAACGGGTTAAGAAATTATTTTGACTCAATATATCCGAATATTGGACTTCGTGATTTAGAAAAAGCGGCTAACATGCAACATAAAGAAGCATGTTATGCTTACGGATTAGTAATGTTCGCTTCTCACCAAAGTGAGAACAAGAACATCGGGCTACAACTATTAAACAAAACGTTTCCACAAGTGACGGAGTCGGTAATTGGGGTAAGAAATGAGGTTTTTAGATTATTACGGGACTGTTGGACATTACGTAACCCTCGTCCCTTTGATGATGTTACAACACGCTGTCTTATCAACGGCCATAACGGTTATGTTGCACAAGACCAAGGATGGGAAGTAGTCCTAGTAAAACCAGAATGCATGACTTGTTTCTGGACGTATGAATTACGTGTCTTTATTGCCTTTGCTGAACGACTTGTGTACTAGCTAGAATTGTCTTCACAACTATCTTGTATCAAAGTTATTGTGTGCTATATTTCATGCTTTATGTAAAATAAGCGGTATTGTAAGTTTGTAAAATATTGTATAAAAGTTTGAACGCGAAATATTATTATAATCAGTTTTTCATATAGAATTGTAGTAGTTGAATTGTATATTAGCTACTAAGTATGAACTTAACGGGTAGGTACTACCCGAATTTAAACTTATAAAACGCTAATATGAAGAAAAAGCTTTTATAAATGAGTTCATATTATGCTACGAAATACTATTAACTACTCTTAATATTCTGTATGATTAACTTGTTCCATTTAACTATTTTGAAGGAAATGGCACCGACTACTCGACACACCGTGAATATGAATGAAGAGGAATTCCGTACTTTTCTAGCTTCAAACATAGCCGCAGTACAGGCTGCGCTACATACCAACAATAACCTTGGATCTAGCAGTACAGGAAATCGTGTAGGATGCACCTACAAAGAATTCACTGCCTGCAAACCTTTGGAATTTGATGGAACCGAAGGACCGATCGGATTGAAACGGTGGACCGAGAAGGTTGAATCGGTGTTTGCCATAAGTAAGTGTACTGAAGAGGACAAAGTGAAGTACGCTACGCATACCTTCACAGGTTCTGCGTTAACATGGTGGAATACCTATCTAGAGCAAGTGGGACAAGATGATGCGTACGCACTACCGTGGTCAGCATTCAAGCACTTGATGAACGAGAAGTACCGTCCCAGAACCGAGGTCAATAAGCTCAAGACAGAACTTAGAGGGTTACGAACCCAAGGATTTGATATTACCACGTACGAAAGACGATTCACAGAATTGTGCCTATTGTGTCCGGGAGCATTCGAAGATGAGGAAGAGAAGATCGACGCGTTTGTGAAAGGATTACCGGAAAGAATCCAAGAAGATATAAGTTCACACGAGCCCGCCTCCATACAACAGGCATGTAGAATGGCTCACAAACTAGTGAACCAGATTGAAGAAAGAATTAAAGAACAGACTGCTGAAGAGGCCAATGTGAAGCAAGTCAAAAGAAAGTGGGAGGAAAACGGTGATAAGAATCACCAATACAACAACAACAGCAATTACAACAATAATCGCAACAATTATCCCAACAATCGCAACATCAATCGCAACTACAACAAACGGCCCAACAACAACAACAACAACAACAACAACAACAACTACAACAATCATCCCAACAACAATAATAACCGCAACAACAACAACAATCAGAAGCAACTATGCCAAAGGTGTGAAAAGAATCACTCGGGGTTCTGCACCAAATTTTGCAACAAGTGTAAAAGAAATGGTCATAGCGCGGCGAAGTGTGAGGTCTACGGACCAGGGGTTAATAGAACGAAAGGAACAAATGGTGTCGGAACGAGTAATGGCGGAGCAAGTAGTGTCGGAGCAAGTTATGCCAATGTAGTTTGTTATAAATGTGGAAAACCAGGCCACATTATTAGAAATTGCCCGAACCAGGAGAACACGAATGGACAAGGCCGTGGAAGAGTTTTCAATATTAATGCGGTAGAGGCACAGGAAGACCCGGAGCTTGTTACGGGTACGTTTCTTATTGACAATAAATCTGCTTACGTTTTATTTGATTCGGGTGCGGATAGAAGCTATATGAGTAGAGATTTTTGTGCTAAATTAAGTTGTCCATTGACGCCTTTGGATAGTAAATTTTTACTCGAATTAGCAAATGGTAAATTAATTTCAGCAGATAATATATGTCGGAATCGAGAAATTAAACTGGTTAGCGAAACATTTAAGATTGATTTGATACCAGTAGAGTTAGGGAGTTTTGATGTGATAATCGGTATGGACTGGTTGAAAGAAGTGAAAGCGGAGATCGTTTGTTACAAAAATGCAATTCGCATTATACGAGAAAAAGGAAAACCCTTAATGGTGTACGGAGAAAAGGGCAACACGAAGCTACATCTTATTAGTAATTTGAAGGCACAAAAACTAATAAGAAAAGGTTGCTATGCTGTTCTAGCACACGTCGAGAAAGTACAAACTGAAGAAAAGAGCATCAATGATGTTCCCATTGCAAAAGAATTTCCCGATGTATTTCCGAAAGAATTACCGGGATTACCCCCACATCGATCCGTTGAATTTCAAATAGATCTTGTACCAGGAGCTGCACCAATAGCTCGTGCTCCTTACAGACTCGCACCCAGCGAGATGAAAGAACTGCAAAGCCAATTACAAGAACTTTTAGAGCGTGGTTTCATTCGACCAAGCACATCACCATGGGGAGCTCCTGTTTTGTTTGTCAAGAAGAAAGATGGTACATTCAGGTTGTGTATCGACTACCGAGAGTTGAACAAACTTACCATCAAGAACCGCTACCCACTACCGAGAATCGACGATTTATTTGATCAACTACAAGGCTCGTCTGTTTATTCAAAGATTGACTTACGTTCCGGGTATCATCAAATGCGGGTGAAAGAAGATGATATTCCAAAGACTGCTTTCAGAACACGTTACGGTCATTACGAGTTTATGGTCATGCCGTTTGGTTTAACTAATGCACCAGCTGTGTTCATGGACCTTATGAACCGAGTGTGTGGACCATACCTTGACAAGTTTGTCATTGTTTTCATTGATGACATACTTATTTACTCAAAGAATGACCAAGAACACGGTGAACATTTGAGAAAGGTGTTAGAAGTATTGAGGAAGGAAGAATTGTACGCTAAGTTTTCAAAGTGTGCATTTTGGTTGGAAGAAGTTCAATTCCTCGGTCACATAGTGAACAAAGAAGGTATTAAGGTGGATCCGGCAAAGATAGAAACTGTTGAAAAGTGGGAAACCCCGAAAACTCCGAAACACATACGCCAGTTTTTAGGACTAGCTGGTTACTACAGAAGGTTCATCCAAGACTTTTCCAGAATAGCAAAACCCTTGACTGCATTAACGCATAAAGGGAAGAAATTTGAATGGAATGATGAACAAGAGAAAGCGTTCCAGTTATTGAAGAAAAAGCTAACTACGGCACCTATATTGTCATTGCCTGAAGGGAATGATGATTTTGTGATTTATTGTGACGCATCAAAGCAAGGTCTCGGTTGTGTATTAATGCAACGAACGAAGGTGATTGCTTATGCGTCTAGACAATTGAAGATTCACGAACAAAATTATACGACGCATGATTTGGAATTAGGCGCGGTTGTTTTTGCATTAAAGACTTGGAGGCACTACTTATATGGGGTCAAAAGTATTATATATACCGACCACAAAAGTCTTCAACACATATTTAATCAGAAACAACTGAATATGAGGCAGCGTAGGTGGATTGAATTATTGAATGATTACGATTTTGAGATTCGTTACCACCCGGGGAAGGCAAATGTGGTAGCCGATGCCTTGAGCAGGAAGGATAGAGAACCCATTCGAGTAAAATCTATGAATATAATGATTCATAATAACATTACTACTCAAATAAAGGAGGCGCAACAAGGAGTTTTAAAAGAGGGAAATTTAAAGGATGAAATACCCAAAGGATCGGAGAAGCATCTTAATATTCGGGAAGACGGAACCCGGTATAGGGCTGAAAGGATTTGGGTACCAAAATTTGGAGATATGAGAGAAATGGTACTTAGAGAAGCTCATAAAACCAGATACTCAATACATCCTGGAACGGGGAAGATGTACAAGGATCTCAAGAAACATTTTTGGTGGCCGGGTATGAAAGCCGATGTTGCTAAATACGTAGGAGAATGTTTGACGTGTTCTAAGGTCAAAGCTGAGCATCAGAAACCATCAGGTCTACTTCAACAACCCGAAATCCCGGAATGGAAATGGGAAAACATTACCATGGATTTCATCACTAAATTGCCAAGGACTGCAAGTGGTTTTGATACTATTTGGGTAATAGTTGATCGTCTCACCAAATCAGCACACTTCCTACCAATAAGAGAAGATGACAAGATGGAGAAGTTAGCACGACTGTATTTGAAGGAAGTTGTCTCCAGACATGGAATACCAATCTCTATTATCTCTGATAGGGATGGCAGATTTATTTCAAGATTCTGGCAGACATTACAGCAAGCATTAGGAACTCGTCTAGACATGAGTACTGCCTATCATCCACAAACTGATGGGCAGAGCGAAAGGACGATACAAACGCTTGAAGACATGCTACGAGCATGTGTTATTGATTTCGGAAACAGTTGGGATCGACATCTACCGTTAGCAGAATTTTCCTACAACAACAGCTACCATTCAAGCATTGAGATGGCGCCGTTTGAAGCACTTTATGGTAGAAAGTGCAGGTCTCCGATTTGTTGGAGTGAGGTGGGGGATAGACAGATTACGGGTCCGGAGATTATACAAGAAACTACCGAGAAGATCATCCAAATTCAACAACGGTTGAAAACCGCCCAAAGTCGACAAAAGAGCTACGCTGACATTAAAAGAAAAGATATAGAATTTGAAATTGGAGAGATGGTCATGCTTAAAGTTTCACCTTGGAAAGGCGTTGTTCGATTTGGTAAACGAGGGAAATTAAATCCAAGGTATATTGGACCATTCAAGATTATTGATCGTGTCGGACCAGTAGCTTACCGACTTGAGTTACCTCAACAACTCGCGGCAGTACATAACACTTTCCACGTCTCGAATTTGAAGAAATGTTTTGCTAAAGAAGATCTCACTATTCCGTTAGATGAAATCCAAATCAACGAAAAACTCCAATTCATCGAAGAACCCGTCGAAATAATGGATCGTGAGGTTAAAAGACTTAAGCAAAACAAGATACCAATTGTTAAGGTTCGATGGAATGCTCGTAGAGGACCTGAGTTCACCTGGGAGCGTGAAGATCAGATGAAGAAGAAATACCCGCATCTATTTCCAGAAGATTCGTCAACACCTTCAACAGCTTAAAATTTCGGGACGAAATTTATTTAACGGGTAGGTACTGTAGTGACCCGAACTTTTCCAAGTTTATATATATTAATTGAGATTGATGTTTACATGATTAAATGTTTCCAACATGTTAAGCAATCAAACTTGTTAAGACTTGATTAATTGAAATAGGTTTCATATAGACAATTGACCACCCAAGTTGACCGGTGATTCACGAACGTTAAAACTTGTAAAAAAACTATATGATGACATATATATGGTTATATATATAGTTAACATGATATTATGATAAGTAAACATATCATTAATTATATTAACAATGAACTACATATGTAAAAACAAGACTACTAACTTAATGATTTTGAAACGAGACATATATGTAACGTTTATCGTTGTAACGACATTTAATGTATATATATCATATTAAGAGATATTCGTACATCATAATATCATGATAATATAATAATTTAAAATCTCTTTTGTTATTATAAACATTGGGTTAACAACATTTAACAAGATCGTTAACCTAAAGGTTTCAAAACAACACTTACATGTAACGACTAACGATGACTTAACGACTCAGTTAAAATGTATATACATGTAGTGTTTTAATATGTATTTATACACTTTTGAAAGACTTCAATACACTTATCAAAATACTTCTACTTAACAAAAATGCTTACAATTACATTCTCGTTCAGTTTCATCAACAATTCTACTCGTATGCACCCGTATTCGTACTCGTACAATACACAGCTTTTAGATGTATGTACTATTGGTATATACACTCCAATGATCAGCTCTTAGCAGCCCATGTGAGTCACCTAACACATGTGGGAACCATCATTTGGCAACTAGCATGAAATATCTCATAAGATTACAAAAATATGAGTAATCATTCATGACTTATTTACATGAAAACAAAATTACATATCCTTTATATCTAATCCATACACCAACGACCAAAAACACCTACAAACACTTTCATTCTTCAATTTTCTTCATCTAATTGAACTCTCTCAAGTTCTATCTTCAAGTTCTAAGTGTTCTTCATAAATTCCAAAAGTTCTAGTTTCATAAAATCAAGAATACTTTCAAGTTTGCTAGCTCACTTCCAATCTTGTAAGGTGATCATCCAACCTCAAGAAATCTTTATTTCTTACAGTAGGTTATTATTCTAATACAAGGTAATAATCATATTCAAACTTTGGTTCAATTTCTATAACTATAACAATCTTATTTCAAGTGATGATCTTACTTGAACTTGTTTTCGTGTCATGATTTTGCTTCAAGAACTTTGAGCCATCCAAGGATCCATTGAAGCTAGATCCATTTTTCTCTTTTCCAGTAGGTTCATCCAAGGAACTTAAGGTAGTAATGATGTTCATAACATCATTCGATTCATACATATAAAGCTATCTTATTCGAAGGTTTAAACTTGTAATCACTAGAACATAGTTTAGTTAATTCTAAACTTGTTCGCAAACAAAAGTTAATCCTTCTAACTTGACTTTTAAAATCAACTAAACACATGTTCTATATCTATATGATATGCTAACTTAATGATTTAAAACCTGGAAACACGAAAAACACCGTAAAACCGGATTTACGCCGTCGTAGTAACACCGCGGGCTGTTTTGGGTTAGTTAATTAAAAACTATGATAAACTTTGATTTAAAAGTTGTTATTCTGAGAAAATGATTTTTATTATGAACATGAAACTATATCCAAAAATTATGGTTAAACTCAAAGTGGAAGTATGTTTTCTAAAATGGTCATCTAGACGTCGTTCTTTCGACTGAAATGACTACCTTTACAAAAACGACTTGTAACTTATTTTTCCGACTAGAAACCTATACTTTTTTTGTTTAGATTCATAAAATAGAGTTCAATATGAAACCATAGCAATTTGATTCACTCAAAACGGATTTAAAATGAAGAAGTTATGGGTAAAACAAGATTGGATAATTTTTCTCATTTTAGCTACGTGAAAATTGGTAACAAATCTATTCCAACCATAACTTAATCAACTTGTTTTATATATTATGTAATCTTGAGATACCATAGACACGTATACAATGTTTCGACCTATCATGTCGACACATCTATATATATTTCGGAACAACCATAGACACTCTATATGTGAATGTTGGAGTTAGCTATACAGGGTTGAGGTTGATTCCAAAATATATATAGTTTGAGTTGTGATCAATACTGAGATACGTATACACTGGGTCGTGGATTGATTCAAGATAATATTTATCGATTTATTTCTGTACATCTAACTGTGGACAACTAGTTGTAGGTTACTAACGAGGACAGCTGACTTAATAAACTTAAAACATCAAAATATATTAAAAGTGTTGTAAATATATTTTGAACATACTTTGATATATATGTATATATTGTTATAGGTTCGTGAATCAACCAGTGGCCAAGTCTTACTTCCCGACGAAGTAAAAATCTGTGAAAGTGAGTTATAGTCCCACTTTTAAAATCTAATATTTTTGGGATGAGAATACATGCAGGTTTTATAAATGATTTACAAAATAGACACAAGTACGTGAAACTACATTCTATGGTTGAATTATCGAAATCGAATATGCCCCTTTTTATTAAGTCTGGTAATCTAAGAATTAGGGAACAGACACCCTAATTGACGCGAATCCTAAAGATAGATCTATTGGGCCTAACAAACCCCATCCAAAGTACCGGATGCTTTAGTACTTCGAAATTTATATCATATCCGAAGGGTGTCCCGGAATGATGGGGATATTCTTATATATGCATCTTGTTATTGTCGGTTACCAGGTGTTCACCATATGAATGATTTTTATCTCTATGTATGGGATGTGTATTGAAATATGAAATCTTGTGGTCTATTGTTACGATTTGATATATATAGGTTAAACCTATAACTCACCAACATTTTTGTTGACGTTTTAAGCATGTTTATTCTCAGGTGATTATTAAGAGCTTCCGCTGTCGCATACTTAAATAAGGACAAGATTTGGAGTCCATGCTTGTATGATATTGTGTAAAAACTGCATTCAAGAAACTTATTTTGTTGTAACATATTTGTATTGTAAACCATTATGTAATGGTCGTGTGTAAACAGGATATTTTAGATTATCATTATTTGATAATCTACGTAAAGCTTTTTAAACCTTTATTGATGAAATAAAGGTTATGGTTTGTTTAAAAATGAATGCAGTCTTTGAAAAACGTCTCATATAGAGGTCAAAACCTCGCAACGAAATCAATTAATATGGAACGTTTTTAATCAATAAGAACGGGACATTTCAAGCTGTCCTCGTTAGTAACCTACAACTAGTTGTCCACAGTTAGATGTACAGAAATAAATCGATAAATATTATCTTGAATCAATCCACGACCCAGTGTATACGTTTCTCAGTATTGATCACAACTCAAACTATATATATTTTGGAATCAACCTCAACCCTGTATAGCTAACTCCAACATTCACATATAGAGTGTCTATGGTTGTTCCGAAATATATATAGATGTGTCGACATGATAGGTCGAAACATTGTATACGTGTCTATGGTATCTCAAGATTACATAATATATAATACAAGTTGATTAAGTTATGGTTGGAATAGATTTGTTACCAATTTTCACGTAGCTAAAATGAGAAAAATTATCCAATTTTGTTTTACCCATAACTTCTTCATTTTAAATCCGTTTTGAGTGAATCAAATTGCTATGGTTTCATATTGAACTCTATTTTATGAATCTAAACAAAAAAAGTATAGGTTTCTAGTCGGAAAAATAAGTTACAAGTCGTTTTTGTAAAGGTAGTCATTTCAGTCGAAAGAACGACGTCTAGATGACCATTTTAGAAAACATACTTCCACTTTGAGTTTAACCATAAGTTTTGGATATAGTTTCATGTTCATAATAAAAATCATTTTCTCAGAATAACAACTTTTAAATCAAAGTTTATCATAGTTTTTAATTAACTAACCCAAAACAGCCCGCGGTGTTACTACGACGGCGTAAATCCGGTTTTACGGTGTTTTTCGTGTTTCCAGGTTTTAAATCATTAAGTTAGCATATCATATAGATATAGAACATGTGTTTAGTTGATTTTAAAAGTCAAGTTAGAAGGATTAACTTTTTTTTGCGAACAAGTTTAGAATTAACTAAACTATGTTCTAGTGATTACAAGTTTAAACCTTCGAATAAGATAGCTTTATATGTATGAATCGAATGATGTTATGAACATCATTACTACCTTAAGTTCCTTGGATGAACCTACTGGAAAAGAGAAAAATGAATCTAGCTTCAATGGATCCTTGGATGGCTCAAAGTTCTTGAAGCAAAATCATGACACGAAAACAAGTTCAAGTAAGATCATCACTTGAAATAAGATTGTTATAGTTATAGAAATTGAACCAAAGTTTGAATATGATTATTACCTTGTATTAGAATGATAACCTACTGTAAGAAACAAAGATTTCTTGAGGTTGGATGATCACCTTACAAGATTGGAAGTGAGCTAGCAAACTTGAAAGTATTCTTGATTTTATGAAACTAGAACTTTTGGAATTTATGAAGAACACTTAGAACTTGAAGATAGAACTTGAGAGAGTTCAATTAGATGAAGAAAATTGAAGAATGAAAGTGTTTGTAGGTGTTTTTGGTCGTTGGTGTATGGATTAGATATAAAGGATATGTAATTTTGTTTTCATGTAAATAAGTCATGAATGATTACTCATATTTTTGTAATCTTATGAGATATTTCATGCTAGTTGCCAAATGATGGTTCCCACATGTGTTAGGTGACTCACATGGGCTGCTAAGAGCTGATCATTGGAGTGTATATACCAATAGTACATACATCTAAAAGCTGTGTATTGTACGAGTACGAATACGGGTGCATACGAGTAGAATTGTTGATGAAACTGAACGAGAATGTAATTGTAAGCATTTTTGTTAAATAGAAGTATTTTGATAAGTGTATTGAAGTCTTTCAAAAGTGTATAAATACATATTAAAACACTACATGTATATACATTTTAACTGAGTCGTTAAGTCATCGTTAGTCGTTACATGTAAGTGTTGTTTTGAAACCTTTAGGTTAACGATCTTGTTAAATGTTGTTAACCCAATGTTTATAATAACAAAAGAGATTTTAAATTATTATATTATCATGATATTATGATGTACGAATATCTCTTAATATGATATATATACATTAAATGTCGTTACAACGATAAACGTTACTTATATGTCTCGTTTCAAAATCATTAAGTTAGTAGTCTTGTTTTTACATATGTAGTTCATTGTTAATATAATTAATGATATGTTTACTTATCATAATATCATGTTAACTATATATATAACCATATATATGTCATCATATAGTTTTTTTACAAGTTTAAACGTTCGTGAATCACCGGTCAACTTGGGTGGTCAATTGTCTATATGAAACCTATTTCAATTAATCAAGTCTTAACAAGTTTGATTGCTTAACATGTTGGAAACATTTAATCATGTAAACATCAATCTCAATTAATATATATAAACATGGAAAAGTTCGGGTCACTACAGTACCTACCCGTTAAATAAATTTCGTCCCGAAATTTTAAGCTGTTGAAGGTGTTGACGAATCTTCTGGAAATAGATGCGGGTATTTCTTCTTCATCTGATCTTCACGCTCCCAGGTGAACTCGGGTCCTCTACGAGCATTCCATCGAACCTTAACAATTGGTATCTTGTTTTGCTTAAGTCTTTTAACCTCACGATCCATTATTTCGACGGGTTCTTCGATGAATTGGAGTTTTTCGTTGATTTGGATTTCATCTAATGGAATAGTGAGATCTTCTTTAGCAAAACATTTCTTCAAATTCGAGACGTGGAAAGTGTTATGTACAGCCGCGAGTTGTTGAGGTAACTCAAGTCGGTAAGCTACTGGTCCGACACGATCAATAATCTTGAATGGTCCAATATACCTTGGATTTAATTTCCCTCGTTTACCAAATCGAACAACGCCTTTCCAAGGTGCAACTTTAAGCATGACCATCTCTCCAATTTCAAATTCTATATCTTTTCTTTTAATGTCAGCGTAGCTCTTTTGTCGACTTTGGGCGGTTTTCAACCGTTGTTGAATTTGGATGATCTTCTCGGTAGTTTCTTGTATAATCTCCGGACCCGTAATCTGTCTATCCCCCACTTCACTCCAACAAATCGGAGACCTGCACTTTCTACCATAAAGTGCTTCAAACGGCGCCATCTCAATGCTTGAATGGTAGCTGTTGTTGTAGGAAAATTCTGCTAACGGTAGATGTCGATCCCAACTGTTTCCGAAATCAATAACACATGCTCGTAGCATGTCTTCAAGCATTTGTATCGTCCTTTCGCTCTGCCCATCAGTTTGTGGATGATAGGCAGTACTCATGTCTAGACGAGTTCCTAATGCTTGCTGTAATGTCTGCCAGAATCTTGA
This sequence comes from Rutidosis leptorrhynchoides, assembly GCF_046630445.1. Taxonomy (NCBI): domain Eukaryota; kingdom Viridiplantae; phylum Streptophyta; class Magnoliopsida; order Asterales; family Asteraceae; genus Rutidosis; species Rutidosis leptorrhynchoides. Next base: position 204,098,357 of record NC_092340.1, read on the forward strand.
AATAAATCTGCCATCCCTATCAGAGATAATAGAGATTGGTATTCCATGTCTGGAGACGACTTCCTTCAAATACAGTCTTGCTAACTTCTCCATCTTGTCATCTTCTCTTATTGGTAGGAAGTGTGCTGATTTGGTGAGACGATCAACTATTACCCAAATAGTATCAAAACCACTTGCAGTCCTTGGCAATTTAGTGATGAAATCCATGGTAATGTTTTCCCATTTCCATTCCGGGATTTCGGGTTGTTGAAGTAGACCTGATGGTTTCTGATGCTCAGCTTTGACCTTAGAACACGTCAAACATTCTCCTACGTATTTAGCAACATCGGCTTTCATACCCGGCCACCAAAAATGTTTCTTGAGATCCTTGTACATCTTCCCCGTTCCAGGATGTATTGAGTATCTGGTTTTATGAGCTTCTCTAAGTACCATTTCTCTCATATCTCCAAATTTTGGTACCCAAATCCTTTCAGCCCTATACCGGGTTCCGTCTTCCCGAATATTAAGATGCTTCTCCGATCCTTTGGGTATTTCATCCTTTAAATTTCCCTCTTTTAAAACTCCTTGTTGCGCCTCCTTTATTTGAGTAGTAATGTTATTATGAATCATTATATTCATAGATTTTACTCGAATGGGTTCTCTATCCTTCCTGCTCAAGGCATCGGCTACCACATTTGCCTTCCCCGGGTGGTAACGAATCTCAAAATCGTAATCATTCAATAATTCAATCCACCTACGCTGCCTCATATTCAGTTGTTTCTGATTAAATATGTGTTGAAGACTTTTGTGGTCGGTATATATAATACTTTTGTCCCCATATAAGTAGTGCCTCCAAGTCTTTAATGCAAAAACAACCGCACCTAATTCCAAATCATGCGTCGTATAATTTTGTTCGTGAATCTTCAATTGTCTAGACGCATAAGCAATCACCTTCGTTCGTTGCATTAATACACAACCGAGACCTTGCTTTGATGCATCACAATAAATCACAAAATCATCATTCCCTTCAGGCAATGACAATATAGGTGCCGTAGTTAGCTTTTTCTTCAATAACTGAAACGCTTTCTCTTGTTCATCATTCCATTCAAATTTCTTCCCTTTATGCGTTAATGCAGTCAAGGGTTTTGCTATTCTGGAAAAGTCTTGGATGAACCTTCTGTAGTAACCAGCTAGTCCTAAAAACTGGCGTATGTGTTTTGGAGTTTTCGGGGTTTCCCACTTTTCAACAGTTTCTATCTTTGCCGGATCCACCTTAATACCTTCTTTGTTCACTATGTGACCGAGGAATTGAACTTCTTCCAACCAAAATGCACACTTTGAAAACTTAGCGTACAATTCTTCCTTCCTCAATACTTCTAACACCTTTCTCAAATGTTCACCGTGTTCTTGGTCATTCTTTGAGTAAATAAGTATGTCATCAATGAAAACAATGACAAACTTGTCAAGGTATGGTCCACACACTCGGTTCATAAGGTCCATGAACACAGCTGGTGCATTAGTTAAACCAAACGGCATGACCATAAACTCGTAATGACCGTAACGTGTTCTGAAAGCAGTCTTTGGAATATCATCTTCTTTCACCCGCATTTGATGATACCCGGAACGTAAGTCAATCTTTGAATAAACAGACGAGCCTTGTAGTTGATCAAATAAGTCGTCGATTCTCGGTAGTGGGTAGCGGTTCTTGATGGTAAGTTTGTTCAACTCTCGGTAGTCGATACACAACCTGAATGTACCATCTTTCTTCTTGACAAACAAAACAGGAGCTCCCCACGGTGATGTGCTTGGTCGAATGAAACCACGCTCTAAAAGTTCTTGTAATTGGCTTTGCAGTTCTTTCATCTCGCTGGGTGCGAGTCTGTAAGGAGCACAAGCTATTGGTGCAGCTCCTGGTACAAGATCTATTTGAAATTCAACGGATCGATGTGGGGGTAATCCCGGTAATTCTTTCGGAAATACATCGGGAAATTCTTTTGCAATGGGAACATCATTGATGCTCTTTTCTTCAGTTTGTACTTTCTCGACGTGTGCTAGAATAGCATAGCAACCTTTTCTTATTAGTTTTTGTGCCTTCAAATTACTAATAAGATGTAGCTTCGTGTTGCCCTTTTCTCCGTACACCATTAAGGGTTTTCCTTTTTCTCGTATAATGCGAATTGCATTTTTGTAACAAACGATCTCCGCTTTCACTTCTTTCAACCAGTCCATACCGATTATCACATCAAAACTCCCTAACTCTACTGGTATCAAATCAATCTTAAATGTTTCGCTAACCAGTTTAATTTCTCGATTCCGACATATATTATCTGCTGAAATTAATTTACCATTTGCTAATTCGAGTAAAAATTTACTATCCAAAGGCGTCAATGGACAACTTAATTTCGCACAAAAATCTCTACTCATATAGCTTCTATCCGCACCCGAATCAAATAAAACGTAAGCAGATTTATTGTCAATAAGAAACGTACCCGTAACAAGCTCCGGGTCTTCCTGTGCCTCTACCGCATTAATATTGAAAACTCTTCCACGGCCTTGTCCATTCGTGTTCTCCTGGTTCGGGCAATTTCTAATAATGTGGCCTGGTTTTCCACATTTATAACAAACTACATTGGCATAACTTGCTCCGACACTACTTGCTCCGCCATTACTCTTTCCGACACCATTTGTTCCTTTCGTTCTATTAACCCCTGGTCCGTAGACCTCACACTTCGCCGCGCTATGACCATTTCTTTTATACTTGTTGCAAAATTTGGTGCAGAACCCCGAGTGATTCTTTTCACACCTTTGGCATAGTTGCTTCTGATTGTTGTTGTTGTTGCGGTTATTATTGTTGTTGGGATGATTGTTGTAGTTGCTGTTGTTGTTGTTGTTGTTGTTGTTGTTGTTGGGCCGTTTGTTGTAGTTGCGATTGATGTTGCGATTGTTGGGATAATTGTTGCGATTATTGTTGTAATTGCTGTTGTTGTTGTATTGGTGATTCTTATCACCATTTTCCTCCCACTTTCTTTTGACTTGCTTCACATTGGCCTCTTCAGCAGTCTGTTCTTTAATTCTTTCTTCAATCTGGTTCACTAGTTTGTGAGCCATTCTACATGCCTGTTGTATGGAGGCGGGCTCGTGTGAACTTATATCTTCTTGGATTCTTTCCGGTAATCCTTTCACAAACGCGTCGATCTTCTCTTCCTCATCTTCGAATGCTCCCGGACACAATAGGCACAATTCTGTGAATCGTCTTTCGTACGTGGTAATATCAAATCCTTGGGTTCGTAACCCTCTAAGTTCTGTCTTGAGCTTATTGACCTCGGTTCTGGGACGGTACTTCTCGTTCATCAAGTGCTTGAATGCTGACCACGGTAGTGCGTACGCATCATCTTGTCCCACTTGCTCTAGATAGGTATTCCACCATGTTAACGCAGAACCTGTGAAGGTATGCGTAGCGTACTTCACTTTGTCCTCTTCAGTACACTTACTTATGGCAAACACCGATTCAACCTTCTCGGTCCACCGTTTCAATCCGATCGGTCCTTCGGTTCCATCAAATTCCAAAGGTTTGCAGGCAGTGAATTCTTTGTAGGTGCATCCTACACGATTTCCTGTACTGCTAGATCCAAGGTTATTGTTGGTATGTAGCGCAGCCTGTACTGCGGCTATGTTTGAAGCTAGAAAAGTACGGAATTCCTCTTCATTCATATTCACGGTGTGTCGAGTAGTCGGTGCCATTTCCTTCAAAATAGTTAAATGGAACAAGTTAATCATACAGAATATTAAGAGTAGTTAATAGTATTTCGTAGCATAATATGAACTCATTTATAAAAGCTTTTTCTTCATATTAGCGTTTTATAAGTTTAAATTCGGGTAGTACCTACCCGTTAAGTTCATACTTAGTAGCTAATATACAATTCAACTACTACAATTCTATATGAAAAACTGATTATAATAATATTTCGCGTTCAAACTTTTATACAATATTTTACAAACTTACAATACCGCTTATTTTACATAAAGCATGAAATATAGCACACAATAACTTTGATACAAGATAGTTGTGAAGACAATTCTAGCTAGTATACAAGTCGTTCAGCAAAGGCAATAAAGACACGTAATTCATACGTCCAGAAACAAGTCATGCATTCTGGTTTTACTAGGACTACTTCCCATCCTTGGTCTTGTGCAACATAACCGTTATGTCCGTTGATAAGACAGCGTGTTGTAACGTCATCAAAGGGACGAGGGTTACGTAATGTCCAACAGTCCCGTAATAATCTAAAAACCTCATTTCTTACCCCAATTACCGACTCCGTCACTTGTGGAAACGTTTTGTTTAATAGTTGTAGCCCGATGTTCTTGTTCTCACTTTGGTGAGAAGCGAACATTACTAATCCGTAAGCATAACATGCTTCTTTATGTTGCATGTTAGCCGCTTTTTCTAAATCACGAAGTCCAATATTCGGATATATTGAGTCAAAATAATTTCTTAACCCGTTGCGTAAAATAGCATTTGGGTTCCCCGCAATATATGCGTCAAAGTAAACACATCGTAACTTATGGGTTTCCCAATGTGATATCCCCCATCTTTCAAACGAAAGTCTCTTATAAACCAAGACATTCTTGGAACGTTCTTCGAATGTCTTACAAACTGATCTCGCCTTAAATAGTTGTGCCGAAGAATTCTGGCTGACTCTAGACAAGATTTCATCAATCATGTCTCCGGGTAGGTCTCTTAAAATATTGGGTTGTCTATCCATTTTGTGTTTTTAAACTGTAAAATAGACAAGAGTTAGATTCATAAAAAAAATACTTATTAATACAAGCAATTTTTACATATATCATAAAGCATAAGAACACTATATTCCATATATTACACCACACGAATACAACTATCTTATTCCGACTCGCTCGTTTCTTCTTCTTCGGTTTTGGTTCGTTTTGCCAAGTTTCTAGGGATATATGATGTTCCCCTAATACGAGCCGTCGTTGTCCACATTGGTTTAGAAAAACCTGGTGGTTTAGAGGTTCCCGGGTCATTGTTACAACTTAAGGACTTCGGGGGTTGACGATACATATAAAGTTCATCGGGGTTGGAATTAGATTTCTCTATTTTTATGCCCTTTCCCTTATTATTTTCTTTTGCCTTTTTAAATTCAGTTGGGGTAATTTCTATAACATCATCGGAAATCTCGTCGGAATCCGATTCATCGGAGAATTGGTAATCCTCCCAAAATTTTGCTTCCTTGGCGGAAACACCATTGACCATAATTAACTTTGGTCGGTTGGTTGAGGATTTTCTTTTACTTAACTGTTTTATTATTTCCCCCACCGGTTCTATTTCTTCATCCGGTTCCGATTCTTCTTCCGGTTCCGATTCTTCTTCCGGTTCCGACTCTTCTTCCGGTTCCTCTTCGGGAACTTGTGAATCAGTCCACAAATCATTCCAATTTACATTTGACTCTTCATTATTATTAGGTGAGTCAATGGGACTTGTTCTAGAGGTAGACATCTATCACATAATATCAAACACGTTAAGAGATTAATATATCACATAATATTCATATGTTAAAAATATATAGTTTCCAACAAAAATGTTAAGCAATCATTTTTAAAGAAAACACGGTCGAAGTCCAGACTCACTAATGCATCCTAACAAACTCGATAAGACACACTAATGCAAATTTTCTGGTTCTCTAAGACCAACGCTCGGATACCAACTGAAATGTCCCGTTCTTATTGATTAAAAACGTTCCATATTAATTGATTTCGTTGCGAGGTTTTGACCTCTATATGAGACGTTTTTCAAAGACTGCATTCATTTTTAAAACAAACCATAACCTTTATTTCATAAATAAAGGTTTAAAAAGCTTTACGTAGATTATCAAATAATGATAATCTAAAATATCATGTTTACACATGACCATTACATAATGGTTTACAATACAAATATGTTACATCGAAATCAGTTTCTTGAATGCAGTTTTTACACAATATCATACAAACATGGACTCCAAATCTTGTCCTTATTTTAGTATGCAACAGCGAAAGCTCTTAATATTCACCTGAGAATAAACATGCTTTAAACGTCAACAAAAATGTTGGTGAGTTATAGGTTTAACCTATATATATCAAATCGTAACAATAGACCACAAGATTTCATATTTCAATACACATCCCATACATAGAGATAAAAATCATTCATATGGTGAACACCTGGTAACCGACAATAACAAGATGCATATATAAGAATATCCCCATCATTCCGGGACACCCTTCGGATATGATATAAATTTCGAAGTACTAAAGCATCCAGTACTTTGGATGGGGTTTGTTAGGCCCAATAGATCTATCTTTAGGATTCGCGTCAATTAGGGTGTCTGTTCCCTAATTCTTAGATTAACAGACTTAATAAAAAGGGGCATATTCGATTTCGATAATTCAACCATAGAATGTAGTTTCACGTACTTGTGTCTATTTTGTAAATCATTTATAAAACCTGCATGTATTCTCATCCCAAAAATATTAGATTTTAAAAGTGGGACTATAACTCACTTTCACAGATTTTTACTTCGTCGGGAAGTAAGACTTGGCCACTGGTTGATTCACGAACCTATAACAATATATACATATATATCAAAGTATGTTAAAAATATATTTACAACACTTTTAATATATTTTGATGTTTTAAGTTTATTAAGTCAGCTGTCCTCGTTAGTAACCTACAACTAGTTGTCCACAGTTAGATGTACAGAAATAAATCGATAAATATTATCTTGAATCAATCCACGACCCAGTGTATACGTATCTCAGTATTGATCACAACTCAAACTATATATATTTTGGAATCAACCTCAACCCTGTATAGCTAACTCCAACATTCACATATAGAGTGTCTATGGTTGTTCCGAAATATATATAGATGTGTCGACATGATAGGTCGAAACATTGTATACATGTCTATGGTATCTCAAGATTACATAATATATAATACAAGTTGATTAAGTTATGGTTGGAATAGATTTGTTACCAATTTTCACGTAGCTAAAATGAGAAAAATTATCCAATCTTGTTTTACCCATAACTTCTTCATTTTAAATCCGTTTTGAGTGAATCAAATTGCTATGGTTTCATATTGAACTCTATTTTATGAATCTAAACAAAAAAAGTATAGGTTTCTAGTCGGAAAAATAAGTTACAAGTCGTTTTTGTAAAGGTAGTCATTTCAGTCGAAAGAACGACGTCTAGATGACCATTTTAGAAAACATACTTCCACTTTGAGTTTAACCATAATTTTTGGATATAGTTTCATGTTCATAATAAAAATCATTTTCTCAGAATAACAACTTTTAAATCAAAGTTTATCATAGTTTTTAATTAACTAACCCAAAACAGCCCGCGGTGTTACTACGACGGCGTAAATCCGGTTTTACGGTGTTTTTCGTGTTTCCAGGTTTTAAATCATTAAGTTAGCATATCATATAGATATAGAACATGTGTTTAGTTGATTTTAAAAGTCAAGTTAGAAGGATTAACTTTTTTTTGCGAACAAGTTTAGAATTAACTAAACTATGTTCTAGTGATTACAAGTTTAAACCTTCGAATAAGATAGCTTTATATGTATGAATCGAATGATGTTATGAACATCATTACTACCTTAAGTTCCTTGGATGAACCTACTGGAAAAGAGAAAAATGAATCTAGCTTCAATGGATCCTTGGATGGCTCAAAGTTCTTGAAGCAAAATCATGACACGAAAACAAGTTCAAGTAAGATCATCACTTGAAATAAGATTGTTATAGTTATAGAAATTGAACCAAAGTTTGAATATGATTATTACCTTGTATTAGAATGATAACCTACTGTAAGAAACAAAGATTTCTTGAGGTTGGATGATCACCTTACAAGATTGGAAGTGAGCTAGCAAACTTGAAAGTATTCTTGATTTTATGAAACTAGAACTTTTGGAATTTATGAAGAACACTTAGAACTTGAAGATAGAACTTGAGAGAGTTCAATTAGATGAAGAAAATTGAAGAATGAAAGTGTTTGTAGGTGTTTTTGGTCGTTGGTGTATGGATTAGATATAAAGGATATGTAATTTTGTTTTCATGTAAATAAGTCATGAATGATTACTCATATTTTTGTAATCTTATGAGATATTTCATGCTAGTTGCCAAATGATGGTTCCCACATGTGTTAGGTGACTCACATGGGCTGCTAAGAGCTGATCATTGGAGTGTATATACCAATAGTACATACATCTAAAAGCTGTGTATTGTACGAGTACGAATACGGGTGCATACGAGTAGAATTGTTGATGAAACTGAACGAGAATGTAATTGTAAGCATTTTTGTTAAGTAGAAGTATTTTGATAAGTGTATTGAAGTCTTTCAAAAGTGTATAAATACATATTAAAACACTACATGTATATACATTTTAACTGAGTCGTTAAGTCATCGTTAGTCGTTACATGTAAGTGTTGTTTTGAAACCTTTAGGTTAACGATCTTGTTAAATGTTGTTAACCCAATGTTTATAATAACAAAAGAGATTTTAAATTATTATATTATCATGATATTATGATGTACGAATATCTCTTAATATGATATATATACATTAAATGTCGTTACAACGATAAACGTTACTTATATGTCTCGTTTCAAAATCATTAAGTTAGTAGTCTTGTTTTTACATATGTAGTTCATTGTTAATATAATTAATGATATGTTTACTTATCATAATATCATGTTAACTATATATATAACCATATATATGTCATCATATAGTTTTTTTACAAGTTTAAACGTTCGTGAATCACCGGTCAACTTGGGTGGTCAATTGTCTATATGAAACCTATTTCAATTAATCAAGTCTTAACAAGTTTGATTGCTTAACATGTTGGAAACATTTAATCATGTAAACATCAATCTCAATTAATATATATAAACATGGAAAAGTTCGGGTCACTACACATAACATGCTTCTTTATGTTGCATGTTAGAAGCTCTTTCTAATTCACGATATTCTATGTTGGGATATGTTGAGTCAAAATAGGTTCTTAACCCGTACCGTAAAATTGCATTTGGGTTCCCCGCATTTAACGCTTTAAAGAAAACACGGCGTAACTTATGGTCTCTCCAATGTGATATACCCCACCTATCAAAGGAAAGCCTTTTATAAAGTATGCCATTTCTGGAAAGTCTTTCAAATGTTTGACAAGTTAATTTTGCCATAATTAATTGTGCTGATGAATTCTGACCGATTCTAGACAAGATTTCCTCAATCATATCCTCTGGTAGATCTTCTAAAATACTCGGTTGTCTACCCTTAACGTCCATTTTGTTTTTATACTGTAAAATAGACAAGGATAAGATTTGTAAAAGATAATTAACAAACAATACAAGCAATTTTTACATAGAATATAAAAGTACAAGCACACTACACAACATATAATACACAACATGATTACAACCCTCTAATCTGAATCATTGGTTTCTTCTGCTTCGGACTTGGTTCGTTTTCCTAATTTTCTAGGAATATATGGTGTTCCTCTAATACGAGCCGTCGTTTCCCACAATGATTTAGAAAAACCTGGTGGTTTAGAGGTTCCCGGTCATGGTTACATTTTAGAAAATACGGATGTTGTCGATACATATAAAGTTCATCGGGGTTGGAATCGGGTTTCTCTATTTTTATACCTTTTCCCTTCTTATTTTCTTTCGCTTTATTAAATTGGGTTGAGGTAATTTCAATAACATCATCGGAATCCTCATCGGGATCCGATTCATCGAAAAATTGTTAATCTTCCCAATATTTTGCTTTCTCGGCGGAAACACCATTGACCATTATTAACTTTGGTCCGTTGGTTGAGGATGTTCTTTTATTTAATCGATTTACTATAGGTATCAATATTTCTTCCTCCGGAACCTCCTCTTCTTCCGGTTCCTCCTCTTCCGGTTCCTCCTCTTTCGGTTCCTCTTCTTCTGGTTCCTCCTCTTCTGGTTCCTCATCTTTCGGTTCCTCTTCTTTCGGTTCCTCTTCGGGAATTTGTGAATCTTCCCAAAATATATTCGACTCATCATTATTATTAGGTGAATCGATGGAATTTGTACTAGTGGTAGACATCTATCACACAATATTAAACATATTAAGAGGTTAATATATCACATAATTACATGTTAATAATATATAGTTTCCAACAAAAGTGTTAAGTAATCGTTTTTAAAGAAAACACGGTCGAATTCCAGACTCACTAATGTATCCTAACAAACTCGATAAGACACACTAATGCAAATTTCTGGTTCTCTAAGACCAACGCTCGGATACCAACTGAAATGTCCCGTTCATATTGATTATAAACGTTCCATATTAATTGATTTCGTTGCGAGGTTTTGACCTCTATATGAGACGTTTTTCAAAGACTGCATTCATTTTTAAAACAACCATAACCTTTATTTTATCTATAAAGGTTTAAAAAGCATTACGTAGATTATCAAATAATGATAATTTAAAATATACCGTTTACACACGACCATTACATAATGGTTTACAATAAGAATATATTACATCAAAAATAAGTTTCTTGAATGCAGTTTTTACATAATATCATACAAGCATGGACTCCAATTCTTGTCCTTATTTTAGTATGCAACAGCGGAAGCTCTTAATAATCACCTGAGAATAAAAATGCTTAAAACGTCAACAAAAATGTTGGTGAGTTATAGGTTTAACCTATATACTATCAAATCATAATAATAGATCACAAGATTTCATATTTCAATATACATCCCATACATGAGATAAAATTCATTCATATGGTGAACACCTGGTAACCAACATTAACAAGATGCATATAAGAATTTCCCCTATCATTCTGGAAAATCCTTCGGACATGATAAAAACGAATTCGAAGTACTAAAGCATCCGGTACTTTGGATGGGGTTCGTTAGGCCCAATAGATCTATCTTTAGGATTCACGTCAATTAGTAGATCGGTTTACTAATACTTAGGCTACCAAGCAAAAAGGGGCATATTCGGCTTCGATCATTCACCCATATAATGTAGTTTCATTTACTTGTGTCTATTTCGTAAAACATTTATAAAACTGCATGTATTCTCATCCCAAAATATTAGATTTTAAAAGTGGGACTATAACTCACTTTCACAGATTTTTACTTCGTCGGGAAGTAAGACTTGGCCACTGGTCGATTCACGAACATATAACAAATATGTATATATATATCAAAGTATGTTCAAAATATATTTACAACATTTTTAATACGTTTTAAAGTTTTAAGTTTATTAAGTCAATTGTCCTCGTTAGTAACCTACAACTAGTTGTCCATAGTTAGATGTATAGAAAATAAATTGATATATATTATCTTGACCCAATTCACGACCCATTGTATACACGTCTCAGGCTAGATCACAACTCAAAGTATATATATTTTTGGAATCAACCTCAACCCTGTATAGCTAACTCCAACATTACTGCATATAGAGTGTCTATGGTTGTTCCAAATAATATATACATGGGTCAATATGATATGTCAAAACATTTGCATACGTGTCTATGGTATCCCAAGATTACATAATATATTAGAATACATGTATAATGCAATATAAGTTAGCTAGGATATGATTTGTATAGATTTGTTACAATATTTCCCGTAGCTACAACAATCAAAAAATATCCAATCTTGTTTTACCCATAACTTCTTCGTTTTAAATCCGTTTTGAGTGAATCAAATTGCTATGGTTTCATATTGAACTATATTTTATGAATCTAAACAAAAAAAGTATAGGTTTATAGTTGGATATATAAGTTACAAGTCTTTTTTGTAAGAGGTAGTCATTTCAGTAGAAAGAACGACGTCTTGATGACCATTTTGAAAAACATATTTCCACTTTGAGTTTAACCATGTTTTTTGGATATAGTTTCATGTTCATAAGAAAAATCATTTTCCCAGAAGAACAACTTTTAAATTAAAGTTTATCATAGTTTTTAATCATCAAACCCAAAACAGCCCGCTGTGTTACTACGACGGCGTATGTCTGGTTTTACGGTGTTTTTTGTGTTTCCAGGTTTTAAATCATTAAGTTAGCATATCATATAGATATAGAACATGTGTTTAGTTGATTTTAAAAGTCAAGTTAGAAGGATTAACTTTTGTTTGCGAACAAGTTTAGAATTAACTAAACTATGTTCTAGTGATTTCAAGTTTAAACCTTCGAATAAGGTAGTTTTATATATATGAATCGAATGATGTTATGAACATCATTACTACCTCAGGTTTTGTGGATAAACCTACTGGAAATGAGAAAAATAGATCTAGCTTCAAAGGATCCTTGGATGGCTTGAAAGTTCTTAAGCAGAATCATGACACGAAAACAAGTTCAAGTAAGGTTTCCACTCGAAATAAGATTGTTATAGTTATAGAAATTGAATCAAAGTTTGAATATGAGTATTACCTTGTTTTAGAAAGATATATTACTGTAAATAAGAAAGATTTCTTGAGGTTGGATGATCACTTTACAAGATTGGAAATAAGCTAGCAAACTTGGAAGTATTCTTGATTTTATGAAACTAGAACGTATAGAATTTATGAAGAACACTTAGAACTTGAAGATAGAACTTGAGAGAGATCAATTAGATGAAGAATGAAAGTGTTTGTATCTGTTTTTGGTCGTTGGTATATGGATTAGATATAAAGGATGTGTAATTTTGTTTATTTGTAAATAAGTCATGAATGATTACGAATATTTTTGTAATTTTATGAGATATGTCATGCTAGTTGCCAAACGATGGTTCTCACATGTGTTAGGTGACTCACATGGGCTGCTAAGAGCTGATCATTGGAGTGTATATACCAATAGTACATACATCTAAAAGCTGTGTATTGTACGAGTACGAATACGGGTGCATACGAGTAGAATTGTTGATGAAACTGAACGAGGATGTAATTGTAAGCATTTTTGTTAAGTAGAAGTATTTTGATAAGTGTCTTGAAGTCTTTCAAAAGTGTATGAATACATATTAAAACACTACATTATGCATTTTAACTGAGTCGTTAAGTCATCGTTAGTCGTTACATGTAAATGTTGATTTGAAACCTTTAAGTTAACGATCTTGTAAAATGTTGTTAACCCATGTTTATTATATCTAACGAGATGTTAAATTATTATATTATCATAATATTATAATATATTAATATATCCTAATATGATATATATATATACATTTAAATGTCATTACAACGATAATCGTTACATATATGTCTCGTTTCGAAATCCTTAAGTTAGTAGTCTTGTTTTTACATATGTAGTTCATTGTTAATATACATAATGACATGTTTACTTATCATTTATCACGATTAAACATAGTGTAACAATATCTTAATATGATTCAGATGTAATTAGTAAGACGTTGTTATAACGATAATCGTTATATATATCGTTTCGAGTTTCTTAATTCAATAAACACAAATTTATGTATATAAATCATTGTTAAAATACCTAATGAGATACTTACTTATCATAATATCATGTTAACTATATATATAATCATATATATATATATATATATATATATATATATATATATATATATATATATATATATATATATATATATGTCATCATATAGTTTTTACAAGTTTTAACGTTTGTGAATCACCGGTCAACTTGGGTGGTCAATTGTCTATATGAAACCTATTTCAATTAATCACGTCTTAACAAGTTTGATTGCTTAACATGTTGGAAACACTTAATCATGTAAATATCAAATTCAATTAATATAAATAAACATGGAAAAGTTCGGGTCACTACAGTACCTACCCGTTAAATAAATTTCGTCCCGATATTTTAAGCAGTTGGAGGTGTTGACGTATCTTCTGGAAATAAGTGCGGGTATTTCTTCTTCATCTGATCTTATCAATCCCAGGTGAACTCAGGTCCTCTACAAGCATTCCATCAAACCTTAACAATTGGTATATTGTTTTGCTTAAGTCTTTTAACCTCACGATCCATTATTTCGACGGGTTATTCGATAAATTGAAGTTTTTTGTTAATTTGGATTTCGTCTAACGGAATAGTGAGATCTTCTTTAGCAAAACATTTCTTCAAATTCGAGACGTGGAAAGTGTTATGTACAGCCACGAGTTGTTGAGGTAACTCAAGTCGGTAAGCTACTGGTCCGACACGATCAATAACCTTGAATGGTCCAATATACCTTGGGTTTAATTTCCCTCATTTACCAAATCGAACAACGCCTTTCTAAGGTGCAACTTTAAGCATGACCATCTCTCCAATTTTAAATTCTATATCTTTTCTTTTAATGTCAGCGTAGCTCTTTTGTCTATTTTGGGCGGTTTTCAACCGTTGTTGAATTTGGATAATCTTCTCGGTACTTTCTTGTATTATTTCTGGACCCGTAATCTGTCTATCCCCCACTTCACCCCAACAAATCGGAGACCTGCACTTTCTACCATAGAATGCTTCAAACGGCGCCATCTCAATGCTTGAATGGTAGCTATTGTTGTAGGAAAATTCTGCTAACGGAAGGTGTCAATCCCAACTGTTTTCGAAATCAATAACACATGCTCGTAGAATGTCTTCAAGCGTTTGTATCGTCCTTTCACTCTGCCCATCAGTTTGTGGATAATAAGCGGTACTCATATCTAGACAAGTTCCTAATGCTTGCTGTAATGTCTGCCAGAATCTTAAAATAAATCTGCCATCCCTATCAGAGATAATAGAGATTGGTATTCCATGTCTGAAGACGACTTCCTTCAAATACAGTCGTGCTAACTTCTCCATCTTTTCATCTTCTCTTATTAGCAGGAAGTGTGATGATTTGGAGACGATCAACTATTACCCAAATAGTATCAAAACCACTTGCAGTCCTTGGTAATTTAGTGATGAAATCCATGGTAATGTTTTCCCATTTTCATTCCGGGATTTCGGGTTGTTGAAGTAGACCTGATGGTTTCTGATGCTCCGCTTTGACCTTAGAACACATCAAACATTCCCCTACCTATTTAGCAACATCGACTTTCATACCTGGCCACCAAAAATGTTTCTTGAGATCCTTGTACATCTAACCCGTTCCAGGATGTATTGAGTATCTGGTTTTATGAGCTTCTCTAAGTACCATTTCTCTCATATCTCCAAATTTTGGTACTTAAATTCTTTCAGCCCTATACCTGGTTCCGTCTTCCCGAATATTAAGATGCTTCTCCGATCCTTTGGGTATTCCATCCTTTAAATTTCCCTCTTTTAAAACTCCTTGTTGCGCCTCCTTTATTTGAGTAGTAAGGTTAGTGTGAATCATTATATTCATAGCTTTTACTCGAATGGGTTCTCTATCCTTTCTGCTCAAGGCGTCGGCTACCACATTTGCCTTCCCCGGGTGATAACGAATCTCAAATTCATAATCATTCAACAATTCAATCCATCTGCGCTGCCTCATGTTCAGTTGTTTCTGATTAAATATGTGTTGAAGACTTTTGTGTTCAGTATATATAATACTTTTGACCCTATATAATTAGTACCTCCAAGTCTTTAATGCAAAACAACCGCGCCTAATTCCAAATCATGCGTCGTATAATTCTGCTCGTGAATCTTCAATTGTCTAGACACATAAGCAATTACTTTTGTTCGTTGCATTAATACACAATCGAGACCTTGCTTTGAGGCGTCACAATATATCACAAAATCATCATTCCCTTCAGGTAATGACAATATAGGTGCCGTAGTTAACTTTTTCTTCAACAATTGAAACGCTTTTTCTTGTTCATCCTTCCATTCAAATTTCCTCCCTTTATGCGTTAATGCATTCAAGGGTTTTTCTATTTTGGAAAAATCTTGGATGAATCTCCTGTAATAACCAGCTAGCCCTAAAAATTGGCGTATGTATTTCGGAGTTTTCGAGGTTTTCCACTTTTCAACGGTTTCAATCTTTGCTGGATCCACCTGAATACCTTCTTTGTTCACTATATGACCGAGGAATTGAACTTCTTCCAACCAAAATGCACACTTTAAAAACTTAGCGTACAGTTTTTCTTTTCTCAGCAACTCTAGCACTTTTCTCAAATGTTCTTCGTGCTCTTGATCATTCTTCGAGTAAATAAGTATGTCATCGATGAAAACAATGACAAACTTGTCAAGATATGGCCCACACACTCGGTTCATGAGGTCCATGAACACAGATGGTGCGTTAGTCAATCCAAACGGCATAACCATAAACTCGTAATGATCGTAACACGTCCTAAAAGCAGTCTTCGGAATGTCATCCTCTTTCACCCGCATTTGGTGATATCCAGAACGTAAATCAATCTTCGAATAAACCGACGAGCCTTGTAGTTGATCAAATAAGTCGTCGATTCTCGGTAATGGGTAACGGTTCTTGATGGTAAGTTTGTTCAACTCTCGGTAGTCGATACACAACCTGAATGTACCATCTTTCTTCTTGACAAACAGAACAGGAGCTCCCCATGGTGATGTACTTGGTCGAATGAAACTACGCTCTAAAAGTTCCTGTAACTGAGTTTGTAATTCTTTCATTTCACTGGGTGCGAGACTGTATGGAGCACGAGCTATTGGTGCAGCTCCTGGTACAAGGTCTATTTGAAATTCAATGGATCGATGTGGGGGTAATCCCGGTAATTCTTTTGGAAATACATCGGGAAATTCTTTTGCGACGGGAACATCACTGATGTTCTTTTTTTCTGGTTTAACTTCCTCGATGTATGCTAGAATGACGTAACAACCTTTTTTTATTAGTTTTTGCGCCTTCAAACTACTAATAAGATTTAATTTCGCGTTGTTCTTTTCTCTGTACACCATTAAAGGTTTTCCTTTTTCACGCATAATGCGAATCGCATTTTTGTAACAAACAACCTCTGCTCTCACCTTTTTCAACCAGTCCATGCCAATTATTACGTCAAAACTCCCTAACTCGACTGGTATTAAATCAATTTTAAACGTTTCATCCCCAGTTTAATTTCTCTCTCCCGACATATATTATCTGCTGAAATTAATTTACCGTTTTCTAATTCGACTAAAAATTTACTATCCAAAGGCGTTATTAGGCAACTTAATTTAGCACAAAATTCTCTACTCATATAACTTCTATCCGCACCCGAATCAAATAAAACATAAGCAGATTTATCGTCAATAAGAAACATACCCGTAACAAGCTCCGGGTCTTCCTGTGCTTCTGCTGCATTAATATTGAAAACTATTCCACGGACCTGCCCATTAGTATTCCCCTGATTCGGGAAATTTCTAATAATGTGGCCCAGTTTTCCACATTTATAACAAACAGCGTTGGTATTACTTGCTCCGACACTATTCGTTTCGGCATTACTTGTTCCGACATTATTTGTTCCTTTAGTTCTGTTAAACTTTGGTCCGTAGACCTCACATTTTGTCACACTATGACCATTTCTTTTACACCTGTTGCAAAATGTCGTGCAAAACCCCTGATGATTTTTTTCACACCTATGACATGGCTGTTTTTGGTTTTTGTTGCCGTTGTTGTTATTCAGGTTGTTGTTGGGATTGTTATTGTTATTGAACCGGTTGTTGTAGTTGTTATTGTTGTTGTTGTTGTTGGGATGTTTGTTGTAGTTATTGTTAGGATTGCGGTTATTGTTGCGATTGTTGTTGCGGTTGTTGGGATAGTTGTTGCGATTGTGGTTGTAATTGTAATTGTTATTGTTGTTATAATGGTGACTCTTGTCACCGTTTTCCTCCCACTTCCTCTTGAGTTGTTTCATGTTGGCTTCTTCGGCCGCCAGCTCTTTAATTCTTCCCTCAATCTGATTTATGAGTTTATGAGACATTCGACTTGCCTTTTGTATGGAAGCGGGCTTGTAACTCACATCTTCTTGAATCCTTACTGGTAACCCTTTTACAAATGCGTCGATCTTCTCTTCTTCATCTTCGAACGCTTCCGAACACAATAGGCACAACTCTGTGAATCGTCGTTCATACGTGGTAATGTCGAACCCTTGTGTTCGTAACTCTCTAAGTTCTGCCTTGAGTTTATTGACTTCGTTTCTAGGACGGTACTGCTCGTTCATCAATTGCTTGAATGCCGACCACGGTAGTGCGTAAGCAGCATTTTGTCCTACCTGTTCAAGATATGTGTTCCACCACGTTAATGCAGTACCTGTGAAGGTATGTGTAGCGTACTTAACTTTGTCCTCTTCAGTACACTTACTTATGGAAAACACCGATTCGACTTTCTCCGTCCACCATTTCAATCCAATTGGTCCTTTGGTTCCTTCAAATTCCAAAGGTTTGCAGGCAGTGAATTCTTTATAGGAGCATCCTACACGATTTCTTGCGCTGTTAGCTGTATTGCTAGATTCAGAGTTATTGTTGGTATGTAGCGCAGCCTGTACTGCTGCTATGTTTGCACCAAGAAAGGTACGAAATTCCTCTTCTCTCATATTCAAGGTGTGTCGAGTAGTCGGTGCCATTTCCTTCAAAATAGTCAAATAAAATAAGTTAATCATACAGAATATTAAGAGTAGTCAATAGTATCTCGTAGCATAATATGAACTCATTTATAAAAGCTTTTTCTTCATATTAGCGTTTTATAAGTTTAAATTCGGGTACTACCTACCCGTTAAGTTCATACTTAGTAGCTAATATACAATTCAACTACTACAATTCCATATGAAAAACTGATTATAATAATATATCACATACAAATATTCTTCAAACTTACAACTTCGCTATATTACATATAACATGAAATATAGTACACTTTGATACAGGACAGTTTTGAAGACAAACCTAGTTAATACGCAAGTTGTTCAGCAAGGGAAATAAAGACACACAATTCATAAGTCCCGAAACAAGTCATGCATTCTGGGTTTACTAAGACGACTTCCCATCCTTGTCTTGTGGAAAATAACCATTATGACCATTGGTTAGGCAGCATGTTGTAATGTCGTCAAAAGGACGAGGGTTTCATAATGTCCAACAGCCCCGTAATAATCTAAAAACCTTGTTTCTCACCCCAACTACTGAATCCGTCACTTGTGGGAAGGTTTTATTTAAAAGCAGCAATCCGATGTTCTTTTTCTCACTTTGGTAAGAAGCGAACATCACTAACCCGTAAGCATCACATGCTTCTTTATGTTGCATGTTAGAAGCTCTTTCTAATTCACGATATCCTATGTTGGAATATGTTGAGTCAAAATAGGTTCTTAACCCGTAGCGTAAAATTGCATTTGGGTACCCCGCATTTAACGCTTTAAAGAAAATACGGCGTAACTTACGGTCTCTCCAATGTGATATACCCCACCTATCATGAAATATCCCATTCATATTGATTATAAACGTTCCATATTAATTGATTTCGTTGCGAGGTTTTGACCTCTATATGAGACGTTTTTCAAAGACGGCATTCATTTTTAAAACAACCATAACCTTTATTTTATCAATAAAGGTTTTAAAAACATTACGTACATTATCAAATAATGATAATCTAAAATATCCTGTTTACACACGACCATTACATAATGGTTTACAATAGAAATATATTACATCGACATATGTTTCTTGAATGCAGTTTTTACACAATATCATACAAACATGGACTCCAAATCTTTTCCTTATTTTAGTATGCAACAGCGGAAGCTCTTAGTATTCACCTGAGAATAAACATGCTTTAAACGTCAACAAAAATGTTGGTGTAACAATAGACCACAAAATTTCATATTTCAATACACATCCCATACATAGAGATAAAAATCATTCATATGGTGAACACCTGGTAATCGACATTAACAAGATGCATATATAAGAATATCCCCATCATTCCGGGACACCCTTCGGATATGATATAAATTTCGAAGTACTAAAGCATCCGGTACTTTGGATGGGGTTTGTTAGGCCCAATAGATCTATCTTTAGGATTCACGTCAATTAGGGTGTCTGTTCCCTAATTCTTAGATTACCAGACTTTATAAAAGGGGCATATTCGATTTCGATAATTCAACCATAGAATGTAGTTTCACGTACTTGTTTCTATTTTGTAAATCATTTATAAAACCTGCATGTATTCTCATCCCAAAAATATTAGATTTTAAAAGTGGGACTATAACTCACTTTCACAGATTTTTACTTCGTCGGGAAGTAAGACTTGGCCACTGGTCGATTCACGAACCTATAACAAATAGGTACATATATATCAAAGTATGTTCCAAATATATTTACAACATTTTTAATACGTTTTACTGTTTTAAGTTTATTAAGTCAGCTGTCCTTGTTAGTAACCTACAACTAGTTATCCATAATTAGATGTACATAAATAAATCTATATATATTATCTTGAATCAATCCACGACCTAGTGTATACACGTCTCAGGCTAGATCACAACTCAAACTATATATATTTTTGGAATTAACCTCAACCCTGTATAGCTAACTCCAACATTACTGCATATAGAGTGTCTATGGTTGTTCCAAATAATATATATAGATGGGTCGATATGATATGTCAAAACATTTGCATACGTGTCTATGGTATCCCAAGATTACATAATATAAGTTAGCTAGGATATGATTAATATAGATTTATTAAACATTTCTCGTAGCTAAAAAGATCAAAAATATCCAATCTTGTTTTACCCATAACTTCTTCATTTTAAATCCGTTTTGAGTGAATCAAATTGCTATGGTTTTATATTGAACTCTATTTTATGAATCTAAATAGAAAAAGTATAGGTTTATAGTCAGAAATATAAGTTATGAGTCGTTTTTGTAAAGCTAGTCATTTCAGTTGAAAGAACGACGTCTAGATGACCATTTTAGAAAACATACTTCCACTTTGAGTTTAACCTTGATTTTTGGATATAGTTTCATGTTCATATGAAAAATCATTTTCCCAGAAGAACAACTTTTAAATCAAAGTTTATCATAGATTTTAATTATCCAAACCAAAACAGCCCCTGGTTTCACTATGACGGCGTATATCCGATTTTATGGTGTTCATCATGTTTTCAGGTTTTAAATCATTAAGTTAGCATATCATATAGATATATAACATGTGTTTAGTTGATTTTAAAAGTCAAGTTAGAAGGATTAACTTTTGTTTTCGAACAAGTTTAGAATTAACTAAACTATGTTCTAGTGATTACAAGTTTAAACCTTCGAATAAGATAGCCTTATATGTATGAATCGAATGATGTTATGAACATCACTACTACCTCAAGTTTTCTGGATAAAACTACTGGAAATGAGAAATATAGATCTAGCTTCAAAGGATCCTTGGATGGCTTGAAAGTTCTTGAAACAGAATCATGACACGAAAACAGTTCAAGTAAGATTTTCACTCGAAATAAGATTGTTATAGTTGTAGAAATTGAATAAAAGTTTGAATATGAATATTACCTTGAATTAGAAAGATAGCCTACTGTAAATAACAAATGTTCCTTGATCTTAGATGATTACTTGGAATGGATTAGAAAGCTTGGAAGTAGACTTGCAAACTTGGAAGTATTCTTGATTTTTATGAAACTATACTTATGGAATTTATGAAGAACACTTAGAACTTGAAGATGGAACTTGAGAGAGATCAATTAGATGAAGAAAATTGAAGAATGAAAGTGTTTGTAGGTGTTTTTGGTCGTTGGTATATGGATTAGATATAAAGGATATGTAATTTTGTTTTCATGTAAATAAGTCATGAATGATTACTCATATTTTTGTAATTTTATGAGATATTTCATGCTAGTTGTCAAATGATGGTTCCCACATGTGTTAGGTGACTCACATGGGATGCTAAGAGCTGATCATTGGAGTGTATATACCAATAGTACATACATCTAAAAGCTGTGTATTGTACGAGTACGAATACGGGTGCATACGAGTAGAATTGTTGATGAAACTGAACGAGGATGTAATTGTAAGCATTTTTGTTAAGTAGAAGTATTTTGATAAGTGTCTTGAAGTCTTTCAAAAGTGTATGAATACATATTAAAACACTACATGTATATACATTTTAACTGAGTCGTTAAGTCATCGTTAGTCGTTACATGTAAATGTTGTTTTGAAACCTTTAGGTTAACGATCTTGTTAAATGTTGTTAACCTATTGTTTATTATATCAAATGAGATGTTAAATTTGAAGGTATTTCGTATGCTCGATAGAAATAATAAATTAATGTGGCCAATATGTTATGATCCAAGTCGGGTCATACCCAATAACAAACCAACAACACCTTTTAGTATTTATTTTAACGATTGGATCTTTAAAATTAATACTCGACACTTGAACTTTAGAAATTGGTTTTCTAAAGATAAAAATGCTTGAAATAATTATTTGGATAACTATAAGTACAAGTTTAATTATTTATATGATTAAACTTATATGTGTGTTACAATTTTATAAGTGGTTTATAAAATACAATTTTATAAGAGGTTTATAAAATTAAAACATGTGCAAGTATCAAATAAATATTGCAAGACATTTTATAGAAAGAAAAAAAAAAGGTGGGGGTGGCGGTTTTGGGACTCTAAGAAAACCCACCCATACTTGCTTGGTTAAGTGTATTTTACACTCTTAATACTTGCATGCTTGCACACTTACACATACACACATAATTACTTGCATTTTGAATAAGCAAACCCTCTCCCACTTTTCTTTCTTGGCCGAAATTTTGGAGGAGGAAGAAGTGGGTTCATCAATTAATTTTGCTTGTTATTTGGTGTCTAAATCCTAACCATTTTCAAGGGTGTTGATTTGCAAAAGGCTTGTGGGTATTTCAAGCTTGAGACTTCAAGTTAGAAGTTGCTTTCATCATCATCTTCATTATCATCTTCTTCATCTTCATAACCTCCTAACTTGGAGTAGGTACATCCCTTTTCTAGCTCTTTTATATTTGTAAGTATATTTATAGACTTAATATGGTTTTGGGATTCATGTTTAAAAGGATTAAACAACATATTAATTTGTTTGTGTTATTGCTTCCGCTTAAAAGTTGAAATCGGTTTTGACATGTACATATATGAAACTTGTTAATATGATGAATTCCAACAATGGTATCTAGAGCCGAGGTCATATAAATATGCTTCTTGTATTTGGCTTGAAAACCCATTTAGATTACAATCTAGTAACATGCATGAAACTAGAATGTAAATTTTTGGGTTTTGGGTGGGATGTGTTTTTGGCCGAATTTTTAGGGTTCCAAATGGGGTTTGGAGCTTCAAGTTTGGTCAAGTTTTGTTATTAGTTGTTGTTCACAATCAAGCCTTGACCTTGTGGTTGGATGTGTGTATGTTTGGTTGTAATATTCATTCATTTTGGTTTGTAATAATTTTGTAATTTGGTGATGTAATTTATTTTATTTTGGTATGTAAAATAGATTAGGTTGTAATTCTTTTTCCTAGAAAAAATGTATTAGGTTGTATATTTTTTGTAAAAAGAAATGGAGATTCAAGATGAATGAAGAACACAAGATGGAGCATATGGATGCAAGAGTTAGTGGGAGATTTTAAAAATCTCTTACTTTGTGATTTAACCCTTTACCGGTAACACTTGTTTTCGGCTAAACAAGTGTTAACCACTTTGGCTTGATTGTGACCATTGTTGTTATGCATGTTTGTATGATTATTGTGTTTGTATGCTTGGTTGATACAAGAAAATCACATGTTAACAACTTGCAAAATGACTTTATAATTGGTTATATTAAAAACAACAAAAGGTCACTAATAAATGGTTATTAAGAACAAGATGACAATGGATATAAAATGGTTTATATCATGTAATTGGTTTTACTACTAAGACATGAAAATAGGTTTTTCATATTGAACTATACACCAAATGGATGTTGGTATATGGCAAAATGTTTTCTTAAACTAGAATTTATGAAAACTTAAAATCCCTTAAACTAACAAGGTAAACAAGTTAAACGTCATCCTTTTGTGGGACACTTGAACATAGTAGGGAACTCATAATGGGATAAAGGTCACCTAACTGTTATGAGCTAAACTAATATGTTTAAGGTAAAATTCGCATGCTTGTGGGATAAAGGTCACCTAACCACTTGTATGTTAATTTTACATGTTTACACAAGTAGGACGACTTGATTTGGGAATCATGAACTTAGGGTCCCCGAAGCATGAGGAACAAATAGGCGTTGATGGGATAAATATGCCATGCAAAAGGATTGCATGATCCCATAATTTAGAAGTTGCAAAAGGATTGCAATTGTCATATAAATGACTACCTAGCTAAATCAAAAAACGGGATAAAGGTCACCTAACCGAAATTTGATTTACCGTTGGATTCTAATATTTAATAAGTCAATTAAAATATAAAAGGGTATTGTTTATTAAATTTAAAATCGATACTTAAAGGAACTTTGTTAAATTTTGTAGATGGCCACCAATAACAACAACAACTTGCAAAATGCACCACTTAACCTAAACAACCTATCGTTAAGGTCTCTCCTCGAGAAAGACAAACTCAACCATACGAACTTTATGGATTGGTTCCGTAATCTTAGAATTGTCCTCAAACTTGAGGATAAAGTGTATGTGTTGGAGGACCCTATTCCCGATCAACCGGACGAGGAAGATGTAGAGGGCATGGCTTATTGGGATAAGTATTGCGCTGATTCGGTGCAAGTCGCTTGCCTAATGCTTGGGACTATGATACCCGAACTCCAAAAGGATTTCGAGCATCATAGTGCATATGACATGATCACTCAATTGAAGGAGATGTTCCTTCAACAAGCTCGTGTCGAGCGCTTCGAAACGGTTCGAGCGCTACATGCATGTCGTATGGATGACACCCAATCCGTTTCATCTTATGTCCTCAAAATGAAAAGCCTTATTGATCGCGCAAACCATCTTAATCTCAACATATCTAATGAGCTAGCCACAGATCTTATCCTAAACTCCTTGTCAAAGAGGTTTGACCAATTTGTAATTAATTACAATATGAATGGGATGGATAAGACCATTGGAGAACTTCATGTCATGCTTAGGACGGCTGAAACTAGCATGGGTAAGAGGGCTTCACCCGTGCTAATGATCAATGATGGTGGGTCCAAAGGTAATAGCACCTCTTAGCCTAAGGCGGCTAAGAGGAAAGGACCCGCTCATCAAGGCAAGGGAAAGGGGAAGATGGTTACCCCAACCAAAAACAAGAACAAGAAGCAAAAGGTTACCGTACAAGCAAACCCCAAGGAAGACCCGTGTTTCGGTTGCGGTGAAATGGGTCACTGGAAACGCAACTGCCCGGTCTACCTTAAGGAGTTGAAGGAAAAGAGGGATGCGGGGCAATCCTCAGGTAATATATATATAGTATATATAGAGCTTAGTATTACTTCTTCTAATACATGGGTATTAGACACTGGATGTGGAATTCACATTTGCAATTCTTTGCAGGGGTTCAAAAGAAGTAGCAAGCAAACGGGAACGTCAAGTCTCTTCATGGGTAATGGAGCCAAAGTGCAAGTGAAGGCTCAAGGAGACTTTGTGTTAAAACTTCCAAGTGGTTTGGAACTTATTTTGAACAATGTTTTGTATGCACCGGATTTATGTCGAAACATTATTTCAGTTTCCTGTTTGAAACAATGTGGTTTTAATCTTAATTTTGTTAATGATGATATGCACGTTTATTTAGATAATGTATTCTATTTTAAGGCTTCGCCTTCAAATGGAATTTATGAATTGGTTCATGATGACACATCATCTAGTAGCTCAATATACCATACAAGCACCAAGAAACTCAAAAGGAATTTGAGTAATTCCTACTTATGGCATTGCCGCCTTGGTCACATAAACAAGAACCGAATGCATACACTTCAAAAGAATGGACTTTTGAAATCAAATGAGATGGACTCGGATATGTCTACTTGTTAAGACATAAGGATGAAACTTTTGAAGCATTCAAAGAATATCAAAACGAAGTACAAAATAAACTCAACAAGACAATCAAGATACTTCGTACTGATAGAGGAGGTGAATACCTAAGCGATGCTTTCCAAGATCATCTTAGGAGTTGTGGGATTATCTCACAACTTACTCCACCAGGAACACCCCAACTTAATGGAGTTTTTGAAAGGAGGAACTAAACGCTAATGGATATGGTTCGATCTATGATGGCAAGAAGCTCGTTACCTCTATCGTTTTGGGGTTATTGTCTATGATCCGCGGTTCGTATTTTAAATATGGCCCCGACCAAGAAAGTGGAACGAACTCCTCATGAGATGTGGTTTGGAAAACCTCCCTCTCTTTCATACTTGAAAGTATGGGGATGTGAGGCTTATCCAAAGCGCTATAATGCTAATAAGTTGCATGCTCGATCCACGAAGTGTATCTTCATAAGATATCCCATGGATGATATGGGATACTATTTCTATGATCCGACCGAGCAAAATGTATTTGTTGCTCGAAAGGCGGAATTCCTTGAAACTAAGTTCCTAATGAAGGAAATAGTGAAAGGAAGATAGACTTTGAAGAGGTTCAAGATCAAACAGATGATACACAATTGGTTGACACTAGCACTCAACATGAAAATGTTGAGAATGATCAAGTGGTTGATCAAAGTATACAAGACGTTCGAAGATCTAGTAGGATTAGTAATCCTCCTGAGAGATATGGTTTTCTCGTGGATGGTTGCTATACAGTTGATTTGGATGAACCCACAAACTACGAAGATGCTTTATCAAGGATTGATAAAGATAAATGGCAGGAAGCCATGAACGCCGACATGCAATCCATGTATGAAAACCAAGTTTGGGAACTTGTTGTGCAACCTCCTAGCTCTAGGCTAGTTGATTGCAAATGGCTTTTCAAGAAGAAAACCGACATACATGGAAACTTGGACACATACAAAGCTAGACTTGTAGCAAAAGGTTTCACTCAAACTCAAGGGGTTGACTATGATGAAACTTTCTTGCCTGTGGCAATGCTAAAGTCTATTAGGATATTATTTTCCATTGCTGCTCACTATGACTATGAAATATGGCTAATGGATGTCAAAACCACTTTCCTAAATGGATATCTTGAGGAAGATATCTATATGGTACAGCCCGAAGGTTTTGTTGATCCGAAATGTCCTAAAAAGGTATGCAAGTTAAAGAAATCAATCTACGGATTGAAACAAGCATCTAGAATGTGGAATCATCGTTTTAATGAGGAGGCAAAGAAATTTTGCTTCATTAAAAATGGTGATGAAGCTTGTGTATACCAGAAGGCTAGTGGGAGCACCATCATGTTTCTCGTACTATACGTGGATGATATATTGTTATTTGGGAATGATATTACCACAATGCAAGGAGTCAAAACTTGGCTTAAAAGTTGCTTCTCCATTAAGGACCTTGGAGAAGCACAATATATATTGGGGATAGGGATCTATAGGAATAGATCCAAGAAATTGATAGGTTTAAGTCAAAGTACATACATTGATAAGGTCTTGAAAAGTTTCAAAATGGAAAACTCTAAGAAAGGTTTGGTACCTATTCAAAGAGGAACCGTTCTCAGTTCATCTCAATGTCCTACCACAAAAGATGAACAAGAGAGGATGAAAAATGTCCCATACGCATCTGCTATTGGGTCAATCATGTATGCAATGATATGTACTAGACCGGACGTGTCATGCGCTCTAAGCTTGACAAGTAGATACCAGAATAACCCAGGAAACAGTCATTAGGTTGCTGTTAAAAGTATATTGAAATACATTAGGAGGACTAAGGATATGTTTCTAATATATGGGTCTGGTGAAGAAGAACTCGCAGTAAAAGGTTACGTGGATGTGAGTTTCCAAACTGATCGAGATGACTCTCGATCACAATCTGGTTATGTCTTCATGTTAAATGGAGGTGCGGTCTCTTGGAAGAGTTCAAAACAGGATGTTGTTGCGTTATCCACTACGGAGTCGGAGTACATTGCCACATCATTGGCAGCTCAGGAAGCTGCATGGATGAAGAAATTCATCGACGACTTAGGAGTGGTCCCTTCCATTCAGGACCCTCTTGAGATCTTTTGTGACAACGAGGGTGCGATTGCCCAGATCAAGGAACCTCGTGCTCATCAAAAAACTCGTCACATTGAGCGGAGATTCAACTACATCAGGGATGAGGTTGAAAAGGGAAAGATATGTATTCACAAAGTTCACACAGATCATAATGTTGCGGATCCACTCACGAAGCTTTTACATGGGCCAAAACATGAGGGACATGTTTGTGCATTAGGGCTTCGATATTCTAGTGATTGGACATGATCTATTTTATGTATTATAATGGAACAAATTAGTTCAAACTCATTAATATAATTATGGTATTTATTTAATTTTGAGTCATGTTCCAATTTTGCATATTTTATCCATGAATAAATAATTATTCTAAATTCCGTAGTTGATCACATTTGTGGGAACAAGTGTGAGGTCTAGACTATTATGAACTTGGATTGGTTAACATTCAAATGGTGAATGTGGGGCAAGGTTGCAACCAAGGTTCATAGATATTTGTGGGACACAAATATTGGAAGACCCGCTCTCAAGATTTATTGTATGGAGCCTTTGTGGTTGATCACATGTAATCTTCAGTAAAGGAGAATATCATTGTATCCTCTGACCTGAGATACACATTGGGTTCAGATATTCACCGAATATCGTGCCTTGATTCTTTCCTTCGCTATTCTGAAAAGGTAGCTCATAAGGGAGGCTTCAGGTATGGTACAAAGTGTAGTGTCTAGGACGTATGTAGCCAAGATGGAATTTGTCCCTCTTATTTGTTGAGAGTCAGATGTCTAAGGCCTGATAAAGTTAAATCTATAAGAGAGTGATCACTCTATGTCTCTTGGATTTAACATGACATCTAGGACAAAAGGATATATTGAAAGATTCACCTAATCATATTCGAGATGGGAACTCGAAAGGGATGATGTTATTGAATGGCACCAAGTCATAACACATTGGGGGTGATGGACGGTCGTTAGGTGGTATCCGTCATCTGCATTAATTCCTTATGTTTCTCGTGCAAGTGGGAGATTGAAGGTATTTCGTATGCCCGAGAGACATAATAAATTAATGTGGCCAATATGTTATGATCCAAGTCGGGTCATACCCAATAACAAGCCAACAACACCTTTTAGTATTTATTTTAACGGTTGAATCTTTAAAATTAATACTCGACACTTGAACTTTAGAAATTGGTTTTCTAAAGATAAAAATGCTTGAAATAATTATTTGGATAATTATAAGTACAAGTTTAATTATTTATATGATTAAACTTATATGTGTGTTACAATTTTATAAGTGGTTTATAAAATACAATTTTATAAGAGGTTTATAAAATTAAAACATGTGCAAGTATCAAATAAATATTGCAAGACATTTTATAGAAAAATAAATAAATAAAAGGTGGGGGTGGCGGTTTTGGGACTCCAAGAAAACCCACCCATGCTTGCTTGGTTAAGTGTATTTTACACTCTTAATACTTGCATGCTTGCACACTTACACATACACACATAATTACTTGCATTTTGAATAAGCAAACCCTCTTCCACTTTTCTTTCTTGGCCGAAATTTTGGAGGAGGAAGAAGTGGGTTCATCAATTTATTTTGCTTGTTATTTGGTGTCTAAATCCTAACCATTTTCAAGGGTGTTGATTTGCAAAAGGCTTGTGGGTATTTCAAGCTTGAGACTTCAAGTTAGGAGTTGCTTTCATCATCATCTTCATTATCATCTTCTTCATCTTCATAACCTCCTAACTTGGAGTAGGTACATCCCTTTTCTAGCTCTTTTATATTTGTAAGTATATTTCTAGACTTGATATGGTTTTGGGATTCATGTTTAAAAGGATTAAACAACATATTAATTTGTTTGTGAAAATTGCTTCCGCTTAAAAGTTGAAATCGGTTTTGACATGTACATATATGAAACTTGTTAATATGATGAATTCCAACAAAATTGATACATTATCATGATATTATGATATATAATATATCTTAGTACGATATATATACCGTTAAATGTCGTTACAACGATAATCATTACATATATGACTCGTTTCGAAATCATTAAGTTAGTAGTCTTATTTTTACATATGTAGTTCATTGTTAATACACTTAATGATATATTTACTTATCATTTAGCATAATTAACCAAGTGTATCAATATCTTAATATGATTCATATGTACCTAGTAAGACGTTGTTATAACGACAATCGTTATATATATCGTTTTCGAGTTTCTTAATTCAATAAACACAATTTTATGTATATAACTCATTGTTAAAATACCTAATGAGATACTTACTTATCATAATATAATGTTAACTATATATATAATCATATATATATGTCATCATATAGTTTTTACAAGTTTTAACGTTCGTGAATCACCGGTCAACTTGGGTGATCAATTGTCTATATGAAACCTATTTCAATTAATCAAGTCTTAACAAGTTTGGTTGCTTAACACGTTGGAAACATTTAGTCATGTAAATATCAATCTCAATTAATATATATAAACATGAAAAAGTTCGGGTCACTACATATTAAAGGAAAGCCTTTTATAAACTAAGGCATTTCTGGAAAGTCTTTCAAATATTTGACAAGTAAATTTTGCCATAATTAATTGTGCTAATGAATTCTGACCAACTATAGACACGATTTCCTCAATTATATCCTCTGGTAGATCTTCTAAAATATTCGGTTGTCTACCCTTAACGTCCATTTTGTTTTTATACTGTAAATAGGCAAGGATTAGATTCGTAAAAGATAATTAACAAAAAATGCAAGCAATTTTTACATAGAACATAAAAGTACAAGCACACTACAATACATATAATACACAACATGATTACAACCCTCTAATCTGAATCACTGGTTTCTTCTTCTTCGGACTTGGTTCATTTTCCTAATTTTCTAGGAATATATGGTGTTCCTCTAATACGAGCCGTCGTTTTCCACAATGATTTAGAAAAACCTGGTGGTTTAGAGGTTCCCGGTCATGGTTACATTTTAGAAAATACGGATGTTGTCGATACATATAAAGTTCATCGGGGTTGGAATCGGGTTTCTCTATTTTTATACCTTTTCCCTTATTATTTTCTTTCCCTTTATTAAATTGGGTTGAGGTAATTTCTATAACATCATCGGAATCCTCATCGGGATCCGATTCATCGAAAAATTGTTAATCTTCCCAATATTTTGCTTCCTCGGCGGAAACACCATTGACCATTATTAACTTTGGTCCGTTGGTTGAGGATTTTCTTTTATTTAATCGATTTACTATAGGTATCAATATTTCTTCCTCCGGAACCTCTTCTTCTTCCAGTTCCTCCTCTTCCGGTTCCTCCTCTTTCGGTTCCTCTTCTTCCGGTTCCTCCTCTTCCGGTTCCTCACCTTCCGGTTCCTCTTCTTCCGGTTCCCCTTCCGGAATTTGTGAATCTTCCCAAAATATATTCGAATCGTCATTATTATTAGGTGAATCGATGGAATTTGTACTAGTGGTAGACATCTATCACACAATATCAAACATATTAAGAGGTTAATATATCACATAATTACATGTTAATAATATATAGTTTCCAACAAAAGTGTTAAGCAATCGTTTTTAAAGAAAACACGGTCGAAGTCCAGACTCACTAATGTATCCTAACAAACTCGATAAGACACAATAATGCAAATTTCTGGTTCTCTAAGACCAACGCTCGGATACCAACTGAAATGTCCCGTTCATATTGATTATAAACGTTCCATATTAATTGATTTCGTTGCGAGGTTTTGACCTCTATATGAGACGTTTTTCAAAGACTGCATTCATTTTTAAAACAACCATAACCTTTATTTTATCTATAAAGGTTTAAAAAGCATTACGTAGATTATCAAATAATGATAATCTAAAATATACCGGTTACACACGACCATTACATAATGGTTTACAATAAGAATATATTACATCAAAAATAAGTGTCTTGAATGCAGTTTTTACATAATATCATACAAGCATGGACTCCAATTCTTGTCCTTATTTTAGTATGCAACAGCGGAAGCTCTTAATAATCACCTGAGAATAAACATGCTTAAAAAGTCAACAAAAATGTTGGTGAGTTATAGGTTTAACCTATATATTATCAAATCATAATAATAGACCACAAGATTTCATATTTCAATATACATCCCATACATAGAGATAAAATTCATTCATATGGTGAACACCTGGTAACCGACATTAACAAGATGCATATAAGAATATCCCCTATCATTCCGGGAAATCCTTCGGACATGATAAAAACGAATTCGAAGTACTAAAGCATCCGGTACTTTGGATGGGGTTCGTTAGGCCCAATAGATCTATCTTTAGGATTCGCGTCAAGAAAATCACATGTTAACAACTTGCAAAATGACTTTATAATTGGTTATATTAAAAACAACAAAAGGTCACTAATAATGGTTATTAAGAACAAGATGACAATGGATATAAAATGGTTTATATCATGTAATTGGTTTTACTACTAAGACATGAAAATAGGTTTTTCATAATGAACTATACACCAAATGCATGTTGGTATATGACAAAATGTTTTCTTAAACTAGAATTTATGAAAACTTAAAATCCCTTAAACTAACAAGGTAAACAAGTTAAACGCCATCCTTTTGTGGGACACTTGAACATAGTAGGGAACTCATAATGGGATAAAGGTCACCTAACCGTTATGAGCTAAACTAATATGGTTAAGGTAAAATTCGCATGCTTGTGGGATAAAGGTCACCTAACCACTTGTATGTTAATTTTACATGTTTACACAAGTAGGACGACTTGATTTGGGAATCATGAACTTAGGGTCACCGAAGCATGAGGAACAAATAGGCGTTGATGGGATAAATATGCCATGCAAAAGGATTGCATGATCCCATAATTTAGAAGTTGCAAAAGGATTGCAATTGTCATATAAATGACTACCTAGCTAAATCAAATAACGGGATAAAGGTCACCTAACCGAAATTTGATTTACCATTGGATTCTAATATTTAATAAGTCAATTAAAATATAAAAGGGTATTGTTTATTAAATTTAAAATCGATACTTAAAGGAACTTTGTTAAATTTTGTAGATGGCCACCAATAACAACAACAACTTGCAAAATGAACCACTTAGCCTAAACAACCTATCGTTAAGGTCTCTCCTCGAGAAAGACAAACTCAACCATACGAACTTTATGGATTGGTTCCGTAATCTTAGAATTGTCCTCAAACTTGAGGATAAAGCGTATGTGTTGGAGGACCCTATTCCCGATCAACCGGATGAGGAAGATGTAGAGGGCATGGCTTATTGGGATAAGTATTGCGCTGATTCGGTGCAAGTCGTTTGCCTAATGCTTGGGACTATGATACCCGAACTCCAAAAGGATTTCGAGCATCATAGTGCATATGACATGATCACTCAATTGAAGGAGATGTTCCTTCAACAAGCTCGTGTCGAGCGCTTTGAAACGGTTCGAGCGCTACATGCATGTCGTATGGATGACACCCAATTCGTTTCATCTTATGTCCTCAAAATGAAAAGCCTTATTGATCGCGCAAACCATCTTAATCTCAACATATCTAATGAGCTAGCCACAGATCTTATCCTAAACTCCTTGTCAAAGAGGTTTGACCAATTTGTAATTAATTACAATATGAATGGGATGGATAAGACCATTGGAGAACTTCATGGCATGCTTAGGATGGCTGAAACTAGCATGGGTAAGAGGGCTTCACCCGTGCTAATGATCAATGATGGTGGATCCAAAGGTAATAGCACCTCTAAGCCTAAGGCAGCTAAGAGGAAAGGACCCGCTCATCAAGGCAAGGGAAAGGGGAAGATGGTTACCCCAACCAAAAACAAGAACAAGAAGCAAAAGGTTGCCGTACAAGCAAACCCCAAGGAAGACCCGTGTTTCGGTTGCGGTGAAATGGGTCACTGGAAACGCAACTGCCCGGTCTACCTTAAGGAGTTGAAGGAAAAGAGGGATGCGGGGCAATCCTCAGGTAATATATATATGGTATATATAGAGCTTAGTATTACTTCTTCTAATACATGGGTATTAGACACTGGATGTGGAATTCACATTTGCAATTCTTTGCAGGGGTTCAAAAGAAGTAGCAAGCAAACGGGAATGTCAAGTCTCTTCATGGGTAATGGAGCCAAAGTGCAAGTGAAGGCTCAAGGAGACTTTGTGTTAAAACTTCCAAGTGGTTTGGAACTTATTTTGAACAATGTTTTGTATGCACCGAATTTATGTCGAAACATTATTTCAGTTTCCCGTTTGAAACAATGTGGTTTTAATCTTAATTTTGTTAATGATGATATCCACGTTTATTTAGATAATGTATTCTATTTTAAGGCTTCGCCTTCAAATGGAATTTATGAATTGGTTCATGATGACACATCATCTAGTAGCTCAATATACCATACAAGCACCAAGAAACTCAAAAGGAATTTGAGTAATTCCTACTTATGGCATTGCCGCCTTGGTCACATAAACAAGAACCGAATGCATACACTTCAAAAGAATGGACTTTTGAAATCAAATGAGATGGACTCGTTTGATGTATGTGAATCTTGTTTGCAAGGCAAAATGACTAAAGCACCTTTCAAAGGGACCTATGAAAGGGCTAAAGACTTATTGGGATTAATACATTCGGATGTATGTGGACCCTTCAAGCCCATGACTAGGAATGGTGAAAGATACTTCGTTACATTCATTGATGACTTCAGTC
Source organism: Rutidosis leptorrhynchoides (assembly GCF_046630445.1). Lineage (NCBI taxonomy): Eukaryota > Viridiplantae > Streptophyta > Magnoliopsida > Asterales > Asteraceae > Rutidosis > Rutidosis leptorrhynchoides. Next base: position 204,133,085 of record NC_092340.1, read on the forward strand.
GTTTCGGATATGTCTACTTGTTAAGACATAAGGATGAAAATTTTGAAGCATTCAAAGAATATCAAAACGAAGTACAAAATAAACTCAACAAGACAATCAAGGTACTTTGTACCGATAGAGGAGGTGAATACCTAAGCGATGCTTTCCAAGATCATCTTAGGAGTTGTGGGATTATCTCACAACTTACTCCACCAGGAACACCCCAACTTAATGGAGTTTTCGAAAGGAGGAACCGAACCCTAATGGATATGGTTCGATCTATGATGGCAAGAAGCTCGTTACCTCTATCGTTTTGGGGTTATTGTCTATGCTCCGTGGCTCGTATTTTAAATATGGCCCCGACCAAGAAACTGGAACGAACTCCTCATGAGATGTGGTTTGGAAAACCTCCCTCTCTTTCATACTTGAAAGTATGGAGATGTGAGGCTTATCCAAAGCGCTATAATGCTAATAAGTTGCATGCTCGATCCACGAAGTGTATCTTCATAAGATATCCCATGGATGATATGGGATACTATTTCTATGATCCGACCGAGCAAAATGTATTTGTTGCTCGAAAGGCGGAATTCCTTGAAACTAAGTTCCTAATGGAAGGAAATAGTGAAAGGAAGATAGACTTTGAAGAGGTTCAAGATCAAATAGATAATACACAATTGGTTGACACTAGCACTCAACATGAAAATGTTGAGAATGATCAAGTGGTTGATCAAAGTATACAAGACGTTCGAAGATCTAGTAGGATTAGTAATCCTCCTGAGAGATATGGTTTTCTCGTGGATGGTTGCTATACAGTTGATTTGGATGAACCCACAAACTACGAAGATGCATTATCAAGGATTGATAAAGATAAATGGCAGGAAGCCATGAACGCCGACATGCAATCCATGTATGAAAACCAAGTTTGGGAACTTGTTGTGCAACCTCCTAGCTCTAGGCTAGTTGATTGCAAATGGCTTTTCAAGAAGAAAACTGACATACATGGAAACTTGGACACATACAAAGCTAGACTTGTAGCAAAAGGTTTCACTCAAACTCAAGGGGTTGACTATGATGAAACTTTCTTGCCTGTGGCAATGCTAAAGTCTATTAGGATATTATTTGCCATTGCTGCTCACTATGACTATGAAATATGGTAAATGGATGTCAAAACCGCTTTCCTAAATGGATATCTTGAGGAAGATATCTATATGGTACAGCCCGAAGGTTTTGTTGATCCGAAATGTCCTGAAATGGTATGCAAGTTAAAGAAATCAATCTACGGATTGAAACAAGCATCTAGAATGTGGAATCATCGTTTTAATGAGGAGGCAAAGAAATTTGGCTTCATTAAAAATGGTGATGAAGCTTGTGTATACCAGAAGGCTAGTGGGAGCACCATCATGTTCCTCGTACTATACGTGGATGATATATTGTTATTTGGGAATGATATTACCACAATGCAAGGAGTCAAAACTTGGCTTAAAAGTTGCTTCTCCATTAAGGACCTTGGAGAAGCACAATATATATTGGGGATAGGGATCTATAGGAATAGATCCAAGAAATTGATAGGTTTAAGTCAAAGTACATACATTGATAAGGTCTTGAAAAGTTTCAAAATGGAAAACTCTAAGAAAGGTTTGGTACCTATTCAAAGAGGAACCGTTCTCAGTTCATCTTAATGTCCTACCACAAAAGATGAACAAGAGAGGATGAAAAATGTTCCATACGCATCTGCTATTGGGTCAATTATGTATGCAATGATATGTACTAGACCGGACGTGTCATGCGCTCTAAGCTTGACAAGTAGATACCAGAATAACCCAGGAAACAGTCATTGGGTTGCTGTTAAAAGTATATTGAAATACCTTAGGAGGACTAAGGATATGTTTCTAATATATGGGTCTGGTGAAGAAGAACTCGCAGTAAAAGGTTATGTGGATGCGAGTTTCCAAACTGATCGATATGACTCTCGATCACAATCCGGTTATGTCTTCATGTTAAATGGAGGTGCGGTCTCTTGGAAGAGTTCAAAACAGGATGTTGTTGCGTTATCCACTACGGATTCGGAGTACATTGCCGCATCATTGGCAGCTCAGGAAGCTGCATTGATGAAGAAATTCATCGACGACTTAGGAGTGGTCCCTTCCATTCAGGACCCTCTTGAGATCTTTTGTGACAACGAGGGTGTGATTGCCCAGATCAAGGAACCTCGTGCTCATCAAAAGACTCGTCACATTGAGCGGAGATTCAACTACATCAGGGATGAGGTTGAAAAGGGAAAGATATGTATTCACAAAGTTCACACAGATCATAATGTTGCGGATCCACTCACGAAGCTTTTACATGGGCCAAAACATGAGGGACATGTTTGTGCATTAGGGCTTCGATATTCTAGTGATTGGACATGATCTATTTTATGTATTGTAATGGAACGAATTAGTTCAAACTCATTAATATAATTATGGTATTAATTTAATTTTGAGTCATGTTCCAATTTTGCATATTTTATCCATGAATAAATAATTATTCTAAATTCCGTAGTTGATCACATTTGTGGGAACAAGTGTGAGGTCTAGACTATTATGAACTTGGATTGGTTAACATTCAAATGGTGAATGTGGGGCAAGGTTGCAACCAAGGTTCATAGATATTTGTGGGACACAAATATTGGAAGACCCGCTCTCAAGATTTATTGTATGGAGCCTTTGTGGTTGATCACATGTAATCTTCAGTAAAGGAGAATATCATTGTATCCTCTGACCTGAGATACATATTGGGTTCAGATATTCACCGAATATCGTGCCTTGATTCTTTCCTTCGCTATTCTGAAAAGGTAGCTCATAAGGGAGGCTTCAGGTATGGTACAAAGTGTAGTGTCTAGGACGTATGTAGCCAAGATGGAATTTGTCCCTCTTATTCGTTGAGAGTCAGATGTCTAAGGCCTGATAAAGTTAAATCTATAAGAGAGTGATCACTCTATGTCTCTTGGATTTAACATGACATCTAGGACAAAAGGATATATTGAAAGATTCACCTAATCATATTCGAGATGGGAACTCGAAAGGGATGATGTTATTGAATGGCACCAAGTCATAACACATTGGGGGTGATGGACGGTCGCTAGGTGGTATCCGTCATCTGCATTAATTCCTTATGTTTCTCGTGCAAGTGGGAGATTGAAGGTATTTCGTATGCCCGAGAGACATAATAAATTAATGTGGCCAATATGTTATGATCCAAGTCGGGTCATACCCAATAACAAGCCAACAACACCTTTTAGTATTTATTTTAACGGTTGGATTTTTAAAATTAATACTCGACACTTGAACTTTAGAAATTGGTTTTCTAAAGATAAAAATGCTTGAAATAATTATTTGGATAATTATAAGTACAAGTTTATTTATTTATATGATTAAACTTATATGTGTGTTACAATTTTATAAGTGGTTTATAAAATACAATTTAATAAGAGTTTTATAAAATTAAAACATGTGCAAGTATCAAATAAATATTGCAAGACATTTTATAGAAAAATAAATAAATAAAAGGTGGGGGTGGCGGTTTTGGGACTCCAAGAAAACCCACCCGTGCTTGCTTGGTTAAGTGTATTTTACACTCTTAATACTTGCATTCTTGCACACTTACACATACACACATAATTACTTGCATTTTGAATAAGCAAACCCTCTCCCACTTTTCTTTCTTGGCCGAAATTTTAGAGGAGGAAGAAGTGGGTTCATCAATTGATTTTGCTTGTTATTTGGAGTCTAAATCCTAACCATTTTCAAGGGTGTTGATTTGCAAAAGGCTTGTGGGTATTTCAAGCTTGAGACTTCAAGTTAGGAGTTGCTTTCATCATCATCTTCATTATCATCTTCTTCATCTTCATAACCTCCTAACTTAGAGTAGGTACATCCCTTTTCTAGCTCTTTTATATTTTTAAGTATATTTCTAGACTTGATATGGTTTTGGGATTCATGTTTAAAAGGATTAAACAACATATTAATTTGTTTGTGAAAATTGCTTCCGCTTAAAAGTTGAAATCGGTTTTGACATGTACATATATGAAACTTGTTAATATGATGAATTCCAACAAAATTGATACATTATCATGATATTATGATATATAATATATCTTAGTATGATATATATACAGTTAAATGTCGTTATAACGATAATCGTTACATATATGACTCGTTTCGAAATCATTAAGTTAGTAGTCTTATTTTTACATATGTAGTTCATTGTTAATACACTTAATGATATATTTACTTATCATTTAGCATAATTAACCAAGTGTATCAATATCTTAATATGATTCATATGTACCTAGTAAGACATTGTTATAACGATAATCGTTATATATATCGTTTTCGAGTTTCTTAATTCAATAAACACAATTTTATGTATATAACTCATTATTAAAATACCTAATGAGATACTTACTTATCATAATATAATGTTAACTATATATATAATCATATATATATGTCATCATATAGTTTTTACAAGTTTTAACGTTCGTGAATCACCGGTCAACTTGGGTGATCAATTGTCTATATGAAACCTATTTCAATTAATCAAGTCTTAACAAGTTTGATTGCTTAACACGTTGGAAACATTTAGTCATGTAAATATCAATCTCAATTAATATATATAAACATGGAAAAGTTCGGGTCACTACATATCAAAGGAAAGCCTTTTATAAACTAAGGCATTTCTGGAAAGTCTTTCAAATGTTTGACAAGTAAATTTTGCCATAATTAATTGTGCTAATGAATTCTGACCAACTATAGACAAGATTTCCTCAATTACATCCTCTGGTAGATCTTCTAAAATATTCGGTTGTCTACCCTTAACGTCCATTTTGTTTTTATACTGTAAAATAGGCAAGGATTAGATTCGTAAAAGATAATTAACAAACAATGCAAGCAATTTTTACATAGAACATAAAAGTACAAGCACACTACAATACATATAATACACAACATGATTACAACCCTCTATTCTGAATCACTGGTTTCTTCTTCTTCGGACTTGGTTCGTTTTCCTAATTTTCTAGGAATATATGGTGTTCCTCTAATACGAGCCGTCGTTTTCCACAATGATTTAGAAAAACCTGGTGGTTTAGAGGTTCCCGGTCATGGTTACATTTTAGAAAATACGGATGTTGTCGATACATATAAAGTTCATCGGGGTTGGAATCGGGTTTCTCTATTTTTATACCTTTTCCCTTATTATTTTCTTTCCCTTTATTAAATTGGGTTGAGGTAATTTCTATAACATCATCGGAATCCTCATCCGGATCCGATTCATCGAAAAGTTGTTAATCTTCCCAATATTTTGCTTTCTCGGCGGAAACACCATTAACCATTATTAACTTTGGTCCGTTGGTTGAGGATTTTCTTTTATTTAATCGATTTACTATAGGTATCAATATTTCTTCCTCTGGAACCTCTTCTTCTTCCGGTTCCTCCTCTTCCAGTTCCTCCTCTTTCGGTTCCTCTTCTTTCGATTCCTCCTCTTCCGGTTCCTCATCTTTCGGTTCCTCTTCTTCCGGTTCCTCTTCGGGAATTTGTGAATCTTCCCAAAATATATTCGACTCGTCATTATTATTAGGTGAATCGATGGAATTTGTACTAGTGGTAGACATCTATCACACAATATCAAACATATTAAGAGGTTAATATATCACATAATTACATGTTAATAATATATAGTTTCCAACAAAAGTGTTAAGCAATCGTTTTTAAAGAAAACACGGTCGAAGTCCAGACTCACTAATGTATCCTAACAAACTCGATAAGACACACTAATGCAAATTTCTGGTTCTCTAAGACCAACGCTCGGATACCAACTGAAATGTCCCGTTCATATTGATTATAAACGTTCCATATTAATTAATTTCGTTGCGAGGTTTTGACCTCTATATGAGACGTTTTTCAAAGACTGCATTCATTTTTAAAACAACCATAACCTTTATTTTATCTATAAAGGTTTAAAAAGCATTACGTAGATTATCAAATAATGATAATCTAAAATATACCGTTTACACACGACCATTACATAATGGTTTACAATAAGAATATATTACATCAAAAATAAGTTTCTTGAATGCAGTTTTTACATAATATCATACAAGCATGGACTCCAATTCTTGTCCTTATTTTAGTATGCAACAGCAGAAGCTCTTAATAATCACCTGAGAATAAACATGCTTAAAAAGTCAACAAAAATGTTGGTGAGTTATAGGTTTAACCTATATATTATCAAATCATAATAATAGACCACAAGATTTCATATTTCAATATACATCCCATACATAGAGATAAAATTCATTCATATGGTAAACACCTGGTAACCGACATTAACAAGATGCATATAAGAATATCCCCTATCATTCTGGGAAATCCTTCGAACATGATAAAAACGAATTCGAAGTACTAAAGCATCCGGTACTTTGGATGGGGTTCGTTAGGCCCAATAGATCTATCTTTAGGATTCGCGTCAATTAGTAGATTGGTTTACTAATTCTTAGGCTACCAAGCAAAAAGAGGCATATTCGGCTTCGATCATTCACCCATATAATGTAGTTTCATTTACTTGTGTCTATTTCGTAAAACATTTATAAAACTGCATGTATTCTCATCCCAAAATATTAGATTTTAAAAGTGGGACTATAACTCACATTCACATATTTTTACTTCATCGGGAAGTAAGACTTGGCCACTGGTCGATTCACGAACCTATAACAAATATGTACATATATATCAAAGTATGTTCAAAATATATTTACAACATTTTTAATACATTCTAATGTTTTAAGTTTATTAAGTCAGCTGTCCTCGTTAGTAACCTACAACTAGTTGTCCATAGTTAGATGTACAGAAAATAAATTGATATATATTATCTTGACCCAATCCACTACCCAGTGTATACACGTCTCAGGCTAGATCACAACTCAAAGTATATATATTTTTGGAATCAACCTCAACCCTGTAACGCTAACTCCAACATTACTTGGGTCGATATGATATGTCAAAACATTTGCATACGTGTCTATGGTATCCCAAGATTACATAATATATTAGAATACATGTATAATACAATATAAGTTAGCTAGGATATGATTTGTATAGAATTGTTACAATATTTCCCATAGCTACGACAATCAAAAAATATCCAATCTTGTTTTACCCATAACTTCTTCATTTTAAATCCGTTTTGAATGAATCAAATTGCTATGGTTTCATATTGAACTCTATTTTATGAACCTAAATAGAAAAATTATAGGTTTATAGTCTAAATATAAGTTACAAGTCGTTTTTGTAACAGGTAGTCATTTCAGTCGAAAGAACGACGTTTTGATGACCATTTTGAAAAACATATTTCCACTTTGAGTTTAACCATAATTTTTGGATATAGTTTCATGTTCATAAGAAAAATCATTTTCCCAGAAGAACAACTTTTAAATCAAAGTTTATCATAGTTTTTAATTATCAAACCCAAAATAGCCCGTGGTGTTACTACGACGGCGTATGTCCGGTTTTACGATGTTTTTCGTGTTTCCAGGTTTTAAATCATTAAGTTAGCATATCATATAGATATAGAACATGTGTTTAGTTGATTTTAAAAGTCGAGTTAGAAGGATTAACTTTTGTTTACGAACAAGCTTAGAATTAACTAAACTATATTCTAGTGATTTCAAGTTTAAACCTTCGAATAAGGTAGTTTTATATATATGAATTGAATGATGTTATGAACATCATTACTACCTCAGGTTTTGTGGATAAACCTACTGGAAATGAGAAAAATAGATCTAGCTTCAAAGGATCCTTGGATGGCTTGAAAGTTCCTGAAGCAGAATCATGACACGAAAACAAGTTCAAGTAAGATTTCCACTCGAAATAAGATTGTTATAGTTATAGAAATTGAATCAAAGTTTGAATATGAGTATTACCTTGTATTAGAAAGATATATTACTGTAAATAAGAAAGATTTCTTGAGGTTAGATGATCACTTTACAAGGTTGGAAGTAAGCTAGCAAACTTGGAAGTATTCTTGATTTTATGAAACTAGAACTTATAGAATTTATGAAGAACACTTAGAACTTGAAGATAGAACTTGAGAGAGATCAATTAGATGAAGAAAATTGAAGAATGAAAGTGTTTGTAGGTGTTAGGTGACAAAATTTCTAGTTTCATTCTTTAATTTTCTAATCCACTTTCATTCTTCAATTTTCTTCATCTAATTGATCTCTCTCAAGTTCTATCTTCAAGTTCTAAGTGTTCTTCATAAATTCTATAAGTTCTAGTTTCATAAAATCATGAATACTTCCAAGTTTGCTAGCTTACTTCCAATCTTGTAAAGTGATCTTCCAATCTCAAGAAATCTTTCTTATTTACAGTAAGATATCTTTCTAATTCAAGGTAATACTCATATTCAAACTTTGATTCAATTTCTATAACTATAACAATCTTATTTCGAGTGGAAATCTTACTTGAACTTGTTTTCGTGTCATGATTTTGCTTCAAGAACTTTCAAGCCATCCAAGGATCCTTTGAAGCTAGATTCATTTTTCTCTTTTCCAGTAGGTTTATCCACAAAACTTGAGGTAGTAATGATGTTCATAACATCATTTGATTCATACATATAAAGCTAACTTATTCGAAGGTTTAAACTTGTAATCACTAGAACATAGTTTAGTTAATTCTAAACTTGTTCGCAAACAGAAGTTAATCTTTCAAACTTGACTTTTAAAATCAACTAAACACATGTTCTATATCTATATGATATGCTAACTTAATGATTTAAAACCTGGAAACATGAAAAACACCGTAAAACCGGACATACGCCGTCGTAGTAACACCGCGGGCTGTTTTGGGTTTGATAATTAAAAACTATGATAAACTTTGATTTAAAAATTATTCTTCTGGGAAAATGATTTTTCTTATGAACATGAAACTATATCCAAAAATCATGGTTAAACTCAAAGTGGAAGTATGTTTTTCAAAATGGTCATCAAGACATCGTTCTTTCAACTGAAATGACTACCTCTTACAAAAATGACTTGTAACTTATATTTTTGGCTATAAACCTATACTTTTTCTGTTTAGATTCATAAAATAGAGTTCAATATGAAACCATAGCAATTTGATTCACTCATAACGGATTTAAAACGAAGAAGTTATGGGTAAAACAAGATTGGATATTTTTTGATTGTTGTAGCTACGGAAAATATTGTAACAAATCTATATTAATCATATCCTAGATAACTCTTATTGTATTATACATGTATTCTAATATATTATGTAATCTTGGGATACCATAGACACGTATGCAAATGTTTTGACATATCATATCGACCCATGTATATATATTATTTTGAACAACCATAGATACTCTATATGCAGTAATGTTGGAGTTAGCTATACAGGGTTGAGGTTGATTCCAAAAATATATATACTTTGAGTTGTGATCTAGCCTGAGACGTGTATTGATAATGCTAAAAACGAACATATATTTCATAGTATTATCCCTCAAGAAGACAAGCTTTTAGTTACAATTGTTCTATTTACAAGTGATATTCGTTTAAATAATAAAAGGTGAAGACAAAAGACAGATTCGACAAATTAAAGACGCAAACTACCAAAAAGCTCAAAAGTACAAAATACAATCAAAGTGGTTTCAATTATTGATAAGAAACGTCTCAAAATTACAAGTGTACAAGACGCAAAATGCAAAGTACAAGATATTAAATTATACGCAAGGACGTTCGAAAATCCGGAACCGGGACCAAAGTCAACTCTCAATGCTCGACGCAACGGACTAAAAATTACAAGTCAACTATGCACATAAATATAATATAATATTTAAATAATTCTTATAATTATTTATATATTATATTTATTTATAAAAATCGTCGGCATACAAAGAAACAAAAATATGTGAGCTGCTACCTACCCCCATGCGATCGCATGGCCTGGAGGCACAAAAGCCATGCGATCGCATGGCACACCTTTTCAGCCCACATGCCTATAAATTTCGCGGTTTTGATCGATGTTAAACACATCTTTTTCTTCTTTCTCTCATACGTAAGATATATATATATATATATATATATATATATATATATATATATATATATATATATATATATATATATATATATATATATATATATATATATATTTTAATTTTAATTTTAATTTTAATTTCTAATAATAAGGGTATGTTAGCGAATGTTGTAAGGTTGTAAGTCGAAATTCTGTCCGTGTAACGCTACGCTATTTTTAATCACTGTAAGTTATGGTTATTGTTATTTTTAAATTAATGTCTCGTAGCTAAGTTATTATTATGCTTATTTAATGCCAAAGTAATCATGATGTTGGGCTAAATATTAAAATTGGGTAATTGGGCTTTGTACCATAATTGGGATTTGGACAAAAGAACGACACTTGTGAAAATTAGACTATGGGCTATTAATGGGTTTTATATTAACTAAACGATACCTCGTTAAATTAATATATAGACTTATAATTTGACGTATTTATATATAACAACATAAGCTTGACTGGGTACGGTGGGCGGAATATCTATAAATACCAATAATTGTTCATTTTACCGGACACGGAACTGGATTAATAGTTAATAGACTTGTTGAAACAGGGGTGGATTACATTCAAGGGTAATTGGTGTAATTGTTAACAAAGTAGTAAACCTTGGTTTACACGCAGTCGATAACCTGGTGTATTCATTAAACAAAGTATTAAAACCTTGTTACAATTCGAATCCCCGATTAGTTGGAATATTTGAATTCGGGAATAAGAATAATTTGACGAAGACTTTCGCACTTTATATTTATGACTGATGGACTATTATGGAAAAATCTGTATGGACATATCGAATAATCCAGGACAAAGGACAATTAACCCATGGGAATAAACTAAAAACACACGTCAAACATCATGATTACGGAAGTTTAAATAAGCATAATTCCTTTATTTCATATTTAATTTCCTTTATTTTCATATTTAATTACACTTTTAATTATCGCACTTTTATTTATTGTCATTGTATTTAATTGCACTTTTAATTATCGCACTTTTATTTATTATCATTGTATTTAATTGCACTTTTAATTATCGTACTTTTTAATTATCGCAATTTTATTTATCGCAATTTCATTATCGTTATTTACTTTACGCTTTAAATTAAGTTGTGTTTTTTTAGTATTTTACATTAGGTTTTAACTGCGACTAAAGTTTTAAAATCGACAAACCGGTCATTAAACGGTAAACCCCCCCCCCCCCCCCCTTTATAATAATAATATTACTTATATATATATTTGTATTTTTATAAATTTAAAACTAATATAGCGTTAAGCTTGTTTAATTTTTCCTGTGGAACGAACCGGACTTACTAAAAACTACACTACTGTACGATTAGGTACACTACCTATAAGTGTTGTAGCAAGGTTTAGGTATATCCATTCTATAAATAAATAAATATCTTGTGTAAAATTGTATCATATTTAATAGTATTTTGTTATAAAAATAATATTATTTCCTAGTACACCTCGCACACATCAAGTATTTTTGGTGCCGCTGCCGGGGAACATTCTTGCTTAAACGCCGGAAGCGCAACGCTATATAAAAAAATTTTTAGTTTACTTTTGTAAAAATACGTTTTTGTAAAAATACGTTTTAAATTGCAAAAATATAAAAAGAAAAACAAAATTTATATATTTTTAAGAGTTTGTTAAATATTTAAGTTTTATAAAGTTTTTTTTTATTTTTAGTTTGTAAAAATATAAATTTTATATTTTGTATTAATTTAAAACAAAAAATTAAAACAGAAAAAAAAAAATATAAAACACTCGGCCCGATCACTGTTCAGCCCGGAGTCTGGCCCAATTTCTCAATCCATGCGATCGCATGGTAAAATAACTAACACCTCATGTGATCGCATGAGGTGAGTTGACAGGTCTGGTAACCTAGTTCCATCAGTTTAGGGTTTTATTATTATTATTATTATTATTAATTAAAAACCCTAATTAGGGTTTAGTTATTATTTAATTTAGTTTAGTTTTAATTAATTTGTATTTTTAGTTTATTTAGTTTTAATAATTTATAAAACTTAATACTTTTATAAAATAATTCATATAAAAATAATATTTTTATAAAAATTGTACTTTTTACAACTTTAAGTATATTTTTATATTTTGTATCTTTTTATTCGTTTTAGCGTAATATTTGTATTTTTCGCTCGTTTTAGTTTTAATATATAGTTTTTGCCATATTTATTTTTATTTCTAGATTTTTAAGCTTTGCCGTAAAATCCCTTAAGTGTTTTTTCTTTAGACTAAGATTTAAGTGCTTTAGAATTTTGCGACGTTGTTCTAAGATTTTAGTACCTTTTTAAGTTATTGCCATTTGGGATATAGAATTTCTTTTAAGCTTTAATATTTTTAGACGTAACTTTTAATTTTTAGTTTTTAGTTCCTTTTTAAGTTTCGACGCGCTACATTCTTATTTTTATTTTTCGACTTTTTATTTTTCGACGTTTTTCGACGCGCTCTTTTTCTTTCTTATTTTTCGACACTCTAGTTTTTAGGACATAGAATTTTCTATTTCTTCTCTAAATTTCTTTAAATTTCAAAACGAAAAGTTATTTTAAGTGGTTAAATTGATAGACATCAAAATTTTCTGGTTCGTAGTAATAGTTGGATTTGTACGTGGACCGGGTTATTGGAGCCAAACAGTATTCAATTATATTGAGACCAAACGAATCCTGCCCTTCTGCTGCATCTTTTGGCTATTCGAAACGTGGGCAAAATCAGAAAAGTCTATTAATTGGATAACTTATAATTTTTCTTTCTTTTTAAAAACTAATAGGATATTCAGTGAATGTACCCAGCAAAACGTTCACCACCTTTTGTACGTTCACCACCTGTAACTCGATCAAGACATCTAGCAAATATTATCGGCGTTGATTTTTCTTTAGAATCGTCATCCAGTCGACCAAATACTCCAATTCAAATTTCCGATAATCCATTTTTTGAACCCGACCTCACAATTGAGAATCCGGAAGATATTCAGGGACAATTCATAGATCCTGAACCACTAATATTTCCTCCAGAACCACCAATCATTCAAATAGAGATTGTTGAGGAACCAACCATTAAATCAGAATCCTTTAGTGATTCAGATTCAACAAATTCAATAATGGAGAATCTGGAACCTCTAAGTATGGAAGACCGAATGAGAGCTAAACGCACTGGCCAAGGTCACGCAATTACTCAACCAGACATAAAGGTGCTAGATTATGAAATCAAAGGATAAATCCTACACATGGTGACTAATCAATGCCAATTTAGTGGTGCGCCGAAGGAAGATCCAAATGAACATCTTCGAACATTTAATAAGATCTGCACTCTATTTAAAATAAGAGAAGTGGAGGATGAACAGATATATCTCATGTTATTTCCCTGGACTTTGAAGGGAGAAGCCAAAGATTGGTTAGAATCGTTACCTGAAGGGGCGATTGATACATCGGACGTCTTAGTTGAAAAATTTCTTAAACAATTCTTTCCGGCATCTAAAGCCGTAAGACTTCAAGGAGAAATTGTTACGTTCACACAAAAGCCAAATGAAACTCTATATGAGGCGTGGACAAGATTTGGAAAGTTATTAAGAGGATGTCCGCAACATGGTTTAGACACCTGTCAAATACTACAAATATTCTACCAAGGATGCGACATTACTACACGGAAAGACATCGATATAGCAGCTGGTGGTTCCATTATGAAGAAAACAGCAACGGATGCTTATAAAATTATTGATAACACTGCTTCCCACTCACATGAGTGGCACCAAGAAAAAGATATCGTTAGATCATCTAAAGCAGCTAGAGCTGATTCTAGCCATGACTTAGATTCCATTTCTGCAAAGAGAGATGCTGTCGAGAGACGAATGGAAAAGATGACTAAAGATATTCACTCAATACGAATTAGTTGTGAGCAGTGTGGAGGATCACATTTGACAAAAGATTGTCTCAGTATTGAACTAACAATGGAACAAAGAGAGAATATTTTATACATAAACCAAAGGCCAGGAAATAATTATCAGAATAATTATCAACCACCAAGACCAATCTACAATCAAAACCAGAATTATAACCAAAATGTTCCATACAACAATCAACAAGGTCCAAGTAATCAACAAGTATCCAATAATACTTACAACCAGCAAAGACCTAATTTTCAAAATAAACCACCACAAATCGATGATAAAAAGCCAAATTTAGAAGATATGATGTCGAAGCTAGTTGAATCTCAAACACAGTTTTTCACATCTCAGAAACAAATCAATGAACAAAATGCTCAAGCATTTAGAAATCAACAAGCTTCTATTCAAAATCTGAAACAAGAAGTAAGTAACCTAGCAAGGTTGATAGGTGAAAGAAAATCAAGAAGTTTACCTAGCGATACAAATGCTAACCCTCGGAATGAAACAGCTAAAGCCATTACCACAAGAAGTGGTATTATACTTAAACCACCTGAAATACCTGTAATTTCTGATGATGCTATTCCTACTCCACAAGAACCACAATCTAAACAAGATAAGAAAAAAGAACCAGTAGTTGAAAAGGTTAATGAAGATAACACAGTTAAGGCTAAACCTTATGTTAAACCATACCAACCACCACTTCCTTACCCGTGTAAAATGAGAAAAGAGAGACTTGAAGCCGAGCAATCTAAATTCTTGGATATGTTTAAACAAATAAATGTCAATCTTCCTTTCATTGATGTAATTTCATGAATGCCTAGATATGCTAAATTTCTGAAAGATTTAATCACAAATAGAAAAAAATGGAAGAACTCTCGGTTGTAACTATGAATGCTAATTGTTCTGCAGTGCTATTGAATAAAATACCAGAAAAATTATCTGATCCAGGAAGTTTCACGATTCCATGTTTTCTGGGTAGTCTTAGTTCAATAGAAGCATTGGCAGACTTAGGTGCTAGTATAAATTTAATGTCGTATTCATTATACGTTAAACTAGACCTTGGAGAATTGAAACCAACACGAATAAGCATACAACTAGCCGATCGATCAGTAAAATATCCTAGAGGGATAATGGAAAACATGCTAGTTAAAGTTGGTACTTTAGTATTTCCAGTAGATTTTGTTATTATGGACATGGAAGAAGATTCTCGAGTACCTCTCATATTAAGAAGACCATTCTTAAACACGGCTAAAGCAATAATAGACGTGTTTGGTAAGAAACTGACCCTAAGTATAGAGGACGAGAGTGTTACCTTTTCTGTTGATAGAGCAATACAACAACCGCAATCTGCAGATGATACATGTTATTATATTCAAACTATAGAATCACATGCAGAATTATTAGAAGAATTTCCAGAATTACAAGGAACAGGAGAATGTTCTTTAGGAGAAAGAACTGAACCAATTGATGAAACTGAAATGTTAGCTACACTTATGGCTAATGGATATGAACCAACAACAGAAGAAATTCAAATGCTAAAAGAAAAAGACAGATATCGATATAAATCATCGATAGAAGAACCACCGATCTTAGAGTTAAAGCCACTTCCAAACCATTTGGAATATGCTTATTTACATGGTGAATCTGAATTACATGTAATAATATCGTCTTCTCTTACTGAAAATGAAAAATCACAACTCATTTCTGTGCTAAAAGCTCATAAACCAGCCATTGCATGGAAGATTCATGATATTAAACGAATAAGTCCTTCGTATTGCACACATAAAATCCTTATGGAAGAAGGTCATAAAACATATGTGCAACGCCAACGAAGACTAAATCCTAATATGCAAGATGTTGTTAAGAAAGAAATTATTAAACTGCTAGATGCAGGTTTAATTTATCCAATTTTTGATAGTCCATGGGTAAGCCCAGTTCAATGCGTAACTAAGAAGGGTGGCATGACTGTCATCACAAATGAGAAAAATGAGCTTATTCCTACTAGGACTGTAAAAAGATGGTGTGTTTGTATTGATTATAGAAAATTAAATGACGCCACCAGAAAAGATCACTTTTCCTTACCTTTCATTGATCAAATGTTAGAAAGATTAGCTGGAAATAGTTACTATTGTTTTCTTGATGGTTTTTCCGGATACTTTCAAATTCCAATAGCACCCGAGGATCAAGAGAAAACCACATTCACGTACCCTTATGGTACTTTTGCTTACAAACGCATGCCATTTGGACTTTGCAACGCCCCTGCAACCTTTCAAAGGTGCATGATGGCGATTTTTCACGACATGATAGAAGAATGCATGGAAGTTTTCATGGATGACTTTTCAGTCTTCGGTGATACATTTGAATCATGTCTAGTTAATCTTGAACGAATGCTTATTAGATACGAACAATCAAATCTAGTACTTAATTGGAAGAAATGCCATTTCATGGTTAAAGAAGGCATCGTTCTTGGTCATAAAATTTCAAAGGAAGGAATTGAAGTGGATAGAGCTAAAGTAGATGTAATTGCTAAACTTCCACATCTCACCAATGTTAGAGGAGTTAGGAGTTTTCTAGGGCATGCCGGTTTTTACCGACATTTCATAAAAGATTTTTTTAAAATTGCCACTCCTATGAATAAACTCCTAGAAAAAGATGCTCCATTCATCTTTTCAGATGAATGCATCAAATCTTTTAATATTCTTAAAGAAAAACTCACTAATGCACCGATCATGATAACTCCAAATTGGAATCTACCGTTTGAACTTATGTGCAATGCAAGTGATTTTGCAATGGGAGCCGTTTTAGGACAAAGGATTGAAAAACGATTTCAACCTATATATTATGCTAGTAAGACGTTACAAGGAGCACAAACGAATTACTCAACTACTGAAAAAGAACTCCTTGCTATTGTCTTTGCTTTTGATAAATTTCGATCATATCTCGTTCTAGCTAAAACGGTGGTCTATACTGACCATTCTACTTTTAGATACCTATTTTCGAAACAAGATGCTAAACCAAGATTAATCCGTTGGATCTTACTCTTACAAGAGTTCGATATTGAAATCCGAGATAAAAAGGGAGTAGAAAATCTCGCCGCTGATCATCTTTCTCGTCTTGAAAATCCCGAATTAGAAGTTCTAAATGAATCGGTCATACAAGACAACTTTCCTGATGAATATCTATTGAAGATAGATTATAATGAAATTCCATGGTTTGCAGACTATGCAAACTACTTAGTATGTGGATTCCTTGAAAATGGGTTATCGTACCAAAAACGAAAGAAATTCTTTAGTGATATAAAACTCTATTTCTGGGAAGATCCACATTTGTTTAAAAGTTGTCCCGATGGAATAATACGCCGATGTGTATTCGAAGATGAAGCTAGTCAAATCTTAAACCATTGTCACACAGAACCAACAGGAGGGCATTATGGGCCTCAACTTACAGCAAGAAAAGTTTACGATGCTGGATTCTATTGGCCTACAATTTTCAAAGACGCACACCTTCTTTGAAAATCCTATGATGCTTGTCAAAGGACCAGAAAAATAAGTCAACGTGATGAAATGCCACAAAATGTCATTCAAGTATGTGAAGTATTTGAAATTTGGGGTATTGACTTTATGGGTCCATTTCCAAAATCTCATAATAATCTCTACATTCTCTTTACCATTGATTATGTATCTAAATGGGCGGAAGCACAAGTTCTCCCAACTAACGATGCACGAGTTGTAGTCAACTTTTTAAAACGTCTTTTTGCTAGGTTTGGAACACCGAAAGCTTTAATAAGTGATCGGGGTACTCATTTTTGTAATAATCAACTTGAGAAAGTTCTCAAAAGATATGGAGTAACTCATAAAATCTCCACTGCTTATCATCCACAGACAAGTGGACAAGTTGAAAATATCAACCGAGCTTTAAAACGTATTCTAGAGAAAACCGTAGGATCAAATCCAAAGGAATGGTCCATTAAATTGGAGGATGCACTTTGGGCTTTTTGATAATGCTAAAAACGAACATATATTTCATAGCATTATTCCTCAAGAAAGACAAGCTTTTAGTTGCAATTGTTCTATTTACAAGTGATATTTGTTTAAATAATAAAAGGTGAAGACAAAAGACAGATTCGATGAATTGAAGACGCAAACGACCAAAAAGCTCAAAAGTACAAAAGACAATCAAAGAGGTTCCAATTATTGATAAGAAACGTCTCGAAATTACAAGAGTACAAGATTCAAAACGCAAAGTACAAGATATTAAATTGTACGCAAGGACGTTCGAAAATCCGGAACCGGGACCAGAGTCAACTCTCAACGCTTGACGCAACGGACTAAAAATTACAAGTCAACTATGCACATAAATATAATATAATATTTAAATAATTCTTATAATTATTTAATATATTATATTTATTTAATACCGTCGGTAAACAAAGAGCCAAACTCTTCTGAGCTGTAAAAGCAAACTCCGCGACTCGCGGAGTTTGAAGGCTAAAAAGGCCGCGAGTCGCGGAGCCCCAATTTCAGAAACTCCCTATAAAGCTCGGGCATTCTGATCGTAAAAAATCATCTTTTTCTTCTCCTCATTCATACGTAAAATATATATATATATTTATAATTTATATTTTAATTTTAATTATAATTCTAATAATAAGGGTATGTTAGCGAATGTTGTAAGGGTGTAAGTCGAAATTCTGTCCGTGTAACGCTACGCTATTTTTAATCATTGTAAGTTATGTTCAACCTTTTTATATTAATGTCTCGTAGCTAAGTTATTATTATGCTTATTTAATCCGAAGTAATCATGATGTTGGGCTAATTACTAAAATTGGGTAATTGGGCTTTGTACCATAATTGGGGTTTGGACAAAAGAACGACACTTGTGGAAATTAGACTATGGGCTATTAATGGGTTTTATATTAACTAAACAATACCTTGTTAATTTAATATACAAACTTATAATTTGACGTATTTATATATAACCACATACGCTTGACTGGGTACGGTGGGCGGGATATCTATAAATACCAATAATTATTCATTTTACCGGATACGGAACTGGATTAATAGTTAATAAACTTATTGAAACAGGGGTGAATTACATTCAAGGGTAATTGGTGTAATTGTTAATAAAGTAGTAAAACCTTGGTTTACACGCAGTCGATAACCTGGTATATTCATTAAACAAAGTATTAAAACCTTGTTACAATTCGAATCCCCAATTAGTTGGAATATTTGACTTCGGGAATAAGAATAATTTGACGAAGGCTTTCGCTCTTTATATTTATGACTGATGGACTATTATGGACAAATCCGTATGGACATATTAAATAATCCAGGACAAAGGACAATTAACCCATGGGCATAAAACTAAAATCAACACGTCAAACATCATGATTACGGAAGTTTAAATAAGCATAATTATTTTATTTCATATTTAATTTCCTTTATTTTATATTTAATTGCACTTCTAATTATCGCACTTTTATTTATTGTTATTTAATCGCACTTTTAATTATCGTACTTTTTTATTATCGCTATTTTATTTTATCGCACTTTTATTTATTGCAATTTCATTATCGTTATTTATTTTACGCTTTAAATTAAGTCTTTTATTTATTTAATATTTTACATTAGGTTTTAACTGCGACTAAAGTTTTAAAATCGACAAACCGGTCATTAAACGGTAAAAACCCCCCTTTATAATAATAATATTACTTATATATATATATATATATATATATATATATATATATATATATATATATATATATATATATATATATATATATGTATTTCTATAAAAGTAAACTAATATAGCGTTAAGCTTTGTTTAAAAAGATTCCCTGTGGAACGAATCAGACTTACTAAAAACTACACTACTGTACGATTAGGTACACTACCTATAAGTGTTGTAGCAAGGTTTAAGTATATCCATTCTATAAATAAATAAATATCTTGTGTATAATTGTATCGTATTTAATATTATATTTTTGCAAAAATATAAGCTATTTCGTATACACCTCGCGAAACATCAAGTATTTTTGGCGCCGCTGCCGGGGAGTCTCTTAAAAGCCGGAAGCGCAACGCTAATATAAAAAAAAATTTATGTATTTTTAAGATTTTATTAAATATTTAAGTTTTATAAAGTTTCTTTATTTTTATTTTATAAAAACATAAGTTTTATTTAAGTATTTTGTTTTTATTTAAAAACATAAAAAAATATATATATATATAAATGTAGTTTTAAGCATTTTATTTATTAAAATTATAAAGTAGTTCTATTTTATTTAAGTTTTTAAAATAAAAGTTTTTATTATACACATATTTTTTTTTAAATATATAAACAGAAAAATTATAAACTAAAAATAAAATAAAAAATGCGTAAATTTTAAACTGTTTCAGAGTTGAATTTCTGAACCCCGCGACTCGCGGGGTTTACTTCCTTGAATACCGCAACTCGCGGAGAAAACCTGACACGCGACAGAAGCCCTAATCAGGCATTAATCACGGTGTAATTATTATTATTATTATTATTTAATTAAAAACCCTAAATAGGTTTTATTTATTTATTAGTTTAGTTTATTAATTTAATTTTTTTTATTTGTTAAATTAGTTTAATTAAATTATAAAATTAGTAGTTTTATTAAATAAATAATATAAAAATAATATTTTTATAAAAATTGTACTTTTTATAACTTTTTGTATATTTTTATATTTTGTCCCTTTTTAATCGTTGTAGCGTAATATTTGTATTTTTAGCTCATATTTAGTTTTAAACTTAGTTTTTGCCATAGTTATTTTTACTTCTAGATTTTTAGGCTTTCCCGTAGAATTCCTTAAGTGCTTTTTCTTTAGACTAAGATTTAGGTGCTTTAGAATTTTGCGACGCCTTTTTAAGTTTTAGTTTCTTTTTAAGTTATTTTCATTTGGGATTTAGTTTTCCTGTAAGCTTTAATATTTTTAGACACCTTTTACCTATGTATCAATTATCATTCCAATTAGTAATTTCAATTTGCGATTATAATTTTAAGTTAGTTGTAGTAATAAGGTTAGGTTAGTCAAGTATTTTTAAGTTTTTATAAGTTTCTTTAATTTTTTTTTCGTCACCTTTTATTTTTCAACCATTTTTCTTTTTCGATTTTTTTTTTTTCGACGAACTCTTTTTCTTTCTTATTTCTCGCTATTCTAGTTTTTAGGACATAGATTTTTATTCTACTTCTTATCTAATTTTCTTAAAATTACGAAAATTTATTTTAAGTGGTTAAATTGATAGACATCAAAATTTTCTGGTTCGTAGTAATAGTTGGATTTGTAGGTGGACCGGGTTATTGGAGCCAAACAGTCCTCAATTATATTGAGACCAAACGAATCCTGCCCCTCTGCTGCATCTTTTGGCTATTCGAAACGTGGGCAAAATCAGAAAAGTCTATTAATTGGATAACTTATTATAATTTTTCTTTCCTTTTAAAAACTAATAGGATATTCAGTGAATGCACCGAGCAAGACGTTCATCACCTTTTGTACGTTCACCACCTGTAACTAGATCAAGACATTTAGCAAATATTACTGCCGTTGATTTTTCTTTAGAATCGTCATTCAGTCGACCAAGTACTTCAGTTCAAATTTCCGATAATCCATTTTTTGAACCCGACCTCACAATTGAGAATCCGGAGAATATTCAGGAACGATTCGTAGATCCTGAACCACTAAACTTTCCTCCGGAACCACCAATCATTCAAACAGAGATTGTTGAGGAACGAACCATTAAATCAGAATCCTCTAGTGATTCCGATTCAACAAATTCAATTATGGAGAATCTGGAACCTTTAAGTATGGAAGACCTAATGAGAGCTAAACGCACTGGCCAAGGTCACGCAATTACTCATCCAGACATTAATGCGCCAGATTATGAAATCAAAGGACAAATTCTACACATGGTGACTAATCAATGCTAATTTAGTGGTGCGCCGAAGGAAGATCCAAATGAACATCTACGTACCTTTAATAGGATCTGCACACTATTTAAAATCCGAGAAGTGGAGGATGAACAGATATATCTCAAGATATTTCCCTGGACTTTAAAGGGAGAAGCCAAAGATTGGTTGGAATCGTTACCTGAAGGGGCGATCGATACATGGGATGTTTTAGTTGACAAATTTCTTAAACAATTCTTTCCTGCATCTAAAGCCGTAAGACTTCAAGCAGAAATTGTTACGTTCACACAGAAGCCAAATGAAACTCTATATGAGGCATGGACAAGATATGGAAAGTTATTAAGAGGATGTCCGCAACATGGTTTAGACACCTGTCAAATAGTACAAATATTCTACCATGGATGCGACATCACTACAAGGAAAGACATAGATATAGCAGCTGGTGGTTCTATTATGAAGAAAACCGAAACTGATGCTTACAAAATAATTGATAACACTGCTTCCCACTCACATGAGTGGCACCAAGAAAAAGATATCGTTAGATCATCTAAAGCAGCTAGAGCCGATTCTAGCCATGACTTAGATTCCATTTCCGCAAAGATAGATGCTGTGGAAAGACGAATGGAAAAGATGACTAAAGATATTCACTCAATACGAATTAGTTGTGAGCAGTGTGGAGGACCACATTTGACAAAAGATTGTCTCAGTATTGAATTAACAATGGAACAAAGAGAGAATATTTCATACATAAACCAAAGGCCTGGAAATAATTATCAGAATAATTATCAACCGCCAAGACCGATTTACAATCAAAACCAGAATTATAACCGAAATATTCCATACAACAACCAACAAGGTCCTAGCAATCAACAAGTATCCAATAATACTTACAATCTGCAAAGACCTAATTTTCAAAACAAGCCACCACAACAAACCGATGATAAAAAGCCGAATTTAGAAGATATGATGACGAAGCTAGTTGAAACTCAAACGCAGTTTTTCACATCTCAGAAACAAACAAATGGACAAAATGCTCAAGCATTTAGAAATCAACAAGCTTCTATTCAAAATCTGGAACAAGAAGTAAGTAACCTAGCAAGGTTAATAGGTGAAAGAAAACCGGGAAGTCTACCTAGTGGTACAAATGCTAACCCCCGGAATGAAACAGCTAAAGCCATTACCACAAGAAGTGGTACAACACTTAAACCACCAGAAATACCTGTAACTTCTGATGAAACTATTCCTGCTCCACAAGAACCACAACCTGATCAAGATAAGGAAAAAGAACCGGTAGTTGAAAAGGTTAATGAAGATAACACAGTTAAGGCTAAACCTTATGTTAAACCATACCAACCACCACTTCCTTACCCGAGTAAAATGAAGAAAGAGAAACTTGAAGCCGAGCAATCCAAATTCTTGGATATGTTTAAACAGATAAATGTAAATCTTCCTTTCATTGATGTGATTTCAGGAATGCCTAGATATGCTAAATTCTTGAAAGATCTAATTTCAAATAGAAAGAAAATGGAAGAACTCTTGGCTGTTACTATGAATGCTAATTGTTCAGCAGTGTTGTTGAATAAGATACCAGAAAAACTATCTGATCCAGGAAGTTTCACAATTCCATGTTTTCTGGGTAGTCTTAGTTCAATAGAAGCATTGGCAGACTTAGGTGCTAGTATAAATCTAATGCCATATTCACTATACGCTAAACTAGACCTTGGAGAATTGAAACCAACCAGAATAAGCATACAACTAGCCGATAGATCAATAAAATATCCTAGAGGGATAATGGAGAACATGCTAGTTAAAGTTGGTACTTTAGTATTTCCAGTAGATTTTGTTGTTTTGGACATGGAAGAAGATTCTCAAGTTCCTCTCATATTAGGAAGACCATTCTTAAACACGGCTAAAGCAATGATAGACGTGTTCGGTAAGAAATTGACCCTAAGTATAGAGGATGAGAGTGTTACCTTTTCAGTTGATAGAGCAATGCAACAACCACAATCTGCAGATGATACATGTTATTATATTCAAACTATAGATGCACATGCAGAATTATTAGAAGAATTTCCAGAATTACAAGGAACAGGAGAATGTTCTTTAGGAGAAGGTAATGAACCAATTGATGAAGCTGAAATGTTAGCTACACTTATAGCTAATGGATATGAACCAACAACAGAAGAAATTCAAATGCTAAAAGAAGAAGACAGATATCGATATAAATCATCGATAGAAGAACCTCCGAAATTAGAGTTAAAGCCACTTCCAAACCATTTGGAATACGCTTATTTACATGGTGAATCTGAATTACCTGTAATAATATCGTCTTCTCTTAATGAAAATGAGAAATCACAACTCATTTCTGTGTTGAAAGCTCATAAACCAGCCATTGCATGGAAAATTGATGATATTAAAGGAATAAGTCCTTCGTATTGCACACATAAAATCCTTATGGAAGAAGGTCATAAAACGTATGTGCAATGCCAACGAAGACTAAATCCTAATATGCAAGATGTAGTTAAGAAAGAGATTATTAAACTGCTAGATGCAGGTTTAATTTATCCAATCTCTGATAGTCCATGGGTAAGCCCAGTTCAATGCGTGCCTAAGAAGGGTGGCATGAATGTCATTACAAATGAGAAAAATGAGCTTATTCCTAGTAGGACTGTAACAGGATGGCGTGTATGTATTGATTATAGAAAATTAAATGACGCCACCAGAAAAGATCACTTTCCCTTACCTTTCATAGATCAAATGTTGGAAAGATTAGCCGGAAATAGTTACTATTGTTTTCTAGATGGATTTTCCGGATACTTTCAAATTCCAATAGCACCCGAAGATCAAGAGAAAACCACATTCACGTGCCCTTATGGTACTTTTGCTTACAAACGCATGCCATTTGGACTTTGCAACGCCCCTGCAACCTTTCAAAGGTGTATGATGGCGATTTTTCATGACATGATAGAAGAATGCATGGAAGTATTCATGGATGACTTTTCATTCTTCGGTGATACATTTGAATCATGTCTAGTTAATCTTGAACGAATGCTTATTAGATGCGAACAATCAAATCTAGTACTTAATTGGGAGAAATGCCATTTCATGGTTAAAGAAGGCATCGTTCTTGGTCATAAAATTTCAAAAGAAGGAATTGAAGTGGATAGAGCTAAAGTAGATGTAATTGCTAAACTTCCACATCCCACCAATGTTAGAGGAGTTAGGAGTTTTCTAGGGCATGCCGGTTTTTATCGACGTTTCATAAAAGATTTTTCTAAAATTGCCACTCCTATGAATAAACTCCTAGAAAAGGATGCTCCATTCATCTTTTCAGATGAGTGTATCAAATCTTTTAATATTCTTAAAGAAAAACTCACTAATGCGCCGATCATGATAACACCAAATTGGAATCTACCATTTGAACTAATGTGCGATGCAAGTGATTTTGCAATGGGAGCCGTTTTAGGACAAAGGATTGAAAAACGATTTCAATCTATATATTATGCTAGTAAGATGTTACAAGGAGCACAAACGAACTATACAACTACTGAAAAAGAACTCCTTGCTATTGTCTTTGCTTTTGACAAATTTCGATCATATCTCGTTCTAGCAAAAACGGTGGTCTATACCGACCATTCTGCTCTTAGATACCTATTTTCAAAACAAGATGCTAAAACAAGATTAATCCGTTGGATCTTACTCTTACAAGAGTTTGATATTGAAATTCGAGATAAAAGAGGAGCAGAAAATCTCGTCGCTGATCATCTTTCTCGTCTTGAAAATCCCGAATTAGAAGTTCTAAATGAATCGGCCATACAAGACAACTTTCCTGATGAATATCTATTGAAGATAGATTATAAAGAAATTCCATGGTTTGCAGACTATGCAAACTATTTAGTATGTGGATTCCTTGAAAAAGGATTATCGTACCAAAGACGAAAGAAATTCTTCAGTGATATAAAACACTATTTCTGGGAAGATCCACATTTGTTTAAAAGTTGTCCCGATGGAATAATACGCCGATGTGTATTTGGAGATGAAGCTAGTAAAATATTAAACCATTGTCACACAGGAACAACAGGAGGGCATTATGGTCCTCAACTAACAGCAAGAAAAGCTTATGATGCTGGATTCTATTGGCCTACAATTTACAAAGACGCACACCTTCTTTGCAAATCCTGTGATGCTTGTCAAAGGGCCGGAAAAATAAGTCAACGTGATGAAATGCCATAAAATGTCATCCAAGTATGTGAAGTATTTGACATTTGGGGTATAGACTTTATGGACAATCTTTATATACTCGTAACCATTGATTATGTATCTAAATGGGCGGAAGCACAAGCTCTCCCAACTAACGATGCACGTGTTGTAGTCAACTTTTTAAAACGTCTTTTTGCAAGGTTTGGAACACCGAAAGCTTTAATAAGTGATCGGGGTACTCATTTCTGTAATAATCAACTTGAGAAAGTTCTTAAAAGATATGGAGTAACTCATAAAATCTCCACCGCATATCATCCACAAACAAGTGGACAAGTTGAAAATACCAACCGAGCTTTAAAACGTATTCTAGAGAAAACCGTAGGATCAAATCTGAAGGAATGGTCCATTAAATTGGAGGATGCACTCTGGGCTTTTAGAACAGCCTACAAAACTCCAATTGGAACCACACCTTTTAGACTTGTTTATGGAAAAGCATGTCATCTTCCAGTAGAAATTGAACACAAAGTATTTTGGGCTTTGAAAATATGTAATCTTGATTTACATGAAGCTGGACGTCTACGATTAAGTCAACTAAACGAATTAGAAGAATTAAGACATGAAGCATATGAAAATTCGTTAATCTATAAAGAAAGAACGAAGAAATGGCATGATAAAAGAATCAGAAGTTCAAAAGAATTTAAAGAAGGAGACAGAGTTCTTCTTTTCAATTCACGATTCAAGCTATTTCCTGGAAAATTGAAATCAAGATGGTCTGGACCATTCATAGTCAAAAGAGTTTTCCCATACGGAACGATAGAATTAATAAATTCAAATGGGATTGAATTTAAAGTTAATGGTCACAGAATTAAACATTACATACATGGTCTGATGGAAGTCGACAACGAAGTTAATCACAATTTCGACACCACAGCTAACTAAGTATGGGGAGAATCAAGTCTTTAAAGGATAATATGTATTTCTGTTAGAGTTAGATTGTCTGTTTTCATGTAGTTCTCGAAAATGGAACCCGAATGGTCTTTCCCTAGCAGACCCTAAAGAACTAGTCTTCTCCCCCCATTCTGAATTTTTATTTTTTTTAGGTTTTTACAAAATGAAGACTGCCTGTGAACTAAACCATGGTCTAATGCTACACGCTTTGATCACTAAACGAAATAATGACATACTACCGAGTGAATTAGTATCAGTAATCAGAGAAAGAATGGACGGAGTTAGAAAAGAATCCAGATGCGAAGATAATAAGTTACAATTTGGTAAAGGAAAATCAAAATCCGCAGCGAAAAGAAGAGCACGACACCTAGAAAGATGTCACAAATGCGGAAAATGGTCACATGGAGGTAAATGTTCAAATAATCAAACCTATTCAAATACCGAATTTGTTACTTTATGCAGAGACGGACCGTTCATATGTTTAGAAGAAAAGACACTGAATGCTCGAGGTTACGCCTATGTAGCTATGGAAAACCAATTAAACCGACTATCTTATGAATGGGATAGATCATATAACTAAGAAATCTATTTCACAGGTATGTTTGTACAGTTTTTATTTTATTTATTTTTATTTTTAAACCTTTTGATGATAAACGCTAATTTGTTCGCTATAAAGTATTAAATTGGTATTAAATAAAATTAGGTTTGGCGACCGAAATTATTAATATCATTCAAAAATTTATTACATTACTGCGAAATTTAACGTTTATTCTTAAGGTATAAATATCTTTAATCAATCAACACAAAATATTTCAAAAATTCGTCATGAGTTAAATTAGGTCTTGGAACCGAAATTACTTTATCGAAAAGAGGGGCGTATATTTTTGATAATATTTGATTGATTAAAGTGGGATAAAAAGCCAAAAAGATTTTTAATTTTATTTTTACCATGTTTTTAAAATTAATATTTAAATCTTAAATAAATATTGTAAACTTTGTAAAAATAATATTTTTAAAATTGTAAATATTTGAAAAATTAATATAAGTTTGGTATGAATTTATAAATTTTTAAATTAAGTTTGGTGTGAATTTTTAATTTTTAAAATATGAAATTTTAATTTTATGCATTTCAAATTTTAAGTTTGGTGTGAATTTTTAATATTAATTTTGAATTTTATATTTAAATTGTGTGAATTTAAAAACAAAAATTTACTTTATCTCATTAAGTTAAAAATATGATTTTTAAAATTCGTCGTAAGTTGAAGACTAGATCTTTGAACCGAAATTGCTTTACCCGAGGGAGGGACGAGAACTTTTATTATCATTATTTTTAATCTTATTGAATTAAAGTATGCCAAAAACATTAAAAAACCCAAAAATCTTAGCTTTAAAAAAATCGGAGCAAAAAGACAAATTTTAAAATTTTGTCGGAGGACGAACTAGGACATCGATCCGAAACGACCTCGTCCTAAATAACAAGGGAAACAAAATTTTAAATTAATTAATTAATTGTTTTAATTAGTATAAGATGTAAAAAAAAAAAAAAGAGCAAACTCCGCGACTCGCGGAGTTTGAAAGGGAAATCTCCGCGACTCGCGGAGGGACCAAAACCCAGAAAAAAAATAAAACGTAAAAAACTGATCAGTTTGAAACCACACACCACAAACTCAAAGAAAACTGCGAAAATAACTGCCGAAAAAACCCCAAAAACACCCCCAAAAATCACAATTTTTAACCGTTAATCACCAAATCTTTTACTAAAATCATGTTGAGAAGGATGCTATCAAGGAATTACTAAAGAAAAACGGTAAATTTCTACACCTAAACACCATTTAATTCGAAAATTAGTGTTCTTGAGCAATTTTTTCCCCAATTTGATTTTGATGCTTTTTAGTGTAATTAGGCTTAAATTGTTTATGTATTATGCTTATATAACCTAGATTGATGCTGTTTAACATGATTAGAAGCCTTAAACTTCAAATTTTGAGTAATCTAGGGTTTGTGTTCTTGAGCAAATTTAGGGCTTTTTGATATAAACAGGTTATGGCCGATTTTTGTCATGAATTGTTGCTAAATTAAGTAGTGTAACATGTCTAGGTAATTAAATGATCCAAACTTTGAGCCTAAACATGATTTTTGAGAATTAAAGTGGACTTTTTCAAGTCTAAAAATTCATGAACTTGATTTTTGAGAGATAATGCCATTTGAAACTTGTTTAATTGCTAGTAATGATTATTTTGACATGTTATTTGAGTTGAATGCTTATGAACTTGGCGAACATTTTCTTATATGCTTATTTGAAAAAGTGTAGATTTGATAAAAATGTGAAAATGAGCTTAAGTTTGATATAAATTGATCATGTCATTGTAATTATTTTGATTGATGATTTTGCTGACACTAATGCATATTTGGATGCACAAAAATTGTGTTTGATGTGTTTTGCAGACTGAAAGGTGTGAATCTTCATCCCAAGCTCGCAATGCTCCTGCTGAGAATGCGGAACAACAGGAGGTGGATAACTACTACAAGCAGGATATACCTCATCCAGTCATGACCTTTTCTGATATGCACTTGGAAGAGTTGCACCTAAACCTGAGATTTGACAGACTTTAGATAGATTATCCAAAATATCAAAGGGGTTTGCATACTCTTCATTCTAAGGTTGTTGAGGTACCGAGGGTCATAGAATGGGGACCCTTAGAAGCTGTAGAATTGGTCGGGCCAATTAGGGAATTACTTGTACAGAGGTATGGTAATTCTACTTTTAATGACTGGGTACGTTTATTCACCATGCGTAGACTTGTATATAAAGTATGGTGTGAAGAATTATTGTGTAGTACAGAGTTGAATGATCGGGTAACTAGTTTAACCGATCGATCTTTTATTAGATTTTTGTTAGGCGGTTCGATGCGCCACATGTCTTTACTGGACATGGCTCAGGCTTTACGTATATATACTCCTGAGGAGTTAGCATCTGCCGATTGTAGAGGGTTGATACTAAACGGTAGAAAGATAGATGAAAATTTTGATACACACGGTGTGTGGAGTCAAATGACAAGCCATCACCGTTTCAAAGGGGGAAATTACTCTTATTTGGATATAGATAGAGCCGAATTAAGAGTGATTCATAGGTTTTTAGCTAATTCGATTACACAAAGGGGTAAAAACAAGGAAAAGGTAAATGAACAGGATTTGTTTTACCATATATGTATTCGAGACCCACAAAGCGCTGTAAGTATACCGTATTGTGTGGGTTATTATTTATCAGCTATGGTTCGGGGGATGAGACCGCATAGCATAATAGGAGGTGGTATTTTTATTACTTTGATTGCTGAATATCTCGGTGTGGATATAAGTCGGGGGGGATTATTAGTAGAAGAACCAGAACCCCGAGATACTATAGGTTTAAATGTATACCATGGTGCGAAAGTTTTGAAGAGGCGAAATAACGCCGCAGTACCATACCATGGTAGACATCCACAGGTTGAGAGAAACCAACAATAAGGTAATGTAGGAGGGGGGAATGAGATGCAAGAAATGCAAAGGTTTATAGCTTCTCAGGAGTACGAAAATGCTAGACAGAGAGCATTTGAAGATTGGCAAGTTCATCATAACCAAATCATAGCTCATTGCCAACATATAGGTAGAAACTATATTCCTACACCGAAACCCATCTTCCCTCCCTGGTCTATAGAGATGCAGCCACCGTATCCTACGTATAACCCTGCCGAAGCATTCTATAGCACCTATGGTTATGCCTGGAACCCCTATTGGTATCAATATCATCCCTAGTTTACTTATTATATTTTTTTTATTATTTTGTAATTTGTAATGATTGATACGTTTAATACTTTTGTTAATATTTTAATAGTTTTTATAATTG
Source organism: Rutidosis leptorrhynchoides (assembly GCF_046630445.1). Classification (NCBI taxonomy): domain Eukaryota; kingdom Viridiplantae; phylum Streptophyta; class Magnoliopsida; order Asterales; family Asteraceae; genus Rutidosis; species Rutidosis leptorrhynchoides. The sequence continues at coordinate 204,164,037 of NC_092340.1, forward strand.
TCTAACTTTTATTCTTAGATTTTAATAATTTTTGAATGTGGGGTAATATACCAAACTTCAAAAATATGTATATATGTTTGCAGTTTATCTTATGTACACAACAGGGTAAAACAACGCATTTTCAAAGACTGGCATTAAGTTCAGCAAAAGCAACTAATTTTGACGACAAGATGCAAAATATATGTGAAATAACAACAAGACGGAATGAACAAATGATGTGCACCATTTATCATTCAGCAAACAAACGCCAATATATTTGGAAAATTTGGTAAAAATTTAATCATTTTCACACAAATCACCCTCAATAATTTAAATTATTACTGATTTCTTGCAAATGAGGGCATTGCAAGATCTTAAGTGTGGGAAGGGGTTAAATTCTTTCGGATTTTAAAATTTTTTACTTTATACACTTGGTTACCATTAAAAATACTAGTAAAGTAGTAGTTGTATTAGAATCTAGTGCTCTCTGATAATAAAGAACAGCCCAAGTCTTATATACTGACTACCTAAATCTAGTAAAATTTTTCAAAATTTTCAATTAAATGAACTCAAAATCATGTTTATACATATTTATGAACGATAAAACTAGGTTTTAACACCGAAATTATTGTTACCTCAAAAAGGACATAAATTGAGAAACAAACCAAAATGTTAAAATTCATTTAAAATGGAATAGAGGACGATAAAAAGGAAAATAAAATCCAAGTGTGGAAAATTTACCAAGTTATGTTAAACATATGTCACATATATCTGTAACAAATAACTGAAAATACTTTTGCTTTAGACTAAACTAAACTGTTTTACCCGATGAAAGAAAAGAAAAGATGGATCTACACGATGAATCAATTCCATCATTAAAAGGAAGTAAAGTCTTCCGAAAAAGACACGCGCTTCTTGATTTAGGTCATGAAGTTGTCGTCCAGACCAGCTGTAGGTTGACGAAAAATCGAGAAAAGTCATCACTAAAATCAACAGGAAATCCACGGACCTCAGCATTAAACAGGGTCACCAAGTGGTCAGATTTATCCTAACCATGAGAAGGATTTATCTCGTAAAATGGGGGGGCACCATGCAAATTAGCTGGATAAGACTAATGAATCAGATCCCCAGAAAGGATAATCTCCTTAAAGATTAAAAATCAGCTTTTAAGACTGATATTACTCAATCCTTGAGATTGACCTTAAAGATTGAGAATTACAAACTCATGGAATTCAATGATATCTAAACTCGAGCTTGAACGAGAAAATATTTTGATCAAAAATTACAAACCGATTTGTTTTCTGAAAACTCTATTTTCAATGCGTTCATTACCATTGAACGTAAAATCTTAGGAATTCACCTGGAATTTATTAGGTCACCTGAACCAAATCGGGTGTCAACCGTAAGAACGGTGGTTGTATAGTGGTCAAAGACAGGACCTTGTGCCATACCGAAAAATTATAAGGGTGAGCTTTACTATTGCTCCTACCAAGGATAGTAATTGCGTCTGACACGTTATAGACCATAATTAAAAGCATGTCAGGGGACATTGCCTTAACAGTTGCTTGTTCAACGCTTTCCTTTACAACCGGACGGTAGTTTACCGAAAGGTAATATACGGGACAAGTGAACTGGACGTGTTGCTTTCCAAATACAAGGTTAGCAAGTGGGTGACACAAAACCATAAGTTTTGAGCTAAAATTTTCAAATCTGAAACCCACCAAACCCACAAAAATATTTTGCAAACACCGGTAAAGGGTTATTCCGGAAAACTTATCTAGGGTAAAAACTAGATTTAATTTTCAAAAGATCAAATGTTTTCATAAAGATCCAATTTCCTTAATGGATCTAAATTTTTATAGTCATGTGGGACTGTAAACCATATCGTTACTACCATTGTTTATACCACCGTATAGAAATCACTGATGTACAAAGTGTGAAGAATAAAGAAGTGATTCTAGTATTTCAAGACGATATTGCTTGAGGACAAGCAACGCTCAAGTGTGGGAATATTTGATAATGCTAAAAATGAACATATATTTCATAGCATTATTCCTCAAGAAAGACAAGCTTTTAGTTGCAATTGTTCTATTTACAAGTGATATTCGTTTAAATAATAAAAGGTGAAGACAAAAGACAGATTCGACGAATTGAAGACGCAAACGACCAAAAAGCTCAAAAGTACAAAAGACAATCAAAGAGGTTCCAATTATTGATAAGAAACGTCTCGAAATTACAAGAGTACAAGATTCAAAACGCAAAGTACAAGATATTAAATTGTACGCAAGGACGTTCGAAAATCCAGAACCGGGACCAGAGTCAACTCTCAACGCTCGACGCAACGGACTAAAAATTACAAGTCAACTATGCACATAAATATAATATAATATTTAAATAATTCTTATAATTATTTAATATATTATATTTATTTAAAACCGTCGGTAAACAAAGAGCCAAACTCCTCTGAGCTGTAAAAGCAAACTCCGTGACTCGCGGAGTTTGAAGGCCAAAAAGGCAGCGAGTGGCGGAGCCCCAATTTCAGAAACTCCCTATAAAGCTCGCGCATTCTGATCGTAAAAAATCATCTTTTTCTTCTCCTCATTCATACGTAAAATATATATATATATTTATAATTTATATTTTAATTTTAATTATAATTCTAATAATAAGGGTATGTTAGCGAATGTTGTAAGGGTGTAAGTCGAAATTCTGTCCGTGTAACGCTACGCTATTTTTAATCATTGTAAGTTATGTTCAACCTTTTTATATTAATGTCTCGTAGCTAAGTTATTATTATGCTTATTTAATCCGAAGTAATCATGATGTTGGGCTAATTACTAAAATTGGGTATTTGGGCTTTGTACCATAATTGGGGTTTGGACAAAAGAACGACACTTGTGGAAATTAGACTATGGGCTATTAATGGGTTTTATATTAACTAAACAATACCTTGTTAATTTAATATACAAACTTATAATTTGACGTATTTATATATAACCACATACGCTTGACTAGGTACGGTGGGCGGGATATCTATAAATACCAATAATTATTCATTTTACCGGATACGGAACTGGATTAATAGTTAATAAACTTGTTGAAACAGGGGTGAATTACATTCAAGGGTAATTGGTGTAATTGTTAACAAAGTAGTAAAACCTTGGTTTACACGCAGTCGATAACCTGGTGTATTCATTAAACAAAGTATTAAAACCTTGTTACAATTCGAATCCCCAATTAGTTGGAATATTTGACTTCGGGAATAAGAATAATTTGACGAAGGCTTTCGCTCTTTATATTTATGACTGATGGACTATTATGGACAAATTCGTATGGACATATTAAATAATCCAGGACAAAGGACAATTAACCCATGGGCATAAAACTAAAATCAACACGTCAAACATCATGATTACGGAAGTTTAAATAAGCATAATTATTTTATTTCATATTTAATTTCCTTTATTTTATATTTAATTGCACTTCTAATTATCGCACTTTTATTTATTGTTATTTAATCGCACTTTTAATTATCGTACTTTTTTATTATCGCAATTTTATTTTATCGCACTTTTATTTATTGCAATTTCATTATCGTTATTTATTTTACGCTTTAAATTAAGTCTTTTATTTATTTAATATTTTACATTAGGTTTTAACTGCGACTAAAGTTTTAAAATCGACAAACCGGTCATTAAACGGTAAAAACCCCCTTTATAATAATAATATTACTTATATATATATATATATATATATATATATGTATTTCTATAAAAGTAAACTAATATAGCGTTAAGCTTTGTTTAAAAAGATTCCCTGTGGAACGAACCGGACTTACTAAAAACTACACTACTGTACGATTAGGTACAGTGCCTATAAGTGTTGTAGCAAGGTTTAAGTATATCCATTCTATAAATAAATAAATATCTTGTGTAAAATTGTATCGTATTTAATATTATATTTTTGCAAAAATATAAGCTATTTCGTATACACCTCGCGAAACATCACTTTTAGAACAGCCTACAAAACTCCAATTGGAACCACACCTTTTAAACTCGTTTACGGAAAAGCATGTCATCTTCCAGTAGAAATTGAACACAAAGTATTTTGGGCTTTGAAGACATGTAATCTTGATTTACATGAAGCCGGACGTCTACGATTAAGTCAGCTAAACGAATTAGAAGAATTAAGACATGAAGCATACGAAAATTCGTTAATCTATAAAGAAAGAACGAGGAAATGGCATGATAAAAGAATCAGAAGTTCAAAAGAATTTAAAGAAGGAGACAGAGTTCTTCTTTTCAATTCACGATTCAAGCTATTTCCTGAAAAATTAAAATCAAGATGGTCTGGACCATTCATAGTCAAAAGAGTTTTGAGTTAATAAATTCAAATGGGATTGAATTTAAAGTTAATGGTCACAGAGTTAAACATTACATACATGATCCGATGCAAGTTGACAACGAAGTTAATCACAATTTCAACACCACAGCTAACTAAGTGTGGGGAGGTTCGAGTCTTTAAAGGATAATATGTATTTCTGTTAGAGTTAGATGTTCTGTTTTCATGTAGTTCTCGAAAATGGAACCCGAATGGTCTTTCCCTAGCAGACCCTAAAGAACTTGTCTTCTCCCCCCATTCTGAATTTTTATTTTTTTAGGTTTTACGAGATGAAGACTTCCTGTGAACTAAACCATGGTCTAATGCTACACGCTTTGATCACTAAACGTAATAATAACATCCTTCCAAGTGAAATAGTATCATTAATCAGAGGTAAATTGGACAGAGTAAGAAAAGATCTAGGAACGAAAATAATAAGTTATAGTTTGGTAAAGGAAAATCAAAATCCGCAGCAAAAAGAAGAGCACGACACCTTAAAAGATGTCACAATTGAGGAAAATGGTCACACGAAGGAAAATGCTCGATGAATCAGACATATTCCAATACCGAATTTGTTACTTTATGCAGAGATGGACCGTTCATATGTTTCGAAGAAAAAAACATTAAATGCTCGAGGTTACGCCTATGTAGCTATGGAAAACCAATTAGTCTGACTATCTTATGAGTGGGCTAAAGCAGGTCGCTAAGAATTCTATTTCACAGGTAAGTATGTACAGTTTTTATTTTGATTTTTATTTTTAACCTTTTGATAATAAACGCTAAATCATTCGCTATAAAGTATTAAATTGGTACTCAATAAAATTAGGTTTTGCGACCGAAATTATTGATATCATACAAAAATTTATTACATCACTGTAAAATTTACCGTTTATTCTTAAGGTATAATTATCTTTAATCAACCAACCCAAAATATTTCAAAAATTCGCCAGGAGTAAAACTAGGTAAAATAGCCGAAATTACTTTACCGAAAAGAGGGGGGGTATATTTTTGATAATATTTGATTGATTAAAGTGGGATAAAAGACCAAAAAGATTTTTAATTTTATTTTTACCATGTTTTTAAAATTAATATTAAATTAATATTGTAAACCTTTTAAAATCAAAATATTTAAATCTGTAAATATTTGAAAAATTAATATTTTTAATATAAGCTTGTATGTATAAAAACTAAAATATAATTTAAGTTTGGTGTGAATTTTTAATATGAATTTTTAACTTTATGCATCTTAAATTTAAGTTTGGTGTGAATTTAAAAACAAAAATTTACTTTATTTCGTTAAGTTAAAAATTTGATTTTTAAAATTCGTCGTGAGTTGAAGACTAGGTCGTTGAACCGAAATTGCTCTACCCAAGGGAGGAACGAGAACTTTTATTATCATTATTTTTAATCTTATTGAACTAAAGTATGCCAAAAACATTTAAAAAACCCAAAAATCTTTACTTTTAAAATCGCGCTTTGAATTGACAAATTTTAAAATTTTGTCGAGGGACGGATTAGGACATCGATCCGAAACGCCCTCATCCTAAAAAGTAACAAATTTTTAAAATTTTATTAATTATATGTTTTATAAGTTTTAAGGTTTTTATTAAAAAAAAAAGCCAAAAAGTACTGTACCCGGACCCCCATGCGATCGCATGGGTTTTGAACTTCAACTCCATGCGATCGCATGGAGCTGAAAAATTGGCCAGAATCAAAAAGCTCAGCGAGCTGCTCTCTGTCCCATTCCATACTCACACACACATACGAGCATACACACACATACCTCTCAATTTTCATCAAATTTTCACCAAATTCAACCAAATTTCTCGCTACAATCCGCTCTAAACATGAATTTGATAAGGAGTTTATCAAAAAGGGTAACAATTTCACCCCTAAATCTCTTTAAATTTGATTTTTAGTGTTCTTGAGCTATATTTTTTCTAATTTGATTTTGTTAATTTCTAATGTAATTAGTGTTAAATTGTTAGTATTTTATGCATGTATAACCTAGATTGATGCTATTTAACATGATTTGAAGCCAAAAACTTCAACTTTTTTAGAAATCTAGGGTTTGTGTTCTTGAGCAATTTGGGGCTTTTTGATATAAACAGGTTATGACCGATTTTTATCATGAATTATTGCTAAAATAAGTAGTGTAACATATTTAGGTAGTTAAATGATCTAAATATTGATCCTAAACATGATTTTTGGAGATTAAAGTAGACTTTTTAAGTCTAAAATTCATGAACTTGATTAATTTGATATAATTGCCATTTGAGACTTGTTTAATTGTTAGTAATGACTATTTTGACATGTTATTTGAGTTAAATGCTTATGAACTTTGTATACATTTTTATACGTACTTATTTGAAAAAGTGTAGAATTGTAAAAAATGTGAAAATGTGTATAAGTTTAATTTTGATTGAACATGTTATTGTGGTTAATTTAAGTGTTATTTTACTAACACTAATGCATATTTGGATGCACAAATTTTGTGTTTAATGTGTTTTGTAGAAAATCGATACTGCTGGTGCTTCATCATCATCTAGACAACCACAGCAGGAACCTGAACCAGAATATGAGCCGCAATACGAGCCAAAACCCGAACAAGAACCACAACAGGAATAACAACATCAGCCTGATCAACATGTACCGTATTATGATCTGCTACAGTTTGATAATGAATTCATAGTAGTTCCGATGCATCCGCCACTAGAATACCCAACAATTCCTGAACATACATTGCATCCTAATCTGAGATTCGATAGAAGCTGGAGAGATTACCCGGTATATCAAAGTAATAAATTCAAATTAGTAACAAAAGATGTAGAGGTGCCTAGGGTAATTGATTGGAATCCTTTGGAAAGGGTCCAACTTGCTGACCGTGTTAGGGAGCATCTGATTCAAAGGTATGGCAGTTCTTCTTTTACCGATTGGGAACGTCTATTCACCATTCGTAGACTTGTATATAAGGAATGGTGTGTTGAGCTGATGAGTACTATAGCGTTAAATGTAGATGTAGATAGATTAGATGATAGAAGTTTTCTTAGGTTTATACTTGGCCGTAGGATGTACAGGATGTCCATGCTGGACATGGCCAGGGCTTTGCAGATATATACGCCCGCTGAATTACTACTACCCGATTGTATGAATTTGATTTATCGTGGTGAAATGGTAGATAGGAATTTTGATGCGAACGCCGTCTGGAGGCGTATGTCTGATTATAATGTTTTTGGGCGGGGAGGAACACATACCTACTTACATATTAACAGAGACGAGCTTCGTATAATTCATAGATTTTTGGCTAACTCGATTACACAGAGAGGTCATAACAAGGAAAAATTGACCTTACATGATTTATTTTACCTAAAGTGTATTCGAGACCCAAGAGGCTTTGTTAATATCCCCTACTGTGTTGGTTTTTATTTATCTAAGATGGTTGAAGGAATACATGAAGGGGGGATTATAGGAGGAGGTATTTTTGTTACTCTCATTGGAGAGTATTTAGGTGTAGATAAGGACCAAGGGGGTCCACTTTTGGAATGTAGGGAACAGGTTGAGCTTTTAGGATTGAGGGTTTATGCGGGTGCTAAGGTATTAAAGAATAGATGCAACCAGGCAATACCCTATGAAGGTAGTCATCCTCAGGTAGAGAGAGGCTCAGATGAGGAGATGGAGGAAGCGGATGACATTAGGGATGTCATTCGGGAGGCTATGACTGATGTCTACCAGCGTGTAGATGAGGTAGACATGACAAACGCGGAGAGATTTCGTCGGATTGAGCAGTGGCAAGCCCGGAATGATTACAAGCATTCCAGGAAACGACATCATGATAGATGGGACTATCATCAGCGTCAGATTATAAGCCGGCTGTCACCTCAGGATCACTACGTTCCGACCCGACCCGCTTACTATCCTCAACACCAGCCCGAGATGAGACCACCATATACTCTCTACGACCCTAACCAGGCATACCAGTACACCTATCACCAACCATGCAACCCGGACGATGACATGAACTGGAACCCCTATCCAGATTGATTTAGTTCTTGTTGGTAATTTTTATGATTTTTAATTTTTATTATTTCTGTTTATTTATGTTTAAACACATTATATTTTGATACTTTTATTGTAATGTTTAATATTTTTATTATGTTGTACTAATGTTTCATATTTGATTTGAAAGTGGGATTTTTAAGTCCCATTTCAAATTATCATGCTTATTTATATTTGTATGTATGTATATTGTCAATTGTACAAAACAGGGTAAACAGCGCATTTTCAAAGACTGGCATTAAGTTCAGGAAAAGCTACTAATTTTGACGACAAAACGAAAAACAAATGTGATGTAACAACAAGACGGAATGAACAAATGATGTGCACCATTTATCATTCAGCAAACAAACGCCAATATGTTTGGAAACTTTGGTAAAATTTAATCATTTTTCTACGCTAATTACCCTCAATAATTTAAATTGTTACTGATTTCTTACAAATGAGGGCATTGCAAGATCTTAAGTGTGGGAAGGGGTTAAATTCTTTCGGAATTTTAAAAATTTTTGACTTATAAACTTGGTTACCATTAGAAATACTAGTAACACAGTAGTTGTATTAGAATCTAGTGCTCTCTGATAATAAAGAACAGCCCTAGTCTTATATACTGACTACCCAATTCTGGTAAAATTTTTCAAAATTTGCAATTAAATGAACTCAAAATCATGTTTATACATATTTATGAACGATAAAACTAGGTGTTAACAGCGAAATTATTGTTACCTCGGAAAGGACATAAATTGAGAAACAAACCAAAATGTTAGAATTCATTTAAAATGGAATAGAGGACAATAAAAAGGCAAAGAAAGGAAAATAAAAGCCAAGTGTGGGAAAATTTACCAAGTTATTTAAAACATATATCACATATTTTTGTACAAATAACTGAAGATACTTTTGCTTTAGACTAATCTAAACAGTTTTAGTCAATTTACTGTAATACATTTAAAAGAAAGATGGATCTACACGATGAATCAATTCCATCATTAAAAGGAAGTAAAATCTTCCGAAAAAGAAACACGCTTCTTGATATAGGTCATGAAGTTGTCGTCCAGACCAGCTGTAGGTTGACGAAAAATCTAGAAAAGTCATCTCTAAAATCAGCAGGAAATCCACGGACCTCAGCATCAAACAGGGTCACCAAGTGGTCAGACTTATCCTAACCATGATAGGATCTGTCTTGTAAAATGGGGAGGACGCCGTGCAAATTAGCTGGATAAGACTAATGAATCAGATCCCCAGAAAGGATAATCTCCTTAAAGATCAAAAATTAGCTTTTAAGCCTGATATTACTCAATCCTAGAGATTGACCTTAAAGATTGAGAATTACAAACTCATGGAATTCGATGATATCTAAACTCGAGCTTGAATGAGAAAATATTTTGATCAAAATTACAAACCGATTTGTTTTCTGAAAACCCATTTTCAATGCGTTCATTACCATTGAACGTAAAATCCTAGGAATTCACCTGGAATTCATTAGGTCACCTGAACCAAATCGGGTGTCAACCGTAAGAACGGTGGTTGCATAGCATGGTCAAAGACAGGACCTTGTACCAGACCGAAGAAAAATTATAAGGGTGAGCTTTACTATTGCTCCTACCAAGGATAGTAATTACATCCGACACGTTATAGACCATAATTAAAAGCATGTCAGGGGACATTGCCTTAACAGTTGCTTGTTCAACGCTTTCCATTACAACCGGACGGTAGTTTACCGAAAGGTAATATACGGAACAAGTATACTGGACGTGTTGCTTTCCCAATACAAGGTTAGCAATTGGGTGACACAAAAGCACAAGTTTTGAGCTAAAATTTTCAAATCTGAAACCCACCAAACCCACAAAAATAATTTGCAAACACCGGTGAAGGGTTATTTCGAAAAACTTATCTAGGGTAAAAGCTAGATTTAATTTCCAAAAGATCAAATGTTTTCATAAAGATCCAATTTCCTTAAAGGATCTAAAATTTTATAGTCATATGGGACTGTAAACCACATCGTTACTACCATTGTTTATACCGCCGTATAGAAATCACTGATGTACAAAGTGTGAAGAATAAAGAAGTGATTCTAGTATTTGTATTTCGGGACTATATTGCTTGAGGACAAGCAACGCTCAAGTGTGGGAATATTTGATAATGCTAAAAATGAACATATATTTCATAGCATTATCCCTCAAGAAAGACAAGATTTTAGTTGCAATTGTTCTATTTACAAGTGATATTCGTTTAAATAATAAAAGGTGAAGACAAAAGACAGATTCGACAAATTGAAGATGCAAACGACCAAAAAGCTCAAAAGTACAAAATACAATCAAAGTGGTTCCAATTATTGATAAGAAACGTCTCAAAATTACAAGAGTACAAGACGCAAAACGCAAAGTATAAGATATTAAATTATACGCAAGGACGTTCGAAAATCCGGAACCGGGACCAAAGTCAACTCTCAATACTCGACGCAACGGACTAAAAATTACAAGTCAACTATGCACATAAATATAATATAATATTTAAATAATTCTTATAATTATTTATATATTATATTTATTTATAAAAACCGTCGGCATACAAAGAAACAAAAATATGTGAGCTGCTACCTACCCCCATGCGATCGCATGGCCTGGAGGCACAAAAGCCATGCGATCACATGACACACCTTTTCAGCCCACATGCCTATAAATTTCGCGGTTTTGATCGATGTTAAACACATCTTTTTCTTCTTTCTCTCATACGTAAGATATATATATATTTATATTTTAATTTTAATTTTAATTTTAATTTCTAATAATAAGGGTATGTTATCGAATGTTGTAAGCGTGTAAGTCGAAATTCTGTCCGTGTAACGCTACGCTATTTTTAATCACTGTAAGTTATGGTTATTGTTATTTTTAAATTAATATCTCATAGCTAAGTTATTATTATGCATATTTAATGCCAAAGTAATCATGATGTTGGGCTAAATATTAAAATTGGGTAATTGGGCTTTGTACCATAATTGGGGTTCGGACAAAAGAACGACACTTGTGGAAATTAGACTATGGGCTATTAATGGGTTTTATATTAACTAAACGATACCTCGTTAAATTAATATATAGACTTATAATTTGACATATTTATATATAACCACATACGCTTGACTGGGTACGGTGGGCGGGATATCTATAAATACCAATAATTGTTCATTTTACCGGACACAGAACTGGATTAATAGTTAATAGACTTGTTGAAACAGGGGTGGATTACATTCAAGGGTAATTAGTGTAATTGTTAACAAAGTAGTAAAACCTTGGTTTACACACAGTGGATAACCTGGTGTATTCATTAAACAAAGTATTAAAACTTTGTTACAATTCGAATCCCCAATTAGTTAGAATATTTGACGTCGGGAATAAGAATAATTTGACGAAGACTTTCGCACTTTACATTTATGACTGATGGACTATTATGGACAAATCCGTATGGACATATCGAATAATCTAGGACAAACGACAATTAACCCATGGGAATAAACTAAAAACAACACGTCAAACATCATGATTACGGAAGTTTAAATAAGCATAATTCCTTTATTTCATATTTAATTTCCTTTATTTTCATATTTAATTGCACTTTTAATTATCGCACTTTTATTTATTGTCATTGTATTTAATTGAACTTTTAATTATCGCACTTTTATTTATTGTCATTGTATTTAATTGCACTTTTAATTATCGTACTTTTTAATTATCGCAATTTTATTTTATCGCACTTTTATTTATCGCAATTTCATTATCGTTATTTACTTTACACTTTAAATTAAGTTGTATTTATTTTTAGTATTTTACATTAGGTTTTAACTGCGACTAAAGTTTTAAAATCGACAAACAGGTCATTAAACGATAAAAACCCCCATTTTATAATAATAATATTACTTATATATATATATATATTTGTATTTTTATAAATTTAAAACTAATATAGCGTTAAGCTTGTTTAATTTTCCCTGTGGAACGAACCGGACTTACTAAAAACTACACTACTGTACGATTAGGTACACTGCCTATAAGTGTTGTAGCAAGGTTTAGGTATATCCATTCTATAAATAAATAAATATCTTGTGTAAAATTGTATCATATTTAATAGTATTTCGTTATAAAAATAATATTATTTCCTAGTGCACCTCGCACACATCATGTATACACTGGGTCGTGGATTGATTCAAGATAATATATATCGATTTATTTCTGTACATCTAATTGTGGACAACTAGTTGTAGGTTACTAACGAGGACAGCTGACTTAATAAACTTAAAACAGTAAAACGTATTAAAAATGTTGTAAATATATTTTGAACATACTTTGATATATATGTACATATTTGTTATAGATTCGTGAATCAACCAGTGGCCAAGTCTTACTTCCCGACGAAGTAAAAATCTGTGAAAGTGAGTTATAGTCCCATTTTTAAATCTAATATTTTTGGGATGAGTATACATACAGTTTTATAAATGTTTTACAAAATAGACACAAGTATGCGAAACTACATTCTATGGTTGGATTATTAAACCGAATATCGCCCTTCAAGTCCGGTAGCCTAAGAATTAGGGAAATGGCCCCTAATTGACGCGAATCCTAAAGATAGATCTATTGGGCTTAACAACCCCCATTCAGGTTATGGATGGTTTAGTACTTCAAGATTATTATACAGACGAGAGGCTCTGTTTTGGGGATATTCTATGCATTAAGTTAACGTCGGTTACCAGGTGTTCAACATATGAATGATTTTTATGCACTTGCGAGTGTAATGATATTTATGAAAATGAGAAATCTTGTGGTCTATTATTATGATTTAATAATATATAGGTTAAACCTATAACTCACCAACATTTTTGTTGACGTTTTAAGCATGTTTATTCTCAGGTGATTATTAAGAGCTTCCGCTGTTGCATACTAAAATAAGGACAAGATTTGCAGTCCATGCTTGTATGATATTGTGTAAAAACTGCATTCAAGAAACTTACTTTGATGTAATATATTTTTATTGTAAACCATTATGTAATGGTCGTGTGTAAAAGGTATATTTTAGATTATCATTATTTCATAATCTACGTAATGCTTTTTAAACCTTTATCGATAAAATAAAGGTTATGGTTGTTATAAAAATGAATGCACTCTTTGAAAAACGTCTCATATAGAGGTCAAAACCTCGCGACGAAATCAATTAATATGGAACATTTATAATCAATATGAACGGGACATTTCAGTTGGTATCCGAGTGTTGGTCTTAGAGAACCAAAAAATTTGCATTAGTGTGTCTTATCGAGTTTATTAGGATGCATTAGTGAGTCTGGACTTCGACCGTGTTTTCTTTAAAAATGATTGCTTAACATTTTTGTTGGAAACTATATATTATTAACATGTAAATATTATGTGATATATTAATCTCTTAACGTGTTTGATATTGTGTGATAGATGTCTACCTCTAGCACGAATCCCATTGACTCACCTAATAATAATGAAGAGACGAATATATATTGGGAAGATTCACAAATTCCCGAAGAACCGGAAGAAGAAGAACCGGAAGAAGAGGAACCGGAAGAAGAAGAGGTTCCGGGGGGGGGGGGGGGGGGAATATTAGGAACCACAGAAAAAGGGTCAAATAAAAGAAAATCCTCCACCAATGGACCAAAGTTAATAATGGTCAATGGTGTTTCCGCTAAGGAAGCAAAATATTGGGAAGATTACTAATTCTCCGATGAATCGGATCCCGATGAGGATTCTGATGATGTTATAGAAATTACCCCCACCTAATTTAAAGAGGCAAAAGAAAAGAATAAGGGAAAAGGTATAAAAATAGAGAAACCTGATTCCAACCCTGATGAACTTTATATGTATCGGCAACATCCGTATTTCCTAAATTTTAACAATAACCCGGGAACCTCTAAACCACCAGGTTTTTCTAAACCATTGTGGAAAACGACAGCTCGTATTAGGGGAGCATTATATATCCCTAGAAAATTAGTGAAACGAACTAAGTCCGAAGAAGAAGAAACAAGCGAGTCGGAATAAAGGGTTGTAATCATACGGTGTAATATATGTAATATAAGTGTGCTTGTACTTTTATGTTGTATGTAAAAAAAAATTTGCTTGTATTATTTGATAATTATCTTTTACAAATCTAATCCTCGTCTGTTTTACAGTATAAAAACACAATGGACGTTAATGATAGACAACCAAAAATTTTAGAAGACCTACCCGGGGACATGATTGATGAAATCTTGTCTAAAGTTGGTCAGAATTCGTCGGCACAATTATTTACGGCGAAATTAGTTTGTAGAACATTTGATGAAAATTCCAAGAATGCCTTAGTTTATAAAAGGCTTTCATTTGAAAGTTGGGGTATATCACATTGGGGAGACCGTAAGCTACGCCGTGTTTTCTTTAAAGCATTAAATGTGGGGAACCCAAGTGTAATTTTGCGCTACGGATTAAGAACCTATTTTGACTCAACTTATCCAAACATATGACTTTGTGAATTAGAAAGAGCTTCTAACATACAACATAAAGAAGCATGTTATGCTTATGGGTTAGTGATGTTCGCTTCTCACCAGAGTGAGAAAAAGAACATCGGATTACAACTGTTCAACAAAACATTCCCACAAGTAACGGACTCAGTAGTTAGGGTGAGAAACAAGGTTTTTAGATTATTACGGGGCTGTTGGGCATTACGAAACCCTCGTCCCTTTGACGATGTTACAACATGTTGTCTTATCAACAGCCACAATGATTATGTTCCACAAAACCAAGGATGGGAAGTAGTCTTAGTAAAACCAGAATGCATGATTTGTTTCTGGATTTATGAACTACGTGTCTTTATTGCCTTTGTTGAACGACTTGCGTATTAACTAGGATTGTCATCAAAACTGCTTTGTATCAATGTTATTGTGTGCTATATCTTATGCTATATAGCGGTATTGTAAGTTTGTAAAATATTGTGTAATAGTTTGAACGCGAAATATTATTATAATCAGTTTTTCATACAGAATTGTAGTGGTTGAATTGTATAGTAGCTACTAAGTATGAACTTAACGGGTAGGTACTACTCGAATGGAAAAAAAAAACTATAAAACGCTAATATGAAGAAAAAGCTTTTATAAATAAGTTCATATTATGCTACGAAATACTATTGACTACTCTTGATATTTTATATGATTAACTAAATTCTTTAGGCTATTTTTGAAGGAAATGGCACCAACTACTCGACACACCCTGAATATGAGCGAGGAGGAATTCCGTGCTTTCCTTGCAGCAAACATAGCCGCAGTAAAGGCTGCGATGCAAAATAACAATAACTCTGAATCCAGCAATGGAACTAACGCCATAAGAACTCGTGTAGGATGCTCCTACAAAGAATTCACTGCCTGTAAACCTTTGGAATTTGATGGAACCGAGGGTTCAATCGGATTAAAACGGTGGACTGAGAAGGTTGAATCGGTGTTTGCCATAAGCAAGTGCACTGAAGAAGACAAAGTAAAGTACGCTATGCATACCTTCACGGGTACTGCGTTAACATGGTGGAACACTTATCTAGAACAGGTGGGATAAGATGCTGCTTACGCACTACCGTGGTCAGCATTCAAACACTTAATGAACGAGCAGTATCATCCCAGAAACGAGGTCAATAAGCTCAAGGTAGAGCTTAGAGGGTTACGAACACAAGCGTTTGATATTACCACGTACGAACGACGATTCACAGAGTTGTGCCTATTGTGTCCGGGAGCGTTCGAAGATGAAGAAGAGAAAATCGATTCATTTGTAAAAGGGTTACCGGAAAGGATCCAAGAGGATATAAGTTCACACGAGCCTGCCTCCATACAAAAGGCAAGTCGAATGGCTCATAAACTTATAAATCAAATTGAGGAAAGGATTAAAGAATAGGCAGCCGAAGAAACCAATACGAAACAAGTCAAGAGGAAATGGGAAGAAACCAGTGACAAGGGTCGCAATTTCAATAATCAACCCAACAATCACAACTACAATCGCACCAATTTTCGCAACAACAAACGCAACAACAACAACCACCCCATCAACAACTACAACAACCGTTTCAACAACAATAACAACCGCAACAACAACAATCCCAACAATAACAACAAGAGGCAGAAATTCTGCCAGAGATGTGAAGGATACCATCCAACTGGGCTCTGTACAGTAGTGTGTACTAAGTGTAATAGAAAGGGCCATGGTGCGACAAAGTGTGAAATCTACGGATCAATGGCTAGGGGAACAAATAATGCCAGAACAAGTTATGCCGACATTACCTATTTCGGATGCGGGAAGAAGGGCCATTACAAAAATATGTGTCCAAATCAGGGGGATAATAGTGGGCAAGGCCGAGGAAGAGTCTTTAACATTAATGCGGTTGAAGCGCAGGAAGATCCGGAGCTTGTTACGGGTACGTTTCTTATTGACAATACATCTGCTTATGTTTTATTTGATTCGGGTGTGGATAGAAGCTATATGAGTAAGGATTTCTATGCTAAATTAAGTTGTCCATTGACGCCTTTGGATAATAAGTTTATACTAGAATTAGCAAACGGTAAATTAATTGCAGCAGATAATATATGTCGGAATCGAGAAATTAAACTGGGTAGCGAAATGTTTAAGATTGATTTGATACTAGTAGAGTTAGGGAGTTTTGATGTGATAATCGACATGGACTGGTTGAAAGAGGTGAAAGCAGAGATCGTATGTTACAAAAATGCAATTCGCATTGTACTAGATGAAGGAAAACCCTTAATGGTGTACGGAGAAAAGAGCAACGCGAAGCTAAATCTTATTATTAATTTGAAGGCGTAAAAGCTAATAAGAAAGGGTTGCTATGCTGTTCTAGCACACGTCAAGAAAGTACAAACTGAAGAAAAGAGCATCAATGATGTTCCCGTCGCAAAAGAATTTCCCGATGTATTTTCGAAAGAATTACCGGGATTACCTCCACACCGATCCGTTCAATTTCAAATAGATCTTGTACCGGGAGCTGTACCAATAGCTCGTGCTCCATATAGACTCGTACCCAGTGAAATAAAGAAACTTCAAAGCCAATTACAAGAACTTCTAGAGCGTGGTTTCATACGACCAAGTACATCGCCATGGGGAGCTCCTGTTTTGTTTGTCAAAAAGAAAGATGGTACATTCAGGTTGTGTATCGACTACCGAGAGTTGAACTGTAACGACCCGGATTTTTCCGACCATTTTATACATATGAGATTAATATTTACATAAGTTAAACATTACCAACATGATAAGCAATCCAAATTGTTGAGTCTTGTGTTTTTGAAAAGAGTTTTACACAACATTTGACCGATGATATCACGAACTATATAACATACGATAATTATACGATTGTGTACATATACGTATTTATACATATTTAACATGATCTAAGGATGGTTTAACATATCATTGTGTACTAATAACAATGAGTTATAAGTATACTTTGAGACTACTAACTTAAGTTTTCAAAACGGTAACTATACGTAACGTTCTTTGACATGTATACCTATAATCTATAATGCTTATACAAGTATCGTATAAATACATATTTAATTACTTTAAAGTACTTAAATACATAAAACAATATAAGTATATTCACCAAAGATAGTTATATTTGAATTCTCGTTCCGTTTTCTCAAGATTTCTACACGTATACCTAGGGTATATGTACCCGTATTATACGTAGCTTCTAGATGTATTTACAATTGATAAATACCAATTATTAGACCTCAATTATCTGCTCTTAGCAGCCATTGTTAGTCAACAACATGTGGGATCAATTAGGAAGACTTATAAGCTAAAAATCAAAACTTAAAATCTATATATTTATACATACATATACACGTTTTTTTATATACATACATATACTTCCATATCAACTTTATTTTAAGATAAATGATCTTCTAAACTCTCTCATCTTCAACCTTCAAGTGTTCTTCAAGGTCTTCATAAGTTTCTAGCTTCATAATCAAGGTAAAACTTTGTTTAAACTTTGATTCAATTCATGTAAATTAATTATCTTAAATCAAGATATAAACTTACTTACAACCTTTGTTTCTTTCATGATTTCACTTCTTAATCTTCTAAGTCATCAAGAACAAGGTCATATCTTGTTTATTCAGTAACTTTCTTCATCATACTTGAGGTATAACCTTTGTTCATCATCTTGTTCAATTATAACTATCTTACTAAGAATATACAAATTATAACAACAAGAACATAGTTTGAATGATTTCAAACTTGTTCGCAAACTAAATAGATCCTTCTAACTTGACTTTTAAAACACTTCAAGACCTGTAATATATAATAATGATATGCTAACTTAACAAGATACAACTTGATTTTACAAAGAACACCTTAAAACTGAATCTACATCGTTGGAGTGCAACCGGGGGCTGTTTTGGGTTGGATAATTAAAAACCATCTTAAACTTTGAATTAGAAGTTTATATTCTGGAAAAATGATATTTCTTATGAATATGTTAATATATAAAAATCTCATGGTGTAACTCAAAGTGTAAGTATTTTTGTAAAAATGATCATCTAGATGTTGTTTTTACAACGGAAATGATCACTTTCATAAGATTCACCAAAGTTTGACCAATAAACTGTGATTTCGAATGCAAACTAAGGTATTTACAGTTTATATTCAAAAAGAATGACGGATCCAAGGAAGTGGCAAGTTGAACAAAAAAAAAACGGAGTTATATTGAAGAAACTACGGCTAAAACAAAATTGGGTATCCGAAGCTAGTTTAGCTACGAAATTAATTGGAGTAAAACTAAACTAATCATATCTTTGCTAATTAATATGATATTTTATATATATTTACTTATGATTTGATTTTATATATTTCAGGACCACCCGTAAACAACACGAGAAGATTAATTATAAGACCTCATGATTGTACGCAACACGTCATTTGACAACACGGTACTTTATGTACGCAACACGTCATTTGACAACATGGTACCATGGGTCGAGATTAATTATGATCAATACGAATACAATGGGGTCTTTATTTATTTTATTGAGCAACTAATTGTGGACCACTAACATCGGACTGCTAACTACGGACTAATAGATATTAAAAGTATTATACATATATATGTAACGATTATTTGAAAAGAAAATATGTTAATATATTATATATATGGTTTAGGTTCGTGATATCTATCAGAGACCAAGTCGTGTTAAATATCTTCAAGGCAAAAGTGAGTATATATTCCCACTTTTAAACTCTAAATATTTCAGGATGAGAATACATGCATTTTATGATTTACGCTATGGACACAAGTGCTAAAAAATATATATTCTACGTTGAGTTGTACCACTGGCATACCTCCCTGTAACTTGGTAACTACTATTTACATGCGGTATTGTAAACGCGAATCCTGTTGATAGATCTATCGGGCCTGACAACCCCAACCGGACTGGATGACCACTATTCAACGGTTGCACGGTACTTCGTTTCGGTGACTACACTTGGTACGGTGTAGTAAGATTTCATAATAAAGGGAATATGCTACGTTGATTAAATGTTAAGTATGGCTATCAAGTGCTCAACCACTTAGAATATTTTTATTAAAATGTTTATTTATATTAAATCTTGTGGTCTATATTTATAATGCTACTAGCATTAAACCTATATCTCACCAACTTTATGTTGACATTTTAAGCATGTTTATTCTCAGGTGATAATTAAAAGCTTCCGCTGCATTATTCTGAATTTAAGCAGGATTTGGAGTATGCATATTTGTGTCAAAAAATAAAACTGCATACCGAAAGATTTGTAATGTGAAATATGTTGGAAATCGTATTATTATTATCAAATGTAAAGTTTGTAAGACTAAGATTATCGCTAAATGATAATCATTATTATGTTGTTTAAGCCTTTGGTTATAATAAAGGTTATGGTTTGTATCATAAAAACGTATGCAGATTTTGAAAAATGTCACATATAGAGGTCAATACCTCGCAATGACACCAATAAGTACGTGACATTTATAATCGATATGAACGGGACGCTTCAGGTGGTATCAGAGCGTTGGTCTTAGAGAACCAGAAAAATTTGCATTAATGTGTCTTATCGAGTTTGTTAGGATACATTAGTGAGTCTGGACTTTGACCGTGTTTGATTTTGAAAACTATTGCTTATCATTGTTGGTTAAAAATTAATATGTAAATATTATGTGGTACTAACGTGCTAGTTGTTATGTGATAGATGTCTGGTTTAGAACTTATTATCACATTCAGCGACTCCGAACCAGAATCCTCAGATAGTGTTCCAGTCATTAACCTATCCGATGATGAAAACGACACCTTTGTAGAAGACTCACAATTTCCGGATGAATCAATTGAAGAGGAACCAGAAAGTGATCCTGAGGAGGAAGAAATACAAGAAATTACGAAAGACAAGTTCGAACGAGGAAAGAAACGAAAGGCTACTGAATTGGAAAATCCAAATCCCGAGTTTAGTGAGGATGTTGTGGCACCAAATCCACCAGACACTTCCACCCCTATTCCCGCTATTCCTATTAGTTCTATCCCGGCATCCAGTTCTTCGACCCCTCAGCCAAAACGTAGGGAGACAGCTAGGATTAGTGTTAAGAGATTCCCTGAACACAAATGTTTTGGGATATAGGCTAAATGATGCGCTGTTGTTCATATAACGTTTTTTATAATATTACTAGTGTGGTTTTCTTGATGTTTGATAATAAGCATATGTAAAATAATGAAGTGTGAAATGCAATAGTTTTCCATGGTTGAGTATTATTTGGGTGGTAGTAATTGATTTTCGTACTAAGCTATTAAGTATGAACTTTAACGGGTAGGTACTACCCTAGATATAATTATAAAACGCTAATAAAAAGAAAAAGCTTTTATAATAATAACTAGTTCATATTATTAATAAGCTACGATGTACTGTAAATACACACTACATCTATAATATTCCATGTGAATAATTTTTTTTTTTTCATTCTTATTGAAGATTATGGCGAGATTGAACCGAATGACGGAACAAGAAATTGAGGAACTCATCAATCAGCGAGTGAACGACATAATGTTATGGTTCGAGGCTGCAAGAGGTGCTGCAGTTAACCCAAATCCTCGTGTGGGATGCACCTACAAAACTTTTTAAGGTTGCAAGCCCTCATCATTCAGTGGAACAGAAGGACCGGTTGGTTTAACCCAGTGGATCGAAAAGATTGAGTCTGTGTTTAAAATCAGTGGTTGTATTGAGAAGGACATGACTAAGTATGCATCGTGCACCCAACAAGATAGTGCACTCACGTGGTGGAAAAACTATGTGAAGGCCGTAGAAGGAGATGTAGCTTATGATATTCCATGGGAAGAATTCAAAACAATGCTAATCAACGAGTATTGTCCAAGGAACGAGGTTAGGAAGTTGGAAGCTGAATTATGAAGCCTGAAAGTTATTGGTACTGAACTCACCAACTACAATCAGCGATTCATGGAATTAGCTTTGCTATCTCCCGAATTGGTACCAACCGAAGAACGGAAGATAGAACTGTACAAAGATGGTTTGCCTAAAAATGTCAAGGAAAATGTTACCGCATCGAAACCCAAGACTATTCACGAAGCCATCACCATGGGAAACGAGTTGATGGACCAGATTATTCTGGATAAGAACACCGATGTCAAGACATCGGAAAACAAAAGAAAGTGGGAAGGTAATCATCAACAATCCAACAAGAAACAAGAAACCACGCAAGGTGTGGGTAGTGGTTCAAGCTCAGGTTACAAGGGACGAAATCCTTTATGTAACAGATGCCACAAACATCATACTGGCTATTGCAATTTGGTGTGCGACAAATGTAATCGAAGGGGTCATCTTGCTGAAGATTGTAGGATTCCCGTTACAAATACAAATGGCACCAAGACTCCTACCACCAATGCAAACAGAACTGCCTTGGCCACTATTACTTATTATGGGTGTGGGAAACAGGGTCATTATAAGAGCCAGTGCCCAAATCCAGAGAAGAATAACGGACCTGCATGTGGAAGAGCATTTATTATTAATGCTAGAGAGGCGTGTGAAGACCCGAGGCTTGTTACGGGTACGTTTACCATTACTAACTTATCAGCATCTATTATATTTGATACTCGTACCGATAGAAGTTACGTATGTAGAGACTTTTATGCTAAATTGAATTGGTCATCATTACCTCTAGATGCTAAGTACATGATTGAGTTAGCTAATGGTAAACTAATTAAAGCCGATAAAATTTGCCGTGATTGTAAAATAAATTTAGCTGGAGAAACGTTTAAAATTGATTTGATACCCATAGAATTAGGAAGTTTTGACATAATAGTCTTCATGGACTGGATGTCCAAAATAGGAGCTGAAGTTGTGTGTGCCAAGAAGGCAATTCGCATTCATTGTAAGGATAAAATGCCAGTAATGATTTATGGAGAGAAGGGTAACTCAAAGCTAAAACTCATTAGCTGTTTGAAAGCTCAAAAGTGACTGAAGAAAGGGTGCTATGCTATCCTAGCACAAGTTAATAAAGTCGAAACGAAAGAAAAAGAGATGTGCATCAATGACGTGCCTGTGGCAAGAGATTTTCCTGAAGTCTTTCCGGAAGAGTTGCCGGTATTACCTCCATTTAAATTTGTAGAATTTCAAATAGATCTAGTACCAGGAGCTGCACCAGTGGCTCGTGCTCCATGCAGACTTGCACCATCTGAGATGAAAGAGTTACAAAACCAGTTGCAAGAATTATTGGACCGTGGTTTCATTCGACCGAGCACTTCACCGTGGGGAGCTCCGATTTTATTCGTCAAGAAGAAAGATGGATCTTTTCGAATGTGTATAGATTACCGTGAATTAAATAAGTTAACTATCAAGAATCGGTATCCACTACCGAGAATTGACGACTTATTTGATCAACTGCAAGGATCATGTGTTTACTCGAAAATCGACCTAAGATCGGGCTATCATCAACTACGCATCAAAGAAGAAGATATTTCGAAAACTGCTTTCCGGACACGCTACGGTCATTACGAATTTTTGGTCATGCTGTTTGTAGTCCGTATTTAGATAAGTTTGTTATCGTTTTCATTGAAGATATTCTCATTTATTCCAAAAATGAGCAAGAGCATGAGCAGCATTTAAGGTTGGTATTAGAATTATTAAGAAAAGAGCAGTTATACGCCAAATTTTCTAAGTGTGCGTTTTGGTTGAAAGAAGTGCAATTCCTTGGTCACGTTGTTAGTAGCAAAGGAATTCAGGTTGATCCAGCTAAAATTGAGGCCATTGAAAAATGGGAGACTCCTAAGACACCAACACAAATACGTCAATTTTTGAGTTTAGCCGGTTATTATAGAAGGTTTATTCAAGATTTTTCCCGAATAGCTAAACCATTAACAGCGTTAACGCAAAAAGGGAAGAAGTACGAATGGACTTCTGAACAGGAGAGTGCATTTCAATTACTAAAGAAGAAGTTGACTATGGCGCCTATTTTATCGTTACCTGAAGGGAACGATGATTTTGAGATATATTGTGACGCTTCGCGATAAGGTTTTGGTTGCGTCCTTATGCAACGAAAGAAAGTTATTGCGTACGCATCCCGACAATTGAAGATTCAAGAGTGAAATTATACGACGCATGATCTAGAACTGGGAGCAGTAGTGTTTGCATTGAAGATATGGAGACACTACTTATATGGGGTTAAATGCACTGTGTTTACCGATCATAAAAGTCTTCAACATATTTTCGATCAAACACAGCTGAACATGAGGCAATGTAGGTGGGTCGAATTGATAAACGACTATGATTGTGAGATTCGCTATCATCCTGGGAAAGCAAATGTAGTGGCTGACGCTCTAAGCACAAAGGAACGAGAGCCAATTCGAGTACGAGCGATGAACATAAAAATTCGCATGAATCTCAACTCACAAATCAAAGAGGCTCAACGAGAAGCTCTTACTAAGGAAAACATAGGAAATGAAATAATAAAGAAGTATGAGAAGCAACTCGTTATACGGGAAGACGGAATTTAATGTTTTGCAAAACGTATTTGGGTACCAAAGTGGGGCGGATTAAGGAAGTTGATATTGAACGAGGCACATAAGACAAGATACTCGATACATCCTGGAGTTGGAAAGATGTATCAAGATCTTAAGACGCATTATTGGTGGCCTAATTTAAAGACAGGCGTTGGAACATATGTCGGGGAATGTTTAACTTGTTCCAAAGTCAAAGCAGAACACTAGAAGCCGTCAGTGTTACTTCAACAACCAGAAATCCCAGAATGGAAGTGGGATGGTATTACCATGGATTTTATCACTAAGTTACCCAAGACTGCATGGGGTTATGACACCATTTGGGTAATAGTTGATCGTCTCACCAAATCTACACATTTCTTGCCTATAAATGAAATGGATAGAATGGAGAAACTATTACGATTATACATAAAGGAAATTGTTTCAAGGCATGGAATACCTATTTCCATTATATCCGATCGTGATAGTAGATTTACATCAAAGTTCTGGCAAACACTACATGAGGCCCTGGGAACTCGTTTGGATATGAGCACCGCATATCATCCGCAAACTGACAGGCAGAGTGAAAGAACAATTCAGACTCTTGAAGACATGCTCAGGGCATGTGTGATCGATTTTGGAAACGGATGGGATAAATATCTACCATTAGCAGAATTCTCGTATAATAATAGTTATCATGCGAGCATTAAAGCTGCACCATTCGAAGCACTGTATGGAAGGAAGTGTAGATCCCCTATCTGTTGGAATGAAGTAGGAGATCGATGATTAACTGGTCCCGAAATCATACACAAAACTACTGAGAAGATACTACAAATCAAGGAGAGATTGAAAACAGCCCGTAGTCGCCAAAAGAGCTACGCTGATGTCCGAAGGAAACCATTAGAGTTTCAGATCGGTGACATGGTTATGCTAAAGGTGTCACCTTGGAAAGGTGTAATATGTTTCGGCAAAAGGGGTAAACTGAACCCAAGTTATGTAGGCCCGTTCAAGATCATCGAACGCATTGGACCGGTAGCTTATCGACTCGAGTTACCAAAACAACTCACCGGAGTACATAATACATTCCACGTTTCAAACCTTAAGAAGTGTCTTGCAAAGAAAGACCTCACCATTCCTCTTGAAGAAATCCAAGTCAACGAGAAACTACAATTCATAGAAGAACCAGTCGAAATCATGGATCGTGAAGTTAAACAGCTCAAGCAGAGCAACATACCAATCGTTAAGGTTCATTGGAATGTTCGAAGGGGTCCCGAGTTTACTTGGGAATGAGAGGATCAGATGAAACAAAAGTACCCACATTTGTTTCCCGAGAACGCAAAATAGGTACAACTTTAAAATTTCGGGACGAAATTTATTTAACGGGTAGGTACTATAACGACCCGAATTTTTCCGACCGTTTTATACATATGAGATTAATATTTACATAAATTAAATATTACCAACATGATAAGCAATCCAAATTGTTGAGTCTTGTGTTTTTGAAAAGAGTTTTACACAACGTTTGACCGATGATATCAGGAACTATATAACATACGATAATTATACGATTTTGTACATATACGTATTTATACATATTTAACATGATCTAAGGATGGTTTAACATATCATTGTGTACTAATAACAATGAGTCATAAGTATACTTTGAGACTACTAACTTAAGTTTTCAAAACGGTAACTATACGTAACGTTCTTTGACATATATACCTATAATCTATAGTGCTTATACAAGTATCGTATAAATACGTATTTAATTACTTTAAAGGACTTAAATACATAAAACAATATAAGTATATTCACCAAAGATAGTTATATTTGAATTCTCGTTCCGTTTTCTCATGATTTCTACACGTATACCTAGGGTATATGTACCCGTATTATACGCAGCTTCTAGATGTATTTACTATTGATAAATACCAATTATTAGACCTCAATTATCTGCTCTTAGTGTGATGACCCGGGAATTTCTAACCAAACTTAAACTTAATCTTTATATGAAATCGACATGATAAGCAAAGTTATTAAATCGAGTCTCAGAATTTTTGAACTGTTTACATAGATTCATTTACACCTTCGACCATTCCCGACGATTCACGAGCAGTAGTTGTAAATAAATATGTAAACATATATATATATATATATATATATATATATATATATATATATATATATATATATATATATATATATATATATATATATATGTAAATATATAATATTTTGAATCAATAAAATATACCTTAATCAAATTGAAATTTACAATACAAATAAACGAACAAAGTAATTAGATTATTAATAAAATGATGATATAAATATATATACATATATATATATATATATATATATATATATATATATATATATATATATATATATAATACTATTATGAACCTATATAAGATAAATGATTCTATTAGCAATTATTATATTAAAACATATACCTAATATATATAAATGTTAAATATTCAATAGATGTATTTGTATAATATATGATATAATTTGAGGTATTACAAAAATTAATAAATTGCAACATCAAATGTAATTATCAGTTAAATCTAATTGTTATGTTATTAATGACACATTTGATTTATTATGTCATTATTGTTATTAACATTATAATTTCCAATTTTGATATCATTAATATTGTAACTAGTAATAAGAATTATAATTTATTTTTATTATGATAAGTATTAATATCATTATTAATTCTAAAATTTGTTTTATAATATTTTGATAGTATCTTTGATATTATTAATATTAGTATTTTTTTTATTTAACTATATTACGAATAAATGTATTATAATTATTATTATTGTTAATCCAAATCATTAGTATTATTATTAATACTATTATTAAGATTATTAGTTGTATTATTAATAATATATCTATATTTATATATTAGTAATATTTAGTATAAATAAAAATGTAAATAAAAAAAACTGAATCCTATCTGTATCTAATTTACTTGTCTCTTCCTTCCCTATTTCACTCGTGATTCATCCTGGCAACCACCACCAAACAATTTTGACCAATTATTTATTGCTGTACCTATCATTAAAATTACGCTATAGATATCCTTGCTGTTTAAAAAAAAAAAGATTAAATAAAACAGACAGGAACAAAGCATTTTTCTCTGTTCTTGGGTTAAAAATCAAAATCTTGATTTCGATTTGTTTTTCAAAATCTATGAATGCAAAATTATTATAAATCTTACACTTAAACTTTCTGTAAAGTTTCAAAGCTCAATGTTTCATATCGAATTCAAATTGTGGTGTCAAAGTTTCGATTTCAAAAAGTCAACAAATGTTCATCAAGCAAATTCGAGTTTTCTATCATGATTTAATTTAAATTAATGATTTTAATAGTTTCTGGTAATGATTTTCAAACTCTTTTATTTAGGAACCATAAGCTATAACATCCTAAATCACGAAAATCATTTTTTTTTTTTAAAAAAACCAACGACGACAGCAGTAGCTGTGTTGGATTTTTTTTTATTTTTTATTTTTGATTATCAAGATCATATTTTTACTTTTATGGTCAATTACAAGTATTAGACAAATATAGTAATTCGTTATATTAGTTATTTATGTTGTTGGGATGGTTTGGATTGAGGAAGAAGAAGATGAATTAGGGAGTAAAGATAATATGGGTTATAACTAATTGAAAGGGATCAAATTCAGGAAAACAAGCATAGCTGAGAGGTTAAGGGGTATTGGGTGTGAGTAGGAGGTCTCGGGTTCGAGACCCACTGGTGGCATTTCTTTTTAAACTCCATTATTATGAGGTAATTATCTAATATTTCTATTATTATTATCATTATTATTATTATCATTATTATTATCGTTATAATTATTGTTATTATTAGTGATTGTTATTAATACAAGTAGTATAGTTATTATTATTATTAATTACCATTTATTATTTATCATAATTAAAATTACAAATATGATTAATATTATTACTGTCATTGTTATTATTATTAGTAGTATAATATACTTATTATTATTGTTATTACTACTAATACAAGATTATTGATCTTTTAGTATCATTGTTATTATAAAGAATATAATTATTATCATTGGTATTATATCTAAAAGTATTATAATTATAATTAGTATTATTAGTATTATTATTACAATAACTATTACATTGCAAACAAAATAAATTTATATACAAATATATTTGTTACATAATTATGCTAATATTGCTTAATATTATGATATGATATTATTGATATTGATATAACGCTAACTAAATTATATATCAAATAAGCATAATAATATATTATAAGTATTAATAAAAGTATATATAAATATTGAATTTAATACATAACTAAAAATATATAATGTTACTATATTATGATTATATGTTTTAATATATATACAAATGATATAGGTTCGTGAATCCAAGGCCAACCCTGCATTGTTCGATATAGTCATATGTATTTTTACTACAAAATACATTAGGTGAGTTTCATTACTCCCTTTTTATATATATTTTTGGGGCTGAGAATACATGCGCTGCTTTTATAAATGTTTTATGATATACACACAAGTAATCGGAAGTACATTCTATGGTTGAATTATCAAAGTCGAATATGGCCCTTTTTATTAAGTCTGGTAATCTAAGAATTAGGGAACAGACACCCTAATTAACGTGAACTCTAAAGATAGATCTATCGGGCCCAACAAGCCCCATCCAAAGTACCGGATGCTTTAGTACTTCGAAATATATATATCATGTCCGAAGGAGGATCCCGGAATGATGGGGATATTCTTGTATACATTTTGTGAATGTCGGTTACTAGGTGTTCAATCCATATGAATGATACTTTTGTCTCTATGCACAGGACGTATGTTTATGAGAAATGGAAATATGAAATCTCTATTATAATTATGAAATGATTATTTATGTTAAACTAATGAACTCACCAACCTTTTGGTTGACACTTTAAAGCATGTTTATTCTCAGGTACAAAAGAAATCTTCCGCTGTGCATTTGCTCATCTTAGAGATATTACTTGGAGTCATTCATGACATATTTCAAAAGACGTTGCATTCGAGTCGTTGAGTTCATCAAGATTATTATTAAGTCAATTATAGTAAGATATATTACGAAATGGTATGCATGTTGTCAACTTTTGATGTAATGAAAGATTGTCTTTTCAAAAACGAATGCAATGTTTGTAAAATGTATCATATAGAGGTCAAGTACCTCACGATGTAATCAACTGTTGTGAATCATTTATAATCGAAATGGACCTCGTCCGAATGGATTAGGATGGGTCGCTTCAGTTGGTATCAGAGCGGTGGTCTTAGCGAACCATGTCTGCATTAGTGTGTCTAACTGATAAGTCGTTAGGATGCATTAGTGAGTCTGCACTTCGACCGTGTCTGCATGTCAAAAGTTTTGCTTATCATTTTGTGTCAAAAATTACCTACTTAACATTTTTAGAGAATCACTTGCTTATCATTCTTAGTCTAGACACGTTTTACTGCATTGACTGCATGAATAGTGTATAGACAAAATTCAAATCTTAGCGTATCTGTTACTGTAACTTTGCCTGACAACTTCCGTAGATTCGTCCGTAACTTATGGGACTTTAGTATTATATATGCATATGTAAATTATGTATGCAGGTTATTAATCTATATCCTATAATCTATTTCTTATCGAAAATCCTTCATCTGATCGTACGAGATGAATCCTGCAACCAGTTCGAGTCCCTCAGATTCCGATAGCTATTCCGATAGTTATTCCGACATAGATGTTCACCTAAGCTCCGAAAACAGCGTCATCGGCATGAATCAACCAATCAGCCATTATCAATTCATCTGATGGGTTCGTAGTTGACTTAATTAATGGAAACGCGCAGAAGGCAATCCCTTCCACCAACCGAATTCACCTCTTGACAATGAACCTGAAGCGTTTACTGGTGAACCTGTTCGAGACATCATTTTCAGTCTCATTTCCGGGGTAACTCGACAAGATTATATTCTATCCACAATTCTGAACCTTATTCATCCGCTCGTCCCGATCGACAATCATCTCAGAGTAATATAAGAAGTCAACGAACTTCGCGCGCTAGTAATAAATTTGGAGAATATGGTGCAAAATGTACCAGCTTCAGCAACATTACCAGCACCAACATCAATACCAGTACCACCAACAACTCAAGTTCACATCATACACCTCAACATCTAATTATGTACCTCGAGCTTAATCATCAATCTGCGAATCATTCTACATCATTTATCTTCGTTCGACATGACGATTATGTAATCTTCAATGTTTTAGAGATTATATATTTTAGTTCTAACGGTAAATCAAATGAGATTAATATTATATTAACTCATTAAATCTATAAGTACATCTGAAGAAAATATATATGTAAGTATATTTTCATAAAGATTGTAATTAAAAAAAATTCTTTCGTATAAACTGTTAATGGTGAAAATATTTTAACGGGTAGGTAATACCCGATGAATATTTAGATTTCACTTTAATAGGTTATACTGCACATTCTTCGAATCTGATTCAGCATCCATTTACTATCCTACTTACATCTACAGAGATACGAATCCGTTCACCGCAGAATAACCATTTTTTATTTCAATTTCATATTTGGATTTTGATTTATCACAATCAAACAAGTGGCATAATGAAGAAAACATTGGACAAAATAAAAGTTGTTAGAAACAAATGAATTAACTAATTGAAATTTTGTTAAGAATCCACGCTAACTGTTCCTAGCTAACTGTTCCTAGCTAACTGATTACATTTTAGTTATCACAGTTTATTTATCGCAATTTAATTATCGCAATTTTATTTATCGTTATTTAATTTCTATTATTTACTTTACGCATTTAATTTATCGTCATTTAATTTCTGTTATTTATTTTACGCACTTTAAATATCGGGACACGTATACAAGGTTTTGACATATCATATCGACGCATCTATATATATTATTTGGAATCACCATAGACACTCTATATGCAGTAATGATCGAGTTCTCTATAGAGGGTTGAGGTTGATTCTCAAACAATATATATACTTTGAGTTGTGATCGAGTCTGAGACATGTACACGGGTCACGATATTTATTAATTAATTCGAATATTATATATTAAACTATATATAAATTATTGGACTGTTAACTGTGGACTATCGACTGTGGACTGCCAACATTGGACAATTAAAATGAATTAAAATACTGAATATAACATATGAAACTAAACAATTCTTCAAGTTTGCCACTTGATTTCATCCTAAACTTCATTTATATTGAAATGTCCCGTTCTTATTGATTAAAAACGTTCCATATTAATTGATTTCGTTGCGAGGTTTTGACCTCTATATGAGACGTTTTTCAAAGACTGCATTCATTTTAAAACAAACCATAACCTTTATTTCATCAATAAAGGTTTAAAAAGCTTTACGTAGATTATGAAATAATGATAATCTAAAATATCCTGTTTACACACGACCATTACATAATGGTTTACAATACAAATATGTTACAACAAAATAAGTTTCTTGAATGCAGTTTTTACACAATATCATACAAGCATGGACTCCAAATCTCGTCCTTATTTAAGTATGCGACAGCGGAAGCTCTTAATAATCACCTGAGAATAAACATGCTTAAAACGTAAACAAAAATGTTGGTGAGTTATAGGTTTAACCTATATATATCAAATCATAATAATAGACCACAAGATTTCATATTTCAATACACATCCCATACATAGAGATAAAAATCATTCATATGGTGAACACCTGGTAACTGACATTAACAAGATGCATATATAAGAATATCCCCATCATTCCGGGATACCCTTCGGATATGATATAAATTTCGAAGTACTAAAGCATCCGGTACTTTGGATGGGGTTTGTTAGGCCCAATAGATCTATCTTTAGGATTCGCGTCAATTAGGGTGTCTGTTCCCTAATTCTTAGATTACCAGACTTAATAAAAAGGGGCATATTTGATTTCGATAATTCAACCATAGAATGTAGTTTCACGTACTTGTGTCTATTTTGTAAATCATTTATAAAACCTGCATGTATTCTCATCCCAAAAAAATTAGATTTTAAAAGTGGGACTATAACTCACTTTCACATATTTTTACTTCGTCGGGAAGTAAGACTTGGCCACTGGTTGATTCACGAACCTATAACAATATATACATATATATCAAAGTATGTTCAAAATATATTTACAACACTTTTAATATATTTTGATGTTTTAAGTTTATTAAGTCAGCTGTCCTCGTTAGTAACCTACAACTAGTTGTCCACAGTTAGATGTACAGAAATAAATCGATAAATATTATCTTGAATCAATCCACGACCTATTATATACGTATCTCAGTATTGATCACAACTCAAACTATATATATTTGGAATCAACCTCAACCCTGTATAGCTAACTCCAACATTCACATATAGAGTGTCTATGGTTGTTCGGAAATATATATAGATGTGTCGACATGATAGGTCGAAACATTGTATACGTGTCTATGGTATCTCAAGATTACATAATATACAATACAAGTTGATTAAGTTATGGTTGGAATAGATTTGTTACCAATTTTCACGTAGCTAAAATGAGAAAAATTATCCAATCTTGTTTTACCCATAACTTCTTCATTTTAAATCCGTTTTGAGTGAATCAAATTGCTATGGTTTCATATTGAACTATATTTTATGAATCTAAACAGAAAAAGTATAGGTTTATTGTCAGAAAAATAAGTTACAAGTCATTTTTGTAAAGGTAGTCATTTCAGTCGAAAGAACGACGTCTAGATGACCATTTTAGAAAACATACTTCCACTTTGAGTTTAACCATAATTTTTGGATATAGTTTTATGTTCATAATAACAATCATTTTCTCAGAATAACAACTTTTAAATCAAAGTTTATCATAGTTTTTAATTAACTAACCCAAAACAGCCCGCGGTGTTACTACGACGGCGTAAATCCGGTTTTACGGTGTTTTTCGTGTTTCCAGGTTTTAAATCATTAAGTTAGCATATCATATAGATATAGAACATTTGTTTAGTTGATTTTAAAAGTCAAGTTAGAAGGATTAACTTTTGTTTGCGAACATGTTTAGAATTAACTAAACTATGTTCTAGTGATTACAAGTTTAAACCTTCGAATAAGATAGCTTTATATGTATGAATCGAATGATGTTATGAACATCATTACTACCTTAAGTTCCTTGGATAAACCTACTGGAAAAGAGAAAAATGGATCTAGCTTCAACGGATCCTTGGATGGCTCGAAGTTCTTAAAGCAGAATCATGACACGAAAACAAGTTCAAGTAAGATCATCACTTGAAATAAGATTGTTATAGTTATAGAAATTGAACCAAAGTTTGAATATGATTATTACCTGGTATTAGAATGATAACCTACTGTAAGAAACAAAGATTTCTTGAGGTTGGATGATCACCTTACAAGATTGGAAGTGAGCTAGCAAACTTGAAAGTATTCTTGATTTTATGTAACTAGAACTTGTAGAATATATGAAGAACACTCAGAACTTGAAGATAGAACTTGAGAGAGATCAATTAGATGAAGAAAATTGAAGAATGAAAGTGTTTGTAGGTGTTTTTGGTCGTTGGTGTATGGATTAGATATAAAGGATATGTAATTTTGTTTTCATGTAAATAAGTCATGAATGATTACTCATTTTTGTAATTTTATGAGATATTTCATGCTAGTTGCCAAATGATGGTTCCCACATGTGTTAGGTGACTCACATGGGCTGCTAATAGCTGATCATTGGAGTGTATATCCCAATAGTACATACATCTAAAAGCTGTGTATTGTATGAGTACGAATACGGGTGCATACGAGTAGAATTGTTGATGAAACTGAACGAGGATGTAATTGTAAGCATTTTTGTTAAGTAGAAGTATTTTGATAAGTGTATTGAAGTCTTTCAAAAGTGTATAAATACATATTAAAGCACTACATGTATATACATTTTAACTGAGTCGTTAAGTCATCGTTAGTCGTTACATGTAAGTGTTGTTTTGAAACCTTTAGGTTAACGATCTTGTTAAATGTTGTTAACCCAATGTTTATAATATCAAATGAGATTTTGAATTATTATATTATCATGATATTATCATGTATGAATATCTCTTAATATGATATATATACATTAAATGTCTTTACAACGATAATCGTTACATATATGTCTCGTTTAAAAATCATTAATTTAGTAGTCTTGTTTTTACATATGTAGTTCATTGTTAATATACTTAATGATATGTTTACTTATCATAGTATCATGTTAACTATATATATATATATATATATATATATATATATATATATATATATATATATATATATATATATATATATATATATATGTCATCATATAGTTTTTACAAGTTTTAACGTTCGTGAATCACCGGTCAACTTGGGTGGTCAATTGTCTATATGAAACATATTTCAATTAATCAAGTCTTAACAAGTTTGATTGCTTAACATGTTGGAAACATTTAATCATGTAAATATAAATCTCAATTAATATATATAAACATGGAAAAGTTCGGGTCACTACAGTACCTACCCGTTAAATAAATTTCGTCCCGAAATTTTAAGCTGTTGAAGGTGTTGACGAATCTTCTGGAAATAGATGCAGGTATTTCTTCTTCATCTGATCTTCACGCTCCCAGGTGAACTCGGGTCCTGTACGAGCATTCCATCGAACCTTAACAATTGGTATCTGTGAAGACCCGTCCTAATCCATCCGGACGAAGTCCATATCAATTATAAACGATTCCCAACAGTTGATTACATCGCGAGGTACTTGACATCTATAAGATACATTTTACAAACATTGCATTCGTTTTTTAAAAGACTATCTTTCATTACATCGAAGGTTGACGACTTGCATACCATTTCATAATATATCCAACTATAATTGACTTAATAATGATCTTGATAAACTCAAAGACTCGAATGCAACGTCTTTTGAAATATGTCATGAATGACTCCAAGTATTATCTTTAAAATGATCAAATGCACAGCGGAAGATTTCTTTCGTACCTGAGAATAAACATGCTTTAAAGTGTCAACCAAAAGGTTGGTGAGTTCATTAGTTTAACATAACTAAACATTTCATAATTTTAATAGACCACAAGATTTCATATTTCCATTTCTCATAAACATACGTCCCATGCATAGAGACAAAAATATCACTCATATGGATTGAACACCTGGTAACCGACATTCACAATATGCATATAAGAATATCCCCATCATTCCGGGATCCTCCTTCGGACATGATATAAATTTCGAAGTACTAAAGCATCCGGTACTTTGGATGGGGCTTGTTGGGCCCGATAGATCTATCTTTAGAATTCGCGTCAATGAGGGTTTCTGTTCCCTAATTCTTAGATTACCAGACTTAATAAATAGGGCATATTCGATTAGATAATCCATCCATAGAATGTAGTTTCATTTACTCGTGTCTATTTCGTAAAACAGTTATAAAAGCAGCGCATGTATTCTCAGTCCCAAAATATATATTGCAAAAGCATTTAAAAAGGGAGCAAATGAAACTCACGCATATAAATATTGTAAAACAGTTAATAAAGCATTTGCATGTATTCTCAGCCCCAAAAATGTAAAGAGTAAAAGGGGAGCAAATGAAACTCACCTTAAAGCGCAGCGAACAAAAATGCACACGTAAAACAAGCGGTGACTGGTACTCTCAACCTATTTGTTATAGATAAGTCATAATAGTCAG
Organism: Rutidosis leptorrhynchoides; assembly: GCF_046630445.1. NCBI lineage: Eukaryota > Viridiplantae > Streptophyta > Magnoliopsida > Asterales > Asteraceae > Rutidosis > Rutidosis leptorrhynchoides. The sequence goes on from NC_092340.1 coordinate 204,200,283, forward strand.
ATTATCATTACTTGAAATTTTGACTCCAATTAATTAATAAGATACGCGTCCAATAACTCATACGTACATACACAAAAAAAATGATATTATTTATTATTTCGTATTCCATCTTTGTTGAATTCATATGTATATGTATGTACAGATTAGGGGTAAAAGTAAATAACGAATTAAATAAATATGGTGTTGCACGTTTGTTGATACTCTAAGGACCAAAACGGAAACTTATATGAATATCAATTCATCTTTCTTCTTCCTAAATTCGTATATGCCTAAAAAGAGTGTGTTTATTTATTTTCTCAATATTCCGACTCCTAGCTACTTAAAATTATGAAATCGTCAATTATACTTAAGGACTTGATAATTTTATCACTAAATAATATTTGAAACATTTTATTCATCTAATTAGTAAAAGCTACTCATATATAATTATACAATTTATAAATAAATCCAACACATGAATTAAATATCACGATCCAATGTGACCATTTATAGTTTAAAATAAATCCAATTTAAATGCCTTAAATTTATCTCTTCGTGCTTTTTTTTTTTTTTATGAATTATTGTATTTGTACAACTATTTAGGAACCTCTGTTTCATTATTGAAAACATAAGTTACAGACATAAACTTAAAAACTTTATGATCGTCGACAAAATGAGCGACATTAATAGTTAGTTTCCCTTTGTTTATTATTACTATTATTTTAGTTTTTACACTAGTCATAAGTCAAGAATTAAATTCTTATATTTAAACCAATAAAATTTTCATGTAAACATATCAACATATGTATATGTATGTACAAAATTCGATATCTTTTTTTTTATATGTCATTCATATTCATATTTTCATTATTTTAGTAAAGCAAATAAGTATATAAAGTATTAATTAGTAGTATAATTATTTATCTTTAGTTTGTAAACTTGATCATATTTCAGGGTTTAAAGTGAAGTTTATAAAATCCTATCACCATCTTCATGGTTTCATTCGCACAACAAGTTTTTGTGTATTAAAACTCTTTTAGTTTTATTAAATTTTGATTCTAAGATATCAACAAATACTAACATGTTCCGAGTATTATTAGATGTATCATTATATTGTAGTTTGTCATAAATTTCAAAATCCAAATCATCAGTAGGCTAGGTACCCAAAACCCAAATACATATCGATAACGACATCGTAAAATAATCTTAACGACTGGTTTTGTTTTGTACTGTCTAATTATATATGAACGGTAGATAAATATTAAGGCCAAATAAATTAGTAATAATGAAGTTATAGAGTGGGAGATACCTTCAAAACGTAACCGAGTTGCACCTAATTATGAACGCCAAATTTATCCTTTTGTTGCTCTGATTTTCACGTGTAGATCTTTTGCTCATGTGGAGTAACCCTTTGATTGTAGGTTGTGTATAAATTGTGATTTATTGTGAACTGAGATATGGAATTTAGATTTTTTTTTTTTTTAACTACTCGTTTACGATATTATGAAAATAGAATTTTGTGAGTTGTAAAGTGGGGTTAAATATGCTAGCAAAGTTGGACTATATGGGAAGTGATCATCTCATATCTGTAACAGTTGTTTCAACCACTCCAACTAAAATCATTCAACCACTCCAACTAAAATCCAGAGCTTTTAATTCAATTTAAAGATTACTTGCCAGCTAATTCCATGAATTCCATATTTATTATTTTTTTTTGACTTTTTGTTATAATAGTAAACGAATAAATTTATGTGATGTGTTTAATTATTATTAAAGTTATAATTGTAGCAGGATAGGATAACTATCAAGATAATTGGTTATCTCATTAGTGTATTCTTCTCGTTTTATATTTGAAAGGAATGATAAGCTTATTTGTTATTTTATATAGATATTACTACTATTATTATATTCTAACTCAACCATGTTAATTAGGGTTATACTATAAGTTGATAATTTTATTATTATTTTCATGTACACATTTACCCTGATTTATTACAATATATTCTACTAAAAAAAAATTTAGTAAAAACATTTCGTAGATTGAGGTGGTGACCACAGTTGTACTATGTGAGTTCGAAACTAGGAGTAACATAGACATATAATATGCACACATGAAATGCACAAATAAATGTCAAATGTGAATGATAAGGGTTATGCCAGGATTTTTTTTTTTTTAACATGAAACTACACGTTACGCGATTTAAATATGCGAGAAGGATAAGAATTTATAAAATAAAATATAGGAATATTTTATTAACTCATACGATGTATTAAAAAAATTCGGATTTGAAAATCTCGAAAGTCTAATCGTTGGTATGGAAACCGAAACGAATCATTTAATAAAAAAAGTTATACGTAGGAACGTACTAACACATAGTCACACTTTTGATCTAATAAATAATATAGGAATATTATTTAATTTATATAGAATATACTCTAGTCACATAAATCGACATGGCAAGGATACCAGTTAACGATAGTTAAATAACTTAACAGAAAAAGTAGGGTCGTGACAGTACCCACCCGTTAAAAGAAATTTCGTCCCGAAATTTGACAGAGATCGTCATGGTTAACAATAAAATTGTTTTCATGACGAATATGAGTTGAAAGATAGATTTTTATCACTACTGAGTAATAAAACAATTCGATTACATGAAGAGTATGAGTGAAGTTATCGCAAAAGAGTGAAATGAGGGAATAACGGTTCGTCTTAACTTTTGTCATAGTCACGGTTGATTTCCAAAATTCAAGGAATTTGAAGAAAATCTTCGAAATCTAAAAGATTTGATTCTTCGGGATTTATGGAAATTAAGATCTCTATAATTAAATACGGTGATCTGCCTTGATTACTCTGTCTGATATTTCCATTATAAATTAAGCTCTTCCGTTCCATTATTCTCACCATTCTTCTACTTTCTTTCTTAGTTCATATATCCAAAAGATTGTGAAAATGCTTAATCCAGTTCTGATTCTTGTCCTTATCCTGACTATTGCAACAATCATTCTCCTTTTCCAACTTCTACCGGAGGAATCTATTTTCTTTTACTTCGCCCTTGGGGTTATAGTGTTTTTAATTCTCCCGTGTCTTTATGTTGCGATAAACATTGATATACACGGTATGTAATTTTCGTGTTGTTACTGGGCTTTATATCTTCCCTTATATTTCAATGTCCCTGCTTCCGTCTCCTATAATTATTGTCATCCACAATTAATGTGCTCTCTTATTTGCTGCGATTTATACCCCCTTTCTATTTTGGAGCTTCATGCTTTTGTTTACTTTTCGCAAGTAATGGTCCAGAATTCATAGGTATGGAGTTTCGAATTATCATAATATACAAGGTATAAAGGAAAGGTAGTAGCACGATTTGTTTTGTCAAATTACCTGAATCACTGAGAATAAAACTATCAAGAATATATTTTCTTGATATGTTCAGAAGGTAAGCAGAATGAAAGAGTTATGTAACATGTGAAACGTCCGCGACTAATCCTCCCGGACGGAATCTTCAACAGTTGGTTCCATTGCGATGATCGACACCAAGTAATGTCCTTAACATGAGCAAATGCACAGCGGAAGACTTAATTCGTACCTGAGAATAACATGCTTTAAAATGTCAACATAAAGTTGGTGAGATATATAGGTTTGATGCTAACAGCGTTATAACTATAGACCACAAGATTTCATGTTTAAAAACATAATACACTCGCAAGTGTATGAAAAGCATTCCAAGCAGTGGGCACCCGGTAACTAGCCTTAACAAGAGTGTGTACCCCTGAGTTATAATAATATGTGCACCGAATCAAGTGCGTTCCGTTAACCTCGAAGTACTAAACACCCGTTCTTCTAGTTTTGACTAGAACAACATCTGGGTGGGGGTGTAAAACCCGATAGATCTATCTTTAGGATTCGCGCCTACCAGTTCATAAACCAATAGTTAAAGTTACCAAGCTAGGGGATTTTTGATTCAAACCCATGTAGAACGTAATTTTAGTCACTTGTGTCCATAACGTAAATCATTTATAAAAACAGCGCATGTATTCTCAGCCCAAAATATTTAGAGTTTAAAAGGGATCTATATACTCACCTAATGTATTTTGTAGTAAAATACATATAACATCATTGAACACGTATAAGGTTGGCCTTGGATTCACGAACCTATATCAAGTATATATATTAATACATATTCTTGTACCCGAACAATTATGAATATATATTATTATTAATGATATAACCTTTATATTAATATCTTATATTCATTTTTTTTTTATATATATATATAAAAAAATTCCTTATGTTACAATGTATTTATACCTTTTTTTTTTTTTAAATATATTATGTGATAGTTTAAACAGTACATTAATAATACTTAGGTGATATTTAAAATAAAAATAGTGTTAATACTGATATAAATAAAATTGATAATATTACCTGTAGTTCTATTAATAACTACATTAAGGATAGTTTTCAATAATCAATCTCATAATAATAATAATATCAATGGTTTTCAATAAAATGGAAAATTAAATAATAATGATTATGAAATTATTAGTTTTTAATAATAATACATAATTCCTAATAATAATAATATCTATAAAATATCTATTTTGTTGCTTTTGATTACAAATTTAGTTATAACCTTACAATGATCGTATTCACAATAATAATGATATGTTACAAATACTTTTGTAAGTAATGACACTAATACTATCAACAATTTATAAAATGATACAAATAATAATATTTATAATATTAATTTGTGTTATTTTCATATTAATAACAATTTTAGTAATATTAATAATAATAATAGATAAGAATGAATGAGCTACCTTATCAAAGGAGGATTTAAAAAAAAAACGCAGCCCGGGCTCGAACCCGAGACCCCTTGTTCACTCCACCAACATCTAAACCGTTTGGGCTGTGCCCCTTTTCCTAATTTATTCAGTTTTATTTAGTTATATATCGTGTAATTCTGTTCTTCCTTCATCCTCCTCACAACTCCAAAATCGACCAGTGGATCATATGACAACAATACTCACACAATAAATCTGTTTTTGGATTCTTAAACTAAACAGAAACGAAAAATAACTGATTGAATTAATTTTTTTTTTAAAAAAAAAGAGTGCTGCTACTGTCCCTGTCGCGACTTCAATAAAAAAAAATTGATTTTCGATTTTAATCACTTAATAGATTATGAGTATAACACGAAATAGTTCTCTAATCATATATAGAAACTATTGGAAATGTCGATTGAATCTGAAACATCGAATTGTATTCGAATTTAGTGATGAAGAAAAATTTGATTTTTTTTTTTGTAAAAATATCTTTGAATCCAAAATTCGCGTTTGATAGAAGGAATTGGAGCTTGAAAATTTGCAGATAGTTTAACTAAATAAGTCCTAACAACACTGCTTCCTTACATTTTGAATAAAGGATCGGATTTTGAGTCCTTGAATTCGAGTTATGGTGTCAGAGGATATAGCGATTTTGTTAAACAAATAATTCTGTTCTTCATCTGTGAATTAAATCTGAAAGGCTGTAAATAAATAAAGGTGATTTCAAATAATTGAGGAGACAAACGAGCATAAATCACGGTTGTTGTTATTGTGAGAAAAAAAATCGATCATATAGGAAAGTAGATAAGATTGAAAAGGGTTTGTTAACAAATACATGGACCTATATATATGGATATACATCTGATTTTTATAATTAAATGTGATTTTATGGACCATGTAAATATTTATTTAATTATATATTAATTAGTAATTATAAATAACTCTAATAATAATAATGCTCTTAATGTAAAAATAATAATAATAATAATAATAATAATAATATTAATATTAATAATAATAATAATAATAATAATAATAATACTAATAATAATAATAATAATAATAATAATAATAATACTGATTTTAATGCTAATCGTTATATACGTATTACTAATAAAGAATATAATAATGACATGTCTAATATATTATAACTTGAAATTCTATATATATATATATATATATATATATATATATATATATATATATATATATATATATATATATATATATATATATATATATATATATATATATATATATTTATTCATATATATTAACTTAATAAATTTTATAATTATTATTATTATTTTTTTTTATCATTCTACATTCTTAATTTTAATTGTTTAAAGTGTATTTTTATTAATTCAAATTATTATAGTTCAAATCATTATATATAGGCTTTCATTTATATATATATACAAAATCAATTACACACAATTGTTCGTGAATCATCGGGCATGGTCAAAAGGGTAACTAATTATTCAGACATAGATTTCAGACTTTCTAAACTCAACATTAAGGTTTTTGCTTATCGTGTCGGAAACATATAGAGTTTAAGGTTTAAATTTGGTCGGAAATTTCCGGGTCGTTACAGTACCCACCCGTTAAAGAAATTTCGTCCCCGAAATTTGATAGAGGTCGTTATGGATAACAATAAGAATGTTTCCATGACGAATATGAGGTAATAATGGAGTTTTATCATTATTGAGAGATATAGATAAAACAATTCGATCATGCGATGCGTATGAGTGAAGCTGTCACAAAAGAGTGAAATGAGTAAATATATTTATTCGTTTCAACCGATGAAGTAGTTACTGTTGATTTTCGGGATTTAAGGGATTTAAAGAAAATCTTACGTAATAAGATTTGGTTCTTCAGCGATCAGGATATTCTTTGATTTAATACGGCAAATCTGTTTTGATTTCTTTGTCGAATATTTCACTATAAAATTACTCCCTTCGTCTCTTCTTCCCGTCCTCGAGTCAAGCGAGCAATGATCCGGAATTCGTAGGTATGAAATTTGGAATGAACATAGCTAATGCTCTTAAAAAAAATGGTAATGACACGATTTTGATTTGTCAAATTACAAGAATATCCAGAAAGATAGAACTATCAAGATGATATGTTCTTGATATATTTGGAGATTGGATAGAATGTAAGAGCCGTGTAACATGGCACATGATGATGGTACTGTGAATCATCACATTCCATTAAAAACTTAACATAACTTACTGTAATATAATGAAGTTGATCAAGTTTCATTATATTATACTAATTCATGCATCAGTTCCTAACACTAATTCAAAACATTCATATTTTAAATTCGGAGGTTTCAGAATCTAGAAACTAACACAGTTTCTTTTATGATGTGATGCAGATAGCGCGAGAAGATAGATGATTTCCGATAAGAATAGTTATAAAAATATCTTCAGAAATATTAAGGATATTTATAATGGAAGATATGACAATATCTTGGAACTTCTAATGCCGAAGGATGATGACGATGAATAGTGTCAGCAAAGGTTTTAGAGTAAGGAGTAGGGTATGTACTAAGGATTTCAGCAGGCACTGAATCTTTTAAATTCTTTGAAGTCAAACTTATTCTTTGTGATTTGTCCACGGCTTACTTCATAGTTTCGCATAATCCGCTTTTTGGTACTAAATTTTCTTTTGAGTGTTTCCAATACTCCGTTCTTTATCATCAACTTTTGGCTATTAAGACCATCTACAACATGCTGCTTCGTCAGCATTCTCAAAGTTAACGGATCTGGGTCATCGGTTATCAAACTGAGGTGGTTTCAGGAGAATTGTGTTTTTAGATGGTTAAACGCTGATGATGGAATATAAAAGGTTCTCCGGTAACGACAGCGAAAGAATAACGTGTATATGTATCGAAACTAACCTTTCTGAGAAGTCGAGGTTAACTTGTTGGAGCTGTGACAAAATTGGCTAATTTGAAAAGGGATTGCAAAGTTATTTTGGGTAATAATAACACTAAAGAAATTAACACTGCTGCGTGTTAAACGTTGACTCAGTCTCCGAGAGTCTTACAGGAGCATAAGTCTTTTCTTCCGTAGATGAAACGCGGTTGGTTCATCCTCTCGATTGAGGGGTTTTCAAGAATCATGAAAGATTTGAACACGCATTGTAATTGTCGAGATACAAATGAGGTTTAAGATGAAATCAAGTGGCAAGCTTGAAGAATTATTTAGTTTCATATGTTATAATCAATATTTTAATTTAATTCATTTTAATTGTCCAAAGTTAGCAGTCCAATAGTCCGATGGTTCAATGATTCATATATAATTTAATATATAATATTCGAATTAAATAATACGTATCGTGACCCGTGTACCGGTCTCGGTGTCGATCACAACTCAAAGTATATATATATTTTGGAATCAACTCCGACCCTGTATAGCCAACTCCCACCTTCACATATAGAGTGTCTACGGTTGTTCCGAAATATATATATAGATGGGTCGATATGATAAGTCGAAACCTTGCATACGTGTCCCGTTATTTAGAGTGCGTAAAAGTAAATAACAGAAATTAAATGACGATAAATAAAATTGCGAGAATGTAAATTGCGATAAATTAAATGTTAATCAGTTAGCTGGGAACAGTTAGCCGGAACAGTTAGCGTGAAATCCTATCACAATTCCAATTAATTAATTCGTTTGTTTCTAACACTTTTTATTTTTGTCCAATGTTTTCTTCGTTATGCCACTTGTTGGATTCTGATAGGTCAAAATCCAAATATGAAATTTGAATAGAATTGGTTATTCTGTGATGAACGGATACGTATATCGGTGGTTGTAAGTAGGATAATAAATGATCGTTGAATCAGATTCGAAGAATGTACAGTGTAACTTGTTAATGTAAATTCTAAATATTCCTCGGGTACCACCCACCCGTTAAAATATTTTCATCATTAACAGTTTGTACGAAAGAATTTTTAATTACAATCTTTGTGAAAATATACTTGCATGTATATTTCTTTTCAGATGTAATTATGAATTTAATGAGTCAATAAGATATTATACTCATTTGATTTATTGTTAGCACTGGATTACATGATCTCTAAAGCATTAGAGATTACATATTTGCCATGTCGATCGAAGGTAAATGAGGTAGAACAATACGTAGAACAAAATTAATCGATGTATAATGATATGTAGAACGAAGATTATACTCGAAATACATATGGTAATATTGAGGCGTGTGATGTTGATATCCGAGGTACAAATCGTGATGTTGAGATTTATGACGTGATTGTGGTTGGGGTGATAAGAATATTGTCGGCGTTGATGATGGTGGTACGGATTATGCTGCTGGTACTGCTGCTGGTGTCTCCACACCAGTTTCTCCAAAGCCATTACTCGATCACGTAGTTCGTTAACTTCTTATATTATGTCGGAATGATTGACGATTGAAACGAGCGGGTGAGTAAGATTCGAAATATAGGATAATATATAATCGTAACGGGATATTTCTAGAAATGAGAGGGTAAATGGTTTCTCGAACAGGTTCGCCGGTAAATGCTTTCAGGTTCATTGCCAAGAGAAAATCGATGAATGGAATGGATCTTCGATGTGAAATAATTTTCGAATATAGGATGATATTCTAACTTCATAGAATATCTACGTATATAGTACTAAAGATTTTGCAGACTACGGAGGAATTTACGACATGAATCAGGCAATTCTATAGTAACAGATACGCTAAGATATGAATTTTGTCTATACACTATCAATGCAGTAAATGCAGTAAGACGTGTCTAGACTTATGAATGATAAGCAGACAATTCCCTAAGGATGATAAGCAGATGGTTTTCGACTAGAAATGATAAGCAAAACTTTTTGACATGTATACACGGTCAAAGTCCAGACTCACTAATGTATCCTAACAACTACTAGTCAGACACACTAATGCAAGGCCTGGTTCACTAAGACCAACGCTCTGATACCAACTGAAACGTCCACGACTAATCCTCCCGGACGGAATCTTCAACAGTTGGTTCCATTGCGATGATCGACACCAAGTAATGTCCTTTACATGAGCAAATGCACAGCGGAAGACTTAATTCGTACCTGAGAATAACATGCTTTAAAATGTCAACATAAAGTTGGTGAGATATATAGGTTTGATGCTAACAGCGTTATAACTATAGACCACAAGATTTCATGTTTAAAAACATAATACACTCGCAAGTGTATGAAAAGCATTCCAAGCAGTGGGCACCCGGTAACTAGCCTTAACAAGAGTGTGTACCCCTGAGTTATAATAATATGTGCACCGAATCAAGTGCGTTCCGTTAACCTCGAAGTACTAAACACCCGTTCTTCTAGTTTTGACTAGAACAACATCTGGGTGGGGGTGTAAAACCCGATAGATCTATCTTTAGGATTCGCGCCTACCAGTTCATAAACCAATAGTTAAAGTTACCAAGCTAGGGGATTTTTGATTCAAACCCATGTAGAACGTAATTTTAGTCACTTGTGTCCATAACGTAAATCATTTATAAAAACAGCGCATGTATTCTCAGCCCAAAATATTTAGAGTTTAAAAGGGATCTATATACTCACCTAATGTATTTTGTAGTAAAATACATATAACATCATTGAACACGTATAAGGTTGGCCTTGGATTCACGAACCTATATCAAGTATATATATTAATACATATTCTTGTACCCGAACAATTATGAATATATATTATTATTAATGATATAACCTTTATATTAATATCTTATATTAATTTTTTTTTTATATATATATATAAAAAAATTCCTTATGTTACAATGTATTTATACCTTTTTTTTTTAAATATATTATGTGATAGTTTAAACAGTACATTAATAATACTTAGGTGATATTTAAAATAAAAATAGTGTTAATACTGATATAAATAAAATTGATAATATTACCTGTAGTTCTATTAATAACTACATTAAGGATAGTTTTCAATAATCAATCTCATAATAATAATAATATCAATGGTTTTCAATAAAATGGAAAATTAAATAATAATGATTATGAAATTATTAGTTTTTAATAATAATACATAATTCCTAATAATAATAATATCTATAAAATATCTATTTTGTTGCTTTTGATTACAAATTTAGTTATAACCTTACAATGATCATATTCACAATAATAATGATATGTTACAAATACTTTTGTAAGTAATGACACTAATACTATCAACAATTTATAAAATGATATAAATAATAATATTTATAATATTAATTTGTGTTATTTTCATATTAATAACAATTTTTGTAATATTAATAATAATAATAATAGATAAGAATGAATGAGCTACCTTATCAAAGGAGGATTTAAAAAAAAAAACGCAGCCCGGGCTCGAACCCGAGACCCCTTGTTCACTCCACCAACATCTAAACCGTTTGGGCTGTGCCCCTTTTCCTGATTTATTCAGTTTTATTTAGTTATATATCGTGTAATTCTGTTCTTCCTTCATCCTCCTCACAACTCCAAAATCGACCAGTGGATCATATGACAACAATACTCACACAATAAATCTGTTTTTGGATTCTTAAACTAAACAGAAACGAAAAATAACTGATTGAATTAATTTTTTTTAAAAAAAAAAGAGTGCTGCTACTGTCCCTGTCGCGACTTCAATAAAAAAAATTGATTTTCGATTTTAATCACTTAATAGATTATGAGTATAACACGAAATAGTTCTCTAATCATATATAGAAACTATTGGAAACGTCGATTGAATCTGAAACATCGAATTGTATTCGAATTTAGTGATGAAGAAAAATTTGATTTTTTTTTTGTAAAAATATCTTTGAATCCAAAATTCGCGTTTGATAGAAGGAATTGGAGCTTGAAAATTTGCAGATAGTTTAACTAAATAAGTCCTAACAACACTGCTTCCTTACATTTTGAATAAAGGATCGGATTTTGAGTCCTTGAATTCGAGTTATGGTGTCAGAGGATATAGCGATTTTGTTAAACAAATAATTCTGTTCTTCATCTGTGAATTAAATCTGAAAAGCTGTAAATAAATAAAGGTGATTTCAAATAATTGAGGAGACAAACGAGCATAAATCACGGTTGTTGTTATTGTGAGAAAAAAAATCGATCATATAGGAAAGTAGATAAGATTGAAAAGGGTTTGTTAACAAATACATGGACCTATATATATGGATATACATCTGATTTTTATAATTAAATGTGATTTTATGGACCATGTAAATATTTATTTAATTATATATTAATTAGTAATTATAAATAACTCTAATAATAATAATGCTCTTAATGTAAAAATAATAATAATAATAATAATAATAATAATAATAATATTAATATTAATATTAATAATAATAATAATAATAATAATACTAATAATAATAATAATAATAATAATAATAATAATAATAATAATACTGATTTTAATGCTAATCGTTATATACGTATTACTAATAAAGAATATAATAATGACATGTCTAATATATTATAACTTGAAATTCTATATATATATATATATATATATATATATTTATTTATTTATTCATATATATTAACTTAATAAATTTTATAATAATTATTATTATTTTTTTTTTATCATTCTACATTCTTAATTTTAATTGTTTAAAGTGTATTTTTATTAATTCAAATTATTATAGTTCAAATCATTATATATAGGCTTTCATTTATATATATATACAAAATCAATTACACACAATTGTTCGTGAATCATCGGGCATGGTCAAAAGGGTAACTAATTATTCAGACATAGATTTCAGACTTTCTAAACTCAACATTAAGGTTTTTGCTTATCGTGTCGGAAACATATAGAGTTTAAGGTTTAAATTTGGTCGGAAATTTCCGGGTCGTTACAACATGGCACATGATGATGGTATGATCTACTGTGAATCATCACGTCCCATTAGAAACTCAGCATGACTTACTGTAATATAATCACGTTGGCCAAGCGCCATTATATTATACTAACTCATGCATCAGTTCCTAACACTTCTCCACAATTCGTTCATAATTTATACTTAGATTTTACAGAAGTTTCCAATATAATGAGATACCGAAAACACGAAGAGTTAGATAATTTCGGACAATAATATTTATGAAAATATCCTCAGAAATATCGAAGATATTTATGATGATATTTTGGAATTTCTAAATTCGAAAGTTGCTGAAGAAAAATTTTTCGCAAGATTTTAACATGAATTCGGAGAAAGATATTCTCCAAAGATTTCATTGGATCCAGAATTATTTGGATTCTTTGAATATGGGGTTTGGTCCTTGTATTTGTCCTTGGTCTCCTTCATGGTTAGCTCAATCCGTTTTTCAGTACCAAATTTTCTATCGAGCATTCCCAACACTCCATTCTTCATCATCAAACTTTTTGGCCATTTAGACCATCTACAATTTTACTGTTTCCTCTGCATTTAATGCAGATATATCTGAATCGTCGGTTATCAATCCGAGGTGGTTTCAGGAGAATGGTGTTTTTAGATGATTAAACGCTTATGGTAATATTGTGGAATATGAAAGGTTCCCCGGTAACAATAAAGAGCACGCATATTTATCAAAGTTATAATAAGATTGTTTCGAACGAAATGTCGATGTTGATTGTGCTAGAGCTGTGACAAAATTTGATATTTTGAAAGGAATTATCAAGTTATTTTGGGTAATAATAACACTAAAGGAATTGGCACTGCTACAGTTTAAATGTTCATTCAATTTCTGAGAGTTTTTCAGGTACATAACTATGTGCATCAATCTCTTCTTCAGTAGATGGAGTGCTGTTGGTTTATCCTCTCGATTGAAGTGTTTTCAAGAATTATGAAATGTTTGAACGCAGATTGGAATCGTTAAGATACAAATGAGGTTTAGGATGAAATCAAGTGGCAAACTTGAAGAAATGTTTAGTTTCATATGTTTTAATCAATATTTTAATTCATTTTGCTTGTCCAATTTTATTAGTCCACAGTCGATAGTCCACAATTAACAATCCGATAATTCATACATAGATTAATATATAATATTCTAATTAATTAATATGTATCGTGACCCGTGTACATGTCTCAGACTCGATCACAACTCAAAGTATATATATTATTTGAGAATCAACCTCAACCCTGTATAGAGAACTCGATCATTACTGCATATAGAGTGTCTATGGTGATTCCAAATAATATATATAGATGCGTCGATATGATATGTCAAAACCTTGTATACGTGTCCCGATATTTAAAGTGCGTAAAATAAATAACAGAAATTAATGACGATAAATTAAAGTGCGTAAAGTAAATAACAGAAATTAAATGACAATAAATAAAATTGCGAGAATATAAATTGCGATAATTAAATTGCGACAAATAAAATATAATACGGAATTAACAGTTAGCTAGGAACAGTCAGTTAGGATTTTGTTAGCGTGGTTTCTTAATAAAATTTAATATTGTTAATTAGTCTGTTTCTAATCAATTTTTATTGTGTCCATTATTTCTTCATTATGCCACTTGTTGGATTCTGATAGGTCAAAATCCAAATATGAAATTGAATTTGAATGAAAATAGTTATTCTTTGGTGAACGGATACGTATCTCGGTGGTTGTAAATAGGATAGTGAATAACTGTTGAATCAGATTTGAAGAATATACAGTGTAACTTATTAATGTGAAATTTAAATATTCCTCGGGTATTACCTACCTGTTAAAATATTTTCACCATTAACAGTTTGTACGAAAAAATTTTTAATTACAGTCTTTATGAAAATATATATACATATATATTTTCTTCAGATGTAATCATGGATTTAATGAGTCAATATAATATTAAACTCATTTGATTTACCGTTAGAACAAGAATATATAATCTCTAAAACATTAGAGATTACATAATTGTCATATAGAACGAAGATAAATGATATAGAACGTCATATAGAATGATGATTATGCTCGAGATATAGGATGAGATGTTGAGGCATGGATTGTTGATGGTACTGGTGCTGTTACTGGTGGTACTGTTGGTGCCGGTGATGTTGCTGAAGCTGGTACATTTTGCACCATATTCTCCGAATTGATTATTCGAGCGCGAAGTTTGTTGACTTTTTACTCCAGGATGATTGTCGGTCGGAACGAGCGGATGAATAAGGTTCAGAATTGTGGATAGAATATAATCTTGTCGAGTTACCCCGGAAATGAGACTGAAAATGGCGTCTCGAACAGGTTCACCGGTAAACGCTTCAGGTTCATTGTCAAGAGGTGAATTCGGTTGGTGGGAGGTATTGCCTTCTGCGCGTTTTCATTAATTAAGTCGACTACGAACCCATCAGATGAATTGATAATGGCTGATTGGTTGATTCATGCCGATGAAGCTGTTTTCGGAGCTTAGGTGAACATCTATGTCGGAATAACTATTAGAATAGCTATCGGAATCTGAGGGACTCGAACTGGTTTAGGGATTCATCCGTACGATCAGATGAAGGATTTTCAATAAGAAATAGATTATAGGATGTAGATTAGTATCCTGCAATACATAATTTACGTATGCATATAAAATACTGAAATCTCATAAATTACGGAGGACTCTACGGAATCTGTCAAGCAAGGTCTACAATAACAGATACGCTATGATATGAATTATCAGATACGCTAAGATATGAATTTTGTCTATACACGATTCATGCAATCAATGCAGTAAGATGTGTCTAGACTAAGAATGATAAGCAGATAATTTTCGACACGAAATGATAAGCAAAACTTTTGACATGCAGACACGGTCGAAGTCCAGACTCATTAATGCATCCTAACGACTATCAGTTAGACTCACTAATGCAAGACCTGGTTCGCTAAGACCACCGCTCTGATACCAACTGTGAAGACCCGTCCTAATCCATCCGGACGAAGTCCATATCAATTATAAACGATTCCCAACAGTTGATTACATCGCTAGGTACTTGACATCTATATGATACATTTTACAAACATTGCATTCGTTTTTGAAAAGACTATCTTTCATTACATCGAAGGTTGACGACTTGCATACCATTTCATAATATATCCAACTATAATTGACTTAATAATGATCTTGATAAACTCAAAGACTCGAATGCAACGTCTTTTGAAATATGTCATGAATGACTCCAAGTATTATCTTTAAAATGATCAAATGCACAGCGGAAGATTTCTTTCGTACCTGAGAATAAACATGCTTTAAAGTGTCAACCAAAAGGTTGGTGAGTTCATTAGTTTAACATAACTAAACATTTCATAATTTTAATAGACCACAAGATTTCATATTTCCATTTCTCATAAACATACGTCCCATGCATAGAGACAAAAATATCACTCATATGGATTGAACACCTGGTAACCGACATTCACAATATGCATATAAGAATATCCCCATCATTCCGGGATCCTCCTTCGGACATGATATAAATTTCGAAGTACTAAAGCATCCGGTACTTTGGATGGGGCTTGTTGGGCCCGATAGATCTATCTTTAGAATTCGCGTCAATTAGGGTTTCTGTTCCCTAATTCTTAGATTACCAGACTTAATAAACAGGGCATATTCGATTAGATAATCCATCCATATAATGTAGTTTCATTTACTCGTGTCTATTTCGTAAAACAGTTATAAAAGCAGCGCATGTATTCTCAGTCCCAAAATATATATTGCAAAAGCATTTAAAAAGGGAGCAAATGAAACTCACGCATATAAATATTGTAAAACAGTTAATAAAGCATTTGCATGTATTCTCAGCCCAAAAAATGTAAAGAGTAAAAGGGGAGCAAATGAAACTCACCTTAAAGCGCAGCGAACAAAAATGCACACGTAAAACAAGCGGTGACTGGTACTCTCAACCTATTTGTTATAGATAAGTCATAATAGTCAGATTATCATTACTTGAAATTTTGACTCCAATTAATTAATAAGATACGCGTCCAATAACTCATACGTACATACACAAAAAAATGATATTATTTATTATTTCGTATTCCATCTTTGTTGAATTCATATGTATATGTATGTACAGATTAGGGGTAAAAGTAAATAACGAATTAAATAAATATGGTGTTGCACGTTTGTTGATACTCTAAGGACCAAAACGGAAACTTATATGAATATCAATTCATCTTTCTTCTTCCTAAATTCGTATATGCCTAAAAAGAGTGTGTTTATTTATTTTCTCAATATTCCGACTCCTAGCTACTTAAAATTATGAAATCGTCAATTATACTTAAGGACTTGATAATTTTATCACTAAATAATATTTGAAACATTTTATTCATCTAATTAGTAAAAGCTACTCATATATAATTATACAATTTATAAATAAATCCAACACATGAATTAAATATCACGATCCAATGTGACCATTTATAGTTTAAAATAAATCCAATTTAAATGCCTTAAATTTATCTCTTCGTGCTTTTTTTTTTATTTATTTATGAATTATTGTATTTGTACAACTATTTAGGAACCTCTGTTTCATTATTGAAAACATAAGTTACAGACATAAACTTAAAAACTTTATGATCGTCGACAAAATGAACGACATTAATAGTTAGTTTCCCTTTGTTTATTATTACTATTATTTTAGTTTTTACACTAGTCATAAGTCAAGAATTAAATTCTTATATTTAAACCAATAAAATTTTCATGTAAACATATCAACATATGTATATGTATGTACAAAATTCGATATCTTGTTTTTTTTATATGTCATTCATATTCATATTTTCATTATTTTAGTAAAGCAAATAAGTATATAAAGTATTAATTAGTAGTATAATTATTTATCTTTAGTTTGTAAACTTGATCATATTTCAGGGTTTAAAGTGAAGTTTATAAAATCCTATCACCATCTTCATGGTTTCATTCGCACAACAAGTTTTTGTGTATTAAAACTCTTTTAGTTTTATTAAATTTTGATTCTAAGATATCAACAAATACTAACATGTTCCGAGTATTATTAGATGTATCATTATATTGTAGTTTGTCATAAATTTCAAAATCCAAATCATCAGTAGGCTAGGTACCCAAAACCCAAATACATATCGATAACGACATCGTAAAATAATCTTAACGACTGGTTTTGTTTTGTACTGTCTAATTATATATGAACGGTAGATAAATATTAAGGCCAAATAAATTAGTAATAATGAAGTTATAGAGTGGGAGATACCTTCAAAACGTAACCGAGTTGCACCTAATTATGAACGCCAAATTTATCCTTTTGTTGCTCTGATTTTCACGTGTAGATCTTTTGCTCATGTGGAGTAACCCTTTGATTGTAGGTTGTGTATAAATTGTGATTTATTGTGAACTGAGATATGGAATTTAGATTTTTTTTTTTTAAACTACTCGTTTACGATATTATGAAAATAGAATTTTGTGAGTTGTAAAGTGGGGTTAAATATGCTAGCAAAGTTGGACTATATGGGAAGTGATCATCTCATATCTGTAACAGTTGTTTCAACCACTCCAACTAAAATCATTCAACCACTCCAACTAAAATCCAGAGCTTTTAATTCAATTTAAAGATTACTTGCCAGCTAATTCCATGAATTCCATATTTATTATTTTTTTTTTACTTTTTGTTATAATAGTAAACGAATAAATTTATGTGATGTGTTTAATTATTATTAAAGTTATAATTGTAGCAGGATAGGATAACTATCACGATAATTGGTTATCTCATTAGTGTATTCTTCTCGTTTTATATTTGAAAGGAATGATAAGCTTATTTGTTATTTTATATAGATATTACTACTATTATTATATTCTAACTCAACCATGTTAATTAGGGTTATACTATAAGTTGATAATTTTATTATTATTTTCATGTACACATTTACCCTGATTTATTACAATATATTCTACTAAAAAAAAATTTAGTAAAAACATTTCGTAGATTGAGGTGGTGACCACAGTTGTACTATGTGAGTTCGAAACTAGGAGTAACATAGACATATAATATGCACACATGAAATGCACAAATAAATGTCAAATGTGAATGATAAGGGTTATGCCAGGATTTTTTATTTTTTTTAACATGAAACTACACGTTACGCGATTTAAATATGCGAGAAGGATAAGAATTTATAAAATAAAATATAGGAATATTTTATTAACTCATACGACGTATTAAAAAAATTCGGATTTGAAAATCTCGAAAGTCTAATCGTTGGTATGGAAACCGAAACGAATCATTTAATAAAAAAAGTTATACGTAGGAACGTACTAACACATAGTCACACTTTTGATCTAATAAATAATATAGGAATATTATTTAATTTATATAGAATATACTCTAGTCACATAAATCGACATGGCAAGGATACCAGTTAACGATAGTTAAATAACTTAACAGAAAAAGTAGGGTCGTGACAGTATCTTGTTTTGCTTAAGTCTTTTAACCTCGCGATCCATTATTTCGACGGGTTCTTCGATGAATTGAAGTTTTTCGTTGATTTGGATTTCATCTAATGGAATAGTGAGATCTTCTTTAGAAAAACATTTCTTCAAATTCGAGACGTGGAAAGTGTTATGTACAGCCGCGAGTTGTTGAGGTAACTCAAGTCGGTAAGCTACTGGTCCGACACGATCAATAATCTTGAATGGTCCAATATACTTTGGATTTAATTTCCCTCGTTTTCCAAATCGAATAACGCCTTTCCAAGGTGCAACTTTAAGCATGACCATCTCTCCAATTTCAAATTCTATATCTTTTCTTTTAATGTCAGCGTAGCTCTTTTGTCGACTTTGGGCGGTTTTCAACCGTTGTTGAATTTGGATGATCTTCTCGGTAGTTTCTTGTATAATCTCCGGACCCGTAATCTGTCTATCCCCCACTTCACTCCAACAAATTGGAGACCTGCACTTTCTACCATAAAGTGCTTCAAATGGCGCCATCTCAATGCTTGAATGGTAGCTGTTGTTGTAGGAAAATTCTGCTAATGGTAGATGTCAATCCCAACTGTTTCCGAAATCAATAACACATGCTCGTAGCATGTCTTCAAGCGTTTGTATCGTCCTTTCGCTCTGCCCATCAGTTTGTGGATGATAGGCAGTACTCATGTCTAGACGAGTTCCTAATGCTTACTGTAATGTCTGCCAGTATCTTGAAATAAATCTGCCATCCCTATCAGAGATAATAGAGATTGGTATTCCATGTCTGGAGACGACTTCCTTCAAATACAGTCGTGCTAACTTCTCCATCTTGTCATCTTCTCTTATTGGCAGGAAGTGTGCTGATTTAGTGAGACGATCAACTATTACCCAAATAGTATCAAAACCACTTGCAGTCCTTGGTAATTTAGTGATGAAATCCATGGTAATGTTTTCCCATTTCCATTCCGGGATTTCGGATTGTTGAAGTAGACCTGATGGTTTCTGATGCTCATCTTTGACCTTAGAACACGTCAAACATTCTCCTACATATTTAGCAACATCGGCTTTCATACCTGGCCACCAAAAATGTTTCTTGAGATCCTTGTACATCTTCCCCGTTCCAGGATGTATTGAGTATCTAGTTTTATGAGCTTCTCTAAGTACCATTTATCTCATATCTCCAAATTTTTGTACCCAAATCCTTTCAGCCCTATACCGGGTTCCGTCTTCCCGAATATTAAGATGCTTCTCCGATCCTTTGGGTATTTCATCCTTTAAATTTCCCTCTTTTAAAACTCCTTCTTGCGCCTCCTTTATTTGAGTAGTAAGGTTATTATTAATCATTATATTCATAGATTTTACTCGAATGGGTTCTCTGTCCTTCCTGCTCAAGGCATCGGCTACCACATTTACCTTTCCCGGGTGGTAATGAATCTCAAAGTCGTAATCATTCAATAATTCAATCCACCTACGCTGCCTCATATTCAGTTGTTTCTGATTAAATATGTGTTGAAGACTTTTGTGGTCGGTATATATAATACTTTTGACCACATATAAGTAGTGCCTCCAAGTCTTTAATGCAAAAACAACCGCGCCTAATTCCAAATCATGCGTCATATAATTTTGTTCGTGAATCTTCAATTGTCTAGACGCATAAGCAATCACCTTCGTTCGTTGCATTAATACACAACCGAGACCTTGCTTTGATGCATCACAATAAATCATAAATCATCATTCCCTTCAGGCAATGACAATATAGGTACCGTAGTTAGCTTTTTCTTCAATAACTGAAACGCTTTCTCTTGTTCATCATTCCATTCAAATTTCTTCCCTTTATGCGTTAATGCAGTCAAGGGTTTTGCTATTCTGGAAAAGTCTTGGATGAACCTTCTGTAGTAACCAGCTAGTCCTAAAAACTGGCGTATGTGTTTCGGAGTTTTCGGGGTTTCCTACTTTTCAACAGTTTCTATCTTTGCCGGATCCACCTTAATACATTCTTTGTTCACTATGTGACCGAGGAATTGAACTTCTTCCAACCAAAATGTACACTTTGAAAACTTAGCGTACAATTCTTCCTTCCTCAATACTTCTAACACCTTTCTCAAATGTTCACCGTGTTCTTGGTCATTCTTTGAGTAAATAAGTATGTCATCAATGAAAACAATGACAAACTTGTCAAGGTATGGTCCACACACTCGGTTCATAAGGTCCATGAACACAGCTGGTGCATTAGTTAAACCAAACGTCATGACCATAAACTCGTAATGACCGTAACGTGTTCTGAAAGCAGTCTTTGGAATATCATCTTCTTTCACCCGCATTTGATGATACCCGGAACGTAAGTCAATCTTTGAATAAACAGACGAGCCTTGTAGTTGATCAAATAAGTCGTTGATTCTCGGTAGTGGGTAGCAGTTCTTGATGGTAAGTTTGTTCAACTCTCGGTAGTCGATACACAACCTGAATGTACCATCTTTCTTCTTGACAAACAAAACAGGAGCTCCCCACGGTGATGTGCTTGGTCGAATGAAACTACGCTCTAAAAGTTCTTGTAATTGGCTTTGCAGTTCTTTCATCTCGCTGGGTGCGAGTCTGTAAGGAGCACGAGCTATTGGTGCAGCTCCTGGTACAAGATCTATTTGAAATTCAACAGATCAATGTGGGGGTAATCCCGGTAATTCTTTCGGAAATACATCGGGAAATTCTTTTGCAATGGGAACATCATTGATGCTCTTTTCTTCAGTTTGTACTTTCTCGATGTGTGCTAGAACAGCATAGCAAACTTTTCTTATTAGTTTTTGTGCCTTCAAATTACTAATAAGATGTAGCTTCGTGTTGCCCTTTTCTCCGTACACCATTAAGGGTTTTTATTTTTCTCGTATAATGCGAATTGCATTTTTGTAACAAACGATCTCTGCTTTCACTTCTTTCAAACAGTCCATACCGATTATCACATCAAAACTCCCTAACTCTACTGGTATCAAATCAATCTTAAATGTTTCGCTAACCAGTTTAATTTCTCGATTCCGACATATATTATCTGCTGAAATTAATTTACCATTTGCTAATTCGAGTAAAAATTTACTATCCAAAGGCGTCAATGGACAACTTAATTTAGCACAAAAATCTCTACTCATATAGCTTCTATCCGCACCCGAATCAAATAAAACGTAAGCAGATTTATTGTCAATAAGAAACGTACCCGTAACAAGCTCTGGGTCTTCTTGTGCCTCTGTCGCATTAATATTGAAAACTCTTCCGCGGCCTTGTCCATTCGTGTTCTCCTGGTTCGGGCAATTTCTAATAATGTGGCCCGGTTTTCCACATTTATAACAAACTACATTGGCATAACTTGCTCCGACACTACTTGCTCCGCCATTACTCGTTCCAACACCATTTGTTCCTTTCGTTCTATTAACCCCTGTTCCGTAGACCTCACACTTCGCCGCGCTATGACCATTTCTTTTACACTTGTTGCAAAATTTGGTGCAGAACCCCGAGTGATACTTTTCACACCTTTGGCATAGCTGCTTCTGATTGTTGTTGTTGTTGCGGTTATTATTGTTGTTGGGATGATTGTTGTAGTTGCTGTTGTTGTTGTTGTTGTTGTTGCTATTGGGCCGTTTGTTGTAGTTGCGATTGATGTTGCGATTGTTGGGATAATTGTTGCGATTATTGTTGTAATTGCTGTTGTTGTTGTATTGGTGATTCTTATCACTGTTTTCCTCCCACTTTCTTTTGACTTGCTTCACATTGGCCTCTTCAGCAGTCTGTTCTTTAATTCTTTCTTCAATCTGGTTCACTAGTTTGTGAGCCATTCTACATGCCTGTTGTATGGAGGCGGGCTCGTGTGAGCCATCCTTTCACAAACGCGTCGATCTTCTCTTCCTCATCTTCGAATGCTCCCGGACACAATAGGCACAATTCTGTGAATCGTCTTTCGTACGTGGTAATATCAAATCCTTGGGTTCGTAACCCTCTAAGTTCTGTCTTGAGCTTATTGACCTCGATTCTGGGACGGTACTTCTCGTTCATCAAGTGCTTGAATGCTGACCACGGTAGTGTGTACGCATCGTCTTGTCCCACTTGCTCTAGATAGGTATTCCACCATGTTAACGCAGAACCTGTGAAGGTATGCGTAGCGTACTTCACTTTGTCCTCTTCAGTACACTTACTTATGGCAAACACCGATTCGACCTTCTCAGTCCACCGTTTCAATCCGACCGGTCCTTCGGTTCCATCAAATTCCAAAGGTTTGCAGGCAGTGAATTCTTTGTAGGTGCATCCTACACGATTTCCTGTACTGCTAGATCCAAGGTTATTGTTGGTATGTATCACAGCCTGTACTGCAGGTATGTTTGAAGCTAGAAAAGTACGGAATTCCTCTTCATTCATATTCACGGTGTGTCGAGTAGTCGGTGCCATTTCCTTCAAAATAGTCAAATGGAACAAGTTAATCATACAGAATATTAAGAGTAGTTAATAGTATTTCATACCATAATATGAACTCATTTATAAAAGCTTTTTCTTCATATTAGCGTTTTATAAGTTTAAATTCGGGTAGTACCTACCCGTTAAGTTTATACTTAGTAGCTAATATACAATTCAACTACTAGAATTCTATATGAAAAACTGATTATAATAATATTTCGCGTTCAAACTTTTACACAATATTTTACAAACTTACAATACCGCTTATTTTACATATAGCATGAAATATAGCACACAATAAATTTGATACAAGATGGTTGTGAAGATAATTCAAGCTAGTACACAAGTCGTTCAGCAAAGGCAATAAAGACACGTAATTCATACGTCCAGAAACAAGTCATGCATTCTGGTTTTACTAGGATTACTTCCCATCCTTGGTCTTGTGGAACATAACCGTTATGGCCATTGATAAGACAGCGTGTTGTAACGTCGTCAAAGGGACGAGGGTTATGTAATGTCCAACAGTTCCGTAACAATCTAAAAACCTCATTTCTTACCCCAATTACCGACTCCGTCACTTGTGGGAACATTTTGTTTAATAGTTGTAGCCCGATGTTCTTGTTCTCACTTTGGTGAGAAGCGAACATTACTAATCCGTAAGCATAACATGCTTCTTTATGTTGCATGTTAGCCGCTTTTTCTAAATCACGAAGTCCAATATTCGGATATATTGAGTCAAAATAATTTCTTAACCCATTGCGTAAAATAGCATTTGGGTTCCCCGCAATATATGCATCAAAGTAAACACATCGTAACTTATGGATTTCCCAATGTGATATCCCCCATCTTTCGAACGAAAGCCTTTTATAAACCAAGGCATTCTTGGAACGTTCTTCGAATGTCTTACAAACTGATCTCGCCTTAAATAGTTGTGCCGAAGAATTCTGACCGACTCTAGACAAGATTTCATCAATCATGTCTCCGGGTAGGTCTCTTAAAATATTGGGTTGTCTATCCATTTTGTGTTTTTATACTGTAAAATAGACAAGAGTTAGATTCATAAAAAAATACTTATTAATACAAGCAATTTTTACATATATCATAAAGCATAAGCACACTATATTACATATATTACACCACACGAATACAACTATCTTATTCCGACTCGCTCGTTTCTTCTTCTTCGGTTTTGGTTCGTTTTGCCAAGTTTCTAGGGATATATGACGTTCCCCTAATGCGAGCTGTCGTTTTCCACAATGGTTTAGAAAAACCTGGTGGTTTAGAGGTTCCCGGGTCATTGTTACAACTTAAGGGCTTCGGGGGTTGACGATACATATAAAGTTCATCGGGGTTGGAATTAGATTTCTCTATTTTTATGCCCTTTCCCTTATTATTTTCTTTTGCCTTTTTAAATTCAGTTGGGGTAATTTCTATAACATCATCGGAATTCTTTTCGGAATCCGATTCATCGGAGAATTGGTAATCCTCCCAATATTTTGCTTCCTTGGCGGAAACACCATTGACCATAATTAACCTTGGTCGGTTAGTTGAGGATTTTCTTTTACTTAACCGTTTTATTATTTCCCCCACCGGTTCTATTTCTTCATCCGGTTCCGATTCTTCTTCCGGTTCCGATTCTTCTTCCGGTTCCGACTCTTCTTCCGGTTCCTCTTCGGGAACTTGTGAATCAGTCCACGAATCATTCCAATTTACATTTGACTCTTCATTATTATTAGGTGAGTCAATAGGACTTGTTCTAGAGGTAGACATCTATCACATAATATCAAACGCGTTAAGAGATTAATATATCACATAATATTCACATGTTAAAAATATATAGTTTCCAACAAAATTTGTTAAGCAATCATTTTTCAAGTAAACACAGTCGAAGTCCAGACTCTCTAATTCATCCTAACACACTCGATAAGACACACTAATGCAAAATTCTGGTTCTCTAAGACCAACGCTCGGATACCAACTGAAATGTCCCGTTCTTATTGATTAAAAACGTTCCATATTAATTGATTTCGTTGCGAGGTTTTGACCTCTATATGAGACGTTTTTCAAAGATTGCATTCATTTTAAAACAAACCATAACCTTTATTTCATCAATAAAGATTTAAAAAGCTTTACGTAGATTATCAAATAATGATAATCTAAAATATCCTGTTTACACACGACCATTACATAATGGTTTACATTACAAATATGTTACAACAAAATAAGTTTCTTGAATGCAGTTTTTACACAATATCATACAAGCATGGACTCCAAATCTCGTCCTTATTTAAGTATGCGACAGCGGAAGCTCTTAATAATCACCTGAGAATAAACATGCTTAAAACGTCAACAAAAATGTTGGTGAGTTATAGGTTTAACCTATGTATATCAAATCATAATAATACACCACAAGATTTCATATTTCAATACACATCCCATACATAGAGATAAAAAACATTCAAATGGTGAACACCTGGTAACCGACATTAACAAGATGCATATATAAGAATATCCCCATCATTCCGGGATACCCTTCGGATATGATATAAATTTCAAAGTACTAAAGCATCCGGTACTTTGGATGGGGTTTGTTAGGCCCAATAGATCTATCTTTAGGATTCGCGTCAATTAGGGTGTCTGTTCCCTAATTCTTAGATTACCAGACTTAATAAAAAGGGGCATATTCGATTTTGATAATTCAACCATAGAATGTAATTTCACGTACTAGTGTCAATTTTGTAAACCATTTATAAAACCTGCATGTATTTTCATCCCAAAAATATTAGATTTTAAAAGTGGGACTATAACTCACTTTCATATATTTTTACTTCGTCGGGAAGTAAGACTTGGCCACTGGTTGATTCACGAACCTATAACAATATATACATATATATCAAAGTATGTTCAAAATATATTTACAACACTTTTAATATATTTTGATGTTTTAAGTTTATTAAGTCAGATGTCCTCGTTAGTAACCTACAACTAGTTGTCCACAGTTAGATGTACAGAAATAAATCGATAAATATTATCTTGAATCAATCCACGACCCAGTGTATACGTATCTTAGTATTGATCACAACTCAAACTATATATATTTTGGAATCAACCTCAACCCTGTATAGCTAACTCCAACATTCACATATAGAGTGTCTATGGTTGTTCCGAAATATATATAGATGTGTCGACATGATAGGTCGAAACATTGTATACGTGTCTATGGTATCTCAAGATTACATAATATACAATACAAGTTGATTAAGTTATGGTTGGAATAGATTTGTTACCAATTTTCACGTAGCTAAAATGAGAAAAATTATCCAATCTTGTTTTACCCATAACTTCTTCATTTTAAATCCGTTTTGAGTGAATCAAATTGCTATGGTTTCATATTGAACTATATTTTATGAATCTAAACAGAAAAAGTATAGGTTTATAGTCGGAAAAATAAGTTATAAGTCATTTTTGTAAAGGTAGTCATTTCAGTCGAAAGAATGACGTCTAGATGACCATTTTAGAAAACATAATTCCACTTTGAGTTTAACCATAATTTTTGGATATAGTTTCATGTTCATAATAACAATCATTTTCTCAGAATAACAACTTTTAAATCAAAGTTTATCATAGTTTTTAATTAACTAACCCAAAACAGCCCGCGGTGTTACTACGACGGCGTAAATCCGATTTTACGGTGTTTTTCGTGTTTCCAGGTTTTAAATCATTAAGTTAGCATATCATATAGATATAGAACATGTGTTTAGTTGATTTTAAAAGTCAATTTAGAAGGATTAACTTTTGTTTGCGAACAAGTATAGAATTAACTAGACTATGTTCTAGTGATTACAAGTTTAAACCTTCGAATAAGATAGCTTTATATGTATGAATCGAATGATGTTATGAACATTATTACTACCTTAAGTTCCTTGGATAAACCTAATGGAAAAGAGAAAAATGGATCTAGCTTCAACGGATCCTTGGATGGCTCGAAGTTCTTGAAGCAGAATCATGACACGAAAACAAGTTCAAGTAAGATCATCACTTGAAATAAGATTGTTATAGTTATAGAAATTGAACCAAAGTTTGAATATGATTATTACCTTGTATTAGAATGATAACCTACTGTAAGAAACAAAGATTTCTTGAGGTTGGATGATCACCTTACAAGATTGGAAGTGAGCTAGCAAACTTGAAAGTATTCTTGATTTTATGTAACTAGAACTTGTAGAATATATGAAGAACACTTAGAACTTGAAGATAGAACTTGAGAGAGATTAATTAGATGAAGAAAATTGAAGAATGAAAGTGTTTGTAGGTGTTTTTGGTCGTTGGTGTATGGATTAGATATAAAGGATATGAAATTTTGTTTTCATGTAAATAAGTCATGAATGATTACTCATATTTTTGTAATTTTATGAGATATTTCATGCTAGTTGCCAAATAATGGTTCTCACATGTGTTAGGTGACTCACATGGGCTGCTAAGAGCTGATCATTGGAGTGTATATACCAATAGTACATACATCTAAAAGCTGTGTATTGTACGAGTACGAATACGGGTGCATACGAGTAGAATTGTTGATGAAACTGAACGAGGATGTAATTGTAAGCATTTTTGTTAAGTAGAAGTATTTTGATAAGTGTATTGAAGTCTTTCAAAAGTGTATAAATACATATTAAAACACTACATGTATATACATTTTAACCGAGTCGTTAAGTCATCGTTAGTCGTTACATGTAAGTGTTGTTTTGAAACCTTTAGGTTAACGATCTTGTTAAATGTTGTTAATCCAATGTTTATAATATCAAATGAGATTTTAAATTATTATATTATCATGATATTATCATGTATGAATATCTCTTAATATGATATATATACATTAAATGTCTCGTTTAAAAATCATTAAGTTAGTAGTCTTGTTTTTACATATGTAGTTCATTGTTAATATACTTAATGATATGTTTACTTATCATAGTATCATGTTAACTATATATATATATATCCATAAATACGTTCGTGAATCACCGGTCAACTTGGGTGGTCAATTGTCTATATAAAACATATTTCAATTAATCAAGTCTTAACAAGTTTGATTGCTTAACATGTTGGAAACATTTAATCATGTAAATATCAATCTCAATTAATATATATAAACATGGAAAAGTTCGGGTCACTACATATATCTTGACGATTACAATCTGCGTTCAAACCTTTCATGATTCTTGAAAACACCTCAATCGAGAAGATGAACCAACCGCACTTCATCAACGAAAGAAAAGATTGACGGATATAGTTATGCACCTGAAAACTCATGGACCCTAAATAAAAGTTTAACACGTGTCTGTGTTAACTCCTTTGGCATTGTTATTACCGAAAATAACATTGCAACTCTTTTTCAAATTAGCCAATTTTATCACAGCTTCAACAAATCAACTTCAACTTCCATTCGAATTAGCCTTATTATAACCTCGATATATAAGTTTGCCTGTCGTCATCATTACCAGAGACCCGTTTATATTTCACCACATTAACAGTAAAATTACCGGCAACTTCAATGAATTTGGACTTTCCGAAAAATCATTATATTCATTGAAACCTCATCTTGTATTCATCTATACGCTCTAACAATAATTGTCATACCAATTACTGGGAATCAGCAATCAGTATTTCAAATCTCGTAGCATTTCTACATCAATAGTTATATGTATACATATAACAATTATCTCCTAGAATTACGATCTTCAATTCTGAAATTTTGAAAAGGCACCCAGTTTACGAATCAATACTCTGAATGTTGAAAAAGCTGAATGAAGCAGCAGAAACTGTAGGCAACCGTAAACGACCTTAGTCGTCGGAAGTATGATGATAAAGAATAATATGTTGGAAAAGCTCAGAAACGTTGGAACTGGAAAACGGATAGAGTTAACCATGAAGGAGACCAAGGACAAATACAAGGACTATACCCTATATTCAAAGAATCTAGATAATTCTGGATCCGTTGAAATCTTTAAAGAATATCTTGCTCCGAAGTCATGTTAAAATCTTGCGGAAAATCTTTCTCCATCAACCATCGAATTTAGAAATTCCAAAATATCATCATCAATATCTTCGATATTGAGGATATTTTCATAAATATTCTCGTCCGAAATTATATATTCTCGTCCGAAATTATATACCTCTTCGTGCTTCCTGTGTATCATTATATTGAAAACATTCAATAGAAAATTTAGTACCGAAAAGCGGATTATGCGAAACTATGAAGAAAGCCGTGGACAAATCACAAAGAATAAGTTTGACTTCAAAGAATCTAAATGATTCAATGTCTGCTAAAGTCTTTAGTGAATATCTTGCTCCTTACTCTAAACCCTTGCAGGCAATAGTTTCTATCATCCTCTGATCTTAGATATTCCGAGATATTATCGTATCTTTCATTATAAATATCCTCCATATTTCTGGAGATATTTTTATAACTATTCTTATCTGAAATCATTAATCTCTTCGTGCTATCAGTATTACATCATATAGAAACTATTAATTTCAATATTCTGTAAACTTTCGAGTTTAAAATATGAATGTTATTGAAGTAATGTTGGGAAATGAAGCATGAGTTAGTATAATATAATGACACTTGATCAACGTGATTATATTACAGTAAGTCATGCTGAGTTTCTAATGGGACGTGATGATTCACAGATCATAACGTCATCATGTGCCATGTTACATAACTCTTTCATTCTGCTTAACTTCTGAACATATCAAAAAAGTATATTCTTGATAGTTCTATTCTCAGTGATTCTGGTAATTTGACAAAACAAATCGTGCTAATACATTCTTTCTTATTAAGAACATGATGTTTATCCGAAATTCCATACTTACGAATTCTGGACCATTACTCGCTTTAATAGAGGTCGAGAGGATAATAAAAAGGCAAAGAGATCTAAAATATAAGAGAAAATATAAAGCCCAATGACAACACCGAAATTACAAACCGTGGATATCAGTACGTACAGCAATATAAAGACATGGGAGGATTATAAATACAATAATGCCTAGAGCATGATAGAAATGAATAAATTCTTCAGGCGGGTGTTGGAAAAGTAGAACGATCATTACGATAGTTAGAATAAGAACAAGGATCAGAACAGGGTTAAGCATTTTCATAAATCTTTTGAATTTGGGAATTGAGTATAGAAGTGGTGAAAACTAATGGAACGGAAAAGGTAAATTTATAGTGGAAATATCAGACAGAGTAATCAAGGCAGATCACCGTATTTAATTATAGAGATCTTAATTTCCTTACTCGCTGAAGAATCAAATCTTTTAGATTTCGAAGATTTTCCTTAAATCCCTTGAATTCCGGAATTCAACCCTGACTCTGTCAAAAGATAAGACGAATCTTTACTTTTCCTATTTCAATCTTTTGCGATAGCTCCACTCATACGCTTCAAGTAATTAAATCGTTTTATCTATATTAATCAATAATGATGAAACTCTATTTATCAACTCATATTCGTCATGAAAACATTTTTATTGTTAGCCATGACCACCTCACTCAAATTTCGGGACGAAATTTCTTTAACGGGTAGGTACTGTGATGACCCGGGAATTTCCAACCAAACTTAAACTTAATCTTTATATGAAATTGACATGATAAGCAAAGTTATTAAATCGAGTCTCAGAATTTTTGAACTGTTTACATAGATTCATTTACACCTTCGAGCATTCCCGACGATTCACGAGCAATAGTTGTAAATAAATATGTAAACATATATATATATATATATATATATATATATATATATATATATATATATATATATATATATATATATATATATATATATATATATATATATATATATATATATATATATATATGTAAATATATAATATTTTGATTCAATAATATATACCTTAATCAAATTGAAATTTACAATACAAATAAACGAACAAAGTAATTAGATTATTAATAAAATGATGATATAAATATATATATACATATATAGATATATATAATACTATTATGAACCTATATAAGATAAATGATTCTATTAGCAATTATTATATTAAAACATATACCTAATATATATAAATGTTAAATATTCAAAAGATGTATTTGTATAATATATGATATAATTTGAGGTATTACAAAAATTAATAAATTGTAACACAAATGTAATTAACAGTTAAATCTAATTGTTATGTTATTATTGACAAATTTGATTTATTATGTCATTATTGTTATTAACTTTATAATTTCCATTGTTGATATCATTAATATTGTAACTAGTAATAAGAATTATAATTTTTTTTTTTATTATGATAAGTATTAATATCATTATTAAATCTAAAATTTGTTTTATAATATTTTGATAGTATCTTTGATATTATTAATATTAGTATTTTTTTTATTTAATTATATTACGAATAAATGTATTATAATTATTATTATTGTTAATCCAAATCATTAGTATTATTATTAATACTATTATTAAGATTATTAGTTTATATTATTAATAATATATCTATATTTATATATTAGTAATATTTAGTATAAATAAAAATGTAAATAGAAAAAAACTGGATCCTATCTGTATCTAATTTACTTGTCTCTTCCTTCCCTATTTCACTCGTGATTCATCCTGGCAACCACCACCAAACAATTTTGACCAATTATTTATTACTGTACCTATCATTAAAATTACGCTATAGATATCCTTGCTGTTTTAAAAAAAAAAGATTAAATAAAACAGACAGGAACAAAGCATTTTTCTCTGTTCTTGGGTTAAAAATCAAAATCTCGATTTAGATTTGTTTTTCAAAATCTATGAATGTAAAATTGTTATAAATCTTACACTTAAACTTTCTGTAAAGTTTCAAAGCTTAATGTTTCATATCGAATTCAAATTGTGGAGTGAAAGTTTCGATTTCAAAAAGTTAACAAATGTTCATCAAGCAAATTCGAGTTTTCTGTCATGATTTAATTTAAATTAATGATTTTAATAGTTTCTGGTAATGATTTTCAAACTCTTTTATTTAGGAACCATAAGCTATAACATCCTAAATCACGAAAATCAATTTTTTTTTAAAACCAACGACGACAGCAGTAGCTGTGTTGGATTTTTTTTATTTTTGATTATCAAGATCATATTTTTACTTTTATGGTCGATTACAAGTATTAGAAAAATATAGTAATTCGTTATATTAGTTATTTGTGTTGTTGGGATGGTTTGGATTGAGGAAGAAGAAGATGAATTAGGGAGTAAAGATAATATGGGTTATAACTAATTGAAAGGGATAAAATTCAGGAAAACAAGCATAGCTGAGCGGTTAAGGGGTATTGGGTGTGAGTAGGAGGTCTCGGGTTCGAGACCCACTGGTGGCATTTCTTTTTAAACTCCATTATTATGAGGTAATTATCTAATATTTCTATTATTATTATCATTATTATTATCGTTATAATTATTGTTATTATTAGTGATTGTTATTAATACAAGTAGTATAGTTATTATTATTATTAATTACCATTTATTATTTATCATAATTAAAATTACAAATATGATTATTATTATTATTGTCATTGTAATTATTATTAGTAATATAATATACTTATTATTATTGTTATTACTACTAATACAAGATTATTGATCTTTTAGTATCATTGTTATTATAAAGAATATAATTATTATCATTGGTATTATATCTAAAAGTATTATAATTATCATTTGTATTATTAGTATTATTATTACAATAACTATTACTTTGCAAACAAAAGAAATTTATATACAAATATATTTGTTACATAATTATACTAATATCGCTTAATATTATGATATGATATTATTGATATTGATATAACGCTAACTAAATTATATATCAAATAAGCATAATAATATATTATAAGTATTAATAAAAGTATATATAAATATTGAATTTAATACATAACTAAAAATATATAATGTTACTATATTACGATTATATGTTTTAATATATATACAAATGATATAGGTTCGTGAATCCAAGGCCAACCCTACATTGTTCGATATAGTCATATGTATTTTTACTACAAAATGCATTAGGTGAGTTTCATTACTCCCTTTTTATATATATTTTTGGGACTGAGAATACATGCGCTGCTTTTTTAAATGTTTTACGATATAGACACAAGTAATCGGAACTACATTCTATGGTTGAATTATCAAAGTCAAATATGCCCCTTTTTATTAAGTCTGGTAATCTAAGAATTAGGGAACAGACACCCTAATTGACGTGAACTCTAAAGATAGATCTATCGAGCCCAACAAGCCCCATCCAAAGTACCGGATGCTTTAGTACTTCGAAATATATATATCATGTCCGAAGGAGGATCCCGGAATGATGGGGATATTCTTGTATACATTTTGTGAATGTCGGTTACTAGGTGTTCAATCCATATGAATGATACTTTTGTCTCTATGCACAGGACGTATGTTTATGAGAAATGGAAATATGAAATCTTGTGGTCTATTATAATTATGAAATGATTATTTATGTTAAACTAATGAACTCACCAACCTTTTGGTTGACACTTTAAAGCATGTTTATTCTCAGGTACGAAAGAAATCTTCCGCTGTGCATTTGCTCATCTTAGAGATATTACTTGGAGTCGTTCATGACATATTTCAAAAGACGTTGCATTCGAGTCGTTGAGTTCATCAAGATTATTATTAAGTCAATTATAGTAAGATATATTACGAAATGGTATGCATGTTGTCAACTTTCGATGTAATGAAAGATTGTCTTTTCAAAAACGAATGCAATGTTTGTAAAATGTATCATATAGAGGTCAAGTACCTCGCGATGTAATCAACTGTTGTGAATCTTTTATAATCGAAATGGACCTCGTCCGGATGGATTTGGACGGGTCGCTTCACTTAGCAGCCATTGTTAGTCAACAACATGTGGGAT
This sequence comes from Rutidosis leptorrhynchoides, assembly GCF_046630445.1. Taxonomy (NCBI): domain Eukaryota; kingdom Viridiplantae; phylum Streptophyta; class Magnoliopsida; order Asterales; family Asteraceae; genus Rutidosis; species Rutidosis leptorrhynchoides. The sequence goes on from NC_092340.1 coordinate 204,234,871, forward strand.
CAATTAGGAAGACTTATGAGCTAAAAATCAAAACTTAAAATATATATATATATATACATACATATACACGTTTTTTTATATACATACATATACTTCCATATCAACTTTATTTTAAGATAAATGATCTTCTAAACTCTCTCATCTTCAACCTTCAAGTGTTCTTCAAGGTCTTCATAAGTTTCTTGCTTCATAATCAAGGTAAACCTTTGTTTAAACTTTGATTCAATTCATGTAAGTTAATTATCTTAAATCAAGATATAAACTTACTTACAACCTTTGTTTCTTTCATGATTTCACTTCTTAATCTTCTAAGTCATCAAGAACAAGTTCATATCTTGTTTATTCAGTAACTTTCTTCATCATACTTGAGGTATAACCTTTGTTCATCATCTTGTTCAATTATAACTATCTTACTAAGAATATACAAATTATAACAACAAGAACATAGTTTGAATGATTTCAAACTTGTTCGCAAACTAAATAGATCGTTCTAACTTGACTTTTAAAATACTTCAAGACCTGTAATATATCATAATGATATGCTAACTTAACAAGATACAACTTGATTTTACGAAGAACACCTTAAAACTGAATCTACATCGTTGGAGTGCAACCGGGGGCTGTTTTGGGTTGGATAATTAAAAACCATCTTAAACTTTGAATTGGAAGTTTATATTCTGGAAAAATGATATTTCTTATGAATATGTTAATATATAAAAATCTCATGGTGTAACTCAAAGTGTAAGTATTTTTGTAAAAATGATCATCTAGATGTTGTTTTTACAACGGAAATGATCACTTTCATAAGATTCACCAAAGTTTGACCTATAACCTGTGATTTCGAATGAAAACTAAGGTATTTACAGTTTATATTCATAAATAATGACTCGATCCAAGGAAGTGGCAAGTTGAACCAACAAAAACGGAGTTATATTGAAGAAACTACGGCTAAAACAAAATTGGGTATCCGAAGCTAGTTTAGCTACGAAATTAATTGGAGTAAAACTAAACTAATCATATCTTTTCTAATTAATATGATATTTTATATATATTTACTTATGATTTGATTTTATATATTTCAGGACCACCCATAAACAACACGAGAAGATTAATTATAAGACCTCATGATTGTACGCAACACGTCATTTGACAACACGGTACTTTATGTACGCAACACGTCATTTGACAACATGGTACCATAGGTCGAGATTAATTCTGATCAATACGAATACGATGGGGTCTTTATTTATTTTATTGAGCAACTAATTATGGACCACTAACATCGGACTGCTAACTACGAACTAATAGATATTAAAAGTATTATAAGTATATATGTAACGATTATTTAAAAAGAAAATATGTTAATATATTATATATATGGTTAGGTTCGTGATATCTATCGGAGACCAAGTCGTGTAAAATATCTTCAAGGAAAAAGTGAGTATATAGTCCCACTTTGAAACTCTAAATATTTCGGGATGAGAATTCATGCATTTTATGATTTACGTTATGGACACAAGTGATAAAAAATATATATTCTACGTTGAGTTGTACCATTGGCATACCTCCCTGTAACTTGGTAACTACTATTTACATGCAGAATTGTAAACGCGAATCCTGTTGATAGATCTATCGGGCCTGACAACCCCAACCGGACTGGACGACCAGTATTCAACGGTTGCACGGTACTTCGTTTTAGTGACTACACTTGGTACGGTGTAGTAAGATTTCATAATAAAGGGAATATGCGACGTTGATTAAATGTTAAGTATGGTTATCAAGTACTCAACCACTTAGAATATTTTTATTAAAACGTTTATGTATATTAAATCTTGTGGTCTATATTTATAACGCTGCTAGCATTAAACCTATATCTCACCAACTTTATGTTGACGTTTTAAGCATGTTTATTCTCAGGTGATAATTAAAAGCTTCCGCTGCATTATGCCGAATTTAAGCAGGATTTAGAGTATGCATATTTGTGTCAAAAATAAAACTGCATACCGAAAGATTTGTAATGTGAAATATGTTGGAAATCGTATTGTTATTATCAAATGTAAAGTTTGTAAGACTAAGATTATCGCTAAACGATAATCATTATTATGTTGTTTAAGCCTTTGGTTATAATAAAGGTTATATTTTGTATCATAAAAACGTATGCAGATTTTGAAATATGTCACATATAGAGGTCAATACCTCGCAATGTCACCAATAAGTACGTGATGTTTATAATCGATATGAACGGGACGCTTCATGAACAAACTTACCATCAAGAACCGTTACCCACAACCGAGAATCGACGACTTATTTGATCAACTACAAGGCTCGTTGATTTATTCGAAGATCGATTTATGCTCCGGATATTATCAAATGCGGGTAAAGGAGGATGATATTCCGAAGACTGCTTTTAGGACGCGATACGGTCATTACGAGTTTATGGTTATGCCATTTGGTTTGACTAATGCACCAGCTATGTTCATGGACCTCATGAACAGAGTGTGTGGACCATATCTCGACAAGTTTGTCATTGTCTTCATCGATGACATACTTATTTACTCAAAGAATGATCAAGAGCATGAAGAACATTTGAGGAAAGTACTGGAATTGTTGAGGAAAGAAAAACTGTACGCTAAGTTTTCAAAGTGTGCTTTTTTGTTGAAAGAAGTTCAATTCCTCAGACATGTTGTGAGCAAAGAAGGTATTCAGGTTGATTCAGCAAAGATTGAAACCGTTGTAAACTGGGAAACCCCGAAAACTCCGAAGCATATACGTCAATTTTTAGGATTGGCTGGTTACTACAGAAGATTCATCCAAGATTTTTCCAAAATAGCAAAACCCTTGACTGCATTAACGTATAAAGGAAAGAAATTTGAATGGAAAGATGAACAGGAGGAAGCGTTCCAATTGTTGAAGAAAAAGTTAACTACGGCACCTATATTGTCATTGCCTGAAGGGAATGATGATTTTGTGATATATTGTGATGCCTCAAAGTAAGGCCTCGGTTGTGTATTAATGCAACGAACGAATTTAATTGCTTATGCATCCAGACAATTGAAGATTCACGAGCAAAATTATACAACTCACGATTTGGAATTGGGCGCTGTTGTTTTTCATTAAATACTTGGAGGCACCACTTATATGGGGTTAAAAGTATCCTATATACCGACCACAAAAGTCTCCAACATATACTTAATCAGAAACAACTGAACATGAGGCAGCGTAGGTGGATTGAGTTATTGAATGATTACGATTTTGAGATTCGTTACCACCCGGGGAAGGCAAATGTGGTAGCCGACGCTTTGAGTAGAAAGGACAGAGAACCTATGCGGGTAAAAGCTATGAATATAATTATTCTTACTAACCTTACTACTCAAATAAAGGAGGCACAGCAGAGAGTTGTAAAAGAAGGAAAGTTGAAGAATGAAATACCCAAAGGATCGGAGAAACATCTTGATATTCGAGAAGACGAAACCTGGTATAGGGCTGAAAGAATTTGGGTACCAAAGTTTGGAGATGTGCGAGAAATGGTACTTAAGGAAGCACATAAAACCAGATACTCAATACATCCCGGAGCAGGAAAAATGTACAAAGATCTCAAGAAGCACTTTTGGTGGTCGAGTATGAAAGCTGATATTGCTAAATATGTAGGAGAATATTTGACGTGTTCAAAGGTCAAAGCTGAACATCAGAAACCATCAGGTCTACTCCAACAACCTGAAATCCCAGAATGGAAATGGTAAAACATTACCATGGATTTCATTACTAAATTGCCAAGGACTGCAAGTGGTTATGATACTATTTGGGTAATACTCGATCATCTCACCAAGTCAGCACACTTTCTGCCAATGAGAGAAGATGATAAAATAGAGAAGTTGGCGAGATTATACTTGAAGGAAGTTGTCTCCAGACATGGAATACCAGTCTCTATAATCTCTGATAGGGATGGCAGATTTGTTTCAAGGTTTTGGCAGACATTACAACAAGCATTGGGAACTCGTCTAGACATGAGTACTGCCTATCATCCACAAACCGATGGGCAGAGTGAAAGGACGATACAAACTCTTGAAGACATGCTACGAGCATGTGTTATTGATTTTGGAAATGGTTGGGATCGACATCTACCATTAGCAGAATTTTCCTACAACAATAGTTACCACTCGAGTATCGAAATGGCACCGTTCGAAGCACTTTATGGTAGAAAGTGCATATCTCCAATTAGTTGGAATGATTTGGGGGATAGACAGATTACGGGTTCGGAGATAATCTAAGAAACTACAGAGAAAATCATCCAAATTCAACAACGATTGAAAACCGCCCAGAGTCGACAAAAGAGCTATGCGGACAGTAAAAGAAAAGATATAGAATTTGAGATTGGAGAGATGGTCATGCTTAAGGTTTCACCTTGGAAAGGCGTTGTTCGATTTAGTAAACTGGGGAAACGAAATCCAAGGTACATTGGACCATTCAAGATTATAGATCGTGTCGGACCAGTAGCTTACCAACTGGAGTTACCTCACCAACTTGCGGCTGTACATAACACTTTTCATGTCTTGAATCTGAAGAAGTGTTTTGCTAAAGAAGATCTCACTATTCCATTAGACGAAATCCAAATCAACGAAAAACTTCAATTTATTAAAGAACCCATCGAAATAATGGATCGTGAGGTTAAAAGACTTAAGCAAAACAAGATACCAATTGTTAAGGTTCGATGGAATGCCCGTAGAGGACCCGAGTTTACCTGGGAGTGTGAAGATCAGATGAAGAAGAAATACCCGCACCTATTTCCAGAAGATGCGTCAACACCTCCAACTTCTTAAAATTTCGGGACGAAATTTAATTAACGGGTAGGTACTGTAGTGACCCGAAGTTTTCCATGCTATATATTAAATGAAAATTATATTTTTATGATTAAATGTTTCCAATATGTTAAGCAATCAAACTTGTTAAGACTTGATTATTTGAAATATGCTTCATATAGACAATTGACCACCCAAGTTGACCGGCGATTCACGAACGTTAAAAATTTGTAAAAACTACATGATGATATATATATGGATATATATATGGTTAACATGAGACTATGATAAGTAAGTATCTCACTAAGTATATTAACAATGAGTGATATACATAAAAATGAGTTTATTGAATTAAGAAACTCGAAACGATATATATAACGATTATCGTTATAACAACGTCTTACTAAATACATATGAATCATATTAAGATATTGATACATTATGTTTAACATGATAAAATGATAATTAAGTATATCATTAAGTGTGTTAACAATGAACTACATATGTAAAACAAGACTACTAACTTAAGAATTTCGAAACGAGGCATATATGTAACGATTATCATTGTAATGACATTTTAATGTATATATATCATATTAAGATATATTCATACATTATAATATCATGATAATGTAATAATTTAACATCTCATTTAATTATAATAACAATGAATTAATTACATTTAACAAGTTCGTTAACTTGAAGGTCTTAAAACAACACTTACATGTAATGACTAACGGTGACTTAACGACTCAGTTAAAATGTATATACATGTAGTGTATTAAGATGTATTAATACACTTTTGAAAGACTTTAATACATATATCAAAGTATTTCTACTTAGCAAAAATGCTCCAAATTACATTCTCATTCGTTTCCATCAACAATTCTACTCGTGTACACCCGTATTTGTACTCGTACAATACACAGCTTCTAGATGTATTTACTATTGGTATATACACCTTTAATCATTCATTCTTAGCAGCCATCTTAGAGTCAAAAACATTTGGAACCATTATTTAACAACTTGTATGACTAATGAGATAAAAACAAACTTAAGGATCTTTTTTTTTTCTTTATAACAAGTAATTTCATTTTTATGATTTCACCCCATTTTTCCATTCCATTTTCTCATACTTACACTCCAAATTATCTCTCAAAATACTCCTAACATCATACTTGATCATCTCCAAGTATTTTCACCATCTTTTAGCTTCAATTACAAGCTTTAATCATCATAAAAACAACCATTCAAGAACACTTCAAGAAATCTTTCTAGCTTACTTCCAATCTTGCAAATCTATTTCAAGTGATCATCCAATCTCAAGAAATCTTTCTTATTTACAGTAAGATATCTTTCTAATTCAAGGTAATACTCATATTCAAACTTTGATTCAATTTCTATAACTATAACAATCTTATTTCGAGTGGAAATCTTACTTGAACTTGTTTTCGTGTCATGATTCTGCTTCAAGAACTTTCAAGCCATCCAAGAATCCTTTGAAGCTAGATCCATTTTTCTCTTTTCTAGTTGGTTTATCCACAAAACTTGAGGTAGTAATTATATTCATAACTTCATTCGATTCATACATATAAAGCTAACTTATTCGAAGGTTTAAACTTGTAATCACTAGAACATAGTTTAGTTAATTCTAAACTTGTTCGCAAACAGAAGTTAATCCTTCTAACTTAACTTTTAAAATCAACTAAACACATGTTCTATATCTATATGATATGATAACTTAATGATTTAAAACCTGAAAACACGAAAAACACCGTAAAACCGGAAATACGCCGTCGTAGTAACACAGCGGGCTGTTTTGGGTTTGATCATTAAAAACTATGATAAACTTTGATTTAAAAGTTGTTCTTCTGGAAAAATGATTTTTCTTATGAACATGAAACTATATCCAAAAATCATGGTTAAACTCAAAGTGGAAGTATGTTTTTCAAAATGGTCATCAAGACGTTGTTCTTTCGACTGAAATGACTACCTCTTATAAAAACGGCTTGTAACTTATATTTCCGACTATAAACTTATACTTTTTCTATTTAGATTTATAAAATATAGTTCAATATGAAACCATAGCAATTTGATTCACTTAAAACGGATTTAAAACGAAGAAGTTATGGGTAAAACAAGATTGGATATTTTTTGATTGTTGTAGCTACGGGAAATATTGTAACAAATCTATATTAATCATATCCTAGCTAATTCATATTGTATTATACATGTATTCTAATATATTATGTAATCTTGGGATACCATAGATACGTATGCAAATGTTTTGACATATCATATCGACCCATGTATATATATTATTTGGAACAACCATAGACACTCTATATGCAGTAATGTTGGAGTTAGCTATACAGGGTTGAGGTTGATTTCAAAAATATATATATACTTTGAGTTGTGATCTAGCCTGAGACGTGTATACACTGGGTCGTGGATTGATTCAAGATAATATATAACGATTTATTTCTGTACATCTAACTGTGGACAACTAGTTGTAGGTTACTAACGAGGACAGCTGACTTAATAAACTTAAAACAGTAAAACGTATTAAAAATGTTGTAAATATATTTTGAACATACTTTGATATATATGTACATATTTGTTATAGGTTCGTGAATCGACCAGTGGTCAAGTCTTACTTCTCGACGAAGTAAAAATCTGTGAAAGTGAGTTATAGTCCCATTTTTAAATCTAATATTTTTGGGATGAGAATACATGCAGTTTTATAAATGTTTTACAAAATAGACACAAGTATGCGAAACTACGTTCTATGGTTGGATTATTAAACCGAATATCGCCCTTCAAGTCTGGTAGCCTAAGAATTAGGGAAATGGCCCCTAATTGACGCGAATCCTAAAGATAGATCTATTGGGCTTAACAACCCCCATTCTGGTTATGGATGATTTAGTACTTCGAGATTATTATACAGATGAGAGGTTCTGTTTTGGGGATATTCTACGCATTAAGTTAACGTCGGTTATCAGGTGTTCAACATATGAATGATTTTTATGCACTTGCGAGTGTAATGATATTTATGAAAATGAGAAATCTTGTGGTCTATTAATATGATTTGATAATATATAGGTTAAACCTATAACTCAGCAACATTATTGTTGATGTTTTAAGCATGTTTATTCTCTGGTAATTATTAAGAGCTTCCGCTGTTGCATACTAAAATAAGGATAAGATTTAGAGTCCATGCTTATATGATATTGTGTAAAAACTGCATTCAAGAAACTTACTTTGATGTAATATATTTTTATTGTAAACCATTATGTAATGGTCGTGTGTAAACGGTATATTTTAGATTATCATTATTTGATAATCTACGTAATGCTTTTTAAACCTTTATCGATAAAATAAAGGTTATGGTTGTTATAAAAATGAAGGCAGTCTTTGAAAAACGTCTCATATAGAGGTCAAAACCTCGCGACGAAATCAATTAATATGGAACGTTTATAATCAATATGAACGGGACTTTTCAAAATAGATGATGAAAACTTGATGGAAAACTCAATAAAATAGCTATGAAACCCTAGTTTAATCAGCCACCACGAATCTAGTATTCTATTGAATGTGATGTATGTTGAAACACTTCATCTCTTTCTATTTATACTATTTCAAAAACTGCCCAGAAAATGCAGTGGAACATCGTTCCTATTTTAGGAACGTCGTTCTTAGCCTCTTAAATGTGGAACGCCGTTCTTAACTAAGAACGCCGTTCCTGAATCGTACTCCAAATGCTATCTTTTTCTGTTTCCATTTCCTTTATAAATTTCCCAAGTGGAACGTATTTCTTGGCTTTGGAAAGACGTTCTAGATGATGGAACGGCGTTCCTTAATGATGGAATGTCGTTCTTGTTGCCAGGTTGAGCACTTTGTAGTTTTCTTGATACATTTGCACACTTTGATCTATTTTACACCAAATTTACACTTAGAACTGCAATAGCACTCAGAACGCGATAAAACTCAAGATCATAGCTTTTCGAGCACTTTGGAAATGAAAACCGAGTAAAACGAGGTTGATATTGCGTGAGAAACATAGCGTGGATGAGCAATATAACTTATTAAGAATAATAGGGATCATTCTTATCATCCACAGACCGTTTTGCAGAACGTTTAGCATCCTTTCCTCTGATGAGAATTTAAAAAAGAAAAATCCCTTAGCGTTCATCATCATCCTTTCAATACCATATCATTTCCAAGTATTCATAACATGATTATGAACTACCAGAATTGCAACTCTTTTGCCAAGGAAATATCCAAATAACGTATTTTTGTACCTATTTGAAGCTTCAATCACTGATTCTAAAGGTAGCTCCACATCCACTCCCTCCCCCAATTTCGCAGACTGCTCAACCCATTGAAAATTGATTTTTGCTTTGATGTTTGACCAGCTGCAACACTAGAATACGTCTTTAAGACATCAGTATTTGGCACGTGGGGTGGGGGTTCAGCTTGATCAGGTTGAGTATTTGCTTGTGACTCATTCTGATTATCCAATTTTTCATACTCCTCACTATCCTTAGACAAGATGTCTGAATCACATGAATTATGTACACCACGTACATCTAAATCTGAAACATTATGTTCTTCCACACGTGAGTTATTCTCCTTAGCCGAACCATTATCAGAATCAGACTCAGACGACGTGGTACCTTCTTATACTTTAAGAGGATCACTATTTCCGCAATCCAACTTTCAATTCATCAAAACCCTAGGTTCAGTGATTGTTTTCTTCTGCTTTTTCCCAGCCATGAATACAACTAAACTAGTGAATCAGCCTCAGGGATGATAGTAGCAATGATTACGATCAAAATTAGGTGAAAATTAGGTGGAAATCGCGACTGATTGGAGTATCGCCGTTTTACTATTATACGAATTGTTATTATTATTATTATTATTATTATTATTATTATTATTATTATTATTATTATTATTATTATTATTATTATTATTATTATTATTATTAAACCATTAATAACTAAAGATAAATCGACCCGTAACCATATATTATCCCCGTACATACAAGTACACATCCATTTTTCCTATGTACATCAAGAATTCACTACAAAAAAAATCGAACAATATTCAAAACATATAACGGATTATATACATCAATCCCTTATTCAAACCAAAAAACGATACGTATCATCTTCACATTCTAGTTCTTGTGTGACGACCCGAGAATTTCCGACCAAATTTAAACTTAATCTTTATTTAATTCTGACACGATAAGCAATGTATGTAATGATAAGTCTCAAGAACTTTATAACTATTTTCATGAATACATTCGACCTTTGACTAATCTCGACGATTCACAAACAATTGCATGTAAATAAATATGTAAATAAATAAATATAGATATGTATAAAAATAAACATAAGTGTATACATAATAATTTGAGTTAATAAGAATGCACCTTAATCAATTAAATTAAAAATGTAAAATAATAAATAGAATAATTAAGTATTATTAAAAAGAATAAATATATATATGATTCTTATAAATAATTATAACTATAAAATATAAATGTATAAATATTAAGTTTAAATGCTATATAATATTACATAATTAATAAATTATACTATTAATATAGATACCAAGTAATTACAAGATGAATATTGTTGTTATACTAATATTATTATTACTTTCATTATTATTATTAAAATAGGTAATAATATTACTATCAGTGTTAATAATGTTACTCTATATGAAAGTTGATACATTTAATTTATTAATATTATTAATATCATTATAATTAATAGAAAAGTTATAATTATTATTATGAGTAGTATTACCATTATCACTAGAAATCGTTATTATTATTATTATTATTATAAATATCATTATTATTATAATAAATAATACAAATTGGTATTATTATCATGAATAATTATTTTTAATATCATTAGTATTATTTATCTTATAGATATTACAAATATAATTATTATTAGTATTATTAATATATCTATTAATGATTAATATTTATTAATTATAAAACAATAAAAATAAAACTAAAAATAGATATAAATAAGAATCTGTTTCTTTTCATTATCCATATTATTTATTTTCCCTTCTGAAGATTCGACTATTGAATGATCCAACTGCACATCACTATCAAGCTGTTTAAATTTTTGGTTTCTTATCAAAATTTGTTACACATTTACATCAGATTCGTACAAAATTGTTAGAGGTCCATATCAATTTTTATATTTAATATTTTCTTCTTCTTATTTGTTACTGGCTCGATTAAATTCTGTCTGCAATCAGTTAAAAGTTCAAATCATATTATGAATCAATTAATCAGTTTAACTGTTGAATCACGAATTCACTCAGATTATATATATTAACACTTCTGCAATTCAAGAAAGAAAAACACACAAAATTTATTTAATTTTTTTTTCGCCCTGTTCTTCAACCTTTTCAGCCAAGTCTAAAAATCGATTAAATTCGCAAAATGTAATAATGCAGTTAGGATTAGAATCCCTATTTCAAACTAACTGCAAACTTTCAAAGCTCGATTCTTCAAAACAAAACTGAATTCGTGAGTCAAAGTTCTTAAAACAAAAAGTCAAAGATTTGTTCTACAATCAAATTCGAATTATCCTTGATGTTTTTGATTTAATTAATGTTTTGAAAAGTTTCTATCAACGGTTTACAATCAAATTCATGTTACAAGTTTTATCTAAAACAAGCTATAATTTGAAATTGAATTCTGAGTTTTTCTTTTCACGAACACAGCAGGCTGTGATAGTTTTTTTATTTTTTTATTGCAAACAGATATCAATAATAATTTATACTCCTAATGACTAATTTAAGCAAGTCTGTAACTGAGTTGAGGGGGGTATTGATCTTAGTCGATTGTTTAATTGAAGAAGAAGATATATAAATGGAAACTGTTATAATGGGTTTATATAATTTTAGGTTATGATATAATAAGATAAAATGAAACATAGGGATGGACAGAGTGTGTGTTGGGTTTACAAGAGGTCGCGAGTTCGAGCCCGGGCGATGACATTTTTTTTTAAAGCTTGATTGTGAAGGTAGTCATATTTTTATATTATTATTATTATTATTATTATTATTATTATTATTATTATTATTATTATTATTATTATTGTTATTGTTATTGTTATTGTTATTGTTATTGTTATTGTTATTGTTATTGTTATTGTTATTGTTATTGTTATTGTTATTGTTATTGTTATTGTTATTGTTATTGTTATTGTTATTGTTATTGTTATTGTTATTATCATTAATATTATTATTGTTATTATTATTATTATTATTATTATTATTATTATTATTATTATTATTAACTCGTATTAATATTCAAAATAATTATTATCATTAACTTAGTTATTATTAATAGAATAAGTATTATTATTGTTAACACCTATTTCCTTATGAGGTAAGGCTTAATATGTCAACACGATACTAGAAGTAATCTAGCTTTAAGTGGGCGAGTGTTGCCCATTGACGTTTGCTCTTGGGAAATAATCCCTGCAGACCCGGTTCACAAGTGTAGAAACTTGTGGGGTGGCTTAATCAATCTGTCGTCCGTAGAGCGTAAAGTGCTAGCCGGATGACTTCTAGTAAGAGAAAGTGTTAGAGAGAGAGAGAGATGAAGTCTCAGCTCTCGAATTTGATAGAATGTCTGAACTGTGTAAAATGACGACCCAAGGGGTCTATTTATAGTGTCAGATCCACCGGATTGTTCGGGGACACGTGTCAGATGATGATACGTTCTGTTACCTGTGATCCGAAATTTACGCTGAAAGTAGCGTTCTCCGGCCAGGGCTTACGCGCTAGGCGGCCTTCAGGGCTTGCGCATGACGGAGCAGCCTGTACAGCGGAGAACGCTGGACGGATAATTCCAAAAAAATGTTGTTTCTAGCCTTCCTGATGCTACTTTTATGCAACCATTATGCCTTTTATGTGTGTATACGATAGGATACACCATTAAGTCCCCCCAATTTAATGACTTAAGCATTTGAAAAATGATTAAGTTGTTAAACTATTGATAACGCATGCCAAACTAGCCTGTTCATCGTCCATTTGCATCGGGGAAAACATTACAGGCATTAAATGCAGACATATTTTACTGACTCTGTGATGATTAATTTTAAATGGTTGAGAATCTCCACGCGCCTCCAGCTGTAAAAAGTGTCATTTTGTACCCTACGTTTAAACTTACTCGTACACGTGTCACAATCGTGTCCATAAAAATTGCATCAACGAACTCCTATATAAACCGACATAACCCTTTTATCTTCACTTTTTTACCTTTACCAAGATCTAAAAAGCACATTTCTTCCCAAATCTTCATCGCTTTCTTCATCCTTCAACTTTTTAAGGTTTATCGCCGTCCAAGGTCAGTACACTTCATCTTACTGCTATTTCTTTCCTGTTGATATCTGTTTACTTTATTACCATGGCTTCTACACCGAGTACTGGCCAAGAACACGTAGAGCCCTCTTCTTCAAATGCTGCTGACATTCCAGAAGTTAGCACGATGGCTTCATCACTGACAAGAGAATACTTAGATGGTTTGAAGATTGCCTTCACCATCTTAATCAATTTAACCTTGTTCTTCCTACCAACAGGCAGACTGCTAACCATCCTCCTGATGGAAAAATTACTCTATACGCCTTACAACTTACTCACAGCAACCTCCGTGTTCCCCTTACAAACTTTCTCCTTTGCCTTCTTAGATATTATAAGGCCTGCCTGAGCCAAATGCATCCCCACAGCCTTCAAAAAATTATCGTTTTTGAAATGTACTGTAATGCCAGCAATATTAAGCCTTGCATTAAAGTTTTTATCTCTTTGTTTAGAATTCGTACAATTAGCGACTGCTGGCTTACTATTGATAGTAAACGAAATACCCATTTTGTTGGTACAAATAGAGTATCAAACTTGAAGGACTGGAAGAGTCCATTTTTCTTTGTTGATGAGACTGTTATTCCAGAGGAGTTTTTCGTTGTCCGGAAATGGGGTACTATTGATGCTGGTGTAGGAAAAGGTGTTAAGATTTCTACCGCAGAGCAGCAGATAGTAAATAATTTGAAAGAGCTTTGCCTTCCGCCCAGATCATACGAGAAGTATTAGGGGATTCTTGTGCTGTGTAGAGTGAGTCAAGAATGGCCAAGAACTTCTGTGCCAGTACTCTGTGAGAAGAATCAGGGTAGGATGTGATATGATCATCCTAATATATATAAATGCTTGTGTATTGTTTACCATGTTTGCTTATATTGCTGTCCATGTTTAATTTTTTGCAGCCAACTCCGAGATGCAGGTTCGCACTGCTCTTTCGATCTTGAGGATGAAGTGGAAATTACTGACCGTGCTAAAACTGCCAAAGAGTTAGAGGCAGAAAGGGTTGCAGCTGAGGCTAAGGCTGCTTCTAATGCTGCTACTACTGAAAAGGGGGAAGAAATCATTGTTAGCAGCTCTGACAGTGAGTCCGGGTCTGAACAGACAGACACTGAACGGACAGCGGATGACACCACCACCGTCGAGCAGCAGACATCATGCTCGGTTGACCTCACGAGTGAAACAAACCCCACTCCTCCTCCAACCCAAAAGACAAGGAAGAAGAGCATAAGCTCTAAGAGGGTGAAGAGTACAGAGGGGAGCCAAAAGCAGAAACGCAGAAGAAGTATGTCCATTCTGCTCGTTCTTGATAATGCACATGTCTTTGTTTATAACTGTTATATTTGTTCATAATGCTAATTTATTTCTGTTAGTAATTTTAGCAGAGTCTGATGATAGCCAAGGGAAGGCTACTGAAGGCGGTGAGCAAAGGTCGGAGGAAAACCTTGAAAGTGAAGGAGATAAGGGTCTGAAAACTCCTGACCCAAATTTTACTCCATTTGAGGAATCTGAATTCCATGAAGAGAGGCTGGAGGGCAACTCTGCTTATCATTCTCCTCTTCCTAGTACCACTAACCCTGCTGTCACATCGTCCAATGTTCAAGAGCCATCTCTTCCTGCTCATGTGAGGACATTGCAGGCGATCATTCAGAATCCTGCTACTAAGGACAAAGAATTTTCAACTCTTCTTCTGGTATGAATGATAAAACTTCCTGCATGTATATGCTTGCAATTTATGTGAGTTGCTTAAAATTAACCATAAAATTTTTTCTTCTACAGGGTTATGCTATCCCTGAGCTAAAACCTCAGTTCACCGCTCTCCGCTCTGAGTAGCTCAGGGAATCAACTGCTGCAGCTCATGTATTGCTGACCAACCATCTGGATTCTGTGCTGCAACAGAAGCAATAGGAGTCCATACTTACCTTTGCCCGTGCTGAGATTGCTCAAGGTGCGAATGCTTACAAAAGAGTAATTGATGCTGAACGTGCCCTGACTGATGCTAAGAATATATTGAAGGCAAGAGAGGCTGAGCTAAAAAGTGCTCAAGATGCAGCTATTGCTCTGCAAGAGGAGAAAGACAGGTTGGTGGATGCTGAAAAGAAAAAGTTTGAGGAGGAGCAGGTGAAGGTGAGTGAGCTAGAGAAGGAGTTGAGTGCAGAGAGGGAGAAATCTGCTGAGCTTCTCCAGAGGGCGAAAAAGGGTGAGAGTAATTTTGCTGAGCTTAAGAAGGGGATACCGGGTGTGATAGCGAAGGTGCTTGGATCCAATCTTGTGGGGAATCCCTACAATGATTATGTTGAAGCTATTCGCACTCATTTCATTTCTGATGTTACAAACAAAATTACCAAACGCCTTGCCCTAAACCAGACGCTTCTTGCTGCTATTGCCAACCTTATGCGTCCTAGAACCATGGAGAAGGTTGATGAAGCCAAAGACAGATTGATTAATCTGAAGATAAATGTTTACGATAAAGTGTGTAGTAGAGAGGAGTCATCTGCTCAAGATGTACTCAATGTTTAATTTTCATAAACTTGCAACCATTTGATGAACAACCGTTTGTAATAAACGTTGATAATTTGAATGCCATAAACATATACTTATTGTAGTGATTATGCTTGTTTGTATGCTTGCACCAAATACTTTGAAGTTTGTTATTTATAACCCATCTGCTATGCACTAAGCATATCATAAAATTTCATGTATAATTGTATATTGTACAACTGAACAAAGCATTTTGAAAATTGTTGAAGGTAATTCACGTTTGGGTGTCGTGCATTTGTTAACTTCAGTTGAATGAGCAACAAATCAAAAATTTATTTTGCAAACACTATGCCTTCAAATATTCAGTAGGACACTCGTAGCCTGTTATACGCTTTCCGTCATCAAATTGATGAGGAATAGTTATGAAGTATTTTTGAAGAGTTATTATAAAATAATATTTCCGCCATACGCCTTCCGTCATAAAATACATGAGGAAGAACTTGTGAAATATTGTGTGAAGATTAGCTATGGGTTAGTGACCTATCCATCATACGCCTTCCGTCATAAAATATATGAGGAAGAATTGTGTAATATTTTTGGCCTTCATATAAAATATAAACTTCTTTCATTCCGTGAAGTAAGTTTTTATAATGTTTGTCATGACAAGTATCTGAGTTTTGTATTTTGCCTCGGTGCATTCTAGTAAAACATTAACGTTTTCTAGCCGATCCCTTGTGCCTTTGATGGCCGACACAAAAGCTTCCGCCATCGGAGGTATAAAAATACTCTCCTTCTGTGGGCAGGATATAAATGCAATGTTTTACATTTGTCACAGGCAGCACTTTGCATAAGAAAAATATAAAATTTTATTGATCAGTACTATGCAATACATAAACAATTGATGACGAATTTAGGTGGATCAAGCCTAATTAGTACATCATGAATGTTTAGTGTATGCATTTGAAAACATATGCACTGTAAAGATGACCACAATGGTCTACAGTAATTTGACAAATTTTGTTCTTCAGAAATGCTAACAAACTGCTCTTATTGAAATGATAAATTTTGCTCTTGATAAAATACTGGAAATTGTTTCTTCAAACTCCAGGCGCCTAGTGCTGTCCGGCCTGAATACATGATCATAGTATAAAGAACTCCTGAACCTCATCTTCCCTGAACAATCGATTACGCCTCCTCTGATTCATATTGCCTTCTGATAAGTTTGCAAATGTGGATCGTTCCCTTGTTGGTGCCACATACTGTGAGTGTATAGCAGCTACTCCGTTCGGAGTTGGGAATCTGATCTCTGTATGAGTCGTTGATGTTATCGCTCAAAATTTAGCTAACGCTTCCCGTCTAAAAAGGACATTAAATAGAGAGTTGCCATCCAGAATAGTGAAATCGATTGTTTCAGTTCTCAATAGTAGAAATGTTCCCAAAATGACCTCCAAATGAACTCGCCCCATTGCATTCACTGGCGCTCCTGTTAGCCTTGAAACCTTCAAACTCGTCCACCTAGCTCTAACCTGCACATGCCTTGGAAAAGTCTTGAAACAATGCCAATAAATGATGTCAGCCTCACTGCCTGTATCTGTGTAGATATGGCTGACGAACTTATTTGTAATTTCTGCTGAAATGACCGCTGGCTGAACATACAAGGCCCAATTTTAAATTGGTTGAAAAATGATTGCGGCATATCTCCAGCTATCAACATTGTTATCCGACTTCTCACCGTCCTCATAGTGACTTCCATTCAACCACCCCATTTTGATTACAACGTCTGGAGTTGACTCACGCTCCGTGATCCGGTTTCTGTACTAGTTTTTGTTATCTCTTCCGCCATGCTCTTCCCTTCCTCTGTTCCTCTTTTGCCATCCAAATTTCCTGCGAGGATCATTTCTCCTATATTGTTTTCCTGGCAACAAGTGGTTTAACTCTCCTGCTTTGATCTTTACAATGATTTCTCTCATCAGAGATTTGCAATTATCTATATCATGACCCCATGCCTCATGGAAGTCACACCATAGCTCACTTTTTGTACCCTCTCTTTCTTCCATAGGTGCTAGAGGATTGAAAGTGGTCCGAATTGGTTCGGTGAAAAGTATCTCTTTGGGTGTTTTAGTCAGCGCCATTATCAAAGGATGTCTTTCTATTGGCCTCCTGTTGTGATGAAAATCATTTGGATGATTGTTGCCTCTCCATCCACCATGAGAATTATCATTCCTCCTCTGGTTTCTGTTAAAGTACCGCCCTCCGTTGTGTGGTTTGCTACTGCTGCTACCATCAAACTTGTTCATCCCCCGCTCACCGGCTCGAACATGCTTCTGTGCAACTTCCAACGCCTGATGCAGAGTTTTTGGCAGGTCATACCTTAATGCATGGACAAGTGCACTAAACCGTCGTTGATCTAAACAGAAAATAAAACCAGAAACTAGCTGAGATTCTGGACAATCAGGTATCTTCTGTGCTTCAAGTGTGTATCACTTCATGAAATTACTCAAGGACTCATTGTGATGCATTGTGATCTCGTGTGCATCAAGATGTGTCAAAGTGCAGCTTCGAAGATTTTGATACTGCATAACAAACTTTGCACGGAGGTCCAAATAACTTGTGATGCTTCTTGGCGGCAGGCTAGCAAACCACTCCCTTGCCATTTTCTGCAGCACCATTGGAAACATATGACAAGCTACCTCATCATCCCAATGCTACAACCTCATTGCACCTTCAAACATAGTGAGGAAATCCTCAGGATCTGTTGTACCATCATAAACTCCAATTGCTAGTATTCCAAGATTCCTGGGCAATGAATAATTAGCAATTCGATCGATGAAACACTGAGTGGATTCTTCCATAGCTGGTGGCTTTGTAGCTTGCTCTCTAGTAATAAGGGCGAACAAATTATCTACAGCCATAGCACGGACGGTGGGCTACACTAAGCGTTGCTTATACTTTGCCGGAGCTGTCTGCTTAAGGATGTCATTTAAAAGCAATACTGCCTGCTTGTCATACATGAACTCATCTTTGACGATTTCATCGTCAGAATCATTATTAATATAGCTCAAGTCATTATCATCCTCAGAATCATCAACAAGACTGCCCATCTTGTCAAGTAATCTGGATAACCTGTACTTTGATATAGATTTCCTTTTCATAATTTGCCTGTCTTTGCCATCCGCCACCCGTCGAAAAGGTATGAATGATGGACATCGTCGTGGTTGCATCAACGGTCGCCTCTCTGGATTAGTGACAAGGTTTGGAAGCCTTTCTGCACTTTTGGTTGGTGTTTCTTCGATTACTGGCCTTTTCTCTGAATTAGTTTCCAAACGCTTAAGCCTTTCTGCAGTTTTAGCAACTGTTTCTTCAATCATACCGTCCAGTGGCGGAACAGGTACATCTTCAACAGTGATTATGTCTTCAGTTAATGGATTGTTGACTGCTTCAAGTACAAATGGAGCTTCAGTTGTTTTTGTTCCTTTTCTGTTTCGCGTGTTCTTTGCATTAGTGCATGGCGCCATTGTTAACACCTATTTCCTTATGAGGTAAGGCTTAGTATGTCAACACGATACTAGAAGTAATCTAGCTTTAAGTGGACGAGTGTTGCCGATTGATGTTTGCTCTTGGGAAATAATCCCTGCAGACCCGGTTCACAAGTGTAGAAACTTCTGGGGTGGCTTAATCAATCTGTCGTCCGTAGAGCGTAAAGTGCTAGCCGGATGACTTCTAGTAAGAGAAAGTGTTAGAGAGAGAGAGAGATGAAGTCTCAGCTCTCGAATTTGACAGAATGTCTGAACTGTGTAAAATGACGACCCAAGGGGTCTATTTATAGTGTCAGATCCACCGGATTGTTCGGGGACACGTGTCAGATGATGATACGTTCTGTTACTTGTGATTCGAAATTTAGGCTGAAAGTGGCGTTCTCCGGCCAGGGCTTACGCGCTAGGCGGACTTCAGGCCTTGCGCATGACGGAGCAGCCTGTACAGCGGAGAACGCTGAACGGATAATTCCACAAAACTGTTGTTTTCAGCCTTCCCGATGCTACTTTTATAAAACCATTATACCTTTTATGTGTATATACGATAGGATACACCATTAATTATTATTATTATTATTATTATTATTATTATTATTATTATTATTATTATTATTATTATTATTATTATTATTATTATTATTATTATTATTATTATTATTATTATTATTATTATTATTATTATTATTATTATTATTATGATTCTAAGGAGATTAAGCATAATTAACAAAGAAAATGTATAATAAAAGATGATATGATTTAAGATTTCGAAACTAGATATAATTATATGAATACATGTAAAAATTACGATTATGACTACAAACTGATATTATAATAAAACTATAATCATAAGTTTATAAATTAAATACGAAAATTATGATTATTATGACAATGAATATAAAGGTTTTAATAATACAGTTAAGATATCAAATATAGAAATTTTAGATATAAATATTATTATGAAAATGATTAAAATTAATTATTAAAACTATTACCATTATTGTTATCATAGTTATTATAATACGACTCAGTATCATTATTATTATTATTATCATTAATTTTATTAAATATCATTATTATTACTAAAAATTAATATTATCATAATTAACATTTTCACAAACAAAGGATCTTCATATAAAAATATATTTAACATACATAACTTAACTATATTAATATCTTTAAAATATATGAAATGAATATATTTAAACAAATAATGAAACCTATAAATTTTTAATGATATCACTAATAAATATATATATTTGTTCGACTACAAGTACATGTTTTAATATATATACAAATGATATAGGTTCGTGAATCCGAGGCCAACCCTGCATTGTTCAGTATCGTCGTATGAATATTTTTACTACAAAATATTGTAGAGTGAGTTTCATTTGCTCCCTTTTTAAATGCTTTTGCAATATATATATTTTTAGGACTGAGAATACATGCGCTGCTTTTATAAATGTTTTAGGAAATAGACACAAGTATTCGAAACTACATTATATGGTTGAGTGATCGAAGCCGAATATGCCCCCTTTACTTGCTAACCTAAGAATTAGTAAACCAGTGTGATGACCCGGGAATTTCTGACCAAATTTAAACTTAAACTATATATGATTTCGACACGATAAGCAAAGTCTTTATTGTTGTCTCTCAAAAAATTTTCAACTACTTTATAAAATCATTTGCCTTTGACCAATCACGACGATTCACGAACAACTATTGGTAAATAGATACATATATATTTAAATGTATGTATATATATATATATATATATATATATATATATATATATATATATATATATATATAGAATGATATAAATAATATGCAAACTCATATTATATAAAATGTATGAATATTTAGTACTCAATACATGTTATAAACAAATTATCAAATACTGTAATATTAAATAAGGTGTGATATCAATATATACAAGGTAATTACAGATTAAAAGTATAGTTGTTATATTGAGAATATATTATTACTTTCATTGCCACTATCAATATTAATAATAATATTAGAATCAGTATTATTACTAATATTATAGATATGATATTTGATATATATATAAATTGTTATATTATTATTATTAGTTGTAACTAGTATTATTATAATTAGTATTGATGCAATTAGTATTATTAATATAATTGTCATTAATAATATAATTATTAAATTCATTAAGATGGATATGACTTATTATTATTACTACCTTTATTATTATCATAAATATTATTATTATTATTATTATTATTATTATTATTATTATTATTATTATTATTTGTATTTAAATTATTATCAATCTAATTATAAATATTAATAACAATTATATAATTCATAGTATAAATCAAGGACTCAAATCAGTTACACTTACCTGTCTAACTGTTCTAAATTATTGTATATGTCCCTAAGATCATTGCATATCAAATTCGATCGTACGAAAATATTTACTTTCACTATTTGATTCCTAATATTTTTGTTTTCTTCTCCTTTGGATTTTGATTCCTGTCAACCTCTAAATTCTCATATAGTAATCGACCAAATTGTGATTTTATATCACTCATTCAATTCATCATTCCAACTATCAATTATGAAGTGCAAATCAAACACTATTCTTTCTCTCTCTTTTCTTTTCTTTCTTCAACCCCGGTTACTCGCTACCGCAGCTGCAACCTTATGTTTTTCCTATTTCTTGTCTTGCAGATCAAAGTACCCAAACATAACCAAAGAATATGTGGGTCGTTACTCGACTTAATTTATTTTTTCTCTGAACCGTCACCGCAAATCACCACTCAAAACCACCATGCCCGATGTTATTGATTGACGAACCAATTAACCACACCATCTTCTTTCTATTTTCTTCCTACGCTTTTTGTTTCTCCTTACTTGTCGATCACCCAACCAACAATATCATCTACAACCACCACCCTATCTTCCTTGGTGTACTGCTACTACTATGCTTGGTTTTCCATTTAAAAAAAAAAAAAAAAACAAAGAACCAAGCCACCACCAAGTTAGTCACCATTTAACACCAAAACCACCCTAACCACAACCATCATATGAATGTGTTTTGGGTTCACTATAGCTGCTCAAAGTCACTGCTGCCGTGTAACCCTTCTGCTATACTCATTATTTGTTTCTGCTTATGTTACGAAAGTAAGGTTTATGGATGATAATAATCAATGAAAATAAAGAGTTAAACAATATGAGAATGGTGGAGAATATGTTCACTACTTTAAAGGTTTACTAAATATATATAATATTACATGATAGGGTTGAAGTATGATATATATAATAGATCCAATGTTCCTTTTTGTAGTTGATGGCCACGTACATTTTTTTCTTTCCTCTTGTGGCCGACAACTTACCATTTGTTAACCCACTTGCAAAATTTATTGATTAATCAATGAAGACTTTTATTTTATGAAAAAGTGATGTCCACATTACTGACTCCATATCATTCGACTTTACCTCTATATCATTCCACTTTACCAAGCCAAACCCCACCTAAAATATTGAAGACCCCATGAAATAACCAAATCATTATGTTAGTTTCTTTTAAAATGTAAACTAGCACAAACATTGGGCAGTGTATACTTGTTTTGCTGGGCCAGAATAATCCATCTTTGGGTCAAGAGGATCCAGTGTTTTGTGGGCTGCTAAGCGAAGATGCAGTCCTCATTGTTTTTGTCTCCATCGTTCAGTTGATTCACAAGTATAAACTAAACCTTCTGTTGATTTCTTTTTCCCTTTGATTGAATTTCAGCTACTGTTGTAGCTATTGTGTTATCTCTCAAACATTGGGCCACGATTTCTTTAAACTGTGATCCAGTTTCCCTGATTCAGTTGAACTAAACGAATAATGATATTTACGGCAAATAAAGATGATGCGTATGATGATGGATATAAGGATGATAAGTAAGATAATGTTGATGATGATGTTCATGGATGATTATGATGATGGACCTGTAGATAATGAGGAACTCGTAGATGATGATGATGAAATTATGAAGATAAGAAGATGCTGTTATGAAAACAAATATGATAATGATGATGATAGTGTTTAGATGATAAGGTTATGATGATGATGATGATACGTTATAGATAAGGATGATATGTGATGTTCATGAATGAGAGTATTAAAGATGACAGAAAAAAATCGAGTTAAATATAATCGGGATATAAATGCAAACGGAAAGACAGATTTGGGGTAATGGTTTAGAGTCTGGTTGTGTGAGCGGGAGGTCGTATGTTCGAGTCCCTGATGGAGCATCCTTTTAGCCTTTTTTTCAATGAAAGGTAGTTTTAAAATTTTAAACAAATCTTATTATTATTAGTAAGGTTGTTATTATTATTATTATTATTATTATTATGATATTAATTAAAACTAATAATATTGTTGTTACTATTATTAATATATTTACTAACAACTAATATATGTATTATCATTATTAATATGTAAACATACATACTAGGATTATTATTACAATCATTTTTATTATTAAAAGTATCACTTTTATTATTATTAGAATTATCATAACTTTTATCATAATTAGTATTATTATCATCGTTATTATTATTAGTATTATTAATATATCAAATAAAGATTTCTATATAAACATGTATTTATAACATAAAACCTAACCATATTAATACTTTTGTAATAAATGTTAATTATATATATATAAAAATAAATATATATCTAATTAAGTTATTAATAAATACATGATATGAAATAACAATTAAAATCACTAATAATATATATATTTGTTTGATTACCATTACATGTGTTAATATACATAATTAATATAGGTTCGTGAATCCGAGGCCAACTTTGCATTGTTCAGTTGTTTCAATATAGTCATATGTATTTTTACTACAAAATACATTAGGTGAGGTCATTTGCTCCCTTTTTACTCTTTACGTTTTTGGGCTGAGAATACATGCAAATGCTTTATTAACTGTTTTACAATATTTATATGTGTGAGTTCATTTGCTCCCTTTTTACTCTTTACGTTTTTGGGCTGAGAATACATGCAAATGCTTTATTAACTATTTTACAATATTTATAAGTGTGAGTTCATTTGCTCCTTTTTACTCTTTACATTTTTGGGACTGAGAATACATGCGCTGATTTTACAACTGCTTTATTAAATGCTTTTGAAATATATTTTGAACTGCGAATACATGAAATGCTTTTATAAATGTTTGACGAGATAGACACAAGCAAAACATTCCTCGAATGAATTATTATGCAGACAGAAGTTCTGCGAATTCTTATTGAATTATGTGGACATGATAATTGCCACCATTGAATTATGTGGACATGATAATTGCCACCATTGAATTATGTGGACATGATAATCATGATAATTGCCACCATTGAATTATGTGGACATGATAATTGCCACCATTGAATTATGTGGACATGATAATTGACACCATTGAATTATGTGGACATGATAATTGCCACCAATTGATGTGAATGCTATGTATCGAAAGAATGATTTTTATACACAGGTTATGTGTATTAGTTTTTGTGTACGAGATATGTGTACGGTTACTAAGATTTATGAAAATGGATTGCGTACACAAGAAAGGTGTACTGTATTTAAAAGATATCGCATGTACATTACAGGTGGGTATAGGATTCGGGCCCATTTGTACCATGCAGCATTTAAATTTTGTGGTCTATCAAAATGATGAATTTTATTGTTTTATGATAAACCTATGAACTCACCAACCTTTGGGTTGACACTTGAAAGCATGTTTATTCTCAGTTATGAAAGAAATCTTCCGCTGTGCATTTGATCATATTATATGGAGTCGTTCTCGTTCATGACATATAGAGGTCAGAACCTCGCAATGGGACCAACTGTTGAAGACTTTGTCCAGATGGATTAGGTTGGGTCATTTCAGTTGGTATCAGAGCGGTGGTCTTAGCGAACTAGGTCTGCATTAGTGTGTCTAACTGATAAGTCGTTAGGTACATTAGTGGGTCTGGACTTCGACCGTGTCTGCATGTCAAAAGTTTTGCTTATCATTTCGTGTCGAAAATTACCTGCTTATCATTCTTAATGAAACACTTGCTTATCATTCTTAATCTAGACATATCTTACTGCCTGGATTTCATGAATAGTGTATAGACAAAATTCATATTTAATGTATCTGCTACTTCATATCTTAGCGTATCTGTTACTGTAACTTTGCCTGACATATTCCGTAGATTCCTCCGTAACTTATGGGATTTTAGTATTATATATGCATATGTAAATTATGTATTGCAGGGTACTAATCTACATCCTATATTCTATTTCTTATCGAAAATTCTTCATCTGATCGTACGAGATGAATCCCTCAACCAGTTCGAGTCCCTCAGATTTCGATAGCTATTCCGATGGTTATTCTGACAGCTATTTCGACATGGATATTCACCTAAGCTCCGGAAGCAGTGTTACTAGAATGAATCATCCAATCAGCCATCCTCAATTTATCTGATGGGTTCGTAGTTGACTTAATCAATCGAGACGCGAAGAAGGCGATCCTTTTCACCAACCAAATTTACCTCTTGGCAAAGAACATGAAGCACTTACCGGCGAACCAGTCCGAAACACCATTTTCACCCTCATTCCCAGAGTATCTCGCCACAATTATATTCTATCTAAAATTCTAAACCTTATTCATCCGCTTGTTCCAACCGCCAATCATCCCGGAGTAATCGAAGAAGTTAACGAATTTCGCGCTCGAGTAATAAATTTGGAGAATATGGTACAAAAGTTACCAGCTTCAGCAACATCACCGGCACCAACAGTACCACCAACAACCCAAGTTTCAACATCACATGCCTCAACATCTCATTCTGTACCTCGAGTATAATCATCATTCTACATGACGTTCTACATCATTATCTTCGTTCGACATGATGGTTATGTAACCTCTAATGTTTTAGAGATTATGAACTCTAGTTCTAACCGTAAACCAAATGAGTTTAATATTATATTAACTATTTAAATCCATGACTACATCTGAAGAAAATATATTTGTTTATATGTTTTCATAAAGATTATAATTAGAAATTCTTTTGTACAAATTGTTAATGGTGAAAATATTTTAACGGGTAGGTAATACCCGAGGAATATTTAGATTTCACATTAATAAGTTACACTGTACATTCTTCGAAGCTGATTCAACAGTCGTTTACTATCCTACTTACATCCAGAGATACGAATCCGTTCACCACAGAATAACCATTTTCATTCAATTTCATATTTGAATTTTGATCTAACAGAATCCAACAAGTGGCATAATGAAGAAAACATTGGATAAAATAAAATTTGTTATAAACAAACAAATTAACTATGAGAAAAATTTTGTTAAGAATCCATGCTAACTGTTCCTAGCTAACTGTTCCTAGCTAACTGTTAATTCCGTATTGCAATTTATTTATCGCAATTTATTTATCGCAATTTATTTATCGCATTTTATTTATCGCAATTTTAATTCTCGCAATTTTATTTATCGTCATTTAATTTCTGTTATTTATTTTACGCACTTTAAATATCGGGACACGTATACAAGGCTTTGACATATCATATCGATGCATCTATATATATTATTTGGAATAACCATAGACACTCTATATGCAGTAATGCTGGAGTTAGCTATACAGGGTTGAGGTTGATTCTACAATAATATATATAGTTTGAGTTGTGATCGAGTTTGAGACATGTACACGGGTCACGATACGTATTAATTAATTCGAATATTATATATCTAACTATATATGAATTATTGGACTATCAACTAAGGACTGCCATTATTGGACAATTAAAATGAATTAAATATTAATTATAACATATGAAACCAAACATTTCTTCAAGTTTGCCACTTGATTCCATCTTAAACCTCAATTGTATGTTGACGATTACAATCTGCGTTCAAACCTTTCATGATTCTTGAAAACACCTCAATCGAGAGGATGAACCAACTGCACGTCATCTACGGAAGAAAAGATTTATGCATATAGTTATGCACTTGAAAAACTCTCGGAAACTGAGTAAACGTTTAACACATAGCTGTGCTAATTCCTTTAGTGTTATTATTACCTAAAATAACTTTGCAGTTCTTTATCAAAATAGCCAATTTTGTCACTGCTCCAGCAAGACCATTTCGACTCTTCGTTCGAAGCAACCTTATTATAACCTTGATATATATGCGTGCTCCTTTATTATTACTAGGGAACCTTTTATATTCCACCATATTACCAGCAGACGTACCAGCAACCTCGTTGCTTCTTGGCTTAAATTTCTATGATAAATCATTATATTATTTATTCGTTGAAACCCTATCATATACTCATCCGCATCTTGTAACGAGAACTGCCATACCAATTACCGAGAATCAGCAATCATTACTTTGAAACTCATAGCATATCTACATCAACAGTTATATGTATAACATTTATCTCTTAGAATTACGATCTTTCATTATGAAATTCTGAAAAGCACTCAGTCTACAAATCAATACTCTTAATGTTAAAAAAGCTGAATGAAGCAGCAGAAATCGAAGACAACCATAAATGACCCTAATCATCAAAAGTTTGATGATAAAGTATAGTATGTTGGAAAAGCTCAGAAAAGTTGGAACTGGAAAACGGATTGAGCTAACAACAAAGGAGACCAATGACAAATACAAGGACCATACCCTATATTCAAAGAACTCAGGTAATTTTGGATCCGATGAAATCTGTAGAGAGTATCTTGCTCCGAAGTCATGTTAAAATCTTACGGAAAATTTTTCTTCATCAACCTTCAAACTTAGAAATTCCAAAATATCATCATAAATATCTTCGATGTTTCTGAGGATATTTTCATAAATATTCTTGTCCGAAATTATCTACCTCTTCGTGTTTTATGTATTCCATTATATTGGAAACTTCTGTAAAATCTAAGTATAAATTATGAATGAATGGTGAAGAAGTGTTGGGAATTGAAGCATGGTTTAGTATAATATATTGACGCTTGGCCAACGTGACTATATTACAGTAGGTCATGCTGAGTTTCTAATGAAACGTGATGATGGTTCACAGTAGATCATACCATCATCATGTGTCATGTTACATAACTCTATCATTCTACTCAACTTCTGAACATATCAAGAAAATGTATTCTTGATGGTTCTATCTTCAGTGATGTTGATAAATTTGAAAATCAAATCATGTTATCACGTTCCTTCCTGCTTAGAACATTATAATCACTCACAATTCTATATCTACGAATTCTGGACCATTATTCGCTTGACTTAAAGTCGGGAAGAGAAAACAAAAGCATGAAACTCCAAAATATAAGGGGGAATATAAAGCTCGATAACAACACATAAATTACAAACCATGTATATTAATGTTTATCGCAACATAAAGACACGGGAGAATTAAAAACATTATAACCCCAAGGTCGAAGTAGAAGAAAACAGATTCCTCCGGTGGTAATTGGAAAAGGAGAATGATTGTTGCAATAGTGAGGGTAAGAACAAGAATCAGAATTGGATTTAGCCTATTCACAATCATTGAATGTATGGATCGAGAAAGAAAGTATTGGAGTGGTGAAAATAATGGAACAAAAAAAGTTCATTTATAGTGAAAATACCAGACAAAGCCATCAAGACAGATAATCGCATTTAATTATAGAGATCTTAATTTCCATAAATCTCGAAGAATCAGATCTTATAGATTTCCAAGATTTTCTTCAAATCCCTTGAATTCCGGAATTCTACCAAGACAACGTCAAAAGTTAAGACGAAACTTTATTTATTCATTCCATTATTTTGTGATAGCTTCACTCGTACGCCTCGAGTAATCGAATTATTTTATCCATATTATTATTAACTAATGATAAAAACTCTATTTATCACTCATATTCATCATGATAACATTTTTATTGTTAGCCATGGCCACCTCACTCAAATTTCGGGACGAAATTTCTTTAACGGGTAGGTACTGTGACGACCCGGGAATTTCCGACCAAATTTAAACTTAAACTATATATGATTTCGACACGATAAGCAAAGCCTGTATTGTTGTCTCTCAAAAAAATTTCAACTACTTTATAAAATCATTTGCCTTTGACCAATCACGATGATTCACGAACAACTATTGGTAAATAGATACATATATATTTAAATGTGTGTGTATATATATATATATATATATATATATATATATATATATATATATATAGAATGATATAAATAATATGCAAACTCATATTATATAAAATGTATGAATATTTAGTACTCAATACATGTTTTAAACAAATTAGCAAATACTGTAATATTAAATAAGGTGTGATATCAATATATACAAGGTAATTACAGATTAAAAGTATAGGTGTTATATTGAGAATATATTATTACTTTCATTGCCACTATCAATATTAATAATAATATTAGAATCAGTATTATTACTAATATTATAGATATGATATTTGATATATATATAAATTGTTATATTATTATAATTAGTATTGATGTAATTAGTATTATTATTATAATTGTCATTAATAATATAATTATTAAATTCATTAAGATTGATATGACTTATTATTATTACTACCTTTATTATTATCATAAATATTATTATTATTATTATTATTTTTATTATTTTTATTATTATTATTTGTATTTAAATTATTATCAATCTAATTATAAATATTAATAACAATTATATAATTCATAGTACAAATCAAGGACTCAAATCAGTTACACTTACCTATCTAATTGTTCTAAATTATTGTATATGTCCCTAAGATCATTGCATATCAAATTCGATCGTACGAAAATATTTACTTTCACTATTTAATTCCTAATATTTTTGTTTTCTTCTCCTTTGGATTTTGATTCCTGTCAACCTCTAAATTCTCATATAGTAATCGACCAAATTGTGATTTTATATCACTCATTCAATTCATCATTCCAACTATCAATTATGAAGTGCAAATTAAACCCTATTCTTTCTCTCTCTTTTCTTTTCTTTCTTCAACCCCGGTTACTCGCTACCGCAGCTGCAACCTTATGTTTTTCCTGTTTCTTGTCTTGCAGATCAAAGTATCGAAACATAACCAAAGAAAATGTGGGTCGTTGCTCGACTTAATTTATTTTTTTCTCTGAACCGTCACCTCAAATCACCACTCAAAACCACCATGCCCGATGTTATTGATTGACGAACCAATTAACCACACCATCTTCTATCTATTTTCTTCCTACGCTTTTTGTTTCTCCTTGCTTGTCGATCAACCAACCAACAATATCATCTACTACCACCACCCTATCTTCCTTGGTGTAACGCTACTAATATGCTTGGTTTGCCATTTAAAAAAAAAAAAAAACCAAAGAACCAAACCACCACCAAGTTAGTCACCATTTAACACCAAAACCACCCTAACCACAACCATCATATGAATGTGTTTTGGGTTCACTATAGCTGCTCGAAGTCACTGCTGCCGTGTAACCCTTCTGCTATACTCATTATCTGTTTCTTCTTATGTTACGAAAGTAAGGTTTATTGATGATAATAATCGATGAAAATAAAGAGTTAAACAATATGAGAATGGTGGAGAATATGTTCACTACTTTAAAGGTTTACTAACTATATATAATATTACATGATAGGGTTGAAGTATGATATATATAATAGATCCAATGTTCCTTTTTGTAGTTGATGGCCACGTACATTTTTTTCTTTCCTCTTGTAGCCGACAACTTACCATTTGTTAACCCACTTGCGAAATTTATTGATTAATCAATGAAGACTTTTATTTTATGAAAAAGTAATGTCCACATTACTGACTCCATATCATTCGACTTTACCTCTACATCATTCCACTTTAGCAAGCCAAACCCCACCTAAAAGGTTGAAGACCCCATGAAATAACCAAATCATTCTGTTAGTTTCTTTTAAAAGGTAAACTAGCACAAACATTGGGCCGTGTATACTTGTTTTGCTGGGCCAGAATAATCCATCTTTGGGTCAAGAGGATCCAGTGTTTTGTGGGCTGCTAAGCGAAGATGCAGTCCTCATTGTTTTTGTCTCCATCGTTCGGTTGATTCACAAGTATAAATCGAACCTTCTGTTGATTTCTTTTTCCCTTTGATCGAATTTTAGCTACTGTTGTAGCTATTGTGTTATCTCTCAAACATTGGGCCACGATTTCTTTAAACTGTGATCCAGGTTCCCCGATTCAGTTGAACTAAACGAATAATGATGTTTACGGCCAATAAAGATGATGCGTATGATGATGGATATAAGGATGATAAGTAAGATAATGTTGATGATGATGTTCATGGATGATTATGATGATGGAACCGTAGATAATGAGGAACTCGTAGATGATGATGATGAAATTATGAAGATAAGAAGATGCTGTTATGAAAACAAATATGATAATGATGATGATAGTGTTTAGATGATAAGGTTATGATGATGATGATGATGATGATATGTTATAGATAACGATGATATGTGATGTTCATGAATGAGAGTATTAAAGATGACAGAAAAAAAATCGAGTTAAATATAATCGGGATATAAATGCAAACGGAAAGACAGATTTGGGGTAATGGTTTAGAGTCTGGTTGTGTAAGCGGGAGGTCGTGTGTTCGAGTCCTTGATGGAGCATCCTTTTAGCCTTTTTTCAATGAAACGTAGTTTTAAAATTTTAAACAAATATTATTATTATTAGTAAGGTTGTTATTATTATTATTATGATATTAATTAAAACTAATAATATTGTTGTTACTATTATTAATATATTTACTAACAACTAATATATGTATTATCATTATTAATATGTAAACATACATACTAGGATTATTAATATATCAAATAAAGATTTCTATATAAACATGTATTTATAACATAAAACCTAACCATATTAATACTTTTGTAATAAATGTTAATTATATATATATAAAAATAAATATATATCTAATTAAGTTATTAATAAATACATGATATGAAATAACAATTAAAATCACTAATAATATATATATTTGTTTGATTACCATTACATGTGTTAATATACATAATTAATATAGGTTCGTGAATCTGAGGATAACTTTGCATTGTTTAGTTGTTTCAATATAGTCATATGTATTTTTACTACAAAATACATTAGGTGAGTTCATTTGCTCCCTTTTTACTCTTTACGTTTTTGGGCTGAGAATACATGCAAATGCTTTATTAACTGTTTTACAATATTTATATGTGTGAGTTCATTTGTTCCCTTTTTACTCTTTACGTTTTTGGGCTGAGAATACATGCAAATGCTTTATTAACTGTTTTACAATATTTATATGTGTGAGTTCATTTGCTCCCTTTTACTCTTTATATTTTTGGAATTGAGAATACATGCGCTGATTTTACAACTGCTTTATTAAATGCTTTTGAAATATATTTTAAACTGTGAATACATGAAATGCTTTTATAAATGTTTAACGAGATAGACATAAGCAAAACATTCCTCGATTGAATTATTATGCAGATAGAAGTTCTGCGGATTATTATTGAATTATGTGGACATGATAATTGCCACCATTGAATTATGTAGACATGATAATTTCCACCATTGAATTATGTGAACATGATAATTACCACCATTGAATTATGTGGACATGATAATTGCCACCATTGAATTATGTGGACATGATAATTGCCACCAATTGATGTGAATGCTATGTATCGAGAGAATGATTTTTATACACAGGTTATGTGTATTAGTTTTTGTGCATGAGATAAGTGTACGGTCACTAAGATTTATGAAAATGGATTGCGTACACGAGAAAGGTGTACTGTATTTAAAAGATATCGTATGTACATTACAAGTGGGTATAGGATTCGGGCTCATTTGTACCATGCAGCATTTAAATTTTTTGGTCTATCAAAATTATGAATTTTATTGTTTTATGATAAACCTATGAACTCACCAACCTTTTGGTTGACACTTGAAATCATGTTTATTCTCAGGTATGAAAGAAATCTTCCGCTGTGCATTTCCTCATATTATATGGAGTCGTTCTCGTTCATGACATATAGAGGTCAGAACCTCGCAATGGGACCAACTGTTGAAGACTTCGTCCAGATGGATTAGGTTGGGTCATTTCAACCAGTCTACTAATTGACCTGAATCCTAAAGATAGATCTATTGGGCCTAATAAACCCCATCCGTTGTAGCGGATGTTTTAGTACTTCGATGTTGTTTTTATCATGTCCGATGGATTTCCCGGAATGATAGGGGATATTCTTATATGCATCTTGTTAATGTCGATTACCAGGTATTCAATCCATATGAATTATTTTTGTCTCTATGCATGGGACGTATATTTATGAGAAATAAAAATGAAAATCTTGTGGTCTATTAAAATGATGGAAATGATTGATTATGATAAACTAATGAACTCACCAACCTTTTGGTTGAAACTTGAAAGCATGTTTATTCTCAGGTATGAAAGAAATCTTCCGCTGTGCATTTGCTCATATTAGAGATATTACTTGGAGTCATTCATGACATATTTCAAAAGACGTTGCATTCGAGTCGTCGAGTTCATCAAGATTATTATTAAGTCAATTATAGTTGGAGGTATTATGAAATAGTATGCTTGCCGTCAACTTTCGATGTAAAGAAAGTTTGTCTTTTAAACACGAATGCAATGTTTGTAAAATGTATCATATAGAGGTCAATTACCTCGCGATATAATCAACTATTGTGAATCATTTATATTGTATATGAATGGGGCGCTTCAGTTGGTATCAGAGCGATGGTCTTAGCGAACCAGGTATTGCATTAGTGTGTCTAACTGATAGTTGTTAAGATGCATTAGTGAGTCTGGACTTCGAACGTGTCTGCATGTCAAAAGTTTTGCTTATCATTTCGTGTAGAAAATTACCTGCTTATCATTCTTAGTCTAGACACATCTTATTGCGTTGATTGCATGAATAGTGTATAGATAAAATTCATATCTTAGCGTATCTGCTAATTCATATATTAGCGTATCTGTTATTGTTACCTTTGCCTGACAGCTTCCGTAGATTCCTCCGTAACTTATGGGATTTTAGTATTATATATGCATATGTAAATTATGTATTGCAGGGTAATAATCTACATCCTATAATCTATTTCTTATCGAAAATCCTTTATCTGATCGTACGAGATGAATCCCTCAACCAGTTCGAGTCCCTCAGATTTCGATAGCTATTTCGATAGTTATTCCTACAGCTATTCCGATATGGATATTCAACTAAGCTCTGAAAGTGGTGTCACTAGAATGAATCAACCAATCATCCATCCCCAATTCATCTGATGAGTTCATAGTCGATTTAAAAAATGGAGACGCGAAGAAGGAGATCCTTTCCACCAACCAAACTGCCCTCTTGACGAAGAACCTGAAGCACTTACCGGCGAACCTGTTCGTAATACCATTTACTCTCTCATTTCCAGAGTATCTCACCACGATTATATTCTATCTAAAATTCTAAACCTTATTCATCCGCTCGTTTTGACCGACAATCATTCCAGAATAATAGAATAATTCAACGAACTTCGCGCTCGAGTAATCAATTTGGAGAATATGGTGCAAAATTTACCAGCTTCAGCAACATCACCGGCACTAACAGTACCATCAGTAATAGCACCAGTACCATCAACAAATCTATGCCTCAACATCTCATCCTATACCTCGAGTATAATCATCATTCTACGTATCATTCTATATCAATTATCTTCGTTCTTCATGGCGAGTATGTAATCTCTAATGTTTTAGAGATTATGTATTCTAATTCTAACGGTAAATCAAATGAGATCAATAGCTTATTGACTCATTAAACTCATGATTACATCCGAAGAAAATATATATGTATGTATATTTTCATAAAGATTGTAATTAAAAATTCTTTAGTATAAACTGTTAATGGTGAAAATATTTTAACGGGTAGGTAATACCCGAGGAATATTTAGATTTCACATTAATAAGTTACACTGTACATTCTTCCAATCTGATTCAACAATCAGTTACTATCCTACTTACATCCACAGATATACGTATCCGTTCACCGCAGAATTACCCTTTTCATTCAATTTCATATTTGGATTTTGACTTATCAAAATCCGACAAGTGGCATAATGAATAAAACATTGGATAAAATAAAATTTGTTAGAAACAAACAAATTAACTATGAGAAATTTTGTTAAGAATCCACGCTAACAAAATCCTAGCTAACTGTTCCTAGCTAACTGTTAATTCCTTATTACACTTTATTATCGTAATTCATTTATCGCAGTTTATTTATCGCAATTTATGTAGCGACCCGATCAAATCATGTTTGACGGCGCCTTCTACGTAGGCCCCATTACATGGTCATAAGTCTTTAAGACAAAGTTTGACCAAAAATATGTCGCATTCATTTCATAAGTGTGAGTGTTTCAAAGTTTACAAAAGTAGTTTCCATATCTACTACATAACGATGTTTAAAGTACAAATGAAACACGTGTGACACAGTTTAAAGTAGTCAAAAGACGCTCCACGATATGCAAGTATACTCGACATCCAAAGCAAGTATCAAAAAGAATGTGCGGAAGCATGTATCACCTAATGTTCATGGACCTGAGAAAAACATAGAAATCTGTCAACGAAAACGCTGGTGAAATCATAGGTTTAAGTAAGTAAGTGAGTAAAAGTAAGTCAAACCACAAGATTTACATCAATGATAAATAGTAATACATTTTAAAAGTTAATATTCACGAGCACCCAATTATCAAGGCTTAACATTCCGTCCGTTGAACCCCATTAATAGTGCTAGAACAACACTGTTTCTCGAAAATATATTTCATCCGTAGACGGTAGCGAACCGTCCGAGATGAGGGTTTGTCAAACCCATATGGCCATACAACATAAGTTCACGCCTACACTTACACCCTGCAAGTATAACTAATGATAATCGAATTGAGGATTTCGTTCTAAACTCGTATGTAGAATGTTTGTTTACCTGTACTTGTGTTCACTTAGTTAAGAAGAAACGTTTATGTTTTCTCATCCCAAATATAAGTTCAAAAGAGTAAAAGTGGGACTATGATCTCACCTTGAGCACAAGAGTAAATAAGTACTTCAACAAGTAACGTGTGCAAAGAACAATGCTAGTCTTGACCTAAACAAATAGGTTGTATCAATAACGATAGTCACGATTGGTCAAAGATGTTCAATTAGTCCTATGGCTCGTTATGACTCGATTATGTAGCATGTGAATCAATTTGTCAAGTTTCATGTAAGATACAAGTATAGAAACAAGTTAGGAATGTTGCATAATAATTTGGTTAAGTTTGACAAAAAGTCAAACTTTGGTCGGTCAAAGTCAACAAAAAAGTCAACACGTTCGGGTCGGGTCCCGAACTATTTTTCTGAGGTTTTTAATCATATATGAGCATGTTAGAACAAGTTACATGTGAATCGGAGGTGCACAGCATAGCAAACATTATTCGAAAATTGACAAAGTTGGACAGACCACTTTGGCGCGCCGCGCGGGTATATGGCGCGCCGCGCCATTACCTGTGCAGAGAAATCTGGCAGTTTTTAAGTTTTATGCTCGAACCTAACTTCAAACATTCAGCATTTATGACCCGCAAACAACCAAAACATGTATCTTATATCATCGGAAAGGTATTTTGACAAGGAAAACAATTAAACACATTTCAACAATCACATTTACTTTTACAACAACCAAAATCACATTCAAAGCTCCTCATTAAATGCATTCAAGTTCATAAATGAAATTTGATGATTCGGCAACCAATTTACATGAATGATATTCCGTTTCAAAGGTGATCAAGCATACAATACAACCTAACACTTACAAATATAATTTCATGTCATTCAAAGCATTAAATGTTCACATTAAATTTTATCAAACCCTAACCAACAACATCAAAATCACTAATCATGTTTATGAAGTTTTCTAAAACAACCTACACATCAAATTGAAGCTAGTGATACTAGGAACACATTTAGTACATGCATTTATAACATTTAATAACATTCAAACAACCAAAACACCAAATCAAACACACCAAAGTTCATATTCAAACTAGTTACTTCAAATAACGAAATCGAACATATAAATCATATATTCATGTTAGACTTGAGCCATAGACACTAATTAACAACTTTATAACTTAAAAACATCAAGAACACAGAATCTAGTGATTTTAGAAAGTTACCCAAATGTAATGAAATCGGTATGGAATCGAAGAGGAAGTTGCAAGGATTCCAAATATGTAATTTGTTTTGATTGATGCTTGCTCGATTTGATTTAGATGATGATTCTTCAAATTGGAGAATTGAAAGAAAATATAGAAGTAGAAGAAGAAAAGGGAAATGAAAAAGAAAAGATGGGGTGGGGGTTGACTAGTCAAAGGCTAGTCACCTCTTTGATCACTTGGCAAAACTAGTCCCTCAAGTTTGGTTTCGGGTGCGTAAAATTTCCTAAACAAGGTAAATTAAAACGCGTATTAATGGGAGATGTTATAAACATATAACGGAGTTTAAAATAGTATAACGGAAAAAGGCAGGATGTTACATTACCTACTCCTTAAAAGAAATTTCTTCCCGAAATTTAAGTAGGCGTAGTAGTCGTTGTTTCTTCCTCGGGATCTTGCGTTTCCGGAACCGGAAACAAGTGAGGGTATTTCCTTTGCATTTGGTCCTTCCTTTCCCAAGTAAACTCGAGTCCCCTTTTGGCATTCCAACGGACTTTAACAATCGGAATTCGGCTCTGTTTCAATGTCTTGACGGAGGTGTCCACAATTTCTACCGGTTCTTCCACAAAATGAAGCTTGTCGTCAATAGTAAGTTCCTCGAGAGGGATGACGATATCGGGTTTGGCAAGACACTTTTTCAAGTTAGATACGTGGAAGGTAGGATGAACAGAGTTCAATTGAGGGAGAAGATCTAAACGATAAGCAACGGTTCCAATACGCTCCAAGATTTCGAAAGGACCAATATACTGCGGCTTTAGCTTCCCGCGTTTCCCAAAACAGATTACACCCTTCCAAGGTGCAACTTTTAACATTACTCGGTCACCGACTTGAAATTCAAGGTCGTTGCGTCTTTTATCGGTATAGCACTTTTGACGACTCCGGGCCGTCCGAAGTCTATCTCGGATTTGAACTATCTTCTCGGTGGTTTCTTAAATGAGTTCGGGTCCGGTGATTTGCACGTCGCCTACCTCGGCCCAACAAAGAGGTGAACGATATTTTCGGCCATATAACGCTTCAAAAGGTGCGGCTTTAATACTCGCGTGATAACTATTGTTGTAAGAGAACTCGGCGAGAGGTAAGTGCTTGTCCCAAGCTTTTCCAAAATCAACCACGCAAGGTCGTAACATGTCCTCTAAGGTTTGAATTGTACGTTCGCTTTGTCCATCGGTTTGAGGATGGTATGCGGTGCTCATGTCTAAACGCGTTCCCAACGCTTCTTGCAAGATACGCCAAAATCTAGAAACAAAACGGCCATCTCGGTCGGAGATAATCGATAAAGGTACACCGTGTCGGGCTACGATCTCCTTGATGTAAAGTTGTGCAAGTTTCTCCATTTTGTCCGTTTCTTTCATGGCAAGGAAGTGTGCGGATTTGGTGAGACGGTCAACAATAACCCAAATAGTATCATAACCGCCCGACGTTTTTGGTAGTTTGGTGATAAAATCCATCGTTATCCTTTCCCACTTCCATTGCGGGATTTCAGGTTGTTGAAGTAATCCGGACGGTCTTTGGTGTTCAGCTTTGACTTTGGAACATGTCAAACACTTGGAAACATAAGTAGCTACGTCCCTTTTGATGTTTGGCCACCAATATTGTTGTTTAAGGTCATGGTACATCTTATTGGCACCGGGGTGGATCGAGTATCGTGACTTATGGGCTTCATCTAAAATAAGACTTCGTAGGTCCCCATATCTAGGCACCCAAATCCTTCCGGTGAAATATCGAAGTCCGGTCTCCCTAACTTCGAATCAAGAGACGAGAATATTGAAGAGCTCGGGTGAAACGTTTTCATCCTTGAGAGCCTCATCTTGGGCTACCCGAATTTGGATATTAAGGTTTGTGTGAATGGTAATGTTTAAAGCTCGTACACGAAGAGGCACCGCTCTTTCCTTTCGACTTAAGGCATCGGCTACTACATTTGCCTTTCCGGGATGGTAGTGAAGCTCGCAATCGTAATCATTTAAGGTTTCAATCCACCTTTGTTGTCTCATGTTTAGTTGCTTTTGATCGAAGATGTGTTGGAGACTTTTGTGATCGGTAAAGATAGTACTCTTGGTTCCATAAAGATAGTGTCTCCACATTTTTAGTGCAAAGATAACAGCCCCGAGTTCGAGATCATGTGTCGTGTAGTTTCGTTCATGAATTTTAAGTTGTCGAGAAGCATAAGAAATGACTTTCGTTCGTTGCATCACAACACACCCAAAACCATGTTTCGAGGCGTCGTAATACACAATAAAATCATCGTTTCCTTCAGGAAGTGACAAGATAGGAGCGGTGGTTAGCTTCGTTTTCAAAATTTGAAATGCAAATTCTTGATCGGTTGCCCAAACAAATTTTCTTCCCTTATGAGTTAACGCGGTTATAGGACGAGCGACCAAAGAGAAATCTTTAATGAATCTATGATAGTATCCGGCGAGACCCAAGAATTGACGAATGTGAGTAGGAGTAGTAGGAGTCTCCCATTTACTAATGGCTTCGATTTTTGATGGATCGACTTTAATTACCTTGATCACTTACAACATGACCAAGAAATTGAACTTCCTTCAACCAAAATTCACACTTGGAGAATTTGGCATAGAGTCGTTCTTGTCTTAAAAGTTCAAGCACAAGTCGGAGGTGTTCCTCGTGTTCTTCTTCGCTTTTAGAATAAACCAAAATATCATCGATGAACACGATAACGAATTTGTCAAGATACGGTTTGCACACGCGGTTCATAAGATCCATGAACACCGCCAGTGCGTTAGTGAGACCAAATGGCATGACAAGGAATTCATAACTACCATAACGAGTTCGGAAAGTGGTTTTGGAGACATCTTCCTCCTTAACCCTTAATTGATGATAACCCGAGCGGAGATCGATTTTTGAATATACACAAGACCCTTATAGTTGATCAAAGAGGTCATCGATGCGAGGAAGAGGATATCGGTTCTTAACCATCAATTTTTTTAGTTCACGATAATCAATGCACATTCGTAGGGATCCGTCTTTCTTTTTAACAAACAAAATCGGAGCGCCCCAAGGTGAATGGCTAGGTTGTATAAAACCACGATCAAGTAGTTCTTGGATTTGACTTTGCAATTCTTGCATTTCGGATGGAGCGAGTCTATATGGTGCACGTGCTACGGGTGCAGCTCCCAAAATAAGATCGATTTGGAATTCAACCGGTCGATGGGGTGGAAGACCCGGTAATTCGTCGGGAAATACATCGGAATAGTCACTAACAATT
Organism: Rutidosis leptorrhynchoides; assembly: GCF_046630445.1. Classification (NCBI taxonomy): domain Eukaryota; kingdom Viridiplantae; phylum Streptophyta; class Magnoliopsida; order Asterales; family Asteraceae; genus Rutidosis; species Rutidosis leptorrhynchoides. The sequence continues at coordinate 204,275,597 of NC_092340.1, forward strand.
GGCACATCATCGATATGCTTCTCATCGGACTCGACTTTCTTAATGTGAGCAAGGATCGCAAAACAACCCTTACGGAGTAGTTTTCTAACTTTAATGCACGAAACGAGGTTGAGTCCGGTGCAACTCTTATCACCATAAACAATCAAAGGTTCACCATTCTCGATAGGAATTTGGATTGCATTAAGATCACAAAGGATGTGAGATTTCGTTTTGGCTAACCAATTCATACCGATTATTACATCAAAGCTTCCTAGTTCCATGGGTATCAAGTCAATTTCAAACTCATTACCCAAAATGTTTAATGTGCACCCCCGGTAATATGTGTCGGCACTTAATAGTTTCCCGTTGGCCACTTCAATGGTATAAGTGGTATCTAGTGGGAGTGGTGGAGTGCTAAAAGAATGAATCAAAGTCTTGGATACAAAGCATTTATCGGCACCCGAATCGAATAAACAAGTAACATAAGTGTTGTCGAGAAGAAACGTACCCGTGACTAATTCATTGTCATCTCGGGCTTCCTCGGTGTTGATGTTGAAAGCTCGGCCGTGCGTATTGGGGTTATCTTTCTTCTTCGGGCATGCGTTTCTATAATGTCCCGTTTGGCCACATTCTTAACAAGTGACCATTTTTGGAGGATTGGGCCCTTTTCGAGTGATGGGGGAGGAGCTTGTGCAATTGTTGGCCTTATGACCAACTCCTTGGCACCGGTGGCAAATTAGCTTGCCGCATTCACTCGAGTGGTGCTTGTGACATTTGTTGCAAAATGGTTTAGTTTCGGCATAACCTTTCTTGCCGTCGTTGTTGAAAGGCTTTTTAGTGAAGGTGTTGTTGTTGTAGTTGCTTGATGGAGTGGCTTCCCATTTCCTTTTGTTGCCACCTAATTTGTCTTCGACCTTAGGAGCCGGCACTACGATTTCATCAACCGTTTCAATCAATTGGCGGGCCATGTTCAAAGCGGCTTGGTGATTAACGGGTTTGGATGACATCACTCCTTGTTTGATGCTTTTTGGAAGACCGTCCATATAGAGTTCAACCCTTTGAGATTTGGGGTTCACGAGATTAGGACATATCAAGGATAGTTCGGCGAAGCATTGGTTGTAGGCCTTGAGATCATTTCCGACCGCCTTCAAAGTTCTTAGCTCTTGTTCGAGCTTTTGGGTTTCTTCGCGAGGGAAATATTCAACAATCATCTTTTCCCTTAAATCGACCCAAGAGAGGGCATGATCTTCATCGGTACCCACCGATTGTATATAGGTGTTCCACCATGTGAGGGCGACACCGGCGAAAGTGTGATAGGAGTATTTGACCTTGTCTTGGTCCCGACAACCGCTTATGCTAAAGACGGCCTCCGTTTGTTCGAACCATCGAGTAAGAGTAACCGGTCCCCCGGTTCCATCATAAGTGTGAGGTTTGCACCCCATAAAAGCCTTGTAGGAGCACCCTTCGCTAGAGTTACCGGCCCCTTGGTTGTTGTTGTTATTGTTGTTGGTGGTGGTGGAGTGATCGGCCATAGCCGCCTCTACGGCGGTGGCTATCATTCATTGTAGAGCTTGTTCGGGAGTCTCATGGCGTGGCACACGACGAGGAGGCATTGTTCATTCAAAACAAAAGAATACCGTTGGTTAGTATTCTAAATAATACTAACCGTGATATGGAATAAAGATAGAGAGAAAATTATCCTTGACTCGCCTTAAATTCTCTATGTCATAATGTCGGAATGTTCATATGAGTCACCGTAATATAATCCCGGAAATTATATTACCCTAATTCATATGTGCGTTCGACATTACTTCATATAGTCAAGGTGGCGCGTCAATAAAATTTATCAACGTAAGATCAAGATCGAATATGAGTTAGATATGATAGAAGAGTTCGAGTATAAATGCACAAGTAGTCAAGTAATTCCTACTTCGAGTCTATATGCCGGTTGTAGTCTAGATTCACTAATGTACCCTATGACTCGGGGTTGACACCAATGAACTCTAAATCCCTACAACCAATGCTCTGATACCATCTGTAGCGACCCGACCAAATCATGTTTGACGGCGCCGTCTACGTAGGCCCCATTACATGGTCATAAGTCTTTAATACAAAGTTTGACCGAAAATATGTCGCATTCATTTCATAAGTGTGAGTGTTTCAAAGTTTACAAAAGTAGTTTCCATATCTAGTACATAACGATGTTTAAAGTACAAATGAAACACGTGCGACACAGTTTAAAGTAGTCAAAAGATGCTCCACGATATGCAAGTATACTCGACATCCAAAGCAAGTATCAAAAAGAATGTGCGGAAGCATGTATCACCTAATGTTCAGGACCTGAGAAAAACATAGAAATCTGTCAACGAAAACGCTGGTGAAATCATAGGTTTAAGTAAGTAAGTGAGTAAAAGTAAGTCGAACCACAAGATTTACATCAATGATAAATAGTAATACATTCTAAAAGTTAATATTCATGAGCACCCAATTATCAAGGCTTAACATTCCGTCCGTTGAACCCCATTAATAGTGCTAGAACAACACTGTTTCTCGAAAATATATTTCATCCGTAGACGGTAGCGAACCGTCCGAGATGAGGGTTTGTCAAACCCATATGGCCATACAACATAATTTCACGCCTACAGTTACACCCTGCAAGTATAACTAATGATAATTGAATTGAGGATTTCGTTCTAAACTCGTATGTAGAATGTTTGTTTTCCTGTACTTGTGTTCACTTAGTTAAGAAGAAACGTTTATGTTTTCTCATCCCAAATATAAGTTCAAAAGAGTAAAAGTGGGACTATGATCTCACCTTGAGTGCAAGAGTAAATAAGTACTTCGACAAGTAACGTGTGCAAAGAACAATGCTAGTCTTGACCTAAACAAATAGGTTGTATCAATAACGATAGTCACGATTGGTCAAAGATGTTCAATTAGTCCTATGGCTCGTTACGACTCGATTATGTAGCATGTGAATCAATTTTTCAAGTTTCATGCAAGATACAAGTATAGAAACAAGTTAGGAATGTTGCATAATCATTTGGTTAAGTTTGACAAAAAGTCAAACTTTGGTCGGTCAAAGTCAACGAAAAAGTCAACACGTTCGGGTCGGGTCCCGAACTATTTTTCTGAGGTTTTTAATCATATATGAGCATGTTAGAACAAGTTACATGTGAATCGGAGGGGCATAGAATAGCAAACATTATTCGAAAATTGACAAAGTTGGACATACCACTTTGGCGCGCCGCGCGGGTATATGGCGCGCCGCGCCATTACCTGTGCAGAGAAATCTGGCAGTTTTTAAGTTTTATGCACGAACCTAACTTCAAACAATCACCATTTATGACCCGCAAACAACCAAAACATGTATCTTATATCATCGGAAAGGTATTTTGACAAGGAAAACAACTAAACACATTACAACAATCACATTTAATTTTACAACAACCGAAATCACATTCAAAGCTCCTCATTAAATGCATTCAAGTTCATAAATGAAATTTGATGATTCGGCAACCAATTTACATGAATGATATGCCGTTTCGAAGGTGATCAAGCATACAATACAGCCTAACACTTACAAATAACATTTCATGTCATTCAAAGCATTAAATGTTCACATTAAATTTTATCAAACCCTAACCAACAACATCAAAATCACTAATCATGTTTATGAAGTTTTCTAAAACAACCTACACATCAAATTGAAGCTAGTGATACTAGGAACACATTTAATACATGCATTTATAACATTTAACAACATTCAAACAACCAAAACACCAAATCAAACACACCAAAGTTCATATTCAAACTAGTTACTTCAAATAACGAAATCGAACATATAAATCATATATTCATGTTAGACTTGAGCCATAGACACTAATTAACAACTTTATAACTTAAAAAAATCAAGAACACAAAATCTAGTGATTTTAGAAAGTTACCCAAATGTAATGAAATCGGTATGGAATCGAAGAGGAAGTTGCAAGGATTCCAAATATGTAATTTTTTTTTATTGATGCTTGCTCGATTTGATTTAGATGATGATTCTTCAAATTGGAGAATTGAAAGAAAATATGGAAGTAGAAGAAGAAAAGGGAAATAAAAAAGAAAAGATGGGGTGGGGGTTGATTAGTCAAAGGCTAGTCACCTCTTTGCTCACTTGGCAAAACTAGTCCCTCAAGTTCTGTTTCGGGTGCGTAAAATTTCCTAAACAATGTAATTTAAAACGCGTATTAACGGGAATTGTTATAAACATATAACGGAGTTTAAAATAGTATAACGGAAAAAGGCGGGATGTTACAATTTATATTCTCGCAATTTTATTTATCGTCATTTAATTTCTGTTATTTATTTTACGCACTTTATTTATCGTCATTTAAATACTGTTATTTACGCATTTTAAATATCGGGACACGTATACAATGTTTTGACATATCATATCGACGCATCTATATATATTATTTGGAATAACCATAGACACTCTATATGCAGTAATGATCGAGTTAGCTATACAGGATTGAGGTTGATTCTATAATAATATATATACTTTGAGTTGTGATCGAGTCTGAGACATGTACACGGGTCACGATACGTATTAATTAATTCAAATATTATAAACTATATATGAATTATTGAATTAGTAACTGTGGACTACCAATATTGGACAATTAAAATAAATTAAAATATTAATTATAACATATGAAACTAAATAACTCTTCAAGTTTGCCACTTGATCTCATCTTAAACCTCATTGTATCTTGACGATTACAATCTGCGTTCAAACCTTTCATGATTCTTGAAAACACCTCAATCGAGAGGATGAACCAACAGCACTTCATCTACGTAAGAAGAGATTGATTCATATAGTTATGCATTTAAAAACACTCGGAACTTGAGTAAACGTTTAACACGTATCTTTATTAGCTCCTTTGGCGTTTTTATTACCGAAAAATCACTTTGCAATCCCTTTCCAAAGTAGCCAATTTTGTCACAGCTTCAGCAAATCAACTTCGACTTTTTATTCGAAACAACCTTATTATAACTTTTATATATATGTGTGTTCTTTTATTGTTACCGTAAAACCGTTTATATTCCACCACGCTAGCAGTAAACTTTTCAGCAACTTCATTACTCATTGATTTAAGTCGCTCCGAAGAACCTTTATATTTGTTCGTTAAAAACCTTATCATATACTTATCCACACCTTATAACGAGAATGACCATACCAATTACCCAGAATTAACAATCAGTATTTTAAATCTCACAACATTTCTACATCAATAGTTATATGTATACCTATAACATTTATCTCTTGGAATCATGATCTTCCATCCTGGAAGTCTGAAAAACACCAAGTCTACGAATCAATACTCTGAATTCTGAAAAAGCTGAATACAGTAGCAAAAACTGTACACAACCTTAACCGTCAGAAGTTTGATGAAAAATAATAGTATGTTGGCAAAGCTCAGAAATGTTGGAACTGGAAAACGGATTAAGCAAACCATGAAGGAGGTTGTGGATAAGTCGCAAAGAATAAATCTGCTTTCAAAGAATCCTGATGATTCTGTTTCTGATAAAATCTTTAACGAATATCTCACTTCTTAATTGCTTTAAATCATTGTGAATGAATTTCTTCATCACAATATGGTTAAAAAAAAAAAAATTCTAAGATATCATCATATCTTTCACTATAAATATCCTCAACATTTCTGAAGATATCTTCATAAATATTTTCATCCGATATTTATTATCTCTCCGCGTAATCTGTGTTATATCATAAAAAGGAAGCTGTTTTAGTTTCTAAATTCTGAAACCTTCGAGTTTAAAGTATGAATGTATTTTTTTTTAAGTAATGTTGGAAATTGATGCATGAGTTAGTATAATAAAATGACATTTGATCAACGTGATTATATTACAGTAAGTCATGCTGAGTTCTAATGGAACGTGATGATTCACAGACTATAACGTCATCACGTGCCATTTAAACGAATCTTACATTCTACCTAATCTCCAACCATATCGAGAACATATCTTCCTAATAATTCTATCTTTTCTCTTAAATTCTAGTAATTTAACTGATCTAGATCGTGCTATTACAATCTTACTCTTAAAACATTAGCCATGTTCATTCGAAACTCTGTACTTACGAATTCTGGACCGTTACTCGCTTCACTAGAGATCGAGAAGATAATAAAAAGGCAAAGAGCTTCAAAATATAAGAGAAAATATAAAGCCCAATAACAACACGGAGGTTACAAACAGTGAATATTAATACGAATAGCAATATAAAGACACGGTATAATTAAGAATAGTATCACTCCAAGGCAATAATAGAAGTAAACTGATTTTTCTGGTGGAAGATTGAAAAGAAGGATGACTGGAATGATAATTAGGAAAATATCAAGGATTAGAACTGGATTAAACATTTCCATCATCTTTTGGATGTATGAACTAAGAAAGAAAGTATAGGAATGGTGAGAATAATGGAACGAAAGAGTTTAATTTATAATGGAAATATCAGACAGAGTAATCGAGGCAGATCACCGTATTTAATTATAGAGATCTTAATTTCCTTATTCACCAAAGAATCAAATCTTTTAGATTTAGAAGATTTTCTTTAATCCCTTGAGTTCCAGAAATCCACCGTGGCTACGTCAAAATTTAAATCTCTATCTCGATCTGTTATGACAGCTTCACTCGAGTACTCGAATTGTTTTATCTATATTAACCAATAATGATAAAACTCTATTTATCAGCTCATATTCGTCAAAAAAACATTTTTATTGTTATCCATGATGACCTCACTCAAATTTCGGGACGAAATTTCTTTAACGGGTAGGTACTGTGACGACCCGGGAATTTCCGACCAAATTTAAACTTAATCTTTATTTAATTCCGACACGATAAGCAATGTATGTAATGATAAGTCTCAAGAACTTTATAACTATTTTCATGAATATATTCGACCTTTGACTAATCCCGACAATTCACGAACAATTGCATGTAAATAAATATGTAAATAAATAAATATAGATATGTATAAAAATAAACATAAGTGTATACATAATAATTTGAGTTAATAAGAATGCACCTTAATCAATTAAATTAAAAATATAAAATAATAAACAGAATAATTAAGTATTATTAAAAAGAATAAATATATATATGATTCTTATAAATAATTATAACTATAAAATATAAATGTATAAATATTAAGTATAAATGCTATATAATATTACATAATTAATAAATTATACTATTAATATAGATACCAAGTAATTACAAGATAAATATTGTTGTTATACTAATATTATTATTACTTTCATTATTATTATTAAAATAGGTAATAATATTACTATCAGTGTTAATAATGTTACTCTATATGAAAGTTGATACATTTAATTTATTAATATTATTAATATCATTATAATTAATAGTAAAGTTATAATTATTATTATTATGAGTAGTATTACCATTATCACTAGAAATCGTTATTATTATTATAAATATCATTATTATTATAATAAATAATACAAATTTGTATTATTATCATGAATAATTATTTTTAATATCATTAGTATTATTTATCTTATAGATATTACAAATATAATTATTATTAGTATTATTAATATATCTATTAATGATTAATATTGATTAATTATAAAACAATAAAAATAAAAATAAAAATAGATATAAATAAGAATCTGTTTCTTTTCATTATCCGTATTATTTATTTTCCCTTCTGAAGATTCGACTATAGAATGATCCAACTGCACATTACTATCAAGCTGTTTAAATTTATGGTTTCATATCAAAATTTGTTACACATTTACATCAGATTCGTACGAAATTGTTAGAGGTCCATATCACTTTTTATATTTAATATTTTCTTCTTCTTATTTGTTTCTGGCTCGATTAAATCCTGTCTGCAATCAGTTAAAAGTTCAAATCATATTATGAATCAATTAATCAGTTTAACTTTTGAATCACGAATTCACTCAGATTATATATATTAACGCTTCTGCAATTCAAGAAGGAAAAACATACAAAATTTATTTAATTTTTTTCACCCTGTTCTTCAACCTTTTCAGCCAAGTCTAAAAATTGATTAAATTTGCAAAATGTAATAATGCAGTTAGGATTAGAATCCCTATTTCAAACTAACTGCAAACTTTCAAAGCTCGATTCTTCAAAACAAAACTGAATTCGTGAGTCAAAGTTCTTAAAACAAAAAGTCAAAGATTTGTTCAACAATCAAATTCTAATTATCTTTGATGTTTCTGATTAAATTAATGTTTTGAAAAGTTTCTATCAACGGTTTACAATCAAATTCATGTTACAAGTTTTATCTAAAACAAGCTATAATTTGAAATCGAATTCTGAGTTTTTCTTTTCACGAACACAGCAAGCTGTGATATTTTTTTTATTTTTTTTATTGCAAACAGATATCAATAATGATTTATACTCCTAATGAATAATTTAAGCAAGTCTGTAACTGAGTTGAGGGGGTATTGATCTTAGTCGATTGTTTAATTGAAGAAGAAGAGATATAAATGGAAACTGTTATAATGGGTTTATATAAATTTAGGTTATGATATAATCAAATAAAATGAAATAGAGGGATGGACGGAGTGTGTGTTGGGTTTACAAGAGGTTGCGAGTTCGAGCCTGGGCGATGACGTTTTTTTTTAAAGCTTGATTGTGAAGGTAGTCATATTTTTCTATTATTATTATTATTATTATTATTATTATTATTATTATTATTATTATTATTATTATTATTATTATTGTTATTGTTATTGTTATTGTTATTGTTATTGTTATTGTTATTGTTATTGTTATTGTTATTGTTATTGTTATTGTTATTGTTATTGTTATTGTTATTGTTATTGTTATTGTTATTGTTATTGTTATTGTTATTGTTATTGTTATTGTTATTGTTATTGTTATTGTTATTGTTATTGTTATTGTTATTATTATTATTATTATCATTATTATTATTATTGTTATTATTAATATTATTAACTAGTATTAATATTCAAAATAATTATTATCATTAACTTAGTTATTATTAATAGAATAAGTATTATTATTATTATTATTATTATTATTATTATTATTATTATTATTATTATTATTATTATTATTATTATTATTATTATTATTATTATTATTATTATTATTATTATTATTATTATTATTATTATTATTATTATTATTATTATTATTATTATTATTATGATTCTAAGAAGATTAAGCATAATTAACAAAGAAAATGTATAATAAAGATGATATGATTTAAGATTTCGAAAATGGATATAATTATATGAATACATGTAAAAAATACGATTATGACTACAAACTGATATTATAATAAAACTATAATCATAAGTTTATAAATTAAACACGAAAATTATGATTATTACGACAATGAATATAAAGGTTTTAATAATACAGTTAAGATATCAAATATAGAAATTTTAGATATAAATATTATAATGAAACTGATTAAAAGGAATTATTAAAACTATTACCATTATTGTTATCATAGTTATTATAATACGACTCAGTATCATTATTATTATTATTATCATTAATTTTATTAAATATCATTATTATTACTAAAAATTAATATTATCATAATTAACATTTTCACAAACAAAGGATCTTCATATAAAAATATATTTAACATACATAACTTAACTATATTAATATCTTTAAAATATATGAAATGAATATATTTAAACTGTAACACCCTGATTTTTTTTAAAACACCGCGGAAGACTAAATTTACATAAATACCCTTAGATGAAACCATAGTTATCAAATCATCTTAGTTAACGTTATTATAACATTCTAAAATATCGGTGTTACTTAAAAACGTTACAAAATAGAAAACATCAGAGTTAAGCTTGTAGTCAAACATGTCTTCAACCCGTCCGCTGTGACGACCCGGGAATTTTCGACTAAATTTAAACTTAATCTTTATATGATTTCGATACGATAAGCAAAGTCTGTTAGTTCGAGTCTCAAAAAATTTGAACTATTTTCATGTATTCATTTGACCTTCGACCATTCCCGACGATTCACGAACAACTAATTGTAAATAGATACATGTATATTTAAATATACATATACATATATAATAATAATTTGAAATATTATTTGAAATAATATATGATTTAATTGTTGAAAATAAATATGTAAAATATTATGCGATGTAATGAAAGCTATTGTTATAAATGTGTGTATATATATATATATATATATATATATATATATATATATATATATATATATATATATATATATATATATATATATATATATATATATGTATCTAAATATTTCTTGTAAATATATATAATTATATTAAAAATATATAATATATTTATTTTAGTTAAAACTTGCTATTTAAAACTGTTTGCATATAGAAAGAGAATATATTAAAATTAACTGTTTTCGAGCCTAATTAGTAAACGTCAGTAACACTCGGTTGATGTTTCGTTAGTTTTAATATAGATATAATACATGTTCATGAATGATTAAGATAAAAGTTGGACTGTAAATTGATTACGAAGATTTTAGATTTGTTAAAAATATTTTTACATATTTAAGATTAAATATTAGTACTCCGTACACATAAATTGGAACAGAAAATAAACAATTATCAAACCTTTTTGATCAGGTTTCAAACAGTTAATGAGTGAAATAATTAAATATATTTAATCTAAAAATTTGGGATTTTTAGGAACAATTTTATAGGTTAACTATTTAGCAACGGACTACGATATAACAATCCGGGTAAAACTGTCGGCAGAAGAGTTCAAGAATGAGGCTGCTTAACTGTTCGATCAATTCACATGTTTCATTTGAAAACTTTATATTATTAGATTGTTACGGGACTGTTGGACATTACGTAACCCTCGTCCCTTTGACGACGTTACAACACGCTGTCTTATCAACGGCCATAACGGTTATGTTCCACAAGACCAAGGATGGGAAGTAGTCCTAGTAAAACCAGAATGCATGACTTGTTTCTGGACGTATGAATTACGTGTCTTTATTGCCTTTGCTGAACGACTTGTGTACTAGCTAGAATTATCTTCACAACTATCTTGTATCAAAGTTATTGTGTGCTATATTTCATGCTTTATGTAAAATAAGCGGTATTGTAAGTTTGTAAAATATTGTATAAAAGTTTGAACGCGAAATATTGTTATAATCAGTTTTTCATATAGAATTGTAGTAGTTGAATTGTATATTAGCTACTAAGTATGAACTTAACGGGTAGGTACTACCCGAATTTAAACTTATAAAACGCTAATATGAAGAAAAAGCTTTTATAAATGAGTTCATATTATGCTACGAAATACTATTAACTACTCTTAATATTCTGTATGATTAACTTGTTCCATTTGACTATTTTGAAGGAAATGGCACCGACTACTCGACACACCGTGAATATGAATGAAGAGGAATTCCGTACTTTTCTAGCTTCAAACATAGCCGCAGTACAGGCTGCGCTACATACCAACAATAACCTTGGATCTAGCAGTACAGGAAATCGTGTAAGATGCACCTACAAAGAATTCACTGCCTGCAAACCTTTGGAATTTGATGGAACCGAAGGACCGATAGGATTGAAACGGTGGACCGAGAAGGTCGAATCGGTGTTTGCCATAAGTAAGTGTACTGAAGAGGACAAAGTAAAGTACGCTACACATACCTTCACCGGTTCTGCGTTAACATGGTGGAATACCTATCTAGAGCAAGTGGGACAAGACGATGCGTACGCACTACCGTGGTCAGCATTCAAGCACTTGATGAACGAGAAGTACCGTCCCAGAACCGAGGTCAATAAGCTCAAGACAGAACTTAGAGGGTTACGAACCCAAGGATTTGATATTACCACATACGAAAGATGATTCATAGAATTGTGCCTATTATGTTCGGGAGCATTCGAAGATGAGGAAGAGAAGATCGACGCGTTTGTGAAAGGATTACCGGAAAGAATCCAAGAAGATATAAGTTCACACGAGCCCGACTCCATACAACAGGCATGTAGAATGGCTCACAAACTAGTGAACCAGATTGAAGAAAGAATTAAAGAACAGACTGCTAGAGAGGCCAATGTGAAGCAAGTCAAAAGAAAGTGGGAGGAAAACGGTGATAAGAATCACCAATACAACAACAACAGCAATTACAACAATAATCGCAACAATTATCCCAACAATCGCAACATCAATCGCAACTACAACAAACGGCCCAACAACAACAACAACAACAACAACAACAACAACAACAACAACAACAACTACAACAATCATCCCAACAACAATAATAACCGCAACAACAACAACAATCAGAAGCAGCTATGCCAAAGGTGTGAAAAGTATCACTCGGGGTTCTGCACCAAATTTTGCAACAAGTGTAACAGAAATGGTCATAGCGCGGCGAAGTGTGAGGTCTACGGACCAGGGGTTAATAGAACGAAAGGAACAAATGGTGTCGGAACGAGTAATGGTAGAGCAAGTAGTGTCGGAGCAAGTTATGCCAATGTAGTTTGTTATAAATGTGGAAAACCGGGCCACATTATTAGAAATTGCCCGAACCAGGAGAACACGAATGGACAAGGCCGCAGAAGAGTTTTCAATATTAATGCGGCAGAGGCACAGGAAGACCCAGAGCTTATTACGGGTACGTTTCTTATTGACAATAAATCTGCTTACGTTTTATTTGATTCGGGTGCGGATAGAAGCTATATGAGTAGAGATTTTTGTGCTAAATTAAGTTGTCCATTGATGCCTTTGGATAGTAAATTTTTACTCGAATTAGCAAATGGTAAATTAATTTCAGCAGATAATATATGTCGGAATCGAGAAATTAAACTGGTTAGCGAAACATTTAAGATTGACTTGATACCAGTAGAGTTAGGGAGTTTGGATGTGATAATCGGTATGGACTGGTTGAAATAAGTGAAAGCAGAGATCGTTTGTTACAAAAATGCAATTCGCATTATACGAGAAAAAGGAAAACCCTTAATAGTGTACGGAGAAAAGGGAAACACGAAGCTACATCTTATTAGTAATTTGAAGGCACAAAAACTAATAAGAAAAGGTTGCTATGCTGTTCTAGCACACGTCGAGAAAGTACAAACTGAAGAAAAGAGCATCAATGATGTTCCCGTCGCAAAAGAATTTCCCGATGTATTTCCGAAAGAATTACCGGGATTACCCCCACATCGATCCGTTGAATTTCATATAGATCTTGTACCAGGAGCTGCACCAATAGCTCGTGCTCCTTACAGACTCGCACCCAGCGAGATGAAAGAACTGCAAAGCCAATTACAAGAACTTTTAGAGCATGGTTTCATTCGACCAAGCACATCACCGTGGGGAGCTCCTGTTTTGTTTGTCAAGAAGAAAGATGGTACATTCAGGTTATGTATCGACTACCGAGAGTTGAACAAACTTACCCTCAAGAACCGCTACCCACTACCGAGAATCGAAGACTTATTTGATCAACTACAAGGCTCGTCTGTTTATTCAAAGATTGACTTACGTTCCGGGTATCATCAAATGCGGGTAAAAGAAGATGATATTCCAAAGACTGCTTTCAGAACACGTTACGATCATTATGAGTTTATGGTCATGCCATTTGGTTTAACTAATGCACTAGCTGTGTTCATGGACCTTATGAACCGAGTGTGTGGACCTTACCTTGACAAGTTTGTCATTGTTTTCATTGATGACATACTTATTTACTCAAAGAATGACCAAGAATACGGTGAACATTTGAGAAAGGTGTTAGAAGTATTGAGGAAGGAAGAATTGTACGCTAAATTTTCAAAGTGTGCATTTTGGTTGGAAGAAGTTCAATTCCTCGGTCACATAGTGAACAAAAAAGGTATTAAGGTGGATCCGGCAAAGATAGAAACTGTTGAAAAGTGGGAAACCCCGAAAACTCCGAAACACATACGCCAGTTTTTAGGACTAGCTGGTTACTACAGAAGGTTCATCCAAGACTTTTCCAGAATAGCAAAACCCTTGACTGCATTAACGCATAAAGGGAAGAAATTTGAATGGAAGGATGAACAAGAGAAAGCGTTTCAGTTATTGAAGAAAAAGCTAACTACGGCACCTATATTGTCATTGCCTGAAGGGAATGATGATTTTGTGATTTATTGTGACGCATCAAAGCAAGGTCTCGGTTGTGTATTAATGCAACAAACGAAGGTGATTGCTTATGCGTCTAGACAATTGAAGATTCACGAGCAAAATTATACGACGCATGATTTGGAATTAGGCGCGGTTGTTTTTGCATTAAAGACTTGGAGGAACTACTTATATGGGGTCAAAAGTATTATATATACCGACCACAAAAGTCTTCAACACATATTTAATCAGAAACAACTGAATATGAGGCAGCGTAGGTGGATTGAATTGTTGAATGATTACGACTTTGAGATTCGTTACTACCTGGGGAAGGCAAATGTGGTAGCCGATGCCTTGAGCAGGAAGGACAGAGAACTCATTCGAGTAAAATCTATGAATATAATGATTCATAATAACCTTACTACTCAAATAAAGGAGGCGCAACAAGGAGTTTTAAAAGAAGGAAATTTAAAGGATGAAATACCCAAAGGATCGGAGAAGCATCTTAATATTCGGGAAGACGGAACCCGGTATAGGGCTGAAAGGATTTGGGTACCAAAATTTGGAGATATGAGAGAAATGGTACTTAGAGAAGCTCATAAAACCAGATACTCAATACATCCTGGAACGGGGAAGATGTACAAGGATCTCAAGAAACATTTTTAGTGGCCGGGTATGAAAGCCGATGTTGCTAAATACATAGGAGAATGTTTGACGTGTTCTAAGGTCAAAGCTGAGCATCAGAAACCATCAGGTCTACTTCAACAACCCGAAATCCCAGAATGGAAATGGGAAAACATTACCATGGATTTCATCACTAAATTGCCAAGGACTGCAAGTGGTTTTGATACTATTTGGGTAATAGTTGATCGTCTCACCAAATCAGCACACTTCCTGCCAATAAGAGAAAATGACAAGATGGAGAAGTTAGGACGACTGTATTTGAAGGAAGTCGTCTCCAGACATGGAATACCAATCTCTATTATCTCTGATAGGGATGGCAGATTTATTTCAAGATTCTGGCAGACATTACAGCAAGCATTAGGAACTCGTCTAGACATGAGTACTACCTATCATCCACAAACTGATGGGCAGAGTGAAAGGACGATACAAACGCTTGAAGACATGCTACGAGCATGTGTTATTGATTTCGGAAACAGTTGGGATCGACATCTACCGTTAGCAGAATTTTCCTACAACAACAGCTACCATTCAAGCATTGAGATGGCGCCGTTTGAAGCACTTTATGGTAGAAAGTGCAGGTCTCCGATTTGTTGTAGTGAAGTGGGGGATAGACAGATTACGGGTCCGGAGATTATACAAGAAACTACCGAGAAGATCATCCAAATTCAACAACGGTTGAAAACCGCCCAAAGTCGACAAAAGAGCTACGCTGACATTAAAAGAAAAGATATAGAATTTGAAATTGGAGAGATGGTCATGCTTAAAGTTGCACCTTGGAAAGGCATTGTTCGATTTGGTAAACGAGGGAAATTAAATCCAAGGTATATTAGACCATTCAAGATTATTGATCGTGTCGGACCAGTAGCTTACCGACTTGAGTTACCTCAACAACACGCGGCTGTACATAACACTTTCCACGTCTCGAATTTGAAGAAATGTTTTGCTAAAGAAGATCTCACTATTCCGTTAGATGAAATCCAAATCAACGAAAAACTCCAATTCACCGAAGAACCCATCGAAATAATGGATCGTGAGGTTAAAAGACTTAAGCAAAACAAGATACCAATTGTTAAGGTTCGATGGAATGCTCGTAGAGGACCCGAGTTCACCTGGGGGCGTGAAGATCAGATGAAGAAGAAATACCCGCATCTATTTCCAGAAGATTCGTCAACACCTTCAACAGCTTAAAATTTCGGGACGAAATTTATTTAACGGGTAGGTACTGTAGTGACCCGAACTTTTCCATGTTTATATATATTAATTGAGATTGATATTTACATTATTAAATGTTTCCAACATGTTAAGCAATCAAACTTGTTAAGACTTGATTAATTGAAATATGTTTCATATAGACAATTGACCACCCAAGTTGACCGGCGATTCACGAACGTTAAAACTTGTAAAAATGACATGACGATATATATATGGATATACATATGGTTAACATGAGATTATGATAAGTAATTATCTCCATAAGTATATTAACAATGTGTTATATACATATAAACAAGACTACTAACTTAAAGATTTCGAAACGAGACATATATGTAACGATTATCGTTGTAACGACATTTAAATGTATATATATCATATTAAGATATATTAATATATCATAATATCATGATAATATAATAATTTAACATCTCATTAGATATAATAAACAATGGGTTAACAACATTAATTGAGATCGTTAACCTAAAGGTTTCAAAACAACACTTACATGTAACGACTAACGATGACTTAATGACTCAGTTAAAATGTATATACATGTAGTGTATTTAGATGTATTAAAATACTTTTGGAAGACTTCAAGACATATATCAAAACACTCATACTTAACGAAAATGGTTACAGTTACTTTCCCATTCTTTTCTTTCATCAAGAATTCTAGTCGTATTCTTACTCGTATTATACACAGCTTCAAAACGTACTTACTATGGGTATATACCAATAGGAACTAGCATGGGATTCCACTCTTGATTATTTCATATATGACTAATCAATTTTAACTTCTACCATGAGCTAGTCAACTAACTAGAACTCCTTTTAACCCCACTCACCACTCACCAATTACCACTCATCATTCACTCCATTTCACTTCCAAATCTCTTTCTAATTCGCTCTCAACACACACACACTATTATGAACGTATTTTTCCAGTAGTTAATCATCACCTTCATCAAAAATCACTTCAAGAATCAAGCTATAATCATCATAGGAAGAACACTTCAAGAACACTTCAAAAATCCCTTCAAGTTTACTAATTTACTTCCAAGCTTTCTAATCCATTCCAAGTAATCATCTAAGATCAAGAAACCTTTGTTATATACAGTAGGTTATCTTTCTTATTCAAGGTAATATTCATATTCAAACTTTGATTCAATTTCTATAACTATAAACTATCTTAATTCGAGTAAAAATCTTACTTGAACTTGTTTTTGTGTCATGATCCTACTTCAAGAACTTTCAAGCCATCCAAGATCCTTTGAAGCTTGATCATTTCTTGTCACTTCCAGTAGGTTTACCTACTAAACTTGAGGTAGTAATGATGTTCATAACATCATTCAATTCATATATATAAAACTATCTTATTCGAAGGTTTAAACTCGTAATCACTAGAACATAGTTTAGTTAATTCTAAACTTGTTCGCAAACAAAAGTTAATCCTTCTAACTTGACTTTTAAAATTAACTAAACACATGTTCTATATCTATATGATATGCTAACTTAATGATTTAAAACCTGGAAACACGAAAAACACCGTAAAACCGGATTTACGCCGTCGTAGTAACACCGCGGGCTGTTTTGGGTTAGTTAATTAAAAACTATGATAAACTTTGATTTAAAAGTTGTTATTCTGATAAAATGATGTTTATTATGAACATGAAACTATATCCAAAAATTATGGTTAAACTCAAAGTGGAAGTATGTTTTCTAAAATGGTCATCTAGACGTCGTTCTTTCGACTGAAATGACTACCTTTACAAAAACGACTTGTAACTTATTTTTCCAACTATAAACCTATACTTTTTATGTTTAGATTCATAAAATATAGTTCAATATGAAACCATAGCAATTTGATTCACTCAAAACGGATTTAAAATGAAGAAGTTATGGGTAAAACAAGATTGGATAATTTTTCTCATTTTAGCTACGTGAAAATTGGTAACAAATCTATTCCAACCATAACTTAATCAACTTGTATTGTATATTATGTAATATTGAGATACCATAGACACGTATACAATGTTTCGACCTATCATGTCGACACATCTATATATATTTCGGAACAACCATAGACACTCTATATGTGAATGTTGGAGTTAGCTATACAGGGTTGAGGTTGATTCCAAAATATATATAGTTTGAGTTGTGATCAATATTGAGATACGTATACACTGGGTCGTGGATTGATTCAAGATAATATTTATCTATTTATTTCTGTACATCTAACTGTGGACAACTAGTTGTAGGTTACTAACGAGGACAGCTGACTTAATAAACTTAAAACATCAAAATATATTAAAAGTGTTGTAAATATATTTTGAACATACTTTAATATATATGTATATATTGTTATAGGTTCGTGAATCAACAGTGGCCAAGTCTTACTTCTCGACGAAGTAAAAATCTGTGAAAGTGAGTTATAGTCCCACTTTTAAAATCTAATATTTTTGGGATGAGAATACATGCAGGTTTTATAAATGATTTACAAAATAGACACAAGTACGTGAAACTACATTCTATGGTTGAATTATCGAAATCGAATATGCCCCTTTTTATTAAGTCTGGTAATCTAAGAATTAGGGAACAGACACCCTAATTGACGCGAATCCTAAAGATAGATCTATTGGGCCTAACAAACCCCATCCAAAGTACCGGATGCTTTAGTACTTCGAAATTTATATCATATCCGAAGGGTGTCCCGGAATGATGGGGATATTCTTATATATGCATCTTGTTAATGTCGATTACCAGGTGTTCACCATATGAATGATTTTTATCTCTATGTATGGGATGTGTATTGAAATATGAAATCTTGTGGTCTATTGTTACGATTTGATATATATAGGTTAAACCTATAACTCACCAACATTTTTGTTGACGTTTAAAGCATGTTTATTCTCAGGTGAATATTAAGAGCTTCCGCTGTTGCATACTAAAATAAGGACAAGATTTGGAGTCCATGTTTGTATGATATTGTGTAAAAACTGCATTCAAGAAACTGATTTCGATGTAACATATTTGTATTGTAAACCATTATGTAATGGTCGTGTGTAAACAGGATATTTTAGATTATCATTATTTGATAATCTACGTAAAGCTTTTTAAACCTTTATTTATGAAATAACGGTTATGGTTTGTTTTAAAAATGAATGCAGTCTTTGAAAAACGTCTCATATAGAGGTCAAAACCTCGCAACGAAATCAATTAATATGGAACGTTTTTAATCAATAAGAACGGGACATTTCACCTAAACCTACAAGGGTGGAAAATGTGGGGGAATTAGCACAACAGCTAAGTGAATGAGTACTATCTAACAGACCAAGCATAAGCAACTGAACATGCAAGGATCACATCTATGCTAACGTCCTGAACTAGCATACAACAACTGACAATATGAGGATCGGTGGCTTGTACGAGCACACGACTTAGTTGATCAAGCTACAGTCTATCGATAGTCCATTTTACTGATTCCACTGCATAACCGTCCAGACGCAACACATGCGTCCTTCTATGTTATACTGAATAACCAGTAACATCATGACCCGACCAGGCTACCACAGTCGACCTCATATCAACCCTACCTTGCCGCCTCGGTGGGTTCCCAACCTTGCCGCCTCGGTTGGTGTCCAACTAACGGTGTGCACATCATATCACAGATAAACAGTCATGCAATCGTCCTAACTAGCATGACAATATCTAACTACGCATGGTAATCATACAGAACATATACATAATATAAAGAGTCTGAACAAGTAGCGTGTCAGCTACTTAATACTCTATCCGGAGATAGACCCACTCACCAATTACCATCAACATCTCAGATTCTGACTACTGAGCTTTCTTCTTATCTTTTCCACCCGAGAATGGACATAACGCAGTCAGTAATAATGTCTTGATAACAAACCAACAACAAGACAATAACATCAATAAACAAGCAGTTAAACACTTATCTACCTGACCAGTCAACCGTACGAGTGACACTCACCCGCATGTTTGAGGAACCTCAACCGTGCGGTTGACTCCTCACTTGTACGCTTGGTCCTTGGTTAAATATCCAATTAAACAACAGTAGATCCGTACGGTTGACCGCCTCAACCGTACGAGTGAAAGCTCACTCGTGCGAATGAAGGCTCACTCATGTGAGTGACAAGGAACATCAATAACAACATTTAATGACATATTCCAACCTATATTCATCATATATTCTTTCATTCATAAGCCTATATCAAGAATTCAACCCATAATAACCTATTAACGCATGCTCACTAGACACTCACGCTAATACCTCTATTTTTGGCCCAAATAAATTTTGATATAGCTTCTAAAAAGTTTACCATTGGAAATTATTTTTCATTACGATTCCAACGATACTTGATTCATCAAAAACGGAGTTACGGTTTGAAAGTTATGACTAAAACAAGTTTTCACAAATCTGACCCTGAGCTCACACGTGTGGCTGAGGCTTCAATCGTACGAGTGAGTCCTCACACGCGTGGTTGACCCTCAAAAGTGTGGTCACACGTACGGGTGACCTGTCACTCGTGTGGGAGCTGAAGAACAGATCCTGCACGCTGATTTTCGCATTTTTGGCCCAATTACTCGATTTTCGCAAGTTCTAACACCAAAACAACTTCAAAAACATCATATAAACTATATAGTAACCATTACTAACATCAATTAAGCATCACAAACACAAAATATGAAGATTCAAGCTTAATTTCATTAAAAACCCACTTTGCACCCCAAACCCAATTACTAAGAATTAAATCACGAATTCAAACACACAAACCTGAATTAATGATCACAAAGATGATATGAATCAATCCTTAAAGCCACTTGCTTCAATTTCAAGCTTGGATTAGATTAGGGTTTGAGAGTGAAAGAGTTTGGTACGTACTAGTTTTGAGAATTCTCTAGAAATGAGAAGAAGGAAGCAGTTTATGCTATTAAGAGGATATTAAAACTCATACCCTACAACACACGGGTATTTATTAGTTATCTAATATCTTTCGTACCTCGTTAAGAGGCCCTAACGAAGTCTAAATTAAACAAACGAACCTATTCTGTGACCCTTATCACAAACTGGTCTTAACTACATAATCAATTAATAATAAACATATTATTAAAATAAAAGCATATATTAAACAAAAATATAAACCTAAGGGTAGTTAAGTAATCTTACTTCTAACCCTGGTTTCAGTCTGTTATAAATCCAGCCCCTTAAAGAGATTCCGTCCTTGGAATCAGGTATTGGTCAAACAGATGAGGGTAACGGGTCTTCATCAACTCTTCTGTCTCCCACGTCAAGTTAGACCCTAAGCTGTGTTTCCATTCTACTAAAACCATCGGGATCTCTTTCTTTCTTAACTTAGTAACTTTTCTATCGACCACTCGAATTGGTTCCTCAACCAACTTGTTACACAAATCAACTTTCAAATCTACCAGCCGTACAATCTGTGTCTCGTCATCGACTTTACACTTACGCAAATAACACACATTTGTGGCGACCCAGAAATTTCCGATCAAATTTAAACTTAATCTTTATATGATCTCGACACGATAAGCAAAGTCTGTAAAGTTGAGTCTCAAAATTTTTAGAACTGTTTACATGAATTCATTTGTTCTTCGACTATTTCCGACGATTCATGAACCATTGTGTAAATAAATATGTATATATATATATATATATATATATATATATATATATATATATATATATATATATATATATAAATACAAATATAAATATAAATATGAATTCTATTTATGACTATTATATTGTAAAATATATGATATATAAAAATATTAAATATACAATAAATATAATCATATCATATATAATATGATTAATAAATTAAATGTAATTACAAGTTGAATATAGTTGTTAGATTAATACCATTAACAATACTTACATTATTAAGGATAATATTAATATTTGTACTATTAATATTAATATTGTTAATATCAAATATATATGTATGTAGATGTAAAACTGGATATATACAGATATATATAGACGATATATATAAATACAAATATATATATATAAACAAAACTACAACTATATATATATATATATATATATATAATTATATATACAGATATTGATATTTATATAAATACACATACATAATACTATATACATATATATACATACATTATACAGATATATACTCCGTATATGTACATTATACAGATACATACTGTTATACAGATATATATACTCCGAATAACAAACAGAAGTCTGGATTCAATTTCATATCCTTGTCGAACTATTGTGAATTGATTTTTATGTCATCAAGATCGTACCAATCAGGAAACTTTATCACAGATACAACAAAATCTGTTTGATATCATTTTCATCTTTTTAGTTTTATAAAATTTCTTCTGTCCTTGCGAATAAGAAGCTTTCAACCACTCCACCCTTTAAATGAATCGAATTGTAAGAATGTTGATAAAGTCTTCCAATTATCCATCGCCACCTTTCTTCCACAACCAACACAACAGCCACCAAGAATCACCTTGGTCTTCATCTTCTTTTCGTTTTTCTGTTGAACAACCAAACACCACCAATAATTCATCGATCACCATGAATCTACTTTTCTTTATATTTTTTTTTCTTTCACTCACGATTGAACCTAACAAACCCTCGTTGTTTCTAATGCAATAATAGAGAGGATAAGCTACTGCAGTTCATCGTGGCTGCTAACTATTCTATTTTCTCTTCTTGTAACGACCCAATCACACATTATTACTTCTGCTTTTTAGTTTTATAAACTATCAAACCTACAGCCATATATTTATTAGCAATTTAGAAGACTAAGGGGTACCTTTTTTCCTTGAGGGCTGACCAAAAGAGATTAATTAAAGAGAGGTCCATTTATTATTATTTTTTGAAGTAATCATGTTAGCCACATATAATTTGGAATTAAACTAATTCCACGATTCATACGTATGCTTCTGTCACCATATTTTTTTTATCGGTCAATAGATATGAAGTATCAAGGAACGTTCCAATTTATGATTGAGGGTGTTGATATTTGCCGAACCCCACTTCAACTTTTAACTAGTCAATTAGAGCATTGGATTCTTATACAATGCATTATTAAAAACTCTCAAAGGTTGGGCAAGTGGGACTAGATGATCATCTAAAATACTTTAAGGGATTTTTTTTTTTACTTTACGCATGGGACATATTGTAAACTTTAAGGTCGACCACAAGTTGTGTAGTGAGATGGATTTAATACATGGAATGGGTCGTGATTCTTGTGGTGTATATATATTTTTATCTCTTCTTTGGATTACCGGACTAACACAGGAATAAACCAAGTAAACCACAAAATCGTATGTGTCATAACCCGACCTTAACCATAAGGACGAATACAATAACATATGATTTCATCGCGAGGTATTGACCTCTATATGAGACGTTTTTTAAAAACTGCATTCGTTTTTACAATACAAACCATAGCTTTTATTACAAATACAAGGTTTAAACAACATAATAATGATTATCGTTTAGCGATAATCTTAGCCTTACAAATTTTACATGTGATGATAACAACACGATTTCCAACGTATTTTACATTACAAATTCTCCGATAGGCAGTTTTATTTTTGACACAAATATGCGTACTCAAGATCTTGCTTAAATTCAACATGTTGCAGCGAAAGCTTTTAGTTATCACCTGAGAATAAACATGCTTAAAACATCAACATAAAGTTGGTGGGATATAGGTTTAATGCCGGCAGCGTTATAAATATAGACCACATGATTTCATATATAAACGTTTTAATAAAAATATTCTAAGTTGTTGAGCACTTTATAACCATACTTAACATTTAATCAACGTCGCATATTCCGTTTATTATGAAATCTTACTACACTGTACCAAGTGTAGTCACCGAAATGAAGTACTGTGCAACCGTTGAATACTGGTCGTCCAGTCCGGTTGGGGTTGTCAGGCCCGATAGATCTATCAACAGGATTCGCGTTTACAATACCTCATGTAAATAGTAGTTACCAAGTTACAGGGAAGTATGCCAGTGGTACAACTCAACGTAGAATATATATTTTTAATCACTTGTGTCCATAACGTAAATCATAAAATGTATGTATTCTCATCCAGAAATATTTAGAGTTTAAAAGTGGGACTATATACTCACTTTTACCTTGAAGGTATTTAACTCGACTTGGTCTCCGATAGATATCACGAACCTAACCATATATATAATATATCAACATATTTTCTTTTCAAGTAATCGTTACATATATATATATATACTTATAATACTTTTAATATTTTCTTAGTCCGTAGTTAGCAGTCCGATGTTAGTGGTCCACAATTAGTTGCTCAATAAAATAAATAAAGACCCCATCGTATTCGTATTGATCAGAATTAATCTCGACCCATGGTACCATGTTGTCAAATGACGTGTTGCGTTCATAAAGTACCGTGTTGTCAAATGACGTGTTGCGTACAATCATGAGGTCTTATGATTAATCTTCTCGTGTTGTTTACGGGTGGTCCTGAAATATATAAAATCAAATCATAAGTAATTATATATAAAATATCATATTAATTAGAAAAGATATGATTAATTTACTTTATCTCCAAATATTTTCGTTGCTAAACTAGCTTCGGATACCCAATCTTGTTTTAGTCGTAGTTTCTTTATTACAACTCCGTTTTTGTTGGTTCAACTTGCCACTTCCTTGGATCGAGTCAAATTTTAAGAATATGAACTGAAAATACCTTAGTTTGTATTCAAAGTCACAGGTTATAGGTCAAACTTTGGTGAAACTTATGAAAGTGATCATTTTCCATCATAAAAACAACATTTAATGATCATTTTTCTAAAAATACTTACACTTTGAGTTAAACCATGAAATTTTTATGTGTTAACATATTCATAAGAGATATCATTTTTCCAGAACATGAACTTCCAATTCAAAGTTCAAGATGGTTTTTAATTATTCAACCCAAAACAGCCCCCGGTTGCACTCCGACGACGTAGATTCAGTTTTTAAGGTGTTCTTTGTAAAACCAAGTTATATCTTGTTAAGTTAGCATATCATTATGATATATTACAGGTCTTTAAGTGTTTTAAAAGTTAAGTTAGAAGGATCTATTTAGTTTGCAAACAAGTTTGAAATCATTCAAACTATGTTCTTGTTGTTAAAATTTTACAACATAAAATAAGATAGCTATATAATTATGAATCGAACAAGATTATGAACAAGGTTACTATCTCAAGTTACTTGAACAAAGTTACTGTAAGAGATAAGAAAAAATCTTGGAATCAAAGAGTGGTGGAGTTAGATCAAAATGTTGGAAGTATACTTCTTCAAATGGGTGGTTATTTTGATATGCTCTTGAAAGAGTTTTCTTATGGTGTTTAAGGCTTGTAATTGAAGCTAAATGATGGGGAAAATGCTTGGAGATGATCAAGTATGAAGTTAGGAGTATTTTGAGAGAGAAATGAGGGTGTAGGTATGAGAAAATGGAGTGAAGAAATGGTGTTCATTCATAAAAACGTTTTTAGTTTATAAAGAAAGAAAAGGATTCCTAATTTTTTTTTCTTACTAATAATTCATGCTACTTGACAAATCCTAGTTACCTCATATCTAGGGCAGTAATAATGT
The DNA here is from genome assembly GCF_046630445.1 of Rutidosis leptorrhynchoides. Taxonomy (NCBI): domain Eukaryota; kingdom Viridiplantae; phylum Streptophyta; class Magnoliopsida; order Asterales; family Asteraceae; genus Rutidosis; species Rutidosis leptorrhynchoides. Next base: position 204,301,295 of record NC_092340.1, read on the forward strand.
TGATTAGGATGTTGATTTGATGTGTATATACCAATAGTAAATACGTATAGAAGCTGGGTATGATACGGGTACATATACCCTAGATATACGTATAGAAATCTTGAGGAAACGGAATGAGAATTCAAATATAGCTATATTTTGTGAATATACTTATATTGTTTTATGTATTTAAGTCCTTAAAAAGTGATTAAATACATTATATATACGATACATGTATAAGCATTATAGGTTATAAGTATATATATCAAAGAATGTTACGTATAGTTATCGTTTTGAAAACTAAGTTAGTAGTTTCAAAATATACTTATAACTCATTGTCATTAGTACACAATGAGATGTTAAACCATCCTTAGATCATGTTAAATATATATAAATACATATATATACACAAACGTATAATTATCGTATGTAATATAGTTCGTGATATCATCGGTCAAATTGGACGGTCAAACGTTGTGTAAAACTCTTTTCAAAAACACAAGTCTCAACAATTTGGATTGCTTATCAGGTTGGTAAGGTTTAATTTATGTAAATATTAATCTCATAAGTATAAAACGATTGGAAAAATCCGGGTCGTTACAGTACCTACCCGTTAAATAAATTTCGTCCCGAAATTTTAAAGTTGTACCTATTTTGCGTTGTCGGGAAACAAATGTGGGTACTTTTGTTTCATCTGATCCTCTCGTTCCCAAGTAAACTCGGGACCTCTGCGAGAATTCCAATGAACCTTAACGATTGGTATGTTGCTCTGCTTGAGTTGTTTAACTTCACGGTCCATGATTTCGAATGGTTCTTCTATGAATTGTAGTTTCTCGTCGAATTGGATTTCTTCAAGAGGAATGGTGAGATCTTCCTTTGCAAGAAATTTCTTAAGGTTTGAGACGTGAAATGTATTATGTACTCCGGCGAGTTGTTGTGGTAACTTGAGTCGATAAGCTACCGGTCCGGTGCGTTCGATGATCTTGAACGGGCCTACATACCTTAGGTTCAGTTTACCTCTTTTTCCAAAATGTATTACACCTTTCCAAGGTGACACCTTTAACATAACCATGTCACCGATCTGAAACTATAATGGTTTCCTTCAGACATCGGCGTAGCTCTTTTGGCGACTACGGGCTGTTTTCAATCTCTCCTTGATTTGCACTATCTTCTCAGTAGTTTCATGGATGATCTCGGGACCAGTTAATTGTCGATCTCCTACTTCGTTCCAACAGATAGGGGATCTACACTTCCTTCCATACAGTGCTTTGAATGGTGCAGCTTTAATGCTCGCATGATAACTATTATTATACGAGAATTCTGCAAATGGTAGATATTTATCCCATCCGCTTCCAAAATCGATCATACATGCTCTGAGCATGTCTTCAAGAGTCTGAATCGTTCTTTCACTCTGCCCATCGGTTTGCGGATGATATGCGGTGCTCATATCCAAACGAGTTCCTAGGGCTTCCTGTAGTGATTGCCAGTACTTTGATGTAAATCTACTATCACGATCGGATATAATGAAAATAGGTATTCCATGCCTTGAAACAATTTCCTTTATGTACAGTCGTAATAGTTTCTCCATCCTATCCGTTTCCTTTATAGGCAAGAAATGTGCAGATTTGGTGAGACGATCAACTATTACCCAAATGGTGTCATAACCCAGGCAGTCTTAGGTAACTTTGTGATGAAATCCATGGTAATACCATCCCATTTCCATTTTGGGATTTCTGGTTGTTGAAGTAACCCTGACGGCTTCTGGTGTTCTGCTTTAACTTTGGAACAAGTTAAACATTCCCCAACATATGTTGCAACGTCTGTCTTTAAATTAGGCCACCACTAATGCGTCTTAAGGTCTTGGTACATCTTTCCAACTCCAGGATGTATAGAGTATCTTGTCTTGTGCGCCTCATTCAATATCAACTTCCTTAATCCACCCAACTTCGGTACCCAAATACGGTTTGCAAAATATCGAATCCCGTCTTCCCATATAACGAGTTGCTTCTCATACTTCTTCATTATTTCATTTTCTATGTTTTCTTTAGTAAGAGCTTCTCGTTGAGCCTCTTTGATTTGTGAGTTGAGATTCATGCGAATTTTTATGTTCATCGCTCGTACTTGAATTGGTTCTCGTTCCTTTCTGCTTAGAGCGTCGGCCACTACATTCGCTTTCCCGGGATGATAGCGAATCTCACAATTGTAGTCATTTATCAGCTCGACCCACCTACGTTGCCTCATGTTCAGCTGTTTCTGATCGAAAATATGTTGAAGGCTTTTATGATCAGTAAACATAGTAATAAATAGTGTCTCCATATCTTCAATGCAAACACTACTGCCACCAATTCTAGATCATGCATCATGTAATTCCGCTCGTGAATCTTCAATTGTCGAGATGCGTATGCAATAACTTTCTTTCGTTGCATAAGGACGCAACCAAAACCTTGTCGTGAAGCGTCACAATATATTTCAAAATCATCGTTCCCTTCAGGTAACGATAAAATAGGCGCCGTAGTCAACTTCTTCTTCAGTAATTGAAATGCACTCTCCTACTCAGATGTCCATTCATACTTCTTCCCTTTTTGCGTTAACGCTGTTAATGGTTTAGCTATTCGGGAAAAATCTTGAATAAACCTTCTATAATAACCGGCTAAACCCAAAAATTGGCGTATCTGCGTTGGCCTCAATTTTAGTTGGATCAACCTGAATTCCTTTGCTACTAACAACGTGACCAAGAAATTGCACTTCTTTCAAACAAAATGCACATTTAGAAAATTTGGCGTATAACTGTTCTTTTCTTAACAATTCTAATACCAACCTTAAATGCTGCTCATGCTCTTGCTCATTTTTGGAATAGATAAGAATATCATCAATGACAACGATAACAAACTTATCTAGATACGAACTACAAACTCGATTCATGAGGTCCATGAATACAGCTGGTGCATTCGTTAATCCAAACGGCATGACCAAAAATTCGTAATGACCGTAGCGTGTCCGGAAGGCAGTTTTCGAAATATCTTCTTCTTTGACACGTAGTTGATGATAGCCCGATCTTAATTCGATTTTGGAGTACACACATGATCCTTGCAGTTGATCAAATAAGTCGTCAATTCTCGGTAGTGGATACCGATTCTTGATAGTTAACTTATTTAATTCACGATAATCTATACACATCCTAAAAGATCCATCTTTCTTTTTAACAAATAAAATTGGAGCTCCCCACGGTGAAGTACTTGGTCGTATGAATCCTCAGTCCAGTAATTATTTTAACTGACTCTGAAGTTCTTTTAACTCAGACGGTGCAAGTCTATATGGAGCACGAGCAACTGGTGCAGCTCCTGGTACAAGATCTATTTGAAATTCTACAGACCTGAAAGGAGGTAGTCCCGGTAATTCTTCTGGAAATACATCGGGAAAGTCTCTTACTACATTTACATCGTTAATATTCTTCTCCTTTTCTTCAACTTTCTTTACATGTGCTAGGATGGCATAACATCCCTTTTCTAAGCACTTTCGAGCTTTCAAATAGCTAATGAGATTTAGGTTTGGGTTACCTTTATCTCCGTAAATCATTATCATTGATTTATCCTTTCGAGGAATACGAATTGCCTTTTCAGCAAACACCACTTCGACTCCTACTTTGGACATCCAGTCCATGCCGATAATTACGTCAAAACTTCTTAATTCTATGGGTATCAAATCAATCTTAAATGTTTCTCCGGCTAAATTTATTTTACAATCACGGCAAATTTTATCGGCTTTAATTAGTTTACCATTAGCTAACTCAATCATGTCCTTAGCATCTAGAGGTAATGATGAACAATTCAATTTAGCATAAAAGTCTCTACACACGTAACTTCTATCGGCACCAGTATCAAATATAATAGATGCTGATAAGTTATTAATGATAAACGTACCCGTAACCAGCTCCGGGTCTTCATACGCCTCTCTAGCATTAATAATAAATGCTCTTTCACGTGCAGATCCGTTATTCTTCTCTGGATTCAGGCACTGGCTCTTATAATGACCCTGTTTCCCACACCCATAACAAGTAACAGTGGCCAAGGCAGTTCTATTTGCATTGGTGGCAGGAGTCTTGGTGCCATTGGTATTTGTAACAGGAATCTTACAATCTTCAGCAAGATGACCCCTTCGATTACAATTATCGCACACCACATTACAATAACCAGAGTGATGTTTGTGGCATCTGTTACATAAAGGATTTCGTCCTTTGTAACCTAAGCTTGAACCACTACCCACACCTTGCGTGGTTTCTTGTTTCTTTTTGGATTGTTGATTACCTTCCCACTTTCTTTTGTTTTCTGATGTCTTGACATCGGTGTTCTTATCCAGAATAATCTGGTCCATCAACTCGTTTGCCATGGTGATGGCTTCATGAATAGTCTTGGGTTTCGATGCTGTAATATTTGCCTTGACATTTTTAGGTAAACCATCTTTGTACAGTTCTATCTTCCGTTCTTCAGTTGGTACCAATTCGGGACATAGCAAAACTAATTCCATGAATCGCTGATTGTAGTTGGTGAGTTCAGTACCAACAACTTTCAGGCTTCGTAATTTAGTTACCAACTTCCTAACCTCGTTCCTTGGACAATACTCATTGATTAGCATTGTTTTGAATTCTTCCCAGGGAGTATCATAAGCTACATCTCCTCCTACGGCCTTCACATAGTTTTTCCACCACGTGAGTGCACTATCTTGTAAGGTGCACGATGCATACTTGGTCATGTCCTTCTCAATACAACCACTGATTTTAAACACAGACTCAATCTTTTTGATCCACCGGGTTAAACCGACCGGTCCTTCTGTTCCACTGAATGATGAGGGCTTGCAACCTTGAAAAGTTTTGTAAGTACATCCCACACGAGGATTTGGGTTAACTGCAGCACCTCTCGCAGCCTCGACCCATAACATTCTGTCATCCACTCGCTGATTAATGAGTTCCTCGATTTCTTGTTCCGTCATTCGGTTCAATCGCGCCATAATCTTCAATAAGAATGAAAAAAAATAATAATTATTCACATGGAATATTATAGATGTAGTATGTATTTACAGTACATCGTAGCTTATTAATAATATGAACCAGTTATTATTATAAAAGCCTTTTCTTCTTATTAGCGTTTTATAATTATATCTAGGGTAGTACGTACCCGTTAAAGTTCATACTTAATAGCTTAGTACAGAAATCAATTACTATCACCTAAATAATACTCAACCATGGAAAATTATTGCATTTCACACTTCACTATTTTACATATGCTTATCTTACATCAAACATTAAGCAAACCACACTAGTAATATTATACAAAATGTTATATGATCCCATAGTTTAAAACAACAGCGCATCATTTAACCCAAAACGTTTGTGTTCAAAGAAATCGCTTATAGGTTATCTTGATTGTCTCCCTGCGTTTTGGCTGAGGGGCTGAAGAACCAGATTTCGGGATAGAACTAATAGGAATAGCGAAAATAGGGGTGGAAGTGTCTGGTGAAGTTGGTACCACAACATCCTCACTAAACTCGAGATTTGGATTTTCCAATTCAGTAGCCTTTCGTTTCTCTCCTCTTTAGAACTTGTCTTTCGTAATTTCCTGTATTTCTTCCTCCTCAGGATCACTTTCCGGTTCCTCTTCAATTGATTTATCCGAAAATTGTGAGTCTTCCCCAAAGGTGTCGTTTTCATCATCGGACAGGTTAATGACTGGAACACCATCTGAAGATTCTGGTTCGGAGTCGCTGAATGTGATAACAAGTTCTAAGCCAGATATCTATCACATAACAACTAGCACGTTAGTACCACATAATATTTACATATTAATTTTTAACCAACAAGGATAAGCAATAGTTTTCAAAATCAAACACGGTCAAAGTCCAGATTCACTAATGCATCCTAACAAACTTGATAAGACACACTAATGCAAATTTTCTGGTTCTCTAAGACCAACGCTCTGATACCACATGTCATAACCCGACCTTAACTATAAGGACGAATACAATAACATATGATTTCATCGCGAGGTATTGACCTCTATATGTGACGTTTTTCAAAAACTGCATTCATTTTTACAATACAAACCATAGCTTTTATTACAAATACAAGGTTTAAACAACATAATAATGATTATCGTTTAGCGATAATATTAGCCTTACAAATTTTACATGTGATGATAACAACACGATTTCCAACGTATTTTACATTACAAATTCTCCGATATGCAGTTTTATTTTTGACACAATTATGCATACTCAAGATCTTGCTTAAATTCAACATGTTGCAGCGGAAGCTTTTAGTTATCACCTGAGAATACATGCATTTTATGATTTACGTTATGGACACAAGTGATTAAAAATATATATTCTACGTTGAGTTGTACCACTGGCATACTTCCCTGTAACTTGGTAACTACTATTTACATGAGGTATTGTAAACGCAAATCCTGTTGATAGATCTATCGGGCCTGACAACCCCAACCGGACTGGACGACCAGTATTCAACGGTTGCACAGTACTTCGTTTTGGTGACTACACTTGGTACGGTGTAGTAAGATTTCATAATAAAGGGAATATGCGACGTTGATTAAATGTTAAGTATGGTTATCAAGTGCTCAACAACTTAGAATATTTTTATTAAAACGTTTATATATGAAATCTTGTGGTCTATATTTATAATGCTGTCGGCATTAAACCTATATCTCACCAACTTTATGTTGACGTTTTAAGCATGTTTATTCTCAGGTGATAACTAAAAGCTTCCGCTGCAACATGTTGAATTTAAGCAAGATCTTGAGTATGCATATTTGTGTCAAAAATAAAACTGCATATTGGAGAATTTGTAATGTAAAATACGTTGGAAATCGTGTTGTTATCATCACATGTAAAATTTGTAAGGCTAAGATTATCGCTAAACGATAATCATTATTATGTTGTTTAAACCTTGTATTTGTAATAAAAGCTATGGTTTGTATTGTAAAAACGAATGCAGTTTTTGAAAAACGTCGCATATAGAGGTCAATACCTCGCGATGAAATCATATGTTATTGTATTCGCCCTTATGGTTAAGGTCGGGTTATGACAGTATGTAAGCTTATTATGTTACTATGATGGGCTTCAATGTCTTTAAACAGTTGGGCCGAAATTTCCTTGGTTGTTGGACTGCTTATTTGAACAGACCTACTAGGTGTAGTTACTTGTGCTAGTTGGGCCACTATATGCGGGATTAATTACATGAGGTTTAGTAAATTAGTAGTTGGGCTCGTTAAGATGGTTAATGAGTCGAAAACCAATGTTAATTTGTTAGTGGAAGCGAGAAAAGAAATAACGTTTGAATGATGATACACGATACATGTACGATGATGATGTATTGCTATTATATTGGTATGATGATAATTGTTACCATAACAATGATGATTAAAATGATGTGTTGGTGAGTAAGTGACGAAATGATGTATGGATTTATGATGATGATGGTCATAACTAGGTGATTATTGCTAACGAGTGATGATAATAACCATGATGATAATATGGTATACGTAAGATGATAGACGGTGCTGTTGTGGACGATGTAAGATGTGATGATGAATATAGTTACTAGATGTTGATAATGAGGTTATCATGATTATGATAATCATAATAGGTCACAATGATGATACGCGATTTTGATTCATGATGAGATGATCAAAAATAATGGGTTAAAACAAATTGGATCCATATTATACTAGGAAATCACAAATGGAGTAATGGTTAAGGTTGTTTTTGGGTTAGCGGGACGTCGCGGGTTCAAACCCGGACTTGGGCATTTTTTTAGACTACTTCTTGGAGGTAGTTTACTTATTACTTTATATTATTATAATTATTATAATCATTATCATTATTATTATTATTATTATTATTATTATTATTATTATTATTATTATTATTATTATTATTATTATTATTATTATTATTATTACTAATTATCATTATTAGAAAATTTTCTTTTTTATCGAAATTATTATTATTATTATTATTATCATTATCACCAAGAGTATCATTATTTTCAAATTTAACCTTTTTATTAGTATTATTAAAGTTATCATTTAATCAATAATATTAAAAGTATCATTTTTAACTTTATTATCATTATTATTTTTATCATTTCTAATATTATTTTAGTATTAATATAATTTTAACAAACAAAAGATATATATATACATATATATACAAAAATGTATTAAATACATATAACATAACAAGGTTTATATTTTTATTTATTATAAATATATGAAACATATAGGTTATTAACATGAAAATGATATAACTAATAAATAACTATATATATAAAATTTGTTCGATTACTATTTTGTGTTAATATATATGAATAATATAGGTTCGTGAATCTAAGGCCAACCATGTACTTGTTCAATGTAGTTATATGTATTTTTACTACAAAATACTTTATGGTGAGTTCATTTGCTCCCTTTTACTCATTACATTTTTGGGCTGAGAATACATGCAATGTTTTAATAACTGTTTTGCAATATTTATATGCGTGAGTTCATTTGATTCCCTTTTACTCTTTACATTTTTGGGACTGAGAATACATGCGTTGTTTTTATAACTGCTTTATTAAATGCTTTTGAAATATATTTTGAACTGAGAATACATGAAATGCTTTTATAAATGTTTGATGAGATAGACACAAGCAAAACATTCCTCGAATGAATTATTATGCAGACAGAAGTTCTGTGGATTATTATTGAATTAGTTGGACATTATAATTGCCACTAATTGTTGTGAATATTTCCCCTGATTATTATTGCTTGGTAACCTAAGAATTAGAATCGGGTATGGCCCTAATTCACGCGAATCCTAAAGGTAGCTACCGGGTTTAATACCCCCACCCAGAATGTTCACTAGACGGAAGAGCTAATGGGCATGGTGTTTAGTACTTCGAAGTTTATATGATTATTATATAGACGAGATGTTCTGTTTTGGAGATATTATTATGCGCATTATATGTTAAGGTCGGTTACCAAGCCAAGTTATGAAAGCAATGAAAAGTGAATGTTATGTATCGAGAGAATGATTTTATACACAGGTTATGTGTATGTTATTTTTGTGCAAGAGATATGTGTACGGTTACTAAAATTTATGAAAGATGATTTCGTACACGAGAAAGGTGTACTGTATTTAAAAGATATCGCCTGTACATTACAGGTAGGTATAGGATTCGGGCTCATTTGTACCATGCATGATTTAAATCTTGTGGTCTATCAAAATGATGAATTTTATTATTTTATGATAAACCTATGAACTCACCAACCTTTTGGTTGACACTTGAAAGCATGTTTATTCTCAGGTATGAAAGAAATCTTCCGCTGTGCATTTGCTCATTTTAGAGATATTACTTGGAGTCATTGAGTTCATCAAGATTATTATCAAGTCATTCATAGTTGGATATATTAGGAAGTGGTATGCATGTCGTCAACTTTTGATGTAATGAAATTTTGTCTTTTAAAAAACGAATACAATGTTTGTAAAATGTATCATATAGAGGTCAAGTACCTCACGATGTAACCAAATGTAATGTATTCATCCGGATGGATTAGGACGGGTCCTTTCAGTTAGTATCAGAGGGGTGGTCTTAGCGAACCAGGTCATTTATTGGTGTGTCTAACTGATAGTTGCTTAGATGTATTAGTGTGTCTGGACTTTGACCGTGTCTGCATGTCAAAAGTTTTGCTTATCATTTCGTGTCGAAAATTGCCTGCTTATCATTCTTAGGGAATCACTTGCTTATCACTCTTAGTCTAGACACGTCTTACTGCCTCTATTGCATAGACAGTGTATAGATAAATTCATATCTTAGTGTATATGTTATTGTTACCTTTGTCTGACAGATTCCGTAGATTCCTCCATAACTTATGGAATTTTAGTATTATATATGCATATGTAAACTATGTATTGCAGGGTACTAATCTACATCCTATAATCTATTTCTTATCGAAAATCCTTCATCTGATCGTACGAGATGAATCCCTCAACCAGTTCGAGTCTCTCAGATTCCGATAGCTATTCCGATAGTTATTCCGACAGCTATTCCGACATGGATGTTCACCTAAACTCCCGAAAGTAGCGTCACCAAAATGATTCAACCAATTAGCCATCCCCAATTCATCTAATGGGTTCGTGGCCTCCTCAATCATTGGAGACAAGAAGAAGGTGATCCTTTCCATCCACCACATTCTCCTCTTGGCAAAGAACCAGAAGCACTTACCGACGAACCAGTCTGAAACACCATTTTCACCCTCATTTCCCGAATATCTCGCCACGATTATATTCTATCTAAAATTTTAAACATTATTCGTTCACTCATTCCGACCGACAATAATCCCGGAATAATAGAAGAAGTCAATGAACTTCGCGCTCGAGTAATCAATTTGGAGAATATGGTGCAAAATTTACCAGCTTCAGCAACATCACTGGCAACAACAGTACCATCAATAACAGCACCAGTACCATCAACAATCCATGCCTCAACATCTCATTCTGTACCTCGAGTATAATCATCGTTCTACGTATCGTTCTACATCAGTTATCTTCGTTCGACATGGCGATTATGTAATCTTTAATGTTTTAGAGATTATATATTCTTGTTCCAACGGTAAATCAAATGAGTTTAATATCATATTGACTCATTAAATCCATGGTTACATCTGAAGAAAATATATATGTAAGTATATTTTCATAAAGATTGTAATTAAAAATTCTTTTGTACAAACTGTTAATGGTGAAAATATTTTAACGGGTAGGTAATACCCGAGGAATATTTAGATTTCACATTAATAAGTTACACTGTACATTCTTCGAATCTGATTCAACAGTCATTCACTATCCTACTTACATCCGCCGATATACGTATCCGTTCACCGCAGAACAACCATTTTCATACAATTTCGTATTTGGATTTTAACTTATCAAAATTTAACAAGTGGCATAATGAAGAAAACATTGGACAAAATAAAATTTGTTAGAAACAAACAATTTAACTATGAAAAGAATTTTGTTAAGAATCTATGCTAACTGTTCCTAGCTAACTGTTCCTAGCTAACTGATTACATTTTATTTATCACAATTTTAATTCTCGCAATTTTATTTATCGTCATTTAATTTCTGTTATTTATTTTACGCACTTTAAATATCGGGACACGTATACAAGGTTTTGACATATCATATCGACGCATCTATATATATTATTTAGAATAACCATAGACACTCTATATGCAGTAATGCTGGAGTTAGCTATACAGGGTTGAGGTTGATTCTACAATAATATATGTAGTTTGAGTTGTGATCGAGTCTGAGACGTATACGGGTCACGACACATATTAATTAATTCGAATATTATATATTAAGCTATATATGAATTATTGGACTGTTAACTGTGGACTATCAACTGTGGACTGCCGACATTGGACAATTAAAATGAATTAAAATATTGATTATAACATATGAAACTAAACAATTCTTCAAGTTTGCCACTTGATTTCATCTTAAACCTCAATTGTATCTTAACGATTACAATCTGCGTTCAAACCTTTCATGATTCTTGAAAACACCTCAATCGAGAGGATGAAACAACCGCACTTCACCTATGGGAGAAAAGAGTGATGCATATAGCTATGCACCTGAAAACACTCAAAACATGAGTAAACGTTTAACACATAACTGTGCTAATTCCTTTAGTGTTATTATTACCCAAAATAACTTTGCAGTTCTTTTTCAAAATAGTTATCTTTGTCACAGCTCCAGCAAGACAACTTCGACTTTTCATTCAAAACAACCTTATTATAACCTTTATATATATGCGTACTCTTTTATTGTTACCGAAAAATCTTTTATATTCCACCCTATTACCATCAGCGTTTAATCATCTAAAAACACAATTCTATTGAAGCCACCTCGGATTGATAACCGATGATTCAGATATGGTTGCATTAAATGCAGACGAAACAGTAAATTTGTAGATGGCCTAAATGGCCAAGAGGTTGATGATAAAGAATGGAGCGTTGGGAACGCTCAATTAAAAATTTGGTACGGAAAAACGGATTGAGCTAACCATGAAGAAGACCAAGGACAAATACAAGGACCAAACCCTATATTCAAAGAATCCAGGTAATTCTGGATTCGATTAAATCATTAGAGAATATCTTGCTCTGAAGTCATGTTAAAATCTTGCGGAAAATTTTTTCTTCATCAACCTTCGAACTTAGAAACTCCAAAATATCATCATAAATATCTTCGATATTTCTGAGGATATTTTTCATAAGTATTCTTGTCCAAAATTATCTACCTCTTCATGCTTTCTGTATTCCATTATATTGGAAACTCCTGTAAGATCTAAGTATAAATTATAAGTGAATTGTGGAGAAGTGTTGGGAATTGAAGCATGGGTTAGTATAATATAATGATGCTTGGCCAACGTGATTATATTACAGTAAGTCATGTTGAGTTTCTAATGAAACGTGATGATGGTTCACAGTAGATTATACCATCATCATGTGTCATGTTACATAACTCTTTCATTCTACATAACCTCCGAACATATCAAGAAGAATATATTCTTGATAGTTCTTTCTTCTGTAATTTTGATAAATTTGAAAATCAAATTGTGCTATCACGTTCCACAATGCTTAGAACATTATAATCATTCGAAACTCTATATCTACGAATTCTGGAACATTATTCGCTTGATTTAAATTCGGAAAGAGAAAACATGAGCATGAAGCTCCAATACATAGGGGAAAATATAAAGCCCAACAACAACACCGAAATTACAAACCATGGATATCAATGCGTATAGCAATATAAAGACACGGAAGGATTATAAATACAATAATCCCTAGAGCATAGTAGAAATAAACAGATTCTTTCGGGGGGAGTTGGAAAAGAAGAACGATCATTGCGATAGTAAGGAAAAGAATAATGATCAGAACTAGATTAAGCATTTTCATAATCTATTGAATTTGGAAATTTAGTATAGGAGTGGGAAATAATGGAACGAAAAATGTTTAATTTATAATGGAAATATCAGACAGAGTAATCAAGGCAGATTACCGTATTTAATTAAAGAGATCTTAATTTCCTTTATTCACCGAAGAATCAAATCATATAGATTACAAAGATTTCCTTTTAAATTCCTTAAATTCTGGAAATCCACCGTGACTACGTCAAAAGTAAAATCTCTATCTCAATCTTTTGTGACAGCTTCACTCGTACGCTTCACATAATTGAATTGTTTTATCTATATTAGTCAATAATGATAAAACTCTAATTAACAACTCATATTCGTCATAAAAATATTTTTATTGTTAGCCATGACCACCTCACTCAAATTTCGGGACGAAATTTCTTTAACGGGTAGGTACTGTGACGACCCGAAAATTTCCGATCAAATTTAAACTTAATCTTTATATGATCTCGACACGATAAGCAAGTAAAGTTGAGTCTCATAATTTTTAGAACTGTTTACATGAATTCATTTATTCTTTGACTGTTTCCGACGATTCATGAACCATTGTGTAAATAAATATGTATATATATATATATATATATATATATATATATATATATATACAAATACAAATATAAATATGAATATGAATTCTATTTATGACTATTATATTGTAAAATATATGATATATATAAATATTAAATATACAATAAATATAATCATATCATATATAATAAGATTAATAAATTAAATGTAATTACAAGTTGAATATAGTTGTTAGATTTATATCATTAACAATACTTACATTATTAAGGATAATATTAATATTTGTACTATTAATATTAATATTGTTAATATCAAATATATATGTATGTAGATGTAAAACTGGATATATACAGATATATATATAGACGATATATAAATACAATTATATATATAAACAAAACTACAACTTTATATATATATAATTATATATACAGATATTGATATTTATATAAATACACATACATAATACTATATACATATATATACATACATTATACAGATATATACTCAGTATATGTACATTATGCAGATACATACTGTTATACAGATATATATACTCCGAATAACAAACAGAAGTCCGGATTCAGTTTCATATCCTTGTCAAACTATTGTGAATTGATTTTTATGTCATCAGGATCGTACCAATCATGAAACTTTATCACAGATACAACAAAATCTGTTTGATATCATTTTCATCTTTTTAGTTTTATAAAATTTCTTCTGTCCTTGCGAATAAGAAGCTGTCAACCACTCCACCCTTTAAATGAATTGAATTGTAAGGATGTTGATAAAGTCTTCCAATTATCCATCGCCACCTTTCTTCCACAACTAACACAACAGCCACCAAGAATCACCTTGGTCTTCATATTCTTTTCGTTTTTCTGTTGAACAACCAAACACCACTAATAATTCATAACCTACTTTTCTTTATTTTTTTTTTCTTTCACTCACGATTGAACCTAACAGACCCTCGTTGTTTCTGATGCAATAATAGAGAGGATAAGCTGCTGCAGTTCATCGTGGCTGCTAACTATTCTATTTTCTCTTCTTGTAATGACCCAATCACACATTATTACTTCTGCTTTTCAGTTTTATAAACCATCAAACCTACAGCCATATATTTATTAGCAATTTAGATGACTTAAGGGGTACCTTTTTTCCTTGAGGGCCGACCAAAATAGATTAATTAAAGAGAGGTCCATTTATTTTTATTTTTTTGAAGTAATCATGTTAGCCACATATCATTTGGAATTAAACTAATTCCACGATTCATACGTATGCTTCTGTCACTATATTTTTTTTTATCGCTCAATAGATATGAAGTATCAAGGAACGTTCCATTTTATGATTGAGGGTGTTGATATTTGCCGAACCCCACTTCAACTTTTAACTAGTCAATTAGAGCATTGGATTATTATACAATGCATTATTAAAAACTCTCAAAGGTTAGGCAACTGGGACTAGATGATCATCTAAAATACTTTAAGGGATTTTTTTTTACTTTAGGCATGGGACATATTGTAAACTTTATGGTCGACCACAAGTTGTGTAGTGAGCTGGATTTAATACATGGAATGGGCCATGATTCTTGTGGTGTATATATATTTTCATCTCTTCTTTGGATTACCGGACGAACACAGGAATAAACCAAGTAAACCACAAAATCGTATGTAAGCTTATTATGTTACTATGATGGGCTTCAATGTCTTTAAATAGTTGGGCCAAAATTTCCTTGGTTGTTGGACTACTTATTTGAACAAGCCTACTAGGTGTAGTTACTTATACTATTTGGGCCGCTATATGTGGGATTAATTACACGAGGTTTAGTAAATTAGTAGTTGGGCTCGTTAAGATGGTTAATGAGTCAAAAACCAATGTTAATTAGTTAATGGGAGCGAGAAAAGAAATAACGTTTGAATGATGATGCACGATACATGTACGATGATGATGTATTGTTATTATATTGGTATGATGATAATTGTTACCATAACAATGATGATTAAAATGATGTGTTGGTGAGTAAGTGACGAAATGATGTATGGATTTATGATGATGATGGTCATAACTAGGTGATTATGGCTAATGAGTGATGATAATAACCATGATGATAATATGGTATACGT
Organism: Rutidosis leptorrhynchoides; assembly: GCF_046630445.1. Classification (NCBI taxonomy): domain Eukaryota; kingdom Viridiplantae; phylum Streptophyta; class Magnoliopsida; order Asterales; family Asteraceae; genus Rutidosis; species Rutidosis leptorrhynchoides. The sequence continues at coordinate 204,316,955 of NC_092340.1, forward strand.
AAGATGATAGACGGTGCTATTTAGGACGATGTAAAATGTGATGATGAATATAGTTACTAGATGTTGATAATGAGGTTATGATGATTATGATAATCATAATAGGTCACAATGATGATACGCAATTTTGATTCACGATGAGATGATGATCAAAAATAATGGGTTAAAACAAATTGGATCCATATTATACTAGGAAATCACAAATGGAGTAATGGTTAAGGTTGCTTTCGGGTTAGCGGGACGTCGCGGGTTCAAACCCAGACTTGGGCATTTTTTTTAGACTACTTCTTGGAGGTAGTTTACTTATTACTTTATATTATTATAATTATTATAATCATTATCATTATTATTATTATTATTATTATTATTATTATTATTATTATTATTATTATTATTATTATTATTATTATTATTATTATTATTATTATTATTATTATTATTATTATTATTACTAATTATCATTATTAGAAAATTTTCCTTTTTATCGAAATTATTATTATTATTATTATTATCATTATCACCAAGAATATCATTATTTTCAAATTTAACCTTTTTATTAGTATTATTAAAGTTATCATTTAATCAATAATATTAAAAGTATCATTTTTAACTTTATTATCATTATTATTTTTATCATTTCTAATATTATTTTAGTATTAATATAATTTTAATAAACAAAAGATATATATACATATATATACAAAAATGTATTAAATACATATAACATAATAAGATTTATATTTTTATTTATTATAAATATATGAAACATGTAGGTTATTAACATGAAAATGATATAACTAATAAATAACTATATATATAAAATTTGTTCGATTACTATTTTGTGTTAATATATATGAATAATATAGGTTCGTGAATCTGAGGCCAACCATGCACTTGTTCAATGTAGTTATATGTATTTTTACTACAAAATACATTATGGTGAGTTCATTTGCTCCCTTTTACTCATTACATTTTTGGTCTGAGAATACATGCAATGTTTTAATAACTGTTTTGCAATATTTATATGCGTGAGTTTATTTGATACCCTTTTACTCTTTACATTTTTGGGACTGAGAATACATGCGTTATTTTTATAACTGCTTTATTAAATGCTTTTGAAATATATTTTGAACTGAGAATACATAAAATGCTTTTATAAATGTTTGACGAGATAGACACAAGCAAAACATTCCTCGAATGAATTATTATGCAGACAGAAGTTCTGTGGATTATTATTAAATTAGTTGGACGTTATAATTGTCACTAATTGTTGTGAATATTTCCCCTGATTATTATTGCTTGGTAACCTAAGAATTAGAATCGGGTATGGCCCTAATTCACGCGAATCCTAAAGGTAGCTACTGGGTTTAACACCCCCACCCAGAATGTTCACTAGACGGAAGAGCTAGTGGGCGTGGTGTTTAGTACTTCGAAGTTTATATGATTATTATACAGACGAGATGTTATGTTTTTGGGATATTATTATGCGCATTATATGTTAAGGTCGGTTACCAAGCCACGTTATGAAAGCAATGAAAAGTGAATGTTATGTATCGAGAGAATGATTTTATATACAGGTTATGTGTATGTTATTTTTGTGCACGAGATATGTGTACGGTTACTAAGATTTATGAAAGATGATTTCGTACACTAGAAAGGTGTACTGTATTTAAAAGATATCGCCTGTACATTACAGGTAGGTATAGGATTCGGGCTCATTTGTACCATGCATGATTTAAATCTTGTGGTCTATCAAAATGATGAATTTTATTATTTTATGATAAACCTATGAACTCACCAACCTTTTGGTTGACACTTGAAAGCATGTTTATTCTCAGGTATGAAAGAAATCTTCCGCTGTGCATTTGCTCATTTTAGAGATATTACTTGGAGTCATTGAGTTCATCAAGATTATTATCAAGTCATTCATAGTTGGATATATTAGGAAGTGGTATGCATGTCGTCAACTTTTGATGTAATGAAAGTTTGTCTTTTAAAATAACGAATGCAATGTTTGTAAAATGTATCATATAGAGATCAAGTACCTCGCGATGTAACCAAATGTAATGTATTCGTCTGGATGGATTAGGACGGGTCCTTTCAACGTTGAAGGTATTATGAATACCAGCTAACTCAGGAGGAAGATCTAACACAACTCTCTGATCATTCAGAATCTCACTAATTGGAAATGGCCCAATGTACCTTGGTGCAAGCTTACCACGTTTACCAAATCTGATAACCCCTTTCCACGGTGAAACCTTAAGATACACACGATCACCCACATTAAAAGTTATCGGATGTCTATGCGGATCTGCATACATCTTTTGTCTATCTCTGGCAGCTTTCAACTTTTCTCGCTCAATAGCAACTTTTTCGGCTGTCATTTGAACAATTTCGGGGCCCACAAACTGTTTCTCTCTAGCTTCTAACCAACAAGTCGGAGTTCTGAAATAACCGCCGTACAACATTTTGTAAGGCAGCATTCCTATGCTCGAATGATAAGAATTGTTATATGCGAATTCAACTAAAGGCAAATGTGTATCCCACGAGCCACCATATTCTAACACACATGATCTCAACATATCCTCTAGCATCTGTATCGTGTAGAGACCCGTCCTAATCCATCCGGACGAAGTCCATATCGATTATAAACGATTCACAACAGTTAATTACATCGTGAGGTACTTGACCTCTATATGATACATTTTACAAACATTGCATTCGTTTTTGAAAAGACAATCTTTCATTACATCTAAGGTTGATGACATGCATACCATTTCATAATATATCTTACTATAATTGACTTAATAATAATCTTGATGAACTCAACGACTCGAATGCAACGTCTTTTGAAATATGTCATGAATGACTCCAATTAATATATTTAAGATGAGCAAGAGCACGGCAGAAGATTTCTTTCATACTTGAGAATAAACATGCTTTAAAGTGTCAACCAAAAGGTTGGTGAGTTCATTAGTTTATCATAAACAAACATTTCATAATTGTAATAGACCACAAGATTTCATATTTCCAATTCTCATAAATAAACGTCCCATGCATAGAGACAAAAATATCATTCTTATGGATTGAACACCTGGTAACCGACATTAACAATATGCATATAAGAATATCCCCTATCATTCCGGGACACCCTTCGGATATGATATAAATTTCGAAGTACTAAAGCATCCGGTACTTTGGATGGGGTTTGTTAGGCCTAATAGATCTATCTTTAGGATTCGCGTCAATTAGGGTGTCTGTTCCCTAATTCTTAGATTACCAGACTTAATAAAAAGGGGCATATTCGATTTCGATAATTCAACCATAGAATGTAGTTTCACGTACTTGTGTCTATTTTGTAAATCATTTATAAAACTTGTGCATGTATTCTCAGCCCAAAAATATAAAGGGTAAAAAGGCAAATGAAACTCACCATACTGTATTTTGTAGTAAAAATACATATAACATCAGTGAACAAGTGCAAGGTTGGCCTTGGATTCACGAACCTAAATTTATTATATATATTTATATGTTGGTCAATATTTGTCTAATAAATTAGGTTAAGTCATAGTGTACCACAATCCTAATGCTCGAGACTAATATGCAAAAGTTAACAAAAGTCAATTTGACTCAAAAAGGATTTCCAAAATTTATACATGATTATTATATAGTTTAAATATCGTCATTTTATATTTTAAATATTTTTAAAAGATTTATTAGAGTAAAATAGTATAATTCATTTATTAATAAATAAAACTTTATATAAAAATATACTTTTATATATCTTAGATAATAAAATTTATAAAGTTCATTGAATATCATAAAATGTTATGATAGATTTTATTAAGGTAATTATATTATTTGTATTACATTTTTATTTGATAAAATAACATCGATAATAATAATAAGTAAAATTGTATTATTTTGTATTAATAATTATTATTATTTTACTAAAAATAATAAAAATATTTATATTTACGAAAATGGTATTATAACAATATGATAATTCTTATTAATAATGAAATTTTATATTAACAATGATATTCCTATTAAAAATAATAATTTTTGTAAAGATGATATTTTTAATATTAATAATAATACTTTTAATAATATTAGTGATAAAAATGATAATTTTATCTAAATCAATATCTTTAAATTTCATCATGATACTCATACTCATTATTTTCTAGTCAATTTGTTAATAGCTTTTAAATCGTCTTTTATATTGCGTTCATTTTAATGATAATAATAGTAATAATCATAATTAAGTGTTACTAATATTATAATAATACTAATAATGATAAATGTTATGATAATGATAATACTAATATCTATTTTAAATGATAATAATAATAACAATACTAATTATAACTTTTAATGATAATAACGATAGTAATAATAATAAAAATAGAAATTTTTAATGATAATACTTTTTATAGATAATGATAATACTAATAATAATAATAATAATAATAATAATAATAATAATAATAATAATAATAATAATAATAATAATAATTAAATAAAAACTAGAACGACGATAATAACGACGATAATAATAATCATTTTTAATAATAATACAAAAATTCATTTGACGATATCTTCTAATCCATCCGTCAAAACCATTTTGTATCTAAAGGAAACGTTCTTAATTTTTCGCTAGCTTTCCAAAGACATGCATATCTTATACCTTATTTTAACCGCATAAGTAACTAATTCAGAATTCAACATAATCTATCTAAGGGCAATATCAAAAGTACAAGCATGCATAATCCTATTTTCTCGAGCACTAGTCAGGGATGTGATGACCCGGGAATTTCCGACTAAATTTCAACCTTAACCTTACTATGATTCTGACACGATAAGCAAAGTCTATTAAAACGAGTCTCAAAATGTTTGAACTATTTTTCATGAATGCATTTGACTTTTACTACTCTCGTCGATTCACGAACAATTGTTTGAAAATAATATATTTATATAAATGTAAGTATATGCATAATCATAATTGGAAATAATGAAATGTAATATAAACATTTGAAACTTAATATGTGAAATAAGATATAAAATAATTAAGTTATAATTAAAATGAATTTATATATAAATATATGATTCTATATAATTGTTATTGTATTATATTAAAATATATGAACATTAAATATTAAATGTATGTTATTATATATATGTTATATATTTATTAAAAATTTCATAATTAATAAGATATGATATTTAGTTACAAGTTAAGATAAATGCTATATTAATATTATTAGAAATTTAATTATTATTAATATAATTAATAATTAATAATCATTAAATACTAATTTATATATAATTGCGTATGAAAGCATTAGGGAGTCAGTTGAACATCTCAATCGTTACTATATGTAGATTTGTTTTTGTTTACTAATTAGTACAATCAATGGAAATTAGTCCTATAAGCAAACAAATTCGGTTAAAAAGTGACATCAAATTTTCTTCTTTTACTTTATTATCTTCTGTTCTTGATTGGAGTTATCTTCTGTTCTTGATTGGAGTTTGCTGAACCATCAATCCATTATAAACAGTCGATTGGCCTTTAATTCCTATAACATTTCATACAGAGATCTACAACCATCATCGTTGTCACCCTAAACCATTCCCATATCTTTTCTCTTCCTCTCTTCCTTGTAAACCACACTTGTGAATCACCAAACCCACCACTAGTGTTTACGTTTTCTATCGCCATCTTAAACCACCTTGTATTTTCATTTTTGTTTCCTCAATCACCAACACAACACTATAATCACCAAAACATCTTGCTTTTATACGATAACGATCTTCATCAATCATCATCCATCGACATCATCATTTCCGTTGATGGTCACCAGCACGAAATCCATCTGTTTAACTTCCTCATTACAAACCCATAATCATCAAATTTAGATCATCACCTATGAACAAACCGTCGACCACCACCTCACATAACCCACCACCGTGAGCTTCCACATCCCTTTTTCTCTATCATCTATTTTCTCTTTCGTTGTTATTAATGATCCAAGCAAAGGACCATCACCTCCATTACCCTCACCACCATAAAAGTCATCACCACCTTCTTCTGCTGTTGCAACCGAAACCCTGAACCCCATGCTACCAGCTGTGTACATATATATATATATATATATTTTTCCCTCTTTCACGCCTGTACATCGAATATTATATAAATATTGAGACAGTATTAAAAAGCCTATTAAAGGCAGGCGTGTGTGCTCTATCCTAACTTTCCAATTTACCACTCACAAACACTTTATATTAAACTAAACCGATGCATACCTTCTGTGGACACCACGTCCCGTTTTGCTTTTGAGCATGGAGAAGACGGACCTTTTAATAACATTCACTCAAAGCTTTATTATTTAAAGTGCCCACATGTTGTATTTTACGATTATGAGGATGAAATGGTGACTAGTGGATGAGCTGTAAAGATCATTATTGGAAAATGATGTAATGATGATGCGTGGTGGAACCAGGCCGAGGCACTCACGAGTTATACATATAACAGCCTTTATTGGATTTTGTACATTATGGGTCGATCCCTTTATGTATTTTATAGAGCAAATAGCGGAGTAGTAAATAAATATCCTTTTGTTGCCAAGTTGCTTTATCGCCTCAACTGCAACTTTGTTTCTTGTATGGGTTAATTAACAAAGAATCACTAAACAATTGATTTGCTGTAATGGTCGATGAAATACTACATGCCATACAAATTTTTATTTTATTTTAAAAACCTTACACCTTTTAGACTTGAGATTAGTGGAATGCTTGGTGGAATCCAATGAATTAAACAAATTGGACTTTGGTTACATGGTGTGGTGTCCGAAAGTTGGGTACTCGAAAAATGGTTGTCCACGAAGATGATGACCATCGTAGGAATATGATGATGTTAATGATGATTTTATGATGTTAGTAAAGATAGATATTGGATGATGATGAACGGGTTAATTAAACGATGAGGATGATGGTCGTTTGCATGATGATAATTATCATGAGGGTATAACTCTTAATATTTTATTATTATTATTATTATTATTATTATTATTATTATTATTATTATTATTATTATTATTATTATTATTATTATTATTATTATTATTATTATTATTATCATCATCATCATCATTATTATTAACATTAGAATTATTATTTTTTTTAAAATTTTTTTTATCTAAAGTATACATAAAATAAATACCGTTAAATTATTAATGAAACATATAAATTACTAAAATAACAATTTATAATAATATAAATAAATTGTTCGAATACGATTATGTGTATTAATATATATACCTGATATAGGTTCGTGAATCCGAGGCCAACCCTGCATTGTTCAATATCGTCATATGTATTTTTACTACAAAATACAGTATGCGTGAGTTTCATTTCCCTTTTTACTCATTACATTTTTTTGGCTGAGAATACATGCAAATGCTTTATTAACTGTTTTACAATATTTATATGCGTGAGTTCATTTACTCCCTTTTTACCCTTTATATTTTTGGGCTGAGAATACATGCGCTGCTTTTATAACTATTTTATGAAATAGACACGAGTAAATCAAAACTACATTATATGGTTGAATTATCGAAGTCGAATATGCCCCTTTTTATTAAGTCTGGTAATCTAAGAATTAGGGAACAGACACCCTAATTGACGCGAACTCTAAAGATAGATCTATCGGGCCCAACAAGCCCCATCCAAAGTACCGGATGCTTTAGTACTTCGAAATTTATATCATGTCCGAAGAAGGATCCCGGAATGATGGGGATATTCTTATATACAAATTGTGAATGTCGGTTACCAGGTGTTCAATCCATATGAATGATATTTTTGTCTCTATGCATGGGACGTATGTTTACGAGAAATGGAAATATGAAATCTTGTGGTCTATTAAAATTATAAAATGATTATTTATGTTAAACTAATGAACTCACCAACCTTTTGGTTGACACTTTAAAGCATGTTTATTCTCAGGTACGAAAGAAATCTTCCGCTGTGTAATTGCTCATTTTAAAGATATTACTTGGAGTCATTCATGACATATTTCAAAAGACGTTGCATTCGAGTCGTTGAGATCATCAAGATTATTATTAAATCAGTTATAGTTAGATATATTATAAAATGGTATGCATGTTGTCCACTTTGGTTGTAATGAAAGATTGTCTTTTCAAAAACGAATGCAATGTTTGTAAAATGTATCATATAGAGGTCAAATACCTGGCGATGTAATCAACTGTTGTGAATCGTTTATAATCATTATGGACTTCGTCCGGATGGATTAGGACGGGTCTTTACAGTTGGTATCAGAGCAGAGGTCTTAGCGAACCAGGTCTGCATTAGTGTGTCTAACTGATAAGTCGTTAGGATGCATTAGTGAGTCTGGACTTCGACCGTGTCTGCATGTCAAAAGTTTTGCTTATCATTTCGTGTCAAAAAATTACCTGCTTATCATTCTTAGAGAATCACTTGCTTATCATTCTTAGTCTAGACACGTTTTACTGCATTGACTGCATAAATAGTGTATAGACAAAAAAAAAAAAATTCATATCTTAGCGTATCTGTTACTGTAGATCTTGCCTGATATCTTCCGTAAATTTCTCCGTAATTTAAGAGAACCTGGTACTATATATATCTATGTAAATTATGCATTGAGAATACCATCCAACTATCAAGTACTATCACTAAACTCTTCATATCAAAAATCTTTCCTGAGATCGCGTAAGATGGCCTCTACGAACCAACCAAGTTCATCTGACTCCGAAGATAGCGTGACAGGAGCTCACCAACCAATCAACTACCGTGATTACTGGAGAAAATGGGGGTGGGTTCGCGACATACTCACCCTATGGAGAAGGGAAGAAGGTACTCCATATCATGAACCGAATCTACCACCTAACCTTGGAGTACTCGACCCGCTCACTGGCGAACCTGTTCGCAACACCGTTTATACCCTTTTTGCCAGAATTTTTCGTCTTGAGACTACCATAAATGGAACTAGAAAAGATATCCAATCTCTACCTCACATTGATAACCAACCAGGGTTAGTAGAAGAAGTTAAAGAACTCCGAGCTCGAGTGTTAACTTTAGAGAGCACGGTACACAGTTTGCAAACACCAGCAGTATCACCAACACCAGTCACGTCACCAACCTTAGCACCAACAACACTAGTACCACCAACAACAACATCTGCATCACCAACTTCGACATCTCATTCTATACCTCAAGTATAATCATCGTTCTACGTATCGTTCTATCTATTTTATTTTCGTTCGACATGGCGATTATGTAACCTCTAATGTTTTAGAAATTACATATTCTTGTTCTAATGATAAATCAAATGAGATCAATATCACATTAACTCATTAAATTCATAATTATACCTGAAGAAAATATATACGTATATATGTTTTCATAAAGATTGTAATTAAGAATTCTTTTGTACAAACTATTAATGGTGAAAATATTTTAACGGGTAGGTAATACCCGAGGAGTATTTAGATTTCACATTAATAAGTTACACTGTACATTCTTCGGAATTGATTCAACGATCATTTACTATCCTATTTACAACCACCGATTGACGTATCCGTTCACCAAAGAATAACTATTTTCATTCAAATTCAATTTCATATTTGGATTTTGATCTATCAGAATCCAACAAGTGGCATAATGAAGAAATAATGGACACAATAAAAATTGATTAGAAACAGACTAATTGACAATATGAAATTTTGTTAAGAAACCACGCTAACAAAATCCTAGCTAACTGTTCCTAGCTAACTGTTAATTCCATATTACATTTTATTTATCGCAATTTATTTTATCGCAATTTTAATTCTCGCAATTTTATTTATCGTTATTTAATTTCTGTTATTTACCTTACGCATTTTATTTATCGTCATTTAATTTCTGTATTTATTTTAGGCACTTTAAATATCGGGACACGTATACAAAGTTTTGACATATCATATCGACACATCTATATATATTATTTGGAATCACCATAGACACTCTATATGCAGTAATGATCGAGTTCTCTATACAGGGTTGAGGTTGATTCTATAATAATATATATACTTTGAGTTGTGATCGAGTCTGAGACATGTACACGGGTCACGATACGTATTAATTAATTCGAATATTATATATTAAATTATATATGAATTATTGGACTGTCAACTATGGACTAATAACATTGGACAATTAAAATGAATTAAAATATTGATTATAATATATGAAACTAAACAATTCTTCAAGTTTGCCACTTGATTTCATCTAAATATCATTTGTATCTTGACGATTACAATCTGCGTTCAAACCTTTCATGACTTTTGAAAACACCTCAATCGATAGGATGAATCAACCGCACTTCATCTACGGAAGAAAAGATTTATGTATATAGTTATGCACCTGAGAAGCTCTCGGCAACTGAGTAAAAGTTTAACACGTAGCCGCGTCAGATCCTTTGACATTTATTAGCAAAAATAACTTTGCGATCCCTTTTCAAAGTAGCCAATTTTGTCACAGCTTCAGCAAATCAACTTCGACTTTCCGTTCGAAACAACCTTATTATCACCTTGATTTATATGTATGTTCTTTTATTGTTACCGGGAAACTTTTTATATTCCACCATATTACCGTCAGCGTTTAATCATCTAAAAACACAATTTTCTTGAAATCACCTCGGATCGATAACCAATGATTCAAATATGGTAGAAGTAAATGTAGAGGAATCGGCAATCAGTACTTAGAAAACTCACAGCATATCTACATCAACCGTTATATGTATAACATTTATCTTTTAGAATAATGATCTTCCATTCTGAAATTTTGAAAAGCACCCAGCCTACGAATTAATACATTGAACTTTGAAAAAAAAAAAAAATTAAATGAAGCAGCAGAAACTGTAGAAAATCGTAAACGACCTTAACCGTCGAAAGTTTGACGATAAAGAATGGAGTATTGAAAACACTCAATAGAAAATTTAGTACCGAAAAGCGGATTATGCGAAACTATGAAGGAAGCCGTGGACAAATCACAAAGAATAAGTTTGACTTCAAAGAATCCAAACGATTCTGTTTCTGATGAAATCTTTAGTGAATACCTTCCTTCCAAATCTAAACCCTTACGGATAAATCTTCTTCATCACCTATCGATATTAGAAATTCCAAAATATCATCGTATCTTTCATTATAAATATCCTCCATATTTCTGAAGATATTTTCATAGCTATTCTTATCTGAAATCATTAATCTCTTCGGGCTATCAGTGTTACATCATATAGAAACTGTTAGTTTCTATATTCTGTAAAATTTCGAGTTTAAAATACGAATGTTTTGAAGTAGTGTTGGGAACTGATGCATGAGTTAGTATAATATAATGACACTTGATCAACGTGATTATATTACAGTAAGTCATGCTGAGTTTCTAATGGAATGTGATGATTCACAGAACATACCGTCATCATGTGCTATGTTACACGACTCTTACGTTATGTCTAATCTATAAACATATCAAGAACATATTTTTCTTGATAGTTCTATATTTCCCAGATATTCTGGTAATTTGTTAAATGAAATCGTGCCATTACGATTTCTTTCTTAGAACATTAACAATGTTCATTCCGAAGTTTATATCTAAGAATTCTGGATCATTACAAGAGATGCCCAATCGCAAGAAGAAGAAACGAAGAGACAAAATTCCAAAATAGAAATTGGAGTATAAATCACAGCAAAAAGGAGGGAGTATTAACGGTGGATGACAGTGATTATATGAGACAGGAATAGGAACATTGAAATATAAAGGAGAATATAGAGCCCAACAACAACACCGAAATTACAAATTGTGGATATCAGTGCGTATAGCAATATAAAGACACGGGAGGATTATAAATACAATAATCCCTAGAGCATAGTAGAAATAAACAGATTCATCCTGTGGAAGTTGGAAAAGGAGAATGATTGTTACGACAGTCAAGATAAGGACAAGGATTAGAATTGGATTAAGCATTTTCACAAATCTTTTGGATTTGGGAAATTGAGTATAGAAGTGGTGAAAACTAATGGAACGGAAAAGTTAAATTTATAATGGAAATATCAGATGTAGTAATCGGGACAAATCGTCGCATTTAATTAAAGAGATCCTAATTGCCTTAAATCTCGAAGAAACAGATCTTATAGATTTTCAAAGATTTTCTTTATATCCCTTGAATTCCGGAATTCAAGACAGTGTCAAAAGTTAAGACGCATCTTATTATTATTATTTTTTTTTTATTTCAACCCTGACTCTGTCAAAAGTTAAGACGAATCTTTACTTATCCTATTTCAATCTTTTGTGATAATTTCACTCGTACGCTTCGAATAATTGAGTTGTTTTATTCAAATCACCTGATAGTGATAAAACTTTAATTATTGACTCATATTCGTCAAGAAAACATTTTTATTGTTAGCCATGACCACCACACTCAAATTTCGGGACGAAATTTCTTTAACGGGTAGGTACTGTGATGACCCGGGAATTTCCGACTAAATTTCAACCTTAACCTTACTATGATTCTGACACGATAAGCAAAGTCTATTAAAACGAGTCTCAAAATGTTTGAACTATTTTTCATGAATGCATTTGACTTTTACTACTCTCGTCGATTCACGAACAATTGTTTGAAAATAATATATTTATATAAATGTAAGTATATGCATAATCATAATTGGAAATAATGAAATGTAATATAAACATTTGAAACTTAATATGTGAAATAAGATATAAAATAATTAAGTTATAATTAAAATGAATTTATATATAAATATATGATTCTATATAATTGTTATTGTATTATATTAAAATATATGAACATTAAATATTAAATGTATGTTATTATATATATGTTATATATTTATTAAAAATTTCATAATTAATAAGATATGATATTTAGTTACAAGTTAAGATAAATGCTATATTAATATTATTAGAAATTTAATTATTATTAATATAATTAATAATTAATAATCATTAAATACTAATTTATATATAATTGCGTATGAAAGCATTAGGGAGTCAGTTGAACATCTCAATCGTTACTATATGTAGATTTGTTTTTGTTTACTAATTAGTACAATCAATGGAAATTAGTCCTATAAGCAAACAAATTCGGTTAAAAAGTGACATCAAATTTTCTTCTTTTACTTTATTATCTTCTGTTCTTGATTGGAGTTATCTTCTGTTCTTGATTGGAGTTTGCTGAACCGTCAATCCATTATAAACAGTCGATTGGCCTTTAATTCCTATAACATTTCATACAGAGATCTACAACCATCATCGTTGTCACCCTAAACCATTCCCATATCTTTTCTCTTCCTCTCTTCCTTGTAAACCACACTTGTGAATCACCAAACCCACCACTAGTGTTTACGTTTTCTATCGCCATCTTAAACCACCTTGTATTTTCATTTTTGTTTCCTCAATCACCAACACAACACTATAATCACCAAAACATCTTGCTTTTATACGATAACGATCTTCATCAATCATCATCCATCGACATCATCATTTCCGTTGATGGTCACCAGCACGAAATCCATCTGTTTAACTTCCTCATTACAAACCCATAATCATCAAATTTAGATCATCACCTATGAACAAACCGTCGACCACCACCTCACATAACCCACCACCGTGAGCTTCCACATCCCTTTTTCTCTATCATCTATTTTCTCTTTCGTTGTTATTAATGATCCAAGCAAAGGACCATCACCTCCATTACCCTCACCACCATAAAAGTCATCACCACCTTCTTCTGCTGTTGCAACCGAAACCCTGAACCCCATGCTACCAGCTGTGTACATATATATATATATATATATTTTTCCCTCTTTCACGCCTGTACATCGAATATTATATAAATATTGAGACAGTATTAAAAAGCCTATTAAAGGCAGGCGTGTGTGCTCTATCCTAACTTTCCAATTTACCACTCACAAACACTTTATATTAAACTAAACCGATGCATACCTTCTGTGGACACCACGTCCCGTTTTGCTTTTGAGCATGGAGAAGACGGACCTTTTAATAACATTCACTCAAAGCTTTATTATTTAAAGTGCCCACATGTTGTATTTTACGATTATGAGGATGAAATGGTGACTAGTGGATGAGCTGTAAAGATCATTATTGGAAAATGATGTAATGATGATGCGTGGTGGAACCAGGCCGAGGCACTCACGAGTTATACATATAACAGCCTTTATTGGATTTTGTACATTATGGGTCGATCCCTTTATGTATTTTATAGAGCAAATAGCGGAGTAGTAAATAAATATCCTTTTGTTGCCAAGTTGCTTTATCGCCTCAACTGCAACTTTGTTTCTTGTATGGGTTAATTAACAAAGAATCACTAAACAATTGCTTTGCTGTAATGGTCGATGAAATACTACATGCCATACAAATTTTTATTTTATTTTAAAAACCTTACACCTTTTAGACTTGAGATTAGTGGAATGCTTGGTGGAATCCAATGAATTAAACAAATTGGACTTTGGTTACATGGTGTGGTGTCCGAAAGTTGGGTACTCGAAAAATGGTTGTCCACGAAGATGATGACCATCGTAGGAATATGATGATGTTAATGATGATTTTATGATGTTAGTAAAGATAGATATTGGATGATGATGAACGGGTTAATTAAACGATGAGGATGATGGTCGTTTGCATGATGATAATTATCATGAGGGTATAACTCTTAATATTTTATTATTATTATTATTATTATTATTATTATTATTATTATTATTATTATTATTATTATTATTATTATTATTATTATTATTATTATCATCATCATTATTATTAACATTAGAATTATTATTTTTTTTAAAATTTTTTTTATCTAAAGTATACATAAAATAAATACCGTTAAATTATTAATGAAACATATAAATTACTAAAATAACAATTTATAATAATATAAATAAATTGTTCGAATACGATTATGTGTATTAATATATATACCTGATATAGGTTCGTGAATCCGAGGCCAACCCTGCATTGTTCAATATCGTCATATGTATTTTTACTACAAAATACAGTATGCGTGAGTTTCATTTCCCTTTTTACTCATTACATTTTTTTGGCTGAGAATACATGCAAATGCTTTATTAACTGTTTTACAATATTTATATGCGTGAGTTCATTTACTCCCTTTTTACCCTTTATATTTTTGGGCTGAGAATACATGCGCTGCTTTTATAACTATTTTACGAAATAGACACGAGTAAATCAAAACTACATTATATGGTTGAATTATCGAAGTCGAATATGCCCCTTTTTATTAAGTCTGGTAATCTAAGAATTAGGGAACAGACACCCTAATTGACGCGAACTCTAAAGATAGATCTATCGGGCCCAACAAGCCCCATCCAAAGTACCGGATGCTTTAGTACTTCGAAATTTATATCATGTCCGAAGAAGGATCCCGGAATGATGGGGATATTCTTATATACAAATTGTGAATGTCGGTTACCAGGTGTTCAATCCATATGAATGATATTTTTGTCTCTATGCATGGGACGTATGTTTACGAGAAATGGAAATATGAAATCTTGTGGTCTATTAAAATTATAAAATGATTATTTATGTTAAACTAATGAACTCACCAACCTTTTGGTTGACACTTTAAAGCATGTTTATTCTCAGGTACGAAAGAAATCTTCCGCTGTGTAATTGCTCATTTTAAAGATATTACTTGGAGTCATTCATGACATATTTCAAAAGACGTTGCATTCGAGTCGTTGAGATCATCAAGATTATTATTAAATCAGTTATAGTTAGATATATTATAAAATGGTATGCATGTTGTCCACTTTGGTTGTAATGAAAGATTGTCTTTTCAAAAACGAATGCAATGTTTGTAAAATGTATCATATAGAGGTCAAATACCTGGCGATGTAATCAACTGTTGTGAATCGTTTATAATCATTATGGACTTCGTCCGGATGGATTAGGACGGGTCTTTACAAGGGATACACTATTAATATGTAAAAATTAATTTACGAGTACTCACGTATCAATATTGAGATTCAATATTGCAGGAAAGGTACATAGACGCAACGGAGATGGTAAACACTAGTTTGACCTCACGAGCATAACCCTCAAACATTACCCATAATCTCCAAAGCTATAACCCATAATTTCCTTAGCTCTATCCCACTCATAAAAACCCATTTTTGAAAAACATGTGAGCAGAACCTCGTCGTAGTATTTTATGTAATACACTAATAATATCGCTCCTAATTATACTAATAATAATAAAATTAATATTACTAATAATAATAATAATTTTATAAAATAAATATATATATACGGAGTACTTAGATAGACAGAGAGATAGGAAATGAAAAACTGATTCACAATTCGCGAAAAAAATCGAACTTTAAAGCAATTTCACTCTCACCTAACCACCATGCAATCGCATGGAGTTTGTGAGCTACAACCATGCGATTGCATGGTCACTCCCAACAGCTCCAATTCATTTTACAACATGGGCGGCCATCGTTTTTTTTAATATTATATATTTAATATATTTAATTTATATAATTAATTATATATTATATTATATTTATGTTTATGGTAAAAATGTAATTTTTACTCAAATGACACGGACGTTATCACTCGACTCATGTACCACTTTCGGTTTTTCGAGCGCACTTTCATACGTTTAGAAAACTAGCCTTTTACGTTACGCGACGTGTACTCTTATTAATAATTTGACTTACTCATCAATAATTTATCTTATAAAAATGTAACTTATAAAATTGAGTGTTGTGGTCATTTACTTCTATAAATTAGTGACTCGTTATTTATCAAAATATATTATTTTAAATCAGGACGTTTTATGACTAAATTAATATATATATATATATATATATATATATATATATATATATATATATATATATATATATATATATATATATATATATATATTTTCATTTTAAAATATAATCTTGTACATATCATGAGTAATGGAAAAATATTTATGTAATGATATAATATTTAATTACATCTCAAAGTTCGTTTTAAATTTCGTTTGGAAAATAATATAACACGTATTGTTTATAATTTAAAACTTAATTTGGCATAATCTATTTATGCGCCAACATTTATCAAATGTCCTAGATGACATATCTAAATATCAATTTAATCAAGTGTTACCTAATTTGAAACTATGTATGTATCTCCAATATTTGTAAACACGTTTTAAATACACGTTGTTAGTTATCTACAATCAATATTCCATCTCACATTATTCAATCACAGATATCTTAAATATTCGAGTTCTATTATATTGTAAAGCGTTTTTGCACATTTGAAAAATAGATTTAATTAAGTATTATGAAATTCAATTCTCCACTAACCTTTGTCTAATCCTCAATAATAACACTTTTGTTCTTACATGTGAGTCATTTTACTAAATTTCTGAATACCGTTAAAAAGTAAGGGTTTCCTAATTCAAAGTGGACCTCATAACAGAGACTCGTAATCATAATTCAATGTATCTGATAATTCAATCATTTGATATTATCTTTTAATTTCATCGATAAACTTACATCGAACAAATACGTTCATGTAAAGTATTATTCATTCAATACCTTAATAGCATTTCTAAGTTCATAAAATAGATCTCATAGCTTATATTCATATCAACTAATCCGTTCAATGTTTTATTAATATTTCTCAATTTAAAAATCACACATATGTATATGTATATATATTTGTTTACACATAATTGTTCGTGAATCGTCAGGCATGGTAAAAGGGTAATTGATTACATGAATATAGATTTCAAAACTTTTGAGACTCAGCATTACAGATTTTGCTTATCGTGTCGGAAACATATAAAGATTAAAGTTTAAATTTGATCAGAAATTCCCGGGTCATCACATATCGTTCGTTCACTCTAACCATCTGTCTGAGGATGATAAGCTGTACTTAGATTCACACGTGTACCCAGATTCTGTTGTAGACTATTCCAGAAGTTAGAAACAAATCTAGAATCTCTGTCTGACACAATCGATAATGGCACACCATGACGACTAATTATCTCTTTTACATATAAATCGGCAAGTTCACTTAATGACGTTGTCTCACGAGTAGCAAGAAAATGAGCACTCTTGGTCAAACGATCAACTATTACCCAAATCATATCGTGTTTTCTCTGAGTTCTAGGTAATTTTGTCACAAAATCCATCGTGATATGCTCCCATTTCCACTCTGGTATTTGTAGCTGACGCAGTGAACCATACAGTTTGTGGTGTTCTGCCTTCACTTGCGCGCAAATATGACACTTTTCAACAAAATGAGCGATGTCTGTTTTTATAGTCGGCCACCAATACACTGATTTTAAATCATGATACATCTTATTACTGCCCGGATGTACTGTCAATCTGGATTTGTGAGCTTCATTCATGATCAAATCCCTCAAATCTCCAAGCATAGGCACCCAAATACGGTTATTTAAAGTCTTAAGTCCACGAGAATCATCAATTAGGTTAAATTTTCATTTAGTCATAAGTTCAGATTTAATATGTTCATCGTCCAAAGCACAGGCTTGAACAGTTCGTAATTGATCAATCAAATCTGAAGTTATACTCAAACGCAAAAATTTCACATTCTCATCAGACTTTTTACGACTTAGTGCATCTGCTACGACATTTACTTTAACCGGATGGTACTTGATTTCACAATCGTAGTCTTTAATCAGCTCTTGCCACCATCTCTGATGCATATTCAGTTCTTTCTGAGAGAAAATATATTGCAGACTTTTGTGATCTGTACATATTACACAATGTGTCCCATACAAATAATACCTCCATAGCTTCAGAGCAAACACTACGGCAGCCATTTCTAAATCATGTACAGGATAATTTCTTTCATGAACTTTCAACTGTCTGGAGGCGTACGCGATCACTTTATCTATCTTCATCCATACACAACCCAACCCGGTGAAGGACGCATCACAATAAACCACAAAATCATCTAAACCCTCTGGCAATGCTAACACTGGAGCTTGACACAATAATTGTTTCAGAGTCTGAAAGGCCTGTTCCTATTGATCACCCCATCGGAAACTTACATATTTTCTGGTCAATCTGGTTAACGGACCCGCTATTTTAGAAAAATCTTTTATAAACCGGCGATAATAACCCACAAGACCCAAAAAAACTCTTAACTTATGTCGGCGTCTTTGGCGAATTCCAACTCATTACCGCTTCTATTTTTGACGGATCCAATTTAATACCTGCTTCACAGATAACATGACCCAGAAACTGCACTTCTCGAAGCCAAAACTCACACTTCGAGAACTTAGCGTATAACTGCTCTTTCTTTAATAACTCTAACACTAACCGAAGATGTGTCGCATGATCAGCTTCTGTCTTTGAATATACTAATATATCATCAATAAACACGATAATAAACTGATCTAAATACGGTTTACAAACCCTGTTCATCAGATCCATAAAGACTGCCGGGGCATTTGTTAACCCAAATGGCATAACCAAGAACTCGTAATGCCCATATATAGTTCTGAATGCTATTTTCGGTATATCTGATTCTGCAACCCGAACCTGATGATACCCAGATCTTAGATCTATCTTTGAAAAGTACGACGCACCCTGAAGCTGATCGAACAGATCATCGATTCTAGGCAACACATACTTATTCTTAACCGTTCTTTTATTCAATTCTCGATAATCTATACACATTCTTAACGAACCATCTTTCTTCTTTACAAACAACACTGGTGTACCCCACGGTGAGGAACTTGGTCTTATAAACCCCCTGTCTAACAGTTCCTGTATCTGAGACATCATCTCTCTAATTTCAGAAGGTGCTAACCTATAAGGAGCCTTAGCTACTGGAGTTGTTCTAGGAACCAACTCAATCTTATACTCTACTTCTCTTACCGGCGGCAACCCCGGTAATTCATCAGAAAACACCTCAGGAAATTCCGAAACCACCGGAATATTAGTGATAGATCTCTTCTCCATCTTAGCATCAATAACATAAGCCATAAAAGACTCACACCCTTTCGAAAGGGACTTCTTTACCTTCATTATAGAAACCAATGGAAAACTGAACCCGCTTCGTTCCCCTCGGGCGATAATACGAGTTCCATCGGTCAAACGGAAAGTCACAATCTTCTTATCACACTTAATGTGGGCCTTATGTAGGCTCATCCAGTTAATCCCTAACACTACATCAAAACTAGGGATAGGCAACACTAAACAGGACATAGCAAACGGTCTACCATCAATTTCTATACTAGCTCCAGACACATACGTTGTGACTAGAACCGTCTTACCATCAGCTACCTCTACTCTAATAGGCTCAGGCAGCACAGTAGCAGGTAACCCTAGCTTAGTACAGAAATCTATAGACATAAATGTCCTATTTGCACCCGAATCAAAAAATACTCTAGCAGGTATTGAGTTGATTAAGAACATACCGGTTATGACATCATCATTATTCGTTGTGGCCTCAACTGTCATCTGAAAGGCCCTTACTTCTACAGTCAGTGGGTTCTTTCTCTTCTGTCCACTTGAGGCTATGGAACCCCCGACAGATGCTGAACGCGCCCCTGACCCTGCCCCGAAACTTACCCCCTTTGATGCCTGACAACTAGCTGAACGGTGACCCGACTGATGACAACTCCAACAGACATTTTCCCTGAAGGAACACCCCTGAGATTCATGACCTACCATTCCACATCTCAAACATCTTCTTGTTGCCTCTGAACACTGACCACTATGTGAAGACTTACAACCTTTACACCATTCTTTCTTTCTAGAACCTGAACCTGAACCACCTTGATTACCTTTACCCTTTTGTCTAAACCCAAATGATTTCTTAGACTTTGAACCCGATTGACTGGTAGCCTGACTACCATGCGGTGCAATGTTTCCCCAGTTCATTCCTTTAGATGCTCTTACATCACTTTCAACCATCTTTGCCATCACAATAGCTTGAGACAACATCTGTGCTGACCTCACAAAGGTCCGGTACTTTGGCAAGATCATGTTCACGAAATGTTGGATTCTTGATTGTTCATCAGGGACCCATTGTTGCACAAACCTTAACTTGTCCATGTAATTTTCAATCACCTCATCAATTGACATCTGCGGCGTCATCCACATTTCAAGGAACTCCATCTTAATTCTGTTCATGTCAAACACATTGCAGTATTGTTCACATACCTTACCGTAAACTGTTCCCAAGTAATCATTTTGACTTGCTTTGGGGGGACACTAGCTATCACAGAATCCCACCACATCATAGCCCTATCTTTCAACAATATGCTGGCATAAGTCACTTTCAACTCCGGCTCACACTGACAGGTATCAAATGCCTTTTCAACCTCCCGTAACCAATTGAGAGTCACAGCTGGGTCAGTACTTCCCGAGAAAGGAGAAGGTCCACAATCCCTGAACTGTTTAAAGGTACATCGTTTTGGTGGCTGGTATTGTTGTTGGAATTGCTGTTGTGGGAATGGTTGTTGGTATATAGGTGGCTGAACTTGGTTCATCATCATGGGATTTTGATATTGGTAGTAGTTCTGTGGTGGCATGATATGCTGAGGAAATTGGTTCTGTAATGGGTATTGATACTGGTTCTGGTTTATTTGTGGTACGGCATGTGACTGTGCAGTGGCAAAACCTGGCGATGTATCCTCATTACTCGACTGTCTAGCTAACTCAAGCTCAGCAATCTTTTCCTGAGCTTCCTTAAACTTACTTTCAAGCTCATGTACATAATCAACATCATAAACCTCTGCCTCATCCTCCACATCTGGAGCACTGAATGTTCCAGGGTGGATCGGGTTTGTAGAGCTCACATCTCTGTATCTGCCATCTGTGCTACAAAACACTCGCACAAAAGCTTAGTGGATAACTGTTAGTTTCCTAAACACTAACATGCACAACATCCTACATTCACTTAGCCCCCATCACACGGACATGTTTGACTTAACTCAGGGTTTAGGAACAAATCCGCCCACATACTTGCTGCTAAACCACGCTCTGATACCACATTTGTAACACCCTAATTTTTTTTAAAACACAGCGAAAGACTGAATTTACATAAATACCCTTAGATGACATTTACAAACCAGAATTATCAAATCATCTTAGTTAACGTTATTATAACATTCTAAAATGTCGGTGTTACTTAAAAACGTTACAAAATAGAAAACATCTGTAACGACCCGGAAATTTCCGATCAAATTTAAACTCTAATCTCTATATAATTCCGACACGATAAGCCAAATCTGTAGTGTTGAGTCTAGAAAGTTTAAAAACTATATTCGGATAATCAGTTACCCTTTGACCATGCCTGACGATTCACGAACATTTATGTGTATATTTTTTTTTTATATTTTTACATTTTAGAAAAGGTTTAAATATTATATAATATATAAATATTTATATAAATTAAATATAAATATATATTAATTATTAATAATGTCGGCAGTGCAAATCCAAAATTTCCAGCTAGCATTTGATTCAATGTTTCTAATTGTTACTTTATTAGTCTATAATAAAGGGAATAGACAATAGACAATGAGATATTTGTCAGTTTACTGGAACATGGATGTCCTACTTATTTTCACTCATATTACTTCTTTAGGAGAAATAAACTTCACTAACAACTTCTTTATTAACTAAGTTGAATCATGCATTAAACTCTGCTAACTTTGTGAACGTTAGTTTATGATTACAACTTCTTGACTTCAACTTGCTGCAAACCCAAATACGACCCGTATCACATCACCACTGTTTCGTTGCTATCCAAGAATCCTCACCATCTAACCCTATCTTATCACCACCATTTACAAACCCCTGCTACTTACCCCCTTATTGCTACGGTTCCATGATTTATCATAACCTTAAACTTCAACAAAATATATGGTTTCCTGTTGTAACCCACATAACCACAATCATATACACACCACAACTAATAACTAATGTTGCGTTTCCTTCCTTGTTCCCACCGCTACAACCATCATTTTAACCACCTTCTCTATCACCTTTGAAGATCACCATAACCACCACTGAGAACCAAGATCAACAGCACTCACCTCCTTATTCCATCACAACCACTTCTCTCTCTAGACCGATGACTACCTTATAACCATAATCACCCTCATCTATTCGATCATCATAAATATTTATATGTTTCGATTTACGGATGCAACCGAGATCAAACCACTAACCTGTCGAGCTGATGATACACTTTGAGCCAAGATAACCAAAACCATCTTCACTACTTTGACCACAACATCACCCTCACAAGTTTTCAAATCGAAACCCAACTCACAGAGACTGTTATCATTATTGTTTTTGAATCGTCCAATTTTTTTTTGTTGTTGTTCTCACCACCACCATGAAACCCTCACAAAATTTTTTCTTTAATCTTGCTCGATGCACCCTCTAAACATCATCACCATCTCAACCCACCTCGAACCACCACAACTATCACGAACACACGCTGCAAAAATATCCACTTCCGTTTCTATTCTTTTGTTGCCTGTTGTAAACCCTCACAGACCGCCACCAATTCAGTAATTGGTGTTGCGTCTGTTTCTCAGTTTGAACAAGACATAAGACCCATGATTTAACCATCACCGAGATCCTCATCCTTCCCTCTCTATTTCTGGTACGAAGCAACTCTGTGATTCACCATCATAAAACACATTAATTGTTTTCTGTTTTTCTAAATCCTTGCAAACGCAACCCAAACAAGAACCAAATTATGTTCGAGACCCAACAACCTTTAACTGATATTTTAATCATGCTTGCTGCTTCGTTCTTTCACTTCCAGTCGACAAGAATGATACATGATTTGTGAAAGAGAAAAAAAAATTAATGATTAAATGATAATATGCGGTGTGATTGGGATAACGATGATAATGATGTTTAAAGTTTAATGGTGACAGAAAGTGAAAGTGTTGATTAGGTTAAGATTAGTGGAGCTGTACAGCCATGAAGATTTTAATAAACCGACACCCATGGAATCTCTATTTAATTATCGGGTTAATCAGGCCAATTAAATCGAATCTTTAATTGATGGACTTTAATTGATGGACTGATGAAAGCTGTTGGGCCAAAAACTGAATTAATTGATGGGCTGTAAGGAAACTGGGCTAATTCATATAGAGGGTACGAGCTATATAAATTAATCAGGGGATTAAAAACGGATAAAAGGATTTAGAGGAATGGTTAGGGATGTTTGAGTGGAACGAGAGGTCTCGGGTTCAAGTCCGGACTTAGACATTATTTTTGAATCCTTTCCTTGAGGTAGTTTTACTTATTAATCTCATTAAGTATTAATACGTATTATGTATTAGTTTTATTATTGATATATTATAAAACTTATCAATTTTATTAAAAACTATTATTATTATAATTATTATTATTAAAAATACCATTTTTTTTATTTAATTAG
Source organism: Rutidosis leptorrhynchoides (assembly GCF_046630445.1). Classification (NCBI taxonomy): domain Eukaryota; kingdom Viridiplantae; phylum Streptophyta; class Magnoliopsida; order Asterales; family Asteraceae; genus Rutidosis; species Rutidosis leptorrhynchoides. The sequence goes on from NC_092340.1 coordinate 204,341,477, forward strand.
CATTTCTAAAAATTATCATTATTATTATTATTATTACTATTATTAAAGGCATTAAAACTATCATTTGTATTAAAATTAACATTTTAAATAAGATTGCCCTTATTATTAAATCTATCATTTTTATTAAAAATTATTATTATTATTATCATCATTTTTATGACAAATAAATACTGTGTACCTTAAGTATATTTTAATTAAAACACTTTATATATAATAAGATGTAACTAAATTATTTATTAATAAATATTAAAACTTGTTAATTGTTATTATATGTGTTAATATATATATACCTGATATAGGTTCGTGAATCCGAAGGCCAACTTTGCACATATTAAATGATGTTATATGTATTTTTACTACAAAATACATTAGGTGAGTATATAGTCCCACTTTTAAACTCTAAATATTTCGGGATGAGAATACATGTATTTTATGTTTTACGTTATGGACACAAGTAACTGAAAAATATATTCTACGTTGAGTTGTACCACTGGCATACTTCCCTGTAGCTTGGTAACTGTTATTTACAGCGGTATTGTAAACGCGAATCCTGTTGATAGATCTATCGGGCCTGACAACCCCAACCGGACTGGACGACCAGTATTCAACGGTTGCACAGTACTTCGTTTTGTGACTACACTTGGTACGGTTTAGTAAGATTTCATATTAAAGGGAATATGCGACGTGATTGAATGTTAAGTATGGTTACCAAGTGCTCAACCACTTAGAATATCTTTATTAAAATATTTACATATGAAATCTTGTGGTCCATAGTTATAACACTGTTAGCATCAAACCTATATATCTCACCAACTTTATGTTGACTTTTTAAAGCATGTTATTCTCAGGTACGAATTAAGTCTTCCGCTGTGCATTAGCTCATATTAAAGATACTACTTGGAGTCGATCATCGCAATGGAACCAACTGTTGAAGACTCCGTCCGGGAGGATTAGTTCGGGTTACTACAGTTGGTATCAGAGCGGTGGTCTTAGTGAACCAGGTCTTGCATTAGTGTGCCTAACAGATAGTCGTTAGGATGCAGTAGTGAGTCTGGACTTCGACCGTGTATGTGTGTCAAAAGTTTTGCTTATCATTGCTAGTCGGAAATCATCTGCTTATCATCCCTAGGGAATTGCTTGTTTATTATTCTTTAGTCTAGACACGTCTTACTGCATTTAGTGCATCGATAGTGTATAGACGAAATTCATATCTTAGTGTATCTAATAATTCCTATCTTGGCGTATCTGTAGATTTGCCTGATATATGCCGTAACATCCTTTGTAGTCTACGAAATCTTTAGTATTACATATAGATATTCTATATAGTTAGAATATCATCCGATATCCGGAAATCATTTCACATTGAAGATCCTTTCCGTCCATCCAATTACCCCTTGGCAATGAACCTGAAGCACTTACCGGCGAACCTATTCGAAACATCATTTTTTCGCCCATTCCTAGAGTATCTCGTCACGATTACATAATATCCCATATCACAAATCTTGTTTATTCGCTCGCTTCAACCGTCAATCATCCCGTAGTACTAGAAGGAGTTAACAAACTACGCGCTCGTGTGACGACTTTGAAGAAACTGGTGCGAAGGTTACGAACACCAGCAGCAGCACCAGCAGTATAATCAGTACCAGCATCATCGACGTCGACAGTACCCTTATCATCCCTAAACCATAACCGCGCTGTAACTCTCAACATCACAATCTGTACCTCGAATATCAACATTACACGCCTCAATATTACCGTCTGTATTTAGAGTATGATCTTCGTTCTACATATCGTTCTACATCGATTAATTTCGTTCTACGTATTGTTCTACCTCATTTACCTTCGTTCGACATGGCAATTATGTAATCTCTAATGTTTTAGAGATCATGTAATCAAGTGCCAACAATAAATCAAATGAGTATAATATTCTATTGACTCATTAAATTCATAATTACATCCGAAGAAAATATATATGCAAGTATATTTTCATAAAGATTGTAATTAAAACTTCTTTCGTACAAACTGTTAATGATGAGAATATTTTGACGGGTGGGTAGTACCCGAGGAATATTTAAAATTCACATTAACAAGTTACACTGTACATTCTTCGAATCTGATTCAACGGTTATTTACTATCCTACCTACAATCACCGATATACGTATCCATTCATCACAGAATAACCATTTTCATTCAAAATTTCATATTTGGATTTTGACCTATCATAATCCAACAAGTGGCATAATGAAGAAAACATTGGATATAATAAAATTTGTTAGAAACAAACGGATTAACTAATTGAAATATTGTTAAGGATTCCACGCTAACTGTTCCGGCTAACTGTTCCCAGCTAACATTTAATTTATCGCAATTTACATTCCCGCAATTTACATTCTCGCAATTTACATTCTCGCAATTTTATTTATCGTCATTCAATTTCTGTTATTTATTTTACGCACTTTAAATAATGGGACACGTATGCAAGGTTTCGACTTATCATATCGACCCATCTATATATATATTTCGGAACAACCGTAGACACTCTATATGTGAAGGTGGGAGTTGGCTATACAGGGTCGGAGTTGATTCCAAAATATATATATACTTTGAGTTGTGATCGACACCGAGACCGGTACACGGGTCACGATACGTATTAAGTAATTCGAATATTATATATATCTAATTTATATATGAATCTATTGAACCATTGGACAATCAGACTATTAGACTGCTAATTTTGGACAATTAAAATGAATTAAAATGTTGATTATAACACATGAAACTAAACAATTCTTCAAGTTTGCCACTTGATTTCATCTTAAACCTCCTTTGTACCTCGACAATTACAATTCGCATTCACAACTTTTCATGATTCTTGAAAACGTCTCGATCAAGAAGTTGAACCGGCCGCACCTCGTCTATGGAAGAAAGGTTCATGCATACAGTTATGCACCTGAAACTTTCGAAACCAAAGTTATAGTTGAAACGTATCCGCGTCAAAATTCTTTAACATCCATTAGCAAAAACAATCCTACAATTTCTTTTCAGGAAGCTAATTTTGTCACAGATCCACTTCGACTTCTCAGTGAGACTACTCCTATTATAACCTCGATATTTATACCTTGTCCTTTCGCCGTCATTACCGGAGAACCTTTTATATTTCACAACATCATCAGCAGACGTACCAGCAACTCGTTATCTCTTTGGCAAAATCCGCAATCAGTATTTTGAAAATCTTGTAGAAATTCTCCCAGTTATACCGAAAACATCTATCCCTAAGAATTACATATTTCGAATGTGAAGTTTCTGAAAAACATCATGGACTATGAAGTAGTTCTTGAGATACTGATGAAGCAGCAAAAACTGTAAACGACTTTAACAGTCATAAGTTTGACGATAAAGTACAGTATGTTGTTAAAGCTCAGAAAAAGAGAAGGTTGAGAATTGAAAAACGAATTGAGCAAAGTATGAAGGAGGCTGTGGACAAATCACAAAGAATAAGTTTGACTTCAAAGAATTTAAAAGATTCAGTGCCTGCTGAAATCCCTAGTACATACCCTACTCCTTACTCTAAAACCTTTGCTGACACTATTCTTCATCATCATCCTTCGGCATTAGAAGTTCCAAGATAGTATCATATCTTTCATTATAAATATCCTCAATGTTTCTGAAGATATTTTTATAACTATTCTTATCGAAAATCATCTATCTTCTCGCGCTATCTGTATCACATCATAAAAGAAACTGTGTTAGTTTCTAAATTCTAAAACCTTCAAGTTTAAAATAGGAATGTTCCGAAGCAGTGTTGGGAACTGATGCATGAATTAGTATAATATAATGAAACTTGATCAACTTCATTATATTACAGTAAGTCATGTTGAGTTTCTAATGGAATGTGATGATTCACAGTACCGTCATCATGTGCCATGTTACACGACTCTTACATTCTATCCAATCTCCAAACACATTAGGAACATATCACTTTGATAGTTCTATTTTTCCAGAATATCCTGGTAATTTAACAATTCGAAACCATTCCATTACCATTTCTTTCTATGAACATTAGCTATATTCATTCCAAATTTCATACCTACGAATTCCGGACCATTGTTCGCTAGACTCGAGAAAGGGAAGGAGGTGAATTTATAGTGAAATATACGACAGAGAATTCGAAACAGATTGCTGCATTAAATCAAAGAAGATCCTGATCGCCGAGGAACCAAATCTTATTACGTAAGATTTTCTTTAAATCCCTTAAAATTCGGAAATCAATCCTAATCACGTCATCGGTTAAAACAATTCCATAATTACTCATATCACTCTTTTGTGATAACTTCACTCGTGCGCTTCATATGATCGAGTCGTTTTATCTACATCACTCAATGTTAATAAAACTCCATTATCACCTCATAACCGTCATGAAAACATTCCTATAGTTATCCATGACAACATCTACCAAATTTCGAGGACGAAATTTTTTTAACGGGTGGATACTGTAACGACCCGGAAATTTCCGATCAAATTTAAACTCTAATCTCTATATAATTCCGACACGATAAGCCAAATCTGTAGTGTTGAGTCTAGAAAGTTTAAAAACTATATTCGGATAATCAGTTACCCTTTGACCATGCCTGACGATTCACGAACATTTATGTGTATATTTTTTTTTTATATTTTTACATTTTAGAAAAGGTTTAAATATTATATAATATATAAATATTTATATAAATTAAATATAAATATATATTAATTATTAATAATGTCGGCAGTGCAAATCCAAAATTTCCAGCTAGCATTTGATTCAATGTTTCTAATTGTTACTTTATTAGTCTATAATAAAGGGAATAGACAATAGACAATGAGATATTTGTCAGTTTACTGGAACATGGATGTCCTACTTATTTTCACTCATATTACTTCTTTAGGAGAAATAAACTTCACTAACAACTTCTTTATTAACTAAGTTGAATCATGCATTAAACTCTGCTAACTTTGTGAACGTTAGTTTATGATTACAACTTCTTGACTTCAACTTGCTGCAAACCCAAATACGACCCGTATCACATCACCACTGTTTCGTTGCTATCCAAGAATCCTCACCATCTAACCCTATCTTATCACCACCATTTACAAACCCCTGCTACTTACCCCCTTATTGCTACGGTTCCATGATTTATCATAACCTTAAACTTCAACAAAATATATGGTTTCCTGTTGTAACCCACATAACCACAATCATATACACACCACAACTAATAACTAATGTTGCGTTTCCTTCCTTGTTCCCACCGCTACAACCATCATTTTAACCACCTTCTCTATCACCTTTGAAGATCACCATAACCACCACTGAGAACCAAGATCAACAGCACTCACCTCCTTATTCCATCACAACCACTTCTCTCTCTAGACCGATGACTACCTTATAACCATAATCACCCTCATCTATTCGATCATCATAAATATTTATATGTTTCGATTTACGGATGCAACCGAGATCAAACCACTAACCTGTCGAGCTGATGATACACTTTGAGCCAAGATAACCAAAACCATCTTCACTACTTTGACCACAACATCACCCTCACAAGTTTTCAAATCGAAACCCAACTCACAGAGACTGTTATCATTATTGTTTTTGAATCGTCCAATTTTTTTTTGTTGTTGTTCTCACCACCACCATGAAACCCTCACAAAATTTTTTCTTTAATCTTGCTCGATGCACCCTCTAAACATCATCACCATCTCAACCCACCTCGAACCACCACAACTATCACGAACACACGCTGCAAAAATATCCACTTCCGTTTCTATTCTTTTGTTGCCTGTTGTAAACCCTCACAGACCGCCACCAATTCAGTAATTGGTGTTGCGTCTGTTTCTCAGTTTGAACAAGACATAAGACCCATGATTTAACCATCACCGAGATCCTCATCCTTCCCTCTCTATTTCTGGTACGAAGCAACTCTGTGATTCACCATCATAAAACACATTAATTGTTTTCTGTTTTTCTAAATCCTTGCAAACGCAACCCAAACAAGAACCAAATTATGTTCGAGACCCAACAACCTTTAACTGATATTTTAATCATGCTTGCTGCTTCGTTCTTTCACTTCCAGTCGACAAGAATGATACATGATTTGTGAAAGAGAAAAAAAAATTAATGATTAAATGATAATATGCGGTGTGATTGGGATAACGATGATAATGATGTTTAAAGTTTAATGGTGACAGAAAGTGAAAGTGTTGATTAGGTTAAGATTAGTGGAGCTGTACAGCCATGAAGATTTTAATAAACCGACACCCATGGAATCTCTATTTAATTATCGGGTTAATCAGGCCAATTAAATCGAATCTTTAATTGATGGACTTTAATTGATGGACTGATGAAAGCTGTTGGGCCAAAAACTGAATTAATTGATGGGCTGTAAGGAAACTGGGCTAATTCATATAGAGGGTACGAGCTATATAAATTAATCAGGGGATTAAAAACGGATAAAAGGATTTAGAGGAATGGTTAGGGATGTTTGAGTGGAACGAGAGGTCTCGGGTTCAAGTCCGGACTTAGACATTATTTTTGAATCCTTTCCTTGAGGTAGTTTTACTTATTAATCTCATTAAGTATTAATACGTATTATGTATTAGTTTTATTATTGATATATTATAAAACTTATCAATTTTATTAAAAACTATTATTATTATAATTATTATTATTAAAAATACCATTTTTTTTATTTAATTAGCATTTCTAAAAATTATCATTATTATTATTATTATTACTATTATTAAAGGCATTAAAACTATCATTTGTATTAAAATTAACATTTTAAATAAGATTGCCCTTATTATTAAATCTATCATTTTTATTAAAAATTATTATTATTATTATCATCATTTTTATGACAAATAAATACTGTGTACCTTAAGTATATTTTAATTAAAACACTTTATATATAATAAGATGTAACTAAATTATTTATTAATAAATATTAAAACTTGTTAATTGTTATTATATGTGTTAATATATATATACCTGATATAGGTTCGTGAATCCGAAGGCCAACTTTGCACATATTAAATGATGTTATATGTATTTTTACTACAAAATACATTAGGTGAGTATATAGTCCCACTTTTAAACTCTAAATATTTCGGGATGAGAATACATGTATTTTATGTTTTACGTTATGGACACAAGTAACTGAAAAATATATTCTACGTTGAGTTGTACCACTGGCATACTTCCCTGTAGCTTGGTAACTGTTATTTACAGCGGTATTGTAAACGCGAATCCTGTTGATAGATCTATCGGGCCTGACAACCCCAACCGGACTGGACGACCAGTATTCAACGGTTGCACAGTACTTCGTTTTGTGACTACACTTGGTACGGTTTAGTAAGATTTCATATTAAAGGGAATATGCGACGTGATTGAATGTTAAGTATGGTTACCAAGTGCTCAACCACTTAGAATATCTTTATTAAAATATTTACATATGAAATCTTGTGGTCCATAGTTATAACACTGTTAGCATCAAACCTATATATCTCACCAACTTTATGTTGACTTTTTAAAGCATGTTATTCTCAGGTACGAATTAAGTCTTCCGCTGTGCATTAGCTCATATTAAAGATACTACTTGGAGTCGATCATCGCAATGGAACCAACTGTTGAAGACTCCGTCCGGGAGGATTAGTTCGGGTTACTACAACATCAGAGTTCAGCTTGTAGTCAAACATGTCTTCAACCCGTCCGCAACACCTGTCTTAATCAGCAGTACCTAAACCTGCAAGGGTGGAAAATGTGGGGGAATTAGCACAACAGCTAAGTGAATGAGTACTATCTAACAGACCAAGCATAAGCAACTGAACAAGCAAGGGTCACATCTATGCTAACGTCCTAAACTAGCATACAACAACTGACAATATGAGGATCAGCGGCTTGTACGAGCACACGACTTAGTTGATCAAGCTATAGTCTAGCGATAGTCCGTTTTACTGATTCCACTGCATAACCATCGAGACGCAATACATGCGTCCTTCTATGCTATACTGAACAATCAGTAACATCATGACCCTACCAGGCTACCACAGTCGACCTCATATTAACCCTACCTTGCTGCCTCAGTGGGTTCCCAACCTTGCCGCCTCGGTTGGTGTCCAACTAACGGTGCGCACATCAGATCAAAGATAAATAGTCATGCAATCGTCCTAACTAGCATGGCAATATCTAACTACGCATGGTAATCATACAGAACATATACATAATATAAAGAGTCTGAACAAGTAGCGTGTCAGCTACTTAATACTCTATCCGGAGATAAACCCACTCACCAATTACCAGCAACAGCTCAGATTCTGACTACTGAGCTTTCTCCTTATCTTTTCCACCTGAGAATGGACATAACGCAGTCAGTAATAATGTCTTGATAACAAACCAACAACAAGACAATAACATCAATAAACAAGCACTTGAACCCTTATCTACCTGACCAGTCATCCGTACGAGTGACACTCACCCGCACGTTTGAGGAACCTCAACCATGCGGTTGACTCCTCACTCATACACTTGGTCCTTGGTTAAATATCCAATTAACAACAATAGATCCGTACGGTTGACCGCCTCAACCGTACGAGTGAAAGCTCACTTGTACGAGTGAAGAATCACTCGTGCGAATGAAGGCTCACTCATGTGAGTGACAAGGAACATCAATAGCAACATGTAATGAAATATTCCAACCTATATTCATCATATATTCTTTCATTCATAAGCCTATATCAAGAATTCAACCCATAATAACCTATTAACACATGCTCACTAGACACACACGCTAATACCTCTATTTCTGGCCCAAATAAATTTTGATATAGCTTCTAAAAAGTTTACATTGGAAAGGATTTTTCATTATGATTCCAACGATACTTGATTCATGAAAAACGTAGTTACGGTTTGAAAGTTATGACCAAAAAAAGTTTTCACAAATCTGACCCTAAGCTCACATGTGTGGCTGAGGCCTCACTCGTACGAGTGAGGCCTCACATGCGTGGTTGACCCTCAAAAGTGTGGTCATACGTACGGGTGACCTATCACTCGTGTGGGAGCTGAAGAACAGCTCCTGCACGCTGATTTTCGCGTTTTTAGCCCAAAAACTCAATTTTCGCAAGTTCTAACACCAAAACAACTTCAAACACATCATATAAACTATATAGCAACCATTACTAACATCAATTAAGCATCACAAACACAAAACATGAATATTCAAGCTTAATTTCATCAAAAACCCATTTTGCACCCCAAACCCAATTACTAAGAATTAAATCACGAATTCAAACACACAAACCTGAATTAATGATCACAAAGATGATATGAATCAATCCTTAAAGCCACTTGCTTTAATTTCAAGCTTGGATTAGATTAGGGTTTGAGAGTGAAAGAGTTTGGTACGTACTAGTTTTGAGAATTCTCTAGAAATGAGAAGAAGGAAGCAGTTTACACTATTAAGAGGGTATTAAAACTCATACCCCACAACACACTGGTATTTATCAGTTATCTAATATCTTTCGTACCTCGTTAGGAGGCCCTAACGAAGTCCAAATTAAACAAACGAACCTGTTCTGTGACCCTTGTCACAAACTGGTCTTAACTACATAATCAATTAATAATAAACATATTATTAAAATAAAAGCATATATTAAACACAAATATAAACCTAAGGGTAGTTAAGTAATCTTACTTCTAACCCCGGTTTCAGTCTGTTACATAAAAAAATAATGAAACCTATAAATTTTTAATGATATCACTAATAAATATATATATTTGTTCGACTACAAGTACATATTTTAATATATATACAAATGATATAGGTTCGTGAATCCGAGGCAAACCCTGCATTGTTCAGTATCGTCGTATGAATATTTTTACTACAAAATATTGTAGAGTGAGTTTCATTTTCTCCCTTTTTAAATGCTTTTGCAATATATATATTTTTGGGACTGAGAATACATGCGCTACTTTTATAAATGTTTTACGAAATAGACACAAGTAATCGAAACTACAATATATGGTTGAATGATCGAAGCCAAATATGCCCCTTTTACTTGGTAACCTAAGAATTAGTAAACCAGTATACTAATTGACGCGAATCCTAAAGATAGATCTATTGGGCCTAACAAACCCCATCCATTGTAGCGGATGCTTTAGTACTTCGATGTTGTTTTTATCATGTCCGATGAATTTTCCGAAATGATAGGGGATATTCTTATATGCATCTTGTTAATGTAGGTTACCAGGTGTTCAATCCATATGAATGATTTTTGTCTCAATGCATGGGACGTATATTTATGAGAAATACAAATGAAAATCTTGTGGTCTATTAAAATGATGGAAATGATTGATTATGATAAACTAATGAACTCACCAACCTTTTGGTTGACACTTGAAAGCATGTTTATTCTGAGGTATGAAAGAAATCTTTCGCTGTGCATTTGCTCATATTAGAGATATTACTTGGAGTCATTCATGATATATTTCAAAAGACGTTGCATTCGAGTCATCGAGTTCATCAAGATTATTATTAAGCCAATTATAGTTGGAGGTATTATGAAATAGTATGCTTGCCGTCAACTTTCGATGTAAAGAAAGTTTGTCTTTTAAAAATAAATGCAATGTTTGTAAAATGTATCATATAGAGGTCAATTACCTCGCGATGTAATCAACTATTGTGAATCGTTTATATTGTATATGAACGGGGAGCTTCATCTTGTTCTTGTTCTACTTCTGGTTTATGAATTTCAGTACCACTACAGGTACCGAACTGAATTTAGTTACTCCATAACTTTCATTTTTTCAAGAATATTAAGTTTGCAATATAAACCTAATAACGATTGTTGGAAAGTTGGTAAGTAAGTTTTAGTATATATGTTTAAGAGTCTATTTATCCCATCATTGTAAACATCCATCATTACAAGCATCTATTTCATCATTATCTTGTGTAATTTTAAGCTAAATAATTGTACCGTATTTTTCTTTAGAAAACTACCCTTTAGTAAATCACTTAGAATAGTAAAGAACACTATCTTGATTTCAAACATCAGTATCTTCATTTCCAACAGCATGTTGCAAATTACAAATTTTATTAATCTAAACAGAGCACCTTATAAACGTTATTTTACCTTCCTCAAATGAATTGTAAATTTAGAAATGAAAAATACAGAAAGGTCTAACATAAATCCTTTATAACTGATTCCATTTGTATAAGCAAACATAAAATAATATAATAATAATAATAATAATAATAATAATATACTAGAATAAAAACTTTTAGAATAATCGTTGGGCGATTAGGGCAATGCGTCAATACCGTTTCTTACCTTCTCACGGAGCTGGAGTATGGGTCGATCAGTTTATCGGAAAGAAGACGACGGATGGTTCTGTAAGGTTCGTAACGGGACCAATAAGGATACAGGTTATCATTCGATTCCTAACCCTTACGCAAAGAAAAATGAGACAACGTTCTATATTACTAATCTCTCTGATCGACTAGATCGCAAGGGTTTATGGAACGTATGCCAATCATATGGCACAATTGTCGATTCCTATGTGGCCTTTAAAAGATCGAAACTTCGTAAAAGATTCGGCTTCATTAGGTTTTCGGAGGTTAAAGATGTAGTCATGTTTGCAAGGCTACTCTCGACCATCAGGAAACATGTAACAAACATCAGGAGGGTTCAAGTAATAATTATACAAAAATTGTTACCGATTCGGTGAAATCTGCTGTGGGTGTCCCGAAAAAGAAACTGGTACTACTTGAACAAGACCTCGTCCAGATGTCAAACTCCATGGAAACGATATTGGTTAAGTTGAAGGATGCTCAAACTATGCAGGGTGTTCGGACGATATGCAAGGAAGAAGGTTTTGAGGACATCACAATTCAACATGTGGGAGGCCTTTGGTTATGGTTTATGTTCCCAATGGTTGATGCTTGTACTGCCTTTAAAATCAATGCCACGTTGAAGAAATTATTTTTATAGTAAGGCCAATTTCGAAGAACTTTGTGTTGGACGAAAGACTCACATGGATTGAAATTTCAGGTTTGCCTCTATGTGCTTGGAAATCAAGCGCATTTCGTAAAGTAGCGAATATTTTTGGCAAGTTTATATTTTTCAATAAGAACAATAATGATGCCATGAGTATGGGACGAGTGTTTGTACAACAAAAAATGTGGGATTTATTAATGAAACAGTGGGTGTCATTATTCATGGGGTTGAATATGATGTTGAAATCCATGAAGTAGGCACTTGGATGGCTAAGTTGGAAGAGGATGAAGAAGTTTCAGATGATGATATCTCAACTATACCTTCAGTTCATTTGGAATATATTGATGATGAACAAGAGGGTGTTAATGTTAATACGGTTAACGAGTCAACTACACTTGGTTTGAACAAAGAGGAAACAGAGAACACGAGCAGCCATTCTCATGTGGGTCAGAAGAGCACCCTTCAATCCAACAATCTTAAGTGTTTAACTTTTCCAGGTATAGGTTCTGGTACACAACCTTCATGGTTTGTGGATGAATTAAAGTCGTTCTACAAGGCAGGTGCTAAAGTCGGGTTAGACAAGGATAGATGCAACGATGTGTATTCTAACTTGAGGTGTCAAGTGGCTGATTTAATGTTTCCCAAATGAAGCTTTTATCGATCAATCTGTGGGGGAGTAAGAAGAGGATAAAGCGTGTTTGGGTGAAAGAGATGTGTTACGCTAAGAATATTCAGTTTTTAGGCATTCAAGAGTCCAAAATGTCTAAACTTGAACTGGTTAGCCTAAAGTCTTTATGGGGTAATTACACGTTCGATTATGCGGTGTCGTTATCGAGGGGTTTCTCAGGTGGAATTATTTCGATGTGGGACCCAATTTTTTTTGTAAAGGAGCGTATATGGTGTGATGACAATTTCATTATCGTCAAAGGTAAATGGGTCAATTTGACTTCCACTTTTTTCATGATAAATATATATGGACCCCAAACTTTGACAGCAAAAGCTAATTTATGGGAGAGACTTTCAAACTTCATCCGAGGTAATGAAGGTGTATTTGTACTTTTTGGTGACATGAATGAAGTTCGAAATGAAGACGAGCGTTTTGGTTCATCATTCAATGTGGTTGAAGCCAATACATTTAACTCCTTTATTGTTGATACGGGTTTGTTGGATATTCCGTTAAGCGATCGTCGCTTCACATGGATGAATAAGGCAGGGTCGAAAATGAGTAGAATAGATAGGGTCCTTGTGTCTCATAATGCTTTGTAAATTTTTGTGGACTTAAGTGTAGATGTAGTGACCCGACCAAATCATGTTTGACGGCGCCGACTACTTAGGTCCTGTTACGTGGTCATAAGTCTTTAACGTGACGTTTGACCAAAATATGTCGCATTCATTTCATAAGTAAAAGGATGTTTCAAGTTTACAAAAGTAGTTCAATGACTAGTTACATTTCAATGTTTAACGTACAAATGAAACCTATGCGATACAATTTATAAAAGTAGTCAAAAGACGCTCCAACAATGCACGTATACTCGACATCCAAGCAAGTATCAAAAAGTAAGCGGAAGCATGTATCCTTAAGCATTCACGGACCTGAGAAAACATATAGAAAACTGTCAACGAAAACGTTGGTGAAATCATAGGTGTTTTAGTAAACGTTATATTTGAACCACAAGATTTAATATAAGATGATTATCAAAATCATTTGCATTCCAAAGTTTGTTATTTGTTTCGCGGGCACCCAATTATCAAACTTAACTGTTTTGTACCCTGTTACGTAGTGTTAGAACATACACTATACTCGAAAATATATTTCATCCGCTAACGGTAGCGAACCGTCCGAATGAGGCTCGTCAAGCCTATGTGATCACATAATATAAGTTCTCGTTTACACCCTGCAAGTGTAACTAATGATAATTGAATTAAGGCTTTTTGTTCAAACCCGTACGTGGAATGTTCGTTTTCGTACTTGTGGTCAAAGTGTAAAAGTATGATACGTATATGTTTCTCATCCCAAAGTTTAAAGCATAAAAGTTGTTTGAAAGACGGGACTATGATCTCACCTTGTGTGCACGAGCAATAAGTACTTCAACAAGTAATGTGTGCAAAGAACAATGCTAGTCTTGACCTAAACAAATAGGTCGTATTAATAACGGTAAACACGATAGGTCAAAGATGTTCAATTAGTCCTATGGATCGTTACGACTCGATTATGTAGCATGTGAATCAAATTGTCAAGTTTCATGCAAGATACAAGTATAGAAACAAGTTAGAAGGATTGCATAATCATCTGGTTAAGTTAGACAAAAAGTCAAACTTTGGTCGGTCAAAGTCAACGAAAAAGTCAACACGTTCGGGTCGGGTCCCGAATGTAGTGACCCGAACTTTTCCATGTTTATATATATTAATTGAGATTGATATTTACATGATTAAATGTTTCCAACATGTTAAGCAATCAAACTTGTTAAGACTTGATTAATTGAAATATGTTTCATATAGACAATTGACCACCCAAGTTGATCGGTGATTCACGAACGTTAAAACTTGTAAAAACTATATGATGACATATATATGGATATATATATATAGTTAACATGATATTATGATAAGAAAACATATCATAAAGTATATTAACAATGAACTACATATGTAAAAACAAGACTACTAACTTAATGATTTTTAAACGAGACATATATGTAACGATTATCGTTGTAAAGACATTTAATGTATATATATCATATTAAGAGATATTCATACATGATAATATCATGATAATATAATAATTTAAAATCTCATTTGATATTATAAACATTGGGTTAACAACATTTAACAAGATCGTTAACCTAAAGGTTTCAAAACAACACTTACATGTAACGACTAACGATGACTTAACGACTCAGTTAAAATGTATATACATGTAGTGTTTTAATATGTATTTATACACTTTTGAAAGACTTCAATACACTTATCAAAATACTTCTACTTAACAAAAATGCTTACAATTACATCCTCGTTCAGTTTCATCAACAATTCTACTCGTATGCACTCGTATTCGTACTCGTACAATACACAGCTTTTAGATGTATGTACTATTGGTATATACACTCCAATGATCAGCTCTTAGCAGCCCATGTGAGTCACCTAACACATGTGGGAACCATCATTTGGCAACTAGCATGAAATATCTCATAAAATTACAAAAATATGAGTAATCATTCATGACTTATTTACATGAAAACAAAATTACATATCCTTTATATCTAATCCATACACCAACGACCAAAAACACCTACAAACACTTTCATTCTTCAATTTTCTTCATCTAATTGATCTCTCTCAAGTTCTATCTTCAAGTTCTAAGTGTTCTTCATAAATTCCAAAAGTTCTAGTTTCATATAATCAAGAATACTTTCAAGTTTGCTAGCTCACTTCCAATCTTGTAAGGTGATCATCCAACCTCAAGAAATCTTTGTTTCTTACAGTAGGTTATCATTCTAATACAAGGTAATAATCATATTCAAACTTTGGTTCAATTTCTATAACTATAACAATCTTATTTCAAGTGATGATCTTACTTGAACTTGTTTTCGTGTCATGATTCTGCTTCAAGAACTTCGAGCCATCCAAGGATCCATTGAAGCTAGATCCATTTTTCTCTTTTCCAGTAGGTTTATCCAAGGAAATTAAGGTAGTAATGATGTTCATAACATCATTCGATTCATACATATAAAGCTATCTTATTCGAAGGTTTAAACTTGTAATCACTAGAACATAGTTTAGTTAATTCTAAACTTGTTCGCAAACAAAAGTTAATCCTTCTAACTTGACTTTTAAAATCAACTAAACACATGTTCTATATCTATATGATATGCTAACTTAATGATTTAAAACCTGGAAACACGAAAAACACCGTAAAAACGGATTTACGCCGTCGTAGTAACACCGCGGGCTATTTTGGGTTAGTTAATTAAAAACTATGATAAACTTTGATTTAAAAGTTGTTATTATGAGAAAATGATTTTTATTATGAACATGAAACTATATCCAAAAATTATGGTTAAACTCAAAGTGGAAGTATGTTTTCTAAAATGGTCATCTAGACGTCGTTCTTTCGACTGAAATGACTACCTTTACAAAAACGACTTGTAACTTAGTTTTACGACTATAAACCTATACTTTTTCTGTTTAGATTCATAAAATAGAGTTCAATATGAAACCATAGCAATTTGATTCACTCAAAACGGATTTAAAATGAAGAAGTTATGGGTAAAACAAGATTGGATAATTTTTCTCATTTTAGCTACGTGAAAATTGGTAACAAATCTATTCCAACCATAACTTAATCAACTTGTATTGTATATTATGTAATCTTGAGATACCATAGACACGTATACAATGTTTCGACCTATCATGTCGACACATCTATATATATTTCGGAACAACCATAGACACTCTATATGTGAATGTTGGAGTTAGCTATACAGGGTTGAGGTTGATTCCAAAATATATATAGTTTGACTTGTGATCAATACTGAGATACGTATACACTGGGTCGTGGATTGATTCAAGATAATATTTATCGATTTATTTCTGTACATCTAACTGTGGACAACTAGTTATAGGTTACTAACGAGGACAGCTGACTTAATAAACTTAAAACATCAAAATATATTAAAAGTGTTGTAAATATATTTTGAACATACTTTAATATATATGTATATATTGTTATAGGTTCGTGAATCAACAGTGGCCAAGTCTTACTTCCCGACGAAGTAAAAATCTGTGAAAGTGAGTTATAGTCCCACTTTTAAAAATCTAATATTTTTGGGATGAGAATACATGCAGGTTTTATAAATGATTTACAAAATAGACACAAGTACGTGAAACTACATTCTATGGTTGAATTATCGAAATCGAATATGCCCCTTTTTATTAAGTCTGGTAATCTAAGAATTAGGGAACAGACACCCTAATTGACGCGAATCCTAAAGATAGATCTATTGGGCCTAACAAACCCCATCCAAAGTACCGGATGCTTTAGTACTTCGAAATTTATATCATATCCGAAGGGTGTCCCGGAATGATGGGGATATTCTTATATATGCATCTTGTTATTGTCGGTTACCAGGTGTTCACCATATGAATGATTTTTATCTCTATGTATGGGATGTGTATTGAAATATGAAATCTTGTGGTCTATTGTTACGATTTGATATATATAGGTTAAACCTATAACTCACCAACATTTTTGTTGACGTTTAAAGCATGTTTATTCTCAGGTGAATATTAAGAGCTTCCGCTGTTGCATACTAAAATAAGGACAAGATTTGGAGTCCATGTTTGTATGATATTGTGTAAAAACTGCATTCAAGAAACTGATTTCGATGTAACATATTTGTATTGTAAACCATTATGTAATGGTCGTGTGTAAATAGGATATTTTAGATTATCATTATTTGATAATCTACGTAAAGCTTTTTAAACCTTTATTTATGAAATAAAGGTTATGGTTTGTTTTAAAAATGAATGCAGTCTTTGAAAAACGTCTCATATAGAGGTCAAAACCTCGCAACGAAATCAATTAATATGGAACGTTTTTAATCAATAAGAACGGGACATTTCAGTTGGTATCCGAGCGTTGGTCTTAGAGAACCAGAAAATTTGCATTAGTGTGTCTTATCGAGTTTGTTAGGATGCATTAGTGAGTCTGGACTTCGACCGTGTTTTCTTTAAAAATGATTGCTTAACATTTTTGTTGAAAACTATATATTTTTAACATATGAATATTATGTGATATATTAATCTCTTAACGTGTTTGATATTATGTGATAGATGTCTACCTCTAGAACAAGTCCCATTGACTCACCTAATAATAATGAAGAGTCAAATGTAAATTGGAATGATTTGTGGACTGATTCACAAGTTCCCGAAGAGGAACCGGAAGAAGAGTCGGAACCGGAAGAAGAATCGGAACCGGAAGAAGAATCGAAACCGGATGAAGAAATAGAACCGGTGGGGGAAATAATAAAACGGTTAAGTAAAAGAAAATCCTCAACCAACCGACCAAAGTTAATTATGGTCAATGGTGTTTCCGCCAAGGAAGCAAAATATTGGGAGGATTACCAATTCTCCGATGAATCGGATTCCGACGAGAATTCCGATGATGTTATAGAAATTACCCCAACTGAATTTAAAAAGGCAAAAGAAAATAATAAGGGAAAGGGCATAAAAATAGAGAAATCTAATTCCAACCCCGATGAACTTTATATGTATCGTCAACCCCCGAAGTCCTTAAGTTGTAACAATGACCCGGGAACCTCTAAACCACCAGGTTTTTCTAAACCAATGTGGACAACGACGGCTCGTATTAGGGGAACATCATATATCCCTAGAAACTTGGCAAAACGAACCAAAACCGAAGAAGAAGAAACGAGCGAGTCGGAATAAGATAGTTGTATTCGTGTGGTGTAATATATGTAATATAGTGTTCTTATGCTTTATGATATATGTAAAAATTGCTTGTATTAATAAGTATTTTTTTATGAATCTAACTCTTGTCTATTTTACAGTTTAAAAACACAAAATGGATAGACAACCCAATATTTTAAGAGACCTACCCGGAGACATGATTGATGAAATCTTGTCTAGAGTCGGCCAGAATTCTTCGGCACAACTATTTAAGGCGAGATCAGTTTGTAAGACATTCGAAGAACGTTCCAAGAATGTCTTGGTTTATAAGAGACTTTCGTTTGAAAGATGGGGGATATCACATTGGGAAACCCATAAGTTACGATGTGTTTACTTTGACGCATATATTGCGGGGAACCCAAATGCTATTTTACGCAATGGGTTAAGAAATTATTTTGACTCAATATATCCGAATATTGGACTTCGTGATTTAGAAAAAGCGGCTAACATGCAACATAAAGAAGCATGTTATGCTTACGGATTAGTAATGTTCGCTTCTCACCAAAGTGAGAACAAGAACATCGGGCTACAACTATTAAACAAAACGTTTCCACAAGTGACGGAGTCGGTAATTGGGGTAAGAAATGAGGTTTTTAGATTATTACAGGACTGTTGGACATTACGTAAGCCTCGTCCCTTTGATGACGTTACAACACGCTGTCTTATCAACGACCATAACGGTTATGTTGCACAAGACCAAGGATGGGAAGTAGTCCTAGTAAAACCAGAATGCATGACTTGTTTCTGGACGTATGAATTACGTGTCTTTATTGCCTTTGCTGAACGACTTGTGTACTAGCTAGAATTGTCTTCACAACTATCTTGTAT
This sequence comes from Rutidosis leptorrhynchoides, assembly GCF_046630445.1. NCBI lineage: Eukaryota > Viridiplantae > Streptophyta > Magnoliopsida > Asterales > Asteraceae > Rutidosis > Rutidosis leptorrhynchoides. The sequence continues at coordinate 204,360,807 of NC_092340.1, forward strand.
CAAAGTTATTGTGTGCTATATTTCATGCTTTATGTAAAATAAGCGGTATTGTAAGTTTGTAAAATATTGTATAAAAGTTTGAACGCGAAATATTATTATAATCAGTTTTTCATATAGAATTGTAGTAGTTGAATTGTATATTAGCTACTAAGTATGAACTTAACGGGTAGGTACTACCCGAATTTAAACTTATAAAACGCTAATATGAAGAAAAAGCTTTTATAAATGAGTTCATATTATGCTACGAAATACTATTAACTACTCTTAATATTCTGTATGATTAACTTGTTCCATTTAACTATTTTGAAGGAAATGGCACCGACTACTCGACACACCGTGAATATGAATGAAGAGAAATTCCGTACTTTTCTAGCTTCAAACATAGCCGCAGTACAGGCTGCGCTACATACCAACAATAACCTTGGATCTAGCAGTACAGGAAATCGTGTGGGATGCACCTACAAAGAATTCACTGCCTGCAAACCTTTAGAATTTGATGGAACCGAAGGACCGATCAGATTGAAACGGTGGATAGAGAAGGTTGAATCGGTGTTTGCCATAAGTAAGTGTACTGAAGAGGACAAAGTGAAGTACGCTACGCATACCTTCACAGGTTCTGCATTAACATGGTGGAATACCTATCTAGAGCAAGTGGGACAAGATGATGCGTACGCACTACCGTGGTCAGCATTCAAGCACTTGATGAACGAGAAGTACCGTCCCAAAACCGAGGTCAATAAGCTCAAGACAGAACTTAGAGGGTTACGAACCCAAGGATTTGATATTACCACGTACGAAAGACGATTCACAGAATTGTGCCTATTGTGTCCGGGAGCATTCGAAGATGAGGAAGAGAAGATCGACGCGTTTGTGAAAGGATTACCGGAAAGAATCCAAGAAGATATAAGTTCACACGAGCCCGCCTCCATACAACAGGCATGTAGAATGGCTCACAAACTAGTGAACCAGATTGAAGAAAGAATTAAAGAACAGACTGCTGAAGAGGCCAATGTGAAGCAAGTCAAAAGAAAGTGGGAGGAAAACGGTGATAAGAATCACCAATACAACAACAACAGCAATTACAACAATAATCGCAACAATTATCCCAACAATCGCAACATCAATCGCAACTACAACAAACGGCCCAACAACAACAACAACAACAACAACAACAGCAACTACAACAATCATCCCAACAACAATAATAACCGCAACAACAACAACAATCAGAAGCAGCTATGCCAAAGGTGTGAAAAGAATCACTCGGGGTTCTGCACCAAATTTTGCAACAAGTGTAAAAGAAATGGTCATAGCGCGGCGAAGTGTGAGGTCTATGGACCAGGGGTTAATAGAACGAAAGGAACAAATGGTGTCGGAACGAGTAATGGCGGAGCAAGTAGTGTTGGAGCAAGTTATGCCAATGTAGTTTGTTATAAATGTGGAAAACCAGGCCACATTATTAGAAATTGCCCGAACCAGGAGAACATGAATGGACAAGGCCGTGGAAGAGTTTTCAATATTAATGCGGTAGAGGCACAGGAAGACCCGGAGCTTGTTACGGGTACGTTTCTTATTGACAATAAATCTGCTTACATTTTATTTGATTCGGGTGCGGATAGAAGCTATATGAGTAGAGATTTTTGTGCTAAATTAAGTTGTCCATTGACGCCTTTGGATAGTAAATTTTTACTCGAATTAGCAAATGGTAAATTAATTTCAGCAGATAATATATGTCGGAATCGAGAAATTAAACTGGTTAGCGAAACATTTAAGATTGATTTGATACCAGTAGAGTTAGGGAGTTTTGATGTGATAATCGGTATGGACTGGTTGAAAGAAGTGAAAGCGGAGATCGTTTGTACAAAAATGCAATTCGCATTATACGAGAAAAAGGAAAACCCTTAATGGTGTACGGAGAAAAGGGCAACACGAAGCTACATCTTATTAGTAATTTGAAGGCACAAAAACTAATAAGAAAAGGTTGCTATGCTGTTCTAGCACACGTCGAGAAAGTACAAACTGAAGAAAAGAGCATCAATGATGTTCCCATTGCAAAAGAATTTCCCGATGTATTTCCGAAAGAATTACCGGGATTACCCCCACATCGATCCGTTGAATTTCAAATAGATCTTGTACCAGGAGCTGCACCAATAGCTCGTGCTCCTTACAGACTCGCACCCAGCGAGATGAAAGAACTGCAAAGCCAATTACAAGAACTTTTAGAGCGTGGTTTCATTCGACCAAGCACATCACCGTGGGGAGCTCCTGTTTTGTTTGTCAAGAAGAAAGATGGTACATTCAGGTTGTGTATCGACTACCGAGAGTTGAACAAACTTACCATCAAGAACCGCTACCCACTACCGAGAATCGACGACTTATTTGATCAACTACAAGGCTCGTCTGTTTATTCAAAGATTGACTTACGTTCCGGGTATCATCAAATGCGGGGGAAAGAAGATGATATTCCAAAGACTGCTTTCAGAACACGTTACGGTCATTACGAGTTTATGGTCATGCCGTTTGGTTTAACTAATGCACCAGCTGTGTTCATGGACCTTATGAACCGAGTGTGTGGACCATACCTTGACAAGTTTGTCATTGTTTTCATTGATGACATACTTATTTACTCAAAGAATGACCAAGAACACGGTGAACATTTGAGAAAGGTGTTAGAAGTATTGAGGAAGGAAGAATTGTACGCTAAGTTTTCAAAGTGTGCATTTTGGTTGGAAGAAGTTCAATTCCTCGGTCACATAGTGAACAAAGAAGGTATTAAGGTGGATCCGACAAAGATAGAAACTGTTGAAAAGTGGGAAACCCCGAAAACTCCGAAACACATACGCCAGTTTTTAGGACTAGCTGGTTACTACAGAAGGTTCATCCAAGACTTTTCCAGAATAGCAAAACCCTTGACTGCATTAACGCATAAAGGGAAGAAATTTGAATGGAATGATGAACAAGAGAAAGCGTTTCAGTTATTGAAGAAAAAGCTAACTACGGCACCTATATTGTCATTGCCTGAAGGGAATGATGATTTTGTGATTTATTGTGATGCATCAAAGCAAGGTCTTGGTTGTGTATTAATGCAACGAACGAAGGTGATTGCTTATGCGTCTAGACAATTGAAGATTCACGAACAAAATTATACGACGCATGATTTGGAATTAGGCGCGGTTGTTTTTGCATTAAAGACTTGGAGGCACTACTTATATGGGGTCAAAAGTATTATATATACCGACCACAAAAGTCTTCAACACATATTTAATCAGAAACAACTGAATATGAGGCAGCGTAGGTGGATTGAATTATTGAATGATTACGACTTTGAGATTCGTTACCACCCGGGGAAGGCAAATGTGGTAGCCGATGCCTTGAGCAGGAAGGACAGAGAACCCATTCGAGTAAAATCTATGAATATAATGATTCATAATAACATTACTACTCAAATAAAGGAGGCGCAACAAGGAGTTTTAAAAGAGGGAAATTTAAAGGATGAAATACCCAAAGGATCAGAGAAGCATCTTAATATTCGAGAAGACGGAACCCGGTATAGGGCTGAAAGGATTTGGGTACCAAAATTTGGAGATATGAGAGAAATGGTACTTAGAGAAGCTCATAAAACCAGATACTCAATACATCCTGGAACGGGGAAGATGTACAAGGATCTCAAGAAACATTTTTGGTGGCTGGGTATGAAAGCCGATGTTGCTAAATACGTAGGAGAATGTTTGACGTGTTCTAAGGTCAAAGCTGAGCATCAGAAACCATCAGGTCTACTTCAACAACCCGAAATTCCGGAATGGAAATGGGAAAACATTACCATGGATTTCATCACTAAATTGCCAAGGACTGCAAGTGGTTTTGATACTATTTGGGTAATAGTTGATCGTCTCACCAAATCAGCACACTTCCTACCAATAAGAGAAGATGACAAGATGGAGAAGTTAGCACGACTGTATTTGAAGGAAGTCGTCTCCAGACATGGAATACCAATCTCTATTATCTCTGATAGGGATGGCAGATTTATTTCAAGATTCTGGCAGACATTACAGCAAGCATTAGGAACTCGTCTAGACATGAGTACTGCCTATCATCCACAAACTGATGGGCAGAGCGAAAGGACGATACAAACGCTTGAAGACATGCTACGAGCATGTGTTATTGATTTCGGAAACAGTTGGGATCGACATCTACCGTTAGCAGAATTTTCCTACAACAACAGCTACCATTCAAGCATTGAGATGGCGCCGTTTGAAGCACTTTATGGTAGAAAGTGCAGGTCTCCGATTTGTTGGAGTGAAGTGGGGGATAGACAGATTACGGGTCCGGAAATTATACAAGAAACTACCGAGAAGATCATCCAAATTCAACAACGGTTGAAAACCGCCCAAAGTCGACAAAAGAGCTACGCTGACATGAAAAGAAAAGATATAGAATTTGAAATTGGAGAGATGGTCATGCTTAAAGTTGCACCTTGGAAAGGCGTTGTTCGATTTGGTAAACGAGGGAAATTAAATCCAAGGTATATTGGACCATTCAAGATTATTGATCGTGTCGGACCAGTAGCTTACCGACTAGAGTTACCTCAACAACTCGCGACTGTACATAACACTTTCCACGTCTCGAATTTAAAGAAATGTTTTGCTAAAGAAGATCTCACTATTCCGTTAGATGAAATCCAAATCAACGAAAAACTTCAATTCATCGAAGAACCCGTCGAAATAATGGATCGTGAGGTTAAAAGACTTAAGCAAAACAAGATACCAATTGTTAAGGTTCGATGGAATGCTCGTAGAGGACCCGAGTTCACCTGGGAGCGTAAATATCAGATGAAGAAGAAATACCCGCATCTATTTCCAGAAGATTCGTCAACACCTTCAACAGCTTAAAATTTCGGGACGAAATTTATTTAACGAGTAGGTACTGTAGTGACCCGAACTTTTCCATGTTTATATATATTAATTGAGATTGATATTTACATGATTAAATGTTTCCAACATGTTAAGCAATCAAACTTGTTAAGACTTGATTAATTGAAATATGTTTCATATAGACAATTGACCACCCAAGTTGATCGGTGATTCACGAACGTTAAAACTTGTAAAAACTATATGATGACATATATATGGATATATATATATAGTTAACATGATACTATGATAAGAAAACATATCATAAAGTATATTAACAATGAACTACATATGTAAAAACAAGACTACTAACTTAATGATTTTTAAACGAGACATATATGTAACGATTATCGTTGTAAAGACATTTAATGTATATATATCATATTAAGAGATATTCATACATGATAATATCATGATAATATAATAATTTAAAATCTCATTTGATATTATAAACATTGGGTTAACAACATTTAACAAGATCGTTAACCTAAAGGTTTCAAAACAACACTTACATGTAACGACTAACGATGACTTAACGACTCAGTTAAAATGTATATACATGTAGTGTTTTAATATGTATTTATACACTTTTGAAAGACTTCAATACACTTATCAAAATACTTCTACTTAACAAAAATGCTTACAATTACATCCTCGTTCAGTTTCATCAACAATTCTACTCGTATGCACCCGTATTCGTACTCGTACAATACACAGCTTTTAGATGTATGTACTATTGGTATATACACTCCAATGATCAGCTCTTAGCAGCCCATGTGAGTCACCTAACACATGTGGGAACCATCATTTGGCAACTAGCATGAAATATCTCATAAAATTACAAAAATATGAGTAATCATTCATGACTTATTTACATGAAAACAAAATTACATATCCTTTATATCTAATCCATACACCAACGACCAAAAACACCTACAAACACTTTCATTCTTCAATTTTCTTCATCTAATTGATCTCTCTCAAGTTCTATCTTCAAGTTCTAAGTGTTCTTCATAAATTCCAAAAGTTCTAGTTTCATAAAATCAAGAATACTTTCAAGTTTGCTAGCTCACTTCCAATCTTGTAAGGTGATCATCCAATCTCAAGAAATCTTTGTTTCTTACAGTAGGTTATCATTCTAATACAAGGTAATAATCATATTCAAACTTTGGTTCAATTTCTATAACTATAACAATCTTATTTCAAGTGATGATCTTACTTGAACTTGTTTTCGTGTCATGATTCTGCTTCAAGAACTTCGAGCCATCCAAGGATCCATTGAAGCTAGATCCATTTTTCTCTTTTCCAGTAGGTTTATCCAAGGAAATTAAGGTAGTAATGATGTTCATAACATCATTCGATTCATACATATAAAGCTATCTTATTCGAAGGTTTAAACTTGTAATCACTAAAACATAGTTTAGTTAATTCTAAACTTGTTCGCAAACAAAAGTTAATCCTTCTAACTTGACTTTTAAAATCAACTAAACACATGTTCTATATCTATATGATATGCTAACTTAATGATTTAAAACCTAGAAACACGAAAAACACCGTAAAAACGGATTTACGCCGTCGTAGTAACACCGCTGGCTGTTTTGGGTTAGTTAATTAAAAACTATGATAAACTTTGATTTAAAAGTTGTTATTATGAGAAAATGATTTTTATTATGAACATGAAACTATATCCAAAAATTATGGTTAAACTCAAAGTGGAAGTATGTTTTCTAAAATGGTCATCTAGACGTCGTTCTTTCGACTGAAATGACTACCTTTACAAAAACGACTTGTAACTTATTTTTCCGACTATAAACCTATACTTTTTCTGTTTAGATTCATAAAATAGAGTTCAATATGAAACCATAGCAATTTGATTCACTCAAAATGGATTTAAAATGAAGAAGTTATGGGTAAAACAAGATTGAATAATTTTTCTCACTTTAGCTACGTGAAAATTGGTAACAAATCTATTCCAACCATAACTTAATCAACTTGTATTGTATATTATGTAATCTTGAGATACCATAGACACGTATACAATGTTTCGACCTATCATGTCGACACATCTATATATATTTCGGAACAACCATAGACACTCTATATGTGAATGTTGGAGTTAGCTATACAGGGTTGAGGTTGATTCCAAAATATATATAGTTTGAGTTGTGATCAATACTGAGATACGTATACACTGGGTCGTGGATTGATTCAAGATAATATTTATCGATTTATTTCTGTACATCTAACTGTGGACAACTAGTTATAGGTTACTAACGAGGACAGCTGACTTAATAAACTTAAAACATCAAAATATATTAAAAGTGTTGTAAATATATTTTGAACATACTTTAATATATATGTATATATTGTTATAGGTTCGTGAATCAACAGTGGCCAAGTCTTACTTCCCGACGAAGTAAAAATCTGTGAAAGTGAGTTATAGTCCCACTTTTAAAATCTAATATTTTTGGGATGAGAATACATGCAGGTTTTATAAATGATTTACAAAATAGACACAAGTACGTGAAACTACATTCTATGGTTGAATTATCGAAATCGAATATGCCCCTTTTTATTAAGTCTGGTAATCTAAGAATTAGGGAACAGACACCCTAATTGACGCGAATCCTAAAGATAGATCTATTGGGCCTAACAAACCCCATCCAAAGTACCGGATGCTTTAGTACTTCGAAATTTATATCATATCCGAAGGGTGTCCCGGAATGATGGGGATATTCTTATATATGCATCTTGTTATTGTCGGTTACCAGGTGTTCACCATATGAATGATTTTTATCTCTATGTATGGGATGTGTATTGAAATATGAAATCTTGTGGTCTATTGTTACGATTTGATATATATAGGTTAAACCTATAACTCACCAACATTTTTGTTGACGTTTAAAGCATGTTTATTCTCAGGTGAATATTAAGAGCTTCCGCTGTTGCATACTAAAATAAGGACAAGATTTGGAGTCCATGTTTGTATGATATTGTGTAAAAACTGCATTCAAGAAACTGATTTCGATGTAACATATTTGTTTTGTAAACCATTATGTAATGGTCGTGTGTAAACAGGATATTTTAGATTATCATTATTTGATAATCTACGTAAAGCTTTTTAAACCTTTATTTATGAAATAAAGGTTATGGTTTGTTTTAAAAATGAATGCAGTCTTTGAAAAACGTCTCATATAGAGGTCAAAACCTCGCAACGAAATCAATTAATATGGAACGTTTTTAATCAATAAGAACGGGACATTTCACCGAACTATTTTTTTGAGGTTTTTAATCATGTATAAGCATGTTAGAACAAGTTACATGTGAATCGGAGGTGCGTAGCATAACAAACATTTTTCATAAAAGTGACAAGTTGGTCAGCCCACTTTGACGCGCTGCGCGGGGATATGGCGTGCCGCGCCATTACCTGTGCAGAAATTCTGGCAGTTTTCAAGTTTAATGCACGAACCTAACTTCAAACAATCACCATTTATGACCCGCAAACAACCAAAACATGTATCTTATATCATCAGAAAGGTATTTTGACAAGGAAAGCAATTAAACACATTTCATCAATCACATTTACTTTTGCAACAACCAAATATTACATTCAAAGCTCCTCATTTAATGCATCCAAGTTCATAAATGCAATTCGATGATTCGGCAACCAATTTACATGAACGATATTCCGTTTCGAAGGTAATCAAGCATACAATACAACCTAACACTTACAAATAACATTTCATGTCATTCAAAGCATCAAAATTCCATTTCAAGTTCATCAAATCCTAACCCAATTTCACCAAAATCACTAATCAAGTTCATGAAGTTTTCTAAAGCAACCTACACATCAAATTGAAGCTAGTGATACTAGGAACACATTTAATACTTGCACTTTATCATAACAACAACATTTAAGCAACCAAATCATCAATCAAACACACCAAACTTTCAAGTTCATGCTAGTTACTAAAAATAACAAGATCGAACATATAAATCATATATTCATGTTAGACTTGAGCCATAGACACTAATTATCAACTTTATTAGTTAAAAGCATCAAGAACACAAAATCTAGTGATTTTAGAAAGTTACCCAAATTAGATGTAATCGGTATGGAATCGAAGAGGAAGTTGCAAGGATTCCAAAAATGTAATTTGTTTTGCGAAACACCCGCTAGCTTGGATTTGGATGATGATTCTTTGAAATGGTGTTTTGAGAGAAAATATGAAAGTAGTAAAGAAAAAGGGAAATGAAAATGAAAAAGAAAGGGAGGTGGGTGTTGACTAGTCAAAAGTTAGTCACATCTTTGCTCCCTTGGCAAAACTAGTCCCTCGGGTTCGGTTGCGGTTGCGTGAATTACCTAAACGAGATATTTTTAAAACGCGTATCAATGGGAGATGTTATAAACATATAACGAAATTTAAAATAGTTAATCGGAAAAGTAAACGGAAAAAGGCGGGATGTTACAGGAGAGACCCTTCCTAATCCATCTGGATGAAGTCCGTATCGATTATAAACGATTCACAACAGTTGATTACATCGCGAGGTACTTGACCTCTATATGATACATTTTACAAACATTGCATTCGTTTTGGAAAGACAATCTTTCATTACATCGAAATTTGACGGCATGCATACCATTTTATAATATATCTAACTATAATTGACTTAATAATAATCTTGATGAACTCAACGACTCAAATGCAATGTCTTTTGAAATATGTCATGAATGACTCCAAGTAATATCTTTAAAATGAGCAATTGCACAGCGGAAGACTTCTTTCATACCTGAGAATAAATATGCTTTAAAGTGTCAACCAACAGGTTGGTGAGTTCATTAGTTTATCATAATCAATCATTTCCATCATTTTAATAGACCACAAGATTTTTATTTCTCATAAATATACGTCCCATGCATAGAGACAAAAATAATCATTCATATGGATTGAACACCTGGTAACTGACATTAACAAGATGCATATAAGAATATCCCCTATCATTCCGGGAAATCCTTCGGACATGATAAAACAACATCGAAGTACTAAAGCATTCGGTACTTTGGATGGGGTTTGTTAGGCCCAATAGATCTATCTTTAGGATTCGCGTCAATTAGTAGATTGGTTTACTAATTCTTAGGTTACCAAGCAAAAAGGGGCATATTCGGCTTCGATCATTCAACCATAAAATGTAGTTTTGATTACTTGTGTCTATTTCATAAAACAGTTATAAAAATTGCGCATGTATTCTCAGCCCAAAAATATAAAGGTTAAAAAGGCAAATGAAACTCACGCATATAAATATTGTAAAACAGTTAATAAAGCATTTGCATGTATTCTCAGCCCAAAAATGTAAAGAGTAAAAAGGTGCAAATGAAACTCACCATACTGTATTTTGTAGTAAAAATACATAGAACGACATTTAACAACTGAACAATGCAAGGTTGGCCTCGGATTCACGAACCTATATCATGTATATATATTAATACATATAATTGAAGTCAAATAAATTTATGTATTATTATTATTTTAACTGTTAGTTTTAGTAATTCATGTGTTTCATTATTAACTTAAATATATATTTACTTTAAATAAATAATTTATAAAATGTAGTTTTATTAAGTATATTTTTATTTTACTAACTAATAATTATATTTATAGTAATACTAATAATAATAATAATATAGTTGTAATAATGATAATAATGGTAAAAGTAATAATAATGATAGTAATAATATTAAAAATGGACTTTTTTGCTCAGTTGGTCCCTCTATTATACCCCAAATCTCTGGTTTGGTCCCTCAGTTTTTAATTTGGCAATCAGAGTCCCTTTATTATTTTAATTTTGCAATTGGAGTCTTCCGTCTAACGGACATCCAAATTATTTGAGAAAATCAAATCTGAGGCTCACCAGTGTACTGTCTTATGGGGTGGAGATCAAAGGTACCAAGTGAGTGGAAAAGTTAATCAATATGTTGTGGATATGGAGACTAGATCATGTGCTTGTAGAAAGTGGGAACTAACAGGGATACCTTGTAAGCATGCAATTGCAGTGTTTTATAACATGAGTGAAAATGGTTTGGAAACTGGTGAACCAGAAACATGGGTTCATCCAGTGTATTTGTTAGATACATGGATCAAAACTTACCAATACACCATTGAGCCATTGAATGGGAGAAGCTTATGGCCAAAGGCAGAAGGCATGTTCACTTTGGTATCACCAAAGACTATTTCCACACCTGGTCGTCCAAAAAAGAAAAGAAGGTTGTCCAAAAATGAAGTTGATGTCATTGGTGATAGTGGTAAACTTAGCTCAAAAGGTATGCTCATTTTATTTATTAATTACATCTAGTACCATTTCAATTAATATGGTATTTATTTTGTTAATATTTATAGGCAAGCTAAAGAAGTGTGGCACATGTGGTACTTATGGACACAATAAGAGTACTTGTACAGGTGAGAAGAAAAGAAGTGGGAATGTGGATAACAAGTGGACAAAAAAGACAGTGAAAGTTAAGCTATCTCCTTCAAAGAAGACAATGGTAGTTGGAAAAGGGAAGAAGAAGAAGTGAATGTTGGTGGTGGTTTGTGTTTTAATCATGTGTTTTATGTCTACTTAAAACTTGTTATGTGACTTGGTACAATGTTTGTATTTTATTAAGGTGTGTTGTTGTCTTTTGGTAAGTTTAAGCACATTTGGTAACTGGTACTACGTACTTATGTTGACTTTTGGAATCTATGACATTTGGTAATGCTTGTATGTTTGTCATTTCACTTTAGTTACAATGTATTGTCTGTATGTTTGTCATTTCACTTTAGTTACAATGTATTGTCTTGTGTTTTTGGTTACACTGTATGACTTTGGTTACAATTTATTGTCTACACTTGGAGTCATTGTCTTGTGTTGTAAGGTTACTGATACAGATATAAAACAGATGCAAAATTTAACAAAACAAGCTTCATTCCTTTACCATTACCATTTTACAAAGTACATCATACATACACCACAATTTCAATGACTAAAAAAATAAATACCAAACACAATACAGCTAAATATACACATCATCTTCCAATTCGTCTCTCTTTTTTCTGCATCTTTGAGCTTTTCATCCACTTCCATTTTGGCATTCATAAGTGTAGCTAGGGCATTGATTGTATTTGGAGGATCATACCAAGCAAAGAAGTCGCACCTAGTGATCTGAGCAACAACATAAACAGGAAATGCTAACATCTTGTTAATTATTTCATAAAATTCGAAACAACATAAACAATCTTACCTTTTTTTCACATGTATAGAATCGACGTCCAGGGTTAGATTCAGTGCCAGATATTCGAATTACACAAGGTCGACCACACCAGCATTCCATTGTTATCGATTTGTAGCTCCAATTTCTGATTAATACGTTATGTAAATGAATTAGGGTTTCAAGTGAGAAGAGAGTGAAAAGCGGAGGATGAAAGTGGGGACCTTACCCGTTGGCATTATTAAATACCAAAAAAAAAAAAAATTAATTCCGATAATACCCATCACGTGTAACTCACATGATGAGAGTTAACGTTCGATTTGGATGTCCAGTTGACGGAGGGACTCCAATTGCAAAATTAAAATAATAAAGGGACTCTGATTGCCAAATTAAAAACTGAGGGACCAAACCAGCGATTTGGGGTATAATAGAGGGACCAACTGAGCAAAAAAGTCTTAAAAATGAGAAAGATGTTAATAATAATGTTAATACTAATAATAATATTAATAATTTTAATACTAAAAATCTTTAAATGATAATACTAGTACTAATGTTAATAATAATAATAACAATGATATTAATATTTATATGTTGATATTAATATGAGAATAATACTTATATTAGGATAGTAATAATAATAATATTCTTAACAATAATAACAATAACTAATAACAATAATAATAATAATGATAATAATAATAATAATAATAATAATAATAATAATAATAATAATAATAATAATAATAATAATAATAATAATAATAATAATAATAATAATAATAATAATAATAATAATAATAATAATAATTAAGAGTTATAACCTTTAAAGAAAAGTTCAATAAAAAAATACCACGGCCGGGACTCGAACCCGCGACCTCTCGATATCACCAAACACGCCTAACCATTCATCTGTCCCATACATTTCTGATTTATTCCACCACATAAATATATATAAGCCGTAATGATATGTGCCTCCCTCTTCTTCAATTAAATCGGCCCAAGACTTAAACCCAATATATGATTTGTGGTCTGCAGCCCAACAATTACTCAAGCCCAAACAATTAATGCCCAGCTCTTGCAAATGAATTAAGTCGGCAGAAAGTAAAAGGAGGGCGAGGTTCGATTTCAACAGATCATAAAGTAATACTAACTCCACTCATAATTCATAATTATCATCTCTTCTTTTATCATATTCTTTGTAATTTAAATCATCATCATCACCATCTAAATTCATCTCATCTTCTTTATCACGTTATCAAAATTCATTCATCATTGTCTTCCTTGTGCAATTGATTTGATGGTCGGATCGAGAGATAGCAGTGAAAAATTAATATGATATGGTGAGCTGTTTAGTGGTTGTTTGGCCTATCGAACAGAACAGAAGAAAATAGCTGTAGCAGTGTAAATACGATGGATTTTTGGTGGTGTTTGGGTATGATTTACGGCCGAAACATAATCATAACATCAACAGCAACTTGACAGTTTAAATAGCAGCTGCAAAAAGTGAAACAAGATGTCTGGATGACTTTCGATAGCGGTTAATGATGATCGAATGCAGTTAGAATTAAGAGAGAGAGAGAGAGAGAAAAGAGAGATGGTTTGTTCATGGGGTTGGTTTGGTATTCAAATAGCAGCAGATACATATGTGTGTGGTGACCGAAGGTGTTGGTGACCGAAGCTGTAGCAGCGATCGCATGAACAAAATATAGAAGAAGAGTTGCAACTGTAGTAAACACAGGTTTCGAGAGTTATTCTAACAAGAAGATACAACCACAGTGTCGATATATATATAGCAGAAGTGGTCTTATGTTTGTGTAAGTGTTATGATATGTGTGTCTTGCATATTAAATATGTATATGTGTAAACATAGAAAGATAGGTGGTGATCGTTGATGATAGTTTGGGTTATGGTCACGAATGACACAATAACAGATGTAAGAGTACTCGATATCAAAACAGGAACAACTAGTATCGAGTAGCAGGTGTCGATTAAATGGTGGTTTGTGAATTCAAGGTGGTTATACGTGGTGGTGTTTTATTTCTCAATTTGTACTGAAGATACATATAATATGCCAATAAAATTTTTATGTATCCCTCAAGAGTCGAGTGAAGTTGTTTTGTTGTTAAGATTGATCGACAGGGAGACAATTTGTGAGTAGATTGTGAGCAGGAGACGAATAAAGGAGATAGGGATTGTTATTAGATTATTATATAAAGGATAAGTGATATATTTACAGCTCATTTGACCCTATTGTAGTTTGTTTGCTACTTTAATTGATTCGTCAGTAACAATCATCCATAAGAAATCAGATACAAAAAAATAAAAGCAGTTTGGAGTCCGTCACAGACTTGTACGATCGATTAAGATGTAAAACAGTTTTTGGAGACAAAAAAAAAGTTCAAACACAGTATGGATTGAGATGTCTAACAAACTATGAATCCTGTGGCTTTTATATACGTAATTATTTATTTATGTGTATATACGTATTTATATGTATGTATCTGTATTTTCTTATATTTATATAATCTGTATTTATAAATATGTACTTGTATTAATAATAATAGTAATACTAATATTAATTATATAACTAAAATAATAAAATTAATTATAATAATTATAATATCAATAATGCTAATAATTAATGATTAATAATTAATAATTTTATAATAATGCTAATTATATTAATAATAAGAATAACAAATAAATAATAATGAAAGTAATAATTTTACTATATCAACTATATTTTGTTTTGTTGTAATATATATATATATATATATATATATATATATATATATATATATATATATATATATATATATTACTTAAGTAATATTTAATAATCATATATAATAACTTTTATTGAATATTTATTACTTATACATTATATATATATATATATATATATATATATATATATATATATATATATATATATATATATATATATATATATATATAATACAATATGGAACTCATATATTTTTATATATAACTTCATTTTAAATTACGCTTAACTATTTTGTATCTTACTTTACATATTTAATTCCATTGTTTAACTTATATTTTATAATTTCAAATTATTAAATATAATTACATTTATATATGTATACATATATATATATATATATTTATATATATATATATATATATATATATATATATATATATATATATATATATATATATATATATATATATATATATATATATATATATATATATATATATATATATATATATATATATATATTTATTTATTTATATACAGATTTATTTAAAAACAGATGTTCGTGAATCATCGAGCAAATTCAAAGGTTAATTGATTTCATGAAACAGTTCAAAATTTTTGAGACTCAACATTACAAACTTTGCTTATCGTGTCGAATTCATATGAAGATTAAGTTTAAATTTAGT
Source organism: Rutidosis leptorrhynchoides (assembly GCF_046630445.1). Classification (NCBI taxonomy): domain Eukaryota; kingdom Viridiplantae; phylum Streptophyta; class Magnoliopsida; order Asterales; family Asteraceae; genus Rutidosis; species Rutidosis leptorrhynchoides. The sequence goes on from NC_092340.1 coordinate 204,376,374, forward strand.
CGAAAATTCCCGGGTCATCACAGTACCTACCCGTCAAAGAAATTTCGTCCTGAAATTTGAGTGAGGTGGTAATGGTTAACAATAAAAATGTTTTCATGATGAAAATTGAGTTGATAAATAGAGTTTTATTATCATTGAGTAATATGGATAAAACAATTCAATTACTCGAAGCGTACGAGTGAAGCTATCACAAAAGATTGAAATAGAAAAAGTAAAGATTCATCTTAACTTTTGAAAAAGTCAGGGTTGAATCCCGGAATTCAAGGGATTTAAAGAAAATCTTCAAAATCTGAGAGGTTTGATTCTTCAGCGAATAAGGAGATTAAGATCTCTATAATTAAATACGGTGATCTGCCTCGATTTCTCTGTCTGATATTTCCTTTATAAATTAAACTCCTCCGTTCATTATTCTCACCATTCCTATCCTTTCTTTCTTAGTTCATACATCCAAAAGATTGTGAAAATGCTTAGTCCAGTTCTAATCCCTAATATTTTCCTAATTATCAGTTATGTCATCCTTCTTTTCAATCTTCCACCAGAAAAATCTGTTTACTTTTAATATAACCTTGGGGTGTTACTATTCTTAATTATGTCGTGTCTTTATATTGCTATTCCTATTAATACCCACGGTTTGTAACTTCAGTGTTGTTATTGAGCTTTATATTTTGGAGCTCTTTGCCTTTTTATTATCCTCCCGACCTCTAGTAAAGCGAGTAACGGTCCAGAATTCGTAAATATGGAATTTCGAATGAACTTAATGTTCTAAACAAGAAAGAATGTAATCGCACGATTTGATTTGTCAAATTTCCAGAATCACAGAGAATAGAACTATCAAGAATATACTTTCTTGATATGTTTAGAAGTTAAGCAGAATGAAAGAGTTATGTAACATGGCACATGATGATGTTATGATCTGTGAATCATCATGTTTCATTAGAAACTCAGCATGACTTACTGTAATATAATCACGTTGATCAAGTGTCATTATATTATACTAACTCATGCATCAGTTCCCAACATTACTTCAATAACATTCGTATTTTAAGCTCAAAAGTTTACAGAATATAGAAACAAACAGTTTCTATATGATGTAACACTGATAGCACGAAGAGATTAATGATTTCAGATAAGAATATTTATGAAAACATCCTCGGAAATATGGAGGATATTTATTATGAAAGATACGATGATATCTTGGAATTTCTAATATCGAAGGATGGTGAAGAAAATTTTTCCGCAAGAGTTTAGAGTCAAAAGCAAGGTATTTGCTAAAGATTTCATCAGAAACGGAATCATCAGGATTCTTAATGTACAAGTTTAGTCCTTGTATTTTGTTCAGAGACTCCTTCGTAGTTTGCTCAATCAGTTTTTCAGTTTGAAACTTTTTTCTGAGCTTTGCCAATATACAATTCTTTATCATCAACTTTTGGCCGTTGAGGTCGTTTACAGTTTTTGTTGCTTCATTCAACTTTTCAAAATTCAGAGTATTAATTCGCAGACTGTATGCTTTTCAGAATGGAAGATCATAGTTCTAAGAGATAAATGTTATATGGATACATATAACTGTTGATGTGGAAATGTTGCGAGGCTCATAATACAGATTTGCTGATTCTCGGTAATTGGTATGGCAATTCTTGTTACAAGATGCGAATGAGTACATGATGAGACTTTAATAGATAAATATAGTGATTTGTCAGAGAGATTTAAACCAAGGAGCGATGAGGTTGCTGGTACATCTACTGATAATATGATGGAATATAAAAGGTTCCCCGGTAACAATAAAAGAGAATACATATAAATCAAGGTAATAATAAGGTTGTTTCGAACGAAAAGTTGAAGTTGACTTGCCGGAGCTGTGACAAAATTTGCTACTTTGAAAGGAATTACCAAGTTATTTTGGGTAATAATTACACTAAAGGAATTGGCACATATACGTGTTAAACGTTTACTCAGGTTCCGAGTATTTTCATGTGCATAACTATATGCGTTAATTTCTTCTTCCGTAGATGAAGTGCGGTTGTTTCATCTTCTCGATTGAGGTGTTTTCAAGATTCATGAAAGGTTTGAATGCAGATTATAATTGTCAAGATACAATGAGGTTTAAGATGAAATCAAGTGGCAAACTTGAAGAATTGTTTAGTTTCATATGTTATAATCAATATTTTAATTTATTTTAATTGTCTAATGTTATTAGTCCACAGTTGATAGTCCACAGTAGTTAACAGACTAATAATTCATATATAGTTTAATATATAATATTCGAATTAATTAATACGTATCGTGACCCGTGTACATGTCTCAGACTCGATCACAACTCAAAGTATATATATTATTTAAGAATCAACCTCAACCCTGTATAGCTAACTCGAACATTACAGCATATAGAGTGTCTATGGTTATTCCAAATAATATATATAGATGTGTCGATATGATATGTCAAAATCTTGTATACGTGTCCCAATATTTAAAGTGCGTAAAAATAAATAACAGAAATTAAATGACGATAAATAAAATTACGAGAATGTAAATTCCAATAATTAAATTGCGATAAATAAAATGTAATCAGTTAGCTAGGAACAATTAGCTAGGAACAATTAGCGTGGATTCTTAGTAAAATTTCTCATAGTTAATTTGTTTGTTTCTAACAAATTTTATTTGTCAAATTTTTCTTCATTATGCCACTTGTTGGATTATGATAAATCAAAATCTAAATATGAAATTGAATGAAAAATGGTTATTATGTGGTGAATGGATTTGTATATCGGTGGATGTAAGTAGGATAGTAAACAACTGTTGAATCAGCTTCGAAGAATGTACAGTGTAACTTATTAATGTGAAATCGGAATATTCCTAGGGTATTACCTACCCGTTAAAATATTTTCACCATTAACAGTTTATACAAAAGAATTTTTAATTACAATCTTTATGAAAATATACTTACATATATATTTTCTTCAGATGTAATATAGATTTAATGAGTTAATATTAAACTCATTTGATTTACGGTTGCAACTAGAATTGCATAATCTCTAAAAACTTTAGAAATTACATCACTTTTACATAGTATTTCTTCAATAATATTATGAATTTATACTTTGCGTGATGTTGGTGTTCGTGGAATTCTTGTGAAATTCGCAAGATACGAATGATGTTATCTGAAAAGTTTCGAGTACATCGATGATGAAAGTGTAAAATCAAACATATATTTGAATAATACGCTTGATTATTATGAAATGGAATTCATTAAATTGGAACAGAGATTGTAGTTAACAATGGTTAAGTTGTTGTCGAAGGATGTACATTATAGCATATTAGTAGTATGAATTAACCGAGTAGTTAAGATTCACACATAATAGCTTAGTACAGAAAGATTTATTATGGTTTAAAAATTTATATATATAAGATATACATATAAATTCTTCAGCGGAAATGAGTTAATACTTCATAACTCGTTGATACAAGATATGTGTTATTGATTCGTAATGGTGTCCACGGTGATTCTTGAACTGGCGGAGCTTTTGATGTTTGATGTCGAACGAGGTGTATATAAAATAGTTATTATTTTACTAGGAAAATACTATTAAATACGATACAATTTTACACAAGATATTTATTTATTTATAGAATGGATATACTTAAACCTTGCTACAACACTTATAGGCAGTGTACCTAATCGTACAGTAGTGTAGTTTTTAGTAAGTCCGGTTCATTCCACAGGGAAATCTTTAAACAAAGCTCAACGCTATATTAGTTTACTTTTATAAAAATACAAATATATATATAAGTAATATTATTATTATAAGGGGGGTTTTTACCGTTTAATGACCGGTTTGTCGATTTTAAGACTTTAGTCGCAGTTAAAACCTAATGTAAAATATAAAATAAATACAAGACTTAAATTAAAGCGTAAAGTAAATAACGATAATGAAATTGCGAATAATAAAAGTGCGATAAAATAAACTTGCGATAATTAAAAAGTACGATAATTAAAAGTGCGATAAAATAAAATAAATAAAAGTGCGATAATTAGAAGTGCAATTAAATATAAAATAAAGGAAATTAAATATGAAATAAAAGAATTATGCTTATTTAAACTTCCGTAATCATGATGTTTGACGTGTTGATTTTAGTTTTATGCCCATGGGTTAATTGTCCTTTGTCCTGGATTATTCAATATGTCCGTCTGGTTTTTGTCCATAACAGTCCATCAGTCATAAATATAAATTGCAAGTGTCCTTGTCAAATTATTATTATACCCGAAGATAAATATTCCAACTAATTGGGGATTTGAATTGTAACAAGGTTTTAATACTTTGTTTAATGAATACACCAGGTTATCGACTGCGTGTAAACCAAGGTTTTACTACTTTGTTAACAATTACACCAATTACCCTTGAATGTAATTTCACCCCTGTTTTAATTATTCTAGTGGCTATTAATCCATTCCCGTGTCCGGTTAAATGAACGATTATTCGTACATATAAATACCCCGCCCATCGTGTCCGATCGAGTGTATATGGTAATTTATAGGGACGCCCAATTGTAAATCTTTATATTAACATTAACAAACTTTCATTTAGTTAAACAAATATAAAGCCCATTAATAGCCCATAGTCTAGTTTCCACAAGTGTCGTTCTTTTTTCCAAACCCCAATTATGGTACAAAGCCCAATTACCCAATTTTAGTAATTAGCCCAACATCATGATTACTTCGTTTTAAATAAGCATAATAATAACTTAGCTACGAGACATTAATGTAAAAAGGTTGAACATAACTTACAATGATTAAAAATAGCGTAGCGTTACACGGACAGAATTTCGACTTACACCCTTACAACATTCGCTAACATACCCTTATTATTAGAATTATAATTAAAATTAAAATATAAATTATAAATATAAATATATTTACGTATGAAGAGGAAGAAAAAAGATGATTAAATTTGATCAGAATTCGGTTGGTTTTATAGCCAGACTTGATTTTTGGGGCTCCGCGACTCGCGGCAAAATGCCCTTAAAACTCCGCGAGTCGCGGAGAGGTATTTACAGCTCACACCCTTGGAGTTTCTTGCTGCCGACGGTTTTTATTATATATATATATAATATATATATAATTAATATAATTAATTATATATTATATTATATTTATATACATAGTTAACTTGTAATTTTTAGTCCGTTGCGTCGAGCGTTAAGAGTTGACTCTGGTCCCGGTTCCGGATTTTCGAACGTCCTTGCGTACAATTTTATATTTTGTACTTTGCGTTTTGAATCTTGTACTTCTGTAATTTCGAGACGTTTCTTATCAATAATTGGAACCTTTTTGATTGTCTTTTGTTCTTTTGAGCTTTTTGGTCGTTTGCGTCTTCAATTCGTCGAATCTGTCTTTTGTCTTCACCTTTTATTATTTAAACGAATATCACTTGTAAATAGAACAATTGCAACTAAAAGCTTGTCTTTCTTGAGGAATAATGCTATGAAATATATGTTCGTTTTTAGCATTATCAAATATTCCCACACTTGAGCGTTGCTTGTCCTCAAGCAATATTGTCTTGAAATACTAGAATCACTTCTTTATTCTTCACACTTTGTACATCAGTGATTTCTATACGGCGGTATAAACAATGGTAGTAACGATATGGTTTACAGTCCCACATGACTATAAAAATTTAGATCCATTAAGGAAATTGGATCTTTATGAAAACATTTGATCTTTTGAAAATTAAATCTAGTTTTTTACCCTAGATAAGTTTTCCGGAATAACCCTTTACCGGTGTTTGCAAAATATTTTTGTGGGTTTGGTGGGTTTCAGATTTGAAAATTTTAGCTCAAAACTTGCGGTTTTGTGTCACCCACTTGCTAACCTTGTATTTGGAAAGCAACACGTCCAGTTTACTTGTTCCGTATATTACCTTTCGGCAAACTACCGTCCGGTTGTAAAGGAAAGCGTTGAACAAGCAACTGTTTAAGGCAATGTCCCGTGACATGCTTTTGATTATGGTCTATAACGTGTCGGACGCAATTACTATCCTTGGTAGGAGCAATAGTAAAGCTCACCCTTATAATTTGTCGGCCTGGCACAAGGTCCTGTCTTTGACCATGCTATGCAACCACCGTTCTTATGGTTGACACCCGATTTGGTTCAGGTGACCTAATGAATTCCAGGTGAATTCCTAGGATTTTACGTTCAATGGTAATGAACGCATTGAAAATAGGGTTTTCAGAAAACAAATCGGTTTATAATTTTGATCAAAATATTTTCTCGTTTAAGCTCGAGTTTAGATATCATTGAATTCGATGAGTTTGAATTCTCAATCTTTAAGGTCAATCTCTAGGATTGAGTAATATCAGTCTTAAAAGCTGATTTTTAATCTTTAAGGAGATTATCCTTTCTGGGGATCTGATTTATTAGTCTTATCCAGCTAATTTGCACGGTGCCCCCCCATTGTATGAGATAAATCCTTCTCATGGTTAGGATAAATCTGACCACTTGGCGACCCTGTTTAATGCTGAGGTCCGTGGATTTCCTGCTGATTTTAGTGATGACTTTTCTAGATTTTTCGTCAACCTACAGCTGGTCTGGACGACAACTTCATGACCTAAATCAAGAAGCGCGTGTCTTTTTCGGAAGACTTTACTTCCTTTTAATGATGGAATTGATTCATCGTGTAGATCCATCTCTTCTTTTCTTTCATTGGGTAAAACAGTTTAGTTTAGTCCAAAGCAAAAGTATTTTCAGTTATTTGTTACAAATATATGTGACATATGTTTAAAATAACTTGGTAAATTTTCCCACACTTGGCTTTTTTTTTTTTTTATCGTCCTCTATTCCATTTTAAATGAATTTTAACATTTTAGTTTGTTTCTCAATTTATGTCTTTTCCGAGGTAACAATAATTTCGGTGTTAAAACCTAGTTTTATCGTTCATAAATATGTATAAACATGATTTGAATTCATTTAATTGAAAATTTTTACTAGAATTGGGTAGTCAGTATATAAGACTAGGGCTGTTCTTTTTTATCAGAGAGCACTAGATTCTAATACAACTACTGCTTTACTAGTATTTTTAATGGTAACCAAGTGTATAAATTAAAAAATTTTAAAATCCGAAAGAATTTAACCCCTTCCCACACTTAAGATCTTGCAATGCCCTCATTTGCAAGAAATCAGTAACAATTTAAATTATTGAGGGTGATTTGTGTGAAAATGATTAAATTTTTACCAAAGTTTCCAAATATATTGGCGTTTGTTTGCTGAATGATAAATGGTGCACATCATTTGTTCATTCCGTCTTGTTGTTATTTCACATATATTTTGCATCTTGTCGTCAAAATTAATTGCTTTTGCTGAACTTAATGCCAGTCTTTGAAAATGCGTTGTTTTACCCTGTTGTGTACATAAGATAAACTGCAAACATATATACATATTTTTGAAGTTTGGTTTATTACCCCACATTCAAAAATTATTAAAATCTAAGAATAAAAGTTAGATAATTAGAAAAATGATTACAATATTAACAAAAATATTAAATGCATCAATAATTACAATTTACAAAATAATAAAAAAAATATAAAGTAAACTAAGGATGATATTGGTACCAATAGGGGTTCCAGGCATAACCATAAGTGCTATAGAATGCTTCGGCAGGGTCATACGTAGGATATGGTGGCTGCATCTCTATCGACCAAGGAGGGAAGACGGGTTTCGGTGTAGGAATATAGTTTCTACCTATATGTTGGCAATGCGCTATGATCTGGTTCTGATGAACTTGCCAATCTTCAAATGCTCTCTGTCTAGCATTTTCGTATTCCTGAGAAGCTATAAACCTATGCATTTCTTGCATCTCATTCCCCCCTCCTACATTACCTTGTTCCTGGTTTCTCTCTACCTGTGGATGTCTACCATTGTATCGTACTGCGGCGTTATTTCGCCGCTTCAAAACTTTCGCACCATGGTATACATTTAAACCTATAGTGTCGCGGGGTTCCGGCTCTTCTACTAATAATCCCCCCCGACTTATATCCACACCGAGATATTCACCAATCAAAGTAATAAAAATACCACCTCCTATTATGCTATGTGGACGCATCCCCCGAACCATAGCTGATAAATAATAACCCACACAATATGGTATACTTACAGCGCTGTGTGGGTCTCGAATACACATATGGTAAAACAAATCTTGTTCATTTACCTTTTCTTTGTTTTTACCCCTTTGTGTAATCGAATTAGCTAAAAACCTATGTATTACTCTTAATTCGACTCTATCTATATCCAAATAAGAGTAGTTTCCCCCTTTGAAACGGTGATGGCTTGTCATTTGACTCCACACACCGTGTGTATCAAAATTCTCATCTATCTTTCTACCGTTTAGTATCAATCCTCTACAATCGGCAGACGCTAACTCCTCAGGCGTATATATACGTAAAGCCTGAGCCATGTCCAGTAAAGACATGTGGCGCATCGAACCGCCTAACAAAAATCTAATAAAAGAACGATCGGTTAAACTAGCTACCCGATCATTCAACTCTATACTACATAACAACTCTTCACACCATACTTTATATACAGGTCTGCGTATGGTGAATAAACATATCCAGTCATTAAAAGAAGAATTACCATACCTCTGTACCAGTAATTCCCTAATTGGCCCGGCCAATTCTACAGCTTCCAAGGGTCCCCATTCTATGACCCTCGGTACCTCAACAACCTTGGAATGAAGAGTATGCAAACCCCGTTGATATTTTGGATAATCTATCCAAAGTCTGTCAAATCGCAGGTTCGGGTGCAACTGTTCCAAGTGCATATCTGAAAAGGTCATGACTGGATGAGGTACATCCTGCTTGTAGTAGTTATCTACCTCCTGTTGTTCCAAGTTCTCAGCAGGAGCATGGCGGGCTTGGGATGAAGATTCACCCCTTTCATTCTGCAAAACACATCAAACACAAATTTTGTGCATCCAAATATGCATTAGTGTCAGCAAAATCATCAATCAAAATAATTACAATGACATTATCAATTTATATCAAACTTAAGCTTATTTTCACATTTTTATCAAATCTACACTTTTTCAAATAAGCATATACGAAAATTTTCGCCAAGTTCATAAGCATTCAACTCAAATAACATGTCAAAATAATCATTACTAGCAAATAAACAAGTCTCAAATGGCATTATCTTTCAAAAATCAAGTTCATGAATTTTGGACTTGAAAAAGTCCACTTTAATTCTCAAAATCATGTTTAGGCTCAAAGTTTGGATCATTTAACTACCTAGACATGTTACACTACTCAATTTAGCAACAATTCATGACAAAAATCGGCCATAACCTGTTTATATCAAAAAGCCCCAAATTGCTCAAGAACACAAACCCTAGATTATTCAAAATTTGAAGTTTACGGCTTCTAATCATGTTAAACAGCATCAATCTAGGTTATACAAGCATAATACATAAACAATTTAAGTCTAATTACACTAAAAAGCATCAAAATCAAATTGGGGAAAAAATAGCTCAAGAACACTAAAATTCGAATTAAATGGTGTTTAGGTGTAGAAATTTACCGTTTTTCTCGAGTAGTTCTTAGATATCATCCTTCTCAACATGATTTTAGCAAAAAATTTGGTGATTAACGGTTAAAAATTGAGATTTTTGGGGGTGATTTTCGGTGGTTTTCGTGGGTTTTTCGCAGTATTTTTCGGGTTGTTTTTGTGTTGTTGAGTGTACTGATCGAGCAGCTCTTTTATTTTTTTTTCTGGGTTTTGGACCCTCCGCGAGTCGCGGAGGTTTTGCCTGCAAACTCCGCGAGTCGCGGAGTTTACCTTTTTTTTTTTTTTTTTTTTTTTTTTTTTATAATCTTTAACTTATAAAACAATTAAGAAATTAATTTTAAAATTTTGTTTCCCTTGTTATTTAGGACGAGGTCGTTTCGGATCGATGTCCTAGTCCGTCCCTCGACAAAATTTTAAAATTTGTCTTTTTGTAGCGATTGTTTTAAAAGCTAAGATTTTTGGGTTTTTTAATGTTTTTGGCATACTTTAAATCAATAAGATTAAAAATAATGATAATAAAAGTTCTCGTCCCTCCCTCGGGTAAAGCAATTTCGGTTCAAAGACCTAGTCTTCAACTTACGACGAATTTTAAAAATCATATTCTTAACTTAATGAGATAAAGTAAATTTTTGTTTTTAAATTCACACAACTTAAATATAAAATTCAAAATTAAAAATTAAAAATTCACACCAAACTTAAAATTTGAAATGCATAAAATTTAAATTTCATATTTTAAAAATTAAAAATTCACACCAAACTTAATTTAAAAATTCATAAATTCATATCAAACTTATATTAATTTTTCAAATATTTATAATTTTAAATATATTGTTTTTACAAAGTTTACAATATTAATTTAAGATTTAAATATTAATTTTAAAAACATGGTAAAAAAAAATTAAAAATCTTTTTGTCTTTTTATCCCACTTTAATCAATCAAATATTATCAAAAATATGCGCCCCTCTTTTCGGTAAAGTAATTTCGGTTCCAAGACCTAATTTAACTCATGACGAATTTTTGAAATATTTTGGGTTGATTGATTAAAGATATTTATACCTTAAGAATAAACGTTAAATTTCGCAGTGATGTAATAAATTTTTGAACGATATCAATAATTTCGGTCGCCAAACCTAATTTTATTTAATACCAATTTAATACTTTTTAGCGAACAAATTAGCGTTTATTATCAAAAGGTTAAAAATAAAAATAAAAATAAAAACTGTACAGACATACCTGTGAAATAGATTTCTTAGTTATATGATCTATTATATTCATAAGATAGTCGGTTTAATTGGTTTTCCATGGCTGCATAGGCGTAACCTCGAGCATTCATTGTCTTTTCTTCTAAACATATGAACGGTCCGTCTCTGCATAAAGTAACAAATTCGGTATTTGAATAGGTTTGATTATTTGAACATTTACCTCCATGTGACCATTTTCCGCATTTGTGACATCGTTCTAGGTGTCGTGCTCTTCTTTTCGCTGCGGATTTTGATTTTCCTTTACCAAATTGTAACTTATTATCTTCGCATCTGGATCCTTTTCTAACTCCGTCCATTCTTTCTCTGATTACTTATACTAATTCACTCGGTAGTATGTCATTATTTCTTTTAGTGATCAAAGCGTGTAGCATTAGACCATGGTTTAGTTCACAGGCAGTCTTCATTTTGTAAAAACCTAAAAAAAATAAAAATTCAGAATGGGGGGAGAAGACTAGTTCTTTAGGGTCTGCTAGGAAAAGACCATACGTGTTCCATTTTCGAGAACTACACGAAAACAGACAATCTAACTCTAACAGAAATATATATTATCCTTTAAAGACTTGATTCTCCCCACACTTAGTTAGCTGTGGTGTCGAAATTGTGATTAACTTCGTTGTCGACTTCCATCGGACCATGTATGTAATGTTTAACTCTGTGACCATTAACTTTAAATTCAATCCCATTTGAATTTATCAATTCTATCGTTCCGTATGGGAAAACTCTTTTGACTATGAATGGTCCAGACCATCTTGATTTCAATTTTCCAGGAAATAGCTTGAATCGTGAATTGAAAAGAAGAACTCTGTCTCCTTCTTTGAATTCTTTTGAACTTCTGATTCTTTTATCATGCCATTTCTTCGTTCTTTCTTTATAGATTAACGAATTTTCGTATGCTTCATGTCTTAATTCTTCTAATTCGTTTAGTTGACTTAATCGTAGACGTCCAGCTTCATGTAAATCAAGATTACATGTCTTCAAAGCCCAAAATGCTTTGTGTTCAATTTCTACTGGAAAATGACATGCTTTTCCATACACAAGTCTAAAAGGTGTGGTTCCAATTGGAGTTTTGTAGGCTGTTCTAAAAGCCCAGAGTGCATCCTCCAATTTAATGGACCATTCCTTCGGATTTGATCCTACGGTTTTCTCTAGAATACGTTTTAAAGCTCGGTTTGTATTTTCAACTTGTCCACTTGTTTGTGGATGATATGCGGTGGAGATTTTATGAGTTACTCCATATCTTTTAAGAACTTTCTCAAGTTGATTATTACAAAAATGAGTACCCCGATCACTTATTAAAGCTTTCGGTGTTCCAAACCTTGCAAAAAGACGTTTTAAAAAGTTGACTACAACTCGTGCATCGTTAGTTGGGAGAGCTTGTGCTTCCGCCCATTTAGATACATAATCAATGGCTACGAGTATATATAAATTATTATGAGATTTTGGAAATGGACCCATAAAGTCAATACCCCAAATGTCAAATACTTCACATACTTGGATGATATTTTGTGGCATTTCATCACGTTGACTTATTCTTCCGGCCCTTTGACATGCATCACAGGATTTGCAAAGAAGGTGTGCGTCTTTGTAAATTGTAGGCCAATAGAATCCAGCTTCATAAACTTTTCTTGCTGTTAGTTGAGGCCCATAATGCCCTCCTGTTGGTCCTGTGTGACAATGGTTTAAAATTTTACTAGCTTCATCTCCAAATACACATCGGCGTATTATTCCATCGGGACAACTTTTAAACAGATGTGGATCTTCCCAGAAATAGTGTTTTATATCACTGAAGAATTTCTTTCGTCTTTGGTACGATAATCCTTTTTCAAGGAATCCACAAACTAAGTAGTTTGCATAGTCTGCAAACCATGGGATTTCTTTATAATCTATCTTCAATAGATATTCATCAGGAAAGTTGTCTTGTATGGCCGATTCATTCAGAACTTCTAATTCGGGATTTTCAAGACGAGAAAGATGATCAGCGGCGAGATTTTCTGCTCCTCTTTTATCTCGGATTTCAATATCAAACTCTTGTAAGAGTAAAATCCAACGGATTAATCTTGGTTTAGCATCTTGTTTTGAAAATAGGTATCTAAGAGCAGAATGGTCGGTATAGACCACCGTTTTTGCTAGAACGAGATATGATCGAAATTTGTCAAAAGCAAAGACAATAGCAAGGAGTTCTTTTTCAGTAGTTGTATAGTTCGTTTGTGCTCCTTGTAATGTCTTACTAGCATAATATATAGGTTGAAATCGTTTTTCAATCCTTTGTCCTAAAACGGCTCCCATTGCAAAATCACTTGCATCGCACATTAGTTCAAATGGTAGATTCCAATTTGGTGTTATCATGATCGGTGCATTAGTGAGTTTTTCTTTAAGAATATTAAAAGATTTGATACACTCATCTGAAAAGATGAATGGCGCATCCTTTTCTAGGAGTTTATTCATAGGAGTGGCAATTTTAGAAAAATCTTTTATGAAACGTCGGTAAAAACCGGCATGCCCTAGAAAACTCCTAACTCCTCTAACATTGGTGGGATGTGGAAGTTTAGCAATTACATCTACTTTAGCTCTATCCACTTCAATTCCTTCTTTTGAAATTTTATGCCCAAGAACGATGCCTTCTTTAACCATGAAATGGCATTTCTCCCAATTAAGTACTAGATTTGATTTTTCGCATCTAATTAGCATTCGTTCCAGATTAACTAGACATGATTTAAATGTATCACCGAAGACTGAAAAGTCATCCATGAATACTTCCATGCATTCTTCTATCATGTCATGAAAAATCGCCATCATACACCTTTGAAAGGTTGCAGGGGCGTTACAAAGTCCAAATGGCATGCGTTTGTAAGCAAAAGTACCATAAGGGCACGTGAATGTGGTTTTCTCTTGATCTTCGGGTGCTATTGGAATTTGAAAATATCCGGAAAATCCATCTAGAAAACAATAGTAACTATTTCCGGCTAATCTTTCCAACATTTGATCTATGAAAGGTAAGGGAAAGTGATCTTTTCTGGTGGCGTCATTTAATTTTCTATAATCAATACATACACGCCATCCTGTTACAGTCCTAGTAGGAATAAGCTCATTTTTCTCATTTGTGATGACAGTCATGCCACCCTTCTTAGGCACGCATTGAACTGGGCTTACCCATGGACTATCAGAGATTGGATATATTAAACCTGCATCTAGCAGTTTAATAATCTCTTTCTTAACTACATCTTGCATATTAGGATTTAGTCTTCGTTGACGTTGCACATACGTTTTATGACCTTCTTCCATAAGGATTTTATGTGTGCAATACGAAGGACTTATTCCTTTAATATCATGAATCTTCCATGCAATGGCTGGTTTATGAGCTTTCAACACAGAAATGAGTTGTGATTTCTCATTTTCAGTAAGAGAAGATGATATTATTACAGGTAATTCAGATTCACCATGTAAATAAGCGTATTCCAGATGGTTTGGAAGTGGCTTTAATTCTAATTTCGGAGGTTCTTCTATCGATGATTTATATCGATATCTGTCTTCTTCTTTTAGCATTTGAATTTCTTCTGTTGTTGGTTCATATCCATTAGCTATAAGTGTAGCTAACATTTCAGCTTCATCAATTGGTTCATTACCTTCTCCTAAAGAACATTCTCCTGTTCCTTGTAATTCTGGAAATTCTTCTAATAATTCTGCATGTGCATCTATAGTTTGAATATAATAACATGTATCATCTGCAGATTGTGGTTGTTGCATTGCTCTATCAACTGAAAAGGTAACACTCTCATCCTCTATACTTAGGGTCAGTTTCTTACCGAACACGTCTATCATTGCTTTAGCCGTGTTTAAGAATGGTCTTCCTAATATGAGAGGAACTTGAGAATCTTCTTCCATGTCCAAAACAACAAAATCTACTGGAAATACTAAAGTACCAACTTTAACTAGCATGTTCTCCATTATCCCTCTAGGATATTTTATTGATCTATCGGCTAGTTGTATGCTTATTCTTGTTGGTTTCAATTCTCCAAGGTCTAGTTTAGCGTATAGTGAATACGGCATTAGATTTATACTAGCACCTAAGTCTGCTAATGCTTCTATTGAACTAAGACTACCCAGAAAACATGGAATTGTGAAACTTCCTGGATCAGATAGTTTTTCTGGTATCTTATTCAACAGCACTGCTGAACAATTTGCATTCATAGTGACAGCCGAGAGTTCTTCCATTTTCTTTCTATTCGTGATTAGATCTTTCAAGAATTTAGCATATCTTGGCATTCCTGAAATCACGTCAATGAAAGGAAGGTTTACATTTATCTGTTTAAACATATCCAAGAATTTGGATTGCTCGGCTTCAAGTTTTTCCTTCTTCATTTTACTCGGATAAGGAAGTGGTGGTTGATATGGTTTAACATAAGGTTTATCCTTAACTGTGTTATCTTCATTAACCTTTTCAACTACCGGTTCTTTTTCCTTATCTTGATCAGGTTGTGGTTCTTGTGGAGTAGGAATAGTTTCATCAGAAGTTACAGGTATTTCAGGTGGTTTAAGTGTTGTACCACTTCTTGTGGTAATAGCTTTAGCTGTTTCATTCCGGGGGTTAGCATTTGTATCACTAGGTAGACTTCCCGGTTTTCTTTCACCTATCAACCTTGCTAGGTTACTTACTTCTTGTTCCAGATTTTGAATAGAAGCTTGTTGATTTCTAAATGCTTGAGCATTTTGTTCATTTGTTTGTTTTTGAGATGTGAAAAACTGCGTTTGAGTTTCAACTAGCTTCGTCATCATATCTTCTAAATTCGGCTTTTTATCATCGGTTTGTTGTGGTGGTTTGTTTTGAAAATTCGATCTTTGCTGATTATAAGTATTATTGGATACTTTTTGATTGCTAGGACCTTGTTGGTTGTTGTATGGAATATTTCGGTTATAATTCTGGTTTTGATTGTAAATCGGTCTTGGCGGTTGATAATTATTCTGATAATTATTTCCAGGCCTTTGGTTTATGTATGAAATATTCTCTCTTTGTTCCATTGTTAATTCAATACTGAGACAATCTTTTGTCAAATGTGGTCCTCCACACTGTTCACAACTAATTCGTATTGCATGAATATCTTTAGTCATCTTTTCCATTCGTCTCTCGAAAGCATCTATCTTTGCGGAAATGGAATCTAAGTCATGGCTAGAATCGGCTCTAGCTGCTTTAGATGATCTAATGATATCTTTTTCTTGGTGCCACTCATGTGAGTGAGAAGCAGTATTATCAATAATTTTGTAAGCATCAGTTTCGGTTTTCTTCATAATAGAACCACCAGCTGCTATATCTATGTCTTTTCTTGTAGTGATGTCGCATCCTCGGTAGAATATTTGTACTATTTGACAGGTGTCTAAACCATGTTGCGGACATCCTCTTAATAACTTTCCATATCTTGTCCACGCCTCATATAGAGTTTCATTTGGCTTCTGTGTGAACGTAACAATTTCTGCTTGAAGTCTTACGGCTTTAGATGCAGGAAAGAATTGTTTAAGAAATTTGTCAATTAAAACATCCCATGTATCGATCGCTCCTTCAGGTAATGATTCCAACCAATCTTTGGCTTCTCCCTTTAAAGTCCAGGGAAATAACATGAGGTATATCTGTTCATCCTCCACTTCTCGGATTTTAAATAGTGTGCAGATCCTATTAAAGGTACGTAGATGTTCATTTGGATCTTCTTTCGGCGCACCACTAAATTGGCATTGATTAGTCACCATGTGTAGAATTTGTCCTTTGATTTCATAATCTGGCGCATTAATGTCTGGATGAGTAATTGCGTGACCTTGGCCAGTGCGTTTAGCTCTCATTCGGTCTTCCATACTTAAAGGTTCCAGATTCTCCATAATTGAATTTGTTGAATCGGTATCACTAGATGATTCTGATTTAATAGTTCGTTCCTCAACAATCTCTGTTTGAATGATTGGTGGTTCCGGAGGAAAGTTTAATGGTTCAGGATCTACGAACCGTTCCTGAATATTCTCTGGATTCTCAATTGTGAGGTTGGGTTCAAAAAATGGATTATCGGAAATTTGAACTGAAGTACTTGGTCGACTGGATGACGATTCTAAAGAAAAATCAACGGCGGTTATATTTGTTAAACGATGTCTTGATCGAGTTACAGGTGGTGAACGTACAAAAGGTGATGAACGTCTTGCTCGGTGCATTCACAGAATATCCTATTAGTTTTTAAAAGGAAAGAAAAGTTATAATAAGTTATCCAATCAATAGACTTTTCTGATTTTGCCCACGTTTCGAATAGCCAAAAGATGCAGCAGAGGGGCAGGATTCGTTTGGTCTCAATATAATTGAGGACTGTTTGGCTCCAATAACCCGGTCCACGTACAAATCCAACTATTACTACGAACCAGAAAATTTTGATGTCTATTAATTTAACCACTTAAAATAAATTTTCGTAATTTTAAGAAATTTAGAGAAGAAGTAGAAAAAATTCTAAGTCTTAAAAACTAGAATGGCGAGAAATAAGAGAGAAAAAGAGTTCGTCGAAAAAGGTCGAAAAAGAAAAAATGATTGAAAAATAAAAGGTGACGGAAAAATAAAAGAAACTTATCAAAACTTAAAAATACTTAACTAATTTAACCTTATTACTACAACTAACTTAAAATTATAATCGCAAATTGAAATTACTAATTGGAATGATAATTGATACATAGTAAAAGGTCTAAAAATATTAAAGCTTACAGGAAAAACTAAATCCCAAATGGAAATAACTTAAAAAGAAACTAAATCTTAAAAAGGCGTCGCAAAATTTTAAAGCACCTAAATCTTAGTCTAAAGAAAAAGCACTTAAGGAATTCTACGGCAAAGCCTAAAAATCTAGGAGTAAAAATAACTATAGCTAAAACTAAGTTTAAAATTAAATATGAGCTAAAAAATACAAATATTACGCTACAACGATTAAAAAGGTACAAAATATAAAAATATACAAAAAGTTGTAAAAAGTACAATTTTTATAAAAATATTATTTTTATATTATTTACTTAATAAAACTATTAATTTTATAATTTAATAAAACTAATTTAATACTAAATACATAAATAAATAAAAAGTAAAAATAAAAACTAAAACTAATAATAATAATAATAATTATAATTAGGTTTAATAATTAATAATAATTAATATTAACCGTAATTAATGCAGGTTTAGGGCTTCCTGTTGCCTGTCAGAAACCCTCCGCGAGTCGCGGCAATTAAAGAAGAAAACCCCGCGAGTCGCGGGGTTCAGGAATTCTGTTGACAGCTGATAATTTTTACGCGTTTTTCTTTAATTTTATTATTATTTTTTTTTTGTTTTTAATTTAAATAAACGATTTTAAAATAAAACTTATATTTTTATAAACTAAAATAGAAATAAAGAAACTTATAAAACTTAAATATTTAACAAAATCTTAAAAATGCTTATATTTTTGTTTTTCTTTTTATATTTTCGAATATTTAAAACGTATTTTTACAAAAACGACATTTAATAAAAGTAACTAAAAATCTTTTTTTTTTTTTTATATTAGCGTTGCGCTTCCGGCTTTTAAGATAGTCCCCGGCAGCGGCGCCAAAAATACTTGATGTCGAACGAGGTGTATATAAAATAGTTATTATTTTACTAGGAAAATACTATTAAATACGATACAATTTTACACAAGATATTTATTTATTTATAGAATGGATATACTTAAACCTTGCTACAACACTTATAGGCAGTGTACCTAATCGTACAGTAGTGTAGTTTTTAGTAAGTCCGGTTCGTTCCACAGGGAAATCTTTAAACAAAGCTCAACGCTATATTAGTTTACTTTTATAAAAATACAAATATATATATAAGTAATATTATTATTATAAGGGGGGGTTTTTACCGTTTAATGACCGGTTTGTCGATTTTAAGACTTTAGTCGCAGTTAAAACCTAATGTAAAATATAAAATAAATACAAGACTTAAATTAAAGCGTAAAGTAAATAACGATAATGAAATTGAGAATAATAAAAGTGCGATAAAATAAACTTGCGATAATTAAAAAGTACGATAATTAAAAGTGCGATAAAATAAAATAAATAAAAGTGCGATAATTAGAAGTGCAATTAAATATAAAATAAAGGAAATTAAATATGAAATAAAAGAATTATGCTTATTTAAACTTCCGTAATCATGATGTTTGACGTGTTGATTTTAGTTTTATGCCCATGGGTTAATTGTCCTTTGTCCTGGATTATTCAATATGTCCGTCTGGTTTTTGTCCATAACAGTCCATCAGTCATAAATATAAATTGCAAGTGTCCTTGTCAAATTATTATTATACCCGAAGATAAATATTCCAACTAATTGGGGATTCGAATTGTAACAAGGTTTTAATACTTTGTTTAATGAATACACCAGGTTATCGACTGCGTGTAAACCAAGGTTTTACTACTTTGTTAACAATTACACCAATTACCCTTGAATGTAATTTCACCCCTGTTTTAATTATTCTAGTGGCTATTAATCCATTCCCGTGTCCGGTTAAATGAACGATTATTCGTACATATAAATACCCCGCCCATCGTGTCCGATCGAGTGTATATGGTAATTTATAGGGACGCCCAATTGTAAATCTTTATATTAACATTAACAAACTTTCATTTAGTTAAACAAATATAAAGCCCATTAATAGCCCATAGTCTAGTTTCCACAAGTGTCGTTCTTTTTTCCAAACCCCAATTATGGTACAAAGCCCAATTACCCAATTTTAGTAATTAGCCCAACATCATGATTACTTCGTTTTAAATAAGCATAATAATAACTTAGCTACGAGACATTAATGTAAAAAGGTTGAACATAACTTACAATGATTAAAAATAGCGTAGCGTTACACGGACAGAATTTCGACTTACACCCTTACAACATTCGCTAACATACCCTTATTATTAGAATTATAATTAAAATTAAAATATAAATTATAAATATAAATATATTTACGTATGAAGAGGAAGAAAAAAGATGATTAAATTTGATCAGAATTCGGTTGGTTTTATAGCCAGACTTGATTTTTGGGGCTCCGCGACTCGCGGCAAAATGCCCTTAAAACTCCGCGAGTCGCGGAGAGGTATTTACAGCTCACACCCTTGGAGTTTCTTGCTGCCGACGGTTTTTATTATATATATATAATATATATATAATTAATATAATTAATTATATATTATATTATATTTATATACATAGTTAACTTGTAATTTTTAGTCCGTTGCGTCGAGCGTTAAGAGTTGACTCTGGTCCCGGTTCTGGATTTTCGAACGTCCTTGCGTACAATTTTATATTTTGTACTTTGCGTTTTGAATCTTGTACTTCTGTAATTTCGAGACGTTTCTTATCAATAATTGGAACCTTTTTGATTGTCTTTTGTTCTTTTGAGCTTTTTGGTCGTTTGCGTCTTCAATTCGTCGAATCTGTCTTTTGTCTTCACCTTTTATTATTTAAACGAATATCACTTGTAAATAGAACAATTGCAACTAAAAGCTTGTCTTTCTTGAGGAATAATGCTATGAAATATATGTTCGTTTTTAGCATTATCAATGTTATAGGTGTTGCTGATTCTGACGTTGCCGATGGCACTGAATGTGCTGGTGATGTTAACGGTACTGTTGATGCTGCTGGTAAAACAAGTCTAGCTTGCGAATCACGCATCATTCTTGTCAGGGTTTCTACTCTTCCTTCTATCATTTTGGTTCAATCATCTGATTTCTAGTTAGGGTTAGAATATATAATCTCTAAGACTTTAGAGATTACATAATCGCTGCAGAAGGTTTCTTTAATGAAGTTATGAATCAATACTTCATCGTTTGTTGTTATTGGTATTCCTTGATATCTACAGAGCGTATGACATGGGTGCTCGTGTGATAGATTGTAAATTTGAGGTTTACGACGCGATTATGGTTGGAGGGGGTAATGGTACTAATGGCATTGATGATGATGGTACTGGTTATGCTGCTGGTGCTGCTGCTAGTGTTTGTAACCTTTACACCATATTCTCCAAAGCCACTACCCTAGTGCGAAGCTCGTTGACTTCTTCTATTACACCGGGGTGATTGTCGGTTCGGACGAGCGGATAAATAAAATCTAGAATTTGATGTAGTATATAATCATGACGAGATACTCGAGAAATGAGAGAGAAAATGGTGTTTCGGACAGGTTCGCCAGTAAGTGTTTCAGGTTCTTCGTCAAGAGGGCAATGTGGTCGATGGAAAGGATCGCCTTCTTCTTATCTCCAATGATTGAGGAGGCTACGAACCCTTCCCCACTTCATCGATGTGACGACCCGGAAATTTCCGACTAAATTTAAACTTTATCTTTATATTATTCTGAAACGATAAGCAATGTTTGTTAAGTTAAACCTCATGGATTTTAAACTATGTTTATACATTAATTTAAACCTCGACCAAATTCCAGTGATTCACGAACCATTAAATGAACATATATGAATATGTATGTATATGTGTATATGTTATAAATTGAAAATGTCAACAAAGTATTTAAACATATAATGCTTTATATGAACGTATTTGTTTCAATATGATTATCGACGAAATTAAAAAAAAATATATTAAATGATTGAATTATCAGAAACATTGAATTATGATTACAAGTCTCTGTTGAGAGGTCCACTATGATTTGAAAAAATCTATTCCTCTTAACGATATTCGGAATAATTTGTAAAGCTATTTATAAATAAAAATAAAAAGTGTCATTTACGAAAGTTAGACAAAAGCTAGTGGAAAATTGGTTTCCATAATATTCTATTAATCTATTTTCAAACGTACAAAAACATTTTCAGTTTAAAAAGAACTTTATTATTAAAACGTATATAACTTTTATAAATATCTAGAATCACTTTTGACAACTCATTACTTAACCAGTATAATAAATATAACGATATTTATATTTTATTTCATTAAATATATATAACGATTTAAATTAATATTATATATATTTATACGCGTATTATACATACATAGTTTTTATACTTTTACTATACTTTAACTTTACCTTTACTTTACTTTTACTTTACTTTAACTTTAATAATTCACTTTAATAATTCATACTTTAATAATTTACTTTAATAATTCACTTTAATAATTCATACTTTAATAATTCACTTTAATAATTCATACTTTAATAATTCACTTTAATAATTCATACTTTAATAATTCACTTTAATAATTCATACTTTAATAATTCACTTTAATAATTCATACTTTAATAATTCACTTTAATAATTCAAAAATCTATTATAAATAGAATTCAATAGGTTTCATTATTTCATAGAAACTTGAAAATATATTTCTCTAAACTCTCTCAATCAATTTATATATATATATATATATATATATATATATATATATATATATATATATATATATATATATATATATATATATATATATATATATATATATTTTTGCTCTGTATTATTTCAACATATTATTAGTATACATAAAATATTACGACGGAGTGATGTCCGAGTGATTTCAAAATAGTTTTTTGAATGAGTCGAAGCTAAGGAAATTATGGGTTATAGCTATGGAGGTGATGTGTATGGTTCATGGGTATGCTCGTGAGGTCAATCTAGTGTTTATCATCTCCGTTGCGTCTACGTACTTTCCTGCAATATTGAATCTCAATATTGATACGTGAGCACTCAAACTTAACTTTTATATATCAATAGTGTATCCCTAACTAGTGCTCGAGTATATAGGATTATGCATGCTTGTACATTCGATATTGTCCTTAGATAGGTTTGTTGAATCCTGAATTAGATACATATGCTACTGAGATAGGGTATATGATATGCATGTCATTGGAAAGCTAGCGAAAAATTAAGAACTTTTCATTTAGATATCGAATGGTTTCGATGAACGGATTAGAAGTTATAGCCAACTGAATTTTAGTATTATTGTTAAAATGATTATTATTACTATTGTCGTTATTATTTTAATAGAAATATCATTGTTATTATAAAATATCATTACTACTATTATGTTAGTATTATCATTTTATCATAATACCATTTTTAGTAAATATAAATATTGTTATAGAATAATAATAATTATTATTATAAAATAATACAACTTTTACTTATTATTATTATGATCAATATTATTTTATCAAATAAATAGGGGATACAAAGATATTTTTCACCACGCATAAT
Organism: Rutidosis leptorrhynchoides; assembly: GCF_046630445.1. NCBI lineage: Eukaryota > Viridiplantae > Streptophyta > Magnoliopsida > Asterales > Asteraceae > Rutidosis > Rutidosis leptorrhynchoides. Next base: position 204,399,393 of record NC_092340.1, read on the forward strand.
ATAATTACATTAATAATACTTACCACTATAGTTTTATGATATTAAGTGAACTTTATAAATTTTACTACTTAAGATATATAAAAGTATATATTATATATAAACGTTAATATAAATTTTTATTAATAAATGACTTTTATTATTATAAAATCTAATAAATATATTTAAATATATAAAACGACTATAGTTAAGTTATATAATAAACACGTATAAATTTTAGAAGTCATTTTGGGTCAAGTTGACCTTTGTTGACTTTTGCATATTAGTCTCGAGCATTAAGATTGTGGTACACTATGACTTGACCAAAAATTGTTAGACAAATATTGACCAACATATAAATATATATAATTAATATAGGTTCGTGAATCTGAGGCCAACCTTGCACTTGTTAAATGACGTTATATGTATTTTTACTACGAAATACAGTATGGTGAGTTTCATTTGCTCCCTTTTTAATTGCTTTTGCAATATATATTTTTGGGCTGAGAATACATGCGCTGTTTTATAAATGTTTTACGAAATAGGCACAAGTACTAAAACTAATTCTACGTGGGTTTAAACCAGAAATATACCCTTAGCTTGGTAACATTAAACTACTTGTCTATGTACGGTAGGCGCGAATCCTAAAGATAGATCTATTGGGCCTGACAAACCCCATCCTGACTATGGGATGCTTTAGTACTTTGAGGTTATTTTAAACACACCTGATCTGGTGTACTTCATAGGGTAAAACATGAACGTTAAGGCTTGTTACCGGGTGCCTACAACTTATAGAATACTTTTATACACTTGCGAGTGTACATATATTTATAAACGAAAATCTTGTGGTCTATTAATATATTGAAATGAACATTATGATAAACCTATGAACTCACCAACCTTTTGGTTGACACTTTAAAGCATGTTTATTCTCAGGTATTAAAGAAATCTTCCGCTGTGCATTAGCTCACTTTAAGGATATTACTTGGAGTCATTCATGGCATATTTTGAAAGACGTTGCATTCGAGTCATTGAGTTCATCAAGATTATTATTATGTCAATTATAGTTGGATGTATTATCAAATGGTGTGCATGCCATCAACTTTCGTTGTAACGAAAGTTTGTCTTTTAAAAACAAATGCAATGTTTGTAAAATGTATCATATAGAGGTCAAATACCTCGCGATGTAATCAACTATTGTGAATCGTTTATAATATATATGAACGGGTCCTTTCAGTTGGTATCAGAGCGGCGGTCTTAGCGAACCAGGTATGCATTAGTGTGTCTAACTGATAGTCGTTAGGATGCATTAGTGAGCCTGGACTTCGACCGTGTCTGCATGTCAAAAGTTTTGCTTATCATTTTTGTCGGAAATTGCCTGCTTATCATTCTTAGTCTAGACACGTCTTACTGCATTGATTGCATGAATAGTGTATAGACAAAATTCATATCTTAGCGTATCTGCTAATCCATATCTTAGCGTATCTGTTACTGTAAACTTTGCCTGACATATCCCGTAAATTCCTCCGTAATCTACGAAATCTTTTGCGCTATATATATAGATATTCTATGTAATTAGAATACCATCCGATAGCCGAAAATCATTTCATATCGAAAAATCCTTTATTCAATCGAACGAAATGGAATTCGTCATTAGTTCAAGTCCTTCGAATTCCGATATGGAATCCCACTCAAGCTCCGAAAGCAGTGTGACCGGAATGGATCAACCAATTAGCCATCATCTATTCTGGATGAATTGGGGATAGCTTCGTAGACTCCTCAATAACTGGAGACAAGAAGAAGGTGATCCCTTCCATCCACCACATTGCCCTCTTGGCGATGAACCTGAAGCACTTACCGGCGAACCGGTCCGAAACACCATTTTCTCTCTCATTTCCAGAGTATCTCGTCACGATTATATACTACATCAAATTCTAGATTTTATTTATCCGCTCGTCCGAACCGACAATCACCCCGGTGTAATAGAAGAAGTCAACGAGCTTCGCGCTCGAGTAGTGGCTTTAGAGAATATGGTGCAAGGGTTACAAACACCAACAGCAGCACCAGCAGCATAACCAGTACCACCATCAGCAACACCAACAGTACCATGAACATCACCAGTACAGTCAGTGCCATCAGCGTTGTCAGAATCAGCAGCACCTATAACATCACAAACTCCGTCAGTTCAAGAATCACCGTGGACATCATTATAAATCAACAAGTATGTCATATCAATGAGTTATGAAGTATTAACTCATTTCCACTAAAGGATTTATATGTATATCTTATATATATATAAATTTTTAGACCATAATAAATATTTCCGTACTAAGCTATTATGTGTGAATCTTAACTACTCGGTTAATTCATGTTACTAATATACAATAATGTACGTCCTTCGTCCACAACTTAACCATCATTAACTACAATCTCTGCCTCAATTCAATAAATCCCAATTCATAATAAATCAAATGAATTATTCAAATATAAGTTTGATTTTTCACTTTCATCGTCGACGTACTCGAAACTTTTCAAATAACATTATTCGTACCTTGCGAAATTCACAAGAATTCAACAAACACCAACAAATAACGAAGTATTAATTCATAATTTCAATTTTATTGAATAAATACTCCGTAAAAGTTATGTAATTTCTAAAGTCTTTAGGGATTATTCAGTTCTAGTTTCAACCGTAAATCAAATGAGTTTAATTTAATATTAATTCATTAAATCTATGTTACATCTGAAGAAAATATGCACATATATATTTTCATAAAGACTGTAATAAAATTCTGTTGTACAAAATATTAATTGTGAAATTTTTTTTAACGGGTAGGTAATACCCGAGAGATATATAAATTCACAATTAATATGTTACATTTTTCGAATCTGATTAAGCAAATCATCAACTATACTCCCAAAATCTCACAACAATATACATTCTTGTATAGAAATCAAAACAACCATTCTCACCCAAATTTGATTACGCATTCTGATTTTGACAAATCAAAATCCAAGCCATGATTTAACAGAAGACATCACTCTTAGATTCCTACATCTTTCAAAGCTATACTTTGACTTCAAAACTGTGTTAGAACATCATATGTATATTAACGATTACAAACTGTGTTCAAACTCTCCGAAGTTTTTGAAGACACTTCAAACAATGAACAATCGAGATGATGATCCAACCACATATTACCCACATTTATGTACCTAAAAAGCTCTCGAAGCCAAAGTCATAGTTCGACGTGTATCCTTGTCAGACCCTTTGGCATTTATTAGCTAAAATGACTTTTCAATTCCTTTTCAAAGTAGACAGTTTTGTCACAGCTCCAGCAAGTCAACTTCGACTTTTCATTCGGACTAGTCTTATTATAACCTCGATAGATACGTTGCCCTTTTGTCATCGTTACTGGGGACCTTTCATATCTCGCCACCTTAGCAATAAACTTACCAACAACTTCAATTATCTTTGACTTTTCAAAAAATCATTATATTTATTAAAATCACATCATTTACTCATTCGCATCTTGTAACGAGAATTGTCATACGAATCATCGAAAAACAGTAACCAGTATTTTGAAATCTCGCAGCATGTCTACGCCAACAGTTATATGTGTACGTAAAACGTCTATCTCCTGGACTTACATACTTTGAATGTGAAGTTCTGAAAAATATTTTGAACTGCAAACTAGTTCTTGAAATGCTGACGAAGCATCAAAAACTGTAAACGATCTTAACAGTAAAAAGTTTGATGACAAAGAATAGTAAGGTGGTAAAGCTGAGAAAAAGAGAAGGTTTGGAACTGGAAAACGGATTGAACAGACTATGAAGGAGGCTGTGGACAAATCACAAAGACTAAATCTGCCTTCAAAGAATCCAAATGATTCAGTGCCTGCTAAAGTCATTAACGAATACCTTACTCTTTATTCTAAACCTTTACAGACAAATCTTCATCATCATCCATCAATATTAGAAATTCTAAGATATTATCATATCTTTCATTATAAATATCCGCGATATTTCTGAAGATATTTTCACAACTAATCTTATCTGAAGTCATTTATCTCTTTGCGCTATCAGTGTTACAGCATATAAGAAACTATTAGTTTCTATATTCTATAAACTTTCGAGTTTAAATTATGAATGTTTTGAAGTAGTGTTGGGAACTAAAGCATGAGTTAGTATAATATAATGACACTTGATCAACGTGATTATATTACAGTAAGTCATGCTGAGTTTCTAATGGGACATGACGATTCACAGACCATGCCGTCATCATGTTCCATGTTACACGAATCTTGTATTCTATTTAATCTCTAAAAATATCAAGAATATATTTTCTTGATGATTCGGTCTTTTCAGGGTATTCTGGTAAATTAACAAATCAAGATCGTGCCATTACCATTTCCTTCTTAGAACATTAACTATGTTCATTGTTAAATTCATATCTGCGAATACTGAACCATTACAAACGTTGCTTAATCGCAAGAAGAAGAAACGAAAGGACAAAACTCCAAAATAGAAATTGGAGTATAAATCGCAGCAAATAAAAGGGAGCATTAACTGTGGATGTCAATGATTATAGAAGACAAAAGCAGGGGATTTGAAATATAAGGGAAGATATAAAACCCAACAACCACCCAAAAATTATAAACCGTATATATCAATGCATATAGCAATATAAAGACACGAAAGAACTAAAAACATTATAAAACCGAGAGTATAGTAGAAGTAAATAGATTTTTCCGGAGGCAGATGAAAAAGAAGAACGACAGATATGAAAGTGAGGAGTATATCGAGAATCAGTACTGGATGAAGCATATTGACAAATACTTTAAAATATGAGTTGAGGGAGAAAGAATAGAAGGTGTGAGTTGTAAGGAAACGAAGGAGGTGGATTTATAGTGAAATACCCGACAGAGAAATTAAGATGGATTATCGTATTAATTCGAAGAGAATCATAATCTCCTTAATCACCGAAGCATCAAATCCAACATAGATTACAAAGATTTTCTTTAAATTCGGAGATCAATTGTGATGACGTCAAAAGATATGACGAATTACTATAATCTTATTTCCTTCATTTACGATAACTTCCCTCATACGCTTTGAGTAATCGAATTATTTTATCCATACTTCTTAGACATGATAAAACTTCATAATCGTCATAATAACATTCTCATTGTTAGCCATAACGACCTCTATCAAATTTCGGGGACGAAATTTTTTTAACGGGTAGGTACTGTGACGACCCGGAAATTTCCGACTAAATTTAAACTTTATCTTTATATTATTCTGACACGATAAGCAATGTTTGTTAAGTTAAATCTCAAAGATTTTAAACTATGTTTATACATTCATTTAAACCTCGACCAAATTTCAATGATTCACGAACCATTAAATGAACATATATGAATATGTATGTATATGTGTATATGTTATAAATTGAAAATGTCAACAAAGTATTTAAACGTATAATGCTTTATATGAACATATTTGTTTCAATATGATTATCGACGAAATTAAAAAAAAAAAATATTAAATGATTGAATTATCAGAAACATTGAATTATGATTACAAGTCTCTGTTGAGAGGTCCACTATGATTTGAGAAAATCTATTCATCTTAACGATATTCGGAATAATTTGTAAAGCTATTTATAAATAAAAATAAAAAATGTCATTTACGAAAGTTAGACAAAAGCTAGTGGAGAATTGGTTTCCATAATATTCTATTAATCTATTTTCAAACGTACAAAAACGTTTTCAGTTTAAAAAGAACTTTATTATTAAAACGTATATAACTTTTATAAATATCTAGAATCACTTTTGACAACTCATTACTTAACCAGTATAATAAATATAACGATATTTATATTTTATTTTATTAAATATATATAACGATTTAAATTAATATTATATATATTTATACGCGTATTATACATACATAGTTTTTATACTTTTACTATACTTTAACTTTACCTTTACTTTATTTTTTACTTTACCTTAACTTTAATAATTCACTTTAATAATTCATACTTTAATAATTCACTTTAATAATTCATACTTTAATAATTCACTTTAATAATTCAAAAATCTATTATAAATAGAATTCAATAGGTTTCATTATTTGATAAAAACTTGAAAATATTTTCTCTAAACTCTCTCAATCGATTTACATATATATATTGTTGGAATTCAATATAACAACAAGTTCTTAATGTTAACATAATCACTAAACCAATTTAGTAAGATTTATAGCAAGCGGAAGCATGTTTTATTAAGAAAACATGTGTATATATTTGACCAATTAATTTGAATTCCAATTGGACATCAAGTCATGAAATATGCTTGCAAAATAGAAGTAGTTTAGAGATTATACCTTCTCCTAGTAAGGAGGTCAATAAGTGATGATGAAGATGATGAACAAGTGTGAAAAACCCAAGCTTTTGATCCTCCAACAACACCCTTTAAGTTAGCTAGACTTTGGAACCTTAACAACCTTGTTAACAAAGCTACAAACCCCTTTCTTTGCTCACTAATTTCTGGACAGCAGCAACCCAAATGAATGATGATGAATATAGTTTCAAAAGCATGAAACCTCAAGGAGAAATACCCCAAACTATGCACCAACACCTAGCCTTTGGTTAGGGTTTGAATAACACTTGAAAATCACTTGAAAAATAAGTTTGAAGAACTTGTTTTGGGTCTTCAAACCCCACGGCAGAAGTAGCTGCACCAATGCAGTTTTTTTCTTGTTTTCACTTGAATTGGAAGTGCATGTGAGAGAGTTTGAGACAAGGGAAACAAAAGACTTAAAGACTTGTGCAAATCTTGGTCAAAGTGAGTCCTAGCATGCCCTTAAAGAATATGTTGCTACAAGTAACCATGCAAGCATGGGTGACTCATTCTTGGAGTCCCAAAATCAGCACCATGCTTAGATTATAAAAAATTTAACCTTTTGTTTATTTTATAAACTTAATAAATACATTATGTATTTATTTGGTTACTTGTGATTTTGTAAACCATTTTACAAATTACAACATAATATGATTATTTAAACTTATAGATAATCAATTCCTCATTATATATAAATTATCCAAATAATTTATCTCAAGTGAAAATATTTCAGAAAACCGATTTTCTAAAGTTCAAGTGTCGCGTATTTATTTAACGACCCAATCGTTAAGATTAAATACTTATAAGGTGTTGGTAAGCTTGTTATTGGGTATGACCCGACTTGGATCATAACATATTAGCCACATTGATTTAATACGTCTCTCGGGCATATGAAATGCTTTCAATCTCCCACTTGCACGAGAAACGTAAGAAATTAATGCAAGTGACGGATACCACCTAACGACCGTCCATCACCCCCAATATGTTATGACTTTATGCCATTCAATAACATCATCCCTTTCGAGTTCCCGTCTCGAACATGAATAGGTGAATCTTTCATTATTTCCTTTCGTCCTAGATGTCATGTTAAATCCAAGAGATACAGAGTGATCACTCTCTTATAGATTTAACTTTTCAGGCCTTAGACATCTGACTCTCAACGAATAAGAGGGACAAATTCCATCTTGACTACATACGTCCTAGATATACACTTTGTAATATACCTGAGTTCTTCCTTATGTACTACCATGTTTCAGAATAGCGAAGGAAAGAATCAAGGCACAGTACTTGGTGAATATCCGAACCTAATATGTATCTCAGGTCAGAGGATACAATGATATTCGCCTTTACTCAAGATTACATGTGATCAACCACATAGGCTCTATACAGTAATTCTTGAGAGCGGGTCTTCCAATATTTGTTTCCCACAAATATCTATGAACCTTGGTTGCAACCTTGCCCCACATTCAACCTATGAATGTATACCAATCCGAGTTCATAATAGTCTAAACCTCACACTTGTTCCCACAAATGTGATCGACTACGGAAATTTAGAATAGTTGCTTATTCATGGATGAAATGTGCAAAATAGGAACATAACTCAAATAAATTAACACCATAGTTATATTAATGAGTTTGAATAATTTCGTTCCGGTACAATACATAAAATAGATCAATTCCAATCACTAGAATATCGAAGCCCTAACGCACAAACATGTCCCTCATGTTTTGGTCCATGTAAAAGCTTCGTGAGTGGATCCGCAACATTTTGATCTGTGTGAACTTTGTGAATACATATCTTTCCCTTTTCAACCTCATCCCTGATGTAGTTGAATCTCCGCTCAATGTGACGAGTCTTTTGATGAGCACGAGGTTCCTTGATTTGAGCAATCGCACCCTCGTTGTCACAAAAGATCTCAAGAGGGTCCTGAATGGAAGGGACCACTCCTAAGTCTTCGATGAATTTCTTCATCCATGCAGCCTCCTGAGCTGCCAGTGAGGCGGCAATGTACTCCGACTCTGTAGTGGATAACGCAACAACCTCCTGTTTCGAACTCTTCCAAGACACCGCACCACCATTTAACATGAAGACATAACCGGATTGTGATCGAGAGTCATCTCGATCAGTTTGGAAACTCGCATCCATGTAACCTTTTACAATGAGTTCCTCCTCACCAGACCCATATATTAGAAACATATCTTTAGTCCTCCTAAGGTATTTCAATATACTTTTAACAGCAATCCAATGACTGTTTCCTGGGTTATTCTGGTATCTACTTGTCAAGCTTAGAGCGCATGACACATCCGGTCTAGTACATATCATTGCATACACGATAGACCCAACAGCAGATGCGTATGGGACTTTCTTCATTTTCTCTTGTTCATCTTTCGTGGTGGGACACTGAGATGAACTGAGACTGGTTCCTCTTTGAATAGGTACCAAACCTTTCTTAGAGTTTTCCATCTTGAACCTTTTCAAGATTTTATCAATGTATGTACTTTGACTTAAACCTATCAATCTCTTGGATCTATTCCTATAGATCCCTATCCCCAATATGTATTGTGCATCTCCAAGATCCTTAATGGAGAAGCAACTCTTTAGCCAAGTTTTGACTCCTTGCATTGTGGTAATATCATTCCCAAATAATAATATATCATCCACATATAGTACAAGGAATATGATAGTGCTCCCACTAGCTTTCTTATATACACAAGCTTCATCACCATTTTTAATGAAGCTAAATTTCTCGGCTTCCTCATTAAAACGATGATTCCACATTCTAGATGCTTGTTTCAATCCGTAGATTGACTTCTTTAACTTGCATACCCTTTTAGGATATTTTGGATCAACAAAACCTTCAGGCTGGACCATATAGACATCTTCCATAAGATATCCATTCAGGAAAGCGGTTTTGACATCCATTTGCCATATTTCATAGTCGTAGTGAGCAGCAATGGCAAATAATATCCTGATAGACTTTAGCATTGCCACTGGCGAGAAAGTTTCATCATAATCAACCCCTTGAGTTTGAGTGAAACCTTTTGCTACAAGTCTAGCTTTATATGTATCCAAGTTTCCATGTATGTCGGTTTTCTTCTTGAAAAGCCATTTGCAATCAACTAGCTTAGAGCTAGGAGGTTGCTCAACAAGTTCCCACACTTGGTTTTCATACATGGATTGCATCTCGGCGTCCATGGCATCCTGCCATTTATCTTTATCAATCCTTGATAAAGCATCTTGGTAGTTTGTCGGTTCATCCAAATCAACCGTATAACAACCATCTATGAGAAACCCATATCTCTCAGGAGGATTGCTAATCCTACCAGATCTACGAATGTCTTGTGTACTTTGATCATCCATTTGATCACTATCAACATTTTCATGTTGAGTGCTAGTGTCAACCATTTGTGTATCATCAACTTGATCTTGTACCTCTACAAGATCTATTTTCCTTTCACTATTTCCTTCCATTAGGAACTTAGTTTCAAGGAATTCCGCCTTCCGAGCAACAAATACATTCTGCTCGGATGGATCATAGAAATAGTATCCCATATCATCCTTGGGATATCCTATGAAGATACACTTCGTGGATCGAGCATTCAACTTATTAGGGACGTAACGCTTAGGATAAGCTTCACATCCCCATACCTTTAAGTATGATAGAGATGGAGGTTTACCAAACCACATCTCGTGAGGAGTTCGTTCCACTTTCTTGGTTGGGGCCATATTTAAAATACGAGCCGCGGAGCTTAGACAATAACCCCAAAATGATAGAGGCAACGAGCTTCTTGCCATCATAGATCGAACCATATCCATTAGGGTTCGGTTCCTCCTTTCGGAAACTCCATTAAGTTGGGGTGTTCCGGGTGGAGTAAGTTGTGAGATAATCCCACAACTCCTAAGATGATCTTGGAAAGCATCGCTTAGGTATTCACCTCCTCTATCGGTACGAAGTACCTTAATTGTCCTATTGAGTTGATTTTGTACTTCGTTTTGATATTCTTTGAATGCTTCAAACGTTTCGTCCTTGTGTCTTGATAAGTAGACATATCCGAAACGACTAAAGTCATCAATGAAAGTAACAAAGTATCTTTCACCATTCCTAGTCATGGGTTTAAAAGGTCCACATACATCCGAATGTATTAAACCCAATAAATCTTTAGCCCTTTCATAAGTCCCTTTGAAAGGTGCTTTAGTCATCTTGCCTTGTAAACAAGATTCACATACATCAAACGAATCCATTTCATTTGATTTCAAAAGTCCATTCTTTTGAAGTGTATGAATTCGGTTCTTGTTTATGTGACCAAGGCGACAATGCCATAAGTAGGAATCACTCAAATCCCTTTTGAGTTTCTTGGTGCTTGTATGGTACATTGAGCTACTAGATAATGTGTCATCGTGAACCAATTCATAAATTCCATTTGAAGGTGAAGCCTTGAAATAGAATACATTATCTAAATAAAAGTGGATATCATCATTAACAAAATTAGGATTAAAACCACATTGTTTCAAACGGGAAATAGAAATAATGTTTCGACATAAGTCGGGTGCATACAAAACATCATTCAAAATAAGTTCCAAGCCACTTGGAAGTTTTAACACAAAGTCTCCTTGAGCTTTCACTTGCACTTTAGCTCCATTCCCCATGAAGAGACTTGATGTTCCCGTTTGCTTGTTACTTCTTTTGAACCCCTGCAAAGAATTGCAAATATGAGTTCCACATCCCGTGTCTAATACCCATGTATTAGAAGAAGTAATACTAAGCTCCATATATACCATATATATATTACCTGAGGTTTGCCCTGCATCCCTCTTGTCCTTCAACTCCTTAAGGTAAACCGGACAGTTTCGTTTCCAATGACCTATCTCACCGCAACCGAAACATGGGTCTTCCTTGGGGTTTGCCTTCTCGGCTACCTTTTGCTTTTTAGCCTTCTTGATGGTTGGGGTAACCATCTTCCCCTTCCCTTTGCCTTGATGGGCGGGTCCTTTTCTCTTAGCCACTTTTGGCTTAGAGGTTTTACCTTTGGACCCACTTTGATCGATTGCTAACACGGGTAAAGCCCTTTTACCCATGCTAGTTTCCGCCGTTCTAAGCATACCGTGAAGCTCACCTATGCTCTTATCCATCCCGTTCATATTGTAGTTAATTACAAATTGATCAAACCTTTTTGATAGGGAGTTAAGGATAAGATCGGTGGCTAACTCATTTGATATGTTTAGGTTAAGACGGTTAGCACGATCGATAAGGCTTTTCATCTTAAGTACATAAGATGAAACCGATTGGGTATCGTCCATACGACAAGCATGTAGCGCCCGAACCGTTTCGAAGCGCTCGACACGCGCTTGTTGGAGGAACATCTCCTTCAATTGCGTTATCATGTCGTATGCACTATGGTGCTCGAAATCCTTTTGGAGTTCGGGTATCATAGTCCCAAGCATTAAGCATGAGACTTGAAGGGAGTCGTGGCAATACTTATCGTAAGAGGCCATTGCCTCCACATCATTCTCATCCGGTTGATCGGGAATGGGGTCCTCAAGCACATACATTTTATCCTCTTGTTTGAGGACAATCCGAAGATTGCGGAACCAATCCATAAAGTTTGTATGGTTGAGTTTGTCTTTCTCTAAGAGAGACCTTAATGATAGGTGGTTTAGGTTAAGTGGTGCGTTAGGAATGTTGTTGTTGTTATTGGCGGCCATCTACAAAATTTAACAAAGTTTGTTTAAGTATCGATTTTGATTTAACATTCAATACCCTTTTAATCCAATTGATATATTAAATTTTAGAATCCAACGGTAAACCAAATTTCGGTTAGGTGACCTTTATCCCGTTATTTGATTTAGCTAGGTAGTCATTATATGACAATTGCAATCCTTTTGCAACTTCTAAGTTATGGGATCATGCAATCCTTTTGCATGGCATATTAATCCCATCAACGCCTATTTGTTCATCATGCTTCGGTGACCCTAAGTTCATGATTCCCAAATCAAGTCGTCCTACTTGTGTAAACATGTAGACTTAATATACAAGTGGTTAGGTGACCTTTATCCCACATGTATGTGAAGTGTACCTTATTCATATTAGTTCGCTCATGATGGTTAGGTGACCTTTATCCCATCAAGAGTTTCCTAATACGTCTAAGTGTTTCCACAAAAGGATGGCGGTTAACTTGTTTACCTTGTTTGTAAAAGGGATTTTGAGTTTTCGTTTAATTCTAGTTTGAGAAAACATTTATGCCATACACCAACATGCATTTAGTGTGACGACCCGAAAATTTCCGAACAAATTTAAACTTTAATCTTTATATTATTTCGACACGATAAGCAAAGTGGTTAAGTTAAATCTCAAACATTTTAAAGTTATGTTCATACATTCATTCAACCTCGACTAAGTTCCAACGATTCACGAACCATTAAACGAATATGATTATATATGTATATGTGTATATATATTATAATTTGAAACGTAAACAAAATACTAGATTACATGATTACATTTTTTTCAAAATGTTTATCGATGGACTTAGAAGATAAGCTCAAATGATTGAATTATCAGATACATTGAATTATGATTTAGGAGTCTCGGTTGAGAGGTCCACATTGATTTGAGAAATCTTTCACTTTTAACTATATTCGGAAAATGGTAAAGTGATTTACGAGTAAGAACAAATTGTCAATCATTGAGAGTTAGACAAAGGATAGTGGAAGATTGAATTTCATAAAACTTGATTGATCTATTTTCAAATGTACGAAAACGCTTTACGATATAATAGAACTCGAATATTTAAGATGTCTTTAATTGAATAATGTGAGATGGAATATTGGTTGTTAAATATATAGATAACCTACTACGTGTATTAAAAAAAACGTATTTAAGAATATTGAAGATACATATATAGTTTTAAATTAAGTAACACTTGATTCAATTGATATTTAGATATGTCATCTAGGACGTTTGATAAATGTTGGTGCATAAGTGGATTACGCCAAATTAAGTTTTAAAAGTATAAACGATACGTGTTATATTATTTTCTAAACGAAATTTAAAACGAACTTTGAAATATAATTAAGTTTTGAAAAATTAAATATTATATCATTACATAAATATTTTTTTCATTACTTATGATATGTACAAGATTATATTTTAAAATGAATATATATATATATATATATATATATATATATATATATATATATATATATATATATATATATATATATATATATATATATATATATATATATATATATATTAATTTAGACATAAAGTGTCCCGATTTAAAATAATATATATTGATAAACAACGAGTCACTGAATTATAGAAGCAAATGACCACAACGCTCAATTTTATAAAGTTACATTTTTATAAAGTAATTTATTAATGAAGAAGTCTATTTTTTGTAAAAGGTACACGTCGCGTAACGTAAAAAAGCTAGTTTTCTAAACGTACGAAAGTGCGCTCGAAAAACCGAAAGTAGTACATGAGTCGTGGGACCACGGCCGTGTCATTTTTGTAAAAATTATATTTTTACCATGAGCGTAAATATAATATAATATTTAATTAATCCTAAAGATTAAATATAATAAATATTAAATAATATATATATATATATATATATATATATATATATATATATATATATATATATATATATAAATATAAGTTACGTATATCATGTAATGAATTAAGAAAGTGTCGGCAAGGTGAGGGGTAGGTGGTGCACATTCTTTAAATTGAGCGAATTGTAGTTTTCATTCATTCAATTCATTTCGTTGTCTCTCGAGCTCTTTCTCTCTATATATATTTACTTATATTATTATTATTATTATTATTATTATTATTATTAATATTAAGATTATTAATATTAATCTTATTGTTATTAGTATTATTATTATTAGGAGCGATAATATTAGTATTATACATAAAATAATACGACGAGGTTCTGCCCAAATGTTTTTCAAAACTGGTTAAGAAGTAGGATAGGGCTAAGGAAATTATGGGTTATAGCTATGGAGGTTATGGGTATGGATCACGGGTATGCTCGTGAGGTCAATCTAGTATTTATCATCTCCATTGCGTTTACGTACCTTTCCTGCAATATTGAATCTCAATATTGATACGTGAGTACTCATAATTTAATTTTTACATACTGATAGTGTACCCCTGACTAGTGCTCGAGAAAATAGGATTATGCATGCTTGTACTTTTGATATTGCCCTTAGATAAGTTATGTTGAATCTTGAATTAATTACATCTGCGGTTGAGATAAGATATAAGATATGCATGTCATTGGAAAGCTAGCGAAAAATTAAGAACTTTTCATTTAGATATCGAATGGATTCGATGAACGGTTAGAAAGTTATGAAATAAACGAATTGTATAATTAATTTCGTAATTAAAATTGCTGATGATAATTAGTGAACTAATTTTCTGGGTTATAAAAAGTGGTTATTTAGATCCTACTCGTCGATTAGATGAATTTTCATATAAAGCACGTCTCGTTTCGTTGAACGGTTGTCAAGTTATGGACAAAAGAAGTTTTGCAAATTTTGATGAAATGTCGAAAAGGGAACTGAAATTCTCGCTGGTCTGCGTTGTTTCAGATTTAAGAAAAAATACCACTGAATTCTTTGCTGTAAGGTCTAACAAATGACTCTGGCCGTTTGTCAATTCGAGTCTCGACAATTTTTCTAAAAATCATCAAAGTTGACTGTTTGGTCACATTTTAAAATTCTGAAAAGAGCTGAAACTTTTTATTTAAAAATGTCAGTTTTGTAGCAGTTGTCATTGTCGGCCTGATGTGTATTTACTTTAGCCAAAAATCATGTTATATCTTTGTGGTAACGAGAATTTGCAGGATTTGACCGTTTGTCAATCCGAGTTTCGAGGAATTTTCTAAAAATCTCCAAAGTAGGCTACTCGGTCACTTTTGTAAATTTATTAAAGCTGAAAAATTAACTTTGAAACGCCGAAACCGCGTTGGCAACTACGAGTTGTCTAGGTTTAGTTTATTTCTGTAACATTTATGCTTAACCTTTTTGGTAATGTGTAACTTTTATCTTTGGCCGTTTATCAATCGGAGCTCCGATAATTTTTCTAAAAATCGCTGAAGTGGCCGTTTAGTCATGTTTGACCAAAAAAAAAAAAAAAAAAAATTTCATTTTTGTATAAGTTATTGTATTTTTGCATGCGACCTCGTTTTTACTTTAACCTTGGACTTTTGACTTTGAACTTTGACTTTTCCCGTTAACTTTTCAGTTAATTTTTTTTTGTGTTGACTTTCTCTAAAAACTAAAATACTATTTTATGATAATGAAACCATTTGTGTTACGTTGTTTCACACGTCACCTTTTACTAGAATTTTAACTGAGCATGAGTAATATAACATGTTACTATACTGTTGAGTCAGACTCGAGCATTAGGATTGTGGTACACTATGACTTGACTTAATTTGTTAGACAAATATTGACCAATATATATAAATATATATAATTAATATAGGTTCGTGAATCCGAGGCCAACCTTACATTTGTTCAATGATGTTATATGTATTTTTACTACAAAATACAGTATGGTGAGTTTCATTTGTCTTTTTACCCTTTATATATTTTTGGGCTGAGAATACATGCGCAATTTTTATAAATGATTTACAAAATAGACACAAGTACGTGAAACTACATTCTATGGTTGAATTATCGAAAATCGAATATGCCCCTTTTTATTAAGTCTGGTAATCTAAGAATTAGGGAACAGACACCCTAATTGACGCGAATCCTAAAGATAGATCTATTGGGCCTAACAAACCCCATCCAAAGTACCGGATGCTTTAGTACTTCGAAATTTATATCATGTCCGAAGGAGGATCCCGGAATGATAGGGGATATTCTTATATGTATCTAGTTAATGTCGGTTACCAGGTGTTCACCATATGAATGATTATTTTTGTCTCTATGCATGGGACGTATATTTATGAGAACTGGAAATGAAATTCTTGTGGTCTATTAAAATGATGGAAATAAATGATTATAATAAACTAATGAACTCACCAACCTTTTGGTTGACACTTTAAAGCATGTTTATTCTTAGGTGTTAAAGAAATCTTCCGCTGTGCATTTGCTCATTTTAAAGATATTACTTGGAGTCTTTCATAGCATATTTCGATGAACGTTGCATTCGAGTCATTGAGTTCATCAAAGATTATTATTAAATCAATTTATAGTTAGATAGTGGATATTATGAAATGGTATGCATGCCTGTCAATTTTTGATGTAAAGAAAGATTGTCTTTTAAAAACGAATACAATATTTGTAAAATGTATCATATAGAGGTCAAATACCTCGAATTGTAATCAACTATTGTGAATCGTTTATAATGTATATGAACGGGTCCTTTCATTTAGTGTATGGTACTTTTGAAAAACCAATTTCTTGTCTTGTAATTGAGCCAATTACTTGATATAAACCATTTTATATACGTTATTCTTTTCTTGTTCTTAATAACCATTTATTAAGGTTTTAGGTTGCTTTTAATTTAACCATTTAAATTGCCGTTTTGCATGTACTTAGAACGTCTAATTTAACCAATTAAATTGTCGTTTTGTTTGTTGTTATCTTGTGATTAATTGTATCAACCAAACATATAAAACAATAATCATACAAACAACCACACATGCAAAATAAGTGTGTTCACAATCTAGCCATTTTGGTGGACATTTGTTTAGCCGAAAACAAATGCCACCGGTTAAGGGGTTTTAACACAAAGCAAGAGATTTCCAATCTCCCACTTAACCTTGCATCCAAATGTTCCTTGTGTTCTTCAAGTCTTCATGATCTTGTTCTTCATTTTTACAAAATATGTATCCTAATACATTTTTATCTAGAAAATGAAATACAACCTAATCTATTTTACATACCAAATATAAAATAAATTACATAACAAATTACAAAATATTACAATTTTACAAACCAAATGAATGAATTAATATTACATACCAAATGAATAAATATAAATCATTCAAACATCCAACCAAACACAAGGTCAAGGCTATGATTGTGAACATGAACATGCAACCAAATATGACCAAATTGCAAGAGCCCAAAACCCATTTTGGTACCCTAAACATTTCGGCCTATAACTCCTACCCACCCAAATCCATGAATTTTTGCAATTTACTTTCATGCATGTTGATAAATTGCAAATATAGTGGGTTTAAACAACATCTTGAAGCATATTTCAACAACTTCGGCTCTAGATACCATTGTTGGAATTCAATATAACAACAAGTTCTTAATGTTAACATAATCACTAAACCAATTTAGTAAGATTTATAGCAAGCGGAAGCATGTTTTATTAAGAAAACATGTGTATATATTTGACCAATTAATTTGAATTCCAATTGGACATCAAGTCATGAAATATGCTTGCAAAATAGAAGTAGTTTAGAGATTATACCTTCTCCTAGTAAGGAGGTCAATAAGTGATGATGAAGATGATGAACAAGTGTGAAAAACCCAAGCTTTTGATCCTCCAACAACACCCTTTAAGTTAGCTAGACTTTGGAACCTTAACAACCTTGTTAACAAAGCTACAAACCCCTTTCTTTGCTCACTAATTTCTGGACAGCAGCAACCCAAATGAATGATGATGAATATAGTTTCAAAAGCATGAAACCTCAAGGAGAAATACCCCAAACTATGCACCAACACCTAGCCTTTGGTTAGGGTTTGAATAACACTTGAAAATCACTTGAAAAATAAGTTTGAAGAACTTGTTTTGGGTCTTCAAACCCCACGGCAGAAGTAGCTGCACCAATGCAGTTTTTTTTCTTGTTTTCACTTGAATTGGAAGTGCATGTGAGAGAGTTTGAGACAAGGGAAACAAAAGACTTAAAGACTTGTGCAAATCTTGGTCAAAGTGAGTCCTAGCATGCCCTTAAAGAATATGTTGCTACAAGTAACCATGCAAGCATGGGTGACTCATTCTTGGAGTCCCAAAATCAGCACCATGCTTAGATTATAAAAAATTTAACCTTTTGTTTATTTTATAAACTTAATAAATACATTATGTATTTATTTGGTTACTTGTGATTTTGTAAACCATTTTACAAATTACAACATAATATGATTATTTAAACTTATAGATAATCAATTCCTCATTATATATAAATTATCCAAATAATTTATCTCAAGTGAAAATATTTCAGAAAACCGATTTTCTAAAGTTCAAGTGTCGCGTATTTATTTAACGACCCAATCGTTAAGATTAAATACTTATAAGGTGTTGGTAAGCTTGTTATTGGGTATGACCCGACTTGGATCATAACATATTAGCCACATTGATTTAATACGTCTCTCGGGCATATGAAATGCTTTCATATATTTACTCCGTATTATTTCAAGAAATTATCAGTATACATAAAATATTATGACGGAGTGCTGTCCGAGTGATTTCGAAATTGTTTTTCGAGCGGGATAGAGGTAAGGAAATTATGGGTTAAAGCTATGGAGGTTATGGGTATGGTTCGGGAGTATTGCTCGTGAGTCAAACTAGTGTTTATCATCTTCGTTGCGTCTACGTACTTTTTCTGCAATATTGAATCTAAATATTGATACGTTCGTGAATCCAAGGCCAACATTGCACTTGTTCAATGACGTCATATGTATTTTTACTACAAAATACAGTATTGTGAGTTTCATTTGCTCCCTTTTATATATATTTTTGGGACTGAGAATACATGCGCTGTTTTTATAAATGTTTTACGAAATAGGCACAAGTACTAAAACTAATTCTACGTGGGTTTAAACCAGAAATATACCCTTAGCTTGGTAACATTAAACTACTTGTCTATGTACAGTAGGCGCGAATCCTAAAGATAGATCTATTGGGCCTGACAAACCCCATCCTGACTATGGGATGCTTTAGTACTTCGAGGTTATTTTAAACACACCTGATCTGGTGTACTTCAGAGGGTAAAACATGAACGTTAAGGCTTGTTACCGGGTGCCTACAACTTATAGAATACTTTTATACACTTGCGAGTGTACATATATTTATAAACGGAAATCTTGTGGTCTATTAATATATTGAAATGATTGTTATGATAAACCTATGAACTCACCAACCTTTTGGTTGACACTTTAAAGCATGTTTATTCTCAGGTATTAAAGAAATCTTCCGCTGTGCATTAGCTCATTTTAAGGATATTACTTGGAGTCATTCATGGCATATTTTGAAAGACGTTGCATTCGAGTCATTGAGTTCATCAAGATTATTATTATGTCAATTATAGTTGGATGTATTATGAAATGGTGTGCATGCCGTCAACTTTCATTGTAAAGAAAGTTTGTCTTTTAAAAACGAATGCAATGTTTATAAAATGTATCATATAGAGGTCAAATACCTCGCGATGTAATCAACTATTGTGAATCGTTTATAATGTATATGAACGGGTCCTTTCAATATATATATATATATATAGTTAACATGGTATTATGATAAGTAAACATATCATTAAGTATATTAACAATGAACTACATATGTAAAAACAAGACTACTAATTTAATGATTTCGAAACGAGACATATATGTAACGATTATCGTTGTAACGACATTTAATTGTATATATATCATATTAAGATATATTAATATATCATAATATCATGATAATGTAATAATTTAACATCTCATTTGATATAATAAATAATGGGTGAACAACACTTAACAGGATCGTTAACCTAAAGGCTTCAAAACAACATTTACATGTAACCACTAACGATGACTTAACGACTCAGTTAAAATGTATATACATGTAGTGTTTTAACATGTATTTATACACTTTTGAAAGACTTCAAGACACTTATCAAAATACTTCTACTTAACAAAAATGCTTACAATTACATCCTCGTTCAGTTTCATCAACAATTCTACTTGTATGCACTCGTATTCGTACTCGTACAATACACAGCTTTTAGATGTATGTACTATTGGTATATACACTACAATGATTAGCTCTTCGCAGCCCATGTGAGTCACCTAACACATGTAGGAATAATCATTTGGCAACTAGCATGAAATATCTCATAAAATTAAAAAAATATTAGTAATCATTCATGACTTATTTACATGTAAACAAAATTACACATCCTTTATATCTAATCCATATACCAATGACCAAAAACACCTACAAACACTTTCATTCATCAATTTTCTTCATCAAATTGATCTCTCTCAAGTTCTATCTTCAAGTTCTAAGTGTTCTTCATAAATTCTATAAGTTCTAGTTTCATAAAATCAAGAATACTTCCAAGTTTGCTAGCTTACTTCCAATCTTGTAAAGTGATCATCCAACCTTAAGAAATCTTTCTTATTTACAGTAATATATCTTTCTAATACAAGGTAATAATCATATTCAAACTTTGATTCAATTTATATAACTATAACAATCTTATTTCGAGTGGAAATCTTACTTGAACTTATTTTCATGTCATGATTCTGCTTCAAGAACTTTCAAGCCATCCAAGGATCCTTTGAAGCTAGATATATTTTTCTCATTTCCAGTAGATTTATCCACAAAGTCTGAGGTAGTAATTATGTTCATAACATCATTCGATTCATATATATATATAACTACCTTATTCGAAGGTTTAAACTTGTAATCACTAGAACGTAGTTTAGTTAATTCTAAACTTGTTCTCAAACAAAAGTTAATCCTTCTAACTTGACTTTTAAAATCAACTAAACACATGTTCTATATCTATATGATATGCTAACTTAATGATTTAAAACTTGAAAACACAAAAAACACCGTAAAACTGGATATACGCCGTCGTAGTAACACCGCGGGCTGTTTTGGGTTAGTTAATTAAAAACTATGATAATCATTGATTTAAAAGTTGTTCTTCTGGAAAATGATTTTTCTTATGAACATGAAACTATATCCAAAAATCATGATTAAACTCAAAGTGGAAGTATGTTTTCCAAAATGGTCATCTAGACGTCGTTCTTTCGACTGAAATGACTACCTTTACAAAAATGACTTGTAACCTGTATTTCTAACTATAAACTTATACTTTTTATGTATAGATTCATAAACTTAAGTTCAATATGAAACCATAGCAATTGGATTCACTCAAAACAGATTTAAAATGAAGAAGTTATGGATAAAACAAGATTGGATATTTTTACTTGTTGTAGCTATGTGAAAATTGATAACAAATATATACAAATCATATCGTAGCTAACTTATATTGTATTATACATGTATTCTAATATATTATGTAATCTTGGGATACTATAGAAACGTATGCAAATGTTTTGACATATCATATCGACCCATCTATATATATTATTTGGAACAACCATAGACACTCTATATGCAGTAATGTTAGAGTTAGGTATATAGGGTTTAGGTTGATTCCAAAAATATATATACTTTGAGGTGTGATCAAGCCTGAAACGTGTATACACTAGGTCGTGGATTGGGTCAAGATAATATATATCAATTTATTTATGTACATCTAACTATGGACAACTAGTTGTAGGTTACTAACGAGGACAGCTGACGGAAAATATTTAAAACATTAAAACGTATTAAAAAATATTGTAAATACATTTTGAACATACTTTGACGTATATGTACATATTTGTTATAGGTTCGTGAATCAACCAGTAGCCAAGTCTTACTTCCCGACGAAGTAAAAATCTGTGAAAGTGAGTTATAGTCCCACTTTTAAAATCTAATATTTTGGGATGAGAATATATGCAGCTTTATAAATGTTTTACAAAATAGAAACAAGTACGCAAAACTACAATCTATGGTTAGATTATTAAACCGAATATCGCCCTTCAAGTCTGGTAGCCTAAGAAATAGGGAAATGGCCCCTAATTGACGCGAATCCTAAAGATAGATCTATTGGGCTTAACAACCCCCATTCAGGTTATGGATGGTTTAGTACTTCGAGATTATTATACAGACGAGAGGTTCTGTTTTAGGGATATTCTATGCATTAAGTTAACGTCGGTTACCAGGTATTCAACATATGAATGATTTTTTATCTCTATACAGTTTGCGAAATGCCTGATAAGAGATGTGTTATAAAAATGAAATCTTGTGGTCTATTATTATGATTTAATAATATGTAGGTTAAACCTATAACTCACCAACAATTTTGTTGACGTTTTAAGCATGTTTATTCAGGTAATTATTAAGAGCTTCGGCTGTTGCATACTAAATTAAGGACAAGATTTGGAGTCCATGCTTGTATAATATTGTTTAAAAACTGCATTCGAAGACTTATGTTGATGTGTTATATTATTGTAAACCATTATGTAATGGTCGTGTGAAAAATGCTATATTTTAGATTATCATTATTTGATAATCGTTGTAATATTTTAAAGGTTATGGTTTGTTTTAAAATCGAATGCAGTCTTTGAAAAATGTCTCATATAGAGGTCAAAACCTCGCGACGAAATCAATTAATATGGAACGTTTATAATCAATATGAACGGGACATTTCAGTTGGTATCTGAGTGTTGGTCTTAGAGAACTAGAAATTTGCATTAGTGTGTCTTATCGAGTTTGTTAGGATACATTAGTGAGTCTGGACTTCGACCATTTTTTCATTAAAAATGATTGCTTAACACTTTTGTTGGAAACTAGATATTATTAACATGTAAATATTATGTGATATATTAACCTCTTAATGTGTTTGATATTATGTGATAGATGTCTACCACTAGTACAAATCCCAAATTCCCGAAGAGGAACCGGAAGAAGAGGAACTGGAAGAAGAGGAATCGGAAGAAGAGGAACCAGAAGAAGAGGAATCGGAAGAGGAGGAACTGGAAGAAGAAGAGGTTCCGGAAGAAGAAATATTGATACCTATAGTAAATCGATTAAATAAAAGAAAATCCTCAACCAACGGACCAAAG
This sequence comes from Rutidosis leptorrhynchoides, assembly GCF_046630445.1. Taxonomy (NCBI): domain Eukaryota; kingdom Viridiplantae; phylum Streptophyta; class Magnoliopsida; order Asterales; family Asteraceae; genus Rutidosis; species Rutidosis leptorrhynchoides. The sequence continues at coordinate 204,422,706 of NC_092340.1, forward strand.
TTAATAATGGTCAATGGTGTTTCCGTCGAGGAAGCAAAATATTGGGAAGATTATCAATTTTCTGATGAATTGGATCCCGATGAGGATTCCGATGATGTTATAGAAATTACCTCGACCCAATTTAATAAAGCGAAAGAAAATAATAAGGGGAAAGGTATAAAAATAGAAAAACCCGATTCCAACCCCGATGAACTTTATATGTATCGACAACATCCGTATTTCCTAAAATGTAACAATGACCCGGGAACCTCTAAACCACCAGGTTTTTCTAAACCATTATGGAAAATGACGGCTCGTATTAGAGGAACACCATATATTCCTAGAAAATTAGCAAAACGAACCAAGTCCGAAGAAGAAGAAACCAGTGATTCAGATTAGAGGGTTGTAATCATGTTGTGTATTATATGTATTGTAGTGTGCTTGTACTTTTATGTTCTATGTAAAAATTGTTTTATTATTTGTTAATTATCTTTTACGAATCTAATCCTTGTCTATTTTACAGTATAAAAACAAAATGGATGTTAAGGGTAAACAACCGAATATTTTAGAAGACCTACCAGAGGATATGATTGAGGAAATCTTGTCTAGAGTCGGTCAGAATTCATCAGCACATTTAGTTATGGCGAAATTAACTTGTCAAACATTTGAAAGACTTTCCAGAAATGCCTTAGTTTATAAAAGGCTTTCCTTTGATAGGTGGGGTATATCACATTGGGGAGACCGTAAGTTACGCCGTGTTTTCTTTAAAGCGTTAAATGCGGGGAACCCAAATGCAATTTTACGCTACGGGTTAAGAACCTATTTTGACTCAACATATCCCAACATAGGATTTTGTGAGTTAGAAAGAGCTTCTAACATGCAACATAAAAAAGCATGTTATGCTTACGGGTTAATAATTCTCACTTCTCATCAAATTGAGAAAAAGAACATTGGGTTGCAACTTTTAAATAAAACATTCCCACAAGTGATGGACTCGGTAGTTGAGATGAGAAACAAGGTTTTTAGATTATTACGGGGCTGTTGGACATTACAAAACCCTCATCCTTTTGACGATGTTACAACATGTTGTCTTGTCAATGGTCACAACGGTTATGTTCCGCAAGACCAAGGATAGGAAGTAGTCATAGTAAAACCAGAATGCATGACTTGCTTCTGGACGTATGAATTACGTGTCTTTATTGCCTTTGTTGAATGACTTGCGTATTAACTAGAATTGTCTTCGTAACTATTTTGTATCAGAGTTTTTATGTGCTATATTTCATGCTATATGTAAAATAGCGGTATTGTAAGTTTGTAAAATATTGTATAAAAGTTTGAATGTGAAATATTATTATAATCAGTTTTCATATAGAATTGTAGTAGTTGAATTGTATGTTAGCTACTAAGTATGAACTTAACGGGTAGGTATTACCCGAATTAAAACTTATAAAACGCTAATATGAAGAAAAAGCTTTTATAAATGAGTACATATTATGCTACGGAATACTATTGACTACTCTTAATATTCTATATGATTAACTTAATTCTTTTGGCTATTTTTGAAGGAAATGGCACCGACTACTCGTCAGAACTTGAACATGAGTGAGGAAGACTTCCATGCTTTCCTTGCAGCAAATATAGCTGCAGTACAGGCTGCAATGCAAAATAACAATAACTCAGGGTCTAGCAGTGGAGTTAACTCCACAGAAAACCGTGTAGGATGCTCCTACAAGGCTTTCACTGCCTGTAAACCTCTGGAATTTGATGGAACTGAAGGACCAGTCGGACTGAAACGATGGACCAAAAAGGTCGAATCTGTGTTTTCTATAACCAAATGTGCTGAGGAAGATAAGGTAAAGTACGCCACGCATACCTTCACAGGTACTACGTTAACATGGTGGAATACCTATCTCGAACAAGTTGGACAAGATGCTGCTTACGCACTACCGTGGTCAGCATTCAAACACTTAATGAATGAGCAGTACCATCCCAGAAACGAGTTCAATAAGCTCAAGGTAGAGCTTAGAGGGTTACGAACACAAGGTTTTGATATTACCACGTACGAACGACGATTCACAGAGTTGTGCCTATTGTGTCCGGGAGCGTTCGAAGATGAAGAAGAGAAAATCGATGCATTTGTAAAAGGGTTATTGGAAAGGATCCAAGAGGATATAAGTTCACACGAGCACGCCTCTGAAATGTCCCGTTCATATTGATTATAAACGTTCCATATTAATTGATTTCGTTGCGAGGTTTTGACCTCTATATGAGATGTTTTTCAAAGACTGCATTCATTTTTAAAAAACCATAACCTTTATTTTATCAATAAAGGTTTTAAAAGCATTACGTAGATTATCAGATAATGATAATCTAAAATATACTATTTACACATGACCATTTCATAATGGTTTACAATAGAAATATATTACATCGACATATGTTTCTTAAATGCAGTTTTTACACAATATCATACAAACATGGACTCCAAATCTTGTCCTTATTTTAGTATGCAACAGCGGAAGCTCTTAGTATTCACCTGATAATAAACATGCTTTAAACATCAACAAAAATGTTGGTGAGTTATAGGTTTAACCTATATATATCTAATCGTAACAATAGACTACAAGATTTCATATTTCAATACACATCCCATACATAGAGATAAAAATTATTCATATGGTGAACACCTGGTAACCGACATTAACAAGATGCATATATAAGAATATCCCCATCATTCCGGGACACCCTTCGGATATGATATAAATTTTGAAGTACTAAAGCATCCGGTACTTTGGATGGGGTTTGTTAGGCCCAATAGATCTATCTTTAGGATTCGCGTCAATTAGGGTGTCTGTTCCCTAATTTTTAGATTACCAGACTTAATAAATAGGGGCATATTTGATTTCGATAATTCAACCATAGAATGTAGTTTCACACACTTGTGTCTATTTTGTAAATCATTTATAAAGCCGCATGTATTCTCATCCCAAAATATTAGATTTTAAAAGTGGGACTATAACTCACTTTCACAGATTTTTACTTCGTCGGGAAGTAAGACTTGTCCACTGGTCGATTCACGAACCTATAACAAATATGTACATATACATCAAAGTATGTTCAAAATGTATTTACAACCATTTTTATTATGTTTTAAAGATTTGTGTGTATTAAGTCAGCTGTCCTCGTTAATAACCTACAACTAGTTGTCCACAGTTAGATGTACAGAAATAAATCGATATATATTATCTTGAATCAATCCACGACCCAGTGTATACACGTCTCAGGCTAGATCACAACTCAAAGTATATATATTTTTGGAATCAACCTCAACCCTGTATAGTTAACTCCAACATTACTGCATATAGAGTGTCTATGGTTGTTCCAAATAATATATATACATGGGTCGATATGATATGTAAAAACATTTGCATACGTGTCTATGCTATCCCAAGATTACATAATATATTAGAATATATGTATAATACAATATAAGTTAGCTAGGATTTGATTTGTATAGATTTGTTAAACATTTCCCGTAGCTAAAAAGATCAAAAATATCCAATCTTGTTTTACCCATAACTTCTTCATTTTAAATCCATTTTGAGTGAATCAAATTGCTATGGTTTCATATTGAACTATTATATTAGAATCCAAACATAAAAAGTATAGGTTTATAGTTGGAAATTTAAGTTACATGTCAATTACTAAAGAGGTAGTCATTTCCGTCGAAAGAACGACATCTTGATGACCATTTTGAAAAACATACTTTCACTTTGAGTTTAACCAATATTTTTGTATATAGTTTCATATTCATATGAAAAATCATTTTCCCAGTAGAACAACTTTTAAATCAAGGTTTATCATAGTTTTTAATTATCCAAACCAAAACAGCCCCCGGTTTCACTACGACGGCGTATATCCGATTTTATGTTGTTCATCGTGTTTCCAGGTTTTAAATCATTAAGTTAGCATATCATATAGATATAGAACATGTGTTTAGTTGATTTTAAAAGTCAAGTTAGAAGGATTAACTTTTGTTTGCGAACAAGTTTAGAATTAACTAAACTATGTTCTAGTGATTACAAGTTTAAACCTTCGAATAAGATAGTTTTATATGTATGAATCGAATGATGTTATGAATATCATTACTACCTCAAGTTTTCTGGATAAAACTACTGGAAATGAGAAAAATGGATCTAGCTTAATAGGATCCTTGGATGGCTTGAAAGTTCTTGAAGCAGAATTATGACACGAAAACAGTTCAAGTAAGATTTTCACTCGAAATAAGATTGTTATAGTTGTAGAAATTGAATCAAAGTTTGAATACGAATATTACCTTGAATTAGAAAGATAACCTACTGTAAATAACAAAGGTTCTTTGATCTTAGATGATTACTTGGAATGGATTAGAAAGCTTGGAAGTAGACTTGCAAACTTAGAAGTATTCTTGATTTTTATGAAACTATACTTATGGAATTTATGAAGAACACTTAGAACTTGAAGATGGAACTTGAGATAGATCAATTAGATGAAGAAAATTGAAGAATGAAAGTGTTTGTAGGTGTTTTTGGTTGTTGGTATATGGATTAGATATAAAGGCTATGTAATTTTGTTTTCATGTAAATAAGTCATGAATGATTACTAATATTTTTGTAATTTTATGAGATATTTCATGCTAGTTGCCAAATGATGGTTCCCACATGTGTTAGGTGACTCACATGGGCTGCTAAGAGCTAATCATTAGAGTGTATATACCAATAGTACATACATCTAAAAGCTGTGTATTGTATGAGTACGAATACGGGTGCATACGAGTAGAATTGTTGATGAAACTGAACGAGGATGTAATTGTAAGCATTTTTGTTAAGTAGAAGTACTTTGATATGTTTCTTGAAGTCTTTCAAAAGTGTAAGAATAAATATCAAAACAAAACATGTATATACATTCTAATGGAGTCGTTAAGTCTTCGTTAGTCGTTACATGTAAGTGTTGTTTTGAAACCTTTAAGTTAACGATCTCAATTAATGTTGTTAACCCAATGTTTATTATATCAAATGAGATGCTAAATTATTATGTTATCATGATATTATGATGTATGAATATCTCTTAATATGATATATTCATTAAAATATCGTTACAACGATAATTGTTACATATAAGTCTCGTTTCGTAATTCTTGAGTTACTAGTCTTGTTTTTACATATGTAGTTCATTGTTAACACACTTAATGATATATTTAAATATCATTTTATCATGTTAAATATAGTGTATCGATATCTTAATATGATACATATGTATTTAGTAGACGTTATCATAACGATAATCGTTATATATATCATTTCGAGTTTCTTAACTTAGTAATCTCATTTCTTATGTATATCACACATTGTTAATATACTTAGTGAGATACTTACTCATCATAATCTCATGTCAACCATATATATATGTCTATATATACCACAACATGTAGTTTTTACAAATTTGTAGCGTTCGTGAATTGCCAGTCAACTTGGGTGATCAATTGTCTATATGAAACTTATTTCATTTAATCAAGTCTTAACAAGTTTGATTGCTTAACACATTGGAAACATTTAGTCATGTAAATATCAATCTCAATTAATATATATAAACATGGAAAAGTTCGGGTCACTACAGTAACTACCCGTTAAATAAATTTCGTCCCGAAATTTTAAGCGGTTGAAGGTGTTGACGAATCTTCTCGATATAGATGCGGGTATTTCTTCTTCATCTAATCTTCACGCTCCCAGGTGAACTCGGGTCCTCTATGAGCATTTCATCAAACCTTAACAATCGGTATCTTGTTTTGCTTAAGTCTCTTAACCTCACGATCCATTATTTCGACGGGTTCTTCAATGAATTGAAGTTTTTCATTGATTTGGATTTCGTCCAACGGAATAGTGAGATCTTCTTTAGCAAAACATTTCTTCAAATTCGAGACGTGAAAAGTGTTATGTATAGCCGCGAGTTGTTGAGGTAGCTCCAGTTGGTAAGCTAATGGTCCGACACGATCTATAATCTTGAATGGTCCAATGTACCTTGGATTTAGTTTCCTCCGTTTACCAAATCGAACAACGCCTTTCCAAGGTGAAACCTTAAGCATGACTTGTGACAACCCGGAAATTTTTGACCAAATTTAAACTTTATCTTTAAATGATTTAACATTTCTGACACGATAAGCAAAGTCTATGAAGTTGAATCTCAAAATTTTAGAACTGTTTCATTACATTTGACTGCTCTCGACGATTCATGAACAATTATATGTATGTATATATATGTACAAGTAAAAACGACTTTCCTACAGTAAAACACTATTTGCTACAGTAAACACTATTTGATGTCGACGAACTAGCAAACAAAACCGGATAAGGCGGCCATGCGATCGCATGGCAAAAACACTGAAAACTCATGCGATCGCATGAGGTACTGTAGCAGGCCACATACTATAAAAGCTCGATTCATTCCTCCGTATTATTATTTTTTTTATATTATTATTATTATTATTATTATTATTATTATTATTATTATTATTATTATTATTATTATTATTATTAAGATTAATATTATTATTATTAATCTTATTATAATATTATTATTAGTAGTATATATACTTAAAATACTACGACGAGGTTATGAGCGTGTCACCTTCAAAATGGGTTTTTGAGCGGGATAGAGCTAAGGAAATTATGGGTTATTGCCAAGGAGGTTATGGGTAATGTTCAAGGGTATATTTGTGAATCAAATTTAGTGTTTATCATCTCTGTTGCATCTACGCACTTTCCTACAATATTGAATCTCAATATTGATACGTAAGCACTCATATTTTATCTTTATACATTAATTGTGTATTCATGTCTAGTGCTCGAGTATATATATTTATGCATGCTTGTATGATAAATTTTGTCGTTAAACAGTTAGGATGAATCACGAAGTAAATACATATATTACTGATAAAAGGTATATGATATTCATGTTTTTGGAAAGCTGGCGAAAAATCAATAACTTTTCATTTAGAAATCGCGTAATTTCGGTGAACGAATTAAAAGATATGATCAACTGAATTATGATTGACATTGATTGAAATTGCTTTTGAAACTTGTTTGTAAGAATGATAAATTGGATTTTTGAATATTACCAGCCAAGTAAATGAATCCATATATAAGGCACGTCTCGTTTTGTTGAATTATTGTCAAAATTGACTTTTTGAAATGACTTTGGATAACTTTTGTATGTCGATCTCGAGCATTAGGATTGTTATACACTATGACCTGACCTAGCTTGATACACATTTATTGACCAACATATGTTCTCTAGGTTGAGATCTACGATTATTTGATATACCGAGTTTTGGTCACATTACGATGAACAACTTTATGTGCTGCTAAGGTGAGTTTCATATGATCCCTTTTACTCAATATATTTTTGGGCTGAGAATACATGCGACTGTTTATAAATACTAAAAATACTAGATTTATATGCGTGAGTTTCATTGCTCCCTTTTTAATTGCTTTTGCAATATATATTTTTGGCCTGAGAATACATGCAATTTATTTTAAACGCAATGGATACAAGTACACACTTAATTCTACACTGAGTTTGAACCGAAAATCCCTTACCTTTGGTAACTAGTAACTGCCAGTACATAAGATATGGACTGGTGGGCGCGAATAACAGTATATAGATCCATAAGGCTTGACATCCCCGTCTGAGCTAGAGCGCTAGCCTTTTAACGGACGTGTGTTATTTGAGTTTAGGACACGTTGGTTTGCTTGTATTAAAACGAATGGGGTATTTATCATTATAACGTTAAAGCTTAGTTACCATGGTGCTCTGTTACGTAGAATCTATTGATAAACGTTTCTGGATGAAACAACTGAAATCTTGTGATCCACTTTTATATAATCTATTGATAAACGTTTCTGGATGAAACAACTGAAATCTTGTGATCCACCTTTATATACAGATTATGCGAAACACTAAAACTATGAACTCACCAACCTTTGTATTGACACTTGTTAGCATGTTTATTCTAAGGTTCCCTAGAAGTTTTCCACTGTTTGCTTATATGTTAGACAAGCTATGTGCATGGAGTCTTACATTTCATATTTATGAAGGAAACGTTGCATTCACCAAATCATCACCATGTATCTTATTTTGACTGCATTGTCAACGGAATTACTATTGTAAACTATTATTTGCAGTGATTGTCTATATGTAGTAATCATCAGATGTCGAAAACCTTTGATTTAAATATTCATTTATGGTGTGCCTTTTCAAAAGAATGCAATGTTTACAAAACGTATCATATAGAGGTCAAATACCTCGCAATAAAATCGATGAATGACGTGTTCGTCCATATGGATTTGGAGCGATCATCACATGACCATTTCTCCAATTTCAAACTCTATATCTTTTCTTTTACTGTCCGCGTAGCTCTTTTGTCGACTCTGGGCGGTTTTCAATCGTTGTTGAATTTGATGATTTTCTCGGTAGTTTCTTGTATTATCTCTGGACACGTAATCTGTCTATCCCCCACTTCATTCCAACAAATCGGAGACCTGTACTTTCTACCATAAAGTGCCTCAAATGGCACCATCTCAATACTAGAATGATAACTATTGTTGTAGGAAAATTCTGCTAACGGTAGGTGTCGATCCCAACTGTTTCCGAAATCAATAACACATGCTCGTAGCATGTCTTCAAGCGTTTGTATCGTCCTTTCGCTCTGCCCATCAGTTTGTGGATGATAGGCAGTACTCATGTCTAGACGAGTCCCCAATGCTTGTTGCAACGTCTGTCAGAACCTTGAAACAAATCTACCATCCCTATCAGAGATAATAGAGACGGGTATTCCATGTCTGGAGACAACCTCCTTCAAATACAATCACGCCAACTTCTCCATTTTGTCATCTTCTCTCATTGGAAGGAAGTATGATGACTTGGTGAGACAATCAACTATTACCCAAATAGTATCATAACCACTTGCAGTCCTTGGCAATTTAGTAATGAAATCCATGGTAATGTTTTCCCATTTCCATTCCGGGATTTCGGGTTGTTGTAGTAGACCTGATGGTTTCTAATGTTCAGCTTTGACCTTAGAACACGTCAAACATTCTCCTACATATTTAGCAATATCGGCTTTCATACCCGGCCACCAAAAGTGTTTCTTGAGATATTTATACATCTTCCCCGCTCTGGGATGTATTGAATATCTGGTTTTATGTGCTTCCTTAAGTACCATTTCTCTCACATCTCCAAACCTTGGTACCCAAATTCTATCAGCCCTATATCGGGTTCTGTCTTCCTGAATATTAAGATGTTTCTCTGATCCTTTGGGTATCTCATTCTTCAACTTTCCTTCTTTTACAACCCCCTATTGCGCCTCCTTTATTTGAGTAGTAAGGTTAGTACGAATAATTATATTCATAGCTTTTTCACGTATATGTTCTCTGTCCTTTCTACTTAAAGCGTCAGCTACCACATTCGCCTTCCCCGGGTGGTATCAAATCTCAAAATCATAATCATTCAACAGTTCAATCCACCTGCGTTGTCTCATATTCAGTTGCTTCTGATTAAATATATGTTGAAGACTTTTGTGGTCGGTATATATACTACTTTTAACCCCATATAAATAATGCCTCCAAGTCTTTAATGCAAAAAAAAACAGCACCCAATTCCAAATCGTGAGTCGTATAATTTTGCTCGTGAATCTTCAATTATCTAGACGCATAAGCAATCACCTTCGTTCGTTGCATTAATAAACAACCGAGACCTTGCTTTGATGCGTCACAATAAATCACAAAATCATCATTCCCTTCTGGCAATGACAATATAGGTGCCGTAGTTATCTTTTTCTTCAATAACTAAAACGCCTTCTCTTGTTCATCCTTCCATTCAAATTTCTTCCCTTTATGCGTTAATGCAGTAAAGGGTTTTGCTATTTTGGAGAAATCTTGGATGAATCTTCTGTAGTAACCAGCCAATCCTAAAAATTGACGTATATGCTTCGGAGTTTTTGGGGTTTCCCACTTATCAACGGTTTCGATCTTTGCCGCGTCCACCTGGATACCTTCTTTGTTCACTATGTGACCGAGGAATTGAACTTCTACCAACCAAAATGCACACTTTGAAAACTTAGCGTACAGTTTTTCTTTCCTCAATACTTCTAGAACTTTTCTCAAATGTTCTTCGTGCTCTTGATCATTCTTTGAGTAAATAAGTATGTCATCGATGAAAACAATGACAAACTTGTCAAGATATGGCCCACACACTCGGTTCATAAGGTCCATGAACATAGCTGGTGCGTTAGTCAATCCAAACGGCATAACCATAAACTCGTAATGACCATAACGCGTCCTAAAAGCAGTTTTTGGAATATCATACTCCTTTACTCGCATTTGATGATATCCAGAACGTAAATCGATTTTTGAATAAACCGACGAGCCTTGTAGTTGATCAAATAAGTCTGTAGTCAATACACAACCTAAATGTACCATCCTTCTTCTTGACAAACCAAATAGGAGCTCCCTATGGTGATGTGCTTGGTCGAATGAAACCACATTCTAATAGTTCTTGCAGTTGGCTTTGCAGTTCTTTCATCTCGCTGGGTGCGAGTCTATAAGGAGCACGAGCTATTGGTGTAGCTCCTGGTACAAGATCTATTTGAAATTCAACAGATCGATGTGGAGGTAGTCCTGGTAATTCTTTCGGAAATACATCGAGAAATTCTTTTACGACGGGAACATCATTGATGCTCTTTTCTTCAGTTTGTACTTTATCGACGTGTGCTAGAACAGCATAGCAACCTTTTCTTATTAGTTTTTGTGCCTTAAAATTACTAATAAGATGTAGCTTCGTGTTGCCCTTTTCTCCGTACACCATTAAGGGTTCTCCTTCTTCTCGTACAATGCAACTTGCATTTTTGTAACATACGATCTCTGCTTTCATCTCCTTCAGCCAGTCCATGCCAACTATTACATCAAAACTCCCTAACTCTACTGGTGTCAAATCAATCTTAAATATTTCGCTACCCAGTTTAATTTCTCGATTCCGGCATATATAACCTGCTGAAATTAATTTACCGTTTGCTAATTCGAGTAAAAATTTACTATCCAATGGCGTCAATGGATAACTTAATTTAGCACAAAAATCTCTACTCATATAGCTTCTATCTGCACCCGAATCAAATAAAACGTAAGCAGATTTATTTTCAATATGAAACGTACCCGTAACAAGTTCCGGGTCTTTCTGTGCCTCTGCCGCATTAATATTGGAAACTCTTCCGCGGCCTTGTTCATTCGTGTTCTCCTGGTTCGGGCAATTTCTAATAATGTGGCCCGGTTTTCCACATTTATAACAAACTACATTGGCATAACTTGCTCCGACACTAATTACTCCGCCATTACTCGTTCCGACACCATTTGTTCCTTTCGTTCTGTTAACCCCTGGTCCATAGACCTCACACTTGGCCGCGCTATGACCTTTTCTTTCACTTGTTGCAAAATTTGGTGCAGAACCCTAAGTGATACTTTTCACACCTTTGACATAGCTGCTTCTGATTATTATTGTTGTTGCGGTTGTTATTGTTGTTGGGATGATTGTTGTAGTTGTTGTAGTTGTTGTTGTTGTTGTGCCATTTGTTGCAGTTTCAATTGATGTTGCGATTGTTGGGATAGTTGTTGTTGTATTGGTGACTCTTATCACCGTTTTCCTCCCACTTTCTTTTGACTAGCTTCACGTTGTATTGGTGACTCTTATCACCGTTTTCCTGCCTTTTGTATGGAGGCAGGCTCGTGTGAACTTATATCTTCTTGGATTCTCTCCGGTAACCCTTTCACAAACGCGTCGATCTTTTCTTCCTCATCTTCGAAAGCTCTCGGACACAATAGGTACAATTCTATGAATCGTCTTTCGTACGAAGTAATATCGAATCCCTGTGTTCATAACCCTCTAAGTTCTGACTTGAGCTTATTGACCTCGGTTCTAGGACGGTACTTCTCGTTCATCAAGTGCATGAATGCTGACCACGGTAGCGTGTAAGCAGCATCTTGTCCCACTTGCTCTAGATAGGTATTCCACCATGTTAACGCAATACCTGTGAAGGTATGCATAGCGTACTTCACTTTGTCTCCTTCAGCACACTTACTTATCGCAAACACCGATTCAACTTTCTCGGTCTACCGTTTCAATCCGATTGGTCCTTCGGTCCCATCAAATTCTGAAGGTTTGCAGGCAGTGAATTCCTTGTAGGAGCATCCTACACGATTTCCTGCGCCGTTAGCTATATTGCTAGATTCAGAGTTATTGTTGGTATGTAGCACGACCTGTACTGCGGCTATGTTTGAAGCAAGAAAGGTACGAAATTCCTCTTCGCTCATATTCAAGGTGTGTTGAGTAGTCGGTGCCATTTCCTTCAAAATAGTCAAATGAAACAAGTTAATAATACAGAATATTAAGAGTAGTCAATAGTATCTCGTAGCATAATATGAACTCATTTATAAAAGCTTTTTCTTCATATTAGCGTTTTATAAGTTTAAATTCGGGTACTACCTACCCGTTAAGTTCATACTTAGTAGCTAATATACAATTCAACTACTACAATTCCATATGAAAAACTGATTAAAATAATATATCACATACAAATATTCTTCAAACTTACAACTTCGCTATATTACATATAACATAAAATATATAGTACACTATGATACATGACAGTTTTGAAGATAAATCTAGTTAATACGCAAGTTGTTCAGCAAAGGAAATAAAGACACGTAATTCATAAGTCCATAAACAAGTCATGCATTCTGGTTTTACTAAGACGACTTCTCATCCTTGGTCTTGTGGAAAATAACCGTTATGACCATTGGCTAGGCAGCATGTTGTAATGTCGTCAAAAGGACGAGCGTTTTGTAATGTCCAAAAGCCCCGTAATAATCTAAAAACCTTGTTTCTCACCCCAACTACTGAATCCGTCACTTGTGGGAAAGTTTTATTTAAAAGCTGCAATCCGATGTTCTTTTTCCCACTTTGGTAAGAAGCGAACATCACTAACCCGTAAGCATAACATGCTTCTTTATGTTGCATGTTAGAAGCTCTTTCTAATTCACAAAATCCTATGTTGGGATATGTTGAATCAAAATAGGTTCTTAACCCGTAGCGTAAAATTGCATTTAGGTTCCCCGCATTTAACGCTTTAAAGAAAACACGGCGTAACTTAAAGTCTCCCCAATGTGATATACCCCACCTATCAAAGGAAAGCCTTTTATAAACTAAGGCATTTCTGGAAAGTCTTTCAAATGTTTGACAAGTTAATTTCGCCATAACTAAATATGTTGATGAATTCTGACCGACTCTAGACAAGATTTCCTCAATCATATCCTCTGGTAGGTCTTCTAAAATATTCGGTTGTCTACCCTTAACGTCCATTTTGTTTTTATACTGTAAAATAGACAAGGATTAGATTCGTAATAACAAACAATACAAGCAATTTTTACATAGAACATAAAAGTACAAGTACACTACAATACATTTATTACACAACATGCTCACACCCCACTAATCTGAATCACTGGTTTCTTCTTCTTCGGACTTGGTTCTTTTTCCTAATTTTCTAGGGATATATACGAGCCGTCATTTTCCACATTGGTTTAGAAATACCTGGTGGTTTAGAGGTTCCCGGGTTATTGTCACGATATTGAAAATACGGGTGTTGACGGTACATACAAAGTTCATTGGGGTCGGAATCAGATTTCTCTATTTTGATACCTTTTCCCTTATTATTTTCTTTTGCCTCATTAAATTGGGTCGGGGTAATTTCTATAACATCATCGGAATCCTCATCAGGATCCGATTCATCGGAAAATTGGTAATTTTCCCAATATTTTGCTTCCTTAGCGGAAACACCATTGACCATTATTAACTTTGGTCCATTGGTTGAGGATTTTCTTTTATTTGACCGGTTTTCTGTGGTTCCTAATATTCCCCCCTCCGGAACCTCTTCTTCTTCCGGTTCCTCTTCTTCTGGTTCCTCTTCTTCCGGTTCCTCTTCTTCCAGTTCCGTTTGCTCTTCTTCCGGTTCTTCGGGAACTTGTGAATCTTGCCAATATATATTCGACTCTTCGTTATTATTAGGTGAGTCAATGAGATTTGTGCTAGAGGTAGACATCTATCACACAATATCAAACATGTTAAGAGATTAATATATCACATAAAATTTACATGTTAATAATATATAGTTTCCAACAAAAATGTTAAGCAATCATTTTTAAAGAAAACACGGTCGAAGTCCAGACTAACTAATGCATCCTACCAAACTCGATAAGACACACTAATGCAAATTTTCTGGTTCTTTAAGACCAATGCTCGGATACCAACTGAAATGTCCCGTTCATAATGATTATAAACGTTCTATATTAATTGATTTCGTTGCGAGGTTTTGACCTCTATATGAGACGTTTTTCAAAGACTGCATTCATTTTTAAAACAACCATAACCTTTATTTTATCAATAAATATTTTAAAAGCATTACGTAGATTATCAAATAATGATAATCTAAAATATACTGTTTACACATGACCATTACATAATAGTTTATAATAGAAATATATTACATCGACATATGCAGTTTTTACATAATATCATACAAACATGGACTCCAAATCTTGTCCTTATTTTAGAATGCAACAGCGGAAGCTCTTAGTATTCACTGATGGAATTCAACATAACAACAAGTTTTTAAAGTTAACATAATCATAAAACCAATTGTATGATAGTTGAAGCAAGCGGAAGCATAATCTTTAAGAAAACAAGTTTATATGTTAAACCATTTAAATTGAATCCCATGTAAATATCAAGTCATGAACATATGCTTACATATAACAATAAAGGAAGAAGATTATACCTCCTCAATGATGAATTGAGGGCTGAATTGGACAGCAGAAAATGATGATGAAGATGATGGAAAATAGCCTCTAACTTGAAGCCTCAAGTGTGTAATACCCACAAGCAATAACTCCAACACCTTTGCCTTTAGTTAGGATTTTATTGACACTTAATATGAGTTTGCAAAACCAAATTTAGAACTCCCTTTTGAGCTCTAAAAGGCCACGGCCTTCAGCTACTGCAGCAGAATTTTTATGCAGTTTTTTAAGCTTAGAATGTTTAGTTTTCTTGAGAGAAAAATGAGTCAAGGCCTTGGTTTAAGAGAGTCTTGCATGCCTTAAGGAATATCTTGTTACTAGTAACCAAGCAAGCATGTGAATGTTACCTAGGAGTCCCCAAAATCTGCATTCTATTGCCACTGAAATAACAAGTCTTATTTATATAAAACTTGTTATAACTTATATAAAACTTGTTATAAAAGTCCAAGTTATATATATAGGTTACTAGTATTTTATAAACCAATTTATAAAGTATAACACAACATAATTATTTATACTTATAAATAATTAAATCCTTAATTTATTAATTGTCCAATTTATACTTATAAATATTTTAGAAACCCAATTTTCTAAAATCCAAGTGTCGCGTATTTGTTTAATGATCCAATAGATAAGATCAAATACGTTTAAGGTGTCAGTAAGCTTGTTATTGGGTATGACCCGACTTGAATGATAACATATTAGCCACATTAATTAAATATGTCTCTCGGGCATACGAAAAACCTTCAATCTCCTACTTGCACGAGAAACATAAGAAATTAATGCAAGTGATGGATACCACCTAACGACCGTCCATCACTCCCAATATGTTATGACTTTGTGCCTTTCAATAACATCATCCCTTTCGAGTTCCCATCTCGAATATGAATAGGTAAATCTTTCATTATTTCCTTTCGTCCTAGATGTCATGTTAAATCCAAGAGACACAGAGTGATCACTCTCTTCTAGATTCAACTTTATCAGGCCTTAGATATTCGACTCTCAACGAATAAGAGGGACAAATTCCATCTTGACTACATACGTCCTAAATATATACCTTGCATTATACCTAAGCTCTTCCTTATGAACTACCATATTTCAGAATAGTGAAGGAAAGAATCAAGGCACAATACATGGTAAATATCCGAACCCAATATGTATCTCAGGTCAGAGGATACAATGATATTCGCCTTTACTCAAGATTACATGTGATCAACCACAAAGGCTCCATTTAGTAGATCTTGAGGGCGGGTCTTCCAATATTTGTATCCCGTAAATATCTATGAACCTTGGTAGCAACCTTGCCCCACATTCAGTTTCGTGAATGTATACCAATCCAAGTTCATAATAGTCTAAACTTTACACTTATTCCCACAAATGTAATCGACTACGGAATTTAGAATACTTACTTATTCATGGATAAAATATGCAAAATAGGAACATGACTCAAAATAAATTAATACCATAATTATATTAATGAGTTTGAACAACTTCGTTCCGTTACAATACCTAAAACAGATCATGACCAATCACTAGAATATCGAAGCCCTAATGCACAAACATGTCCAGTATGTTTTGCTCTATGTAAGAGTTTCGTGAGAGGATCCGCTATATTAAGATCTGTGTGAACTTTGCGAATACATATCTTTCCCTTTTCAACTTCATCCCTTATGTAGTTGAATCTCCGCTCAATGTGACGGGTCTTTTGGTGAGCATGAGGTTCCTTGATTTGAGCAATCGCTCCCTCGTTGTCACAAAAGATCTTAAGAGGGTCCTGAATGGAAGGGACTACTCCTAAGTCGTCGATGAATTTCTTCATCCATGCAGCTTCCTGAGCTGCCAATGAGGCGGCAATGTACTCCGACTCTGTAGTGGATAATGCAACAACATCCTGTTTTGAACTCTTCCAAGAGACCGCACCACCATTTAATGTGAAGACATAATCGGATTGTGATCGAGAATCATCTCGATCAGTTTGGAAACTCACGTCCACGTAACCTTTTACAGCGAGTTCCTCCTCACTAGATCCATATATTAGAAACATATCCTTAGTCCTCCTAAGGTATTTCAATATACTTTTAACCGCAATCCAATGACTGTTTCCTGAGTTATTCTAGTATCTACTTGTCAAGCTTAGAGCGCATGACACATCCGGTCTAGTGCATATCATTGCATACATGATTGACCCAATAGACAAAAGGGTACGGGACTCTCTTCATTCTCTCTTGTTCATCTTTCGTGGTAGGGCACTGAGATGAACTGAGAAGCGTTCCTCTTTGAATAGGTACCAAACCACTCTTAGAGTTCTCCATCTTGAACCTTTTCAAGATCTTTTCAATGTATACACTTTGATTCAAACCTATCAGTTTCTTGGATCTATCCCTGTAGATCCCAATCCCCAAAATGTATTGTGCTTCTCCAAGATCCTTAATGGAGAAACATTTACTTAGCCAAGTTTTAACACCTTGCATTGCTGAAATATCATTTCCAAATAACAATATAGCATCCACATATAGTACAAGGAATATGATAGTGCTCCCACTAACTTTCTTATATACACAAGCTTCATCACCATTTTTAATGAAGCCAAATTTCTTGACCTCCTCATTAAAACGATGATTCCACATTCTAGATGCTTGTTTCAGTCCGTAGATTGACTTCTTTAACTTGCATACCTTTTTTGGATATTTCAGATCAACAAAACCTTCAGGCTGAACCATACAGACATCTTCCATAAGATATCCATTTAGGAAAGCGGTCTTGACATCCATTTGCCATATTTCGTAATCATAAGGAGCAGCAATGGCAAATAATATCCTAATAGACTTTAGCATTGCTACAGGTGAAAAATTTCATCATAGTCAACCCCTTGAGTTTGAGTGAAACCTTTTGCTACAAGTCTAGCTTTATATGTATCCAAGTTTCCATGTATGTCGGTTTTCATTTTGAAAAGCCATTTACAATCAACTAGCCTTGAGCCAGTAGGTTGTACAACCAGTACCCAAACTTGGTTGTCATGCATGGATTGCATCTCAGCGTTCATGGCTTCCTGCCATTTATCTTTATCAATTCTTGATAAAGCATCTTGGTAGTTTGTTGGTTCATCCAAATCAACCACATAACAACCATCCATGAGAAAGCCATATCTCTCAGGAGGATTACTAATCCTACCATATCTGCGAACGTCTTGTATACTTTGATCATCCATTTGATCATTCTCAACATTTTCATGTTGAGTGCTAGAGTCAACCAATTGTGTATCATCTACTTGATCTTGAACCTCTTCAAGATCTTGATGGAATTTAACAAGTTCATAAAACATGTTCTTATAGTTAACATAATTACAAAACCAATTTGTAGTAGTGTTAAAGCAAGCAGCAGCAAAATGATAAGTTCATGTTATATGTTTAGCCATTAAGTTAAATTCCATGTTAATATCAAGTCTAGAATATATACTTACATATAAGAACAAGAGGAGAAGATATATATATATACCTCCTCAAGCTAGTTGAGGGTTGTTTCCAAGTTGCAAGATGATGAAGAAGATGATGAACTATAGAGCTTCTAACTTGAAGCCTCAAGAAAGTAATACCCACAAGCAATAACCCCAACACCTTTGTTATTAGTTAGGATTTAAATGACACTAGAAATGAGCTTGTAAAACCCAAATTTAGAACACCCTTTTTGACCATAAAAGGCCACAGCCTTCAGCTCAGTTTTGAGCAGATTCTGTTTTGTTTTTAGCTCTCTTTTGATATGTTTTAATGCATGTGTGTATGGAATACTAAGTCCCCTTGGTCTTAGTTAAGCATGGGTAGCAAGTATTAAACAAATGCATGCTTATTCTAACTCCCATGCTACTCACATTGCTATAATATAATATACTTTTATAAAAAAAACTAATTTTATAAAATCAGTTTTTATAAAACTTGATTTCATAAAATACATTTTATAAACTTGTATATATATATATATTATTTGTTATGTATATTTTATAAAACCAATTTTATAAAATGTATCATAACTTAATTAATTATTTAACCTATAAATAATTAAATCCTTGTTATATAAGTTGTTCCATAACTTATATAAACATATCAAGTAATATTATTTAAGAAACCTTTTCCTTAAAATTCAAGTGTCGCGTATTTAATCAATGATCCAATCGTTAAGATAAAATACGAATAAGGTGTCGGTAAGCTTGTTATTGGGTATGTCCCGACTTGGATCAAAACATATTAGCCACATTAATTTAATATGTCTCTCGGGCATACGAAATACCTTTAATCTCCCACTTGCATGAGAAACATAAGAAATTAATGCAAGTGATGGATACCATCTAACGACCGTCTATCACCCCCAATATGTTATGACTTTGTGCCATTCAATAACATCATCCCTTTCGAGTTCCCATCTCGAATATGAATAGGTGAATCTTTTCATTATATCCTTTCATCCTGGATGTCATGTTAAATCCAAGAGACACAGAGTGATCACTCTCTTCTAGATTTAACTTTATCAGGCCTTAGACATCTGACTCTCAACGAATAAGAGGGACAAATTCCATCTTGACTACATACGTCCAAAATATATACCGTGCATTATACCTGAGCTTTTCCTTGTGAACTACCATATTTCAGAATAGCAAAGGAATGAATCAAGGCACGATACTTGGTAAATGTCCGAACCCAATATGTATCTCAGGTCAGAGGATACAATGATATTCGCCTTTACTCAAGACTACATGTGATCAACCACAAAGGCTCCATTTAGTAAATCTTGAGGGCGGGTCTTCCAATATTTGTATCCCACAAATATTTATGAACCTTGGTTGTAACCTAGCCCCACATTCATACCGTGAACGTTTACCAATCCAAGTTCATAATAGTCTAAACCTCACACTTGTTCCCACATATGTGATCGACTACGGAATTTTAGAATAATTACTTATTCATGGATAAAATATGCAAAATAGGAACATGACTCAAAATAAATTAATACCATAATTATATTAATGAGTTTGAATAAATTTCGTTCCGTAACAATACTTAAAACAGATCAAGACCAATCACTAGAATATTGAAGCCCTAATGCACAAACATGTCCTGTATGTTTTGATCCATGTAAGAGCTTCGAGAGAGGATCCGCTATATTAAGATCTGTGTGAACTTTGCGAATACATATCTTTCCCTTTTCAACTTCATCCCTTATGTAGTTGAATCTCCGCTCAATGTGACGGGTCTTTTGGTGAGCACGAGGTTCTTTGATTTGAGCAATCGCACCCTCGTTGTCACAAAAGATCTCAAGAAGGTCCTGAATGGAAGGGACTACTCCTAAGTCGTCGATGAATTTCTTCATCCATGCAGCTTCCTGAGCTGCCAATGATGCGGCGATGTACTCCGACTCTGTAGTGGATAATGCAACAACATCCTGTTTTGAACTCTTCCAAGAGACCGCACCTCCATTTAACGTGAAGACATAACCGGATTGTGATCGAGAATCATCTCGATCAGTTTGGAAACTCGCGTCCACGTAACCCTTTACAGCAAGTTCCTCCTCACCAGATCCATATATTAAAAACATATCCTTAGTCCTCCTAAGGTATTTTAATATACTTTTAACCGCAATCTAAAGACTGTTTCCTGGGTTATTCTGGTATCTACTTGTCAAGCTTAGGGCGCATGACACATCCGGTCTAGTGCATATCATTGCATACATGATTGACCCAATAGCAGATGCATAAGGGACTCTCTTCATTCTCTCTTGTTCATCTTTCGTGGTAGGGCACTGAGATGAACTGAGAGGCGTTCCTCTTTGAATAGGTACCAAACCACTCTTAGAGTTCTCCATCTTGAACCTTTTCAAGACCTTTTCAATGTATGCACTTTGATTCAAACCTATCAGTTTCTTGGATCTATTCCTGTAGATCCCAATCCCCAAAACGTATTATGCTTCTCCAAGATCCTTAATGGAGAAGCATATACTTAGCCAAGTTTTAACTCCTTGCAATGTCGGAATATCATTTCCAAATAACAATATATCATCCACATATAGTACAAGAAACATGATAGTGCTCCCACTAGCTTTCTTGTATACACAAGCTTCATCACCATTTTTAATGAAGCCAAATTTCTCGGCCTCCTCATTAAAACGATGATTCCACATTCTAGATGCTTGTTTCAATCCGTAGATTGACGTCTTTAACTTGCATACCTTTTTAGGATATTTCGGATCAACAAAACCTTCAGGCTGAACCATGTAGACATCTTCCACAAGATATCCATTTAGAAAAGCGGTCTTGACATCCATTTGCCTTATTTCATAATCATAATGAGCAGCAATGGCAAATAATATCCTAATAGACTTTAGCATTTCCACAGGTGAAAAAGTTTCATCATAGTCAACCCCTTGAGTTTGAGTGAAACCTTTTGCTACAAGTCTAGCTTTATATGTATCCAAGTTTCCATGTATGTCGGTTTTCATTTTGAAAAGCCATTTACAATCAATTAGCCTAGAGCCAGCAGGTTGTACAACAAGTTCCCAAACTTGGTTGTCATACATGGATTGCATCTCAGCGTTCATGGCTTCCTGCCATTTATCCTTATCAATCCTTGATAAAGCATCTTGGTAGTTTGCTGGTTCATCCAAATCAACCACATAGCAACCATCCATGAGAAACCCATATCTCTCAGGAGGATTACTAATTCTGAAATGTCCCGTTCTTATTGATTAAAAACGTTCCATATTAATTGATTTCGTTGCGAGGTTTTGACCTCTATATGAGACATTTTTCAAAGACTGCATTTATTTTTAAAACAAACCATAACCTTTATTTCATAAATAAAGGTTTAAAAAGCTTTACGTAGATTATCAAATAATGATAATCTAAAATATCCTGTTTACACACGACCATTACATAATGGTTTACAATACAAATATGTTACATCGAAATCAGTTTCTTGAATGCAGTTTTTACACAATATCATACAAACATGGACTCCAAATCTTGTCCTAATTTTAGTATGCAACAGCGGAAGCTCTTAGTATTCACCTGAGAATAAACATGCTTTAAACGTCAACAAAAATGTTGGTGAGTTATAAGTTTAACCTATATATATCAAATCGTAACAATAGACCACAAGATTTCATATTTCAATAAACATCCCATACATAGAGATAAAAATCATTCATATGGTGAACACCTGGTAACCGACATTAACAAGATGCATATATAAGAATATCCCCATCATTCCGGGACACCCTTCGGATATGATATAAATTTCGAAGTACTAAAGCATCCGGTACTTTGGATGGGGTTTGTTAGGCCCAATAGATCTATCTTTAGGATTCGCGTCAATTAGGGTGTCTGTTCCCTAATTCTTAGATTACCAGACTTAATAAAAAGGGGCATATTCAATTTTGATAATTCAACCATAGAATGTAGTTTCACGTACTTGTGTCTATTTTGTAAATCATTTATAAAACCTGCATGTATTCTCATCCCAAAAATATTAGATTTTAAAAGTGGGACTATAACTCACTTTCACAGATTTTTACTTTGTCGGGAAGTAAGACTTGGCCACTGGTTGATTCACGAACCTATAACAATATATACATATATATCAAAGTATGTTCAAAATATATTTACAACACTTTTAAATATATTTTGATGTTTTAAGTTTATTAAGTCAGCTGTCCTCGTTAGTAACCTACAACTAGTTGTCCACAGTTAGATGTACAGAAATAAATCAATAAATATTATCTTGAATCAATCCCCGACCCAGTGTATACGTATCTCAGTATTGATCACAACTCAAACTATATATATTTTGGAATCAACCTCAACCCTGTATAGCTAACTCCAACATTCACATATAGAGTGTCTATGGTTGTTCCGAAATATATATAGATGTGTCGACATGATAGGTCGAAACATTGTATACGTGTCTATGGTATCTCAAGATTACATAATATACCATACAAGTTGATTAAGTTATGGTTGGAATAGATTTGTTACCAATTTTCACGTAGCTAAAATGAGAAAAATTATCCAATCTTGTTTTACCCATAACTTCTTCATTTTAAATCCGTTTTGAGTGAATCAAATTGCTCTGGTTTCATATTGAACTCTATTTTTTGAATCTAAACTGAAAAAGTATAGGTTTATTGTTGGAAAAATAAGTTACAAGTTATTTTTGTAAAGGTAGTCATTTCAGTCGAAAGAACGACGTCTAGATGACCATTTTAGAAAACATACTTCCACTTTGAGTTTAACCATAATTTTTGGATATAGTTTCATGTTCATAATAAAAATCATTTTCCAGAATAACAACTTTTAAATCAAATTTTATCATAGTTTTAAATTAACTAACCCAAAACAGCCCGCGGTGTTACTACGACGGCGTAAATCCGGTTTTACGGTGTTTTTTGTGTTTTCAGGTTTTAAATCATTAAGTTAGCATATCATATAGATATAGAACATGTGTTTAGTTGATTTTAAAAGTCAAGTTAGAAGGATTAACTTTTATTTGCGAACAAGTTTAGAATTAACTAAACTATGTTCTAGTGATTACAAGTTTAAACCTTCGAATAAGATAGCTTTATATGTATGAATCGAATGATGTTATGAACATCATTACTACCTCAAGTTTTCTGGATAAAACTACTGGAGATGAGAAAAATGGATCTATCTTCAAAGGATCCTTGGATGGCTTGAAAGTTCTTGAAGCAGAATCATGACACGAAAACAGTTCAAGTAAGATTTTCACTCGAAATAAGATTGTTATAGTTGTAGAAATTGAATCAAAGTTTGAATATGAATATTACCTTGAATTAGAAAGATAACCTACTGTAAATAACAAAGGTTCCTTGATCTTATATGATTACTTGGAATGAATTAGAAAGCTTGGAAGTAAACTTGCAATCTTGGAAGTATTCTTGATTTTATGAAACTAGAACTTTTGGAATTTATGAAGAACACTTAGAACTTGAAGATAGAACTTGAGAGAGATCAATTAGATGAAGAAAATTGAAGAATGAAATTGTTTGTAGGTTTTTTTGGTCGTTGGTGTATGGATTAGATATAAAGGATATGTAATTTTGTTTTCATGTAAATAAGTCTTGAATGATTACTCATATTTTTGTAATTTATGAGATATTTCATGCTAGTTGCCAAATGATGGATCCCACATGTGTTAGGTGACTCACATGGGCTGCTAAGAGCTGATCATTGGAGTGTATATACTAATAGTACATACATCTAAAAGCTGTGTATTGTTCGAGTACGAATACGGGTGCATACGAGTAGAATTATTGATGAAACTGAACGAGGATGTAATTGTAAGCATTTTTGTTAAGTAGAAGTATTTTGATAAGTATCTTGAAGTCTTTCAAAAGTGTATGAATACATGTTAAAATACTACATGTATATACATTTTAAATGAGTCGTTAAGTCATCGTTAGTCGTTACATGTAAATGTTGTTTTGAAACCTTTAGGTTAACGATCTTGTTGAATGTTGTTAAGCCATTGTTTATTATAACAAATGAGATGTTAAATTGTTATATTATCATGATATTATGATATATAATATATCTTAGTATGATATATATACAGGTAAATGTCGTTACAACGATAATCGTTACATATATGTCTCGTTTCGAAATCATTAAGTTAGTAGTCTTATTTTTACATATGTATTTCATTGTTAATACACTTAATAATATATTTACTTATCATTTAACATAATTAACCAAGTGTATCAATATCATAATATGATTCATATGTACCTAGTAAGATGTTGTTATTGATGGTATTTCGTATGCCCGAGAGACATATTAAATTAATGTGGCTAACGTGTTATGATCCAAGTCGGGTCATACCCAATAACAAACTTACCAACACCTTATATGTATTTAATCTTAACGATTGGGTCGTTAAATAAATACGCGACACTTGGACTTTAGAAAATCGGTTTTCTAAAATATTATTACTTGAGATAAATTATTTGGATAATTTATATGATATGGAATTAATTATTTATAAGATTAAATAGTTGTGTTATGATACATTTTATAAAAGGTTTTATAAAATGGTAATTAAAATGGAACAAGTAACAAATACATGGTAATTAAAATGGAACTAGTTTTATAAAATGTAAAGGCTAATATTTTATAAAAATCCCCATGGGGGATGGTTTTTGTGAGGACCAAGAGGTCCACCCATGCTTTTTTGTGAGTTTCAAAATGCACAACACCTTATGTATTTGTTCCTTGACCAAAAGAATGACACATGCATTTATCAAATATCAAGTAATAAATCAAACTAGCTCTCTTTTTCTCTCCTTGGGAATTCTGGCCGAATTCTTTTGGCACCAAGAAGGTGGTCTTGAGTTTATTTGAAGGTTCATTTTCAAGTGTGACAAAATCCTAACCAAATTGCAAAGTGTTGGTGATAAGTTTGGGGTATAATCACTTGAGGTTTCATCCATTTGAAGCTCCATTTTCATCATCTTCTTCATCATCTTGCTTGCTTGAAAACTACCCTCAACTAGCTTGAGGAGGTACATTTCTTATCTTCTCATCTTATTTGTAAGCATATCTTTCAAGACTTGATATTAACTATATGGAATTCAACTAAAATGGTTATGCATATTAACTTGTTTTCTTAATAATTATGCTTCCGCTTGTTATAACTTAATATGAATTGGTTTCATGATTTTATTAACATTAAGAAACTTGTTATTATGTTGAATTCCATCAATGGTATCTAGAGCCGAAGTCAATGAAATATGCTTCTTATATATGGTCTTTAAAACCCACCAACTTTGCATTCTATGTACATGCATGAAAGTAGAATGTAAAAATATTCGGGTTTGGGTGGGTTCATGATTTTGGCCGAATTTTAAGGGTTCCAAAAGTGGGTTTGGAACTTGCAAATTGGTCAATTTTGTTGTATGTTGTAAGTTCACAATCTAGCCATGACCATGTGTTTGAATGAATGCTTATTTGGTTGATTTATTATTCAATTGATATGGTTGTAATATTCATTCATTTGGTTTGTAAAATTAATTATTCATTTGGCATGTAATATTAATTTTGGTTATGTAATTTATTTCATATTTGGTATGTAAAATAGATTAGGTTATATTTTCATTTTAGAAAAATGTATTAGGATATATTTTTTGTAAAAATGAAGATGAAAGGATGGTGTTAAAGGAAGAACACAAGAAGAATCTACTTGGATGCAAGATTAAGTGGTAGTGGTAAAATCTCCTACTTTGTGTTATGACCCATTACCCGGTGGCATTTTGTTTTCGGCTAAACAAAATGTCTACCAAAAGGCTTGATTGTGAACATTTGTTTTGCATGCGTGGTTGTTTTAATTTCTTGTATGATTGTGGATTGTGTATGTTACTACAACAAGTTATCACACAAGTTAACAACAAGCAAAACTACTATTTAATTGGTTAAATTATTAACAACATGAAATGTACCAAACTACAATTTAATCGGTTAAATTGAAATGGCAAAGACGCTAATAAATGGTTATTAAGAACAAGAAACGGATTGCACATATAAAACGGTTTATATCAAAGTAATGAAATATCTTTATTACATAACATGTAAATGGATTTTCATAAATTCCATACACTAAATGCATGTTGGTGTATGGCATAAAAGTTTTCTCAAACTAGAAATTATGAAACTTAAAATCCCTTTAACAAACAAGGCAAACAAGTTAAATGCCATCCTTTTGTGCAAACACTTAAAAATATTAGGGAACTCTTAATGGGATAAAGGTCACCTAACCGTTATGAGCAAACTAATATGATTGAGGTGAATTTCGCACACTTGTGGGATAAAGGTCACCTAACCACTAGTATGTTGAATTTACACGTTAGCACAAGTAGGACGACTTGATTTGGGAATCATGAACTTAGGGTCACCGAAGCATGATGAACAAATAGGCGTTGATGGAATAATATGCCATGCAAAAGGATTGCATGATCCCATAACTTGGAAGTTGCAAAAGGATTGCAATTGTCATATAATGACTACCTAGCTAAATCAAATGACGGGATAAAGGTCACCTAACCGAAATTTGGTTTACCGTTGGATTCCAAAATTTAATAAATATCAATTGGATTTAAAGGGTATTGATTGTTAAATTAAAATTAATACTTAAACAACTTTGTTAAATTTTGTAGATGGCCGCCAATAACAACAACAACATTCCTAACGCACCTATCAACTTTAACAACCTATCATTGAGGTCAATCCTCGAAAAGGAAAAACTCAACCATACAAACTTCATGGATTGGTTCCACAATCTAAGAATAGTCCTCAAACTTGAGGACAGGGCGTATGTGTTGGAAGACCCCATTCCCGATCAACCGGACGAGGATGATACGGAAGCCATGGCTTATTGGGAGAAATATTGCACCGATTCGTTGCAAGTTTCTTGCCTCATGCTTGGGACTATGATACCCGAACTCCAAAAGGATTTCGAGCATCATAGTGCATATGACATGATCACACAATTGAAGGAGATGTTCCTTCAACAAGCTCGTGTCGAGCGCTTTGAAACGGTCCGAGCGCTTCATGCATGTCGGATGGACGACACCCAATCCGTTTCATCTTATGTCCTTAAGATGAAAAGCCTCATTGATCGAGCAAACCGTCTAAATTGCAACGTGTCTAATGAATTAGCTACGGACCTTATCCTTAACTCATTGTCAAAGAGGTTTGACACATTCGTGTTAACCTATAACATGAATGGTTGGGATAAAAGCATTGGCGAATTACATGCCATGCTTAAGATGGCAGAAGCAAGCATGGGAAAAAGGGCTTCACCCGTGTTTACGATCAATGAAGGCGGGTCCAAAAACCATAACACTTCTAAGCCAAAGGCGGCTAAGAGGAAAGGACCCGCCTACCAAGGCAAGGGCAAGGGAAAGGGGAAGATGGTTACCCCAACCAACAACAAGAAGCAAAAGGTTGCCGGTAAAGCTAACCCCAAGGAAGATCCGTGCTTCGGTTGCGGTGAAATGGGTCACTGGAAATGAAACTGCCCGGTCTACCTTAAGGAGTTGAAGGAAAAGAAGGATGCAGGGCAAACCTCAGGTAATGTATATATGGTATACATTGAGCTTAGTATTACTTCTTCTAATACATGGGTATTAGACACAGGATGTGGAACTCATATTTGCAATTCTTTGCAGGGGTTTAAAAGAAGTGATCGAGAAGCGGGAACGACAAGTCTCTTCATGGGAAATGGAGCAAGGGTGCAAGTAAAAGCTCAAGGAGACTTTTTTTTAAAGCTACCAAGTGGTTTGGAGCTTATTTTGAAAAATGTTTTGTATGCACCCGATTTATCTCGAAACATTATTTCTGTATCCCGTTTGAAACAATGTGGTTTTAATCTTAATTTCATTAATGATGATATCCATGTTTCTTTAGATAATGTGTTCTATTTTAAGGCTTTGCCTTCGAATGGTATTTATGAATTGGTTCATAATGACACTTCATGCAGTAGCTCAATGTTCCATACGAACACCAAGAAACTCAAAAGGGATTTGAGTGATTCCTACTTATGGCATTGTCGCCTTGGTCACATAAACAAGAATCGAATGCATACACTTCAAAAGAATGGACTTTTGAAATCAAATGAACTAGACTCGTTTGATGTATGTGAGTCTTGCTTACAAGGAAAAATGACTAGAGCACCTTTCAAAGGGACCTATGAAAGGGCTAAGGACTTATTGGGATTAATACACTCGGATGTATGTGGACCCTTTAAGCCCATAACTAGGAATGGTGAAAGATACTTTGTTACTTTCATTGATGACTTCAGTCGTTTCGGATATGTCTACTTATTAAGACATAAGGACGAAACTTTTGAGGCATTCAAGGAATATCAAAACGAAGTACAAAATCAACTCAATAAGACAATCAAGGTACTTCGTACCGATAGAGGAGGTGAATACCTAAGTGATGCTTTCCAAGATCATCTTAGAAGTTGTGGGATTATCTCGCAACTTACTCCACCCGGGACACCACAACTTAATGGAGTTTCCGAAAGGAGGAACCGAACCCTAATGGATATGGTTCGATCTATGATGGCTAGAAGCTCGTTACCTCTATCATTTTGGGGTTATTGTCTATGCTCTATGGCTCGTATTTTAAATATGGCCCCAACCAAGAAAGTGGAACGAACACCTCATGAGATGTGGTTTGGAAAACCTCCATCTCTATCATACTTAAAGGTATGGGGATGTGAAGCTTATCCTAAGCGTTACGTCCCTAATAAGTTGAATGCTCGATCCACGAAGTGTATCTTCATAGGATATCCCAAGGATGATATGGGATACTATTTCTATGATCCAACCGAGCAAAATGTATTTGTTGCTCGAAAGGCTGAATTCCTTGAAACTAAGTTCCTAATGGAAGGAAATAGTGAAAGGAAGATAGATCTTGAAGAGGTTCAAGATCAAGTAGATGATACACAATTGGCTGACACTAGCACTCAACATGAAAATGTTGAGAGTG
The DNA here is from genome assembly GCF_046630445.1 of Rutidosis leptorrhynchoides. NCBI lineage: Eukaryota > Viridiplantae > Streptophyta > Magnoliopsida > Asterales > Asteraceae > Rutidosis > Rutidosis leptorrhynchoides. The sequence goes on from NC_092340.1 coordinate 204,452,169, forward strand.
ATCAGATGGATGATCAAAATACACAAGACGTTCGCAAATCTAGTAGGATTAGTAATCCTCCTGAGAGATATGGGTTTCTCATGGATGGTTGCTATGTGGTTGATTTGGATGAACCAACAAACTACCAAGATGCTTTGTCGAGGACTGATAAGGATAAATAGCAGGAAGCCATGAACGCTGAGATGCAATCCATGTATGACAACCAAGTTTGGGAATTGGTTGTACAACCTACTGGCTCAAGGCTAGTTGATTGTAAATGGCTTTTCAAAATGAAAACAGACATACATGGAAACTTGGATACATATAAAGCAAGACTTGTAGCAAAAGGTTTCACTCAAACTCAAGGGGTTGACTATGATGAAACTTTTTCGCCTCTGGCAATGCTAAAGTCTATTAGGATATTGTTTGCCATTGCTGCTCATTATGATTATGAAATATGGCAAATGGATGTCAAGACCGCTTTCCTAAATGGATATCTTGTGGAAGATGTCTATATGGTTCAGCCTGAAGGTTTTGTTGATCCGAAATATCCTAAAAAGGTATGCAAGTTAAAGAAGTCAATCTACGAATTGAAACAAGCATCTAGAATGTGGAATCATCATTTTAATGAGGAAGCCGAGAAATTTGGCTTCATTAAAAATGGAGATGAAGCTTGTGTATATAAGAAAGCTAGTGGGAGCACTATCATGTTCCTTGTACTATATGTGGATGATATATTGTTATTTGGAAATGATATTCCGGCAATGCAAGGAGTTAAAACTTGGCTAAGCAAATGCTTCTCCATTAAGGATCTTGGAGAAGCACAATATGTTTTGGGGATTGGGATCTACAGGAATAGATCCAAGAAACTGATAGGTTTGAATCAAAGTGCATACATTGAAAAGATCTTGAAAAGGTTCAAGATGGACAACTCTAAGAAAGGTTTGGTACCTATTCAAAGAGGAACGCCTCTCAGTTCATCTCAGTGTCCTACCACGAAAGATGAACAAGAGAGAGTGAAGAAGGTCCCTTATGCATCTGCTATTGGGTCAATCATGTATGCAATGATATGCACTAGACCGGATGTGTCATGCACTCTTAGCCTGACAAGTAGATACCAGAATAACCCAGGAAACAGTCATTGGATTGCTGTTAAAAGTATATTGAAATAACTTAGGAGGACTAAGGACATGTTTCTTATATACGGGTCTGGTGAGGAGGAACTCGCTGTAAAAGGTTACGTGGACGCGAGTTTCCAAACTGATCGAGATGATTCTCGATCACAATCCGGTTATGTCTTCACGTTAAATGGAGGTGCAGTCTCTTGGAAGAGTTCAAAATAAGATGTTGTTGCATTATCCACTACAGAGTCGGAGTACATCGCCGCATCATTGGCAGCTCAGGAAGCTGCATGGATGAAGAAATTCATCGACGACTTAGGAGTAGTCCCTTCCATTCAGGACCCTCTTGAGATCTTTTGTGACAACGAGGGTGCGATTGCTCAAATCAAAGAACCTCGTGCTCACCAAAAGACCCGTCACATTGAGCGGAGATTCAATTACATAAGGGATGAAGTTGAATAGGGAAAGATATGTATTCGCAAAGTTCACACAGATCTTAATATAGCGGATCCTCTCACGAAGCTCTTACATGGACCAAAACATGCAGGACATGTTTGTGCATTAGGGCTTCGATATTCTAGTGATTGGTCATGATCTGTTTAAGTATTGTAACGAAACGAAATTGTTCAAACTCATTTATATAATTATGGCATTAATTTATTTTGAGTTATGTTCCTATTTTGCATATTTTATCCATGAATAAGTAATTATTCTAAATTCCGTAGTCGATCACATTTGTGGGAGCGAATGTGAGGTTTAGACTACTATGAACTTGGATTGGTATGCATTCACGGGATGAATGTGGGGTAAGGTTGCAACCAAGGTTCATAGATATTTGTAGGATATAAATATTGGAAGACCCGCCCTCAAGATTTACTAAATGGAGCCTTTGTGGTTGGTCACGGGTAATCTTGAGTAAAGGCGAATATCATTGTATCCTCTGACCTGAGATACGTATTGGGCTCGGATATTTACAAAGTATTGTGCCTTGATTCTTTCCTTCGCTATTTTGAAATATGGTAGTTCATAAGGAAGAGCTCAGGTACAATGCAAGGTATATATTTAGGACGTATGTAATCAGGATGGAATTTATCCCTCTTATTCGTTGAGAGTCAGATGTCTAAGGCCTGATAAAGTTAAATCTAGAAAAGAGTGATCACTCTGTGTCTCTTGGATTTAACATGACATCTAGGATGAAAGGATGTAATGAAAAGATTCGCCTATTCATATTCGAGATGGAACTCGAAAGGGATGATGTTATTGAATGGCAAAAGTCATAACATATTGGGGGTGATGGACGGTCGTTAGGTGGTATCCGTCACTTGCATTAATTTCTTATGTTACTCGTGCAAGTGGGAGATTGATGGTATTTCGTATGCCCGAGAGACATATTAAATTAATGTGGCTAATGTGTTATGATCCAAGTCAGGTCATACCCAATAACAAACTTACCAACACCTTATATGTATTTAATCTTAACGATTGGGTCGTTAAATAAATACGCGACAATTGGACTTTAGAAAATCGGTTTTCTAAAATATTATTACTTGAGATAAATTATTTGGATAATTTATATGATATGGAATTAATTATTTATAAGATTAAATAGTTGTGTTATGATACATTTTATAAAAGGTTTTATAAAATGGTAATTAAAATGGAACAAGTAACAAATACATGGTAATTAAAATGGAACTAGTTTTATAAAATATAAAGGCTAATATTTTATAAAAATCCCCATGGGGGACGGTTTTTGTGAGGACCAAGAGGTCCACCCATGCTTGTTTGTTAGTTTCAAAATGCACAACACCTTATGTATTTGTTCCTTGACCAAAAGAATGACACATGCATTTATCAAATATCAAGTAATAAATCAAACTAGCTCTCTTTTTCTCTCCTTGGGAATTCTGGCCGAATTCTTTTGGCACCAAGAAGGTGGTCTTGAGTTTATTTGAAGGTTCATTTTCAAGTGTGACAAAATCCTAACCAAAGTGCAGAGTGTTGGTGATAAGTTTGGGGTATAATCACTTGAGGTTTCATCCATTTGAAGCTCCATTTTCATCATCTTCTTCATCATCTTGCTTGCTTGAAAACTACCCTCAACTAGCTTGAGGAGGTACATTTCTTATCTTCTCATCTTATTTGTAAGCATATCTTTCAAGACTTGATATTAACTATATGGAATTCAACTAAAATGGTTATGCATATTAACTTGTTTTCTTAATAATTATGCTTCCGCTTGTTATAACTTAATATGAATTGGTTTCATGATTTTATTAACATTAAGAAGCTTGTTATTATGTTTAATTCCATCAGTTATAATGATAATCGTTATATATATATATATATAACCATATATATGTCATCGTATAGTTTTTACAAGTTTTAACGTTCGTGAATCACCGGTCAACTTGGATGGTCAATTGTCTATATGAAACCTATTTCAATTAATCAAGTCTTAACAAGTTTGATTGCTTAACATGTTGGAAACACTTAATCATGTAAATAAAAATTTCATTTAATATATATATAAACATGGAAAAGTTCGGGTCACTACAGTACCTACCCGTTAAATAAATTTCGTCCCGAAATTTTAAGCAGTTGGAGGTGTTGACGTATCTTCTGGAAATAAATGCGGGTATTTCTTCTTCATCTGATCTTCACGCTCCCAGGTGAACTAGGGTCCTCTACGAGCATTCCATCGAACCTTAACAATCGGTATCTTGTTTTGTTTAAGTCTCTTAACCTCACGATCCATTATTTCGACGGGTTCTTCAATGAATTGAAGTTTTTCATTGATTTGGATTTCGTCCAACGGAATAGTGAATTCTTCTTTAGCAAAATATTTCTTCAAATTTGAGACATGGAAAGTGTTATGTACAGCCACGAGTTGTTGAGGTAGCTCCAGTTGGTAATCTACTGTTCCGACACGATCTATAATCTTGAATGGTCCAATGTACCTTAGATTTAGTTTCCCCCGTTTACCAAATTGAACAACGCCTTTCCAAGGTGAAACCTTAAGCATGACCATTTCTCCAATTTCAAACTCGATATCTTTTCTTTTACTGTCCGCGTAGCTCTTTTGTCGACTCTGGGCGGTTTTCAATCTTTGTTGAATTTGGATGATTTTCTCGGTAGTTTCTTGTATTATCTCCGGACCCGTAATCTGTCTATCCCCCACTTCACTCCAACAAATCGGAGACCTGCACTTTCTACCATAAAGTGCTTCAAACGGCGCCATCTCAATGCTTGAATGGTAGTCGTTGTTGTAGGAAAATTCTTCTAACGGTAGATGTCGATCCCAACTGTTTCCGAAATCAATAACACAAGCTCGTAGCATGTCTTCAAGCGTTTGTATCGTCCTTTCGCTCTGCCCGTCAGTTTGTGGATGATAGGCAGTACTCATGTCTAGATGAGTTCCCAATGCTTGCTGTAATGTCTGCCAGAATCTTGAAATAAATCTGCCATCCCTATCAGAGATAATAGAGATTGGTATTCCATGTCTGGAGACGACTTCCTTCAAATACAGTCGTGCTAACTTCTCCATCTTGTCATCTTCTCTTATTGGCAGGAAGTGTGCTGACTTGGTGAGACGATCAACTATTACCCAAATAGTATCATAACCACTTGCAGTCCTTGGCAATTTAGTAATGAAATCCATGGTAATGTTTTCCCATTTCCATTCCGGGATTTCAGGTTATTGTAGTAGACCTGATGGTTTCTGATGTTCAGCTTTGACCTTAGAACACGTCAAACATTCTCCTACATATTTAGCAATATCGGCTTTCATACCTGGCCACCAAAAATGTTTCTTAAGATCCTTGTACATCTTCCCTGTTCTAGGATGTATTGAGTATCTGGTTTTATGAGCTTCTCTAAGTACCATTTCTCTCATATCTCCAAATTTTGGTACCCAAATTCTTTCAGCCCTATACCGGGTTCCGTCTTCCCGAATACTAAGATGCTTCTCCGATTCTTTGGGTATTTCATCCTTTAAATTTCCCTCTTTTAAAACTCCTTGTTGCGCCTCCTTTATTTGAGTAGTAAGGTTAGTGTGAATCATTATATTCATAGATTTTACTCGAATGGGTTCTCTGTCCTTTCTGCTCAAGGCGTCGACTACCACATTTGCCTTCCCCGGGTGGTAACGAATCTCAAAGTCATAATCATTCAACAATTCAATCCACCTACGCTGCCTCATATTCAGTTGTTTCTGATTAAATATGTGTTGAAGCCTTTTGTGGTCGGTATATATAATACTTTTGACCCCATATAAGTAGTGCCTCCAAGTCTTTAATGCAAAAACAACCGCACCTAATTCCAAATCATGCGTCGTATAATTTTTCTCGTGAATCTTCAATTGTCTAGACGCATAAGCAATCACCTTCGTCCGTTGCATTAATACACAACCGAGACCTTGCTTTGATGCGTCACAATAAATCACAAAATCATCATTCCCTTCAGGTGAAATGTCCCGTTCTTATTGATTAAAAACGTTCCATATTAATTGATTTCGTTGCGAGGTTTTGACCTCTATATGAGACGTTTTTCAAAGACTGCATTCATTTTTAAAACAAACCATAACCTTTATTTCATAAATAAAGGTTTAAAAAACTTTACGTAGATTATCAAATAATGATAATCTAAAATATCATGTTTACACACGACCATTACATAATGGTTTACAATACAAATATGTTACATCGAAATCAGTTTCTTGAATGCAGTTTTTACACAATATCATACAAACATGGACTCCAAATCTTGTCCTTATTTTAGTATGCAACAGCGGAAGCTCTTAATATTCACCTGAGAATAAACATGCTTTAAACGTCAACAAAAATGTTGGTGAGTTATAGGTTTAACCTATATATATCAAATCGTAACAATAGACCACAAGATTTCATATTTCAATACACATCCCATACATAGAGATAAAAATCATTCATATGGTGAACACCTGGTAACCGACAATAACAAGATGCATATATAAGAATATCCCCATCATTCCGGGACACCCTTCGGATATGATATAAATTTCGAAGTACTAAAGCATCCGGTACTTTGGATGGGGTTTGTTAGGCCCAATAGATCTATCTTTAGGATTCGCGTCAATTAGGGTGTCTGTTCCCTAATTCTTAGATTACCAGACTTAATAAAAAGGGGCATATTCGATTTCGATAATTCAACCATAGAATGTAGTTTCACGTACTTGTGTCTATTTTGTAAATCATTTATAAAACCTGCATGTATTCTCATCCCAAAAATATTAGATTTTAAAAGTGGGACTATAACTCACTTTCACAGATTTTTACTTCGTCGGGAAGTAAGACTTGGCCACTGGTTGATTCACGAACCTATAACAATATATACATATATATCAAAGTATGTTCAAAATATATTTACAACACTTTTAATATATTTTGATGTTTTAAGTTTATTAAGTCAGCTGTCCTCGTTAGTAACCTACAACTAGTTGTCCACAGTTAGATGTACAGAAATAAATCGATGAATATTATCTTGAATCAATCCACGACCCAGTGTATACGTATCTCAGTATTGATCACAACTCAAACTATATATATTTTGGAATCAACCTCAACCCTGTATAGCTAACTCCAACATTCACATATAGAGTGTCTATGGTTGTTCCGAAATATATATAGATGTGTCGACATGATAGGTCGAAACATTGTATACGTGTCTATGGTATCTCAAGATTACATAATATACAATACAAGTTGATTAAGTTATGGTTGGAATAGATTTGTTACCAATTTTTACGTAGCTAAAATGAGAAAAATTATCCAATCTTGTTTTACCCATAACTTCTTCATTTTAAATCCGTTTTGAGTGAATCAAATTGCTATGGTTTCATATTGAACTCTATTTTATGAATCTAAACAGAAAAAGTATAGGTTTATAGTCGGAAAAATAAGTTACAAGTCGTTTTTGTAAAGGTAGTCATTTCAGTCGAAAGAACGACGTCTAGATGACCATTTTAGAAAACATACTTCCACTTTGAGTTTAACCATAATTTTTGGATATAGTTTCATGTTCATAATAAAAATCATTTTCTCAGAATAACAACTTTTAAATCAAAGTTTATCATAGTTTTTATTTAACTAACCCAAAACAGCCCGCGGTGTTACTACGACGGCGTAAATCCGGTTTTACGGTGTTTTTCGTGTTTCCAGGTTTTAAATCATTAAGTTAGCATATCATATAGATATAGAACATGTGTTTAGTTGATTTTAAAAGTCAAGTTAGAAGGATTAACTTTTGTTTGCGAACAAGTTTAGAATTAACTAAACTATGTTCTAGTGATTACAAGTTTAAACCTTCGAATAAGATAGCTTCATATGTATGAATCGAATGATGTTATGAACATCATTACTACCTTAATTTCCTTGGATAAACCTACTTGAAAGAGAAAAATGGATCTAGCTTCAATGGATCCTTGGATGGCTCGAAGTTCTTGAAGCAGAATCATGACACGAAAACAAGTTCAAGTAAGATCATCACTTGAAATAAGATTGTTATAGTTATAGAAATTGAACCAAAGTTTGAATATGATTATTACCTTGTATTAGAATGATAACCTACTGTAAGAAACAAAGATTTCTTGAGGTTGGATGATCACCTTACAAGATTGGAAGTGAGCTAGCAAACTTGAAAGTATTCTTGATTTTATGAAACTAGAACTTTTGGAATTTATGAAGAACACTTAGAACTTGAAGATAGAACTTGAGAGAGATCAATTAGATGAAGAAAATTGAAGAATGAAAGTGTTTGTAGGTGTTTTTGGTCGTTGGTGTATGGATTAGATATAAAGGATATGTAATTTTGTTTTCATGTAAATAAGTCATGAATGATTACTCATATTTTTGTAATTTTATGAGATATTTCATGCTAGTTGCCAAATGATGGTTCCCACATGTGTTAGGTGACTCACATGGGCTGCTAAGAGCTGATAATTGGAGTGTATATACCAATAGTACATACATCTAAAAGCTGTGTATTGTACGAGTACGAATACGGGTGCATACGAGTAGAATTGTTGATGAAACTGAACGAGGATGTAATTGTAAGCATTTTTGTTAAGTAGAAGTATTTTGATAAGTGTATTGAAGTCTTTCAAAAGTGTATAAATACATATTAAAACACTACATGTATATACATTTTAACTGAGTCGTTAAGTCATCGTTAGTCGTTACATGTAAGTGTTGTTTTGAAACCTTTAGGTTAACGATCTTGTTAAATGTTGTTAACCCAATGTTTATAATATCAAATGAGATTTTAAATTATTATATTATCATGATATTATCATGTATGAATATCTCTTAATATGATATATATACATTAAATGTCTTTACAACGATAATCGTTACATATATGTCTCGTTCAAAAATCATTAAGTTAGTAGTCTTGTTTTTACATATGTAGTTCATTGTTAATATACTTTATGATATGTTTTCTTATCATAGTATCATGTTAACTATATATATATATCCATATATATGTCATCATATAGTTTTTACAAGTTTTAACGTTCGTGAATCACCGATCAACTTGGGTGGTCAATTGTCTATATGAAACATATTTCAATTAATCAAGTCTTAACAAGTTTGATTGCTTAACATGTTGGAAACATTTAATCATGTAAATATCAATCTCAATTAATATATATAAACATGGAAAAGTTCGGGTCACTACAGTACCTACTCGTTAAATAAATTTCGTCCCGAAATTTTAAGCTGTTGAAGGTGTTGACGAATCTTCTGGAAATAGATGCGAGTATTTCTTCTTCATCTGATCTTCACGCTCCCAGGTGAACTCGGGTCCTCTACGAGCATTCCATCGAACCTTAACAATTGGTATCTTGTTTTGCTTAAGTCTTTTAACCTCACGATCCATTATTTCGACGGGTTCTTCGATGAATTGAAGTTTTTCGTTGATTTGGATTTCATCTAACGGAATAGTGAGATCTTCTTTAGCAAAACATTTCTTTAAATTCGAGACGTGGAAAGTGTTATGTACAGCCGCGAGTTGTTGAGGTAACTCTAGTCGGTAAGCTACTGGTCCGGCACGATCAATAATCTTGAATGGTCCAATATACCTTGGATTTAATTTCCCTCGTTTACCAAATCGAACAACGCCTTTCCAAGGTGCAACTTTAAGCATGACCATCTCTCCAATTTCAAATTCTATATCTTTTCTTTTAATGTCAGCGTAGCTCTTTTGTCGACTTTGGGCGGTTTTCAACCGTTGTTGAATTTGGATGATCTTCTCGGTAGTTTCTTGTATAATCTCCGGACCCGTAATCTGTCTATCCCCCACTTCACTCCAACAAATTGGAGACCTGCACTTTCTACCATAAAGTGCTTCAAACGGCGCCATCTCAATGCTTGAATGGTAGCTGTTGTTGTAGGAAAATTCTGCTAACGGTAGATGTCGATCCCAACTGTTTCCGAAATCAATAACACATGCTCGTAGCATGTCTTCAAGCGTTTGTATCGTCCTTTCGCTCTGCCCATCAGTTTGTGGATGATAGGCAGTACTCATGTCTAGACGAGTTCCTAATGCTTGCTGTAATGTCTGCCAGAATCTTGAAATAAATCTGCCATCCCTATCAGAGATAATAGAGATTGGTATTCCATGTCTGGAGACGACTTCCTTCAAATACAGTCGTGCTAACTTCTCCATCTTGTCATCTTCTCTTATTGGTAGGAAATGTGCTGATTTGGTGAGACGATCAACTATTACCCAAATAGTATCAAAACCACTTGCAGTCCTTGGTAATTTAGTGATGAAATCCATGGTAATGTTTTCCCATTTCCATTCCGGGATTTCGGGTTGTTGAAGTAGACCTGATGGTTTCTGATGCTCAGCTTTGACCTTAGAACACGTCAAACATTCTCCTACGTATTTAGCAACATCGGCTTTCATACCCGGCCACCAAAAATGTTTCTTGAGATCCTTGTACATCTTCCCCGTTCCAGGATGTATTGAGTATCTGGTTTTATGAGCTTCTCTAAGTACCATTTCTCTCATATCTCCAAATTTTGGTACCCAAATCCTTTCAGCCCTATACCGGGTTCCGTCTTCCCGAATATTAAGATGCTTCTCCGATCCTTTGGGTATTTCATCCTTTAAATTTCCCTCTTTTAAAACTCCTTGTTGCGCCTCCTTTATTTGAGTAGTAATGTTATTATGAACCATTATATTCATAGATTTTACTCGAATGGGTTCTCTGTCCTTCCTGCTCAAGGCATCGGCTACCACATTTGCCTTCCCCGGGTGGTAACGAATCTCAAAGTCGTAATCATTCAATAATTCAATCCACCTACGCTGCCTCATATTCAGTTGTTTCTGATTAAATATGTGTTGAAGACTTTTGTGGTCGGTATATATAATACTTTTGACCCCATATAAGTAGTGCCTCCAAGTCTTTAATGCAAAAACAACCGCGCCTAATTCCAAATCATGCGTCGTATAATTTTGTTCTTGAATCTTCAATTGTCTAGACGCATAAGCAATCACCTTCGTTCGTTGCATTAATACACAACCGAGACCTTGCTTTGATGCATCACAATAAATCACAAAATCATCATTCCCTTCAGGCAATGACAATATAGGTGCCGTAGTTAGCTTTTTCTTCAATAACTGAAATGCTTTCTCTTGTTCATCATTCCATTCAAATTTCTTCCCTTTATGCGTTAATGCAGTCAAGGATTTTGCTATTCTGGAAAAGTCTTGGATGAACCTTCTGTAGTAACCAGCTAGTCCTAAAAACTGGCGTATGTGTTTCGGAGTTTTCGGGGTTTCCCACTTTTCAACAGTTTCTATCTTTGTCGGATCCACCTTAATACCTTCTTTGTTCACTATGTGACCGAGGAATTGAACTTCTTCCAACCAAAATGCACACTTTGAAAACTTAGCGTACAATTCTTCCTTCCTCAATACTTCTAACACCTTTCTCAAATGTTCACCGTGTTCTTGGTCATTCTTTGAGTAAATAAGTATGTCATCAATGAAAACAATGACAAACTTGTCAAGGTATGGTCCACACACTCGGTTCATAAGGTCCATGAACACAGCTGGTGCATTAGTTAAACCAAACGGCATGACCATAAACTCATAATGACCGTAACGTGTTCTGAAAGCAGTCTTTGGAATATCATCTTCTTTCACCCGCATTTGATGATACCCGGAACGTAAGTCAATCTTTGAATAAACAGACGAGCCTTGTAGTTGATCAAATAAGTCGTCGATTCTCGGTAGTGGGTAGCGGTTCTTGATGGTAAGTTTGTTCAACTCTCGGTAGTCGATACACAACCTGAATGTACCATCTTTCTTCTTGACAAACAAAACAGGAGCTCCCCACGGTGATGTGCTTGGTCGAATGAAACCACGCTCTAAAAGTTCTTGTAATTGGCTTTGCAGTTCTTTCATCTCGCTGGGTGCGAGTCTGTAAGGAGCACGAGCTATTGGTGCAGCTCCTGGTACAAGATCTATTTGAAATTCAACAGATCGATGTGGGGGTAATCCCGGTAATTCTTTCGGAAATACATCGGGAAATTCTTTTGCAATGGGAACATCATTGATGCTCTTTTCTTCAGTTTGTACTTTCTCGACGTGTGCTAGAACAGCATAGCAACCTTTTCTTATTAGTTTTTGTGCCTTCAAATTACTAATAAGATGTAGCTTCGTGTTGCCCTTTTCTCCGTACACCATTAAGGGTTTTCCTTTTTCTCGTATAATGCGAATTGCATTTTTGTAACAAACGATCTCCGCTTTCACTTCTTTCAACCAGTCCATACCGATTATCACATCAAAACTCCCTAACTCTACTGGTATCAAATCAATCTTAAATGTTTCGCTAACCAGTTTAATTTCTCGATTCCGACATATATTATCTGCTGAAATTAATTTACCATTTGCTAATTCGAGTAAAAATTTACTATCCAAAGGCGTCAATGGACAACTTAATTTAGCACAAAAATCTCTACTCATATAGCTTCTATCCGCACCCGAATCAAATAAAACGTAAGCAGATTTATTGTCAATAAGAAACGTACCCGTAACAAGCTCCGGGTCTTCCTGTGCCTCTACCGCATTAATATTGAAAACTCTTCCACGGCCTTGTCCATTCGTGTTCTCCTGGTTCGGGCAATTTCTAATAATGTGGCCTGGTTTTCCACATTTATAACAAACTACATTGGCATAACTTGCTCCGACACTACTTGCTCCGCCATTACTCGTTCCGACACCATTTGTTCCTTTCGTTCTATTAACCCCTGGTCCGTAGACCTCACACTTCGCCGCGCTATGACCATTTCTTTTACACTTGTTGCAAAATTTGGTGCAGAACCCCGAGTGATTCTTTTCACACCTTTGGCATAGCTGCTTCTGATTGTTGTTGTTGTTGCGGTTATTATTGTTGTTGGGATGATTGTTATAGTTGCTGTTGTTGTTGTTGTTGTTGTTGTTGTTGGGCCGTTTGTTGTAGTTGCGATTGATGTTGCGATTTTTGGGATAATTGTTGCGATTATTGTTGTAATTGCTGTTGTTGTTGAATTGGTGATTCTTATCACCGTTTTCCTCCCACTTTCTTTTGACTTGCTTCACATTGGCCTCTTCAGCAGTCTGTTCTTTAATTCTTTCTTCAATCTGGTTCACTAGTTTGTGAGCCATTCTACATGCCTGTTGTATGGAGGCGGGCTCGTGTGAACTTATATCTTCTTGGATTCTTTCCGGTAATCCTTTCACAAACGCGTCGATCTTCTCTTCCTCATCTTCAAATGCTCCCGGACACAATAGGCACAATTCTGTGAATCGTCTTTCGTACGTGGTAATATCAAATCCTTGGGTTCGTAACCCTCTAAGTTCTGTCTTGAGCTTATTGACCTCGGTTCTGGGACGGTACTTCTCGTTCATCAAGTGCTTGAATGCTGACCACGGTAGTGCGTACGCATCATCTTGTCCCACTTGCTCTAGATAGGTATTCCACCATGTTAACGCAGAACCTGTGAAGGTATGCGTAGCGTACTTCACTTTGTCCTCTTCAGTACACTTACTTATGGCAAACACCGATTCAACCTTCTCGGTCCACCGTTTCAATCCGATCGGTCCTTCGGTTCCATCAAATTCCAAAGGTTTGCAGGCAGTGAATTCTTTGTAGGTGCATCCTACACGATTTCCTGTACTGCTAGATCCAAGGTTATTGTTGGTATGTAGCGCAGCCTGTACTGCGGCTATGTTTGAAGCTAGAAAAGTACGGAATTCCTCTTCATTCATATTCACGGTGTGTCGAGTAGTCGGTGCCATTTCCTTCAAAATAGTTAAATGGAACAAGTTAATCATACAGAATATTAAGAGTAGTTAATAGTATTTCGTAGCATAATATGAACTCATTTATAAAAGCTTTTTCTTCATATTAGCGTTTTATAAGTTTAAATTCGGGTAGTACCTACCCGTTAAGTTCATACTTAGTAGCTAATATACAATTCAACTACTACAATTCTATATGAAAAACTGATTATAATAATATTTCGCGTTCAAACTTTTATACAATATTTTACAAACTTACAATACCGCTTATTTTACATAAAGCATGAAATATAGCACACAATAACTTTGATACAAGATAGTTGTGAAGACAATTCTAGCTAGTACACAAGTCGTTCAGCAAAGGCAATAAAGACACGTAATTCATACGTCCAGAAACAAGTCATGCATTCTGGTTTTACTAGGACTACTTCCCATCCTTGGTCTTGTGCAACATAACCGTTATGGCCGTTGATAAGACAGCGTGTTGTAACGTCATCAAAGGGACGAGGGTTACGTAATGTCCAACAGTCCCGTAATAATCTAAAAACCTCATTTCTTACCCCAATTACCGACTCCGTCACTTGTGGAAACGTTTTGTTTAATAGTTGTAGCCCGATGTTCTTGTTCTCACTTTGGTGAGAAGCGAACATTACTAATCCGTAAGCATAACATGCTTCTTTATGTTGCATGTTAGCCGCTTTTTCTAAATCACGAAGTCCAATATTCGGATATATTGAGTCAAAATAATTTCTTAACCCGTTGCGTAAAATAGCATTTGGGTTCCCCGCAATATATGCGTCAAAGTAAACACATCGTAACTTATAGGTTTCCCAATGTGATATCCCCCATCTTTCAAACGAAAGTCTCTTATAAACCAAGACATTCTTGGAACGTTCTTCGAATGTCTTACAAACTGATCTCGCCTTAAATAGTTGTGCCGAAGAATTCTGGCCGACTCTAGACAAGATTTCATCAATCATGTCTCCGGGTAGGTCTCTTAAAATATTGGGTTGTCTATCCATTTTGTGTTTTTAAACTGTAAAATAGACAAGAGTTAGATTCATAAAAAAAATACTTATTAATACAAGCAATTTTTACATATATCATAAAGCATAAGAACACTATATTACATATATTACACCACACGAATACAACTATCTTATTCCGACTCGCTCGTTTCTTCTTCTTCGGTTTTGGTTCGTTTTGCCAAGTTTCTAGGGATATATGATGTTCCCCTAATACGAGCCGTCGTTGTCCACATTGGTTTAGAAAAACCTGGTGGTTTAGAGGTTCCCGGGTCATTGTTACAACTTAAGGACTTCGGGGGTTGACGATACATATAAAGTTCATCGGGGTTGGAATTAGATTTCTCTCTTTTTATGCCCTTTCCCTTATTATTTTCTTTTGCCTTTTTAAATTCATTTGGGGTAATTTCTATAACATCATCGGAATTCTCGTCGGAATCCGATTCATCGGAGAATTGGTAATCCTCCCAATATTTTGCTTCCTTGGCGGAAACACCATTGACCATAATTAACTTTGGTCGGTTGGTTGAGGATTTTCTTTTACTTAACCGTTTTATTATTTCCCCCACCGGTTCTATTTCTTCATCCGGTTCCGATTCTTCTTCCGGTTCCGATTCTTCTTCCGGTTCCGACTCTTCTTCCGGTTCCTCTTCGGGAACTTGTGAATCAGTCCACAAATCATTCCAATTTACATTTGACTCTTCATTATTATTAGGTGATTCAATGGGACTTGTTCTAGAGGTAGACATCTATCACATAATATCAAACACGTTAAGAGATTAATATATCACATAATATTCATATGTTAAAAATATATAGTTTCCAACAAAAATGTTAAGCAATCATTTTTAAAGAAAACACGGTCGAAGTCCAGACTCACTAATGCATCCTAACAAACTCGATAAGACACACTAATGCAAATTTTCTGGTTCTCTAAGACCAACGCTCGGATACCAACTGAAATGTCCCGTTCTTATTGATTAAAAACGTTCCATATTAATTGATTTCGTTGCGAGGTTTTGACCTCTATATGAGACGTTTTTCAAAGACTGCATTCATTTTTAAAACAAACCATAACCTTTATTTCATAAATAAAGGTTTAAAAAAACTTTACGTAGATTATCAAATAATGATAATCTAAAATATCCTGTTTACACACGACCATTACATAATGGTTTACAATACAAATATGTTACATCGAAATCAGTTTCTTGAATGCAGTTTTTACCCAATATCATACAAACATGGACTCCAAATCTTGTCCTTATTTTAGTATGCAACAGCGGAAGCTCTTAATATTCACCTGAGAATAAACATGCTTTAAACGTCAACAAAAATGTTGGTGAGTTATAGGTTTAACCTATATATATCAAATCGTAACAATAGACCACAAGATTTCATATTTCAATACACATCCCATACATAGAGATAAAAATCATTCATATGGTGAACACCTGGTAACCGACAATAACAAGATGCATATATAAGAATATCCCCATCATTCCGGGACACCCTTCGGATATGATATAAATTTCGAAGTACTAAAGCATCCGGTACTTTGGATGGGGTTTGTTAGGCCCAATAGATCTATCTTTAGGATTCGCGTCAATTAGGGTGTCTGTTCCCTAATTCTTAGATTACCAGACTTAATAAAAAGGGGCATATTCGATTTCGATAATTCAACCATAGAATGTAGTTTCACGTACTTGTGTCTATTTTGTAAATCATTTATAAAACCTGCATGTATTCTCATCCCAAAAATATTAGATTTTAAAAGTGGGACTATAACTCACTTTCACAGATTTTTACTTCGTCGGGAAGTAAGACTTGGCCACTGGTTGATTCACGAACCTATAACAATATATACATATATATCAAAGTATGTTCAAAATATATTTACAACACTTTTAATATATTTTGATGTTTTAAGTTTATTAAGTCAGCTGTCCTCGTTAGTAACCTACAACTAGTTGTCCACAGTTAGATGTACAGAAATAAATCGATGAATATTATCTTGAATCAATCCACGACCCAGTGTATACGTATCTCAGTATTGATCACAACTCAAACTATATATATTTTGGAATCAACCTCAACCCTGTATAGCTAACTCCAACATTCACATATAGAGTGTCTATGGTTGTTCCGAAATATATATAGATGTGTCGACATGATAGGTCGAAACATTGTATACGTGTCTATGGTATCTCAAGATTACATAATATACAATACAAGTTGATTAAGTTATGGTTGGAATAGATTTGTTACCAATTTTCACGTAGCTAAAATGAGAAAAATTATCCAATCTTGTTTTACCCATAACTTCTTCATTTTAAATCCGTTTTGAGTGAATCAAATTGCTATGGTTTCATATTGAACTCTATTTTATGAATCTAAACAGAAAAAGTATAGGTTTATAGTCGGAAAAATAAGTTACAAGTCGTTTTTGTAAAGGTAGTCATTTCAGTCGAAAGAACGACGTCTAGATGACCATTTTAGAAAACATACTTCCACTTTGAGTTTAACCATAATTTTTGGATATAGTTTCATGTTCATAATAAAAATCATTTTCTCAGAATAACAACTTTTAAATCAAAGTTTATCATAGTTTTTAATTAACTAACCCAAAACAGCCCGCGGTGTTACTACGACGGCGTAAATCCGGTTTTACGGTGTTTTTCGTGTTTCCAGGTTTTAAATCATTAAGTTAGCATATCATATAGATATAGAACATGTGTTTAGTTGATTTTAAAAGTCAAGTTAGAAGGATTAACTTTTGTTTGCGAACAAGTTTAGAATTAACTAAACTATGTTCTAGTGATTACAAGTTTAAACCTTCGAATAAGATAGCTTTATATGTATGAATCGAATGATGTTATGAACATCATTACTACCTTAATTTCCTTGGATAAACCTACTTGAAAGAGAAAAATGGATCTAGCTTCAATGGATCCTTGGATGGCTCGAAGTTCTTGAAGCAGAATCATGACACGAAAACAAGTTCAAGTAAGATCATCACTTGAAATAAGATTGTTATAGTTATAGAAATTGAACCAAAGTTTGAATATGATTATTACCTTGTATTAGAATGATAACCTACTGTAAGAAACAAAGATTTCTTGAGGTTGGATGATCACCTTACAAGATTGGAAGTGAGCTAGCAAACTTGAAAGTATTCTTGATTTTATGAAACTAGAACTTTTGGAATTTATGAAGAATACTTAGAACTTGAAGATAGAACTTGAGAGAGATCAATTAGATGAAGAAAATTGAAGAATGAAAGTGTTTGTAGGTGTTTTTGGTCGTTGGTGTATGGATTAGATATAAAGGATATGTAATTTTGTTTTCATGTAAATAAGTCATGAATGATTACTCATATTTTTGTAATTTTATGAGATATTTCATGCTAGTTGCCAAATGATGGTTCCCACATGTGTTAGGTGACTCACATGGGCTGCTAAGAGCTGATCATTGGAGTGTATATACCAATAGTACATACATCTAAAAGCTGTGTATTGTACGAGTACGAATACGGGTGCATACGAGTAGAATTGTTGATGAAACTGAACGAGGATGTAATTGTAAGCATTTTTGTTAAGTAGAAGTATTTTGATAAGTGTATTGAAGTCTTTCAAAAGTGTATAAATACATATTAAAACACTACATGTATATACATTTTAACTGAGTCGTTAAGTCATCGTTAGTCGTTACATGTAAGTGTTGTTTTGAAACCTTTAGGTTAACGATCTTGTTAAATGTTGTTAACCCAATGTTTATAATAT
This sequence comes from Rutidosis leptorrhynchoides, assembly GCF_046630445.1. NCBI lineage: Eukaryota > Viridiplantae > Streptophyta > Magnoliopsida > Asterales > Asteraceae > Rutidosis > Rutidosis leptorrhynchoides. The sequence continues at coordinate 204,470,409 of NC_092340.1, forward strand.
CAAATGAGATTTTAAATTATTATATTATCATGATATTATCATGTATGAATATCTCTTAATATGATATATATACATTAAATGTCTTTACAACGATAATCGTTACATATATGTCTCGTTCAAAAATCATTAAGTTAGTAGTCTTGCTTTTACATATGTAGTTCATTGTTAATATACTTTATGATATGTTTTCTTATCATAGTATCATGTTAACTATATATATATATCCATATATATGTCATCATATAGTTTTTACAAGTTTTAACGTTCGTGAATCACCGATCAACTTGGGTGGTCAATTGTCTATATGAAACATATTTCAATTAATCAAGTCTTAACAAGTTTGATTGCTTAACATGTTGGAAACATTTAATCATGTAAATATCAATCTCAATTAATATATATAAACATGGAAAAGTTCGGGTCACTACATCAGGCAATGACAATATAGGTGCCGTAGTTAGCTTTTTCTTCAATAATTGAAACGCCTTCTCTTGTTCATCCTTCCATTCAAATTTCTTCCCTTTATGCGTTAATGCAGTCAAGGGTTTTGCTATTTTGGAGAAATCTTGGATGAATCTTCTGTAGTAACCAGCCAATCCTAAAAATTGACGTATATGCTTCGGAGTTTTTGGGGTTTCCCACTTTTCAACGGTTTTGATCTTTGCCGGGTCTACCTGGATACCTTCTTTGTTCACTATGTGACCGAGGAATTGAACTTCTTCCAACCAAAATGCATACTTTGAACACTTAGCGTACAGTTTTTCTTTCCTCAATACTTCTAGCACTTTTCTCAAATGTTCTTCGTGCTCTTGATCATTCTTTGAGTAAATAAGTATGTCATCGATGAAAACAATGACAAACTTGTCAAGATATGGCCCACACACTCGGTTCATAAGGTCCATGAATACAGCTGGTGCGTTAGTCAATCCAAACGGCATAACCATAAACTCGTAATGACCATAACGCGTCCTAAAAGCAGTTTTTGGAATATCATCCTCCTTTACTCGCATTTGATGATATCCGGAATGTAAATCGATCTTCGAATAAACCGATGAGCCTTGTAGTTGATTAAATAAGTCGTCAATTCTCGGCAGTGGATAACGGTTTTTGATGGTAAGTTTGCTCAACTCTCTTTAGTCAATACACAACCTAAATGTACCATCCTTCTTCTTGACAAACAAAACAGGAGCTCCCCATGGTGATGTGCTTGGTCGAATGAAACCATGTTCTAATAGTTCTTGCAGTTGGCTTTGCAGTTCTTTCATCTCGCTGGGTGTGAGTCTATAAGGAGCACGAACTATTGGTGCAGCTCCTGGTACAAGATCTATTTGAAATTCAACAGATCGATGTGGAGGTAGTCCCGGTAATTCTTTCGGAAATACATCGGGAAATTCTTTTGCGATGGGAACATCATTGATGCTCTTTTCTTCAGTTTGTACTTTCTCGACGTGTGCTAGAACAGCATAGCAACCTTTTCTTATTAGTTTTTGTGCCTTCAAATTACTAATAAGATGTAGCTTCATGTTGCCCTTTTCTCCGTACACCATTAAGGGTTCTCCTTCTTCTCGTACAATGCGAATTGCATTTTTATAACATACGATCTCTGCTTTCACCTTCTTCAGCCAGTCCATGCCAACTATTACATCAAAACTCCCTAACTCTACTGGTATCAAATCAATCTTAAATATTTCGCTACCCAGTTTAATTTCTCGATTCCGGCATATATTATCTGCTGAAATTAATTTACCGTTTGCTAATTCGAGTAAAAATTTACTATCTAAGTCAATGGACAACTTAATTTAGCACAAAAATCTCTACTCATATAGCTTCTATCTGCACCCGAATCAAATAAAATGTAAGCAGATTTATTGTCAATAAGAAACGTACCCGTAACAAGCTCCGGGTCTTCATGTGCCTCTGCCGCATTAACATTGAAAACTCTTCCGCGGCCTTGTCCATTCGTGTTCTCCTGGTTCGGGCAATTTCTAATAATGTGGCCCGGTTTTCCACATTTATAACAAACTACATTGGCATAACTTGCTCCGACACTACTTGCTCCGCCATTACTCGTTCCGACACCATTTTTTCCTTTCGTTCTATTAACCCCTGGTCCGTAGACCTCACACTTCGCCGCGCTATGATCATTTCTTTTGCACTTGTTGCAAAATTTGGTGCAGAAACCCGAGTGATACTTTTCACACCTTTGGCATAGCTGCTTCTGATTGTTGTTATTGTTGCGGTTGTTATTGTTGTTGGGATGATTGTTGTTGTTGTTGTTGTTGTTGTTGTTGTTGTTGGGCCGTTTGTTGTAGTTGCGATTGATGTTGCGATTTTTGGGATAATTGTTGCGATTATTATTGTAATTGCTGTTGTTGTTGTATTGGTGATTCTTATCACCGTTTTCCTCCCACTTTCTTTTGACTTGCTTCACATTGGCCTCTTCAGCCGTCTGTTCTTTAATTCTTTTCTCAATCTGGTTCACTAGTTTGTGAGCCATTCTACATGCCTGTTGTATGGAGGCGGGCTCATGTGAACTTATATCTTCTTGGATTCTTTCCGGTAATCCTTTCACAAACGCATCGATCTTCTCTTCCTCATCTTCGAACGCTCCCGGACACAATAAGCACAATTCTGTGAATCGTCTTTCGTACGTGGTAATATCAAATCCTTGGGTTCGTAACCCTCTAAGTTCTGTCTTGAGCTTATTGACCTCGGTTCTGGGATGGTACTTCTCGTTCATCAAGTGCTTGAATGCTGACCATGGTAGTGTGTACGCATCATCTTGTCCCACTTGCTCTAGATAGGTATTCCACCATGTTAACGCAGAACCTGTGAAGGTATGCGTAGCGTACTTCACTTTGTCCTCTTCAGTACACTTACTTATGGCAAACACCGATTCGACCTTCTCGGTCCACCGTTTCAATTCGATCGGTCCTTCGGTTCCATCAAATTCCAAAGGTTTGCAGGCAGTGAATTCTTTGTAGGTGCATCCTACACGATTTCCTGTACTGCTAGATCCAAGGTTATTGTTGGTATGTAGCGCAGCCTGTACTGCGGCTATGTTTGAAGCTAGAAAAGTAAGGAATTCCTCTTCATTCATATTCACGGTGTGTCGAGTAGTCGGTGCCATTTCCTTCAAAATAGTCAAATGGAACAAGTTAATCATACAGAATATTAAGAGTAGTTAATAGTATTTCGTAGCATAATATGAACTCATTTATAAAAGCTTTTTCTTCATATTAGCGTTTTATAAGTTTAAATTCGGGTAGTACCTACCCGTTAAGTTCATACTTAGTAGCTAATATACAATTCAACTACTACAATTCTATATGAAAAACTGATTATAATAATATTTCGCGTTCAAACTTTTATACAATATTTTACAAACTTACAATACCGCTTATTTTACATAAAGCATGAAATATAGCACACAATAACTTTGATACAAGATAGTTGTGAAGATAATTCTAGCTAGTACACAAGTCGTTCAGCAAAGGCAATAAAGACACGTAATTCATACGTCCAGAAACAAGTCATGCATTCTGGTTTTACTAGGACTACTTCCCATCCTTGGTCTTATGGAACATAACCGTTATGGTCGTTGATAAGACAGCGTGTTGTAACGTCGTCAAAGGGACGAGGGTTACGTAATGACCAACAGTCTTGTAATAACCTAAAAACCTCATTTCTTACCCCAATTACCGACTCCGTCACTTGTGGGAACGTTTTGTTTAATAGTTGTAGCCCGATGTTCTTTTTTTCACTTTGGTGAGAAGCGAACATTACTAACCCGTAAGCATAGCATGGTTCTTTATGCTGCATGTTAGCCGCTTTTTCTAAATCATGAAGTCCTATATTCGGATACATTGAGTCAAAATAATTTCTTAACCCGTTGCGTAAAATAGCAGTTAGGTTCCCCGCAATATATGCGTCAAAGTAAACACATCGTAACTTATGGGTTTCCCAATGTGATATCCCCCATCTTTCAAACGAAAGTCTCTTATAAACCAAGACATTCTTGGAACGTTCTTTGAATGTCTTACAAACTGATTTTGCCATAAATAGTTGTGCTGAAGAATTCTGACCGACTCTAGACAAGATTTCATCAATCATGTCTCCGGGTAGGTCTCTTAAAATATTGGGTTGTCTATCCATTTTGTGTTTTTATACTGTAAAATAGACAAGAGTTAGATTCATAAAAAAATACTTATTAATACAAGCAATTTTTACATATATCATAAAGCATAAGCACACTATATTACATATATTACCCCACACGAATACAACTATCTTATTCCGACTCGCTCGTTTCTTCTTCTTCGGTTTTGGTTCGTTTTGCCAAGTTTCTAGGGATATATGATGTTCCCCTAATGCGATCTGTCATTTTCCACAACGGTTTAGAAAAACCTGGTGGTTTAGAGGTTCCCGGGTCATTGTTACAACTTAAGGGCTTCGGGGGTTGACGATACATATAAAGTTCATCGGGGTTGGAATTAGATTTCTCTATTTTTATGCCCTTTCCCTTATTATTTTCTTTTGCCTTTTTAAATTCAGTTGGGGTAATTTCTATAACATCATCGGAATTCTCGTCGGAATCCGATTCATCGGAGAATTGGTAATCCTCCCAATATTTTGCTTCCTTGGCGGAAACACCATTGACCATAATTAACCTTGGTCGGTTAGTTGAGGATTTTCTTTTACTTAACCATTTTATTATTTCCCCCACCGGTTCTATTTCCTCCTCCAGTTCCTCCTCTTCCGGTTCTGATTCTTCTTTCGGTTCTGATTCTTCTTCCGGTTCTTCTTCGGGAACTTGTGAATCAGTCCAATATATATTCGACTCTTCGTTATTATTAGGTGAGTCAATGGGATTTATGCTAGAGGTAGACATCTATCACACAATATCAAACATGTTAAGAAATTAATATATCACATAATATATACATGTTAATAATATATAGTTTCCAACAAAAATGTTAAGCAATCATTTTTAAAGAAAACACGGTCGAAGTCCAGACTCACTAATGCATCCTAACAAACTCGATAAGACACACTCATGCAAATTTTCTCGTTCTCTAAGACCAACGCTCGGATACCAACTGAAATGTCCCGTTCTTATTGATTAAAAACGTTCCATATTAATTGATTTCGTTGCGAGGTTTTGACCTCTATATGAGACATTTTTCAAAGACTGCATTCATTTTTAAAACAAACCATAACCTTTATTTCATAAATAAAGGTTTAAAACGCTTTACGTAGATTATCAAATAATGATAATCTAAAATATCCTGTTTACACACGACCATTACATAATGGTTTACAATACAAATATGTTACATCGAAATCAGTTTCTTGAATGCAGTTTTTACACAATATCATACAAACATGGACTCCAAATCTTGTCCTTATTTTAGTATGCAACAGCAGAAGCTCTTAGTATTCACCTGAGAATAAACATGCTTTAAACGTCAACAAAAATGTTGGTGAGTTATAGGTTTAACCTATATATATCAAATCGTAACAATAGACCACAAGATTTCATATTTCAATACACATCCCATATATAGAGATAAAAATCATTCATATGGTGAACACCTGGTAAACGACATTAACAATATGCATATATAAGAATATCCCCATTATTCCGGGACACCCTTCGGATATGATATAAATTTCGAAGTACTAAAGCATTTGGTACTTTGGATGGGGTTTGTTAGGCCCAATAGATCTATCTTTAGGATTCGCGTCAATTAGGGTGTCTGTTCCCTAATTCTTAGATTACCAGAATATATAAAAAGGGGCATATTCGATTTCGATAATTCAACCATAGAATGTAGTTTCACGTACTTGTGTCTATTTTGTAAATCATTTATAAAACCTGCATGTATTCTCATCCCAAAAATATTAGATTTTAAAAGTGGGACTATAACTCAATTTCACAGATTTTTACTTCGTCTGGAAGTAAGACTTGGCCACTGGTTGATTCACGAACCTATAACAATATATACATATATATCAAAGTATGTTCAAAATATATTTACAACACTTTTAATATATTTTGATGTTTTAAGTTTATTAAGTCAGCTGTCCTCGTTAGTAACCTACAACTAGTTGTCCACAGTTAGATGTACAGAAATAAATCGATAAATATTATCTTGAATCAATCCACGACCCAGTGTATACGTATCTCAGTATTGATCACAACTCAAACTATATATATTTTGAAATGAAGCTCAACCCTGTATAGCTAACTCCAACATTCACATATAGAGTGTCTATGGTTGTTCCGAAATATATATAGATGTGTCGACATGATAGGTTAAAACATTGTTTACGTGTCTATGGTATCTCAAGATTACATAATATACCATACAAGTTGATTAAGTTATGGTTGGAATAGATTTGTTACCAATTTTCACGTAGCTAAAATGAGAAAAATTATCCAATCTTGTTTTACCCATAACTTCTTCATTTTAAATCCATTTTGAGTGAATCAAATTGCTATGGTTTCATATTGAACTCTATTTTATGAATCTAAACAGAAAAAGTATAGGTTTATAGTCGGAAAAATAAGTTACAAGTTGTTTTTGTAAAGGTAGTCATTTCAGTCGAAAGAACGACGTCTAGATGACCATTTTAGAAAACATACTTCCACTTTGAATTTAACCATAATTTTTTGATATAGTTTCATGTTCATAATAAAAATCTTTTTCCCAGAACAACAACTTTTAAATCAAAGTTTATCATATTTTTTAATTAACTAACCCAAAACAGCCCGCGGTGTTACTACGACGGCGTAAATCTGGTTTTACGGTGTTTTGTAAGACCCTAACCAGTTTGTACAGCAGTGTAAATATGTTACTTAGAGTGTGGGTGATGTTGTGCTATTAAACAGAAGTCACTGAGTGAGCTGAGCCTAGTGCGCGCCGCGCACACTAAAGGGAGCGCGCCGCGCACCCCTTACTGTAGCCGGGTTCCAGCTTTTTAAATCAGATATTTTGATGGGCATTTTGGTAAATTCACTTATGGACGGGTTAGAGACAGATAGGTCAGTTTGTGGAGCACCATTACTCCATAATCAACAACCTTATCACTTTAACTTTGATTCTAGAGAGAGATTGTGATTTTTGAGAGAGAAAGCTTAAATCCAAGAGGAAGGAGCTTGTTTTGGGTTAAAGTTCAAGCATTAAAGTCGTTCATCTTATCTCTAGCTTCGTTGTGGTGGTTGTGGTATGTTCTAATTTTATTTTCCTTACTTTGATTTAGTGTAAGGGTTAGGGTTTGAGTAAATGATGAACACAAAACCCATTATTGGTGATTTTGGATGTTCTTGGGTAAAATTGAGTCTTGAATACTAATTGGTGACTAGTCTAGGGTTTCAAAGTATTAAATGATGTTTATGAACTCTAATTGGTGAGTTAATTGCTAACACACCTAGTTATTTAGTAAATGGGTGTTGGTTAGTTAGTGGATGACCCGAAATGGGTGTGTTGTCTTAAAATGGTTATTTGGGTAATAAATTGACCTAGTTTGGAAAGATGGGTATGAATTACCTTAATTATGTATTAGTTGGTGTTGTTGGACCTTAATCACTAGCTTTAAAGTGATTAGTGGTGGTCTTGACTTTAATTGGGCGGTTTTGGTATAAATGGGCGATTTAATACATTAAGTCATTAAATGCTCATGTGTAAGTGTTAGTATTGAGTTCACTTAGCTTGTGTGTTGATCAAGTACTTATTATATTAGTTATTTTGCTTTGAAGCTTGTGGAGGTTGAAATCGTCATCTAATTGTTAAGGTGAGTGGAATAATTATATGTGTATGTATATAATGTATCTATTTGTTGTAGCGTGAAAGGTGTAGTGTTGAGGTGTTAAGTGAAATGTCCCGTTCTTATTGATTAAAAACGTTCCATATTAATTGATTTCGTTGCGAGGTTTTGACCTCTATATGAGACATTTTTCAAAGACTGCATTCATTTTTAAAACAAACCATAACCTTTATTTCATAGATAAAGGTTTTAAAAAGCTTTACGTAGATTATCAAATAATGATAATCTAAAATATCCTGTTTACACACGACCATTACATAATGGTTTACAACACAAATATGTTACAACAAAATAAGTTTCTTGAATGCAGTTTTTACACAATATCATACAAGCATGGACTCCAAATCTCGTCCTTATTTAAGAATGCGACAGCGGAAGCTCTTAATAATCACCTGAGAATAAACATGCTTAAAACGTCAACAAAAATGTTGGTGAGTTATAGGTTTAACCTATATATATCAAATCATAATAATAGACCACAAGATTTCATATTTCAATACACATCCCATACATAGAGATAAAAATCATTCATATGGTGAACACCTGGTAACCGACATTAACAAGATGCATATATAAGAATATCCCCATCATTCCAGGACACCCTTCGGATATGATATAATTTCGAAGTACTAAAGCATCCGGTACTTTGGATGGGGTTTGTTAGGCCCAATAGATCTATCTTTAGGATTCGCGTCAATTAGGGTGTCTGTTCCCTAATTCTTAGATTACCAGACTTAATAAAAAGGGGCATATTCGATTTTGATAATTCAACCATAGAATGCAGTTTCACGTACTTGTGTCTATTTTGTAAATCATTTATAAAACCTGCATGTATTCTCATCCCAAAAATATTAGATTTTAAAAGTGGGACTATAACTCACTTTCACAGATTTTTACTTCGTCGGGAAGTAAGACTTGGCCACTGGTTGATTCACGAACCTATAACAATATATACATATATATTAAAGTATGTTCAAAATATATTTACAACACTTTTAATATATTTTGATGTTTTAAGTTTATTAAGTCAGCTGTCCTCGTTAGTAACCTACAACTAGTTGTCCACAGTTAGATGTACAGAAATAAATCGATAAATATTATCTTGAATCAATCCACGACCCAGTGTATACGTATCTCAGTATTGATCACAACTCAAACTATATATATTTTGGAATCAACCTCAACCCTGTATAGCTAACTCCAACATTCACATATAGAGTGTCTATGGTTGTTCCGAAATATATATAGATGTGTCGACATGATAGGTCGAAACATTGTATACGTGTCTATGGTATCTCAAGATTACATAATATACAATACAAGTTGATTAAGTTATGGTTGGAATAGATTTGTTACCAATTTTCACGTAGCTAAAATGAGAAAAATTATCCAATCTTGTTTTACCCATAACTTCTTCATTTTAAATCCGTTTTGAGTGAATCAAATTGCTATGGTTTCATATTGAACTATAATTTATGAATCTAAATAGAAAAAGTGTAGGTTTATAGTCGGAAAAATAAGTTACAAGTGGTTTTTGTAAAGGTAGTCATTTCAGTCGAAAGAACGACGTCTAGATGACCATTTTAGAAAACATACTTCCACTTTGAGTTTAACCATAATTTTTGGATATAGTTTCATGTTCATAATAAAAATCATTTTCCCAGAATAACAACTTTTAAATCAAAGTTTATCATAGTTTTTAATTAACTAACCCAAAACAGCCCGCGGTGTTACTACGACGGTGTAAATCCGGTTTTATGGTGTTTTTCGTGTTTCCAGGTTTTAAATCATTAAGTTAGCATATCATATAGATATAGAACATGTGTTTAGTTGATTTTAAAAGTCAAGTTAGAAGGATTAACTTTTGTTTGCGAACAAGTTTAGAATTAACTAAACTATGTTCTAGTGATTACAAGTTTAAACCTTCGAATAAGATAGCTTTATATGTATGAATCGAATGATGTTATGAACATCATTACTACCTTAAGTTCCTTGGATAAACCTACTAGAAAAGAGAAAAATGGATCTAGCTTCAACGGATCCTTGGATGGCTCGAAGTTCTTAAAGCAGAATCATGACACGAAAACAAGTTCAAGTAAGATCATCACTTGAAATAAGATTGTTATAGTTATAGAAATTGAACTAAAGTTTGAATATGATTATTACCTTGTATTAGAATGATAACCTACTGTAAGAAACAAAGATTTCTTGAGGTTGGATGATCACCTTACAAGATTGGAAGTGAGCTAGCAAACTTGAAAGTATTCTTGATTTTATGTAACTAGAACTTTTGGAATTTATGAAGAACACTTAGAACTTGAAGATAGAACTTGAGAGAGATCAATTAGATGAATAAAATTGAAGAATGAAAGTGTTTGTTGGTGTTTTTGGTCGTTGGTGTATGGATTAGATATAAAGGATATGTAATTTTGTTTTCATGTAAATAAGTCATGAATGATTACTAATATTTTTGTAATTTTATGAGATATTTCATGCTAGTTGCCAAATGAGGGTTCCCACATGTGTTAGGTGACTCACATGGGCTGCTAAGAGCTGATCATTGGAGTGTATATACCAATAGTACATACATCTAAAAGCTGTGTATTGTACGAGTACGAATACGGGTGCATACGAGTAGAATTGTTAATGAAACTGAACGAGGATGTAATTGTAAGCATTTTTGTTAAGTAGAAGTATTTTGATAAGTATATTGAAGTCTTTCAAAAGTGTATAAATACATATTAAAACACTACATGTATATACATTTTAACTGAGTCGTTAAGTCATCGTTAGTCGTTACATGTAAGTGTTGTTTTGAAACCTTTAGGTTAACGTTCTTGTTAAATGTTGTTAACCCAATGTTTATAATATCAAATGAGATTTTAAATTATTATATTATCATGATATTATCATGTATGAATATCTCTTAATATGATATATATACATTAAATGTCTTTACAACGATAATCGTTACATATATGTCTCGTTTAAAAATCATTAAGTTAGTAGTCTTGTTTTTACATATGTAGTTCATTGTTAATATACTTAATGATATGTTTACTTATCATAGTATCATGTTAACTATATATATATCCATATATATGTCATCCTATAGTTTTTACAAGTTTTAACGTTCGTGAATCACTGGTCAACTTGGGTGGTCAATTGTCTATATGAAACATATTTCAATTAATCAAGTTTTAACAAGTTTGATTGCTTAACACGTTGGAAACATTTAATCATGTAAATATCAATCTCAATTAATATATATAAACATGGAAAAGTTCGGGTCACTACAGTACCTACCCGTTAAATAAATTTCGTCCCGAAATTTTAAGCTGTTGAAGGTGTTGACGAATCTTCTGGAAATAGATGCGGGTATTTCTTCTTCATCTGATCTTCACGCTCCCAGGTGAACTCGGGTCCTCTATGAGCATTCCATCGAACCTTAACAATTGGTATCTTGTTTTGCTTAAGTCTTTTAACCTCACGATCCATTATTTCGACGGGTTCTTCGATGAATTGAAGTTTTTCGTTGATTTGGATTTCATCTAACGGAATAGTGAGATCTTCTTTAGCAAAACATTTCTTCAAATTCGAGACGTGGAAAGTGTTATGTACAGCCGCGAGTTGTTGAGGTAACTCTAGTCGGTAAGCTACTGGTCCGACACGATCAATAATCTTGAATGGTCCAATAAACCTTGGATTTAATTTCCCTCGTTTACCAAATCGAACAACGCCTTTCCAAGGTGCAACTTTAAGCATGACCATCTCTCCAATTTCAAATTCTATATCTTTTCTTTTAATGTCAGCGTAGCTCTTTTGTCGACTTTGGGCGGTTTTCAACCGTTGTTGAATTTGGATGATCTTCTCGGTAGTTTCTTGTATAATCTCCGGACCCGTAATCTGTCTATCCCCCACTTCACTCCATCAAATCGGATACCTGCACTTTCTACCATAAAGTGCTTCAAACGGCGCCATCTCAATGCTTGAATGGTAGCTGTTGTTGTAGGAAAATTCTGCTAACGGTAGATGTCGATCCCAACTGTTTCCGAAATCAATAACACATGCTCGTAGCATGTCTTCAAGCGTTTGTATCGTCCTTTCGCTCTGCCCATCAGTTTGTGGATGATAGGCAGTACTCATGTCTAGACGAGTTCCTAATGCTTGCTGTAATGTCTGCCAGAATCTTGAAATAAATCTGCCATCCCTATCAGAGATAATAGAGATTGGTATTCCATGTCTGCAGACGACTTCCTTCAAATACAGTCGTGCTAACTTCTACATCTTGTCATCTTCTCTTATTGGCAGGAAGTGTGCTGATTTGGTGAGATGATCAACTATTACCTAAATAGTATCAAAACTACTTGCAGTCCTTGGCAATTTAGTGATGAAATCCATGGTAATGTTTTCCCATTTCCATTCTGGGATTTCGGGTTGTTGAAGTAGACCTGATGGTTTCTGATGCTCAGCTTTGACCTTAGAACACGTCAAACATTCTCCTACGTATTTAGCAACATCGGCTTTCATACCCGGCCACCAAAAATGTTTCTTGAGATCCTTGTACATCTTCCCCGTTCCAGGATGTATTGAGTATCTGGTTTTATGAGCTTCTCTAAGTACCATTTCTCTCATATCTCCAAATTTTGGTACCCAAATCCTTTCAGCCCTATACCGGGTTCCGTCTTCCCGAATATTAAGATGCTTCTCCAATCCTTTGGGTATTTCATCCTTTAAATTTCCCTCTTTTAAAACCCCTTGTTGCGCCTCCTTTATTTGAGTAGTAAGGTTATTATGAATCATTATATTCATAGATTTTACTCGAATGGGTTCTCTGTCCTTCCTGCACAAGGCATCGGCTACCACATTTGCCTTCCCCGGGTGGTAATGAATCTCAAAGTCGTAATCATTCAATAATTCAATCCACCTACGCTGCCTCATATTCAGTTGTTTCTGATTAAATATGTGTTGAAGACTTTTGTGGTCGGTATATATAATACTTTTGACCCCATATAAGTAGTGCCTCCAAGTCTTTAATGCAAAAACAACCGCGCCTAATTCCAAATCATGCGTCGTATAATTTTGTTCGTGAATCTTCAATTGTCTAGACGCATAAGCAATCACCTTCGTTCGTTGCATTAATACACAACCGAGACCTTGCTTTGATGCATCACAATAAATCACAAAATCATCATTCCCTTCAGGCAATGACAATATAGGTGCCGTAGTTAGCTTTTTCTTCAATAACTGAAACGCTTTCTCTTGTTCATCATTCCATTCAAATTTCTTCCCTTTATGCGTTAATGCAGTCAAGGGTTTTGCTATTCTGGAAAAGTCTTGGATGAACCTTCTGTAGTAACCAGCTAGTCCTAAAAACTGGCGTATGTGTTTCGGAATTTTCGGGGTTTCCCACTTTTAAACAGTTTCTATCTTTGCCGGATCCACCTTAATACCTTCTTTGTTCACTATGTGACCGAGGAATTGAACTTCTTCCAACCAAAATGCACACTTTGAAAACTTAGCGTACAATTCTTCCTTCCTCAATACTTCTAACACCTTTCTCAAATGTTCACCGTGTTCTTGGTCATTCTTTGAGTAAATAAGTATGTCATCAATGAAAACAATGACAAACTTGTCAAGGTATGGTCCACACACTCGGTTCATAAGATCCATGAACACAGTTGGTGCATTAGTTAAACCAAACGGCATGACCATAAACTCGTAATGACCGTAACGTGTTCTGAAAGCAGTCTTTGGAATATCATCTTCTTTCACCCGCATTTGATGATACCCGAAACGTAAGTCAATCTTTGAATAAACAGACGAGCCTTGTAGTTGATCAAATAAGTCATCGATTCTCGGTAGTGGGTAGCGGTTCTTGATGGTAAGTTTTTTCAACTCTCGGTAGTCGATACACAACCTGAATGTACCATCTTTCTTCTTGACAAACAAAACAGGAGCTCCCCACGGTGATGTGCTTGGTCAAACGAAACCACGCTCTAAAAGTTCTTGTAATTGGCTTTGCAGTTCTTTCATCTCGCTGGGTGCGAGTCTGTAAGGAGCACGAGCTATTGGTGCAGCTCCTGGTACAAGATCTATTTGAAATTCAACGGATCGATGTGGGGGTAATCCCGGTAATTCTTTCGGAAATACATCGGGAAATTCTTTTGCAATGGGAACATCATTGATGCTCTTTTCTTCAGTTTGTACTTTCTCGACGTGTGCTAGAACAACATAGCAACCTTTTCTTATTAGTTTTTGTGCCTTCAAATTACTAATAAGATGTAGCTTCGTGTTGCCCTTTTCTCCGTACACCATTAAGGGTTTTCCTTTTTCTCGTATAATGCGAATTGCATTTTTGTAACAAACGATCTCTGCTTTCACTTCTTTCAACCAGTCCATACCGATTATCACATCAAAACTCCCTAACTCTACTGGTATCAAATCAATCTTAAATGTTTCGCTAATCAGTTTAATTTCTCGATTCCGACATATATTATCTGCTGAAATTAATTTACCATTTGCTAATTCGAGTAAAAATTTACTATCCAAAGGCGTCAATGGACAACTTAATTTAGCACAAAAATCTCTACTCATATAGCTTCTATCCGCACCCGAGTCAAATAAAACGTAAGCAGATTTATTGTCAATAAGAAACGTACCCGTAACAAGCTCCGGGTCTTCCTGTGCCTCTGCCGCATTAATATTGAAAACTCTTCCGCGGCCTTGTCCATTCGTGTTCTCCTGGTTTGGGCAATTTCTAATAATGTGGCCCGGTTTTCCACATTTATAACAAACTACATTGTCATAACTTGCTCCGACACTACTTGCTCCGCCATTACTCGTTCCGACACCATTTGTTCCTTTCGTTCTATTAACCCCTGGTCCGTAGACCTCACACTTCACCGCGCTATGACCATTTCTTTTACACTTGTTGCAAAATTTGGTGCAGAACCCCGAGTGATACTTTTCACACCTTTGGCATAGCTGCTTCTGATTGTTGTTGTTGTTGCGGTTATTATTGTTGTTGGGATGATTGTTGTAGTTGCTGTTGTTGTTGTTGTTGTTGTTGTTGTTGTTGGGCCGTTTGTTGTAGTTGCAATTGATGTTGCGATTGTTGGGATAATTGTTGCGATTATTGTTGTAATTGCTGTTGTTGTTGTATTGGTGATTCTTATCACCGTTTTCCTCCCACTTTCTTTTGACTTGCTTCACATTGGCCTCTTCAGCAGTCTGTTCTTTAATTCTTTCTTCAATCTGGTTCACTAGTTTGTGAGCCATTCTACATGCCTGTTGTATAGAGGCGGGCTCGTGTGAACTTATATCTTCTTGGATTCTTTCCGGTAATCCTTTCACAAATGTGTCGATCTTCTCTTCCTCATCTTCGAATGCTCCCGGACACAATAGGCACAATTCTGTGAATCGTCTTTCGTACGTGGTAATATCAAATCCTTGGGTTCGTAACCCTCTAAGTTCTGTCTTGAGCTTATTGACCTCGGTTCTGGGACGGTACTTCTCGTTCATCAAGTGCTTGAATGCTGACCACGGTAGTGCGTACGCATCGTCCTGTCCCACTTGCTCTAGATAGGTATTCCACCATGTTAACGCAGAACCTGTGAAGGTATACGTAGCGTACTTCACTTTGTCCTCTTCAGTACACTTACTTATGGCAAACACCGATTCGACCTTCTCGGTCCACCGTTTCAATCCGATCGGTCCTTCGGTTCCATCAAATTCCAAAGGTTTGCAGGCAGTGAATTCTTTGTAGGTGCATCCTACACGATTTCCTGTACTGCTAGATCCAAGGTTATTGTTGGTATGTAGCGCAGCCTGTACTGCGGCTATGTTTGAAGCTAGAAAAGTACGGAATTCCTCTTCATTCATATTCACGGTGTGTCGAGTAGTCGGTGCCATTTCCTTCAAAATAGTCAAATGGAACAAGTTAATCATACAGAATATTTAAGAGTAGTTAATAGTATTTCGTAGCATAATATGAACTCATTTATAAAAGCTTTTTCTTCATATTAGCGTTTTATAAGTTTAAATTCGGGTAGTACCTACCCGTTAAGTTCATACTTAGTAGCTAATATACAATTCAACTACTACAATTCTATATGAAAAACTGATTATAATAATATTTCGCGTTCAAACTTTTATACAATATTTTACAAACTTACAATACTGCTTATTTTACATAAAGCATGAAATATAGCACACAATAACTTTGATACAAGTTAGTTGTGAAGATAATTCTAGCTAGTACACAAGTCGTTCAGCAAAGGCAATAAAGACACGTAATTCATACGTCCAGAAACAAGTCATGCATTCTGGTTTTACTAGGACTACTTCCCATCCTTGGTCTTGTAGAACATAACCGTTATGGTCGTTGATAAGACAGCGTGTTGTAACGTCGTCAAAGGGACGAGGGTTACGTAATGTCCAACAGTCCCGTAATAATCTAAAAACCTCATTTCTTACCCCAATTACCGACTCCGTCACTTGTGGAAACGTTTTGTTTAATAGTTGTAGCCCGATGTTCTTGTTCTCACTTTGGTGAGAAGCGAACATTACTAATCCGTAAGCATAACATGCTTCTTTATGTTGCATGTTAGCCGCTTTTTCTAAATCACGAAGTCCAATATTCGGATATATTGAGTCAAAATAATTTCTTAACCCATTGCGTAAAATAGCATTTGGGTTCCCCGCAATATATGCGTCAAAGTAAACACATCGTAACTTATGGGTTTCCCAATGTGATATCCCCCATCTTTCAAACGAAAGTCTCTTATAAACCAAGACATTCTTGGAACGTTCTTCGAATGTCTTACAAACTGATCTCGCCTTAAATAGTTGTGCCGAGGAATTCTGGCCGACTCTAGACAAGATTTCATCAATCATGTCTCCGGGTAGGTCTCTTAAAATATTGGGTTGTCTATCCATTTTGTGTTTTTAAACTGTAAAATAGACAAGAGTTAGATTCATAAAAAAATACTTATTAATACAAGCAATTTTTACATATATCATAAAGCATAAGAACACTATATTACATATATTACACCACACGAATACAACTATCTTATTCCGACTCGCTCGTTTCTTCTTCTTCGGTTTTGGTTCATTTTGCCAAGTTTCTAGGGATATATGATGTTCCCCTAATACTAACTGTCGTTTTCCACAACGGTTTAGAAAAACCTGGTGGTTTAGAGGTTCCCGGGTCATTGTTACAACTTAAGAACTTCGGGGGTTGACGATACATATAAAGTTCATCGGGGTTGGAATTAGATTTCTCTATTTTTATGCCCTTTCCCTTATTATTTTCTTTTGCCTTTTTAAATTCAGTTGGGGTAATTTCTATAACATCATCGGAATTCTCGTCGGAATCCGATTCATCGAAGAATTGGTAATCCTCCCAATATTTTGCTTCCTTGGCGGAAACACCATTGTCCATAATTAACCTTGGTCGGTTGGTTGAGGATTTTCTTTTACTTAACCGTTTTATTATTTCCCCCACCGGTTCTACTTCTTCATCCGGTTCCGATTCTTCTTCCGGTTCCGATTCTTCTTCCGGTTCCGACTCTTCTTCCGGTTCCTCTTCGGGAACTTGTGAATCAGTCCACGAATCATTCCAATTTACATTTGACTCTTCATTATTATTAGATGAGTCAATGGGACTTGTTCTAGAGGTAGACATCTATCACATAATATCAAACACGTTAAGAGATTAATATATCACATAATATTCACATGTTAAAAATATAGAGTTTCCAACAAAATTTGTTAAGCAATCATTTTTCAAGTAAACACGGTCGAAGTCCAGACTCACTAATGCATCCTAACAAACTCGATAAGACACACTAATGCAAAATTCTGGTTCTCTAAGACCAACGCTCTGATACCAACTGAAATGTCCCGTTCTTATTGATTAAAAACGTTCCATATTAATTGATTTCGTTGCGAGGTTTTGACCTCTATATGAGACATTTTTCAAAGACTGCATTCATTTTTAAAACAAACCATAACCTTTATTTCATAGATAAAGGTTTTAAAAAGCTTTACGTAGATTATCAAATAATGATAATCTAAAATATCCTGTTTACACACGACCATTACATAATGGTTTACAACACAAATATGTTACAACAAAATAAGTTTCTTGAATGCAGTTTTTACACAATATCATACAAGCATGGAATCCAAATCTCGTCCTTATTTAAGTATGCGACAGCGGAAGCTCTTAATAATCACCTGAGAATAAACATGCTTAAAACGTCAACAAAAATGTTGGTGAGTTATAGGTTTAACCTATATATATCAAATCATAATAATAGACCACAAGATTTCATATTTCAATACACATCCCATACATAGAGATAAAAATCATTCATATGGTGAACACCTGGTAACCGACATTAACAAGATGCATATATAAGAATATCCCCATCATTCCGGGACACCCTTCGGATATGATATAATTTCGAAGTACTAAAGCATCCGGTACTTTGGATGGGGTTTGTTAGGCCCAATAGATCTATCTTTAGGATTCGCGTCAATTAGGGTGTCTGTTCCCTAATTCTTAGATTACCAGACTTAATAAAAAGGGGCATATTCGATTTTGATAATTCAACCATAGAATGCAGTTTCACGTACTTGTGTCTATTTTGTAAATCATTTATAAAACCTGCATGTATTCTCATCCCAAAAATATTAGATTTTAAAAGTGGGACTATAACTCACTTTCACAGATTTTTACTTCATCGGGAAGTAAGACTTGGCCACTGGTTGATTCACGAACCTATAACAATATATACATATATATTAAAGTATGTTCAAAATATATTTACAACACTTTTAATATATTTTGATGTTTTAAGTTTATTAAGTCAGCTGTCCTCGTTAGTAACCTACAACTAGTTGTCCACAGTTAGATGTACAGAAATAAATCGATAAATATTATCTTGAATCAATCCACGACCCAGTGTATACGTATCTCAGTATTGATCACAACTCAAACTATATATATTTTGGAATCAACCTCAACCCTGTATAGCTAACTCCAACATTCACATATAGAGTGTCTATGGTTGTTCCGAAATATATATAGATGTGTCGACATGATAGGTCGAAACATTGTATACGTGTCTATGGTATCTCAAGATTACATAATATACAATACAAGTTGATTAAGTTATGGTTGGAATAGATTTGTTACCAATTTTCACGTAGCTAAAATGAGAAAAATTATCCAATCTTGTTTTACCCATAACTTCTTCATTTTAAATCCGTTTTGAGTGAATCAAATTGCTATGGTTTCATATTGAACTATATTTTATGAATCTAAATAGAAAAAGTGTAGGTTTATAGTCGGAAAAATAAGTTACAAGTCGTTTTTGTAAAGGTAGTCATTTCAGTCGAAAGAACGACGTCTAGATGACCATTTTAGAAAACATACTTCCACTTTGAGTTTAACCATAATTTTTGGATATAGTTTCATGTTCATAATAAAAATTATTTTCCCAGAATAACAACTTTTAAATAAAAGTTTATCATAGTTTTTAATTAACTAACCCAAAACAGCCCGCGGTGTTACTACGACGGTGTAAATCCGGTTTTACGGTGTTTTTCGTGTTTCCAGGTTTTAAATCATTAAGTTAGCATATCATATAGATATAGAACATGTGTTTAGTTGATTTTAAAAGTCAAGTTAGAAGGATTAACTTTTGTTTGCGAACAAGTTTAGAATTAACTAAACTATGTTCTAGTGATTACAAGTTTAAACCTTCGAATAAGATAGCTTTATATGTATGAATTGAATGATGTTATGAACATCATTACTACCTTAAGTTCCTTGGATAAACCTACTGGAAAAGAGAAAAATGGATCTAGCTTCAACGGATCCTTGGATGGCTCGAAGTTCTTGAAGCAGAATCATGACACGAAAACAAGTTCAAGTAAGATCATCACTTGAAATAAGATTGGTATAGTTATAGAAATTGAACCAAAGTTTGAATATGATTATTACCTTGTATTAGAATGATAACCTACTGTAAGAAACAAAGATTTCTTGAGGTTGGATGATCACCTTACAAGATTGGAAGTGAGCTAGCAAACTTGAAAGTATTCTTGATTTTATGTAACTAGAACTTTTGGAATTTATGAAGAACACTTAGAACTTGAAGATAGAACTTGAGAGAGATCAATTAGATGAATAAAATTGAAGAATGAAAGTGTTTGTAGGTGTTTTTGGTCGTTGGTGTATGGATTAGATATAAAGGATATGTAATTTTGTTTTCATGTAAATAAGTCATGAATGATTACTCATATTTTTGTAATTTTATGAGATATTTCATGCTAGTTGCCAAATGATGGTTCCCACATGTGTTAGGTGACTCACATGGGCTGCTAAGAGCTGATCATTGGAGTGTATATACCAATAGTACATACATATAAAAGCTGTGTATTGTACGAGTACGAATACGGGTGCATACGAGTAGAATTGTTAATGAAACTGAACGAGGATGTAATTGTAAGCATTTTTGTTAAGTAGAAGTATTTTGATAAGTGTATTGAAGTCTTTCAAAAGTGTATAAATACATATTAAAACACTACATGTATATACATTTTAACTGAGTCGTTAAGTCATCGTTAGTCGTTACATGTAAGTGTTGTTTTGAAACCTTTAGGTTAACGATCTTGTTAAATGTTGTTAACCCAATGTTTATAATATCAAATGAGATTTTAAATTATTATATTATCATGATATTATCATGATATTATCATGTATGAATATCTCTTAATATGATATATATACATTAAATGTCTTTACAACGATAATCGTTACAT
Source organism: Rutidosis leptorrhynchoides (assembly GCF_046630445.1). NCBI lineage: Eukaryota > Viridiplantae > Streptophyta > Magnoliopsida > Asterales > Asteraceae > Rutidosis > Rutidosis leptorrhynchoides. The sequence goes on from NC_092340.1 coordinate 204,491,079, forward strand.
ATATGTCTCGTTTAAAAATCATTAAGTTAGTAGTCTTGTTTTTACATATGTAGTTCATTGTTAATATACTTAATGATATGTTTACTTATCATAGTATCATGTTAACTATATATATATCCATATATATGTCATCATATAGTTTTTACAAGTTTTAACGTTCGTGAATCACTGGTCAACTTGGGTGGTCAATTGTCTATATGAAACATATTTCAATTAATCAAGTCTTAACAAGTTTGATTGCTTAACACGTTGGAAACATTTAATCATGTAAATATCAATCTCAATTAATATATATAAACATGGAAAAGTTCGGGTCACTACATTAAGACACCACGTTTCACGTGAAGAGTGTAGCATCGAGGTGTTAAGATGCCACTCGGGTGTAGCATCGAGGTGTTAAGATGCCACCTAGGAGTGTAGTGTCGAGGTGTTAAGACACCACTCCGTAAAATAACGAGTGAAGCATCGAGGTGTTAAGATGCCACTCGGGGTGAAGTGCCGAGGTGTTAAGGTGCCACCCTAGGGGTTAGTGGTGCGAGGTGTTAAGTGCCCTAACGGATGTTATGAACACCGATGGCGTTTTCGCGAGCGCCGTTCCCTTGTACTATTGGTTAACCATGGTTACTTGTGTTGTAAGCATATTATATCATTTCGAGTTATATTATTATGCGGTTGTTGCTAGCTTGTGGTATTGGAGATTATAGCTTGTTAATGTGACGATAAGCTAATTGTGTTGCTAGCATGTTTGCGGTTTGTGTAAGTGCATGCAAGTAGGTATAATTATATATGTATTCGTATAATTATTGCATTCACTAAGCTTTGCTTACCCTCTCGTTGTTTACCATTTTTATAGGTTCGGTTTTGGACAAGGGTAAGGGCATCGTATTGGACTAGAGATCCCGCTTGATGCTAGGGGACGCTTTTGGCTTTAGTAGCTCTTGGAGTTTGACCGGTAGTTGGGTAGTTTAATCCCAAACGCCATGCTCATTGTGTAATTTGGAACTTAAACTTTTTGGTGGTCGAAACTCTAAACTTGTATTAAACTTGTATTTTGGGTCGTGTGGGCCCCGCTTGTAAAACATCATTTTTATGTTTGATTCGTGTGAGTTTTAGATATATGAGTTTGTTGTGAAAAGCGTTCGGTCTAAAAGTGTCGGGAAGTCGAAGATCTTTTCGCGAAAAATGGACATTTTGGTCAGAACTGTCTCAGGCCTTGTGCGCGCCGCGCATAGGCAGTGGTGCGTGCCGCGCACCCTCTAGATCAGTTTTAAATTTTTTTTTATTCCGCGTTTTTGGTTGGTTAATGGGTTGGTCGTTACAAGTGGTATCAGAGCATGGTCTAAGGGATTTAGGTGACTTGAGATAGGCGCCTAGACTTAGACTTTTTGTATGCGCGTTTATGCGGGACTTGTAGGACTTTGGGTCGGATCGGGATTGGTTTGTGCATAGGTTTATGTAAACTAATCATGTGCTATTTGTTATTTATGTTTAGCGAGCATCGAGCGAGATGGACGTTGTACTAGCAAGTTAATGCGACGTGCTCGCGTAACAATGATTAGCTACCATTGTTACGGGCGCAAATCGTGTCGAACGAGCAATGTACGACGATTGTTGAGCAAGATGGGTAGTGTGGTGTATATGTATATACTTATGTGTTAAATCATTTTCGTCTCGTTGTTTAATCTATTCCGTCTTATAGAATGAAGATGAGAAACGGGCATGATATCAACGGCGGAGGTACTAGTGAAGAAGTCGAGTTTACGGCCAAGGTTGAGGCCATTTTGAAAAGGCATCATGAAGCTTTTCTCGAGGACGTTAAGAAGATGTTCCTAGACACGATTGACGAGCAATTAGTCAATGTGGTAAGGGAGCAAGTTAAGGCCGTTCTTCGCGAAGATAATGTGGGAAGACGGGACTTTTTCTATAAGAATTTCAAGGACTCTCAACCTCCCTCTTTTGATGGTGAAAGAGATCCTCTTAAGAGCGCCCGTTGGATCTCCGATATGGAGGGGGCCTTCCGTACTTGTGAATGTCCTCTCGATAAGAGGACAAGGTACGGGTGTAGTATGTTGAGGGGCGATGCCAAGTTGTGGTGGGACGCAAAGCTCCAAGTTTATGGTGAAGAGTAATGCATGGAATTCACTTGGGATGAATTCAAGTCCGAATTTTTCAAGGAATACCGAACTTCGGCCGATCTTACTAGGCTTAAGGACGAGTTACGTTCCTTGAGGCAACGGTCGATGGATTTGAACACTCTCAAATCCGTGTTTTTGTCCAAGACCCAATTTTGCCCGGAGTACGTCGGGAATGATAAAATGTTGAAGGAAGATTTCTATCGAACCTTGAACGACAACTATCAAGATAAGATTAGTGTGAACGTAGTGAAAAGCTTTGATGAGTTGTTTGACATGGCCAAAGGTTTCGAGTCGCTCATCTTAAGAAAGAGTGGTTTTACTTTTGGCAAGAGAAAAAGTGAAGGTTCGAGCTATTCAAACTTTTCGAACAAAAAGAACAAGAAAAGTTCCGAAAGTGTCAATAGCGTGAGGAAGGGCGCTTCCGGTGGTTTTACTTTTACGTGCTATAATTGTGGGCAAGCGGGTCATATGGCTAGTGATTGTCCAAAACCATCTTCCGGAAACAAGCTCACTTGTTTTAATTGCGGTAAAGAAGGGCATAAGAAGCCGGAGTGTCCCGATTTGCGCAACAATAATGTTAAGCGTCTAGAGAAGGCGGCGGGTACGGCTAGGGGTCGCAACTATTTGATGACCAATGATGAGGCCAAGCAATCCAATGAAGTCGTCTCAGGTACTTTCATAGTTAACTCTAATCCGGCACGGATACTTTTTGATAGTGGGGCTAATTTGTCCTTTGTGTCGCCTCGATTTGTGCCTAAGTTAAACAAACCGCTAGTTAAGTTAAGTCATCCGGTAGAAGTTGAAATAGCGGATGGCAAGACGGCGCTAGTGGTTGAGGTGTGTAAGAATTGTAATGTTGTATTTGGTTCCGAAACGTTTAAGATCGATCTTATTCCGATGACTTTGGGTGATTTTGATATTGTTATTGGTATGGATTGGCTCGATCTTAATAGAGCCGATATTGCATGCCATGATAAATTCATTCGGGTGAAGACCCCAAGTGGGAGAGAGTTAATTATTCATGGTGATAAGCGAAGGAGACCGGTGCCGATATGCACTTTTGCACGGGCACGTCGTTTTGTTGTTACCGGTGGCATGGCTTTCCTTGCTCATGTTGTTGATACTCGCAATGAGCCACCACCTATTCGTGAAATTCCGGTTGTTAGTGATGGAATTCTTCACATAAACAAGTTACAAAACCCATTTTGAATATGTATGAATTCGTGTATGTTAAGCGGAAGCAATATAAAGTTTATGCATGCAAAGTCTTAACCTTTTAAAACAAGAATTCCATTAAAGATCTAGTCTTGAATAATACACTAAAATGTAAATAAAGACTAGTATGAAGTTGTACCTACTCCAAAAGGAGGTGAAGAACAATATGAAGATGATGATGTAGAAAAGCAAGTCTCTAACTTGAAACCTCAAGAGAATGATACCCCAAACTTGTGCACCAACACCTAGCTTTTGGTTAGGATTTATCTAGCACTTGAAATGAGCTTTAAAAAAAATAAAATGAATCCTCCTTGACCTTCAAAAGGCCACGGCCAACAGCCCCCAAAATGAGAGAGAATGCAGAATTTTTTTTAAGCTACTTGATGTGTAAATGCATGTGTCTTGGTCTTGCAAGTGTCTTGGTACATATGCTCCTTGAATGTGGAATCAACCACTCAAAAGCCTAGTCAAAGCATGCATACAACACTTCCAATGCCACTCACAAGTATTTAAATAAAATGGTTTTATTTTATAGAAAATAAATTTTATAGAATAAATTTTATAAAACTTCCATTTTATTTATTATGTGTACATCATTTATAAAACCTATTTTATAAAACAAATGTAACATAATTTATTAATTATTTAACCTATAAATAATTAAATCCATAATATATATAAATTATTCCATAATTTATATATATGTACACATCAAGTAATATTTAAGAAAACCAATTTTCTTAAAGTTCAAGTGTCGCGTATTTGATCAATGAACCAATCGTTAAATTCAAATACGAATAAGGTGTCGGTAAGTTTGTTATTGGGTATGACCCGACTTGGATCAAAACATATTAGCCACGTTAATTTAATATGTCTCTCGGGCATACGAAATACCTTCAATCTCCCACTTGCACGAGAAACATAAGAAATTAATGCAAGTGATGGATACAGCCTAACACACCGTCCATCACCCCTAACATGTTATGACTTTGTGCCATTCAATAACATCATCCCTTTCGAGTTCCATCTCGAATATGATTTAGGTGAATCTTTCAATATATCCTTTCATCCTAGATGTCATGTCAAATCCAAGAGATACAGAGTGACCACTCTCTTATAGATTTAACTTTATCAGGCCTTAGACATCTGACTCTCAACGAATAAGAGGGACAAATTCCATCTTGACTACATACGTCCTAGATATACACTGTGTAATATACCTGAGTTCTTCCTTATGTACTACCATGTTTCAGAATAGCGAAGGAAAGAATCAAGGCACAGTACTTGGTGAATATCCGAACCCAATATGTATCTCAGGTCAGAGGATACAAATGATATTCGCCTTTACTCAAGATTACATGTGATCAACCACAAAGGCTCTATACAGTAATTCTTGAGAGCGGGTCTTCCAATATTTGTTTCCCACAAATATCTATGAACCTTGGTTGCAACCTTGCCCCACATTCAACCTATGAATGTATACCAATCCAAGTTCATAATAGTCTAAACCTCACACTTGTTCCCACAAATGTGATCGACTACGGAATTTCGAATAATAGTTTATTCATGGATAAAATATGCAAAATTGGAACATGACTCATAAATAAATTAATGCCATAATCATATTAATGAGTTTGAACTAATTCGTTCCGTTACAATACATAAAGTAGATCAATTCCAATCACTAGAATATCGAAGCCCTAATGCACAAACATGCCCCTCATGTTTTGGCCCATGTAAGAGTTTCGTGAGTGGATCCGCAACATTTTGATCTGTGTGAACTTTGTGAATACATATCTTTCCTTTTTCAACCTCATCCCTAATGTAGTTGAATCTCCGCTCAATGTGACGAGTCTTTTGATGAGCACGAGGTTCCTTGATTTGAGCAATCGCACCCTCGTTGTCACAAAAGATCTCAAGAGGGTCCTGAATGGAAGGGACCACTCCTAAGTCGTCGATGAATTTCTTCATCCATGCAGCTTCCTGTGCTGCCAATGAGGCGGCAATGTACTCCGACTCTGTAGTGGATAACGCAACAACTTCCTGTTTCGCACTCTTCCAAGAGACCGCACCACCATTTAACATGAATACATAACCGGATTGTGACCGAGAGTCATCTCGATCAGTTTGGAAACTCGCGTCCACGTAACCTTTTACAACGAGTTCCTCCTCACCAGACCCATATATTAGAAACATATCCTTAGTCCTTCTAAGGTATTTCAATATACATTTAACCGCAGTCCAATGATCATTTCCTGGGTTATTCTGATATCTACTTGTCAAGCTTAGAGCGCATGACACATCCGGTCTAGTACATATCATTGCATACATGATAGACCCAATAGCAGATGCGTATGGGACTTTCTTCATTCTCTCTTGTTCATCTTTCGTGGTAGGACACTGAGATGAACTGAGAACGGTTCCCTTTTGAATAGGTACCAAACCTTTCTTAGAGTTTTCCATCTTGAACCTTTTCAAGACCTTATCAATGTATGTACTTTGGCTTAAACCTATCAATCTCTTGGATCTATTCCTATAGATTCCAATCCCCAATATGTATTGTGCTTCTCCAAGATCCTTAATGGAGAAGCAACCTTTTAACCAAGTTTTGACCTCTTGCATTGTGGTTATATCATTCCCAAATAATAATATGTCATCCACATATAGCACAAGGAATATCATGGAGCTCCCACTAGCCTTCTTGTATACACAAGCTTCATCACCATTTTTAATGAAGCCAAATTTCTTTGCCTCTTCATTAAAACGATGATTCCACATTCTCGATGCTTGCTTCAATCCGTAGATTGATTTCTTTAACTTGCATACCTTTTTAGGATTTTTCGGATCGACAAAACCTTCGGGCTGTACCATATAGACATCTTCCTCAAGATATCCATTTAGGAAAGCGGTTTTGACATCCATTTGCCAAATTTCGTAATCATAATGAGCAGCGATGGCAAATAATATCCTAATAGACTTTAGCATTGCCACAGGCGAGAAGGTTTCATCATAGTCAACCCCTTGAGTTTGAGTGAAACCCTTTGCTACAAGTCTAGCTTTGTATGTATCCAAGTTTCCATGTATGTCGGTTTTCATCTTGAAAATCCACTTGCAATCAACTAGCTTAGAGCTAGGAGGTTGCTCAACAAGTTCCCAAACTTGGTTTTCATACATGGATTGCATCTCGGCGTTCATGGCTTCCTGCCATTTATCTTTATCTATCCTTGATAAAGCATCTTTGTAGTTTGTCGGTTCATCCAAATCAACCGTATAGCAACCATCCACGAGAAACCCATATCTCTCGGGAGGATTACTAATCCTACTAGATCTTCGAACGTCTTGTGTACCTTGATCATCCACTTGATCATTTTCAACATCCTCATGTTGAGTGCTAGTGTCAACCAATTGTGTATCATCGGCTTGATCTTGTACCTCTACAAGATCTATTTTCCTTTCACCATCACCTTCCATAAGGAACTTGGTTTCAAGGAATTCCGCTTTCCGAGCTACAAATACCGTTTGCTCGGATGGATCATAGAAGTAATATCCCATGTCATCTTTGGGATATCCTATGAAGATACACTTTGTGGATCGAGCATGTAGCTTATTTGCTACATAACGCTTAGGATAAGCTTCACATCCCCATACTTTCAAGTATGAAAGAGAAGGAGGTTTTCCAAACCACATCTCATGAGGAGTTCGTTCCACTTTCTTGGTTGGGGCCATATTTAAAATACGAGCCGCGGAGCTTAGACAGTAACCCCAAAATGATAGAGGTAACGAGCTTCTAGCCATCATAGATCGAACCATATCCATTAGGGTTCGGTTCCTCCTTTCGGAAACTCCATTAAGTTGGGGTGTTCCGGGTGGAGTAAGTTGTGAGATAATCCCACAACTCCTAAGATGATCTTGGAAGGCATCGCTTAGGTATTCACCTCCTCTATCGGTACGAAGTACCTTGATTGTCCTATTGAGTTGATTTTGTACTTCGTTTTGATATTCTTTGAATGCTTCAAACGTTTCGTCCTTGTGTCTTAGTAAATAGACATATCCGAAACGACTAAAGTCATCAATGAAAGTAACAAAGTATTTTTCACCATTCCTAGTCATGGGTTTGAAGGGTCCACATACATCCGAATGTATTAATCCCAATAAATCTTTAGCCCTTTCATAAGTTCCTTTGAAAGGTGCTTTAGTCATCTTGCCTTGTAAACAAGATTCACATACATCAAACGAATCCATTTCATTTGATTTCAAAAGTCCATTCTTTTGAAGTGTATGCATTCGGTTCTTGTTTATGTGACCAAGGCGACAATGCCATAAATAGGAATCACTCAAATCCTTTTTGAGTTTCTTGGTGCTTGTATGGTATATTGAGCTACTAGATGATGCATCATCATGAACCAATTCATAAATTCCATTTGAAGGCGTAGCCTTGAAATAGAATATATCATCTTTAGAAAATTGGATATCATCATCAATAAAATTAACATTGAAACCACATTGTCTTAAGCGAGAAATAGAAATAATGTTTCGACATAAATCCGGTGCATACAAAACATTTTCTAAAATAAGCTCCAATCCACTTGGAAGCTTCAAAACAAATTCTCCTTGAGCTTTAACATGCACCTTTGCACCATTGCCCATATAGAGACTTGATGTTCCCGCTTTATGATCACTTCTTTTGAACCCCTGCAAAGAATTGCAAATATGAGTTCCACATCCCGTATCTAACACCCATGTATTAGAAGAAGTAATACTAAGCTCTATATATACCATGTATATATTACCTGAGGTTTGCCCTGCATCCCTCTTGTCCTTCAACTCTTTAAGATAGACCGGACAGTTTCGCTTCCAATGACCCATCTCACCGCAACCGAAACATGGGTCTTCCTTGGGGTTTGCCTTCTCGGCTACCTTTTGCTTCTTTGCCTTGTTGATGGTTGGGGTAACCATCTTCCCCTTCCCTTTGCCTTGATGGGCGGGTCCTTTTCTCTTAGCCACCCTTGGCTTAGAGGTGTTACCTTTAGACCCACCTTGATCGATTGCTAACACGGGTAAAGTCCTTTTACCCATGCTAGTTTCCGCCGTCCTAAGCATACCATGAAGCTCACCTATGCTCTTATCCATCCCATTCATGTTGTAATTAATTACAAATTGATCAAACCTCTTTGATAGGGAGTTAAGGATAAGATCGGTGGCTAACTCATTAGATATGTTAAGGTTAAGACGGTTAGCACGATCGATAAGGCTTTTCATCTTAAGTACATAAGATGAAACCGATTGGGTATCGTCCATACGACAAGCATGAAGCGCCCGAACCGTTTCGAAACGCTCAACACGTGCTTGTTGGAGAAACATCTCCTTCAATTGTGTTATCATGTCGTATGCGCTATGATGCTCGAAATCCTTTTGGAGTTCGGGTATCATAGTCCCAAGCATTAAGCATGAGACTTGAAGGGAGTCGTGGCAATACTTATCGTAAGAGGCCATTGCCTCCACATCACTCTCATCCGGTTGATCGGGAATGGGGTCCTCAAGCACATACATTTTATCCTCTTGTTTGAGGACAATCCGAAGATTGCGGAACCAATCCATAAAGTTTGTATGGTTGAGTTTGTCTTTCTCGAGGAGAGATCGTAACGATAGGTTGTTAAAGTTAAGTGGTGCGTTGTTCATGTTGTTGTTGTTATTAGTGGCCATCTACAAAATTCAACAAAGTTCTTTTAAGTATTGATTTCAAATTTAATAGACAATACCCTTTAATTTGTTTTATTAAATGTTAGAATCCAACGGTAAATCAAATTTCGGTTAGGTGACCTTTATCCCGTCATTTGATTTAGCTAGGTAGTCATAATGACAATTGCAATCCTTTTGCAACTTCTAAGTTATGGGATCATGCAATCCTTTTGCATGGCATATTAATCCCATCAATGCCTATTTGTTCCTCATGCTTCGGTGACCCTAAGTTCATGATTCCCAAATCAAGTCGTCCTACTTGTGTAGACATGTAGACTTAACATACAAGTGGTTAGGTGACCTTTATCCCACATGTATGCGAAGTGTACCTTATTCATATTAGTTCACTCATGACGGTTAGGTGACCTTTATCCCATCAAGAGATTCCTAATATGTCTAAGTGTTTCCACAAAAGGATGGCGTTTAACTTGTTTACCTTGTTTTAGTTAAAGGGATTTTAGGTTTTCTACATTCTAGTTTAGAAAACAAAATGCTATACACCAACATGCATTTGGTGTGTAGTATGTTTATGAAAAACCCATTTTCATGTACCTTTTAGTAACCAATTACTAGTTTTAACCATTTCATTTCTTTTAAATAAACCATTTTATCTAAGTCTAATAACCAATTATTAGTGTCATTTTGTTATGTTTTATTATAACCATTTTATAATGTATTATGCAAGTGTTATCATGTGATGATTTTGTAGCAACCAAACATACAAACATACACAAACATGCATAACAAAGTGTTCACAATCAAGAGCCATTTTGGTAGACATTTGTTTAGCCAATAAACAAATGTCACCTAAGGGGTTAAACCAAAGTAAGAGATTTTTACCAAAATCTCCCACTAAATCTTGTAACTTCATAAGCTCCATCTTGTAATCTTCTTCATGAATCTTCACTTTCATTTTACAAAATCATATCCTAATACAATTTTTCTAGAAAATGAAATAACAACCTATTCTATTTTACAAACCAAAATAGAACAAATTACATACAAAATTACAAGATTAAATACAACTTTTACAAACCAAAAATTACAAAATTATTACAACCATATGAATGAATATTACAACCATGAATAACAACCAAATCATCCAAACATTCAACCACATGGTCTAGGCTCGATTGTGAACAAAAACATAACATCAAACATGGCCAAACTTGAAGTCCAAACCCACTTTTGGAACTCCAAAATTCGGCCCTCCCATCAAACCCACCAAAACTCAAGATTTTTACATTCTACTTTCATGCATGTTGGTAGATTGTAAAGAAAGTGAGTTTACTAGCCAAAAACAAGAAGCATATTAACAAGACTTTGGCTCTAGATACCATTGATGGAATTCTTCACATAAACAAGTTACAAAACCCATTTTGAATATGTATGAATTCGTGTATGTTAAGCGGAAGCAATATAAAGTTTATGCATGCAAAGTCTTAACCTTTTAAAACAAGAATTCCATTAAAGATCTAGTCTTGAATAATACACTAAAATGTAAATAAAGACTAGTATGAAGTTGTACCTACTCCAAAAGGAGGTGAAGAACAATATGAAGATGATGATGTAGAAAAGCAAGTCTCTAACTTGAAACCTCAAGAGAATGATACCCCAAACTTGTGCACCAACACCTAGCTTTTGGTTAGGATTTATCTAGCACTTGAAATGAGCTTTAAAAAAAATAAAATGAATCCTCCTTGACCTTCAAAAGGCCACGGCCAACAGCCCCCAAAATGAGAGAGAATGCAGAATTTTTTTTAAGCTACTTGATGTGTAAATGCATGTGTCTTGGTCTTGCAAGTGTCTTGGTACATATGCTCCTTGAATGTGGAATCAACCACTCAAAAGCCTAGTCAAAGCATGCATACAACACTTCCAATGCCACTCACAAGTATTTAAATAAAATGGTTTTATTTTATAGAAAATAAATTTTATAGAATAAATTTTATAAAACTTCCATTTTATTTATTATGTGTACATCATTTATAAAACCTATTTTATAAAACAAATGTAACATAATTTATTAATTATTTAACCTATAAATAATTAAATCCATAATATATATAAATTATTCCATAATTTATATATATGTACACATCAAGTAATATTTAAGAAAACCAATTTTCTTAAAGTTCAAGTGTCGCGTATTTGATCAATGAACCAATCGTTAAATTCAAATACGAATAAGGTGTCGGTAAGTTTGTTATTGGGTATGACCCGACTTGGATCAAAACATATTAGCCACGTTAATTTAATATGTCTCTCGGGCATACGAAATACCTTCAGTTAGTGAATTCGAAGACGTTTTTCCGGACGAATTACCTGGTGTTCCGGCGGAAAGACAAGTTGAGTTTCGTATTGAGTTGGTTCCGGGAGCTACTCCCATTGCTAAAACTCCTTATCGTTTAGCACCAACGGAAATGCCAGAGTTGTTAAATCAAACCCAAGAGTTGCTCGAGAAGGGTTTTATTCGACCGAGTGCTTCGCCATGGGGCGCTCCGGTGTTATTTGTGAAGAAGAAAGATGGTAGTATGCGTATGTGCATTGATTACCGTGAGTTGAATAAAGTGACGATCAAGAATCGTTATCCGTTACCTAGGATTGACGATTTGTTTGATCAACTTCAAGGTGCAACGTATTTCTCTAAAATCGACCTACGGTCCGGCTATCACCAAATGCGGGTCCGTGAGGAAGACATCGAGAAAACAGCTTTTTGAACGCGTTATGGGCATTTTGAATTTGTGGTAATGCCTTTTGGTCTTACGAATGCACCGGCGGCATTCATGGATCTTATGAACCGAGTGTGCCAACCTATGTTGGACAAGTCGGTAATAGTGTTCATTGACGACATACTAGTCTACTCGAAAAGTATGAACGAACATGAACATCATTTGCGTGAAGTATTGAAGACGCTACGAAGGGAGAAGTTGTATGCAAAGTTCTCCAAATGTGAATTTTGGCTAAGGGAAGTTCAATTCCTTGGTCATATCGTGAACGAAAACGGTATTCAAGTAGATCCGGGGAAGATCGAAACGGTGAAGAGTTGGGGACGACCGACTACGCCTACGGAAATCCGAAGTTTTCTCGGATTGGCCGGTTATTATCGTCGGTTTATCCAAGATTTTTCTAAGATCGCTTCTTCGTTGACGAAATTGACAAGGAAGAATGCGAGGTTTGTTTGGGAGAACGAGCAAGAAATTGCTTTTCAATTGTTAAAAGAGAAGTTGTGTCAAGCTCCGGTGTTAGTGTTACCGGAAGGTGTTGAAGACATGGTGGTTTTTTGTGATGCTTCCTTAAATGGTCTCGGGTGTGTTCTAATGCAAAGAGGTAAAGTCATCGCTTATGCCTCTCGACAATTAAAGGAACATGAAACGAGGTATCCGACTCATGATCTTGAGTTGGCGGCGGTTGTGCATGCGTTGAAAATTTGGCGCCATTACTTGTATGGTGTCAAGTGTACGATTTATTCGGATCATAAGAGTTTGAAACATCTCTTTAATCAACGAGATTTGAATTATCGCCAACGTAGGTGGATGGATGTGGTGAAAGACTACGATTGTGAAATACTCTATCATCCGGGTAAGGCGAATGTGGTCGCGGATGCGTTGAGTCGAAAGAGTCAACATCCGGCGATACGAGTTGGATCGTTACGTTTGATTATTACCAACGATTTTCTTGAAAAGCTTGGTGAGATTCAAATAGAGGCTTATGTTCACAACAAGCATACGGAGCGAATTGTGGGCCAATCGGAGTTTATTACTATGGGTCCGCGTGGTTTGTTGTCTTTTCAAGGAAGGGTGTGGGTGCCTAAGATGGGTGATTACCGACGAGTGCTACTTGATGAAGCACATAAGTCAAAATATTCCATTCATCCGGGCACGACGAAAATGTATCTTGACTTGAAGAAAGATTATTGGTGGCCGGGCATGAAGCGCGATGTTGTGAAGTATGTTGAGCAATGCGTCACGTGTTTGCAAGTAAAAGCCGAACACCAAAAGCCGTATGGTAAATTGCAACCGTTAGAAATCCCGAAATGGAAATGGGAGCACATTACCATGGATTTCATTACAAAGTTACCTAAAACGGCGAGAACCCAATTCGATTCGATTTGGGTTATAGTTAACCGATTGACAAAGAGCGCTTTGTTTCTTCCCATTAAAGAAGCGATATCGTCGGAGACCTTGGCAAAGTTGTTTATCAAGGAAGTGGTCTCGCGACATGGGGTTCCTATATCTATTATTTCGGATCGAGATACCCGTTTTACATCTCGGTTTTGGGAAAAGTTTCATGAAGATATGGGTACGCAATTGAAGTTGAGCACGGCGTATCATCCTCAAACGGACGGTCAAACCGAACGTACGAATCAAACTTTGGAAGATATGCTACGAGCGTGCATTATTGATTTTGGTGGTAGTTGGGACGAGCATTTGCCTTTGGTGGAATTCTCGTACAATAATAGTTATCATACTAGTATCGGGATGCCACCGTATGAGATGCTTTATGGGCGTAGGTGTCGAACTCCCGTTTGTTGGGGAGAAGTGGGTCAGAGAGAGATCGGGAGTACCGATTTGGTTTTAGAGACCAATAGCAAGATCGATTTGATTCGGGAACATTTGAAGAAGGCTCAAGATAGGCAAAAGTCGTATGCCGATAGACGTAGGCGATTGATTGAGTTCTAAGAAGGCGATATGGTGATGCTTAAGGTTTCGCCATGGAAGGGTATTATTCGATTTCGAAAACGGGGAAAGTTAGCTCCTCGGTTTATTGGTCCCTTTAAAGTTTTAGCTCGTGTTGGTGAAGTCGCGTATCGTTTGGAATTACCCGAAGAGCTTGTGGGGATTCATAATACATTTCATGTTTCCCATCTCCGTAAGTGTCTTGCGGATGATTCATCATGGGTGCCGTTAGACGAAATTGAGCTAAACAATAAGTTAGAGTATATTGAGGAGCCAATTGCCATACTCGATGAGAAGGTCAAAAGGTTGAGGCATAAAGAGGTTAGGACTTTTAAAGTTCAATGGCGTCGTAGTAAGGGTTCCGAGTTTACTTGGGAGCCCGAAGAATTCGTGTTGGTTTATCTTCCCTCTTGTCATGCGGCTTAGATTGCGAGGATGCAATCCGAATAAGTGGGGGATAGTTGTAAGACCCTAACCAGTTTGTATAGCAGTGTAAATATGTTACTTAGAGTGTGGGTGATGTTGTGCTGTTAAACAGAAGTCACTGAGTGAGCTGAGCCTAGTGCGCGCCGCGCACACTAAAGGGAGCGCGCCGCGCACCCCTTACTGTAGCCGGGTTCCAGCTTTTTAAATCAGATATTTTGATGGGCATTTTGGTAAATTCACTTATGGACGGGTTAGAGACAGATAGGTCAGTTTGTGGAGCACCATTACTCCATAATCAACAACCTTATCACTTTAACTTTGATTCTAGAGAGAGATTGTGATTTTTGAGAGAGAAAGCTTAAATCCAAGAGGAAGGAACTTGTTTTGGGTTAAAGTTCAAGCATTAAAGTCGTTCATCTTATCTCTAGCTTCGTTGTGGTGGTTGTGGTATGTTCTAATTTTATTTTCCTTACTTTGATTTAGTGTAAGGGTTAGGGTTTGAGTAAATGATGAACACAAAACCCATTATTGGTGATTTTGGGTGTTCTTGGGTAAAATTGAGTCTTGAATACTAATTGGTGACTAGTCTAGGGTTTCAAAGTATTAAATGATGTTTATGAACTCTAATTGGTGAGTTAATTGCTAACACACCTAGTTATTTAGTAAATGGGTGTTGGTTAGTTAGTGGATGACCCGAAATGGGTGTGTTGTCTTAAAATGGTTATTTGGGTAACAAATTGACCTAGTTTGGAAAGATGGGTATGAATTACCTTAATTATGTATTAGTTGGTGTTGTTGGACCTTAATCACTAGCTTTAAAGTGATTAGTGGTGGTCTTGACTTTAATTGGGCGGTTTTGGTATAAATGGGCGATTTAATACATTAAGTCATTAAATGCTCATGTGTAAGTGTTAGTATTGAGTCCACTTAGCTTGTGTGTTGATCAAGTACTTATTATATTAGGTATTTTGCTTTGAAGCTTGTGGAGGTTGAAATCGTCATCTAATTGTTAAGGTGAGTGGAATAATTATATGCGTATGTATATAATGTATCTATTTGTTGTAGCGTGAAAGGTGTAGTGTCGAGGTGTTAAGACACCACATTTCACGTGAAGAGTGTAGCATCGAGGTGTTAAGATGCCACTCGGGTGTAGCATCGAGGTGTTAAGATGCCACCTAGGAGTGTAGTGTCGAGGTGTTAAGACACCACTCCGTAAAATAACGAGTGAAGCATCGAGGTGTTAAGATGCCACTCGGGGTGAAGTGCCGAGGTGTTAAGGTGCCACCCTAGGGGTTAGTGGTGCGAGGTGTTAAGTGCCCTAACGGATGTTATGAACACCGATGGCGTTTTCGCGAGCGCCGTTCCCTTGTACTATTGGTTAACCATGGTTACTTGTGTTGTAAGCATATTATATCATTTCGAGTTATATTATTATGCGGTTGTTGCTAGCTTGTGGTATTGGAGATTATAGCTTGTTAATGTGACGATAAGCTAATTGTGTTGCTAGCATGTTTGCGGTTTGTGTAAGTGCATGCAAGTAGGTATAATTATATATGTATTCGTATAATTATTGCATTCACTAAGCTTTGCTTACCCTCTCATTGTTTACCATTTTTATAGGTTCAGTTTTGAACAAGGGTAAGGGCATCGTATTGGACTAGAGATCCCACTTGATGCTAGGGGACGCTTTTGGCTTTAGTAGCTCTTGGAGTTTGACCGGTAGTTGGGTAGTTTAATCCCAAACGCCATGCTCATTGTGTAATTTGGAACTTAAACTTTTTGGTGGTCGAAACTCTAAACTTGTATTAAACTTGTATTTTGGGTCGTGTGGGCCCCGCTTGTAAAACATCATTTTTATGTTTGATTCGTGTGAGTTTTACATATATGAGTTTGTTGTGAAAAGCGTTCGGTCTAAAAGTGTCGGGAAGTCGAAGATCTTTTCGCGAAAAATGGACATTTTGGTCAGAACTGTCTCAGGCCTTGTGCGCGCCGCGCATAGGCAGTGGTGCGCGCCGCGCACCCTCCAGATCAGTTTTAAATTTTTTTTTATTCCGCGTTTTTGGTTGGTTAACGGGTTGGGTCGTTACATGTTTTTCGTGTTTTCAGGTTTTAAATCATTAAGTTAGCATATCATATAGATATAGAACATGTGTTTAGTTGATTTTAAAAGTCAAGTTAGAAGGATTAACTTTTATTTGCGAACAAGTTTAGAATTAACTAAACTGTGTTCTAGTGATTACAAGTTTAAACCTTTGAATAAGATAGCTTTTTATGTATGAATCGAATGATGTTATGAACATCATTACTACCTCAAGTTCCTTGGATAAACCTACTGGAAATGAGAAAAATAGATCTAGCTTCAAAGGATCCTTGGATGGCTTGAAAGTTCTTGAAGCAGAATCATGACACGAAAACAATTTCAAGTAAGATTTCCCCTCGAAATAAGATTGTTATAGTTATAGAAATTGAATTAAAGTTTGAATATGATTATTACCTTGTATTAGAAAGATATCCTACTATAAGTAATAAAGGTTTCTTGATCTTGGATGATTACTTGGAATGGATTTAGAAAACTTGGAAGTAAACTTGCAATCTTGGAAGTATTCTTGATTTTATGAAACTAGAACTTTTGGAATTTATGAAGAACACTTAGAACTTGAAGATAGAACTTGAGAGAGATCAATTAGATGAAGAAAATTGAAGAATGAAATTGTTTGTAGGTGTTTTTGGTCGTTGGTGTATGGATTAGATATAAAGGATATGTAATTTTGTTTTCATGTAAATAAGTCATGAATGATTACTCATATTTTTGTAATTTTATGAGATATTTCATGCTACTTGCCAAATGATGGATCCCACATGTGTTAGGTGACTCACATGGGCTGCTAAGAGCTGATCATTGGAGTGTATATACTAATAGTACATACATCTAAAAGCTATGTATTGTACGAGTACGAATACGGGTGCATACGAGTAGAATTGTTGATGAAACTGAACGAGGATGTAATTGTAAGCATTTTTGTTAAGTAGAAGTATTTTGATAAGTGTCTTGAAGTCTTTCAAAAGTGTATGAATACATGTTAAAACACTACATGTATATACATTTTAAATGAGTCGTTAAGTCATCGTTAGTCGTTACATGTAAATGTTGTTTTGAAACCTTTAGGTTAACGATCTTGTTGAATGTTGTTAAGCCATTGTTTATTATAACAAATGAGATGTTAAATTATTATATTATCATGATATTATGATATATAATATATCTTAGTATGATATATATACAGTTAAATGTCGTTACAACGATAATCGTTACATATATGTCTCGTTTCGAAATCATTAAGTTAGTAGTCTTATTTTTACATATGTATTTCATTGTTAATACACTTAATAATATATTTACTTATCATTTAACATAATTAACCAAGTGTATCAATATCTTAATATGATTCATATGTACCTAGTAAGACGTTTTTATAACGATAATCGTTATATATATCGTTTTCGAGTTTCTTAAATTAATAGTCTCATTTTTATGTATATAACTCATTGTTAAAATACCTAATGAGATACATAATTATAATAAAATCATGTTAACTATATATATAACCATATATATGTCATCGTATAGTTTTTACAAGTTTTAACGTTCGTGAATCACCGGTCAACTTGGGTGGTCAATTGTCTATATGAAACCTATTTCAGTTAATCAAGTCTTAACAAGTATGATTGCTTAACATGTTGGAAACACTTAATCATGTAAATAACAATTTCATTTAATATATATATAAACATGGAAAAGTTCGGGTCACTACAAATTCTACCAGATCTGCGAACGTCTTGTGTATTTTGATCATCCATTTGATCATTCTCAACATTTTCATGTTGAGTGCTAGTATCAATCAATTGTGTATCATCTACTTGATCTCGAACCTCCTCAATAACTATCTTCCTTTCACTATCACCTTCCATCAGGAACTTAGTTTCAAAGAATTCAGCCTTCCGAGCAACAAATACATTCTATTCGGAGGGATCATAGAAATAATATCCCATATTATCCTTGGGATATCCTATGAAAATACACTTTGTGGATCAAGCATTTAACTTATTAGGGACGTAACGCTTAGGGTAAGCTTCACATCCCCATACCTTTAAGTATGATAGAGATGGAGGTTTTCCAAACCACATCTCATGAGGTGTTCGTTCCACTTTCTTGGTTGGGGCCATATTTAAAATACGAGCCACGAAGCATAGACAATAACCCCAAAATGATAGAGGTAACGAGCTTCTAGCCATCATAGATCGAACCATATCCATTAGGGTTCGGTTCCTCCTTTCGAAAACTCCATTCAGTTGGGGTTTTCCAGGAGGAGTGAGTTGCGAGACAATCCCACAACTTCTAAGATGATCTTCAAAAGTTTCGTCCTTATGTTTTAACAAGTAGACATATCCGAAACGACTGAAGTCATCAATGAAAGTAACGAAGTATCTTTCACCATTCCTAGTTGTGGGCTTAAAGGGTCCACATACATCCGAATGTATTAATCCCAATAAGTCCTTAGCCCTTTCGTGGGTCCCTTTGAAAGGTGCTTTAGTCATTTTGCCTTGTAAACAAGATTCACATACATCAAACGAGTCTAGTTCATTTGATTTCAAAAGGCCATTCTTTTGAAGTGTATGCATTCGATTCTTGTTTATGTGACCAAGGCGACAATGCCATAAGTAGGAATCACTTAAATCCCTTTTGAGTTTCTTGGTGCTTGTATGGTATATTGAGCTACTAGATGATGTGTCATCATGAACCTATTCATAAATTCCATTTGAAGGTGAAGCCTTAAAATAGAATACATTATCTAAATAAACGTGGATATCATCATTAAAAAAATTAAGATAAAAACCACATTATTTTAAAAGGGAAACTGAAATAATGTTTCGACATAAATCCGGTGCATACAAAACATTGTTCAAAATAAGTTCCAAACCACTTGGAAGCTTTAATACAAAGTCTCCTTGAGCCTTCACTTGCACTTTGGCTCCATTACCCATAAAGAGACTTGATGTTCCCATTTGCTTGCTACTTCTTTTGAACCCCTGCAAAGAATTGCAAATGTGAGTTCCACATCCAGTGTCTAATACCCATGTATTAGAAGAAGTAATACTAAGCTCTATATATACCATATATATATATTACCTGAAGTTTGCCCCGCATCCCTCTTTTCCTTCAACTCCTTAAGGTAGACCAGGAAGTTGCGTTTCCAGTGACCCATTTCACCGCAACCGAAGCACGGGTCTTCCTTGGGGTTTGCTTGTCCGGCAACCTTTTGCTTCTTGTTCTTGTTTTTGGTTGGGGTAACCATCCTCCCCTTTCCCTTGCCTTGATGGGTGGGTCCTTTCCTCTTAGCCGCCTTTGGCTTAGAGGTGTTATTACCTTTGGACCCATCATCATTGATCATTAGCACGGGTGAAGCCCTCTTACCCATGCTAGTTTCTGCCGTCCTAAGCATGCCATGAAGTTCGCCAATGGTCTTATCCATCCCATTCATATTGTAATTAATTACAAATTGGTCAAACCTCTTTGACAAGGAGTTTAGGATAAGATCCGTGGCTAGCTCATTAGATATGTTGAGATTAAGACAGTTTGTGCGATCAATGATTCTTTTCATCTTAAGGGCATAAGATGAAATGGATTGGGAGTCGTCCATACGGCATGTATGAAGCGCTCGAACAGTCTTGAAGCACTCGACACGTGCTTGTTGAAGGAACATCTCCTTCAATTGCGTGATCATGTCGTATGCAGTATGATGCTCGAAATCCTTTTGGAGTTTGGGTATCATAGTCCCAAGCATTAGGCAAGCGACTTGCACCGAATCGGCGTAATACTTATCCCAATAAGCCATGCCTTCCATATCATCCTCGTCGGGTTGATCGGGAATGGGGTCTTCCAACACATACGCCTTATCCTCAAGTTTGAGGACAATCCTAAGATTACGGAACCAATCCATAAAGTTCGTATGGTTGAGTTTGTCTTTCTCGAGGGGAGACCTTAACGATAGGTTGTTCAAGTTAATAGGTGCGTTTTACATGTTGTTGTTATTGGCGGCCATCTACAAAATTTAACAAAGTTCATTTAAGTATCGATTTTAAATTTAATAAACAATACCCTTTTAAATTTTAATTGACTTATTAAATATTAGAATCCAACGGTAAATCAAATTTCGGTTAGGTGACCTTTATCCCGTTATTTGATTTAGCTAGGTAGTCATTTATATGACAATTGCAATCCTTTTGCAACTTCTAAATTAAGGGATCATGCAATCATTTTGCATGGCATATTCATCCCATCAACGCCTATTTGTTCCTCATGCTTCGGTGACCCTAAGTTCATGATTCTCAAAAATCAAGTCGTCCTACTTGTGTAAACGTGCAAATTTTACATCCAAGTGGTTAGGTGACCTTTATCCCACAAGTGTGCGAAATTTACCTCAATCATATTAGTTTGCTCACAACGGTTAGGTGACCTTTATCCCATTATGAGTTCCCTAATATTTTCAAGTGTCACACAAAAGGATGGCGTTTAACTTGTTTGCCTTGTCGATTAAGGGATTTTAAGTTTTCGTTAATTCTAGTTTAAGAAAACATTTATGCCATACACCAACATGCATTTAGTGTATGGTTCATTTGAAATCCATTTTCAAGTCTTGTAATTTTAGCCAATTACTTGATATAAACCACTTTATATATATGATCCTTATCATGTTCTTAATAACCATTTATTAATGTCCTTTTAGCCGTTTTTAATTTAGCCATTTAAATTGACGTTTTGCATGTCGTTAATAATTTAACCAATTAAATTGTAGTTATGCTTGTTGTTAACTTTAGTGATAACTTGTTGTAGTAACATACACAATCCACAATCATACAAGAAATATAACAACTACGCATGCAAACAAATGTGTTCACAATCAAGCCAATTTGGTAGACATTTGTTTAGCCGAAAACAAATGTCACCGGTTAAGGGTTATAACACTAAGTAGGAGATTTCAAAATCTCCCACTTAATCTTGCATCTAAATGCATCTTCCAAGTCTTCATCTTGTATCTTCATTTTTACAAAAAACATATCCTAATACATTTTTCTAGAAATGAAAATACAACCTAATCTATTTTACATACCAAATATAAAATAAATTACATAACCAAAATAACAATATTACAAACCAACTTGAATGAATATTACAACCACATGAATGAATTAATATTACATACCAAATGAATTATTAATAATCATCCAAAAATGCAACCAATCAAACAAAAGGTCAAGGCTTGATTGTGAACTTCAACATACAACAAATTTGACCAATTTGCAAGTTCCAAACCCATTTGGAACTCTTCCGAAAATCGGCCAACTATACCAACCCTCCCAAACCCGAAAGTTTTTGCATTCCATATTCATGCATGTACTTAGAATGCAAATATAGCGGGTTTAAAGGCCATATAAGAAGCATAATCCATAGACTTCAGCTCTAGATACCATTGATGGAATTTAACAAGTTCATAAAACATGTTCTTATAGTTAACATAATTACAAAACCAATTTGTAGTAGTGTTAAAGCAAGCGGAAGCAAAATGATAAGTTCATGTTATATGTTTAGCCATTAAGTTAAATTCCATGTTAATATTAAGTCTAGAATATATACTTACATATAAGAACAAGAGTGGAAGATATATATATACCTCCTCAAGCTAGTTGAGGGTTGTTTCCAAGTTGCAAGATGATGATGAAGATGATGAACTATAGAGCTTCTAACTTGAAGCCTCAAGAAAGTAATACCCGCAAGCAATAACCTCAACACCTTTGTAATTAGTTAGGATTTAAATTACACTAGAAATGAGCTTGTAAAACCCAAATTTAGAACACCCTTTTGACCATAAAAGGCCACGGCCTTCAGCTCAGTTTTGAGCAGATTCTGTTTTGTTTTTAGCTCTCTTTTGATATGTTTTAATGCATGTGTGTATGGAATACTAAGTCCCCTTGGTCTTAGTTAAGCATGGGTAGCAAGTATTAAATAAATGCATGCTTATTCTAACTCCCATGCCACTTACATTGCTATAATATAATATACTTTTATAAAAAAAACTGATTTTATAAAATCAGTTTTTATAAAACTTGATTTCATAAAATACATTTTATAAACTTGTATATATATATTATTTGTTATGTATATTTTATAAAACCAATTTTATAAAATGTATCATAACTTAATTAATTATTTAACCTATAAATAATTAAATCCTTGTTATATAAGTTGTTCCATAACTTATATAAACAAATCAAGTAATATTATTTAAGAAACCTTTTCCTTAAAATTCAAGTGTCGTATTTAATCAATGATCCAATCATTAAGATCAAATACGAATAAGGTGTCGGTAAGCTTGTTATTGGGTATGACCCGACTTGGATCAAAACATATTAGCCACATTAATTTAATATGTCTCTCGGGCATACGAAATACCTTCAGATCTATCTTCCTTTCACTTTCGCCTTCCATTAGGAACTTAGTTTCAAGGAATTCAGCCTTCCGAGCAACAAACACATTTTGCTCGGAAGGATCATAGAAATAGTATCCCATATCATCCTTGGGATATCCTATGAAGATACACTTCGTGGATCGAGCATTCAACTTATTAGGGACGTAACACTTAGGGTAAGCTTCACATCCCCATACCTTTAAGTATGATAGAGATGGTGGTTTTCCAAACCACATCTCATGAGGAGTTCGTTCCACTTTCTTGGTTGGGGTCATATTTAAAATACGAGCCGCAGAGCATAGACAATAACCCCAAAATGATAGAGGTAACGTGCTTCTAGCCATCATAGATCAAACCATATCCATTAGGGTTCGGTTCCTCCTTTCGAAAACTCCATTAAGTTGGGGTGTTCCAGGAGGAGTAAGTTGCGAGATAATCCCACAACCTTTAAGATGATCTTGGAAAGCATCGCATAGGTATTCACCTCCTCTATTAGTACGAAGTACCTTGATTGTCTTATTGAGTTGATTTTGTACTTCGTTTTGATATTCTTTGAATGCTTCAAAAGTTTCGTCCTTGTGTCTCAATAAGTAGACATACCCGAAATGACTGAAGTCATCAATGAAAGTAACGAAGTATCTTTCACCATTCCTAGTTATGGGCTTAAAGGGTCCACATACATCCGAATGTATTAATCCCAATAAGTCTTTAGCCCTTTCATAGGTCCCTTTGAAAGGTGCTTTAGTCATTTTTCCTTGTAAACAAGATTCACATACATCAAACGAGTCTAGTTCATTTGATTTCAAAAGTCCATTCTTTTGAAGTGTATGCATTCGCTTCTTGTTTATGTGACCAAGTCGACAATGCCATAAGTAGGAATCACTCAAATCCCTTTTGAGTTTCTTGGTGTTTGCATGGAACATTGAGCTATTGTATGATGTGTCATCATGAACCAATTCATAAATACCATTCAAAGGCGAAGCCTTAAAATAGAACACATTATTTAAAGAAACATGGATATCATCATTAATGAAATTAAGATTAAAACCATATTGTTTCAAACGGGATACAGAAATAATGTTTCGAGATAAATCGGGTGCATACAAAACATTTTTTCAATATAAGCTCCAAACCACTTGGAAGCTTCAAAATAAAGTCTCCTTGAGCTACTACTTGCACCTTAGCTCCATTTCCCATGAAGAGACTTGATGTTCCCGCTTCTTGTTTACTTCTCTTGAACCCCTGCAAAGAATTGTAAATGTGAGTTCCACATCCTGTGTCTAATACCCATGTATTAGAGGAAGTAATACTAAGCTCAACGTATACCATGTATACATTACTTGAGGTTTGCCATGCATCCCTCTTTTCCTTCAACTCCTTTAGGTAGATCGGGCAGTTTCATTTCTAGTGACCCATTTCACCGCAACCAAAGCACGGATCTTCCTTGGGGTTTGCTTTACTGGTAACCATCTTCCCCTTTCCCTTTCCATTGCCCTTGCCTTGGTAGGTGGGTCCTTTCCTCTTATCCGTCTTTGGCTTAGAAGTGTTATTGGTTTTGGACCCGCCTTCATTGATCATGAACATGGGTGAAGCCCTTTTGCCCATGCTCGCTTCGGCCGTCTTAACCATGGCATGTAATTCACCAATGCTTTTATCCCAACCATTCATGTTATAATTTAACACGAATGTGTCAAACCTCTTTGACAATGAGTTAAGGATAAGGTCCGTGGCTAATTCATTAGACACATTGCAATTTAGACGATTCGCTCGATCAATTAAGCTTTTCATCTTAAGGACATAAGATGAAACGGATTGGGAGTCGTCCATCCAACATGCATGAAGCGCTCGGACCGTTTCAAAGCACTCGACACGAGCTTGTTGAAGGAACATCTCCTTCAACTATATGATCATGTCATATGCACTATGATGCTCGAAGTCCTTTTGGAGTTCGGGTATCATAGTCCCAAGCATAAGGCAAGAAACTTGCAACGAATCGGTGCAATATTTCTCCCAATAAGCCATGCCTTTCGTATCATCCTCATCCGGTTGATCGGGAATGGGGTCTTCCAACACATACGCCCTATCCTCAAGTTTGAGGACAATTCTTAGATTGCGAAACCAATCCATGAAGTTCGTATGGTTGAGTTTTTCCTTTTCGAAGATTGACCTCAACGATAGGTTGTTAAAGTTGATTGGTGCATTTGGGATGTTGTTGTTATTGGCGGCCATCTACAAAATTTAACAAAGTTGCTTAAGTATTAATTTTAATTTTAACAATCAATACCCTTTAAATCTAATTGATATTTATTAAATTTTAGAATCCAACGGTAAACCAAATTTCGGTTAGGTGACCTTTATCCCGTCATTTGATTTAGCTAAGTCGTCATTATATGACAATTGCAATACTTTTGCAACTTCTAAGTTATGGGATCATGCAATCCTTTTGCATGGCATATTTATCCCATCAACGCCTATTTGTTCCTCATGCTTCGGTGACCCTAAGTTAATGATTCCCAAATCAAGTCGTCCTACTTGTGTAAACATGTAAATTCAACATACAAGTAGTTAGGTAACCTTTATCCCACAAGTGTGCGAAATTCACCTTCATCATATTAGTTTGATCATAATAGTTAGGTGAACTTTATCCCATTATGAGTTCCCTAAATATTTTTAAGTGTCACACAAAAGGATGGCTTTTAACTTGTTAACCTTGTTAATAAGGGATTTTAAGTTTTCATTATTTCTAGTTTAAGAAAACTTTTATGCCATACACCAACATGCATTTAGTGTATAGTTCTTATGAAAAACCATTTTCATGTCTTGTAATTAAGCCAATTACATGATATAAACCATTTTATATATGTGATCCTATACATGCTCTTAATAACCGTTTATCAATGTTCTTTTGCCACTTTTAATTTAACCAATTAAATTGTCATTTTGCATGTCGTTAATAATGTCTAATTTAACCAATTAAATTGTCATTTTATTTTGTTGTTAATTTGTGTGATTAACTTGAATCATACAAACATACAATCCACAATCATACATACCAACCACGCATGCAAATCAAACATGTTCACAATCAAGCCAATTTGGTAGACATTTGTTTAGCTGAAAACAAATGCCACGGTTAAGGGTTATAACACAAAGTAGGAGATTTCAAATCTCCCACTTAATCTTGCATCATCCTTGTCTTCATCTTGCATCTTCATTTTTACAAAAAAATAATATATCCTAATACATTTTTCTAAAAATGAAAATACAACCTAATCTATTTTACATACCAAATATAAAATAAATTACATAACAAATGAATAAATATTACAAACCAAATTGAATGAATATTACAACCATATGAATGAATTAATATTACATACCAAGTGAATAATTAATCAACCAAACAAGCATTCATCCAAACACAAGGTCATGGCTATGATTATGAACATTAATTTATCAACAAATATGAACCAAATGGCAAACCCAAAACCACTTTTGGAACCCCCTTAAATTCGGCCATTCCATAATCCCACCCAAGCCCGAACATTTTCACATTCTACTTTCATGCATGTTAATAGAATTCAAAGTTGGTGGGTTTTAAAGACCATATATAAGAAGCATATTTCATAGACTTCGGCTCTAGATACCATTGATGGAATTCAACATAACAACAAGTTTTTAAAGTTAACATAATCATAAAACCAATTGTATGATAGTTGAAGCAAGCGGAAGCATAATCTTTAAGAAAACAAGTTTATATGTTAAACCATTTAAATTGAATCCCATGTAAATATCAAGTCATGAACATATGCTTACATATAACAATAAAGGAAGAAGATTATACCTCCTCAATGATGAATTGAGGGCTGAATTGGACAGCAGAAAATGATGATGAAGATGATGGAAAATAGCCTCTAACTTGAAGCCTCAAGTGTGTAATACCCATAAGCAATAACCCCAACACCTTTGCCTTTAGTTGGGATTTGATTGACACTTAATATGAGCTTACAAAACCAAATTTAGAACCCCATTTTGAGCTCTAAAAGTCCATGGCCTTCAGCTACTGTAGCAGAATTTTTATGCAGTTTTTTAAGCTTAGAATGTTTAGTTATCTTGAGAGAAAAATGAGTCAAGGCCTTGGTTTAAGAGAGTCTTGCATGCCTTAAGGAATATATTGTTACTAGTAACCAAGCAAGCATGTGAATGTCACCTAGGATTCCCCAAAATCTGCATTCTATTGCCACTTAAATAACAAGTCTTATTTATATAAAACTTGTTATAACTTATATAAAACTTGTTATAAAAGTCCAAGTTATATATATATAGGTTACTAGTACTTTATAAACCAATTTATAAGGTATAACACAACATAATTATTTATACTTATAAATAATTAAATCCTTAATTTATAAATTGTTCAAACAATTTATCTCAAGTGATAATATTTTAGAAACCCGATTTTCTAAAATCCAAGTGTCGCGTATTGGTTTAATGATCCAATAGATAAGATCAAATACCTTTAAGGTGTCAGTAAGCTTGTTATTGGGTATGACCTGACTTGGATTATAACATATTAGCCACATTAATTAAATATGTCTCTCGGGCATACGAAAAACCTTTATTCACCTGAGAATAAACATGCTTTAAACGTCAACAAAAATGTTGGTGAGTTATAGGTTTAACCTATATATATCAAATCGTAACAATAGACCACAAGATTTCATATTTCAATACAAATCCCATACATAGAGATAAAAATCATTCATATGGTGAACACCTGGTAACCGACATTAACAAGATGCATATATAAGAATATCCCCATCATTCTGGGACACCCTTCGGATATGATATAAATTTCAAAGTACTAAAGCATCCGGTACTTTGGATGGGGTTTGTTAGACCCAATAGATCTATCTTTAGGATTCGCGTCAATTAGGGTGTCTGTTCCCTAATTCTTAGATTACCAGACTTAATAAAAAGGGGCATATTCGATTTCAATAATTCAACCATAGAATGTAGTTTCACGTACTTGTGTCTATTTTGTAAATCATTTATAAAACCTGCATGTATTCTCATCCCAAAAAATATTAGATTTTAAAAGTGGGACTATAACTCACTTTCACAGATATTTCCTTTCTCGGAAATAAGACTTAGCCACGGATCGATTCACGAACCTATACAAATATGTACATATATATCAAAGTATGATCAAAATATAATTACAACTATTTTTATTATGTTTTAAAGATTTGAGTGTATTAAGTCAGCTGTCCTCGTTAATAACCTACAACTAGTTGTCCACAGTTAGATGTACAGAAATAAATAGATATATATTATCTTGAATCAATCCACGACCCAGCGTATACACGTCTCAGGCTAGATCACAACTCAAAGTATATATATTTTTGGAATCAACCTCAACCCTGTATAGCCAACTCCAACATTACTGCATATAGAGTGTCTATGGTTGTTCCAAATAATATATATACATGGGTCGATATGATATGTCAAAACATTTGCATACGTGTCTATGGTATCCCAAGATTACATAATATATTAGAATACATGTATAATACAATATAAGTTAGCTAGGATATGATTTGTATAGATTTGTTAAACATTTCCCGTAGCTAAAAAGATAAAAAATATCTAATCAATTATTCGACCCATAACTTCTTCATTTTAAATCCGTTTTGAGTGAATCAAATTGCTATGGTTTCATATTGAACTCTAATTTAAGAATCCAAACAGAAAAAGTATAGGTTTATAGTCAGAAATTTAAGTTACATGTCCATTACTAAAGAGGTAGTCATTTCCATCGAAAGAACGACATCTTGATGACCATTTTGAAAAACATACTTTCACTTTGAGTTTAACCAAGATTTTTGGATATAGTTTCATGTTCATATGAAAAATCATTTTCCCAGAAGAACAACTTTTAAATCAAAGTTTATCATAGTTTTTAATTATCCAAACCAAAACAGCCCCCGGTTTCACTACGACCGCGTATATCCGATTTTATGGTGTTCATCGTGTTTCCAGGTTTTAAATCATTAAGTTAGCATATCATATAGATATAGAACATGTGTTTAGTTAATTTTAAAAGTCAAGTTAGAAGGATTAACTTTTATTTCCGAACAAGTTTAGAATTAACTAAACTATGTTCTAGTGATTACAAGTTTAAACCTTCGAATAAGATAGCTTTATATGTATGAATCGAATGATGTAATGAACATCATTACTACCTCAAGTTTTCTGGATAAAACTACTAGAAATGAGAAAAATGGATCTAGCTTCAAAGGATCCTTGGATGGCTTGAAAGTTCTTGAAGCAGAATCATGACACGAAAACAGTTCAAGTAAGATTTTCACTTGAAATAAGATTGTTATAGTTGTAGAAATTGAATCAAACTTTGAATATGAATATTACCTTAAATTAGAAAGATAACCTACTGTAAATAACAAAGGTTCCTTGATCTTAGATGATTACTTGGAATGGATATGAAAGCTTGAAAGTAGACTTGCAAACTTGGAAGTATTCTTGATTTTTATGAAACTATACTTATGGAATTTATGAAGAACACTTAGAACTTGAAGATGGAACTTGAGAGAGATCAATTAGATGAAGAAAATTGAAGAATGAAAGTGTTTGTAGGTGTTTTTGGTCGTTGGTATATTTATTAGATATAAAGGATATGTAATTTTATTTTCATGTAAATAAGTCATGAATGATTACTAATATTTTTGTAATTTTATGAGATATTTCATGCTAGTTGCCAAATGATGGTTCCCACATGTGTTAGGTGACTCACATGGGCTGCTAAGAGCTGATCATTGGAGTGTATATACTAATAGTACATACATCTAAAAGCTGTGTATTGTACGAGTACGAATACGGGTGCATACGAGTAGAATTGTTGATGAAACTGAACGAGGATGTAATTGTAAGCATTTTTGTTAAGTAGAAGTACTTTGATATATTTCTTGAAGTCTTTCAAAAGTGTACGAATACATATAAAAACACAACATGTATATACATTCTAATGGAGTCGTTAAGTCTTCGTTAGTTGTTACATGTAAGTGTTGTTTTGAAACCTTTAAGTTAACGATCTCAATTAATGTTGTTAACCCAATGTTTATTATATCAAATGAGATGTTAAATTATTATTTTTTCATGATATTATGATGTATGAATATCTCTTAATATGATATATACATTAAAATATCGTTACAACGCTAATCGTTACATATAAGTCTCGTTTCGTAATTCTTGAGTTAGCAGTCTTGTTTTTACATATGTAGTTCATTGTTAATACACTTAATGATATATTTAAATATCATTTTATCATGTTAAATATAGTGTATCAATATCTTAATATGATACATATGTATTTAGTAGACGTTATCATAACGATAATCGTTATATATATCATTTCGAGTTTCTTAACTTAGTAATCTCATTTCTTATGTATATCACACATTGTTAATATACTTAGTGAGATACTTACTCATCATAATCTCATGTCAACCATATATATATGTCTATACATACCAAAACATGTAGTTTTTACAAATTTGTAGCGTTCGTGAATCGCCGGTTAACTTGGGTGATCAATTGTCTATATGAAACTTATATCATTTAATCAAGCCTTAACAAGTTTGATTGCTTAACATGTTGGAAACATTTAGTCATGTAAATATCAATCTCAATTAATATATATAAACATGGAAAAGTTCGGGTCACTACAGCCTCCATACAAAAGGCAAGTCGAATGGCTCATAAACTTATAAATCAAATTGAGGAAAAGATTAAAGAACAGGTGGCCGAAGAAGCCAATACCAAACAAGTCAAGAGGAAATGGGAAGAAACCAGTGACAAGGGTCACAATTTCAATAATCAACCCAACAATCATAACTACAATCGCAACAATTTTCGCAACAACAAACGCAACAACAACAACCACCCCAGCAACAACTACAACAACCGTTTCAACAACAATAACAACCGCAACAACAACAATCCCAACAATAACAACAAGAGGCAGAAATTTTGCCAGAGATGTTAAGGATACCATCCAACTGGGCTCTGTACAGCAGTGTGTACTAAGTGTAATAGAAAGGGCCATGGTGCGACAAAGTGCGAAATCTACGGATCAATGGCTAAGGGAACAAATAATCTCGGAACAAGTTATGCAGATATTACCTGTTTCGGATGTGGGAAGAAGGGCCATTACAAAAATATGTTTCCAAATCAGGGGGATAATAATGGGCAAGGCCGAGGAAGAGTCTTCAACATTAATTCGGTTGAAGCGCAGGAAGACCCGGAGCTTGTTACGGGTACGTTTCTTATTGACAATACATCTGCTTATGTTTTATTTGATTCGGGTGCGGATAGAAGCTATATGAGTAAGGATTTATGTGCTAAATTAAG
This sequence comes from Rutidosis leptorrhynchoides, assembly GCF_046630445.1. Classification (NCBI taxonomy): domain Eukaryota; kingdom Viridiplantae; phylum Streptophyta; class Magnoliopsida; order Asterales; family Asteraceae; genus Rutidosis; species Rutidosis leptorrhynchoides. The sequence goes on from NC_092340.1 coordinate 204,522,228, forward strand.
TTGTCCATTGACGCCTTTGGATAATAAGTTTATACTAGAATTAGCAAACGGTAAATTAATTGCAGCAGATAATATATGTCGGAATCGAGAAATTAAACTGGTTAGCGAAACATTTAAGATTGATTTGATACCAGTAGAGTTAGGGAGTTTTGATGTGATAATCGGCATGGACTAGTTGAAAGAGGTGAAAGCAGAGATCGTATGTTACAAAAATGCAATTCGCATTGTACGAGAAGGAGGAAAACCCTTAATGGTGTACGGAGAAAAGAGCAACGCGAAGCTAAATCTTATTAGTAATTTGAAGGCGCAAAAGCTAATAAGAAAGGGTTGCTATGCTATTTTAGCACACGTCGAGAAAGTACAAACTGAAGAAAAAAGAGCATCAATGATGTTCCCATCGCAAAAGAATTTCCTGATGTATTTCCGAAAGAATTACCGGGATTACCTCCACACCGATCCGTTGAATTTCAAATAGATCTTGTACCGGGAGCTGCACCAATAGCTCGTGCTCCATACAGACTCGCACCCAGCGAAATGAAGGAACTTCAAAGCCAATTACAAGAACTTCTAGAGAGTGGTTTCATACGACCAAGTACATCACCATGGGGAGCTCCTGTTTTGTTTGTCAAAAAGAAGGATGGTTCATTCAGGTTGTGTATCGACTACCGAGAGTTGAACAAACTTACCATCAAGAACCACTACCTACTACCGAGAATCAATGACTTATTTGATCAACTACAAGGCTCGTCTATTTATTCAAAGATCGATTTATTTTCTGGATATCATCAAATGCGGGTGAAGGAGGATGATATTCCAAAGACTGCTTTTAGGACGCGTTACGGTCATTACGAGTTTATGGTTATGCCGTTTGGATTGACTAACACACCAGCTGTGTTCATGGACCTCATGAACCGAGTGTGTGGGCCATATCTTGACAAGTTTGTCATTGTTTTCATCGATGACATACTTATTTACTCGAAGAATGATCAAGAGCACGAAGAACATTTGAGAAAAGTGCTAGAGTTGCTGAGAAAAGAAAAACTGTACGCTAAGTTTTCAAAGTGTGCATTTTGGTTGGAAGAAGTTTAATTCCTCGGTCACATAGTGAACAAAGAAGGTATTCAAGTGGATTCAGCAAAGATTGAAACCGTTGAAAAGTGGAAAACTCCGAAAACTCCGAAACACATACGCCAGTTTTTAGGACTAGCTGGTTACTACAGAAGGTTCATCCAAGACTTTTCCAGAATAGCAAAACCCTTGACTGCATTAACGCATAAAGGGAAGAAATTTGAATGGAAAGATGAACAAGAGAAATCGTTTCAATTGTTAAAGAAAAAGTTAACTGCGGCACCTATATTGTCATTACCTGAAGGGAATGATGATTTTGTGATATATTGTGACACCTCAAAGCAAGGTCTCGGTTGTGTATTAATGCAACGAACGAAAGTAATTGCTTATGCGTCTAGACAATTGAAGATTCACGAACAAAATTATTCGACGCATGATTTGGAATTAGGCACGGTTGTTTTTTGCATTAAAGACTTTGAATATGAGGCAGCGTAGGTGGATTGAATTGTTGAATGATTACGACTTTGAGATTCGTTACCACCTGGGGAAGGCGAATGTGGTAGCCGACGCTTTGAGTAGAAAGGACAGAGAACCCATTCGAGTAAAAGCTATGAATATAATGATTCACAATAACCTTACTACTCAAATAAAGGAGGCGCAACAAGGAGTTTTAAAAGAGGGAAATTTAAAGGATGAAATACCCAAAGGATCGGAGAAGCATCTTAATATTCGGGAAGACGGAACTCGGTATAGGGCTGAAAGAATTTGGGTACCAAAATTTGGAGATATGAGAGAAATGGTACTTAGAGAAGCTCATAAAACCAGATACTCAATACATCCTGGAACCGGGAAGATGTACAAAGATCTCAAGAAACATTTTTGGTGGCCAGGTATGAAAGCCGATGTTGCTAAATATGTAGGGGAATGTTTGACGTGTTCTAAAGTCAAAGCTGAGCATCAGCAACCATCAGGTCTACTTCAACAACCCGAAATCCCGGAATGGAAATGGGAAAACATTACCATAGATTTCATCACTAAATTGCCAAGAACTGCAAGTGGTTTTGATACTATTTGGGTAATAGTTGATCGTCTCACCAAATCAGCACACTTCCTACCAATAAAAGAAGATGACAAGATGGAGAAGTTAGCACGACTATATTTGAAGGAAGTTGTCTCCAGACATGGAATACCCGGGAATTTCCGACCAAATTTAAACTTAATCTTTATATGGTTTCGACACGATAAGCAAAGTCTGTTAAACCGAGTCTTTAAATTTTTGAACTATTTACATGAAATCATTTACCCTTTGACTATTCCCGACGATTCACGAACAATTGTAGTTAACTTAATGTGCCTATATAATTATATATAAATATTAATTAAAAACGTTAACGAAGTAATAGAGGAATAATATTTTACATAAATGTATTTGTTTCGATATAATAGAAGTTGATTAATAATGTGTCTTTGTTTAAATAATGTAATATACAATAAGTGGTGACAATAATGATTAGAATTAAATATGTAAACTAATAATTAAATTGTTATTAAAATAAATAAACATATATATATATATATATATATATATATATATATATATATATATATATATATATATATATATATATATATATATAGTGGTATATATAAATATGATTTCTCTATAAAATTGATGATGATATGTAAAATGTAATATATAAATATATATAAAAATTAAATATTAAATATATATATAATTTATAATTATTAAATGTTACATAATAAATAAATTGTAATATTCATATATAAATTTTACAAGTTAAGATATAGTTATTGTATTAATACAAAAATTGCTGTTATTACTTTCATTGTTATTAATGTTCATATCAATATTAGGATTACTAGCATTATTATTATTATTATTATTATTGATATAATTAAATACCATTATAAGATTGATTAAAATTATAAATTAGTTGTAATTAAAATATATATATATATATATATATATATATATATATATATATATATATATATATTTATTTATTTATTTATTTATTTATTATTATTATTATTATGATATGATTTATGTTATTATTATTATTTGTATTAATATTATTAATATTATTATGTTAAATATTAAGATAATATATATAATCAATGATACATGTACTGAATCTATCCCCTTTCAGTTTAATTTTTTTTCTCCTTCTCTCTGTGTGCTCGTGACTAGTCGATGGGATCACCCCTACAAATCCAAATCGGTATCCTTTGATTTCTACTTCAATCATTCAATTTTATCATTCTCAATATCATCCATATCTGCAAGCACCCATCATTTATCTGATATAGGGTATTTTTTTTTATTTTTCGATAACCGTAAAACCTTTTTGCTCATAATTCCAATTTGAATCCTACTTCAAAAACCTTAAATGCAGAAGAGTTCTAAATCATGTCGTGAATCTTTCTTCAAAATCTTAAGTTTCAATTCTTAGTATCGAATGCAAATTTGTGAGTCAAAGGTAATTTTCTAAAAAGTCAAAGCTTGTGTTCATTAAGAAATTCGTATCTATGTTAAAGTTTCTGTTGAAATTATCGACTTCTATAGTTTATAGGAGTAATTTGAAACTTATTTCGTGTTGCAACTTTTGTCCAAAACGATCTTTATATCGAAATCAAAATTTTTTTTTTGTTCAAAGTCGACGAAGCAGCAGCAGCCTGCTTTCTTTCTTTTTTTTTACTTATTTAAGAAACTAGGTTATATACTCTGATGGTTTACAAGTTTTAATTGATTCATAATTTCGTTATTTTGTGCTTGGATGTTCTCTGGTCGAAATTATTGATGAAGAAGATGATATAATTGAAATCGGATTATAAAATTTTGGAAGGGTATTAATTCCGAAAAACGAACATGGAGGGATGGTTAGGGGATGTGCTAGTTAATCAGGTGGTCTCGGGTTCAAACCCGGCTTGTGGCGTAGATTCTTTTTATTGCATTTTTTGAGGTAGTTTTCTATACTAAAATTATCATTTTTTTTATTAAGTAATACTAATTAGTATTATTGTTATTGTTATTATTATTGTCATTGTTATTGTTATGATTATTATTACTAGTGTTACAATTATTATTATTATTAATATCATAGCTATAAATATTATAAATATTATTATTATTACTCTTAGTATTAGTATATTCATTCGTAGTAATGTAATTAATAAAATTATTATCATTATTATTAGCGTTATCATTGGTACTAGTATCATCATTTAAAAACCATTAGTATTATTACTAACATTATCATTACTAGTATTATTATTATTATGATTACAATTAAAATTATTGTTATTAGTTATTCATCAATATTGTTAGAATTATTATCGTTATCTATATCAAAATCAATAAAAGTATTTTTATTAAAATTCTAGAATTATTAGTATTATTAATGTAGGAATTTCTACTATCACTATAATTAAGATTAATATTATTATCATGAAAATAATCCAAATTATTTTTCATTAATAGTTTCACTTGTATCATTTTATAATTATTAGTATTATTATTATCATTAACATAGGTATTATTATTAGTATTATCATTGTAATTGTTAATATTACAAAGTATCCTTAATCGACTTATCAGTTAAACATTAATATTAGTAATACTGTATAATTACTGAAATTTCTATTAAAAATATTAAAAATTACCATTGTTATTAAAAGTATTATTTTTACTAAAACTATCATTATTAACGTTATCAGTATTATCTGTATCATTATTATTAAGATAATTACGAATAAAAAACTAAAAATAAAAATAAAAGTATTAATGACATTATTAAAGTTATAAGCACAAAAATAAAGATTATATATAAATATATATTTAATACACATAACTTAACTATATTTATATATCTATATATAAATGAAAATATATATAATGAAACTTATTAATCTACTGTATAAATTAATTACATCATTAATAATAACATATAGAATTATTCGATTTCGAGAATATGTTTTAATCTATACACAATTGATATAGGTTCGTGAATCCGAGGCCAAACCCTGCATCTGTTCAATGCCATCATATGTATTTTTACTACAAAATACAGTATTGTGAGTTTCATTTACCTTTTTACCCTTTATATTTTTGGGCTGAGAATACATGCGCAATTTTTATAAATGTTTTACGAAATAGACACAAGTAATCGAAACTACATTATATGGTTGAATTATCGAAATCGAATATGCCCCTTTTTATTAAGTCTGGTAATCTAAGAATTAGGGAACAGACACCCTAATTGACGCAAATCCTAAAGATAGATCTATTGGGCCTAACAAATCCCATCCAAAGTACCGGATGCTTTAGTACTTCGAAATTTATATCATATCTGAAGGGAGTCCCGGAATGATGGGGATATTCTTATATATGCATCTTGTTAATGTCGGTTACCAGGTATTCACCATATGAATGATTTTTATCTCTATGTATGGGATGTGTATTGAAATATGAAATCTTGTGGTCTATTAAATTATTGAAATGATTGTTATGATAAACTAATGAACTCACAAACCTTTTGGTTGACACTTTAAAGCATGTTTATTCTCAGGTAGGAAAGAAATCTTCCGCTGCGCATTTTCTCATTTTAGGGATATTACTTGGAGTCAGTCATGACATATTTCAAAAGACGTTGCATTCGAGTTGTTGAGTTTGTCAAGATTATTATTAAGTAAATTATAGTTGGATATATTATGAAATGATATGCATGCCGTCAACTTTCGATGTAAAGCAAGTTTGTCTTTTAAAAATGAATGCAATGTTTGTAAAATGTATCATATAGAGGTCAAGTACCTCACGATGTAACCAACTATTATGAATCGTTTATAATCGATATGGACTTCGTCCGGATGGATTAGGACGGGTCACTACACAAGGTTTTGGCAGACATTACAACAAGCATTGGGAACTCCTCTAGACATGAGTATTGCCTATCATCCACAAACCGATGTGCAGAGCGAAAGGATGATACAGGCTCTTGAATACATGCTACGAGCATGTGTTATTGATTTTGGAAACGGTTGGGATCGACATCTACCATTAGCAGAATTTTCCTACAACAACAGTTACCACTCGAGTATAGAAATGGCACCGTTCGAAGCATTTTATGGTAGAAAGTGCAGATCTCCAATTTGTTGGAATGAATTGGGGGATAGACAGATTACGGGTCTGGAGATAATCCAAGAAACTACAGAGAAAATCATCCAAATTCAACAACGGTTGAAAGCCGCTCAGAGTCGACCAAAGAGCTACGCGGACCTTAAAAGGAAAGACATAGAATTTGAAATTGGGGAGATGGTCATGCTTAAGGTTTCGCCTCGGAAAGGCGTTGTTCGATTTGGTAAACGGGGGAAACTAAATCCAAGATACATTGGACCATTCAAGATTTTAGATCGTGTCGGACCAGTAGCCTACCTACTTGAATTATCTCAACAACTCGCCAATGTACATAATACATTTCACGTCTCGAATCTGAAGAAGTGCTTAGCTAAAGAATATCTCACTATTCCTTTAGACGAAATTAAAATCAATGAAAAACTACAATTCATTGAAGAACCCATCGAGATAATGGATCGTGAGGTTAAAAGGCTCAAGCAAAATAAGATACCAATTGTTAAGGTTCGATGGAGTTCTCGTAGAGGACCCGAGTTCACCTGGGAATGAGAAGATCAGATGAAGAAGAAATACCCGCACTTATTTCCAGAAGATACGTCAACACCTCCAACTGCTTAAAATTTCAGGACGAAATTTATTTAACGGGTAGGTACTGTAGTGACCCAAACTTTTCCATGTTTATATATATTAAATGAAATTGATATTTATATGATTAAGTGTTTCCAACATGTTAAGCAATCAAACTTGTTAAGATTTGATTAATTGAAATAGGTTTTATATAGACAATTGACTACCCAAGTTGACCGGTGATTCACGAACGTTAAAACTTGTAAAAACTATATGATGTCATATATATGGATATATATATATAGTTAACATGGTATTATGATAAGTAAACGTATCATTAAGTATATTAACAATGAACTACATATGTAAAAACAAGACTACTAATTTAATGATTTCGAAACGAGACATATATGTAACGATTATCGTTGTAACGACATTTAATTGTATATATATCATATTAAGATATATTAATATATCATAATATCATGATAATGTAATAATTTAACATCTCATTTGATATAATAAACAATGGGTTAACAACACTTAACATGATCGTTAACCTAAAGGCTTCAAAACAACATTTACATGTAACCACTAACGATGACTTAACCACTCAGTTAAAATGTATATACATGTAGTGTTTTAACATGTATTTATACACTTTTGAAAGACTTCAAGAAACTTATCAAAATACTTCTACTTAACAAAAATGCTTACAATTACATCCTCGTTCAGTTTCATCAACAATTCTACTCGTATGCACCCGTATTCGTACTCGTACAATACACAGCTTTTAGATGTATGTACTATTGGTATAAACACTCCAATGATCAGCTCTTAGCAGCCCATGTGAGTCACCTAACACATGTGGGAACCATCATTTGGCAACTAGCATGAAATATCTCATAAAATTACAAAAATATTAGTAATCATTCATGACTTATTTACATGTAAACAAAATTACACATCCTTTATATCTAATCCATATACCAATGATCAAAAACACCTACAAACACTTTAATTCATCAATTTTATTCATCAAATTAATCTCTCTCAAGTTCTATCTTCAAGTTCTAAGTGTTCTTCATAAATTCTATTAGTTCTAGTTTCATAAAATCAAGAATACTTCCAAGTTTGCTAGCTTACTTCCAATCTTGTAAAGTGATCATCCAACCTCAAGAAATCTTTCTTATTTACAGTAAGATGTTTTTCTAATACAAGGTAATACTGATATTCAAACTTTGATTCAATTTCTATAACTATAACAATCTTATTTCGAGTGGAAATCTTACTTGAACTTGTTTTCGTGTCATGATTCTGCTTCAAGAACTTTCAAGCCATCCAAGGATCCTTTGAAGCTAGATATATTTTTCTCATTTCCAATAGGTTTATCCACAAAACCTGAGGTAGTAATGATGTTCATAACATCATTCGATTCATATATATAAAACTACCTTTTGAAGGTTTAAACTTGTAATCACTAGAACATAGTTTAGTTAATTCTAAACTTGTTCGCAAAAAAAAGTTAATGCTTCTAACTTAACTTTTAAAATCAACTAAACACATGTTCTATATCTATATGATATGCTAACTTAATTATTTAAAACCTGAAAACACGAAAAACACCGTAAAACTGGATATACGCCGTCATAGTAACATCGCGGGCTGTTTTGGGTTAGTTAATTAAAAACTATGATAAACTTTGATTTAAAAGTTGTTCTTCTAGGAAAATAATTTTTCTTATGAACATGAAACTATATCCAAAAATTATGATTAAACTCAAAGTGGAAGTATGTTTTCCAAAATGGTCATCTAGACGTCGTTCTTTCAACTGAAATGACTATATTTATAAACACGACTTGTAACCTGTATTTCTGACTATAAACTTATACTTTTTCTGTATAGATTCATAAGCTTAAGTTCAATATGAAACCATAGCAATTGTATTCACTCAAAACGGATTTAAAACGAAGAAGTTATGGGTAAAACAAGATTGGATATTTTTACTTGTTGTAGCTACGTGAAAATTGGTAACAAATCTATACAAATCATATCCTAGCTAACTGATATTGTATTATACATGTATTCTAATATATTATGTAATCTTGGGATACCATAGACACGTATGAAAATGTTTTGACATATCATATCGACCCATCTATATATATTATTTTGAACAACCATAGACACTCTATATGCAGTAATGTTGGAGTTAGCTATACAGGGTTGACGTTGATTCCAAAAATATATATACTTTGAGTTGTGATCTAGCCTGAGATGTGTATACACTGGTCGTGGATTGGGTCAAGATAATATATATCAATTTATTTAAGTACATCTAACTATGGACAACTAGTTGTAGGTTACTAACGAGGACAGCTGACTGAAAATATTTAAATTTTTAAAACGTATTAAAAAATATTGTAAATATATTTTGAACATACTTTGATATATATGTACATATTTGTTATAGGTTCGTGAATCGACCAGTGGCCAAGTCTTACTTCCCGACGAAGTAAAAATCTGTGAAAGTGAGTTATAGTCCCACTTTTAAAATCTAATATTTTGGGATGAGAATACATGCAGCTTTATAAATGTTTTACAAAATAGATACAAGTACGCAAAACTACATTCTATGGTTGGATTATTAAACCGAATATCGCCCTTCAAGTCTGGTAGCCTAAGAATTAGGGAAATGGCCCCTAATTAACGCGAATCCTAAAGATAGATCTATTGGGCTTAACAACCCCCATTCAGGTTATGGATGGTTTAGTACTTTGAGATTATTATACAGACGAGAGGTTCTGTTTTGGGGATATTCTATGCATTAAGTTAACATCGGTTACCAGATGTTCAATATATGAATGATTTTTATCTCCATGCAGTTTACGAAAATGCCTGATAAGAGATGTGTTATAAAAATGAAATCTTGTGGTCTATTATTATGATTTAATAATATGTAGGTTAAACCTATAACTCACCAACAATTTTGTTGACGTTTTAAACATGTTTATTCAGGTGATTATTAAGAGCTTCCACTGTTGCATACGAAATTAAGGACAAGATTTGGAGTCCATGCTTGTATAATATTGTTTAAAAACTGCATTCGAAGACTTATGTTGATGTGTAATATTATTGTAAACCATTATGTAATGGTCGTGTGAAAAATGCTATATTTTAGATTATCATTATTTGATAATCGTCGTAATATTTTAAAGGTTATGATTTGTTTTAAAATCGAATGCAGTCTTTGAAAAACGTCTCATATAGAGGTCAAAACCTCGCGACGAAATCAATTAATATGGAACGTTTATAATCAATATGAACGGGACATTTCAAAAGTCAACCGAAAGTCAACTCAAAAGTCAACCTTGGTCAAACATAGTCAACGTTAATTTTTAAAAGTATAGTTTATAATATTAATATAGGTTATAATGTTAATTAAAGTCATATATGTATAATTATGTCATAACATAAGTTTAATTAAATTAAATTGAATTATTAACGTTAACATAAGTTTAAATGACATAATTAATATAACATAAGTATTTAATTAATTAATTAAATATTAGTCATAATATAAGTATTATTAATTAATAATAAATTTTAAATCATATCATAAGTATTATTAATTAATAATGAATTATTAATCATATCATAAGTTTCTAATTATAATTATTAAATCATAAGTATTTAATAATTAAATTATAATTAAATAATAACTAAGCCTTATAATAATTAAATAATTAATTAATCCTTATTATAAGTCTTATTATGATAATCTCATAATATAAGTTTAATACTTACCATAAGTATTTTTCATTAATAATAAAAGTATTATTAATCAAATTAAATGTTTAATTAAATCATAATTAATTAATAAATATATATATCATAAGTCTTAAATTAAATAATTACTTTTTATATCATAAGTAATTTATTAATAATGAAATTCATTATTTATATCATAAGTCTTATTTAATAACCATAAGTTTTAATTAAAAGTTCATCGGGTCAAAACTTGAGCCCCGGGAATCAGTTTTCGGCGAGTCTTATATATATCTTCGCCTAACCAACCCACCCGACACATTAGTGTGATCAAGAACACTCCAAGAATAGCCACCAAGTCGTGACCTATAGCCATTATTCAATTTGGAGCTTTAATCCGTTCAAAAACATGTTTTTGTCATAACGGGTGATCCGTGGCTCGGATTTCGATGACCCGAACATGAAAGTTCATCCAATCATCAATCCTAACACACTAGTACACCCTATAGACTCCAAAAATGGTCACAAAGTCGGACCAAACCTGAACACATTCGTTTTTATATTTTAATTCCATGAAAACACCATTTTAATCATAACTAAAGTTCCGGGAATCGAAATAACATGAATCCGGAGTCTAAAATCAATGTCTTGATGAGAGGAACTCAACTAAACACTTTAATTTAAAAAAACATCATTTTAGTGTACTGAAATGGTCAATTAGTCTGCTGTCCACAATCAATCAAACCGAAAACATGTAATATCGAGTAATTCTATGCATACAATCATTAATCCAACAATCCACAAGTACTATACTATCATAATAATCATCAAAAACAGAAAAATTAAATAAAATCAAAAAGCTAGGGTTAGGGTTTATACCCTAATCAATAATCAAGTGATATGAACGCGTAGAGGAGAACGAGAGCAATCCGATTATGTGTAAAGCCCTAAGATCCAAGCAAGAATTTTAATTGATGATGATGATGATGTTGGTGGTAAGTGATGGCTTAATAAAAAAGGGAGGATGAGAGAAAAGAAGACTTACTTGATTTAGGTTTAGAATAGAATGAGAAATAAAATGAAAAGCAAAATTGAAAAAAAATGAATATGGGACAAGGGGTGGTTTTGGCCGAATTTTTGAGAGGGGTGGGCCTCTCATGGCCCACTTTGTCCAAATGAAAGAATACTTGTGGCCCGATCTCCCGAACGAAGCCCGAAATGCGAAAACGCTACTACGCGATTAATTATTCGGAGAGATAACATATATGCGACAAATAAAATATATAAACACTATATATAATCATATGACATCAAAATATCATATTTAAAATAAATTGGATTTAAAAATCCCAAAAGTCTGATCGTTGGTTTGAAAACCGAAAAGATTCGTCGGATAGAAATCCGCGACACGGAGAAACGTATAACTTAAAATATGAATACAATTATTCATTGAAATGTCCCGTTCTTATTGATTAAAAACGTTCCATATTAATTGATTTCGTTGCAAGGTTTTGACCTCTATATGAGACGTTTTTCAAAGACTGCATTCATTTTTAAAACAAACCATAACCTTTATTTCATCAATAAAGGTTTAAAAAGCTTTACGTACATTATCAAATAATGATAATCTAAAATATCCTGTTTACACACGACCATTATATAATGGTTTACAATACAAATATGTTACAACAAAATAAGTTTCTTGAATGCAGTTTTTACACAATATCATACAAGCATGGACTCCAAATCTCGTCCTTATTTAAGTATGCGACAGCGGAAGCTCTTAATAATCACCTGAGAAAAAAACATGCTTAAAACGTCAACAAAAATGTTGGTGAGTTATAGGTTTAACCTATATATATCAAATCATAATAATAGACCACAAGATTTCATATTTCAATACACATCCCATACATAGAGATAAAAATCATTCATATGGTGAACACCTGGTAACTGACATTAACAAGATGCATATATAAGAATATCCCCATCATTCCGGGACACCCTTCGGATATGATATAAATTTCGAAGTACTAAAGCATCCGGTACTTTGGATGGGGTTTGTTAGGCCCAATAGATCTATCTTTAGGATTCGCGTCAATTAGGGTGTCTGTTCCCTAATTCTTAGATTACCAGACTTAATAAAAAGGGGCATATTCGATTTCGATAATTCAACCATAGAAAATAGTTTCACGTACTTGTGTCTATTTTGTAAATTATTTATAAAACCTGCATGTATTCTCATCCCAAAAATATTAGATTTTAAAAGTGGGACTATAACTCACTTTCACAGATTTTTACTTCGTCGAGAAGTAAGACTTGGCCACTGGTTGATTCACGAACCTATAACAATATATACATATATATCAAAGTATGTTCAAAATATATTTACAACACTTTTAATATATTTTGATGTTTTAAGTTTATTAAGTCAGCTGTCCTCGTTAGTAACCTACAACTAGTTGTCCACAGTTAGATGTACAGAAATAAATCGATAAATATTATCTTGAATCAATCCACGACCCAGTGTATACGTATCTCAGTATTGATCACAACTCAAACTATATATATTTTGGAATCAACCTCAACCCTGTATAGCTAACTCCAACATTCACATATAGAGTGTCTATGGTTGTTCCGAAATATATATAGATGTGTCGACATGATAGGTCGAAATATTGTATACGTGTCTATGGTATCTCAAGATTATATAATATACAATACAAGTTGATTAAGTTATGGTTGGAATAGATTTGTTACCAATTTTCACGTAGCTAAAATGAGAAAAATTATCCAATCTTGTTTTACCCATAACTTCTTCATTTTGAATCCGTTTTGAGTGAATCAAATTGCTATGGTTTCATATTGAACTCTATTTTATGAATCTAAACAGAAAAAGTATAGGTTTATAGTCAGAAAAATAAGTTACAAGTCGTTTTTGTAAAGGTAGTCATTTCAGTCGAAAGAACGACGTCTAGATGACCATTTTAGAAAACATACTTCCACTTTGAGTTTAACCATAATTTTTGGATATAGTTTCATGTTCATAATAAAAATCATTTTCTCAGAATAATAATTTTTAAATCAAAGTTTATCATAGTTTTTAATTAACTAACCCAAAACAGCCCGCGGTGTTACTACGACGGCGTAAATCCGGTTTTACGGTGTTTTTCGTGTTTCCAGGTTTTAAATCATTAAAAGTCAAGTTAGAAGGATTAACTTTTATTTGCGAACAAGTTTAGAATTAACTAAACTATGTTCTAGTGATTACAAGTTTAAACCTTTGAATAAGATAGCTTTATATGTATGAATCGAATGATGTTATGAACATCATTACTACCTTAAGTTCCTTGGATAAACCTACTGGAAAAGAGAAAATGGATCTAGCTTCAACGGATCCTTGGATGGCTCGAAGTTCTTGAAGCAGAATCATGACACAAAAACAAGTTCAAGTAAGATCATCACTTGAAATAAGATTGTTATAGTTATAGAAATTGAACCAAAGTTTGAATATGATTATTACCTTGTATTAGAATGATAACCTACTGTAAGAAACAAAGATTTCTTGAGGTTGGATGATCACCTTACAAGATTGGAAGTGAGCTAGCAAACTTGAAAGTATTCTTGATTTTATGAAACTAGAACTTTTGGAATTTATGAAGAACACTTAGAACTTGAAGATAGAACTTGAGAGAGATCAATTAGATGAAGAAAATTGAAGAATGAAAGTGTTTGTAGGTGTTTTTGGTCGTTGGTGTATGGATTAGATATAAAGGATATGTAATTTTGTTTTCATGTAAATAAGTCATGAATGATTACTCATATTTTTGTAATTTTATGAGATATTTCATGCTAGTTGCCAAATGATGGTTCCCACATGTGTAAGATGACTCACATGGGCTGTCAAGAGCTGATCATTGGAGTGTATATACCAATAGTACATACATCTAAAAGCTGTGTATTGTACGAGTACGAATACGGGTGCATACGAGTAGAATTGTTGATGAAACTGAACGAGGATGTAATTGTAAGCATTTTTGTTAAGTAGAAGTATTTTGATAAGTGTATTGAAGTGTTTCAAAAGTGTATAAGTAAATATTAAAACACTACATGTATATACATTTTAACTGAGTCGTTAAGTCATCGTTAGTTGTTACATGTAAGTGTTGCTTTGAAACCTTTAGGTTAACGATCTTGTTAAATGTTGTTAACCCAATGTTTATAATATCAAATGAGATTTTAAATTATTATATTATCATGATATTATCATGTATGAATATCTCTTAATATGATATATATACATTAAATGTCTTTACAACGATAATCGTTACATATATGTCTCGTTTAAAAATCATTAAGTTAGTAGTCTTGTTTTTACATATGTAGTTCATTGTTAATATACTTAATGATATGTTTACTTATCATAGTTTCATGTTAACTATATATATATCCATATATATGTAATCATATAGTTTTTACAAGTTTTAACGTTCGTGAATCACCGGTCAACTTGGGTGGTCAATTGTCTATATGAAACATATTTCAATTAATCAAGTCTTAACAAGTTTGATTGCTTAACATGTTGGAAACATTTAATCATGTAAATATCAATCTCAATTAATATATATATAAACATGGAAAAGTTCGGGTCACTACAGTACCTACCCGTTAAATAAATTTCGTCCCGAAATTTTAAGCTGTTGAAGGTGTTGACGAATCTTCTGAAAATAGATGCGGGTACTTCTTCTTCATCTGATCTTCATGCTCCCAGGTGAACTCGAGTCCTCTACGAGCATTCCATCGAACCTTAACAATTGGTATCTTGTTTAGCTTAAGTCTTTTAACCTCACGATCCATTATTTCGACGGGTTCTTCGATGAATTGAAGTTTTTCGTTGATTTGGATTTCATCTAATGGAATAGTGAGATCTTCTTTAGCAAAACATTTATTCAAATTCGAGACGTGGAAAGTGTTATGTACAGCCACGAGTTGTTGAGGTAACTCAAGTCGGTAAGCTACTGGTCCGACACGATCAATAATCTTGAATGGTCCAATATACCTTGGATTTAATTTCCCTCGTTTACCAAATCGAACAAATCCTTTCCAAGGTGCAACTTTAAGCATGACCATCTCTCCAATTTCAAATTCTATATCTTTTCTTTTAATGTCAGCGTATCTCTTTTGTCGACTTTGGGCGGTTTTCAACCGTTGTTGAATTTGGATGATCTTCTCGGTAGTTTCTTGTATAATCTCCGGACCCGTAATCTATCTATCCCCCACTTCACTCCAACAAATCGGAAACCTGCACTTTCTACCATAAAGTGCTTCAAACGGCGCCATCTCAATGCTTGAATGGTAGCTGTTGTTGTAGGAAAATTCTGCTAACGGTAGATGTCGATCCCAACTGTTTTCGAAATCAATAACACATGCTCGTAGCATGTCTTCAAGTGTTTGTATCATCCTTTCACTCTGCCCATCAGTTTGTGGATGATAGGCAGTACTCATGTCTAGACGAGTTCCTAATGCTTGCTGTAATGTCTGCCAGAATCTTGAAATAAATCTGCCATCCCTATCAGAGATAATAGAGATTGGTATTCCATGTCTGGAGACGACTTCCTTCAAATACAGTCGTGCTAACTTCTCCATCTTGTCATCTTCTCTTATTGGCAGGAATGGTGCTGATTTGGTGAGACGATCAACTATTACCCAAATAGTATCAAAACCACTTGCAGTCCTTGGCAATTTAGTTATGAAATCCATGGTAATGTTTTCCCATTTCCATTCCAAGATTTCGGGTTGTTGAAGTAGACCTGATGGTTTCTGATGCTCAGCTTTGACCTTAGAACACGTCAAACATTCTCCTACGTATTTAGCAACATCGGCTTTCATACCCGGCCACCAAAAATGTTTCTTGAGATCCTTGTACATCTTCCCCGTTCCAGGATGTATTGAGTATCTGGTTTTATGAGCTTCTCTAAATACCATTTCTCTCATATCTCCAAATTTTGGTACCCAAATCCTTTCAGCCCTATACCGGGTTCCGTCTTCCCGAATATTAAGATGCTTCTCCGATCCTTTGGGTATTTCATCCTTTAAATTTCCCTCTTTTAAAACTCCTTGTTGCGCCTCCTTTATTTGAGTAGTAAGGTTATTATGAATCATTATAATCATAGATTTTACTTGAATGGGTTCTCTGTCCTTCCTGCTCAAGGCATCGGCTACCACATATGCCTTCCCCGGGTGGTAACGAATCTCAAAGTCGTAATCATTCAACAATTCAATCCACCTACGCTGCCTCATATTCAGTTGTTTCAGATTAAATATGTGTTGAAGACTTTTGTGGTCGGTATATATAATACTTTTGACCCCATATAAGTAGTGCCTCCAAGTCTTTAATGCAAAAACAACCGCGCCTAATTCCAAATCATGCGTCGTATAATTTTGTTCGTGAATATTCAATTGTCTAGACGCATAAGCAATCACCTTCGTTCGTTGCATTAATACACAACCGAGACCTTGATTTGATGCGTCACAATAAATCACAAAATCATCATTCCCTTCAGGCAATGATATATAGGTGCCGTAGTTAGCCTTTTCTTCAATAACTGAAACGCTTTCTCTTGTTCATCATTCCATTCAAATTTCTTCCCTTTATGCGTTAATGCAGTCAAGGGTTTTGCTATTCTTGAAAAGTCTTGGATGAACCTTCTGTAGTAACCAGCTAGTCCTAAAAACTGGCGTATGTGTTTCGGAGTTTTCGGGGTTTCCCACTTTTCAACAGTTTCTATCTTTACCGGATCTACCTTAATACCTTCTTTGTTCACTATGTGACCGAGGAATTGAACTTCTTCCAACCAAAATGCACACTTTGAAAACTTAGCGTACAATTTTTCCTTCCTCAATACTTCTAACACCTTTCTCAAATGTTCACCGTGTTCTTGGTCATTCTTTGAGTAAATAAGTATGTCATCAATGAAAACAATGACAAACTTGTCAAGGTATGGTCCACACACTCGGTTCATAAGGTCCATGAACACAGCTGGTGCATTAGTTAAACCAAACGGCATGACCATAAACTCGTAATGACCGTAACGTGTTCTGAAAGCAGTCTTTGGAATATCATCTTCTTTGACCCGCATTTGATGATACCCGGAACGTAAGTCAATCTTTGAATAAACAGACGAGCCTTGTAGTTGATCAAATAAGTCATCGATTCTCGGTAGTGGGTAGCGGTTCTTGATGGTAAGTTTGTTCAACTCTCGGTAGTCGATACATAACCTGAATGTACCATCTTTCTTCTTGACAAACAAAACAGGAGCTCCCCACGGTGATGTGCTTGGTCGAATGAAACCACGCTCTAAAAGTTCTTGTAATTGGCTTTGTAGTTCTTTCATCTCGCTGGGTGCGAGTCTGTAAGGAGCACGAGCTATTGGTGCAGCTCCTGGTATAAGATCTATTTGAAATTCAAGGGATCGATGTGGGGGTAATCCCGGTAATTCTTTCGGAAATACATCGGGAAATTCTTTTGCAATGGGAACATCATTGATGCTCTTTTCTTCAGTTTGTACTTTCTCGACGTGTGCTAGAACAGCATAGCAACCTTTTCTTATTAGTTTTTGTGCCTTCCAATTACTAATAAGATGTAGCTTCGTGTTGCCCTTTTCTCCGTACACCATTAAGGGTTTTCCTTTTTCTCGTATAATGCGAATTGCATTTTTGTAACAAACGATCTCTGCTTTCACTTCTTTCAACCAGTCCATACCGATTATCACATCAAAACTCCCTAACTCTACTGGTATCAAATCAATCTTAAATGTTTCGCTAACCAGTTTAATTTCTCGATTCCGACATATATTATCTGATGAAATTAATTTACCATTTGCTAATTCGAGTAAAAATTTACTATCCAAAGGCGTCAATGGACAATTTAATTTAGCACAAAAATCTCTACTCATATAGCTTCTATCCGCACCCGAATCAAATAAAACGTAAGCAGATTTATTGTCAATAAGAAACGTACCCGTAACAAGCTCCGGGTCTTCCTGTGCCTCTGCCGCATTAATATTGAAAACTCTTCCGCGGCCTTGTCCATTCGTGTTCTCCTGGTTCGGGCAATTTCTAATAATGTGGCCCGGTTTTCCACATTTATAACAAACTACATTGGCATAACTTGCTCCGACACTACTTGCTCCGCCATTACTCGTTCCGACACCATTTGTTCCTTTCGTTCTATTAACCCCTGGTCCATAGACCTCACACTTCGCCGCGCTATGACCATTTCTTTTACACTTGTTGCAAAATTTGGTGCAGAACCCCGAGTGATTCTTTTCACACCTTTGGCATAGCTGCTTCTGATTGTTGTTGTTGTTATGGTTATTATTGTTATTAGGATGATTGTTGTAGTTGCTGTTGTTGTTGTTGTTGTTGTTGTTGTTGTTGGGCCGTTTGTTGTAGTTGCGATTGATGTTGCGATTGTTGGGATAATTGTTGCGATTATTGTTGTAATTGCTGTTGTTGTTGTATTGGTGATTCTTATCACCGTTTTCCTCCCACTTTCTTTTGACTTACTTCACATTGGCCTCTTCAGCAGTCTGTTCTTTAATTCTTTCTTCAATCTGGTTCACTAGTTTGTGAGCCATTCTACATGCCTGTTGTATGGAGGAGGGCTCGTGTGAACTTATATCTACTTGGATTCTTTCCGGTAATCCTTTCACAAACGCGTCGATCTTCTCTTCCTCATCTTCGAATGCTCCCGGACACAATAGGCACAATTATGTGAATCGTCTTTCGTACGTGGTAATATCAAATCCTTGGGTTCGTAACCCTCTAAGTTCTGTCTTGAGCTTATTGACCTCGGTTCTGGGACGGTACTTCTCGTTCATCAAGTGCTTGAATGCTGACCATGGTAGTGCGTACGCATCATCTTGTCCCACTTGCTCTAGATAGGTATTCCAACATGTTAACGCAGAACCTGTGAAGGTATGCGTAGCGTACTTCACTTTGTCCTCTTCAGTACACTTACTTATGGCAAACACCAATTCGACCTTCTCGGTCCACCGTTTCAATCCGATCGGTCCTTCGGTTCCATCAAATTCCAAAGGTTTGCAGGCAGTGAATTCTTTGTAGGTGCATCCTACACGATTTCATGTACTGCTAGATCCAAGGTTATTGTTGGTATGTAGCGCAGCCTGTACTGCGGCTATGTTTGAAGCTAGAAAAGTACGGAATTCCTCTTCATTCATATTCACGGTGTGTCGAGTAGTCGGTGCCATTTCCTTCAAAATAGTCAAATGGAACAAGTTAATCATACAGAATATTAAGAGTAGTTAATAGTATTTCGTAGCATAATATGAACTCATTTATAAAAGCTTTTTCTTCATATTAGTGTTTTATAAGTTTAAATTCGGGTAGTACCTACCCGTTAAGTTCATACTTAGTAGCTAATATACAATTCAACTACTACAATTCTATATGAAAAACTGATTATAATAATATTTCGCGTTCAAACTTTTATACAATATTTTACAAACTTACAATACCGCTTATTTTACATAAAGCATGAAATATAGCACACAATAACTTTGATACAAGATGGTTGTGAAGATAATTCTAGCTAGTACACAAGTCGTTCAGCAAAGGCAATAAAGACACGTAATTCATACGTCCAGAAACAAGTCATGCATTCTGGTTTTACTAGGATTACTTCCCATCCTTGGTCTTGTGGAACATAACCGTTATGGCCGTTGATAAGACAGCGTGTTGTAACGTCGTCAAAGGGACGAGGGTTACGTAATGTCCAACAGTCCCGTAACAATCTAAAAACCTCATTTCTTACCCCAATTACCGACTCCGTCACTTGTGGGAACGTTTTGTTTAATAGTTGTAGCCCGATGTTCTTGTTCTCACTTTGGTGAGAAGCGAACATTACTAATCCGTAAGCATAACATGCTTCTTTATGTTGCATGTTAGCCGTTTTTTCTAAATCACGAAGTCGAATATTCGGATATTTTGAGTCAAAATAATTTCTTAACCCATTGCGTAAAATAGCATTTGGGTTCCCCGCAATATATGCGTCAAAGTAAACACATCGTAACTTATGGATTTCCCAATGTGATATCCCCCATCTTTCGAACGAAAGCCTTTTATAAACTAAGGCATTCTTGTAACGTTCTTCGAATGTCTTACAAACTGATCTCGCCTTAAATAGTTGTGCCGAAGAATTCTGACCGACTCTAGACAAGATTTCATCAATCATGTCTCCGGGTAGGTCTCTTAAAATATTGGGTTGTCTATCCATTTTGTGTTTTTATACTGTAAAATAGACAAGAGTTAGATTCATAAAAAAAATACTTATTAATACAAGCAATTTTTACATATATCATAAAGCATAAACACACTATATTACATATATTACACCACACGAATACAACTATCTTATTCTGACTCGCTTGTTTCTTCTTCTTCGGTTTTGGTTCGTTTTGCCAAGTTTCTAGGGATATATGATGTTCCCCTAATACGAGCCATCGTTTTCCACATTGGTTTAGAAAAACCTGGTGGTTTAGAGGTTCCCGGGTCATTGTTACAACTTAAGGACTTCGGGGGTTGACGATACATATAAAGTTCATCGGGGTTGGAATTAGATTTCTCTATTTTTATGCCCTTTCCCTTATTATTTTCTTTTGCCTTTTTAAATTCAGTTGGGGTAATTTCTATAACATCATCGGAATTCTCATCGGAATCCGATTCATCGGAGAATTGGTAATCCTCCCAATATTTTGCTTCCTTGGCGGAAACACCATTGACCATAATTAACCTTGGTCGGTTGGTTGAGGATACCAACTGAAATGTCCCGTTCTTATTGATTAAAAACGTTCCATATTAATTGATTTCGTTGCGAGGTTTTGACATCTATATGAGACATTTTTCAAAGACTGCATTCATTTTTAAAGCAAACCATAACCTTTATTTCATCAATAAAGGTTTAAAAAGCTTTACGTAGATTATCAAATAATGATAATCTAAAATATCCTGTTTACACACGACCATTACATAATGGTTTACAATACAAATATGTTACAACAAAATAAGTTTCTTGAATGCAGTTTTTACACAATATCATACAAGCATGGACTCCAAATCTCGTCCTTATTTAAGTATGCAACAGCGGAAGCTCTTAATAATCACCTGAGAATAAACATGCTTAAAACGTCAACAAAAATGTTGGTGAGTTATAGGTTTAACCTATATATATCAAATCATAATAATAGACCACAAGATTTCATATTTCAATACACATCCCATACATAGAGATAAAAATCATTCATATGGTGAACACCTGGTAACCGACATTAACAAGATGCATATATAAGAATATCCCCATCATTCCGGGACACCCTTCAGATATGATATAAATTTCGAAGTACTAAAGCATCCGGTACTTTGGATGGGGTTTGTTAGGCCCAATAGATCTATCTTTAGGATTCGCGTCAATTAGGGTGTCTGTTCCCTAATTCTTAGATTACCAGACTTAATAAAAAGGGGCATATTCGATTTCGATAATTCAACCATAGAATGTAGTTTCACGTACTTGTGTCTATTTTGTAAATCATTTATAAAACCTGCATGTATTCTCATCCCAAAAATATTAGATTTTAAAAGTGGGACTATAACTCACTTTCACAGATTTTTACTTCGTCGAGAAGTAAGACTTGGCCACTGGTTGATTCACGAACCTATAACAATATATACATATATATCAAAGTATGTTCAAAATATATTTACAACACTTTTAATATATTTTGATGTTTTAAGTTTATTAAGTCAGCTGTCCTCGTTAGTAACCTACAACTAGTTATCCACAGTTAGATGTACAGAAATAAATCGATAAATATTATCTTGAATCAATCCACGACCCAGTGTATACGTATCTCAGTATTGATCACAACTCAAACTATATATATTTTGGAATCAACCTCAACCCTGTATAGCTAACTCCAACATTCACATATAGAGTGTCTATGGTTGTTGCGAAATATATATAGATGTGTCGACATGATAGGTCGAAACATTGTATACGTGTCTATGGTATCTCAAGATTACATAATATACAATACAAGTTGATTAAGTTATGGTTGGAATAGATTTGTTACCAATTTTCACGTAGCTAAAATGAGAAAAATTATCCAATCTTGTTTTACCCATAACTTCTTCATTTTAAATCCGTTTTGAGTGAATCAAATTGCTATGGTTTCATATTGAACTCTATTTTATGAATCTAAAAAGAAAAAGTATAGGTTTATAGTCAGAAAAATAAGTTACAAGTCGTTTTTGTAAAGGTAGTCATTTCAGTCGAAAGAACGACGTCTAGATGACCATTTTAGAAAACATACTTCCACTTTGAGTTTAACCATAATTTTTGGATATAGTTTCATGTTCATAATAAAAATCATTTTCTCAGAATAATAATTTTTAAATCAAAGTTTCTCATAGTTTTTAATTAACTAACCCAAAACAGCCCGCGGTGTTACTACGACGGCGTAAATCCGGTTTTACGGTGTTTTTCGTGTTTCCAGGTTTTAAATCATTAAGTTAGCATATCATATAGATATAGAACATGTGTTTAGTTGATTTTAAAAGTCAAGTTAGAAGGATTAACTTTTATTTGCGAACAAGTTTAGAATTAACTAAACTATGTTCTAGTGATTACAAGTTTAAACCTTCGAATAAGATAGCTTTATATGTATGAATCGAATGATGTTATGAACATCATTACTACCTTAAGTTCCTTGGATAAAACTACTGGAAAAGAGAAAATGGATCTAGCTTCAACGGATCCTTGGATGGCTCGAAGTTCTTGAAGCAGAATCATGACACGAAAACAAGTTCAAGTAAGATCATCACTTGAAATAAGATTGTTATAGTTATAGAAATTGAACTAAAGTTTGAATATGATTATTACCTTGTATTAGAATGATAACCTACTGTAAGAAACAAAGATTTCTTGAGGTTGGATGATCACCTTACAAGATTGGAAGTGAGCTAGCAAACTTGAAAGTATTCTTGATTTTATGAAACTAGAACTTTTGGAATTTATGAAGAACACTTAGAACTTGAAGATAGAACTTGAGAGAGATCAATTAGATGAAGAAAATTGAAGAATGAAAGTGTTTGTAGGTGTTTTTGGTCGTTGGTGTATGGATTAGATATAAAGGATATGTAATTTTGTTTTCATGTAAATAAGTCATGAATGATTACTCATATTTTTGTAATTTTATGAGATATTTCATGCTAGTTACCAAATGATGGTTCCCACATGTGTTAGGTGACTCACATGGGCTTCTAAGAGCTGATCATTGGAGTGTATATACCAATAGTACATACATCTAAAATCTGTGTATTGTACGAGTACGAATACGGGTGCATACGAGTAGAATTGTTGATGAAACTGAACGAGGATGTAATTGTAAGCATTTTTGTTAAGTAGAAGTATTTTGATAAGTGTATTGAAGTGTTTCAAAAGTGTATAAGTACATATTAAAACACTACATGTATATACATTTTAACTGAGTCGTTAAGTCATCGTTAGTCGTTACATGTAAGTGTTGTTTTGAAACCTTTAGGTTAACGATCTTGTTAAATGTTGTTAACCCAATGTTTATAATATCAAATGAGATTTTAAATTATTATATTATCATGATATTATCATGTATGAATATCTCTTAATATGATATATATACATTAAATGTCTTTACAACGATAATCGTTACATATATGTCTCGTTTAAAAATCATTAAGTTAGTAGTCTTGTTTTTACATATGTAGTTTATTGTTAATATACTTAATGATATGTTTACTTATCATAGTTTCATGTTAACTATATATATATATATCCATATATATGTAATCATATAGTTTTTACAAGTTTTAACGTTCGTGAATCACCGGTCAACTTGGGTGGTCAATTGTCTATATGAAACATATTTTAATTAATCAAGTCTTAACAAGTTTGATTGCTTAACATGTTGGAAACATTTAATCATGTAAATATCAATCTCAATTATTATATATAAACATGGAAAAGTTCGGGTCACTACATTCATTTAGCACATAATATTAAATATATTATTACAAAATTAATAATATAGGTCATAGAAATGACGTGACACGAATAACAGTTAATGGTCGTTAAATAATTAACGGTAAAAGATAACGAAAAAAGTAGGGTCGTTACAGTACCTTCTCGTTGTGGAAATTTTGTCCCGAAATTTAAGCAGGTGCAGGGGTTGACTCAGCATCTGGGAACAAATGCAGGTACTTCTACTTCATCTAATCTTCACGCTCCCAAATGAACTCGGGACCGCGTCTGGCGTTCCATCTAACTCGGACAATAGGAATTCTGCTCTGCTTGAGAGTCTTAACCTCTCGGTCCATAATTTCAGCACGCTCCTCAATAAAATGTAGTTGCTTATCAACATGAAGTTCCTCCAGAGGAATAGTCTTATCAGCTTCTGCCAAACACTTCTTTAAATTCGATACATGAAAAACGTCATGAACGGCGATGAGTTCTTGTGGCAATTTCAAACGATAAGCCACGGGTCCAATTCTTTCGATAATCTCAAACGGTCTAACAAATTGAGGATTTAACTTTCCTCTCTTACTAAAACATATCACACCTTTCCAAGGTGACACCTTCAACATAACACGATCACCGACCTGAAATTCAATATCGTTCCTTCTCTTATTGGCATAGCTTTTTTGCCGACTTCTGGCGGTTCTCAATATTTCCTTAATCTGTACGATCTTCTTAGGTGTCTCACGAATAATTTCTGGACCTGTGAGTTGAGAATCCCCAACCTCATTCCAACAGACAGGAGACCTACACTTTCAACCATACAGAGCTTCAAACAGTACGGCTTTAATACTTGCATGATAGCTGTTATTATAAGAAAATTCAGCCAACGGCAAATATCTATCCCACCCATTACCAAAATCAATGACGTACACTTGTAACATGTCTTCTAACATTTGATTGGTCCTTTCACTCTGACCATCCATCTGCGGATGATAAGCGGTGCTCATATCTAACTTAGTTCCCAAAGCTTCCTGTAAGGATTGCCAAAACCTCGATATAAATCGACTGTCTCATCCTGAAATAAATGATACAGGAACACCATGTCCTAAAACAATCTCCTTTAAATACAAGCGAGTAAGTTTCTCCATCGAATCTGTTTCCTTAATCGGCAAGAAATGAGCTGACTTTGTGAGTCGGTCAACAATCGCCCAAATGGTATCATAACCACCCACAACTCTTGGTAACTTCGTAATAAAATCCATCGTAATACCTTTCCACTTCCACTCGGGAATCTCAGGTTGCACCAAAAGTCCAGATAGTTTCTGATGTTCAGCTTTAACCTTAGCACAGGTCAAACACTTAACCACATACGTAGCCACATTAGCTTTCAAGTTAGGCCAACAATACAGCTCCTTAAGGTCTTGATACATCTTCCCAGAACCAGGATGAATAGAGTATCTAGACTTATGAGCTTCATCCAAAACAAGTTGTCGCAAATCACCAAATTTCAAAACCCAAAGACATCCTGTAAACTACCGAATACCATCAGTTCGTACCTCAAACTATTTACTCAAGCCTCGGACCTTCCCGTTACGAAATTCTCCTCCTTCAAGGCTTCTTGTTGTACCTCAAGAATCTGCCTAGCGAGGTTACTTCGAATGGTCATACTGAAGGCTCTAAACCTACGAGGTTTACTCTCTCTTTTCGACTTAACGTATCGGCCACAACATTGGCCTTCCCCGGATGATATAGAAGTTCGCAATCATAATCTTGCAACGTCTCAACCCATCTAAGCTGCCTCAAATTTAAGTGTTTCTGATCAAGGATATGTTGAAGACTTTTGTGATCAGTGTACACTGTACTTTTGACCCCATACCGATAATGTCTCCAAATCTTAAGCGCAAACACAACAGCTCCCAATTCTAGATCATGGGTTGTATAATTCTGTTCATGGATCTTTAACTGACGTAACGCGTACGCAATAGCTTTCTTTCGCTGCATCAAAACACACCCAAAGCCCTGATGCGATGCATCACAATAAACAACAAAATCATCATTACCCTCAGGTAGTGATAATATCGGAGCGGTAGTCAACTTCTTCTTCAGAGTTTGAAAAGAAATCTCTTGTTCATCCTTCCACTCATACTTCTTCCCCTTATGCGTTAAAGCAGTTAGAGGTTTCGCTACTCGAGGGAAATCTTGAATGAACCTTCTATAATAGCCTACCAAACCTAGGAATTGACGAATCTGAGTAGGAGTTTTCGGAATTTCCCACTTCTCAATTGCCTCAATCTTGGCAGGATAAACTTGTATTCCCTGTTTACTAACAACATGTCCAAGGAATTTAACTTCTCTTAACCAGAAATCACACTTACAGAACTTAGCGTACAACTTTTCTTTCCTCAACAAATCAAGTACCAACTTCAAGTGTTCTTCATGTTCTTCATCACTCTTGGAATAGATAAGAATGTCGTCGATGAAAACGATAACGAATTTGTCCAGATAGGGTCTACACACACGGTTCATGAGGTCCATGAAAACAGCAGGTGCGTTTGTCAATCCGGACAGCATAACAAGGAATTCGTAGTGACCATAACGGGTGCGAAAAGCGGTTTTCGGAACATCAGTTTCTTTAACGCGCAATTGGTGATAACCAGAACGAAGATCAATCTTAGAATAAATGGACGAACCTTGAAGCTGATCGAACAGATCATAAATTCTCGGAAGAGGGTAACGATGCTTAACAGTAAGCTTTTTTAATTTGCGATAATCAATACACAATCGGAACGAACCATCTTTCTTCTTAATAAACAAAATAGGAGCTCCTCAAGGGGACGAATAATGACGAATGAGATATAGTTGAAACCAACAAAGGAAGAAATATAGAGAGTAACCATATCAATGGTAACGATGTTTAGGACAATTCCTTCAAAGGGGATGACGAGGATCATCAACTCAAGGTAAGTTTTTATTATATTTCTGAAAGAAAGACGTACGAAAGGTTTGATCTTTCAATGAGAGTGAACTTCCTCTCACAATTAGCGAGTCAATCTAGGATTCATCCTTATTCTTCAATTTATGTGCGAATGAAAAGAAACGTAAATCGTGGACTATAAAGAATAGTCGACTCCAGGTGAGATGAATCTCCAAAAATGATTCCGTGCACCCCAAAGTATAGAATCATAGGTTAATGTTTACGAGGATGTTGTGGTTAACTGCGAGTATTGAGAGTAGAAACTCCTCAGATGGTCTAGTGTGACATCTATCTGTGATACCAATTATAATAACAGTTGGGGTATAAACCCACCTAGCGCCTTTTCTACAATAAAGTGACCACCGAGTGTACCCCAGAAAAATGATTTATCGGTCCGCGTTTTGGCCATGTCCAACCATAAGAGGGAAAATCTTATGAGCGCAAAGACTTTCTGATGTGTGCGAGGTGGGGTACGAAATACTAATATTTTTATTACGAAATACGTTACAAATTACACAAGTTTTAATTATTTATTTACAGATGGGATATACCTAAACCTTGCTACAACACTATAGGCAGTGTGCCTAATCGTAGAGTAGTATAGTTTTTAGTAAGTCCGGTTCGTTCCACAGGGAGACGACTTATTTTACACTATATTTTTTTAAACATTTATATTTGTACAAAATATATTATATATATTAATAATATATAAAAGGGGGTTGACCGTTTAATGACCGGTTTGTCGATTTTATATTTTAAGTCACAATTAAAACCTAATGCAAAATATAAATGACGATAATTAAAGTAGCGAAAATTAAAATGCGATAAGAAATAAAATAAAGGAATTATGCTTATTTAAACTTCCGTAATCATGATGTTTGACATTTTGATTTTAATTTATTACCATGGGTTAATTGTCCTTTGTCCTAGATTATTCGATAAGTCCATCTGGTTTTGTCCATAATAGTCCATCGGTCATAATTATAAAGTGCGAGGGTCTTCGCCAAATTAACCTTATACCCGAAGTCAAATATTCCAACTAATTGGGGATTCGAACTGTAACAAGGTCTTAATACTTTGTTTAATGAATACACCTGGTTATCGACTGTGTGTAATCCAAGGTTTCAATACTTTGTTAACAATTACACCAATTACCCTTGAATGTAATCCACCCCTATTTTAACGAGTCCGTTAACTATTAATCCATCCCCGTGTCTGGTCAAATGAACAATCATTAGTATTTATAATTATCCCGCTCACCGTACCCGATCGAGCGTATGTGGTTATATACATATACGTCAAATTGTAACCTTTATATTAAATTAACAAGATATCATTTAGTTAATTAAATATAAAACCCATTAATAGCCCATAGTCCAATTTCCACAAGTGTCGGTCTTTTATCCAAACCCCAATTATGGTACAAAACCCAATTACCCAATCTTAATATTTAGCCCGACATCATGATTACTTCGACTTAAATAAGTATAATAATAACTTAGTTACGAGACATTAATTTAAAAAGGGAGAACATAACTTACATTGAGTATTTATCGCGTAGCTTTACACGGACAGAATTTCGATTTTAAAACCCGTAAAATAACTTTTACATAACCCAAACTAACTAATATAAAACTAACCTATACTATATATATATATATATATATATATATATATATATATATATATATATATATATATATATATATATATATATATATATATTAATTATACAGAGGGAGTATTATTGAAATAGTGTAAAGAACTCGGCAGAAGCTCGTGCCTTTTATAGGCAAATTCTGATTTTGGCTGCTCCGTGAGTGCGGAGTTTTGTAGGCAATTTGCTCCGCGAGTGCGGAGTTCCCTGGGCCAGCTCACCAACTTTTGGATTTTTACTTGTCGACATATTATAAATATAAATATAATATATAAATAATTTATATAATTATTTAAATATTATATTACATTTATGTGCATAGTTGACTTGTAATTTTAGGTCCGTTGCGTCGCGTATTTATGCCTGGTTTATGTCCCGGTTCCGAATTTTCGAACGTCCTTTCGTACGCGTAGATATCTTGTACTTTGCGTTTCGCGGCTTGTACTCTTGTAATTTTTAGACGTTTCTCATCAATAATTTGAACCACTTAAATTGTATCTTGTACATTTGAGCTTTTTAGACGTTTGCGTCTTCAAATCGTCGTTTTCGCCTTTTGTCTTCGCACTTATTTATTTAAACGAATATTACATAAAAATAGAAAAATTGCAACTAAAAGCTTTACATATTGGAAGGATATTGCTACTAAATATATGTTCATTTGGAGCACTATCACTTTCCAACAAATATTATAAAACCGGCATCTAAAGTGGTGTAAGAGTTTCTATCAATGAACTTAATGGTAAGTTTCATCCTTAAACGGAGGATGAGAAGAACTGTGATCCAAAGAGTAATGCGAAAATTTGATGAAATCAATCAAAAGAGTTTTGAAAAAGCTTTAAACGTTTGATGTGACAACATAAACGGAACAAAGTTCTTAGTAAATTTAGAAGTATGTACAACGTGTACTATTTTATATAAAACAATTTGACTTAGTCAAACAGCTCAACAAATGAGTGGTTTTAAAATAATTTTGAAGGTATGATTTAGTATATACTAGCCAAAATAGGTAAGGGTAAATTTATTCATTTGAATCCATATGTACATATATGATTTTATAAGTTGTATACATGACAAAATATTTCATTACTTCTATTCACCCATAATCCCGTGAGGACCGCCCAATTAAACAAATGTGTAAAACTCCCGATGATAACAGAGTATCTGTATTTTAGAGGTTACAAGTTGAATTAAGATCGTGGAAGATCGAGTAACGGACTTGAATCGTCATGCGACATTTGACCAACAAATGTTACGAGGTCATGAAAACCAATGAGTTAAATGTTGTTTTGACTATTATCAGGACATAAGTCCTTGGGCCAAAACTGTTCCCGAGCGAAGCTGTTGGTAACAAGCGAGTTATGGAGGATAGAGCATGAGATAGATTATCTGGTTAAAACGAGCTTCTCGTAACAAATAAGATAATGAATATTTTCCCTACCCATGTAATACAATGAGTAGAGTAATAATTTTTTTTGACTCGCTTTCTATTCCTCATGTCACAATATTGGGACTTCTTTATGAATTAATGTAATATAATCACGTTGGCCTGACGCCATTATATTTCACTAATTCATAGTTCCATTCCAATAGAACTACATGAGGTCAGGACACGCGATCAACCTCGAATTTCCACACAATTTCTCTAAAACAATTTCTTAAACAATGTGCTAAGGATAGTACAAGAGATAAAACATTCAAAGTAATGAATAGAAGTAACGATGACATAAAAATGTCTTCGAAGTACCAAGAATCTCTAAAAGTCAAGAATGGCGTTTTCCGGTTCAAAAACCAAAGCACATAGGCACAACGGCACAAAGGCACGTAATATAACAAGAATGTAATATACCTAAACATAATAGCTGACATTGAAATGCCAATCCTTTAGAAGTCAAGAATGACATCTCGCGTAATATAACTCAAACGTTATATACTGTCATAACCCGTCCTAAACCATAAGGACAAATATAATAACATATGATTTCATCGCGAGGTATTGACCTCTATATGCGACATTTTTCAAAGAAAACTGCATTCGTTTTTACAATACAAACCATAACTTTTATTAAAAATACAAAGTTTAAATAACATAATAATGATTATTGTTTAGCGATAATTTTAGCCTTACAAACTTTACATGTGATGATAACAACACGATTTCCAACATATTTTACATTACAACTTCTCCGATATGCAGTTTTATTTTTGACACAAATATGCATACTCAAGATCTTGCTTAAATTCAACATGTTGCAGCGGAAGCTTTTAGTTATCACCTGAGAATAAACATGCTTAAAACGTCAACATAAAGTTGGTGAGATATAGGTTTAATGTCGGCAGCGTTATAAATATAGACCACAAGATTTCTTAATAAACGGTTTAATAAAAATATTCTAAGTTGTTGAGCACTTGATAAACATACTTAACATTTAATCAACGTCGCATATTCCCTTTATTATGAAATCTTACTACACCGTACCAAGTGTAGTCACCAAAACAAAGTACTGTGCAACCGTTGAATACCGGTCATCCAGTCCGATTGGGGTTGTCAGGCCCGATAGATCTATCAACAGGATTCGCGTTTACAATACCTAATGTAAATAGTTTTTACCAAGTTACAGGGAAGTATGCCAGTGGTACAACTCAACGTAGAATATATATTTTTAATCACTTGTGTCCATAACGTAAATCATAAAATGCATGTATTCTCATCCCGAAATATTTAGAGTTTAAAAGTGGGACTATATACTCACTTTTGCCTTGAAGGTATTTAACACGACTTGGTCTCCGATAGATATCACGAACCTAACCATATATATAATATATCAACATATTTTCTTTCTAAGTAATCGTTATATATATATATATATATATATATATATATATATATATATATATATATATATATATATATATATATATATACTTATAATACTTTTAATATTTTCTTAGTCCGTAGTTAGCAGTCTGTTGTTAATGGTCCACAAATAGTTGCTCAATAAAATAAATAAAGACCCCATCGTATTCGTATTGATCAGAATTAATCTCGACCCATGGTACCATGTTGTCAAATGACGTGTTGCGTACATAAAGTACCGTGTTGTCAAATGATGTGTTGCGTACAATCATGAGATCTTATGATTAATCTTCTCGTGTTGTTTACGGGTGGTCCTGAAATATATAAAATCAAATCATAAGTATAAAATATCATATTAATTAGCAAAAATATGATTAGTTTAGTTTTACTCCAATTAATTTCGTAGCTAAACTAGCTTCGGATACCCGATTTTGTTTTAAGGTGTTCTTTGTAAAAACAAGTTGTATCTTGTTAAGTTAGCATATCATTATGATATATTACAGGTCTTGAAGTATTTTAAAAGTCAAGTTAGAAGGATCTATTTAGTTTGCGAACAAGTTTGAAATCATTCAAACTATGTTCTTGTTGTTATAATTTATAACTCAAAATAAGATAGCTATATAAATATGAATCGAATAAGATTATGAATAAGGTTACTACCTCAGGTTACTTGGATAAAGCTACTAGAAAAGATAAGAAAAATCTTGGAATCAAAAGAGTGGTGGAGTGGGATTGAAATCGGATGACTATATTGATACGTTCTTGAGTAGGTACATGAAGAGAGATTAGGGAGTGAATTAACTTGAAATAAAATTGGAAATGAAATTGTATGTGTGTGTGTGTGCAAAATGATGTGATTATGGGATGGATATATAGGAGATTTAGTTTGTTTTCTTGCATATAAGTCATACATGAGGTTAAATGGTTGGTTCCCACATGTAACATCATGTCTAGTGGCTGATCATTGGACTTTATTGTTGGTATATACTAATAGTAAATACGTATAGAAGCTGGGTATGATACGGTTACATATACCCTAGATATACTTGTAGAAATTATGAGGAAACGGAACGAGAATTCAAATATGGACGGGTTTGTAACTGTAAAAGAGGCTCAAAACCGGGCTTTTATTCTGGGTCAAACCGGGCCAAAATAAAATTTTAAGACATTTTTAATAAAGCAATGCTAGCCCAAAAAAAATTTTCCAAGCTGACCAGCTCAGCTCGACCACAGCCAGGGGCTCTGCCAGGGGTTGTCACCCCTTTGACCCCGCCAGGGGTTGCCACCCCTTGGACCCCGCTATCGGGGGCGCTGCCCCCGAACCCCCGTCATGATCAAGATAAGTTCAAACAAGTGTGCACTCCACACTTTCCCAAACTTGTTCGCTATTTATCCAGATTATTTTGATTAACAAATTAATCCTATTACACTTAAATCATATTGCTGACATAAATCACCAACACATTATAGATTATAAGTATATATGTCACAGAATGTTACATATAGTTATCGTTTTGAAAACTTAAGTTAGTGATCTCAAAATATACCTATAACTCATTGTTGTTAGTACATAATGAGACGTTAAACCATCCTTAAATCATGTTAAATATGTATAGATATGTATATATACATAATCATATAATTATCGTGTGTTATATTGTTCGTGATATCATCGGTCAAATTGGACGGTCAAACGTTGTGTAAAACTCTTTTCAAAAACATAAGTCTCAACAATTTGGATTGCTTATCATGTTGGTAAGGTTTAATTTATGTAAATATTAATCTCATAAGTATAAAACAATTGGAAAAATCCTGGTCATTACAGTACCTACCCGTTAAATAAATTTCGTCCCGAAATTTTAAAATTGTACCTATTTTGCGTCATCGGGAAACAAATGTGGATACTTTTGTTTCATCTGATCCTCTCGTTCCCAAGTAAACTCGGGACCCCTTCGAGCATTCCAACGAACCTTAACGATTGATATGTTGCTCTGCTTGAGCCGTTTAACTTCACGGTCCATGATTTCAACTGTTCTTCTATGAATTATAGTTTCTCGTCGACTTGGATTTATTCAAGTGGAATGGTGAGGTCTTCCTTTGCAAGACACTTCTTAAGGTTTGAAACATGAAACGTATTATGTACTCCGGCGAGTTGTTGTGGTAACTCGAGTCGATAAGCTACCGGTCCAATGCGTTCAATGATCTTGAACGGGCCTACATACCTTGGGTTCAGTTTACCCCTTTTACCGAAACGTATTACACCTTTCCGAGGTGACACCTTTAGCATAACCATGTCACCGATCTGAAACTCTAATGGTTTCCTTCGGACATCGGCGTAGCTCTTTTGGTGACTACAGGCCGTCCTCAATCTCTCCTTGATTTGTACTATCTTCTCAGTCGTTTCGTGTATGATCTCGGGACCAGTTAATTGTCGATCTCCTACTTCATTCCAACAGATAGGGGATCTACACTTCCTTCCATTCAGTGCTTCAAATGGTGCAGCTTTAATAGTCGCATGTTAACTATTATTATACGGGAATTCTGCTAATGGTAGATATTTATCGCATCCGTTTCCAAAATCGATCACACATGCCCTGAGCATGTCTTCAAGAGTCTGAATTGTTCTTTCACTCTGCCCATCAGTTTGCGGATGATATGCGGTGCTCATATCCAAACGAGTTTCCAGGGCTTCCTGTGGTGTTTGCCAGAACTTTGATGTAAATCTACTATCAAGATCAGATATAATGGAAATAGGTATTCCATGCCTTGAAACAATTTCCTTTATGTATAATCGTAACAGTTTCTCCATTCTATCTGTTTCCTTTATAGGCAAGAAATGTGCAGATTTGGTAAGACGATCAACTATTACCCAAATGGTGTCATAACCCCAGGCAGTCTTAGGTAACTTCGTAATGAAATCTATGGTAATATCGTCCCATTTCCATTCTGGGATTTCTGGTTGTTAAAGTAACCCTGACGGCTTCTGATGTTCTGCTTTAACTTAGGAACAAGTTAAACATTCCCCAACATATGTTGCAACGTCTGTCTTTAAATTAGGCCACCAATAATACGTCTTAAGATCTTGATACATCTTTCCAACTCAAGGATGTATCGAGTATCTTGTCTTATGTGCCTCATTCAATATCAACTTCCTTAATCCACCCAACTTTGGTACCCAAATACGGTTTGCAAAATATCGAATTCCGCCTTCCCGTATAACGAGTTGTTTCCCATACTTCTTCATTATTTCATTTCCTACGTTTTCTTTAGTAAGAGCTTCTCGTTGAGCCTCTTTGATTTGTGAGTTGAGATTCATGCAAATTTTTATGTTCATTGCTCGTACTCGAATTGGTTCCCGTTCCTTTCTGCTTAGAATGTCAGCCACCACGTTTGCTTTCCCGGGATGATAGCGAATTTCACAATCATAGTCTTTTATTAGCTCGACCCACCTACGTTGCCTCATGTTCAGCTGTTTCTGATCAAAAATATGTTGAAGGCTTTTATGATCAGTAAATACAGTGCATTTAACCCCATATAAATAGTGTCTCCATATTTTCAATGCAAACACTACTGCTCCCAATTCTAAATCATGCGTCGTATAATTCCGCTCGTGAATCTTCAATTGTTGGGATGCGTATGCTATAACTTTATTCCGTTGCATAAGGACGCAAAAAAAACCTTGTCGCGAAGCGTCACAATATATCTCAAAATCATCGTTCCCTTCAGGTAACGATAAAATAGGTGCTGTAGTCAACTTCTTCTTCAGTAATTGAAATGCACTCTCCTGTTCAGAAGTCCATTCGTACTTCTTCCCTTTTTGCGTTAATGTTGTTAATGGTTTAGCTATTCGGGAAAAATCTTGAATAAACCTTCTATAATAACCGGCTAAACCCAAAAATTGGCGTATCTGCGTTGGTGTCTTAGGAGTCTCCCATTTTTCAATGGCCTCAATTTTAACTGGATCAACCTGAATTCCTTTGCTACTAATAACATGACCAAGAAATTGCACTTCTTTCAACCAAAATGCACACTTAGAAAATTTGGCGTATAACTGTTCCTTTCTTTACAATTCTAATACCAACCTTAAATGCTGCTCATGCTCTTGCTCATTTTTGGAATAGATGAGAATATCATCAATGAAAACGATAACAAACTTATCTAGATACAGACTACAAACTCGATTCATGAGGTCCATGAATACAGCTGGTGCATTCGTTAATCCAAACGGCATGACCAAAAATTCGTAATGACCGTAGCGTGTCTGAAAAGCAGTTTTTGGAATATCTTCTTCTTTGACACGTAGTTGATGATAGCCCGATCTTAAGTCGATTTTTGAGTACACACATGATCCTTGCAGTTGATCAAATAAGTCGTTAATTCTCGGTAGTGGATACCGATTCTTGATAGTTAACTTATTTAATTCACGATAATCTATACACATCCTAAAAGATCCATCTTTCTTTTTAACAAATAAAATTGGAGCTCCCCACGGTGAAGTACTTGGTCGTATGAATCCTCGGTCCAGTAATTCTTTTAACTGACTCTGAAGTTCTTTTAACTCGGACAGTGCAAGTCTATATGGAGCACGAGCAACCGGTGCAGCTCCTGGTACAAGATCTATTTGAAATTCTACAGACCTAAAAGGAGGTAGTCCCGGTAATTATTCCGGAAATACATCGGGAAAGTCTCTTACTACATTTACATTGTTAATATTCTTCTCCTTTTCTTCAACTTTCTTTACATGTGCTAGGATGGCATAACATCCCTTTTCTAAGCACTTTTGAGCTTTCAAACAGCTAATGAGATTTAGGTATGGGTTACCTTTATCTCCGTAAATCATTATCATTGATTTATCCTTTCGAGGAATACGAATTGCCTTTTCAGCACACACCACTTTGACTCCTACTTTGGACATCCAGTCCATGCCAATAATTACGTCAAAACTTTCTAATTCTATAGGTATCAAATCAATCTTAAATGTTTCTCCAGCTAAATTTATTTTACAATCACGGCAAATTTTATCGACTTTAATTAGTTTACCATTAGCTAACTCAATCATGTACTTAGCATCTAGAGGTGATGATGAACAATTCAATTTAGCGTAAAAGTCTCTACACACGTAACTTCTATCGGCACCAGTATCAAATATAATAGATGCTAATAAGTTATTAATGATAAACTTACCCGTAACAAGCTCCGGGTCTTCACACGCCTCTCTAGCATTAATAATAAATGCTCTTCTACGTGCAGATCCGTTATTTTTCTCAGGATTCGGGCACTGGCTCTTATAATGACCCTGTTTCCCACACCCATAACAAGTAACAGTGGCCAAGGCAGTTCTATTTGCATTGGTGGCAGGAGTCTTAGTGCCATTGGTATTTGAAACAGGAATCCTACAATCTTCAGCAAGATGACCCCTTCGATTACAATTATCGCACACCACATTACAATAACCAGAGTGATGTTTGTGGCATCTGTTACATAAAGGATTTCGTCCTTTGTAACCTGAGCTTGAACCACTACCCACACCTTGCGTGGTTTCTTGTTTCTTGTTGGATTGTTGATTACCTTCCCACTTTCTTTTGTTTTCCGATGTCTTGACATCAGTGTACTTATCCAGAATAATCTGGTCCATCAACTCGTTTGCCATAGTGATGGCTTCATGAATAGTCTTGGGTTTCGATGCTGTAACATTTGCCTTGACATTTTTAGGCAAACCATCTTTGTACAGTTCTATCTTCCGTTCTTTGGTTGGTACCAATTCGGGACATAGCAAAGCTAATTCCATGAATCACTGATTGTAGTTGGTGAGTTTTCAGGCTTCGTAATTCAGCTTCCTACTTCCTAACCTCGTTCCTTGGACAATACTCGTTGATTAGCATTGTTTTGAATTCTTCCCAGGGAGTATCATAAGCTACATCTCCTCCTACGGCCTTCACATAGTTTTTCCACCACGTGAGTGAACTATCTTGTAAGGTGCACGATGCATACTTGGTCACATCCTTCTCAATACAACCACTGATTTTAAACACAGACTCAATCTTTTCGATCCACCGGGTTAAACCGACCGGTCCTTCTGTTCCACTGAATGATGAGGGCTTGCAACCTTGAAAAGTTTTGTAAGTACATCCCACACGAGGATTTGGGTTTACTGCAGCACCTCTCACAGCGTCGACCCATAACATTATGTCATTCACTCGCTGATTGATGAGTTCCTCGATTTCTTGTTCCGTCATTCGGTTCAATCGCGCCATAATCTTCAATAAGAATGAAAAAATAATTATTCACATGGAATATTATAGATGTAATGTGTGTTTACAGTACTTCGTAGCTTATTAATAATATGAACCAGTTATTATTATAAAAGCCTTTTCTTCTTATTAGCGTTTTATAATTATATCTAGGGTAGTACCTACCCGTTAAAGTTCATACTTAATAGCTTAGTACAGAAATTAATTACTACCATCCAAATAATACTCAACCATGGAAAATTATTGCATTTCACACTTCACTATTTTACATATACTTATCTTACATCAAACATTAAGCAAACCACACTAGTAATATTATACAAAACGTTATATGATCCCATGGTTTAAAACAACAGCGCATCATTTAACCCCAAATGTTTGTGTTCAAAGAAATCGCTTAAAGGTTATCTTGACTGTCTCCCTGTGTTTTGGCTGAGGGGCTGAAGAACTGGATGTCGGGATAGAACTAATAGGAATAGCGGGAATAGGGGTGGAAGTGTCTGGTGGAGTTGGTGCCACAACATCCTCTCTAAACTCGGGATTTGGATTTTCTAATTCAGTAGCCTTTCGTTTCTTTCCTCTTTCGAACTTGTCTTTCGTAATTTCCTGTATTTCTTCCTCCTCATGATCACTTTCCGGTTCCTCTTCAATTGATTCATCCGAAAATTGTGAGTCTTCCCCAAAGGTGTCGTTTTCATCATCGGATAGGTTAATGACTGGAACACCATCTAAAGATTCTGGTTCGAAGTCGCTGAATGTGATAACAAGTTCTAAGCCAGACATCTATCACATAACAACTAGCACATTAGTACCACATAATATTTACATATTAATTTTTAACCAACAAGGATAAGCAATAGTTTTCTAAATCAAACACGGTCAAAGTCCAGACTCACTAATGCATCCTAACAAACTCGATAAGACACACTAATGCAAATTTTTTGGTTCTCTAAGACCAACGCTCTGATACCACATGTCATAACCCGTCCTAAACCATAAGGACAAATATAATAACATATGATTTCATCGCGAGGTATTGACCTCTATATGCGACATTTTTCAAAGAAAACTGCATTCGTTTTTACAATACAAACCATAACTTTTATTAAAAATACAAAGTTTAAATAACATAATGATGATTATCGTGTAGCGATAATCTTAGCCTTACAAACTTTACATGTGATGATAACAACATGATTTCCAACATATTTTACATTACAACTTCTCCGATATGCAGTTTTATTTTTGACACAAATATGCATACTCAAGATCTTGCTTAAATTCAACATGTTGCAGCGGAAGCTTTTAGTTATCACCTGAGAATAAACATGCTTAAAACTTCAACATAAAGTTGGTGAGATATAGGTTTAATGCCGGCAACGTTATAAATATAGACCACAATATTTCATATATAAACGGTTTAATAAAAATATTCTAAGTTGTTGAGCACTTGATAACCATACTTAACATTTAATCAACGTCGCATATTCCCTTTATTAGGAAATCTTACTACACCGTACCAAGTGTAGTCACCGAAAAGAAGTACTGTGCAACCGTTGAATACTGGTCGTCCAGTCCGGTTGGGGTTGTCAGGCCCGATAGATCTATCAACAGGATTCGCGTTTACAGTACCTCATGTAAATAGTAGTTACCAAGTTACAGGGAAGTATGCCAGTGGTACAACTCAACGTAGAATATATATTTTTAATCACTTGTGTCCATAACGTAAATCATAAAATACATGTATTCTCATCCCGAAATATTTAGAGTTTAAAAGTGGGACTATATACTCACTTTTTCCTTGAAGGTTTTTAACACGACTTGGTCTTCGATAGATATCACGAACCTAACCATATATATAATATATCAACATATTTTCTTTTCAAGTAATCGTTATATATATATATATATATATATATATATATATATATATATATATATATATATATATATATATATATATATATATATATATATATATATATACTTATAATACTTTTAGTATTTTCTTAGTCCGTAGTTAGCAGTCTGTTGTTAATGGTCCACAAATAGTTGCTCAATAAAATAAATAAAGACCCCATCGTATTCGTATTGATCAGAATTAATCTCGGCCCATGGTACCATGTTGTCAAATGACGTGTTGCGTACATAAAGTACCGTGTTGTCAAATGACGTGTTGCGTACAATCATGAGGTCTTATGATTAATATTCTCGTGTTGTTTACGGGTGGTCCTGAAATATATAAAATCAAATCATAAGTATAAAATATTATATTAATTAGCAAAAATATGATTAGTTTAGTTTTACTCCAATTAATTTCGTAGCTAAACTAGCTTCGGATACCCGATTTTGTTTTAAGGTGTTCTTTGTAAAAACAAGTTGTATCTTATTAAGTTAGCATATCATTATGATATATTACAGGTCTTGAAGTATTTTAAAAGTCAAGTTAGAAGGATCTATTTAGTTTGCGAACAAGTTTGAAATCATTCAAACTATGTGCTTGTTGTTATAATTTATAACTCAAAATAAGATAGCTATATAAATATGAATCGAATAAGATTATGAATAAGGTTACTACCTTAGGGAGTGAATTAACTTGAGAGAAAATTGGAAATGAAATTGTATGTGTGCGTGTGCAAAATGATGTGATTATGGGATGGATATATAGGAGATTTAGTTTGTTTTCTTGCATATAAGTCATACATGAGGTTAAATGGTTGGTTCCCACATGTAACATCATGTCTAGTGGCTGATCATTGGAGTTTATTGTTGGTATATACTAATAGTAAATACGTATAGAAGCTGGGTATGATACGGTTACATATACCCTAGATATACTTGTAGAAATTTTGAGGAAACGGAACGAGCATTCAAATATGGACGGGTTTATAACTGTAAAAGAGGCTCAAAATCGGGCTTTTATTTTGGGTCAAACCGGGCCAAAATAAAATTTTAAGACATTTTTAATAAAGCAA
This sequence comes from Rutidosis leptorrhynchoides, assembly GCF_046630445.1. Taxonomy (NCBI): domain Eukaryota; kingdom Viridiplantae; phylum Streptophyta; class Magnoliopsida; order Asterales; family Asteraceae; genus Rutidosis; species Rutidosis leptorrhynchoides. Next base: position 204,563,565 of record NC_092340.1, read on the forward strand.
TGCTAGCCCAAAAAAATTTCCAAGCTGACCAGGTCAGCTCGACCCCAGCCAGGGGATCTGCCCCTTGGACCCCGCCAGGGGTTGCCACCCCTTGGACCCTGCTATCGGGGGCGCTGCCCCCGAACCCCCGTCATGATCAAGATAAGTTCAAACAAGTGTGCACTCCACACTTTCCCAAACTTGTTCTCTATTTATCAAGATTATTTTGGTTAACAAATTAATCCCATTACACTTAAATCATATTGGTGACATAAATCACCAACACATTATAGATTATAAGTATATATGTCAAAGAATGTTACATATAGTTATCCTTTTGAAAACTTAAGTTAGTGATCTCAAAATATACCTATAACTCATTGTTGTTAGTACACAATGAGACGTTAAACCATCCTTAAATCATGTTAAATATGTATAGATATGTATATATACATAATCGTATAATTATCGTGTGTTATATAGTTCGTGATATCACCGGTCAAATTGGACGGTTAAACGTTGTGTAAAACTCTTTTAAAAAACATAAGTCTCAACAATTTGGATTGCTTATCATGTTGGTAAGGTTTAATTTATGTAAATATTAATCTCATAAGTATAAAACGATCGGAAAAATCCGGGTCATTACATATACATAACCATAATAGATGACATAGAAATTTCGAGAATTTCAGAAGTCAAGAATGACATCCCTCGGTTTCACTGCCCGAGGTGTTCTTATAAGGATAAGTTCGCATGAGTCAAAGAATACGTTTAAATCAGAATGGGAGTTCCTCCTGGATTCAGAACATAATAGAGATGGATGTATGATAACAATATATATACCAATACGATACAAATAACCACATATAATAATATATTATAGGTCGGGCTGTAGACTAGACTCACTAATGCACCCTATCGACTCGGGTAACAACATCAATGCAGCCTAATTCCCTACAACCAGAGCTCTGATACCATTTGAAACGACCATCGTTACCTTGGTCCCAAAGCTTGATCATAATTCTATATGAATTTGATAAATAACCTTGCATTCTTTATTTAAAAATGATTTCCTATAAAGGAAACCTACCAAAATGTGTAAGTTTAGAAAAACCATACATTATTACTTAACCAAAAGTTGACCAAAACAAAGTCAACAACATCTATTATTAAATGTGAAATGCCCCGTTCATATACAATATAAACGATTCACAATAGTTGATTACATCGCGAGGTAATTGACCTCTATATGATACATTTTACAAACATTGCATTCGTTTTTAAAAGACAAACTTTCTTTACATCGAAAGTTGACGGCAAGCATACTATTTCATAATACCTCCAACTATAATTGACTTAATAATAATCTTGATGAACTCGACAACTCGAATGCAACGTCTTTTGAAATATGTCATGAATGACTCCAAGTAATATATCTAATATGAGGAAATGTACAACGGAAGATTTCTTTCATACCTAAGAATAAACATGCTTTCAAGTGTTAACCAAAAGGTTGGTGAGTTCATAAGTTTATCATAAAACAATAAAATTCATCATTTTGATAGACCACAAGATTTAAATGCTGCATGGTACAAATGGGCCCGAATCCTATACCCACCTGTAATGTACATGCGATATCTTTTAAATACAGTAAACCTTTCTCGTGTACGAAATCATCTTTCATAAATCTTAGTAACCGTACATATATCTCGTGCACAAAAATAACATACACATAACCTGTGTATAAAAATCATTTTCTCGATACATAACATTCACTTTTCATTACTTTCATAGCTTGGCTTGGTAACTGACCTTAACATATAATGCGCATAATAATATTCCCAAAATAGAACATCTCGTCTGTATAATAATCATATAAACTTCGAAGTACTAAACACCACGCCCACTAGCCCTTCCGTCTAGTGAACATTCTGGGTGGGGGTGTTAAACCCGGTAGCTACCTTTAGGATTCGCGTCAATTAGGCGTGCACTAATTCTCAAAATTAGTGATGTTTCCTAATTCTTAGGTTACCAAGAAATAATAATCAGGGGAAAAATATTCATATCAATTGTGACAATTATCACGTCCACATAATTCAATGGTGGCAATTATCACGTCCACATAATTCATTCGAGGAATGTTTTGCTTGTGTCTATCTCGTCAAACGTTTTTAAAAGCATTTCATGTATTCGCAGTTCAAAATGTATTTCAAAAGCATTTAATAAAGCAGTTGTAAAAGTAGCGCATGTATTCTCAGTCCCAAAAATGTAAAGAGTAAAAGGGAGCAAATGAACTCACCTAATGTATTTTGTAGTAAAAATACATAACAATGCAGGGTTTGGCCTTGGATTCACGAACCTATATCATATATATATATATATATATATATATATATATATATATATATATATATATATATATATATATATATATATATATATATATATATATATATATATATTAATACATATAATCGTAATTGAACAATTTATATACCATTATTAATTGTTATTTTAGTAACTTATATGTTTCATTAATAACTTAATTAACTATATTTATTTTATACACTTTAGATAAATAATTAGTATTTATTATAGAAATGTAAATATAGTTATGTTATATGTAATAAATATATTATTCTTATATGTATAACATTTATTTAGTAAATTAATAATAGTAATCTTAATAGTGATAATGAAAATAATAATTTTGATAATAATAATAATAGTCATTTTATTTGTAGTAATAATAATACTATAATAATAATAATATTAATGATAACAAAAATGATAATAAAAATAATGTAAATAAAATTATATAAAAATCATGTTAATGAAAAATAATAATAATAATAATAATAATAGTACTAATGATAATAATAATGATTGTTTTAATAATGATAATAATAATAATAATAATAATAATAATAATAATAATAATAATAATAATAATAATAATAATAATAATAATAATAATAATAATAATAATAATAATAATAATAATAATAATTATACTTTTACTAAATATGATCTTCTTAATAATAATGATAACAACAATAATATCAATAATGTTAATAATAATAGTAATAATAATTGTAATAATAATAGTATTAATAATATAACTACCTTTAGAAAAACAAGCTTCCTTAAAAAAACAATAGCCCGGGCTCGAACCCGTGACCTCTTGTTCTACACAAACACCCCTAACCATTTAATCTATCACGACTTTCTAAAACAATTTGTATCTTAATTCTATGTACCCCTATTTCTGTTTCGTTATCATCATAACCCATTTATCATCATCATGAACCTTAATCATCCTCACAATTTGATTATCCTTTTTATCATCATTTTGATCATCATCAGTCTCTATCATTATCATCATTTTAATTTAGTTATCCAATACATCACGATTATTATCTTATCATTATCCTAGCTCTCCGGTCATCATCATCGTCTTTTCACTCTTATACCATCGTCTACTATCTTCATCATCACCGCTCACGATTTAATCTTCATCATCATTATCATTCAACTTCCTTCGTTCGTAAAAAAAATGAAACAAAGCAGTTGTAGCGAAGTAGCCTTTGATCAGATGCAGTTTGGGCTTCAATGAAACAGGAAAATCTCATGTAGCAGTCCAACCGAATATTAAATGGGATCCTGGCCCAAGTTGATGATCTAATTAAGCCCAACTCAAAACTGGATTAAACTATCTAATTCATTAACTAAATTTAAATCCGTGAAAGTGATTGTTGAATTGGAGTGTGGGGTTTAATGGTGTCGAGTATGTCGGCCATAATGCAAGGAATATTACACCAAAAGCAACTCTTGGTTCATCATATTAATTATTATCATCCTCGTTATTTTAGAAGTATAGCAGTTGCTACAGTAGCAGTTAGCAATTTTAATGGTGATGTTTGGGTTTGGCTTAAGCATACATAGCAGTAGCTCGATTAGTGGAGCATAAATAGTTTAGAGGTGTCGGTGTTAGGCAGAACAAGAACAAATAGAAAAGTCAGATGTGGTGGTGTTAAGATATATGCATGTGTGGTATTAATGGTGGTTTATTATGGTGTAGGTGGTGATTGTTATGATGAAGATGATGGCGGTTTAGTGGGTTCAATGTGGAGGACGGTGGTGATCATCATAGAGGTTTGTATGGTGGTGCATGATGGTAACGGACGGGGTCAAGATGGGTGTGGGTTATGGACAAAAAAATTAATGGTTTCATGAAGGTGATATTTGGTTTTGTCGACAGAGAAATAGAAAGAAAGAGAAGAAGAACTAAATTTAGAAGTGGTAATATGGGTTATGGACAAAAAAATTAATGGTTTCATGAAGGTGATATTTGCTGTGAGAATCAATATATATAGATAGTAAACAAACAAGTGAAGCAGTAAAGATGATTTGTTTGTATTGAAGATGGAAAGTTAAATGATTTTTCTTTTCTCCTAAACATGAGCTGGTTGATTGATAAGGGAAGGGAAATCAACATATTATCACGGGTCACCAGGAAAAAGAAGAAAAAATTAAAAAGGTTGATTTGATCCCTAACAGATAAATAATGATATAGATATATTACGAGTATATATGCCTATATATATATATATATACATATATATATATATATATATATATATATATATATATATATATATATATATATATATATATATATAAACTTATATTTAATATTAGTAATTAATAATTATATTATTAATGATAATACTATTAATGATAATAATAGAATTAATAATAATAATATCAAATAATACAAAAACAATTATAGTAAAAGTAATAAAATTGTAATGATAATAATAATAATATTACTAGTAATGGTAAAGATATATAACATATTACATGTATCAAATTTTACATCTTTATATTCTATAATAATATTAATAATACTAATATCGATATTAATATTTATTTTAATAATAATAATAAGAGTAATGATACTAATATATTAATATAATAACTATATTTTAACTCATAATTACGTAATAATATCACAATTTATTGATTATGTAATGTTTAATATTTATATAATATATACTATATATATTTAATAGTTATCCATTTTAACAATATACCTATAGTATTATTTATGAATGAATATCACATATATATTCCCACTACTATATATATAATTATGTTTTAAATATTAAGTTTTATTACGTAGACATATATATTAATTATATATATTGAAACACATAAACTCGAAGTATAGTATTATATATTTAATACTTTATTAACGTTGACTAATTATGTTCGAAATCAATTATACTCAATATACTCTATATATTTCAAAATAACAAGTTTTAGTTATTTTATGTTATCTTTCATAATAACTAAAACACATAATAGTTCAATATCATATTTAATATATTATATATAATTATTTACATATATAATTATTTATATCTACATTTCTGTTTACCATCAAGGATTCGTGAATCATCAGGAATGTTCAAAAGGGTAAATGCATTCATGTAACAGTTTAAAGTTTTGTCGATTTCAATATTACAGACTTTGCTCATCGTGGTGGAAACATATAAAGATTAAGTTTAAATTTGGTCAAAAATTTCCTGGTCGTCACAGTACCTACCCGTTAAAGAAATTTTGTCCCGAAATTTGAGTGGAGTTGTCATAGTTAACAATAAGCAAGTTTTTATGACGAATATGAATTGATAACTAGAGTTTTATCATTATTGGTTAATATAGATAAAACGATTCAGTTATGCGGTGTAAGACCCTAATCAGTTTGTACAGCAGTGTAGTTATGTTACATAGAGTGTGGGTGATGTTGTGCAGTTAAACAGAAGTCACTGAGTGAGCTGAGCCTAGTGCGCGCCGCGCACCCCTTACTGTAGCCGGGTTCCAGCTTTTTAAATCAGATATTTTGATGGGCATTTTGGTAAATTCACTTATGGACGAATTAAAGGCCCTAGATCAGTTTGGTTGAGCCTCATTACTCCATTTCTAACCACCAAACTTCATCCACTTAAATCCTAGTGAGAGAGTGTGATTCAAGTGTGAGAAAGCTCAAATCGGAGAAGAAGAAGCGTGTTTCGGGTTTTAGCTCGAGCATTAAAGTTGTTCATCTCCTCATTAGCTTCGTTTTGATTGTAGTGGTAAGCCCTAAACTTGATTACCTTAGTTTAATGTGTTTAAGGGTTAGGGTTTGGGTTAGTGTTGCACATAAAACCCATTTGTAAGTAATTTGGGGGTTTTGGGTAAGTTTGGGTCATGAAGACCCAAATGGTGACTAACCTAGGGTTTTGAAAGGGTAAATGGGTCTTAAAGGCCTAGCAAATCACTAGTACACTTATAGTTAATGTTAGTGGGTGTCATTTGGGTTGTGGATGACCCAAATGGGTGTGTTGACCTCGAAATGGGTCAAATGGGTCTTTAATGACCTAAGTGGTCTTGCATGTGTGAAAATTAGTTAAATTGGTGATTTAAAAAAATGTAATAAGACCATATTTGACTAGAGATAGGGTTTTTGGTGAAGTTGACCCATTATTAGGGTTAATGGTGCAAAATGGGTCGGGATTGCACTTTGGGTCAAAATGACTTAGGAATGGTGAAAGAATTGGTTGACCGACTTGAGTTTGCGTTTGATAATATGTATAACGTGATAGGTACGTTACCTTGAGGTTTCGCAAGCTCGGGTATCTTTTCACAAGACTTTGAGGTGAGTGGAATAATTATATGCGTAGGTATATAATGTATCTATTTGTTGTAGCGTGAAATGTGTAGTGTCGAGGTGTTAAGACACCACGTTTCACGTGAAGGGTGTAGCATCGAGGTGTTAAGATGCCACTCGGGTGTAGCATCGAGGTGTTAAGATGCCACCTAGGAGTGTAGTGTCGAGGTGTTAAGACACCACTCCGTAAAATAATGAGTGTTGCATCGAGGAGTTAAGAAGCCAATCGAGGTGATGTGTCGAGGTGTTAAGGTGCCACCCTAGAGGTTAGTGGTGCGAGGTGTTAAGTGCCCTAATGGATGTTATGAACACCGATGGCGTTTTCGCGAGCGCCGTTCCCTTGTACTATTGGTCGACCATGGTTACTTGTGTTGTAAGCATATTATATCATTTCGAGTTATATTATTATGCGGTTGTTGCTAGCTTGTGGTATTGGAGATTATAGCTTGTTAATGTGATGATAAGCTAATTGTGTTGCTAGCACGTTTGCGGTTTATGTAAGTGTATGCAAGTAGGTATAATTATATATGTATTCGTATAACTATTGCATTCACTAAGCTTTGCTTACCCTCTCGTTGTTTACCATTTTATAGTTTCGGTTTTGGATAAGGGTAAGGGCATCGTATTGGACTAGAGATCCCGCTTGATGCTAGGGGACGCTTTTAGCTTTAGTAGCTCTTGGAGTTTGACCGGTAGTTGGGTAGTTTAATCCCAAACGCCATGCTCATTGTGTAGTTTGGAACTTAAACTTTTTGGTGGTCGAAACTCTAAACTTGTATTAAACTTGTATTTTGGGTCATGTGGGCCCCGCTTATAAAACGTCATTTTTATGTTTGATTCGTGTTAGTTTTACATATATAAGTTTGTTGTGAAAAGCGTTCGGTCTAAAAGTGTCGGGAAGTCGAAGATCTTTTCTCGAAAAATGGACATTTTGATCAGAACTGTCTCAGGCCTTGTGCGCGCCGCGCACAGGCAGTGGTGCGCGCCGCGCACCCCCCAGATCAGTTTTAAAATTTTTTTTTTATTCCGCGTTTTTGGTTGGTTAACGGGTTGGGTTGTTACAAGTGGTATCAGAGCATGGTCTAAGGGATTTAGGTGACTTGAGATAGGCGCCTAGACTTAGACTTTTGTGTGCGCGTGTATGCGGGACTTGTAGGACTTTGGGTCAGATCGGGATGGTTAGTTCATAGGTTTATGTGAACTAATCATGCGCTATTTGTTTGTGTTGTGTTTAGCAATCATCAAGCGAGATGGACGTTGTACTAGCGAGTTAGCGCGACGTGCTCGCGTAGTAATGACTAGCTACCATTACTACGAGTGCAAATCGGGTCAAACGAGCAATGTACGACGATTGTTGAGCAAGATGGGGTAGTGTGGCGTATATGTATGTATTTATGTAAATTGTCCTTTCGTTTTGTGGTTTAACCTAATTCGTTTTATAGAATGAAGACGAGAAACGGTCCCGATCATGATAACGGAAGTACAAGCGAGGACGCCGAGTTTTCGGCCAAGGTTGAGGCCGTCTTTAAAAAGTTAAAAGCGGATTTTCTTACGGACGTCCGAAAGGTCTTTCAAGATTCGGTCGATGGGCAGGTGACCGATTTGATAAATGAACGAATGAAGGCCACTATCGAAGAGGCCCTTGACGCTAGGAATATCTATCCTCGCGGTGAAGGAGGCGAAGGAAGGCGGGACTTCCACTACAAGAACTTCAAGGATGCTCAACCCCCGATGTTTAATGGGGTGTGGGATCCTTTAAAAAGTACATGTTGGATCTCCGATATTGAGGGAGCTTTCCGTACCGCGGAATGTCCTCCCGAAAAGAAGACGAGGTATGGTTCTAGCATGTTACGCGAAGAAGCTAAGTTGTGGTGGACGATAAAATAAACTTGTATGGTGAAGAACAATGTATGGGTTTGATTTGGGAAGATTTCAAGAAAGAGTTTTTCAAAGAATACCGAACTTCTTCCGACCTCGATAGAATCCGGGACGAGTTGCACCATTTGCAACAAGGTTCCATGGATTTGGTTACCCTCAAGTCTACATTCTTGGCAAAGACTCGTTTTTGCCCAGAATATGTTGGTGATGATCATAAGCTCATGAAGGATTTCTACCGTACTTTGAATGATGAGTACAAGGGGAAGATTAATCGGGGTATGGCTAAGTCTTTTGATGAATTGTTCGAGTTGGCTCGGGGTTTTGAGCCGGAGGTTCCAAGAAAGAGTGATTTCATGTTTTCCAAAAGAAAGTTTGAAGGTTTTAGTTACTCTAACGCCTCAAGCAAGAAGAGCAAAAGCAAGAGGGGGGCTGAAAGTGTCAATAGTGCAAAGAAAGGCACTACCGGTGGGTTTTCTTATACGTGCTACAATTGTGGGCAACCGGGTCATATGGCTCGTGAGTGTCCGAAACCATCTTCCGGAAACAAGGTCACTTGTTTTAATTGCGGAAAAGAAGGGCATAAGAAGCCGGAGTGTCCCGACTTGCGCAATGATAATGTTAAGCGGTTAGAGAATGCAGCGGGTACGGCTAGGGGTCGCAACTATTTGATGACCAATGATGAAGCCAAACAATCGCACGAAGTTGTCTCAGGTACTTACATGGTTAATTCTAATCCGGCAAGGATTCTTTTCGATAGCGGTGCAAATTTGTCGTTTGTGTCTCCTAAATTTGTGCCTAAACTTAATAGACCGTTAGCTAAGTTAAGTCGTCCGATAGAAGTCGAAATAGCGGACGGGAAGACGGTGCTAGTGGTTGATGTGTGTGATAATTGTGATGTTGTTTTTGGTGCCGAAACCTTTAAAATTGATCTTATTCCAATGACCTTGGGCGACTTTGATATTGTCATTGGTATGGATTGGTTCGATCGTTATAGAGCCGATATTGCTTGCCATGATAAGTTTATTCGTGTAAAGACCCTAAGTGGGGGAGAGTTAATTATTCATGGTGATAAGCAAAGGAGACCGGTGCCGATATGCACTTTTGCACGGGCACGTCATTTTGTTGTTACCGGTGGCATGGCTTTCCTTGCTCATGTTGTTGATACTCGCAATGAGCCACCACCTATTCGTGAAATTCCGGTTGTTAGTGAATTCGAAGACGTTTTTCCGGACGAATTACCGGGTGTTCCGGCGGAAAGACAAGTTGAGTTTCGTATTGAGTTGGTTCCGGGAGCTACTCCCATTGCTAAAACTCCTTATCGTTTAGCACCAACAGAAATGCAAGAGTTGTTAAATCAAACCCAAGAGTTGTTCGAGAAGGGTTTTATTCGACCGAGTGCTTAGCCATGGGGCGCTCCGGTGTTATTTGTGAAGAAGAAAGATGGTAGTATGCGTATGTGCATTGATTACCGTGAGTTGAATAAAGTGACGATCAAGAATCGTTATCCATTACCTAGGATTGACGATTTATTTGATCAACTTCAAGGTGCAACGTATTTCTCTAAGATCGGCCTACGGTCCGGCTATCACCAAATGCGGGTCCGTGAGGAAGACATAGAGAAAACAGCTTTTCGAATGCGTTATGGGCATTATGAGTTTGTAGTTATGCCCTTTGGTCTTACGAATGCACCGGCGGCATTCATGGATCTTATGAACAAAGTGTGCCAACCTATGTTGGACAAGTTGGTAATAGTGTTCATTGACGACATACTAGTCTACTCGAAAAGTATGAACGAACATGAACATCATTTGCGTGAAGTATTGAAGACGCTACGAAAGGAGAAGTTGTATGCAAAGTTCTCCAACTGTGAATTTTGGCTAAGGGAAGTTCAATTCCTTGGTCATATTGTGAACGAAAACGGTATTCAAGTAGATCCGGGGAAGATCGAGACGGTGAAGGATTGGAAGCAACCGACTACGCCTACGGAAATTCGAAGTTTTCTTGGATTGGCCGGTTATTATCTTCGGTTTATCCAAGATTTTTCTAAGATAGCTTCTTCGTTGACGAAATTGACAAGGAAGAATGCGAGGTTTGTTTGGGAGAACGAGCAAGAAATTGCTTTTCAATTGTTAAAAGAAAAGTTGTGTCAAGCTCCGGTGTTAGTGTTACTGGAAGGTGTTGAAGACATGGTGGTTTATTGTGATGCTTCCTTAAATGGTCTCGGGTGTGTTCTAATGCAAAGAGGTAAAGTCATCGCTTATGCCTCTCGACAATTAAAAGAACATGAAACGAGGTATCCGACTCATGATCTTGAGTTGGCGGCGGTTGTGCATGCGTTGAAAATTTGGCGCCATTACTTGTATGGTGTCAAGTGTACGATTTATTCGGATCATAAGAGTTTGAAACATCTCTTTAATCAACGAGATTTGAATTATCGCCAACGTAGGTGGATGGATGTGGTGAAAGACTACGATTGTGAAATACTTTATCATCCGGGTAAGGCGAATATGGTCGCGGATGCGTTGAGTTGAAAGAGTCAACATCCGACGATACGATTTGGATCGTTACGTTTGATTATTACCAACGATTTTCTTGAAAAGCTTGGTGAGATTCAAATAGAGGCTTATGTTCACAACAAGCATACGGAGCGAATTGTGGGCCAATCGGAGTTTATTACTATGGGTCCGCGTGGCTTGTTGTCTTTCCAAGGAAGGGTGTGGGTGCCTAAGATGGGTGATTACTGACGAGTGCTACTTGATGAAGCACATAAGTCAAAATATTCCATTCATCCGGGCGCGACGAAAATGTATCTTGACTTGAAGAAAGATTATTGGTGGCCGGGCATGAAGCGTGATGTTGTGAAGTATGTTGAGCAATGCGTCACGTGTTTGCAAGTAAAAGCCGAACACCAAAAGCCGTATGGTAAATTGCAACTGTTAGAAATTCCGAAATGGAAATGGGAGCACATTACCATGGATTTCATAACAAAGTTACCTAAGACGGCGAGAACCCAATTTGATACGATTTGGGTGATAGTTGACCGGTTGATGAAAAGTGCTTTGTTTCTTCCCATTAAAGAAGCGATATCGTCGGAGACCTTGGCTAAGTTGTTTATCAAGGAAGTGGTCGCTCAACATGGGGTTCCTATATCTATTATTTCGGATCGAGATACCCGTTTTACATCTCGATTTTGGGAAAAGTTTCATGAGGATATGGGTACACAATTGAAGTTGAGCACGGCGTATCATCCTCAAACGGACGGTCAAACCGAACGTATGAATCAAACTTTGGAAGATATGTTACGGGAGTGCATTATTGATTTCGGTGGTAGTTGGGATGAGCATTTGCCTTTGGTGGAATTCTCGTATAATAATAGTTATCATACTAGTATCGGGATGCCACCTTATGAGATGCTTTATGGGCGGAGGTGTCGGACTCCCATTTGTTGGGGAGAAGTGGGACAAAGAGAAATCGGGAGTACCGATTTGGTTTTAGAGACGAATAACAAGATTGATATTATTCGGGAACATTTGAGAAAGGCTCAAGATAGACAAAAGTCGTATGCCGACAAACGTAGACGAACGATCGAATTTCAAGAAGGCGATATGGTGATGCTTAAGGTTTCGCCATGGAAGGGTATTATTCGATTTCGAAAACGGGGAAAGTTAGCTCCTCGGTTTATTGGTCCCTTTAAAGTTTTAGCTCGTGTTGATGAAGTTGCGTATCGTTTGGAATTACCCGAAGAGCTTGCGGGGATTCATAATACATTTCATGTTTCCCATCTCCGTAAGTGTCTTGTGGATGATTCATCATGGGTGCCGTTAGACGAAATTGAGCTAAATAACAAGTTGGAGTATGTTGAGGAGCCGGTTGCTATACTCGATGAAAAGGTTAAGAAATTGAGAAATAAAGAGGTGAGGACTTTTAAAGTCCAATGGCGTCGAAGTATAGGTTCCGAGTTTACTTGGGAGCCCGAAGAGTTCGTGTTGGTATATCTTCCCTCTTGTCATGCGGCTTGGATTGTGAGGATGCAATCCGAATAAGTGGGGGAGAGTTGTAAGACCCTAATCAGTTTATACAGCAGTGTAATTATGTTACATAGAGTGTGGGTGATGTTGTGCAGTTAAACAGAAGTCACTGAGTGAGCTGAGCCTAGTGCGCGCCGCGCACACTAAAGGGAGCGCGCCGTGCACCCCTTACTGTAGTCGGGTTCCCGCTTTTTAAATCAGATATTTTGATGGGCATTTTGGTAAATTCACTTATGGACGAATTAAAGGCCCTAGATCAGTTTGGTTGAGCCTCATTACTCTATTTCTAACCACCAGACTTCATCCACTTAAATCCTAGTGAGAGAGTGTGATTCAAGTGTGAGAAAGCTCAAATCGTTGAAGAAGAAGCGTGTTTCGGGTTTTAGCTTGAGCATTAAAGTTGTTCATCTCCTCGTTAGCTTCGTTTTTATTGTGGTGGTAAGCCCTAAACTTGATTACCTTAGTTTAATGTGTTTAAGGGTTAGGGTTTGGGCTAGTGTTGCACATAAAACCCATTTGTAAGTAATTTGGGGGTTTTGGGTAAGTTTGGGTCATGAAGACCCAAATGGTGACTAACCTAGGGTTTTGAAAGGGTAAATGGGTCTTAAAGGCCTAGAAAATCACTAGTACACTTATAGTTAATGTTAGTGGGTGTCATTTGGGTTGTGGATGACCCAAATGGGTGTGTTGACCTTGAAATGGGTCAAATGGGTCTTTAATGACCTAAGTGGTGTTGCATGTGTGAAAATGAGTTAAATTGGTGATTTAAAAAAGTGTAATAAGACCATATTTGACTAGAGATAGGGTTTTTGGTGAAGTTGACCCATTATTAGGGTTAATGGTGCAAAATGGGTCGGGATTGCACTTTGGGTCAAAATGACTTTGGAATGGTGAAAGAATTGGTTGACCAACTTGAGTTTGCGTTTGATAATATGTATAACGTGATAGGTACGTTATTTTGAGGTTTCGCAAGCTCGGGTATCTTTTCACAAGACTTTGAGGTGAGTGGAATAATTATATGCGTAGGTATATAATGTATCTATTTGTTGTAGCGTGAAATGTGTAGTGTCGAGGTGTTAAGACACCATGTTTCACGTAAAGGGTGTAGCATCGAGGTGTTAAGATGCCACTCAGGGTGATGTGCCGAGGAGTTAAGGTGCCACCCTAGGGGTTAGTGGTGCGAGGTGTTAAGTGCCCTAATGGATGTTATGAACACCGATGGCGTTTTCGCGAGCGCCGTTCCCTTGTACTATTGGTCGACCATGGTTACTTGTGTTGTAAGCATATTATATCATTTCTAGTTATATTATTATGCGGTTGTTGCTAGCTTGTGGTATTGGAGATTATAGCTTGTTAATGTGACGATAAGCTAATTGTGTTGCTAGCACGTTTGCGGTTTGTGTAAGTGTATGCAAGTAGGTATAATTATATATGTATTCGCATAACTATTGCATTCACTAAGCTTTGCTTACCCTCTCGTTGTTTACCATTTTATAGGTTCGGTTTTGGACAAGGGTAAGAGCATCGTATTGGACTAGAGATCCCGCTTGATGCTAGGGGACGCTTTTGGCTTTAGTTGCTCTTGGAGTTTGACCGGTAGTTGGGTAGTTTAATCCCAAACGCCATGCTCATTGTGTAGTTTGGAACTTAAACTTTTTGGTGGTCGAAACTCTAAACTTGTATTAAACTTGTATTTTGGGTCGTGTGGGCCCCGCTTATAAAACGTCATTTTTATGTTTGATTCGTGTTAGTTTTACATATATAAGTTTGTTGTGAAAAGCGTTCGGTCTAAAAGTGTCGGGAAGTTGAAGATCTTTTCGCAAAAAATGGACATTTTGATCAGAACTGTCTCAGGCCTTGTGCGCGCCGCACACAGGCAGTGGTGCGCGCTGCGCACCCCCCAGATCAGTTTTAAAATTTTTTTTTTATTCCGCATTTTTGGTTGGTTAACGGGTTGGGTTGTTACATGCGGAGCGTACGAGGGAAGCTATCACAAAATAGTGAAATGAATGGATAAAGATTTGCCTTAGCTTTTGACAGAGTCAGGGTTGAATTTAGAAAATAAGGTGCGTCTTAACTTTTGATGTTGTCTTAGTTGAATTCCGGAATTCAAGGGATTTAAAGGAAATCTTCGTAATAAGATTTGGTTCTTTGGTAGTTAAAGAAATTAAGATCTCTATAATTAATTACAGTGATCTGCCTCGATTACTCTGTCTGATATTTCCATTATAAATCCACCCTCTTAGTTTGCATTATACTTTAGAGTTCCATCCTCTAGTTTTCTCTTCTCGACTTTAAGTCAAACGAATAATGGTCCAGAATTCGTAGGTATGAAGTTTCGAATGAACATGAGTAATGTTCTAAGAAAGATTGTAATAGTACGATCTTGATTGGTTAAGTTACCAGAAATCAAAAGAAAAGATAGAACTATCAAGAAAATATGTTCTTGATATGTTTAGAAATCAGGTAGAATGTAAAAGTCGTGTAATATGGCACATGATGACGTTAGGTTCTGTGAATCATCACGTTCCATTAGAAACTCAGCATGACCTACTGTAATATAATCACGTTGATCAAGTGTCATTATATTATACTAACTCATGCGTCAATTTCCAACACTACTTCAAAAACATTCATATTTTAAATTCGAAGGTTTACATAATATAGAAACTAAACAGTTTCTTTCATGGTGTAATAAAGATAACGTGAAAAGATATCTGATTTCAGATAAGGATAGTTATGAAAATATCTTCAAAAATATCGAAGATATTTATGACGATATTTTGGAATTTCTAAGATCGAAGGTTGATGAATAAAATCCTTTTGCAAGGATTTAGAATAAATAAGGAGCAAGATATTCGCTGAAGAGTTCATCAGATACAGAATTATCTAAATTCATTAAGTACAGGTTTAGTCCTTGTGATTTGTCCACAGTCTCCTTTATAGTTTGCTCAATCCGTTGTTCAGTTCCAACATTTCTGAGCTTTGCCAACATACTATTCGTTATCATTAAACTTTTGGCTGTTACGGTCGTTTATAGTTTTTGCTGCTTCGTCAGTATATTTCAAAATTTGGAGAACTGATTCATTAATTGGAGTGCGTATCAGAATTTCAGAATAGAAGATCATAATTCCAAGAGATAAATGTTATATGTATACATATAACTGTTGATGTAGAAACACTGCGAGATTTCAAAATACTGATTGCTAGTTCTTGGTAATTGGTATGGCAATTCTCGTTATAAGATGCGGATGAGCATATGATAAGGTTTCGATAACTATAATGATTTTTCGGAAAGTCAAAGATCAACGAAGTTGTTGGTAAGCTTACTACTAATGTGGTAGAATATAAACGATTCTCTGGTAACAATGACGAAGAGGGTAATCATATATATCAGGGTTGTAATAAGGCTATTTCGGATGAAAAAGTCGAAATTGTCTTGCTGAAGCTGTTACAAAATTCGCTACCTTGAAAAGGGATTGTAAAGTTATTTTGGGTAATAATAACACTAAAGGAATTAGCACAGCTACGTGTTAAATGTTTACTCAGTTTCCGAGAGTTTTCAGGTGCATAACTATACGCATCAATCTTTTCTTTCTGTAGTTGAAGTGTGGTTGGTTCATCCTCTCGATTGAGGTGTTTTCAAGAATCATGAAAGGTTTGAACACAGATTGTAATCGTCGAGATACAAATGAGGTTTAAGATGAAATCAAGTGGAAAACTTGAATAAATGTTTAGTTTCATATGTTATAATCAATATTTTAATTCATTTTAATTGTCCAATGTCATTAGTCCACAGTCGATAGTCCAAAGTTAACAGTCCAATAATTCATATATAATTTAATATATAATATTCGAATTAATTAATACGTATCGTGACCTGTGTACATGTATCATACTCGATCACAACTCAAACTATATATATTATTGTAGAATCAACCTCAACCCTGTATAGCTAACTCCAGCATTACTGCATATAGAGTGTCTATGGTTATTCCAAATAATATATATAGATGCGTCGATATGATATGTCAAAACCTTGTATACGTGTCCCGATATTTAAAGTGCGTAAAATAAATAACAGAAATTAAATGACGATAAATAAAATTGCGAGAATTAAAATTGCAATAAATAAATTACGATAAATAAATTGCGATAAATAAAAGGTAATACGGAATTAACAGTTAGCTAGGAACAGTTAGCGTGGATTCTTAACAAAATTTCTCGTAGTTAATTTGTTTGTTTCTAACAAATTTTATTTTGTCCAATGTTTTCTTCATTATGCCACTTATTGGATTATGATAAATCAAAATCCAAATATGAAATTGGATGAAAATAGTTATTCTACGGTGAACGGATTCGTATATCTGTGGATGTAGGTAGGATAGTAAATGACTGTTGAATCAGCTTCGACGAATGTACAGTGTAACTTATTAAGGTGAAATCTAATATTCCTATAGTATTACCTACCTGTTAAAATATTTTCACCATTAACAGTTTGTACAAAAGAATTTTTAATTACAATCTTTATGAAAACATATATACGTATATATTTTCTTCAGATGTAATCATGGATTTAATGAGTTAATATGATATTAAACTCATTTGGTTTACGTTTAGAACTAGTGTACATAATCTCTAAAACATTAGAGGTTACATAACCATAATGTCGAACGAAGATAAATGATGTAGAACCTCATGTAGAACGATGATTATTCTTGAGGTACAGAATGAGATGTTGAGGCATGTGATGTTGAAACTTGGGTTGTTGGTGGTACTGTTGGTGCCGGTGATGTTGCTGAAGGTGGTAAATTTTGCACCATATTCTCCAAATTTATTTTTCGTGCGCGAAGTTTGTTGACTTCTTCTATTATTTCGGGATGATTGTCGGTTGGAACGAGCGAATGAATAAGGTTTAGAATCTGAGATATTATGTAATCATGACGAGATATTCGAGAAATGAGGGTGAAAATGATATTTCGGACTGGTTCACCGGTAAGTGCTTCAGGTTCTTCGCCAAGAGGTGAATTTGGTTGATGGAAAGGATCACCTTCTTTTTGTCTCCAATGATTAAGTAGGCTACGAACCCATCAGATGAATTGGTTGATTCATTCTGGTGACACTGCTTTCGGAGCTTAGGTGAAACTCCATATCGGAATAGCTGTCGGAATCCGAGGAATTAGAACTGGTTGAGGGATTCATCTCGTACGATCAGATGAAGGATTTTTCGATAAGAAATAGATTATAGGATGTGAAAGGACCCGTCCTAATCCATCTGGACGAAGTCACCAACAACTGGTTCCATTGGGATGATCGACCCCAAATACCGTCTTTAAAATGAGCAAATGCATAGCGGAATGTTTCTTTCATACCTGAGAATAAACATGCTTTCAAGTGTCAACCAAAAGGTTGGTGAGTTCATTAGTTTAACATAAATAACCATTAACATCATTTTAATAGACCACAAGATTTCCATATTCAGTTTTCATGAATATACGTCCCATTCATAGAGACAAAAATATCATTCATATGGATTGAACACCTGGTAACCGACATTCACAATATGCATATAAGAATATCCCCATCATTCCGGGATCCTCCTTCGGACATGATATAAATTTCGAAGTACTAAAGCATCCGGTACTTTGGATGGGGCTTGTTGGGCCCGATAGATCTATCTTTAGAGTTCGCGTCAATTAGGGTGTCTGTTCCCTAATTCTTAGATTACCAAACTTAATAAAAAGGGGCATATTCGGTTTAATAATTCAACCATATAATGTAGTTTCGATTACTTGTATCTATCTCGTAAAACATTTATAAAAGCAGCGCATGTATTCTCAGTCCCAAAAATATATATAAAAAGGTAGTAATGAAACTCACGCATATAAATATTGTAAAACATTTTTTAAAACATTTGCATGTATTCTCAGTCCCAAAAATATATATTGCAAAAGCATTTAAAAAGGGAGCAAATGAAACTCACCTAATGTATTTTGTAGTAAAAATACATATGAATAAATTGAACAAGTGTAGAGTTGGCCTCGGATTCACGAACCTATATTCAATTATGTATATTAACACATGTAATGGTAATCGAACCGTTTTATATAGATTTACCAGTTATATCCTTTTTATATTAATAATGTATATATAAATATATATGTTTCTTATATTCATTTTATTAGATAAAATAGTAATTTTCATTATATTATATGTATTAAACATATCATTTGTATATTAATAACAGTAGTTATAACAATATAAAAAAAATATTAATAGTGATAAAAATGTTTATAATACATAATATTAATGATAATAATGATAATGATAATAATAATGTTACTAGTAATAATAATAATAATAATAATAATAATAATAATAATAATAATAATAATAATAATAATAATAATAATAATAACAATTAAAATTGATAATTTAAACAAGATACTTTTCTTAATAGTATTAATAAAAAAAAAATGTTAATTTTTATGATAATACTATTAATAATATTAATGATAATAACAATGATATTAGTAATAATGATAACAATAGTAGTAGTAATAATAATAATGAATAAATAACAAACAATAATAAATGTGAATACCCTCAAAAGCTTTTAGTAAAAAGAAGTGCTCCAGAAGGGACTCGAATACGCGACCTCACGAAACTCGACAACACCTTAAACCATTCCACTGTTCCTACTTTGCTGTTAAAATTCTTAACCCATGTTTATTTAATCTATCTTCTGTCTCGTTCCAATATTTATGGCCCAACAATAGAAGAAGGTGTTTGGCCCAATAACAAAGGCAGCCCAACAGCCGATTTTCGGCCCAAGCCAAATCACACGGCCCAACATATTAATTTAGAAGAACACTATGTTAGTCTAAATATTAGATTAAACAATCCATTGAGCTATCCCATTAAAATACTTCACAGTGGGTTTCGGTTTATGTAAAAAAAAAAAATATAGAATAGGGTAAAGTGGCGACAATATTTAATGGAGGGGTACACTGGTTCCTAAAACAGTTATGTAAGTTTAAACATCATCAATATTCAACATTTATTCATCTTTTTCTTCTTCTTTTTAAACAACATATTCGATTAAACATTGATAGGATACATAGCAGCCGTTTCATGTAGCATCACCTATCGTTGATGTAACAGTGAACCATAAAATGACATCGATTAACAGGTTGATCGTTTGAGTCTATATAGAAAATTGGTGTGTTCTTGAGTGTCTTGTCAGTCGCCCAAAATCAGGAATAAAAGGTAGGTTGCAATGGAGCTTGTTTGGTGATTTATGGTGGTGAGAGACCATGAAGTTTGCGGTTATATGGTGATGGACAGTGGTGGTGGTCCTTGGCCTAGTTTGACTAAAAACAAATGAAAGTAAGCGATGTTTATGGTGACTTTCATGAGAGAGAGTGAGAGAGAGAGAGAGAGAGAGAGAGAGAGAGAGAGAGAGAGAGGATGGTGGTAGTGAACTAAGGTTATGGTGATGGTTTAGGTTATTGGTTAGTCGTGGTGTTCTCGAGTGGTTTAATCGATCAAGGAGGGAATGAGATTGTTGTGGATAATGGGTATTTGCAGAAAAATCAAATCATATATCTATATAAATATAGATTGAAGGAAACATAAGTAGTAACTAAAAATAATTGAAGTAATTTATCGTTTAAGTGGGTTTGAGATTTGTTCTAACTGAAACTTACAGTTAGTCAAGAAGTAGCACTTGATTAGAGGTAGGTGTATGTGAGTTTTGATTTGTAGGATCTTGGCGAAGGTGGTGATGATTATTCGAAGTAGAACAGAATATGTACAGCAACATACGATTAAATAAAGTGGGTGGGTTTGTAATATGCAAGTTATTCAATTGGGTTTGTTGGGTTTTTAGACAACGGTGATCGTGGTTAATAGATTAGTTGATGGATTTTTCTTAGTTGGAGGGTTCACGAAGGGAAAACAGAAAGAAAGAAGGGAATAACGAGCAGCAGGCAAAGTAAATTTGCAGGTTTATCAGAGTTGGCCTTCGAATGGTAAATAGATACCTGATAATTATTGCAGCGTTTTTCTTGGAGGTGATGTTCACGCAGGAAGTAATAAACAGAAGGCAAGATGATGGTGGTAGTTGAAGTCGGTATTCGATGGCGGTTGGCTGTTGAGGTGGCCAAAGATTGAAGTAGGAAAGGTGATGTTCCATAGTGGCTTCGAACTAGCAACAATCCATGAGCAGTTTGATAGTAGCAAATAACATGTATTATTGACGATGTTTGATGATGGTATTGGTTATGATTTCTAAATTGTGGCAACAATGATCAAAGATGAGGGTTAACGGCTTGTTGGGGATCATGATGGTGTTGAAGGACGAGGGTTTGGCGATTGTTGTTTTTGGATTGGTACCTCGGGGGCGGTTTGTTGTACATGAAGAAGAAGCAAGGATGTCAATTAATATATGTATGTATATGTAGGTTTTATATATTTGTGCATGTATAATATAAATGTCAAAGAATCAAAAAAAAAAAGTGACCTTTCAAATATCTTTTCAACTCACGGATATTATTGTGTTATTAATATTTAATAATTAATAATTAATAATATAATATAATAATTATAATATATTAAAATTAATTAAACATGTGAAGATAAAAGTTAGCAGCCTCTACTTTGATAACATGTACCGACAGTTTTCCTACTGAGTACCATCGTGTCCATTGCTAAACAGTTATCATCTAAAAGTGTTCCTAAAATTCCTTAATTTTTAGTTTAAATATATTTTATTATCTCAATCATTAACTGTATAAAACCGGATCAAAAAGGTTCATAAATTATTTACTTTCTGTTCTAATTTATATGTACGGAGTACTAGTATTTAGTCTTTAAAAAGGTAAAAATATTTTCATGAAGCCTAAAATCTTCGTAATCGATTTACAGTTCAACTTTCATTTTATATCTTCATACATATGTACTATATCATTATGAACACTAAAGAAATGTCATCCGAATGTTACAGACGTTTACAGAATAGGTCCAAAATCATATTTATTCAATAAGCTCTTTATATATATAAGAACAGTTTTAAATAATAAATTTTTACTAAGTAAATATATTTATTAATTACATATTTTAAACAATTAAATTTAATATAATAATATATACACAAGTAATATTTATATATATATATATATATATATATATACTTACACATATTTATATATATATATATATATATATATATATATATATATATATATATATATATATATATACACACATATTTACAAACACTGGTTCGTGAATCATCGGGATTTGTCAAAGGGTAAATGAATACATGAGCATAGTTCAAAATTATTTGTGACTCAACATTACAGACTTTGTTTATCGTGTCGAAATCATATAAAGATTAAGTTTAAATTTGGTCGACAATTCCCGGGTCGTCACAGTACCTACCCGTTAAAGAAATTTTGTCCCAAAATTTGATTGGGATGGTCATGGTTGACAATAAGTATGTTTTCATGATGAAAATGGGTTGTTAACTAGAGTTTCATCATTATTGAGTAATATCGATAAAAAAATTCGATTATTTGAAGCATACGAGTGAAGCTATCACCAAAGAGTGAAATAGAAAAGTAAAGATTCATCTAAACTTTTGACAGAGTCAGGGTTGAATTTAGAAAATAAGGTGCGTCTTAGCTTTTGACGCTGTCTTGGTTGAATTCCGGATTTCAAGGGATTAAAGAAAATCTTCAAAATCTATAAGATTTGATTCTTCGGCGAACAAGGAAATTAAAATCTCTATAATTAAATACAGTGATCTGTCTCGATTACTCTGTCTAATATTTCCATTATAATTCAAACTCTTCCGTTCCATTATTCTCACCAATCCTATACTTTCTTTCTTAATCCATACATCCAAAAGATTATAAAAATACTTAATCCAGTTCTAATTCTTGATATTTCCCTAATTTTTATTTCTGTCATTCTTCCCTTCAATCTTCCACCAGAGAACTTTTGCTTACTTTTAATATAACCTTGGGGTGATACTATTCTTAATTATGCCGTGTATTTATATTGCTATTCGTATTAATATCCATGGTTTGTAATTTCTGCGTTGCTGTTGGATTTTATATCTTCTCTTATATTTCAATGTCCCTGTTTCTGTCTCCTATAATTAGTGTCATCCACAGTTAATGCGCTCTCTTATTTGCTGCGATATATACCCCCTTTCTATTTCGGAGCTTCATACTTTGGTTTACTATTCGCAAGTAACGGTCCAGAATTCATAGGTATGGAGTTTTGAATTATCATAATATACAAGATAGAAAGGAAAGGTAGTAGCACGATTTGTTTTGTCAAATTTCCTGAATCATTGAGAATAGAACTATCAAGAATATATTTTCTTGATATATTCAGAAGTTAAGCAGAATGAAAGAGTTATGTAACATGGCACATGATGACGTTATAATCTGTGAATTATCATGTTCCATTTATAAACTCAGCATGACTTACTATAATATAATCACGTTGATCAAGTGTCATTATATTATACTAACTCATGCATTAGTTTCCAACATTACTTTAATAACATTCATATTTTAAGCTCGAAAGTTTACAGAGTATAGAAACTAACATTTTCTATATGATGTAACACTGATATCAGGAAGAGATTAATGATTTCAGATAACGATAGTTATGAAAATATCTTCAGAAATATGGAGGATATTTATAATGAAAGATACGATGATATCTTGGAATTTCTAATATCGATGGATGATGAAGAAGGTTTGTCCGTAAGGGTTTAGATTCGAAAGCAAGGTATTCGCTAAAGATTTCATCAGAAACAGAATCATTGGAATTCTTTGAAGTCAAACTTATTCTTTGTGATATGTCCACGGCTTCCTTCATAGTTTTGCATAATCCTCTTTTCGGTACTAAATTTTCTATTGAATGTTTCCAATATAATGATACACAGGAAGCACGAGGAGATATATAATTTCGGACAAAATTATTTATGAAAATATCCTCAGAAATATCGAAGATATTGATGATGATATTTTGGAATTTCTAAGTTCGATGGTTGATGGAGAAAGATTTTTCGCAAGATTTTAACATGACTTCGGAGCAAGATATTCTCTAAAGATTTCAACGGATCCAGAATTACTTGGATTCTTTGAACATATGGTATATTACTTGTGTTTGGCCTTAGTCTCCTTCATGGTTTGCTCAATCTATTTTTCAGTACTAAATTTTCTATCGAGCGTTCCTAACTCTCCCTTCTTTATCATCAAACTTTTGGCCGTTTAGACCATCTACAATTTTTCTGTTTCCTCTGCATTTAATGCTACGATATCTGAATCATCAGTTATCAATCCGAGGTGGTTTCAGGAGAATTGAGTTTTTAGATGATTAAACGCTGATGGTATTATGGTGGAATATAAAAGGTTCACCAGTAACGATAAAAGAGTACGCATGTATATCAAGGTTATAATAAGGTTGTTTTGAACGAAAAGTCGAAGTTGACTCGCTGGAGTTGTGACAAAATTTGCTACTTTGAAAGGAATTACTAAGTTATTTTGGGTAATAATAACACTAAGGAATTAGCACAGTTACGCGTTAAACGTTTACTCAGTTGCCGGGAGTTTCTCAGGTGCATAACTATATGCATAAATCTTTCCTTCCGTGGATGAAGTGCGGTTGTTTCATCCTATCGATTGAGGTGTTTTCAAGAATCATGAAAGGTTTGAACGCAGATTGTAATTGTCAAGATACAAATGAGGTTTAAGATGAAATCAAGCGGCAAACTTGAAGAATTTTTTAGTTTCATATGTTATAATCAATATTTTAATTCCTCAGTTGATAGTCCACAGTTAGCAATTCAATAATTCATATGCAGTTTATTATATAATATTTGAATTAATTAATATGTATCGTGACCCGTATACATCTCAGACTCGATCACAACTCAAACTATATATATTATTGTAGAATCAACCTCAACCCTGTATAAAGAACTCGATCATTACTGCATATAGAGTGTCTATGGTTATTCCAAATAATATATATAGATGCGTCGATATGATATGTCAAAACCTTGTATACGTGTCCCGATATTTAAAGTGCGTAAAAATAAATAACAGAAATTAAATGATGATAAATAAAGTTGCGAGAATGTAAATTGCGATAATTAAAATGTAATACGGAATTAACAGTTAGCTAGGAATAGTTTGCTAGGATTTCGTTAGCGTGAATTCTTAACAAAATTCTTCTCATAATTAAATCGTTTGTTTCTAACAAATTTTATTTTGTCAAATGTTTTCTTCATTATGCCACTTGTTGGATTTTGATAAATCAAAATCTAAATATGAAATTGGATGAAAATGGTTATTCTGTGGTGAACGGATTTATATATCGGTGGATGTAAGTAGGATAGTAAATGTCTGTTGAATCAGCTTCGACGAATGTACAGTGCAACTTATTAATGTGAAATATGTATATTCCTCGGGTATTACCTACCCGTTAAAATATTTTCACCATTAACGATTTGTACGAAAGAAATTTTAATTACAATCTTTATGAAAAATATATATACCTATATATTTTCTTCAGATGTAATCATAGATTTAATGAGTCAATATGATATTAAACTCATTTAGTTTACCGTTAGAACAAGAATATATATATAATCTCTAAAACATTAGAGATTACATAATCTCCATGTCGAACGAAGATAAATGATGTAGAACGTCATGTAGAACGATGATTATGCTCGAAGTACAGAATGAGATGTTGAGATATGTGATGTTGAGACTTGGGTTGTTGATGGTACTATTGGTGCCGGTGATGTTGCTGAAGCTGGTAAGTTTTGCACTGTATTTTCTAATTGATTACTTGAGCGCGAAGCTCATTAACTTCTTCTATTATTCCGAGATGATTGTCGGTCAGAACGAACGGATAAATAAGGTTTAGAATTTTAGATAGAATGTAATCGTGGAGAGATAATCTGGAAATGAGTGCGAAAATGGTATTTCGAATGGGTTCACCGGTAAGTGCTTCAGGTTCTTTATTAAGAGTACAGGTTGGTGGGTGAAAAGAATCGCCCTCTTCTCATCTCCATTGATTAAGTCGATTACGAATCCATCAGATAAATTGGGGATGGCTGATTGATTAATTCATTCTGGTGATGCTGCTTTCGGAGCTTAGGTGAACATCCATATCGGACTGGTTGTCGGAATAACTATCGAAATAGCTATCAGAATCTGAGGGATTCGAACTGGTTAAGGGATTCAGCTCGTACGATCAAATGAAGGATTTTTGATAAGAAATAGATTATAGAATGTAGATTAGTACCCTGCAATACATAATTTATATGTGCATATATAATACTAAAATCTCATAAGTTACGGAGAAATCTACGGAATCTGTCAGGCAATGTCTACAGTAGCAGATACGCTAAGATATGAATTTTTGTCTATACACTATTCATGCAATCAATGCAGCAAGATGTGTCTAGACTAATAATGATAAGCAGATGATTTTCGACTAGAAGCGATAAGCAAAAACTTTTCACATGTAGACACGGTCGAAGTCCAGACTCACTAAGGCATCCTAACGACTTATCAGTTAGACACACTAATGCAGACCTGGTTCGCTAAGACCACCGATCTGATACCAACTGAAAGGACCCGTCCTAATCCATCTGGACGAAGTCACCAACAACTGGTTCCATTGCGATGATCGACTCCAAATACTGTCTTTAAAATGAGCAAATGCATAGCGGAATGTTTCTTTCATACCTGAGAATAAACATGCTTTCAAGTGTCAACCAAAAGGTTGGTGAGTTCATTACTTTCAAATAAATAACCATTAACATCATTTTAATAGACCACAAGATTTCCATATTCAGTTTTCATAAATATACGTCCCATGCATAGAGACAAAAATATCATTCATATGGATTGAACACCTGGTAACCGACATTCACAATATGCATATAAGAATATCCCCATCATTCCGGGATCCTTCTTCTGACATGATATAAATTTCGAAGTACTAAAGCATCCGGTACTTTGGATGGGGCTTGTTGGGCCCGATAGATCTATCTTTAGAGTTCGCGTCAATTAGGGTGTCTGTTCCCTAATTCTTAGATTACCAGACTTAATAAAAAGGGGCATATTCGGTTTAAAATTCAACCATATAATGTAGTTTCGATTACTTGTGTCTATCTCGTAAAACATTTATAAAAGCAGCGCATGTATTCTCAGTCCCAAAAATATATATAAAAAGGGAGTAATGAAACTCACGCATATAAATATTGTAAAACAGTTATTAAAGCATTTGCATGTATTCTCAGTCCCAAAAATATATATTGCAAAAGCATTTAAAAAGGGAGCAAATGAAACTCACCTAATGTATTTTATAGTAAAAATACATATGAATAAATTGAACAAGTGTAGAGTTGGCCTCGGATTCATGAACCTATATTCAATTATGTATATTAACACATGTAATGGTAATCGAACCGTTTTATATAGATTTACTAGTTATATCCTTTTTATATTAATAATGTATATATAAATATATATGTTTCTTATATTCATTTTATTAGATAAAATAGTAATTTTCGTTATATTATATGTATTAAACATATCATTTGTATATTAATAACAGTAGTTATAATAATACAAAAAAAAAATATTAATAGTGATAAAAATGTTTATAATACATAATATTAATGATAATAATGATAATGATAATAATAATGTTACTAGTAATAATAATAATAATAATAATAATAATAATAATAACAACAATTAAAATTGATAATTTAAACAAGATACTTTTCTTAATAGTATTAATAAAAAAAATGTTAATTTTTATGATAATACTATTAATAATATTAATGATAATAACAATGATATTAGTAATAATGATAACAATAGTAGTAGTAATAATAATAATAATGAATAAGTAACAAACAATAATAAATGTGTATACCCTCAAAAGCTTTTAGTAAAAAGAAGTGCTCCAGAAGGGACTCGAACACACGACCTCACGAAACTCGACAACACCTTAAACCATTCCGCTGTTCCTACTTTGCTGTTAAAATTCTTAACCCATGTTTATTTAATCTATCTTCTGTCTCGTTCTAATATTTATGGCCCAACAATAGAAGAAGGTGTTTGGCCTAATAATAAAGGCAGCCCAACAGCCGATTTTCAGGCCAAGCCAAATCACACGGCCCAACATATTAATTTAGAAGCCCACTATGTTAGTCTAAATATTAGATTAAACAATCCACTGAGCTATCCCATTAAAATACTTCACAGTGGGTTTCGGTTTATGTAAAAAAAAATATAGAATAGGGGAAAGTGGCGACAATATTTAATGGAGGGGTACACTGGTTCCTAAAACAGTTATGTAACTGTAAACATCATCAATATTCAACATTTATTCATCTTTTTCTTCTTCTTTTTAAACAGCATCTTCGATTAAACATTGATAGGATACATAGCAGCCGTTTCATGTAGCATCACCTATCGTTGATGTAACAGTGAACCAGAAAAATGACATCGATTAACAGGTTGATCGTTTGAGTCTACATAGAAAATTGGTGTGTTCTTGAGTGTCTTGTCAGTCGCCCAAAATCAGGAATAAAAGGTAGGTTGCAATGGAGCTTGTTTGGCGATTTATGGTGGTGAGAGACCATGAAGTTTGCGGTTATATGGTGATGGACATCGGTGGTGGTCCTTGGCCTAGTTCGACTAAAAACAAATGAAAGTAAGCGATGTTTATGGTGACTTTCATGAGAGAGAGAGAGAGAGAGAGAGATAAGATGGTGGTAGTGAACTAAGGTTATGGTGATGGTTTAGGTTATTGGTTAGTCGTGGTGTTCTCGAGTGGTTTAATCGATCAAGGAGGGAATGAGATTGTTGTGGATAATGGGTATTTACAGAAAAATCAAATCATATATCTATATAAATATAGATTGAAGGAAACATAAGTAGTATCTAAAAATAATTGAAGTAATTTGTCGTT
Source organism: Rutidosis leptorrhynchoides (assembly GCF_046630445.1). Classification (NCBI taxonomy): domain Eukaryota; kingdom Viridiplantae; phylum Streptophyta; class Magnoliopsida; order Asterales; family Asteraceae; genus Rutidosis; species Rutidosis leptorrhynchoides. Next base: position 204,592,191 of record NC_092340.1, read on the forward strand.
TAAGTGGGTTTGAGATTTGTTCTAACTGAAACTTACAGTTAGTCGAGAAGTAGCACTTGATTAGAGGTAGGTGTATGTGAGTTTCGGTTTGTAGGATCTTGGCGAAGGTGGTGATGATTATTCGAAGTAGAACAGAAAACGTACAGCAACATACGATTAAATGAAGTGGGTGGGTTTGTAATATGCAAGTTATTCAATTGGGTTTGTTGGGTTTTTAGACAACGGTGATCGTGGTTAATAGATTAGTTGATGGATTTTTCTTAGTTTGAGGGTTCATAAAGGGAAAACAGAAAGAAAGAAGGGAATAACGAGCAGCAGGCAAAGTAAATTTGCAGGTTTATCAGAGTTGGCCTTCGAATGGTAAATAGATACCTGACAATTATTGCAGCGGTTTTCTTGGAGGTGATGTTCACGCAGGAAGTAATAAACAGAAGGCAAGATGATGGTGGTAGTTGAAGTCGGTATTCGATGGTGGTTGGCTGTTGAGGTGGCCAGAGATTGAAGTAGGAAAGGTGATGTTCCATAGTGGCTTTGAACTAGCAACAATCCATGAGCAGTTTAATAGTAGCAAATAACATGTATTATTGACGAAGTTTGATGATGGTATTGGTTATGATTTCTAAATGGTGGCAACAATGATCAAAGATGAGGGTTACCGGCTTGTTGAGGATCATGATGGTGTTGAAGGACGAGGGTGTGGCGATTGTTGTTTTTGGATTGGTACCTCGGGGGCGGTTTGTTGTACATGAAGAAGAAGCAAGGATGTCAATTAATATATGTATGTATATGTAGGTTTTATATATTTGTGCATGTATAATATAAATGTCAAAGAATCAAAAAAAAGTGACCTTTCAAATTTCTTTTCAACTCACGAATATTACTGTGTTATTAATATTTAATAATTAATTTTATAATATAATAATTATAATATATTAAAATTAATTAAACATGTGAAGATAAAAGTTAGCAACATCTACTTTGATAACATGTACCGACAGTTTTCCTACTGAGTATCATCGTGTCCATTGCTAAACAGTTATCATCTAAAAGTGTTCCTAAAATTCCCTAATTTTTAGTTTAAATATATTTTATTATCTCAATCATTAACTGTATAAAACCGGATCAAAAAGGTTCATAAATTATTTACTTTCTGTTCTAATTTATATGTACGGAGTACTAGTATTTAGTCTTTAAAAAGGTAAAAATATTTTCATGAAGCCTAAAATCTTCGTAATCGATTTACAGTTCAACTTTCATTTTAAATCTTCATACATATGTACTATATCATTATGAACACTAAAGAAATGTCAACCGAATGTTACAGACGTTTACAGAATAGGTCCAAAATCATATTTATTCAATATGCTCTTTATATATATAAGAACAGTTTTAAATAATAAATTTTTACTAAGTAAATATATTTATTAATTATATATTTTAAATAATTAAATTTAATATAATAATATATATACACAAGTAATATTTATATATATATAAATATACTTACACATATTTATATATATATATATATATATATATATATATATATATATATATATATATATATATATATATATATATATATACACACACACATATTTACAAACACTGGTTCGTGAATCATCGGGATTTGTCAAAGGGTAAATGAATACATGAGCATAGTTCAAAATTATTTGTGACTAAACATTACAGACTTTGCTTATCGTGTCGAAATCATATAAAGATTAAGTTTAAATTTGGTCAAAAATTCCCGGGTCGTCACAGGATGTAGATTAGTACCCTGCAATACATAATTTACATATGCATATATAATACTAAAATCCCATAAGTTAAGGAGAAATCTACGGAAGCTATCAGGCAAAGGTAACAATAACAGATACGCTAAGATATTAATTTATCTATACACAGTCTATGCAATAGAGGCAGTAAGATGTGTTTAAACTTTAAGGATGATAAGCAAATAATTTTTTATAGTAAATGATAAGCAAAACTTTTGATATGCAGACACGGTTGAAGTCCAGACTCACTAATGCATCTAAACAACTACTAGTTAGACACACTAATGCAAGACCTGGTTCTCTAAGACCACCACTCTGATACCAACTGAAATGCCCCGTTCATATACAATATAAACGATTCACAATATTTGATTACATCGCGAGGTAATTGATCTCTATATGATACATTTTACAAACATTGCATTCGTTTTTAAAAGACATACTTTCTTTACATCGAAAGTTGACAGCAAGCATACTATTTCATAATACCTCCAACTATAATTGACTTAATAATAATCTTGATGAACTCGACGACTCGAATGCAATATCTTTTGAAATATGTCATGAATGACTCCAAGTAATATCTCTAATATGAGCAAATGCACAGCGAAAGATTTCTTTCATACCTGAGAATAAACATGCTTTCAAGTGTCAACCAAAAGGTTGGTGAGTTCATAAGTTTATCATAAAACAATAAAATTCATCATTTTGATAGACCACAAGATTTAAATGCTGCATGGTACAAATGGGCCCAAATCCTATACCCACCTGTAATGTACATGCGATATCTTTTAAATACAGTACACCTTTCTCGTGTACGAAATCATCTTTCATAAATCTTAGTAACCGTACACATATCTCGTGCACAAAAATAACATACACATAACATGTGTATAAAAATCATTCTCTCAATACATAACATTCACTTTTCATTACTTTCTTAGCTTGGCTTGGTAACCGACCTTAACATATAATGCGCATAATAATATCCCCAAAACAGAACATCTCGTCTGTATAATAATCATATAAACTTCGAAGTACTAAACACCACGCCCACTAGCCCTTCCGTCTAGTGAACATTCTGGGTGGGGGTGTTAAACCCTGTAGCTACCTTTAGGATTCACGTCAATTAGGCGTGCACTAATTCTCAAAATTAGTGATGTTCCCTAATTCTTAGGTTACCAAGCAATAATAATCAGGGGAAAAATATTCATATCAATTGTGGCAATTATCACGTCCACATAATTCAATGGTGGCAATTATCACGTCCACATAATTCATTCGAGGAATGTTTTGCTTGTGTCTATCTCGTCAAACGTTTATAAAAGCATTTCATGTATTCGCAGTTCAAAATGTATTTCAAAAGCATTTAATAAAGCAGTTGTAAAAGTAGCGCATGTATTCTCAGTCCCAAAAATGTAAAGAGTAAAAGGGAGCAAATGAACTCACCAAATGTATTTTGTAGTAAAAATACATATGACTATATTGAACAATGCAGGGTTTGGCCTTAGATTCACGAACCTATATCATTTATATATATATATATATATATATATATATATATATATATATATATATATATATATATATATATATATATTAATACATATAATCGTAATTGAACAATTTATATACCATTATTAATTGTTATTTTAGTAACTTATATGTTTCATTAATAACATAATTAACTATATTTATTTTATACACTTTAGATAAATAATTAGTATTTATTATAGAAATGTCAATATAGTTATGTTATATGTAATAAATATATTTTTCTTATATATATAACATTTATTTAGTAAATTAATAATAGTAATCTTAATAGTGATAATGAAAATAATAATTTTGATAATAATAATAATAGTCATTTTGTTTGTAGTAATAATAATACTGTAATAATAATAATATTAATGATAATAAAAATGATAATAAAAATAATGTAAATAAAATTATATAAAAATCATGTTAATGAAAAATAATAATAATAATAGTACTAATGATAATAATAATGATAGTTTTAATAATAATGATGATAATAATAATAATAATAATAATAATAATAATAATAATAATAATAATAATAATAATAATAATAATAATAATAATAATAATAATAATAATACTTTTACTAAATATGATCTTCTTAATAATAATGATAACAACAATAATATCAATAATGTTAATAATAATAGTAATAATAATTGTAATAATAATAGTATTAATAATAGAACTACCTTTAGAAAAACAAGCTTCCTTAAAAAAAACCAGAGCCCGGGCTCGAACCCGTGACCTCTTGTTCTACACAAACACCCCTAACCATTTAATCTATCACGACTTTCTGAAACAATTTGTATCTTAATACTATTTAACCGTATTTCTATTTCGTTATCATCATAATCCATTTATCATCATCATGAACCTTAATCATCCTCACAATTTGATTATCCTTTTTATCATCATTCTGATCATCATCAGTCTCTATCATTATCATCATTTTAATTTAGTTATCCAATACATCACGATTATTATCTTATCATTATCCTAGCTCTCCGGTCATCATCATCATCTTTTCACTCTTATACCATCGTCTACTATCTTCATCATCACCGCTCACGATTTAATCTTCATCATCATTATCATTCAACTTCCTTCGTTCGTAAAAAAAGATGAAAAAAAGCAGTTGTAGTGAAGTAGCCTTTGATCAGATGCAGTTTGGGCTTCAATGAAACAGGAAAATCTCATGTAGCAGTCCAACCGAATATTAAATGGGATCCTGGCCCAAGTTGATGATCTAAATAAGCCCAATTCAAAACTAGATTAAACTATCTAATTCATTAACTAAATTTAAATCATTGAAAGTGATTGTTGAATTGGAGTGTGGGGTTTAATGGTGTCGAGTATGTCGGCCATAATGCAAGAAATATTACACCAAAAGCAACTCTTGGTTCATCATATTAATTATTATCATCCTCGTTATTTTAGAAGTATAGCAGTTGCTACAGTAGCAATTAGCAATTTTAATGGTGATGTTTGGGTTTGGCTTAAGCATACATAGCAGTAGCTCGATTAGTGGAGCAGAAATAGTTTAGAGGTGTCGGTGTTGGGCAGAACAAGAACAAACAGAAAAGTCAGATGTGGTGGTGTTAAGATATACGCATGTGTGGTATTAATGGTGGTTTATTATGGTGTAGGTGGTGATTGTTATGATGAAGATGATGGTGGTTTAGTGGGTTCAAGGTGGTGATGATTGTGAAGGACGGTGGTGATCATCAAAGAGGTTTGTATGGTGGTGCATGGTGGTAACGGATGGGGTCAAGATGGGTGTGGGTTATGGACAAAAAAATTAATGGTGTCATGAAGGTGATATTTGGTTTTGTCGACAGAGAAATAGAAAGACGGAGAAGAAGAACTAAATTTAGAAGTGGTAATATGGGATTGAGTGGTTTTCTTTCTTTTAATTTTTGTTTTAATAAACGATTTGCTGTGAGAATCAATATATATAGATAGTAAACAAACAATTGAAGCAGTAAAGATGATTTGTTTGTATTGAAGATGGAAAGTTAAATGATTTTTCTTTTCTCCTAAACATGAGCTGGTTGATTGATAAGGGAAGGGAAATCAACATATTATCATGGGTCACCAGGAAAAGGAAGAAAAAATTAAAAAGGTTGATTTGATCCCTAACAGATAAATAATGATATAGATATATTATGCGTATGTATGTCTATATATATATATATATATATATATATATATATATATATATATATATATATATATATAGACATACATACGCATAATATATCTATATCATTATTTATCTGTTAGGGATCAAATCAACCTTTTTAATATTAGTAATTAATAATTATATTATTAATAATAATACTATTAATGATAATAATAGAATTAATAATAATAATATCAAATAATACAAAAACAATTATAGTAAAAGTAATAAAATTGTAATGATAATAATAATAATATTACTAGTAATGGTAAAGATATATAACATATTATATGTATCAAATTTTACATCTTTATATTCTATAATAATATTAATAATACTAATATCGATATTAATATTTATTTTAATAATAATAATAAGAGTAATGATACTAATATATTAATATAATAACTATATTTTAACTCGTAATTACGTAATAATATCACAATTTATTGATTATGTAATGTTTAATATTTATATAATATATACTATATATATTTAATAGTTATCCATTTTAACAATATACCTATAGTATTATTTATGCATGAATATCACATATATATTCCCACTACTATATATATAATTATGTTTTAAATATTAAAATTTTAATACGTAGACATATATATTAATTATATATATTGAAACACATAAAATCGAAGTATAGTATTATATATTTAATACTTTGTTAACGTTGACTAATTATGTTCGAAATCAATTATACTCAATATACTCTATATATTTCAAAATAACAAGTTTTAGTTATTTTATGTTATCTTTCATAATAACTAAATCACATAATAGTTCATTATCATATTTAATATATTATATATAATTATTTACATATATAATTATTTATATCTACATTTCTGTTTACCATCAAGGATTCGTGAATCGTCAGGAATGGTCAAAAGGGTAAATGCATTCATGTAACAGTTCAAAGTTTTTGCGATTTCAATATTACAGACTTTGCTTATCGTGGTGGAAACATATAAAGATTAAGTTTAAATTTGGTCAAAAATTTTCGGGTCATCACAAAATGTATCAAAATAGAATGCAAGTTAATGTTTAACAAAAGCTGCTATCATAAATATGCAGACTCTCTAAGTACAGCGGAATCAATCAATTATAAACCTGAGAATAAAACATGTGAGTAACTGTCAACAAAAATGTTGAGTGAATTATAGGTTTAATATTGCAAACAATATTTAATTCAAACCATAAAAAATATTTTATGTTTGAAAACATAAAAACTCCTTTTTGGACCACAAAAATTATATGCTAGAAAACATATAAAAACATTATTCTATTTTTCATGAGCCACCTGGTAACCACTTAACCATTTATTTACCCTTGCCAAACACAATAAATAATATACACCGAACAAGTATATCTTCAACTAAATACAAAGTACTAAACATTCCGATTATAAATTGCTAGCGCGACTAGCTAGAAATGGGGTTGTCAAACCCGATAGATCTATCCATAGGATTCGCGTTCACCAGTAGAAACCAGTGATTACAATTACCAGATTAGGAAATATTTTTGTTCGACTCACAATGAATAATTTAAACCAACTTCCACTTGTGTCCAATACGTAAAAATAAAATGCAGAAATTCTCATCCCAAAAGATATAAAATAGAAAAATGGGACTATAACTCACCTTAAAGCAAATGAAGTAACCACACAAAAATGCGAACAGCAAACGAAGTAAAGTGATCAAGAATGATCACAACACCGACCTATAAATAAAGCAGGTCGATATAAATAACTAACTTAGGTCAAGTCTTAGTATGATAGCTATGGTACATGTTGCAAGTAGACATAGAACAATACTCAACATTCATCGGTTTGATCAAAATAGAGTACGGACACACACTTTCTATTTTTAGAAAGTTTCTATTTTTAGCAGGTTTCCATTTTTGGAAAGTTTCTATTTTTGGAAAGTTTCTATTTTAGGAAAGTTTCTATTTTAGGAAAGTTTCTATTTTAGGAAAGTTTCTGAATTTAGAAAGTTTCCATATTTAGAAAGTTTCTATTTTTAGAAAGGTATTAAGTTAGGAAAGTTTCCTTAATTAGAAAGTCAACAAAAGTCAACTGAAAGTCAAAGTCAACCGAAAGTCAACTCAAAAGTCAACCTTGGTCAAACATAGTCAACGTTAATTTTTAAAAGTATAAGTTATAATATTAATATAGGTTATAATGTTAATTAAAGTCATATATGTATAATTATGTCATAACATAAGTTTAATTAAATTAAATTGAATTATTAACGTTAACATAAGTTTAAATGATATAATTAATATAACATGAGTATTTAACTAATTAATTAAATATTAGTCATAATATAAGTATTATTAATTAATAATACATTTTAAATCATATCATAAGTATTATTAATTAATAATGAATTATTAATCATATCATAAGTTTCTAATTATAATTATTAAATCATAAGTATTTAATAATTAAATTATAATTAAATAATAACTAAGACTTATAATAATTAAATAATTAATTAATCCTTATTATAAGTCTTATTATGATAATCTCATAATATAAGTTTAATACTTACCATAAGTATTTTTCATTAATAATAAAAATATTATTAATCAAATTAAATGTTTAATTAAACTATAATTAATTAATAAATGATATAATAAATATATATATCATAAGTCTTGAATTAAATAATTACTTTTTATATCATAAGTAATTTATTAATAATGAAATTCATTATTTTTATCATAAGTCTTATTTAATAACCATAAGTTTTAATTAAAAGTTCATCGGGTCATAACTTGAGCCCCGGAAATCAGTTTCGGCGAGTCTTATATATATCTTCGCCTAACCAACCCACCCGACACATTAGTGTGATCAAGAACACCCCAAGAACAGCCTCCAAGTCGTGACCTACTGTAGTGACCCGAACTTTTCCATGTTTATAATTATATTAAATGAAATTGTTATTTACATGATTAAGTGTTTCCAACATGTTAAGTAATCAAACTTGTTAAGACTTGATTAATTGAAATAGGTTTCATATAGACAATTGACCACCCAAGTTGACCGGTGATTCACGAACGTTAAAACTTGTAAAAACTATATGATGACATATATATGGTTATATATATAGTTAACATGATATTATGATAAGTAAACATATCATTAAGTACATTAACAATGAACTACATATGTAAAAGCAAGACTACTAACTTAATGATTTTGAAACGAGACATATATGTAACAATTATCGTTGTAACGACATTTAATGTATATATATATATATCATATTAAGAGATATTCATACATCATAATATCATGATAATATAATAATTTAAAATCTCATTTGATATTATAAACATTGGGTTAACAACATTTAACAAGATCGTTAACCTAAAGGTTTCAAAACAACACTTACATGTAACGACTAACGATGACTTAACGACTCAGTTAAAATGTATATACATGTAGTGTTTTAATATGTATTCATACACTTTTAAAAGACTTCAAGACACTTATCAAAGTACTTCTACTTAACAAAAATGCTTACAATTACATCCTCGTTCAGTTTCATCAACAATTCTACTCGTATGCACCCGTATTCGTAATCGTACAATACACAGCTTTTAGATGTATGTACTATTAGTATATACACTCCAATGATCAGCTCTTAGCAGCCCATGTGAGTCACCTAACACATGTGGGAACCATCATTTGGCAACTAGCATGAAATATCTCATAAAATTACAAAAATATGAGTAATCATTCATGACTTATTTACATGAAAACAAAATTACATATCCTTTATATCTAATCCATACACCAATGACCAAAAACACCTACAAACACTTTCATTCTTCAATTTTCTTCATCTAATTGACCTCTCTCAAGTTCTATCTTCAAATTCTAAGTGTTCTTCATAAATTCTACAAGTTCTAGTTTCATAAAATCAAGAATACTTCCAAGTTTGCTAGCTTACTTCCAATCTTGTAGAGTGATCATCCAACCTCAAGAAATCTTTCTTATTTACAGTAAGATATCTTTCTAATATAAGGTAATACTCATATTCAAACTTTGGTTCAATTTCTATAACTATAACAATCTTATTTCGAGTGATGATCTTACTTGAACTTGTTTTCGTGTCATGATTCTGCTTCAAGAACTTCGAGCCATCCAAGGATCCGTTGAAGCTAGATCCATTTTTCTATTTTCCAGTAGGTTTATCCAAGGAACTTAAGGTAGTAATGATGTTCATAACATCATTCAATTCATACATGAAAAGCTATCATATTCGAAGTGGTAAACTTGTAATCACTAGAACATAGTTTAGTTAATTCTAAACTTGTTCGCAAATAAAGTTAATCCTTCTAACTACAATTTTAAAATCAACTATACACATGTTCTATATCTATATGATATGCTAACTTAATGATTTAAAACCCGGAAACATGATAAACACCATAAAACCGTATTTATGCCGTCGTAGTTACAACCGGGGGCTGTTTTGGTTTGGATAATTAAAAACTATGAAAAACTTTGATTTAAAAGCTATACTTCTGGGAAAATGTTTTTTCTTATGAACCTGAAACCATATCCAAAAATCATGGTTAAACTCAAAGTGAAAGTATGTTTTTCAAAACAGTCATCAAGATGTCGTTCTTTCGACGGAAATGACTACCTCTTTCAAAAATGACTTGTAACTTGTATTTCCGACTACAAACCTATACCTTTTCTGTTTAGTTTCATAAATTCAAGTTCAATACGAAACCGTGGCCGCTTAAATCACTCAAAACGGATTAGAAACGAAGAAATGGCGAGCAAAACAAAAATTGGTAAAAACTACTCATTTTAGCTACGTGAAAATTGGTAACAAATCTATTCCAACCATAACTTAATCAACTTTTATTGTATATTATGTAATCTTGAGATACCATAGACACGTATACAATGTTTCGACCTATCATGTCGACACATCTATATATATTTCGGAACAACCATAGACACTCTATATATGAATGTTGGAGTTAGCTATACAGGGTTGAGGTTGATTCCAAAATATATATAGTTTGAGTTGTGATCAATACTGAGATATGTATAAACTGGGTCGTGGATTGATTCAAGATATATATATTAAATTATTCATGTACGATCAATTGTGGACTTCTAACATCGGACCGCTAACTGGACAACTAAAAATCATCAACACGTAATAAAGAAAATATTGTGAATATATTTCGATCATATTTTGATATATGTATATATTGTTATAGGTTCGTGAATCAACCCGTGGCCAAGTCAAATTCTCGACGAAGTGATATTTGGTGAAAGTGAGTTATAGTCCCACTTTTAAAATCTAATATTTTTGGGATGAGAATACATGCAGGTTTTATAAATGATTTACAAAATAGACACAAGTACGTGAAACTACATTCTATGGTTGAATTATCGAAATCGAATATGCCCCTTTTTATTAAGTCTGGTAATCTAAGAATTAGGGAACAGACACCCTAATTGATGCGAATCCTAAAGATAGATCTATCGGGCCTAACAAGCCCCATCCAAAGTACGGGATGCTTTAGTACTTCGAAATTTATATCATGTCCGAAGGAGGATCCCGGAATGATGGGGATATTCTTATATATGCATCTTGTTAATGTCGGTTACCAGGTGTTCACCATATGAATGATTTTTATCTCTATGTATGGGATATATATTGAAATATGAAATCTTGTGGTCTATTGTTACGATTTTGTTATATATAGGTTAAACCTATAACTCACCAACATTTTTGTTGACGTTTAAAGCATGTTTATTCTCAGGTGAATACTAAGAGCTTCTGCTGTTGCATACTAAAATAAGGACAAGATTTGGAGTCCATGTTTGTATGATATTATGTAAAAACTGCATTCAAGAAACATATGTCGATGTAATATATTTCTATTGTAAACCATTATGTAATGGTCGTGTGTAAACAGTATATTTTAGATTATCATTATTTGATAATCTACGTAATGCTTTTAAAACCTTTATTGATAAAATAAAGGTTATGGTTGTTTTAAAAATGAATGCAGTCTTTGAAAAACATCTCATATAGAGGTCAAAACCTCGCAACGAAATCAATTAATATGGAACGTTTATAATCAATATGAACGGGACATTTCAGTTGGTATCAGAGCGTTGGTCTTAGAGAACCAGAAAATTTGCATTAATGTGTCTTATCGAGTTTGTTAGGATGCATTAGTGAGTCTGGACTTCGACTGTGTTTTCTTTAAAAATGATTGCTTAACATTTTTGTTGGAAACTATATATTTTTAACATGTGAATATTATGTGATATATTAATCTCTTAATGTGTTTGATATTATGTGATAGATGTCTACCTCTAGAACAAATCCCATTGACTCACCTAATAATAATGAAGAGTTAAATGTAAACTGGAAAGATTCGTTGACTGATTCACAAGTTCCCGAAGAGGAACCGGAAGAAGAGTCGGAACCGGAAGAAGAATCGGAACCGGAAGAAGAATCAGAACCGGAAGAAGAAATAGAACCAGTGGGGGAAATAATAAAACGGTTAAGTAAAAGAAAATCCTCAACCAACCGACCAAAGTTAATTATGGTCAATGGTGTTTCCGCCAAGGAAGCAAAGTATTGGGAGGATTACCAATTCTCCGATGAATCGGATCCCGATAAGGATTCCGATGATGTTATAGAAATTACCCCAACACAATTTAATAAGGCAAAAGAAAACAATAAGGGAAAGGGCATAAAAATAGAGAAATTTGATTCCAAACCCGATGAACTTTATATGTATCGTCAACACCCATATTTCTTAAGTTGTGACAATAACCCGGGAACCTCTAAACCACCAGGTTTTTCTAAACCAATGTGGAGAACGATGGCTCGTATTAGGGGAACATCATATATCCCTAGAAACTTGGCAAAACGAACCAAAACCGAAGAAGAAGAAACGAGCGAGTCGGAATAAGATAGTTGTATTCGTGTGGTGTAATATATGTAATATAGTGTGCTTATGCTTTATGATATATGTAAAAATTGCTTGTATTAATAAGTATTTTTTTATGAATCTAACTCTTGTCTATTTTACAGTATAAAAACACAAAATGGATAGACTACCCAATATTTTAAGAGACCTACCCGGAGACATGATTGATGAAATTTTGTCTAGAGTCAGTCAGAATTGCACAACTATTTAAGGCGAGATCAGTTTGTAAGACATTCGAAAAACGTTCCAAGAATGCCTTGGTTTATAAAAGGCTTTCGTTCGAACGATGGGGGATATCACATTGGGAAATCCATAAGTTACGATGTGTTTACTTTGACGCATATATTGTGGGGAACCCAAATGCTATTTTACGCAACGGGTTAAGAAATTATTTTGACTCAATATATTCGAATATAGGACTTTGTGATTTAGAAAAAGCAGCTAACATGCAACATAAAGAAGCATGTTATACTTACGGGTTAGTAATGTTCGCTTCTCACCAAAGTGAGAACAAGAACATCGGGCTACAACTATTAAACAAAACGTTCCCACAAGTGACGGAGTCGGTAATTGGGGTAAGAAATGAGGTTTTTAGGTTATTACGAGACTGTTGGTCATTACATAACCTTCAACCTTTTGACGACGTTACAACACATTGTCTTACTATCAGTCACAATGGTTATGTTTCACAAAACCAAGGATGGGAAGTGGTAGTAGTAAAACCAGAATGCATGACTTGTTTCTGGATGTATGAATTACGTGTCTTTATTGCCTTTGCTGAACGCCTTATTTATTAACTAGAATTATCTTCGCAACTACTTTGTATCAAAGTTTTATGTGCTATATTTCATGCTATATGTAAAATAGCGGTATTGTAAGTTTGCAAGTTATTGTATAAAAGCTTGAATATGATATATATATATATATATATATATATATATATATATATATTTTTGTGATTAGTTTTTCATATAGAGTTGTAGTAGTTGAAATGGTATGTTAGCTACTAAGTATAACTTAACGGGTAGGTACTACCCGAATTAAAGAGTATAAAACACCAATATGAAGAAAGAGCTTTTATAAATAAGTTCATATTACGCTACGAAATACTATTGACTACTCTTGATATTCTATATGATTAACTCGTTTCATTTGACTATTTTGAAGGAAATGGCACCGACTACTCGACACACCTTGAATATGAGCGAAGAGGAATTTCGTGCCTTTCTTGCTTCAAACATAGCCGCAGTACAGGCTGCGCTACATACCAACAACAACCTTGGATCTAGCAGTACAGGAAATCGTGTAGGATGCACCTACAAAGAATTCACTGCCTGCAAACCTTTGGAATTTGATGGAACTGAAGGACCGATCGGATTGAAACGGTGGACCGAGAAGGTCGAATCGGTGTTTGCCATAAGTAAGTGTACTGAAGAGGACAAAGTGAAGTACGCTACGCATACCTTCACAGGTTCTGCGTTAACATGGTGGAATAGCTATCTAGAGCAAGTGGGGCAAGATGATGCTTACGCACTACCGTTGTCAGCATTCAAGCACTTGATGAACGAGAAGTACCGTCCCAGAACCGAGGTCAATAAGCTCAAGACAGAACTTAGTGGGTTACGAACCCAAGGATTTGATATTACCACGTACGAAAGACGATTCACAGAATTGTGCCTATTGTGTCCGGGAGCGTTCGAAGATGAGGAAGAGAAGATCGACGCGTTTGTGAAAGGATTACCGAAAAGAATCCAAGAAGATATAAGTTCACACGAGCCCGCCTCCATACAACAGGCATGTAGAATGGCTCACAAACTAGTGAACCAGATTGAGGAAAGAATTAAAGAACAGACTGCTGAAGAGGCCAATGTGAAGCAAGTCAAAAGAAAGTGGGAGGAAAATGGTGATAAGAATCACCAATACAACAACAACAACAGCAATTACAACAATAATCGCAACATCAATCGCAACTACAACAAACGGCCCAACAACAACAACAACAATAACAACAACAACAACAACAACAATAACAACAACAACAACAACAGCAACTACAACAATCATCCCAACAACAATAATAACCGCAACAACAACAACAATCAGAAGCAGCTATGCCAAAGGTGTGAAAAGTATCACTCGGGGTTCTGCACCAAATTTTGCAACAAGTGTAAAAGAAATGGTCATAGCGCGGCAAAGTGTGAGGTCTACGGAACAGGGGTTAACAGAACGAAGGGAACAAATGGTGTCGGAACGAGTAATGGTGGAGCAAGTAGTGTCAGAGCAAGTTATGCCAATGTAGTTTGTTATAAATGTGGAAAACCGGGCCACATTATTAGAAATTGCTCGAACCAGGAGAACACGAATGGACAAGGCCGCTAAAGAGTTTTCAATAATAATGCGGCAGAAGCTCAGGAAGACCCGGAGCTTGTTACGGGTACGTTTCTTATTGACAATAAATCTGCTTACGTTTTATTTGATTCGGATGCGGATAGAAGCTATATGAGTAGAGATTTTTGTGCTAAATTAAGTTGTCCATTGACGCCTTTGGATAGTAAATTTTTACTCGAATTAGCAAATGGTAAATTAATTTCAGCAGATAACATATGTCGGAATCGAGAAATTAAACTGGTTAGTGAAACATTTAAGATTGACTTGATACCAGCAGAGTTAGGGAGTTTTGATGTGATAATCGGTATGGACTGGTTGAAAGAAGTGAAAGCAGAGATCGTTTGTTACAAAAATGCAATTCGCATTATACGAGAAAAAGGGAAACCCTTAATGGTGTACGGAGAAAAGGGCAACACGAAGCTATATCTTATTAGTAATTTGAAGGCACAAAAACTAATAAGAAAAGGTTGCTACGCTGTTCTAGCACACGTCGAGAAAGTACAAACTGAAGAAAAGAGCATCAATGATGTTCCCGTCGCAAAAGAATTTCCCGATGTATTTCCGAAAGAATTACCAGGATTACCCCCACATCGATCCGTTGAATTTCAAATAGATCTTGTACCAGGAGCTGCACCAATAGCTCGTGCTCCTTACAGACTCGCACCCAGCGAGATGAAAGAACTGCAAAGCCAATTACAAGAACTTTTAGAGCGTGGTTTCATTCGACCCAGCACATCACCGTGGGGAGCTCCAGTTTTGTTTGTCAAGAAGAAAGATGGTACATTCAGGTTGTGTATCGACTACCGAGAGTTGAACATACTTACCATCAAGAACCGCTACCCACTACCGAGAATCGACGACTTATTTGATCAACTACAAGGCTCGTCTGTTTATTCAAAGATTGACTTACGTTCCGGGTATCACCAAATGCGGGTGAAAGAAGATGATATTCCAAAGACTGCTTTCAGAACACGTTACGGTCATTACGAGTTTATGGTCATGCCTTTTGGTTTAACTAATGCACCAGCTGTGTTGATGGACCTTATGAACCGAGTGTGTGGACCATACCTTGACAAGTTTGTCATTGTTTTCATTGATGACATACTTATTTACTCAAAGAATGACCAAGAACACGGTGAACATTTGAGAAAGGTGTTAGAAGTATTGAGGAAGGAAGAATTATATGCTAAATTTTCAAAGTGTGCATTTTGGTTGGAAGAAGTTCAATTCCTCGGTCACATAGTGAACAAAGAAGGTATTAAGGTGGATCCGGCAAAGATAGAAACTGTTGAAAAGTGGGAAACCCCGAAAAATCCGAAACACATATGCCAGTTTTTAGGACTAGCTGGTTGGTTACTACAGAAGGTTCATCCAAGACTTTTCCAGAATAGCAAAACCCTTGACTGCATTAACGCATAAAGGGAAGAAATTTGAATGGAAGGATGAACAAGAGAAAGCGTTTCAGTTATTGAAGAAAAAGCTCACTACGACACCTATATTGTCATTGCCTGAAGGGAATGATGATTTTGTGATTTATTGTGACGCATCAAAGCAAGGTCTCGGTTGTGTATTAATGCAACGAACGAAGGTGATTGCTTATGCGTCTAGACAATTGAAGATTCATGAACAAAATTATATGACGCATGATTTGGAATTAGGCGCAGTTGTTTTTGCATTAAAGACTTGGAGGCACTACTTATATGGGGTCAAAAGTATTATATATACCGACCACAAAAGTCTTCAACACATATTTAATCAGAAACAACTGAATATGAGGCAGCGTAGGTGGATTGAATTGTTGAATGATTACGACTTTGAGATTCGTTACCACCCGGGGAAGGCAAATGTGGTAGCCGACGCCTTGAGCAGAAAGGACAGAGAACCCATTCGAGTAAAATCTATGAATATAATGATTCATAATAACCTTACTACTCAAATAAAGGAGGCGCAACAAGGAGTTTTAAAAGAGGGAAATTTAAAGGATGAAATACCCAAAGGATCGGAGAAACATCTTAATATTCGGGAAGACGGAACCCGGTATAGGGCTGAAAGGATTTGGGTACCAAAATTTGGAGATATGAGAGAAATGGTACTTAGAGAAGCTCATAAAACCAGATACTCAATACATCCTGGAACAGGGAAGATGTACAAGGATCTCAGGAAATATTTTTGGTGGCCGGGTATGAAAGCCGATGTTGCTAAATACGTAGGAGAATGTTTGACGGGTTCTAAGGTCAAAGCTAAGCATCAGAAACCATCAGGTCTACTTCAACAATCCGAAATCCCGGAATGGAAATGGGAAAACATTACCATGGATTTCATCACTAAATTGCCAAGGACTGCAAGTGGTTTTGATACTATTTGGGTAATAGTTGATCGTCTCACCAAATCAGCACATTTCCTGCCAATAAGAGAAGATGACAAGATGGAGAAGTTAGCACGACTGTATTTGAAGGAAGTCGTCTCCAGACATGGAATACCAATCTCTATTATCTCTGATAGGGATGGCAGATTTATTTCAAGATTCTGGCAGACATTACAGCAAGCATTAGGAACTCGTCTAGACATGAGTACTGCTTATCATCCACAAACTGATGGGCAGAGCGAAAGGACGATACAAACGCTTGAAGACATGCTACGAGCATGTGTTATTGATTTTGGAAACAGTTGGGATCGACATCTCCCGTTAGCAGAATTTTCCTACAACAACAGCTATCATTCAAGCATTGAGATGGTGCCGTTTGAAGCACTTTATGGTAGAAAGTGCAGGTCTCCGATTTGTTGGAGTGAAGTGTGTAGTGACCCGAACTTTTCCATGTTTATATATATATTAAATGAAATTGTTATTTACATGATTAAGTGTTTCCAACATGTTAAGCAATCAAATTTGTTAAGACTTGATTAATTGAAATAGGTTTCATATAGACAATTGACCACCCAAGTTGACCGGTGATTCACGAACGTTAAAACTTGAAAAAACTATACGATGACATATATATGGTTATATATATAGTTAACATGATTTTATTATAAGTATTTATCTCATTAAGTATTTTAACAATGAGTTATATACATAAAAATGAGACTATTAATTTAAGAAACTCGAAAACGATATATATAACGATTATCGTTATAACAACGTCTTACTAGGTACATATGAATCATATTAAGATATTGATACACTTGGTTAATTATGTTAAATGATATGTAAATATATTATTAAGTGTATTAACAATGAAATACATATGTAAAAATAAGACTACTAACTTAATGATTTCGAAACGAGACATATATGTAACGATTATCGTTGTAACGACATTTAATGTATATATATATCATACTAAGATATATTATATATCATAATATCATGATAATATAACAATTTAACATCTCATTTGTTATAATAAACAATGGGTTAACAACATTCAACAAGATCGTTAACCTAAAGGTTTCAAAACAACACTTACATGTAACGACTAACGATGACTTAACGACTCAGTTAAAATGTATATACATGTAGTGTTTTAATATGTATTCATACACTTTTGAAAGACTTCAAGACACTTATCAAAATACTTCTACTTAACAAAAATGCTTACAATTACATCCTCGTTCAGTTTCATCAACAATTCTACTCGTATGCACCCGTATTCATACTCGTACAATACACAGCTTTTAGATGTATGTACTATTGGTATATACACTCCAATGATCAGCTCTTAGCAACCCATGTGAGTAACCTAACACATGTGGGAACCATCATTTGGCAACTAGCATGAAATATCTCATAAAATTACAAAAATATGAGTAATCATTCATGACTTATTTACATGAAAACAAAATTACATATCCTTTATATCTAATCCATACACCAACGACCAAAAACACCTACAAATACTTTCATTCTACAATTTTCTTCATCTAATTGATCTCTCTCAAGTTCTATCTTCAAGTTCTAAGTGTTCTTCATAAATTCCAAAAGTTCTAGTTTCATAAAATCAAGAATACTTCCAAGATTGCAAGTTTACTTCCAAGTTTTCTAAATCCATTCCACGTAATCATCCAAGATCAAGAAACCTTTGTTACTTACAGTAGGTTATATTTCTAATACAAGGTAATAATCATATTCAAACTTTAATTCAATTTCTATAACTATAACAATCTTATTTCGAGTGAAAATCTTACTTGAAATTGTTTTCGTGTCATGATTCTGCTTCAAGAACTTTCAAGCCATCCAAGGATCCTTTAAAGCTAAATCTATTTTTCTCATTTCCAGTAGGTTTATCCAAGGAACTTGAGGTAGTAATGATGTTCATAACATCATTCGATTCATACATATAAAGCTATCTTATTCGAAGGTTTAAACTTGTAATCACTAGAACATAGTTTAGTTAATTCTAAACTTGTTCGCAAATAAAAGTTAATCCTTCTAACTTGACTTTTAAAATCAACTAAACACATGTTCTATATCTATATGATATACTAACTTAATGATTTAAAACCTGAAAACACAAAAAACACCGTAAAACCGGATTTACGCCGTCCTAGTAACACCGCGGGCTGTTTTGGGTTAGTTAATTAAAAACTATGATAAACTTTGATTTAAAAGTTGTTATTCTGGGAAAATGATTTTTATTATGAACATGAAACTATATCCAAAAATTATGGTTAAACTCAAAGTGGAAGTATGTTTTCTAAAATGGTCATCTAGACGTCGTTTTTTCGACTGAAATGACTACCTTTACAAAAACGACTTGTAACTTATTTTTCCGACTATAAACCTATACTTTTTCTGTTTAGATACATAAAATAGAGTTCAATAAGAAACCATAGCAATTTGATTCACTCAAAACGGATTTAAAATGAAGAAGTTATGGGTAAAACAAGATTGGATAATTTTTCTCGTTTTAGCTACGTGAAAATTGGTAACAAATCTATTCCAACCATAACTTAACCAACTTGTATTGTATATTATGTAATCTTGAGATACCATAGACACGTATACAATGTTTCGACCTATCATGTCGACACATCTATATATATTTCGGAACAACCATAGACACTCTATATGTGAATGTTGGAGTTAGCTATACAGGGTTGAGGTTGATTCCAAAATATATATAGTTTGAGTTATGATCAATACTGAGATACGTATACACTGGGTCGTGGATTGATTCAAGATAATATTTATCAATTTATTTCTGTACATCTAACTGTGGACAACTAGTTGTAGGTTACTAACGAGAACAGCTGACTTAATAAACTTAAAACATCAAAATATATTAAAAGTGTTGTAAATATATTTTGAACATACTTTGATATATATGTATATATTGTTATAGGTTCATGAATCAACCAGTGGCCAAGTCTTACTTCCCGACGAAGTAAAAATCTGTGAAAGTGAGTTATAGTCCCACTTTTAAAATCTAATATTTTTGGGATGAGAATACATGCAGGTTTTATAAATGATTTAGAAAATAGACACAAGTACGTGAAACTACATTCTATGGTTGAATTATCGAAATCGAATATGCCCCTTTTTATTAAGTCTGGTAATCTAAGAATTAGGGAACAGACACCCTAATTGACGCGAATCCTAAAGATAGATCTATTGGGCCTAACAAACCCCATCCAAAGTACCAGATGCTTTAGTACTTCGAAATTTATATCATATTTGAAGGGTGTCCCAGAATGATGGGGATATTCTTATATATGCATATTGTTAATGTCGGTTACCAGGTGTTCACCATATGAATGATTTTTATCTCTATGTATGGGATGTGTATTGAAATATGAAATCTTGTGGTCTATTGTTATAATTTGATATATATAGGTTAAACCTATAACTCACCAACATTTTTGTTGACGTTTAAAGCATGTTTATTCTCAGGTGAATACTAAGAGCTTCCGCTGTTGCATACTAAAATAAGGACAAGATTTGGAGTCCATGTTTGTATGATATTGTGTAAAAACTGCATTCAAGAAACTGATTTCGATGTAACATATTTGTATTGTAAAACCATTATGTAATGGTCGTGTGTAAACAGGATATTTTAGATTATCATTATTTGATAATCTACGTAAAGCTTTTTATACCTTTATTTATGAAATAAAGGTTATGGTTTGTTTTAAAAATGAATGCAGTCTTTGAAAAACGTCTCATATAGAGGTCAAAACCTCGCAACGAAATCAATTAATATGGAACGTTTTTAATCAATAAGAACGGGACATTTCAGTTGGTATCCGAGCGTTGGTCTTAGAGAACCAGAAATTTGCATTAGTGTGTCTTATCGAGTTTGTTAGGATGCATTAGTGAGTCTGGACTTCGACCGTGTTTTATTAACATGTATATATTATGTGATATATTAATCTCTTAACATGTTTGATATTGTTTGATAGATGTCTACCTCTAGCACAAATCTCATTGACTCACCTAATAATAACGAAGAGTCGAATATATATTGGACTGATTCACAAGTTCCCGAAGAAGAACCGGAAGAAGAATCAGAACCGGAAGAAGAATCAGAACCGGAAGAGGAGGAACCGGAGGAGGAAATAGAACCGGTGGGGGAAATAATAAAAGGGTTAAGTAAAAGAAAATCCTCAACCAACCGACCAAGGTTAATTATGGTCAATGATGTTTCCGTCAAGGAAGAAAAATATTGGGAGGGTTACCAATTCTCCGATGAATCGGATTCCGACGAGAATTCCGATGATGTTATAGAAATTACCCCAACTGAATTTAAAAAGGCAAAAGAAAATAATAAGGGAAAGGGCATAAAAATAGAGAAATCTAATTCCAACCCCGATGAACTTTATATGTATCGTCAACCCCCGAAGCCCTTAAGTTGTAACAATGACCCGGGAACCTCTAAACCACCAGGTTTTTCTAAACCGTTGTGGAAAACGACAGCTCGTATTAGGGGAACATCATATATCCCTAGAAACTTGGCAAAACGAACCAAAACCAAAGAAGAAGAAACGAGCGAGTCGGAATAAGATAGTTGTATTCGTGTGGTGTAATATATGTAATATAGTGTGCTTATGCTTTATGATATATGTAAAAATTGCTTGTATTAATAAGTATTTTTTTTTATGAATCTAACTCTTGTCTATTTTACAGTATAAAAACACAAAATGGATAGACAACCCAATATTTTAAGAGACCTACCCGGAGACATGATTGATGAAATCTTGTCTAGAGTCGGTCAGAATTCTTTGGCACAACTATTTACGGCGAAATCAGTTTGTAAGGCATTCGAAGAACGTTCCAAGAATGTCTTGGTTTATAAGAGACTTTCATTTGAAAGATGGGGGATATCACATTGGGAAACCCATAAGTTACGAGGTGTTTACTTTGACGCATATATTGCGGGGAACCCAAATGCTATTTTACGTAACGGGTTAAGAAATTATTTTGACTCAATGTATCCGAATATAGGACTTCATGATTTAGAAAAAGCGGCTAACATGCAACATAAAGAAGCATGCTATGCTTACGGGTTAGTAATGTTCGCTTCTCACCAAAGTGAGAAAAAGAACATCGGGCTACAATTATTAAACAAAACGTTCCCACAAGTGACGGAGTCGGTAATTGGGGTAAGAAATGAGGTTTTTAGGTTATTACGAGACTGTTGGTCATTACGTAACCCTCGTCCCTTTGACGACGTTACAACACGCTGTCTTATCAACGGCCATAACGGTTATGTTCCACAAGACCAAGGATGGGAAGTAGTCCTAGTAAAACCAGAATGCATGACTTGTTTCTGGATGTATGAATTACGTGTATTTATTGCCTTTGCTGAACGACTTGTGTACTAGCTAGAATTATCTTCACAACTATCTTGTATCAAAGTTATTGTGTGCTATATTTCATGCTTTATGTAAAATAAGCGGTATTGTAAGTTTGTAAAATATTGTATAAAAGTTTGAACGCGAAATATTATTATAATCAGTTTTTCATATAGAATTGTAGTAGTTGAATTGTATATTAGCTACTAAGTATGAACTTAACGGGTAGGTACTACCCGAATTTAAATTTATAAAACGCTAATATGAAGAAAAAGCTTTTATAAATGAGTTCATATTATGCTACGAAATACTATTAACTACTCTTAATATTCTGTATGATTAACTTGTTCCATTTGACTATTTTGAAGGAAATGGCACCGACTACTCGACACACCGTGAATATGAATGAAGAGGAATTCCGTACTTTTCTAGCTTCAAACATAGCCGCAGTACAGGCTGCGCTACATACCAATAATAACCTTGGATCTAGCAGGGGTTAACAGAACGAAAGGAATAAATGGTGTCGGAATGAGTAATGGCGGAGCAAGTAGTGTCGGAGCAAGTTATGCCACTGTAGTTTGTTATAAATGTTTAAAACCGGGCCACATTATTAGAAATTGCCCGAACCAGGAGAACACGAATGGACAAGGCCGCGGAAGAGTTTTCAATATTAATGCGGCAGAGGCACAGGAAGACCCGGAGCTTGTTACGGGTACGTTTCTTATTGACAATAAATCTGCTTACGTTTTATTTGATTCGGGTGCGGATGGAAGCTATATGAGTAGAGATTTTTGTGCTAAATTAAGTTGTCCGTTGACGCCGTTGGATAGTAAATTTTTACTCGAATTAGCAAATGGTAAAGTAATTTCAGCAGATAATATATGCCGGAATCGAGAAATTAAACTGGGTAGCGAAATATCTAAGATTGATTTGATACCAGTAGAGTTATCGAGTTTTGATGTAATAGTTGGCATGGACTGGCTGAAGAAGGTGAAAGCAGAGATCGTATGTTATAAAAATGCAATTCGCATTGTACGAGAAGAAGGAGAACCCTTAATGGTGTACGGAGAAAAGGGCAACATGAAGCTACATCTTATTAGTAATTTGAAGGCACAAAAACTAATAATAAAAGGTTGCTATGCTGTTCTAGCACACGTCGAGAAAGTACAAACTGAAGAAAAGAGCATCAATGATGTTCCCGTCGCAAAAGAATTTCCCGATGTATTTCCGAAAGAATTACCGGGACTACCTCCACATCGATCTGTTGAATTTCAAATAGATCTTGTACCAGGAGCTGCACCAATAGCTCGTGCTCCTTATAGAATCGCACCCAGTAAGATGAAAGAACTGCAAAGCCAACTGCAAGAACTATTAGAACGTGGTTTCATTCGACCAAGCACATCACCATGGGGAGCTCCTGTTTTGTTTGTCAAGAAGAATGATGGTACATTTAGGTTGTGTATTGACTACAGAGAGTTGAACAAACTTACCATCAAAAACCGTTATCCACTGCCGAGAATTGACGACTTATTTGATCAAATACAAGGCTCGTCGGTTTATTCGAAGATCGATTTACGTTCTGGATATCATCAAATGCGATTAAAGGAGGATGCTATTCCAAAAACTGCTTTTAGGACGCGTTATGGTCATTACGAGTTTATGGTTATGCCGTTTGGATTGACTAACGCACCAGCTGTGTTCATGGACCTTATGAACCGAGTGTGTGGGCGATATCTTGACAAGTTTGTCATTGTTTTCATCAATGACATACTTATTTACTCAAAGAATGATCAAGAGCACGAAGAACATTTGAGAAAAGTGCTAGAAGTATTGAGGAAAGAAAAACTGTACGCTAAGTTTTCAAAGTGTGCATTTTGGTTGGAAGAAGTTCAATTCCTCGCTCACATAGTGAACAAAGAAGGTATCCAGGTGGACCCGGCAAAGATCGAAATCGTTGAAAAGTGGGAAACCCCAAAAAGTCCGAAGCATATACGTCAATTTTTAGGATTGGCTGGTTACTACAGAATAGCAAAACCCTTGACTGCATTAATGCATAAAGGGAAGAAATTTGAATGGAAGGATGAACAAGAGAAGGCGTTTCAATTATTGAAGAAAAAGCTAACTACGGCACCTATATTGTCATTGCCTGAAGGGAATGATGATTTTGTGATTTATTGTGACGCATCAAAGCAAGGTCTCGGTTGTGTATTAATGCAACGGACGAAGGTGATTGCTTATGCGTCTAGACAATTGAAGATTCACGAGCAAAATTATACGATGCATGATTTGGAATTAGGAACGGTTGTTTTTGCATTAAAGACTTGGAGGCACTACTTATATGGGGTCAAAAGTATTATATATACCGACCACAAAAGTCTTCAACACATATTTAATCAGAAACAACTGAATATGAGGCAGCGTATTTAACGCCCCGTCCTAATCCATCCGGACGAAGTCCATATTGATTATAAACGATTCATAATAGTTGATTACATCGCGAGGTACTTGACCTCTAAATGATACATTTTACAATCATTGCATTCGTTCTTAAAAGACAATCTTTCATTTCATTGAAAGTTGACAGGTATGCATACCATTTCATAATATCCAACTATAGATGACCTAATCCGTCATTTACTTAATAATAATCTCTAATGAACTTCAACGACTCGAATGCAATGTCTTTTGAAATATGTTATGAATGACTCCAAGTAATATCTATAAAATGAGCAAATGCACAGCGGAAGGTTTCTTTCATACCTGAGAATAAACATGCTTTAAAGTGTCAACCAAAAGGTTGGTGAGTTCATTAGTTTAACATAAATAATCATTTCATAATTTTAATAGACCACAAGATTTCATACTTCCATTTCTCATAATCATACGTCCCATGCATAGAGACAAAAATATCATTCATATAGATTGAACAACTGGTAACCGACATTCACAATATGTATATAAGAATATCCCCATCATTCCGGGATCCTCCTTCGGACATGATATAAATTTCGAAGCACTAAAGCATCCGGTACTTTGGATGGGGCTTGTTGGGCTCGATAGATCTATCTTTAGGATTCGCGTCAATTAGGGTATATGTTCCCTAATTCTTAGATTACCAGACTTAATAAAAAGGGGCATATTCAGTTTCGATCATTCAACCATAGAACGTAATTTCGATTACTTGTGTCTATTTCGTAAAACAGTTATAAAAATAGCGCATGTATTCTCAGTCCCAAAAATATATATTTCAAAAGTATTTAAAAAGGGAATAATGAAACTCACCATACTGTATTTTGTAGTAAAAATACATATAACAGCACTGAACAAGTATAGGGTTGGCCTCAGATTCACGAACCTATATCAATTGTATATATATTAAAAAATATAATGGAAATCACATAATTTCCTTTATTAATTATATATTATTTATGTGTTTGTAGTTTATATAATGTATATTAAATTCCATTTAAAAATATATACTTATATTAATCTTAAAGTATATCTTATATATATTTATTGTATATATATTTAAAATGATTAGAATTTATACATTTAGTTATATTAATATATCCATGTATATATTTAGTGTTATATTAAAAATATCAAATTTGTTGTATGTCGGTATTTATATAAGAAATGTTAATATGTCTTGTATATAGTTATATAGATTATTAATATAGTTGTAGTATATATAATAAGTAGGTTTTATGTACCAAATATCTATTTGTCAAAAATGATAGTTTTGATATTAATGATTTTACTAATAATAGTCTACTAATAATAACTTTATTAATGATGATAATACTAATAATAAGAATGATAATGATAATAATGATAGTACATATGTTAATAATGATTCTAATAATACTAATAAGTACCTAATGATACTAATACTAATATTAATAACAATAATAATAGTTTGTGTTATTTTGATAATAATAACAATCTTAATCATTACAATAGTAATAATACATATATTAGTAATAATAATAATAATGATAAAAATTATAATTTTAGTAACAATAACATTAATAATAATAATAATAATTTTGGTAATGAAATATACCTTCCAAAGCTTTTCAAAAAAAATATGTCCCGAACAGGGTTCGAACCCGAGACCTCTCGCTCACCCACAAACACACTTAACCATTCTACCATTCTTGTTTTTCTGATTATACTACAACCCAAATATATATATCTAGTACTTGTTTCAACTAGTTCATCATCTTCTTCACCATAATTAAAATCAAACAGAGGCAATTTAACAACAACAAACGAAAGGGTTTTGAACTTAGGATTTATAAACAATCATGAAACAAAAAAAATAAAAGTGTTCTTGTAATTAAGAAAATTAAAAAAAAACTGAAAACGAGCCTACTGCTGAAGCTCGTAGCTTCTAAAAAAAAATGTTTTCAGTTTTGAGCTCGTTTTGGACAATCTTTACAACATGAAATATGTTTCAAATCATTTCTAAAAACTATTGGAATCGTCAATTGAACTTAAAACATCAAAATAAACTCTAATTTCTCGATGAACAAATTAGTTGACTTTTGACAAAATAACTTTGACTCGCAAATTCTAATTCGTTATTAAGAATTGGAACTTGAGATTTTACAGAAAGTTTAAGTAAATGATTCCTAATAACTCTGCATTTTTAGTTTTTGAAATTTGTTTCGAGTTCAAGTTTTTGTATATCACTGTCAAGAACCCATGAACTCAAAAGTTGATTTTTAGATTAAGACTGTTATAGATTATGATTGCAACATGAATTGTGTTGCAAATCATCCCTATAATCTTTATGGATCATCAAATTAACTGGAAACATCAAAACAAATTCGAATTTGATTCAAGAACACTCAGTTGACTTTTAAAACCAAAACTTTGACTCCAAAATTAGAATTCGATAGAAAGAATTGAGGATTGAAAACTTACAGATAGTTTAGATAGACGATTCCTAACAAGACTGTATTATTACATTTTAGAAATTTTTTCGAATTTGAAATATGGTAAAAATTACCAAGAACAGAGGTGTCGAGCTTATTTTGTGATTTTTGGTTTGTAATTCAATCCTTAACTTCAGTAGTTCATTTATAATGTAAAAATCTTTGTTTTTGAAGTTGACAGATAACAAAATGCAAACATAAAACAAAAATTTTAAAGCTTGATCGTGATATGTAACAAACTGGGAATCTATTTGTACTTATTACTATTTTTTTATATAATTATTATAAATATAAATATAATAATAATGGTACTTTAAATATAAAAATAAAAATAATATAAATAACAAAAATAATGTTTTTTATTAATCATAATAACCTTAATGATAATTATAACAAGTTTGTATCTTGAAAAATAACAATACTTATAATTATTTTAGTAATTTTAATAATAATAATAATGATATTAATAATATTAATATTGTTAGAAATACTAATATTAATATAACATATTATGCGTATTAAATTTAATATTACTGTTACTAATATTATTATTAGTATTAATATTAATAATGAAATTAATGATCTTAATATAGCACTTATATTCAAATTTGTAATTACCTTTACTATACTAATATTACAATTTATTATTAATTAGGTAATTTTTAACATATCTTCTATATTTAATAATTATACATTTTTATATAGTACAATATACATAAACACGTTTTAAATACACGTTGCAAGTTATTTATATATCTAACAACCAATATTCCAACTTAAGTTATTTAAACAAAGACATTTTAATAACAAGTTCTATTATAACGAAAAACGTTTTCGCACTTTTGAAAATAGATCAATCAAGTATTATGAAATTCAATTCTCTATTAACTTCTGTCTGGCACTAGATAAGTGATTCTTTGTTCTCATTTGAAAATCACTTTACCATTTATTCCGAATACCGTTAAAAAGAAACGATTTCTCAAATTAACGTGGGCCTCGTAACAGAGACTCGTAATCATAATTCAATGTATCTGATAATTCAATCATATGATATTAACTTTTAATTCCATCAATAACTATATTGAACAAATATCGTAACAAACACGTTTATGTAAAGTATTATACATCTAATACCTTAACGTTTTCAATTAATAAGTATATATTATATATACATATCTATATACACATAAATGTTCGTGAATCGTCAGACATGGTCAAAGGGTAATTGATTACATGAATATAGATTTCAAAACTTTCGAGACTCAACATTACAGATTTTGCTTATCGTGTCAGAAACATATAAAGATTAAAGTTTAAATTTGATCGAAAATTCCCGGGTCATCACAGTACCTACCCGTTAAAGAAATTTCGTCCCAAAATTTGATCGAGGTCATCATGGCTAACTATAAAAATGTTTTCATGACGAATATGAGTCGATGGATTGAGTTTTATCATCATTGAGTAATATAGATAAAAAAATTTGATTACGCGAAGAGTATAATCGAAGCTATCGCAAGAGAGGGAAATGAGTAAATGTAGAATCATTTTAACTGGTGACGTAGTTATGATTGATTTTCGGAATTTATGGGATTTAAAGAAAATCTTCGTAATAAGATTTGGTTCTTCGGCGATATAGGAAATCAGATCTTCTTTGATTAAATGCAATAATCTATTTCGATTGCTCTGTCGGATATTTTATTATAAATCAATTCCCTTCGTTTCCTTATTTTCACAGCTCACACATTCCATTCTTTCTCCCCTGATTCATATTTTTAAAGCATTCATCAATATGCTCCATTCAGTACTGATTCTTGATATACTCCTAACTTTTATATCTATCATTCTTATTTTTCATCTACCGCTGGAGGAGTCTATTCACTTTTTCCATACTCTTGGCTTTATAGTGTTTTTAGTTCTCCCGTATCTTTACGTTTCAATACTTATTGATATACACGGTTTGTTATTTATGTGTTGTTGTCGGGATTTATATCTTTCCTTATTCTTCGAAGTCCATGCTTCTGTTTCCTATAATCATTATCATCCATAGTTAATGCTCTCTCCTATTTGCTGCGATCTATACCCTCATTTACACTTCGAAACTTCATTCTTTCATTTCCTCTTCTTGTCATTAAGCACCGCATGTAATGGTCCAGAATTAGTAGGTATGAAGTTTTGGATGAACATAGTTAATGTTCTAAGAAGGAAATTGTGATGGCATGATCTTGATTTGGTAAATTACCAGAATATTATGTTCTTAATATGTTTAGAGATTGAGTAGAATGTAAGAGTCATGTAAATGACACATGATGACGGTATGTTCTGTGAATCATCACGTTCCATTAGAAACTAAGCATGACTTACTGTAATATAATCACGTTGATCAAGTGTCATTATATTATACTAACTCATGCTTCAGTTCCCAACACTACTTCAAAACATTCATATTTTAAACTCGAAGGTTTCAAAATTTAGAAACTAAAATAGTTTCTTTTTTGATGTAACACAGATAGCGCGAAGAGGTAATGATTTCAGATAAGATTGGTTATGGAATATCTTCAGGCATATGGAGGATATTTATAATAGAAGATATGATGATATCTTAGAATATTTAAGATAAGATGATGATGAAGAATATTGTCCGCAAAGGTTTTAGAGTAAGGAGTAGGGTATTCGTTCAAGACTTCATCAGAAACAGAATAATCAGGATTCTTTAAATACAGAGTTTGGTCCTTGTATTTGTCCTTGGTCTCCTTCATACTTTGCCCAATCCGTTTTTCAGTTCCAAACCTTCTCTTTTTCTCAGCTTTACCACCATACCATTCTTTATCATCAAACTTTTGACTGTTAAAGTCGTTTACAGTTTTTGCTGCTTCATCAGCATTTTTTTTTCCAATTTCAGAGAACTAGTTCATAGTTTGAGATGTTTTTCAGAAACTTCACATTCGAAGTATGTAAGTCTTGGAGGTAGACGTTATATGTATACATATAACTGTTGGCGTAGAATCGCTTCGAAATTCAAAATACTGATTGCTGATTCCCAGTAGTTGGTATGACAATTACCGTTACGGGATATAGGTGAGTACATGATGGGTTTTAATGAATAAGTATAGTGACTTTTCAGAGAGGCTTAAGTCGAAGGTTAATGAAGTTGTTGATAAGTTTACTGCTAATGTAGCGAGATCTAAAAGGGTCCCCAGTAATGATGGTGAAAGGGCAACGTATCTATCGAGATTATAATAAAATTAGTTTTACTGAAAAGTCGAAGTTGACTTGCTGGAGCTGTGACAAAACTGGCTACTTTGAAAAGGATTCGTAAGGTTGTTTTTGAAAATAAATGATAAAGGATTCAACACGGGTATGTGTTAAACTATAACTTTGGGTTCGAGAGTTTTTCAGGTACAAGACTTCGGGTAATGTGTGGTTGGATCATCATCTTGATCGTTCACTATTTGAAGTGTCTTCCGAAATTTTGAAGTGTTTTAAATGCAGCTTGTCATTGTCAATATCCAAAGGATGAAATCGTCATGAATCTCGATTGATTCTCATATCCTTCTGAGTGTTATAAATAAAAGTGATGTTCTATCACAGTTTTGAAGTCAAAGTATAGCTTTGAAAAATGTAAAGATCTAAGAGTGATGGGTTTGCTTATATCTCGAGTTGCATTCTGAGATTTCAAAATCAGAATATGTAATTGAATTTGAATGAGTATGGTTGCTTTGATTTCTTATAAAAGAAGGTATACTTTTGTGAAAATAAGGAGTATAGTTGATGATTTACTGAATTAGAATCGAAGAATGTAATATATTAATTGTGAATTTATATATTTCTCGGGTATTACCTACCCGTAAAAAACATTTCACAAATAATATTTTGAACAAGAATTTTTCATTACAGTCTTTATGAAAATATATGTATGTATATTTTCTTCAGATGTAATACAGATTTAATGAGTTAATATCATATTAAGCTCATAGAACTCTTGCTAACTTTGTAAGATACGAATGTTGTTTTCCGGTAAGTTTCGAGTACATCGAAGATGAGAGTGTAAAATCAAACATGTTATTGAATGATACACTTGATTTATTATGAAACTCAATTCATTTAATTGAAACAAATATTGTAGTTAACGATGATTAGGTTGTTAACGAATGATGTACATCATAGCATATTAATAATATGAATTTAACCGAGTAGTATCTACCCTTTTTCAATTCATACTCAATAGCTTAGTACGAAAGATTCATTATAGTTTCAGAATTCATATATGTAAAATATATATATAAATTCTTCTGAAAGAATGAGTTATTACTTCATAACTCGTTAATACAATATATTCGTTGTTGATCAGTGATGATGTCCACGACGATTCTTGAACTGGCAGAGCTTATGATGCTATAGGTGCTGCTAGTGCTGATGATACTGACAACACTAACGGTGCTGGTGGTGCTGACGATATTGTTGGCACCGGTGATACTGCCGGTGACTGCTGATGATGCTTGTATAACAAGTCTAGCTTATAAATCGTGCACCATTCTTGTCAGGGTTTCGATTCTTCTCTTTATCATCTATGTCCACTTATCTGATTTATGGTTAAGGCGGAAATAGATAATCTCTGAGACTTTAGAGATTACATAATCACCGCAGAATGTTTCTCCAATGAAGTTATGAATCAATACTTCATCGTTTGTTGTTGTTGGTACTCATTGGTATCTATGATGCGTGCGATGTTGATATCTGAGGTACAGATTGTGATGTTGAGGCGTGTGATGCGGATGTGATTGTTGATGGTGGTAATGATACTGTTGGTGTTGATGATGGTGATACCGTTGATGCCGGTGATGCTTCTGGTGCTTAGGATATTGAGGCTTGCGATGTTGATGTTACTGGCGGTACTGGTTATGCTGCTGGTGCTGCTGATGGTGTTTGTAATCCTTGCACTAGGTGTTCCAAAGCCACTACTCGATCACGAAGCTCGTTAATTTCTGCTAGTACACCGGGATGATTGGCGGTTGGAACGAGTGGATGAATAAGATTCATAATATGGGATAGTATATAACCGTGACGAGATACTCTAGCAATGAGTGAGAAAATGGTGTCTCAAACAGGTTCACCTGTAAGTGCTTCAGGTTCATCACCAAGAGGGCAATGTGGTGGATGGAAGGGATCGCCTTCTTCTTGTCTCCAATGATTGAGTAGACTACGAACCCATCCCCAATTCATCCAGAATAGATGATGGGAAATTGGTTGATCCATTCCGGTCACGCTTCTTTCAGAGCTCGAGTGGAAATCCATATCGGCATAGCTGTCGAAATCTGAGGAATTCGAACTGGTTGAGGGATCCATCTCGTATGATCAGGGAGAGAATTTTTGGTATGAAATAGATTATAAGAGTTAGATTTGGTATTCTTTAATACATAATTTACATATGTATATATAATATCAAAATCCCATAAATTACGGAGAATCTCTGAAAAGATGTCAGTCAAAGTTCCCAGTAATAGATGTGCTAAGATAAGAATTCGTCTATACACTATTATGCAATAAATGCAGGAAAACGCGTCTAGACTTAAGTAATTTCCTAAGGATGGTAAGTAGAAGATTTTCGACTAGAAATGATAAGCAAAACTTTTAACATGCAGACACGGTCGAAGTCCAGACTCACTAATGCATCTTAACAACTATCAGTTAGACACACTAATGCAAGACCTGGTTCGCTAAGACCACCGCTCTGATACCAACTTTAACTCGCCGTCCTAATCCATCCGGACGAAGTCCATATTGATTATAAACGATTCATAATAGTTGATTACATCGCGAGGTACTTGACCTATAAATGATACATTTTACAAACATTGCATTCGTTCTTAAAAGATAATCTTTCATTTCATCGAAAGTTGACAGGTATGCATACCATTTCATAATATCCAACTATAAATTACCTAATCCGTCATTTACTTAATAATAATCTCTAATGAACTTCAACGACTCGAAGGCAACGTCTTTTGAAATATGTCATGAATGACTCCAAGTAATATCTATAAAATGAGCAAATGCACAGCGGAAGGTTTCTTTCATACCTGAGAATAAACATGCTTTAAAGTGTCAACCAAAAGGTTGGTGAGTTCATTAGTTTAACATAAATAATCATTTCATAATTTTAATAGACCACAAGATTTCATACTTCCATTTCTCATAATCATACGTCCCATGCATAGATACAAAAATATCATTCATATGGATTGAACACCTGGTAACCGACATTCACAATATGTATATAAGAATATCCCCATCATTCCGGGATCCTCCTTCGGACATGATATAAATTTCGAAGCACTAAAGCATCCGGTACTTTGGATGGGGCTTGTTGGGCCCGATAGATCTATCTTTAGGATTCGCGTCAATTAGGGTGTCTGTTCCCTAATTCTTAGATTACCAGACTTAATAAAAAGGGGCATATTCAGTTTCGATCATTCAACCATAGAACGTAATTTCGATTACTTATGTCTATTTCGTAAAACAGTTATAAAAACAGCGCATGTATTCTCAGTCCCAAAAATATATATTGCAAAAGTATTTAAAAAGGGAATAATGAAACTCACCATACTGTATTTTGTAGTAAAAATACATATAACAGCACTGAACAAGTATAGGGTTGGCCTCAGATTCACGAACCTATATCAATTGTATATCTATTAAAACAAATCATGGAAATCACATAATTTCCTTTATTAATTATATATTATTTATGTGTTTGTAGTTTATATAATGTATATTAAATTCCATTTAAAAATATATACTTATATTATATCTTAAAGTATATCTTATATATATTTATTGTATATATATTTAAAATGATTAGAATCTATACATTTAGTTATATTAATATATCCATGTATATATTTAGTATTATATTAAAAATATCAAATTTGTTGTATGTCGGTATCTATATAAGAAATGTTAATATGTCTTGTATATAGTTATATAGATTATTAATATAGTTGTAGTATATATAATAAGTAGGTTTTATGTACCAAATATCTATTTGTCAAAAATGATAGTTTTGATATTAATGATTTTACTAATAATAGTCTACTAATAATAACTTTATTAATGATGATAATACTAATAATAAGAATGATAATGATAATAATGATAGTACATATGTTAATAATGATTCTAATAATAATAATAAGTACCTAATGATACTAATACTAATATTAATAACAATAATAATAGTTTGTGTTATTTTGATAATAATAACAATCTTAATCATTACAATAGTAATAATACATATATTAGTAATAATAATAATAATGATAAAAATTATAACTTTAGTAACAATAACATTAATAATAATAATAATAATTTTGGTAATGAAATATACCTTCCAAAGCTTTTCAAAAAAAATATGTCCCTAACAGGGTTCGAACCCGAGACCTCTCGCTCACCCGCAAACACACTTAACCATTCTACCATTCTTGTTTTTCTGATTATACTACAACCCAAATATATATATCTAGTACTTGTTTCAACTAGTTCATCATCTTCTTCACCATAATTAAAATCAAACAGAGGCAATTTAACAACAACAAACGAAAGGGTTTTGAACTTAGGATTTATAAACAATCATGAAACAAAAAAATAAAAGTGTTCTTGTAATTAAGAAAATTCAAAAAAAACTGAAAATGAGCCTACTGCTGAAGCTGGTAGCTTCCAAAAAAAAAATATTTTCAGTTTTGAGTTCGTTTTGGACAATCTTTACAACATGAAATATGTTTCAAATCATTCCTAAAAAGTATTGGAATCGTCAATTGAACTTAAAACATCAAAGTAAGCTCTAATTTCTCGATGAACAAATTAGTTGACTTTTGACAAAATAACTTTGACTCGCAAATTCTAATTCGTTATTAAGAATTGGAACTTGAGATTTTACAGAAAGTTTAAGTAAATGATTCCTAATAACTCTGCATTTTTAGTTTTTGAAATTTGTTTCGAGTTCAAGTTTTTGTATATCACTGTCAAGAACCCATGTACTCAAAAGTTGATTTTTAGATTAAGACTGTTATAGATTATGATTACAACATGAATTGTGTTTCAAATCATCCCTATAATCTTTATGGATCATCAAATTAACTGGAAACATCAAAACAAATTCGAATTTGATTCAAGAACACTCAGTTGACTTTTAAAACCAAAACTTTGACTCCAAAATTAGAATTCGATAGAAAGAATTGAGGATTGAAAACTTACAGATAGTTTAGATTGACGATTCCTAACAAGACTGTATTATTACATTTTGGAAATTTGTTCGAATTTGAAATATGGTAAAAATTACCAAGAACAGAGGTGTCGAGCTTATTTTGTGATTTTTGGTTTGTAATTCAATCCTTAACTTCAGTAGTTCATTTATAATGTAAAAATCTTTGTTTTTGAAGTTGACAGATAACAAAATGCAAACATAAAACAAAAATTTTAAAGCTTGATCGTGATATGTAACAAACTGGGAATCTATTTGTACTTATTATTATTTTTTTTATATAATTATTATAAATATAAATATAATAATAATGGTACTTTAAATATAAAAATAATAATAATATAAATAACAAAAATAATGTTTTTTATTAATCATAATAACCTTAATGATAATTATAACAAGTTTGTATCTTGAAAAATAACAATACTTATGATTATTTTAGTAATTTTAATAATAATAATAATAATAATAATGATATTAATAATATTAATATTGTTAGAAATACTAATATTAATATAACATATTATGCGTATTAAATTTAATATTACTGTTACTAATATTATTATTAGTATTAATATTAATAATGAAATTAATGATCTTAATATAGCACTTATATTCAAATTTGTAATTACCTTTACTATACTAATATTACAATTTATTATTAATTAGGTAATTTTTAACATATCTTCTATATTTAATAATTATACATTTTTATATAGTACAATATACATAAACACGTTTTAAATACACGTTGCAAGTTATTTATATATCTAACAACCAATATTCCAACTTAAGTTATTTAAACAAAGACATTTTAATAACAAGTTCTATTATAACGAAAAACGTTTTCGCACTTTTGAAAATAGATCAATCAAGTATTATGAAATTCAATTCTCCATTAACTTCTGTCTGACACTAGCTAAGTGATTCTTTGTTCTCATTTGAAAATCACTTTACCATTTATTCCGAATACCGTTAAAAAGAAACGATTTCTCAAATTAATGTGGGCCTCGTAACAGAGACTCGTAATCATAATTCAATGTATCTGATAATTCAATCATATGATATTATCTTTTAATTCCATCAATAACTATATTGAACAAATATCGTAACAAACACGTTTATGTAAAGTATTATACATCTAATACCTTAACGTTTTCAATTAATAAGTATATATTATATATACATATCTATATACACATAAATGTTCGTGAATCGTCAGACATGGTCAAAGGGTAATTGATTACATGAATATAGATTTCAAAACTTTCGAGACTCAACATTACAGATTTTACTTATCGTGTCGGAAACATATAAAGATTAAAGTTTAAATTTGATCAGAAATTCCCGGGTCATCACAGCGTAGGTGGATTGAATTGTTGAATGATTACGACTTTGAGATTCGTTACCACCCGGGGAAGGCAAATGTGGTAGCCGACGCCTTGAGCAGTAAGGACAGAGAACCCATTCGAGTAAAATCTATGAATATAATGATTCACACTAACCTTACTACTCAAATAAAGGAGGCGCAACAAGGAGTTTTAAAAGAGGGAAATTTAAAGGATGAAATACCCAAAGGATCGGAGAAGCATCATAATATTCGGGAAGACGGAACCCGGTATAGGGCTGAAAGAATTTGGGCACCAAAATTTGGAGATATGAGAGAAATGGTACTTAGAGAAGCTCATAAAACCAGATACTCAATACATCCTGGAACGGGGAAGATGTACAAGGATCTTAAGAAACATTTTTGGTGGCCACGTATGAAAGCCGATATTGCTAAATATGTAGGAAAATGTTTGACGTGTTCTAAGGTCAAAGCTGAACATCAGAAACCATCAGGTCTACTACAACAACCTGAAATCCCGAAATGGAAATGGGAAAACATTACCATGGATTTCATTACTAAATTGCCAAGGACTGCAAGTGGTTATGATACTATTTGGGTAATAGTTGATTGTCTCACCAAGTCAGCACACTTCCTGCCAATAAGAGAAGATGACAAGATGGAGAAGTTAGCACGACTGTATTTAAAGGAAGTCGTCTCCAGACATGGAATACCAATCTCTATTATCTCTGATAGGGATGGCAGATTTATTTCAAGATTCTGGCAGACATTACAGCAAGCATTGGGAACTCGTCTAGATATGAGTACTGCCTATCATCCACAAACTGATGGGCAGAGCGAAAGGACGATACAAACGCTTGAAGACATGCTACGAGCTTGTGTTATTGATTTCAGAAATAGTTGAGATCGACATCTACCATTAGCAGAATTTTCCTACAACAACAGCTACCATTCAAGCATTGAGATGGCTCCGTTTGAAGCACTTTTTGGTAGAAAGTGCAGGTCTCCAATTTGTTGGAGTGAAGTGGGGGATAGACAGATTACGGGTCTGGAGATAATACAAGAAACTACCGAGAAAATCATCCAAATTCAACAAAGATTGAAAACCGCCCAGAGTTGACAAAAGAGCTACGCGGACAGTAAAAGAAAAGATATAGAGTTTGAAATTGGAGAAATGGTCATGCTTAAGGTTTCACCTTGGAAAGGCGTTGTTCGATTTGGTAAACGGGGGAAACTAAATCCAAGGTACATTGGACCATTCAAGATTATAGATCGTGTCGGACCAGTAGCTTACCAACTGGAGCTACCTCAACAACTCGCGGCTGTACATAACACTTTCCACGTCTCGAATTTGAAGAAATGTTTTGCTAAAGAAGATCTCACTATTCCATTGGACGAAATTCAAATCAATGAAAAACTTAAATTCATTGAAGAACCCGACGAAATAATGGATCGTGAGGTTAAGAGACTTAAACAAAACAAGATGCCGATTGTTAAGGTTCGATGGAATGCTCGTAGAGGACCTGAGTTCACCTGGGAGCGTGAAGATCAGATGAAGAAGAAATACCCGCATTTATTTCCAGAAGATACGTCAACACCTCCAACTGCTTAAAATTTCGGGACGAAATTTATTTAACGGGTAGGTACTGTAGTGACCCGAACTTTTCCATGTTTATATATATATTAAATGAAATTGTTATTTACATGATTAAGTGTTTCCAACATGTTAAGCAATCAAACTTGTTAAGACTTGATTAATTGAAATAGGTTTCATATAGACAATTGACCACCCAAGTTGACCGGTGATTCACGAACGTTAAAACTTGTAAAAACTATACGATGACATATATATGGTTATATATATATATATAGTTAACATGATTTTATTATAAGTATGTATCTCATTAGGTATTTTAACAATGATTTATATACATAAAAATGAGACTATTAATTTAAGAAACTCGAAAACGATATATATAACGATTATCGTTATAACAACGTCTTACTAGGTACATATGAATCATATTAAGATATTGATACACTTGGTTAATTATGTTAAATGATAAGTAAATATATTATTAAGTGTATTAACAATGAAATACATATGTAAAAATAAGACTACTAACTTAATGATTTTGAAACGAGACATATATGTAACGATTATCGTTGTAACGACATTTAACTGTGTATATATCATACTAAGATATATTATATATCATAATATCATGATAATATAACAATTTAACATCTCATTTGTTATAATAAACAATGGGTTAACAACATTCAACAAGATCGTTAACCTAAAGGTTTCAAAACAACATTTACATGTAACGACTAACGATGACTTAACGACTCAGTTAAAATGTATATACATGTAGTGTTTTAATATGTATTCATACACTTTTGAAAGTTTTCATGACACTTATCAAAATAATTCTACTTAACAAAAATGCTTACAATAACATCCTCGTTCAGTTTCATCAACAATTCTACTCGTATGCACCCGTATTCGTACTCGTACAATACACAGCTTTTAGATGTATGTACTATTGGTATATACACTCCAATGATCAGCTCTTAGCAGCCCATGTGAGTCACCTAACACATGTGGGAACCATCATTTGGCAACTAGCATGAAATATCTCATAAAATTACAAAAATATGAGTAATCATTCATGACTTATTTACATGAAAACAAAATTACATATCCTTTATATCTAATCCATACACCAACGACCAAAAACACCTACAAACACTTTCATTCTTCAATTTTCTTCATCTAATTGTTCTCTCTCAAGTTCTATCTTCAAGTTCTAAGTGTTCTGTAGTGACCCGAACTTTTCCATGTTTATATATATTAATTGAGATTGATGTTTACATGATTAAATGTTTCCAACATGTTAAGAAATCAAACTTGTTAAGACTTGATTAATT
Source organism: Rutidosis leptorrhynchoides (assembly GCF_046630445.1). Lineage (NCBI taxonomy): Eukaryota > Viridiplantae > Streptophyta > Magnoliopsida > Asterales > Asteraceae > Rutidosis > Rutidosis leptorrhynchoides. The sequence continues at coordinate 204,632,362 of NC_092340.1, forward strand.
GAAATAGGTTTCATATAGACAATTGACCACCCAAGTTGACCGGTGATTCACGAACGTTAAAACTTGTAAAAAAACTATATGATGACATATATATGGTTATATATATAGTTAACATGATATTATGATAAGTAAACATATCATTAATTATATTAACAATGAACTACATATGTAAAAACAAGACTACTAACTTAATGATTTTGAAACGAGACATATATGTAACGTTTATCGTTGTAACGACATTTAATGTATATATATCATATTAAGAGATATTCGTACATCATAATATCATGATAATATAATAATTTAAAATCTCTTTTGTTATTATAAACATTGGGTTAACAACATTTAACAAGATCGTTAACCTAAAGGTTTCAAAACAACACTTACATGTAACGACTAACGATGACTTAACGACTCAGTTAAAATGTATATACATGTAGTGTTTTAATATGTATTTATACACTTTTGAAAGACTTCAATACACTTATCAAAATACTTCTACTTAACAAAAATGCTTACAATTACATTCTCGTTCAGTTTCATCAACAATTCTACTCGTATGCACCCGTATTCGTACTCGTACAATACACAGCTTTTAGATGTATGTACTATTGGTATATACACTCCAATGATCAGCTCTTAGCAGCCCATGTGAGTCACCTAACACATGTGGGAACCATCATTTGGCAACTAGCATGAAATATCTCATAAGATTACAAAAATATGAGTAATCATTCATGACTTATTTACATGAAAACAAAATTACATATCCTTTATATCTAATCCATACACCAACGACCAAAAACACCTACAAACACTTTCATTCTTCAATTTTATTCATCTAATTGAACTCTCTCAAGTTCTATCTTCAAGTTCTAAGTGTTCTTCATAAATTCCAAAAGTTCTAGTTTCATAAAATCAAGAATACTTTCAAGTTTGCTAGCTCACTTCCAATCTTGTAAGGTGATCATCCAACCTCAAGAAATCTTTGTTTCTTACAGTAGGTTATCATTCTAATACAAGGTAATAATCATATTCAAACTTTGGTTCAATTTCTATAACTATAACAATCTTATTTCAAGTGATGATCTTACTTGAACTTGTTTTCGTGTCATGATTTTGCTTCAAGAACTTTGAGCCATCCAAGGATCCATTGAAGCTAGATCCATTTTTCTCTTTTCCAGTAGGTTTATCCAAGGAACTTAAGGTAGTAATGATGTTCATAACATCATTCTATTCATACATATAAAGCTATCTTATTCGAAGGTTTAAACTTGTAATCACTAGAACATAGTTTAGTTAATTCTAAACTTGTTCGCAAACAAAAGTTAATCCTTCTAACTTGACTTTTAAAATCAACTAAACACATGTTCTATATCTATATGATATTCTAACTTAATGATTTAAAACCTGGAAACACGAAAAACACCGTAAAACCGGATTTACGCCGTCGTAGTAACACCGCGGGCTGTTTTGGGTTAGTTAATTAAAAACTATGATAAACTTTGATTTAAAAGTTGTTATTCTGAGAAAATGATTTTTATTATGAACATGAAACTATATCCAAAAATTATGGTTAAACTCAAAGTGGAAGTATGTTTTCTAAAATGGTCATCTAGACGTCGTTCTTTCGACTGAAATGACTACCTTTACAAAAACGACTTGTAACTTATTTTTCCGACTAGAAACCTATACTTTTTTTGTTTAGATTCATAAAATAGAGTTCAATATGAAACCATAGCAATTTGATTCACTCAAAACGGATTTAAAATGAAGAAGTTATGGGTAAAACAAGATTGGATAATTTTTCTCATTTTAGCTACGTGAAAATTGGTAACAAATCTATTCCAACCATAACTTAATCAACTTGTATTATATATTATGTAATCTTGAGATACCATAGACACATATACAATGTTTCGACCTATCATGTCGACACATCTATATATATTTCGGAACAACCATAGACACTCTATATGTGAATGTTGGAGTTAGCTATACAGGGTTGAGGTTGATTCCAAAATATATATAGTTTGAGTTGTGATCAATACTGAGATACGTATACACTGGGTCGTGGATTGATTCAAGATAATATTTATCGATTTATTTCTGTACATCTAACTGTGGACAACTAGTTGTAGGTTACTAACGAGGACAGCTGACTTAATAAACTTAAAACATCAAAATATATTAAAAGTGTTGTAAATATATTTTGAACATACTTTGATATATATGTATATATTGTTATAGGTTCGTGAATCAACCAGTGGCCAAGTCTTACTTCCCGACGAAGTAAAAATCTGTGAAAGTGAGTTATAGTCCCACTTTTAAAATCTAATATTTTTGGGATGAGAATACATGCAGGTTTTATAAATGATTTACAAAATAGACACAAGTACGTGAAACTACATTCTATGGTTGAATTATCGAAATCGAATATGCCCCTTTTTATTAAGTCTGGTAATCTAAGAATTAGGGAACAGACACCCTAATTGACGCGAATCCTAAAGATAGATCTATTGGGCCTAACAAACCCCATCCAAAGTACCGGATGCTTTAGTACTTCGAAATTTATATCATATCCGAAGGGTGTCCCGGAATGATGGGGATATTCTTATATATGCATCTTGTTATTGTCGGTTACCAGGTGTTCACCATATGAATGATTTTTATCTCTATGTATGGGATGTGTATTGAAATATGAAATCTTGTGGTCTATTGTTACGATTTGATATATATAGGTTAAACCTATAACTCACCAACATTTTTGTTGACGTTTTAAGCATGTTTATTCTCAGGTGATTATTAAGAGCTTCCGCTGTCGCATACTTAAATAAGGACAAGATTTGGAGTCCATGCTTGTATGATATTGTGTAAAAACTGCATTCAAGAAACTTATTTTGTTGTAACATATTTGTATTGTAAACCATTATGTAATGGTCGTGTGTAAACAGGATATTTTAGATTATCATTATTTGATAATCTACGTAAAGCTTTTTAATCCTTTATTGATGAAATAAAGGTTATGGTTTGTTTAAAAATGAATGCAGTCTTTGAAAAACGTCTCATATAGAGGTCAAAACCTCGCAACGAAATCAATTAATATGGAACGTTTTTAATCAATAAGAACGGGACATTTCAGTTGGTATCCGAGCGTTGGTCTTAGAGAACCAGAAAATTTGCATTAGTGTGTCTTATCGAGTTTGTTAGGATGCATTAGTGAGTCTGGACTTCGACCGTGTTTTATTTAAAAATGATTGCTTAACATTTTTGTTGGAAACTATATATTTTAACATATGAATATTATGTGATATATTAATCTCTTAACGTGTTTGATATTATGTGATAGATGTCTACCTCTAGAACAAGTCCCATTGACTCACCTAATAATAATGAAGAGTCAAATGTAAATTGGAATGATTTGTGGACTGATTCACAAGTTCCCGAAGAGGAACCGGAAGAAGAGTCGGAACCGGAAGAAGAGTCGGAACCGGAAGAAGAATCGGAACCGGAAGAAGAATCGGAACCGGATGAAGAAATAGAACCGGTGGGGGAAATAATAAAACGGTTAAGTAAAAGAAAATCCTCAACCAACCGACCAAAGTTAATTATGGTCAATGGTGTTTCCGCCAAGGAAGCAAAATATTGGGAGGATTACCAATTCTCCGATGAATCGGATTCCGACGAGAATTCCGATGATGTTATAGAAATTACCCCAACTGAATTTAAAAAGGCAAAAGAAAATAATAAGGGAAAGGGCATAAAAATAGAGAAATCTAATTCCAACCCCGATGAACTTTATATGTATCGTCAACCCCCGAAGTCCTTAAGTTGTAACAATGACCCGGGAACCTCTAAACCACCAGGTTTTTCTAAACCAATGTGGACAACGACGGCTCGTATTAGGGGAACATCATATATCCCTAGAAACTTGGCAAAACGAACCAAAACCGAAGAAGAAGAAACGAGCGAGTCGGAATAAGATAGTTGTATTCGTGTGGTGTAATATATGGAATATAGTGTTCTTATGCTTTATGATATATGTAAAAATTGCTTGTATTAATAAGTATTTTTTTTATGAATCTAACTCTTGTCTATTTTACAGTTTAAAAACACAAAATGGATAGACAACCCAATATTTTAAGAGACCTACCCGGAGACATGATTGATGAAATCTTGTCTAGAGTCGGCCAGAATTCTTCGGCACAACTATTTAAGGCGAGATCAGTTTGTAAGACATTCGAAGAACGTTCCAAGAATGTCTTGGTTTATAAGAGACTTTCGTTTGAAAGATGGGGGATATCACATTGGGAAACCCATAAGTTACGATGTGTTTACTTTGACGCATATATTGCGGGGAACCCAAATGCTATTTTACGCAACGGGTTAAGAAATTATTTTGACTCAATATATCCGAATATTGGACTTCGTGATTTAGAAAAAGCGGCTAACATGCAACATAAAGAAGCATGTTATGCTTACGGATTAGTAATGTTCGCTTCTCACCAAAGTGAGAACAAGAACATCGGGCTACAACTATTAAACAAAACGTTCCCACAAGTGACGGAGTCGGTAATTGGGGTAAGAAATGAGGTTTTTAGATTGTTACGGGACTGTTGGACATTACGTAACCCTCGTCCCTTTGACGACGTTACAACACGCTGTCTTATCAACGGCCATAACGGTTATGTTCCACAAGACCAAGGATGGGAAGTAGTCCTAGTAAAACCAGAATGCATGACTTGTTTCTGGACATATGAATTACGTGTCTTTATTGCCTTTGCTGAACGACTTGTGTACTAGCTAGAATTATCTTCACAACTATCTTGTATCAAAGTTATTGTGTGCTATATTTCATGCTTTATGTAAAATAAGCGGTATTGTAAGTTTGTAAAATATTGTATAAAAGTTTGAACGCGAAATATTATTATAATCAGTTTTTCATATAGAATTGTAGTAGTTGAATTGTATATTAGCTACTAAGTATGAACTTAACGGGTAGGTACTACCCGAATTTAAACTTATAAAACGCTAATATGAAGAAAAAGCTTTTATAAATGAGTTCATATTATGCTACGAAATACTATTAACTACTCTTAATATTCTGTATGATTAACTTGTTCCATTTAACTATTTTGAAGGAAATGGCACCGACTACTCGACACACCGTGAATATGAATGAAGAGGAATTCCGTACTTTTCTAGCTTCAAACATAGCCGCAGTACAGGCTGCGCTACATACCAACAATAACCTTGGATCTAGCAGTACAGGAAATCGTGTAGGATGCACCTACAAAGAATTCACTGCCTGCAAACCTTTGGAATTTGATGGAACCGAAGGACCGATCGGATTGAAACGGTGGACCGAGAAGGTCGAATCGGTGTTTGCCATAAGTAAGTGTACTGAAGAGGACAAAGTAAAGTACGCTACGCATACCTTCACAGGTTCTGCGTTAACATGGTGGAATACCTATCTAGAGCAAGTGGGACAAGACGATGCGTACGCACTACCGTGGTCAGCATTCAAGCACTTGATGAACGAGAAGTACCGTCCCAGAACCGAGGTCAATAAGCTCAAGACAGAACTTAGAGGGTTACGAACCCAAGGATTTGATATTACCACGTACGAAAGACGATTCACAGAATTGTGCCTATTGTGTCCGGGAGCATTCGAAGATGAGGAAGAGAAGATCGACGCGTTTGTGAAAGGATTACCGGAAAGAATCCAAGAAGATATAAGTTCACACGAGCCCGCCTCCATACAACAGGCATGTAGAATGGCTCACAAACTCGTGAACCAAATTGAAGAAAGAATTAAAGAACAGACTGCTGAAGAGGCCAATGTGAAGCAAGTCAAAAGAAAGTGGGAGGAAAACGGTGATAAGAATCACCAATACAACAACAACAGCAATTACAACAATAATCGCAACAATTATCCCAACAATCGCAACATCAATCGCAACTACAACAAACGGCCTAACAACAACAACAACAACAACAACAACAGCAACTACAACAATCATCCCAACAATAATAATAACCGCAACAACAACAACAATCAGAAGCAGCTATGCCAAAGGTGTGAAAAGAATCACTCGGGGTTCTGCACCAAATTTTGCAACAAGTGTAAAAGAAATGGTCATAGCGCGGCGAAGTGTGAGGTCTACGGACCAGGGGTTAATAGAACGAAAGGAACAAATGGTGTCGGAACGAGTAATGGCGGAGCAAGTAGTGTCGGAGCAAGTTATGCCAATGTAGTTTGTTATAAATGTGGAAAACCGGGCCACATTATTAGAAATTGCCCGAACCAGGAGAACACGAATGGACAAGGCCGTGGAAGAGTTTTCAATATTAATGCGGCAGAGGCACAGGAAGACCCGGAGCTTGTTACGGGTACGTTTCTTATTGACAATAAATCTGCTTACGTTTTATTTGATTCGGGTGCGGATAGAAGCTATATGAGTAGAGATTTTTGTGCTAAATTAAGTTGTCCATTGACGCCTTTGGATAGTAAATTTTTACTCGAATTAGCAAATGGTAAATTAATTTCAGCAGATAATATATGTCGGAATCGAGAAATTAAACTGGTTAGCGAAACATTTAAGATTGATTTGATACCAGTAGAGTTAGGGAGTTTTGATGTGATAATCGGTATGGACTGGTTGAAAGAAGTGAAAGCGGAGATCGTTTGTTACAAAAATGCAATTCGCATTATACGAGAAAAAGGAAAACCCTTAATGGTGTACGGAGAAAAGGGCAACACGAAGCTACATCTTATTAGTAATTTGAAGGCACAAAAACTAATAAGAAAAGGTTGCTATGCTGTTCTAGCACACGTCGAGAAAGTACAAACTGAAGAAAAGAGCATCAATGATGTTCCCATTGCAAAAGAATTTCCCGATGTATTTCCGAAAGAATTACCGGGATTACCCCCACATCGATCCGTTGAATTTCAAATAGATCTTGTACCAGGAGCTGCACCAATAGCTCGTGCTCCTTACAGACTCGCACCCAGCGAGATGAAAGAACTGCAAAGCCAATTACAAGAACTTTTAGAGCGTGGTTTCATTCGACCAAGCACATCACCGTGGGGAGCTCCTGTTTTGTTTGTCAAGAAGAAAGATAGTACATTCAGGTTGTGTATCGACTACCGAGAGTTGAACAAACTTACCATCAAGAACCGCTACCCACTACCGAGAATCGACGACTTATTTGATCAACTACAAGGCTCGTCTGTTTATTCAAAGATTGACTTACGTTCCGGGTATCATCAAATGCGGGTGAAAGAAGATGATATTCCAAAGACTGCTTTCAGAACACGTTACGGTCATTACGAGTTTATGGTCATGCCGTTTGGTTTAACTAATGCACCAGCTGTGTTCATGGACCTTATGAACCGAGTGTGTGGACCATACCTTGACAAGTTTGTCATTGTTTTCATTGATGACATACTTATTTACTCAAAGAATGACCAAGAACACGGTGAACATTTGAGAAAGGTGTTAGAAGTATTGAGGAAGGAAGAATTGTACGCTAAGTTTTCAAAGTGTGCATTTTGGTTGGAAGAAGTTCAATTCCTCGGTCACATAGTGAACAAAGAAGGTATTAAGGTGGATCCGGCAAAGATAGAAACTGTTGAAAAGTGGGAAACCCCGAAAACTCCGAAACACATACGCCAGTTTTTAGGACTAGCTGGTTACTACAGAAGGTTCATCCAAGACTTTTCCAGAATAGCAAAACCCTTGACTGCATTAACGCATAAAGGGAAGAAATTTGAATGGAATGATGAACAAGAGAAAGTGTTTCAGTTATTGAAGAAAAAGCTAACTACGGCACCTATATTGTCATTGCCTGAAGGGAATGATGATTTTGTGATTTATTGTGACGCATCAAAGCAAGGTCTCGGTTGTGTATTAATGCAACGAACGAAGGTGATTGCTTATGCGTCTAGACAATTGAAGATTCACGAACAAAATTATACGACGCATGATTTGGAATTAGGCGCGGTTGTTTTTGCATTAAAAACTTGGAGGCACTACTTATATGGGGTCAAAAGTATTATATATACCGACCACAAAAGTCTTCAACACATATTTAATCAGAAACAACTGAATATGAGGCAGCGTAGGTGGATTGAATTATTGAATGATTACGATTTTGAGATTCGTTACCACCCGGGGAAGGCAAATGTGGTAGCCGATGCCTTGAGCAGGAAGGATAGAGAACCCATTCGAGTAAAATCTATGAATATAATGATTCATAATAACATTACTACTCAAATAAAGGAGGCGCAACAAGGAGTTTTAAAAGAGGGAAATTTAAAGGATGAAATACCCAAAGGATCGGAGAAGCATCTTAATATTCGGGAAGACGGAACCCGGTATAGGGCTGAAAGGATTTGGGTACCAAAATTTGGAGATATGAGAGAAATGGTAATTGGAGAAGCTCATAAAACCAGATACTCAATACATCCTGGAACGGGGAAGATGTACAAGGATCTCAAGAAACATTTTTGGTGGCCGGGTATGAAAGCCGATGTTGCTAAATACGTAGGAGAATGTTTGACGTGTTCTAAGGTCAAAGCTGAGCATCAGAAACCATCAGGTCTACTTCAACAACCCGAAATCCCGGAATGGAAATGGCAAAACATTACCATGGATTTCATCACTAAATTGCCAAGGACTGCAAGTGGTTTTGATACTATTTGGGTAATAGTTGATCGTCTCACCAAATCAGCACACTTCCTACCAATAAGAGAAGATGACAAGATGGAGAAGTTAGCACGACTGTATTTGAAGGAAGTCGTCTCCGGACATGGAATACCAATCTCTATTATCTCTGATAGGGATGGCAGATTTATTTCAAGATTCTGGCAGACATTACAGCAAGCATTAGGAACTCGTCTAGACATGAGTACTGCCTATCATCCACAAACTGATGGGCAGAGCGAAAGGACGATACAAACGCTTGAAGACATGCTACGAGCATGTGTTATTGATTTCGGAAACAGTTGGGATCGACATCTACCGTTAGCAGAATTTTCCTACAACAACAGCTACCATTCAAGCATTGAGATGGCGCCGTTTGAAGCACTTTATGGTAGAAAGTGCAGGTCTCCGATTTGTTGGAGTGAGGTGGGGGATAGACAGATTACGGGTCCGGAGATTATACAAGAAACTACCGAGAAGATCATCCAAATTCAACAATGGTTGAAAACCGCCCAAAGTCGACAAAAGAGCTACGCTGACATTAAAAGAAAAGATATAGAATTTGAAATTGGAGAGATGGTCATGCTTAAAGTTTCACCTTGGAAAGGCGTTGTTCGATTTGGTAAACGAGGGAAATTAAATCCAAGGTATATTGGACCATTCAAGATTATTGATCGTGTCGGACCAGTAGCTTACCGACTTGAGTTACCTCAACAACTCGCGGCTGTACATAACACTTTCCACGTCTCGAATTTGAAGAAATGTTTTGCTAAAGAAGATCTCACTATTCCGTTAGATGAAATCCAAATCAACGAAAAACTCCAATTCATCGAAGAACCCGTCGAAATAATGGATCGTGAGGTTAAAAGACTTAAGCAAAACAAGATACCAATTGTTAAGGTTCGATGGAATGCTCGTAGAGGACCCGAGTTCACCTGGGAGCGTGAAGATCAGATGAAGAAGAAATACCCGCATCTATTTCCAGAAGATTCGTCAACACCTTCAACAGCTTAAAATTTCGGGACGAAATTTATTTAACGGGTAGGTACTGTAGTGACCCGAACTTTTCCATGTTTATATATATTAATTGAGATTGATGTTTACATGATTAAATGTTTCCAACATGTTAAGAAATCAAACTTGTTAAGACTTGATTAATTGAAATAGGTTTCATATAGACAATTGACCACCCAAGTTGACCGGTGATTCACGAACGTTAAAACTTGTAAAAAAACTATATGATGACATATATATGGTTATATATATAGTTAACATGATATTATGATAAGTAAACATATCATTAATTATATTAACAATGAACTACATATGTAAAAACAAGACTACTAACTTAATGATTTTGAAACGAGACATATATGTAACGTTTATCGTTGTAACGACATTTAATGTATATATATCATATTAAGAGATATTCGTACATCATAATATCATGATAATATAATAATTTAAAATCTCTTTTGTTATTATAAACATTGGGTTAACAACATTTAACAAGATCGTTAACCTAAAGGTTTCAAAACAACACTTACATGTAACGACTAACGATGACTTAACGACTCAGTTAAAATGTATATACATGTAGTGTTTTAATATGTATTTATACACTTTTGAAAGACTTCAATACACTTATCAAAATACTTCTACTTAACAAAAATGCTTACAATTACATTCTCGTTCAGTTTCATCAACAATTCTACTCGTATGCACCCGTATTCGTACTCGTACAATACACAGCTTTTAGATGTATGTACTATTGGTATATACACTCCAATGATCAGCTCTTAGCAGCCCATGTGAGTCACCTAACACATGTGGGAACCATCATTTGGCAACTAGCATGAAATATCTCATAAGATTACAAAAATATGAGTAATCATTCATGACTTATTTACATGAAAACAAAATTACATATCCTTTATATCTAATCCATACACCAACGACCAAAAACACCTACAAACACTTTCATTCTTCAATTTTATTCATCTAATTGAACTCTCTCAAGTTCTATCTTCAAGTTCTAAGTGTTCTTCATAAATTCCAAAAGTTCTAGTTTCATAAAATCAAGAATACTTTCAAGTTTGCTAGCTCACTTCCAATCTTGTAAGGTGATCATCCAACCTCAAGAAATCTTTGTTTCTTACAGTAGGTTATCATTCTAATACAAGGTAATAATCATATTCAAACTTTGGTTCAATTTCTACAACTATAACAATCTTATTTCAAGTGATGATCTTACTTGAACTTGTTTTCGTGTCATGATTTTGCTTCAAGAACTTTGAGCCATCCAAGGATCCATTGAAGCTAGATCCATTTTTCTCTTTTCCAGTAGGTTTATCCAAGGAACTTAAGGTAGTAATGATGTTCATAACATCATTCTATTCATACATATAAAGCTATCTTATTCGAAGGTTTAAACTTGTAATCACTAGAACATAGTTTAGTTAATTCTAAACTTGTTCGCAAACAAAAGTTAATCCTTCTAACTTGACTTTTAAAATCAACTAAACACATGTTCTATATCTATATGATATTCTAACTTAATGATTTAAAACCTGGAAACACGAAAAACACCGTAAAACCGGATTTACGCCGTCGTAGTAACACCGCGGGCTGTTTTGGGTTAGTTAATTAAAAACTATGATAAACTTTGATTTAAAAGTTGTTATTCTGAGAAAATGATTTTTATTATGAACATGAAACTATATCCAAAAATTATGGTTAAACTCAAAGTGGAAGTATGTTTTCTAAAATGGTCATCTAGACGTCGTTCTTTCGACTGAAATGACTACCTTTACAAAAACGACTTGTAACTTATTTTTCCGACTAGAAACCTATACTTTTTTTGTTTAGATTCATAAAATAGAGTTCAATATGAAACCATAGCAATTTGATTCACTCAAAACGGATTTAAAATGAAGAAGTTATGGGTAAAACAAGATTGGATAATTTTTCTCATTTTAGCTACGTGAAAATTGGTAACAAATCTATTCCAACCATAACTTAATCAACTTGTATTATATATTATGTAATCTTGAGATACCATAGACACATATACAATGTTTCGACCTATCATGTCGACACATCTATATATATTTCGGAACAACCATAGACACTCTATATGTGAATGTTGGAGTTAGCTATACAGGGTTGAGGTTGATTCCAAAATATATATAGTTTGAGTTGTGATCAATACTGAGATACGTATACACTGGGTCGTGGATTGATTCAAGATAATATTTATCGATTTATTTCTGTACATCTAACTGTGGACAACTAGTTGTAGGTTACTAACAAGGACAGCTGACTTAATAAACTTAAAACATCAAAATATATTAAAAGTGTTGTAAATATATTTTGAACATACTTTGATATATATGTATATATTGTTATAGGTTCGTGAATCAACCAGTGGCCAAGTCTTACTTCCCGACGAAGTAAAAATCTGTGAAAGTGAGTTATAGTCCCACTTTTAAAATCTAATATTTTTGGGATGAGAATACATGCAGGTTTTATAAATGATTTACAAAATAGACACAAGTACGTGAAACTACATTCTATGGTTGAATTATCGAAATCGAATATGCCCCTTTTTATTAAGTCTGGTAATCTAAGAATTAGGGAACAGACACCCTAATTGACGCGAATCCTAAAGATAGATCTATTGGGCCTAACAAACCCCATCCAAAGTACCGGATGCTTTAGTACTTCGAAATTTATATCATATCCGAAGGGTGTCCCGGAATGATGGGGATATTCTTATATATGCATCTTGTTATTGTCGGTTACCAGGTGTTCACCATATGAATGATTTTTATCTCTATGTATGGGATGTGTATTGAAATATGAAATCTTGTGGTCTATTGTTACGATTTGATATATATAGGTTAAACCTATAACTCACCAACATTTTTGTTGACGTTTTAAGCATGTTTATTCTCAGGTGATTATTAAGAGCTTCCGCTGTCGCATACTTAAATAAGGACAAGATTTGGAGTCCATGCTTGTATGATATTGTGTAAAAACTGCATTCAAGAAACTTATTTTGTTGTAACATATTTGTATTGTAAACCATTATGTAATGGTCGTGTGTAAACAGGATATTTTAGATTATCATTATTTGATAATCTACGTAAAGCTTTTTAATCCTTTATTGATGAAATAAAGGTTATGGTTTGTTTAAAAATGAATGCAGTCTTTGAAAAACGTCTCATATAGAGGTCAAAACCTCGCAACGAAATCAATTAATATGGAACGTTTTTAATCAATAAGAACGGGACATTTCATGTTCTTCATAAATTCCAAAAGTTCTAGTTTCATAAAATCAAGAATACTTCCAAGATTGCAAGTTTACTTCCAAGTTTTCTAAATCCATTCCACGTAATCATCCAAGATCAAGAAACCTTTGTTACTTACAGTAGATTATCTTTCTAATACAAGGTAATAATCATATTCAAACTTAAATTCAATTTATATAACTATAACAATCTTATTTCGAGTGGAAATGTTACTTGAAATTGTTTTCGTGTCATGATTCTGCTTTAAGAACTTTCAAGCCATCAAAGTATCCTTTAAAGCTAGATCTATTTTTCTCATTTCCAGTAGGTTTATCTAAGGAACTTGAGGTAGTAATGATGTTCATAACATCATTCGATTCATACATATAAAGCTATCTTATTCGAAGGTTTAAACTTGTAATCACTAGAACATAGTTTAGTTAATTCTAAATTTGTTCTCAAATAAAAGTTAATCATTCTAACTTGACTTTTAAAATCAACTAAACACATGTTCTATATCTATATGATATGCTAACTTAATTATTTAAAACCTGAAAACACGAAAAACACCGTAAAACCGGATTTACGCCGTCGTAGTAACACTTTTAAATGTTTTGAACATAAAAGTTGTTATTCTAGGAAAATGATTTTTATTATGAACATGAAACTATATCCAAAAATTATGGTTAAACTCAAAGTGGAAGTATGTTTTCTAAAATGGTCATCTGGACGTCGTTCTTTCGACTGAAATGACTACCTTTACAAAAACGACTTGTAACTTATTTTTCCAACTATAAACCTATACTTTTTCTGTTTAGATTCATAAAATAGAGTTCAATATGAAACCATATCAATTTGATTCACTCAAAACGGATTTAAAATGAAGAAGTTATGGGTAAAACAAGATTGGATAATTTTTCTCATTTTAGCTACGTGAAAATTGGTAACAAATCTATTCCAACCATAACTTAATCAACTTGTATTGTATATTATGTAATCTTGAGATACCATAGACACGTATATAATGTTTCGACCTATCATGTCGACACATCTATATATATTTCGGAACAACCATAGACACTCTATATGTGAATGTTGGAGTTAGCTATACAGGGTTGAGGTTGATTCCAAAATATATATAGTTTGAGTTGTGATCAATACTGAGATACGTATACACTGAGTCGTGGATTGATTCAAGATAATATTTATCGATTTATTTCTGTAAATCTAACTGTGGACAACTAGTTGTAGGTTACTAACGAGGACAACTGACTTAATAAACTTAAAACATCAAAATATATTAAAAGTGCTGTAAATATATTTTGAACATACTTTGATATATATGTATATATTGTTATAGGTTCGTGAATCAACCAGTGGCCAAGTCTTACTTCCCGACGAAGTAAAAATCTGTGAAAGTGAGTTATAGTCCCACTTTTAAAATCTAATATTTTTTGGATGAGAATACATGCAGGTTTTAAAAATGATTTACAAAATAGACACAAGTACGTGAAACTACATTCTATGGTTGAATTATCGAAATCGAATATTGTAGTGACCCGAACTTTTCCATGTTTATATATATTAATTGAGATTGATATTTACATGATTAAATGTTTCCAACATGTTAAGCAATCAAACTTGTTAAGACTTGATTAATTGAAATATGTTTCATATAGACAATTGACCACCCAAGTTGACCGGCGATTCACGAACGTTAAAACTTGTAAAAACGACATGAAGATATATATATGGATATACATATGGTTAACATGAGATTATGATAAGTAAGTATCTCCATAAGTATATTAACAATGAGTTATATACATATAAACAAGTCTACTAACTTAAGGATTTCGAAACGAGACATATATGTAACGATTATCGTTGTAACGACATTTAAATGTATATATATCATATTAAGATATATTAATATATCATAATATCATGATAATATAATAATTTAACATCTCATTAGATATAATAAACAATGGGTTAACAACATTAATTGAGATCGTTAACTTAAAGGTTTCAAAACAACACTTACATGTAACGACTAACGATGACTTAACGACTCAGTTAAAATGTATATACATGTAGTGTATTTAGATGTATTAAAATACTTTTGGAAGACTTCAAGACATAT
Organism: Rutidosis leptorrhynchoides; assembly: GCF_046630445.1. Classification (NCBI taxonomy): domain Eukaryota; kingdom Viridiplantae; phylum Streptophyta; class Magnoliopsida; order Asterales; family Asteraceae; genus Rutidosis; species Rutidosis leptorrhynchoides. Next base: position 204,647,508 of record NC_092340.1, read on the forward strand.
ATCAAAACACTCATACTTAACGAAAATGGTTACAGTTACTTTTCCATTCTTTTCTTTCATCAAGAATTCTAGTCGTATTCTTACCCGTATTATACACAGCTTCAAAACGTACTTACTATGAGTATATTGTAGTGACCCGAACTTTTCCATGTTTATATATATTAATTGAGATTGATATTTACATGATTAAATGTTTCCAACATGTTAAGCAATCAAACTTGTTAAGACTTGATTAATTGAAATATGTTTCATATAGACAATTGACCACCCAAGTTGATCAGTGATTCACGAACGTTAAAACTTGTAAAAACTATATGATGACATATATATGGATATATATATAGTTAACATGATACTATGATAAGAAAACATATCATAAAGTATATTAACAATGAACTACATATGTAAAAACAAGACTACTAACTTAATGATTTTTAAACGAGACATATATGTAACGATTATCGTTGTAAAGACATTTAATGTATATATATCATATTAAGAGATATTCATACATGATAATATCATGATAATATAATAATTTAAAATCTCATTTGATATTATAAACATTGGGTTAACAACATTTAACAAGATCGTTAACCTAAAGGTTTCAAAACAACACTTACATGTAACGACTAACGATGACTTAACGACTCAGTTAAAATGTATATACATGTAGTGTTTTAATATGTATTTATACACTTTTGAAAGACTTCAATACACTTATCAAAATACTTCTACTTAACAAAAATGCTTACAATTACATCCTCGTTCAGTTTCATCAACAATTCTACTCGTATGCACCCGTATTCGTACTCGTACAATACACAGCTTTTAGATGTATGTACTATTGGTATATACACTCCAATGATCAGCTCTTAGCAGCCCATGTGAGTCACCTAACACATGTGGGAACCATCATTTGGCAACTAGCATGAAATATCTCATAAAATTACAAAAATATGAGTAATCATTCATGACTTATCTACATGAAAACAAAATTACATATCCTTTATATCTAATCCATACACCAACGACCAAAAACACCTACAAACACTTTCATTCTTCAATTTTATTCATCTAATTGATCTCTCTCAAGTTCTATCTTCAAGTTCTAAGTGTTCTTCATAAATTCCAAAAGTTCTAGTTTCATAAAATCAAGAATACTTTCAAGTTTGCTAGCTCACTTCCAATCTTGTAAGGTGATCATCCAACCTCAAGAAATCTTTGTTTCTTACAGTAGGTTATCATTCTAATACAAGAACTTCGAGCCATCCAAGGATCCATTGAAGCTAGATCCATTTTTCTCTTTTCCAGTAGGTTTATCCAAGGAAATTAAGGTTCGTGAATCAACCAGTGGCCAAGTCTTACTTCCCGACGAAGTAAAAATCTGTGAAAGTGACTTATAGTCCCACTTTTAAAATCTAATATTTTTGGGATGAGAATACATGCAGGTTTTATAAATGATTTACAAAATAGACACAAGTACGTGAAACTACATTCTATGGTTGAATTATTGAAATCGAATATGCCCCTTTTTATTAAGTCTGGTAATCTAAGAATTAGGGAACAGACACCCTAATTGACGCGAATCCTAAAGATAGATCTATTGGGCCTAACAAACCCCATCCAAAGTACCGGATGCTTTAGTACTTCGAAATTTATATCATATCCGAAGGGTGTCCCGGAATGATGGGGATATTCTTATATATGCATCTTGTTAATGTCGGTTACCAGGTGTTCACCATATGAATGATTTTTATCTCTATGTATGGGATGTGTATTGAAATATGAAATCTTGTGGTCTATTGTTACGATTTGATATATATAGGTTAAACCTATAACTCACCAACATTTTTTGTTGACGTTTAAAGCATGTTTATTCTCAGGTGAATATTAAGAGCTTCCGCTGTTGCATACTAAAATAAGGACAAGATTTGGAGTCCATATTTGTATGATATTGTGTAAAAACTGCATTCAAGAAACTGATTTCGATGTAACATATTTGTATTGTAAACCATTATGTAATGGTCGTGTGTAAACAGGATATTTTAGATTATCATTATTTGATAATCTACGTAAAGCTTTTTAAACCTTTATTTATGAAATAAAGGTTATGGTTTGTTTTAAAAATGAATGCAGTCTTTGAAAAACGTCTCATATAGAGGTCAAAACCTCACAACGAAATCAATTAATATGGAACGTTTTTAATCAATAAGAACGGGACATTTCATATATACCAATAGGAACTAGCATGGGATTCCACTCTTGATTATGTCATGTATTACTAATCAATTTTAACTTCTACCATGAGCTAGTCAACTAACTAGAACTCCTTTTAACCCCACTCACCACTCACCAATTACCACTCATCATTCACTCCATTTCACTTCCAATTCTCTTTCTAATTCTCTCTCAACACACAAACACACTATTATGAACGTATTTTTCCAGTAGTTAATCATCATCTTCATTAAAAATCACTTCAAGAATCAAGCTATAATCATCATAGGAAGAACACTTCAAGAACACTTCAAAAATCCCTTCAAGTTTACTAATTTACTTCCAAGCTTTCTAATCCATTCCAACTAATCATCTAAGATCAAGAAACCTTTGTTATATACAGTAGGTTATCTTTCTTATTCAAGGTAATATTCATATTCAAACTTTGATTCAATTTCTATAACTATAAACTATCTTAATTCGAGTAAAAATCTTACTTGAACTTGTTTTTGTGTCATGATCCTACTTCAAGAACTTTCAAGCCATCCAAGATCCTTTGAAGCTAGATCATTTCTTGTCACTTCCAGTAGGTTTACCTACTAAACTTGAGGTAGTAATGATGTTCATAACATCATTCGATTCATATATATAAAACTATCTTATTCGAAGGTTTAAACTCGTAATCACTAGAACATAGTTTAGTTAATTCTAAACTTGTTCGCAAACAAAAGTTAATCCTTCTAACTTGACTTTTAAAATTAACTACACACATGTTCTATATCTATATGATATGCTAACTTAATGATTTAAAACCTGGAAACACGAAAAACACCGTAAAACCGGATTTACGCCGTCGTAGTAACACCGCGGGCTGTTTTGGGTTAGTTAATTAAAAACTATGATAAACTTTGATTTAAAAGTTGTTATTCTGAGAAAATGATTTTTATTATGAACATGAAACTATATCCAAAAATTATGGTTAAACTCAAAATGGAAGTATGTTTTCTAAAATGGTCATCTAGACGTCGTTCTTTCGACTGAAATGACTACCTTTACAAAAACGACTTGTAACTTATTTTTCCGACTATAAACCTATACTTTTCTGTTTAGATTCATAAAATAGAGTTCAATATGAAACCATAGCAATTTGATTCACTCAAAACGGATTTAAAATGAAGAAGTTATGGGTAAAACAAGATTGGATAATTTTTCTCATTTTAGCTACGTGAAAATTGGTAACAAATCTATTCCAACCATAACTTAATCAACTTGTATTGTATATTATGTAATCTTGAGATACCATAGACACGTATACAATGTTTCGACCTATCATGTCGACACATCTATATATATTTCGGAACAACCATAGACACTCTATATGTGAATGTTGGAGTTAGCTATACAGGGTTGAGGTTGATTCCAAAATATATATAGTTTGAGTTGTGATCAATACTGAGATACGTATACACTGGGTCGTGGATTGATTCAAGATAATATTTATCGATCTATTTCTGTACATCTAACTGTGGACAACTAGTTGTAGGTTACTAACGAGGACAGCTGACTTAATAAACTTAAAACATCAAAATATATTAAAAGTGTTGTAAATATATTTTAAACATACTTTGATATATATGTATATATTGTTATAGGTAGTGGCCAAGTCTTACTTCCCGACGAAGTAAAAATCTGTGAAAGTGAGTTATAGTCCCACTTTTAAAATCTAATATTTTTGGGATGAGAATACATGCAGGTTTTATAAATGATTTACAAAATAGACACAAGTACGTGAAACTACATTCTATGGTTGAATTATCGAAATCGAATATGCCCCTTTTTATTAAGTCTGGTAATCTAAGAATTAGGGAACAGACACCTTAATTGACGCGAATCCTAAAGATAGATCTATTGGGCCTAACAAACCCCATCCAAAGTACCGGATGCTTTAGTACTTCGAAATTTATATCATATCCGAAGGGTGTCCCGGAATGATGGGGATATTCTTATATATATGCATCTTGTTAATGTCGGTTACCAGGTGTTCACCATATGAATGATTTTTATCTCTATGTATGGGATGTGTATTGAAATATGAAATCTTGTGGTCTATTGTTACGATTTGATATATATAGGTTAAACCTATAACTCACCAACATTTTTGTTGACGTTTAAAGCATGTTATTCTCAGGTGAATACTAAGAGCTTCCGCTGTTGCATACTAAAATAAGGACAAGATTTGGAGTCCATGTTTGTATGATATTGTGTAAAAACTGCATTCAAGAAACTGATTTCGATGTAACATATTTGTATTGTAAACCATTATGTAATGGTCGTGTGTAAACAGGATATTTTAGATTATCATTATTTGATAATCTACGTAAAGCTTTTTAAACCTTTATTTATGAAATAAAGGTTATGGTTTGTTTTAAAAATGAATGCAGTCTTTGAAAAACGTCTCATATAGAGGTCAAAACCTCGCAACGAAATCAATTAATATGGAACGTTTTTAATCAATAAGAACGGGACATTTCAGTTGGTATCCGAGCGTTGGTCTTAGAGAACCAGAATTTTGCATTAGTGTGTCTTATCGAGTTTGTTAGGATGCATTAGTGAGTCTGGACTTCGACCGTGTTTACTTGAAAAATGATTGCTTAACAAATTTTGTTGGAAACTATATATTTTTAACATGTGAATATTATGTGATATATTAATCTCTTAAAGCGTTTGATATTATGTGATAGATGTCTACCTCTAGAACAAGTCCCATTGACTCACCTAATAATAATGAAGAGTCAAATGTAAATTGGAATGATTCGTGGACTGATTCACAAGTTCCTGAAGAGGAACCGGAAGAAGAGTCGGAACCAGAAGAAGAATCGGAACCGGAAGAAGAATCGGAACCGGATGAAGAAATAGAACCGGTGGGGAAATAATAAAACGGTTAAGTAAAAGAAAATCCTCAACCAACCGACCAAGGTTAATTATAGTCAATGGTGTTTCCGCTAAGGAAGCAAAATATTGGGAGGATTACCAATTCTCCGATGAATCGGATTCTGACGAGAATTCCGATGATGTTATAGAAATTACCCCAACTAAATTTTAAAAGGCAAAAGAAAATAATAAGGGAAAGGGCATAAAAATAGATAAATCTAATTCCAACCCCGATGAACTTTATATGTATCGTCAACCCCCGAAGTCCTTAAGTTGTAACAATGACCCGGGAACCTCTAAACCACCAGGTTTTTCTAAACCAATGTGGAAAACGACGGCTCGTATTAGGGGAACATCATATATCCCTAGAAACTTGGCAAAACGAACCAAAACCGAAGAAGAAGAAACAAGCGAGTCGGAATAAGATAGTTGTATTCGTGTCGTGTAATATATGTAATATAGTGTGCTTATGCTTTATGATATATGTAAAAATTACTTGTATTAATAAGTATTTTTTTTATGAATCTAACTCTTGTCTATTTTACAGTATAAAAACACAAAATGGATAGACAACCCAATATTTTAAGAGACCTACCCGGAGACATGATTGATGAAATCTTGTCTAGAGTCGGTCAGAATTATTCGGCACAACTATTTAAGGCGAGATCAGTTTGTAAGACATTCGAAGAATGTTCCAAGAATGCCTTGGTTTATAAAAGGCTTTCGTTCGAAAGATGGGGGATATCACATTGGGAAATCCATAAGTTACGATGTGTTTACTTTGACGCATATATTGCGGGGAACCCAAATGCTATCTTACGCAATGGGTTAAGAAATTATTTTGACTCAATATATTCGAATATTGGACTTCGTGATTTAGAAAAAGCGGCTAACATGCAACATAAAGAAGCATGTTATGCTTACGGATTAGTAATGTTCGCTTCTCACTAAAGTGAGAACAAGAACATCGGCCTACAACTATTAAACAAAACGTTCCCACAAGTGACGGAGTCGGTAATTGGGGTAAGAAATGAGGTTTTTAGATTGTTACGGGACTGTTGGACATTACGTAACCCTCGTCCCTTTGACGACGTTACAACACGCTGTCTTATCAACGGCCATAACGGTTATGTTCCACAAGACCAAGGATGGAAAGTAGTCCTAGTAAAACCAGAATGCATGACTTGTTTCTGGACGTATGAATTACGTGTCTTTATTGCCTTTGCTGAACAACTTGTGTACTAGCTAGAATTATCTTCACAACTATCTTGTATCAAAGTTATTGTGTGCTATATTTCATGCTTTATGTAAAATAAACGGTATTGTAAGTTTGTAAAATATTGTATAAAAGTTTGAGCGCGAAATATTATTATAATTAGTTTTTCATATAGAATTGTAGTAGTTGAATTGTATATTAGCTACTAAGTATGAACTTAACGGGTAGGTACTACCCGAATTTAAACTTATAAAACGCTAATATGAAGAAAAAGCTTTTATAAATGAGTTCATATTATGATACGAAATACTATTAACTACTCTTAATATTCTGTATGATTAACTTGTTCCATTTGACTATTTTGAAGGAAATGGCACCGACTACTCGACACACCGTGAATATGAATGAAGAGGAATTCCATACTTTTCTAGCTTCAAACATAGCCGCAGTACAGGTTGCGCTACATACCAACAATAACCTTGGATCTAGCAGTACAGGAAATCGTGTAGGATGCACCTACAAAGAATTCACTGCCTGCAAACCTTTGGAATTTGATGGAACTGAAGGACCGATCGGATTGAAACGGTGGACCGAGAAGGTCGAATCGGTGTTTGCCATAAGTAAGTGTACTGAAGAGGACAAAGTAAAGTACGCTACGCATACCTTCACAGGTTCTGCGTTAACATGGTGGAATACCTATCTAGAGCAAGTGGGACAAGACGATGCGTACGCACTACCGTGGTCAGCATTCAAGCACTTGATGAACGAGAAGTACCGTCCCAGAACCGAGGTCAATAAGCTCAAGACAGAACTTAGAGGTTTACGAACCCAAGGATTTGATATTACCACGTACGAAAGACGATTCACAGAATTGTGCCTATTGTGTCCGGGAGCATTCGAAGATGAGGAAGAGAAGATTGACGCGTTTGTGAAAGGATTACCGGAAAGAATCCAAGAAGATATAAGTTCACACGAGCCCGCCTCCATACAACAGGCATGTAGAATGGCTCACAAACTAGTGAACCAGATTGAAGAAAGAATTAAAGAACAGACTGCTGAAGAGGAAAATGTGAAGCTAGTCAAAAGAAAGTGGGAGGAAAACGGTGATAAGAATCACCAATACAACAACAACAGCAATTACAACAATAATCGCAACAATTATCCCAACAATCGCAACATCAATCGCAACTACAACAAACGGCCCAACAACAACAACAACAACAACAACAACAGCAACTACAACAATCATCCCAACAACACTAATAACCGCAACAACAACAACAATCAGAAGCAGCTATGCCAAAGGTGTGAAAAGTATCACTCGGGGTTCTGCACCAAATTTTGCAACAAGTGTAAAAGAAATGGTCATAGCGCGGTGAAGTGTGAGGTCTACGGACCAGGGGTTAATAGAACGAAAGGAACAAATGGTGTTGGAACGAGTAATGGCGGAGCAAGTAGTTTCGGAGCAAGTTATGCCAATGTAGTTTGTTATAAATGTGGAAAACCGGGCCACATTATTAGAAATTGCCCGAACCAGGAGAACACGAATGGACAAGGCCGCGGAAGAGTTTTCAATATTAATGCGGCAGAGGCACAGGAAGACCCGGAGCTTGTTACAGGTACGTTTCTTATTGATAATAAATCTGCTTACGTTTTATTTGATTCGGGTGCGGATAGAAGCTATATGAGTAGAGAATTTTGTGCTAAATTAAGTTGTCCATTGACGCCTTTGGATAGTAAATTTTTACTCGAATTAGCAAATGGTAAATTAATTTCAGCAGATAATATATGTCGGAATCGAGAAATTAAACTGGTTAGCGAAACATTTAAGATTGACTTGATACCAGTGGAGTTAGGGAATTTTGATGTGATAATCGGTATGGACTGGTTGAAAGAAGTGAAAGCAGAGATCGTTTGTTACAAAAATGCAATTCGCATTATACGAGAAAAAGGAAAACCCTTAATGGTGTACGGAGAAAAGGGCAAAATGAAGCTACATCTTATTAGTAATTTGAAGGCACAAAAACTAATAAGAAAAGGTTGCTATGCTGTTCTAGCACACGTCGAGAAAGTACAAACTGAAGAAAAAGCATCAATGATGTTCCCATTGCAAAAGAATTTCCCGATGTATTTCCGAAAGAATTACCGGGATTACCCCCACAGCGATCCGTTGAATTTCAAATAGATCTTGTACCAGGAGCTGCACCAATAGCTCGTGCTCCTTACAGACTCGCACCCAGCGAGATGAAAGAACTGCAAAGCCAATTACAAGAACTTTTAGAGCGTGGTTTCATTCGACCAAGCACATCACCGTGGGGAGCTCCTGTTTTGTTTGTCAAGAAGAAAGATGGTACATTCAGGTTGTGTATCAACTACCGAGAGTTGAACAAACTTACCATCAAGAACCGCTACCCACTACCGAGAATTGACGACTTATTTGATCAACTACAAGGCTCGTCTGTTTATTCAAAGATTGACTTACGTTCCGGGTATCATCAAATGCGGGTGAAAGAAGATGATATTCCAAAGACTGCTTTCAGAACACGTTACGGTCATTACGAGTTTATGGTCATGCCGTTTGGTTTAACTAATGCACCAGCTGTGTTCATGGACCTTATGAACCGAGTGTGTGGACCATACCTTGACAAGTTTGTCATTGTTTTCATTGATGACATACTTATTTACTCAAAGAATGACCAAGAACACGGTGAACATTTGAGAAAGGTGTTAGAAGTATTGAGGAAGGAAGAATTGTACGCTAAGTTTTCAAAGTGTGCATTTTGGTTGGAAGAAGTTCAATTCCTCGGTCACATAGTGAACAAAGAAGGTATTAAGGTGGATCCGGCAAAGATAGAAACTGTTGAAAAGTGGGAAACCCTGAAAACTCCGAAACACATACGCCAGTTTTTAGGACTAGCTGGTTACTACAGAAGGTTCATCCAAGACTTTTCTAGAATAGCAAAACCCTTGACTGCATTAACGCATAAAGGGAAGAAATTTGAATGGAATGATGAACAAGAGAAAGCGTTTCAGTTATTGAAGGAAAAGCTAACTACGGCACCTATATTGTCATTGCCTGAAGGGAATGATGATTTTGTGATTTATTGTGACGCATCAAAGCAAGGTCTCGGTTGTGTATTAATGCAATGAACGAAGGTGATTGCTTATGCGTCTAGACAATTGAAGATTCACGAACAAAATTATACGACGCATGATTTGGAATTAGGCGCGGTTGTTTTTGCATTAAAGACTTGGAGGCACTACTTATATGGGGTCAAAAGTATTATATATACCGACCACAAAAGTCTTCAACACATATTTAATCAGAAACAACTGAATATGAGGCAGCGTAGGTGGATTGAATTATTGAATGATTACGACTTTGAGATTCGTTACCACCCGGGGAAGGCAAATGTGGTAGCCGATGCCTTGAGCAGGAAGGACAGAGAACCCATTCGAGTAAAATCTATGAATATAATGATTCATAATAACCTTACTACTCAAATAAAGGAGGCGCAACAAGGAGTTTTAAAAGAGGGAAATTTAAAGGATGAAATACCCAAAGGATCGGAGAAACATCTTAATATTCGGGAAGACGGAACCCGGTATAGGGCTGAAAGGATTTGGGTACCAAAATTTGGAGATATGAGAGAAATGGTACTTAGAGAAGCTCATAAAACCAGATACTCAATACATCCTGGAACAGGGAAGATGTACAAGGATCTCAGGAAATATTTTTGGTGGCCGGGTATGAAAGCCGATGTTGCTAAATACGTAGGAGAATGTTTGACGGGTTCTAAGGTCAAAGCTAAGCATCAGAAACCATCAGGTCTACTTCAACAATCCGAAATCCCGGAATGGAAATGGGAAAACATTACCATGGATTTCATCACTAAATTGCCAAGGACTGCAAGTGGTTTTGATACTATTTGGGTAATAGTTGATCGTCTCACCAAATCAGCACATTTCCTGCCAATAAGAGAAGATGACAAGATGGAGAAGTTAGCACGACTGTATTTGAAGGAAGTCGTCTCCAGACATGGAATACCAATCTCTATTATCTCTGATAGGGATGGCAGATTTATTTCAAGATTCTGGCAGACATTACAGCAAGCATTAGGAACTCGTCTAGACATGAGTACTTCCTGTCATCCACAAACTGATGGGCAGAGCGAAAGGACGATACAAATGCTTGAAGACATGCTACGAGCATGTGTTATTGATTTCGGAAACAGTTGGGATCGATATCTACCATTAGCAGAATTTTCCTACAACAACAGCTACCATTCAAGCATTGAGATGGCGCCGTTTGAAGCACTTTATGGTAGAAAGTGCAGGTCTCCGATTTGTTGGAGTGAAGTGGGGGATAGACAGATTACGGGTCCGGAGATTATACAAGAAACTACCGAGAAGATCATCCAAATTCAACAACGGTTGAAAACCGCCCAAAGTCGACAAAAGAACTACGCTGACATTAAAATAAAAGATATAGAATTTGAAATTGGAGAGATGGTCATGCTTAAAGTTGCACCTTGGAAAGGCGTTGTTCGATTTGGTAAACGAGGGAAATTAAATTAAAGGTATATTGGACCATTCAAGATTATTGATCGTGTCGGACCAGTAGCTTACCGACTTGAGTTACCTCAACAACTCGCGGCTGTACATAACACTTTCCACGTCTCGAATTTGAAGAAATGTTTTGCTAAAGAAGATCTCACTATTCCGTTAGATGAAATCCAAATCAACGAAAAACTCCAATTCATCGAAGAACCCGTCGAAATAATGGATCGTGAGGTTAAAAGACTTAAACAAAACAAGATACCAATTGTTAAGGTTCGATGGAATGCTCGTAGAGGACCCGAGTTCACCTGGGAGCGTGAAGATCAGATGAAGAAGAAATACCCGCATTTATTTCCAAAAGATTCGTCAACACCTTCAACAGCTTAAAATTTCGGGACGAAATTTATTTAACGGGTAGGTACTGTAGTGACCCGAACTTTTCCATGTTTATATATATTAATTGAGATTGATATTTACATGATTAAATGTTTCCAACATGTTAAGCAATCAAACTTGTTAAGACTTGATTAATTGAAATATGTTTCATATAGACAATTGACCACCCAAGTTGACCGGCGATTCACGAACGTTAAAACTTGTAAAAATGACATGACGATATATATATGGATATACATATGGTTAACATGAGATTATGATAAGTAAGTATCTCCATAAGTATATTAACAATGAGTTATATACATATAAACAAGACTACTAACTTAAGGATTTCGAAACGAGACATATATGTAACGATTATCGTTGTAACGACATTTAAATGTATATATATCATATTAAGATATATTAATATATCATAATATCATGATAATATGATAATTTAACATCTCATTAGATATAATAAACAATGGATTAACAACATTAATTGAGATCGTTAACTTAAAGGTTTCAAAACAACACTTACATGTAACGACTAACGATGACTTAACGACTCAGTTAAAATGTATATACATGTAGTGTATTTAGATGTATTAAAATACTTTTAGAAGACTTCAAGACATATATCAAAACACACATACTTAACGAAAATGGTTACAGTTACTTTTTCATTCTTTTCTTTCATCAAGAATTCTAGTCGTATTCTTACCCGTATTATACACAGCTTCAAAACGTACTTACTATGAGTATATACCAATAGGAACTAGAATGGGATTCCACTCTTGATTATGTCATGTATGACTAATCAATTTTAACTTCTACCATGAGCTAGTCAACTAACTAGAACTCCTTTTAACCCCACTCACCACTCACCAATTACCACTCATCATTCACTCCATTTCACTTCCAATTCTCTTTCTAATTCTCTCTCAACACACACACACTATTATGAACGTATTTTTCTAGTAGTTAATCATCATCTTCATCAAAAATCACTTCAAGAATCAAGCTATAATCATCATAGGAAGAACACTTCAAGAACACTTCAAAAATCCCTTCAAGTTTACTAATTTACTTCCAAGCTTTCTAATCCATTCCAAGTAATCATCTAAGATCAAGAAACCTTTGTTATATACAGTAGGTTATCTTTCTTATTCAAGGTAATATTCATATTCAAACTTTGATTCAATTTCTATAACTATAAACTATCTTAATTCGAGTAAAAATCTTACTTGAACTTGTTTTTGTGTCATGATCCTACTTCAAGAACTTTCAAGCCATCCAAGATCCTTTGAAGCTAGATCATTTCTTGTCACTTCCAGTAGGTTTACCTACTAAACTTGAGGTAGTAATGATGTTCATAACATCATTCAATTCATATATATAAAACTATCTTATTCGAAGGTTTAAACTCGTAATCACTAGAACATAGTTTAGTTAATTCTAAACTTGTTCGCAAACAAAAGTTAATCCTTCTAAATTGACTTTTAAAATTAACTACACACATGTTCTATATCTATATGATATGCTAACTTAATGATTTAAAACCTGGAAGCACGAAAAACACCGTAAAACCGGATTTACGCCGTCGTAGTAACACCGCGGGCTGTTTTGGGTTAGTTAATTAAAAACTATGATAAACTTTGATTTAAAAGTTGTTATTCTGAGAAAATGATTTTTATTATGAACATGAAACTATATCCAAAAATTATGGTTAAACTCAAAATGGAAGTATGTTTTCTAAAATGGTCATCTAGACGTCGTTCTTTCGACTGAAATGACTACCTTTACAAAAACGACTTGTAACTTATTTTTCCGACTATAAACCTATACTTTTCTATTTATATTCATAAAATAGAGTTCAATATGAAACCATAGCAATTTGATTCACTCAAAACGGATTTAAAATGAAGAAGTTATGGGTAAAACAAGATTGGATAATTTTTCTCATTTTAGCTACGTGAAAATTGGTAACAAATCTATTCCAACCATAACTTAATCAACTTGTATTGTATATTATGTAATCTTGAGATACCATAGACACGTATACAATGTTTCGGCCTATCATGTCGACACATCTATATATATTTCGGAACAACCATAGACACTCTATATGTGAATGTTGGAGTTAGCTATACAAGGTTGAGGTTGATTCCAAAATATATATAGTTTGAGTTGTGATCAATACTGAGATACGTATACACTGGGTCATGGATTGATTCAAGATAATATTTATCGATTTATTTCTGTACATCTAACTGTGGACAACTAGTTATAGGTTACTAACGAGGACAGCTGACTTAATAAACTTAAAACATCAAAATATATTAAAAGTGTTGTAAATATATTTTAAACATACTTTGATATATATGTATATATTGTTATAGGTTCGTGAATCAACTAGTGGCCAAGTCTTACTTCCCGACGAAGTAAAAATCTGTGAAAGTGAGTTATAGTCCCACTTTTAAAATCTAATATTTTTGGGATGAGAATACATGCAGGTTTTATAGATGATTTACAAAATAGACACAAGTACGTGAAACTACATTCTATGGTTGAATTATCGAAATCGAATATGCCCCTTTTTATTAAGTCTGGTAATCTAAGAATTAGGGAACAGATACCCTAATTGACGCGAATCCTAAAGATAGATCTATTGGGCCTAACAAACCCCATCCAAAGTACCGGATGCTTTAGTACTTCGAAATTTATATCATATCCGAAGGGTGTCCCGGAATGATGGGGATATTCTTATATATATGCATCTTGTTAATGTCGGTTACCAGGTGTTCACCATATGAATGATTTTTATCTCTATGTATGGGATGTGTATTGAAATATGAAATCTTGTGGTCTATTGTTACGATTTGATATATATAGGTTAAACCTATAACTCACCAACATTTTTGTTGACGTTTAAAGCATGTTTATTCTCAGGTGAATACTAAGAGCTTTCGCTGTTGCATACTAAAATAAGGACAAGATTTGGAGTCCATGTTTGTATGATATTGTGTAAAAACTGCATTCAAGAAACTGATTTCGATGTAACATATTTTTATTGTAAACCATTATGTAATGGTCGTGTGTAAACAGGATATTTTAGATTATCATTATTTGATAATCTACGTAAAGCTTTTTAAACCTTTATTTATGAAATAAAGGTTATGGTTTGTTTTAAAAATGAATGCAGTCTTTGAAAAACGTCTCATATAGAGGTCAAAACCTCGCAACGAAATCAATTAATATGGAACGTTTTTAATCAATAAGAACGGGACATTTCAAATATGCCCCTTTTTATTAAGTCTGGTAATCTAAGAATTAGGGAACAGACACCCTAATTGACGCGAATCCTAAAGATAGATCTATTGGGCCTAACAAACCCCATCCAAAGTACCGGATGCTTTAGTACTTCGAAATTTATATCATATCCGAAGGGTGTCCCGGAATGATGGGGATATTCTTATATATATGCATCTTGTTAATGTCGGTTACCAGGTGTTCACCATATGAATGATTTTTATCTCTATGTATGGGATGTGTATTGAAATATGAAATCTTGTGGTCTATTGTTACGATTTGATATATATAGGTTAAACCTATAACTCACCAACATTTTTGTTGACGTTTAAAGCATGTTTATTCTCAGGTGAATACTAAGAGCTTCCGCTGTTGCATACTAAAATAAGGACAAGATTTGGAGTCCATGTTTGTATGATATTGTGTAAAAACTGCATTCAAGAAACTGATTTCGATGTAACATATTTGTATTGTAAACCATTATGTAATGGTCGTGTGTAAACAGGATATTTTAGATTATCATTATTTGATAATCTACGTAAAGCTTTTTAAACCTTTATTTATGAAATAAAGGTTATGGTTTGTTTTAAAAATGAATGCAGTCCTTGAAAAATGTCTCATATAGAGGTCAAAACCTCGCAACGAAATCAATTAATATGGAACGTTTTTAATCAATAAGAACGGGACATTTCAAAGTGGGGGATAGACAGATTACAGGTCCGGAGATAATACAAGAAACTACCGAGAAGATCATCCAAATTTAACAACGGTTGAAAACCGCCCAAAGTCGACAAAAGAGCTACGCCGACATTAAAAGAAAAGATATAGAATTTGAAATTGGAGAGATGGTCATGCTTAAGGTTGCACCTTGGAAAGGTGTTGTTCGATTTGGTAAACGAGGGAAATTAAATCCAAGGTATATTGGACCATTCAAGATTATTGATCGTGTCGGACCAGTAGCTTACCGACTTGAGTTACCTCAACAACTCGCGGCTGTACATAACACTTTCCACGTCTCGAATTTGAAGAAATGTTTTGCTAAAGAAGATCTCACTATTCCGTTAGATGAAATCTAAATCAACGAAAAACTTCAATTCATCGAAGAACCCGTCGAAATAATGGATCGTGAGGTTAAAAGACTTAAGCAAAATAAGATACCAATTGTTAAGGTTCGATGGAATGCTCGTAGAGGACCCGAGTTCACCTGGGAACGAGAAGATCAGATGAAGAAGAAATACCCGCACTTATTTCCAGAAGATACGTCAACACCTCCAAATGCTTAAAATTTCGGGACGAAATTTATTTAACGGATAGGTACTGAAGTGACCCGAACTTTTCCATGTTTATAATTATATTAAATGAAATTTTTATTTACATGATTAAGTGTTTCCAACATGTTAAGTAATCAAACTTGTTAAGACTTGATTAATTGAAAAAGGTTTCATATAGACAATTGACCACCCAAGTTGACCGGTGATTCACGAACGTTAAAACTTGTAAAAACTATATGATGACATATATATGGTTACATATATAGTTAACATGATATTATGATAATTAAACATATCATTAAGTATATTAATAATGAACTACATATGTAAAAGCAAGACTACTAACTTAATGATTTTGAAACGAGACATATATGTAACAATTATCGTTGTAACGACATTTAATGTATATATATCATATTAAGAGATATTCATACATCATAATATCATGATAATATAATAATTTAAAATCTCATTTGATATTATAAACATTCGGTTAACAACATTTAACAAGATCGTTAACCTAAAGGTTTCAAAACAACACTTACATGTAACGACTAACGATGACTTAACGACTCGGTTAAAATGTATATACATGTAGTGTTTTAATATGTATTCATACACTTTTGAAAGACTTTGACACACTTATCAAAATACTTCTACTTAACATAAATGCTTACAATTACATCCTCGTTCAGTTTCATCAACAATTCTACTCGTATGCACCCGTATTCGTACTCGTACAATACACAGCTTTTAGATGTATGTACTATTGGTATATACACTCCAATGATCAGCTCTTAGCAGCCCATGTGAGTCACCTAACACATGTGGGAACCATCATTTGGCAACTAGCATGAAATATCTCATAAAATTACAAAAATATGAGTAATCATTCATGACTTATTTACATGAAAACAAAATTACATATCCTTTATATCTAATCCATACACCAACGACCAAAAACACCTACAAACACTTTCATTCTTCAATTTTCTTCATCTAATTGATCTCTCTCAAGTTCTGTCTTCAAGTTCTAAGTGTTCTTCATAAATTCTACAAGTTCTAGTTTCATAAAATCAAGAATACTTCCAAGTTTGCTAGCTTACTTCCAATCTTGTAGAGTGATCATCCTGTGACGATCCGGAAATTTCCGACCGAATTTAAACTTAATCTTTGTATGATTTTAACACGATAAGCAAAGTCTACTTAATTGAATCTCAAAAACTTGGAACTGTGTTCATGATACCATTTAACCTTTGACTGTTTCCGACGATTCACGAATCAATATTGTAAATAAAAATATTTATATATAAAGAAATGTAAATATATAGATAATAATTGAAAGTAATAAAATATAATTTAAATAATAAAATCAAATATGTAAAATAAGAATTCAGTGTAATTTAAAATGAACATATATATGATTTCTATTAATAGTTATTACATTGTAATATATATAAAATATATAAACGTTAGATATTTAAAAATGTTATTATACAAAATAAGTATTACTTTTGTAATAAAATGTAAAGATAATATGTTAAATGTAATTACAAGTAAAACTTTATAGTTGTTATAATACTATTGTTATTACTTCCAATATTAGCACCAATATTAGTGTTATTAATAATCTATAGATATGGAATTAATATATATAGATTGATAAAGAATTATCATTATTAATATTATTGTTATTATTAATAATATTAGTATTATTGTTATTGACAACATTATTGTTATACATTTTATGGTAATTATTATCATTATCATTAGTAAAATTATTATTTATATTATATTAATATAAATTTGTAATATCATAACATTAAGTGTATTAGTATTATAGTTATACTTAATATTAAGATTAATTATAATCTATAAAAAAAAAATAAAGAGGTATACAAAAATAGAGATATATAAATAATAAGAAAATCAGTATTTTTATTTATTATTATTATTAGTATCATTATTATTATTATTATTATTATTATTATTATTATTATTATTATTATTATTATTATTATTATTATTTGTACTTTTATAATCATTAATATAATTGATAAATATCAATATTTTCTCATATAAAATTTTATAAATACAGAATGGAATCCTAAGCTTTTGCTATCATACTGTAGGTAATATTTGTTTCTATCTTTACACCTGATAGCAAATCGAATCATATTACAGGAACAAAGCAGAATCCATTACGCATCTGTTCTTTTTCCTTTATTTTTTTTGTTTGATTACATTAGGCGATTTACTTGTCTACAATATGCTGTCGACCTTTTTTGTGCTACATAATTGAGCCAACCAGTGGTAAACAAGAATCAAAACAAGTTACATTATTAATTATCAAATCACCACAACCACTCCTCTTTACATAAAGAAAACTGCAATCTATTACCTTTCTTACTAATCCATGCTAGGACCTTATGTTTATATTTATCCCATTCAAGAACTCAAGCCATGAAAAACTTGCAGTCGAACCACAACCTTAAAACACGAACAACCATCTTGTAACCCAAACTGTTACAGCTCGATGTGTTATTGCTGTTTGATCAGACCCGGAACCAAAAACTATCGAAACCTACTCCCTTGAAAACCCTTCGACTTCTAACCGAAAAATGACTTGATCACCATCAAAACCACCCATGTACACCCTCGAGAATCTCTACTACGATGCATCTGTTTTGGTTCTGTCCGAAGGCCAACCCAAACACCATCACCATAATCATCATTGTTGTCTTCTCTGTTAACCTTCGACATACGCCAACCGTCTACCACCTTTGAACAATCATTACACCACCATCTTCCTTCACCTCGCCACCTGCTACATCATTTAAAACAAGCTTACCTGCTACTATCTTGATGCTCGTACATTGCTGCCACATTCTATACTTTCTCGCAAAACAGGCATAACCAAAACACATCCTTAAATATTAGTGAGCCTTTTGCAACTTTATAATATTATATGTTATGGAAAGTTTTCAAATGATGCTTCTTGTGTAGTTATTGGCCGACCAGGAGTAAAGAAAACAATCCACTTGATTTAATTTATACATGTATTCCATCGATTACCATCCACAGCCGACACTCCTCACTTTTATTTTTTATTTTTTATTTTTAAACGTACTGGATTAGTATACGGGATTGGGCCAAACTCCTTTCTTTTCATGATTGGGCCATCAAAATCTCTTCAAGTAAACCGAAGCCATGTTGCTGCTGTAGGAAGTCGTGATTTTCTGTTTTCTTTGGGATGATACCGATTAAGGTATATGATTGTGATGAGATGATGTTAATATGGTTGATGATAGTGATACATGGTAATGATGATGGTCATGGAATTAGAGTAATGATGATGAGTGATAGTTATATTAGAAGATGATAATACGCTAATGATGATCGTGATAATGAAGTTACGGTGATTGAAGATTATGGAGGACGAAGAGACTAGGATGATGTTAAGTGATGATGAGGATAAGACTCGTTGTTGCCGCTATACGTTTTTTTTATTCGCTGCACAACAAAAACTTCACAGATACACATCCTGATTTAATCATTGGGCCTATTGTGATGATTAATGGACTATGGTTTGCATCTTGGGCTCGTTAAATAATGGGTTGAGGTTGTTTATTTTGTTGGGCCGATTGTTGAAGTGCTGGGCCGAATAAGAGGAAACCGAGATGATTACGAGTTATATTGTTGACGTGCGTATTAAAAATTAGATAAGAGCTTGTAGCTCAGTTGGTTGGATATACAAGTATGTTACCGGGAGGTCGCGGGTTCGAGGCATGGAGGCGCCATTTTTGTTTATTTTCTCATCCTTTTAGGTATAAACCTTATTCTTATTATTATTATTATTATTATTATTATTATTATTATTATTATTATTATTATTATTATTATTATTATTATTATTATTATTATTATTATAATTATAATTATTAATGTTATCATTCTCATTAATATGATTATCATTAATGAGCATTGTTATTACTAAAGATTAATATAATTATCACTAAAAGTATTAATACCTTAAATCTATATTTTTTTTAAGACTATTATTAATACTATCATTATTATTAATAGTATGGAAATTATTATTATTATCGTTATAATTATTCTAGTGTTATTATAACTAGTATTTTGTAAACAAAAAGAGTAAACACATATAAATATGTTTAACACACATAAATTTAAATATACTAATACTATTATCTATCTACAATATACAAAATGAAAATATAATAAAATATATAAGTTATTAATATAAAATTTTCACTAATAATAATATAATATAAATATTTATTTGATTACAAGAATGTGTTTTAATACATACATGAATAATATAGGTTCGTGAATCCGAGATCAACCCTACTTTTGTTCAATGTCATCATATGTATTTTTACTACAAAATACATTAGGTGAGTTTCATTTGCCTTTTACTCTTTATATTTTTGGGCTGAGAATACATGCACTGTTTTAAAGACTGTTTTACAATATTTATATGCGTGAGTTTCATTAATCCCTTTTTAAATGCTTTTGCAATATATATTTTTGGGACTGAGAATACATGCGCTGCTTTTATAAATGCTTTACGAAATAGACACAAGTAATCGAAACTACATTCTATGGTTGGATTATCTAATCGAATATGCCCTGTTTATTAAGTCTGGTAATCTAAGAATTAGGGAACAGACACCCTAATTGACGCGAACTCTAAAGATAGATCATGTCCGAAGGAGGATCCTGGAATGATGGGGATATTCTTATATGTATATTGTGAATGTCGGTTACCAGGTGTTCAATCCATATGAATGATATTTTTGTCTCTATGCATGGGACGTATGTTTATGAGAAATGGAAATATGAAATCTTGTGGTCTATTAAAATGATGGAAACGATTGTTTATGTTAAACTAATGAACTCACCAACCTTTTGGTTGACACTTGAAAGCATGTTTATTCTCAGGTACGAAAGAAATCTTCCGCTGTGCATTTGATCATTTTAAAGATATTACTTGGAGTCATTCATGACATATTTCAAAAGACGTTTCATTCGAGTCGTTGAGTTTATCAAGATCATTATTAAGTCAATTATAGTTGGATATATTATGAAATGGTATGCATGTCTGTCAACTTTAGATGTAATGAAAGATTGTCTTTTCAAAACGAATGCAATGTTTGTAAAATGTATCATATAGAGGTCAAGTACCTCACGATGTAATCAACTGTTGTGAATCGTTTATAATCGATATGGACTTCGTCCGGATGGATTAGGACGGGTCCTTTCAGTTGGTATCAGAGCGGTGGTCGTAGCGAACCAGGTCTTGCATTAGTGTGTCTAACTAGGAGTTGTTAGGATGCATTAGTGAGTCTGGACTTCGACTTAATAGTTGTTAGGTTACTTTAAAGAGTCTGGACATGAACCTGGTCTGCATGTCAAAGGTTTTGCTTATCATTTCGTGTCGAAAATTACCTGCTTATCATTCTTAGAGAATCACTTGCTTATCATTATTAGTCTAGACACGTTTTACTGCATTGACTGCATGAATAGTGTATAGACAAAAATTCATATCTTAGCGTATCTGCTACTTCATATCTTAGCGTACCTGTTACTGTAACTTTTCCTGACAACTTCCGTAGATTCCTCCGTAACTTATGGGATTTTAGTATTATATATGCATATGTCAATTATGTATTGCAGGGTACTAATCTACATCCTATAATCTATTTCTTATCGAAAATCCTTTATCTGATTGTACGAGATGAATCCCTCAACTAGTTCGAGTCCCTCAAATTTCGATAGCTATTCCGATAGTTATTCCGACAGCTATTCCGACATGGATATTCACCCAAGCTCCGAAAGCGATGTCACCAGAATGAATCAATCAATCAGCCATCCCCAATTCATCTGATGCATTCATAGTCGACTTAATCAATGGGGACGCGAAGAAGGCGATCCCTTCAACCAACCGAATTCACCTCTTGACAATGAACCTGAAGCGTTACCGGCGAACCTATCTGAAACACCATTTTCAGTCTCATTTCCGGGGTAGCTCATCACGATTATATTCTATCTAAAATTCTAAACCTTATTCATCTGCTCGTTCCTACCGACAATCATCTTGGAATAATATGATAAGTCAACGAACTTCGCGCGCGAGTAATCAATCTGGAGAATATGGTACAAAATGTACCAGCTTCAACAACATCACCGGCACCAACAGTACCATCAGTAACAACACCAGTACCATCAACAATCAATGCATCAACATCTCATTATGTACCTCGAGTATAATCATCGTTCTACGTATCGTTCTACATCGATTATCTTCGTTCTTCATGACGATTAAGTAATCTCTAAATGTTTTAGAGATTATGTATTCTAGTTCTAATGGTAAACCAAATGAGTTTAATATCATATTAACTCATTAAATCCATGATTATATCTGAAGAAAATATATATGTATATATATTTTCATAAAGATTGTAATTAAAAATTCTTTTGTACAAACTGTTAATGATGAAAATATTTTAACGGGTAGGTAATACCAGAGGGATATTTAGATTTTACATTAATAAGTTACACTGTATATTCTTCGAATCTGATTCAACAGTCATTTACTATCCTACTTGCAACCACAGCTATACGAATCCATTCATCACAGAATAACCACTTTCATTAAATTTCATATTTGGATTTTGACCTATCAGAATCCGACAAGTGGCATAATGAAGAAAACATTGGACAAAATAAAATTTGTTATAAACAAACAAATTAACTATGAGAAATTTTGTTAAGAATCCACGCTAACAAAAATCCTAGCTAACTATTCCTAGCTAACTGATTACATTTTATTTATCGCAATTTATTTTATCGCAATTTACATTCTCGAAATTTTATTTATCGTCAATAAAATTCTGTTATTTACTTTACGCACTTTATTTATCATTATTTAATTTTCTATTATTTCTTTTACGCACTTTAAATATCGGGACACGTATACAAGGTTTTGACAAATCATATCGACGCATCTATATATATTATTTGGAATCACCATAGACACTCTATATGCAGTAATGATCGAGTTCTCTATACAGGGTTGAGGTTGATTCTACAATAATATATATAATTTGAGTTGTGATCGAGTCTGAGACATGTATACGGGTCACGATACGTATTAATTAATTTGAATATTATATATTAAATTATATATATTAATTATTGGACTGTCAACTGTGGACTATCGACTGTGGACTAATAACATTGGACAATTAAAATGAATTAAAATATTAAATATAACATATGAAACTAAACATTTCTTCAAGTTGCCACTTAATTTCATCTTAAACCTCACTTGTATCTTGACGATTACAATCTGCGTTCAAACCTTTCATGATTCTTGAAAACACCTCAAAAGTTAGGATGAATCAACCGCACTTCATTAACGGAAGGAAAAATTTATGCATATAGTTATGCACCTGAGAAACTCTCGGCAACTGAGTAAAAGTTTAACACGTAGCCGCGTCAGATCCTTTGACATTTATTAGCAAAAATAACTTTGCGATTCCTTTTTAAAGTAGCCAATTTTGTCACAGCTCCAGCAAGTCAACTTAGACTTTTTATTCGAAGTAGCCTTACTATAATCCTGATATATACAATTACCCTTTTGATACTGGAGAATTCTTTTATATTCCACCATATTGCCAGCAGACGTACCAGCAACCTCGTTGCTTTTTGACTTAAATCTCTTTGATAAATCATATATTTATTCATTGAAACCCTATTATATACCCATCCGCATCTTATAACGAGAACTGCCATAACAATTACCGGGAATCAGCAATCAGTACTTTGAAAACTCACAGCATATCTACATCAACAGTTATATATATGACATTTATCTCTTAGAATTATGATCTCTCATTCTGAAATTCTGAAAAGCACTCAGTCACAAATCAATACTCTGAATGTTGAAAAAGCTGAATAAAGCAGCAGAAACTGTAGATAACCGTAAACGACCATAATCATCGAAAGTTTGATGATAAAGATTAGTATGTTGAAAAAGCTCAGAAAAGTTGGAACTGGAAAGCGGATTGAGCTAACCATAAAGGAAACCAAAGAGAAATACAAGTAACATACCCTAAATTCATAAAACCCAGATAAATCTAGATCCGTTGAAATCTTTAGAGAATATCTTGCTCCGAAGTCATGTTAAAATCTTGCGGAAAATCTTTCTCCATCAACCATCGAACTTAGAAATTCCAAAATATCATCATCAATATATTCGATATTTCTGAGGATATTTTCATAAATATTCTCGTCCGAAATTATATACCTCTTCGTGCTTCCTGTGTATCATTATATTGGAAACATTCAAGAGAAAATTTTGTACCGAAAAGTAGATTATGCAAAACTATGAAGAAAGCCGTGGACAAATCACAAAGAATAAGTTTGACTTCAAAGAATCCAAATGATTCAATGTCTGCTAAAGTCTTTAGTGAATATCTTACTCCTTACTCTACAAACTTGCGGACAATAGTTTCTATCATCCTCTGATCTTAGATATTCCGAGATATTATCGTATCTTTCATTATAAATATCCTCGATATTTCTGAATATATTTTCATGACTAATCTTAGCTGAAATCATTAATCTCTTCGTACTATCAGTATTACATCATATAGAAACTGTTAGTTTCTATATTCTGTAAACTTTCGAGCTTAAAATATGAATGTTATTGAAGTAGTGTTGGAAATTGATGCATGAGTTAGTATAATATAATGACACTTGATCAACGTGATTATATTACAGTAAGTCATGCTGAGTTCCTAAGAGAATGTGATGATTCACAGTACCATCATTATGTGCCATGTCACACGATTCTTTCATTCTACTTAACCTCTAAACATATCAAGAAAATATTTTCTTGATGGTTCTGTCTTTTCCGTGACTTCTGGTAATTTAACAAATTAAATCAGGCTATTACCTATCCTTTCCGCTTAGAACATTAAGTTATGTTCATTCAAAATTTTATACGTACGAATTCGAGACGTCTAAATCGCTTTACTTCAGGTCGGGGAGAAAACAAAAACATGGAGCCTTGAAATACAAATTGGAGTATAAATTGCAGCAAACAAGAAAGATCATAAACCGTGTATGTCTATGCGAATAGCAAGATAAAGACACGGGAGGATCAGGAATACAATAATCCCTAGAGTATAATAGAAATAAACAGATTCTTTAGGTGGGAGTTGGAAAAGAAGAACGATCATTACGATAGTTAGAATAAGAACAAGGATCAGAACAGGGTTAAGCATTTTCATAAATCTTTTGAATTTGGGAATTGAGTATAGAAGTGGTGAAAACTAATGGAACGGAAAAGGTAAATTTATAATGGAAAAATTCAGACGTAGTAATCGAGGCAGATCACCGTATTTAATTAAAAAGATCTTAATTTCCATAAATCCCGAAGAACCAGATCTTATAGATCTTCAAGATTTTCTTTTAAAACCCTTAAATTCCGGAATTCAACCAAGACAACGTCAAAAGCTAAGACGCACCTTACTATCTAAATTCAAACCTGACTACATCAAAAGTTAAAAACAAATCTTTGTTTCTCATTTCATTCTTTTGTGAATAGCTTCACTCGTACTCTTCGAATAATCAAATTGTTTTACCATATTACTCAATGATAATAAAACTCTATTTATCAACTCATATTCGTCAAGAAAACATATCTATTGTCAACCATGACTCTCCCAATCAAATTTCGGGACGAAATTTCTTTAACGGGTAGGAACTGTGACGATCCAGAAATTTCCGACCAAATTTAAACTTAATCTTTGTATGATTTTAACACGATAAGCAAAGTCTACTTAACTGAATCTCAAAAACTTGGAACTGTGTTCATGATACCATTTAACCTTTGACTGTTTCCGATGATTCACGAATCAATATTGTAAATACTAATATTTATATATAAAGAAATGTAAATATATAGATAATAATTGAAAGTAATAAAATATAATTTAAATAATAAAATCAAATATGTAAAATAAGAATTCAGTGTAATTTAAAATGAACATATATATGATTTCTATTAATAGTTATTACATTGTAATATATATAAAATATATAAACGTTAGATATTTAAAAATGTTATTATACAAAATAAGTATTACTTTTGTAATAAAATGTAAAGATAATATGTTAAATGAAATGTCCCGTTCTTATTGATTAAAAACGTTCCATATTAATTGATTTCGTTGCTAGGTTTTGACCTCTATATGAGACGTTTTTCAAAGACTGCATTCATTTTTAAAACAAACCATAACCTTTATTTCATAAATAAAGGTTTAAAAAGCTTTACATAGATTATCAAATAATGATAATCTAAAATATCCTGTTTACACACGACCATTACATAATGGTTCACAATACAAATATGTTACATCGAAATCAGTTTCTTGAATGCAGTTTTTACACAATATCATACAAACATTGACTCCAAATCTTGTCCTTATTTTAGTATGAAACAGCGGAAGCTCTTAGTATTCACCTGAGAATAAACATGCATTAAACGTCAACAAAAATGTTGGTGAGTTATAGGTTTAACCTATATATATCAAATCGTAACAATAGACCACAAGATTTCATATTTCAATACACATCCCATACATAGAGATAAAAAATCATTCATATGGTGAACACCTGGTAACCGACATTAACAAGATGCATATATAAGAATATCCCCATCATTCCGGGACACCCTTCGGACATGATATAAATTTCGAAGTACTAAAGCATCCGGTACTTTGGATGGGGTTTGTTAGGCCCAATAGATCTATCTTTAGGATTCGCGTCAATTAGGGTGTCTGTTCCCTAATTCTTAGATTACCAGACTTAATAAAAAGGGGCATATTCGATTTCGATAATTCAACCATAGAATGTAGTTTCACGTACTTGTGTCTATTTTGTAAATCATTTATAAAACCTGCCTGTATTCTCATCCCAAAAATATTAGATTTTAAAAGTGGGACTATAACTCACTTTCACAGATTTTTACTTCGTCGGGAAGTAAGACTTGGCCACTGGTTGATTCACGAACCTATAACAATATATACATATATATCAAAGTATGTTCAAAATATATTTACAACACTTTTAATATATTTTAATGTTTTAAGTTTATTAAGTCAGCTGTCCTCGTTAGTAACCTACAACTAGTTGTCCACTGTTAGATGTACAGAAATAAATCGATAAATATTATCTTGAATCAATCCACGACCCAGTGTATACGTATCTCAGTATTGATCACAACTCAAACTATATATATTTTGGAATCAACCTCAACCCTGTATATCTAACTCCAACATTCACATATAGAGTGTCTATGGTTGTTCCGAAATATATATAGATGTGTCGACATGATAGGTTGAAACATTGTATACGTGTCTATGGTATCTCAAGATTACATAATATACAATACAAGTTGATTAAGTTATGGTTGGAATAGATTTGTTACCAATTTTCACGTAGCTAAAATGAGAAAAATTATCCAATCTTGTTTTACCCATAACTTCTTCATTTTAAATCCGTTTTGAGTGAATCAAATTACTATGGTTTCATATTGAACTCTATTTTATGAATCTAAACATAAAAAGTATAGGTTTATAGTCGGAAAAATAAGTTACAAGTCGTTTTTGTAAAGGTAGTCATTTTAGTCGAAAGAACGACATCTAGATGATTATTTTAGAAAACATACTTTCACTTTGAGTTTAACCATAATTTTTGGATATAGTTTCATGTTCATAATAAAAATCATTTTCCCAGAATAACAACTTTTAAATCAAAGTTTATCATAGTTTTTTTAATTAACTAACCCAAAACAGCCCGCGGTGTTACTATGACGGCGTAAATCCGGTTTTACGGTGTTTTTCGTGTTTCCAGGTTTTAAATCATTAAGTTAGCGTATAATATAGATATAGAACATGTGTTTAGTTGATTTTAAAAGTCAATTTAGAAGGATTAACTTTTATTTGCGAACAAGTTTAGAATTAACTAAACTATGTTCTAGTGATTACAAGTTTAAACCTTCGAATAAGATAGCTTTATATGTATGAATTGAATGATGTTATGAACATCATTACTACCTCAAGTTCCTTGGATAAACCTACTAGAAATGAGAAAAATAAATCTAGCTTCAAAGGATCCTTGGATGGCTTGAAAGTTCTTGAAGCAGAATCATGACACGAAAACAATTTCAAGTAAGATTTCCACTCGAAATAAGATTGTTATAGTTATAGAAATTGAATTAAAGTTTGAATATGATTATTACCTTGTATTAGAAAGATAACCTACTTTAAGTAACAAAGGTTTCTTGATCTTGGATGATTACTTGGAATGAATTTAGAAAACTTGGAAGTAAACTTGCAATCTTGGAAGTATTCTTGATTTTATGAAACTAGAACTTTTGGAATTTATGAAGAACACTTAGAACTTGAAGATAGAGCTTGAGAGAGATCAATTAGATGAAGAAAATTGAAGAATGAAAGTGTTTTTGGTCGTTGGTGTATGGATTAGATATAAAGGATATGTAATTTTGTTTTCATGTAAATAAGTCATGAATGATTACTCATATTTTTGTAATTTTATGAGATATTTCATGCTAGTTTCCAAATGATGGTTCCCACATGTGGTAGGTAACTCACATGGGCTGCTAAGAACTGATCATTGGAGTGTATATACCAATAGTACATACATCTAAAAGCTGTGTATTGTACGAGTACGAATACGGGTGCATACGAGTAGAATTGTTGATGAAACTGAACGAGGATGTAATTGTAAGCATTTTTGTTAAGTAGAAGTATTTTGATAAGTGTCTTGAAGTCTTTCAAAAGTGTATGAATACATATTAAAACACTACATGTATATACATTTTAACTGAGTCGTTAAGTCATCGTTAGTCGTTATATGTAAACGTTGTTTTGAAACCTTTAGGTTAACGATCTTGTTGAATGTTGTTAACCCATTGTTTATTATAACAAATGAGATGTTAAATTGTTATATTATAATGATATTATGATATATAATATATCTTAGTATGATATATATACAGTTAAATGTCGTTACAACGATAATCGTTACATATATGTCTCGTTTCGAAATCATTAAGTTAGTAGTCTTATTTTTACATATGTATTTCATTGTTAATACACTTAATAATATATTTACTTATCATTTAACATAATTAACCAAGTGTATCAATATCTTAATATGATTCATATGTACCTAGTAAGACGTTGTTATAACAATAATCGTTATATATATCGTTTTCGAGTTTCTTAAATTAATAGTCTCATTTTTATGTATATAACTCATTGTTAAAATACCTAATGAGATACATACTTATAATAAAATCATGTTAACTATATATATAACCATATATATGTCATCGTATAGTTTTTACAAGTTTTAACGTTCGTGAATTACCGGTCAACTTGGGTGGTCAATTGTCAATATGAAACCTATTTCAATTAATCAAGTCTTAACAAGTTTGATTGCTTAACATGTTGGAAACACTTAATCATGTAAATAACAATTTCATTTAATATATATAAACATGGAAAAGTTCGGGTCACTAAAGTACCTACCCGTTACATAAATTTCGTCCCGAAATTTTAAGCAGTTGGAGGTGTTGACGTATCTTCTGGAAATAAATGCGGGTATTTCTTATTCATCTGATCTTCATGCTCCCAGGTGAATTCGGGTCCTCTACGAGCATTCCATCAAACCTTAACAATCGGTATCTTGTTTTGTTTAAGTCTCTTAACCTCACGATCCATTATTTCGACGGGTTCTTCAATGAATTGAAGTTTTTCATTGATTTGGATTTCGTCCAACGGAATAGTGAGATCTTCTTTAGCAAAACATTTCTTCAAATTTGAGACATGGAAAGTGTTATGTACAGCCGCGAGTTGTTGAGGTAGCTCCAGTTGGTAAGCTACTGGTCCGATACGATCTATAATCTTGAATGGTCCAATGTATCTTGGATTTAGTTTCCCCCGTTTACCAAATCGAACAATGCCTTTCCAAGGTGAAACCTTAAGCATGACCATTTCTCCAATTTCAAACTCTATATCTTTTCTTTTACTGTCCTCGTAGCTCTTTTGTCGACTCTGGGCGGTTTTCAATCTTTGTTGAATTTGGATGATTTTCTCGGTAGTTTCTTGTATTATCTCCGGACCCGTAATCTGTCTATCCCCCACTTCACTACAACAAATCGGAGACCTGCACTTTCTACCATAAAGTGCTTCAAACGGCGCCATCTCAATGCTTGAATGGTAGCTGTTGTTGTAGGAAAATTCTGCTAACGGTAGATGTCGATCCCAACTGTTTTCGAAATCAATAACACAAGCTCGTAGCATGTCTTCAAGCGTTTGTATCATCCTTTCGCTCTGCCCATCAGTTTGTGGATGATAGGCAGTACTCATGTCTAGACGAGTTCCCAATGCTTGCTGTAATGTCTGCCAGAATCTTGAAATAAATCTGCCATCACTATCAGAGATAATAGAGATTGGTATTCCATGTCTGGAGATGACTTCCTTCAAATACAGTCGTGCTAACTTCTCCATCTTGTCATCTTCTCTTATTGGCAGGAAGTGTGCTGACTTGGTGAGACGATCAACTATTACCGAAATAGTATCATACCCACTTGCAGTCCTTGGCAATTTAGTAATGAAATCCATGGTAATGTTTTCCCATTTCCATTCCGGGATTTCAGGTTGTTGTAGTAGACCTGATGGTTTCTGATATTCAGCTTTGACCTTAGAACACGTCAAACATTCTCCTACATATTTAGCAACATCGGCTTTCATACCCGGCCACCAAAAATGTTTCTTGAGATCCTTGTACATCTTCCCCGTTCCAGGATGTATTGAGTATCTGGTTTTATGAGCTTCTCTAAGTACCATTTCTCTCATATCTCCAAATTTTGGTACCCAAATCCTTTCAGCCCTATACCGGGTTCCGTCTTCCCGAATATTAAGATGCTTCTCCGATCCTTTTGGTATTTCATCCTTTAAATTTCCCTCTTTTAAAACTCCTCGTTGCGCCTCCTTTATTTGAGTAGTAAGGTTATTGTGAATCATTATATTCATAGATTTTACTCGAATGGGTTCTCTGTCCTTCCTGCTCAAGGCGTCGGCTACCACATTTGCCTTCCCCGGGTGGTAACGAATCTCAAAGTCGTAATCATTCAACAATTCAATCCACCTACGCTGCCTCATATTCAGTTGTTTCTGATTAAATATGTGTTGAAGACTTTTGTGGTCGGTATATATAATACTTTTGACCCCATATAAGTAGTGCCTCCAAGTCTTTAATGCAAAAACAACCGCGCCTAATTCTAAATTATGCATCGTATAATTTTGCTCGTGAATCTTCAATTGTCTAGACGCATAAGCAATCACCTTCGTCCGTTGCATTAATACACAACCGAGACCTTGCTTTGATGCGTCACAATAAATCACAAAATCATCATTCCCTTCAGGCAATGACAATATAGGTGCCGTAGTTAGCTTTTTCTTCAATAATTGAAACGCCTTCTCTTGTTCATCCTTCCATTCAAATTTCTTTCCTTTATGAGTTAATGCAGTCAAGGGTTTTGCTATTTTGGAGAAATCTTAGATGAATCTTCTGTAGTAACCAGCCAATCCTAAAAATTGATGTATATGCTTTGGAGTTTTTGGGGTTTCCCACTTTTCAACGGTTTCGATCTTTGCCGAGTCCACCTGGATACCTTCTTTGTTCACTATGTGATCGAGGAATTGAACTTCTTCCAACCAAAATGCACACTTTGAAAACTTAGCGTACAGTTTTTCTTTCCTCAATACTTCTAGCACTTTTCTCAGATGTTCTTCGTGCTCTTGATCATTCTTTGAGTAAATAAGTATGTCATCGATGAAAACAATGACAAACTTGTCAAGATATGGCCCACACACTCAGTTCATAAGGTCCATGAACACAGCTGGTGCGTTAGTCAATCCAAACGACATAACCATAAACTCGTAATGACCATAACGTGTCCTAAAAGCAGTTTTTGGAATATCATCCTCCTTTACTCGCATTTGATGATATCCAGAACGTAAATCGATCTTCGAATAAACCGAAGAGCCTTGTAGTTGATCAAATAAGTTATCAATTCTCGGCAGTGGATAACGGTTTTTGATGGTAAGTTTGTTCAACTCTCTGTAGTCAATACACAACCTAAATGTACCATCCTTCTTCTTGACAAACAAAATAGGAGCTCCCCATGGTGATGAGCTTGGTCGCATGAAACCACGTTCTAATAGTTCTTGCAGTTGGCTTTGCAGTTCTTTCATCTCGCTGGGTGCGAGTCTATAAGGAGCACGAGCTATTGGTGCAGCTCCTGGTACAAGATCTATTTGAAATTCAACAGATCGATGTAGAGGTAGTCCCGGTAATTCTTTCGAAAATACATCGGGAAATTCTTTTGCGACAGGAACATCATTGATGCTCTTTTCTTCAGTTTGTACTTTCTCTACGTGTGCTAGAACAGCATAGCAACCTTTTCTTATTAGTTTTTGTGCCTTCAAATTACTAATAAGATGTAGCTTCATGTTTCCCTTTTCTCCGTACACCATTAAGGGTTCTCCTTCTTCTCGTACAATGCGAATTGCATTTTTATAACATACGATCTCTGCTTTCACCTTCTTCAGCCAGTCCATGCCAACTATTACATCAAAACTCCCTAACTCTACTGGTATCAAATCAATCTTAAATATTTCGCTACCCAGT
Organism: Rutidosis leptorrhynchoides; assembly: GCF_046630445.1. Lineage (NCBI taxonomy): Eukaryota > Viridiplantae > Streptophyta > Magnoliopsida > Asterales > Asteraceae > Rutidosis > Rutidosis leptorrhynchoides. The sequence goes on from NC_092340.1 coordinate 204,680,217, forward strand.
TTAATTTCTCGATTTCGGCATATATTATCTGCTGAAATTAATTTACCGTTTGCTAATTCGAGTAAAAATTTACTATCCAACGGCATCAATGGACAACTTAATTCAGCACAAAAATCTCTACTCATATAGCTTCTATCCGCACCCGAATCAAATAAAATGTAAGCAGATTTATTGTCAATAAGAAACGTACCCGTAACAAGCTCCGGGTCTTCCTGTGCCTCTGCCGCATTATTAATGAAAAATCTTCCGCGGCCTTATCCATTCGGGTTCTCCTGGTTCGGGCAATTTCTAATAATGTGGCCCGGTTTTCCACATTTATAACAAACTACATTGGCATAACTTTCTCCGACACTACTTGCTCCGCCATTACTCGTTCTGACACCATTTGTTCCTTTCGTTCTGTTAACCCCTGGTCCGTAGACCTCACACTTCACCGCGCTATGACCATTTCTTTTACACTTGTTGCAAAATTTGGTGCAGAACCCCGAGTGATACTTTTCACACCTTTGGCATAGCTGCTTCTGATTGTTGTTGTTGTTGCGGTTGTTATTGTTGTTGGGATGATTGTTGTAGTTGTTGTTGTTGTTGTTGTTGTTGTTGTTATTGTTGTTGTTGTTGTTGTTGTTGTTGTTGTTGTTGTTGTTGGGCCATTTGTTGTAGTTGCGATTGATGTTGCGATTGTTGGGATAATTGTTGCGATTATTATTGTAATTGCTGTTGTTGTTGTATTGGTGATTCTTATCACCGTTTTCCTCCCACTTTCTTTTGACTTGCTTCACATTGGCCTCTTCAGCCGTCTGTTCTTTAATTCTTTCCTCAATCTGGTTCACTAGTTTGTGAGCCATTCTACATGCCTGTTGTATGGAGGCGGGCTCGTGTGAACTTATATCTTCTTGGATTCTTTCCGGTAATCCTTTCACAAACGCGTCGATCTTCTCTTCCTCATCTTCGAACGCTCCCGGACACAATAGGCACAATTCTGTGAATCATCTTTCGTACGTGGTAATATCAAATCCTTGGGTTCGTAACCCTCTAAGTTCTGTCTTGAGCTTATTGACCTCGGTTCTGGGACGGTACTTCTCGTTCATCAAGTGCTTGAATGCTGACCACGGTAGTGCGTACGCATCATCTTGTCCCACTTGCTCTAGATAGGTATTCCACCATGTTAACGCAGAACTTGTGAAGGTATGCGTAGCGTACTTCACTTTGTCCTCTTCAGTACACTTACTTATGGCAAACACCGATTCGACCTTCTCGGTCCACCATTTAAATCCGATCGGTCCTTTGGTTCCATCAAATTTCAAAGGTTTGCAGGCAGTGAATTCTTTATAGGTGCATCCTACACGATTTCCTGTACTGCTAGATCCAAGGTTATTGTTGGTATGTAGCGCAGCCTGTACTGCGGCTATGTTTGAAGCTAGAAAAGTACGGAATTCCTCTTCATTCATATTCACGGTGTGTCGAGTAGTCGGTGCCATTTCCTTCAAAATAGTCAAATGGAACAAGTTAATCATACAGAATATTAAGAGTAGTTAATAGTATTTCGTTGCATAATATGAACTCATTTATAAAAGCTTTTTCTTCATATTAGCGTTTTATAAGTTTAAATTCGGGTAGTACCTACCCGTTAAGTTCATACTTAGTAGCTAATATACAATTCAACTACTACAATTCTATATGAAAAACTGATTATAATAATATTTCGCGTTCAAACTTTTATACAATATTTTACAAACTTACAACACCGCTTATTTTACATAAGCATGAAATATAGCACACAATAACTTTGATACAAGATAGTTGTGAAGATAATTCTAGCTAGTACACAAGTCGTTCAGCAAACACAATAAAGACACGTAATTCATACGTCCAGAAACAAGTCATGCATTCTGGTTTTACTAGGACTACTTCACATCCTTGGTCTTGTGGAACATAAATGTTATGGCCGTTGATAAGACAGCGTGTTGTAACGTCGTCAAAGGGACGAGGGTTACGTAATGACCAACAGTCTCGTAATAACCTAAAAACCTCATTTCTTACCCCAATTACCGACTCCGTCACTTGTGGGAACGTTTTGTTTAATAGTTGTAGCCCAATGTTCTTTTTCTCACTTTGGTGAGAAGCGAACATTACTAACCCGTAAGCATAGCATGCTTCTTTATGTTGCATGTTAGCCGCTTTTTCTAAATCATGAAGTCCTATAGTCAGATACATTGAGTCAAAATAATTTCTTAACCCGTTGCGTAAAATAGCATTTGGGTTCCCCGCAATATATGCGTCAAAGTAAACACATTGTAACTTATGGGTTTCCCAATGTGATATCCCCCATCTTTCAAACAAAAGTCTCTTATAAACAAAGACATTCTTGGAAGGTTCTTCGAATGTCTTACAAACTGATTTTGCCGTAAATAGTTGTGCCGAAGAATTCTGACCGACTCTAGACAAGATTTCATCAATCATGTCTCCGGGTAGGTCTCTTAAAATATTGGGTTGTCTATCCATTTTGTGTTTTTATACTGTAAAATAGACAAGAGTTAGATTCATAAAAAAAAATACTTATTAATACAAGCAATTTTTACATATATCATAAAGCATAAGCAGACTATATTACATATATTACACCACACGAATACAACTATCTTATTCTGACTCGCTCGTTTCTTCTTCTTCGGTTTTAGTTCGTTTTACCAAGTTTCTAGGGATATATGATGTTCCCCTAATACGAGCTATCGTTTTCCACAACGGTTTAGAAAAACCTGGTGGTTTAGAAGTTCCCGGGTCATTGTTACAACTTAAGGGCTTCGGGGGTTGACGATACATATAAAGTTCATCGGGGTTGGAATTAGATTTCTCTATTTTTATGCCCTTTCCCTTATTATTTTCTTTTACCTTTTTAAATTCAGTTGGGGTAATTTCTATAACATCATCGGAATTCTCGTCGGAATCCGATTCATCGGAGAATTGGTAATCCTCCCAATATTTTGCTTCCTTGGCGGAAACACCATTGACCATAATTAACCTTGGTCGGTTGGTTGAGGATTTTCTTTTACTTAACCATTTTATTATTTCCCCCACCGGTTCTATTTCCTCCTCCGGTTCCTCCTCTTCCGGTTCTGATTCTTCTTCCGGTTCTGATTCTTCTTCCGGTTCTTCTTCGGGAACTTGTGAATCAGTCCAATATATATTCGACTCTTCATTATTATTAGGTGAGTCAATGGGATTTGTGCTAGAGGTAGACATCTATCACACAATATCAAACATGTTAAGAGATTAATATATCACATAATATATACATGTTAATAATATATAGTTTCCAACAAAAATGTTAAGCAATCATTTTTAAAGAAAACACGGTCGAAGTCCAGACTCACTAATGCATCCTAACAAACTTGATAAGACACACTAATGCAAATTTTCTGGTTCTCTAAGACCAATGCTCGGATACCAACTGAAATGTCCCGTTCTTATTGATTAAAAACGTTCCATATTAATTGATTTCGTTGCGAGGTTTTGACCTCTATATGAGACGTTTTTCAAAGACTGCATTCATTTTTAAAACAAACCATAACCTTTATTTCATAAATAAAGGTTTAAAAAGCTTTACGTAGATTATCAAATAATGATAATCTAAAATATCCTGTTTACACACGACCATTACATAATGGTTCACAATACAAATATGTTACATCGAAATCAGTTTCTTGAATGCAGTTTTTACACAATATCATACAAACATGGACTCCAAATCTTGTCCTTATTTTAGTATGAAACAGCGGAAGCTCTTAGTATTCACCTGAGAATAAACATGCTTTAAACGTTAACAAAAATGTTGGTGAGTTATAGGTTTAACCTATATATATCAAATCGTAACAATAGACCACAAGATTTCATATTTCAATACACATCCCATACATAGAGATAAAAATCATTCATATGGTGAACACCTGGTAACCGACATTAACAAGATGCATATATAAGAATATCCCCATCATTCAGGGACACCCTTCGGACATGATATAAATTTCAAAGTACTAAAGCATCCGGTACTTTGGATGGGGTTTGTTAGGCCCAATAGATCTATCTTTAGGATTCGCGTCAATTAGGGTGTCTGTTCCCTAATTCTTAGATTACCAGACTTAATAAAAAGGGGCATATTCGATTTCGATAATTCAACCATAGAATGTAGTTTCACGTACTTGTGTCTATTTTGTAAATCATTTATAAAACCTGCATGTATTCTCATCCCAAAAATATTAGATTTTAAAAGTGGGACTATAACTCACTTTCACAGATTTTTACTTCGTCGGGAAGTAAGACTTGGCCACTGGTTGCTTCACGAACCTATAACAATATATACATATATATCAAAGTATGTTCAAAATATATTTACAACACTTTTAATATATTTTGATGTTTTAAGTTTATTAAGTCAGCTGTCCTCGTTAGTAACCTACAACTAGTTGTCCACTGTTAGATGTACAGAAATAAATCGATAAATATTATCTTGAATCAATCCACGACCCAGTGTATACGTATCTCAGTATTGATCACAACTCAAACTATATATATTTTGGAATCAACCTCAACCCTGTATAGCTAACTCCAACATTCACATATAAAGTGTCTATGATTGTTTCGAAATATATATAGATGTGTCGACATGATAGTTCGAAATATTGTATACGTGTCTATGGTATCTCAAGATTACATAATATACAATACAAGTTGATTAAGTTATGGTTGGAATAGATTTGTTACCAATTTTCACGTAGCTAAAATGAGAAAAATTATCCAATCTTGTTTTACCCATAACTTCTTCATTTTAAATCCGTTTTGAGTGAATCAAATTACTATGGTTTCATATTGAACTCTATTTTATGAATCTAAGCATAAAAAGTATAGGTTTATAGTCGGAAAAATAAGTTACAAGTCATTTTTGTAAAGGTAGTCATTTCAGTCGAAAGAACGACGTCTAGATGACCACTTTAGAAAACATACTTCCACTTTGAGTTTAACCATTATTTTTGGATATAGTTTCATGTTCATAATAAAAATCATTTTCCCAGAATAACAACTTTTAAATCAAAGTTTATCATAGTTTTTTTAATTAACTAACCCAAAACAGCCCGCGGTGTTACTATGACGGCGTAAATCCGGTTTTACGGTGTTTTTCGTGTTTCCAGGTTTTAAATCATTAAGTTAGCATATCATATAGATATAGAACATGTTTTTAGTTGATTTTAAAAGTCAAGTTAGAAGGATTAACTTTTATTTGCGAACAAGTTTAGAATTAACTAAACTATGTTCTAGTGATTACAAGTTTAAACCTTCGAATAAGATAGCTTTATATGTATGAATCGAATGATGTTATGAACATCATTACTACCTCAAGTTCCTTGGATAAACCTACTGGAAATGAGAAAAATAAATCTAGCTTCAAAGGATCCTTGGATGGCTTGAAAGTTCTTGAAGCAGAATCATGACACGAAAACAATTTCAAGTAAGATTTCCTCTCGAAATAAGATTGTTATAGTTATAGAAATTGAATTAAAGTTTGAATATAATTATTACCTTGTATTAGAGAGATAACCTACTGTAAGTAACAAAGGTTTCTTGATCTTGGATGATTACTTGGAATGGATTTAGAAAACTTGGAAGTAAACTTGCAATCTTGAAAGTATTCTTGATTTTATGAAACTAGAACTTTTGGAATTTATGAAGAACACTTAGAACTTGAAGATAGAACTTGAGAGAGATCAATTAGATGAAGAAAATTGAAGAATTAAAGTGTTTTTGGTCGTTGGTGTATGGATTAGATATAAAGGATATGTAATTTTGTTTTCATGTAAATAAGTCATGAATGATTACTCATATTTTTGTAATTTTATGAGATATTTCATGCTAGTTGCCAAATGATGGTTCCCACATGTGGTAGGTGACTCATATGGGCTGCTAAGAGCTGATCATTGGATTGTATATACCAATAGTACATACATCTAAAAGCTGTGTATTGTACGAGTACGAATACGGGTGCATACGAGTAGAATTGTTGATGAAACTGAACGAGGATGTAATTGTAAGCATTTTTGTTAAGTAGAAGTATTTTGATAAGTGTCTTGAAGTCTTTCAAAAGTGTATGAATACATATTAAAACACTACATGTATATACATTTTAACTGAGTCGTTAAGTCATCGTTAGTCGTTACATGTAAACGTTGTTTTGAAACCTTTAGGTTAACGATCTTGTTGAATGTTGTTAACCCATTATTTATTATAACAAATGAGATGTTAAATTATTATATTATCATGATATTATGATATATAATATATCTTAGTATGATATATATATACAGTTAAATGTCGTTACAACGATAATCGTTACATATATGTCTCGTTTCGAAATCTTTAAGTTAGTAGTCTTATTTTTACATATGTATTTCATTGTTAATACACTTAATAATATATTTACTTATCATTTAACATAATTAACCAAGTGTATCAATATCTTAATATGATTCATATGTACATAGTAAGACGTTGTTATAACGATAATCGTTATATATATCGTTTTCGAGTTTCTTAAATTAATAGTCTTATTTTTATGTATATAACTCATTGTTAAAATACCTAATGAGATACATACTTATAATAAAATCATGTTAACTATATATATAACCATATATATGTCATCGTATAGTTTTTACAAGTTTTAACGTTCGTGAATCACCGGTCAACTTGGGTGGTCAATTGTCTATATGAAACCTATTTCAATTAATCAAGTCTTAACAAGTTTGATTTCTTAACATGTTGGAAACACTTAATCTTGTAAATAACAATTTCATTTAATATATATAAACATAGAAAAGTTCGGGTTACTACATTAAATGTAATTACAAGTAAAACTTTATAGTTGTTATAATAATATTGTTATTACTTCCAATATTAGCATCAATATTAGTGTTATTAATAATCTATAGATATGGAATTAATATATATAGATTGATAAAGAATTATCATTATTAATATTATTGTTATTATTAATAATATTAGTATTATTGTTATTGACAACATTATTGTTATACATTTTATGGTAATTATTATCATTATCATTAGTAAAATTATTATTTCTATTATATTAATATAAATTTGTAATATCATTACATTAAGTGTATTAGTATTATAGTTATACTTAATATTAAGATTAATTATAATCTATAAAAAAAAATTATAATAAATAAAGAGGTATACAAAAATAGAGATATATAAATAATAATAAAATCAGTATTTTTATTTATTATTATTATTAGTATCATTATTATTATTATTATTATTTGTACTTTTATAATCATTAATATAATTGATAAATATCAATATTTTCTCATATAAAATTTTATAAATACAGAATGGAATACTAAGCTTTTGCTATCATACTGTAGGTAATATTTGTTTCTATCTTTACACCTGATAGCAAATTGAATCATATTACAGGAACAAAGCAAAATCCATTACGCATCTGTTCTACTTTTTCCTTTATTTTTTTTGTTTGATTACATTAGGCGATTTACTTGTCTACAATATGCTGTCAACCTTTTTTGTGCTACATAATTGAGCCAACCAGTGGTAAACAAGAATCAAAACAAGTCACATTATTAATTATCAAATCACCACAACCACTCCTCTTTACATAAAGAAAACTGCAATCTATTACCTTTCTTACTAATCCATGCTAGGACCTTATGTTTATATTTATCCCATTCAAGAACTCAAGCCATGAAAAACTTGCAGTCGAACCACCACCTTAAAACACGAACAACCATCTTGTAACCCAAACTATTACAGCTCGATGTGTTATTGCTGTTTGATCAGACCCGGAACCAAAAACTATCGAAACCCACTCCCTTGAAAACCCTTCGACTTCTAACCGAAAAATGACTTGATCACCATCAAAACCACCCATGTACACCCTCGAGAATCTCTACTACGATGCATCTGTTTTGGTTCTGTCCGAAGGCCAACCCAAACACCATCACCATAATCATCATTGTTGTCTTCTCTGTTAACCTTCGACATATGCCAACCGTCTACCACCTTTGAACAATCATTACACCACTGTCTTCCTTCACCTCGCCACCTGCTACATCATTTAAAACAAGCTTACCTGCTACTATCTTGATGATCGTACATTGCTGCCACATTCTATACTTTCTCGCAAAACAGGCATAACCAAAACACATCCTTAAATATTAGTGAGCCTTTTGCAACTTTATAATATTATATGTTATGGAAAGTTTTCAAATGATGCTTCTTGTGTAGTTATTGGCCGACCAGGAGTAAAGAAAACAATCCACTTGATTTAATTTATACATATATTCCATCGATTACCATCCACAGCCGACACTCCTCACTTTTATTTTTTATTTTTTAACGTACTGGATTAGTATACGGGATTGGGCCAAACTCCTTTCTTTTCATGATTGGTGTAGTGACCCGAACTTTTCCATGTTTATATATATTAATTGAGATTGATGTTTACATGATTAAATGTTTCCAACATGTTAAGCAATCAAACTTGTTAAGACTTGATTAATTGAAATAGGTTTCATATAGACAATTGACCACCCTAATTGACGCGAATCCTAAAGATAGATCTATTGGGCCTAACAAACCCCATCCAAAGTACCGGATGCTTTAGTACTTCGAAATTTATATCATATCCGAAGGGTGTCCCGGAATGATGGGGATATTCTTATATATGCATCTTGTTATTGTCGGTTACCAGGTGTTCACCATATGAATGATTTTTATCTCTATGTATGGGATGTGTATTGAAATATGAAATCTTGTGGTCTATTGTTACGATTTGATATATATAGGTTAAACCTATAACTCACCAACATTTTTGTTGACGTTTTAAGCATGTTTATTCTCAGGTGATTATTAAGAGCTTCCGCTGTCGCATACTTAAATAAGGACAAGATTTGGAGTCCATGCTTGTATGATATTGTGTAAAAACTGCATTCAAGAAACTTATTTTGTTGTAACATATTTGTTTTGTAAACCATTATGTAATGGTCGTGTGTAAACAGGATATTTTAGATTATCATTATTTGATAATCTACGTAAAGCTTTTTAAAACCTTTATTGTTGAAATAAAGGTTATGGTTTGTTTAAAAATGAATGCAGTCTTTGAAAAACGTCTCATATAGAGGTCAAAACCTTGCAACGAAATCAATTAATATGGAACGTTTTTAATCAATAAGAACGGGACATTTCAGTTGGTATCAGAGCGTTGGTCTTAGAGAACCAGAAAATTTGCATTAGTGTGTCTTATCGAGTTTGTTAGGATGCATTAGTGAGTCTGGACTTCGACCGTGTTTTCTTTAAAAATGATTGCTTAACATTTTTGTTGGAAACTATATATTTTTAACATATGAATATTATGTGATATATTAATCTCTTAACGTGTTTGATATTATGTGATAGATGTCTACCTCTAGAACAAGTCCCATTGACTCACCTAATAATAATGAAGAGTCAAATGTAAATTGGAATGATTTGTGGACTGATTCACAAGTTCCCGAAGAGGAACCGGAAGAAGAGTCGGAACCAGAAGAAGAATCGGAACCGGAAGAAGAATCGGAACCGGATGAAGAAATAGAACCGGTGGGGGAAATAATAAAACGGTTAAGTAAAAGAAAATCCTCAACCAACCGACCAAAGTTAATTATGGTCAATGGTGTTTCCGCCAAGGAAGCAAAATATTGGGAGGATTACCAATTCTCCGATGAATCGGATTCCGACGAGAATTCCGATGATGTTATAGAAATTACCCCAACTGAATTTAAAAAGGCAAAAGAAAATAATAAGGGAAAGGGCATAAAAATAGAGAAATCTAATTCCAACCCCGATGAACTTTATATGTATCGTCAACCCCCGAAGTCCTTAAGTTGTAACAATGACCCGGGAACCTCTAAACCACCAGGTTTTTCTAAACCAATGTGGACAACGACGGCTTGTATTAGGGGAACATCATATATCCCTAGAAACTTGGCAAAACGAACCAAAACCGAAGAAGAAGAAACGAGCGAGACGGAATAAGATAGTTGTATTCGTGTGGTGTTATATATGTAATATAGTGTTCTTATACTTTATGATATATGTAAAAATTGCTTGTATTAATAAGTATTTTTTTTATGAATCTAACTCTTGTCTATTTTACAGTTTAAAAACACAAAATGGATAGACAACCCAATATTTTAAGAGACCTACCCGGAGACATGATTGATGAAATCTTGTCTAGAGTCGGCCAGAATTCTTCGGCACAACTATTTAAGGCGAGATCAGTTTGTAAGACATTCGAAGAACGTTCCAAGAATGTCTTGGTTTATAAGAGACTTTCGTTTGAAAGATGGGGGATATCACATTGGGAAACCCATAAGTTACGATGTGTTTACTTTGACGCATATATTGCGGGGAACCCAAATGCTATATTACGCAACGGGTTAAGAAATTATTTTGACTCAATATATCCGAATATTGGACTTCGTGATTTAGAAAAAGCGGCTAACATGCAACATAAAGAAGCATGTTATGCTTACGGATTAGTAATGTTCGCTTCTCACCAAAGTGAGAACAAGAACATCGGGCTACAACTATTAAACAAAACGTTTCCACAAGTGACGGAGTCGGTAATTGGGGTAAGAAATGAGGTTTTTAGATTATTACGGGACTGTTGGACATTACGTAACCCTCGTCCCTTTGATGACGTTACAACACGCTGTCTTATCAACGGCCATAACGGTTATGTTGCACAAGACCAAGGATGGGAAGTAGTCCTAGTAAAACCAGAATGCATGACTTGTTTCTGGACGTATGAATTACGTGTCTTTATTGCCTTTGCTGAACGACTTGTGTACTAGCTAGAATTGTCTTCACAACTATCTTGTATCAAAGTTATTGTGTGCTATATTTCATGCTTTATGTAAAATAAGCGGTATTGTAAGTTTGTAAAATATTGTATAAAAGTTTGAACGCGAAATATTATTACAATCAGTTTTTCATATAGAATTGTAGTAGTTGAATTGTATATTAGCTACTAAGTATGAACTTAACGGGTAGGTACTACCCGAATTTAAACTTATAAAACGCTAATATGAAGAAAAAGCTTTTATAAATGAGTTCATATTATGCTACGAAATACTATTAACTACTCTTAATATTCTGTATGATTAACTTGTTCCATTTAACTATTTTGAAGGAAATGGCACCGACTACTCGACACACCGTGAATATGAATGAAGAGGAATTCCGTACTTTTCTAGCTTCAAACATAGCCGCAGTACAGGCTGCGCTACATACCAACAATAACCTTGGATCTAGCAGTACAGGAAATTGTGTAGGATGCACCTACAAAGAATTCACTGCCTGCAAACCTTTGGAATTTGATGGAACCGAAGGACCGATCGGATTGAAACGGTGGACCGAGAAGGTTGAATCGGTGTTTGCCATAAGTAAGTGTACTGAAGAGGACAAAGTGAAGTACGCTACGCATACCTTCACAGGTTCTGCGTTTACATGGTGGAATACCTATCTAGAGCAAGTGGGACAAGATGATGCGTACGCACTACCGTGGTCAGCATTCAAGCACTTGATGAACGAGAAGTACCGTCTCAGAACCGAGGTCAATAAGCTCAAGACAGAACTTAGAGGGTTACGAACCCAAGGATTTGATATTACCACGTACGAAAGACGATTCACAGAATTGTGCCTATTGTGTCCGGGAGCATTCGAAGATGAGGAAGAGAAGATCGACGCGTTTGTGAAAGGATTACCGGAAAGAATCCAAGAAGATATAAGTTCACACGAGCCCGCCTCCATACAACAGGCATGTAGAATGGCTCACAAACTAGTGAACCAGATTGAAGAAAGAATTAAAGAACAGACTGCTGAAGAGGCCAATGTGAAGCAAGTTAAAAGAAAGTGGGAGGAAAACGGTGATAAGAATCACCAATACAACAACAACAGCAATTACAACAATAATCGCAACAATTATCCCAACAATCGCAACATCAATCGCAACTACAACAAACGGCCCAACAACAACAACAACAACAACAACAACAACAGCAACTACAACAATCATCCCAACAACAATAATAACCGCAACAACAACAACAATCAGAAGCAGCTATGCCAAAGGTGTGAAAAGAATCACTCGGGGTTCTGCACCAAATTTTGCAACAAGTGTAAAAGAAATGGTCATAGCACGGCGAAGTGTGAGGTCTACGGACCAGGGGTTAATAGAATGAAAGGAACAAATGGTGTCGGAACGAGTAATGGCGGAGCAAGTAGTGTCGGAGCAAGTTATGCCAATGTAGTTTGTTATAAATGTGGAAAACCAGGCCACATTATTAGAAATTGCCCGAACCAGGAGAACACGAATGGACAAGGCCGTGGAAGAGTTTTCAATATTAATGCGGTAGAGGCACAGGAAGACCCGGAGCTTGTTACGGGTACGTTTCTTATTGACAATAAATCTGCTTACGTTTTATTTGATTCGGGTGCGGATAGAAGCTATATGAGTAGAGATTTTTGTGCTAAATTAAGTTGTCCATTGACGCCTTTGGATAGTAAATTTTTACTCGAATTAGCAAATGGTAAATTAATTTCAGCAGATAATATATGTCGGAATCGAGAAATTAAACTGGTTAGCGAAACATTTAAGATTGATTTGATACCAGTAGAGTTAGGGAGTTTTGATGTGATAATCGGTATGGACTGGTTGAAAGAAGTGAAAGCGGAGATCGTTTGTTACAAAAATGCAATTCGCATTATACGAGAAAAAGGAAAACCCTTAATGGTGTACGGAGAAAAGGGCAACACGAAGCTACATCTTATTAGTAATTTGAAGGCACAAAAACTAATAAGAAAAGGTTGCTATGCTGTTCTAGCACACGTCGAGAAAGTACAAACTGAAGAAAAGAGCATCAATGATGTTCCCATTGCAAAAGAATTTCCCGATGTATTTCCAAAAGAATTACCGGGATTACCCCCACATCGATCCGTTGAATTTCAAATAGATCTTGTACCAGGAGCTGCACCAATAGCTCGTGCTCCTTACAGACTCGCACCCAGCGAGATGAAAGAACTGCAAAGCCAATTACAAGAACTTTTAGAGTGTGGTTTCATTCGACCAAGCACATCACCGTGGGGAGCTCCTGTTTTGTTTGTCAAGAAGAAAGATGGTACATTCAGGTTGTGTATCGACTACCGAGAGTTGAACAAACTTACCATCAAGAACCGCTACCCACTACCGAGAATCGACGACTTATTTGATCAACTACAAGGCTCGTCTGTTTATTCAAAGATTGACTTACGTTCCGGGTATCATCAAATGCGGGTGAAAGAAGATGATATTCCAAAGACTGCTTTCAGAACACGTTACGGTCATTACGAGTTTATGGTCATGCCGTTTGGTTTAACTAATGCACCAGCTGTGTTCATGGACCTTATGAACCGAGTGTGTGGACCATACCTTGACAAGTTTGTCATTGTTTTCATTGATGACATACTTATTTACTCAAAGAATGACCAAGAACACGGTGAACATTTGAGAAAGGTGTTAGAAGTATTGAGGAAGGAAGAATTGTACGCTAAGTTTTCAAAGTGTGCATTTTGGTTGGAAGAAGTTCAATTCCTTGGTCACATAGTGAACAAAGAAGGTATTAAGGTGGATCCGGCAAAGATAGAAACTGTTGAAAAGTGGGAAACCCCGAAAACTCCGAAACACATACGCCAGTTTTTAGGACTAGCTGGTTACTATAGAAGGTTCATCCAAGACTTTTCCAGAATAGCAAAACCCTTGACTGCATTAACGCATAAAGGGAAGAAATTTGAATGGAATGATGAACAAGAGAAAGCGTTTCAGTTATTGAAGAAAAAGCTAACTACGGCACCTATATTGTCATTGCCTGAAGGGAATGATGATTTTGTGATTTATTGTGATGCATCAAAGCAAGGTCTCGGTTGTGTATTAATGCAACGAACGAAGGTGATTGCTTATGCGTCTAGACAATTGAAGATTCACGAACAAAATTATACGACGCATGATTTGGAATTAGGCGCGGTTGTTTTTGCATTAAAGACTTGGAGGCACTACTTATATGGGGTCAAAAGTATTATATATACCGACCACAAAAGTCTTCAACACATATTTAATCAGAAACAACTGAATATGAGGCAGCGTAGGTGGATTGAATTATTGAATGATTACGACTTTGAGATTCGTTACCACCCGGGGAAGGCAAATGTGGTAGCCGATGCCTTGAGCAGGAAGGACAGAGAACCCATTCGAGTAAAATCTATGAATATAATGATTCATAATAACATTACTACTCAAATAAAGGAGGCGCAACAAGGAGTTTTAAAAGAGGGAAATTTAAAGGATGAAATACCCAAAGGATCGGAGAAGCATCTTAATATTCGGGAAGACGGAACCCGGTATAGGGCTGAAAGGATTTGGGTACCAAAATTTGGAGATATGAGAGAAATGGTACTTAGAGAAGCTCATAAAACCAGATACTCAATACATCCTGGAACGGGGAAGATGTACAAGGATCTCAAGAAACATTTTTGGTGGCCGGGTATGAAAGCCGATGTTGCTAAATACGTAGGAGAATGTTTGACGTGTTCTAAGGTCAAAGCTGAGCATCAGAAACCATCAGGTCTACTTCAACAACCCGAAATCCCGGAATGGAAATGGGAAAACATTACCATGGATTTCATCACTAAATTGCCAAGGACTGCAAGTGGTTTTGATACTATTTGGGTAATAGTTGATCGTCTCACCAAATCAGCACACTTCCTACCAATAAGAGAAGATGACAAGATGGAGAAGTTAGCACGACTGTATTTGAAGGAAGTCGTCTCCAGACATGGAATACCAATCTCTATTATCTCTGATAGGGATGGCAGATTTATTTCAAGATTCTGGCAGACATTACAGCAAGCATTAGGAACTCGTCTAGACATGAGTACTGCCTATCATCCACAAACTGATGGGCAGAGCGAAAGGACGATACAAACGCTTGAAGACATGCTACGAGCATGTGTTATTGATTTCGGAAATAGTTGGGATCGACATCTACCGTTAGCAGAATTTTCCTACAACAACAGCTACCATTCAAGCATTGAGATGGCGCCGTTTGAAGCACTTTATGGTAGAAAGTGCAGGTCTCCGATTTGTTGGAGTGAGGTGGGGGATAGACAGATTACGGGTCCGGAGATTTTACAAGAAACTACCGAGAAGATCATCCAAATTCAACAACGGTTGAAAACCGCCCAAAGTCGACAAAAGAGCTACGCTGACATTAAAAGAAAAGATATAGAATTTGAAATTGGAGAGATGGTCATGCTTAAAGTTGCACCTTGGAAAGGCGTTGTTCGATTTGGTAAACGAGGGAAATTAAATCCAAGGTATATTAGACCATTCAAGATTATTGATCGTGTCGGACCAGTAGCTTACCGACTAGAGTTACCTCAACAACTCGCGGCTGTACATAACACTTTCCACGTCTCGAATTTGAAGAAATGTTTTGCTAAAGAAGATCTCACTATTCCGTTAGATGAAATCCAAATCAACGAAAAACTCCAATTCATCGAAGAACCCGTCGAAATAATGGATCGTGAGGTTAAAAGACTTAAGCAAAACAAGATACCAATTGTTAAGGTTCGATGGAATGCTCGTAGAGGACCCGAGTTCACCTGGGAGCGTGAAGATCAGATGAAGAAGAAATACCCGCATCTATTTCCAGAAGATTCGTCAACACCTTCAACAGCTTAAAATTTCGGGACGAAATTTATTTAACGGGTAGGTACTGTAGTGACCCGAACTTTTCCATGTTTATATATATTAATTGAGATTGATGTTTACATGATTAAATGTTTCCAACATGTTAAGCAATCAAACTTGTTAAGACTTGATTAATTGAAATAGGTTTCATATAGACAATTGACCACCCTAATTGACGCGAATCCTAAAGATAGATCTATTGGGCCTAACAAACCCCATCCAAAGTACCGGATGCTTTAGTACTTCGAAATTTATATCATATCCGAAGGGTGTCCCGGAATGATGGGGATATTATTATATATGCATCTTGTTATTGTCGGTTACCAGGTGTTCACCATATGAATGATTTTTATCTCTATGTATGGGATGTGTATTGAAATATGAAATCTTGTGGTCTATTGTTACGATTTGATATATATAGGTTAAACCTATAACTCACCAACATTTTTGTTGACGTTTTAAGCATGTTTATTCTCAGGTGATTATTAAGAGCTTCCGCTGTCGCATACTTAAATAAGGACAAGATTTGGAGTCCATGCTTGTATGATATTGTGTAAAAACTGCATTCAAGAAACTTATTTTGTTGTAACATATTTGTTTTGTAAACCATTATGTAATGGTCGTGTGTAAACAGGATATTTTAGATTATCATTATTTGATAATCTACGTAAAGCTTTTTAAAACCTTTATTGTTGAAATAAAGGTTATGGTTTGTTTAAAAATGAATGCAGTCTTTGAAAAACGTCTCATATAGAGGTCAAAACCTCGCAACGAAATCAATTAATATGGAACGTTTTTAATCAATAAGAACGGGACATTTCAGTTGCTCTGTAGTGACCCGAACTTTTCCATGTTTATATATATTAATTGAGATTGATGTTTACATGATTAAATGTTTCCAACATGTTAAGCAATCAAACTTGTTAAGACTTGATTAATTGAAATAGGTTTCATATAGACAATTGACCACCCAAGTTGACCGGTGATTCACGAACGTTAAAACTTGTAAAAAACTATATGATGACATATATATGGTTATATATATAGTTAACATGATATTATGATAAGTAAACATATCATTAATTATATTAACAATGAACTACATATGTAAAAACAAGACTACTAACTTAATGATTTTGAAACGAGACATATATGTAACGTTTATCGTTGTAACGACATTTAATGTATATATATCATATTAAGAGATATTCGTACATCATAATATCATGATAATATAATAATTTAAAATCTCTTTTGTTATTATAAACATTGGGTTAACAACATTTAACAAGATCGTTAACCTAAAGGTTTCAAAACAACACTTACATGTAACGACTAACGATGACTTAACGACTCAGTTAAAATGTATATACATGTAGTGTTTTAATATGTATTTATACAATTTTGAAAGACTTCAATACACTTATCAAAATACTTCTACTTAACAAAAATGCTTACAATTACATTCTCGTTCAGTTTCATCAACAATTCTACTCGTATGCATCCGTATTCGTACTCGTACAATACACAGCTTTTAGATGTATGTACTATTGGTATATACACTCCAATGATCAGCTCTTAGCAGCCCATGTGAGTCACCTAACACATGTGGGAACCATCATTTGGCAACTAGCATGAAATATCTCATAAGATTACAAAAATATGAGTAACCATTCATGACTTATTTACATGAAAACAAAATTACATATCCTTTATATCTAATCCATACACCAACGACCAAAAACACCTACAAACACTTTCATTCTTCAATTTTCTTCATCTAATTGAACTCTCTCAAGTTCTATCTTCAAGTTCTAAGTGTTCTTCATAAATTCCAAAAGTTCTAGTTTCATAAAATCAAGAATACTTTCAAGTTTGCTAGCTCACTTCCAATCTTGTAAGGTGATCATCCAACCTCAAGAAATCTTTGTTTCTTACAGTAGGTTATCATTCTAATACAAGGTAATAATCATATTCAAACTTTGGTTCAATTTCTATAACTATAACAATCTTATTTCAAGTGATGATCTTACTTGAACTTGTTTTCGTGTCATGATTTTGCTTCAAGAACTTTGAGCCATCCAAGGATCCATTGAAGCTAGATCCATTTTTCTCTTTTCCAGTAGGTTTATCCAAGGAACTTAAGGTAGTAATGATGTTCATAACATCATTCTATTCATACATATAAAGCTATCTTATTCGAAGGTTTAAACTTGTAATCACTAGAACATAGTTTAGTTAATTCTAAACTTGTTCGCAAACAAAAGTTAATCCTTCTAACTTGACTTTTTAAATCAACTAAACACATGTTCTATATCTATATGATATGCTAACTTAATGATTTAAAACCTGGAAACACGAAAAACACCGTAAAACCAGATTTACGCCGTCGTAGTAACACCGCGGGCTGTTTTGGGTTAGTTAATTAAAAACTATGATAAACTTTGATTTAAAAGTTGTTATTCTGAGAAAATGATTTTTATTATGAACATGAAACTATATCCAAAAATTATGGTTAAACTCAAAGTGGAAGTATGTTTTCTAAAATGGTCATCTAGACGTCGTTCTTTCGACTGAAATGACTACCTTTACAAAAACGACTTGTAACTTATTTTTCCGACTAGAAACCTATACTTTTTTTGTTTAGATTCATAAAATAGAGTTCAATATGAAACCATAGCAATTTGATTCACTCAAAACGGATTTAAAATGAAGAAGTTATGGGTAAAACAAGATTGGATAATTTTTCTCATTTTAGCTACGTGAAAATTGGTAACAAATCTATTCCAACCATAACTTAATCAACTTGTATTATATATTATGTAATCTTGAGATACCATAGACACGTATACAATGTTTCGACCTATCATGTCGACACATCTATATATATTTCGGAACAACCATAGACACTCTATATGTGAATGTTGGAGTTAGCTATATAGTTTGAGTTGTGATCAATACTGAGATACGTATACACTGGGTCGTGGATTGATTCAAGATAATATTTATCGATTTATTTCTGTACATCTAACTGTGGACAACTAGTTGTAGGTTACTAACGAGGACAGCTGACTTAATAAACTTAAAACATCAAAATATATTAAAAGTGTTGTAAATATATTTTGAACATACTTTGATATATATGTATATATTGTTATAGGTTCGTGAATCAACCAGTGGCCAAGTCTTACTTCCCGACGAAGTAAAAATCTGTGAAAGTGAGTTATAGTCCCACTTTTAAAATCTAATATTTTGGGATGAGAATACATGCAGGTTTTATAAATGATTTACAAAATAGACACAAGTACGTGAAACTACATTCTATGGTTGAATTATCGAAATCGAATATGCCCCTTTTTATTAAGTCTGGTAATCTAAGAATTAGGGAACAGACACCCTAATTGACGCGAATCCTAAAGATAGATCTATTGGGCCTAACAAACCCCATCCAAAGTACCGGATGCTTTAGTACTTCGAAATTTATATCATATCCGAAGGGTGTCCCGGAATGATGGGGATATTCTTATATATGCATCTTGTTATTGTCGGTTACCAGGTGTTCACCATATGAATGATTTTTATCTCTATGTATGGGATGTGTATTGAAATATGAAATCTTGTGGTCTATTGTTACGATTTGATATATATAGGTTAAACCTATAACTCACCAACATTTTTGTTGACGTTTTAAGCATGTTTATTCTCAGGTGATTATTAAGAGCTTCCGCTGTCGCATACTTAAATAAGGACAAGATTTGGAGTCCATGCTTGTATGATATTGTGTAAAAACTGCATTCAAGAAACTTATTTTGTTGTAACATATTTGTATTGTAAACCATTATGTAATGGTCGTGTGTAAACAGGATATTTTAGATTATCATTATTTGATAATCTACGTAAAGCTTTTTAAAACCTTTATTGTTGAAATAAAGGTTATGGTTTGTTTAAAAATGAATGCAGTCTTTGAAAAACGTCTCATATAGAGGTCAAAACCTCGCAACGAAATCAATTAATATGGAACGTTTTTAATCAATAAGAACGGGACATTTCAGTTGGTATCCGAGCGTTGGTCTTAGAGAACCAGAAAATTTGCATTAGTGTGTCTTATCGAGTTTGTTAGGATGCATTAGTGAGTCTGGACTTCGACCGTGTTTTCTTTAAAAATGATTGCTTAACATTTTTGTTGGAAACTATATATTTTTAACATATGAATATTATGTGATATATTAATCTCTTAACGTGTTTGATATTATGTGATAGATGTCTACCTCTAGAACAAGTCCCATTGACTCACCTAATAATAATGAAGAGTCAAATGTAAATTGGAATGATTTGTGGACTGATTCACAAGTTCCCGAAGAGGAACCGGAAGAAGAGTCGGAACCAGAAGAAGAATCGGAACCGGAAGAAGAATCGGAACCGGATGAAGAAATAGAACCGGTGGGGGAAATAATAAAACGGTTAAGTAAAAGAAAATCCTCAACCAACCGAACAAAGTTAATTATGGTCAATGGTGTTTCCGCCAAGGAAGCAAAATATTGGGAGGATTACCAATTCTCCGATGAATCGGATTCCGACGAGAATTCCGATGATGTTATAGAAATTACCCCAACTGAATTTAAAAAGGCAAAAGAAAATAATAAGGGAAAGGGCATAAAAATAGAGAAATCTAATTCCAACCCCGATGAACTTTATATGTATCGTCAACCCCCGAAGTCCTTAAGTTGTAACAATGACCCGGGAACCTCTAAACCACCAGGTTTTTCTAAACCAATGTGGACAACGACGGCTCGTATTAGGGGAACATCATATATCCCTAGAAACTTGGCAAAACGAACCAAAACCGAAGAAGAAGAAACGAGCGAGACGGAATAAGATAGTTGTATTCGTGTGGTGTTATATATGTAATATAGTGTTCTTATACTTTATGATATATGTAAAAATTGCTTGTATTAATAAGTATTTTTTTTATGAATCTAACTCTTGTCTATTTTACAGTTTAAAAACACAAAATGGATAGACAACCCAATATTTTAAGAGACCTACCCGGAGACATGATTGATGAAATCTTGTCTAGAGTCGGCCAGAATTCTTCGGCACAACTATTTAAGGCGAGATCAGTTTGTAAGACATTCGAAGAACGTTCCAAGAATGTCTTGGTTTATAAGAGACTTTCGTTTGAAAGATGGGGGATATCACATTGGGAAACCCATAAGTTACGATGTGTTTACTTTGACGCATATATTGCGGGGAACCCAAATGCTATATTACGCAACGGGTTAAGAAATTATTTTGACTCAATATATCCGAATATTGGACTTCGTGATTTAGAAAAAGCGGCTAACATGCAACATAAAGAAGCATGTTATGCTTACGGATTAGTAATGTTCGCTTCTCACCAAAGTGAGAACAAGAACATCGGGCTACAACTATTAAACAAAACGTTTCCACAAGTGACGGAGTCGGTAATTGGGGTAAGAAATGAGGTTTTTAGATTATTACGGGACTGTTGGACATTACGTAACCCTCGTCCCTTTGATGACGTTACAACACGCTGTCTTATCAACGGCCATAACGGTTATGTTGCACAAGACCAAGGATGGGAAGTAGTCCTAGTAAAACCAGAATGCATGACTTGTTTCTGGACGTATGAATTACGTGTCTTTATTGCCTTTGCTGAACGACTTGTGTACTAGCTAGAATTGTCTTCACAACTATCTTGTATCAAAGTTATTGTGTGCTATATTTCATGCTTTATGTAAAATAAGCGGTATTGTAAGTTTGTAAAATATTGTATAAAAGTTTGAACGCGAAATATTATTACAATCAGTTTTTCATATAGAATTGTAGTAGTTGAATTGTATATTAGCTACTAAGTATGAACTTAACGGGTAGGTACTACCCGAATTTAAACTTATAAAACGCTAATATGAAGAAAAAGCTTTTATAAATGAGTTCATATTATGCTACGAAATACTATTAACTACTCTTAATATTCTGTATGATTAACTTGTTCCATTTAACTATTTTGAAGGAAATGGCACCGACTACTCGACACACCGTGAATATGAATGAAGAGGAATTCCGTACTTTTCTAGCTTCAAACATAGCCGCAGTACAGGCTGCGCTACATACCAACAATAACCTTGGATCTAGCAGTACAGGAAATCGTGTAGGATGCACCTACAAAGAATTCACTGCCTGCAAACCTTTGGAATTTGATGGAACCGAAGGACCGATCGGATTGAAACGGTGGACCGAGAAGGTTGAATCGGCGTTTGCCATAAGTAAGTGTACTGAAGAGGACAAAGTGAAGTACGCTACGCATACCTTCACAGGTTCTGCGTTAACATGGTGGAATACCTATCTAGAGCAAGTGGGACAAGATGATGCGTACGCACTACCGTGGTCAGCATTCAAGCACTTGATGAACGAGAAGTACCGTCCCAGAACCGAGGTCAATAAGCTCAAGACAGAACTTAGAGGGTTACGAACCCAAGGATTTGATATTACCACGTACGAAAGACGATTCACAGAATTGTGCCTATTGTGTCCGGGAGCATTCGAAGATGAGGAAGAGAAGATCGACGCGTTTGTGAAAGGATTACCGGAAAGAATCCAAGAAGATATAAGTTCACACGAGCCCGCCTCCATACAACAGGCATGTAGAATGGCTCACAAACTAGTGAACCAGATTGAAGAAAGAATTAAAGAACAGACTGCTGAAGAGGCCAATGTGAAGCAAGTCAAAAGAAAGTGGGAGGAAAACGGTGATAAGAATCACCAATACAACAACAACAGCAATTACAACAATAATCGCAACAATTATCCCAACAATCGCAACATCAATCGCAACTACAACAAACGGCCCAACAACAACAACAACAACAACAACAGCAACTACAACAATCATCCCAACAACAATAATAACCGCAACAACAACAACAATCAGAAGCAGCTATGCCAAAGGTGTGAAAAGAATCACTCGGGGTTCTGCACCAAATTTTGCAACAAGTGTAAAAGAAATGGTCATAGCACGGCGAAGTGTGAGGTCTACGGACCAGGGGTTAATAGAATGAAAGGAACAAATGGTGTCGGAACGAGTAATGGCGGAGCAAGTAGTGTCGGAGCAAGTTATGCCAATGTAGTTTGTTATAAATGTGGAAAACCAGGCCACATTATTAGAAATTGCCCGAACCAGGAGAACACGAATGGACAAGGCCGTGGAAGAGTTTTCAATATTAATGCGGTAGAGGCACAGGAAGACCCGGAGCTTGTTACGGGTACGTTTCTTATTGACAATAAATCTGCTTACGTTTTATTTGATTCGGGTGCGGATAGAAGCTATATGAGTAGAGATTTTTGTGCTAAATTAAGTTGTCCATTGACGCCTTTGGATAGTAAATTTTTACTCGAATTAGCAAATGGTAAATTAATTTCAGCAGATAATATATGTCGGAATCGAGAAATTAAACTGGTTAGCGAAACATTTAAGATTGATTTGATACCAGTAGAGTTAGGGAGTTTTGATGTGATAATCGGTATGGACTGGTTGAAAGAAGTGAAAGCGGAGATCGTTTGTTACAAAAATGCAATTCGCATTATACGAGAAAAAGGAAAACCCTTAATGGTGTACGGAGAAAAGGGCAACACGAAGCTACATCTTATTAGTAATTTGAAGGCACAAAAACTAATAAGAAAAGGTTGCTATGCTGTTCTAGCACACGTCGAGAAAGTACAAACTGAAGAAAAGAGCATCAATGATGTTCCCATTGCAAAAGAATTTCCCGATGTATTTCCAAAAGAATTACCGGGATTACCCCCACATCGATCCGTTGAATTTCAAATAGATCTTGTACCAGGAGCTGCACCAATAGCTCGTGCTCCTTACAGACTCGCACCCAGCGAGATGAAAGAACTGCAAAGCCAATTACAAGAACTTTTAGAGCGTGGTTTCATTCGACCAAGCACATCACCGTGGGGAGCTCCTGTTTTGTTTGTCAAGAAGAAAGATGGTACATTCAGGTTGTGTATCGACTACCGAGAGTTGAACAAACTTACCATCAAGAACCGCTACCCACTACCGAGAATCGACGACTTATTTGATCAACTACAAGGCTCGTCTGTTTATTCAAAGATTGACTTACGTTCCGGGTATCATCAAATGCGGGTGAAAGAAGATGATATTCCAAAGACTGCTTTCAGAACACGTTACGGTCATTACGAGTTTATGGTCATGCCGTTTGGTTTAACTAATGCACCAGCTGTGTTCATGGACCTTATGAACCGAGTGTGTGGACCATACCTTGACAAGTTTGTCATTGTTTTCATTGATGACATACTTATTTACTCAAAGAATGACCAAGAACACGGTGAACATTTGAGAAAGGTGTTAGAAGTATTGAGGAAGGAAGAATTGTACGCTAAGTTTTCAAAGTGTGCATTTTGGTTGGAAGAAGTTCAATTCCTTGGTCACATAGTGAACAAAGAAGGTATTAAGGTGGATCCGGCAAAGATAGAAACTGTTGAAAAGTGGGAAACCCCGAAAACTCCGAAACACATACGCCAGTTTTTAGGACTAGCTGGTTACTATAGAAGGTTCATCCAAGACTTTTCCAGAATAGCAAAACCCTTGACTGCATTAACGCATAAAGGGAAGAAATTTGAATGGAATGATGAACAAGAGAAAGCGTTTCAGTTATTGAAGAAAAAGCTAACTACGGCACCTATATTGTCATTGCCTGAAGGGAATGATGATTTTGTGATTTATTGTGATGCATCAAAGCAAGGTCTCGGTTGTGTATTAATGCAACGAACGAAGGTGATTGCTTATGCGTCTAGACAATTGAAGATTCACGAACAAAATTATACGACGCATGATTTGGAATTAGGCGCGGTTGTTTTTGCATTAAAGACTTGGAGGCACTACTTATATGGGGTCAAAAGTATTATATATACCGACCACAAAAGTCTTCAACACATATTTAATCAGAAACAACTGAATATGAGGCAGCGTAGGTGGATTGAATTATTGAATGATTACGACTTTGAGATTCGTTACCACCCGGGGAAGGCAAATGTGGTAGCCGATGCCTTGAGCAGGAAGGACAGAGAACCCATTCGAGTAAAATCTATGAATATAATGATTCATAATAACATTACTACTCAAATAAAGGAGGCGCAACAAGGAGTTTTAAAAGAGGGAAATTTAAAGGATGAAATACCCAAAGGATCGGAGAAGCATCTTAATATTCGGGAAGACGGAACCCGGTATAGGGCTGAAAGGATTTGGGTACCAAAATTTGGAGATATGAGAGAAATGGTACTTAGAGAAGCTCATAAAACCAGATACTCAATACATCCTGGAACGGGGAAGATGTACAAGGATCTCAAGAAACATTTTTGGTGGCCGGGTATGAAAGCCGATGTTGCTAAATACGTAGGAGAATGTTTGACGTGTTCTAAGGTCAAAGCTGAGCATCAGAAACCATCAGGTCTACTTCAACAACCCGAAATCCCGGAATGGAAATGGGAAAACATTACCATGGATTTCATCACTAAATTGCCAAGGACTGCAAGTGGTTTTGATACTATTTGGGTAATAGTTGATCGTCTCACCAAATCAGCACACTTCCTACCAATAAGAGAAGATGACAAGATGGAGAAGTTAGCACGACTGTATTTGAAGGAAGTCGTCTCCAGACATGGAATACCAATCTCTATTATCTCTGATAGGGATGGCAGATTTATTTCAAGATTCTGGCAGACATTACAGCAAGCATTAGGAACTCGTCTAGACATGAGTACTGCCTATCATCCACAAACTGATGGGCAGAGCGAAAGGACGATACAAACGCTTGAAGACATGCTACGAGCATGTGTTATTGATTTCGGAAACAGTTGGGATCGACATCTACCGTTAGCAGAATTTTCCTACAACAACAGCTACCATTCAAGCATTGAGATGGCGCCGTTTGAAGCACTTTATGGTAGAAAGTGCAGGTCTCCGATTTGTTGGAGTGAGGTGGGGGATAGACAGATTACGGGTCCGGAGATTTTACAAGAAACTACCGAGAAGATCATCCAAATTCAACAACGGTTGAAAACCGCCCAAAGTCGACAAAAGAGCTACGCTGACATTAAAAGAAAAGATATAGAATTTGAAATTGGAGAGATGGTCATGCTTAAAGTTGCACCTTGGAAAGGCGTTGTTCGATTTGGTAAACGAGGGAAATTAAATCCAAGGTATATTGGACCATTCAAGATTATTGATCGTGTCGGACCAGTAGCTTACCGACTAGAGTTACCTCAACAACTCGCGGCTGTACATAACACTTTCCACGTCTCGAATTTGAAGAAATGTTTTGCTAAAGAAGATCTCACTATTCCGTTAGATGAAATCCAAATCAACGAAAAACTCCAATTCATCGAAGAACCCGTCGAAATAATGGATCGTGAGGTTAAAAGACTTAAGCAAAACAAGATACCAATTGTTAAGGTTCGATGGAATTCTCGTAGAGGACCCGAGTTCACCTGGGAGCGTGAAGATCAGATGAAGAAGAAATACCCGCATCTATTTCCAGAAGATTCGTCAACACCTTCAACAGCTTAAAATTTCGGGACGAAATTTATTTAACGGGTAGGTACTGTAGTGACCCGAACTTTTCCATGTTTATATATATTAATTGAGATTGATGTTTACATGATTAAATGTTTCCAACATGTTAAGCAATCAAACTTGTTAAGACTTGATTAATTGAAATAGGTTTCATATAGACAATTGACCACCCAAGTTGACCGGTGATTCACGAACGTTAAAACTTGTAAAAAACTATATGATGACATATATATGGTTATATATATAGTTAACATGATATTATGATAAGTAAACATATCATTAATTATATTAACAATGAACTACATATGTAAAAACAAGACTACTAACTTAATGATTTTGAAACGAGACATATATGTAACGTTTATCGTTGTAACGACATTTAATGTATATATATCATATTAAGAGATATTCGTACATCATAATATCATGATAATATAATAATTTAAAATCTCTTTTGTTATTATAAACATTGGGTTAACAACATTTAACAAGATCGTTAACCTAAAGGTTTCAAAACAACACTTACATGTAACGACTAACGATGACTTAACGACTCAGTTAAAATGTATATACATGTAGTGTTTTAATATGTATTTATACACTTTTGAAAGACTTCAATACACTTATCAAAATACTTCTACTTAACAAAAATGCTTACAATTACATTCTCGTTCAGTTTCATCAACAATTCTACTCGTATGCACCCGTATTCGTACTCGTACAATACACAGCTTTTAGATGTATGTACTATTGGTATATACACTCCAATGATCAGCTCTTAGCAGCCCATGTGAGTCACCTAACACATGTGGGAACCATCATTTGGCAACTAGCATGAAATATCTCATAAGATTACAAAAATATGAGTAACCATTCATGACTTATTTACATGAAAACAAAATTACATATCCTTTATATCTAATCCATACACCAACGACCAAAAACACCTACAAACACTTTCATTCTTCAATTTTCTTCATCTAATTGAACTCTCTCAAGTTCTATCTTCAAGTTCTAAGTGTTCTTCATAAATTCCAAAAGTTCTAGTTTCATAAAATCAAGAATACTTTCAAGTTTGCTAGCTCACTTCCAATCTTGTAAGGTGATCATCCAACCTCAAGAAATCTTTGTTTCTTACAGTAGGTTATCATTCTAATACAAGGTAATAATCATATTCAAACTTTGGTTCAATTTCTATAACTATAACAATCTTATTTCAAGTGATGATCTTACTTGAACTTGTTTTCGTGTCATGATTTTGCTTCAAGAACTTTGAGCCATCCAAGGATCCATTGAAGCTAGATCCATTTTTCTCTTTTCCAGTAGGTTCATCCAAGGAACTTAAGGTAGTAATGATGTTCATAACATCATTCTATTCATACATATAAAGCTATCTTATTCGAAGGTTTAAACTTGTAATCACTAGAACATAGTTTAGTTAATTCTAAACTTGTTCGCAAACAAAAGTTAATCCTTCTAACTTGACTTTTAAAATCAACTAAACACATGTTCTATATCTATATGATATGCTAACTTAATGATTTAAAACCTGGAAACACGAAAAACACCGTAAAACCAGATTTACGCCGTCGTAGTAACACCGCGGGCTGTTTTGGGTTAGTTAATTAAAAACTATGATAAACTTTGATTTAAAAGTTGTTATTCTGAGAAAATGATTTTTATTATGAACATGAAACTATATCCAAAAATTATGGTTAAACTCAAAGTGGAAGTATGTTTTCTAAAATGGTCATCTAGACGTCGTTCTTTCGACTGAAATGACTACCTTTACAAAAACGACTTGTAACTTATTTTTCTGACTAGAAACCTATACTTTTTTTGTTTAGATTCATAAAATAGAGTTCAATATGAAACCATAGCAATTTGATTCACTCAAAACGGATTTAAAATGAAGAAGTTATGGGTAAAACAAGATTGGATAATTTTTCTCATTTTAGCTACGTGAAAATTGGTAACAAATCTATTCCAACCATAACTTAATCAACTTGTATTATATATTATGTAATCTTGAGATACCATAGACACGTATACAATGTTTCGACCTATCATGTCGACACATCTATATATATTTCGGAACAACCATAGACACTCTATATGTGAATGTTGGAGTTAGCTATACAGGGTTGAGGTTGATTCCAAAATATATATAGTTTGAGTTGTGATCAATACTGAGATACGTATACACTGGGTCGTGGATTGATTCAAGATAATATTTATCGATTTATTTCTGTACATCTAACTGTGGACAACTAGTTGTAGGTTACTAACGAGGACAGCTGACTTAATAAACTTAAAACATCAAAATATATTAAAAGTGTTGTAAATATATTTTGAACATACTTTGATATATATGTATATATTGTTATAGGTTCGTGAATCAACCAGTGGCCAAGTCTTACTTCCCGACGAAGTAAAAATCTGTGAAAGTGAGTTATAGTCCCACTTTTAAAATCTAATATTTTGGGATGAGAATACATGCAGGTTTTATAAATGATTTACAAAATAGACACAAGTACGTGAAACTACATTCTATGGTTGAATTATCGAAATCGAATATGCCCCTTTTTATTAAGTCTGGTAATCTAAGAATTAGGGAACAGACACCCTAATTGACGCGAATCCTAAAGATAGATCTATTGGGCCTAACAACCCCATCCAAAGTACCGGATGCTTTAGTACTTCGAAATTTATATCATATCCGAAGGGTGTCCCGGAATGATGGGGATATTCTTATATATGCATCTTGTTATTGTCGGTTACCAGGTGTTCACCATATGAATGATTTTTATCTCTATGTATGGGATGTGTATTGAAATATGAAATCTTGTGGTCTATTGTTACGATTTGATATATATAGGTTAAACCTATAACTCACCAACATTTTTGTTGACGTTTTAAGCATGTTTATTCTCAGGTTCAACAATAAAGGTTTTAAAAAGCTTTACGTAGATTATCAAATAATGATAATCTAAAATATCATGTTTACACACGACCATTACATAATGGTTTACAATACAAATATGTTACAACAAAATAAGTTTCTTGAATGCAGTTTTTACACAATATCATACAAGCATGGACTCCAAATCTTGTCCTTATTTAAGTATGCGACAGCGGAAGCTCTTAATAATCACCTGAGAATAAACATGCTTAAAACGTCAACAAAAATGTTGGTGAGTTATAGGTTTAACCTATATATATCAAATCGTAACAATAGACCACAAGATTTCATATTTCAATACACATCCCATACATAGAGATAAAAATCATTCATATGGTGAACACCTGGTAACCGACAATAACAAGATGCATATATAAGAATATCCCCATCATTCCGGGACACCCTTCGGATATGATATAAATTTCGAAGTACTAAAGCATCCGGTACTTTGGATGGGGTTTGTTAGGCCCAATAGATCTATCTTTAGGATTCGCGTCAATTAGGGTGTCTGTTCCCTAATTCTTAGATTACCAGACTTAATAAAAAGGGGCATATTCGATTTCGATAATTCAACCATAGAATGTAGTTTCACGTACTTGTGTCTATTTTGTAAATCATTTATAAAACCTGCATGTATTCTCA
Organism: Rutidosis leptorrhynchoides; assembly: GCF_046630445.1. Taxonomy (NCBI): domain Eukaryota; kingdom Viridiplantae; phylum Streptophyta; class Magnoliopsida; order Asterales; family Asteraceae; genus Rutidosis; species Rutidosis leptorrhynchoides. The sequence continues at coordinate 204,710,289 of NC_092340.1, forward strand.
TCCCAAAATATTAGATTTTAAAAGTGGGACTATAACTCACTTTCACAGATTTTTACTTCGTCGGGAAGTAAGACTTGGCCACTGGTTGATTCACGAACCTATAACAATATATACATATATATCAAAGTATGTTCAAAATATATTTACAACACTTTTAATATATTTTGATGTTTTAAGTTTATTAAGTCAGCTGTCCTCGTTAGTAACCTACAACTAGTTGTCCACAGTTAGATGTACAGAAATAAATCGATAAATATTATCTTGAATCAATCCACGACCCAGTGTATACGTATCTCAGTATTGATCACAACTCAAACTATATATATTTTGGAATCAACCTCAACCCTGTATAGCTAACTCCAACATTCACATATAGAGTGTCTATGGTTGTTCCGAAATATATATAGATGTGTCGACATGATAGGTCGAAACATTGTATACGTGTCTATGGTATCTCAAGATTACATAATATATAATACAAGTTGATTAAGTTATGGTTGGAATAGATTTGTTACCAATTTTCACGTAGCTAAAATGAGAAAAATTATCCAATCTTGTTTTACCCATAACTTCTTCATTTTAAATCCGTTTTGAGTGAATCAAATTGCTATGGTTTCATATTGAACTCTATTTTATGAATCTAAACAAAAAAAGTATAGGTTTCTAGTCGGAAAAATAAGTTACAAGTCGTTTTTGTAAAGGTAGTCATTTCAGTCGAAAGAACGACGTCTAGATGACCATTTTAGAAAACATACTTCCACTTTGAGTTTAACCATAATTTTTGGATATAGTTTCATGTTCATAATAAAAATCATTTTCTCAGAATAACAACTTTTAAATCAAAGTTTATCATAGTTTTTAATTAACTAACCCAAAACAGCCCGCGGTGTTACTACGACGGCGTAAATCTGGTTTTACGGTGTTTTTCGTGTTTCCAGGTTTTAAATCATTAAGTTAGCATATAATATAGATATAGAACATGTGTTTAGTTGATTTTAAAAGTCAAGTTAGAAGGATTAACTTTTGTTTGCGAACAAGTTTAGAATTAACTAAACTATGTTCTAGTGATTACAAGTTTAAACCTTCGAATAAGATAGCTTTATATGTATGAATAGAATGATGTTATGAACATCATTACTACCTTAAGTTCCTTGGATGAACCTACTGGAAAAGAGAAAAATGGATCTAGCTTCAATGGATCCTTGGATGGCTCAAAGTTCTTGAAGCAAAATCATGACACGAAAACAAGTTCAAGTAAGATCATCACTTAAAATAAGATTGTTATAGTTATAGAAATTGAACCAAAGTTTGAATATGATTATTACCTTGTATTAGAATGATAACCTACTGTAAGAAACAAAGATTTCTTGAGGTTGGATGATCACCTTACAAGATTGGAAGTGAGCTAGCAAACTTGAAAGTATTCTTGATTTTATGAAACTAGAACTTTTGGAATTTATGAAGAACACTTAGAACTTGAAGATAGAACTTGAGAGAGTTCAATTAGATGAAGAAAATTGAAGAATGAAAGTGTTTGTAGGTGTTTTTGGTCGTTGGTGTATGGATTAGATATAAAGGATATGTAATTTTGTTTTCATGTAAATAAGTCATGAATGGTTACTCATATTTTTGTAATCTTATGAGATATTTCATGCTAGTTGCCAAATGATGGTTCCCAAATGTGTTAGGTGACTCACATGGGCTGCTAAGAGCTGATCATTGGAGTGTATATACCAATAGTACATACATCTAAAAGCTGTGTATTGTACGAGTACGAATACGGGTGCATACGAGTAGAATTGTTGATGAAACTGAACGAGAATGTAATTGTAAGCATTTTTGTTAAGTAGAAGTATTTTGATAAGTGTATTGAAGTCTTTCAAAAGTGTATAAATACATATTAAAACACTACATGTATATACATTTTAACTGAGTCGTTAAGTCATCGTTAGTCGTTACATGTAAGTGTTGTTTTGAAACCTTTAGGTTAATGATCTTGTTAAATGTTGTTAACCCAATGTTTATAATAACAAAAGAGATTTTAAATTATTATATTATCATGATATTATGATGTACGAATATCTCTTAATATGATATATATACATTAAATGTCGTTACAACGATAAACGTTACATATATGTCTCGTTTCAAAATCATTAAGTTAGTAGTCTTGTTTTTACATATGTAGTTCATTGTTAATATAATTAATGATATGTTTACTTATCATAATATCATGTTAACTATATATATAACCATATATATGTCATCATATAGTTTTTTACAAGTTTTAACGTTCGTGAATCACCGGTCAACTTGGGTGGTCAATTGTCTATATGAAACCTATTTCAATTAATCAAGTCTTAACAAGTTTGATTGCTTAACATGTTGGAAACATTTAATCATGTAAACATCAATCTCAATTAATATATATAAACATGGAAAAGTTCGGGTCACTACAGTACCTACCCGTTAAATAAATTTCGTCCCGAAATTTTAAGCTGTTGAAGGTGTTGACGAATCTTCTGGAAATAGATGCGGGTATTTCTTCTTCATCTGATCTTCATGCTCCCAGGTGAACTCGGGTCCTCTACGAGCATTCCATCGAACCTTAACAATTGGTATCTTGTTTTGCTTAAGTCTTTTAACCTCACGATCCATTATTTCGACGGGTTCTTCGATGAATTGGAGTTTTTCGTTGATTTGGATTTCATCTAACGGAATAGTGAGATCTTCTTTAGCAAAACATTTCTTCAAATTCGAGACGTGGAAAGTGTTATGTACAGCCGCGAGTTGTTGAGGTAACTCTAGTCGGTAAGCTACTGGTCCGACACGATCAATAATCTTGAATGGTCCAATATACCTTGGATTTAATTTCCCTCGTTTACCAAATCGAACAACGCCTTTCCAAGGTGCAACTTTAAGCATGACCATCTCTCCAATTTCAAATTCTATATCTTTTCTTTTAATGTCAGCGTAGCTCTTTTATCGACTTTGGGCGGTTTTCAACCGTTGTTGAATTTGGATGATCTTCTCGGTAGTTTCTTGTAAAATCTCCGGACCCGTAATCTGTCTATCCCCCACCTCACTCCAACAAATCGGAGACCTGCACTTTCTACCATAAAGTGCTTCAAACGGCGCCATCTCAATGCTTGAATGGTAGCTGTTGTTGTAGGAAAATTCTGCTAACGGTAGATGTCGATCCCAACTGTTTCCGAAATCAATAACACATGCTCGTAGCATGTCTTCAAGCGTTTGTATCGTCCTTTCGCTCTGCCCATCAGTTTGTGGATGATAGGCAGTACTCATGTCTAGACGAGTTCCTAATGCTTGCTGTAATGTCTGCCAGAATCTTGAAATAAATCTGCCATCCCTATCAGAGATAATAGAGATTGGTATTCCATGTCTGGAGACGACTTCCTTCAAATACAGTCGTGCTAACTTCTCCATCTTGTCATCTTCTCTTATTGGTAGGAAGTGTGCTGATTTGGTGAGACGATCAACTATTACCCAAATAGTATCAAAACCACTTGCAGTCCTTGGCAATTTAGTGATGAAATCCATGGTAATGTTTTCCCATTTCCATTCCGGGATTTCGGGTTGTTGAAGTAGACCTGATGGTTTCTGATGCTCAGCTTTGACCTTAGAACACGTCAAACATTCTCCTACGTATTTAGCAACATCGGCTTTCATACCCGGCCACCAAAAATGTTTCTTGAGATCCTTGTACATCTTCCCCGTTCCAGGATGTATTGAGTATCTGGTTTTATGAGCTTCTCTAAGTACCATTTCTCTCATATCTCCAAATTTTGGTACCCAAATCCTTTCAGCCCTATACCGGGTTCCGTCTTCCCGAATATTAAGATGCTTCTCCGATCCTTTGGGTATTTCATCCTTTAAATTTCCCTCTTTTAAAACTCCTTGTTGCGCCTCCTTTATTTGAGTAGTAATGTTATTATGAATCATTATATTCATAGATTTTACTCGAATGGGTTCTCTGTCCTTCCTGCTCAAGGCATCGGCTACCACATTTGCCTTCCCCGGGTGGTAACGAATCTCAAAGTCGTAATCATTCAATAATTCAATCCACCTACGCTGCCTCATATTCAGTTGTTTCTGATTAAATATGTGTTGAAGACTTTTGTGGTCGGTATATATAATACTTTTGACCCCATATAAGTAGTGCCTCCAAGTCTTTAATGCAAAAACAACCGCGCCTAATTCCAAATCATGCGTCGTATAATTTTGTTCGTGAATCTTCAATTGTCTAGACGCATAAGCAATCACCTTCGTTCGTTGCATTAATACACAACCGAGACCTTGCTTTGATGCATCACAATAAATCACAAAATCATCATTCCCTTCAGGCAATGACAATATAGGTGCCGTAGTTAGCTTTTTCTTCAATAACTGAAACGCTTTCTCTTGTTCATCATTCCATTCAAATTTCTTCCCTTTATGCGTTAATGCAGTCAAGGGTTTTGCTATTCTGGAAAAGTCTTGGATGAACCTTCTATAGTAACCAGCTAGTCCTAAAAACTGGCGTATGTGTTTCGGAGTTTTCGGGGTTTCCCACTTTTCAACAGTTTCTATCTTTGCCGGATCCACCTTAATACCTTCTTTGTTCACTATGTGACCAAGGAATTGAACTTCTTCCAACCAAAATGCACACTTTGAAAACTTAGCGTACAATTCTTCCTTCCTCAATACTTCTAACACCTTTCTCAAATGTTCACCGTGTTCTTGGTCATTCTTTGAGTAAATAAGTATGTCATCAATGAAAACAATGACAAACTTGTCAAGGTATGGTCCACACACTCGGTTCATAAGGTCCATGAACACAGCTGGTGCATTAGTTAAACCAAACGGCATGACCATAAACTCGTAATGACCGTAACGTGTTCTGAAAGCAGTCTTTGGAATATCATCTTCTTTCACCCGCATTTGATGATACCCGGAACGTAAGTCAATCTTTGAATAAACAGACGAGCCTTGTAGTTGATCAAATAAGTCGTCGATTCTCGGTAGTGGGTAGCGGTTCTTGATGGTAAGTTTGTTCAACTCTCGGTAGTCGATACACAACCTGAATGTACCATCTTTCTTCTTGACAAACAAAACAGGAGCTCCCCACGGTGATGTGCTTGGTCGAATGAAACCACGCTCTAAAAGTTCTTGTAATTGGCTTTGCAGTTCTTTCATCTCGCTGGGTGCGAGTCTGTAAGGAGCACGAGCTATTGGTGCAGCTCCTGGTACAAGATCTATTTGAAATTCAACGGATCGATGTGGGGGTAATCCCGGTAATTCTTTTGGAAATACATCGGGAAATTCTTTTGCAATGGGAACATCATTGATGCTCTTTTCTTCAGTTTGTACTTTCTCGACGTGTGTTAGAACAGCATAGCAACCTTTTCTTATTAGTTTTTGTGCCTTCAAATTACTAATAAGATGTAGCTTCGTGTTGCCCTTTTCTCCGTACACCATTAAGGGTTTTCCTTTTTCTCGTATAATGCGAATTGCATTTTTGTAACAAACGATCTCCGCTTTCACTTCTTTCAACCAGTCCATACCGATTATCACATCAAAACTCCCTAACTCTACTGGTATCAAATCAATCTTAAATGTTTCGCTAACCAGTTTAATTTCTCGATTCCGACATATATTATCTGCTGAAATTAATTTACCATTTGCTAATTCGAGTAAAAATTTACTATCCAAAGGCGTCAATGGACAACTTAATTTAGCACAAAAATCTCTACTCATATAGCTTCTATCCGCACCCGAATCAAATAAAACGTAAGCAGATTTATTGTCAATAAGAAACGTACCCGTAACAAGCTCCGGGTCTTCCTGTGCCTCTACCGCATTAATATTGAAAACTCTTCCACGGCCTTGTCCATTCGTGTTCTCCTGGTTCGGGCAATTTCTAATAATGTGGCCTGGTTTTCCATATTTATAACAAACTACATTGGCATAACTTGCTCCGACACTACTTGCTCCGCCATTACTCGTTCCGACACCATTTGTTCCTTTCATTCTATTAACCCCTGGTCCGTAGACCTCACACTTCGCCGTGCTATGACCATTTCTTTTACACTTGTTGCAAAATTTGGTGCAGAACCCCGAGTGATTCTTTTCACACCTTTGGCATAGCTGCTTCTGATTGTTGTTGTTGTTGCGGTTATTATTGTTGTTGGGATGATTGTTGTAGTTGCTGTTGTTGTTGTTGTTGTTGTTGTTGGGCCGTTTGTTGTAGTTGCGATTGATGTTGCGATTGTTGGGATAATTGTTGCGATTATTGTTGTAATTGCTGTTGTTGTTGTATTGGTGATTCTTATCACCGTTTTCCTCCCACTTTCTTTTGACTTGCTTCACATTGGCCTCTTCAGCAGTCTGTTCTTTAATTCTTTCTTCAATCTGGTTCACTAGTTTGTGAGCCATTCTACATGCCTGTTGTATGGAGGCGGGCTCGTGTGAACTTATATCTTCTTGGATTCTTTCCGGTAATCCTTTCACAAACGCGTCGATCTTCTCTTCCTCATCTTCGAATGCTCCCGGACACAATAGGCACAATTCTGTGAATCGTCTTTCGTACGTGGTAATATCAAATCCTTGGGTTCGTAACCCTCTAAGTTCTGTCTTGAGCTTATTGACCTCGGTTCTGGGACGGTACTTCTCGTTCATCAAGTGCTTGAATGCTGACCACGGTAGTGCGTACGCATCATCTTGTCCCACTTGCTCTAGATAGGTATTCCACCATGTTAACGCAGAACCTGTGAAGGTATGCGTAGCGTACTTCACTTTGTCCTCTTCAGTACACTTACTTATGGCAAACACCGATTCAACCTTCTCGGTCCACCGTTTCAATCCGATCGGTCCTTCGGTTCCATCAAATTCCAAAGGTTTGCAGGCAGTGAATTCTTTGTAGGTGCATCCTACACGATTTCCTGTACTGCTAGATCCAAGGTTATTGTTGGTATGTAGCGCAGCCTGTACTGCGGCTATGTTTGAAGCTAGAAAAGTACGGAATTCCTCTTCATTCATATTCACGGTGTGTCGAGTAGTCGGTGCCATTTCCTTCAAAATAGTTAAATGGAACAAGTTAATCATACAGAATATTAAGAGTAGTTAATAGTATTTCGTAGCATAATATGAACTCATTTATAAAAGCTTTTTCTTCATATTAGCGTTTTATAAGTTTAAATTCGGGTAGTACCTACCCGTTAAGTTCATACTTAGTAGCTAATATACAATTCAACTACTACAATTCTATATGAAAAACTGATTGTAATAATATTTCGCGTTCAAACTTTTATACAATATTTTACAAACTTACAATACCGCTTATTTTACATAAAGCATGAAATATAGCACACAATAACTTTGATACAAGATAGTTGTGAAGACAATTCTAGCTAGTACACAAGTCGTTCAGCAAAGGCAATAAAGACACGTAATTCATACGTCCAGAAACAAGTCATGCATTCTGGTTTTACTAGGACTACTTCCCATCCTTGGTCTTGTGCAACATAACCGTTATGGCAGTTGATAAGACAGCGTGTTGTAACGTCATCAAAGGGACGAGGGTTACGTAATGTCCAACAGTCCCGTAATAATCTAAAAACCTCATTTCTTACCCCAATTACCGACTCCGTCACTTGTGGAAACGTTTTGTTTAATAGTTGTAGCCCGATGTTCTTGTTCTCACTTTGGTGAGAAGCGAACATTACTAATCCGTAAGCATAACATGCTTCTTTATGTTGCATGTTAGCCGCTTTTTCTAAATCACGAAGTCCAATATTCGGATATATTGAGTCAAAATAATTTCTTAACCCGTTGCGTAATATAGCATTTGGGTTCCCCGCAATATATGCGTCAAAGTAAACACATCGTAACTTATGGGTTTCCCAATGTGATATCCCCCATCTTTCAAACGAAAGTCTCTTATAAACCAAGACATTCTTGGAACGTTCTTCGAATGTCTTACAAACTGATCTCGCCTTAAATAGTTGTGCCGAAGAATTCTGGCCGACTCTAGACAAGATTTCATCAATCATGTCTCCGGGTAGGTCTCTTAAAATATTGGGTTGTCTATCCATTTTGTGTTTTTAAACTGTAAAATAGACAAGAGTTAGATTCATAAAAAAAATACTTATTAATACAAGCAATTTTTACATATATCATAAAGTATAAGAACAATATATTACATATATAACACCACACGAATACAACTATCTTATTCCGTCTCGCTCGTTTCTTCTTCTTCGGTTTTGGTTCGTTTTGCCAAGTTTCTAGGGATATATGATGTTCCCCTAATACGAGCCGTCGTTGTCCACATTGGTTTAGAAAAACCTGGTGGTTTAGAGGTTCCCGGGTCATTGTTACAACTTAAGGACTTCGGGGGTTGACGATACATATAAAGTTCATCGGGGTTGGAATTAGATTTCTCTATTTTTATGCCCTTTCCCTTATTATTTTCTTTTGCCTTTTTAAATTCAGTTGGGGTAATTTCTATAACATCATCGGAATTCTCGTCGGAATCCGATTCATCGGAGAATTGGTAATCCTCCCAATATTTTGCTTCCTTGGCGGAAACACCATTGACCATAATTAACTTTGGTCGGTTGGTTGAGGATTTTCTTTTACTTAACCGTTTTATTATTTCCCCCACCGGTTCTATTTCTTCATCCGGTTCCGATTCTTCTTCCGGTTCCGATTCTTCTTCTGGTTCCGACTCTTCTTCCGGTTCCTCTTCGGGAACTTGTGAATCAGTCCACAAATCATTCCAATTTACATTTGACTCTTCATTATTATTAGGTGAGTCAATGGGACTTGTTCTAGAGGTAGACATCTATCACATAATATCAAACACGTTAAGAGATTAATATATCACATAATATTCATATGTTAAAAATATATAGTTTCCAACAAAAATGTTAAGCAATCATTTTTAAAGAAAACACGGTCGAAGTCCAGACTCACTAATGCATCCTAACAAACTCGATAAGACACACTAATGCAAATTTTCTGGTTCTCTAAGACCAACGCTCGGATACCAACTGAAATGTCCCGTTCTTATTGATTAAAAATGTTCCATATTAATTGATTTCGTTGCGAGGTTTTGACCTCTATATGAGACGTTTTTCAAAGACTGCATTCATTTTTAAACAAACCATAACCTTTATTTCAACAATAAAGGTTTTAAAAAGCTTTACGTAGATTATCAAATAATGATAATCTAAAATATCCTGTTTACACACGACCATTACATAATGGTTTACAATACAAATATGTTACAACAAAATAAGTTTCTTGAATGCAGTTTTTACACAATATCATACAAGCATGGACTCCAAATCTTGTCCTTATTTAAGTATGCGACAGCGGAAGCTCTTAATAATCACCTGAGAATAAACATGCTTAAAACGTCAACAAAAATGTTGGTGAGTTATAGGTTTAACCTATATATATCAAATCGTAACAATAGACCACAAGATTTCATATTTCAATACACATCCCATACATAGAGATAAAAATCATTCATATGGTGAACACCTGGTAACCGACAATAACAAGATGCATATATAAGAATATCCCCATCATTCCGGGACACCCTTCGGATATGATATAAATTTCGAAGTACTAAAGCATCCGGTACTTTGGATGGGGTTTGTTAGGCCCAATAGATCTATCTTTAGGATTCGCGTCAATTAGGGTGTCTGTTCCCTAATTCTTAGATTACCAGACTTAATAAAAAGGGGCATATTCGATTTCGATAATTCAACCATAGAATGTAGTTTCACGTACTTGTGTCTATTTTGTAAATCATTTATAAAACCTGCATGTATTCTCATCCCAAAATATTAGATTTTAAAAGTGGGACTATAACTCACTTTCACAGATTTTTACTTCGTCGGGAAGTAAGACTTGGCCACTGGTTGATTCACGAACCTATAACAATATATACATATATATCAAAGTATGTTCAAAATATATTTACAACACTTTTAATATATTTTGATGTTTTAAGTTTATTAAGTCAGCTGTCCTCGTTAGTAACCTACAACTAGTTGTCCACAGTTAGATGTACAGAAATAAATCGATAAATATTATCTTGAATCAATCCACGACCCAGTGTATACGTATCTCAGTATTGATCACAACTCAAACTATATATATTTTGGAATCAACCTCAACCCTGTATAGCTAACTCCAACATTCACATATAGAGTGTCTATGGTTGTTCCGAAATATATATAGATGTGTCGACATGATAGGTCGAAACATTGTATACGTGTCTATGGTATCTCAAGATTACATAATATATAATACAAGTTGATTAAGTTATGGTTGGAATAGATTTGTTACCAATTTTCACGTAGCTAAAATGAGAAAAATTATCCAATCTTGTTTTACCCATAACTTCTTCATTTTAAATCCGTTTTGAGTGAATCAAATTGCTATGGTTTCATATTGAACTCTATTTTATGAATCTAAACAAAAAAAGTATAGGTTTCTAGTCGGAAAAATAAGTTACAAGTCGTTTTTGTAAAGGTAGTCATTTCAGTCGAAAGAACGACGTCTAGATGACCATTTTAGAAAACATACTTCCACTTTGAGTTTAACCATAATTTTTGGATATAGTTTCATGTTCATAATAAAAATCATTTTCTCAGAATAACAACTTTTAAATCAAAGTTTATCATAGTTTTTAATTAACTAACCCAAAACAGCCCGCGGTGTTACTACGACGGCGTAAATCTGGTTTTACGGTGTTTTTCGTGTTTCCAGGTTTTAAATCATTAAGTTAGCATATTATATAGATATAGAACATGTGTTTAGTTGATTTTAAAAGTCAAGTTAGAAGGATTAACTTTTGTTTGCGAACAAGTTTAGAATTAACTAAACTATGTTCTAGTGATTACAAGTTTAAACCTTCGAATAAGATAGCTTTATATGTATGAATAGAATGATGTTATGAACATCATTACTACCTTAAGTTCCTTGGATGAACCTACTGGAAAAGAGAAAAATGGATCTAGCTTCAATGGATCCTTGGATGGCTCAAAGTTCTTGAAGCAAAATCATGACACGAAAACAAGTTCAAGTAAGATCATCACTTGAAATAAGATTGTTATAGTTATAGAAATTGAACCAAAGTTTGAATATGATTATTACCTTGTATTAGAATGATAACCTACTGTAAGAAACAAAGATTTCTTGAGGTTGTATGATCACCTTACAAGATTGGAAGTGAGCTAGCAAACTTGAAAGTATTCTTGATTTTATGAAACTAGAACTTTTGGAATTTATGAAGAACACTTAGAACTTGAAGATAGAACTTGAGAGAGTTCAATTAGATGAAGAAAATTGAAGAATGAAAGTGTTTGTAGGTGTTTTTGGTCGTTGGTGTATGGATTAGATATAAAGGATATGTAATTTTGTTTTCATGTAAATAAGTCATGAATGGTTACTCATATTTTTGTAATCTTATGAGATATTTCATGCTAGTTGCCAAATGATGGTTCCCACATGTGTTAGGTGACTCACATGGGCTGCTAAGAGCTGATCATTGGAGTGTATATACCAATAGTACATACATCTAAAAGCTGTGTATTGTACGAGTACGAATACGGGTGCATACGAGTAGAATTGTTGATGAAACTGAACGAGAATGTAATTGTAAGCATTTTTGTTAAGTAGAAGTATTTTGATAAGTGTATTGAAGTCTTTCAAAAGTGTATAAATACATATTAAAACACTACATGTATATACATTTTAACTGAGTCGTTAAGTCATCGTTAGTCGTTACATGTAAGTGTTGTTTTGAAACCTTTAGGTTAACGATCTTGTTAAATGTTGTTAACCCAATGTTTATAATAACAAAAGAGATTTTAAATTATTATATTATCATGATATTATGATGTACGAATATCTCTTAATATGATATATATACATTAAATGTCGTTACAACGATAAACGTTACATATATGTCTCGTTTCAAAATCATTAAGTTAGTAGTCTTGTTTTTACATATGTAGTTCATTGTTAATATAATTAATGATATGTTTACTTATCATAATATCATGTTAACTATATATATAACCATATATATGTCATCATATAGTTTTTTACAAGTTTTAACGTTCGTGAATCACCGGTCAACTTGGGTGGTCAATTGTCTATATGAAACCTATTTCAATTAATCAAGTCTTAACAAGTTTGATTGCTTAACATGTTGGAAACATTTATAATTCAACCATAGAATGTAGTTTCACGTACTTGTGTCTATTTTGTAAATCATTTATAAAACCTGCATGTATTCTCATCCCAAAATATTAGATTTTAAAAGTGGGACTATAACTCACTTTCACAGATTTTTACTTCGTCGGGAAGTAAGACTTGGCCACTGGTTGATTCCCGAACCTATAACAATATATACATATATATCAAAGTATGTTCAAAATATATTTACAACACTTTTAATATATTTTGATGTTTTAAGTTTATTAAGTCAGCTGTCCTCGTTAGTAACCTACAACTAGTTGTCCACAGTTAGATGTACAGAAATAAATCGATAAATATTATCTTGAATCAATCCACAACCCAGTGTATACGTATCTCAGTATTGATCACAACTCAAACTATATATATTTTGGAATCAACCTCAACCCTGTATAGCTAACTCCAACATTCACATATAGAGTGTCTATGGTTGTTCCGAAATATATATAGATGTGTCGACATGATAGGTCGAAACATTGTATACGTGTCTATGGTATCTCAAGATTACATAATATATAATACAAGTTGATTAAGTTATGGTTGGAATAGATTTGTTACCAATTTTCACGTAGCTAAAATGAGAAAAATTATCCAATCTTGTTTTACCCATAACTTCTTCATTTTAAATCCGTTTTGAGTGAATCAAATTGCTATGGTTTCATATTGAACTCTATTTTATGAATCTAAACAAAAAAAGTATAGGTTTCTAGTCGGAAAAATAAGTTACAAGTCGTTTTTGTAAAGGTAGTCATTTCAGTCGAAAGAACGACGTCTAGATGACCATTTTAGAAAACATACTTCCACTTTGAGTTTAACCATAATTTTTGGATATAGTTTCATGTTCATAATAAAAATCATTTTCTCAGAATAACAACTTTTAAATCAAAGTTTATCATAGTTTTTAATTAACTAACCCAAAACAGCCCGCGGTGTTACTACGACGGCGTAAATCTGGTTTTACGGTGTTTTTCGTGTTTCCAGGTTTTAAATCATTAAGTTAGCATATCATATAGATATAGAACATGTGTTTAGTTGATTTTAAAATTCAAGTTAGAAGGATTAACTTTTGTTTGCGAACAAGTTTAGAATTAACTAAACTATGTTCTAGTGATTACAAGTTTAAACCTTCGAATAAGATAGCTTTATATGTATGAATAGAATGATGTTATGAACATCATTACTACCTTAAGTTCCTTGGATGAACCTACTGGAAAAGAGAAAAATGGATCTAGCTTCAATGGATCCTTGGATGGCTCAAAGTTCTTGAAGCAAAATCATGACACGAAAACAAGTTCAAGTAAGATCATCACTTGAAATAAGATTGTTATAGTTATAGAAATTGAACCAAAGTTTGAATATGATTATTACCTTGTATTAGAATGATAACCTACTGTAAGAAACAAAGATTTCTTGAGGTTGGATGATCACCTTACAAGATTGGAAGTGAGCTAGCAAACTTGAAAGTATTCTTGATTTTATGAAACTAGAACTTTTGGAATTTATGAAGAACACTTAGAACTTGAAGATAGAACTTGAGAGAGTTCAATTAGATGAAGAAAATTGAAGAATGAAAGTGTTTGTAGGTGTTTTTGTCGTTGGTGTATGGATTAGATATAAAGGATATGTAATTTTGTTTTCATGTAAATAAGTCATGAATGGTTACTCATATTATTGTAATCTTATGAGATATTTCATGCTAGTTGCCAAATGATGGTTCCCACATGTGTTAGGTGACTCACATGGGCTGCTAAGAGCTGATCATTGGAGTGTATATACCAATAGTACATACATCTAAAAGCTGTGTATTGTATGAGTACGAATACGGGTGCATACGAGTAGAATTGTTGATGAAACTGAACGAGAATGTAATTGTAAGCATTTTTGTTAAGTAGAAGTATTTTGATAAGTGTATTGAAGTCTTTCAAAAGTGTATAAATACATATTAAAACACTACATGTATATACATTTTAACTGAGTCGTTAAGTCATCGTTAGTCGTTACATGTAAGTGTTGTTTTGAAACCTTTAGGTTAACGATCTTGTTAAATGTTGTTAACCCAATGTTTATAATAACAAAAGAGATTTTAAATTATTATATTATCATGATATTATGATGAACGAATATCTCTTAATATGATATATATACATTAAATGTCGTTACAACGATAAACGTTACATATATGTCTCGTTTCAAAATCATTAAGTTAGTAGTCTTGTTTTTACATATGTAGTTCATTGTTAATATAATTAATGATATGTTTACCTATCATAATATCATGTTAACTATATATATAACCATATATATGTCATCATATAGTTTTTTACAAGTTTTAACGTTCGTGAATCACCGGTCAACTTGGGTGGTCAATTGTCTATATGAAACCTATTTCAATTAATCAAGTCTTAACAAGTTTGATTGCTTAACATGTTGGAAACATTTAATCATGTAAACATCAATCTCAATTAATATATATAAACATGGAAAAGTTCGGGTCACGAGTTGACCCGAACTTTTCCATGTTTATATATATTAATTGAGATTGATGTTTACATGATTAAATGTTTCCAACATGTTAAGCAATCAAACTTGTTAAGACTTGATTAATTGAAATAGGTTTCATATAGACAATTGACCACCCAAGTTGACCGGTGATTCACGAACGTTAAAACTTGTAAAAAACTATATGATGACATATATATGGTTATATATATAGTTAACATGATATTATGATAAGTAAACATATCATTAATTATATTAACAATGAACTACATATGTAAAAACAAGACTACTAACTTAATGATTTTGAAACGAGACATATATGTAACGTTTATCGTTGTAACGACATTTAATGTATATATATCATATTAAGAGATATTCGTACATCATAATATCATGATAATATAATAATTTAAAATCTCTTTTGTTATTATAAACATTGGGTTAACAACATTTAACAAGATCGTTAACCTAAAGGTTTCAAAACAACACTTACATGTAACGACTAACGATGACTTAACGACTCAGTTAAAATGTATATACATGTAGTGTTTTAATATGTATTTATACACTTTTGAAAGACTTCAATACACTTATCAAAATACTTCTACTTAACAAAAATGCTTACAATTACATTCTCGTTCAGTTTCATCAACAATTCTACTCGTATGCACCCGTATTCGTACTCGTACAATACACAGCTTTTAGATGTATGTACTATTGGTATATACACCCCAATGATCAGCTCTTAGCAGCCCATGTGAGTCACCTAACACATGTGGGAACCATCATTTGGCAACTAGCATGAAATATCTCATAAGATTACAAAAATATGAGTAACCATTCATGACTTATTTACATGAAAACAAAATTACATATCCTTTATATCTAATCCATACACCAACGACCAAAAACACCTACAAACACTTTCATTCTTCAATTTTCTTCATCTAATTGAACTCTCTCAAGTTCTATCTTCAAGTTCTAAGTGTTCTTCATAAATTCCAAAAGTTCTAGTTTCATAAAATCAAGAATACTTTCAAGTTTGCTAGCTCACTTCCAATCTTGTAAGGTGATCATCCAACCTCAAGAAATCTTTGTTTCTTACAGTAGGTTATCATTCTAATACAAGGTAATAATCATATTCAAACTTTGGTTCAATTTCTATAACTATAACAATCTTATTTCAAGTGATGATCTTACTTGAACTTGTTTTCGTGTCATGATTTTGCTTCAAGAACTTTGAGCCATCCAAGGATCCATTGAAGCTAGATCCATTTTTCTCTTTTCCAGTAGGTTCATCCAAGGAACTTAAGGTAGTAATGATGTTCATAACATCATTCTGTTCATACATATAAAGCTATCTTATTCGAAGGTTTAAACTTGTAATCACTAGAACATAGTTTAGTTAATTCTAAACTTGTTCGCAAACAAAAGTTAATCCTTCTAACTTGACTTTTAAAATCAACTAAACACATGTTCTATATCTATATGATATGCTAACTTAATGATTTAAAACCTGGAAACACGAAAAACACCGTAAAACCAGATTTACGCCGTCGTAGTAACACCGCGGGCTGTTTTGGGTTAGTTAATTAAAAACTATGATAAACTTTGATTTAAAAGTTGTTATTCTGAGAAAATGATTTTTATTATGAACATGAAACTATATCCAAAAATTATGGTTAAACTCAAAGTGGAAGTATGTTTTCTAAAATGGTCATCTAGACGTCGTTCTTTCGACTGAAATGACTACCTTTACAAAAACGACTTGTAACTTATTTTTCCGACTAGAAACCTATACTTTTTTTGTTTAGATTCATAAAATAGAGTTCAATATGAAACCATAGCAATTTGATTCACTCAAAACGGATTTAAAATGAAGAAGTTATGGGTAAAACAAGATTGGATAATTTTTCTCATTTTAGCTACGTGAAAATTGGTAACAAATCTATTCCAACCATAACTTAATCAACTTGTATTATATATTATGTAATCTTGAAATACCATAGACACGTATACAATGTTTCGACCTATCATGTCGACACATCTATATATATTTCGGAACAACCATAGACACTCTATATGTGAATGTTGGAGTTAGCTATACAGGGTTGAGGTTGATTCCAAAATATATATAGTTTGAGTTGTGATCAATACTGAGATACGTATACACTGGGTCGTGGATTGATTCAAGATAATATTTATCGATTTATTTCTGTACATCTAACTGTGGACAACTAGTTGTAGGTTACTAACGAGGACAGCTGACTTAATAAACTTAAAACATCAAAATATATTAAAAGTGTTGTAAATATATTTTGAACATACTTTGATATATATGTATATATTGTTATAGGTTCGTGAATCAACCAGTGGCCAAGTCTTACTTCCCGACGAAGTAAAAATCTGTGAAAGTGAGTTATAGTCCCACTTTTAAAATCTAATATTTTGGGATGAGAATACATGCAGGTTTTATAAATGATTTACAAAATAGACACAAGTACGTGAAACTACATTCTATGGTTGAATTATCGAAATCGAATATGCCCCTTTTTATTAAGTCTGGTAATCTAAGAATTAGGGAACAGACACCCTAATTGACGCGAATCCTAAAGATAGATCTATTGGGCCTAACAAACCCCATCCAAAGTACCGGATGCTTTAGTACTTCGAAATTTATATCATATCCGAAGGGTGTCCCGGAATGATGGGGATATTCTTATATATGCATCTTGTTATTGTCGGTTACCAGGTGTTCACCATATGAATGATTTTTATCTCTATGTATGGGATGTGTATTGAAATATGAAATCTTGTGGTCTATTGTTACGATTTGATATATATAGGTTAAACCTATAACTCACCAACATTTTTGTTGACATTTTAAGCATGTTTATTCTCAGGTGATTATTAAGAGCTTCCGCTGTCGCATACTTAAATAAGGACAAGATTTGGAGTCCATGCTTGTATGATATTGTGTAAAAACTGCATTCAAGAAACTTATTTTGTTGTAACATATTTGTATTGTAAACCATTATGTAATGGTCGTGTGTAAACAGGATATTTTAGATTATCATTATTTGATAATCTACGTAAAGCTTTTTAAAACCTTTATTGTTGAAATAAAGGTTATGGTTTGTTTAAAAATGAATGCAGTCTTTGAAAAACGTCTCATATAGAGGTCAAAACCTCGCAACGAAATCAATTAATATGGAACGTTTTTAATCAATAAGAACGGGACATTTCAGTTGGTATCCGAGCGTTGGTCTTAGAGAACCAGAAAATTTGCATTAGTGTGTCTTATCGAGTTTGTTAGGATGCATTAGTGAGTCTGGACTTCGACCGTGTTTTCTTTAAAAATGATTGCTTAACATTTTTGTTGGAAACTATATATTTTTAACATATGAATATTATGTGATATATTAATCTCTTAACGTGTTTGATATTATGTGATAGATGTCTACCTCTAGAACAAGTCCCATTGACTCACCTAATAATAATGAAGAGTCAAATGTAAATTGGAATGATTTGTGGACTGATTCACAAGTTCCCGAAGAGGAACCGGAAGAAGAGTCGGAACCAGAAGAAGAATCGGAACCGGAAGAAGAATCGGAACCGGATGAAGAAATAGAACCGGTGGGGGAAATAATAAAACGGTTAAGTAAAAGAAAATCCTCAACCAACCGACCAAAGTTAATTATGGTCAATGGTGTTTCCGCCAAGGAAGCAAAATATTGGGAGGATTACCAATTCTCCGATGAATCGGATTCCGACGAGAATTCCGATGATGTTATAGAAATTACCCCAACTGAATTTAAAAAGGCAAAAGAAAATAATAAGGGAAAGGGCATAAAAATAGAGAAATCTAATTCCAACCCCGATGAACTTTATATGTATCGTCAACCCCCGAAGTCCTTAAGTTGTAACAATGACCCGGGAACCTCTAAACCACCAGGTTTTTCTAAACCAATGTGGACAACGACGGCTCGTATTAGGGGAACATCATATATCCCTAGAAACTTGGCAAAACGAACCAAAACCGAAGAAGAAGAAACGAGCGAGACGGAATAAGATAGTTGTATTCGTGTGGTGTTATATATGTAATATAGTGTTCTTATACTTTATGATATATGTAAAAATTGCTTGTATTAATAAGTATTTTTTTTATGAATCTAACTCTTGTCTATTTTACAGTTTAAAAACACAAAATGGATAGACAACCCAATATTTTAAGAGACCTACCCGGAGACATGATTGATGAAATCTTGTCTAGAGTCGGCCAGAATTCTTCGGCACAACTATTTAAGGCGAGATCAGTTTGTAAGACATTCGAAGAACGTTCCAAGAATGTCTTGGTTTATAAGAGACTTTCGTTTGAAAGATGGGGGATATCACATTGGGAAACCCATAAGTTACGATGTGTTTACTTTGACGCATATATTGCGGGGAACCCAAATGCTATATTACGCAACGGGTTAAGAAATTATTTTGACTCAATATATCCGAATATTGGACTTCGTGATTTAGAAAAAGCGGCTAACATGCAACATAAAGAAGCATGTTATGCTTACGGATTAGTAATGTTCGCTTCTCACCAAAGTGAGAACAAGAACATCGGGCTACAACTATTAAACAAAACGTTTCCACAAGTGACGGAGTCGGTAATTGGGGTAAGAAATGAGGTTTTTAGATTATTACGGGACTGTTGGACATTACGTAACCCTCGTCCCTTTGATGACGTTACAACACGCTGTCTTATCAACGGCCATAACGGTTATGTTGCACAAGACCAAGGATGGGAAGTAGTCCTAGTAAAACCAGAATGCATGACTTGTTTCTGGACGTATGAATTACGTGTCTTTATTGCCTTTGCTGAACGACTTGTGTACTAGCTAGAATTGTCTTCACAACTATCTTGTATCAAAGTTATTGTGTGCTATATTTCATGCTTTATGTAAAATAAGCGGTATTGTAAGTTTGTAAAATATTGTATAAAAGTTTGAACGCGAAATATTATTACAATCAGTTTTTCATATAGAATTGTAGTAGTTGAATTGTATATTAGCTACTAAGTATGAACTTAACGGGTAGGTACTACCCGAATTTAAACTTATAAAACGCTAATATGAAGAAAAAGCTTTTATAAATGAGTTCATATTATGCTACGAAATACTATTAACTACTCTTAATATTCTGTATGATTAACTTGTTCCATTTAACTATTTTGAAGGAAATGGCACCGACTACTCGACACACCGTGAATATGAATGAAGAGGAATTCCGTACTTTTCTAGCTTCAAACATAGCCGCAGTACAGGCTGCGCTACATACCAACAATAACCTTGGATCTAGCAGTACAGGAAATCGTGTAGGATGCACCTACAAAGAATTCACTGCCTGCAAACCTTTGGAATTTGATGGAACCGAAGGACCGATCGGATTGAAACGGTGGACCGAGAAGGTTGAATCGGTGTTTGCCATAAGTAAGTGTACTGAAGAGGACAAAGTGAAGTACGCTACGCATACCTTCACAGGTTCTGCGTTAACATGGTGGAATACCTATCTAGAGCAAGTGGGACAAGATGATGCGTACGCACTACCGTGGTCAGCATTCAAGCACTTGATGAACGAGAAGTACCGTCCCAGAACCGAGGTCAATAAGCTCAAGACAGAACTTAGAGGGTTACGAACCCAAGGATTTGATATTACCACGTACGAAAGACGATTCACAGAATTGTGCCTATTGTGTCCGGGAGCATTCGAAGATGAGGAAGAGAAGATCGACGCGTTTGTGAAAGGATTACCGGAAAGAATCCAAGAAGATATAAGTTCACACGAGCCCGCCTCCATACAACAGGCATGTAGAATGGCTCACAAACTAGTGAACCAGATTGAAGAAAGAATTAAAGAACAGACTGCTGAAGAGGCCAATGTGAAGCAAGTCAAAAGAAAGTGGGAGGAAAACGGTGATAAGAATCACCAATACAACAACAACAGCAATTACAACAATAATCGCAACAATTATCCCAACAATCGCAACATCAATCGCAACTACAACAAACGGCCCAACAACAACAACAACAACAACAGCAACTACAACAATCATCCCAACAACAATAATAACCGCAACAACAACAACAATCAGAAGCAGCTATGCCAAAGGTGTGAAAAGAATCACTCGGGGTTCTGCACCAAATTTTGCAACAAGTGTAAAAGAAATGGTCATAGCACGGCGAAGTGTGAGGTCTACGGACCAGGGGTTAATAGAATGAAAGGAACAAATGGTGTCGGAACGAGTAATGGCGGAGCAAGTAGTGTCGGAGCAAGTTATGCCAATGTAGTTTGTTATAAATGTTGAAAACCAGGCCACATTATTAGAAATTGCCCGAACCAGGAGAACACGAATGGACAAGGCCGTGGAAGAGTTTTCAATTTTAATGCGGTAGAGGCACAGGAAGACCCGGAGCTTGTTACGGGTACGTTTCTTATTGACAATAAATCTGCTTACGTTTTATTTGATTCGGGTGCGGATAGAAGCTATATGAGTAGAGATTTTTGTGCTAAATTAAGTTGTCCATTGACGCCTTTGGATAGTAAATTTTTACTCGAATTAGCAAATGGTAAATTAATTTCAGCAGATAATATATGTCGGAATCGAGAAATTAAACTGGTTAGCGAAACATTTAAGATTGATTTGATACCAGTAGAGTTAGGGAGTTTTGATGTGATAATCGGTATGGACTGGTTGAAAGAAGTGAAAGCGGAGATCGTTTGTTACAAAAATGCAATTCGCATTATACGAGAAAAAGGAAAACCCTTAATGGTGTACGGAGAAAAGGGCAACACGAAGCTACATCTTATTAGTAATTTGAAGGCACAAAAACTAATAAGAAAAGGTTGCTATGCTGTTCTAGCACACGTCGAGAAAGTACAAACTGAAGAAAAGAGCATCAATGATGTTCCCATTGCAAAAGAATTTCCCGATGTATTTCCAAAAGAATTACCGGGATTACCCCCACATCGATCCGTTGAATTTCAAATAGATCTTGTACCAGGAGCTGCACCAATAGCTCGTGCTCCTTACAAACTCGCACCCAGCGAGATGAAAGAACTGCAAAGCCAATTACAAGAACTTTTAGAGCGTGGTTTCATTCGACCAAGCACATCACCGTGGGGAGCTCCTGTTTTGTTTGTCAAGAAGAAAGATGGTACATTCAGGTTGTGTATCGACTACCGAGAGTTGAACAAACTTACCATCAAGAACCGCTACCCACTACCGAGAATCGACGACTTATTTGATCAACTACAAGGCTCGTCTGTTTATTCAAAGATTGACTTACGTTCCGGGTATCATCAAATGCGGGTGAAAGAAGATGATATTCCAAAGACTGCTTTCAGAACACGTTACGGTCATTACGAGTTTATGGTCATGCCGTTTGGTTTAACTAATGCACCAGCTGTGTTCATGGACCTTATGAACCGAGTGTGTGGACCATACCTTGACAAGTTTGTCATTGTTTTCATTGATGACATACTTATTTACTCAAAGAATGACCAAGAACAAGGTGAACATTTGAGAAAGGTGTTAGAAGTATTGAGGAAGGAAGAATTGTACGCTAAGTTTTCAAAGTGTGCATTTTGGTTGGAAGAAGTTCAATTCCTTGGTCACATAGTGAACAAAGAAGGTATTAAGGTGGATCCGGCAAAGATAGAAACTGTTGAAAAGTGGGAAACCCCGAAAACTCCGAAACACATACGCCAGTTTTTAGGACTAGCTGGTTACTATAGAAGGTTCATCCAAGACTTTTCCAGAATAGCAAAACCCTTGACTGCATTAACGCATAAAGGGAAGAAATTTGAATGGAATGATGAACAAGAGAAAGCGTTTCAGTTATTGAAGAAAAAGCTAACTACGGCACCTATATTGTCATTGCCTGAAGGGAATGATGATTTTGTGATTTATTGTGATGCATCAAAGCAAGGTCTCGGTTGTGTATTAATGCAACGAACGAAGGTGATTGCTTATGCGTCTAGACAATTGAAGATTCACGAACAAAATTATACGACGCATGATTTGGAATTAGGCGCGGTTGTTTTTGCATTAAAGACTTGGAGGCACTACTTATATGGGGTCAAAAGTATTATATATACCGACCACAAAAGTCTTCAACACATATTTAATCAGAAACAACTGAATATGAGGCAGCGTAGGTGGATTGAATTATTGAATGATTACGACTTTGAGATTCGTTACCACCCGGGGAAGGCAAATGTGGTAGCCGATGCCTTGAGCAGGAAGGACAGAGAACCCATTCGAGTAAAATCTATGAATATAATGATTCATAATAACATTACTACTCAAATAAAGGAGGCGCAACAAGGAGTTTTAAAAGAGGGAAATTTAAAGGATGAAATACCCAAAGGATCGGAGAAGCATCTTAATATTCGGGAAGACGGAACCCGGTATAGGGCTGAAAGGATTTGGGTACCAAAATTTGGAGATATGAGAGAAATGGTACTTAGAGAAGCTCATAAAACCAGATACTCAATACATCCTGGAACGGGGAAGATGTACAAGGATCTCAAGAAACATTTTTGGTGGCCGGGTATGAAAGCCGATGTTGCTAAATACGTAGGAGAATGTTTGACGTGTTCTAAGGTCAAAGCTGAGCATCAGAAACCATCAGGTCTACTT
The DNA here is from genome assembly GCF_046630445.1 of Rutidosis leptorrhynchoides. NCBI lineage: Eukaryota > Viridiplantae > Streptophyta > Magnoliopsida > Asterales > Asteraceae > Rutidosis > Rutidosis leptorrhynchoides. The sequence continues at coordinate 204,733,762 of NC_092340.1, forward strand.
CAACAACCCGAAATCCCGGAATGGAAATGGGAAAACATTACCATGGATTTCATCACTAAATTGCCAAGGACTGCAAGTGGTTTTGATACTATTTGGGTAATAGTTGATCGTCTCACCAAATCAGCACACTTCCTACCAATAAGAGAAGATGACAAGATGGAGAAGTTAGCACGACTGTATTTGAAGGAAGTCGTCTCCAGACATGGAATACCAATCTCTATTATCTCTGATAGGGATGGCAGATTTATTTCAAGATTCTGGCAGACATTACAGCAAGCATTAGGAACTCGTCTAGACATGAGTACTGCCTATCATCCACAAACTGATGGGCAGAGCGAAAGGACGATACAAACGCTTGAAGACATGCTACGAGCATGTGTTATTGATTTCGGAAACAGTTGGGATCGACATCTACCGTTAGCAGAATTTTCCTACAACAACAGCTACCATTCAAGCATTGAGATGGCGCCGTTTGAAGCACTTTATGGTAGAAAGTGCAGGTCTCCGATTTGTTGGAGTGAGGTGGGGGATAGACAGATTACGGGTCCGGAGATTTTACAAGAAACTACCGAGAAGATCATCCAAATTCAACAACGGTTGAAAACCGCCCAAAGTCGACAAAAGAGCTACGCTGACATTAAAAGAAAAGATATAGAATTTGAAATTGGAGAGATGGTCATGCTTAAAGTTGCACCTTGGAAAGGCGTTGTTCGATTTGGTAAACGAGGGAAATTAAATCCAAGGTATATTGGACCATTCAAGATTATTGATCGTGTCGGACCAGTAGCTTACCGACTAGAGTTACCTCAACAACTCGCGGCTGTACATAACACTTTCCACGTCTCGAATTTGAAGAAATGTTTTGCTAAAGAAGATCTCACTATTCCGTTAGATGAAATCCAAATCAACGAAAAACTCCAATTCATCGAAGAACCCGTCGAAATAATGGATCGTGAGGTTAAAAGACTTAAGCAAAACAAGATACCAATTGTTAAGGTTCGATGGAATGCTCGTAGAGGACCCGAGTTCACCTGGGAGCGTGAAGATCAGATGAAGAAGAAATACCCGCATCTATTTCCAGAAGATTCGTCAACACCTTCAACAGCTTAAAATTTCGGGACGAAATTTATTTAACGGGTAGGTACTGTAGTGACCCGAACTTTTCCATGTTTATATATATTAATTGAGATTGATGTTTACATGATTAAATGTTTCCAACATGTTAAGCAATCAAACTTGTTAAGACTTGATTAATTGAAATAGGTTTCATATAGACAATTGACCACCCAAGTTGACCGGTGATTCACGAACGTTAAAACTTGTAAAAAACTATATGATGACATATATATGGTTATATATATAGTTAACATGATATTATGATAAGTAAACATATCATTAATTATATTAACAATGAACTACATATGTAAAAACAAGACTACTAACTTAATGATTTTGAAACGAGACATATATGTAACGTTTATCGTTGTAACGACATTTAATGTATATATATCATATTAAGAGATATTCGTACATCATAATATCATGATAATATAATAATTTAAAATCTCTTTTGTTATTATAAACATTGGGTTAACAACATTTAACAAGATCGTTAACCTAAAGAAAACAAAATTACATATCCTTTATATCTAATCCATACACCAACGACCAAAAACACCTACAAACACTTTCATTCTTCAATTTTCTTCATCTAATTGAACTCTCTCAAGTTCTATCTTCAAGTTCTAAGTGTTCTTCATAAATTCCAAAAGTTCTAGTTTCATAAAATCAAGAATACTTTCAAGTTTGCTAGCTCACTTCCAATCTTGTAAGGTGATCATCCAACCTCAAGAAATCTTTGTTTCTTACAGTAGGTTATCATTCTAATACAAGGTAATAATCATATTCAAACTTTGGTTCAATTTGTATAACTATAACAATCTTATTTCAAGTGATGATCTTACTTGAACTTGTTTTCGTGTCATGATTTTGCTTCAAGAACTTTGAGCCATCCAAGGATCCATTGAAGCTAGATCCATTTTTCTCTTTTCCAGTAGGTTCATCCAAGGAACTTAAGGTAGTAATGATGTTCATAACATCATTCTATTCATACATATAAAGCTATCTTATTCGAAGGTTTAAACTTGTAATCACTAGAACATAGTTTAGTTAATTCTAAACTTGTTCGCAAACAAAAGTTAATCCTTCTAACTTGACTTTTAAAATCAACTAAACACATGTTCTATATCTATATGATATGCTAACTTAATGATTTAAAACCTGGAAACACGAAAAACACCGTAAAACCAGATTTACGCCGTCGTAGTAACACCGCGGGCTGTTTTGGGTTAGTTAATTAAAAACTATGATAAACTTTGATTTAAAAGTTGTTATTCTGAGAAAATGATTTTTATTATGAACATGAAACTATATCCAAAAATTATGGTTAAACTCAAAGTGGAAGTATGTTTTCTAAAATGGTCATCTAGACGTCGTTCTTTCGACTGAAATGACTACCTTTACAAAAACGACTTGTAACTTATTTTTCCGACTAGAAACCTATACTTTTTTTGTTTAGATTCATAAAATAGAGTTCAATATGAAACCATAGCAATTTGATTCACTCAAAACGGATTTAAAATGAAGAAGTTATGGGTAAAACAAGATTGGATAATTTTTCTCATTTTAGCTACGTGAAAATTGGTAACAAATCTATTCCAACCATAACTTAATCAACTTGTATTATATATTATGTAATCTTGAGATACCATAGACACGTATACAATGTTTCGACCTATCATGTCGACACATCTATATATATTTCGGAACAACCATAGACACTCTATATGTGAATGTTGGAGTTAGCTATACAGGGTTGAGGTTGATTCCAAAATATATATAGTTTGAGTTGTGATCAATACTGAGATACGTATACACTGGGTCGTGGATTGATTCAAGATAATATTTATCGATTTATTTCTGTACATCTAACTGTGGACAACTAGTTGTAGGTTACTAACGAGGACAGCTGACTTAATAAACTTAAAACATCAAAATATATTAAAAGTGTTGTAAATATATTTTGAACATACTTTGATATATATGTATATATTGTTATAGGTTCGTGAATCAACCAGTGGCCAAGTCTTACTTCCCGACGAAGTAAAAATCTGTGAAAGTGAGTTATAGTCCCACTTTTAAAATCTAATATTTTGGGATGAGAATACATGCAGGTTTTATAAATGATTTACAAAATAGACACAAGTACGTGAAACTACATTCTATGGTTGAATTATCGAAATCGAATATGCCCCTTTTTATTAAGTCTGGTAATCTAAGAATTAGGGAACAGACACCCTAATTGACGCGAATCCTAAAGATAGATCTATTGGGCCTAACAAACCCCATCCAAAGTACCGGATGCTTTAGTACTTCGAAATTTATATCATATCCGAAGGGTGTCCCGGAATGATGGGGATATTCTTATATATGCATCTTGTTATTGTCGGTTACCAGGTGTTCACCATATGAATGATTTTTATCTCTATGTATGGGATGTGTATTGAAATATGAAATCTTGTGGTCTATTGTTACGATTTGATATATATAGGTTAAACCTATAACTCACCAACATTTTTGTTGACGTTTTAAGCATGTTTATTCTCAGGTGATTATTAAGAGCTTCCGCTGTCGCATACTTAAATAAGGACAAGATTTGGATGTTTATATATATTAATTGAGATTGATGTTTACATGATTAAATGTTTCCAACATGTTAAGCAATCAAACTTGTTAAGATTTGATTAATTGAAATAGGTTTCATATAGACAATTGACCACCCAAGTTGACCGGTGATTCACGAACGTTAAAACTTGTAAAAAACTATATGATGACATATATATGGTTATATATATAGTTAACATGATATTATGATAAGTAAACATATCATTAATTATATTAACAATGAACTACATATGTAAAAACAAGACTACTAACTTAATGATTTTGAAACGAGACATATATGTAACGTTTATCGTTGTAACGACATTTAATGTATATATATCATATTAAGAGATATTCGTACATCATAATATCATGATAATATAATAATTTAAAATCTCTTTTGTTATTATAAACATTGGGTTAACAACATTTAACAAGATCGTTAACCTAAAGGTTTCAAAACAACACTTACATGTAACGACTAACGATGACTTAACGACTCAGTTAAAATGTATATACATGTAGTGTTTTAATATGTATTTTATACACTTTTGAAAGACTTCAATACACTTATCAAAATACTTCTACTTAACAAAAATGCTTACAATTACATTCTCGTTCAGTTTCATCAACAATTCTACTCGTATGCACCCGTATTCGTACTCGTACAATACACAGCTTTTAGATGTATGTACTATTGGTATATACACTCCAATGATCAGCTCTTAGCAGCCCATGTGAGTCACCTAACACATGTGGGAACCATCATTTGGCAACTAGCATGAAATATCTCATAAGATTACAAAAATATGAGTAACCATTCATGACTTATTTACATGAAAACAAAATTACATATCCTTTATATCTAATCCATACACCAACGACCAAAAACACCTACAAACACTTTCATTCTTCAATTTTCTTCATCTAATTGAACTCTCTCAAGTTCTATCTTCAAGTTCTAAGTGTTCTTCATAAATTCCAAAAGTTCTAGTTTCATAAAATCAAGAATACTTTCAAGTTTGCTAGCTCACTTCCAATCTTGTAAGGTGATCATCCAACCTCAAGAAATCTTTGTTTCTTACAGTAGGTTATCATTCTAATACAAGGTAATAATCATATTCAAACTTTGGTTCAATTTCTATAACTATAACAATCTTATTTCAAGTGATGATCTTACTTGAACTTGTTTTCGTGTCATGATTTTGCTTCAAGAACTTTGAGCCATCCAAGGATCCATTGAAGCTAGATCCATTTTTCTCTTTTCCAGTAGGTTCATCCAAGGAACTTAAGGTAGTAATTATGTTCATAACATCATTCTATTCATACATATAAAGCTATCTTATTCGAAGGTTTAAACTTGTAATCACTAGAACATAGTTTAGTTAATTCTAAACTTGTTCGCAAACAAAAGTTAATCCTTCTAACTTGACTTTTAAAATCAACTAAACACATGTTCTATATCTATATGATATGCTAACTTAATGATTTAAAACCTGGAAACACGAAAAACACCGTAAAACCAGATTTACGCCGTCGTAGTAACACCGCGGGCTGTTTTGGGTTAGTTAATTAAAAACTATGATAAACTTTGATTTAAAAGTTGTTATTCTGAGAAAATGATTTTTATTATGAACATGAAACTATATCCAAAAATTATGGTTAAACTCAAAGTGGAAGTATGTTTTCTAAAATGGTCATCTAGACGTCGTTCTTTCGACTGAAATGACTACCTTTACAAAAACGACTTGTAACTTATTTTTCCGACTAGAAACCTATACTTTTTTTGTTTAGATTCATAAAATAGAGTTCAATATGAAACCATAGCAATTTGATTCACTCAAAACGGATTTAAAACGAAGTTATGGGTAAAACGGATTTAAAACGGTTGGAATAGATTTGTTACCAATTTTCACGTAGCTAAAATGAGAAAAATTATCCAATCTTGTTTTACCCATAACTTCTTCATTTTAAATCCGTTTTGAGTGAATCAAATTGCTATGGTTTCATATTGAACTCTATTTTATGAATCTAAACAAAAAAAGTATAGGTTTCTAGTCGGAAAAATAAGTTACAAGTCGTTTTTGTAAAGGTAGTCATTTCAGTCGAAAGAACGACGTCTAGATGACCATTTTAGAAAACATACTTCCACTTTGAGTTTAACCATAATTTTTGGATATAGTTTCATGTTCATAATAAAAATCATTTTATCAGAATAACAACTTTTAAATCAAAGTTTATCATAGTTTTTAATTAACTAACCCAAAACAGCCCGCGGTGTTACTACGACGGCGTAAATCTGGTTTTACGGTGTTTTTCGTGTTTCCAGGTTTTAAATCATTAAGTTAGCATATCATATAGATATAGAACATGTGTTTAGTTGATTTTAAAAGTCAAGTTAGAAGGATTAACTTTTGTTTGCGAACAAGTTTAGAATTAACTAAACTATGTTCTAGTGATTACAAGTTTAAACCTTCGAATAAGATAGCTTTATATGTATGAATAGAATGATGTTATGAACATCATTACTACCTTAAGTTCCTTGGATGAACCTACTGGAAAAGAGAAAAATGGATCTAGCTTCAATGGATCCTTGGATGGCTCAAAGTTCTTGAAGCAAAATCATGACACGAAAACAAGTTCAAGTAAGATCATCACTTGAAATAAGATTGTTATAGTTATAGAAATTGAACCAAAGTTTGAATATGATTATTACCTTGTATTAGAATGATAACCTACTGTAAGAAACAAAGATTTCTTGAGGTTGGATGATCACCTTACAAGATTGGAAGTGAGCTAGCAAACTTGAAAGTATTCTTGATTTTATGAAACTAGAACTTTTGGAATTTATGAAGAACACTTAGAACTTGAAGATAGAACTTGAGAGAGTTCAATTAGATGAAGAAAATTGAAGAATGAAAGTGTTTGTAGGTGTTTTTGGTCGTTGGTGTATGGATTAGATATAAAGGATATGTAATTTTGTTTTCATGTAAATAAGTCATGAATGGTTACTCATATTTTTGTAATCTTATGAGATATTTCATGCTAGTTGCCAAATGATGGTTCCCACATGTGTTAGGTGACTCACATGGGCTGCTAAGAGCTGATCATTGGAGTGTATATACCAATAGTACATACATCTAAAAGCTGTGTATTGTACGAGTACGAATACGGGTGCATACGAGTAGAATTGTTGATGAAACTGAACGAGAATGTAATTGTAAGCATTTTTGTTAAGTAGAAGTATTTTGATAAGTGTATTGAAGTCTTTCAAAAGTGTATAAATACATATTAAAACACTACATGTATATACATTTTAACTGAGTCGTTAAGTCATCGTTAGTCGTTACATGTAAGTGTTGTTTTGAAACCTTTAGGTTAACGATCTTGTTAAATGTTGTTAAACCAATGTTTATAATAACAAAAGAGATTTTAAATTATTATATTATCATGATATTATGATGTACGAATATCTCTTAATATGATATATATACATTAAATGTCGTTACAACGATAAACGTTACATATATGTCTCGTTTCAAAATCATTAAGTTAGTAGTCTTGTTTTTACATATGTAGTTCATTGTTAATATAATTAATGATATGTTTACTTATCATAATATCATGTTAACTATATATATAACCATATATATGTCATCATATAGTTTTTTACAAGTTTTAACGTTCGTGAATCACCGGTCAACTTGGGTGGTCAATTGTCTATATGAAACCTATTTCAATTAATCAAGTCTTAACAAGTTTGATTGCTTAACATGTTGGAAACATTTAATCATGTAAACATCAATCTCAATTAATATATATAAACATGGAAAAGTTCGGGTCACTACAGTACCTACCCGTTAAATAAATTTCGTCCCGAAATTTTAAGCTGTTGAAGGTGTTGACGAATCTTCTGGAAATAGATGCGGGTATTTCTTCTTCATCTGATCTTCACGCTCCCAGGTGAACTCGGGTCCTCTACGAGCATTCCATCGAACCTTAACAATTGGTATCTTGTTTTGCTTAAGTCTTTTAACCTCACGATCCATTATTTCGACGGGTTCTTCGATGAATTGGAGTTTTTCGTTGATTTGGATTTCATCTAACGGAATAGTGAGATCTTCTTTAGCAAAACATTTCTTCAAATTCGAGACGTGGAAAGTGTTATGTACAGCCGCGAGTTGTTGAGGTAACTCTAGTCGGTAAGCTACTGGTCCGACACGATCAATAATCTTGAATGGTCCAATATACCTTGGATTTAATTTCCCTCGTTTACCAAATCGAACAACGCCTTTCCAAGGTGCAACTTTAAGCATGACCATCTCTCCAATTTCAAATTCTATATCTTTTCTTTTAATGTCAGCGTAGCTCTTTTGTCGACTTTGGGCGGTTTTCAACCGTTGTTGAATTTGGATGATCTTCTCGGTAGTTTCTTGTAAAATCTCCGGACCCGTAATCTGTCTATCCCCCACCTCACTCCAACAAATCGGAGACCTGCACTTTCTACCATAAAGTGCTTCAAACGGCGCCATCTCAATGCTTGAATGGTAGCTGTTGTTGTAGGAAAATTCTGCTAACGGTAGATGTCGATCCCAACTGTTTCCGAAATCAATAACACATGCTCGTAGCATGTCTTCAAGCGTTTGTATCGTCCTTTCGCTCTGCCCATCAGTTTGTGGATGATAGGCAGTACTCATGTCTAGACGAGTTCCTAATGCTTGCTGTAATGTCTGCCAGAATCTTGAAATAAATCTGCCATCCCTATCAGAGATAATAGAGATTGGTATTCCATGTCTGGAGACGACTTCCTTCAAATACAGTCGTGCTAACTTCTCCATCTTGTCATCTTCTCTTATTGGTAGGAAGTGTGCTGATTTGGTGAGACGATCAACTATTACCCAAATAGTATCAAAACCACTTGCAGTCCTTGGCAATTTAGTGATGAAATCCATGGTAATGTTTTCCCATTTCCATTCCGGGATTTCGGGTTGTTGAAGTAGACCTGATGGTTTCTGATGCTCAGCTTTGACCTTAGAACACGTCAAACATTCTCCTACGTATTTAGCAACATCGGCTTTCATACCCGGCCACCAAAAATGTTTCTTGAGATCCTTGTACATCTTCCCCGTTCCAGGATGTATTGAGTATCTGGTTTTATGAGCTTCTCTAAGTACCATTTCTCTCATATCTCCAAATTTTGGTACCCAAATCCTTTCAGCCCTATACCGGGTTCCGTCTTCCCGAATATTAAGATGCTTCTCCGATCCTTTGGGTATTTCATCCTTTAAATTTCCCTCTTTTAAAACTCCTTGTTGCGCCTCCTTTATTTGAGTAGTAATGTTATTATGAATCATTATATTCATAGATTTTACTCGAATGGGTTCTCTGTCCTTCCTGCTCAAGGCATCGGCTACCACATTTGCCTTCCCCGGGTGGTAACGAATCTCAAAGTCGTAATCATTCAATAATTCAATCCACCTACGCTGCCTCATATTCAGTTGTTTCTGATTAAATATGTGTTGAAGACTTTTGTGGTCGGTATATATAATACTTTTGACCCCATATAAGTAGTGCCTCCAAGTCTTTAATGCAAAAACAACCGCGCCTAATTCCAAATCATGCGTCGTATAATTTTGTTCGTGAATCTTCAATTGTCTAGACGCATAAGCAATCACCTTCGTTCGTTGCATTAATACACAACCGAGACCTTGCTTTGATGCATCACAATAAATCACAAAATCATCATTCCCTTCAGGCAATGACAATATAGGTGCCGTAGTTAGCTTTTTCTTCAAAAACTGAAACGCTTTCTCTTGTTCATCATTCCATTCAAATTTCTTCCCTTTATGCGTTAATGCAGTCAAGGGTTTTGCTATTCTGGAAAAGTCTTGGATGAACCTTCTATAGTAACCAGCTAGTCCTAAAAACTGGCGTATGTGTTTCGGAGTTTTCGGGGTTTCCCACTTTTCAACAGTTTCTATCTTTGCCGGATCCACCTTAATACCTTCTTTGTTCACTATGTGACCAAGGAATTGAACTTCTTCCAACCAAAATGCACACTTTGAAAACTTAGCGTACAATTCTTCCTTCCTCAATACTTCTAACACCTTTCTCAAATGTTCACCGTGTTCTTGGTCATTCTTTGAGTAAATAAGTATGTCATCAATGAAAACAATGACAAACTTGTCAAGGTATGGTCCACACACTCGGTTCATAAGGTCCATGAACACAGCTGGTGCATTAGTTAAACCAAACGGCATGACCATAAACTCGTAATGACCGTAACGTGTTCTGAAAGCAGTCTTTGGAATATCATCTTCTTTCACCCGCATTTGATGATACCCGGAACGTAAGTCAATCTTTGAATAAACAGACGAGCCTTGTAGTTGATCAAATAAGTCGTCGATTCTCGGTAGTGGGTAGCGGTTCTTGATGGTAAGTTTGTTCAACTCTCGGTAGTCGATACACAACCTGAATGTACCATCTTTCTTCTTGACAAACAAAACAGGAGCTCCCCACGGTGATGTGCTTGGTCGAATGAAACCACGCTCTAAAAGTTCTTGTAATTGGCTTTGCAGTTCTTTCATCTCGCTGGGTGCGAGTCTGTAAGGAGCACGAGCTATTGGTGCAGCTCCTGGTACAAGATCTATTTGAAATTCAACGGATCGATGTGGGGGTAATCCCGGTAATTCTTTTGGAAATACATCGGGAAATTCTTTTGCAATGGGAACATCATTGATGCTCTTTTCTTCAGTTTGTACTTTCTCGACGTGTGCTAGAACAGCATAGCAACCTTTTCTTATTAGTTTTTGTGCCTTCAAATTACTAATAAGATGTAGCTTCGTGTTGCCCTTTTCTCCGTACACCATTAAGGGTTTTCCTTTTTCTCGTATAATGCGAATTGCATTTTTGTAACAAACGATCTCCGCTTTCACTTCTTTCAACCAGTCCATACCGATTATCACATCAAAACTCCCTAACTCTACTGGTATCAAATCAATCTTAAATGTTTCGCTAACCAGTTTAATTTCTCGATTCCGACATATATTATCTGCTGAAATTAATTTACCATTTGCTAATTCGAGTAAAAATTTACTATCCAAAGGCGTCAATGGACAACTTAATTTAGCACAAAAATCTCTACTCATATAGCTTCTATCCGCACCCGAATCAAATAAAACGTAAGCAGATTTATTGTCAATAAGAAACGTACCCGTAACAAGCTCCGGGTCTTCATGTGCCTCTACCGCATTAATATTGAAAACTCTTCCACGGCCTTGTCCATTCGTGTTCTCCTGGTTCGGGCAATTTCTAATAATGTGGCCTGGTTTTCCACATTTATAACAAACTACATTGGCATAACTTGCTCCGACACTACTTGCTCCGCCATTACTCGTTCCGACACCATTTGTTCCTTTCATTCTATTAACCCCTGGTCCGTAGACCTCACACTTCGCCGTGCTATGACCATTTCTTTTACACTTATTGCAAAATTTGGTGCAGAACCCCGAGTGATTCTTTTCACACCTTTGGCATAGCTGCTTCTGATTGTTGTTGTTGTTGCGGTTATTATTGTTGTTGGGATGATTGTTGTAGTTGCTGTTGTTGTTGTTGTTGTTGTTGTTGGGCCGTTTGTTGTAGTTGCGATTGATGTTGCGATTGTTGGGATAATTGTTGCGATTATTGTTGTAATTGCTGTTGTTGTTGTATTGGTGATTCTTATCACCGTTTTCCTCCCACTTTCTTTTGACTTGCTTCACATTGGCCTCTTCAGCAGTCTGTTCTTTAATTCTTTCTTCAATCTGGTTCACTAGTTTGTGAGCCATTCTACATGCCTGTTGTATGGAGGCGGGCTCGTGTGAACTTATATCTTCTTGGATTCTTTCCGGTAATCCTTTCACAAACGCGTCGATCTTCTCTTCCTCATCTTCGAATGCTCCCGGACACAATAGGCACAATTCTGTGAATCGTCTTTCGTACGTGGTAATATCAAATCCTTGGGTTCGTAACCCTCTAAGTTCTGTCTTGAGCTTATTGACCTCGGTTCTGGGACGGTACTTCTCGTTCATCAAGTGCTTGAATGCTGACCACGGTAGTGCGTACGCATCATCTTGTCCCACTTGCTCTAGATAGGTATTCCACCATGTTAACGCAGAACCTGTGAAGGTATGCGTAGCGTACTTCACTTTGTCCTCTTCAGTACACTTACTTATGGCAAACACCGATTCAACCTTCTCGGTCCACCGTTTCAATCCGATCGGTCCTTCGGTTCCATCAAATTCCAAAGGTTTGCAGGCAGTGAATTCTTTGTAGGTGCATCCTACACGATTTCCTGTACTGCTAGATCCAAGGTTATTGTTGGTATGTAGCGCAGCCTGTACTGCGGCTATGTTTGAAGCTAGAAAAGTACGGAATTCCTCTTCATTCATATTCACGGTGTGTCAAGTAGTCGGTGCCATTTCCTTCAAAATAGTTAAATGGAACAAGTTAATCATACAGAATATTAAGAGTAGTTAATAGTATTTCGTAGCATAATATGAACTCATTTATAAAAGCTTTTTCTTCATATTAGCGTTTTATAAGTTTAAATTCGGGTAGTACCTACCCGTTAAGTTCATACTTAGTAGCTAATATACAATTCAACTACTACAATTCTATATGAAAAACTGATTGTAATAATATTTCGCGTTCAAACTTTTATACAATATTTTACAAACTTACAATACCGCTTATTTTACATAAAGCATGAAATATAGCACACAATAACTTTGATACAAGATAGTTGTGAAGACAATTCTAGCTAGTACACAAGTCGTTCAGCAAAGGCAATAAAGACACGTAATTCATACGTCCAGAAACAAGTCATGCATTCTGGTTTTACTAGGACTACTTCCCATCCTTGGTCTTGTGCAACATAACCGTTATGGCCGTTGATAAGACAGCGTGTTGTAACGTCATCAAAGGGACGAGGGTTACGTAATGTCCAACAGTCCCGTAATAATCTAAAAACCTCATTTCTTACCCCAATTACCGACTCCGTCACTTGTGGAAACGTTATGTTTAATAGTTGTAGCCCGATGTTCTTGTTCTCACTTTGGTGAGAAGCGAACATTACTAATCCGTAAGCATAACATGCTTCTTTATGTTGCATGTTAGCCGCTTTTTCTAAATCACGAAGTCCAATATTCGGATATATTGAGTCAAAATAATTTCTTAACCCGTTGCGTAATATAGCATTTGGGTTCCCCGCAATATATGCGTCAAAGTAAACACATCGTAACTTATGGGTTTCCCAATGTGATATCCCCCATCTTTCAAACGAAAGTCTCTTATAAACCAAGACATTCTTGGAACGTTCTTCGAATGTCTTACAAACTGATCTCGCCTTAAATAGTTGTGCCGAAGAATTCTGGCCGACTCTAGACAAGATTTCATCAATCATGTCTCCGGGTAGGTCTCTTAAAATATTGGGTTGTCTATCCATTTTGTGTTTTTAAACTGTAAAATAGACAAGAGTTAGATTCATAAAAAAAATACTTATTAATACAAGCAATTTTTACATATATCATAAAGTATAAGAACACTATATTACATATATAACACCACACGAATACAACTATCTTATTCCGTCTCGCTCGTTTCTTCTTCTTCGGTTTTGGTTCGTTTTGCCAAGTTTCTAGGGATATATGATGTTCCCCTAATACGAGCCGTCGTTGTCCACATTGGTTTAGAAAAACCTGGTGGTTTAGAGGTTCCCGGGTCATTGTTACAACTTAAGGACTTCGGGGGTTGACGATACATATAAAGTTCATCGGGGTTGGAATTAGATTTCTCTATTTTTATGCCCTTTCCCTTATTATTTTCTTTTGCCTTTTTAAATTCAGTTGGGGTAATTTCTATAACATCATCGGAATTCTCGTCGGAATCCGATTCATCGGAGAATTGGTAATCCTCCCAATATTTTGCTTCCTTGGCGGAAACACCATTGACCATAATTAACTTTGGTCGGTTGGTTGAGGATTTTCTTTTACTTAACCGTTTTATTATTTCCCCCACCGGTTCTATTTCTTCATCCGGTTCCGATTCTTCTTCCGGTTCCGATTCTTCTTCTGGTTCCGACTCTTCTTCCGGTTCCTCTTCGGGAACTTGTGAATCAGTCCACAAATCATTCCAATTTACATTTGACTCTTCATTATTATTAGGTGAGTCAATGGGACTTGTTCTAGAGGTAGACATCTATCACATAATATCAAACACGTTAAGAGATTAATATATCACATAATATTCATATGTTAAAAATATATAGTTTCCAACAAAAATGTTAAGCAATCATTTTTAAAGAAAACACGGTCGAAGTCCAGACTCACTAATGCATCCTAACAAACTCGATAAGACACACTAATGCAAATTTTCTGGTTCTCTAAGACCAACGCTCGGATACCAACTGAAATGTCCCGTTCTTATTGATTAAAAACGTTCCATATTAATTGATTTCGTTGCGAGGTTTTGACCTCTATATGAGACGTTTTTCAAAGACTGCATTCATTTTTAAACAAACCATAACCTTTATTTCAACAATAAAGGTTTTAAAAAGCTTTACGTAGATTATCAAATAATGATAATCTAAAATATCCTGTTTACACACGACCATTACATAATGGTTTACAATACAAATATGTTACAACAAAATAAGTTTCTTGAATGCAGTTTTTACACAATATCATACAAGCATGGACTCCAAATCTTGTCCTTATTTAAGTATACGACAGCGGAAGCTCTTAATAATCACCTGAGAATAAACATGCTTAAAACGTCAACAAAAATGTTGGTGAGTTATAGGTTTAACCTATATATATCAAATCGTAACAATAGACCACAAGATTTCATATTTCAATACACATCCCATACATAGAGATAAAAATCATTCATATGGTGAACACCTGGTAACCGACAATAACAAGATGCATATATAAGAATATCCCCATCATTCCGGGACACCCTTCGGATATGATATAAATTTCGAAGTACTAAAGCATCCGGTACTTTGGATGGGGTTTGTTAGGCCCAATAGATCTATCTTTAGGATTCGCGTCAATTAGGGTGTCTGTTCCCTAATTCTTAGATTACCAGACTTAATAAAAAGGGGCATATTCGATTTCGATAATTCAACCATAGAATGTAGTTTCACGTAATTGTGTCTATTTTGTAAATCATTTATAAAACCTGCATGTATTCTCATCCCAAAATATTAGATTTTAAAAGTGGGACTATAACTCACTTTCACAGATTTTTACTTCGTCGGGAAGTAAGACTTGGCCACTGGTTGATTCACGAACCTATAACAATATATACATATATATCAAAGTATGTTCAAAATATATTTACAACACTTTTAATATATTTTGATGTTTTAAGTTTATTAAGTCAGCTGTCCTCGTTAGTAACCTACAACTAGTTGTCCACAGTTAGATGTACAGAAATAAATCGATAAATATTATCTTGAATCAATCCACGACCCAGTGTATACGTATCTCAGTATTGATCACAACTCAAACTATATATATTTTGGAATCAACCTCAACCCTGTATAGCTAACTCCAACATTCACATATAGAGTGTCTATGGTTGTTCCGAAATATATATAGATGTGTCGACATGATAGGTCGAAACATTGTATACGTGTCTATGGTATCTCAAGATTACATAATATATAATACAAGTTGATTAAGTTATGGTTGGAATAGATTTGTTACCAATTTTCACGTAGCTAAAATGAGAAAAATTATCCAATCTTGTTTTACCCATAACTTCTTCATTTTAAATCCGTTTTGAGTGAATCAAATTGCTATGGTTTCATATTGAACTCTATTTTATGAATCTAAACAAAAAAAGTATAGGTTTCTAGTCGGAAAAATAAGTTACAAGTCGTTTTTGTAAAGGTAGTCATTTCAGTCGAAAGAACGACGTCTAGATGACCATTTTAGAAAACATACTTCCACTTTGAGTTTAACCATAATTTTTGGATATAGTTTCATGTTCATAATAAAAATCATTTTCTCAGAATAACAACTTTTAAATCAAAGTTTATCATAGTTTTTAATTAACTAACCCAAAACAGCCCGCGGTGTTATTACGACGGCGTAAATCTGGTTTTACGGTGTTTTTCGTGTTTCCAGGTTTTAAATCATTAAGTTAGCATATCATATAGATATAGAACATGTGTTTAGTTGATTTTAAAAGTCAAGTTAGAAGGATTAACTTTTGTTTGCGAACAAGTTTAGAATTAACTAAACTATGTTCTAGTGATTACAAGTTTAAACCTTCGAATAAGATAGCTTTATATGTATGAATAGAATGATGTTATGAACATCATTACTACCTTAAGTTCCTTGGATGAACCTACTGGAAAAGAGAAAAATGGATCTAGCTTCAATGGATCCTTGGATGGCTCAAAGTTCTTGAAGCAAAATCATGACACGAAAACAAGTTCAAGTAAGATCATCACTTGAAATAAGATTGTTATAGTTATAGAAATTGAACCAAAGTTTGAATATGATTATTACCTTGTATTAGAATGATAACCTACTGTAAGAAACAAAGATTTCTTGAGGTTGGATGATCACCTTACAAGATTGGAAGTGAGCTAGCAAACTTGAAAGTATTCTTGATTTTATGAAACTAGAACTTTTGGAATTTATGAAGAACACTTAGAACTTGAAGATAGAACTTGAGAGAGTTCAATTAGATGAAGAAAATTGAAGAATGAAAGTGTTTGTAGGTGTTTTTGGTCGTTGGTGTATGGATTAGATATAAAGGATATGTAATTTTGTTTTCATGTAAATAAGTCATGAATGGTTACTCATATTTTTGTAATCTTATGAGATATTTCATGCTAGTTGCCAAATGATGGTTCCCACATGTGTTAGGTGACTCACATGGGCTGCTAAGAGCTGATCATTGGAGTGTATATACCAATAGTACATACATCTAAAAGCTGTGTATTGTACGAGTACGAATACGGGTGCATACGAGTAGAATTGTTGATGAAACTGAACGAGAATGTAATTGTAAGCATTTTTGTTAAGTAGAAGTATTTTGATAAGTGTATTGAAGTCTTTCAAAAGTGTATAAATACATATTAAAACACTACATGTATATACATTTTAACTGAGTCGTTAAGTCATCGTTAGTCGTTACATGTAAGTGTTGTTTTGAAACCTTTAGGTTAACGATCTTGTTAAATGTTGTTAACCCAATGTTTATAATAACAAAAGAGATTTTAAATTATTATATTATCATGATATTATGATGTACGAATATCTCTTAATATGATATATATACATTAAATGTCGTTACAACGATAAACGTTACATATATGTCTCGTTTCAAAATCATTAAGTTAGTAGTCTTGTTTTTACATATGTAGTTCATTGTTAATATAATTAATGATATGTTTACTTATCATAATATCATGTTAACTATATATATAACCATATATATGTCATCATATAGTTTTTTACAAGTTTTAACGTTCGTGAATCACCGGTCAACTTGGGTGGTCAATTGTCTATAAGAAACCTATTTCAATTAATCAAGTCTTAACAAGTTTGATTGCTTAACATGTTGGAAACATTTAATCATGTAAACATCAATCTCAATTAATATATATAAACATGGAAAAGTTCGGGCACTAAATGTTGGTGAGTTATAGGTTTAACCTATATATATCAAATCGTAACAATAGACCACAAGATTTCATATTTCAATACACATCCCATACATAGAGATAAAAATCATTCATATGGTGAACACCTGGTAACCGACAATAACAAGATGCATATATAAGAATATCCCCATCATTCCGGGACACCCTTCGGATATGATATAAATTTCGAAGTACTAAAGCATCCGGTACTTTGGATGGGGTTTGTTAGGCCCAATAGATCTATCTTTAGGATTCGCGTCAATTAGGGTGTCTGTTCCCTAATTCTTAGATTACCAGACTTAATAAAAAGGGGCATATTCGATTTCGATAATTCAACCATAGAATGTAGTTTCACGTACTTGTGTCTATTTTGTAAATCATTTATAAAACCTGCATGTATTCTCATCCCAAAATATTAGATTTTAAAAGTGGGACTATAACTCACTTTCACAGATTTTTACTTCGTCGGGAAGTAAGACTTGGCCACTGGTTGATTCACGAACCTATAACAATATATACATATATATCAAAGTATGTTCAAAATATATTTACAACACTTTTAATATATTTTGATGTTTTAAGTTTATTAAGTCAGCTGTCCTCGTTAGTAACCTACAACTAGTTGTCCACAGTTAGATGTACAGAAATAAATCGATAAATATTATCTTGAATCAATCCACGACCCAGTGTATACGTATCTCAGTATTGATCACAACTCAAACTATATATATTTTGGAATCAACCTCAACCCTGTATAGCTAACTCCAACATTCACATATAGAGTGTCTATGGTTGTTCCGAAATATATATAGATGTGTCGACATGATAGGTCGAAAAACATATAACTTGTTATTTAATACAAATATATATATATATATATAACATAGTTTAGTTAATTCTATATCTATATGATATGCTAACTTAATGATTTAAAACCTGGAAACACGAAAAACACCGTAAAACCAGATTTACGCCGTCGTAGTAACACCGCGGGCTGTTTTGGGTTAGTTAATTAAAAACTATGATAAACTTTGATTTAAAAGTTGTTATTCTGAGAAAATGATTTTTATTATGAACATGAAACTATATCCAAAAATTATGGTTAAACTCAAAGTGGAAGTATGTTTTCTAAAATGGTCATCTAGACGTCGTTCTTTCGACTGAAATGACTACCTTTACAAAAACGACTTGTAACTTATTTTTCCGACTAGAAACCTATACTTTTTTTTGTTTAGATTCATAAAATAGAGTTCAATATGAAACCATAGCAATTTGATTCACTCAAAACGGATTTAAAATGAAGAAGTTATGGGTAAAACAAGATTGGATAATTTTTCTCATTTTAGCTACGTGAAAATTGGTAACAAATCTATTCCAACCATAACTTAATCAACTTGTATTATATATTATGTAATCTTGAGATACCATAGACACGTATACAATGTTTCGACCTATCATGTCGACACATCTATATATATTTCGGAACAACCATAGACACTCTATATGTGAATGTTGGAGTTAGCTATACAGGGTTGAGGTTGATTCCAAAATATATATAGTTTGAGTTGTGATCAATACTGAGATACGTATACACTGGGTCGTGGATTGATTCAAGATAATATTTATCGATTTATTTCTGTACATCTAACTGTGGACAACTAGTTGTAGGTTACTAACGAGGACAGCTGACTTAATAAACTTAAAACATCAAAATATATTAAAAGTGTTGTAAATATATTTTGAACATACTTTGATATATATGTATATATTGTTATAGGTTCGTGAATCAACCAGTGGCCAAGTCTTACTTCCCGACGAAGTAAAAATCTGTGAAAGTGAGTTATAGTCCCACTTTTAAAATCTAATATTTTGGGATGAGAATACATGCAGGTTTTATAAATGATTTACAAAATAGACACAAGTACGTGAAACTACATTCTATGGTTGAATTATCGAAATCGAATATGCCCCTTTTTATTAAGTCTGGTAATCTAAGAATTAGGGAACAGACACCCTAATTGACGCGAATCCTAAAGATAGATCTATTGGGCCTAACAAACCCCATCCAAAGTACCGGATGCTTTAGTACTTCGAAATTTATATCATATCCGAAGGGTGTCCCGGAATGATGGGGATATTCTTATATATGCATCTTGTTATTGTCGGTTACCAGGTGTTCACCATATGAATGATTTTTATCTCTATGTATGGGATGTGTATTGAAATATGAAATCTTGTGGTCTATTGTTACGATTTGATATATGAGACGTTTTTCAAAGACTGCATTCATTTTTAAACAAACCATAACCTTTATTTCAACAATAAAGGTTTTAAAAAGCTTTACGTAGATTATCAAATAATGATAATCTAAAATATCCTGTTTACACACGACCATTACATAATGGTTTACAATACAAATATGTTACAACAAAATAAGTTTCTTGAATGCAGTTTTTACACAATATCATACAAGCATGGACTCCAAATCTTGTCCTTATTTAAGTATGCGACAGCGGAAGCTCTTAATAATCACCTGAGAATAAACATGCTTAAAACGTCAACAAAAATGTTGGTGAGTTATAGGTTTAACCTATATATATCAAATCGTAACAATAGACCACAAGATTTCATATTTCAATACACATCCCATACATAGAGATAAAAATCATTCATATGGTGAACACCTGGTAACCGACAATAACAAGATGCATATATAAGAATATCCCCATCATTCCGGGACACCCTTCGGATATGATATAAATTTCGAAGTACTAAAGCATCCGGTACTTTGGATGGGGTTTGTTAGGCCCAATAGATCTATCTTTAGGATTCGCGTCAATTAGGGTGTCTGTTCCCTAATTCTTAGATTACCAGACTTAATAAAAAGGGGCATATTCGATTTCGATAATTCAACCATAGAATGTAGTTTCACGTACTTGTGTCTATTTTGTAAATCATTTATAAAACCTGCATGTATTCTCATCCCAAAATATTAGATTTTAAAAGTGGGACTATAACTCACTTTCACAGATTTTTACTTCGTCGGGAAGTAAGACTTGGCCACTGGTTGATTCACGAACCTATAACAATATATACATATATATCAAAGTATGTTCAAAATATATTTACAACACTTTTAATATATTTTGATGTTTTAAGTTTATTAAGTCAGCTGTCCTCGTTAGTAACCTACAACTAGTTGTCCACAGTTAGATGTACAGAAATAAATCGATAAATATTATCTTGAATCAATCCACGACCCAGTGTATACGTATCTCAGTATTGATCACAACTCAAACTATATATATTTTGGAATCAACCTCAACCCTGTATAGCTAACTCCAACATTCACATATAGAGTGTCTATGGTTGTTCCGAAATATATATAGATATGTCGACATGATAGGTCGAAACATTGTATACGTGTCTATGGTATCTCAAGATTACATAATATATAATACAAGTTGATTAAGTTATGGTTGGAATAGATTTGTTACCAATTTTCACGTAGCTAAAATGAGAAAAATTATCCAATCTTGTTTTACCCATAACTTCTTCATTTTAAATCCGTTTTGAGTGAATCAAATTGCTATGGTTTCATATTGAACTTTATTTTATGAATCTAAACAAAAAAAGTATAGGTTTCTAGTCGGAAAAATAAGTTATAAGTCGTTTTTGTAAAGGTAGTCATTTCAGTCGAAAGAACGACGTCTAGATGACCATTTTAGAAAACATACTTCCACTTTGAGTTTAACCATAATTTTTGGATATAGTTTCATGTTCATAATAAAAATCATTTTCTCAGAATAACAACTTTTAAATCAAAGTTTATCATAGTTTTTAATTAACTAACCCAAAACAGCCCGCGGTGTTACTACGACGGCGTAAATCTGGTTTTACGGTGTTTTTCGTGTTTCCAGGTTTTAAATCATTAAGTTAGCATATCATATAGATATAGAACATGTGTTTAGTTGATTTTAAAAGTCAAGTTAGAAGGATTAACTTTTGTTTGCGAACAAGTTTAGAATTAACTAAACTATGTTCTAGTGATTACAAGTTTAAACCTTCGAATAAGATAGCTTTATATGTATGAATAGAATGATGTTATGAACATCATTACTACCTTAAGTTCCTTGGATGAACCTACTGGAAAAGAGAAAAATGGATCTAGCTTCAATGGATCCTTGGATGGCTCAAAGTTCTTGAAGCAAAATCATGACACGAAAACAAGTTCAAGTAAGATCATCACTTGAAATAAGATTGTTATAGTTATAGAAATTGAACCAAAGTTTGAATATGATTATTACCTTGTATTAGAATGATAACCTACTGTAAGAAACAAAGATTTCTTGAGGTTGGATGATCACCTTACAAGATTGGAAGTGAGCTAGCAAACTTGAAAGTATTCTTGATTTTATGAAACTAGAACTTTTGGAATTTATGAAGAACACTTAGAACTTGAAGATAGAACTTGAGAGAGTTCAATTAGATGAAGAAAATTGAAGAATGAAAGTGTTTGTAGGTGTTTTTGGTCGTTGGTGTATGGATTAGATATAAAGGATATGTAATTTTGTTTTCATGTAAATAAGTCATGAATGGTTACTCATATTTTTGTAATCTTATGAGATATTTCATGCTAGTTGCCAAATGATGGTTCCCACATGTGTTAGGTGACTCACATGGGCTGCTAAGAGCTGATCATTGGAGTGTATATACCAATAGTACATACATCTAAAAGCTGTGTATTGTACGAGTACGAATACGGGTGCATACGAGTAGAATTGTTGATGAAACTGAACGAGAATGTAATTGTAAGCATTTTTGTTAAGTAGAAGTATTTTGATAAGTGTATTGAAGTCTTTCAAAAGTGTATAAATACATATTAAAACACTACATGTATATACATTTTAACTGAGTCGTTAAGTCATCGTTAGTCGTTACATGTAAGTGTTGTTTTGAAACCTTTAGGTTAACGATCTTGTTAAATGTTGTTAACCCAATGTTTATAATAACAAAAGAGATTTTAAATTATTATATTATCATGATATTATGATGTACGAATATCTCTTAATATGATATATATACATTAAATGTCGTTACAACGATAAACGTTACATATATGTCTCGTTTCAAAATCATTAAGTTAGTAGTCTTGTTTTTACATATGTAGTTCATTGTTAATATAATTAATGATATGTTTACTTATCATAATATCATGTTAACTATATATATAACCATATATATGTCATCATATAGTTTTTTACAAGTTTTAACGTTCGTGAATCACCGGTCAACTTGGGTGGTCAATTGTCTATATGAAACCTATTTCAATTAATCAAGTCTTAACAAGTTTGATTGCTTAACATGTTGGAAACATTTAATCATGTAAACATCAATCTCAATTAATATATATAAACATGGAAAAGTTCGGGTCACTACAGTACCTACCCGTTAAATAAATTTCGTCCCGAAATTTTAAGCTGTTGAAGGTGTTGACGAATCTTCTGGAAATAGATGCGGGTATTTCTTCTTCATCTGATCTTCACGCTCCCAGGTGAACTCGGGTCCTCTACGAGCATTCCATCGAACCTTAACAATTGGTATCTTGTTTTGCTTAAGTCTTTTAACCTCACGATCCATTATTTCGACGGGTTCTTCGATGAATTGGAGTTTTTCGTTGATTTGGATTTCATCTAACGGAATAGTGAGATCTTCTTTAGCAAAACATTTCTTCAAATTCGAGACGTGGAAAGTGTTATGTACAGCCGCGAGTTGTTGAGGTAACTCTAGTCGGTAAGCTACTGGTCCGACACGATCAATAATCTTGAATGGTCCAATATACCTTGGATTTAATTTCCCTCGTTTACCAAATCGAACAACGCCTTTCCAAGGTGCAACTTTAAGCATGACCATCTCTCCAATTTCAAATTCTATATCTTTTCTTTTAATGTCAGCGTAGCTCTTTTGTCGACTTTGGGCGGTTTTCAACCGTTGTTGAATTTGGATGATCTTCTCGGTAGTTTCTTGTAAAATCTCCGGACCCGTAATCTGTCTATCCCCCACCTCACTCCAACAAATCGGAGACCTGCACTTTCTACCATAAAGTGCTTCAAACGGCGCCATCTCAATGCTTGAATGGTAGCTGTTGTTGTAGGAAAATTCTGCTAACGGTAGATGTCGATCCCAACTGTTTCCGAAATCAATAACACATGCTCGTAGCATGTCTTCAAGCGTTTGTATCGTCCTTTCACTCTGCCCATCAGTTTGTGGATGATAGGCAGTACTCATGTCTAGACGAGTTCCTAATGCTTGCTGTAATGTCTGCCAGAATCTTGAAATAAATCTGCCATCCCTATCAGAGATAATAGAGATTGGTATTCCATGTCTGGAGACGACTTCCTTCAAATACAGTCGTGCTAACTTCTCCATCTTGTCATCTTCTCTTATTGGTAGGAAGTGTGCTGATTTGGTGAGACGATCAACTATTACCCAAATAGTATCAAAACCACTTGCAGTCCTTGGCAATTTAGTGATGAAATCCATGGTAATGTTTTCCCATTTCCATTCCGGGATTTCGGGTTGTTGAAGTAGACCTGATGGTTTCTGATGCTCAGCTTTGACCTTAGAACACGTCAAACATTCTCCTACGTATTTAGCAATATCGGCTTTCATACCCGGCCACCAAAAATGTTTCTTGAGATCCTTGTACATCTTCCCCGTTCCAGGATGTATTGAGTATCTGGTTTTATGAGCTTCTCTAAGTACCATTTCTCTCATATCTCCAAATTTTGGTACCCAAATCCTTTCAGCCCTATACCGGGTTCCGTCTTCCCGAATATTAAGATGCTTCTCCGATCCTTTGGGTATTTCATCCTTTAAATTTCCCTCTTTTAAAACTCCTTGTTGCGCCTCCTTTATTTGAGTAGTAATGTTATTATGAATCATTATATTCATAGATTTTACTCGAATGGGTTCTCTGTCCTTCCTGCTCAAGGCATCGGCTACCACATTTGCCTTCCCCGGGTGGTAACGAATCTCAAAGTCGTAATCATTCAATAATTCAATCCACCTACGCTGCCTCATATTCAGTTGTTTCTGATTAAATATGTGTTGAAGACTTTTGTGGTCGGTATATATAATACTTTTGACCCCATATAAGTAGTGCCTCCAAGTCTTTAATGCAAAAACAACCGCGCCTAATTCCAAATCATGCGTCGTATAATTTTGTTCGTGAATCTTCAATTGTCTAGACGCATAAGCAATCACCTTCGTTCGTTGCATTAATACACAACCGAGACCTTGCTTTGATGCATCACAATAAATCACAAAATCATCATTCCCTTCAGGCAATGACAATATAGGTGCCGTAGTTAGCTTTTTCTTCAATAACTGAAACGCTTTCTCTTGTTCATCATTCCATTCAAATTTCTTCCCTTTATGCGTTAATGCAGTCAAGGGTTTTGCTATTCTGGAAAAGTCTTGGATGAACCTTCTATAGTAACCAGCTAGTCCTAAAAACTGGCGTATGTGTTTCGGAGTTTTCGGGGTTTCCCACTTTTCAACAGTTTCTATCTTTGCCGGATCCACCTTAATACCTTCTTTGTTCACTATGTGACCAAGGAATTGAACTTCTTCCAACCAAAATGCACACTTTGAAAACTTAGCGTACAATTCTTCCTTCCTCAATACTTCTAACACCTTTCTCAAATGTTCACCGTGTTCTTGGTCATTCTTTGAGTAAATAAGTATGTCATCAATGAAAACAATGACAAACTTGTCAAGGTATGGTCCACACACTCGGTTCATAAGGTCCATGAACACAGCTGGTGCATTAGTTAAACCAAACGGCATGACCATAAACTCGTAATGACCGTAACGTGTTCTGAAAGCAGTCTTTGGAATATCATCTTCTTTCACCCGCATTTGATGATACCCGGAACGTAAGTCAATCTTTGAATAAACAGACGAGCCTTGTAGTTGATCAAATAAGTCGTCGATTCTCGGTAGTGGGTAGCGGTTCTTGATGGTAAGTTTGTTCAACTCTCGGTAGTCGATACACAACCTGAATGTACCATCTTTCTTCTTGACAAACAAAACAGGAGCTCCCCACGGTGATGTGCTTGGTCGAATGAAACCACGCTCTAAAAGTTCTTGTAATTGGCTTTGCAGTTCTTTCATCTCGCTGGGTGCGAGTCTGTAAGGAGCACGAGCTATTGGTGCAGCTCCTGGTACAAGATCTATTTGAAATTCAACGGATCGATGTGGGGGTAATCCCGGTAATTCTTTTGGAAATACATCGGGAAATTCTTTTGCAATGGGAACATCATTGATGCTCTTTTCTTCAGTTTGTACTTTCTCGACGTGTGCTAGAACAGCATAGCAACCTTTTCTTATTAGTTTTTGTGCCTTCAAATTACTAATAAGATGTAGCTTCGTGTTGCCCTTTTCTCCGTACACCATTAAGGGTTTTCCTTTTTCTCGTATAATGCGAATTGCATTTTTGTAACAAACGATCTCCGCTTTCACTTCTTTCAACCAGTCCATACCGATTATCACATCAAAACTCCCTAACTCTACTGGTATCAAATCAATCTTAAATGTTTCGCTAACCAGTTTAATTTCTCGATTCCGACATATATTATCTGCTGAAATTAATTTACCATTTGCTAATTCGAGTAAAAATTTACTATCCAAAGGCGTCAATGGACAACTTAATTTAGCACAAAAATCTCTACTCATATAGCTTCTATCCGCACCCGAATCAAATAAAACGTAAGCAGATTTATTGTCAATAAGAAACGTACCCGTAACAAGCTCCGGGTCTTCCTGTGCCTCTACCGCATTAATATTGAAAACTCTTCCACGGCCTTGTCCATTCGTGTTCTCCTGGTTCGGGCAATTTCTAATAATGTGGCCTGGTTTTCCACATTTATAACAAACTACATTGGCATAACTTGCTCCGACACTACTTGCTCCGCCATTACTCGTTCCGACACCATTTGTTCCTTTCATTCTATTAACCCCTGGTCCGTAGACCTCACACTTCGCCGTGCTATGACCATTTCTTTTACACTTGTTGCAAAATTTGGTGCAGAACCCCGAGTGATTCTTTTCACACCTTTGGCATAGCTGCTTCTGATTGTTGTTGTTGTTGCGGTTATTATTGTTGTTGGGATGATTGTTGTAGTTGCTGTTGTTGTTGTTGTTGTTGTTGGGCCGTTTGTTGTAGTTGCGATTGATGTTGCGATTGTTGGGATAATTGTTGCGATTATTGTTGTAATTGCTGTTGTTGTTGTATTGGTGATTCTTATCACCGTTTTCCTCCCACTTTCTTTTGACTTGCTTCACATTGGCCTCTTCAGCAGTCTGTTCTTTAATTCTTTCTTCAATCTGGTTCACTAGTTTGTGAGCCATTCTACATGCCTGTTGTATGGAGGCGGGCTCGTGTGAACTTATATCTTCTTGGATTCTTTCCGGTAATCCTTTCACAAACGCGTCGATCTTCTCTTCCTCATCTTCGAATGCTCCCGGACACAATAGGCACAATTCTGTGAATCGTCTTTCGTACGTGGTAATATCAAATCCTTGGGTTCGTAACCCTCTAAGTTCTGTCTTGAGCTTATTGACCTCGGTTCTGGGACGGTACTTCTCGTTCATCAAGTGCTTGAATGCTGACCACGGTAGTGCGTACGCATCATCTTGTCCCACTTGCTCTAGATAGGTATTCCACCATGTTAACGCAGAACCTGTGAAGGTATGCGTAGCGTACTTCACTTTGTCCTCTTCAGTACACTTACTTATGGCAAACACCGATTCAACCTTCTCGGTCCACCGTTTCAATCCGATCGGTCCTTCGGTTCCATCAAATTCCAAAGGTTTGCAGGCAGTGAATTCTTTGTAGGTGCATCCTACACGATTTCCTGTACTGCTAGATCCAAGGTTATTGTTGGTATGTAGCGCAGCCTGTACTGCGGCTATGTTTGAAGCTAGAAAAGTACGGAATTCCTCTTCATTCATATTCACGGTGTGTCGAGTAGTCGGTGCCATTTCCTTCAAAATAGTTAAATGGAACAAGTTAATCATACAGAATATTAAGAGTAGTTAATAGTATTTCGTAGCATAATATGAACTCATTTATAAAAGCTTTTTCTTCATATTAGCGTTTTATAAGTTTAAATTCGGGTAGTACCTACCCGTTAAGTTCATACTTAGTAGCTAATATACAATTCAACTACTACAATTCTATATGAAAAACTGATTGTAATAATATTTCGCGTTCAAACTTTTATACAATATTTTACAAACTTACAATACCGCTTATTTTACATAAAGCATGAAATATAGCACACAATAACTTTGATACAAGATAGTTGTGAAGACAATTCTAGCTAGTACACAAGTCGTTCAGCAAAGGCAATAAAGACACGTAATTCATACGTCCAGAAACAAGTCATGCATTCTGGTTTTACTAGGACTACTTCCCATCCTTGGTCTTGTGCAACATAACCGTTATGGCCGTTGATAAGATAGCGTGTTGTAACGTCATCAAAGGGACGAGGGTTACGTAATGTCCAACAGTCCCGTAATAATCTAAAAACCTCATTTCTTACCCCAATTACCGACTCCGTCACTTGTGGAAACGTTTTGTTTAATAGTTGTAGGCCGATGTTCTTGTTCTCACTTTGGTGAGAAGCGAACATTACTAATCCGTAAGCATAACATGCTTCTTTATGTTGCATGTTAGCCGCTTTTTCTAAATCACGAAGTCCAATATTCGGATATATTGAGTCAAAATAATTTCTTAACCCGTTGCGTAATATAGCATTTGGGTTCCCCGCAATATATGCGTCAAAGTAAACACATCGTAACTTATGGGTTTCCCAATGTGATATCCCCCATCTTTCAAACGAAAGTCTCTTATAAACCAAGACATTCTTGGAACGTTCTTCGAATGTCTTACAAACTGATCTCGCCTTAAATAGTTGTGCCGAAGAATTCTGGCCGACTCTAGACAAGATTTCATCAATCATGTCTCCGGGTAGGTCTCTTAAAATATTGGGTTGTCTATCCATTTTGTGTTTTTAAACTGTAAAATAGACAAGAGTTAGATTCATAAAAAAAATACTTATTAATACAAGCAATTTTTACATATATCATAAAGTATAAGAACACTATATTACATATATAACACCACACGAATACAACTATCTTATTCCGTCTCGCTCGTTTCTTCTTCTTCGGTTTTGATTCGTTTTGCCAAGTTTCTAGGGATATATGATGTTCCCCTAATACGAGCCGTCGTTGTCCACATTGGTTTAGAAAAACCTGGTGGTTTAGAGGTTCCCGGGTCATTGTTACAACTTAAGGACTTCGGGGGTTGACGATACATATAAAGTTCATCGGGGTTGGAATTAGATTTCTCTATTTTTATGCCCTTTCCCTTATTATTTTCTTTTGCCTTTTTAAATTCAGTTGGGGTAATTTCTATAACATCATCGGAATTCTCGTCGGAATCCGATTCATCGGAGAATTGGTAATCCTCCCAATATTTTGCTTCCTTGGCGGAAACACCATTGACCATAATTAACTTTGGTCGGTTGGTTGAGGATTTTCTTTTACTTAACCGTTTTATTATTTCCCCCACCGGTTCTATTTCTTCATCCGGTTCCGATTCTTCTTCCGGTTCCGATTCTTCTTCTGGTTCCGACTCTTCTTCCGGTTCCTCTTCGGGAACTTGTGAATCAGTCCACAAATCATTCCAATTTACATTTGACTCTTCATTATTATTAGGTGAGTCAATGGGACTTGTTCTAGAGGTAGACATCTATCACATAATATCAAACACGTTAAGAGATTAATATATCACATAATATTCATATGTTAAAAATATATAGTTTCCAACAAAAATGTTAAGCAATCATTTTTAAAGAAAACACGGTCGAAGTCCAGACTCACTAATGCATCCTAACAAACTCGATAAGACACACTAATGCAAATTTTCTGGTTCTCTAAGACCAACGCTCGGATACCAACTGAAATGTCCCGTTCTTATTGATTAAAAACGTTCCATATTAATTGATTTCGTTGCGAGGTTTTGACCTCTATATGAGACGTTTTTCAAAGACTGCATTCATTTTTAAACAAACCATAACCTTTATTTCAACAATAAAGGTTTTAAAAAGCTTTACGTAGATTATCAAATAATGATAATCTAAAATATCCTGTTTACACACGACCATTACATAATGGTTTACAATACAAATATGTTACAACAAAATAAGTTTCTTGAATGCAGTTTTTACACAATATCATACAAGCATGGACTCCAAATCTTGTCCTTATTTAAGTATGCGACAGCGGAAGCTCTTAATAATCACCTGAGAATAAACATGCTTAAAACGTCAACAAAAATGTTGGTGAGTTATAGGTTTAACCTATATATATCAAATCGTAACAATAGACCACAAGATTTCATATTTCAATACACATCCCATACATAGAGATAAAAATCATTCATATGGTGAACACCTGGTAACCGACAATAACAAGATGCATATATAAGAATATCCCCATCATTCCGGGACACCCTTCGGATATGATATAAATTTCGAAGTACTAAAGCATCCGGTACTTTGGATGGGGTTTGTTAGGCCCAATAGATCTATCTTTAGGATTCGCGTCAATTAGGGTGTCTGTTCCCTAATTCTTAGATTACCAGACTTAATAAAAAGGGGCATATTCGATTTCGATAATTCAACCATAGAATGTAGTTTCACGTACTTGTGTCTATTTTGTAAATCATTTATAAAACCTGCATGTATTCTCATCCCAAAATATTAGATTTTAAAAGTGGGACTATAACTCACTTTCACAGATTTTTACTTCGTCGGGAAGTAAGACTTGGCCACTGGTTGATTCACGAACCTATAACAATATATACATATATATCAAAGTATGTTCAAAATATATTTACAACACTTTTAATATATTTTGATGTTTTAAGTTTATTAAGTCAGCTGTCCTCGTTAGTAACCTACAACTAGTTGTCCACAGTTAGATGTACAGAAATAAATCGATAAATATTATCTTGAATCAATCCACGACCCAGTGTATACGTATCTCAGTATTGATCACAACTCAAACTATATATATTTTGGAATCAACCTCAACCCTGTATAGCTAACTCCAACATTCACATATAGAGTGTCTATGGTTGTTCCGAAATATATATAGATGTGTCGACATGATAGGTCGAAACATTGTATACGTGTCTATGGTATCTCAAGATTACATAATATATAATACAAGTTGATTAAGTTATGGTTGGAATAGATTTGTTACCAATTTTCACGTAGCTAAAATGAGAAAAATTATCCAATCTTGTTTTACCCATAACTTCTTCATTTTAAATCCGTTTTGAGTGAATCAAATTGCTATGGTTTCATATTGAACTCTATTTTATGAATCTAAACAAAAAAAGTATAGGTTTCTAGTCGGAAAAATAAGTTACAAGTCGTTTTTGTAAAGGTAGTCATTTCAGTCGAAAGAACGACGTCTAGATGACCATTTTAGAAAACATACTTCCACTTTGAGTTTAACCATAATTTTTGGATATAGTTTCATGTTCATAATAAAAATCATTTTCTCAGAATAACAACTTTTAAATCAAAGTTTATCATAGTTTTTAATTAACTAACCCAAAACAGCCCGCGGTGTTACTACGACGGCGTAAATCTGGTTTTACGGTGTTTTTCGTGTTTCCAGGTTTTAAATCATTAAGTTAGCATATCATATAGATATAGAACATGTGTTTAGTTGATTTTAAAAGTCAAGTTAGAAGGATTAACTTTTGTTTGCGAACAAGTTTAGAATTAACTAAACTATGTTCTAGTGATTACAAGTTTAAACCTTCGAATAAGATAGCTTTATATGTATGAATAGAATGATGTTATGAACATCATTACTACCTTAAGTTCCTTGGATGAACCTACTGGAAAAGAGAAAAATGGATCTAGCTTCAATGGATCCTTGGATGGCTCAAAGTTCTTGAAGCAAAATCATGACACGAAAACAAGTTCAAGTAAGATCATCACTTGAAATAAGATTGTTATAGTTATAGAAATTGAACCAAAGTTTGAATATGATTATTACCTTGTATTAGAATGATAACCTACTGTAAGAAACAAAGATTTCTTGAGGTTGGATGATCACCTTACAAGATTGGAAGTGAGCTAGCAAACTTGAAAGTATTCTTGATTTTATGAAACTAGAACTTTTGGAATTTATGAAGAACACTTAGAACTTGAAGATAGAACTTGAGAGAGTTCAATTAGATGAAGAAAATTGAAGAATGAAAGTGTTTGTAGGTGTTTTTGGTCGTTGGTGTATGGATTAGATATAAAGGATATGTAATTTTGTTTTCATGTAAATAAGTCATGAATGGTTACTCATATTTTTGTAATCTTATGAGATATTTCATGCTAGTTGCCAAATGATGGTTCCCACATGTGTTAGGTGACTCACATGGGCTGCTAAGAGCTGATCATTGGAGTGTATATACCAATAGTACATACATCTAAAAGCTGTGTATTGTACGAGTACGAATACGGGTGCATACGAGTAGAATTGTTGATGAAACTGAACGAGAATGTAATTGTAAGCATTTTTGTTAAGTAGAAGTATTTTGATAAGTGTATTGAAGTCTTTCAAAAGTGTATAAATACATATTAAAACACTACATGTATATACATTTTAACTGAGTCGTTAAGTCATCGTTAGTCGTTACATGTAAGTGTTGTTTTGAAACCTTTAGGTTAACGATCTTGTTAAATGTTGTTAACCCAATGTTTATAATAACAAAAGAGATTTTAAATTATTATATTATCATGATATTATGATGTACGAATATCTCTTAATATGATATATATACATTAAATGTCGTTACAACGATAAACGTTACATATATGTCTCGTTTCAAAATCATTAAGTTAGTAGTCTTGTTTTTACATATGTAGTTCATTGTTAATATAATTAATGATATGTTTACTTATCATAATATCATGTTAACTATATATATAACCATATATATGTCATCATATAGTTTTTTACAAGTTTTAACGTTCGTGAATCACCGGTCAACTTGGGCGGTCAATTGTCTATATGAAACCTATTTCAATTAATCAAGTCTTAACAAGTTTGATTGCTTAACATGTTGGAAACATTTAATCATGTAAACATCAATCTCAATTAATATATATAAACATGGAAAAGTTCGGGTCACTACAGTACCTACCCGTTAAATAAATTTCGTCCCGAAATTTTAAGCTGTTGAAGGTGTTGACGAATCTTCTGGAAATAGATGCGGGTATTTCTTCTTCATCTGATCTTCACGCTCCCAGGTGAACTCGGGTCCTCTACGAGCATTCCATCGAACCTTAACAATTGGTATCTTGTTTTGCTTAAGTCTTTTAACCTCACGATCCATTATTTCGACGGGTTCTTCGATGAATTGGAGTTTTTCGTTGATTTGGATTTCATCTAACGGAATAGTGAGATCTTCTTTAGCAAAACATTTCTTCAAATTCGAGACGTGGAAAGTGTTATGTACAGCCGCGAGTTGTTGAGGTAACTCTAGTCGGTAAGCTACTGGTCCGACACGATCAATAATCTTGAATGGTCCAATATACCTTGGATTTAATTTCCCTCGTTTACCAAATCGAACAACGCCTTTCCAAGGTGCAACTTTAAGCATGACCATCTCTCCAATTTCAAATTCTATATCTTTTCTTTTAATGTCAGCGTAGCTCTTTTGTCGACTTTGGGCGGTTTTCAACCGTTGTTGAATTTGGATGATCTTCTCGGTAGTTTCTTGTAAAATCTCCGGACCCGTAATCTGTCTATCCCCCACCTCACTCCAACAAATCGGAGACCTGCACTTTCTACCATAAAGTGGTTCAAACGGCGCCATCTCAATGCTTGAATGGTAGCTGTTGTTGTAGGAAAATTCTGCTAACGGTAGATGTCGATCCCAACTGTTTCCGAAATCAATAACACATGCTCGTAGCATGTCTTCAAGCGTTTGTATCGTCCTTTCGCTCTGCCCATCAGTTTGTGGATGATAGGCAGTACTCATGTCTAGACGAGTTCCTAATGCTTGCTGTAATGTCTGCCAGAATCTTGAAATAAATCTGCCATCCCTATCAGAGATAATAGAGATTGGTATTCCATGTCTGGAGACGACTTCCTTCAAATACAGTCGTGCTAACTTCTCCATCTTGTCATCTTCTCTTATTGGTAGGAAGTGTGCTGATTTGGTGAGACGATCAACTATTACCCAAATAGTATCAAAACCACTTGCAGTCCTTGGCAATTTAGTGATGAAATCCATGGTAATGTTTTCCCATTTCCATTCCGGGATTTCGGGTTGTTGAAGTAGACCTGATGGTTTCTGATGCTCAGCTTTGACCTTAGAACACGTCAAACATTCTCCTACGTATTTAGCAACATCGGCTTTCATACCCGGCCACCAAAAATGTTTCTTGAGATCCTTGTACATCTTCCCCGTTCCAGGATGTATTGAGTATCTGGTTTTATGAGCTTCTCTAAGTACCATTTCTCTCATATCTCCAAATTTTGGTACCCAAATCCTTTCAGCCCTATACCGGGTTCCGTCTTCCCGAATATTAAGATGCTTCTCCGATCCTTTGGGTATTTCATCCTTTAAATTTCCCTCTTTTAAAACTCCTTGTTGCGCCTCCTTTATTTGAGTAGTAATGTTATTATGAATCATTATATTCATAGATTTTACTCGAATGGGTTCTCTGTCCTTCCTGCTCAAGGCATCGGCTACCACATTTGCCTTCCCCGGGTGGTAACGAATCTCAAAGTCGTAATCATTCAATAATTCAATCCACCTACGCTGCCTCATATTCAGTTGTTTCTGATTAAATATGTGTTGAAGACTTTTGTGGTCGGTATATATAATACTTTTGACCCCATATAAGTAGTGCCTCCAAGTCTTTAATGCAAAAACAACCGCGCCTAATTCCAAATCATGCGTCGTATAATTTTGTTCGTGAATCTTCAATTGTCTAGACGCATAAGCAATCACCTTCGTTCGTTGCATTAATACACAACCGAGACCTTGCTTTGATGCATCACAATAAATCACAAAATCATCATTCCCTTCAGGCAATGACAATATAGGTGCCGTAGTTAGCTTTTTCTTCAATAACTGAAACGCTTTCTCTTGTTCATCATTCCATTCAAATTTCTTCCCTTTATGCGTTAATGCAGTCAAGGGTTTTGCTATTCTGGAAAAGTCTTGGATGAACCTTCTATAGTAACCAGCTAGTCCTAAAAACTGGCGTATGTGTTTCGGAGTTTTCGGGGTTTCCCACTTTTCAACAGTTTCTATCTTTGCCGGATCCACCTTAATACCTTCTTTGTTCACTATGTGACCAAGGAATTGAACTTCTTCCAACCAAAATGCACACTTTGAAAACTTAGCGTACAATTCTTCCTTCCTCAATACTTCTAACACCTTTCTCAAATGTTCACCGTGTTCTTGGTCATTCTTTGAGTAAATAAGTATGTCATCAATGAAAACAATGACAAACTTGTCAAGGTATGGTCCACACACTCGGTTCATAAGGTCCATGAACATAGCTGGTGCATTAGTTAAACCAAACGGCATGACCATAAACTCGTAATGACCGTAACGTGTTCTGAAAGCAGTCTTTGGAATATCATCTTCTTTCACCCGCATTTGATGATACCCGGAACGTAAGTCAATCTTTGAATAAACAGACGAGCCTTGTAGTTGATCAAATAAGTCGTCGATTCTCGGTAGTGGGTAGCGGTTCTTGATGGTAAGTTTGTTCAACTCTCGGTAGTCGATACACAACCTGAATGTACCATCTTTCTTCTTGACAAACAAAATAGGAGCTCCCCACGGTGATGTGCTTGGTCGAATGAAACCACGCTCTAAAAGTTCTTGTAATTGGCTTTGCAGTTCTTTCATCTCGCTGGGTGCGAGTCTGTAAGGAGCACGAGCTATTGGTGCAGCTCCTGGTACAAGATCTATTTGAAATTCAACGGATCGATGTGGGGGTAATCCCGGTAATTCTTTTGGAAATACATCGGGAAATTCTTTTGCAATGGGAACATCATTGATGCTCTTTTCTTCAGTTTGTACTTTCTCGACGTGTGCTAGAACAGCATAGCAACCTTTTCTTATTAGTTTTTGTGCCTTCAAATTACTAATAAGATGTAGCTTCGTGTTGCCCTTTTCTCCGTACACCATTAAGGGTTTTCCTTTTTCTCGTATAATGCGAATTGCATTTTTGTAACAAACGATCTCCGCTTTCACTTCTTTCAACCAGTCCATACCGATTATCACATCAAAACTCCCTAACTCTACTGGTATCAAATCAATCTTAAATGTTTCGCTAACCAGTTTAATTTCTCGATTCCGACATATATTATCTGCTGAAATTAATTTACCATTTGCTAATTCGAGTAAAAATTTACTATCCAAAGGCGTCAATGGACAACTTAATTTAGCACAAAAATCTCTACTCATATAGCTTCTATCCGCACCCGAATCAAATAAAACGTAAGCAGATTTATTGTCAATAAGAAACGTACCCGTAACAAGCTCCGGGTCTTCCTGTGCCTCTACCGCATTAATATTGAAAACTCTTCCACGGCCTTGTCCATTCGTGTTCTCCTGGTTCGGGCAATTTCTAATAATGTGGCCTGGTTTTCCACATTTATAACAAACTACATTGGCATAACTTGCTCCGACACTACTTGCTCCGCCATTACTCGTTCCGACACCATTTGTTCCTTTCATTCTATTAACCCCTGGTCCGTAGACCTCACACTTCGCCGTGCTATGACCATTTCTTTTACACTTGTTGCAAAATTTGGTGCAGAACCCCGAGTGATTCTTTTCACACCTTTGGCATAGCTGCTTCTGATTGTTGTTGTTGTTGCGGTTATTATTGTTGTTGGGATGATTGTTTTAGTTGCTGTTGTTGTTGTTGTTGTTGTTGTTGGGCCGTTTGTTGTAGTTGCGATTGATGTTGCGATTGTTGGGATAATTGTTGCGATTATTGTTGTAATTGCTGTTGTTGTTGTATTGGTGATTCTTATCACCATTTTCCTCCCACTTTCTTTTGACTTGCTTCACATTGGCCTCTTCAGCAGTCTGTTCTTTAATTCTTTCTTCAATCTGGTTCACTAGTTTGTGAGCCATTCTACATGCCTGTTGTATGGAGGCGGGCTCGTGTGAACTTATATCTTCTTGGATTCTTTCCGGTAATCCTTTCACAAACGCGTCGATCTTCTCTTCCTCATCTTCGAATGCTCCCGGACACAATAGGCACAATTCTGTGAATCGTCTTTCGTACGTGGTAATATCAAATCCTTGGGTTCGTAACCCTCTAAGTTCTGTCTTGAGCTTATTGACCTCGGTTCTGGGACGGTACTTCTCGTTCATCAAGTGCTTGAATGCTGACCACGGTAGTGCGTACGCATCATCTTGTCCCACTTGCTCTAGATAGGTATTCCACCATGTTAACGCAGAACCTGTGAAGGTATGCGTAGCGTACTTCACTTTGTCCTCTTCAGTACACTTACTTATGGCAAACACCGATTCAACCTTCTCGGTCCACCGTTTCAATCCGATCGGTCCTTCGGTTCCATCAAATTCCAAAGGTTTACAGGCAGTGAATTCTTTGTAGGTGCATCCTACACGATTTCCTGTACTGCTAGATCCAAGGTTATTGTTGGTATGTAGCGCAGCCTGTACTGCGGCTATGTTTGAAGCTAGAAAAGTACGGAATTCCTCTTCATTCATATTCACGGTGTGTCGAGTAGTCGGTGCCATTTCCTTCAAAATAATATCATGATAATATAATAATTTAAAATCTCTTTTGTTATTATAAACATTGGGTTAACAACATTTAACAAGATCGTTAACCTAAAGGTTTCAAAACAACACTTACATGTAACGACTAACGATGACTTAACGACTCAGTTAAAATGTATATACATGTAGTGTTTTAATATGTATTTATACACTTTTGAAAGACTTCAATACACTTATCAAAATACTTCTACTTAACAAAAATGCTTACAATTACATTCTCGTTCAGTTTCATCAACAATTCTACTCGTATGCACCCGTATTCGTACTCGTACAATACACAGCTTTTAGATGTATGTACTATTGGTATATACACTCCAATGATCAGCTCTTAGCAGCCCATGTGAGTCACCTAACACATGTGGGAACCATCATTTGGCAACTAGCATGAAATATCTCATAAGATTACAAAAATATGAGTAACCATTCATGACTTATTTACATGAAAACAAAATTACATATCCTTTATATCTAATCCATACACCAACGACCAAAAACACCTACAAACACTTTCATTCTTCAATTTTCTTCATCTAATTGAACTCTCTCAAGTTCTATCTTCAAGTTCTAAGTGTTCTTCATAAATTCCAAAAGTTCTAGTTTCATAAAATCAAGAATACTTTCAAGTTTGCTAGCTCACTTCCAATCTTGTAAGGTGATCATCCAACCTCAAGAAATCTTTGTTTCTTACAGTAGGTTATCATTCTAATACAAGGTAATAATCATATTCAAACTTTGGTTCAATTTCTATAACTATAACAATCTTATTTCAAGTGATGATCTTACTTGAACTTGTTTTCGTGTCATGATTTTGCTTCAAGAACTTTGAGCCATCCAAGGATCCATTGAAGCTAGATCCATTTTTCTCTTTTCCAGTAGGTTCATCCAAGGAACTTAAGGTAGTAATGATGTTCATAACATCATTCTATTCATACATATAAAGCTATCTTATTCGAAGGTTTAAACTTGTAATCACTAGAACATAGTTTAGTTAATTCTAAACTTGTTCGCAAACAAAAGTTAATCCTTCTAACTTGACTTTTAAAATCAACTAAACACATGTTCTATATCTATATGATATGCTAACTTAATGATTAAAACCTGGAAACACGAAAAACACCGTAAAACCAGATTTACGCCGTCGTAGTAACACCGCGGGCTGTTTTGGGTTAGTTAATTAAAAACTATGATAAACTTTGATTTAAAAGTTGTTATTCTGAGAAAATGATTTTTATTATGAACATGAAACTATATCCAAAAATTATGGTTAAACTCAAAGTGGAAGTATGTTTTCTAAAATGGTCATCTAGACGTCGTTCTTTCGACTGAAATGACTACCTTTACAAAAACGACTTGTAACTTATTTTTCCGACTAGAAACCTATACTTTTTTTGTTTAGATTCATAAAATAGAGTTCAATATGAAACCATAGCAATTTGATTCACTCAAAACGGATTTAAAATGAAGAAGTTATGGGTAAAACAAGATTGGATCTAAAATATCCTGTTTACACACGACCATTACATAATGGTTTACAATACAAATATGTTACAACAAAATAAGTTTCTTGAATGCAGTTTTTACACAATATCATACAAGCATGGACTCCAAATCTTGTCCTTATTTAAGTATGCGACAGCGGAAGCTCTTAATAATCACCTGAGAATAAACATGCTTAAAACGTCAACAAAAATGTTGGTGAGTTATAGGTTTAACCTATATATATCAAATCGTAACAATAGACCACAAGATTTCATATTTCAATACACATCCCATACATAGAGATAAAAATCATTCATATGGTGAACACCTGGTAACCGACAATAACAAGATGCATATATAAGAATATCCCCATCATTCCGGGACACCCTTCGGATATGATATAAATTTCGAAGTACTAAAGCATCCGGTACTTTGGATGGGGTTTGTTAGGCCCAATAGATCTATCTTTAGGATTCGCGTCAATTAGGGTGTCTGTTCCCTAATTCTTAGATTACCAGACTTAATAAAAAGGGGCATATTCGATTTCGATAATTCAACCATAGAATGTAGTTTCACGTACTTGTGTCTATTTTGTAAATCATTTATAAAACCTGCATGTATTCTCATCCCAAAATATTAGATTTTAAAAGTGGGACTATAACTCACTTTCACAGATTTTTACTTCGTCGGGAAGTAAGACTTGGCCACTGGTTGATTCACGAACCTATAACAATATATACATATATATCAAAGTATGTTCAAAATATATTTACAACACTTTTAATATATTTTGATGTTTTAAGTTTATTAAGTCAGCTGTCCTCGTTAGTAACCTACAACTAGTTGTCCACAGTTAGATGTACAGAAATAAATCGATAAATATTATCTTGAATCAATCCACGACCCATTGTATACGTATCTCAGTATTGATCACAACTCAAACTATATATATTTTGGAATCAACCTCAACCCTGTATAGCTAACTCCAACATTCACATATAGAGTGTCTATGGTTGTTCCGAAATATATATAGATGTGTCGACATGATAGGTCGAAACATTGTATACGTGTCTATGGTATCTCAAGATTACATAATATATAATACAAGTTGATTAAGTTATGGTTGGAATAGATTTGTTACCAATTTTCACGTAGCTAAAATGAGAAAAATTATCCAATCTTGTTTTACCCATAACTTCTTCATTTTAAATCCGTTTTGAGTGAATCAAATTGCTATGGTTTCATATTGAACTCTATTTTATGAATCTAAACAAAAAAAGTATAGGTTTCTAGTCGGAAAAATAAGTTACAAGTCGTTTTTGTAAAGGTAGTCATTTCAGTCGAAAGAACGACGTCTAGATGACCATTTTAGAAAACATACTTCCACTTTGAGTTTAACCATAATTTTTGGATATAGTTTCATGTTCATAATAAAAATCATTTTCTCAGAATAACAACTTTTAAATCAAAGTTTATCATAGTTTTTAATTAACTAACCCAAAACAGCCCGCGGTGTTACTACGACGGCGTAAATCTGGTTTTACGGTGTTTTTCGTGTTTCCAGGTTTTAAATCATTAAGTTAGCATATCATATAGATATAGAACATGTGTTTAGTTGATTTTAAAAGTCAAGTTAGAAGGATTAACTTTTGTTTGCGAACAAGTTTAGAATTAACTAAACTATGTTCTAGTGATTACAAGTTTAAACCTTCGAATAAGATAGCTTTATATGTATGAATAGAATGATGTTATGAACATCATTACTACCTTAAGTTCCTTGGATGAACCTACTGGAAAAGAGAAAAATGGATCTAGCTTCAATGGATCCTTGGATGGCTCAAAGTTCTTGAAGCAAAATCATGACACGAAAACAAGTTCAAGTAAGATCATCACTTGAAATAAGATTGTTATAGTTATAGAAATTGAACCAAAGTTTGAATATGATTATTACCTTGTATTAGAATGATAACCTACTGTAAGAAACAAAGATTTCTTGAGGTTGGATGATCACCTTACAAGATTGGAAGTGAGCTAGCAAACTTGAAAGTATTCTTGATTTTATGAAACTAGAACTTTTGGAATTTATGAAGAACACTTAGAACTTGAAGATAGAACTTGAGAGAGTTCAATTAGATGAAGAAAATTGAAGAATGAAAGTGTTTGTAGGTGTTTTTGGTCGTTGGTGTATGGATTAGATATAAAGGATATGTAATTTTGTTTTCATGTAAATAAGTCATGAATGGTTACTCATATTTTTGTAATCTTATGAGATATTTCATGCTAGTTGCCAAATGATGGTTCCCACATGTGTTAGGTGACTCACATGGGCTGCTAAGAGCTGATCATTGGAGTGTATATACCAATAGTACATACATCTAAAAGCTGTGTATTGTACGAGTACGAATACGGGTGCATACGAGTAGAATTGTTGATGAAACTGAACGAGAATGTAATTGTAAGCATTTGTGACCCGAACTTTTCCATGTTTATATATATTAATTGAGATTGATGTTTACATGATTAAATGTTTCCAACATGTTAAGCAATCAAACTTGTTAAGACTTGATTAATTGAAATAGGTTTCATATAGACAATTGACCACCCAAGTTGACCGGTGATTCACGAACGTTAAAACTTGTAAAAAACTATATGATGACATATATATGGTTATATATATAGTTAACATGATATTATGATAAGTAAACATATCATTAATTATATTAACAATGAACTACATATGTAAAAACAAGACTACTAACTTAATGATTTTGAAACGAGACATATATGTAACGTTTATCGTTGTAACGACATTTAATGTATATATATCATATTAAGAGATATTCGTACATCATAATATCATGATAATATAATAATTTAAAATCTCTTTTGTTATTATAAACATTGGGTTAACAACATTTAACAAGATCGTTAACCTAAAGGTTTCAAAACAACACTTACATGTAACGACTAACGATGACTTAACGACTCAGTTAAAATGTATATACATGTAGTGTTTTAATATGTATTTATACACTTTTGAAAGACTTCAATACACTTATCAAAATACTTCTACTTAACAAAAATGCTTACAATTACATTCTCGTTCAGTTTCATCAACAATTCTACTCGTATGCACCCGTATTCGTACTCGTACAATACACAGCTTTTAGATGTATGTACTATTGGTATATACACTCCAATGATCAGCTCTTAGCAGCCCATGTGAGTCACCTAACACATGTGGGAACCATCATTTGGCAACTAGCATGAAATATCTCATAAGATTACAAAAATATGAGTAACCATTCATGACTTATTTACATGAAAACAAAATTACATATCCTTTATATCTAATCCATACACCAACGACCAAAAACACCTACAAACACTTTCATTCTTCAATTTTCTTCATCTAATTGAACTCTCTCAAGTTCTATCTTCAAGTTCTAAGTGTTCTTCATAAATTCCAAAAGTTCTAGTTTCATAAAATCAAGAATACTTTCAAGTTTGCTAGCTCACTTCCAATCTTGTAAGGTGATCATCCAACCTCAAGAAATCTTTGTTTCTTACAGTAGGTTATCATTCTAATACAAGGTAATAATCATATTCAAACTTTGGTTCAATTTCTATAACTATAACAATCTTATTTCAAGTGATGATCTTACTTGAACTTGTTTTCGTGTCATGATTTTGCTTCAAGAACTTTGAGCCATCCAAGGATCCATTGAAGCTAGATCCATTTTTCTCTTTTCCAGTAGGTTCATCCAAGGAACTTAAGGTAGTAATGATATTCATAACATCATTCTATTCATACATATAAAGCTATCTTATTCGAAGGTTTAAACTTGTAATCACTAGAACATAGTTTAGTTAATTCTAAACTTGTTCGCAAACAAAAGTTAATCCTTCTAACTTGACTTTTAAAATCAACTAAACACATGTTCTATATCTATATGATATGCTAACTTAATGATTTAAAACCTGGAAACACAAAAAACACCGTAAAACCAGATTTACACCGTCGTAGTAACACCGCGGGCTGTTTTGGGTTAGTTAATTAAAAACTATGATAAACTTTGATTTAAAAGTTGTTATTCTGAGAAAATGATTTTTATTATGAACATGAAACTATATCCAAAAATTATGGTTAAACTCAAAGTGGAAGTATGTTTTCTAAAATGGTCATCTAGACGTCGTTCTTTCGACTGAAATGACTACCTTTACAAAAACGACTTGTAACTTATTTTTCCGACTAGAAACCTATACTTTTTTTGTTTAGATTCATAAAATAGAGTTCAATATGAAACCATAGCAATTTGATTCACTCAAAACGGATTTAAAATGAAGAAGTTATGGGTAAAACAAGATTGGATAATTTTTCTCATTTTAGCTACGTGAAAATTGGTAACAAATCTATTCCAACCATAACTTAATCAACTTGTATTATATATTATGTAATCTTGAGATACCATAGACACGTATACAATGTTTCGACCTATCATGTCGACACATCTATATATATTTCGGAACAACCATAGACACTCTATATGTGAATGTTGGAGTTAGCTATACAGGGTTGAGGTTGATTCCAAAATATATATAGTTTGAGTTGTGATCAATACTGAGATACGTATACACTGGGTCGTGGATTGATTCAAGATAATATTTATCGATTTATTTCTGTACATCTAACTGTGGACAACTAGTTGTAGGTTACTAACGAGGACAGCTGACTTAATAAACTTAAAACATCAAAATATATTAAAAGTGTTGTAAATATATTTTGAACATACTTTGATATATATGTATATATTGTTATAGGTTCGTGAATCAACCAGTGGCCAAGTCTTACTTCCCGACGAAGTAAAAATCTGTGAAAGTGAGTTATAGTCCCACTTTTAAAATCTAATATTTTGGGATGAGAATACATGCAGGTTTTATAAATGATTTACAAAATAGACACAAGTACGTGAAACTACATTCTATGGTTGAATTATCGAAATCGAATATGCCCCTTTTTATTAAGTCTGGTAATCTAAGAATTAGGGAACAGACACCCTAATTGACGCGAATCCTAAAGATAGATCTATTGGGCCTAACAAACCCCATCCAAAGTACCGGATGCTTTAGTACTTCGAAATTTATATCATATCCGAAGGGTGTCCCGGAATGATGGGGATATTCTTATATATGCATCTTGTTATTGTCGGTTACCAGGTGTTCACCATATGAATGATTTTTATCTCTATGTATGGGATGTGTATTGAAATATGAAATCTTGTGGTCTATTGTTACGATTTGATATATATAGGTTAAACCTATAACTCACCAACATTTTTGTTGACGTTTTAAGCATGTTTATTCTCAGGTGATTATTAAGAGCTTCCGCTGTCGCATACTTAAATAAGGACAAGATTTGGAGTCCATGCTTGTATGATATTGTGTAAAAACTGCATTCAAGAAACTTATTTTGTTGTAACA
Organism: Rutidosis leptorrhynchoides; assembly: GCF_046630445.1. Classification (NCBI taxonomy): domain Eukaryota; kingdom Viridiplantae; phylum Streptophyta; class Magnoliopsida; order Asterales; family Asteraceae; genus Rutidosis; species Rutidosis leptorrhynchoides. Next base: position 204,778,086 of record NC_092340.1, read on the forward strand.
TATTTGTATTGTAAACCATTATGTAATGGTCGTGTGTAAACAGGATATTTTAAATTATCATTATTTGATAATCTACGTAAAGCTTTTTAAAACCTTTATTGTTGAAATAAAGGTTATGGTTTGTTTAAAAATGAATGCAGTCTTTGAAAAACGTCTCATATAGAGGTCAAAACCTCGCAACGAAATCAATTAATATGGAACGTTTTTAATCAATAAGAACGGGACATTTCAGTTGGTATCCGAGCGTTGGTCTTAGAGAACCAGAAAATTTGCATTAGTGTGTCTTATCGAGTTTGTTAGGATGCATTAGTGAGTCTGGACTTCGACCGTGTTTTCTTTAAAAATGATTGCTTAACATTTTTGTTGGAAACTATATATTTTTAACATATGAATATTATGTGATATATTAATCTCTTAACGTGTTTGATATTATGTGATAGATGTCTACCTCTAGAACAAGTCCCATTGACTCACCTAATAATAATGAAGAGTCAAATGTAAATTGGAATGATTTGTGGACTGATTCACAAGTTCCCGAAGAGGAACCGGAAGAAGAGTCGGAACCAGAAGAAGAATCGGAACGGGAAGAAGAATTGGAACCGGATGAAGAAATAGAACCGGTGGGGGAAATAATAAAACGGTTAAGTAAAAGAAAATCCTCAACCAACCGACCAAAGTTAATTATGGTCAATGGTGTTTCCGCCAAGGAAGCAAAATATTGGGAGGATTACCAATTCTCCGATGAATCGGATTCCGACGAGAATTCCGATGATGTTATAGAAATTACCCCAACTGAATTTAAAAAGGCAAAAGAAAATAATAAGGGAAAGGGCATAAAAATAGAGAAATCTAATTCCAACCCCGATGAACTTTATATGTATCGTCAACCCCCGAAGTCCTTAAGTTGTAACAATGACCCGGGAACCTCTAAACCACCAGGTTTTTCTAAACCAATGTGGACAACGACGGCTCGTATTAGGGGAACATCATATATCCCTAGAAACTTGGCAAAACGAACCAAAACCGAAGAAGAAGAAACGAGCGAGACGGAATAAGATAGTTGTATTCGTGTGGTGTTATATATGTAATATAGTGTTCTTATACTTTATGATATATGTAAAAATTGCTTGTATTAATAAGTATTTTTTTTATGAATCTAACTCTTGTCTATTTTACAGTTTAAAAACACAAAATGGATAGACAACCCAATATTTTAAGAGACCTACCCGGAGACATGATTGATGAAATCTTGTCTAGAGTCGGCCAGAATTCTTCGGCACAACTATTTAAGGCGAGATCAGTTTGTAAGACATTCGAAGAACGTTCCAAGAATGTCTTGGTTTATAAGAGACTTTCGTTTGAAAGATGGGGGATATCACATTGGGAAACCCATAAGTTACGATGTGTTTACTTTGACGCATATATTGCGGGGAACCCAAATGCTATATTACGCAACGGGTTAAGAAATTATTTTGACTCAATATATCCGAATATTGGACTTCGTGATTTAGAAAAAGCGGCTAACATGCAACATAAAGAAGCATGTTATGCTTACGGATTAGTAATGTTCGCTTCTCACCAAAGTGAGAACAAGAACATCGGGCTACAACTATTAAACAAAACGTTTCCACAAGTGACGGAGTCGGTAATTGGGGTAAGAAATGAGGTTTTTAGATTATTACGGGACTGTTGGACATTACGTAACCCTCGTCCCTTTGATGACGTTACAACACGCTATCTTATCAACGGCCATAACGGTTATGTTGCACAAGACCAAGGATGGGAAGTAGTCCTAGTAAAACCAGAATGCATGACTTGTTTCTGGACGTATGAATTACGTGTCTTTATTGCCTTTGCTGAACGACTTGTGTACTAGCTAGAATTGTCTTCACAACTATCTTGTATCAAAGTTATTGTGTGCTATATTTCATGCTTTATGTAAAATAAGCGGTATTGTAAGTTTGTAAAATATTGTATAAAAGTTTGAACGCGAAATATTATTACAATCAGTTTTTCATATAGAATTGTAGTAGTTGAATTGTATATTAGCTACTAAGTATGAACTTAACGGGTAGGTACTACCCGAATTTAAACTTATAAAACGCTAATATGAAGAAAAAGCTTTTATAAATGAGTTCATATTATGCTACGAAATACTATTAACTACTCTTAATATTCTGTATGATTAACTTGTTCCATTTAACTATTTTGAAGGAAATGGCACCGACTACTCGACACACCGTGAATATGAATGAAGAGGAATTCCGTACTTTTCTAGCTTCAAACATAGCCGCAGTACAGGCTGCGCTACATACCAACAATAACCTTGGATCTAGCAGTACAGGAAATCGTGTAGGATGCACCTACAAAGAATTCACTGCCTGCAAACCTTTGGAATTTGATGGAACCGAAGGACCGATCGGATTGAAACGGTGGACCGAGAAGGTTGAATCGGTGTTTGCCATAAGTAAGTGTACTGAAGAGGACAAAGTGAAGTACGCTACGCATACCTTCACAGGTTCTGCGTTAACATGGTGGAATACCTATCTAGAGCAAGTGGGACAAGATGATGCGTACGCACTACCGTGGTCAGCATTCAAGCACTTGATGAACGAGAAGTACCGTCCCAGAACCGAGGTCAATAAGCTCAAGACAGAACTTAGAGGGTTACGAACCCAAGGATTTGATATTACCACGTACGAAAGACGATTCACAGAATTGTGCCTATTGTGTCCGGGAGCATTCGAAGATGAGGAAGAGAAGATCGACGCGTTTGTGAAAGGATTACCGGAAAGAATCCAAGAAGATATAAGTTCACACGAGCCCGCCTCCATACAACAGGCATGTAGAATGGCTCACAAACTAGTGAACCAGATTGAAGAAAGAATTAAAGAACAGACTGCTGAAGAGGCCAATGTGAAGCAAGTCAAAAGAAAGTGGGAGGAAAACGGTGATAAGAATCACCAATACAACAACAACAGCAATTACAACAATAATCGCAACAATTATCCCAACAATCGCAACATCAATCGCAACTACAACAAACGGCCCAACAACAACAACAACAACAACAACAACAGCAACTACAACAATCATCCCAACAACAATAATAACCGCAACAACAACAACAATCAGAAGCAGCTATGCCAAAGGTGTGAAAAGAATCACTCGGGGTTCTGCACCAAATTTTGCAACAAGTGTAAAAGAAATGGTCATAGCACGGCGAAGTGTGAGGTCTACGGACCAGGGGTTAATAGAATGAAAGGAACAAATGGTGTCGGAACGAGTAATGGCGGAGCAAGTAGTGTCGGAGCAAGTTATGCCAATGTAGTTTGTTATAAATGTGGAAAACCAGGCCACATTATTAGAAATTGCCCGAACCAGGAGAACACGAATGGACAAGGCCGTGGAAGAGTTTTCAATATTAATGCGGTAGAGGCACAGGAAGACCCGGAGCTTGTTACGGGTACGTTTCTTATTGACAATAAATCTGCTTACGTTTTATTTGATTCGGGTGCGGATAGAAGCTATATGAGTAGAGATTTTTGTGCTAAATTAAGTTGTCCATTGACGCCTTTGGATAGTAAATTTTTACTCGAATTAGCAAATGGTAAATTAATTTCAGCAGATAATATATGTCGGAATCGAGAAATTAAACTGGTTAGCGAAACATTTAAGATTGATTTGATACCAGTAGAGTTAGGGAGTTTTGATGTGATAATCGGTATGGACTGGTTGAAAGAAGTGAAAGCGGAGATCGTTTGTTACAAAAATGCAATTCGCATTATACGAGAAAAAGGAAAACCCTTAATGGTGTACGGAGAAAAGGGCAACACGAAGCTACATCTTATTAGTAATTTGAAGGCACAAAAACTAATAAGAAAAGGTTGCTATGCTGTTCTAGCACACGTCGAGAAAGTACAAACTGAAGAAAAGAGCATCAATGATGTTCCCATTGCAAAAGAATTTCCCGATGTATTTCCAAAAGAATTACCGGGATTACCCCCACATCGATCCGTTGAATTTCAAATAGATCTTGTACCAGGAGCTGCACCAATAGCTCGTGCTCCTTACAGACTCGCACCCAGCGAGATGAAAGAACTGCAAAGCCAATTACAAGAACTTTTAGAGCGTGGTTTCATTCGACCAAGCACATCACCGTGGGGAGCTCCTGTTTTGTTTGTCAAGAAGAAAGATGGTACATTCAGGTTGTGTATCGACTACCGAGAGTTGAACAAACTTACCATCAAGAACCGCTACCCACTACCGAGAATCGACGACTTATTTGATCAACTACAAGGCTCGTCTGTTTATTCAAAGATTGACTTACGTTCCGGGTATCATCAAATGCGGGTGAAAGAAGATGATATTCCAAAGACTGCTTTCAGAACACGTTACGGTCATTACGAGTTTATGGTCATGCCGTTTGGTTTAACTAATGCACCAGCTGTGTTCATGGACCTTATGAACCGAGTGTGTGGACCATACCTTGACAAGTTTGTCATTGTTTTCATTGATGACATACTTATTTACTCAAAGAATGACCAAGAACACGGTGAACATTTGAGAAAGGTGTTAGAAGTATTGAGGAAGGAAGAATTGTACGCTAAGTTTTCAAAGTGTGCATTTTGGTTGGAAGAAGTTCAATTCCTTGGTCACATAGTGAACAAAGAAGGTATTAAGGTGGATCCGGCAAAGATAGAAACTGTTGAAAAGTGGGAAACCCCGAAAACTCCGAAACACATACGCCAGTTTTTAGGACTAGCTGGTTACTATAGAAGGTTCATCCAAGACTTTTCCAGAATAGCAAAACCCTTGACTGCATTAACGCATAAAGGGAAGAAATTTGAATGGAATGATGAACAAGAGAAAGCGTTTCAGTTATTGAAGAAAAAGCTAACTACGGCACCTATATTGTCATTGCCTGAAGGGAATGATGATTTTGTGATTTATTGTGATGCATCAAAGCAAGGTCTCGGTTGTGTATTAATGCAACGAACGAAGGTGATTGCTTATGCGTCTAGACAATTGAAGATTCACGAACAAAATTATACGACGCAAGATTTGGAATTAGGCGCGGTTGTTTTTGCATTAAAGACTTGGAGGCACTACTTATATGGGGTCAAAAGTATTATATATACCGACCACAAAAGTCTTCAACACATATTTAATCAGAAACAACTGAATATGAGGCAGCGTAGGTGGATTGAATTATTGAATGATTACGACTTTGAGATTCGTTACCACCCGGGGAAGGCAAATGTGGTAGCCGATGCCTTGAGCAGGAAGGACAGAGAACCCATTCGAGTAAAATCTATGAATATAATGATTCATAATAACATTACTACTCAAATAAAGGAGGCGCAACAAGGAGTTTTAAAAGAGGGAAATTTAAAGGATGAAATACCCAAAGGATCGGAGAAGCATCTTAATATTCGGGAAGACGGAACCCGGTATAGGGCTGAAAGGATTTGGGTACCAAAATTTGGAGATATGAGAGAAATGGTACTTAGAGAAGCTCATAAAACCAGATACTCAATACATCCTGGAACGGGGAAGATGTACAAGGATCTCAAGAAACATTTTTGGTGGCCGGGTATGAAAGCCGATGTTGCTAAATACGTAGGAGAATGTTTGACGTGTTCTAAGGTCAAAGCTGAGCATCAGAAACCATCAGGTCTACTTCAACAACCCGAAATCCCGGAATGGAAATGGGAAAACATTACCATGGATTTCATCACTAAATTGCCAAGGACTGCAAGTGGTTTTGATACTATTTGGGTAATAGTTGATCGTCTCACCAAATCAGCACACTTCCTACCAATAAGAGAAGATGACAAGATGGAGAAGTTAGCACGACTGTATTTGAAGGAAGTCGTCTCCAGACATGGAATACCAATCTCTATTATCTCTGATAGGGATGGCAGATTTATTTCAAGATTCTGGCAGACATTACAGCAAGCATTAGGAACTCGTCTAGACATGAGTACTGCCTATCATCCACAAACTGATGGGCAGAGCGAAAGGACGATACAAACGCTTGAAGACATGCTACGAGCATGTATTATTGATTTCGGAAACAGTTGGGATCGACATCTACCGTTAGCAGAATTTTCCTACAACAACAGCTACCATTCAAGCATTGAGATGGCGCCGTTTGAAGCACTTTATGGTAGAAAGTGCAGGTCTCCGATTTGTTGGAGTGAGGTGGGGGATAGACAGATTACGGGTCCGGAGATTTTACAAGAAACTACCGAGAAGATCATCCAAATTCAACAACGGTTGAAAACCGCCCAAAGTCGACAAAAGAGCTACGCTGACATTAAAAGAAAAGATATAGAATTTGAAATTGGAGAGATGGTCATGCTTAAAGTTGCACCTTGGTAAGGCGTTGTTCGATTTGGTAAACGAGGGAAATTAAATCCAAGGTATATTGGACCATTCAAGATTATTGATCGTGTCGGACCAGTAGCTTACCGACTAGAGTTACCTCAACAACTCGCGGCTGTACATAACACTTTCCACGTCTCGAATTTGAAGAAATGTTTTGCTAAAGAAGATCTCACTATTCCGTTAGATGAAATCCAAATCAACGAAAAACTCCAATTCATCGAAGAACCCGTCGAAATAATGGATCGTGAGGTTAAAAGACTTAAGCAAAACAAGATACCAATTGTTAAGGTTCGATGGAATGCTCGTAGAGGACCCGAGTTCACCTGGGAGCGTGAAGATCAGATGAAGAATAAATACCCGCATCTATTTCCAGAAGATTCGTCAACACCTTCAACAGCTTAAAATTTCGGGACGAAATTTATTTAACGGGTAGGTACTGTAGTGACCCGAACTTTTCCATGTTTATATATATTAATTGAGATTGATGTTTACATGATTAAATGTTTCCAACATGTTAAGCAATCAAACTTGTTAAGACTTGATTAATTGAAATAGGTTTCATATAGACAATTGACCACCCAAGTTGACCGGTGATTCACGAACGTTAAAACTTGTAAAAAACTATATGATGACATATATATGGTTATATATATAGTTAACATGATATTATGATAAGTAAACATATCATTAATTATATTAACAATGAACTACATATGTAAAAACAAGACTACTAACTTAATGATTTTGAAACGAGACATATATGTAACGTTTATCGTTGTAACGACATTTAATGTATATATATCATATTAAGAGATATTCGTACATCATAATATCATGATAATATAATAATTTAAAATCTCTTTTGTTATTATAAACATTGGGTTAACAACATTTAACAAGATCGTTAACCTAAAGGTTTCAAAACAACACTTACATGTAACGACTAACGATGACTTAACGACTCAGTTAAAATGTATATACATGTAGTGTTTTAATATGTATTTATACACTTTTGAAAGACTTCAATACACTTATCAAAATACTTCTACTTAACAAAAATGCTTACAATTACATTCTCGTTCAGTTTCATCAACAATTCTACTCGTATGCACCCGTATTCGTACTCGTACAATACACAGCTTTTAGATGTATGTACTATTGGTATATACACTCCAATGATCAGCTCTTAGCAGCCCATGTGAGTCACCTAACACATGTGGGAACCATCATTTGGCAACTAGCATGAAATATCTCATAAGATTACAAAAATATGAGTAACCATTCATGACTTATTTACATGAAAACAAAATTACATATCCTTTATATCTAATCCATACACCAACGACCAAAAACACCTACAAACACTTTCATTCTTCAATTTTCTTCATCTAATTGAACTCTCTCAAGTTCTATCTTCAAGTTCTAAGTGTTCTTCATAAATTCCAAAAGTTCTAGTTTCATAAAATCAAGAATACTTTCAAGTTTGCTAGCTCACTTCCAATCTTGTAAGGTGATCATCCAACCTCAAGAAATCTTTGTTTCTTACAGTAGGTTATCATTCTAATACAAGGTAATAATCATATTCAAACTTTGGTTCAATTTCTATAACTATAACAATCTTATTTCAAGTGATGATCTTACTTGAACTTGTTTTCGTGTCATGATTTTGCTTCAAGAACTTTGAGCCATCCAAGGATCCATTGAAGCTAGATCCATTTTTCTCTTTTCCAGTAGGTTCATCCAAGGAACTTAAGGTAGTAATGATGTTCATAACATCATTCTATTCATACATATAAAGCTATCTTATTCGAAGGTTTAAACTTGTAATCACTAGAACATAGTTTAGTTAATTCTAAACTTGTTCGCAAACAAAAGTTAATCCTTCTAACTTGACTTTTAAAATCAACTAAACACATGTTCTATATCTATATGATATGCTAACTTAATGATTTAAAACCTGGAAACACGAAAAACACCGTAAAACCAGATTTACGTCGTCGTAGTAACACCGCGGGCTGTTTTGGGTTAGTTAATTAAAAACTATGATAAACTTTGATTTAAAAGTTGTTATTCTGAGGAAATGATTTTTATTATGAACATGAAACTATATCCAAAAATTATGGTTAAACTCAAAGTGGAAGTATGTTTTCTAAAATGGTCATCTAGACGTCGTTCTTTCGACTGAAATGACTACCTTTACAAAAACGACTTGTAACTTATTTTTCCGACTAGAAACCTATACTTTTTTTGTTTAGATTCATAAAATAGAGTTCAATATGAAACCATAGCAATTTGATTCACTCAAAACGGATTTAAAATGAAGAAGTTATGGGTAAAACAAGATTGGATAATTTTTCTCATTTTAGCTACGTGAAAATTGGTAACAAATCTATTCCAACCATAACTTAATCAACTTGTATTATATATTATGTAATCTTGAGATACCATAGACACGTATACAATGTTTCGACCTATCATGTCGACACATCTATATATATTTCGGAACAACCATAGACACTCTATATGTGAATGTTGGAGTTAGCTATACAGGGTTGAGGTTGATTCCAAAATATATATAGTTTGAGTTGTGATCAATACTGAGATACGTATACACTGGGTCGTGGATTGATTCAAGATAATATTTATCGATTTATTTCTGTACATCTAACTGTGGACAACTAGTTGTAGGTTACTAACGAGGACAGCTGACTTAATAAACTTAAAACATCAAAATATATTAAAAGTGTTATAATATATTTTGAACATACTTTGATATATATGTATATATTGTTATAGGTTCGTGAATCAACCAGTGGCCAAGTCTTACTTCTCGACGAAGTAAAAATCTGTGAAAGTGAGTTATAGTCCCACTTTTAAAATCTAATATTTTGGGATGAGAATACATGCAGGTTTTATAAATGATTTACAAAATAGACACAAGTACGTGAAACTACATTCTATGGTTGAATTATCGAAATCGAATATGCCCCTTTTTATTAAGTCTGGTAATCTAAGAATTAGGGAACAGACACCCTAATTGACGCGAATCCTAAAGATAGATCTATTGGGCCTAACAAACCCCATCCAAAGTACCGGATGCTTTAGTACTTCGAAATTTATATCATATCCGAAGGGTGTCCCGGAATGATGGGGATATTCTTATATATGCATCTTGTTATTGTCGGTTACCAGGTGTTCACCATATGAATGATTTTTATCTCTATGTATGGGATGTGTATTGAAATATGAAATCTTGTGGTCTATTGTTACGATTTGATATATATAGGTTAAACCTATAACTCACCAACATTTTTGTTGACTTTTTAAGCATGTTTATTCTCAGGTGATTATTAAGAGCTTCCGCTGTCGCATACTTAAATAAGGACAAGATTTGGAGTCCATGCTTGTATGATATTGTGTAAAAACTGCATTCAAGAAACTTATTTTGTTGTAACATATTTGTATTGTAAACCATTATGTAATGGTCGTGTGTAAACAGGATATTTTAGATTATCATTATTTGATAATCTACGTAAAGCTTTTTAAAACCTTTATTGTTGAAATAAAGGTTATGGTTTGTTTAAAAATGAATGCAGTCTTTGAAAAACGTCTCATATAGAGGTCAAAACCTCGCAACGAAATCAATTAATATGGATATAAAGGATATGTAATTTTGTTTTCATGTAAATAAGTCATGAATGGTTACTCATATTTTTGTAATCTTATGAGATATTTCATGCTAGTTGCCAAATGATGGTTCCCACATGTGTTAGGTGACTCACATGGGCTGCTAAGAGCTGATCATTGGAGTGTATATACCAATAGTACATACATCTAAAAGCTGTGTATTGTACGAGTACGAATACGGGTGCATACGAGTAGAATTGTTGATGAAACTGAACGAGAATGTAATTGTAAGCATTTTTGTTAAGTAGAAGTATTTTGATAAGTGTATTGAAGTCTTTCAAAAGTGTATAAATACATATTAAAACACTACATGTATATACATTTTAACTGAGTCGTTAAGTCATCGTTAGTCGTTACATGTAAGTGTTGTTTTGAAACCTTTAGGTTAACGATCTTGTTAAATGTTGTTAACCCAATGTTTATAATAACAAAAGAGATTTTAAATTATTATATTATCATGATATTATGATGTACGAATATCTCTTAATATGATATATATACATTAAATGTCGTTACAACGATAAACGTTACATATATGTCTCGTTTCAAAATCATTAAGTTAGTAGTCTTGTTTTTACATATGTAGTTCATTGTTAATATAATTAATGATATGTTTACTTATCATAATATCATGTTAACTATATATATAACCATATATATGTCATCATATAGTTTTTTACAAGTTTTAACGTTCGTGAATCACCGGTCAACTTGGGTGGTCAATTGTCTATATGAAACCTATTTCAATTAATCAAGTCTTAACAAGTTTGATTGCTTAACATGTTGGAAACATTTAATCATGTAAACATCAATCTCAATTAATATATATAAACATGGAAAAGTTCGGGTCACTACAGTACCTACCCGTTAAATAAATTTCGTCCCGAAATTTTAAGCTGTTGAAGGTGTTGACGAATCTTCTGGAAATAGATGCGGGTATTTCTTCTTCATCTGATCTTCACGCTCCCAGGTGAACTCGGGTCCTCTACGAGCATTCCATCGAACCTTAACAATTGGTATCTTGTTTTGCTTAAGTCTTTTAACCTCACGATCCATTATTTCGACGGGTTCTTCGATGAATTGGAGTTTTTCGTTGATTTGGATTTCATCTAACGGAATAGTGAGATCTTCTTTAGCAAAACATTTCTTCAAATTCGAGACGTGGAAAGTGTTATGTACAGCCGCGAGTTGTTGAGGTAACTCTAGTCGGTAAGCTACTGGTCCGACACGATCAATAATCTTGAATGGTCCAATATACCTTGGATTTAATTTCCCTCGTTTACCAAATCGAACAACGCCTTACCAAGGTGAAACTTTAAGCATGACCATCTCTCCAATTTCAAATTCTATATCTTTTCTTTTAATGTCAGCGTAGCTCTTTTGTCGACTTTGGGCGGTTTTCAACCGTTGTTGAATTTGGATGATCTTCTCGGTAGTTTCTTGTAAAATCTCCGGACCCGTAATCTGTCTATCCCCCACCTCACTCCAACAAATCGGAGACCTGCACTTTCTACCATAAAGTGCTTCAAACGGCGCCATCTCAATGCTTGAATGGTAGCTGTTGTTGTAGGAAAATTCTGCTAACGGTAGATGTCGATCCCAACTGTTTCCGAAATCAATAACACATGCTCGTAGCATGTCTTCAAGCGTTTGTATCGTCCTTTCGCTCTGCCCATCAGTTTGTGGATGATAGGCAGTACTCATGTCTAGACGAGTTCCTAATGCTTGCTGTAATGTCTGCCAGAATCTTGAAATAAATCTGCCATCCCTATCAGAGATAATAGAGATTGGTATTCCATGTCTGGAGACGACTTCCTTCAAATACAGTCGTGCTAACTTCTCCATCTTGTCATCTTCTCTTATTGGTAGGAAGTGTGCTGATTTGGTGAGACGATCAACTATTACCCAAATAGTATCAAAACCACTTGCAGTCCTTGGCAATTTAGTGATGAAATCCATGGTAATGTTTTCCCATTTCCATTCTGGGATTTCGGGTTGTTAAAGTAGACCTGATGGTTTCTGATGCTCAGCTTTGACCTTAGAACACGTCAAACATTCTCCTACGTATTTAGCAACATCGGCTTTCATACCCGGCCACCAAAAATGTTTCTTGAGATCCTTGTACATCTTCCCCGTTCCAGGATGTATTGAGTATCTGGTTTTATGAGCTTCTCTAAGTACCATTTCTCTCATATCTCCAAATTTTGGTACCCAAATCCTTTCAGCCCTATACCGGGTTCCGTCTTCCCGAATATTAAGATGCTTCTCCGATCCTTTGGGTATTTCATCCTTTAAATTTCCCTCTTTTAAAACTCCTTGTTGCGCCTCCTTTATTTGAGTAGTAATGTTATTATGAATCATTATATTCATAGATTTTACTCGAATGGGTTCTCTGTCCTTCCTGCTCAAGGCATCGGCTACCACATTTGCCTTCCCCGGGTGGTAACGAATCTCAAAGTCGTAATCATTCAATAATTCAATCCACCTACGCTGCCTCATATTCAGTTGTTTCTGATTAAATATGTGTTGAAGACTTTTGTGGTCGGTATATATAATACTTTTGACCCCATATAAGTAGTGCCTCCAAGTCTTTAATGCAAAAACAACCGCGCCTAATTCCAAATCATGCGTCGTATAATTTTGTTCGTGAATCTTCAATTGTCTAGACGCATAAGCAATCACCTTCGTTCGTTGCATTAATACACAACCGAGACCTTGCTTTGATGCATCACAATAAATCACAAAATCATCATTCCCTTCAGGCAATGACAATATAGGTGCCGTAGTTAGCTTTTTCTTCAATAACTGAAACGCTTTCTCTTGTTCATCATTCCATTCAAATTTCTTCCCTTTATGCGTTAATGCAGTCAAGGGTTTTGCTATTCTGGAAAAGTCTTGGATGAACCTTCTATAGTAACCAGCTAGTCCTAAAAACTGGCGTATGTGTTTCGGAGTTTTCGGGGTTTCCCACTTTTCAACAGTTTCTATCTTTGCCGGATCCACCTTAATACCTTCTTTGTTCACTATGTGACCAAGGAATTGAACTTCTTCCAACCAAAATGCACACTTTGAAAACTTAGCGTACAATTCTTCCTTCCTCAATACTTCTAACACCTTTCTCAAATGTTCACCGTGTTCTTGGTCATTCTTTGAGTAAATAAGTATGTCATCAATGAAAACAATGACAAACTTGTCAAGGTATGGTCCACACACTCGGTTCATAAGGTCCATGAACACAGCTGGTGCATTAGTTAAACCAAACGGCATGACCATAAACTCGTAATGACCGTAACGTATTCTGAAAGCAGTCTTTGGAATATCATCTTCTTTCACCCGCATTTGATGATACCCGGAACGTAAGTCAATCTTTGAATAAACAGACGAGCCTTGTAGTTGATCAAATAAGTCGTCGATTCTCGGTAGTGGGTAGCGGTTCTTGATGGTAAGTTTGTTCAACTCTCGGTAGTCGATACACAACCTGAATGTACCATCTTTCTTCTTGACAAACAAAACAGGAGCTCCCCACGGTGATGTGCTTGGTCGAATGAAACCACGCTCTAAAAGTTCTTGTAATTGGCTTTGCAGTTCTTTCATCTCGCTGGGTGCGAGTCTGTAAGGAGCACGAGCTATTGGTGCAGCTCCTGGTACAAGATCTATTTGAAATTCAACGGATCGATGTGGGGGTAATCCCGGTAATTCTTTTGGAAATACATCGGGAAATTCTTTTGCAATGGGAACATCATTGATGCTCTTTTCTTCAGTTTGTACTTTCTCGACGTGTGCTAGAACAGCATAGCAACCTTTTCTTATTAGTTTTTGTGCCTTCAAATTACTAATAAGATGTAGCTTCGTGTTGCCCTTTTCTCCGTACACCATTAAGGGTTTTCCTTTTTCTCGTATAATGCGAATTGCATTTTTGTAACAAACGATCTCCGCTTTCACTTCTTTCAACCAGTCCATACCGATTATCACATCAAAACTCCCTAACTCTACTGGTATCAAATCAATCTTAAATGTTTCGCTAACCAGTTTAATTTCTCGATTCCGACATATATTATCTGCTGAAATTAATTTACCATTTGCTAATTCGAGTAAAAATTTACTATCCAAAGGCGTCAATGGACAACTTAATTTAGCACAAAAATCTCTACTCATATAGCTTCTATCCGCACCCGAATCAAATAAAACGTAAGCAGATTTATTGTCAATAAGAAACGTACCCGTAACAAGCTCCGGGTCTTCCTGTGCCTCTACCGCATTAATATTGAAAACTCTTCCACGGCCTTGTCCATTCGTGTTCTCCTGGTTCGGGCAATTTCTAATAATGTGGCCTGGTTTTCCACATTTATAACAAACTACATTGGCATAACTTGCTCCGACACTACTTGCTCCGCCATTACTCGTTCCGACACCATTTGTTCCTTTCATTCTATTAACCCCTGGTCCGTAGACCTCACACTTCGCCGTGCTATGACCATTTCTTTTACACTTGTTGCAAAATTTGGTGCAGAACCCCGAGTGATTCTTTTCACACCTTTGGCATAGCTGCTTCTGATTGTTGTTGTTGTTGCGGTTATTATTGTTGTTGGGATGATTGTTGTAGTTGCTGTTGTTGTTGTTGTTGTTGTTGTTGGGCCGTTTGTTGTAGTTGCGATTGATGTTGCGATTGTTGGGATAATTGTTGCGATTATTGTTGTAATTGCTGTTGTTGTTGTATTGGTGATTCTTATCACCGTTTTCCTCCCACTTTCTTTTGACTTGCTTCACATTGGCCTCTTCAGCAGTCTGTTCTTTAATTCTTTCTTCAATCTGGTTCACTAGTTTGTGAGCCATTCTACATGCCTGTTGTATAGAGGCGGGCTCGTGTGAACTTATATCTTCTTGGATTCTTTCCGGTAATCCTTTCACAAACGCGTCGATCTTCTCTTCCTCATCTTCGAATGCTCCCGGACACAATAGGCACAATTCTGTGAATCGTCTTTCGTACGTGGTAATATCAAATCCTTGGGTTCGTAACCCTCTAAGTTCTGTCTTGAGCTTATTGACCTCGGTTCTGGGACGGTACTTCTCGTTCATCAAGTGCTTGAATGCTGACCACGGTAGTGCGTACGCATCATCTTGTCCCACTTGCTCTAGATAGGTATTCCACCATGTTAACGCAGAACCTGTGAAGGTATGCGTAGCGTACTTCACTTTGTCCTCTTCAGTACACTTACTTATGGCAAACACCGATTCAACCTTCTCGGTCCACCGTTTCAATCCGATCGGTCCTTCGGTTCCATCAAATTCCAAAGGTTTGCAGGCAGTGAATTCTTTGTAGGTGCATCCTACACGATTTCCTGTACTGCTAGATCCAAGGTTATTGTTGGTATGTAGCGCAGCCTGTACTGCGGCTATGTTTGAAGCTAGAAAAGTACGGAATTCCTCTTCATTCATATTCACGATGTGTCGAGTAGTCGGTGCCATTTCCTTCAAAATAGTTAAATGGAACAAGTTAATCATACAGAATATTAAGAGTAGTTAATAGTATTTCGTAGCATAATATGAACTCATTTATAAAAGCTTTTTCTTCATATTAGCGTTTTATAAGTTTAAATTCGGGTAGTACCTACCCGTTAAGTTCATACTTAGTAGCTAATATACAATTCAACTACTACAATTCTATATGAAAAACTGATTGTAATAATATTTCGCGTTCAAACTTTTATACAATATTTTACAAACTTACAATACCGCTTATTTTACATAAAGCATGAAATATAGCACACAATAACTTTGATACAAGATAGTTGTGAAGACAATTCTAGCTAGTACACAAGTCGTTCAGCAAAGGCAATAAAGACACGTAATTCATACGTCCAGAAACAAGTCATGCATTCTGGTTTTACTAGGACTACTTCCCATCCTTGGTCTTGTGCAACATAACCGTTATGGCCGTTGATAAGACAGCGTGTTGTAACGTCATCAAAGGGACGAGGGTTACGTAATGTCCAACAGTCCCGTAATAATCTAAAAACCTCATTTCTTACCCCAATTACCGACTCCGTCACTTGTGGAAACGTTTTGTTTAATAGTTGTAGCCCGATGTTCTTGTTCTCACTTTGGTGAGAAGCGAACATTACTAATCCGTAAGCATAACATGCTTCTTTATGTTGCATGTTAGCCGCTTTTTCTAAATCACGAAGTCCAATATTCGGATATATTGAGTCAAAATAATTTCTTAACCCGTTGCGTAATATAGCATTTGGGTTCCCCGCAATATATGCGTCAAAGTAAACACATCGTAACTTATGGGTTTCCCAATGTGATATCCCCCATCTTTCAAACGAAAGTCTCTTATAAACCAAGACATTCTTGGAACGTTCTTCGAATGTCTTACAAACTGATCTCGCCTTAAATAGTTGTGCCGAAGAATTCTGGCCGACTCTAGACAAGATTTCATCAATCATGTCTCCGGGTAGGTCTCTTAAAATATTGGGTTGTCTATCCATTTTGTGTTTTTAAACTGTAAAATAGACAAGAGTTAGATTCATAAAAAAAATACTTATTAATACAAGCAATTTTTACATATATCATAAAGTATAAGAACACTATATTACATATATAACACCACACGAATACAACTATCTTATTCCGTCTCGCTCGTTTCTTCTTCTTCGGTTTTGGTTCGTTTTGCCAAGTTTCTAGGGATATATGATGTTCCCCTAATACGAGCCGTCGTTGTCCACATTGGTTTAGAAAAACCTGGTGGTTTAGAGGTTCCCGGGTCATTGTTACAACTTAAGGACTTCGGGGGTTGACGATACATATAAAGTTCATCGGGGTTGGAATTAGATTTCTCTATTTTTATGCCCTTTCCCTTATTATTTTCTTTTGCCTTTTTAAATTCAGTTGGGGTAATTTCTATAACATCATCGGAATTCTCGTCGGAATCCGATTCATCGGAGAATTGGTAATCCTCCCAATATTTTGCTTCCTTGGCGGAAACACCATTGACCATAATTAACTTTGGTCGGTTGGTTGAGGATTTTCTTTTACTTAACCGTTTTATTATTTCCCCCACCGGTTCTATTTCTTCATCCGGTTCCGATTCTTCTTCCGGTTCCGATTCTTCTTCTGGTTCCGACTCTTCTTCCGGTTCCTCTTCGGGAACTTGTGAATCAGTCCACAAATCATTCTAATTTACATTTGACTCTTCATTATTATTAGGTGAGTCAATGGGACTTGTTCTAGAGGTAGACATCTATCACATAATATCAAACACGTTAAGAGATTAATATATCACATAATATTCATATGTTAAAAATATATAGTTTCCAACAAAAATGTTAAGCAATCATTTTTAAAGAAAACACGGTCGAAGTCCAGACTCACTAATGCATCCTAACAAACTCGATAAGACACACTAATGCAAATTTTCTGGTTCTCTAAGACCAACGCTCGGATACCAACTGAAATGTCCCGTTCTTATTGATTAAAAACGTTCCATATTAATTGATTTCGTTGCGAGGTTTTGACCTCTATATGAGACGTTTTTCAAAGACTGCATTCATTTTTAAACAAACCATAACCTTTATTTCAACAATAAAGGTTTTAAAAAGCTTTACGTAGATTATCAAATAATGATAATCTAAAATATCCTGTTTACACACGACCATTACATAATGGTTTACAATACAAATATGTTACAACAAAATAAGTTTCTTGAATGCAGTTTTTACACAATATCATAAAAGCATGGACTCCAAATCTTGTCCTTATTTAAGTATGCGACAGCGGAAGCTCTTAATAATCACCTGAGAATAAACATGCTTAAAACGTCAACAAAAATGTTGGTGAGTTATAGGTTTAACCTATATATATCAAATCGTAACAATAGACCACAAGATTTCATATTTCAATACACATCCCATACATAGAGATAAAAATCATTCATATGGTGAACACCTGGTAACCGACAATAACAAGATGCATATATAAGAATATCCCCATCATTCCGGGACACCCTTCGGATATGATATAAATTTCGAAGTACTAAAGCATCCGGTACTTTGGATGGGGTTTGTTAGGCCCAATAGATCTATCTTTAGGATTCGCGTCAATTAGGGTGTCTGTTCCCTAATTCTTAGATTACCAGACTTAATAAAAAGGGGCATATTCGATTTCGATAATTCAACCATAGAATGTAGTTTCACGTACTTGTGTCTATTTTGTAAATCATTTATAAAACCTGCATGTATTCTCATCCCAAAATATTAGATTTTAAAAGTGGGACTATAACTCACTTTCACAGATTTTTACTTCGTCGGGAAGTAAGACTTGGCCACTGGTTGATTCACGAACCTATAACAATATATACATATATATCAAAGTATGTTCAAAATATATTTACAACACTTTTAATATATTTTGATGTTTTAAGTTTATTAAGTCAGCTGTCCTCGTTAGTAACCTACAACTAGTTGTCTACAGTTAGATGTACAGAAATAAATCGATAAATATTATCTTGAATCAATCCACGACCCAGTGTATACGTATCTCAGTATTGATCACAACTCAAACTATATATATTTTGGAATCAACCTCAACCCTGTATAGCTAACTCCAACATTCACATATAGAGTGTCTATGGTTGTTCCGAAATATATATAGATGTGTCGACATGATAGGTCGAAACATTGTATACGTGTCTATGGTATCTCAAGATTACATAATATATAATACAAGTTGATTAAGTTATGGTTGGAATAGATTTGTTACCAATTTTCACGTAGCTAAAATGAGAAAAATTATCCAATCTTGTTTTACCCATAACTTCTTCATTTTAAATCCGTTTTGAGTGAATCAAATTGCTATGGTTTCATATTGAACTCTATTTTATGAATCTAAACAAAAAAAGTATAGGTTTCTAGTCGGAAAAATAAGTTACAAGTCGTTTTTGTAAAGGTAGTCATTTCAGTCGAAAGAACGACGTCTAGATGACCATTTTAGAAAACATACTTCCACTTTGAGTTTAACCATAATTTTTGGATATAGTTTCATGTTCATAATAAAAATCATTTTCTCAGAATAACAACTTTTAAATCAAAGTTTATCATAGTTTTTAATTAACTAACCCAAAACAGCCCGCGGTGTTACTACGACGGCGTAAATCTGGTTTTACGGTGTTTTTCGTGTTTCCAGGTTTTAAATCATTAAGTTAGCATATCATATAGATATAGAACATGTGTTTAGTTGATTTTAAAAGTCAAGTTAGAAGGATTAACTTTGGTTTGCGAACAAGTTTAGAATTAACTAAACTATGTTCTAGTGATTACAAGTTTAAACCTTCGAATAAGATAGCTTTATATGTATGAATAGAATGATGTTATGAACATCATTACTACCTTAAGTTCCTTGGATGAACCTACTGGAAAAGAGAAAAATGGATCTAGCTTCAATGGATCCTTGGATGGCTCAAAGTTCTTGAAGCAAAATCATGACACGAAAACAAGTTCAAGTAAGATCATCACTTGAAATAAGATTGTTATAGTTATAGAAATTGAACCAAAGTTTGAATATGATTATTACCTTGTATTAGAATGATAACCTACTGTAAGAAACAAAGATTTCTTGAGGTTGGATGATCACCTTACAAGATTGGAAGTGAGCTAGCAAACTTGAAAGTATTCTTGATTTTATGAAACTAGAACTTTTGGAATTTATGAAGAACACTTAGAACTTGAAGATAGAACTTGAGAGAGTTCAATTAGATGAAGAAAATTGAAGAATGAAAGTGTTTGTAGGTGTTTTTGGTCGTTGGTGTATGGATTAGATATAAAGGATATGTAATTTTGTTTTCATGTAAATAAGTCATGAATGGTTACTCATATTTTTGTAATCTTATGAGATATTTCATGCTAGTTGCCAAATGATGGTTCCCACATGTGTTAGGTGACTCACATGGGCTGTTAAGAGCTGATCATTGGAGTGTATATACCAATAGTACATACATCTAAAAGCTGTGTATTGTACGCGTACGAATACGGGTGCATACGAGTAGAATTGTTGATGAAACTGAACGAGAATGTAATTGTAAGCATTTTTGTTAAGTAGAAGTATTTTGATAAGTGTATTGAAGTCTTTCAAAAGTGTATAAATACATATTAAAACACTACATGTATATACATTTTAACTGAGTCGTTAAGTCATCGTTAGTCGTTACATGTAAGTGTTGTTTTGAAACCTTTAGGTTAACGATCTTGTTAAATGTTGTTAACCCAATGTTTATAATAACAAAAGAGATTTTAAATTATTATATTATCATGATATTATGATGTACGAATATCTCTTAATATGATATATATACATTAAATGTCGTTACAACGATAAACGTTACATATATGTCTCGTTTCAAAATCATTAAGTTAGTAGTCTTGTTTTTACATATGTAGTTCATTGTTAATATAATTAAATTTCATATAAAAACTTTAAATTTCATTGTTTAATTGACCACCCAAGTTGACCGGTGATTCACGAACGTTAAAACTTGTAAAAAACTATATGATGACATATATATGGTTATATATATAGTTAACATGATATTATGATAAGTAAACATATCATTAATTATATTAACAATGAACTACATATGTAAAAACAAGACTACTAACTTAATGATTTTGAAACGAGACATATATGTAACGTTTATCGTTGTAACGACATTTAATGTATATATATCATATTAAGAGATATTCGTACATCATAATATCATGATAATATAATAATTTAAAATCTCTTTTGTTATTATAAACATTGGGTTAACAACATTTAACAAGATCGTTAACCTAAAGGTTTCAAAACAACACTTACATGTAACGACTAACGATGACTTAACGACTCAGTTAAAATGTATATACATGTAGTGTTTTAATATGTATTTATACACTTTTGAAAGACTTCAATACACTTATCAAAATACTTCTACTTAACAAAAATGCTTACAATTACATTCTCGTTCAGTTTCATCAACAATTCTACTCGTATGCACCCGTATTCGTACTCGTACAATACACAGCTTTTAGATGTATGTACTATTGGTATATACACTCCAATGATCAGCTCTTAGCAGCCCATGTGAGTCACCTAACACATGTGGGAACCATCATTTGGCAACTAGCATGAAATATCTCATAAGATTACAAAAATATGAGTAACCATTCATGACTTATTTACATGAAAACAAAATTACATATCCTTTATATCTAATCCATACACCAACGACCAAAAACACCTACAAACACTTTCATTCTTCAATTTTCTTCATCTAATTGAACTCTCTCAAGTTCTATCTTCAAGTTCTAAGTGTTCTTCATAAATTCCAAAAGTTCTAGTTTCATAAAATCAAGAATACTTTCAAGTTTGCTAGCTCACTTCCAATCTTGTAAGGTGATCATCCAACCTCAAGAAATCTTTGTTTCTTACAGTAGGTTATAATTCTAATACAAGGTAATAATCATATTCAAACTTTGGTTCAATTTCTATAACTATAACAATCTTATTTCAAGTGATGATCTTACTTGAACTTGTTTTCGTGTCATGATTTTGCTTCAAGAACTTTGAGCCATTCAAGGATCCATTGAAGCTAGATCCATTTTTCTCTTTTCCAGTAGGTTCATCCAAGGAACTTAAGGTAGTAATGATGTTCATAACATCATTCTATTCATACATATAAAGCTATCTTATTCGAAGGTTTAAACTTGTAATCACTAGAACATAGTTTAGTTAATTCTAAACTTGTTCGCAAACAAAAGTTAATCCTTCTAACTTGACTTTTAAAATCAACTAAACACATGTTCTATATCTATATGATATGCTAACTTAATGATTTAAAACCTGGAAACACGAAAAACACCGTAAAACCAGATTTACGCCGTCGTAATAACACCGCGGGCTGTTTTGGGTTAGTTAATTAAAAACTATGATAAACTTTGATTTAAAAGTTTTTATTCTGAGAAAATGATTTTTATTATGAACATGAAACTATATCCAAAAATTATGGTTAAACTCAAAGTGGAAGTATGTTTTCTAAAATGGTCATCTAGACGTCGTTCTTTCGACTGAAATGACTACCTTTACAAAAACGACTTGTAACTTATTTTTCCGACTAGAAACCTATACTTTTTTTGTTTAGATTCATAAAATAGAGTTCAATATGAAACCATAGCAATTTGATTCACTCAAAACGGATTTAAAATGAAGAAGTTATGGGTAAAACAAGATTGGATAATTTTTCTCATTTTAGCTACGTGAAAATTGGTAACAAATCTATTCCAACCATAACTTAATCAACTTGTATTATATATTATGTAATCTTGAGATACCATAGACACGTATACAATGTTTCGACCTATCATGTCGACACATCTATATATATTTCGGAACAACCATAGACACTCTATATGTGAATGTTGGAGTTAGCTATACAGGGTTGAGGTTGATTCCAAAATATATATAGTTTGAGTTGTGATCAATACTGAGATACGTATACACTGGGTCGTGGATTGATTCAAGATAATATTTATCGATTTATTTCTGTACATCTAACTGTGGACAACTAGTTGTAGGTTACTAACGAGGACAGCTGACTTAATAAACTTAAAACATCAAAATATATTAAAAGTGTTGTAAATATATTTTGAACATACTTTGATATATATGTATATATTGTTATAGGTTCGTGAATCAACCAGTGGCCAAGTCTTACTTCCCGACGAAGTAAAAATCTGTGAAAGTGAGTTATAGTCCCACTTTTAAAATCTAATATTTTGGGATGAGAATACATGCAGGTTTTATAAATGATTTACAAAATAGACACAAGTACGTGAAACTACATTCTATGGTTGAATTATCGAAATCGAATATGCCCCTTTTTATTAAGTCTGGTAATCTAAGAATTAGGGAACAGACACCCTAATTGACGCGAATCCTAAAGATAGATCTATTGGGCCTAACAAACCCCATCCAAAGTACCGGATGCTTTAGTACTTCGAAATTTATATCATATCCGAAGGGTGTCCCGGAATGATGGGGATATTCTTATATATGCATCTTGTTATTGTCGGTTACCAGGTGTTCACCATATGAATGATTTTTATCTCTATGTATGGGATGTGTATTGAAATATGAAATCTTGTGGTCTATTGTTACGATTTGATATATATAGGTTAAACCTATAACTCACCAACATTTTTGTTGACGTTTTAAGCATGTTTATTCTCAGGTGATTATTAAGAGCTTCCGCTGTCGCATACTTAAATAAGGACAAGATTTGGAGTCCATGCTTGTAAGATATTGTGTAAAAACTGCATTCAAGAAACTTATTTTGTTGTAACATATTTGTTTTGTAAACCATTATGTAATGGTCGTGTGTAAACAGGATATTTTAGATTATCATTATTTGATAATCTACGTAAAGCTTTTTAAAACCTTTATTGTTGAAATAAAGGTTATGGTTTGTTTAAAAATGAATGCAGTCTTTGAAAAACGTCTCATATAGAGGTCAAAACCTCGCAACGAAATCAATTAATATGGAACGTTTTTAATCAATAAGAACGGGACATTTCAATTGGGCCATCAAAATCTCTTCAAGTAAACCGAAGCCATGTTGCTGCTATAGGAAGTCGTGATTTTCTGTTTTCTTTGGGATGATACCGATTAAGGTATATGATTGTGATGAGATGATGTTAATATGGTTGATGATAGTGATACATGGTAATGATGATGGTCATGGAATTAGAGTAATGATGATGAGTGATAGTTATATTAGAAGATGATAATACGCTAATGATGATCGTGATAATGAAGTTACGGTGATTGAAGATTATGGAGGACGAAGAGACTAGGATGATGTTAAGTGATGATGAGGATAAGACTCGTTGTTGCCGCTATACGTTTTTTTTTATTCGCTGCACAACAAAAACTTCACAGATACACATCCTAATTTAATCATTGGGCCTATTGTGATGATTAATGGACTAGGGTTTGCATCTTGGGCTCGTTAAATAATGGGTTGAGGTTGTTTATTTTGTTGGGCCGATTGTTGAAGTGCTGGGCCGAATAAGAGGAAACCGAGATGATTACGAGTTATATTGTTGACGTGCGTATTAAAAATTAGATAAGAGCTTGTAGCTCAGTTGGTTTGATGTGCAAGTATGTTACCGGGAGGTCGCGGGTTCGAGGCATGGAGGCGCCATTTTTGTTTATTTTCTCATCCTTTTAGGTATAAACCTTATTCTTATTATTATTATTATTATTATTATTATTATTATTATTATTATTATTATTATTATTATTATTATTATTATTAATGTTATCATTCTCATTAATATGATTATCATTAATGAGCATTGTTATTACTAAAGATTAATATAATTATCACTAAAAGTATTAATACCTTAAATCTATATTTTTTTAAGACTATTATTAATACTATCATTATTATTAGTAGTATGGATATTATTATTATTATCGTTATAATTATTCTCATGTTATTATAACTAGTATTTTGTAAACAAAAAGAGTAAACACATATAAATATGTTTAACACCCATAAATTTAAATATACTAATACTATTATCTATCTACAATATACAAAATGAAAATATAATAAAATATATAAGTTATTAATATAAAATTTTCACTAATAATAATATAATATAAATATTTATTTGATTACAAGAATGTGTTTTAATACATACATGAATAATATAGGTTCGTGAATCCGAGATCAACCCTACTTTTGTTCAATGTCGTCATATGTATTTTTACTACAAAATACATTAGGTGAGTTTCATTTGCTCCCTTTTACTCTTTATATTTTTGGGCTGAGAATACATGCACTGTTTTAAAGACTGTTTTACAATATTTATATGCTTGAGTTTCATTAATCCCTTTTTAAATGCTTTTGCAATATATATTTTTTGGACTGAGAATACATGCGCTACTTTTATAAATGCTTTACGAAATAGACACAAGTAATCGAAACTACATTCTATGGTTGGATTATCTAATCGAATATGCCCTGTTTATTAAGTCTGGTAATCTAAGAATTAGGGAACAGACACCCTAATTGACGCGAACTCTAAAGATAGATCTATCGGGCCCAACAAGCCCCATCCAAAGTACTGGATGCTTTAGTACTTCGAAATTTATATCATGTCCGAAGGAGGATCCCGGAATGATGGGGATATTCTTATATGTATATTGTGAATGTCGGTTACCAGGTGTTCAATCCATATGAAATATATTTTTGTCTCTATGCATGAGACGTATGTTTATGAGAAATGGAAATATGAAATCTTGTGGTCTATTAAAATGATGGAAACGATTGTTTATGTTAAACTAATGAACTCACCAACCTTTTGGTTGACACTTGAAAGCATGTTTATTCTCAGGTACGAAAGAAATCTTCCGCTGTACATTTGATCATTTTAAAGATATTACTTGGAGTCATTCATGACATATTTCAAAAGACGTTGCATTCGAGTCGTTGAGTTTATCAAGATCATTATTAAGTCAATTATAGTTGGATATATTATGAAATGGTATGCATGTCTGTCAACTTTAGATGTAATGAAAGATTGTCTTTTCAAAACGAATGCAATGTTTGTAAAATGTATCATATAGAGGTCAAGTACCTCGCGATGTAATCAACTGTTGTGAATCGTTTATAATCGATATGGACTTCGTCCGGATGGATTAGGACGGGTCCTTTCACATCTAACCTCAAGAAATCTTTCTTATTTACAGTAAGATATCTTTATAATATAAGGTAATACTCATATTCAAACTTTGGTTCAATTTCTATAACTATAACAATCTTATTTCGAGTGATGATCTTACTTGAACTTGTTTTCGTGTCATGATTCTGCTTCAAGAACTTCGAGCCATCCAAGGATCCATTGAAGCTAGATCCATTTTTCCCTTTTCCAGTAGGTTTATCCAAGAAACTTAAGGTAGTAATGATGTTCATAACATCATTCAATTCATACATGAAAAGCTATCATATTCGAAGTGGTAAACTTGTAATCACTAGAACATAGTTTAGTTAATTCTAAACTTGTTCGCAAATAAAGTTAATCCTTCTAAATACACTTTTAAAATCAACTATACACATGTTCTATATCTATATGATATGCTAACTTAATGATTTAAAACCCGGAAACACGATAAACACCATAAAACCGGATTTACGCCGTCGTAGTTACAACCGGGGGCTGTTTTGGTTTGGATAATTAAAAACTATGAAAAACTTTGATTTAAAAGCTATACTTCTGGGAAAATGATTTTTCTTATGAAGATGAAACCATATCCAAAAATCATGGTTAAACTCAAAGTGAAAGTATGTTTTTCAAAACAGTCGTCAAGATGTCGTTCTTTCGACGGAAATGACTACCTCTTTCAAAAACTACTTGTAACTTGTATTTCTGACTATAAACCTATACCTTTTCTGTTTAGTTTCATAAAGTCAAGTTCAATACGAAACCGTGGCCTCTTAAATCACTCAAAACGGATTAGAAACGAAGAAATGGCGAGCAAAACAAAATTGGTAAAAACTACTCATTTTAGCTACGTGAAAATTTGTAACAAATCTATTCCAACCATAACTTAATCAACTTGTATTGTATATTATGTAATCTTGAGATACCATAGACACGTATACAATGTTTTGTCCTATCATGTTGACACATCTATATATATTTCGGAACAACCATATACACTCTATATGTGAATGTTGGAGTTAGCTATACAGGGTTGAGGTTGATTCCAAAATATATATAGTTTGAGTTGTGATCAATACTGAGATATGTATACACTGAGTCGTGGATTGATTCAAGATATATATATTAAATTATTCATGTACGATCAATTGTGGACTTCTAACATCGGACCGCTAACTGGACAACTAAAAATCATCAATACGTAATAAAGAAAATATTGTGAATATATTTCGATCATATTTTGATATATGTATATATTGTTATAGGTTCGTGAATCCACCCGTGGCCAAGTCAAATTCTCGACGAAGTGATATTTGGTGAAAGTGAGTTATAGTCCCACTTTTAAAATCTAATATTTTTGGGATGAGAATACATGCAGGTTTTATAAATGATTTACAAAATAGACACAAGTACGTAAAACTACATTCTATGGTTGAATTATTGAAATCGAATATGCTCCTTTTTATTAAGTCTGGTAATCTAAGAATTAGGGAACAGACAACCTAATTGACGCGAATCCTAAAGATAGATCTATCGGGCCCAACAAGCCCCATCCAAAGTACCGGATGCTTTAGTAGTTCGAAATTTATATCATGTCCGAAGGAGGATCCCCGAATGATGGGGATATTCTTATATATGCATCTTGTTAATGTCGGTTACCAGGTGTTCACCATATGAATGATTTTTATCTCTATGTATGGGATGTATATTGAAATATGAAATCTTGTGGTCTATTGTTACGATTTGATATATATAGGTTAAACCTATAACTCACCAACATTTTTGTTTACGTTTAAAACATGTTTATTCTCAGGTGAATACTAAGAGCTTCCGCCGTTGCATACTAAAATAAAGACAAGATTTGGAGTCCATGTTTGTATGATATTATGTAAAAACTGCATTCAAAAACATATGTCGATGTAATATATTTCTATTGTAAACCATTATGTAATGGTCATGTGTAAACAGTATATTTTAGATTATCATTATTTGATAATCTACGTAATGCTTTTAAAACCTTTATTGATAAAATAAAGGTTATGGTTGTTTTAAAAATGAATGTAGTCTTTGAGAAACGTCTCATATAGAGGTCAAAACCTCGCAACGAAATCAATTAATATGGAACGTTTATAATCAATATGAACGGGACATTTCACCTACAATCATTATTCAATTTGGAGCTTTAATCCGTTCAAAAACATGTTTTAGTCATAACGGGTGATCCGTGGCTCGGATTTCGATGACCCGAACATGAAAGTTCATCCAATCATCTATCCTAATACACTAGTATCACCTAGAGACTCCAAAAATGGTCACAAAGTCGGACCAAACCTGAACACATTCGTTTTTATATTTTAATTCCATGAAAACACCATTTTAATCATAACTTAAGTTCCGGGAATCGAAATAACATGAATTCGGAGTCTAAAATCAATGTTTTGATGAGATGAACTCATCTAAACACTTTAATTTAAAAAAAGCATCAGTTTAGTGTACTGAAATGGTCGATTAGTCTGCTGTCCACAATCAATGAAACCGAAAACATGTAATATCGAGTAATTCTATGCATACAATCATTAATCCAACAATCCACAAGTACTATACTATCATAATAATCATCAAAAACAGAAAAATTAAATAAAATCAAAAAGCTAGGGTTAGGGTTTATATCAATAATCAAGTGATATGAACGCGTAGAGGAGAACGAGAGCAATCCGATTATGTGTAAAGCCCTAAGATCCAAGCAAGAATTTTAATTGATGATGATAATGATGTTGGTGGTAAGTGATGGCTCAAAAAAAAAAGGGAGGATGAGAGAAAAGACGACTTACTTGATTTAGGTTTAGAATAGAATGAGAAATAAAATGAAAAGCAAAATTGAAAAAAAATGAATATGGGACAAGGGGGTGGTTTTGGCCAAATTTTTGAGAGGGGTGGGCCCCTCATGGCCCACTTTGTCCGAATGGAAGAATACTTGTGGCCCGATCCCCCGAACGAAGCCCGAAACGCGAAAACGCTACTACGCGATTAATTATTCGGAGAGATAACATATATGCAAAAAATAAAATATATAAACACTATATATAATCATATGACATCAAAATATCATATTTAAAATAAATTGGATTTAAAAATCCCAAAAGTATGATCGTTGGTTTGAAAACCGAAAAGATTCGTCGGATAGAAATCCGCGACACGTAGAAACGTATAACTTAAAATATGAATACAATTATTCATTTAGCACATAATATTAAATATATTATTACAAAATTAATAATATAGGTCATAGAAATGATGTGACACGAATAACAGTTAACGGTCGTTAAATAATTAACGGTAAAAGATAACGGAAAAAGTAGGGTCGTTACAAGTCTGCTTTTATTAAAGGTAGATAGATTTTGGAGGGTCCGTTGATTATTAGTGAATTAATGAGTTGGTATAAAAAGAAAAAGCAGAATTTAATGATTTTCAAAGTTGATTTCGAAAAGGCATACGATACCGTCAGCTGGGAATTTTTGGATTTCATGCTTGCCACGTTGGGTTTTAGTGACATATGGCGTGGTCGGATTGGAATGTGCCTCAATTCAGCCCACTCCTCGGTTATCGTTAATGGTAGTCCTACGGGTGAATTTCGTCTCTTTCGGGGTCTTCGTCAGGGGGATCCGTTGAGCTCGTATTTATTTATTTTGATCATGGAAGGTTTACACTTGTGTTCGAAAGAGAAAGTGGAATCGGGTGAGATCTCGGGTGTTTCTTTAGGCGATTCAGGTGTTAAACTGTCTCACTTATTCTATGTGGATGACGTAGTTATCGTGTCGGATTGGAATAGAGATAGTTTGTTGAATTCTCTGCAAGTTTTAAATGACTTTCACCGTTTTTCGGGGTTAAAAATTAATGTAGTGAAGTCACATCTCTTTGGATTGGGTGTGCAAGACGCGATCATTGATAATTACGTGAATGAATTGGGATGCTCAAAAGGTACATTTCCTTTCACTTATTTGGGATTACCTATGGGGTAAATATGAAAAAAATAGTATCTTGGAATACACTTCGTGACCGTTTTATGAAGAAACTATCGGGTTGGAAAGCGAACTTACTTTCCATAGGAGGTCGGCTAACTCTTGTAAAGGCGGTATTGGGGAGCTTAGGCATTTATTACTTGTCGTTATTTAAATGCCCCGTGCTTGTTATCAATGATTTAGAAAGTTTGAGGTCGAGTTTCTTTTGGGGTAGTACACCCGAAACAAAGAAAATGCATTAGATTCGATGGGAGTTAGCCTTAGCTTCACGGGAAAAAGGTGGTCTTGACATCGGGAGTCTTCGATCGTTCAATCTCAGTCAATTATTCAAGTGGATTTGGCGTTTTGCATCATCACCGAATGACTTGTGGGTACGTGTTATAAAATCAATACATGGATCATCAGGTGGTTTAAATACTACACTAGTTTTTTTTTTTTTTTTTAACGGCCAAAAAATTTATAAAAATAAAACGCTCCCTAGCAAGGCGCTAAGGGAGAAAATACAAAGGCGTAGAAAGCCATGAGTTCCAATTAGAAACTAAATGACCTCTATTTTTTATCCAGCGAAAAGAAAATAATCTAATACCTTCTGCTAATGGTGTATGGCTTTCAATCGTAGATGCATTTTATAAAGCTAAATCAACTTCTCTTATACCTTCTGATGTACTTCGCATTAACGTGGGTAGCGGCACTAGTATTCGGTTTTGGAAGGATAATTGGCTAGGAGACGGTGCATTGAAAGATCAATATGGGAGATTATTTCGGTTGGAGTTGGATGAAAATTGTTTGTTAGCAGATAGACTCGTTAACGGTTCGTGGAATTGGATGTAGAGTCGCAATTACATAGGCGCAACAAACGAGTCGAATCTACAACTTTTAGTTTTAAAACTTGGGAATACGATTCTGGGTAACGGTCCAGACACATGGGTTTGGTCACTGTCCGATGATGATGGGTACTCGGTCAGTAAAACGAGATCGTTCATTGATGATCAAGTGCTTCCTTCATCCGACATTTTTACTATGTGGTTCAAACAGATTCCTCGGAAAATTAATATTTTTATTTGGAGGCTAGCGTTAGATAGACTTCCCACTCGGCTTAACTATCGCGTCGTGGCATCGAAATTGAGTCGATTGAGTGTGTATCTTGTAGCTATCGTATCAAATCGGTGCATCACATAATGTTCGAATGCGAGATTGATACCGACTTATGGAGAAAAGTGCGTGTTTGGGTGGATGTCTCTTTACCCCGTTTCACAGAATGGACTGATTGGATAGCATGGTTCGAAGATTGGCGGGAATCCCAAGATAGGAAGACGAGATTGTACATCATTGTGGCTTCTTTGGTTTGGCACATTTGGAAGTTCCGAAATAGTCGTCTTTTTCATCCAAGCCCGTTGAAACGTTGTATTTTATTTGATTTTATTTGTCTTTTTTCTTTTAATTGGTATAGGAATAGAGGCAAAGGAATTGTAAATTGGAATGATTGGCGCCTAAAGCCGTTGTAATTTGGTTCCCGGGCTTTCCCTAGCTCCTTGCTAGTGTAGCCTTTTGGGTTTTTATAAATTTGGAAGTTCTAAAAAAAATAATAATTAATAATAATAATAATAATAATAATAATAATAATAATAATAATAATAATAATAATAATAATAATAATAATAATAATAATAATAATAATAATAATAATAATAAATAATTCATTTAAAATAATTGATAGAAAAAATTACGCCATTGGTACCCATGGTTTGTACACTTTTACATGACAAGACATAAACGTTTTTCTTTTTGCATGCTTGATACCTATGTTTTGCTTATTATACGTAAAATGACAAAATTACCCTCACATGTGTTGCACATGTGAGGTGTTGATATCAAACAAGTAAAATAAGCAAAACCCATGTACCAACCATGAAAAAAAAGTTTAGGTTTTGTTATGCAAAAGTGTACAAACCACAAGTACCAATGGCGTAATTGTTTCGGAAAATTAATTAACAAATATTTGAGCTAGCTAATCCTGGCTTGAAAGTCTTTTTCTCGAGAATACAAATAAACACATTGAATGTACAAATTAAATGCACAATTTTGAAGCATTTAATCAAGAGACTTAGAGACACAAATACAACCTAAGACCATTTGTAATGGTTGTGGCGTTTCTTTGTCGTGTTTCCTGTTTTTTACACTTTTTTTTATGAGTAGGACATGTTTCTTTTTTAGGTGGAGTAGTGATGGTGTTTCTTTTTGATTTTGGTTGATTTTGGTTAGGAGTATTGTGATGATGTATTAAAATATAATTGGGTTAAGAATTAAAATGGAATAAAAATAATATTTAAAAGATAAATAAAACAAGAAACACCATATTCTTCTCCCGTCACTTTCCAACTGACGCCAAAGAAACACCACAAGTGTAGGGATGGCAATGGCCACCCGATCTGGCGGATATCCACCCGATCCACCCGCTACGTAATGGATATGGACGAACCTAAATGGATATGGATACGGATATGGATGAACCTAAATGGATATGGATATGGACATGGATGAAAAGTTTCATCCATGGATATATCCATTATCACCCGAAATACATATACAAATACATAAATATAGATATATGTTTACATATTTACTATTACAAGTTCATTTACCGTTAGATTTATATTTTGCTTTCAACCTTATAATGAAATAACTATAATATATTATAATAAAACACGCATATCTAATAAAATAAACTTAAAAATTTCATATTTAATTTTTCATAATCTATGTGTTATAGTAAAATTTAAAAAATTTTGTTATATCTTCGATAAAGATTACACATTCTTATATGTAGATTTTAAATATGTCATGTTATATTTATTTCTGCTATACTACATTTTTATTTTAATCGCCTATTAGAAAATATCATAACATTTTTTTAATATCCATTGGATATCCATTAACCCGGTTAATCCACTGGATATGGATATGAATGGATGACCTGAAACTAAACGGATATGAATATGGATATGGATATGGATGAACAAAAACTAAATGGATATGGATGTGGATACGGCATCACCCGCTCCATATCCGATCCATTGCCATCCCTACACAAGTGATACCCTGTTACGCCGGATTTCGGCGTTTCTTCTCCGTCACATCACCAAGTGACGCCGTCACTTGGTACTGTTGCAAATAGTCTAAATATAGTTCTGAATGTGAAACTCTGGGCTCAAAATCAATTTGGTGAGTCATACTCTAAAACTTATTATCGTACGTATAAAATATTTTATATACTGTACTATTTGGTAAAAACCACTTCAATTGAGATAAACGTCAACCATGCATTGATGCAGCCAGCTACACCATAACTGTGTTTATGATAGACGAGACCTATGTTTGAGCCGGTTGTGGGTCACAAGGCAAATTGGTTCGATAAAATGATTATAACATTTTGATGGTTAAAATATGTAAAGGGAGAAGAAACATGACATTTGCATAATGAAAGGAGCCCATAAGTATTTTGGTGACCAATATCGTTGAGGAGAGGAAAGTGTCCTTAATGAAACACTTTTTCCTGTGACGTAGGAATCACTTAACATGGCATGTCAAACCCCAAAGTTTAGAGTACCTAAGAGAATAATAATACAACTCGTAGCTACATAATAATTAATGAACCCAAATAAGAAAAACATGTCATTTTCGATTTTTCACCAAATGTGCTTTGATACTATATTTTTGGAATCCGTTGAAAATTCAATCATCAATGATTTTTATTACATTCTCTTTTATGAGTTGGCTTTTATAAAATAAAATAAATAAATTGTTTTTTTTAACATCTATACAATGCACGACTCAAAAAACTCACACATACTCAAAGGGAAGCGGTGATTTTGAAGAGAAGAGGTGATCCGAGAGGGAAGGAAAGTGAAGTGATGATCTAAAAATTGAAAAGACATTCTCGTTATTCAATTTTTATGATTGGTCAGAACTTTGAAAGTCAGTATCTATCATGATAAATATTTACTTATCATGATAAATGTTATCAACACTACAGGAAAAACGATCTTCCTTGACGACACTTGGGGACGATTTTTCGTCCCAGAAAGTATTCCCGGACGAAATATTAATATATTTCATAATGCATGTCATAATATAATATATTAACTTTTTGCACCTAGAAATCATGACGAAATATATAACTCATCATATATGATTAATAAATTTAAATAAAGATAACGTAAGTTAATATTACTCATGATCAATATTGTAACAACCAAATGTTATACAGAACTATATAAGATGTAATAATGTTCTATTATGTTATCGACACACGTTAATTAATCGTATTGAACATTTTGAATCACTACACCAGGGAGTCAATATTGAACATTTTTAAAAACAAAACCTGTTTTTAATTCCTTGTTATAACTCACCATAATAAATACCCATAACTTTAGCTTTCTATTTTTACATTTTTACCAAATCCGAAACAACCCAAACGCGTTAAATGGTTCCTATAAGTTTTACAACATTCCGTCTAGCTTCACTATACCCTCAATAATATGTTCAAATGCCCATAACCAAAAAACCACCTCAAACAAAGATTAAAATATAAGTCGAAACACTAGAGTTGACAATCAACCTGCAGTTTTTGAATTTGAAGTTACAAAACATAAAACATTTGGAGTTTGTCAAAGGTAATTCTTATTTATCATATCGTTCATTGAATAGTTTTGCTTTTGGTTGATTTTAATAAATAGATTAAAGTATGTTTATGTTATGTTCTAAAATGAAATGAAATGGGTATATACATTAATGCTACGTACGTTACTAATTACTTTCCTCTAAACCAAACAGATTTTGCATGTTCTGAAACTGAAACAATCTGTTTTTTGAACAGGACTATGAAACAATCAAGATTATTTCTTCTATTGCTTATAATCTGGGTGGTGCTTAAGGAATCACGGTCAGATCTCCCGGGCACATGGGAACTACTTGTCTCCAATGCCCGGATCGCTTCCATGCACACAGCGGTCACTCGTTTCAGTACAGTTGTCCTTCTTGATCGCACTGACCTTAGCCCAACCGAAGAGCGCAATGACCGATACCATTGTCGAAAACACACACTAGACGACCCGAGTGCTACACAAGACTGCTATGCTTACTCGGTCCTGTACGATCTTAGTAACAATTACTTGTTACCGTTAATGGTTGTTACCGACACATGGTGTTCGTCTGGACAATTTCTTCCAGATGGGACCCTCTTACAAACCGGAGGTGATAACGACGGTTTCAAGAAGATACGTAGGTTTAAACCTTGTGAAAATCGGCTTTGTGATTGGGAAGAACTTGAAAATATTGAGTTAGCTGAAGGTAGATGGTATTCTAGTAATCAGATACTACCTAACGGATCCGTTATTATTGTTGGTGGTCGTGATGCGGTTGGCGTCGAACTTTTTCCTCAACAAAATGGTCCGAGGGTTGTGAATTTTCCGTTTCTTGAAGAAGCGAAAGATGACCAAGTGGATAATCTTTACCCTTATGTTCATCTTCTACCAAATGGTCACTTATTTGTGTTTGCTAATAACAAGTCTGTATTATATGACTATACAAATAATGTTGTATTGAAAAGGTACCCGGAATTAGAAGGCGGCCCACGTAATTACCCGTCTGCAGGGTCATCAGTTATACTTGCGTTAACGAGGGATTATTCATCTGCAACGATTGTTGTTTGTGGGGGAGCAGAGTACAGAGCTTTTAAAGAGAACAAAACGGGGGCTCCGGCTCAAAAAAGTTGCGGTCGAATTGAGGCAACCGCAAAAGATCCGGTTTGGGAAATGGAGGACATGCCGTTTGGTCGGATAATGGGCGATATGGTGATGCTTCCAACGGGTGATGTTTTGATCGTAAACGGCGCACAAGCCGGTAGTCAAGGGTTTGAAATGGCGTCTAAACCATGTTTGAATCCGGTCTTGTATAAACCTAATGAACCATTACGCTTGCGTTTTGTGACGCAAAACCCTGGTTCAGTGCCGAGAATGTATCATTCTACGGCTAATTTGCTTCCCGATGGCAGGGTTTTGCTCGCGGGAAGCAACCCACATTCTTATTACAACTTTAGTACTGAGTTCCCTACCGAATTAAAAATCGAAGCATTTTCACCCGAGTATTTGTCTCCCGAGAAAAAGATTATGAGGCCAACAATTATTGGGTTGCCGGAAAAGATACATTATGGAGGTCGTTTCGATATACTAGTGATGTCTGGGTTCCCTATGGCGGTTGTACCAGAAGTAAACATTGCGAGTGCGCCTTTCGCGACACATTCGTTTTCACAGGGTCAGAGACTAGTGAAATTGATGGTGTCAAGTGCGATATCGGGTTTTTTGGGTGAATATAGATTCGAATGTAAGGCACCACCCAACGGAAAGGTAGCACCACCCGGGTATTATATGTTGTTCGTCGTAAACATGGGTGTACCTAGTGTCGCAAGATGGGTGCAGTTGGCTTGATTTCAGTTTATAAAAACTGGTGTTTAAATTGGATTAAAGATTTATTCTTGTAATTGAAATTTATTCTTACTATATTTACTTCGTTTGTAAAGCAACAGTTATGTGTGGCATAACTAATTGATCATGTTTGATATATATTCGAATTGAATTAAAGCTTTGTTATTTTCATTTAGCAAAACAGAAGACTTGTTAAAATGTATGAGCTCTCTAGCTAGATGATTCAAATGTATTGTGCAGACTTTGTTTAAAATAGTCTATTAAACAGAAATAGGAGTTTAAAAAAAAAGGTTCTCTCTCAATTTAAACTCATTTAAAGCAATAGGTATTTGTAACTCAAGCTATTAAGGTAACTCAAGCTATTAAGGAGGAGTAATGATAAATTGGACCACTTTTCATTCCATTTGAAACACCCAATTATAGTACTAACCTCTCTATTAAAGCCCATTTTATACGCTTGCAACAACAATCAGAAAGCAGTTGATATAGCTAGTCTGCAAATTTAGATCAAGATTTAAAACGGCAGCTAATATTGGCTTTCTTCCTTGAAATAAAATCTCCAAATTCCAAAACTTATGTTTGGGTGTAAATGATGATATTAGGAAACCTTTGATTAAAAGGTGTATTTTTACTGATATTTGGAAACTAATTAATAATGTATATGAATATGATTAGGTGATATATATTTTAATAAATAAATATTTTATTTAAAGTTTAAAAGTTACGTATCACTAATATACTTTTATTTCTGTTTGTTTTGATGTAGATTATATTAAAATACTAGTATAGGTTATAAACTTATTGTTTATTTATCATTATTAACATATATAAAATTTTGACCAGATAAACTTTTGTCAAGCTAATTACGCCTGATGAGTTGGCGCATAAATGATATCTTGGTAAAATTTTATTGGTTGAGAAGAAAGTTAGTAAGATTATATACTCCGTATAATTTTGTGTAATTTCGTTGAGAACACTTATAATGAGACGTATGATAATGATTGATGATCCATACACAAGCAACTTTTAGCCGTACACCACCAAATCTGTTTTTAATGCAACTGATCAATCCTAAATTATATGCTAAGATCTAATTTAGGAGTTGAATGCAATGAGGGGTGGATGGTGCTGTTGATAATGTTTTTGGGACCTTATGATCGTCTTTCACTTAGATTCAAGTGATCCATCACCATGTCCCGGTCTTGATCGAATTACCTTGGTTTGATTATGATTAAGGCTTGGGCGTGTTCACAAGCGAACCATAAAAACATTTGTGATGACCCGGGAATTTCCGATCAAATTTAAACTTGATCTTTATATGATTTCGATAAGATAAGCAAAGTCTATAATATCGAGTCTTAAGAAAATTTTGAACTGCTGTCATACATTCAGTTAACCATTGACTACTCTCGATGATTCGCGAACCACTAATTTTAAATAGATACATATATATTTAAAAATATGAATATATAATATTAAATTGAAATATAAGTAATATATGATTTAAGTTGTAAGAACTGAATTATTAATATAACAAACAACATAATAAAGTTGTTATTTAAAAATAATCTATATATATATATTTATAAATATATATATATATATATATATATATATATATATATATATATATATATATATATATAAAGTATATTAAATATAATAATTATACGATTGTAATAATAGTTTATGAGATCGATCATTATTAAACATGTTTAAATACAAGTTAAATATATATTTAAGTGAGTGATTACAACAGTAGTCTAATAACTTAATATCATAATATTCCATAGTATCTATTTAATATTATAAAAGAAAAACGAACCTAATGGCTATGTTGTTTGTGATGTATAGATTCATTATTATTTTTACCATTAAAATTATTATTAATATTATAAACATTAATATAAAAATAACATAATTTATTATTATTATTAGTAATATCAATTATAATATTGTTATTAATAATTATTATTATCATTATTGTTAAGATTATTATTATTATTATTAGTATTATTATTATTAATATATTTATTAATAATAACTATAAATAGAATATAAATATAAATACAATTATATATCAGATATATCTTACGGATTCAGTTACACTTTCCATCACAATTTATCCAGATTTTGTTTTTGTCTAGAATTAATTATATATCAAAACCAAATCGTACGATTCTGTTTAAAGTTGTTTAAATTTTTCTTCCTTATTAATATATGCACTATGAACTAACCTGTAAAATCCACACGCTATAAAACAATTGATTTTTATGATTGTTGGCAAATTGGTTCGAGTTTTCACCTTCATTATTCATTACAAGTCACATTTAACAGCTTTTAAATTGTTGAATTTAACAGAAAAGCAAGAATACAGTCGAACACTCTGTACGTGCTTTTTTTTAAAAACCTCGAATTCAAACGATTTTGCAAAATCTAAAAATACAGTTTTGATGAGAATCAATTACTCAAACTGTCTGTAATTTTTTAAATTTCAATTTATCGAATTGATTGTGTATTTACGAGTCAAACTTTTATATCAAAAATTCAAACGAACGAACAATGATTAAATTCGAGTTCGTTTTTATGTGTTTGATCCAATTGATGTTTGAGGAAGTTTCTAGGATAGATTTGAGATATATTTCGTGTTATAAACTTTGGCTAAAACGTTCCAGAAATCAAAAATCGAAATTGAGTTCATCATGTTCATATGCGTAATACATCAGGTCTGTTTAATTTTTTTTATTTTTGGTTCATATAATCCATCTATCCTAGAACGTTTATGCATCAATTTCCAATATAATTTAAATCTTAAACACTGAATTGTAAACGGGTTTGATCCTTGGTCATTTCTGTTTGGGAAGTAGAAGGAGATAGAAGATGGAAGCTTAATGTATTCGGGTTATAATTAATTGTGGGTATTATAAATCAGAAAACGAACAATGGCTCAATGGTTTACGAGTTTAGTTGTGTATAGAGGAGTCGTGGGTTCGAGGCTGAACAGCAACACATTTTTTTACCATTTTATTGAGGTAGTCATCTATATATTTATCTATTATCAATTTTATTATTATTATTATTATTATTATTATTATTATTATTATTATTATTATTAATATTATTATTATTATTATTATTATTATTATTATTATTATTATTATTATTATTGTTATTATTATTATTATTATTATTATTTGTTATTGTTGTTATTATTATAATTATTATTTGTTATTGTTATTATTATTATTAGTAGTATTAATACTATAGTTATTAACATTATTATTATTATTATTAATATAAGTATTATGATAAAATTATCATGTAATATGATTATATCTACGAATATGAGAATTATTATTATTATCACTAATAGTTGTATTTTGTTATTATTATAATTACGATTAGGATTATTATTATTATTATTATTATTATTATTATTATTATTATTATTATTATTATGAAAATAATATAAATTATCATTAATTTTATTAATATTAGTATTAGTAATACTTTTGTAACTTTTAGTATTATTATGTTTATTATTAAACAAATGTATCAATAATAACAATATCATTATTTTTAATAAGGTTAATATTATTATTATTAGTAAATCATTAATATCATAACTATCTCAAACAGAAAAAATTAATATTTTTACAAATACTATTATTAATATCATTGTTGCTATCACTAATAAGGTTATTATTAACATATGTATATTATTAATGTTGTTATCATTAATTTTTTTACTAATATTAACTTAGTATAATAAAACTAGTATTTTGATAAACAAACTAAATACATACATAAATATACACATTTAACACATATAACATAACAAACTTTAATATCTTTATATATAAAATGAACATATAAAACATATATATATATATATATATATATATATATATATATATATATATATATATATATATATATATATATATATATATATATATATATGTGTGTGTGTGTGTGTGTGTGTGTGTGTTCAATTACAAAAAATGTATATTAATAAATATACAAATGTTATAGGTTAGTGAATCCGAGGCCAACCCTACATTGTTCAGTTGTTCAATATAGTCATATGTATTTTTACTACAAAATACATTAGATGAGTTTCGTTTGCTCCCTTTTACTCTTTACATTTTTAGGACTGAGAATACATGCGCTGTTTTTACAACTGCTTTATTAAATGCTTTTGAAATATATTTTGAACTGCGAATACATGCAAATGCTTTATTAACTGTTTTACAATATTTATATGCGTGAGTTTCATTGCTCCCTTTTTAATTGGTTTGCAATTTACATTTTTAGGCTGGGAATACATGCGCTGTTTTATAACTGTTTTATGAAATGAATACAAATACTAAAACTGATTTTGCGTGAGTTTCATTATTTCCTTTTTAAATGCTTTCGCAATATATATTTTGGGACTGAGAATACATGCGCAGTTTTTATAACTGTTTTACGAAATAGACACAAGTAATTGAAACTACATTATATGGTTGAATGATCGAAATCGAATATGCCCCTTTTTATTTAGTCTGGTAATCTAAGAATTAGGGAACAGACACCCTAATTGACGTGAATTCTAAAGATAGATCTATCGGGCCCAACACGCCCCATCCAAAGTACCGGATGCTTTAGTACTTCGAAATTTATATCATGTCCAAAGGAGGATCCAGGAATGATGGGGATATTCTAATATGCAAATTGTGAATGTCGGTTACCAGGTTTTCAATCCATATGAATGATTTTTGTCTCTATGCATGGGACGTATGTTTATGAGAATTGAAAATACGAAATCTTGTGGTCTATTAAAATTATGAAATGATTCTTTATGATAAACTAATGAACTCACCAACCTTTTGGTTGACACTTGAAAGCATGTTTATTCTCAGGTTTGAAAGAAATCTTCCGCTGTGCATTAGCTCAATTTAAAGATATTACTTGGAGTTATTCATGACATATTTCAAAAGACGTTGCATTCGAGTCGTTGAAGTTCATTAGAGATTATTATTAAGTAAATGGCAGATTAGGTCATTTATAGTTTGGATATTATGAAATGGTATGCATACCTGTCAACTTTCAATGAAATGAAAGATTGTCTTTTAAAAACGAATGCAATGTTTATAAGATGTATCATTTAGAGGTCAAGTACCTCACGATGTAATCAACTATTATGAATCGTTTATAATCAATATGGACTTCGTCCGGATGGATTAGGACGAGTCTTGACAGTTCGTATCAGAGCGGTGGTCTTAGCGAACCAGGTCTGCATTAGCGTGTCTAACTGAGAAGTCGTTAGGATGCATTAGTAAGTCTGGACTTCGACTGTGTCTGCATGTCAAAAGTTTTGCTTAGCATTTTTGTCGGGAATCATCTGTTTATCATCCTTAGAAAATTACCTGCTTATCATTCTTAGTCTAGACACATCTTACTGTAATGATTGCATGAATAGTGTATAGACAAAAATTCGTATCTTAGCGTATCTGCTAATTCATATCTTAACATATCTATTACTGTAGACTTTGCCTGAAAACTTTCGTAGATTCCTCCGTAACTTATGGGATTTTAGTATTATATATACATATGTAAATTATGTATTGCAGGGTACTAAACTACATCCTATAATCTAATTCTTATCGAAAATTCTTCATCTGATCGTACGAGATGAACCCCTCTGTAACGTCCTCCCAATAGGGTCTGGAAGGAACGTCACTAATACAAAACATACCAACATATTATAATAAACGAGAACAATACTAAATGATGAATTTAACTTTAATGAGTACGCAGCGGAAAATGAAATGTCGTTACAATGACAGGAATAACAATATCGTAAATGTTCACATGCAGAAGTAATAAATGCAATATCTCTTGATCCTATGTCCAAGTAGCATCACATAAGCAGTAAGTATAAGAGCTTGAATCAAACAGCACCTGAGACAAAACATGCTAAAGTGTCAACCAAAAAGGTTGAGTGAAGTTCATAGGTTTAACAAAAATTTTGTCGTTGTTTTAGACCACAAGATTTAGTTTGTAAAGTTGATCTCCCGCAGGATCAAAAAGTTATACCAATGCGTGATATTTAGACTAAACGTTCAAGTTTGCCCCATGACAAGTTGTGTCTGTCCTTGTCGGTTTAATTTCATTATTAAGTAATACAAAGACTTAGTCAAATGTATCGGGGACGTTACTCCCGATAGGCCTACCCCCAATAATTAAGCATGCAGCAGCAATTAAAAATATCACTGTAGGGACTTAGTCGGACATAGCCGGGTATAGCATAGTTTAACAGTTTGGTACTTGTGTCTAAAGTGTAAAAAGTAAAAACAGCATGTGTCTCACCCCAAGTAAAAGTAAGTAAGTTTGCTAGCAATTAAAGAGGGGCTATGAATTCACCTTAGTAAGTAGAGAGAGAGTTATTTCTCGGAATAAAGAGTTGAACGAGTGAGCAGGAAAGTCAACCTATTGACATTTAAGAGTAGTTAAGTGTTTTGCCCATGTTTAAGTTTAAGTATGTGTTTGTTTTACTAAGTTTCTATTCCTAGTAAGTTACTATTTTTATAAAGTTTCCATTTTTAGAGAGTTTCTTATTTTACTAAGTTTCTATGACTAGAGAGTTTCTACTTTTATCAGTATTTTCCATTTTAGGATACTTGCCGTATTAGATAAGCTTCCAATCACCCCTTTCCCTTCGAATGGCTAATTTAGATCTAGGGGCTTGAGCCATAGGACCCTTTAAATCGGAAATCCAAACCCTCTGCCTAGAATCTCATAGAAACCATTCGTCAAGAAAGTTCGAAGATCTATACATCTCTAATACATATCCCAAAATGTTTTTATGTTACAGTATAAGTAGTAGGTTATAGGTGCTAGTAATAGTAATAGTGTATACATGTTATTTATTTTATTTTTAATTGCATATAATTTATAACATTATTTACATGTTTCGGTAAAAATAATAACCGAAGTAAAAAGTAAAAAGTAAAAAGTAAAAAAAATAAAAAGTAAGAAAAGAATACTTACTAGTAGTAATTCTTCAAAGAGAGAATGAGAGAAATTTTGGTGTGAGTTTGAATGAGAAATGAGGGGTATTTATACTTGAAAAAATTAGGTAAAAAGAATAAAATAATTAAAAGAAAAAGAAATATTTTAATTCTTAATGGGATTTTAAAATTAAAAAATATTAAATGTTAGGTCATGGGATAATGCACAAAATAAAATAATAAAAG
Source organism: Rutidosis leptorrhynchoides (assembly GCF_046630445.1). Classification (NCBI taxonomy): domain Eukaryota; kingdom Viridiplantae; phylum Streptophyta; class Magnoliopsida; order Asterales; family Asteraceae; genus Rutidosis; species Rutidosis leptorrhynchoides. The sequence goes on from NC_092340.1 coordinate 204,821,672, forward strand.
TAGTTTTTCCATTAAAATTTTTAATTAAAAAGTAATTTATTTATTTATATTTTTTTTTCATTTATTTTAAGGATTTTTTTTATAAATAAACAAATTGATTTAATGCTTTTCCAAGAATATTTGTCAATAATATTTTTTTTTATTTTTATTTTTATTTAATTAATAAATACAAATTTTGCATAAAAATAATAAATAATTCGGTATTTTGTATTTTTAATAATAATTATGATTTTAATTATTAAACTATAGTTTTAGTAAGTTTGTAAATATTATTACATTTATATATAATTAGATTTATTATATAGTTAAATATATAATACATTAACTAAATAATAAAAGTGATACAAAGTTTATATACTTAGTTAAATTATGTCAAATTATATAAATTAATAATATATTATTTATTTAAGCGTACATTGTTGACTAAAAATTATTATTCGGTTACTATTTAATTGTATATAACAACCCTTAATACTTATAGTCAGACATATAACCCTATGGTTAATTCAGTCTTGGGCAATTTAGTAATAAAGTCTATAGTGATACATTCCCACTTCCACTGCGGAATATCGGGTTGTGTCAACAGACCAGAAGGCTTTTGATGTTCAGCCTTGAATTTCAAACAAGTGAGACACTTACTAACATAAGTAGCAATGTCGGCTTTCATATTAGGCCACCAATAGAATTCCTTCACATCGTGGTACATCTTACTGGAACCCAGATGAATAGAATACCTAGTCTTATGCGCTTCATCCAAGACTAGTTCACGGGGATTACCGAAGCGAGGAACCCAAATTATGTTGCCAAAGTACCGTGTACCATTAGCTTTCACTTGGAGTTGGTTCTCGAAACCGATAGGTCCTTCACCTTCGATAAGTGTTGGTTTAATAGCTTCCAGTTGAGCTTCGCAGATTCGTGATATAAGATTTGATTTGATTTTCAGGTTTAAGGCACGAACACGTTTAACATCGTCTTTTTGACTAAGGGCATCGGCAACTACGTTTGCCTTGCCAGGATGATATTCCATCTTACAGTCATAATCGTTCAATAACTCGAGCCATCGGCTTTGCCTCATATTCAGCTGTTTTTGATCAAAGATGTGTCGAGGACTTTTATGGTCAGTGTACACCGTAAACTGGGTACCATATAGATAATGTCTCCATATCTTTAATGCAAATACCACGACACCTAACTCAAGGTCATGTGTGGTATAGTTCTCCTCGTGTTTCTTCAACTGTCTAGATGCGTAGGCAATAACCTTTTCACATTGCATTAAAACACAACCAAAGCCTTGCTTTGAGGCATCGTAGTAAACAACAAAATCATTAGTACCTTCAGGTAAAGATAGAATCGGAGCTGTGGTCAACTTCTCTTTCAGAATCTTGAAAGCAGATTCCTGTTCTTCGGACCACTCAAACTTCTTCCCTTTTTGAGTTAGCTTCGTAAGAGGTTTGGCAAGAAGGGAAAAATCCTTTATGAATCTCCGATAATAACTGGCAAGTGCCAAAAATTGACGAATATGCTTCGCAGTCTTTGGTATCTCCCAGTTCTGGATAGCGGTAATCTTAGCTGGATCGACATGTATTCCATTACTATCAACAACGTGTCCGAGGAATTGTACGGTTTTGAGCCAAAACTCGCACTTAGAAAACTTAGCGTAGAGTTGTTCCTTTCGTAAGAGTTCAAGAATCACGCGCAGATGTTGCTCATGTTCCTTCTCCTCTTGGAGTAGATCAAAATGTCATCAATGAAAACAATGATGAATTTATCGAGATAAGGTTTGCAGACACGGTTCATGAGATCCATGAAAACGGCAGGAGCATTGGTCAAACCAAAAGGCATGACACATAATTCATAGTGCCCATAACGAGTATGAAAAGCAGTGAAAGGACCCGTTCATATACATTATAAACGATTCACAATAGTTGATTACATCACAAGGTATTTGACCTCTATATGATACATTTTACAAACATTGCATTCGTTTTTAAAAGACAAACTTTCTTTACAACGAAAGTTGACGGCATGCACACCATTTCATAATACATCCATAACAATGACTCGAATGCAACGTCTTTCAAAATATGCCATGAATGACTCCAAGTAATATCCTTAAAATGAGCTAATGCACAGCGGAAGATTTCTTTAATACCTGAGAATAAACATGCTTTAAAGTGTCAACCAAAAAGGTTGGTGAGTTCATAGGTTTATCATAACAATCATTTCAATATATTAATAGACCACAAGATTTCTGTTTATAAATATATGTACACTCGCAAGTGTATAAAAGTATTCTATAAGTTGTAGGCACCCGGTAACAAGCCTTAACGTTCATGTTTTACCCTCTGAAGTACACCAGATCAGGTGTGTTTAAAATAACCTCGAAGTACTAAAGCATCCCATAGTCAGGATGGGGTTTGTCAGACCCAATAGATCTATCTTTAGGATTCGCGCCTACCAGTCATACACCAGTAGTTATAGTTACCAAGCTAAGGGGATATTTCTGGTTTAAACCCACGTAGATTTAGTTTTAGTACTTGTGCCTATTTTGTAAAACATTTATAAAAAAACAGCGCATGTATTCTCAGTCCCAAAAATATATATAAAAGGGAGCAAATGAAACTCACCATACTGTATTTCGTAGTAAAAATACATATAACGTCATTTAACAAGTGCAAGGTTGGCCTCGGATTCACGAACCTATATTAATTATATATATTTATATGTTGGTCAACATTTGTCTAACAATTTTTGGTCAAGTCATAGTGTACCACAATCCTAATGCTCGAAACTAATATGCAAAAGTCTACAAAAGTCAACTTGACCTAAAATGACTTCTAAAATTTATACGTGTTTATTATATAACTTAACTATAGTCGTTTTATATATTTAAATATATTTATTAGATTTTATAATAATAAAAGTCATTTATTAATAAAAATTTATATTAACGTTTATATATGATAAAATATACTTTTATATATCTTAAGTAGTAAAATTTATAAAGTTCACTTAATATCGTAAAACTATAGTGGTAAGTATTATTAATGTAATTATATTACGCGTGGTGAAAAATATCTTTGTATCCCCTATTTATTTGATAAAATAATATTGATCATAATAATAATAAGTAAAAGCTGTATTATTTTGTAATAATAATTATTATTATTCTATAAAAAAATAACAATATTTATATTTACTAAAAATGGTATTATGATAAAATGATAATACTAACATAATAGTAATAATGATATTTTATAATAACAATGATATTTCTATTAAAAAAATAACGACGATAGTAATAATAATCATTTTAACAATAATACTAAAATTCAGTTGACTATAACTTCTAATCCGTTCATCGAAACCATTCGATATCTAAATGTAAAGTTCTTAATTTTTCGCTAGATTTCCAATGACATGCATATCATATACCGTATCTCAGTAGCATATGTATCTAATTCAGGATTCAACAAACCTATCTAAGGATAATATCGAATGTACAAGCATGCATAATCCTATATACTCGAGCACTAGTCAGGGATACACTATTGATATATAAAAGTTAAGTTATGAGTGCTCACGTATCAATATTGAGATTCAATATTGCAGGAAAGTACGTAGACGCAACGGAGATGATAAACACTAGATTGACCTCACGAGCATACCCATGAACCATACCCATCACCTCCATAGCTATAACCCATAATTTTCTTAGCTTCGACTCATTCAAAAAAAACTATTTTGAAATCACTCGGACATCACTCCGTCGTAATATTTTATGTATACTAATAATATCTTGAAATAATACAGAGCAAATATATATATATATATATATATATATATATATATATATATATATATATATATATATATATATATATATATATATATATATATATATATATATATATATATGTAAATCGATTGAGAGAGTTTAGAGAAATATATTTTCAAGTTTCTATGAAATAATGAAACCTATTGAATTCTATTTATAATAGATTTTTGAATTATTAAAGTGAATTATTAAAGTATGAATTATTAAAGTAAATTATTAAAGTGAATTATTAAAGTATGAATTATTAAAGTGAATTATTAAAGTATGAATTATTAAAGTGAATTATTAAAGTATGAATTATTAAAGTATGAATTATTAAAGTTAAAGTAAAGTAAAAGTAAAGTTAAAGTATAGTAAAAGTATAAAAACTATGTATGTATAATACGCCTATAAATATATATAATATTAATTTAAATCGTTATATATATTTAATGAAATAAAATATAAATATCGTTATATTTATTATACTGGTTAAGTAATGAGTTGTCAAAAGTGATTCTAGATATTTATAAAAGTTATATACGTTTTAATAATAAAGTTCTTTTTAAACTGAAAACGTTTTTGTACGTTTGAAAATAGATTAATAGAATATTATGGAAACCAATTCTCCACTAGCTTTTGTCTAACTTTCGTAAATGACACTTTTTATTTTTGTTTATAAATAGCTTTACAAATTATTCCGAATATCGTTAAGAGGAATAGATTTTCTCAAATCATAGTGGACCTCTCAACAGAGACTTGTAATCATAATTCAATATTTATGATAATTCAATCATTTAATATATATTTTTTTAATTTCATGGATAATCATATTGAAACAAATACGTTCATATAAAGCATTATACGTTTAAAAACTTTGTTGACATTTTTAATTTATAACATATACATATATACATACATATTCATATATGTTCATTTAATGGTTCGTGAATCATTGGAATTTAGTCGAGGTTTAAATGAATGTATAAACATAGTTTAAAATCCTTGAGATTTAACTTAACAAACATTGCTTATCGTGTCAGAATAATATAAAGATAAAGTTTAAATTTAGTCAGAAATTTCCGGGTCGTTACAGTACCTACCCGTTAAAGAAATTTCGTCCCCGAAATTTGATAGAGGTCGTTATGGCTAACAATGAGAATGTTATTATGACGTAACGATTATGAAGTTTTATCATGTCTAAGAAGTATGGATAAAATAATTCGATTACTCGAAGCGTATGAGGAAAGTTATCGTAAATGAAGGAAATAAGATTACAGTGATTCGTCATATCTTTTGACATCATCACAATTGATCTCCAAATTTAAAGAAAATCTTTGTAATCTATGTTGGATTTGATGCTTCGGTGATTAAGGAGATTATGATTCTCTTCGAATTAATACTATAATCCATCTTGATTTCTCTGTCGGGTATTTCACTATAAATCCACCTCCTTCGTTTCCTTACAACTCACACCTTCTATTCTTTCTCCCTCAACTCATATTTTAAAGTATTTGTCAATATGCTTCATCCAGTATTGATTCTCGATATACTCCTCACTTTCAAGTCTGTCGTTCTTCTTTTTCATCTGCCTCCGGAAGAATCTATTTACTTCTACTATACTCTTGGTTTTATAGTATTTTTAGTTCTTCCGTGTCTTTATATTGATATATACATCGATATATACAGTTTATAATTTTTGGGTGGTTATTGGGTTTTATATCTTCCCTTATATTTCAAAGCCCCTGCTTTTGTCTTCTATAATCATTGACATCCACAGTTAATGCTCCCTTCTATTTGCTGCGATTTATACTCCAATTTCTATTTTGGAGTTTGTCCTTTTGTTTCTTCTTCTTGCGATTAAGCAACGTTTGTAATGGTCCAGTATTCGCATATATGAATTTCAGAATGAACATAGTTAATGTTCTAAGAAAGAAATGGTAATGGCACGATCTTGATTTGTTAATTTACCAGAATACCCTGAAAAGACCGAATCATCAAGAAAATATATTCTTGATATTTTTAGAGATTAAATAGAATACAAGAGTCGTGTAACATGGAACATGATGACGGCATGGTCTGTGAATCGTCATGTCCCATTAGAAACTCAGCATGACTTACTGCAATATAATCATGTTGATAAAGTGTTATTATATTATACTAACTCATGCTTCAGTTCCCAACACTACTTCAAAACATTCATAATTTAAACTCGAAAGTTTATAGAATATAGAAACTAATAGTTTCTTTTATGATGTAACACTGATAGCACAAAGAGATAAATGACTTCAGATAAGATTAGTTGTGAAAATATCTTCAGAAATATCGCGGATATTTATAATGAAAGATATGATAATATCTTAGAATTTCTAATATTGATGGATGATGATGAAGATTTTTCTGTAAAGGTTTAGAATAAAGAATAAGGTATTCGTTAATGACTTTAGCAGGCACTGAATCATTTGGATTCTTTGAAGGCAGATTTAGTCTTTGTGATTTGTCCACAGCCTCCTTCATAGTCTGTTCAATCCGTTTTCCAGTTCCAAACCTTCTCTTTTTCTCAGCTTTACCACCTTACTATTCTTTGTCATCAAACTTTTTACTGTTAAGATCGTTTACAATTTTTGATGCTTCGTCAGCATTTCAAGAACTAGTTTGCAGTTCAAAATATTTTTCAGAACTTCACATTCAAAGTATGTAAGTCCAGGAGATAGACGTTTTACGTACACATATAACTGTTGGCGTAGACATGCTGCGAGATTTCAAAATACTGGTTACTATTTTTTGATGATTCGTATGACAATTCTCGTTACAAGATGCGAATGAGTAAATGATGTGATTTCAATAAATATAATGATTTTTCGAAAAGTCAAAGATAATTGAAGTTGTTGGTAAGTTTATTGATAAGGTGGCGAGATATGAAAGGTCCCCAGTAACGATGACAAAAGGGCAACATATCTATCGAGGTTATAATAAGACTAGTCCGACTGAAAAGTCGAAGTTGACTTGCTGGAGCTGTGACAAAACTGTCTACTTTGAAAAGGAATTGCAAAGTCATTTTAGCTAATAAATGCCAAAGGGTCTGACACGGATATGCATCGAACTATGACTTTGGATTCGAGAGCTTTTTAGGTACATAAATATGGGTAATATGTAGTTAGATCATCATCTCGATTGTTCATTGTTTGAAGTGTCTTCGAAAACTTCGGAGAGTTTGAACACAGTTTGTAATCGTTAATATACATATGATGTTCTAACACTGTTTTGAAGTCAAAGTATAGCTTTGAAAGATGTAGGAATCTAAGAGTGATGTCTTCTGTTAAATCATGACTTGGATTTTGATTTGTCAAAATCAGAATGCGTAGTCAAATTTGGGTGAGAATGGTTGTTTTGATTACTATACAAGAATGTATATTGTTGTGAGATTTTGGGAGTATAGTTGATGATTTGCTTAATCAGATTCGAAAAATGTAACATATTAATTGTGAATTTATATATCTCTCGGGTATTACCTACCCGTTAAAATTTTTTTTTCACAATTAATATTTTGTACAACAGAATTTTATTACAGTCTTTATGAAAATATATATGTGCATATTTTCTTCAGATGTAACATAGATTTAATGAGTTAATATTAAATTAAACTCATTTGATTTATGGTTGAAACTAGAACTGAATAATCCCTAAAGACTTTAGAAATTACATAACTTTTACGGAGTATTTATTCAATAAAATTGAAATCATGAATTAATACTTCGTTATATGTTGGTGTTTGTAACCCTTGCACCATATTCTCTAAAGCCACTACTCGAGCGCGAAGCTCGTTGACTTCTTCTATTACACCGGGATGATTGTCGGTTCGGACGAGCGGATAAATAAAATCTAGAATTTGATGTAGTATATAATCGTGACGAGATACTCTGGAAGTGAGAGAGAAAATGGTGTTTCGGACCGGTTCGCCGGTAAGTGCTTCAGGTTCATCGCCAAGAGGGCAATGTGGTGGATGGAAGGGATCACCTTCTTCTTGTCTCTAATTATTGAGGAGGCTACGAACCTATCCCCAATTCATCCAGAATAGATGATGGCTAATTGGTTGATCCATTCCGGTCACACTGCTTTCGGAGCTTGAGTGGGATTCCATATCGGAATTCAAGGGACTTGAACTAATGACGAATTCCATTTCGTACGATTGAATAAAGAATTTTTCGATATGAAATGATTTTCCGGCTATCAAGTGGTATTCTAATTATATAGAGAAAAGGGTTTCGTAGATTACGGAGGAATTTACGGAATATGTCAGGCAAAGTTTACAGTAACAGATACGCTAAGATATGAATTAGCAGATACGCTAAGATATGAATTTTGTCTATACACTATTCATGCAATCAATGCAATAAGATGTGTCTAGACTAAGAATGATAAGCAGATAATTTCTGATAAAAATGATGAGCAAAACTTTTGACATGCAGACACGGTCGAAGTCCAGACTCACTAATGCATCCTAACGACTATTAGTTAGAAACACTAATGCAGACCTGGTTCGCTAAGACCACCGCTCTGATACCAACTGAAAGTTGGGGACGCATCCCACTCAGTGCCTTCTCAGCTAACCGCCTGTGACCACTGAGCGTACCTCAGACACTGATTTTACGGCCCGCCTCTCGGCACTACAGCCAACCCTAATAGGGACCGCGAGGAGTAAGAGCCAATGCTTCGTCACAGGTAACACTGTGAGAACCTCCTCTACGATTAACCCGCTAATAAACGGCATTAAACCAGCTCTGATACCAACTGAAAGGACCCGTTCATATACATTATAAACGATTCACAATAGTTGATTACATCACAAGGTATTTGACCTCTATATGATACATTTTACAAACATTGCATTTGTTTTTAAAAGACAAACTTTCTTTACAACGAAAGTTGACGGCATGCACACCATTTCATAATACATCCAACTATAATTGGCTTAATAATAATCTTGATGAACTCAATGACTCGAATGCAACGTCTTTCAAAATATGCCATGAATGACTCCAAGTAATATCCTTAAAATGAGCTAATGCACAGCGGAAGATTTCTTTAATACCTGAGAATAAACATGCTTTAAAGTGTCAACCAAAAAGGTTGGTGAGTTCATATGTTTATCATAACAATCATTTCAATATATTAATAGACCACAAGATTTCTGTTTATAAATATATGTACACTCGCAAGTGTATAAAAGTATTCTATAAGTTGTAGGCACCCGGTAACAAGCCTTAACGTTCATGTTTTACCCTCTGAAGTACACCAGATCAGGTGTGTTTAAAATAACCTCGAAGTACTAAAGCATCCCATAGTCAGGATGGGGTTTGTCAGACCCAATAGATCTATCTTTAGGATTCACGCCTACCAGTCATACACCAGTAGTTATAGTTACCAAGCTAAGGGGATATTTCTGGTTTAAACCCACGTAGAATTAGTTTTAGTACTTGTGCCTATTTTGTAAAACATTTATAAAAAAACAGCGCATGTATTCTCAGTCCCAAAAATATATATAAAAGGGAGCAAATGAAACTCACCATACTGTATTTCGTAGTAAAAATACATATAACGTCATTTAACAAGTGCAAGGTTGGCCTCGGATTCACGAACCTATATTAATTATATATATTTATATGTTGGTCAATATTTGTCTAACAATTTTTGGTCAAGTCATAGTGTACCACAATCCTAATGCTCGAGACTAATATGCAAAAGTCAACAAAAGTCAACTTGACCCAAAATGACTTCTAAAATTTATACGTGTTTATTATATAACTTAACTATAGTCGTTTTATATATTTAAATATATTTATTAGATTTTATAATAATAAAAGTCATTTATTAATAAAAATTTATATTAACGTTTATATATGATAAAATATACTTTTATATATCTTAAGTAGTAAAATTTATAAAGTTCACTTAATATCGTAAAACTATAGTGGTAAGTATTATTAATGTAATTATATTACGCGTGGTGAAAAATATCTTTGTATCCCCTATTTATTTGATAAAATAATATTGATCATAATAATAATAAGTAAAAGCTGTATTATTTTGTAATAATAATTATTATTATTCTATAAAAAATAACAATATTTATATTTACTAAAAATTGTATTATGATAAAATGATAATACTAACATAATAGTAATAATGATATTTTATAATAACAATGATATTTCTATTAAAATAATAACGACGATAGTAATAATAATCATTTTAACAATAATACTAAAATTCAGTTGACTATAACTTCTAATCCGTTCATCGAAACCATTCGATATCTAAATGAAAAGTTCTTAATTTTTCGCTAGCTTTCCAATGACATGCATATCATATACCCTATCTCAGTAGCATATGTATCTAATTCAGGATTCAACAAACCTATCTAAGGATAATATCGAATGTACAAGCATGCATAATCCTATATACTCGAGCACTAGTCAGGGATACACTATTGATATATAAAAGTTCAGTTATGAGTGCTCACGTATCAATATTGAGATTCAATATTGCAGGAAAGTACGTAGACGCAACGGAGATGATAAACACTAGATTGACCTCACGAGCATACCCATGAACCATACCCATCACCTCCATAGCTATAACCCATAATTTTCTTAGCTTCGACTCATTCAAAAAAAACTATTTTGAAATCACTCGGACATCACTCCGTCGTAATATTTTATGTATACTAATAATATCTTGAAATAATACAGAGCAAATATATATATATATATATATATATATATATATATATATATATATATATATATATATATATATATATATATATATATATATATATATATATATATATATATTCATATATATATGTGTGTGTAAATCGATTGAGAGAGTTTAGAGAAATATATTTTCAAGTTTCTATGAAATAATGAAACCTATTGAATTCTATTTATAATAGATTTTTGAATTATTAAAGTAAATTATTAAAGTATGAATTATTAAAGTGAATTATTAAAGTGAATTATTAAAGTATGAATTATTAAAGTGAATTATTAAAGTATGAATTATTAAAGTAAATTATTAAAGTATGAATTATTAAAGTTAAAGTAAAGTAAAAGTAAAGTAAAGATAAAGTTAAAGTATAGTAAAAGTATAAAAACTATGTATGTATAATACGCCTATAAATATATATAATATTAATTTAAATCGTTATATATATTTAATGAAATAAAATATAAATATCGTTATATTTATTATACTGGTTAAGTAATGAGTTGTCAAAAGTGATTCTAGATATTTATAAAAGTTATATACGTTTTAATAATAAAGTTCTTTTTAAACTGAAAACGTTTTTGTACGTTTGAAAATAGATTAATAGAATATTATGGAAACCAATTCTCCACTAGCTTTTGTCTAACTTTCGTAAATGACACTTTTTATTTTTGTTTATAAATAGCTTTACAAATTATTCCGAATATCGTTAAGAGGAATAGATTTTCTCAAATCATAGTGGACCTCTCAACAGAGACTTGTAATCATAATTCAATGTTTCTGATAATTCAATCATTTAATATATATATTTTTTAATTTCATCGATAATCATATTGAAACAAATACGTTCATATAAAGCATTATACGTTTAAAAACTTTGTTGACATTTTTAATTTATAACATATACACATATACATACATATTCATATATGTTCATTTAATGGTTCGTGAATCATTGGAATTTGGTCGAGGTTTAAATGAATGTATAAACATAGTTTAAAATCCTTGAGATTTAACTTAACAAACATTGCTTATCGTGTCAGAATAATATAAAGATAAAGTTTAAATTTAGTCAGAAATTTCCGGGTCGTTACAAACAGTCTTAGGAATATCAGATTCCTTGACTCTAAGTTGGTGATATCCGGACCTCAAATCAATCTTTGAATAAACACTTGACCCTTGAAGTTGGTCGAATAGATCATCAATACGTGGCAACGGATAACGTTTCTTGATAGTAAGCTTGTTAAGTTCACGGTAATGAATGCACATCCTTAACGTACCATCCTTCTTTTTAACAAATAGAATAGGAGCTCCCCATGGGGACAAGCTTGGACGAATGAAACCTTTATCCAATAGTTCTTGGAGCTGGTTGGAAAGTTCCTTCATTTCGGAAGGTGCTAAACGGTATGGTGCTTTAGTAATAGGAGCAGCACCGGGAGCTAAATGAATTTGAAATTTAACTTGTCGAGGAGGTGGCAGACCAGGAAGATCTTCGGGAAACACATCGGGATGGTCTCTAACCACTGGTACATCTTCAATACACTTCTCTTCCGATTCGATCAGCTTAACGTGGGCTAGAATGGCTGGATAGCCTTTCATAAGGTATTTGCGGGTTTTGATATAGGAGATGATATTGAGATTGGAACCACTCTTTTCACCTTGGATGATGAGAGTATCTCCATTCCCCAATGGAACATTAACAGTTTTATCGTAACACATGATAGCAGCATTGTAGTGACCCGAACTTTTCCATGTTTATATAAATTAATTAAGATTGATATTTACATGATTAAATGTTTCTAACATGTTAAGCAATCAAACTTGTTAATACTTGATTAATTGAAATATGTTTCATATAGACAATTGACCACCCAAGTTGACCGGTGATTCACGAACGTTAAAACTTATAAAAACTATACGATGACATATATATGGTTATATATATAGTTAACATGTTTTTATTATAAGTATGTATCTCATTAGGTATTTTAACAATGAGTTATATACATAAAAATGAGACTATTAATTTAAGAAACTCGAAAACGATATATATAACGATTATCGTTATAACAACGTCTTACTAGGTACATATGAATCATATTAAGATATTGATACACTTGGTTAATTATGTTAAATGATAAGTAAATATATTATTAAGTGTATTAACAATGAAATACATATGTAAAAATAAGGCTACTAACTTAATGATTTCGAAACGAGACATATATGTAACGATTATCGTTGTAACGACATTTAACTGTATATACATCATACTAAGATATATTATATATCATAATATCATGATAATATAATAATTTACCATCTCATTTGTTATAATAAACAATGGGTTAACAACATTCAACAAGATCGTTAACCTAAAGGTTTCAAAACAACATTTACATGTAACGACTAACGATGACTTAACGACTCAGTTAAAATGTATATACATGTAGTGTTTTAATATGTATTCATACACTTTTGAAAGACTTCAAGACACTTATCAAAATACTTCTACTTAACAAAAATGCTTCCAATTACATCCTCGTTCAGTTTCATCAACAATTCTACTCGTATGCACCCGTATTCGTACTCGTACAATACACAGCTTTTAGATGTATGTACTATTGGTATATACACTCCAATGATCAGCTCTTAGCAGCCCATGTGAGTCACCTAACACATGTGGGAACCATCATTTGGCAACTAGCATGAAATATCTCATAAAATTACAAAAATATGAGTAATCATTCATGACTTATTTACATGAAAACAAAATTACATATCCTTTATATCTAATCCATACACCAACGACCAAAAACACCTACAAACACTTTCATTCTTCAATTTTCTTCATCTAATTGATCTCTCTCAAGTTCTATCTTCAAGTTCTAAGTGTTCTTCATAAATTTCAAAAGTTCTAGTTTCATAAAATCAAGAATACTTTCAAGTTAGCTAGCTCACTTCCAATCTTGTAAGGTGATCATCCAACCTCAAGAAATCTTTGTTTCTTACAGTAGGTTATCATTCTAATACAAGGTAATAATCATATTCAAACTTTGGTTCAATTTCTATAACTATAACAATCTTATTTCAAGTGATGATCTTACTTGAACTTGTTTTCGTGTCATGATTCTGCTTCAAGAACTTCGAGCCATCCAAGGATCCGTTGAAGCTAGATCCATTTTTCTATTTTCCAGTAGGTTTATCCAAGGAACTTAAGGTAGTAATAATGTTCATAACATCATTCGATTCATACATATAAAGCTATCTTATTCGAAGTTTTAAACTTGTAATCACTAGAACATAGTTTAGTTAATTCTAAACTTGTTCGCAAACAAAAGTTAATCCTTCTAACTTGACTTTTAAAATCAACTAAACACATGTTCTATATCTATATGATATGCTAACTTAATGATTTTAAACCTGGAAACACGAAAAACACCGTAAAACCGGATTTACGCCGTCGTAGTAACACCGCGGGCTGTTTTGGGTTAGTTAATTAAAAACTATGATAAACTTTGATTTAAAAGTTGTTATTCTGAGAAAATGATTTTTATTATGAACATGAAACTATATCCAAAAATTATGGTTAAACTCAAAGTGGAAGTATGTTTTCTAAAATGGTCATCTAGACGTCGTTCTTTCGACTGAAATGACTACCTTTACAAAAATGACTTGTAACTTATTTTTCTGACTATAAACCTATACTTTTTCTGTTTAGATTCATAAAATAGAGTTCAATATGAAACCATAGCAATTTGATTCACTCAAAACGGATTTAAAATGAAGAAGTTATGGGTAAAACAAGATTGGATAATTTTTCTCATTTTAGCTACGTGAAAATTGGTAACAAATCTATTCCAACCAAAACTTAATCAACTTGTATTGTATATTATGTAATCTTGAGATACCATAGACACGTATACAATGTTTCGACCTATCATGTCGACACATCTATATATATTTCGGAACAACCATAGACACTCTATATGTGAATGTTGGAGTTAGCTATACAGGGTTGAGGTTGATTCCAAAATATATATAGTTTGAGTTGTGATCAATACTGAGATACGTATACACTGGGTCGTGGATTGATTCAAGATAATATTTATCGATTTATTTCTGTACATCTAACTGTGGACAACTAGTTGTAGGTTACTAACGAGGACAGCTGACTTAATAAACTTAAAACATCAAAATATATTAAAAGTGTTGTAAATATATTTTGAACATACTTTGACATATATGTATATATTGTTATAGGTTCGTGAATCAACCAGTGGCCAAGTCTTACTTCCCGACGAAGTAAAAATCTGTGAAAGTGAGTTATAGTCCCACTTTTAAAATCTAATATTTTTGGGATGAGAATACATGCAGGTTTTATAAATGATTTACAAAATAGACACAAGTACGTGAAACTACATTCTATGGTTGAATTATCGAAATCGAATATGCCCCTTTTTATTAAGTCTGGTAATCTAAGAATTAGGGAACAGACACCCTAATTGACGCGAATCCTAAAGATAGATCTATTGGGCCTAACAAACCCCATCCAAAGTACCGGATGCTTTAGTACTTCGAAATTTATATCATATCCGAAGGGTGTCCCGGAATGATGGGGATATTCTTATATATGCATCTTGTTAATGTCGGTTACCAGGTGTTCACCATATGAATGATTTTTATCTCTATGTATGGGATGTGTATTGAAATATGAAATCTTGTGGTCTATTATTATGATTTGATATATATAGGTTAAACCTATAACTCACCAACATTTTTGCTGACGTTTTAAGCATGTTTATTCTCAGGTGATTATTAAGAGCTTCCGCTGTCGCATACTTAAATAAGGACGAGATTTGGAGTCCATGCTTGTATGATATTGTGTAAAAACTGCATTCAAGAAACTTATTTTGTTGTAACATATTTGTATTGTAAACCATTATGTAATGGTCGTGTGTAAACAGGATATTTTAGATTATCATTATTTGATAATCTACGTAAAGCTTTTTAAAACCTTTATCTATGAAATAAAGGTTATGGTTTGTTTTAAAAATGAATGCAGTCTTTGAAAAATGTCTCATATAGAGGTCAAAACCTCGCAACGAAATCAATTAATATGGAACGTTTTTAATCAATAAGAACGGGACATTTCAGTTGGTATCCGAGCGTTGGTCTTAGAGAACCAGAATTTTGCATTAGTGTGTCTTATCGAGTTTGTTAGGATGCATTAGTAAGTCTGGACTTCGACCGTGTTTACTTGAAAAATGATTGCTTAACAAATTTTGTTGGAAACTATATATTTTTAACATGTGAATATTATGTGATATATTAATCTCTTAACGCGTTTGATATTATGTGATAGATGTCTACCTCTAGAACAAGTCCCATTGACTCACCTAATAATAATGAAGAGTCAAATGTAAATTGGAATGATTCGTGGACTGATTCACAAGTTCCCGAAGAGGAACCGGAAGAAGAGTCGGAACCGGAAGAAGAATCGGAACCGGAAGAAGCATCGGAACCGGATGAAGAAGTAGAACCGGTGGGGGAAATAATAAAACGGTTAAGTAAAAGAAAATCCTCAACCAACCGACCAAGGTTAATTATGGTCAATGGTGTTTCCGCCAAGGAAGCAAAATATTGGGAGGATTACCAATTCTCCGATGAATCGGATTCTGACGAGAATTCCGATGATGTTATAGAAATTACCCCAACTGAACTTAAAAAGGCAAAAGAAAATAATAAGGGAAAGGGCATAAAAATAGAGAAATCTAATTCCAACCCCGATGAACTTTATATGTATCGTCAACCCCCGAAGTCCTTAAGTTGTAACAATGACCCGGGAACCTCTAAACCACCAGGTTTTTCTAAACCAATGTGGATAACGACGGCTCGTATTAGGGGAACATCATATATCCCTAGAAACTTGGCAAAACGAACCAAAACCGAAGAAGAAGAAACAAGCGAGTCGGAATAAGATAGTTGTATTCGTGTGGTGTAATATATGTAATATAGTGTGCTTATGCTTTATGATATATGTAAAAATTGCTTGTATTAATAAGTATTTTTTTTATGAATCTAACTCTTGTCTATTTTACAGTATAAAAACACAAAATGGATAGACAACCCAATATTTTAAGAGACCTACCCGGAGACATGATTGATGAAATCTTGTCTAAAGTCGGTCAGAATTCTTCGGCACAACTATTTAAGGCGAGATCAGTTTGTAAGACATTCGAAGAACGTTCCAAGAATGTCTTGGTTTATAAGAGACTTTCATTTGAAAGATGGGGGATATCACATTGGGAAACCCATAAGTTACGATGTGTTTACTTTGACGCATATATTGCGGGGAACCCAAATGCTATTTTACGCAACGGGTTAAGAAATTATTTTGACTCAATATATCCGAATATTGGACTTCGTGATTTAGAAAAAGCGGCTAACATGCAACATAAAGAAGCATGTTATGCTTACGGATTAGTAATGTTCGCTTCTCACCAAAGTGAGAACAAGAACATCGGGCTACAACTATTAAACAAAACGTTTCCACAAGTGACGGAGTCGGTAATTGGGGTAAGAAATGAGGTTTTTATATTGTTACGGGACTGTTGGACATTACGTAACCCTCGTCCCTTTGACGACGTTACAACACGCTGTCTTATCAACGGCCATAACGGTTATGTTCCACAAGACCAAGGATGGGAAGTAGTCCTAGTAAAACCAGAATGCATGACTTGTTTCTGGACGTATGAATTACGTGTCTTTATTGCCTTTGCTGAACGACTTGTGTACTAGCTAGAATTATCTTCACAACTATCTTGTATCAAAGTTATTGTGTGCTATATTTCATGCTTTATGTAAAATAAGCGGTATTGTAAGTTTGTAAAATATTGTATAAAAGTTTGAACGCGAAATATTATTATAATCAGTTTTTCATATAGAATTGTAGTAGTTGAATTGTATATTAGCTACTAAGTATGAACTTAACGGGTAGGTACTACCCGAATTTAAACTTATAAAACGCTAATATGAAGAAAAAGCTTTTATAAATGAGTTCATATTATGCTACGAAATACTATTAACTACTCTTAATATTCTGTATGATTAACTTGTTCCATTTAACTATTTTGAAGGAAATGGCACCGACTACTCGACACACCGTGAATATGAATGAAGAGGAATTCCGTACTTTTCTAGCTTCAAACATAGCCGCAGTACAGGCTGCGCTACATACCAACAATAACCTTGGATCTAGCAGTACAGGAAATCATGTAGGATGCACCTACAAAGAATTCACTGCCTGCAAACCTTTGGAATTTGATGGAACCGAAGGACCGATCGGATTGAAACGTTGGACCGAGAAGGTTGAATCAGTGTTTGCCATAAGTAAGTGTACTGAAGAGGACAAAGTGAAGTACGCTACGCATACCTTCACAGGTTCTGCGTTAACATGGTGGAATACCTATCTAGAGCAAGTGGGATAAGACGATGCGTACGCACTACCGTGGTCAGCATTCAAGCACTTGATGAACGAGAAGTACCGTCCCAGAACCGAGGTCAATAAGCTCAAGACAGAACTTAGAGGGTTACAAACCCAAGGATTTGATATTACCACGTACGAAAGACGATTCACAGAATTGTGCCTATTGTGTCCGGGAGCATTCGAAGATGAGGAAGAGAAGATCGACGCGTTTATGAAAGGATTACCGGAAAGAATCCAAGAAGTTATAAGTTCACACGAGCCCGCCTCCATACAACAGGCATGTAGAATGGCTCACAAACTAGTTAACCAGATTGAAGAAAGAATTAAAGAACAGACTGCTGAAGAGGCCAATGTGAAGCAAGTCAAAAGAAAGTGGGAGGAAAACGGTGATAAGAATCACCAATACAACAACAACAGTAATTACAACAATAATCGCAACAATTATCCCAACAATCGCAACATCAATCGCAACTACAACAAACGGCCCAACAACAACAACAACAACAACAACAACAGCTACAACAATCATCCCAACAACAATAATAACCGCAACAACAACAACAATCAGAAGCAACTATGCCAAAGGTGTGAAAAGTATCACTCGGGGTTTTGCACCAAATTTTGCAACAAGTGTAAAAGAAATGGTCATAGCGCGGCAAAGTGTGATGTCTACGGACCAGGGGTTAATAGAACGAAAGGAACAAATGGTGTCGGAACGAGTAATGGCGGAGCAAGTAGTGTCGGAGCAAGTTATGCCAATGTAGTTTGTTATAAATGTGGAAAACCGGGCCACATTATTAGAAATTGCCCGAACCAGGAGAACACGAATGGACAAGGCCGCGGAAGAGTTTTCAATATTAATGCGGCAGAGGCACAGGAAGACCCGGAGCTTGTTACGGGTACGTTTCTTATTGACAATAAATCTGCTTACGTTTTATTTGATTCGGGTGCGGATAGAAGCTATATGAGTAGAGATTTTTGTGCTAAATTAAGTTGTCCATTGACGCCTTTGGATAGTAAATTTTTACTCGAATTAGCAAATGGTAAATTAATTTCAGCAGATAATATATGTCGGAATCGAGAAATTAAACTGGTTAGCGAAACATTTAAGATTGATTTGATACCAGTAGAGTTAGGGAGTTTTGATGTGATAATCGGTATGGACTGGTTGAAAGAAGTGAAAGCAGAGATCGTTTGTTACAAATATGCAATTCGCATTATACGAGAAAAAGGAAAACCCTTAATGGTGTACGGAGAAAAGGGCAACACGAAGCTACATCTTATTAGTAATTTGAAGGCACAAAAACTAATAAGAAAAGGTTGCTATGCTGTTCTAGCACACGTCGAGAAAGTACAAACTGAAGAAAAGAGCATCAATGATGTACCCATTGCAAAAGAATTTCCCGATGTATTTCCGAAAGAATTACCGGGATTACCCCCACATCGATTCGTTGAATTTCAAATAGATCTTGTACCAAGAACTGCACCAATAGCTCGTGCTCCTTACAGACTCGCACCCAGCGAGATGAAAGAACTACAAAGCCAATTACAAGAACTTTTAGAGCGTGGTTTCATTCGACCAAGCACATCACCGTGGGGAGCTCATGTTTTGTTTGTCAAGAAGAAAGATGGTACATTCAGGTTGTGTATCGACTACCGAGAGTTGAACAAACTTACCATCAAGAACCGCTACCCACTACCGAGAATCGATGACTTATTTGATCAACTACAAGGCTCGTCTGTTTATTCAAAGATTGACTTACGTTCCGGGTATCATCAAATGCGGGTGAAAGAAGATGATATTCCAAAGACTGCTTTCAGAACACGTTACGGTCATTACGAGTTTATGGTCATGCCGTTTGGTTTAACTAATGCACCAGCTGTGTTCATGGACCTTATGAACCGAGTGTGTGGACCATACCTTGACAAGTTTGTCATTGTTTTCATTGATGACATACTTATTTACTCAAAGAATGACCAAGAACACGGTGAACATTTGAAAAAGGTGTTAGAAGTATTG
Source organism: Rutidosis leptorrhynchoides (assembly GCF_046630445.1). Lineage (NCBI taxonomy): Eukaryota > Viridiplantae > Streptophyta > Magnoliopsida > Asterales > Asteraceae > Rutidosis > Rutidosis leptorrhynchoides. Next base: position 204,841,769 of record NC_092340.1, read on the forward strand.
AGGAAGGAAGAATTGTACGCTAAGTTTTCAAAGTATGCTTTTTGGTTGGAAGAAGTTCAATTCCTCGGTCATATAGTGAACAAAGAAGGTATTAAGGTGGATCCGGCAAAGATAGAAACTGTTGAAAAGTGGGAAACCCCGAAAACTCCGAAACACATACGCCAGTTTTTAGGACTAGCTGGTTACTACAGAAGGTTCATCCAAGACTTTTCCAGAATAGCAAAACCCTTGACTGCATTAACGCATAAAGGGAAGAAATTTGAATGGAAGGATGAACAAGAGAAAGCGTTTCAGTTATTGAAGAAAAAGCTAACTACGGCACCTATATTGTCATTGCTTGAAGGGAATGATGATTTTGTGATTTATTGTGACGCATCAAAGCAAGGTCTCGGTTGTGTATTAATGCAACGAACGAAGGTGATTGCTTATGCATCTAGACAATTGAAGATTCACGAGCAAAATTATACGACGCATGATTTGGAATTAGGCGCGGTTGTTTTTGCATTAAAGACTTGGAGGCACTACTTATATGGGGTCAAAAGTATTATATATACTGACCACAAAAGTCTTCAACACATATTTAATCAGAAACAACTGAATATGAGGCAGCGTAGGTGGATTGAATTATTGAATGATTACGACTTTGAGATTCGTTACCACCCGGGGAAGGTAAATGTGGTAGCCGATGCCTTGAGCAGGAAGGACAGAGAACCCATTCGAGTAAAATCTATGAATATAATGATTCATAATAACCTTACTACTCAAATAAAGGAGGCGCAACAAGGAGTTTTAAAAGAGGGAAATTTAAAGGATGAAATACCCAAAGGATCGGAGAAGCATCTTAATATTCGGGAAGATGGAACCCGGTATAGGGCTGAAAGGATTTGGGTACCAAAATTTGGAGATATGAGAGAAATGGTACTTAGAGAAGCTCATAAAACCAGATACTCAATACATCCTGGAACGGGGAAGATGTACAAGGATCTCAAGAAACATTTTTGGTGGCCGGGTATGAAAGCCGATGTTGCTAAATACGTAGGAGAATGTTTGACGTGTTCTAAGGTCAAAGCTGAGCATCAGAAACCATCAGGTCTACTTCAACAACCCGAAATCCCGGAATGGAAATGGGAAAACATTACAATGGATTTCATCACTAAATTGCCAAGGACTGCAAGTGGTTTTGATACTATTTGGGTAATAGTTGATCGTCTCACCAAATCAGCACACTTCCTACCAATAAGAGAAGATGACAAGATGGAGAAGTTAGCACGACTGTATTTGAAGGAAGTCGTCTCCAGACATGGAATACCAATCTCTATTATCTCTGATAGGGATGGCAGATTTATTTCAAGATTCTGGCAGACATTACAGCAAGCATTAGGAACTCGTCTAGACATGAGTACTGCCTATCATCCACAAACTGATGGGTAGAGCGAAAGGACGATACAAACGCTTGAAGACATGCTACGAGCATGTGTTATTGATTTCGGAAACAGTTGGGATCGACATCTACCGTTAGCAGAATTTTCCTACAACAACAGCTACCATTCAAGCATTGAGATGGCGCCGTTTGAAGCACTTTATGGTAGAAAGTGCAGGTCTCCGATTTGTTGGAGTGAAGTGGGGGATAGACAGATTACGGGTCCGGAGATTATACAAGAAACTACCGAGAAGATCATCCAAATTCAACAACGGTTGAAAACCGCCCAAAGTCGACAAAAGAGCTACGCTGACATTAAAAGAAAAGATATAGAATTTGAAATTAGAGAGATGGTCATGCTTAAAGTTGCACCTTGGAAAGGCGTTGTTCGATTTGGTAAACGAGGGAAATTAAATCCAAGGTATATTGGACCATTCAAGATTATTGATCGTGTCGGACCAGTAGCTTACCGACTTGAGTTACCTCAACAACTCGCGGCTGTACATAACACTTTCCACGTCTCGAATTTGAAGAAATGTTTTGCTAAAGAAGATCTCACTATTCCGTTAGATGAAATCCAAATCAACGAAAAACTTCAATTCATCGAAGAACCCGTCGAAATAATGGATCGTGAGGTTAAAAGACTTAAGCAAAACAAGATACCAATTGTTAAGGTTCGATGGAATGCTCGTAGAGGACCCGAGTTCACCTGGGAACGTGAAGATCAGATGAAGAAGAAATACCCGCATCTATTTCCAGAAAATTCGTCAACACCTTCAACAGCTTAAAATTTCGAGACGAAATTTATTTAACGGGTAGGTACTGTAGTGACCCGAACTTTTCCATGTTTATATAAATTAATTAAGATTGATATTTACATGATTAAATGTTTCTAACATGTTAAGCAATCAAACTTGTTAAGACTTGATTAATTGAAATATGTTTCATATAGACAATTGACCACCCAAGTTGACCGGTGATTCACGAACGTTAAAACTTATAAAAACTATACGATGACATATATATGGTTATATATATAGTTAACATGTTTTTATTATAAGTATGTATCTCATTAGGTATTTTAACAATGAGTTATATACATAAAAATGAGACTATTAATTTAAGAAACTCGAAAACGATATATATAACGATTATCGTTATAACAACGTCTTACTAGGTACATATGAATCATATTAAAATATTGATACACTTGGTTAATTATGTTAAATGATAAGTAAATATATTATTAAGTGTATTAACAATGAAATACATATGTAAAAATAAGGCTACTAACTTAATGATTTCGAAACGAGACATATATGTAACGATTATCGTTGTAACGACATTTAACTGTATATACATCATACTAAGATATATTATATATCATAATATCATGATAATATAATAATTTAACATCTCATTTGTTATAATAAACAATGGGTTAACAACATTCAACAAGATCGTTAACCTAAAGGTTTCAAAACAACATTTACATGTAACGACTAACGATGACTTAACGACTCAGTTAAAATGTATATACATGTAGTGTTTTAATATGTATTCATACACTTTTTAAAGACTTCAAGACACTTATCAAAATACTTCTACTTAACAAAAATGCTTACAATTACATCCTCGTTCAGTTTCATCAACAATTCTACTCGTATGCACCCGTATTCGTACTCGTACAATACACAGCTTTTAGATGTATGTACTATTGGTATATACACTCCAATGATCAGCTCTTAGCAGCCCATGTGAGTTACCTAACACATGTGGGAACCATCATTTGGAAACTAGCATGAAATATCTCATAAAATTACAAAAATATGAGTAATCATTCATGACTTATTTACATGAAAACAAAATTACATATCCTTTATATCTAATCCATACACCAACGACCAAAAACACCTACAAACACTTTCATTCTTTAATTTTCTTCATCTAATTGATCTCTCTCAAGTTCTATCTTCAAGTTCTAAGTGTTCTTCATAAATTTCAAAAGTTCAAGTTTCATAAAATCAAGAATACTTTCAAGTTAGCTAGCTCACTTCCAATCTTGTAAGGTGATCATCCAACCTCAAGAAATCTTTGTTTCTTATAGTAGGTTATCATTCTAATACAAGGTAATAATCATATTCAAACTTTGGTTCAATTTCTATAACTATAACAATCTTATTTCAAGTGATGATCTTACTTGAACTTGTTTTCGTGTCATGATTCTGCTTCAAGAACTTCGAGCCATCCAAGGATCCGTTGAAGCTAGATCCATTTTTCTCTTTTCCAGTAGGTTTATCCAAGGAACTTAAGGTAGTAATGATGTTCATAACATCATTCGATTCATACATATAAAGCTATCTTATTCGAAGGTTTAAACTTGTAATCACTAGAACATAGTTTAGTTAATTCTAAACTTGTTCGCAAACAAAAGTTAATCCTTCTAACTTGACTTTTAAAATCAACTAAACACATGTTCTTTATCTATATGATATGCTAACTTAATGATTTAAAACCTGGAAACACGAAAAACACCGTAAAACCGGATTTACGCCGTCGTAGTAACACCGCGGGCTGTTTTGGGTTAGTTAATTAAAAACTATGATAAACTTTGATTTAAAAGTTGTTATTCTAAGAAAATGATTTTTATTATGAACATGAAACTATATCCAAAAATTATGGTTAAACTCAAAGTGGAAGTATGTTTTCTAAAATGGTCATCTAGACGTCGTTCTTTCGACTGAAATGACTACCTTTACAAAAATGACTTGTAACTTATTTTTCCGACTATAAACCTATACTTTTTCAGTTTAGATTCATAAAATAGAGTTCAATATGAAACCATAGCAATTTGATTCACTCAAAACGGATTTAAAATGAAGAAGTTATGGGTAAAACAAGATTGGATAATTTTTCTCATTTTAGCTACGTGAAAATTGGTAACAAATCTATTCCAACCAAAACTTAATCAACTTGTATTGTATATTATGTAATCTTGAGATACCATAGACACGTATACAATGTTTCGACCTATCATGTCGACACATCTATATATATTTCGGAACAACCATCGACACTCTATATGTGAATGTTGGAGTTAGCTATACAGGGTTGAGGTTGATTCCAAAATATATATAGTTTGAGTTGTGATCAATACTGAGATACGTATACACTGGGTCGTGGATTGATTCAAGATAATATTTATCGATTTATTTCTGTACATCTAACTGTGGACAACTAGTTGTAGGTTACTAACGAGGATAGCTAACTTAATAAACTTAAAACATCAAAATATATTAAAAGTGTTGTAAATATATTTTGAACATACTTTGACATATATGTATATATTGTTATAGGTTCGTGAATCAACCAGTGGCCAAGTCTTACTTCCCGATGAAGTAAAAATATGTGAAAGTGAGTTATAGTCCCACTTTTAAAATCTAATATTTTTGGGATGAGAATACATGCAGGTTTTATAAATGATTTACAAAATAGACACAAGTACGTGAAACTACATTCTATGGTTGAATTATCGAAATCGAATATGCCCCTTTTTATTAAGTCTGGTAATCTAAGAATTAGGGAACAGACACCCTAATTGACGCGAATCCTAAAGATAGATCTATTGGGCCTAACAAACCCCATCCAAAGTACCGGATGCTTTAGTACTTCGAAATTTATATCATATCCGAAGGGTGTCCCGGAATGATGGGGATATTCTTATATATGCATCTTGTTAATGTCGGTTACCAGGTGTTCACCATATGAATGATTTTTATCTCTATGTATGGGATGTGTATTGAAATATGAAATCTTGTGGTCTATTATTATGATTTGATATATATAGGTTAAACCTATAACTCACCAACATTTTTGTTGACGTTTTAAGCATGTTTATTCTCAGGTGATTATTAAGAGCTTCCGCTGTCGCATACTTAAATAAGGACGAGATTTGGAGTCCATGCTTGTATGATATTGTGTAAAAACTGCATTCAAGAAACTTATTTTGTTGTAACATATTTGTATTGTAAACCATTATGTAATGGTCGTGTGTAAACAGGATATTTTAGATTATCATTATTTGATAATCTACGTAAAGCTTTTTAAAACCTTTATCTATGAAATAAAGGTTATGGTTTGTTTTAAAAATGAATGCAGTCTTTGAAAAATGTCTCATATAGAGGTCAAAACCTCGCAACGAAATCAATTAATATGGAACGTTCTTAATCAATAAGAACGGGACATTTCAAGCATGTAATGGACGTAACCAATCCATACCAACTACGACGTCAAAACTTCCGAGTTTGACCGGCAAAAGGTCTATCTTAAATTCTTTATCAGCTAAGATTAGGTTGCAGTTTTTATAGATTTTATCGACTTGCATGACCTTTCCATTGGCTACTTCTACTAATCTTTTAGTTTCTAAGGGTTGAGGCTTTTCAGCAAATAGGGTACAAAAATCACTAGACACGTAACTTCTGTCGGCACCAGTATTGAATAACATAGTTGCATAGAAATTATTGACAAGATACGTACCTGTGATAACTTCATCTTCATCTCAGGCTTCAGCAGCAGTAATAACAAACGCACGACCCTTCGCAGCAGTAGCATTAGCTCCAGTAGCGGGATTATCTTTCTTCTTAGGACAATTCGGACTAATGTGTCCCTTCTATCCACAAGTATAGCATGTAGGAGGAGCTTTGGCCGGAACAATAGCCTTATCCTTCGGAGGAGTCTTACACGTCTTAGCAACGTGTCCCACTTTCTTACACAACACACAAACTGCAGTACACTTCCCCGGGTGATGCCTCTCACAACGAATATAGAAAGGATAAGTACCCTTATAATTCGACCTTGTACCATCCGCAGGCTTCTTATTATCATTTTGAGCCGAACCTTGAGATGGCTCAAACTTCCTCTTACCATCATTACCCTTAGTTTCAACTTGCTTATTGGTCGACGCCCTTCTTCTCTTGGCTAACATGAGATTTTGTGCCATGAGAATCACAGCATCCAAAGTAACCTTTTCAGCAGCAATAACATTCCCTTGAACATATTCGGAAAGACCTTCAATATACCGCTCAATTCTTCTAGCTTCAGTAGGAAACATTTCAGGACATAGAGTAGAAAGCTCCAGATAACGATTGGTATAGTTCTCAATGTCAGTACCCTTGACCTTGAGTTCCCCGAACTCAGCTTCAAGTTTCTGAACTTGACTTCGAGGACAGAATTTGTTGACCATCATGCTTTTGAGTTCATCCCATGGAATTGCATTAGCATTATCAATTCCTACGGACTTGGCATGAGCAGTCCACCAAGTTAAAGCATTGCCACCCAATGAGCTAGTGGCATACTTTACTCGATCGTTATCACCACAGTTGCAAATACGGAAAATAGATTCCATCTTCTCGAACCAACGGACTAGTTCGACAGCTTCTTCAGTCCCCTTAAATGCAGGAGGATGATAGTTTGAAAAATCCTTGTAGGAACAAGGTTTCGGTTGTGGATTAGCATGGTTAGCTTGGGCGTTGCCTTGGGCGACAGCGAGTAACTGTTGGAATTGCTCAGTAGTTAACACAACATTGTTAACGGTAGGTGCAGCTGAACGAACCATGATGTCACTACATAAAAGTGAACATAAGTCGGATAAGTTAACAAATTTGAGCAATTACAAGTAAGAATAAGATAAAGTATTAATATCACATGATATAAATAAAACACTTTATTTTATTAAGGAACTAGGCATTAAATAAGCCTTTTAATATATGATTCGGAAATAGAAATAGTTTTAAGGCATAGCCTTTACATAGATGGAAAATAGAAAGATAACTAAAGAATATTAAGATTCATATTCCTTCTTCTCGTCCTCAACCTTCTTCATAAACTTCTCAACTTTCTCATTCTTCGCCTTTTGTTTCTCATGCAGGAACTTGAGATTATCATAAAGGTTAGAAACTTCATTGTTGATTACATCTTTCGTCTGAACCGAACAAGATCATCTCACTCACCATCGGTTGATATAAATGAGGGATATAAGGAGGGCTAAATAGACCTAATTTGGTTTACAATGTGGGCTTCTTTTAAATAATAATGGACTTCCCAAATTCCACATGATAATTAAGGTATAATGTTATCACTAATTATTATTATTGTTAATATTACTATTATTATTATTATTATTATCATTAGAATTAAGTAGGATTATCAAGATTATTATTATTATTATTATTATTATTATTACTTTCATATTAAAAATAAATCATTATAACAAATAAATATTTTATACAACTATCATAATATTTCATATAATTATATACATTAGGATTATTTATATAACTATTTACATATAACAAATTATTTATTTTAATATAATATTAATCATATGTGTGTGTGTGTGTATATATATATATATATATATATATATATATATATATATATATAAACTATATAAATATTAACTGTTTTAAATATATATATAAGATATATAATTTAAGGCATAATATATAAATTTGTTCGATTACCATTATATGTGTTAATATATATATATATATATATATATATATATATATATATATATATATATATATATATATATATATATATATATATATATATATATATATATATATGATATAGGTTCGTGAATTCGAGGTCAACCCTGCTTTGTTCAGTCTCGTCGTATGAATATTTTTACTACAAAATATTGTAGGGTGAGTTTCATTCGCCCTTTTTACTCTTTACGTTTTTGGGCTGAGAATACATGCAAATGCTTTATTAACTGTTTTTACAATATTTATATGCGTGAGTTTTATTTGCTCCCTTTTTACTCTTTACATTTTTGGGCTGAGAATACATACAATTATTTTATTAACTGTTTTTACAATATTTATATGCGTGAGTTTCATTTGCCTTTTTACCCTTTATATTTTTGGGCTGAGAATACATGAGCTGCTTTTATAACTGTTTTACGAAATAGACACAAGTAATCGAAACTACATTATATGGTTGAATGATCGAAATCGATTATGCCCATTTATAGTCTGGTAATCTAAGAATTAGGGAACAGACACCCTAATTGACGCGAATCCTAAAGATAGATCTATCGGGCCCAACAAGCCCCATCCAAAGTACCGGATGTTTTAGTACTTCGAAATTTATATCATGTCCGAAGGAGGATCCCGAAATGATGGGGATATTTTATATGCATATTGTGAATGTCGGTTACCAGGTGTTCAATCCATATGAATGATTATTTTTGTCTCTATGCATGTGACGTATATTTATGAGAAATGAAAATCTTGTGGTCTATTAAAATGATGAAATGATTATTTATGTTAAACTAATGAACTCACCAACCTTTTGGTTGACACTTTAAAGCATATTTATTCTCAAGTACGAAAGAAATCTTCCGCTGTGCATTTGCTCATTTTAGGGATATTACTTGGTGTCATTCATGACATATTTCAAAAGACGTTGCATTCGAGTCGTTCAGTTCATCAAGATTAATATTAAGTCAATTATAGTTAGATATATTATGAAATGGTATGCATGCCGTCAACTTTCGATGTCATGAAATATTGTCTTTTCAAAAAATGAATGCAATGTTTGTAAAATGTGTCATATAGAGGTCAAGTACCTCGCGATGTAATCAACTATTGTGAATCGTTTATAATCGATACGGACTTCGTCCGGATGGATTAGGACGGGTCATCACACCAGGATTGCATTTTATGTGTGCCTTATACAATTAGGTACCTTAGCAATGTAGGACTACAACTTTCCTTGACCGTATTGCCTTTACTTGTTGCCTTTAATTGTTAAATGCTACACTATACTTTAGAAACTTTACTTATCTTAGAATGCCGAGCCAACCTAAGAACTCTGCTCACTTTCCTAAGTATTATCCAATTACGCCATCGCATTTAAATGCGACACCATGATTTATGAAATTCTTGACATTCCTATGTCATCTATCATGGTTTTGTGTATTACATATGTATTACATGAAATATTATCCATGATTTTTGAAACTCCTATAATTGTTACTATTCATACTCAAACGTATATAACTCCCTGTTATATCACGTGCCTATATGCCTTATACCTTTATGCATCGGTTTGCGAACTGAAAAATGTCTTTGGATTATCACAGTATACGAATTGAAAGTCTTTAATCGAAAGATTATTAGATTACATACTTATCATTTTATAATCTCGACACATCATACTGCCATTATTGGAGTATAGACAAATCATATCTTATCATATATATCCCAATAGACCTTGTCTACCACTTTTCCTAAATTTCCTCCGTAAATTACGAAAATCTTTTTGATATATATACGTATTCAAGGAGACGAATATATCATTCAGTATTCAATACCCATTTCATATCAAACCCTATTCCAAACAGATAATATGAATTTCTCGAACTCCTAGAGCTCCAACGGCAGTGTAACCGGAACAAACGAACCAATCAGCCATCATTTATTCTGGATGAATTGGGGATGGGTTCGTATTTGACGACCCGAAAATTTCTGTTCAAATTTAAACTTGATCTTTATTTGATTTCGAAACGATAAGAAAAGTCTGTAAGGTTGAGTCTCAAAAAGTTTGAACTATTTCAAATATTCAATTGACCTTCGAATGCTCTCGACGATTCACGAACAAATAATTGTAAATAGATATCTGTATATGTATATATATAAAATAATTTGAAATATAATTTGAAGTATTATATGTTGTTATTATTAAAAATTTATAAAATAAAAATAGGATACTATAATAATTATTATCTAAAATATATCTCTATATATAAATAAAGTATATTAAAAAAATATATTAAATGATTGTAATACTCGTTTGATGTTTCGATTGATATTAAGCAAGTTAAATTCAAACTTATGTAATCTTAAAATAAACGGTGATCCGAAAATGAGTTATATAAGTTATAGGCTTATTAAAAGTATATTTAGGATCTAATTATTTAATTTTAACACTTTTTATATTTTACCTATAAATGAGAGGGACAGTTGATGTAATTTTTATTTATTAAATTAATGACTGAATTTTATACCATAATGACCAAAATAAATAAATATAGTTAATATAAAAATTTGGGATTTTTCTGAGAACATCTATCTGCCACTGATTAACAACAGGCATGATATAATTTCCTTGTTAAATCGTCGGCAGATTAAAAGACAAAAGTTAGGTTGCTAATATTCTTTATTATTATTTTAGAGAGGCACGTTTTGTTTACAACTATCATCTATTCTTTCTCTCTTCTCTATATATAATATATTATATATTATATGCACATTAATATGAAAACATATTGAAACCCACTAACAATTTCTTAACATCATTTATGTTTCTACTTTTGTCTATTAGACAACCAAAACCATAACCAACTGCACTCATATACTATTTTTATCTTCTACTACTACCAACTACACAAAAATCTATCACATGTTTACTACTATTTTTTCATCACAACAACACATCCCCATAATCATCGCCATCATCATTATATCTTTACTTTTCTTTCTACTAACTGTCCAAGGACCAATCCAATCAACCCTAACTCACCATCGTTCACCCAACAACAACAAACCTTACCCCCTTAACCATTACAACGTTGCTTCTATCCGAAGAATAAATCAACATGTTATCGTATAAATCTTTTGATGTTATTGCTTTTGTTGAACTAATCACCCAAACACAACCCAACTTGAAACCCCACCTTTCTAATAACTGCTACTACTTTACTGTGTTTGTTTCATTCAAAAATAAACCAAGAACACCCACTTGTTTGCCATGAATTCCTGTCACCGATATATTTTTTTGTTCTTTTTTTCTTTTTTTCTTTCTCAAACGGTCACAACAGACAGCCATTTTGCTACTGCTATTACGCATACATTTAACTTTTATTCTGCTTGAACGTCACGTGCTGATGCTCCCTTCTTTTGTTGATAGTTATGATTATGAGTAAAGTGATGAAAAGATGATTACGGTTACGTGTATGATGAAGTATGATGAAGATTAATGATGTTGATTGATGATGACCGACGATGAATCATAAAACCCAGCCGTTGATACAGTGCCTGTCTATTCCCAATCGTTGCTACTAAGCTACGAATCCATTAATGAAATTTAAATCAATATTGGGTTGGATTATTTGTTCATGGGCTTATTTACTTGTGAGATTGGGCTGCAATACTTATTTTCCTTGGGCTCCAGACTACACACTGCAGCTGTATCTCGGTACTTCTGTAGGAAATTAAATACGTGAATAATAATAAAGATTAAGATAATGATATGATGAACACGAATAGGTGATGAAGACGATTATGATAATGGTTCGTTAATGATGATGGGTGACTCGTTGTTGATTGGGAAAATAAAGATGACGAAATGATTATGGTAACGGGGAGATGATGTTGTTTAACGAAGAAGAAGAAGAAAATTAAACAAATTAAAAACGGCTTAAAAGAATTTAAGAGTTTATAAAAACAAGAAAGTAAGGGTGGAGCAATGGACGAGGGGTGTTGACATTGGATGAGAGGTCGCGGGTTCGAGTCCCGTTGCAGGCAGTTTATTTTTTTTTTTTCCTATTTTGAGGTAGTTACTTATCATCATCATCATTATTATTATTATTATTATTATTATTATTATTATTATTATTATTATTATTATTATTATTATTATTATTATTATTATTATTATTATTATTATTATTATGATTATTATTATTATTTGCTAGTATTAAGTATTATTGTTATAATTGTTAGTATTACTATTATTATTATTATTATCATTTTTATGAACATAATACAAATTATCACTATAAATATTATTATTAGTATCATATTACAAATTGTTAGTAATATTATAGTATTATCAACAAAGGTATTAGTAATAATATCATTATTGTTGTTAATATGATTATTAGAATGGTTATAATTAAACTTATAACCATAATTAACAAAATAGATATCTCTATAATTATTATTATTATCACTATTAACATAAGTACTACTATTATTAATATTATCATTATCATTAATAGTATTTTTATTAAAAATTATTATTTTTACAACTATATTATTATTAAGAGAATCTTTATTAGTAAAACTATCATTTTTATCATAGGTATTAATATCTTTACCTTAATACTATTATAAATATTAATTTTACAAACAAAAGAGACTTATATGTAAAAAGTATATTACATACTATATTTTTATATGAAATATTATTAACTATAATAATAACTAAATTACATATAGTGTATAAAAATATTTTAAGATATTATAAGTAATAATAAACACATATATAAATATTGAATTCAACACATTATGTATATATAACAATAATTTACAATTTAATAATATATTATAATAAATATATATATACAACACTGTTCAATTACAATTATATATGTTAATATATATATATATATACATGATATAGGTACGTGAATCCGTGGCCAACCCTGCATTATTCAATGTCGTAATATGTATTTTTACTACAAAATACAGTATGCTGAGTTCATTTGATTCCCTTTTACTCTTTACATTTTAGGACTGAGAATATATGCGCTGCTTTTACAACTGCTTTATTAAATGCTTTTGAAATACATTTTGAACTGCGAATACATGAAATACTTTTATAAATGTTTGACGAGATAGACACAAGTAAAACATTCCTCGAATGAATTATGGGGACGTGATAATTGCCACCATTGAATTATGTGGACGTGATAATTGCCACAATTGATATGAATATTTTTCCCCTGATTATTATTGCTTGGTAACCTAAGAATTAGGGAACATCACTAAATTTGAGAATTAGTGCACGCCTAATTGACGCGAATCCTAAAGGTAGCTACCGGGTTTAACACCCCCACCCAGAATGTTCACTAGACAGAAGAGCTAGTGGGTGTGGTGTTTAGTACTTCGAAGTTTATATGATTATTATACAGACGAGATGTTCTATTTTGGGGATATTATTATGCGCATTATATGTTAAGGTCGGTTACCAAGCCAAGCTATGAAAGAAATGAAAAGTGAATGTTATGTATCGAGAGAATGATTTTATACACAGGTTATGTGTATGTTATTTTTGTGCATAAGATATGTGTACGGTTACTAAGATTTATGAAAGATGATTTCGTACACAAGAAAGGTGTACTGTATTTAAAAGATATCGCATGTACATTACAGGTAGGTATAGGATTCGAGCCCATTTGTACCATGCAGCATTTAAATCTTGTGGTCTATCAAAATGATAAATTTTATTGTTTTATGATAAACCTATGAACTCACCAACCTTTTGGTTGACACTTTAAAGCATGTTTATTCTCAGGTATTAAAGAAATGTTCCGCTGTGCATTAGCTCATTTTAGGATATTACTTGGAGTCATTCATGGCATATTTTGAAAGACGTTGCATTCGAGTCGTTGAATTCAACAAGATTATTATTAAGTCAATTATAGTTGGATGTATTATGAAATGGTATGCATGCCGTCAACTTTCGATGTAATGAAAGTTTGTCTTTTAAAAACGAATGCAATGTTTGTAAAATTGTATCATATAGAGGTCAATACCTCGCGATGTAACCAACTATTGTGAATCGTTTATAATCGATATGGACTTCGTCCGGATTGATTAGGACGGGTTACTTCAGTTGGTATCAGAGCGGTGGTCTTAGCGAACCAGGTCTTGCAGTAGTGTGTCTAACTGATAGTTGTTTAGATGCATTAGTGGGTCTAGACTTCGACCGTGTCTGCATGTCAAAAGTTTTGCTTATCATTTCGTGTCAAAAATTATTTGCTTATCATCCTTAAGTCTAGACACGTGTTACTGCCTCTATTACTGTTAACACTTATTTCCTTATAAGGTAAGGCTTAGTGTGTCAAAACAATACTAGAAGTTATCTAGCTTTAGGAGGGCGGAGTGTTGCCGATTGATGTTTACCCTTGGTAAATAATCCCTGCAGACCCGGTTCACAAGTGTAGAAACTTGTGGGGTGGCTTAATCAATCTGTCGTCTGTAGAGCGTAAAAGTGCTAGCCGGATGACTTCTAGTGAGAGAAAGTAGAGAGAAGTGAAGTCTCAGCTCTCAAAGTTGTCAGAATGTCTGAACCCCGTAAAATGACGACCCAAGGGGTCTATTTATAGTGTCAGATCCACCAGATTGCTCGGGGACACGTGTCAAATGATGATACGTTCTGTTATTCGTGATCCGAAATTTATGCTGAAGGTGGCGTTCTCCGGCCAGGGCTTACGTGCTAGGCGGCCTTCAGGGCTTACGTATGACGGAGCAGCCTGTATAGCGGAGAACGCTGGACGGACAACTCCACAAAACTGTTGTTTCCAGCCTTTCTGATGCTACTTTTATGCAACCATTACACCTTTTATGCGTGTATACAATAGGATTCACCATTAAGTCCCCCCAGTTTAATGACTTAAGCAGTTGAAAATTGATTAAGTTGTTAAACTTGGAATAACGCATGCCAACCAAGTCTTCACGTTTTCCTTTTGCATCGGGGAGCACATCACAGGCATTAAATGATAGGCGAATTTTACTGACATATTGATGATTGCTTTTTGCACAGCTATAATACTGCACGCGCCTCTAGCTGTAAAAAGGCTTTTCGATGTACTCGCCTTTTTATCTTGTCCTTACACGTGTGCAGCTGAAAACAAAACCCCCAAAATCACCACTGATTACAGCTGTTATATCTTTTTGCTTTTTGACCACCATAAACCCTAACCGATCATTTACTTTTACAACTTTCTTCTACAGTGTTCATCTTCTTCCATCAATACCTTCTTTACTTCCTGTTTCATTAGAACATTAATGGCAGCCATAAAGGATGTTTCACCTATTCATAGCAGAGTAAATGAGAAATATTTATGCGAGCTACAGCAACATTTTCCTAGATTAGCTGGTGTTGAACCAGTGATTCCTGCAATCAATTCCAGAGCCTGCTCACCGCCCCCTAGCAAGGTTGCTATTTATGGCCATTCAATTTTCAATTTTTGCTTACGTCTGCCATTTACACCATTCTTCTTAGAAGTTTGCAAGTTTTACGGTGTTGCTGTTGGTCAATTCGAACCAGCATCAATTCGAAAGATTCTGATTTTTGAAATGTATTGTTGCTCAAGGAATATGGAGCCATCTATTCGAATATTTTTCCATTTGGTACGTATACCACGCCATGAAAAAGGTTGGTTCACATTCAATAAAGTTCATGGATTTCTGAAACCTGCACTTGATCATCCCGGCAATAACTGGTATGCTTCATTTATCTTTATTAATGAAGATGCAATTGATGACCAATACTCAGCTACTCGAGTGTGGCGCAAACACTTGCATACCGTATTAGTTACCTTTCCAAAACTCGTTACCAAGGAAAACATTTTGTTTAAGAAAATTAAAGCTGAACAAATCAATGACGTTAAATATGGGGAACACATGCTTTCGCTGACATTCGTAAGCCAAGATTGGGATATCACACAAGGTTATGCCTGTGTTCTTGCTGGGAGGAAGAGTAAGCATTTACTTTTGCTACACATGCTTAATAAGATGCTCTCCTTTATCTATCCAATTAACCACTGTGACTTTTAAACTTTTGCAGAAATTACTCTGCTTACCGCCATGCGGTCATCGTCTTATTCGCAGCTTACCTTTACTACTCAGAAAATTATTGATGATACCCCCAAAACAGATGAAGTGAGGGAGGAGGAAGTTGAAGAAGAAGAAAGAAGAAGACATAGGTATGAATCGAGTTGCCTCTAGAGAACGTCGTGCCTCGGGTAATGAAAATGATAACACTTAATTATGTAAAATACCATACCAAAACCTGTACTTGTTTTCTTGTATGCCCAGTACTGGTGGATTTTATAATCCAAACCCTTCCTTATACTTTATGCCACCCTTGAAATGTTGTGAAGAATATTGAAACTCTTTTATAAGTAACAATTTCCCTTTATCTCCAACAGCTAGTGCATCACACCAAGACACTACATTAGTGACTCTTCCACCTTCCGCCAAGAGGAGAAGAAGTGGTCAAATTCCTCCGTCATCCGCTCAAAAAGGAGCTGGCCCTAGTTCTTCTTAACAACAAATTACGCTTCCCAATCTTGACACAAATATGCTTTCCTCCCTTTTAAAAGGACCACCACACTCGTACGAAGATTTCATGACTTTTTTGAATGCCATGGTGTGTCCTTCACTAGCCCAATTCTTTAGCAACCTAACTGATGCAGATGCCAAGAAGGTTAAGGCACAAAGTATCATTCTGAACATTGCTTCTGGTTTAAATGACCTTCAACGCCTATCTGACTTGCAAAACAATGAAGTCACTATAAATAAGGAGCTATCTGCTGAAAAGGAGAAAGTAGCCAGGACTGAACAAATAGCTACAGAGATAAATAGGGAATACGAGACAATGAAGAGGCTTTATGATAATAGCAACAATCATAGGGCGGAGTATAAGGAGCAAGTCAAAGAACTATCTTCCAGAGAAAAGCAGCATCTGAGCAAAATTGATGAACTAGTAAAGGAGAATGAAAAAATGCTTGAGCAGAATAACATGTTAAAAGAACAGCTTAAAGCCAAAGAGGAGAATGAAAGACGAATGATAACTGGCATCCCTGCACTTGTAGAGCGTATCTTTAATTGCCAAACTCTGTCTCACAGGATACGTGAGTTTGTCCGTCTTGCGAAGTCTGCTGAACGACTAAATTTTTTCAACTTTATGAAAAGAAAACTGCCAGAATTGCCAAATCCAATGCCTGTTGTTATTACATCAAAGATTAATGAAAATGCCATAAAAGAAGCTGATGCAGCTGGTGCACTAATAGAAAATATGAAGTTCTCTGATCTTGAAAATATTTGTAAAAGGCCGGATGTAACAATAGATGATGTATTGAATTATACTCCGCAGGATGAATGAAATACTATGTTTTATACATCTACTTTTCATAACGTTTAATATTCTACTTGGTTGTATATATTAGAAATATGCTGTAACTTAGTAAGATTGTTGTAGTGAACAATGCACAAGATATTGAGATTGTACTTTGCAATCATTATGCTTGTAAATATTGAAATCATATTCTCCATTATATGCTTTCCGTCATAAAACTCATGAGGAAAAGTTATGAATTATTTTCGCATTTAAATATTTTACTGGACACCATGGTTCGTTTTCCATTTTGCTCTGCATTTTGTGTATATAAGTTGTGTCATGACATTTTTTGTAGATTCGTTTCATCGCTTCGATGCTTTAGTGAGTTCTACATGTCTCACTATCGATACAACCATTTTGAGTATGATTGTACTTCTGCCACTGAAAGGCTTTCTTTCTTTCTGCGGGTAGGGATGACACACAGCTATGTGACATCTGGGATAAAAAATCCTTGGCCGGATAAAATTTATGAAAAATATTGCCATAAGAATAATTGCTATTATTCATATTCTTAAAGAAATTTTTACATTTATGACTATATCTCATGCATTTGACAGTTGATCAAGCTGTCTATGCATATAGTGCTACACATAAAATTTCTTTAAATTCATTGCATTCCAAGCTCTTTCATATTGCTCGCCAGAAGGCGCAGCAAGCATGTATGATCCATTCTGATTTACTTTTGTGACCTTATAAGGTCCTTCCCATTTTGGGGCTAGCTTTCCAAATTTTATTTGCCTGCTTGCCTCATTATCACGTAGTACCAAATCACCTACTTTAAACTGCACATGCTGCACTTTTTTGTTGTAATATTTTGCCATTTTATGCTTGTGATCTGCTTGCCGGATGGCGGCCATCAACCTTATTTCCTCCAACAAGTTGAGATTCTCCCTTAATACTTCAGAATTAGCCTCAACATCAAATGCCATAATGCGTTGCGTTGGCACACATATTTTAGCCGATATCACTGCCTCTGTTCCATACACTAGACTGAAAGGTGTTTCCCCCGTGCTCCGCTTTGGCTTCGTCTGGTGTGCCCACAATACATGTGGCAGCTCATCCACCCATCCAGTTTGACTCAGACCCAACCGTGCCTTAATGCCATCAACGATTTCCTTGTTGGTAACCTCCACTTGTCCGTTCGCTTGAGGATGAGCAACAGATGTAAAGTTTTGCTTTATGCCCAGTTCTTCACACCAACTCCGAAATGGATTTTCTACAAATTGCTTGCCGTTATCGCTGACTATTTCATTTGGCACCCCATAACGGCATACTATATCATGCCAGACAAACTTCTTGACATTTTCTCCTGTGATTTTTGCCAAAGCTTTTGCTTCAACCCATTTCGTGAAAAAATCAATTGCTACTACCAAGAACTTAGCATTACCAGTGCTTCTATTGAATGGCCCCACAATATCAATAGCCCACTTGCAGAACGGCCAAGCGGATGACACCGGTATCAAGTCATACTTTGGAAGACGCTGAATTGTACCATGCCTCTGACAATTCTCACATGTTTTTATGATTTATGCGACATCCCGATAAAGGGAAGGCCAAAAATACCCTTGTCGCATGATCCGTGATGCCACAGTACGGAAACCAGAGTGTTGAGAACAAACTCCTTCATGCATTTCTTTGACCACCTTTAATGCTTCATCATCGGTTAAACACCTTAATAACGGACCATTGTATGATTTTCGATAAAGGACACCATTAACAATTTCATACATTGGTACGGTCACTTTTATTCTTCTTACTTCCGCCTTGTCAACAGGTAACCATCCATCATGCAAATATCTCAAATATGGAGTCATCCAAGTTTCCTTAGCTTCTTCAACTATTGCAATAATTGGTTTTCCATGTATTGATTTCTCTTTAAGCTCTTCAACCAACACTCATTTGTGCAAATGATCAAAGGTTAAAGTAGCTAACTTGCTCAAGACGTCAGCTTTTTTGTTCTTATTTTGAGGGATTTGCACGACTTCAAGGTTATCAAATTTCTTTGAAATTGCCTCCACCAACTTTACATATTGCCTCATGGATGTATCCCTTGCATCGAACGTTCCATTAACTTGCTGGGCGACAATTTGAGAATCAACATATGCTCGTAAATTTGTTATGCCCATTTCTACCACTATGCGGAGGCCGGAGAGTAACGCCTCACTCTGCTTCATTGTTTGAAGCATAAAAACAAAATTTCAATGCATAAGTATACTCTTCACCGTCTGGACTTGTTAAAACTAGTCCTGCACCTGTTCCCTCTTCACTGGATGCTCCATCAGTGTGTAACTCCCACTCATGCTGTGATGGTGCCATTTTGTTGTCACACTCTACTTTTTCATTTGTCTGCAAGGGGAAATATGCCAAAATTTGTCCTTTAACTGCATTCCAGGGAGCAAAATTGATTTAATACTCCCCCAACTCGATGGCCCATTTTGCTAAATGGCCAGATGATTCTGGATGCCGGAGTATTTGCTTCAATGGTTGATCTGTTAACACTAAAATGGGATGACCTTGAAAATATCTTCGTAAACGTCGTGCAGTATGCACAAGGTCATAAACCATGCGGTGAAGTGGTGGATAATTTGTTTCACTAAGGTGCAACACTTTGCTAACAAAATATATAGGCATTTGCACGCCGTTCCGTTCTACGATTAGGACAGAACTTATTGCTTCCTTTGAGACAGCTAAGTATAAAATTAGGGTTTCCCCCTCTTTTAGTGCTGTTAATGTAGGTAATGTTTTTAGCAACTGCTTGACCTCTTGGAATGCATTTTCGGCTTCCGCCGTCCACACAAAATCTTTTTTATTTAAACAGCCCTTTAACACCTTCAAGAATGGAAGCGACTTTTCAGCTGCTCTGGACAAGAATCTTGTTAATGCTGCTAGACATCCATGTAACTGCTAAACATCTTTCTTGCTAGTTGGTGACTTCATATCTTCAATTGCTTGAATTTTCTTAGGATTAGCTTTAATACCACGTTCTGTGACAATATGACCTAAGAATTTTCCCTCTTCCACACCAAACGTGCACTTCTTGGGATTTAATTTCATGTTAATTTTTCGTAGAGATGCAAAAGTTTCATGTATATCTCGTAACATCTTTTCTTTAGTATGACTTTTGATGACAACGTCATCAACATAAGCTTCTAAGTTTCGCCCAATTTGATCCTTAAACGCCATATCAATAAGTCGTTGATATGTTGCTCCTACATTCTTCAAACCAAAATGCATTTTCATGTAACAGAATATGCCTTCCATCATGTGAAAAGCCATTTTGTCTTCATCTTTTAAAGCCATTGGGATTTGATGATATCCCTTAGCTGCATCTAGGAAACATTTGAATCGATATCCTGCCAATGATTCAACCTTCCAATCAATTTCAGGTAAAGGATAATTATCCTTTGGACATGCTTTATTGATATCCGTTAAATGCATACACATCCGCCATGCGTTGTCTGGCTTCCTAACCATGACTGGATTGGCTACCCAAGTCTGATATTTGACCTCTCGCAAGATCCCAGCATCTACCAAACTTCGTACCTCATCACGGAGGAATTTGCTTTTTTCTGGCGCCATGCCACGCTTTTTCTGACAAACATGATGTATGTTGGGATTCACGTTTAGTCTATGCTCTGCAATCTCCCTTGGAACACCGGTCATATTAGAGGGTTGCCATGCAAAAACGTCTAAATTTGTTGTCAAAATGTTATATAATTTTTCTTTACATTCGGCGGACAACGTGTGCCCAATTATGATTTTCTGATCTGGAAATTTAAGATTCGGTGAAATTGACCCATCATCGTGTATGATTGGCTTAATTATTGCCTTTGTTACTTGAGAACACTCAATTGACTTCTACCGTTCTGCATATAACATTGCTACGCCACCTGGCGTTGGAAACTTCATCATACAATGTACAGTTGATGTTACAGCCCCAAACGTCATTAAAGCAGTTCTTCCCAAAATTATGTTGTACTGTGAATTTGCTTTAACCACCAAGAACTCAATGTTGGCTATGCGTCTTAGGGGTGGCTTGCCTAAGGTTACTTCAAGCAGAATACTTCCTTCAGACCAGGACGGCTCACTTGTAAAACTTGCCAACAGCACATATGTTTCCTTCATTTTTTTCTTGTACATCTTTGGGAAGCTGTATGAAGCAATGTTCATACATAATGTCTGCTCCAGCTCCTGTGTCAGTGTAAATGTTGCGTATTAAACAATTAGCAACTCGTGCTTCTATAACTACTGGACCATCAGATGGATTTGTGTTGCACATAGAAGGAAATGATATTAATTGCTCTTCCCAATCTTCTAACACTTCCGCCTTCCTCCGTTGTCCAGCTTTCCATGGATGTATCATGCCCACTTCTATGGGTATGAATTCGTTATCCTCGCCGTCTTTATCAGTGTTGGTGAGATGATTCATCTTAATAATGGATGGCGCCATTGTTAACACCTATTTCCTTATAAGGTAAGGCTTAGTGTGTCAACACAATACTAGAAGTTATCTAGCTTTAGGAGGGCGGAGTGTTGTCGATTGATGTTTACCCTTGGGAAATAATCCCTGCAGACCCAGTTCACAAGTGTAGAAACTTGTGAGGTGGCTTAATCAATCTGTCGTCCGTAGAGCGTAAAAGTGCTAGCCGGATGACTTCTAGTGAGAGAAAGTAGAGAGAGAGAGAGAAGTGAAGTCCCAGCTCTCAAAGTTGTCAGAATGTCTGAACCTCGTAAAATGACAACCCAAAGTGTCTATTTATAGTGTCAGATCCACCAGATTGCTCGGGGACACGTGTCAAATGATGATACGTTCTGTTATTCGTGATCCGAAATTTATGGTGAAGGTGGCGTTCTCCGGCCAGGGCTTACGCACTAGGCGGCCTTCAGGGCTTACGTATGACGGAGCAGCCTGTATAGTGGAGAACGCTGGATGGACAACTCCACAAAACTGTTGTTTCCAGCCTTTCTGATGCTACTTTTATGCAACCATTACGCCTTTTATGCGTGTATACAATAGGATACACCATTAATTGCATAGACAGTGTATAGATAAATTCATATCTTAGCGTATCTACTAATCCATATCTTAGCGTACCTGTTACTGTAAACTTTTCCTGTCGTATTCCGTAGATTCCTCCGTAACTTATGAGATTTGAGTATTATATATGCATATGTAAATTATGTATTGCAGGGTACTAATCTACATCCTATAATCTATTTCTTATCGAAAATCCTTCATCTGATCGTACGAGATGAATCCCTCAACCAGTTCGAGTCCCTCAGATTTCGATAGCTATTCCGATAGTTATTCCGACAGCTATTCCGACATGGATATTCACCTAAGCTCCGAAAGCGGTGTCACCAGAATGAATCAATTCATCAACCATCCCCAATTCAACTGATGGGTTCGTAGTCGACCTAATTAATGGAGGCGCGAAGAAGGCGATCCCTTCCACCAACCAAATTTCGCTCTTGACGAAGAACCTCAAGCACTTACCGGCGAACCTGCTCGTAATACCATTTTTTCTCTCATTTTCAGAGTACCTCGTCATGATTATATACTATCTTGAATTCTAGAATTTATTCATCCGCTCGTTCCGACTGACAATCATCCCGAAATAATAGAAGAAGTCAACGAACTTCGCGCTCGAGTAATCAATTTGGAGAATATGGTGCAAAATTTACCAGCTTCAGCAACATCACCGACACCAACAGTACCATCTGTAACAGCACCTGTACCATCAACAATCCATGCCTCAACATCTCATTTTGTACCTCCTGCATAATCATCGTACTACATGACATCCTACATCGATTATGTTCGTTCTACGTATTGTTATACCTCGTTTATCTTCGTGCGTCATGACGATTATGTAATCTCTAATGTTTTGAGATTATGTATTCTAGTGCTAACCGAAAATCAAATGAACTTAATATCATATTAACTCATTAAATCCATGATTATATCTGAAGAAAATATATATGTATATATGTTTTCATAAAAATTGTAATTAAAAATTCTTTCGTACAAACTGTTAATGGTGAAAATATTTTAACAGGTAGGTAATACCCGAGGAATATTTAGATTTCACTTTAATAAGTTATACTGTACATTCTTCGAATCTGATTCAACGGTCATTTACTATCCTATTTACAACCACCGATATACGTATCCGTTCACCGCAGAATAACCTTTTTCATTCAATTTCATATTTGGATTTTGATCTATCAGAATCCAACAAGTGGCATAATGAAGAAAACATTGGACAAAAATAAAATATGTTAGAAACAAACAAATTAACCATGAGAAAATTTTGTTAAGAATCCACGCTAACAAAATCCTAGCTAACTGTTCCTAGCTAACCGATTACATTTTATTTATCGTAGTTTAATTATCGCAATTTTATTTATCATCATTTAATTTCTGTTATTTATTTTACGCACTTTAAATATCGGGACACGTATACAAGGTTTTGACATATCATATCGACGCATCTATATATATTATTTGGAATAACCATAGACACTCTATATGCAGTAATGATCGAGTTAGCTATACAGGGTTGAGGTTGATTCTACAATAATATATATAATTTGAGTTGTGATCGAGTCTGAGACATGTACACGGGTCACGATATGTATTAAATTAATTCGAATATTATATATTAAAGTGTATATGAATTATTGGACTGTTAACTGTGGACTATCGACTGTGGACTAATAATATTGGACAATTAAAATGAATTAAAATATTGATTATAACATATGAAACTAAACAATTCTTCAAGTTTGCCACTTGACTTTATCTTAAACCTCATTTGTATCTTGACGATTCTAATCTGCGTTCAAACGTTTCATGATTCTTGAAAACACCACAATCAGAGGATGAACCAACCGCACTTCATCTACGGAAGAAAAGATCTATGAACGTAGTTATGCACCTGAAAAACTCTCGGAACCTGAGTAAACGTTTAACACGTATCTGTGCTAGCTCCTTTAGAGTTATTATTACCGAAAATAACTTTGCAACTCCTGTTCGAGATAGCCAGTTTTGTCACAGCTCCAGTAAGCCAACTTCGACTTTTCGTTCGAAACAACCTTATTACAACCTTGATATATATGCGGGCTCTTTTATTGTTACCGGGAAACCTTTCATATTCCACCATATTACCATCAGCGTTTAATCATCTAAAAACACAATTCTCTTGAAACCACCTCGGATTGATAACCGATGATTCAGATATCGTAACATTAAATGCAGAGGAAACAGAAAAATGGTAGATGGTCGAAACTGCCAAAAGTTTGATGATAAAGAAAGGAGTGTTAGGAATGCTCGATAGAAAATTTGGTACTGAAAAAAAAATTGAGCTAACCATGAAGGAGACCAAGGACAAATACAAGGACCAAACCCTATATTCAAAGGATCCAGGTAATTCTGGATCCGATGAAATCTTTAGAGAATATCTTGCTCAGAGGTCATGTTTAAAATCTTGCAAAAAAATTTTCTTCATCAACCTTCGAACTTATAAATTCCAAAATATCATCATAAATATCTTCGATATTTCTGAGGATATTTTCATAAATATTCTCGTCCGAAATTATATACCTCTTCGTGCTATCTATAATACATTATATTGGAAATTTCTGTAAAATCTAAGTGTAAACTATGAATGAATTCTGAAGAAGTGTTGGGAACTGAAGCATGAGTTAGTATAATATAATGACACTTAATCAACGTGATTATATTACAGTAAGTCATGTTGAGTTTCTAATGGAACGTGATAATTCACAGATCTTAACGTCATCATGTGCCATGTTACATAACTCTTTCATTCTGCTTAACCTCTAAACACATCAAGAAAGTATATTCTTGATAGTTCTATTCTCTTTTGATTCTGATAATTTGACAAATCAAGATCGTACCATTACGATTTTCTTTTTAGAATATTAGCCATGTTCATTCGAAACTCCATACCCACAAATTCTGAACCATTACTTGATGTGCTTAATGGATAAAAGAGAAAACAGAGCATAAGGCTTTGAAGCGTAAATGGGGGTGTAAATCGCATCAAATAGGAGAGAGCATTAACTGTGGATGACAATGATTATAGGAGACAGAAGCAGGGACATCGAAATATAAGGGAAAATATAAAACCCAATAACAACACGGAGGTTACAAACCATGGATATTAATACGAATAGCAATATAAAGACACGATAGAAATAAGAATAGTATCACCCCAAGGTAATAGTAGAAGTAAACAGATTTTTCTGATGGAAGATTGAAAAGAAGGATGACAGAAATAATAATTAGAAAAATATCAAGGATTAGAACGGGATTAAGCATTTTCACAATCTTTTGGATGTATGAACTAAGAAAGAAAGTATAGGAATGGTGAAAATAATGGAACGTAAATAGTTTAATTTATAATGGGAATATCAGATAGAGTAATCGAGGCAGATCACCGTATTTAATTATAGAGATCTTAATTTCCTTATTCACCGAAGAATCAAATCTTGTAGATTTCAAAGAATTTCTTTAAATCCTTGAATTCCGAAAATCAATTCTATCTACATCAAAAGATATGACTAATTTACCTTTACTCATTTCACACTTCTGAGATAGCTTCACTCGTACTCATCACATAAGCAAATTGTTTTATCCATATTACTCGCTGATGATAAAACTCTAATTTCCAACCCGTACGCATCATGAAAACATACTTATTGTCATCCATGACCATCTCAGTCAAATTTCGGGATGAAATTTCTTTAACAGGTAGGTACTGTGACGACCCGGAAATTTCTGTTCAAATTTAAACTTGATCTTTATTTGATTTCGACACGATAAGAAAAGTCTGTAAGGTTGATTCTCAAAAAGTTTGAACTATTTCAAATATTCAATTGACCTTCGACTGCTCTCGACGATTCACGAACAAATAATTGTAAATAGATATGTGTATATGTATATATATAAAATAATTCAAAATATAATTTGAAGTATTATATGTTGTTATTATTAAAAATTTATAAAATAAAAATAGGATACTATAATAATTATTATCTAAAATATATATCTATATATAAATAAAGTATATTAAAAAAATAAATAAATATTAAATGATTGTAATACTCGTTTGATGTTTTGATTGATATTAAGCAAGTTAAATTCAAACTTATGTAATCTTAAAATAAACAGTGATCCGAAAATGAGTTATATAAGTTATAGGCTTATTAAAAGTATATTTAGGATCTAATTATTTAATTTTAACACTTTTTATATTTTACCCATAAATGAGAGGGACAGTTGATGTAATTTTTATTTATTAAATTAGTGACTGAATTTTACACCATAATGACCAAAATAAATAAATATAGTTAATATAAAAATTTGGGATTTTTCTGAGAACATCTATCCGCCACTGATTAACAATGGGCATGATATAATTTCCTTGTTAAATTGTTGGTAGATTAAAAGACAAAAGTTAGGCTGCTAATATTCTTTATTATTATTTTAGAGAGGCACGTTTTGTTTACAACTATCATCTATTCTTTCTCTCTTCTCTATATATAATATATTATATATTATATGCACATTAATATGAAAACATATTGAAACCCACTAACAATTTCTTAACATTATTTCTGTTTCTACTTTTGTCTATTAGACAACCAAAACCATAACCAACTGCACTCATGAACTATTTTTATCTTCTACTACTACCAACTACACAAAAATCTATCACATGTTTACTACTATTTTTTCATCACAACAACACATCCCCATAATCATCGCCATCATCATTATATCTTTACTTTTCTTTCTACTAACTGTCCAAGGACCAATCCAATCAACCCTAACTCACCATCTTTCACCCAACAACAACAAACCTTACCCCCTTAACCGTTACAACGTTGCTTCTATCCAAAGAACAAATCAACATGTTATCGTATAAATCCTTTGATGTTATTGCTTTTGTTGAACTAATCACCCAAACACAACCCAACTTGAAACCCCACCTTTCTAATAACTGCTACTACTTTACTGTGTTTGTTTCATTCGAAAATCAACCAAGAACACCCACTTGTTTGCCATGAATTCCTGTCACCGATATATTTTTTTTCTTTTTTTCTTTCTTTCTTTCTCAAACGGTCACAACAGACAGCCATTTTGCTACTGCTATTATGCATACATTTAACTTTTATTCTGCTTGAACGTCACGAGCTGATGCTCCCTTCTTTTGTCGTTAGTTATGATGTAAGACCCTAATCAGTTTGTACAGGAGTGTAAATATGTTACATAGAGTGTGGGTGATGTTGTGCAGTTAAACAGAAGTCACTGAGTGAGCTGAGCCTAGTGCGCGCCGCGCACACTAAAGGGAGCGCGCCGCGCACCCCTTACTGTAGCCGGGTTCCAGCTTTTTAAATCAGATATTTTGATGGGCATTTTGGTAAATTCACTTATGGACGGGTTAAAGATAGATAGGTCAGTTTGGGGAGCACCATTACTCCTTTATCAACAACCTTATCACTTTAACTTTAATTCTAGAGAGAGATTGTGATTTTTGAGAGAGAAGGCTTAAATCCAAGAGGAATGAGCTTGTTTTGGGTTAAAGTTCAAGCATTAAAGTCGTTCATCTTATCTCTAGCTTCGTTGTGGTATGTTCTAATTTTATTTTCCTTACTTTGATTTAGTGTAAGGGTTAGGGTTTGAGTAAATGATGAACACAAAACCCATTATTGGTGATTTTGGGTGTTCATGGGTAAAATTGAGTCTTGAATACTAATTGGTGACTAGTCTAGGGTTTCAAAGTATTAAATGATGTTTATGAACCCTAATTGGTGAGTTAGTTGCTAACACACCTAGTTATTTAGTAAATGGGCGTTGGTTAGTTAGTGGATGACCCGAAATGGGTGTGTTGTCTTAAAATGGTTATTTGGGTAATAAATTGACCTAGTTTGGAAAGATGGGTATGAATTACCCTAATTATGTGTTAGTTGGTGTTGTTGAACCTTAATCACTAGCTTTTAAGTGATTAGTGGTGGTCTTGACTTTAATTGGGCAGTTTTGGTATAAATGGGAGATTTAATACATTAAGTCATTAAATGCTCATGTGTAAGTGTTAGTATTGAGTCCACTTAGCTTGTGTGTTGATCAAGTACTTATTATATTAGGTACTTTGCTTTGAAGCTTCTGGAGGTTGAAATCGTCATCTAATTGTTAAGGTGAGTGGAATAATTATATGCGTATGTATATAATGTATCTATTTGTTGTAGCGTGAAAGGTGTAGTGTCGAGGTGTTAAGACACCACGTTTCACGTGAAGGGTGTAGCATCGAGGTGTTAAGACACCACTCCGTAAAATAATGAGTGTTGCATCGAGGTGTTAAGATGCCACTCGGGGTGATGTGCCGTGGTGTTAAGGTGCCACCCTAGGGTTTAGTGGTGCGAGGTGTTAAGTGCCCTAATGGATGTTATGAACACCGATGGCGTTTTCGCGAGCGCCATTCCCTTGTACTATTGGTCGACCATGGTTACTTGTGTTGTAAGCATATTATATCATTAAAAGTTATATTATTATGCGGTTGTTGCTAGCTTATGGTATTGGAGATTATAGCTTGTTAATGTGACGATAAGCTAATTGTGTTGCTAGCATGTTTGCGGTTTGTGTAAGTGTATGCAAGTAGGTATAATTATATATGTATTCGTATAATTATTGCATTCACTAAGCTTTGCTTACCCTCTCGTTGTTTACCATTTTATAGGTTCGGTTTTGGACAAGGGTAAGGGCATCGTATTGGACTAGAGATCCCGCTTGATACTAGGGGACGCTTTTGGCTTTTGTAGCTCTTGGAGTTTGACCGGTAGTTGGGTAGTTTAATCCCAAACGCCATGCTCATTGTGTAGTTTGGAACTTAAACTTTTTGGTGGTCGAAACTCTAAACTTGTATTAAACTTGTATTTTGGGTCGTGTGGGCCCCGCTTGTAAAACATCATTTTTATGTTTGATTCGTGTTAGTTTTACATATATAAGTTTGTTATGAAAAGCGTTCGGTCTAAAAGTGTCGGGAAGTCGAAGATCTTTTCGCGAAAAATGGACATTTTGATCAGAACTGTCTCAGGCCTTGTGCGCGCCGTTCACAGGTAGTGGTGCGCGCCGCGCACCCTCCAGATCAGTTTTAATTTTTTTTTATTCCGCGTTTTTGGTTGGTTAACGGGTTGGGTTGGTACAAGTGGTATCAGAGCATGGTCTAAGGGATTTAGGTGACTTGAGATAGGCACCTAGACTTAGACTTTTGTGTGCGCGTGTATGCGGGACTTGTAGAACTTTGGGTCGGATCGGGATGGTTAGTGCATAGGTTTATGTGAACTAATCATGCGCTATTTGTTTGTGTTGTGTTTAGCAATCATCAAGCGAGATAGGCGTTGTACTAGCGAGTTAATGTGACGTGCTTGCGTAGTAATGACTAGCTACTATTGTTACGGGCGCAAATCGTGTTAAACAAGCAATGTACGACGATTGTTGAGCGAGATGGAGTAGTGTGGCATATATGTATATACACATGTAATTGTCCTTTCTTTTTTGTGATTTAACCTATTTCGTTTTATAGAATGAAGACGAGAAACGGTCCCGATCATGATAACGGAAGTACAAGCGAGGACGCCGAGTTTTCGGCCAAGGTTGAGGCCGTCTTTAAAAAGTTAAAAGCGGATTTTCTTACGGACGTCCGAAAGGTCTTTCAAGATTCGGTTGATGAGCAAATAACTGATCTAATTAATGAACGAATGAAGGCCACTATCGAAGAGGCCCTTGACGCTAGGAATATCTATCCTCGCGGTGAAGGAGGCGAAGGAAGGCGGGACTTCCACTACAAGAACTTCAAGGATGCTCAACCCCCGATGTTTAATGGGGTGCGGGATCCTTTAAAAAGTACATGTTGGATCTCCGATATTGAGGGAGCTTTCCGTACCGCGGAATGTCCTCCTGAAAAGAAGACGAGGTATGGTTCTAGCATGTTACGCGAAGAAGCTAAGTTGTGGTGGGACGATAAAATCAACTTGTATGGTGAAGAACAATGTATGGGTTTGACTTGGGAAGACTTCAAGAAAGAGTTTTTCAAAGAATACCGAACTTCTTCCGACCTCGATAGAATCCGGGACGAGTTGCACCATTTGCAACAAGGTTCCATGGATTTGGTTACCCTCAAGTCTACATTCTTGGCAAAGACTCGTTTTTGCCCGAAATATGTTGGTGATGATCATAAGCTCATGAAGGATTTCTACCGTACTTTGAATGATGAGTACAAGGGGAAGATTAGTCGGGGTATGGCTAAGTCTTTTGATGAATTGTTCGAGTTGGCTCGGGGTTTTGAGCCGGAGGTTCCAAGAAAGAGTGATTTCATGTTTTCCAAAAGAAAGTTTGAAGGTTTTAGTTACTCTAACGCCTCAAGCAAGAAGAGCAAGAGCAAGAGGGGGGCCGAAAGTGTCAATAGTGCAAAGAAGGGCACTACCGGTGGGTTTTCTTATACGTGCTACAATTGTGGGCAACCGGGTCATATGGCTCGTGAGTGTCTGAAACCGTCTTTCGGAAACAAAGTCACTTGTTTTAATTGCGGCAAAGAAGGGCATAAGAAGCCGGAGTGTCCCGACTTGCGAAACGACAATGTGAAGCGGTTAGAGAGGGTGGCGGGTACGGCTAGGGGTCGCAACTATTTAATGACCAATGATAAAGCCAAACAATCGCACGAAGTTGTCTCAGGTACTTACATGGTTAATTCTAATCCGGCAAGGATTCTTTTCGATAGCGGTGCAAATTTGTCGTTTGTGTCTCCTAAATTTGTGCCTAAACTTAATAGACCGTTAGCTAAGTTAAGTCGTCCGATAGAAGTCGAAATAGCGGACGGCAAGACGGTGCTAGTGGTTGATGTGTGTGAAAATTGTGATGTTGTTTTTGGTGCCGAAACCTTTAAAATTGATCTTATTCCAATGACCTTGGGCGACTTTGATATTGTCGTTGGTATGGATTGGCTCGATCATTATAGAGCCGATATTGCATGCCATGATAAGTTTATTCGTGTGAAGACCCTAAGTGGGGGAGAGTTAATTATTCATGGTGATAAGTGAAGGAGACCGGTGCCGATATGCACTTTTTCACGGGCACGTCGTTTTGTTGTTACCGGTGGCATGGCTTTCCTTGCTCATGTTGTTGATACTCGCAATGAGCCACCACCTATTCGTGAAATTCCGGTTGTTAGTGAATTCGAAGACGTTTTTCCGGACGAATTACCGGGTGTTCCGGCGGAAAGACAAGTTGAGTTTCGTATTGAGTTGGTTCCGGGAGCTACTCCTATTGCTAAAACTCCTTATCGTTTAGCACCAACGGAAATGCAAGAGTTGTTAAATCAAACCCAAGAGTTGCTCGAGAAGGGTTTTATTCGACCGAGTGCTTCGCCATGGGGCGCTCCGGTGTTATTTGTGAAGAATAAAGATGGTAGTATGCGTATGTGCATTGATTACTGTGAGTTGAATAAAGTGACGATCAAGAATCGTTATCCATTACCTAGGATTGACGATTTATTTGATCAACTTCAAGGTGCAACGTATTTCTCTAAGATCGACCTACGGTCTGGCTATCACCAAATGCGGGTCCGTGAGGAAGACATAGAGAAAACGGCTTTTCGAACGCGATATGGGCATTATGAGTTTGTAGTTATGCCCTTTGGTCTTACAAATGCACCGGCAGCATTCATGGATCTTATGAACCGAGTGTGCCAACCTATGTTGGACAAGTCGGTAATAGTGTTCATCGACGACATACTAGTCTACTCGAAAAGTATGAACGAACACGAACATCATTTGCGTGAAGTATTGAAGACGCTACGAAAGGAGAAGTTGTATGCAAAGTTCTCTGAATGTGAATTTTGGCTAAGGGAAGTTCAATTCCTTGGTCATATTGTGAACGAAAACGGTATTCAAGTATATCCGGGGAAGATTGAGACGGTGAAGAGTTGGGGACGACCGACTACGCCTACGGAAATCCGAAGTTTTCTCGGATTGGCCGGTTATTATCGTCGGTTTATCCAAGATTTTTCTAAGATCGCTTCTTCGTTGATGAAATTGACAAGGAAGAATGCGAGGTTTGTTTGGGAGAACGAGCAAGAAATTGCTTTTCAATTGTTAAAAGAGAAGTTGTGTCAAGCTCCGGTGTTAGTGTTACCGGAAGGTGTTGAAGACATGGTGGTTTATTGTGATGCTTCCTTAAATGGTCTCGGGTGTGTTCTAATGCAAAGAGGTAAAGTCATCACTTATGCCTCTCGACAATTAAAGGAACATGAAACGAGGTATCTGACTCATGATCTTGAGTTGGCGGCGGTTGTGCATGCGTTGAAAATTTGGCACCATTACTTGTATGGTGTCAAGTGTACGATTTATTCGGATCATAAGAGTTTGAAACATCTCTTTAATCAACGAGATTTGAATTATCGCCAACGTAGGTGGATGGATGTGGTGAAAGACTACGATTGTGAAATACTTTATCATCCGGGTAAGGCGAATGTGGTCGCGGATGCGTTGAGTCGAAAGAGTCAACATCCGGCGATACGAGTTGGATCGTTACGTTTGATTATTACCAACGATTTTCTTGAAAAGCTTGGTGAGATTCAAATAGAGGCTTATGTTCACAACAAGCATACGGAGCGAATCGTGGGCCAATCGGAGTTTATTACTATGGTTCCGCGTGGTTTGTTGTCTTTCCAAGGAAGGGTGTGGGTGCCTAAGATGGGTGATTACCGACGAGTGCTACTTGATGAAGCACATAAATCAAAATATTCCATTCATCCGGGCGCGACGAAAATGTATCTTGACTTGAAGAAAGATTATTGGTGGCCGGGCATGAAGCCTGATGTTGTGAAGTATGTTGAGCAATGCGTCACGTGTTTGCAAGTAAAAGCCGAACACCAAAATCCGTATGGAAAATTGCAACCGTTAGAAATTCCGAAATGGAAATGGGAGCACATTACCATGGATTTCATAACAAAGTTACCTAAGACGGCGAGAACCTAATTTGATACGATTTGGGTGATAGTTGACCGGTTGACAAAAAGTGCTTTGTTTCTTCCCATTAAAGAAGCGATATCGTCGGAGACCTTGGCTAAGTTGTTTATCAAGGAAGTGGTCGCTCGACATGGGGTTCCTATATCTATTATTTCGGATCGAGATACCCGTTTTACATCTCAATTTTGGGAAAAGTTTCATGAGGATATGGGTACACAATTGAAGTTGAGCACGGCGTATCATCCTCAAACGGACGGTCAAACCGAAAGTACGAACCAAACTTTGGAAGATATGCTACGGGCGTGCATTATTGATTTTGGTGGTAGTTGGGACGAGCATTTGCCTTTGGTGGAATTCTCATACAATAATACTTATCACACTAGTATCGGGATGCCACCTTATGAGATGCTTTACGGGCGGAGGTGTCGAACTCCCATTTGTTGGGGAGAAGTAGGTCAAAGAGAAATCGGGAGTACCGATTTGGTTTTAGAGACGAATAACAAGATTGATATTATTCGGGAACATTTGAGAAAGGCTCAAGATAGACAAAAGTGGTATGCCGACAAACGTAGACGAACGATCAAATTTCAAGAAGGCGATATGGTGATGCTTAAGGTTTCGCCATGGAAGGGTATTATTCAATTTCGAAAACGGGGAAAGTTAGCTCCTCGGTTTATTGGTCCCTTTAAAGTATTAGCTCGTGTTGGTGAAGTCGCGTATCATTTGGAATTACCCGAAGAGCTTGCGGGGATTCATAATACATTTCATGTTTCCCATCTCCGTAAGTGTCTTGCGGATGATTCATCATGGGTGCCGTTAGACAAAATTGAGCTAAACAATAAGTTAGAGTATATTGAGGAGCCGATTGCCATACTCGATGAGAAGGTCAAAAGGTTGAGTCATAAAGAGGTTAGAACTTTTAAAGTCCAATGGCGTCGAAGTATAGGTTCCGAGTTTACTTGGGAGCCCGAAGAGTTCGTGTTGGTATATCTTCCCTCTTGTCATGCGGCTTGGATTGCGAGGACGCAATCCGAATAAGTGGGGGAGAGTTGTAAGACCCTAATCAGTTTGTACAGCAGTGTAAATATGTTACATAGAGTGTGGGTGAGGTTGTGCAGTTAAACAGAAGTCACTGAGTGAGCTGAGCCTAGTGCGCGCCGTGCACACTAAAGGGAGCGCGCCGCACACCCCTTACTGTAGCCGGGTTCCAGCTTTTTAAATCAGATATTTTGATGGGCATTTTGGTAAATTAACTTATGGACGGGTTAAAGACAGATAGGTCAGTTTGGGGAGCACCATTACTCCTTTATCAACAACCTTATCACTTTAACTTTAATTCTAGAGAGAGATTGTGATTTTTGAGAGAGCAAGCTTAAATCCAAGAGGAAGGAGCTTGTTTTGGGTTAAAGTTCAAGCATTAAAGTCATTCATCTTATCTCTAGCTTCGTTGTGGTATGTTCTAATTTTATTTTCCTTACTTTGATTTAGTGTAAGGGTTAGGGTTTGAGTAAATGATGAACACAAAACCCATTATTGGTGATTTTGGGTGTTCTTGGGTAAAATTTAGTCTTGAATACTAATCGGTGACTATTCTAGGGTTTCAAAGTATTAAATGATGTTTATGAACCCTAATTGGTGAGTTAATTGCTAACACACCTAGTTATTTAGTAAATGGGTGTTGGTTAGTTAGTGGATGACCCGAAATGGGTGTGTTGTCTTAAAATGGTTATTTGGGTAATAAATTGACCTAGTTTGGAAAGATGGGTATGAATTACCCTAATTATATGTTAGTTGGTGTTGTTGGACCTTAATCACTAGCTTTTAAGTGATTAGTGGTGGTCTTGACTTTAATTGGGCAGTTTTGGTATAAATGGGCGATTTAATACATTAAGTCATTAAATGCTCATGTGTAAGTATTAGTATTGAGTCCACTTAGCTTGTGTGTTGATCAAGTACTTATTATATTAGGTACTTTGCTTTGAAGCTTGTGGAGGTTGAAATCGTCATCTAATTGTTAAGGTGAGTGGAATAATTATATGCGTATGTATATAATGTATCTATTTGTTGTAGCGTGAAAGGTGTAGTGTCGAGGTGTTAAGACACCACGTTTCACGTGAAGGGTGTAGCATCGAGGTGTTAAGATGCCACTCGGGTGTAGCATCGAGGTGTTAAGATGCCACCTAGGAGTGTAGTGTCGAGGTGTTAAGACACCACTCCGTAAAATAATGAGTATTGCATCGAGGTGTTAAGATGCCACTCGGTATGATGTGCCGAGGTGTTAAGGTGCCACCCTAGGGGTTAGTGGTGCGAGGTGTTAAGTGCCCTAATGGATGTTATGAACACCGATGGCATTTTCGTGAGCGCCGTTCCCTTGTACTATTGGTCGACCATGGTTACTTGTGTTGTAAGCATATTATATCATTTCGAGTTATATTATTATGCGGTTGTTGCTAGCTTGTGGTATTGGAGATTATAGCTTGTTAATGTGACGATAAGCTAATTGTGTTGCTAGCATGTTTGCGGTTTGTGTAAGTGTATGCAAGTAGGTATAATTATATATGTATTCGTATAATTATTGCATTCACTAAGCTTTGCTTACCCTCTCGTTGTTTACCATTTTATATGTTCGGTTTTGGACAAGGGTAAGGGCATCGTATTGGACTAGAGATCCCGCTTGATACTAGGGGACGCTTTTGGCTTTAGTAGCTCTTGGAGTTTGACCGGTAGTTGGGTAGTTTAATCCTAAACGCCATGCTCATTGTGTAGTTTGGAACTTAAACTTTTTGGTGGTCGAAACTCTAAACTTGTATTAAACTTGTATTTTGGGTCGTGTGGGCCCCGCTTGTAAAACATCATTTTTATGTTTGATTCGTGTTAGTTTTACATATATAAGTTTGTTGTGAAAAGCGTTCGGTCTAAAAGTGTCGGGAAGTCGAAGATCTTTTCGCGAAAAATGGACATTTTGATCAGAACTGTCTCAGGCCTTGTGCGCGCCGCTCACAGGCAGTGGTGCGCGCCGCGCACCCACAGATCAGTTTTAAATTTTTTTTTTATTCCGCTTTTTTGGTTGGTTAACGGGTTGGGTTGTTACATATGATTATGAGTAAAGTGATGAAAAGATGATTACGGTTACGTGTATGATGAAGTATGATGAAGATTAATGATGTTGATTGATGATGACCGACGATGAATCATAAAACCCAGCTGTTGATACAATGCCTGTCAATTCCCAATCGTTGCTACTAAGCTGTGAATCCATTAATGAAATTTAAATCAATATTGGGTTGGATTATTTGTTCATGGGCTTAGTTACTTGTGAGATTGGGCTGCAATACTTATTTTCGTTGGCCTCCAGACTACACACTGCAGCTGTATCTCGGTACTTCTGTTGGAAATTAAATACGTGAATAATAATAAAGATTAAGATAATGATATGATGAACACGAATATGTGATGAAGACGATTATGATAATGGTTCGTTAATGATGATGGGTGACTCGTTGTTGATTGGGAAAATAAAGATGACGAAATGATTATGGTAATGGGGAGATGATGTTGTTTAACGAAGAAGAAGAAGAAAATTAAACAAATTAAAAACGGCTTAAAAGAATTTAAGAGTTTATAAAAACAAGAAAGTAAGGGTGGAGCAATGGATGAGGGGTGTTGACATTGGATGAGAGGTCGCGGGTTCGAGTCCCGTTGCGGGCAGTTTATTTTTTTGGCCTATTTTGAGGTAGTTACTTATCATCATCATCATCATCATCATTTTTATTATTATTATTATTATTATTATTATTATTATTATTATTATTATTATTATTATTATTATTATTATTATTATTATTATTATTATTATTATTATTATTATTATTATTATTATTATTATTATTATTATTATTATTATTATCATTATGATTATTATTATTATTTGCTAGTATTAAGTATTATTGTTATAATTGTTAGTATTACTATTATTATTATCATTTTTATGAACATAATACAAATTATCACTATAAATATTATTATTAGTATCATATTACAAATTGTTAGTAATATTATAGTATTATCAACAAAGGTATTAGTAATAATATCATTATTGTTGTTAATATGATTATTAGAATGGTTATAATTAAACTTATAACCATAATTAACAAAATAGATATCTCTATAATTAGTATTATTATCACTATTAACATAAGTACTACTATTATTAATATTATCATTATCATTATTAGTATTATTATTAAAAATTATTATTTTTACAACTATATTATTATTAAGAGAATCTTTATTAGTAAAACTATCATTTTTATCATAGGTATTAATATCTTTACCTTAATAGTATTATAAATATTAATTTTACAAACAAAAGAGACTTATATGTAAAAAGTATATTACATACTATATTTTTATATGAAATATTATTAACTATAATAATAACTAAATTACATATAGTGTATAAAAATATTTGAAGATATTATAAGTAATAATAAACACATATATAAATATTGAATTCAACACATTATATATATATATATAACAATAAGTTACAATTTAATAATATATTATAATAAATATATATATATATATACAACAGTGTTCAATTACAATTATATATGTTAATATATATATATACATGATATAGGTTCGTGAATCCGAGGACAACCCTGCATTATTCAATGTCGTAATATGTATTTTTACTACAAAATACAGTATGGTGAGTTCATTTGATTCCCTTTTACTCTTTACATTTTTGGGACTGAGAATACATGCGCTACTTTTACAACTGCTTTATTAAATGCTTTTGAAATACATTTTGAACTGCGAATACATGAAATACTTTTATAAATGTTTGACGAGATAGACACAAGTAAAACATTCCTCGAATGAATTATGTAGACGTGATAATTGCCACCATTGAATTATGTGGACGTTATAATTGCCACAATTGATATGAATATTTTCCCCTGATTATTATTCCTTGGTAACCTAAGAATTAGGGAACATCACTAATTTTGAGAATTAGTGCATGCCTAATTGACGCGAATCCTAAAGGTAGCTACCGGGTTTAACACCCCCACCCAGAATGTTCGCTAGACGGAAGGGCTAGTGGGCATGGTGTTTAGTACTTCGAAGTTTATATGATTATTATACAGAAAAGATGTTCTGTTTTGGGGATATTATTATGCGCATTATATGTTAAGGTCGGTTACCAAGCCAAGCTATGAAAGAAATGAAAAGTGAATGTTATGTATCGAGAGAATGATTTTATACACAGGTTATGTGTATGTTATTTTTGTGCACAAGATATGTGTACGGTTACTAAGATTTATGAAAGATGATTTAGTACACAAGAAAGGTGTACTGTATTTAAAAGATATCGCATGTACATTACAAGTGGGTATAGGATTCGGGCTCATTTGTACCATGCAGCGTTTAAATCTTGTGGTCTATTAAAATGATGAATTTTATTGTTTTATGATAAACCTATGAACTCACCAATCTTTTGGTTGACACTTTAAAGCATGTTTATTCTCAGGTATTAAAGAAATCTTCCGCTGTCATTAGCTCATTTTAGGATATTACTTGGAGTCATTCATGGCATATTTTGAAAGACGTTGCATTCGAGTCGTTGAATTCAACAAGATTATTATTAAGTCAATTATAGTTGGATGTATTATGAAATGGTATGCATGCCATCAACTTTCGATGTAATGAAAGTTTGTCTTTTAAAAACGAATGCAATGTTTATAAAATTGTATCATATAGAGGTTAAGTACCTCGCGATGTAACCAACTATTGTGAATCGTTTGTAATCAATATGGACTTCGTCCAGATAGATTAGGACGGGTTGCTTCATCGTAGCTGACTCAATCAATGGAGGAAAGAAGAAGGTGATCCCTTCCATCAATCAAATTCACCTCTTGGCGAAGAACCTGAAGCACTTACCGGCGAACCAGTTTGGAACAACATTTTCTCTCTTCTTTTCAGGGTATCCCGTCACGAATATATAATATCGAAGATTTTAGATCTTATTCACCCTCTTGTTCCAACAGCCAATCATCTCGGAATGGTAGAAGAAGTCAACAAGTTTCACGCTTGAGTGGTGGCACTGGAGAATACGGTGCAATATCTACAAGCATCAGCTGCACCAGCAGCATAACCAGTACCATCAGCATCAAAACTAACATCATCAGCTTCATCAACAACAACATCCGCATCTCACGCCTCAACATCACACTCAGTACCTCAAACATCAACATCATATGGCCATAGATACCAAGGAATATTAGTAATAATGAGCTAAGATGTATTGACTCATTCTTCGTGAAGAATTATATATGTATACCTTATATATATGATTTGGAACAATAATAAATCTTGTCGTACTAAACAATTACGTGTGAATCTCAACTAGTATGTACTACTTGGTTAATTCATATCACAAATATGCTATGATGTACACCCTTCGTTAATGACTTAACAATTGTTAATCACTGCTTCAACACAATAAACTCCATTTCATAATAAATCAAGTGTAACGATGAATGTATTGATTCATAACTTCATTAGCGAAATATTTTGCGACAATTATGAAATCTCTAAGGTTTTGAAGATTATTTACTCTCGTTCCAAACCGCAAATCAGATGATTTTAATATATATTAACTCATTAAATCCATGATTATATCTGAAGAATACATATATGAACGTATATCTTCATAAAGATTGTAAATTTTATTGTACAAACTGTTAATTGTGATAATATTTTAACAGGTAGGTAATACCCGAGAAATATTTACATCTCACATTAATACACTATACATTCTTCAATTTCGATTCATAAATCATTAATTATACGCACTACCTTCACAATGATACACAATCATCTTCATACAAAATCAATTACACATTCTGAAATTAACATATCGGAATTCAAGTAAAGCTTTAGCAGGTGTTATCTTCCTAAAGATTACTACATTCATGAATTATATTCATTCGTATTCTACAATGAATTATCACATCAAACTACCGAAATTATCATTCATCACTTTTAAAATCAATAACGTCTATTCGTTAACCATTAGATCCGTTGACGATTACAATCAGCGTTTAATCATCTAAAAATAAAATTTCTTGAAACCATCTGGATTGATAACCAATGATTCAGATATGGTAGCATTAAATGCAGAGGATACAGAAGGATTTTCCTCGTCATTGGATCTTAGAAATTCTAAGATATCACCGTATCTTTCGTTACAAATATCCTCTATATTTCTGAAGATATCTTTATAACGATTCTTATCCGCAATTAATTATCTCTTTGCGATAACTTTATCACATCATAAAGGAAACTGTTTTAGTTTCTATATTCAAGTTTAAATTATAAATGTTTTGAAGAAGTGTTGGGAATTGAAGCATGAGTTAGTATAATATAATGACGTCAAGCCAACGTGATTATATTACAGTAAGTCATGCTAAATTTTTAATGGAAGATGATGATTCATAGACTTTATATTCATCATTTACCATGTTACACGACTCTTACATTTAAACTCTAAAACATATCAAGAAAATATTTTTCTTGATAGTTCTATCTTTCCGGATATTCTAGTAATTCGAAAAATCAAATCGTGCTATTACCTTTCCTTCTGCTTTGTATATTATGATCATTCGAAACTTCATACCTACGAATTCTGGACCGTTACTTGCTTTACAAAAGCATGAAGCTTCAAAGGAAAATATAAATCCCGATAACAACACCGAAATTACAAACCGTGTATATCAATGCGTATAGCAATATAAAGACACGGGAGAACTAAAAACACAATAAATCCTAGAGCATAATAGAAGTAAACAGACTCCTCTGGTGGGAGTTGGAAAAGAAGGAATATTGTGGCAATAACCAGTATAAGGTCAATAATAAGAATTGGATGGAGCATTTTCACAATCTTTGGAAGTATGAATTGAGGAAGAAAGTATATAAGTGGTGAAGATAATGAAACGGAAGAAGCTAATTTATAGCAAAATTCCAGACATAGCAATTGAGAAAATTCACCGCATTTAATTAAAGAAAATCCTAATTTCCTTAATTAACGGAGAATCAAATCTTATAAAGATTATGAAGATTTCTTTAATTTCTTAAATTCCGGAAATCAATCGTGACTAAGTCAAAAGTTAAAGCGAACATTTAATTTCCTCATTTCAATTTTTTACGATAGCTTCGTTTTGTACTCTTCTTGTAATCGAATCATATCATTCCATATTACCCAATATTGGTAAAACTCTATTTCCCAACTCATATTCATCATTAAGATGTTCCTGTTGTAAACAATGACTATCTCTATCAAATATCATGACCTTGATTTT
Source organism: Rutidosis leptorrhynchoides (assembly GCF_046630445.1). NCBI lineage: Eukaryota > Viridiplantae > Streptophyta > Magnoliopsida > Asterales > Asteraceae > Rutidosis > Rutidosis leptorrhynchoides. The sequence goes on from NC_092340.1 coordinate 204,883,592, forward strand.
CATGAACTCCTTTCTATTTTGTCTACCCTAATATTATGGCATAAACGCCCAAGGTTTAAATAAGCTCACTATTATTCATAACACATTTCATGTGTATTGAAATGCTTGAATGACGTCATCATCTCCTTCTGAGGAAACCTAATCAATGACACTCTTGTTAAATCCTTTAGATAACCTCCGCATTAATAATAAAATGCACTTCGTAAAATTTATGGATTCGTATGATTTAAACTCTTGAAACAAAACAATAATCTATCTGTTGGAATTCACGCAAGGCCCCAAGTATACCTGGGAACGTGAAAACCAAATAAAACGAAAATATCCTCACCTATTTACAAACAACGCCGACTGATGGCAACAACTAAATTTCGGGACGAAATTTGTTTTAACGGGTAGGTACTATAACAACCTGGAAATTTCCAAAAAAATTTAAACACAATTTCATTTAACCTCGACTGTTTCCAATGATTCATGAACAACCAGCTATAAAAAGATATATAAATATATATGTGTGTGTATATATATATATATATATATATATATATATATATATATATATATATATATATATATATATATATATATATATATATATATATATATATATATATATATATATATATATATATATATATATATATATATATATCATTTACAATCATTATTATTATTATATAAAAAAAATTATTACTATTCATCATTTATTATGGTTAATATGATTATTAATATCATTAAAATAATTTATATTATTTAGTATTATCATTTGAAAAATTATTATTATTATCATTACTAATATAATTATTAGTATTGTTATACTTATTATCATTATTATTAAAAATATTATTAATTATCATATTTATAATTATATAATTATTATTAATAGTATTACTATTAATATATTTATTTATCATTAACACTAAATAAATAAATAAAAATTTGATACGGATATAAAAAAAAAGAAACGGGTCCAGTCCTTTTCCTATTAATTTTTCTTCTTCTTGATTGAATTACACGATTGAATCCACAAACAAATTAGGTATTAATCTGCTTTTTATTTTTAAATTTGATAGTATCTACTTTTTTTTATCTACTTTATAATTTTTATATACTTCTGTTTGGGATTCCAGTCGACATCCACACATTATGTATCGATCAATCACATTTTTATATAAAGACTAATTGGTTTCCATTGTCAAAACAATACAAACGAATCTATACAGAGATTTATATACATTTTCTTATCGATACCTCTGTTCTTTGTTCAATTTTGCAATAGATCGAATTCGAAACAAATTTCAAAATATTTAATTAAAGTTTTGTTAGGAATAATCCATTCAAACTATCTGCAAGGTCTGAGTATCCAATTCCTCTTAATGATTCCTAATTTTTGAGTCAAAGTTTATTTTTCTAAAAAGTCAAACGATTGTTCATCCTAAAATTTGAACTCGTTTTTATGTTTTAATTTAAATTGAGGATTGATAAAGTTTATAGGACTGATTTAGAACACATTTTATTTTATAATCACCATCTAAACATGTCCAGATTTCAAAATCAAGATTTGAGTTTGTATTTATTTTTTTTTTCTTCGAATACAGCGACTGCTGTTCTTCATTATTATTTTTTTGTATCGGTTAATTGAAATCACAATTATTAGATGTTTCTGGTTCAATTTAACATCCTAATTTAAATCGAAAACTAGTTGATTTGTTTCCCTGTCGAATTGGGTTGGAGAAGAAAGGATGAAAACAGAAAAATGGGATAAATAAAATTTAGATAAGATATAAATCAGATAAGTATCAACAGAGCCATGGTTTAGAATGTTTATGAGTTAACGAGAGGTCGCGGGTTCGAGTCCCGTCTCGGGCAATTTTTTTTTGGAATAAGCTATATAAGGTAGTTTCCTTCTCATAATTATTATTATTATTATTATTATTATTATTATTATTATTATTATTATTATTATTATTATTATTATTATTATTGTTATTATTATTATTATTATTATTATTATTAAGTAGTAATATTATTATTAGTATTATTATTACTAAGTATTAGTATCATTTAGTATTATTATTATTATTATTATTATTATTATTATTATTATTATTATTATTATTATTATTATTATTATTAACATATAACATTTTATTATTATTAAAATTGGATTATTATTACGATTATTATTATCATATTTACTACTAGCATTATTATTATTATCATCATCTTATTAAAAGTATCATTTTAATTAAAGTTATAATCCTTATTAAAATTTCATTTAAGTTATTATTTTCATTATCATAAAAAGATACAATTTTTATTTATAACTATTAATATTATTTTACCAAATAAATACTAGTTTAAAACGTATAATATAACTATGTTTATATTTTTATAATAAACATTGCTTATTTATTTAAAATATATCCTATAAATATATTTAATTCACTATTTTAAAATAACATATAATATAACGAGCATATTATTAGTAATACTACATATAAACGTGCTCAATTATAATTATAGATTTTAATATATAAACTTGATATAGGTTCGTGAATCCAAGGACAACTCCACACTTGTTCAGTACCATCATACACATATTTACTACAAACCATCGTATCGTATTGTGAGTTTTCATAGCTCCCTTTTTATCTATATTTTTGGGCTGAGAATACATGCGCAACTTTTATAAATGTTTTATACGTTAGACACAAGTACTAACTATTAAACTGTGATATGTTGGGCTATGACCAGCAAGTCCCCAACCGACAAGTATAAACGATAACTTGTTACGGGGCAAACTTGAAAGTCTAGTCTAAATATTAGTACCAACTATTAAACTATGCTATACCCGGCTATGTCCGACTAAGTCCCTAAAGTGATATTTTTAATTGCTGCGGCATTCTTAATTATTGGGGATAGGCCTATCGGGAGTAACGTCCCCGATACATTTAACTAAGTCTTTGTATTACTTAATAATGAAATTAAAATGACAAGGACAGAACAACTTATCATGAGGAAAACAACGTTTAGTCTAAATATCACGCACTGGCATAACTTTTGATCATGCGGGAGATCAACTTTACAAACTAAATCTTGTGGTCTATATCTATTACTGAAATTATTGTTTATGACAAACCTATGAACTCACTCAACCTCGTGTTGACTTTTTAAGCATGTTTATTCTCAGGTACTTAAATATTGCTTCCGCTGTATATCTGCTGCTTTGATGATGATTGCTTGCCATGCTTGGAGTCTTCATGCATTACTTACTAATTCATTTAAAAACATTTAATGTAATATATTTATCTTCCGCTGCAAAAACTCAATAAAACGTCTCATATAGAGTCGTTCTCGTTTATACAACTGTGATTTGATATAGTAAGTCACGTTATTCTTCCAGGCCCTATCTGGAGGACGTGACAATCTAGATGTAAATCTGCTGTCTCTATCAAAAATAATTGATATCGGTACTCCATGTCGGGAAAGCACTTCCTTTATATAGATCTGTGCCAACTTCTCCATCTTATCTATTTCCTTAATCGGTAGAAAATGAGCTGACTTTGTGAGACGATCAATGATAACCCAAATCGTATCATAACCTCCAACAGTCTTAGGTAACTTAGTGATAAAATCCATAGTAATATTTTCACTTCCATTGGGGAACCTCTGGCTGTGTCAGTAATCCTGACGGTCTGATGCTCAGCCTTGAAGTTTGCACAAGTCAAGCACTTACCAACATAGGTAGTGTTATCAGCTTTCATATTAGGCCACCAATACAGTGCCTTAAGATCTTGGTACATCTTGTCGGATCCAGGGTGAATAGAATACCTTGTCTTGTGTGCCTCATCTAGCACTAGTTCCCTTAATCCTCCAAACTTCGGTACCCAAATTCTATCTAAGAAGTATTGAAATTTCCCGTTCATATTGATTATAAACGTTCCATATTAATTGATTTCGTCGCGAGGTTTTGACCTCTATATGAGACGTTTTTCAAAGACTGCATTCAATTTTAAAACAACCATAACCTTTATTTTATCGATAAAGGTTTAAAAAGCATTACGTAGATTATCAAATAATGATAATCTAAAATATACCTTTTACATACGACCATTACATAATGGTTTACAATATGAATATATTACATCAAAAATAAGTTTCTTGAATGCAGTTTTACATAATATCATACAAGCATGGACTCCAAATCTTGTCCTTATTTTAGTATGCAACAGCGGAAGCTCTTAATAATCACCTGAGAATAAACATGCTTAAAACGTCAACAAAAATGTTGGTGAGTTATAGGTTTAACCTATATATTATCAAATCATAATAATAGACCATAAGATTTCATATTTCAATACACATCCCATACATAGAGATAAAAATCATTCATATAGTTTGAACACCTGGTAACCGACATTAACAAAATGCATATAAGAATTTCCCCTATCATTCCGGGACATCCATCGGACATGATAAAACAACATCAAAGTACTAAAACATCCGCTACAACGGATGGGGTTTGTTGGGCCCAATAGATCTATCTTTAGGATTCGCGTCAATTAGTAGATTGGTTTACTAATTCTTAGGTTACCAAGTAAAAGGGGCATATTCGGGTTCAATTGTTCAACCATAGAAAGTAGTTTCATGCACTTGTGTCTATTTTGTAAAACATTTATAAAGCTGCATGTATTATCTTCCCAAAAATATTAGATTTTAAAAGTGGGACTATAACTCACTTTCACAGATTTTTACTTCGTCGGGAAGTAAGACTTGGCCACTGGTCGATTCACGAACCTATAACAAATATGTACATATATATCAAAGTATGTTCAAAATATATTTACAACATTTTTAATACATTTTAATGTTTTAAGTTTATTAAGTCGGCTGTCCTCGTTAGTAACCTACAACTAGTTGTCCAGAGTTAGATGTACGAAAATAAATTGATATATATTATCTTGACCCAATCCACGACCTAGTGTATACACGTCTCAGGCTAGATCACAACTCAAAGTATATATATTTTTGGAATCAACCTCAACCATGTATAGCTAATTTCAACATTACTGCATATAGAGTGTCTATGGTTGTTCCAAATAATATATATAGATGGGTCGATATGATATGTCAAAACATTTGCATACGTGTCTATGGTATCCTAAGATTACATAATATATTAGAATATATGTATTATACAATATAAGTTAGCTAGGATATGATTAATATAGATTTGTTACCAATTTTCACGTAGCTACAACAAGAAAAATTATCCAATCTTGTTTTACCCATAACTTCTTCGTTTTAAATCCGTTTTGAGTGAATTCAATTGCTATGGTTTCATATTGAACTTAAGTTTATGAATCTATACAGAAAAAGTATAAGTTTATAGTCAGAAATACAGGTTACAAGTCTTTTTTGTAAAGGTAGTCATTTCAGTTGAAAGAACGACGTCTAGATAACCATTTTGGAAAACATACTTCCACTTTGAGTTTAATCATGATTTTTGGATATAGTTTCATGTTCATAAGAAAAATAATTTTCCCAGAAGAACAAATTTTAAATCAAAGTTTATCATAGTTTTTAATTAAATAACCCAAAACAGCCCGCGGTGTTACTACGACGGCGTATATCCAGTTTTACGGTGTTTTTCGTGTTTTCAGGTTTTAAATCATTAAGTTAGCATATCATATAGATATAGAACATGTGTCTAGTTGATTTTAAAAGTCAAGTTAGAAGGATTTGAAGGTATTTCGTATGCCCGAGAGACATATTAAATTAATATGGCTAATGTGTTATGATCCAAGTCGGGTCATACCTAATAACAAGCTTACCGACACCTTATATGTATTTAATCTTAACGATTGGATCATTGATTAAATACGCGACACTTGAACATTAAGAAAAATGGTTTTCTGAAATACTACTTGATGTATGCATATATATATAAATTATGGAATAATTTATATAATATGGATTTAATTATTTATAGGTTAAATAATTAATAATGTTATGTTACATTTCTTTATAATTGATTTTATATAAAATGTACATAATTAATATGCAAGTTTATAAAATGTGCATTTTAATTTATATGGAAGTTTATATATATTAGTTTTATAAAAGTTTAACTTATATAAAACTATTTTATTTAAACTAATATGGGAGTGGCCTTGGGGTTGTAAGAAGGTATGCTAATGATTCCCTACACCTTGCCATACTTTCCCATTTCCATATACATGCACATTTGACTCTTTGTGGAGAGATACACTTGCAAAATACATAAAAAAAACTGCATAAACCTCTACTTTCTGCAGCTGAAAGCCGTGGGATTTGAAGGGTAAGAAAGGGTTCTTATTTTGAATTTTACAAGCTCATTCAAGTGTTAAACAAAATCCTTACTAAAAGCAAGGGTGTTGGTGCATAAGTTTGGGGTATAACAACTTGAGGTTTCACACTTTTGGAGCTCCATTCATCTTCATCATCTTCATCATTTACTAGCAAGCTTGGAGTAGGTATAATCTCTTTACTTGCTTGTAGTTTGTAAGCATATTTCATAACTTGATCCTAATTGGGATTTTAACTTTAATTGGTTAAATATTAACAAGTTAACAAATGGTTATTTACATGCTTCCGCTTTGAATGATTCTTAAAAGGTTTTAAGTATTATGAAACTTGTTAAATCTCAACAATGGTATCTAGAGCCGAAGTTGTTGAAATATGCTTCGAGATGATTATTAAACTCACTATATATTTTGCATTTTATGTACATGCATGATTGTAAAATGCAAGAATTAAAGTGTTTGGGTGGGTTTGTTGGTTGGCCGAATTCAAGGAGGTTCCAAATGGGTTTTGGAACTTGCCATTTGGTCAATTTTGTTGTATGTTAAAATTCACAATCAAGCCTTGACCTTGTGTTTGAATGGTTGCATGTTTGGTTGATTTAATTCATTCATTTGGTATGTAATATTAATTCATTCATTTGGTTTGTAATATTATTATTTTGGTTATGTAATTTATTTTATATTTGGCATGTAAAATAGATTAGGTTGTATTTTCATTTTTTAGAGAAAAATGTATTAGGATATATTTTTTGTAAAAGATGAAGATGCAAGATGAAGAACACAAGAAGAAGCATTTGGATGCAAGATTAAGTGGGAGATTTAAAATCTCCTACTTTGTGTTATAACCCTTAACCCGTGGCATTTGTTTTCGGCTAAACAAATGTCTATCCAAATGGCTTGATTGTGAACTTATTTTTTTGCATGTGTGGTTGTTTTGTTGTTTGACTATAGATTGTATGTTTGGTTGCTACAAATTAATCACACAAGTTAACAACAAACAAACTAAAATTTAATTGGTTAAATTAGACGTTATTAAACAACATGCAAAATGAAAATTTAAATGGTTAAATTGAAATGGCAAAAGGACATAATAATTGGTTATTAACACTCATATAAAATGGTTTATATCAAATCATGTAATTAGCTTAATTATAAGACATGAAAATGGATTTTCATACAAACCATACACTAAATGCATGTTGGTGTATGGTGTAAAAGTTTTCTCAAACTAGAATTAATGAAAACTTAAAATCCCTTATTAACAAGGCAAACAAGTTAAATGCCATCCTTTTGTGTGACACTTGAAAATATTAGGGAACTCATAATGGGATAAAGGTCAACTAACCGTTATGAACAAACTAATATAATTAAGGTAAATTTTGCACACTTGTGGCATAAAGGTCACCTAACCACTTGTATGTTAAATTTACACGTTTACACAAGTAGGACGACTTGATTTGGGAATCATGAACTTAGGGTCACCGAAGCATGAGGAACAAATAGGCGTTGATGGGATAAATATGCCATGCAAAAGGATTGCATGATCCCATAACTTAGAAGTTGTAAAAAGATTGCAATTGTCATACAATGACTACCTAGCTAAATCAAATGACGGGATAAAGGTCACCTAACTGAAATTTGGTTTACCGTTGGATTCTAATATTTAATAAATATCAATTGGTTTTAAAGGGTATTGATTGTTAAATTAAAATTGATACTTAAATAACTTTGTTAAATTTTGTAGATGGCCGCCAATAACAACAACATTCCAAACGCACCAATAAACTTTAACAACCTATCGTTGAGGTCAATCCTCGAAAAATAAAAACTCAACCATACGAACTTCATGGATTGGTGTCGCAATCTAAGAATTGTCCTCAAACTAGAGGATAGGGCGTATGTGTTGGAAGACCCCATTCCCGATCAACCGAACGAGGATGATACGGAAGGCATGGCCTATTGGGAGAAATATTGCACCGATTCGTTGCAAGTTTCTTGCTTCATGCTTGGGACTATGATACCCGAACTCCAAAAGGACTTCGAGCATCATAGTGCATATGACATGATCACACAGTTGAAGGAGATGTTCCTTCAACAAGCTCGTGTCAAGCGCTTTGAAACGGTCCGAGTGCTTCATGCATATCGGATGGATGACACCCAATCCGTTTCATCTTATGTCCTTAAGATGAAAAGCCTTATTGATCGAGCAAACCGTCTAAATTGCAACGTGTCTAATGAATTAGCCACAGACCTTATCCTTAACTCATTGTCAAAGAGGTTTGACACATTCGTGTTAAACTATAACATGAATGGTTGGGATAAAAGCATTGGCGAATTACATGCCATGCTTAAGACGGCAGAAGCAAGTATGTGTAAAAGGGCTTCACCCGTGTCTACGATCAATGAAGGCGGGTCCAAAAACCATAACACTTCTAAGCCAAAGGCGGCTAAGAGGAAAGGACCCGCCTACCAAGGCAAGGGCAAGGGAAAGGGGAAGATGGTTACCCCAACCAACAACAACAAGAAGAAAAAGGTTGCCGGAAAGGTTAACCCCAAGGAAGATCCGTACTTTGGTTGCGGTGAAATGGGTCACTGGAAATGCAATTGCCCGGTCTACCTTAAGGAGTTGAAGGAAAAGAGGGATGCAGGGCAAACCTCAGGTAATGTATATATGGTATACATTGAGCTTAGTATTACTTCTTCTAATACATGGGTATTAGACACAGGATGTGGAACTCATATTTGCAATACTTTGCAGGGGTTCAAAAGAAGTGATCAAGATGCGAGAATAATAAGTCTCTTCATAGGAAATGGAGCAAGGGTGCAAGTGAAAGCTCAAGGAGACTTTGTTTTAAAGCTACCAAGTGGTTTGGAGCTTGTTTTGAAAAATGTTTTGTATGCACTCGATTTATCTCGAAACATTATTTCTATATCCCGTTTGAAACAATATGGTTTTAATCTTAATTTCATTAATGATGATATCGATGTTTCTTTAGATAATGTGTTCTATTTTAAGGCTTCTCATTCGAATGGTGTAACAACCCAAACCAACCCTCGACCAAACCACGCGAAAATACAAAATAAAAAAAAAAATTCCTGTGCAGCATACCCGCGCGGCGCACCAGGTAGGGGCGCGGCGCGCCAAAGTGGACTGTCCGGAAAGTCTCAAAATGCGTAAAAGATTGACTAGTTCCCGACACTTTTAGACGAAACGCTTTTGACCATACATCCAAATATGTAAAACTAACTTGTTTCAAATATAAAATCAATGTTTTACAGGCGGGGCCCACATCGTCCGTTTTACGAGTTTAATACAATTTACGAGTTTCGACCACCAAAAAGTTTAAGTTCCAAACTACACAATGAGCATGGCGTTTGGGATTAAACTACCCAACTATCGGTCAAACTCCAAGAGCTACTAAAGCCAAAAGCGTCCCCTAGCATCAAGCGGGATCTCTAGTCCAAAACGATGCCCTTACCCTTGTCCAAAACCGAACCTATAAAATGGTAAAATACGAGAGGGTAAGCAAAGCTTAGTGAATGCAATAATTATACGAATACATATATAATTATACCTACTTGCATACACTTACACAACCGCAAACGTGCTAGCAAACAACACTAGCTTATCGTCGCAATAACAAGCTATAATTCACCAATACCCCAAGCTAGCATAACATCCGCATATAAATATAACTCGAATAATATAATATGCTCACAACACAAATAACCATGGTTAACCAATAGTACAAGGGAACGGCGCTCGCGAAAACGCCATCGGTGTTCATAACGTCCGTTAGGGCACTTAACACCTCGCACCACTAACCCCTAGGGTGGCACCTTAACACCTCGGCACATCATCCTGAGTGGCATCTTAACACCTCGATGCATCACTCATTATTTTTATGGAGTGGTGTCTTAACACCTCGACACTACACTCCTAGGTGGCATCTTAACACCTCGATGCTACACCCGAGTGGCATCTTAACACCTCGATGCTACACTCTTCACGTGAAACGTGGTGTCTTAACACCTCGACACTACACCTTTCACGCTACAATAAGTAGATACATTATATACATACGCATATAATTATTCCACTCACCTCAAAGTCTTGTGAAAAGATACCCGAGCTTGCGAAACCTCAAAGTAACGTACCTATCACATTATACATATTATCAAACGCAAACTCAAGTCGGTCAACCAATTCTTTCACCATTCCTAAGTCATTTTGACCCAAAGTGCAATCCCGACCCATTTTGCACCATTAACCCTAATAATGGGTTAACTTCACCAAAAACCCTAACTTTAGCCGATAAAGGTATTAACACACTTTTAACCATAAAGTTAACTCGTTTTCATACATGCAAGACAACCTAGGTCATCAAAGACCCATTTGACCCATTTCTAGGTCAACACATCCATTTGGGTCACCCACAACCCAATTCACACCCACTAACACTAACTATAAGTGTATTAGTATGTACTTATGTAATGACCCGCACTTTTTCGATCATTCTATACTTATAAGATTAATATTTACATAAATTAAACCTTACCAACATGATAAGCAATCCAAATTGTTGAGATTTATGTTTTTGAAAAGAGTTTTACACAACGTTTGACCGTCTAGTTTGACCGATGATATCATGAACTATACAATATATGATAATTATACGTTTGTGTATATATATGTATATATACATATTTAACATGATCCAAGAATGTTTTAATATCTCATTTTGTATTAATAACAATAAGTTATAAGTATATTTTGAAACTACTAACTTAAGTTTTCAAAACGATAACCATACGTAACGTTATTTGACATAAATACTTATGACCTATAATGTTTATACATATATCGTATAAGTAATGTATTTAATCACTTTTTAAGGACTTAAATACATAAAACAATATAAGTGTATTCACAAAAGATAGCTATATTTGAATTCTCATTCCATTTTTCACAAAATTTCTATACGTATATCTAGAGTACATGTACTCGTATCATACCTAGCTTCTATACGTATTTACTATTGGTATATACACATCAAATCACCACCAACCAGCCCTTGTTCAATGCCTTATGTATAAGGTAACTACTTTTGTTATCTAGTATGACAATTTCACATGATTAAAAGATTTTTTCACAAAATTACAAACTTATACACCTTTTACATCACCATTTATACTCCATCCATTTTCAATTTTTGATTCATTTTTACCTCAAACCTCTAGCTAAAAACACACACACTTTTAAGAGTCTTAAACTCCATAACCATTCAGCTAATATCCATGAAGATCTAGCCATAAAAACATCACTTAATCACCATAAGAAAACTCTTACAAAAACACTTCAAGAATCCTTCCAAGAACACAAACTTACTTCCAATCTTTCATCCAATTCCATCACCCTTTTGGTTCTAGTTTCTTACTCCTCTTTTACAGCAATCTTGTCCAAGTAACTTGAGGTAGTAACTTTGTTCATAACCTTATTCGATTCATATATATATAGCTATCTTATTTTGTGATATAAAATTTTAACAACAAGAACATAGTTTGAATGTTTTCAAACTTGTTTGCAAACTAAATAGATCCTTCTAACTTAAATTTTAAAATACTTCAAGACCTGTAATATAACTTAAATATATGCTAATTTAACAAGGTATAACTTAGTTTTTCAAAGAACATCTTAAAAACTGTTTTTACGACGTCGGAGTGCAACCGGGGGCTGTTTTGGGTTGGATAATTAAAAACCATCTTAAACTTTGAAATGGAGGTTTATTTTCTGGAAAAATGATTTTTACTATGAATATGATAACACATAAAAATTTCATGATTTAACTCAAAGTATAAGTATTTTTAGAAAAATAATCATTTAAGGTTGTTTACATGATGGAAAATGATTAACTTCATAAGTTTCACTAAAGTTTGACCTATGACCTGTGATTTCGAATACAAACTAAGGTATTTACAGTTCATAGTCTTAAAGAGGGACTCGATCCAAGGAAGTGGCAAGTTGAACCAACGAAAACGGAGTTGTAACGAAGAAACTATGACCAAAACGAAATCGGATATCCAAGACTAATTTAGCTACGTGATTAATTGGAAAAAAATTAAATAAATCACATCTTTCTAAAATAACATGATATTTTATATATATGTACTCATAATTTAATTTTATATGGTTCAGGATCACCCGTAAACAATACGAGAAGATTAATCATAAGATCCCATGATTGTACGCAACACGTCATTTGACAACACCGGTACTTTATGTACGCAACACGTCATTTGACAACACCGGTACCATGGGTCAAGATTAATCTCGACCAATACATATACGATGGGGTTTTTATTTATTTCATTGGGGGTTTATTAATCACCTAAAAATGAACCATTAAAATTGAATTACTAACATCAGACTGCTAACTACGGACTAAGGAATTATTAAAAGTATTAAAAGTATAATATGTATATATATGTGACGGTTGTTTAAAAAGAAAAAGGTATTGATATATTATATATGGATAGGTTCGTGATATCAATCGGAGACCAAGTCAAAATTACATATCTTCAAGACGAAAGTGAGTATATAGTCCCACTTTTAAACTCTAAATATTTCGGGATGAGAATACATGTATTTTATGTTTTACGTTATGGACACAAGTAACTGAAAAATATATTCTACGTTGAGTTGTACCACTGGCATACTTCCCTGTAGCTTGGTAACTGTTATTTACAGCGGTATTGTAAACGCGAATCCTGTTGATAGATCTATCGGGCCTGACAACCCCAACCGGACTGGACGACCAGTATTCAACGGTTGCACAGTACTTCGTTTTGTGACTACACTTGGTACGGTGTAGTAAGATTTCATAATAAAGGGAATATGCGACGTGATTAAATGTTAAGTATGGTTACCAAGTGCTCAACCACTTAGAATATTTTTATGAAAACGTTTATATATGAAATCTTGTGGTCTATATTTATATCGCTGCCGGCATTAAACCTATATCTCACCAACTTTATGTTGACCTTTTTAAAACATGTCTATTCTCAGGTGATTACTAAAAGCTTCCGCTGCAACATGTTGAATTTAAGCAAGATCTTGAGTATGCATATTTGTGTCAAAAATAAAACTGCATATCCGAGGAATTGTAATGTAAAATATGCTAGAAATCGTATTGTTATCATCACATGTAAAGTTTGTAAGTCTAAGATTATCACTAAACGATAATCATCTTTATTTTGTCTAAAGCTTGTATCAAAATAAGAATTATGGTTTGTAATGTAAAATATATGCAGTTGTTCTTTTAAAAATGTCGCATATAGAGGTCAATACCTCGCAATGAAATCATACGTTATCTAACACGTTCTTATGGTTAAGGACGGGTTATGACATGTGGTATCAGAGCGGTGGTCTTAGCGAACCAGGTTTGCATTAGTGTGTCTAACTGATAAGTCGTTAGGATACATTAGTAAGTCTGGACTTTGACCGGGTCTGATTTAAAAACCATTGCTTATCATTGTTGGTTGAAATTTATATGTAAATATTATGTAGTACTAATGGGTTAGTTGTTGTGTGATAGATGTCGGGCTCAAAACTTATTATCACATTCAGCGACTCCGAATCAGAATCTTCAGATGGTGTTTCAGTCATTAACCTATCCGATGACGAAAATAATATATTTGGGGAAGACTCACAAATTCCGGATGAACCAACTATAAAGAACCCGGAAAGTGAACCCAAGGAGGAAAGTGAACCCGAGGAAGAAATACAAGAAATTACGAAAGACAAGTTCGAATTAGGAAAGAAACGAAAGGCTAATGAATTAGAAAATTCAAATCCTGAGTTTAGTGAGGATGATGTGGCACCAACTCCACTAAACACTACCACCCCTATTCCCGCTATACCTATTTGTTCTATCCCGGCATCCAGTTCTTCAGTCCCACAGCCAAAATATAGGCAGACAGCTAGGATAAGCGTTAGGCCATTCCTTGAACCTAAACGTCCTAGAAAATAGACCAAACGATGCGCTGCCGTATTAAACCATGGGATCATATAATGTTTTGTATAATATTATTAGTGTGGTTTGCTTAATGTTCGATGTAAGATAAGCATATGTAAAATAGTGAAGTGTGAAATGCAATAATTTTCCATGGTTAAGTATTATTTAGATGGTAGTAATTGATTCTGTACTAAGCTATTAAGTATGGACATTAACGGGTAGGTACTACCCTAGATATAATTATAAAACGCTAATAAGAAGAAAAGGCTTTTATAATAATACCTGGTTCATATTATTAATAAGCTATAATGTACTGTAAATATACACTACATCTATAATATTCCATGTGAATAATTATTTTCTTTTCATTCTTATAGAAGAATATGGCGCGATTGAACCGAATGACGGAACAAGAAATCTAGGAACTCATCAATCAGCGAGTGAACGACAGAATGTTATGGGTCGAGGCTGCAAGAGGTGCTGCAGTTAACCCAAATCCTCGTGTGGGGTGCACTTACAAAACTTTTCAAGCTTGCAAGCCCTCATCATTCAGTGGAACAGAAGGACCGATCGGTTTAACCCGGTGGATAGAAAAGATGGAGACTATGTTTAAAATCAGTGGTTGTGTTGAAAAGGACATGACCAAGTATGCATCGTGCACTTTACAAGATAGTGCACTCACGTGGTGGAAAAATTATGTGAAGGCTGTAGGAGGAGATGTAGCTTATGATACTCCTTGGGAAGAATTCAAAACAATGTTAATCAACGAGTATTGTCCAAGGAATGAGGTTAGGAAGTTGGAAGATGAATTACGAAGCCTGAAGGTTGTTGGTACTGAAATCACCAACTACAATCAGCGATTCATGGAATTAGTTTTGCTATGTCCTGAATTGGTTCCAACCGAAGAATGGAAGATTGAAATGTACAAAGATGGTTTGCCCACAAAGGTCAAGGCAAACGTTACAGCATCAAAACCTAAGACAATTCATGAAGCTATAACCATGGCAAACGAGCTAATGGATCAGGTCATCATGGATAAGAAAGCATCCAATACTGATGTGAAGGTATCAGGTAACAAAAGAAAGTGGAATGGAAATTATGATCGAGGTAACCAACAACAATCTTTTAAGAAACAAGAAACCACGCAAGGTGCAGGTAGTGGTTCAAGCTTTGGTTACAAAGGACAAAATCCTTTATGCAACCGATGCCACAAACATCACTCTGGCTACTGTAATGTGGTATGCAACAAATGTAATCGAAAGGGTCATATTGCTGAAGATTGTAGGGCTCTCGTTACAAATACAAATGGTATCAAGACTCCTGCCACCAATGCAAATAGAACTGCTTTGGCTACCATTACTTGTTATGGGTGTGGAAAACAGGGTCATTATAAGAGCCAGTGTCCGAATCCAGAGAAGAATAATGGATCTGCACGAGGAAGAGCATTTGTTATTAATGCTAGAGAGGCGTGCGAAGACCAGGAGCTTGTTACGGGTACGTTTACCATTAATAACTTATCCGCATCTATTATATTTGATACTGGTGCTGATAGAAGTTACGTGAGTAGAGACTTTTACGCTAAATTGAATTGTTCATCATTACCTCTAGATGCTAAGTACATGATTGAGTTAGCTAATGGTAAACTAATTAAAGCCGATAAAATTTGCCGTGATTGTAAAATAAATTTAGCTGGAGAAACATTAAAAATTGACTTAATACCCGTAGAATTAGGAAGTTTTGATGTAATAGTCGGCATGGACTGGATGTCCAAAGTAGGAGCTGAAGTTGTGTGTGCCAAGAAGGCAATTCGCATTCCTTGTAAGGATAAAATGCCGGTGATGATTTATGGAGAGAAGGGTAACTCAAAGTTAAAACTCATTAGCTGTTTGAAAGCCAAGAAGTGTTTAGAAAAGGGATGTTATGCTATTCTAGCACATGTTAATAAAGTTGAAAAGAAAGAAAAAGAGAAGTGCATCAACGACGTGCCTGTGGCAAGAGATTTTCCTGAAGTATTTCCGGAAGAGTTGCCGGGATTACCTCCATTTAGATCTGTAGAATTTCAAATAGATCTTGTACCAGGAGCTGCACCGGTTGCCCGTGCTCCATATAGACTTGCACCGTCCGAGTTAAAAGAACTTCAGAGTCAGTTAAAAGAATTACTGGATCGTGGATTCATACGACCAAGTACTTCACCGTGGGGAGCTCCAATTTTATTCGTCAAGAAGAAAGACGGATCTTTCCGAATGTGTATAGATTATCGTGAATTAAATAAGTTAACTATCAAAAATCGGTATCCACTACCGAGAATTGACGACTTATTTGATCAACTCCAAGGATCATGTGTGTACTCGAAAATTGACCTAAGATCGGGCTATCATCAATTACGTGTCAAAGAAGAAGATATACCGAAAACTGCTTTTCGGACACGCTACGGTCCTTACGAATTTTTGGTCATGCTGTTTGGATTGACGAATGCGCCAGCTGTATTCATGGACCTCATGAATCGAGTTTGTAGTCCATATTTAGATAAGTTTGTTATCGTTTTCATTGATGATATTCTTATCTATTCCAAGAGTGAGCAAGAGCATGAGCAGCATTTAAGGTTGATATTAGAGTTGTTAAGAAAAGAACAGCTATATGCTAAATTTTCTAAATGTGCTTTCTGGTTGAAAGAAGTGCAATTTCTTGGCCACGTTGTTAGTAGCAAAGGAATTCAGGTTGATCCAGCAAAAATTGAAGCCATTGAAAAATGGGAGACTCCTAAGACACCAATGCAGATACGCCAATTTTTGGATTTAGCCGGTTATTATAGAAGGTTTATTCAAGATTTTTCCCGAATAGCTAAGCCGTTGACAGCGTTAACGCAAAAAGGGAAGAAATATGAATGGACTACTGAGCAGGAGAGTGCATTTCAATTACTGAAAAAGAAGTTGACTACGGCACCTATTTTATCGTTACCAGAAGGGAACGATGATTTTGAAATATATTGTGACGCTTCGCGACAAGGTTTTGGTTACGTTCTTATGCAACGGAAGAAAGTTATTGCATACGCATCCCGACAATTGAAGATTCATGAGCGGAATTATACGACGCATGATCTAGAATTGGGAGCAGTCGTGTTTGCATTGAAGATATGGAGACACTACTTGTATGGGGTTAAATGCACTGTGTTTACTGATCATAAAAGCCTTCAACATATTTTTGATCAGAAACAGTTGAACATGAGGCAACGTAGGTGGGTCGAGTTAATAAACGACTATGATTGTGAAATTCGTTATCATCCTGGGAAAGCGAATGTGGTGGCTGACGCACTAAGCAGAAAGGAACGAGAACCAATTCGAGTACGAGCGATGAACATAAAAATTCGCATGAATCTCAACTCACAAATCAAAGAAGTTCAACGAGAAGCACTTACTAAAGAAAATATAGGAAATGAAATAATGAAGAAGTATGAGAAGCAACTCGTTATGCGGGAAGATGGAATTCGATATTTTGCAAACCGTATTTGGGTACCAAAGTTGGGTGGATTAAGGAAGTTAATATTGAATGAGGCACATAAGACAAGATACTCGATACATCCTGGAGTTGGAAAGATGTATCAAGATCTTAAGACGCATTATTGGTGGCCTAATTTGAAGACAGACATTTCAACATATGTTGGGGAATGTTTAACTTGTTCCAAAGTCAAAGCAGAACACCAGAAGCCGTCAGGATTACTTCAACAACCAGAAATCCCAGAATGGAAATGGGACGGTATTACCATGGATTTCATCACGAAGTTACCAAAGACTGCCTGGGGATACGACACTATTTGGGTAATTGTTGATCGTCTTACCAAATCTGCACATTTCTTGCCCATAAAGGAAACGGATAGAATGGAGAAATTATTACGATTATATATAAAGGAAATAGTTTCAAGGAATGGAATACCTATTTCCATTATATCTGATCGTGATAGTAGATTTACCTCAAAGTTCTGGCAATCACTACAGGAGGCACTAGGAACTCGTTTGGATATGAGTACCGCATATCATCCGCAAAGTGACGGGCAGAGTGAAAGAACAATTCAAACTCTTGAAGACATGCTCAGGGCATGTGTGATCGATTTTGGAAACGGATGGGATAAGTATTTACCATTAGCAGAATTCTCGTATAATAATAGTTATCATGCGAGCATTAAAGCTGCGCCATTTGAAGCACTGTATGGAAGGAAGTGTAGATCTCCTATTTGTTGGAATGAAGTAGGAGATCGACAATTAACTGGTTCCGAGATCATACACGAAACGACTGAGAAGATAGTACAAATCAAGGAGAGATTGAAAACAGCCCGTAGTCGCCAAAAGAGCTACGCCGATGTCCGAAGGAAACCATTAGAGTTTCAGATCGGTGAGATGGTTATGTTAAAGGTGTCACCATGGAAAGGTGTAATACGCTTCGGAAAAAGGGGTAAACTGAACCCAAGATATGTAGGCCCGTTCAAGATCATCGAACGCATTGGACCGGTAGCTTATTGACTCGAGTTACCGCAACAACTCGCCGGAGTACATAATACCTTTCACGTCTCAAACCTTAAGAAGTGTCTTGCAAAGGAAGACCTCACCATTCCTCTTGAAGAAATCCATGTCGACGAGAAACTACAATTCATCGAAGAACCAATCGAAATCATGGATCGTGAAGTTAAACGGCTCAAGCAGAGCAACATACCGATCGTTAAGGTTCGTTGGAATGCTCGAAGGGGTCCCGAGTTTACTTGGGAATGAGAGGATCAAATGAAACAAAAGTATCCACACTTGTTTCCCGATGACGCAAAATAGGTACAATTTTAAAATTTCGGGACGAAATTTATTTAACGGGTAGGTACTGTAATGACCCGCACTTTTTCGATCATTCTATACTTATAATATTAATATTTACATAAATTAAACCTTACCAACATGATAAGCAATCCAAATTGTTGAGATTTATGTTTTTGAAAAGAGTTTTACACAACGTTTGACCGTCTAGTTTGACCGATGATATCATGAACTATACAATATATGATAATTATACGTTTGTGTATATATATGTATATATACATATTTAACATGATCCAAGAATGTTTTAATATCTCATTTTGTATTAATAACAATAAGTTATAAGTATATTTTGAAACTACTAACTTAAGTTTTCAAAACGATAACCATACGTAACGTTATTTGACATAAATACTTATGACCTATAATGTTTATACATATATCGTATAAGTAATGTATTTAATCACTTTTTAAGGACTTAAATACATAAAACAATATAAGTGTATTCATAAAAGATAGCTATATTTGAATTCTCATTCCATTTTTCACAAAATTTCTATACGTATATCTAGAGTACATGTACTCGTATCATACCTAGCTTCTATACGTATTTACTATTGGTATATACACATCAAATCACCACCAACCAGCCCTTGTTCAATGCCTTATGTATAAGGTAACTACTTTTGTTATCTAGTATGATAATTTCACATGATTAAAAGATTTTTTCACAAAATTACAAACTTATACACCTTTTACATCACCATTTATACTCCATCCATTTTCAATTTTTGATTCATTTTTACCTCAAACCTCTAGCTAAAAACACACACACTTTTAAGAGTCTTAAACTCCATAACCATTCAGCTAATATCCATGAAGATCTAGCCATAAAAACATCACTTAATCACCATAAGAAAACTCTTACAAAAACACTTCAAGAATCCTTCCAAGAACACAAACTTACTTCCAATCTTTCATCCAATTCCATCACCCTTTTGGTTCTAGGTTCTTACTCCTCTTTTACAGCAATCTTGTCCAAGTAACTTGAGGTAGTAACTTTGTTCATAACCTTATTCGATTCATATATATATAGCTATCTTATTTTGTGATATAAAATTTTAACAACAAGAACATAGTTTGAATGTTTTCAAACTTGTTTGCAAACTAAATAGATCCTTCTAACTTAACTTTTAAAATACTTCAAGACCTGTAATATAACTTAAATATATGCTAATTTAACAAGGTATAACTTGGTTTTTCAAAGAACATCTTAAAAACTGTTTTTACGACGTCGGAGTGCAACCGGGGGCTGTTTTGGGTTGGATAATTAAAAACCATCTTAAACTTTGAATTGGAGGTTTATTTTCTGGAAAAATGATTTTTACTATGAATATGATAACACATAAAAATTTCATGATTTAACTCAAAGTATAAGTATTTTTAGAAAAATAATCATTTAAGGTTGTTTACATGATGGAAAATGATTAACTTCATAAGTTTCACTAAAGTTTGACCTATGAACTGTGATTTCGAATACAAACTAAGGTATTTACAGTTCATAGTCTTAAAGAGGGACTCAATCCAAGGAAGTGGCAAGTTGAACCAACGAAAACGGAGTTGTAACGAAGAAACTATGACCAAAACGAAATCGGATATCCAAGACTAATTTAGCTACGTGATTAATTGGAAAAAAATTAAATAAATCACATCTTTATAAAATAACATGATATTTTATATATATGTACTCATAATTTAATTTTATATGGTTCAGGATCACCCGTAAACAATACGAGAAGATTAATCATAAGATCCCATGATTGTACGCAACACGTCATTTGACAACACCGGTACTTTATGTACGCAACACGTCATTTGACAACACCGGTACCATGGGTCAAGATTAATCTCGACCAATACATATACGATGGGGTTTTTATTTATTTCATTGGGGGTTTATTAATCACCTAAAAATGAACCATTAAAATTGAATTACTAACATCAGACTGCTAACTACGGACTAAGGAATTATTAAAAGTATTAAAAGTATAATATGTATATATATGTGACGGTTGTTTAAAAAGAAAAAGGTATTGATATATTATATATGGATAGGTTCGTGATATCAATCGGAGACCAAGTCAAAATTACATATCTTCAAGACGAAAGTGAGTATATAGTCCCACTTTTAAACTCTAAATATTTCGGGATGAGAATACATGTATTTTATGTTTTACGTTATGGACACAAGTAACTGAAAAATATATTCTACGTTGAGTTGTACCACTGGCATACTTCCCTGTAGCTTGGTAACTGTTATTTACAGCGGTATTGTAAACGCGAATCCTGTTGATAGATCTATCGGGCCTGACAACCCCAACCGGACTGGACGACCAGTATTCAACGGTTGCACAGTACTTCGTTTTGTGACTACACTTGGTACGGTGTAGTAAGATTTCATAATAAAGGGAATATGCGACGTGATTAAATGTTAAGTATGGTTACCAAGTGCTCAACCACTTAGAATATTTTTATGAAAACGTTTATATATGAAATCTTGTGGTCTATATTTATATCGCTGCCGGCATTAAACCTATATCTCACCAACTTTATGTTGACCTTTTTAAAACATGTCTATTCTCAGGTGATTACTAAAAGCTTCCGCTGCAACATGTTGAATTTAAGCAAGATCTTGAGTATGCATATTTGTGTCAAAAATAAAACTGCATATCCGAGGAATTGTAATGTAAAATATGCTAGAAATCGTATTGTTATCATCACATGTAAAGTTTGTAAGTCTAAGATTATCGCTAAACGATAATCATCTTTATTTTGTCTAAAGCTTGTATCAAAATAAGAATTATAGTTTGTAATGTAAAATATATGCAGTTGTTCTTTTAAAAATGTCGCATATATAGGTCAATACCTCGCAATGAAATCATACGTTATCTAACACGTTCTTATGGTTAAGGACGGGTTATGACAACTTAGGTCTTTAAGACCTATTTACACCATTTACCCTTTCAAAACCCTAGGCTAGTCACCATTTGGGTCTTCATGACCCAAACTTACCCAAAAACCCCAAATTACTCACAAATGGGTTTTATGTGCAATACTAACCCAAACCCTAACCCTTAAACACATTAAACTAAGGTAATCAAGTTTAGGGCTTACCACAACAATCAAAACGAAGCTAACGAGGAGATGAACAACTTTAACTCCCGAGTTCTAACCCGAAATGAGCTTCTTCTTCCCCGATTTAAGCTTTCTCACACTTAACCACCCTCTCTCTCTCTAAAATGAATGGATGATGTTTGGTGGTTGAGAAATGAAGTAATGAGCTCACCAAACTGATCCTAAAGCCTTAAATTCGTACCCCAAGGTGATTTTACCAAAATGCCCTCAAAATATCTAATTAAAAAGAAAAGGGGAATCTGTCGCAGACAGATGGCGCGGCGCGCCACCAGGCCGCGCGGCGCGCGAAACCTCCAGTTCAGCTTCTTTTTTGCTTTTAAATATATAACCAAAACCCCGTTTCAAGTATCGAACATTACACTTATATACACTACAAATACTCGGGTCTTACAACTCTCCCCCACTTATTCGGATTGCGTCCTCGCAATCCAAGCCGCATGACACGAGGGAAGATAAACTAACACGAACTCTTCGGGCTCCCAAGTGAACTCGGAACCTTTACTTCGTCGCCATTGAACCTTGAAAGTTCTCACCTCTTTATTTCTCAACATTTTCACCTTCTCGTCAAGGATAGCAATCGGTTCCTCGACATATTCTAACTTGTTGTTTAGCTCGATCTCGTCTAAAGGCATCCAAGAGGAATCATCCGCAAGAAACTTACGGAGGTGGGAAACATGAAATGTATTATGGATCCCCGCAAGCTCTTCGGGTAATTCTAATCGATATGCAACTTCACCAACACGAGCTAAAACCTTGAATGGCCCAATAAACCGAGGAGCTAACTTTCCCCGTTTTCGAAAACGAATAATACCCTTCCATGGCGAAACCTTAAGCATCACCATATCGCCTTCTTGGAACTCAATCAATCGCCTACGTCTATCGGCATACGACTTTTGCCTATCTTGAGCCTTCTTCAAATGTTCCCGAATCAAATCGATCTTGCTATTGGTCTCTAAAACCAAATCGGTACTCCCGATCTCTCTTTGACCCACTTCTCCCCAACAAACGGGAGTTCGACACCTACGCCCATAAAGCATTTCGTATGGTGGCATCCCGATACTAGTATGATAACTATTATTGTACGAGAATTCCACCAAAGGCAAATGCTCATCCCAACTACCACCGAAGTCAATGATGCACGCTCGTAGCATATCTTCCAAAGTTTGATTCGTACGTTCAGTTTGACCGTCCGTTTGAGGATGATACGCCGTGCTCAACTTCAATTGCGTACCCATATCTTCATGAAACGTTTCCCAAAACCGAGATGTAAAACGGGTATCTCGATCCGAAATAATAGATATAGGAACCCCATGTCACGAGACCACTTCCTTGATAAACAACTTAGCCAAGGTCTCTGACGATATCGCTTCTTTAATGGGAAGAAACAAAGCGCTTTTTGTCAATCGGTCAACTATAACCCAAATCGAATCGAATTGGGTTCTCGCCGTTTTAGGTAACTTTGTAATGAAATCCATGGTAATGTGCTCCCATTTCCATTTCGGGATTTCTAACGGTTGCAATTTACCATACGGCTTTTGGTGTTCGGCTTTTACTTGTAAACACGTGACACATTGCTCAACATACTTCACAACATCACGTTTCATGCCCGACCACCAATAATCTTTCTTCAAGTCAAGGTACATTTTCGTCGCGCCCGGATGAATGGAGTATTTTGACTTATATGCTTCATCAAGTAGCACTCGTCGGTAATCACCCATCTTAGGCACCCACACCCTTCCTTGAAAGGACAACAAACCACGCGGACCCATAGTAATAAACTCCGATTGGCCCACGATTCGCTCCGTATGCTTGTTGTGAACATAAGCCTCTATTTGAATCTCACCAAGCTTTTCAAGAAAATCGTTGGTAATAATCAAACGTAACGACCCCACTTTTATCGCCGGATGTTGACTCTTTCGACTCAACGCATCCGCGACCACATTCGCCTTACCCGGATGATAAAGTATCTCACAATCGTAGTCTTTCACCACATCCATCCACCTACGTTGGTGATAATTCAAATCTCGTTGATTAAAGAGATGTTTCAAACTCTTATGATCCGAATAAATCGTACACTTGACACCATACAAGTAATGGCGCCAAATTTTCAACGCATGCACTACCGCCGCCAACTCAAGATCATGAGTCGGATACCTCGTTTCATGTTCCTTTAATTGTCGAGAGGCATAAGCGATAACCTTACCTCTTTGCATTAGAACACACCCGAGACCATTTAAGGAAGCATCACAATAAACCACCATGTCTTCAACACCTTCCGGTAACACTAACACCGGAGCTTGACACAACTTCTCTTTTAACAATTGAAAAGCAATTTCTTGCTCGTTCTCCCAACCAAACCTCGCATTCTTCCTTGTCAATTTCGTCAATGGAGAAGCAATCTTAGAAAAGTCTTGGATAAACCGACGATAATAACCGGCCAATCCGAGAAAACTTCGGATTTCTGTAGGCGTAGTCGGTCGTCCCCAACTCTTCACCGTTTCGATCTTCCCCGGATCTACTTGAATACCGTTTTCGTTCATGATATGACCAAGGAATTGAACTTCCCTTAGCCAAAATTCACATTTGGAGAACTTTGCATACAACTTCTCCTTTCGTAGCGTCTTCAATACTTCACGCAAATGACGTTCATGCTCGTTCATACTTTCCGAGTAGACTAGTATGTCGTCAATGAACACTATTACCGACTTGTCCAACATAGGTTGGCACACTCGGTTCATAAGATCCATGAATGCCGCCGGTGCATTCGTAAGACCAAAGGGCATAACTACAAACTCATAATGCCCGTAACGCGTTCGAAAAGCCGTTTTCTCTATGTCTTCCTCACGGACCCGCATTTGGTGATAGCCGGACCGTAGGTCGATCTTAGAGAAATACGTTGCACCTTGAAGTTGATCAAATAAATCGTCAATCCTAGGTAATGGATAACGATTCTTGATCGTCACTTTATTCAACTTACGGTAATCAATGCACATACGCATACTACCATCTTTCTTCTTCACAAATAACACCGGAGCGGCCCATGGCGAAGCACTCGGTCGAATAAAACCCTTCTCGAGCAACTCTTGGGTTTGATTTAACAACTCTTGCATTTCCGTTGGTGCTAAACGATAAGGAGTTTTAGCAATGGGAGTAGCTCCCGGAACCAACTCAATACGAAACTCAACTTGTCTTTCCGCCGGAACACCCGGTAATTCGTCCGGAAAAACGTCTTCGAATTCACTAACAACCGGAATTTCACGAATAGGTGGTGACTCATTGCGAGTATCGACAACATGAGCAAGGAGAGCCCTGCCACCGGTAACAACAAAACGACATGCCCGTGCAAAAGTGCATATCGGCACCGGTCTCCTTCGCTTATCACCATGAATAATTAACTCTCCCCCACTTAGGGTCTTCACACGAATAAACTTATCATGGCATGCAATATCGGCTCTATAACGATCGAGCCAATCCATACCAATGACAATATCAAAGTCGCCCAAGGTCATTGGAATAAGATCAATTTTAAAGGTTTCGGCACCAAAAACAACATCACAATTTTCACACACATCAACCACTAGCACCGTCTTGCCGTCCGCTATTTCGACTTCTATCGGACGACTTAACTTAGCTAACAGTCTATTAAGTTTAGGCACAAATTTAGGAGACACAAACGACAAATTTGCACCGCTATCGAAAAGAATCCTTGCCGGATTAGAATTAACCATGTAAGTACCTGAGACAACTTCGTGCTATTGTTTGGCTTCATCATTGGTCATCAAATAGTTGCGACCCTAGCCGTACCCGCCGCCTTCTCTAACCGTTTCACATTGTCGTTTCGCAAGTCAGGACACTCCGGCTTCTTATGCCCTTCTTTGCCGCAATTAAAACAAGTGACTTTGTTCCCGGAACGTGGTTTCGGACACTCACGAGCCATATGACCCGGTTGCCCACAATTGTAGCACGTATAAGAAAACCCGCCGGTAGTGCCCTTCTTTGCACTATTGACACTTTCGGCCCCCCTCTTGCTCTTGCTCTTGCTCTTCTTGCTTGAGGCGTTAGAGTAACTAAAACCTTCAAATTTTCTTTTGGAAAACATGAAATCACTCTTTCTTGGAACCTCCGGCTCAAAACCCCGAGCCAACTCGAACAATTCATCAAAAGACTTAGCCATACCCCGACTAATCTTCCCCTTGTACTCATCATTCAAAGTACGGTAGAAATCCTTCATGAGCTTATGATCATCACCAACATATTCCGGGCAAAAACGAGTCTTTGCCAAGAATGTAGACTTAAGTGTAACTAAGTCCATTGAGCCTTGTTGCAAATGGTGCAACTCGTCCCGGATTCTATCGAGATCGGAAGAAGTTCGGTATTCCTTGAAAAACTCCTTCTTAAACTCTTCCCACGTCAAGCCCATACATTGTTCCTCACCATACAAGTTGATTTTATCATCCCACCATAACTTAGCCTCTTCTCGTAGCATGCTAGAGCCATACCTCGCCTTCTTCTCGGGAGGACATTCCGAGGTACGGAAAGCTCCCTCGATGTCGGAGATCCAACATGTACTTTTTAAAGGATCTCGTACCCCATTAAACATCGGGGGTTGAGCGTCCTTGAAATTCTTGTAGTGGAAGTACCGCCTTCCTTCACCTCCTTCACCACGAGGATAAATGTTTCTAGCATCAAGGGCCTCTTCGATAGTGGCCTTCATTCGTTCATTTATCAAATCGGTCACTTGCCCATCGACCGAATCTTGGAAGACTTTTCGGACGTCCGTAAGAAAATCCGCTTTTAACTTTTTAAAGACGACCTCAACCTTGGCCGAAAACTCGGCGTCCTCACTTGTACTTCCGTTATCATGATCGGGTCCGTTTCTCGTCTTCATTCTATAAAACGAAGTAGGTTAAGCGGCGAAACAAAAAGACATAACACGGATGTATATACATATACACCACACTACCCCATCTTGCTCAACAATCGTCGTACATTGCTTGTTCGACACGATTTGCGCCCGTAACAATGGTAGCTAATCATTGTTACGCGAGCACGTCGCATTAACTTGCTAGTACAACGTCCATCTCGCTCGATGCTCGCTATACATACATAACAAATAGCGCATGATTAGTTTACATAAACCTATGCACAAACCAATCACGATCCGACCCAAAGTCCTACAAGTCCCGCATAGCGCACACACAAAAAGTCTAAGTCTAGGCGTCTATCTCAGATCACCTAAATCCCTTAGACCATGCTCTGATACCACTTGTAACAACCCAAACCAACCCTCGACCAAACCACGCGAAAATACAAAATAAAAAAAAAATTCCTGTGCAGCATACCCGCTCGGCGCGCCAGGTAGGGGCGCGGCGCGCCAAAGTGGACTGTCCGGAAAGTCTCAAAATGCGTAAAAGATTGACTAGTTCCTGACACTTTTAGACGAAACACTTTTTACCATACATCCAAATATGTAAAACTAACTTGTTTCAAATATAAAATCAATGTTTTACAGGCGGGGCCCACATCAGCCGTTTTACGAGTTTAATACAATTTACGAGTTTCGACCACCAAAAAGTTTAAGTTCCAAACTACACAATGAGCATGGCGTTTGAGGTTAAACTACCCAACTATCGGTCAAACTCCAAGAGCTACTAAAGCCAAAAGCGTCCCCTAGCATCAAGCGGGATCTCTAGTCCAAAACGATGCCCTTACCCTTGTCCAAAACCGAACCTATAAAATGGTAAACAACGAGAGGGTAAGCAAAGCTTAGTGAATGCAATAATTATACGAATACATATATAATTATACCTACTTGCATACACTTACACAACCGCAAACGTGCTAGCAAACAACACTAGCTTATCGTCGCAATAACAAGCTATAATTCACCAATACCCCAAGCTAGCATAACATCCACATATAAATATAACTCGAATAATATAATATGCTTACAACACAAATAACCATGGTTAACCAATAGTACAAGGGAACGGCGCTCGCGAAAACGCCATCGGTGTTCATAACATCCGTTAGGGCACTTAACACCTCGCACCACTAATCCCTAGGGTGGCACCTTAACACCTCGGCACATCACCCTGAGTGGCATCTTAACACCTCGATGCATCACTCATTATTTTTATGGAGTGGTGTCTTAACACCTCGACACTACACTCCTAGGTGGCATCTTAACACCTCGATGCTACACCCGAGTGGCATCTTAACACCTCGATGCTACACTCTTCACGTGAAACGTGGTGTCTTAACACCTCGACACTACACCTTTCACGCTACAACAAATAGATACATTATATACATACGCATATAATTATTCCACTCACCTCAAAGTCTTGTGAAAAGATACCCGAGCTTGCGAAACCTCAAAGTAACGTACCTATCACATTATACATATTATCAAACGCAAACTCAAGTCAGTCAACCAATTCTTTCACCATTCCTAAGTCATTTTGACCCAAAGTGCAATCCCGACCCATTTTGCACCATTAACCCTAATAATGGGTTAACTTCACCAAAAACCCTAACTTTAGCCGATTAAGGTATTAATACACTTTTAACCATAAAGTTAACTCGTTTTCATACATGCAAAACAACCTAGGTCATCAAAGACCCATTTGACCCATTTCTAGGTCAACACATCCATTTGGGTCACCCACAACCCAATTCACACCCACTAACACTAACTATAAGTGTATTAGTATGTACTTAGGTATTTAAGACCCATTTACACCATTTACCCTTTCAAAACCCTAGGCTAGTCACCATTTGGGTCTTCATGACCCAAACTTACCCAAAAACCCCAAATTACTCACAAATGGGTTTTATGTGCAATACTAACCCAAACCCTAACCCTTAAACACATTAAACTAAGGTAATCAAGTTTAGGGCTTACCACAACAATCAAAACGAAGCTAACGAGGAGATGAACAACTTTAACTCCCGAGTTCTAACCCGAAATGAGCTTCTTCTTCCCCGATTTAAGCTTTCTCACACTTAACCACCCTCTCTCTCTCTAAAATGAATGGATGATGTTTGGTGGTTGAGAAATGAAGTAATGAGCTCACCAAACTGATCCTAAAGCCTTAAATTCGGACCCCAAGGTGATTTTACCAAAATGCCCTCAAAATATCTAATTAAAAAGAAAAGGGGAATCTGTCGCAGACAGATGGCGCGGCGCGCCACCAGGCCGCGCGGCGCGCGAAACCTCCAGTTCAGCTTCTTTTTTGCTTTTAAATATATAACCAAAACCCCGTTTCAAGTATCGAACATTACACTTATATACACTACAAATACTCGGGTCTTACAAATGGTATTTATGAATTGGTTCATGATGACACATCATACAATAGCTCAATATACCATGCAAACACCAAGAAACTCAAAAGGGATTTGAGTGATTCCTACTTATAGCATTGTCGCCTTGGTCACATAAACAAGAATCGAATGCATACACTTCAAAAGAATGGCCTTTTGAAATCAAATGAACTAGACTCGTTTGATGTATGTGAATCTTGTTTACAAGGCAAAATGACTAAAGCACCTTTCAAAGGGACCTATGAAAGGGCTAAGGACTTATTGGGATTAATACATTTGGATGTATGTGGACCCT
The DNA here is from genome assembly GCF_046630445.1 of Rutidosis leptorrhynchoides. NCBI lineage: Eukaryota > Viridiplantae > Streptophyta > Magnoliopsida > Asterales > Asteraceae > Rutidosis > Rutidosis leptorrhynchoides. The sequence goes on from NC_092340.1 coordinate 204,913,563, forward strand.
TTAAGCCCATAACTAGGAATGGTGAAAGATACTTCGTTACTTTCATTGATGACTTCAGTCATTTCGGATATGTCTACTTATTAAGACACAAGGATGAAACTTTTGAAGCATTCAGGGAATATCAAAACGAAGTACAAAATCAACTCAATAAGATAATCAAGGTACTTCGTACCGATAGAGGAGGTGAATACCTAAGCGATGCTTTCCAAGATCATCTTAAAAGTTGTGGGATTATCTCGCAACTTACTCCTCCTGGAACACCCCAACTTAATGGAGTTTCTGAAAGGAAGAACCGAACCCTAATGGATATGGTTCAATCTATGATGGCTAGAAGCTCGTTACCTCTATCATTTTGGGGTTATTGTCTATGCTCCGAGGCTCGTATTTTAAATATGGCCCCAACCAAGAAAGTGGAACGAACTCCTCATGAGATGTGGTTTGGAAAACCTCCATCTCTATCATACTTAAAGGTATGGGGATGTGAAGCTTATCCTAAGTGTTACGTCCCTAATAAGTTGAATGCTCGATCTACGAAGTGTATCTTCATAGGGTATCCCAAGGATGACATGGGATATTATTTCTATGATCCTTTCGAACAGAATGTATTTGTTGCTCGGAAGGCGGAATTCCTTGAAACTAAGTTCCTAATGGAAGGTAATAGTGAAAGGAAGATAGATCTTGAAGAGGTCCAAGATCAAGTAGATGATACACAATTGGTTAACACTAGGACACAACATGAAAATGTTGAGAATGATCAAATGGATGATCAAAGTATACAAGACGTTCTCATGGATGATTGCTATGTGGTTGATTTGGATGAACCAACAAACTACCAAGATGCTTTATCAAGGATTGATAAAGATAAATGGCAGGAAGCCATGAACGCTGAGATGCAATTCATGTATGGCAACCAAGTTTGGGAACTAGTTGTACAACCTACTAGCTCCAAGTTAGTTGATTGGAAATGGATTTTCAAGATGAAAATCGACATGCATGGAAACTTAAATACATATAAAGCCAGACTTGTAGCAAAAGGTTTCACTCAAACTCAAGGGGTTGACTATGATGAAACCTTTTCGCCTGTGGCAATGCTAAATTCTATTAGGATATTATTTGCCATTGCTGCTCATTATGATTATGAAATTTGGCATATGGATGTCAAAACCGCTTTCCTAAATGGATATCTTGAGAAAGATGTCTATATGGTTCAGCCTGAAGGTTTTATCGATCCGAAACATCCTAACAAAGTATGTAAGTTAAAGAAATCAATCTACGGATTGAAACAAGCATCTAGAATGTGGAATCATCATTTTAATGAGGAAGCCAAGAAATTTGGCTTCATTAAAAATGGTGTTGAAGCTTGTGTATACAAGAAAGCTAGTGGGAGCACTATCATGTTCCTTGTATTATATGTGGATGATATATTGTTATTTGGAAACGATATTCCGACAATGCAAGGTGTTAAGACTTGGCTGAAAAGCTGCTTCTCCATTAAGGATCTTGAAGAAGCACAATACATTTTGGGGATTAGGATCTACAGGGATAGATCCGAGAAATTGATAGGTTTGAATCAAAGTGCATACAATGAAAAGATCTTGAAAAGGTTCAAGATGGAGAACTCTAAGAAAGGTTTGGTACCTATTCAAAGAGGAACGCTCCTTAGTTCATCTCAGTGTCCCACCACAAAAGATGAATAGGAAAGAATGAAGAAAGTCCCATATGCGTCTGCTATTGGGTCAATCATGTATGCAATGATATGCACTAGACCGGATGTGTCATGCACTCTTAGCTTGACAAGTAGATACCAGAATAACCCAGGAAACAGTCATTGGATTGCTGTTAAAAGTATATTGAAATACCTTAGGAGGACTAAGGATATGTTTCTAATATATGGGTCTGGTGAGGAGGAGCTCGCTGTGAAAGGTTACGTGGACGCGAGTTTCCAAACTGATTGTGATGATTCTTGATCACAATCCGGTTATTTCTTCACATTAAATGGAGGTGCGGTCTCTTGGAAGAGTTCAAAACAGGATGTTGTTGCATTATCCACTACGGAGTCAGAGTACATTGCCGCCTCATTGGCAGCTCAGGAAGCTGCATGGATGAAGAAATTCATCGACGACTTAGGAGTAGTCCCTTCCATTCAGGACCCTCTTGAGATCTTTTGTGACAACGAGGGTGCGATTGCTCAAATCAAGGAACCTCGTGCTCACCAAAAGACCCGTCACATTGAGCGGAGATTCAACTACATAAGGGATGAAGTTGAAAAGGGAAAGATATGTATTCGCAAAGTTCACACAGATCTTAATATAGCGGATCCACTCACGAAGCTCTTACATGGTGCGAAACATCAAGGGCATGTTTGTGCATTAGGGCTTCGATATTCTAGTGATTGGTTGTGATATGTTTTAAGTATTGTAATGGAACGAAATTGTTCAAACTCATTAATATAATTATGGCATTAATTTATTTTGAGTTATGTTCCTATTTTGCATATTTTATCGATGAATAAGTAATTATTCTAAATTCCGTAGTCGATCACATTTGTGAGAAAAAGTGTGAGGTTTAGAATATTGTGAACTTGGATTGGTATACATTCACAGGATGAATGTGGGGCAAGGTTGCTACCAAGGTTCATAGATATTTGTGGGATACAAATATTGGAAGACCCGCCCTCAAGATTTACTAAATGGAACCTTTGTGGTTGATCACACGTAATCTTGAGTAAAGGCGAATATCATTGTATCCTCTGACCTGAGATACATATTGGGTTCGGATATTCACTAAGTATTCTGCCTTGATTCTTTCCTTTGCTATTCTGAAATATGGTAGTTCATAAGGAAGAGCTCAGGTGTAATACAAAGTATATATCTAGGACGTATGTAGTCAAGATGGAATTTGTCCCTCTTATTCGTTGAGAGTCAGATGTCTAAGGCCTGATGAAGTTAAATCTAGAAGAGAGTGATCACTCTGTGTCTCTTGGATTTAACATGACATCTAGGATGAAAGGATAAATGAAAGATTCACCTATTCATATTCGAGATGGGAACTCGAAAGGGATGATGTTATTGAATGGCACAAAGTCATAACATATTGGGGGTGATGGACGGTCGTTAGGTGGTATCCATCACTTGCATTAATTTCTTATGTTTCTCGTGCAAGTGGGAGATTGAAGGTATTTCGTATGCCCGAGAGACATATTAAATTAATGTGGCTAATGTGTTATGATCCAAGTCGGGTCATACCCAATAACAAGCTTACCGACACCTTATATGTATTTAATCTTAACGATTGGATCATTGATTAAATACGCGACAATTGAACATTAAGAAAAATGGTTTTCTGAAATACTACTTGATGTATGCATATATATATATATATATATATATATATATATATATATATATATATATATATATATATATATATATATATATAATTATGGAATAATTTATATAATATGGATTTAATTATTTATAGGTTAAATAATTAATAATGTTATGTTACATTTCTTTATAATTGATTTAATATAAAATATACATAATTAATATGCAAGTTTATAAAATGTGCATTTTAATTTATATGGAAGTTTATATATATTAGTTTTATAAAAGTTTAACTTATATAAAACTATTTTATTTAAACTAATATGGGAGTGGCCTTGGGGTTGTAAGAAGGCATGCTAATGATTCCCTACACCTTGCCATACTTTCCCATTTCCATATACATGCACATTTGACTCTTTGTGGAGAGATACACTTGCAAAATACATCAAAAAAACTGCATAAACCTCTACTTTCTGTAGCTGAAAGCCGTGGGCTTTGAAGGGTAAGAAAGGGTTCTTATTTTGAATTTTACAAGCTCATTCAAGTGTTAAACAAAATCCTAACTAAAAGCAAGGGTGTTGGTGCATAAGTTTGGGGTATAACAACTTGAGGTTTCACACTTTTGGAGCTCCATTCATCTTCATCATCTTCATCATTTTCTAGCAAGCTTGGAGTAGGTATAATCTCTTTACTTGCTTGTAGTTTGTAAGCATATTTCATAACTTGATCCTAATTGGGATTTTAACTTTAATTGGTTAAATATTAACAAGTTAACAAATGGTTATTTACATGCTTCCGCTTTGAATGATTCTTAAAAGGTTTTAAGTATTATGAAACTTGTTAAATCCCAACAGGATTAACTTTTGTTTGCGAACAAGTTTAGAATTAACTAAACTATGTTCTAGTGATTTCAAAGTTTAAACCTTCGAATAAGGTAGTTTTATATATATGAATCGAATGATGTTATGAATATCATTACTACCTCAGGTTTTGTGGATAAACCTACTGGAAATGAAAAAAATAGATCTAGCTTCAAAGGATCCTTGGATGGCTTGAAAGTTCTTGAAGCAGAATCATGACACGAAAACAAGTTCAAGTAAGATTTCCACTCGAAATAAGATTGTTATAGTTATAGAAATTGAATCAAAGTTTGAATATGAGTATTACCATATATTAGAAAGATATCTTACTATAAATAAGAAAGATTTATTGAGGTTGAATGATCACTTTACAAGATTGGAAATAAGCTAGCAAACTTGGAAGTATTCTTGATTTTATGAAACTAGAACTTATAGAATTTATGAAGAACACTTAGAACTTGAAGATAAAACTTGAGAGAGATCAATTTAATGAAGAAAATTAAAGAATGAAAGTGTTTGTAGGTGTTTTTGGTCGTTGGTATATGGATTAGATATAAAGGATGTGTAATTTTGTTTACATGTAAATAAGTCATGAATGATTACTAATATTTTTCTAATTTTATGAGATATTTCATGCTAGTTGCCAAATGATGGTTCCCACATGTGTTAGGTGACTCACATGGGCTGCTAAGAGCTGATCATTAGAGTGTATATACCAATAGTACATATATCTAAAAGCTTTGTATTATACGAGTACGAATACGGGTGCATACGAGTAGAATTGTTGATGAAACTGAACGAGGATGTAATTGTAAGCATTTTTGTTAAGTATAAGTATTTATAAAGAGATGTTAATTTATTACATTATCATAATATTATGATATATTAATATATCTTAGTATGATATATATACAGTTAAATGTTGTTACAACGATAATCGTTACATATATGTCTCGTTTCGAAATCATTAAGTTAGTAGTCTTGTTTTTACATATATAGTTCATTGTTAATACACTTAATGACATGTTTACTTATCATTTATTGTGATTAAACATAGTGTATCAATATCTTAATATGATTCATATGTATTTAGTAAGACGTTGTTATAACGATAATCGTTATATATATCGTTTCGAGTTTCTTAATTCAATCAACTCAATTTTATGTATATAACTCATTGTTAAAATACCTAATGAGATACTTACTTATCATAATATCATGTTAACTATATATATAATCATATATATGTCATCATATAGTTTTTACAAGTTTTAACGTTCGTGAATCACCGGTCAACTTGGGTGGTCAATTGACTATATGAAACCTATTTCAATTAATCAAGTCTTAACAAGTTTGATTGCTCAACATGTTGGGAACACTTAATCTTGTAAATAACAATTTCATTTAATATATATTAACATGGAAAAGTTCGGGTCACTATAGTACCTACCCGTTAAATAAATTTCATCCCGAAATTTTAAGCAGTTGGAGGTGTTGATGTATCTTCTGGAAATAGGTGCGGGTATTTCTTTTTCATCTGATCTTCTTGTTCCCAAATGAACTCAGGTCCTCTACGAGCATTCCATCGAACCTTAAAAATTGGTATTTTGTTTTGCTTAAGTCTTTTAACCTCACGATCCATTATTTCGACGGGTTCTTCGATGAATTGAAGTTTTTCGTTGATTTAGATTTCGTCTAACGGAATAGTGAGTTCTTCTTTAGCAAAACATTTCTTCAAATTCGAGACGTGGAAAGTGTTATGTACAGTCGCGAGTTGTTGAGGTAACTCAAGTCGGTAAGCTACTGATCCGACACGATCAATAATCTTGAATGGTCCAATATACCTTGGATTTAATTTCCCTCATTTACCAAATCGAACAACACCTTTCCAAGGTGCAACTTTAAGCATGACCATCTCTCCAATTTTGAATTCTATATCTTTTCTTTTAATGTCAGCGTAGCTCTTTTGTCGACTTTGGGCGGTTTTCAACCATTGTTGAATTTGGATGATCTTCTCGGTAGTTTCTTGTATTATCTCCGGACCCGTAATCTGTCTATCCCCCACTTCACTCCAACAAATCGGAAACCTGCACTTTCTACCATAGAGTGCTTCAAACGGCGCCATCTCAATGCTTGAATGGTAGCTATTGTTGTAGGAAAATTCTGCTAACGGAAGGTGTCGATCCCAACTATTTCTGAAATCAATAACACATGCTCGTAGCATGTCTTCAAGCGTTTGTATCATCCTTTCGCTCTGCCCATCAGTTTGTGGATGATAAGTAGTACTCATGGCTAGACGAGTTCCTAATGCTTGGTGTAATGTCTGCCAGAATCTTAAAATAAATCTGCCATCCCTATCAGAGATAATAGAGATTGGTATTCCATGTCTGGAGACGACTTCCTTCAAATACAATCGTGCTAACTTCTCCATCTTGTCATCTTCTCTTATTGGCAGGAAGTGTGCTGATTTGGTGAGACGATCAACTATTACCCAAATAGTATCAAAACCACTTGCAGTCCTTAGCAATTTAGTGATGAAATCCATGGTAATGTTTTCCCATTTCCATTCCGGGATTTCGGGTTGTTGAAGTAGACCTGATGGTTTCTGATGCTCAGCTTTGACCTTAGAACATGTCAAACATTCCCCTACATATTTAGCAACATCGGCTTTCATACCTGGCCACCAAAAAAGTTTCTTGAGATCTTTGTACATCTTCCCCGTTCTAGGATGTATTGAGTATCTGGTTTTATGAGCTTCTCTAAGTACCATTTCTCTCATATCTCCAAATTTTGGTACCCAAATCCTTTCAGCCTTATACCGGGTTCCGTCTTCCCGAATATTAAGATGATTCTCCGATCCTTTGGGTATTTCATCCTTTAAATTTCCCTCTTTTAAAACTCCTTATTGCGCCTCCTTTATTTGAGTAGTAAGGTCATTTTGAATCATTATATTCATAGCTTTTACTCGAATGGGTTCTCTGTCCTTTCTACTCAATGTGTCAGCTACCACATTCGCCTTCCCCGGGTGGTAACGAATCTCAAAGTGGTAATCATTCAACAATTCAATCCACCTACGCTGCCCCATGTTCAGTTGTTTCTGATTAAATATGTGTTGAAGACTTTTGTGGTCGGTATATATAATACTTTTGACCCCATATAAGTAGTGCCTCCAAATCTTTAATGTAAAAACAACCGCGCCTAATTCCAAATCATGCGTCGTATAATTCTGCTCGTAAATCTTCAATTGTCTAGACGCATAAGCAATTACTTTCGTTCGTTGCATTAATACACAACCGAGACCTTGCTTTGAAGCGTCACAATATACAATAAAATCATCATTCCCTTCAGCTAATGACAATATAGGTGCCGTAGTTAACTTTTTCTTTAACAATTGAAATGCTTTCTCTAGTTCATCCTTCCATTCAAATTTCCTCCCTTTATGCGTTAATGTAGTTAAGGGTTTTGCTATTTTGGAAAAATCTTAGATGAATTTCCTGTAATAACCAGCTAGCCCTAAAAGTTGGCGTGTGTTTCGGAGTTTTCGGGGTTTCTCACTTTTCAACGGTTTCAATCTTTGCTGGATCCACCTGAATACCTTCTTTGTTCACTATGTGACTGAGGAATTGAACTTCTTCCAACCAAAAAGCACACTTTGAAAACTTACCGTACAGTTTTTCTTTTCTCAGCAACTCTAGCACTTTTCTTAAATGTTCTTCATGCTCTTGATCATTCTTCGAGTAAATAAGTATGTCATCGATGAAAACAATGACAAACTTGTCAAGATATGGCCCACACACTCAGTTCATGAGGTCCATGAACACAGCTGGTGTGTTCGTCAATTCAAACGACATAACCATAAACTCGTAATGACCGTAACGCGTCCTAAAAGCAGTCTTTGGAATATCATCCTCCTTCACCCGCATTTGATGATACCCAGAACGTAAATCAATTTTCGAATAAACCGACGAGCCTTGTAGTTGATCAAATAAGTCGTCGATTCTCGGTAGTGGGTAGCGGTTCTTGATGGTAAGTTTGTTCAACTCTCGGTAGTCAATACACAACCTAAATGTACCATGCTTCTTCTTGACAAACAAAACAGGAGCTCCCCACGATGATGTGCTTGGTCGAATGAAACCACGCTCTAAAAGTTCTTGTAATTGGCTCTGAAGTTCCTTCATTTCGCTAGGTGCTAGTCTGTATGGAGCACGAGCTATTGGTGCAGCTCCCGGTACAAGGTCTATTTGAAATTCCACGGATCGGTTTGGAGGTAGTCCCGGTAATTCTTTCAAAAATATATCGGGAAATTCTTTTGCGACTGGAACATCATTGATGTTCTTTTCTTCGAAATTGACTTTCTCGACGTGTTCTAGCACAGCATAGCAACCTTTTATTATTAGTTTTTGTGCCTTCAGGTTACTAATAAGATTTAACTTCGCGTTGCTCTTTTCTCCGTACACCATTAAGGGTTTTCCTTTTTCTCGTATAATGCGAATTGCATTTTTGTAACAAATGATCTCTGCTTTTACTTCTTTCAACCAGTCCATACCGATTATCACATCAAAACTCCCTAACTCTACTGGTATCAAGTCAATCTTAAATATTTCGCTAACCAGTTTAATTTCTCGATTCCAACATATATTATCTGATGTAATTAATTTACCGTTTGCTAATTCGAGTAAAAATTTATTATCCAAGGGCGTCGGTGAACAACATAGTTTAGCACAAAAATCTCTACTCGTATAGCTTCTGTAACATCCCGCCTTTTTCCGTTTACTTTTCCGTTTAACTATTTAAGTTCCGTTATATGTTTATAACACATCCCGTTAATATGCGTTGAATTATCTCGTTTAGGTAATTCCCGCACCCGGTTTAAAGTTGAGGGACCAAACTTGCCAAAGGTTGAAACATTTGACTAGGTCAAAGAGTCAACCCCTTTTGATCCATTCATTTCACCTCCTCTTCCTCTTTTTACTACTTTCAAATCCTCTCAACATTCAAACACAAATTCATCATCTAAATCCGGAATAAGGAGCTAGCAACAAAACAAAATACATATTCGTGATCCTCTCTTCATCCTCTTCGATTTGATACCAACTTCATCACTTTTGGGTAACATTTCTAAAACACTAGATTTCTTTAAATTCGTGTTCTTGACTTAAAAGTATGTTAATTAGTGTCTATGGCTCATTGTGATGTCGTGTATGTAATTTGTATGCTCGATTTGTTGTTTTTGGTGTAACTAGTTCATTATGAAAATTGCTTGCTAAATCCTTGATTTTGGATGATCAAATGTCGTTAGATTGTTAAAGTGCATGTTTTAAAAGTGTTACTAGCATCATTAGCTTCATGTTGATGTATAGGTTGATTAAAGAAACTTCATTAACATGATTATTGTTTTTGTGATGCTTGACTAGGGTTTGATAAGCTTTATATGAACTTTGATGCACCAAATGCTATGAAATATTGTAGATAAGAGTTTGGTTGCAATGTGTGTTTGATTACCTTCGAAACCGCATATCATACATGTAAATTGGTTTCCCGAATCATGAAATACGTTTTAGAACTTGAAACTTTGATTATGAATGTTTAATACGGTTTTTGGTTGTTGTAAGTGTTGAATTGCTTGATGAAATGTGTCTAGGTGTTTTCCTCGTCAATTTACCTTCCCGATGATATATGATACATGTTCTAAGTGTTTCCGGGTCATAAATTAGGTTAGTTTGATATTTGGTTCGTGCACTTAAGAAATACAGCAAACAGGGCCTGGAAACCGATCAGGACGCCGTCCAGATACTGGGGACGCCTGTAGTGACCCAAACTTTTCCATGTTTATATATATTAATTGAGATTGATATTTACATGATTAAATGTTTCCAACATGTTAAGCAATCAAACTTGTTAAGACTTGATTAATTGAAATAGGTTTCATATAGACAATTGACCACCCAAGTTGACCGGTGATTCACGAACGTTAAAACTTGTAAAAACTATATGATGACATATATATAGTTATATATATAGTTAACATTATATTATGATAATTAAACATATCATTAAGTATATTAACAATGAACTACATATGTAAAAACAAGACTACTAACTTAATGATTTTGAAACGAGACATATATGTAACGATTATCGTTGTAACGACATTTAATGTATATATATCATATTAAGAGATATTCGTACATCATAATATCATGATAATATAATAATTTAAAATCTCTTTTGATATTATAAACATTGGGTTAACAACATTTAACAAGATCGTTAACCTAAAGGTTTCAAAACAACACTTACATGTAACGACTAACGATGACTTAACGACTCAGTTAAAATGTATATACATGTAGTGTTTTAATATGTATTTATACACTTTTGAAAGACTTCAATACACTTATCAAAATACTTCTACTTAACAAAAATGCTTACAATTACATCCTCGTTCAGTTTCATCAACAATTCTACTCGTATGCACCCGTATTCGTACTCGTACAATACACAGCTTTTAGATGTATGTACTATTGGTATATACACTCCAATGATCAGCTCTTAGCAGCCCATGTGAGTCACCTAACACATGTGGGAACCATCATTTGGCAACTAGCATGAAATATCTCATAAAATTACAAAAATATGAGTAATCATTCATGACTTATTTACATGAAAACAAAATTACATATCCTTTATATCTAATCCATACACCAACGACCAAAAACACCTACAAACACTTTCATTCTTCAATTTTCTTCATCTAATTGATCTCTCTCAAGTTCTATCTTCAAGTTCTAAGTGTTCTTCATAAATTCCAAAAGTTCTAGTTTCATAAAATCAAGAATACTTTCAAGTTTGCTAGCTCACTTCCAATCTTGTAAGCTGATCATCCAACCTCAAGAAATCTTTGTTTCTTACAGTAGGTTATCATTATAATACAAGTTAATAATCATATTCAAACTTTGGTTCAATTTCTATAACTATAACAATCTTATTTCAAGTGATGATCTTACTTGAACTTGTTTTCGTGTCATGATTCTGCTTCAAGAACTTCGAGCCATCCAAGGATCCATTGAAGCTAGATCCATTTTTCTCTTTTCCAGTAGGTTTATCCAAGGAAGTTAAGGTAGTAATGATGTTCATAACATCATTCAATTCATACATATAAAGCTATCTTATTCGAAGGTTTAAACTTGTAATCACTAGAACATAGTTTAGTTAATTCTAAACTTGTTCGCAAACAAAAGTTAATCCTTCTAACTTGACTTTTAAAATCAACTAAACACATGTTCTATATCTATATGATATGCTAACTTAATGATTTAAAACCTGGAAACACGAAAAACACCGTAAAACCGGATTTACGCCGTCGTAGTAACACCGAGGGCTGTTTTGGGTTAGTTAATTAAAAACTATGATAAACTTTGATTTAAAAGTTGTTATTCTGAAAAAATGATTCTTATTATGAACATGAAACTATATCCAAAAATTATGGTTAAACTCAAAGTGGAAGTATGTTTTCTAAAATGGTCATCTAGACGTCGTTCTTTCGACTGAAATGACTACCTTTACAAAAACGACTTGTAACTTATTTTTCCGACTATAAACTTATACTTTTTCTGTTTATATTCATAAAATAGAGTTCAAGATGAAACCATAGCAATTTGATTCACTCAAAACGGATTTAAAATGAAGAAGTTATGGGTAAAACAAGATTGGATAATTTTTCTCATTTTAGCTACGTGAAAATTGGTAACAAATCTATTCCAACCATAACTTAATCAACTTGTATTGTATATTATGTAATCTTGAGATACCATAGACACGTATACAATGTTTCGACCTATCATGTCGACACATCTATATATATTTCGGAACAACCATAGACACTCTATATGTGAATGTTGGAGTTAGCTATACAGGGTTGAGGTTGATTCCAAAATATATATAGTTTGAGTTGTGATCAATACTGAGATACGTATACACTGGGTCGTGGATTGATTCAAGATAATATTTATCGATTTATTTCTATACATCTAACTGTGGACAACTAGTTGTAGGTTACTAACGAGGACAGCTGACTTAATAAACTTAAAACATCAAAATATATTAAAAGTGTTGTAAATATATTTTGAACATACTTTGATATATATGTATATATTGTTATAGGTTCGTGAATCAACCAGTGGCCAAGTCTTACTTCCCGACGAAGTAAAAATCTGTGAAAGTGAGTTATAGTCCCACTTTTAAAATCTAATATTTTTGGGATGAGAATACATGCAGGTTTTATAAATGATTTACAAAATAGACACAAGTACGTGAAACTACATTCTATGGTTGAATTATCGAAATCGAATATGCCCCTTTTTATTAAGTCTGGTAATCTAAGAATTAGGGAACAGACACCCTAATTGACGCGAATCCTAAAGATAGATCTATCGGGCCCAACAAGCCCCATCCAAAGTACCGGATGCTTTAGTACTTCGAAATTTATATCATATCCGAAGGGTGTCCCGGAATGATGGGGATATTCTTATATATGCATCTTGTTAATGTCGGTTACCAGGTGTTCACCATATGAATGATTTTTATCTCTATGTATGGGATGTGTATTGAAATATGAAATCTTGTGGTCTATTATTATGATTTGATATATATAGGTTAAACCTATAATTCACCAACATTTTTGTTGACGTTTTAAGCATGTTTATTCTCAGGTGATTATTAAGAGCTTCCGCTGTCGCATACTTAAATAAGGACGAGATTTGGAGTCCATGCTTGTATGATATTGTGTAAAAACTGCATTCAAGAAACTTATTTTGTTGTAACATATTTGTATTGTAAACCATTATGTAATGGTCGTGTGTAAACAGGATATTTTAGATTATCATTATTTGATAATCTACGTAAAGCTTTTTAAACCTTTATTGATGAAATAAAGGATATGGTTTGTTTTAAAATGAATGCAGTCTTTGAAAAACGTCTCATATAGAGGTCAAAACCTCGCAACGAAATCAATTAATATGGAACGTTTTTAATCAATAAGAACGGGACATTTCAGTTGGTATCCGAGCGTTGGTCTTAGAGAACCAGAAAATTTGCATTAGTGTGTCTTATCGAGTTTGTTAGGATGCATTAGTGAGTCTGGACTTCGACCGTGTTTTCTTTAAAAATGATTGCTTAACATTTTTGTTGGAAACTATATATTTTTAACATATGAATATTATGTGATATATTAATCTCTTAACGTGTTTGATATTATGTGATAGATGTCTACCTCTAGAACAAGTCCCATTGACTCACCTAATAATAATGAAGAGTCAAATGTAAATTGGAATGATTCGTGGACTGATTCACAAGTTCCCGAAGAGGAACCGGAAGAAGAGTCGGAACCGGAAGAAGAATCAGAACCGAAAGAAGAATCGGAACCGGAAGAAGAAATAGAACCGGTGGGGGAAATTATAAAACGGTTAAGTAAAAGAGAATCCTCAACCAACCGACCAAGGTTAATTATGGTCAATGGTGTTTCCACCAAGGAAGCAAAATATTGGGAGGATTACCAATTCTCCGATGAATCGGATTCCGACGAGAATTCCGATGATGTTATAGAAATTACCCCAACTGAATTTAAAAAGGCAAAAGAAAATAATAAGGGAAAGGGCATAAAAATAGAGAAATCTAATTCCAACCCCGATGAACTTTATATGTATCGTCAACCCCCGAAGTCCTTAAGTTGTAACAATGACCCGGGAACCTCTAAACCACCAGGTTTTTCTAAACCAATGTGGACAACGACGGCTCGTATTAGGGGAACATCATATATCCCTAGAAACTTGGCAAAACGAACCAAAACCAAACAAGAAGAAACGAGCGAGTCGGAATAAGATAGTTATATTTGTGTGGTGTAATATATGTAATATAGTGTGCTTATGCTTTATGATATATGTAAAAATTGCTTGTATTAATAAGTATTTTTTTTATGAATCTAACTCTTGTCTATTTTACAGTATAAAAACACAAAATGGATAGACAACCCAATATTTTAAGAGACCTACCCGGAGACATGATTGATGAAATCTTGTCTAGAGTCGGTCAGAATTCCTCGGTACAACTATTTAAGGCGAGATCAGTTTGTAAGACATTCGAAGAACGTTCCAAGAATGTCTTGGTTTATAAGAGACTTTCGTTTGAAATATGGGGGATATCACATTGGGAAACCCATAAGTTACGATGTGTTTACTTTGACGCATATATTGCGGGGAACCCAAATGCTATTTTACGCAACGGGTTAAGAAATTATTTTGACTCAATATATCCGAATATTGGACTTCGTGATTTAGAAAAGGCGGCTAACATGCAACATAAAGAAGCATGTTATGCTTACGGATTAGTAATGTTCGCTTCTCACCAAAGTGAGAACAAGAACATCGGGCTACAACTATTAAATAAAACGTTCCCACAAGTAACGGAGTCGGTAATTGGGATAAGAAATGAGGTTTTTAGGTTATTACGAGACTGTTGGTCATTACGTAACCCTCGTCCCTTTGACGACGTTACAACACGTTGTCTTATCAACGGCCATAACGGTTATGTTCCACAAGACCAAGGATGGGAAGTAGTCCTAGTAAAACCAGAATGCATGACTTGTTTCTGGACGTATGAATTACGTGTCTTTATTGCCTTTGCTGAACGACTTGTGTACTAGCTAGAATTATCTTCACAACTATCTTGTATCAAAGTTATTGTGTGCTATATTTCATGCTTTATGTAAAATAAGCGGTATTGTAAGTTTGTAAAATATTGTATAAAAGTTTGAACGTGAAATATTATTACAATCAGTTTTTCATATAGAATTGTAGTAGTTGAATTGTATATTAGCTACTAAGTATGAACTTAACGGGTAGGTACTACCCGAATTTAAACTTATAAAATGCTAATATGAAGAAAAAGCTTTTATAAATGAGTTCATATTATGCTACGAAATACTATTAACTACTCTTAATATTCTGTATGATTAACTTGTTCCATTTGACTATTTTGAAGGAAATGGCACCGACTACTCGACACACCGTGAATATGAATGAAGAGGAATTCCGTACTTTTCCAGCTTCAAACATAGCCGCGGTACAGGCTGCGCTACATACCAACAATAACCTTGGATCTGGCAGTACAGGAAATCGTGTAGGATGCACCTACAAAGAATTCACTGCCTGCAAACCTTTGGAATTTGATGGAACTGAAGGACCGATCGGATTGAAACGGTGGACCGAGAAGGTCGAATCGGTGTTTGCCATAAGTAAGTGTACTGAAAAGGACAAAGTGAAGTACGCTACGCATACCTTCACAGGTTCTGCGTTAACATGGTGGAATACCTATCTAGAGCAAGTGGGACAAGATGATGCGTACGCACTACCGTGGTCAGCATTCAAGCACTTGATGAACGAGAAGTACCGTCCCAGAACCGAGGTCAATAAGCTCAAGACAGAACTTAGAGGGTTACGAACCCAAGGATTTGATATTACCACGTACGAAAGACGATTCACAGAATTGTGCCTATTGTGTCCGGGAGCATTCGAAGATGAGGAAGAGAAGATCGACGCGTTTGTGAAAGGATTACCGGAAAGAATCCAAGAAGATATAAGTTCACACGAGCCCGCCTCCATACAACAGGCATGTAGAATGGCTCACAAACTAGTGAACCAAATTGAAGAAAGAATTAAAGAACAGACTACTGAAGAGGCCAATGTGAAGCAAGTCAAAAGAAAGTGGGAGGAAAACGGTGATAAGAATCACCAATACAACAACAACAGCAATTACAACAATAATCGCAACAATTATCCCAACAATCGCAACATCAATCGCAACTACAACAAACGGCCCAACAACAACAACAACAACAACAACAACAGTAACTACAACAATCATCCCAACAACAATAATAACCGCAACAACAACAACAATCAGAAGCAGCTATGCCAAAGGTGTGAAAAGTATCACTCGGGGTTCTGCACCAAATTTTGCAACAAGTGTAAAAGAAATGGTCATAGCGCGGCGAAGTGTGAGGTCTACGGACCAGGGGTTAATAGAACGAAAGGAACAAATGGTGTCGGAACGAGTAATGGCGGAGCAAGTAGTGTCGGAGCAAGTTATGCCAATGTAGTTTGTTATAAATGTGGAAAACCGGGCCACATTATTAGAAATTTCCCGAACCAGGAGAACACGAATGGACAAGGCCGCGGAAGTGTTTTCAATATTAATGCGGCAGAGGCACAGGAAGACCCGGAGCTTGTTACGGGTACGTTTTTTATTGACAATAAATCTGCTTATGTTTTATTTGATTCGGGTGCGGATAGAAGCTATATGAGTAGAGATTTTTGTGCTAAATTAAGTTGTCCATTGACGCCTTTGGATAGTAAATTTTTACTCGAATTAGCAAATGGTAAATTAATTTCAGCAGATAATATATGTCGGAATCGAGAAATTAAACTGGTTAGCGAAACATTTAAGATTGATTTGATACCAGTAGAGTTAGGGAGTTTTGATGTGATAATTGGTATGGACTGGTTGAAAGAAGTGAAAGCAGAGATCGTTTGTTACAAAAATGCAATTCGCATTATACGAGAGAAAGGAAAACCCTTAATGGTGTACGGAGAAAAGGGCAACACGAAGCTATATCTTATTAGTAATTTGAAGGCACAAAAACTAATAAGAAAAGGTTGCTATGCTGTTCTAGCACACGTCGAGAAAGTACAAACTGAAGAAAAGAGCATCAATGATGTTCCCATTCCAAAAGAATTTCCCGATGTATTTCCGAAAGAATTACCGGGATTACCCCCACATCGATCCGTTGAATTTCAAATAGATCTTGTACCAGGAGCTGCACCAATAGCTCGTGCTCCTTACAGACTCGCACCCAGCGAGATGAAAGAACTGCAAAGCCAATTACAAGAACTTTTAGAGTGTGGTTTCATTCGACCAAGCACATCACCGTGGGGAGCTCCTGTTTTGTTTGTCAAGAAGAAAGATAGTACATTCAGGTTATGTATCGACTACCGAGAGTTGAACAAACTTACCATCAAGAACCGCTACCCACTACCGAGAATCGACGACTTATTTGATCAACTACAAGGCTCGTCTGTTTATTCAAAGATTGACTTACGTTCCGGGTATCATCAAATGCGGGTGAAAGAAGATGATATTCCAAAGACTGCTTTCAGAACACGTTACGGTCATTATGAGTTTATGGTCATGCCGTTTGGTTTAACTAATGCACCAGCTGTGTTGATGGACCTTATGAACCGAGTGTGTGGACCATACCTTGACAAGTTTGTCATTGTTTTCATTGATGACATACTTATTTACTCAAAGAATGACCAAGAACACGGTGAACATTTGAGAAAGGTGTTAGAAGTATTGAGGAAGGAAGAATTGTATGCTAAGTTTTCAAAGTGTGCATTTTGGTTGGAAGAAGTTCAATTCCTCGGTCACATAGTGAACAAAGAAGGTATTAAGGTGGATCCGGCAAAGATAGAAACTGTTGAAAAGCGGGAAACCCCGAAAACTCCGAAACACATACGCCAGTTTTTAGGACTAGCTGGTTACTACAGAAGGTTCATCCAAGACTTTTCCAGAATAGCAAAACCCTTGACTGCATTAACGCAAAAAGGGAAGAAATTTGAATGGAATGATGAACAAGAGAAAGCGTTTCAGTTATTGAAGAAAAAGCTAACTACGGCACCTATATTGTCATTGCCTGAAGGGAATGATGATTTTGTGATTTATTGTGACGCATCAAAGCAAGGTCTCGGTTGTGTATTAATGCAACGAACGAAGGTGATTGCTTATGCGTCTAGACAATTGAAGATTCACGAACAAAATTATACGACGCATGATTTGGAATTAGGCGCGGTTGTTTTTGCATTAAAGACTTGGAGGCACTACTTATATGGGGTCAAAAGTATTATATATACCGACCACAAAAGTCTTCAACACATATTTAATCAGAAACAACTGAAAATGAGGCAGCGTAGGTGGATTGAATTATTGAATGATTACGACTTTGAGATTCGTTACCACCCGGGGAAGGCAAATGTGGTAGCCGATGCCTTGAGCAGGAAGGACAGAGAACCCATTCGAGTAAAATCTATGAATATAATGATTCATAATAACCTTACTACTCAAATAAAGGAGGCGCAACAAGGAGTTTTAAAAGAGGGAAATTTAAAGGATGAAATACCCAAAGGATCGGAGAAGCATCTTAATATTCGGGAAGACGGAACCCGGTATAGGGCTGAAAGGATTTGGGTACCAAAATTTAGAGATATGAGAGAAATGGTACTTAGAGAAGCTCATAAAACCAGATACTCAATACATCCTGGAACGGGGAAGATGTACAAGGATCTCAAGAAACATTTTTGGTGGTCGGGTATGAAAGCCGATGTTGCTAAATACGTAGGAGAATGTTTGACGTGTTCTAAGGTCAAAGCTGAGCATCAGAAACCATCAGGTCTACTTCAACAACCCGAAATCCCAGAATGGAAATGGGAAAACATTACCATGGATTTCATCACTAAATTGCCAAGGACTGCAAGTGGTTTTGATACTATTTGGGTAATAGTTGATCGTCTCACCAAATCAGCACACTTCCTGCCAATAAGAGAAGATGACAAGATGGAGAAGTTAGCACGACTGTATTTGAAGGAAGTCATCTCCAGACATGGAATACCAATCTCTATTATCTCTGATAGGGATGGCAGATTTATTTCAAGATTCCGGCAGACATTACAGCAAGCATTAGGAACTCGTCTAGACATGAGTACTGCCTATCATCCATAAACTGATGGGCAGAGCGAAAGGACGATACAAACGCTTGAAGACATGCTACGAGCATGTGTTATTGATTTCGGAAACAGTTGGGATCGACATCTACCGTTAGTAGAATTTTCCTACAACAACAGCTACCATTCAAGCATTGAGATGGCGCCGTTTGAAGCACTTTATGGTAGAAAGTGCAGGTCTCCGATTTGTTGGAGTGAAGTGGGGGATAGACAGATTACGGGTCCGGAGATTATACAAGAAACTACCGAGAAGATCATCCAAATTCAACAACGGTTGAAAACCGCCCAAAGTCGACAAAAGAGCTACGCTGACATTAAAAGAAAAGATATAGAATTTGAAATTGGAGAGATGGTCATGCTTAAAGTTGCACCTTGGAAAGGCGTTGTTCGATTTGGTAAACGAAGGAAATTAAATCCAAGGTATATTGGACCATTCAAGATTATTGATCGTGTCGGACCAGTAGCTTACCGACTTGAGTTACCTCAACAACTAGCGGCTGTACATAACACTTTCCACGTCTCGAATTTGAAGAAATGTTTTGCTAAAGAAGATCTCACTATTCCGTTAGATGAAATCCAAATCAACGAAAAACTTCAATTCATCGAAGAACCCGTCGAAATAATGGATCGTGAGGTTAAAAGACTTAAGCAAAACAAGATACCAATTGTTAAGGTTCGATGGAATGCTCGTAGAAGACCCGAGTTCACCTGGGAGCGTGAAGATCAGATGAAGAAGAAATACCCGCATATATTTCCAGAAGATTCGTCAACACCTTCAAAATCTTAAAATTTCGGGACGAAATTTATTTAACGGGTAGGTACTGTAGTGACCCAAACTTTTCCATGTTTATATATATTAATTGAGATTGATATTTACATGATTAAATGTTTCCAACATGTTAAGCAATCAAACTTGTTAAGACTTGATTAATTGAAATAGGTTTCATATAGACAATTGACCACCCAAGTTGACCGGTGATTCACGAACGTTAAAACTTGTAAAAACTATATGATGACATATATATGGTTATATATATAGTTAACATTATATTATGATAATTAAACATATCATTAAGTATATTAACAATGAACTACATATGTAAAAACAAGACTACTAACTTAATGATTTTGAAACGAGACATATATGTAACGATTATCGTTGTAACGACATTTAATGTATATATATCGTATTAAGAGATATTCGTACATCATAATATCATGATAATATAATAATTTAAAATCTCTTTTGATATTATAAACATTGGGTTAACAACATTTAACAAGATCGTTAACCTAAAGGTTTCAAAACAACACTTACATGTAACGACTAACGATGACTTAACGACTCAGTTAAAATGTATATACATGTAGTGTTTTAATATGTATTTATACACTTTTGAAAGACTTCAATACACTTATCAAAATACTTCTACTTAACAAAAATGCTTACAATTACATCCTCGTTCAGTTTCATCAACAATTCTACTCGTATGCACCCGTATTCGTACTCGTACAATACACAGCTTTTAGATGTATGTACTATTGGTATATACACTCCAATGATCAGCTCTTAGCAGCCCATGTGAGTCACCTAACACATGTGGGAACCATCATTTGGCAACTAGCATGAAATATCTCATAAAATTACAAAAATATGAGTAATCATTCATGACTTATTTACATGAAAACAAAATTACATATCCTTTATATCTAATCCATACACCAACGACCAAAAACACCTACAAACACTTTCATTCTTCAATTTTCTTTATCTAATTGATCTCTCTCAAGTTCTATCTTCAAGTTCTAAGTGTTCTTCATAAATTCCAAAAGTTCTAGTTTCATAAAATCAAGAATACTTTCAAGTTTGCTAGCTCACTTCCAATCTTGTAAGCTGATCATCCAACCTCAAGAAATCTTTGTTTCTTACAGTAGGTTATCATTCTAATACAAGGTAATAATCATATTCAAACTTTGGTTCAATTTCTATAACTATAACAATCTTATTTCAAGTGATGATCTTACTTGAACTTGTTTTCGTGTCATGATTCTGCTTCAAGAACTTCGAGCCATCCAAGGATCCATTGAAGCTAGATCCATTTTTCTCTTTTCCAGTAGGTTTATCCAAGGAAATTAAGGTAGTAATGATGTTCATAACATCATTCAATTCATACATATAAAGTTATCTTATTCGAAGGTTTAAACTTGTAATCACTAGAACATAGTTTAGTTAATTCTAAACTTGTTCGCAAACAAAAGTTAATCCTTCTAACTTGACTTTTAAAATCAACTAAACACATTTTCTATATCTATATGATATGCTAACTTAATGATTTAAAACCTGGAAACACGAAAAACACCGTAAAACCGGATTTACGCCGTCGTAGTAACACCGCGGGCTGTTTTGGGTTAGTTAATTAAAAAATATGATAAACTTTGATTTAAAAGTTGTTATTCTGAAAAAATGATTTTTATTATGAACATGAAACTATATCCAAAAATTATGGTTAAACTCAAAGTGGAAGTATGTTTTCTAAAATGGTCATCTAGACGTCGTTCTTTCGACTGAAATGACTACCTTTACAAAAATGACTTGTAACTTATTTTTCCGACTATAAACTTATACTTTTTCTGTTTAGATTCATAAAATAGAGTTCAAGATGAAACCATAACAATTTGATTCACTCAAAACGGATTTAAAATGAAGAAGTTATGGGTAAAACAAGATTGGATAATTTTTCTCATTTTAGCTACGTGAAAATTGGTAACAAATCTATTCCAACCATAACTTAATCAACTTGTATTGTATATTATGTAATCTTGAGATACCATAGACACGTATACAATGTTTCGACCTATCATGTCGACACATCTATATATATTTCGGAACAACCATAGACACTCTATATGTGAATGTTGGAGTTAGCTATACAGGGTTGAGGTTGATTCCAAAATATATATAGTTTGAGTTGTGATCAATACTGAGATACGTATACACTGGGTCGTGGATTGATTCAAGATAATATTTATCGATTTATTTCTATACATCTAACTGTGGACAACTAGTTGTAGGTTACTAACGAGGACAGCTGACTTAATAAACTTAAAACATCAAAATATATTAAAAGTGTTGTAAATATATTTTGAACATACTTTGATATATATGTATATATTGTTATAGGTTCGTGAATCAACCAGTGGCCAAGTCTTACTTCCTGACGAAGTAAAAATCTGTGAAAGTGAGTTATAGTCCCACTTTTAAAATCTAATATTTTTGGGATGAGAATACATGCAGGTTTTATAAATGATTTACAAAATAGACACAAGTACGTGAAACTACATTCTATGGTTGAATTATCGAAATCGAATATGCCCCTTTTTATTAAGTCTGGTAATCTAAGAATTAGGGAACAGACACCCTAATTGACGCGAATCCTAAAGATAGATCTATCGGGCCCAACAAGCCCCATCCAAAGTACCGGATGCTTTAGTACTTCGAAATTTATATCATATCCGAAGGGTGTCCCGGAATGATGGGGATATTCTTATATATGCATCTTGTTAATGTCGGTTACCAGGTGTTCACCATATGAATGATTTTTATCTCTATGTATGGGATGTGTATTGAAATATGAAATCTTGTGGTCTATTATTATGATTTGATATATATAGGTTAAACCTATAATTCACCAACATTTTTGTTGACGTTTTAAGCATGTTTTTTCTCAGGTGATTATTAAGAGCTTCCGCTGTCGCATACTTAAATAAGGACGAGATTTGGAGTCCATGCTTGTATGATATTGTGTAAAAACTGCATTCAAGAAACTTATTTTGTTGTAACATATTTGTATTGTAAACCATTATGTAATGGTCGTGTGTAAACAGGATATTTTAGATTATCATTATTTGATAATCTACGTAAAGCTTTTTAAACCTTTATTGATGAAATAAAGGATATGGTTTGTTTTAAAATGAATGCAGTCTTTGAAAAACGTCTCATATAGAGGTCAAAACCTCGCAACGAAATCAATTAATATGGAACGTTTTTAATCAATAAGAACGGGACATTTCAACGCCGTCCCACCTTTTGAACCTGGACGCCGTCTAGGATATCAGGACGTCGTCCCAACCTTCATTTTGGGACGCCGTCTAGCCATTTGGGACGCCGTCCCATTGTACTAAAACTGGCTGTTTGGGTTGTCATTTGACGAAAAATGTTTGGGATGTTCTAGACCTCCAATTCACTTGCAACTTGTTTTAACATGCTTAAATATGAATAACTAGCATAGAAAATTTGTCCGAGACCCGACCCGAACATGTTGACTTTTCCGTTGACTTTGACCCGACCAAGTTTGACTTTTTGTCAGACTTAACCAAATACTTATGCAACCTTTCTAGCATGATTATTTACTTGTAACTTGCATGAAACTTGACTAGTTGATTCACATGTTAATATAATCGAGTCGTAACGAGCCATAGGACTAATTGAACATCTTTGACCCTTCGTGACTATCGTTATTGATACAACCTATTTGTTTAGGTCAAGACTAGCATTGTTCTTTGCACACGTTGCTTGTCGAAGTACTTTTTGGTTCGTGCATACAAGGTGAGATCATAGTCCCACTTTTACTCTTTTTGAACTTACTTTTGGGATGAGAAAACATAAACGTTCTTTTAAACTACGTGAACACAAGTACAGGGAAAACAAACATTCTACATACGAGTTTGAACACAAATCCTCAATTCGATTATCATTAGTTACATCAGATGGTGTAAGTGAGAACTTATGTTATATGGCCATATGGGTTTGACAAACCCTCACTTCGGACGGTTCGCTACCGTCTACGGGTGAAATATATTTTCGGGAAACAGTGTATGTTCTAACACTATTATTACGGGGTTCAACGGACGGAATGTTAAGCTTTGATAATTGAGTGCTCGTGAATATTAACTTTTAGAATGTACTATGACTTTATCGATGTTGCAAATCTTGTGGTTCAACTTACTTTTACTCACTTACTTATTTAAACCTATGATTTCACCAACGTTTTCGTTGACAGATTCTCTATGTTTTTCTCAGGTCCTTGAACTTAGGTGATATATGCTTCCGCTCATACTTTTTGATACTTGCATTGGATGTCGAGTATACTTGCATACGTGGAGCGTCTTTTTGACTACTTTTAATCGTGTCGCACGTGTTTCATACAAACTTTAAACATTGTTATGTACTTGTTATGGAAACTACTTTTGTAAACTTTGAAACACCCTTATTTATGAAATGAATGCGACATACTTTTCGGTCAAACTTTGTTATAAAGAATTACGACCATGTAATGGGACCATACGTAGATGATGCCGTCATTTGACGATTTGTCGGGGTCGCTACAAGTGGTATCAGAGCTTTGGTTGTAGGGATTTAGAGTTCATTGGTGTCAACCCCGAGTCATAGGCTACATTGGTGAGTCTAGACTACAACCGGCATATAGACTTGACATAGGAATTACCTGACAAATTGTGCATTTATACTCTGACTCTTCTACTCATATCTACTCTTATTCTATCTAAATCTTGCGTTATATAATTTAATTGACACGCCACCTTGACTATATGATGTAATGTCGAATTCACATATGAATTAGGGTAATATAATTCCCGGAAATTATATTACGGTGACTCATATGAACATACCGACATTATGACATAAAGAATTTAAGGCGGGTCAAGGATAATTTTCTCTCTATCTTTATCCCATATCACGGTTAGTATTATTTAGAATACTAACCAACGGTATTCTTTTGTTTTGAAGGAACAATGGCTCCTCGCCGTGTACGACGCAATGAAACTCCCGAACAAGCCTTACAACGCATGATAGCCACCGCCGTGGATGCGGCCATGGCCGGTCACTCGTCTAACAACAACAATAACACCAACCACAACAACAATAACCAAGGAGCCGATAACTCTAGCGAAGGGTGCTCCTACAAAGCTTTCATGGGGTGCAAACCTCACACTTATGATGGAACCGGGGGACCGGTTGTGCTTACTCGTTGGTTTGAACAAACCGAGGCCGTTTTAGCATAAGCGGTTGTCGGGATCAAGACAAGGTGAAATACTCCACCCACACTTTCTCCGGAATTGCTCTAACATGGTGGAACACCTATGTTCAATCGGTGGGTACCGATGAAGCTCATGCCCTCTCTTGGGCAGATCTAAGGGAAAAGATGATTGTTGAATATTTTCCGCGCGAAGAAACCCGAAAGCTTGAGGAAGAACTAAGAGCTTTGAAAGCGGTCGGAAACGATCTTAAAGCTTATAATCAACGCTTCGCCGAACTATCCTTGATGTGTCCTAATCTTGTTAACCCCGAATCTCAAAGGATTGAGCTCTACATGCTCGGTCTTCCAAAAAGCATCAAACAAGGGGTGATGTCATCCAAACCCACTACTCATCAAGCCGCTATGAACATGGCTCGCCAACTAATTGAAATGGTTGACAAAGTCGTAGTGCCGGCTCCTAAGGCCGAGGACAAGTCGGGTGGCAACAAAAGGAAATGGGAAGCCACTCCATCAACCAACTACAACAACACCTTCACCAAAAAGCCTTTCAACAACGACGGCAAGAAGGGTTATGTCGGAAACTTACCTTTTTGCAACAAATGCCACAAGCATCATCACGGCGAATGTAACAAGCTAGTTTGTCACCGTTGCCAAGGTGTTGGTCATAGGGCCAACAATTGCACAAGCGCCGCCCCCGTTGCTCGAAAGGGGCCCAATCCTCCAAAAACGGTCACTTGTTACGAATGTGGCCAAACGGGCCATTATAAGAACGAATGCCCGAAAAAGAAAGCCAACCCCAACAACCGAGGCCGAGCCTTTAACATCAACACCGAGGAAGCCCGAGATGACAATGAACTAGTCACGGGTACGTTTCTTCTCAACAACTCTTATGTTACTTGCTTATTCGATTCGGGTGCCGATAAATGTTTTGTGTCTAAGACTTTGTCTCCTACCCTTTGCACTCCACCACACCCTTTAGATACTACTTATTCCATCGAAGTGGCCGATGGAAAACTCTTAAGTGCCGACACATATTACCGGGGGTGTACTTTGAACATTTTGGGTAAGGAATTTGAAATTCACTTGATACCCATGGAATTAGGGAGTTTTGATGTAATAATCGGTATGAATTGGATGGTCAAAAATAAATCTCACATTCTTTGCGATCTTCACGCAATCCGAATTCCTATCGAGAATGGTGAACCATTGATTGTCTATGGCGACAAAAATTGCACCGGACTCAATCTCGTTTCGTGCCTTAAAGTTCGAAAGCTACTTCGCAAGGGTTGTTTCGCGATTCTTACTCACGTTAAGAAAGTCGAGGCCGACGAAAAGCACATCGAAGATGTGCCAATTGTTAGTGACTTTTCCGATGTATTTCCCGACGAATTACCGGGTCTTCCACCTCATCGACCGGTTGAATTTCAAATCGATCTTATTCCAGGAGCCGCACCTGTAGCGCGTGCACCATATAGACTCGCTCCATCCGAATTGAAAGAATTACAAAGTCAAATCCAAGAGTTACTTGACCGTGGTTTCATTCAACCTAGCCATTCACCATGGGGCGCTCCGATTTTATTCGTCAAGAAGAAAGACGGATCCCTACGAATGTGCATTGATTATCGTGAACTAAACAAACTGACGGTTAAGAACCGATATCCCCTTCCTCGCATCGATGATCTCTTTGATCAACTACAAGGTTCTCGTGTATATTCAAAAATCGATCTCCGTTCGGGTTATCATCAACTAAGGGTTAAGGGGGAAGATGTCTCCAAAACCGCTTTCCGGACTCGTTATGGTAGTTATGAATTCCTTGTCATGCCTTTCGGTCTCACTAACGCACCGGCGGTGTTCATGGATCTCATGAACCGCGTGTGTAAACCTTACCTCGACAAATTCGTTATCGTGTTCATTGACGATATTTTGGTCTATTCTAAAAGCGAAGAGGAACACAAAGAACATCTCCGACTCGTGCTCGAGCTCTTGAGAAAAGAGCAACTATATGCCAAGTTCTCCAAGTGTGAATTTTGGTTAAAGGAAGTTCAATTTCTTGGTCATGTTGTAAGTGATCAAGGCATTAAAGTCGATCCCGCAAAAATCGAAGCCATTAGTAAATGGGAGACTCCTACTACTCCTACTCAAATTCGTCAATTCTTGGGTCTCGCCGGATACTATCATAAATTCATCAAGGATTTCTCCCTAATCGCTCGTCCTTTAACCGCGTTAACTCACAAGGAACGAAAATTCGTTTCGACATCCGAACAAGAAACCGCTTTCCAAATCTTGAAAACTAAACTAACCACCGCTCCTATCTTGTCACTTCCCGAAGGCAATGATGATTTTGTTGTATATTGTGATACCTCGAAAAACGGTTATGGGTGTGTACTAATGCAACGAAAGAAAGTCATTGCTTATGCCTCTCGACAACTCAAGGTTCACGAACGAAACTACACGACACATGATCTTGAACTCGGTGCCATCATCTTTGCACTTAAGCTATGGAGACATCATCTTCTTGGTACCAAGAGTACTATCTTTACCGATCACAAAAGTCTCCAACATATCTTCGATCAAAAGCAACTAAACATGAGACAACGAAGGTGGATTGAGACCTTGAACGATTATAATTGCGAGCTTCGTTACCACCCCGGGAAGGCAAATGTAGTGGCCGATGCCTTAAGTCGAAAGGAAAGAGCGGCGCCTCTTCGTGTCCGAGCTTTGAATATCACCATCCACGCCAACCTTAATAGCCAAATTCGGGTAGCCCAAGATGAAGCTCTTAAGGACAACAACATCGCACGCGAACTTTTAAACATTCTCGTCTCCCGATTCGAAGTTAGGGAGACCGGACTTCGATATTACGCCGGAAAAATTTGGGTGCCTAGATATGGCGATCTACGAAACCTCATCCTAGACGAAGCCCACAAATCGCGATACTCGATTCATCCCGGCGCCAATAAGATGTACCATGACCTTAAAGAACAATATTGGTGGCCGAACATCAAAAAGGAGGTTGCTAGATACGTCGCCAATTGTTTGACTTGCGCTAAAGTCAAAGCCGAACACCAAAGACCGTCCGGGTTACTTCAACAACCCGAGATCCCGCAATAGAAGTGGGAAAGGATCACGATGGATTTTATCACCAAACTACCGAAAACGTCGGGCGGTTATGATACAATTTGGGTCATTGTTGACCGTCTCACCAAATCCGCGCACTTTCTCGCCATGAAAGAAACCGATAAAATGGAGAAACTTGCACGACTTTACATTAAAGAGATTGTAGCCCGACACGGAGTACCGTTATCGATTATCTCCGACCGAGATGGCCGTTTCGTTTCTAGATTTTGGCGTACGTTACAAGAAGCGTTGGGAACGCGTTTGGACATGAGCACCGCATATCATCCCCAAACCGATGGGCAAAGGGAACGTACAATACAAACCTTAGAGGATATGTTACGAGCCTGCGTTGTTGATTTTGGAAAAGCTTAGGACAATCACTTACCTCTCGCCGAATTCTCTTACAATAATAGTTATCACGCGAGTATTAAGGCCGCACCTTTTGAAGTGTTATATGGTCGAAAATGTCGCTCTCCTCTTTGTTGGGCCGAAGTGGGTGACGTGCAAATTTCCGGGCCCGAACTCATTCACGAAACGACCGAAAAGATTCTTCAAATCCGAGATAGGCTTCGAACGGCCCGGAGTCGTCAAAAATGCTATACCAACAAAAGATGCAAAGACCTCGAATTTCAAGTCGGTGACCGCGTCATGTTAAAAGTCGCACCTTGGAAAGGTGTCATCCATTTTGGGAAACGTGGGAAACTAAATCCGCGGTACGTTGGTCCTTTCGAAATCTTAGAGCGTATCGGAACCGTTGCTTATCGTTTAAACCTTCCGCCTCAACTAAGCTCCGTCCATCCTACTTTTCATGTATCTAACTTGAAGAAGTGTCTCGCCGAGCCCGATATCGTCGTCCCTCTCGAGGAACTTACTATTAATGACAAACTCCATTTTGTGGAGGAACCGGTTGAAATTGTGGACTACGTCGAGAAGGAATTAAAACAAAGCCGGATCCCGATTGTTAAGGTCCGATGGAACGCCAAAAGGGGACCCGAGTTTACTTGGGAAAGAGAAGATCAAATGCGAAAGAAACACCCTCATCTATTCCCGGTCCCGGAAACGTCAGATTCCAAGGAAGAAACAACGACTACTACGCCTACCTAAATTTCGGGACGAAATTTCTTTTAAGGTGTAGGTAATGTAACATCCTGCCTTTTTCCGTTTACTTTTCCGTTTAACTATTTAATTTCCGTTATATGTTTATAACACATCCCGTTAATATGCGTTGAATTATCTCGTTTAGGTAATTCCCGCACCCGGTTTAAAGTTGAGGGACCAAACTTGCCAAAGGTTGAAACATTTGACTAGGTCAAAGAGTCAACCCCTTTTCATCCATTCATTTCACCTCCTCTTCCTCTTTTTACTACTTTCAAATCCTCTCAACATTCAAACACAAATTCATCATCTAAATCCGGAATAAGGAGCTAGCAACAAAACAAAATACATATTCGTGATCCTCTCTTCATCCTCTTCGATTTGATACCAACTTCATCACTTTTGGGTAACATTTCTAAAACACTAGATTTCTTTAAATTCGTGTTCTTGACTTAAAAGTATGTTAATTAGTGTCTATGGCTCATTGTGATGTCGTGTATGTAATTTGTATGCTCGATTTGTTGTTTTTGGTGTAACTAGTTCATTATGAAAATTGCTTGCTAAATCCTTGATTTTGGATGATCAAATGTCGTTAGATTGTTAAAGTGCATGTTTTAAAAGTGTTACTAGCATCATTAGCTTCATGTTGATGTATAGGTTGATTAAAGAAACTTCATTAACATGATTATTGTTTTTGTGATGCTTGACTAGGGTTTGTTAAGCTTTATATGAACTTTGATGCACCAAATGCTATGAAATATTGTAGATAAGAGTTTGGTTGCAATGTGTGTTTGATTACCTTCGAAACCGCATATCATACATGTAAATTGGTTTCCCGAATCATGAAATGCGTTTTAGAACTTGAAACTTTGATTATGAATGTTTAATACGGTTTTTGGTTGTTGTAAGTGTTGAATTGCTTGATGAAATGTGTCTAGGTGTTTTCCTCGTCAATTTACCTTCCCGATGATATATGATACATGTTCTAAGTGTTTCCGGGTCATAAATTAGGTTAGTTTGATATTTGGTTCGTGCACTTAGGAAATACAGCAAACAGGGCCTGGAAACCGATCAGGACGCCGTCCAGATACTGGGGACGCCGTCCCACCTTTTGAACCTGGACGCCGTCTAGGATATCAGGACGCCGTCCCAACCTTCATTTTGGGACGCCGTCTAGCCATTTGGGACGCCGTCCCATTGTACTAAAACTGGCTGTTTGGGTTGTCATTTGACGAAAAATGTTTGGGATGTTCTAGACCTCCAATTCACTTGCAACTTGTTTTAACATGCTTATATATGAATAACTAGCATAGAAAATTTGTCCGAGACCCGACCCGAACATGTTGACTTTTCCGTTGACTTTGACCCGACCAAGTTTGACTTTTTGTCAGACTTAACCAAATACTTATGCAACCTTTCTAGCATGATTATTTACTTGTAACTTGCATGAAACTTGACTAGTTGATTCACATGTTAATATAATCGAGTCGTAACGAGCCATAGGACTAATTGAACATCTTTGACCCTTCGTGACTATCGTTATTGATACAACCTATTTGTTTAGGTCAAGACTAGCATTGTTCTTTGCACACGTTGCTTGTCGAAGTACTTTTTGGTTCGTGCATACAAGGTGAGATCATAGTCCCACTTTTACTCTTTTTGAACTTACTTTTGGGATGAGAAAACATAAACGTTCTTTTAAACTACGTGAACACAAGTACAGGGAAAACAAACATTCTACATACGAGTTTGAACACAAATCCTCAATTCGATTATCATTAATTACATCAGATGGTGTAAGCGAGAACTTATGTTATATGGCCATATGGGTTTGACAAACCCTCACTTCGGACGGTTCGCTACCGTCTACGGGTGAAATATATTTTCGGGAAACAGTGTATGTTCTAACACTATTATTACGGGGTTCAACGGACGGAATGTTAAGCTTTGATAATTGAGTGCTCGTGAATATTAACTTTTAGAATGTACTATGACTTTATCAATGTTGCAAATCTTGTGGTTCAACTTACTTTTACTCACTTACTTATTTAAACCTATGATTTCACCAACGTTTTCGTTGACAGATTCTCTATGTTTTTCTCAGGTCCTTGAACTTAGGTGATATATGCTTCCGCTCATACTTTTTGATACTTGCATTGGATGTCGAGTATACTTGCATACGTGGAGCGTCTTTTTGACTACTTTTAATCGTGTCGCACGTGTTTCATACAAACTTTAAACATTGTTATGTACTTGTTATGGAAACTACTTTTGTAAACTTTGAAACACCCTTATTTATGAAATGAATGCGACATACTTTTCGGTCAAACTTTGTTATAAAGAATTACGACCATGTAATGGGACCATACGTAGATGACGCCGTCATTTGACGATTTGTCGGGGTCGCTACAGCTTCTATCCGCACCCGAATCAAATAAAACATAAGCAGATTTATTGTCAATGAGAAACGTACCCGTAACAAGCTCCGGGTCTTCCTGCGCTTCTGCCGTATTAATATTGAAAACTCTTCTGCGGCCCTGCCCATTAGTATTCCCCTGATTCGGGAAATTTCTACTAGAGTGGCCCGGTTTTCCATATCCAAAACAAACTATGGCGGTATTATTTGTTCCGACATTATTTGTTCCTTTAGTTCTGTTATGCATTGGTCCGTAGATTTCGCACTTCTTCGTGCTATGACCATTTCTGTTACACCTGTTGCAAAATGTCGTGCAGAACCCCAGGTGATGCTCTTCACATCTTTGGCATGGCTGTTTTTGGTTTTTGTTGCCATTGTTGTTATTGAGATTATTGTTGGGATTGTTATTGTTGTTGTTGTTGTTATTGTTGTTGTTGGGCCAATTATTGTAGTTGTTGTTGGGACGTTTGTTGAAGTTGTTGTTGCGATTGATGTTGCGGTTATTGGGATAGTTGTTGCGATTTTGGTTGTGATTGTTGTTATTGTATTGGTGACTCTTGTCATTGGTTTTGAAATGACCCGTCCTAATCCATCCGAACGAAGTCCATATCGATTATTAGCGATTCACAACAGTTGATTACGTCGCGAGGTATTTGACCTCTATATGATACATTTTACAAACATTGCATTCGTTTTTGAAAAGACAATCTTTCATTACAACGAAAGTTAACGGCATGCATACCATTTTATAATATATCTAACTATAACTGATTTAATAAATCTTGATGATCTCAACGACTCGAATGCAACGTCTTTTGAAATATGTCATGAATGACTCCAAGTAATATCTTTAAAATGAGCAATTACACAGCGGAAGATTTCTTTCGTACCTGAGAATAAACCTGCTTTCAAGTGTCAACCAAAAAGGTTGGTGAGTTCATTAGTTTAACATAAATAATCATTTCCATCATTTTAATAGACCACAAGATTTTCATTTCTCATAAACATACGTCCCATACATAGAGTCAAAAATATCATTCATATGAATTGAACACCTGGTAACCGACATTCACAATATACATATAAGAATATCCCCATCATTCCGGGATCCTCCATCGGACATGATATAAATTTCGAAGTACTAAAGCATCCGGTACTTTGGATGGGGCTTGTTGGGCCCGATAGATCTATCTTTAGGATTCGCGTCAATTAGGGTATCTGTTCCCTAATTCTTAGATTACCAGAGTTAATAAAAAGGGGCATATTCGACTTCGATAATTCAACCATAGAATGTAGTTTCGATTACTTGTATCTATATTGTAAAACATTTATAAAACAGTGCATGTATTCTCAGTCCCAAAAATATATATTGCAAAAGCATTTAAAAAGGGAGCAAATGAAACTCACACACATAATTATTGTAAAACAGTTAATAAAGCAATTGCATGTATTCTCAGCTCCAAAAATGTAAAGAGTAAAAGGGCAAATGAAACTCACCTAATGTATTTTGTAGTAAAAATACATAGAACGACAATGAACAAGTATAGGGTTGACCTCGGATTCACGAACCTATAATATTCATTTATATATTAAAACGTATACTGGAAGTCACATAATTTCATTTATTAATACATGTTATTTATGTAATTATGGTTATATAAAATTTATAGTAAATTTTCATTTAAAATCATATATTTATATTATACTTTAAATTATGTTATATATATATATATATATATATATATATATATATATATATATATATATATATATATATATATATATTGTATATATCTAAAATGATTATTGTAGTTATATTAGTATCTATATATATTTAGTATTATATTAAAATACTTAATTTGTTGTATGTAACTATATATAAAATGATAATACTAATTTTTTATAAAATGATAGATTTAAAAACTTTAATATTTTAGTACTAAAGATAGTAATAATAATAATGCTTATGATAATAATAAATATACAAATAATACTTGTACTACTAATGATAATGAGTTTAATAATAACATTACTAATAATCATATTGATAATTTTTAATGACAATACTAGTAACGATAATAATATTAGCAATAATAATAATTATTTTATAAATCTTAGTAAAGAATAATATATGCTATTACTAATAATAGCAAATAATGATATTTAGTGATAATACTTGTAATAACCATAATCAATAACAATAATAATGTCAATAATCAATAATAATAATAATAATAATAATAATAATAATAATAATAATAATAATAATAATAATAATAATAATAATAATAATAATAATGACAAGGCTGTAAAAAATATATGCTCCATTAGGGACTCGAACCCCCGACCTCTCGAACCCCGTCACCCTCCTAAACCATCTGGGCTACGCCCCTTTTCTGTTTTATAATCCAATCCGTAAATATATAACCCATACAATTTATCCATCTATTTTCCTATACCTTCTTCCTCATCACTCGTCGATCAGATTCATGTTCAAAAACCAATTTAACGAATTCGATGTTTCATATAAGACTTGTAAACACTAAATAAATTGGAAAGATGGTTATTAAATAAAATTTTGAAAAGTAAAAACAGAATTCCAACAGCCTTCTGCTGTTCGCAAATTTATGATGAACAAAAAATCAATTTTCGAATTCCAGTGTGTTTTAGACAAAACTTATAACATGAAATAAGTTTTAAATCAACCTTATAAACTTTCTGGATTCTTAATTCGACTTGAAACACAAAAACAATTCCGAATTTTGATGAAGAACAAGCAGTTGACTTTGTTTAATCGATACTCTGACTCAGGAATTCGTTCTTGTTTTGAAGAATTGACCTATAAGATTTTGCAGATAGTTTACAAAGACGATTCCTAGTAGAACTGTAATTATACATTTTGTAAATTTATTCAAAATCGAAGTTTTAAAAAAAATGAACCTGAAGCAGAGACTTTGACAGTTTCAGTTTTGTTTCTGGGTTTTTATTCGAAAATTTTGGATTAATTAAGATTAGTAATAAATATTGATAGCGAAAAGGAAGTGGACTGATTCCATTCTAACAGAATTTGATCGATTGTATATATAAAGTCGTGGGTGTTCAATTTTTCTCAATCAGACAAATAATAAAAATAATAAAAATAATAAAAACATAAAGATTGATTCAGATTGCTAACAAATTAAATCATGTTTCTGTTATTTAGTGTTTTGGATGTCGACATATTCAAGAATCAATTAGACAGATTAAACAGTGAGGATAGCGATTTATATCTGCTTACATTCTGTAATCAGTTTTATATAATAGATATGATTCTTAATTAAAAAAAAAAACGTATTAATCAGTATTTATAACTGTATTTATATGTAACTGTATATTATGTATTTAAATATAATACAGATTCTACATTGATTCCTAAAATACATTTTTTATACATAATTCGGTATGTATATATTTAGATATTTCTATTTTTATATAATAGTACATATATTAACTATAATAATAATAATAATTTTATTAATAATAATTATACTGAATATTATTAATAATATTAACATAAGAATAATACATTTTATAATAATTATCCTAATAATAATAATACTTATCATAATAATGATATTTTTAATATTAGTAAACGGTATTGTTTTTATAACAATAATAATAATAAATAATAATACTAATGAATATTAAATAACTAAAAATAATAATAATAATAATAATAATAATAATAATAATAATAATAATAATAATAATAATAATAATAATAATAATAATAATAATAATAATAATAATAATAATAATAATAGTAATCTTCTTAATAACTAAGATCGAAAATTTATTAATAATAATGTTATTAAGAATGATAACATAAATATTTTAACAAATTAAATGCATTAAACTTCATATATTTATATATATATTTTATATCAAAAATAATAGTACAAATGTTAATGTTACTTTTAATAGTTATAATGAAAATGATAATATCATTATTAATATAATATTTATGCTTTTAACTTGTAATTACATTTGATATTATATTTAATTAAGTAATCATACAATTAATTTTTAATATTTATACATTACAATATGGATACTATTTATAATAATAACAATCTATTTAATATTGTTGATAATATTGCTTAATAATAATATTGATATTGATAATAGTATTAATATAATAATTATATTCAACTTGTAAGTTAGATATAATATAATACCATTTATTATATAATACATACCAATTATATAATTTATTGAATCTTTAATATTTAATATATATATATATATATATATATATATATATATATATATATATTTATATATATATACACACACACACATATATATTACAATTTTTCATATGTATAGATTTCATATATATATAATTACATATTTATTTATACATTATGTTCGTGAATCGTCGGGAATAGTCAAAGGTTAAATTAACTACATGAATATAATTTCAAAATTTTCGAGATTCAACATTACATACTTTGCTTATCATGTCGAAATAATATAAAGATTAAGTTTAAATTTAGTTGGAAATTCCCGGGTCGTCACAGTACCTACCCGTTAAAGAAATTTCGTCCCGAAATTTGAGTGAGGTGGTCATGGCTAACAATAGAAATGTTTTCATGATGAATACGAGTTGATAAATAGAGTTTTATCATTATTGATTAACATAGACAAAACGATTCGATTATGTGAAGCGTACGAGTGAAGTTATTACAAAAGAGTGAAATAAAGAAGTAAAGATTTGTCTTAGCTTTTGACGTAGTCAGGTTGAATTCCAGTATTCAAGGGATATAAGGAAAACCTTCGAAATCTATAAGATCTGATTCTTTAGGATTTATGGAAATTAAGATCTCTTTAATTAAATACGATGATCTACCTCGATTACTCTGTCTGATATTTCCATTATAAATTAAGCTCTTCCGTTCCATTATTCTCATCATTCCTATACTTTCCTTCTTGTTTCATACATCCAAAAGATTCTGAAAAATGCTTAATCCAGTTCTGATCCTTGTCCTTATCCTTACTATCGCAACAATCATTCTCCATTTTCAACTCCTACCGGAGGAATCTGCTTTCTTCTACTTCGCCCTTGGGGTTATAGTGTTTTTGATTCTCCCGTATCTTTATGTTGTGATAAACATTGATATACATGATTTGTAGTTTAAGTGTTGTTATCGGGCTTTATATTTTTCCTTTATATTTCGGAGTTCCATGCTCTTGTTTTCTCTTTCCGACTTCAAGTCAAGCGAATAGTAGTCCAGAATTTGTAGGTATGAAGTTTCGATTGATCATAATGTTCTAAGCAGAAAGGAACGTAACAGCAAGATTTGATTTGGTAAATTACCAGAATTTCAGAAGATAGAACTATCAAGAATATATTTTCTTGATATGTTCGGAGGTTAAGTTAGAATGAAAGAGCAATGTAACATGGTACATGATGATGGTATGATCTACTGTGAACCATCATCACGTTTCATCAGAAACTCAGCATGACTTACTGTAATATAATCACATTGATCAAGTGTCATTATATTATAATAACTCATGCTTCAGTCCCCAACACTTCTCCAGAATTCATTCATAATTTATACTTAGATGTTACAGAATATTGAAAACTATAACAGTTTTCAATATAATGTAATATAGATAGCACGAAGAGGTATAAAATTTCGGACAAGAAGAGTTATGAAAATATCCTCAGAAATATCGAAGATATTTATGATGATATTTTGGGATTTCTACGTCTGATGGTTGATGAAGAAAGATTTCAAGATTTTAATATGAGTACGGAGCAAGATATTCGTTGAAGGTTTCATCGGATTCAGAATTATCTGGATTCTTTGAATATAGGGTTTGGTCCTTGTATTTATCCTTGGTCTCCTTCGTGGTTAGCTCAATTCGTTTTCCAGTTCCAACGTTTCTGAGCTTTTCCAACATACCATTCTTTATCAACAAACTTTCGATGATTAAGGTCATTTTAAGGTTGTCTATGGTTTCTGCTGCTTCATTCAACTTTTTCAACATTCAGAGTATTGATTTGTGACTGAGTGCTTTTCAGAATTTCAGAATAAGAGATTATAATTCTAAGAGATAAATGTCATACATATAACTGTTGATGTAGATATGCTATGAGTTTTCAAAGTACTGATTGCTGATTCTCGGTAACTGTTATGACAGTTCTCGTTACAAGATGCGGATGAGTATATGATAGGGTTTCAATGAATAAATATAATGATTTGTCAGAGAGATTTAAGCCAAAAACAACGAGGTTGTTTGTAGTGACCCGAACTTTTCCATGTTTATATATATTAATTAAGATTGATATTTACATGATTAAATATTTCCAACATGTTAAGCAATCAAACTTGTTAAGACTTGATTAATTGAAATATGTTTCATATAGACAATTGACCACCCAAGTTGACCGGTGATTCACGAACGTTAAAACTTGTAAAAACTATATGATGACATTGTTCGATTTGGTAAACGAGGGAAATTAAATCCAAGGTATATTGGACCATTCAAGATTATTGATCGTGTCGGACCAGTAGCTTACCGACTTGAGTTACCTCAACAACTCGCGGCTGTACATAACACTTTCCACGTCTCGAATTTGAAGAAATGTTTTGCTAAAGAAGATCTCACTATTCCGTTAGATGAAATCCAAATCAACGAAAAACTCCAATTCATCGAAGAACCCGTCGAAATAATGGATCGTGAGGTTAAAAGACTTAAGCAAAACAAGATACCAATTGTTAAGGTTCAATGGAATGCTCGTAGAGGACCCGAGTTCACCTGGGAGCGTGAAGATCAGATGAAGAAGAAATACCCGCATCTATTTCCAGAAGATTCGTCAACACCTTCAACAGCTTAAAATTTCGGGACGAAATTTATTTAACGGGTAGGTACTGTAGTGACCCGAACTTTTCCATGTTTATATATATTAATTGAAATTGATATTTACATGATTAAATGTTTCAAAACATGTTAAGCAATCAAACTTGTTAAGACTTGATTAATTGAAATATGTTTCATATAGACAATTGACCACCCAAGTTGACCGGCGATTCACGAACGTTAAAACTTGTAAAAACGACATGACGATATATATATATGGATATACATATGGTTAACATGAGATTATGATAAATAAGTATCTCCATAAGTATATTAACAATGAGTTATATACATATAAACAAGACTACTAACTTAAGGATTTCGAAACGAGACATATATGTAACGATTATAGTTGTAACGACATTTAAATGTATATATATCATATTAAGATATATTAATATATCATAATATCATGATAATATAATAATTTAACATCTCATTAGATATAATAAACAATGGGTTAACAACATTAATTGAGATCGTTAACTTAAAGGTTTCAAAACAACACTTACATGTAACGACTAACGATGACTTAACGACTCAGTTAAAATGTATATACATGTAGTGTATTTAGATGTATTAAAATACTTTTGGAAGACTTCAAGACATATATCAAAACACTCATACTTAACGAAAATGGTTACAGTTACTTTCCCATTCTTTTCTTTCATCAAGAATTCTAGTCGTATTCTTACCCGTATTATACACAGCTTCAAAACGTACTTACTATGGGTATATACCAATAGGAACTAGCATGGGATTCCACTCTTGATTATGTCATGTATGACTAATCAATTTTAACTTCTACCATGAGCTAGTCAACTAACTAGAACTCCTTTTAACCCCACTCACCACTCACCAATTACCACTCATCATTCATTCCATTTCACTTCCAATTCTCTTTCTAATTCTCTCTCAACACACACACACTATTATGAACGTATTTTTCCAGTAGTTAATCATCATCTTCATCAAAAATCACTTCAAGAATCAAGCTATAATCATCATAGGAAGAACACTTCAAGAACACTTCAAAAATCCCTTCAAGTTTACTAATTTACTTCCAAGCTTTCTAATCCATTCCAAGTAATCATCTAAGATCAAGAAACCTTTGTTATATAAAGTAGGTTATCTTTCTTATTCAAGGTAATATTCATATTCAAACTTTGATTCAATTTCTATAACTATAAACTATCTTAATTCGAGTAAAAATCTTACTTGAACTTGTTTTTGTGTCATGATCCTACTTCAAGAACTTTCAAGCCATCCAAGATCCTTTAAAGCTAGATCATTTCTTGTCACTTCCAGTAGGTTTACCTACTAAACTTGAGGTAGTAATGATGTTCATAACATCATTCGATTCATATATATAAAACTATCTTATTCGAAGGTTTAAACTCGTAATCACTAGAACATAGTTTAGTTAATTCTAAACTTGTTCGCAAACAAAAGTTAATCCTTCTAACTTGACTTTTAAAATTAACTAAACACATGTTCTATATCTATATGATATGCTAACTTAATGATTTAAAACCTGGAAACACGAAAAACACCGTAAAACCGGATTTACGCCGTCGTAGTAACACCGCGGGCTATTTTGGGTTAGTTAATTAAAAACTACGATAAACTTTGATTTAAAATTTGTTATTCTGAGAAAATGATTTTTATTATGAACATGAAACTATATCCAAAAATTATGGTTAAACTCAAAGTGGAAGTATGTTTTCTAAAATGGTCATCTAGACGTCGTTCTTTCGACTGAAATGACTACCTTTACAAAAATGACTTGTAACTTATTTTCCGACTATAAACCTATACTTTTTCTGTTTAGATTCATAAAATAGAGTTCAATATAAAACCATAGCAATTTGATTCACTCAAAACGGATTTAAAATGAAGAAGTTATGGGTAAAACAAGATTGGATAATTTTTCTCATTTTAGCTACGTGAAAATTGGTAACAAATCTATTCCAACCATAACTTAATCAACTTGTATTGTATATTATGTAATCTTAAGATACCATAGACACGTATACAATATTTCGACCTATCATGTCAACACATTTATATATATTTCGGAACAACCATAGACACTCTATATGTGAATGTTGGAGTTAGCTATACAGGGTTGAGGTTGATTCCAAAATATATATAGTTTGAGTTGTGATCAATACTGAGATACGTATACACTGGGTCGTGGATTGATTCAAGATAATATTTATCGATTTATTTCTGTACATCTAACTGTGGACAACTAGTTGTAGGTTACTAACGAGGACAGCTGACTTAATAAACTTAAAACATCAAAATATATTAAAAGTGTTGTAAATATATTTTGACCATACTTTAATATATATGTATATATTGTTATAGGTTCGTGAATCAGCAGTGCCCAAGTCTTACTTCTCGACGAAGTAAAAATCTGTGAAAGTGAGTTATAGTCCCACTTTTAAAATCTAATATTTTGGGATGAGAATACATGCAGGTTTTATAAATGATTTACAAAATAGACACAAGTACGTGAAACTACATTCTATGGTTGAATTATCGAAATCGAATATGCCCCTTTTTATTAAGTCTGGTAATCTAAGAATTAGGGAACAGACACCCTAATTGACGCGAATCCTAAAGATAGATCTATTGTGCCTAACAAACCCCATCCAAGGTACCGGATGCTTTAGTACTTCGAAATTTATATCATATCCGAAGGGTGTCCCGGAACGATGGGGATATTCTTATATATGCATCTTGTTAATGTCGGTTACCAGGTGTTCACCATATGAATGATTTTTATCTCTATGTATGGGATGTGTATTGAAATATGAAATCTTGTGGTCTATTGTTACGATTTGATATATATAGGTTAAACCTATAACTCACCAACATTTTTGTTGACGTTTAAAGCATGTTTATTCTCAGGTGAATATTAAGAGCTTCCGCTGTTGCATACTAAAATAAGGACAAGATTTGGAGTCCATGTTTGTATGATATTGTGTATAAACTGCATTCAAGAAACTAATTTCGATGTAACATATTTGTATTGTAAACCATTATGTAATGGTCGTGTGTAAACAGGATATTTTAGATAATCATTATTTGATAATCTACGTAAAGCTTTTTAAACCTTTATTTATGAAATAAAGGTTATGGTTTGTTTTAAAAATGAATGCAGTCTTTGAAAAACGTCTCATATAGAGGTCAAAACCTCGCAACGAAATCAATTAATATGGAACGTTTTTAATCAATAAGAACGGGACATTTCAGTTGGTATCCGAGCGTTGGTCTTAGAGAACCAGAATTTTGCATTAGTGTGTCTTATCGAGTTTGTTAGGATGCATTAGTGAGTCTGGACTTCGACCGTGTTTACTTGAAAAATGATTGCTTAACAAATTTTGTTGGAAACTATATATTTTTAACATGTGAATATTATGTGATATATTAATCTCTTAACGCGTTTGATATTATGTGATAGATGTCTACCTCTCGAACAAGTCCCATTGACTCACCTAATAATAATGAAGAGTCAAATGTAAATTGGAATGATTCGTGGACTGATTCACAAGTTCCCGAAGAGGAACCGGAAGAAGAGTCGGAACCAGAAGAAGAATCGGAACCGGAAGAAGAATCGGAACCGGATGAAGAAATAGAACCGGTGGGGGAAATAATAAAACGGTTAAGTAAAAGAAAATCCTCAACCAACCGACCAAGGTTAATTATGGTCAATGGTGTTTCCGCTAAGGAAGCAAAATATTGGGAGGATTACCAATTC
Organism: Rutidosis leptorrhynchoides; assembly: GCF_046630445.1. Lineage (NCBI taxonomy): Eukaryota > Viridiplantae > Streptophyta > Magnoliopsida > Asterales > Asteraceae > Rutidosis > Rutidosis leptorrhynchoides. The sequence continues at coordinate 204,955,945 of NC_092340.1, forward strand.
TCCGATGAATCGGATTCTGACGAGAATTCCGATGATGTTATAGAAATTACCCCAACTGAATTTAAAAAGGCAAAAGAAAATAATAAGGGAAAGGGCATAAAAATAGAGAAATCTAATTCCAACCCCGATGAACTTTATATGTATCGTCAACCCCCGAAGTCCTTAAGTTGTAACAATGACCCGGGAACCTCTAAACCACCAGGTTTTTCTAAACCAATGTGGAAAACGACGGCTCGTATTAGGGGAACATCATATATCCCTAGAAACTTGGCAAAACGAACCAAAACCGAAGAAGAAGAAACAAGCGAGTCGGAATAAGATAGTTGTATTCGTGTGGTGTAATATATGTAATATAGTGTGCTTATGCTTTATGATATATGTAAAAATTGCTTGTATTAATAAGTATTTTTTTTATGAATCTAACTCTTGTCTATTTTACAGTATAAAAACACAAAATGGATAGACAACCCAATATTTTAAGAGACCTACCCGGAGACATGATTGATGAAATCTTGTCTAGAGTCGGTCAGAATTCTTCGGCACAACTATTTAAGGCGAGATCAGTTTGTAAGACATTCGAAGAACGTTCCAAGAATGCCTTGGTTTATAAAAGGCTTTCGTTTGAAAGATGGGGGATATCACATTGGGAAATCCATAAGTTACGATGTGTTTACTTTGACGCATATATTGCGGGGAACCCAAATGCTATTTTACGCAATGGGTTAAGAAATTATTTTGACTCAATATATCCGAATATTGGACTTCGTGATTTAGAAAAAGCGGCTAACATGCAACATAAAGAAGCATGTTATGCTTACGGATTAGTAATGTTCGCTTCTCACCAAAGTGAGAACAAGAACATCGGCCTACAACTATTAAACAAAACGTTCCCACAAGTGACGGAGTCAGTAATTGGGGTAAGAAATGAGGTTTTTAGATTGTTACGGGACTGTTGGACATTACGTAACCCTCATCCCTTTGACGACGTTACAACACATTGTCTTATCAACGGCCATAACGGTTATGTTCCACAAGACCAAGGATGGGAAGTAGTCCTAGTAAAACCAGAATGCATGACTTGTTTCTGGACGTATGAATTACGTGTCTTTATTGCCCTTGCTGAACGACTTGTGTACTAGCTAGAATTATCTTCACAACTATCTTGTATCAAAGTTATTGTGTGCTATATTTCATGCTTTATGTAAAATAAGCGGTATTGTAAGTTTGTAAAATATTGTATAAAAGTTTGAACGCGAAATATTATTATAATCAGTTTTTCATATAGAATTGTAGTAGTTGAATTGTATATTAGCTACTAAGTATGAACTTAACGGGTAGGTACTACCCGAAATTAAACTTATAAAACGCTAATATGAAGAAAAAGCTTTCATAAATGAGTTCATATTATGCTACGAAATACTATTAACTACTCTTAATATTCTGTATGATTAACTTGTTCCATTTGACAATTTTGAAGGAAATGGCGCCGACTACTCGACACACCGTGAATATGAATGAAGAGGAATTCCGTACTTTTCTAGCTTCAAACATAGCCGCATTACAGGCTGCGCTACATACCAACAATAACCTTGGATCTAGCAGTACAGGAAATCGTGTAGGATGCACCTACAAAGAATTCACTGCCTGCAAACCTTTGGAATTTGATGGAACCGAAGGACCGATCGGATTGAAACGGTGGACCGAGAAGGTCGAATTGGTGTTTGCCATAAGTAAGCGTACTGAAGAGGACAAAGTAAAGTACGCTACACATACCTTCACAGGTTCTACGTTAACAAGATGGAATACCTATCTAGAGCAAGTGGGACAAGACGATGCGTACGCACTACCGTGGTCAGCATTCAAGCACTTGATGAACGAGAAGTACCATCCCAGAACCGAGGTCAATAAGCTCAAGACAGAACTTAGAGGGTTACGAACCCAAGGATTTGATATTACCACATACGAAAGACGATTCACAGAATTGTGCCTATTGTGTTCGGGAGCATTCGAAGATGAGGAAGAGAAGATCGACGCGTTTGTGAAAGGATTACCGGAAAGAATCCAAGAAGATATAAGTTCACACGAGCCCGCCTCCATACAACAGGCATGTAGAATGGCTCACAAACTCGTGAACCAGATTGAAGAAAGAATCAAAGAACAGACTGCTGAAGAGGCCAATGTGAAGCAAGTCAAAAGAAAGTGGGAAGAAAACGGTGATAAGAATCACCAATACAACAACAACAGCAATTACAACAATAATCGCAACAATTATCCCAACAATCGCAACATCAATCGCAACTACAACAAACGGCCCAACAATAACAACAACAACAACAACAACAACAACAGCAACTACAACAATCATCCCAACAACAATAATAACCGCAACAACAACAACAATCAGAAGCAGCTATGCCAAAGGTGTGAAAAGTATCACTCGGGGTTCTGCACCAAATTTTGCAACAAGTGTAAAAGAAATGGTCATAGCGCGGCGAAGTGTGAGGTCTACGGACCAGGGGTTAATAGAACGAAAGGAACAAATGGTGTCGGAACGAGTAATGGCGGAGCAAGTAGTGTCGGAGCAAGTTATGCCAATGTAGTTTGTTATAAATGTGGAAAACCGGGCCACATTATTAGAAATTGCCCGAACCAGAAGAACACGAATGGACAAGGCCGCGGAAGAGTTTTCAATATTAATGCGGCAGAGGCACAGGAAGACCCGGAGCTTGTTACGGGTACGTTTCTTATTGACAATAAATCTGCTTACGTTTTATTTGATTCGGGTGCGGATAGAAGCTATATGAGTAGAGATTTTTGTGCTAAATTAAGTTGTCCATTGACGCCTTTGGATAGTAAATTTTTACTCGAATTAGCAAATGGTAAATTAATTTCAGCAGATAATATATGTCGGAATCGAGAAATTAAACTGGTTAGCGAAACATTTAAGATTGACTTGATACCAGTAGAGTTAGGGAGTTTTGATGTGATAATCGGTATGGACTGGTTGAAAGAAGTGAAAGCAGAGATCGTTTATTACAAAAATGCAATTCGCATTATACGAGAAAAAGGAAAACCCTTAATGGTGTACGGAGAAAAGGGCAACACGAAGCTACATCTTATTAGTAATTTGAAGGCACAAAAACTAATAAGAAAAGGTTCCGATTCGCTAGCCTCTCCATTTTTTCATCGGGGTGAATTCTAACAAATGATTAAACCTAGGGTTTTAAGAAACGAGAAATTGGCGATATCTGGGAATCCAGAACGATAAATACCGTTATCAACCATTGAGAAATTGAGTGGAGGTGTGTAAAGCTCTTCGCCATTTGAATCAAAATTATCTGTCGCCAAAGTTGATAATTTCATTACAGAATTAACGACTTCAATTGTTTGATACGTGTCACGTTCCTGTTGGTTGAGTTCTTGCTGGTTTAATTTCATCATGAAAGAAATTATATGCGTATATAGGAAGAATAATTTTGATTTATATTATTGTATGTGATTTATATTATTGGTCTGTGCGCCTCTCTTATTACTTTTTTGTATTCCCCTCTAGCGCACGTCGAGAAAGTACAAACTGAAGAAAAGAGCATCAATGATGTTCCTGTCGCAAAAGAATTTCCCGATGTATTTCCGAAAGAATTACCGGGATTACCCCCACATCGATCCGTTGAATTTCAAATAGATCTTGTACCAGGAGCTACACCAATAGCTCGTGCTCCTTACAGACTCGCACCCAGCGAGATGAAAGAACTGCAAAGCCAATTACAAGAACTTTTAGAGCATGGTTTCATTCGACCAAGCACATCACCGTGGGGAGCTCCTGTTTTGTTTGTCAAGAAGAAAGATGGTACATTCAGGTTGTGTATCGACTACCGAGAGTTGAACAAACTTACCATCAAGAACCGCTACCCACTACCGAGAATCGACGACTTATTTGATCAACTACAAGGCTCGTCTGTTTATTCAAAGATTGACTTACGTTTTGGGTATCATCAAATGCGGGTGAAAGAAGATGATATTCCAGAGACTGCTTTCAGAACACGTTACGGTCATTACGAGTTTATGGTCATGCCATTTGGTTTAACTAATGCACCAGCTGTGTTCATGGACCTTATGAACCGAGTGTGTGGACCATACCTTGACAAGTTTGTCATTGTTTTCATTGATGACATACTTATTTACTCAAAGAATGACCAAGAACACGGTGAACATTTGAGAAAGGTGTTAGAAGTATTGAGGAAGGAAGAATTGTACGCTAAATTTTCAAAGTGTGCATTTTGGTTGGAAGAAGTTCAATTCCTCGGTCACATAGTGAACAAAAAAGGTATTAAGGTGGATCCAGCAAAGATAGAAACTGTTGAAAAGTGGGAAACCCCGAAAACTCCGAAACACATACGCCAGTTTTTAGGACTAGCTGGTTACTACAGAAGGTTCATCCAAGACTTTTCCAGAATAGCAAAACCCTTGACTGCATTAACGCATAAAGGGAAGAAATTTGAATGGAAGGATGAACAAGAGAAAGCGTTTCAGTTATTGAAGAAAAAGCTAACTACGGCGCCTATATTGTCATTGCCTGAAGGGAATGATGATTTTGTGATTTATTGTGACGCATCAAAGAAAGGTCTCGGTTGTGTATTAATGCAACGAACGAAGGTGATTGCTTATGCGTCTAGACAATTGAAGATTCACGAGCAAAATTATACGATGCATGATTTGGAATTAGGCGCGGTTGTTTTTGCATTAAATACTTGGAGGCACTACTTATATGGGGTCAAAAGTATTATATATACCGACCACAAAAGTCTTCAACACATATTTAATCAGAAACAACTGAATATGATGCAGCGTAGGTGGATTGAATTGTTGAATGATTACGACTTTGAGATTCGTTACCACCCGGGGAAGGCAAATGTGGTAGCCGATGCCTTGAGCAGGAAGGACAGAGAACCCATTCGAGTAAAATCTATGAATATAATGATTCATAATAACCTTACTACTCAAATAAAGGAGGCGCAACAAGGAGTTTTAAAAGAAGGAAATTTAAAGGATGAAATACCCAAAGGATCGGAGCAGCATCTTAATATTCGTGAAGACGGAACCCGGTATAGGGCTGAAAGGACTTGGGTACCAAAATTTGGAGATATGAGAGAAATGGTACTTAGAGAATCTCAAAAAACCAGATACTCAATACATCCTGGAACGGGGAAGATGTACAAGGATCTCAAGAAACATTTTTGGTGGCCGGGTATGAAAGCCGATGTTGCTAAATACGTAGGAGAATGTTTGACGTGTTCTAAGGTCAATGCTGAGCATCAGAAACCATCAGGTCTACTTCAACAACCTGAAATCCCAGAATGGAAATGGGAAAACATTACCATGGATTTCATCACTAAATTGCCAAGGACTGCAAGTGGTTTTGATACTATTTGGGTAATAGTTGATCGTCTCACCAAATCAGCACACTTCCTGCCAATAAGAGAAGATGACAAGATGGAGAAGTTAGCACGACTGTATTTGAAGGAAGTCGTCTCCAGACATGGAATACCAATCTCTATTATCTCTGATAGGGATGGCAGATTTATTTCAAGATTCTGGCAGACATTACAGCAAGCATTAGGAACTCGTCTAGACATGAGTACTGCCTATCATCCACAAACTGATGGGCAGAGCGAAAGGACGATACAAACGCTTGAAGACATGCTACGAGCATGTGTTATTGATTTCGGAAACAGTTGGGATCGACATCTACCGTTAGCAGAATTTTCCTACAACAACAGCTACCATTCAAGCATTGAGATGGCACCGTTTGAAGCACTTTATGGTAGAAAGTGCAGGTCTCCGATTTGTTGGAGTGAAGTGGGGGATAGACAGATTAAGGGTCCGGAGATTATACAAGAAACTACCGAGAAGATCATCCAAATTTAACAACGGTTGAAAACCGCCCAAAGTCGACAAAAGAGCTACGCTGACATTAAAAGAAAAGATATAGAATTGGAAATTGGAGAGATGGTCATGCTTAAAGTTGCACCTTGGAAAGGCGTTGTTCGATTTGGTAAACGAGGGAAATTAAATCCAAGGTATATTGGACCATTCAAGATTATTGATTGTGTCGGACCAGTAGCTTACCGACTTGAGTTACCTCAACAACTCGCGGGTGTACATAACACTTTCCACGTCTCGAATTTGAAGAAATGTTTTGCTAAAGAAGATCTCACTATTCCGTTAGATGAAATCCAAATCAACGAAAAACTCCAATTCATCGAAGAACCCGTCGATATAATGGATCGTGAGGTTAAAAGACTTAAGCAAAACAAGATACCAATTGTTAAGGTTCGATGGAATGCTCGTAGAGGACCCGAGTTCACCTGGGAGCGTGAAGATCAGATGAAGAAGAAATACCCGCATCTATTTCCAGAAGATTCGTCAACACCTTCAACAGCTTAAAATTTCGGGACGAAATTTATTTAACGGGAATGTACTGTAGTGACCCGAACTTTTCCATGTTTATATATATTAATTGCGATTGATATTTACATGATTAAATGTTTCCAACATGTTAAGCAATCAAACTTGTTAAGACTTGATTAATTGAAATATGTTTCATATAGACAATTGACCACCCAAGTTGACCGGCGATACACGAACGTTAAAACTTGTAAAAAAGACATGAGGATATATATATGGATATACATATGGTTAACATGAGATTATTATAAGTAAGTATCTCCATAAGTATATTAATAATGAGTTATATACATACAAACAAGACTACTAACTTAAGGATTTCGAAACGAGACATATATGTAACGATTATAGTTGTAACGACATTTAAATGTATATATATCATATTAAGATATATTAATATATCATAATATCATGATAATATAATAATTTAACATCTCATTAGATATAATAAACAATGGGTTAACAACATTAATTGAGATCGTTAACTTAAAGGTTTCAAAACAACACTTACATGTAACGACTAACGATGACTTAACGACTCAGTTAAAATGTATATACATGTAGTGTATTTAGATGTATTAAAATACTTTTGGAAGACTTCAAGACATATATCAAAACACTCATACTTAACGAAAATGGTTACAGTTACTTTCCCATTCTTTTCTTTCATCAAGAATTCTAGTCGTATTCTTACCCGTATTATACACAGCTTCAAAACGTTCTTACTATGGGTATATACCAATAGGAACTAGCATGGGATTCCACTCTTGATTATGTCATGTATGACTAATCAATTTTAACTTCTACCATGAGCTAGTCAACTAACTAGAACTCCTTTTAACCCTACTCACCACTCACCAATTACCACTCATCATTCATTCCATTTCACTTCCAATTCTCTTTCTAATTCTCTCTCAACACACACACACTATTATGAATGTATTTTTCCAGTAGTTAATCATCATCTTCATCAAAAATCACTTCAAGAATCAAGCTATAATCATCATAGGAAGAACACTTCAAGAACACTTCAAAAATCCCTTCAAGTTTACTAATTTACTTCCAAGCATTCTAATCCATTCCAAGTAATCATATAAGATCAAGAAACCTTTGTTATATAAAGTAGGTTATCTTTCTTATTCAAGGTAATATTCATATTCAAACTTTGATTCAATTTCTATAACTATAAACTATCTTAATTCGAGTAAAAATCTTACTTGAACTTGTTTTTGTGTCATGATCCTACTTCAAGAACTTTCAAGCCATCCAAGATCCTTTAAAGCTAGATCATTTCTTGTCACTTTCATTAGGTTTACCTACTAAACTTGAGGTAGTAATGATGTTCGTAACATCATTCGATTCATATATATAAAACTATCTTATTCGAAGGTTTAAACTCGTAATCACTAGAACATAGTTTAGTTAATTCTAAACTTGTTCGCAAACAAAAGTTAATCCTTCTAACTTGACTTTTAAAATTAACTAAACAAATGTTCTATATCTATATGATATGCTAACTTAATGATTTAAAACCTGGAAACACGAAAAACACCGTAAAACCGGATTTACGCCGTCGTAGTAACACCGCGGGCTGTTTTGGGTTAGTTAATTAAAAACTATGATAAACTTTGATTTAAAATTTGTTATTCTGAGAAAATGATTTTTATTATGAACATGAAACTATATCCAAAAATTATGGTTAAACTCAAAGTGGAAGTATGTTTTCTAAAATGGTCATCTAGACGTCGTTCTTTCGACTGAAATGACTACCTTTACAAAAACAACTTGTAACTTATTTTTCCGACTATAAACCTATACTTTTTCTGTTTAGATTCATAAAATAGAGTTCAATATGAAACCATAGCAATTTGATTCACTCAAAACGGATTTAAAATGAAGAAGTTATGGGTAAAACAAGATTGGATAATTTTTCTCATTTTAGCTACGTGAAAATTGGTAAAAAATCTATTCCAACCATAACTTAATCAACTTGTATTGTATATTATGTAATCTTGAGATAGCATAGACACGTATACAATGTTTTGACCTATCATGTCGACACATCTATATATATTTTGGAACAACCATAGACACTCTATATGTGAATGTTGGAGTTAGCTATATAGGGTTGAGGTTGATTCCAAAATATATATAGTTTGAGTTGTGATCAATACTGAGATACGTATACACTGAGTCGTGGATTGATTCAAGATAATATTTATCGATTTATTTCTGTACATCTAACTGTGGACAACTAGTTGTAGGTTACTAACGAGGACAGCTGACTTAATAAACTTAAAACATCAAAATATATTAAAAGTGTTGTAAATATATTTTGAACATACTTTGATATATATGTATATATTGTTATAGGTTCGTGAATCAACCAGTGGCCAAGTCTTACTTCCCGACGAAGTAAAAATCTGTGAAAGTGAGTTATAGTCCCACTTTTAAAATCTAATATTTTTGGGATGAGAATACATGCAGGTTTTATAAATGATTTACAAAATAGACACAAGTACGTGAAACTACATTCTATGGTTGAATTATCGAAATCGAATATGTCCCTTTTTATTAAGTCTGGTAATCTAAGAATTAGGGAACAGACACCCTAATTGACGCGAATCCTAAAGATAGATCTATTGGGCCTAACAAACCCCATCCAAAGTACCGGATGCTTTAGTACTTCGAAATTTATATCATATCCGAAGGGTGTCCCGGAATGATGGGGATATTCTTATATATGCATCTTGTTAATGTCGGTTACCAGGTGTTCACCATATGAATGATTTTTATCTCTATGTATGGGATGTGTATTGAAATATGAAATCTTGTGGTCTATTATTATGATTTGATATATATAGGTTAAACCTATAACTCACCAACATTTTTGTTGACGTTTTAAGCATGTTTATTCTCAGGTGATTATTAAGAGCTTCCGCTGTCGCATACTTAAATAAGGACGAGATTTGGAGTCCATGCTTGTATGATATTGTGTAAAAACTGCATTCAAGAAACTTATTTTGTTGTAACATATTTGTATTGTAATCCATTATGTAATGGTCGTGTGTAAACAGGATATTTTAGATTCTCATTATTTGATAATCTACGTAAAGCTTTTTAAACCTTTATTGATGAAATAAAGGTTATGGTTTGTTTTAAAATGAATGCAGTCTTTGAAAAACGTCTCATATAGAGGTCAAAACCTCGCAACGAAATCAATTAATATGGAACGTTTTTAATCAATAAGAACGGGACATTTCAGTTGGTATCCGAGCGTTGGTCTTCGAGAACCAGAATTTTGCATTAGTGTGTCTTATCGAGTTTGTTAGGATGCATTAGTGAGTCTGGACTTCGACCGTGTTTATTTGAAAAATGATTGCTTAACAAATTTTGCTGGAAACTATATATTTTTAACATGTGAATATTATGTGATATATTAATCTCTTAACGCGTTTGATATTATGTGATAGATGTCTACCTCTAGAACAAGTCCCATTGACTCACCTAATAATAATGAAGAGTCAAATGTAAATTGGAATAATTCGTGGACTGATTCACAAGTTCCCGAAGAGGAACCGGAAGAAGAGTCGGAACCGGAAGAAGAATCGGAACCGGAAGAAGAATCGGAACCGGATGAAGAAATAGAACCGGTGGGGGAAATAATAAAATGGTTAAGTAAAAGAAAATCCTCAACCAACATACCAAGGTTAATTATGGTCAATAGTGTTTCCGCCAAGGAAGCAAAATATTGGGAGGATTACCAATTCTCCGATGAATCGGATTCCGACGAGAATTCCGATGATGTTATAGAAATTACCCCAACTGAATTTAAAAAGGCAAAAGAAAATAATAAGGGAAAGGGCATAAAAATAGAGAAATCTAATTCCAACCCCGATGAACTTTATATGTATCGTCAACCCCCGAAGTCCTTAAGTTGTAACAATGACCCGGGAACCTCTAAACCACCAGGTTTTTCTAAACCAATGTGGAAAACGACGGCTCGTATTAGGGAAACATCATATATCCCTAGAAACTTGGCAAAACGAACCAAAACCGAAGAAGAAGAAACAAGCAAGTCGGAATAAGATAGTTGTATTCGTGTGGTGTAATATATGTAATATAGTGTGCTTATGCTTTATGATATATGTAAAAATTGCTTGTATTAATAAGTATTTTTTTTATGAATCTAACTCTTGTCTATTTTACAGTATAAAAACACAAAATGGATAGACAACCCAATATTTTAAGAGACCTACCCGGAGACATGATTGATGAAATCTTGTCTATAGTCGGTTAGAATTCTTCGGCACAACTATTTATGGCGAGATCAGTTTGTAAGACATTCGAAGAACGTTCCAAGAATGCCTTGGTTTATAAAAGGCTTTCATTCGAAAGATGGGGGATATCACATTAGGAAATCCATAAGTTACGATGTGTTTACTTTGACGCATATATTGTGGGGAACCCAAATGCTATTTTACGCAATGGGTTAAGAAATTATTTTGACTCAATATATCCGAATATTGGACTTCGTGATTTAGAAAAAGTGGCTAACATACAACATAAAGAAGCATGTTATGCTTACGGATTAGTAATGTTCGCTTCTCACCAAAGTGAGAACAAGAACATCGGGCTACAACTATTAAACAAAACGTTTCCACAAGTGACGGAGTCGGTAATTGGAGTAAGAAATGAGGTTTTTAGATTGTTACGAGACTGTTGGTCATTACGTAACCCTCGTCCCTTTGACGACGTTACAACACGCTGTCTTATCAATGGCCATAACGGTTATGTTCCACAAGACCAAGGATGGGAAGTAATCCTAGTAAAACCAGAATGCATGACTTGTTTCTGGACGTATGAATTACGTGTCTTTATTGCCTTTGCTGAACGACTTGTGTACTAGCTAGAATTATCTTCACAACCATCTTGTATCAAATTTATTGTGTGCTATATTTCAGGCTATATGTAAAATAAGCGGTATTGTAAGTTTGTAAAATATTGTGTAAAAGTTTGAACGCGAAATATTATTATAATCAGTTTTTCATATAGAATTGTAGTAGTTGAATTGTATATTAGCTACTAAGTATGAACTTAACGGGTAGGTACTACCCGAATTTAAACTTATAAAACGCTAATATGAAGAAAAAGCTTTTATAAATGAGTTCATATTATGCTACGAAATACTATTAACTACTCTTAATATTCTGTATGATTAACTTGTTCCATTTAACTATTTTGAAAGAAATGGCACCGACTACTCGACACACCGTGAATATGAATGAAGAGGAATTCCGTACTTTTCTAGCTTCAAACATAGCCGCAGTACAGGCTGCGCTACATACCAACAATAACCTTAGATCTAGCAGTACAGGAAATTGTGTAGGATGCACCTACAAAGAATTCACTGCCTGCAAACCTTTAGAATTTGATGGAACCGAAGGACCGATCGGATTGAAACGGTGGAACGAGAAGGTCGAATCGGTGTTTGCCATAAGTAAGTGTACTGAAGAGGACAAAGTGACATACGCTACGCATACCTTCACAGGTTCTGCGTTAACATGGTGGAATACTTATCTAGAGCAAGTGGGACAAGACGATGCGTACGCACTACCGTGGTCAGCATTCAAGCACTTGATGAACGAGAAGTACCGTCCCAGAACCGAGGTCAATAAGCTCAAGACAGAACTTAGAGGGTTACGAACCCAAGGATTTGATATTACCACGTACGAAAGACGATTCACAGAATTGTGCCTATTGTGTCCGGGAGCATTCGAAGATGAGGAAGAGAAGATCGACGCGTTTGTGAAAGGATTACCGGAAAGAATCCAAGAAGATATAAGTTCACACGAGCCCGCCTCCATACAACAGGCATGTAGAATGGCTCACAAACTAGTGAACCAGATTGAAGAAAGAATTAAAGAACAGACTGCTGAAGAGGCCAATGTGAAGCAAGTCAAAAGAAAGTGGGAGGAAAACGGTGATAAGAATCACCAATACAACAACAACAGCAATTACAACAATAATCGCAACAATTATCCCAACAATTGCAACATCAATCGCAACTACAACAAACGGCCCAACAACAACAACAACAACAACAACAACAACAACAACAACAACAACAACAACAACCACCACAGCAACTACAACAATCATCCCAACAACAATAATAACCGCAACAACAAAAACAATCAGAAGCAGCTATGCCAAAGGTGTGAAAAGTATCACTCGGGGTTCTGCAACAAATGTAAAATAAATGGTCATAGCGCGGCGAAGTGTGAGGTCTACAGACCAGGGGTTAATAGAACAAAAGGAACAAATGGTGTCGGAACGAGTAATGGCGGAGCAAGTAGTGTCGGAGCAAGTTATGCCAATGTAGTTTGTAATAAATGTGGAAAACCGGGCCACATTATTAGAAATTGCCCGAACCAGGAGAACACGAACGGACAAGGCTGTGGAAGAGTTTTCAATATTAATGCGGCAGAGGCACAGGAAGACCCGGAGCTTGTTACGGGTACGTTTCTTATTGACAATAAATCTGCTTATGTTTTATTTGATTCGGGTGCAGATATAAGCTATATGAGTAGAGATTTTTGTGCTAAATTAAGTTGTCCATTGACGCCTTTGGATAGTAAATTTTTACTCGAATTAGCAAATGGTAAATTAATTTCAGCAGATAATATATGTCGGAATTGAGAAATTAAACTGGTTAGCGAAACATTTAAGATTGATTTGATACCAGTAGAGTTAGGGAGTTTTGATGTGATAATTGGTATGGACTGGTTGAAAGAAGTGAAAGCAGAGATTGTTTGTTACAAAAATGCAATTCGCATTATACGAGAAAAAGGAAAACCCTTAATGGTGTACGGAGAAAAGGGCAACACGAAACTACATCTTATTAGTAATTTGATGGCACAAAAACTAATAAGAAAAGGTTGCTATGCTGTTCTAGCACACGTCGAGAAAGTACAAACTGAAGAAAAGAGCATCAATGATGTTCCTATTGCAAAAGAATTTCGCGATGTATTTCCAAAAGAATTACCGGGATTACCCCCACATCGATCCGTTGAATTTCAAATAGATCTTGTACCAGGAGCTGCACCAATAGCTCGTGCTCCTTACAGACTCGCACCCAGCGAGATGAAAGAACTGCAAAGCCAATTACAAGAACTTTTAGAGCGTGGTTTCATTCGACCAAGCACATCACCGTGGGGAGCTCCTGTTTTGTTTGTCAAGAAGAAAGATGGTACATTCAGGTTGTATATCGACTACTGAGAGTTGAACAAACTTACCATCAAGAACCGCTACCCACTACCGAAAATCGACGACTTATTTGATCAACTACAAGGCTCGTCTATTTATTCAAAGATTGACTTACGTTCCGGGTATCATCAAATGCGGGTGAAAGAATATGATATTCCAAAGACTGCTTTTAGAACATGTTACGGTCATTACGAGTTTATGGTCATGCCGTTTGGTTTAACTAATTCACCAGCTGTGTTCATGGACCTTATGAACCGAGTGTGTGGACCATACCTTGACAAGTTTGTCATTGTTTTCATTGATGACATACTTATTTACTCAAAGAATGACCAAGAACACGGTGAACATTTGAGAAAGGTGTTAGAAGTATTGAGGAAGGAAGAATTGTACGCTAAGTTTTCAAAGTGTGCATTTTGGTTGGAAGAAGTTCAATTCCTCGGTCACATAGTGAACAAAGAAGGTATTAAGGTGGATCCGGCAAAGATAGAACCTGTTGAAAAGTGAGAAACCCCAAAAACTCCAAAACACATACGCCAGTTTTTAGGACTAGCTGGTTACTACAGAAGGTTCATCCAAGCCTTTTCCAGAATAGCAAAACCCTTGACTGCATTAACGCATAAAGGAAAGAAATTTGAATGGAATGATGAACAAGAGAAAGCGTTTTAGTTATTGAAGAAAAAGCTAACTACGGCACCTATATTGTCATTGCCTGAAGAGAATGATGGTTTTGTGATTTATTGTGACGCATCAAAGCAAGGTCTCTGTTGTGTATTAATGCAACGAACGAAGGTGATTGCTTATGCGTCTAGACAATTGAAGATTCACGAACAAAATTATACGACGCATGATTTGGAATTAGGCGCGGTTGTTTTTGCATTAAAGAATTGGAGGCACTACTTATATGGGGTCAAAAGTATTATATATACCGACCACAAAAGTCTTCAACACATATTTAATCAGAAACAACTGAATATGAGGCAGCGTAGGTGGATTGAATTGTTGAATGATTACGACTTTGAGATTCGTTACCACCCGGGGAAGGCAAATGTGGTAGCCGATGCCTTGAGCAGGAAGGACAGAGAACCCATTCGAGTAAAATCTATGAATATAATGATTCATAATAACCTTACTACTCAAATAAAGGAGGCGCAACAAGGAGTTTTAAAAGAGGGAAATTTAAAGGATGAAATACCCAAAGGATCGGAGATGCATCTTAATATTCGGGAAGACGGAATCCGGTATAGGGCTGAAAGGATTTGGGTACCAAAATTTGGAGATATGAGAGAAATGGTACTTAGAGAAGCTCATAAAACAGATACTCAATACATCCTGGAACGGGGAAGATGTACAAGGATCTCAAGAAACATTTTTGGTGGCCGGGTATGAAAGCCGATGTTGCTAAATACGTAGGAGAATGTTTGACGTGTTCTAAGGTCAAAGCTGAGCATCAGAAACCATCAGGTCTACTTCAACAACCCGAAATCCCGGAATGGAAATGGGAAAACATTACCATGGATTTCATCACTAAATTGCCAAGGACTGCAAGTGGTTTTGATACTATTTGAGTAATAGTTGATCGTCTCACCAAATCAGTACACTTCCTGCCAATAAGAGAAGATGACAAGATGGAGAAGTTACCACGACTGTATTTGAAGGAAGTCGTCTCCAGACATGGAATACCAATCTCTATTATCTCTGATAGGGATGGCAGATTTATTTCAAGATTCTGGCAGACATTACAGCAAGCATTAGGAACTCGTCTAGACATGAGTACTGCCTATCATCCACAAACTGATGGGCAGAGCGAAAGGATGATACAAACGCTTGAAGACATGCTACGAGCATGTGTTATTGATTTCAGAAACAGGTGGGATCGACATCTACCGTTAGCAGAATTTTCCTACAACAACAGCTACCATTCAAGCATTGAGATGGCGCCGTTTGAAGCACTTTATGGTAGAAAGTGCAGGTCTCCGATTTGTTAGAGTGAAGTGGGGGATAGACAGATTACAGGTCCGGAGATTATACAAGAAACTACCGAGAAGATCATCCAAATACAACAACGGTTGAAAACTGCCCAAAGTCGACAAAAGAGCTACGCTGACATTAAAAGAAAAGATATAGAATTTGAAATTGGAGAGATGGTCATGCTTAAAGTTGCACCTTGGAAAGGCGTTGTTCGATTTAGTAAACGAGGGAAATTAAATCCAAGGTATTATTGATCGTGTCGGACCAGTAGCTTATCGACTTGAGTTACCTCAACAACTCGCGTGTAATAACCCGTCCTTATCCACCTGGACGAAATCATCAACATCTGGTCCCATTGCGATGATCGACTCCAAATAGTGTCCTTAATATGAGCAAATGCACAGCGGAAGACTTAATTCGTACCTGAGAATAAACATGCTTTAAAACGTCAACATAAAGTTGGTGAGATATATAGGTTTGATGCTAGCAGTGTAATAACTATGGACCACAAGATTTTAAGTTTATAAATAATACACTCCTCGTGTATAGAAAAGACGTTGAGCACTTGGTAACCATACTTAACTAAAAGTCACAGCAGCATACTCTTAAATAAACCCTACACCGTACCAAAGTGTAGTAACGAGAACGAAGTACTGTGCAACCGTTAAATGCTGGTCATCCAGCCCGGTTGGGGATGTCAGCCCGATAGATCTATCAACAGGATTCGCGTTTACGCTCCTCACGTAATTAGCAGTTACCAAGTATAAAGAGATATGCCATGGTACAACTCAACGTAGAATTTATTTTTAATCACTTGTGTCCATAACGTAAATCATTTATAAAAACAGCGCATGTATTCTCAGCCCAAAAATATTTAGAGTTAAAAGGGACTATATACTCACCATACTGTATTTTGTAGTAAAAATACATATAACATCATTGAACAAGTGTAAGGTTGACCTCGGATTCACGAACCTATATTAAGTATATCTATTAATACATATAATGAGCATGTAATACATATAATGAGCATGTAATGATAATCAAATCAGCTTATATATGTTAATTAATTAATTTAGTAATATATTTTTCATATGTAAATATTTTCTTAAATAATGTTATTATGTTTAATATATACTTTATGTGTAATACTAATAAATTTATAGTATCTTTAATAATTATATTTTTTTTATATATTTTAAATATATTTGTATATACAAAATATTTTAAATATATATTTTAAATATATTTTTGTATACAATTTATTTATTTGTTGTGATATAATAATAATAACAATAATAATAATACTTAAAATAACAATTAGTACCTTAAAAGCATTAAAAAGAAATTAACCACCCGCAATGGGACTCGAACCCGTGACCTCTTGCTAACACACCCACTAACACAACCTTAACCATGGATCCAATTCTGTATTTCTTGTTTAATACCAGCCTGTAACCTATTTATATTCATTTCGGCCCAATTAAGAACTCGTGGCTCATCAGAATTAATACGGCCCAACATAGAATTAGTGAAATGGCGGCCCAAACCAATTTATAAAAAAAATAGTGTCATGGCTCAGAATCGAACCTAGGACCTCTTTCTTAAAGGCAAGTACTCCAACCATCTGCTCTACCACGGTCTTCTTGTATAGTAATCATTTTAATTACTTTTCTATATATATCAGTTTTCTTCATCTTCTCCATATCATAACCTAATCCATAACCATTCATCATAATTCAAACATAAGATCATAACCATTTTATCATCACCCGATTTCATTATCATCATCTTTATCATTTCATTTCATTATCATGGTTTGACAACATCACCATCATAATCATCATCATCAAATTGAGACCCAATATCAAAAAAAAAAAAAAAAAAAATATAAAACCGCTCCTATGTGTCTCTGCTCAAGGGTGTCTCGGCCTAAGTGATTAATTCAAACCCAACAACATTAACTCTCGGCCCAACAAACACTAATCATACGGCCCATGAAAATCCAAATAATAAAACTGTCCCAACTTCTATTCTATTTGTTTTTGTCCAAGTTGATAGCCGATGGTTACAGTACATGTAGCGAAAATTAGTCTCCATAATATTTCCTATTATTAACTTTAAGTGGGGTCTCGGTTTGATGATAGGAATTTCAAATGCAGGAACATCACATAAAGAAAAAGGTAACGCATGCACTCAACAATAATTCATCAACATGGATTATCCTAATCCTCATGACCCACCAAAACTAACACGTGAATTTAATAGTGAACCGAGACTTGCTTTTGGCCGATACATCCTTAATTATCTTAGTTAAATACTTGATTCTTTAGTAGACTATATCCCTTGTGTAACCCACCAAGGAATAAAAGAATGAGTGGGACAACTCTTGTAAAAAAAAAATCGACCATAATAACAATATAAAAGTAGTGTCCCCATTTACATGCTCCACACATAATCTCAAATAATTTGTAGGTGAGTTCTTTCATATTTTCTTATGAAAACATAATCAGTAGGTTAGTAGATAAAGAGGTTTATTTTACGATTGAAGGGAAGAAACAGAAATGGATATCGTGCTGGTTTAGGTGATGTAAAGGTGATGGTTTAGGGTTTCACGATGAAGGTGGTTAGTGGATGAGGGTGGTTAGTCGTGATTGTTTGAGCTGCACACAGGAGTCGAGGTAATAGAAAAGTTGTGGGTTTGAGATGGGTTAATTTGTACGTTCTGTACATGTCCTGCACAGAATACGGCTATTTGGTTTGATAGTGGTTTTGAACAAGAAGAGAGTAATAGGAGTAGCAGTCGAGAGTTGTTCATAGATAAAGGTGGGTCGGATGTGTTGGTGTTTGACAACCGATAGCAACAAGGAAGCAACAAAAATGATCGTTAATGGTTCATGATTGTGTGGTTAGTGAAAACATGATGACAATGATGTGGTTGTTTTTGTTACTTAATAAAAATAGCAACAACAATCCAACGGTGTTTGGTTTGTGGTTTGATCAAAACAGAAACATAGTATTAGCAAGATTTTTGGTGGCGATTGTGATGGTGAAGAAGATGAAGAACTAGTGTTTTGATTATGGTGTGGGTTTAAGGATGAACCGAAGATAGGAAACAAGTAGTGAGGGTGATCGAGTTAGACTCATCATGGTTTGGGTCTTTAATCAACGGAAGCAGAGATTAAGAAATTGGTGAGGAGTTTAATAACAAAAAGAAATATATATGAATGTGTTTGGTGTATATGTATATTATATATAGATATATGGAAAGGTTGTAAAAGAAACTGTCCCATTTGAATGAATTTAAAAGTATCCACTCAAGCTACAATAATTCTCGTGAACATTATTTGTTCTTATGCTACCGACATAATTTACGAGTACTATATCGGGTCTATTGCTAAACAATTAGTGTATAAAAGTGTTCCTAAAAATCCCAAACTTTGAGATTAAACATAATTAATTATTTCACTCATATATACATTAAAGGTTCGTGAATCGTCAGGCTTGGTCAAAGGGTATCTAGTTATCCAAATATAGATTTCAAACTTTCTAGACTCAACATTAGGATTTTTGCTTATCGTGTCGGAAACATATAGAGTTTTAGGTTTAAATTTGGTCGGAAATTTTCGGGTCGTTACAGTACCCACCCGTTAGAGAAATTTCGTCCCCGAAATTTGGTAGAAGTTGTCATAAATAACAATAGGAATGTTTTCATGACGAATATGATATAATAATAGAGTTTTATCATTATCGGAAGATATGGATAAAACGATTCGATCATGTGAAGCGCCCGAGTGAAGCTATCACAAAAGAATGAAATAAGTAAGTATATAATTCTTTTAACCGATGATGTGATTAGATTTGATTTCCAGAATTTAAGGGATTTAAAGAAAATCTTATGTAACAAGATTTGGTTTTTCGACGATTTAAGAAACAGGATCTCCTTTGTTTTAATGCGGTAATCTGTTTCGATTTCTTTGTCGGATATTTCACTATAAAACCACCTCCCTTCCTTTCTTACTTCCCACATCTTCTGTTCTCAATTCATACCTTAGAGTATTCTTTAAAATGCTCCATCCCATTTTGATTCTTGATATACTCTTAATTTTCACATCTATCATTCTTCTTTTTCATTTACCACCAGAAGAGTCTATTTACTTCTACTATACTCTTGCGTTGATAGTGCTTCTAGTTCTCCCGTGTCTCTATATTGCTATCGGCATTGATATACATCGTTTGTAAATCCTGGGTGGTTGTTGGTTTTTATTTCCTTCATTATTTTTTTTTTCTTTTTTTTTTTTCAGAGCTTCATGTTTTCGTTTTCTCTTCCCGACTTCGAGTCACGCGAGTAATGATCCGGAATTCTTATATATGTAATTTGGAATGTGCATACTTAATTCTATTAGAAAGAAATGGTAATGACACAATTTTGATTTGTCACATTACCAGAATATCTTGGAAAGATAGAACTATCAAGATGATATGTTCTTAATAAGTTTGGAGATTAGAATGTAAGAGCCGTGTAACATGGCACATGATGACGGTACTGTGAATCATCATATTCGATTAGAAACTTAACATGGCTTACTATAATATAATGAAGTTGATCAAGTTTCATTATATTATACTAATTCATGCATCAGTTCCCAACACTGCTTCAGAACATTCCTATTTTAAACTCGAAAGTTTAAAAACTTAGAAACTAACACAGTTTCCTTGGTATTGTAACGCAGAAGTTACGGAAGGATAAATGATCTCAGATAGGAATAGTTGTGAAAATATCTCCAGAAATATGGAGAATATGTATAACGAAAGATATGAAGATATCTTATAATATCTAAGATAAGATGATGATGAAGAATATCATCCGGGCAAGGTTTAGAATACAGAGTAGGGTTCTTACTGACGATTTTAGCAGGCACTGAATCATATTGATTCTTGGAAGTCAGGTTTAGTTTTTTTTTTTTTGTTCACGGCCTCCTTCATACTTTGCTCAACCTTTTTCCAGTTCTCAACCTTCTCTTTTTCGGAGCTTTACCAATACACTGCACTTTATCATCAAACTTTTGACCGTTAAAGTCGTTTACGGTTTTTGCTGTTTCATCAGCATTTCAAGAACTACTTCATAGTCCAGGGTGTTTTTCAGAAACATCACATTCAAGGTATGAAATTCTTAGGGATAGACGCTATAGGTATAACTGGAGAAGTTCTGCGAGATTTTCAAAATACTAATTGCAGGTTCTGCCAAAGAGATAACAAGTTGCTGATACATCTGACAATGATTTCATGGAATATAAAAGGTTTTTCGGTAACGACGGCGAAAGGATAACGTATATATATCAAGGTTATAATAAGAGTAGTCTTACTGAGAAGTCGAAGTGGAGCTGTGACAAAATTGACTACTTTGAAAAGGAATCATAAGGTTGTTTGTACCAATAAATGATAAAGGATTCAACACAGGTATGTGTTAAACTATGAATCTGGATTCGAGAGTTTTTCAGGTGCATAAATATATGCAAAGATCTTTTCTTCCATAGATTAGGTGCGTTGGTTCAATTTCTCGATTGAGGTGTCTTCAAGAATCATGAAGAGATTTGAACGCGGATTGTAATTGTCGAGGTACAAATGAGGTTTAAGATGGAATCAAGTGGCAAACTTGAAGAATTATTTAGTTTCATATGCTATAATCAATATTTTAATTCATTTTAATTGTCCAAAGTTAGCAGTCCAATAGTCCGATTGTCCAATGGTCCAATAAATTGATATATAAATTAAATATATATAATATTCGAATTAATTAATACATATCGTGACCCGTGTACCGGTCTCAGTATTGATCACAACTCAAACCATATATATATTTTGGAATCAACTCCAACCCTGTATAGCCAACTCCCACCTTCACATATAGAGTGTCTACGGTTGTTCCGAAATATATATATAGATGGGTCGATATGATAGGTCGAAACCTTGTATACGTGTCCCGTTATTTATAATGCGTAAAATAAATAAATATATATCATGACCCATTATACAACGTGTTGTCTCAGAATTAATCCGACGTATTGTTGTACACGTGTCCCGACTAAAGTGCAGAAAAGTAAATAACAGAAGTTAAATGACGATAAATAAAATTGCGAGAATGTAAATTGCGATAAATTAAATGTTAATCAGTTAGCTGGGAACAGTTAGCCGGAACAGTTAGCGTGGAATCCTTAACAGATTTTTAATTAGTTAATACGTGTGTTTCTAACAATTTTTAATTTGTCCAATGTTTCTTCTTTATGCCACTTGTTGAATTCGGATAGGAAATAAAAAAAATCCAAATATGAAATTTAAATGGAGGTGGTTAAGCTGAGGTGAACGGATACGTATATTGGTGATTGTAAATAGAATAATAATTGACCGTTGAATCATATTTGAAGAATGTACAGTGTAACTTATTAATGTGAAATCTGAATATTTCTTGGGTACTACCCACCCGTTAAAATATTTTCATCATTAACAGTTTGTACGAAAGAATTTTTAATTACAATCTTTATGAAAATATACTTGCATATATATTTTCTTCAGAGGTAATCATGAATTTAATGAGTCAATAAGATTTTAAACTCATTAGATTTATCGCTACTACAAGATTACATAATCTCTAAAACTTTAGAAATTACATAATCGCCATAACGAGCGAAGATGAATGAGGTAGAACGATATGTAAAGCGGAGATAATCAATGTAGAACGATATGTAGAACGAAGATCATACTCGAAGTACATATGATAATATTGAGGCGTGTGAGGTTGATATCCGAGGTATAGATCGTGATGTTGAGATTTACGACGTGATTGTGGTTGGGGTGATAAGAGTATTGTCGGCGTTAATGATGCTGGTATGGTTTATGCGGCTGGTGCTGCTGGTGTTTGTAACCTTCGCACTGTAACGTCCTCCCAATAGGGTCTGGAAGAAACGTTACTAATATCAAATAAACCAACATATTATAATACGAGAACAATACTAAATGAGAAAATTTAACTTTATTGAGTACGCAGCGGAAAATGAAATGTCGTTACAATAATGGAAATAACGATAAAGTAATTGTTCATATGCAGAAGTAATAAATGCGATATCTCTTGATCCTAAGTCCAAGTAGCATCACATAAGTAGTAGATAAGAAAGCTTAAATCAAACAGCACCTGAGACAAAACATGCTAAAGTGTCAACCAAAAAGGTTGAGTGAAGTTCATAGGTTTAACAAAAGTAGTTATCGTTGTTTTTAGACCACAAGATTTAGTTGTAAAGTTGATCTCCCGCAGGATCAAAAAGTAGATCTCGCAGATCCAAAAGTTATGCCAGTGCGTGATATTTAGACTAAACGTTCAAGTTTGCCCCATGACAAGTTGTGTCTGTCCTTGTCGGTTTAAATTTCATTATCAAGTAATACAAAGACTGAGTCAAATGTATCGGGGACGTTACTCCCGATAGGCCTACCCCCAATAAATAAGCATGCCGCAGCACTTAAAAATATCACTGTAGGGACTTAGTCGGACGTAGCCGGGTATAGCATAGTTTTAGCAGTTGGTACTTGTGTCTAAATTGTAAATAGTAAAAGCAGCATGTGTCTCACCCCAAATAAGTTAAATAAGTTTGCTAGCAATAAAGAGTGGGGCTATGAATTCACCTTAGTAAGTAGAGAGAGTTATTCCTCGGAATAGAGAGTTGAACGAGTGAGCAGGAAAGTCAACCTATTGACATTTAAGAGTAGTTAAGTGTTTTGCCCATGTTTAAGTTTAAGTATGTGTTTAAGTATAGTTTGTTTCACTAAGTTTCTATTCCTAGTAAGTTACTATTTTTATAAAGTTTCTATTTTTAGAAAGTTTCTTATTTTACTAAGTTTCTATGACTAGAGAGTTTCTACTTTTATGAGTGTTTCCATTTTAGGATACTTGCCGTATTAGATAAGCTTCCAATCACCCCTTTCCCTTCGAATGGCTAATTTAGATCTAGGGGCTTGAGCCATAGGACCCTTTAAATCGGAAATCCAAACCCTCTGCCTAGAATCTCGTAGAAACCATTCGTCAAGAAAGTTCGAAGATCTATACATCTCTAATACATATCCCAAAATGTTTTTGTGCTACAATATAATTAGTAGGTTATAGGTGCTAGTAATAGTAATAGTGTATACATGTTAAATACTAGTATAAGTAGTATTAGGGTTTCATTAATTAGGGTTAGTTAATTAAAGTAGTAATTAATAACTAGGGTTTAGTAATTAATGTCCTAGGGTTTCATAAATGTTTAGAGTTTAATTAATTAGGGTTTAAGAATTATAGTTTAGGTGTAATTAGGGTTTAAGGTTTTAATATGTATATGTATATATAATTCGTATATATATGTATATATATATAAATATTTTTTTTACATGTATATATGTATATATAAATCTAGGTGTGTTTATGTATATACTTATGAATAACAAGTTTATAATATGAATATGAATTATCAAAGATCAAAGTTTATGTAAATAGTTTAGGGTTTATGTTATACCTTTGAAGATTCAAGATAATTAACAAAGAAAAGATGAACACGATGAAGATGGAAGATCAAAGCCTTGAAAATCTTGAAGAACTCCTTGAAGATTCTTGAAGAACACGAAGAACAAGCTTGAAGATCCGAATACCACAAGAGAGGGAGAGGGAGAGATTGTTTTTGAGAGAGGATTTTGGTGTGATTTGTGAATGAGAAACTAGGTGTTTATATAGTGCAAGTATTAGAGTGTTAGTCAACATAAGGATGTTCTAATTAATGATTTTATTTTATTTTATAATTTTTAGTCAACAATAGGTGGTACTAGTTTATAATTAGTCAACATAAGGATGTACTAGTTTACACTTTATTTTTAGTCAACATAAGGATGTAAGATTTTTTTAGTCTCATTATTATTACTATTATTATTATTATTTTTTTTACATTTACTACATGATAAGTATTATTTTCTTTTTACTAATTCATGACTTGTATATATTTAGTTCCCAATTGTTTTATTATTTATATAAATGTCACTTTTTATTTATTACTTATAGGTTATTAGTTATAATATTACATAAATGCATAAATTTTAATTAGCAGTGAGTGTCGACTAACAGTTTATTATTTTCATCTTTTATTAACTTGTCAATTTTTGTACAAAGTTAATTAATATGTTTTCTAACTCTTAACACTTAACAATTGTTGATTAAAGTTTAATCATTAAGTTTTAATTATATTGTTTGGGCTTTTAATATTGGAAAAATATAGAATGGAAAAATGAGGGTCGTTATAGTACCTCCCCGTTATTGAAAAATTCGTCCCGAAGTTTTTAGGTAGTTTCCTCGTTTGCATCAGCAGTTGAGAAGAGATGGGGATATTTCCGTTTCATATGGTCTTTGCGTTCCCAGGTATATTCGGGGCCTCTACGCGAATTCCAACGGACTTTAACGATAGGTATATTGCTTTTACGCGTTTGTTTGACCTCTCCTTCCATGATTTCTATAGGTTATTCAACGAAGTGCATTTTATCATTAATGCGAAGATCATTCAAAATGATGATGTTATACAAGTCATTTCAGTAAATTGGATACATGAAATGTGTTATGAATAGTATTGAGCTCATTTAAAACCTTGAACATTTTATGCCACAATATTAGGGCAGACAAACAAAGAGGAGTTCGTGAAAATCACAGTCATGAAATTTGATAGAGATCTTCATTGTTTACAACAAGAATATTTTAATGATGAATATAAGTTGAAAAATAAAGTTTTATCACTATTGAATAATATGGATAAAACGATTCGTTTATAGGAAGAGTATAAATGAAGCTATCATAAAAGAGTGAAATGAGAAAATTAAATGTTCGCCTTAACTTTTGACGTAGTCACGATTGATTTCCGGAATTCAAGGAATTAAAGGAAATCTTCGTAATCTATAAGATTTGATTCTCCGGTATTTACGAAATTTTGAGATTTGTTTGATTAAATGCGGTGATTTGCCTCGATTGATGTGTTTAGAATTTTGCTATAAATTAGCTTCTTTCGTTTCATTATCTTCACCACTTCTATACTTTCTTTCTCAATTCAAACTTCCAAAAGATTAAGAAAATGCTTAATCCAGTTCTGATCCTGGTTATTATATTGACCATCTATGCAGTCATTCTTCTTTTTTTTTTACCGCAAGAGGAATCTGTTTACTTCTACTATGCTCTTGGGGTTATAGTGTTTTTAATTATCCCGTGTCTTTATATTGCTATACGCATTGATATACACGGTTTGTAATTTCGGAGTCGTTATCGGGCTTTATATTTTCCCTTATATGTCGGAGCTTTATGCTTTTGTTTCTTCTTCCCGACTTCAAGTCAAGCGAGTAATGGTCCAGAATTCATAGGTATGAAGTTTCGAATGATCATAATATATAAAGTAGAAAGGAAAGGTAATAGCACGATTTGATTTGTCATATTACCAGAATATCCGGAAAAGACCGAATCTCCAAGAAAAATATTTTCTTGATATGTTTAGAGGTTAAATAGAATGTAAGAGTCGTGTAACATGGAAAATGATGATTATAAAATCTATGAATCATCATCTTCCATTAAAAACTTAGCATGACTTACTGTAATATAATCACGTTGGCCTGACGTCATTATATTATACTAACTCATGCTTCAATTCCCAACACTTCTTCAAAGCATTTATAATTTAAACTCGAATTTTACAGAATATAGAAACTAAAACAGTTTCCTTTATAAAGATATCGCAAAGAGATACTTAATTGCGGACATGAATCATTATGAAGATATCTTTCGAAATATAGAGGATATTTATGATGATATTTTGGAATTTCTAAGTTCGAAAGTTGATGAAGAAAAATTTTTCGCAAGCTTTTAACATGACTTCGGAGCAAGATATTCTCTAAAGATTTCACCGGATCCAAAATTACCTGGATTCTTTGAATATAGGGTTTGGCCCTTGTGTTTGTCCTTGGTCTCCTCCATGGTTAGCTCAATCCGTTTTTCAGTTCCAAATTTTTTTTTGAGCTTTTCCAATGTACCATTCTTTATTATCAAACTGTTGGCCCTTAAGACCATCTACAATTTTTCTGTTTCCTCTGCATTTAATGCAGCCATATTTGAATCATCGGTTATCAATCCAAAATGGTTTCAAGAAATTTCATTTTTAGATGATTAAACGCTGATTGCGATCGTCAAGATTCAAAGGATGTTTTAAAGAATTTTAAATTTGAAGTGTTTAAGCGTAAGATGAATCCATCAATGGATCTAACGGTTGACGAAGAAATGTTGTGATTTTCAAAAGTAAGGAATGGTAAGTTCGGTGGTTTGATTTGATAATTCATCATAGAATACGAATGAATATAATTCATGAATGTAGTGATCTTTAGGAAGATAACACTTGCTAAAGCTTTACTTAAGTTCTGATATGTCAAAATCAGAGTATGTAACTGAATTTGTATGAAAATGGTTTTTCTTTGGTGAACATATACATATATCATGTGAATGTAAGTAGTATAGTTAACAACTGCTGAATCAGAATGGAAGAATGTACAATGTAACATATTTATATGAGATATGAATATCTCTCAGGTTTTACCTACCCGTTAAAATATTTTTTACAATTAACAGTTTGTACAAAAGAGAAGATATACGTTCATATATGTATTCTTCAGATGTAATCATGGTTTTAATGAGCTAATATAATATTAAACTCATTTGATTTGCTGTTGAAACGAGAATAAATAATCTCCAAAACCTTAGAGATTTCATAATTGTCGTGAAATATTTCGCTAATGAAGTTATGAATTAATACTTCATCGTTCATTGTTATTGATATACTTCGGTATATGATGTTGGTGCTCTTGAAATTCTTGTGAAATTCATAAGGCACTAATGATATTTTCTAGAAAGTTTCGAGTACATCGAAAATTAAAGTATACAATCAATCATATATTTGAGTAATACACTTGGTTTATTACGAAATGGAGTTTATTGTATTGAAGCAATGATTAACGATTGTTAAGTTATTAACAAAAGATGTACATCATAGCATATTGTGATATGAATTAACCATGTAGTACATACTAGTTAAGATTCACACGTAATAGCTTAGTACGAAAAGATTTATTATTGTTCCAATCCATATATATAAAGTATACATATGTAATTCTTCAGGAAGAATGAGTCAATACATCTTAACTCATTATTAATAATATTCCTTGGTATCTATGGGGCGTATGATGTTGATGTTTGAGGTACTGAGTGCGATGTTGAGGCGTGGAATGCGGATGTTGTCGTTGGTGAAGCTGGTGATGTTGGTGGTGATGTTGGTGGTGATGCTGATGGTACTGGTGGTACTGGTTATGCTGCTGGTGCTGCTGCTGGTGTTCGTAGGTTTCGCACCATATTCTCCAGAGCCACTACTCGAGCGCGAAGCTCGTTGACTTCTTCTATTATTCCGGGATGATTGGCGGTTCGGACAAGTGGATGAATAAGATCTAAAATTTTAGATATTATATATTCGTGACTGGATATCCTGGAAATGAGGGTGAAAATAGTGTTCCGAACGGGTTCGCCAGTAAGTGCTTCAGGTTCTTCACCAAGAGGTGAATTCGGTTGGTGGAAGGGATCACCTTCTTCTTGTCTCCATTGATTAAGTTTACTACGAACCCATCCCCAATTCATCCAAAATAGATGATGGCTGATTGGTTGGTTCATTCCGGTTACGCTGCCATTGGAGCTCGAAGAGTTCGAGGAATCCATATTATGTGTTTGGAATTAGGGTTTTTGATATGAGATTAGTGTTGAATACTGGATGATATATTTGTCTCCTCGAATACGTGTATATAGCAAAAAGATTTCCGTAATTTACGGAGGGAATTTAGGAAAAGTGTTAGACAAAATCTATTAGGATAGATACGATAAGATATAATAAGATATGATGTGTATATACTTTAATAATGGCAGTATGACGTGTCGAGATCATAAAGTGATAAGTATGTAATCTAATAATCTTTTGATTAAAGACTTTCAATTCGTATACTGTGATAACCCAATGACATTTTTCGATTCACAAACCGATGCATAAAGGCATAAGGCATATATGTACGTGATATAACAGGGCGTTATATACGTTTTTGTGTGAGTAGTAACAATTATAAGAGTTTCAAAATCATGGATAATATTTCATGTAATACATATGTAATACACATAACCATGATAGATGACTTATGAATGTCAAGAATTTCTGAAATCATTGTGTCGCATTTAGATGCGGTGGTGTAATTGGATAGTACTCAGGAAAGTGAGCAGAGTTCTTAGATTAGCTCGGCATTCTAAGATAAGTAAAGTTTCTAAAGTATAGTGTAGCATTTAACAGTTAAAGGCAACAATTAAAGGCACTATGGTCAAGAAAAGTTGTAGTCCTACATTAGGAAAGAGACTTTGATTAGAATCTTTAAGTCAAGTTTGGTAAAGCATGATTGTTAAGATTATAAGGAAATCCTAAGTGCTTTAAGTGTAAGGCATGAAAGGTTATAGTTTCCTAGATTGCTAAGGCACCCTAGCTAGCAAGTAAGGCACACATAAAAATGCAATCCTGGTTCTCTATAACAGCCTGGTTATGCTCTGATACCAATCTGTAACGTCCTCCCAATAGGGTCTGGAAGAAACGTTACTAATATCAAATAAACCAACATATTATAATACGAGAACAATACTAAATGAGAAAATTTAACTTTATTGAGTACGCAGCGGAAAATGAAATGTCGTTACAATAATGGAAATAACGATAAAGTAATTGTTCATATGCAGAAGTAATAAATGCGATATCTCTTGATCCTAAGTCCAAGTAGCATCACATAAGTAGTAGATAAGAAAGCTTAAATCAAACAGCACCTGAGACAAAACATGCTAAAGTGTCAACCAAAAAGGTTGAGTGAAGTTCATAGGTTTAACAAAAGTAGTTATCGTTGTTTTTAGACCACAAGATTTAGTTGTAAAGTTGATCTCCCGCAGGATCAAAAAGTAGATCTCGCAGATCCAAAAGTTATGCCAGTGCGTGATATTTAGACTAAACGTTCAAGTTTGCCCCATGACAAGTTGTGTCTGTCCTTGTCGGTTTAAATTTCATTATCAAGTAATACAAAGACTGAGTCAAATGTATCGGGGACGTTACTCCCGATAGGCCTACCCCCAATAAATAAGCATGCCGCAGCACTTAAAAATATCACTGTAGGGACTTAGTCGGACGTAGCCGGGTATAGCATAGTTTTAGCAGTTGGTACTTGTGTCTAAATTGTAAATAGTAAAAGCAGCATGTGTCTCACCCCAAATAAGTTAAATAAGTTTGCTAGCAATAAAGAGTGGGGCTATGAATTCACCTTAGTAAGTAGAGAGAGTTATTCCTCGGAATAGAGAGTTGAACGAGTGAGCAGGAAAGTCAACCTATTGACATTTAAGAGTAGTTAAGTGTTTTGCCCATGTTTAAGTTTAAGTATGTGTTTAAGTATAGTTTGTTTTACTAAGTTTCTATTCCTAGTAAGTTACTATTTTTATAAAGTTTCTATTTTTAGAAAGTTTCTTATTTTACTAAGTTTCTATGACTAGAGAGTTTCTACTTTTATGAGTGTTTCCATTTTAGGATACTTGCCGTATTAGATAAGCTTCCAATCACCCCTTTCCCTTCGAATGGCTAATTTAGATCTAGGGGCTTGAGCCATAGGACCCTTTAAATCGGAAATCCAAACCCTCTGCCTAGAATCTCGTAGAAACCATTCGTCAAGAAAGTTCGAAGATCTATACATCTCTAATACATATCCCAAAATGTTTTTGTGCTACAATATAATTAGTAGGTTATAGGTGCTAGTAATAGTAATAGTGTATACATGTTAAATACTAGTATAAGTAGTATTAGGGTTTCATTAATTAGGGTTAGTTAATTAAAGTAGTAATTAATAACTAGGGTTTAGTAATTAATGTCCTAGGGTTTCATAAATGTTTAGAGTTTAATTAATTAGGGTTTAAGAATTATAGTTTAGGTGTAATTAGGGTTTAAGGTTTTAATATGTATATGTATATATAATTCGTATATATATGTATATATATATAAATATTTTTTTTACATGTATATATGTATATATAAATCTAGGTGTGTTTATGTATATACTTATGAATAACAAGTTTATAATATGAATATGAATTATCAAAGATCAAAGTTTATGTAAATAGTTTAGGGTTTATGTTATACCTTTGAAGATTCAAGATAATTAACAAAGAAAAGATGAACACGATGAAGATGGAAGATCAAAGCCTTGAAAATCTTGAAGAACTCCTTGAAGATTCTTGAAGAACACGAAGAACAAGCTTGAAGATCCGAATACCACAAGAGAGGGAGAGGGAGAGATTGTTTTTGAGAGAGGATTTTGGTGTGATTTGTGAATGAGAAACTAGGTGTTTATATAGTGCAAGTATTAGAGTGTTAGTCAACATAAGGATGTTCTAATTAATGATTTTATTTTATTTTATAATTTTTAGTCAACAATAGGTGGTACTAGTTTATAATTAGTCAACATAAGGATGTACTAGTTTACACTTTATTTTTAGTCAACATAAGGATGTAAGATTTTTTTAGTCTCATTATTATTACTATTATTATTATTATTTTTTTTACATTTACTACATGATAAGTATTATTTTCTTTTTACTAATTCATGACTTGTATATATTTAGTTCCCAATTGTTTTATTATTTATATAAATGTCACTTTTTATTTATTACTTATAGGTTATTAGTTATAATATTACATAAATGCATAAATTTTAATTAGCAGTGAGTGTCGACTAACAGTTTATTATTTTCATCTTTTATTAACTTGTCAATTTTTGTACAAAGTTAATTAATATGTTTTCTAACTCTTAACACTTAACAATTGTTGATTAAAGTTTAATCATTAAGTTTTAATTATATTGTTTGGGCTTTTAATATTGGAAAAATATAGAATGGAAAAATGAGGGTCGTTATACGCACCGTGTTCTCCAAAGCCGTCACGCGAGCGCGAAATTCGTTAACTTTTGCTGGTACACCGGGATGATTGCCAGTTGGGGCGAGCGGATGAATAAGATTCGAAATATGGGATAGTATATAATCGTGACGAGACACTCGGGAAATGAGGAAGGAAATGGTTTCTCGTACAGGTTCGCTGGTAAGTGCTTCAGGTTCGTCACCAAGGGGTAATTGGATGGATGGAAAGGATTTTCAATATAAAATGATTTTCGGATGTCGGATGATATTCTAACTATATAGAATATCTATATGTAATACTAAAGATTTCGTAGACTACAAAGGATGTTACGGCATATATCAGGCAATCTTACAAATGTGTTAAGATATGAGTTTGGTCTATACACTCTCGATGCACTAAATGCAGTAAGACGTGTCTAGACTTAAGAATGATAAGCAGGCAGTCCCTAAGGATGATAAGCAGATGGTTTCCGACTAAAAATGATAAGCAAAACTTTTTGACAGGTAGACATGGTCAAAGTCCAGACTCACTAATGTACCCTAACAACTACTAGTTAGACACACTAATGCAAGGCCTGGTTCGCTAAGACCAACGCTCTGATACCACATGTAATAACCCGTCCTTATCCACCTGGACGAAATCATCAACATCTGGTCCCATTGCGACGATCGACTCCAAATAGTGTCCTTAATATGAGCAAATGCACAGCGGAAGACTTAATTCGTACCTGAGAATAAACATGCTTTAAAACGTCAACATAAAGTTGGTGAGATATATAGGTTTGATGCTAGCAGCGTAATAACTATGGACCACAAGATTTTAAGTTTATACATAATACACTCCTCGTGTATAGAAAAGACGTTGAGCACTTGGTAACCATACTTAACTAAAAGTCACAGCAGCATACTCTTAAATAAACCCTACACCGTACCAAAGTGTAGTAACGAGAACGAAGTACTGTGCAACCGTTAAATGCTGGTCGTCCAGCCCGGTTGGGGATGTCAGCCCGATAGATCTATCAACAGGATTCGCGTTTACGCTCCTCACGTAATTAGCAGTTACCAAGTATAAAGAGATATGCCATGGTACAACTCAACGTAGAATTTATTTTTGATCACTTGTGTCCATAACGTAAATCATTTATAAAAACAGCGCATGTATTCTCAGCCCAAAAATATTTAGAGTTAAAAGGGACTATATACTCACCATACTGTATTTTGTAGTAAAAATACATATAACATCATTGAACAAGTGTAAGGTTGACCTCGGATTCACGAACCTATATTAAGTATATCTATTAATACATATAATGAGCATGTAATACATATAATGAGCATGTAATGATAATCAAATCAGCTTATATATGTTAATTAATTAATTTAGCAATATATTTTTCATATGTAAATATTTTCTTAAATAATGTTATTATGTTTAATATATACTTTATGTGTAATACTAATAAATTTATAGTATCTTTAATAATTATATTTTTTTATATATTTTAAATATATTTGTATATACAAAATATTTTAAATATATATTTTTGTATACAATTTATTTATTTGTTGTGATATAATAATAATAACAATAATAATAATACTTAAAATAACAATTAGTACCTTAAAAGCATTAAAAAGAAATTAACCACCCGCAATGGGACTCGAACCCGTGACCTCTTGCTAACACACCCACTAACACAACCTTAACCATGGATCCAATTCTGTATTTCTTGTTTAATACCAGCCTGTAACCTATTTATATTCATTTCGGCCCAATTAAGAACTCGTGGCTCATCAGAATTAATACGGCCCTACATAGAATTAGTGAAATGGCGGCCCAAACCAATTTATAAAAAAAATAGTGTCATGGCTCAGAATCGAACCTAGGACCTCTTTCTTAAAGGCAAGTACTCCAACCATCTGCTCTACCACGGTCTTCTTGTATAGTAATCATTTTAATTACTTTTCTATATATATCAGTTTTCTTCATCTTCTCCATATCATAACCTAATCCATAACCATTCATCATAATTCAAACATAAGATCATAACCATTTTATCATCACCCGATTTCATTATCATCATCTTTATCATTTCATTTCATTATCATGGTTTGACAACATCACCATCATAATCATCATCATCAAATTGAGACCCAATATCAAAAAAAAAAAAAAATAAAAAAAAAATAAAACCGCTCCTATGTGTCTCTGCTCAAGGGTGTCTCGGCCTAAGTGATTAATTCAAACCCAACAACATTAACTCTCGGCCCAACAAACACTAATCATACGGCCCATGAAAATCCAAATAATAAAACTGTCCCAACTTCTATTCTATTTGTTTTTGTCCAAGTTGATAACCGATGGTTACAGTACATGTAGCGAAAATTAGTCTCCATAATATTTCCTATTATTAACTTTAAGTGGGGTCTCGGTTTGATGATAGGAATTTCAAACGCAGGAACATCACATAAAGAAAAAGGTAACGCATGCACTCAACAATAATTCATCAACATGGATTATCCTAATCCTCATGACCCACCAAAACTAACACGTGAATTTAATAGTGAACCGAGACTTGCTTTTGGCCGATACATCCTTAATTATCTTAGTTAAATACTTGATTCTTTAGTAGACTATATCCCTTGTGTAACCCACCAAGGAATAAAAGAATGAGTGGGACAACTCTTGTAAAAAAAAAATCGACCATAATAACAATATAAAAGTAGTGTCCCCATTTACATGCTCCACACATAATCTCAAATAATTTGTAGGTGAGTTCTTTCATATTTTCTTATGAAAACATAATCAGTAGGTTAGTAGATAAAGAGGTTTATTTTACGATTGAAGGGAAGAAACAGAAATGGATATCGTGCTGGTTTAGGTGATGTAAAGGTGATGGTTTAGGGTTTCACGATGAAGGTGGTTAGTGGATGAGGGTGGTTAGTCGTGATTGTTTGAGCTGCACACAGGAGTCGAGGTAATAGAAAAGTTGTGGGTTTGAGATGGGTTAATTTGTACGTTCTGTACATATCCTGCACAGAATACGGCTATTTGGTTTGATAGTGGTTTTGAACAAGAAGAGAGTAATAGGAGTAGCAGTCGAGAGTTGTTCATAGATAAAGGTGGGTCGGATGTGTTGGTATTTGACAATCGATAGCAACAAGGAAGCAACAAAAATGATCGTTAATGGTTCATGATTGTGTGGTTAGTGAAAACATGATGACAATGATGTGGTTGTTTTTGTTACTCAATAAAAATAGCAACAACAATCCAACGGTGTTTGGTTTGTGGTTTGATCAAAACAGAAACATAGTATTAGCAAGATTTTTGGTGGCGATTGTGATGGTGAAGAAGATGAAGCACAAGTGTTTTGATTATGGTGTGGGTTTAAGGATGAACCGAAGATAGGAAACAAGTAGTGAGGGTGATCGAGTTAGACTCATCATGGTTTGGGTCTTTAATCAACGGAAGCAGAGATTAAGAAATTGGTGAGGAGTTTAATAACAAAAAGAAATATATATGAATGTGTTTGGTGTATATGGATATTATATATAGATATATGGAAAGGTTGTAAAAGAAACTGTCCCATTTGAATGAATTTAAAAGTATCCACTCAAGCTACATTAATTCTCGTGAACATTATTTATTCTTATGCTACCGACATAATTTACGAGTACTATATCGGGTCTATTGATAAACAATTAGTGTATAAAAGTGTTCCTAAAAATCCCAAACTTTGAGATTAAACATAATTAATTATTTCACTCATATATACATTAAAGGTTCGTGAATCGTCAGGCTTGGTCAAAGGGTATCTAGTTATCCAAATATAGATTTCAAACTTTCTAGACTCAACATTAGGGTTTTTGCTTATCGTGTCGGAAACATATAGAGTTTTAGGTTTAAATTTGGTCGGAAATTTCCGGGTCGTTACATCGCGGCTGTACATAACACTTTCCACGTCTCGAATTTGAAGAAATGTTTTGCTAAAGAAGATCTCACTATTCCGTTAGATGAAATCCAAATCAACGAAAAACTCCAATTCATCGAAGAACCCTTCGAAATAATGGATCGTGAGGTTAAAAGACTTAAGCAAAACAAGATACCAATTGTTAAGGTTCGATGGAATGCTCGTAGAGGACCCGAGTTCACCTGGGAGCGTGAAGATCAGATGAAGAAGAAATACCCGAATCTATTTCCAGAAGATTCGTCAACACCTTCAACAGCTTAAAATTTCGGGACGAAATTTATTTAACGGGTAGGTACTGTAGTGACCCGAACTTTTCCATGTTTATATATATTAATTGAGATTGATATTTACATGATTAAATGTTTCCAACATGTTAAGCAATCAAACTTGTTAAGACTTGATTAATTGAAATATGTTTCATATAGACAATTGACCACCCAAGTTGACCGGTGATTCACGAACGTTAAAACTTGTAAAAACTATATGATGACATATATATGGATATATATATAGTTAACATGATACTATGATAAGTAAACATATCATTAAGTATATTAACAATGAACTACATATGTAAAAACAAGACTACTAACTTAATGATTTTTAAACGAGACATATATGTAACGATTATCGTTGTAAAGACATTTAATGTATATATATCATATTAAGAGATATTCATACATGATAATATCATGATAATATAATAATTTAAAATCTCATTTGATATTATAAACATTGGGTTAACAACATTTAACAAGATCGTTAACCTAAAGGTTTCAAAACAACACTTTCATGAAACGACTAACGATGACTTAACGACTCAGTTAAAATGTATATACATGTATTGTTTTAATATGTATTTATACACTTTTGAAAGACTTCAATACACTTATCAAAATACTTCTACTTAACAAAAATGCTTACAATTACATCCTCATTCAGTTTCATCAACAATTCTACTCGTATGCACCTGTATTCGTACTCGTACAATACACAGCTTTTAGATGTATGTACCATTGGTAATTACACTCCAATGATCAGCTCTTAGCAGCCCATGTGAGTCACCTAACACATGTGGGAACATCATTTGGCAACTAGCATGAAATATCTCATAAAATTACAAAAATATGAGTAATCATTCATGACTTATTTACATGAAAACAAAATTACATATCCTTTATATCTAATCCATACACCAATGACAAAAAACACCTACAAACACTTTCATTCTTCAATTTTCTTCATCTAATTGATCTCTCTCAAGTTCTATCTTCAAGTTCTAAGTGTTCTTCATAAATTCTACAAGTTCTAGTTACATAAAATCAAGAATACTTTCAAGTTTGCTAGCTCACTTCCAATCTTGTAAGGTGATCATCCAACCTCAAGAAATCTTTGTTTCTTACAGTAGGTTATCATTCTAATACAAGGTAATAATCATATTCAAACTTTGGTTCAATTTCTATAACTATAACAATCTTATTTCAAGTGATGATCTTACTTGAACTTGTTTTCGTGTCATGATTCTGCTTCAAGAACTTCGAGCCATCCAAGGATCCGTTGAAGCTAGATCCATTTTTCTATTTTCTAGTAGGTTTATCCAAGGAACTTAAGGTAGTAATGATGTTCATAACATCATTCGATTCATACATATAAAGCTATCTTATTCGAAGGTTTAAACTTGTAATCACTAGAACATAGTTTAGTTAATTCTAAACTTGTTCGCAAACAAAAGTTAATCCTTCTAACTTGAATTTTAAAATCAACTAAACACATGTTCTATATCTATATGATATGCTAACTTAATGATTTAAAACCTGGAAACACGAAAAACACCGTAAAACCGGATTTACGCCGTCGTAGTAACACAAAGGCTGTTTTGGGTTAGTTAATTAAAAACTATGATAAACTTTGATTTAAAAGTTGTTATTCTGAGAAAATGATTTTTATTATGAACATGAAACTATATCCAAAAATTATGGTTAAACTCAAAGTGGAAGTATGTTTTCTAAAATGGTCATCTAGATGTCGTTCTTTCGACTGAAATGACTACCTTTACAAAAGCGACTTGTAACTTATTTTTCCGACTATAAACCTATACTTTTTCTGTTTAGATTCATAAAATAGAGGTCAATATGAAACCATAGCAATTTGATTCACTCAAAACGGATTTAAAATGAAGAAGTTATGGGTAAAACAAGATTGGATAATTTTTCTCATTTTAGCTACGTGAGAATTGGTAACAAATCTATTCCAACCATAACTTAATCAACTTGTATTGTATATTATGTAATCTTGAGATACCATAGACACGTATACAATGTTTCGACCTATCATGTTGACACATCTATATATATTTCGGAACAACCATAGACACTCTATATGTGAATGTTGGAGTTAGCTATACAGGGTTGAGGTTGATTCCAAAATATATATAGTTTGAGTTGTGATCAATACTGAGATACGTATACACTGGGTCGTGGATTGATTTAAGATAATATTTATCGATTTATTTCTATACATCTAACTGTGGACAACTAGTTGTAGGTTACTAACGAGGACAGCTGACTTAATAAACTTAAAACATCAAAATATATTAAAAGTGTTGTAAATATATTTTGAACATACTTTGATATATATGTATATATTGTTATAGGTTCGTGAATCAACCAGTGGCCAAGTCTTACTTTCCGACGAAGTAAAAATCTGTGAAAGTGAGTTATAGTCTCACTTTTAAAATCTAATATTTTTGGGATGAGAATACATGCAGGTTTTATAAATGATTTACAAAATAGACACAAGTACGTGAAACTACATTCTATGGTTGAATTATCCAAATCGAATATGCCCCTTTTTATTAAGTCTGGTAATCTAAGAATTAGGGAACAGACACCCTAATTGACGCGAATCCTAAAGATAGATCTATTGGGCCTAACAAACCCCATCCAAAGTACCGGATGCTTTAGTACTTCGAAATTTATATCATATCCGAAGGGTGTCCCGGAATGATGGGGATATTCTTATATATGCATCTTGTTAATGTCGGTTACCAGGTGTTCACCATATGAATGATTTTTATCTCTATGTATGGGATGTGTATTGAAATATGAAATCTTGTGGTCTATTATTATGATTTGATATATATAGGTTAAACCTATAACTCACCAACATTTTTGTTGATGTTTTAAGCATGTTTATTCTCAGGTGATTATTAAGAGCTTCTGCTGTCGCATACTTAAATAAGGACGAGATTTGGAGTCCATGCTTGTATGATATTGTGTAAAAACTGCATTCAAGAAACTTATTTTGTTGTAACATATTTGTATTGTAAACCATTATGTAATGGTCGTGTGTAAACAGGATATTTTAGATTATCATTATTTAATAATCTACGTAAAGCTTTTTAAACCTTTATTGATGAAATAAAGGTTATGGTTTGTTTTAAAATGAATGCAGTCTTTGAAAAACGTCTCATATAGAGGTCAAAACCTCGCAACGAAATCAATTAATATGGAACGTTTTTAATCAATAAGAACGGGACATTTCAGAAATCACCACAAATAATGAACTATCTGCTGAAAAAGAGAAAGTAGCCAAGATTGAACAAGTAGCTACATCCTTAAAGAGGGAATATGAGATGATGAAGTGGCTTTATGATAATAGCAAAAACAGAGGGCGGAATATAAGGAACAAGTCAAAGAATTATCCTTCAGAGAAAAGCAACACTTGAGCAAAACTGATGAACTAGTAAAGGAGAATGAAAAAAATACTTGAGCAGAATAACGCGCTGAAAGAACAGCTTAAAGCTAAAGAAGAGAATGAAAGACGTATGATAACTGGAATCCCTGCCCTTTTAGAGCGTATATTTAATTGTCAAGCTCTGTCTCACAGGATACGCGAGTTCGTCCGTCTTGCGAAGTCTGCTGAACAACTAAAGTTTTTCAACTTTATGAAAAGAAAACTGCCAGAATTTCCAAATCCAATGCCTGTTGTTATTTCATCAAAGATTAATGAAAATGCCATGAAAGAAGCTGATGCAGCTGGTGCACTGATAGAAAATATGAAGTTTACTGATCTTGAAAATCTTTGTAAAAGACCAAATGTAACAATAGACGATGTACTGAATTATATTCCTCAAGATGAATGAAATACTATGTTTATATTCATATGCTTTGCATAACGTTTAATATTGTACTTGGTTGTAATTATTAGAAAAATGCTGCAAGTTAGTAAAGATTTTTGGAGTGAACAATGCACAAGATATTGATATTGTACTTTGTAGCGGTTATGCTTGTAAATATTGAAATTATATTCTCCGCTATACGCTTTCCGTCATGAAACTTGTGAGGAAAAGTTATGAATTATTTTTGCCTTTAAATATTTTACTGGACGCCATGGTCCGTTATCCGTTTTGCTCTGCATTTTGTGTATATTAGTTGTGTCATGACATTTTTTGTAGATTCGTTTCATCGCTTCGATGCTTTAGTGAGTTCTACATGTCTCACTATCGATACAACCATTTTGGGTATGATTGCACTTCTACCACCGAAAGGCTATCTTTCTTTCTGCGGGTAGGGATGACACACAGCTATGTGACACCTGGGCTAAAAAATCCTTGGCCGGATAAAATTTATGAAAAATATTGCCATAAGAATAATTGCTATTATTCATATTTTTAAAGAAATTTTTACATTTATGACTATATCTCATGCATTTGACAGTTGATCAACCTGCCCATGCATATAGTGCTACGCGTAAAATTTCTTTAAATTCATTGCATTCCAAGCTCTTTCATATTGCTTGCCGGAAGGCGCAGCAAGCATGTATGATCCATTCTGATTTACTTTTGTGACCTTATAAGGTCCTTCCCATTTTGGGGCTAGCTTTCCAAATTTGATTTGCCTACTTGCCTCATTATCACATAGCACCAGATCACCCACTTCAAACTGCACATGCTGCACTTTCTTGTTGTAATATTTTGCCATTTTATGCTTGTGATCTGCTTGCCGGATGGCAGCCATCAACCTTCTTTCCTCCAACAAATTAAGATTCTCCCTTAATGCTTCAGAATTAGCCTCAACATCAAATACCATAATGCGTTGCGTTGGCACACATATTTCGGCCGGTATTACTGCTTCTGTACCATACACTAGACTGAAAGGTGTTTCCCCGTGCTCCGCTTTAGCGTTGTCCGGTGTGCCCACAACACATTTGGTAGCTCGTCCACCCATCCGGTTTGACTCAATCCCAACTGTGCCTTAATGCCAGCAACGATTTCTTTGTTGGTAACCTCTACTTGTCCGTTTGCTTGAGGATGAGCAACAGATGTAAAGTTTTTCTTTATGCTAAGCTCTTCACACCAACTCCGAAATGGATTTTCTGCAAATTGCTTGCCGTTATCACTGACTATTTCATTTGGCACCCCATAACGGCACACGATATCATGCCAGACAAACTTCTTGACATTTTCTCCTTGATTTTTGCTAAATCCTTTTCTTCAACCCATTTCGTGAAAAAGTCAATTGCTACCACCAAGAACTTAGCATTACCAGTGCTTCTATTGAATGGCCCCACAATATCGATAGCCCACTTGCAGAACGGCCAGGCGGATGACACCGGTATTAAGTCATACTTTGGAAGACACTGAATTGTACCATGCCTCTGACAATTCTCACATGTTTTTATGATTTATGCCACATCTCGATAAAGGGAAGGCCAAAAATATCCTTGTCGCATGATCCATGACGCCACAGTATGGAAGCCGGAGTGTTGAGAACAAACTCCTTTGTGCATTTCTTTGACCACCTTTAATGCTTCATCTTTGGTTAAACATCTTAACAACAGACCATTGTAAGATTTTCAATAAAGGACACCATTAACAATTTCATACATTGGTGTTGTCACTCTTATTCTTCTTGCTTCTGCCTTATCAACAGGTAACCATCCGTCATGCAAATATCTCAAATATGGAGTCATCCAAGTTTCCTTAGCACCTTCAACTATTGCCATAATTGGTTTTTCATGTATTGATTTCTCCTTGAGCTCTTCAACCAACACTCGTTTTTGCAAATGATCAAAGGTTAAAGTAGCTAACTTGCTCAAGACATCAGCCTTTTTATTCTTATTTCGAGGTATTTGCACGACTTTAAGGTTATCAAATTTCTTAGAAATTACCTCCACCAACTTTACATATTGCCTCATGGATGTATCCCTTGCATCAAACGTTCCATTAACCTGCTGGGTAACGATTTGAGAATCAACATATGCTCGTAAATTTGTTATGCCCATTTCTGCCGCTATGCGGAGGCCGGATAGTAATGCCTCATATTCTGCTTCATTGTTTGAAGCATAAAAATAAAATTTCAATGCATAGGTATACTCTTCTCTGTCTGAACTTGTTAAAACTAGTCCTGCACCTGTTCCCTCTTCACCGGATGCTCCATCAGTGTGTAACTCCCACACATGCTGTTGTGGTGTCATTTTGCTATCATACTCTACATTTTCATTTGTTTCCAAGAGGAAATCTGCCAAAATTTGTCCTTTAACTGCATTCCGGGGAGCAAAATTGATTTCATACTCCCCCAACTCGATGGCCCATTTTGCTAAACGGCCAGATTATTCTGGATGCCGGAGTATTTGCTTCAACGGCTGATCTGTTAACACTACGATTGGATAACCTTGAAAATATCTTCGTAAACGCCGTGCAGTATGCACAAGGGCGTAAACTGAAGGTTTTTCGTATGCCCGAGAGACATATTAAATTAATGTGGCTAATATGTTTTGATCCAAGTCGGGTCATACCCAATAACAAGCTTACCAACACCTTATTCATATTTGATCTTAGCGAATGGATCGTTGATTAAATACGCGACACTTGAACTTTAAGAAAAATGGTTTTCTTAAATATTACTTGATGTGTATATATAAATTATAGAATAATTTATATAATATGGATTTAATTATTTATAGGTTAAATAATTAATAAAGTTATGTTACATTTTATAAATTTGGTTTTATAAAATAAAGTAAACATAACTTATAATATGAAATTTTATATAATTGGTTTTATATATGATGTGTGCATAATTTATAAAATGCAAGTTTATAAAAGTTATTTTATAAGATCTAATTTTATAAAAGAACAAGTTTATAAATTTTGCAAGCTTATAGATTATGCCAAGTTTTATAAAGACTATTTTATATTATAACTTAAGGAAGTGGCATGGGAGTTGAAGTAAGCATGCTCTTTGATTCCTTCTTGGTCAAAGACAATTCCCTTTTCCATATACATGCAAGCATCTTGACTCCTAGAGACTCACACTTGCAAAATAAACACATCAAAGCAAAAATTCTGCTCTCTTGGGGAGCTGCTGGCCGTGGGGTTTCAAGGCTCAAAGGGAGTTCATTTTCAAGTTTTGCAAGTTCATTTTAAGTGTCTAATAAATCCTAACCAAAAGCTAGGGTGTTGGTGCAAAGTTTGGGGTATAATCTCTTGAGGTTTCATCCATTTGAAGCTCCATTCAACATCATCATCTTCATCACTTACTACCTAGCTTGGAGAAGGTATAAACTCTTTACTTGCTTGTAGTTTGTAAGTATATTTCATAACTTGATCCTAATTGGGATTTAACTTTAATTGGTTAAAGTATAACAAGTTTCAAAATGGTAATTTACATGCTTCCGCTTTCTTGATTCTTAAATGGTTTTAAGTATATTATGAACTTGTTAAATCCCAACAATGGTATCAGAGCCAAAGTTGATGAAATATGCTTCGAGATGATATGTTAAACCCACTATATTTTGCATTTTATGAACATGCATGCAAGTAAAATGCAAAAATTTAAGGGTTTGGGTGGGTTTGGTATTTAGGCCGAATTTAAGGAGACCCAAAATGGGTTTTTGGGTTCTTCCATTTGGTCTAATTTTGGTTGTATGTAATGTTCACAATCCTAGCCTTGACCTTGTGTTGCATGCATGTGTGTTTGGTTCATTTATGATTCATTTGGTATGTATTATCATTCATTCAAAAGGCATGTAATAATTATTCATTTGGTTGTAATATTTATTATTTTGGTTATGTAATTTATTTTATATTTGGCATGTAAAATAGATTAGGTTGTATTTCATTTTCTAGACAAAATGTATTAGGATATATTTTGTAAAATGATGAAGATGATGAAGACTTGAAGAACACAAGAAGAAGCATTTAGATGCAAGATTAAGTGGGAGATTTTAAAATCTTCTACTTTGTGTTATTACCCTTAACCGGTGGCATTTGTTTTCGGCTAAACAAATGTCTACCAAAATTGGCTTGATTGTGAA
Organism: Rutidosis leptorrhynchoides; assembly: GCF_046630445.1. Classification (NCBI taxonomy): domain Eukaryota; kingdom Viridiplantae; phylum Streptophyta; class Magnoliopsida; order Asterales; family Asteraceae; genus Rutidosis; species Rutidosis leptorrhynchoides. The sequence goes on from NC_092340.1 coordinate 204,999,994, forward strand.
CATATGATTTTGCATGCGTGGTTGTTTTGTATGATTATGTGGATTGTATGTTTGTATGCTACAAGTTAATCACACAAGTTAACAACAAACTAAAATGGCAATTTAAATTGGTTAAAATTGACATTATTAACGACATGCAAAACGTCAATTTAAATGGTTAAATTAAAAACGGCTAAAAGGACATTAATAAACGGTTATTAAGGACATGATAAGGATCATACATATAAAATGGTTTATATTAAGTAATTGGCTTAATTACAAGACATGAAAATGGTTTTTCATAAGTACCATGCACTAAATGCATGTTGGTGTATGGTATAAAAGTTTTCTCAAACTAGAATTAACAAAAACTCAAAATCCCTTTCATTAACAAGGTAAACAAGTTAAACGCCATCCTATTGTGTGACACTTAAAAGTATTAGGGAACTCATGATGGGATAAAGGTCACCTAACCATTATGAGCAAACTAATGTGATTAAGGTAAATTTCGCATGCTTGTGGGATAAAGGTCACCTAACCACATGTATGTTAAATTTACAAGTCTATACAAGTAGGACGACTTGATTTGGGAATCATGAACTTAGGGTCACCGAAGCATGAAGAACAAATAGGCGTTGATGGGATAAATATGCCATGCAAAAGGATTGCATGATCCCATACTCTAGAAGTTGCAAATGGATTGCAATTGTCATTTATTGACTACCTAGCTAAATCAAATTGCGGGATAAAGGTCACCTAACCGAAATTTGGTTTACCGCTGGATTCTAGAATTTAATAATTCAATTTGATTTAAAGGGTATTGAATGTTAAATTAAAATCGATACTTAAACGAACTTTGTTAATTTTGTAGATGGCCGCCAATAACAACAACAACATTCCTAACGCACCACTTAACCTAAACCACCTATCATTAAGGTCTCTCTTAGAGAAAGACAAACTCAACCATACAAACTTTATGGATTGGTTCCGCAATCTTCGGATTGTCCTCAAACAAGAGGATAAAATGTATGTGCTTGAGGACCCCATTCCCGATCAACCGGATGAGAATGATGTGGAGGCAATGGCCTCTTACGATAAGTATTGCCATGACTCCCTTCAAGTCTCATGCTTAATGCTTGGGACTATGATACCCGAACTCCAAAAGGATTTCGAACATCATAGTGCATACGACATGATAACGCAATTGAAGGAGATGTTCCTTCAACAAGCGCGTGTTGAACGCTTCGAAACGGTTCGAGCGCTACATGCTTGTCGTATGGACGATACCCAATCGGTTTCATCTTATGTACTCAAGATGAAAAGCCTTATCGATCGTGCTAACCGTCTTAACCTAAACATATCTAATGAGTTAGCCACCGATCTTATCCTTAACTCCCTATCAAAAAGGTTTGATCAATTTGTAATTAATTACAATATGAATGGGATGGATAAGAGCATAGGTGAGCTTCACGGTATGCTTAGAACGGCGGAAACTAGCATGGGTAAAAGGGCTTTACCCGTGTTAGCAATCGATCAAGGTGGATCCAAAGGTAACACCTCTAAGCCAAAGGTGGCTAAGAGAAAAGGACCCGCCCATCAAGGCAAAGGGAAGGGGAAGATGGTTACCCCAACCATCAACAAAGCTAAAAAGCAAAAGGTAGCCGAGAAGGCAAACCCCAAGGAAGACCCATGTTTCGGTTGCGGTGAGATGGGTCATTGGAAACGAAACTGTCCGGTCTATCTTAAGGAGTTGAAGGACAAGAGGGATGCAGGGCAAACCTCAGGTAATATATATATGGTATATATAGAGCTTAGTATTACTTCTTCTAATACATGGGTATTAGACACGGGATGTGGAACTCATATTTGCAATTCTTTGCAGGGGTTCAAAAGAAGTGATCGTATGGCGGGAACATCAAATCTCTATATGGGCAATGGTGCAAAGGTGCATGTTAAAGCTCAAGGAGAATTTGTTTTGAAGCTTCCAAGTGGATTGGAGCTTATTTTAGAAAATGTTTTGTATGCACCGGATTTATGTCGAAACATAATTTCTATTTCTCGCTTAAAACAATGTGGTTACGTTGTTAATTTTATTGATGATGATATTCATGTTTCTAAAGATAATGTATTCTATTTCGAGGCTTCGCCTTCAAATGGAATTTATGAATTGGTTCATGATGACACATCATCGAGCTCTATATACCACACTAGCACCAAGAAACTCAAAAGGGATTTGAGTGATTCCTATTTATGGCATTGTCGCCTTGGTCACATAAACAAGAACCGAATGCATACACTTCAAAGGAATGGACTTTTGAAATCAAATGAAATGGATTCGTTTGATGTATGTGAATCTTGTTTACAAGGCAAGATGACTAAAGCACCTTTCAAAGGAACTTATGAAAGGGCTAAAGATTTATTGGGATTAATACATTCGGATGTATGTGGACCCTTTAAACCCATGACTAGGAATGGTGAAAGATACTTTGTTACTTTCATTGATGACTTTAGTCGTTTCGGATATGTCTACTTATTAAGACACAAGGACGAAACTTTTGAAGCATTCAAAGAATATCAAAACGAAGTACAAAATCAACTCAATAGGACAATTAAGGTACTTCGTACCGATAGAGGAGGTGAATACATAAGCGATGCCTTCCAAGATCATCTTAGGAGTTGTGGGATTATCTCACAACTTACTCCACCCGGAACACCCCAACTTAATGGAGTTTCCGAAAGGAGGAACCGAACCCTAATGGATATGGTTCGATCTATGATGGCAAGAAGCTCGTTGCCTCTATCATTTTGGGGTTATTGTCTAAGCTCCGCGGCTCGTATTTTAAATATGGCCCCAACCAAGAAAGTGGAACGAACTCCTCACGAGATGTGGTTTGGTAAACCTCCATCTCTATCATACTTAAAGGTATGGGGATGTGAAGCTTATCCTAAGCGTTACGTCCCTAATAAGTTGAATGCTCGATCCACGAAGTGTATCTTCATAGGATATCCCAAGGATGATATGGGATACTATTTCTATGATCCATCCGAGCAGAATGTATTTGTTGCTCGGAAGGCGGAATTCCTTGAAACTAAGTTCCTAATGGAAGGAAATAGTGAAAGGAAGATAGATCTTGAAGAGGTTCAAGATCAAGTAGATGATACACAATTGGTTGACTCTAGCACTCAACATGAAAATGTTGATAGTGATCAAATGGATGATCAAAATACACAAGACATTCGTAGATCTGGTAGGATTAGCAATCCTCCTGAGAGATATGGGTTTCTCATAGATGGTTGCTATACGGTTGATTTGGATGAACCAACAAACTACCAAGATGCTTTATCAAGGATTGATAAAGATAAATGGCAGGAAGCCATGAACGCCGAGATGCAATCCATGTATGAAAACCAAGTGTGGGAACTTGTTGAGCAACCTCCTAGCTCTAAGCTAGTTGATTGCAAATGGCTTTTCAAAATGAAAACCGACATACATGGAAACTTGGATACATATAAAGCTAGACTTGTTGCAAAAGGTTTCACTCAAACTCAAGGGGTTGATTATGATGAAACTTTCTCACCTGTGGCAATGCTAAAGTCTATTAGGATATTATTTGCCATTGCTGCTCACTACGACTATGATATATGGCAAATGGATGTCAAAACCGCTTTCCTAAATGGATATCTTATGGAAGATGTCTATATGGTCCAGCCTGAAGGTTTTGTTGATCCAAAATATTCTAAAAGTGTATGCAAGTTAAAGAAGTCAATCTACGGATTGAAACAAGCATCTAGAATGTGGAATCATCGTTTTAATGAGGAAGACGAGAAATTTGGCTTCATTAAAAATGGTGATGAAGCTTGTGTATATAAGAAAGCTAGTGAGAGCACTATCATGTTCCTTGTACTATATGTGGATGATATATTATTATTTGGGAATGATATTACCACAATGCAAGGAGTCAAAACTTGGCTAAAGAGTTGCTTCTCCATTAAGGATCTTGGAGATGCACAATACATATTGGGGATAGGGATCTATAGGAATAGATCCAAGAGATTGACAGGTTTAAGTCAAAGTACATACATTGATAAAATCTTGAAAAGGTTCAAGATGGAAAACTCTAAGAGAGGTTTGGTACCTATTCAAAAAGGAACCGTTCTCAGTTCATCTCAGTGCCCTGCCATGAAAGATGAACAGGAGAGAATGAAGAAAGTCCCATACGCATCTGCTATTGGGTCTATCATGTATGCAATGATATGTACTAGACCGGATGTGTCATGCGCTCTAAGCTTGACAAGTAGATACCAGAATAACCCAGGAAATAGTCATTGGATTGCTGTTAAAAGCATATTGAAATACCTTAGGAGGACTAAGGATATGTTTCTAATATATGGGTCTGGTGAGGAGGAACTCGCTGTAAAAGGTTACGTGGACGCGAGTTTCCAAACTGATCGAGATGACTCTCGGTCACAATCCGGTTATGTCTTCATGTTAAATGGTGGTGCGGTCTCTTGGAAGAGTTCAAAACAGGAGGTTGTTGCATTATCCACTACAGAGTCGGATTACATTGCCGCCTCACTGGCAGCTCAGGAAGCTGCATGGATGAAGAAATTCATCGATGACTTAGGAGTGGTCCCTTCCATTCAGGACCCTCTTGAGATCTTTTGTGACAACGAGGGTGCGATTGCTAAAATCAAGGAACCTCGTGCTCATCAAAAGACTCGTCACATTGAGCGGAGATTCAACTACATCAGGGATGAGGTTGAAAAGGGAAAGATATGTATTCACAAAGTTCACACAGATCAAAATGTTGCGGATCCACTCACGAAGCTTTTACATGGACCAAAACATGAGGGACATGTTTGTGCATTAGGGCTTCGATATTCTAGTGATTGGAATTGATCTATTTTATGTATTGTAACGGAACGAATTAGTTCAAACTCATTAATATAATTATGGTATTAATTTAATTATGAGTCATGTTCCAATTTTGCATATTTTATCCATGAATAAACTATTATTCTAAATTCCGTAGTTGATAACATTTGTAGGATCAAGTGTGAGGTCTAGACTATTATGAACTTGGATTGGTTAACATTCAAATGGTGAATGTGGGGCAAGGTTGCAACCAAGGTTCATAGATATTTGTGGGACACAAATATTGGAAGACCCGCTCTCAAGATTTACTATATGGAGCCTTTGTGGTTGATCACATGTAATCTTGAGTAAAGGCGAATATCATAGTATCCTCTGACCTGAGATACATATTGGGTTCGGATATTCACCAAGTACTGTGCCTTGATTCTTTCCTTCGCTATTCTGAAACATGGTAGTACATAAGGAAGAACTCAGGTATATTACAAAGTGTATATCTAGGACGTATGTAGTCAAGATGGAATTTGTCCCTCTTATTCGTTGAGAGTCAGATGTCTAAGGCCTGATAAAGTTAAATCTATAAGAGAGTGGTCACTCTGTATCTCTTGGATTTGACATGACATCTAGGATGAAAGGATATAATGAAAGATTCACCTACATATATCAGTTCGAGTAGGGAGCTTGAAAGGGATGATGTTATTGAATGGCACAAAGTCATAACATATTAGGGGTGATGGACGGTGTGTTAGGCTGTATCCATCACTTGCATTAATTTCTTATGTTTCTCGTGCAAGTGGGAGATTGAAGGTTTTTCGTATGCCCGAGAGACATATTAAATTAATGTGGCTAATATGTTTTGATCCAAGTCGGGTCATACCCAATAACAAGCTTACCAACACCTTATTCATATTTGATCTTAGCGAATGGATCGTTGATTAAATACGCGACACTTGAACTTTAAGAAAAATGGTTTTCTTAAATATTACTTGATGTGTATATATAAATTATGGAATAATTTATATAATATGGATTTAATTATTTATAGGTTAAATAATTAATTAAGTTATGTTACATTTTATAAAATTGGTTTTATAAAATAAAGTAAACATAACTTATAATATGAAATTTTATATAATTGGTTTTATATATGATGTGTGAATAATTTATAAAATGCAAGTTTATAAAAGTTATTTTATAAGATCTAATTTTATAAAAGAACAAGTTTATAAATTTTGCAAGCTTATAGATTATGCCAAGTTTTATAAAGACTATTTTATATTATAACTTAAGGAAGTGGCATGGGAGTTGAAGTAAGCATGCTCTTTGATTCCTTCTTGGTCAAAGACAATTCCCTTTTCCATATACATGCAAGCATCTTGACTCCTAGAGACTCACACTTGCAAAATAAACACATCAAAGCAAAAATTCTGCTCTCTTGGGGAGCTGCTGGCCGTGGGGTTTCAAGGCTCAAAGGGAGTTCATTTTCAAGTTTTGCAAGTTCATTTTAAGTGTCTAATAAATCCTAACCAAAAGCTAGGGTGTTGGTGCAAAGTTTGGGGTATAATCTCTTGAGGTTTCATCCATTTGAAGCTCCATTCAACATCATCATCTTCATCACTTACTACCTAGCTTGGAGAAGGTATAAACTCTTTACTTGCTTGTAGTTTGTAAGTATATTTCATAACTTGATCCTAATTGGGATTTAACTTTAATTGGTTAAAGTATAACAAGTTTCAAAATGGTAATTTACATGCTTCCGCTTTCTTGATTCTTAAATGGTTTTAAGTATATTATGAACTTGTTAAATCCCAACATAAACCATGCGGTGAAGTGGTGGATAATTTGTTTAACTAAGCTGCAACACTTTGCTAACAAAATATATAGGCATTTGCATGCCGTTCCGTTCTGCGATTAAGACATAACTTATCGCTTCTTTTGAGACAGCTAAGTATAAAATTAAGGTCTCCCCTTCTTTTGGTGCTGTTAATGTAGGTAACATTTTTAACAACTGCTTGACCTCTTGGAATGCATTTTCGGCTTCCGCCGTCCACACAAAATCTTTTTTATTTAAACAGCCTTTTAACACCTTCATGAATGGAAGCGACTTTTCAGCTGCTCTGGACAAGAATCTTGTTAATGCTGCTAGACATCCATGCAACCGTTGAACATCTTTCTTGCTAGTTGGCGACTTCATGTCTTCAATTGCTTGAATTTTCTTAGGATTAGCTTTAATACCACGCTCTGTGACAATATGACCTAAGAATTTTCCCTCTTCCACACCAAACGTGCACTTCTTGGGATTTTATTTCATATTGATTTTTCGTAGGGATGCAAAAGTCTCCTGTATATCTCGTAACATTTTTTCTGCAGTATGACTTTTGATGACAATGTCATCAACATAAGCTTCTAAATTACGTCCAATTTGATCTTTAAAGGCCATATCAATAAGTCGTTGATATGTTGCTCCTGCATTCTTCAAACCAAAAGGCATTTTCATGTAACAGAATATGCCTTCCGTCGTGTGAAAAGCAGTTTTGTCTTCATCTTTTAAGGCCATAGGTATTTGATGATACCCCTTAGCTGCATCTAAGAAACATTTGAATCGATATCCTGCCAATGATTCAACCTTCCAATCAATTTCAGGTAAAGGATAATTATCCTTTGGACATTCTTTATTGATATCCGTGAAATCCACACACATCCGCAATGAGTTGTCCGGCTTCCTACCCATGACTGGATTGGCCACCCATGTCTGATATTTGACCTCTCGCAAGATCTCAGCATCCACTAAACTGCGTACCTCATCACGGAGGAATTTGCTTCTTTCTGGCGCCATGCCTCGCTTCTTCTGACAAACAGGATGTATGTTGGGATTCACATTTAGCCTATGCTCGGCAACTTCCCTTGGAACACCGGTCATATCAAACGGTTGCCATGCAAAAATGTCTAAATTTTTTGTCAAAATGTTGTATAATTTTTCTTTACATTCTGCGGACAACGTGTGCCCAATTATGATTTTCAGATCTGGAAATTTAAGATTCGGTGAAATTGACCCATCATCGTGTATGATTGGCTTAATTATTGCCTTTGTTACTTGAGAACACTCAATTGACTTCTGTCGTTCTGCATATAACGTTGCTACTCCGCCTGGCATTGGAAACTTCATCATGCCATGTACAGTTGATGTTACAGCTCCAAACGTCTTTAAAGCAGTTCTTCCCAAAATTATGTTGTACTGTGAATTTGCTTTAACCACCAGGAACTCAATGTTGGCTGTGCGTCTTAGGGGTGGCTTGCCCAAGGTTACTTCAAGAAGAATACTTCCTTCAGACCAGGACGGTTCACTTGTAAAACTTGCTAACGGCACATATGTTTCCTTCATTTTTTATTGTACATCTTTGGGAAGCTGTATGAAGCAATGTTCATACATAATGTCTGCTCCAGCTCCTGTGTCCGTAGAAATGTTGCGTATTAAGCAATTGGCAGCTCGTGCTTCTATAACCACTAGTCCATCGGATGGATTTTTGTTGAACATAGAAGGAAATGATATTAATTGCTCTTCCCAATCTTCTAACACTTCCGCCTTCCTCCGTTGTCCAGCTTTCCATGGATGTATCATTCCTACTTCTATGGGTACCAATTTGTTACCCTCGCCTTCTTTGTCAGTGTTGGTGAGATGATTCGTCTTAATTACGGATGGCGCCATTGTTAACACCTATTTCTTTATGTGGTAAGGCTTAGTATGTCAACACGATACTAGAAGTAATCTAGCTTTAGGTGGGCGAGTGTTGCCGATTGATGTTTGCCCTTGGGAAATAATCCCTGCAGACCCGGTTCACAAGTGTAGAAACTTGTGGGGTGGCTTAATCAATCTGTCATCTGTAGAGCGTAAAAGTGCTAGCCGGATGACTTCTAGTGAGAGAAAGTGCTAGAGAGAGATAGAGGTAAAGTCTCTGCTCTCAAATTTGTCAAAATGTCTGAACTGTGTAAAATGACGACCCAAGGGGCCTATTTATAGTGTCAGATCCACCAGATTGTTTGGGGACACGTGTCAGATGATGATACGTTCTATTACTTCTGATCCGAAATTTATGCTGAGAGTGGCGTTCTCCGGCCAGGGCTTACGCGCTAGGCGGCCTTCAGGGCTTACGCATGACGGAGCAACCTGTACAGCGGAGAACGCTTGACGGTCAGTCTCATAAAACCATTGTTCTCAGTGCTTCTGATGGTAATTTTATGCGATCATTATGCCTTTTATGCGTATATATGATAGGATACACCATTACGGGTCATTGTTAAATTTTAGGAAATACGGATGTTATCGATACATATAAAGTTCATCGGGGTTGGAATCAGGTTTCTCTATTTTTATACATTTTCCCTTATTATTTTCTTTCGCTTTATTAAATTGGGTCGAGGTAATTTCTATAACATCATCGGAATCCTCATCGGGATCAGATTTATCGGAAAATTGATAATGTTCCCAATATTTTGCTTCCTCGGCGAAAACACCATTGACCATTATTAACTTTGGTCCGTTGGTTGAGGATTTTCTTTTATTTAGTCGATTTACTATAGGTATCAATATTTCTTCCTCCAGAACCTCTTCTTCTTCCGGTTCCTCCTCTTCCGGTTCCTCTTCTTCCGGTTCCTCCTCTTCCGGTTCCTCCTCTTCCGGTTCCTCTTCTTCCGGGTCCTCTTCGGGAATTTGTGAATCTTCCCAAAATATATTTGACTCTTCATTATTATTAGGTTAATTGATGGGATTTGTACTAGTGGTTGACATCTATCACACAATATCAAACACATTAACAGGTTAATATATCACATAATGTTTACATGTAAATAATAAATAGTTTCCAACAAAAGTGTTAAGCAATCGTTTTCAAAGAAAATACGGTCGAAGTCCAGACTCACTAATGTATCCTAACAAACTCGATAAGACACACTAATGCAAATATATGGTTCTCTAAGACCAACGCTCGGATACCAACTGAAATGTCCTGTTCATATTGATTATAAACGTTCCATATTAATTGATTTCGTCACGAGGTTTTGACCTCTATATGAGACGTTTTTCAAAGACTGCATTCATTTTTAAAACAACCATAACCTTTATTTTATCGATAAAGGTTTAAAAAGCATTACGTAGATTATCAAATAATGATAATCTAAAATATACCGTTTACACACGACCATTACATAATGGTTTACAATATGAATATATTACATCAAAAATAAGTTTCTTGAATGCAGTTTTTCATAATATCATTCAAGCATGGACTCCAAATCTTGTTCTTATTTTAGTATGCAACAGCGGAAGCTCTTAATAATCACCTGAGAATAAACATGCTTAAAACGTCAACAAAAATCTTGGTGAGTTATAGGTTTAACTTATATATTATCAAATCATAATAATAGACCACAAGATTTCATATTTCAATACACATCCCATACATAGAGATAAAAATCATTCATATAGTTTGAACACCTGGTAACCAAAATTAACAAGATGCATATAAGAATATCCCCTATCATTCCCGGACATCCATCGGACATGATAAAACAACATCGAAGTACTAAAGCATCCGCTACAACGGATGGGGTTTGTTGGGCCCAATAGATCTATCTTTAGGATTCGCGTCAATTAGTAGACTGGTTTACTAATTCTTAGGTTACCAAGTAAAAGGGGCATATTCAGCTTCGATCGTTCAAACATAGAAAGTAGTTTCATGTACTTGTGTCTATTTTGTAAAACATTTATAAAGCTGCATGTATTCTCATCCCAAAAATATTAGATTTTAAAAGTGGGACTATAACTCACTTTCACAGATTTTTACTTCGTCGGGAAGTAAGACTTGGCCACTGGTCGATTCATGAACCAATAACAAATATGTACATATATATCAAAGTATGTTCAAAATATATTTACAACATTTTTAATACATTTTAATGTTTTAAGTTTATTAAGTCAGCTGTCCTCGTTAGTAACCTACTGTAGTGACCCGAACTTTTCCATGTTTGTATATATTAATTGAGATTGATATTTACATGATTAAATGTTTCCAACATGTTAAGCAATCAAACTTGTTAAGACTTGATTAATTGAAATATGTTTCATATAGACAATTGACCACCCAAGTTAACCGGCGATTCACGAACGTTAAAACTTGTAAAACAGACATGACGATATATATATGGATATACATATGGTTAACATGAGATTATGATAAGTAAGTATCTCCATAAGTATATTAACAATGAGTTATATACATATAAACAAGACTACTAACTTAAGGATTTCGAAACGAGACATATATGTAACGATTATCGTTGTAACGACATTTAAATGTATATATATCATATTAAGATATATTAATATATCATAATATCATGATAATATAATAATTTAACATCTCATTAGATATAATAAATAATGGGTTAACAACATTAATTGAGATCGTTAACTTAAAGGTTTCAAAACAACACTTACATGTAACGACTAACGATGACTTAACGACTCAGTTAAAATGTATATACATGTAGTGTATTTAGATATATTAAAATACTTTTGGAAGACTTCAAGACATATATTAAAACACTCATACTTAACGAAAATGGTTACAGTTACTTTCCCATTCTTTTCTTTCATCAAGAATTCTAGTCGTATTCTTACCCGTATTATACACAGCTTCAAAACGTACTTACTATGGGTATATACCAATAGGAAATAGCATGGGATTCCACTCTTGATTATGTCATGTATGACTAATCAATTTTAACTTCTACCATGAGCTAGTCAACTAACTAGAACTCCTTTTAACCCCACTCACCACTCACCAATTACCACTCATCATTCACTCCATTTCACTTCCAATTCTCTTTCTAATTCTCTCTCAACACACACACACACTATTATGAACGTATTTTTCCAGTAGTTAATCATCATCTTCATCAAAAATCACTTCAAGAATCAAGCTATAATCATCATAGGAAGAACACTTCAAGAACACTTCAAAAATCCCTTCAAGTTTACTAATTTACTTCCAAACTTTCTAATCCATTCCAAGTAATCATCTAAGATCAAGAAACCTTTGTTATATACAGTAGGTTATCTTTCTTATTCAAGGTAATATTCATATTCAAACTTTGATTCAATTTCTATAACTATAAACTATCTTAATTCGAGTAAAAATCTTACTTGAACTTGTTTTTGTGTCATGATCCTACTTCAAGAACTTTCAAGCCATCCAAGATCCTTTGAAGCTAGATCATTTCTTGTCACTTTCAGTAGGTTTACCTACTAAACTTGATGTAGTAATTATGTTCATAACATCATTCGATTCATATATATAAAACTATCTTATTCGAAGGTTTAAACTCGTAATCACTAGAACATAGTTTAGTTAATTCTAAACTTGTTCGCAAACAAAAGTTAATCCTTCTAACTTGACTTTTAAAATTAACTAAACACATGTTCTATATCTATATGATATGCTAACTTAATGATTTAAAACCTGGAAACACGAAAAACACCGTAAAACCGGATTTAAGCCGTCGTAGTAACACCGCGGGCTGTTTTGGGTTAGTTAATTAAAAACTATGATAAACTTTGATTTAAAAGTTGTTATTCTGAGAAAATGATTTTTATTATGAACATGAAACTATATCCAAAAATTATGGTTAAACTCAAAGTGGAAGTATGTTTTCTAAAATGGTCATCTAGACGTCGTTCTTTCGACTGAAATGACTACCTTTACAAAAACGACTTGTAACTTATTTTTCCGACTATAAACCTATACTTTTTCTATTTAGATTCATAAAATAGAGTTCAATATGAAACCATAGCAATTTGATTCACTCAAAACGGATTTAAAATGAAGAAGTTATGGGTAAAACAAGATTGGATAATTTTTCTCATTTTAGCTACGTGAAAATTGGTAACAAATCTATTCCAACCATAACTTAATCAACTTGTATTGTATATTATGTAATCTTGAGATACCATAGACACGTATACAATGTTTCGACCTATCATGTCGACACATCTATATATATTTCGGAACAACCATAGACACTCTATATGTGAATGTTGGAGTTAGCTATACAGGGTTGAGGTTGATTCCAAAATATATATAGTTTGAGTTGTGATCAATACTGAGATACGTATACACTGGGTCGTGGATTGATTCAAGATAATATTTATCGATTTATTTCTGTACATCTAACTGTGGACAATTAGTTGTAGGTTACTAACGAGGACAGCTGACTTAATAAACTTAAAACATCAAAATATATTAAAAGTGTTGTAAATATATTTTAAACATACTTTGATATATATGTATATATTGTTATAGGTTCGTGAATCAACCAGTGGCCAAGTCTTACTTCCAGACGAAGTAAAAATCTGTGAAAGTGAGTTATAGTCCCACTTTTAAAATCTAATATTTTTGGGATGAGAATATATGCAGGTTTTATAAATGATTTACAAAATAGACACAAGTACGTGAAACTACATTCTATGGTTGAATTATCGAAATCGAATATGCCCCTTTTTATTAAGTCTGGTAATCTAAGAATTAGGGAACAGACACCCTAATTGACGCGAATCCTAAAGATAGATCTATTGGGCCTAACAAACCCCATCCAAAGTACCGGATGCTTTAGTACTTCAAAATTTATATCATATCCGAAGGGTGTCCCGGAATGATGGGGATATTCTTATATATATGCATCTTGTTAATGTCGGTTACCAGGTGTTCACCATATGAATGATTTTTATCTCTATGTATGGGATGTGTATTGAAATATGAAATCTTGTGGTCTATTGTTACGATTTGATATATATAGGTTAAACCTATAACTCACCAACATTTTTGTTGACGTTTAAAGCATGTTTATTCTCAGGTGAATATTAAGAGCTTTCGCTGTTGCATACTAAAATAAGGACAAGATTTGGAGTCCATGTTTGTATGATATTGTGTAAAAACTGCATTCAAGAAACTGATTTCGATGTAACATATTTGTATTGTAAACCATTATGTAATGGTCGTGTGTAAACAGGATATTTTAGATTATCATTATTTGATAATCTACGTAAAGCTTTTTTAAACCTTTATTTATGAAATAAAGGTTATGGTTTGTTTTAAAAATGAATGCAGTCTTTGAAAAACGTCTCATATAGAGGTCAAAACCTCGCAACGAAATCAATTAATATGGAACGTTTTTAATCAATAAGAACGGGACATTTCAGTTGGTATCCGAGCGTTGGTCTTAGAGAACCAGAAAATTTGCATTAGTGTGTCTTATCGAGTTTGTTAGGATGCATTATTGAGTCTGGACTTCGACCGTGTTTTCTTTAAAAATGATTGCTTAACATTTTTGTTGGAAACTATATATTTTTAACATATGAATATTATGTGATATATTAATCTCTTAACGTGTTTGATATTATGTGATAGATATCTACCTCTAGAACAAGTCCCATTGACTCACCTAATAATAATGAAGAGTCAAATGTAAATTGGAATGATTCGTGGACTGATTCACAAGTTCCCGAAGAGGAACCGGAAGAAGAGTCGGAACCGGAAGAAGAATCGGAACCGGAAGAAGAATCGGAACCGGTAGAAGAAATAGAACCGGTGGGGGAAATAATAAAACGGTTAAGTAAAAGAGAATCCTCTACCAACCGACCAAGGTTAATTATGGTCAATGGTGTTTCCGCCAAGGAAGCAAAATATTGGGAGGATTACCAATTCTTCGATGAATCGGATTCCGATGAGAATTCCGATGATGTTATAGAAATTACCCCAACTGAATTTAAAAAGGCAAAAGAAAATAATAAGGGAAAGGGCATAAAAATAGAGAAATCTAATTCCAACCCCGATGAACTTTATATGTATCGTCAACCCCCGAAGTCCTTAAGTTGTAACAATCACCCGGGAACCTCTAAACCACCAGGTTTTTCTAAACCAATGTGGACAACGACGGCTCGTATTAGGGGAACATCATATATCCCTAGAAACTTGGCAAAACGAACCAAAATCGAACAAGAAGAAATGAGCGAGTCGGAATAAGATAGTTGTATTCGTGTGGTGTAATATATGTAATATAGTGTGCTTATGCTTTATGATATATGTAAAAATTGCTTGTATTAATAAGTATTTTTTTATGAATCTAACTCTTGTCTATTTTACAGTATAAAAACACAAAATGGATAGACAACCCAATATTTTAAGAGACCTACCCGGAGACATGATTGATGAAATCTTGTCTAGAGTCGGTCAGAATTCCTCGGCACAACTATTTAAGGAGAGATCAGTTTGTAAGACATTCGAAGAACGTTCCAAGAATGCCTTGGTTTATAAAAGGCTTTCGTTCGAAAGATGGGGGATATCACATTGGGAAATCCATAAGTTACGATGTGTTTACTTTGACGCATATATTGCGGGGAACCCAAATGCTATTTTACGCAACGGGTTAAGAAATTATTTTGACTCAGTATATCCGAATATAGGACTTCGTGATTTAGAAAAAGCGGCTAACATGCAACATAAAGAAGCATGTTATGCTTACGGGTTAGTAATGTTCGCTTCTCACCAAAGTGAGAACAAGAACATCGGGCTACAACTATTAAACAAAACGTTCCCACAAGTGACGGAGTCGGTAATTTGGGTAAGAAATGAGGTTTTTAGGTTATTACGAGATTGTTGGTCATTACGTAACCCTCGTCCCTTTGACGACGTTACAACACGCTGTCTTATCAACGGCCATAACGGTTATGTTCCACAAGGTCAAGGATGGGAAGTAGTCCTACTAAAACCAGAATGCATGACTTGTTTCTGGACTTATGAATTACGTGTCTTTATTGTCTTTGCTGAACGACTTGTGTACTAGCTAGAATTATCTTCACAACTATCTTGTATCAAAGTTATTGTGTGCTATATTTCATGCTTTATGTAAAATAAGCGGTATTGTAAGTTTGTAAAATATTGTATAAAAGTTTGAACGCGAAATATTATTACAATCAGTTTTTCATATAGAATTGTAGTAGTTGAATTGCATATTAGCTACTAAGTATGAACTTAACGGGTAGGTACTACCCGAATTTAAACTTATAAAACGCTAATATGAAGAAAAAGCTTTTATAAATGAGTTCATATTATGCTACGAAATACTATTAACTACTCTTAATATTCTGTATGATTAACTTGTTCCATTTGACTATTTTGAAGGAAATGGCACCGACTACTCGACACACCGTGAATATGAATGAAGAGGAATTCCGTACTTTTCTAGCTTCAAACATAGCCGCAGTACAGGCTGCGCTACATACCAACAATAACCTTGGATCTGGCAGTACAGGAAATCGTGTAGGATGCACCTACAAAGAATTCACTGCCTGCAAACCTTTGGAATTTGATGGAACCGAAGGACCGATCGGATTGAAACAGTGGATCGAGAAGGTCGAATCGGTGTTTGCCATAAGTAAGTGTACTGAAGAGGACAAAGTAAAGTACGCTACGCATACCTTCACAGGTTCTGCATTAACATGGTGGAATACCTATCTAGAGCAAGTGGGACAAGACGATGCGTACGCACTACCGTGGTCAGCATTCAAGCACTTGATGAACGAGAAGTACCGTCCCAGAACCGAGGTCAATAAGCTCAAGACAGAACTTAGAGGGTTACGAACCCAAGGATTTGATATTACCACGTACGAAAGACGATTCACAGAATTGTGCCTATTGTGTCCGGGAGCATTCGAAGATGAGGAAGAGAAGATCGACGCATTTGTGAAAGGATTACCGGAAAGAATCCAAGAAGATATAAGTTCACACGAGCCCGCCTCCATACAACAGGCATGTAGAATGGCTCACAAACTAGTGAACCAGATTGAAGAAAGAATTAAAGAACAGACTGCTGAAGAGGCCAATGTGAAGCAAGTCAAAATAAAGTGGGAGGAAAACGGTGATAAGAATCACCAATACAACAACAACAGCAATTACAACAATACTCGCAACAATTATCCCAACAATCGCAACATCAATCGCAACTACAACAAATGGCCCAACAACAACAACAACAACAACTACAATAATCATCCCAAAAATAATAATAACCGCAATAACAACAACAATCAGAAGCAGCTATGCCAAAGGTGTGAAAAGTATCACTCGGGGTTCTGCACCAAATTTTGCAACAAGTGTAAAAGAAATGGTCATAGCGCGGCGAAGTGTGAGGTCTACGGACCAGGGGTTAATTGAACGAAAGGAACAAATGGTGTCGGAACGAGTAATGGCGGAGCAAGTAGTGTCGGAGCAAGTTATGCCAATGTAGTTTGTTATAAATGTGGAAAACCGGGCCACATTATTAGAAATTGCCCGAACCAGGAGAACACGAATGACAAGGCCGCGGAAGAGTTTTCAATATTAATGCGGCAGAGGCACAGGAAGACCCGGAGCTTGTTACGGGTACGTTTCTTATTGACAATAAATCTGCTTACGTTTTATTTGATTCGGGTGCGGATAGAAGCTATATGAGTAGAGATTTTTGTGCTAAATTAAGTTGTCCATTGACGCCTTTGGATAGTAAATTTTTACTAGAATTAGCAAATGGTAAATTAATTTCAGCAGATAATATATGTCGGAATCGAGAAATTAAACTGGTTAGCGAAACATTTAAGATTGACTTGATACCAGTAGAGTTAGGGAGTTTTGATGTGATAATCGGTATGGACTGGTTGAAAGAAGTGAAAGCAGAGATCGTTTGTTACAAAAATGCAATTCGCATTATACGAGAAAAAGAAAAACCCTTAATGGTGTACGGAGAAAAGGGCAACACGAAGCTACATCTTATTAGTAATTTGAAGGCACAAAAACTAATAAGAAAAGGTTGCTATGCTGTTCTAGCACACGTCGAGAAAGTACAAACTGAAGAAAAGAGCATCAATGATGTTCCCGTCACAAAAGAATTTCCCGATGTATTTCCGAAAGAATTACCGGGATTACCCCCACATCGATCCGTTGAATTTCAAATAGATCTTGTACCAGGAGCTGCACCAATAGCTCGTGCTCCTTACAGACTCGCACCCAGCGAGATGAAAGAACTACAAAGCCAATTACAAGAACTTTTAGAGCATGGTTTCATTCGACCAAGCACATCACCGTGAGGAGCTCCTGTTTTGTTTGTCAAGAAGAAAGATGGTACATTCAGGTTGTGTATCGACTACCGAGAGTTGAACAAACTTACCATCAAGAACCGCTACCCACTACCGAGAATCGACGACTTATTTGATCAACTACAAGGCTCGTCTGTTTATTCAAAGATTGACTTACGTTCCGGGTATCATCAAATGCGGGTGAAAGAAGATGATATTCCAAAGACTGCTTTCAGAACACGTTACGGTCATTACGAGTTTATGGTCATGCCATTTGGTTTAACTAATGCACCAGCTGTGTTCATGGACCTTATGAACCGAGTGTGTGGACCATACCTTGACAAGTTTGTCATTGTTTTCATTGATGACATACTTATTTACTCAAAGAATGACCAAGAACACGGTGAACATTTGAGAAAGGTGTTAGAAGTATTGAGGAAGGAAGAATTGTACGCTAAATTTTCAAAGTGTGCATTTTGGTTGGAAGAAGTTCAATTCCTCGGTCACATAGTGAACAAAAAAGGTATTAAGGTGGATCCGGCAAAGATAGAAACTGTTGAAAAGTGGGAAACCCCGAAAACTCCGAAACACATACGCCAATTTTTAGGACTAGCTGGTTACTACAGAAGGTTCATCCAAGACTTTTCCAGAATAGCAAAACCCTTAACTGCATTAACGCATAAAGGGTAGAAATTTGAATGGAAGGATGAACAAGAGAAAGCGTTTCAGTTATTGAAGAAAAAGCTAACTACGGCACCTATATTGTCATTGCCTGAAGGGAATGATGATTTTGTGATTTATTGTGACGCATCAAAGCAAGGTATCGGTTGTGTATTAATGCAACGAACGAAGGTGATTGCTTATGCATCTAGACAATTGAAGATTCACGAGCAAAATTATACGACGCATGATTTGGAATTAGGCGCGGTTGTTTTTGCATTAAAGACTTGGAGGCACTACTTATATGGGGTCAAAAGTATTATATATACCGACCACAAAAGTCTTCAACACATATTTAATCAGAAACAACTGAATATGAGGCAGCGTATGTGGATTGAATTATTGAATGATTACGACTTTTAGATTCGTTACCACCCGGGGAAGGCAAATGTGGTAGCTGATGCCTTGAGCAGGAAGGACAGAGAACCCATTCGAGTAAAATCTATGAATATAATGATTCATAATAACCTTAGTACTCAAATAAAGGAGGCGCGACAAGGAGTTTTAAAAGAGGGAAATTTAAAGGATGAAATACCCAAAGGATCGGAGAAACATCTTAATATTCGGGAAGACGGAACCCGGTATAGGGCTGAAAGGATTTGGGTACCAAAATTTGGAGATATGAGAGAAATGGTACTTAGAGAAGCTCATAAAACCAGATACTCAATACATCCTGGAACGGGGAAGATGTACAAGGATCTCAGGAAATATTTTTGGTGGCCGGGTATGAAAGCCGATGTTGCTAAAAACGTAGGAGAATGTTTGACGTGTTCTAAGGTCAAAGCTGAGCATCAGAAACTATCAGGTCTACTTCAACAACCCGAAATCCCAGAATGGAAATGGGAAAACATTACCATGGATTTCATCACTAAATTGCCAAGGACTGCAAGTGGTTTTGATACTATTTGGGTAATAGTTGATCGTCTCACCAAATCAGCACACTTCCTACCAATAAGAGAAGATGACAAGATGGAGAAGTTAGCACGACTGTATTTGAAGGAAGTCATCTCCAGACATGGAATACCAATCTCTATTATCTCTGATAGGGATGACAGATTTATTTCAAGATTCTGGCAGACATTACAGCAAGCATTAGGAACTCGTCTAGACATGAGTACTGCCTATCATCCACAAACTGATGGGCAGAGCGAAAGGACGATACAAATGCTTGAAGACATGCTACGAGCATGTGTTATTGATTTCGGAAACAGTTGGGATCGACATCTACCGTTAGCAGAATTTTCCTACAACAACAGCTACCATTCAAGCATTGAGATGGCGCCGTTTGAAGCACTTTATGGTAGAAAGTGCAGGTCTCCGATTTGTTGGAGTGAAGTGGGGGATAGACAGATTACGGGTCCGGAGATTATACAAGAAACTACCGAGAAGATCATCCAAATTCAACAACAGTTGAAAACCGCCCAAAGTCGACAAAAGAGCTACGCTGACATTAAAAGAAAAGATATAGAATTTGAAATTGGAGAGATGGTCATGCTTAAAGTTGCACCTTGGAAAGGCGTTGTTCGATTTGGTAAACGAGGGAAATTAAATCCAAGGTATATTGGACCATTCAAGATTATTGATCGTGTCGGACCAGTAGCTTACCGACTTGAGTTACCTCAACAACTCGCGGCTGTACATAACACATTCCACGTCTCGAATTTGAAGAAATGTTTTGCTAAAGAAGATCTCACTATTCCGTTAGATGAAATCCAAATCAACGAAAAACTTCAATTCATCGAAGAACCCGTCGAAATAATGGATCGTGAGGTTAAAAGACTTAAGCAAAACAAGATACCAATTGTTAAGGTTCGATGGAATGCTCGTAGAGGACCCGAGTTCACCTGGGAGAATGAAGATTAGATGAAGAAGAAATACCCGCATCTATTTCCAGAAGATTCGTCAACACCTTCAACAGCTTAAAATTTCGGGACGAAATTTATTTAACGGGTAGGTACTGTAGTGACCCAAACTTTTCCATATTTATATATATTAATTGAGATTGATATTTACGTGATTAAATGTTTCCAACATGTTAAGCAATCAAACTTGTTAAGACTTGATTAATTGAAATATGTTTCATATAGACAATTGACCACCCAAGTTGACCGGCGATTCACGAACGTTAAAACTTGTAAAAACGACATGACGATATATATATGGATATACATATGGTTAAAATGAGATTATGATAAGTAAGTATCTCCATAAGTATATTAACAATGAGTTATATACATATAAACAAGACTACTAACTTAAGGATTTCGAAACGAGACATATATGTAACGATTATCGTTGTAACGACATTTAAATGTATATATATATCATATTAAGATATATTAATATATCATAATATCATGATAATATAATAATTTAACATCTCATTAGATATAATAAACAATGGGTTAACAACATTAATTGAGATCGTTAACTTAAAGGTTACAAAACAACACTTACATGTAACGACTAACGATGACTTAACGACTCAGTTAAAATGTATATACATGTAGTGTATTTAGATGTATTAAAATACTTTTGGAAGACTTCAAGACATATATCAAAACACTCATACTTAACGAAAATGGTTACAGTTACTTTCCCATTCTTTTCTTTCATCAAGAATTCTAGTCGTATTCTTACCCGTATTATACACAGCTTCAAAACGTACTTACTATGGGTATATACCAATAGGAGCTAGCATGGTATTCCACTCTTGATTATGTCATGTATGACTAATCAATTTTAACTTCTACCATGAGCTAGTCAACTAACTAGAACTTCTTTTAACCCCACTCACCACTCACCAATTACCACTCATCATTCACTCCATTGCACTTCCAATTCTCTTTCTAATTCTCTCTCAACACACACACACACTATTATGAACGTATTTTTACAGTAGTTAATCATCATCTTCATCAAAAATCACTTCAAGAATCAAGCTATAATCATCATAGGAAGAACACTTCAAGAACACTTCAAAAATCCCTTCAAGTTTACTAATTTACTTCCAAGCTTTCTAATCCATTCCAAGTAATCATCTAAGATCAAGAAACCTTTGTTATATACAGTAGGTTATATTTCTTATTCAAGGTAATATTCATATTCAAACGTTGATTCAATTTCTATAACTATAAACTATCTTAATTCGAGTAAAAATCTTACTTGAACTTGTTTTTGTGTCATGATCCTACTTCAAGAACTTTCAAGCCATCCAAGATCCTTTGAAGCTAGATCATTTCTTGTCACTTTCAGTAGGTTTACCTACTAAACTTGAGGTAGTAATGATGTTCATAACATCATTCGATTCATATATATAAAACTATCTTATTCGAAGGTTTAAACTCGTAATCACTAGAACATAGTTTAGTTAATTCTAAACTTGTTCGCAAACAAAAGTTAATCCTTCTAACTTGACTTTTAAAATTAACTAAACACATGTTCTATATCTATATGATATGCTAACTTAATGATTTAAAACCAGGAAACACGAAAAACACCGTAAAACCGGATTTACGCCGTCGTAGTAACTCCGC
The DNA here is from genome assembly GCF_046630445.1 of Rutidosis leptorrhynchoides. Lineage (NCBI taxonomy): Eukaryota > Viridiplantae > Streptophyta > Magnoliopsida > Asterales > Asteraceae > Rutidosis > Rutidosis leptorrhynchoides. Next base: position 205,022,261 of record NC_092340.1, read on the forward strand.
GGGCTGTTTTGGGTTAGTTAATTAAAAACTATGATAAACTTTGATTTAAAAGTTGTTATTCTGAGAAAATTATTTTTATTATGAACATGAAACTATATCCAAAAATTATGGTTAAACCCAAAGTGGAAGTATGTTTTCTAAAATGGTCATCTAGACGTCGTTCTTTCGACTGAAATGACTACCTTTACAAAAATGACTTGTAACTTCTTTTTCCGACTATAAACCTATACTTTTTATGTTTAGATTCATAAAATAGAGTTCAATATGAAACCATAGCAATTTGATTCACTCAAAACGGATTTAAAATGAAGAAGTTATGGGTAAAACAAGATTGGATAATTTTTCTCATTTTAGCTACGTGAAAATTGGTAACAAATCTATTCCAACCATAACTTAATCAACTTGTATTGTATATTATGTAATCTTGAGATACCATAGACACGTATACAATGTTTCGACCTATCATGTCGACACATCTATATATATTTCAGAACAACCATAGACACTCTATATGTGAATGTTGGAGTTAGCTATACAGGGTTGAGGTTGATTCCAAAATATATATAGTTTGAGTTGTGATCAATACTGAGATACGTATAAACTGGGTCGTGGATTGATTCAAGATAATATTTATCGATTTATTTCTGTACATCTAACTGTGGATAATTAGTTGTAGGTTACTAACGAGGACAGCTGACTTAATAAACTTAAAACATCAAAATATATTAAAAGTGTTGTAAATATATTTTAAACATACTTTGATATATATGTATATATTGCTATAGGTTCGTGAATCAACCAGTGGCCAAGTCTTACTTCCCGACGAAGTAAAAATCTGTGAAAGTGAGTTATAGTCCCACTTTTAAAATCTAATATTTTTGGGATGAGAATATATGCAGGTTTTATAAATAATTTACAAAATAGACACAAGTACGTGAAACTACATTCTATGGTTGAATTATCGAAATCGAATATGCCCCTTTTTATTAAGTCTGGTAATCTAAGAATTAGGGAACAGACACCCTAATTGACGCGAATCCTAAAGATAGATCTATTGGGCCTAACAAACCCCATCCAAAGTACCGGATGCTTTAGTACTTAGAAATTTATATCATATCCGAAGGGTGTCCCGGAATGATGGGGATATTCTTATATATATGCATCTTGTTAATGTCGGTTACCAGGTGTTCACCATATGAATGATTTTTATCTCTATGTATGGGATGTGTATTGAAATATGAAATCTTGTGGTCTATTGTTACGATTTGATATATATAGGTTAAACCTATAACTCACCAACATTTTTGTTGACGTTTAAAGCATGTTTATTCTCAGGTGAATATTAAGAGCTTCCGCTGTTGCATACTAAAATAAGGACAAGATTTGGAGTCCATGTTTGTATGATATTGTGTAAAAACTGCATTCAAGAAACTGATTTCGATGTAACATATTTGTATTGTAAACCATTATGTAATGGTCGTGTGTAAATAGGATATTTTAGATTATCATTATTTGATAATCTACGTAAAGCTTTTTTAAACCTTTATTTATGAAATAAAGGTTATGGTTTGTTTTAAAAATGAATGCAGTCTTTGAAAAATGTCTCATATAGAGGTCAAAACCTCGCAACGAAATCAATTAATATGGAATGTTTTTAATCAATAAGAACGGGACATTTCACCTACAACTAATTATCCAGAGTTAGATGTACAGAAATAAATTGATATATATTATCTTGACCCAATCCACGACCCAGTATATACACGTCTCATGCTAGATCACAACTCAAAGTATATATATTTTTGGAATCAACCTCAACCCTGTATAGCTAACTCCAACATTACTGCATATAGAGTGTCTATGGTTGTTCCAAATAATATATATAGATGGGTCGATATGATATGTCAAAACATTTGCATACATGTGTATGGTATCCCAAGATTACATAATATATTAGAATATATTTATTATACAATATAAGTTAGCTAGGATATGATTAATATAGATTTGTTACCAATTTTCACGTAGCTACAACAAGAAAAATTATCCAATCTTGTTTTACCCATAACTTCTTTGTTTTAAATCCGTTTTGAGTGAATCCAATTGCTATGGTTTCATATTGAACTTAAGTTTATGAATCTATACAGAAAAAGTATAAGTTTATAGTCGAAAATACATGTTACAAGTCATTTTTGTAAAGGTAGTCATTTCAGTCGAAAGAACGACGTCTAGATAACCATTTTGGAAAACATACTTCCACTTTGAGTTTAATCATGATTTTTGGATATAGTTTCATGTTCATAAGAAAAATCATTTTCCCAAAGGAACAACTTTGAAATCAAAGTTTATTATAGTTTTTAATTAACTAACCCAAAACAGCCCGCAGTGTTACTACAACGGCGTATATCCAGTTTTACGGTGTTTTTCGTGTTTTCAGGTTTTAAATCATTAAGTTAGCATATCATATAGATACAGAACATGTGTCTATTTGATTTTAAAATTCAAGTTAGAAGGATTTACTTTTGTTTGCGAACAAGTTTAGAATTAACTAAAATATGTTCTAGCGATTTCAAGTTTAAACCTTCGAATAAGGTAGTTTTATATATGAATCGAATGATGTTATGAACATCATTACTACCTCAGGTTTTGTGGATAAACCTACTGTAAATAAGAAAAATAGATCTAGCTTCAAAGGATCCTTGGATGGCTTGAAAGTTCTTGAAGCAGAATCATGACACGAAAACAAGTTCAAGTAAGATTTCCACTCGAAATAAGATTGTTATAGTTATAGAAATTGAATCAAAGTTTGAATATGAGTATTACCTTGTATTAGAAAGATATCTTACTATAAATAAGAAAGATTTCTTAAGGTTGGATGTGAAATGTCCCGTTCTTATTGATTAAAAACGTTCCATATTAATTGATTTCGTTGCGAGGTTTTGACCTCTATATGTGACGTTTTTCAAAAACTGCATTCATTTTAAAACAAACCATAACCTTTATTTCATCAATAAAGGTTTAAAATGCTTTACGTAGATTATCAAATAATGATAATCTAAAATATCCTGTTTACACACGACTATTACATAATGGTTTACAATACAAATATGTTACAACGAAATAAGTTTCTTGAATGCAGTTTTTACACAATATCATACAAGCATGGACTCCAAATCTTGTCCTTATTTAAGTATGCGATAGCGGAAGCTCTTAATAATCACCTGAGAATAAACATGTTTAAAACGTCAACAAAAATGTTGGTGAGTTATAGGTTTAACCTATATATATCAAATCGTAACAATAGACCACAAGATTTCATATTTCAATATACATCCCATACATAGAGATAAAAATCATTCATATGGTGAACACCAGGTAACCGACATTAACAAGATGCATATATAAGAATATCCCCATCATTCTGGGACACCCTTCGGATATGATATAAATTTCGAAGTACTAAAGCATCCGGTACTTTGGATGGGGTTTGTTAGGCCCAATAGATCTATCTTTAGGATTCGCGTCAATTAGGGTGTTTGTTCCCTAATTCTTAGATTACCAGACTTAATAAAAAGGGGCATATTCGATTTCGATAATTCAACCATAGAATGTAGTTTCACGTACTTGTGTCTATTTTGTAAATCATTTATAAAACCTGCATGTATTCTCATCCCAAAAATATTAGATTTTAAAAGTGGGACTATAACTCACTTTCACAGATTTTTACTTCGTCGGGAAGTAAGACTTGGCCACTGGTCGATTCACGAACCTATAACAAATATTTACATATATATCAAAGTATGTTCAAAATATATTTACAACACTTTTAATACATTTTGATGTTTTAAGTTTATTAAGTCAGCTGTCCTCGTTAGTAACTTACAACTAGTTGTCCACAGTTAGATGTACAGAAATATATCGATATATATTATCTTGAATCAATCCACGACCCAGTGTATACATGTCTCAGGCTAGATCACAACTCAAAGTATATATATTTTTGGAATCAACCTCAACCCTGTATAGCTAACTCCAACATTACAGCATATAGAGTGTCTATGGTTGTTCCAAATAATATATATACATGGGTCGATATGATATGTCAAAACATTTGCATACGTGTCTATGGTATCCCAAGATTACATAATATATTAGAATATATGTATAATACAATATAAGTTAGCTAGGATATGATTTGTATAGAATTGTTAATATTTCCCGTAGCTACAAAAATAAAAAAATATTCAATCTTGTTTTATCCATAACTTCTTCATTTTAAATCCGTTTTGAGTGAATAAAACTGCTATGGTTTCATATTGAACTCTATTTTATGAATCTAAACAAAAAAAAATATAGGTTTATAGTCAGAAATATAAGTTACAAGTCATTTTTGTAAGAGGTAGTCATTTCAGTCGAAAGAACGACGTCTTGATGACCATTTTGAAAAACATACTTCCACTTTGAGTTTAACCATGATTTTTGGATATAGTTTTATATTCATAAGAAAAATCATTTTCCCAGAAGAACAACTTTTAAATCAAAGTTTATCATAGTTTTTAATTATCAAACTCAAAACAGCCCGCGGTGTTACTACGACGGCGTATGTCCAGTTTTACGGTGTTCTTCGTGTTTCCAGGTTTTAAATCATTAAGTTAGCATATCATATAGATATATAACATGTGTTTAGTTGATTTTAAAAGTCAAGTTAGAAGGATTAACTTTTGTTTGCGAACAAGTTTAGAATTAACTAAACTATGTTCTAGTGATTTCAAGTTTAAACCTTCGAATAAGATAGCTTTATATGTATGAATCGAATGATGTTATGAACATCATTACTACCTCAATTTTTGTGGATAAACCTACAGGGAAAGAGACAAATGGATCTAGCTTCAAAGGATCTTGAATGGCTTGAAAGTTCTTGAAGTAGAATCATGACACGAAAACAAGTTCAAGTAAGATTTCCACTCGAAATAAGATTGTTATAGTTATAGAAATTGAATCAAAGTTTGAATATGAGTATTACCTTATATTAGAAAGATATCTTACTATAAATAAGAAAGATTTCTTGAGGTTGGATGATCACTCTACAAGATTGGAAGTAAGCTAGCAAACTTGGAAGTATTCTTGATTTTATGAAACTAGAACATGTAGAATTTATGAAGAACACTTAGAACTTGAAGATAGAACTTGAGAGAGATCAATTAGATGAAGAAAATTGAAGAATGAAAGTGTTTATAGGTTTTTTTGGTCGTTGGTGTATGGATTAGATATAAAGGATATGTAATTTTGTTTTCATGTAAATAAGTCATGAATGATTACTCATATTTTTGTAATTTTATGAGATATTTCATGCTAGTTGCCAAATGATGGTTCCCACATGTGTTAGGTGACTCACATGGGCTACTAATAGCTGATCATTGGAGTGTATATACCAATAGTACATACATCTAAAAGCTGTGTATTGTACGAGTACGAATACGGGTGCATACGAGTAGAATTATTGATGAAACTGAATGAGGATGTAATTATAAGCATTTTTATTAAGTAGAAGTATTTTGATAAGTGTCTTGAATTCTTTCAAAAGTGTATGAATACATATTAAAACACTACATGTATATACATTTTAACTGAGTCGTTAAGTCATCGTTAGTCGTTACATGTAAGTGTTGTTTTGAAACCTTTAGGTTAACGATCTTGTTAAATGTTGTTAACCCAATGTTTATAATATCAAATGAGATGTTAAATTATTATATTATCATGATATTATGAGGTACGGATATCTCTTAATATGATATATATACATTAAATGTCGTTACAACGATAATCGTTACATATATGTCTCGTTTCAAAATCATCAAGTTAGTAGTCTTGTTTTTACATATGTAGTTCATTGTTAATATACTTAATGATATATTTACTTATCATAATATCATGTTAACTATATATATAACCATATATATGTCATCATATAGTTTTTACAAGTTTTAACATTCGTGAATCACCGGTCAACTTGGGTGGTCAATTGTCTATATGAAACCTATTTCAATTAATGAAGTCTTAACAAGTTTGATTGCTTAACATGTTGGAAACACTTAATCATGTAAATAACAATTTCATTTAATATATATATAAATATGGAAAAGTTCGGGTCACTACAGTACCTACCCATTAAATAAATTTCATCCCGAAATTTTAAGCAGTTGGAGGTGTTGACGTATCTTCTGGAAATAAATGCGGGTATTTCTTCTTCATCTGATCTTCTCGTTCCCAGGTGAACTCGGGTCCTCTTCGAGCATTCCATCGAACCTTAACAATTGGTATCTTGTTTTGCTTAAGTCTTTTAACCTCACGATCCATTATTTCGACGGGTTCTTCGATGAATTGAAGTTTTTCGTTGATTTGGATTACATCTAACGGAATAGTGAGATCTTCTTTAGCAAAACATTTCTTCAAATTCGAGATGTGGAAAGTGTTATGTAAAGCCGCGAGTTGTTGAGGTAACTCAAGTCGGTAAGCTACTGGTCCGACACGATCAATAATCTTGAATGGTCCGATATACCTTGGATTTAATTTCCCTTGTTTACCAAATCGAACAACGCCTTTCCAAGGTTCAACTTTAAGCATGACCATCTGTCCAATTTCAAATTCTATATCTTTTCTTTTAATGTCAGCGTAGCTCTTTTGTCGACTTTGGGCGGTTTTCAACCGTTGTTGAATTTGGATGATCTTCTCGGTAGTTTCTTGTATTATCTCCGGACCCGTAATCTATCTATCCCCCACTTCACTCCAACAAATCGGAGACCTGCAATTTCTACCATAAAGTGCTTCAAACGGCGTCATCTCAATGCTTGAATGGTAGCTGTTGTTGTAGGAAAATTCTGCTAACGATAGATGTTGATCCCAACTATTTCTGAAATCAATAACAAATGCTCGTAGCATGTCTTCAAGCGTTTGTATCGTCCTTTCGCTCTGCCCATCAGTTTGTGGATGATAGGCAGTACTCATGTCTAGACGAGTTCCTAATGCTTGCTGTAATTTCTGCCAGAATCTTGAAATAAATCTGCCATCCCTATCAGAGATAATAGAGATTGGCATTCCATGTCTGGAGACGACTTCCTCCAAATACAGTCGTGCTAACTTCTCCATCGTGTCATCTTCTCTTATTGGCAGGAAGTGTGCTGATTTGGTGAGACGATCAACTATTACCCAAATAGTATCAAAACCACTTGCAGTCCTTGGCAATTTAGTGATGAAATCTATGGTAATGTTTTCTCATTTCCATTCCGGGATTTCGGGTTGTTGAAGTAGACCTGATGGTTTCTGATGCTCAACTTTGACCTTAGAACACGTCAAACATTCTCCTACGTATTTAGTAACATCGGCTTTCATACCTGGCCACCAAAAATGTTTCTTGAGATCCTTGTACATCTTCCTCGTTCCAGGATGTATTGAGTATCTGGTTTTATGAGCTTCTCTAAGTACCATTTCTCTCATATCTCCAAATTTTGGTACCCAAATCCTTTCAGCCCTATATCGGGTTCCGTCTTCCCAAATATTAAGATGCTTCTATGATCCTTTGGGTATTTCATCCTTTAAATTTCCCACTTTTAAAACTCCTTGTTGCGCCTCCTTTATTTGAGTAGTAAGGTTATTATGAATCATTATATTCATAGATTTTACTCGAATGGGTTCTCTATCCTTCCTGCTCAAGGCGTCGGCTACCACATTTGCCTTCCCTGGGTGGTAACGAATCTCAAAGTCGTAATCATTGAACAATTCAATCCACCTACGCTGCCTCATATTCAGTTGTTTCTGATTAAATATGTGTTGAAGACTTTTGTGGTCGGTATATATAATACTTTTGACCCCATATAAGTAGTGCCTCCAAGTCTTTAATGCAAAAACAACCGCGCCTAATTCCAAATCATGCATCGTATAATTTTGTTCGTGAATCTTCAATTGTCTAGACGCATAAGCAATCACCTTCGTTCGTTGCATTAATACACAACCGAGACCTTGCTTTGATGCGTCATAATAAATCACAAAATCATCATTCCCTTCAGGCAATGACAATATAGGTGCCGTAGTTAGCTTTTTCTTCAATAACTAAAACGCTTTCTCTTGTTCATCATTCCATTCAAATTTCTTCCCTTTATGCGTTAATGCAGTCAAGGGTTTTGCTATTCTGAAAAAGTCTTGGATGAACCTTCTGTAGTAACCAGCTAGTCCTAAAAACTGGCGTATGTGTTTCAGAGTTTTCGGTGTTTCCCACTTTTCAACAGTTTCTATCTTTGCCGGATCCACCTTAATACCTTCTTTGTTCACTATGTGACCGAGGAATTGAACTTCATCCAACCAAAATGCACACTTTGAAAACTTAGCGTACAATTCTTCCTTCCTCAATACTTCTAACACCTTTCTCAAATGTTCACCGTGTTCTTGGTCATTCTTTGAGTAAATAAGTATGTCATCAATGAAAACAATGACAAACTTGTCAAGGTATGGTCCACACACTCGGTTCATAAGGTCAATGAACACAGCTGGTGCATTAGTTAAACCAAACGGCATAACCATAAACTCGTAATGACCGTAACGTGTTCTGAAAGCAGTCTTTGGAATATCATCTTCTTTCACCCGCATTTGATGATACCCGGAACGTAAGTCAATCTTTGAATAAACAGACGAGCCTTATAGTTGATCAAATAAGTCGTCGATTCTCGGTAGTGGGCAGCGGTTCTTGATGGTAAGTTTGTTCAACTCTCGGTAGTCGATACACAACCTGAATGTACCATCTTTCTTCTTGACAAACAAAACAGGAGCTCCCCACGGTGATGTACTTGGTCGAATGAAACCACGCTCTAAAAGTTCTTGTAATTGGCTTTGCAGTTCTTTCATCTCGCTGGGTGCGAGTCTGTAAGGAGTACGAGCTATTGGTGCAGCCCCTGGTACAAAATCTATTTGAAATTCAACGGATCGATGTGGGGGTATGATGTTAAGCGAGGTGTATATAAAATAGTTATTAATTTTAGCAGAAAACACTATTAAATACGATACAATTTTACACAAGATATTTATTTATTTATAGAATGGATATACTTAAACCTTGCTACAACACTTATAGGCAGTGTACCTAATCGTACAGTAGTGTAGTTTTTAGTAAGTCCGGTTCGTTCCACAAGGAAATCTTTAAACAAAGCTCAACGCTATATTAGTTTACTTTTATAAAAATACAAATATATATATAAGTAATATTATTATTATAAAGGGGGGTTTTTACCGTTTAATGACCGGTTTGTCGATTTTAAGATTTTAGTCGCAGTTAAAACCTAATGTAAAATATAAAATAAATACAAGACTTAAATTAAAGCGTAAAGTAAATAACGATAATGAAATTGCAAATAATAAAAGTGCGATAAAATAAAATTGCGATAATTAAAAAGTACGATAATTAAAAGTGCGATTAAATAACAATAAATAAAAGTGCGATAATTAGAAGTGCAATTAAATATAAAATAAAGGAAATTAAATATGAAATAAAAGAATTATGCTTATTTAAACTTCCGTAATCATGATGTTTGACGTGTTGATTTTAGTTTTATGCCCATGGGTTAATTGTCCTTTGTCCTGGATTATTTAATCTGTCCGTCTGGTTTTTGTCCATAACAGTCCATCAGTCATAAATATAAAGTGCGAGTGTCCTCATCAAATTATTCTTATACCCGAAGTTAAATATTCCAACTAATTGGGGATTCGAATTGTAACAAGGTTTTAATACTTTGTTTAATGAATACACCAGGTTATCGACTGCGTGTAAACCAAGGTTTTACTACTTTGCTAACAATTACACCAATTACCCTTGAATGTAATTTCACCCTTGTTTTAATTATTCTAGTGGCTATTAATCCATTCCCATGTCCGGTTAAATGAACGATTATTCGTACATATAAATACCCTGCCCATCGTGTCCGATCGAGTGTATATGGTAATTTATAGGGACGCCCAATTGTAAATCTTTATATTAACATTAACAAACTATCATTTAGTTAAACAAATATAAAGCCCATTAATAGCCCATAGTCTAATTTCCACAAGTGTCGTTCTTTTGTCCAAACCCCAATTATGGTACAAAGCCCAATTACCCAATTTTAGTAATTAACCCAACATCATGATTACTTCGTTTTAAATAAGCATGATAATAACTTAGCTACGAGACATTAATATAAAAAGGTTGAACATAACTTACAATGATTAAAAATAGCGTAGCGTTACACGGACAGAATTTCGACTTACACCCTTACAACATTCGCTAACATACCCTTATTATTAGAATTATAATTAAAATTAAAATTAAAATATAAATTATATATATATATTTTACGTATATATGAGAGAAGAGAGAAATAGATTGTGTATTTTGATCAGAATTCGGTTGGCTTTATAGGGATTTTCGAAATTTGGGGCTCCACGACTCGCGGTAAAATCCTCTTCAAACTCCGCGAGTCGCGGAGAATGAATTTACAGCTCACACCCTTGGAGTCTTTCTCTGCCGACGGTTTTATAATATATATATAATATATATATAATTAATATAATTAATTATATATTATATTATATTTATATACATAGTTAACTTGTAATTTTTAGTCCGTTGCGTCGAGCGTTAAGAGTTGACTCTGGTCCCGGTTCCGGATTTTCGAACGTCCTTGCGTACAATTTTATATTTTGTACTTTGCGTTTTGAATCTTGTACTCTTGTAATTTCGAGACGTTTCTTATCAATAATTGGAACCTCTTTGATTGTCTTTTGTTCTTTTGAGCTTTTTGGTCGTTTGCGTCTTCAATTCGTCGAATAATGCTATGAAATATATGTTCGTTTTTAGCATTATCAAATATTCCCACACTTGAGCGTTGCTTGTCCTCAAGCAATATCGTCTTGAAATACTAGAATCACTTCTTTATTCTTCACACTTTGTACATCAGTGATTTCTATACGGCGGTATAAACAATGGTAGTAACGATATGGTTTACAGTCCCACATGACTATAAAAATTTAGATCCATTAAGGAAATTGGATCTTTATGAAAACATTTGATCTTTTGAAAATTAAATCTAGTTTTTACCCTAGATAAGTTTTCCGGGATAACCCTTTACCGGTGTTTGCAAAATATTTTTGTGGGTTTGGTGGGTTTCAAATTTGAAAATTTTAGCTCAAAACTTGCGGTTTTGTGTCACCCACTTGCTAACCTTGTATTTGGAAAGCAACACCTCCAGTTTACTTGTCCCGTATATTACCTTTCGATAAACTACCGTCCGGTTGTAAAGGAAAGCGTTGAACAAGCAACTGTTAAGGCAATGTCCCCTGACATGCTTTTAATTATGGTCTGTAACGTGTCGGACGCAATTACTATCCTTGGTAGGAGCAATAGTAAAGCTCACCCTCATAATTTTTCGGTATGGCACACGGTCCTGTCTTTGACCATGCTATGCAACCACCGTTCTTACGGTTGACACCCGATTTAGTTCAGGCAACCTAATGAATTCCAGGTGAATTCCTAAGATTTTACGTTCAATGGTAATGAACGCATTGAAAATAGGGTTTTCAGAAAACAAATCGGTTTATAATTTTGATCAAAATATTTTCTCGTTCAAGCTCGAGTTTAGATATCATTGAATTCCATGAGTTTGAATTCTCAATCTTTAAGGTCAATCTCTAGGATTGAGTAATATCAGTCTTAAAAGCTGATTTTTAATCTTTAAGGAGATTATCCTTTCTAGGGATCTGATTCATTAGTCTTATCCAGCTAATTTGCATGGTGCCCCCCATTGTACGAGATAAATCCTTCTCATGGTTAGGATAAATCCGACCACTTGGCGACCCTGTTTAATGCTGAGGTCCGTGGATTTCCTGCTGATTTTAGTGATGACTTTTCTAGATTTTTCGTCAACCTACAGCTGGTCTGGACGACAACTTCATGACCTAAATCAAGAAGCGCGTTTCTTTTTCGGAAGACTTTACTTCCTTTTAATGATGGAATTGATTCATCGTGTAGATCCATCTCTTCTTTTCTTTCATTGGGTAAAACAGTTTAGTTTAGTTCAAAGCAAAAGTATTTTCAGTTATTTGTTACAGATATATGTGACATATGTTTAAAATATCTTGGTAAATTTTCCCACACTTGGCTTTTATTTTTCTTTTTATCGTCCTCTATTCCATTTTAAATGAATTTTAAAATTTTAGTTTGTTTCTCAATTTATGTCCTTTCCGAGGTAACAATAATTTCGGTGTTAAAACCTAGTTTTATCGTTCATAAATATGTATAAACATAATTTGAATTCATTTAATTGAAAATTTTGAAAAATTTTACTAGAATTGGGTAGTCAGTATATAAGACTAGGGCTGTTCTTTTTTATCAGAGAGCACTAGATTCTAATACAACTACTGCTTTACTAGTATTTTTAATGGTAACCAAGTGTTTAAGATAAAAATTTTAAATACAGTAGTGTACCTAAGTGGTATCACTACACAGGAGGGCATTATGGGCCTCAACTAACAGCAAGAAAAGTTTATGAAGCTGGATTCTATTGGCCTACAATTTACAAAGACGCACACTTTCTTTGCAAATCCTGTGATGTGTAACATCCCGCGTTTTTCCGTTAAATTTAATTTTAACACCGTCTTTTTTAAAAAAAAAAAAAACATAATCTTTCGTATTTAAATTAATAGTTTTCGTGAGTAACGTTCATTATATTCCCGCTATTTAATTATAACATCACTCGTCTACTCGAGCGTTTTTTAAAATATTCGTTTGGTTAATTCCCGCACCCGCTTTGAAACTTGAGGGACTAAACTTGCCAAGAGGGCAAAGAGATGACTAGGTCAACTAGTCAACCTTCACCCTCCTCCATTCAATCACCTCCACCTCTCTCTCTTTCTCTCTATCAAGAACACACACAAACACCCAATTCAATCATTCATCATCTAAATTCAATCTTGGAAGCTCACAACAAATCCGATTACATTTTCGTGATCCTCTCTTCATCCTCTACATTTTGATACAAACTTCATCTCGTTTGGGTAACATTTCTAAAACTCTAGATTTCTTTAAATTCGTGTTTTTGACTTGAAATTGTGTTAGTTAGTGTCTATGGCTCGTGTATAACATGAATATATGTTTTGTTTGCTCGATTCGTTGTTTTGAGTAACTAGTTTGAACATTTGAAATGGGTTAGCTTAATCCTTGATTTTGGATGAGTTAATGTTGTTAGATTGTTAAAGTGCATGTTTTAATTGTGTTACTAGTATCACTAGCTTCGTTTTGATGCGTAGGTTGATTAAGGAAACTTCAAAAAAACATGAATATTGATTTTTGCGGATTTTGGTTAGGGTTTGATAGACTTAAAACGAACTTTTGATGTTTCGAATGCCATGAAATGTTATTAGTAAGTGTTTAGTTGTAATGTATGCTTCGTTACCTTCAAAACGGCATATCGTATGTGTAAATTGGATTCCCGAATCATAAAATACGTTTTACGAACTTGAAACTTTGAAAATAAACCTTTCTTGATCAATTGACGAGTTTTCGGTTATTGTAAATGATGTTTTTGATTAATGATATGTGGTTAGTTGTATTCCTTGTCGAAATAGCTTTCCGATGATATAAAATACATGTTCTAATTGTTTGCGGATCATAAAATGTGATTGTTTGTGTTTTGGTTCGTGCATACTTTGAAAACTGACCAGAATTCTCTGGCCAGGTAGTGGCGCGGCGCGCCACATCCCCGCGCGGCGCGCAGAATCGCCTGGCCAGATTCTGCTCACTTTGGCGCATTTCACGCGAAATGTTTGACTAGCTATCGACCTCCGATTCACATGAAACTTGTTCTAATATGCTTATATATGAATAAAAACCTCAGAAAAATAGTTCGGGACCGAACCCGAACGTGTTGACTTTTTCGTTGACTTTGACCAAGTTTGACTTTTAGTCAAACTTAACCAAACTTTTATACAATCATTCTAACATGCTTTTATACTTGTTTCTTGTATGAAACTTGACAACGTGATTCACATGCTATACTTAATTGAGTCGTAACGAGCCATAGGACTAATTGAACACATTTCACCCGACCTTGTGTCGTAACCGGTTAATTGATACAACTTACTTGTTTAGGTCAAGGCTAAGCAACTTTCATGCACACGTTTACTTTGTGAAGTACTTTTATACTCGTGCACTCGAGGTGAGATCATAGTCCCACTTTTTCAATCACTTTTATTCTTTACATCGTGGGCTGAGAAACACATACATTTCATACTTATTTACTTTTCATGCTTTTACATTGTGAACAAATACGAGTACAAAGATGCATACGAGTTTGAACAAAAGTCCTCAATCCAATTATCATTAGTTCCACTTGCAGGGTGTAAGTGTAAGCGTGTAATTATGTTGTGTGGCCATACGGGTTTAACAAACCCTCATTCAGACGGTTCGCTACCGTTAGTGAATGAAATATAATTTCAACAATGTATAGTGTAAGTTCTAACACTAAATTCAAAATTCAGAGGGAAGATTCGGTTAAGCCTTGATAATTGGGTGCTCGTGATACAAATACTATTTTGGAATGTGAACGATTTTGGTTGAGCAATTCTTAAAGAACCTTGTGGTTCAATACAATTTACTTACTAAACCTATGATTTCACCAACGTTTTCGTTGACAGATTTCTATGTTTTTCTCAGGTCTTGCATGATATGTGATACATGCTTCCGCTCATTATTTGATACTTGCATTGGATGTCGAGTATACATGCTTTTCATGGAGCGTCTTTTGACTTTACTTTAAACCGTGTCGCCTAGATTTCAATCGTACTTATAACGTTGTAACTTAACTTTTGGTTGAACAATTCTTGTAAACGTTGAAACAATCTTTATTTTGAAATGAAGGCGACATATTTTGGTCAAACGTTATCTTAAAGACTTATAATCAGGTAATGGGACCCACGTAGCCGACGCCGTCACTTGACGATTTGTCGGGGTCGCTACAGTTGGTATCAGAGCCTTGGTTGTAGGGATTTAGAGTTCATTTGTGTCCACCCCGAGTCACAGGGTACATAGGTGAATCTAGACTACAACCGGCATATAGACTGCATTAGGAATTACTTGACTATTTGTGCATTTATACTCGAACTCTTCTATCATATCTAACTCGTATTCGATCTTGATCTTACGTTGATAAATTTTGTTGACGCGCCACCTTGACTTTATGAAGTAATGTTAAATGCACATGAGAATCAGGGTAATATAATTTCCGGGATTATATTACGGTGATTCACATGGACGTTCCGACATTATGACATAAAGAATTTAGGGCGAATCAAGGAAAATTTTCTCTCTATCCTTATTCCATACTCCGGTTAGTATTGTTGAAAATACTAACCAACGATATTCTTGTGTCATGAAGGAACAATGGCTCGTCGACGCGCTCCTCCCGAAACTCCCGAACAAGCCCTCCAACGTATGATAGCCACTGCCGTGGATGCGGCCATGGCCGGTCACTCCTCCAACAACAACAATAACAACCACAACCATAACAACCATGGAGCCGGTAATTCAAACGAGGGTTGCTCCTACGAAACTTTCATGGGGTGCAAACCTCACACCTTCGATGGGACCGGAGGACCGGTTGTGCTCACCCGATGGTTTGAGCAAACAGAAGCCGTTTTTAGCATAAGCGGTTGTCGGGACCAAGACAAAGTCAAATATTCCACCCACACTTTTGCCGGTATCGCCCTCACATGGTGGAATACGTATGTGCTGTCGGTGGGTATCGATGAAGCCCACACACTCTCATGGGCCGACTTAAAGAAAAAGATGATCACCGAATACTTCCCGCGCGAAGAGACCCGTAAGCTCGAACACGAACTAAGAACTTTAAAAGCGGTCGGGAATGACCTTAAGGCCTATAATCAACGATTCTCCGAACTTGCTTTGATGTGCCCAAATCTTGTGAACCCCGAATCTTTAAGGGTTGAACTTTACATGGATGGTCTCCCCAAGAGCATCAAACAAGGAGTAATGTCATCCAAACCCGCTAACCACCAAGAGGCTTTGAATATGGCCCGCCAATTGATTGAAACAGTGGACGAGATTGAAGTGCCGGCACGTAAAGCCGAGGATAAGTCGGGTGACAACAAAAGAAAATGGGAAGCCCCCCAATCAAGCAATTACAACAACCCCGCCAAGAAGCCCTTCATCCCCAACGGCAAGAAAGGTTATACCAGACACCTACCGTATTGTAACGAGTGCTACAAACATCATTTAGGTGAATGTGGCAAACCATTTTGCTTGAAGTGTCAAAGAAGTGGCCATGTAGCCCACGATTGTAGGAATACCGCTCCCGTCCCCCAAAAGGAGCACAATGCACCCAAGACGGGTGTTTGTTTTGAATGTGGCCAACCGGGTCATTTTAGGAGTGCGTGCCCAAACAAGAAAATCAACCCCAACGCACGCCGTTGAACTTTCAACATCGACACCTAGGATGCCCGAGACGACGATGGACTAGTCACGGGTACGTTTCTTCACAACAAACAGTATATTTCATACTTATTCGATTCGATTACCGCTAGATGTTTATTAACCAAGTCTTTGACTCGTGCTCTTTACATTCCACTTTTTTTCCCCTAGATATTACTTAGACGATTTAAGTGACCAACGGAAAATATTGTGTGCCTATAAATTTTATTGGAGGATATACGTTAAGACTTTTGACTTGACACCTATAGAACTAGGGAGCTCGGAACCTATTCGTTAAAAAAAAAAAAAAAAAAAAAAAAAAAAAAAATGTTTCCCCATCATCTTGTATAGATTATCGTGAACTGAGTAATTTTCGGTTGGAAACCGATACCCTCTCCCTCGCATCCATGACCTCATGACTTCTTGCATGAATCCCGTGTGTATTCCAAAACGACCTCCGTTCCGGTTATCATCAATTGGGGGTTAAGGGAGACGATGTCTCCTGAGTCTTCTCCGAACTCGCAACGTTAGTTGTAAATCCCTCTTAGTACCATTCGATTTATCCAAGGCTCGTCCGTATTCATGAACCTCCTAAACCACGTATGCAACTTATCTAGACGAATCTGTTATCACATTTATAGATGACATCTTAACTTATTCAAGTAAAGAAGGCAAACGAACAACATCATCATCTTACGCTCGAACTTTGAGAAAAGAGCAACTCTATACCAAATTCTCCGAGTGAGAATTTCTGTTAAACGAAGTCAAATTTTCTAGACCAGGATGTTAATGGTCAAGGCATTACAATCAATCTCGAAATCAAGCCACACGTGATCATGAAACTCTCTCAACTCAGACTTGTATTCGTAAAATCTTAGAACTCGCCTGTTATCACCGAAGATTCATTTCTGACTTTTCTCGTGTTACCCGACTTTTAAACTCGTTAACTCACTAAGGGAAAACTTTAAACCTCTACGTGTTCGAACCTTGAGCGTGATTCTTCACACCAACATTTCTAGTTAAAATCGTATAGCAACAGATGGAACTCAAACATGGAAATATTTCTACATGAACGCCGAAAGGCATACTCTCTCGACTCAAAAATTAACGTAACTAAAATTCGTTATTTTGCACGAAGAAGTCGAATACTAAATTGTGGATCCGATCAATTTTCTCGTCATCACGTACCACACTACACACCTCTGATATTTCACCGTTACCGTCTAATATTACTGGAATTTAAGATAGCACACAATCCAACGATACTTCACTCTTCTTTGACTTAACGCCCTTGTGTTTCTGATAATCGGTCAACTATTATTCAACCCCGAACTATACAACTACGTGTACTACCTCGTTTCTCTTTCAGACTTCAACTTTTGACAACTAGAGGCACGTTATGGCAACCTCGAGATGTAAGCTCATCCTATTCTAAGTCCTCATTTCACTCCTATCTTTATCGCTCGCATTTTCGTTTAAAGAAACTCCTTGTAACATTTCTCCATGGATAGAGAAATTCCTCATATTACATTAGTATTCGCCATGAGGGTGAATAGTCCTAACGAACATTTTTCGAACCCTAACTAACTTGTTCAAACGTATCTTAAGAGATTCTATTCCAACACGGTGTATCCTTGTCAATTATTCTGTATCGAAATACTCGTTTCACTTCTAGTTTTACAAGGAACCTTGGGAACTCGCTTAGACATGAGTACCGCGTATCATCCAAAACCCGACGGACCGAACAAACATACGATTTAAGTCTTGAAAACCATAATACGAATTTGTATTACCAACTTCAAATTTACTTGAGAAAAGTATTTTCCTTAACCGAATCCTCATACTACAATGATTTTCATTCGAGTTTTAACGTCACACCTTTTGAAACCACATGTGACCGAAAACGTCATTCTCCTTTGTCGAACCAAGTAAACGATGATCAATTCACCGGGGCCGAGGTTGTTCATGAGCAACCGAGAAAATTTATTCATATTCAGGTAAAACCCTACGCGACTCGTAATCACCAAGAGCTACGCCGATGTTAGACGTAAACATTTCAAATTCCACGTGGGAAACCGCGTCACGTTAAGAGTCGCACCTTGGAAAGGTGCAATCCGTTTCGGGAAAACGTAGGAAGCTAAATCCGCGATATTTTGATCCTTTAAATTCTTGGGGTGTTTTGGACCCGTCGCTAGCCGTTTAGACTTTTCCGACTCATTTTGGGTCTCCGTTATCCTACATTCGATGTATCAACTCAAAGACGTGTTTTGCGAAACGAGAACTTGTTATCTTCTTTGATGAACTCACTATCGACGATAAACCTCACTTCCTAGGAGGACCGGAAACCATAAAATCAAGGAACCAAACCTTAAAACAACATACGACCCCGACCTTCAGGTTCGTTGAAATACCCAAGGACGTACTTCTCCCTCACTCGTAGAATTGGCAACGCAAGATCTCGAGGAAGATTCAACAACTACTACTTCCAACTAAATTTCGGGACGAAATTTCTTTTGAGGTGTGGATAATGTAACATCCCGCGTTTTTCCGTTAAATTTAATTTTAACACCGTCTTTTTAAAAAAAAAAAACATAATCTTTCGTATTTAAATTAATAGTTTCCGTGAGTAACGTTCATTATATTCCCGCTATTTAATTATAACATCACTCGTCTACTCGAGCGTTTTTTAAAATATTCGTTTGGTTAATTCCCGCACCCGCTTTGAAACTTGAGGGACTAAACTTGCCAAGAGGGCAAAGAGATGACTAGGTCAACTAGTCAACCTTCACCCTCCTCCATTCAATCACCTCCACCTCTCTCTCTTTCTCTCTATCAAGAACACACACAAACACCCAATTCAATCATTCATCATCTAAATTCAATCTTGGAAGCTCACAACAAATCCGATTACATTTTCGTGATCCTCTCTTCATCCTCTACATTTTGATACAAACTTCATCTCGTTTGGGTAACATTTCTAAAACTCTAGATTTCTTTAAATTCATGTTTTTGACTTGAAATTGTGTTAGTTAGTGTCTATGGCTCGTGTATAACATGAATATATGTTTTGTTTGCTCGATTCGTTGTTTTGAGTAACTAGTTTGAACATTTGAAATGGGTTAGCTTAATCCTTGATTTTGGATGAGTTAATGTTGTTAGATTGTTAAAGTGCATGTTTTAATTGTGTTACTAGTATCACTAGCTTCGTTTTGATGCGTAGGTTGATTAAGGAAACTTCAAAAAAACATGAATATTGATTTTTGCGGATTTTGGTTAGGGTTTGATAGACTTAAAACGAACTTTTGATGTTTCGAATGCCATGAAATGTTATTAGTAAGTGTTTAGTTGTAATGTATGCTTCGTTACCTTCAAAACGGCATATCGTATGTGTAAATTGGATTCCCGAATCATAAAATACGTTTTACGAACTTGAAACTTTGAAAATAAACCTTTCTTGATCAATTGACGAGTTTTCGGTTATTGTAAATGATGTTTTTGATTAATGATATGTGGTTAGTTGTATTCCTTGTCGAAATAGCTTTCCGATGATATAAAATACATGTTCTAATTGTTTGCGGATCATAAAATGTGATTGTTTGTGTTTTGGTTCGTGCATACTTTGAAAACAGACCAGAATTCTCTGGCCAGGTAGTGGCGCGGCGCGCCACATCCCCGCGCGGCGCGCAGAATCGCCTGGCCAGATTCTGCTCACTTTGGCGCATTTTACGCGAAATGTTTGACTAGCTATCGACCTCCGATTCACATGAAACTTGTTCTAATATGCTTATATATGAATAAAAACCTCAGAAAAATAGTTCGGGACCGAACCCGAACGTGTTGACTTTTTCGTTGACTTTGACCAAGTTTGACTTTTAGTCAAACTTAACCAAACTTTTATACAATCATTCTAACATGCTTTTATACTTGTTTCTTGTATGAAACTTGACAACGTGATTCACATGCTATACTTAATTGAGTCGTAACGAGCCATAGGACTAATTGAACACATTTCACCCGACCTTGTATCGTAACCGGTTAATTGATACAACTTACTTGTTTAGGTCAAGGCTAAGCAACTTTCATGCACACGTTTACTTTGTGAAGTACTTTTATACTCGTGCACTCGAGGTGAGATCATAGTCCCACTTTTTCAATCACTTTTATTCTTTACATCGTGGGCTGAGAAACACATACATTTCATACTTATTTACTTTTCATGCTTTTACATTGTGAACAAATACGAGTACAAAGATGCATACGAGTTTGAACAAAAGTCCTCAATCCAATTATCATTAGTTCCACTTGCAGGGTGTAAGTGTAAGCGTGTAATTATGTTGTGTGGCCATACGGGTTTAACAAACCCTCATTCAGACGGTTCGCTACCGTTAGTGAATGAAATATAATTTCAACAATGTATAGTGTAAGTTCTAACACTAAATTCAAAATTCAGAGGGAAGATTCGGTTAAGCCTTGATAATTGGGTGCTCGTGATACAAATACTATTTTGGAATGTGAACGATTTTGGTTGAGCAATTCTTAAAGAACCTTGTGGTTCAATACAATTTACTTACTAAACCTATGATTTCACCAACGTTTTCGTTGACAGATTTCTATGTTTTTCTCAGGTCTTGCACGATATGTGATACATGCTTCCGCTCATTATTTGATACTTGCATTGGATGTCGAGTATACATGCTTTTCATGGAGCGTCTTTTGACTTTACTTTAAACCGTGTCGCCTAGATTTCAATCGTACTTATAACGTTGTAACTTAACTTTTGGTTGAACAATTCTTGTAAACGTTGAAACAATCTTTATTTTGAAATGAAGGCGACATATTTTGGTCAAACGTTATCTTAAAGACTTATAATCAGGTAATGGGACCCACGTAGCCGACGCCGTCACTTGACGATTTGTCGGGGTCGCTACATGATGCATGTCAAAGGGCCGGAAAAATAAGTCAACGTGATGAAATGCCACAAAATGTCATCCAAGTATGTGAAGTATTTGACATTTGGGGTATTGACTTTATGGGTCCATTTCCAAAATCTCATAATAATCTATATATACTCGTAGCCATTGATTATGTATCTAAATGGGCGGAAGCACAAGCTCTCCCAACTAACGATGCACGAGTTGTAGTCAACTTTTTAAAACGTCTTTTTGCAAGGTTTGGAACACCGAAAGCTTTAATAAGTGATCGGGGTACTCATTTCTGTAATAATCAACTTGAGAAAGTTCTTAAAAGATATGGAGTAACTCATAAAATCTCCACCGCATATCATCCACAAACAAGTGGACAAGTTGAAAATACCAACCGAGCTTTAAAACGTATTCTAGAGAAAACGGTAGGATCAAATCCGAAGGAATGGTCCATTAAATTGGAGGATGCACTATGGGCTTTTAGAACAGCCTACAAAACTCCAATTGGAACCACACCTTTTAGACTTGTTTATGGAAAAGCATGTCATCTTCCAGTAGAAATTGAACACAAAGCATTTTGGGCTTTGAAAACATGTAATCTTGATTTACATGAAGCCGGACGTCTACGACTAAGTCAACTAAATGAATTAGAAGAATTAAGACATGAAGCATACGAAAATTCGTTAATCTATAAAGAAAGAACGAAGAAATGGCATGATAAAAGAATCAGAAGTTCAAAAGAATTTAAAGAAGGGGACAGAGTTCTTCTTTTCAATTCACGATTCAAGCTATTTCCTGGAAAATTGAAATCAAGATGGTCTGGACCATTCATAGTCAAAAGAGTTTTCCCATACGGAACGATAGAATTAATAAATTCAAATGGGATTGAATTTAAAGTTAATGGTCACAGAGTTAAACATTACATACATGGTCCGATGGAAGTCGACAACGAAGTTAATCACAATTTCGACACCACAGCTAACTAAGTGTGGGGAGAATCAAGTCTTTAAAGGATAATATGTATTTCTGTTAGAGTTAGATTGTCTGTTTTCGTATAGTTCTCGAAAATGGAACCCGAATGGTCTTTCCCTAGCAGACCCTAAAGAACTAGTCTTCTCCTCCCATTCTGAATTTTTATTTTTTTTAGGTTTATACAAAATGAAGACTGCCTGTGAACTAAACCATGGTCTAATGCTACACGCTTTGATCACTAAACGTAATAATGACATACTCCCGAGTGAAATAGTATCAGTAATCAGAGAAAGAATGGACGGAGTTAGAAAAGAATCCAGATGCGAAGATAATAAGTTACAATTTGGTAAAGGAAAATCAAAATCCGCAGCGAAAAGAAGAGCACGACACCTAGAAAGATGTCACAAATGCGGAAAATGGTCACATGGAGGTAAATGTTCAAATAATCAAACCTATTCAAATACCGAATTTGTTACTTTATGCAGAGACGGACCGTTCATATGTTTAGAAGAAAAGATACTGAATGCTCGAGGTTACGCCGATGTAGCCATGGAAAACCAATTAAACTGACTATCTTATGAATGGGATAGATCATATAACTAAGAAATCTATTTCACAGGTATGTCTGTACAGTTTTTATTTTTATTTTTATTTTTAACCTTTTGATAATAAACGCTAATTTGTTCGCTAAAAAGTATTAAATTGGTATTGAATAAAATTAGGTTTGGCGACCGAAATTATTGATATCATTCAAAAATTTATTACATCACTGCGAAATTTAACGTTTATTCTTAAGGTATAAATATCTTTAATCAATCAACCCAAAATATTTCAAAAATTCGTCATGAGTTAAATTAGGTCTTGGAACCGAAATTACTTTACCGAAAAGAGAGGCGCATATTTTTGATAATATTTGATTGATTAAAGTGGGATAAAAAGACAAAAACATTTTTAATTTTATTTTTACCATGTTTTTAAAGTTAATATTTAAAATCTTAAATTAATATTGTAAACTTTGTAAAAACAATATTTTTAAAATTATAATTATTTGATTTTTTTAAATTAAGTTTGGTGTGAACTTTTAATTTTTAAAATATAAATTTTTAATTTTATGCATTTCAAATTTTAAGTTTGGTGTGAATTTTTAATATTAATTTTGAATTTTATATTTAAGTTGTGTGAATTTAAAAACAAAAATTTACTTTATATCATTAAGTTAAGAATATGATTTTTAAAATTCGTCGTAAGTTGAAGACTAGGTCTTTGAACCGAAATTGCTTTACCCGAGGGAGGGACGAGAACTTTTATTATCATTATTTTTAATCTTATTGAATTAAAGTATGCCAAAAACATTGAAAAAACCCAAAAAATCTTAGCTTTTAAAACAATCGCTACAAAAAGACAAATTTTAAAATTTTGTCGAAGGACAGACTAGGACATCGATCCGAAACGACCTCGTCCTAAATAACAAGGGAAACAAAATTTTAAAAATTAATTACTTAATTGTTTTAATAAGTTAATGATTATAAAAAAAAAAAAATAAAAAAAAAAATACCAAACTCCGCGAGTCGCGGAGTTTGGAGCCTAAATCTCCGCGACTCGCGGAGGGACCAATTTACAGAAAAAAATAAAACGTAAAAACACAGATCAGTGCACCACACAACTCAAACAACAGCAAAAAAACACAGCGAATTCTGCACGCGAAAAACCCGAAAAACACCCCCAAAAATCCCAATTTTTAACCGTTAATCACCAAATTTTTTGCTAAAATCATGTTGAGAAGGATGCTATCTAAGAATTACTCAAGAAAAACTGTAAATTTCTACACCTAAACACCATTTAATTCGAAATTTGGTGTTCTTGAGCAAATTTTTCCCCAATTTAATTTTGATGCTTTTTAGTGTAATTAGGCTTAAATTGTTTATGTATTATGCTTGTATAACCTAGATTGATGCTGTTTAACATGATTAGAAGCCTTAAACTTCAAATTTTGAATAATCTAGGGTTTGTGTTCTTGAGCAAATTTGGGGCTTTTTGATATAAACAGGTTATGGCCGATTTTTGTCATGAATTGTTGCTAAATTGAGTAGTGTAACATGTCTAGGTAGTTAAATGATCCAAACTTTGAGCCTAAACATGATTTTGAGAATTAAAGTGGACTTTTTCAAGTCTAAAATTCACGAACTTGATTTTTGAAAGATAATGCCATTTGAGACTTGTTTGATTGCTATTAATGATTATTTTGACATGTTATTTGAGTTGAATGCTTATGAACTTGGCGAAAATTTTTGTATATGCTTATTTGATAAAGTGTAGATTTGATAAAAATGTGAAAATAAGCTTAAGTTTGATATAAATTGATAATGTCATTGTAATTATTTTGATTGATGATTTTGCTGACACTAATGCATATTTGGATGCACAAAAATTGTGTTTGATGTGTTTTGCAGAATGAAAGGGGTGAATCTTCATCCCAAGCCCGCAATGCTCCTGCTGAGAATTTGGAATAACAGGAGGTGGATAACTACTACAAGCAGGATATACCTCATCCAGTCATGACCTTTTCCGATATGCACTTGGAAGAGTTGCACCCGAACCTGAGATTTGACAGACTTTGGATAGATTATCCAAAATATCAAAGGGGTTTGCATACTCTTCATTCCAAGGTTGTTGAGGTACCGAGGGTCATAGAATGGGGACCCTTAGAAGCTGTAGAATTGGCCGGGCCAATTAGGGAATTACTTGTACAGAGGTATGGTAATTCTTCTTTTAATGACTGGGTATGTTTATTCACCATATGTAGACCTGTATATAAAGTATGGTGTGAAGAATTGTTATGTAGTATAGAGTTGAATGATCGGGTAGCTAGTTTAACCGATCGTTCTTTTATTAGATTTTTGTTAGGCGGTTCGATGCGCCACATGTCTTTACTGGACATGGCTCAGGCTTTACATATATATACGCCTGAGGAGTTAGCGTCTGCCGATTGTAGAGGATTGATACTAAACGGTAGAAAGATAGATGAGAATTTTGATACACACGGTGTGTGGAGTCAAATGACAAGCCATCACCATTTCAAAGGGGGAAATTACTCTTATTTGGATATAGATAGAGCCGAATTAAGAGTGATACATAGGTTTTTAGCTAATTCGATTACACAAAGGGGTAAGAACAAAGAAAAAGTAAATGAACAGGATTTGTTTTACCATATGTGTATTCGAGACCCACAAAGCGCTGTAAGTATACCATATTGTGTGGGTTATTATTTATCAGCTATGGTTCGGGGGATGCGACCACATAGCATAATAGGAGGTGGTATTTTTATTACTTTGATTGGTGAATATCTCGGTGTGGATATAAGTCGGGGGGGATTATTAGTAGAAGAACCGGAACCCCGCGATACTATAGGTTTAAATGTATACCATGGTGCGAAAGTTTTGAAGAGGCGAAATAACGCCACAGTACGATACCATGGTAGACATCCACAGGTGGAGAGAAACCAGCAGCAAGGTAATGTAGGAGGGGGGAATGAGATGCAAGAAATGCATAGGTTTATAGCTTCTCAGGAATACGAAAATGCTAGACAGAGCGCATTTGAAGATTGGCAAGTTCATCAGAACCAAATCATAGCTCATTGCCAACATATAGGTAGAAACTATATTCCTACACCGAAACCCATCTTCCCTCCTTGGTCTATAGAGATGCAGCCACCATATCCTACGTATGACCCTGCCGAAGCATTCTATAGCACTTATGGTTATGCCTGGAACCCCTATTGGTACCAATATCATCCTTAGTTTACTTATTATTTTGTATTATTTTGTAATTTGTAATTATTGATACGTTTAATACTTTTGTTAATATTGTAATCATTTTTATAATTATCTAACTTTTATTCTTAGATTTTAATAATTTTTGAATGTGGGGTAATGTACCAAACTTCAAAAATATGTATATATGTTTGCAAGTTTATCTTATGTACACAACAGGGTAAAACAACGCATTTTCAAAGACTGGCATTAAGTTCAGCAAAAGCAACTAATTTTGACGACAAGATGCAAAATATATGTGAAATAACAACAAGACGAAATGAACAAATGATGTACACCATTTATCATTCAGCAAACAAACGCCAATATAATTGGAAACTTTGGTAAAAATTTGATCATTTTCACACTAATCACCCTCAATAATTTAAATTGTTACTGATTTCTTGCAAATGAGGGCATTGCAAGATCTTAAGTGTGGGAAGGGGTTAAATTCTTTCGGATTTTAAAATTTTTATCTTAAACACTTGGTTACCATTAAAAATACTAGTAAAGCAGTAGTTGTATTAGAATCTAGTGCTCTCTGATAAAAAAGAACAGCCCTAGTCTTATATACTGACTACCCAATTCTAGTAAAAATTTTCAAAATTTTCAATTAAATGAATTCAAATTATGTTTATACATATTTATGAACGATAAAACTAGGTTTTAACACCGAAATTATTGTTACCTCGGAAAGGACATAAATTGAGAAACAAACTAAAATGTTAAAATTCATTTAAAATGGAATAGAGGACGATAAAAAGGAAAATAAAAGCCAAGTGTGGGAAAATTTACCAAGATATTTTAAACATATGTCACATATATCTGTAACAAATAACTGAAAATACTTTTGCTTTGAACTAAACTAAACTGTTTTACCCAATGAAAGAAAAGAAGAGATGGATCTACACGATGAATCAATTCCATCATTAAAAGGAAGTAAAGTCTTCCGAAAAAGAAACGCGCTTCTTGATTTAGGTCATGAAGTTGTCGTCCAGACCAGCTGTAGGTTGACGAAAAATCTAGAAAAGTCATCACTAAAATCAGCAGGAAATCCACGGACCTCAGCATTAAACAGGGTCGCCAAGTGGTCGGATTTATCCTAACCATGAGAAGGATTTATCTCGTACAATGGGGGGGCACCATGCAAATTAGCTGGATAAGACTAATGAATCAGATCCCCAGAAAGGATAATCTCCTTAAAGATTAAAAATCAGCTTTTATGACTGATATTACTCAATCATAGAGATTGACCTTAAAGATTGAGAATTCAAACTCATGGAATTCAATGATATCTAAACTCGAGCTTGAACGAGAAAATATTTTGATCAAAATTATAAACCGATTTGTTTTCTGAAAACCCTATTTTCAATGCGTTCATTACCATTGAACGTAAAATCCTAGGAATTCACCTGGAATTCATTAGGTCGCCTGAACTAAATCGGGTGTCAACCGTAAGAACAGTGGTTGCATAGCATGGTCAAAGACAGGACGTTGTGCCATACCGAAAAATTATGAGGGTGAGCTTTACTATTGCTCCTACCAAGGATAGTAATTGCGTCCGACACGTTACAGACCATAATTAAAAGCATGTCAGGGGACATTGCCTTAACAGTTGCTTGTTCAACGCTTTCCTTTACAACCGGACGGTAGTTTATCGAAAGGTAATATACGGGACAAGTAAACTGGACGTGTTGCTTTCCAAATACAAGGTTAGCAAGTGGGTGACACAAAACCGCAAGTTTTGAGCTAAAATTTTCAAATCTGAAACCCACTAAACCCACAAAAATATTTTGCAAACACCGGTAAAGGGTTATCCCGGAAAACTTATCTAGGGTAAAAACTAGATTTAATTTTCAAAAGATCAAATGTTTTCATAAAGATCCAATTTCCTTAATGGATCTAAATTTTTATAGTCATGTGGGACTGTAAACCATATCGTTACTACCATTGTTTATACCGCCGTATAGAAATCACTGATGTACAAAGTGTGAAGAATAAAGAAGTGATTCTGGTATTTCAAGACGATATTGCTTGAGGACAAGCAACGCTCAAGTGTGGGAATATTTGATAATGCTAAAAACGAACATATATTTCATAGCATTATTCCTCAAGAAAGACAAGCTTTTAGTTGCAATTGTTCTATTTACAAGTGATATTCGTTTAAATAATAAAAGGTGAAGACAAAAGACAGATTCGACGAATTGAAGACGCAAACGACCAAAAAGCTCAAAAGAACAAAAGACAATCAAAGAGGTTCCAATTATTGATAAGAAACGTCTCGAAATTACAAGAGTACAAGATTCAAAACGCAAAGTACAAAATATAAAATTGTACGCAAGGACGTTCGAAAATCCGGAACCGGGACCAGAGTCAACTCTTAACGCTCGACGCAACGGACTAAAAATTACAAGTTAACTATGTATATAAATATAATATAATATATAATTAATTATATTAATTATATATATATTATATATATATTATAAAACCGTCGGCAGAGAAAGACTCCAAGGGTGTGAGCTGTAAATTCATTCTCCGCGACTCGCGGAGTTTGAAGAGGATTTTACCGCGAGTCGCGGAGCCCCAAATTTCGAAAATCCCTATAAAGCCAACCGAATTCTGATCAAAATTCACAATCTATTTCTCTCTTCTCTCATATATACGTAAAATATATATATATAATTTATATTTTAATTTTAATTTTAATTATAATTCTAATAATAAGGGTATGTTAGCGAATGTTGTAAGGGTGTAAGTCGAAATTCTGTCCGTGTAACGCTACGCTATTTTTAATCATTGTAAGTTATGTTCAACCTTTTTATATTACTGTCTCGTAGCTAAGTTATTATTATGCTTATTTAAAACGATGTAATCATGATGTTGGGCTAATTACTAAAATTGGGTAATTGAGCTTTGTACCATAATTGGGGTTTGGACAAAAGAACGACACTTGTGGAAATTAGACTATGGGCTATTAATGGGCTTTATATTTGTTTAACTAAATGATAGTTTGTTAATGTTAATATAAAGATTTACAATTGGGCGTCCCTATAAATTACCATATACACTCGATCGGACACGATGGGCAGGGTATTTATATGTACGAATAATCATTCATTTAACCGGACACGGGAATGGATTAATAGCCACTAGAATAATTAAAACAGGGGTGAAATTACATTCAAGGGTAATTGGTGTAATTGTTAGCAAAGTAGTAAAACCTTGGTTTACACGCAGTCGATAACCTGGTGTATTCATTAAACAAAGTATTAAAACCTTGTTACAATTCGAATCCCCAATTAGTTGGAATATTTAACTTCGGGTATAAGAATAATTTGATGAGGACACTCGCACTTTATATTTATGACTGATGGACTGTTATGGACAAAAACCAGACGGACAGATTAAATAATCCAGGACAAAGGACAATTAACCCATGGGCATAAAACTAAAATCAACACGTCAAACATCATGATTACGGAAGTTTAAATAAGCATAATTCTTTTATTTCATATTTAATTTCCTTTATTTTATATTTAATTGCACTTCTAATTATCGCACTTTTATTTATTGTTATTTAATCGCACTTTTAATTATCGTACTTTTTAATTATCGCAATTTTATTTTATCGCACTTTTATTATTTGCAATTTCATTATCGTTATTTACTTTACGCTTTAATTTAAGTCTTGTATTTATTTTATATTTTACATTAGGTTTTAACTGCGACTAAAATCTTAAAATCGACAAACCGGTCATTAAACGGTAAAAACCCCCCTTTATAATAATAATATTACTTATATATATATTTGTATTTTTATAAAAGTAAACTAATATAGCGTTGAGCTTTGTTTAAAGATTTCCTTGTGGAACGAACCGGACTTACTAAAAACTACACTACTGTACGATTAGGTACACTGCCTATAAGTGTTGTAGCAAGGTTTAAGTATATCCATTCTATAAATAAATAAATATCTTGTGTAAAATTGTATCGTATTTAATAGTGTTTTCTGCTAAAATTAATAACTATTTTATATACACCTCGCATAACATCAAGTATTTTTGACGCCGCTGCCGGGGAAATCTCTTAAAAAGCCGGAAGCGGAACGCTAATATAAAAAAAAATATTTTTTGTTTACTTTTATTAAAATTTGCTTTTGTAAAAATACGTTTTAAATATTCGAAAATATAAAAAGAAAAACAAAAATATAAGTATTTTTTAGTATTTTTTTTAATATTTAAGTTTTATAAGTTTCTTTATCTTTATTTTAGTTTATAATAATATAAATTTTATTAAATATCTTTTATAAACTAAAATAAAGATAAAGAAACTTATAAAACTTAAATATTAAAAAAAATACTAAAAAATACTTATATTTTTGTTTTTCTTTTTATATTTTCGAATATTTAAAACGTATTTTTACAAAAGCAAATTTTAATAAAAGTAAACAAAAAATCTTTTTTTTTATATTAGCGTTCCGCTTCCGGCTTTTTAAGAGATTTCCCCGGCAGCGGCGCCAAAAATACTTGATGTTAAGCGAGGTGTATATAAAATAGTTATTAATTTTAGCAGAAAAAACTATTAAATACGATACAATTTTACACAAGATATTTATTTATTTATAGAATGGATATACTTAAACCTTGCTACAACACTTATAGGCAGTGTACCTAATCATACAGTAGTGTAGTTTTTAGTAAGTCCGGTTCGTTCCACAGGGAAATCTTTAAACAAAGCGTAACGCTATATTAGTTTACTTTTATAAAAATACAAACATATATATAAGTAATATTATTATTATAAAGGGGGTTTTTACCGTTTAATGACCGGTTTGTCGATTTTAAGACTTTAGTCGCAGTTAAAACCTAATGTAAAATATAAAATAAATACAAGACTTAAATTAAAGCGTAAAGTAAATAACGATAATGAAATTGCGAATTATAAAAGTGCGATAAAATAAAATTGCGATAATTAAAAAGTACGATAATTAAAAGTGCGATTAAATAACAATAAATAAAAGTGCGATAATTAGAAGTGCAATTAAATATAAAATAAAGGAAATTAAATATGAAATAAAAGAATTATGCTTATTTAAACTTCCGTAATCATGATGTTTGACGTGTTGATTTTAGTTTTATGCCCATGGGTTAATTGTCCTTTGTCCTGGATTATTTAATCTGTCCGTCTGGTTTTTGTCCATAACAGTCCATCAGTCATAAATATAAAGTGCGAGTGTCCTCATCAAATTATTCTTTACCCGAAGTTAAATATTCCAACTAATTGGGGATTCGAATTGTAACAAGGTTTTAATACTTTGTTTAATGAATACACCAGGTTATCGACTGCGTGTAAACCAAGGTTTTACTACTTTGCTAACAATTACACCAATTACCCTTGAATGTAATTTCACCCCTGTTTTAATTATTCTAGTGGCTATTAATCCATTCCCGTGTCCGGTTAAATGAACGATTATTCGTACATATAAATACCCTGCCCATCGTATCCGATCGAGTGTATATGGTAATTTATAGGGACGCCCAATTGTAAATCTTTATATTAACATTAATAAACTATCATTTAGTTAAACAAATATAAAGCCCATTAATAGCCCATAGTCTAATTTCCACAAGTGTCGTTCTTTTGTCCAAACCTCAATTATGGTACAAAGCCCAATTACCCAATTTTAGTAATTAGCCCAACATCATGATTACTTCGTTTTAAATAAGCATAATAATAACTTAGCTACGAGACATTAATATAAAAAGGTTGAACATAACTTACAATGATTAAAAATAGCGTAGCGTTACACGGACAGAATTTCGACTTACACCCTTACAACATTCGCTAACATACCCTTATTATTAGAATTATAATTAAAATTAAAATTAAAATATAAATTATATATATATATATATATATTTTACGTATATATGAGAGAAGAGAGAAATAGATTGTGAATTTTGATCAGAATTCGGTTGGCTTTATAGGGATTTTCGAAATTTGGGGCTCCGCGACTCGCGGTAAAATCCTCTTCAAACTCCGCGAGTCGCGGAGAATGAATTTACAGCTCACACCCTTGGAGTCTTTCTCTGCCGACGGTTTTATAATATATATATAATATATATATAATTAATATAATTAATTATATATTATATTATATTTATATACATAGTTAACTTGTAATTTTTAGTCCGTTGCGTCGAGCGTTAAGAGTTGACTCTGGTCCCGGTTCCGGATTTTCGAACGTCCTTGCGTACAATTTTATATTTTGTACTTTGCGTTTTGAATCTTGTACTCTTGTAATTTCGAGACGTTTCTTATCAATAATTGGAACCTCTTTGATTGTCTTTTGTTCTTTTGAGCTTTTTGGTCGTTTGCGTCTTCAATTCGTCGAATCTGTCTTTTGTCTTCACCTTTTATTATTTAAACGAATATCACTTGTAAATAGAACAATTGCAACTAAAAGCTTGTCTTTCTTGAGGAATAATGCTATGAAATATATGTTCGTTTTTAGCATTATCAAAAATTCCCACACTTGAGCGTTGCTTGTCCTCAAGCAATATCGTCTTGAAATACTAGAATCACTTCTTTATTCTTCACACTTTGTACATCAGTGATTTCTATACGGCGGTATAAACAATGGTAGTAACGATATGGTTTACAGTCCCACATGACTATAAAAATTTAGATCCATTAAGGAAATTGGATCTTTATGAAAACATTTGATCTTTTGAAAATTAAATCTAGTTTTTACCCTAGATAAGTTTTCCGGGATAACCCTTTACCGGTGTTTGCAAAATATTTTTGTGGGTTTGGTGGGTTTCAGATTTGAAAATTTTAGCTCAAAACTTGCGGTTTTGTGTCACCCACTTGCTAACCTTGTATTTGGAAAGCAACACGTCCAGTTTACTTGTCCCGTATATTACCTTTCGATAAACTATCGTCCGGTTGTAAAGGAAAGCGTTGAACAAGCAACTGTTAAGGCAATGTCCCCTGACATGCTTTTAATTATGGTCTGTAACGTGTCGGACGCAATTACTATCCTTGGTAGGAGCAATAGTAAAGCTCACCCTCATAATTTTTCGGTATGGCACAACGTCCTGTCTTTGACCATGCTATGCAACCACCGTTCTTACGGTTGACACCCGATTTAGTTCAGGCGACCTAATGAATTCCAGGTGAATTCCTAGGATTTTACGTTCAATGGTAATGAACGCATTGAAAATAGGGTTTTCAGAAAACAAATCGGTTTATAATTTTGATCAAAATATTTTCTCGTTCAAGCTCGAGTTTAGATATCATTGAATTCCATGAGTTTGAATTCTCAATCTTTAAGGTCAATCTCTAGGATTGAGTAATATCAGTCTTAAAAGCTGATTTTTAATCTTTAAGGAGATTATCCTTTCTGGGGATCTGATTCATTAGTCTTATCCAGCTAATTTGCATGGTGCCCCCCCATTGTACGAGATAAATCCTTCTCATGGTTAGGATAAATCCGACCACTTGGCGACCCTGTTTAATGCTGAGGTCCGTGGATTTCCTGCTGATTTTAGTGATGACTTTTCTAGATTTTTCGTCAACCTACAGCTGGTCTGGACGACAACTTCATGACCTAAATCAAGAAGCGCGTTTCTTTTTCGGAAGACTTTACTTCCTTTTAATGATGGAATTGATTCATCATGTAGATCCATCTCTTCTTTTCTTTCATTGGGTAAAACAGTTTAGTTTAGTTCAAAGCAAAAGTATTTTCAGTTATTTGTTACAGATATATGTGACATATGTTTAAAATATCTTGGTAAATTTTCCCACACTTGGCTTTTATTTTCCTTTTTATCGTCCTCTATTCCATTTTAAATGAATTTTAACATTTTAGTTTGTTTCTCAATTTATGTCCTTTCCGAGGTAACAATAATTTCGGTGTTAAAACCTAGTTTTATCGTTCATAAATATGTATAAACATAATTTGAATTCATTTAATTGAAAATTTTGAAAAATTTTACTAGAATTGGGTAGTCAGTATATAAGACTAGGGCTGTTCTTTTTTATCAGAGAGCACTAGATTCTAATACAACTACTGCTTTACTAGTATTTTTAATGGTAACCAAGTGTTTAAGATAAAAAATTTAAAATCCGAAAGAATTTAACCCCTTCCCACACTTAAGATCTTGCAATGCCCTCATTTGCAAGAAATCAGTAACAATTTAAATTATTGAGGGTGATTAGTGTGAAAATGATCAAATTTTTACCAAAGTTTCCAATTATATTGGCGTTTGTTTGCTGAATGATAAATGGTGCACATCATTTGTTCATTCCGTCTTGTTGTTATTTCACATATATTTTGCATCTTGTCGTCAAAATTAGTTGCTTTTGCTGAACTTAATGCCAGTCTTTGAAAATGCGTTGTTTTACCCTGTTGTGTACATAAGATAAACTTGCAAACATATATACATATTTTTGAAGTTTGGTACATTACCCCACATTCAAAAATTATTAAAATCTAAGAATAAAAGTTATATAATTATAAAAATGATTACAATATTAACAAAAGTATTAAACGTATCAATAATTACAAATTACAAA
This sequence comes from Rutidosis leptorrhynchoides, assembly GCF_046630445.1. Lineage (NCBI taxonomy): Eukaryota > Viridiplantae > Streptophyta > Magnoliopsida > Asterales > Asteraceae > Rutidosis > Rutidosis leptorrhynchoides. The sequence continues at coordinate 205,057,051 of NC_092340.1, forward strand.
ATAATAAAAAATAATAAGTAAACTAAGGATGATATTGGTACCAATAGGGGTTCCAGGCATAACCATAAGTGCTATAGAATGCTTCGGCAGGGTCATACGTAGGATATGGTGGCTGCATCTCTATAGACCAAGGAGGGAAGATGGGTTTCGGTGTAGGAATATAGTTTCTACCTATATGTTGGCAATGAGCTATGATCTGGTTCTGATGAACTTGCCAATCTTCAAATGCTCTCTGTCTAGCATTTTCGTATTCCTGAGAAGCTATAAACCTATGCATTTCTTGCATCTCATTCCCCCCTCCTACATTACCTTGCTGCTGGTTTCTCTCCACCTGTGGATGTCTACCATGGTATCGTACTGCGGCGTTATTTCGCCTCTTCAAAACTTTCGCACCATGGTATACATTTAAACCTATAGTATCGCGGGGTTCCGGTTCTTCTACTAATAATCCCCCCCGACTTATATCCACACCGAGATATTCACCAATCAAAGTAATAAAAATTCCACCTCCTATTATGCTATGTGGTCGCATCCCCCGAACCATAGCTGATAAATAATAACCCACACAATATGGTATACTTACAGCGCTTTGTGGGTCTCGAATACACATATGGTAAAACAAATCCTGTTCATTTACTTTTTCCTTGTTTTTACCCCTTTGTGTAATCGAATTAGCTAAAAACCTATGTATCACTCTTAATTCGGCTCTATCTATATCCAAATAAGAGTAATTTCCCCCTTTGAAACGGTGATGGCTTGTCATTTGACTCCACACACCGTGTGTATCAAAATTTTCATCTATCTTTCTACCGTTTAGTATCAATCCTCTACAATCGGCATACGCTAACTCCTCAGGCGTATATATACGTAAAGCCTGAGCCATGTCCAGTAAAGACATGTGGCGCATCGAACCGCCTAACAAAAATCTAATAAAAGAACGATCGGTTAAACTAGCTACCCGATCATTCAACTCTATACTACATAACAATTCTTCACACCATACTTTATATACAGGTCTACGTATGGTGAATAAATGTACCCAGTCATTAAAAGAAGAATTACCATACCTCTGTACAAGTAATTCCCTAATTGGCCCGGCCAATTCTACAGCTTCTAAGGGTCCCCATTCTATGACCCTCGGTACCTCAACAACCTTGGAATGAAGAGTATGCAAACCCCGTTGATATTTTGGATAATCTATCCAAAGTCTGTCAAATCTCAGGTTCGGGTGCAACTCTTCCAAGTGTATATCGAAAAAGGTCATGACTGGATGAGGTATATCCTGCTTGTAGTAGTTATCCACCTCCTGTTGTTCCAAATTCTCAGCAGGAGCATTGCGGGCTTGGGATGAAGATTCACCCCTTTCATTCTGCAAAACACATCAAACACAATTTTTGTGCATCCAAATATGCATTAGTGTCAGCAAAATCATCAATCAAAATAATTACAATGACATTATCAATTTATATCAAACTTAAGCTTATTTTCACATTTTTATCAAATCTACACTTTTTCAAATAAGCATATACAAAAATTTTCGCCAAGTTCATAAGCATTCAACTCAAATAACATGTCAAAATAATCATTACTAGCAATCAAACAAGTCTCAAATGACATTATCTTTCAAAAATCAAGTTCATGAATTTTAGACTTGAAAAAGTCCACTTTAATTCTCAAAATCATGTTTAGGCTCAAAGTTTGGATCATTTAACTACCTAGACATGTTACACTACTCAATTTAGCAACAATTCATGACAAAAATCGGCCATAACCTGTTTATATCAAAAAGCCCCAAATTTGCTCAAGAACACAAACCCTAGATTATTCAAAATTTGAAGTTTAAGGCTTCTAATCATGTTAAACAGCATCAATCTAGGTTATACAAGCATAATACATAAACAATTTAAGCCTAATTACACTAAAAAGCATCAAAATCAAATTGGGAAAAAAAATTGCTCAAGAACATCAAATTTCGAATTAAATGGTGTTTAGGTGTAGAAATTTACCGTTTTTCTTGAGTAATTCTTAGATAGCATCCTTCTCAACATGATTTTAGCAAAAAATTTGGTGATTAACGGTTAAAAATTGGGATTTTTGGGGTGTTTTTGGGTGGTTTTTCGCGTGCAGAATTCGCTGTGTTTTTTTGCTGTTGTTTGAGTTGTGTGGTGCACTGATCTGTGTTTTTACGTTTTATTTTTTTTCTGTAAATTGGTCCCTCCGCGAGTCGCGGAGATTTAGGCTCCAAACTCCGCGAGTCGCGGAGTTTGGTATTTTTTATATTTTTTTTTTTTTATAATCATTAACTTATTAAAACAATTAAGTAATTAATTTTTAAAATTTTGTTTCCCTTGTTATTTAGGACGAGGTCGTTTCGGATCGATGTCCTAGTCCGTCCTTCGACAAAATTTTAAAATTTGTCTTTTTGTAGCGATTGTTTTAAAAGCTAAGATTTTTGGGTTTTTTCAATGTTTTTGGCATACTTTAATTCAATAAGATTAAAAATAATGATAATAAAAGTTCTCGTCCCTCCCTCGGGTAAAGCAATTTCGGTTCAAAGACCTAGTCTTCAACTTACGACGAATTTTAAAAATCATATTCTTAACTTAATGAGATAAAGTAAATTTTTGTTTTTAAATTCACACAACTTAAATATAAAATTCAAAATTAATATTAAAAATTCACACCAAACTTAAAATTTGAAATGCATTAAATTAAAAATTAATATTTTAAAAATTAAAAATTCACACCAAACTTAATTTAAAAATTTATAAATTCATACTAAACTTATATTAATTTTTCAAATATTTACAATTTTAAATATATTGTTTTTACAAAGTTTACAATATTAATTTAAGATTTAAATATTAATTTTAAAAATATGGTAAAAATAAAATTAAAAATCTTTTTGTCTTTTTATCCCACTTTAATCAATCAAATATTATCAAAAATATGCGCCCCTCTTTTCGGTAAAGTAATTTTGGTTCCAAGACCTAATTTAACTCATGACGAATTTTTGAAATATTTTGGGTTGATTGATTAAAGATATTTATACCTTAAGAATAAACGTTAAATTTCGCAGTGATGTAATAAATTTTTGAATGATATCAATAATTTCGGTCGCCAAACCTAATTTTATTCAATACCAATTTAATACTTTTTAGCGAACAAATTAGCGTTTATTATCAAAAGGTTAAAAATAAAAATAAAAATAAAAACTGTACAGATATACCTGTGAAATAGATTTCTTAGTTATATGATCTATCCCATTCATAAGATAGTCGGTTTAATTGATTTTCCATGGCTACATAGGCGTAACCTCGAGCATTCAGTGTCTTTTCTTCTAAACATATGAACGGTCCGTCTCTGCATAAAGTAACAAATTCGGTATTTGAATAGGTTTGATTATTTGAACATTTACCTCCATGTGACCATTTTCCGCATTTGTGACATCGTTCTAGGTGTCGTGCTCTTCTTTTCGCTGCGGATTTTGATTTTCCTTTACCAAATTGTAACTTATTATCTTCGCATCTGGATTCTTTTCTAACTCCGTCTATTCTTTCTCTGATTACTGATACTATTTCACTCGGGAGTATGTCATTATTACGTTTAGTGATCAAAGCGTGTAGCATTAGACCATGGTTTAGTTCACAGGCAGTCTTCATTTTGTATAAACCTAAAAAAAATAAAAATTCAGAATGGGGGGAGAAGACTAGTTCTTTAGGGTCTGCTAGGGAAAGACCATTCGGGTTCCATTTTCGAGAACTACACGAAAACAGATAATCTAACTCTAACAGAAATACATATTATCCTTTAAAGACTTGATTCTCCCCACACTTAATTAGCTGTGTTGTCGAAATTGTGATTAACTTCGTTGTCGACTTCCATCGGACCATGTATGTAATGTTTAACTCTGTGACCATTAACTTTAAATTCAATCCCATTTGAATTTATTAATTCTATCGTTCCGTATGGGAAAACTCTTTTGACTATGAATGGTCCAGACCATCTTGATTTCAATTTTCCAGGAAATAGCTTGAATCGTGAATTGAAAAGAAGAACTCTGTCTCCTTCTTTAAATTCTTTTGAACTTCTGATTCTTTTATCATGCCATTTCTTCGTTCTTTCTTTATAGATTAACGAATTTTCGTATGCTTCATGTCTTAATTCTTCTAATTCGTTTAGTTGACTTAATCGTAGACGTCCGGCTTCATGTAAATCAAGATTACATGTTTTCAAAGCCCAAAATACTTTGTGTTCAATTTCTACTGGAAGATGACATGCTTTTCCATAAACAAGTCTAAAAGGTGTGGTTCCAATTGGAGTTTTGTAGGCTGTTCTAAAAGCCCAGAGTGCATCCTCCAATTTAATGGACAATTCCTTCGGATTTGATCCTACGGTTTTCTCTAAAATACGTTTTAAAGCTCGGTTGGTATTTTCAACTTGTCCACTTGTTTGTGGATGATATGCGGTGGAGATTTTATGAGTTACTTCATATCTTTTAAGAACTTTCTCAAGTTGATTATTACAGAAATGAGTACCCCGATCACTTATTAAAGCTTTCGGTGTTCCAAACCTTGCAAAAAGACGTTTTAAAAAGTTGACTACAACTCGTGCATCGTTAGTTGGGAGAGCTTGTGCTTCCGCCCATTTAGATACATAATCAATGGCTACGAGTATATATAGATTATTATGAGATTTTGGAAATGGACCCATAAAGTCAATACCCCAAATGTCAAATACTTCACATACTTGGATGACATTTTGTGGCATTTCATCACGTTGACTTATTTTTCCGGCCCTTTGACAAGCATCAAAGGATATGCAAAGAAGGTGTGCGTCTTTGTAAATTGTAGGCCAATAGAATCCAGCTTCATAAACTTTTCTTGCTGTTAGTTGAGGCCCATAATGCCCTCCTGTTGGTCCTGTGTGACAATGGTTTAAAATTTTACTAGCTTCATCTCCAAATACACATCGGCGTATTATTCCATCGGGACAACTTTTAAACAGATGTGGATCTTCCCAAAAATAGTGTTTTATATCACTGAAGAATTTCTTTCGTCTTTGGTACGATAATTCTTTTTCAAGGAATCCACAAACTAAGTAGTTTGCATAGTCTGCAAACCATGGGATTTCTTTATAATCTATCTTCAATAGATATTCATCAGGAAAGTTGTCTTGTATGGCTGATTCATTTAGAACTTCTAATTCGGGATTTTCAAGACGAGAAAGATGATCAGCGGCGAGATTTTCTGCTCCTCTTTTATCTCGGATTTCAATATCAAACTCTTGTAAGAGTAAGATCCAACGGATTAATCTTGGTTTAGCATCTTGTTTTGAAAATAGGTATCTAAGAGCAGAATGGTCGGTATAGACCACCATTTTTGCTAGAACGAGATATGATCGAAATTTGTCAAAAGTAAAGACAATAGAAAGGAGTTCTTTTTCAGTAGTTGTATAGTTCGTTTGTGCTCCTTGTAATGTCTTACTAGCATAATATATAGGTTGAAATCGTTTTTCAATCCTTTGTCCTAAAACGGCTCCCATTGCAAAATCACTTGCATCGCACATTAGTTCAAATGGTAGATTCCAATTTGGTGTTATCATGATCGGCGCATTAGTGAGTTTTTCTTTAAGAATATTAAAAGATTTGATACACTCATCTGAAAAGATGAATGGAGCATCCTTTTCTAGGAGTTTATTCATAGGAGTGGCAATTTTTGAAAAATCTTTTATGAAACGTCGGTAAAAACCGGCATGCCCTAGAAAACTCCTAACTCCTCTAACATTGGTGGGATGTGGAAGTTTAGCAATTACATCCACTTTAGCTCTATCCACTTCAATTCCTTCTTTTGAAATTTTATGTCCAAGAACGATGCCTTCTTTAACCATGAAATGGCATTTCTCCCAATTAAGTACTAGATTTGATTTTTCGCATCTAATTAGCATTCGTTCCAGATTAACTAGACATGATTTAAATGTAGCACCGAAGACTGAAAAGTCATCCATGAATACTTCCATGCATTCTTCTATCATGTCGTGAAAAATTGCCATCATACACCTTTGAAAGGTTGCAGGGGCGTTACAAAGTCCAAATGGCATGCGTTTGTAAGCAAAAGTACCATAAGGGCACGTGAATGTGGTTTTCTCTTGATCTTCGGGTTCTATTGGAATTTGAAAATATCCGAAAAATCCATCTAGAAAACAATAGTAACTATTTCCGGCTAATCTTTCCAACATTTGATCTATGAAAGGTAAGGGAAAGTGATCTTTTCTAGTGGCGTCATTTAATTTTCTATAATCAATACATACACGCCATCCTGTTACAGTCCTAGTAGGAATAAGCTCATTTTTCTCATTTGTAATGACAGTCATGCCACCCTTCTTAGGTACGCATTGAACTGGGCTTACCCATGGACTATCAGAAATTGGATATATCGAACCTGCATCTAGCAGTTTAATAATCTCTTTCTTAACTACATCTTGCATATTAGGATTTAGTCTTCGTTGGCGTTACACATACGTTTTATGACCTTCTTCCATAAGGATTTTATGTGTGCAATACGAAGGACTTATTCCTTTAATATCATGAATCTTCCATGCAATGGCTGGTTTATGAGCTTTCAACACAGAAATGAGTTGTGATTTCTCATTTTCAGTAAGAGAAGACGATATTATTACAGGTAATTCAGATTCACCATGTAAATAAGCGTATTCCAAATGGTTTGGAAGTGGCTTTAACTCTAATTTCGGAGGTTCTTCTATCGATGATTTATATCGATATCTGTCTTCTTCTTTTAGCATTTGAATTTCTTCTGTTGTTGGTTCATATCCATTAGCTATAAGTGTAGCTAACATTTCAGCTTCATCAATTGGTTCATTACCTTCTCCTAAAGAACATTCTCCTGTTCCTTGTAATTCTGGAAATTCTTCTAATAATTCTGCATGTGCATCTATAGTTTGAATATAATAACATGTATCATCTGCAGATTGTGGTTGTTGCATTGCTCTATCAACTGAAAAGGTAACACTCTCATCCTCTATACTTAGGGTCAGTTTCTTACCGAACACGTCTATCATTGCTTTAGCCGTGTTTAAGAATGGTCTTCCTAATATGAGAGGAACTTGAGAATCTTCTTCCATGTCCAAAACAACAAAATCTACTGGAAATACTAAAGTACCAACTTTAACTAGCATGTTCTCCATTATCCCTCTAGGATATTTTATTGATCTATCGGCTAGTTGTATGCTTATTCTGGTTGGTTTCAATTCTCCAAGGTCTAGTTTAGCGTATAGTGAATACGGCATTAGATTTATACTAGCACCTAAGTCTGCCAATGCTTCTATTGAACTAAGACTACCCAGAAAACATGGAATTGTGAAACTTCCTGGATCAGATAATTTTTCTGGTATCTTATTCAACAGCACTGCTGAACAATTAGCATTCATAGTAACAGCCGAGAGTTCTTCCATTTTCTTTCTATTTGAGATTAGATCTTTCAAGAATTTAGCATATCTTGGCATTCCTGAAATCACATCAATGAAAGGAAGATTTACATTTATCTGTTTAAACATATCTAAAAATTTGGATTGCTCGGCTTCAAGTTTTTCTTTCTTCATTTTACTCGGGTAAGGAAGTGGTGGTTGGTATGGTTTAACATAAGGTTTATCCTTAACTGTGTTATCTTCATTAACCTTCTCAACTAACGGTTCTTTTTCCTTATCTTGATCAGGTTGTGGTTCTTGTGGAGTAGGAATAGTTTCATCAGAAGTTACAGGTATTTCAGGTGGTTTAAGTGTTGTACCACTTCTTGTGGTAATGGCTTTAGCTGTTTCATTTCGGGGGTTAGCATTTGTATCACTAGGTAGACTTCCCGGTTTTCTTTCACCAATTAACCTTGCTAGGTTACTTACTTCTTGTTCCAGATTTTGAATAGAAGCTTGTTGATTTCTAAATGCTTGAGCATTTTGTTCATTAGTTTGTTTTTGAGATGTGAAAAACTGCGTTTGAGTTTCAACTAGCTTCGTCATCATATCTTCTAAATTTGGTTTTTTATCATCGGTTTGTTGTGGTGGTTTGTTTTGAAAATTCGGTCTTTGCTGATTGTAAGTATTATTGGATACTTGTTGATTGCTAGGACCTTGTTGGTTGTTGTATGGAATATTTCGGTTATAATTCTGGTTTTGATTGTAAATCGGTCTTGGCGGTTGATAATTATTCTGATAATTATTTCCAGGCCTTTGGTTTATGTATGAAATATTCTCTCTTTGTTCCATTGTTAATTCAATACTGAGACAATCTTTTGTCAAATGTGGTCCTCCACACTGCTCACAACTAATTCGTATTGAGTGAATATCTTTAGTCATCTTTTCCATTCGTCTCTCCACAGCATCTATCTTTGCGGAAATGGAATCTAAGTCATGGCTAGAATCGGCTCTAACTGCTTTAGATGATCTAACGATATCTTTTTCTTGGTGCCACTCATGTGAGTGGGAAGCAGTGTTATCAATAATTTTGTAAGCATCAGTTTCGGTTTTCTTCATAATAGAACCACCAGCTGCTATATCTATGTCTTTTCTTGTAGTGATGTCGCATCCTTGGTAGAATATTTGTACTATTTGACAGGTGTCTAAACCATGTTGCGGACATCCTCTTAACAACTTTCCATATCTTGTCCACGCCTCATATAGAGTTTCATTTGGTTTCTGTGTAAACGTAACAATTTCTGCTTGAAGTCTTACGGCTTTAGATGCAGGAAAGAATTGTTTAAGAAATTTGTCAACTAAAACGTCCCATGTATCAATCGCCCCTTCAGGTAACGATTCCAACCAATCTTTGGCTTCTCCCTTTAAAGTCCAGGGAAATAACATGAGATATATCTGTTCATCCTCCACTTCTCGGATTTTAAATAGTGTGCAGATCCTATTAAAGGTACGTAGATGTTCATTTGGATCTTCCTTCGGCGCACCACTAAATTGGCATTGATTAGTCACCATGTGTATAATTTGTCCTTTGATTTCATAATCTGGCGCATTAATGTCTGGATGAGTAATTGCGTGACCTTGGCCAGTGCGTTTAGCTCTCATTCGGTCTTCCATACTTAAAGGTTCCAGATTCTCCATAATTGAATTTGTTGAATCGGTATCACTAGATGATTCTGATTTAATGGTTCGTTCCTCAACAATCTCTGTTTGAATGATTGGTGGCTCCGGAGGAAAGTTTAATGGTTCAGGATCTACGAACCGTTCCTGAATATTCTCTGGATTCTCAATTGTGATGTTGGGTTCAAAAAATGGATTATCGGAAATTTGAACTGAAGTACTTGGTCGACTGGATGACGATTCTAAAGAAAAATCAACGGCGGTTATTTTTGCTAAATGTCTTGATCTAGTTACAGGTGGTGAACGTACAAAAGGTGATGAACGTCTTGCTCGGTGCATTCACTGAATATCCTATTAGTTTTTAAAAAGGAAAGAAAAATTATAATAAGTTATCCAATCAATAGACTTTTCTGATTTTGCCCACGTTTCGAATAGCCAAAAGATGCAGCAGAGGGGCAGGATTCGTTTGGTCTCAATATAATTGAGGACTGTTTGGCTCCAATAACCCGGTCCACGTACAAATCCAACTATTACTACGAATCAAAAAATTTTTATGTCCATCAATTTAACCACTTAAAATAAATTTTCGTAATTTTAAGAAATTTAGATAAGAAGTAGAATAAAAATCTATGTCCTAAAAACTAGAATAGCGAGAAATAAGAAAGAAAAAGAGTTCGTCGCAAAAGGTCGAAAAAGAAAAATGGTTGAAAAAAATAAAAGGTGACGGAAAAATAAAGAAACTTATAAAAACTTAAAAATACTTGACTAACCTAACCTTATTACTACAACTAACTTAAAATTATAATCGCAAATTGAAATTACTAATTGGAATGATAATTGATACATAGTAAAAGGTGTCTAAAAATATTAAAGCTTACAGGAAAAACTAAATCCCAAATGGAAATAACTTAAAAAGAAGCTAAAACTTAAAAAGGCATCGCAAAATTCTAAAGCACCTAAATCTTAGTCTAAAGAAAAAGCACTTAAGGAATTCTACGGCAAAGCCTAAAAATCTAGGAGTAAAAATAACTATAGCAAAAACTAAGTTTAAAATTAATTATGAGCTAAAAATACAAATATTACGCTAAAACGATTAAAAAGGGAAAAAATATAAAAATATACAAAAAGTTGTAAAAATTACAATTTTTATAAAAATATTATTTTTATATTATTTTTTTTTATAAAACTACTAATTTTACAATTTAATAAAACTAATTTAAACAAAATAAAACAAATTAAATAAAAAGTAAATCTTAAAATAAAACTAATAATAATAATAATTATTAGGGTTAAATAATAATAATAATTAATTAATACCCGTAATTAATGCTGAATTAGGGCTTCTGTCGCCTGTCAGAGAAGCTCCGCGAGTCGCGGTAATTAATGCATCAAACCCCGCGAGTCGCGGGGTTCAGAATTTCAGATCTGGAGCAGTTTGAAATTTTTACGCGTTTTTTATTTTTATTTTATTTTCTGTTTTCTGTTTTTTCTATAAATAAAAGATATTTAATAAAATTTATATTATTATAAACTAAAATAAAGATAAAGAAACTTATAAAACTTAAATATTAAAAAAATACTAAAAAATACTTATATTTTTGTTTTTCTTTTTATATTTTCGAATATTTAAAACGTATTTTTACAAAAGCAAATTTTAATAAAAGTAAACAAAAAATCTTTTTTTTTATATTAGCGTTCCGCTTCCGGCTTTTTAAGAGATTTCCCCGGCAGCGGCGCCAAAAATACTTGATGTTAAGCGAGGTGTATATAAAATAGTTATTAATTTTAGCAGAAAAAACTATTAAATACGATACAATTTTACACAAGATATTTATTTATTTATAGAATGGATATACTTAAACCTTGCTACAACACTTATAGGCAGTGTACCTAATCATACAGTAGTGTAGTTTTTAGTAAGTCCGGTTCGTTCCACAGGGAAATCTTTAAACAAAGCGTAACGCTATATTAGTTTACTTTTATAAAAATACAAATATATATATAAGTAATATTATTATTATAAAGGGGGTTTTTACCGTTTAATGACCGGTTTGTCGATTTTAAGACTTTAGTCGCAGTTAAAACCTATTGTAAAATATAAAATAAATACAAGACTTAAATTAAAGCGTAAAGTAAATAACGATAATGAAATTGCGAATTATAAAAGTGCGATAAAATAAAATTGCGATAATTAAAAAGTACGATAATTAAAAGTGCGATTAAATAACAATAAATAAAAGTGCGATAATTAGAAGTGCAATTAAATATAAAATAAAGGAAATTAAATATGAAATAAAAGAATTATGCTTATTTAAACTTCCGTAATCATGATGTTTGACGTGTTGATTTTAGTTTTATGCCCATGGGTTAATTGTCCTTTGTCCTGGATTATTTAATCTGTCCGTCTGGTTTTTGTCCATAACAGTCCATCAGTCATAAATATAAAGTGCGAGTGTCCTCATCAAATTATTCTTATACCCGAAGTTAAATATTCCAACTAATTGGGGATTCGAATTGTAACAAGGTTTTAATACTTTGTTTAATGAATACACCAGGTTATCGACTGCTTGTAAACCAAGGTTTTACTACTTTGCTAACAATTACACCAATTACCCTTGAATGTAATTTCACCCCTGTTTTAATTATTCTAGTGGCTATTAATCCATTCCCGTGTCCGGTTAAATGAACGATTTTTCGTACATATAAATACCCTGCCCATCGTGTCCGATCGAGTGTATATGGTAATTTATAGGGACGCCCAATTGTAAATCTTTATATTAACATTAACAAACTATCATTTAGTTAAACAAATATAAAGCCCATTAATAGCCCATTGTCTAATTTCCACAAGTGTCGTTCTTTTGTCCAAACCCCAATTATGGTACAAAGCCCAATTACCCAATTTTAGTAATTAGCCCAACATCATGATTACTTCGTTTTAAATAAGCATAATAATAACTTAGCTACGAGACATTAATATAAAAAGGTTGAACATAACTTACAATGATTAAAAATAGCGTAGCGTTACACGGACAGAATTTCGACTTACACCCTTACAACATTCGCTAACATACCCTTATTATTAGAATTATAATTAAAATTAAAATTAAAATATAAATTATATATATATATTTTACGTATATATGAGAGAAGAGAGAAATAGATTGTGAATTTTGATCAGAATTCGGTTGGCTTTATAGGGATTTTCGAAATTTGGGGCTCCGCGACTCGCGGTAAAATCCTCTTCAAACTCCGCGAGTCGCGGAGAATGAATTTACAGCTCACACCCTTGGAGTCTTTCTCTGCCGACGATTTTATAATATATATATAATATATATATATAATTAATATAATTAATTATATATTATATTATATTTATATACATAGTTAACTTGTAATTTTTAGTCCGTTGCGTCGAGCGTTAAGAGTTGACTCTGGTCCCGGTTCCGGATTTTCGAACGTCCTTGCGTACAATTTTATATTTTGTACTTTGCGTTTTAAATCTTGTACTCTTGTAATTTCGAGACGTTTCTTATCAATAATTGGAACCTCTTTGATTGTCTTTTGTTCTTTTGAGCTTTTTGGTCGTTTGCGTCTTCAATTCGTCGAATCTGTCTTTTGTCTTCACCTTTTATTATTTAAACGAATATCACTTGTAAATAGAACAATTGCAACTAAAAGCTTGTCTTTCTTGAGGAATAATGCTATGAAATATATGTTCGTTTTTAGAATGGATATACTTAAACCTTGCTACAACACTTATAGGCAGTGTACCTAATCATACAGTAGTGTAGTTTTTAGTAAGTCCGGTTCGTTCCACAGGGAAATCTTTAAACAAAGCGTAACGCTATATTAGTTTACTTTTATAAAAATACAAACATATATATAAGTAATATTATTATTATAAAGGGGGTTTTTACCGTTTAATGACCGGTTTGTCGATTTTAAGACTTTAGTCGCAGTTAAAACCTAATGTAAAATATAAAATAAATACAAGACTTAAATTAAAGCGTAAAGTAAATAACGATAATGAAATTGCGAATTATAAAAGTGCGATAAAATAAAATTGCGATAATTAAAAAGTACGATAATTAAAAGTGCGATTAAATAACAATAAATAAAAGTGCGATAATTAGAAGTGCAATTAAATATAAAATAAAGGAAATTAAATATGAAATAAAAGAATTATGCTTATTTAAACTTCCGTAATCATGATGTTTGACGTGTTGATTTTAGTTTTATGCCCATGGGTTAATTGTCCTTTGTCCTGGATTATTTAATCTGTCCGTCTGGTTTTTGTCCATAACAGTCCATCAGTCATAAATATAAAGTGCGAGTGTCCTCATCAAATTATTCTTATACCCGAAGTTAAATATTCCAACTAATTGGGGATTCGAATTGTAACAAGGTTTTAATACTTTGTTTAATGAATACACCAGGTTATCGACTGCGTGTAAACCAAGGTTTTACTACTTTGCTAACAATTACACCAATTACCCTTGAATGTAATTTCACCCCTGTTTTAATTATTCTAGTGGCTATTAATCCATTCCCGTGTCCGGTTAAATGAACGATTATTCGTACATATAAATACCCTGCCCATCGTGTCCGATCGAGTGTATATGGTAATTTATAGGGACGCCCAATTGAAAATCTTTATATTAACATTAACAAACTATCATTTAGTTAAACAAATATAAAGCCCATTAATAGCCCATAGTCTAATTTCCACAAGTGTCGGTCTTTTGTCCAAACCCCAATTATGGTACAAAGCCCAATTACCCAATTTTAGTAATTAGCCCAACATCATGATTACTTCGTTTTAAATAAGCATAATAATAACTTAGCTACGAGACATTAATATAAAAAGGTTGAACATAACTTACAATGATTAAAAATAGCGTAGCGTTACACGGACAGAATTTCGACTTACACCCTTACAACATTCGCTAACATACCCTTATTATTAGAATTATAATTAAAATTAAAATTAAAATATAAATTATATATATATATTTTACGTATATATGAGAGAAGAGAGAAATAGATTATGAATTTTGATCAGAATTCGGTTGGCTTTATAGGGATTTTCGAAATTTGGGGCTCCGCGACTCGCGGTAAAATCCTCTTCAAACTCCGCGAGTCGCGGAGAATGAATTTACAGCTCACACCCTTGGAGTCTTTCTCTGCCGACGGTTTTATAATATATATATAATATATATATAATTAATATAATTAATTATATATTATATTATATTTATATACATAGTTAACTTGTAATTTTTAGTCCGTTGCGTCGAGCGTTAAGAGTTGACTCTGGTCCCGGTTCTGGATTTTCGAACGTCCTTGCGTACAATTTTATATTTTGTACTTTGCGTTTTGAATCTTGTACTCTTGTAATTTCGAGACGTTTCTTATCAATAATTGGAACCTCTTTGATTGTCTTTTGTTCTTTTGAGCTTTTTGGTCATTTGCGTCTTCAATTCGTCGAATCTGTCTTTTGTCTTCACCTTTTATTATTTAAACGAATATCATTTGTAAATAGAACAATTGCAACTAAAAGCTTGTCTTTCTTGAGGAATAATGCTATGAAATATATGTTCGTTTTTAGCATTATCAAATATTCCCACACTTGAGCGTTGCTTGTCCTCAAGCAATATCGTCTTGAAATACTAGAATCACTTCTTTATTCTTCACACTTTGTACATCAGTGATTTCTATACGGCGGTATAAACAATGGTAGTAACGATATGGTTTACAGTCCCACATGACTATAAAAATTTAGATCCATTAAGGAAATTGGATCTTTATGAAAACATTTGATCTTTTGAAAATTAAATCTAGTTTTTACCCTAGATAAGTTTTCCGGGATAACCCTTTACCGGTGTTTGCAAAATATTTTTGTGGGTTTGGTGGGTTTCAGATTTGAAAATTTTAGCTCAAAACTTGCGGTTTTGTGTCACCCACTTGCTAACCTTGTATTTGGAAAGCAACACGTCCAGTTTACTTGTCCCGTATATTACCTTTCGGTAAACTACCGTCCGGTTGAAAGTAAAGCGTTGAACAAGCAACTGTTAAGGCAATGTCCCCTGACATGCTTTTAATTATGGTCTGTAACGTGTCGGACGCAATTACTATCCTTGGTAGGAGCAATAGTAAAGCTCACCCTTATAATTTTTCGGTATGGCACAAGGTCCTGTCTTTGACCATGCTATGCAACCACCGTTCTTACGGTTGACACCCGATTTAGTTCAGGTGACCTAATGAATTTCAGGTGAATTCCTAGGATTTTACGTTCAATGGTAATGAACGTATTGAAAATAGGGTTTTCAGAAAACAAATCGGTTTATAATTTTGATCAAAATATTTTCTCGTTCAAGCTCGAGTTTAGATATCATTGAATTCCATGAGTTTGAATTCTCAATCTTTAAGGTCAATCTCTAGGATTGAGTAATATCAGTCTTAAAAGCTGATTTTTAATCTTTAAGGAGATTATCCTTTCTGGGGATCTGATTCATTAGTCTTATCCAGCTAATTTGCATGGTGCCCCCCCATTGTACGAGATAAATCCTTCTCATGGTTAGGATAAATCCGACCACTTGGCGACCCTGTTTAATGCTGAGGTCCGTGGATTTCCTGCTGATTTTAGTGATGACTTTTCTAGATTTTTCGTCAACCTACAGCTGGTCTGGACGACAACTTCATGACCTAAATCAAGAAGCGCGTTTCTTTTTCGGAAGACTTTACTTCCTTTTAATGATGGAATTGATTCATCGTGTAGATCCATCTCTTCTTTTCTTTCATTGGGTAAAACAGTTTAGTTTAGTTCAAAGCAAAAGTATTTTCAGTTATTTGTTACAGATATATGTGACATATGTTTAAAATATCTTGGTAAATTTTCCCACACTTGGCTTTTATTTTCCTTTTTATCGTCCTCTATTCCATTTTAAATGAATTTTAACATTTTAGTTTGTTTCTCAATTTATGTCCTTTCCGAGGTAACAATAATTTCGGTGTTAAAACCTAGTTTTATCGTTCATAAATATGTATAAACATAATTTGAATTCATTTAATTGAAAATTTTGAAAAATTTTACTAGAATTGGGTAGTCAGTATATAAGACTAGGGCTGTTCTTTTTTATCAGAGAGCACTAGATTCTAATACAACTACTGCTTTACTAGTATTTTTAATGGTAACCAAGTGTTTAAGATAAAAATTTTAAAATCCGAAAGAATTTAACCCCTTTCCACACTTAAGATCTTGCAATGCCCTCATTTGCAAGAAATCAGTAACAATTTAAATTATTGACGGTGATTAGTGTGAAAATGATTAAATTTTTACCAAAGTTTCCAATTATATTGGCGTTTGTTTGCTGAATGATAAATGGTGCACATCATTTGTTCATTCCGTCTTGTTGTTATTTCACATATATTTTGCATCTTGTCGTCAAAATTAGTTGCTTTTGCTGAACTTAATGCCAGTCTTTGAAAATGCGTTGTTTTACCCTGTTGTGTACATAAGATAAACTTGCAAACATATATACATATTTTTGAAGTTTGGTACATTACCCCACATTCAAAAATTATTAAAATCTAAGAATAAAAGTTAGATAATTATAAAAATGATTACAATATTAACAAAAGTATTAAACGTATCAATAATTACAAATTACAAAATAATAAAAAATAATAAGTAAACTAAGGATGATATTGGTACCAATAGGGGTTCCAGGCATAACCATAAGTGCTATAGAATGCTTCGGCAGGGTCATACGTAGGATATGGTGGCTGCATCTCTATAGACCAAGGAGGGAAGATGGGTTTCGGTGTAGGAATATAGTTTCTACCTATATGTTGGCAATGAGCTATGATCTGGTTCTGATGAACTTGCCAATCTTCAAATGCTCTCTGTCTAGCATTTTCGTATTCCTGAGAAGCTATAAACCTATGCATTTCTTGCATCTCATTCCCCCCTCCTACATTACCTTGCTGCTGGTTTCTCTCCACCTGTGGATGTCTACCATGGTATCGTACTGCGGCGTTATTTCGCCTCTTCAAAACTTTCGCACCATGGTATACATTTAAACCTATAGTATCGCGGGGTTCCGGTTCTTCTACTAATAATCCCCCCCGACTTATATCCACACCGAGATATTCACCAATCAAAGTAATAAAAATACCACCTCCTATTATGCTATGTGGTCGCATCCCCCGAACCATAGCTGATAAATAATAACCCACACAATATGGTATACTTACAGCGCTTTGTGGGTCTCGAATACACATATGGTAAAACAAATCCTGTTCATTTACTTTTTCTTTGTTCTTACCCCTTTGTGTAATCGAATTAGCTAAAAACCTATGTATCACTCTTAATTCGGCTCTATCTATATCCAAATAAGAGTAATTTCCCCCTTTGAAACGGTGATGGCTTGTCATTTGACTCCACACACCGTGTGTATCAAAATTCTCATCTATCTTTCTACCGTTTAGTATCAATCCTCTACAATCGGCAGACGCTAATTCCTCAGGCGTATATATACGTAAAGCCTGAGCCATGTCCAGTAAAGACATGTGGCGCATCGAACCGCCTAACAAAAATCTAATAAAAGAACGATCGGTTAAACTAGCTACCCGATCATTCAACTCTATACTACATAACAATTCTTCACACCATACTTTATATACAGGTCTACGTATGGTGAATAAACATACCCAGTCATTAAAATAAGAATTACCATACCTCTGTACAAGTAATTCCCTAATTGGCCCGGCCAATTCTACAGCTTCTAAGGGTCCCCATTCTATGACCCTCGGTACCTCAACAACCTTGGAATGAAGAGTATGCAAACCCCGTTGATATTTTGGATAATCTATCCAAAGTCTGTCAAATCTCAGGTTCGGGTGCAACTCTTCCAAGTGCATATCGGAAAAGGTCATGACTGGATGAGGTATATCCTGCTTGTAGTAGTTATCCACCTCCTGTTGTTCCAAATTCTCAGCAGGAGCATTGCGGGCTTGGGATGAAGATTCACCCCTTTCATTCTGCAAAACACATCAAACACAATTTTTGTGCATCCAAATATGCATTAGTGTCAGCAAAATCATCAATCAAAATAATTACAATGACATTATCAATTTATATCAAACTTAAGCTTATTTTCACATTTTTATCAAATCTACACTTTTTCAAATAAGCATATACAAAAATTTTCGCCAAGTTCATAAGCATTCAACTCAAATAACATGTCAAAATAATCATTACTAGCAATCAAACAAGTCTCAAATGGCATTATCTTTCAAAAATCAAGTTCATGAATTTTAGACTTGAAAAAGTCCACTTTAATTCTCAAAATCATGTTTAGGCTCAAAGTTTGGATCATTTAACTACCTAGATATGTTACACTACTCAATTTAGCAACAATTCATGACAAAAATCGGCCATAACCTGTTTATATCAAAAAGCCCCAAATTTGCTCAAGAACACAAACCCTAGATGTAACGACCCGGAAATTTCAGACCAAATTTAAACCCAAATCTCTATACGTTTCCGACATGATAAGCAAAAACCCTAATGTTGAGTCTAGAAAGTCTAAAATCTATATTCGGATAATTAGTTACCAGATGATCATGCCTGACGATTCACGAACTAGTGTGTGTGTGTAATTAAATATGTAATATATATATATATATATATATATATATATATATATATATATATATATATATAAATGTATATGAATACGATTTCTATATAATGGTTATATGTATATTATTTATAAATATTAATTATTAAATGTATGTTATTATATGTTATATAACCAGCAAATATTACTTAATTAATAAATTAAAAATATTGTTATATCTAATTACAAGTTAAGATGAATGTTATATAAATACTATTATTATCTGTATTATAGATTTTATTATTTGTAAAAAAAAATGTAAATATAAAGTTTGATATATATATAACATGTTATATTCTAATTATAAATTTTAAAATTATCAGATGTTATTATTATCTTTTTCATTATGAAAAATAATTATTAACATTATTAAAAAAATATACAATTTAGTAATTGTATCATTAGGAATATTATTATTATCATTTTATTTTCAATTACTAATAAATTTATTAAGATCATTATTATTATGAAGATTATCATATTATTATTATAAATCCTATTATTATTTGTACTACTATAAAAATTAACAAAATTAATGATTTCTATTAATAAATTTATAATATTAATTAATATTACAAAGTTAATATAATAAATATATAAAATTCAGATTTTATATAAATATAAAAACAGATTTAAATAAATACAAGAATAAATATAGATATATATCGCGTATACTGTCTTTATCTTATATCTGTTTCATTTTATCTCCTTCTGTTATATACTGTGGTACTCGTGACCCTGTGTCTGAGTTGGGTGCAAGTCGACATTAGATAGCAAACAAACAGATCTTTTTCATCTGCTTATATATTCGATTTACATTAATATGGGATGTTATCTCTTTGCAACTGGAATCTTAAAAACAGAAACAAAAGTTTATATAGTTCGATACCTCTGTTCCTTATTCAATTCTTCAAAACAGCAAAATTGGTGTTTAATTTCAAAATCTGTTAATGCAATTTATATTCTAAATGCATCGTTTAAATTGTCTGTAAGTTTTTAAAACCTAAATCCTTGTATCAGATAAGAATTCGAGAGTCACAGTTTCGATAAAAAAAATAATTTATTTGTTCTTCGTAAAATTCGGACTTTTTGTTAGAATTCAAGTCTAATTAATGATTTCAAAAGTTTATAGAGATGATTTAGCAACTATTTCATGTTATAATTATAACCTAATTGTGTTCACGTATTAAAATCGGATTTGGAGTTCATAATGTAATTTTACGGGGTTCAATATTTGATGTTTTTATTTGGTTAAATATTTAACTGATTAAAGAATCTGATATGGGTCGGTTTTATATCAATTGAAGTTCTTAAAACAGATTTAATGTTTGTATTGATTAGTGTCTATCGAATTGGGGAAGAAGAAGAAATAAGGAACATATAAAAATACGGTTTACATATATAAGAAACTAGATTAAAACAGATAAAAACATACGGAGCAATGGCTTGAGGGAGGTGTCGGGGAACGGAAGGTCACGGGTTCAAATCCCGTTACAAGCAAAACTTTTTGGAAAAACATACTAAAGGGTATAACTATTTTTCTTTATTTCTTTATTATTATTATTATTATTATTATTATTATTATTATTATTATTATTATTATTATTATTATTATTATTATTATTATTATGATCTTAGTTAACATTATTATTATTAATAATTATTATTTTCACAATTATATTATTATTATTATTATTATCATTATTACTATTATTATTATCATATCATTATTAAGAAAATAAGTATTATTATTATTATCATTATCATTAATTAAAAATTAACATGATATCAAGATTAACATTATTAGTTAAATTATTATTTTTATCATTATTATCATAATTAGTATTATTACTACTCAATATTAGAATTAAGTATTATTATCAATATTATTGTACATTATAAAAATAAAATAAATTACTTATTATCATTAAAGATTATTATTATCATTTATTATTAGTATCATCATTATTAATAAAATTAGTATTATTAATATTAGTAAATCTTTATTTCCAAAACTATCATTTTACCGAATAACTATATATAACATATAACTAATGATATAATATAAGCATACGTTTAAAATGAAATTTTGTATAAATTCTATATAATCACAAAAATATAATTAATATATATAAATAACTGAAATTATGTGATTTCCATTTTATGTTTTAATATATATATATATATATATGAATAATATATAGGTTCGTGAATCTAAGGCCAACCTTATATTTGATCAATGATGTTATATGTATTTTTACTACAAAATACATTAGGTGAGTATATAGTCCCTTTTAAACTTTAAATATTTTTGGGCTGAGAATACATGCGCTATTTTTATAAATGATTTACGTTATGGACACAAGTGACTAAAATTACGTTCTACATGGGTTTGAATCAAAAATCCCCTAGCTTGGTAACTTTAACTATTGGTTTATGAACCGGTAGGCGCGAATCCTAAAGATAGATCTATCGGGTTTTACACCCCCACCCAGATGTTGTTCTAGTCACTACTAAACTAGAAGAACGGGTGTTTAGTACTTCGAGGTTAACGGAACGCACTTGATTCGGTGCACATATTATTATAACTCAGGGGTACACACTCTTGTTAAGGCTAGTTACCGGGTGCCCACTGCTTGGAATGCTTTTCATACACTTGCGAGTGTATTATATTTTTATATATGAAATCTTGTGGTCCATAGTTATAACGCTGCTAGCATCAAACCTATATATCTCACCAACTTTATGTTGACTTTTTAAAGCATATTATTCTCAGGTACAAATTAAGTCTTCCGCTGTGCATTTGCTCATGTTAAGGACATTACTTGGAGTAGATCATCGCAATGGGACCAACTGTTGAAGACTCCGTCTGGATGGATTAGTTCTGGTTTCTACAGTTGGTATCAGAGCGTTGGTCTTAGTGAACCAGGTCTTGCATTAGTGTGTCTGACTAGTAGTTGTTAGAATACATTAATGAGTCTGGACTTTGACTGTGTCTATATGTCAAAAGTTTTGCTTATCATATTTAGTCGGAAATCATCTACTTATCATCCTTAGGAATTGCCTGCTTAGTATTCTTAAGTCTAGACACGTCTTACTGCTTTTAGTGCATCGATAGTGTATAGACAAAATTCGTATCCTAGCGTATCTGTTGCTATAGACATTGCCTGACGAATTTCAAAGATTCTCCGCAAATCACGGGATTTTGAGTATTATAAATACATATGTAAGTTATGTATTGAAGAATATCAAACCCAACTCCTATAATTTATCCCAAACCAAAAATTCATTTCCCGACTATACAAGATGAACTCCGCGTCCAGTTCGAATTCCTCCGACTCCGACAGCTACGCTGATATGGATTTTCATTCGGGCTCCGAAGGCAGCGTCACTGGAATGGATCAACCAATTTCCCATCATCTATTCTGGATGAATTGGGGATGGGTTCGTAGTGTACTAAATTATTGGAGGCAAGAAGAAGGTGATCCCTTTCACCTACCGAATTGCCCTATTGACGACGAACCTGAAGCACTTACCGGCGAACCTGTTCGAGAAACCATTTTCTCTCTCATTTCTCGAGTATCTCGTCACGATTATATTCTATCCCATATTTCGGATCTTGTTCATTCGCTCACCCCAACCGCCAATCATCCTGGTGTACTAGCAGAAATTAACGAACTTCGCGCTCGTGTGACGGCTTTGGAGAACACGGTGCGAAGGTTACAAACATCAGCAGCAGCACCAGCAGTATAATCTGTATCATCATCATCAACACCAACAATACTCTTAACACCCAACCACAATCACGTCGTAAATCTCAACGTCACGATCTGTACCTCGGATATCAACATCACACGCTTCAATATCATCATCTGTACTTCAAGTATACTCCTTGTTTTACATATCATTCTACATTGATTAATTTCGTTCTACGTATTGTTCTACCTCATTTACCTTCGTCCGGCATGGCAATTATGTAATCTCTAAAGTTTTAGAGATCATGTAATCAAGTGCTAACAATAAATCAAATGAGTATAAAATCTTATTGACTCATTAAATCCATAATTACATCTGAAGAAAATATATATGCAAGTATATTTTCATAAAGATCGTAATTAAAAATTCTTTTGTACAAACTGTTAATGATGAAAATATTTTAACGGGTGGGTAGTACCCAAGGAATATTTAAAATTCACATTAACAAGTTACACTGTACATTCTTCGAATCTGATTCAACGGTCATTTACTATCCTACTTACAACTATCGATATACGTATCCGTTCATCACAGAATAACCATCTCTATTCAAAATTTCATATTTGGATTTTGACTTATCAGAATCCAACAAGTGGCATAACGAAGAAAACTTTGGACAAAAATAAAAAGTGTTAGAAACAAACGGATTAATTAATTGAAATTGTGATAGGAATCCACGCTAACTGTTCCGGCTAACTGTTCCCAGCTAACTGATTAACATTTAATTTATCGCAATTTATATTATCGCAAATTACATTATCGCAATTTTATTTATCGTCATTTAATTTCTGTTGTTTACTTTTACGCACTTTAAATAACGGGACACGTATGCAAGGTTTCGACTTATCATATCGACCCATCTATATATATATTTCGGAACAACCGCAGACACTCTATATGCGAAGGTGGGAGTTGGCTATACAGGGTTGGAGTTGATTCCAAAATATATATATACTTTGAGTTGTGATCGACACCGAGACCGGTACACGGGTAACGATACGTATTAATTAAATCGAATATTATATATATTTAATTTATATATGAATATATCGGACTATTGGACTGCTAACTTTGGACAATTAAAAATGAATTAAAATGTTGATTATAACATATGAAACTAAACAATTCTTCAAGTTTGCCACTTGATTTTATTCTAAACCTCATTTGTACCTCGAAAATTACAATTCGCGTTCAAACCTATCATGATTCTTAAAAACACCCCGATCGAGAAGTTGAACTAGCCGCACCTCGTTTACGGAAGAAAGATCTATGCATACAGATATGCACCTGAAAAACTTTCGAAACCAAAGTTATAGTTAAAACGTATCCGCGTCAAATTCCTTATCATTTATTAGCAAAAACAACCTTACAATTCCTTTTTAAAGTAATCAATTTTGTTACAGCTCCACTTCGATTTCTCAGAAAGACTAGCCTTATTATCATTTCGATATATATATATACATCATCCTTTCGCTGTCGTTATCGGAGAATCTTTCATATTTCACGACATCATCAGCAAATGTATCAGCAGCTTGTCATCCCTTTGGCGGAATCAACAACCGGTATTTTGAAAATATCGTAGAACTTCTCCAGTTATACCTATAACGTTTATCCCTAAGAATTTCATATACCAAATGTGAAGTTTCTGAAAAACACCCTGAACTATGAAGTAGTTCTTGAAATGCTAATGAAGCAGCAACAACTGTAAACGAATTCAGCAGTCAAAAGTTGACGATAAAGTATAATGTGTTGGAAAAGCCCAGAAAAAGAGAAGGGTTGAAACTGGGAAACGGATTGAGCAAAGTATGAAGGAGACCGTGGACAAATCGTGGAAAATTTAAACCCGACTTCAAATGATTTAGTGCCTGCTGAAACCGTTAGTAAGAACCCTATTCCTTATTCCAAACCTATCCAGATGATATTCTTCATCATCATCTTATCTTAAATAAGATATCTTCATATTTTCCGTTATACATATTCTCCATACTCCTGGAGATATTTTCACAACTACCCTTATCTGAAATCATTAATCTCTCCGTAATATCTGCGTTACAACATAAAAGAAACTGTGTTAGTTTCTAAGTTCTAAAACCTTCGACTTTAAAATAAGAATGTTCTGAAGCAGTGTTGGGAATTGATGCATGAATTAGTATAATATAATGAAACTTGATCAACTTCATTATATTACAGTAATACATGATGAGTTTCTAATGGAATGTGATGATTCACAATACCATCATCATGTGCCATGTTACACGACTCTTACATTATATTCAGTTTCTAGATGATTCGGTCTTTTCCAGGATACTCTGGTAATTTGACAAATCAAAATCGTGCCATTACCATTCTTTTCTAAGAGCATTAGCTATGTTCATTCCAAATTTCATACATACGAATTCCGGACCATTGCTCGCTTGACTCGAAGTCGGGAAGATAAAATGGAAGCATGAAGTTCCGAAAAATAATGAAGGATATAAAACCCAACAACCACCTAGAATTTACAAACCGTGTATATCGATGCAGATAGAAAAATAGAGACACGGGAGAACTAGAAACACTATAAACACAAGAGTATAGTAGAAGTAAATAGATTCTTCTGGTGGTAGATGAAAAAGAAAAATTACATATGTGAAAATTAAGAGTATATCGAGAATCAGAATGGGATGGAACCTATTGATGAACGTTTAAAGTAAGAATTTAGGAGAAAAAGTAGAAGATGTGGGATATGGAAATAAGGAAACGAAGGGGGTAGATTTATAGTGAAATATCCGACAGAGAAACCGAAACAGATTGCCGCATTAAATCAAAGAAAATCCTGATCGCCGAAGAACCAAATCTTATTACATAAGATTTTCTTTAAATCCTATAAATTCCGGAAATCAATCCTAATCATGTCATCGGTTAAAACAATTCCATATTTACTCATTTCACTCTTTTGTGATAACTTCACTCGTATGCTTCACATGATCGAATCGTTTTATTTAATATCTTTCGATACGGATAAAACTTTATTATTATCTCATATTCGTCATGAAAACATTCCTATTGTTATTTATGACAACCTCTACCAAATTTCGGGGACGAAATTTCTTTAACGGGTGGGTACTGTAACGACCCGGAAATTTCCGACCAAATTTAAACCCAAATCTCTATACGTTTCCGACACGATAAGCAAAAACCCTAATGTTGAGTCTAGAAAGTCTAAAATCTATATTCGGATAATTAGTTACCAGATGATCATGCCTGACGATTCACGAACTAGTGTGTGTGTAATTAAATATGTAATATATATATATATATATATATATATATATATATATATATATATATATATATATATATATATATATATATATAATGTATATGAATACGATTTCTATATAATGGTTATATGTATATTATTTATAAATATTAATTATTAAATGTATGTTATTATATGTTATATAACTAGCAAATATTACTTAATTAATAAATTAAAAATATTGTTATATCTAATTACAAGTTAAGATGAATGTTATATAAATACTATTATTATCTGTATTATAGATTTTATTATTTGTAAAAAAAAATGTAAATATAAAGTTTGATATATATATAACATGTTATATTCTAATTATAAATTTTAAAATTATCAGATGTTATTATTATCTTTTTCATTATGAAAAATAATTATTAACATTATTAAAAAAATATACAATTTAGTAATTGTATCATTAGGAATATTATTATTATCATTTTATTTTCAATTACTAATAAATTTATTAAGATCATTATTATTATGAAGATTATCATATTATTATTATAAATCCTATTATTATTTGTACTACTATAAAAATTAACAAAATTAATGATTTCTATTAATAAATTTATAATATTAATTAATATTACAAAGTTAATATAATAAATATATAAAATTCAGATTTTATATAAATATAAAAACAGATTTAAATAAATACAAGAATAAATATAGATATATATCGCGTATACTGTCTTTATCTTATATCTGTTTCATTTTATCTCCTTCTGTTATATACTGTGGTACTCGTGACCCTGTGTCTGAGTTGGGTGCAAGTCGACATTAGATAACAAACAAACAGATCTTTTTCATCTGCTTATATATTCGATTTACATTAATATGGGATGTTATCTCTTTGCAACTGGAATCTTAAAAACAGAAACAAAAGTTTATATAGTTCGATACCTCTGTTCCTTATTCAATTCTTCAAAACAGCAAAATTGGTGTTTAATTTCAAAATCTGTTAATGCAATTTATATTCTAAATGCATCGTTTAAATTGTCTGTAAGTTTTTAAAACCTAAATCCTTGTATCAGATAAGAATTCGAGAGTCACAGTTTCGATAAAAAAAAATAATTTATTTGTTCTTCGTAAAATTCGGACTTTTTGTTAGAATTCAAGTCTAATTAATGATTTCAAAAGTTTATAGAGATGATTTAGCAACTATTTCATGTTATAATTATAACCTAATTGTGTTCACATATTAAAATCGGATTTGGAGTTCATAATGTAATTTTACGGGGTTCAATATTTGATGTTTTTATTCGGTTAAATATTTAACTGATTAAAGAATCTGATATGGGTCGGTTTTATATCAATTGAAGTTCTTAAAACAGATTTAATGTTTGTATTGATTAGTGTCTGTCGAATTGGGGAAGAAGAAGAAATAAGGAACAGATAAAAATACGGTTTACATATATAAGAAACTAGATTAAAACAGATAAAAACATACGGAGCAATGGCTTGAGGGAGGTGTCGGGGAACGGAAGGTCACGGGTTCAAATCCCGTTACAAGCAAAACTTTTTGGAAAAACATACTAAAGGGTATAACTATTTTTCTTTATTTCTTTATTATTATTATTATTATTATTATTATTATTATTATTATTATTATTATTATTATTATTATTATTATTATTATTATTATTATTATTATTATTATTATTATGATCTTAGTTAACATTATTATTATTAATAATTATTATTTTCACAATTATATTATTATTATTATTATTATCATTATTACTATTATTATTATCATATCATTATTAAGAAAATAAGTATTATTATTATTATTATCATTATCATTAATTAAAAATTAACATGATATCAAGATTAACATTATTAGTTAAATTATTATTTTTATCATTATTATCATAATTAGTATTATTACTACTCAATATTAGAATTAAGTATTATTATCAATATTATTGTACATTATAAAAATAAAATAAATTACTTATTATCATTAAAGATTATTATTATCATTTATTATTAGTATCATCATTATTAATAAAATTAGTATTATTAATATTAGTAAATCTTTATTTCCAAAACTATCATTTTACCGAATAACTATATATAACATATAACTAATGATATAATATAAGCATATGTTTAAAATGAAATTTTGTATAAATTCTATATAATCACAAAAATATAATTAATATATATAAATAACTGAAATTATGTGATTTCCATTTTATGTTTTAATATATATATATATATGAATAATATATAGGTTCGTGAATCTGAGGCCAACCTTATATTTGATCAATGATGTTATATGTATTTTTACTACAAAATACATTAGGTGAGTATATAGTCCCTTTTAAACTTTAAATATTTTTGGGCTGAGAATACATGCGCTATTTTTATAAATGATTTACGTTATGGACACAAGTGACTAAAATTACGTTCTACATGGGTTTGAATCAAAAATCCCCTAGCTTGGTAACTTTAACTATTGGTTTATGAACCGGTAGGCGCGAATCCTAAAGATAGATCTATCGGGTTTTACACCCCCACCCAGATGTTGTTCTAGTCACTACTAAACTAGAAGAACGGGTGTTTAGTACTTCGAGGTTAACGGAACGCACTTGATTCGGTGCACATATTATTATAACTCAGGGGTACACACTCTTGTTAAGGCTAGTTACCGGGTGCCCACTGCTTGGAATGCTTTTCATACACTTGCGAGTGTATTATATTTTTATATATGAAATCTTGTGGTCCATAGTTATAACGCTGCTAGCATCAAACCTATATATCTCACCAACTTTATGTTGACTTTTAAATGCATATTATTCTCAGGTACAAATTAAGTCTTCCGCTGTGCATTTGCTCATGTTAAGGACATTACTTGGAGTCGATCATCGCAATGGGACCAACTGTTGAAGACTCCGTCTGGATGGATTAGTTCGGGTTTCTACACTAGATTATTCAAAATTTGAAGTTTAAGGCTTCTAATCATGTTAAACAGCATCAATCTAGGTTATACAAGCATAATACATAAACAATTTAAGCCTAATTACACTAAAAAGCATCAAAATCAAATTGGGAAAAAAAAATTGCTCAAGAACATCAAATTTTGAATTAAATGGTGTTTAGGTGTAGAAATTTACCGTTTTTCTTGAGTAATTCTTAGATAGCATCCTTCTCAACATAATTTTAGCAAAAAAATTGGTGATTAACGGTTAAAAATTGGGATTTTTGGGGTGTTTTTGGGTGGTTTTTCGCGTGCAGAATTCGCTGTGTTTTTTTGCTGTTGTTTGAGTTGTGTGGTGCACTGATCTGTGTTTTTACGTTTTATTTTTTTTCTGTAAATTGGTCCCTCCGCGAGTCGCGGAGATTTAGGCTCCAAACTCCGCGAGTCGCGGAGTTTGGTATTTTTTATTTTTATTTATTTATTTTTTTTTATAATCATTAACTTATTAAAACAATTAAGTAATTAATTTTTAAAATTTTGTTTCCCTTGTTATTTAGGACGAGGTCGTTTCGGATCGATGTCCTAGTCCGTCCTTGGACAAAATTTTAAAATTTGTCTTTTTGTAGCGATTGTTTTAAAAGCTAAGATTTTTGGGTTTTTTCAATGTTTTTGGCATACTTTAATTCAATAAGATTAAAAATAATGATAATAAAAGTTCTCGTCCCTCCCTCGGGTAAAGCAATTTCGGTTCAAAGACCTAGTCTTCAACTTACGACGAATTTTAAAAATCATATTCTTAACTTAATGAGATAAAGTAAATTTTTGTTTTTAAATTCACACAACTTAAATATAAAATTCAAAATTAATATTAAAAATTCACACCAAACTTAAAATTTGAAATGCATTAAATTAAAAATTAATATTTTAAAAATTAAAAATTCACACCAAACTTAATTTAAAAATTTATAAATTCATACTAAACTTATATTAATTTTTCAAATATTTACAATTTTAAATATATTGTTTTTACAAAGTTTACAATATTAATTTAAGATTTAAATATTAATTTTAAAAATATGGTAAAAATAAAATTAAAAATCTTTTTGTCTTTTTATCCCACTTTAATCAATCAAATATTATCAAAAATATGCGCCCCTCTTTTCGGTAAAGTAATTTCGGTTCCAAGACCTAATTTAACTCATGACGAATTTTTGAAATATTTTGGGTTGATTGATTAAAGATATTTATACCTTAAGAATAAACGTTAAATTTCGCAGTGATGTAATAAATTTTTGAATGATATCAATAATTTCGGTCGCCAAACCTAATTTTATTCAATACCAATTTAATACTTTTTAGCGAACAAATTAGCGTTTATTATCAAAAGGTTAAAAATAAAAATAAAATTAAAAACTGTACAGATATACCTGTGAAATAGATTTCTTAGTTATATGATCTATCCCATTCATAAGATAGTCGGTTTAATTGATTTTCCATGGCTACATAGGCGTAACCTCGAGCATTCAGTATCTTTTCTTCTAAACATATGAACGGTCCGTCTCTGCATAAAGTAACAAATTCGGTATTTGAATAGGTTTGATTATTTGAACATTTACCTCCATGTGACCATTTTCTGCATTTGTGACATCTTTCTAGGTGTCGTGCTCTTCTTTTCGTTGCGGATTTTGATTTTCCTTTACCAAATTGTAACTTATTATCTTCGCATCTGGATTCTTTTCTAACTCCGTCCATTCTTTCTCTGATTACTGATACTATTTCACTCGGGAGTATGTCATTATTACGTTTAGTGATCAAAGCGTGTAGCATTAGACCATGGTTTAGTTCACAGGCAGTCTTCATTTTGTATAAACCTAAAAAAAATAAAAATTCAGAATGGGGGGAGAAGACTAGTTCTTTAGGGTCTGCTAGGGAAAGACCATTCGGGTTCCATTTTCGAGAACTACACGAAAACAGACAATCTAACTCTAACAGAAATACATATTATCCTTTAAAGACTTGATTCTCCCCACACTTAGTTAGCTGTGGTGTCGAAATTATGATTAACTTCGTTGTCGACTTCCATCGGACCATGTATGTAATGTTTAACTCTGTGACCATTAACTTTAAATTCAATCCCATTTGAATTTATTAATTCTATCATTCCGTATGGGAAAACTCTTTTGACTATGAATGGTCCAGTCCATCTTGATTTCAATTTTCCAGGAAATAGCTTGAATCGTGAATTGAAAAGAAGAACTCTGTCTCCTTCTTTAAATTCTTTTGAACTTCTGATTCTTTTATCATGCCATTTCTTCGTTCTTTCTTTATAGATTAACGAATTTTCGTATGCTTCATGTCTTAATTCTTCTAATTCATTTAGTTGACTTAATCGTAGACGTCCGGCTTCATGTAAATCAAGATTACATGTTTTCAAAGCCCAAAATGTTTTGTGTTCAATTTCTACTGGAAGATGACATGCTTTTCCATAAACAAGTCTAAAAGGTGTGGTTCCAATTGGAGTTTTGTAGGCTGTTCTAAAAGCCCAGAGTGCATCCTCCAATTTAATGGACCATTCCTTCGGATTTGATCCTACGGTTTTCTCTAGAATACGTTTTAAAGCTCGGTTGGTATTTTCAACTTGTCCACTTGTTTGTGGATGATATGCGGTGGAGATTTTATGAGTTACTCCATATCTTTTAAGAACTTTCTCAAGTTGATTATTACAGAAATGAGTACCCCGATCACTTATTAAAGCTTTCGGTGTTCCAAACCTTACAAAAAGACGTTTTAAAAAGTTGACTACAACTCGTGCATCGTTAGTTGGGAGAGCTTGTGCTTCCGCCCATTTAGATACATAATCAATGGCTACGAGTATATATAGATTATTATGAGATTTTGGAAATGGACCCATAAAGTCAATACCCCAAATGTCAAATACTTCACATACTTGGATGACATTTTGTGGCATTTCATCATGTCGACTTATTTTTCTGGCCCTTTGACAAGCATCACAGGATTTGCAAAGAAGGTGTGCGTCTTTGTAAATTGTAGGCCAATAGAATCCAGCTTCATAAACTTTTCTTGCTGTTAGTTGAGGCCCATAATGCCCTCCTGTTGGTCCTGTGTGACAATGGTTTAAAATTTTACTAGCTTCATCTCCAAATACACATCGGCGTATTATTCCATCGGGACAACTTTTAAACAGATGTGGATCTTCCCAAAAATAGTGTTTTATATCACTGAAGAATTTCTTTCGTCTTTGGTACGATAATCCTTTTTCAAGGAATCCACAAACTAAGTAGTTTGCATAGTCTGCAAACCATGAGATTTCTTTATAATCTATCTTCAATAGATATTCATCAGGAAAGTTGTCTTGTATGGCTGATTCATTTAGAACTTCTAATTCGGGATTTTCAAGACGAGAAAGATGATCAGCGGCGAGATTTTCTGCTCCTCTTTTATCTCGGATTTCAATATCAAACTCTTGTAAGAGTAAGATCCAACGGATTAATCTTGGTTTAGCATCTTGTTTTGAAAATAGGTATCTAAGAGCAGAATGGTCGGTATAGACCACCGTTTTTGCTAGAACGAGATATGATCGAAATTTGTCAAAAGCAAAGACAATAGCAAGGAGTTCTTTTTCAGTAGTTGTATAGTTCGTTTGTGCTCCTTGTAATGTCTTACTAGCATAATATATAGGTTGAAATCGTTTTTCAATCCTTTGTCCTAAAACGGCTCCCATTGCAAAATCACTTGCATCGCACATTAGTTCAAATGGTAGATTCCAATTTGGTGTTATCATGATCGGTGCATTAGTGAGTTTCTCTTTAAGAATATTAAAAGATTTGATACACTCAACTAAAAAGATGAATGGAGCATCCTTTTCTAGGAGTTTATTCATAGGAGTGGCAATTTTTGAAAAATCTTTTATGAAACGTCGGTAAAAACCGGCATGCCCTAGAAAACTCCTAACTCCTCTAACATTGGTGGGATGTGGAAGTTTAGCAATTACATCCACTTTAGCTCTATCCACTTCAATTCCTTCTTTTGAAATTTTATGTCCAAGAACGATGCCTTCTTTAACCATGAAATGGCATTTCTCCCAATTAAGTACTAGATTTGATTTTTCGCATCTAATTAGCATTCGTTCCAGATTAACTAGACATGATTTAAATGTATCACCGAAGACTGAAAAGTCATCCATGAATACTTCCATGCATTCTTCTATCATGTCGTGAAAAATTGCCATCATACACCTTTGAAAGGTTGCAGGGGCGTTACAAAGTCCAAATGGCATGCGTTTGTAAGCAAAAGTACCATAAGGGCACGTGAATGTGGTTTTCTCTTGATCTTCGGGTGCTATTGGAATTTGAAAATATCCGGAAAATCCATCTAGAAAACAATAGTAACTATTTTCGGCTAATCTTTCCAACATTTGATCTATGAAAGGTAAGGGAAAGTGATCTTTTCTAGTGGCGTCATTTAATTTTCTATAATCATTACATACACGCCATCCTGTTACAGTCCTAGTAGGAATAAGCTCATTTTTCTCATTTGTAATGACAGTCATGCCACCCTTCTTAGGTACGCATTGAACTGGGCTTACCCATGGACTATCAGAAATTGGATATATCAAACCTGCATCTAGCAGTTTAATAATCTCTTTCTTAACTACATCTTGCATATTAGGATTTAGTCTTCGTTGGCGTTGCACATACGTTTTATGACCTTCTTCCATAAGGATTTTATGTGTGCAATACGAAGGACTTATTCCTTTAATATCATGAATCTTCCATGCAATGGCTGGTTTATGAGCTTTCAACACAGAAATGAGTTGTGATTTCTCATTTTCAGTAAGAGAAGACGATATTATTACAGGTAATTCAGATTCACCATGTAAATAAGCGTATTCCAAATGGTTTGGAAGTGGCTTTAACTCTAATTTCGGAGGTTCTTCTATCGATGATTTATATCGATATCTGTCTTCTTCTTTTAGCATTTGAATTTCTTCTGTTGTTGGTTCATATCCATTAGCTATAAGTGTAGCTAACATTTCAGCTTCATCAATTGGTTCATTACCTTCTCCTAAAGAACATTCTCCTGTTCCTTGTAATTCTGGAAATTCTTCTAATAATTCTGCATGTGCATCTATAGTTTGAATATAATAACATGTATCATCTGCAGATTGTGGTTGTTGCATTGCTCTATCAACTGAAAAGGTAACACTCTCATCCTCTATACTTAGGGTCAGTTTCTTACCGAACACGTCTATCATTGCTTTAGCCGTGTTTAAGAATGGTCTTCCTAATATGAGAGGAACTTGAGAATCTTCTTCCATGTCCAAAACAACAAAATCTACTGGAAATACTAAAGTACCAACTTTAACTAGCATGTTCTCCATTATCCCTCTAGGATATTTTATTGATCTATCGGCTAGTTGTATGCTTATTCTGGTTGGTTTCAATTCTCCAAGGTCTAGTTTAGCGTATAGTGAATACGGCATTAGATTTATACTAGCACCTAAGTCTGCCAATGCTTCTATTGAACTAAGACTACCCAGAAAACATGGAATTGTGAAACTTCCTGGATCAGATAGTTTTTCTGGTATCTTATTCAACAGCACTGCTGAACAATTAGCATTCATAGTAACAGCCGAGAGTTCTTCCATTTTCTTTCTATTTGAGATTAGATCTTTCAAGAATTTAGCATATCTTGGCATTCCTGAAATCACATCAATGAAAGGAAGATTTACATTTATCTGTTTAAACATATCCAAGAATTTGGATTGCTCGGCTTCAAGTTTCTCTTTCTTCATTTTACTCGGGTAAGGAAGTGGTGGTTGGTATGGTTTAACATAAGGTTTATCCTTAACTGTGTTATCTTCATTAACTTTTTCAACTACCGGTTCTTTTTCCTTATCTTGATCAGGTTGTGGTTCTTGTGGAGTAGGAATAGTTTCATCAGAAGTTACAGGTATTTCAGGTGGTTTAAGTGTTGTACCACTTCTTGTGGTAATGGCTTTAGCTGTTTCATTTCGGGGGTTAGCATTTGTATCACTAGGTAGACTTCCCGGTTTTCTTTCACCTATTAACCTTGCTAGGTTACTTACTTCTTGTTCCAGATTTTGAATAGAAGCTTGTTGATTTCTAAATGCTTGAGCATTTTGTTCATTAGTTTGTTTCTGAGATGTGAAAAACTGCGTTTGAGTTTCAACTAGCTTCGTCATCATATCTTCTAAATTCGGCTTTTTATCATCAGTTTGTTGTGGTGGTTTGTTTTGAAAATTCGGTCTTTGCTGATTGTAAGTATTATTGGATACTTGTTGATTGCTAGGACCTTGTTAGTTGTTGTATGGAATATTTCGGTTATAATTCTGGTTTTGATTGTAAATCGGTCTTGGCGGTTGATAATTATTCTGATAATTATTTCCAGGCCTTTGGTTTATGTATGAAATATTCTCTCTTTGTTCCATTGTTAATTCAATACTGCGACAATCTTTTGTCAAATGTGGTCCTCCACACTGCTCACAACTAATTCGTATTGAGTGAATATCTTTAGTCATCTTTTCCATTCGTCTCTCCACAGCATCTATCTTTGCGGAAATGGAATCTAAGTCATGGCTAGAATCGGCTCTAGCTGCTTTAGATGATCTAACGATATCTTTTTCTTGGTGCCACTCATGTGAGTGGGAAGCAGTGTTATCAATAATTTTGTAAGCATCAGTTTCGGTTTTCTTCATAATAGAACCACCAGCTGCTATATCTATGTCTTTTCTTGTAGTGATGTCGCATCCTTGGTAGAATATTTGTACTATTTGACAGGTGTCTAAACCATGTTGCGGACATCCTCTTAACAACTTTCCATATCTTGTCCACGCCTCATATAGAGTTTCATTTGGTTTCTGTG
The DNA here is from genome assembly GCF_046630445.1 of Rutidosis leptorrhynchoides. Lineage (NCBI taxonomy): Eukaryota > Viridiplantae > Streptophyta > Magnoliopsida > Asterales > Asteraceae > Rutidosis > Rutidosis leptorrhynchoides. The sequence continues at coordinate 205,092,722 of NC_092340.1, forward strand.
TAAACGTAACAATTTCTGCTTGAAGTCTTACGGCTTTAGATGCAGGAAAGAATTGTTTAAGAAATTTGTAAACTAAAACGTCCCATGTATCAATCGCCCCTTCAGGTAACGATTCCAACCAATCTTTGGCTTCTCCCTTTAAAGTCCAGGGAAATAACATGAGATATATCTGTTCATCCTCCACTTCTCGGATTTTAAATAGTGTGCAGATCCTATTAAAGGTACGTAGATGTTCATTTGGATCTTCCTTCGGCGCACCACTAAATTGGCATTGATTAGTCACCATGTGTAGAATTTGTCCTTTGATTTCATAATCTGGCGCATTAATGTCTGGATTAGTAATTGCGTGACCTTGGCCAGTGCGTTTAGCTCTCATTCGGTCTTCCATACTTAAAGGTTCCAGATTCTCCATAATTGAATTTGTTGAATCGGTATCACTAGATGATTCTGATTTAATGGTTCGTTCCTCAACAATCTCTGTTTGAATGATTGGTGGCTCCGGAGGAAAGTTTAATGGTTCAGGATCTACGAACCGTTCCTGAATATTCTCTGGATTCTCAATTGTGATGTTGGGTTCAAAAAATGGATTATCAGAAATTTGAACTGAAGTACTTGGTCGACTGGATGACGATTCTAAAGAAAAATCAACGGCGGTTATTTTTGCTAAATGTCTTGATCTAGTTATAGGTGGTGAACGTACAAAAGGTGATGAACGTCTTGCTCGGTGCATTCACTGAATATCCTATTAGTTTTTAAAAAGGAAAGAAAAATTATAATAAGTTATCCAATCAATAGACTTTTCTGATTTTGCCCACGTTTCGAATAGCCAAAAGATGCAGCAGAGGGGCAGGATTCGTTTGGTCTCAATATAATTGAGGACTGTTTGGCTCCAATAACCCGGTCCACGTACAAATCCAACTATTACTACGAATCAGAAAATTTTTATGTCCATCAATTTAACCACTTAAAATAAATTTTCGTAATTTTAAGAAATTTAGATAAGAAGTAGAATAAAAATCTATGTCCTAAAAACTAGAATAGCGAGAAATAAGAAAGAAAAAGAGTTCGTCGCAAAAGGTCGAAAAAGAAAAAATGGTTGAAAAAAATAAAAGGTGACGGAAAAAATAAAGAAACTTATAAAAACTTAAAAATGTAACGACCCGACCAAAACCGTTATTGACGGCGTCGTTAACTTAGGTCCCGTTGCGTGGTCGTAGTCCCTATATGAGACTCGTTTGACCAAAATTATGTCGCGTTCATTTGAAAGGTACAAAGTTTAGTTTAACAAACGGATCGACAATAAGTTTAAGTCTACAAAGTTATAAAGTATGAATGAAATAACTTGCGACATAATTAGTTTGAAACCACAGTTGCTATAAATAGCGTAAGTAAGTAGACAAAAGTTTGAATCCAAAAATGCTATCCCTAGCGTATGCATGCATGGTAGACTCCAATCAAGTAATCAAAGAGTGCGGAAGCGTGTAACAAATAGCCATGTGAAAACCTGAGAAAACATAGAAGAATCTGTCAACGCAAAAACGTTGGTGAAATCATAGGTTTGAGTAAGTGAGTAAAAGTAAAGTAAGTCGAACCACAAGATTTGCAAAGTTGAAATAATAGTAATACATTCTAAAAGTTAATATTCACGAGCACCCAATTATCAAAGCTTAACGTTCCGTCCGTTGAATACCCCATCAATTAGTGCTAGAACAACACTGTTCCCGAAAATATATTTCATCCGTAGACGGTAGCGAACCGTCAAGGATGAGGGTTGTCAACCCATATGGCCATATAACATAAGTTCTCGCTTACACCATCTGATGTAACTAATGATAATCGGATTGAGGATTTTCGTTCTAAACTCGTATGTAGAATGTTTGTTTTCCCCGTTCTTGTGTTCACTTAGTTCAAAAGAATCGTTTATGTTTTCTCATCCCAAAAGTAAGTTTAAAAGAGTAAAAGTGGGACTATGATCTCACCTCGAGTGGACGAGTATAAAAGTACTTCACAAAGTAAACGTGTGCATGAAAGTTGCTTAGCCTTGACCTAAACAAGTAAGTTGTATCAATTAACCGGTTACGACACAAGGTCGGGCGAAATGTGTTCAATTAGTCCTATGGCTCGTTACGACTTGATTAAATATAGCATGTGAATCACGTTGCCAAGTTTCATGCGAGAATCAAGTATAAAAGCATGTTAGAACGATTGCATAAAAGTTTGGTTAAGCTTGACTAAAAGTCAAACTTGGTCAAAGTCAACGAAAAGTCAACGCGTTCGGGTCGGGTCCCGAACTATTTTTCTATGCTAAATATTCATATACAAGTATATTAAAACAAGTTTCATGTGAATCGGAGGTCGGTAGCTAGTCAAACATTTCACGTGAAATGGGACAAAGAGGTCAGAATCTGACCAGGTCTATCTGCGCGCCGCGCGGGGTGAGGTGCGCGCCGCGCCATTTCCTGTACAGGCAATTCTGGTCAGTTTTCAAGTAAGCACGACCCAAAACTCAAATAATCCTAACTCACAAACCGCAAACCTCCTAAACATGTATCTCACGTCGTTGGAAAGGTATTTTAACAAGGAATACAACTAAACACTTTTCCTAGATCATAACCGACAATTTCCAAATCGAAAACATCATCAAAGTTCATCATTTTCAACCAAAAATCAAAGAAACGCATTTTATGATTCGGGAACTTTTAACATACAAACGATATGCCGTTTTGAAGGTAATAACGCATACATTGCAACTAGACGCATATTCTAAGTTTCAATAAACATTTACTACGTCAAAAATCACTAGCCACGTTATCGTTTCAAAATCAATTTCGACACAAATGAGACTTATGATTCACTAATCAAACGCTAGCATACATCACACCATTTCGAAGCTATTTACGCATACAATTTAACTAGTTAACTAGCATACATTCAAACAAGTGTCTCAACTAGCATTCAACCGCATCAAGTTCCTACCAAAACGATAATCGATTCACCAAAAACACATTTCATGTTATTGAGCTAGTTTATCATCATTCAACATATCAAAACGAAGCTAATGAAGTAACTAACACTTTTAACACATACACTTTATCTTATAACATCATTTGAGCAACCAAAACTCAAGATTAAGCTAGACCCATTTGGGTGTTCATGTCATATTTTCAAAACACGAAGAACGAGCATACAAATTACATACACGACATCCCTACGAGCCATAGACACTAATTAACCACTTGACAAGTCTAAAAACGAATTTAACAAGTTAGGGTTTCATGAGAAATTCTTACCCCATGCCATGAGACAAGTATCAAATCGAAGAGGATGAAACGAGGATTCCAAAAGTACAATTTGTTTTGATGTTTGATTCCTTGCTTGAATTTGGATGATGATTGAAGATGATGAAGAATTTAGGATGGGAGTTTTTGGTTGAGAGAAAAGAAGAAAGAAAAAGAAATTAAATGTGGAGGATGGTGGAGAAGTAGTTGACTTAGTCAACTACTAGTGAGTAGTTTGGCCATTTGGTAAAAATGGTCCCTCAATTTTAAGCCGGGTGCGTAATTTAACCAAACGAGATATTTTAAAACGCTAGAGTAAACGAGTGGTGTTAAAATTGAATAGCGGAAATATTATGAACGTTAGTCAACGGAAACTACGAATTTAAATAACGAAAGATATTATAAAAAAAAAAGAAGACGGTGTTAAAATTAAATTTTAACGGAAAAACACGGGATGTTACATTATCCACACCTCAAAAGAAATTTCGTCCCGAAATTTAGTTGGAAGTAGTAGTTGTTGAATCTTCATCGGGGTCTTGTGTTGCCGATTCTACGAGTGAGGGAAGGTACGTCCTTGGGTATTTCAACGAACCTGAAGGTCGGGGTCGTATGTTGTTTTAAGGTTTGGTTCCATGATTTTATGGTTTCCGGTCCTCCTAGGAAGTGAGGTTTATCGTCGATAGTGAGTTCATCAAAGAAGATAACAAGTTCTCGTTTCGCAAAACACGTCTTTGAGTTGATACATCGAATGTAGGATAACGGAGACCCAAAATGAGTCGGAAAAGTCTAAACGGCTAGCGACGGGTCCAAAACACCCCAAGAATTTAAAGGATCAAAATATCGCAGATTTAGCTTCCTACGTTTTCCCGAAACGGATTGCACCTTTCCAAGGTGCGACTCTTAACGTGACGCGGTTTCCCACGTGGAATTTGAAATGTTTACGTCTAAATCGGCGTAGCTCATTTGGCGACAACGAGTCGTGTTGGGTCTTTCTTGGATATGGATAAGTTTTCTCGGTCGCTCATGCATAATCCCGGTCCCGGTGAATTGGTCATCGTTTACTTGGTTCGACAAAAGGAGAATGACGTTTCCGATCACATGTGGTTTCAAAAGGAGTGACGTTAAAACTCGAATGAAAATCATTGTAGTACGAGGATTCGGTTAAAGGAATATACTTTTCTCAAGTAAATTTGAAGTTGGTAATACAAACTTGTATTATGGTTTCCAAGGTTTAAATCGCATGTTTGTTCGGTCCGTCGGGTTGTGGATGGTACGCGGTACTCATGTCTAAACGCGGTCCCGAGGCTTTTTGTAAGGTACTCCAAAATCTAGAAGTGAAACGAGGATCTCGATCCGAAACGGGGTACATTTCCCTAAGGCATATTGAACAAGTTTGCTAGGAATTGAAAACGTTAGCTAGGACAAGTTTCTCAAGAAAATTCGCGTCGCGAAAGATTTATCGGTTTCCAAAAACGTTCGTCGGGGCAAGTTCTTATCGGGTTTTGAAAACGATTGTTAGGACTATCCACCCTCGCGGCGAATACTTGTATGACGTGAAGAGTCGCTCTCCATTGAGAATTTAGAATAAGGACCTCCTGAACCGGAAGTACGAGGGTGATGCAAGAGAAGTTTCCGCCCCGATGTGAGCATAACGAGTAAATTGTAGTTAGTCAATAAGACTGCGCGAGGACGAGCTAGTATACCCGTGTGACATACGGTTGAAGTCGAATGGATTCGGTAATTCATTCGGAAGCATAAATATAATTTGACAATAATTGAAGGTGTGTCCCCGGTATGGTTGTTATAAATATTCTCGGAGTTTTCGGATGTCCAAACCTGAAAAGATGAAGTCATGTACATGGCACATGGTGGTGTTTAGGTTGATCGAGTCTAACCACCATCACGCGTCACTAGAACTTTGGTATGTCTTACCGTAATATAACTACGTTGATCGAGTGTAGTTATATTACGCTAACTCATACCTCCATTCCCACATCACTCCATAGATTCAAGTTCGTGTCATCGCGAAAATCTAAAATAAACAAAATGTAACGACGTCTCAAACGTGACTCGTATTAAATCGAAAGAATTGGTGCAACTCTGAAGATGCGTTCCCCGAGGGAAGTGTATAGTTAATTGTTCACGTCAATGTGGTTCGAGTCAGACAATATTGTATTTAGGTATGAAAAGAGTAACGAGTCATGATAACAAGTAATACGCAACCGTAGCGATAAATGGTGATGACGATACTCATCTAGAGTAGTGACAGTGACTTTACAATATTCATGGATAGTAAGATGAGACGGGGGAAATAACAACCAAGGAGTCAGAGTTCCCGAACTAAAGTGGCAGGATACGAGTTCGTATAATGAAGGTTGGGTACCATTAAAAAGTTTTCCTAAGAATGATTCAAGTATAATGCACAAGTAGTCAAGTAAGTGCTATCTATAGCAAATGTATGTCAGAATGCAATGATTAACTATCCGGTTGTAGTCTAGACTTACTAATGCGTCCTAACGACTCTGTTAGACACACTAATGCATCCTAGTTCTCTACAACCAACGCTCTGATACCACTTGTAACGACCCGACCAAAACCGTTATTGACAGCGTCGTTAACTTAGGTCCCGTTGCGTGGTCGTAGTCCCTATACGACACTCGTTTGACCAAAATTATGTCGCGTTCATTTGAAAGGTACAAAGTTTAGTTTAACAAACGGATCGACAATAAGTTTAAGTCTACAAAGTTATAAAGTATGAATGAAATAACTTGCGACATAATTAGTTTGAAACCACAGTTGCTATAAATAGCGTAAGTAAGTAGACAAAAGTTTGAATCCAAAAATGCTATCCCTAGCGTATGCATGCATGGTAGACTCCAATCAAGTAATCAAAGAGTGCGGAAGCGTGTAACAAATAGCCATGTGAAAACCTGAGAAAACATAGAAGAATCTGTCAACGCAAAAACGTTGGTGAAATCATAGGTTTGAGTAAGTGAGTAAAAGTAAAGTAAGTCGAACCACAAGATTTGCAAAGTTGAAATAATAGTAATACATTCTAAAAGTTAATATTCACGAGCACCCAATTATCAAAGCTTAACATTCCGTCCGTTGAATACCCCATCAATTAGTGCTAGAACAACACTGTTCCCGAAAATATATTTCATCCGTAGACGGTAGCGAACCGTCAAGGATGAGGGTTGTCAACCCATATGGCCATATAACATAAGTTCTCGCTTACACCATCTGATGTAACTAATGATAATCGGATTGAGGATTTTCGTTCTAAACTCGTATGTAGAATGTTTGTTTTCCCCGTTCTTGTGTTCACTTAGTTCAAAAGAATCGTTTATGTTTTCTCATCCCAAAAGTAAGTTTAAAAGAGTAAAAGTGGGACTATGATCTCACCTCGAGTGGACGAGTATAAAAGTACTTCACAAAGTAAACGTGTGCATGAAAGTTGCTTAGCCTTGACCTAAACAAGTAAGTTGTATCAATTAACCGGTTACGACACAAGGTCGGGCGAAATGTGTTCAATTAGTCCTATGGCTCGTTACGACTCGATTAAATATAGCATGTGAATCACGTTGCCAAGTTTCATGCGAGAATCAAGTATAAAAGCATGTTAGAACGATTGCATAAAAGTTTGGTTAAGTTTGACTAAAAGTCAAACTTGGTCAAAGTCAACGAAAAGTCAACGCGTTCGGGTCGGGTCCCGAACTATTTTTCTATGCTAAATATTCATATACAAGTATATTAAAACAAGTTTCATGTGAATCGGAGGTCGGTAGCTAGTCAAACATTTCACGTGAAATGGGACAAAGAGGTCAGAATCTGACCAGGTCTATCTGCGCGCCGCGCGGGGTGAGGTGCGCGCCGCACCATTTCCTGTACAGGCAATTCTGGTCAGTTTTCAAGTAAGCACGACCCAAAACTCAAATAATCCTAACTCACAAACCACAAACCTCCTAAACATGTATCTCACGTCGTTGGAAAGGTATTTTAACAAGGAATACAACTAAACACTTTTCCTAGATCATAACCGACAATTTCCAAATCGAAAACATCATCAAAGTTCATCATTTTCAACCAAAAATCAAAGAAACGCATTTTATGATTCGGGAACTTTTAACATACAAATGATATGCCTTTTTGAAGGTAATAACGCATACATTGCAACTAGACGCATATTCCAAGTTTCAATAAACATTTACTACGTCAAAAATCACTAGCCACGTTATCGTTTCAAAATCAATTTCGACACAAATGAGACTTATGATTCACTAATCAAACGCTAGCATACATCACACCATTTCGAAGCTATTTACGCATACAATTTAACTAGTTAACTAGCATACATTCAAACAAGTGTCTCAACTAGCATTCAACCGCATCAAGTTCCTACCAAAACGATAATCGATTCACCAAAAACACATTTCATGTTATTGAGCTAGTTTATCATCATCCAACATATCAAAACGAAGCTAATGAAGTAACTAACACTTTTAACACATACACTTTATCTTATAACATCATTTGAGCAACCAAAACTCAAGATTAAGCTAGACCCATTTGGGTGTTCATGTCATATTTTCAAAACACGAAGAACGAGCATACAAATTACATACACGACATCCCTACGAGCCATAGACACTAATTAACCACTTGACAAGTCTAAAAATGAATTTAACAAGTTAGGGTTTCATGAGAAATTCTTACCCCATGCCATGAGACTAGTATCAAATCGAAGAGGATGAAACGAGGATTCCAAAAGTACAATTTGTTTTGATGTTTGATTCCTTGCTTGAATTTGGATGATGATTGAAGATGATGAAGAATTTAGGATGGGAGTTTTTGGTTGAGAGAAAAGAAGAAAGAAAAAGAAATTAAATGTGGAGGATGGTGGAGAAGTAGTTGACTTAGTCAACTACTAGTGAGTAGTTTGGCCATTTGGTAAAAATGGTCCCTCAATTTTAAGCCAGGTGCGTAATTTAACCAAACGAGATATTTTAAAACGCTAGAGTAAACGAGTGGTGTTAAAATTGAATAGCGGAAATATTATGAACGTTAGTCAACGGAAACTACGAATTTAAATAACGAAAGATATTATAAAAAAAAAAAGAAGACGGTGTTAAAATTAAATTTTAACGGAAAAACACGGGATGTTACATTATCCACACCTCAAAAGAAATTTCGTCCCGAAATTTAGTTGGAAGTAGTAGTTGTTGAATCTTCATCGAGGTCTTGTGTTGCCGATTCTACGAGTGAGGGAAGGTACGTCCTTGGGTATTTCAACGAACCTGAAGGTCGGGGTCGTATGTTGTTTTAAGGTTTGGTTCCATGATTTTATGGTTTCCGGTCCTCCTAGGAAGTGAGGTTTATCGTCGATAGTGAGTTCATCAAAGAAGATAACAAGTTCTCGTTTCGCAAAACACGTCTTTGAGTTGATACATCGAATGTAGGATAACGGAGACCCAAAATGAGTCGGAAAAGTCTAAACGGCTAGCGACGGGTCCAAAACACCCCAAGAATTTAAAGGATCAAAATATCGCAGATTTAGCTTCCTACGTTTTCCCGAAACGGATTGCACCTTTCCAAGGTGCGACTCTTAACGTGACGCGGTTTCCCACGTGGAATTTGAAATGTTTACGTCTAAATCGGCGTAGCTCATTTGGCGACAACGAGTCTTGTTGGGTCTTTCTTGGATATGGATAAGTTTTCTCGGTCGCTCATGCATAATCCCGGTCCCGGTGAATTGGTCATCGTTTACTTGGTTCGACAAAAGGAGAATGACGTTTCCGGTCACATGTGGTTTCAAAAGGAGTGACGTTAAAACTCGAATGAAAATCATTGTAGTACGAGGATTCGGTTAAAGGAAAATACTTTTCTCAAGTAAATTTGAAGTTGGTAATACAAACTTGTATTATGGTTTCCAAGGTTTAAATCGCATGTTTGTTCGGTCCGTCGGGTTGTGGATGGTACGCGGTACTCATGTCTAAACGCGGTCCCGAGGCTTTTTGTAAGGTACTCCAAAATCTAGAAGTGAAACGAAGATCTCGATCCGAAACGGGGTACATTTCCCTAAGGCATATTGAACAAGTTTGCTAGGAATTGAAAACGTTAGCTAGGACAAGTTTCTCAAGAAAATTCGCGTCGCGAAAGATTTATCGGTTTCCAAAAATGTTCGTCGGGGCAAGTTCTTATCGGGTTTTGAAAACGATTGTTAGGACTATCCACCCTCGCGGCGAATACTTGTATGACGTGAAGAGTCGCTCTCCATTGATAATTTAGAATAAGGACCTCCTGAACCGGAAGTACGAGGGTGATGCAAGAGAAGTTTCCGCCCCGATGTGAGCATAACGAGTAAATTGTAGTTAGTCAATAAGACTGCGCGAGGACGAGCTAGTATACCCGTGTGACATACGGTTGAAGTCGAATGGATTCGGTAATTCATTCGGAAGCATAAATATAATTTGACAATAATTGAAGGTGTGTCCCCGGTATGGTTGTTACAGGAAAAACTAAATCCCAAATGGAAATAACTTAAAAAGAAGCTAAAACTTAAAAAGGCATCGCAAAATTCTGAAGCACCTAAATCTTAGTCTAAAGAAAAAGCACTTAAGGAATTCTACGGCAAAGCCTAAAAATCTAGGAGTAAAAATAACTATAGCAAAAACTAAGTTTAAAATTAATTATGAGCTAAAAATACAAATATTACGCTAAAACGATTAAAAAGGGACAAAATATAAAAATATACAAAAAGTTTTAAAAATTACAATTTTTATAAAAATATTATTTTTATATTATTTATTTAATAAAACTACTAATTTTACAATTTAATAAAACTAATTTAAACAAAATAAAACAAATTAAATAAAAAGAAATTTTAAAATAAAACTTAATTATAATAATAATACATAATTAGGGTTTATATTAATAATAATTAATAATAATTCGTAATAAATGCTGAATTAGGGCTTCTGTCGGCGTGTCAGAAAGTCTCCGCGAGTCGCGGTAATTAATGCATCAAACCCCGCGAGTCGCGGGGTTCAGAATTTCAGATCTGGAGCAGTTTGAAATTTTTACGCGTTTTTTATTTTTTTTATTTTCTGTTTTCTGTTTTTTCTATAAATAAAAGATATTTAATAAAATTTATATTATTATAAACTAAAATAAAGATAAAGAAACTTATAAAACTTAAATATTAAAAAAATACTAAAAAATACTTATATTTTTGTTTTTCTTTTTATATTTTCGAATATTTAAAACGTATTTTTACAAAAGCAAATTTTAATAAAAGTAAACAAAAAATCTTTTTTTTTTATATTAGCGTTCCGCTTCCGGCTTTTTAAGAGATTTCCCCGGCAGCGGCGCCAAAAATACTTGATGTTAAGCGAGGTGTATATAAAATAGTTATTAATTTTAGCAGAAAAAACTATTAAATACGATACAATTTTACACAAGATATTTATTTATTTATAGAATGGATATACTTAAACCTTGCTACAACACTTATAGGCAGTGTACCTAATCATACAGTAGTGTAGTTTTTAGTAAGTCCGGTTCGTTCCACAGGGAAATCTTTAAACAAAGCGTAACGCTATATTAGTTTACTTTTATAAAAATACAAACATATATATAAGTAATATTATTATTATAAAGGGGGTTTTTACCGTTTAATGACCGGTTTGTCGATTTTAAGACTTTAGTCGCAGTTAAAACCTAATGTAAAATATAAAATAAATACAAGACTTAAATTAAAGCGTAAAGTAAATAACGATAATGAAATTGCGAATTATAAAAGTGCGATAAAATAAAATTGCGATAATTAAAAAGTACGATAATTAAAAGTGCGATTAAATAACAATAAATAAAAGTGCGATAATTAGAAGTGCAATTAAATATAAAATAAAGGAAATTAAATATGAAATAAAAGAATTATGCTTATTTAAACTTCCGTAATCATGATGTTTGACGTGTTGATTTTAGTTTTATGCCCATGGGTTAATTGTCCTTTGTCCTGGATTATTTAATCTGTCCGTCTGGTTTTTGTCCATAACAGTCCATCAGTCATAAATATAAAGTGCGAGTGTCCTCATCAAATTATTATTATACCCGAAGTTAAATATTCCAACTAATTGGGGATTCGAATTGTAACAAGGTTTTAATACTTTGTTTAATGAATACACCAGGTTATCGACTGCGTGTAAACCAAGGTTTTACTACTTTGCTAACAATTACACCAATTACCCTTGAATGTAATTTCACCCCTGTTTTAATTATTCTAGTGGCTATTAATCCATTCCCGTGTCCGGTTAAATGAACGATTATTCGTACATATAAATACCCTGCCCATCGTGTCCGATCGAGTGTATATGGTAATTTATAGGGACGCCCAATTGTAAATCTTTATATTAACATTAACAAATTATCATTTAGTTAAACAAATATAAAGCCCATTAATAGCCCATAGTCTAATTTCCACAAGTGTCGTTCTTTTGTCCAAACCCCAATTATGGTACAAAGCCCAATTACCCAATTTTAGTAATTAGCCCAACATCATGATTACTTCGTTTTAAATAAGCATAATAATAACTTAGCTACGAGACATTAATATAAAAAGGTTGAACATAACTTACAATGATTAAAAATAGCGTAGCGTTACACGGACAGAATTTCGACTTACACCCTTACAACATTCGCTAACATACCCTTATTATTAGAATTATAATTAAAATTAAAATTAAAATATAAATTATATATATATATATATATTTTACGTATATATGAGAGAAGAGAGAAATAGATTGTGAATTTTGATCAGAATTCGGTTGGCTTTATAGGGATTTTCGAAATTTGGGGCTCCGCGACTCGCGGTAAAATCCTCTTCAAACTCCGCGAGTCGCGGAGAATGAATTTACAGCTCACACCCTTGGAGTCTTTCTCTGCCGACGGTTTTATAATATATATATAATATATATATAATTAATATAATTAATTATATATTATATTATATTTATATACATAGTTAACTTGTAATTTTTAGTCCGTTGCGTCGAGCGTTAAGAGTTGACTCTGGTCCCGGTTCCGGATTTTCGAACGTCCTTGCGTACAATTTTATATTTTGTACTTTGCGTTTTGAATCTTGTACTCTTGTAATTTCGAGACGTTTCTTATCAATAATTGGAACCTCTTTGATTGTCTTTTGTTCTTTTGAGCTTTTTGGTCGTTTGCGTCTTCAATTCGTCGAATCTGTCTTTTGTCTTCACCTTTTATTATTTAAACGAATATCACTTGTAAATAGAACAATTGCAACTAAAAGCTTGTCTTTCTTGAGGAATAATGCTATGAAATATATGTTCGTTTTTAGCATTATCAAAAATTCCCACACTTGAGCGTTGCTTGTCCTCAAGCAATATCGTCTTGAAATACTAGAATCACTTCTTTATTCTTCACACTTTGTACATCAGTGATTTCTATACGGCGGTATAAACAATGGTAGTAACGATATGGTTTACAGTCCCACATGACTATAAAAATTTAGATCCATTAAGGAAATTGGATCTTTATGAAAACATTTGATCTTTTGAAAATTAAATCTAGTTTTTACCCTAGATAAGTTTTCCGGGATAACCCTTTACCGGTGTTTGCAAAATATTTTTTTGGGTTTGGTGGGTTTCAGATTTGAAAATTTTAGCTCAAAACTTGCGGTTTTGTGTCACCCACTTGCTAACCTTGTATTTGGAAAGCAACACGTCCAGTTTACTTGTCCCGTATATTACCTTTCGATAAACTACCGTCCGGTTGTAAAGGAAAGCGTTGAACAAGCAACTGTTAAGGCAATGTCCCCTGACATGCTTTTAATTATGGTCTGTAACGTGTCGGACGCAATTACTATCCTTGGTAGGAGCAATAGTAAAGCTCACCCTCATAATTTTTCGGTATGGCACAAGGTCCTGTCTTTGACCATGCTATGCAACCACCGTTCTTACGGTTGACACCCGATTTAGTTCAGGCGACCTAATGAATTCCAGGTGAATTCCTAGGATTTTACGTTCAATGGTAATGAACGCATTGAAAATAGGGTTTTCAGAAAACAAATCGGTTTATAATTTTGATCAAAATATTTTCTCGTTCAAGCTCGAGTTTAGATATCATTGAATTCCATGAGTTTGAATTCTCAATCTTTAAGGTCAATCTCTAGGATTGAGTAATATCAGTCTTAAAAGCTGATTTTTAATCTTTAAGGAGATTATCCTTTCTGGGGATCTGATTCATTAGTCTTATCCAGCTAATTTGCATGGTGCCCCCCCATTGTACGAGATAAATCCTTCTCATGGTTAGGATAAATCCGACCACTTGGCGACCCTGTTTAATGCTGAGGTCCGTGGATTTCCTGCTGATTTTAGTGATGACTTTTCTAGATTTTTCGTCAACCTACAGCTGGTCTGGACGACAACTTCATGACCTAAATCAAGAAGCGCGTTTCTTTTTCGAAAGACTTTACTTCCTTTTAATGATGGAATTGATTCATCGTGTAGATCCATCTCTTATTTTCTTTCATTGGGTAAAACAGTTTAGTTTAGTTCAAAGCAAAAGTATTTTCAGTTATTTGTTACAGATATATGTGACATATGTTTAAAATATCTTGGTAAATTTTCCCACACTTGGCTTTTATTTTCCTTTTTATCGTCCTCTATTCCATTTTAAATGAATTTTAACATTTTAGTTTGTTTCTCAATTTATGTCCTTTCCGAGGTAACAATAATTTCGGTGTTAAAACCTAGTTTTATCGTTCATAAATATGTATAAACATAATTTGAATTCATTTAATTGAAAATTTTGAAAATTTTTACTAGAATTGGGTAGTCAGTATATAAGACTAGGGCTGTTCTTTTTTATCAGAGAGCACTAGATTCTAATACAACTACTGCTTTACTAGTATTTTTAATGGTAACCAAGTGTTTAAGATAAAAATTTTAAAATCCGAAAGAATTTAACCCCTTCCCACACTTAAGATCTTGCAATGCCCTCATTTGCAAGAAATCAGTAACAATTTAAATTATTGAGGGTGATTAGTGTGAAAATGATTAAATTTTTACCAAAGTTTCCAATTATATTGGCGTTTGTTTGCTGAATGATAAATGGTGCACATCATTTGTTCATTCCGTCTTGTTGTTATTTCACATATATTTTGCATCTTGTCGTCAAAATTAGTTGCTTTTGCTGAACTTAATGCCAGTCTTTGAAAATGCGTTGTTTTACCCTGTTGTGTACATAAGATAAACTTGCAAACATATATACATATTTTTGAAGTTTGGTACATTACCCCACATTCAAAAATTATTAAAATCTAAGAATAAAAGTTAGATAATTATAAAAATGATTACAATATTAACAAAAGTATTAAACGTATCAATAATTACAAATTACAAAATAATAAAAAATAATAAGTAAACTAAGGATGATATTGGTACCAATAGGGGTTCCAGGCATAACCATAAGTGCTATAGAATGCTTCGGCAGGGTCATACGTAGGATATGGTGGCTGCATCTCTATAGACCAAGGAGGGAAGATGGGTTTCGGTGTAGGAATATAGTTTCTACCTATATGTTAGCAATGAGCTATGATTTGGTTCTGATGAACTTGCCAATCTTCAAATGCTCTCTGTCTAGCATTTTCGTATTCCTGAGAAGCTATAAACCTATGCATTTCTTGCATCTCATTCCCCCCTCCTACATTACCTTGCTGCTGGTTTCTCTCCACCTGTGGATGTCTACCATGGTATCGTACTGCGGCGTTATTTCGCCTCTTCAAAACTTTCGCACCATGGTATACATTTAAACCTATAGTATCGCGGGGTTCCGGTTCTTCTACTAATAATCCCCCCGACTTATATCCACACCGAGATATTCACCAATCAAAGTAATAAAAATACCACCTCCTATTATGCTATGTGGTCGCATCCCCCGAACCATAGCTGATAAATAATAACCCACACAATATGGTATACTTACAGCGCTTTGTGGGTCTCGAATACACATATGGTAAAACAAATCCTGTTCATTTACTTTTTCTTTGTTCTTACCCCTTTGTGTAATCGAATTAGCTAAAAACCTATGTATCACTCTTAATTCGGCTCTATCTATATCCAAATAAGAGTAATTTCCCCCTTTGAAACGGTGATGGCTTGTCATTTGACTCCACACACCGTGTGTATCAAAATTCTCATCTATCTTTCTACCGTTTAGTATCAATCCTCTACAATCGGCAGACGCTAACTCCTCAGGCGTATATATACGTAAAGCCTGAGCCATGTCCAGTAAAGACATGTGGCACATCGAACCGCCTAACAAAAATCTAATAAAAGAACGATCGGTTAAACTAGCTACCCTATCATTCAACTCTATACTACATAACAATTCTTCACACCATACTTTATATACAGGTCTACGTATGGTGAATAAATGTACCCAGTCATTAAAAGAAGAATTACCATACCTCTGTACAAGTAATTCCCTAATTGGCCCGGCCAATTCTACAGCTTCTAAGGGTCCCCATTCTATGACCCTCGGTACCTCAACAACCTTGGAATGAAGAGTATGCAAACCCCGTTGATATTTTGGATAATCTATCCAAAGTCTGTCAAATCTCAGGTTCGGGTGCAACTCTTCCAAGTGTATATCGGAAAAGGTCATGACTGGATGAGGTATATCCTGCTTGTAGTAGTTATCCACCTCCTGTTGTTCCAAATTCTCAGCAGGAGCATTGCGGGCTTGGGATGAAGATTCACCCCTTTCATTCTGCAAAACACATCAAACACAATTTTTGTGCATCCAAATATGCATTAGTGTCAGCAAAATCATCAATCAAAATAATTACAATGACATTATCAATTTATATCAAACTTAAGCTTATTTTCACATTTTTATCAAATCTACACTTTTTCAAATAAGCATATACAAAATTTTTTGCCAAGTTCATAAGCATTCAACTCAAATAACATGTCAAAATAATCATTACTAGCAATCAAACAAGTCTCAAATGGCATTATCTTTCAAAAATCAAGTTCATGAATTTTAGACTTGAAAAAGTCCACTTTAATTCTCAAAATCATGTTTAGGCTCAAAGTTTGGATCATTTAACTACCTAGACATGTTACACTACTCAATTTAGCAACAATTCATGACAAAAATCGGCCATAACCTGTTTATATCAAAAAGCCCCAAATTTGCTCAAGAACACAAACCCTAGATTATTCAAAATTTGAAGTTTAAGGCTTCTAATCATGTTAAACAGCATCAATCTAGGTTATACAAGCATAATACATAAACAATTTAAGCCTAATTACACTAAAAAGCATCAAAATCAAATTGGGAAAAAAAATTGCTCAAGAACATCAAATTTCGAATTAAATGGTGTTTAGGTGTAGAAATTTACCGTTTTTCTTGAGAAATTCTTAGATAGCATCCTTCTCAACATGATTTTAGCAAAAAATTTGGTGATTAATGAAAGGACCCGTTCATATACATTATAAAAGATTCACAATAGTTGATTATATTGCGAGGTATTTGACCTCTATATGATACATTTTACAAACATTGCATTCGTTTTTAAAAGACAATCTTTCTTTACATCAAAAATTGACAGGCATGCATACCATTTCATAATATCCACTATCCAACTATAAATTGATTTAATAATAATCTTTGATGAACTCAATGACTCGAATGCAACGTTCTTCGAAATATGCTATGAAAGACTCCAAGTAATATCTTTAAAATGAGCAAATGCACAGCGGAAGATTTCTTTAACACCTAAGAATAAACATGCTTTAAAGTGTCAACCAAAAGGTTGGTGAGTTCATTAGTTTATCATAATCATTTATTTCCATCATTTTAATAGACCTCAAGAATTTCATTTCCAGTTCTCATAAATATACGTCCCATGCATAGAGACAAAAAAATAATCATTCATATGGTGAACACCTGGTAACCGACATTAACTAGATACATATAAGAATATCCCCTATCATTCCGGGATCCTCCTTCGGACATGATATAATTTCGAAGTACTAAAGCATCCGGTACTTTGGATGGGGTTTGTTAGGCCCAATAGATCTATCTTTAGGATTCGCGTCAATTAGGGTATCTGTTCCCTAATTCTTAGATTACCAGACTTTAATAAAAAGGGGCATATTCGATTTCAATAATTCAACCATATAATGTAGTTTCGATTACTTGTGTCTATTTCGTAAAACATTTATAAAAATTGCGCATGTATTCTCAGCCCAAAAATATAAAGGGTAAAAAGGCAAATGAAACTCACCATACTGTATTTCGTAGTAAAAATACATATAACGTCATTGAACAAGTGCAAGGTTGGCCTCGGATTCACGAACCTAAATTAATTATATATATTTATGTATTGGTCAATATTTGTCTAACAAATTAGGTCAAGTCATAGTGTACCACAATCCTAATGCTCGAGACTAATATGCAAAAGTCAACAAAAGAAAATTTACTCAAAATAATTTCCAAAAATTTATACATGATTAATATATAGTTTAAATATCGTCGTTTTATATTTTTAAATATTTTTAAAAGATTTATTAGAGTAAATAATATAATTTATTTATTAATAAATAAAATTTTATATTATATTTATATAATAAAATATACTTTTATATATATTAAGTAATAAAATTTATAGGGTTCATTTAATATTATAAAGATAATATGATACGTATTATTAAAGTAAGTTATTACACGTAGTAAAATATGTTTGTATCAAATATTTATTTGATAAAATAATATCTATAATGATAGTAAGTAAAAGTTGTATTATTTTGTAATAATAATTATTATTATAAAAATATCAATATTTATAATTACTAAGATGACATTATGATAAAACGATAATTCTAATTATGATAACTTTAATATTTATGATAATTTTTAATATTATCTTTAAAATAATAATTCTATTTAAAATAATAATAATAATGATATTTTATAGTAACAATGACATTTCTATTAAAATGATAATTTTTGTTAAAATGATAGTTTTAATACTAACGATAATTTTAATAATAATAGTAATGATAAAAATAATAAGAACGATAATTTTATCTAAATCAATATCTTATAATATTTTAATTTCATCATGATACTCTTACCCATTATTTCCTAATCGTTTTGTTTAATAGCTTTTAATCGTCTTTTATATCGTGTTCGTAATAATGATAATAATAGTAATCAAAATAATTAGGTGTTACAAATATTTGTTTTAATTACACTAATATTAATAATGATAGTTACTATAACATTATTAACGATAATACTAATAATTATCTTAATGATAATATAGTAATAATAATAATAACAATAACAATAACCATTTTTAAATAATGATATATATATTAATAATGATAATAATAATAATAATACCAATAATAATAATAATAATAATAATAATAATAATTGGATAATAATAATAATACTAATTATAACTTTAACGATAATAACGATAGTAATAATAAAAAAATAACAATTTTTAATGATAAATCCCTTTATTGATAAAGATAATAATAATAATAATAAGATAAAACTAGAACGACGATAATAACGACGATAATAATAATCATTTTTAATAATAATACAAAAATTCGATGGACTATAACTTCAAATCCGTTCATCGAAATCATTCGATATCTAAATGAAAAGTTCTTAATTTTTCGCTAGCTTTCCAACGACATGCATATCTTATACCTTATCTCAGTCGCATATATAACTAATTCAGGATTCAACATAACCTAACTAAAGGCAATATCAAAAGTACAAACATGCATAATCCTATATACTCGAGCACTAGTCAGGGATACACTATTAGTATGTAAAAGTTAAATTATGAGTACTCACGTATCAATATTGAGATTCAATATTGCAGGAAAGGTACGTAGACGCAACGGAGATGATAAACACTATATTGACCTCACGAGCATACCCATGAACCATACCAATCACCTCCATAGCTATAACCCATAATTTCCTTAATCCAATCCCACTCGAAAAACAATTTCGAAATCACTCGGACACCACTCTGACGTAATATTTTATGTATACTAATAATATCTTGAAATAATACGGAGTAAATATATATATGTAAATCGATTGAGAGAGTTTAGAAAAAAATATTTTCAAGTTTCTATGAAATAATGAAACCTATTGAATTCTATTTATAATAGATTTTTGAATTATTAAAGTGAATTATTAAAGTGAATTATTAAAGTATGAATTATTAAAGTGAATTATTAAAGTATGAATTATTAAAGTGAATTATTAAAGTATGAATTATTAAAGTGAATTATTAAAGTTAAAGTAAAGTAAAAAATAAAGTAAAGGTAAAGTTTAAGTATAGTAAAAGTATAAAACTATGTACGTATAATACGCGTATAAATATATATAATATTAATTTAAATCGTTATATATATTTAATAAAATAAAATATAAATATCTTTATCTTTATCATACTGGTTAAGTAATGAGTTGTCAAAAGTAGTTCTAGATATTTATAAAAGTTATATACGTTTTAATAATAAAGTTCTTTTTAAACTGAAAACGTTTTTGTACGTTTGAAACTAAATCAAATAAATATAATAATTTTGTTTTCCAAAACCAAATATATTTTTAAGAATCATTTTGTTTAAAGGTTAAAATAATGGAAATCGTTATATCATAAAATGTTTTAAAAAAAGTAGAATCATATATATTCATAATAGGTTTCAAGTTTTTAATTACAGTTTGTTGGTGAAGTATGGGATAAAGTTCAAAGGTTAAATAAACGTATAAAATCATCTTAATAAAATAATGTCGAGTTACTTAACTTGTCGATATCCCAACATCTAAGTTATTTACACTTCACGTTCTTACTTATAAATCACTTTACCATTTTCCGAATGTTGTCAAAAAGAATAGATTTCTTAAATCACAGTGGACCTCATAACATAGACCCGTAATCATATCATAATGTATCTGATAAATCAACAATTTGATATTATCTTCTAATTCAATCGATAAACATATTGAAACAAATACGATCATGTAAAGTATTATACGTTTAATACTTTATTAATATTCTCAAGTTATAATATATATATATACATATATATACATATTTATTTATATATAACGGTTCATGAATCGTCGGAATTTGGTCGAGGTTATAATGAATGTATGAACACAATTTAAAATTCTTGAGATTTAACTTAACAAACTTTGCTTATCGTGTCGGAATAATATAAAGATAAAGTTTAAATTTGATTGGAAATTTCCGGGTTGTCACAATTAACGGTTAAAAATTGGGATTTTTGGGGTGTTTTTGGGTGGTTTTTCGCGTGCAGAATTCGCTGTGTTTTTTTGCTGTTGTTTGAGTTGTGTGGTGCACTGATCTGTGTTTTTACGTTTTATTTTTTTTCTGTAAATTGGTCCCTCCGCGAGTCGCGGAGATTTAGGCTCCAAACTCCGCGACTCGCGGAGTTTGGTATTTTTTATTTTTTATTTTTTTATTTTTTTATTTTTTTTATAATCATTAACTTATTAAAACAATTAAGTAATTAATTTTTAAAATTTTGTTTCCCTTGTTATTTAGGACGAGGTCGTTTCGGATCGATGTCCTAGTCTGTCCTTCGACAAAATTTTAAAATTTGTCTTTTTGTAGCGATTGTTTTAAAAGCTAAGATTTTTTGGGTTTTTTCAATGTTTTTGGCATACTTTAATTCAATAAGATTAAAAATAATGATAATAAAAGTTCTCGTCCCTCCCTCGGGTAAAGCAATTTCGGTTCAAAGACCTAGTCTTCAACTTACGACGAATTTTAAAAATTATATTCTTAACTTAATGAGATAAAGTAAATTTTTGTTTTTAAATTCACACAACTTAAATATAAAATTCAAAATTAATATTAAAAATTCACACCAAACTTAAAATTTGAAATGCATAAAATTAAAAATTTATATTTTAAAAATTAAAAGTTCACACCAAACTTAATTTAAAAAATCAAATAATTATAATTTTAAAAATATTGTTTTTACAAAGTTTACAATATTAATTTAAGATTTTAAATATTAATTTTAAAAACATGGTAAAAATAAAATTAAAAATCTTTTTGTCTTTTTATCCCACTTTAATCAATCAAATATTATCAAAAATATGCGCCCCTCTTTTCGGTAAAGTAATTTCGGTTCCAAGACCTAATTTAACTCATGACGAATTTTTGAAATATTTTGGGTTGATTGATTAAAGATATTTATACCTTAAGAATAAACGTTAAATTTCGCAGTGATGTAATAAATTTTTGAACGATATCAATAATTTCGGTCGCCAAACCTAATTTTATTCAATACCAATTTAATACTTTTTAGCGAACAAATTAGCGTTTATTATCAAAAGGTTAAAAATAAAAATAAAAATAAAAACTGTACAGATATACCTGTGAAATAGATTTCTTAGTTATATGATCTATCCCATTCATAAGATAGTCGGTTTAATTGATTTTCCATGGCTACATAGGCGTAACCTCGAGCATTCAGTATCTTTTCTTCTAAACATATGAACGGTCCGTCTCTGCATAAAGTAACAAATTCGGTATTTGAATAGGTTTGATTATTTGAACATTTACCTCCATGTGACCATTTTCCGCATTTGTGACATCTTTCTAGGTGTCGTGCTCTTCTTTTCGCTGCGGATTTTGATTTTCCTTTACCAAATTGTAACTTATTATCTTCGCATCTGGATTCTTTTCTAACTCCGTCCATTCTTTCTCTGATTACTGATACTATTTCACTCGGGAGTATGTCATTATTACGTTTAGTGATCAAAGCGTGTAGCATTAGACCATGGTTTAGTTCACAGGCAGTCTTCATTTCGTATAAACCTAAAAAAAATAAAAATTCAGAATGGGGGGAGAAGACTAGTTCTTTAGGGTCTGCTAGGGAAAGACCTTTCGGGTTCCATTTTCGAGAACTATACGAAAACAGACAATCTAACTCTAACAGAAATACATATTATCCTTTAAAGACTTGATTCTCCCCACACTTAGTTAGCTGTGGTGTCGAAATTGTGATTAACTTCGTTGTAGACTTCCATCGGACCATGTATGTAATGTTTAACTCTGTGACCATTAACTTTAAATTCAATCCCATTTGAATTTATTAATTCTATCGTTCCGTATGGGAAAAATCTTTTGACTATGAATGGTCCAGACCATCTTGATTTCAATTTTCCAGGAAATAGCTTGAATCGTGAATTGAAAAGAAGAACTCTGTCTCCTTCTTTAAATTCTTTTGAACTTCTGATTCTTTTATCATGCCATTTCTTCGTTCTTTCTTTATAGATTAACGAATTTTCGTATGCTTCATGTCTTAATTCTTCTAATTCATTTAGTTGACTTAATCGTAGAAGTCCGGCTTCATGTAAATCAAGATTACATGTTTTCAAAGCCCAAAATGCTTTGTGTTCAATTTCTACTGGAAGATGACATGCTTTTCCATAAACAAGTCTAAAAGGTGTGGTTCCAATTGGAGTTTTGTAGGCTGTTCTAAAAGCCCAAAGTGCATCCTCCAATTTAATGGACCATTCCTTCGGATTTGATCCTACCGTTTTCTCTAGAATACGTTTTAAAGCTCGGTTGGTATTTTCAACTTGTCCACTTGTTTGTGGATGATATGCGGTGGAGATTTTATGAGTTACTCCATATCTTTTAAGAACTTTCTCAAGTTGATTATTACAGAAATGAGTACCCCGATCACTTATTAAAGCTTTCGGTGTTCCAAACCTTGCAAAAAGACGTTTTAAAAAGTTGACTACAACTCGTGCATCGTTAGTTGGGAGAGCTTGTGCTTCCGCCCATTTAGATACATAATCAATGGCTACGAGTATATATAGATTATTATGAGATTTTGGAAATGGACCCATAAAGTCAATACCCCAAATGTCAAATACTTCACATACTTGGATGACATTTTGTGGCATTTCATCACGTTGACTTATTTTTCCGGCCCTTTGACATGCATCACAAGATTTGCAAAGAAAGTGTGCGTCTTTGTAAATTGTAGGCCAATAGAATCCAGCTTCATAAACTTTTCTTGCTGTTAGTTGAGGCCCATAATGCCCTCCTGTTGGTCCTGTGTGACAATGGTTTAAAATTTTACTAGCTTCATCTCTAAATACACATCGGCGTATTATTCCATCGGGACAACTTTTAAACAGATGTGGATCTTCCCAAAAATAGTGTTTTATATCACTGAAGAATTTCTTTCGTCTTTGGTACGATAATCCTTTTTCAAGGAATCCACAAACTAAGTAGTTTGCATAGTCTGCAAACCATGGGATTTCTTTATAATCTATCTTCAATAGATATTCATCAGGAAAGTTGTCTTGTATGGCTGATTCATTTAGAACTTCTAATTCGGGATTTTCAAGACGAGAAAGATGATCAGCGGCGAGATTTTCTGCTCCTCTTTTATCTCGGATTTCAATATCAAACTCTTGTAAGAGTAAGATCCAACGGATTAATCTTGGTTTAGCATCTTGTTTGAAAATAGGTATCTAAGAGCAGAATGGTCGGTATAGACCACCGTTTTTGCTAGAACGAGATATGATCGAAATTTGTCAAAAGCAAAGACAATAGCAAGGAGTTCTTTTTCAGTAGTTGTATAGTTCGTTTGTGCTCCTTGTAATGTCTTACTAGCATAATATATAGGTTGAAATCGTTTTTCAATCCTTTGTCCTAAAACGGCTCCCATTGCAAAATCACTTGCATCGCACATTAGTTCAAATGGTAGATTCCAATTTGGTGTTATCATGATCGGTGCATTAGTGAGTTTCTCTTTAAGAATATTAAAATATTTGATACACTCATCTGAAAAGATGAATGGAGCATCCTTTTCTAGGAGTTTATTCATAGGAGTGGCAATTTTTGAAAAATCTTTTATGAAACGTCGGTAAAAACCGGCATGCCCTAGAAAACTCCTAACTCCTCTAACATTGGTGGGATGTAGAAGTTTAGCAATTACATCCACTTTAGCTCTATCCACTTCAATTCCTTCTTTTGAAATTTTATGTCCAAGAACGATGCCTTCTTTAACCATGAAATGGCATTTCTCCCAATTAAGTACTAGATTTGATTTTTCGCATCTAATTAGCATTCGTTCCAGATTAACTAGACATGATTTAAATGTATCACCGAAGACTGAAAAGTCATCCATGAATACTTCCATGCATTCTTCTATCATGTCGTGAAAAATCGCCATCATACACCTTTGAAAGGTTGCAGGGGCGTTACAAAGTCCAAATGGCATGCGTTTGTAAGCAAAAGTACCATAAGGGCACGTGAATGTGGTTTTCTCTTGATCTTTGGGTGCTATTGGAATTTGAAAATATCCGGAAAATCCATCTAGAAAACAATAGTAACTATTTCCGGCTAATCTTTCCAACATTTGATCTATGAAAGGTAAGGGAAGGTGATCTTTTCTAGTGGCGTCATTTAATTTTCTATAATCAATACATACACGCCATCCTGTTACAGTCCTAGTAGGAATAAGCTCATTTTTTTCATTTGTGATGACAGTCATGCCACCCTTCTTGGGTACGCATTGAACTGGGCTTACCCATGGACTATCAGAAATTGGATATATCGAACCTGCATCTAGCAGTTTAATAATCTCTTTCTTAACTACATCTTGCATATTAGGATTTAGTCTTCGTTGGCGTTGCACATACGTTTTATGACCTTCTTCCATAAGGATTTTATGTGTGCAATACGAAGGACTTATTCCTTTAATATCATGAATCTTCCATGCAATGGCTGGTTTATGAGCTTTCAACACAGAAATGAGTTGTGATTTCTCATTTTCAATAAGAGAAGATGATATTATTACTGGTAATTCAGATTCACCATGTAAATAAGCGTATTCCAAATGGTTTAACTCTAATTTCGGAGGTTCTTCTATCGATGATTTATATCGATATCTGTCTTCTTCTTTTAGCATTTGAATTTCTTCTGTTGTTGGTTCATATCCATTAGCTATAAGTGTAGCTAACATTTCAGCTTCATCAATTGGTTCATTACCTTCTCCTAAAGAACATTCTCATGTTCCTTGTAATTCTGGAAATTCTTCTAATAATTCTGCATGTGCATCTATAGTTTGAATATAATAACATGTATCATCTGCAGATTGTGGTTGTTGCATTGCTCTATCAACTGAAAAGGTAACACTCTCATCCTCTATACTTAGGGTCAGTTTCTTACCGAACACATCTATCATTGCTTTAGCCGTGTTTAAGAATGGTCTTCCTAATATGAGAGGAACTTGAGAATCTTCTTCCATGTCCAAAACAACAAAATCTACTGGAAATACTAAAGTACCAACTTTAACTAGCATGTTCTCCATTATCCCCCTAGGATATTTTATTGATCTATCGGCTAGTTGTATGCTTATTCTGGTTGGTTTCAATTCTCCAAGGTCTAGTTTAGCGTATAGTGAATACGGCATTAGATTTATACTAGCACCTAAGTCTGCCAATGCTTCTATTGAACTAAGACTACCCAGAAAACATGGAATTGTGAAACTTCCTGGATCAGATAATTTTTCTGGTATCTTATTCAACAGTACTGCTGAACAATTAGCATTCATAGTAACAGCCGAGAGTTCTTCCATTTTCTTTCTATTTGAGATTAGATCTTTCAAGAATTTAGCATATCTTGGCATTCCTGAAATCACATCAATGAAAGGAAGATTTACATTTATCTGTTTAAACATATCCAAAAATTTGGATTGCTCGGCTTCAAGTTTTTCTTTCTTCATTTTACTAGGGTAAGGAAGTGGTGGTTGATATGGTTTAACATAAGGTTTATCCTTAACTGTGTTATCTTCATTAACCTTCTCAACTACCGGTTCTTTTTCCTTATCTTGATCAGGTTGTGGTTCTTGTGGAGTAGGAATAGTTTCATCAGAAGTTACAGGTATTTCAGGTGGTTTAAGTGTTGTACCACTTCTTGTGGTAATAGCTTTAGCTGTTTCATTCCGGGGGTTAGCATTTGTATCGCTTGGTAAACTTCCCGGTTTTCTTTCACCTATTAACCTTGCTAGGTTACTTACTTCTTGTTCCAGATTTTGAATAGAAGCTTGTTGATTTCTAAATGCTTGAGCATTTTGTTCATTAGTTTGTTTCTGAGATGTGAAAAACTGCGTTTGAGTTTCAACTAGCTTCGTCATCATATCTTCTAAATTCGGCTTTTTATCATCGGTTTGTTGTGGTGGTTTGTTTTGAAAATTCGGTCTTTGCTGATTGTAAGTATTATTGGATACTTGTTGATTGCTAGGACCTTGTTGGTTGTTGTATGGAATATTTCGGTTATAATTCTGGTTTTGATTGTAAATCGGTCTTGGCGGTTGATAATTATTCTGATAATTATTTCCAGGCCTTTGGGTTATGTATGAAATATTCTCTCTTTGTTCCATTGTTAATTCAATACTGAGACAATCTTTTGTCAAATGTGGTCCTCCACACTGCTCACAACTAATTCGTATTGAGTGAATATCTTTAGTCATCTTTTCCATTCGTCTCTCCACAGCATCTATCTTTGCGGAAATGGAATCTAAGTCATGGCTAGAATCGGCTCTAGCTGCTTTAGATGATCTAACGATATCTTTTTCTTGGTGCCACTCATGTGAGTGGGAAGCAGTGTTATCAATAATTTTGTAAGCATCAGTTTCGGTTTTCTTCATAATAGAACCACCAGCTGCTATATCTATGTCTTTCTTTGTAGTGATGTCGCATCCTTGGTAGAATATTTGTACTATTTGACAGGTGTCTAAACCATGTTGCGGACATCCTCTTAACAACTTTCCATATCTTGTCCACGCCTCATATAGAGTTTCATTTGGTTTCTGTGTGAACGTAACAATTTCTGCTTGAAGTCTTACGGCTTTAGATGCAGGAAAGAATTGTTTAAGAAATTTGTCAACTAAAACGTCCCATGTATCAATCGCCCCTTCAGGTAACGATTCCAACCAATCTTTGGCTTCTCCATTTAAAGTCCAGGGAAATAACATGAGATATATCTGTTCATCCTCCACTTCTCGGATTTTAAATAGTGTGCAGATCCTATTAAAGGTACGTAGATGTTCATTTGGATCTTCCTTCGGCGCACCACTAAATTGGCATTGATTAGTCACCATGTGTAGAATTTGTCCTTTGATTTCATAATCTGGCGCATTAATGTCTGGATGAGTAATTGCGTGACCTTGGCCAGTGCGTTTAGCTCTCATTCGGTCTTCCATACTTAAAGGTTCCAGATTCTCCATAATTGAATTTGTTGAATCGGTATCACTAGATGATTCTGATTTAATGGTTCGTTCCTCAACAATCTCTGTTTGAATGATTGGTGGCTCCGGAGGAAAGTTTAATGGTTCAGGATCTACGAACCGTTCCTGAATATTCTCTGGATTCTCAATTGTGATGTTGGGTTCAAAAAATGGATTATCGGAAATTTGAACTGAAGTACTTGGTCGACTGGATGACGATTCTAAAGAAAAATCAACGGCGGTTATTTT
This sequence comes from Rutidosis leptorrhynchoides, assembly GCF_046630445.1. Lineage (NCBI taxonomy): Eukaryota > Viridiplantae > Streptophyta > Magnoliopsida > Asterales > Asteraceae > Rutidosis > Rutidosis leptorrhynchoides. The sequence continues at coordinate 205,120,614 of NC_092340.1, forward strand.
TGCTAAATGTCTTGATCTAGTTACAGGTGGTGAACGTACAAAAGGTGATGAACGTCTTGCTCGGTGCATTCACTGAATATCCTATTAGTTTTTAAAAAGGAAAGAAAAATTATAATAAGTTATCCAATCAATAGACTTTTCTGATTTTGCCCACGTTTCGAATAGCCAAAAGATGCAGCAGAGGGGCAGGATTCGGTTGGTCTCAATATAATTGAGGACTGTTTGGCTCCAATAACCCGGTCCACGTACAAATCCAACTATTACTACGAATCAGAAAATTTTTATGTCCATCAATTTAACCACTTAAAATAAATTTTCGTAATTTTAAGAAATTTAGATAAGAAGTAGAATAAAAATCTATGTCCTAAAAACTAGAATAGCGAGAAATAAGAAAGAAAAAGAGTTCGTCGCAAAAGGTTGAAAAAGAAAAATGGTTGAAAAAAATAAAAGGTGACGGAAAAATAAAGAAACTTATAAAAACTTAAAAATACTTGACTAACCTAACCTTATTACTACAACTAACTTAAAATTATAATCGCAAATTGAAATTACTAATTGGAATGATAATTGATACATAGTAAAAGGTGTCTAAAAATATTAAAGCTTACAGGAAAAACTAAATCCCAAATGGAAAAAACTTAAAAAGAAGCTAAAACTTAAAAAGGCGTCGCAAAATTCTAAAGCACCTAAATCTTAGTCTAAAGAAAAAGCACTTAAGGAATTCTACGGCAAAGCCTAAAAATCTAGGAGTAAAAATAACTATAGCAAAAACTAAGTTTAAAATTAATTATGAGCTAAAAATACAAATATTACACTAAAACGATTAAAAAGGGACAAAATATAAAAATATACAAAAAGTTGTAAAAATTACAATTTTTATAAAAATATTATTTTTATATTATTTTTTTTTTTATAAAACTACTAATTTTACAATTTAATAAAACTAATTTAAACAAAATAAAACAAATTAAATAAAAAGTAAATCTTAAAATAAAACTAATAATAATAATAATAATTATTAGGGTTAAATAATAATAATAATTAATTAATACCCGTAATTAATGCTGAATTAGGGCTTCTGTCGGCGTGTCAGAAAGTCTCCGCGAGTCGCGGTAATTAATGCATCAAACCCCGCGAGTCGCGGGGTTCAGAATTTCAGATCTGGAGCAGTTTGAAATTTTTACGCGTTTTTTTTTTTTTTTTATTTTCTGTTTTCTGTTTTTTCTATAAATAAAAGATATTTAATAAAATTTATATTATTATAAACTAAAATAAAGATAAAGAAACTTATAAAACTTAAATATTAAAAAAAATACTAAAAAATACTTATATTTTTGTTTTTCTTTTTATATTTTCGAATATTTAAAACGTATTTTTACAAAAGCAAATTTTAATATTAGCGTTCCGCTTCCGGCTTTTTAAGAGATTTTGTACGTTCATCACCTTTTGTACGTTCACCACCTGTAACTAGATCAAGACATTTAGCAAAAATAACCGCCGTTGATTTTTCTTTAGAATCGTCATCCAGTCGACCAAGTACTTCAGTTCAAATTTCCGATAATCCATTTTTTGAACCCAACATCACAATTGAGAATCCAGAGAATATTCAGGAACGGTTCGTAGATCCTGAACCATTAAACTTTCCTCCGGAGCCACCAATCATTCAAACAGAGATTGTTGAGGAACGAACCATTAAATCAGAATCATCTAGTGATACCGATTCAACAAATTCAATTATGGAGAATCTGGAACCTTTAAGTATGGAAGACCGAATGAGAGCTAAACGCACTGGCCAAGGTCACGCAATTACTCATCCAGACATTAATGCGCCAGATTATGAAATCAAAGGACAAATTCTACACATGGTGACTAATCAATGCCAATTTAGTGGTGCGCCGAAGGAAGATCCAAATGAACATCTACGTACCTTTAATAGGATCTGCACACTATTTAAAATCCGAGAAGTGGAGGATGAACAGATATATCTCATGTTATTTCCCTGGACTTTAAATGGAGAAGCCAAAGATTGGTTGGAATCGTTACCTGAAGGGGCGATTGATACATGGGACGTTTTAGTTGACAAATTTCTTAAACAATTCTTTCCTGCATCTAAAGCCGTAAGACTTCAAGCAGAAATTGTTACGTTCACACAGAAACCAAATGAAACTCTATATGAGGCGTGGACAAGATATGGAAAGTTGTTAAGAGGATGTCCGCAACATGGTTTAGACACCTGTCAAATAGTACAAATATTCTACCAAGGATGCGACATCACTACAAAGAAAGACATAGATATAGCAGCTGGTGGTTCTATTATGAAGAAAACCGAAACTGATGCTTACAAAATTATTGATAACACTGCTTCCCACTCACATGAGTGGCACCAAGAAAAAGATATCGTTAGATCATCTAAAGCAGCTAGAGCCGATTCTAGCCATGACTTAGATTCCATTTCCGCAAAGATAGATGCTGTGGAGAGACGAATGGAAAAGATGACTAAAGATATTCACTCAATACGAATTAGTTGTGAGCAGTGTGGAGGACCACATTTGACAAAAGATTGTCTCAGTATTGAATTAACAATGGAACAAAGAGAGAATATTTCATACATAACCCAAAGGCCTGGAAATAATTATCAGAATAATTATCAACCGCCAAGACCGATTTACAATCAAAACCAGAATTATAACCGAAATATTCCATACAACAACCAACAAGGTCCTAGCAATCAACAAGTATCCAATAATACTTACAATCAGCAAAGACCGAATTTTCAAAACAAACCACCACAACAAACCGATGATAAAAAGCCGAATTTAGAAGATATGATGACGAAGCTAGTTGAAACTCAAACGCAGTTTTTCACATCTCAGAAACAAACTAATGAACAAAATGCTCAAGCATTTAGAAATCAACAAGCTTCTATTCAAAATCTGGAACAAGAAGTAAGTAACCTAGCAAGGTTAATAGGTGAAAGAAAACCGGGAAGTTTACCAAGCGATACAAATGCTAACCCCCGGAATGAAACAGCTAAAGCTATTACCACAAGAAGTGGTACAACACTTAAACCACCTGAAATACCTGTAACTTCTGATGAAACTATTCCTACTCCACAAGAACCACAACCTGATCAAGATAAGGAAAAAGAACCGGTAGTTGAGAAGGTTAATGAAGATAACACAGTTAAGGATAAACCTTATGTTAAACCATATCAACCACCACTTCCTTACCCGAGTAAAATGAAGAAAGAAAAACTTGAAGCCGAGCAATCCAAATTTTTGGATATGTTTAAACAGATAAATGTAAATCTTCCTTTCATTGATGTGATTTCAGGAATGCCAAGATATGCTAAATTCTTGAAAGATCTAATCTCAAATAGAAAGAAAATGGAAGAACTCTCGGCTGTTACTATGAATGCTAATTGTTCAGCAGTGCTGTTGAATAAGATACCAGAAAAATTATCTGATCCAGGAAGTTTCACAATTCCATGTTTTCTGGGTAGTCTTAGTTCAATAGAAGCATTGGCAGACTTAGGTGCTAGTATAAATCTAATGCCGTATTCACTATACGCTAAACTAGACCTTGGAGAATTGATATACTTGATGTTATGCGAGGTGTATATAAAATAGTTATTAATTTTAGCAGAAAACACTATTAAATACGATACAATTTTACACAAGATATTTATTTATTTATAGAATGGATATACTTAAACCTTGCTACAACACTTATAGGCAGTGTACCTAATCGTACAGTAGTGTAGTTTTTAGTAAGTCCAATTCGTTCCACAGGGAAATCTTTAAACAAAGCTCAACGCTATATTAGTTTACTTTTATAAAAATACAAATATATATATAAGTAATATTATTATTATAAAGGGGGGTTTTTACCGTTTAATGACCGGTTTGTCGATTTTATATTTTTAGTCGCAGTTAAAACCTAATGTAAAATATAAAATAAATACAAGACTTAAATTAAAGCGTAAAGTAAATAACGATAATGAAATTGCGAATAATAAAAGTGCGATAAAATAAAATTGCGATAATTAAAAAGTACGATAATTAAAAGTGCGATTAAATAACAATAAATAAAAGTGCGATAATTAGAAGTGCAATTAAATATAAAATAAAGGAAATTAAATATGAAATAAAAGAATTATGCTTATTTAAACTTCCGTAATCATGATGTTTGACGTGTTGATTTTAGTTTTATGCCCATGGGTTAATTGTCCTTTGTCTTGGATTATTTAATCTGTCCGTCTGGTTTTTGTCCATAACAGTCCATCAGTCATAAATATAAAGTGCGAGTGTCCTCATCAAATTATTCTTATACCCGAAGTTAAATATTCCAACTAATTGGGGATTCGAATTGTAACAAGGTTTTAATACTTTGTTTAATGAATACACCAGGTTATCGACTGCGTGTAAACCAAGGTTTTACTACTTTGCTAACAATTACACCAATTACCCTTGAATGTAATTTCACCCCTGTTTTAATTATTCTAGTGGCTATTAATCCATTCCCGTGTCCGGTTAAATGAACGATTATTCGTACATATAAATACCCTGCCCATCGTGTCCGATCGAGTGTATATGGTAATTTATAGAGACGCCCAATTGTAAATCTTTATATTAACATTAACAAACTATCATTTAGTTAAACAAATATAAAGCCCATTAATAGCCCATAGTCTAATTTCCACAAGTGTCGTTCTTTTGTCCAAACCCCAATTATGGTACAAAGCCCAATTACCCAATTTTAGTAATTAGCCCAACATCATGATTAATTCATTTTAAATAAGCATAATAATAACTTAGCTACGAGACATTAATATAAAAAGGTTGAACATAACTTACAATGATTAAAAATAGCGTAGCGTTACACGGACAGAATTTCGACTTACACCCTTACAACATTCGCTAACATACCCTTATTATTAGAATTATAATTAAAATTAAAATTAAAATATAAATTATATATATATATTTTACGTATATATGAGAGAAGAGAGAAATGGAATTCAATGATATCTAAACTCGAGCTTGAACGAGAAAATATTTTGATCAAAATTACAAACCGATTTGTTTTCTGAAAACCCTATTTTCAATACGTTCATTACCATTGAACGTAAAATCCTAGGAATTCACCTGGAATTCATTAGGTCACCTGAACTAAATCGGGTGTCAACCGTAAGAACGGTGGTTGCATAGCATGGTCAAAGACAGGACCTTGTGCCATACCGAAAAATTATGAGGGTGAGCTTTACTATTGCTCCTACCAAGGATAGTAATTGCGTCCGACATGTTACAGACCATAATTAAAAGCATGTCAGGGGACATTGCCTTAACAGTTGCTTGTTCAACGATTTCCTTTCAACCGGACGGTAGTTTACCGAAAGGTAATATACGAGACAAGTAAACTGGACGTGTTGCTTTCCAAATACAAGGTTAGCAAGTGGGTGACACAAAACCGCAAGTTTTGAGCTAAAATTTTCAATTCTGAACCCCACCAAACCCACAAAAATATTTTGCAAACACCGGTAAAGGATTATCCCGGAAAACTTATCTAGGGTAAAAACTAGATTTAATTTTCAAAAGATCAAATGTTTTCATAAAGATCCAATTTCCTTAATGGATCTAAATTTTTATAGTCATGTGGGGCTGTAAACCATATCGTTACTACCATTGTTTATACCGCCGTATAGAAATCACTGATGTACAAAGAGTGAAGAATAAAGAAGTGATTCTAGTATTTCAAGACAATATTGCTTGAGGACAAGCAACGCTCAAGTGTGGGAATATTTGATAATGCTAAAAACGAACATATATTTCATAGCATTATTCCTCAAGAAAGACAAGCTTTTAGTTGCAATTGTTCTATTTACAAGTGATATTCGTTTAAATAATAAAAGGTGAAGACAAAAGACAGATTCGACGAATTGAAGACGCAAACGACCAAAAATCTCAAAAGTACAAAAGACAATCAAAAAGGTTCCAATTATTGATAAGAAACGTCTCGAAATTACAAGAGTACAAGATTCAAAACGCAAAGTACAAAATATAAAATTGTACGCAAGGACGTTCGAAAATTCGGAATCGGGACCAGAGTCAACTCTTAACGCTCGACGCAATGGACTAAAAATTACAAGTTAACTATGTATATAAATATAATATAATATATAATTAATTATATTAATTATATATATATTATATATATATATTATAAAACCGTCGGCAGAGAAAGACTCCAAGGGTGTGAGCTGTAAATTCATTCTCCGCGACTCGCGGAGTTTGAAGAGGATTTTGCCGCGAGTCGCGGAGCCCCAAAAATCGACTCTGCCTATAAAGCAAACCGAATTCTGATCATTTTTCATAATCTATTTCTCTCTTCTCTCATATATACGAAAAATATATATATATAATTTATATTTTAATTTTAATTTTAATTATAATTCTAATAATAAGGGTATGTTAGCGAATGTTGTAAGGGTGTAAGTCAAAATTCTGTCCGTGTAACGCTACGCTATTTTTAATCATTGTAAGTTATGTTCAACCTTTTTATATTAATGTCTCGTAGCTAAGTTATTATTATGCTTATTTAAAACGAAGTAATCATGATGTTGGGCTAATTACTAAAATTGGGTAATTGGGCTTTGTACCATAATTGGGGTTTGGACAAAAGAACGACACTTGTGGAAATTAGACTATGGGCTATTAATGGGCTTTATATTTGTTTAACTAAATGATAGTTTGTTAATGTTAATATAAAGATTTACAATTGGGCGTCCCTATAAATTACCATATACACTCGATCGAACACGATGGGCAGGGTATTTATATGTACGAATAATCGTTCATTTAACCGGACACGGGAATGGATTAATAGCCACTAGAATAATTAAAACAGGGGTGAAATTAAATTCAAGGGTAATTGGTGTAATTGTTAGCAAAGTAGTAAAACCTTGGTTTACACGCATTCGATAACCTGGTGTATTCATTAAACAAAGTATTAAAACCTTGTTACAATTCGAATCCCCAATTAGTTGGAATATTTAACTTCGGGTATAAGAATAATTTGATGAGGTCACTCGCACTTTATATTTATGACTGATGGACTGTTATGGACAAAAACCAGACGGACAGATTAAATAATCCAGGACAAAGGACAATTAACCCATGGGCATAAAACTAAAATCAACACGTCAAACATCATGATTACGGAAGTTTAAATAAGCATAATTCTTTTATTTCATATTTAATTTCCTTTATTTTATATTTAATTGCACTTCTAATTATCGCACTTTTATTTATTGTTATTTAATCGCACTTTTAATTATCGTACTTTTTAATTATCGCAATTTTATTTTATCGCACTTTTATAATTCGCAATTTCATTATCGTTATTTACTTTACGCTTTAATTTAAGTCTTGTATTTATTTTATATTTTACATTAGGTTTTAACTGCGACTAAAGTCTTAAAATCGACAAACCGGTCATTAAACGGTAAAAACCCCCTTTATAATAATAATATTACTTATATATATGTTTGTATTTTTATAAAAGTAAACTAATATAGCGTTACGCTTTGTTTAAAGATTTCCCTATAGAACGAACCGGACTTACTAAAAACTACACTACTGTATGATTAGGTACACTGCCTATAAGTGTTGTAGCAAGGTTTAAGTATATCCATTCTATAAATAAATAAATATCTTGGCGACCACTTGTTTAAGCGAGGTGTATATAAAATAGTTATTAATTTTAGCAGAAAAAACTATTAAATACGATACAATTTTACACAAGATATTTATTTATTTATAGAATGGATATACTTAAACCTTGCTACAACACTTATAGGCAGTGTACCTAATCATACAGTAGTGTAGTTTTTAGTAAGTCCGGTTCGTTCCACAGGGAAATCTTTAAACAAAGCGTAACGCTATATTAGTTTACTTTTATAAAAATACAAACATATATATAAGTAATATTATTATTATAAAGGGGGTTTTTACCGTTTAATGACCGGTTTGTCGATTTTAAGACTTTAGTCGCAGTTAAAACCTAATGTAAAATATAAAATAAATACAAGACTTAAATTAAAGCGTAAAGTAAATAACGATAATGAAATTGCGAATTATAAAAGTGCGATAAAATAAAATTGCGATAATTAAAAAGTACGATAATTAAAAGTGCGATTAAATAACAATAAATAAAAGTGCGATAATTAGAAGTGCAATTAAATATAAAATAAAGGAAATTAAATATGAAATAAAAGAATTATGCTTATTTAAACTTCCGTAATCATGATGTTTGACGTGTTGATTTTAGTTTTATGCCCATGGGTTAATTGTCCTTTGTCCTGGATTATTTAATCTGTCCGTCTGGTTTTTGTCCATAACAGTCCATCAGTCATAAATATAAAGTGCGAGTGTCCTCATCAAATTATTCTTATACCTGAAGTTAAATATTCCAACTAATTGGGGATTCGAATTGTAACAAGGTTTTAATACTTTGTTTAATGAATACACCAGGTTATCGACTGCGTGTAAACCAAGGTTTTACTACTTTGCTAACAATTACACCAATTACCCTTGAATGTAATTTCACCCCTGTTTTAATTATTCTAGTGGCTATTAATCCATTCCCGTGTCCGGTTAAATGAACGATTATTCGTACATATAAATACCCTGCCCATCGTGTCCGATCGAGTGTATATGGTAATTTATAGGGACGCCCAATTGTAAATCTTTATATTAACATTAACAAACTATCATTTAGTTAAACAAATATAAAGCCCATTAATAGCCCATAGTCTAATTTCCACAAGTGTCGTTCTTTTGTCCAAACCCCAATTATGGTACAAAGCCCAATTACCCAATTTTAGTAATTAGCCCAACATCATGATTACTTCGTTTTAAATAAGCATAATAATAACTTAGCTACGAGACATTAATATAAAAAGGATGAACATAACTTACAATGATTAAAAATAGCGTAGCGTTACACGGACAGAATTTCGACTTACACCCTTACAACATTCGCTAACATACCCTTATTATTAGAATTATAATTAAAATTAAAATTAAAATATAAATTATATATATATATTTTACGTATATATGAGAGAAGAGAGAAATAGATTGTGAATTTTGATCAGAATTCGGTTGGCTTTATAGGGATTTTCGAAATTTGGGGCTCCGCGACTCGCGGTAAAATCCTCTTCAAACTCCGCGAGTCGCGGAGAATGAATTTACAGCTCACACCCTTGGAGTCTTTCTCTGCCGACGGTTTTATAATATATATATAATATATATATAATTAATATAATTAATTATATATTATATTATATTTATATACATAGTTAACTTGTAATTTTTAGTCCGTTACGTCGAGCGTTAAGAGTTGACTCTGGTCCCGGTTCCGGATTTTCGAACGTCCTTGCGTACAATTTTATATTTTGTACTTTGCGTTTTGAATCTTGTACTCTTGTAATTTCGAGACGTTTCTTATCAATAATTGGAACCTCTTTGATTGTCTTTTGTTCTTTTGAGCTTTTTGGTCGTTTGCGTCTTCAATTCGTCGAATCTGTCTTTTGTCTTCACCTTTTATTATTTAAACGAATATCACTTGTAAATAGAACAATTGCAACTAAAAGCTTGTCTTTCTTGAGGAATAATGCTATGAAATATATGTTCGTTTTTAGCATTATCAAATATTCCCACACTTGAGCGTTGCTTGTCCTCAAGCAATATCGTCTTGAAATACTAGAATCACTTCTTTATTCTTCACACTTTGTACATCAGTGATTTCTATACGGCGGTATAAACAATGGTAGTAACGATATGGTTTACAGTCCCACATGACTATAAAAATTTAGATCCATTAAGGAAATTGGATCTTTATGAAAACATTTGATCTTTTGAAAATTAAATCTAGTTTTTACCCTAGATAAGTTTTCCGGGATAACCCTTTACCGGTGTTTGCAAAATATTTTTGTGGGTTTGGTGGGTTTCAGATTTGAAAATTTTAGCTCAAAACTTGTGGTTTTGTGTCACCCACTTGCTAACCTTGTATTTGGAAAGCAACACGTCCAGTTTACTTGTCCCGTATATTACCTTTCGATAAACTACCGTCCGGTTGTAAAGGAAAGCGTTGAACAAGCAACTGTTAAGGTAATGTCCCCTGACATGCTTTTAATTATGGTCTGTAACGTGTCGGACGCAATTACTATCCTTGGTAGGAGCAATAGTAAAGCTCACCCTCATAATTTTTCGGTATGGCACAAGGTCCTGTCTTTGACCATGCTATGCAACCACCGTTCTTACGGTTGACACCCGATTTAGTTCAGGCGACCTAATGAATTCCAGGTGAATTCCTAGGATTTTACGTTCAATGGTAATGAACGCATTGAAAATAGGGTTTTCAGAAAACAAATCGGTTTATAATTTTGATCAAAATATTTTCTCGTTCAAGCTCGAGTTTAGATATCATTGAATTCCATGAGTTTGAATTCTCAATCTTTAAGGTCAATCTCTAGGATTGAGTAATATCAGTCTTAAAAGCTGATTTTTAATCTTTAAGGAGATTATCCTTTCTGGGGATCTGATTCATTAGTCTTATCCAGCTAATTTGCATGGTGCCCCCCCATTGTACGAGATAAATCCTTCTCATGGTTAGGATAAATCCGACCACTTGGCGACCCTGTTTAATGCTGAGGTCCGTGGATTTCCTGCTGATTTTAGTGATGACTTTTCTAGATTTTTCGTCAACCTACAGCTGGTCTGGACGACAACTTCATGACCTAAATCAAGAAGCGCGTTTCTTTTTCGGAAGACTTTACTTCCTTTTAATGATGAAATTGATTCATCGTGTAGATCCATCTCTTCTTTTCTTTCATTGGGTAAAACAGTTTAGTTTAGTTCAAAGCAAAAGTATTTTCAGTTATTTGTTACAGATATATGTGACATATGTTTAAAATATCTTGGTAAATTTTCCCACACTTGGCTTTTATTTTCCTTTTTATCGTCCTCTATTCCATTTTAAATGAATTTTAACATTTTAGTTTGTTTCTCAATTTATGTCCTTTCCGAGGTAACAATAATTTCGGTGTTAAAACCTAGTTTTATCGTTCATAAATATGTATAAACATAATTTGAATTCATTTAATTGAAAATTTTGAAAAATTTTACTAGAATTGGGTAGTCAGTATATAAGACTAGGGCTGTTCTTTTTTATCAGAGAGCACTAGATTCTAATACAACTACTGCTTTACTAGTATTTTTAATGGTAACCAAGTGTTTAAGATAAAAATTTTAAAATCCGAAAGAATTTAACCCCTTCCCACACTTAAGATCTTGCAATGCCCTCATTTGCAAGAAATCAGTAACAATTTAAATTATTGAGGGTGATTAGTGTGAAAATGATTAAATTTTTACCAAAGTTTCCAATTATATTGGCGTTTGTTTGCTGAATGATAAATGGTGCACATCATTTGTTCATTCCGTCTTGTTGTTATTTCACATATATTTTGCATCTTGTCGTCAAAATTAGTTGCTTTTGCTGAACTTAATGCCAGTCTTTGAAAATGCGTTGTTTTACCCTGTTGTGTACATAAGATAAACTTGCAAACATATATACATATTTTTGAAGTTTGGTACATTACCCCACATTCAAAAATTATTAAAATCTAAGAATAAAAGTTAGATAATTATAAAAATGATTACAATATTAACAAAAGTATTAAACGTATCAATAATTACAAATTACAAAATAATAAAAAATAATAAGTAAACTAAGGATGATATTGGTACCAATAGGGGTTCCAGGCATAACCATAAGTGCTATAGAATGCTTCGGCAGGGTCATACGTAGGATATGGTGGCTGCATCTCTATAGACCAAGGAGGGAAGATGGGTTTCGGTGTAGGAATATAGTTTCTACCTATATGTTGGCAATGAGCTATGATTTGGTTCTGATGAACTTGCCAATCTTCAAATGCTCTCTGTCTAGCATTTTCGTATTCCTGAGAAGCTATAAACCTATGCATTTCTTGCATCTCATTCCCCCCCTCCTACATTACCTTGTTGCTGGTTTCTCTCCACCTGTGGATGTCTACCATGGTATCGTACTGCGGCGTTATTTTGCCTCTTCAAAACTTTCGTACCATGGTATACATTTAAACCTATAGTATCGCGGGGTTCTGGTTCTTCTACTAATAATCCCCCCCGACTTATATCCACACCGAGATATTCACCAATCAAAGTAATAAAAATTCCACCTCCTATTATGCTATGTGGTCGCATCCCCCGAACCATAGCTGATAAATAATAACCCACACAATATGGTATACTTACAGCGCTTTGTGGGTCTCGAATACACATATGGTAAAACAAATCCTGTTCATTTACTTTTTCTTTGTTCTTACCCCTTTGTGTAATCGAATTAGCTAAAAACCTATGTATCACTCTTAATTCGGCTCTATCTATATCCAAATAAGAGTAATTTCCCCCTTTGAAACGGTGATGGCTTGTCATTTGACTCCACACACCATGTGTATCAAAATTCTCATCTATCTTTCTACCGTTTAGTATCAATCCTCTACAATCGGCAGACGCTAACTCCTCAGGCGTATATATACGTAAAGCCTGAGCCATGTCCAGTAAAGACATGTGGCGCATCGAACCGCCTAACAAAAATCTAATAAAAGAACGATCGGTTAAACTAGCTACCCGATCATTCAACTCTATACTACATAACAATTCTTCACACCATACTTTATATACAGGTCTACGTATGGTGAATAAACATACCCAGTCATTAAAAGAAGAATTACCATACCTCTGTACAAGTAATTCCCTAATTGGCCCGGCCAATTCTACAGCTTCTAAGGGTCCCCATTCTATGACCCTCGGTACCTCAACAACCTTGGAATGAAGAGTATGCAAACCCCGTTGATATTTTGGATAATCTATCCAAAGTCTGTCAAATCTCAGGTTCGGGTGCAACTCTTCCAAGTGCATATCGGAAAAGGTCATGACTGGATGAGGTATATCCTGCTTGTAGTAGTTATCCACCTCCTGTTGTTCCAAATTCTCAGCAGGAGCATTGCGGGCTTGGGATGAAGATTCACCCCTTTCATTCTGCAAAACACATCAAACACAATTTTTGTGCATCCAAATATGCATTAGTGTCAGCAAAATCATCAATCAAAATAATTACAATGACATTATCAATTTATATCAAACTTAAGCTTATTTTCACATTTTTATCAAATCTACACTTTTTCAAATAAGCATATACAAAAATTTTCGCCAAGTTCATAACCATTCAACTCAAATAACATGTCAAAATAATCATTACTAGCAATCAAACAAGTCTCAAATGGCATTATCTTTCAAAAATCAGGTTCATGAATTTTAGACTTGAAAAAGTCCACTTTAATTCTCAAAATCATGTTTAGGCTCAAAGTTTGGATCATTTAACTACCTAGACATGTTACACTACTCAATTTAGCAACAATTCATGACAAAAATCGGCCATAACCTGTTTATATCAAAAAGCCCCAAATTTGCTCAAGAACACAAACCCTAGATTATTCAAAATTTGAAGTTTAAGGCTTCTAATCATGTTAAACAGCATCAATCTAGGTTATACAAGCATAATACATAAACAATTTAAGCCTAATTACACTAAAAAGCATCAAAATCAAATTGGGAAAAAAAATTGCTCAAGAACATCAAATTTCGAATTAAATGGTGTTTAGGTGTAGAAATTTACCGTTTTTCTTGAGTAATTCTTAGATAGCATCCTTCTCAACATGATTTTAGCAAAAAATTTGGTGATTAACGGTTAAAAATTGGGATTTTTGGGGTGTTTTTGGGTGATTTTTCGGAGTTTTTTCGTGCAGAATTCTGTTTTGGGTGTGTGAAACTGAGCTGTTGCAGCTCTATATTTTTTTTCTGATTTCCGACCCCTCCGCGAGTCGCGGAGATTTAGGCTCCAAACTCCGCGAGTCGCGGAGTTTGGTGTTTTTTTTTTTTTTATAATCATTAACTTATTAAAACAATTAAGTAATTAATTTTAAAATTTTGTTTCCCTTGTTATTTAGGACGAGGTCGTTTCGGATCGATGTCCTAGTCTGTTCTTCGACAAAATTTTAAAATTTGTCTTTTTGTAGCGATTGTTTTAAAAGCTAAGATTTTTTGGGTTTTTTCAATGTTTTTGGCATACTTTAATTCAATAAGATTAAAAATAATGATAATAAAAGTTCTCGTCCCTCCCTCGGGTAAAGCAATTTCGGTTCAAAGACCTAGTCTTCAACTTACGACGAATTTTAAAAATCATATTCTTAACTTAATGAGATAAAGTAAATTTTTGTTTTTAAATTCACACAACTTAAATATAAAATTCAAAATTAATATTAAAAATTCACACCAAACTTAAAATTTGAAATGCATAAAATTAAAAATTTATATTTTAAAAATTAAAAGTTCACACCAAACTTAATTTAAAAAATCAAATAATTAAAATTTTAAAAATATTGTTTTTACAAAGTTTACAATATTAATTTAAGATTTTAAATATTAATTTTAAAAACATGGTAAAAATAAAATTAAAAATCTTTTTGTCTTTTTATCCCACTTTAATCAATCAAATATTATCAAAAATATGCGCCCCTTTTTTCGGTAAAGTAATTTCGGTTCCAAGACCTAATTTAACTCATGACGAATTTTTGAAATATTTTGGGTTGATTGATTAAAGATATTTATACCTTAAGAATAAACGTTAAATTTCGCAGTGATGTAATAAATTTTTGAATGATATCAATAATTTCGGTCGCCAAACCTAATTTTATTCAATACCAATTTAATACTTTTTAGCGAACAAATTAGCGTTTATTATCAAAAGGTTAAAAATAAAAATAAAAATAAAAACTGTACAGACATACCTGTGAAATAGATTTCTTAGTTATATGATCTATCCCATTCATAAGATAGTCGGTTTAATTGGTTTTCCATGGCTACATAGGCGTAACCTCGAGCATTCAGTGTCTTTTCTTCTAAACATATGAACGGTCCGTCTCTGCATAAAGTAACAAATTCGGTATTTGAATAGGTTTGATTATTTGAACATTTACCTCTATGTGACCATTTTCCGCATTTGTGACATCGTTCTAGGTGTCGTGCTCTTCTTTTCGCTGCGGATTTTGATTTTCCTTTACCAAATTGTAACTTATTATCTTCGCATCTGGATTCTTTTCTAACTCCGTCCATTCTTTCTCTGATTACTGATACTATTTCACTCGGGAGTATGTCATTATTACGTTTAGTGATCAAAGCGTGTAGCATTAGACCATGGTTTAGTTCACAGGCAGTCTTCATTTTGTATAAACCTAAAAAAAATAAAAAATCAGAATGGGGGGAGAAGACTAGTTCTTTAGGGTCTGCTAGGGAAAGACCATTCGGGTTCCATTTTCGAGAACTACACGAAAACAGACAATCTAACTCTAACAGAAATACATATTATCCTTTAAAGACTTGATTCTCCCCACACTTAATTAGCTGTGTTGTCGAAATTGTGATTAACTTCGTTGTCGACTTCCATCGGACCATGTATGTAATGTTTAACTCTGTGACCATTAACTTTAAATTCAATCCCATTTGAATTTATTAATTCTATCGTTCCGTATGGGAAAACTCTTTTGACTATGAATGGTCCAGACCATCTTGATTTCAATTTTCCAGGAAATAGCTTGAATCGTGAATTGAAAAGAAGAACTCTGTCTCCTTCTTTAAATTCTTTTGAACTTCTGATTCTTTTATCATGCCATTTCTTCGTTCTTTCTTTATAGATTAACGAATTTTCATATGCTTCATGTCTTAATTCTTCTAATTCGTTTAGTTGACTTAATCGTAGACGTTCGGCTTCATGTAAATCAAGATTACATGTTTTCAAAGCCCAAAATGCTTTGTGTTCAATTTCTACTGGAAGATGACATGCTTTTCTATAAACAAGTCTAAAAGGTGTGGTTCCAATTGGAGTTTTGTAGGCTGTTCTAAAAGCCCAGAGTGCATCCTCCAATTTAATGGACCATTCCTTCGGATTTGATCCTACGGTTTTCTCTAAAATACGTTTTAAAGCTCGGTTGGTATTTTCAACTTGTCCACTTGTTTGTGGATGATATGCGGTGGAGATTTTATGAGTTACTCCATATCTTTTAAGAACTTTCTCAAGTTGATTATTACAGAAATGAGTACCCCGATCACTTATTAAAGCTTTCAGTGTTCCAAACCTTGCAAAAAGACGTTTTAAAAAGTTGACTACAACTCGTGCATCGTTAGTTGGGAGAGCTTGTGCTTCCGCCCATTTAGATACATAATCAATGGCTACGAGTATATATAGATTATTATGAGATTTTGAAAATGGACCCATAAAGTCAATACCCCAAATGTCAAATACTTCACATACTTGGATGACATTTTTTGGCATTTCATCACGTTGACTTATTTTTCCGGCCCTTTGACAAGCATCACAGGATTTGCAAAGAAGGTGTGCGTCTTTGTAAATTGTAGGCCAATAGAATCCAGCTTCATAAACTTTTCTTGCTGTTAGTTGAGGCCCATAATGCCCTCCTGTTGGTCCTGTGTGACAATGGTTTAAAATTTTACTAGCTTCATCTCCAAATACACATCGGCGTATTATTCCATCGGGACAACTTTTAAACAGATGTGGATCTTCCCAAAAATAGTGTTTTATATCACTGAAGAATTTCTTTCGTCTTTGGTACGATAATCCTTTTTCAAGGAATCCACAAACTAAGTAGTTTGCATAGTCTGCAAACCATGGGATTTCTTTATAATCTATCTTCAATAGATATTCATCAGGAAAGTTGTCTTGTATGGCTGATTCATTTAGAACTTCTAATTCGGGATTTTTAAGACGAGAAAGATGATCAGCGGCGAGATTTTCTGCTCCTCTTTTATCTCGGATTTCAATATCAAACTCTTGTAAGAGTAAGATCCAACGGATTAATCTTGGTTTAGCATCTTGTTTTGAAAATAGGTATCTAAGAGCAGAATGGTCGGTATAGACCACCGTTTTTGCTAGAACGAGATATGATCGAAATTTGTCAAAAGCAAAGACAATAGCAAGGAGTTCTTTTTCAGTAGTTGTATAGTTCGTTTGTGCTCCTTGTAATGTCTTACTAGCATAATATATAGGTTGAAATCGTTTTTCAATCCTTTGTCCTAAAACGGCTCCCATTGCAAAATCACTTGCATCGCACATTAGTTCAAATGGTAGATTCCAATTTGGTGTTATCATGATCGGTGCATTAGTGAGTTTCTCTTTAAGAATATTAAAAGATTTGATACACTCATCTGAAAAGATGAATAGAGCATCCTTTTCTAGGAGTTTATTCATAGGAGTGGCAATTTTTGAAAAATCTTTTATGAAACGTCGGTAAAAACCGGCATGCCCTAGAAAACTCCTAACTCCTCTAACATTGGTGGGATGTGGAAGTTTAGAAATTACATCCACTTTAGCTCTATCCACTTCAATTCCTTCTTTTGAAATTTTATGTCCAAGAACAATGCCTTCTTTAACCATGAAATGGCATTTCTCCCAATTAAGTACTAGATTTGATTTTTCGCATCTAATTAGCATTCGTTCCAGATTAACTAGACATGATTTAAATGTATCACCGAAGACTGAAAAGTCATCCATGAATACTTCCATGCATTCTTCTATCATGTCGTGAAAAATTGCCATCATACACCTTTGAAAGGTTGCAGGGGCGTTACAAAGTCCAAATGGCATGCGTTTGTAAGCAAAAGTACCATAAGGGCATGTGAATGTGGTTTTCTCTTGATCTTCGGGTGCTATTGGAATTTGAAAATATCCGGAAAATCCATCTAGAAAACAATAGTAACTATTTCCGGCTAATCTTTCCAACATTTGATCTATGAAAGGTAAGGGAAAGTGATCTTTTCTGGTGGCGTCATTTAATTTTCTATAATCAATACATACACGCCATCCTGTTACAGTCCTAGTAGGAATAAGCTCATTTTTTTCATTTGTGATGACAGTCATGCCACCCTTCTTAGGTACGCATTGAACTGGGCTTACCCATGGACTATCAGAAATTGGATATATCAAACCTGCATCTAGCAGTTTAATAATCTCTTTCTTAACTACATCTTGCATATTAGGATTTAGTCTTCGTTGGCGTTGCACATACGTTTTATGACCTTCTTCCATAAGGATTTTATGTGTGCAATACGAAGGACTTATTCCTTTAATATCATGAATCTTCCATGCAATGGCTGGTTTATGAGCTTTCAACACAGAAATGAGTTGTGAATAAGCGTATTCCAAATGGTTTGGAAGTGGCTTTAACTCTAATTTCGGAGGTTCTTCTATCGATGATTTATATCGATATCTGTCTTCTTCTTTTAGCATTTGAATTTCTTCTGTTGTTGGTTCATATCCATTAGCTATAAGTGTAGCTAACATTTCAGCTTCATCAATTGGTTCATTAGCTTCTCCTAAAGAACATTCTCCTGTTCCTTGTAATTCTGGAAATTCTTCTAATAATTCTGCATGTGCATCTATAGTTTGAATATAATAACATGTATCATCTGCAGATTGTGGTTGTTGCATTGCTCTATCAACTGAAAAGGTAACACTCTCATCCTCTACACTTAGGGTCAGTTTCTTACCGAACACGTCTATCATTGCTTTAGCCGTGTTTAAGAATGGTCTTCCTAATATGAGAGGAACTTGAGAATCTTCTTCCATGTCCAAAACAACAAAATCTACTGGAAATACTAAAGTACCAACTTTAACTAGCATGTTCTCCATTATCCCCCTAGGATATTTTATTGATCTATCGGCTAGTTGTATGCTTATTCTGGTTGGTTTCAATTCTCCAAGGTCTAGTTTAGCGTATAGTGAATACGGCATTAGATTTATACTAGCACCTAAGTCTGCCAATGCTTCTATTGAACTAAGACTACCCAGAAAACATGGAATTGTGAAACTTCCTGGATCAGATAATTTTTCTGGTATCTTATTCAACAGCACTGCTGAACAATTAGCATTCATAGTAACAGCCGAGAGTTCTTCCATTTTCTTTCTATTTGAGATTAGATCTTTCAAGAATTTAGCATATCTTGGCATTCCTGAAATCACATCAATGAAAGGAAGATTTACATTTATCTGTTTAAACATATCCAAAAATTTGGATTGCTCGGCTTCAAGTTTTTCTTTCTTCATTTTACTCGGGTAAGGAAGTGGTGGTTGGTATGGTTTAACATAAGGTTTATCCTTAACTGTGTTATCCTCATTAACCTTCTCAACTACCGGTTCTTTTTCCTTATCTTGATCAGGTTGTGGTTCTTGTGGAGTAGGAATAGTTTCATCAGAAGTTACAGGTATTTCAGGTGGTTTAAGTGTTGTACCACTTCTTGTGGTAATGGCTTTAGCTGTTTCATTTCGGGGGTTAGCATTTGTATCACTAGGTAGACTTCCCGGTTTTCTTTCACCTATTAACCTTGCTAGGTTACTTACTTCTTGTTCCAGATTTTGAATAGAAGCTTGTTGATTTCTAAATGCTTGAGCATTTTGTTCATTAGTTTGTTTCTGAGATGTGAAAAACTGCGTTTGAGTTTCAACTAGCTTCATCATCATATCTTCTAAATTCGGCTTTTTATCATCGGTTTGTTGTGGTGGTTTGTTTTGAAAATTCGGTCTTTGCTGATTGTAAGTATTATTGGATACTTGTTGATTGCTAGGACCTTGTTGGTTGTTGTATGGAATATTTCGGTTATAATTCTGGTTTTGATTGTAAATCGGTCTTGGCGTTTGATAATTATTCTGATAATTATTTCCAGGCCTTTGGTTTATGTATGAATTATTCTCTCTTTGTTCCATTGTTAATTCAATACTGAGACAATCTTTTGTCAAATGTGGTCCTCCACACTGCTCACAACTAATTCGTATTGAGTGAATATCTTTAGTCATCTTTTCCATTCGTCTCTCCACAGCATCTATCTTTGCGGAAATGGAATCTAAGTCATGGCTAGAATCGGCTCTAGCTGCTTTAGATGATCTAACGATATCTTTTTCTTGGTGCCACTCATGTGAGTGGGAAGCAGTATTATCAATAATTTTGTAAGCATCAGTTTCGGTTTTCTTCATAATAGAACCACCAGCTGCTATATCTATGTCTTTTCTTGTAGTAATGTCGCATCCTTGGTAGAATATTTGTACTATTTGACAGGTGTCTAAACCATGTTGCGGACATCCTCTTAACAACTTTCCATATCTTGTCCACGCCTCATATAGAGTTTCATTTGGTTTCTGTGTAAACGTAACAATTTCTGCTTGAAGTCTTACGGCTTTAGATGCAGGAAAGAATTGTTTAAGAAATTTGTCAACTAAAACGTCCCATGTATCAATCTCCCCTTCAGGTAACGATTCCAACCAATCTTTGGCTTCTCCCTTTAAAGTCCAGGGAAATAACATGAGATATATCTGTTCATCCTCCACTTCTCGGATTTTAAATAGTGTGCAGATCCTATTAAAGGTACGTAGATGTTCATTTGGATCTTCCTTCGGCGTACCACTAAATTGGCATTGATTAGTTACCATGTGTAAAATTTGTCCTTTGATTTCATAATCTGGCGCATTAATGTCTGGATGAGTAATTGCGTGACCTTGGCCAGTGCGTTTAGCTCTCATTCGGTCTTCCATACTTAAAGGTTCCAGATTCTCCATAATTGAATTTGTTGAATCGGTATCACTAGATGATTCTGATTTAATGGTTCGTTCCTCAACAATCTCTGTTTGAATGATTGATGGCTCCGGAGGAAAGTTTAATGGTCCAGGATCTACGAACCGTTCCTGAATATTCTCTGGATTCTCAATTGTGATGTTGGGTTCAAAAAATGGATTATCGGAAATTTGAACTGAAGTACATGGTCGACTGGATGACGATTCTAAAGAAAAATCAACGGCGGTTATTTTTGCTAAATGTCTTGATCTAGTTACAGGTGGTGAACGTACAAAAGGTGATGAACGTCTTGCTCCGTGCATTCACTGAATATCCTATTAGTTTTTAAAAAGGAAAGAAAAATTATAATAAGTTATCCAATCAATAGACTTTTCCGATTTTGCCCACGTTTCGAATAGCCAAAAGATGCAGCAGAGGGGCAGGATTCGTTTGGTCTCAATATAATTGAGGACTGTTTGGCTCCAATAACCCGATCCACGTACAAATCCAACTATTACTACGAACCAGAAAATTTTGATGTCTATCAATTTAACCACTTAAAATAAATTTTCGTAATTTTAAAAAATTTAGATAAGAAGTAGAATAAAAATCTATGTCCTAAAAACTAGAATAGCGAGAAATAAGAAAGAAAAAGAGTTCGTCGCAAAAGGTCGAAAAAGAAAAATGGTTGAAAAAAATAAAAGGTGACGGAAAAATAAAGAAACTTATAAAAACTTAAAAATACTTGACTAACCTAACCTTATTACTACAACTAACTTAAAATTATAATCGCAAATTGAAATTACTAATTGGAATGATAATTGATACATAGTAAAAGGTGTCTAAAAATATTAAAGCTTACAGGAAAAACTAAATCCCAAATGGAAATAACTTAAAAAGAAGCTAAAACTTAAAAAGGCGTCGCAAAATTCTAAAGCACCTAAATCTTAGTCTAAAGAAAAAGCACTTAAGGAATTCTACGGCAAAGCCCAAAAATCTAGGAGTAAAAATAACTATAGCAAAAACTAAGTTTAAAATTAATTATGAGCTAAAAATACAAATATTACGCTAAAACGATTAAAAAGGGACAAAATATAAAAATATACAAAAAGTTGTAAAAATTATAATTTTTATAAAAATATTATTTTTATATTATTTATTTAATAAAACTACTAATTTTACAATTTAATAAAACTAATTTAAACAAAATAAAACAAATTAAATAAAAAGAAATTTTAAAATAAAACTTAATTATAATAATAATACATAATTAGGGTTTATATTAATAATAATTAATAATAATCCGTAATAAATGCTGAATTAGGGCTTCTGTCAGCGTTTCAGAAAGTCTCCGCGAGTCGCGGTAATTAATGCATCAAACCCCGCGAGTCGCGGGGTTCAGAATTTCAGATCTGGAGCAGTTTGAAATTTTTACGCGTTTTTTTTTTTTTTTTTATTTTCTGTTTTCTGTTTTTTCTATAAATAAAAGATATTTAATAAAATTTATATTATTATAAACTAAAATAAAGATAAAGAAACTTATAAAACTTAAATATTAAAAAAATACTAAAAAATACTTATATTTTTGTTTTTCTTTTTATATTTTCGAATATTTAAAACGTATTTTTACAAAAGCAAATTTTAATAAAAGTAAACAAAAAATCTTTTTTTTTTATATTAGCGTTCCGCTTCCGGCTTTTTAAGAGATTTCCCCGGCAGCGGCGCCAAAAATACTTGATGTTAAGCGAGGTGTATATAAAATAGTTATTAATTTTAGCAGAAAAAACTATTAAATACGATACAATTTTACACAAGATATTTATTTATTTATAGAATGGATATACTTAAACCTTGCTACAACACTTATAGGCAGTGTACCTAATCATACAGTAGTGTAGTTTTTAGTAAGTCCGGTTCGTTCCACAGGGAAATCTTTAAACAAAGCGTAACGCTATATTAGTTTACTTTTATAAAAATACAAACATATATATAAGTAATATTATTATTATAAAGGGGGTTTTTACCGTTTAATGACCGGTTTGTCGATTTTAAGACTTTAGTCACAGTTAAAACCTAATGTAAAATATAAAATAAATACAAGACTTAAATTAAAGCGTAAAGTAAATAACGATAATGAAATTGCGAATTATAAAAGTGCGATAAAATAAAATTGCGATAATTACAAAGTACGATAATTAAAAGTGCGATTAAATAACAATAAATAAAAGTGCGATAATTAGAAGTGCAATTAAATATAAAATAAAGGAAATTAAATATGAAATAAAAGAATTATGCTTATTTAAACTTCCGTAATCATGATGTTTGACGTGTTGATTTTAGTTTTATGCCCATGGGTTAATTGTCCTTTGTCCTGGATTATTTAATCTGTCCGTCTGGTTTTTGTCCATAACAGTCCATCAGTCATAAATATAAAGTGCGAGTGTCCTCATCAAATTATTCTTATACCCGAAGTTAAATATTCCAACTAATTGGGGATTCGAATTGTAACAAGGTTTTAATACTTTGTTTAATGAATACACCAGGTTATCGACTGCGTGTAAACCAAGGTTTTACTACTTTGCTAACAATTACACCAATTACCCTTGAATGTAATTTCACCCCTGTTTTAATTATTCTAGTGGCTATTAATCCATTCCCGTGTCCGGTTAAATGAACGATTATTCGTACATATAAATACCCTGCCCATCGTGTCCGATCGAGTGTATATGGTAATTTATAGGAACGCCCAATTTTAAATCTTTATATTAACATTAACAAACTATCATTTAGTTAAACAAATATAAAGCCCATTAATAGCCCATAGTCTAATTTCCACAAGTGTCGTTCTTTTGTCCAAACCCCAATTATGGTACAAAGCCCAATTACCCAATTTTAGTAATTAGCCCAACATCATGATTACTTCGTTTTAAATAAGCATAATAATAACTTAGCTACGAGACATTAATATAAAAAGGTTGAACATAACTTACAATGATTAAAAATAGCGTAGCGTTACACGGACAGAATTTCGACTTACACCCTTACAACATTCGCTAACATACTCTTATTATTAGAATTATAATTAAAATTAAAATTAAAATATAAATTATATATATATATTTTACGTATATATGAGAGAAGAGAGAAATAGATTGTGTATTTTGATCAGAATTCGGTTGGCTTTATAGGGATTTTCGAAATTTGGGGCTCCGCGACTCGCGGTAAAATCCTCTTCAAACTCCGCGAGTCGCGGAGAATGAATTTACAGCTCACACCCTTGGAGTCTTTCTCTGCCGACGGTTTTATAATATATATATAATTAATATAATTAATTATATATTATATTATATTTATATACATAGTTAACTTGTAATTTTTAGTCCGTTGCGTCGAGCGTTAAGAGTTGACTCTGGTCCCGGTTCCGGATTTCCGAACGTCCTTGCGTACAATTTTATATTTTGTACTTTGCGTTTTGAATCTTGTACTCTTGTAATTTCGAGACGTTTCTTATCAATAATTGGAACCTCTTTGATTGTCTTTTGTTCTTTTGAGCTTTTTGGTCGTTTGCGTCTTCAATTCGTCGAATCTGTCTTTTGTCTTCACCTTTTATTATTTAAACGAATATCACTTGTAAATAGAACAATTGCAACTAAAAGCTTGTCTTTCTTGAGGAATAATGCTATGAAATATATGTTCGTTTTTAGCATTATCAGGGTAATCCCGGTAATTCTTTCGGAAATACATCGGGAAATTCTTTTGCGACGGGAACATCATTGATGCTCTTTTCTTCAGTTTGTACTTTCTCGACGTGTGCTAGAACCGCATAGCAACATTTTCTTATTAGTTTTTGTGCCTTCAAATTACTAATAAGATGTAGCTTCGTGTTGCCCTTTTCTCCGTACACCATTAAGGGTTTTCCTTTTTCTCGTATAATGCGAATTGCATTTTTGTAACAAACGATCTCTGCTTTCACTTCTTTCAACCAGTCCATACCGATTATCACATTAAAACTCCCTAACTCTACTGGTATCAAGTCAATCTTAAATGTTTCGCTAACCAGTTTAATTTCTCGATTCCTACATATATTATCTGCTGAAATTAATTTACCATTTGCTAATTCGAGTAAAAATTTACTATCCAAATGTAGCGACCCGACCAAATCATGTTTGACGGCGCCGACTACTTCGGTCCCGTTGCGTGGTCATAAGTCTTTATTATGACGTTTGACCAAAATATGTCGCATTCATTTCATAAGTAAAAGGATGTTTCAAGTTTACAAATGTAGTTCAAAAGACTAGTTACATTACAAGTTTAACGTACGAATGAAACCTATGCGACACAATTTAAAGTAGTCAAAAGACGCTCCAACTATGCATGTATACTCGACATCCAAGCAAGTATCAAAAAGAGTGCGGAAGCATGTATCAAGTAGCTTTCAAGGACCTGAGAAAACATATAGAAAACTGTCAACGAAAACGTTGGTGAAATCATAGGTGTTTTAGTAAACGTTGCATTTGAACCACAAGATTTAATATAATATGATTATCAAAATCATTTGCATTTCAAAGTTGTTATTTGTTTTGCGGGCACCCAATTATCAAACTTAACTGTTTTGCACCCATTGCGTAGTGTTAGAACATACACTAGACCCGAATTTTTATTTCATTCGCTAACGGTAGCGAACCGTCCGAATGAGGCTCGTCAAGCCCATGTGATCACATAATATAAGTTCACGTTTACACCCTGCAAGTGTAACTAATGATAATTGAATTGAGGATTTTCGTTCAAACCCGTACGTGGAATGTTCGTTTTCGTACTTGTGTTCAATGTATAAAAGTATGATACGTATATGTTTCTCATCCCATAGTTTAAAGCATAAAAGTTGTTTGAAAGATGGGACTATGATCTCACCTTGAGTGCACGTATGAAAAGTACTTCACAAAGTAACGTGTGTGAAGGATAGTGCTAGTCTTGACCTAAACCAATAGGTCGTATCAATAACGGTAAACACGATAGGTCAAAGATGTTCAATTAGTCCTATGGCTCGTTACGACTCGATTATGTAGCATGTGAAATCAAATTGTCAAATTTCATGCAAGATACAAGTGTAGAAACAAGTTAGGAAGGTTGCATAATCATTTGGTTAAGTTTGACAAAAAGTCAAACTTTGGTCGGTCAAAGTCAACGAAAAAGTCAACACATTCGGGTCGGGTCCCGAACTATTTTTCTGAGGTTTTTAATCATATATAAACATGTTAGAACAAGTCTCATGTGAATCGGAGGTCCATAGGGTGCCAAACATTTTTCATAATTTGACCAAGGAGGTCAGAACCTGACCACGGCTTAGGCCATGCCGCGACCCAGGATTGTCGCGCCGCGACAATACACGGGAGCTGGTACCTGGTCAGTCTCAAATTTTCAAGTCTCAATTCCAAACACTTTCAAGCATAACTCGCAAACCGCTAATGCTTAGAACTTGTATCTTATATCGTTAGAAAGGTAATTTGACAAAGAACACAACTAAATACATTTCACCAACCAAAAACGTTATTTGTAACAATCGACTTTCCAAAGTAAATGATCAATTAATGCACACATTTAATACTCAAATTTGATAAGTGCACATTTATGATTTGGGCATTTAATACATACATACAACATGCCATTTTGTAGGTAATCGAGCATACAATATAACTAACTACTTACTAACAATAATTCATGGCATTCAATGCATCAAATATTTATTTCAAGCTTATCAAACCCTAACCCAATTTCACCAAAATCACTAATCAAGTTTATAGAGTTTTCTCAAGCAACCTATACATCAAATTGAAGCTAGTGATACTAGGAATACATTTAATGCATGCATTTATAACATTTAACAACATTAAAATAACCAAATCACCAAATCAAACACACCAAAGTTCATACTCAAGCTAGTTACTTCAAATAACGAAATCGAGCATATAAATCATATATTCATGTTAGACTTGAGCCATAGACACTAATTAACAACTTTATAAGTTCAAAATATCAAGAACACAAAAATCTAGTGATTTTAGAAAGTTACCCAAACTTGATGAAGTCGGTATGGAATCGAAGGGGAAGTTGCAAGGATTCCAAATATGTAATTTGTTTTGTAAGACACCCGCTAGCTTGGATTTAGATAATGATTCTTTGATATGGAGTTTGAGAGAAAATTGAAAAGTAGTAAAGAAAAAGAGAAATGAAATGAAAAAGGTGGGAGGAAAGGGGTTGACTAGTCAAATGCTAGTCACCTATTTGGCACTATGGCGAAACTAGTCCCTCAAGTTCGGTTGCGGGTGCGTGAATTACCTAAACGAGATATTTTTAAAACGCGTATTAACGGAAGATGTTATAAACATATAACGGGATTTAAATAGTTAAATGGAAAAGTAAACGGAAAGAGGCGGGATGTTACATTACCTACTCCTTAAAAGAAATTTTGTCCCAAAATTTAAGTAGGCGTAGTAGTCGTTGTTTCTTCCTCGAAATTTCGCGTTTCCGGAATCGGGAATAAATGAGGGTATTTCTTTTGCATTTGATCTTGCCTTTCCCAAGTAAACTCGGGTCCCCTTTTAGCGTTCCAACGGACTTTAACAATCGGAATTCGGCTTTGTTTCAATGTCTTGACGGAGGTGTCCACAATTTTAACCGGTTCCTCCACAAAATGAAGTTTGTCATCAATAGTAAGTTCCTCGAGAGGGATGACGATATCGGGCTCGGCAAGACACTTTTTCAAGTTAGATACATGGAAGGTAGGATGAACGGAGCTCAATTGAGGCAGAAGATCTAAACGATAAGCAACGGTTCCAATACGCTCCAAGATTTCGAAAGGACCAATATACCGCGGATTTAGCTTCCCGCGTTTCCCAAAACGGATTACACCCTTCCAAGGTGCGACTTTTAACATGACGCGGTCACCGACTTAAAATTCAAGGTCGTTGCATCTTTTGTCGGTATAGCACTTTTGACGACTCTGGGCCGTCCGAAGCCTATCTCGGATTTGAACGACCTTCTCGGTGGTTTCGTGAATGAGTTCAGGTCCGGTGATTTGCACGTCGCCTACCTCGGCCCAACAAAGAGGTGAACGACATTTTCGGCCATATAGCGCTTCAAAAGGTGCGGCTTTAATACTCGCGTGATAACTATTGTTGTAAGAGAACTCAGTGAGAGGTAAGTGCTTGTCCCAAGCTTTTCCAAAATCAACCACGCAAGCTCGTAACATGTCCTCAAAGGTTTGAATTGTGCGTTCGCTTTGCCCATCGTTTTGGGGATGATATGCGGTGCTCATGTCTAAACGCGTTCCCAACGCTTCTTGCAAGGTACGCCAAAATCTAGAAACAAAATGGCCATCTCGGTCGGAGATAATCGATAAAGGTACACCGTGTCGGGCTACGATCTCCTTGATATAAAGTTGTGTAAGTTTCTCCATTTTGTCGGTTTCTTTCATAGTGAGAAAGTGTGCGGATTTGGTGAGACGGTCAACAATAACCCAAATGGTATCATAACCGCCTGTCGTTTTTGGTAGTTTGGTGATAAAATCCATCGTTATCCTTTCCCACTTCCATTGCGGGATCTCGGGTTGTTGAAGTAGTCCGGACGGTCTTTGGTGTTCGGCTTTGACTTTGGAACATGTCAAACACTTGGAAACATAAGTAGCTACGTCTCTTTTGATGTTCGGCCACCAATATTGTTGTTTAAGGTCATGGTACATCTTATTGGCACCGGGGTGAATCGAGTATCGTGACTTATGGGCTTCATCTAAAATAAGACTTTGTAGGTCCCCATAACTAGGCACCCAAATCCTTCTGACGAAATATTGGAGTCCGGTTTCCTTAGTTTCGAAGCGAGAGATGAGAATGTTCAAGAGCTCGTGTGAAACGTTTTCATCCTTGAGAGCCTCATCTTGGGCTACCCGAATTTGGCTATTAAAGTTGGTGTGGATGGTGATGTTTAAAGCTCGGACACGAAGAGGCACCGCTCTTTCTTTTCGACTTAAGGCATCGGCTACTACATTTTCCCTCCCGGGATGGTAACGAAGTTCGCAATCGTAATCGTTTAAGGTTTCAATCCACCTTCGTTGTCTCATGTTTAGTTGCTTTTGATCGAAGATGTGTTGGAGACTTTTGTGATCGGTAAAGATAGTACTCTTGGTTCCATAAAGATAGTGTCTCCACATTTTAAGTGCAAAGACAACGGCTTTGAGTTCGAGATCATGTGTCGTATCGTTTCGTTCATGAATTTTGAGTTGTCGAGAAGCATAAGAAATGACTTTCGTTCGTTACATCAACACACACCCAAAACCATGTTTCGAGGCATCGCAATATACAACAAAATCGTCATTGCCTTGGGGAAGTGACAAGATAGGAGCGGTGGTTAGCTTTGTTTTCAAGATTTGAAATGCGGATTCTTGTTCGGTCACCCAATTGAATTTCTTTCCCTTGTGAGTTAAAGCGGTTAGAGGACGAGCAACCAAAGCGAAATCCTTGATGAATCTACGGTAGTATCCGGCGAGACCCAAAAATTGACGAATGTGAGTAGGAGTAGTAGGAGTCTCCCATTTACTAATGGCTTTGATTTTCGTTGGATCGACTTTAATACCTTGGTCACTTACAACATGACCAAGAAATTGAACTTCCTTTAACCAAAATTCACACTTGGAGAATTTGGCATAGAGTCGTTCTTGTCTTAAAAGTTCAAGCACAAGTGGGAGGCGTTCCTCGTGTTCTTCTTTGCTTTTAGAATAAACCAAAATATCATCGATGAACACGATAACGAATTTGTCAAGATACGGTTTGCACACGCGGTTCATAAGATCCATGAACACCGCTGGTGCGTTAGTGAGACCAAATGGCATGACAAGGAATTCATAACTACCATAACGAGTTCGGAAAGCGGTTTTGGAGATATCTTCCCCTTTAACCCTTAGTTGATGATAACCCGAGCGGAGATCGATTTTTGAATATACACAAGACCCTTGTAGTTGATCAAAGAGGTCATCGATGCGAGGAAGAGGATATCGGTTCTTAACCGTCAATTTGTTTATTTCACGATAATCAATGCACATTCGTAGGGATCCGTCTTTCTTTTTAACAAACAAAATCGGAGCGCCTCAAGGTGAATGGCTAGGTTGGATAAAACCACGATCAAGTAGTTCTTGGATTTGACTTTACAATTCTTGCATTTCGGATGGAGCGAGTCTATATGGTGCACGTGCTATGGGCGCGGCTCCCGGAATAAGATCTATTTGGAATTCAACCGGTCGATGAGGTGGAAGACCCGGCAATTCGTCGGGAAATACATCAGAATAGTCACTAACAATTGGCACATCATCGATGTGCTTCTCCTCGGACTCGACTTTCGTAACGTGAGCAAGGATCGCAAAACAACCCTTACGGTGTAGTTTTCTAACTTTAATGCATGAAACGAGGTTGAGTCCGTTGCAACTCTTATCGCCATAGACGATCAATGGTTCACCATTCTCGATAGGAATTTGGATTGCGTTAAGATCACAAAGGATGTGAGATTTCATTTTGGCTAGCCAATTCATACCGATTATTACATCGAAACTTCCTAGTTCCATAGGTATCAAGTCAATTTCAAACTCATTACCCAAAATGTTTAACGTACACCCCCGATAATATGTGTCGGCACTCAATAGTTTTTTGTTGGACACTTCAATGGTATAAGTGGTATCTAGTGGAAGTGGTGGAGTATTAAAAGAATGAGTCAAAGTCTTGGATACAAAACTCTTATCGGCACCCGAATCGAATAAACAAGTAACATAAGTGTTGTTGAGGAGAAACGTACCCGTGACTAATTCATTGTCATCTCGGGCTTCCTCGGTGTTGATGTTGAAAGCTCGTCCGCACGTGTTGGTGTTGGCTTTCTTCTTCGGACACGCATTTCTAAAATGACCCATTTGGCCACATTCATAACAAGTACCCGGTTTTGGTGCATTGGGCACCTTTTGAGCGACGGGGGCGGCACTTCTACAATCGTTGGCCACATGACCACCCCTTTGGCACCGATGGCAAAATAGATTGCTACATTCACCATAGTGGTGTTTGTGGCATTTGTTGCAAAAGGGTTTATTTCCGCCATAACTTTTCTTGGCGTCGGAGGTGAAAGGCTTTTTGGTGAAGTTGTTGTTGTAGTTGTTGCTTGATTGGGGGGCTTCCCATTTTCTTTTGTTGCCGCCTGATTTATCCTCGGCCTTAGGTGCCGGAACTACGATTTCGTTAACCGTTTCGATCAATTGGCGGGCCATGTTCAAAGCTTGTTGTAGGTTAGCGGGTTTGGATGACATCATTCCTTGTTTGATGCTCTTTGGAAGACCATCCATATAGAGTTCAACCCTTTGAGATTCGGGGTTCACGAGGTTGGGACACATCAAGGATAGCTCGGCGTATCGTTGATTGTAGGCCTTGAGATCGTTTCCGACCGCCTTTAAAGTTCTTAGCTCTTGTTCGAGCTTTCGGGTTTCTTCACGAGGGAAAAATTCGACGATCATCCTCTCTCTCAAATCGGCCCAAGAGAGGGCGTGAGCTTCATCGCTACCCACCGATTGTACATACGTGTTCCACCACATGAAGGCGATACCAGCAAAGGTGTGGGTGGAATATTTGACTTTATCTTGGTCCCGACAACCGCTTATGCTAAAAACGGCTTCCGTTTATTCGAACCATCGAGTGAGCACAACCGGTCCCCCGGTTCCATCAAAAGCGTGAGGTTTGCACCCCATGAAGGCTTTGTAGGAGCACCCTTCGCTTGAGTTACCGGCCCCTTGATTGTTGTTGTGGTTGTTGTTATTGTTGGAGGAGTGATCGGCCATGGCCGCTTCCGCGGCGGTGGCTATCATTCGTTGTAGTGCTTGTTTGGGAGTCTCATGGCGTGGCACACGACGAGGAGGCATTGTTCCTTCAAAACACAAGAATACCGTTGATTAGTATTCTTAATAATACTAACCATGATATGGAATAAGGATAGAGAGAAATTTTCCTTGACTCGCCTTAAATTCTTTATGTCATAATTTCGGAATGTTCATATGAGTCACCGTAATATAATCCCGGAAATTATATTACCCTAATTCATGTATGCATTCGACACTAATTCATATAGTCAAGGTGGCGCGTCAATTGAATCAAGTAACGTGAGATTAAGATTGAATAAGAATTAGATATGATAGACGAGTTCGAGTATAATGCACAAGTAGTCAAGTAATTCCTACTTCAAGTCTATATGCCGGTTATAGTCTAGACTCACTAATGTACCCTATGACTCGGGATTGACACCAATGAACTTTAAATCCCTACAACCAACGCTCTGATACCATCTGTAGTGACCCGACCAAATCATGTTTGACGGCGCTGACTACTTCGGTCCCGTTGCGTGGTCATAAGTCTTTATTATGACGTTTGACCAAATTATGTCGCATTCATTTCATAAGTAAAAGGATGTTTCAAGTTTACAAATGTAGTTCAAAAGACTAGTTGTGATGACCCAAAAATTTCTGACCAAATTTAAACTTAATCTTTGTATGATTAACATTTTTGACACGATAAGCAAAGTCTGTAAAACTGAATCTCAAAATTTTTGAACTACTTTCATATATTCAAATACCTTTCGGTTGTTCTTGACGATTTGCTAACAATTATATGTATATAGATACATATATATATACTATAACTTGAAAACGTAACAATGTATTAATTGTTTGATACCGTACATTAAACTTATTGGTTTAAATATTTATTTGAATATATATGATAAGTTGGAATATTAATTATATGAATAACTTGCGACGTATATTTAAAACGTGTTTATGAATGTTAAAAATATATATTAACTTGGTCATAAAACAATTTGTTATTATATATATATTAACAAATAGTGAGACAGTGATTTATAGATGTAAATGACCAAAACACTCAAAAGTTTAAGATACACTTTGAATGATATAGTTTATTGATAATTTAAGACTATATTTTGACAAAGGTACGAGTCACAAAACGTAAATTGCGAGTTTTCTAAGCATACAAAAATGCGTTCGAGAAACCGGAACCGGGACATAAGTCGAGTGACAACGTACGAGTCATCGGAACGAAAATTACAAGTCAACTATGCACGAGAATATAATATAATATATAATTAATTAATATAAATTATATATATTATATATTAATAAATAAATATGTCGACAAACAAGAAAACAAAAGTTTGTGAGCTGGATCAGAGGGCCATGCGATCGCATGGCCTTGAAGCACAAATCCCATGCGATCGCATGGGGTGCTTTTTCAGAAAAGGTTCTATAAATTGCACGATTTCAGTTCAGTTCCTCACACTCTTTTATATTACTCCGTATTACTTATATTAATTATTTAATTTAATTATTATTATTATTATTATTAATATTATTAATATTATTAATATTATTATTATTATTATTATTATTATTAAGATTAATATAGTTATTAATCTTATTATTATTAGTAGTATTAGTGTTATTTATACATAAAATACTACGACGAAGTCATGAGCGTGACACTTTCAAAATGGGTTTTCAAGCGGGATAGAGCTAAGGAAATTATGGGTTATAGCTATGGAGATTATGGGTAATGTACGTGGGTATTATTGGCAAGTCAAACCTAGTGTTTATCATCTCCGTTACGTCTACATACTTTCCTACAAAATTGAATCTCAAAATTGATACGTAAGCACTCATATTTTATCTTTTATACATTAATTGTGTATCCATGTCTAGTGCTCGAGTATATATATTTATACATGCTTGTATGCTAAATTTCGTCGTTAAACAGTTTATGATGAATCATGAATTAAATACATATATTACTGGTAAAAGGTATATGATATGCATGTTTTTGGAAAGCTGGCGAAAAATCAATGACTTTTCATTTAGATATCGAATAGTTTCGATGAACGGATTAAGAGATATGATCAACTGAATTATGATTGACGTTAATTGAAATTGCTTTTGAATCTGCAATAAAGATTTAAACAACTTGTTTACAAGATTGATAAAATGGATTTTTAAATATTACCAGCCGAGTAAATGAAATCTTATATAAGGCACGTCTCGTTTTGTTAAACTATTGTCAAAATTGACTTTTTGAAACGACTTTGGATAACTTTTGTATGTCGATCTCGAGCATTAGGATTGTGATACACTATGACCTGACCTAACTTGATAGACATTTATTTACCAACATATATTCTCTAGGTTGAGATCTACGGTTATTTGGTAATCCGAGTTTCGATCACATTTTGGTGAACGATTTTATATGCTGCTAAGGTGAGTTTCATATGATCCCTTTTACTCCCTACATTTTTGGGCTGAAATACATGCAAATGCTTTATTAACCGATATATAATATTTATATGCGTGAGTTTCATATGATCCCTTTTACTCAATATATTTTTGGGCTGAGAATACATGCGACTGTTTATAAATACTGAAAATACTAGATTTATACGCGTGAGTTTCATTGATCCCTTTTTAATTGCTTTTGCAATATATTTTTGGGCTGAGAATACATGCACTTTATTTTAAACGCAATGGATACAAGTACATACTAAATTCTACACCGAGTTTGAACCGAAAATCCCTTAGCTTTGGTAATTAGTAACTGCCAGTTATAAGAACTGGTGGGCGCGAGTAGTAGTATATGGATCCATAGGGCTTGATATCGCCGTCCGAGCTAGAGCACTAGCCTTTTAACGGACGTATGCTATTTGAGAAGTGTACACGTTGGTTTGCGTGTATTATTAAGATGATTATACAAAGGGTACAAATTATATATACGTTAAGTTTAGTTACCAGGGTGCTCAATCTTGTAGAATATTTTGATAAACGTTTCTGGATGAAACAACTGAAATCTTGTGATCCACTTATATATACAGATTATGCGAAACACTAAAACTATGAACTCACCAACCTTTGTGTTGACACTTGTTAGTATGTTTATTCTCAGGTTTCCTAGAAGTCTTCCGCTGTTTGCTTATATGATAGACAAGCTATGTGCATGGAGTCTTACATGGCATATTTTTCAAGAAAACGTTGCATTCACCAAATCATCACCATGTATCTTATTTTGACTGCATTGTCAACAGAAGTACTGTTGTAAACTATTATTTACAGTGATTGTCTATATGTAGAAATCATCAGATGTCGAAAACCTTTGATTTAAATATTCATATTTGGTTTGCCTTTTCAAAAGAATGCAATGTTTATAAAACGTATCATATAGAGGTCAAATACCTCGCAATGAAATCGATGAATGACGTGTTCGTCCATATGGATTTGGAGCGATCGTCACAGTTGGTATCAGAGCGTTGGTCCTAGCGAACCAGGTCTTGCATGAGTGCGTCTAACTGATAGTTGTTAGGATGCATTAGTAAGTCTGGACTTCGACCGTGTCTGCATGTCAAAAGTTTTGCTTATCATTTTTTTTTCGGAAATTACCTGCTTATCATTCCTGGTCTAGACACATTTTACTGCACTGATTGCATGAATAGCGTATAGACAAAATTCATATCTTAGCGTATCTGTTACTGTAAACTTTTCCTGACATCTTCCAAAAATTTCTCCGTGATTTATGGAATTTGGTATTATATATACATATGTAAATTATGTATTGAAGAATACCAAACTACATTCTATAATCTATTTCATATAAAAAAAAATCATCTCCCTAATTATACAAGATAGATCCCGTATCTAGTTCAAATTCCTTAAACTCTGACAGCTATTCCGATATGGATATTCACCTGAATTCCGAAGACAGTGTAACTGGAATGGATCAACCAATTAGCCATCATCTATTCTGGATGAATTGGGGATGGGTTCGTAGCCTACTTAATTATTGGAGACAAGAAGAAGGCGATCCCTTCCATCCACCACATTGCCCTCTTGGCGAAGAACCTGAAGCACTTACCGACGAACCAGTTCGTAATACCATTTTCTCTCTCATCTCCAGAATATCTCGTCATGATCATATACTCTCTCAAATTCTGGATCTTATTCATCCGCTCGTCCGAACCGCCAATCATCCCGGTGTAGTAGAAGAAGTCAACGAGCTTCACGCTCGGGTAGTGGCTTTGGAGAATATGGTGCAAAGGTTACAAGCACCAGTAGAATCTCCGGCATCAACAGTACCACCGACAACAACACCAACAGTACCATTACCACCACCAACAACATCCGCACCGCAAGCCTCAACATCACAATATGTACTTTGAACATCAACGTCATACGCATCGTAGTTACCAAGAAATACCAGCAACAATAACCGATGAAGTATTAACTTATTTCCCCTGAAGAAATTTTATGTATATTTAATATATATGAATTTTGAAATCAAAATAAATCTTTTCGTACTAAGCTATTACGTGTGAATCTTAACTGGTAAGTACTACTCGGTTAGTTCATATTACTAATATGCAATGATGTACATCCTTCCTTAACCACTTAACCATTGTTAGCTACAATCTCTGTTTCAACTTAATGAATTCTATTTCATAATAAACCAAGTGTATTATTCAATTACATAATTGATTTTACATTTTCATTTTCGATATACTCGAAACTTTCCAGAAAACATCATCTGTGCCTTGTAAGGTTCACAAAGATTCTACAAGCATCAACATCCTTCACCAAGAAATAAGAATAAATAATGGAGTATCGATTACATTAGCTAAATACTCCACAAAGATTATGTAATCTTTAATGTTTTAGAGATTAATCATTTCTAAGTCAAGTCGAAAATCAAATGAGCTTAATATGATATTAACTCATTAAATCTGTATTAGATTTGAAAAAAAAATATACATACATATATTTTCATAAAGACGGTAATAAAAAAATCTTTTGTACAAAGTATTAATTGTGAAATCTTTAACGGGTAGGTACTACTCGAGAAATATTTAAGTTCACAATTAATATGTTACACTGTACATTCTTCAATTTTGATTCAAAAATCATTAACTATACTCACTATCTTCACAATGATACACAATCATTTCATACAAATTCAATATATTCTGATATCGACGGATCAGAATCCAAGCCATAACTCTGAACCGGTGACATCATTCTTAGATCTCTACATCTTTCAAAGCTATACTTTGACTTCAAAACTATGCAAGATCCTTTAAAATTGTTTTTACCGAAAATAACCTTGCAATTCTTTTTCAAAGTATCCAGTATTATCAACCATTCAACCAGTCAACGATGACCTTTCAGACTTGTAATTTTGGCATATACGTTTTCGTTACTGGGGAACCTTTCATGTTCCACCACATTAGCAGTAAATTTACCAACAACTTCATTGATCTTTGACCTTCTGAAAAATCCTTATACTCATTGAAACCGTATCATGTACTCATCCACATCTTGTAACGGCAATTGCCATACCAACTATCGGGAATTAGCAATCAGTATTTTTAAATCTTGTAGCACGTCTACGCCAACAGTTATATGTGTACATATAACTTCTACCTCCTGGACTTACATACTTCGAATGTGAAGTTTCCGAAAAACACCCAAAACTACGAAACTAGTTCTCCGAATTTTGGAAAAATGTTGATGAAGCAGCAAAAACTGTAAACGACCTTAACAGTCAAAAGTTTGATGATAAAGAATAGTATGGTGGTAAAGCTGAGAAAAAGAGAAAGTTTGGAACTGGAAAACGGATTGAGCAAAATATGAAAGAGGCTGTGGATAAATCACAAGGACGAAACCTGTCTTCAAAGAATCCAAATGATTCAGTATCTGCTGAAGCCATTAACGAATACCTTGCTTCCGAATCTAAACCCTTGCGGACAATATTCTTCATCATCCTCTGATATTAGAAATTCTAAGATATCATCGTATCTTTCATTATAAATATCCTCCATATTTCTGGAGATAATTTCATAATCATTCGTATCGGAAATCAACTTTCTCCTTGCGATATCTGTGTTACATCATAAAAGAAACTATTTTAGTTTCTAAATTCTAAAACTTTCAAGTCTAAAATATGAATATTTTGGAAGTGGTGTTGGGAGCTGAAGCATGAGTTAGTATAATATAATGACGCTTGATCAACGTGATTATATTACAGTAAGTCATGCTGAGTTTCTAATGGAACGTGATAAAAGTTCACAGATCATACCCTCATCATGAACCATGTTACATAACTCTTTCATTCTATTTAACCTCTAAACATATCAAGAAAATATTTTTCTTAGAACATTAACTATGTTCATTCCGAAATGAATAGCTACGAATTCTGGACCATTATTCGCTTGACTTAAAGTCGGGAAGAGAAAACGAAAGCATGAAGCTCTAAAATATAATGGAAAATATGAAGCCCGAAAACAACCCCGAAATTACAAACCGTGTATATCAATGCATATAGCAATATAAAGACACGGGAGAATGAAAAACAATATAACCCCAAGGTAATAGTAGAAGAAGATAACCTCCTCTGGTGGCAGATGAAAAAGAAGAATGAATGATATGATAGCCAAGAAAATATCAAGAATCAGAACTGGATGAAGCATTTTCACAAATCTTTTGTAAGTATGAAATAAGGAAGAAGATTATAGGAATGGTGAAAATAAATGAAACGAAAGTGGTCAATTTATAAGCGAAATATCAGACATAGCAATCGAGGCAGATTACGTATTTAATCAAAGAAAATCCTAATTTCCGAAAATTCTGAAGAATCAAATCTTATTTAGATTATGAAGATTTTCTATTCCTTAAAATCCGGAAATCAATTGTTACTACATCAAGAGATAAGACGCATCTCTATTCTCCATTTCACTTGATTACGATAACTTCTCTCATACGCTTCGAGTAATTGGATTGTTGTATCTATATTATTCAAACGTGATAAAACTCTAGTTATCGACTCATATTCGTCATGAAAACATTTTTATTGTTAGCCATGACGACCTCACTGAAATTTCGGGATGAAATTTCTTTAACGGGTAGGTACTATGATGACCTGAAAATTTCTGACCAAATTTAAACTTAATCTTTGTATGATTAACATTTTTGACACGATAAGCAAAGTCTGTAAAACTGAATCTCAAAATTTTTGAACTACTTTCATATATTCAAATACCTTTCGGTTGTTCTTGACGATTCGCTAACAATTATATGTATATAGATACATATATATATATACTATAACTTGAAAACGTAACAATGTATTAATTGTTTGATACCGTACATTAAACTTATTGGTTTAAATATTTATTTGAATATATATGATAAGTTGGAATATTAATTATATGAATAACTTGCGACGTATATTTAAAACGTGTTTATGAATGTTAAAAATATATATTAACTTGGTCATAAAATGATTTGTTATTATATATATATATTAACAAATAGTGAGACAATGATTTATAGATGTAAATGACCAAAACACTCAAAAGTTTAAGATACACTTTGAATGATATAGTTTATTGATAATTTAAGACTATATTTTGACAAAGGTACGAGTCACAAAACGTAAATTGCGAGTTTTCTAAGCGTACAAAAATGCGTTCGAGAAACCGGAACCGGGACATAAGTCGAGTGACAACGTACGAGTCATCGGAACGAAAATTACAAGTCAACTATGCACGAGAATATAATATAATATATA
The DNA here is from genome assembly GCF_046630445.1 of Rutidosis leptorrhynchoides. NCBI lineage: Eukaryota > Viridiplantae > Streptophyta > Magnoliopsida > Asterales > Asteraceae > Rutidosis > Rutidosis leptorrhynchoides. The sequence continues at coordinate 205,160,073 of NC_092340.1, forward strand.
ATTAATTAATATAAATTATATATATTATATATTAATAAATAAATATGTCGACAAACAAGAAAACAAAAGTTTGTGAGCTGGATCAGAGGGCCATGCGATCGCATGGCCTTGAAGCACAAATCCCATGCGATCGCATGGGGTGCTTTTTCAGAAAAGGTTCTATAAATTGCACGATTTCAGTTCAGTTCCACACACTCTTTTATATTACTCCGTATTACTTATATTAATTATTTAATTTAATTATTATTATTATTATTATTATTATTATTATTATTATTATTATTAATATTAATATTATTATTATTATTATTATTATTATTATTATTATTATTATTATTATTATTATTATTATTAAGATTAATATAGTTATTAATCTTATTATTATTAGTAGTATTAGTGTTATTTATACATAAAATACTACGACGAAGTCATGAGCGTGACACTTTCAAAATGGGTTTTCAAGCGGGATAGAGCTAAGGAAATTATGGGTTATAGCTATGGAGATTATGGGTAATGTACGTGGGTATTATTGGCAAGTCAAACCTAGTGTTTATCATCTCCGTTACGTCTACATACTTTCCTACAAAATTGAATCTCAAAATTGATACGTAAGCACTCATATTTTATCTTTTATATATTAATTGTGTATCCATGTCTAGTGCTCGAGTATATATATTTATACATGCTTGTATGCTAAATTTCGTCGTTAAACAGTTTATGATGAATCATGAATTAAATACACATATTACTGGTAAAAGGTATATGATATGCATGTTTTTGGAAAGCTGGCGAAAAATCAATGACTTTTCATTTAGATATCGAATAGTTTCGATGAACGGATTAAGAGATATGATCAACTGAATTATGATTGACGTTAATTGAAATTGCTTTTGAATCTGCAATAAAGATTTAAACAACTTGTTTACAAGATTGATAAAATGGATTTTTAAATATTACCAGCCGAGTAAATGAAATCTTATATAAGGCACGTCTCGTTTTGTTAAACTATTGTCAAAATTGACTTTTTGAAACGACTTTGGATAACTTTTGTATGTCGATCTCGAGCATTAGGATTGTGATACACTATGACCTGACCTAACTTGATAGACATTTATTTACCAACATATATTCTCTAGGTTGAGATCTACGGTTATTTGGTAATCCGAGTTTCGATCACATTTTGGTGAACGATTTTATATGCTGCTAAGGTGAGTTTCATATGATCCCTTTTACTCCCTACATTTTTGGGCTGAGAATACATGCAAATGCTTTATTAACCGATATATAATATTTATATGCGTGAGTTTCATATGATCCCTTTTACTCTATATATTTTTGGGCTGAGAATACATGCGACTGTTTATAAATACTGAAAATACTAGATTTATATGCGTGAGTTTCATTGATCCCTTTTTAATTGCTTTTGCAATATATTTTTGGGCTGAGAATACATGCACTTTATTTTAAACGCAATGGATACAAGTACATACTAAATTCTACACCGAGTTTGAACTGAAAATCCCTTAGCTTTGGTAATTAGTAACTGCCAGTTATAAGAACTGGTGGGCGCGAGTAGTAGTATATGGATCCATAGGGCTTGATATCCCCGTCCGAGCTAGAGCACTAGCCTTTTAACGGACGTATGCTATTTGAGAAGCGTACACGTTGGTTTGCGTGTATTATTAAGATGATTATACAAAGGGTACAAATTATATATACGTTAAGTTTAGTTACCAGGGTGCTCAATCTTGTAGAATATTTTGATAAACGTTTCTGGATGAAACAACTGAAATCTTGTGATCCACTTATATATACAGATTATGCGAAACACTAAAACTATGAACTCACCAACCTTTGTGTTGACACTTGTTAGTATGTTTATTCTCAGGTTTCCTAGAAGTCTTCCGCTGTTTGCTTATATGATAGACAAGTTATGTGCATGGAGTCTTACATGGCATATTTTTCAAGAAAACGTTGCATTCACCAAATCATCACCATGTATCTTATTTTGACTGCATTGTCAACAGAAGTACTATTGTAAACTATTATTTACAGTGATTGTCTATATGTAGAAATCATCAAATGTCGAAAACCTTTGATTTAAATATTCATATTTGGTTTGCCTTTTCAAAAGAATGCAATGTTTATAAAACGTATCATATAGAGGTCAAATACCTCGCAATGAAATCGATGAATGACGTGTTCGTCCATATGGATTTGGAGCGATCGTCACACTAGTTACATTAAAAGTTTAACGTACGAATGAAACCTATGAGACACAATTTAAAGTAGTCAAAAGATGCTCCAACTATGCATGTATACTCGACATCCAAGCAAGTATCAAAAAGAGTGCGGAAGCATGTATCAAGTAGCTCTCAAGGACCTGAGAAAACATATAGAAAACTGTCAACGAAAACGTTGGTGAAATCATAGGTGTTTTAGTAAACATTGCATTTGAACCACAAGATTTAATATAATATGATTATCAAAATCATTTGCATTCCAAAGTTGTTATTTGTTTCGCGGGCACCCAATTATCAAACTTAACTGTTTTGCACCCTTTACGTAGTGTTAGAACATACACTAGACCCGAATTTGTATTTCATCCGCTAACGGTAGCGAACCGTCCGAATGAGGCTCGTCAAGCCCATGTGATCACATAATATAAGTTCACGTTTACACCCTGCAAGTGTAACTAATGATAATTGAATTGAGGATTTTCGTTCAAACCCGTACGTGGAATGTTCGTTTTCGTACTTGTGTTCAATGTATAAAAGTATGATACGTATATGTTTCTCATCCCATAGTTTAAAGCATAAAAGTTGTTTGAAAGATGGGACTATGATCTCACCTTGAGTGCACGTATGAAAATTACTTCACAAAGTAACGTGTGCGAAGGATAGTGCTAGTCTTGACCTAAACCAATAGGTCGTATCAATAACGGTAAACACGATAGGTCAAAGATGTTCAATTAGTCCTATGGCTCGTTACGACTCGATTATGTACCATGTGAAATCAAATTGTCAAATTTCATGCAAGATACAAGTGTAGAAACAAGTTAGGAAGGTTGCATAATCATTTGGTTAAGTTTGACAAAAAGTCAAACTTTGGTCGGTCAAAGTCAACGAAAAAGTCAACACGTTCGGGTCAGGTCCCGAACTATTTTTCTGAGGTTTTTATTCATATATAAACATGTTAGAACAAGTCTCATGTGAATCGGAGGTCCATAGGGTGCCAAACATTTTTCATAATTTGACCAAGGAGGTCAGAACCTGACCACGGCTTAGGCCGCGCCGCGACCCAGGATTGTCGCGCCGCGACAATACACAGGAGCTGGTACCTGGTCAGTCTCAAATTTTCAAGTCTCAATTCCAAACACTTTCAAGCATAACTCGCAAACCGATAATGCTTAGAACTCGTATCTTATATTGTTAGAAAGGTAATTTGACAAAGAACACAACTAAATACATTTCACCAACCAAAAACGTTATTTGTAACAATTGACTTTCCAAAGTAAATGATCAATTAATGCACACATTTAATACTCAAATTTGATAAGTGCACATTTATGATTTGGGCATTTAATACATACATACAACATGCCGTTTTGTAGGTAATCGAGCATACAATACAACTAACTACTTACTAACAATAATTCATGGCATTCAATGCATCAAATATTCATTTCAAGCTTATCAAACCCTAACCCAATTTCACCAAAATCACTAATCAAGTTTATGGAGTTTTCTCAAGCAACCTATACATCAAATTGAAGCTAGTGATACTAGAAATACATTTAATGCATGCATTTATAACATTTACCAACATTAAAACAACCAAATCACCAAATCAAACACACCAAAGTTCATACTCAAGCTAGTTACTTCAAATAACAAAATCGAGCATATAAATCATATATTCATGTTAGACTTGAGCCATAGACACTAATTAACAACTTTATAAGTTCAAAATATCAAGAACACAAAAATCTAGTGATTTTAGAAAGTTACCCAAACTTGATGAAGTCGGTATGGAATCGAAGGGGAAGTTGCAAGGATTCCAAATATGTAATTTGTTTTGCAAGACACCCGCTATCTTGGATTTAGATGATGATTCTTTGATATGGAGTTTGAGAGAAAATTGGAAAGTAGTAAAGAAAAAGAGAAATGAAATGAAAAAGGTGGGAGGAAAGGGGTTGACTAGTCAAATGCTAGTCACCTCTTTGGCACTATGGCAAAACTAGTCCCTCAAGTTCGGTTGCGGGTGCGTGAATTACCTAAAGAGATATTTTTAAAACGCGTATTAACGGGAGATGTTATAAATATATAACGGGATTTAAATAGTTAAACGGAAAAGTAAACGGAAAGAGGCGGGATGTTACACCAAAGGCGTCAATGGACAACTTAATTTAGCACAAAAATCTCTACTCATATAGCTTCTATCCGCACCCGAATCAAATAAATCGTAAGCAGATTTATTGCCAATAAGAAACGTACCCGTAACAAGCTCCGGGTCTTCCTGTGCCTCTGCCGCATTAATATTGAAAACTCTTCCGCGACCTTGTCCATTCGTGTTCTCCTGGTTCGGGCAATTTCTGATAATGTGGCCCGGTTTTCCACATTTATAACAAACTACAATTGTATAACTTTCTCCGACACTACTTGCTCCGCCATTACTCGTTCGGACACCATTTGTTCATGTCGTTCTGTTAACCCCTGATCCGTAGACCTCACACTTCGCCGCGCTATGACCATTTCTTTTACACTTGTTGCAAAATTTGGTGCAAAACCCCGAGTGATACTTTTCACACCTTTGGCATAGCTGCTTCTGATTGTTGTTGTTGTTGTGGTTGTTATTGTTGTTGGGTTGATTGTTGTAGTTGTTGTTGTTGTTGTGCCGTTTGTTGTAGTTGCGATTGATGTTGCGATTGTTGGGATAGTTATTGTTGTTTTAGTGACTCTTATCACCGTTTTCCTCCCACTTTCTTTTGACTAACTTCACGTTGGCCTCTTCGGCCGCCTGTCCTTTAATTCTTCCCTCAATCTGGTTCACTAGTTTGTGAGCCATTCTACATACCTTTTGTATGGAGGCAGGCTCGTGTGAACTTATATCTTCTTGGATTCTCTCCGGTAACCCTTTCACAAACGCGTCGATATTCTCTTCCTCATCTTCGAATGCTCTCAGACACAATAGGCACAATTCTGTGAATCATCTTTCGTACGAAGTAATATCGAATCCCTGTGTTCGTAACCCTCTAAGTTCTGACTTGAGCTTATTGACTTCGGTTCTGGGACGGTACTTCTCATTCATCAAGTGCTTGAATGCTGACCACGGTAGCGCGTAAGCAACATCTTGTCCCACTTGCTCTAGATAGGTATTCCACCATGTTAACGCAATACCTGTGAAGGTATGCGTAGCGTACTTCACTTTGTCTCCTTCAGCACACTTACATATGGCAAAGACCGATTCAACTTTCTCGGTCCACCGTTTCAATCTGATTGGTCCTTCGGTCCCATCAAATTCTGAAGGTTTGCAGGCAGTGAATTCCTTGTAGGAGCATCCTACACGATTTTTTGCGCTGTTAGCTGTATTGCTAGATTCAGAGTTATTGTTGGTATGTAGCGCGGCCTGTACTGCGGCTATGTTTGAAGCAAGAAAGGCACGAAATTCCTCTTCGCTCATATTCAAGGTGTGTCGAGTAGTCGGTGCCATTTACTTCAAAATAGTCAAATGAAACGAGTTAATCATATAGAATATCAAGAGTAGTCAATAGTATTTCGTAGCGTAATATGAACTTATTTATAAAAGCTCTTTCTTCATATTAGCATTTTATACTCTTTAATTCGGGTAGTACCTACCCGTTAAGTTCTTACTTAGTAGCTAACATACCATTTCAACTACTACAATTCTATATGAAAAACTAAACACAAAAAAATATATATATATCATATTCAAACCTTTATACAATAACTTGCAAACTTACAATACCGCTATTTTACATATAGCATGAAATATAGCACATAAAACTTTGATACAAAGTAGTTGCGAAGATAATTCTAGTTAATAAATAAGGCGTTCAGCAAAGGCAATAAAGACACGTAATTCATACGTCCAGAAACAAGTCATGCATTCTGGTTTTACTAATACCACTTCCCATCCTTGGTTTTTTGGAACATAACCGTTGTGACCGATAGTAAGACAATGTGTTGTAATCTCGTCAAAAGGATGAAGGTTACGTAATGACCAACAGTCTCGTAATAACCTAAAAACCTCATTTCTTACCCCAATTACCGACTCCGTCACTTGTGGGAACGTTTTGTTTAATAGTTGTAGCCCGATGTTCTTGTTCTCACTTTGGTGAGAAGCGAACATTACTAACCCGTAAGCATAACATGCTTCTTTATGTTGCATGTTAGCCACTTTTTCTAAATCACGAAATCCTATATTCGGATATATTGAGTCAAAATAATTTCTTAACCCGTTGCGTAAAATAGCATTTGGGTTCCCCGCAATATATGCGTCAAAGTAAACACATCGTAACTTATGGATTTCCCAATGTGATATCCCCCATCTTTCGAACGAAAGTCTTTTATAAACCAAGGCATTCTTGGAACGTTCTTCGAATGTCTTACAAACTGATCTCGCCTTAAATAGTTGTGCCGAGGAATTCTGACCGACTCTAGACAAGATTTCATCAATCATGTCTCCGGGTAGGTCTCTTAAAATATTGGGTTGTCTATCCATTTTGTGTTTTTATACTGTAAAATGGACAAGAGTTAGATTCATAAAAAAAATACTTATTAATACAAGCAATTTTTACATATATCATAAAGCATAAGCACACTATATTACATATATTACACCACACGAATACAACTATCTTATTCCAACTCGCTCGTTTCTTCTTCTTCAGTTTTGGTTCGTTTTTCCAAGTTTCTAGGGATATATGATGTTCCCCTAATATGAGCCATCATTTTCCACATTGGTTTAGAAAAACCTGGTGGTTTAGAGGTTCCTGGGTTATTGTCACAACTTAAGAAATACGGGTGTTGACGATACATATAAAGTTCATCGGGTTTGGAATCAAAATTTTCTATTTTTATGCCCTTTCCCTTATTGTTCTCTTTTGCCTTATTAAATTGTGTTGGGGTAATTTCTATAACATCTTCGGAATCCTTGTCGGGATCCGATTCATCGGAGAATTGGTAATCCTCCCAATACTTTGCTTCCTTGGCGGAAACACCATTGACCATAATTAACTTTGGTCGGTTGGTTGAGGATTTTCTTCTACTTAACCATTTTATTATTTTCCCCACTGGTTCTATTTCTTCTTCCGGTTCCGATTCTTCTTTCGGTTCCGATTCTTCTTCCGGTTCCTCTTCGGGAACTTGTGAATCAGTCCAGGAATCATTCCAATTTACATTTGACTCTTCATCATTATTAGGTGAGTCAATGGGACTTGTTCTAGAGGTAGAAATCTATCACATAATATCAAACACGTTAAGAGATTAATATATCACATAATATTCACATGTTAAAAATATATAGTTTCTAGCAAAATTTGTTAAGCAATCATTTTTCAAGTAAACATGGTCAAAGTCCAGACTCACTAATGCATCCTAACAAACTCGATAAGACACACTAATGCAAAATTCTGGTTCTCTAAGACCAACGCTCGGATACCAACTAAAATGTCCCGTTCATATTGATTAAAAACGTTCCATATTAATTGATTTCGTTGCGAGGTTTTGACCTCTATATGAGACGTTTTTCAAAGACTGCATTCATTTTTAAAACAAACCATAACCTTTATTTCATAAATAAAGGTTTAAAAAGCTTTACGTAGATTATCAAATAATGATAATCTAAAATATCCTGTTTACACACGACCATTACATAATGGTTTACAATACAAATATGTTACATCGAAATCAGTTTCTTGAATGCAGTTTTTACACAATATCATACAAACATGGACTCCAAATCTTGTCCTTATTTTAGTATGCAACAGCGGAAGCTCTTAATATTCACCTGAGAATAAACATGCTTTAAACGTCAACAAAAATGTTGGTGAGTTATAGGTTTAACCTATATATATCAAATCGTAACAATAGACCACAAGATTTCATATTTCAATACACATTCCATACATAGAGATAAAAATCATTCATATGGTGAACACCTGGTAATCGACATTAACAAGATGCATATATAAGAATATCCCCATCATTCCGGGACACCCTTCGGATATGATATAAATTTCGAAGTACTAAAGCATCCGGTACCTTGGATGGGGTTTGTTAGGCCCAATAGATCTATCTTTAGGATTCGCGTCAATTAGGGTGTCTGTTCCCTAATTCTTAGATTACCAAACTTAATAAAAAGGGGCATATTCGATTTCGATAATTCAACCATAGAATGTAGTTTCACGTACTTGTGTCTATTTTGTAAATCATTTATAAAACCTGCATGTATTCTCATCCCAAAATATTAGATTTTAAAAGTGGGACTATAACTCACTTTCACATATTTTTACTTCGTCGAGAAGTAAGACTTGACCACTGCTGATTCACGAACCTATAACAATATATACATATATATTAAAGTATGTTCAAAATATATTTACAACACTTTTAATATATTTTGATGTTTTAAGTTTATTAAGTCAGCTGTCCTCGTTAGTAACCTACAACTAGTTGTCCACAGTTAGATGTACAGAAATAAATCGATATATATATTATCTTGAATCAATCCACGACCCAGTGTATACACGTCTCAGGCTAGATCACAACTCAAAGTATATATATTTTTGGAATCAACCTCAACCTTGTATAGCTAACTCCAACATTACTGCATATAGAGTGTCTATGGTTGTTCCAAATAATATATATACATGGGTCGATATGATATGTCAAAACATTTGCATACGTGTCTATGGTATCCCAAGATTACATAATATATTAGAATACATGTATAATACAATATAAGTTAGCTAGGATATGATTTGTATAGAATTGTTAATATTTCCCGTAGCTACAAAAATAAAAAAATATCCAATCTTGTTTTACCCATAACTTCTTCATTTTAAATCCGTTTTGAGTGAATAAAATTGCTATGGTTTTATATTGAACTATATTTTATGAATCTAAACAGAAAAAGTATAGGTTTATAGTCAGAAATATAAGTTACAAGTCATTTTTGTAAGAGGTAGTCATTTCAGTCGAAAGAACGACGTCTTGATGACCATTTTGAAAAACATATTTCCACTTTGAGTTTAACCATGATTTTTGGATATAGTTTCATGTTCATAAGAAAAATCATTTTCCCAGAAGAACAACTTTTAAATCAAAGTTTATCATAGTTTTTAATTATCAAACCCAAAACAGCCCGCGGTGTTACTACGACGGCGTATGTCCAGTTTTACGGTGTTTTTCATGTTTACAGGTTTTAAATCATTAAGTTAGCATATCATATAGATATAGAACATGTGTTTAGTTGATTTTAAAAGTTAAGTTAGATGGATTAACTTTTGTTTGCGAACAAGTTTAGAATTAACTAAACTATGTTCTAGTGATTTCATGTTTAAACCTTCGAATAAGATAGCTTTATATGTATGAATCGAATGATGTTATGAACATCATTACTACCTCAATTTTTGTGGATAAACCTACTGGAAAAGAGACAAATGGATCTAGCTTCAAAGGATCTTGGATGGCTTGAAAGTTCTTGAAGTAGAATCATGACACGAAAACAAGTTCAAGTAAGATTTCCACTCGAAATAAGAATGTTATAGTTATAGAAATTGAATCAAAGTTTGAATATGAGTATTACCTTATATTAGAAAGATATCTTACTGTAAATAATAAAGATTTCTTGAGGTTGGATGATCACTCTACAAGATTGGAAGTAAGCTAGCAAACTTGGAAGTATTCTTGATTTTATGAAACTAGAACTTGTAGAATTTATGAAGAACACTTAGAACTTGAAGATAGAACTTGTGAGAGATCAATTAGATGAAGAAAATTGAAGAATGAAAGTGTTTTTAGGTGTTTTTGGTCGTTGGTGTATGGATTAGATATAAAGGATATGTAATTTTGTTTTCATGTAAATAAGTCATGAATGATTACTCATATTTTTGTAATTTTATGAGATATTTCATGCTAGTTTCCAAATGATGGTTCCCACATATGTTAGGTGACTCACATGGGCTGCTAAGAGCTGATCATTGGAGTGTATATACCAATAGTACATACATCTAAAAGCCGTGTATTGTACGAGTACGAATACGGGTGCATACGAGTAGAATTGTTGATGAAACTGAACGAGGATGTAATTGTAAGCATTTTTGTTAAGTAGAAGTATTTTGATAAGTGTCTTGAAGTCTTTCAAAAGTTTATGAATACATATTAAAACACTACATGTATATACATTTTAACTGAGTCGTTAAGTCATCGTTAGTCGTTACATGTAAGTGTTGTTTTGAAACCTTTAGGTTAACGATCTTGTTAAATGTTGTTAACCCAATGTTTATAATATCAAATTATATTTTAAATTATTATATTATCATGATATTATGATGTACGAATATCTCTTAATATGATATATATACATTAAATGTCGTTACAACGATAATCGTTACATATATGTCTAATTTCAAAATCATCAAGTTAGTAGTCTTGTTTTTACATATGTAGTTCATTGTTAATATACTTAATGATATGTTTACTTATCATAATATCATGTTAACTATATATATAACTATATATATGTCATCATATAGTTTTTACAAGTTTTAACGTTCGTGAATCACCGGTCATCTTGGGTGGTCAATTGTATATATGAAACCTATTTCAACTAATCAAGTCTTAATAAGTTTGATTGATTAACATGTTAGAAACCCTTAATCATGTAAATAACAATTTCATTTAATATATATATAAACATGGAAAAGTTCGGGTCACTACAGGATGATCACTTTACAAGATTGGAAGTAAGCTAGCAAACTTGGAAGTATTCTTGATTTTATGAAACTAGAACTTATAGAATTTATGAAGAACACTTAGAAATTGAAGATAGAACTTGAGAGAGATGAATTTTATGAAGAAATTTGAAGAATGAAAGTGTTTGTAGGTGTTTTTGGTCGTTGGTATATGGATTAGATATAAAGGATGTGTAATTTTGTTTACATGTAAATAAGTCATGAATGATTACTAATATTTATGTAATTTTATGAGATATTTCATGCTAGTTGCCAAATGATGGTTCCCACATATGTTAGGTAACTCACATGGGCTGCTAAGAGCTTATCATTAGAGTGTATATACCAATAGTACATACATCTAAAAGCTGTGTATTATACGAGTACGAATACGAGTGCATACGAGTAGAATTGCTGATGAAACTGAACGAGGATGTAATTGTAAGCATTTTTGTTAAGTATAAGTATTTTTATAAGTGTATTGATGTCTTTCAAAAGTGTATGAATACATATTAAAACACTACATGTATATACATTTTAACTGAGTCGTTAAGTCATCGTTAGTCGTTACATGTAAATGTTGTTTTAAAACCTTTAGGTTAACGATCTTGTTAAATGTTTTTAACCCATTGTTTATTATATCTAAAGAGATGTTAATTTATTACATTATCACGATATTATGATATATTAATATATCTTAGTATGATATATATACAGTTAAATGTTGTTACAACGATAATCGTTACATATATGTCTCGTTTCGAAATCATTAAGTTAGTAGTCTTGTTTTTACATACGTAGTTCATTGTTAATACACTTAATGACATGTTTACTTATCATTCATATGTATTTAGTAAGACGTTGTTATAACGATAATCGTTATATATATATATATATCGTTTTGAGTTTCTTAATTTAATAAACTCAATTTTATGTATATAACTCATTGTTAAAATAACTAATGAGATACTTACTTATCATAATATCTTGTTAACTATATATATAATCATATATATGTCATCATATAGTTTTTACAAGTTTTAACGTTCGTGAATCACCGGTCAACTTGGGTGGTCTATTGACTATATGAAATCTATTTCAATTAATCAAGTCTTAACAAGTTTGATTGCTTAACATGTTGGAAACACTTAATCCTGTAAATAACAATTTCATTTAATATATATTAACATGGAAAAGTTCGGGTCACTACAAGTATCGGGTTCCATCTTCTCAAATAACAAACTTCTTATCAATTCCTCGAAGTGACTCGGTAGCAACGTTCTCTTCTTTCAATGCCTCTAGCTGTGCATCGCGTATATGTGAAGTAAGGTTCCTTCGAACAGTCATATTCAATGCTCTAACTCGAATGGGCTTAACCTTTTCCTTCCTACTCAAGGCATCTGCAACTACGTTAGCCTTGCCAGGATGATAGCAAATCTAGCAGTCGTAGTCATTTAATAGCTCAATCCAACGTCTCTGCCTCATATTGAGCTGTTTCTGGCCGAAAATATGCTGTAAGCTCTTGTAATTGGTGAAAACAGTGAACTTAGTACCATATAAGGAATGTCTCCACATCTTCAGTGCAAAGACCACAGCACCAAGTTCCAAATAGTGCGTAGTGTAATTCTGTTCATGTATCTTCAATTGTCGTGATCCATATGCAATCACTTTCTTACGTTGCATCAACTCGCAACCAAAGCCCTGTCTTGAAGCATCACAATAAATCACGAAGTCCTCGGTTCCTTCTGGTAAAAACAAAATCGGTGCAGTAGTTAACTTCTCTTTCAACAACTGAAATGCAGACTCATGCAACTCTATCCATTCATACTTCTTACCTTTGTGAGTCAATGCTGTCAACGGTCGGGCAATAGTAGAAAATCCCTCAATGAATCTTCTATAATAACCGTCGACACCTAAGAATTGCCGTATATGCATTGGCGACTTAGGCGCCTTCCATTTCTTAACCGTTTCTATCTTTGCAGAATCAACTTGAATACCATTGACACCTACGATATGACCCAAAAATTGCACTTCTTGCAGCCAAAAGTCACACTTTGAAAATTCCGCATACAACTGCTCCTCCCTGAGCATCTCTAGTAGTAAACGGAGATGTTGCTCATGTTCTTCCTTGTTCTTGGAGTACACCAGAATATCATCAATAAAAACAATAACAAACTTGTCCAGATATGGCTTACACACACGGTTCATGAGATCCATGAACACAGCCGGTGTGTTCATCAATCCAAACAGTATTACTGTGAACACATGATGTACATAGCGTGTTCTAATCACTGTCTTCAGTATATCTGTCTCTTTAACTCTCATCTGATGGTAACCTGACCTTAGATCAATCTTAGAGTAACATGTTGATTCTTGCAATTGATCAAACAAGTCATCAATCCTTGGCAACAGGTACCTATTCTTGATAGTCAACTTATTCAGTTCTCTATAATCGATATAGAGTCTCATAGATCCATCCTTCTTCTTCACAAACAGTACAATAGCTCCCCATGGCGAAGAACTTGGTCGAATGAATCCTTTGTCTAAAAGCTCTTGTAGTTGACTAGACAACTCTTGCAATTCTAAAGGTGCAAGTCTATACGGTGCACGCGCTACTACTGCTCCGGGCACTAAATCAATCTGGAACTCTACATCTTTATGCGGAGGTAATCCTGGTAACTCATCTGGAAAAACATCGAGAAACTCTCTAACAGTCGGCACATCTTCGAGTTTCTTGCCTTCAGATTCAGTTTTGCTTACGTGAACCAGCATAGCAAGACAACCCTTTCTTATGTGTTTCTGAGCCTTCAAACAGTTAATGAAATGTAACGATGTATTGGTCCACTCTCTATACACCATCAGAGGTTCATCTTCGGTAACAGGTATACGAATCACTTTCTGGTGACAAACAATGTCGGCTCTATTCTTAGCTAACCAGTCCATTCCAACCACGAGATCGAAACTTCCTAGCTTAATCGGTGTCACATCTATTCTAAAAGATGTTCCAGCCAAAATTAAAGTACAATCACGGTAAACCTTATCAGCACTCATTAGATTACCATTCCTTAGTTCTATAGAGTACAAGTTTTCTAATGACGATACAGGATTCTTAAGATTAAGGCAAAAATCTCTAGATACAAAGCTTCTATCAGCTCCAGAATAAAAAAGTACATAAACATGATGATTATCGAGGAGAAACGTACCCGTGACTAGCTTGGGATCATCACGAGCTTCATTGGAGTTGATGTTAAAAGCTCTTCCTCTAGCAGGTTCATCACTCTTACTTGCAATCGGACAATCCTTCCTAAAGTGACCAGCTTTTCCGCACCCATAACACATATTCGAACCAGCTTTACATTCTGCAGCCAAGTGTCCATTCTTTTTGCACTTATCACACCTATTTAGGCAATCTCCCGAATGATGCCTATTGCATTTTGCATACAACGGCCATCTTCCCTTATAGCCAGAACTGGTATTTGGAGTAGCAGTGTTGTTCTTGGAAATATCTTACTTCTTAAAGGGCCGCTGGTTGTAGTTCTTCCCAGAGTTATTGTTGTTATTATTCCACTTTCTCTTGTTGTCATAAGCCTTAGTCTCGGTTGCTGCTAGAGTCTTTCCTCGCTGCTCAACTTGATCTATCAACTCATTAGCCATTTCAACGGCCTCTTGAATAGTCCTTGGCTTCGATGTAGTCACACTGCTTTGGATATTATCAGTCAATCCTTTTACATACAAAGTGATCTTCCAACGTTCGGGAGTAACCATATTCGGGCACATAAGAGCAAGTTCGAAGAATCTCCTATTGTAGCTGGCTAAGTCAGTACCAACTAGCTTCAAGTGAAGGTATTTCGTATGCCCGAGAGACATATTAAATTAACGTGGCTAATATGTTTTGATCCAGGTCGGGTCATACCCAATAACAAGCTTACCGACACCTTATTCATATTTGATCTTGGCGATTGGATCGTTGATTAAATACACGACACTTGAACTTTAAGAAAAATGGTTTTCTGAAATATTACTTGATGTATATATATACATATATATATAAATTATGGAATAATTTATATGATATGGATTTAATTATTTATAGGTTAAATAATTAATTAATTATGTTACATTTTATAAAATAGGTCTTATAAATGATGTACACATAATAAATAAAATGGAAGTTTTATAAAATGTATTTTATAAAATTAATTGAAAGTTTTATAAAATGTATTTTATAAAATCTATTAAAACCATTTTATTTAAAATCTTGGAAGTGGCATTGGGAGGGAGGTTTTTGCATGCCCAAGACTCACTCCTTGACCACTTTATTCCATCTCTAAATGCATATGTCTTGAGACTTGACTCTTTGGAACACACACATGCATCAACACATCAAGTAAGCAAAAAAAAATATAAAAAATTCTGCACTTCTCCTTTTTTTGGGCTGCTGGCCGTGGGCATCCAAGAGCCAAAAGGGGTTCTCAATCTTTTTTTTTTGCAAGCCAATTTCATGTGTCTAAAATCCTAACCAACTTGCTAAAGGTGTTGGTGGTTAGCTTGGGGTATAACTACTTGAGGTTTCATCCATTTGAGGCTCCATTCATCATCATCATCCTCATCACTTACCAACAAGCTTGGAGTATGTATAATCTCTTTTCTTGCTTGTAGTTTGTAAGTATATTTCATAACTTGATCCTAATTGGGATTTAACTTTAAATGGTTAAAGATTAACAAGTCACAAAATGGTAATTTACATGCTTCCGCTATCTTAATTCTTAAATGGTTTTAAGCATATTATGAACTTGTTAAATCCCAACAATGGTATCTAGAGCCGAAGTTGTTGAAATATGCTTCGAGATGGTTATTAAACCCGCTATATATTTTTCATTTTATGTACATGCATGAATGTAGAATGCAAAAATTAATGGGTTTGGGTGGTTTGAAGTTTTGGCTGAAAATTAGGAGCCCCAAAAATGGGTTTTGGGTTCTTCTTTTTTTCATATTTTGTTGTATGTTAGAGTTCACAATCAAGCCTTGACCTTGTGTTTGGATAGTTGAATGTTTGGTTAATTTAATTCATTCATTTGGTATGTAATATTAATTCATTCATTGGTTTGTAATTGTCATAACCCGACCTTAACCATAACGACGAATACAATAACATATGATTTCATCGCGAGGTATTGACCTCTATATGCGACATTTTTCAAAATCTGCATTCGTTTTTACAATACAAACCATAGCTTTTATTACAAATACAAGGTTTAAACAACTTAATAATGATTATCGTTTAGCGATAATCTTAGACTTACAAACTTTACATGTGATAATAACAATACGACCTCCAACACATTTTACATTACAAATCCTCCGATATGCAGTTTTATTTTTGACACAAATATGCATACTCAAGATCTTGCTTAAATTCAACATGTTGCAGCGGAAGCTTTTAGTTATCACCTGAGAATAAATATGCTTAAAACGTCAACATAAAGTTGGTGAGATATAGGTTTAATGCCGGCAGCGTTATAAATATAGACCACAAGATTTCATATATAAACGTTTTAATAAAAATATTCTAAGTTGTTGGGCACTTGATAACCATACTTAACATTTAATCAACGTCGCATATTCCCTTTATTATGAAATCTTACTACACCGTACCAAGTGTAGTCACCGAAACGAAGTACTGTGCAACCGTTGAATACTGGTCGTCCAGTCCGGTTGGGGTTGTCAGGCCCGATAGATCTATCAACAGGATTCGCGTTTACAATACCTCATGTAAATAATAGTTACCAAGTTACGGGGAAGTATGCCAGTGGTACAACTCAACGTAGAATATATATTTTTAATCTCTTGTGTCCATAACGTAAATCATAAAATACATGTATTCTCATCCCGAAATATTTAGAGTTTAAAAGTGGGACTATATACTCACTTTTTCCTTGAAGGTATTTATCATGACTTGGTCTCCGATAGATATCACGAACCTAACCATATATATAATATATCAACATATTTTCTTTTTAAGTAATCGTTATATATATATATATATATATATATATATATATATATATATATATATATATATATATATATATATATATATATATATATATATATATATATATATATATATATATACTTTTAATACTTTTAATATTTTCTTAGTCCGTAGTTAGCAGTCCGATGTTAGTGGTCCACAATTAGTTGCTTAAATAAAATAAATAAAGACCCCATCGTATTTGTATTGATCAGAATTAATCTTGACCCATGGTACCATGTTGTCAAATGACGTGTTGCGTACATAAAGTACCGTGTTGTCAAATGACGTGTTGCGTACAATCATGAGGTCTTATGATTAATCTTCTCGTGTTGTTTACGGGTGGTCCTGAAATATATAAAATCAAATCATAAGTAAATATATATGAAATATCATATTAATTAGAAATATATGATTAATTTAATTTTTCTCCAAATATTTTCGTAGCTAAACTAGCTTCGCATACCCGATCTTGTTTTAGTCGTAGTTTCTTCATTACAACTCCGTTTTTGTTGGTTCAACTTGCCACTTCCTTGGATCGAGTCAAATTTTAAGAATATGAACTGAAAATACCTTAGGTTGTATTCGAAATCACAGGTTATAGGTCAAACTTTGGTTAAACTTATGAAAGTGATCATTTTCCATCATAAAAACAACATTTAATGATCATTTTTCTAAAAATACTTACACTTTGAGTTAAACCATGAAATTTTTATGTTGTACATATTCATAAGAAATATCATTTTTCCAGAATATGAACTTCCAATTCAAAGCTTAAGATGGTTTTTAATTATCCAACCCAAAACAGCCCCCGGTTGCACTCCGACGACGTAGATTCGGTTTTTAAGGTGTTCTTTGCAAAACCAAGTTATATCTTGTTAAGTTAGCATATCATTATGATATATTACAGGTCTTTAAGTGTTTTAAAAGTCAAGTTAGAAGGATCTATTTAGTTTGCGAACAAGTTTGAAATCATTCAAACTATGTTCTTGTTGTTAAAATTTTATACCACAAAATAAGATAGCTATATGAATATGAATTGAATAAGATTATGAATAAGGTTACTACCTCAAGTTACTTGGACAAAGTTACTGTAAGAGATGAGAAAAATCCTAGAATCAAAAGAGTGGTGGAGTTGGATTGAAAGGTTGGAAGTAAACTTGTTTACTTGGAAGGATTTTTGAAGTGTTCTTGAATGGATTTTCTTATAATGATTAAGGGTTGTTTTTGAAGCTAGATCTTCATGTTTATTTGTTGAGATTGTGAAGAACACTTAAGGTTCCTAAGAGTGTGTTTTTGGTTAGAGAAAATGTGTAGTAAAAATGAAAATGGAATGGAGTATAAATGGTGGTGAAAAGATGTATAAATTTGTAATATTGTGCAAAAGTCTTGTAATATGCCAAATTGATTAATAATGCATGCTAAGATCCAAAATTGGCTGACTCATGGCTGCTAATAAAGTGATTGTGATGTGTATATACCAATAGTAAATACGTATAGAAGCTGGGTATGATACGGGTACATATACCCTAGATATACGTATAAAAATCTTGAGAAAACGGAACGAGGATTCAAATATAGCTATCTTTTGTAAATATACTTATATTGTTTTATGTATATAAATCCTTTAAAAGTGATAAAATACATATCTATACGATACATGTATAAGCATTATAAGTTTTAAGTATTTAAGTCGAAGAACGTCACATATAGTTATCGTTTTGAAAACTTAAGTTAGTAGTCTCAAAATATACTTATAACTCATTGTTATTAGTACACAATGAGATGTTAAAACATTCTTAGATCATGTTAAATATATAAAAATACATATATATATACACAAACGTATAATTATCGTATGTTATATAGTTCGTGATATCATCGGTCAAATTGGACGGTCAAACGTTGTGTAAAACTCTTTTCAAAAACATAAGTCTCAACAATTTAGATTGCTTATCATGTTGGTAAGGTTTAATTTATGTAAATATTAATCTTATAAGTGTAAAACGATCGGAAAAATCTGGGTCGTTACAGTACCTAACCGTTAAATAAATTTCGTCCCGAAATTTTAAAGTTGTACCTATTTTGCGTTCTCGGGAAACAAATGTGGGTACTTTTGTTTCATCTGATCCTCTCATTCCCAATTAAACTCGGGACCTCTTCGAGCATTCCAACGAACCTTAATGATTGGTATGTTGCTCTGCTTGAGCCGTTTAACTTCACGGTCCATGATTTCGACTAGTTCTTCTATGAATTGTAGTTTCTCATATACTTGGATTTCTTCAAGAGAAATGGTGAGATCTTCCTTTGCAAGACATTTCTTGAGGTTTGAGATGTGAAATGAATTATGTACTCTAGTGAGTTGTTGTGGTAACTCAAGTCGATAGGCTACCGGTCCGATGCGTTCGATGATCTTGAACGGGCCTACATACCTTGGGTTCAGTTTACCCCTTTTTCCAAAACGTATTACACCTTTCTAAGGTGACACCTTTAGCATAACCATGTCACCGATCTGAAACTCTAATGGTTTCCTTCGGACATCCGCGTAGCTCTTTTGGCGACTACGGGCTGTTTTCAATCTCTCCTTGATTTGTACTATCTTCTCAGTCGTTTCGTGTATGATCTCGGGACCAGTTAATTGTCGATCTCCTACTTCATTCCAACAGATAGGGGATCTACACTTCCTTCCATACAGTGCTTCAAATGGTGCAGCTTTAATGCTCGCATGATAACTGTTATTATACGAGAATTCTGCTAATGGTAGATACTTATCCCATCCGTTTCCAAAATCAATCACACATGCCCTAAGCATGTCTTCAAGAGTCTGAATTGTTCTTTCACTCTGCCGTCAGTTTGTGGATGATATGCGGTGCTCATATCCAAACGAGTTCCCAGGGCCTCCTGTAGTGATTGCCAAAACTTTGATGTAAATCTACTATCAAGATCGGATATAATGGAAATAGGTATTCCATGCCTTGAAACAATTTCCTTTATGTATAATCGTAATAGTTTCTCCATTCTATCTATTTCCTTTATAGGCAAGAAATGTGCAGATTTGGTGAGACGATCAACTATTAACCAAATTGTGTTATAACCCCAGGCAGTATTAGGTAACTTTGTGATGAAATCCATGGTAATACTGTCCCATTTCCATTCTGGGATTTCTGGTTGTTGAAGTAACCCTGATGACTTCTGGTGTTCGGCTTTGACTTTGGAACAAGTTAAACATTCCCCAACATATGTTGCAACATCTATCTTTAAATTAGGCCACCAATAATGCATCTTAAGATCTTGATACATCTTTCCAACTCCAGGATGTATCGAGTATCTTGTCTTATGTGCCTCGTTCAATATCAACTTCCTTAATCCACCCAACTTTGGTACCCAAATACGGTTTGCAAAATATCGAATTCCGTCTTCCCTTTTAACGAGTTGTTTCCCATAGTTCTTCATTATTTCTTTTCCTATGTTTTCTTTAGTAAGAGCTTCTCGTTGAGCCTCTTTGATTTGTGAGTTGAGATTCATGCGAATTTTTATGTTCATCGCTCGTACTCGAATTGGTTCCCGTTCCTTTTTGCTTAGAGCGTCGGCCACTACATTCGCTTTCCCGGGATGATAGCGAATCTCACAATCATAGTCGTTTATCAGCTCGACCCACCTACGTTGCCTCATGTTCAGCTGTTTCTGATCGAAGATATGTTGAAGGCTTTTATGATCGGTAAACACAGTGCATTTAACCCCATATAAGTAGTGTCTCCATATCTTCAATGCAAACACTACTGCTCCCAATTCTAAATCATGCGTCGTATAATTCCGCTCATGAATCTTCAATTGTCGGGATGCGTGTGCTATAACTTTCTTCCGTTGCATAAGGATGCAACCAAAACCTTGTCGCGAAGCATCACAATATATCTCAAAATCATCGTTCCCTTCAGGTAACGATAAAATAGGTGCTGTAGTCAACTTCTTCTTCAGTAATTGAAATGCACTTTCCTGCTCAGAAGTCCATTCGTACTTCTTCCCTTTTTGCGTTAACGCTGTTAATGGTTTAGCTATTCGGGAAAAATCTTGAATAAACCTTCTATAATAACCAGCTAAACTCAAAAATTGGCGTATCTGCGTTGGTGTCTTAGGAGTCTCCCATTTTTCAATGGCCTCAATTTTAGCTGGATCAACCTGAATTCCTTTGCTACTAACAATGTGGCCAAGAAATTGCACTTCTTTCAACCAAAATGCACACTTAGAAAATTTGGCGTATAATTGTTCTTTTCTTAACAATTCTAATACCAATCTTAAATGTTGTTCATGCTCTTGCTCACTCTTAGAATAGATAAGAATATCGTCAATGAAAACGATAACAAACTTATCTAAATACGGACTACAAACTCGATTCATGAGGTCCATGAATACAGCTGGTGCATTAGTCAATCCAAACGGCATAACCAAAAATTCGTAATGACCATAACGTGTCCGAAAAGCAGTTTTCGGAATATCTTCTTCTTTGACACGTAATTGATGATAGCCCGATCTTAAGTCGATTTTCGAGTACACACATGATCCTTGCAGTTGATCAAATAAGTCGTCAATTCTCGGTAGTGGATACCGATTCTTGATAGTTAACTTATTTAATTCACGATAATCTATACACATTCGGAAAGATCCGTCTTTCTTCTTGACGAATAAAATCGGAGCTCCCCACGGTGAAGTGCTCGGTTGAATGAAACCACTGTCCAGTAATTCTTGTAACTGGCTTTGTAACTCTTTCATCTCAGATGGTGCAAGTCTATATGGAGCACGAGCCACTGGTGCAGCTCCCGGTACTAGATCTATTTGAAATTCTACAGATCCAAATGGAGGTAATCCCGGCAACTCTTCCGGAAATACTTCAGGAAAATCTCTTGCCACAGGCACGTCATTGATGCTCTTCACTTTTTCCTTCGTTTCGACCTTATTAACATGTGCTAAGATAGCATAGCACCCTTTCTTCAAGCACTTTTGAGCTTTCAAACAACTAATGAGTTTTAGCTTTGAGTTACCTTTCTCTCCATAAATCATTACTGGCGTTTTATCCTTACGAGGAATGCGAATTGCCTTCTTGGCGCACACAACTTCAGCTCCTATTTTGGACATCCAGTCCATGCCGACTATTACATCAAAACTTCTTAATTCTACGGGTATCAAATCAATCTTAAATATTTCTCCGGCTAAATTTATTTTACAATCACGGCAAATTTTATCGGCTTTAATTAGTTTACCATTAGCTAACTCAATCATGTACTTAGCATCTAGAGGTAATGATGAACAATTCAATTTAGCATAAAAGTCTCTACTCACGTAACTTCTATCGGCACCAGTATCAAATATAATAGATGTGGATAAGTTATTAATGGTAAACATACCCGTAACAAGCTCCGGGTCTTCGCACGCCTCTCTAGCATTAATAACAAATGCTCTTCCACGTGCAGATCCATTATTCTTCTCTGGATTCGAACACTGGCTCTTATAATGACCTTGTTTCCCACACCCATAACAGGTAACAGTGGCCAAGGCAGTTCTATTTTTATTAGTGGCAGAAGTCTTGGTGCCATTTCTATTTGTAACAGGAGTCCGACAATCTTCGGGAAGATGACCCCTTCGATTACAATTTTTGCACACCACATTACAATAACCAGAGTGATGTTTGTGGCATCTGTTACATAAAGGATTTCGTCCTTTGTAACCTGAGTTCGAACCACTACCCGCACCTTGCATGGTTTCTTGTTGGATTGTTGATGATTACCTTCCCACTTTCTTTTGTTTCCTGATGTCTTGACATCAGTGTTCTTATCCAGAATAATCTGGTCCATCAACTCGTTCGCCATGGTGATGGCTTCGTGAATAGTCTTGGGTTTCGATGCTGTAACATTTGCTTTGACATTTTTAGGCAAACCATCTTTGTACAGTTCTATCTTCCGTTCTTCGGTTGGTACCAATTCGGGACATAGCAAAGCTAATTCCATGAATCACTGATTATAGTTGGTGAGTTCAGTACCAACAACTTTCAGGCTTCGTAATTCAGCTTCCAACTTCTTAACCTCGTTCCTTGGACAATATTCGTTGATTAGCATTGTTTTGAATTCTTCCCAGGGAGTATCATAAGCTACTGTTGAGATTTAACAAGTTTGAAACTCTTAAATCATTTAAGAATCATTATAAAACGGAAGCATGAAATTACCAATTTAACTTGTTATCTTTAAACCAATTAAAGCTAAATCCCATCTTGGATCAAGTTGTGAAATAATGCTTACTAATTAACAAGAAAGGAAGAGTTTTATACCTCCTTAAAACAAGTTCAAGGGCTGCTATAAGTCGTGAAAGATGATGAAGAAGATGACCAAACAAAACACCAAAACACCCTTGAGTCTTGCTTGACCTTGATCACCTTAAAACCTAAGCTTGAAACCCACTTTTCTGCCTTGAGATACTTCGAACAGTAGCTCCTAAAATCAGCAGAATGTTTGATGAAATTGATGAGTTTATAGCTTCTAACTTGAAGCCTCAAGTGTAGTATACCCCAAGCTTTAATTACCAACACCACCCTTTGTATTGGTTAGGATTTTATGCACTTAAACTAGCTAGCTACCAAGCAACAACTCTCTTCCTCTCCTCTCCCAATTCACGGCAGCAGCAGCCCAAAAATATGAGAGAAAAATGATTCAACAACTTGTTCAAAAGAGGGAGTCAATGCTTGGTTATTAGAGGAAGGCATGCACTTGAGAAATGTGACATTAAAAGTCACAAAAGACTAGCATGGGGTGTCTCCTAGGAGACCCCAAAACCGTCCCATATATGTATGGTGTATCAAGATTCATATTTTATAAAACCTTGTAATATTAAGTCTTGTAAAGATATAAAACTTGATACACACATACATATATATATATATATATATATATATATATATATATATATATATATATATATATATGACACCATGCATATTGAAGGTATTTCGTATGCCCGAGAGACATATTAAATTAATGTGGCTAATGTGTTATGATCCAAGTCGGGTCATACCCAATAATAACAAGCTTACCGACACTTTATATGTATTTAATCTTAACGATTGGGTCGTTAAATAAATACGCGACACTTGGATTTTAGAAAATCAGTTTTCTAAAATAATATCACTTGAGATAAATTATTTGGATAATTTATATATAATTGTTTATAAGTATTAAATGATTATATTGTGTTATATTTTATAAAAGGTTTATAAAATGTGAAAGTAACATAACAAATACATGTTATATATATATATATATATATATATATATATATATATATATATATATATATATATATATATATATATATATATATGTAAAGACATTGTTATAAAATAAAAGGGAGTGCAGATTTTGGGACTCCTAGACTCCCATGCTTGCCTCATTTTGTTACTTTTAAGACTTCACAAGTCCTAATGTGCATGTGCAACTCAAGGACCAAGGTTTGAACAAGTCTCTCAAGTGCAACTAGATATTTGAAGTGAGAAAAAAAACTGGACAGCCCCATTCTGAACTTGCTGCTGGCCGTGACCCCTTTTACACTCAAAGGGTGTTCTAATTTTTCTTTTAAAGCTCAAATCTAGTGTCAAATAAAATCCTAACTAAAGGCTAGGGTGTTGGTGTATAGTTTGGGGTATTTCTCCTTGAGGTTTCATCACTTTGGAGCTTGCTTTCATCATCATATTCCAAGCTTGCTGCTGTCCAAATTCAGCACAATATCCACCATTGAAGAGGTATAAACTCTCTTCATTTCTTGTTAATTAGTAAGCATCATTTCACAACTTGATCCTAATTGGGATTTAACTTTAAAAGGTTAAAGATTAACAAGTTTAATTGCTAATAATTTTCATGCTTCCGCTCTAATTTGATCTTTAAATGTTTCTAGTATGTTTATGAACTTGTTAAATCCCAACATTGGTATCTAGAGCCGAAGTTGTTGAAATATGCTTCGAATTGTTGTTTTAAAACCCATCAACTTTGCATTCTAAGTACATGCATGAAAGAAGAATGCAAAAATTGTTGGATTTGGGTGGGTTTGTGTTGAGTGCCGAATTGGTTAGGGTCCAAAAGTGGGTTTGGGCTCTTCCATTTGGTTCATATTTGGTTGCATGTTGAAGTTCACAATCTATGCCTTGACCTTGTGTTGATTACATGCTATATTTGGTTGATTTGTTATATTCATTTGGTTTGTAATAATAATTATTCAATGGCATGTAATAATTGTTCAATTGGTTTGTAATAATTTATTCATTTGGTTATGTAATTCATTTTATATTTGGTATGTAAAATAGAATAGGTTGTAATTTCATTTTCTAGATAAAATGTATTAGGATACATATTTTGTAAAAATGAAGATACAAGATGATGAAGACTTGAAGAACACAAGGTGCATATGGATGCAAGATTAAGTAGGAGATTTGAAATCTTCTACTTTGTATGATTAACCCTTACCCGATGACATTTGTTTTCGGCTAAACAAATGTCCACCAAAATGGCTAGATTGTGAACATACTTATTTTGCATGTGTAGTTGTTTGTATGTTTATGGATTGTATGTTTGATTGCAACAAATTAACCACACAAGTTAACAACAAACAAAACGACAATTTAATTGGTTAAATTAGACGTATTAACGACATACAAAACGGCAATTTAAATGGTTAAGTTGAAAAGGCAACTAAAGACCTTAATAAATGGTTATTAGGAACAAGAAAATGATAACATATATAAATTGGTTTATATCAAGTAATTGGCTCAATTACAAGACATGAAATTGGTTTTTCATAAGTACCATACACTAAATGCATGTTGGTGTATGGCATAAAAGTTTTCTCAAACTAGAATTAATGAAAACTTAAATCCCTTTTACAAACAAGGTAAACAAGTTTAACGCCATCCTATTGTGTGACACTTAAAAGTATTAGGGAACTCATGATGGGATAAAGGTCACCTAACCGTTATGAGCAAACTAATATGATTAAGGTAAATTTCGCATGCTTGTGGGATAAAGGTCACCTAACCACTTGTATGTTAAATTTACAAGTCTATACAAGTAGGACGACTTGATTTGGGAATCATGAACTTAGGGTCACCGAAGCATGAGGAACAAATAGGCGTTGATGGGATAAATATGCCATGCAAAAGGATTGCATGGTCCCATACTCTAGAAGTTGCAAATGGATTGCAATTGTCATTTATTGACTACCTAGCTAAATCAAATTGCGGGATAAAGGTCACCTAACCGAAATTTAGTTTACCGTTGGATTCTAGAATTTAATAAATCAATTGAATTTAAAGGGTATTGAATGTTAAATTAAAATCGATACTTAAACGAACTTTGTTAATTTTGTAGATGGCCGCCAATAACAACAACAACATTCAAAATGCACCACTTAACCTAAACAACCTATCATTAAGGTCTCTCCTCGAGAAAGACAAACTCAACCATACGAACTTTATGGATTGGTTCCGTAATCTTAGAATTGTCCTCAAACTTGAGGATAAGGCGTATGTGTTGGAAGACCCCATTCCCGATCAACCCAATGAGGATGATACGGAAGGCATGGCTTATTGGGATAAGTATTGGGCCGATTCGGTGCAAGTCGCTTGCCTAATGCTTGGGACTATGATACCTGAACTCCAAAAGGATTTTGAACATCATAGTGCATATGACATGATTACGCAATTGAAGGAGATGTTCCTTCAACAAGCACGTGTCGAGCGCTTCGAAACGGTTCGAGCGTTACATGCATGTCGTATGGATGACACCCAATCCGTATCCTCTTATGTCCTTAAAATGAAAAGCCTTATTGATCGCGCAAACCGTCTTAATCTCAACATATCTAATGAGCTAGCCACTGATCTTATCCTAAACTCCCTGTCAAAGAGGTTTGACCAATTTGTAATTAATTACAATATGAATGGGATGGATAAGACCATTGGTGAACTTCATGGCATGTTAAGGACGGCCGAAACTAGCATGGGTAAGAGGGCTTCACCCGTGCTAATGATCAATGATGGTGGGTCCAAAGGTAACAACGCCTCTAAGCCAAAGGCGGCTAAGAGGAAAGGACCCGCCCATCAAGGCAAGGGAAAGGGGAGGATGGTTACCCCAACCAAAAACAAGAACAAGAAGCAAAAGGTTGCCGGACAAGCAAACCCCAAGGAAGACCCGTGCTTCGGTTGCGGTGAAATGGGTCACTGGAAACGCAATTGCCCGGTCTACCTTAAGGAGTTGAAGGAAAAGAGGGATGCGGGGCAATCCTCAGGTAACATATATATGGTATATATAGAGCTTAGTATTACTTCTTCTAATACATGGGTATTAGACACTGGATGTGGAACTCTCATTTGCAATTCTTTGCAGGGGTTCAAAAGAAGTAGCGAGCAAACGGGAACATCAAGTCTCTTTATGGGTAATGGAGCCAAAGTGCAAGTGAAGGCTCAAGGAGACTTTGTATTAAAGCTTCCAAATGGTTTGGAACTTATTTTGAACAATGTTTTGTATGCACCGGATTTATGTCGAAACATTATTTCAGTTTCCCGTTTAAAACAATGTGGTTTTTATCTTAATTTTGTTAATGATGATATCCACGTTTATTTAGATAATGTATTTTATTTTAAGGCTTCGCCTTCAAATGGAATTTATGAATTGGTTCATGATGACACATCATCTAGTAGCTCAATATACCATACTAGCACCAAGAAACTCAAAAGGGATTTGAGTGATTCCTACTTATGGCATTGTCGCCTTGGTCACATAAACAAGAATCGAATGCATACACTCCAAAAGAATGGCCTTTTGAAATCAAATGAACTAGACTCATTTGATGTATGTGAATCTTATTTACAAGGAAAAATGACTAAAGCACCTTTCAAAGGGACCTACGAAAGGGCTAAGGACTTATTGGGATTAATACATTCGGATGTATGTGGACCCTTTAAGCCCATAGCTAGGAACGGTGAAAGATACTTCGTTACTTTCATTGATGACTTCAGTCGTTTCGGATATGTCTACTTGTTAAGACATAAAGACGAAACTTTTGAAGCATTCAAAGAGTATCAAAACGAAGTACAAAATCAACTCAATAAGACAATTAAGGTACTTCGAACCGATAGAGGAGGTGAATACCTAAGCGATGCCTTCCAAGATCATCTTAGAAGTTGTGGGATTATCTCGCAACTTACTCCACCCGGGACACCACAGCTTAATGGTGTGTCCGAAAGGAGGAACCGAACCCTAATGGATATGGTTCGATCTATGATGGCTAGAAGCTCGTTACCTCTATCATTCTGGGGTTATTGTCTATGCTCCGCGGCTCGTATTTTAAATATGGCCCCAACCAAGAAAGTGGAACGAACTCCTCATGAGATGTGGTTTGGAAAACCTCCATCTCTATCATACTTAAAGGTATGGGGATGTGAAGCTTATCCTAAGCGTTACGTCCCTAATAAGTTGAATGTTCGATCCACGAAGTGTATCTTCATAGGATATCCCAAGGATGATATGGGATACTATTTCTATGATCCAACCGAGCAAAATGTATTTATTGCTCGAAAGGCTGAATTCCTTGAAACTAAGTTCCTATTGGAAGGAAATAGTGAAAGGAAGATAGATCTTGAAGAGGTTCAAGATCAAGTAGATGATACACAATTGGCTGACACTAGCACTCAACATGAAAATGTCGAGAGTGATCAGATGGATGATCAAAGTATACAAGACGTTCGCAGATCTGGTAGGATTAGTAATCCTCCTGAGAGATATGGGTTTCTCATGGATGATTGCTATGTGGTTGATTTGGATGAACCAACAAACTACCAAGATGCTTTATCAAGGATTGATAAAGATAAATGGCAGGAAGCCATGAACGCTGAGATGCAATCCATGTATGACAACCAAGTTTGGGAACTAGTTGTACAACCTACTAGTTCCAAGTTAGTTGATTGTAAATGGATTTTCAAGATGAAAACCGACATGCATGGAAACTTAAAAACATATAAAGCTAGACTTGTAGCAAAAGGTTTCACTCAAACTCAAGGGATTGACTATGATGAAACCTTTTCGCCTGTGGCAATGCTAAAGTCTATTAGGATATTATTTGCCATTGCTGCTCATTATGTTTATGAAATATGGCAAATGGATGTCAAGACCGCTTTCCTAAATGGATATCTTGAGGAAGATGTCTATATGGTTCAACCTGAAGGTTTTGTCGATCCAAAACATCCTAACAAAGTATGTAAGTTAAAGAAGTCAATCTACGGATTGAAACAAGCATCTAGAATGTGGAATCATCGTTTTAATGAGGAAGCCAAGAAATTTGGCTTCATTAAAAATGGTGATGAAGCTTGTGTATACAAGAAAGCTAGTGGGAGCACTATCATGTTCCTTGTATTATATGTGGATGATATATTATTATTTGGGAATGATGTCCCGACAATGCAAGGAGTTAAAATTTGGCTAAAAGGCTGCTTCTCCATTAAGGATCTTGAAGAAGCACAATACATTTTGGGGATTAGGATCTACAGGGATAGATCCAAGAAATTGATAGGTTTGAATCAAAGTGCATACATTGAAAAGATCTTGAAAAGGTTCAAGATGGAGAACTCTAAGAAAGGTTTGGTACCTATTCAAAGAGGAACGCTCCTTAGTTCATCTCAGTGTCCCACCACAAAAGATGAACAGGAGAGAATGAAGAAAGTCCCATATGCGTCTGCCATTGGGTCAATCATGAATGCAATGATATGCACTAGACCGGATGTGTCATGCGCTCTTTGCTTGACAAGTAGATACCAGAATAACCCAGGTAACAGTCATTGGATTGCTGTCAAATGTATATTGAAATACCTTAGGAGGACTAAGGATATGTTTCTGATATATGGGTCTGGTGAAGAGGAACTTGCTGTAAAAGGTTACGTGGATGCGAGTTTCCAAACTGATCGAGATGATTCTCGATCACAATCCGGTTATGTCTTCACACTAAATGGGGGTGCAGTCTCTTGGAAGAGTTCAAAACAGGATGTTGTTGCTTTATCCACTACAGATTCGGAGTACATCGCCGCATCATTGGCAGCTCAGGAAGCTGCATGGATGAAGAAATTCATCGACGACTTAGGAGTAGTCCCTTCCATTCAGGACCCTCTTGAGATCTTTTGTGACAACGAGGGTGCAATTGCTCAAATCAAGGAACCTCGTGCTCACCAAAAGACCCGTCACATTGAGCGGAGATTCAACTACATAAGGGATGAAGTTGAAAAGGGAAAGATATGTATTCGCAAAGTTCACACAGATCTTAATATAGCAGATCCTCTCACGAAGCTCTTACATGGATCAAAACATGCAGGACATGTTTGTGCATTAGGGCTTCGATATTCTAGTGATTGGTCATGATCTGTTTTAAGTATTGTAACGGAACGAAATTGTTCAAACTCATTAATATAATTATGGTATTAATTTATTTTGAGTTATGTTCCTATTTTGCATATTTTATCCATGAATAAGTAATTATTCTAAATTCCGTAGTGGATCACATTTGTGGGAACAAGTGTGAGGTTTAGACTATTATGAACTTGGATTGGTATACATTCACGGGATGAATGTGGGGCAAGGTTGCAACCAAGGTTCATAGATATTTGTGGGATACAAATATTGGAAGACCCGCCCTCAAGATTTACTAAATGGAGCCTTTGTGGTTGATCACATGTAATCTTGAGTAAAGGCGAATATCATTGTATCCTCTGACCTGAGATATATATTGGTTTCAGATATTTACCAAGTATTGTGCCTTGATTCTTTCCTTCGCTATTCTGAAATATGGTAGTTCATAAGGAAGAACTCAGGTATAATGCAAGATACATATTTAGGACGTATGTAGTCAAGATGGAATTTGTCCCTCTTATTCGTTGAGAGTCGGATGTCTAAGGCCTGATAAAGTTAAATCTAGAAGAGAGTGATCACTCTGTGTCTCTTGGATTTAACATGACATCTAGGATGAAAGGAAATAATGAAAGATTCACCTATTCATGTTCGAGATGGGAACTCGAAAGGGATGATGTTGTTGAATGGCACAAAGTCATAACATGTTGGGGGTGATGGACGGTCGTTAGGTGGTATCCATCACTTGCATAAATTTCTTATGTTTCTCGTGCAAGTGGGAGATTGAAGGTATTTCGTATGCCCGAGAGACATATTAAATT
Organism: Rutidosis leptorrhynchoides; assembly: GCF_046630445.1. Classification (NCBI taxonomy): domain Eukaryota; kingdom Viridiplantae; phylum Streptophyta; class Magnoliopsida; order Asterales; family Asteraceae; genus Rutidosis; species Rutidosis leptorrhynchoides. Next base: position 205,191,324 of record NC_092340.1, read on the forward strand.
AATGTGGCTAATGTGTTATTATCCAAGTCGGGTCATACCCAATAACAAGCTTACCGACACTTTATATGTATTTAATCTTAACGATTGGGTCGTTAAATAAATACGCGACACTTGGATTTTAGAAAATCGGTTTTCTAAAATAATATCACTTGAGATAAATTATTTGGATAATTTATATATAATTGTTTATAAGTATTAAATGATTATATTGTGTTATATTTTATAAAAGGTTTATAAAATGTGAAAGTAACATAACAAATACATGTTTTATATATATATATATATATAACTGTTATAATAATAATAATAATATAGATATGGATAGTCAATTTTGGTGTATACATATAGTCAATTTTGGTACACAACGTATGTATTTTTATATTGAGATTTTAGGCTATAAATACTCATGAATGCAAGCATTAAACTTGCACCATTTCTCACACTTACAAAGTGTTTCTTTCTTTCTCTCCATTATCATCTTTGTTCTTACACTTCATTATTAGTATTCTAAATCAAGAATCAAATCACTAAAGGTAGTTATAAGCCTACTGAATTATAACATCAAGAATCAAACCACTAAAGGTAGTTATAAGCCTACTGAATTATAACATCAAGAATCAAACCACTAAAGGTAGTTATAAGCCTACTGAATTATAACACGTTATCAGCACGATAATCTTAATACTAAATATGGTTGGCTCTGCCACCAAAATGATATATGGTCGGTTATACCACCAAAATGATATATGGTCGGTTATACCACCAAAATGATATATGGTCGGTTATACCACCAGAATGATATAGGTCGGTTATACCACCTGAAAAAATATATGGTCGACACTGTCGCCAAATTTTCATTTATGTTTACTAATATTTATATTTTTGTTATATAACATTTATTTATGATTACTTACACATGGTCGACACTGTCACCTACTTATCATTTATGTTATATTAAATTTATGTTTAATGTTTATATACTTATGAATATAAATTGACTCTAATTTATCATGATGTTTGTTTTAATTTTTGATAATAGAAAATGTCGAATCTGGAAAAGCTTAAATTTACTCCTTTAGAATCAACTGGAAACAACTACATGCCATGGGTTATAAAAGTAAAAATGCATCTTAAATCAATGGGCATTCTTGAAACCATAAATGAAAACAACACTTGTTCTGAAAAAGAACAAGCTACGGCATGTTGCTTTATTCATCAACATATTGATGAATGCTTACAAAATAATTATGTGACTGTAGAAGATCCCCATGTTTTATGGGAAGGTCTCAAAAGCAGATTCAATAATCAAAGAGAAATTTTACTTCCAGCTGCAATGGAACAATGGAGAACATTAAGGTTCCAAGACTTTAAGAAAGTAAATGAATACAGCTCAGCTCTGTATAATACATGTTCACAACTTAAATTCTGTGGACATGAAATTAGTGATGCAGACATGATGGAGAAAACTTTCTCCACAATGAATGCTGCAAACATCACAGTGCAAAGAAATTTGAGAATGCTAAAGTTCAAAACATATCCTGAACTTAATTCATATCTCTTAGTTGCAGAGCAAAATGATGAGCTATTAATGAAAAATCAGCAATCCCGTCCTACTGGTACACTTGCAATCCCTGAAGCAAATACTGCAAATAATTATAAACAGGGACAAGGACGCGGGCAAGGTCGTGGTTATAATAACCATCACCATCATCATGCCAAAAGCCATAACTATGGTAGAAACCATCCTTATGGTAATGGTAATGGGCGTGGACGTGGTCGTGGTCGTGGCCGTGGTGGTCAAAGAAATAGTAATCCACGAAAATATAAATATCAACCACAAAACAAGCCCATTAAACAAGATGTTGAAGAAAATTCTTCTAAAAATTCTGAAGAATCTTGCTACAGATGTGGTAGAATGGGCCACTGGGCTAATACTTGCCGAACATCTAAACATCTTGTTAAGATGTATCAGGATTCGCTGAAAGGTAAAGAAAAGGAAGTAAATTTTGTGGATAATATTGATCCAACAGTCACTGAGAAACCATCTGATTTATATGAAGATTTCTTGAATGTTTAAGTTGTGTGTCTTTTGAAAAATAAACGATTTAATATCGTCTGTCTTTGTCATTATGTTTGCTAAATGTTTCAGTACTATCTATTTGCGTTTAAAATATTGTGTAATATTAATGTACTCACTATTTATTTCTTATATATGAAGTTCAATATGAATTTTGCTGGAATACAACATCAATCAAGTGGTGGAGATCTCTGTATAGCAGACAGTGGAACTACACACACTATACTTAAATCTGAGAAATATTTTATTGATCTAAAACCAACGGAAGGAACTATACATACAATATCAGGACCTGCTAACTTGATAAAAGGGATAGGAAAGGCAAATTTCATACTACCAAATGGTACAAAATTTTTAATAAATGATGCCTTATTTTCTCCCAAGTCAAGCAGAAATTTATTGAGTTTCTCCGACATATACCTTAACGGGTATGATTATCAGTCAGTGACAACAGAAAATGAGAAATATTTAAGTATCACTGACAAGAGTCATGTGGTTGAAAAACTGCCAAGACTTAGTTCTGGATTACATTATACACATATAAATGTACCAGAAATACATATGGTAGTTAACGAAAAATATATTGATCCTGGTGTATTCAGTTTATGGCATAACAGATTAGGCCATCCAGGATCAACAATGATGAAAAGGATTATTGAATGTACTCATGGACATCCACTAAAGGATAGAAAAATCCATCATGATACAATGGTTCCATGTACATCTTGCTCTCTTGGAAAATTGATAACTAGACCCTCACCACTTAAGGTTGAGAAAGAATCACCAATGTTTCTTGAAAGAATTCAAGGTGATATATGTGGACCAATTCATCCACCATGTGGACCATTTAGATATTTCATGGTTCTAATAGACGCATCTAGCAGATGGTCTCATGTTTGTCTGTTATCAAGCCGTAATGTGGCATTTGCAAAATTTCTTGCCCAAATTATTAAATTGAGAGCTCATTTTCCTGATTACACCATTAAAAGGGTGAGACTTGATAATGCTGGTGAATTTACATCTCAAGCATTTAATGACTATTGCATGTCTATAGGAATTGTTGTTGAACATTCTGTTGCTCATGTACATACACAAAATGGTTTAGCCGAGTCATTGATTAAACGTTTACAGTTAATCGCTAGACCATTGATAATGAGAACAAAACTCCCTGTATCTATATGGGGTCATGCAATTTTACATGCTGCTGCATTGATTCGCATCAGACCAAGTGCAAGTCATAAATATTCCCCCCTACAACTTGCTTTTGGTCAAGAGCCAAATATTTCCCATCTTAGAACATTTGGTTGTGCAGTGTATGTTCCAATTGCGACACCACAACGTACAAAAATGGGTCCTCAAAGGAGGTTAGGAATATATGTTGGATATGAAACATCTTCAATATTAAGGTATATTGAACCTATGACAGGTGACGTTTTTACAGCACGTTTTGCTGATTGTCATTTTAATGAAACATTGTTCCCTAGATTAGGGGGAGAAATGAAAAATAAAGAAAATGATGTTTCATGGTGTGAACCTCAATTAAAGTATCTTGATCCTCGCACAAAAGAATGCGAGACAGAAGTTCAAAAGATAATGCATATACAAGAACTTGCAAATCAATTGCCTGATGCATTTACAGATACAAAAACGGTGACAAAATCATATATACCAGCAGTAAATACTCCAGCTCGAATTGAAATTCCAAAAGCTGGCAATAACGTCACTCATGAATCTTTGCCACGTCAGAAACGTGGAAGACCAATCGGTTCAAAGGATAAAAATCCTCGAAAAAGAAAATCAGCTGATAATGAAGTAAAAGAAAGTGTTCAAGAAGAACCACAAATCAGTACTCCTACTGCAGAGGAGATTGATGATGTCAATACAGAAATTGCAATCAATTATGCATATTCAAAAATATTATGGAACCGAAATGAAATGAAAAATCTTGATGAGAAATTTTCATTTAATGTTGCATATGACATCATGAATAATGATGATGATCCAGAACCAACATCTATGGTTGAATGTCAAAATAGACATGATTGGGCTCAATGGAAAGAAGCAATACGAGCTGAATTAGAATCACTCAATAAAAGAAAAGTTTTCGGATCCATCATTCTCACTCCTAAAGATGTGAAACCTGTAGGATACAGATGGATTTTTGTCCGAAAAAGAAATGAGAAAAATGAAGTTACAAGGTATAAAGCTAGACTTGTAGCTCAAGGTTTTTCTCAAAGACCGGGAATTGATTATGAAGAAACTTATTCTCCTGTTATGGATGCAATTACTTTTAGGTACTTAATCAGTCTGGCAGTTTCTAAAAATTTAGAAATGCATCTCATGGATGTTGTGACTGCTTATCTATATGGATCACTTGATAGTGATATATATATGAAGATACCTGAAGGATTTAAGGTACCAGAAGCATCAAATGCAAAACCCAAAGAAATGTATTCGATTAAATTACAAAGATCTTTATATGGGTTAAAACAATCGGGACGTATGTGGTATAACCGATTAAGTGATTACTTGATAAGCAAAGGGTATACAAATAACCTTACTTGCCCTTGTGTTTTCATTAAGAAAACAACATCCGGATATGTGATCATAGCTGTTTATGTTGATGATCTTAACATCATAGGTACAAATAAAGAGATCTATGAAGCCATTCAACTTCTAAAGAAAGAATTTGAAATGAAAGATCTCGGAAAAACCAAGTATTGCCTTGGTTTACAAATTGAGCATATGCCTAATGGTTTACTTGTACATCAAACAACATATACTGAAAAGATTTTGAAACGTTTCAATATGGACAAGGCAAAACCATTAAGTACTCCTATGGTTGTTAGATCACTCAATGTTGAAGCTGATCCATTTCGTCCATGTGAAGATCAAGAAGACATTCTTGGACCAGAAGTACCATATCTTAGTGCAATTGGAGCTCTTATGTATCTTACAAATTGTACAAGACCTGACATTTCTTTTGCAGTTAATTTGTTGGCAAGGTTCAGCTCTGCTCCTACCAAAAGACACTGGAATGGGATCAAACACATATTTCGATACCTTCGAGGAACTACTGATTTAGGATTATTTTATTCTAACGAATCAAAACAAGATTTGGTTGGTTATGCAGATGCAGGTTATTTATCTGATCCACATAAAGCTAAATCTCAAACTGGATATGTATTCCTAAATGGAGGTACTGCAATATCATGGCGTTCTCAAAAACAAACACTTGTTGCTACATCGTCAAATCATGCCGAAGTGATTGCATTACATGAAGCTACTCGAGAATGTTTTTGGTTGAGATCAATGACACAACTCATTACTGATTCTTGTGGACTAGAACGCGATAAAAGTCCAACACCTATCTATGAAGATAATGCAGCTTGCATAGCACAGATGAAAGAAGGGTATATCAAAAGTGACCGAACAAAACACATACCACCTAGATTCTTCTCATACACTCAAAATCTCATTAAGGACAACCAGATTGAAATGAGATATGTGCAATCTAGCAAAAACTCTGCTGATCTTTTCACGAAAGCACTTCCAACTGCTATTTTCAGAACACACGTTCATAACATTGGCATGAGACATGTTCAAAAGATGTAACAGCTGAAGCGATGTCTACTTGAGGGGGAGTCAACTCCATGCTGCACTCTTTTTCCCTTAGCTAAAGTTTTTTCCCACTGGTTTTCTTTAAGCAAGGTTTTTAACGAGGCAGTAATTTATAGTTGATCTTCAATAAAATAAAATTGCTATCCAAGGGGGAGTGTTATAATAATAATAATAATATAGATATGGATAGTCAATTTTGGTGTATACATATAGTCAATTTTGGTACACAAAGTATGTATTTTTATATTGAGATTTTAGGCTATAAATACTCATGAATGCAAGCATTAAACTTGCACCATTTCTCACACTTACAAAGTGTTTCTTTCTTTCTCTCCATTATCATCTTTGTTCTTACACTTCATTATTAGTATTCTAAATCAAGAATCAAATCACTAAAGGTAGTTATAAGCCTACTGAATTATAACATCAAGAATCAAACCACTAAAGGTAGTTATAAGCCTACTGAATTATAACATCAAGAATCAAACCACTAAAGGTAGTTATAAGCCTACTGAATTATAACAATAACATATTTATATATATGTAAAGACATTGTTATAAAATAAAAGGGAGTGCAGATTTTGGGACTCCTAAACTCCCATGCTTGCCTCATTTTGTTACTTTTAAGACTTCACAAGTCCTAATGTGCATGTGCAACTCAAGGACCAAGGTTTGAACAAGTCTCTCAAGTGCAACTAGATATTTGAAGTGAGAAAAAAAACTGGACAGCCCCATTCTGAACTTGCTGCTGGCCGTGACCCCTTTTACACTCAAAGGGTGTTCTAATTTTTCTTTTAAAGCTCAAATCTAGTGTCAAATAAAATCCTAACTAAAGGCTAGGGTGTTGGTGTATAGTTTGGGGTATTTCTCCTTGAGGTTTCATCACTTTGGAGCTTGCTTTCATCATCATATTCCAAGCTTGCTGCTGTCCAAATTCAGCACAATATCCACCATTGAAGAGGTATAAACTCTCTTCATTTCTTGTTAATTAGTAAGCATCATTTCACAACTTGATCCTAATTGGGATTTAACTTTAAAAGGTTAAAGATTAACAAGTTTAATTGTTAATAATTTTCATGCTTCCGCTCTAATTTGATCTTTAAATGTTTCTAGTATGTTTATGAACTTGTTAAATCCCAACACATATAAGTTACTTACATCTTATAAACCTATTTATAAGATATAACATAACATAATTATTTAAACCTATAAATAATTCAAGTTAAATTATCCAAATAATTTATCTCAAGTGATAATATTTTAGAAACCCGATTTTCTAAAGTTCAAGTGTCGCGTACTTATTTAACGATCCAACCGTTAAGATTAAATACTTGTAAAGTGTTGGTAAGCTTGTTATTTGGGTATGACCCGACTTGGATCATGACACATTAGCCACATTAATTTAATATGTCTCTCGGGCATACGAAATACCTTCAATCTCCCACTTGCACGAGAAACGTAAGGAATTAATGCAGATGACGGATACCACCTAACGACCGTCCATCACCCCCAATGTGTTATGACTTGGTGCCATTCAATAACATCATCCCTTTCGAGTTCCCATCTCGAATATGATTAGGTGAATCTTTCAATATATCCTTTTGTCCTAGATGTCATGTTAAATACAAGAGACATAGAGTGATCACTCTCTTATAGATTTAACTTTATCAGGCCTTAGACATCTGACTCTTAATGAATAAGAGGGACAAATTCCATCTTGGCTACATACGTCCTAGACACTACACTTTGTACCATACCTGAAGCCTCCCTTATGAGCTACCTTTTCAGAATAGCGAAGGAAGGAATCAAGGCACGATATTCGGTGAATATCTGAACCCAATATGTATCTCAGGTCAGAGGATACAATGATATTCTCCTTTACTCAAGATTACATGTGATCAACCACAAAGGCTCCATACAGTAAATCTTGAGAGCGGGTCTTCCAATATTTGTGTCCCACAAATATCTATGAACCTTGGTTGCAACCTTGCCCCACATTCACCATTTAAATGTTAACCAATCCAAGTTCATAATAGTCTAGACCTCACACTTGTTCCCACAAATGTGATCAACTACGAAATTTAGAATAATTATTTATTCATGGATAAAATATGCAAAATTGGAACATGACTCTAAATAAATTAATACCATAATTATATTAATGAGTTTGAATAATTTCGTTCCATTACAATACTTAAAACAGATCATGACTAATCACTAGAATATCGAAGCCCTAATGCACAAACATGTCCTGTATGTTTTGCTCCATGTAAGAGCTTCGTGAGAGGATCCGCTATGTTAAGATCTGTGTGAACTTTGCGAATACATATATTTCCCTTTTCAACTTCATCCCTTATGTAGTTGAATCTCCGCTCAATGTGACGGGTCTTTTGGTGAGCACGAGGTTCTTTGATTTGAGCAATCGCACCCTCGTTGTCACAAAAGATCTCAAGAGGGTCCTGAATGGATGGGACCACTCCTAAGTCGTCTATGAATTTCTTCATCCATGCAGCTTCCTGAGCTGCCAATGAGGCCGCAATGTACTCCGACTCTGTAGTGGATAATGCAATAACATCCTGTTTTGAACTCTTCCAAGAGACCGCACCACCATTTAATGTGAAGACATAACCGGATTGTGATCGAGAATCATCTCGATCAGTTTGGAAACTCGCATCCACGTAACCTTTTACAGCGAGTTCCTCCTCACCAGACCCATATATTAGAAACATATCCTTAGTCCTCCTAAGGTATTTCAATATACTTTTAACAGCAATCCAATGACTGTTTCCTGGGTTATTCTCGTATCTACTTGTCAGGCTAAGAGCGCATGACACATCCGGTCTAGTGCATATCATTGCATACATGATTGACCCAATGGCAGACGCATATGGGACTTTCTTCATTCTCTCCTGTTCATCTTTTGTGGTGGGGCACTGAGATGAACTGAGAAGTGTTCCCTTTTGAATAGGTACCAAACCTTTCTTAGAGTTCTCCATCTTGAACCTTTTCAAGATCTTTTCAATGTATGCACTTTGATTCAAACCTATCAGCTTCTTGGATCTATCCCTGTAGATCCCAATCCCCAAAACGTATTGTGCTTCTCCAAGATCCTTAATGGAGAAGCATTTACTTAACCAAGTTTTAACTCCTTGCATTGCCGGAACATCATTTCCAAATAATAATATATCATCCACATATAATACAAGGAACATAATCTTGCTCCCACTAGCCTTCTTGTATACACAAGCTTCATCACCATTTTTAATGAAGCCAAATATCTTGGCCTCCTCATTAAAACGATGATTCCACATTCTAGATGCTTGTTTCAATCCGTAGATTGACTTCTTTAACTTGCATACCTTCTTAGGATATTTCGGATCAACAAAACCTTCAGGCTGAACCATGTAGACATCTTCCTCAAGATGTCCGTTCAGGAAAGCGGTCTTGACATCCATTTGCCATATTTCATAATCATAATGAGCAGCAATGGCAAGTAATATCCTAATAGACTTTAGCATTGCCACAGGCGAAAAAGTTTCATCATAGTCAACCCCTTGAGTTTGAGTGAAACCTTTTGCTACAAGTCTAGCTTTATATGTATCCAAGTTTCCATGTATGTCGGTTTTCATCTTGAAAAGCCATTTACAATCAACTAGCCTTGAGCCAGTAGGTTGTTCAACAAGTTTCCAAACTTGGTTGTCATACATGGATTGCATCTCAGCGTTCATGGCTTCCTGCCATTTATCCTTATCAATCCTTGATAAAGCATCATGGTAGTTTGTTGGTTCATCCAAATCAACCACATAGCAACCATCCATGAGAAACCCATATCTCTCAGGAGGATTACTAATCCTACCAGATCTGCGAACGTCTTGTGTATTTTGATCATCCATCTGATCACTCTCAACATTTTCATGTTGAGTGCTAGTGTCAACCAATTGTGTATCATCTACTTGATCTTGAACCTCTTCAAGATCTATCTTCCTTTCACTATTACCTTCCATTAGGAACTTAGTTTCAAGGAATTCCGCCTTTCGAGCAACAAATACATTTTGCTCGGTCGGATCATAGAAATAGTATCCCATATCATCCTTGGGATATCCTATGAAGATACACTTCGTGGATCGAGCATGCAACTTATTAGCATTATAGCGCTTTGGATGAGCTTCACATCCCCATACTTTCAAGTATGAAAGAGAAGGAGGTTTTCCAAACTACATCTCGTGGGGAGTTCGTTCCACTTTCTTGGTTGGGGCCATATTTAAAACACGAGCCGCGGAGCATAGACAATAACCCCAAAACGACAGAGGTAACGAGCTTCTTGCCATCATAGATCGAACCATATCCATTAGGGTTCGGTTCCTCCTTTCGGAAACTCCATTAAGTTGGGGTGTTCCTGGTGGAGTAAGTTGTGAGATAATCCCACAACTCCTAAGATGATCTTGGAAAGCATCGCTTATGTATTCACCTCCTCTATCGGTACGCAGTACCTTGATTGTTTTGTTGAGTTGATTTTGTACTTCGTTTTGATATTCCTTGAATGCTTCAAAAGTTTCATCCTTATGCCTTAACAAGTAGACATATCCGAAACGACTGAAGTCATCAATGAATGTAACAAAGTATCTTTCACCATTCCTAGTCATGGGTTTAAAAGGTCCACATACATCCGAATGTATTAATCCCAATAAGTCTTTAGCCCTTTCATAGGTCCCTTTGAAAGGTGCTTTAGTCATTTTACCTTGTAAACAAGATTCACATACATCAAACGAGTCCATCTCATTTGATTTCAAAAGTCCATTCTTTTGAAGTGTATGCATTCGGTTCTTGTTTATGTGACCAAGGCGACAATGCCATAAGTAGGAATCACTCAAATCCCTTTTGAGTTTCTTGGTGCTTGTATGGTATATTGAGCTATTAGATGATGTGTCATCATGAACCAATTCATAAATTCCATTTGAAGGCGAAGCCTTAAAATAGAATACATTATCTAAATAAACGTGTATATCATCATTAACAAAATTAAGATAAAAACCACATTGTTTTAAACGGAAAACTGAAATAATGTTTCGACATAAATCCGGTGCATACAAAACATTGTTCAAAATAAGTTCCAAACCACTTGGAAGCTTTAATACAAAGTCTCCTTGAGCCTTCACTTGCACTTTGGCTCCATTGCCCATAAAGAGACTTGATGTTCCCGTTTGCTTGCTACTTCTTTTGAACCCCTGCAAAGAATTGCAAATGTGAGTTCCACATCCAGTGTCTAATATCCATGTATTAGAAGAAGTAATACTAAGCTCTATATATACCATATATATATTACCTGAGGTTTGCCCCACATCCCTCTTTTCCTTCAACTCCTTGAGGTAGACCGGGCAGTTGCGTTTCCAGTGACCCATTTCACCGCAACCGAAGCACGGGTCTTCCTTGGGGTTTGCTTGTCCGGCAACCTTTTGCTTCTTGTTCTTGTTTTTGGTTGGGGTAACCATCCTCCCCTTTCCCTTGCCTTGATGGGCGGGTCCTTTCCTCTTAGCCGCCTTTGGCTTAGAGGTGTTATTACCTTTGGACCCACCATCATTGATCATTAGCACGGGTGAAGCCCTTTTACCCATGCTTGTTTCGGCCGTCCTTAACTTGCCATGAAGTTCACCAATGGTCTTATCCATCCCATTCATATTGTAATTACAAATTGGTCAAACCTCTTTGACAAGGAGTTTAGGATAAGATCGGTGGCTAGCTCATTGGATATGTTGAGATTAAGACGGTTAGCGCGATCAATAAGGCTTTTCATTTTGAGGACATAAGATGAGATGGATTGGGTGTCATCCATACGACATGCATGTAGCGCTCGAATCGTTTCGAAGCGCTCGATACGAGCTTGTTGAAGGAACATCTCCTTCAATTGCGTAATCATGTCATATGCACTATGATGCTCGAAATCCTTTTGGAGTTCGGGTATCATAGTCCCAAGCATTAGGCAAGCGACTTGCACCGAATCGGCGCAATATTTATCATAATAAGCCATGCCCTCTACATCTTCCTCGTCCGGTTGGTCGGGAATAGGGTCATCCAACACATACGCTTTATCCTCAAGTTTGAGGACAATTCTAAGATTACGGAACCAATCCATAAAGTTCGTATGGTTGAGTTTGTCTTTCTCGAGGAGAGACCTTAACGATAGGTTGTTTAGGTTAAGTGGTTCATTTTGCATGTTGTTGTTATTGGCGGCCATCTACAAAATTAACAAAGTTCATTTAAGTATCGATTTTAAATTTAATAAACAATACCCTTTTGTATTAATTGTCTTATTAAATATTAGAATCCAACGGTAAATCAAATTTCGGTTAGGTGACCTTTATCCCGTTATTTGATTTAGCTAGGTAGTCATTTATATGACAATTGCAATCCTTTTGCAACTTCTAAATTATGGGATCATGCAATCCTTTTGCATGGCATATTTATCCCATCAACGCCTATTTGTTCCTCATGCTTCGGTGACCCTAAGTTCATGATTCCCAAATCAAGTCGTCCTACTTGTGTAAACTTGTAAAATTAACATACAAGTGGTTAAGTGACCTTTATCCCACAAGCATGCGAATTTTACCATAATCATATTAGTTTGTTCATGACGGTTAGGTGACCTTTATCCCATCATGAGTTCTCTAATATGTCTAAGTGTCACATAAAAGGATGGCGTTTAACTTGTTTACCTTGTTAGTTAAAGGGATTTTAAGTTTTCATTATTTCTAGTTTGAGAAAACTTTTATGACATACACCAACATGCATTTAGTGTATGGTTCATTTGAAATCCATTTTCAAATCTTGTAATTTTAGCCAATTACTTGATATAAACCATTTTATATATATGATTCTTATCACGTTCTTAATAACTGATTATTAATGTCCTTTTAGTCATTTTTAATTTAACCATTTAAATTGACGTCTTGTATGTCGTTAATAATGTTTTAATTTAACCAATTAAATTTCCATTTTTAAGTTGTTGACTTGTGTGATTAACTTGTAGCATACAAACACAATAAACATGCAAACAACCACACATGCAAAACAAGTTTGTTCACAATCTAGCCATTTTGGTGGACATTTGTTTAGCCGAAAACAAATGTCACGGGTTAAGGGGTAATAATACAAAGTAGGAGATTTCTAATCTCCCACTTAACCTTGCATCCATATGTTCCTTGTGTTCTTCAAGTCTTCATCATCTTGTATCTTCATTTTATAAAATATGTATCCTAATACATTTTTATCTAGAAAATGAAATACAACCTATTCTATTTTACATACCAAATGTAAAACAAATTACATAGCCAAAATAAATATTACATCCAATTGAATGAATTAATATTACATACCAAATGAATATTACAAATTAACCAAACATACAACCATAACATGCATCCAACACAAGGTCAAGGCTATGATTGTGAACATGAACATGCAACCAAATATGACCAAATGAAAGAGCCCAAAACCCACTTTTGGAACCCAAACAATTCGGCCTAACACATAAACCCACCCAAACCCATTGATTTTTGCAATCTACATTCATGCATGTTCATAGATTGCAAATATAGTGGGTTTAAAACAACATTACGAATCATATTTCAACAACCTCGGCTCTAGATACCATTGTTGAGATTTAACAAGTTTGAAACTCTTAAATCATTTAAGAATCATTATAAAATGGAAGCGTGAAATTACCAATTTAACTTGTTATCTTTAAACCAATTAAAGCTAAATCCCATCTTGGATCAAGTTGTGAAATAATGCTTACTAATTAATAAGAAAGGAAGAGTTTTATACCTCCTTAAAACAAGTTTAAGGGCTGCTATAAGTCGTGAAAGATGATGAAGAAGATGACCAGACAAAACACCAAAACACCCTTGAGTCTTGCTTGACCTTGATCACCTTAAAACCGAAGCTTGAAACCCACTTTTCTGCCTTGAGATACTTCGAACAGCAGCTCCTAAAATCAGCAGAATGTTTGATGAAATTGATGAGTTTATAGCTTCTAACTTGAAGCCTCAAGTGTAGTATACCCCAAGATTTAATTACCAACACCACCCTTTGTATTGGTTAGGATTTTATGTACTTAAACTAGCTAGCTACCAAGCAAAAACTCTCTTCCTCTCCTCTCCCAATTCACGGCAGCAGTAGCCCAAAAATATGAGAGAAAAATGATTCAACAACTTGTTCAAAAGAGGGAGTCAATGCTTGGTTATTAGAGGAAGGCATGCACTTGAGAAATGTGACATTAAAAGTCACAAAAGACTAGCATGGGGTGTCTCCTAGGAGACCCCAAAACTGTCCCATATATGTATGGTGTATCAAGATTCATATTTTATAAAACCTTGTAATATTAAGTCTTGTAAAGATATAAAACTTGATACATATATATATATATATATATATATATATATATATATATATATATATATATATATATATATATATATATATATATATATATATATGACACCATGCATATAAGTTACTTACATCTTATAAACCTATTTATAAGATATAACATAACATAATTATTTAAACCTATAAATAATTCAAGTTAAATTATCTAAATAATTTATCTCAAGTGATAATATTTTAGAAACCCGATTTTCTAAAGTTCAAGTGTCGCGTACTTATTTAAGGATCCAACCGTTAAGATTAAATACTTGTAAAGTGTTGGTAAGCTTGTTATTTGGGTATGACCCGACTTGGATCATGACACATTAGTCACATTAATTTAATATGTCTCTAGGGCATACAAAAAACCTTCAGCTACATCTCCTCCTACGGCCTTCACATAGTTTTTCCACCACGTGAGTGCACTATCTTGTAAGGTGCACGATGCATACTTGGTCATGTACTTCTCAATACAACCACTGATTTTAAACACAGACTCAATCTTTTTGATCCACCGGGTTAAATTGACCGGTCCTTCTGTTCCACTGAATGATGAGGGCTTGCAACCTTGAAAAGTTTTGTAAGTGCATCCCACACGAGGATTTGGGTTAACTGCAGCACCTCTTGCAGCCTCAACCCATAACATTCTGTCGTTCACTCGCTGATTGATGAGTTCCTGGATTTCTTGTTCCATCATTCGGTTCAATCGCGCCATAATCTTCAATAAGAATGAAAAAAAATAATTATTCACATGGAATATTGTAGATGTAGTATGTATTTACAGTACATCATAGCTTATTAATAATATGAACCAGTTATTATTATAAAAGCCTTTTCTTCTTATTAGCATTTTATAATTATACCAAGGGTAGTACCTACCCGTTAAAGTTCATACTTAATAGCTTAGTATAGAAATCAATTACTATCACCCAAATAATACTCAACCATGGAAAATTATTGCATTTCACACTTCACTATTTTACATATGCTTATCTTACATCAAACATTAAGCAAACCACACTAGTAATATTATACAAAACGTTATATGATCCCATGGTATAAAACAACAGCGCATCATTTAACCCAAAACATTTGTGTTCGAAGAAATCGCTTATAGGTTATCTTGACTGTCTTCCTGTATTTTGGCGGAGGGGCTGAAGAACTGGATGCCGGGATAGAACTAATAGGAATAGCGGAAATAGGGGTGGAAGTGTCTGGTGGAGTTGGTGCCACAACATCCTCACTAAACTTGGGATTTGGATTTTCCAATTCAGTAGCCTTTCGTTTCTTTCCTCTTTCAAACTTGTCTTTCGTAATTTCCTGTATTTCTTCCTCCTCGGGATCACTTTCCGGTTCCTCTTCAATTGATTCATCCAAAAATTTTGAGTCTTCCCCAAAGGTATCGTTTTTATCATCGGACAGGTTAATGACTGGAACACCATCTGAAGATTCTGGTTCGGAGTCGCTGAATGTGATAACAAGTTCTAAGCTAGACATCTATCATATAACAACTAGCACGTTAGTACCACATAATATTTATATATTAATTTTTTTTTAACCAAGAAGGATAAGCAATAGTTTTCGAAATCAAACACGGTCAAAGTCCAGACTCACTAATGCATCCTAACAAACTCGATAAGACACACTAATGCAAATTTTCTGGTTCTCTAAGACCAACGCTCTGATACCACATGTCATAACCCGACCTTAACCATAAGGACGAATACAATAACATATGATTTCATCGCGAGGTATTGACATCTATATGCGACATTTTTCAAAAACTGCATTCGTTTTTACAATACAAACCATAGCTTTTATTACAAATACAAGGTTTAAACAACTTAATAATGATTATTGTTTAGCGATAATCTTAGACTTACAAACTTTACATGTGATAATAACAATACGACCTCCAACATATTTTACATTACAAATCCTCTGATATGCAGTTTTATTTTTGACACAAATATGCATACTCAAGATCTTGCTTAAATTCAACATGTTGCAGCGGAAGCTTTTAGTTATCACCTGAGAATAAACATGCTTAAAATGTCAACATAAAGTTGGTGAGATATAGGTTTAATGCCGGCAGCGTTATAAATATAGTCCACAAGATTTCATATATAAACGTTTTAATAAAAATATTCTAAGTTGTTGAGCACTTGATAACCATACTTAACATTTAATCAACGTCGCATATTCCCTTTATTATGAAATCTTACTACACCATACCAAGTGTAGTCACCGAAACGAAGTACTGTACAACCGTTGAATACTGGTCGTCCAGTCCGGTTGGGGTTGTCAGGCCCGATAGATCTATCAACAGGATTCGCGTTTACAATACCTCATGTAAATAATAGTTACCAAGTTACAGGGAAGTATGCCAGTGGTACAACTCAACGTAGAATATATATTTTTAATCTCTTGTGTCCATAACGTAAATCATAAAATGCATGTATTCTCATCCTGAAATATTTAGAGTTTAAAAGTGGGACTATATACTCACTTTTGCCTTGAAGGTATTTATCATGACATGGTCTCCGATAGATATTACGAACCTAACCATATATATAATATATCAACATATTTTCTTTTTAAGTAATCGTTATATATATATATATATATATATATATATATATATATATATATATATATATATATATATATATATATATATATATATATATATATATATATATATATATATATATATATATATATATATATATATATATATATATAATTTTAATACTTTTAATATTTTCTTAGTCCGTAGTTAGCAGTCCGATGTTAGTGGTCCACAATTAGTTGCTTAAATAAAATAAATAAAGACGCCATCGTATTCGTATTGATCAGAATTAATCTTGACCCATGGTACCATGTTGTCAAATGACGTGTTGCGTACATAAAGTACCGTGTTGTCAAATGACGTGTTGCGTACAATCATGAGGTCTTATGATTAATCTTCTCGTGTTGTTTACGGGTGGTCCTGAAATATATAAAATCAAATCATAAGTAAATATATATGAAATATCATATTAATTAGAAATATATGATTAATTTAATTTTTCTCCAAATATTTTCGTAGCTAAACTAGCTTCGCATACCCGATCTTGTTTTAGTCGTAGTTTCTTCATTACAACTCCGTTTTTGTTGGTTCAACTTGCCACTTCCTTGGATCGAGTCAAATTTTAAGAATATGAACTGAAAATACGTTAGGTTGTATTCGAAATCACAGGTTATAGGTCAAACTTTGGTGAAACTTATGAAAGTGATCATTTTCCATCATAAAAACAACATTTAATGATCATTTTTCTAAAAATACTTACACTTTGAGTTAAACCATGAAATTTTTATGTTGTACATATTCATAACAAATATCATTTTTCCAGAATATGAACTTCCAATTCAAAGCTTAAGATGGTTTTTAATTATCCAACCCAAAACAGCCCCCGGTTGCACTCCGACGACGTAGATTCGGTTTTTAAGGTGTTCTTTGTAAAACCAAGTTATATCTTGTTAAGTTAGCATATCATTATGATATATTACAGGTCTTTAAGTGTTTTAAAAGTCAAGTTAGAAGGATCTATTTAGTTTGCGAACAAGTTTGAAATCATTCAAACTATGTTCTTGTTGTTAAAATTTTATACCACAAAATAAGATAGCTATATGAATATGAATTGAATAAGATTATGAATAAGGTTACTACCTAAAGTTACTTGGACAAAGTTACTGTAAGAGATGAGAAAAATCCTAGAATCAAAAGAGTGGTGGAGTTGGATTGAAAGGTTGGAAGTAAACTTGTTTACTTGGAAGGATTTTTGAAGTGTTCTTGAATGGATTTTCTTATAATGATTAAGGGTTGTTTTTGAAGCTAGATCTTCATGGTTATTTGTTGAGATTGTGAAGAACACTTAAGGTTCCTAAGAGTGTGTTTTTGGTTAGAGAAAATGTGTAGTAAAAATGAAAATGGAATGGAGTATAAATGGTGGTGAAAAGATGTATAAATTTGTAATATTGTGCAAAAGTCTTGTAATATGCCAAATTGATTAATCATGCATGCTAAGATCCAAAATTGGCTGACTCATGGCTGCTAATAAAGTGATTGTGATGTGTATATACCAATAGTAAATACGTATAGAAGCTGGGTATGATACGGGTACATATACCCTAGATATACGTATAAAAATCTTGAGAAAACGGAACGAGGATTCAAATATAGCTATCTTTTGTAAATATACTTATATTGTTTTATGTATATAAATCCTTTAAAAGTGATAAAATACATATCTATACGATACATGTATAAGCATTATAAGTTTTAAGTATTTAAGTCGAAGAACGTCACATATAGTTATCGTTTTGAAAACTTAAGTTAGTAGTCTCAAAATATACTTATAACTCATTGTTATTAGTACACAATGAGATGTTAAAACATTCTTAGATCATGTTAAATATATAAAAATACATATATATACACAAACGTATAATTATCGTATGTTATATAGTTCGTGATATCATCGGTCAAATTGGACGGTCAAACGTTGTGTAAAACTCTTTTCAAAAACATAAGTCTCAACAATTTAGATTGCTTATCATGTTGGTAAGGTTTAATTTATGTAAATATTAATCTTATAAGTGTAAAACGATCGGAAAAATCCGGGTTGTTACAGTAATATTTATTCATTTGGTTATGTAATTTATTTTATATTTGGTATGTAAAATAGATTAGGTTGTATTTCATTTTCTAGACAAAATGTATTAGGATATATTTTGTAATAAGATGAAGATGCATGATGAAGACTTGGAAGAACACAAGAAGAAGCATTTGGATGCAAGATTAAGTGGGAGATTTAAAATCTCCTACTTTGTGTTATAACCCCTTAACCGGTGGCATTTGTTTTCGGCTAAACAAATGTCTACCAAATTGGCTTGATTGTGAACATATTTGTTTTGCATGCATGGTTGTTTATTGTGTTTGTATGTTTTGTTGCTACAAGTAAATCACAAATTAACAACAAGCAAAATGACAATTTAATTAGTTAAATTAGACATTATTAAATGACATGCAAAACGACAATTTAATTGGTTAAATTAAAAATGGCTAAAAGGATTTAATAATTGGTTATTAAGACATAATAAAATGGTTTATATCAAGTAATTGGCTTAATTACAAGACATGAAAATGGTTTTTCGTAAGTACCATACACTAAATGCATGTTGGTGTATGGCATAAAAGTTTTCTTAAACTAGAAATTATGAAAACTTAAAATCCCTTTAATTAACAAGGTAAACAAGTTAAACGCCATCCTTTTGTGTGACACTTAGGCATATTAGGGAACTCATTATGGGATAAAGGTCACCTAACCGTTATGAGCAAACTAATATGATTAAGGTGAACTTCGCATGCTTGTGGGATAAAGGTCACCTAACCACTTGTATGTTAAATTTACACGTTTACACAAGTAGGACGACTTGTTTTGGGAATCATGAACTTAGGGTCACCGAAGCATGAGGAACAAATAGGCGTTGATGGGATAAATATTCCATGTAAAAGGATTGCATGATCCCATAACTTAGAAGTTGCAAAAGGATTGCAATTGCCATATAATGACTACCTAGCTAAATCAAATGACGGGATAAAGGTCACCTAACCAAAATTTGGTTTACCGTTGAATTCTAAAATTTAATAAATATCAATTGGATTTAAAGGGTATTGATTGTTAAATTAAAATTCATACTTAAACAACTTTGTTAAATTTTGTAGATGGCCGCCAATAACAACAACATTCCAAACGCACCAATCAACTTTAACAACCTATCGTTGAGGTCAATCCTCGAAAAGGAAAAACTCAACCATACGAATTTTATGGATTGGTTTCGCAATCTAAGAATTGTCCTCAAACTCAAGGATAGGGCGTATGTGTTGGAAGACCCCATTCCCGATCAACCCGACGAGGATGATACGGAAGGCATGGCTTATTGGGATATGTATTACACTGATTCGGTACAAGTCGCTTGCCTTATGCTTGGGAATATGATACCCGAACTCCAAAAGGACTTCGAGCATCATAGTGCATATGACATGATCACACAATTAAAGAAGATGTTCCTTCAACAAGCTCGTGTTGAGCGCTTCGAAACGGTTTGAGCGCTTCATGCATGTCGTATGGATGACACCCAATCCTTTTCATCTTATGTACTTAAGATGAAAAGCCTAATTGATCGAGCGAACCGTCTAAATTGTAACGCGTCTAATGAATTAGCCACGGACCTTATCCTTAACTCATTGTCAAAAAGGTTTGACACATTCGTGTTAAATTATAACATGAATGGTTGGGATAAGAGCATTGGCGAATTACATGCCATGCTTAAGTCGGCCGAAGCAAGCATGGGTAAAAGGGCTTCACCCGTGCTTATGATCAATGAAGGCGGGTCCAAAAACTATAACACTTCTAAGCCAAAGGTGGCTAAGAGGAAAGGACCCGCCTACCAAAGCAAGGGCAAGGGAAAGGGGAAGATGGTTACCCCAACCAACAAGAAAAAAAAGCAAAAGGTTGTTGGTAAAGCAAACCTCAAGGAAGATCCGTGCTTTGGTTGCGGTGAGATGGGTCACTGGAAACGCAACTGCCCGGTCTATCTAAAGGAGTTGAAAAAAAGAGGGATGCAGGGCAAACCTCAGGTAATGTATATATAGTATACATTGAGTTTAGTATTACTTCTTCTAATACATGGGTATTAGACACAGGATGTGGAACTCATATTTGCAATTCTTTGCAGGGTTCAAAAGAAGTAAACAAGAAGCGGGAACATCAAGTCTCTTCATGGGAAATGGAGCTAAGGTGCACGTAGTAGCTCAAGGAGACTTTATTTTGAAGCTTCCAAGTGGTTTGGTGCTTATTTTGAAAAATGTTTTGTATGCACCCAATTTATCTCGAAACATTATTTCTGTATTCCGTTTGAAATAATGTGGTTTTAATCTTAATTTCATTAATGATGATATCCATGTTTATTTAGATAAAGTGTTCTATTTTAAGGCTTCGCCTTTGAATGGTATTTATGAATTAGTTCCTGACGACACATCATACAATAGCTCAATGTTCCATGCAAACACCAAGAAACTCAAAAGGGATTTGAGTGATTCCTACTTATGACATTTTCGCCTTGGTCACATAACCGAGAATCGAATGCATACACTTCAAAAGAATGGACTTTTGGAATCAAATGAACTAGACTCGTTTGATGTATGTGAATCTTGTTTACAAGGCAAAATGACTAAAGCACCTTTCAAAGGGACCTATGAAAGGGCTAAAGACTGATTGGGATTAATACATTCGGATGTATGTGGACCCTTTAAGCCCATGGCTAGGAATGGTGAAAGATACTTCGTTACTTTCATTGACGACTTCAGTCGTTTCAGATATGTCTACTTGTTAAGACATAAGGACGAAACTTTTGAAGCATTCAAAGAATATCAAAATGAAGTACAAAATCAACTCAATAAAACAACTAAGGTACTTCGTATCGATAGAGGAGGTGAATACCTAAGCTGTGATGACCCAGAAGTTTTCGACTAAATTTAACCCTAATCTTTATATAATTTCGATACGATAAGCAAAGTTTGTAAAGTTGAATCTCAAAAACTTTGAACTGTGTTCATGTATACATTTGACCTTTGACTAATCCTGACGATTCACGAACAATTAGATGTAAATAAATATGTAAACTTATATGTGTAACTAGATTCTATACACAGGTTATATATATATATATATATATATATATATATATATATATATATATATATATATATATATATATATATATATATATATATATGATTAATAAATACTAAAGATTCAATAAATGAAAATATATTAAACTTAAGTAACAAGTTTGAATATAATTATTATATTAATCTTATTATCATTACTAGTAGTATTATTATTAATAAATTGTTATTATTATTATTATATATATTGTAATGTATAAATATAAATATAAGAATACATAATAACTTGAAATCATAAAATACAAATTCATCAATAGGATTAAAAATGTAAAATAATAATAAATAAATTAATATTAAAATGAATATATATATATATATATATATATATATATATATATATATTTATATATATATATATATATATGTATATATATATATAAATACATACATATTATTATGAATCTATATATAATTTCTATTTATAATTATTACCATATTGTAATTAATAAATATTCAATATTTAATATATATTAACATATAATATATATTATAAAAAGATATAATTAATAATTGTAATATATTAAATTATAAGTTAAAATATCGTTAATACATTAATTGTTGTTATAGTTATTATTAGCATCTTTAAAAATATAAGCGTAAAACTTGTTACATGTAATTTGTTATGTTATTATTAGTATTATTATAAATTACTATTATTAGTATTAATAATAATGTTATTGTTATAAATTTTTATAGTTATTATTATCATTAATAAATATTAATAATATTATAACTAATATTATTATTATTATTAGTACCATTAATAATGTTATTATTATCATTTTCATCATTATCATTATTGGTTATTAAATTTACTAAAATCTTTATTATTGTCATAATTTTATTATTACTCTTATTATTATTATTATCAATCTCATGTTATTATTATTATTATTATTTATATTATTATTAATATAATTATAATTATTAATTATTAATATTAAAAATATAATCCATAAAGATAAAATTACGCGGAAATTAGTTGATGTCAATATCAAAATTTCATTCTTTGCTCCCTAAAATATTGCGTGACTAGTAGGAATCAATAATATCTTGATAGATTACAAAAGCTGTTAGAAATCGCATTCCACCTTTATTTTCTTTAACTTTTTTCGTCTGTCCTTGTTATTTTATTTAATTGACACTTGCATTGTGATAAAAAAAACGAACCATTCCAGTGTTAAAGAATTTCTTCAACCTTCTAACATCAACTATAACTTATATATTCATATATCAGTTTCAAATTGATCGATTTAAAAAGGAAATACTGAAGAACATCCGTCGCTACCTCTGTTCTTACACTTTTTATCAAACACTTCGAATTCAAAAACGATTTTAAAATCTAATAATGCTGTTACGTTAGGAATCTTCCATTTAAACTATCTGCAAAGTCTCAATTTCCAATTCTTCAAAACAAGATCGAATTTTCGAGTCAAACTGTTATTTCAAAAAGTCAAACTTTTTGTTCATCATCAAATTCGAATTCAAGTTGATTTTTTAGATTCAATTAAGGTTACAGAAAGTTTTTAATAAGGATTTAGAATCTTTTTCATGCTTTGATTTTGGTCTAAAACACATTTAATCTTCGACTTTGAAAATTAGTATTTTATCGAGCTTTATATCCTGATACAGCATTTTTTTAAAAATATTTTGTTGTTTTAATTAATCTAATAAATCTCTATATGTTTCTGTATTATTTGCAAATCTTAAAAATTAAAGAAACTGTTAAATTGTTATGAATTTTGAAATTGAGTTGAATGTGAAAGAGGAAGAAGAGAAGAAATATGATACATAAACAAATCGGGTTAACTAAATTTGAAATAGGTTATAATCAGATAAACAGAAGGCAGTAGAGTGGTGAGGGGTGTTAGCGGGTATCCAGGAGGTCACGGGTTTAAGCCCGACTAGGGGCGTTTTTTTTTTTTTTTTTTGAAAAACCTTGAGGTAGTTTACTATCTTAATTATTATTATTATTAGTATTATTTTTATCATTATTATTTTTATTATTATTATGCTTAATATTATAATTATTATTGTTGTTGTTATTATTATTGTTATTATAAGAATTATAATTATTATTATTATTATTATCATAGTTACAAGTGTTATAACAAATACTATTATCATTATACCTATTGTTACTATTATTATTATTATTAGTAATTTATCATTTTAGTATTATTATCATTATTATGATTATGATTATTATTAGTATTATCATTATGAAAATAATATAAATTAGTATCATTTTATAAATATTAGTATTGGTATCATGTTATAACTATTAGTATTATCATTATGTATATTATTATCATTGTTATTTATATTAACTAGATTAATGTAAGTATTATTATACAAAATAATTATAACTATGAAAATAAAAGTTTTAACGATGTTGTTAAGATTATAAGTATATATTAACTATATTAACAAATTATTTTAGAAATATTGATATATAACAATTTATGTATTTATAATATAATACTAAGCAGATATACATATATAATTATAATTATAAAAATATTAATTATTTTGAACGGATATACAAATTAAAAATACATGTTATTAATATAAAAATGGTGTAACCAATGAATATATATATATATATATATATATATATATATATATATATATATATATATATATATATATATATATATATATATATATATTCATTCAATTACGGTTATATATTAATGAATACACAAATGATATAGGTTCGTGAATCCAAGGCCAACCCTGCATTGTTCAATTCTGTCGTATGAATATTTTTACTACAAAATATTGTAGAGTGAGTTTCATTACTCTCTTTTTAAATGCTTTTGCAATATATATTTTTGGGACTGAGAATACATGCACTGCTTTTATAAATGTTTTACGAAATAGACACAAGTAATTGAAACTACATTATATGGTTGAATGATCGAAGCCGAATATGCCCCTTTTTACTTGGTAACCTAAGAATTAGTAAACCAGTCTACTAATTGACGAGAATCCTAAAGATAGATCTATTGGGCCTAACAAACCCCATTCGTTGTAGCGGATGCTTTAGTACTTCGATGTTGTTTTATCATGTCCGAAGGATTTCCCTGAATGATAGGGGATATTCTTATATGCATCTTGTTAATGTCGGTTACCAGGTGTTCAATCCATATGAATGATATTTTTGTCTCTATGCATGGGACGTATATTTATGAGAAATGGAAATATGAAATCTTGTGGTCTATTAAAATTATGGAATGATTATTTATGATAAACTAATGAACTCACCAACCTTTTGGTTGACACATGAAAGCATGTTTATTCTCAGGTATGAAAGAAATCTTCCGCTGTGCATTTGCTCATTTTAGAGATATTACTTGGAGTTATTCATGACATATTTCAAAAGACGTTGCATTCGAGTCGTCGAGTTCATCAAGATTATTATTAAGTCAATTACCGTTGGATATGTTATGAAATGGTATGCATGCCGTCAATTTTCGATGTAATGAAAGTTTGGCTTTTAAAAACAAATGCAATGTTTGTAAAATGTATCATATGAAGGTCAAGTACCTCACAATGTAACCAAATGTAATGTATTCGTCCTGATAGATTAGGACGAGTCGTTATAGGTGGTAACACGGCGGTGGTCTTAGCGAACCAGGTCTTGCATTAGTATGTCTAACTGATAGTTGTTTAGATGCATTAGTGAGTCTGGACTTCGACCTTAGCTGCATGTCAAAAGTTTTGCTTATCATTTCTAGTCAGAAATCATCTGCTTATCATCCTTAGGAAATTACCTGCTTATCATTCTTAGTCTAGACACATCTTACTGCATTGATTGCATGAATAGTGTATAGACAAATTCATATCTTAGCGTATCTGCTAATCCATATCTTAGCGTATCTATTACTGTAGACTTTATCTGACACGTTTCCTTAATTTCCTCCGTAATCTACAGGATCTTCTGTACTATATTTGATATTCTATATAATTAGAATATTATCCAATAACCGAAAATCATTTCATATCGAAAATCCTCTAACTGATCATAAGAGATGGATCCTACACCTAGCTTGGATTCCATTAGTTCCGGAAGCAATTTCGAGATGCGTATTGAAGTAGACTCTGAATTCAATGAACCCGAAGTGTCTCCACCGTTTAGCTATTTTTCTTTCTGGAGGAGATGGGGGTGGGTCCGAGACTTACTCACTCGATGGAGAAATGAAGAAGGCGAGCCCTACTACAAACCAAACTTACCTCCTAACATTGGAGAAAACGATGTACTCACCGGTGAACCTATGCGCAACACTGTATTCACTCTTCTTGCTAAAGTTTTCCACCTCGAAGGTCGCATTACTGCAATCTCAGAAAATATTCAACTTCTACTTCCGAATAACAATCGAAGGGGAATATTAGAAGAAGTTAGGGAACTTCGAATTGATAATCAAGATCTATCGAATCAGATGAGTAGATGGATAGAAATGATAAAGGGTAGGATAGAAACCCTGACAAGAATGGTGCGTGATCTACAAGCTATACTTACTACACCAACATCATCACCAACCTCAGCACCAACAACACTTGTAGCACCGACAGCAACAGTACCACCATCAGCAGCACCAGTAGCATAACCAGTACCAACAACAACAACATCATCACACGTCTCAACCTCGCAATCTATACCTCAAGCATAATCATCGTTCTACGAATCGTTCTACATAAACTATCTTCATCCTTCATGGCGATTATGTAATCTCTAATGTTTTAAAGATTATGTACTCTAGCTCTAGCCGTAAATCTGATGAGTTTAATATCACATTGACTCATTAAATCTATGATTACGTCTGAAAAAAATATATATGTATATATGTTTTCATAAAGATTGTAATTAAAAGTTTTATTGTACAATCTGTTAATGGTGAAAATATTTTAATGGGTAGGTAATACCCGAGGAATATTTAGATTCCACATTAATAAGTTACACTGTACATTCTTCGAATCTGATTCAATGATCATTTACTATCCTACTTACATCTACAGACATACGTATTCGTTCACCACAGAATAACCATTTTTATTCAAATTTCATATTTGGATTTTGAACTATCAGAATCCAACAAGTGAATTTTGAAGAAAACATTGAACAAAATAAAATTTGTTAGAAACAAACAAATTAACTATGAAAAAATTTTTGTTAAGAATCCACGCTAACTGTTCCTAGCTAACTGATTACATTTTATTTATCGCAATTTATTTATCGCAATTTATATTCTCGCAATTTTATTTATCGTCATTTAATTTCTGTTATTTATTTTACGCACTTTAAATATCGGGACACGTATACAAGGTTTTGACATATCATATCGACGCATCTATATATATTATTTGGAATAACCATAGACATTCTATATGCTATAATGATCGAGTTCACTATACAGGGTTAAGGTTGATTCTACAATAATATATATACTTTGAGTTGTGATCAAGTCTGAGACATGTACACGGGTCACGATACGTATTAATTAATTCGAATATTATATATTAAACTATATATAAATTATTGAATTGCTAACTGTGGACTATCAACTGAGGACTACCAACATTGGACAATTAAAATGAATTAAAATATTGATTATAACATATGAAACTAAATAATTCTTCAAGTTTGCCACTTGATTTCATCTTAAACCTCATTTATATCTTGACAATTACAATCTGCGTTCAAACCTTTCATGATTCTTGAAAACACCTAAATCGAGAAGATGAACCAACCGCACTTCATTTATGGAAGAAAAGATTGATGCATATAGTTATGCACCTGAGAAACTCTCGGCAACTTAGTAAACGTTTAACATGTAGCTGTGCTAATTCCTTAGTGTTATTATTACCCAAAATAACTTGGTAATCCCTTTCAAAGTAGCAAATTTTGTCATAGGTCCAGCAAGTCAACTTCGACTTTTCGTTCGAAACAACCTTATTATCACCTTGATTTATATGCATGCTCTTTTATTGTTACCAGAGAACCTTTTATATTGCATCATATTACCAGCAGATGTACTAGCAACCTCGTCGCTCCTTGGTTTAAATCCCTCCGACAAATCACTATATTTATCTATTGAAGTCTCATCATGTACTCATCCGCATCTTGTAACAAGAATTGCCATACCAATTACCGGGAATCAGCAAATCTGTATTGTGAGTCTCGCAACATTTCCACATCAACAGTTATATGTATCCATATAACATTTATCTCTTAGAACTATGATCTTCCATTCTGAAATTCTGAAAAGCACCCAGTCTGCGAATTAATACTCTGAATTTTGAAAAGTTGAATGAAGCAACAAAACTTGTAAACGACCTCAACAGCCAAAAGTTGATGATAAAGAATTGTATGTTGGCAAAGCTCAGAAAAGTTTGAAACTGAAAAACTGATTGAGCAAACTACGAAGGAGTCTCTGAACAAAACACAAGGACTAAACTTGTACATTAAGAATCCTGATGATTCTGTTTCTGATGAAATCTTTAGCGAATACTTTGCTTTTAACTCCAAACTCTTGGGGACAAATTTTCTTCACCATCCTTCGATATTAGAAATTCCAAGATATCATCATATCTTTCATTATAAATATCCTCCATATTTCTGAAGATATTTTCATAACTATTCTTATCTGAAATCATTAATCTCTTCGTGCTATCAGTGTTACATCATATAGAAACTGTTAGTTTCTATATTATGTAAACTTTTGAGCTTAAAATATGAATGTTATTGAAGTAATATTGGGAACTGAAGCATGAGTTAGTATAATATAATGACACTTGATCAACGTGATTATATTACAGTAAGTCATGCTGAGTTTCTAATGAAACATGATGATTCACAGACTATAATGTCATCATGTGTCATGTTACATAACTCTTTCATTCTGCTTAATTTCTGAACATATCAAAAAAAAAATATTCTTGATAGTTCTATTCTCAGTGATTCTGGTAAGTTGACAAATCAAATCGTGCTATCACGTTCTTTCTTGCTTAGAACATGGAGTTCATTCAAAACTCCATATTTACGAAATTTGGACCATTACTCGCTTTACTAGAGGTCGAGAAGATAATAAAAAGGCAAAGAGCTCCAAAATATAAGAGAAAATATAAAGTCCAATAATAAAACGGAGGTTACAAACCGTGGATATTAATACGAATAGCAATATAAAGGCACGGTATAATTAAGAATAGTATTACCCCAAGGTAATAATAGAAGTGAATAGATTCCTCCGGTGGTAAATGGAAAAAAAGAATGACAGAAATGATAATTAGGAAAATAACAAGGATTAGAACGGGATTAAGCATTTTCATTATCTTTTGGATGTATGAACTAAGAAAGAAAGTATAGGAATGGTGAGAATAATGGAACGGAAGAGCTTAATTTATAATGGAAATATCAGACAGAGTAATCGAGGCAGATCACCATATTTAATTATAGAGATCTTAATTTCCTTACTCGTCGAAGAACCAAATCTTTTAAATTTCAAAGATTTTCTTTAAATCCCTTGAATTTCGAAATTCAATCGTGACTACGTCACCAGTTAAGTCAAATCTTCATTTACTCATTTCACTCTTTTGTGATAGCTTCATTCGTACTCTTCGAATGATCGAATTGTTTTATCCATATTACTCAATAATGATAAAACTCTATTTACCAACTCATATTTGTCATGAAAACATTTTTATTGATAGCCATAACGAACTCACTCAAATTTCGGGACGAAATTTCTTTAACGGGTAGGTACTGTGACGACCCGGAAGTTTTCGACTAAATTTAAACCTAATCATTATATAATTTTGATACGATAAGCAAAGTTTGTAAAGTTTAATCTCAAAAACTTTGAACTGTGTTCATGTATACATTTGACCTTCGACTAATCTCGACGATTCACGAACAATTAGATGTAAATAAATATGTTAACTTATATGTGTAACTAGATACTATACACAGGTAACATTATATATATATATATATATATATATATATATATATATATATATATATATATATATATATATATATATATATATATATATATATATATATATATATATATATATATATATATATATATATGATTAATAAATACTAAAGATTCAATAAATTATACAATTGGTCAATATGTTATAATAAATGAAAATATATTAAACTTAAGTAACAAGTTTGAATATAATTGTTATATTAATCTTATTATCATTACTAGTAGTATTATTATTAATAAATTGTTATTATTATTATATATATATTGTAATGTATAAATATAAATATAAGAATACATAATAACTTGAAATCATAAAATACAAATTCATCAATAGGATTAAAAATGTAAAATAATAATAAATAAATTAATATTAAAATGAATATATATACATATATATATATATATATATATATATATATATATATATATATATACATACATATTATTATGAATCTATATATAATTTCTATTTATAATTATTACCATATTGTAATTAATAAATATTAAATATTCAATATATATTAACATATAATATATATTATAAAAATATATAATTAATAATTGTAATATATTAAATTATAAGTTAAAATATCGTTAATACATTAACTGTTGTTATAGTTATTATTAGCATCATTAAAAATATAAGAGTAAAACTTCTTACATGTAATTTGTTATGTTATTATTAGTATTATTATAAATTAGTATTATTAGTATTAATAATAATGTTATTGTTATAAATTTTTATAGTTATTATTATCATTAATAAATATTAATAATATTAAAACTAATATTATTACTATTATTAGTACCATTAATAATGTCATTATTATCATTTTCATCATTATCATTATTGGTTATTAAACTTACTAAAATCTTTATTATTGTCATAATTTTATTATTACTCTTATTATTATTATCAATGTCATGTTATTATTATTATTATTATTAGTATTTATATTATTATTAATATAATTATAATTATTAATTATTAATATTAAAAATATAATCCATAAAGATAAAATTACGCGGAAATCAGTTGATGTCAATATCAAAATTTCATTCTTTGCTCCCTAAAATATTGCGTGACTAGTAAGAATCAATAATATCTTGATAGATTACAAAAGCTGTTAGAAATCGCATTCCACCTTTATTTTTTTTAACTTTTTTCGTTTGTCCTTGTTATTTTATTTAATTGACACTTGCATTGTGATAAAAAAATGAAGCATTCCAGTGTTAAAGAATTTCTTCAACCTTCTAACATCAACTATAACTTATATATTCATATATCAGTTTCAAATTGATCGATTTAAAAAGGAAATACTGAAGAACATCCGTCGCTACCTCTGTTCTTACACTTTTTATCAAACACTTCGAATTCGAAAACGATTTTAAAATCTAATAATGCAGTTACGTTAGGAATCTTCCATTTAAACTATCTGCAAAGTCTCAATTTCCAATTCTTCAAAACAAGATCGAATTTTCGAGTCAAACTGTTATTTCAAGAAGTCAAACTTTTTGTTCATCATCAAATTCGAATTCAAGTTGATGTTTTAGATTCAATCAAGGTTACAGAAAGTTTTTAATAAGGATTTAGAATCTTTTTCATGCTTTGATTTTGGTCTAAAACACATTTAATCTTCGACTTTGAAAATTGGTATTTTATCGAGCTTTATATCCTGGTACAGCATTTTTTTAAAAAATATTTTGTTGTTTTAATTAATCTAATAAATCTCTATATGTTTCTGTATTATTTGCAAATCTTAAAAATTAAAGAAACTGTTAAATTGTTATGAATTTTGAAATTGGGTTGAACGTGAAGGAGGAAGAAGAGAAGAAATATGATACATAAACAAATCGGGTTAACTAAATTTGAAATTGGTCATAATCAGATAAACAGAAGGCAGTAGAGTGGTGAGGGGTGTTAGCGGGCATCCAGGAGGTCACGGGTTCGAGCCCGACTCGAGGCGTTTTTTTTTTTTTAAAAAACCTTGAGGTAGTTTACTATCTTTATTATTATTATTATTAGTATTATTATTATTATCATTATTATTTTTATTATTATTATGCTTAATATTATAATTATTATTGTTGTTGTTATTATTATTGTTATTATAAGAATTATAATAATTATTATTATTATCATAGTTACAAGTGTTATAACAAATACTATTATCATTATAAGTATTAATATTATTATTATTATTATTAGTAATTTATCATTTTAGTATTATTATCATTATTATGATTATGATTATTATTAGTATTATCATTATGAAAATAATACAAATTAGTATCATTTTATAAATATTTGTATTGGTATCATGTTATAACTATTAGTATTATCATTATGTATATTATTATCATTGTTATTTATATTAACTAGATTAATGTAAGTATTATTATACAAAATAATTATAACTATGAAAATAAAAGTTTTAACGACGTTGTTAAGATTATAAGTATATATTAACTATATTAACAAATTATTTTAGAAATATTGAAATATAACAATTTAGGTATTTATAATATAATACTAAGCAGATATACATATATATATATATATATAATTATAATTATAAAAATATTAATTATTTTGAACGGATATACAAATTAAAAATACATGTTATTAATATAAAAATGGTGTAACCAATGAATTTATATATATATATATATATATATATATATATATATATATATATATATATATATATATATATATATATATATATATATATATATATATATATATATATATATATATATATATATAGATATATTCATTCAATTACGATTATATATTAATGAATACACAAATGATATAGGTTCGTGAATTCAAGGCCAACCCTGCATTGTTCAATTCCGTCGTATGAATATTTTTACTACAAAATATTGTAGAGTGAGTTTCATTACTCCCTTTTTAAATACTTTTGCAATATATATTTTGGGACTGAGAATACATGCGCTGCTTTTATAAATGTTTTACGAAATAGACACAAGTAATCAAAACTACATTATATGGTTGAATGATCAAAGCTGAATATGCCCCTTTTTACTTGGTAACCTAAGAATTAGTAAACCAGTCTACTAATTGACGCGAATCCTAAAGATAGATCTATTGGGCCTAACAAACCCCATCCGTTGTAGCGGATGCTTTAGTACTTCGATGTTGTTTTATCATGTCCGAAGGATTTCTCGGAATGATAGGGGATATTCTTATATGCATCTTGTTAATGTCGGTTACCAGGTGTTCAATCCATATGAATGATATTTTTGTCTCTATGCATGGGCCGTATATTTATGAGAAATGGAAATATGAAATCTTGTGGTCTATTAAAATTATGGAATGATTATTTATGATAAACTAATGAACTCACCAACCTTTTGGTTGACACTTGAAAGCATGTTTGTTCTCAGGTATGAAAGAAATCTTCCGCTGTGCATTTGCTCATTTTAGAGATATTACATGGAGTCATTCATGACTTATTTCAAAAGACGTTGCATTCGATTCGTCGAGTTCATCAAGATTATTATTAAGTCAATTATCATTGGGTATGTTATGAAATGGTATGCATGCCTTCAATTTTCGATGTAATGAAAGTTTGTCTTTTAAAAACGAATGCAATATTTGTAAAATGTATCATATAGAGGTCAAGTACCTCGCAATGTAACCAAATATAATGTATTCGTCCTGATGGATTAGGATGGGTCGTTATATAAGCAATGCTTTCCAAGATCATCTTAAAAGTTGTGGGATTATCTCGCAACTTACTCCTCCTGGAACACCCCAACTTAATGGAGTTTCCGAAAGGAGGAACCGAACCCTAATGGATATGGTTCGATCTATGATGGCTAGAAGCTCGTTACCTCTATCATTTTAGAGTTATTGTCTATGCTCCGTGGATCGTATTTTAAATATGGCCCCAACCAAGAAAGTGGAACGAACACCTCATGAGATGTGGTTTGGAAAACCTCCATCTCTATCATACTTAAAGGTATGGGGATGTGAAGCTTACCCTAAGTGTTACGTCCCTAATAAGTTGAATGCTCGATCCACGAAGTGTATCTTCATAGGATATCCCAAGGATGATATGGGATACTATTTCTATGATCCATCCGAGCAAAATGTATTTGTTGCTCGGAAGGCGGAATTCCTTGAAACTAAGTTCCTAATGGAAGGTAATAATGAAAGGAAGATAGATCTTGAAGA
This sequence comes from Rutidosis leptorrhynchoides, assembly GCF_046630445.1. NCBI lineage: Eukaryota > Viridiplantae > Streptophyta > Magnoliopsida > Asterales > Asteraceae > Rutidosis > Rutidosis leptorrhynchoides. Next base: position 205,225,448 of record NC_092340.1, read on the forward strand.
GGTTCAAGATCAAATAGATGATACACAATTGGTTGACACTAGCACTCAACATGAAAATGTTGAGAATGATCAAATGGATGATCAAAGTATACAAGACGTTCGCAAATCTGGTAGAATTAGTAATCCTCCTGAGAGATATGGGTTTCTCATGGATGGTTCCTATGTGGTTAATTTGGATGAAGCAACAAACTACCAAGATGCTTTATCAAGGATTGATAAAGATAAATGGCAGGAAGCCATGAACGCTGAGATGCAATCCATGTATGACAACCAAGTTTGAGAACTTGTTGCACAACCTACTGGCTCAAGGTTAGTTGATTGTAAATGGTTTTTCAAGATGAAAACCGACATACATGGTAACTTGGATACATACAAAGCTAGACTTGTAGCAAAAGGTTTCACTCAAACTCAAGGGGTTGACTATGATGAAACTTTTTTGCCTGTGGCAATGCTAAAGTCTATTAGGATATTATTTGCCATTGCTGCTCATTATGATTGTGAAATATGGCAAATGGATGTCAAGCCCGCTTTCCTAAATGGGCATCTTGACGAAGATGTCTATATGGTACAGCATGAAGGTTTTGTTGATTCGAAATATCCTAAAAAGGTATGAAAGTTAAAGAAGTCAATCTACAGATTGAAACAAGCATCTAGAATGTGGAATCATCGTTTTAATGAGGAGGCCAAGAAATTTGGCTTCATTAAAAATGGTGATGAAGCTTGTGTATACAAGAAAGCTAGTGGGAGCACTATCATGTTCCTTGTACTATATGTGGATGATATATTGTTATTTGGAAATGATATTCCGGCAATGCAAGGTGTTAAAACTTGGTTAAGTAAATGGTTCTCCATTAAGAATCTTGGAGAAGCACAATACGTTTTAGGGATTGAGATCTACAGAGATAGATCCAAGAAACTGATAGGTTTGAATCAAAGTGCATACATTGAAAAGATCTTGAAAAGGTTCACAATGGAGAACTCTAAGAAAGGTTTGGTACCTATTCAAAGAGGAACGCTTCTCAGTTCATCTCAGTGCCCTACCACGAAAGATGAACAAGAGAGAATGAATAAAGTCCCATACGCATCTGCCATTGGGTCAATCATGTATGCAATGATATGCACTAGACCGGATGTGTCATGCACGCTTAGCCTGACAAGTAGATACTAGAATAACCCAGGAAACAGTCATTGGATTGCTGTCAAAAGTATATTGAAATACCTTAGGAGGACTAAGGGTATGTTTCTAATATATGGGTCTGGTGATGAGGAACTCGCTGTAAAAGGTTACGTGGACGCGAGTTTCCAAACTGATCGAGATGATTCTCGATCACAATCCGGTTATGTCTTCACATTAAATGGAGGTGCGGTCTGTTGGAAGAGTTCAAAACAGGATGTTGTTGCCTTATCCACTACAGAGTCAGAGTACATTGCCGCCTCATTGGCAGCTCAGAAAGCTGCATGGATGAAGAAATTCATCGACAACTTAGGAGTGGTCCCTTCCATTCAGGACCCTCTTGAGATCTTTTGTGACAACGAGGGTGCGATTGCTCAAATCAAGGAACCTCGTGCTCACCAAAAGACCCGTCACATTGAGAGGAGATTCAACTACATAAGGGATGAAGTTGAAAAGGGAAAGATATGTATTCGCAAAGTTCATACAGATCTTAATATAGCGGATCCACTCACGAAACTCTTACATGGTGCGAAACATCAAGGGCATGTTAATGCATTAGGGCTTCGATATTCTAGTGATTGGTTATGATCTGTTTTATGTATTGTAAGGGAACGAAATGGTTCAAACTCATTAATATAATTATGGTGTTAATTCATTTTGAGTTAAGTTCCTATTTTGCATATTTTATCCATGAATAAGCTATTATTCTAAATTCCGTAGTCGATCACATTTGTGGGAACAAGTGTGAGGTTTAGACTATTATGAACTTGGATTGGTATACATTCATAGGCTGAATGCGGGGCAAGGTTGCGACCAAAGTTCATAGATATTTGTAGGATACAAATATTGGAAGACCCGCCCTCAAGATTTACTAAATGGAGCCTTTGTGGTTGATCACATGTAATCTTGAGTAAAGGCGAATATCATTGTATCCTCTGACCTAAGATATATATTAGGTTCGAATATTCACTAAATATTATGCCTTGATTCTTTCCTTCGCTATTCTGAAATATGGTAGTCCATAAGGAAGATCTCAGGTGTAATACAAAGTATATATCTAGGACGTATTTAGTCAAGATGGAATTTGTCCCTCTTATTCGTTGAGAGTCAGATGTCTAAGGCCTAATAAAGTTAAATCTAAAAGAGAGTGATCATTATGTGTCTCTTGGAGATGGGAACTCGAAAGGGATGATGTTATTGAATGGCACAAAGTCATAACATATTGGGGGTGATGGACGGTCGTTAGGTGGTATCCATCACTTGCATTAATTTCTTATGTTTCTCGTGCAAGTGGGAGATTGAAGGTATTTCGTATGCCCGAGAGACATATTAAATTAACGTGGCTAATATTTTTTGATCCAAGTCGGGTCATACCCAATAACAAGCTTACTGACACCTTATTCGTATTTTATCTTGGCATTTGGATCGTTGATTAAATACGCGACACTTGAACTTTAAGAAAAATGGTTTTCTGAAATATTAATTGATGTATATATATACATATATATATATATATAAATTATGGAATAATTTATATGATATGGATTTAATTATTTATAGGTTAAATAATTAATTAATTATGTTACATTTTATAAAATAGGTTTTATAAATGATGTACACATAATAAATAAAATGGAAGTTTTATAAAATGTATTTTATAAAATTAATTGAAAGTTTTGTAAAATGTATTTTATAAAATCTATTAAAACCATTTTATTTAAAATCTTGGAAGTGGCATTGGGAGGGAGGTTTTTGCATTCCCAAGACTCACTCATTGACCACTTTATTCCATCTCCAAATGCATATGTCTTGAGACTTGACTCTTTGGAACACACACATGCATCAACACATCAAGTAAGCAAAAAAAATTCTGCACTTCTCCTTTTTTTGGGCTGCTGGCCGTGGGCATCCAAGAGCTAAAAGGGGTTCTCAATCTGTTTTTTGCAAGCCAATTTCATGTGTCTAAAATCCTAACCAACTTGCTAAAGGTGTTGGTGGTTAGCTTGGGGTATAACTACTTGAGGTTTCATCCATTTGAGGCACCATTCATCATCATCATCCTCATCACTTACCAACAAGCTTGGAGTAGGTATAATTTCTTTTCTTGCTTGTAGTTTCTAAGTATATTTCATAAATTGATCCTAATTGGGATTTAACTTTAAATGGTTAAAGATTAACAAGTCACAAAATGGTAATTTACATGCTTCCGCTATCTTAATTCTTAAATGGTTTTAAGCATATTATGAACTTGTTAAATCCCAACATCAAGTTCTGGAGTTCCTGCTCCATCTTAACAATCTCAGTATAAGGTCAATACTCCTCGATCATCCTTTGTTTCAATTCCTCCCATGAAGTCTCAAAAGCCTGATCCATACCTACATACTTTGCATACGTATTCCACCATGTTAAAGCGCCATCGGCAGTTTATAGGATGCAAACTTTGTTCTATACGCATCTCTATAACCGCTGATAGGGAAAACAGACTCAAGCTTCTCAAACCAATGAGTCAGACCAACTGGGCCTTCAGTACCAGTGAATTTATGCGGCTCGCAGCTTTTGAAAGCCTTATATGTGCACCCTCATTGGTTAGTGTTGGTGTTGACAGTATTGGTTTGCTGATCTTTGGTAGTGTTGGTATGGTTCCTTTGATTGCTGTTAGTTCCATTCCGTAGTTCAGCTACAGCCTCGGTTAATCCTTCATTGATCCATCGTCGGACATCAGCTTGGGTAACACTCTTGGGCGACATTATCTTTCTGGTCAAGATAACACACCGGGTTGGCGTCGATGAAATCAGTATGTAAAAATATGCTAGCAACGGGTAATGTTGCGTAGTAGATAATAATAAATCATAAAGATTCTATTAGTGCTAATAGTAAGTAGTAGTGATACATAGTGCTTGATCATATACATAGCATTGTATATGTATATTTTATTGGCTAAAGGCCAAAGGCAGAACTACGTGAATTATAAGACAAAGCTATGCAATATCCGCTGAAAATAAGTACAGCGGTTATGTTTTCGCATTAATGCAAGATTGCGGTTTAATCCGATGAGTTTCCGCGGATAGTTAAGTAACTCGCAGACCGCGGATATTTCGAATCCTATAAATAGGGAGCTTGGCCTCTCATTTATGGGTTGTTGATTCTCTGCCATTTTACCCAAGCCTTCGTAATTTCCACTTGTGATCTTGCCCAAGGGATTTTTACACCGCGCGAAGGTGAAATATGCTAATTAACAATCAAGACCGGGTCGGGGTGGTTGATCACTTGATAGTTAAAGTGAAAGACGATCATCGGGGCCCAAAATAATTATCAAACATCCCATCCTCCATTATAATCTTATTGCACTCAATCCGTAATTAAGTAACATCATTAATTATGGATTGATCAATTGGCGCCATCCGTGGGACACGTTTTACAAATTAAACTGAAAATTTTTTGTTTTATGCCGTTAAACAATTAATTCGACGGTTTAATTTCAATCGTGTTTTTGTTGTGATGATTTGCAAGTGCATACATCTAAAATCGGCGGTGAATTGCTTGATTGCTTAGAATAATGAGTAATATTGGAAATAATAGTGATGTAGTGGTCGCTGTGCGAGCGAATGCCCAAAAAAGAGGAAAAAAGTGAAAATCCACTAAAATGTATCATAATTGGCAATTTGCGCCAATTAGTTTCCCAAAAATGTAGAGCGATGATTTCTCTGAAATGTCGATAGTTGTATCGTGCAAAATCACGGAAGCTGACATCACAGTCATGAAAGTACATGTCGATAACGGCAGTAGCGTCGATATTATTTACGAATAATGCTTTGCTCAATTGCCAGAAAGTATTAAAATAAACCTGCAAACAACCGCAGTTTCGCTAACCGGTTTTGCAGGAGAATCTTCATTACCTATAGGTGTTTTGCCATTAAACATCGAGTTAGCTGATGTTAATGATGACGCTTTGGTGCGATTAGATTTTTATGTTATGCGAGCCTCTTCTCGCTATAACATGCTGCTGGGAAGAACTGCTATAAGTAAATTTGGAATTGTCCCGTCCACAATTCATGGCATAATTAAGTTTCCAACATATAAGGGAGTCGCCACAATATGTTCAATGAGCATTATGCCTATTTGCGCGGCTATTAACGTAAAAACCGCAGGGCAAGAACCTGCTGATGGTGCGGATGCTATGGAAATAATTAATCCCGCATATTCATAGCAGAAAATCAAAGTAGGACGTAATGTTAGTGCGGATACTAGAAAACAAATTGTGTTATTACTTGTCCAGTGTATGGATGTTTTTGCCTGGTGCGAAAACGATATGACTGGTGTTCCGCGTCATATTACGAAACATAGGCTTAATGTGAATCCAGCTCTAAAACCCGTAGTGCAAAAACGAAGGGGTATGGCCCCAGATCGCGTAAAATGGCTATGTGAAGAAGTAACAAAATTGGTGCGAGCTGGAATTTTGCGCGAAGTCCAATACCAATCTTGGATTGTGAATCCAGTGTTGGTGAAAAAACCTGATGGTTCCTGGAGAATGTGTATTGATTACAAAGATTTGAATAAAGCGTGCCCCAAGGATAACTATCCGCTTCCAGAAATCGATTTAAAAGTAGAATCTTTACATGCTTTTCCATATAAATGTTTTCTGGACGCAGCAAGAGGTTATCATCAGATTCCTATGGCGCAAGAAGACGCAGATAAAACCGCATTTCATACGGACAAAGGCATATATTGCTATATAATGATGCCTTTCGGGTTAATCAATGCGGGTGCGACATATCAACGGTTGATTGATACCGCGTTTGATAAACAAATAGGGCGTAATCTTAAAGCTTATGTAGATGATTTATTCATCAAAAGTACGACGCAAGAGCGGATCATTGAAGATATGCGCGAAACATTTGACAAGTTGCGAAAAATAAACATGAAGCTTAATCCGTTAAAATGTAGTTTTGGCGAAACGGAGGGGAAATTTTTGGGATATCTTGTTACAGAACAAGGTATTCAAGCTAATCCAAAAAAGATCGCGGCCATAGAAAATATGACCACGCCAAAAATGGTTAAGGAAGTGCAAAGTTTGACGGGCAAATTAGCAGCATTAACGCATTTTTTGTCTAAAGTCGCTGAAAGGCAGTTGCCATTTTTCAAAACCCTAAAAGGTTGCTTGAAGCAAAAGAATTTTGTTTGGTCCAGCGAAGCAGAATCTGCGTTTCAAGAGATGAAAAAGTTGTTAAAAACTTTGCCTACACTAACAGCGCCGGTTCATGGCGAAACTCTTTATCTTTATATCTCAGTAGCAAACGAAGCTTTTGGCTCAATTTTGATCGCGGAAAGGAACAAAATACAAAAGCCAGTGTATTTTGTTAGTAAAGCTCTTACGGGAAGTGAAATAAACTATGCGCCGATTGAAAAGTTTGTGTATGCACTCATTTTAACAACGCGAAGGCTATGAAGATATTTTCAAGGGCATCCGGTGCATGTATTAACTAATCTGCCAATCAGGCAAGTCTTAACAAAGCCAGAGATATCTGGTAGACTCGCATTATGGGCAGTAGAATTAGGTGCTTATCAAATATCTTACCTTCCGCGTAGCGCTTAAAAAGGACAAGTTATGGCGGATTATCTCGCTGAACTGTCTGGAGAGTTGGAGGTGATTAACGAGCGAACCGCACTAAAACCTGAACACGGCAAAACTTGGGATTTATTTACTGATGGTGCTTTATGTGTAGAAGGTGCAGGTGCTGGTTTAGTTTTGGCAAGTTCAAGTGGTAAGGAGCATACTTATGCTCTGCGGTTTAATTTTGACGTGACAAACAATGAGGCAGAGTATGAGGCATTGCTCGCAGGCTTAAATATTGCACGAAAAATGAATATTGTTAAGTTGCGTGCATTTACGGATTCGCAGCTAGTAGCGAATCAGTTTAGCTGATCTTTTGAAGCACATGATCCTTCTATGCAGAAGTACTTGCAGTTATTAAAGGAAACTGCAGCGCGTTTTGAACATTTTGAACTCGTGCAAGTGCCAAGAAGTCAAAACAAGAAAGCGGATGCTTTAAGCAAATTAGCCGCTTTAACTTTTTCGCATTTTCAAAAGCAAGTATGGGTTGAAGAATTGCAAAGTAAGTCGATAGATAGTGACTTGATGGTTGCGTCTGTAATTGAAGAACAGCCAAACTGGATGGAGCCAATCCTACAATATATCCGCAGTAATATTCTGCCAAAGGATAGTCGCGAAGCTCGTTTAGTGCAAGAGCGAGTGCCAATGTATATCATTTAAGATGATATCTTATATTGCAAATCATACTGATGCGATGTGTTGGCCCAATCGAGGCAGAAATAAATGTTGAGGAAGTACATAATGGTACTTGTGCACTGCATTCTGGTTACAAAACTATCGCAGCAAAAATTATGCGGATGGGATACTTTTGGCCATCCCTATACCGCGATGTAGCTAAAATTGTTAAACGCTGTAAAAGTTGCCAATGGCATGCTCCGCAGAATCGAATGCCGCGACATGACATGATCCTCGTTAATTCGCCGTGGCCATTTAATAAATGGGCTATTGACATTGTAGGGCCATTTCCTGCAGGGCCCGGCAATGTTAAATTTCTCATCGTTGCAATCGATTATTTTACTAAGTGGGTTGAAGCTAAGGCGGTTCGCACTATTACTGGTGTGCAAGTGCGAAATTTTGTTTGGGAATACATTGTTTGCAGGTTTGGTATTTCGCGAGAATTGGTTAGCGATAACGGTGCACAAATAGCGAAAGATCCTTTCAAGACATAGTACGCTGATCTAAATATAATACCAAAGTTTACGTCAGTGGCGCACCCGCAAGCCAATGGACTGTGCGAAGTAACCAACCGCGATATTGTCAGCGGTATTAAAAAGAGGTTATGTGAAAGGCGAACTGGTTGGGTAGATGAATTACCCAATATGTTATGGGCACATCGCACTACTTTTAAAAAGAGTACAGGTGAAACACCTTTTAGTTTGGTGTATGGTTCTGAGGCAGTAATCCCCGCAGAAATTCTGGTACCAACGCATCGAATTGCTAACTTTGATGACGAAGCAAATGATGCTGCGTTGAGCGAAAATCTAAATTTCATAGAAGAGCGGAGATTAATGGCGGCTATCAGAGAAGCGAATAATAAACAGCGAATTGCTAAATATTATAATAAAAGAGTGCGTGCTTTATCCTTCGCTATAGGTGAATGGGTGCTGCGAAATAATGAAGCAAGCAGAGCAGAAAATCCTGGTAAATTGGGTCCTAATTGGGAAGGCCCTTATCAGATTGTGGCAATTAATGCGGCAGGATCATATAAGCTCGCAGATATGGAAGGGCGAACTTTACCTAATGCATGGCATGCTGTTTTGTTAAAGCGATATTATGCATAGTTTTGTGGAAACTATCAGATATATATGTATCAAGTGCGAAATTGGGTACAAGGCATATGGCTAATGTACTTATTAAGTGTTTTTGTTTTTAATTTTTTGCAAGTCTTAATCACACTTGACGAAATTTCAAAAATAAACACTTATAAAAGTATGCGAAAAGCTTATATATGAAATGCGAATAGTTATGAAACGTTTTGCAATCTGTTTCATAATGATATAGTATTACGCAGTGTTTAAAAAGCAAAGTGATGAAATTGCCCACTTTAGCATGCAAATTATTGCGAAAGGAGTGATATATCCTGAATATTTGATCTTGCCAATATTTAGATGCTTCACAATGCTAATTAATAGCCTAAGGATCGTTTTAGCGGACTTAGAAGATTCATAACGTATACGCATATACGCATACAAATTGTTTCGCAAAAGTACGCGCTTATTATGTGCACAATAATAAGAGCTGGAAATTGCAAAGGACAAGTTTGTGTTATGAATATTGTTGATAAGAGCGCTATATAAATAAAGAGTACTCGCGAACAAATATAAAAAATAAAGTTTCATTGATAATGATGCAGAGATAGCTGCGCGCTAATTTCTACAATATTCTATTCTAGCTTAGATAAGTCAAGCTCAAAGATGTCTTTTAAAGTGGCATCATCTTGTTGACTTATTGCAGTAACTTTGTCGATTGGAATATCCGCTAAACTTGCTTGTGCAGCGGCAGCTGCTTCGCGTGCATCTTTAAGTGAACAAACGCGATCTCCAATGGCGGGAGGTAGTGGATCTGGTATGGTGCAATGTGGAGCAATTTCATCCAGAAACTCTACTCTCTTGCGCAGTCGTAAAGCAGCTGCATAAGTGGAAAATAGGACATTCACGGGACATGAATTGAGAACCTTTTTAGCAAACTCTGGTAGGTGTTGGCGGAGTTGCGTGAACTCAAGCTTCGCGGAAGCTGCTGCGGCTACAGCGATGTCTCTCTCTGCATTAAGCTTTGAAACCTCCTCTTGCAATGAAGAGATTGTGGTTTCAAAACTCTTTTCTTTGTCAGCTGTAGCGGACACCTGTAGCTTCAATTCATCTACCGCGGTTTTAGCCGCGGTAAGTTCGTAGGAGAGGTCAACACAGCGTTTCTCGCTGTTTTCAGCCTTGATCCTCTCAGCATTGTACTTTTTCTGTTCAGATCCAAGCACATTGAAAAATTGTTCTTGCCGGCATATCATATCGTACGCCGAGTTGAAGCACATATAGAAGTTTTGCACGAAACTGTTATGCGCATCAAGTGCAGAAAGTTTGGAAAATTCGCGGTGAAGCTCGCCAGGAATTGCTAATTTCATTTGCTGACGCTGATCTTGAGCAGCGCTAGCAGATGCATAGGTATAACTGGATAGGCCGTCAATCCGCACTCCATAAGAATCAGGGGGAGTGCGGAGTAGCACGGTGATTTGTGCCGCAGAATCTGGGCTAGGAAACACCGGGTTAAAGGTCGAGTCTCCTGTAAAAAATGAAAATGTTATATCAATAAACGTAGATATTTCATAAAATGATATGCGCTAAACATGATTGATTCATACCAGTTTGTTGGCCTCCTTCATAATCCGTTATGATCGGATTATCGTATAAAGGAGTGCTTTGCTTGAGCTTCTTGCTCTGCGTTGATGGCGGTGTTTGAAAGGGTCGTTTTGCAGAGCCTGTTTGTGATGACGGTGACTTTGTCGTCAAATCAACAACGGGAATGGCCGGTTTCTCCTGTCTGCTTTGATGACCGGAGGATGTCACCGATTTAGCCTCCGGACTAGTAAGCAATTTGTTAATCAAGGCCTTGGGGTCCACCTTGCGATCAACTTCGTCAATCTTCATTTTTAATTAAAGTGGAGAGATTGTGATTGAAGAATTCGTAAGGGTTAAGCGTGAAGGTATGTAATTGCGAATTGTGGTGAGGAAAGCAGATGGAGAATTAAGTGATTATGAGGAACGATATATATAGGGGAAATAAGGACGGTAAATGATTGCATTAATTAACCGTTATGATAACTCAAACGGTAATATTGGCTGCAATGGATAAAAACGGTAACTTTTTCCTATAACGGTAACTAGGTTAATGCGAAATTCCTCAATGCAAATATTGGCTGCGATAACTGCGAATTCTTAGAGTTTATCATGATGCATTTGTTTTGTAATACGTATCATAATAAACTGGGGGGACTTGATCATATACATAGCATTGTATATGTATATTTTATTGGTTAAAGGCCAAAGGCAGAACTACGCGAATTATAAGAGAAAGCTATGCAATATCCGCTGAAAATAAGTACAGCGGTTATGTTTTCGCATTAATGGAAGATCGCGGTTTAATCCACTGAGTTTCCGTAGATAGTTAAGTAACTCGCAGACCGCGGATATTTCGAATCCTATAAATAGGGAGCTTGGCCTCTCATTTATGGGTTGTTGATTCTCTGCCATTTTGCCCTAGACTTTGTAATTTCCACTTGTGATCTTGCCCAAGGGATTTTTACACTGCGCGAAGGTGAAATATGCTAATTAACAATCAAGACCGGGTCAGGGTGGTTGATCACTTGATAGTTAAAGTGAAAGACGATCATTGGGGCCCAAAAAAATCATCAAACATCCCATCCTCCATTATAATCTTATTGCACTCAATCCGTAATTAAGTAATATCATTAATTATGGATTGATCAGTGCTTAGTAGTAACAATAGTAAGGATAGTGTACACAAGTAGCATTAACACTAACTAGAAATAGTAGTAGGAACACTAAGCATGATAAGTTAGTAGTAAATCCAACACTTAAAGTAATAAAATTCTCATTTAAAAACCATGCATAACTAAAGAAAGTAACATATCCTTCATGTCATAAGTAAAACCACAAAAGTAATACCACATCTAGCAATGTATGTGCGAGTATCAAGTAATAAGCATTAATAATCAAATAGTATCTAATAGCATGGAACAAGTCCAAACGAGCAATCCCTATTTCTGTTTTTGAAGCTCCTTCAATAAATACTCGACCATCCTCTCTAGGTTCTCAAATCTTGACGTAAGGTCATTGGGGTTGTTATCATTAGCAGCAGCAGTAGTGGATGTACTAGGTTTAGAAGTAGAAGTAGAAGCGTCGTAGGGATGGTAACGTTGACACATCTTTAGCGACTGACTGTCATAGCGAAAAATCTTATAAAAGGGGTTATTAAGTCGAGCAGGTACTTTCGGTATTCTATGGTGGCCTCTCGGTCCGTAGGAGTTAGACAATTCAGGACCTCGAATAGGTGATTTAATACCAGTAGGTGGTTCGGGTTCAGGTTCGGATTCGGGTTCCGGGTCCTCCTCGGGATCCTCTTCCGGTTCCTCTTCTTTCGCTTCGGACTGCCTTTTGGGTTCGAACTCGGTTGTGTCCATAAACTCAAGTATAGTGTTCCCTTGTGCTTGCACGGTTTCCTCGGATTCCGTGTCGGAGTCGATAAGAATGATAGGATTGGAAGAAGTCATCTAGCACTCAAGAAAACACAAGGTTAGTTCATCTAATAATCATATCATTATAGGAATTAAGTAATGTAACTAGGGTTCATGTAACTTAACAAGTCTAGGGTTACAGTCTAGACTCATTAGATGTCCTAACGTTTGACTCTCTAATGTAGCCTAGTCCTAGGTAATCGATCCTCTCTGATACCAAATGTAATACTCCGTCAGAATCAACTAACGGTGTATTAGCTCCGGTCCCACAGTTTAGCGGTCACGCCCTCTATATGAGACGTTTCTGAAAAGTATTCGCATTAATTATCAAAGCAAAGTCGTTTATTAAAGAAAATGTAACGTGAAAGTATTTGACATAAACGACCAAAGTAACTGAACCCAAAACATTACAATAAATAAATAGTTTAATGCGAATATTTTCTCTTGAAATAAAGATGATAAAGTATGTTGGACATTGTCCAGTTCTAGCAGCAGACAAGCATGATAACTGTTGTATAGCGGAAGCACTACCTCTATGGACCTGAGATAAAACATGCAAAATGTTAACGAAAACGTTGAGTGAAATCTATAGGTTTAGTAAAGTAATTCGTAAGTTAGGCCACAAGATTTCTTAAAAACATCGTAAAAATTATACATAAGCATGATCACTTGATTATAAAACTTTAACCTTGCAGATAGCTAAAGCACTACGCATCTTCCCTTTACCCTTTCTTAGTATACACCGATCAAGTGTACAAGTAACAACAGAATAAGCACCTGTTATGTTTAGGTGAGGTTTATCAAACCTAACGGTACCGTCCCTATAATTCGAGCTTATATAAAGTAATTAATATAATCAAGCTAAGGGATTTTTGATCTGAACTCATATGTATATTATTTACGTACTTGTGCCTAATATGTAAAACAGTTGTAAAAAACCATGTTATCTCATCGCTGTAAAAATGTAGTAGGGACTGTAGACTCACCTTAGCAAAAGCACTGAAAACCGCTTAGTAAAATTGTACTGTAGTCAAACAATCTAGACTGAACAACGCAACCTAATCAAATAGGTCATCTTAAATATACATATAGGTCACACTATGTCAACCCATAGTGTACGCAAAGTCCTAGTGCTCAGACTGACTCAACAAGTAAGTAAAAGTCAACTAATCCAAGCAAGTCAACCAAAGTCAACTCAGTAAAAGTGGTCAACTAAAGTCAAACATCTCAGTAGGTCATGCAAATCTGGTCAACATGTCAAACCTAGGTCAAGTAACACTTTACAGCTCATAGTTAAGCAAATTGCACATTCGCAGTTTAACGCATGTCCTTAAAATACGTACATCGTAAAAAGATACAACTATAACTCATAGCACATAATTCATAAAATCATGGAAAACTCCAGTTCACAACTAGACTTAAAATCAATTCCAAAAAGTCCAGCCAAAGCCTCATACGATATTTACAAGTTGGGTTTCAAAAAAGGTCTAGTTACGGTTTACCAAATCAGTTTCAGCACGTGCCTCAGTTTTAAAACATTTCTCAAAAAATATAGAGAATGGATTTTGATGAACGGCGAATTGGAGAATACTCCAGAAATCTCAAAATTTTAGTGATAAAATAATTAAAGACGTATATTTAGCCAATTTGTACAGTTTAACCAATCTTTATAGACCCTTCATTTTTAAACAACAAACAGACACATCATTTAATCGAGCTTAAAACTCATGGCAAATCACATTTTCGGAAGTTAGCATGAAACTGAAAAACATCAAGGAACATATAAACTAACATATTCCAGAAGATCATATCCTCAATATACTTCTAGTTTACCCTAGAAATTTTCTTTCACATTCGAAAACAGTTTCAGCTCTCTTTAAAACATGAATCTTCGTTTTAATGCACCGAGAGCATCACAAAAGCTTTTAACGCGATTCGTAAGTCTAACATGCATGATTTTTCACAAGTATTACATTAGTACACTTTTCATTAGTCAAATCATAAAGCATACAACTCCGAAAATTCGGATATCATACATAACCTAGTCAAAACTTCGATTTAGCATATCTTGAGCATATGATAACGAAATCAAGAAAAATCAAAGTCCAAATTCAATAGTTTTTCGATACCTTTCCATCTATACACATTATATGATCAGTCTGCAAGTCAATTTTATCAGATCATTAAAATACAAATTCATTTTTCATGCAAATAACGTCAATCGCGCAATTAAACGATAAACGATAACACATGACATCGTTAATTGAGCACTAGACTTGAATACACCATGTAATTGAACAAAAATCTGAATTATAGAAATTAGGGTTACAAGTTATACCTTAAAATATCAAATTGATCACACAATCACGTAGAGAACGATGCAAGGAACAACTTTTAGCTTCAAGATTTGATCTAATTTTTAGTTTTTGAGTGTGTGTGATGTGTGGGTAGTCAACGGCCAAGAAGAAAGGGGAGAGGAGAAAAAAGTTGACTAAACAAATGGGGGAATGAGGGTTTGTGGTTTACTTCTCCTTTAATATTTAGGTTTAGGGCCCTAATTTAAGTAACTAGTCACCTTGAAGCCCAAGTAAAGTCCAATTAGGGGGGTTCATGGGGGTTCGGCCATTGGCCCTTCTAGGGGGGTCATTGGAATCGTTTTGTCTACTAGCTTGCATGGTCCATTTTGAGTGCCGTTAACCGTACCGGGTCTCCGAAATGTTAACTAGCCGTTGAAACAAAATCACCGTGTTTAATTCATTAAATAAATAATAAATTAAATAAGTTTTTCATACAATAAATAATTATTAAAAATAATTATTTTATCATTTTTCTAAAATCCGTAAACTGAAAAGCTTTCTAGGCGATTAACTTAATCGTAACGTTTTCTAGTTAATTCGCTATCTGAAATAAGTTCATAAATTAATATAACATATTAATTCAACTAATCCAATTGGATCAAGTATGCATATAATTCCATTAAACACACAAGTCTAAATAAGCATCGTTAAATACTTAACGGACAAGTAACGATAGTAAACGGAAAAAGTCGGGTTGTTACACGTAATCAATTGCAATTGTTTATTTTTATAGCGCTTAGTTTCAATTTATATTCGCAATCGCTAGACTTTTCCTTTGCATTTTCAATCATTTACTATTGTGTACATAATAAAGATCTACTTCAGCGAAACAATCTTTTACTTGTATAACTTTTAATTATACCTTGCGAATCTTCCAAGTCCGCCAAAACGATCCTTGGGTAAAATATGTGTTATAGCGAAGCATCTAAGTTGGGCAAATTCACAACTTAGAAAAACTCTATATATAGGTTCCATCATTTCGCTAACACTTTCATAAAATATGTTCCAATACAGCGGTCTTTTCCCTTGCTGTAATATCCGCGTATTTTAATAACATTACGCATGGATTTTAACCATTTTGCAATTATAAATATTAAACCACTTATTAAAATTTCATTCCATCTCAAAGGAACAAATAGTTATTATTTATTTCACAAGAAACTGTATATACATTTCGCAGTACAAAGTTACATTTCTGCACACTTTTTACAACTTATGCGTAGTATCGCTTTAACAACGTAGCATGCCATGCATTAGGAATCATTCTTCCATCAATGTCTGCAAGTTTATAAGAGCGTACCGCATTGATTGCTATTACTTGGTATGGACCTTCCTAATTGGGCCCCAATTTACCAACATTTTCTGCACGGCTTGCTTCATTATTACGTAGAACCCATTCACCAACATCAAAGGCTAAAGCACGCACCTTTTTGTTATAATATTTTGCAATTTGCTACTTATTATTTGCTTCTCTGATTGCAGCCATTAATCTGCATTCTTCCACAAAATTTAAATTTTTGCACAAGCATCATTATTTGCATTTTCATCAAAATTGGCAACCCTATGTGTTGACACAAAAATTTCTCCGGGAATCATTGCCTCCGAGCCATACACTAAACTAAAGGGCATTTCGTCAGTGCTTTTCTTAAATGTTGTGCGATGTGCCCACAGCACATTGGACAGTTCATCAACCCATCCAGTCCGCTTTTCATTTAACTATTTTTTAATGCCGCTAACAATATCGCGGTTAGTAACTTCGCATAAGCCATTGGCCTGCGGGTGTGCAACAGAACTAAACTGCTCACAATATTAAGTTCTTCACTGAAAGGACCCGTTCATACCGATTATAAACGATTCACAATAGTTGATTTCATTGCCAGGTATTTGACCTCTATATGATAAGTTTTACAAACATTGCATTCGTTTTAAAAGACAAACTTTCATTTCAACGAAAGTTGACAGGTATGCATACCATTTCATAATATATCCAAATTATAAATGACTTAATAATAATCTTGTTGAACTCAACGACTCGAATGCAACGTCTTTTGAAATATGCCATGAATGACTCCAAGTAACTCTTTAAAATGAGCAAATGCACAGCGAAAGATTTCTTTCATACCTGAGAATAAACATGCTTAAAATTGTCAACCAAAAGGTTGGTGAGTTCATTAGTTTATCATAACAATCATTTCAATATTTTAATAGACCACAAGATTTCATTTATTTAACCGCACACGTAACCCGTGTACAAAATTTGATACACATAACATGTGTATAAAAATGCATTCATATGGTGAACACCTGGTAACCGACATTAACAAAATACATCTAGAATATCCCCATCATTCCGGGACTCTCATTGAATATGATAAATTGAATTACAAAAGCATCCGTAACCCGGATGGGGCTTGTTGGGCTCGATAGATCTATCTTTAGGATTCACGTCAATTGGTGGCAATTATAATAAACACCAATTCTTAAGTTACCAAGCTAAAAGGGGTGATATCCGGTATAATAATCCAACCATAGAATGTAGTTTCAAGTACTTGTGTCTATTTTGTCGAACATTTAAAAAAAACAGTGCATGTATTCTCAGCCCAAAAATATATATTGCAAAAGCATTTAAAAAAGGAGCAAATGTGTAGTGACCCGAACTTTTCCATGTTTATATATATATTAAATAAAATTTTTATTTACATGATTAAGTGTTTCCAACATATTAAGCAATCAAACTTGTTAATACTTGATTAATTGAAATAGGTTTCATATAGACAATTGACCACCCAAGTTGACCGGTGATTCACGAATGTTAAAACTTATAAAAACTATATGATGACATATATATGGATACATATATAGTTATCATGATATTATGATAAGTAAACATATCATTAAGTATATTAACAATGAACTACATATGTAAAAACAAGACTACTAACTTAATGATTTTGAAACGACACATATATGTAACGATTATCGTTGTAACGACATTTAATGTATATATATCATATTAAGAGATATTCATACATCATAATATCATGATAATATAATAATTTAAAATCTCATTTGATATTATAAACATTGGGTTAACAACATTTAACGAGAACGTTAACCTAAAGGTTTCAAAACAACACTTACATGTAACGACTAACGATGACTTAACGACTCAGTTAAAATGCATATACATGTAGTGTTTTAATATGTATTCATACACTTTTGAAAGACTTCAAGACACTTATCAAAATACTTCTACTTAACAAAAATGCTTACAATTACATCCTCGTTCAGTTTCATCAACAATTCTACTCGTATGCACCCGTATTCGTGCTCGTACAATACACAGCTTTTAGATGTATATACTATTGGTATATACACCCCAATGATCACCTCTTAGCAGCCCATGTGAGTCACCTAACACATGTGGGAACCATCATTTGGCAACTTTCATGAAATATCTCATAAAATTACAAAAATATGGGTAATCATTCATGACTTATTTACATGAAAACAAAATTACATATCCTTTATATCTAATCCATACACCAACAACCAAAAATACCTACAAACACTTTCATTCTTCAATTTTCTTCATCTAATTGATCTCTCTCAAGTTCTATCTTCAAGTTCTAAGTGTTCTTCATAAATTCCAAAAGTTCTAGTTTCATAAAATCAAGAATACTTCCAAGATTGCAAGTTTACTTCCAAGTTTTCTAAATCCATTCCAAGTAATCATCCAAGATCAAGAAACCTTTGTTACTTATAGTAGGTTATCTTTATAATACAAGGTAATAATCATATTCAAACTTTAATTCAATTTCTATAACTATAACAATCTTATTTCGAGTGAAAATCTTACTTGAACTGTTTTCGTGTCATGATTCTGCTTCAAGAACTTTCAAGCCATCCAAGGATCCTTTGAAGCTAGATCCATTTTTCTCATTTCCAGTAGGTTTATCCAAGAAACTTGAGGTAGAAATGATGTTCATAACATCATTCGATTCATACATATAAAGCTATCTTATTCGAAGGTTTAAACTTGTAATCACTAGAACATAGTTTAGTTAATTCTAAACTTGTTCGCAAATAAAAGTTAATCCTTCTAACTTAACTTTTAAAATCAACTAAACACATGTTCTATATCTATATGATATGCTAACTTAATGATTTAAAACCTGGAAACACGAAAAACACCGTAAAACCGGATTTACGCCATCGTAGTAACACCGCGGGCTGTTTTGGGTTAGTTAATTAAAAACTATGATAAACTTTGATTTAAAAGTTGTTATTCTGGGAAAATGATTTTTATTATGAACATGAAACTATATCCAAAAATTATGGTTAAACTCAAAGTGGAAGTATGTTTTCTAAAATGGTCATCTAGACGTCGTTCTTTCGACTGAAATGACTACCTTTACAAAAATGACTTGTAACTTATTTTTCCGACTATAAACCTATAATTTTTCTGTTTAGATTCATAAAATAGAGTTAAATATGAAACCATAGCAATTTGATTCACTCAAAACGGATTTAAAATGAAGAAGTTATGGGTAAAACAAGATTGGATAATTTTTCTCATTTTAGCTACGTCAAAATTGGTAACAAATCTATTCCAACCATAACTTAATCAACTTGTATTGTATATTATGTAATCTTGAGATACCGTAGACACGTATACAATGTTTCGACCTATCATGTCGACACATCTATATATATTTCGGAACAACCATAGACACTCTATATGTGAATGTTGGAGTTAGCTATACAGGGTTGAGGTTGATTCCAAAATATATATAGTTTGAGTTGTGATCAATACTGAGATACGTATATACTGGGTCGTGGATTGATTCAAGATAATATTTATCGATTTATTTCTGTACATCTAACTGTGGACAACTAGTTGTAGGTTACTAACGAGGACAGTTGACTTAATAAACTTAAAACATCAAAATATATTAAAAGTGTTGTAAATATATTTTGAACATACTTTGATATATATGTATAAATTGTTATAGGTTCGTGAATCAACCAGTGGCCAAGTCTTACTTCCCGACGAAGTAAAAATCTGTGAAAGTGAGTTATAGTCCCACTTTTAAAATCTAATATTTTTGGGATGAGAATACATGCAGGTTTTATAAATGATTTACAAAATAGACACAAGTACGTGAAACTACATTCTATGGTTGAATTATCGAAATCGAATATGCCCCTTTTTATTAAGTCTGGTAATCTAAGAATTAGGGAACAGACACCCTAATTGACGCGAATCCTAAAGATAGATCTATTGGGCCTAACAAACCCCATCCAAAGTACCGGATGCTTTAGTACTTCGAAATTTATATCATATCCGAAGGGTGTCCCGGAATGATGGGGATATTCTTATATATGCATCTTGTTAATGTCGGTTACCAGGTGTTCACCATATGAATGATTTTTATCTCTATGTATGGGATGTGTATTGAAATATGAAATCTTGTGGTCTATTGTTACGATTTGATATATATAGGTTAAACCTATAACTCACCAACATTTTTGTTGACGTTTAAAGCATGTTTATTCTCAGGTGAATACTAAGAGCTTCCGCTGTTGCATACTAAAATAAGGACAAGATTTGGAGTCCATGTTTGTATGATATTGTGTAAAAACTGCATTCAAGAAACTGATTTCGATGTAACATATTTATATTGTAAACCATTATGTAATGGTCGTGTGTAAACAGGATATTTTAGATTATCATTATTTGATAATCTACGTAAAGCTTTTTAAACCTTTATTTATGAAATAAAGGTTATGGTTTGTTTTAAAAATGAATGCAGTCTTTGAAAAACGTCTCATATAGAGGTCAAAACCTCGCAACGAAATCAATTAATATGGAACGTTTTTAATCAATAAGAACGGGACATTTCAGTTGGTATCCGAGCGTTGGTCTTAGAGAACCAGAAAATTTGCATTAGTGTGTCTTATCGAGTTTGTTAGGATGCATTAGTGAGTCTGGACTTCGACCGTGTTTTCTTTAAAAATGATTGCTTAACATTTTTGTTGGAAACTATATATTATTAACATGTATATATTATGTGATATATTAATCTCTTAACATGTTTGATATTGTGTGATAGATGTCTACCTCTAGCACAAATCCCATTGACTCACCTAATAATAATGAAGAGTCGAATATATATTGGACTGATTCACAAGTTCCCGAAGAGGAACCGGAAGAAGAATCAGAACCGGAAGAAGAATCAGAACCGGAAGAGGAGGAACCGGAGGAGGAAATAGAACCGGTGGGGGAAATAATAAAATGGTTAAGTAAAAGAAAATCCTCAACCAACCAACCAAGATTAATTATGGTTAATGGTGTTTCCGCCAAGGAGGCAAAATATTGGGAGGATTACCAATTCTCCGATGAATCGGATTCCGACGAGAATTCCGATGATGTTATAGAAATTACCCCAACTGAATTTAAAAAGGGAAAAGAAAATAATAAGGGAAAGGGCATAAAAATAGAGAAATCTAATTCCAACCCCGATGAACTTTATATGTATCGTCAACCCCCGAAGTCCTTAAGTTGTAACAATGACCCGGGAACCTCTAAACCACCAGGTTTTTCTAAACCGTTGTGGAAAACGACAGCTATTATTAGGGAAATATCATATATCCCTAGAAACTTGGCAAAACGAACCAAAACCGAAGAAGAAGAAACTAGCGAGTCGGAATAAGATAGTTGTATTCGTGTGGTGTAATATATGTAATATAGTGTGCTTATGCTTTATGATATATGTAAAAATTGCTTGTATTAATAAGTATTTTTTTTTATGAATCTAACTCTTGTCTATTTTACAGTATAAAAACACAAAATGGATAGACAACCCAATATTTTAAGAGACCTACCCGGAGACATGATTGATGAAATCTTGTCTAGAGTCGGTCAGAATTCTTCTGCACAACTATTTACGGCGAAATCAGTTTGTAAGACATTCGAAGAACGTTCCAAGAATGTCTTGGTTTATAAGAGACTTTCATTTGAAAGATGGGAGATATCACATTGGGAAACCCATAAGTTACGATGTGTTTACTTTGACGCATATATTTCGGGGAACCCAAATGCTATTTTACGCAACGGGTTAAGAAATTATTTTGACTCAATGTATCCGAATATAGGACTTCATGATTTAGAAAAAGCAGCTAACATGCAACATAAAGAAGCATGCTATGCTTACGGGTTAGTAATGTTCGCTTCTCACCAAAGTGAGAAAAAGAACATCGGGCTACAACTATTAAACAAAATGTTCCCACAAGTGACGGAGTCGGTAATTGGGGTAAGAAATGAGGTTTTTAGGTTATTACGAGACTGTTGGTCATTACATAACCTTCATCCCTTTGACGACGTTACAACACGCTGTCTTATCAATGGCCATAATGGTTATGTTCCACAAGACCAAGGATGGGAAGTAGTCCTAGTAAAACCAGAATGCATGACTTGTTTCTGGACGTATGAATTACGTGTCTTTATTGCCTTTGCTAAACGACTTGTGTACTAGCTAGAATTATCTTCAAAACTATCTTGTATCAAAGCTATTATGTGCTATATTTCATGCTTTATGTAAAATAAGCGGTATTGTAAGTTTGTAAAATTTTGTATAAAAGTTTGAACGCGAAATATTATTATAATCAGTTTTTTATATATAATTGTAGTGGTTGAATTGTATATTAGCTATTAAGTATGAACTTAACGGGTAGGTACTACCCGAATTTAAACTTATAAAATGCTAATATGAAGAAAAAGCTTTTATAAATGAGTTCATATTATGCTACGAAATACTATTAACTACTCTTAATATTCTGTATGATTAACTTGTTCCATTTGACTATTTTGAAGGAAATGGCACCGACTACTCGACACACCGTGAATATGAATGAAGAGGAATTCCGTACTTTTCTAGCTTCAAACATAGCCGCAGTACAGGCTGCGCTACATACCAACAATAACCTTGGATCTAGCAGTACAGGAAATCGTGTAGGATGCACCTACAAAGAATTCACTGCCTGCAAACCTTTGGAATTTGATGGAACCGAAGGACCGATCGGATTGAAACGGTGGACCAAGAAGGTCGAATCGGTGTTTGCCATAAGTAAGTGTACTGAAGAGGACAAAGTGAAGTACGCTACGCATACCTTCACAGGTTCTGCGTTAACATGGTGGAATACCTATCTAGAGCAAGTGGGACAAGATGATGCTTACGCACTACCGTGGTCAGCATTCAAGCACTTGATGAACGAGAAGTACCGACCCAGAACCGAGGTCAATAAGCTCAAGACAGAACTTAGAGGGTTGCGAACCCAAGGATTTCATATTACCACGTACGAAAGACGATTCACAGAATTATGCCTATTGTGTCCGGGAGCGTTTGAAGATGAGGAAGAGAAGATCGACGCTTTTGTGAAAGGATTACCGGAAAGAATCCAAGAAGATATAAGTTCACACGAGCCCGCCTCCATACAACAGGCATGTAGAATGGCTCACAAACTAGTGAACTAGATTGAGGAAAGAATTAAAGAACAGACGGCTGAAGAGGCCAATGTGAAGCAAGTCAAAAGAAAGTGGGAGGAAAACGGTGATAAGAATCACCAATACAACAACAACAACAACAACAGCAATTACAACAATAATCGCAACAATTATCCCAACAATCGCAACATCAATCGCAACTACAACAAACGGCCCAACAACAACAACAACAACAACAACAACAACAACAACAACAACAACAACAACAACAACAACAACAACAACAACAACAACAACAACAACAACAACAACAACAGCAACTACAACAATCATCCCAACAACAATAACAACCGCAACAACAACAACAATCAGAAGCAGCTATGCCAAAGGTGTGAAAAGTATCACTCGGGGTTCTGCACCAAATTTTGCAACAAGTGTAAAACAAATGGTCATAGCGCGGTGAAGTGTGAGGTCTACGGACCAGGGGTTAACAGAACGAAAGGAACAAATGGTGTCGGAACGAGTAATGGCGGAGCAAGTAGTGTCGGAGCAAGTTATGCCAATGTAGTTTGTTATAAATGTGGAAAACCGGGCCACATTATTAGAAATTGCCCGAACCAGGAGAACAAGAATGGACAAGGCCGCGGAAGAGTTTTCAATATTAATGCGGCAGAGGCACATGAAGACCCGGAGCTTGTTACGGGTACGTTTCTTATTGACAATAAATCTGCTTACGTTTTATTTGATTCGGGTGCTGATAGAAGCTATATAAGTAGAGATTTTTGTGCTAAATTAAGTTGTCCATCGACGCCGTTGGATAGTAAATTTTTACTCGAATTAGCAAACGGTAAATTAATTTCAGCAGATAATATATGTCGGAATCGAGAAATTAAATTGGTTAGCGAAACATTTAAGATTGACTTGATACCAGTAGAGTTAGGGAGTTTTGATGTGATAATCGGTATGGACTGGTTGAAAGAAGTGAAAGCAGAGATCATTTGTTACAAAAATGCAATTCGCATTATACGAGAAAAAGGAAAACCCTTAATGGTGTACGGAGAAAAGGGCAACACGAAGCTACATCTTATTAGTAATTTGAAGGCACAAAAACTAATAAGAAAAGGTTGCTATGCTGTTCTAGCACACGTCGAGAAAGTACAAACTGAAGAAAAGAGCATCAATGATGTTCCCGTCGCAAAAGAATTTCCCGATGTATTTCCGAAAGAATTACCGGGATTACCTCTACATCGATCTGTTGAATTTCAAATAGATCTTGTACCAAGAGCTACACCAATAGCTCATGCTCCTTATAGACTCGCACCCAGCGAGATGAAAGAACTGCAAAGCCAACTACAAGAACTATTAGAACGTGGTTTCATTCGACCAAGCACATCACCATGGGGAGCTCCTGTTTTTTTTTGTCAAGAAGAATGATGGTACATTTAGGTTGTGTATTGACTACAGAGAGTTGAACAAACTTACCATCAAAAACCGTTATCCACTGCCGAGAATTGACGACTTATTTGATCAACTACAAGGCTCGTCGGTTTATTCGAAGATCGATTTACGTTCTGGATATCATCAAATGCGAGTAAAGGAGGATGATATTCCAAAAACTGCTTTTAGGACGCGTTATGGTCATTACGAGCTTATGGTTATGCCGTTTGGATTGACAAACGCACCAGCTGTGTTCATGGACCTTATGAACCGAGTGTGTGGGCCATATCTTGACAAGTTTGTCATTGTTTTCATCGATGACATACTTATTTACTCAAAGAATGATCAAGAGCACGAAGAACATTTGAGAAAAGTGCTAGAAGTATTGAGGAAAGAAAAACTGTACGCTAAGTTTTCAAAGTGTGCATTTTGGTTGGAAGAAGTTCAATTCCTCGGTCACATAGTGAACAAAGAAGGTATTCAGGTGGATCCAGCAAAGATTGAAACCGTTGAAAAGTGGGAAACCTCGAAAACTCCGAAACACATACGCCAGTTTTTAGGACTAGCTAGTTACTACATAAGGTTCATCCAAGCCTTTTCCAGAATAGCAAAACCCTTGACTGCATTAACGCATAAAGGGAAGAAATTTGAATGGAAGGATGAACAAGAGAAAGCGTTTCAGTTATTGAAGAAAAAGTTAACTACGGCACCTATATTGTCATTACCTGAAGGGAATGATGATTTTGTGATATATTGTGACGCCTCAAAGCAAGGTCTCGGTTGTGTATTAATGCAACGGACGAAGGTGATTGCTTATGCGTCTAGACAATTGAAGATTCACGAGCAAAATTATACGACGCATGATTTGGAATTAGGCGTGGTTGTTTTTGCATTAAAGACTTGGAGGCACTACTTATATGGGGTCAAAAGTATTATATATACCGACCACAAAAGTCTTCAACACATATTTAATCAGAAACAACTGAATATGAGGCAGCGTAGGTGGATTGAATTGTTGAATGATTATGACTTTGAGATTCGTTACCACCCAGGGAAGGCAAATGTGGTAGCCGACACCTTGAGCAGAAAGGACAGAGAACCCATTCGAGTAAAATCTATGAATATAATGATTCACACTAACCTTACTACTCAAATAAAGGAGGCACAACAAGGAGTTTTAAAAGAGGGAAATTTAAAGGATGAAATACCCAAAGGATCGGAGAAGCATCTTAATATTCGGGAAGACGGAACCCGGTATAGGGCTGAAGAATTTGGGTACCAAAATTTGGAGATATGAGAAAAATGGTACTTAGAGAAGCTCATAAAACCAGATACTCAATACATCCTGGAACGGGGAAGATGTACAAGGATCTTAAGAAACATTTTTGGTAGCCAGGTATGAAAGCCGATATTTCTAAATATGTAGGAGAATGTTTGACGTGTTCTAAGGTCAAAGCTGAACATCAGAAACCATCAGGTCTACTACAACAACCTGAAATCCCGGAATGGAAATGGGAAAACATTACCATGGATTTCATTACTAAATTGCCAAGGACTGCAAGTGGTTATGATACTATTTGGGTAATAGTTGATCGTCTCACTAAGTCAGCACACTTCCTGCCAATAAGAGAAGATGACAAGATGGAGAAGTTAGCACGACTGTATTTGAAGGAAGTCATCTCCAGACATGGAATACCAATCTCTATTATCTCTGATAGGGATGGCAGATTTATTTCAAGATTCTGGCAGACATTACAGCAAGCATTAGGAACTCGTCTAGACATGAGTACTGCCTATCATCCACAAACTGATGGGCAGAGCGAAAGGACGATACAAACGCTTGAAGACATGCTACGAGCATGTGTTATTGTTTTCGGAAACAGTTGGGATCGACATCTACCGTTAGCAGAATTTTCCTACAACAACAGCTACCATTCAAGCATTGAGATGACGCCGTTTGAAGCACTTTATGGTAGAAAGTGCAGGTCTCGGATTTGTTGGAGTGAAGTGGGGGATAGACAGATTACGGGTCTAGAGATAATACAAGAAACTACCAAGAAGATCATCCAAATTCAACAACGGTTGAAAACCGCCCAAAGTTGACAAAAGAGCTACGCCGACATTAAAAGAAAAGATATAGAATTTGAAATTGGAGAGATGGTCATGCTTAAAGTTGCACCTTGGAAAGGCGTTGTTCGATTTGGCAAATTAGGGAAATTAAATCCAAGGTATATTGGACCATTCAAGATTATTGATCGTGTCGGACCAGTATCTTACCGACTTGAGTTACCTCAACAATTCGCGGCTGTACATAACACTTTCCACGTCTCGAATTTGAAGAAATGTTTTGCTACAGAAGATCTCACTATTCCGTTAGATGAAATCCAAATCAACGAAAAACTTCAATTCATCGAAGAACCCGTCGAAATAATGGATCGTGAGGTTAAAAGACTTAAGCAAAACAAGATACCAATTGTTAAGGTTCGATGGAATGCTCGTAGAGGACCCGAGTTCACCTGAGAATGAGAAGATCAGATGAAGAAGAAATACCCGCATTTATTTCCAGAAGATACGTTAACACCTCCAACTGCTTAAAATTTCGGGACGAAAATTTTTTAACGGGTAGGTACTGTAGTGACCCGAACTTTTCCATGTATATATATATATTAAATGAAATTTTTATTTACATGATTAAGTGTTTCCAACATATTAAGCAATCAAACTTGTTAAGACTTGATTAATTGAAATAGGTTTCTTATAGACAATTGACCACCCAAGTTGACCGGTGATTCACGAATGTTAAAACTTGTAAAAACTATATGATGACATATATATGGATACATATATAGTTAACATGATATTATGATAAGTAAACATATCATTAAGTATATTAACAATGAACTACATATGTAACAACAAGACTACTAACTTAATGATTTTGAAACGAGACATATATGTAACGATTATCGTTGTAACGACATTTAATGTATATATATCATATTAAGAGATATTAATACATCATAATATCATGATAATATAATAAACATTGGGTTAACAACATTTAACGAGAACGTTAACCTAAAGGTTTCAAAACAACACTTACATGTAACGACTAACGATGACTTAACGACTCAGTTAAAATGCATATACATGTAGTGTTTTAATATGTATTCATACACTTTTGAAAGACTTCAAGACACTTATCAAAATACTTCTACTTAACAAAAATGCTTACAATTACATCCTCGTTCAGTTTCATCAACAATTCTACTCGTATGCACCCGTATTCGTACTCGTATAATACACAGCTTTTAGATGTATGTACTATTGGTATATACACTCCAATGATCAGCTCTTAGCAGCCCATGTGAGTCACCTAACACATGTAGGAACCATCATTTGGCAACTAGCATGAAATATCTCATAAAATTACAAAAATATGAGTAATCATTCATGACTTATTTACATGAAAACAAAATTACATATCCTTTATATCTAATCCATACACCAACGACCAAAAATACCTACAAACACTTTCATTCTTCAATTTTCTTCATCTAATTAATCTCTCTCAAGTTCTATCTTCAAGTTCTAAGTGTTCTTCATAAATTCCAAAAGTTCTAGTTTCATAAAATCAAGAATACTTCCAAGATTGCAAGTTTACTTCCAAGTTTTCTAAATCCATTCCAAGTAATCATCCAAGATCAAGAAACCTTTGTTACTTACAGTAGGTTATCTTTATAATACAAGGTAATAATCATATTCAAACTTTAATTCAATTTCTATAACTATAACAATCTTATTTCGAGTAAAAATCCTACTTGAACTGTTTTCGTGTCATGATTCTGCTTCAAGAACTTTCAAGCCATCCAAGGATCCTTTGAAGCTAGATCCATTTTTCTCATTTCCAGTAGGTTAATCCAAGGAACTTGAGGTAGAAATGATGTTCATAACATCATTCGATTCATACATATAAAGCTATCTTTTTCGAAGGTTTAAACTTGTAATCACTAGAACATAGTTTAGTTAATTCTAAACTTGTTCGCAAATAAAAGTTAATCCTTCTAACTTGACTTTTAAAATCAACTAAACACATGTTCTATATCTATATGATATGCTAACTTAATGATTTAAAACCTGGAAACACGAAAAACACCGTAAAACCGGATTTACGCCATCGTAGTAACACCGCGGGCTGTTTTGGGTTAGTTAATTAAAAACTATGATAAACTTTGATTTAAAAGTTGTTATTCTGGGAAAATAATTTTTATTATGAACATGAAACTATATCCAAAAATTATGGTTAAACTCAAAGTGGAAGTATGTTTTCTAAAATGGTCATCTAGACGTCGTTCTTTCGACTGAAATGACTACCTTTACAAAAATGACTTGTAACTTATTTTTCCGACTATAAACCTATACTTTTTCTATTTAGATTCATAAAATAGAGTTAAATATTAAACCATAGCAATTTGATTCACTCAAAACGGATTTAAAATGAAGAAGTTATGGGTAAAACAAGATTGGATAATTTTTCTCATTTAAGCTACGTGAAAATTGGTAACAAATCTATTCCAACCATAACTTAATCAACTTGTATTGTTTATTATGTAATCTTGAGATATCATAGACACGTATACAATGTTTCAACCTATCATGTCGACACATCTATATATATTTCGGAATAACCATAGACACTCTATATGTGAATGTTGGAGTTAGCTATACAGGGTTGAGGTTGATTCCAAAATATATATAGTTTGAGTTGTGATCAATACTGAGATACGTATACACTGGGTCGTGGATTGATTCAAGATAATATTTATCGATTTATTTATGTACATCTAACTGTGGACAACTAGTTGTAGGTTACTAACGAGGACAGCTGACTTAATAAACTTAAAACATCAAAATATATTAAAAGTGTTGTAAATATATTTTGAACATACTTTGATATATATGTATATATATGTATATATGCATCTTGTTAATGTCGGTTACCAGGTGTTCACCATATGAATGATTTTTATCTCTATGTATGGGATGTGTATTGAAATATGAAATCTTGTGGTCTATTGTTAGGATTTGATATATATAGGTTAAACCTATAACTCACCAACATTTTTGTTGACGTTTAAAGCATGTTTATTCTCAGGTGAATACTAAGAGCTTCCGCTGTTGCATACTTAAATAAGGACAAGATTTGGAGTCCATGTTTGTATGATATTGTGTAAAACCTGCATTCAAGAAACTGATTTCGATGTAACATATTTGTATTGTAAACCATTATGTAATGGTCGTGTGTAAACATGATATTTTAGATTATCATTATTTGATAATCTACGTAAAGCTTTTTAAACCTTTATTTATGAAATAAAGGTTATGGTTTGTTTTAAAAATGAATGCAGTCTTTGAAAAACGTCTCATATAGAGTTCAAAACCTCGCAACGAAATCAATTATTATGGAACGTTTTTAATCAATAAGAACGGGACATTTCAAAATGAAACTCACGATACGATATTTTGTAGCAACAATATGCATACGATGGAACTGAACAATGCAGGGTTGGTCTCGGATTCACGAACCTATATCATTTATATATATATCAACACATATAATCGTAATCGAACAAATTCATATGTTATATCTTAAATTATGTATTATATATATTTATTTTG
The DNA here is from genome assembly GCF_046630445.1 of Rutidosis leptorrhynchoides. Classification (NCBI taxonomy): domain Eukaryota; kingdom Viridiplantae; phylum Streptophyta; class Magnoliopsida; order Asterales; family Asteraceae; genus Rutidosis; species Rutidosis leptorrhynchoides. Next base: position 205,255,457 of record NC_092340.1, read on the forward strand.
TATATATATTTATTTTGTATATATATTTAAAATGATTAATATCTATATATTTAGTTATATTAATATATCTATATGTATTAAAAAAAATATCATTAGTTTGTTATATGTAAGTATTTATATAAGTAATGTTAATATTTTTTTGATATATAGTTATATGAAATATTAATATAATTCTAGTATAAGTATATATAATGTACAAAATATTTATTTGTTAAAATAATAGTTTTGATAATAATGATACTAATAATGTTATTAATAATAATAATGATAATAATCATAATAATACTAAAAATCATGATTTTACTAATAATTATAATAATGATAGTAAGATTATTAATAATGATAATAATAATAATAATAATAATAATAATAATAATAACTTTTATACTAATACTTATGTTCATACTAAATATAAAAATATTAATAATACTCATAATACTTATTTTAATTATAATAATGTAAACTAAATTAATGATAATAATAAAAAAGCATGATAGTAATAACTAACATAACAATAACAATAACAATAATAATAATAATAATAATAATAATAATAATAATAATAATAATAATAATAATAATAATAATAATAATAATAATAATAATAATAATAATAATAATAATAATAATAATAATTCGTATAATAAGAGTAGCTACCTCATAAAATAGGCCTAAAAAAATAACCAAGCTCGAACCTGCAACCTCTCGCTAACGCGAAACACTCTCAACCATTCCACCACCCATTCATTCCTGATTAAACCCCGACTAATATTTATATAACCCATCGTCTTCGCTATAGTCTATCACCATAGCAGCCCAAAAGGAAACATGAGTTGGGTCACAGCCCAAGTTTATTTTGGCCCAATAGAATATAAGTATAGCAGTCCAACAAAAATGATTTAGTAGCCTGATTTACCCTAATCCAAATATATAAACATGTATCGGTGGTTTATGGGTTCTGGTTGTCGTGGATATGGAAAACAGAAACAATAACAGCACATCATTATCATCCACGTTTCCACTCATCATCTCCATCATAATTATCATCAAAACTTATCGTGATTTCATGTATCATATATGTTAACACCTATTTCCTTATGAGGCAAGACTCAGTATGTCAACACGATACTAGAAGTAATCTAGCTTTAAGTGGGCGAGTGTTGCCGATTGATGTTTGCCCTTGGGAAATAATCCCTGCAGACCCGGTTCACAAGAGTAGAAACTTGTGGGGTGGCTTAATCAATCTGTCGTCCGTAGAGCGTAGAAGTGCTAGCCGGATGACTTCTAGTGAGAGAAAGTGTTAGAGAGAGAGAGAGGTGAAGTCTCAGCTCTCAAATTTTTCAGAATGTCTGAACTGTGTAAAATGACAACCCAATGGGTCTATTTATAGTGTCAGATCCACCAGATAGTTCGGGGACACGTGTCAAATGATGATACGTTCTGTTACTTGTGTTTCAACATTTACGCTGAAAGTGGCGTTCTCCGGCCAGGACTTACGCGCTAGGCGGCCTTCAGGGCTTACGCATGACGGAGCAGCATGTTCAACAGAGAACGCTGGACGGATAATTCCACAAAACTGCTGTCTCCAAACTTCCTGATGCTACTTTTATGCAACCATTATGCCTTTTATATGTGTATACAATAGGATACACCATTAAGTCCCCCCAGTTTAATGACTTAAGCGTTTGAAAAAAGATTAAGTTGTTAAACTTTTGATAACTCTTCCGAAACAAGCCTTCACTTTTCCCTTTTTGCATCAGGAAGCACATTACAGGCATTAAATGATAGGCAAAATTTACTGACATTGCGATGATTGCTTTTTGCATGGCTACAATACCCCACGCGCCTCTAGCTGTAAAAAGGCATTTTGATGTACTCGCTTTTTAATCGTGTCCATACACGTGTGTGGTTGAAATTAAAACCCCCAAAATATCCACCAAACACAGCTGTTACAACTTTTTCCCTTTTTAACCATCATAAACCCTAATCGAGCATTCACTTTCACAGCTTCCCTCTACAGTGTTCATCTCTAACCATCAATATCCTCTTTATTTCCTGTTTCCTTAAAACTTTAATGGCAGCCTTAAAGGATGTTACAACTATTCATAGCAGAGTAAATGAGAAGTATTTGGGCGAGCTACTGCAACATTTTCCTAGATTAGTTGGTGTTGAACCAATAATTCCTGCATTCAATGCCAGGGCCTGCTCACCACCTCCTGGCAAGGTTGCTATTTATTGCCATTCAATTTTCAAGTTTTGTCTGCGACTGCCATTTACGCCGTTCTTTTTAGAAGTTTGTAAGTTCTACGGTGTTGCCGTTGGGCAATTCAAACCAGCATCAATTCGAAAGATTCTTATATTTGAAATGTATTACCACGCAAGAAATATAGAGCCATCTATTCGTATATTTTTCCATTTGGTGCGTATAGCATCCCACGAAAAAGGTTGGTTTACATTTAGCAAAGTTCATGGTTTTTTGAGACCTGCACTCGATCATCCCAGCCATGATTGGCACGCTTCATTTATCTTTATAAATGAAGATCCAATTGATGATAAATACTCAGCTGCTCGAGTTTGGCGTAAATACTTGCATACCGTATCAGTTACATTTCCAAAACTAAAGAACAAGGAAAACATTTTGTTTAAGAGAATTAAGGCTGAACAGATCAACGACGTTAAGTATGGGGAACACATGCTTTCGTTGACATCTGTAAGTCAGGATTGGGATGTCACACAAGGTTATGCCTGTGTTCTTGCTGGGAGAAAGAGTAAGTGCTTACTTTTGCTATATATGCTTAATAAGATGCTGCCCTTTATTTATCCAATTAACCACTGTGACTTTTAAACTTCTGCAGAAATTACTCCGCTTACCGCCATGCGATCGTCATCTTACTCGCAACTTACCTTTACTACTCAAACAATTATTGACGACACTCCTATTCCTGAAGAGGATGCAGTAAGGGAGGAGGAAGATGAAGAAGAAGAAGTAGATGACATAGGTATGAACTGAGTTGCTTCTAGGGAACATCATGCCTCGGGTAATGATAACATTGAATTTAGTAAAATACCAGACCACAACTTGTATTTGTTTTCTTTTAGGCCCAGTACTGGTGGATTTTACAATCCAAGCCCTTTTTATACATTATGCCACCGTTGAAATGTTGTGAAGCATATTGGAACTCTTTTATAAGTAACAATTTCCCTTTATCTCCAACAGCTAGTGCATCACACCAAGACACTACATTAGTGACTCTTCCGCCTTCCGCCAAGAGAAGAAGAACTGGTCAAATTCCTCCGTCATCCGCTCAACAAGGAGCTGGCCCTAGTTCTTCTCAGCAACAAATTACGCTTCCCAATCTTGACACAAATACACTTTCCTCCTTTTTAAAGGGACCACCACACTCTTACCAGGATTTCATGAATTTTTTGAACGCCATGGTGTGTCCTTCATTAGCCCAACTTTTTAGCAGCATATCTGATGCAGATGCGAAGAAGGTTAAGGCACAAAGTATCATTCTTAACATTGCTTCTGGGTTAAATGACCTTCAACGCCTATATGAGTTGCAAAGCAATGAAATTACCACAAATAATGAATTATCCGCTGAAAAAGAGAAAGTAGCCAAGATTGAACAAGTAGCTACATCCTTAAAGAGGGAATATGAGACGATGAAGAGGCTTTATGATAATAACAACAAACAGAGGGCTAAATATAAGGAACAAGTCAAAGAATTATCCTTCAAAGAAAAGCAACACTTGAGCAAAATTGATGAACTAGTGAAGGAGAATGAAAAAATACTTGAGCAGAATAATGCACTGAAAGAACAGCTTAAAGCTAAAGAGGAGAATGAAAAATGTATGATAGCTGGGATCCCTGATCTTGTAGAGCGTATCTTTAATTGTCGAGCTCTGTCCCACAGGATACGTGAGTTTATCCATCTTGCGAAGTCTGCTGAACGACCGAACTTTTTCAACTTTATGAAAAGAAAACTGCCAGATTTGCCAAACCCAATGCCAGTTGTTATTACATCGAAGATTAATGAAAATGCCATGATAGAAGCTGATGCTCCTGGTGCACTGATAGAAAATATGAAGTTTACTGATCTTGAAAATCTTGGTAAAAAACCAAATGTAACGATAGACGATGTACTGAATTATACTCCTCAAGATGAATGAAATTCTATGTTTATATACATATGCTTTGCACAACGTTTAATATTGAACTTGGTTGTAATTATTAGAAAGATGCTGTAAGTTAGTATGATTTTTGGAGTGAACAATGCACAGGATATTGATATTGTATTTTGCAATTGTTATGGTTGTAAATATTGAAATTATATTCTCCGTTATACGCTTTCCGTCATGAAACTCTTGAGGAAAAGTTATGAATTATTTTTGCCTTTAAATATTTTGCTGGACGCCATGGTCTGCATTCCATTTTGCTCTGCATTTTGTATATATAAGTTGTGTCATGACATTTTTTGTAGATTCGTTTCATCGCTTCGATGCTTTAGTGAGTTCTACATGTCTCACTATCGATACAACCATTTTGAGTATGATTGCACTTCTACCACCGAAAGGCTATCTTTCTTTCTGCAGGTAGGGATGACACACAGCTATGTGACACCTGGGCTAAAAAATCCTTGGCCGGATAAAATTTATGAAAAATATTGCCATAAGAATAATTGCTATTATTCATATTCTTAAAGAAATTTTTACATTTATGACTATATCTCATGCATTTGACAGTTGATCAAGCTTTCCATGCATATAGTGCTACGCGTAAAATTTCTTTAAATTCATTGCATTCCAAGCTCTTTCGTATTACTCGCCGGAAGCCGCAGCTAGCATGTATGATCCATTCTGATTTACTTTTGTGACCTTATAAGGTCCTTCCCATTTTGGGGCTAGCTTTCCAAATTTGATTTGCCTACTTGCCTCATTATCACGCAGCACCAGATCACCTACTTCAAACTGCACATGCTGCACTTTCTTGTTGTAATATTTTGCCATTTTATGCTTCTGATCTGCTTGTCGGATGGCGGCCATCAACCTTCTTTCTTCCAACAAGTTGAGATTCTCCCATAATGCTTCAGAATTAGCCTCAACATCAAATGCCATAATGCATTGAGTTGGCACACATATTTCGGCCGGTATTACTGCCTCTGTACCGTACACTAAACTGAAAGGTGTTTCTCCCGTGCTCCACTTTGGCATTGTCCGGTGTGCCCACAACACATTTGGCAGTTCGTCCACCCATCCAATTTGACGCAATCCCAACCGTGCCTTAATACCAGCAACGATTTCTTTGTTGGTAACCTCCACTTGTCCGTTTGCTTGAGGATGAGCAACAAATGTAAAGTTTTGCTTTATGCCCAGGTCTTCACACCAACTCCGAAATGGATTTTCTGTAAATTTCTTGCCGTTATCACATACTATTTCATTTGGCACCCCATAACGGCACACGATATCATGCCAGACAAACTTCTTGACATTTTCTCCTCTGATTTTTGCTAAAGCCTTTGCTTCAACCCATTTTGTGACAAAAATCGATTGCTACCACCAAGAACTTAGTATTACCAGTGCTTCTATTGAATGGCCCCACAATATCGATAGCCCACTTGCAGAACGGCCAAGCGGATGACACTGGTATCAAGTCATACTTTGGAAGACGCTGAATTGTACCATGCCTCTGACAATTCTCACATATTTTTATGATTTCTGCTACATCTCGATAAAGGAAAGGCCAAAAATACCATTGTCGCATGATCCGTGACGCCACAGTACAGAAGCCGGAGTGTTGAGAACAAACTCCTTCGTGCATTTCTTTGACCACCTTTAATGCTTCATATTCGGTTAAACACCTTAACAACGGACCTGTTAACACCTATTTCCTTATGAGGTAATGCTTAGTGTGTCAACTCAATACTAGATGTAATCTGGCTTTAGGAGGGCGGAGTGTTGCCGATTGATGTTTACCCTTGGGAAATAATCCCTTCAGACCCGATTCACAAGTGTAGAAACTTGTGGGGTGGCTTAATCAATCTGTTGTTCGTAGAGCATAAAAGTGCTAGCCGGATGACTTCTAATGAGAGAAAGTAGAGAGAGAGAAGTGAAGTCTCAGCTCTCAAAGTTGTCAGAATATCTGAACTGTGTAAAATGACGACCCAAGGGGTCTATTTATAATGTCAGATCCACCAAATTGCTCGGGGACACGTGTCAGATAATGATACGTTCTGTTATTCGTGATCTAAAATTTATGCTAAAGGTGGCGTTCTCCGGCCAGGACTTACGCGCTAGGTGGCCTTCAGGGATTACGCATGACGGAGCAGCCTGTACAGCGGAGAACACTGGACGGATAACTCCATAAAACTGTTGTTTCCAACCTTCCTGATGCTACTTTTATGCAACCATTACGCCTTTTATGCGTGTATACGATAGGATACACCATTAAGTCCCCCCAGTTTAATGACTTAAGCATTTGAAAATTGATTAAGTTGTTAAACTCGGAATAACGCATGCCAACCAAATCTTCACGTTTTCATTTTGCATCGGGGAGTACATCATAGGCATTAAATGATAGGCGAATTTTACTGACATTATGATGATTGCTTTTTGCACAGCTATAATACCGCACGTGCCTCTAGCTGTAAAAAGGCTTTTCGATGTACTCGCCTTTTTATCTTGTCCTTACACGTGTGTGGCTAAAAACAAAACCCCCAAAATCACCACCGATTACAGCTGTTATATATTTTTGCTTTTTAACCACCATAAACCCTAACCGATCATTTACTTTTACAACTTCCTTATATAGTATTCATCTTCTTCCATCAATACCTTCTTTACTTCCTATTTCATTAGAACATTAATGGCAGCCATAAAGGATGTTTCAGCTATTCATAGCAGAGTAAATGAGAAATATTTAGGCGAGCTACTGCAGCATTATCCTAGATTAGCTGGTGTTGAACCAGTGATTCCTACAATCAATGCCAGAGCCTGCTCACCGCTCCCTGGCAAGGTTGCTATTTATGGCCATTCAATTTTCAATTTTTTTTTTACGACTGCCATTTACACCATTCTTCTTAGAATTTGCAAGTTTTACGGTGTTGCTGTTGGTCAATTTGAACCAGCATCAATTCGAAAGATTCTGATTTTTGAAATGTATTGTCGCGCAAGGAATATAGAGCCATCGATTCGGATATTTTGCCATTTGGTACGTATAGCACGCCATGAAAAAGGTTGGTTCACATTCAATAAAGTTCATGGATTTCTGAAACCTGCACTTAATCATCCCGGCGATAACTGGTATGCTTCATTTATCTTTATTAATGAAGATGCAATTGATGACCAATACTCAGCTACTCGAGTGTGGCGCAAACACTTGCATACCGTATCAGTTACCTTTCCAAAACTCGTTACCAAGGAAAACATTTTGTTTAAGAAAATTAAAGCTGAAAAAATCAATGACATTAAATATGGGGAACACATGCTTTCGCTGACATCCGTAAGCCAAGATTGGGATATCACACAAGGTTATGCCTGTGTTCTTGCTGGGAGGAAGAGTAAGCATTTATTTTGCTACACATGCTTAATAAGATGCTCTCCTTTATCTATCCAATTAACCACTGTGACTTTTAAACTTTTGCAGAAATTACTCCCCTTACCGCCATGCGGTCATCGTCTTATTCACATCTTACTTTTACTACTCAGAAAATTATTGATGATACCCCCAAAATAGATGAAGTGAGGGAGGAAGGAAATGAAGAAGAAGAAGAAGAAGAAGAAGACATAGGTATGAATCGAGTTGCTTCTAGAGAACGTCGTGCCTCGGGTAATGAAAATGATAACACTGAATTATGTAAAATACCATACCAAAACATGTACTTGTTTTCTTGTATGCCCAGTACTGGTGGATTTATAATCCAAACCCTTCCTTATATTTTATGCCACTCTTGAAATGTTGTGAAGCATATTGGAACTCTTTTATAAGTAACAATTTCCCTTTATCTCCAACAGCTAGTGCATCACAGCAAGACACTACATTAGTGACTCTTCCACCTTCCGCCAAGAGGAGAAGAACTGGTCAAATTCCTCCGTCATCCACTCAATAAGGAGCTGGCCCTAGTTCTTCTCAACAACAAATTACGCTTCCCAATCTTGACACAAATATGCTTTCCTCCCTTTTAAAAGGACCACCACACTCTTACGAAGATTTCATTACTTTTTTGAATGCCATGGTGTAACAACCCTCACTTTTCGACTTCTAAATTACTGAATTAACCCTAGGGTTATATGTCTGACTATATGTATTAAGGGTTGTTATATACAATTAAATATTGACCGAATAGTAATTTTTAGTCAACAATGTACGCTTAAATAAATAATATATTATTAATTTATATAATTTGACATAATTTAACTAAGTATATAAACTTTGTATCACTTTTATTATTTAGTTAATGAATTATATATTTAACTATATAATAAATCCAATTATATATAAATGTAATAATATTTACAAACTTACTAAAACTATAGTTTAATAATTAAAATCATAATTATTATTAAAAATATAAAATACCGAATTATTTATTATTTTTATGCAAAATTTGTATTTATTAATTAAATAAAACAAAAATAAAAATAAAAAAAAATATTATTGACAAACATTCTTGGAAAAACATTAAATAAATTTGTTTATTTACATAAAAAAATCCTTAAAATAAATAAAAAATAAATAAATAAATAAATAAATTACTTTTTAATTAAAAATTTTAATGGAAAAACTACTTTTATTATTTTATTTTGTGCATTATTCCATGACCTAATATTTAATACTTTTTAATTTTAAAATCCCATTAAGAATTAAATATTTCTTTTTCTTTTAATTATTTTATTCTTTTTACCTAATTTTTTCAAATATAAATACCCCTCATTTCTCATTCAAACTCACACCAAAATTTCTCTCATTCTCTCTTTGAAGAATTACTACTAGTAAGTATTCTTTTCTTACTTTTTATTTTTTTTTACTTTTCACTTTTTACTTTTTACTTTTTACTTTTTACTTTTTACTTCGGTTATTATTTTTACCGAAATATGTAAATAATGTTATAAATTATATGCAATTAAAAATAAAATAAATAACATGTATACACTATTACTATTACTAGCACCTATAACCTACTACTTATATTGTAACATAAAAACATTTTGGGATATGTATTAGAGATGTATAGATCTTCGAACTTTCTTGACGAATGGTTTCTATGAGATTCTAGGCAGAGGGTTTGGATTACCGATTTAAAGGGTCCTATGGCTCAAGCCCCTAGATCTAAATTAGCCATTCGAAGGGAAAGGGGTGATTGGAAGCTTATCTAATACGACAAGTATCCTAAAATGGAAAACACTGATAAAAGTAGAAACTCTCTAGTCATAGAAACTTAGTAAAATAAGAAACTTTCTAAAAATGGAAACTTTATAAAAATAGTAACTTACTAGGAATAGAAACTTAGTAAAACAAACTATACTTAAACACATACTTAAACTTAAACATGGGCAAAACACTTAACTACTCTTAAATGTCAATAGGTTGACTTTTCTGCTCACTCGTTCAACTCTTTATTCCGAAGAATAACACTCTCTCTACTTACTAAGGTGAATTCATAGCCCCTCTTTAATTGCTAGCAAACTTACTTACTTTTACTTGGGGTGAGACACATGCTGTTTTTACTTTTTACACTTTAGACACAAGTACCAAACTGTTAAACTATGCTATACCCGGCTATGTCCGACTAAGTCCCTACAGTGATATTTTTAATTGCTGCGGCATGCTTAATTATTGGGGGTAGGCCTATCGGGAGTAACGTCCCCGATACATTTGACCAAGTCATTGTATTACTTAATAATGAAATTAAACTTACAAGGACAGACACAACTTGTTATGGGGCAAACTTGAACGTTTAGTCTAAATATCACGCATTGGCATAACTTTTTGATCCTGCGGGAGATCAACTTTACAAACTAAATCTTGTGGTCTAAAACAACGACAAACTTTTTGTTAAACCTATGAACTTCACTCAACCTTTTTGGTTGACACTTTAGCATGTTTTGTCTCAGGTACTGTTTGATTCAAGCTCTTATACTTACTGCTTATGTGATGCTACTTGGACATAGGATCAAGAGATATCGCATTTATTACTTCTGCATGTGAACATTTACGATATTGTTATTCCTGTCATTGTAACGATATTTCATTTTCCGCTGCGTACTCATTAAAGTTAAATTCATCATTTAGTATTGTTCTCGTTTATTATAATATGTTGGTATGTTTTGATATTAGTGACGTTCCTTCCAGACCCTATTGGGAGGACGTTACAGATTGGTATCAGAGCATAACCAGGCTGTTATAGAGAACCAGGATTACATTTTTATGTGTGCCTTACTTGTTAGCTAGGGTGCCTTAGCAATCTAGGAAACTATAACCTTTCCTGCCTTAGAATTAAAGCACTTAGGATTGCCCCATAATCTTAACGATTATGCTTTAATAAACTTGACTTAAAGATTCTAATCAAAATATCCTTCCTAATGTTAGGATGTCTAATTATTATCAAACGACCAAAATGAATCTTTTCAAGCCAACCGAAAAAGATACTGAAAGGTATTCCACAGAAAGACCAGTTCAAAGTCCACCTTATGGCTTTGGTGGTCCTCCCTCACCAAATTATAGCCCAAATACTACTCTAAAGTTACATGGGTCTCCTGAATACTATCCAACCCAGAGGAATAAAGACAAGAGGAAATGTTTTGAAGAAACTGGGCCGTCAAAGAAAAGATCCCGATCTCCTTTCTACGATGAAGTTGATGCCAAGTACGAGCTCATGAATCTGCGAAAAACTACCGATGACCTAATTCGCCATATTGCAAGGATTGATTTTCAAATGAAGGAAAAAGACCTAGCGATCAAGAAGCTCATGGAGGAAAATGTTGAACTAAAGAAAGAGATAAAGTTGGTGAAGTATGAAGGTGATAGAAATACCCGATGGGGGAAGCAATCTCTCTCTTGCCTAAGAGAAGATGTTGACCTTAGATTGAAGATGGAGGAAAACCGCGTGAATAATCAACTTTCTATAAGGGACCACAAGTACCATGTAATCAACAATGAAGTTTCTAACCTTTATGATAATCTCGAGTTCCTGCATGAGAAACAAAAGGCGAGGAACAAGAAAGTTGATGAGTTTATGAAGAAGGTGGAGGATGAGAAGAAGAAATATGAAGATTACTTCAATCTTAATATTTCCTAGATTATTTTTCCAATTCCTTGTCTATGCAAAGGCTAGGCCTTAAACTATTTCTATCCCCGAATTGTGTAATAAGAAGGCTTGTTTAAAGCCTTGTTCTTAATAAAATAAAGTGTTTCGTTTATATCATATTCATCTTTATTCCACTTAATTTTTTTTTTCAAACTTATGACCTATCAAGTTTATCAAACTTCTATATGTTATTGAAGATAACGGTTCGTCCACAAGCTCCTGCTACTACTTCAAACACTCGCGTATCTTATGCCTTTATGCATCGGTTTGCGAACCGAAAAATATTATTGGGTTATCACAGTATATGAATTGAAATTCTTTAATCAATATCTGGTTACAAATCTCAACACGTCATACCACCATTATTACATAAATGGATGACACATCATATCTTATCATATATTATCATGTCTATAAACTTTGTCTACCACTTATCCTAAATTTCCTCCGTAAATTATGGAAATCTTTTTGCTATAGATACGTATTCAAGGAGACGAATATATCATTCGGTATTCAATACCCATTTCATATCAAACCCTATTCCAAACATATAATATGAATTTCTCAAACTCTTCAAGCTCCCACGGCAGCGTAACCGGAACAAACGAACCAATCAGCCATCATCTATTCTGGATGAATTGGGGATGGGTTCGTAGCCGACTCAATCAATGGAGACAAGAAGAAGGTGATCCCTTCCACCAACCGAATTCACCTCTTGGCGAAGAACCTGAAGGGCTTACCGGCGAACCAGTCCGAAACACCATTTTCTCTCTTCTTTCCAGGGTATCCCGTCACGAATATATAATATCGAAGATTCTAGATCTTATTCACCCCCTTGTTCCAACCACCAATCATCCCGGAATAATAGAAGAAGTCAACGAGCTTCGCGCTCGAGTAGTGGCTCTGGAAAATTTGGTGCGAAACCTACGAACACCAACAGCAGTACCAGCAGCATAACCAGCATCACCACCAGTACCATCAACATCATCACTAACAGCATCAGCTTCATCAACAACAACATTCGCATCCCCCGCCTCAACAACACACTCAGTACCTCAAACATCAACATGATACGCCCCATAGATACCACGGAATATTAGCAATAAAGAGTTAAGATGTATTGACTCATTCTTCATGAAGAATTATATATGTATACCTTATATATATATATATATATATATATATATATATATATATATATATATATATATATATATATATATATATATATGATTTGGAACAATAATAAATCTTGTCGTACTAAGCAATTACGTGAGAATCTCAACTAGTATGTACTACTTGGTTAATTCATATCACTAATATGCTATGATGTACACCCTTCGCTAATGACTTAACAATTGTTAATCACTGCTTCAGCACAATAAACTCCATTTCATAATAAATCAAGTATAACGATGAATGTATTGATTCATAACTTCATTAGCGAAATATTTCGCAACAATTATGAAATCTCTAAGATTTTGGTGATTATTTACTCTCGTTCCAAACCGCAAATCAAATGAGTTTAATATATATTAACTCATTAAATCCATGATTATATCCGAAGAATACATATATGAACGTATATCTTCATAAAGATTGTAAAAACTGTTAATTGTGAAAATATTTTAACGGGTAGGTAATACCTGTGAAATATTTACATCTCACACAAATACACTGTACATTCTTCAATTTTGATTCATAAATCACTAATTATACTCACTGCCTTCACTGTGATACACAATCATTTTCATACAAATTTAATTACACATTCTGAAATTAACATACCAGAATTCAAGTAAAGCTTTAGCAGGTGTTATCTTCCTAAAGATCACTACATTCATGAATTATATTCATTCATATTCTATGATGAATTATCACATCAAACCACCGAAATTATCATCAACAACGCCTATTCGTTAACCATTAGATCCGTTGACGATTACAATCAGCGTTTAATCATCTAAAAAAATAAAATTTCTTGAAACCATCTCGGATTGATAACCAATGATTCAGATATGGTATCATTAAATGCAGAGGAAACAAAAGAATTTTCCTCGTCATTGGAACTTAGAAATTCTGAGATATCACTGTATCTTTCGTTATAAATATCCTCTATATTTCTGAAGATATCTTTATAACGATTCTTGTCAGCAATTAATTATCTCTTTGCGATATCTTGATCACATCATAAAGGAAACTGTTTTAGTTTCTATATTCTGTAAAGTTCAAGTTTAAATTATGAATGATTTGAAGTAGTGTTGGGAATTGAAGCATGAGTTAGTATAATATAATGACGTCAGGCCAACGTGATTATATTACAGTAAGTCATGCTAAATTTTTAATGGAAGATGATGATTCATAGACTTTATAATCATCATTTGCCATGTTACACGACTCTTATCTATTTAAACTCTAAACATATCAAGAAAATATTTTTCTTGATAATTCGGTCTTTTCCAGATATTCTGGTAATATGACAAATCAAATCGTGCTATTACCTTTCCTTCGGCTTTGAATATCATGATTATTCGAAACTTCATACCTACGAATTCTGGACCGTTACTTGCTTTACAAAAGCATGAAGCTTCGACATATAAGGGAAAATATAAATCCCAATAACAACACTGAAATTACAAACCGTGTATATCAATGCGTATAGCAATATAAAGACACGGGAGAACTAAAAACACAATAAATTCTAGAGCATAGTAGAAGTAAACAGACTCCTCTGGTGGGAGTTGGAAAAGAAGGATGATTGTGGCGATAACCAATATAATGTCAAAGACAAGAACTGGATTGAGCATATTAACAAAACTTTTGGAAGTATGAATTGAGAAAGAAAGTATATAAGTGGTGAAGATAATGAAACGGAAGAAGCTAATTTATAGCAAAAATTCCAGACACAGCAATCGAGGCAATTCACCGCCTTTAATTAAAGAAAATCCTAATTTCTGTAATTACCGGAAAATCAAATCTTATAAATATTTCGAAGATTTCTTTAATTCCTTGAAATCCGGAAATCAATCGTAACTACGTCAAAAGTTAAGGCAAACATTTAATTTTCTCATTTACTCTTTTACGATAGCTTCGTTTATACTCTTTCTATAATCGAATTACTTAATCCATATTATTTAATGTCGATAAAACTCTAATTCATCATTCTTGTTATAAAGAATGACGATCTCTATCAAATTTCATGACTATGATTTTCATGAACTCCTCTCTGTTTTGTCTGCCTAATATTGCAGCATAAACGCTCAAGGTTTTAAATGAGCTCAATATTATTCATAACACATTTCATGTATCCAATTTACTGAAATGACTCGCATAACATCATCATTTTGAATGATCTCTGCATTAATGATAAAATGCACTTCGTAGAAGAACCTATAGATATTATAGTTTGTATGACTTAAACGCTTGAAACAAAACAATATTCTATCCTTTGGAAAACACGCAAGGCCCCGAACATACCTGGGAACGTGAAGACCAAATGAAACAGAAATATCCCCATCTCTTCTTAACCGATGATGCATCCGAGAAGTCTACCTAAAACTTCGGGACGAAGTTTTTATTAACGGGGAGGTACTGTAACAACCCTTACTTTTCGACTTCTAAATTACTGAATTAACCCTAGGGTTATATGTCTGACTATATGTATTAAGGGTTGTTATATACAATTAAATATTGACCGAATAGTAATTTTTAGTCAACAATGTACGCTTAAATAAATAATATATTATTAATTTATATAATTTGACATAATTTAACTAAGTATATAAACTTTGTATCACTTTTATTATTTAGTTAATGTATTATATATTTAACTATATAATAAATCCAATTATATATAAATGTAATAATATTTACAAACTTACTAAAACTATAGTTTAATAATTAAAATCATAATTTTTATTAAAAATACAAAATACCGAATTATTTATTATTTTTATCCAAAATTTGTATTTATTAATTAAATAAAACAAAAATAAAAAAAATAAAAATAAAATATTATTGACAAATATTCTTAGAAAAACATTAAATAAATTTGTTTATTTACATAAAAAAATCCTTAAAATAAATAATAAATATATAAATAAATAAATAAATAAATAAATAAATAAATTACTTTTTAATTAAAAATTTTAATGGAAAAACTACTTTTATTATTTTATTTTGTGCATTATCCCATGACCTAACATTTAATACTTTTTAATTTTAAAATCCCATTAAGAATTAAATATTTCTTTTTCTTTTAATTATTTTATTCTTTTTACCTAATTTTTTCAAGTATAAATACCCCTCATTTCTTATTCAAACTCACACCAAAATTTCTCTCATTCTCTCTTTGAAGAATTACTACTAGTAAGTATTCTTTTCTTACTTTTTATTTTTTTTACTTTTCACTTTTTACTTTTTACTTTTTACTTTTTACTTCGGTTATTATTTTTACCGAAATATGTAAAAAATGTTATAAATTATATGCAATTAAAAATAAAATAAATAACATGTATACACTATTACTATTACTAGCACCTATAACCTACTACTTATATTGTAACATAAAAACATTTTGGGATATGTATTAGAGATGTATAGATCTTTGAACTTTCTTGACGAATGGTTTCTATGAGATACTAGGCAGAGGGTTTGGATTTCGGATTTAAAGGGTCCTATGGCTCAAGCCCCTAGATCTAAATTAGCCATTCGAAGGGAAAGGGGTGATTGGAAGCTTATCTAATACGACAAGTATCCTAAAATGGAAAACACTGATAAAAGTAGAAACTCTCTAGTCATAGAAACTTAGTAAAATAAGAAACTTTCTAAAAATGGAAACTTTATAAAAATAGTAACTTACTAGGAATAGAAACTTAGTAAAACAAACTATACTTAAACACATACTGAAACTTAAACATGGGCAAAACACTTAACTACTCTTAAATGTCAATAGGTTGACTTTCCTGCTCACTCGTTCAACTCTTTATTCCGAGGAATAACACTCTGTCTACTTACTAAGGTGAATTCATAGCCCCTCTTTAATTGCTAGCAAACTTACTTACTTTTACTTGGGGTGAGACACATGCTGTTTTCACTTTTTACACTTTAGACACAAGTACCAAACTGTTAAACTATGCTATACTCGGCTATGTCCGACTAAATCCCTACAGTGATATTTTTAATTGCTGCGGCATGCTTAATTATTAGGGGTAGGCCTATCGGGAGTAACGTCCCCGATACATTTGACCAAGTCATTGTATTACTTAATAATGAAATTATACCGACAAGGACAGACATAACTTGTCATAGGGCAAACTTGAACGTTTAGTCTAAATATCACGCATTGGCATAACTTTTTGATCCTGCGGGAGATCAACTTTACAAACTAAATCTTGTGGTCTAAAACAACGACAAACTTTTTATTAAACCTATGAACTTCATTCAACCTTTTTGGTTGACACTTTAGCATGTTTTGTCTCAGGTACTGTTTGATTCAAGCTCTTATACTTACTGCTTATGTGATGTTACTTGGACATAGGATCAAGAGATATCGCATTTATTACTTCTGCATGTGAACATTTACGATATTGTTATTCCTGTCATTGTAATGATATTTCATTTTCCGCTGCGTACTCATTAAAGTTAAATTCATCATTTAGTATTGTTCTCGTTTATTATAATATGTTGGTATGTTTTGATATTGGTGACGTTCCTTCTAGACCCTATTGGGAGGACGTTACACATGGTGTGTCCTTCACTAGTCCAATTTTTTAGCAGCCTATCTGATGCAGATGCCAAGAAGGTTAAGGCACAAAGTATGATTCTGAACATTGCTTCTGGGTTAAATGACCTTCAACGCCTATCTGAGTTGCAAAACAATGAAGTCACCACAAATAAGGAACTATCTGCTGAAAAGGAGAAAGTAGCCAGGACTGAACAAATAGCTACAGAGATAAAGAGGGAATACGAGACAATGAAGAGGATTTATGATAATAGCAACAATTAGAGGGCGGAGTATAAGGAGCAAGTCAAAGAACTGTCCTCCCGAGAAAAGCGGCATCTGAGCAAAATTGATGAACTAGTAAAGGAGAATGAAAAAATGCTTGAGCAGAATAACATGTTGAAAGAACAGCTTAAAGCCAAAGAGGAGAACGAAAGACGAATGATAGCTGGCATCCCTGTGCTTGTAGAGCATATCTTTAATTGCCAAACTCTGTCTCACAGGATACGTGAGTTTGTCCGTCTTGTGAAGTCTGCTGAACAACTAAATTTTTTCAACTTTATGAAAAGAAAACTGCTCGAATTGCTAAATCCAATGCCTGTTGTAATTACATCGAAGATTAATGAAAATGCCATAAAAGAAGCTGACGCAGCTGGTGCACTAATAGAAAATATGAAGTTTTCTGATCTTGAAAATCTTTGTAAAAGGCCGGATGTAACAATAGATAATGTATTAAATTATACTCCGCAGGATGAATGAAATACTATGTTTTATACATCTGCTTTTGCATAGCGTTTAATATTGTACTTGGTTGTATATATTAGAAATATAATGTAACTTAGTAAGATTGTTGTAGTGAACAATGCACAAGATATTGAGATTGTACTTTGCAATCATTATGCTTGTAAATATTGAAATCATATTCTCTGTTATATGCTTTCCATCATAAAACTCATGAGGAAAAGTTATGAATTATTTTTGCCTTTAAATATTTTGCTGGACACCATGGTCCGTTTTCCGTTTTGCTCTGCATTTTGTGTATATAAGTTGTGTCATGACATTTTTTGTAGATTCGTTTCATCGCTTCGATGCTTTAGTGAGTTCTACATGTCTCACTATCGATACAACCATTTTAAGTATGAACGTACTTCAACCACCGAAAGGCTTTCTTTCTTTCTGCGGGTAGGGATGACACACAGCTATGTGACACCTGGGCTAAAAAAATCCTTGGCCAGATAAAATTTATGAAAAATATTGCCATAAGAATAATTGCTATTATTCATATTCTTAAAGAAATTTTTACATTTATGACTATATCTCATGCATTTGACAGTTGATCAAGCTGTCCATGCATATAGTGCTACGCATAAAATTTCTTTAAATTCATTGCATTCGAAGCTCTTTCATATTGCTCGCCGGAAGGCGCACCAAGCATGTATGATCCATTCTGATTTACTTTTGTGACCTTATAAGGTCCTTCCCATTTTGGGGCTAGCTTTCCAAATTTGATTTGCCTGCTTGCCTCATTATCACGTAGTACTAAATCACCTACTTCAAACTGCACATGTTGCGCTTTCTTGTTATAATATTTTGCCATTTTATGCTTGTGATCTGCTTGCCGGATGGCGGCCATCAACCTTCTTTCCTCCAACAAGTTGAGATTCTCCCTTAATGCCTCAGAATTAGCCTCATCATCAAATGTCATAATGTGTTGCGTTGGCACACATATTTCAGCTGGTATCACTACCTCTGTTCCATACACTAGACTAAAAGGTGTTTCCCCCGTGCTCCGCTTTGGCATCGTCGTGTGTGCCCACAACACATTTGGCAGCTCATCCACCCATCCAGTTTGACTCAGACCCAACCGTGCCTTAATGCCAGCAACGATTTCCTTGTTGGTAACCTCCACTTGTCCGTTCGCTTAAGGATGAGCAACAGATGTAAAGTTTTTCTTTATGCCCAGCTCTTCACACCAACTCCGAAATGGATTTTCTGCAAATTGCTTGCCGTTATCGCTGACTATTTCATTTGGCACCCCATAACGGCATACAATATCATGCCAGACAAACTTCTTGACATTTTCTCCTGTGATTTTTGCTAAAGCCTTTGCTTCAACCCATTTCTTGAAAAAATCGATCGCTACCACCAAGAACTTAGCATTACCAGTGCTTCTATTGAATGGCCCCACAATATCAATAGCCCACTTGCAGAACGGCCAAGCGGATGACACCGGTATCAAGTCATACTTTGGAAGACGCTGAATTGTACCATGCCTCTGACAATTCTCACATGTTTTTATGATTTCTGCGACATCCCGATAAAGGGAAGGCCAAAAATACCCTTGTCGCATGATCCGTGATGCCACAGTACGGAAACCGGAGTGTTGAGAACAAACTCCTTCATGCATTTCTTTGACCACTTTTAATGCTTCATCATCGGTTAAACACCTTAACAACGGACCATTGTATGATTTTCGATAAAGGACATCATTAACAATTTCATACATTGGTGCGGTCACTCTTATTCTTCTTGCTTCCGCCTTATCAACAGGTAACCATCCGTCATGCAAATATCTCAAATACGGAGTCATCCAAGTTTCCTTAGCTCCTTCAACTATTGCAATAATTGGTTTTCCATGTATTGATTTCTCCTTAAGCTCTTCAACCAACACTCGTTTGTGCAAATGATCAAAGGTTAAAGTAGCTAACTTACTCAAGATGTCAGCTTTTTTGTTCTTATTTTGAGGGATTTGCACGACTTCAAGGGTATCAAATTTCTTTGAAATTGCCTCCACCAACTTTACATATTGCCTCATGGATGTATCCCTTGCATCAAACGTTCCATTAACCTGCTGGGCAACAATTTGAGAATCAACATATGCTCGTAAATTTGTTATGCCCATTTCTACCGCTATGCGGAGGCCGGAGAGTAATGCCTCATACTCTGCTTCATTGTTTGAAGCATAAAAACAAAATTTCAATGCATAAGTATACTCTTCACCGTCTGGACTTGTTAAAACTAGTCATGCACCTGTTCCCTCTTCACTGGATGCTCCATCAGTGTGTAACTCCCACTCATGCTGTGATGGTGCCATTTTGTTGTCATACTCTACTTTTTCACTTGTCTCCAAGAGGAAATCTGACAAAATTTGTCCTTTAACTGCATTCCGGGGAGCAAAATTGATTTCATACTCCCCTAACTCGATGGCCCATTTTGCTAAACGGCCAGATGATTCTGGAAACCGGAGTATTTGCTTCAATGGTTGATCTGTTAACACTAAAATGGGATGACCTTGAAAATATCTTCGTAAACGTCGTGCAGTATGCACAAGGGCATAAACCATGCGGTGAAGTGGTGGATAATTTGTTTCACTAAGCTGCAACACTTTGCTAACAAAATATATAGGCATTTGCACGCCGTTCCATTCTGCGATTAGGACAGAACTTATTGCTTCCTTTGAGACAGCTAAGTATAAAATTAGGGTTTCCCCCTCTTTTGGTGCTGTTAATGTAGGTAATATTTTTAGCAACTGCTTGACCTCTTGGAATGCATTTTCAGCTTCCGCCGTCCACACAAAATCTTTTTTATTTAAACAGCCCTTTAACACCTTCATGAATGGAAGCGACTTTTCAGCTGCTCTGACAAGAATCTTGTTAATGCTGCTAGACATCCATGCAACCTTTGAACATCTTTCTTGCTAGTTGGTGACTTCATGTCTTTAATTGCTTGAATTTTCTTAGGATTAGCTTTAATACCACGTTCTGTGACAATATGACCTAAGAATTTTCCCTCTTCCACACCAAACATGCACTTCTTGGGATTTAATTTCAGATTGATTTTTCATAGAGATGCAAAGGTCTCTTGTATATCTCGCAACATCTTCTCTTCATTATGACTTTTGATGACAATGTCATCAACATAAGCTTCCAAATTACGTCCAATTTTATCTTTAAACGCCATATCAATAAGTCGTTGATATGTTGCTCCTGCATTCTTCAAACCAAAAGGCATTTTCATGTAACAGAATATGCCTTTCGTCGTGTGAAAAGCCGTTTTGTCTTCATCTTTTAAGGCCATAGGTATTTGATGATACCCCTTGGCTGCATCTAAGAAACATTTGAATCGATATCCTGCCAATGATTCAACCTTCCAGTCAATTTCAGGTAAAGGATAATTATCCTTTGGACATACTTTATTGATATCCTTGAAATCCACACACATCCGCCATAAGTTGTCTGGCTTCCTAACCATGACTGGATTGGCTACCCATGTCTGATATTTGACCTCTCGCAAGATCCCAGCATCCACCAAACTTCGTACCTCATCACGGAGGAATTTGCTTCTTTCTGGTGCTATGCCACGCTTTTTCTGACAAACAGGATGTATGTTGGGATTCACATTTAGCCTATGCTCTGCAATTTCCCTTGGAACACCGGTCATATCAGACGGTTGCCATGAAAAAATGTCTAAATTTGTTGTCAAAATGTTGTATAATTTTTCTTTACATTCGGTGGACAACGTGTGCCCAATTATGATTTTCTGATCTGGAAATTTAAGATTCGGTGAAATTGACCCATCATCGTGTATGATTGGTTTAATTATTGCCTTTGTTACTTGAGAACACTCAATTGACTTCTGCCGTTCTGTATATAACGTTGCTACTCCGCCTGGCGTTGGAAACTTCATCATACCATGTACAGTTGATGTCACAGCTCCAAACGTCATTAAAGCAGTTCTTCCCAAAATTATGTTGCACTGTGAATTTGCTTTAACCACCAAGAACTCAATGTTGGCTGTGCGTCTTAAGGGTGGCTTGCCCAAGGTTACTTCAAGCAGAATACTTCCTTCAGACCAGGACGGCTCACTTGTAAAACTTGCTAACGGCACACATGTTTCCTTCATTTTTTATTGTACATCTTTGGGTAGCTGTATGAAGCAATGTTCATACATAATGTCTGCTCCAGCTCCTGTGTCAGTGTAAATGTTGCGTATTAAGC
Source organism: Rutidosis leptorrhynchoides (assembly GCF_046630445.1). NCBI lineage: Eukaryota > Viridiplantae > Streptophyta > Magnoliopsida > Asterales > Asteraceae > Rutidosis > Rutidosis leptorrhynchoides. The sequence goes on from NC_092340.1 coordinate 205,277,482, forward strand.
AATTAGTAACTCGCGCTTCTATAACCACTGGACCATCGGATGGATTTGTGTTGCACATAGAAGGAAATGATATTAATTGCTCTTCCCAATGTTCTAACACTTCTGCCTTCCTCCATTGTCCAGCTTTCCATGGATGTATCATGCCCACTTCTATGGGTATGAATTCGTTATCCTCGCCATCTTTATCAGTGTTGGTGACATGATTTGTCTTAATAACGGATGGCGCCATTGTTAACACCTATTTCCTTATGAGGTAAGGCTTAGTGTGTCAACTTAATACTAGATGTAATCTTGCTTTAGGAGGGTGGAGTGTTGCCGATTGATGTTTACCCTTGGGAAATAATCCCTGCAGACCCGGTTCACAAGTGTAGAAACTTGTGGGGTAGCTTAATCAATCTGTTATCCGTAGAGCGTAAAAGTGCTAGCCAGATGACTTCTAGTGAGAGAAAGTAGAGAGAGAAGTGAAGTCTCAGCTCTCAAAGTTGTCAGAATATCTGAACTGTGTAAAATGACGACCCAAGGGGTCTATTTATAGTGTCAGATCCACCAAATTGCTCGGGGACACGTGTCAGATGATGATACGTTCTGTTATTCGTGATCCGAAATTTACGCTGAAGGTGGCGTTCTCCGGCTAGGGCTTACGCGCTAGGCGGCCTTCAGGGCTTACGCATGACGGAGCAGCCTGTACAGCGGAGAACACTGGACGGATAACTCCACAAAACTGTTGTTTCCAACCTTCCTGATGCTACTTTTATGCAACCATAGCCTTTTATGCGTGTATACGATAGGATACACCATTAGGACCATTGTAAGATTTTCGATAAAGGACACCGTTAACAATTTCATACATTGGTGCTGTCACTCTTATTCTTCTTGCTTCCGCCTTATCAACAGGTAACCATCCGTCATGCAAATATCTCAAATATGGAGTCATCCAAGTTTCCTTAGCACCTTCAACTATTGCCACAATTGGTTTTTCATGTATTGATTTCTTCTTAAGCTCTTCAGCCAATACTCATTTGTGCAAATGATCAAATGTTAAAGTAGCTAACTTGCTCAAGACATCAGTCTTTTTGTTCTTATTCCGAGGTATTTGCACGACTTCAAGGTTATCAAATTTCTTTGAAATTGCCTCCACCAACTTTACATATTGCCTCATGGATGTATCCCTTGCATCAAACGTTCCATTAACCTGCTCGGCAACGATTTGAGAATCAACATATGCTCATAAATTTGTTATGCCCATTTCTGCCGCTATGCGGAGGCCGGAGAGTAATGCCTCATATTCTGCTTCATTGTTCGAAGCATAAAAACAAAATTTCAATGCATAGGTATACTCTTCTCCGTCTAGACTTGTTAAAACTTGTCCTGCACCTGTTCCCTCTTCACTGGATGCTCCATCAATGTGTAACTCCCACACATGCTTTTGTGGTGCCATTTTGTTGTCATACTCTACTTTTTCATTTGTTTCCAAGAGGAATATGCCAAAATTTGTCCTTTAACTGCATTCCGGGAAGCAAAATTGATTTCATATTCCCCCAACTCGATGGCCCATTTTGCTAAACGGCCAGATGACTCTGGACGCCGGAGTATTTGCTTCAACGGCTGATTTGTTAATACTAAGATTGGATGACCTTGAAAATATCTTCATAAACGCCGTGCAGTATGCACAAGGGCATAAACCATGCAGTGAAGTGGTGGATAATTTGTTTCACTAAGCTGCAACACTTTGCTAACAAAATATATGGGCATTTACACGCCGTTTCGTTCTGCGATTAAGACAGAACTTATCGCCTCTTTTGAGACAGCTAAGTACAAAATTAAGGTTTCCCCTTCTTTTGGTGATGTTAATGTAGGTAACGTTTTTAGCAACTGCTTGACCTCTTGGAATGCATTTTCGGCTTCCGTCGTCCACACAAAATCTTTTTTATTTAAACAGCCTTTTAACACTTTCATGAATGGAAGCGACTTTTCAGCTGCTCTGGACAAGAATCTTGTTAATGCTGCTAGACATCCATGCAACCGTTGAACATCTTTCTTGCTAGTTGGTGACTTCATGTCTTCAATTGCTTGAATTTTCTTAGGATTAGCTTTAATACCACGTTCTATGACAATATGACCTAAGAATTTTCCCTCTTCCACACCAAACGTGCACTTCTTGGGATTTAATTTCATATTGATTTTTCGTAGAGATGCAAAGGTCTCTTGTATATCTCGCAACATCTTCTCTTCATTATGACTTTTGATGACAATGTCATCAACATAAGCTTCCAAATTACGTCCAATTTGATCCATAAACGCCATATCAATAAGTTGTTGATATGTTGCTCCTACATTCTTCAAACCAAAAGGCATTTTCATGTAACAGAATATGCATTCTGTCGTGTGAAAAGCCATTTTGTCTTCATCTTTTAAGGCCATAGGTATTTGATGATACCCCTTGGCTGCATCTAAGAAACATTTGAATCGATATCCTGCCAATGATTCAACCTTCCAGTCAATTTCAGGTAAAGGATAATTATCCTTTGGACATGCTTTATTGATATCCGTGAAATCCACACACATCCGCCATGAGTTGTTCGGTTTCCTAACCATGACTGGATTGGCCACCCATGTCTGATATTTAACCTCTCGCAAGATCCCAGCATCCACCAAACTTAGTACCTCATCACGGAGGAATTTTCTTCTTTCTAGCGCCATGCCTCGCTTCTTCTGACAAACAGGATGTATGTTGGGATTCACGTTTAGCCTATGCTCTGCAACTTCCCTTGGAACACCGGTCATATCAGACAGTTGCCATGCAAAAACGTCTAAATTTGTTGTCAAAATTTTGTATAATTTTTCTTTACATTCTTCGGATAACGTGTGCCCAATTATGATTTTCTGATCAGGAAATTTAAGATTCGGTGAAATTTGTAGTGACCCGAACTTTTTCATGTTTATATATATTAATTGAGATTGATATTTACATGATTAAATGTTTCCAACATGTTAAGCAATCAAACTTGTTAAGACTTGATTAATTGAAATATGTTTCATATAGACAATTGACCACCCAAGTTGACCGGTGATTCACGAACGTTAAAACTTGTAAAAACTATATGATGACATATATATGGATATATATATATAGTTAACATGATACTATGATAAGTAAACATATCATTAAGTATATTAACAATGAACTACATATGTAAAAACAAGACTACTAACTTAATGATTTTTAAACGAGACATATATGTAACGATTATCGTTGTAAAGACATTTAATGTATATATATCATATTAAGAGATATTCATACATGATAATATCATGATAATATAATAATTTAAAATCTCATTTGATATTATAAACATTGGGTTAACAACATTTAACAAGACCGTTAACCTAAAGGTTTAAAAACAACACTTACATGTAACGACTAACGATGACTTAACGACTCAGTTAAAATGTATATACATGTAGTGTTTTAATATGTATTTATACACTTTTGAAAGACTTCAATACACTTATCAAAATACTTCTAATTAACAAAAATGCTTACAATTACATCCTCGTTCAGTTTCATCAACAATTCTACTCGTATGCACCCGTATTCGTACTCGTACAATACACAGCTTTTAGATGTATATACTATTGGTATATACACTCCAATGATCAGCTCTTAGCAGCCCATGTGAGTCACCTAACACATGTGGGAACCATCATTTGGCAACTAGCATGAAATATCTCATAAAATTACAAAAATATGAGTAATCATTCATGACTTATTTACATGAAAACAAAATTACATATCCTTTATATCTAATTCATACACCAACGACCAAAAACACCTACAAACACTTTCATTCTTCAATTTTCTTCATCTAATTGATCTCTCTCAAGTTCTATCTTCAAGTTCTAAGTGTTCTTCATATATTCTACAAGTTCTAGTTACATAAAATCAAGAATACTTTCAAGTTTGCTAGCTCACTTCCAATCTTGTAAGGTGATCATCCAACCTCAAGAAATCTTTGTTTCTTACAGTAGGTTATCATTCTAATACAAGGTAATAATCATATTCAAACTTTGGTTCAATTTCTATAACTATAACAATCTTATTTCAAGTGATGATCTTACTTGAACTTGTTTTCGTGTCATGATTCTGCTTCAAGAACTTCGAGCCATCCAAGGATCCGTTGAAGTTAAATCCATTTTTCTCTTTTCCAGTAGGTTTATCCAAGGAAATTAAGGTAGTAATGATGTTCATAACATCTTTCGATTCATACGTATAAAGCTATCTTATTCGAAGGTTTAAACTTGTAATCACTAGAACATAGTTTAGTTAATTCTAAACTTATTCGCAAACAAAAGTTAATCCTTCTAACTTGACTTTTAAAATCAACTAAACACATGTTCTATATCTATATGATATGCTAACTTAATGATTTAAAACCTGGAAACACGAAAAACACCGTAAAACCGGATTTACGCCGTCGTAGTAACACCGCGGGCTGTTTTGGGTTAGTTAATTAAAAACTGTGATAAACTTTGATTTAAAAGTTGTTATTCTGAGAAAATGATTTTTATTATGAACATGAAACTATATCCAAAAATTATGGTTAAACTCAAAGTGGAAGTATGTTTTCTAAAATGGTCATCTAGACGTCGTTCTTTCGACTGAAATGACTACCTTTACAAAAACGACTTGTAACTTATTTTTCCGACTATAAACCTATACTTTTTCTGTTTAGATTCATAAAATAGAGTTCAATATGAAACTATAGCAATTTGATTCACTCAAAACGGATTTAAAATGAAGAAGTTATGGGTAAAACAAGATTGGATAATTTTTCTCATTTTAGCTACGTGAAAATTGGTAACAAATCTATTCCAACCATAACTTAATCAACTTGTATTGTATATTATGTAATCTTGAGATACCATAGACACGTATACAATGTTTCGACCTATCATGTCGACACATCTATATATATTTCGGAACAACCATAGATACTCTATATGTGAATGTTGGAGTTAGCTATACAGGGTTGAGGTTGATTCTAAAATATATATAGTTTGAGTTGTGATCAATACTGAGATACGTATACACTGGGTCGTGGATTGATTCAAGATAATATTTATCGATTTATTTCTGTACATCTAACTGTGGACAACTAGTTGTAGGTTACTAACGAGGACAGCTGACTTAAGAAACTTAAAACATCAAAATATATTAAAAGTGTTGTAAATATATTTTGAACATACTTTGATATATATGTATATATTGTTATAGGTTCGTGAATCAACCAGTGGCCAAGTCTTACTTCCCGACGAAGTAAAAATCTGTGAAAGTGAGTTATAGTCCCACTTTTAAAATCTAATATTTTTGGGATGAGAATACATGTAGGTTTTATAAATGATTTACAAAATAGACACAAGTACGTGAAACTACATTCTATGGTTGAATTATCGAAATCGAATATGCCCCTTTTTATTAAGTTTGGTAATCTAAGAATTAGGGAACAGACACCCTAATTGACGCGAATCCTAAAGATAGATCTATTGGGCTTAACAAACCCCATCCAAAGTACCGGATGCTTTAGTACTTCGAAATTTATATCATATCCGAAGGGTGTCCCGGAATGATGGGGATATTCTTATATATGCATCTTGTTAATGTCGGTTACCAGGTGTTCACCATATGAATGATTTTTATCTCTATGTATGGGATGTGTATTGAAATATGAAATCTTGTGGTCTATTATTATGATTTGATATATATAGGTTAAACCTATAACTCACCAAAATTTTTGTTGACGTTTTAAGTATGTTTATTCTCAGGTGATTATTAAGAGCTTCTGCTGTCGCATACTTAAATAAGGACGAGATTTGGAGTCCATGCTTGTATGATATTGTGTAAAAACTACATTCAAGAAACTTATTTTGTTGTAACATATTTGTATTGTAAACCATTATGTAATGGTCGTGTGTAAACAGGATATTTTAGATTATCATCATTTGATAATCTACGTAAAGCTTTTTAAACCTTTATTGATGAAATAAAGGTTATGGTTTGTTTTAAAATGAATGCAGTTTTTCAAAAACGTCTCATATAGAGGTCAAAACCTCGCAACGAAATCAATTAATATGGAACGTTTTTAATCAATAAGAACGGGACATTTCAGTTGGTATCCAAGCGTTGGTCTTAGAGAACCAGAATTTTGCATTAGTGTGTCTTATCGAGTTTGTTAGGATGCATTAGTAGTCTGGACTTCGACCGTGTTTACTTGAAAAATGATTGCTTAACAAATTTTGTTGGAAACTATATATTTTTAACATGTGAATATTATGTGATATATTAATCTCTTAACGCATTTGATATTATGTGATAGATGTCTACCTCTAGAACAAGTCCCATTGACTCACCTAATAATAATGAAGAGTCAAATGTAAATTGGAATGATTCGTGGACTAATTCACAAGTTCCCGAAGAGGAACCGGAAGAAGAGTCGGAACCGGAAGAAGAATCGAAACCGGAAGAAGAATCGGAACCGGATGAAGAAATAGAACCGGTGGGGGAAATAATAAAACGGTTAAGTAAAAGAAAATCCTCAACCAACCGACCAAGGTTAATTATGGTCAATGGTGTTTCCGCCAAGGAAGCAAAATATTGGGAGGATTACCAATTCTCCGATGAATCGGATTCCGACGAGAATTTCGATGATGTTATAGAAATTACCCCAACCGAATTTAAAAAGGCAAAAGAAAATAATAAGGGAAAGGGCATAAAAATAGAGAAATCTAATTCCAACCCCGATGAACTTTATATGTATCGTCAACCCCCGAAGTCCTTAAGTTGTAACAATGACCCAGGAACCTCTAAACCACCAGGTTTTTCTAAACCAATGTGGATAACGACGGCTCGTATTAGGGGAACATCATATATCCCTAGAAACTTGGCAAAACGAACCAAAACCGAAGAAGAAGAAGAAACAAGCGAGTCGGAATATGATAGTTGTATTCGTGTGGTGTAATATATGTAATATAGTGTGCTTATGCTTTATGATATATGTAAAAATTGCTTGTATTAATAAGTATTTTTTTTTATGAATCTAACTCTTGTCTATTTTACAGTATAAAAACACAAAATGGATAGACAACCCAATATTTTAAGAGACCTACCCGGAGACATGATTGATGAAATCTTGTCTAGAGTCGGTCAGAATTCCTCGGCACAACTATTTAAGGCGAGATCAGTTTGTAAGACATTCAAAGAACGTTCCAAGAATGTCTTGGTTTATAAGAGACTTTCGTTTGAAAGATGGGGGATATCACATTGGGAAACCCATAAGTTACGATGTGTTTACTTTGACGCATATATTGCGGGGAACCCAAATGCTATTTTACGTAACGGGTTAAGAAATTATTTTGACTCAATGTATCCGAATATAGGACTTCATGATTTAGAAAAAGCGGCTAACATGCAACATAAAGAACCATGCTATGCTTATGGGTTAGTAATGTTCGCTTCTCACCAATGTGAGAAAAAGAACATCGGGCTACAGCTATTAAACAAAACGTTCCCACAAGTGACAGAGTCGGTAATTGGGGTAAGAAATGAGGTTTTTAGATTGTTACGGGACTGTTGGACATTACGTAACCCTCGTCCCTTTGACGACGTTACAACACGCTGTATTATTAACGGCCATAACGGTTATGTTCCACAAGACCAAGGATGGGAAGTAGTCCTAGTAAAACCAGAATGCATGACTTGTTTCTGGACGTATGAATTACGTGTCTTTATTGCCTTTGCTGAACGACTTGTGTACTAGCTAGAATTATCTTCACAACTATCTTGTATCAAAGTTATTGTGTGCTATATTTTATGCTTTATGTAAAATAAGCGGTATTGTAAGTTTGTAAAATATTGTATAAAAGTTTGAACGCGAAATATTATTATAATCAATTTTTCATATAGAATTGTAGTAGTTGAATTGTATATTAGCTACTAAGTATGAACTTAACGGGTAGGTACTACCCGAATTTAAACTTATAAAACGCTAATATGAAGAAAAAGCTTTTATAAATGAGTTCATATTATGCTACGAAATACTATTAACTACTCATAATATTCTGTATGATTAACTTGTTCCATTTGACTATTTTGAAGGAAATGGCACCGACTACTCGACACACCGTGAATATGAATGAAGAGGAATTCCGTACTTTTCTAGCTTCAAACATAGCCGCAGTACAGGCTGCGCTACATACCAACAATAACCTTGGATCTAGCAGTACAAGAAATCGTGTAGGATGCACCTACAAAGAATTCACTGCCTGCAAACCTTTGGAATTTGATGGAACCGAAGGACCGATCGGATTAAAACGGTGGACCGAGAAGGTCGAATCGGTGTTTGCCATAAGTAAGTGTACTGAAGAGGACAAAGTGAAGTACGCTACGCATACCTTCACAGGTTCTGCGTTAACATGGTGGAATACCTATCTAGAGCAAGTGGGACAAGACGATGCGTACGCACTACCGTGGTCAGCATTCAAGCACTTGATGAACGAGAAGTACCGTCCCAGAACCGAGGTCAATAAGCTCAAGACAGAACTTAGAGGGTTACGAACCCAAAGATTTGATATTACCACGTACGAAAGACGATTCATAGAATTGTGCCTATTGTGTCCGGGAGCATTCGAAGATGAGGAAGAGAAGATCGACGCGTTTGTGAAAGGATTACCGGAAAGAATCCAAGAAGATATAAGTTCACACGAGCCTGCCTCCATACAACAGGCATGTAGAATGGCTCACAAACTAGTGAACCAGATTGAAGAAAGAATTAAAGAACAGACTGCTGAAGAGGCCAATGTGAAGCAAGTCAAAAGAAAGTGGGAGGAAAATGGTGATAAGAATCACCAATACAGCAACAACAGCAATTACAACAATAATCGCAACAATTATCCCAACAATCGCAACATCAATCGCAACTACAACAAACGGCCTAACAACAACAACAACAACAACAACAACAGCAACTACAACAATCATCCCAACAACAATAATAACCGCAACAGCAACAACAATCAGAAGCAGCTATGCCAAAGGTGTGAAAAGTATCACTCGGGGTTCTGCACCAAATTTTGCAACAAGTGTAAAAGAAATGGTCATAGCGCGGCGAAGTGTGAGGTCTACGGACCAGGGGTTAATAAAACGAAAGGAACAAATGGTGTCGGAACGAGTAATGGCGGAGCAAGTAGTGTCGGAGCAAGTTATGCCAATGTAGTTTGTTATAAATGTGGAAAACCGGGCCACATTATTAGAAATTGCCCGAACCAGGAGAACACGAATGGACAAGGCCACGGAAGAGTTTTCAATATTAATGAGGCAGAGGCACAGGAAGACCCGGAGCTTGTTACAGGTACGTTTCTTATTGACAATAAATCTGCTTACGTTTTATTTGATTCGGGTGCGGATAGAAGCTATATGAGTAGAGATTTTTGTGCTAAATTAAGTTGTCCATTGACGCCTTTGGATAGTAAATTTTTACTCGAATTAGCAAATGGTAAATTAATTTCAGCAGATAATATATGTCGGAATCGAGAAATTAAACTGGTTAGCGAAACATTTAAGATTGATTTGATACCAGTAGAGTTAGGGAGTTTTGATGTGATAATCGGTATGGACTGGGTGAAAGAAGTGAAAGCAGAGATCATTTGTTACAAAAATGCAATTCGCATTATACGAGAAAAAGGAAAACCCTTAATGGTGTACGGAGAAAAGGGCAACACGAAGCTACATCTTATTAGTAATTTGAAGGCACAAAAACTAATAAGAAAAGGTTGCTATGCTGTTCTAGCACATGTCGAGAAAGTACAAACTGAAGAAAAGAGCATCACTGATGTTCCCATTGCAAAAGAATTTCCCGATGTATTTCCGAAAGAATTACCGGGATTACCCCCACATCGATCCGTTGAATTTCAAATAGATCTTGTACCAGGAGCTGCACCAATAGCTCGTGCTCCTTACAGACTCGCACCCAGCGAGATGAAAGAACTGCAAAGCCAATTACAAGAACTTTTAGAGCGTGGTTTCATTCGACCAAGCACAACACCGTGGGGAGCTCCTGTTTTGTTTGTCAAGAAGAAAGATGGTACATTCAGGTTGTGTATCGACTACCGAGAGTTGAACAAACTTACCATCAAGAATCGCTACCCACTACCGAGAATCGACGACTTATTTGATCAACTACAAGGCTCGTCTGTTTATTCAAAGATTGACTTACGTTCCGGGTATCATCAAATGCGGGTGAAAGAAGATGATATTCCAAAGACTGCTTTCAGAACACGTTACGGTCATTACGAGTTTATGGTCATGCCGTATGGTTTAACTAATGCACCAGCTGTGTTCATGGACCTTATGAACCGAGTGTGTGGACCATACCTTGACAAGTTTGTCATTGTTTTCATTGATGACATACTTATTTACTCAAAGAATGACCAAGAACACGGTGAACATTTGAGAAAGGTGTTAGAAGTATTGAGGAAGGAAGAATTGTACGCTAAGTTTTCAAAGTGTGCATTTTGGTTGGAAGAAGTTTAATTCCTCGGTCACATAGTGAACAAAGAAGGTATTAAGGTGGATCCGGCAAAGATAGAAACTGTTGAAAAGTGGGAAACCCCGAAAACTCCGAAACACATACGCCAGTTTTTAGGACTAGCTGGTTACTACAGAAGGTTCATCCAAGACTTTTCCAGAATAGCAAAACCCTTGACTGCATTAACGCATAAAGGGAAGAAATTTGAATGGAATGATGAACAAGAGAAAGCGTTTCAGTTATTGAAGAAAAAGCTAACTACGGCACCTATATTGTCATTGCCTGAAGGGAATGATGATTTTGTGATTTATTGTGATGCATCAAAGCAAGGTCTCGATTGTGTATTAATGCAACGAACGAAGGTGATTGCTTATGCGTCTAGACAATTGAAGATTCACGAACAAAATTATACAACACATGATTTGGAATTAGGCGCGGTTGTTTTTGCATTAAAGACTTAGAGGCACTACTTATATGGGGTCAAAAGTATTATATATACCGACCATAAAAGTCTTCAACACATATTTAATCAGAAACAACTGAATATGAGGCAGCGTAGGTGGATTGAATTGTTGAATGATTACGACTTTGAGATTCGTTACCACCCGGGGAAGGCAAATGTGGTAGCCGATGCCTTGAGCAGGAAGGACAGAGAACCCATTCGAGTAAAATCTATGAATATAATGATTCATAATAACCTTACTACTCAAATAAAGGAGGCGCAACAAGGAGTTTTAAAAGAGGAAAATTTAAAGGATGAAATACCCAAAGGATCGAAGAAGCATCTTAATATTCGGGAAGATGGAACCCGGTATAGGGCTGAAAGGATTTAGGTACCAAAATTTGGAGATATGAGAGAAATGGTACTTAGAGAAGCTCATAAAACCAGATACTCAATACATCCTGGAACGGGGAAGATGTACAAGGATCTCAAGAAACATTTTTGGTGGCCGGGTATGAAAGCCGATGTTGCTAAATACGTAGGAGAATGTTTGACGTGTTCTAAGGTCAAAGCTGAGCATCAAAAACCATCAGGTCTACTTCAACAACCCGAAATCCCGGAATGGAAATGGGAAAACATTACCATGGATTTCATCACTAAATTGCCAAGGACTGCAAGTGGTTTTGATACTATTTGGGTAATAGTTGATCGTCTCACCAAATCAGCACACTTCCTGCCAATAAGAGAAGATGACAAGATGGAGAAGTTAGCACGACTGTATTTGAAGGAAGTCGTCTCCAGACATGGAATACCAATCTCTATTATCTCTGATAGGGATGGCAGATTTATTTCAAGATTCTGGCAGACATTACATCAAGCATTAGGAACTCGTCTAGACATGAGTACTGCCTATCATCCACAAACTGATGGGCAGAGCGAAAGGACGATACAAATACTTGAAGACATGCTACGAGCATGTGTTATTGATTTCAGAAAAAGTTGGGATCGACATCTACCATTAGCAGAATTTTCCTACAACAACAGCTACCATTCAAGCATTGAGATGGCGCCGTTTGAAGCACTTTATGGTAGAAAGTGCAGGTCTCCGATTTGTTGGAGTGAAGTGGGGGATAGACAGATTACGGGTCCGGAGATTATACAAGAAACTACCGAGAAGATCATCCAAATTCAACAACGGTTGAAAACCGCCCAAAGTCGACAAAACAGCTACGCTGACATTAAAAGAAAAGATATAGAATTTGAAATTGGAGAGATGGTCATGCTTAAAGTTGCACCTTGGAAAGGCGTTGTTCGATTTGGTAAACGAGGAAAATTAAATCCAAGGTATATTGGACCATTCAAGATTATTGATCGTGTCGGACCAGTAGCTTACCGACTTGAGTTACCTCAACAACTCGCAGCTGTACATAATACTTTCCACGTCTCGAATTTGAAGAAATGTTTTGCTAAAGAAGATCTCACTATTCCGTTAGATGAAATCCAAATCAACGAAAAACTTCAATTCATCGAAGAACCCGTCGAAATAATGGATCGTGAGGTTAAAAGACTTAAGCAAAACAAGATACCAATTGTTAAGGTTCGATGGAATGCTCGTAGAGGACCCGAGTTCACATGGGAGCGTGAAAATCAGATGAAGAAGAAATACCCGCATCTATTTCCAGAAGATTCATCAACACCTTCAACAGCTTAAAATTTCGGGACGAAATTTATTTAACGGGTAGGTACTGTAGTGACCCGAACTTTTTCATGTTTATATATATTAATTGAGATTGATATATACATGATTAAATGTTTCCAACATGTTAAGCAATCAAACTTGTTAAGACTTGATTAATTGAAATATGTTTCATATAGACAATTGACCACCCAAGTTGACCGGTGATTCACGAACGTTAAAACTTGTAAAAACTATATGATGACATATATATGGATATATATATATAGTTAACATGATACTATGATAAGTAAACATATCATTAAGTATATTAACAATGAACTACATATGTAAAAACAAGACTACTAACTTAATAATTTTTAAACGAGACATATATGTACCGATTATCGTTGTAAAGACATTTAATGTATATATATCATATTAAGAGATATTCATACATGATAATATCATGATAATATAATAATTTAAAATCTCATTTGATATTATAAACATTGGGTTAACAACATTTAACAAGACCGTTAACCTAAAGGTTTAAAAACAACACTTACATGTAACGACTAACGATGACTTAACGACTCAGTTAAAATGTATATACATGTAGTGTTTTAATATGTATTTATACACTTTTGAAAGACTTCAATACACTTATCAAAATACTTCTACTTAACATAAATGCTTACAATTACATCCTCGTTCAGTTTCATCAACAATTCTACTCGTATGCACCCGTATTCGTACTCGTACAATACACAGCTTTTAGATGTATGTACTTTTGGTATATACACTCCAATGATCAGCTCTTAGCAGCCCATGTGAGTCACCTAACACATGTGGGAACCATCATTTGGCAACTAGCATGAAATATCTCATAAAATTACAAAAATATGAGTAATCATTCATGACTTATTTACATGAAAACAAAATTACATATCCTTTATATCTAATCCATACACCAACGACCAAAAACACCTACAAACACTTTCATTCTTCAATTTTCTTCATCTAATTGATCTCTCTCAAGTTCTATCTTCAAGTTCTAAGTGTTCTTCATATATTCTACAAGTTCTAGTTACATAAAATCAAGAATACTTTCAAGTTTGCTAGCTCACTTCCAATCTTGTAAGGTGATCATCCAACCTCAAGAAATCTTTGTTTCTTACAGTAGGTTATCATTCTAATACAAGGTAATAATCATATTCAAACTTTGGTTCAATTTCTATAACTATAACAATCTTATTTCAAGTAATGATCTTACTTGAACTTGTTTTCGTGTCGTGATTCTGCTTCAAGAACTTCGAGCCATCCAAGGATCCGTTGAAGTTAGATCCATTTTTCTCTTTTCCAGTAGGTTTATCCAAGGAAATTAAGGTTGTAATGATGTTCATAACATCTTTCGATTCATACGTATAAAGCTATCTTATTCGAAGGTTTAAACTTGTAATCACTAGAACATAGTTTAGTTAATTCTAAACTTGTTCACAAACAAAAGTTAATCCTTCTAACTTGACTTTTAAAATCAACTAAACACATGTTCTATATCTATATGATATGCTAACTTAATGATTTAAAACCTGGAAACACGAAAAACACCGTAAAACCGGATTTACGCCGTCGTAGTAACACCGCGGGCTGTTTTGGGTTAGTTAATTAAAAACTATGATAAACTTTGATTTAAAAGTTGTTATTCTGAGAAAATGATTTTTATTATGAACATGAAACTATATCCAAAAATTATGGTTAAACTCAAAGTGGAAGTATGTTTTCTAAAATGGTCATCTAGACGTCGTTCTTTCGACTGAAATGACTACCTTTACAAAAACGACTTGTAACTTATTTTTCCGACTATAAACCTATACTTTTTCTGTTTAGATTCATAAAATAGAGTTCAATATGAAACCATAGCAATTTGATTCACTCAAAACGGATTTAAAATGAAGAAGTTATGGGTAAAACAAGATTGGATAATTTTTCTCATTTTAGCTACGTGAAAATTGGTAACAAATCTATTCCAACCATAACTTAATCAACTTGTATTGTATATTATGTAATCTTGAGATACCATAGACATATATACAATGTTTCGACCTATCATGTCGACACATCTATATATATTTCGGAACAACCATAGACACTCTATATGTGAATGTTGGAGTTAGCTATACAGGGTTGAGGTTGATTCCAAAATATATATAGTTTGAGTTGTGATCAATACTGAGATACGTATACACTGGGTCGTGGATTGATTCAAGATAATATTTATCGATTTATTTCTGTACATCTAACTGTGGACAACTAGTTGTAGGTTACTAACGAGGACAGCTGACTTAAGAAACTTAAAACATCAAAATATATTAAAAGTGTTGTAAATATATTTTGAACATACTTTGATATATATGTATATATTGTTATAGGTTCGTGAATCAACCAGTGGCCAAGTCTTACTTCCCGACGAAGTAAAAATCTGTGAAAGTGAGTTATAGTCCCACTTTTAAAATCTAATATTTTTGGGATGAGAATACATGCAGGTTTTATAAATGATTTACAAAATAGACACAAGTACGTGAAACTACATTCTATGGTTGAATTATCGAAATCGAATATGCCCCTTTTTATTAAGTCTGGTAATCTAAGAATTAGGGAACAGACACCCTAATTGACGCGAATCCTAAAGATAGATCTATTGGGCTTAACAAACCCCATCCAAAGTACCGGATGCTTTAGTACTTCGAAATTTATATCATATCCGAAGGGTGTCCCGGAATGATGGGGATATTCTTATATATGCATCTTGTTAATGTCGGTTACCAGGTGTTCACCATATGAATGATTTTTATCTCTATGTATGGGATGTGTATTGAAATATGAAATCTTGTGGTCCATTATTATGATTTGATATATATAGGTTAAACCTATAACTCACCAACATTTTTGTTGACGTTTTAAGTATGTTTATTCTCAGGTGATTATTAAGAGCTTCCGCTGTCGCATACTTAAATAAGGACGAGATTTGGAGTCCATGCTTGTATGATATTGTGTAAAAACTGCATTCAAGAAACTTATTTTGTTGTAACATATTTGTATTGTAAACCATTATGTAATGGTCGTGTGTAAACAGGATATTTTAGATTATCATCATTTGATAATCTACATAAAGCTTTTTAAACCTTTATTGATGAAATAAAGGTTATGGTTTGTTTTAAAATGAATGCAGTTTTTCAAAAACGTCTCATATAGAGGTCAAAACCTCGCAACGAAATCAATTAATATGGAACGTTTTTAATCAATAAGAACGGGACATTTCAAAATTGGCCCATCATCGTGTATGATTGGCTTAATTATTGCCTTTGTTACTTGAGAACACTCAATTGACTTCTGCCGTTCTGCATATAACGTTGCTACTCCGCCTAGCGTTGGAAACTTCATCATGCCATGTACAGTTGATGTTATAGCTCCAAACGTCATTAAAGCAGTTCTTCCCAAAATTATGTTGTACTGTGAATTTGCTTTAACCACTAGGAACCCAATGTTGGTTTTGCGTCTTAGGGGTGGCTTGCCCAAGGTTACTTCAAGCAGAATACTGCCTTGAGACCAGGACGGTTCACTTGTAAAACTTGCTAACGGCACATATGTTTCCTTCATTTTTTCTTGTACATCTTTGGGAAGCTGTATGAAGCAATGTTCATACATAATGTCTGCTCCAGCTCCTGTGTCCGTATAAATGTTGCGTATTAAGCAATTAGCAACTCGTGCTTGTATAACCACTGGACTATCGGATGGATTTGTGTTGAACATAGAAGGAAATGATATTAATTGCTCTTCCCAATCTTCTAACACTTCTGCCTTCCTCCGTTGGCTAGCTTTCCATGGATGTATCATTCCTACTTCTATGGGTACCAATTCATTACCCTCGCCTTCTTTGTCAGTGTTGGTGAGATGATTTGTCTTAATAATGGATGGCGCCATTGTTAACACCTATTTCCTTATGAGGTAAGGCTCAGTATGTCAACACGATACTAGAAGTAATCTAGCTTTAAGTGGGCGAGTGTTGCCGATTGATGTTTTCCCTTGGGAAATAATCCCTGCAGACCCGGTTCACAAGTGTAGAAACCTGTGGGGTGGCTTAATCAATCTGTCGTCCGTAGAGCGTAGATGTGCTAGCCGGATGACTTCTAGTGAGAGAAAGTATTAGAGAGAGAGAGGTGAAGTCTCAGCTCTCAAATTTTTCAAAATGTCTGAACTGTGTAAAATGACGACCCAAGGGGTCAATTTATAGTGTCAGATCCACCAGATTGTTCGGGGACACGTGTTAAATGATGATACGTTCTGTTACTTGTGTTCCAAAATTTATTCTGAAAGTGGCGTTCTCCGGCCAGGGCTTACGCGCTAGGCGGCCTTCAGGGCTTACGCATGACGGAGCAGCATGTTCAACGGAGAACGCTGGACGGATAATTCCACAAAACTGTTGTCTCCAATCTTCCTGATGCTACTTTTATGCAAACATTATGCCTTTTATACGTGTATACGATAGGATACACCACTAATATATAATTATCATCTTCATTATTCGGCTGTAGAAGAAACGGCTATTTAGCAGCTGCAGGAGCTGCTACTCGACAACAGTAGCCGCGTTAGAGTTATACAGAACATGAATCGAGTCGTATACTATATCAATCATCCTCATGACTGTCGCTATCATCCTCATTCTTTTGTTACTGTTCATTGTCTCCTTCGAATGGTTTCATAATCGTTCGTAAAGAAAAATCATAAAAGCTGAGCAGTAGCTTTTTATGATGGTGGTGGCAGTGTGATTAAAACAGAAAAACAGAAAATAATGAAGTAGAAATAGCAGTTGCAGGTGTACTGTAGCAGTTAACAAGGGTTATGGTGGCGGTTTGTAGAGGTGATCTCCAACGAAGTTTAGGAGAGAGATATACATAGAGAGAGTGTGGTGGTGGTTGTGGTAGTTTTGAGCTGCAAAATAGCAGAAACAATGACTGTGAAAAAGCCCATTCGAGTAGCAACAACAATAACATAAATGACGGTTTGAGTGGTGGTTGTCCGGTAGTGGAAGTGGAAATAGGATGGTGGCGGTTTTGTTGTAGAAGAAGGGTGGAGATGGTGATGGTCTTAAACAAGAAACAGTTGTGGGTTTTCAATCGAGTTAAGTGTAGCAAGAGAATCATGTAGCAAAAAATTTGGTTTTGGGTTTAGTGATATTATTCGAAACAAGAAGTGGCAGTAGTAATGATCGGAGGTGGTTGTAGGTGGAAGCCGATGGTTGTGATTGTCAGTTGGAAGTGGTGATCGAGCTTGATGAAGGTGGTCGTTAATGGTGTAGGTGGTTAGTGGTGGTGACTATGAGTAATGGTGTTTGTGTTTTTAATGTTCCCCATATCTATGTGTAATATATGTACATATATACAACTTTGAAGATGATTGAAACAAAAGAAAAACAGTGCCCCTAGTTAATAATTCATGCACGGGAGCATTTAGACTATTTATCTGCCGACACTTATTTTGTGGATAGTAATATAATAATTTTCATTAATTCCTTTAAGATAAATTACTTGAACACTAGTATAGAAAGGGACAGAGAAAATGACATGAAACAGAGTAAGATGTGAGTGGGTGATGAATTGATTTAATACTACTCGAATAAAAAATATATGAAAGAGACATGGACATAATGATCGGGTTAATATAAAAAGTTATGGTTGTGATTGATTAGACAATTCAATCAAGTTAGTGGGTTGAGTTTGAGTTGCATAAAGAGAGGATAACAACGGAGTATTATATAGGAGAATTAATTATTATAAATATAATTATTATCACATAAAGCAATGGTTTAAAGAAAACCTGTGAGAATTAAACCAGAGTTAAGCAGCCCACAATTTGTTTCATTTTACCGACAGTTTTATTTCGGAGTATTAAAACTTAACTCAGGGTATTTAATTATATTTTTAACAAACTTAAAATTGATAAAACTTAATTCTGGACCAACGTTTAATTTCAACTTCTCATAATTTCGAGTTTAAACTCATTTCATGTCGATCATAAAAATTAACCTGTCATTCGAGCTCAATCCCAACTAAAATATAAAAAATTCAAAATAAGATAGTAAATGTATTTTCAACTAGTTTGAAGTTTACGTAGTCTATTAATGAGCTTTTGTTTATTTTAAAATCACATAAGTTTGAATCACTTATTTAAATACCAATGAATCGACAAACAAGTATTACTATTATTTAATAATTATATTTAATATACTTTATATATATATATATATATATACATATATATATATATAGATTCCTAATAACTTTTTTTATATTTTATATTATTTCAAATTGTTATTTTATATATATATATATATATATATATATATATATATATATATATGTATATATATATATATATATATATGTATGTATTTAAATATATATACACCTATTTACAAATAGTTGTTCGTGAATCGTCGAGAATGGTCGAAGGTCAATTGAACATATGAAACAGTTCAAAATTTTTGAGTCTCAACATTACAGACTTTGCCTATCGTGTCAAAAATATAAAATCGTATCTAGAGTTTGATTTAAAATTAGTCGAAATTTTCCGGGTCATCACAGTACCTACCCGTTAAACAAATTTCGTCCCGAAATTTGAGTGAGGTCATCATGGCTAACAATAAGAATGTTTTCATGATGAATATGTGTTGATAAAATAAAATTTTATCATTATTGAGTGATACAGATAAAACAATTCGATTACGGAAAGAGTACGAGTGAAGCTATTACAAAAGAGTGAAATGAAGAAATAGAGATTCGTCTTAACTTTTGATGTAGTCACGGTTAATCTTCCGGGATTCAAAGGATTTAAAGAAGATCTTTGTAATCTATATAAGATTTGATTCTTCGGTAATTAAGGAAATTGTAATCCTCTTTAATTAAATGCAGTAATCTGCCTCGATTGCTATGTCTGATATTTCACTATAAATTAATCTCCTCCGTTCCATTATTTTCACCAATTCTTATACTTTCTTCCTCAATTTATTCTTCCAAAAGATTGTGAAAATGCTATATCTAATCTGGTTCTTGACCTTAAGTAAAGCAAGTAATGTTTCAGAATTCGTAGGTATGAAGTTTTGAATGATCATAATATACTAAGCACAAAGAAATGTAACAGTAAGATTTGATTTGGTAATTTACCAGAAATTACGGAAAAGACAGAACCATCAAGAAAATATTTTCTTGATATGTTTAGAGGTTAAGTAGAATGAAAGAGTTATGTAACATGGCATATGATGAGGGTATGATCTGTGAATCATCACGTTCCATTAGAAATTTAGCATGACTTACTGTAATATAATCACGTTGGCCAAGCGTCATTATATTATACTAACTCATGCTTCAACTCCCAACACTTCTCCAGAAATCATTCATAATTTTAACTCAAATGTTACAGAAGGATAGAAACTAATACAGTTTCTTTTATGATGTAACATAGATAGCACGAGGAGATAGATAATTTTGGACAAAGATATTTATGAAGGTATCTTCAGAAATATCGAAGATATTTATAACGAAAGATACGATGATATCTTAGAATTTAAAATATCTAGAATCAAAGGATGTTGCAGAACTTTTCCGCAAGAATTTAGAATAAGTAAGGAGCAAAGTATTCGCTAAAGATTTCAGCAGATACTGAATCATATGGATTCTGTAAGTACAGATTTTGTGATTTATCCACAGCCTCCTTCTGAAATGTCCCGTTCTTATTGATTAAAAACGTTCCATATTAATTGATTTCGTTGCGAGGTTTTGACCTCTATATGAGACGTTTTTCAAAGACTGCATTCATTTTAAAACAAACCATAACCTTTATTTCATCAATAAAGGTTTAAAAAGCTTTACGTAGATTATCAAATAATGATAATCTAAAATATCCTGTTTACACACGACTATTACATAATGGTTTACAATACAAATATGTTACAACGAAATAAGTTTCTTGAATGCAGTTTTTACACAATATCATACAAGCATGGACTCCAAATCTTATCCTTAATTAAGTATGCGACAGCGGAAGCTCTTAATAATCACCTGAGAATAAACATGCTTAAAACGTCAACAAAAAATGTTGGTGAGTTATAGGTTTAACCTATATATATCAAATCGTAACAATAGACCACAAGATTTCATATTTCAATATACATCACATACATAGAGATAAAAATCATTCATATGGTGAACACCTGGTAACCAACATTAACAAGATGCATATATAAGAATATCCCCATCATTCCGGGACACCCTTCGGATATGATATAAATTTCGAAGTACTAAAGCATCCGGTACTTTGGATGGGGTTTTTTAGGCCCAATAGATCTATCTTTAGAATTCGCGTCAATTAAGGTGTCTGTTCCCTAATTCTTAGATTACCAGACTTAATAAAAAGGGGTATATTCGATTTCGATAATTCAACCATAGAATGTAGTTTCACGTACTTGTGTCTATTTTGTAAATCATTTATAAAACCTGCATGTATTCTCATCCCAAAAATATTAGATTTTAAAAGTGGGACTATAACTCACTTTCACAGATTTTTACTTCGTCGGGAAGTAAGACTTGGTCACTGGTTGATTCACGAACCTATAACAAATATTTACATATATATCAAAGTATGTTTAAAATATATTTACAACACTTTTAATACATTTTGATTTTTTAAGTTCATTAAGTCAGCTGTCCTCGTTAGTAACCTACAACTAGTTGTCCACAGTTAGATGTACAGAAATAAATCGATATATATTATCTTGAATCAATCCACGACCCAGTGTATATATATCTCAGTATTGACAACTCAAACTATATATATTTTGGAATCAACCTCAACCCTGTATAGCTAACTCCAACATTCACATATAGAGTGTCTATGGTTGTTCCGAAATATATATAGATGTGTCGACATGATAGGTCGAAACATTGTATACGTGTCTATGGTATCTCAAGATTACATAATATACAATACAAGTTGATTAAGTTATGGTTAGAATAGATTTGTTACCAATTTTCACGTAGCTAAAATGAGTAGTTTTTACCAATTTTGGTTTGCTCGCCATTTCTTCGTTTCTAATCCGTTTTGAGTGATTTAAGTGGCCACGGTTTCGTATTGAACTTGACTTTTTGAAACTAAACAGAGAAGGTATAGGTTTAGAGTCAGAAATACAAGTTACAAGTCATTTTTGAAAGAGGTAGTCATTTTCGTCGAAAGAACGACATCTTGATGACTGTTTTGAAAAACATACTTTCACTTTGAGTTTAACCATGATTTTTGGATATGGTTTCATGTTCATAAGAAAAATCATTTTCAAAGAAGTATAGCTTTTAAATCAAAGTTTTTCATAGTTTTTAATTATCCAAACCAAAACAGCCCCCGGTTGTAACTACGACGGCGTAAATCCGGTTTTATGGTGTTTATCGTGTTTCCGGGTTTTAAATCATTAAGTTAGCATATCATATAGATATAGATCATGTGTATAGTTGATTTTAAAAGTGTATTTAGAAGGATTAACTTTATTTGCGAACAAGTTTAGAATTAACTAAACAATGTTCTAGTGATTACTAGTTTACCACTTCGAATATGATAGCTTTTTATGTATGAATTGAATGATGTTATGAACATCATTACTACCTTAAGTTTCTTGGATAAACCTACTGGAAAAGAGAAAAATGGATCTAGCTTCAACGGATCCTTGGATGGCTCGAAGTTCTTGAAGCAGAATCATGACACGAAAACAAGTTCAAGTAAGATCATCACTTGAAATAAGATTGTTATAGTTATAGAAATTGAACCAAAGTTTGAATATGATTATTACCTTGTATTAGAATGATAACCTACTATAAGAAACAAAGATTTCTTGAGGTTGGATGATCACCTTACAAGATTGGAAGTGAGCTAGCAAACTTGAAAGTATTCTTGATTTTTTGTAACTAGAACTTGTACAATTTATGAAGAACACTTAGAACTTGAAGTTAGAACTTGAGAGAGATCAATTAGATGAAGAAAATTGAAGAATGAAAATGTTTGTAGGTGTTTTTGGTCGTTGGTGTATGGATTAGATATAAAGGATATGTAATTTTGTTTTCATGTAAATAAGTCATGAATGATTACTCATATTTTTGTAATTTTATGAGATATTTCATACTAGTTTCCAAATGATGGTTCCCACATGTGTTAGGTGACTCATATGGGCTGTTAAGAGCTGATCATTGGAGTGTATATACCAATAGTACATACATCTAAAAGCTGTGTATTGTACGAGTACGAATACGGGTGCATAAGAGTAGAATTGTTGATGAAACTGAATGAGGATGTAATTGTAAGCATTTTTGTTAAGTAGAAGTATTTTGATAAGTGTCTTGAAGTCTTTAAAAATTGTATGAATACATATTAAAACACTACATGTATATACATTTTAACTGAGTCGTTAAGTCATCGTTAGTCGTTACATGTAAGTGTTGTTTTGAGACCTTTAGGTTAACGATCTTGTTAAATGTTGTTAACCCAAAGTTTATAATATCAAATGAGATTTAAATTATTATATTATCATGATATTATGATCTATTAATATATCTTAATATGATATATACATTTAAATGTCGTTACAACGATAATCGTTACATATATGTCTCGTTTCGAAATCCTTAAGTTAGTAGTCATGTTTTTACTTATGTAGTTCATTATTAATACACTTAATGATATATTTAATTATTATATTATCATGTTATATATAATATAACAATGTATTAATATGCTTCATATATATTTAGTAAGACGTGGTTATAACGATAATCGTTATATGTATTGTTTCGAGTTTCATACGTCAATAGTCTCCTTTTTAAGTATATAACTTATTGTTACTATTTTTAATGAGATACTTGGTGATCATTATATCATGTTAAACATATATATTTATTCATTTATGTATCATCAGGTCATATACAACTTATAGCGTTCGTGAATCATTGGTCAAACTGGGTAATCAGACGTTTACAAAATTTCCGTTTTCAATTAACCAAATCTTAACAAGTTTGATTGCTTAACATGTTGGAAACATTTAATCATGTAAATATAGTTTTCATTAAACATATAATCATAGAAAGGTTCAGAAAAGTTCGGGTCACTACACCTTCGCAGTCTGCTCAATCCGTTTTTCAGTTCCAAAACTGAGCCTTTTCAACACACCATTCTTTATTATTAAGCTTTTGGTAATTAAGACCATCTATAGCTTTTGCTGCTTCATCAGCACTCTCATATCTGAATCATTGGTTATCAATTTGAGGTGTTTTCAAGAGTTTGAAGGGTTTGAATGAAGATTGTAATTGTCAAGATACAAATGAGGTTTAAGATGGAATCAAGTGGCAAACTTGAAGAAATGTTTAACTGTAGAAGATGTAACTTATTAACGATATTTTAAATTAAAGTGTGTTATAATTAATATTTCCTACTCTTTTAATACTTTTTAATTGTCCAAGGTTAGTAGTCCAATGTTAGTAGTCCAATTATTCAATATATAGTCTAATTTGAAGCGACCCGTCCTAATCCATAAGGACGAATACAATAACATATGGTCACATCGCGAGGCATTTGACCTCTATATGATAAATTTTACAAACATTGCATTCGTTTTTAAAAGACAAACTTTCATTACATCGAAAGTTGACAGGCATGCCTACCATTTCATAATATCTAATTATAAATGGCCTAATCTATCATTTACTTAATAATAATCTTTATTGAACTTAACGACTTGAATGCAACGTCTTTTGAAATATGCCATGAATGACTCCAAGTAATATCTTTAAAATGAGCAAATGCACAGCGGAAGATTTCTTTAATACCTGAGAATAAACATGCTTTCAAGTGTCAACCAAAAGGTTGGTGATTTCATTAGTTTATCATAAACAATCATTTTTAATAATATAATAGACCACAAGATATTCATATTTCGAAAACAATCTGTGCAGGTCTGCTCACTGCTGTAAAAATCATTCATACGAAATTTCATACTTTCAAACACCTGGTAACTGAAATTAACAAATGCATCTAGAATATCCCCCGCATACAAGTGATTTGCACTTAATATGCTCACAGCATACAAACAGGCCATCCCTTTTAAAAATGAAAGTTGTATACACCTTACAACAGGTCATAGCTTTTAAAGATGGCGGTTGTATACTAAAAGTCAAAGTACTAAAGCAGTTCAAATTCTCTGACTGGGGCTTGTCAAGGCCCATAGATCTATCTTTAGGATTCGCGTTAATTAGTGACAATTATAATAAACACTAATTCTTAGGTTACCAGCAAAAAGGGGTGATATCCGTGTACTCATATCTTGGTGGTAATTATAATAAACACTAATTCAATCGTAGAATGTTTTTATGTACTTGTGTCTATTTCGTAAAACATTTATAAAGCAGCGCTTGTATTCTCAGTCCCAAAAATATATATTGCAAAAGCATTTAACAAGGGAGCAAATGAAACTCACAATATTGTATTTCGTAGTAAATATGCATATGTTGGCAATGAACAAGTGCAAGATTGGCCTCGGATTCACGAACCTATATTAAGTATATATATTTATATGTTGATCAAATAAATATCTAACAATTTAGGTCAAGTCATAGTGTATCACAATCCTAATGCTCGAGATTATCATGCAAAAAGTCAACAAAAGTCAACTTGACCCAAAATGACTTCTAAAATTTATACGTGTTTATTATATAACTTAAATATAATCATTTTAAATATTTGAATATATTTATCAGATTTTATTAGAGTAAATAATACAAGTCATTTACTAATAAATAAAAATTTATATTAAAATTTTTATATGATAAAAATATAATTTTATATATCTAAAGTAATAAAATTTATAAAGTTCACTTAATATCATAAAAATATAGTGGTATGTATTATTAATGTAATTATATTACGTGAGGTAAAATATCTTTATATCACATATTTATTTGATACAATAATATTGATAATAATAATAATGAGTAAAAGTTGTATTATTTTGTAATAATAATAATTATTATTATTATTCTACTAATAATAACGATAACAATATTTATATTTACTAATGATGATATTAATTATAATAAAATGATTATTCTAATCATGATAATTTTAATAATAACGATACTTTTTATTATTAACTGTAATAATAATAATATTTTATAAAAATAATAATTCTATTCAAAATGATAATTTTTAATAATAATAATACTAAAATGATAATAATAATGATATTTTATAATAACAATGATATTTCTATTAAAATGATAATTTTAAAAAAAAATGATAGTTTTAATATTAATGATACTTTTAATAATAATAATAACGATTAAAATAATAAACTGATAGTTTTGATAAAAATATTAATTATTTTAATAATAATAATAATAATAATAATAATAATAATAATAATAATAATAATAATAATAATAATAATAATAATAATAATAATAATAATAATAATAATAATAATAATAATAATAATCATAATAATAATATTGATAATATTAATAATAACCCTAATGATAATAACGATAGTAATAATAATAACAATAACAATTATTAATGATAATACTTATATTAATAACGATAATGATAATAATAATAAAAATAATTATTAGATAATAATAATAGTGACGATAATAACACGATAACGATAACGATAACCATAACGATAACGATAACTGTGAAGACCCGTCCTAATCCATCCGGACGAAGTCCATATCGATTATAAACGATTCACAACAGTTGATTACATCGCGAGGTACTTGACCTCTATATGATACATTTTACAAACATTGCATTCGTTTTTGAAAAGACAATCTTTCAATACATCGAACGTTGACGGCATGCATACCATTTCATAATATATCTAACTATCATTGACTTAATAATAATCTTGATGAACTCAATGACTCGAATGCAACGTCTTTTGAAATATGTCATGAATGACTCCAAGTAATATCTCTAAGATGAGCAAATGCACAGCGGAAGATTTCTTTCGTACCTGAGAATAACATGCTTTCAAGTGTCAACCAAAAGGTTGTTGAGTTCATTAGTTTAACATAAATAATCATTTCATAATTTTAATAGACCACAAGATTTCATATTTCCATTTCTCATAAACATACGTCCCATGCATAGAGACAAAAATATCATTCATATGGATTGAACACCTGGTAACCGACATTCACAATATGCATATAAGAATATCCCCATCATTCCGGGATCCTCCTTCGGACATGATATAAATTTCGAAGTACTAAAGCATCCGGTACTTTGGATGGGGCTTGTTGGGCCCGATAGATCTATCTTTAGAGTTCACGTCAATTAGGGTGTCTGTTCCCTAATTCTTAGATTACCAGACTTAATAAAAAGGGGCATATTCAATTTCGATAATTCAACCATATAATGTAGTTTCGATTACTTGTGTCTATTTCGTAAAACAGTTATAAAAAGTTGCGCATGTATTCTCAGCCCAAAAATATAAAGGATAAAAAGGCAAATGAAACTCACGCATATAAGTATTGTAAAACAGTTAATAAAGCATTTGCATGTATTCTCAGCCCAAAAACGTAAAGAGTAAAAAGGGCAAATGAAACTCACGCATATAAGTATTGTAAAACAGTTACTAAAGCATTTGCATGTATTCTCAGCCCAAAAACGTAAAGAGTAAAAAGGGCAAATGAAACTCACGCATATAAGTATTGTAAAACAGTTAATAAAGCATTTGCATGTATTCTCAGCCCAAAAACGTAAAGAGTAAAAAGGGAAAATGAAACTCACCTAATGTATTTTGTAGTAAAAATACATATGACGATACTTAACAACTGAACAATGCAGGGTTGGCCTCGGATTCACGAACCTCCAAAAGCCTTTAAAAAAATTAATGCCCTCCCCGGGACTCGAACCCGCGACCTCTCGTAACCCGACTCAATCCTTAAACCAGCTGGGCTGTCACCCATTTCTCGAAATATTACAGCTCGAATAAGTATTTAACCCGATTATTATTCTGTTCCTTTTTTATTCTTCCTCTTCGCTAAGAACTCAACCCAGAATGATAAACAATCTTAATCATGAGTTAATAAATTGATTTACAACAGAAATTAAAACCGAAACAACTAGAATATGATTGTTCTTGATCACAGAACAGAAAAAAAAATTAAAATAAGCAACAGCGGTTTCGTTTTTTTCAATTTATGAACCCAAACATCAAAATCGAGTTTAAGTGTGTTTTAGATCACGACTTCCAAATGAAAAAGGTTTTAAATCGTTAATAGAAACTTTTCAAAACATTAATTTAACCAGAAATATCATAGATAATTTGAATTTGATGAACGAACAATCTTTGACTTTTTATTTTAAGAACTTTGACTCGACAATTCACATTCAATACGAAAAATTGGATCTTTAAACTTTGCAGATAGTTTTAATAGAAGATTCCTAATACTTCTGCATTTTTACAATTTGAAAATTTGATCGAATTCAAGCTTTTGATTTTCTCAAAAATATAACAGAGTAACGACTTCTTTTGTTTTTAATTTTTCTGTATTTTAATTCTAATGTGCAGTAAGTGAGTAGTTGTATTTGATAGGGAGGATTATGAATCGAATCATTGTAAGAAAACAACTGGTACTCGTTTGTTTTGTATCAATTCTTGTCGACAGGAGTACCACCCAGTTACCGAAAATAAATAAAAAAAAAATAAAGCAAAAGATGGCTAAAAGGTTTTTGTTTCTATACAGCTAATGGGATTCGATTTTTAGAGACCAAAAACAAATAAGTTACAGTTTGATCACGACATGAAACAGAATTGGAATCTGAATTTACCCTTTTTGATTTTATATAATTATTATAAATTTAATTATATTAATAATAATAATACTTTTATTATTAATAAAAATAATATTATGGATAACAAATTTAGTAATTTATTAATAATATTGTTAATATTTATATTAATAATAATAATGGTAATTATAATAAATTTGTATCCTAATAACAATACTTATAATAATTTAAATAATCTTAGTAATATTAACAATGGTATTAACAATATTAATATTGTTAGAAATGCTAATACTATAACAAATTATACGTATCAAATTTTATGTTGATTTATTTAATATTACAGTTACTAATATTGTTGTTAATAAGAATAGTGAACGTAATATAACAATTATTTTCAAATTTGTAATTAAATTCAATATCTTAATATTATAATTTATTAATCATGTCATACTTAATAACTATATAATCTATTCCATAATATCATATATATATATATTCACATGACTATATATATAAGCATGTTTTAGATATCATGTTCTATTATGTAAATAATTAAATATTTCGAGACAACTAAATTCAAGTATACACTTAATACTTTGTTTAATATTGACACGCTATGTTCACAAATCATATACATTTAATATACACACTATAATTAAATAAACCGTTTTAAATAACAAGTTTTAAATTATCTTAAGTTATCTTTCGTAATATCTAAATCACATAATAGGTTAATTTATAATATATGCTTATTTTCATATGTAATTATTTATATATATATTCCTATTTTTATTATTGTATATATATATATATATATATATATATATATATATATATATATATATATATATATATATATCTATATTTAATTACACACAACTATTCGTGAATTGTCGCAAATGGTCAAAAGGGCAAATGCATTCATGTAACTGTTCCAAAGTTTTCGAAACTCAACATTACAGACTTTACTTATCGTGTCGAAATCATATAAAGATTAAGTTTAAATTTGGTCGAAAATTTCCGGGTCATCACAGTACCTACCCGTTGAAGAAATTTCGTCCTGAAATTTGAGTGAGGTCGTCATGGCTAAGAATAAATATGTTTTCTTGACGAATATGAGTTGATAATTACAGTTTTATCATTATTGGGTAATATAGATAAAACAATTCGATTATGTGAAACGTACGAGTGAAGTTGTCACAAAATAATGAAATGATGAAAATAAGATTTGTCTTGACTTTTGACGTAAACAGGGTTGAATTCCGGAATTCAAGGGATTTAAAGAAAATCTTCGAAATCTAAAAGATTTGATTCTTCAGCGAATAAGGAAATTAAGATCTCTATAATTAAATACAGTGATCTGCCTCGATTACACTGTCTGATATTTCCATTATAAATGAACTTCTTCCATTCCATTATTCTCACCATTCCTATAATTTCTTTCTTAATTCATACATCCAAAATATTATGAAAATGTTTAATCCAGTTCTAATCCTTAATATCTTTTTGATTATCGTATCAATCACTCTTCTTTTTCAACTACCACTAGAGGAATCTATTCCTTTCTACTATTACCTTGGGGTGATACTATTCTTAACTATATCGTGTCTTTATATTGTTATTCGTATTAATATCCACAGTTGTAACCTCCGGGTTGTGATTGAGCTTTATATCTTCTCTTACATTTTGGGGTTCTTTGCCATTTTATACTCCTCTCGACTTCTAGTAAGGTGAGTAATGGTCCAGTATTCGTAAGTATAGAGTTTCGAATGATCCTAATGTTCTAAACAGGAAAGAACGTATTAGCACGATTTGATTTATCAAATTACCAGAATCACTGAGAATAGAACTATCAAGAATATACTTTCTTGATATGTTCATAAGTTAAGCAGAATGACATAGTTATGTAACATGGCACATGATGACGTTATGATCTGTGAATCGTCACGTCCCATTAGAAACTCAGCATGACTTACTGTAATATAATCACGTTGATCAAGTGTCATTATATTATACTAACTCATGCATCAATTCCCAACATTACTTCAATAACATTCATATTTTAAGCTCGAAAGTTTACAGAATATAGAAATTAACAGTTTTTATATGATGTAATACTGATAGCACGAAGAGATTAATGATTTCGGATAAAAGTAGTTATAAAATATCTCCAGAAATATGGAGGATATTTATAACGAAAGATACGATAATATCTCGGAATATCTAAGATCAGAGGATGATAGAAATGATTGTCTGCAAGGGTTTAAAGTAAGCAGCAAGATATTCACTAAAAACTTCAGTAGATATTGAATCATTTGGATTCGTTGAAGTCAAACTTATTCTTTGTGATTTGTCCATGGCTTTCTTCATAGTTTCGCATAATCTGCTTTTCGGTACTAAATTCTCTATTGAATGTTTCCAATATAATGATACACAGGAAGCACGAAGAGGTATAAAATTTCGGATGAGATTATTTATGAAAATATCCTCAGAAATATCGAAGATATTGATGATGATATTTTGGAATTTCTAAGTTCGATGGTTGATGGAGAAAGATTTTCCGCAAGATTTTAACATGACTTCGGGGCAAGATATTCTCTAAAGATTTCAATGGATCCAGAATTATCTGAATTCTTTGAGTATAGGGTATGGTCCTTGTATTTATCCTTGGTCTCCTTTGTGGTTAGCTCAATCCGTTTTCCAATTCCAAATTTTTTTTTTCCTGAGCTTTTCCAACATGTCATTCTTTATCATTAAACTTTCGATGATTAAGGTCGTTTACGGCAGTCTACGGTTTCTGCTACTTCATTCAGCTTTTTCAACATTCAAAAATATTGATTTGTAGACTGAGTGCTTTTCAGTTTTATAATGAAAGATCATAACTCTAAGAGATAAACGTTATACATATAACTGTTGATGTAGGAACATTGCAAGATTCCAAATACTAATTGATAATTCCCGGTAATTGGTATGGAAATTCTTGTTACAAGATGCGGATGAGTACATGACGAGACTCAATAGATAAATATAGTGATTTGTCGGAGAGATTTAAGCCAAGAAGTAACGAGGTTGCTGGTACGTCTGCTGGTGATATGATGGAATATAAAAAGTTCCCCGGTAACAATAAAAGAGCATACATATAAATCAAGGTGATAATAATTTCGAACGAAAAATTGAAGTTGATTTGCTGGAGCTGTGACAAAATTTGCTACTTTGAAAGGAATTACCAAGTTATTTTGGGTAATAATAACACTATGGGAATTAGCACAACTACGTGCTAAACGTTTACTCAATTTTTGAGAGTTTTTCAGATGCATAACTAAATGCATTAATCTTTTTCTCCCGTAGATGAAGTGTGGTTCATTCATCCTCTTGTTTGAGATGTTTTCAAGAATCATGAAAGGTTTGAACGCGGATTGTAATTGTCAAGATACAAATGAGGTTTAAGATGAAATCAAGTGGCAAACTTGAAGAATTGTTTAGTTTCATATGTTATAATCAATATTTTAATTCATTTTAATTGTCCAATGTTGGTAGTCCTCAGTTGATAGTCCACAGTTAGCAATATATAATATTCGAATTAATTAATACGTGTCGTGACCCGTATACGTCTCAGACTCGATCACAACTCAAATTATATATATTATTGTATAATCAACCTCAACCCTGTATAGAGAACACGTTCATTACTGCATATAGAGTGTCTATGGTTATTCCAAATAATATATATAAATGCGTCGATATGATATGTCAAAACCTTGTATACGTGTCCCGATATTTAAAGTGCGTAAAATAAATAACAGGAATTAAATAACGATAAATAAAGTGCGTAAAATAAATAACAGAAATTAAATGACAATAAATAAAATTGCGAGAATGTAAATTGCGATAAATAAAATGCGATAAATAGAATGTAATCAGTTAGCTAGGAACAGTTAGCTGGAACAGTTAGTGTGGATTCTTAACAAAATTTCTCATAGTTAATTTGTTTGTTTCTAACAAATTTTATTTTTTTGTCAAATGTTTTCTTCATTATGCCACTTGTTGGATTCTGATAAATCAAAATCCAAATATGAAATTGGATTAATATGGTTATTCTGTGGTGAACGGATTTGTATATCGGTGAATGTAAGTAGGATAGTAATTGACTGTTGTATCAGTTTTGAAAGAATGTACAGTGTACTTATTAATGTGAAATCTAAATATTCCTCGGGTATTACCTACCCGTTAAAATATTTTCACCATTAACAGTTTGTACGAAAGAATTTTAAATTACAATCTTTATGAAAAAAATATATATACATATATATTTTCTTCAGATGTAATCATGGATTTAATGAGTCAATGTGATATTAAATTCATCAGATTTACGGCTAGAACTAGAGTACATAATCTCTAAAACTTTAGAGATTACATAATTGCCATGAAGAACGAAGATAATTGATGTAGAATGATACGTAGAACTATGATTATTCTCGAGGTACAGAATGAGATGTTGAGACATGGATTGTTGATGGTACTGGTGCTGTTACTGATGGTACTATTGGTGCCAGTGATGTTACTGAAGCTGGTACATTTTGCACCATATTCTCAGAATTGATTTTTCGATCGCGAAGTTCGTTGACTTATTACTCCAGGATGATTGTCGGTCAAAACGAGCGGATGAATAAGGTTCAGAATTGTGGATAGAATATAATCTTGTCGAGTTACCCTAGAAATGAGACTGAAAATGGTGTCTCGAACAGGTTCGCCGGTATACGCTTCAGGTTCATTGTCAAAAGGTGAAATTTGGTTGATGGAAAGCATCAACTTCTTCTCGTTTTCATTGATTAAGTCGACTACGAACTCATCAGATGAATTTGGGATAGATGATTGGTTGATTCATTCTGGTGACACTGCTTTCGGAGCTTAAGTGGAACTACATATCGGAATAGCTGTCGGAATCCGAGGAATTCGAACTGGTTGATGGATTCATCTCGTATGATCATATGAAGGATTTTCGATAAGAAATAGATTATAGGATGTAGATTAGTACTCTGTAATACATGATTTACATATGTATATATAATACTAAAATCCCATAAGTTACAGAGGAATCTACGGAATATGTTAGGCAAAGTTTACAGTAACAGATATGCTAAGATATGAATTAGCAGATACGCTAAGATGTGAATTTTGAAATGTCCCGTTCTTATTGATTAAAAACGTTCCATATTAATTGATTTCGTTGCGAGGTTTTGACCTCTATATGAGACGTTTTTCAAAGACTGCATTCATTTTTAAACAAACCATAACCTTTATTTCATCAATAAAGGTTTAAAAAGCTTTACGTAGATTATCAAATAATGATAATCTAAAATATCCTGTTTACACACGACCATTACATAATGGTTTACAATACAAATATGTTACAACAAAATAAGTTTCTTGAATGCAGTTTTTACACAATATCATACAAGCATGGACTCCAAATCTTGTCCTTATTTAAGTATGCGACAGCGGAAGCTCTTAATAATCACCTGAGAATAAACATGCTTAAAACGTCAACAAAAATGTTGGTGAGTTATAGGTTTAACCTATATATATCAAATCGTAACAATAGACCACAAGATTTCATATTTCAATACACATCCCATACATAGAGATAAAAATCATTCATATGGTGAACACCTGGTAACCGAAAATAACAAGATGCATATATAAGAATATCCCCATCATTCCGGGACACCCTTCGGATATGATATAAATTTCGAAGTACTAAAGCATCCGGTACTTTGGATGGGGTTTGTTAGGCCCAATAGATCTATCTTTAGGATTCGCGTCAATTAGGGTGTCTATTCCCTAATTCTTAGATTACCAGACTTAATAAAAAGGGGCATATTCGATTTCGATAATTCAACCATAGAATGTAGTTTCACGTACTTGTGTCTATTTTGTAAATCATTTATAAAACCTGCATGTATTCTCATCCCAAAAATATTAGATTTTAAAAGTGGGACTATAACTCACTTTCACAGATTTTTACTTCGTCGGGAAGTAAGACTTGGCCACTGGTTGATTCACGAACCTATAACAATATATACATATATATCAAAGTATGTTCAAAATATATTTACAACACTTTTAATATATTTTGATGTTTTAAGTTTCTTAAGTCAGCTGTCCTCGTTAGTAACCTACAACTAGTTGTCCACAGTTAGATGTACAGAAATAAATCAATAAATATTATCTTGAATCAATCCACGACCCAGTGTATACGTATCTCAGTATTGATCACAACTCAAACTATATATATTTTGGAATCAACCTCAACCCTGTATAGCTAACTCCAACATTCACATATAGAGTGTCTATGGTTGTTCCGAAATATATATAGATGTGTCGACATGATAGGTCGAAACATTGTATACGTGTCTATGGTATCTCAAGATTACATAATATACAATACAAGTTGATTAAGTTATGGTTGGAATAGATTTGTTACCAATTTTCACGTAGCTAAAATGAGAAAAATTATCCAATCTTGTTTTACCCATAACTTCTTCATTTTAAATCCGTTTTGAGTGAATCAAATTGCTATGGTTTCATATTGAACTCTATTTTATGAATCTAAACAGAAAAAGTATAGGTTTATAGTCGGAAAAATAAGTTACAAGTCGTTTTTGTAAAGGTAGTCATTTCAGTCGAAAGAACTACGTCTAGATGACCATTTTAGAAAACATACTTCCACTCTGAGTTTAACCATAATTTTTGGATATAGTTTCATGTTCATAATAAAAATCATTTTCTCAGAATAACAACTTTTAAATCAAAGTTTATCATAGTTTTTAATTAACTAACCCAAAACAGCCCGCGGTGTTACTACGACGGCGTAAATCCGGTTTTACGGTGTTTTTCGTGTTTTCAGGTTTTAAATCATTAAGTTAGCATATCATATAGATATAGAACATGTGTTTAGTTGATTTTAAAAGTCAAGTTAGAAGGATTAACTTTTGTTTGCGAACAAGTTTAGAATTAACTAAACTATGTTCTAGTGATTACAAGTTTAAACCTTCGAATAAGATAGCTTTATACGTATGAATCGAATGATGTTATGAACATCATTACTACCTTAATTTCCTTGGATAAACCTACTGGAAAAGAGAAAAATGGATCTAGCTTCAACGGATCCTTGGATGGCTCGAAGTTCTTGAAGCAGAATCATGACACGAAAACAAGTTCAAGTAAGATCATCAATTGAAATAAGATTGTTATAGTTATAGAAATTGAACCAAAGTTTGAATATGATTATTACCTTGTATTAGAATGATAACCTACTGTAAGAAATAAAGATTTCTTGAGGTTGGATGATCACCTTACAAGATTGGAAGTGAGCTAGCAAACTTGAAAGTATTCTTGATTTTATGTAACTAGAACTTGTAGAATATATGAAGAACACTTAGAACTTGAAGATAGAACTTGAGAGAGATCAATTAGATGAAGAAAATTGAAGAATGAAAGTGTTTGTAGGTGTTTTTGGTCGTTGGTGTATGGATTAGATATAAAGGATATGTAATTTTGTTTTCATGTAAATAAGTCATGAATGATTACTCATATTTTTGTAATTTTATTAGATATTTCATGCTAGTTGCTAAATGATGGTTCCCACATGTGTTAGGTGACTCACATGGGCTGCTAAGAGCTGATCATTGGAGTGTATATACCAATAGTACATACATCTAAAAGCTGTGTATTGTACGAGTACGAATACGGGTGCATACGAGTAGAATTGTTGATGAAACTGAACGAGGATGTAATTGTAAGCATTTTTGTTAAGTAGAAGTATTTTGATAAGTGTATTTAAGTCTTTCAAAAGTGAATAAATACATATTAAAACACTACATGTATATACATTTTAACTGAGTCGTTAAGTCATCGTTAGTCGTTACATGTAAGTGTTGTTTTGAAACCTTTAGGTTAACGATCTTGTTAAATGTTGTTAACCCAATGTTTATAATATCAAATGAGATTTTAAATTATTATATTATCATGATATTATCATGTATGAATATCTCTTAATATGATATATATACATTAAATGTCTTTACAACGATAATCGTTACATATATGTCTCGTTTAAAAATCATTAAGTTAGTAGTCTTGTTTTTACATATGTAGTTCATTGTTAATATACTTAATGATATGTTTACTTATAATAGTATCATGTTAACTATATATATATATCCATATATATGTCATCATATAGTTTTTACAAGTTTTAACGTTCGTGAATCACCGGTCAACTTGGGTGGTCAATTGTCTATATGAAACATATTTCAATTAATCAAGTCTTAACAAGTTTGATTGCTTAACATGTTGGAAACATTTAATCATGTAAATATCAATCTCAATTAATATATATAAACATGGAAAAGTTCGGGTCACTACAAATTTGTCTATACACTATTCATGCAATCAATGCAGCAAGATGTGTCTAGACTAGGAATGATAAGCAGGTAATTTCCTAAGGTTGATAAGTAAGTAATTTTTCGACACGAAATGATAAGCAAAACTTTTGACATACAGACACGGTCGAAGTCCAGACTCACTAAAGCAGCCTGACGACTTATCAGTTAGACACACTAATGCAGACCTGGTTTGTTAAGACCACCGCTCTGATACCAACTGTGAAGACCCGTCCTAATCCATCCGGACGAAGTCCATATCGATTATAAACGATTCACAACAGTTGATTACATCGCGAGGTACTTGACCTCTATATCATACATTTTACAAACATTGCATTCGTTTTTGAAAAGACAATCTTTTAATACATCGAACGTTGATGGCATGCATACCATTTCATAATATATCTAACTATCATTGACTTAATAATAATATTGATGAACTCAACGACTCGAATGCAACGTCTTTTGAAATATGTCATGAATGACTCCAAGTAATATCTCTAAGATGAGCAAATGCACAGCGGAAGATTTCTTTCGTACCTGAGAATAAATTGCTTTCAAGTGTCAACCAAAAGGTTGGTGAGTTCATTAGTTTAACATAAATAATCGTTTCATAATTTTAATAGACCACAAGATTTCATATTTCTATTTCTCATAAACATACGTCCCATGCATAGAGACAAAAATATCATTCATATGGACTGAACACCTGGTAACCGACATTCACAATATGCATATAAGAATATCCCCATCATTCCGGGATCCTCCTTCGGACATGATATAAATTTCGAAGTACTAAAGCATCCGGTACTTTGGATGGGGCTTGTTGGGCCCGATAGATCTATCTTTAGAGTTCGCGTCAATTAGGGTGTCTGTTCCCTAATTCTTAGATTACCAGACTTAATAAAAAGGGGCATATTCGATTTCGATAATTCAACCATATAATGTAGTTTCGATTACTTGTGTCTATTTCGTAAAACAGTTATAAAAAGTTGCGCATGTATTCTCAGCCCAAAAATATAAAGGATAAAAAGGCAAATGAAACTCACGCATATAAGTATTGTAAAACAGTTAATAAAGCATTTGCATGTATTCTCAGCCCAAAAACATAAAGAGTAAAAAGGGCAAATGAAACTCACGCATATAAGTATTGTAAAACAGTTAATAAAGCATTTGCATGTATTCTCAGCCTAAAAACGTAAAGAGTAAAAAGGGCAAATGAAACTCACGCATATAAGTATTGTAAAACAGTTAATAAAGCTTTTGCATGTATTCTCAGCCCAAAAACGTAAAGAGTAAAAAGGGCAAATGAAACTCACCTAATGTATTTTGTAGTAAAAATACATATGACGATACTTAACAACTGAACAATGCAGGGTTGGCCTCGGATTCACGAACCTCCAAAAGCCTTTAAAAAAATTTATGCCCTCCCCGGGACTCGAACCCGCGACCTCTCGTAACCCGACACAATCCTTAAACCAGCTGGGCTGTCGCCCATTTCTCGGAATATTACAGCTCGAATAAGTATTTAACCCGATTACTATTCTGTTCCTTTTTTATTCTTCCTCTTCGCTAAGAACTCGACCCAGAATGATAACCAATCTTAATCGTGAGTTAATAAATTGATTTACAACAGAAATTAAAACCGAAACAACTAGAATATGATTGTTCTTGATCACAGAACAAAAAAAAAATTAAAATAAGCAACAGCGGTTTCGTTTTTTTCAATTTATGAACCCAAACATCAAAATCGATTTTAAGTGTGTTTTAGATCACGACTTCCAAATGAAAAAGGTTTTAAATCGTTAATAGAAACTTTTCAAAACATTAATTTAACCAGAAATATCATAGATAATTCAAATTTGATGAACGAACAATCTTTGACATTTTGTTTTAAGAACTTTGACTCGACAATTCACATTCAATACGAAAAATTGGATCTTTAAACTTTGCAGATAGTTTTAATAGAAGATTCCTAATACTTCTACATTTTTACAATTTGAAAATTCGATTGAATTCAAGCTTTTGATTTTCTCAAAAATATAACAGAGTAACGACTTCTTTTGTTTTTAATTTTTCTGTATTTTAATTCTAATGTGCAGTGAGTGAGTAGTTGTATTTGATAGGGAGGATTATGAATCGAATCATTGTGAGAAAACAGCTGGTACTCGTTTGTTTTGTATCAATTGTTGTCGACAGGAGTACCACCCAGTTACCGAAAATAAATAATAAAAAAATAAAGCAAAAGATGGCTAAAAGGTTTTTGTTTCTATACAGCTAATGGGATTCGATTTTTAGAGACCAGAAACAAATAAGTTACAGTTTGATCACGACATGAAACAGAATTGGAATCTGAATTTACCCTTTTTGATTTTATATAATTATTATAAATTTAATTATATTAATAATAATAATACTTTTATTATTAATAAAAATAATATTATGAATAACAAATTTAGTAATTTATTAATAATATTGTTAATATTTATATTAATAATAATAATGGTAATTATAATAAATTTGTATCCTAATAACAATACTTATAATAATTTAAATAATCTTAGTAATATTAACAATGGTATTAACAATATTAATATTGTTAGAAATGCTAATACTATAACAAATTATACGTATCAAATTTTATGTTGATTTATTTAATATTACAGTTACTAATATTGTTGTTAATAAGAATAGTGAATGTAATATAACAATTATTTTCAAATTTGTAATTAAATTCAATATCTTAATATTATAATTTATTAATCATGTCATACTTAATAACTATATAATCTATTCCATAATATCATATATATATATATATATATATATATATATATATATATATATATATATATATATTCACATGACTATATATATAAGCATGTTTTAGATATCATGTTCTATTATGTAAATAATTAAATATTTCGAGACAACTAAATTCAAGTATACACTTAATACTTTGTTTAATATTGACACGCTATGTTCACAAATCATATACATTTAATATACACACTATAATTAAATAAACCGTTTTAAATAACAAGTTTTAAATTATCTTAAGTTATCTTTCATAATATCTAAATCACATAATAGGTTAATTTATAATATATGCTTATTTTCATATGTAATTATTTATATATATATTCCTATTTTTATTATTGTATATATATATATATATATATATATATATCTATATTTAATTACACACAACTATTCGTGAATTGTCGCAAATGGTCAAAAGGGCAAATGCATTCATGTAACTGTTCCAAAGTTTTCGAAACTCAACATTACAGACTTTGCTTATCGTGTCGAAATCGTATAAAGATTAAGTTTAAATTTGGTCGAAAATTCCCGGATCATCACAATAACGATAACGATAACGATAACGACGATCGTAATAATAATAATCATTTTTAATAATAATGCTAAAATTAATGATAATTCAGTTGACTATATCTTTTAAGCCATTCATCGAAATCATACGCTTTCTAAATGAAAAGTTATTAATTTTTCGTCAGCTTTCCAACGACATGCATATCATATACTTATATTAGTTGCATATGTATCGATCTCGATATTTATCATAAGCTATTTAATGACTAAATTAAGCATACAAGCATGCATAATCATATATACTCGAGCTAATCAGGGATACACTATTAATATATAAAAGATAGGATATGAATGCTCACGTATCAATATTGAGATTCAATATTGCAGGAAAGCACGTAGACGTAACGGAGATGATAAACACTAGGTTGACCTCAAGAGCTATACCCCCGAACAATGCCCATAACCTCCATAGCTATAACCCATAATTTTCTTAGCTTTATCCCGCTCGAAAAACCCGTTTTGAAATAACTCGCTCAAGACCTCGTCGTAGTATTTTATGTATGATACTAACAATAACACTACCTAATAATACTAATACTAATAAGATTAATATTACTAAACTTAATATTATTATTAATAATAATAATAATAATAATAATAATAATAATAATAATAATAATAATAATAATAATAATAATAATAATAATAATAATAATAATAATAATAATAATAATAATAATAATAATATTAATATTAATATTAATATTAATATTAATAATATATTTATGTTTATGCCTCTACGAAGATGTATGATAGAAATGAATTATAAAACCCGAATTTCGTTCGCCTTTTAAAGATGTTGCACCCACCTAACCCCCCATGCCATCGCATGGGGTTTAGGCCTTGTAACCATGCGATCGCATGGTGTATTGTTTTCCAGCCAGCATTACCTCCGCGATCTCGGAGTTTTGTGAGGTGTATAGCCCGAAGTCGCGGGGCCTCCCATTCCAGCTCATACCCATTATCCTCGAGGGCTGTCGACACTATAATTAATATTATATATAATTATTTATTTAATCTATTAATTATTTATATAATATATTATATATACACGCATAGTAAATTTGTAATTTTAGTTCCCATGATTCGTTTGTTTACGCTCGACTTATGTCCCGGTTCCGATTATTTGATCGTTACTTTGTACGCTGTAAAATCTTGTACTTTATGTTTCGTGTAATGTACCTTTATCAATAACAAGACTCAAATCAATGGGAAACTATCCCCTTCAAATTGTAACTTATTCATTTTAGTGTTTTGGTCATTTGCTTCTTTAAATCGTCGTCTCGTTATATATAATAATATAATTTTAAATCAAAACGTTTTATGACTAAGTTAATATTATATTTTATCACTTTGTAAAATATATATATATATATATATATATATATATATATATATATATATATATATATATATATATATATATATATATATATATATATATATATTGTAACAATCCTGATCTTTCTGTTACTTCCGTTAACCTTCCGTTAGTTTATTTAACGGCGATTATTTAACTTTTATGTGTTTATGTGTAATAAATGCGTACTTGATCTTCGGAGGGTTACAATAATTAATATGGGTTGATATTAATTCAAATAAATATTTCGGATAATGAAATACAATAAAAACGATACGATTTTGATAATAGCATTTTGAGCAACGAAACGCTCGGGTTTATTTTAATAATTAATTTTATTAATTATTAACTTTTTAAAATATTTAATTTATTGGGTTTTTAATAAATTAAGCGATTGGTTGCGTTTAACGATCGGGTTAGCGTTCCGGGCCTTCGGTACGACTAAACGACACTTAAAACGGACAACAAATACGCGCTTTTGCAAAACGAGAGCCCGGTATACCCATAGTGGGCCCCATCGGCCGAAACCCACCATCCCACCCCTTTTCTTTCCACTTTGGGCCATTAACTTGTGTTAATCCATGACTTATTAGTGTTAGGCCCTAACTATTTAAGACTAAACCTAAACCTAACACTCACATAAACCTCCTCCCTAAAAATTGCAGCCGTTTCTCCCTCTCCCTCCCATCATGATCGACAACCACCGTCACACACACAACACCACTCAAAATTGATTTTTAGATTAAACCTTGAACACGAAAAGTGCAATTCACATCGTTCTCTACGCGTTGGTGCTAACAATTTATTGATCAAAGGTATAAACACATGAACCCTAATCTCTAAAAATTCTGATTTTATAAGAGTTTCATAGTTATGTTGTCAATTGCTCAAGTCTATACGCGTACGTGTTAATCGTTATCGTTATTTTGATTGTTTGATGCGCTAGCTTTTAAAAACGAATTTGTATTTGTTTGTTCAGAAAAATTAAGTTTTTCAAATGTTAATTATTATGTTATAATCAGATTCCTTGCGAAAAACTATTGAGTTTAGGCTTTGGATTCGCTTGATTTCGTTTCCGTATGATTAAGTTATGTCGATTTGAATTATCGTTGTGTTTTTGTTGCTTGATTAGAAATCTGGTATTGATAGAAAACGAATTGGCATGTGAGACTTATACCGCTGAAAATATAATTTAAAAACACTCAAGTTAGACTAGGATATCATGTCGTTTGCTTATGTATAACCCAAGATATGCTAGAATTAGTGTAAATGTAGTTTTACATAGCACTTGCATGAAAATAACCTTGTATGATAAAATGTGTTAACTTCTGTGATTAAAGCTTTGCATATTTGAAAAGTAGACAAAAATTAATTCATCTTTCATATGGATATAATAGGCAAATTGTATCTAGATCT
Organism: Rutidosis leptorrhynchoides; assembly: GCF_046630445.1. Classification (NCBI taxonomy): domain Eukaryota; kingdom Viridiplantae; phylum Streptophyta; class Magnoliopsida; order Asterales; family Asteraceae; genus Rutidosis; species Rutidosis leptorrhynchoides. The sequence continues at coordinate 205,320,683 of NC_092340.1, forward strand.
TCGAATAATCGCGTGCAAATGTGACTAGCTAAATGAGAATCGAATCTGTAACTTGCACACGGTTTTGTACTCTGTGGATTGTGTTTATTGATTGAGCATTTATGCTTATGGAAAATGAAACTTAACATGATATGTGACCTATTTTTAGTTTATGTCAATCTCTGAAACCTTATTCATTGAGCACAATAGAGCCATACTTTATGCGAATTCTGATTTGAGCTGAAAACTGAATGTTCAACTTTTACGAATAAACTGTACAAATTGGCTAAACAAAAGTTGCTTGATTTTTTATATATGCTACTTTGATTTGTCCTTAAACTATGTCCACTGGTCTTGTATCAATTTCATGTTCCTAACTCCGGTTATAGCCAAAATGAAATCAGTGCGCGGTCAGAAACTGACTTGGAAAACCCCAAATGTATCCCTTCTGATTCCTGACTTTTAATTGTCGTATGAGTCCCTGGCCAGACTTTTTGGAATCTATTTTAAGTATATTTATGATCTGCAGTTTTTCAAATTTACTTGAATTTTGTACTATTAGATAATGTGCTAAGTATGCTACGTGTTCATGAACTTTGTGCATAACGATAAACTGAAATTGTGAAAATGATCATTCATGACCTAAAACGTATTGTTTGACTTAGGTTTGACATGTTGACCAATATTTAACATGAACCTACTGATGTTGACTTTAGTTGACCACTTTGACCAAGTTTGACTTTTGGTTTGACTTCGGTTGACTTTGTTTGACGTGCATGATATAGTTGACTTTTACTTTGAAACACGTCGAGTCGAGCAATAATACAACGTACACTATGAAACCACACTTATTTAAGATACATATATTGACTAACCTAAATACGTATACTTAGGTTGCATTACTCGGCTATAACCCGTACAAGTTAATTGCTCACTTTTCAATCCGAGCTTATTTCAAAGGTGAGTCTACAGTCCCGCTTTTTACATGTTTTCAGGGATGAGAATACACGCTGTTACATTTACATTTTCAATTACTTTTATATTGACATGAGTACTACATATATGCATAATGAGTTTGTTCAAAAAGCCTCTAGTTTGAATACTTTTAATACCATCGGTGTAAGCACAATTTAGATGGACGGATCCGTTAGGTTGACAACCTCACCCGCTATAAAAACTGTGGTGCATTTACTTTGAACATTAAATACATTTGAACAAGTGTATAACATTTTACGAGGTAAGGCGGGTATAGTTGCTTCTATACTCAGGTCATTGCTAGTATTCAGGTGCTCGGTTTATGCAGACGATAGACTCTCGTGGTCAAGGAAACTAAACTATTTTTCTGATAACTATTTTTCAGATACTATTACATTACTTTAAACCTGTAGATTCACCAACATTATTTGTTGACCTGTTTTTGCGTGTTGTTATTCTCAGGTATTAATTGCTTCTGCTGTAAATTGTTGCCGTTACGTAGAAGTCAAGCCAAGCACTGGGACCAGAGTTAACATTCTGTCAAAGGGATTTTTGACGGGGTGTTACATTTGGTATCAGAGCTGTGGCTATAGGGAACTAGGATACATTAGTATGTCTAACCGTAGGGTGCATTAGTGAAGTCTAGTCTATAGCCGTGTGTCTTGGATGACTTTTATACACCATACCTGCACTATTTGCTTCACAATGCTACATGTAAGGCTACACATTACACCACATACATATACGCCTTATACCATGCAACATGGACTTGGACTAAATATACTATATCACAAAACACACACGTACACCCGAAGCCATATTTAACTAAATTAAGTCGACTACGCCATCTTAAACTTATGGAGTGATGTCGAATGGAAATGTGAGATAGCGTAATGTAATGACTGGGATTACATTACGGTAACTCATATAGAAGTTCCGACATCGCGAAATAAGGAATTGGGGCCGAGTCAAGTAGGTTACCTGGATAGACAACGTTTAAAACACAAACCGTATAACCCGAATGTGAGAAGAAACTTACCATGTGCAAATTAATTGTTAATACAGCTTGTAAGTAACTTGTGATCTTGACCCAACTCATCACTGCTCGACACTGTCTGTCACCACCAATCACTACTTGTCACTACTAAGACACTACTCGAACATACTCGTCATCTCATACCACTACTCAGTACTGTTTATCACTGATAACTACTACTCAACGCCACCTCTCACTGCTAGTCACGACTGATCACTGCTTCTCACTGCTTGTCATTACTAAATACTACTTACTACTACCCCTTGCTACTTGCTACTACTCAATAATACTCATTACTGCTTACCACTACTAAGTAATACTCGACACTTCCAACACCTTCGCGTTTTACTACTCGCTAATGTGCATCACAACTCATTTCTGATACGTATTTAGAGGAGGAATTCCTGATAACCGCCTGCACAATACGTAGTAGATATTGTCCACTCGATTACCAACTTACCTATCATTCTGCCATCCGCCGTCCATGATTTTGTTTTCCAACACGAGCCTACCGAATGAAGACCATTATGCCTTATTGGGTGCATTAGAGTACATGTGCATATACTTATGATGTGAGCATGCTATCTAACAACTTATACGTCACTACTATCATCACTGCTTATCACCAACCATCGCTACTTATCGCTAACGCCACCACTCATTGCTACTAGTAATACTACCCGTTACCATATCCCTCATCATTTTGTTCCAACATACTATTCTTAAGCGACAATCATTTTCATTATACCCACAAACATTACCAACCAACTTTGAACACATCGACGCAAACTACACTTCATCTGTTCCTGCGAGACACACCCGTCTGGGAGTTTGTACCAACCCTTTTCGATTAAATATCAGATTTTGTTTGAGTTGCCATTACACCTTGTTCATCTTCGTTTTCCATGAAAACCATCACGTTCTCGCTCATCAACCATAATGTTTATATATGCTGTCAACACCAGTGCTGAGAGAAGCTTTAATGCTAGAGAAGTTGGTCACAACATTTATAAACCTGTACCTTCCTTAGACAACGTGTACTCTATAAAACTATTAAACTGGAAAGTTTTAACTTAGTGGTTGAAACAAAACTGGTTATCTGACGATACAACCGAGGCAGCTACGGCCAGAAGACTATTCTAATTTCTTTTACCGACGATAATAGTATACGAAGAAGAGATCAATACACCATCATGTTACACTAATTACTCGAAGGTCCAGAAGTACAGGAGATGAGAATGTCTCGCAATTCTGGCACATGTAAGTAAAGATGAGCCGACATTTAAGAGACCCGAATATTTCCCAACTATTAGAGATTGTCCTGAGGTTACACGTCCACCCCACCGTGAATTCGAATTTCGGATTGATTTGGTGCCAGCAGCTGCACTCGTTATGCATACAATATATGTATTTGCACCTTTAGAGCTACAAGAGCTTCCCATAGTGAAGAACATGAGGGTTGTAATGCCCTAAATTGTGACATGTACTAGAAGGTGTGTCACATAACCACGAATTCCTAAGTTGGAGCTCCAGTCTTGTTTGTTAAAAAGAAAGATGGGTCGATGAGATTGTGTATCGACTACAGAGAATTGAACAAGTTGACAATCAAGAATCGGTATCTGTTACCGAGGATTGATGACTTATTTGATCAACCTCAGGATCCAGTTGTTATTCGAAGATTGAATTAAGATCCGGGTATCACCAATTGAGAGTCAAAGAAGCTGATGTCCCGAAGACAGGATTTAGGACACGTTATGGACATTATGAGTTTACAGTGATGTCGTTTGGTTTGACGAACACACCAGCAGTGTTCATGGACCTCATGACCCGTGTGTGTAAGCCATACCTAGATAAATTCGTCATTGTGTTTATTGATGATATATTGGTGTACTCCAAGAACAAAGAAGAGCACGAACAGTATCTACGTTCGATATTGACTATGCTTAGAGAAGAGCAGTTGTATGCAAAGTTCTCTAAGTGTGACTTTTGGTTACCAGAAGTACAATTTCTTGGCCATGTTGTAGGGGACAATGGAATACAGGTCGATCCAGCAAAGATTGAGTCAGTTAAGAATTGGGAAACTCCAAAGACGCTAACGCAGATTAGGAAATTTTTGGGTCTAGCTGGTTACTACAGGAGATTCATTGAAGGATTCTCTAAGATCGCCCGACCAATAACCGCGTTGACTCATAAGGGCAAGAAGTTTGAGTGATCAGAACCGCAAGAGGCTGCATTTCAATTGTTGAAAGAGAAGTTAACAAATGCACCAGTATTGTCTCTACCCGAGGGAAGTGAAGATTTTGTTGTTTATTGTGATGCCTCACATCAAGGAATGGGTTGCGTGCTTATGCAACGAAACAAGGTTATTGCTTATAGATCAAGTCAGTTAAAGAATCATGAGCAGAACTACACTACGCACAACCTTGAGTTAGGAGCTGTTGTCATTGCACTTAAAATGTGGAGACACTACCTGTTTGGAACCAAGTTCACTATCTTCACTAACCATAAGAGTTTACACCACATATTCGATCAGAAATAGCTCAACATGAGACAACGACGTTGGATGGAACTACTTAACGATTATAACTGCGAACTTCAATACTATCCGGGCAAGGCGAATGTTGTGGTGGATGCCTTAAGCAGAAAGGTGCGAGAGAAATCTCTTAGGGTTAAAGCGCTTAACATAGTTGTCCGTAATGAACCTCACATCACAGATCCGTGAAGCACAACAAGAAGCCGTGAAGCAAGAAAACGTCGACGTTGAATTTCTCAGAGGAATGGATAAGAAATTTGACATCAAGGAGGACGAAACACGGTACTTTTCTAACCGAATTTGGGTACCAAAGTTTGGTGGATTGAGAGAGCTAGTGTTGGAGGAAGCACACAAGTCGAAATACGCAATTCATCCGAGATCAAATAAGATGTACCAAGATTTGAAGGCATTTTATTGGTGGCCAAATTTGAAAGCTGACATTGCAATCTATGTTGGGAAGTGCTTGACTTGCGCTAAAGTCAAGGCTGAGCATCAGAAGCCATCAGGATTATAAACTCAACCAGAGATTCCCCAGTGGAATTGGGAAGGTATTTCCATGGACTTCAACACGAAACTACTGAGAACGGCGGGAGGTCACGATACTATTTGGGTTATCGTGGATTGTCTCACTAAGTCCGCACACTTCTTACCGATAAGAGAAACTGATAAAATGGAGAAGTTGGCTCAGATCTACATTAAGGAAGTCGTCTCTAGGCATGGAGTGCCTATATCTATTATATCCGACCGTGATAACAGATTTACTTCCAGGTTTTGGCAATCATTACAGAAAGCAATGGGGACCCGTTTAGATATGAGTACAGCATATCACCCCCAGACGGATGGCCAGCGTGAACGAACTATTCAGACTTTTGAGGACATGCTAAGAGCGTGTGTCATTGATTTTGAAAACGGATGAGATAAGTATTTACCACTAGCTGAGTTCTCATACAATAACAGCTACCATGCAAGCATTAAGGCTGCACCTTTCGAGGCATTATACGGAAGGAAGTGTAGATCTCCCGTTTGTTGGAGCGAATTGGGAGATAGTCAGTTGACAGGTCCTGAGATTATTCAGGAGACAACTGAGAAAGTCCTACAGATTTAGGAACGACTGAGAACGGCTCGAAGTCATCAAAAGAGTTACGTCGATGTTAGACGAAAGGACATAGAGTTCCAAGTTGGTGACAAGGTTATGCTTAAGGTATCACCTTAGAAAGGTGTTGTATGATTTGGGAAACGAGGTAAATTGAGTCCTAGATATGTTGGACCATTTGAGATAACTGAAAGAGTTGGACTGGTAGCTTACAGATTGGAACTGCCACAAGCACTCAGCGGTATTCATGACGTTTTCCATGTATCCAATCTAAAGAAGTACCTAGCCGATGATAATCTAATTATTCCTTTAGAGGAACTGCGTATCGACGAAAAACTTCATTTCATTGAGTAACCTGTCGAAATTTTGGGCCGCGAGGTCAAACAATTGAAACAAAGCAGAATTCCTATCGTTAAGGTTTGATGGAACGCGAGAAGAGGACCAGAGTTCACGTGGGAGCGTGAGGAGCATGTGAGACTGAAATACCCACAACTGTTTTCCGAGGAAACCACTTCAGCGGACGATCACTAAAATTTTGGGACGAAATTTTCAATAACAGGTGGGTAATGTAACAATCCTGATCTTTCCGTTACTTCCGTTAACCTTCCGTTAGTTTATTTAATGGCGATTATTTAACTTTTATGTGTTTATGTGTAATAAATGCGTACTTGATCTTCGAAGGGTTACAATAATTAATATGGGTTGATATTAATTCAAATAAATATTTCGGATAATGAAATACGATAAAAACGATACGATTTTGATAATAGCGTTTTGAGCAACGAAACGCTCGGGTTTATTTTAATAATTAATTTTATTAATTATTAACTTTTTAAAATATTTAATTTATTGGGTTTTTAATAAATTAAGCGATTGGTTGCGTTTAACGATCGGGTTAGCGTTCCGAGCCTTCGGTACGACTAAACGACGCTTAAAATGGACCACAAATACGCGCTTTTGCAAAACGAGAGCCCGGTATACCCATAGTGGGCCCCATCGGCCGAAACCCACCATCCCACCCCTTTTCTTTCCACTTTGGGCCATTAACTTGTGTTAATCCATGATTTATTAGTGTTAGGCCCTAACTATTTAAGACTAAACCTAAACCTAACACTCACATAAACCTCCTCCCTAAAAATTGCAGCCGTTTCTCCCTCTCCCTCCCATCATGATCGACAACCACCATCACACACACAACACCACTCAAAATTGATTTTTAGATTAAACCTTGAACACGAAAAGTGCAATTCACATCGTTCTCTACGCGTTGGTGTTAACAATTTATTGATCAAAGGTATAAACACATGAACCCTAATCTCTAAAAATTCTGATTTTATAAGAGTTTCATAGTTATGTTGTCAATTGCTCAAGTCTATATGCGTACGTGTTAATCGTTATCGTTATTTTGATTGTTTGATGCGCTAGCGTTTAAAAACGAATCTGTATTTGTTTGATCAGAAAAATTAAGTTTTTCTAATGTTAATTATTATGTAATAATCAGATTCCTTGAGAAAAACTATTCAGTTTAGGCAAAAAAAAACTATTGAGTTTAGGCTTTGGATTCGCTTGATTTCGTTTCCGTATGATTAAGTTATGTCGATTTGAAATATAGTTGTGTTTTTGTTGCTTGATTAGAAATCTGGTATTGATAGAAAATGAATTGGCATGTGAGACTTATACCATTGGAAATATAATTTAAAAACACTCAAGTTAGACTAGGATATCATGTCGTTTGCTTATGTATAGCCCAAGATATGCTAGAATTAGTGTAAATGTAGTTTTACACAGTACTTGCATGAAAATAACCTTGTATGATAAAATGTGTTAACTTCTGTGATTAAAGCTTTGTATATTTGAAAAGTAGACAAAAATTAATTCATCTTTCATGTGGATATCATAGGCTAATTGTATCTATATCTTCGGATAATCGCGTGCAAATGTGACTAGCTAAATGAGAATCGAATCTGTAACTTGCACACGGTTTTGTACTCTGTGGATTGTGTTTATTGATTGAGCATGTATGCTTATGTAAAATGAAACTTAACATGATATGTGACCTATTTTTATTTTATGTCAATTTCTGAAACCTTATGCATTGAGCACAATAGAGCCATACTTTATGCGAATTCTGATTTGAGCTGAAAACTGAATGTTCAACTTGTACGAATAAACTGTACAAATTGGCTAAACAAAAGTTGCTTGATTTTTTATATATGCTACTTTTATTTGTCCTTAAACTATGTCCACTGGTCTTGTATCAATTTCATGTTCCTAACTCCGGTGATAGCCAAAATGAAATCAGTGCGCGGTCAGAAACTGACTTGGCAAACCCCAAATGTATCCCTTCTAATTCCTGACATTTAATTGTCGTATGAGTCCCTGGCCAGACTTTTTGGAATCAATTTTAAGTATATTTATGATCTGGAGTTTTTCATATTTACTTGAATTTTTCACTATGAGATAATGTGCTAAGTATGCTACGTGTTCATGAACTTTGTGCATAACGATAAACTGAAATTGTGAAAATGATCATTCATGACCTAAAACGTATTGTTTGACTTAGGTTTGACATGTTGACCAATATTTAACATGAACCTTCTGATGTTGACTTTAGTTGACTACTTTGACCAAGTTTGACTTTCGGTTTGACTTCGGTTGACTTTGTTTGACGTGCATGATATAGTTGACTTTTACTTTGAAACGCGTCGAGTCGAGCAATAAGAAAAAGTACACTATGAAACCACTCTTATTTAAGATACATATATTGACTAACCTAAATACGTATACTTAGGTTGCATTACTCGGCTATAACCTGTACAAGTTAATTGTTCACTTTTCAATCCGAGCTTATTTCAAAGGTGAGTCTACAATCCCGCTTTTTACATGTTTTCAGGGATGAGAATACATGCTGTTACATTTACATTTTCAATTACTTTTATATTGGCATGAGTACTACACATATGCATAATGAGTTTGTTCAAAAAGCCTCTAGTTTGAATACTTTTAATACCATCGGTGTAAGCACAATTTAGATGGACGAATCCGTTAGGTAGACAACCTCACCCGCTATAAAAACTGTGTTGCATTTACTTTGAACATTAAATACATTTGAACAAGTGTATAACATTTTACGAGGTAAGGCGGGTATAGTTGCTTCTATACTCAGGTCATTGCTAGTATTCTGTGACAACCCGAAAATTTTCAACCAAATTTAAACTTTAATCTTTATATGTTTCTGACACCAAAAATTTCCAACCAAATTTAAACTTTAATCTTTATATGTTTCCGACACGATAAGCAATATTTGTTAAGTTAAATTTCAAGAATTTTAAACTATGTTCATACATTCATTCAACCTCGACCAAGTTCCAACGATTCACGAACCATTAAACGAATATGATTATATATGTATTTGTGTATATATACTATAACTTGAAACGTAAACAAAATATTAGATTAAATACTTTATATGATTGTATCTGTTTCAAAATGTTTATAAATGGAATTAGAAGATAAGATCAAATAATTGAATTATCAGATATATTGAATTATGATTACAAGTCTCTGTTGAAAGGCCCACGTTGATTTGAGAAATCTTTCCATTTTAACAATATTCGAAAAATGGTAAAGTGATTTATAAATAAGAACAAATTGTCAATCATTAAGAACTAGACAAAGGATAGTGGAAGATTGAATCTCATAAAGACTCGATTGATCTATTTAGTTTCAAACGTACAAAAACGTTTTCAGTTTAAAAAGAACTTTATTATTAAAACGTATATAACTTTTATAAATATCTAGAACCACTTTTGACAACTCATTACTTAACTAGTATGATAAAGATAACGATATTTATATTTTATTTTATTAAATATATATAACGATTTAAATTAATATTATATATATTTATACGCGTATTATACGTACATAGTTTTATACTTTTACTATACTTAAGCTTTACCTTTACTTTATTTTTACTTTACTTTAACTTTAATAATTCACTTTAATAATTCATACTTTAATAATTTACTTTAATAATTCATACTTTAATAATTCACTTTAATAATTTATACTTTAATAATTCACTTTAATAATTCATACTTTAATAATTCACTTTAATAATTCAAAAATCTATTATAAATAGAATTCAATAGGTTTCATTATTTCATAGAAACTTGAAAATATTTTTCTCTAAACTCTCTCAATCGATTTACATATATATATTTACTCCGTATTATTTCAAGATATTATTAGTATACATAAAATATTACGACGGAGTGCTGGCCGAGTGATTTCGAAATTGTTTTTCGAGTAGGATAGGATTAAGGAAATTATGGGTTATTGCTATGGAGGTGATTGAGTATGGTTCATGGGTATGCTCGTGAGGTCAATATAGTGTTTATCATTTCCATTGCATCTACGTACCTTTCCTGCAATATTGAATCTCAATATTGATACGTGAGTACTCATAATTTAACTTTTACATACTAATAGTGTATCCCTGGCTAGTGCTCGAGTATTTAGGATTATGCATGCTTGTACTTTTGATATTGCCCTTAGACAGGTTAGGTTGAATCTTGAATTAGTTACACTTATGGTTGAGATAAGGTATAAGATATGCATGTCCTTGGAAAGCTAGCGAAAAATTAAGAACTTTTCCTTTAGATATCGAATGGTTTCGATGAACAGATTAGAAGTTATAATCAATTGAATTTTCGATATTTTTATTAAAAATGATTATTATTATCGTCGTTTTTATCGCCGTTCTAGTTTTATCTTATTATTATCATTATTATTATCTTTATCAATAAAAGGGATTTATCATTAAAAATTGTTATTTTTTTATTTATTATTACTATCGTTATTATCGTTAAAGTTATAATTAGTATTATTATTATTATCCAATTATTATTATTATTATTAGTATTATTATTATTATTATCATTATTAATATGTATATCATTATTTAAAAATGGTTATTGTTATTGTTATTATTATTATTACTATATTATCATTAAGATAATTATTAGTATTATCGTTAATAATGTTATAGTAACTATCATTATTAATATTAGTGTAATTAAAACAAATATTTGTAACACCTAATTATTTTGATTACTATTATTATCATTATTATGAACACGATATAAAAGACGATCAAAAGCTATTAAACGAAACGATTAGGAAATAATGAGTAAGAGTATCATGATGAAATTAAAATATTATAAGATATTGATTTAGATAAAATTATCGTTCTTATTATTTTTATCATTACTATTATTATTAAAAGTATCGTTAGTATTAAAACTATCATTTTAACAAAAATTATCATTTTAATAGAAATGTCATTGTTACTATAAAATATCATTATTATTATTATTTTAAATAGAATTATTATTTTAAAGATAATATTAAAAATTATCATAAATATTAAAGTTATCATAATTAGAATTATTGTTTTATCATAATATCATCTTAGTAATTATAAATATTGATATTTTTATAATAATAATTATTATTACAAAATAATACAACTTTTACTTACTATCATTATAGATATTATTTTATCAAATAAATATGTGATACAAACATATTTTACTATGTGTAATAATTTACTTTAATAATACCTATCATATTATCTTTATGATATTAAATGAACCCTATAAATTTTATTACTTAATATATATAAAAGTATATTTTATTATATAAATTTAATATAAAATTTTATTTATTAATAAATAAATTATATTATTTACTCTAATAAATCTTTTAAAAATATAAAAAGACGATATTTAAACTATATATTAATCATGTATAGATTTTTGGAAATTATTTTGAGTCAAATTTACTTTTGTTAACTTTTGCATATTAGTCTCGAGCATTAGGATTGTGGTATACTATGACTTGACCTAATTTGTTAGACAAATATTGACCAACACATAAATATATATAATTAATTTAGGTTCGTGAATCCGAGGCCAACCTTGCACTTGTTCAATGACGTTATATGTATTTTTACTACGAAATACAGTATGGTGAGTTTCATTTGCCTTTTTACCCTTTATATTTTTGGGACTGAGAATACATGCGCTTTTATAAATGTTTGACGAAATAGACACAAGTAATTGAAACTACATTCTATGGTTGAATTATCGAAATCGAATATGCCCTTTTTATTAAAGTTTGGTAATCTAAGAATTAGGGAACAGACACCCTAATTGACGCGAATCCTAAAGATAGATCTATTGGGCCTAACAAACCCCATCCAAAGTACCGGATGCTTTAGTACTTCGAAATTTATATCATGTCTGAAGGAGGATCCCGGAATGATAGGGGATATTTTTATATGTATCTAGTTAATGTCGGTTACCAGGTGTTCACCATATGAATGATTATTTTTGTCTCTATGCATGGGACGTATATTTATGAGAACTGGAAATGAAATTCTTGTGGTCTATTAAAATGATGGAAATAAATGATTATGATAAACTAATGAACTCACCAACCTTTTGGTTGACACTTTAAAGCATGTTTATTCTCAGGTGTTAAAGAAATCTTCCGCTGTGCATTTGCTCATTTTAAAGATATTACTTGGAGTCTTTCATAGCATATTTCGAAGAATGTTGCATTCGAGTCATTGAGTTCATCAAAGATTATTATTAAATCAATTTATAGTTGGATAGTGGATATTATGAAATGGTATGCATGCCTGTCAATTTTCGATGTAAAGAAAGTTTGTCTTTTAAAAACGAATGCAATGTTTGTAAAATGTATCATATAGAGGTCAAATACCTCGCAATGTAATCAACTATTGTGAATCGTTTATAATGTTTATGAACGGGTCCTTTCAGTTGGTATCAGAGCGGTGGTCTTAGCGAACCAGGTCTGCATTAGTGTGTCTAACTGATAAGTCAATAGGATGCATTAGTGAGTCTGGACTTCGACCGTGTCTGCATGTCAAAAGTTTTGCTTATCATTTTGTGTCAAAAATTAGCTACTTATCATCCTCAGGAAATTAACTGCTTATCATTTTTAGTCTAAGACACGTCTTGCTGCATTGATTGCATGAATAGTGTATAGACAAAAATTCATATCTTAGCATATCTGCTAAATCATATCTTATCGTATCTGTTACTTTAAACTTTGCCTGACATATCCCGCAAAGTCCTCCGTAATCTACGAAATCTTTTGATATATATATATATATATATATATATATATATATATATATATATATATATATATATATATATATATATATATATATATATATACACATATATATACATATATATATATTCTATGTAATTAGAATACCGTCCGTTAGCCAAAATCATTTCATATCAAAAAAAAAATCCTTTATCCAATCGTACGAAATGGAATTCGTCATCAGTTCAAGTCACTCAAATTCTGAAATGGAATCCCATTCAAGCTTCGAAAGCAGTGTGACCGGAATATATCAATCAATCAGTCATCACCTATTCTGGATGAATTGGGGATGGGTTCGTAGCCTCCTCAATCATTGGAGACAAGAAGAAGGTGATCCCTTCCATCCACCACATTGCCCTCTTGACGAAGAACCTGAAGCACTTACCGGCGAACCTGTCCGAAACACCATTTTCTCGCTCATTTCCAGAGTATCTCGTCACGATTATATATTACATCAAATTTTAGATTTTATTTATCCACTCGTCCGAACCGAAAATCACCCCAGTGTAATAGAAGAAGTCAACGAGCTTCGCGCTCGGGTAGTGGCTTTGGAGAATATGGTGCAGAGATTACAAACACCAGCAGCAGCATCAGCAGCATAACCAGTACCACCATCATCAACGCCAACAGTACCATTACCACCTCCAACCACAACCACATCGTAAACCTCAACTTCACAATCTGTCCCACGAGCATCAACGTCATACGCACCATAGATACCAAGGAGTACCAACAAAAATAACTGACGAAGTATTAATTCATAACTTCATTGGAGAAACATTCCGCGACGATTATGTAATCTCTAAAGTCTTAGAGATTATCTAATCTAGCCCTAACCATAAATCAGTTAATCGAACCAAAATGATAGAAGGAAGAGTAGAAACCCTGACAAAAATGGTGTGTGATTAACAAGCTAAACTTGCTTTACCAACACATCAACAGTACCGTCAGTGTTACCAACATCGTCAGTACAGTCAACATCCGAATCAACAACACCGATAACATCACAAACTCCGTCAGTTCAAGAATCACTGTGGACATCATTACGAATCAATAACGTGTATATTGTATCAACGAATTATGAAGAATTAACTCATTCCCTCTGAACAAATTATATGTATATTATATATATATATATATATATATATATATATATATATATATATATATATATATATATATATATATATATATATATATATATATATATATATTGAAATAAATCTTTCCATGCTAAGCTATTGTGTGTGAATTTTAACTACTAGGTTAATTCATATTACAAATATGCAATAATGTACGTCTTTCGGCCGCAACTTAACCAGCGTTAACTACAATCTCTGTCGCAATTCAACAAATTCCAATTCATAATAAATCAAGTATATATTTGATTTTACACTTTCATCATCGATGTACCTGAAACTTTTCAGATAACATCATTCGTACTTTGCGAAATTCACAAGAATTCCACGAACCGAACATCATATATCAACAAATAACGAAGTATTGATTCATAATTTCAATGTCATTAAAGAAATACTGCGTAAAAGTTATGTACTTTTTAAAGCCTTTAGGGACTATTCAATTCCAGTTTCAACCGTAAATCAAATGAGTTTAATTTAACATTAACTCATTAAATCTATGTTACATCTGAAGAAAATATACATATATATATTTTCATAAAGACTGTAATAAAATTCTTTTGTACAAAATATTAATTGTGAAATTTTTTTAACGGGTAGGTAATACCCGAGAGATATATAAATTCACAATTAATATGTTACATTCTTCGAATCTGATTAAGCAAATCATCCATTATACTCCCTACTTTCACAACAATATACATTCTTTTATAGAAATCAAAACAACCATACTCATTCAAAATTTAATTACATATTCTGATTTTGAAATCTCAAAATTCAACTTGAGATATGACCAAATCATCACTCTTAGATCCTTACATCTTTCACAAGCTATATTTTGACTTCAAAACTGTGTTAGAACATCAAATGTATGTTAACGATTACAATCTGTGTTCAAACCCTTTGAAAATTTCTGAAGACACTTCGAATGATGAGCAATCGAGATGATGATCCAACCACATGTTACCCACAGTTATGTACCCGAAAAACTCTTGAAACCAAAGTAAAAGTTTAAACAACGTATTCGCGTCAGATTCTTTGGCATTTATTAGCAAAAATAACTTTGCGACTCCTATTTAAAGTAGCCAGTTTTGTCACAGCTCCAACAAGTCAACTTCAACTTTTCAGTCAGACTAACCTTATTATAACCTTGAGATATACACCATCGTTACCAGGGAACCTTTTACATTCCACCACATTATTAGCAGATGTACCAACAACTTCATTACCCTTTGACTTTAGCCTCTCGAAAAAGTCATTATAATTATTCATTGAAACCCCATCATTTACTCATTCGCATCTTGTAATGAGAATTACCATACGAATCATTGGGAATTAGCAATCAGTATTTTGAAATCTTGCAGCATGTCTACGCCAACAGTTATATGTGTATATATAACGTCTATCTTCTGGATTTAATTTGAATGTGAAGTTTCTGAAAAACACTCCGAACTATGAATTGGTTCTCCAAAAATGGAAAAAATACTGATGAAGCAGCAAAAACTATAAACGACTTTAAACGGTAAAAGATGGATAATAATGATGAAGTGTGCTGGCAAAGCGCAGAAAAAGAGAAGTTTTGGAACTGGAAAACAGATTGAGCAAAGTAGGAAGGAGGCTGTGGACAAATTACAAAGACTGAACCTGACTTCAAAGGATCCAAATGATTCAGTACCTGCTGAAGTCATTAACGAATACCTTTCTCCTGACTCTAAACCCCTGCGGACAATATTCTTCATCGTCCTCTGATATTAGAAATTCCAAAATATCATCATATCTTTCATTATAAATATCCTCCATATTTCTGAAGATATTTTCTTAATTTTTCTTATTTGAAATCATTTACCTCTTCGCGCTATCTGTATTACATCATAAAAGAAACTATTTTAGTTTCTAAATTCTGAAACATTCAAGTTTAAAATAGGAATATTTTGAAGTAGTGTTGGGAACTGAAGCATGAATTAGTATAATATAATGACACTTGATCAATGTGATTATATTACAGTAAGTCAGGCTGAGTTTCTAAATGGAACGTGATGATTCACAGATCATAACATCATCATGTGCCATGTTATACGACTCTTCTATTCTATTTAACCTCTAAAATATCAAGAAAATATTTCTTGATGATTCGGCCTTTTCCAAGGTATTCTAGTAATTTGACAAGTCAAGATCGTGCAATCACAATTTCCTTCCTAGAACATTAACAATGTTCATTCCGAAATTCATATCTGTGAATTATGGACCATTACAAGCGGTGCTTAATCGCAAGAAGAAGAAACGAAAGGACAAAACTCCGAAATAGAAATTAGGGTATAAATTGAAGCAAATAAAAGAGAGCATTAACTGTGAATGATAATGATTATAGAAGACATAAGTAGAGACTTCGAAATATAAGGGAACATATAAAGCTCAACGACAAACCAGAAATTATAAACCATATATATCGATGCATATAGCAATATAAAGACACGGGAGAACTAGAAACACTATAAACCCAAGAGTATAGTAGAAGTAAATAGATTCTTCTGGCGGTAGATGAAAAAGAAGAATGACCGATATGAAAGTTAGAAGTATATCGAGAATCAGAACTGGATGGAGCATATTGATGAATACTTTAAAATATGAGTTGAGGGGAAAGAATAGAAGGTGATGAAACATGATTAGGAACTTAGAAATCAATAGATTTAACTCACACAATGGCGGAATAAGTGAATCAAACCCTCTAGTGAATAGGTTAAGTTTTTTTTTTTGATTAATTTAGTCAAACCACAACTAAATCAAGTGTGATTAGATCAACACCTAGAGCTATTATTCACCACCTGGGTGATTTGGACTGAGAGAGAATCGGAGGAGCTCACTAGATCTGAGTGTGTGTAACAAATGAGAGGCTTAACCTAAAATGAAGAACACAAGACTTTATATACCCCTGCTGTTGACTCACCCATACGATTCATTCATCACACGTACGAGTTGGCTTCATCAGCCGTACGGGTGATCACTCACTCGTGTCTTCTCATTTAGGTTGTAATTATGACTTAGCTCATTATCAACCGTGCATATGAGCCTGTCAGCCGTACTAGTGAGGCTTTACTCGTACGTCTGACTAAGTCTAACATAGTCAAACATCTAAATCTCGTTCCTGCAGTTCCTGTAACCACATACAAACACGGATAGGATAGTAACGAGCAATCATGGTGGCCTGCAAACTGTTGTACCTGCAATGGACGTGGGTAGATGTCTAGGGACTTGCATAAAATGCATCAACAGAAGGTGTGAGTTGTAAGGAAACAAAGGAGGTGAATTTATAAGAAAATCTCTGACAGAACAATTAAAATGGACGATCGCATTTAAAGCGGATCCTAATTCCCTTGATTACCGGAGAGTCAAATCTTATTAAGAAGATTTTCTTCAAATCCCTTGAAATCTGGGAATCAATCATATCTACGTCAAATGATAAGATGAATCTACACTTACTCATTTCACTCTTCTATGTTAGCTTCATTATTACTCTTCATATAAATGGATTGTTTATCCAAATTATTCGCTGATGATAAAACTCTAATTTTCAGTCCGTATGCATCATGAAAACATACTTATTATCATTCACGACCTTTCCACTCAAATTTCGGGACGAAATTTCTTTAACGAGTAGGTACTGTGACAACCCGAAAATTTTCAACCAAATTTAAACTTTAATCTTTATATGTTTCCGACACCGAAAATTTCCAACCAAATTTAAACTTTAATCTTTATATGTTTCCGACACGATAAGCAATATTTGTTAAGTTAAATTTCAAGAATTTTAAACTATGTTCATACATTCATTCAACCTCGACCAAGTTCCAACGATTCACGAACTATTAAACGAATATGATTATATATGTATATGTGTATATATATTATAACTTGAAACGTAAACAAAATATTAGATTAAATACTTTATATGATTGTATCTGTTTCAAAATGTTTATCAATGGAATTAGAAGATAAGATCAAATGATTGAATTATCAGATATATTGAATTATGATTACAAGTCTCTGTTGAAAGGCCCACGTTGATTTGAGAAATCTTTCCATTTTAACAATATTCGAAAAATGGCAAAGTGATTTATAAATAAGAACAAATTGTCAATCATTAAGAACTAGACAAAGGATAGTGGAAGATTGAATCTCATAAAGACTCGATTGATCTATTTAGTTTCAAACGTACAAAAACGTTTTCAGTTTAAAAAGAAATTTATTATTAAAACGTATATAACTTTTATAAATATCTAGAACCACTTTTGACAACTCATTACTTAACTAGTATGATAAAGATAACGATATTTATATTTTATTTTATTAAATATATATAATGATTTAAATTAATATTATATATATTTATACGCGTATTATACGTACATAGTTTTATACTTTTACTATACTTAAGCTTTACCTTTACTTTATTTTTACTTTACTTTAACTTTAATAATTCACTTTAATAATTCATACTTTAATAAATTACTTTAATAATTCATACTTTAATAATTCACTTTAATAATTCAAACTTTAATAATTCACTTTAATAATTCATACTTTAATAATTCACTTTAATAATTCAAAAATCTATTATAAATAGAATTCAATAGGTTTCATTATTTCATAGAAACTTGAAAATATTTTTCTCTAAACTCTCTCAATCAATTTACATATATATATTTACTCCGTATTATTTCAAGATATTATTAGTATACATAAAATATTACGACGGAGTGCTGGCCGAGTGATTTCGAAATTGTTTTTCGAGTAGGATAGGATTAAGGAAATTATGGGTTATTGCTATGGAGGTGATTGAGTATGGTTCATGGGTATGCTCGTGAGGTCAATATAGTGTTTATCATTTCCGTTGCGTCTACGTACCTTTCCTGCAATATTGAATCTCAATATTGATACGTGAGTACTCATAATTTAACTTTTACATACTAATAGTGTATCTCTGACTAGTGCTCGAGTATTTAGGATTATGCATGCTTGTACTTTTGATATTGCCCTTAGACAGGTTAGGTTGAATCTTGAATTAGTTACACTTATGGTTAAGATAAGGTATAAGATATGCATGTCCTTGGAAAGCTAGCGAAAAATTAAGAACTTTTCCTTTAGATATCGAATGGTTTCGATGAACGGATTAGAAGTTATAATCAATTGAATTTTCGATATTTTTATTAAAAAATGATTATTATTATTATCGTCGTTTTTATCGTCGTTCTAGTTTTATCTTATTATTATTATTATTATTATTATCTTTATCAATAAAAGGGATTTATCATTAAAAATTGTTATTTTTTTTATTTATTATTACTATCGTTATTATCGTTAAAGTTATAATTAGTATTATTATTATTATCCAATTATTATTATTATTATTAGTATTATTATTATTATTATCATTATTAATATGTATATCATTATTTAAAAATGGTTATTGTTATTGTTATTATTATTATTACTATATTATCATTAAGATAATTATTAGTATTATCGTTAATAATATTATAGTAACTATCATTATTAATATTAGTGTAATTAAAACAAATATTTGTAACACCTAATTATTTTGATTACTATTATTATCATTATTATGAACACGATATAAAAGACAATCAAAAGCTATTAAACGAAACGATTAGGAAATAATGAGTAAGAGTATCATGATGAAATTAAAATATTATAAGATATTGATTTAGATAAAATTATCGTTCTTATTATTTTTATCATTACTATTATTATTAAAAGTATCGTTAGTATTAAAACTATCATTTTAACAAAAATTATCATTTTAATAGAAATGTCATTGTTACTATAAAATATCATTATTATTATTATTTTAAATAGAATTATTATTTTAAAGATAATATTAAAAATTATCATAAATATTAAAGTTATCATAATTAGAATTATCGTTTTATCATAATGTCATCTTAGTAATTATAAATATTGATATTTTTATAATAATAATTATTATTACAAAATAATACAACTTTTACTTACTATCATTATAGATATTATTTTATCAAATAAATATGTGATACAAACATATTTTACTACGTGTAATAACTTACTTTAATAATACCTATCATATTATCTTTATGATATTAAATGAACCCTATAAATTTTATTACTTAATATATATAAAAGTATATTTTATTATATAAATTTAATATAAAATTTTATTTATTAATAAATAAATTATATTATTTACTCTAATAAATCTTTTAAAAATATAAAAAAGACGATATTTAAACTATATATTAATCATGTATAGATTTTTGGAAATTATTTTGAGTCAAATTTACTTTTGTTGACTTTTGCATATTAGTCTCGAGCATTAGGATTGTGGTATACTATGACTTGACCTAATTTGTTAGACAAATATTGACCAACACATAAATATATATAATTAATTTAGGTTCATGAATCCGAGGCCAACCTTGCACTTGTTCAATGACGTTATATGTATTTTTACTAAGAAATACAGTATGGTGAGTTTCATTTGCCTTTTTACCCTTTATATTTTTGGGACTGAGAATACATGCACTTTTATAAATGTTTGACGAAATAGACACAAGTAATTGAAACTACATTCTATGGTTGAATTATCGAAATCGAATATGCCCTTTTTTATTAAAGTCTGGTAATCTAAGAATTAGAGAACAGACACCCTAATTGACGCGAATCCTAAAGATAGATCTATTGGGCCTAACAAACCCCATCCAAAGTACCGGATGCTTTAGTACTTCGAAATTTATATCATTTCCGAAGGAGGATCCCGGAATGATAGGGGATATTTTTATATGTATCTAGTTAATGTCGGTTACCAGGTGTTCACCATATGAATGATTATTTTTGTCTCTATGCATGGGACGTATATTTATGAGAACTAGAAATGAAATTCTTGTGGTCTATTAAAATGATGGAAATAAATGATTATGATAAACTAATGAACTCACCAACCTTTTGGTTGACACTTTAAAGCATGTTTATTCTCAGGTGTTAAAGAAATCTTCCGCTGTGCATTTGCTCATTTTAAAGATATTACTTGGAGTCTTTCATAGCATATTTCGAAGAATGTTGCATTCGAGTCATTGAGTTCATCAAAGATTATTATTAAATCAATTTATAGTTGGATAGTGGATATTATGAAATGGTATGCATGCCTGTCAATTTTCGATGTAAAGAAAGTTTGTCTTTCAAAAACGAATGCAATGTTTGTAAAATGTATCATATAGAGGTCAAATACCTCGCAATGTAATCAACTATTGTGAATCGTTTATAATGTATATGAACGGGTCCTTTCATATTCAGGTGCTCGGTTTATGTAGACGATAGACTCTCGTGGTCAAGGAAACTAAACTATTTTTCTGATAACTGTTTTTCAGATACTGTTACATTACTTTAAACCTGTAGATTCACCAACATTATTTGTTGACCTGTTTTTGCGTGTTGTTATTCTCAGGTATTAATTGCTTTCGCTGTAAATTGTTGCCGATACGTAGAAGTCAAGCCAAGCACTGGGACCAGAGTTAACATTCCGTCAAAGGGATTTTTGACGGAGTGTTACATATATATATATATATATATATATATATATATATATATATATATATATATATATATATATATATATATATATATATATATACATATATATATATATATATATACATATATGTATACATATATACATATGTATACATATATATATGTATACATATATATATGTATACATATATATATGTATATATATATGTATACATATATATATATATATATATATATATATATATATATATATATATATATATATATTCATTTAGAAATATAAATTTATATATATATATATATACATATATATAAATATATATATATATATATATATATTAGAAATATTTATTTAAATATAATATTTAGTTTTTCAAAACTAATTATATTTCAAAGTATAATTTAAGATCGTTTACATAATAGAAATTATTATATCGTGATACATTTTCATTTCAAAACTTAACTAGGTATAGTTCATTTATGTACTAGCGTTTATTTTAACTTCTTAAACGTTCAAGTTAACTTATTTAAATATTTACCGAATTAATAAACAAATGTTATTACTATTTACTTAACTAATTTGAAATCATTTATATATTTTCAGTATTCATAAACACGTTTTAAATACATGTTGCTCGTTATTTATATATTTAATTCTAATAATTAATATCCTATTGTATATATTCAAATTATGTTATTTAAATAAAACATTTTAATAATCAAATTCTATTGAATCGAAAATCTTTTCCGCACGTTTGAAAATAGATCAATCGATTATTATGAAATCCCATTCTCCACTAATTTTTGTCTAACCTTCGTTAATTGACACATTTGTTCTTACATGTAAATCACTTTACCATTTACTCCGAATACCATTAAAAAGAAACGATTTCTCAAATCAACGTGGACCTCACAATCGAGACCCCTAATCATATCACAATGTATCTAATAATTCAATTATTTGATATCATCTTTTAATTCGGTCAATAAATATATTAAACATATATCGAAACAAATACGTTCATGTAAAGTATTATACATCTAATACTTTGTTAACGTCTTTAATTAATATTTATATATAATTATATATGCACATCAAGTTAAATATAACCGTTCGTGAATCTTAGGGAATAATCGAAGGGTAAGTGAATATATAAACATAGTTACAAAATTTTCGAGACTCAACATTACAGACTTTGCTTATCATGTCGAAATCATTAAGTTTAAATTTAGTCATAAATTTCTGGGTTGTCACATAATTAATCAAGATTATATTATATTGTCTCGGGATTAACCAATACTAGTATATTATGACTGTATTTAAATGACGAAAAATAAAATTGCGAGTATTAAAATTGCGATAAATAAATTACGATAATTAAAATTGCGATAAATAAATTGCGATAATTAAAATTGCGATAAATAAATTGCGATAATTAAAATGACAATAAATAAAATGTAATAAGGAAATAGTCATAATGGATATAGGAACAGTTAGCTAGGATTTGGTTAGTATAGATTTAAAATTTTACGTAGTTAATTAATTGGTATCTAATTCAATTTTATTTTATCCATTATTTTCTTCATTATGCCACTTGTCAAATCTTGACTTGAATTCTGATTGGTTAAAATTTGAATATGAAATTGAATTTGAATGAAAATAGTTATTCTTTGGTGAACGGATACGTATATATGTGGATTTGAGCAGTATTGTTAATGACTGCTGAATCTGAATTGAAGAATGTACAGTGTAACATGTTAATGTGAGATCTAACTATTTCTAGGGTATTACCTACCCGTTAAAATATTCTCACCATTAATAGTTTGTACAAGAGAATCTTTGATGTAGAATAATACGTAGAACGAAAATAATCGATGTAGAACAAGATGTAGAACGAATATATAGAACGAAGATCATGCTCAAGGTATAGATTGTGATGTTGAGGTGTGGGATGCGGATGTTGTTGTTGGTGGTGGTAATGGTATTGATGATAGTGGTACTATTAATGTCAGTGATGCTACTGGTGCTTGTGGTATTGAGGCTTGCGATGTAAATATTGTTGGTGGTACTGGTGTTGTTTCTATAGACGTAAGTCTATCTTCCAAATTGCGTATTGTACTTTCTAGATACTCCGTTCTTTCTTCAAGCCTAGCACGAAGCTCTCTAACTTCTTCCACTAATCCTACTTGATTAGTAGTCGATTGTAGAGGTTAAATCACCAACATAATTCAATGAATGCGTTCTTAGAGGCGGAATATTCGGGCAAAGAGTGTGAAAATGGTATTACGAATTGGTTGACCGGTGAGCGCGTCAAGTTCTTCGATGTCGGGAGGTAAATTTGGTTCGCGGTAGGGTTCTCCCTCTTCATTTCTCCAGCGAATGAGTATGTCACGAACCCATCTCCATCTCCTCCAGAAAGAAGTGTAGTCAATCGGTTGGGGCACATCGGTCACACTACCTTCAGAGTCTTTAGAATCGCCTTCGGAATTATATATATTGAATTTGGTACATGATCCATCTTACACGATCAGCTAAAGGATTTTTGATATGAAATGATTTTTGGATTCGAATGATATTCTAATTACATAGAATGCCAATATATAGTCCAAAAGATTCCGTAGATTATGGAGGAACTTTCGTAAGCTGTCAGGCAGAGTTTATAATAACAGATATGCTAAGATGTGAATTTTTTCTATACACTATCTATGCAATAATTGCACTAAAACGTGTCTAGACTTAAGAATGATAAGCAGGTAATTTCCGACAAGAAATGATAAGAAAAACTTTTTTACATGCAGACACGGTCGAAGTCCAGACTCACTAATGCATCTTAATAACTATCCGTTAGACACACTAATGCAAGACCTGGTTCGCTAAGACCACCGCTCTGATACCAACTAAAATGACCCGTTCATACCGATTATAAATGATTCACAATAGTTGATTTCATTGCGAGGTATTTGACCTCTATGTGATAAGTTTTACAAACATTGCATTCGTTTTTAGAAGATAAACTATCATTTCAACAAAAGTTGACAGGTATGCATACCATGTCATAATATATCCAAACTATAAATAACTTAATAATAATCTTGTTGAATTCAACGACTCGAATGCAACGTCTTTTGAAATATGCCATGAATGACTCCAAGTAACTCTTTAAAATGAGCAAATGCACAGCGGAAGATTTCTTTCATACCTGAGAATAAACATGCTTAAAAGTGTCAACCAAAAGGTTGGTGAGTTCATTAGTTTATCATAACAATCATTTCAATATTTTAATAGACCACAAGATTTCATTTATTTAACCGCACACGTAACTCGTGTACAAAACATGATACACATAACCTGTGTATAAAAAGTCATTCATATGGTGAACAACTGGTAACCGACATTAACAAAATGCATCTAGAATATCCCCATCATTTCAGGACTCTCATCAGATATGATAAATCGAAGTACTAAAGCATCCGTAACCAGGATGGGGCTTGTTGGGCCGATAGATCTATCTTTAAGATTCGCGTCAATTGGTGGAAATTATAATAAACACCAATTCTTAGGCTACCAAGCTAAAAGGGGTGATATCCAGTATAATAATCCAACCATAGAATGTAGTTTCAAGTACTTGTGTCTATTTTGTCAAACATTTATAAAAGCAGTGCATGTATTCTTAGCCCAAAAATATATATTGCAAAAGCATTTAAAAAGGGAGCAAATGAAACTCACGATACGATATTTTGTAGCAACAATATGCATACGACGGAAATGAACAATGCAGGGTTGGCCTCGGATTCACGAACCTATATCATTTATATATATATCAACACATATAATCGTAATCGAACAAATTCATATGTTATATCTTAAATTATGTATTATATATATATTTATTTTTTATATATATTTAAAATGATTAATATCTATACATTTAGTTATATTAATATATCTATATATATTAAAAAAAATATATCATTAGTTTGTTATATGTAAGTATTTATATAAGTAATGTTAATATTTTTTTTGATATATAGTTACATGAAATATTAATATAATTCTAGTATAAGTATATATAATGTACAAAATATTTATTTGTTAAAATAATAGTTTTGATAATAACGATACTAATAATGTTATTAATAATAATAATGATAATAATCATAATAATACTAAAAATCATGATTTTACTAATAATTATAATAATGATAGTAATATTAGTAATAATGATAATAATAATAATAATAATAATAATAATAATAATAATAATAATAATAATAATAATAATAATAACTTTTATACTAATACTTATGTTCATACTAAATATAATAATATTAATAATACTCATAATACTTATTTTAATTATAATAATGTAAGCTAAATTAATGATAATAATAAAAATCATGATAATAATAACTAACATAACAATAACAATAACAACAATAACAATAACAACAACAACAATAATAATAATAATAATAATAATAATAATAATAATAATAATAATAATAATAATAATAATAATAATAATAATAATAATAATAATAATAATAATAATAATAATAATAATAATAATAATAATAATAATAATAATAATAATAATAATAATAATAATAATAATAATAATAATAATAATAATAATAATAATAATAATAATAATAATAATAAGAGTAGCTACATCATAAAATAGGCCTAAAAAACTAACCAAGCTCGAACATGCAACGTCTCACTAACCCGAAACACTCTCAACCATTCTACCACCCATTCATTCCTGATTAAACCCCGACTAATATTTATATAACCCATCATCATCACTATAGTATATCACTATAGCAGCTCAAAACGAAACATGAGTTGGGTCACGGCCCAAGTTTATTTCGGCCCAATAGAATAGAAGTATAGCAGTCCAACAAAAATGATTTAGTAGCCCAATTTATCCTAATCCAAATATATAAACATGTATCGGTGGTTTGTGGGTTCTGGTTGTCGTGGATATGGAAAACAGAAACAATAACACCACATCATTATCATCCACGTTTCCACTCATCATCTCCATCATAATTATCATCAAAACTTATTGTGATTTCATGTATCATATATAATTATCATCTTCATTATTCGGCTGTAGAAGAAACGGCTGTTTAGCAGCTGCAGGAGCTGCTACTCGACAACAGTAGCCGCGTTAGAGTTATACAGAACAAGAATCGAGTCATATATTATATCAATCATCCTCATGACGGTCGCTATCATCCTCATTCTTTTGTTACTGTTCATTATCTCCTTCGAGTAGGTTTCATAATCGTTCGTAAAGAAAAATCATAAAAGCTGAGCAGTAGCTTTTTATGATGGTGGTGGCAGTGTGATTAAAACAGAAAAACGGAAAATAATGAAGTAGAAATAGCAGTTGCAGGTGTACTGTAGCAGTTAACAAGGGTTATGGTGGCGGTTTGTGGAGGTGATCTCCAACGAAGTTTAGGAGAGAGATATATAGAGAGAGAGTGGCGGTGGTTGTGGTAGTTTTGAGCTGCAAAATAGCAGAAACAATGACGATGAAAAAGCCCATTCGAGTAGCAACAACAATAACATAAATGACGGTTTGAGTGGTGGTTGTCCGGTGGTAGAAGTGGAAATAGGATGGTGGCGGTTTTGTTGTAGAAGAAGGGTGGAGATGGTGATGGTCTCAAACAAGAAACGGTTGTGGGTTTTCAAATAAGTTAAGTGTAGCATGAGAATCGTGTAGCAAAAAAATTAGGTTTGGGTTTAGTGATCTTATTCGAAACAAGAAGTGGCAGTAGTAATGATCGGAGGTGGTTGTAGGTGTCATAACCCGACCTTAACCATAAGGACGAATACAATAACATATGATTTCATCGCGAGGTATTGACCTCTATATGCGACATTTTTCAAAAACTGTATTCGTTTTTACATTACAAACCATAGCTTTTATTACAAATACAAGGTTTAAACAACTTAATAATGATTATCGTTTAGCGATAATCTTAGACTTACAAACTTTACATGTGATAATAACAATACGACCTCCAACATATTTTACATTACAAATCCTCCGATATGCTGTTTTATTTTTGACACAAATATGCATACTCAAGATCTTGCTTAAATTCAACATGTTGCAGCGGAAGCTTTTAGTTATCACCTGAGAATAAACATGCTTAAAACGTCAACATAAAGTTGGTGAGATATAGGTTTAATGCCAGCAGCGTTATAAATATAGACCACAAGATTTCATATATAAACGTTTTAATAACAATATTATGAAATCTTACTACACCGTACCAAGTGTAGTCACCGAAACGAAGTACTGTGCAACCGTTGAATACTGGTCGTCCAGTCCGGTTGGGGTTGTCAGGCCTGATAGATCTATCAATAGGATTCGCGTCTACAATACCTCATGTAAATAATAGTTACCAAGTTACAGGGAAGTATGCCAGTGGTACAACTCAACGTAGAATATATATTTTTAATCACTTGTGTCCATAACGTAAATCATAAAATGCATGTATTCTCATCCCGAAATATTTAGAGTTTAAAAGTGGGACTATATACTCACTTTTACCTTGAAGGTATTTATCACGACTTGGTCTCCGATTGATATCACAAACCTAACCATATATATAATATATCAACATATTTTCTTTTCAAGTAATCGTTATATATATATATATATATATATATATATATATATATATATACTTTTAATACTTTTAATATTTTCTTAGTCCATAGTTAGCAGTCCGATGTTAGTGGTCCACAATTAGTTGCTTAAATAAAATAAATAAAGACCCCATCGTATTCGTATTGATCAGAATTAATCTTGACCCATGGTACCATGTTGTCAAATGACGTGTTGCGTACATAAAGTACCGTGTTGTCAAATGATGTGTTGCGTACAATCATGAGGTCTTATGATTAATCTTCTCGTGTTGTTTACGGGTGGTCCTGAAATATATAAAATCAAATCATAAGTAAATATATATTAAATATTATGTTAATTAGCCAAGATATGATTAATCCGATTTTGTCATAATATGATATATTACAGGTCTTGAAGTGTTTTTAAAAATCAAATTAGAAGGATCTATTTAGTTTGCGAACAAGTTTGAAATCACTCAAACTATGTTCTTGTTGTTAAAATTTTACAACACAAAATAAGATAGCTATATAAATATGAATCGAATAAGGTTATGAATAAGGTTACTAACTCAAGTTACTTGGACAAAGCTACTGGAAAAGGTAAGAAAAATCTTGGAATCAAAAGAGTGGTGGAGTGGGATTGAAAGATTGGAAGTAATCTCCTTGAAATCGGATGACTATATTGATACGTTCTTGAGTAGGTAAATGAAGAGAGATTAGGGAGTGAATTAACTTGAAAGAAAATTGGAAATGAAATTGTATGTGTGTGTGTGTGCAAAATAGCATGATTATGGGATGGATATATAGGAGATTTAGTTTGTTTTCTTGCACAAAAGTCACACATGAGGTTAAATGGCTGGTTCCCACGTGTAACATCATGTCTAGTGGCTGATCATTGAAGTTTATTATTGGTATATACCAATAGTAAATACGTATAGAAGCTGGGTATGATACGGTTACATATACCCTAGATATACTTGTAGAAATTTTGAGGAATCGGAACGAGAATTCAAATATGGATGGGTTTATAACTGTAAAAGAGGCTCAAAACTGGGCTTTTATTTTTGGGTCAAACCGGGCCAAAATAAAATTTTAAGACATTTTTAATAAAGCAATGTTAGCCCCTTGGACCCCGCCAGGGGTTGCCACCCCTTGGACCCCGCTTATCGGGGGCGCTGCCCCCGAACCCCCGTCATAATCAAGATAAGTTCAAACAAGTGTGCACTCCACATAATCGTAAGTATATATGTCAAAGAACGTTACATATAGTTATCGTTTTGAAAACTTAAGTTAGTGGTCTCAAAGTATACTTATAACTCATTGTTGTTAGTTCGCAATGAAATGTTAAACCATCATTAAATCATGTTAAATATGTATAGATATGTACATATACATAATCGTATAATTATCGTGTGTTATATAGTTCGTGATATCATCGGTCAAATTGGACGGTCAAACGTTGTGTGAAACTCTTTTCAAAAACATAAGTCTCAATAGTTTGGATTGCTTATCATGTTGGTAAGGTTTATTTTATGTAAATATTAATCTCATAAGTATAAAATGATCGGAAAAATCCGGGTCGTTACAGTACCTAACCGTTAAATAAATTTCATCCCGAAATTTTAAAGTTGTACCTATTTTGCGTTGTCGGGAAACAAATGTGGGTACTTTTGTTTCATCTGATCCTCTCGTTCCCAAGTAAACTCGGGACCTCTTCGAGCATTCCAACGAACCTTAACGATTGGTATGTTGCTCTGCTTGAGCCGTTTAACTTCACGGTCCATGATTTCGACTGGTTCTTCTATGAATTGTAGTTTCTCATCGACTTGGATTTCTTCAAGAGGAATGGTGAGATCTTCCATTGCAAGACATTTCTTGAGGTTTGAGACGTGAAATGAATTATGTACTCCGGCGAGTTGTTGTGGTAACTCGAGTCGATAAGCTACCGGTCCGATGCGTTCGATGATCTTGAACGGGCCTACATACCTTGGGTTTAGTTTACCCCTTTTTCCAAAACGTATTACACCTTTCCAAGGTGACACCTTTAGCATAATCATGTCACCAATCTGAAACTCTAATGGTTTCCTTCGGACATCCGCGTAGCTCTTTTGGCGACTACGGGCTGTTTTCAATCTCTCCTTGATTTGCACTATCTTCTCAGTAGTTTCATGGATGATCTCGGGACCAGTTAATTGTCGATCTCCTACTTCATTCCAACAGATAGGGGATCTACACTTCCTTCCATACAGTGCTTCGAATGGTGCAGCTTTAATGCTCGCATGATAATTATTATTATACGAGAATTCTGCTAATGGTAGATATTTATCCCATCCATTTCCAAAATCGATCACACATGCCCTGAGCATGTCTTCAAGAGTCTGAATTGTTCTTTCACTCTGCCCGTCAATTTGCGGATGGTATGCGGTGCTCATATCCAAACGGATTCCCAGGGCCTCCTGTAGTGATTGCCAAAACTTTGATGTAAATCTACTATCGGGATCGGATATAATGGAAATATGTATTCCATGCATTGAAACAATTTCCTTTATGTATAATCCTAATAGTTTCTCCATTCTATCCGTTTCCTTTATAGGCAAGAAATGTGCAGATTTGGTGAGACGATCAACTATTACCCAAATGGTGTCATAACCCCAGGCAGTCTTAGGTAACTTTGTGATGAAATCCATGGTAATACCATCCCATTTCCATTCTGGGATTTCTGGTTGTTGAAGTAACCCTGACGACTTCTGGTGTTCTGCTTTGACTTTGGAACAAGTTAAACATTCCCCAACATATGTTGCAACATCTGTCTTTAAATTAGGCCAGCAATAATGCGTCTTAAGATCTTGATACATCTTTCCAACTCCAGGATGTATCGAGTATCTTGTCTTATGTGCCTCATTCAATATCAACTTCCTTAATCCACCCAACTTCGGTACCCAAATACGGTTTGCAAAATATCGAATTTCGTCTTCCCGCATAACGAGTTGCTTCTCATACTTCTTCATTATTTCATTTCCTATGTTTTCTTTAGTAAGAGCTTCTCGTTGAGCCTCTTTGATTTGTGAGTTGAGATTCATGCGAATTTTTATGTTCATTGCTCGTACTCGAATTGGTTCCCGTTCCTTTCTGCTTAGAGCGTCAGCCACTACATTCGCTTTCCCGGGATGATAGCGAATCTCACAATCATAGTCGTTTATCAGCTCGACCCACCTACGTTGCCTCATGTTCAGCTGTTTCTGATCAAAAATATGTTGAAGGCTTTTATGATCAGTAAACACAGTGCATTTAACCCCATATAAATAGTGTCTCCATATCTTCAATGCAAACACTACTGCTCCTAATTCTAAATCACGCGTCGTATAATTCCGCTCGTGAATCTTCAATTGTCGGGATGCGTATGCTATAACTTTCTTCCGTTGCATAAGGACGCAACCAAAACCTTGTCGCGAAGCGTCACAATATATCTCGAAATCATCGTTCCCTTCAGGTAATGATAAAATAGGTGCTGTAGTCAACTTCTTCTTCAGTAATTGAAATGCACTCTCTTGCTCAGAAGTCCATTCGTACTTCTTCCCTTTTTGCGTTAACGCTGTTAATGGTTTAGCTATTCGGGAAAAATCTTGAATAAACCTTCTATAATAACCTGCTAAACCCAAAAATTGGCGTATCTGCATTGGTGTCTTAGGAGTCTCCCATTTTTCAATGGCCTCAATTTTAGCTGGATCAACCTGAATTCCTTTGCTACTAACAACGTGGCCAAGAAATTGCACTTCTTTCAACCAAAATGCACACTTAGAAAATTTGGCGTATAACTGTTCGTTTCTTAACAATTCTAATACCAACCTTAAATGCTGCTCATGCTCTTGCTCACTCTTGGAATAGATAAGAATATCATCAATGAAAACGATAACAAACTTATCTAAATACGGACTACAAACTCGATTCATGAGGTCCATGAATACAGCTGGCGCATTAGTCAACCCAAACGGCATGACCAAAAATTCATAATGACCGTAGCGTGTCCGAAAAGCAGTTTTCGGAATATCTTCTTCTTTGACACGTAATTGATGATAGCCCGATCTTAAGTCGATTTTCGAGTACACACATGATCCTTGCAATTGATCAAATAAGTCATCAATTCTCAGTAGTGGATACCGATTCTTGATAGTTAACTTATTTAATTCACGATAATCTATACACATTCGGAAAGATCCATCTTTCTTCTTGACGAATAAAATCGGAGCTCCCCACGGTGAAGTGCTCGGTCGAATGAAACCACTGTCCAGTAATTCTTGTAACTGGCTTTGTAACTCTTTCATCTCAGATGGTGCAAGTCTATATAGAGCACGAGCCACTGGTGCAGCTCCTGGTACTAGATCTATTTGAAATTCTACAGATCTAAATGGAGGTAATCCCGGCAACTCTTCCAGAAATACTTCAGGAAAATCTATTGCCACAGGCACGTCGTTGATGCTCTTCACTTTTTCCTTCGTTTCGACTTTATTAACATGTACTAGGATATCATAGCACCCTTTCTTCAAGCACTTTTGAGCTTTCAAATAACTAATGAGTTTTAGCTTTGAGTTACCCTTCTCTCCATAAATCATTAATGGCGTTCTATCCTTACGAGGAATGCGAATTGCCTTCTTGGCACACACAACTTCAGCTCCTATTTTAGACATCCAGTCCATGCCGACTATTACATCAAAACTTCCTAATTCTATGAGTATCAAATCAATCTTAAATGTTTCTCCGGCTAAATTTATTTTACAATCACGGCAAATTTTATCGGCTTTAATTAGTTTACCATTAGCTAACTCAATCATGTACTTAGCATCTAGAGGTAATAATGAACAATTCAATTTAGCGTGAAAGTCTCTACACACGTAACTTCTATCGGCACCAGTATCAAATATAATAGATGCGGATAAGTTATTAATGGTAAACGTACCCGTAACAAGCTCCGGGTCTTCATACGCCTCTCTAGCATTAATAACAAATGCTCTTTCACGTGCAGATCCGTTATTCTTCTCTAGATTCGGGCACTGACTCTTATAATGACCCTGTTTCCCACACCCATAACAAGTAACAGTGGCCAAGGCAGTTCTATTTGCATTGGTGGCAGGAGTCTTGGTACCGTTTGTATTTGTAGCGGGAACCCAACAATCTTCAGCAAGATGACCTTTTCGATTACAATTGTTGCACACCACATTATAATAACCAGAGTGATGTTTGTGGCATCTGTTACATAAAGGATTTCGTCCCTTGTAACCTGAGTTCGAACCGCTACCCGCACCTTGCGTGGTTTCTTGTTTCTTGTTGGATTGTTGATGATTACCTTCCCACTTTCTTTTGTTTCCTGATGTCTTGACATCGGTGTTCTTATCCAGAATAATCTGGTCCATCAACTCGTTCGCCATGGTGATAGCTTCATAAATAGTCTTGGGTTTGGATGCTGTAACATTTGCCTTGACCTTTTTAGGCAACCCGTCTTTGTACAGTTCAATCTTCCGTTCTTCAGTTGGTGCCAATTCGGGACATAGCAAAGCTAATTCCATGAATCGCTGATTGTAGTTGGTGAGTTCAGTACCAACAACTTTCAGGCTTCGTAATTCAGCTTCCAACTTCCTAACCTCGTTCCTTGGACAATTGTGACGACCCGAAAATTTCTGACTAAATTTAAACTTTATCTTTATATTATTCTGACACAATAAGCAATGTTTGTTAAGTTAAATCTCAAGGATTTTAAACTATGTTTATACATTCATTTAAACCTCGACCAAATTCCAATGATTCGCGAACCATTAAATGAACATATATGAATATGTATGTATATGTGTATATGTTATAAATTGAAAATGTCAACAAAGTATTTAAACGTATAATGCTTTATATGAACGTATTTGTTTCAATATGGTTATCGACGAAATTAAAAAAATATAAGAAATGATTGAATTATCAGAAACATTGAATTATGATTATAAGTCTCTGTTGAAAGGTCCACTATGATTTGAGAAAATCTATTCCTCTTAACGATATTCAGAATAATTTGTAAAGCTATTTATAAATAAAAATAAAAAGTGTCATTTACGAAAGTTAGACAAAAGCTAGTGGAGAATTAGTTTCTATAATATTCTATTAATCTATTTTCAAACGTACAAAAACGTTTTCAGTTTAAAAAGAACTTTATTATTAAAACGTATATAACTTTTATAAATATCTGGAATCACTTTTGACAACTCATTACTTAACCAGTATAATAAATATAATGATATTTATATTTTATTTCATTAAATATATAACGATTTAAATTAATATTATATATATTTATACGCGTATTATACATACTTAGTTTTTATACTTTTACTATACTTTAACTTTACATTTACTTTACTTTTACTTTACTTTAACTTTAATAATTCATACTTTAATAATTCACTTTAATAATTCAAAAATCTATTATAAATAGAATTCAATAGGTTTCATTATTTCATAGAAACTTGAAAATATATTTCTCTAAACTCTCTCAATCGATTTATATATATTTATATATATATATATATATATATATATATATATATATATATATATATATATATATATATTTGCTCTGTATTATTTCAAGATATTATTAGTATACATAAAATATTACGACGGAGTGCTGTCCGAGTGATTTCAAAATAGTTTTTTTTAATGAGTCGAAGCTAAGAAAATTATGGGTTATAGCTATGGAGGTGATGGGTATGGTTCATGGGTATGCTCGTGAGTTCAATCTAGTGTTTATCATCTCCGTTGCGTCTACGTACTTTCCTGCAATATTGAATCTCAATATTGATACGTTCGTGAATTCGAGGCCAACCTTGCACTTGTTAAATGACGTTATATGTATTTTTACTATGAAATACAGTATGGTGAGTTTCATTTGCTCCCTTTTATATATATTTTTGGGACTGAGAATACATGCACTGTTTTTATAAATGTTTTACGAAATAGGCACAAGTACTAAAACTAATTCCACGTGGGTTTAAACCAGAAATATACCCTTAGCTTGGTAACATTAAACTACTTGTCTATGTACGGTAGGCGCGAATCCTAACTATGGAATGCTTTAGTACTTCGAGGTTATTTTAAACACACCTGATCTGGTGTACTTCAGAGGGTAAAACATGAACGTTAAGGCTTGTTACCGGGTGCCTACAACTTATAGAATACTTTTATACACTTGCGAGTGTACATATATTTATAAACGGAAATCTTGTGGTCTATTAATATATTGAAATGATTGTTATGATAAACTTATGAACTCACCAACCTTTTGGTTGACACTTTAAAGCATGTTTATTCTCAGGTATTAAAGAAATCTTCCGCTGTGCATTTGCTCATTTTAAGAATATTACTTGGAGTCATTCATGGCATATTTTGAAAGACGTTGCATTCGAGTCATTGAGTTCATCAAGATTATTATTAAGCCAATTATAGTTGGATGTATTATGAAATGGTGTGCATGCCGTCAACTTTTGTTGTAAAGAAAGTTTATCTTTTAAAAATGAATGCAATGTTTGTAAAATGTATCATATAGAGGTCAAATACCTCGCGATGTAATCAACTATTGTGAATCGTTTATAATGTATATGAACGGGTCCTTTCAGTTGGTATCAGAGCGGTGGTCTTAGCGAACCAGGTCTGCATTAGTGTGTCTAACTGATAGTCGTTAGGATGCATTAGTAAGTCTGGACTTCGACCGTGTCTGCATGTCAAAAGTTTTGCTCATCATTTTTGTCAGAAATTACCTGCTTATCATTCTTAGTCTATACATATATTATTGCATTGATTGCATGAATAGTGTATAGACAAAATTCATATCTTAGCGTATCTGCTAATTCATATCTTAGCGTATCTGTTACTGTAAACTTTGCCTGACATATTCCGTAAATTCCTCCGTAATCTACGAAACCTTTTACTCTATATAATTAGAATACCACCCGATAGCCGGAAAATCATTTCATATCGAAAAATTATTTATTCAATCGTACGAAATGGAATTCATCATTAGTTCAAGTCCCTCGAATTCCGAAATGGAATCCCACTCAAGTTCCGAAAGCAGTGTGACCGGAATGGATCAACCAATTAGTCATCATCTATTCTGGATGAATTGGGGATGGGTTCGTAGCCTCCTTAATCATTGGAGACAAGAAGAAGGTGATCCCTTCCATCCACCACATTGCCCTCTTGGCGAAGAACCTGAAGCACTTACCGGCGAACCTATCCGAAACACCATTTTCTCTCTTATTTCTAGAGTATCTCGTCACGATTACATACTACACCAAATTCTAGATTTTATTTATCCGCTCGTCCGAACCGACAATCACTCCGGTGTAATAGAAGAAGTCAACGAGCTTCGCGCTCAGGTAGTGGCTTTGGAGAATATGGTGCAAAGGTTACAAACACCAGCAGCATAAACAGTACCACCATCAGCAACACCAACAGTACCATCACCACCACCAACAACAACATCCACATCCCACACAGCAACATCACAATCTGTATCTCAAACATCAACGTCATACGCCCTGTAAATATCCAGGAATATCAACAACAACAAACGATGAAGCATTAATTCATAAACTTCATTGAAGAGATATCTCTGCCGCAGTTATGTAATCTCCAAAATCTTAGAGATTATTTAATTATGACCGTAAATTGGATGAGTGAACGGAGATGGTAGAATAGAAACTTTGATCGAAAATGGTGTACGATTTACAAGCTAGAATTGTTTTACCAACAGCATCAACAGGACCGTAGCATCATCAACACAGTCAGTGCCGTCAGTATCGTCAGAGTCAACAGCACCTGTAACATCACAAACTCTGTCAGTTCAAGAATCATTGTGGACATCATTACGAATCAACAACAAATATATTGTATCAACGAGTTATGAAGTATTAACTCATTTCCAATCGAAAGATTTATATGTATATTTTATATGTATAAATTTTTAAACCATAATAAATCTTCCCGTACTAAGCTATTATGTGTGAATCTTAACTACTCAGTTAATTCATATTACAAATATGCAATGATGTACGTCCTTCGTCCGCAACTTAACCATCGTTAATTACAATCTCTGTCTCAATTCAATAAAATTCCAATTCATAATAAATCTAGTGTATTATTCGAATATCTGTTTGATTTTATACTTTCATCATCGATGTACTCGAAACTTTTCAAATAACATCATTCGTACCTTGCAAAGTTCACAAGAATTTCACGAAAACTAACAAATAACAAAGTAATGATTCAAAATTTCAATATTATTGAAGAAATACTTATGCAATTTATAAAGTTTTAGGGATTACTCAATTCTAGTTCCAACCATAAAACAAATGAGTTTAATTTAATATTAACTCATTAAATCTATATTACATCTAAAGAAAATATACACATATATTTTCATAAAGACTGTAATAAACTTCTTTTGTACAAAATATTAATTGTGAAATTTTTTTTAACGGGTAGGTAATACCCGAGAGATATATAAATTCACAATTAATATATTACATTTTTCGATACTGATTCAGCAATCATCAACTATACTCCCTACTTTCACAACAATATCCATTCTTTTATATAAATCAAAACAATCATACTCATTCAAATTTAATTACATATTCTGATTTTGAAATCGCATAATTCAATTCGAAATATAACCAGTATCATCACTCTTAGATTCCTATATCTTTCAAAGCTATACTTTGACTTCAAACTGTGTTAGAACATCATATGTATGAACGATTACAATATGTGCTCAAACCCTTCGAAATTCCTGAAGACACTTCAACTAAGGAACAATCGAGATGATGATCCAACCACATGTTACCCACAGTTATACACCTGAAAAACTCTCAAAACCCAAGTCATAGTTCGACATGTATCCGTGTTAGACCCTTTGGCATTTACTAGCTAAAATAACTTTTCAATTCCGTTTCAAAATAGACAGTTTTGTCACAGCTCCAGCAAGTCAACTTCGACTTCTCAATCAAAACAGTCTTATTATAACCTCGATAGATACGTTGCCCTTTCGCCAACGTTACTGGGGAATCGTTTATATTCACCACATTAGCAATAAACTTACCAACAACTTCACTGATCTTTGACTTTCCAAAAAAAAATCATTATAATTATCGAAACCCTATCATATACTCATTCGTACCTTATAACAAGAATTGCCATACGAATTATTGAGAATCATCAATCAGTATTTTAAAACCTCACAGCATGTCTACATCAACAATTACATATACACACAACGTCTACCTCCAAGACTTACATTCTTTGAATGAGAAATTTCTAAAAACACCCTAAACTGCGAACCAGTTCTCGAAATTTTGAAAAATGCTGATGAAGTAGCAAAAACTGTAAACGACCTTAACAATAAAAAGTTGGATGATAAAGGATAGTATATTAGCAAAGCTCATAAAAAGAGAAGCTTTGGAACTAGAAAACGGATTGAGCAAAGTATGAAGGAGGCTGTGGACAAATCACAAAGGCTGAACATGCCTTCAAAGAATCCAAATGATTCAGTACTTGCTGAAGTCATTAACGAATACCTTTCTCCTGACTCTAAACCCCTGCAGACAATATCCTTCATCATCCTCTGATATTAGACATTCTAAGATATCATCGTATCTTTCATTATAAATATCATCCATACTTCTGAAGATATTTTTATAATTATTCTTATCTGAAATCATTTACCTCTTCGCGCTATCTGTATTATATCATAAAAGAAACTATTTTAGTTTCTAAATTCTGAAACATTCGAGTTTAAAATAGGAATATTCTTGAAGAAGTGTTGGGAGCTGAAGCATGAGTTAGTATAATATAATGACACTTGATCAACGTGATTATATTACAGTAATTCATGCTGAGTTTCTAAATGGAACATGATGATTCACAGATCATAACGTCATCATGTGCTATGTTACACGACTCTTGTATTCTCTTTGATCTCTAACTATCAAGAAAATATTTCTTGATGATTCGACCTTTTTTGAGTTATTCTGGTAATTTGACAAGTCAAGATCATGCCATTACAATTTCCTTCCTAGAACATTAACAATGTTCATTCCGAAATTTATATCTGTGAATTCTGAACCATTACAAGCGGAGCTTAATCACAAGAAGAAGAAACGAAAGGACAAAGCTCCGAACTAGAAATGGGAGTATAAATCATAGCAAATAGAAGAGAGCATTAACTGTGGATGACAATGATTATAGAAGAAGCAAGGACTTTGAAATATAAGGGAAGATATAAAACCCAACAACAACCCAGAAATCACAAACCGTATATATCAATGCATATAGCAATATAAAGACACGGGAGAACTAAAAACACTATAAAACCAAGAGTATAGAAGTAAATAGATTCTTCTGGAGGCAGATGAAAAAGAAGAGCGACAGATATGAAAGTGAGGAGTATATCAAGAATCAGCACTGGATGAAGCATATTGACAAATACTTTAAAATATGAGTTGAGAAGGTGTGAGTTGTAAGAAAACAAAGGAGGTGGATTTATAGTGAAATATCCGACAGAGAAATCAAAATGAATTATCGCATTAATTCGAAGAGGATCATAATTTCCTTAATCGCCGAATAATCAAATCCAATATAGATTACAAAGATTTTCTTTTCGGAGATCAATCGTGATGACGTCAAAAGATACGACGAATCACTATTATCTTATTTCCTTTATTTACGATAACTTCCCTCATACGCTTCGAGTAATCGAATTATTTTATCCATACTTCTTAGACATGATAAAACTTCATAATCGTTACGTCATAATAACATTCTCATTGTTAGCCATAACGACATCTATCAAATTTCGGGGACGAAATTTCTTTAACGGGTAGGTAGTGTGACGACCCGAAAATTTCTGACTAAATTTAAACTTTATCTTTATATTATTCTGACACGATAAGCAATGTTTGTTAAGTTAAATCTCAAGGATTTTAAACTATGTTTATACATTCATTTAAACCTCGACCAAATTCCAATGATTCACGAACCATTAAATGAACATATATGAATATGTATGTATATGTGTATATGTTATAAATTGAAAATGTCAACAAAGTATTTAAACGTATAATGCTTTATATGAACGTATTTGTTTCAATATGGTTATCGACGAAATTAAAAAAATATAAGAAATGATTGAATTATCAGAAACATTGAATTATGATTATAAGTCTCTGTTGAAAGGTCCACTATGATTTGAGAAAATCTATTCCTCTTAACGATATTCAGAATAATTTGTAAAGCTATTTATGAATAAAAATAAAAAGTGTCATTTACGAAAGTTAGACAAAAGCTAGTGGAGAATTGGTTTCTATAATATTCTATTAATCTATTTTCAAACGTACAAAAACGTTTTCAGTTTAAAAAGAACTTTATTATTAAAACGTATATAACTTTTATAAATATCTGGAATCACTTTTGACAACTCATTACTTAACCAGTATAATAAATATAATGATATATATATTTTATTTCATTAAATATATAACGATTTAAATTAATATTATATATATTTATACGCGTATTATACATACTTAGTTTTTATACTTTTACTATACTTTAACTTTACAATTACTTTACTTTTACTTTACTTTAACTTTAATAATTCACTTTAATAATTCATACTTTAATAATTCACTTTAATAATTCAAAAATCTATTATAAATAGAATTCAATAGGTTTCATTATTTCATAGAAACTTGAAAATATATTTCTCTAAACTCTCTCAATCGATTTATATATATATATATATATATATATATATATATATATATATATATATATATATATATATATATATTTGCTCTGTATTATTTCAAGATATTATTAGTATACATAAAATATTACGACGGAGTGCTGTCCGAGTGATTTCAAAATAGTTTTTTTTAATGAGTCGAAGCTAAGGAAATTATGGGTTATAGCTATGGAGGTGATGGGTATGGTTCATGGGTATGCTCGTGAGTTCAATCTAGTGTTTATCATCTCCGTTGCATCTACGTACTTTCCTGCAATATTGAATCTCAATATTGATACGTTCGTGAATTCGAGGCCAACCTTGCACTTGTTAAATGACGTTATATGTATTTTTACTATGAAATACAGTATGGTGAGTTTCATTTGCTCCCTTTTATATATATTTTTGGGACTGAGAATACATGCACTGTTTTTATAAATGTTTTACGAAATAGGCACAAGTACTAAAACTAATTCTACGTGGGTTTAAACCAGAAATATACCCTTAGCTTGGTAACATTAAATTACTTGTCTATGTACGGTAGGCGCGAATCCTAAAGATAGATCTATTGGGCCTGACAAACCCCATCCTGACTATGGGATGCTTTAGTACTTCGAGGTTATTTTAAACACACCTGATCTGGTGTACTTCAGAGGGTAAAACATGAACGTTAAGGCTTGTTACCGGGTGCCTACAACTTATAGAATACTTTTATACACTTGCGAGTGTACATATATTTATAAACGGAAATCTTGTGGTCTATTAATATATTGAAATGATTGTTATGATAAACTTATGAACTCACCAACCTTTTGGTTGACACTTTAAAGCATGTTTATTCTCAGGTATTAAAGAAATCTTCCGCTGTGCATTTGCTCATTTTAAGAATATTACTTGGAGTCATTCATGGCATATTTTGAAAGACGTTGCATTCGAGTCATTGAGTTCATCAAGATTATTATTAAGCCAATTATAGTTGGATGTATTATGAAATGGTGTGCATGCCGTCAACTTTTGTTGTAAAGAAAGTTTGTCTTTTAAAAATGAATGCAATGTTTGTAAAATGTATCATATAGAGGTCAAATACCTCGCGATGTAATCAACTATTGTGAATCATTTATAATGTATATGAATGGGTCCTTTCAACAATATTCGTTGATTAGCATTGTTTTGAATTCTTCCCAAGGAGTATCATAAGCTACATCTCCTCCTACGGCCTTCACATAGTTTTTCCACCATGTGAGTGCACTATCTTGTAGGGTGCACGATGCATACTTGGTCATGTCCTTCTCAATACAACCACTGATTTTAAACACAGACTCAATCTTTTCGATCCACCGGGTTAAACCAACCGGTCCTTCTGTTCCACTGAATGATGAGGGCTTGCAACCTTGAAAAGTTTTGTAAGTGCACCCTACACGAGGATTTGGGTTAACTGCAGCACCTCTTGCAGCCTCGACCCATAACATTCTGTCGTTCACTCGCTGATTGATGAGTTCCTGGATTTCTTGTTCCGTCATTCGGTTCAATCGCGCCATAATCTTCAACAAGAATGAAAAAAATAATTATTCACATGGAATATTATAGATGTAGTATGTATTTACAGTACATCGTAGCTTATTAATAATATGAACCAGTTATCATTATAAAAGCCTTTTCTTCTTATTAGCGTTTTATAATTATATCTAGGGTAGTACCTACCCGTTAAAGTTCATACTTAATAGCTTAGTACGAAAATCAATTACTACCACCCAAATAATACTTAACCATGGAAAATTATTTCATTTCACACTTCACTATTTTACATATGCTTATCTTACATCAAACATTAAGCAAACCACACTAGTAATATTATACAAAACATTATATGATCTCATGGTTTAAAACAACAGCGCATCATTTAACCCAAAGCGTTTGTGTTCAAAGAAATCGCTTAAAGGTTATCCTGGTTGTCTCCCTGCGTTTTGGCTGAGGAACCGAAGAACTGGATGTCGGGATAGAACTAATAGGAATAGCGGGAATAGGTGTAGAAGTATCTGGTGGAGTTAGTGCGACAACATTCTCCCTAGACTCGGGATTTAGATTTTCCATTTCAGTAGCCTTTCGTTTCTTTCCTCGTTCGAACTTGTCTTTCGTAATTTCCTGTATTTCTTCCTCCTCATGATCACTTTCTGGTTCCTCTTCAATTGATTCATCCGGAACTTGTGAGTCTTCCCCAAAGGTGTCGTTTTCATCATCGGATAGGTTAATGACTGGAACACCATCTGAAGATTCTGGTTCGGAGTCACTGAATGTGATAATAAGTTTTAAGCCAGACATCTATCACATAACAACTAGCACGTTAATACCACATAATATTTACATATTAATTTTTAACCAACAAGGATAAGCAATAGTTTTCGAAATCAAACACGGTCAAAGTCCAGACTCACTAATGCATCCTGACAAACTCGATAAGACACACTAATGTAAATTTTCTGGTTCTCTAAGACCAACGCTCTGATACCACATGTCATAACCCGACCTTACCATAAGGACGAATACAATAACATATGATTTCATCGCGAGGTATTGACCTCTATATGCGACATTTTTCAAAAACTGCATTCGTTTTTACATTACAAACCATAGCTTTTATTACAA
This sequence comes from Rutidosis leptorrhynchoides, assembly GCF_046630445.1. Taxonomy (NCBI): domain Eukaryota; kingdom Viridiplantae; phylum Streptophyta; class Magnoliopsida; order Asterales; family Asteraceae; genus Rutidosis; species Rutidosis leptorrhynchoides. Next base: position 205,364,337 of record NC_092340.1, read on the forward strand.
ATACAAGGTTTAAACAACTTAATAATGATTATCGTTTAGCGATAATCTTAGACTTACAAACTTTACATGTGATAATAACAATACGACTTCCAACATATTTTACATTACAAATCCTCCGATATGCAGTTTTATTTTTGACACAAATATGCATACTCAAGATCTTGCTTAAATTCAACATGTTGCAGCGGAAGCTTTTAGTTATCACCTGAGAATAAACATGCTTAAATGGTCAACATAAAGTTGGTGAGATATAGGTTTAATGCCAGCAGCGTTATAAATATAGACCACAAGATTTCATATATAAACGTTTTAATAAAAATATTCTAAGTTGTTGAGCACTTGATAACCATACTTAACATTTAATCAACGTCGCATATTCCCTTTATTATGAAATCTTACTACACCGTACCAAGTGTAGTCACCGAAACGAAGTACTGTGCAACCGTTGAATACTGGTCGTCCAGTCCGGTTGGGGTTGTCTGGCCCGATAGATCTATCAACAGGATTCGCGTTTACAATACCTCATGTAAATAATAGTTACCAAGTTACAGGGAAGTATGCCAGTGGTACAACTCAACGTAGAATATATATTTTTAATCACTTGTGGCCATAACGTAAATCATAAAATGCATGTATTCTCATCCCGAAATATTTAGAGTTTAAAAGTGGGACTATATACTCACTTTTGCCTTGAAGGTATTTATCACGACTTGGTCTCCGATTGATATCACAAACCTAACCATATATATAATATATCAATATATTTTCTTTTCAAGTAATCGTTACATATATATATATATATATATATATATATATATATATATATATATATATATATATATATATATATATATATATATATATATATATATATACTTTTAATACTTTTAATATTTTCTTAGTCCGTAGTTAGCAGTCCGATGTTAGTGGTCCACAATTAGTTGCTTAAATAAAATAAATAAAGACCCCATCGTATTCGTATTGATCAGAATTAATCTTGACCCATGGTCTTATGATTAATCTTCTCGTGTTGTTTACGGGTGGTCCTGAAATATATAAAATCAAATCATAAGTAAATATATATTAAATATTATGTTAATTAGCCAAGATATGATTAATCCGATTTTGTCATAATATGATATATTACAGGTCTTGAAGTGTTTTTAAAAATCAAATTAGAAGGATCTATTTAGTTTGCGAACAAGTTTGAAATCACTCAAACTATGTTCTTGTTGTTAAAATTTTACAACACAAAATAAGATAGATCTATAAATATGAATCGAATAAGGTTATGAATAAGGTTACTACCTCAAGTTACTTGGACAAAGCTACTGGAAAAGGTAAGAAAAATCTTGGAATCAAAAGAGTGGTGGAGTGGGATTGAAAGATTGGAAGTAATCTCCTTGAAATCGGATGACTATATTGATACGTTCTTGAGTAGGTAAATGAAGAGAGATTAGGGAGCGAATTAACTTGAAAGAAAATTGGAAATGAAATTGTATATGTGTGTGTGTGTGCAAAATAGCATGATTATGGGATGGATATATAGGAGATATAGTTTGTTTTCTTGCACAAAAGTCACACATGAGGTTAAATGGCTGGATCCCACGTGTAACATCATGTCTAGTGGCTGATAATTGAAGTTTATTGTTGGTATATACCAATAGTAAATACGTATAGAAACTAGGTATGATACGGTTACATATACCCTAGATATACTTGTAGAAATTTTGAGGAATCGGAACGAGAATTCAAATATGGATGGGTTTATAACTGTAAAAGAGGCTCAAAACTGGGCTTTTATTTTTGGGTCAAACCGGACCAAAATAAAATTTTAAGAAATTTTTAATAAAGCAATGTTAGCCCCTTGGACCCCGCCAGGGGTTGCCACCCCTTGGACCCCGCCAGGGGTTGCCACCCCTTGGACCTTGCTTATCGGGGGCGTTGCCCCCGAACCCCCGTCATAATCAAGATAAGTTCAAACAAGTGTGCACTCCACATAATCGTAAGTATATATGTCAAAGAACGTTACATATAGTTATCGTTTTGAAAACTTAAGTTAGTGGTCTCAAAGTATACTTATAACTCATTGTTGTTAGTTCACACGGAAATGTTAAACCATCCTTAAATCATGTTAAATATGTATAGATATGTACATATACATAATCGTATAATTATCGTGTGTTATATAGTTCGTGATATCATCGGTCAAATTGGACGGTCAAACGTTGTGTGAAACTCTTTTCAAAAACATAAGTCTCAACAGTTTGGATTGCTTATCATGTTGGTAAGGTTTATTTTATGTAAATATTAATCTCATAAGTATAAAACGATCGGAAAAATCTGGGTCGTTACAGTAGGTGGAAGCCGATGGTTGTGGTTGTCGGTTGGAAGTGGTGATCGAGCTTGATGAAGGTGGTCGTTAATGGTGTAGGTGGTTATTGGTGGTGACTATGAGCAATGGTGTTTGTTTTTTTAATGTTCCCCATATCTATGTGTAATATATGTACATATATACAACTTTGAAGATGATTGAAACAAAAGAAAAACAGTGCCCCTAGTTAATAATTCATGCACGGGAGCATTTAGACTGTTTATCTGCCGACACTTATTTTGTGGATAGTAATATAATAATTTTCATTAATTCCTTTAAGATAAATTACTTGAACACTAGTATAGAAAGGGACAGAGAAAATGACATGAAACGGAATAAGATGTGAGTGGGTGATGAATTGATTTAATACTACTTGAATAAAAAAAAATATGAAAGAGACATGGACGTAATGATCGGGTTAATATCAAAAGTTATGGTTGTGATTGATTAAACAATTCAATCAAGTTAGTGGGTTGAGTTTGAGTTGCGTAAAGAGAGGATAACAACGGAGTATTATATAGGAGAATTAATTATTATAAATGTAATTATCATCACATAAAGCAATGGTTTAAAGAAAACATGTGAGAATTAAACCAGAGTTAAGAAGCCCACAATTTGTTTCATTTTACCGACAGTTTTATTTCGGAATATTAAAACTTAACTCAGGGTATTTAATTATATTTTTAACAAACTTAAAATTGATAAAACTTAATTCTGGACCAATGTTTAATTTCAACTTCTCATAATTTCGAGTTTAAACTCATTTCATATCGATCATAAAAATTGACCTGTCATTTGAGCTCAATCCCAACTAAAATATAAAAAATTCAAAATAAGAGTAAATGTATCTTCAACTAGTCTGAAGTTTACGTAGTCTATTAATGAGCTTTTGTTTATTTTAAAATCACATAAGTTTGAATCACTTATTTAAATACCAACGAATCGACAAACGAGTATTACTATTATTTAATAATTATATTTAATATACTTTATATATATATATATAGATTCCTAATAACTTTTATTATATTTTATATTATTTCAAATTACAATTCAAATTGTTATTATTATTATTATTATTTATATATATATATATATATATATATATATATATATATATATATATATATATATATATATATATATATATATATATATATATATATGCACCTATTTACAAATAGTTGTTCGTGAATCGTCGGGAATGGTCGAAGGTCAATTGAACATATGAAACAGTTCAAAATTTTTGAGACTCAACATTACAGACTTTGCCTATCGTGTCAAAAATATTAAATCGTATCAAGAGTTTGATTTAAAATTAGTCGAATTTTTCCGGGTCGTCACATTCACACCAACTTTTAAAGGGATCTTTTGCTATTTGCGCCCCGTTGTCACTTACAATTTCATGAGGAATCCCAAATCGACTAACAATGTGCTCCCAAACAAAATTTCGCACTTGCACTCCTGTGATTGTGCAATGCTTTTGCCTCTACCCATTTTGTAAAATAATTAATTACAACAATTAAAAACTTCACATTTCCTGCACCTACAGGAAATGGCCCGACAATATCAATTGCCCATTTATAAAACGGCCATGGTGAATTAACAGGAATCATATCATGTCTCGACTTTCTGTTTTACGGCGCATGCCTTTGGCAACTTTTACACCTTTTAACTATTTTTGCAACATCGCGATATAGAGTTGGCCAAAAGTAACCCATCCGCATAATTTTTGATGCAATAGTCTTATAGCCAGAATGCAATGCACAAGAGCCGCTATGCACTTCTTCAATGATCACTTCTGCTTCTGCGGGACCAACACAGCGCATTAATGGCCCATAATAAGATTTACGATATAAGATGCCATTTTCAATGGTATACATAGGCGATCTTATACGCACTAATCTTGCATCATCTTTATTCTCTGGCAGTATATTATTGCGCAGATTTTCAATAATTGGACTCATCCAATTTGGGCATTCCTCTTCAATTGCCGCAACAACCAAACTGCCATCAATTACTTTGCTGGGCACCTCTTCTACCCAAACTTGCTTTTGAAAATGTGAAAAAGTTAAGGCCGCAAGTTTGCTTAATGCATCTGCCTTTTTGTTTTGACTCCTTGAAACTTGTGCGAGCTCAAAATGCTTAAATTTTTCCGCAGTTTCTTTTAGTAACTTTAAATACTTTTGCATAGAAAGCTCATGTGCCTCAAAGGATCCATTAAACTAATTGGAAACTAACTGTGAATCAACATATACGCGTAACCCAGTGATGTTTAGTTTAAGCGCAATGTTCAATCCAGCAAGCAGCACCTCATATTCAGCTTCATTATTTGTAACATCAAAATTGAATCGTAGCGCATATGTGTGTTCTTCACCATTTAGGCTTGTCAGAATCAAACTCGCACCTGCACCTTCTGCGCATGATGCGCCATCAGTAAATAAGTCTAATGTTTCACCTCGCACTGATTGCAATTGTGTTTGCTCATGAATTACTTCCAATTCACCAGTCATTTCTGCAAGATAATCTGCTAAAACCTGTCCCTTCACAGAAGTTCGTGGAAGGTAAGTGATTTCTTAAGATCCTAATTCAATGACCACTTAGCAAGCCTTCCAGATATTTCAGGTTTGTTGAGAACATGTTTAACCGGCAAATCAGTTAGAACATGAATAGGATGTCCTTAAAAGTACCTTCGCAATCTTCTTGATGTTAGGAGTAGTGCGTATACAAATTTTTCCATTGGCGCATAGTTAATTTCACTTCCTTTAAGTGCCTTACTTACAAAATAAATCAGTTTCTACGTTTTTTCACACTCTGCAACCAATACTGAGTCAAAAGCTTCATTTGCAATAGAGACATAAAGATACAAAATTTCGCCTTTTATTGGTGCAGTTAATGTTGGTAATGTCGCCAATAATTGCTTTATTTCTTGAAATGCACTTTCTGCTTCCGCAATCCAGACAAAATTCTTCTGATTTAAACATCCTTTAAGTGTTTTAAAAAATGGCAGTTGTCTTTCCGCGGCCTTTGACAAAAATCTGGTCAAAGCCGCTAACTTGCCTGCTAAACTTTGCACTTCTTTTATTGTTTTTGGCGCAGTCATATTTTCAATTGCGACAATATTTTTGGGATTAGCCTTAATGCCTTGTTCAGTGATGTAATATCCCAAAAATTTGCCCTCTTTTTTGCCAAAACTACATTTGGACGGATTTAATTTCATATTTATTCTGCGCAGATTTTGAAATGTTTCTACGATATCCTCCAACATTTCATCCTGCGTTTTGCTCTTGATGACCAGATCATCTACATATGTTTCAAGATTGCGTCCAATTTGACTTTCAAATGCGCTATCTATCAAACGCTGATATGTCGCGCCAGCATTCTTAAATCCAAATGGCATTTTGATATAGTAATATATGCCTTTGCCTGTATGAAACGCATTTTTGCCTTCATCTTCTTCCGCCATCAGAATTTGATGATATCCTTTGTAAGCATCAAGAAAGCACTTAAAAGGATATTCATTCAAAGATTCAACTTTCCAGTCAATTTCTGGCAGCGAATAGTTATCTTTAGGGCACGCTTTATTGATATTCTTGAAATCAATACACATTCGCCACGATCCATCGGGCTTTTTAACAAGCACTGGGTTCGCAACCCATGTTTAATATTTTACCTCTCGCAAAATACCTGCTTTTACAAGCTTAGCGACTTCTCCAGATAGCCACTGCAAGCGGTCTGGAGCCATACCTCTGCGCTTTTGAATTATTGGTTTTAGCACGGGATTTGCGTTTAGTCTATGTTCCGCAATCTTTCACGGAACACCGGTCATGTCTTGCTCACACCATGCAAAGACATCCATGTTTGCAATTAGCAGTTGCACTAATTTCTGTTTGACATGTGCATCTAGATTACTTTTGCACAAATTGGTTGTATGGTTGCGGAATTCATCGTTGCAACTACTTTATATGTTGCAAATTTTATCATTCCATGTATAGTTGAAGGGATTATGCCAAATTTTGATAACGCAGAACGTCCCAACAACATATTATGGCGCGAAGCAGATCGCATAACATATAGATCTAGCCATGCTTGGCACATCAATTTTGCATCCGTTTCATCAACAAGCTCAATTTTGAGCGGTAATTGCCCAACCGGCCATGCGAATTCGCCTGCAAAACCAGATAGCGAAACTGCAGTAGGTATCAAGTCTGCACTAATGCTTTCTGGCAATTTGCGAAAGCATTGCTCATATAAGATATCTACACTGCTTCCTGTGTCCACATGTACCTCATAATTGTAATCCCAGTATTTGTAATTTTGCAAGATATAACTACTGGCGAATCAATCATGCCATAATTTTGCATTGGCGGGAACATTATTGGCGTGAGCTGCCATTTTTCAAGTGTTTCTGCAGCTTTTCGCTTATAAGCTTTCGTTTGTTTATTATTTGCACACACTAATTTATTATTGCACATTTGTAGCTCTTCTAGTCGATTTCGCTTTATTTTTGCCAAATTGCTAATCTCTGAATCATTTTAAAATCTGTTATTTCGCCTGTATTGAAGCTTCAACAACTTTGCAGTTCTCTTAGCGACTGCCTTGTCATTTAACTTTTTCATTTTCTTCTCCAATGAAATTATCAGATATTGTAAGTGAATTGTCCTGCAAATCATGAAACAAGAACATGACTATAATTGAATTCGCAATTAAATCATTTAATTACACATAATAGATTTATTGAATTCAATTTTAATTCATGTCCTACGGATGGCGTCAATTGATCAATCCTAAATTAGATTCTAAGATCTAATTTAGGAGTTGAGTGCAATGAGGGGTGGATGGTGGTGTTGATAATGTTTTTGGGACCTTATGATCGTCTTTCACTTAGATTCAAGTGATCAATCACCATGTCCCGGTCTTGATCGAATTACCTTGGTTTGATTATGATTAAGGCTTGGGCGTGTTCATAAGCGAACCATAAAAACCTTAGCAATTGCACAGAATCAACAACCTAAAATGAGAGGCCAAGCTCCCTATTTATAGGTTTCGGATTTCCGCGGAGCTGACAACCGCGCAGCACCGACATATCCGCAATATTTCTGTGGGATACTTTCGCAGACACACTTTGTGCGCTGCTCCGCAGAGTTTAAGCACATCGCATAATTACTTGTTTACTTCTGCAGTTCTATTTGCTTTTGTATTTGAGTTGCCTTTTGTACTTAAAATATACATATATATGCCTATATATATGATCAGCAACATCATGAAGCATATTTAGTAGTGCACGGCTAAAAGTTGGTTGTATACGGATCACTTCTCATGAGCAATATATAATTTTAATAAATTAAAATTAAAATTTAATACTTTCTTTAATTAAGTTATAAGTAAGTTTTTTTAGGTAAGCGAGAAAACTCTCCTATAAACAAGCACATGGGCTCCCCTATAGAAGGTAAAACCTCGGGTAATCAAGCCCCACGAGCGCGAGACCTGGTACTGGGTGAATTGCGCATTATACACACCTTCTAGTCACACTCTCTTTTTGAACAATTTGACATAGCCACAAATTGAACCCGGGTGGTGTGTATCATTAGACAACTCGGTATAAGTAAGTTTTTGACATTGAATGGTTTCATTTATTTTTAACAAATCATTTATTTTTAATTATTATTTCTCTTATTCCTTTTGGGGGTAAAGGGACGTACCCGGTAAATATTACTAAAAAGAAATATACTTGAGGAATATTCATTTGAGTCCATAAATTAAGTTGAGATTTAAGGGACCAATGAGAGCGCGACATGTGTCGCGAAAATCACATGTGATTGAATAAAAAAATTCAATTTTTTTTTTAAATAAAAAAATTTTAAATTTTCTTTTTCGAAATTTTTCAAAAATTTTTTTTTTTAATTTTTTTTTTACAATCACATGTGATTTACCTGCACAATCACATGTGATTGAATTGTACAATCACATGTGATTGGATTTGCCAAGCATAATCACATGTGATTGGGTTTACAATCACATGTGATTGACATGCATAATCACATATGATTTTTTTTTTAAAATTTCCGAAAAAAAAATTCGAAAAAAAAATTTTCGAAAACAAAATTTCAAAAAAAAAAAATTTCGAATTTTTTTTTCAATCACATGTGATTTTCGCGCCACATGTCGCGTTCTCATTGGTCCCTTTGTTTTCAAGCAAATTTATGGATGCAAGTGATTTCGCAAAGTAAATAGGCAACGAGGCATACCCCGAAACCTAACAACCAACATAATGGTGTATCCTAGGAGATACACGCATAAAAACATCATTTTCATACAGGAAAATGTATCAAAAAGCACAAAAGATAATTAAATTTGGCGGTTTTCAGTATTTGCCGGCCAACGTAAAGCAGGCCGCCCAGCGTCAAGCGTAAGACCTGCAGGCAGCTTCTATGCATAAGCCCTTGTACTCAGCTCATGAACGGCACGCAGCCACGTCAACACACGCCACCGACATTCCGGATACTTCATGTAACAGAATCATTCAGTGATTGACACGTGTATCCCGTGAATTTCCGACATTCTACACCTATAAATAGACCCACTGGGTCATCACATTTCACATCATTTTGATCTGAACTTCAGTCAGAGAGGAGTACACTTTCTCTCTCACACAGTTCTTTCTCACTCTAAAAGCACATTAGCCGCTTAGCAGCAATACACTAGATGGATCATTACAGATTGATCCACAGATTGATTGAGGCCACCCCACAAATCTTACATCTGTGTTCCGGGTCTGCAGAGATTATTTCTCGAGGGCAAACAACAATCAACAGTATATGCCACACGCTGAGCAGCTATTGTCTGGTACTGGTACCTTACAGCTGCTATACAGAAAATCGTACCAACAAATGGCGCCACCCATCTCGAGGACCACCAAAACCACCAAGAACACGAAGGCAACCAAAATAACCTCATCAAAAATAACACTTGAACCAGTTGATGAAAACATCATTGAGAACATACTAGTGGATCAGCTAACTCTTGAAGAAACTTCAATTGAAGAAGATGACCAACCGCACACTGGTAACACCGATGATCAAGTTCATGAAACCATACCACGATAGAAGAAGCCATTAATGGGGAGTTCTAGTGGAGGAATGTGGAAAGCCAGGCGAGGAACACATAATGTTTCTTTTAAAAGGACAGCTGATGTGAATGTTAAGCACAACAACAGAGGAAAGACAATCTCAAAATCACAATTGTTCAAGCTATTCAATCAATTAAACACTCTTGTCGATGAAACTGAAACTCAACACAGTGATGAAGGTTTTATGGAAGATGATTGGAATTTTGGAGATGAAGACGAGCAGTTCTTTATGACTGAGGAGATGGTAGGAAAGTTATTGGATGGAATTTTGACCAAGACGGCACCATCACGATATAAGCAGAAATTAGCACAACCAGCCATCCGTGCAACGGCTGTAGATAATTTGTTTGCTTTGATTACTGGAGATGAAGCTATCAAACCACCAGCAATGGCAGAATCAACACAGTGTTTTATCCTTAGAATTGCAAATTATCCATTGCCAAGGAATTTGGGAATTCCATCTATCGGTGTTTATGATGGTACAACAGATTCAGAAGATGTTTTGACTATGTTTGAAGGTGTTATGAGGTTACAGCATTGGGAAGATGAAACTGCGTTCCATATGTTTCCAATGGTACTACAGAAAATGGCAAGGGAATAATTTGCTAGTTTCCACCAAGGAGTATTACCAGTTTTCTCGATTTGAGGGCAAAGTTTGTGATGCAATATCAAAGTTTGAGAAGCTGCACGTTGTCACATCTTGATGCACATGAGATAACAATGCACCATAATGAATCACTGTGTGATTTCATGAAGCGTTATACCATTGAATGTCAGAAGATACCAGACATACCAGAGTCTCGGCTTGTTTCAGGATTTATATTTTGTCTTGATCAACAACGTTTTGCACGATTAATTCATGCTTTGGGTTATGATATTCCAAAAACATTGCATTAGGCATTGGGTATTGCTCAGAAGCACTTAAGAGTAGGAGAGATGGGGTATCTAAGAGTGGATAATTATCACAGGAATTTCAGACCGCAAGGCGGAGAACGGAACAGGAATGATAACTACCAGAGGCAACAGGGGTATGATAATAATTACCAGAAACAACAACACTGTTGGAGGGGGAATAATCATCCGAATGACAATTATCACCATCGAAAACCATTGGACAGACATCCACTTATCATGGCATTAACTAAAACTCCAAAAGAAATCTTGTTTACAGAACCTGTTAAGGAAATCTTTCACCCCCCACCACCAATGGAAGAGCGTCATGGACCACAGAGTGATAAATGGTGTGAAAGCATATGGACATGACACCGATAATTGCAAGTCGTTGATGAGAGAGATCATTGCAAAGATCAAGGCTGAAGAGTTAAATCATCTTTTACCAGGAAAAAAGTATCAGAGAAATGATCCAAACAAATGTTTTGCTTGGCAGGGAAAAATGCGTCATGGTGGACGGCGTGATTGGAACAGAAAGGAAGAAAGAAATGATGAAAGGGATCCAACTCCTGAATTGCATATCAAGGTTATATGGAGTATGGTGGATGAAAATGATGCAGACGGAGAGCGCAGGACAGAGCAATAGATGTATGCTCCAGTCATATTTCACACCATTCCAAATTGGCGTCTGTCAGAGGAGCCTGTGGTTATCTCAGCTGTAATTGCAAACAGAAACATTCCCCGAATCTATACTGATAGAGGTAGTGAAGCAGATATTTTATATTTGCATTGCTTCAGCGATTATCCGTTCAGCGTGAAGGATAGGCTTCGCTACACGACCGTGAAAATTAACGGGAGAATCAATGAAGGAAGTTGGTAGAGTGAAGCTGGATGTAACATTGGGAACATACCCTTTAGTCCGAATAGAAATTGTGGACTTTACAGTTCTTGAGGGCAGGTCAAGATTCAATGCATTGTTCGGTAGGCGAACTCTTCGCAAATTTGGAGCAATTACTTCCACGCCACATGCAGAATTGCGATTCCCAACACCAAATGGTGTAGCAGTAGTACACTCTGAGTACGTGGGACCCGCAAGAGAAAAGTCAGTTGTTTTTGAAGCTCATGATAACTTTGTTAGAGGAGGATCGTCAAAACAGTTATTTAGAAGAAATGATGTGAATGGGTACTTTAAACCACCTAAAGTATGGTGGCATTGAGAGGAGGACGCAACACGCTGCACGGAAGACAGTATCATAGCATGAATCTTACAGAACAGTTTTTATCACATTTCTAATTTCCATCAGTTCAGACAAAAACACAATACACTTTTTGTAGTTTTCTTATTGGGGCTTGATCACCCCATACGAAGATATTACACAAAATGTTGTATATGTGAAAGTATTATCAATAAAATTTTATTTTTCCTCACGCAATACGCGTTACGAATGCAAAGCATAGCATTCATACCTACCCACATAAGGCAAGGCATTTTTATGCCACCGATGGTAGAGGCTTTTGTGTCAACATTATAGACACAAGGGATCGGCTAGCGTAAAGTGTTTACTTCGCTAGAGGGCACCGAGGCAAAAGTAAAGATCTCATAATGTCATGACATACAGAATGGTTTATCACAACGGCATAAATCCATTTATATCTTGAAAACAGAAAAAATTGAAATATAAGTGTATTTTGTAAGCCGCACAAAACCTGAGCGCAACACGCTAAACGGAACACCGTTAATTCCATAAACAGAAATTTCTCTAACAGATTTATCAATTTTTATTGCATAACAACATTATGATTCATTCATATCCTACTTCACAAAGTAGTCTGAGAATTCTCAATGTTTCTTTATAAAGCAAATGCTCCATTGCAGAACGGAGAATGGATAAATTGTTTGAAATATTCATTACATAACAATAGCAAAGTTATACATATTTTGTTAAATGAAGCTACAAAACAGGTATACAATTTTAATAGCCTGTATACATAATACAATTTAAATAGCAGTACACCTCTGATTCATAAAGAGGAATTATGCATTACGGACAACGGATGACGGATAACAGTTCAATACATATACAACATCAGAAATCAGTTCAAGGCAAAAAATCATTTCACATGATGTGCTATATGAAATCTAAGTTTCATGAAGACTTGCAATGTCTAGGCACATATAAGAGTGGTATGATAGAAAGCAACAAAGCATGCTAACATTAAACATAACAACAGTATATACAAACAAATTATCAAAATAAAGTCGATACATGTTATCACTACAATATATGATCTTAAATAGGCATATCTAAAATGTCCTTAACTGACACATCTTCCCTAGCACAAACCTCCTCCACAGAGTTAATCTTTGATAATGCTAAAAACGAACATATATTTCATAGCATTATTCCTCAAGAAAGACAAGCTTTTAGTTGCAATTGTTCTATTTACAAGAGATATTCGTTTAAATAATAAAAGGTGAAGACAAAAGACAGATTCGACGATTTGAAGACGCAAACGACCAAAAAGCTCAAAAGAACAAAAGACAATCAAAAAGGTTCCAATTATTGATAAGAAACGTCTCGAAATCACAAGAGTACAAGATTCAAAACGCAAAGTACAAGATATTAAATTGTACGCGAGGACGTTCGAAAATCCGGAACCGGGACTAGAGTCAACTCTTAACGCTCGACGCAACGGACTAAAAATTACAAGTTAACTATGTATATAAATATAATATAATATATAATTAATTATATTAATTATATATATATTATATATATATATATTTAAAACCGTCGGCAGCAGGAAACTCCAAGGGTGAAAACTGAAAATACCTCTCCGCGACTCGCGGAGTTTTAAGGCCATTTTGCCGCGAGTCGCGGAGCCCCAAAAATCATTCCTGGCTATAAATCAACCCGAATTCTGATCAAAATCAATATCATCATTTTTTTCTTCTCTTCATACGAAGTAATATATATTTATATTTATAATTTATATTTTAATTTTAATTATAATTCTAATAATAAGGGTATGTTAGCGAATGTTGTAAGGGTGTAAGTCGAAATTCTGTCCGTGTAACGCTACGCTATTTTTAATCATTGTAAGTTATGTTCAACCTTTTTATATTAATGTCTCGTAGCTAAGTTATTATTATGCTTGTTTAAAACGAAGTAATCATGATGTTGGGCTAATTACTAAAATTGGGTAATTGGGCTTTGTACCATAATTGGGGTTTGGACAAAAGAACGACACTTGTGGAAACTAGGCTATGGGCTATTAATGGGCTTTATATTTGTTTAACTAAATGAAAGTTTGTTAATGTTAATATAAAGATTTACAATTGGGCGTCCCTATAAATTACCATATACACTCGATCGGACACGATGGGCGGGGTATTTATATGTACGAATAATCGTTCATTTAACCGGACACGGGAATGGATTAATAGCCACTAGAATAATTAAAACAGGGGTGAAATTACATTCAAGGGTAATTGGTGTAATTGTTAACAAAGTAGTAAAACCTTGGTTTACACGCAGTCGATAACCTGGTGTATTCATTAAACAAAGTATTAAAACCTTGTTACAATTCGAATCCCCAATTAGTTGGAATATTTATCTTCGGGTATAATAATAATTTGACAAGGACACTTGCAATTTATATTTATGACTGATGGACTGTTATGGACAAAAACCAGACGGACATATTGAATAATCCAGGACAAAGGACAATTAACCCATGGGCATAAAACTAAAATCAACACGTCAAACATCATGATTACGGAAGTTTAAATAAGCATAATTCTTTTATTTCATATTTAATTTCCTTTATTTTATATTTAATTGCACTTCTAATTATCGCACTTTTATTTATTGTTATTTTATTTTATCGCACTTTTAATTATCGTACTTTTTAATTATCGCAATTTTATTTTATCGCATTTTTATTATTCGCAATTTCATTATCGTTATTTATTTTAAGCTTTAATTTAAGTCTTGTATTTATTTTATATTTTACATTAGGTTTTAACTGCGACTAAAGTTTTAAAATCGACAAACCGGTCATTAAACGGTAAAAAAAAACCCCCCTTTATAATAATAATATTACTTATATACATATTTGTATTTTTATAAAAGTAAACTAATATAGCGTTGAGCTTTGCTTAAAGATCTCCCTGTGGAACGAACCGGACTTACTAAAAACTACACTACTGTACGATTAGGTACACTGCCTATAAGTGTTGTAGCAAGGTTTAAGTATATCCATTCTATAAATAAATAAATATCTTGTGTAAAATTGTATCGTATTTAATAGTATTTCCTAGAAAAATAATAGCTATTTTATATACACCTCGTTCGACATCAAGTATTTTTGGCGCCGCTGCCGGGGAACTACTCTTAAAAGCCGGAAGCGCAACGCTAATAATAAAAAAAAAAAAAGATTTTTATTTACTTTTATTAAAAGTCGTTTTTGTAAAAATTACGTTTTAATCATTCAAAAATATAAAAAGAAAAACAAAAATATAAGTATTTTTAGGATTTTGTTAAATATTTAAGTTTTATAAGTTTCTTTATCTTTATTTTAATTTATAAAAATATAAATTTTATTAAAAATCGTTTATTTAAACTAAAAACAGAAAAAAAAAAAAAAAAAAAAAATAAAGAAAAAACGCGTAAAAACAAAACCTGTCAACTGAATTCCTGAACCCCGCGACTCGCGGGGTTTTCCTCTTTATTCACCGCAACTCGCGGAGGTCTTCTGACACACGGACAAAAACCCTAAAACCGCATTAATCACGGGTTATTATTTATTATTATTATTTAAACATTATTATTATTATTATTATTATTAGTTTTAAGTTTTATTTTTATTTAATTTATGTATTTAGTTTAAATAAGTTTAATTAAATTGTAAAATTAGTAGTTTTATTAAATAAATAATATAAAAATAATATTTTTATAAAAATTGTACTTTTTACAATTTTTTGTATATTTTTATAATTTTGTACCTTTTTAATCGTTGTAGCGTAACTTTTGTATTTTTAGCTCATATTTAATTTTAAACTTAGTTTTTGCTATAGTTATTTTTACTCCTAGATTTTTAGGCTTTGCCGTAGAATTCCTTAAGTGCTTTTTCTTTAGACTAAGATTTAGGTGCTTTAGAATTTTGCGACGCCTTTTTAAGTTTTAGTTTCTTTTTAAGTTATTTCCATTTGGGATTTAGTTTTTCTCTGTAAGCTTTAATATTTTTAGACCTTTTACTATGTATCAATTATCATTCCAATTAGTAATTTCAATTTGCGATTATAATTTTAAGTTAGTTGTAGTAATAAGGTTAAATTAGTTAAGTATTTTTAAGTTTTTATAAGTTTCTTTTATTTTTCCGTCACCTTTTATTTTTTTTAACCATTTTTCTTTTTCGACCTTTTGCGACGAACTCTTTTTTTTTTCTTATTTCTCGCCATTCTAGTTTTTAGGACTTAGAATTTTATTCTACTTCTTATCTAAATTTCTTAAAATTACGAAAATTTATTTTAAGTGGTTAAATTGATAGACATCAAAATTTTCTGGTTCGTAGTAATAGTTGGATTTGTACGTGGACCGGGTTATTGGAGCCAAACAGTCCTCAATTATATTGAGACCAAACGAATCCTGCCCCTCTGCTGCATCTTTTGGCTATTCGAAACGTGGGCAAAATCAGAAAAGTCTATTAATTGGATAACTTATTATAATTTTTCTTTCCTTTTAAAAACTAATAGGATATTCTGTGAATGCACCGAGCAAGACGTTCATCACCTTTTGTACGTTCACCACCTGTAACTCGATCAAGACATCGTTTAACAAATATAACCGCCGTTGATTTTTCTTTAGAATCGTCATCCAGTCGACCAAGTACTTCAGTTCAAATTTCCGATAATCCAGTTTTTGAAACAAACCTCACAATTGAGAATCCAGAAAATATTCAGGAACGGTTCATAGATCCTGAACCATTAAACTTTCCTCCGGAACCACCAATCATTCAAACAGAGATTGTTGAGGAACGAACTATTAAATCAGAATCATTTAGTGATACCGATTCAACAAATTCAATTATGGAGAATCTGGAACCTTTAAGTATGGAAGACCGAATGAGAGCTAAACGCACTGGCCAAGGTCACGCAATTACTCATCCAGACATTAATGCGCCAGATTATGAAATCAAAGGACAAATTCTACACATGGTGACTAATCAATGCCAATTTAGTGGTGCGCCGAAGGAAGATCCAAATGAACATCTACGTACCTTTAATAGGATCTGCACACTATTTAAAATACGAGAAGTGGAGGATGAACAGATATATCTCATGTTATTTCCCTGGACTTTAAAGGGAGAAGCCAAAGATTGGTTGGAATCGTTACCTGAAGGGGCGATCGATACATGGGATGTTTTAATTGACAAATTTCTTAAACAATTCTTTCCTGCATCTAAAGCCGTAAGACTTCAAGCAGAAATTGTTACGTTCACACAGAAACCAAATGAAACTCTATATGAGGCGTGGACAAGATATGGAAAGTTGTTAAGAGGATGTCCGCAACATGGTTTAGACACCTGTCAAATAGTACAAATATTTTACCAAGGATGCGACATCACTACAAGAAAAGACATAGATATAGCAGCTGGTGGTTCTATTATGAAGAAAACCGAAACTGATGCTTACAAAATTATTGATAATACTGCTTCCCACTCGCATGAGTGGCACCAAGAAAAAGATATCATTAGATCATCTAAAGCAGCTAGAACCGATTCTAGCCATGACTTAGATTCCATTTCCGCAAAGATAGATGCTTTCGAGAGACGAATGGAAAAGATGACTAAAGATATTCATGCTATACGAATTAGTTGTGAGCAGTGTGGAGGACCACATTTGACAAAAGATTGTCTAAGTATTGAATTAACAATGGAACAAAGAGAGAATATTTCATACATAAACCAAAGGCCTGGAAATAATTATCAGAATAATTATCAACCGCCAAGACCAATTTACAATCAAAACCAGAATTATAACCGAAATATTCCATACAATAACCAACAAGGTCCTAGCAATCAACAAGTATCCAATAATACTTATAATCAGCAAAGACCGAATTTTCAAAACAAACCACCACAACAAACCGATGATAAAAAGCCGAATTTAGAAGATATGATGACGAAGCTAGTTGAAACTCAAACGCAGTTTTTCACATCTCAAAAACAAACAAATGAACAAAATGCTCAAGCATTTAGAAATCAACAAGCTTCTATTCAAAATCTGGAACAAGAAGTAAGTAACCTAGCAAGGTTAATAGGTGAAAGAAAACCGGGAAGTCTACCAAGCGATACAAATGCTAACCCCCGGAATGAAACAGCTAAAGCTATTACCACAAGAAGTGGTACAACACTTAAACCACCTGAAATACCTGTAACTTCTGATGAAACTATTCCTACTCCACAAGAACCACAACCTGATCAAGATAAGGAAAAAGAACAGGTAGTTGAAAAGGTTAATGAAGATAACACAGTTAAGGATAAACCTTATGTTAAACCATATCAACCACCACTTCCTTACCCGAGTAAAATGAAGAAAGAAAAACTTGAAGCCGAGCAATCCAAATTCTTGGATATGTTTAAACAGATAAATGTAAATCTTCCTTTCATTGATGTGATTTCAGGAATGCCAAGATATGCTAAATTCTTGAAAGATCTAATCACGAATAGAAAGAAAATGGAAGAACTCTCGGCTGTTACTATGAATGCCAATTGTTCAGCAGTGCTGTTGAATAAGATACCAGAAAAACTATCTGATCCAGGAAGTTTCACAATTCCATGTTTTCTGGGTAGTCTTAGTTCAATAGAAGCATTAGCAGACTTAGGTGCTAGTATAAATCTAATGCCGTATTCACTATACGCTAAACTAGACCTCGGAGAATTAAAACCAACCAGAATAAGCATACAACTAGCCGATAGATCAATAAAATATCCTAGAGGGATAATGGAGAACATGCTAGTTAAAGTTGGTACTTTAGTATTTCCAGTAGATTTTGTTGTTTTAGACATGGAAGAAGATTCTCAAGTTCCTCTCATATTAGGAAGACCATTCTTAAACACGGCTAAAGCAATGATAGACGTGTTCGGTAAGAAACTGACCCTAAGTATAGAGGATGAGAGTGTTACCTTTTCAGTTGATAGAGCAATGCAACAACCACAATCTGCAGATGATACATGTTATTATATTAAAACTATAGATGCACATGCAGAATTATTAGAAGAATTTCCAGAATTACAAGGAACAGGAGAATGTTCTTTAGGAGAAGGAAATGAACCAATTGATGAAGCTGAAATGTTAGCTACACTTATAGCTAATGGATATGAACCAACAACAGAAGAAATTCAAATGCTAAAAGAAGAAGACAGATATCGATATAAATCATCGATAGAAGAACCTCCGAAATTAGAGTTAAAGCCACTTCCAAACCATTTGGAATACGCTTATTTACATGGTGAATCTGAATTACCTGTAATAATATCGTCTTCTCTTACTGAAAATGAGAAATCACAACTCATTTCTGTGTTGAAAGCTCATAAACCAGCCATTGCATGGAAGATTCATGATATTAAAGGAATAAGTCCTTCGTATTGCACACATAAAATCCTTATGGAAGAAGGTCATAAAACGTATGTGCAACGCCAACGAAGACTAAATCCTAATATGCAAGATGTAGTTAAGAAAGAGATTATTAAACTGCTAGATGCAGGTTTGATATATCCAATTTCTGATAGTCCATGGGTAAGCCCAGTTCAATGCGTGCCGAAGAAGGGTGGCATGACTGTCATTACAAATGAGAAAAATGAGCTTATTCCTACTAGGACTGTAACAGGATGGCGTGTATGTATTGATTATAGAAAATTAAATGACGCCACCAGAAAAGATCACTTTCCCTTACCTTTCATAGATCAAATGTTGGAAAGATTAGCCGGAAATAGTTACTATTGTTTTCTAGATGGATTTTCCGGATATTTTCAAATTCCAATAGCACCTGAAGATCAAGAGAAAACCACATTCACGTGCCCTTATGGTACTTTTGCTTACAAACGCATGCCATTTGGACTTTGTAACGCCCCTGCAACCTTTCAAAGGTGTATGATGGCGATTTTTCACGACATGATAGAAGAATGCATGGAAGTATTCATGGATGACTTTTCAGTCTTCGGTAATACATTTAAATCATGTCTAGTTAATCTGGAACGAATGCTAATTAGATGCGAAAAATCAAATCTAGTACTTAATTGGGAGAAATGCCATTTCATGGTTAAAGAAGGCATAGTTCTTGGACATAAAATTTCAAAAGAAGGAATTGAAGTGGATAGAGCTAAAGTAGATGTAATTGCTAAACTTCCACATCCCACCAATGTTAGAGGAGTTAGGAGTTTTCTAGGGCATGCCGGTTTTTACCGACGTTTCATAAAAGATTTTTCTAAAATTGCCACTCCTATGAATAAACTCCTAGAAAAGGATGCGCCATTCATCTTTTCAGATGAATGTATCAAATCTTTTAATATTCTTAAAGAAAAACTCACTAATGCACCGATCATGATAACACCAAATTGGAATCTACCATTTGAACTAATGTGCGATGCAAGTGATTTTGCAATGGGAGCCGTTTTAGGACAAAGGATTGAAAAAAGATTTCAACCTATATATTATGCTAGTAAGACATTACAAGGAGCACAAACGAACTATACAACTACTGAAAAAGAACTCCTTGCTATTGTCTTTGCTTTTGACAAATTTCGATCATATCTAGTTCTAGCAAAAACGGTGGTCTATACCGACCATTCTGCTCTTAAATACCTATTTTCAAAACAAGATGCTAAACCAAGATTAATCCGTTGGATCTTACTCTTACAAGAGTTTGATATTGAAATCCGAGATAAAAAAGGAGCAGAAAATCTCGCCGCTGATCATCTTTCTCGTCTTGAAAATCCCGAATTAGAAGTTCTGAATGAATCAGCCATACAAGACAACTTTCCTGATGAATATCTATTGAAGATAGATTATAAAGAAATCCCATGGTTTGCAGACTATGCAAACTACTTAGTTTGTGGATTCCTTGAAAAAGGATTATCGTACCAAAGACGAAAGAAATTCTTCAGTGATATAAAACACTATTTCTGGGAAGATCCACATCTGTTTAAAAGTTGTCCCGATGGAATAATACGCCGATGTGTATTTGGAGATGAAGCTAGTAAAATTTTAAACCATTGTCACACAGGACCAACAGGAGGGCATTATGGGCCTCAACTAACAGCAAGAAAAGTTTATGAAGCTGGATTCTATTGGCCTAAAATTTACAAAGACGCACACCTTCTTTGCAAATCCTGTGATGCATGTCAAAGGGCCGGAAGAATAAGTCAACGTGATGAAATGCCACAAAATGTCATCCAAGTATGTGAAGTATTTGACATTTGGGGTATTGACTTTATGGGTCCATTTCCAAAATCTCATAATAATCTATATATACTCGTAGCCATTGATTATGTATCTAAATGGGCGGAAGCACAAGCTCTCCCAACTAACGATGCACGAGTTGTAGTCAACTTTTTAAAACGTCTTTTTGCAAGGTTTGGAACACCGAAAGCTTTAATAAGTGATCGGGGTACTCATTTCTGTAATAATCAACTTGAGAAAGTTCTTAAAAGATATGGAGTAACTCATAAAATCTCCACCGCATATCATCCACAAACAAGTGGACAAGTTGAAAATACAAACCGAGCTTTAAAACGTATTCTAGAGAAAACCGTAGGATCAAATCCGAAGGAATGGTCCATTAAATTGGAGGATGCACTCTGGGCTTTTAGAACAGCCTACAAAACTCCAATTGGAACCACACCTTTTAGACTTGTTTATGGAAAAGCATGTCATCTTCCAGTAGAAATTGAACACAAAGCATTTTGGGCTTTGAAGACATGTAATCTTGATTTACATGAAGCCGGACGTCTACGATTAAGTCAACTAAACGAATTAGAAGAATTAAGACATGAAGCATACGAAAATTCGTTAATCTATAAAGAAAGAACGAAGAAATGGCATGATAAAAGAATCAGAAGTTCAAAAGAATTTAAAGAAGGAGACAGAGTTCTTCTTTTCAATTCACGATTCAAGCTATTTCCTGGAAAATTGAAATCAAGATGGTCTGGACCATTCATAGTAAAAAGAGTTTTCCCATACGGAACGATAGAATTGATAAATTCAAATGGGATTGAATTTAAAGTTAATGGTCACAGAGTTAAACATTACATACATGGTCCGATGGAAGTCGACAACGAAGTTAATCACAATTTCGACACCACAGCTAACTAAGTGTGGGGAGAATCAAGTCTTTAAAGGATAATATGTATTTCTGTTAGAGTTAGATTGTCTGTTTTCGTGTAGTTCTCGAAAATGGAACACGTATGGTCTTTCCCTAGCAGACCCTAAAGAACTAGTCTTCTCCCCCCATTCTGAATTTTTATTTTTTTTAGGTTTTTACGTAATGAAGACTGCCTGTGAACTAAACCATGGTCTAATGCTACACGCTTTGATCACTAAACGTAATAATGACATACTACCGAGTGAAATAGTATCAGTAATCAGAGAAAGAATGGACGGAGTTAGAAAAGGATCCAGATGCGAAGATAATAAGTTACAATTTGGTAAAGGAAAATCAAAATCCGCAGCGAAAAGAAGAGCACGACACCTAGAAAAATGTCACAAATGCGGAAAATGGTCACATGGAGGTAAATGTTCAAATAATCAAACCTATTCAAATACCGAATTTGTTACTTTATGCAGAGACGGACCGTTCATATGTTTAGAAGAAAAGACAATGAATGCTCGAGGTTACGCCTATGCAGCCATGGAAGACCAATTAAACCGACTATCTTATGAATATAATAGATCATATAACTAAGAAATCTATTTCACAGGTATGTCTGTACAGTTTTTATTTTTATTTTCATTTTTAACCTTTTGATAATAAACGCTAATTTGTTCGCTAAAAAGTATTAAATTGGTATTAAATAAAATTAGGTTTGGCGACCGAAATTATTGATATCATTCAAAAATTTATTACATCACTGCGAAATTTAACGTTTATTCTTAAGGTATAAATATCTTTAATCAATCAACCCAAAATATTTCAAAAATTCGTCATGAGTTAAATTAGGTCTTGGAACCGAAATTACTTTACCGAAAAGAGGGGCGCATATTTTTGATAATATTTGATTGATTAAAGTGGGATAAAAAGACAAAAAGATTTTTAATTTTATTATGTTTTTAATCTTAATATTTAAACCTTAAATTAATATTGTAAACTTTATAAAAACAATATATTTAAAATTGTAAATATTTGAAAAATTAATATAAGTTTGGTATGAATTTATGAATTTTTAAATTAAGTTTGGTGTGAATTTTTAAGTTTTAAAATATGAAATTTTAATTTTATGCATTTCAAATTTTAAGTTTGGTGTGAATTTTGAATTTTTAATATTAATTTTGAATTTTATATTTAAGTTGTGTGAATTTAAAAACAAAAATTTACTTTATCTCATTAAGTTAAGAATATGATTTTTAAAATTCGTCGTAAGTTGAAGACTAGGTCTCTGAACCGAAATTGCTTTACCCGAGGGAGGGACGAGAACTTTTATTATCATTATTTTTAATCTTATTGATTTAAAGTATGCAAAAACATTAAAAAACCCAAAAATCTTAGCTTTTAAAACAATCGCTACAAAAAGACAAATTTTAAAATTTTGTCGAGGGACGGACTAGGACATCGATCCGAAACGACCTCGTCCTAAATAACAAGGGAAACAAAATTTTAAAATTAATTTCTTAATTGTTTTATAAGTTAAAGATTATAAAAAAAAAAAAAAAAAAAAAAAAAAAAAAAAAAATAACTCCGCGACTCGCGGAGTTTTAAGTACAAACCTCCGCGACTCGCGGAGGGACAAAATTACAGAAAAAAAAATATAACCAGCTGCACGATCTGTACACACAAAACACAAAAACACAGAAAAAAAAAACTGCGAAAAAGAGCTCGAGAAAACCCACGAAAATCATCCCAAAAACTCGATTTTTCACCGTTAATCTTCAAATTTTTCACTACAATCATGTTGAGAAGGATGATATCTAGGAACTACTCAAGAAAACAGGTACAATTACACCCCAAATCACCTTTAAATCCGAATTTTAGTGTGTTCTTGAGCATATTTTCATAATTTGAATTTTGTTAATTTTTAGTGTAATTAGTGTTAAATTGTTAGTATATTATGCATGTATAACCTAGATTGATGCTTGTTAACATGATTTGAAGCCAAAAACTTCAAAATCTTTAGAATCTAGGGTTTGTGTTCTTGAGCAATTTGGGGCTTTTTGATATAAACAGGTTATGGCCGATTTTTGTCATGAATTGTTGCTAAATTGAGTAGTGTAACATGTCTAGGTAGTTAAATGATTCAAACTTTGAGCCTAAACATGATTTTGAGAATTAAAGTGGACTTTTTCAAGTCAAAATTCATGAACTTGATTTTTGAAAGATAATGCCATTTGAGACTTGTTTATTTGCTAGTAATGATTATTTTGACATGTTATTTGAGTTGAATGCTTATGAACTTAGCGAAAATTTTCGTATATGCTTATTTGAAAAAGTGTAGAATTGATAAAAATGTAAAAATAAGCTTAAGTTTGATATAAATCGATAATGTCATTGTAATTATTTTGATTGATGATTTTGCTGACACTAATGCATATTTGGATGCACAAAATTTGTGTTTGATGTGTTTTGCAGAATGAAAGGGGTGAATCTTCATCCCAAGCCCGCCATGCTCCTGCTGAGAACTTGGAACAACAGGAGGTAGATAACTACTACAAGCAGGATGTACCTCATTCAGTCAGGACCTTTTCAGATATGCACTTGGAACAGTTGCACCCGAACCTGCGATTTGACAGACTTTGGATAGATTATCCAAAATATCAACGGGGTTTGCATACTCTTCACTCTAAGGTTGTTGAGGTACCGAGGGTCATAGAATGGGGACCCTTGGAAGCTGTAGAATTGGCCGGGCCAATTAGGGAATTACTGGTACAGAGGTATGGTAATTCTTCTTTTAATGACTGGATATGTTTATTCACCATACGCAGACCTGTATATAAAGTATGGTGTGAAGAGTTGTTATGTAGTATAGAGTTGAATGATCGGGTAGCCAGTTTAACCGATCGTTCTTTTATTAGATTTTTGTTAGGCGGTTCGATGCGCCACATGTCTTTACTGGACATGGCTCAGGCTTTACGTATATATACGCCTGAGGAATTAGCGTCTGCCGATTGTAGAGGATTGATACTAAACGGTAGGAAAATAGATGAAAATTTTGATACACACGGTGTGTGGAGTCAAATGACAAGCCATCACCGTTTTAAAGGGGGAAACTACTCTTATTTGGATATAGATAGAGCCGAATTAAGAGTAATACATAGATTTTTAGCTAACTCGATTACACAAAGGGGTAAAAACAAAGAAAAGGTAAATGAACAAGATTTGTTTTACCATATGTGTATTCGAGACCCACACAGCGCTGTAAGTATACCATATTGTGTGGGTTATTATTTATCAGCTATGGTTCGAGGGATGCGTCCACATAGCATAATAGGAGGTGGTATTTTTATTACTTTGATTGGTGAATATCTCGGTGTGGATATAAGTCGGGGGGGGATTATTAGTAGAAGAGCCGGAACCCCGCGACACTATAGGTTTAAATGTATACCATGGTGCGAAAGTGTTGAAGCGGCGAAATAACGCCGCAGTACGATACAATGGTAGACATCCACAGGTAGAGAGAAACCAGGAACAAGGTAATGTAGGAGGGGGGGAACCAGATGCAAGAAATGCAAAGGTTTATAGCTTCTCAGGAATACGAAAATGCTAGACAGAGAGCATTTGAAGATTGGCAAGTTCATCAGAACCAGATCATAGCGCATTGCCAACACATAGGTAGAAACTATATTCCTACACCGAAACCCGTCTTCCCTCCTTGGTCGATAGAAATGCAGCCACCATATCCTACGTATGACCCTGCCGAGGCATTCTATAGCACTTATAGTTATGCGTGGAACCCCTATTGGTACCAATATCATCCTTAGTTTACTTATTTTTATTTTTATTTTGTAATTTGTAATTATTGATATGTTTAATATTTTTTGTTAATATTGTAATCATTTTTATATTTATCTAACTTTTATTCTTAGATTTTAATAATTTGTGAATGTGGGGTAATAAACCAAACTTCAAAAATATGTATATATGTTTGCAGTTTATCTTATGTACAAAACAGGGTAAAACAACGCGTTTTCAAAGACTGGCATTAAGTTCAGCAAAAGCAAGTAATTTTGACGACAATGATGCAAAATGTATGTGAAATAACAACAAGACGGAATGAACAAATGACGTGCACCATTTATCATTCAGCAAACAAACGCCAATATATTTGGAAACTTTGGTAAAAATTTAATCATTTTCACACAAATCACCCTCAATAATTTAAATTGTTACTGATTTCTTGCAAATGAGGGCATTGCAAGATCTTAAGTGTGGGAAGGGGTTAAATTCTTTCGGATTTTTAAACTTTTACTTTATACACTTGGTTACCATTAAAAATACTAGTAAAGCAGTAGTTGTATTAGAATCTAGTGCTCTCTGATAAAAAAGAACAGCCCTAGTCTTATATACTGACTACCCAATTCTAGTAAAATTTTTCAAAATTTTCAATTAAATGAATTCAAAATCATGTTTATACATATTTATGAACGATAAAACTAGGTTTCAAACACCGAAATTATTGTTACCTCGGAAAGGACATAAATTGAGAAACAAACTAAAATGTTAAAATTCATTTAAAATGGAATAGAGGACGATAAAAAGAAAAATAAAAAGCCAAGTGTGGGAAAATTTACCAAGTTATTTTTAACATATGCCACATATATTTGTAACAAATAACTGAAAATACTTTTGCTTTGGACTAAACTAAACTGTTTTACCCGATGAAAGAAAAGAAGAGATGGATCTACACGATGAATCAATTCCATCATTAAAAGGAAGTAAAGTCTTCCGAAAAAGACACGCGCTTTTTGATTTAGGTCATGAAGTTGTCGTCCAGACCAGCTGTAGGTTGACGAAAAATCTAGAAAAGTCATCACTAAAATCAGCAGGAAATCCACGGACCTCAGCATAAAACAGGGTCGTCAAGTGGTCAGATTTATCCTAACCATGAGAAGGATTTATCTCGTACAATGGGGGGGCACCGTGCAAATTAGCTGGATAAGACTAATGAATCAGATCCCCAGAAAGGATAATCTCCTTAAAGATTAAAAATCAGCTTTTAAGACTGATATTACTCAATCCTTGAGATTGACCTTAAAGATTGAGAATTACAAACTCATGGAATTCAATGATATCTAAACTCGAGCTTGAACGAGAAAATATTTTGATAAAAATACAAACCGATTTGTTTTCTGAAAACCCTATTTTCAATGCGTTCATTACCATTGAACGTAAAATCCTAGGAATTCACCTGGAATTCATTAGGTCACCTGAACTAAATCGGGTGTCAACCGTAAGAACGGTGGTTGCATAGCATGGTCAAAGACAGGACCTTGTGCCAGACCGACAAATTATAAGGGTGAGCTTTACTATTGCTCCTACCAAGGATAGTAATTGCGTCCGACACGTTATAGACCATAATCAAAAGCATGTCACGGGACATTGCCTTAAACAGTTGCTTGTTCAACGCTTTCCTTTACAACCGGACGGTAGTTTGCCGAAAGGTAATATACGGAACAAGTAAACTGGACGTGTTGCTTTCCAAATACAAGGTTAGCAAGTGGGTGACACAAAACCGCAAGTTTTGAGCTAAAATTTTCAAATCTGAAACCCACCAAACCCACAAAAATATTTTGCAAACACCGGTAAAGGGTTATTCCGGAAAACTAATCTAGGGTAAAAACTAGATTTAATTTTCAAAAGATCAAATGTTTTCATAAAGATCCAATTTCCTTAATGGATCTAAATTTTTATAGTCATGTGGGACTGTAAACCATATCGTTACTACCATTGTTTATACCGCCGTATAGAAATCACTGATGTACAAAGTGTGAAGAATAAAGAAGTGATTCTAGTATTTCAAGACAATATTGCTTGAGGACAAGCAACGCTCAAGTGTGGGAATATTTGATAATGCTAAAAACGAA
Source organism: Rutidosis leptorrhynchoides (assembly GCF_046630445.1). Classification (NCBI taxonomy): domain Eukaryota; kingdom Viridiplantae; phylum Streptophyta; class Magnoliopsida; order Asterales; family Asteraceae; genus Rutidosis; species Rutidosis leptorrhynchoides. The sequence continues at coordinate 205,392,027 of NC_092340.1, forward strand.
CATATATTTCATAGCATTATTCCTCAAGAAAGACAAGCTTTTAGTTGCAATTGTTCTATTTACAAGAGATATTCGTTTAAATAATAAAAGGTGAAGACAAAAGACAGATTCGACGATTTGAAGACGCAAACGACCAAAAAGCTCAAAAGAACAAAAGACAATCAAAAAGGTTCCAATTATTGATAAGAAACGTCTCGAAATCACAAGAGTACAAGATTCAAAACGCAAAGTACAAGATATTAAATTGTACGCGAGGACGTTCGAAAATCCGGAACCGGGACTAGAGTCAACTCTTAACGCTCGACGCAACGGACTAAAAATTACAAGTTAACTATGTATATAAATATAATATAATATATAATTAATTATATTAATTATATATATATTATATATATATATATTTAAAACCGTCGGCAGCAGGAAACTCCAAGGGTGAAAACTGAAAATACCTCTCCGCGACTCGCGGAGTTTTAAGGCCATTTTGCCGCGAGTCGCGGAGCCCCAAAAATCATTCCTGGCTATAAATCAACCCGAATTCTGATCAAAATCAATATCATCATTTTTTTCTTCTCTTCATACGAAGTAATATATATTTATATTTATAATTTATATTTTAATTTTAATTATAATTCTAATAATAAGGGTATGTTAGCGAATGTTGTAAGGGTGTAAGTCGAAATTCTGTCCGTGTAACGCTACGCTATTTTTAATCATTGTAAGTTATGTTCAACCTTTTTATATTAATGTCTCGTAGCTAAGTTATTATTATGCTTGTTTAAAACGAAGTAATCATGATGTTGGGCTAATTACTAAAATTGGGTAATTGGGCTTTGTACCATAATTGGGGTTTGGACAAAAGAACGACACTTGTGGAAACTAGGCTATGGGCTATTAATGGGCTTTATATTTGTTTAACTAAATGAAAGTTTGTTAATGTTAATATAAAGATTTACAATTGGGCGTCCCTATAAATTACCATATACACTCGATCGGACACGATGGGCGGGGTATTTATATGTACGAATAATCGTTCATTTAACCGGACACGGGAATGGATTAATAGCCACTAGAATAATTAAAACAGGGGTGAAATTACATTCAAGGGTAATTGGTGTAATTGTTAACAAAGTAGTAAAACCTTGGTTTACACGCAGTCGATAACCTGGTGTATTCATTAAACAAAGTATTAAAACCTTGTTACAATTCGAATCCCCAATTAGTTGGAATATTTATCTTCGGGTATAATAATAATTTGACAAGGACACTTGCAATTTATATTTATGACTGATGGACTGTTATGGACAAAAACCAGACGGACATATTGAATAATCCAGGACAAAGGACAATTAACCCATGGGCATAAAACTAAAATCAACACGTCAAACATCATGATTACGGAAGTTTAAATAAGCATAATTCTTTTATTTCATATTTAATTTCCTTTATTTTATATTTAATTGCACTTCTAATTATCGCACTTTTATTTATTGTTATTTTATTTTATCGCACTTTTAATTATCGTACTTTTTAATTATCGCAATTTTATTTTATCGCATTTTTATTATTCGCAATTTCATTATCGTTATTTATTTTAAGCTTTAATTTAAGTCTTGTATTTATTTTATATTTTACATTAGGTTTTAACTGCGACTAAAGTTTTAAAATCGACAAACCGGTCATTAAACGGTAAAAAAAAACCCCCCTTTATAATAATAATATTACTTATATACATATTTGTATTTTTATAAAAGTAAACTAATATAGCGTTGAGCTTTGCTTAAAGATCTCCCTGTGGAACGAACCGGACTTACTAAAAACTACACTACTGTACGATTAGGTACACTGCCTATAAGTGTTGTAGCAAGGTTTAAGTATATCCATTCTATAAATAAATAAATATCTTGTGTAAAATTGTATCGTATTTAATAGTATTTCCTAGAAAAATAATAGCTATTTTATATACACCTCGTTCGACATCAATCTTCAAAGAATTTACTTCATCCATGGCCACTTTCAGTTTGGCACTAGCATCTGGTTTGATAAATTTTACAATAGCAGCTGGTAGGGGGTCAGGTCTCACAGGAAGAGCATTCAAAATTTCCAACGTGGTATCTGAAAGATCACTTTCTGTGGATGCCTCCAGAAATCTATGAAAAGTTTGGCCAACCAGCCCAGAACTCAGCACCCTATGCACAAGACCAGGGACACCAGTTTTTAAATCAATGAAATTCTTTTCAACATCAGCAGCAGCAGCAATCTTTTCCTCCAACAACTGATTTTTCTCCTCCAGCAACTTCTTCAACTCTTCATTATTCTTCAAAAGCTTATCATTTTCTTCCATAAATTTCTCTTTCTCCACCCTCTCTGATAAATATTTTGCTTCCACCATCTGCAACAAGTCATCCTTCTTCTTCACAGCCTCCTCTGCAGTCTTCAATTTTGAAATTGCATCCCCCAAGTCAATCTCAAGCCTCTTTACCTTGGTAGCATTATGCACAACATTGGCAACAATCATCTCTTAAGCCTTTTGCATCTTAAGATCATGAATCACGTGTTGATTCAGAAGCACTAATGCTGCAACAGTAGATTGGTAGCTTTGTTTAAGAGTCATGATTGACAGAGAGGAAGACAAATTAGTAATTATGCTTGCCTACAATGAATACAGTAATTATGATAAGAAAACAATTATTAGTGAAAAGTTGTTCGTAGATTATAAATCTTATAAGGATTACCTTCAAAAATTCAGCAAAACTATCAGATTTATTGGCAGGATTGTCAAGAAAAGCCTGCAAATCGCCCAGCGGTACAGATGGTGGTTGGGTAGATGCAGAAGATTGTGTTGTGTCAGTTCCTCTGGGGTATGCAGAGTGTTGAAAGGAGGAGTCTCAGAAGAATCAATATCATCAGTTTCTTCATCATTGTCTTCATCATTATCATCTTCTTCAATCTCAGCAAACTCACTAATATTACCACCAGCAGTGGTTTCATCATCATGCTCCTTCTGAAGAATCAATCATGTGATAAATAAAGACAAATAAGTATACTATGAACTTTAAAAGTGAAATAAACAAACAATATAAATATGAAGCATACTTCTCTTCTTTGGCTTTTCAGTAGCCTCACTCATTGGACGCTTCTCAGCACGTTTTGAACTCTTGCCAGCCTTCTTGGCGCTGGACGGTTCAGGAGTACTTTCAATAATCTCCACATCAGGAGATGGTTGACCAGTACCACCATCTCCACCCTCAACAGGCCGCTCTGGGCTCTTCAGCTGTTGCTCAAAGGTAGCATCTTTCGCTTTATCAGCCTCAATTTCAGCAGGAGTTTTGGGCTGTTCAGAAATAATTAGGGGATCTAGATTGGTCTTCTTAAAGGTCCTGTAAATCTGCATCTCTCCTTCTGCAAACAGGCAACATACCAAGCAAGCAGAAACATATTTAAGAAAACATATATAACTCATGACAACATAACAAAGAACAGAATATATCAATAAAGGTGCCTACCATGGCCTTCCCAGCGCAGCACCGGTGTATATCCAGCACGCCAATTGTTACTCATTTTACAGAGAACCAATATGGCTTCATAATCATTATATGACCTTTGTGGAAATTTGAATGTCTTTAAGGTATCAAGAATAAAACTTTCATCCTCAGATAATGTGGTGGACTTGCTAACTCCTATGGTAGTTTTTCTCCAACCACGAACACATGCCCAGGCATCCTGAACAACCCTTTCATTGACAAAGAAATAGAGATCTTTCCAGTTCTTTAAAGAACTTTCCTTCACCCCAGTAAAAACCTTATTCGACTTACAGTCGAATGTATACCAGCATTTACTAACTAATCTAGTTCTAAATAATTCATGGAAAATATTCACATTGGGGATTTCTTCTACAGCATTACAGTACATTTTAAAAAGAATAATATTTTGTAAACCTAATGGATGAATTTGACTATGCTCTATCCCATAGTGGGCAAGAATATGTTGAAGAAAGGAAGAAAGAGGAATACGGAGATTTCCTACAGTTAATTGCAATATATAGAGGGTAATCATCTTCTTCGGAGGTTTATTGGCCCTATCGCTAGGCAAAGGCACAATAGGATTCAACAATCTAAAATATATGTGCTTCTTACATAACTGTTCTATATCGACTTCAGTAATACTGGAAGGGATGGTGCTGATGTCACGATTGTCTCTCTGAGAAGACGTGTTGCTGGATTCGGCCATGGTAGTACGAAAAATGAAAATTCAAACAGAAGAAAAGATGAACAATCACTGACCTTGCACTTCACGGATTGCTAAAATGAATAAATTGCAAGATATCTTCATAGCAAATAATCAGTTTTCGGAAGAGGAAAAAGGTAAAAGGTCGGGCTATTTATAGTCAAGCAAATGGATAATAAAGGGATGAGATTGAAACACGTGTATGGGCCAGATCAATAGAGCAAACAATTTAAATTTTGAAAATAAATCAAAAAGATTTTGTGGGCAATTTCATAATTGGAAATGTGACGTCAGAACCGAAAATCAGAGGGCTACAGCAGTTTTGTGTCTTCGAGGAATAAGGCATCTTTTATTTTTAGTTTAATGACTTTATTTTTTACAAAAATAAAGACATTAAACTGGGGGAACTTAATGGTGTATCCTAGGAGATACACGCATAAAAACATCATTTTCATACAGGAAAATGGATCAAAAAGCACAAAAGATAATTAAATTTGGCGGTTTTCAGTATTTGCCGCCCAGCGTAAAGCAGGCCGCCCAGCGTCAAGCGTAAGCCCTGCAGGCAGCTTCTATTCATAAGCCCTTTTACTCAGCGCGTGAATGGCACGCAGCCACGTCAGCACACACCACCGACATTCCGGATACTTCACGTAACAGAACCATTCAGTGATTGACACGCGTATCCCGTGAATTTCGGACATTCTACGCCTATAAATAGACGCCCTTGGTCACCACATTTCACATCATTTTGATCTGAACTTCAGTCAGAAAGAAGTACACTTTCTCTCCCACTCCCACACAGTTCTTTCTCACTCTAAAAGCACATTAGCCGCTTAGCAGCAATACGCTAGACGGATCATTACAGATTGATCCACAGATTGATTGAGGCCACCCCAAAAATCTTACATCTGTGTTCCGGGTCTACAGAGATTATTTCTCGAGGGAAAACAACAATCAACAGTATACGCCACACGCTGAGCAGCTATTGTCTTGTACTGGTACCTTACAGCCGCTATACGAAAAATCGTACCAACACAACAGACTAACAAAAATGAAAGCCCACAACAACCAAACCCAAACCGAACACTAAGCAATATGCCACTTAGTCTTCGTATTATGAACTTGACTCGAATCTTTCCAATTGAGAGACATCAACTTAAGCCTGACAGTAGAGCGAATAACTTCACACAATTGATCCGTAGAACGAACTCTTTTTCCAAACATTCGCGAGTTTCTCTCCTGCCAAATAAAATAAAGACAAGCTGCAAAAACGAGCTTAGCTACAATAAAACGAACCATTCTTCTCGAGCCAAATTGAATCAGCTGTTGAGTGATATTTTCCCATGCACTGCAACTGGGAGAAAGGCAAGTAAAAGCTACCATATGAGTCCATACCTGTTTTGAAAATGGACATGAGAAAAACAGATGGTCATGACTATCCATCACCAAACTACAAAGAGGGCACACAACAGCATAATCACTCCTCAATTCCCACGCCATTAGCCGATCTTGAGTTTTCAATTTCCTCCCCATGAGAAGCGAAACAATAAAAGAATGACGAGGAATACATTGCGAATACCAAACAATTGAATGCCACTCAACCTCAATAGCCCTTAGACGCAACACATCCCACATTCGTGCAACAGAAAAGGGTGAGAGGCTGCCATCATTAGATCTCCATAGCAAAATGTCACAACCTTCACTAAATTGAACTACATCCATACTTGGCAGAACAGGATACTTCATGACCCAATCATGAGGCCACGCCCATCCTTGAGCAGCAACAATATCCGAAACATTACATAACATAGTAAAACCCGCACGGTGAATATCTCTACAAGATATAATATCTCTTATTCCTTTTTACTTTGGCAAAAAACTTAAAATATATAAAAAGGAGACTAATTCATCACAAACGATGAAAGGGCTAAAGGATACATGAAAAAAAAGGGTGTCGTTTATAAGCCAAACGCTTGAAACCTACAACCAAATTAACACCACATTCTCTTAGTCTTAGGTATGTTTTGGTAGTTGGTAGTTGGTAGCTTTTAGCTTGTAGCTAGTAGCTTAGCTTTTAACTAGTAATTGGTAGGTTTTAACTGATAGTTAGTAGCTGTTAACTTTTTAGATATATCTTGGTGTTTCGTAGAGTAGCTTAATCTGTTAAATAAAGTGTGAAATGATAAAAAACTAGAAACTAAACGCTAGTTATAGTAACTTTTAGCTTTTAAATTTTTCTCTTTGTCTAAAAGTTTTAAGTTCCTTTAACCAAACGAAATTTTTTATTACATAAGAGCTTTTTCATAAAAACTAAAAACTAAAAGCTCTTAAAAGCTCTGCGCAAAACATAACTCAGTTATCGAATAAACGCCAAATAAAATTCAAAAAATCTCACATAATTAGTTTTACCAGACCAGCAGGTAACCAGTCCATTAACACACACTTTGAAAGTTAATGACATAAAATGGTAACAAAACTGAAAGTATATGACCGATTTATAGATCTAACCTTTTATTTAATAAGGGTTGGAATTCGTAACAAGGCATTTATAACGAATTAAAGCGTGTTTAAAATAGATTAAAAGTTAATGAGATATCGAATTTTAAAGTTTCTTGTTTATTTTAAAATTTAAAGGATTTTGTAAGTGTACATCGTCGTCCCACACATGAGTGGGAACAAACATAGAGTTGATATGTAAGTGATTGACTCAAGTTATATTAAGTTTTGATCACGTGTTTTATTCCCACTCGTGTGCACATAGGAAAAAATAGGTCTGAGCCTCATATTTCTCTGAACCAACGCACGTCCGAGCCACTAAGACCGCTTGTAGCGGTGTATAGGTCACGCCGTTGCAGATGAGGTGACAAGGGGCCACGCCCCCACTCTTGGGGTATCGATGCATGGGAGATCACAAAATTAGACCTGGCCGTGGCCTGGCAACGGATCCAGCAACGGGGTGGTTTCCCCCTTTTTTTTTATTTTTTTATTTTAAAAATCATATTTTTATCCCCTTTTAATATTTAACCAAATTATATTTTAACACATTATAACAATACTCCTAACTCACACCAAAAACCCACACCACCACTACTTCACACAAACAACCCATACGTCCTAGTCATCAAAAAGCAACTCACTCCCTCAACCCACACCCCCAACCAGTACAAGTGGTCTAACGGATACGAATATAGCTCCTAAAATCTAGGCTCGTTCGTGGATTTTTTTCTACCCGTTTTGACCCATCTTAACTTGTAAGTTACGTTAAATCCATTTCCTTTTTATTTTAATTTTGGTCAATCGCAAGATCACATTAATTTTTTCATCAGGTGTTGATTCTTCTGTAGTTCTGTAATCACTTCCTTTTTGTGTTGATCACGTTTTAGTGCCTCAACCGTTACGTGTTTTAGTTTGCACATAAATAAGAGCCTTGAGATATATTTTTTTAAAAGGCAACTCACACACCCCCTAATACTAATACGAATATATACACCATGAAATGTTTTAAACAGGACTTGAACACTCAACTTCAAGGTTGTAAGGGTGACCTCGATACCGCCAAGCCATTAGCTCTTTGGTGCCTTGAGATATTGCACAAAACACACCCAAACCCAAAAGCAATAAGCACACAAAAAAACGTCTTTGTTACCCCTCAGTCTCAACTACTCAAGCAAGTGTTAAGTCCGACCAGTACGCTCCTTTGAAAAATCACTAATATTTGTAACAAGCATATATATGTTAATACAAAATTATATGTAGAAAGATGGCAAATCTGTAACATAAATCAAAGGCAACAGAAATGTGGCAACTTGGATAACAAAACTGAAGTACATAATATGTTGATGCTAAACATCCAAAAAATATCACTCATTAGTTTGTATACACTAAACATCCCATAAAATAAAATTTTGTCTAACAAAAAAGAAAACTGCTCACTAGTGAGTTTAATTGTACCAACAACTGTAACAATTCTACTGCTATCATGACATCTTCTAGCAAGAACAAAATGGAGACAAGTAAGTTATCAATCAAGCCTGGGTACCACTCATTGCCTTCATCTGAATGTGATTAGTATCAGTAGCAACACCAGATGATGTCGGTATGGCCTCGTACGCCCCAAATCTCCTTACTCCAACAACTTTAGACATCACAGCATACATAACAATCACAATAATAATCACAGATAAAACATAAACCACAAAAACGAGATCCAAAATAGCGGTAGCCCTCAACTTGGAATCTTCAAGATCGCACTTGGTTGATCCCTCAACTCCACTCACAACATCAAGCAGCTTATGGCAACCATCGGGTATAAAAGCATCAACGTAAAGAGACAGACCTGTTTGAAGAGACCACAATCCCTGGAGACATAACGAGGCCCCGAGACCAACATCAGCGACAAAGAACCTCGGATTGCATGCGAGTATGATACATAATATACCAGATAAAGCTGAAATTGTGGCGGAAACCGAATCACATTTTGCTTCGAGGTCAGATGTTTGGAAGGACGCTGACGATGAAGAAACCGAATACTGCAGAAAGAATATTGCAGATGCGGTCCCGAAGAAGAGATCTGACGGGAACGGGAGAAGTGTTGTCGTTTCAGAAACGAGGAGAGTTAACGAAAGGATTAAGAAGAGGAAAACGACACCTGCAGATTGAAGGGACGTGAAGTGGTGAACAGGGGACCGACCTTTTACAAGGGGGTCGGAATCGAACGAGATGGCAGTTTGATGGATGAAGGTAATTAGGAGACATACGATGATTAGGTAAAGCTGAAGGTGTTTGGTAAATTGTGTGAAGGGATGGTATGGTTTTGTAAAGTAGTCTCGTGGGGATTTTAGATGGCTCCATGTGGCGCATATGAGGTGGTATAATCCTAATGACACCAATGCTGATGATGTGAATATGTGATAAAACAGTCCAGACATTTTTAGTTACTTTGATTTATTTTTTTAGCTATAAAATACAATCGATGCTCGAGCTGTAGTTCGTTAGTGCCTTTTAATTTGTTGGTGGGTCCTGATTATTGCCAGATTGGAATACCATCACCCTTTATAACTTGAACCTGCAAGTAAAAAGTTCCATCAGTTTTTTTTTATATTGATAACCAGATTTTAACTCTATGGCACAAATTAAATAAGAATATAAGTGTTTGTTCAACTGTCTCATTTAATCTTTATTACGGAGTACAAATTAAGTAAAATGTAAACACTCAGAGATTTAGTAGCGAAAAATGTTAGTAGCAGTAGATACTACTCCGTAGTAAAGGTTGCCATTACTTAAGCTGATAGAGATAAGAGCGTAAGTTATAACATCAACTATGTATGAATCAAGAGAAAGTATTCACTCATGTTAATTAGTACCAAATAACAAACAGAATCAATAATCACCAGGTATAGACACACTCATCAGCTAGTATATTGAACATCCATATAGTGTGTGTATAAATATATACATTTCTTGCATACATAGATTATAGAAGATATGCTACATAAGCAGCTGCTTATTAAGCCGATAAAAAAGCTAATCAAAACATCCTTTTAAGTTCCACAACCACCAAGTAGTAATGTCATTAATAAGATCCATCCATGGATTATCTAATACACACATATACTGATACTCTATTATCTATGCATAACAAGTATGTTTGGTAGGTCCTAGTGATACAGCTACTGAGCTACATATAAGCTACAATGACATTATAACACAATATATTAAAGATAAGATGCATATCATAACTGAATTAAACCTCACTAGCAGCACAGGAAACTGTAACGAAAACAAAAAAAAAAAAAAAAAAAAAAAAAAAACAAAAAACAAAAAAAACAAAAAACAAAGGTTGATCTAACAGATATTAAACCCATTGTTAACAGCCGTACCAGATCCTTTTGACAATTGCCCAAAACATTGAAAAACAAAATAGTAATTTATTCATCAGATCGAAGATTAGAGATCCCACGAAGGTATATAATAATCAAGGTAAAAGAGAATCGCTTGGTACCTGAGGAATAAACCAATCTGCCGGCGTTTAACCAAATCCTGGCCGGAATTAGCTTTTAGAATATCAATATGATGTAAAAAATATAATCAATTAATCACAGATCAATTCGGATGCGAAAAAAAAAAAAAAGACAAGGATTTAGAGGTTTTTGGGTAAACGAAATGCAATTGAATTCAGATTAAAAAATAGCGGAAGTGGGTATGAGTGGGTTCGGACCAAAAATTGATTTTTTGGGGGTTTGATGTACTTGTTTCAAACTTCAGGTGAGGAAAAAAAAAATGAGGTGCACCAATAAAAATATAGAATAATAAAAAATAAAAATATATATATATATAATCAAGTTTCACACCGTCAACCGACACTGATATCGACAGAAACCGACGGTGTGCTTGTGTCCATGTTGTCGGCGTCGGTCAAGAAATTGGAGGGGACGGTTGAAATTTAACTTGGATACGGTGTGCTCTAAGAGGTTAATAGACGATCATTGACCAACTATAAATATTTTATTTATTTACGATGTCCTATGGCTAGGGGTGTTTATTGGTTCGGTTTTTGGTTTTCGGTTTATTCGGTTTGATTTTTTCGGTTTTGAAATTTATAAAATCAAAACCAAAAACCAAACCGAAACCAAATTTAAATATCAAAATCATAACCACAACCCAGCCGAAAACCGAATTTGATTTCAGTTTGGTTTCGGTTAAAACCGAAAATCACTAAAAATAAAAATCCTAACCAGCATAAATTTACATATAAATTAGGAATAATGGTTGTGGAATTAATTTAAGTATATAGGGTATATCTAACATGTTTATTTTTTAATAAAAAAATAATAATACATCAAATATAATATAAATATATAAATATTATAATTATAAATATATTTTTAAAATGTTATTAATTTGAATTCGGTTTTTAATTCGGTTTTCGGTTAACCAAATTTTAAATTTTCCAAAAAAAAAACCGAATTACGAATTCGGTTTCGATCCATCCATAAACCGTTTAAAAAATTCGATTTGTTTTTTTTATTCCATTCGATATTCGATTTGAAACTAAATGGGGCACACCCCTAGGCCATGGCTTATACCATGTATTATTTTACACTACTAACTACTCATTCCGTCACAATTCTATTGTACACTACAGTAGGTTTTTTTTCCTAATATCTCAAATTAATTATTTACATAAATGAATAAAAATAATGTAATAAAATTTCTTTGTGCCCTTACTTTATACACATAAGATAAAAAATAGATATAAGATAAAATAACATCTTATTTAGTCGGTAAACACCCAGACTTAGAAATATGCTTATAAGTTTTACATACATGATTAAGTTGTTTTGGAGAGAAAAAACAATTAGTCTTCACTATTTACCATACAGAATTTTAGGTCACATCTTCTTTACATAAAACAAACGGTCTTCAATAATGTGGAGCAGTGATAAAGTCATCATTAGATATTTTATTAGAAAATAAACTTTTAAAAGATAAATTATTTAGAATAGTTTCTAAAATCGTTAGATAAATCATCGTATAAATATTCAATCGTATCGAAACATGGTATGACAAATAGGGGCGGAATTAAGAATGTGCAATCGGGTTACCCGTATTTGCTGACCGACTTTTTTAAGGAAAATTTCTTAAAAGTGTTTAACAATATGCCCTCAAAAAATCGTAATAGCAGAAAATGCTCTCTTACCACGCATCACGCACCACGCATGATGTTTGCAAGCCCGTGCGTGATGCGTATTATCGAAATATTCAGCGAAACAACCATTTTTTTATGTGAACATGCACCACACACCACGCACAGTCCGTGGTGCATGTTACTCGTATTTACAAACAAACATTTTATTTACAAAAAACACGCACCTCTATGCATCTTCAACTACTTACCCCCATCATCAACTTACCATCATCATCAACTTAAAATCATCAACAACTTCCATTGAACTTTTTATTAGCAACAATACGTTCAAGTTTTTAAAACCTTCATGGAAACACTCTCTAAAACCTTATCCCTTTCTGAGTCGATGACAAAAAATCGACGATAGGTAACATAACTTACAATCATCTTCATCAAATCGACGATGAGTGAAAATAATCTCTGTTGATTTAAGATTCAACGTTAATATTAAAACTTTAATCTATGTTTTAATGATGACATCCAAAATGAGTAATAATATTTATGTTAAAGTAAAAAACGCAAGTTCATGAACATACTTTTTCTCTATCAAACGACCAAATCACATAACATATAAATCTTAATGTGTTGTTTTAACAAAGAGCATGTATATGGTCAAATACCATGGTTATACCATACCTCATAAGTATGCTATATGCTCACATTACGGTCAACAACATGGCTAAGCCATATATCGATCATAGTCTTGGCCGGTCAAACTATGCTTTACAAACCGATTTATCGAAAACAGTTTGACAATATTAATGGTGGAAACTTCATCTAGTTCACACTACATGAGTTTCCAAAAGATGATTTACAAGGTTCAATCTTATTCATATTTGAACATTATTATCTCCATTGATAGCCATACGAGTTAAAACTAATCATCACATAAACATGTAAGTGTTTGATGACTTTTATTAACTTAAAATCTACTTAGACATCAAAAGAATTGTCATCAAGTCCCAATTAGGATAAGCTCTTGCCTAAACATGAGTTGTACATCATTGTACACTTATACATTTATGTGTCTAGCTATTGTGTGCAATGTGATTAGATATAAATGTGCTTAACTGCTATACAATTAGATATTGCCATTAGTAGCTACTATGTGCTTAAATAATTAACATGATTAGTTTCTATGTGCTTATACATTAACATGATTAGTTGTTATATGCATAGAAACTGTGACGAACCGAAAATTTCCGACCGAATTTAAACTTTATCTTTAAATAATTTAATGTTTCCAACACGATAAGGAAAGTGTGTAATGTTGAAGTCTCAAAAATTTTGAACTATTTTCATAAAATCATTTAACCTTGACTGTGTCCGAAAATTCACGAACAACTATTTGTAAATAGATGTATATATAATAATAATAATAATAATAATAATAATAATAATAATAATAATAATAATAATAATAATAATAATAATAATAATAATAATAATAATAATAATAATAATAATAATTGGAATTGTAATTTAAAATAATATAATATAATAAAAGTTGTTAAGAATTTATATATATATATATATATATATATATATATATATATATATATATATATATATATATATATATATATAAAGTACATCAAATATAATTATAAATAATAGAATACTCGTTTGTCGATTCCTTGGTATTTAAATAAGTGATTCAAACTTATTATTTGAAACTGTTTAACAACGAAGTACGAAATCCAGTCCATAAAAGACAACGGCTAATTTAAATCACACGTTTAATCTAATTGGGTTGTTATAATATTATTCTATTCTAATTATTATTATTTTATGTTATTATTATTTTATTCTCATTGGTTGAAGGTATACCCGTGAACTGTAAATGCACTAAATTGATATTATGGAATTGAGAATTTTGTTTTCTTTTGTTTTCATATCCACATATAGATTCGTACCCACTAGTGGATTGTCTATTCCTAACTTCTTATGCAGAATCCTATCTCACCCATCTATTAACCATATAATATATACATATATGTGCATACAAGAGAACTAAAAACCCAAAGGAGTTTCTCTTCGGCTTCTTCTTTTTAAATACAACAACACCCACTTTCTACTGTTCTATTTTAATCACCACCATCGACCACCCATTTAAACCATCATAATAATTGTGTTACTCGTTAACTGTTTTCTTTATCTGTTCAGTTTCAGTCATGAATCACCTTTAACATATGAACCCACCATATTCATCATCTTCTTACACCCATCAAATATTGCTGCTACTTCTGTCTTTCCATTTCAAACAGTATCAAACCACCATTTGAAACACCCAAAAGACCACCACCTCGGATCACCAGGAAATCACGATGCAACCATCTCACTCTCTCATCTCTCTCTCTGATACAACCTGCTGCTACAACTACTTTATGTTCTCTGTTTTCAGTCGACAAGGAACCTAAGGTATCGTGAACTGCTGCCATTGTGTATTTTGTTTTCTATTTCCTTTAGAACATCGCCACCATCATCCTACATCTCTCTCATCCTCTCTATCTCTCCTATCTATTTCCTGTTTCGATTCAAAGTAAGATTAACAACCAAATCAAACAACAACCATTACCTTCATCATAACACTACCAAATTGTTTCAATTAATACCACTGTATCGAACAGCTGCTACTGCATGCTTCTATTTCTGTGTTTGTTTTCGGTTGAACTCATCTTAGCAAACCTCATTTTTTTTTTCTGTTAACCGTCGACTGCTTCACCTTCACCATCGCCAAAACTGCTTGAGCTCTATTGTTTTCATGGCTATGGACCCACTTATCATCAAAACCTTTGGCCGTTTCAGTTCACCATTTATGTTGCTATTGTTAATTTTAAGAATCAAATATTTAATAATTGTTGACATTATTAGTGGTATCCCGCAAATTGGGATATAAAGAAGGCAATGATTTTTATTTTATCTTATTTTTATTTGTCGATGATTGTGATGGGGGACAAGAAAAACAACAGGCACGCGGAAGGACTTTTTCTTTTTATTGATATCATACACCACATTTAAAATCCAACAAACACATTCATGCGATCGGTTATTATATATAGTTGGGCCGTATTTTCTTTTCTTTTCTTTGCAAAGTATACCGATTGTATTGTAGGCCAAGATCCAGCCTATTATTTTTGTTGGGCCGAATTAAATCTAGGTCCATTCGCAAAAGATATGAAACTGGTAACAGTTTAAAACTTGGAAGTAACAAATTATTGTTGTTGCTACTCTATGTGATCATACGGTTGCCTATTGAGTTTCCTATTCGAACATCACAACCCAAACAACCACCTTCCTGTTTCTGTTTTAAATTCGATGTAACAACAAGCCGAAACCAAACCAACCATTATTCCTGTTTTCCATCTTAGAAACTGCTGCTATGAATTACTATTCGAAGTATATATAATGGCTGCAACTTTCTATTCTGGTTCAGTGCAGTGAAAAGAAGAATGATGATGAGAGGAGATTAGTAATGAAGATGAAAACCATTGTTGCTACTGCTATTTCTCTTCTACGTTTATTACTTTTTTTTTGACTGGTACTGCATCATCTTGTTCGCATGTGATCTGCAACCCACAACAATTATTACTCGACTACTATTGTCTTTCCTCCTGTTTCCATTACCACAGTTGTAGGACCACCATAGAACCGAAGCTATAGAACTTTATTACAGCTGCTATTATATATATATATATATATATATATATATATATATATATATATATATATATATATATATATATATATATATATATATATATATATATATATATATATATATATATATATATATATATATATATATATATATATATATATATATATATATATATATTCTTCCTGCTCACGAACAAAGCCCAAAGGGCTGTTAAAAAAGACTGTTACAGCTTGTACTCCATTCCAGTTGCAGTTGTTATTTTTGTTACTGCCGCTGTTACTGTCACTTACGGTTTTTGTGTCGACCAATAATTTAACGAGAATGATGGAAGTAACAGTGATGATCGTGTTTGATACATACGAATTAAAAAGATGGGTCTGTTCCTTTTGTTGTTGAACCAAAATCCAAACCCACCAATTTTGTTTTCTTTATTGGGTCGGGAACTAGTTTATACAAGATTGGGCCGAGAGGTGGGTGAGTAGTTGGGCCGTATATGATTTTTGCAGTTGGGCCTTAGAGAATGGGTGAACTAGCTATGTATTGATTATGTTGTTATTAATCGTGTTGTTTGCGTTGAATATCTTGCGAGATAGTTGTTGTATTCATGAGCTCGGCATGGCGTGTGAGCGTAATAATGCTTCGCGACCATTATTACGGTTGCAAGCCAAGTCATGCAAGTGATGTACAACAAGTGTTGAACTAGATGGGATGTACGAACTGTGGCATATTATATGTTTGTGAACGATTGATCGTGGTGGTGTGTGTAAGTTATTCATGTTGTGTTCCTAACCGAGTTCATTTCTTAGAATGACTACAAGGAGCAAACAAGCCAACGAAGATCAAGACGAAGACGTTGAGTTCATGGCTAAGGTTGAGGCCATCTTTAAACGTCAAAAAGCAGAGTTTCTCGAGGATGTTAGAAAAGTTTTTCGGGAATCGGTTGATGGGCAATTAACCGATCTAATTGATGAAAGGGTGAAGGTCGCAATCGAGGAAGCGCTTGATGCTAGAAATATTTATCCCCGAGGCGAAGGGAGTGAAGGAAATGGGAGGCGGGACTTCCATTACAAAAACTTCAAGGATGCACAACCTCCTATTTTTAATGGGGTAAGGGATCCGTTGAAGAGTACATGTTGGGTTTCAGACATCGAGGGGGCTTTCCGTACTAGTGAATGTCCTCCCGAGTAGAAAATGAGGTACGGTTCTAGTATGTTACGTGAAGAAGCCAAGTTGTGGTGGGATGACAAGATTCAATTGTATGGCGAGGAACAATGTATGAGCTTGTCATGGGATGAGTTAAAAAGGAGTTCTTTGATGAATACCGAACTTCTTCCGACCTTGATAGAATCCGGGACGAGTTACACAATTTGCGACAAGGTTCAATGGACTTGGTTACTCTCAAGTCTACCTTCTTGGCAAAGACTTGTTTTTGTCCTGAGTATGTTGGTGACGATCACAAGTTGATGAAAGATTTCTACCGTACCATGAATGACGAGTTGAAGGGTAAGATTAGTCGGGGAATGGCTAAGTCTTTTGAAGAGTTGTTTGAGTTGGCGCGGGGTTTCGAACCGGAGGTGTCAAAGCCAAGTGTGTCCGATGTTAGTAAATGGAAGTTCAAAGCGGCGACGTTTTCGAACAAGAAGAGTAAAAGCGCTACCGAAGGTGTCAGAAGCGTAAAGATGAATGACACGGGTGGTTCTAAATTCGCGTGTTATAATTGTGGGCAAACGGGGGCATAAGTCTCGTGATTGTCCGTCGGGTAAGGTCACATGTTTTAAGTGCCGGAAGGAGGGACACCGGAAGTCGGAATGTCCCGAGTGGAATAGTGACGGAGCGCGAAAATCTAGCGACGCTTGATTCAGGTACTATTCGATTTTAGTACTATCTTTATGCGGGTGATTTTGGATAATGATTGAGTTTATCCATGTGTTGTAGTGACTAGCTAGGTCGAGTTAGTCCATTGCGGTTTGATTAGCCATGTCGGGTTAATCAATTGGATGTTGGATGTCGACCGAGGCGTGTTAACCAAGTGAGTTTGACTAACCGGGTCGGGTTAATCAATTAAATGATAAGTGTTGACCGAGTCAGGTTGACCTAGTGTGTTTGACTTAACCAAGTCTGGTTAATCAATTGTTGTTAGGCGTTGACCGGGGCGGGTTGACTAAGGGTATTTGACTAGACGAGCCGGGTTAATCAAATTGGTTTTAGGGGATTAACCAAGTCGGGTTGACCGAGATAGTTTGACTAACCAAGTCGGGTTAATCAATAAGTTGTTGGGAGTGTTGACCAAGTCGGGTTGACCAAGTGAGTTCGACTTAACCGAGTCGGGTTAATCAATTTGGAGATAAGTGTTGATCGAGGCGAGTTGACCGAGCGTATTTGACTAACCGGGTCGGGTTAATTAATTCTTGTTAAGGGTTGGCCGAGGTAGGTTGATCGGGCGAGTTGGAGGCCTAACTGAGTCGGGTGAAACCGTGATTTGATTAGAGGGTTACTTGTATTGCGCTCCATAAGGTTTAGCGTAGTAATGGTATGCCGTTCGAAAGGCGTTCACGTTGACTTTGTATGTGTGCGAGTATAGTCATGGTGGTTGACTATCTTTGTTTATGTGTAAGTGACCGCGTTAACGGTCGAGACGGTACGGGTAGGGTATAAGTCTTGGTGGCACCAAGCATCGCCATTGTAAGTGAAAGTTTGCTAGGCCTGCTTTGTGTCCTAGGTAGATCTCGACTAGCAGTTGATTGCTAGGGAGTTGTGGCGTTAAGCCGTAATGTTCATTGGGTTTGGGTGACTTCGAGTAGTCAAGTGTCATATAACGCCGAGGATGGACCCCGAAAGGGGCAAGTGAATGAGACTCGGTGGTAGTAATGGGAGTTGCATAACACTACGTCAGGTACCCTCCATATACCTGCAAGTGGAATGCTTCACTCCGGTGGTGTGATTACTTTGTACTTGGGTATCGGTGAGGAAACCCGAAGGTACGATCATGGTTTATTGCGATGACTAGCGGGCGTTGACATTTAGCCGATTCGGAAAGACTAGGTTCGAGTATCTTGTGGTAAGTCCGCGGAAAATTTTGAGTATGACCGACGTTGGTACCGGTCATGTATGTTGTGGAATGTTGAAATTTCGCAAGGTATTATCATCTTGACGATGATAAGGTAGGGTTAAAACCCTAAGTGGGGGAGTATGTACCCGGAGGGTACGATGCTTCTTTGGTTTGGTAGGCGTGTTTGAGCCATTTGCCGTAATTTATCTCATTTTGAGGGCCAACTAGAGACGTAGAGTGTTAGTTTGGACTGTCTCATGTAGGGGCGTGTTAGGATAGAGTGCATTCGGGAATGAACTCTCTAGAGTATTGGCGATGGGCGTTAGAACTCTAAGTCGTGAGTTGGAGTATGCCAAGGAAATCATGAAGGTTAATTGTGCAATTTGAACGTTGCATGGTGGTAAAGTGTGATCGATAGGATGCATGGTGGCCTCAAAGGTTCCGAGATTGTGTGAGAACTCGAAGACTTGTGGAAAATGAGTTGTTTTCGTTCGCGATGAGGTTTATATCGCGAGGACGCGATCCAATTTAAGTGGGGGAGAGTTGTAAGACCCGATTATTTATTATACAGAAGTGTATTAGAGTGCATGAAGTGTGGGGAAAATTGTGTGAGTAAACCGAAGACAGAACCTGTTCAGCCCTTCGTGTGCGCCGCGCAGGGGTAATGGTGCGCGCTGCGCACTGTCCCTACGACAGAACCCCAGTTTTTCTGTTTTGAGTTTAATGAAGGGCATTATGGTCTTTTCACTTGAGGGTCGGTTTTAGGCCACAAAGGCAGATTGGTGGACTCTTTCAAGTCCACAATCTTATCTTCATCTCTTCCACACACTCTCAAACCCTAGAGTGAGAAATAGAGCTTAGAGAGAGAAAGCTTCATTTGGAGAAGAAGGAGCTTGAATCAAAAGAAGTTGCAAGTGTTAAAGTTGTTCACCTTGTTCACGGCTACGTTGTGGTGGTATTGGTAAGCTCTAACTCCGAGTTTTCATAGTTTGATTTAGTGTTCATAATTGGGGTTTTGAAATGGGTGTTCTTGAAATAAACCCATTAGTTGTTAATTGGATGTTTGAGCTAGTAAATGGTGTTAATAACCATTGTTGGTTGGTTTGGGTTTGTTAATGAAGATGATTAGTTGTTAATCATGTTTGGTTGTTGGAATCACTAGTTAATTAAGATTATAAGTGATTAGAAGTGTAAATTTGCAAATGGGTGTTGACTTGAGTTTGGGTCAAAATGGATTTTTGTGTCCTAATAATGCAAGTAAGTGTTTTGATGTTGAACCTTGAGCATAAGGGGGTGTTTGAACATAATCATTAGTTAATTTTGATTATGGGTGTTTTGGGCGAGTTTTGACTTAGTCAAAGTGATGCATGTGCAAATGGGTCGATATTGCACTTATGGTGTTTTGTGTATAAGCTAGTGTATTTAGCTTATTCGGTTGTAAATTACTTAGGTATTTGCATCGAACGATTAGGAGATCAAGCGGAAGTTGCCTTACTTGAAATCAAGGTGAGTGGAATATTTATACATGTATGTATGTGGTTTATTTACTCGTACGCGATGTGGGCCTTTGGCGCCACATCGTGAGTGTTGGGCGTTATGTCACAAGTTGGTGGCTTATTTGGTATTCGGGTGAAGAGAACTACGGGTCGGTAGTATCTCGCTAGGTGTCTCACGAGTCGGTGACACCTCTTGGAGGTTTACAAGTCGGTGACCTCATATGTATTGACGGGTGGTGCACTAATCGGTGACACCCCATAGTGTTCACAAGTCGGTGACACTTGGTGGTACTTCACAAGTTGGTGATGCCACATGGCGTTCACGAGGCGGTGACCCATAAGTAATAGTGGTGATTCACAAGTCGGTGACACCTTATGATGAGTCACAAGTTGGTGACATTTCTTAGTGATCACAAGTCAGTGACACTAGGTGGGGCTTCACAAGTCGGTGATGCTACATGGTGATTCACAAGTCGGTGACACCATATGACGAGTCACAAGTCGGTGACATGGTACGAGTGAGACTCGATGATCTTGGTCGGCTACAAGTCGGTAGTAGTAAGCGGTGAACGGTTAGCGTGTTTATGCCCTTTTATGTTTAGTATATTATCGTGTTGAATTATATACTAACGTTGTTGCTAGTCGTGTGTTTGTTGATGCTAACTCGTTTGTTCGTTGTATGTAATGGTTTTGTAGGTGGATGCGTGTAGGTAAATTACATATGTATATGTATAGGTATTGCATTCACTAAGCATTAGCTTACCCTCTCATTGTTTACCATTTTATAGGTTCCGGCGTGGATAAGGGTAAGGGCATTCGTTCGGACTAGAGATCCCGCTTGATGCTAGGGGACGCTTTTGGCTTTAGTAGCTCTTGGAGTTTGACTGATAGTTGGGTAGTTTAATCCCAAACGCCATGCTCATTGTGTAGTTTGGAACTTAAACTTTTTGGTGGTCGAAACTCTAAACTTGTATTAAACTTGTATTTTGGGTCGTGTGGGCCCCGCTTGTAAAACATCGTTTTATGTTTGATTCGTGTTAGTTTTACATATATAAGTTTGTCGTGAAAAGCGTTCGGTCTAAATATGTCGGGAAGTGGTCCATCTTTTTAAGAGTTAAAAACAGTTTGATCAGAGCCTGGAACGCCTTGTGCGCGCCGCGCACTTTCAGTGGAGCGCGTCGCGCACCACACCTGAGCAGCAGTTTAAATTTTTTTTTTTGGGACTGTTTTTGGTTGGTTATCGGGTTGGGTTGTTACAAGCATCAACACCAACATCCACACCAGTACCACCAACAACACAAGTCTCAACATCACATGCCTCAATATCACAATCTGTACCTCAAGTACAATCTTGTTCTACATGACGTTCTACACCATTTATTTTCGTGAAGATTTATTATCTTCGTTCTACATCAAAAATATTCGTTCTACATTAAAAATATGCGTTCTATGTATCATTCTACATCAAAGATTCTTGTGTACAAACTATTAATGATAAAAATATTTTAACAGGTAGGTGATACCCGAGGAATATTTAGATTTCACATTAACATGTTATACTGTACATCCTTCAAATCCGATTCAACAGTCATTGAACTATCCTACCTACATCCACAAATATATTCGTTCACCGAAGAACAACCATTTTCATTCAAATTCAATTTCATATTCGGATTTTGACTGATCAGAATCCAAGTCAAGATTTGACAAGTGGCATAATGAAAAAAATAATGGACAACATAAAAGTGATTAGTAACCAATTAATTTACTACAAAAAATTTAAAATCTATACAAACCAAACCCTAGCTAACTGTTCCTATATCCGTTATGACCATTTCCTTATTACATTTTATTTATTGTCATTCTCATTATCGCAATTAATTATTGCAAATTTTAATACTCGCAATTTTATTTATCGTCATTTAAATACTTTTATTTATTTTACGCACTTTAAATATCGTCATTTAAATACTGTCATAATATACTAATTAATCCCGAAACAATATAATATAATCTTGATTAATTAATTTATATATTGGACTATTGGACTATTGGACTATTAACCTTAGACAATTAAAAGTATTAAAAGAGTAGGAAATATAAATTATAACACATTTTGATTTAAAATAATCGTTAATAAGTTACATCTTCTACAGTTATACATTTCTTCAAGTTTGCCACTTGATTTCATCTTAAACATCCTTTGTATCTTGACGATTACAATCAGCGTTTAATCATCTAAAAACACAATTCTCTTGAAACCACCTCAGATTGATAACTGATGATTTAGATATTGTAGCATTAAATGCAGAGGAAACAGAAAAAATGCAGATGGTCTAAATAGCCAAAAGTTTGATAATAAAAAAAATGGAATGTTGAGAACGCTCGACAGAAAATTTGGTACTGAAAAATGGATTGAGCTAACCATGAAGGAGACCAAGGACAAATACAAGGACCAAACCTTATATTCAAAGAATCTAAGTAATCATGGATCCGATGAAATCTTTAGAGAATATCTTGCTCCGAAGTCATGTTAAAATTTTGCGGAAAATTTTTCTTCATCAACTTTTGAACTTAGAAATTCCAAAATATCATCATAAATATCTTAGATATTTATGAAGATATTTTCATAAACATTCTCATCCGAAATTATCTATCTCCTCGTGCTATCTATGTTACATCATAAAAGAAACTGTTTTAGTTTCTATCATTCTGTAAAATTTGAGTTTAAATTATGAATGTTTCTGGAGTAGTGTTGGGAATTGAAGCAAGAGTTAGTATAATATAATGACGTCAGGCCAACGTGGTTATATTACGGTAAGTCATGCTGAGTTTCTAATGGAATGTGATGATGGTTAACAGACAATACCGTCATCATGTACCATGTTACACGACTCTTTCATTCTACTTAATCCCTAAGCATATCACGAAAATATTTCCTTGATGTTTCTGTTCTTCCGTAATTCCAACAGTTGCTAATAAATCGTGCTATTACGTTCCTTCTTGCTTAAAACATTATGATCAATCAAAACTTCATACTTATGAATTCTGGACCATTATTGGCTTGACTTGAAGTCGGGAAGAGAAAACAAAAATATGGTGCTTCTGAATATAAATAAGAATAGGAGCGGCATCAAACAAGAAAATTACAAATCGTGTATATCTATGCGAATAGCAAGATAAAGACACGAGAGAATTAGAAATACTATAACCCCAAGGTAATAGTAGAAGTGAATAGATTCCTCCGGTGGTAAATCTAAAAGAAGAATGACAGATGCGATAGTCAGGAAAATATCAAGAATCAGAACTGGATTTAGCATTTTCAAAATCTTTTGGAAGTATGAACTGAGGAAGAAAATATAGGAGTGGTGAAAATAATAAAACAGAAGGAGTCAATTTATAGTGAAATATCAGATAAAAGCAATCGAGGCAGATCATCGCATTTAATTAAAGAGATCCTAATTTCCTCATTTACCGAAGAATCATATCTTTTAGATTTTGAAGATTTTCTTTAATCCCTTGAATTCTGGAATTCAAACGTGAGTACATCAAAGGTAAAGACGAATATCTATTACCTTATTCCAATCTTTTGTGATAGCTTCACTCGTACTCTTCGAATAATCGAATTGTTTTATCCATATTACTCGCTAATGATAAAACTCTAATTTTCAGCTCGTATGCGTCATGAAAACATACTTATTGTCAGCCATGACCATCCCAATCAAATTTCGGGACGAAATTTCTTTAACGGGTAGGTACTGTGATGACCCGGAAATTTCCACCAAATTTAAACTTTATCTTTAAATAATTTAATGTTTCCGACACGATAAGGAAAGTCAGTAATGTTGAAGTCTCAAAAATTTTGAACTGTTTTCATAAAATCATTTAACCTTTTCTGTGTCCGACGATTCACGAACAGCTATTTGTAAATAGATGTATATATATAATAATAATAATAATAATAATAATAATAATTGGAATTGTAATTTAAAATAATATAATATAATAAAAGTTGTTAAGAATTTATATATATATATATATATATATATATATATATATATATATATAAAGTACATCAAATATAATTAGTAAATAATAGAATACTCGTTTGTCGATTCGTTGGTATTTAAATAAGTGATTCAAACTTATTATTTGAAACTGTTTAACAACGAAGTACGAAATCCAGTCCATAAAAGACGACGGCTAATTTAAATCACACGTTTAATCTAATTGGCTTGTTATAATATTATTCTATTCTAATTATTATTATTTTATGTTATTATTATTTTATTCTCATTGGTTGAAGGTATACCCGTGAACTGTAAATGCACTAAATTGATATTATGGAATTGAGATTTTTGTTTTCTTTTGTTTTCATATCCACATATAGATTCGTACCCACTAGTGGATTGTCTATTCCTAACTTCTTATGCAGAATCCTATCTCACCCATCTATTAGCCATATAATATATACATATATGTGCATACAAGAGAACTAAAAACCCAATGGAGTTTCTATTCGGCTTCTTCTTTTCAAATATAACAACACCCACTTTCTACTGTTCTATTTTAATCACCTTCATCGACCACCCATTTAAACCATCATAATAATTGTGCTACTCATTAACTATTTTCTTTATCTGTTCAGTTTCAGTCATGAATCACCTTCAACATATGAACCCACCATATTCATCATCTTCTTACACCCATCAAATATCGCTGCTACTTCTGTCTTTCCATTTCAAACAGTAGCAAACCACCATTTGAAACACCCAAAAGACCACCACCTCAGATCACCAGGAAATCACGATGCAACCATCTCACTCTCTCCTCTCTCTCTCTCTGATACAACCTGCTGCTACAACTGCTTTATGTTCTCTTTTTTCAGTCGACAAGGAACCTAAGGTATCGTGAACTGCTGCCATTGTGTATTCTGTTTTCTGTTTCCTTTAGAACATCGCCACCATCATCCTACATCTCTCTCATCCTCTCTATCTCTCTTATCTATTTCCTATTTCGATTCAAAGTAAGATTAACAACCAAATCAAACAACAACCATTACCTTCATCATAACACTACCAAATTGTTTCAGTTAATACCACTGTATCGAACAGCTGCTACTGCATGCTTCTGCTTCTGTGTTTGTTTTTCGTTGAACTCATCTTAGCAAACCTCATTTTTTTCTGTTAACCGCCGACTGCTTCACCTTCACCATCGCCAAAACAGCTTAAGCTCTATTGTTTTCATGGCTATGGACCCACTTATCATCAAAACCTCTGGCCGTTTCAGTTCACCGTTTATGTTGCTATTGTTAATTTTAAGAATCAATTATTTAATAATTGTTGATATTATTGGTGGTATCCCGCAAATTGGGATATAAAGAAGGCAATGATTTTTATTTTATCTTATTTATATTTGTTGATGATTGTGATGGGGGACAAGAAAAACAACAGGCACGTGGAAGGACTTTTTCTTTTTATTGATATCATACACCACATTTAAAATCTAACAAACACATATTCATGCGATCGTTTATTATATATAGTTGGGCCGTAATTTTTTTCTTTTCTTTGCAAAGTGTACCGATTGTATTGTAGGCTAAGATCCAGCCTATTATTTTTGTTGGGCCGAATTAAATCTAGGTCCATTCGCAAAAGATATGAAACTGGTAACAGTTTAAAACTTGAAAATAACAAATTATTGTTGTTGATACTCTATGTGATCATACGGTTGCCTATTGAGTTTCCTATTCGAACATCACAACCCAAACAACCACCTTCCTGTTTCAGTTTTAAATTAGATGTAACAGCAAGCCGAAACCAAACCAACCATTATTCCTGTTTTCCATCTCAGAAAATGCTACTATGAATTACTATTCGAAGTATATATAATGGCTGCAACTTTCTATTCTGGTTCAGTGCATCGAAAAGAAGAATGATGATGAGAGGAGATTAGTAATGAAGATGAAAACCATTGTTGCTACTGCTATTTCTCTTCTGCGTTTATTACTTTTTTTTTCGACTGGTACTGCATCATATTGTTCACATATGATCTGCAACCCACAACAATTATTACTCGACTACTATTGTCTTTCCTCAGGTTTCCATTACCACAGTTGTAGAACCACCATTGAACCGAAGCTATAGAACTTTATTACAGCTGCAAATTACAGCTGATATTATATATATATATATATATATATATATATATATATATATATATATATATATATATCTTTTTTTTCTTCTTCCTGCTCACGAACAAAGCCCAAAGGGCTGTTAATCAAGACTGTTACGGCTTGTACTCGATTCTAGCTGTAGCTGTTATTTTTGTTACCGCCGCTGTTACTCTCACTTACGGTTTTTGTGTCAACCAAAAATTTAACGAGAATGATGGAAGTAACATTGATGATCGTGTTTGATACATACGAATTAAAAAGATGGGTCCGTTCCTTTTGTTGTTGAACCAAAATCCAAACCCAGCAATTTTGTTTTCTTTATTGGGACGGGAACTAGTTTATACAAGATTGGGCCAAGAGGTGGGTGAGTAGTTGGGCCGTATATGATTTTTGCAGTTGGGCCGGGATCCTTTTTGCAGTTGGGCCAAAAAGTTTAATAATAATGATACATGTTAAATACGCGGTGTGTTATTATTATTATTATTATTATTATTATTATTATTATTATTATTATTATTATTATTATTATTATTATTATTATTATTATTATCATTTCTATTAAAAATTATTATCCTTGGTATTAAAATGATTAATAAAATTATTGTTATTATTATTACTAACATTGATATTAGAATTAACATTATTATTATCATTTAGGTTATTGTTATTAGTATCATTATTGAAATTATTATTAATATCATTTATATTAAAAATTATCATTTTCAAAAGTATCATTTTTATTATCACTATTATTGTTATTATTACAAATTAATATTATTTTAAAAAAAATACATTACAAATATATTAATATTATATATTACTAAATTTTTATGACATTAAGTAAGCTATATATAAAATATATTAATTAATATAAATATATATTCTTATCATATATAAACCTTGAAATAAATTTCTATTTGTAATATATTATGATAAAGGATAAATATTATTAATGGTGTATCCTATCGTATACACGCATAAAAGGCATAATGGTTGCATAAAAGTAGCATCAAGAAGGCTGGAAACAACAGTTCTGTAGAGTGGTCCGTCCAGCATTCCCCGCTGTACAGGCTGCTCCGTCACACATAAGCCCTGAAGGCCGCCTAGCGCGTAAGCCCTGGCCGGAGAACGCCACCTTCAGCATAAATTTTGGATCACGAATAACAGAACGTATCATCATCTGTCACGTGTCCCCAAGCAATCTGGTGGATCTGACACTATAAATAGACCCCTTGGGTCGTCATTTTACACAGTTCAGAGATTCTGACAACTTTAAGAGCTGAGACTTCACTTCTCTTTTCTCTCTCTACTTTCTCTCACTAGAAGTCATCCGGCTAGCATTTCTACGCTTTACGGATGACAGATTGATTAAGCCACCCCAAAAGTTTCTACACTTGTGAACCGGGTCTGCAGGGATTATTTTCCAAGGGTAAAAATCAATCGAAAACACTCCACCCTCCTAGAGCTAGATTACTTCTAGTATCTTGTTGGCACACTAAGTCTTACTTCATAAGGAAATAGGTGTTAACAATGGCGCCATCCACTAATGCAAAGAACACACGAAACGGAAAAGGAACAAAAACAACTGAAGCTCCATTTGTACTTGAAGCAGTCAACAATCCATCAACTAACGACATGATAACTGTTGAAGATGTACCCGTTCAGCCACTAGATGGTACCATTGAAGAAACAGTTGCTGAAACTGCAGAAAGGCTTAAACATTTGGCAACTAATTCGGAGAAAAGGCCAGTAATCGAAGAAACGACAGCCAGAAGTGCAGAAAGACTTTCAAATTTTGTTACTAATCCAGAACGACGACCATTGATGCAACCACGGCGATGTCCATCATTTATACCTCTTCGGCGGATGGCGGATGGGAGAGACAAGAAAATAATGAAAAGGCAATCTATATCAAAATACAAGTTATCTAGGCTACTCGACAAGCTGGGCAGTCTTATTGATGATTCTGGGGATGATAACGACCCGAGCTATGATAATAATGACTCTGATGATGAAACTGACAAAGATGAGTTCATGTCAGAGAAGCAGGCAGTGTTGCTTTTGAATGACATTCTTAAGCAGACAGCTCCGGCAAAATATAAGCAACGCTTAGCGCAGCCCGCCGTCCGTGCTGTGGCCGTGGACAATTTCTTTGCCCTCATTACTGGAGAGCAAGCCACCAAGCCACCGGCCATGGCAGAATCTACACAGTGTTTCATTGATCGAATTGCTAATTATCCATTGCCCAGAAATCTTCTACAACAGCAATTGGAGTTTATGATGGCACAACGGATCTGGAAGATTTTCTAACTATGTTTGAAGGTGTTATGAGGTTGCAGCATTAGGAGGATGAAACTGCGTGCCATATGGTTCCTATGGTATTGCAGAAAATGGCACGCGAATGGTTTGCTAGTTTGCCGCCAAGGAGTATTACCAGTTTTCTTGATTTGAGAGCAAAATTTGTGATGCAATACCAAAATCTACGGAGCTGTACTCTGACACATCTTGATGCACACGAGATCACAATGCATCATAACGAATATTTGAGCAATTTTATGAAGCGTTATACACTTGAAGTACAGAAGATTCCTGATTGTCCAGAATCACAGCTTGTGTCTGGCTTCATTTTCTGTTTGGACCAGCGACGGTTTAGTGCACTTGTTCATGCATTACGGTATGACTTGCCAAAAACATTGCATCAAGCGTTGGAGGTTGCACAGAGGCATGTTCGAGCTGGTGAGCGTGGGTTGAACAAGATTGATACTAGCAGTAGTAGCAAGCCGCACAACGGAGGACGGTATTTTGACAGAAATCAGAGAAGGAATGACAATTCAAATGGAGGATGGAGAGGAAACAATCACCCTAATGATTTTCACCACAACAGAAAGCCAATAGAAAGGCACCCGTTGATTATGGCGCTTACCAAAACTCCGAAAGAGATCCTCTTCACTGAACTAATTCGGACCACATTCAATGCTCCAACACCTATGGAAGAAAGGGAGGGTCCAAAAAGTGAGTTGTGGTGCAATTTCCATGAGGCATGGGGCCATGATACGGACAATTGCAAATCTTTGATGAGGGAAATCATAGCGAAAATCAAGGCAGGAGAATTGAATCATTTGTTGCCTGGCAAACAGTACAGGAGGAATGATCCTCGCAGGAAATTTGCGTGGCAAAGGAATGATGGTAACAGAGGACGCCGTGGAGAGAACAGAAGAGAGCAGCATGGCGGAAGAGATAATCGAAACCAACCGCAGTACGGAGACCAGGTCACAGAGCGTGAGACAACTCCAGAAGTTGTAATTAGGATGGTTTGGATCAACGACAGTTATTATGCAGAAGGTGAATCATCAAATAGCAATTTGGACAGCTGGAGATATGCTCCAATTATCTTTCAGCCAATTCAGAATTGGGCGTTGTCCATTCAGCCAGTGATCATTTCAGCAGAAATAGCAAATAAGTTTGTCAACTGTATCTACACAGATACGGGAAGTGAAGCTGACATCATTTACTGGCATTGCTTGAAGACTTTTCCAAGGCATGTGCAGGACAGAGCTAGGCAAACGAGATTGAAAGTTTTTGGATTAACGGGAGCACCGATAAATGCCATGGGGCAGATTCGTTTGGAAGTTGTTATGGGCACATTCCCATTGTTGAGAACAGAAACAATTAATTTCACAATCATAGATGGAAATTCTCGGTTTAACGTCCTTTTTGGAAGGGCAGCGTTGACTAAATTTGGAGCAATAACATCGATAGCTCATGCAGAGATCAGGTTCCCAACTCCTAACGGAGTAGCAGCCATACATTCACAGTATGTGGCACCGGCTAGGGAGAGATCCACATTTGTGAACTTACCAAAAGGCAACGTAAACTGGAGAAAGCATGATCGGTTGTTTAGTGATGATGAAGTTCAGGAGTTTTTCATTCCATAATCAAGTGTATAGGCCGGATAGCGCTGGGTGCTCGGCGTGTGAAGAAGTAAATCTCAGCATGTTATCAAGAACAAAAGTTTATTATCAGAGCAGTTTTTAGCATTTTTATGAAGACATTGCCTTTTACAATCATTATATTCATGCCAAAATACACATGTTTGGCATTTGAAGAACATATTTTCGCATTATATGAAGAGCAACTTTTATCAATTTACTGTGAACCATTGTGGTTAGTTTACAGTGCATATGTTAGCAATTGCATACATTAAACATTCATGGCGTACTAATTAGGCTTGATCCACCTAAATTCGTCATCAATCGTTTATGTATTGCACAGTACCGAACAATAAATTTTATATTTTTCTTAAACAAAGTGCTGCCCGTGACAAATGTAAAACATTACATTTATAACCTGCCCATAGAAGGAGTGTATTTTTAAAATATCTCCGAGGGAGGAAGCTTTTGTGCCGGCTAGTAAAGGCACAAGGGATCGGCTAGAAAACGTTTAAGTTTTACTAGAACGCACCGAGGCATGATACAAAACTCAGATACTTGTCATGACAAACATTATAAAAAACTTACTTCACAGAACGAAGTTCTATATTTTATGTATGAAGGCAAAATAATTAGCAATTCCTCCTCATATACTTTATGACGGAAGGCGTAAGACGGAGAGTCTATTGATTTGTAATCATTATTGTAAAACACTTCATAATTCTTCCTCATTAATTTTATGACGGAAAGCGTGTAACAGAATTCAGACATCATATTCATTTAGCAAAACTTAATATTGCAAGGCGTCTACATATGAATTACCTTATACACTTTTCAAAATGATTTGCTCAATTATACACTGCACAATTGTGTATAGAAATTTTATGATCAGGTGCATAATCGATTGGTTTTAAAGCATTAAGCATCAAAATATTTGCAACAAGCATGTAAACACACGTAGTCATCACAATAAAGTCAGTATGTATATAATGTCAAGGTCAGAAGGAAATTTATTACAAAACATTGTTTGACATTTTTACAAAAATCAATCAAACTGCACGCTAAGCACATCTTGAGCAGATGAATCTTCTTTGCTGCATACTTCATCATAAACGTTTATCTTCAAATTTATCAATTTGTCTTTAGTCTCATCAACTTTTTCCTGAGTACCAGGAGGCATAAGTTTGGCAATAGCAGCAGAAGGGGTCTGGTTGGGAGCAAGGCGTTTAAATAGCTTGCCGTTCACATCAGCAATAGCATGGGTGCAGGCAGCATCAACATAATCATTGTAGGGATTCCCTACAAGACTGGATCCAAGCACCTTAGCTATCAGACCTGGTATACCCTTCTTAAGCTCAGTAAAATTACCTTCGCCTTTCTCCGCCCTCCGGAGAAGCTCAGCAGACTTTTCTCTCTCTGCATTCAGCTGCTTCTCCAGCTCACCCACTTTCACCTGCTCCTCTTCAAGTCTATTCTTCTCAGCATCCCTTTCCCCTTGCAGAGCAACAGCAGCATCTTGAGCACTTTTTAGCTCAGCTTCTTTAGCCTTTATTATTTTCTGCACATCACTTAAGGCACGCTCAGCATCAGCAGCTCTTTTACGAGCATTTGCACCTTCAGTTATGTCTTTACGGGCTATAGCAAGAATAGACTCTTGATGCTTCTGCAGTTGCAGCACAAAGTCCAGATGATTGGTTAGCAGTACATGAGCTGCCATAGTTGATTCCCTGAGTTGATCAGAATGGAGAGCAGTGAATTGGGGTTTCAGCTCAGGGATAACATAACCCTGTACAAGAAAAAAAATTTTATGAGTACTTTCAGGCAACTCACATCAATAAATTACAAACATATACATGCAGAAGATCTTATCATTCATACCTGAAGAAGAGTTGCAAATTCTTTATCCTTAGTGGCAGGGTTTGCAATGATGGCCTGCAATGCCTTCACATGAGCAGGAAGAGTTGGCTCTTGCACATTGGAGGATGTGATAGCTGGGTTAGTGATATTAGGAGGAGGAGAATGATAAGCAGAGTTGCCTTCCGGCCTATCTTCATGAAACTCAGATTCATCGAATGGAGTAAAGTTTGGGTCAGGCGTTTTCAGGCCCTTCTCTCCTTCACTTTCAAGGATCTCCTCCGACCTCCGTTCACCGCTGAAATGTCCCGTTCTTATTGATTAAAAACGTTCCATATTAATTGATTTCGTTGCGAGGTTTTGACCTCTATATGAGACGTTTTTCAAAGACTGCATTCATTTTTAAAACAAACCATAACCTTTATTTCATAAATAAAGGTTTAAAAAGCTTTACGTAGATTATCAAATAATGATAATCTAAAATATCCTGTTTACACACGACCATTACATAATGGTTTACAATACAAATATGTTACATCGAAATTAGTTTCTTGAATGCAGTTTTTACACAATATCATACAAACATGGACTCCAAATCTTGTCCTTATTTTAGTATGCAACAGCGGAAGCTCTTAATATTCACCTGAGAATAAACATGCTTTAAACGTCAACAAAAATGTTGGTGAGTTATAGGTTTAACCTATATATATCAAATCGTAACAATAGACCACAAGATTTCATATTTCAATACACATCCCATACATAGAGATAAAAATCATTCATATGGTGAACACCTGGTAACCGACAATAACAAGATGCATATATAAGAATATCCCCATCATTCCGGGACACCCTTCGGATATGATATAAATTTCGAAGTACTAAAGCATCCGGTACTTTGGATGGGGTTTGTTAGGCCCAATAGATCTATCTTTAGGATTCGCGTCAATTAGGGTGTCTGTTCCCTAATTCTTAGATTACCAGACTTAATAAAAAGGGGCATATTCGATTTCGATAATTCAACCATAGAATGTAGTTTCACGTACTTGTGTCTATTTTGTAAATCATTTATAAAACCTGCATGTATTCTCATCCCAAAAATATTAGATTTTAAAAGTGGGACTATAACTCACTTTCACAGATTTTTACTTCGTCGGGAAGTAAGACTTGGCCACTGTTGATTCACGAACCTATAACAATATATACATATATATTAAAGTATGTTCAAAATATATTTACAACACTTTTAATATATTTTGATGTTTTAAGTTTATTAAGTCAGCTGTCCTCGTTAGTAACCTATAACTAGTTGTCCACAGTTAGATGTACAGAAATAAATCGATAAATATTATCTTGAATCAATCCACGACCCAGTGTATACGTATCTCAGTATTGATCACAACTCAAACTATATATATTTTGGAATCAACCTCAACCCTGTATAGCTAACTCCAACATTCACATATAGAGTGTCTATGGTTGTTCCGAAATATATATAGATGTGTCGACATGATAGGTCGAAACATTGTATACGTGTCTATGGTATCTCAAGATTACATAATATACAATACAAGTTGATTAAGTTATGGTTGGAATAGATTTGTTACCAATTTTCACGTAGCTAAAATGAGAAAAATTATCCAATCTTGTTTTACCCATAACTTCTTCATTTTAAATCCGTTTTGAGTGAATCAAATTGCTATGATTTCATATTGAACTCTATTTTATGAATCTAAACAGAAAAAGTATAGGTTTATAGTCAGAAAAATAAGTTACAAGTCGTTTTTGTAAAGGTAGTCATTTCAGTCGAAAGAACGACGTCTAGATGACCATTTTAGAAAACATACTTCCACTTTGAGTTTAACCATAATTTTTGGATATAGTTTCATGTTCATAATAAAAATCATTTTCTCAGAATAAAAACTTTTAAATCAAAGTTTATCATAGTTTTTAATTAACTAACCCAAAACAGCCCGCGGTGTTACTACGACGGCGTAAATCCGGTTTTACGGTGTTTTTCGTGTTTCCAGGTTTTAAATCATTAAGTTAGCATATCATATATATATAGAACATGTGTTTAGTTGATTTTAAAAGTCAAGTTAGAAGGATTAACTTTTGTTTGCGAACAAGTTTAGAATTAACTAAACTATGTTCTAGTGATTACAAGTTTAAACCTTCGAATAAGATAGCTTTATATGTATGAATCGAATGATGTTATGAACATCATTACTACCTTAAGTTCCTTGGATAAACCTACTGGAAAATATAAAAATGGATCTAGCTTCAATGGATCCTTGGATGGCTCGAAGTTCTTGAAGCAGAATCATGACAGGAAAACAAGTTCAAGTAAGATCATCACTTGAAATAAGATTGTTATAGTTATAGAAATTGAACCAAAGTTTGAATATGATTATTACCTTGTATTAGAATGATAACCTACTGTAAGAAACAAAGATTTATTGAGGTTGGATGATCACCTTACAAGATTGGAAGTGAGCTAGCAAACTTGAAAGTATTCTTGATTTTATGAAACTAGAACTTTTGGAATTTATGAAGAACACTTAGAACTTGAAGATAGAACTTGAGAGAGATCAATTAGATGAAGAAAATTGAAGAATGAAAGTGTTTGTAGGTGTTTTTGGTCGTTGGTGTATGGATTTGATATAAAGGATATGTAATTTTGTTTTCATGTAAATAAGTCATGAATGATTACTCATATTTTTGTAATTTTATGAGATATTTCATGCTAGTTGCCAAATGATGGTTCCCACATGTGTTAGGTGACTCACATGGGCTGCTAAGAGCTGATCATTGGAGTGTATATACCAATAGTACATACATCTAAAAGCTGTGTATTGTACGAGTACGAATACGGGTGCATACGAGTAGAATTGTTGATGAAACTGAACGAGGATGTAATTGTAAGCATTTTTGTTAAGTAGAAGTATTTTGATAAGTGTATTGAAGTCTTTCAAAAGTGTATAAATACATATTAAAACACTACATGTATATACATTTTAACTGAGTCGTTAAGTCATCGTTAGTCGTTACATGTAAGTGTTGTTTTGAAACCTTTAGGTTAACGATCTTGTTAAATGTTGTTAACCCAATGTTTATAATATCAAATGAGATTTTAAATTATTATATTATCATGATATTATCATGTATGAATATCTCTTAATATGATATATATACATTAAATGTCTTTACAACGATAATCGTTACATATATGTCTCGTTTAAAAATCATTAAGTTAGTAGTCTTGTTTTTACATATGTAGTTCATTGTTAATATACTTAATGATATGTTTACTTATCATAGTATCATGTTAACTATATATATATCCATATATATGTCATCATATAGTTTTTACAAGTTTTAACGTTCGTGAATCACCGGTCAACTTGGGTGGTCAATTGTCTATATGAAACATATTTCAATTAATCAAGTCTTAACAAGTTTGATTTCTTAACATGTTGGAAACATTTAATCATGTAAATATCAATCTAAATTAATATATATAAACATGGAAAAGTTCGGGTCACTACCGTACCTACCCGTTAAATAAATTTCGTCCCGAAATTTTAAGCTGTTGAAGGTGTTGACGAATCTTCTGGAAATAGATGCGGGTATTTCTTCTTCATCTGATCTTCACGCTCCCAGGTGAACTCGGGTCCTCTACGAGCATTCCATCGAACCTTAACAATTGGTATCTTGTTTTGCTTAAGTCTTTTAACCTCACGATCCATTATTTCGACGGGTTCTTCGATGAATTGAAGTTTTTCGTTGATTTGGATTTCATCTAACGGAATAGTGAGATCTTCTTTAGCAAAACATTTCTTTAAATTCGAGACGTGGAAAGTGTTATGTACAGCCGCGAGTTGTTGAGGTAACTCTAGTCGGTAAGCTACTGGTCCGACACGATCAATAATCTTGAATGGTCCAATATACCTTGGATTTAATTTCCCTCGTTTACCAAATCGAACAACGCCTTTCCAAGGTGCAACTTTAAGCATGACCATCTCTCCAATTTCAAATTCTATATCTTTTCTTTTAATGTCAGCGTAGCTCTTTTGTCGACTTTGGGCGGTTTTCAACCGTTGTTGAATTTGGATGATCTTCTCGGTAGTTTCTTGTATAATCTCCGGACCCGTAATCTGTCTATCCCCCACTTCACTCCAACAAATCGGAGACCTGCACTTTCTACCATAAAGTGCTTCAAACGGCGCCATCTCAATGCTTGAATGGTAGCTGTTGTTGTAGGAAAATTCTGCTAACGGTAGATGTCGATCCCAACTGTTTCCGAAATCAATAACACATGCTCGTAGCATGTCTTCAAGCGTTTGTATCGTCCTTTCGCTCTGCCCATCAGTTTGTGGATGATAGGCAGTACTCATGTCTAGACGAGTTCCTAATGCTTGCTGTAATGTCTGCCAGAATCTTGAAATAAATCTGCCATCCCTATCAGAGATAATAGAGATTGGTATTCCATGTCTGGAGACGACTTCCTTCAAATACAGTCGTGCTAACTTCTCCGTCTTGTCATCTTCTCTTATTGGTAGGAAGTGTGCTGATTTGGTGAGACGATCAACTATTACCCAAATAGTATCAAAACCACTTGCAGTCCTTGGCAATTTAGTGATGAAATCCATGGTAATGTTTTCCCATTTCCATTCCGGGATTTCGGGTTGTTGAAGTAGACCTGATGGTTTTTGATGCTCAGCTTTGACCTTAGAACACGTCAAACATTCTCCTACGTATTTAGCAACATCGGCTTTCATACCCGGCCACCAAAAATGTTTCTTGAGATCCTTGTACATCTTCCCCGTTCCAGGATGTATTGAGTATCTGGTTTTATGAGCTTCTCTAAGTACCATTTCTCTCATATCTCCAAATTTTGGTACTCAAATCCTTTCAGCCCTATACCGGGTTCCGTCTTCCCGAATATTAAGATGCTTCTCCGATCCTTTGGGTATTTCATCCTTTAAATTTCCCTCTTTTAAAACTCCTTGTTGCGCCTCCTTTATTTGAGTAGTAAGGTTATTATGAATCATTATATTCATAGATTTTACTCGAATGGGTTCTCTGTCCTTCCTGCTCAAGGCATCGGCTACCACATTTGCCTTCCCCGGGTGGTAACGAATCTCAAAGTCGTAATCATTCAATAATTCAATCCACCTACGCTGCCTCATATTCAGTTGTTTCTGATTAAATATGTGTTGAAGACTTTTGTGGTCGGTATATATAATACTTTTGACCCCATATAAGTAGTGCCTCCAAGTCTTTAATGCAAAAACAACCGCGCCTAATTCCAAATCATGCGTTGTATAATTTTGTTCGTGAATCTTCAATTGTCTAGACGCATAAGCAATCACCTTCGTTCGTTGCATTAATACACAACCGAGACCTTGCTTTGATGCGTCACAATAAATCACAAAATCATCATTCCCTTCAGGCAATGACAATATAGGTGCCGTAGTTAGCTTTTTCTTCAATAACTGAAATGCTTTCTCTTGTTCATCATTCCATTCAAATTTCTTCCCTTTATGCGTTAATGCGGTCAAGGGTTTTGCTATTCTGGAAAAGTCTTGGATGAACCTTCTGTAGTAACCAGCTAGTCCTAAAAACTGGCGTATGTGTTTCGGAGTTTTCGGGGTTTCCCACTTTTCAACAGTTTCTATCTTTGCCGGATCCACCTTAATACCTTCTTTGTTCACTATGTGACCGAGGAATTGAACTTCTTCCAACCAAAATGCACACTTTGAAAACTTAGCGTACAATTCTTCCTTCCTCAATACTTCTAACACCTTTTTCAAATGTTCACCGTGTTCTTGGTCATTCTTTGATTAAATAAGTATGTCATCAATGAAAACAATGACAAACTTGTCAAGGTATGGTCCACACACTCGGTTCATAAGGTCCATGAACACAGCTGGTGCATTAGTTAAACCAAATGGCATGACCATAAACTCATAATGACCGTAACGTGTTCTGAAAGCAGTCTTTGGAATATCATCTTCTTTCACCCGCATTTGATGATACCCGGAACGTAAGTCAATCTTTGAATAAACAGACGAGCCTTGTAGTTGATCAAATAAGTCGTCGATTCTCGGTAGTGGGTAGCGGTTCTTGATGGTAAGTTTGTTCAACTCTCGGTAGTCGATACACAACCTGAATGTACCATCTTTCTTCTTGACAAACAAAACAGGAGCTCCCCACGGTGATGTGCTTGGTCGAATGAAACTACGCTCTAAAAGTTCTTGTAATTGGCTTTGCAGTTCTTTCATCTCGCTGGGTGCGAGTCTGTAAGGAGCACGAGCTATTGGTGCAGCTCCTGGTACAAGATCTATTTGAAATTCAACGGATCGATGTGGGGGTAATCCCGGTAATTCTTTCGGAAATACATCGGGAAATTCTTTTGCAATGGGAACATCATTGATGCTCTTTTCTTCAGTTTGTACTTTCTCGACGTATGCTAGAACAGCATAGCAACCTTTTCTTATTAGTTTTTGTGCCTTCAAATTACTAATAAGATGTAGCTTCGTTTTGCCCTTTTCTCCGTACACCATTAAGGGTTTTCCTTTTTCTCGTATAATGCGAATTACATTTTTGTAACAAACGATCTCCGCTTTCACTTCTTTCAACCAGTCCATACCGATTATCACATCAAAACTCCCTAACTCTACTGGTATCAAATCAATCTTAAATGTTTCGCTAACCAGTTTAATTTCTCGATTCCGACATATATTATCTGCTGAAATTAATTTACCATTTGCTAATTCGAGTAAAAATCTACTATCCAAAGGCGTCAATGGACAACTTAATTTAGCACAAAAATCTCTACTCATATAGCTTCTATCCGCACCCGAATCAAATAAAACGTAAGCAGATTTATTGTCAATAAGAAACGTACCCGTAACAAGCTCCGGGTCTTCCTGTGCCTCTACCGCATTAATATTGAAAACTCTTCCACGGCCTTGTCCATTCGTGTTCTCCTGGTTCGGGCAATTTCTAATAATGTGGCCTGGTTTTCCACATTTATAACAAACTACATTGGCATAACTTGCTCCGACACTACTTGCTCCGCCATTACTCGTTCCGACACCATTTGTTCCTTTCGTTCTATAAACCCCTGGTCCGTAGACCTCACACTTCACTGCGCTATGACCATTTCTTTTACACTTGTTGCAAAATTTGGTGCAGAACCCCGAGTGATTCTTTTCACACCTTTGGCATAGCTGCTTCTGATTGTTGTTGTTGTTGCGGTTATTATTGTTGTTGGGATGATTGTTGTAGTTGCTGTTGTTGTTGTTGTTGTTGGGCCGTTTGTTGTAGTTGCGATTGATGTTGAGATTGTTGGGATAATTGTTGCGATTATTGTTGTAATTGCTGTTGTTGTTGTATTGGTGATTCTTATCACCGTTTTCCTCCCACTTTCTTTTGACTTGCTTCACATTGGCCTCTTCAGCAGTCTGTTCTTTAATTCTTTCTTCAATCTGGTTCACTAGTTTGTGAGCCATTCTACATGCCTGTTGTATGGAGGCGGGCTCGTGTGAACTTATATCTTCTTGGATTCTTTCCGGTAATCCTTTCACAAACGCGTCGATCTTCTCTTTCTCATCTTCGAATGCTCCCGGACACAATAGGCACAATTCTGTGAATCGTCTTTCGTACGTGGTAATATCAAATCCTTGGGTTCGTAACCCTCTAAGTTCTGTCTTGAGCTTATTGACCTCGGTTCTGGGACGGTACTTCTCGTTCATCAAGTGCTTGAATGCTGACCACGGTAGTGCGTACGCATCATCTTGTCCCACTTGCTCTAGATAGGTATTCCACCATGTTAACGCAGAACCTGTGAAGGTATGCGTAGCGTACTTCACTTTGTCCTCTTCAGTACACTTACTTATGGAAAACACCGATTCAACCTTCTCGGTCCACCGTTTCAATCCGATCGGTCCTTCGGTTCCATCAAATTCCAAAGGTTTGCAGGCAGTGAATTCTTTGTAGGTGCATCCTACACGATTTCCTGTACTGCTAGATCCAAGGTTATTGTTGGTATGTAGCGCAGCCTGTACTGCGGCTATGTTTGAAGCTAGAAAAGTACGGAATTCCTCTTCATTCATATTCACGGTGTGTCGAGTAGTCGGTGCCATTTCCTTCAAAATAGTTAAATGGAACAAGTTAATCATACAGAATATTAAGAGTAGTTAATAGTATTTCGTAGCATAATATGAACTCATTTATAAAAGCTTTTTCTTCATATTAGCGTTTTATAAGTTTAAATTCGGGTAGTACC
The DNA here is from genome assembly GCF_046630445.1 of Rutidosis leptorrhynchoides. Lineage (NCBI taxonomy): Eukaryota > Viridiplantae > Streptophyta > Magnoliopsida > Asterales > Asteraceae > Rutidosis > Rutidosis leptorrhynchoides. The sequence goes on from NC_092340.1 coordinate 205,432,401, forward strand.
TACCCGTTAAGTTCATACTTAGTAGCTAATATACAATTCAACTACTACAATTCTATATGAAAAACTGATTGTAATAATATTTCGCGTTCAAACTTTTATACAATATTTTACAAACTTACAATACCGCTTATTTTACATAAAGCATGAAATATAGCACACAATAACTTTGATACAAGATAGTTGTGAAGACAATTCTAGCTAGTACACAAGTCGTTCAGCAAAGGCAATAAAGACACGTAATTCATACGTCCAGAAACAAGTCATGCATTCTGGTTTTACTAGGACTACTTCCCATCCTTGGTCTTGTGCAACATAACCGTTATGGCCGTTGATAAGACAGCGTGTTGTAACGTCATCAAAGGGACGAGGGTTACGTAATGTCCAACAGTCCCGTAATAATCTAAAAACCTCATTTCTTACCCCAATTACCGACTCTGTCACTTGTGGAAACGTTTTGTTTAATAGTTGTAGCCCGATGTTCTTGTTCTCACTTTGGTGAGAAGCGAACATTACTAATCCGTAAGAATAACATGCTTCTTTATGTTGCATGTTAGCCGCTTTTTCTAAATCACGAAGTCCAATATTCGGATATATTGAGTCAAAATAATTTCTTAACCCGTTGCGTAAAATAGCATTTGGGTTCCCCGCAATATATGCGTCAAAGTAAACACATCGTAACTTATGGGTTTCCCAATGTGATATCCCCCATCTTTCAAACGAAAGTCTCTTATAAACCAAGACATTCTTGGAACGTTCTTCGAATGTCTTACAAACTGATCTCGCCTTAAATAGTTGTGCCGAAGAATTCTGGCCGACTCTAGACAAGATTTCATCAATCATGTCTCCGGGTAGGTCTATTAAAATATTGGGTTGTCTATCCATTTTGTGTTTTTAAACTGTAAAATAGACAAGAGTTAGTTTCATAAAAAAATACTTATTAATACAAGCAATTTTTACATATATCATAAAGCATAAGAACACTATATTACATATATTACACCACACGAATACAACTATCTTATTCCGACTCGCTCGTTTCTTCTTCTTCTTCGGTTTTGGTTCGTTTTGCCAAGTTTCTAGGGATATATGATGTTCCCCTAATACGAGCCGTCGTTGTCCACATTGGTTTAGAAAAACCTGGTGGTTTAGAGGTTCCCGGGTCATTGTTACAACTTAAGGACTTCGGGGGTTGACGATACATATAAAGTTCATCGGGGTTGGAATTAGATTTCTCTATTTTTATGCCCTTTCCCTTATTATTTTCTTTTGCCTTTTTAAATTCAGTTGGGGTAATTTCTATAACATCATCGGAATTCTCGTCGGAATCCGATTCATCGGAGAATTGGTAATCCTCCCAATATTTTGCTTCCTTGGCGGAAACACCATTGACCATAATTAACTTTGGTCGGTTGGTTAAGGATTTTCTTTTACTTAACCGTTTTATTATTTCCCCCACCGGTTCTATTTCTTCATCCGGTTCCGATTCTTCTTCCGGTTCCGATTCTTCTTCCGGTTCCGACTCTTCTTCCGGTTCCTCTTCGGGAAATTGTGAATCAGTCCACAAATCATTCCAATTTACATTTGACTCTTCATTATTATTAGGTGAGTCAATGGGACTTGTTCTAGAGGTAGACATCTATCACATAATATCAAACACGTTAAGAGATTAATATATCACATAATATTCATATGTTAAAAATATATAGTTTCCAACAAAAATGTTAAGCAATCATTTTTAAAGAAAACACGGTCGAAGTCCAGACTCACTAATGCATCCTAACAAACTCGATAAGACACACTAATGCAAATTTTCTGGTTCTCTAAGACCAACGCTCGGATACCAACTGAAATGTCCCGTTCTTATTGATTAAAAACGTTCCATATTAATTGATTTCGTTGCGAGGTTTTGACCTCTATATGAGACGTTTTTCAAAGACTGCATTCATTTTTAAAACAAACCATAACCTTTATTTCATAAATAAAGGTTTAAAAAGCTTTACGTAGATTATCAAATAATGATAATCTAAAATATCCTGTTTACACACGACCATTACATAATGGTTTACAATACAAATATGTTACATCGAAATCAGTTTCTTGAATGCAGTTTTTACACAATATCATACAAACATGGACTCCAAATCTTGTCCTTATTTTAGTATGCAACAGCGGAAGCTCTTAATATTCACCTGAGAATAAACATGCTTTAAACGTCAACAAAAATGTTGGTGAGTTATAGGTTTAACCTATATATATCAAATCGTAACAATAGACCACAAGATTTCATATTTCAATACACATCCCATACATAGAGATAAAAATCATTCATATGGTGAACACCTGGTAACCGACAATAACAAGATGCATATATAAGAATATCCCCATTATTCCGGGACACCCTTCGGATATGATATAAATTTCGAAGTACTAAAGCATCCGGTACTTTGGATGGGGTTTGTTAGGCCCAATAGATCTATCTTTAGGATTCGCGTCAATTAGGGTGTCTGTTCCCTAATTCTTAGATTACCAGACTTAATAAAAAGGGGCATATTCGATTTCGATAATTCAACCATAGAATGTAGTTTCACGTACTTGTGTCTATTTTGTAAATCATTTATAAAACCTGCATGTATTCTCATCCCAAAAATATTAGATTTTAAAAGTGGGACTATAACTCACTTTCACAGATTTTTACTTCGTCGGGAAGTAAGACTTGGCCACTGTTGATTCACGAACCTATAACAATATATACATATATATTAAAGTATGTTCAAAATATATTTACAACACTTTTAATATATTTTGATGTTTTAAGTTTATTAAGTCAGCTGTCCTCGTTAGTAACCTATAACTAGTTGTCCACAGTTAGATGTACAGAAATAAATCGATAAATATTATCTTGAATCAATCCACGACCCAGTGTATACGTATCTCAGTATTGATCACAACTCAAACTATATATATTTTGGAATCAACCTCAACCCTGTATAGCTAACTCCAACATTCACATATAGAGTGTCTATGGTTGTTCCGAAATATATATAGATGTGTCGACATGATAGGTCGAAACATTGTATACGTGTCTATGGTATCTCAAGATTACATAATATACAATACAAGTTGATTAAGTTATGGTTGGAATAGATTTGTTACCAATATTCACGTAGCTAAAATGAGAAAAATTATCCAATCTTGTTTTACCCATAACTTCTTCATTTTAAATCCGTTTTGAGTGAATCAAATTGCTATGATTTCATATTGAACTCTATTTTATGGATCTAAACAGAAAAAGTATAGGTTTATAGTCGGAAAAATAAGTTACAAGTCGTTTTTGTAAAGGTAGTCATTTCAGTCGAAAGAACGACGTCTAGATGACCATTTTAGAAAACATACTTTCACTTTGAGTTTAACCATAATTTTTGGATATAGTTTCATGTTCATAATAAAAATCATTTTCTCAGAATAACAACTTTTAAATCAAAGTTTATCATAGTTTTTAATTAACTAACCCAAAACAGCCCGCGGTGTTACTACGACGGCGTAAATCCGGTTTTACGGTGTTTTTCGTGTTTCCAGGTTTTAAATCATTAAGTTAGCATATCATATAGATATAGAACATGTGTTTAGTTGATTTTAAAAGTCAAGTTAGAAGGATTAACTTTTGTTTGCGAACAAGTTTAGAATTAACTAAACTATGTTCTAGTGATTACAAGTTTAAACCTTCGAATAAGATAGCTTTATATGTATGAATCGAATGATGTTATGAACATCATTACTACCTTAATTTCCTTGGATAAACCTACTGGAAAAGAGAAAAATGGATCTAGCTTCAATGGATCCTTGGATGGCTCGAAGTTCTTGAAGCAGAATCATGACACGAAAACAAGTTCAAGTAAGATCATCACTTGAAATAAGATTGTTATAGTTATAGAAATTGAACCAAAGTTTGAATATGATTATTACCTTGTATTAGAAAGATAACCTACTGTAAGAAACAAAGATTTCTTGAGGTTGGATGATCACCTTACAAGATTGGAAGTGAGCTAGCAAACTTGAAAGTATTCTTGATTTTATGAAACTAGAACTTTTGGAATTTATGAAGAACACTTAGAACTTGAAGATAGAACTTGAGAGAGATCAATTAGATGAAGAAAATTGAAGAATGAAAGTGTTTGTAGGTGTTTTTGGTCGTTGGTGTATGGATTAGATATAAAGGATATGTAATTTTGTTTTCATGTAAATAAGTCATGAATGATTACTCATATTTTTGTAATTTTATGAGATATTTCATGCTAGTTGCCAAATGATGGTTCCCACATGTGTTAGGTGACTCACATGGGCTGCTAAGAGCTGATCATTGGAGTGTATATACCAATAGTACATACATCTAAAAGCTGTGTATTGTACGAGTACGAATACGGGTGCATACGAGTAGAATTGTTGATGAAACTGAACGAGGATGTAATTGTAAGCATTTTTGTTAAGTAGAAGTATTTTGATAAGTGTATTGAAGTCTTTCAAAAGTGTATAAATACATATTAAAACACTACATGTATATACATTTTAACTGAGTCGTTAAGTCATCGTTAGTCGTTACATGTAAGTGTTGTTTTGAAACCTTTAGGTTAACGATCTTGTTAAATGTTGTTAACCCAATGTTTATAATATCAAATGAGATTTTAAATTATTATATTATCATGATATTATCATGTATGAATATCTCTTAATATGATATATATACATTAAATGTCTTTACAACGATAATCGTTACATATATGTCTCGTTTAAAAATCATTAAGTTAGTAGTCTTGTTTTTACATATGTAGTTCATTGTTAATATACTTAATGATATGTTTACTTATCATAGTATCATGTTAACTATATATATATCCATATATATGTCATCATATAGTTTTTTCAAGTTTTAACATTCGTGAATCACCGGTCAACTTGGGTGGTCAATTGTCTATATGAAACATATTTCAATTAATCAAGTCTTAACAAGTTTGATTGCTTAACATGTTGGAAACATTTAATCATGTAAATATCAATCTCAATTAATATATATAAACATGGAAAAGTTCGGGTCACTACAACCGCCCTCCACGGCCTTCCCCTGGCTATCATCCGACTCTGCTAAAATCACTAACAAGAACAAATTAGCATTATGAACAAACATAACAGTTATAAGCAAAAACATATGCATTTTCAAAAAAGAGCAGAATGAACATACTTCTCCTGCGTTTCTGCTTATTACCCTCCTATGTACTCTTCGCCCTTTTAGAGCCTATGCTCTTCTTTCTTGTCTTTTGGGTTGGAGGAGGAGTAGGGTTAGTTTTGAAGGTATTTCGTATGCCCGAGAGACATATTAAATTAATGTGGCTAATGTGTTATGATCCAAGTCGGGTCATACCCAATAACAAGCTTACCAACACTTTATATGTATTTATTTTAACGGTTGGATTGTTAAATAGATACGCGACACTTGAACTTTAGAAAAATCGGTTTTCTAAATAATAATCACTTGAGATAAATTATTTGGATAATTTATATATGATGTGGATTTAATTATTTATAGGTTTAAATAATTATGTTATGTTATATTTTATAAAATGGTTTATAAAATTATTGCAAGTAACAAATACATGTTTATTTTATACAAGTTTTATAAAATTATTACAAGTTTTATAAAATCATTCTTGTTATAAAATAATGGATGGTGGGCAGATTTTGGAGCCCCAAGAAATTCTATCCCATGCTTATTCTTGTTGCTTTCCATAACACAATTCCACATATACATGTCCTTTGACTAGTAGCAATACATACATGCAATTGTACATCAAAATTCTGCACAAAACTCTCCTAAAACCCAGCTGAATTTTTTGGCCTTTTGGGAGGAAGAAAGGGTTCTTCATTTGGTTATTGCAAGCTCAATTCAAGTGTTATTAAATCCTAACCAAAGGCTAGGTGTTGGTGCAAAAGCTTGGGGTATTTCTCCTTGAGGTTTCATCACTTTGAAGCTCCATTCTTCATCATCTTCATCATCTTCATCATCTTCTTTTGAACTAACCCTCAACTAGCTTGAGGAGGTATAAACTCTAAACCCACTCTTAGTTTGTAAGTATGTTTCACAACTTGATCCTTATTGGGATTTAACTTTAATTGGTTAAAGATTTACAAGTTTCAAAATGGTAATCTACACGCTTCCGCAAATCTTATTTCTTGAATGATTACAAGTATTATGAAACTTGTTAAATCCCAACAATGGTATCTAGAGCCGAAGTTGTTGAAATATGCTTCGAGATGGTTATTAAACCCACTATAATTTTGCATTCTATAAACATGCATGAAGTAGAATGTAAAATTTTGGTTTTGGGTGGTTTGTCATTTTGGCCAAAATCACTTGTGATTCTGCATTCTGTACTGCCAATCACTTGTGATTATGTACTTCCAATCACTTGTGATTCTGTACTACTAATCACTTGTGATTCTGTGCTGCCAATCACTTGTGATTCTGTACTACCAATCACTTGTGATTCTGTGTTGCCGATCACTTGTGATTCTGTATTGCCAATCACTTGTGATTCTGTGTTGCAGATCACTTGTGATTCTGTGTTTCCAATCACTTGTGATTCTGTATTGCCTATCACTTGTGTTGATGATGTTCACAATCTAAGCCTTGACCTTGTGTTTGGTTGCATGCATGGTTGATTGATATTTATTCAATTGGTTTGTAATAATATTTATTCATTTGGCATGTAATAATTCATTTGGTTATGTAATTTATTTTATATTTGGTATGTAAAATAGATTAGGTTGTAATTTCATTTTTTAGACAAAATGTATTAGGATATATTTTGTAAAATGATGAAGAATGATGAAGACTTTAAGAACACATGAAGAAGCATTTGGATGCAAGGTTAAGTGGGAGATTTGAAATCTCCTACTTTGTGTAATTACCCCTTATCCGGTGGGATTTGTTTTCGGCTAAACAAATGTCTACTAAAATGGCTTGATTGTGAACATATTTGTTTTGCATGCATGGTTGTTTATTGTATGAATGTGGATTGTATGTTTGTATGCTAAAAGTTAATCACACAAGTTAACAACAAGCAAAATGGCAATTTAATTGGTTAAATTATACATTAATTAACGACATGCAAAACGACAATTTAATTGGTTAAATTAAAAATGGCTAAAAGGACATTAATAAACGGTTATTAAGAACATGATTAGGATCATATATATAAAATGGTTTATAGACATGAAAATGGATTTTCATAAGAACCATACACTAAATGCATGTTGGTGTATGGCATAAAAGTTTTCTCAAACTAGAAATAATGAAAACTTAAAATCCCTTTAACACACTAGGTTAACAAGTTTAAACGCCATCCTATTGTATGACACTTAAACGTATTAAGGAACTTATAATGGGATAAAGGTCACCTAACCGTTATGATCAAACTAATATGATTAAGGTAAATTTCATACACTTGTCGGATAAAGGTCACCTAACCACTTGTATGTTAAGTTTACATGTCTAAACAAGTAGGACGACTTGATTTGGAAATCATGAACTTAGGGTCACCGAAGCATGATGAACAAATAGGCATTGATGGGATAATATGTCATGCAAAAGGATTGCATGATCCCATAACTTAGAAGTTGCAAAAGGATTGCAATTGTCATATAATGACTACCTAGCTAAATCAAATGACGGGATAAAGGTCACCTAACCGAAATTTGGTTTACCGTTGGATTCTAAAATTTAATATATATATCAATTGGATTTAAAGGGTATTGATTGTTAAATTTAAAATCGATACTTAAATGAACTTTGTTAAATTTTGTAGATGGCCGCCAATAACAACAACATGCAAAACGCACCTATTAACTTGAACAACCTATCGTTAAGGTCTCTCCTCGAGAAAGACAAACTCAACCATACAAACTTTATGGATTGGTTCCGCAATCTTAGGATTGTCCTCAAACTTGAGGATAAGGCGTATGTGTTGGAAGACCCCATTCCCGATTAACCCGACGAGGATGAGACGGAAGGCATGGCGTATTGGGATAAGTATTGCACCGATTCGGTGCAAGTCGCTTGCCTAATGCTTGGGACTATGATACCCGAACTCCAAAAGGATTTCGAGCATCATACTGCATACGACATGATCACGCAATTGAAGGAGATGTTCCTTCAACAAGCATGTGTCGAGTGCTTCGAGACCGTTCGAGCGCTTCATGCATGTCGTATGGACGACTCCCAATCCGTTTCATCTTATGTCCTTAAGATGAAAAGCCTCATTGATCGCGCAAACCGTCTTAATCTCAACATATCTAATGAGCTAGCCTCGGATCTTATCCTAAACTCCTTGTCAAAGAGGTTTGACCAATTTGTAATTAATTACAATATGAATGGGATGGATAAGACCATTGGCGAACTTCATGGCATGCTTAGGACGGCAGAAACTAGCATGGGTAAGAGGGCTTCACCCGTGCTAATGATCAATGATGGTGGGTCCAAAGGTAATAACACCTCTAAGCCAAAGGCGGCTAAGAGGAAAGGACCCGCCCATCAAGGCAAGGGAAAGGGGAGGATGGTTACCCCAACCAAAAACAAGAACAAGAAGCAAAAGGTTGCCGGACAAGCAAACCCCAAGGAAGACCCGTGCTTCGGTTGCGGTGAAATGGGTCACTGGAAACGAAACTGCCCGGTCTACCTTAAGGAGTTGAAGGAAAGGAGGGATGCGGGGCAAACCTCAGGTAATATATATATGGTATATATAGAGCTTAGTATTACTTCTTCTAATACATGGGTATTAGACACTGGATGTGGAACTCACATTTGCAATTCTTTGCAGGGGTTCAAAAGAAGTAGAAAGCAAACGGGAACATCAAGTCTCTTTATGGGTAATGGAGCCAAAGTGCAAGTGAAGGCTCAAGGAGACTTTGTATTAAAGCTTCCAAGTGGTTTGGAACTTAGTTTGAACAATGTTTTGTATGCACCGGATTTATGTCGAAACATTATTTCAGTTTCCTGTTTAAAACAATGTGGGTTTTATCTTAATTTTGTTAATGATGTTATCCACGTTTATTTAGATAATGTATTCTATTTTAAGGCTTCGCCTTCAAATGGAATTTATGAATTGGTTCATGATGACACATCATCTAGTAGCTCAATATACCATACTAGCACCAAGAAACTCAAAAGGGATTTGAGTGATTCCTACTTATGGCATTGTCGCCTTGGTCACATAAACAAGAATCGAATGCATACACTTCAAAAGAATGGCCTTTTGAAATCAAATGAACTAGACTCGTTTGATGTATGTGAATCTTGTTTACAAGGCAAAATGACTAAAGCACCTTTCAAAGGGATCTATGAAAGGGCTAAGGACTTATTGGGATTAATACATTCGGATGTATGTGGACCCTTTAAGCCCATAACTAGGAATGGTGAAAGATACTTCGTTACTTTCATTGATGACTTCAGTCGTTTCGGATATGTCTACTTATTAAGACATAAGGACGAAACTTTTGAAGCATTCAAAGAGTATCAAAGCGAAGTACAAAATCAACTCAATAAGACAATCAAGGTACTTCGTACCGATAGATGAGGTGAATACCTAAGTGATGCTTTCCAAGATCATCTTAGAAGTTGTGGGATTATCTCGCAACTCAATCCTCCTGGAACACCCCAACTGAATGGAGTTTCCGAAAGGAGGAACCGAACCATAATGGATATGGTTCGATCTATGATGGCTAGAAGCTCGTTACCTCTATCATTTTGGGGTTATTGTCTATGCTCCGCGGCTCGTATTTTAAATATGGCCCCAACCAAGAAAGTGGAACGAACACCTCATGAGATGTGGTTTGGAAAACCTCCATCTCTATCATACTTAAAGGTATGGGGATGTGAAGCTTATCCTAAGCGTTACGTCCCTAATAAGTTGAATGCTCGATCCATGAAGTGTATCTTCATAGGATATCCCAAGGATAATATGGGATATTATTTCTATTATCCATCCGAGCAGAATGTATTTGTTGCTCGGAAGGCGGAATTCCTTGAAACTAAGTTCCTAATGGAAGGAAGTAGTGAAAGGAAGATAGATCTTGAAGAGGTTCAAGATCAAGTAGATGATACACAATTGGTTGACACTAGCACTCAACATGAAAATGTTGAGAGTGATCAAATGGATGATCAAAATACACAAGACGTTCACAGATCTGGTAGGATTAGTAATCCTCCTGAGAGATATGGGTTTCTCATGGATGGTTGCTATGTGGTTGATTTGGATGAACCAATAAACTACCAAGATGCTTTATCAAGGATTGATAAAGATAAATGGCAGGAAGCCATGAACGCTGAGATGCAATCCATGTATGACAACCAAGTTTGGGAACTTGTTACACAACCTGCTGGCTCAAGGCTAGTTGATTGTAAATGGCTTTTCAAAATGAAAACCGACATACATGGAAACTTGGATACATATAAAGCTAGACTTGTAGCAAAAGGTTTCACTCAAACTTAAGGGGTTGACTATGATGAAACTTTTTCGCCTGTGGCAATGCTAAAGTCTATTAGGATATTACTTGCCATTGCTGCTCATTATGATTATGAAATATGGCAAATGGATGTCAAGACCGCTTTCCTAAATGGATATCTTGTGGAAGATGTCTATATGGTTCAGCCTGAAGGTTTTGTTGATCCGAAATATCCTAAAAAGGTATGCAAGTTAAAGAAGTCAATCTACAGATTGAAACAAGCATCTAGAATGTGGAATCATCGTTTTAATGAGGAAGTCGAGAAATTTGGCTTCATTAAAAATGGTGATGAAGCTTGTGTATATAAGAAAGCTAGTGGGAGCACTATCATGTTCCTTGTACTATATGTGGATGATATATTGTTATTTGGAAATGATATTCCGGCAATGCAAAGAGTTAAAACTTGGCTAAGTAAATGCTTCTCCATTAAGGATCTTGGAGAAGCACAATACATTTTGGGGATTGGGATCTACAGGGATAGTTCCAAGAAACTGATAGGTTTGAATCAAAGTGCATACATTGAAAAGATCTTGAAAAGGTTCAAGATGGAGAACTCTAAGAAAGGTTTGGTACCTATTCAAAGAGGAACACTCCTTAGTTCATCTCAGTGCCCCACCACGAAAGATGAACAAGAGAGAATGAAGAAAGTCCCATATGCGTCTGCCATTGGGTCAATCATGTATGCAATGATATGCATTAGACCGGATGTGTCATGCGCTCTTAGCCTGACAAGCAGATACCAGAATAACCCAGGAAACAGTCATTGGATTGCTGTCAAAAGTATATTGAAATACCTTAGGAGGACTAAGGATATGTTTCTGATATATGGGTCTGGTGAGGAGGAACTTGCTGTAAAAGGTTACGTGGATGCGAGTTTCCAAACTGATCGAGATGATTCTCGATCACAATCCGGTTATGTCTTCACATTAAATGGAGGTGCGGTCTCTTGGAAGAGTTCAAAACAGGATGTTGTTGCTTTATCCACTACAGAGTCGGAGTACATCGCCGCATCATTGGCAGCTCAGGAAGCTGCATGGATGAAGAAATTCATCGACGACTTAGGAGTAGTCCCTTCCATTCAGGACCCTCTTGAGATCTTTTGTGACAACGAGGGTGCGATTGCTCAAATCAAAGAACCTCGTGCTCACCAAAAGACCCGTCACATTGAGCGGAGATTCAACTACATAAGGGATGAAGTTGAAAAGGGAAAGATATGTATTCGCAAAGTTCACACATATCTTAATATAGCGGATCCTCTCACGAAGCTCTTACATGGAACAAAACATACTGGACATGTTTGTGCATTAGGGCTTCGATATTCTAGTGATTGGTCATGATCTGTTTTAAGTATTGTAACGGAACAAAATTGTTCAAACTCATTAATATAATTATGGTATTAATTTATTTTGAGTTATGTTCCTATTTTGCATATTTTATCCATGAATAAGTAATTATTCTAAATTCCGTAGTCGATCACATTTGTGGGAGCAAATGTGAGGTTTAGACTATTATGAACTTGGATTGGTATTCATTCACGGACTGAATGTGGGGCAAGGTTGCTACCAAGGTTCATAGATATTTGTGGGATACAAATATTGGAAGACCCGCTCTCAAGATTCACTAAATGGAGCCTTTGTGGTTGATCACATGTAATCTTGAGTAAAGGCGAATATCATTGTATCCTCTGACCTGAGATACATATTGGGTTCAGATATTTGCCAAGTATTGTGCCTTGATTCTTTCCTTCGCTATTCTGAAATATGGTAGTTCATAAGGAGGAGCTCAGGTATAATGCAAGGTATATATTTAGGACATATGTAGTCAAGATGGAATTTTTCCCTCTTATTCGTTGAGAGTCAGATGTCTAAGGCCTGATAAAGTTAAATCTAAAGGAGAGTGATCACTCTGTATCTCTTGGATTTAACATGACATCTAGGACAAAAGGATGTAATGAAAAGATTCACCTATTCATATTCGAGATGGGAACTCAAAAGGAATGATGTTATTGAATGGTACAAAGTCATAACATATTGGGGGTGATGGACGGTCGTTAGGTGGTATCCATCACTTGCATTAATTTCTTATGTTTCTCGTGCAAGTGGGAGATTGAAGGTATTTCGTATGCCCGAGAGACATATTAAATTAATGTGGCTAATGTGTTATGATCCAAGTCGGGTCATACCCAATAACAAGCTTACCAACACTTTATATGTATTTATTTTAACGGTTGGATTGTTAAATAAATACGCGACACTTGAACTTTAGAAAAATCGGTTTTCTAAATAATAATCACTTGAGATAAATTATTTGGATAATTTATATATGATGTGGATTTAATTATTTATAGGTTTAAATAATTATGTTTTGTTATATTTTATAAAATGGTTTATAAAATTATTGCAAGTAACAAATACATGTTTATTTTATACAAGTTTTATAAAATTATTACAAGTTTTATAAAATCATTCTTGTTATAAAATAATGGATGGTGGGCAGATTTTGGAGCCCCAAGAAAGTCTATCCCATGCTTATTCTTGTTGCTTTCCATAACACAATTCCACATATACATGTCCTTTGACTAGTAGCAATACATACATGCAATTGTACATCAAAATTCTGCACAAAACTCTCCTAAAACCCAGCTGAATTTTGTGGCCTTTTGGGAGGAAGAAAGGGTTCTTCATTTGGTTATTGCAAGCTCAATTCAAGTGTTATTAAATCCTTACCAAAGGCTAGGTGTTGGTGCAAAAGCTTGGGGTATTTCTCCTTGAGGTTTCATCACTTTGAAGCTCCATTCTTCATCATCTTCATCATCTTCTTTTGAACTAACCCTCAACTAGCTTGAGGAGGTATAAACTCTAAACCCACTCTTAGTTTGTAAGTATGTTTCACAACTTAATCCTTATTGGGATTTAACTTTAATTGGTTAAAGATTTACAAGTTTCAAAATGGTAATCTACACGCTTCCGCAAATCTTATTTCTTGAATGATTACAAGTATTATGAAACTTGTTAAATCTCAACAAGTTTCACCCGTGATGTCAACTGATGCCGATGTTTGCTGATCGGCGGTGGTGGTATCATCCGTTGTTCGCTCAGTGTCTGTATGTTCAGACCCGGATTCGCTGTCTGAGCTGCTCACAACAATTTCTTTTCCCTTTTCGGCATCAGCAGCAGCTTTAGTTTCAGCCGCAACTCTCTCCGCTTCTAGCTCTTTAGCAGTTTTGTCACGAGCAGTGACCTCTACATCATCATCAAGATCAGCGGATAAAAGAGCAGAGCGAACCTGCATCACGGAGTTGCCTGCAGAAGTTACACATGAATAGCAATATAAGTATACATGACAACAGTAGACACAAATCAATATATATATATAATAGGATGATCATATCACATCCTACCCTGTTTTTTCCCACAAAGTACTGGCACAGAATTGCTCGGCCATTCTTGGCTCACTTTGCACAGCACAAGAATTCCCTCATACCTTTCGTATGATCTGGGCGGAAGATGGAGTCCTTTCAAACTATTTACTATCCGCTGTTCTGTGGGAGAAATCTTAACACCCTTTCCTATGCCAGCATCAATAGCACCCCACTCCCGGACAACGGAGTATTCCTCCGGAATAACAGTTTCATCAACAAAGAAAAATGGACTTTTCCAGTCCTTCAAGTTTGAAACTCTATTTAGACCAACAAAATGATTATTTTTCTTTCTATCAATAGTAAGCCAGCAATCGCTAATTGTGCGGATTCTAAATAAAGAGATAAAAACATTAATGTGAGGCTTTATATTAATAGCATTGCAATACTTTTCAAAAGGGATATTTTTTGAAGGCCATGGGGATGCATCTGACTAAGACAGGCCCCATAATATCTAAGAAGGCGAAGAAGAAAGTTAGTAAGAGGAACACGGAGGTTGCCGTGGGTAATTTGTAAAGCGTATAAAGTAATTTTCCCCTCAGGAGGGTTGTCAGCAGTTTGTCCGATGGTGGGAAGAACAGGGTTGTATTGATTGAGATGGCGAAAGGCAATCTTTAAGCCATCTAAATATTCACTGGTTAATGATGAAGCCATCATGCTAACTTCTGGAATGTCAGCGGTATTTGATGAATAAGGCTTGGCGTGCTCTTGGCCAGTACTCTGTGAAGAAGCCATGATAATACAGTAAAAGATATCAACAAGAAGAAAATAGCAGTAAGATGAAGTGTACTGACCTTGGAAGATGGTAAACCTTAAAAAATTGAATATTGAAGAAGGCGATGAAGATTTGGGGGAGAAATATGCTTTTTAGATCTTAGCAAAAGTAAAAAAGTGATGGTAACAGGGTTATGACGGTTTTTATAGGGGTTCATCGGTGTAATTTTTATGGCCATGATTGAGACACGTGTATGGGTTAGTTTAAACGAAGGGTATGAAGTAACACTTTTTACAGCTGGAGGCGCGTGGATGATCTCAGCCGTAAAAAATTAATCATAACAACGTCAGTAAATTCATCTGCATTTAATGCCTAAAATGTTTTCCCCAATGCAAGTGGGCAATGAACAGGCTGGTTTGGCATGCGTTTTCAAAAGTTTAACGACTTCATCATTCTTCAAATGCTTAAGTCATTAAACTGGGGGGACTTAATGGTGTATCATATCGTATACACGCATAAAAGGCATAATGGTTGCATAAAAGTAGCATCAAGAAGGCTGGAAACAACAGTTCTGTAGAGTTGTCCATCCAGCATTCCCCGCTGTACAGGCTGCTCCATCATACGTAAGCCCTGAAGGCCGCCTAGCGCATAAGCCCTGGCCGGAGAACGCCACCTTCAGCATAAATTTCGGATCACGAATAACAGAACGTATCATCATCTGACACGTGTCCCCAAGCAATCTGGTGGATCTGACACTATAAATAGACCCCTTGGGTCATCATTTTACACAGTTCAGAGATTCTGACAACTTTGAGAGCTGAGACTTCACTTCTCTTTTCTCTCTCTACTTTCTCTCACTAGAAGTCATCCGGCTAGCATTTCTACGCTCTACGGACGACAGATTGATTAAGCCACCCCACAAGTTTCTAAACTTGTGAACCGGGTCTGCAGGGATTATTTCTCGAGGGTAAAAATCAATCGGCAACACTCCGCCCTCCTAGAGCTAGATTACTTCTAGTATCTTGTTGGCACACTAAGCCTTACCTCATAAGGAAATAGGTGTTAACAATTATATTATTAAACTACTTTAATAAGTATTTACTATATTAATATTAATAAATGTAATATAGAAATAAATATTAACTACCTAAAATACATAGGATAAATATAACTTAATTAGTAATATGATATGTAAATTATTAATATATCAACTCGTTAGTTGTTATTATATGTTTTAATATATATAACTGATATAGGTTCGTGAATCCGAGGCCAACCTTGCATTGTTCTGTTTCGTCGTATGCATATTTTTACTACAAAATATCGTATTGTGAGTTTTATTACTCCCTTTTTAAATGCTTTTGCAATATATATTTTTGGGACTGAGAATACATGCGCTTTTATAAATGTTTTACGAAATAGACACAAGTAATCGAAACTACATTATATGGTTGAATGACCGAAGCCGAATATGCCCCTTTTTGCTTGGTAGCCTAAGAATTAGTAAACCGATCTACTAATTGACGCGAATCCTAAAGATAGATCTATTGGGCCTAACAAACCCCATCCGAAGTACCGGATGATTTAGTACTTCTAATTCGTTTTGATCATGTCCGATGGATGTCCCGGAATGATGGGGATATTCTTATATGCATATTGTTAATGTCGGTTACCAGGTGTTCAATCCATATGAATGATTATTTTTGTCTCTATGCATGGGACGTATATTTATGAGAAATGGAAATGAAAATCTTGTGGTCTATTAAAATGATGAAAATGATCGATTTTGATAAACTAATGAACCCACCAACCTTTTGGTTGACACTTTAAAGCATGTTTGTTCTCAGGATTGAAAGAAATCTTCCGCTGTGCATTTTCTCATTTTAAAGATATTACTTGGAATCATTCATGGCATATTTCAAAAGACGTTGCATTCGAGTGGTTGAGTTCATCAAGATTATTATTAAGTCAATTATAGTTGGATATATTATGAAATGGTATGCATGCCTGCCAACTTTCGATGTAATGAAAGTTTGCCTTTTAAAAACGAATGCAATGATTGTAAAATGTATCATATAGAGGTCAAGTACCTCGCGATGTAACCAAATGTTATTGTATTCGTTCTTATGGATTAGGACGGGTCTTTACAGAAACTGCCATAATTAGTTTTCGATATGATCTTGAAGGTTATATGCTTAGAAACTAACATGATTAGCTAATACATGACTAGATGTTTATCAAACAAACTAGCTATTATGTCTAGTATGATTGTTACAAGTATACATTCTTAAATGAACACTTATCCCTAGGTCAAATCATATGGAACTATGTTATGATTTGATCACTTGTAACAATCTCAAAGCATGTCTTTATTGATTTTTAAAATCAATCTATCTCAAGTAAAATTACTTGAGATGAAGACATGATAGACTAAGTTAAGACCATAAGAAACTATATGTCTCACACATTGAAAATACGGTCTTATCCATGAACATAAAAACTAATCCACTCGCTTAAATGATTATGCAATTAAGAGAATAGAAACACCCAACAAACGCATGCTGCTCGGCATATTGAGAACATGATTTTGTACTTAATACTTACGATACTAAAACATGCTGTTTGCTCAGTACTTAGATGTTGATTTCATATGACCGTAGAACTTATGAAGACGATGAATATGGAAGAATAGCCATGAAGATAAAGAGAGTTTAGAGAAATTAAGATTAATATACCACAACTCTCTTGAACTTTTTACAATACAAAGGGTATCAACACTAAAGTAGGGAGCTTTGGGATCCTATATATTTCCCTCATCTATAAGATCCACTATACAAGGCATTGACACATAATTGACTCATTCTAGGGTTCCAACAATCTCCCCCATGAGTTAATGTGTCAAAATAGCTCCCTATCTAAAACATACAAAATTAAATGAAAGAAACTCGCTATAATAAACTAGCTTCCCCCATGAATCTTGTACGACCATTGATGTAGATCTCAAATCTTAATAATCTTGTGTCTTCAATGGTCTTTAAGTACGCACATCGAAAAGCATACGATAGAATTTTATTAACTTGAGTTGAAGTTTCGAAACTCTAGAAGGTCCCCCTCAAAGTACATAGGCTCTTTGTTTAACTCGAATCCTCGATCGCATTTTTTTTGAAAGGCAATCACACACACCCATACACTAATTTAAACACGAATATATACATGTCCACCCCGGGACTCGAACCCCCAACCTATAGGTTGAAGGGCCCACCTCGATACCCCTAGGCCAATGGCCCTTTGGTAATCCTCTATCGCTTTAGCTCGAACTTGAAACTCCCCATAAGATGTGGAAACTTCTTCGAATCTCTAACTCCTCCCCCCCCCAAACAAACAATTCTTTCTTAAAGTGTGAGTCCAATACCGTACGTGAATTAAAGTCATTACATGAAGTCCGAGTTCCATACTGTATGTGTTGGTCCCGAATTAACACCAGGAGGTTTGTAGAGGGGTGGGGTGAATACAATTCTTTTGTTAATTAAGTTTGATTAACATTTGAGGTATGTAATTAACAATCAATTAAATCAGAGTCACATGTAATTTTCAACGTTATTCTTTTATTGATATAATCTCAAAGAATCACAATTATCCTTTGGCAGAATACATAACCAGTTGATACAGTTTACACCTAATAGCTTTCGAAAAAATGAAGCTTTTGCAAGTTGGACTCTATTGATTTAATACCCACACCACTAATTTATACTATTATGGTTTCATCTATTTATAGATGCCCTAATAAATCTATTATCCACTGGTACAAAGGATGTTTGTACTTAGCCGACAATTGTAGCAGGAAGCACGTGGCTTCCCTTTCCTTCTTCAGTAGCTAATTGCAGGAACACCCATTTGGACATTCGTATTAATTAAACAAATAGAATGTTGGGTTCCCTAGGCGTTGCAAAAGTATTAACCATGAACTGCACATGGATTAATCTTCTGCATTCCTTCATTATCTTGTAAGGTCACTTGTCAGCCACTGACTCATGTCCTTCTCTATTCAACTTCATTTTCGATGTCAGTTAAATAGTTCCAATTGAATTAGACAACACATGAAACCATCATGCTTGTAATGGAGCATGATTTGCCTAAGTGTTGTGTGCTGCTCCAGCCTATGCTGGTTCTTTAGTTACTAATTCTTCTTTAAGTGCTCGTGCTGGTTCTACATATGTAGTGACCCGAACTTTTCCATGTTTATATATATTAATTGAGATTGATATTTACATGATTAAATGTTTCCAACATGTTAAGCAATCAAACTTGTTAAGACTTGATTAATTGAAATAGGTTTCATATAGACAATTGACCACCCAAGTTGACCGGTGATTCACGAACGTTAAAACTTGTAAAAACTATATGATGACATATATATGGTTATATATATAGTTAACATGATATTATGATAAGTAAACATATCATTAAGTATATTAACAATGAACTACATATGTAAAAACAAGACTACTAACTTAATGATTTTGAAACGAGACATATATGTAACGATTATCGTTGTAACGACATTTAATGTATATATATATATCATATTAAGAGATATTCGTACATCATAATATCATGAAAATATAATAATTTAAAATCTCTTTTGATATTATAAACATTGGGTTAACAACATTTAACAAGATCGTTAACCTAAAGGTTTCAAAACAACATTTACATGTAACGACTAACGATGACTTAACGACTCAGTTAAAATGTATATACATGTAGTGTTTTAATATGTATTCATACACTTTTGAAAGACTTCAAGACACTTATCAAAATACTTCTACTTAACAAAAATGCTTACAATTACATCCTCGTTCAGTTTCATCAACAATTCTACTCGTATGCACCCGTATTCGTACTCGTACAATACACAGCTTTTAGATGTATGTACTATTGGTATATTGTAGTGACCCGAACTTTTCCATGTTTATATATATTAATTGAGATTGATATTTACATGATTAAATGTTTCCAACATGTTAAGCAATCAAACTTGTTAAGACTTGATTAATTGAAATATGTTTCATATAGACAATTGACCACCCAAGTTGACCGGTGATTCACGAACGTTAAAACTTGTAAAAAACTATATGATGACATATATATGGTTATATATATAGTTAACATGATATTATGATAAGTAAACATATCATTAATTATATTAACAATGAACTACATATGTAAAAACAAGACTACTAACTTAATGATTTTGAAACGAGACATATATGTAACGTTTATCGTTGTAACGACATTTAATGTATATATATCATATTAAGAGATATTCGTACATCATAATATCATGATAATATAATAATTTAAAATCTCTTTTGATATTATAAACATTGGGTTAACAACATTTAACAAGATCGTTAACCTAAAGGTTTCAAAACAACACTTACATGTAACGACTAACGATGACTTAACGACTCAGTTAAAATGTATATACATGTAGTGTTTTAATATGTATTTATAAACTTTTGAAAGACTTCAATACACTTATCAAAATACTTCTACTTAACAAAAATGCTTACAATTACATTCTCGTTCAGTTTCATCAACAATTCTACTCGTATGCACCCGTATTCGTACTCGTACAATACACAGCTTTTAGATGTATGTACTATTGGTATATACACTCCAATGATCAGCTCTTAGCAGCCCATGTGAGTCACCTAACACATGTGGGAACCATCATTTGGCAACTAGCATGAAATATCTCATAAGATTACAAAAATATGAGTAATCATTCATGACTTATTTACATGAAAACAAAATTACATATCCTTTATATCTAATCCATACACCAACGACCAAAAACACCTACAAACACTTTCATTCTTCAATTTTCTTCATCTAATTGAACTCTCTCAAGTTCTATCTTCAAGTTCTAAGTGTTCTTCATAAATTCCAAAAGTTCTAGTTTCATAAAATCAAGAATACTTTCAAGTTTGCTAGCTCACTTCCAATCTTGTAAGGTGATCATCCAACCTCAAGAAATCTTTGTTTCTTACAGTAAGTTATCATTCTAATACAAGGTAATAATCATATTCAAACTTTGGTTCAATTTCTATAACTATAACAATCTTATTTCAAGTGATGATCTTACTTGAACTTGTTTTCGTGTCATGATTTTGCTTCAAGAACTTTGAGCCATCCAAGGATCCATTGAAGCTAGATCCATTTTTCTCTTTTCCAGTAGGTTCATCCAAGGAACTTAAGGTAGTAATGATGTTCATAACATCATTCGATTCATACATATAAAGCTATCTTATTCGAAGGTTTAAACTTGTAATCACTAGAACATAGTTTAGTTAATTCTAAACTTGTTCGCAAACAAAAGTTAATCCTTCTAACTTGACTTTTAAAATCAACTAAACACATGTTCTATATCTATATGATATGCTAACTTAATGATTTAAAACCTGGAAACACGAAAAACACCGTAAAACCGGATTTACGCCGTCGTAGTAACACCGCGGGCTGTTTTGGGTTAGTTAATTAAAAACTATGATAAACTTTGATTTAAAAGTTGTTATTCTGAGAAAATAATTTTTATTATGAACATGAAACTATAACCAAAAATTATGGTTAAACTCAAAGTGGAAGTATGTTTTCTAAAATGGTCATCTAGACGTCGTTCTTTCGACTGAAATGACTACCTTTACAAAAACAACTTGTAACTTATTTTTCCGACTATAAACCTATACTTTTTCTGTTTAGATTCATAAAATAGAGTTCAATATGAAACCATAGCAATTTGATTCACTCAAAACGGATTTAAAATGAAGAAGTTATGGGTAAAACAAGATTGGATAATTTTTCTCATTTTAGCTACGTGAAAATTGGTAACAAATCTATTCCAACCATAACTTAATCAACTTGTATTGTATATTATGTAATCTTGAGATACCATAGACACGTATACAATGTTTCGACCTATCATGTCGACACATCTATATATATTTCGGAACAACCATAGACACTCTATATGTGAATGTTGGAGTTAGCTATACAGGGTTGAGGTTGATTCCAAAATATATATAGTTTGAGTTGTGATCAATACTGAGATACGTATACACTGGGTCGTGGATTGATTCAAGATAATATTTATCGATTTATTTCTGTACATCTAACTGTGGACAACTAGTTGTAGGTTACTAACGAGGACAGCTGACTTAATAAACTTAAAACATCAAAATATATTAAAAGTGTTGTAAATATATTTTGAACATACTTTGATATATATGTATATATTGTTATAGGTGAAATGTCCCGTTCTTATTGATTAAAAACGTTCCATATTAATTGATTTCGTTGCGAGGTTTTGACCTCTATATGAGACGTTTTTCAAAGACTGCATTCATTTTTAAACAAACCATAACCTTTATTTCATCAATAAAGGTTTAAAAATCTTTACGTAGATTATCAAATAATGATAATCTAAAATATCCTGTTTACACACGACCATTACATAATGGTTTACAATACAAATATGTTACAACAAAATAAGTTTCTTGAATGCAGTTTTTACACAATATCATACAAGCATGGACTCCAAATCTTGTCCTTATTTAAGTATGCGACAGCGGAAGCTCTTAATAATCACCTGAGAATAAACATGCTTAAAAAGTCAACAAAAATGTTGGTGAGTTATAGGTTTAACCTATATATATCAAATCGTAACAATAGACCACAAGATTTCATATTTCAATACACATCCCATACATAGAGATAAAAATCATTCATATGGTGAACACCTGGTAACCGACAATAACAAGATGCATATATAAGAATATCCCCATCATTCCGGGACACCCTTCGGATATGATATAAATTTCGAAGTACTAAAGCATCCGGTACTTTGGATGGGGTTTGTTAGGCCCAATAGATCTATCTTTAGGATTCGCGTCAATTAGGGTGTCTGTTCCCTAATTCTTAGATTACCAGACTTAATAAAAAGGGGCATATTCGATTTCGATAATTCAACCATAGAATGTAGTTTCACGTACTTGTGTCTATTTTGTAAATCATTTATAAAACCTGCATGTATTCTCATCCCAAAAATATTAGATTTTAAAAGTGGGACTATAACTCACTTTCACAGATTTTTACTTCGTCGGGAAGTAAGACTTGGCCACTGGTTGATTCACGAACCTATAACAATATATACATATATATCAAAGTATGTTCAAAATATATTTACAACACTTTTAATATATTTTGATGTTTTAAGTTTATTAAGTCAGCTGTCCTCGTTAGTAACCTACAACTAGTTGTCCACAGTTAGATGTACAGAAATAAATCGATAAATATTATCTTGAATCAATCCACGACCCAGTGTATACGTATCTCAGTATTGATCACAACTCAAACTATATATATTTTGGAATCAACCTCAACCCTGTATAGCTAACTCCAACATTCACATATAGAGTGTCTATGGTTGTTCCGAAATATATATAGATGTGTCGACATGATAGGTCGAAACATTGTATACGTGTCTATGGTATCTCAAGATTACATAATATATAATACAAGTTGATTAAGTTATGGTTGGAATAGATTTGTTACCAATTTTCACGTAGCTAAAATGAGAAAAATTATCCAATCTTGTTTTACCCATAACTTCTTCATTTTAAATCCGTTTTGAGTGAATCAAATTGCTATGGTTTCATATTGAACTCTATTTTATGAATCTAAACAAAAAAAGTATAGGTTTCTAGTCGGAAAAATAAGTTACAAGTCGTTTTTGTAAAGGTAGTCATTTCAGTCGAAAGAACGACGTCTAGATGACCATTTTAGAAAACATACTTCCACTTTGAGTTTAACCATAATTTTTGGATATAGTTTCATGTTCATAATAAAAATCATTTTCTCAGAATAACAACTTTTAAATCAAAGTTTATCATAGTTTTTAATTAACTAACCCAAAACAGCCCGCGGTGTTACTACGACGGCGTAAATCCGGTTTTACGGTGTTTTTCGTGTTTCCAGGTTTTAAATCATTAAGTTAGCATATCATATAGATATAGAACATGTGTTTAGTTGATTTTAAAAGTCAAGTTAGAAGGATTAACTTTTATTTGCGAACAAGTTTAGAATTAACTAAACTATGTTCTAGTGATTACAAGTTTAAACCTTCGAATAAGATAGCTTTATATGTATGAATCGAATGATGTTATGAACATCATTACTACCTTAAGTTCCTTGGATGAACCTACTGGAAAAGAGAAAAATGGATCTAGCTTCAATGGATCCTTGGATGGCTCAAAGTTCTTGAAGCAAAATCATGACACGAAAACAAGTTCAAGTAAGATCATCACTTGAAATAAGATTGTTATAGTTATAGAAATTGAACCAAAGTTTGAATATGATTATTACCTTGTATTAGAATGATAACCTACTGTAAGAAACAAAGATTTCTTGAGGTTGGATGATCACCTTACAAGATTGGAAGTGAGCTAGCAAACTTGAAAGTATTCTTGATTTTATGAAACTAGAACTTTTGGAATTTATGAAGAACACTTAGAACTTGAAGATAGAACTTGAGAGAGTTCAATTAGATGAAGAAAATTGAAGAATGAAAGTGTTTGTAGGTGTTTTTGGTCGTTGGTGTATGGATTAGATATAAAGGATATGTAATTTTGTTTTCATGTAAATAAGTCATGAATGATTACTCATATTTTTGTAATCTTATGAGATATTTCATGCTAGTTGCCAAATGATGGTTCCCACATGTGTTAGGTGACTCACATGGGCTGCTAAGAGCTGACCATTGGAGTGTATATACCAATAGTACATACATCTAAAAGCTGTGTATTGTACGAGTACGAATACGGGTGCATACGAGTAGAATTGTTGATGAAACTGAACGAGAATGTGATTGTAAGCATTTTTGTTAAGTAGAAGTATTTTGATAAGTGTATTGAAGTCTTTCAAAAGTGTATAAATACATATTAAAACACTACATGTATATACATTTTAACTGAGTCGTTAAGTCATCGTTAGTCGTTACATGTAAGTGTTGTTTTGAAACCTTTAGGTTAACGATCTTGTTAAATGTTGTTAACCCAATGTTTATAATATCAAAAGAGATTTTAAATTATTATATTATCATGATATTATGATGTACGAATATCTCTTAATATGATATATATACATTAAATGTCGTTACAACGATAAACGTTACATATATGTCTCGTTTCAAAATCATTAAGTTAGTAGTCTTGTTTTTACATATGTAGTTCATTGTTAATATAATTAATTATATGTTTACTTATCATAATATCATGTTAACTATATATATAACCATATATATGTCATCATATAGTTTTTTTACAAGTTTTAACGTTCGAGAATCACCGGTCAACTTGGGTGGTCAATTGTCTATATGAAACCTATTTCAATTAATCAAATCTTAACAAGTTTGATTGCTTAACATGTTGGAAACATTTAATCATGTAAACATCAATCTCAATTAATATATATAAACATGGAAAAGTTCGGGTCACTACAGTACCTACCCGTTAAATAAATTTCGTCCCGAAATTTTAAGCTGTTGAAGGTGTTGACGAATCTTCTGGAAATAGATGCGGGTATTTCTTCTTCATCTGATCTTCACGCTCCCAGGTGAACTCGGGTCCTCTACGAGCATTCCATCGAACCTTAACAATTGGTATCTTGTTTTGCTTAAGTCTTTTAACCTCACGATCCATTATTTCGACGGGTTCTTCGATGAATTGGAGTTTTTCGTTGATTTGGATTTCATCTAACGGAATAGTGAGATCTTCTTTAGCAAAACATTTCTTCAAATTCGAGACGTGGAAAGTGTTATGTACAGCCGCGAGTTGTTGAGGTAACTCAAGTCGGTAAGCTACTGGTCCGACACGATCAATAATCTTGAATGGTCCAATATACCTTGGATTTAATTTCCCTCGTTTACCAAATCGAACAACGCCTTTCCAAGGTGAAACTTTAAGCATGACCATCTCTCCAATTTCAAATTCTATATCTTTTCTTTTAATGTCAGCGTAGCTCTTTTGTCGACTTTGGGCGGTTTTCAACCGTTGTTGAATTTGGATGATCTTCTCGGTAGTTTCTTGTATAATCTCCGGACCCGTAATCTGTCTATCCCCCACCTCACTCCAACAAATCGGAGACCTGCACTTTCTACCATAAAGTGCTTCAAACGGCGCCATCTCAATGCTTGAATGGTAGCTGTTGTTGTAGGAAAATTCTGCTAACGGTAGATGTCGATCCCAACTGTTTCCGAAATCAATAACACATGCTCGTAGCATGTCTTCAAGCGTTTGTATCGTCCTTTCGCTCTGCCCATCAGTTTGTGGATGATAGGCAGTACTCATGTCTAGACGAGTTCCTAATGCTTGCTGTAATGTCTGCCAGAATCTTGAAATAAATCTGCCATCCCTATCAGAGATAATAGAGATTGGTATTCCATGTCTGGAGACGACTTCCTTCAAATACAGTCGTGCTAACTTCTCCATCTTGTCATCTTCTCTTATTGGTAGGAAGTGTGCTGATTTGGTGAGACGATCAACTATTACCCAAATAGTATCAAAACCACTTGCAGTCCTTGGCAATTTAGTGATGAAATCCATGGTAATATTTTCCCATTTCCATTCCGGGATTTCGGGTTGTTGAAGTAGACCTGATGGTTTCTGATGCTCAGCTTTGACCTTAGAACACGTCAAACATTCTCCTACGTATTTAGCAACATCGGCTTTCATACCCGGCCACCAAAAATGTTTCTTGAGATCCTTGTACATCTTCCCCGTTCCAGGATGTATTGAGTATCTGGTTTTATGAGCTTCTCTAAGTACCATTTCTCTCACATCTCCAAATTTTGGTACCCAAATCCTTTCAGCCCTATACCGGGTTCCGTCTTCCCGAATATTAAGATGCTTCTCCGATCCTTTGGGTATTTCATCCTTTAAATTTCCCTCTTTTAAAACTCCTTGTTGCGCCTCCTTTATTTGAGTAGTAATGTTATTATGAATCATTATATTCATAGATTTTACTCGAATGGGTTCTCTATCCTTCCTGCTCAAGGCATCGGCTACCACATTTGCCTTCCCCGGGTGGTAACGAATCTCAAAATCGTAATCATTCAATAATTCAATCCACCTACGCTGCCTCATATTCAGTTGTTTCTGATTAAATATGTGTTGAAGACTTTTGTGGTCGGTATATATAATACTTTTGACGCCATATAAGTAGTGCCTCCAAGTCTTTAATGCAAAAACAACCGCGCCTAATTCCAAATCATGCGTCGTATAATTTTGTTCGTGAATCTTCAATTGTCTAGACGCATAAGCAATCACCTTCGTTCGTTGCATTAATACACAACCGAGACCTTGCTTTGATGCGTCACAATAAATCACAAAATCATCATTCCCTTCAGGCAATGACAATATAGGTGCCGTAGTTAGCTTTTTCTTCAATAACTGAAACGCTTTCTCTTGTTCATCATTCCATTCAAATTTCTTCCCTTTATGCGTTAATGCAGTCAAGGGTTTTGCTATTCTGGAAAAGTCTTGGATGAACCTTCTGTAGTAACCAGCTAGTCCTAAAAACTGGCGTATGTGTTTCGGAGTTTTCGGGGTTTCCCACTTTTCAACAGTTTCTATCTTTGCCGGATCCACCTTAATACCTTCTTTGTTCACTATGTGACCGAGGAATTGAACTTCTTCCAACCAAAATGCACACTTTGAAAACTTAGCGTACAATTCTTCCTTCCTCAATACTTCTAACACCTTTCTCAAATGTTCACCGTGTTCTTGGTCATTCTTTGAGTAAATAAGTATGTCATCAATGAAAACAATGACAAACTTGTCAAGGTATGGTCCACACACTCGGTTCATAAGGTTCATGAACACAGCTGGTGCATTAGTTAAACCAAACGGCATGACCATAAACTCGTAATGACCGTAACGTGTTCTGAAAGCAGTCTTTGGAATATCATCTTCTTTCACCCGCATTTGATGATACCCGGAACGTAAGTCAATCTTTGAATAAACAGACGAGCCTTGTAGTTGATCAAATAAGTCGTCGATTCTCGGTAGTGGGTAGCGGTTCTTGATGGTAAGTTTGTTCAACTCTCGGTAGTCGATACACAACCTGAATGTACCATCTTTCTTCTTGACAAACAAAACAGGAGCTCCCCACGGTGATGTGCTTGGTCGAATGAAACCACGCTCTAAAAGTTCTTGTAATTGGCTTTGCAGTTCTTTCATCTCGCTGGGTGCGAGTCTGTAAGGAGCACGAGCTATTGGTGCAGCTCCTGGTACAAGATCTATTTGAAATTCAACGGATCGATGTGGGGGTAATCCCGGTAATTCTTTCGGAAATACATCGGGAAATTCTTTTGCAATGGGAACATCATTGATGCTCTTTTCTTCAGTTTGTACTTTCTCGACGTGTGCTAGAACAGCATAGCAACCTTTTCTTATTAGTTTTTGTGCCTTCAAATTACTAATAAGATGTAGCTTCGTGTTGCCCTTTTCTCCGTACACCATTAAGGGTTTTCCTTTTTCTCGTATAATGCGAATTGCATTTTTGTAACAAACGATCTCCGCTTTCACTTCTTTCAACCAGTCCATACCGATTATCACATCAAAACTCCCTAACTCTACTGGTATCAAATCAATCTTAAATGTTTCGCTAACCAGTTTAATTTCTCGATTCCGACATATATTATCTGCTGAAATTAATTTACCATTTGCTAATTCGAGTAAAAATTTACTATCCAAAGGCGTCAATGGACAACTTAATTTAGCACAAAAATCTCTACTCATATAGCTTCTATCCGCACCCGAATCAAATAAAACGTAAGCAGATTTATTGTCAATAAGAAACGTACCCGTAACAAGCTCCGGGTCTTCCTGTGCCTCTACCGCATTAATATTGAAAACTCTTCCACGGCCTTGTCCATTCGTGTTCTCCTGGTTCGGGCAATTTCTAATAATGTGGCCTGGTTTTCCACATTTATAACAAACTACATTGGCATAACTTGCTCCGACACTACTTGCTCCGCCATTACTCGTTCCGACACCATTTGTTCCTTTCGTTCTATTAACCCCTGGTCCGTAGACCTCACACTTCGCCGCGCTATGACCATTTCTTTTACACTTGTTGCAAAATTTGGTGCAGAACCCCGAGTGATTCTTTTCACACCTTTGGCATAGTTGCTTCTGATTGTTGTTGTTGTTGCGGTTATTATTGTTGTTGGGATGATTGTTGTAGTTGCTGTTGTTGTTGTTGTTGTTGGGCCGTTTGTTGTAGTTGCGATTGATGCTGCGATTGTTGGGATAATTGTTGCGATTATTGTTGTAATTGCTGTTGTTGTTGTATTGGTGATTCTTATCACCGTTTTCCTCCCACTTTCTTTTGACTTGCTTCACATTGGCCTCTTCAGCAGTCTGTTCTTTAATTCTTTCTTCAATCTGGTTCACTAGTTTGTGAGCCATTCTACATGCCTGTTGTATGGAGGCGGGCTCGTGTGAACTTATATCTTCTTGGATTCTTTCCGGTAATCCTTTCACAAACGCGTCGATCTTCTCTTCCTCATCTTCGAATGCTCCCGGACACAATAGGCACAATTCTGTGAATCGTCTTTCGTACGTGGTAATATCAAATCCTTGGGTTCGTAACCCTCTAAGTTTTGTCTTGAGCTTATTGACCTCGGTTCTGGGACGGTACTTCTCGTTCATCAAGTGCTTGAATGCTGACCACGGTAGTGCGTACGCATCATCTTGTCCCACTTGCTCTAGATAGGTATTCCACCATGTTAACGCAGAACCTGTGAAGGTATGCGTAGCGTACTTCACTTTGTCCTCTTCAGTACACTTACTTATGGCAAACACCGATTCAACCTTCTCGGTCCACCGTTTCAATCCGATCGGTCCTTCGGTTCCATCAAATTCCAAAGGTTTGCAGGCAGTGAATTCTTTGTAGGTGCATCCTACACGATTTCCTGTACTGCTAGATCCAACGTTATTGTTGGTATGTAGCGCAGCCTGTACTGCGGCTATGTTTGAAGCTAGAAAAGTACGGAATTCCTCTTCATTCATATTCACGGTGTGTCGAGTAGTCGGTGCCATTTCCTTCAAAATAGTTAAATGGAACAAGTTAATCATACAGAATATTAAGAGTAGTTAATAGTATTTCGTAGCATAATATGAACTCATTTATAAAAGCTTTTTCTTCATATTAGCGTTTTATAAGTTTAAATTCGGGTAGTACCTACCCGTTAAGTTCATACTTAGTAGCTAATATACAATTCAACTACTACAATTCTATATGAAAAACTGATTGTAATAATATTTCGCGTTCAAACTTTTATACAATATTTTACAAACTTACAATACCGCTTATTTTACATAAAGCATGAAATATAGCACACAATAACTTTGATACAAGATAGTTGTGAAGACAATTCTAGCTAGTACACAAGTCGTTCGGCAAAGGCAATAAAGACACGTAATTCATACGTCCAGAAACAAGTCATGCATTCTGGTTTTACTAGGACTACTTCCCATCCTTGGTCTTGTGCAACATAACCGTTATGGCCGTTGATAAGACAGCGTGTTGTAACGTCATCAAAGGGACGAGGGTTACGTAATGTCCAACAGTCCCGTAATAATCTAAAAACCTCATTTCTTACCCCAATTACCGACTCCGTCACTTGTGGAAACGTTTTGTTTAATAGTTGTAGCCCGATGTTCTTGTTCTCACTTTGGTGAGAAGCGAACATTACTAATCCGTAAGCATAACATGCTTCTTTATGTTGCATGTTAGCCGCTTTTTCTAAATCACGAAGTCCAATATTCGGATATATTGCGTCAAAATAATTTCTTAACCCGTTGCGTAAAATAGCATTTGGGTTCCCCGCAATATATGCGTCAAAGTAAACACATCGTAACTTATGGGTTTCCCAATGTGATATTCCCCATCTTTCAAACGAAAGTCTCTTATAAACCAAGACATTCTTGGAACGTTCTTCGAATGTCTTACAAACTGATCTCGCCTTAAATAGTTGTGCCGAAGAATTCTGGCCGACTCTAGACAAGATTTCATCAATCATGTCTCCGGGTAGGTCTCTTAAAATATTGGGTTGTCTATCCATTTTGTGTTTTTAAACTGTAAAATAGACAAGAGTTAGATTCATAAAAAAAATACTTATTAATACAAGCAATTTTTACATATATCATAAAGCATAAGAACACTATATTCCATATATTACACCACACGAATACAACTATCTTATTCCGACTCGCTCGTTTCTTCTTCTTCGGTTTTGGTTCGTTTTGCCAAGTTTCTAGGGATATATGATGTTCCCCTAATACGAGCCGTCGTTGTCCACATTGGTTTAGAAAAACCTGGTGGTTTAGAGGTTCCCGGGTCATTGTTACAACTTAAGGACTTCGGGGGTTGACGATACATATAAAGTTCATCGGGGTTGGAATTAGATTTCTCTATTTTTATGCCCTTTCCCTTATTATTTTCTTTTGCCTTTTTAAATTCAGTTGGGGTAATTTCTATAACATCATCGGAATTCTCGTCGGAATCCGATTCATCGGAAAATTGGTAATCCTCCCAATATTTTGCTTCCTTGGCGGAAACACCATTGACCATAATTAACTTTGGTCGGTTGGTTGAGGATTTTCTTTTACTTAACCGTTTTATTATTTCCCCCACCGGTTCTATTTCTTCATCTGGTTCCGATTCTTCTTCCGGTTCCGATTCTTCTTCCGGTTCCGACTCTTCTTCCGGTTCCTCTTCGGGAACTTGTGAATCAGTCCACAAATCATTCCAATTTACATTTGACTCTTCATTATTATTAGGTGAGTCAATGGGACTTGTTCTAGAGGTAGACATCTATCACGTTAAGAGATTAATATATCACATAATATTCATATGTTAAAAATATATAGTTTCCAACAAAAATGTTAAGCAATCATTTTTAAAGAAAACACGGTCGAAGTCCAGACTCACTAATGCATCCTAACAAACTCGATAAGACACACTAATGCAAATTTTCTGGTTCTCTAAGACCAACGCTCTGATACCAACTGAAATGTCCCGTTCTTATTGATTAAAAACGTTCCATATTAATTGATTTCGTTGCGAGGTTTTGACCTCTATATGAGACGTTTTTCAAAGACTGCATTCATTTTTAAACAAACCATAACCTTTATTTCATCAATAAAGGTTTAAAAATCTTTACGTAGATTATCAAATAATGATAATCTAAAATATCCTGTTTACACACGACCATTACATAATGGTTTACAATACAAATATGTTACAACAAAATAAGTTTCTTGAATGCAGTTTTTACACAATATCATACAAGCATGGACTCCAAATCTTGTCCTTATTTAAGTATGCGACAGCGGAAGCTCTTAATAATCACCTGAGAATAAACATGCTTAAAAAGTCAACAAAAATGTTGGTGAGTTATAGGTTTAACCTATATATATCAAATCGTAACAATAGACCACAAGATTTCATATTTCAATACACATCCCATACATAGAGATAAAAATCATTCATATGGTGAACACCTGGTAACCGACAATAACAAGATGCATATATAAGAATATCCCCATCATTCCGGGACACCCTTCGGATATGATATAAATTTCGAAGTACTAAAGCATCCGGTACTTTGGATGGGGTTTGTTAGGCCCAATAGATCTATCTTTAGGATTCGCGTCAATTAGGGTGTCTGTTCCCTAATTCTTAGATTACCAGACTTAATAAAAAGGGGCATATTCGATTTCGATAATTCAACCATAGAATGTAGTTTCACGTACTTGTGTCTATTTTGTAAATCATTTATAAAACCTGCATGTATTCTCATCCCAAAAATATTAGATTTTAAAAGTGGGACTATAACTCACTTTCACAGATTTTTACTTCGTCGGGAAGTAAGACTTGGCCACTGGTTGATTCACGAACCTATAACAATATATACATATATATCAAAGTATGTTCAAAATATATTTACAACACTTTTAATATATTTTGATGTTTTAAGTTTATTAAGTCAGCTGTCCTCGTTAGTAACCTACAACTAGTTGTCCACAGTTAGATGTACAGAAATAAATCGATAAATATTATCTTGAATCAATCCACGACCCAGTGTATACGTATCTCAGTATTGATCACAACTCAAACTATATATATTTTGGAATCAACCTCAACCCTGTATAGCTAACTCCAACATTCACATATAGAGTGTCTATGGTTGTTCCGAAATATATATAGATGTGTCGACATGATAGGTCGAAACATTGTATACGTGTCTATGGTATCTCAAGATTACATAATATATAATACAAGTTGATTAAGTTATGGTTGGAATAGATTTGTTACCAATTTTCACGTAGCTAAAATGAGAAAAATTATCCAATCTTGTTTTACCCATAACTTCTTCATTTTAAATCCGTTTTGAGTGAATCAAATTGCTATGGTTTCATATTGAACTCTATTTTATGAATCTAAACAAAAAAAGTATAGGTTTCTAGTCGGAAAAATAAGTTACAAGTCGTTTTTGTAAAGGTAGTCATTTCAGTCGAAAGAACGACGTCTAGATGACCATTTTAGAAAACATACTTCCACTTTGAGTTTAACCATAATTTTTGGATATAGTTTCATGTTCATAATAAAAATCATTTTCTCAGAATAACAACTTTTAAATCAAAGTTTATCATAGTTTTTAATTAACTAACCCAAAACAGCCCGCGGTGTTACTACGACGGCGTAAATCCGGTTTTACGGTGTTTTTCGTGTTTCCAGGTTTTAAATCATTAAGTTAGCATATCATATAGATATAGAACATGTGTTTAGTTGATTTTAAAAGTCAAGTTAGAAGGATTAACTTTTATTTGCGAACAAGTTTAGAATTAACTAAACTATGTTCTAGTGATTACAAGTTTAAACCTTCGAATAAGATAGCTTTATATGTATGAATCGAATGATATTATGAACATCATTACTACCTTAAGTTCCTTGGATGAACCTACTGGAAAAGAGAAAAATGGATCTAGCTTCAATGGATCCTTGGATGGCTCAAAGTTCTTGAAGCAAAATCATGACACGAAAACAAGTTCAAGTAAGATCATCACTTGAAATAAGATTGTTATAGTTATAGAAATTGAACCAAAGTTTGAATATGATTATTACCTTGTATTAGAATGATAACCTACTGTAAGAAACAAAGATTTCTTGAGGTTGGATGATCACCTTACAAGATTGGAAGTGAGCTAGCAAACTTGAAAGTATTCTTGATTTTATGAAACTAGAACTTTTGGAATTTATGAAGAACACTTAGAACTTGAAGATAGAACTTGAGAGAGTTCAATTAGATGAAGAAAATTGAAGAATGAAAGTGTTTGTAGGTGTTTTTGGTCGTTGGTGTATGGATTAGATATAAAGGATATGTAATTTTGTTTTCATGTAAATAAGTCATGAATGATTACTCATATTTTTGTAATCTTATGAGATATTTCATGCTAGTTGCCAAATGATGGTTCCCACATGTGTTAGGTGACTCACATGGGCTGCTAAGAGCTGACCATTGGAGTGTATATACCAATAGTACATACATCTAAAAGCTGTGTATTGTACGAGTACGAATACGGGTGCATACGAGTAGAATTGTTGATGAAACTGAACGAGAATGTGATTGTAAGCATTTTTGTTAAGTAGAAGTATTTTGATAAGTGTATTGAAGTCTTTCAAAAGTGTATAAATACATATTAAAACACTACATGTATATACATTTTAACTGAGTCGTTAAGTCATCGTTAGTCGTTACATGTAAGTGTTGTTTTGAAACCTTTAGGTTAACGATCTTGTTAAATGTTGTTAACCCAATGTTTATAATATCAAAAGAGATTTTAAATTATTATATTATCATGATATTATGATGTACGAATATCTCTTAATATGATATATATACATTAAATGTCGTTACAACGATAAACGTTACATATATGTCTCGTTTCAAAATCATTAAGTTAGTAGTCTTGTTTTTACATATGTAGTTCATTGTTAATATAATTAATGATATGTTTACTTATCATAATATCATGTTAACTATATATATAACCATATATATGTCATCATATAGTTTTTTTACAAGTTTTAACGTTCGTGAATCACCGGTCAACTTGGGTGGTCAATTGTCTATATGAAACCTATTTCAATTAATCAAATCTTAACAAGTTTGATTGCTTAACATGTTGGAAACATTTAATCATGTAAACATCAATCTCAATTAATATATATAAACATGGAAAAGTTCGGGTCACTACAATAGGTTCGTGAATCAACCAGTGGCCAAGTCTTACTTCCCGACGAAGTAAAAATCTGTGAAAGTGAGTTATAGTCCCACTTTTAAAAATCTAATATTTTTGGGATGAGAATACATGCAGGTTTTATAAATGATTTACAAAATAGACACAAGTACGTGAAACTACATTCTATGGTTGAATTATCAAAATCGAATATGCCCCTTTTTATTAAGTCTGGTAATCTAAGAATTAGGGAACAGACACCCTAATTGACGCGAATCCTAAAGATAGATCTATTGGGCCTAACAAACCCCATCCAAAGTACCGGATGCTTTAGTACTTCGAAATCTATATCATATCCGAAGGGTGTCCCGGAATGATGGGGATATTCTTATATGCATCTTGTTATTGTCGGTTACCAGGTGTTCACCATATGAATGATTTTTATCTCTATGTATGGGATGTGTATTGAAATATGAAATCTTGTGGTCTATTGTTACGATTTGATATATATAGGTTAAACCTATAACTCACCAACATTTTTGTTGACGTTTTAAGCATGTTTATTCTCAGGTGATTATTAAGAGCTTCCGCTGTCGCATACTTAAATAAGGACAAGATTTGGAGTCCATGCTTGTATGATATTGTGTAAAAACTGCATTCAAGAAACTTATTTTGTTGTAACATATTTGTATTGTAAACCATTATGTAATGGTCGTGTGTAAACAGGATATTTTAGATTATCATTATTTGATAATCTATGTAAAGCTTTTTAAACCTTTATTGATGAAATAAAGGTTATGGTTTGTTTAAAAATGAATGCAGTCTTTGAAAAACGTCTCATATAGAGGTCAAAACCTCGCAACGAAATCAATTAATATGGAACGTTTTTAATCAATAAGAACGGGACATTTCAGTTGGTATCCGAGCGTTGGTCTTAGAGAACCAGAAAATTTGCATTAGTGTGTCTTATCGAGTTTGTTAGGATGCATTAGTGAGTCTGGACTTCGACCGTGTTTTCTTTAAAAATGATTGCTTAACATTTTTGTTGGAAACTATATATTTTTAACATATGAATATTATGTGATATATTAATCTCTTAACGTGTTTGATATTATGTGATAGATGTCTACCTCTAGAACAAGTCCCATTGACTCACCTAATAATAATGAAGAGTCAAATGTAAATTGGAATGATTTGTGGACTGATTCACAAGTTCCCGAAGAGGAACCTGAAGAAGAGTCGGAACCAGAAGAAGAATCGGAACCGGAAGAAGAATCGGAACCGGATGAAGAAATAGAACCGGTGGGGGAAATAATAAAACGGTTAAGTAAAAGAAAATCCTCAACCAACCGACCAAAGTTAATTATGGTCAATGGTGTTTCCGCCAAGGAAGCAAAATATTGGGAGGATTACCAATTCTCCGATGAATCGGATTCCGACGAGAATTCCGATGATGTTATAGAAATTACCCCAACTGAATTTAAAAAGGCAAAAGAAAATAATAAGGGAAAGGGCATAAAAATAGAGAAATCTAATTCCAACCCCGATGAACTTTATATGTATCGTCAACCCCCGAAGTCCTTAAGTTGTAACAATGACCCGGGAACCTCTAAACCACCAGGTTTTTCTAAACCAATGTGGACAACGACGGCTCGTATTAGGGGAACATCATATATCCCTAGAAACTTGGCAAAACGAACCAAAACCGAAGAAGAAGAAACGAGCGAGTCGGAATAAGATAGTTGTATTCGTGTGGTGTAATATATGTAATATAGTGTTCTTATGCTTTATGATATATGTAAAAATTGCTTGTATTAATAAGTATTTTTTTTATGAATCTAACTCTTGTCTATTTTACAGTTTAAAAACACAAAATGGATAGACAACCCAATATTTTAAGAGACCTACCTGGAGACATGATTGATGAAATCTTGTCTAGAGTCGGCCAGAATTCCTCGGCACAACTATTTAAGGCGAGATCAGTTTGTAAGATATTCGAAGAACGTTCCAAGAATGTCTTGGTTTATAAGAGACTTTCGTTTGAAAGATGGGGGATATCACATTGGGAAACCCATAAGTTACGATGTGTTTACTTTGACGCATATATTGCGGGAAACCCAAATGCTATTTTACGCAACGGGTTAAGAAATTATTTTGACTCAATATATCCGAATATTGGACTTCGTGATTTAGAAAAAGCGGCTAACATGCAACATAAAGAAGCATGTTATGCTTACGGATTAGTAATGTTCGCTTCTCACCAAAGTGAGAACAAGAACATCGGGCTACAACTATTAAACAAAACGTTTCCACAAGTGACGGAGTCGGTAATTGGGGTAAGAAATGAGGTTTTTAGATTATTACGGGACTGTTGGACATTACGTAACCCTCGTCCCTTTGATGACGTTACAACACGCTGTCTTATCAACGGCCATAACGGTTATGTTGCACAAGACCAAGGATGGGAAGTAGTCCTAGTAAAACCAGAATGCATGACTTGTTTCTGGACGTATGAATTACGTGTCTTTATTGCCTTTGCTGAACGACTTGTGTACTAGCTAGAATTGTCTTCACAACTATCTTGTATCAAAGTTATTGTGTGCTATATTTCATGCTTTATGTAAAATAAGCGGTATTGTAAGTTTGTAAAATATTGTATAAAAGTTTGAACGCGAAATATTATTATAATCAGTTTTTCATATAGAATTGTAGTAGTTGAATTGTATATTAGCTACTAAGTATGAACTTAACGGGTAGGTACTACCCGAATTTAAACTTATAAAACGCTAATATGAAGAAAAAGCTTTTATAAATGAGTTCATATTATGCTACGAAATACTATTAACTACTCTTAATATTCTGTATGATTAACTTGTTCCATTTAACTATTTTGAAGGAAATGGCACCGACTACTCGACACACCGTGAATATGAATGAAGAGGAATTCCGTACTTTTCTAGCTTCAAACATAGCCGCAGTACAGGCTGCGCTACATACCAACAATAACCTTGGATCTAGCAGTACAGGAAATCGTGTAGGATGCACCTACAAAGAATTCACTGCCTGCAAACCTTTGGAATTTGATGGAACCGAAGGACCGATCGGATTGAAACGGTGGACCGAGAAGGTTGAATCGGTGTTTGCCATAAGTAAGTGTACTGAAGAGGACAAAGTGAAGTACGCTACGCATACCTTCACAGGTTCTGCGTTAACATGGTGGAATACCTATCTAGAGCAAGTGGGACAAGATGATGCGTACGCACTACCGTGGTCAGCATTCAAGCACTTGATGAACGAGAAGTACCGTCCCAGAACCGAGGTCAATAAGCTCAAGACAGAACTTAGAGGGTTACGAACCCAAGGATTTGATATTACCACGTACGAAAGACGATTCACAGAATTGTGCCTATTGTGTCCGGGAGCATTCGAAGATGAGGAAGAGAAGATCGACGCGTTTGTGAAAGGATTACCGGAAAGAATCCAAGAAGATATAAGTTCACACGAGCCCGCCTCCATACAACAGGCATGTAGAATGGCTCACAAACTCGTGAACCAAATTGAAGAAAGAATTAAAGAACAGACTGCTGAAGAGGCCAATGTGAAGCAAGTCAAAAGAAAGTGGGAGGAAAACGGTGATAAGAATCACCAATACAACAACAACAGCAATTACAACAATAATCGCAACAATTATCCCAACAATCGCAACATCAATCGCAACTACAACAAACGGCCCAACAACAACAACAACAACAACAACAACAACAGCAACTACAACAATCATCCCAACAACAATAATAACCGCAACAACAACAACAATCAGAAGCAGCTATGCCAAAGGTGTGAAAAGAATCACTCAGGGTTCTGCACCAAATTTTGCAACAAGTGTAAAAGAAATGGTCATAGCGCGGCGAAGTGTGAGGTCTACGGACCAGGGGTTAATAGAACGAAAGGAACAAATGGTGTCGGAACGAGTAATGGCGGAGCAAGTAGTGTCGGAGCAAGTTATGCCAATGTAGTTTGTTATAAATGTGGAAAACCAGGCCACATTATTAGAAATTGCCCGAACCAGGAGAACACGAATGGACAAGGCCGTGGAAGAGTTTTCAATATTAATGCGGTAGAGGCACAGGAAGACCCGGAGCTTGTTACGGGTACGTTTCTTATTGACAATAAATCTGCTTACGTTTTATTTGATTCGGGTGCGGATAGAAGCTATATGAGTAGAGATTTTTGTGCTAAATTAAGTTGTCCATTGACGCCTTTGGATAGTAAATTTTTACTTGAATTAGCAAATGGTAAATTAATTTCAGCAGATAATATATGTCGGAATCGAGAAATTAAACTGGTTAGCGAAACATTTAAGATTGATTTGATACCAGTAGAGTTAGGGAGTTTTGATGTGATAATCGGTATGGACTGGTTGAAAGAAGTGAAAGCGGAGATCGTTTGTTACAAAAATGCAATTCGCATTATACGAGAAAAAGGAAAACCCTTAATGGTGTACGGAGAAAAGGGCAACACGAAGCTACATCTTATTAGTAATTTGAAGGCACAAAAACTAATAAGAAAAGGTTGCTATGCTGTTCTAGCACACGTCGAGAAAGTACAAACTGAAGAAAAGAGCATCAATGATGTTCCCATTGCAAAAGAATTTCCCGATGTATTTCCGAAAGAATTACCGGGATTACCCCCACATCGATCCGTTGAATTTCAAATAGATCTTGTACCAGGAGCTGCACCAATAGCTCGTGCTCCTTACAGACTCGCACCCAGCGAGATGAAAGAACTGCAAAGCCAATTACAAGAACTTTTAGAGCGTGGTTTCATTCGACCAAGCACATCACCGTGGGGAGCTCCTGTTTTGTTTGTCAAGAAGAAAGATGGTACATTCAGGTTGTGTATCGACTACCGAGAGTTGAACAAACTTACCATCAAGAACCGCTACCCACTACCGAGAATCGACGACTTATTTGATCAACTACAAGGCTCATCTGTTTATTCAAAGATTGACTTACGTTCCGGGTATCATCAAATGCGGGTGAAAGAAGATGATATTCCAAAGACTGCTTTCAGAACACGTTACGGTCATTACGAGTTTATGGTCATGCCGTTTGGTTTAACTAATGCACCAGCTGTGTTCATGGACCTTATGAACCGAGTGTGTGGACCATACCTTGACAAGTTTGTCATTGTTTTCATTGATGACATACTTATTTACTCAAAGAATGACCAAGAACACGGTGAACATTTGAGAAAGGTGTTAGAAGTATTGAGGAAGGAAGAATTGTACGCTAAGTTTTCAAAGTGTGCATTTTGGTTGGAAGAAGTTCAATTCCTCGGTCACATAGTGAACAAAGAAGGTATTAAGGTGGATCCGGCAAAGATAGAAACTGTTGAAAAGTGGGAAACCCCGAAAACTCCGAAACACATACGCCAGTTTTTAGGACTAGCTGATTACTACAGAAGGTTCATCCAAGACTTTTCCAGAATAGCAAAACCCTTGACTGCATTAACGCATAAAGGGAAGAAATTTGAATGGAATGATGAACAAGAGAAAGCGTTTCAGTTATTAAAGAAAAAGCTAACTACGGCACCTATATTGTCATTGCCTGAAGGGAATGATGATTTTGTGATTTATTGTGATGCATCAAAGCAAGGTCTCGGTTGTGTATTAATGCAACGAACGAAGGTGATTGCTTATGCGTCTAGACAATTGAAGATTCACGAACAAAATTATACGACGCATGATTTGGAATTAGGCGCAGTTGTTTTTGCATTAAAGACTTGGAGGCACTACTTATATGGGGTCAAAAGTATTATATATACCGACCACAAAAGTCTTCAACACATATTTAATCAGAAACAACTGAATATGAGGCAGCGTAGGTGGATTGAATTATTGAATGATTACGACTTTGAGATTCGTTACCACCCGGGGAAGGCAAATGTGGTAGCCGATGCCTTGAGCAGGAAGGACAGAGAACCCATTCGAGTAAAATCTATGAATATAATGATTCATAATAACATTACTACTCAAATAAAGGAGGCGCAACAAGGAGTTTTAAAAGAGGGAAATTTAAAGGATGAAATACCCAAAGGATCGGAGAAGCATCTTAATATTCGGGAAGACGGAACCCGGTATAGGGCTGAAAGGATTTGGGTACCAAAATTTGGAGATATGAGAGAAATGGTACTTAGAGAAGCTCATAAAACCAGATACTCAATACATCCTGGAACGGGGAAGATGTACAAGGATCTCAAGAAACATTTTTGGTGGCCGGGTATGAAAGCCGATGTTGCTAAATACGTAGGAGAATGTTTGACGTGTTCTAAGGTCAAAGCTGAGCATCAGAAACCATCAGGTCTACTTCAACAACCCGAAATCCCGGAATGGAAATGGGAAAACATTACCATGGATTTCATCACTAAATTGCCAAGGACTGCAAGTGGTTTTGATACTATTTGGGTAATAGTTGATCGTCTCACCAAATCAGCACACTTCCTACCAATAAGAGAAGATGACAAGATGGAGAAGTTAGCACGACTGTATTTGAAGGAAGTCGTCTCCAGACATGGAATACCAATCTCTATTATCTCTGATAGGGATGGCAGATTTATTTCAAGATTCTGGCAGACATTACAGCAAGCATTAGGAACTCGTCTAGACATGAGTACTTCCTATCATCCACAAACTGATGGGCAGAGCGAAAGGACGATACAAACGCTTGAAGACATGCTACGAGCATGTGTTATTGATTTCGGAAACAGTTGGGATCGACATCTACCGTTAGCAGAATTTTCCTACAACAACAGCTACCATTCAAGCATTGAGATGGCGCCGTTT
Source organism: Rutidosis leptorrhynchoides (assembly GCF_046630445.1). Lineage (NCBI taxonomy): Eukaryota > Viridiplantae > Streptophyta > Magnoliopsida > Asterales > Asteraceae > Rutidosis > Rutidosis leptorrhynchoides. The sequence continues at coordinate 205,474,298 of NC_092340.1, forward strand.
GAAGCACTTTATGGTAGAAAGTGCAGGTCTCCGATTTGTTGGAGTGAGGTGGGGGATAGACAGATTACGGGTCCAGAGATTATACAAGAAACTACCGAGAAGATCATCCAAATTCAACAACGGTTGAAAACCGCCCAAAGTCGACAAAAGAGCTACGCTGACATTAAAAGAAAAGATATAGAATTTGAAATTGGAGAGATGGTCATGCTTAAAGTTTCACCTTGGAAAGGCGTTGTTCGATTTGGTAAACGAGGGAAATTAAATCCAAGGTATATTGGACCATTCAAGATTATTGATCGTGTCGGACCAGTAGCTTACCGACTTGAGTTACCTCAACAACTCGCGGCTGTACATAACACTTTCCACGTCTCGAATTTGAAGAAATGTTTTGCTAAAGAAGATCTCACTATTCCGTTAGATGAAATCCAAATCAACGAAAAACTCCAATTCATCGAAGAACCCGTCGAAATAATGGATCGTGAGGTTAAAAGACTTAAGCAAAACAAGATACCAATTGTTAAGGTTCGATGGAATGCTCGTAGAGGACCCGAGTTCACCTGGGAGCGTGAAGATCAGATGAAGAAGAAATACCCGCATCTATTTCCAGAAGATTCGTCAACACCTTCAACAGCTTAAAATTTCGGGACGAAATTTATTTAACGGGTAGGTACTGTAGTGACCCGAACTTTTCCATGTTTATATATATTAATTGAGATTGATATTTACATGATTAAATGTTTCCAACATGTTAAGCAATCAAACTTGTTAAGACTTGATTAATTGAAATATGTTTCATATAGACAATTGACCACCCAAGTTGACCGGTGATTCACGAACGTTAAAACTTGTAAAAAACTATATGATGACATATATATGGTTATATATATAGTTAACATGATATTATGATAAGTAAACATATCATTAATTATATTAACAATGAACTACATATGTAAAAACAAGACTACTAACTTAATGATTTTGAAACGAGACATATATGTAACGTTTATCGTTGTAACGACATTTAATGTATATATATCATATTAAGAGATATTCGTACATCATAATATCATGATAATATAATAATTTAAAATCTCTTTTGATATTATAAACATTGGGTTAACAACATTTAACAAGATCGTTAACCTAAAGGTTTCAAAACAACACTTACATGTAACGACTAACGATGACTTAACGACTCAGTTAAAATGTATATACATGTAGTGTTTTAATATGTATTTATAAACTTTTGAAAGACTTCAATACACTTATCAAAATACTTCTACTTAACAAAAATGCTTACAATTACATTCTCGTTCAGTTTCATCAACAATTCTACTCGTATGCACCCGTATTCGTACTCGTACAATACACAGCTTTTAGATGTATGTACTATTGGTATATACACTCCAATGATCAGCTCTTAGCAGCCCATGTGAGTCACCTAACACATGTGGGAACCATCATTTGGCAACTAGCATGAAATATCTCATAAGATTACAAAAATATGAGTAATCATTCATGACTTATTTACATGAAAACAAAATTACATATCCTTTATATCTAATCCATACACCAACGACCAAAAACACCTACAAACACTTTCATTCTTCAATTTTCTTCATCTAATTGAACTCTCTCAAGTTCTATCTTCAAGTTCTAAGTGTTCTTCATAAATTCCAAAAGTTCTAGTTTCATAAAATCAAGAATACTTTCAAGTTTGCTAGCTCACTTCCAATCTTGTAAGGTGATCATCCAACCTCAAGAAATCTTTGTTTCTTACAGTAAGTTATCATTCTAATAAAGGTAATAATCATATTCAAACTTTGGTTCAATTTCTATAACTATAACAATCTTATTTCAAGTGATGATCTTACTTGAACTTGTTTTCGTGTCATGATTTTGCTTCAAGAACTTTGAGCCATCCAAGGATCCATTGAAGCTAGATCCATTTTTCTCTTTTCCAGTAGGTTCATCCAAGGAACTTAAGGTAGTAATGATGTTCATAACATCATTCGATTCATACATATAAAGCTATCTTATTCGAAGGTTTAAACTTGTAATCACTAGAACATAGTTTAGTTAATTCTAAACTTGTTCGCAAACAAAAGTTAATCCTTCTAACTTGACTTTTAAAATCAACTAAACACATGTTCTATATCTATATGATATGCTAACTTAATGATTTAAAACCTGGAAACACGAAAAACACCGTAAAACCGGATTTACGCCGTCGTAGTAACACCGCGGGCTGTTTTGGGTTAGTTAATTAAAAACTATGATAAACTTTGATTTAAAAGTTGTTATTCTGAGAAAATAATTTTTATTATGAACATGAAACTATAACCAAAAATTATGGTTAAACTCAAAGTGGAAGTATGTTTTCTAAAATGGTCATCTAGACGTCGTTCTTTCGACTGAAATGACTACCTTTACAAAAACAACTTGTAACTTATTTTTCCGACTATAAACCTATACTTTTTCTGTTTAGATTCATAAAATAGAGTTCAATATGAAACCATATCAATTTGATTCACTCAAAACGGATTTAAAATGAAGAAGTTATGGGTAAAACAAGATTGGATAATTTTTCTCATTTTAGCTACGTGAAAATTGGTAACAAATCTATTCCAACCATAACTTAATCAACTTGTATTGTATATTATGTAATCTTGAGATACCATAGACACGTATACAATGTTTCGACCTATCATGTCGACACATCTATATATATTTCGGAACAACCATAGACACTCTATATGTGAATGTTGGAGTTAGCTATACAGGGTTGAGGTTGATTCCAAAATATATATAGTTTGAGTTGTGATCAATACTGAGATACGTATACACTGGGTCGTGGATTGATTCAAGATAATATTTATCGATTTATTTCTGTACATCTAACTGTGGACAACTAGTTGTAGGTTACTAACGAGGACAGCTGACTTAATAAACTTAAAACATCAAAATATATTAAAAGTGTTGTAAATATATTTTGAACATACTTTGATATATATGTATATATTGTTATAGGTTCGTGAATCAACCAGTGGCCAAGTCTTACTTCCCGACGAAGTAAAAATCTGTGAAAGTGAGTTATAGTCCCACTTTTAAAAATCTAATATTTTTGGGATGAGAATACATGCAGGTTTTATAAATGATTTACAAAATAGACACAAGTACGTGAAACTACATTCTATGGTTGAATTATCAAAATCGAATATGCCCCTTTTTATTAAGTCTGGTAATCTAAGAATTAGGGAACAGACACCCTAATTGACGCGAATCCTAAAGATAGATCTATTGGGCCTAACAAACCCCATCCAAAGTACCGGATGCTTTAGTACTTCGAAATCTATATCATATCCGAAGGGTGTCCCGGAATGATGGGGATATTCTTATATGCATCTTGTTATTGTCGGTTACCAGGTGTTCACCATATGAATGATTTTTATCTCTATGTATGGGATGTGTATTGAAATATGAAATCTTGTGGTCTATTGTTACGATTTGATATATATAGGTTAAACCTATAACTCACCAACATTTTTGTTGACGTTTTAAGCATGTTTATTCTCAGGTGATTATTAAGAGCTTCCGCTGTCGTATACTTAAATAAGGACAAGATTTGGAGTCCATGCTTGTATGATATTGTGTAAAAACTGCATTCAAGAAACTTATTTTGTTGTAACATATTTGTATTGTAAACCATTATGTAATGGTCGTGTGTAAACAGGATATTTTAGATTATCATTATTTGATAATCTATGTAAAGCTTTTTAAACCTTTATTGATGAAATAAAGGTTATGGTTTGTTTAAAAATGAATGCAGTCTTTGAAAAACGTCTCATATAGAGGTCAAAACCTCGCAACGAAATCAATTAATATGGAACGTTTTTAATCAATAAGAACGGGACATTTCATATATACACTCCAATGATCAGCTCTTAGCAGCCCATGTGAGTCACCTAACACATGTGGGAACCATCATTTGGCAACTAGCATGAAATATCTCATAAAATTACAAAAATATGAGTAATCATTCATGACTTACTTACATGAAAACAAAATTACATATCCTTTATATCTAATCCATACACCAACGACCAAAAACACCTACAAACACTTTCACTCTTCAATTTTCTTCATCTAATTGATCTCTCTCAAGTTCTATCTTCAAGTTCTAAGTGTTCTTCATATATTTTACAAGTTCTAGTTACATAAAATCAAGAATACTTTCAAGTTTGCTAGCTCACTTCCAATCTTGTAAGGTGATCATGCAACCTCAAGAAATCTTTGTTTCTTACAGTAAGTTATCATTCTAATACAAGTTAATAATCATATTCAAACTTTGGTTCAATTTCTATAACTATAATAATCTTATTTCAAGTGATGATCTTACTTGAACTTGTTTTCGTGTCATGATTCTGCTTCAAGAACTTCGAGCCATCCAAGGATCCATTGAAGCTAGATCCATTTTTCTCTTTTCCAGTAGGTTTATCCAAGGAACTTAAGGTAGTAATGATGTTCATAACATCATTCGATTCATACATTTAAAGCTATCTTATTCGAAGGTTTAAACTTGTAATCACTAGAACATAGTTTAGTTAATTCTAAACTTGTTCGCAAACAAAAGTTAATCCTTCTAACTTGAATTTTAAAATCAACTAAACACATGGTCTATATCTGTATTATATGCTAACTTAATGATTTAAAACCTGGAAACACGAAAAACACCGTAAAACCGGATTTACGCCGTCGTAGTAACACCGCGGGCTGTTTTGGGTTAGTTAATTAAAAACTATAATAAAGTTTGATTTAAAAGTTATTATTCTGAGAAAATTATTTTTATTATGAACATGAAACTATATCCAAAAATTATGGTTAAACTCAAAGTGGAAGTATGTTTTCTAAAATGGTCATCTAGACGTCGTTCTTTCGACTGAAATGACTACCTTTACAAAAATGACTTGTAACTTATTTTTCTGACTATAAACCTATACTTTTTCTGTTTAGATTCATAAAATAGAGTTCAATATGAAACCATAGCAATTTGATTCACTCAAAACGGATTTAAAATGAAGAAGTTATGGGTAAAACAAGATTGGATAATTTTTCTCATTTTAGCTACGTGAAAATTGGTAACAAATCTATTCCAACCATAACTTAATCAACTTGTATTATATATTATGTAATATTGAGATACCATAGACACGTATACAATGTTTTGACCTATCATGTCGACACATCTATATATATTTCGGAACAACCATAGACACTCTATATGTGAATGTTGGAGTTAGCTATACAGGGTTGAGGTTGATTCCAAAATATATATAGTTTGAGTTGTGATCAATACTGAGATACGTATACACTGGATCGTGGATTGATTCAAGATAATATTTATCGATTTATTTCTGTACATCTAACTGTGGACAACTAGTTGTAGGTTACTAACGAGGACAGCTGACTTAATAAATTTAAAACATCAAAATATATTAAAAGTGTTGTAAATATATTTTGAATATACTTTGATATATATGTATATATTGTTATAGGTTCGTGAATCAACCAGTGGCCAAGTCTTACTTCCCGACGAAGTAAAAATCTGTGAAAGTGAGTTATAGTCCCACTTTTAAAATCTAATATTTTTAGGATGAGAATACATGCAGGTTTTATAAATGATTTACAAAATAGACACAAGTACGTGAAACTACATTCTATGGTTGAATTATCGAAATCGAATATGCCTCTTTTTATTAAGTCTGGTAATCTAAGAATTAGGGAACAGACACCCTAATTGACGCGAATCCTAAAGATAGATCTATTGGGCTTAACAAACCCCATCCAAAGTACCAGATGCTTTAGTACTTCAAAATTTATATCATATCCGAAGGGTGTCCCGGAATGATGGGGATACTCTTATATATGCATCTTGTTAATGTCGGTTACCAGGTGTTCACCATATGAATGATTTTTATCTCTATGTATGGGATGTGTATTGAAATATGAAATCTTGTGGTCTATTATTATGATTTGATATATATAGGTTAAACCTATAACTCACCAACATTTTTGTTGACGTTTTAAGCATGTTTATTCTCAGGTGATTATTAAGAGCTTCCGCTGTCGCATACTTAAATAAGGACGAGATTTGGAGTCCATGCTTGTATGATATTGTGTAAAAACTGCATTCAAGAAACTTATTTTGTTGTAACATATTTGTATTGTAAACCATTATGTAATGGTCGTGTGTAAACAGGATATTTTAGATTATCATTATTTGATAATCTACGTAAAGCTTTTTAAACCTTTATTGATGAAATAAAGGTTATGGTTTGTTTTAAAATGAATGCAGTCTTTGAAAAACGTCTCATATAGAGGTCAAAACCTCGCAACGAAATCAATTAATATGGAACGTTTTTAATCAATAAGAACGGGACATTTCAGTTGGTATCCGAGCGTTGGTCTTAGAGAACCAGAATTTTACATTAGTGTGTCTTATCGAGTTTGTTAGGATGCATTAGTGAGTCTGGACTTCGACCGTGTTTACTTGAAAAATGATTGCTTTACAAATTTTGTTGGAAACTATATATTTTTAACATGTGAATATTATGTGATATATTAATCTCTTAACGCGTTTGATATTATATGATAGATGTCTACCTCTAGAATAAGTCCCATTGACTCACCTAATAATAATGAAGAGTCAAATGTAAATTGGAATGATTCATGGACTGATTCACAAGTTCCCGAAGAGGAACCGGAAGAAGAGTCGGAACCGGAAGAAGAATCGGAACCGGAAGAAGAATCGGAACCGGATGAAGAAATAGAACCAGTGGGGGAAATAATAAAACGGTTAAGTAAAAGAAAATCCTCAACCAACCGACCAAGGTTAATTATGGTCAATGGTGTTTCCGCCAAGGAAGTAAAATATTGGGAGGATTACCAATTCTCAGATGAATCGGATTCCGACAAGAATTCTGATGATGTTATAGAAATTACCCCAACTGAATTTAAAAAGGCAAAAGAAAATAATAAGGGAAAGGGCATAAAAATAGAGAAATCTAATTCCAACCCCGATGAACTTTATATGTATCGTCAACCCCCGAAGTCCTTAAGTTGTAACAATGACCCGGGAACCTCTAAACCACCAGGTTTTTCTAAACCAATGTGGAAAATGACGGCTCGTATTAGGGGAACATCATATATCCCTAGAAACTTGGCAAAACGAACCAAAACTAAAGAAGAAGAAACAAGCGAGTCGGAATAAGATAGTTGTATTCGTGTGGTGTAATATATGTAATATAGTGTGCTTATGCTTTATGATATATGTAAAAATTGCTTGTATTAATAAGTATTTTTTTTATGAATCTAACTCTTGTCTATTTTACAGTATAAAAACACAAAATGGATAGACAACCCAATATTTTAAGAGACCTACCCGGAGACATGATTAATGAAATCTTGTCTAGAGTCGGTCAGAATTCTTCGGCACAACTATTTAAGGCGAGATCAGTTTGTAAGACATTCGAAGAACGTTCCAAGAATGCCTTGGTTTATAAAAGGCTTTCGTTCGAAAGATGGGGGATATCACATTGGGAAATCCATAAGTTATGATGTGTTTACTTTGACGCATATATTGCGGGGAACCCAAATGCTATTTTACGCAATGGGTTAAGAAATTATTTTGACTCAATATATCCGAATATTGGACTTCGTGATTTAGAAAAAGCGGCTAACATGCAACATAAAGAAGCATGTTATGCTTATGGATTAGTAATGTTCGCTTCTCACCAAAGTGAGAACAAGAACATCGGGCTACAACTATTAAACAAAACGTTCCCACAAGTGACGGAGTCGGTAATTGGGGTAAGAAATGAGGTTTTTAGATTGTTACGGGACTGTTGGACATTACGTAACCCACGTCCCTTTGACGAAGTTACAACACGCTGTCTTATCAACGGCCATAACGGTTATGTTCCACAAGACCAAGGATGGGAAGTAATCCTAGTAAAACCAGAATGCATGACTTGTTTCTGGACGTATGAATTACGTGTCTTTTGTAGTGACCCGGGAATTTCCGACCAAATATAAACTTAAATCTGATATGATCTCGACAAGATAGGCAAAGTCTGTAATACCGAGTCTTGGAAATTTTGAACTGTTTTGTATATCCATTTGACCTTCGACTGTTCCCGACGATTCACGAACCATTGTGTAAATTTAATATATATATATATATATATATATATATATATATATATATATATATATATATATATATATATATATATATATATATATATATATATATATATATATATATATATATATATATATATATATATATATATATGTATATATATATATATATATATACAATGATATGTTAATATTAGTATTAATTGATATACATTTTATGGTAATTAACATTATTACCATTAGTAATAATATTATTATTACTATTATATTTGATTTATTATTAGTTACAATATTATGAGTATAATTATTACATTTATTAATAAGACTCATTAAGAATCTATAAAAGTAAATAAATAAATATAAGAGATATACTAATAAATTATTAATACTAAATAATTACAATAAAGATTCGGACATAAACAAAAATTGTAGATTTGCAATATCTGTAAATGGTACGATTTAGCTTTACATCATTATCAACTTTTACTTATTTTAATTTTTCTTTCTGTATTTTCTTTCCTACACGATTCTGGCTGCTGATTTTATTCTGTATTTATAAAAATCTGTAACTCACAATACTAGACACAAAAACCCATTCGAGAGTGTCACCAGTTTTATCAACTATCAAAATAATAAATTTTCCATCCAGTGAACTAATCAAAAAATGAAGAAAAAATAGCAAATACCCCTGTACGCGTTACCTTTTCATCACTAAACCGATTTCGTTTGAATTTCCAAAATCTATAAATGTAGCTTTGTTAGGATTCTCACACTCAATCTCTCTGCAAAATCTCACGATTCAATTCCTCAAAGCGAACTCGAATTTCGAAGTCAAAGTTTTCAAAACAAAAAGTCAACAAATGTTCATCAATCGAATTCGAGATTTCTGTGATAAAAATAGTTAAAAGAATGTTTCCAATAGTTTTTATGAACAATTTAAAAACTATTTCATGTTATACACTTGGTCCAAAACAATCGAAATCGTGAAAACATTTTATTTTTTTTTGTATACCGACGGCAGTAGCATTTTTTATTTTTTTTATTTTTTATTTATTGGATTATTACAAGTCTTTTACAAATCAACTGTAAGCTTAATTAAATCCTTGATTCGTTAATTGATTTTATAATGGTAAGTCCCTGGTTGAATGGAAATTGAGATTTAGGAGGAAGAAAGAGGATAAGAGACAGACAAATACGATATACATATTTTTAAACGGGGTTTTAAACAAGAAAAGCAGGGATAGACTAGTGGCTGGGTGTTTGGTCAAGTTACCATGAGGTCGTGGGTTCAATCCCCACCTGCAACATTTTTTTTCCTGTTTAATTGAACTTGGGCCAAAGATGGAGAGTGCTGCTGGACTGAAATCCAATTTATTTATTGGGCCGATTGCTATGTTGGGCCTATGACGGATTAAACACAGTAACGAGATAAATAAATGCTCGTTCGGTATTAAGCAGTAAAATAGAAATGGGGTAATGGTTAAGGGGTGAGGTTGTTAAGCGAAAGGTCTTGGGTTCGAGTCCGGTTCATGGCACTTTCTTTTAAAAGCTTATTTTGAAGGTAGTTTTATTTTTATCATTATTATGTTAATATTATTATTATTATTAATTATTGTTGTTATTGTTATGTTAATTAATTATAACATTAATAATAGGATTATTATCATCATTAATACAATTAATATTATTAGTATCATTATTATAATTTCTAATATTATACTATTAGTATTATTATTAAAAACTTTATAAGTATTATTATTATTGTTAATATTATCATATTCATAATTTTAATTGCTATTATTATTAGTATTATAATTAAGAATTAATATAAAGGTTTTCATTATTATTATTAACTTATAATATTTTTTTACTAGCATTATCATTATTATTAGTATTTTAAGTATTTTCATTTTATTAACATTATTATTATTATTATTTTTAACATTAAATTATTATTTTTAACATTATTATTATTATTATTATTATTATTATTATTATTATTATTATTATTATTATTATTATTATTATTATTATTATTATTATTATTATTATTATTATTATTATTATTATTATTATCATCGTTATAAGTACTAGAATCATTATTATTATTATTAATAGTATTATTTTTATATAACAAATAAATATTGTATACGGTTATTAATATTACATAAAAATTATATTAAATATATTAACATTAATTATATAAATAATTTACATATTACAAATTATTAATTTTCAATATAATACTAATCATATATATATATATATATATAAAACTATATAAATATTAATATACATATATACAAATTAAATAAATAAGATATATAATTTAAGATATATTATATAAAATTGTTCGATTACGATTATATGTTTTAATAGATATACAAATGATATAGGTTCGTGAATCCGAGGCCAACCCTGCATTGTTCAATATTGTCATATGTATTTTTACTACAAAATACATTAGGTGAGTTTCATTTACCTTTTTACCCTTTATATTTTTGGGCTGAGAATACATGCGCAACTTTTATAACTGTTTTACAAAATAGACACAAGTAATCGAAATTACGTTCTATGGTTGAATGATCGAAACTGAATATGCCCCCTTTTAGTCTGGTAATCTAAGAATTAGGGAACAGACACCCTAATTGACGCGAATCCTAAAGATAGATCTATCGGGCCCAACAAGCCCCATCTAAAGTACCGGATGCTTTAGTACTTCGAAATTTATATCATATCCGAAGGGTGTCCCGGAATGATGGGGATATTCTTATATGCATATTGTTAATGTCGGTTACCAGGTGTTCAATCCATATGAATGATATTTTTGTCTCTATGCATGGGACGTATGTTTATAAGAAATGGAAATATGAAATCTTGTGGTATATTAAAATTATGAAATAATTATTTATGACAAACTAATGAACTCACCAACCTTTTTGGTTGACACTTTAAAGCATGTTTATTCTCGGGTACGAAAGAAATCTTCCGCTGTGCATTTGCTCATTTTAGAGATATTACTTGGAGTCATTCATGACATATTTCAAAAGACGCTGCATTCGAGTCGTTGAGTTCATCAAGATTATTATTAAGTCAATTATAGTAAGAAATATTACAAAATGGTATGCATGTTGTCAATTTTCGATGTAATGAAAGACTGTCTTTTCAAAAACGAATGCAATGTTTGTAAAATGTATCATATAGAGGTCAAGTACCTCGCGATGTAATCAACTGTTGTGAATCATTTATAATCGATATGGACTTTGTCCGGATGGATTAGGACGGGTCCTTTCATCTTTATTGCCTTTGCTGAACGACTTGTGTACTAGCTAGAATTATCTTCACAACTATCTCGTATCAAAGTTATTGTGTGCTATATTTCATGCTTTATGTAAAATAAGCGGTATTGTAAGTTTGTAAAATATTGTATAAAAGTTTGAACGCGAAATATTATTATAATCAGTTTTTCATATAGAATTGTAGTAGTTGAATTGTATATTAGCTACTAAGTATGAACTTAACGGGTAGGTACTACCCGAATTTAAACTTATAACACGCTAATATGAAGAAAAAGCTTTTATAAATGAGTTCATATTATGCTACGAAATACTATTAACTACTCTTAATATTCTGTATGATTAACTTGTTCCATTTGACTATTTTGAAGGAAATGGCACCGACTACTCGACACACCGTGAATATGAATGAAGAGGAATTCCGTACTTTTCTAGCTTCAAACATAGCCGCAGTACAGGCTGCGCTACATACCAACAATAACCTTGGATCTAGCAGTACAGGAAATCGTGTAGCATGCACCTACAAAGAATTCACTGCCTGCAAACCTTTGGAATTTGATGGAACCGAAGGACCGATCGGATTGAAACAGTGGACCGAGAAGGTCGAATCGGTGTTTGCCACAAGTAAGTGTACTGAAGAGGACAAAGTGAAGTACGCTACGCATACCTTCACAGGTTCTGCGTTAACATGGTGGAATACCTATCTAGAGCAAGTGGGACAAGACGATGCGTACGCACTACCGTGGTCAGCATTCAAGCACTTGATGAACGAGAAGTACCGTCCCAGAACCGAGGTCAATAAGCTCAAGACAGAACTCAGAGGGTTACGAACCCAAGGATTTGATATTACCACGTACGAAAGACGATTCACAGAATTGTGCCTATTGTGTCCGGGAGCATTCGAAGATGAGGAAGAGAAGATCGACGCATTTGTGAAAGGATTACCGAAAAGAATCCAAGAAGATATAAGTTCACACGAGCCCGCCTCTATACAACAGGTATGTAGAATGGCTCACAAACTAGTGAACCAGATTGAAGAAAGAATTAAAGAACAGACTGTTGAAGAGGCCAATGTGAAGCAAGTCAAAAGAAAGTGGGAGGAAAACGGTGATAAGAATCACCAATACAACAACAACAGCAATTACAACAATAATCGCAACAATTATCCCAACAATCGCAACATCAATCGCAACTACAACAAACGGCCCAACAACAACAACAACAACAACAACAACAACAGCAGCAACAACAACAATCATCCCAACAACAATAATAACCGCAACAACAACAACAATCAGAAGCAGCTATGCCAAAGGTGTGTAAAGTATCACTCGGGGTTCTGCACCAAATTTTGCAACAAGTGTAAAAGAAATGGTCATAGCGCGGCGAAGTGTGAGGTCTACGGACCAGGGGTTAATAGAACGAAAGGAACAAATGGTGTCGGAACGAGTAATGGCGGAGCAAGTAGTGTCGGAGCAAGTTATGCCAATGTAGTTTGTTATAAATGTGGAAAACCGGGCCACATTATTAGAAATTGCCCGAACCAGGAGAACACGAATGGACAAGGCCGCGGAAGAGTTTTCAATATTAATGCGGCAGAGGCACAGGAAGACCCGGAGCTTGTTATGGGTACGTTTCTTATTGACAATAAATCTGCTTACGTTTTATTTGATTCGGGTGCGGATAGAAGCTATATGCGTAGAGATTTTTGTGCTAAATTAAGTTGTCCATTGACGCCTTTGGATAGTAAATTTTTACTCGAATTAGCAAATGGTAAATTAATTTCAGCAGATAATATATGTCGGAATCGAGAAATTAAACTGGTTAGCGAAACATTTAAGATTGATTTGATACCAGTAGAGTTAGGGAGTTTTGATGTGATAATCGGTATGGACTGGTTGAAAGAAGTGAAAGCAGAGATCGTCTGTTACAAAAATGCAATTCGCATTATACGAGAAAAAGAAAAACCCTTAATGGTGTACGGAGAAAAGGGCAACACGAAGCTACATCTTATTAGTAATTTGAAGGCACAAAAAATAATAAGAAAAGGTTGCTATGCTGTTCTAGCACACGTTGAGAAAGTACAAACTGAAGAAAAGAGCATCAATGATGTTCCCATTGCAAAAGAATTTCCCGATGTATTTTCGAAAGAATTACCGGGATTACCCCCACATCGATCCGTTGAATTTCAAATAGATCTTGTACCAGGAGCTGCACCAATAGCTCGTGCTCCTTACAGACTCGCACCCAGCGAGATGAAAGAACTGCAAAGTCAATTACAAGAACTTTTAGAGCGTGGTTTCATTCGACCAAGCACATCACCGTGGGGAGCTCCTGTTTTGTTTGTCAAGAAGAAAGATGGTACATTCAGGTTGTGTATCGACTACTGAGAGTTGAACAAACTTACCATCAAGAACCGCTACCCACTACCGAGAATCGACGACTTATTTGATCAACTACAAGGCTCGTCTGTTTATTCAAAGATTGACTTACGTTCCGGGTATCATCAAATGCGGGTGAAAGAAGATGATATTCCAAAGACTTCTTTCAGAACACATTACGGTCATTACGAGTTTATGGTCATGCCGTTTGGTTTAACTAATGCACCAGCTGTGTTCATGGACCTTATGAACCGAGTGTGTGGACCATACCTTGACAAGTTTGTCATTGTTTTCATTGATGACATACTTATTTACTCAAAGAATGACCAAGAACACGGTGAACATTTGAGAAAAGTGTTAGAAGTATTAAGGAAGGAAGAATTGTACGCTAAGTTTTCAAAGTGTGCATTTTGGTTGGAAGAAGTTCAATTCCTCGGTCACATAGTGAACAAAGAAGGTATTAAGGTGGATCCGGCAAAGATAGAAACTGTTGAAAAATGGGAAACCCCGAAAACTCCGAAACACATACGCCAGTTTTTAGGACTAGCTGGTTACTACAGAAGGTTCATCCAAGACTTTTCCAGAATAGCAAAACCCTTGACTGTATTAACGCATAAAGGGAAGAAATTTGAATGGAATGATGAACAAAGCGTTTCAGTTATTGAAGAAAAAGCTAACTACGGCACCTATATTGTCATTGCCTGAAGGGAATGATGATTTTGTGATTTATTGTGACACATCAAAGCAAGGTCTCGGTTGTGTATTAATGCAACGAATGAAGGTGATTGCTTATGCCTCTAGACAATTGAAGATTCACGAGCAAAATTATACGACGCATGATTTGGAATTAGGCACGGTTGTTTTTGCATTAAAGACTTGGAGGCACTACTTATATGGGGTCAAAAGTATTATATATACCGACCACAAAAGTCTTCAACACATATTTAATCAGAAACAACTGAATATGAGGCAGCGTAGGTGGATTGAATTGTTGAATGATTACGACTTTGAGATTCGTTACCACCCGGGGAAGGCAAATGTGGTAGCCGATGCTTTGAGCAGGAAGGACAGAGAACCCATTCGAGTAAAATCTATGAATATAATGATTCATAATAACCTTACTACTCAAATAAAGGAGGCGCAACAAGGAGTTTTAAAAGAGGGAAATTTAAAGGATGAAATACCCAAAGGATCGGAGAAGCATCTTAATATTCGGGAAGACGGAACCCGGTATAGGGCTGAAAGGATTTGGGTACCAAAATTTGGAGATATGAGAGAAATGGTACTTAGAGAAGCTCATAAAACCAGATACTCAATACATCCTGGAACGGGGAAGATGTACAAGGATCTCAAGAAACATTTTTGGTGGCCGGGTATGAAAGCCGATGTTGCTAAATACGTAGGAGAATGTTTGACGTGTTCTAAGGTCAAAGCTGAGCATCAGAAACCATCAGATCTACTTCAACAACCCAAAATCCTGGAATGGAAATGGGAAAACATTACCATGGATTTCATCACTAAATTGCCAAGGACTGCAAGTGGTTTTGATACTATTTGGGTAATAGTTGATCGTCTCACCAAATCAGCACACTTCCTGCCAATAAGAGAAGATGAAAAGATGGAGAAGTTAGCACGACTGTATTTGAAAGAAGTCATCTCCAGACATGGAATACCAATCTCTATTATCTCTGATAGGGATGGCAGATTTATTTCTAGATTCTGGCAGACATTACAGCAAGCATTAGGAACTCGTCTAGACATGAGTACTGCCTATCATCCAAAAACTGATGGGCAGAGCGAAAGGACGATACAAACGCTTGAAGACATGCTACGAGCATGTGTTATTGATTTCGGAAACAGTTGGGATCGACATCTACCGTTAGCAGAATTTTCCTACAACAACAGCTACCATTCAAGCATTGAGATGGCGCCGTTTGAAGCACTTTATGGTAGAAAGTGCAGGTCTCCAATTTGTTGGAGTGAAGTGGGGGATAGACAGATTACGGGTCCGGAGATTATACAAGAAACTACCGAGAAGATCATCCAAATTCAACAACGGTTGAAAACTGCCCAAAGTCGACAAAAGAGCTACGCTGACATTAAAAGAAAAGATATAGAATTTGAAATTAGAGAGATGGTCATGCTTAAAGTTGCACCTTGGAAAGGCGTTGTTCGATTTGGTAAACGAGGGAAATTAAATCTAAGGTATATTGGACCATTCAAGATTATTGATCGTGTCGGACCAGTAGCTTACCGACTTGAGTTACCTCAACAACTCGCGGCTGTACATAACACTTTCCACGTCTCGAATTTGAAGAAATGTTTTGCTAAAGAAGATCTCACTATTTCGTTAGATGAAATCCAAATCAACGAAAAACTTCAATTCATCGAAGAACCCGTCGAAATAATGGATCGTGAGGTTAAAAGACTTAAGCAAAACAAGATACCAATTGTTAAGGTTCGATGGAATGCTCGTAGAGGACCCGAGTTCACCTGGGAGCGTGAAGATCAGATGAAGAAGAAATACCCGCATCTATTTCCAGAAGATTCGTCAACACCTTCAACAGCTTAAAATTTCGGGACGAAATTTATTTAACGGGTAGGTACTGTAGTGACCCGAACTTTTCCATGTTTATATATATTAATTGAGATTGATATTTACATGATTAAATGTTTCCAACATGTTAAGCAATCAAACTTGTTAAGACTTGATTAATTGAAATAGGTTTCATATAGACAATTGACCACCCAAGTTGACCGGTGATTCACGAACGTTAAAACTTGTAAAAACTATATGATGACATATATATGGTTATATATATAGTTAACATGATATTATGATAAGTAAACATATCATTAAGTATATTAACAATGAACTACATATGTAAAAACAAGACTACTAACTTAATGATTTTGAAACGAGACATATATGTAACGATTATCGTTGTAACGACATTTAATGTATATATATCATATTAAGAGATATTCGTACATCATAATATCATGAAAATATAATAATTTAAAATCTCTTTTGATATTATAAACATTGGGTTAACAACATTTAACAAGATCGTTAACCTAAAGGTTTCAAAACAACATTTACATGTAACGACTAACGATGACTTAACGACTCAGTTAAAATGTATATACATGTAGTGTTTTAATATGTATTCATACACTTTTGAAAGACTTCAAGACACTTATCAAAATACTTCTACTTAACAAAAATGCTTACAATTACATCCTCGTTCAGTTTCATCAACAATTCTACTCGTATGCACCCGTATTCGTACTCGTACAATACACAGCTTTTAGATGTATGTACTATTGGTATATACACTCCAATGATCAGCTCTTAGCAGCCCATGTGAGTCACCTAACACATGTGGGAATCATCATTTGGCAACTAGCATGAAATATCTCATAAAATTACAAAAATATGAGTAATCATTCATGACTTATTTACATGAAAACAAAATTACATATCCTTTATATCTAATCCATATACTAACGACCAAAAACACCTACAAACACTTTCATTCTTCAATTTTCTTCATCTAATTGATCTCTCTCAAGTTCTATCTTCAAGTTCTAAGTGTTCTTCATATATTTTACAAGTTCTAGTTACATAAAATCAAGAATACTTTCAAGTTTGCTAGCTCACTTCCAATCTTGTAAGGTGATCATCCAACCTCAAGAAATCTTTGTTTCTTACAGTAGGTTATCATTCTAATACAAGTTAATAATCATATTCAAACTTTGGTTCAATTTCTATAACTATAACAATCTTATTTCAAGTGATGATCTTACTTGAACTTGTTTTCGTGTCATGATTCTGCTTCAAGAACTTTGAGCCATCCAAGGATCCATTGAAGCTAGATCCATTTTTCTCTTTTCCAGTAGGTTTATCCAAGGAACTTAAGGTAGTAATGATGTTCATAACATCATTCGATTCATACATTTAAAGCTATCTTATTCGAAGGTTTAAACTTGTAATCACTAGAACATAGTTTAGTTAATTCTAAACTTGTTCGCAAACAAAAGTTAATCCTTCTAACTTGACTTTTAAAATCAACTAAACACATGTTCTATATCTGTATGATATGCTAACTTAATGATTTAAAACCTGGAAACACGAAAAACACCGTAAAACCGGATTTACGCCGTCGTAGTAACACCGCGGGCTGTTTTGGGTTAGTTAATTAAAAACTATGATAAACTTTGATTTAAAAGTTATTATTCTGAGAAAATTATTTTTATTATGAACATGAAACTATATCCAAAAATTATGGTTAAACTCAAAGTGGAAGTATGTTTTCTAAAATGGTCATCTAGACGTCGTTCTTTCGACTGAAATGACTACCTTTACAAAAATGACTTGTAACTTATTTTTCCGACTATAAACCTATACTTTTTCTGTTTAGATTCATAAAATAGAGTTCAATATGAAACCATAGCAATTTGATTCACTCAAAACGGATTTAAAATGAAGAAGTTATGGGTAAAACAAGATTGGATAATTTTTCTCATTTTAGCTACGTGAAAATTGGTAACAAATCTATTCCAACCATAACTTAATCAACTTGTATTATATATTATGTAATCTTGAGATACCATAGACACGTATACAATGTTTCGACCTATCATGTCGACACATCTATATATATTTCGGAACAACCATAGACACTCTATATGTGAATGTTGGAGTTAGCTATACAGGGTTGAGGTTGATTCCAAAATATATATAGTTTGAGTTGTGATCAATACTGAGATACGTATACACTGGGTCGTGGATTGATTCAAGATAATATTTATCGATTTATTTCTGTACATCTAACTGTGGACAACTAGTTGTAGGTTACTAACGAGGACAGCTGACTTAATAAATTTAAAACATCAAAATATATTAAAAGTGTTGTAAATATATTTTGAATATACTTTGATATATATGTATATATTGTTATAGGTTCGTGAATCAACCAGTGGCCAAGTCTTACTTCCCGACGAAGTAAAAATATGTGAAAGTGAGTTATAGTCCCACTTTTAAAATCTAATATTTTTGGGATGAGAATACATGCAGGTTTTATAAATGATTTACAAAATAGACACAAGTACGTGAAACTACATTCTATGGTTGGATTATCGAAATCGAATATGCCCCTTTTTATTAAGTCTGGTAATCTAAGAATTAGGGAACAGACACCCTAATTGACGTGAATCCTAAAGATAGATCTATTGGGCTTAACAAACCCCATCCTAAGTACCGGATGCTTTAGTACTTCAAAATTTATATCATATCCGAAGGGTATCCCGGAATGATGGGGATATTCTTATATATGCATCTTGTTAATGTCGGTTACCAGGTGTTCACCATATGAATGATTTTTATCTCTATGTATGGGATGTGTATTGAAATATGAAATCTTGTGGTCTATTATTATGATTTGATATATATAGGTTAAACCTATAACTCACCAACATTTTTGTTGACGTTTTAAGCATGCTTATTCTCAGGTGATTATTAAGAGCTTCCGCTGTCGCATACTTAAATAAGGACGAGATTTGGAGTCCATGCTTGTATGATATTGTGTAAAAACTGCATTCAAGAAACTTATTTTGTTGTAACATATTTGTATTGTAAACCATTATGTAATGGTCGTGTGTAAACAGGATATTTTAGATTATCATTATTTGATAATCTACGTAAATCTTTTTAAACCTTTATTGATGAAATAAAGGTTATGGTTTGTTTTAAAATGAATGCAGTCTTTGAAAAACGTCTCATATAGAGGTCAAAACCTCGCAACGAAATCAATTAATATGGAACGTTTTTAATCAATAAGAACGGGACATTTCAACATACATCCCATGCTATTCATAAGTAACCTTGAAACTTAAACTATCTTGTGCTGATAGTGAAGGTAGTATACTTGACACTAAAACACATCATACAATGCTATTTTACAAATAGATAAACTTATGCTGGCATGCACATTATAACTAGTGTTTATAATATCATGTTTTTTCATAATTAAATCCTTAATTCTGTAGGGGACTCAACAATCTCTCCCTATTTAATGATGACAAAACATGTTACATGAAAAGAAAAACACTAAGGCCCAACTCTAAAGGACTTAAGAAAAATAAGCAGTAATTGTCCCTTAAGTTTATTTTTGATGGGATCTTTTAACGAGTTATCCATATCTTATAAACAGATATACTTTTGAAGATAACTCATAATGTAATATCCATTATATTCATTTAATGTACATTAAAATTAATGGAAATATTACAAAGATCATAACACAAAAATTACAAATGATTAAGACAAACAAATTCTATTCTTCATCAGCTGGTTCTTCCTTTATCTTGATACTTGCAAGATTCACATCTGGGAATAGCTCTGGGAGATCTTCTATTCTGAAAGTGGGAATTGTTGGAGGTAAAATAATAGGTTCACGCCTGAATGAGAATGGGCCAACACCAGTTTTCTTCTTTTTCTTTGCAAGCTCAGCATCAACATCAACTTCTGGTGCATTGGCATACAGGGTGACTTTTCTGAAGAGTTCTTTCAATTTAGGTATTAGAATGTCTTGAAGATTACTCTTCTTCTTGCCTGTGAAGTATTCAAATATTTCCATCCATTCAGAGTGACCATATAATCTAAGGTCATCCAGATCAACTTTCTCAGATACATTGTTATCTCAGATGATGTAGATGACTTTCTTTGTGCTTTTTCGACACTTGGTTATCTTTGCTTGATTTTGTCTTCTAGTCATCACATTGAAGTATCTTTGTTTCCTTAATCTCTCCCAGGCTGCAATATATATATATATATATATATATATATATATATATATATATATATATATATATATATATATATATATATATATATATATATATATATATATATATATATATATATATATATACTTTGTTAAATCGTGCCAAACTTGCTCTCAATTAACCAGTAACCATACAATAATAAGCGTTCTAGTTAATCTACCTAGTTTATCCTAGTTAATGTTAATTTTTTAACCCTACCTAACCTGACCCTCATGGGGCGGATCAGGTGCAAGTCTTATTGGCCCAACTTAAAAGGTGAACAAATCAAAAATATATATCTCTAATTAATTGTCTAGTATTCTAATTTAGAATGTCCTAAATTAAATGTCTCTTTCTATAAATAAATAAGATAATAATAAGGAAAAATTCCTTTATACTCTTACTTTATTCTTGTAAGATAAAAAGATAGGTAAAAAGTAAAGTTAAAGCTACAAATTGACTATATATAATTTTGATTTTATCTCATTGTAGGCTATATACCCAAATAATACCATTGTATAGCATATAAACTTTCAAAAAGTGTATTAATATAAACGACTAAACTTTTTGACCTGAAATAAAAGCATGTGATGATGTGTCATCCTACTTAACGCTAAATTGTCATTACACATAAGATTAGTCTCTTTTTTTAGTTAATGTCTTATTCTTCATATACAAATAAGAATATTAATGGCACCTGCAATAATATATTGTTGAGTCCCAAAAGTAATTATTGATTTAATTATGACAAAACAGCAGATATTGTATACTAGAATGTTATGTGCAGCCAGCAAAAGTTTGTTTAAGTATAGATAGCAAATATTGCAGTGTCAAGTGTTTAGTTTGCTGCCTGGTCTACCAGCACAAGATAGACAGTATTCTTCAATTAGCACAAGATGTGTGCCCAGCAAATCAAGAATATCAAGTGACTCAGCATAGAAGAACCAGTATAGCTGATAAGCAGCTTACTACACACAACAGCTATACTCCATTACAAGCATAGTGGTTTCCTGAGTGGTCTACATCAATTGTACTATTCAACAGAAGTCGAATACAAAGTTGAACAGAAAAGGACACGCATCGGCGATTGACAAGTGACGTTATAAGACCACTTAGGAATGCAGAAGTTTAACGCATGTGCAGACTTGTGTTATTCTTTGTCAACGCCTAGGGAACACAACATTCTATTTGTTTAATCAAATAGTGGTGTCAAACCGAATTGGGGTGTTCCTGCAAATAGCTACCAAAGAGGAAAGAAGAGAGCATGCTCTCTGATGCAGTTGTCCCCACAAGTATGAAATGTCCCGTTCATATTGATTATAAACGTTCCATATTAATTGATTTCGTTACGAGATTTTGACCTCTATATGAGACGTTTTTCAAAGACTGCATTCATTTTTAAAACAACCATAACCTTTATTTATCAATAAAGGTTTTAAAAACATTACGTAGATTATCAAATAATGATAATCTAAAATATACTGTTTACACACGACTATTACATAATGGTTTACAATAGAAATATATTACATCGACATATGTTTCTTGAATGCAGTTTTTACACAGTATCATATAAACATGGACTCCAAATCTTGTCCTTATTTTAGTATGCAACAGCGGAAGCTCTTAATATTCACCTGAGAATAAACATGCTTTAAAGATCAACAAAAATTTTGGTGAGTTATAGGTTTAACGTATATATATATATATATATATATATATATATATATATATATATATATATATATATATATATATATATATATATATATATATATATATATATATATATATATATATATATATATATCAAATCGTAACAATAGACCACAAGATTTCATATTTCAATACACATCCCATACATAGAGATAAAAATCATTCATATGGTGAACACCTGGTAACCGACATTAACAAGATGCATATATAAGAATATCCCCATCATTCCGGGACACCCTTCGGATATGATATAAATTTCAAAGTACTAAAGCATCCGGTACTTTGGATGGGGTTTGTTAGGCCCAATAGATCTATCTTTAGGATTCGCGTCAATTAGGGTGTCTGTTCCCTAATTCTTAGATTACCAGACTTAATAAAAAGGGGCATACTCGATTTCGATAATTCAACCATAGAATGTAGTTTCACGTACTTGTGTCTATTTTGTAAATCATATATAAAACCTGCATGTATTCTCATCCCAAAAATATTAGATTTTAAAAGTGGGACTATAACTCACTTTCACAGATATTTCCTTCCTCGGAAATAAGACTTGGCCACGGATCGATTCACGAACCTATACAAATATGTTCATATATATCAAAGTATGATCAAAATATAATTACAACCATTTTTTATTATGTTTTAAAGATTTGAGTGTATTAAGTCAGCTGTCCTCGTTAGTAACCTACAACTAGTTGTCCACAGTTAGATGTACAGAAATAAATCGATATATATTATCTTGAATCAATCCATGACCCAGTGTATACACGTCTCAGGCTAGATCACAATTCAAAATATATATATTTTTGGAATCAACCTCAACCCTGTATAGCTAACTCCAACATTACTGCATATAGAGTGTCTATGGTTGTTCGAAATAATATATATACATGGGTCGATATGATATGTCAAAACATTTGCATACGTGTCTATGGTATCCCAAGATTACATAATATATTAGAATACATGTATAATACAATAAGTTAGCTAGGATATGATTTGTATAGATTTTTTAAACATTTCCCGTAGCTAAAAAGATCAAAAATATCCAATCTTGTTTTACCCATAACTTCTTCATTTTAAATCCGTTTTGAGTGAATCAAATTGCTACGGTTTCATATTGAACTCTAATTTAAGAATCCAAATAGAAAAAGTATAGGTTTATAGTTGAAAATTTAAGTTACATGTCAATTACTAAAGAGGTAGTCATTTCCGTTGAAAGAACGACATATTGATGACCATTTTGAAAAACATACTTTCACTTTGAGTTTAACCAAGATTTTTGGATATAGTTTCATGTTCGTATGAAAAATCATTTTCCTAGAAGAACAACTTTTAAATCAAAGTATATCATAGTTTTTAATTATCCAAACCAAAACAGCCCCTGTTTTCACTACGACGGCGTATATCCGATTTTATGGTGTTCATCGTGTTTCCAGGTTTTTAATCATTAAGTTAGCATATCATATAGATATAGAACATGTGTTTAGTTGATTTTAAAAGTCAAGTTAGAAGGATTAACTTTTGTTTGCGAACAAGTTTAGAATTAACTAAACTATGTTCTAGTGATTACAAGTTTAAACCTTCGAATAAGATAGCTTTATATGTATGAATCGAATGATGTTATGAACATCATTACTACCTCAAGTTTTCTGGATAAAACTACTGGAAATGAGAAAAATGGATCTAGCTTCAAAGGATCCTTGGATGGCTTGAAAGTTCTTGAAGCAGAATCATGACACGAAAACAGTTCAAGTAAGATTTTCACTCGAAATAAGATTGGTATAGTTATAGAAATTGAATCAAAGTTTGAATATGAATTTTATCTTGAATTGGAAAGATAACCTACTGTAAATAACAAAGGTTCCTTGCTCTTAGATGATTACTTGGAATGGATTAGAAAGCTTGGAAGTAGACTTGCAAACTTGAAAGTATTATTGATTTTTATGAAACTATACTTGTGGAATTTATGAAGAACACTTAGAACTTGAAGATGGAACTTGAGAGAGATCAATTAAATGAATAAAATTGAAGAATGAAAGTGTTTGTAGGTATTTTTGGTCGTTGGTATATGGATTAGATATAAAGGATATGTAATTTTTTTTCCATGTAAATAAGTCATGAATGATTACTAATATTTTTGTAATTTTATGAGATATTTCATGCTAGTTGCCAAATGATGGTTCCCACATGTATTAGGTGACTCACATGGGCTACTAAGAGCTGATCATTGGAGTGTATATACCAATAGTACATACATCTAAAAGCTGTGTATTGTACGAGTACGAATACGGGTGCATACGAGTAGAATTGTTGATGAAACTGAACGAGGATGTAATTGTAAGAATTTTTTTAAGTAGAAGTACTTTGATATGTGTCTTGAAGTCTTTCAAAAGTGTAAGAATATATATCAAAACACAACATGTATATACATTCTAATGGAGTCGTTAAGTCTTCGTTAGTCGTTATATGTAAGTGTTGTTTTGAAACCTTTAAGTTAACGATCTCAATTAATGTTGTTAATCCAATGTTTATTATATCAAATGAGATGTTAAATTATTATATTATCATGATATTATGATGTATGAATATCTCTTAATATGATACATACATTAAAATATTGTTACAACGATAATCGTTACATATAAGTCTCGTTTTGTAATTCTTGAGTTAGTAATCTTGTTTTTACATATGTAGTTCATTGTTAACACACTTAATGATATATTTAAATATCATTTTATCATGTTAAATATAGTGTATCAATATCTTAATATGATACATATGTATTTAGTAGACGTTATCATAACGATAATCGTTATATATATCATTTCGAGTTTCTTAACTTAGTAATCTCATTTCTTATGTATATCACACATTGTTAATATATTTAGTGAGATACTTACTCATCATAATCTTATGTCAACCATATATATATGTCTATATATACCACAACATGTTGTTTTTACAATTTTGTAACGTTCGTGAATCGCCGGTCAACTTGGGTGATCAATTGTCTATATGAAACTTATTTCATTTAATCAAGTCTTAACAAGTTTGATTGCTTAACATGTTGGAAACATTTAGTCATGTAAATATCAATCTCAATTAATATATATAAACATGGAAAAGTTCGGGTCACTACAGTACCTACCCGTTAAATAAATTTCGTCCCGAAATTTTAAGCTGTTGAAGGTGTTGACGAATCTTCTGGAAATAGATGCGGGTATTTCTTCTTCATCTGATCTTCACGCTCCCAGGTGAACTCGGGTCCTCTACGAGCATTCCATCGAACCTTAACAATCGGTATCTTATTTTGCTTAAGTCTCTTAACCTCACGATCCATTATTTCGACGGGTTCTTCAATGAATTGAAGTTTTTCATTGATTTGGATTTCGTCCAACGGAATAGTGAGATCTTCTTTAGCAAAACATTTCTTCAAATTCGAGACGTGGAAAGTGTTATGTACAGCCGCGAGTTGTTGAGGTAGCTCCAGTTGGTAAGCTACTGGTCCGACACAATCTAAAATCTTGAATGGTCCAATGTACCTTGGATTTAGTTTCCCCCGTTTACCAAATCGAACAACGCCTTTCCAAGGTGAAATCTTAAGCATGACCATTTCTCCAATTTCAAACTCAATATCTTTTCTTTTACTGTCCGCGTAGCTCTTTTGTCGACTCTGGGCGGTTTTCAATCATTGTTGAATTTGGATGATTTTCTCGGTAGTTTCTTGTATTATCTCCGGACCCGTAATTTGTCTATCCTCCAGTTCATTCCAACAAATCGGAGACCTGCACTTTGTACCATAAAGTGCCTCAAACGGTGCCATCTCAATACTAGAATGATAACTGTTGTTGTAGGAAAATTCTGCTAACGGTAGGTGTCGATCCCAACTGTTTCCGAAATCAATAACACATGCTCATAGCATGTCTTCAAGCATTTGTATCATCCTTTCGCTCTACCCATCAGTTTATGGATGATAGGCAGTACTCATGTCTAGACGAGTCCCCAATGCTTGTTGCAACGTCTGCCAGAACCTTGAAACAAATCTACCATCCCTATCAGAGAGAGACGGGTATTCCATGTATGGAGACAACCTCCTTCAAATACAATCGCGCCAACTTCTCCATTTTGTCATCTTCTCTCATTATCAGGAAGTGTGCTAACTTGGTGAGACGATCAACTATTACCCAAATAATATCATAACCACTTGCAGTCCTTGGCAATTTAGTAATAAAATCCATGGTAATGTTTTCCCATTTCCATTCTGGGATTTCAGGTTGTTGTAGTAGACCTGATGGTTTCTGATGTTCAGCTTTGACCTTAGAACACGTCAAATATTCTCCTACATATTTAGCAATATCGGCTTTCATACCCGGCCACCAAAAGTGTTTCTTGAGATCTTTATACATCTTCCCCGCTCCAGGATGTATTGAATATTTGGTTTTATGTGCTTCATTAAGTACCATTTCTCTCACATCTCTAAACCTTGGTACCCAAATTCTATCAGCCCTATATCGGGTTCCATCTTCTCGAATATTAAGATGTTTCTCTGATCCTTTGGGTATCTCATTTTTCAACTTTCCTTCTTTTACAACCCCCTGTTGCGCCTCCTTCATTTGAGTAGTAAGGTTAGTACGAATAATTATATTCATAGCTTTTACCCGTATAGGTTCTCTGTCCTTTCTACTCAAAGCGTCGGCTACCACATTCGCCTTCCCCGGGTGGTATCGAATCTCAAAATCATAATCATTCAACAGTTTAATCCACCTGCGTTGTCTCATATTCAGTTGCTTCTGATTAAATATATGTTGGAGACTTTTGTAGTCGATATATATAATACTTTTGACCCCATATAAATAATGCCTCCAAGTCTTTAATGCAAAAACAACAGCACCCAATTCCAAATCGTGAGTTGTATAATTTTGCTCGCAAATCTTCAATTATCTAGACGCATAAGCAATCACCTTCGTTCGTTGCATTAATACACAACAGAGATCTTGCTTTGATGCGTCACAATAAATCACAAAATCATCATTCCCTTCAGGCAATGACAATATAGTTGCCGTAGTTAGCTTTTTCTTCAATAACTGAAACGCCTTCTCTTGTTCATCTTTCCATTCAAATTTCTTCCCTTTATGCGTTAATGCAGTCAAGGGTTTTGCTATTTTGGAGAAATCTTGGATGAATCTTTTGTAGTAACCAGCCAATCCTAAAAATTGACGTATATGCTTCGGAGTTTTTGGGGTTTCCCACTTTTCAACGATTTCCATCTTTGCCGGGTCCACCTGGATACCTTCTTTGTTCACTATGTAACTGAGGAATTGAACTTCTTCCAACCAAAATGCACACTTTGAAAACTTAGCGTACAGTTTTTCTTTCCTCAGTACTTCTAGCACTTTTCTCAAATGTTCTTCGTGCTCTTGATCATTCTTTGAGTAAATAAATATGTCATCGATGAAAACAATAACAAACTTGTCAAGATATAGCCCACACACTCGGTTCATAAGGTCCATGAACACAGCTGGTGCGTTAGTCAATCCAAACGACATAACCATAAACTCGTAATGACCATAACGCGTCCTAAAAGCAGTTTTTGGAATATCATCCTCCTTTACTCGCATTTAATGATATCCAGAATGTAAATCGATTTTCGAATAAACCGACGAGCCTTGTAGTTGATCAAATAAGTCATCAATTCTCGGCAGTGGATAACGGTTTTTGATGGTAAGTTTATTCAACTCTCTGTAGTCAATACACAACCTAAATGTACCATCCTTCTTCTTGACAAACAAAACAGGAGCTCCCCATGGTGATGTGCTTGGTCGAATGAAACCACATTCTAATAGTTCTTGCAGTTGGCTTTACAGTTCTTTCATCTCGCTGGGTGCGAGTCTGTAAGGAGCACGAGCTATTGGTGCAGCTCCTGGTACAAGATCTATTTGAAATTCAACAGATCGATGTGGAGGTAGTCCCGGTAATTCTTTCGGAAATACATCGGGAAATTCTTTTGCGATGGGAACATCATTGATGCTCTTTTCTTCAGTTTGTACTTTCTCGACGTGTGCTAGAATAGCATAGCAACCTTTTCTTATTAGTTTTTGTGCCTTCAAATTACTAATAAGATGTAGCTTCGTGTTGCCCTTTTCTCCGTACACCATTAAGGGTTCTCCTTCTTCTCGTACAATGCGAATTGCATTTTGGTAACAAACGATCTCTGCTTTCATCTCCTTCAGCCAGTCCATGCCAACTATTACATCAAAACTCCCTAACTCTACTGGTATCAAATCAATCTTAAATATTTCGCTACCCAGTTTAATTTCTCGATTCCGGCATATATAATCTGCTGAAATTAATTTACCGTTTGCTAATTCTAGTAAAAATTTACTATCCAACGGCGTCAATGGACAACTTAATTTAGCACAAAAATCTCTACTCATATAGCTTCTATCCGCACCCGAATCAAATAAAACGTAAGCAGATTTATTGTTAATAAGAAACGTACCCGTAACAAGCTCTGGGTCTTCCTGTGCCTCTGCCGCATTAATATTGAAAACTCTTCTGCGGTCTTGTCCATTCGTGTTCTCCTAGTTCGGGAAATTTCTAATAATGTGGCCCGGTTTTCCACATTTATAACAAACTACATTGGCATAACTTGCTCTGACACTACTTGCTCCGCCATTACTCATTTCGACACCATTTGTTCCTTTCGTTCTGTTAACCCCTAGTCCGTAGACCTCACACTTCGCCGCGCTATGACCATTTCTTTTACACTTGTTGCAAAATTTAGTGCAGAACCTCGAGTGATACTTTTCACACCTTTGGCATAGCTGCTTCTGATTGTTGTTGTTGTTGTTGTTGCGGTTGTTATTGTTGTTGGGATGATTGTTGTAGTTGTTGTTGTTGTTGTTGTGCCGTTTGTTGTAGTTACGATTGGTGTTGCGATTATTGGGATAGTTGTTGTTGTTTTGTTGACTCTTATCACCGTTTTCCTCCCACTTTCTTTTGACTAGCTTCACGTTGGCCTCTTCGGCTGCCTGTTCTTTAATTCTTCCCTCAATCTGGTTCACTACTTTGTGAGCCATTCTACATGCCTTTTGTATAGAGGCAGGCTCGTGTGAACTTATATCTTCTTGGATTCTCTCCGGTAACCCTTTCACAAACTCGTCGATCTTCTCTTCCTCATCTTCGAATGCTCTCGGACACAATAGGCACAATTCTGTGAATCGTCTTTCCGTACGAAGTACTATTGAATCCCCGTGTTCGTAACCCTCTAAGTTCTGACTTGAGCTTATTGACCTCGGTTCTGGGATGGTACTTCTCGTTCATCAAGTGCTTGAATACTGACCACGATAGCGCGTAAGCAGCATCTTGTCCCACTTGCTCTAGATAGGTATTCCACCATGTTAACGCAATACCTGTGAAGGTATGCGTAGCGTACTTTACTTTGTGTCCTTCAGCACACTTACTTATGACAAACACCGATTCAACTTTCTCGGTCCACCGTTTCAATCCGATTGGTCCTTCGATCTCATCAAATTCTGAAGGTTTGCAGGCAGTGAATTCCTTGTAGGAGCATCCTACACGATTTCTTACGCCGTTAGCTGTATTGCTAGATTTAGAGTTATTGTTGGTATGTAGCGCGGCCTGTACTGCGGCTATGTTTGAAGCAAGAAAGGCACGAAATTCCTCTTCGCTCATATTCAAGGTGTGTCGAGTAGTCGGTGCCATTTCCTTCAAAATAGTCAAATGAAACAAGTTAATCATACAGAATATTAAGAGTAGTCAATAGTATCTCGTAGCATAATATGAACTCATTTATAAAAGGTTTTTCTTCATATTAGCGTTTTATAAGTTTAAATTCGGGTACTACCTACCCGTTAAGTTCATACTTAGTAGCTAATATACAATTCAACTACTACAATTCCATATGAAAAACTGATTATAATAATATATCACATACAAATATTCTTCAAACTTACAACTTCGCTATATTACATATAACATGAAATATAGTACACTATGATACATGACAGTTTTGAAGATAAATCTAGTTAATACGCAAGTTGTTCAGCAAAGAAAATAAAGACATGTAATTCATAAGTCCAGAAACAAGTCATGCATTCTGGTTTTACTAAGACGAATTCCCATCCTTGGTCTTGTGGAAAATAACCGTTATGACCATTGGCTAGGCAGCATGTTGTAATGTCGTCAAAAGGATGAGGGTTTCGTAATGTCCAATAGCCCCGTAATAATCTAAAAACCTTGTTTCTAACCCCAACTACTGAATTCGTCACTTGTGGGAAAGTTTTATATAAAAGCTGCAATCCGATGTTCTTTTTCTCACTTTGGTAAGAAGCGAACATCACCAACCCGTAAGCATAACATGCTTCTTTATGTTGCATGTTAGAAGCTCTTTCTAATTCACGAAATCCTATGTTGGGATATGTTGAGTCAAAATAGGTTCTTAACCCGTAGCGTAAAATTGCATTTGGGTTCCCCGCATTTAACGCTTTAAAGAAAACACGGCGTAACTTAAAGTCTCCCCAATGTGATATACCCCACCTATCAAAGCAAAGCCTTTTATAAACTAAGGCATTTCTGGAAACTCTTTCAAATGTTTAACAAGTTAATTTCGCCATAACTAAATGTGCTGATGAATTCTGACCGACTCTAGATAAGATTTCCTCAATCATATCCTCTGGAAGGTCTTCTAAAATATTCGGTTGTCTACCCTTAACGTCCATTTTATTTTTATACTGTAAAATAGACAAGGATTAGATTCGTAATAACAAATAATACAAGCAATTTTTACATAGAACATAAAAGTAAAAGCACACTACAATACATTTATTACACAACATGCTCACACCCCTCTAATCTGAATCACTGGTTTCTTCTTCTTCTTCGGATTTGGTTCTTTTTCCTAATCTTCTAGGGATATATGATGTTCCTCTAATACGAGTCGTCGTTTTCCACATTGGTTTTGAAAAACCTGGTGGTTTAGTGGTTCCCGGGTTATTATCACGATATTGAAAATACGGGTGTTGACGGTACATATAAAGTTCATCGGGGTCGGAACTAGATTTCTCTATTTTGATGCCTTTTCCCTTATTATTTTCTTTTTCCTCATTAAATTGGGTCGGGGTAATTTCTTTAACATCATCGGAATCCTCATCAGGATCCGATTCATCAGAAAATTGGTAATTTTCCCAATATTTTGCTTCCTTAGCAGAAACACCATTGACCATTATTAACTTTGGTCCATTGGTTGAGGATTTTCTTTTATTTGACCGGTTTTCTGTGGTTCCTACTATTCCCCCCTCCGGAACCTCTTCTTCTTCCGGTTCCTCTTCTTCTGGTTCCTCTTCTTCCGGTTCCTCTTCTTCCGGTTCCTCTTCTTCCGGTTCCGTTTCCTCTTCTTCCGGTTCTTGGGGAACTTGTGAATCTTGCCAATATATATTCGACTCTTCGTTATTATTTGGTGAGTCAATGGGATTTGTGCTAGAGGTAGACATCTATCACACAATATCAAACATGTTAAGAGATTAATATATCACATAATATTTACATGTTAATAATATATAGTTTCCAACAAAAATGTTAAGCAATCATTTTTAAAGAAAACACGGTCGAAGTCCAGACTCACTAATGCATCCTAACAAACTCGATAAGACACACTAATGCAAATTTTATGGTTATCTAAGACCAACGCTCGGATACCAACTGAAATACAGTTGGGGTCAACCACTGTCCCACCCAGTGCCTTCCCAGCTAACCGCCTGTTAACCACTGAGTGTACCTCAGATACTGATTTTAGGGCCTGCCTCTAGGCTACTGTCAACCCTCGTAAGGGATCGCAAGGAGTAAGAGCCAATGCTTCATCATAGGTAACACTGTGAGAACCTCCTTTACGACTAACCCGCCACACATGGACGGCATTATACCAGCTCTGATACCAACTGAAATGTCCCGTTCATATTGATTATAAATGTTCCATATTAATTGATTTCGTTGCGAGGTTTTGACCTCTATATGAGACGTTTTTCAAAGACTGCATTTATTTTTAAAACAACCATAACCTTTATTTTATCAATAAAGGTTTTAAAAACATTACGTAGATTATCAAATAATGATAATCTAAAATATACTGTTTATACACGACCATTACATAATGGTTTACAATAGAAATATATTACATCGACATATATTTCTTGAATGCAGTTTTTACACAATATCATACAAACGTGGACTCCAAATCTTGTCCTTATTTTAGTATGCAACAGCGGAAGCTCTTAATATTCACCTGAGAATAAACATGCTTTAAACGTCAACAAAAATGTTGGTGAGTTATAGGTTTAACCTATATATATCAAATCGTAACAATAGACCAAAAGATTTCATATTTCAATACACATCCCATACATAGAGATAAAAATCATTCATATGGTGAACACCTGGTAACCGACATTAACAAGATGCATATATAAGAATATCCCCATCATTCCTGGACACCCTTCGGATATGATATAAATTTTGAAGTACTAAAGCATCTGGTACTTTGGATGGGGTTTGTTAGGCCCAATAGATCTATCTTTAGGATTCGCGTCAATTAGGGTGTATGTTCCCTAATTCTTAGATTACCAGACTTAATAAAAAGGGGCATATTCGATTTCAATAATTCAACCATAGAATGTAGTTTCACGTACTTGTGTCTATTTTGTAAATCATTTATAAAACATGCATGTATTCTCATCCCAAAATATTAGATTTTAAAAGTGGGACTATAACTCACTTTCACAGATATTTCCTTCCTCGGAAATAAGACTTGGCCACGGATCGATTCACGAACCTATACAAATATGTACATATATATCAAAGTATGATCAAAATATAATTACAACCATTTTTTATTATGTTTTAAAAATTTGAGTGTATTAAGTCAGCTGTCCTCGTTAGTAACCTACAACTAGTTGTCCACAGTTAGATGTACAGAAATAAATCGATATATATTATCTTGAATCAATTCACGACCCAGTGTATACATGTCTCAGGCTAGATCACAACTCAAAGTATATATATTTTTGGAATCAACCTCAACCCTGTATAGCTAACTCCAACATTACTGCATATAGAGTGTCTATGGTTGTTCCAAATAATATATATACATGGGTCGATATGATATGTCAAAACATTTGCATACGTGTCTATGGTATCCCAAGATTACATAATATATTAGAATACATGTATAATACAATAAGTTAGCTAGGATATGATTTGTATAGATTTGTTAAACATTTCCCGTAGCTAAAAAGATCAAAAATATCCAATCTTATTTTACCCATAACTTCTTCATTTTAAATCCGTTTTGAGTGAATCAAATTGCTATGGTTTCATATTGAACTCTAATTTAAGAATCCAAACAGAAAAAGTATAGGTTTATAGTCGGAAATTTAAGTTACATGTCAATTACTAAAGAGGTAGTCATTTTCGTCGAAAGAAAGACATCTTGATGACCATTTTGAAAAACATACTTTCACTTTGAGTTTAACCAAGATTTTTGGATATAGTTTCATGTTCATATGAAAAATCATTTTTCCAGATGAACAACTTTTAAATCAAAGTTTATCATAGTTTTTAATTATCCAAACCAAAACAGCCCCTGGTTTCACTACGACGGCGTATATCCGATTTTATGGTGTTCATCGTGTTTTCAGGTTTTTAATCATTAAGTTAGCATATCATATAGATATAGAACATGAGTTTAGTTGATTTTAAAAGTCAAGTTAGAAGAATTAACTTTTGTTTGCGAACAAGTTTAGAATTAACTAAACTATGTTCTAGTGATTACAAGTTTAAACCTTCGAATAAGATAGCTTTATATGTATGATTCGAATGATGTTATGAACATCATTACTACCTCAAGTTTTCTGGATAAAACTACTAGAAATGAGAAAAATGGATCTAGCTTCAAAGGATCCTTGGATGGCTTGAAAGTTCTTGAAGCAGAATCATGACACGAAAACAGTTCAAGTAAGATTTTCACTCGAAATAAGATTGTTATAGTTGTAGAAATTGAATCAAAGTTTGAATATGAATATTACCTTGAATTAGAAAGATAACCTACTATAAATAACAAAGTTTCTTTGCTCTTAGATGATTACTTGGAATGGATTAGAAAGCTTGGAAGTAGACTTGTAAACTTGGAAGTATTCTTGATTTTTATTAAACTATACTTGTGGAATTTATGAAGAACACTTAGAACTTGAAGATAGAACTTGAGAGAGATCAATTAGATGAAGAAAATTTAAGAATGAAAGTGTTTGTAGGTATTTTTGGTCGTTGGTATATGGATTAGATATAAAGGATATGTAATTTTGTTTTCATGTAAATAAGTCATGAATGATTACTAATATTTTTGTAATTTTATGAGATATTTCATGCTAGTTGCCAAATGATGGTTCCCACATGTGTTAGGTGACTCACATGGGCTGCTAAGAGCTGATCATTGGAGTGTATATACCAATAGTACATACATCTAAAAGTTGTGTATTGTACGAGTACGAATACGGGTGCATACGAGTAGAACTGTTGATGAAACTGAACGAGGATGTAATTGTAAGCATTTTTATTAAGTAGAAGTACTTTGATATGTGTCTTGAAGTCTTTCAAAAGTGTAAGAATACATATCAAAACACAACATGTATATATATTCTAATGGAGTCGTTAAGTCTTCGTTAGTCGTTTCATGTAAGTGTTGTTTTGAAACCTTTAAGTTAACGATCTCAATTAATGTTGTTAACCCAATGTTTATTATATCAAATGAGATGTTAAATTATTATATTATCATGATATTATGATGTATGAATATCTCTTAATATGATATATACATTAAAATATCATTACAACGATAATCGTTACATATAAGTCTCGTTTCGTAATTCTTGAGTTAGTAATCTTGTTTTTACATATGTAGTTCATTGTTAACACACTTAATGATATATTTAAATATAATTTTATCATGTTAAATATAGTGTATCAATATCTTAATATGATATATATGTATTTAGTAGACGTTATCATAACGATAATCGTTATATATATCATTTCGAGTTTCTTAACTTAGTAATCTCATTTCTTATGTATATCACACATTGTTAATATATTTAGTGGGATAATTAATCATCATAATATTATGTCAACCATATATATATGTCTATATATACCACAACATGTAGTTTTAAAATTTTGTAACGTTCCTGAATCGCCGGTCAACTTGGGTGATCAATTGTCTATATGAAACTTATTTCATTTAATCAAGTCTTAATAAGTTTGATTGCTTAACACGTTGGAAAAATTTAGTCATTTAAATATCAATCTCAATTAATATATGTAAACATGAAAAAGTTTGGGTCACTACAAAGTACAGACATCCTATGTACCAGTGGACGATAGAACAATTACATGGATAATAGGACTACTATAAATAGAAGTATCCTCTATTGTAATAGCTAGTTGTGTGGATTTTATTATTTAGAGTTGAAACTTGTAATAGCTTAAGATATCCTCGATACCTATAACTTAGGTGTAATCTGTATCAACCAACTATTATTCCACCAAGGATAGTTGTGATTCTTTGTGATTTAATCAATAAAGAATAAACATTTGAAAATTACCTTAGAGTCTATTTAAATCAGTTACTTGAATACTAAATTGCTTTAACTGTTAAGTTAATTAAAGAAAATTGTATTCACCCCCCTCTACAATACTTGTTAATCAAGGGACCAATAACTGGTATCAGAGCTTCAGTCTTGATAATCTCATATCTTGGATCTGATCTCTTATGCATACTCTAATACAGCTTACCTTGAAAAAGGCTCATCCAATAGACCATCCAAATTTGATGAAGATGAGTATGAAACCTGGAAAGCTAGGTTTATGCTTCATCTTGAGTCTATTGACCCACTCATGCCTGGCATTTCCACTGATAGTCCTTTCATCCCCACTGAAACACTTGATAGTGTTCCTGCTACAGCAGACACACCTGCCATTCCAGTCATAGAAGTTGTTCTCACTCCATCTAGATGGGATGCTGAGGACAAACGTCGTGTTAGACTTGATCCTAAGATCAGAACCCTGTTAGCTATAACTTTACCTAACCATTTGTTCAAACTGATTAAGGGAAAACTGAATACTAAGCTTAAGATAGATTATCTTGATGTTACATATGAAGGCATGGATGAGGTTAGGCAGAATAAGATTATTGCTTTGAAAAGAGAATATGAAATGTTCTTTGCCTGCAAGAGTGAGACCCTTAAGCAAACCTTCATTAGGTTTAATTCCTTAGTGGCTGACTTGCTTACTTTGAGCATCACCTATACTGATTTTGAATAATTCAACAAATTCATTTGACTCACTGCCTACCAAATGGAAACCTGTTACTGACCCCTTAAGAACCACTCAGACTTTAAGGAAATTTAACATGTCTTCTCTATATGGTACACTTTGGAATCACAAGAAGGCAGAAGCCAAACTAGAACTAAATTTGAAAGAAAACTTTAACTCTGCTCCCACCACTTCAAAATATACTAAGATAGATGATACTGCTCTTATTGCTGCTACTAAAAAGAAAGCTCAAAAGGCCTTACTGGTTCAAAAGTTAATGGCAGAAGAAGAGTCAGCTGAAGATGATGAGGATAGTCGTACTGGGTCTGACGAAGGCAGTGACGATGATTATGATGTGGAAGAGTTTGTTGAAAGTATGGCTTTGCTGGCTAGGCAGTTCAAAAAATTCAATCGTAATAGAACCAGCAAGCCACACAAGGTGAATAAGAAACTAAGTGCTAAGTATGGTAGCAAATTAATCAAGGGCCTCAAATCTGAGTGTTACAATTATGGGAAGGTTGGACATTTTGCTACTGAATGCATGTCCAGGAAACCTTCATCATCACATGCTAACTCGTTCTCAAAAGCTGAAAAGTACAAGAACAAGTACAAAGCAATGAAGGCTCAGATGAAGGAAAGCTCAAAGGCTTGTAAAAAGGAGAAGAAACCAAAAAAGGTACTAGTAGCTGAGCATCATGATTGGGATGCAACCAGTTCATCTTTGTCTTCTGACAGTGAAACTGATGATGATTGTACTGGTTATGCTTCTGGTAAAAAGCTGTGTTTGATGGCCAAGGAAGTTGAGGAGTTTAATGAGGATGATAATGGCAGTACATTTCTGGCTGATATGAGGGAAGCTGACTCAAAAAGAGATTCACCTCAATGGAAATCTAAAATGCTGTATAAGGTTGATAATTTTCGAACTTATACTGATGATAAAAAAGCTAAAATATTTGACTATCTAAGAGTTGATTTATGCACAGGCAGTAAACGTGAAGTAGCTTTTAAAACTGACATTAAATCTTTAAATGAAAAACTTAAAGGCAAAACTGATGAAATTAAAATCTTGAAAGATGAAATTTTTTCAAACTTGAAAAACAAAATTTTGCTTTAAAGTCTCTTCACGTTGAAGCAGCAGAAGTCAAGAACCAGCTAAACGATCTTAAAAAGGTTGTTGCTTCATGGTGTACATCTGCTCAACGCACAGCCAAGTGTGTAATTGAGCAGGTGCCTGCCCAAGTTGAAGCCTTCTTTTTTTGGTGACTATGCTGTTGCTGCTCTTGTAGAAGTTACTTTTATGGACCCCACTCTTGAAACTGATCCTGAAGCTGTCTTGCCAAATACTTTTGCCAAGATATTTAAGGGTAAAAAGGACTTAACAAATAAGTTTGTCAGACCTACAGTGACCCCACCACTGTCCATGAAAGATATTCTGGAGAGTGAAGTCAAAGCTAAGGATATCAGTACTTCAAATGATTAGACACTTGATCCTTCAAGCATTTACTACATGATTCCGAAGGAAAGACGAATCAAGAAAGAAATAACTGAAAATAATAGAAGAAATCTAAAATCAGTTAATTCTTCTAGTTGTCTGAATGCTGAGCCTATTGCTGCAATTCCTGCTGGTCAACCAGTAACTACAGACGAACCAGTAAACCCTGATACTGGTAAGTCCAAAGTGTCGCCTGTTGGTCAACCAGTAGCAACAGATAAACCAGTAACTTCTCACACTGGTAAGTCAAAACCTAAAGGCAAAGCAATAAATCACGCTAATGGTACTAGTTCCAAGCCAAAAGCTGCCCATAAGGGAAAAGCTAAAATAGTAGAGTCAAATACCGAGGCATCTATTGCTGAGATACTGACTGTGAAGCTCGACCAACTGCTACTGGCTGTTACTCAAAGCCAGCAGCAGAACCAGTCACCCAATACATCTACTGCCAACTAGCTACCGAGACCAAAAGTGAGAAAATGCTATAAATGTGGCAGCAAAGCTCACTTGTTCAACCAGTATACCCAAACCATTAACCCCAATGCTACTACCCCTCAAACCAATCAAGCATCAAGGAAGAAAGCATCGAAGATGACTCTTCCAGAACCCATCCTTGGATGAGTTCCCAAAAAGAACTAATCTCTCAGCTATTGTGCAGGACATTCAAAACAAGCAAATCTGGTATGTCGACAGTGGGTGTTCGAGACATATGACCGGATGTAAGTCCCTCCTAATGTACTATCAAGAAAAGGATGGTCCAGTTGTTTCATATGGAGATAATTCGTTGGGTTATACAAAGGGTTTTGGTACTTTACCAAATGGGAATGTTACTTTTTTTAAATGTGGCATATGTCATTGGGCTTAAACACAACTTACTCATCATAAGCCAACTAACAAGCAAAAGTAAGATAGTCCAATTCAGAAGGAAAATTGGCACTATTTTTTATAAGACAGTGAAGCCACTGCTGACAACAAAAAGACATGAGAAGATGTATCAAATTGACATGAACACAGCAGTCACAACAACTAATACTTATTTTTACTCAAAATCAGCAGACAACCTCAAGTGGTTATGGCACAAGAGACTCTCACATCTCAACTTCAAAGATATTTACAAATTATCAAGTAAAAGTTTAGTGTTTGGGCTACCCACCATGTCTTATGTGAATGACAGATTGTGTTCTGGTTATGAAAAGGGAAAGCATCACCATGCTTCATTCAAGTCAAAGCAGATTTCATCTGTTGAGAAGCCATTTCACCTATTTCATATGGATCTTTTTGGTCCTGTTAATATAGCCAGCTGTAGTTAGAAGAAGTATACACTGGTCATTATTGATGAATATTCTAGATACACTTGGGTATTCTTTTTGTAGCAAAATAGTGAAGCTGCTGATGAAATTATTAATTTTATCAAAAGAATGGAACTATTGAATGGGCAACTGGTGAAGTAGCTGAGAAGTGATCATGGTACAAAATTCAGAAATGCAACATTGGAAGAATTTTGTGCTGACAACGGTATTTCACAGAACTTTTTCTGTTGTGAGAACACCTCAATAGAATGGTGTTGCAGAAAAAGAAACAGAACTCTCATTGAAGCAGTAAGATCTATGTTGGCTGTGAATACTGCCCGTTTTACCCATAATAGATCCTTAATTGTGAAAAGACATAAAAAAATTGCTTATAAATTTCTCAACGGCAGATGACCCTTAATTTCATTTCTTCATGTATTTGGCACTCCCTGTTACATTTTAAACAATAAGGACCAGCTTGGTAAGTTTGATGCTAAAGCTAATGAAGGTATATTTCTTGGATATTCCAACATGTCGAAGGCATATAGGGTTTTCAACAAGAGAATGGGCTGTTTTAAAGAATCCATTAATGTCACATTCGATAAAACTACCCCCACTTCATCTTCTGATCAAGAAGATGAGGAGTTACTATTTGAAGAGCCTACTCAGCAAGCTCTAGATGACGAAGAAGAACCAGCAACAACTCCCTCACCAATCCATGTTGCTGGGTTCTCTGATGATGAGATGGAACACTCTGTTCCATCTGTATCTAAACCAAGTGTACCTACTGGCTCTACTGAAGTACTACAACTTGAGCAGAGGTCTACAGGTTCTGAAAGATCATAAGTTGGTACTGGTTCCACGAATAATGAACAGCTGTCTCCTACTGCTGCTCATACTGCTGAACCAACTGATGATCAAGATGTTGTGTGTTCCATAACAAGTTCACTGTTCATAACACTAGATGGACAAGGAAGCATCTAATTGAGCAGATTATTGGTAATCTGGCTAGTGGTGTTAAGACAAGAAGGCATGCAACCAGTAACTTTTGTATGCATGTGAATTTTGTGTCTACCATTGAACCTACATATCCTGAAGAAGCATTAAAAGATCCTAGTTGGGTAGGAGCAATGCAAGATGAGCTTACTCAGTTTTATAGGAACAAAGTATGGAGATTGGTACCTAAACTTGATGATGAAACAAAGAAGATCATTGGTACCAAGTGGGTATTTAAGAATAAGATGGATGAATATGGGATTGTGGTAAGAAACAAAGCTAGATTGGTAGCTCGGGGTTTTAAACAAGAAGAAGGATTGGATTATGGAGAGACATATGCACCAGTGGCTAGGATGGAAACTATCAGATTATTCTTGGCATATGCTGCTAAGATGAACTTTAGAGTATTCCAGATGGATGTTAAGTCTGCATTTCTAAATGGGAAGCTGCAAGAAGAAGTCTAGGTCAAACATCCTCCTGGTTTTGTAAGCAGTAAATATCCAGACCATGTCTAAAAGTTAGACAAAGCTCTATATGGCCTAAAACAGGCACCAAGGGAATGGTATGAGACACTTCATGTGTATCTCACTAGTTTAGGTTTTAAAGTTAGAACAATTGATACCACTCTATTATCAAAAGAGATAGATGGTGATCTCTTGCTGGTACAGATATATGTGGATGATATTATTTATGGCTCCAAAAATGAAAAACACTGTCAAATGTTTTCAAAACTTATGTCAAAGACATATGAAATGAGTTTACAAATAGATTTGCAATACTTTTTAGGATTTTAAATTAAATTTTTTTAGGGTTTATTAATTTTTGTTTCCCTTAATACACTGCTTGTATTTAGTATTGTTGATTAATGGATATAAATTTTTGGACTCTTGGAACATTGTATCACATAGATTTTAAACACTTTTCAGAATTAAGGGTTTCATTTTTTTTTTCTTGTTCTTAAACGAATGAATCAAATGATGTATTTTGTATCACATAATCTGCATTATGTATTTTTTTTTAATATTTTAAAACACTAAATACATTTATTAAGAACTTAATTAACTGAAAGAATTAAGTAGTGATCTTGACTTTTTCTTTTTATTAAATCACAATTGAATTATATTAATGTGTATTGCTAGGCTAATTTAGGTATGAAAAAAGAAATTCCGTGTGTTAGTAAATACAAATTCAAATTCATAATTACAATTACTACATTTTCTTAAAATACGAATATGAAAAATCAATGTTATTAAATATCAATCAAATCAATCAATCTTATGTGTATAATTAATGTGTAATTTAAAATCCAAATTCAAATTAATGAATTTTTATTTCAAATAATTAGCGGAAAATACTTTAATAATATTAATGCAATTTATATGTTACTAATTTAGGCTTTTATATTCATCGATATGTTCATATTCCTTCATTATTCTTTCTTTCATTCATCTTTCTTAATGCTTTTTTCTTCAGCTGGTCAACTTCCTACATCTGTATAAACCAAGGGTGTGTAATTAAAATCATCTTCATTCATGAATCTTCCTAAATTAATTCATGCGATATCCGTCTCCGATCTGATCAGAACCTTCATCGATCAAATTCATATATTTAAATCTGTAAGTAACGTTCAGTTCTTAACTTTTTCGTTTATCACAACTCTTTTGATACATCTAATTTATGTTCTTAATATTTTTTGTTTATCACAACACTTTTGATACATCTAATTTATGTTTTGTTTTGAATTTAAATTTCAATTATTAAGGTTGTTAAGTCTGATGTTCATAAGAGCTATGTTAATACACGTAATAACTATCTGATTTATGTTATTTGTATTAAGGTTCATAATTCAGATGAACTTGAATGGAAATTTGTTATGACTACATTTCATTTGTTTGTAATGATTTCAATTTGAGATGAACGGGTATTTTAATGGCGTCAATCTCATTTTGTGAAACATATAATCATCATTTGTAATGTAATCTGTTAATGGTGTTAATCTCATCGATTATTAAAAGGGTTGTTGCTGCCTAACCCTAATCTATCATAATTATACATCGTTCCATCATTGAATTTACAAATTGATTAAAGATACGTGTAGGAACTCGGTGCGATAGTGTAATTAACAATTCTTAATCGTTAGTCATGAATTCCAACGCTAGTGTAAGTTCTCATGAATTTTTCACATTTTTGTGAGTTATTTTTGGTCATGAAATCTAACGCTATTGTGTTGGCTATTTAAAGTGCTGTCATTTCACAGTTCTATTCTAAAGGAGATCATCACCACTGATTTTACATTGGTTTAAGTAATTGGTTATGAGTATGTGTTTCGTAACTGGTTCTAGATAAATTTAAAGTATAGTTCATATTATCATTGGGTGTTTAATTTAATGTTAAAACCCTTATCTTTATATCTTAAAACATAAGTACATAAGTAATTGGCTGTAATCTTTATATATAACTATTATGCAACTTAAGATGACTGCATTAAGCATTAGTTTGAGCTAACCTTGCTTATGATTGGTTTTATGTGTATGTAGTTTGAGGCATTATGATTTTTAAAGGCGCACGTTCATTTTATTTTCACAATTATGAGTAATCGTCTTAAACATTGGCTTACATGGCATTATTTCTATTACTTTTAAGCCCATATATTACAC
The DNA here is from genome assembly GCF_046630445.1 of Rutidosis leptorrhynchoides. NCBI lineage: Eukaryota > Viridiplantae > Streptophyta > Magnoliopsida > Asterales > Asteraceae > Rutidosis > Rutidosis leptorrhynchoides. The sequence goes on from NC_092340.1 coordinate 205,517,534, forward strand.
AGTAAAATCAGTATTTTAGCCCTTTTAAACCTTTAGACCTATAGCCTATTACTTATAACATATAACCACAATTCTTTTCGTTTTACCTATTATATCATCTTTGAAGCATATCTCTAATTGGGCCATTTATTAGTATATGGGTTAAGGTTGTCACCTCTTTCTCCATATAATTCCTCCATTAAGAGTCTTTTCTCCACAACACATGTTGATATAAACGTTTAATAATGAAATAACTTTATAACACAATTCTACTATGTTTTTAGTTCACTGTCTATTAACTTTGGTGTTTTATTGTAAAAATTTGATTTTATTTCAAAAAAAATTCTTTCTATGGAAAGTGGATAAACACAAGATGAATTGAAGATAGTAGAAGAAGCTGAATTTGAACAATTTTAAACACATGAGGTTTGCCTATTGAAGGTACAAAATTAAGAAGTGTTGGATAGTCTCAAGTGGTGTAGATTTGAAGCTTTGAACGAATAAAAGTGCATATTAAATCGATGATTTTATGGTGGGATATATGGGTAAATGACCCAAAGTTAGTGGGTTCTAACTGAGTGGGTCTAAACAGGTAATATAGTAGCTATGGTTATGAGTAGATAAGGGGATTGTTTCATGAAATATACTCCATAGATAATTCTTATGTAGTTATGTATATAAAATTCTAGCAAAATCTATGTCTTTAAGTACTTCAAATTTTGTTAAATTAAATTATCAAGTGATGTTATTCACGTTTACCTGATCAGTTTGTGATTTCAGCTTAGTAAATGGAATATGAATGTGTAGTATTTTTTCTGTTTGTGTGGTTATATTTTACTGTTTTAGGGAATTGCATAAATGATATAGCCTAGGTGGACTTTTATCAGGTGGAATTGGCACAACTAATAATGTAAGTTGTTTACTTCTCATGAGTTGTATGCATCATACATTGTATGCAACTGTGTATAGGTTTAATAATATTAAAATAATCATTTACTTCTTTTATGGAGTTATGTTTCAAAAGTAAATTGTTGTAATGTACAGAAGCTTTATGGAGTGTGCATTACTATACAAACGTTTGTGTATTGATATTTGATGATGTATTACTCAAATCATCTGTAAATCATAATTTATTCTTGATTAGTCCAATAAAAATGTCCCACAAATTTGCGGGCATTAAGCTAGTATCAATGATATGTTAAAGAAATTTGGTCTGGCCTGTCTAAAAGATATAGGGACTTGATATCGGGCAAAAAGTCACGTTTTTACCCCCAATATTGAGCCCTAAAAACCATAAAGTTCCAAAATTTATCGCAAAAATAATCGCTTTATTGGTTAATTTTGTAGATTAAGTAATTACAAAGGCGATGCAAGAAGAATCAAGTAAAACGGAGCTAAAACGAAGAATCTAGAGCAAAAACGGTGAAAGACAAGAAAATAAGTTATGATCCAGGAAATTAGGCTGACCTGGCAAGCCAAACGGCCTGCCAAACGGCCTGCAAAACGGCCTGTGTAACGGCCTGCCAAATGGCTTGCCAGGCTCAGAAACGGCCTGCCATATGGCTTCAGCAAACGGACCAAGCAAACAGCCTGCCTCAGCAAACGGGCTGGCCAAGCAGCCTGCCAAACGGGTTGCCAAACGGCCTGCCAGCCGTTTGCAGGCAAATTTCAAGTCTATTTAAAGGGCTTTCTCCATCCATTTCAATACACACTCAATTTGTAATTCATTTCATATTTTCAAGCTTTTAGTTAGTTTTTAGTAGTAGTTAGCTTAGCTTTTATTTTCCGGAGAATATCCCGGTGAGTCCCTACGATCTCGGGCAGATTTCTTCGGCTTTTTCAGGTTTTTATCCGAAACGCTTGTCTTTTGTATTAAATATGTGTTCTTACTTTTTATGTTTCATAATGCGTTCCGATATTACCATGATAGCTTAATTAATCTGTATGTTGCCATGATAAAAGTTTGGGTTAGCGTAATTATGTTAATTTAGTACGATTACTGTTATAATGCTGAACTAGGAAGTCTGATAGATTTGTATGTTAGCATCTTAAGGATTGACCAACCTAGGTTGTGATCAGGACTTGTCCACCTATATGAAATTAGCTACTTCATAGGATTAAAACCCCTGGTTATACTGTATCTGAAGATTCTATGAACTCGGTATGGCCGGAGTTCCCGAGAGGCATCTAATGCACTTTTAGGACACGGAACTTAGGAATTGAGACATGAATGACCTAGTATGCCTATTGACTGTTCCGAAGAGACCTCTTAGGAGCTGTTAAGATCTAGTTAGTGCCTTCACTGTGTGAGCCAAGCCTATTGCATGTTCTTGTTTGATTGTTGCCTTAGGTCTTAGTCATATTAACTGTTTAGGTATTCATTAGGTTTCTATCTACTTTACTACCAGTATATTAACGGTGATGTTGTATAATGCTTGAATTGTTATGATCTCATTAGTATGATGGAATGGTTGTTAGTTTTCATTTAAGGTTTTGCCAACTTAAACCGACGGACTCCTTCCGTTTGTGATCAGTATTCAATCAACACGTCACGTTGTTATTCAGTTACCTAAACTGATAATGAGGGTTAGGATTAGAGCTTAACTCACTAACAAACCTAGTGCTTTACTAAGGATAACCTCCGAGGTATTGTTAGATTTCAATTATACGACCAAGTGACATACTTCTCTGTAACACCCCGTTTTCCCCGTATATGATTTATAGGTGTATTGTGTATGTACGACAGACGTATGAAGGGTTCGATACATGTTCAGGTGTTAAAGTCTTGTATGCGAGAAAATGATTCAGGACACGTTGAGTGTCACAGCGCGACAAAGGGAGCCGCGGAGCGGCGTTTCGAATAAATCCAGATCAGAAAGTGTGGTAAAGAAGGCACCAGACTCAGCCAAAGGTCGCGGCGCGACCATTGATGCCGCGGCGCGGCAAACTGCACGAACTGGCTCCAGATTCTTGTAATTTTAAATATAGTTCAAGGGCAATTTGGTCTTTTCACGTTTGAGCCAGATTTGAGGCTTTAACCTCATCCACCTATTTCATTTCTCATTTTAATTTCCCTTTTCTTTTCATTTTTTCTCTCAAACTCAAACACCCATTTAATTTCAAAGGGATTTTTGGAAAGGAAGAAGCGGGATTTGATCTTTGGCATAGTTGACTAGCTTGTTCTCCTCGTTCTTAGCTACACGGTGATACTAGTGGTAAGCTCTAACTCCGAATTTCATTTTCGTGTTCATCATTCAATTTTGGGGCTTTTGATTGTATGATTCATAGATAGAACCCATTTAGTTATTAGTTAGAGATTAACACCAATATTCGGGTTTATTGTTGTTATTGGCGGGTTTTGGGTTTGGTGTACAAGTTCATGCTTGTGAGACTTGCAATTTGGGTGAAATCACTAGCATTTAGTGATTATTGAGATGTTGGAAGCAATTAGGGTTCATGGGGTTGACTAATTTTGACTAGAGCCAAAATTAGGGTTTGATGATGATTTTGACCCGATTGTTGATTTAATAAGGTTTATAAACTTAAAATGGATTAAGTTGAAGTATAAAACTGAGTTAAACATGTTTTAGTGTCAAAACTTGTAAATGGTGAGATTTTAACTCTATGGGTCAAAATTAGGGTTGATGGGCGATTTTGAGAACGATAAGTGTTTAACACTTGTGTTCGGGTTTAATTGGCATATTAGGACCATTATCACTTGTGTTAGTGATTATTGGTTAGTTTGGGTGAGGTTTGTCCTTAGAAGTGCATTTGGGTGGCTAACCAAATTTTAAGAAGTCCTATCAGTTACTTTTAAGTCTCTTTAAACAGAAAATCATAAAAATGGAACAACAAAACACCCTTGCTTCTATGCATAAGTCATGCTTAGAAGAAAGAGGAGGACCAATCACCTTAGGAACCGAAGGAATTCCTGAAATCAGTTCACACATGATTAAACTAGTCAGTATGATCTATAAATTTCAAGGATTACCGACTGACGATCCAAACTTTCACATAAACAAATTTATCAGTCTGGTTGACTCTTTTAAGAAGGAAGCAAACGAGAAAAACCTTTTAAAACTTCATCTTTTCCAATATTCTCTGTCTTCACACGCTTTAGCATGGTTTGATCATCTTAACCCGAATTCAATACACTCATGGGAAGAATTAACCACTAAATTTTTGAACAAATTTTATCCACCTTCCCTGGAAACCTGTTTAAGAAATGATATCGCCAACTTTTCTCAAAAATAAAACGAGTCATTGTGTTTAGCATGGAATAGAGTAAAAGTGATGCTTAAAAGATGTCCGAATCACTCGTTAAGTATCTGCACGCTTTACAATGGTTTAACCAAGGATGATAAGTCTCTCCTAGACATGGCCTCGCAAGGCAATTTTATGTCACGAACAGCAGACGAAGCATGGGATCTCTTGGACACAATAGCTACATAGCAGGAGGATTGGAACGATGAAGCTGCTGAGAAGGATGACGTCTTCGCTCATACGGTACAAATGCTGGAAACCAGGTTACAAGATCTCACCCTCACTCTTCAAGGTTTATCAAACCCTAAAAGTACTGACGCTACTAGAACCAATCTAAGGTATCCTTACCCTAGATGAGCATATAAATAGCAGAATAGCTCGGACTTTAATATATACTCTTCCCGTTGCACAAACCTGCTACCCTCTCTAAAGAAGATTTTGTTGAATTTATGAAAAAGCAGTACACAATAAACCTTCAAGTCATAGAATGCCAGAATAAATTTGATACCTTGATAAAGACTTTTGAAGAATTAATCATAAATTTTCAGCTTACACTTAAACGTTTAACCGCTAAAGCTGAATTAGAGAGTAGTGAGTTTGATGCCCTAGTAATTACTAGAGGAGGGAAGGAAACAACTGTTAATATACCCATACAAGATTTTTCCGATAAGGAACCTGTGCCAATTGACGCAGTTGTCAATCCACCGGAACCTATCTCTCCTAAGGCCTCGAAAATTATTCCGTGCGCCCGTATACCTTTCCCAGGTAGGCTTAGGAAGGAAAAACAAGAAGCACAATTTGCTAAGTATTGGGATATTATTAAGAATTTATATTTGAATGTGCGACTAGTAGATGCTTTAGTAGAAATGCCAAACTATGCTAAATTTTTCAAAGAATTGCTTTCAAACAAAGAGAGATTAAGAGAGATAGTTAGCTTTCCCTTAAGTGAAGAATGCTCATTAGTGTTACAACATGGAATTCCCCCTAAGTTAGGAGATACAGGAAGATTTACGGTACCTTGCTACCTGCAAGATGTCCAAATTAGCAATGCGTTAGCAGACTTAGGAGCCAGTGTAAACATAATGCCCTATTCGTTATTCAAAAAGCTAGGATTAAATGACTTAAGGCTTTCCAGAATGACTATCCAACTCGCGGACAGATCAGTTAAGATTCCTCGGAGAATAGCTGAAGATGTCCTAGTCAGAGTGGATAAGTTCGCATTTCTCATCGATTTCATCATTATGGATATTGAGGAAAGGTCCCACTCATACTTGGCAGACCATTCCTAAATATTGCCAAGGCCGTAATTGATGTTCATGACAAATCATTGAAACTAAGAGTTGGAAGTGAGGAAGTCACATTTAATGTCGATCCACTCATGAGCCACCCCGCGAAGAAGATATCAATCTCTCTGATTCTTTTCAATAACTCGTCAACGAATACCTGGAAGAGACTATGGCTATATGTAGTCAAGATCAAATTTCTAAGGATCTGTTCTTTACAACTCTGAAAGGAAATCTCGACAACCATTCAGCCATAGACCTTAGTCAACACATATCTCCCCTCTCTGAAAGTAACTTTCCTGGCAAGACTATTCAAATAGCACCGTTAGGACAAGGCATTCCTTTACCTCTACTAAGGAAAAGACCGAATGAAGAAACATATTTCATTCCGGTATATCGGGAACCCCAGTCAAAAGAGGACTGTGAGGAGTTTCCCGAACCAACCTTGAAACTAAAGAAGACGTTTCTGAAGAGGAATCATTAAGAAGGACGCTTTCCAGAAATGAAGAACAGATAGCATTAGTTACCGCTACTAATGATGAAGAATCAGAATTCTAAGAGAGGTATGACTCGTTAGACAGAGCGGAAATAGCAAGAATGAAGCCATCTATCGAGGAGCCTCCAGAATTGGAATTGAAGAAGTTACCTGACAATCTGGAGTATGCATTCTTAGAAGAAGAGTCTCAACTGCCTTTAATCATCTCGAAAGACCTCACGCCACAAGAGAAGGCAAAATTGATACAAGTTTTGAAATCACATAAGAAGGAAATTGCTTGGAAGATTTCCGACATAAAAGGAATCAGTCTCAATTATTGCACTCATAAGATCTTTATGGAAGATGATTTCAAATCATCAGTTCAGAGGCAAAGAAGGGTCAATCTTATGATTCAAGAAGTCGTCGAGAAAGAAGTAATCAAACTTCTGGATGCCGGTCTAATCTATCCTATTTCCGATTCACCATGGGTTATTCCTGTTCAAGTGGTACCCAAAAAGGGAGGGACAACCGTAATTCAAAATGAGAATAATGAACTTATTCCAACTCGGGAAGTCACCGGTTGGAGGGTTTTCATAGACTATCGTAAACTAAATGATGCAATCGAAAAGATCATTTTCCATTACCTTTCATTAATCAAATGTTGGAACGTCTATCAGGAAATGAATTCTACTGTTTCCTTGATGGTTTTTACGGCTACTTACAAATCTCCCTCGAACCAAAGGACCAAGAGAAAACAACCTTTACCTGTCCTTATGGAACATTTGCCTATCGACGCATGCACTTTGGGCTATGCAATGCACCAGCTACATTCCAGCGATGCATGGTAGCAATATTCCACGACATGATTGAGCGTTGTATGGAAGTCTTCATAGACGACTTCTCAGTTTTTGGTAGTTCCTTTGATTCGTGCCTTTCTAACCTTGATAAGATGCTCACCCGGTATGAAGAGTCAAATTTAGTTCTGAATTGGGAAAAATGTCACTTTATGGTAAAAGAAGAGATAGTTTTAGGACATAGGATTTCAAAAGCAGGAATAGAAGTTGATAAGGCTAAGATTGAGACCATTACTAAGCTTCCAGAACCTACCACAGTAAGAGCGGTAAGGAGTTTCCTAGGACACGCTGGTTTTTACCGACGCTTCATTAAGGATTTTTCAAAGGTCACACGACCTCTCACTCATATCCTAGTAAAGGAAGTCCCGTTTGTCTTCGATGAAGAATGTCGAAAAGCATTCAACTATCTGAAGGAACAACTAACACATGCGCCTATCATGATTGCTCCTGATTGGAGTCTCCCCTTTGAAATTATGTGTGATGTGAGTGACTTCGCAGTTGGATCTGTGCTTGTACAACGGGTAGATAAGCACTTTCATCCAATCTATTACGCAAGCAAAACCTTAACCGGAGCTCAAGAGAATTACACTAGCACGGAAAAGGAGCTGCTAGCCGTAGTAACCTCCTTCGACAAATTCTGTTCCTATCTCATCCTGTCCAAAACTACGGTTTACACAGATCACTCAGCCCTCAAATATCTATTTACTAAGAAAGACACGAAACCAAGACTCCTACGATGGATCTTACTCCTACAAGAATTCGATATTGAAATTAAAGATAAGAAAGGAGCAGAAAATGTCGCAGCAGATCATCTTAGTCATTTGGAGAACCCAGCGATGGAACAACTTGCTGAACAAGATATCAGAGACAAATTTCCGAAAGAACAGTTTATGAGTTTAGGACAAACTCACATAGGATCACAATTTACCGACACTCCTTGGTATGTTGACATGGCCAACTACCTAGTTGCTGGAGTAGTACAGAAAGGAATGAGTACCTCCCGAAGAAGGAAGTTCTTCAGGGATGCCAAGTACTACTACTGGGAAGACCCTTACCTGTTTAGAATTTGCCCTGATTAGATAATCAGGAGGTGCATAGATGAGAAACAAGCAGCAGGGATCCTTCACCAATGTTATAATGGACCAACTGGAGGTCATCATGGAGCAAATTTAACCGCAAGAAAAGTCTATGAATCAGGATTCTATTGGCCGTCTATATTCCGAGATGCGCAAGAGCTTGTATAACGTTGCGACGCATTCCAAAGGCAAGGTGTTATCTCTATGAAGAATGAGATGCCTTGGAATAATATCCAAGCTTGCGAGATCTTCGATATATGGGGATTAGACTTCATGGGCCCATTCCCAAAGTCTAATGGGAAAGAATATGTCCTAGTAGCAGTAGATCACGTCTCCAGATGGGTCGAAGCTCAAGCATTTCCTACTAATGATGCCAAAGTTGTCACCAACTTCCTGAAGAGACTCTTCTGCAGATTTGGAGCTCCCCGTGCTATAATAAGCGATAGAGGCACACACTTTTGTAACACCCAGTTTATGAAAGTGATGCAACAATACAGAGTTACCCACAAAATGTCCACTGCCTATCATCCGCAGACTAATGGACAAGAAGAGGTCATGAACAGAGCACTCAAAAGAATCTTAGAACGAACTGTTGGCCATCTTGGAAATAAATGGGCCGAGAAACTAGATGATGCTCTGTGGGCATTCCGGACTGCTTACTAGAATCCTCTAGGAACTACACCCTACCGCATGATCTATGGAAAAGCCTGTCACCTTCCGCTGGAACTTGAATATAAAGCTCTCTGGGCGCTGAAGACCTGCAACCTCGATCCCTCAATTACCGCAAAACATCGAAAAATGCAAATGAACGAACTCGCCAAATTAAGAGACCAAGCATATGAAACTTCATACATCTACAAGGAACGAACGAAGCTTACGCATAATGCAAAATTAATCCCTACAAAGTTCGCCCCTGGAGATAAAGTTCTGCTCTTCATTTCTCGGTTCAAGAAGTTTGCTGGAAAATTTAGATCAAGATGGAGTGGCCCATACAAAGTTGTACATGCTTTTCCACACTGAGCCATAGAATTGGAAGGACCTACTGGTAACTTCAAAGTCAACGGCAACCGGTTAAAAGCTTATCTAGAAGACCGCGATAAGGAGGAGCACCTCTTCTCCTTTGATCCATTCTGAAGATCTGACAAGGAAAAGTCGAGCTGTAACGACTTGATAAATAAAGCGCTCTTGGGAGGCACACATTGCTTATCCTTTTTATTACTTATTATTTTCATTTCAATTATTTTTAGTCTTAAGATATTATCTCTATGTACTAACAACTAAGCGCCGTAGTTGCGCTTAGTACTTACAAGATTGTTGAATGTGTTCAGGCACAAATGCCAAGTTCAGGAGCTTCAGTTTACATCTCAGTTCGCAGGAGGAGGACTCCTGGAGTTTACTCATCCAGAAGCAGTGCTGATCAGAATAGGCCATCAACAGGGCAATTAGGCCCAAGGCGATTGATATTGGAGAGTGTTGAGGAGGATATTGGCACAGCACTGCCAGCTCCTCCCGTTCGACGATCTAGACATTTAGCCAGGAGACCATCCAAGCACACACAGTTGCCAGAGATGCATGAGCCACAGACAGTGTTACACTATGGAGCCACTTTAAGTGACCCTGATGTTGCATGGGTACTACTCAGAGATCATCAGAGGCTCTACCGAGCTCTTAGAGCATACCTTCAGCACGAGGGGATGCCACATAGTACTCTTGGCCCATCCTCATTTAGGCTAGCGCGTCGTGTTCATCCGACACGACAAGCTATGCCCAGGCGTTCCACACCGGCCTCAGTTCACTCCGTTGCCTCAGCTGCCATGCCTACATATGCTACTCCTATTCACATCACGACGCCTGCTCCAGTCACCAAGCCAGTTCCAGTCACTGAGCTACCTGAGGGTTGTCACCTTATCACTATTCCCATATCAGTTGAGCCACCAACGGCTGGGCATTTGAGATCACCGGGAGCATACCTGACAAGGAGCCTTTCCCGAGCCTATCCCACCTAGAGTTACCGTCAGACCTATGTCTGGATTCACTAATAGGCCCTGAGTTGGATATAGGGCAACCTCTCAAGTACTTGCGAAGACTAGAGGATGATGATGAGATCTTCAGATACTTCGCAGAGCCGACTCAGCATATTGACCAGGATAGTGTCCCATAGACTACTTTATCCTACTTTATTTTACTTTAGTTTTATCTTTGAAGTATTGTACTAAAAAGTTATATATATAGTGGAAATGCTGCCTTTCTCTTTTTGTTCTCCATGCAGAAATATTATCAAAAGAGACCGGTCCCTAGGAGATTGACCGTAGGAAGGCCCAACACTAGGAAAGTAACACGACCATAGGGAAGTAATCCTTCCTCAAACCTACTTCAATTATAACGCACTAAAATTTCTAAGTGTGGGGGTAACCCCCGCAACTAACTTAGAATTTTAGAAGTCAATGTCCTTAATTTATAAAGTATTAAAATATTCTTTCTAGAGAACATTAGGGACAATGTTCTTCTAAGTGTGGGGTAATGGTTTTAATGGTCGAAGTTTTAAAGGTCAAGTAACCAAAACGCCAAGTTTTGAAAATTCTTTTGTCCAAAAGTAATTAAGCAATGGATATTGGGTAATTTTGAAAAATTCTTACCTTGTTTTTGCCCAAAAGATCTAATAAAATTGCTATAAATTAGTTTTCGGAACATTTATTAGAACGGAACGATTAAGCTGAAACTTATGTTTTGTGTCAAAAGATTTATTTTAAGAAAATATGTAAAAGGGTACGCATGATCATACTCCCCAAAAGGTAAGGAATCTTGGACCCAAAGTATCTTTATGACCCATCAAATCTACAGTACTTTGTTATTTCATTTGATGAGTGTGCCGGTGTACGGTTCAAGTTAGAACTTAGTTCAGACATACGTTTCAAGACCAATGGTTAGTGAGCGCCATACGTGGTGCAGGTGCGATACTCCTTCTGAAATCGTTCTGAATAGAGAAGACAAAAAGCCATCTGTTTCCGTTTCCACTCCACACAATTTAAACCGACCAACTTGCATAAAGAGTCGATTAATCAAAAATATTCACCCCAAATTCACTCCCAAAAATACACCATTTACCATTCACTCCCCTTTCCATTCATCAAAAGATCCAGAGATTAATAAAGAGATAGATTGATCAAATTCGCTTCAAAAGCACTTGTTGAAAGATTTTGAACCCCTGATTGTTTTTGATAGGTCAAAGACCTATTTTCAGTGGATTATCACTTCCTCTCTGGGCACCAGGAACAAAAGACAAAAGTTATGAAGAAAGGGTATGCCGAAAAAAAAATTTTGAAAGAGCAAAGTTTCTATGAATAAGGCAAAGAAAAACCCGAGAAGATGCCCTGAAGAAGAAAGCTGGAAGAGCAAAAGAAAATTCTAGACAAAGTCTTAGCAAAATCCGCCTCTTCCGAAGAAAACTTTTACAAAATTTTAAGCCATTCTCTATCCAAAATGGATACTCTGAAGAATCAAAATCTATCAATTCTCTCAAAAGTCAAAAGATCTGGATAACTTTCACCCATCCATGAAATTTCCAAACCCTATAACCCGTCTTCCTCTTGAAAGAATGCCTAGGAAGAAGATCAGTGCCGTCCTTACTTAACCGGTGGAGATATCGATGCTTTACCAAGCCTATGATAAGAATGTATACACGACTGGATTCTGAGTGGTAATACAGTTAGAATAGGACACCCTAAACACTTGAGTGATATGAGTGATCCGCTAGTGAGGAGCCTGGTCATGTATACTTTACATCTGAGAGTTGGAAAGTACGCCTTTTTCACTATGGACGCAATTGAAATCTAGCGACCAAACCATCGAAGCTCGAAACTTTTTCTAATACTTTCGAAAGATGTGCCGACTTCTAATGAAGGCATAATAAAAAGATCTACGGGTGGGGCAAGGGAGATTCGATTAGAAAGATCCTTATATTTCCGCTTTTTGCTTAAGGACAAGCAAAGCTAAGTGTGGGGTATTTGATATCGGGAAAAAAGTCACGTTTTTACCCCCAATATTGAGCCCTAAAAACCATAAAGTTCCAAACTTTATCGCAAAAATAATCGCTTTGTCAGTTGATTTTGTAGATTAAGTAATTACAAAGGCGATACAAGAAGAATCAAGTAAAACAGAGCTAAAACGAAGAATCTAGAGCGAAAACGGTGAAAGACAAGAAAACAAGTTACGATCCTGGAAATCAGGCTGACCTGGCAAGCCAAACGGTCTGCCAAATGGCTTGCCAGGCTTTGAAAGGGCCTGCCATATGGCTTCAGCAAACGGGCCAAGCAAACAGCCTGCCTCAGCAAACGGGCTGGCCAAACGGCCTGCTAAACGGGTTGCCAAACGGCCTGCCAGCCGTTTGCAGGTAAATTTCAAGTCTATTTAAAGGGCTTTCTCCATCCATTTCAACACACACTCAATTTGTAATCCATTTCATATTTTCAAGCTTTTAGTTAGTTTTTAGTAGTAGTTAGCTTAGCTTTTATTTTTCAGAGGATATCCCGGCGAGTCCAGGTGATCTCGGGCAGATTTCTTCGGCCTTTTCAGGTTTTTATCCGAAACACGTGTCTATTGTATTAAACATGTGTTCTTACTTTTTATGTCTAATAATGCGTTCCGATATTACCATGATAGCTTAATTAATCTGTATGTTGCCATGATAAAAGTTTGGGTTAGCGTAATTATGTTAATTTAGTACGATTACTGTTATAATGCTGAACTAGGAAGTCTGATAGATTTGTATGCTAGCATCTTAAGGATTGACCAACCTAGGTTGTGATCAGGACTTGTCCACCTATATGAAATTAGCTACTTATAGGATTAAGACCCCTGGTTATATAGTATCTGAAGATTCTATGAACTCGGTATGGCTGGAGTTCCCGAGAGGCATCTAATGCACTTTTAGGACACAGAACTTTGGAATTGAGACATGAATGACCTAGTATGCCTATTGACTGTTCCGAAGAGACCTCTTAGGAGCTGTTAAGATCTAGTTAGTGCCTTCACTGTGTGACCCAAGCCTATTGCATGTTCTTGTTTGATTGTTGCCTTAGGTCTTAGTCATATTAACTGTTTAGGTACTCATTAGGTTTCTATCTACTTTACTACCAGTATATTAACTGTGATACTGTATAATGCTTGAATTGTTATGATCTCATTAGTTTGATGGAATGGTTGTTAGTTTTCATTTAAGGTTTTGTCAACTTAAACTGACAGACTCCTTCCGTTTGTGATCAGTGTTCAATCAACACGGCACGTTGTTATTCAGTTAACTAAACTGATAATGAGGGTTAGGATTAGAGCTTAACTTGTGACGACCCGGTAATTTCCGACCAAATTTAAACTTAAACTTTATATGATTTCGACATGATAAGCAAAGTCTGTAATGTTGAGTCTCAAAAATTTTGAACTGTTTCATATATTCAATTGACCTTCGACCATTCCCGACGATTTACGAACAACTGTTGTAAATAAAATATGTCATTATATATATATATATATTATATAATTGTTAAAAATGACATATGAAATAATAATGTATTAAATTTAATTACAAGTTTAAACATAGTGTTATATCAATATTATTATTATCACTCTCATTATTATTATTAATATAATATTAATATTATTATTTGTATTATTAATATTACTATAATATATAGTATATAGATCTAAAATTTAAACCTGTAACTTGTTCTTAGTAGTATTATTATGAAGTATTATCATTAAGAATCATTATTATTAAAAATTATCATTATTAACAGGATTACTAAATGTATTATTTTTTTATTATCATTTATATTGTTATCACTAATATTATCATTATTATAATTATGATTTCTGTTATTAATATGATTTTTGTTATTATTAGTATTATTTGGATACTATTATTATTAATATTCTTATTATTAATTTCTATAATTATTATTACTTATATATTTACAGTATTATAATTACTAACATATTTATATTTATTTACTACTATTAAATGCAACATACATAATTACACACAAAATCGAATTCTGTTGCACATCCACATCTAACTTTATTATTTTTGTTTATGTCTACAAATTATTAGATATTCAAATCAAGATCGTACAGACCAATTCCAAATTCGGTTTAACATCTCCATCTACTTTATTTTTTTTAGATTTATCCTCCTGATTGATTCTATCTGTCTGATTCTATATGTCAATCATTCTCATTAACACAGGCAATTATCTCCTTAAAGGGAAATCATTCAATTCTTCTCCTCTTACTTTGACAAACCCGGATTATACCATCACTTCATCATCTTCCATATATATTTTCTGTAGAACTTCACTACTATATCAACCCACCTTCGTCACTATAAACCAGCTACACACTCTCTAATTTCTATTTAATTCTATCATCATTAATCACCATGATACCATCATAAACTGCTGCTATAGACCACTATTCGACTACAGCTGGTATTGTTTTTGTTTCTGATCAACAACTCTAACATTCACTCTTTAAACCATCACCTTTCACCACCTTTCAAGACTCACCATCGAGAACCCATTTAAAACCAACTCTATTTAAAACCATTTCACCACTTTATAAACTACCTTAAACCACCACCATGAGCATCATCACCTCGTCACCCTACAATCGGCCACCACTGTAACAGCAACCCACCAAACAACCTCCATTACCACCATTTGTACACGGTGCTGCAGCTTGTCGTCTATTACTTTTGTTTGAGCCATGATGAGACCACCTCAACACCATCACCATCAACCTCATACAACACCATGACAACATCACCCCAGATCACTTTCTGTTTCTTCTCCTTAATTGAAAGCCCAACCATCATCACTTTCCTCTCTCATCTCTCTCCCCTTTCTTTCTTTCTTTCTTTCTTTCTTTGTTTCAGTCGACAAAACAGTCAGCTACATCGTTACCTGCAGCAGCTATATATACACTTTTTATTTACCTCGATCACCTAAATAACCACCATCCCTTTGAACCCACCATCATAAACAATTATTTGCTACCGCTGTGACAGCCATTCGAAATAGATCCAATATATTGAATAAAAACTCAAAATCACGCAATTATCAACATCTGTTGCCACCACACCAATAACAACCACAACTATATTCGTGTTCTTCTCCTTTCACTATGATTACTGCAGCGTTGCCGTGATTTCTTTCTTTTGACAAGAACATAGATAAAGTACTAATATATAAGAGAACTATGGTAGGATAAGGGATACATAATGATGACGATACAAATAATTAGAGGGGACGACTTCTACTTTTTGTTGGAATTCTAAGTGCAACAACATATATTTTATTTTCTCCACTAACGATTTTATGGAAAAAGTGGTAAGTGGTAGGAACCACCGGTTTATAACTTGCACTACATTTTATTTGTGGCCCGAGATATTAAGTAGTGATGAAGTTTTCCATAAACAAAAAGAACCCAATTGTCGAGTTTAAAATGCTGTGGTGAAATGATGAGGATTACACGTTCATATTTTTTTGTTATCACTTTTCCTTTTGGCCGACAACCCTATATCATTATGTGATAAATTTAAGATTAATATTGAATCATAGATATAAGAGTTGTTGATTGGGCCGTATAGGTGTGTAAGGAATTGCAGTATAGACTAGTAATTTGGACTTCGATTTCATGATTGGATCGTAATATACATTCTTTTCAAGTTGGGCCAGTTAATAGAGAGGGTGACGGGTTATATAATGAAATGATGTATTAAAGATGATGATAAAGATAATTATCAATAATGATGATTATGAAGAGATTAAGTATGATGTTTATTTTATGGGAAGAAGACGATTAGGATTCGTGATGTTATGTAAATTGATAATGATGAAACGAGTTCGTTAACGATGATGGTGATATATACGCATGATGATGATAACGTATATTAAGATAATGATGATCATGAACATGATGTTAATGAATGATTACAAATTAATAGTTGATGAAATAGATAATGATATAGTTAGGATGAAGATATATGAGATGATTTTGATAAGGATGAATCGTGCTGGGTCTGTAAAGAAGAAGAAGAAGAAGAAAAAGATGTGCACACTAAATAGTACGGGCTAAATAAATATTAAGTCAGAATAATTACACAAAAATGGAAATGGAGGAGTGGTCTTGGAATTTATCGGGTTAGCGGGAGGTTGCGGGTTCAAACTCGGACTTAGGCATTTTTTAGGATTACTCCTTTGAGGTAGTTACTTATCTATTCATTTATTAATATTATCATCTTATTATTATTATTATTATTATTATTATTATTATTATTATTATTATTATTATTATTATTATTATTATTATTATTATTATTATTATTATTATTATTATTATTATTATTATTATTAGTAACATTATTTTTACCATCATATTTATTTAAAGTATCATTATTATGAAAATTCTAATAATGATTAAAACTACCACTTTTATTAAAATTATCATTTTCATTATTATTATGTTATAACAAATAAAGATTTTGTACATAAAATATATTTATATTACCTATAATTGTATATTAAACATATTAACATATTTTATTCAAAATAAAAATGTATAAATATATTCATCTTATTCATCTTACTATCATCCCGGAGTAATAGCAGAAGTCAACGAGTTTCGCGCCCGAATTGTAGCCTTAGAAAATATGGTGCAAAACGTACCAGCTTCAGTAACAACATCGGCACCAGCAGTACCACCAGTATCAATAGCTGTACCACCAACAACAGACCACAACATCACAATCTATACCCTGAGTATTGAGATGAAAATATGAACATTTAGTAGAGACACTTTGTGATAAATGTTTTTATTTTGGCGGGAAAATGCTCGAAGAAGTAATATATAACAATTATCGTGTTTTTCGAGCGTATTTTGAGGTTTTAGCTATTGGGGTTTAGATATTAGGGTTTATAGGGTTTAGATATTAGGGTTTAGAAATTTATGGTTTAGGGTTTAGGGTTTAGATTTAGCGTTTAGATTTAGGATTTAGATTGAGTTTTTCACACGAACGGTTTAGAGTTTCGGGTTTAGGGTTTAGGGTTTGGTGTTTTGGGTTTATGGAATAAACCCAAAACACCAAACCCTAAACCCTAAACCCTAACCCCTAAACCCTAAACTTTAAATCGGGCTAAATTTTACTTCATAAAACATGAAAAAAAAACGTTCATATTCTTCACGAACAATATTATCTTGAATGTTATTTATGTCGATCATTTTCCCGCCTAAATAATAACATTCCTCACGAAGTGTCTCTTCTAAATGTTCATATTTTCGTGAGATCTTGATGCCGGAAAAAAAATTTAAAAAAACGAAAAAAAAAATTAGCTTCCCCCCGCTTCCCTCCGATTGGTTACTTCCCCATTGTTCATGCCCCTATATATATATATATATATATATATATATATATATATATATATATATATATATATATATATATATATATATATATATATATATATATATATATTTTCATAAAGATTGTAATTAAAAATTCTTTTGTACAAAATATTAATTGTGAAATTTTTTTTTAACGGGTAGGTAATACCCGAGGGATATATATAAATTCACAATTAATATGTTACATTCTTCAAATTTGATTCAACAATCATCAACTATACTCACTGTTGAGTCCCCAAAATAATTAAGGATTTAATTATGACAAAACTATAATTTATTTGAACTAAAATGTTATGTGCAGTCAGCACAAGTTTGTTTGTGTATAGACAGCAGATATTGATGTGTCGAGTGTTTAGTTTGCTGCTCCGTCTACCAGCACAAGGTAGACAGTGTTCTTCAATCAGCACATGATGTGTACTCAGCAAATCAAGAACATGAAGTGGCTCAGCAATGAAGAACCAGCACAGCTGGAATGCAGCTTACTACACAAGACAGCTATGCTCCATTATAAGCATAGTAGTTTCCCGAGTGGTCTACATCAATGGTACTATTCAACAGAAGTCTAAGACAAAGTTGAATAGAAAAGGACACCTGTCGGCGGCTGACAAGTGACCTTACAAGACCACATGGGAATGCAGAAGTTTAACGTATGTGCAAACTTGGGTTATACTTTGTCAACACCTAGAGAACACAACATTCTATTTCTATAATCAAATAGTGGTGCCAAACCGAATTTGGGTGTTCCTGCCAATAGCTACCAAAGAGGAAAGAGGAGAGCATGCTCTCTGATGTAGTTGTCCCCACAAGTACAGACATCCTATGTACCAGTGGACAATAGAACCATTACACGGTTAATAGGACTACTATAAATTGTTGTATCTACTATTGTAATAACTAGCGGTGTGGGTTTATTTTAAATAGAGTCAAAAAGTGTAATTGCTGTTAGTTTACCTCTTAGCTATAATCTAGGTAATCTGTATCAACCAACTATCATTCTGCCAAGGATAGTTGTGATTCAATCAATAAATAATAACTGTTGAAAATTACCTTTGACTCTATTTATTTGCATGCTTGAATACCAATCGTGTTTAACTGTTAAGTTATTTTCAAAGAAATTGTATTCACCCCTCCTACAATACTCCTGTTGTTATCAAGGGACCAACAACTAGTATCAGAGCTTCAGTCTTGATAATTAATATCTTGGATCTGAATTCTCTCATGGCTGCATATTCTAATACAGCTTACCTTGAAAATGGTTCATCCAATAGACCACCCAAATTTGATGAAGATGAGTATGACACTTGGAAGGCAAGATTCATGCTTCACCTTGAGTCTATTGACCCACTCATGCCCGGTATTGCCACAGATGGTCCATTTGTATCTGCTGAGACTATTGGTAGTGCACCAGCTACAGCTGACACTCCTGCTATTCCTGGCAGAGAGGTTATTCTCACCCTTTCTAGATGGGATGCTGAGGATAAACGTCGTGTTGGACTTGACCCTAAAATCAGAACCTTATTAGCTATAACTTTGCCTAACCCACTGTTCAAACTGATTAAGGGTAAAGAAAATGCCAAGCTTATATTGGACTATCTAGATGTTACCTATGAGGGTATGGGAGAAGTTAGACAGAACATAATGATTGCTTTAAAACGAGAATATGAAATGTTCTTTGCCTACAAGAATGAAACCCTTAAGTAAACCTTCATTAGGTTTAACTCCTTGATTGCTGACCTGATCACTTTGAATGTCACCTATACTGAGTTTGAACAAGTAAACAAATTCATAGATTCACTGCCTACTAAATGGAAATCTGTTACTGACCCTTTAAGAACCACTCAGACCCTAAAGAACTTTAACATGTCTTCTCTCTACAGTTCACTTTGGAACCATGAGAAGGCAGAGGCTAAATTTGAATTTAACTTGAAAGAAAACTTTAGGTCTGTCCCCACCACTTCAAAATCTTCTAAGACAGATGATACTGCTCTTATTGTTGCTGCTAAAAAGAAAGCTCAAAAGGCTTTACTGGTTCAAAAGTTGTTGGCAGAAGAAGAGTCAGCTGAGAGTGATGTGGATAGTGGTACTGGGTCTGAAGAAAGCAGTGATGATGAAAGTGATGCAGAAGAGTTTGCTGAAGGTATAGCTTTGCTGGATAGGCAGTTCAAAAGGTTCAATCGTAATAGAACCAGCAAGTCATACAAAGGGAGTAAGAAACTGAGTACTAGGTATAGCAGCAAGTCAGTCAAGGGTCCTAAATCTGAGTGTTATAATTGTGGGAAGGTTGGATATTTTGCTGCTGAATGCATGTCCAGGAAACCTTCAACTTTACATGCTAACTCTTTCTCAAAAGCTGATAAGTACAAGAACAAGTACAAAGCTATGAAAGCTCAGATGAAGGAAAGTGCTAAGACTGATAAGAAGGGTAAAAAGCCAGAAAAGGTTCTAGTTGATGAGCATCATGATTGGTATGAAACCAGCTTGTCGTCTTCCTCTGATAGTGATATTGATGATGATGGTGCTGGTTATGCTCCAGAAAAGAAGCTGTGTTTAATGGCCAAGGAGGTCAAGGAGTCTGATGAGGATGATAGTCGTAGTAAGTTTTTAGCTGATATGAGGGAAGCTGATCAGAAAAGAGATTCTCCTCAATGGAAAACTGAATTGATGTATAAGGTTGATAATTTTCGAACTTATACTGATGATGAAAAAGCCGAAATGTTTGACTACCTAAGAGTTGACTTATGTAGAGGCAACAAACGTGAAGAAGTTTTGAAAACTGACAACAAATCTTTAAATGAGAAACTTAAATGCAAAAATGATGAAATTAAAATCTTGAAAGATGAAATTTCCAAACTTGAAAAACAAAACTTTGCTTTAAGGTCTCTTCACGTTGAGGCAGCAGAAGTTAAGAGCCAGCTGAATAATCTTAAAAAGGTTGTCGCTTCATGGTGTACATCTACTCAACGCATAGCAAAGTGTGTTAACGAGCAGGTGCCTGCCCAAGTTGAAGCTTTCTTTGCTGGTGACTATGTTGCTGCTACTGCTATTGCAGAAGTTACTTTCATGGACCCAATTCTTGAAACAGATCCTGAAGCTGTCTTGCCAAATACTTTTGCCAAGATAGTTAAGGGTAAAAAGGTCTTGACAAATAAGTTTGTTAGACCTACTGTGTGCCCACCACCTGCCATGAAAGAAATTTTGGAGGATGAAGTTAGAGCAAGAGAAGCCAGTACCTCAATTGATGAGACTACTGACCCCTCAAGCATCTACTACATGACTCCAAAAGAAAAACGTATCAAAAGAGAAATCACTGAAAATAATCTTAGAAAAATTAAACCTACTGATTCCCCTTCGTGTTCGAGTTCCAATTGTGCTAAGCCAGCTGATGACAAACTTACTGGTCCACCAGTAGCTGCAGACAAGCCAGTCAAACGTAATACTGGCAAGTCTAAGGCAGCAGGAAAAACTTCTTCTAGCTCATCAGCTTCAGTAGAGAAGCCAGTAACTTCCCACGCTGGCTGGTCAAATGATAAAGGCAAAGCAATATGTCATGACTATGGTACTGATTCCAAGAAGAAAGCTGCCCTTAAGGGAAAAGCAAAAGTGGACTCGAATGAAGAGTTGTCTATCACTGAGATTATGATAGTCAAGCTTGACCAGCTAATTGAGGCAGTAACCAAAAATTGACCCGATCTTACTGTACCCCTTTACTCAGTGTATGACCAGTCACCGATACCAAATGTGAGAAAATGCTACAAATGTGGCAGCAAGTTTCACTTAGCCAACCGGTATCCTTTTACCCCAACCCCGTCTGCTGTTGCTTTTTCAAGCAAACCAGCAGATAGGAAGAGATCATCAAAGATGACCCTTCCAGAACCCATCCTTGGATGGGTTCCCAAAAAAAACTAATCTCTTAGCTACTGTGCAGGGCATTCAAAACAAGCAAATCTGGTATCTCGATAGTGGTTGTTCGAGACATATGACCGGATGTAAGTCCGTACTGATGGACTATCAAGAAAAAGATGGTCCAGTTTTTTCGTATGGAGATAATTCATTGGGTTACACAAAGGGTTTTGGTACTTTGACTAATGGGAATGTCACATTCGCAAATGTTGCATATGTCATTGGGCTTAAACATAATTTACTCAGCATAAGCCAACTGACAAGTAAAAATAAGATAGTCCAATTCAGAAGGAAAATTGGCACTATTTTTGATAAGACAGGGAAGCCACTGCTGACTGCAAAATGTCATGAAAACATGTATCAAATTGACATGAACACAGCAGTCACAACAACTGATACTTGCTTCTATTCAAAGGCAGCAGACAATCTGAAGTGGTTATGGCATAAGAGACTCTCACATCTCAACTTCAAAGATATTCACAAATTATTCAGTAGAAGTTTGGTGTCTGGGCTACCCACCATGTCTTATGTAAAGGACAGATTGTGTCCTGGTTGTGAAAAAGGGAAACATCACCATGCCTCATTCAAATCAAAGAAAATCTCATCTATTGAGAAACCATTTCATTTACTTCATATGGATCTTTTTGGTCCTGTTAATGTGGCCAGCTATAGTGGGAAGAAGTATACACTGGTTATTGTTGATGAATATTCCAGATACACCTGGGTATTCTTTTTGAATCAAAAGAGTGAAGCTGCTGATAAAATGATCAATTTTATCAAAAGAATGGAGCTTTTAAATGGTCAACTGGTGAAACAGCTAAGAAGTGATCATGGTACAGAATTCAGAAATGCTACATTACAAGATTTTTGTGCTGATAAAGGTATTTCACAGAACTTTTCTGCTGTGAGAACACCTCAACAAAATGGTGTTGCAGAAAGAAGAAACAGAACTCTCATTGAAGCAGCAAGATCTATGTTAGCTGAGTATGGGCTGAAAAATTCATATTGGGCAGAAGCTGTGAATACTGCATGTTTTACCCAGAATAGATCTTTAATAGTGAAAAGACATCAAAAAACTGCTTATGAAGTTCTCAAAGGAAGAAAACCCTCAATCTCATTTCTTAATGTATTTGGCACTCCCTGTTTCATTCTAAACAATAAGGATCAGCTGGGCAAGTTTGATGCCAAGGCTGATGAAGGTATATTCTTGGGATATTCCAACATGTCAAAGGCATATAGGGTTTTCAATAAAAGAAGGGGTTGTTTTGAAGAATCAATTAATGTTACATTTGATGAAACTGCCCCAGCCTCATCTCCCAGTCAAGAAGATGAAGACTTAGTGTTTGAAGAGCCTACTTAGCAAGCTCTTGATGATGAAGAGGAACCAGCTGCAAATCCCTCACCAATCCATGTCGCTGAGTTCTCTGATGATGAGATGGAACATTCTATTCCATCTGTATCTAAACCAAGTGGACCCACTAACTCTACTGAAGTCCTACAACTTGATCATAGGTCTACTGGTTCTGAAGGATCACAAGTTGGTACTGGTTACATTAATACTGAACAGCTGTCTCCAACTACTGCTCATACCTTTGAACCAGCTGATGATCAAGATGTTGTGTGTTCCACGACAAGCTCACCTGTTCATAACACTAGATGGACAAAAGAGCATCTAATTGAGCAAGTTATTGGTAATGTGGCTAGTGGTGTTAAAACAAGAAGGCATGCAACCAGCAATTTCTGTATGCATGTAAATTTTGTGTCTACCATTTAACCTAAATGTCCTGATGAAGCAATCAAAGATCCAAGCTGGGCAGGAGCTATGCAAGAAGAGATCTCCCAGTTTGATAGGAATAAGTTTTGGACATTGGTACCTAAACCTGATGATGAAACTAAGAAAATCATTGGTACCAAATGGGTCTTCAAGAACAAGATGGATGAAGATGGGATTGTGATCAGAAACAAAGCTAGATTGGTAGCTCAAGGGTTCAAACAGGAAGAAGGATTGGATTATGGAGAGACTTATGCTCCAGTGGCTAGGATGGAAGTTATCAGATTGTTCTTGGCATATGCTGCTAAGATGAACTTTAGGGTATTCCAGATGGATGTTAAATCTGCATTTCTAAATGGGAAGGTGCAAGAAGAAGTTTATGTCAAACAGCCTCCTGGTTTTGTAAGCAGTAAATATCCAGACCATGTCTACAAGCTAGATAAAGCTCTTTATGGCCTCAAACAGGCTCCAAGAGCATGGTATGAGACACTTCATGTGTATCTCACTGGTATAGGTTTTAAAGTTGGAACAATTGATACCACTCTATTCTCAAAAGAGACAGATGGTGATCTCTTGCTGGTACAGATATATGTGGATGATATTATTTATGGATCTAAAAATGAGAAACATTGTCAAGATTTTTCAAAACTTATGTCAAAGACATATGAAATGAGCTTACAAAGAGATTTGCAATACTTTTTGGGATTGCAAATTAAACAACTTGATGATGGAATTTTTATAAGTCAGGATAAATATATCAAAGATATGCTAAAGAAATTTGGTCTGACCTGTTTAAAAGATATAGGGACCCCAATGACAGCATTTATTAAACTAGATGCTGATCCCAATGGTGAACCAGTCAATATCACTGAATATAGAGGTATGATTGGATCCCTACTTTATCTCATAGCCAGCAGACCAGATATTATGTTTGCCACATGTCTCTGTGCCATATATCAAGCTGATCCTAAAGAGTCACACTTGCTAGCAGTCAAAAGGATATTTAGGTATCTGAAAGCTACTGCTAAACGTGGTCTTTGGTACTCCAAAGACCAGGATTTTGAGCTAATTGGGTATTTAGATGCTGATTTTCCAGGGTGTAAAATAGACAGGAAAAGTACTACTGGTGGTTGCCAGTTACTAGGTGGTAGGCTAGTCAGCTGGATGAGCAAAAAGCAAAATACTGTGTCCACATCTACTACTGAGGCAGAATACATTTCTGCTGGTAGTTGTACTGCTCAAGTACTGTGGATGCAAAGCCAGCTGAAAGACTATGGTGTTCATGTTACCAAGACTCCAATCTACTGTGACAACACAAGTGCAATCGCTATCACCAACAATCATGTGATGCATTCAAGAACAAAGCACATTGACGTTCGATATCATTTCATAAGGGATCATGTTCAAAAAGGAGATGTGGAGCTACATTTTATTTCAACAGACCAGCAGTTAGCAGATCTATTCACAAAGTCCTTAGATGAGAAAGGTTTTAACTATCTCATCTCTGAGCTGTGTATGCTTGAACTTTAAATAAAAGACAATTTTTGTTGGTGTGCTGGCTCTACAACATGTAGGGCAAACCAGTAAGTCATTTTCTTTTGTTAACTTACTGCCTACATGTAAAACACTCAGTACAACAAGGTCTTTTATACTTTGGTTACTCAAAATGTTTTTAATAGAAATAATAAATAGCTTACAAAATTAAATGATTCCTTAAATCTGAAACTCATTTACTCTCAATGATTTAAATTAAATTCATGACATATTAAATGTAACAAAGTATTTTGTATTTAATACAAAACTTATTTTGTGGTTTTTAAATCATTTTTTTTGAATTAAAACCTGCTGCATTTAATGCTGAATGGGAGGTATGAGTGTTCAATCCGTATATACGTCAAATCAACAGTCTGTGTCCCCTCGAAGTGTGCCAGTCTGTCACATCTACCCACGCGCCTGCTAATGGCAGTTGCCATTTTCTCTCTCCTGCCTTTTTATCCAATCACAACGGTTAAAAGAGTGTTTTATCTTCCATAATAACCTTCGGTTATTCAGTTTTCAAATTCACACTCTTCTCTCTAAAATCCCCAAATCTTCAAATCAATTCATACATCCATCTTCTACGAAATCATCAATGGCATAACAACAACAACACCAATCACTTCCTGCTGCAAACCAGCCAGAGGAACAACAACCACAGCAACAACAACCGGTAGAACCACAACAACCGGAACAGCAACCACCACCGGTCATCGAAGAACAAGTGGTGCAGGACCCTCTGTTCAACCTGCACCCAAGCCTTGTTAGGGCTACAAATGCACCAGAACACTCTTCCATTCACCTATCGAGAGGCAATGCTGCTCATGCCCTTTCAATTCCCAAATCCAAAGCCAACATGGGCTATGATACGCTTATCGATTACATAAGACAATCACCACTGGTTCAAGCCATTACCGGCATACCTTCTCGTCTTTATCCGGCCTGTTTGGACAGATTCTGGTATACTGCCACCACAGCCACCACTCAACAGAACGTTCCATGTATTCGTGGCATGGTGACTGAAACCCTACCCTGCTCCATCACTGCTGATGCCATCCGACATGCTCTCTAATTACCTATTGGTCCATTTTTTAGTTCACCAACCAGTGATGAGTTTAGGAGAGAAGTACTGGAAATTATAGGGTTTGAAGGACCAGTGGCTCATACGCCCTTAAGGAAGCTGATGCCACTTTTGTGGAATTACTTCTTTGGCTTGCTGACTCATTGCATCTGTCAGAAGTCCGGGAGCTTTGATCAGTGCTCAGATTTTGAGCTGAAGATTGGTCACGGGATGCTGTTCAATCGAAATATTGATTATGCCGATGAAATTTACTTAAGGCTAAGGGAAATGGTGCTTGCACCCAAACGAACACACTTAATCCCCTTTCCAAGGTTTTTGAGCCTTGTTTTTGAAAATGAGCTGGGTGAAGCTTACCAGCAGATTGCTGATGAATCATTCGACCTGCCTCCAAAACATGGGAGAATGCCAAAAGATGCTCCTGCTGCTCCATATAATGCCTTGACACCAGGCATGCTTGAGTATCTTGCTGCTCAAGGTGGAGTGAACCAACCAACTGCCTCTGGTACTGCACCAGCTGAGGGAGAGGGACCTCAGCGAAAGCCAGATGTAAAAAGGAAGAAGCCAGCTACCTCAACTAGTACAGCCACCGTCTCACATACTGGTAAAGCAGTAGTTGTATTAGAATCTAGTGCTCTCTGATCTTAAAGAACAGCCCTAGTCTTATATACTAACTACCCACTTCTAGTATTGAAATCCGTTGCTTAACTAGTTCTTGGTAACAGGCAAATCCAAACGTGCAAAAGCTGGCTCCAAGCACACCACAGGGGAGATTGCACCAGTCTCAACTGCTGCTCCTGCAAAGGATGTGGCTATGGAACCTGGTGCGTTTCTAGACCAAACAGCAGAAAATTCTAACTTAATTAAAAATCTTTTACCTGCTGACTTGAAAAATGAAAGTGGAGTTAAAGGTATAACCTTGGCCCCCAAGCTGACTGGTTTTAAAACTAGTGTTAAGAAGAGTAGCAACCCATACTCTTCTAGCCAGACACTTCTAAATTTTTTCTAAATTGATCTTAATGCTATATCCTCTGCTGACAGTACAACCAGCAGAGCACATACCTGACCCCCAAAGCAAACTTGAGCTGGGTCTTCATCGTGTTGAACCAGCTCAGGATACTGCACAACCATTATGTTACTCGGATCATGCTAAGAGTCTCACTCCTACATCATTACCAGCCAGAACTCTTACACTATCTGGGTCAACATGTGTCGCCAATGAGTCAGCAGAGTCACAGCTGTACTTACAGACACCTTATTCTGTCTCATTCGAAGGGCTGACCAAATCACCAGTCTGTCCCCCGAGACCAAAAACATATGCAATTGTTGAGTCAAATTTATTTGGTTCTACAGTTGTTAACATAAAATGTTCTATTGTTCAATTTTTAGAAGGGTAGATGAACAGGCAGAGGGGGAGAAAATTAAAGATGTTATTGTTCCTACTCATGAGATTGCTGCCTCTGCTACTGGTGTTGTTGCTACTGTTTCTCCTACTAGTGATGCTGATGCTGGTACTGTTGCTTCTACAGCTGCTGGTGATACTGCTCCCAGTATTGCTGCTTCCACTACTGAACCTGAAGTGGAAGATGAAATCATAGTGGATCCTCCTGTTCTTAAAAATGATGTTATCATGGATACTGGTACAAGTGCTACTTTTCCATCTGACTCTGGTACACAGGGTAATATTGTTCTGGAGGGTCTTGATTTTGTTAATGCTGGCTATGTTGACTATGTTTCTAAAGAGCCAAAGATGGATACTGCTGCTACTAATGTTATTCCGAATGTTTCTGATCTTCAATCGCGACAATTTATTATTGTGGAATCTACTGGTAATCTACAGGTTTCTGACTCAACACCGGATACATTCTTTAAAGGTTCTGCAGATGCTACTGTAGTGACACGAACTTTTCCATGTTTATATATATTAATTGAGATTGATATTTGGATTAAATGTTTCCAACATGTTAAGAAATCAAACTTCTTAAGACTTAATTAATTGAAATATGTTTCATATAGACAATTGACCACCCAAGTTGACCGGTGATTCACGAACGTTAAAACTTGTAAAAACTATATGATGACATATATATGGATATATATATATATATATAGTTAACATGATACTATGATAAGTAAACATATCATTAAGTATATTAACAATGAACTACATATGTAAAAACAAGACTACTAACTTAATGATTTTTAAACGAGACATATATGTAACGATTATCGTTGTAAAGACATTTAATGTATATATATCATATTAAGAGATATTCATACATGATAATATCATGATAATATAATAATTTAAAATCTCATTTGATATTATAAACATTGGGTTAACAACATTTAACAAGATCGTTAACCTAAAGGTTTCAAAACAACACTTACATGTAACGACTAACGATGACTTAACGACTCAGTTAAAATGTATATACATGTAGTGTTTTAATATGTATTTATACACTTTTGAAAGACTTCAATACACTTATCAAAATACTTCTACTTAACAAAAATGCTTACAATTACATCCTCGTTCAGTTTCATCAACAATTCTACTCGTATGCACCCGTATTCGTACTCGTACAATACACAGCTTTTAGATGTATGTACTATTGGTATATACACTCCAATGATCAGCTCTTAGCAGCCCATGTGAGTCACCTAACACATGTGGGAACCATCATTTGGCAACTAGCATGAAATATCTCATAAAATTACAAAAATATGAGTAATCATTCATGACTTATTTACATTAAAACAAAATTACATATCCTTTATATCTAATCCATACACCAACGACCAAAAACACCTACAAACACTTTCATTCTTCAATTTTCTTCATCTAATTGATCTCTCTCAAGTTCTATCTTCAAGTTCTAAGTGTTGTTCATAAATTCTACAAGTTCTAGTTACATAAAATCAAGAATACTTTCAAGTTTGCTAGCTCACTTCCAATCTTGTAAGGTGATCATCCAACCTCAAGAAATCTTTGTTTCTTACAGTAGGTTATCATTCTAATACAAGGTAATAATCATATTCAAACTTTGGTTCAATTTCTATAACTATAACAATCTTATTTCAAGTGATGATCTTACTTGAACTTGTTTTCGTGTAATGATTCTGCTTCAAGAACTTCGAGCCATCCAAGGATCCGTTGAAGCTAGATCCATTTTTCTATTTTCCAGTAGGTATATCCAAGGAACTTAAGGTAGTAATGATGTTCATAACATCATTCAATTCATACATATAAAGCTATCTTATTCGAAGGTTTAAACTTGTAATCACTAGAACATAGTTTAGTTAATTCTAAACTTGTTCGCAAACAAAAGTTAATCATTCTAACTTGACTTTTAAAATCAACTAAACACATATTCTATATCTACATGATATGCTAACTTAATGATATAAAACCTGGAAACACGAAAAACACCGTAAAACCGGATTTACGCCGTCGTAGTAACACCGCGGGCTGTTTTGGGTTAGTTAATTAAAAACTATGATAAACTTTGATTTAAAAGTTTTTATTCTGAGAAAATGATTTTTATTAAGAACATGAAACTATATCTAAAAATTATGGTTAAACTCAAAGTGGAAGTATGTTTTCTAAAATGGTCATCTAGACGTCGTTCTTTCGACTGAAATGACTACCTTTACAAAAATGACTTGTAACTTATTTTTCCGACTATAAACCTATACTGTTTCTGTTTAGATTCATAAAATAGAGTTCAATATGAAACCATAGCAATTTGATTCACTCAAAACGGATTTAAAATGAAGAAGTTATGGGTAAAACAAGATTGGATAATTTTTCTCATTTTAGCTACGTGAAAATTGGTAACAAATCTATTCCAACCATAACTTAATCAACTTGTATTGTATATTATGTAATCTTGAGATACCATAGACACGTATACAATGTTTCAACCTATCATGTCGACACATCTATATATATTTCGGAACAACCATAGACACTCTATATGTGAATGTTGGAGTTAGCTATACAGGGTTGAGGTTGATTCCAAAATATATATAGTTTGAGTTGTGATCAATACTGAGATACGTATACACTGGGTCATGGATTGATTCAAGATAATATTTATCGATTTATTTCTGTACATCTAACTGTGGACAACTAGTTATAGGTTACTAACGAGGACAGCTGACTTAATAAACTTAAAACATCAAAATATATTAAAAGTGTTGTAAATATATTTTAAACATACTTTGATATATATGTATATATTGTTATAGGTTCGTGAATCAACTAGTGGCCAAGCCTTACTTCCCGACGAAGTAAAAATCTGTGAAAGTGAGTTATAGTCCCACTTTTAAAATCTAATATTTTTGGGATGAGAATACATGCAGGTTTTATAAATGATTTACAAAATAGACACAAGTACGTGAAACTACATTCTATGGTTGAATTATCGAAATCGAATATGCCCCTTTTTATTAACTCTGGTAATCTAAGAATTAGGGAACAGACACCCTAATTGACGCGAATCCTAAAGATAGATCTATCGGGCCCAACAAGCCCCATCCAAAGTACCGGATGCTTTAGTACTTCGAAATTTATATCATATCCGAAGAGTGTCCCGGAATGATGGGGATATTCTTATATATGCATCTTGTTAATGTCGGTTACCAGGTGTTCACCATATGAATGATTTTTATCTCTATGTATGGGATGTGTATTGAAATATGAAATCTTGTGGTCTATTATTATGATTTGATATATATAGGTTAAACCTATAACTCACCAACATTTTTGTTGACGTTTTAAGCATGTTTATTCTCAGGTGATTATTAAGAGCTTCCGCTGTCGCATACTTAAATAAGGACGAGATTTGGAGTCCATGCTTGTATGATATTGTGTAAAAACTGCATTCAAGAAACTTATTTTGTTGTAACATATTTGTATTGTAAACCATTATGTAATGGTCGTGTGTAAACAGGATATTTTAGATTATCATTATTTGATAATCTACGTAAAGCTTTTTAAAACCTTTATCTATGAAATAAAGGTTATGGTTTGTTTTAAAAATGAATGCAGTCTTTGAAAAACGTCTCATATAGAGGTCAAAACCTCGCAACGAAATCAATTAATATGGAACGTTTTTAATCAATAAGAATGGGACATTTCAGTTGGTATCAGAGCGTTGGTCTTAGAGAACCAGAAAATTTGCATTAGTGTGTCTTATCGAGTTTGTTAGGATGCATTAGTGAGTCTGGACTTCGACCGTGTTTTCTTTAAAAATGATTGCTTAACATTTTTGTTGGAAACTATATATTTTTAACATATGAATATTATGTGATATATTAATCTCTTAACGTGTTTGATATTATGTGATAGATGTCTACCTCTAGAACAAGTCCCATTCACTCACCTAATAATAATGAAGAGTCAAATGTAAATTGGAATGATTCGTGAACTGATTCATAAGTTCCCGAAGAGGAACCGGAAGAAGAGTCGGAACCGGAAGAAGAATCGGAACCGGAAGAAGAATCGGAACCGGGTGAAGAAATAGAACCGGTGGGGGAAATAATAAAACGGTTAAGTAAAAGAAAATCCTCAACCAACCGACCAAGGTTAATTATGGTCAATGGTGTTTCCGCTAAGGAAGCAAAATATTGGGAGGATTACCAATTCTCCGATGAATCGGATTCCGACGAGAATTCCGATGATGTT
Source organism: Rutidosis leptorrhynchoides (assembly GCF_046630445.1). Classification (NCBI taxonomy): domain Eukaryota; kingdom Viridiplantae; phylum Streptophyta; class Magnoliopsida; order Asterales; family Asteraceae; genus Rutidosis; species Rutidosis leptorrhynchoides. The sequence goes on from NC_092340.1 coordinate 205,548,894, forward strand.
ATAGAAATTACCCCAACTGAATTTAAAAAGGCAAAAGAAAATAATAAAGGAAAGGGCATAAAAATAGAGAAATCTAATTCCAACCCCGATGAACTTTATATGTATCGTCAACCCCCGAAGTCCTTAAGTTGTAACAATGACCCGGGAACCTCTAAACCACCAGGTTTTTCTAAACCAATGTGGAAAACGACGGCTCGTATTAGGGAAACATCATATATCCCTAGAAACTTGGCAAAACAAACCAAAACTGAAGAAGAAGAAACGAGCGAGTCGGAATAAGATAGTTGTATTCGTGTGGTGTAATATATGTAATATAGTGTGCTTATGCTTTATGATATATGTAAAAATTGCTTGTATTAGTAAGTATTTTTTTTATGAATCTAACTCTTGTCTATTTTACAGTATAAAAACACAAAATGGATAGAAAACCCAATATTTTAAGAGACCTACCCGGAGACATGATTGATGAAATCTTGTCTAGAGTCGGTCAAAATTCCTCGGCACAACTATTTAAGGCGAGATCAGTTTGTAAGACATTCGAAGAACGTTCCAAGAATGCCTTGGTTTATAAAAGGCTTTCGTTCGGAAGATGGGGGATATCACATTGGGAAATCCATAAGTTACGATGTGTTTACTTTGACGCATATATTGCGGGGAACCCAAATGCTATTTTACGCAACGGGTTAAGAAATTATTTTGACTCAGTATATCCGAATATAGGACTTCGTGATTTAGAAAAAGCGGCTAACATGCAACATAAAGAAGCATGTTATGCTTACGGATTAGTAATGTTCGCTTCTCACCAAAGTGAGAACAAGAACATCGGGCTACAACTATTAAACAAAACGTTCCCACAAGTGACGGAGTCGGTAATTGGGGTAAGAAATGAGGTTTTTAGGTTATTACGAGACTGTTGGTCATTACGTAACCCTCGTCCCTTTGACGACGTTACAATACGCTGTCTTATCAACGGCCATAAAGGTTATGTTCCACAAGACCAAGGATGGGAAGTAGTCCTAGTAAAACCAGAATGCATGACTTGTTTCTGGACGTATGAATTACGTGTCTTTATTGCCTTTGCTGAACGACTTGTGTACTAGCTAGAATTATCTTCACAACTATCTTGTATCAAAGTTATTGTGTGCTATATTTCATGCTTTATGTAAAATAAACGGTATTGTAAGTTTGTAAAATATTGTATAAAAGTTTGAACGCGAAATATTATTACAATCAGTTTTTCATATAGAATTGTAGTAGTTGAATTGTATATTAGCTACTAAGTATGAACTTAACGGGTAGGTACTACCCGAATTTAAACTTATAAAACGCTAATATGAAGAAAAAGCTTTTATAAATGAGTTCATATTATGCTACGAAATACTATTAACTACTCTTAATATTCTGTATGATTAACTTGTTCCATTTGACTATTTTGAAGGAAATGGCACCGACTACTCGACACACCGTGAATATCAATGAAGAGGAATTCCGTACTTTTCTAGCTTCAAACATAGACGCAGTACAGGCTGCGCTACATACCAACAATAACCTTGGATCTAGCAGTACAGGAAATCGTGTAGGATGCACCTACAAAGAATTCACTGCCTGCAAACCTTTGGAATTTGATGGAACCGAAGGACCGATCGAATTGAAACGGTGGAACGAGAAGGTCGAATCGGTGTTTGCCATAAGTAAGTGTACTGAAGAGGACAAAGTGAAGTACGCTACGCATAACTTCACAGGTTCTGCGTTAACATGGTGGAATACCTATCTAGAGCAAGTGGGACAAGATGATGCGTACGCACTACCGTGGTCAGCATTCAAGCACTTGATGAACGAGAAGTACCGTCCCAGAACCGAGGTCAATAAGCTCAAGACAGAACTTAGAGGGTTACGAACCCAAGGATTTGATATTACCACGTACGAAAGACGATTCACAGAATTGTGCCTATTGTGTCCGGGAGCATTCGAAGATGAGGAAGAGAAGATCGACGCGTTTGTGAAAGGATTACCGGAAAGAATCCAAGAAGATATAAGTTCACACGAGCCCGCCTCTATACAGCAGGCATGTAGAATGGCTCACAAACTAGTGAACCAGATTGAAGAAAGAATTAAAGAACAGACTGCTGAAGAGGCCAATGTGAAGCAAGTCAAAAGAAAGTGGGAGGAAAACGGTGATAAGAATCACCAATACAACAACAACAGCAATTACAACAATAATCGCAACAATTATCCCAACAATCGCAACATCAATCGCAACTACAACAAACGGCCCAACAACAACAACAACAACAACAACAACAACAGCAACTACAACAATCATCCCAACAACAATAATAACCGCAACAACAACAACAATCAGAAGCAGCTATGCCAAAGGTGTGAAAAGTATCACTCGGGGTTCTGCACCAAATTTTGCAACAAGTGTAAAAGAAATGGTCATAGCGCGGCGAAGTGTGAGGTCTACGGACCAGGGGTTAATAGAACGAAAGGAACAAATGGTGTCGGAACGAGTAATGGCGGAGCAAGTAGTGTCGGAGCAAGTTATGCCAATGTAGTTTGTTATAAATGTGGAAAACCGGGCCACATTATTAGAAATTGCCCGAACCAGGAGAACACGAATGGACAAGGCCGCGGAAGAGTTTTCAATATTAATGCGGCAGAGGCACAGGAAGACCCGGAGCTTGTTACGGGTACGTTTCTTATTGACAATAAATCTGCTTACGTTTTATTTGATTCGGGTGCGGATAGAAGCTATATGAGTAGAGATTTTTATGCTAAATTAAGTTGTCCATTGACGCCTTTGGATAGTAAATTTTTACTCGAATTAGCAAATGGTAAATTAATTTCAGCAGATAATATATGTCGGAATCGAGAAATTAAACTGGTTAGCGAAACATTTAAGATTGATTTGATACCAGTAGAGTTAGGGAGTTTTGATGTGATAATCGGTATGGAGTGGTTGAAAGAAGTGAAAGCAGAGATCGTCTGTTACAAAAATGCAATTCGCATTATACGAGAAAAAGGAAAACCCTTAATGGTGTACGGAGAAAAGGGCAACACGAAGCTACATCTTATTAGTAATTTGAAGGCACAAAAACTAATAAGAAAAGGTTGCTATGCTGTTCTAGCACACGTCGAGAAAGTACAAACTGAAGAAAAGAGCATTAATGATGTTCCCATTGCAAAAAAATTTCCTGATGTATTTCCGAAAGAATTACCAGGATTACCCCCACATCGATCCGTTGAATTTCAAATAGATCTTGTACCAGGAGCTGCACCAATAGCTCGTGCTCCTTACAGACTCGCACCCAGCGAGATGAAAGAACTGCAAAGCCAATTACAAGAACTTTTAGAGCGTGGTTTCATTCGACCAAGTACATCACCGTGGGGAGCTCCTGTTTTGTTTGTCACGAAGAAAGATGGTACATTCAGGTTGTGTATCGACTACCGAGAGTTGAACAAACTTACCATCAAGAACCGCTACCCACTACCGAGAATCGACGACTTATTTGATCAACTACAAGGCTCGTCTGTTTATTCAAAGATTGACTTACATTCCGGGTATCATCAAATGCGGGTGAAAGAAGATGATATTCCAAAGACTGCTTTCAGAACACGTTACGGTCATTACGAGTTTATGGTCATGCCGTTTGGTTTAACTAATGCACCAGCTGTGTTCATGGACCTTATGAACCGAGTGTGTGGACCATACCTTGACAAGTTTGTCATTGTTTTCATTGATGACATACTTATTTACTCAAAGAATGACCAAGAACACGGTGAACATTTGAGAAAGGTGTTAGAAGTATTGAGGAAGGAAGAATTGTACGCTAAGTTTTCAAAGTGTGCATTTTGGTTGGAAGAAGTTCAATTCCTCGGTCACATAGTGAACAAAGAAGGTATTAAGGTGGATCCGGCAAAGATAGAAACTGTTGAAAAGTGGGAAACCCCGAAAACTCCGAAACACATACGCCAGTTTTTAGGACTAGCTGGTTACTACAGAAGGTTCATCCAAGACATTTCCAGAATAGCAAAACCCTTGACTGCATTAACGCATAAAGGGAAGAAATTTGAATGGAAGGATGAACAAGAGAAAGCGTTTCAGTTATTGAAGAAAAAGCTAACTACGGCACCTATATTGTCATTGCCTGAAGGGAATGATGATTTTGTGATTTATTGTGACGCATCAAAGCAAGGTCTCGGTTGTGTATTAATGCAACGAACGAAGGTGATTGCTTATGCGTCTAGACAATTGAAGATTCACGAGCAAAAGTATACGACGCATGATTTGGAATTAGGCGCGGTTGTTTTTGCATTAAAAACTTGGAGGCACTACTTATATGGGGTCAAAAGTATTATATATACCGACCACAAAAGTCTTCAGCACATATTTAATCAGAAACAACTGAATATGAGGCAGCGTAGGTGGATTGAATTGTTGAATGATTACGACTTTGAGATTCGTTACCACCCTGGGAAGGCAAATGTGGTAGCCGATGCCTTCAGCAGAAAGGACAGAGAACCCATTCGAGTAAAATCTATGAATATAATGATTCACAATAACCTTACTACTCAAATAAAGGAGGCGCAACAAGGAGTTTTAAAAGAGGGAAATTTAAAGGATGAAATACCCAAAGGATCGGAGAAGCATCTTAATATTCAGGAAGACGGAACCCGGTATAGGGCTGAAAGAATTTGGGTACCAAAATTTGGAGATATGAGAGAAATGGTACTTAGAGAAGCTCATAAAACCAGATACTCAATACATCCTGGAACGGGGAAGATGTACAAGGATCTTAAGAAACATTTTTGGTGGCCGGGTATGAAAGCCGATGTTGCTAAATACGTAGGAGAATGTTTGACGTGTTCTAAGGTCAAAGCTGAGCATCAGAAACCATCAGGTCTACTTCAACAACCCGAAATCCCGGAATGGAAATGGGAAAACATTACCATGGATTTCATCACTAAATTGCCAAGGACTGCAAGTGATTTTGATACTATTTGGGTAATAGTTGATCGTCTCACCAAATCAGCACACTTCCTGCCAATAAGAGAAAATGACAAGATGGAGAAGTTAGCACGACTGTATTTGAAGGAAGTCATCTCCAGACATGGAATACCAATCTCTATTATCTCTGATAGGGATGGCAGATTTATTTCGAGATTCTGGCAGACATTACAGCAAGCATTAGGAACTCGTCTAGACATGAGTACTGCCTATCATCCACAAACTGATGGGCAGAGCGAAAGGAGGATACAAACGCTTGAAGACATGCTACGAGCATGTGTTATTGATTTCGGAAACAGTTGGGATCGACATCTACCGTTAGCAGAATTTTCCTACAACAACAGCTACCATTCAAGCATTGAGATGGCGCCGTTTGAAGCACTTTATGGTAGAAAGTGCAGGTCTCCAATTTGTTGGAGTGAAGTGGGAGATAGACAGATTATGGGTCCGGAGATTATACAAGAAACTACCGAGAAGATCATCCAAATTCAACAACGGTTGAAAACCGCCCAAAGTCGACAAAAGAGCTACGCTGACATTAAAAGAAAAGATATAGAATTTGAAATTGGAGATATGGTCATGCTTAAAGTTGCACCTTGGAAAGGCGTTGTTCAATTTGGTAAACGAGGGAAATTAAATCCAAGGTATATTGGACCATTCAAGATTATTGATCGTGTCGGACCAGTAGCTTACCGACTTGAGTTACCTCAACAACTCGCGGCTGTACATAATACTTTCCACGTCTCGAATTTAAAGAAATGTTTTGCTAAAGAAGATCTCACTATTCCATTAGATGAAATCCAAATCAACGAAAAACTTCAATTCATCGAAGAACCCGTCAAAATAATGGATCGTGAGGTTAAAAGACTTAAGCAAAACAAGATACCAATTGTTAAGGTTCGATGGAATGCTCGTAGAGGACCCGAGTTCACCTGGGAGCGTGAAGATCAGATGAAGAAGAAATACCCGCATCTATTTCCAGAAGATTCGTCAACACCTTCAACAGCTTAAAATTTCGGGACGAAATTTATTTAACAGGTAGGTACTGTAGTGACCCGAACTTTTCCATGTTTATATATATTAATTGAGATTGATATTTGGATTAAATGTTTCCAACATGTTAAGCAATCAAACTTCTTAAGACTTGATTAATTGAAATATGTTTCATATAGACAATTGACCACCCAAGTTGACCGGTGATTCACGAACGTTAAAACTTGTAAAAACTATATGATGACATATATATGGATATATATATATAGTTAACATGATACTATGATAAGTAAACATATCATTAAGTATATTAACAATAAACTACATATGTAAAAACAAGACTACTAACTTAATGATTTTTAAACGAGACATATATGTAACGATTATCGTTGTAAAGACATTTAATGTGTATATATATCATATTAAGAGATATTCATACATGATAATATCATGATAATATAATAATTTAAAATCTCATTTGATATTATAAACATTGGTTTAACAACATTTAACAAGATCGTTAACCTAAAGGTTTCAAAACAACACTTACATGTAACGACTAACGATGACTTAACGACTCAGTTAAAATGTATATACATGTAGTGTTTTAATATGTATTTATACACTTTTGAAAGACTTCAATACACTTATCAAAATACTTCTACTTAACAAAAATGCTTACAATTACATCCTCGTTCAGTTTCATCAACAATTCTACTCGTATGCACCCGTATTCGTACTCGTACAATACACAGCTTTTAGATGTATGTACTATTGGTATATACACTCCAATGATCAGCTATTAGTAGCCCATGTGAGTCACTTAACACATGTGGTAACCATCATTTGGCAACTAGCATGAAATATCTCATAAAATTACAAAAATATGAGTAATCATTCATGACTTATTTACATGAAAACAAAATTACATATCCTTTATATCTAATCCATACACCAACGACCAAAAACACCTACAAACACTTTCATTATTCAATTTTCTTCATCTAATTGATCTCTCTCAAGTTCTATCTTCAAGTTCTAAGTGTTCTTCATAAATTCTACAAGTTCTAGTTACATAAAATCAAGAATACTTTCAAGTTTGCTAGCTCACTTCCAATCTTGTAAGGTGATCATCCAACCTCAAGAAATCTTTATTTCTTACAGTAGGTTATCATTCTAATACAAGGTAATAATCATATTCAAACTTTGGTTCAATTTCTATAACTATAACAATCTTATTTCAAGTGATGATCTTACTTGAACTTGTTTTCGTGTCATGATTCTGCTTCAAGAACTTCGAGCCATCCAAGGATCCGTTGAAGCTAGATCCATTTTTCTATTTTCCAGTAGGTTTATCCAAGGAACTTAATGTAGTAATGATGTTCATAACATCATTCAATTCATACATATAAAGCTATCTTATTCGAAGGTTTAAACTTGTAATCACTAGAACATAGTTTAGTTAATTCTAAACTTGTTCGCAAACAAAAGTTAATCATTCTAACTTGACTTTTAAAATCAACTAAACACATGTTCTATATCTACATGATATGCTAACTTAATGATATAAAACCTGGAAACACGAAAAACACCGTAAAACCGGATTTACGCCGTCGTAGTAACACCTCGGGCTGTTTTGGGTTAGTTAATTAAAAACTATGATAAACTTTGATTTAAAAGTTGTTATTCTGAGAAAATGATTTTTATTATGAACATGAAACTATATCCAAAAATTATGGTTAAACTCAAAGTGGAAGTATGTTTTCTAAAATGGTCATCTAGACGTCGTTCTTTCGACTGAAATGACTACCTTTACAAAAACGACTTGTAACTTATTTTTACGACTATAAACCTATACTGTTTCTGTTTATATTCATAAAATAGAGTTCAATATGAAACCATAGCAATTTGATTCACTCAAAACGGATTTAAAATGAAGAAGTTATGGGTAAAACAAGATTGGATAATTTTTCTCATTTTAGCTACGTGAAAATTGGTAACAAATCTATTCCAACCATAACTTAATCAACTTGTATTGTATATTATGTAATCTTGAGATACCATAGACATGTATACAATGTTTCGACCTATCATGTCGACACATCTATATATATTTCGGAACAACCATAGACACTCTATATGTGAATGTTGGAGTTAGCTATACATGGTTGAGGTTGATTCCAAAATATATATAGTTTGAGTTGTGATCAATACTGAGATACGTATACACTGGGTCGTGGATTGATTCAAGATAATATTTATCGATTTATTTCTGTACATCTAACTATGGACAACTAGTTGTAGGTTACTAACGAGGACAGCTGACTTAATAAACTTAAAACATCAAAATATATTAAAAGTGTCGTAAATATATTTTAAACATACTTTGATATATATGTATATATTGTTATAGGTTCGTGAATCAACCAGTGGCCAAGCCTTACTTCCCGACGAAGTAAAAATCTGTGAAAGTGAGTTATAGTCCCACTTTTAAAATCTAATATTTTTGGGATGAGAATACATGCAGGTTTTATAAATGATTTACAAAATAGACACAAGTACGTGAAACTACATTCTATGGTTGAATTATCGAAATCGAATATGCCCCTTTTTATTAAGTCTGGTAATCTAAGAATTAGGGAACAGACACCCTAATTGACGCGAATCCTAAAGATAGATCTATCGGGCCCAACAAGCCCCATCCAAAGTACCGGATGCTTTAGTACTTCGAAATTTATATCATATCCGAAGGGTGTCCCGGAATGATGGGGATATTCTTATATATGCATCTTGTTAATGTCGGTTACCAGGTGTTCACCATATGATTGATTTTTATCTTTATGTATGGGATGTGTATTGAAATATGAAATCTTGTGGTCTATTATTATGATTTGATATATATAGGTTAAACCTATAACTCACCAACATATTTGTTGATGTTTTAAGCATGTTTATTCTCAGGTGATTATTAAGAGCTTTCGCTGTCGCATACTTAAATAAGGACGAGATTTGGAGTCCATGCTTGTATGATATTGTGTAAAAACTGCATTCAAGAAACTTATTTTGTTGTAACATATTTGTATTGTAAACCATTATGTAATGGTCGTGTGTAAACAGGATATTTTAGATTATCATTATTTGATAATCTACGTAAAGCTTTTTAAAACCTTTATCTATGAAATAAAGGTTATGGTTTGTTTTAAAAATGAATGCAGTCTTTGAAAAACGTCTCATATAGAGGTCAAAACCTCGCAACGAAATCAATTAATATGGAACGTTTTTAATCAATAAGAACGGGACATTTCAGCTACTTCTTCACCTACTGCACAGTCACCTACTGCTGCTACTGGCTCTGCGGAACCCATTATGGATGCTGGTACCTCTGCTACTGCCACTACTGACTCTTCTTAGGCTACTGTTTCTACTGAGAAGAAACCATATGTGTGCCAGGTGCCAGATCCTGATGAAGTTGTACCTAACTTCATCTATCGGGGAGCGTCTATCACTCCCAGAGTTTCTCTACTGGTGGATCAACTAACAATTGATCCTCAAACTGCCATAGTCTCAGCCAGCAAATTGCCTCGTGAAGAGCTAACTGAACTATTGTCTCTACTTGATCGACTAGCTAGAGAAGAAGTTTATGAGAGGCTGGCTACTTTAGAACAGATAAAAGAGCGGCTATATTATCACTATTTTGGCATGGCTCCAGCTGCTTCTCCATGGCCTGGTACATGGAGGCCTCTCAAGTTCATCAAAGATCCCGCTACTGGTAAATACGTTATGCAGAATATTCCTGATTCGCTGGTACCTTCTGATTCATCATCATCTTCCTCATCATCTTCTTCTTCTGATGGTGATGCTGATAAAGGTACTGGTAAGGATGAACCAGTCACTCATGATAATGTGACTGGTACTAAAGACAAACCAGTGGATCTCACCGATGATGCTGTCAATGATGCTGACAAGAATACCAGCGGTTCTAAACCTTCGGGTGAAGGTAAAAATGATGGTGATCATGGTGATGGGTCAGATTCTGACCTTCCACCTCCACCACCCCACAGAGGTAGTTATGTATTAGCTGCTACTGACCACCCCTCAACCAGCTATGCTAAATTTAATGCTGATGAGGTGGCTGACATCTCCACCCTGGCTGTCTATAAGACACTTGCCAAAGTTACACCTGATCTACAAAACACCATTCACACTGCTATTGTTGATAGTGTGACTGAAGCCATACGTAACGCTGGGCAAGTTACCACTTCCAATATTGAAGCCCAGCTCAGACAAGTATGTGCCTTTGCAGATCTTGCGGTGGATGCCATTGTCAGACAACATGAAGAGGAGGAGGACTTAAAGAAACGAATCATCTCTCACAATGAGTATACTGAGGATATTTCCCGTCTTCAAGCTGATTTGGACGCTGCTAATCGCAGAATTCTTTTTCTTAATGAAGAAAATACGGTGCTACATGAGAGATTGGATTCGCAGGAACAGCAAATGGCTAACATGATTCCTGCTTCTGCCTATGTTCAAATGGTTGAAAATATGCAACGACTGGCTGCCCAACAGGGTGATGTTAGGGCCATTGTTGAACAGATGGCTATGGGTGTTGCAAGGAATGAAGTTAGGTCTTCCAACCACCTTCTTTGACAATTTGGCGTGGATCTTGGTGCCCATCTTACTCCTGAAGTTGCTAACTGGAACAATTTTGCATTCTCTATTCCAGATTCAGATAGTGACCTTGATGCACAGGTCTCCCCTGTCACATTTCTGCCCCTGCTGATGACAAAAAGGGGGAGAAGAAATCTAAAAAGAAACTCAAAAAGAGAAAATAATCAGAGGGGGAGCATGAGCATGAAAAGGCTCCAAAATAACCAAGGAGGGATGGTGATGGTGATGGTGGTGATGGTACTACTGGTCAAGACTCTGGCACTAAGCCCAGCAATGCTCATACTGAAGCTGGTGTACAGGCAGCTGGTAAATCTTAACCCAGTGTGTCTGCCACATCAGTGGATGATATTGGTTCTGGCAGTAAGCCCGGCGATGTGTCTGCATTGGCTGTTGCTGAAGCTTTTTTTGTCTCTCAAACTATTGAAAGAAGAATGAAAAGAAAATTGGAGAGACATCAGAAGACACATCAAGAATTAAATGATGCCTTCAATGTCAAATGGGATGCCTATGTTGCTCTTAAATGCCACAGAATTGAGCATAGGAGATGGCTAACCCCAAAAAAGAGGGACATTTATGATGACCTGATTGGCATTGATAAGTTCAAAAAGGATGCACGAAAAAGAAATGCTAAGTTCATGGTCAAATACGACAAAAAGAGGGCAAAGCTGTATGCTGAGCGAGCAGACAGGATCAAACGGATGACTCCTGAAGAAATGAAAGATTATCTTGCATCTACTAAGTTAGGGGGAGGAGTTAGAGCTGACATTTTTATGAAATGGTTAGATGCTATGTTAGAAACCAGCTCATCTTCTCGTCCAACATCTTCTGCACAGCCAGCTATACAACAAAAGCCAGGAGACATAATCAGTATTGATGATGATGATGTTCAGGGGGAGCATCTTACTATCGTTCCCTACCTGCCTCCACTTGAGCCAGTATCAACACAAGAACCATCAGCTGAACCCATGCCCATTGATAAACAAAGGGTGAAATCTGCTCCTAGGGACAATCAGCCTCTAAGAAAAGGACCCTTATTTGAGGCAGCTGATGAAGATACTGAGGTGGTTGTACCAGTTGATACTAATCAGTCAGCTGGTACTGAAGACACAGCAAGGAGTGCTGTGAATGAAAACTCAGCCAGAAGTGTGCTGCTGGGTGTTACAAGTGTTGAAGACCCAGCCAAGGTGGTTGAGCTGGGTGTTAATCAAGATGATGATACGGTTAATCCTGCTGACTTTACATTCTGTGATAGTGGAGATTACTTATTTGTTCAATCACCTATCTCTCCCCAGACCCTTACTTATTTTAAGAGAACACAGGATAATCGTGTGAATCAGTTTCCAGTGAGTTCATATGGCATAGGTGAATCAATCATGCATCCTCTATCTTCCCCAACACGTCATGGTAAAAACAGAACTTGGGAAGATGATTCAGTTACCCGTGGTGAGCCAGACTTATTTAAAATGAATCCATATGAAGGAGATGCTTAAAGGCTGGAGATCACTGTACAAGAATTGCTTGAGAAAAACAAGCTGCTATTAATGAAAGGATACGCCAAGTTAGGTTGCTGCATGATCCCCTTGATCAGACACTCTACATCACTGCCTTGACTTATGGCATTGAAATTGGTGTATACTTAAACAACAGTGGTCAAAGGCTCTCTACTGATGAGGAGAAAGCTCAATTTCAAGAGGCTCGCCAGCTGGGTATAGATCTAAGGGAGTATCGTGCTGCCCTTAGAACTGAAGAGAGTAGAAAGATGATTGAAACAACAAAATCCCTGAAAATCACTGCCGACGATTATTTGTTGGGCCTACAAGCTGAAATTCAAAGAAGGGAGGCTGCTGATGCTGAACTTGCTGAGAGGGTAAGGCTTTAGGACATAGAAGACAAATTGGCCACTGATAGAAAGCAAGAGGCTGAGTCCCTAAAGTTAGCCAAAGCCATTGTCAAAGAACAGGATAAGGCACTTGATGAGATGGAAGCTGCTGAGAAAGCACCTGCTACTGCTTCTATAGAATCTGTCCGTACCATTGAATTTCCTGATCATTAGTATAGGAGTAGGTATGGTGATGTGATGAATAGAAGATCTAATCCCAGCAGGATCATCAAAGTGAACAGAGGGTCAAAAAGAGCTTTCAATGTCATAAGGGAGAATAAGGTTCAAGAAAGAATAAACTATGACGAGTTAAGATCCCTTGGATTTAGTGAATGGATGGAGATCTTGGGTTATTTCATTGGTAAAGGTGAAAGTGCTATCAAAAATACACTTAAATCTGAACTCCAACAGCTCTTCAAGAAAGCAACAAGGTTTGGGAATGCACCAGTGGTGAATGTAGAAGAAGTCCTTTCTCAAAAGCCTAAAGGAAAGCAATCTACTGGTGAAGGACCAATCGGAAGAGGCCCCATCATTCTACCTCCTCGTATCCCTGTATTTAACCCTACTGATGTACCTTATTTGTTCCCTGAAGCCTGGAGAATCAAACAAGAGGAGCTATCTGAAGAAGAACAGGATAAAGATAAAGATAGATAGTCTCATATGTGCTCAAATTGTATCTTTTGTTTAATTCACTTTTCATTTTGCTGTTGTTATAATTACTGTACATACTTTGTTGTAATGAAAGTGAAATGATTTTATCTTCTAAATCATATCAAATTATAAGATATGGATAACTCAGCAAAAGATCCCAAAAACAAACTTAAAAAGGGACAAATTTACAACCTATTTTTCATTAGGTCCATCGGTGCTGACTTTAGTGTTTTCTCTATATGTTATAGGTTTTGTCATCATCAAATAGGGGGAGATTGTTGAGTCCCCAAAATAATTAAGGATTTAATTATGACAAAACTATAATTTATTTGCACTAAAATGTTATGTGCAGTCAGCACAAGTTTGTTTGTGTATAGACAGCAGATATTGCTGTGTCGAGTGTTTAGTTTGCTGCTCAGTCTACCAGCACAAGGTAGACAGTGTTCTTCAATCAGCACAAGATGTGTACTCTGCAAATCAAGAACATGAAGTGGCTCAGCAATGAAGAACCAGCACAGCTGGAATGCAGCTTACTACACAAGACAGCTATGCTCAATTATAAGCATAGTAGTTTCCCGAGTGGTCTAAAACAATGGTAGTATTCAGCAGAAGTCTAAGACAAAGTTGAACAGAAAAGGACATGTGTCGGCGAATGACAAGTGACCTTACAAGACCACATGGGAATGCAGAAGTTTAACGCATGTGCAGACATGGGTTATACTTTGTCAACACCTAGGGAACACAACATTCTATATGTATAATCAAATAGTGGTTCCAAACCGAATTGGGGTGTTCCTGCCAATAGCTACCAAAGAGGAAAGAGGAGAGCATGCTCTCTGATGTAGTTGTCCCCACAAGTACAGACATCCTATGTACCGGTGGACAATAGAACCATTACACGGTTAATAGGACTACTAGAAATTGTTGTATCCACTATTGTAACAACTAGTGGTGTGGGTTTATTTTAAATAGAGTCAAAACGTGTAATAGCTGTTAGTTTACCTTGTAGCTATAATCTAGGTAATCTGTATCAACCAACTATCATTCCGCCAAAGATAGTTGTGATTCTTTGTGATTCAATCAATAAAGAATAACTGTTGAAAATTACCTGTGACTCTATTTATTTGCATGCTTGAATACCAATGGTGTTTAACTGTTAAGTTATTTTAAAAGGATTGTATTTACCCCCCCTCTACAATACTCCTGTTGTTATCAAGGGACCAACACTCACTATTTTCTCAAAAATATACATTCTTTCATATGAATCAAAATAACCATATTCATTCAAGATCAATTACACATTCTGATTTTTAAATCTCGGAATTCAACTCGAGATATAACCAAAATCATCACTCTTAGATTCTTACATCTTTCAAAGCTATACTTTGACTTCAAAACTGTATTAGAACATCATATGTATATTAACGATTATAATCTGTGTTCAAGCCCTCTGAAATACCCGAAGACACTTCAAATAATGAACAATCGAGATGATGATCCAACCACATGTTACCCACAGTTATGTACCTGAAAATCTCTCGAAACCAAAGTCGTAATTCAACACGTATCAGTGTCGGACTCTTTGACATTTAAAATAACTTTTCAATTCCTCTCCAAAGTAGTCCGTTTTGTCACAGCTCCAGCAAGTCAACTTCGACTTTTCAGTCGAAACAGCCTTATTATAACCTTGATATATACGTTGCCATTTCGCCATGGTTACCGGGGAACCGTTTATATTCCACCACCTTAGCAGTAAACTTATTAGCAACCGTAATGATCTAGGATTTCTGAAAAATCATTATATCAAAACCCCATGATTTACTCATTCGCACCTTGTAACAAGAATTGCCATACCAATTATTGAGAATCAGCAATCAGTATTTTGAAATCTCGCAGCATGTCTACATCAACGGTTATATATACATATAACGTCTATCTCCTGGACTTACATATTTCGAATGTGAAGTTTCTGAAAAACACACTGAACTGTGAACTAAATCTCAAAATGCTGATGAAGCAGCAAAAACTATAAACGACCTTAACAGTAAAAAGTTTGATGATAAAGAGTAGTGTGTTGGCAAAGCTCAGAAAAAGAGAAGATTTGGTATTGAAAAACGAATTAAGCAAACCATGAAGGAGGCTGTAGATAAATCACAAGGACGAAATCTACCTTTAAAGAATCCAAATGATTCCGTGTCTACTGAAGTCATTATCGAATACCTTGCTTCTGACTCTAAACCCTTACGGACAAATTTTCTTCATCATCCATCGATATTACAAATTCTAAGATATCATCGTATCTTTCATTATAAATATCCTCGATATTTCTGAAGATATTTTCATAACTATTCTTATCCGAAATCATTTATCTCTTCGCGATATTAGTGTTACATCAGAAAGGAAACTATTTTAGTTTCTAAAATTCTGAAAAATTCAAATTTAAAATAGGAATATTTTGAAGTAGTGTTGGGAACTGAAGCATGAGTCAGTATAATATAATGACACTTGATCAACGTGATTATATTACAGTAAGTCATGCTGAGTTTCTAATGGAACGTGATGATTCACAGATCATAACGTTATCATGTGCCATGTTACATAACTCTTTCATTCTGCTTAACTTCTGAACATATCAAGAAACTATATTCTTGATACTCCTATTCTCAGTGATTCTGATAATTTGACAAGTCAGATTGTGCTATTACCGTTTCTTTCTTAGAACATTAGTCATGTTCATTCGAAACTCCATACCTACGAATTCTGGATCATTATTCGCTTGACTTAAAATGGGGAAGAGGAAAATAAAAGGATGGAACTTCAAATTATAAATGAAATGAAGAGGGTGGATTTATAGTGAAATATCCGACAGAGCAATCGAAACAGATTATTGTATTTAACCAAAGAAGATTCTAATTTCCTTAATTACCGAAGAACTAAATCTTATTACGAAGATTTTCTTTAAATCCCTTGAATTCCGGAAATTCAACCAAGACAACATCAAAAGTTAAGACGCACCTTATTTTACTAAATTTAAACATGACTACGTCAAAAGTTACGAGGAAACTTTATTTCTTCAATTCACTCTTTTGTGATAACTACACTCGTACGCTTCACATAATCGAATCGTTTTATCTATATTATTTAATGATGATAAAACTCTAATTTTTAACTCATATTCATTATGAAAACATTTTTATTGTTAGCCATGACCACCTCACTCAAATTTCGGGACGAAATTTCTTTAACGGGTAGGTACTGTGACGACCCGGCAATTTCCGACCAAATTTAAACTTAAACTTTATATGATTTCGACACAATAAGCAAAGTCTGTAATGTTGAGTCTCAAAAATTTTGAACTGTTTCATATATTCAATTGACCTTCGACCATTCCCGATGATTTACGAACAACTGTTGTAAATAAAATATGTCATTATATATATATATATATATATATATATATATATATATATATATATATATATATATATATATATATATATATATATATATATATATATATATATATATATATATATATATATATATATATATATATATATATATATATATATATATAATTGTTAAAAATGACATATGAAATAATAATGTATTAAATTTAATTACAAGTTTAAACATAGAGTTATATCAATATTATTATTATCACTCTCATTATTATTATTAATATTAATATTAATATTAATATTATTATTTGTATTATTAATATTACTATAATATATAGTATATAGCTATAAAATTTAAACCTGTAACTTGTTCTTACTAGTATTATTATGAAGTATTATCATTAAGAATCATTATTATTAAAAATTATCATTATTAACTGGATTACTAAAAGTTATCATTTTTTTATTATCATTTATATTTTTATCACTAATATTATCATTATTATAATTATGATTTCTGTTATTAATATGATTGTTGTTATTATTAATATTATTTGGATACTATTATTATTAATATTCTTATTATTAATTTCTATAATTATTATTACTTATATATTTACAATATTATAATTACTAACATATTTATATTTATTTACTACTATTAAATGCAACATACATAATTACACACAGAATCTAATTCTGTTGCACATCCACATCTAACTTTATTATTTTTGTTTATGTCTACAAATTATTAGATATTCAAATCAAGATCGTACAGATCAATTCCAAATTCGGTTTAACATCTCCATCTACTTTATTTTTTTAGATTTATCCTCCTGATTGATTCTATCTGTCTGATTCTATCTGTGAATCATTCTCATTAACACAGGCAATTATCTCCTTAAAGGGAAATCATTCAATTCTTCTCCTCTTACTTTGACAAACCCGGATTATAACCATCACTTCATCATCTTCCATATATTTTCTACAGAACTTCACTACTATATCAACCCACCTTCATCACTATAAACCAGCTACACACTCTCTAATTTCTATTTAATTCTATCAACATTAATCACCATGATACCATCATAAACTGCTGCTATAGACCACTGTTCAACTACAGCTGGTATTGTTTTTGTTTCTGATCAACAACTCTAACATTCACTCTTTAAACCATCACCTTTCACCACCTTTCGAGACTCACCATCGAGAACCCATTTAAAACCAACTCTGTTTAAAACCATTTCACCACTTTGTAAACTACCTTAAACAACCACCACCACCATGAGCATCATCACCTCGTCTGAAATGTCCCGTTCTTATTGATTAAAAACGTTCCATATTAATTGATTTTGTTGCGAAGTTTTGACCTCTATATGAGACGTTTTTCAAAGACTGCATTCATTTTAAAACAAACCATAACCTTTATTTCATCAATAAAGGTTTAAAAAGCTTTACGTAGATTATCAAATAATGATAATCTAAAATATCCTGTTTACACACGACCATTACATAATTGGTTACAATACAAATATGTTACAACAAAATAAGTTTCTTGAATGCAGTTTTTACACAATATCATACAAGCATGGACTCCAAATCTCGTCCTTATTTAAGTATGCGACAGCGGAAGCTCTTAATAATCACCTGAGAATAAACATGCTTAAAACGTCAACAAAAATGTTGGTGAGTTATAGGTTTAACCTATATATATCAAATCATAATAATAGACCACAAGATTTCATATTTCAATACACATCCCATACATAGAGATAAAAATCATTCATATGGTGAACACCTGGTAACCGACATTAACAAGATGCATATATAAGAATATTCCCATCATTCCGGGACACCCTTCGGATATGATATAAATTTCGAAGTACTAAAGCATCCGGTACTTTAGATGGGGTTTGTTAGGCCCAATAGATCTATCTTTAGGTTTCACGTCAATTAGGGTGTCTGTTCCCTAATTCTTAGATTACCAGACTTAATAAAAAGGGGCATATTCGATTTCGATAATTCAACCATAGAATGTAGTTTCACGTACTTGTGTCTATTTTGTAAATCATTTATAAAACCTGCATGTATTCTCATCCCAAAAATATTAGATTTTAAAAGTGGGACTATAACTCACTTTCACAGATTTTTACTTCGTCGGGAAGTAAGACTTGGCCACTGGTTGATTCACGAACCTATAACAATATATACATATATATCAAAGTATGTTCAAAATATATTTACAACACTTTTAATATATTTTGATGTTTTAAGTTTATTAAGTCAGCTGTCCTCGTTAGTAACCTACAACTAGTTGTCCACAGTTAGATGTACAGAAATAAATCGATAAATATTATCTTGAATCAATCCATAACCCAGTGTATACGTATCTCAGTATTGATCACAACTCAAACTATATATATTTTGGAATCAACCTCAACCCTGTATAGCTAACTCTAACATTCACATATAGAGTGTCTATGGTTGTTCCGAAATATATATAGATGTGTCGACATGATAGGTCGAAACATTGTATACGTGTCTATGGTATCTCAAGATTACATAATATACAATACAAGTTGATTAAGTTATGGTTGGAATAGATTTGTTACCAATTTTCACGTAGCTAAAATGAGAAAAATTATCCATTCTTGTTTTACCCATAACTTCTTCATTTTAAATCCATTTTGAGTGAATCAAATTGCTATGGTTTCATATTGAACTCTATTTTATGAATCTAAACAGAAAAAGTATAGGTTTATAGTCAGAAAAATAAGTTACAAGTCGCTTTTGTAAAGGTAGTCATTTTAGTCGAAAGAACGACGTCTAGATGACCATTTTAGAAAACATACTTCCACTTTGAGTTTAACCATAATTTTTGGATATAGTTTCATGTTCATAATAAAAATCATTTTCTCAGAATAACAACTTTTAAATCAAAGTTTATCATAGTTTTTAATTAACTAACCCAAAACAGCCCGCGGTGTTACTACGACGGCGTAAATCCGGTTTTACGGTGTTTTTCGTGTTTCTAGGTTTTAAATCATTAAGTTAGCATATCATATAGATATAGAACATGTGTTTAGTTGATTTTAAAAGTCAAGTTAAAAGGATTAACTTTTGTTTGCGAACAAGTTTAGAATTAACTAAACTATGTTCTAGTGATTACAAGTTTAAACCTTCGAATAAGATAGCTTTATATGTATGAATCGAATGATGTTATGAACATCATTACTACCTTAAGTTCCTTGGATAAACCTACTGGAAAATATAAAAATGGATCTAGCTTCAACGGATCCTTGGATGGCTCGAAGTTCTTGAAGCAGAATCATGACACGAAAACAAGTTCAAGTAAGATCATCACTTGAAATAAGATTGTTATAGTTATAGAAATTGAACCAAAGTTTGAATATGATTATTACCTTGTATTAGAATGATAACCTACTGTAAGAAACAAAGATTTCTTGAGGTTGGATGATCACCTTACAAGATTGGAAGTGAGCTAGCAAACTTGAAAGTATTCTTGATTTTATGTAACTAGAACTTGTAGAATTTATGAAGAACACTTAGAACTTGAAGATAGAACTTGAGAGAGATCAATTAGATGAAGAAAATTGAAGAATGAAAGTGTTTGTAGGTGTTTTTGGTCATTGGTGTATGGATTAGATATAAAGGATATGTAATTTTGTTTTCATGTAAATAAGTCATGAATGATTACTCATATTTTTGTAATTTTATGAGATATTTCATGCTAGTTGCCAAACGATGGTCCCCACATGTGTTAGGTGACTCACATGGGCTGCTAAGAGCTGATCATTGGAGTGTAATTACCAATGGTACATACATCTAAAAGCTGTGTATTGTACGAGTACGAATACGGGTGCATACGAGTAGAATTGTTGATGAAACTGAACGAGGATGTAATTGTAAGCATTTTTGTTAAGTAGAAGTATTTTGATAAGTGTATTGAAGTCTTTCAAAAGTGTATAAATACATATTAAAACACTACATGTATATACAATTTAACTGGGTTGTTAAGTCATCGTTAGTCGTTTCATGTAAGTGTTGTTTTGAAACCTTTAGGTTAACGATCTTGTTAAATGTTGTTAACCCAATGTTTATAATATCAAATGAGATTTTAAATTATTATATTATCATGATATTATCATGTATGAATATCTCTTAATATGATATATATACATTAAATGTCTTTACAACGATAATCGTTACATATATGTCTCGTTTAAAAATCATTAAGTTAGTAGTCTTGTTTTTACATATGTAGTTCATTGTTAATATACTTAATGATATGTTTACTTATCATAGTATCATGTTAACTATATATATATCCATATATATGTCATCATATAGTTTTTACAAGTTTTAACGTTCGTGAATCACCGGTCAACTTGGGTGGTCAATTGTCTATATGAAACATATTTCAATTAATCAAGTCTTAACAAGTTTGATTACTTAACATGTTGGAAACATTTAATCATGTAAATATCAATCTCAATTAATATATATAAACATGGAAAAGTTCGGGTCACTACAGTACCTACCTGTTAAATAAATTTCGTCCCGAAATTTTAAGCTGTTGAAGGTGTTGACGAATCTTCTGGAAATAGATGCGGGTATTTCGTCTTCATCTGATCTTCATGCTCCCAGGTGAACTCGGGTCCTCTACGAGCATTCCATCGAACCTTAACAATTGGTATCTTGTTTTGCTTAAGTATTTTAACCTCACGATCCATTATTTCGACGGGTTCTTCGATGAATTGGAGTTTTTCGTTGATTTGGATTTCATCTAACGGAATAGTGAGATCTTCTTTAGCAAAACATTTCTTCAAATTCGAGACGTGGAAAGTGTTATGTACAGCCGCGAGTTGTTGAGTTAACTCAAGTCGGTAAGCTACTGGTCCGACACGATCAATAATCTTGAATGGTCCAATATACCTTGGATTTAATTTCTCTCGTTTACCAAATCGAACAACGCCTTTCCAAGGTGCAACTTTAAGCATGACCATCTCTCCAATTTCAAATTCTATATCTTTTCTTTTAATGTCAGCGTAGCTCTTTTGTCGACTTTGGGCAGTTTTCAACCGTTGTTGAATTTGGATGATCTTCTTGGTAGTTTCTTGTATAATCTCCGGACCCGTAATCTGTCTATCCCCTACTTCACTCCAACGAATCGGAGACCTGCACCTTCTACCATAAAGTGCTTCAAACGGTGCCATCTCCATGCTTGAATGGTAGCTGTTGTTGTAGGAAAATTCTGCTAACGGTAGATGTCGATCCCAACTGTTTCCGAAATCAATAAAACATGCTCGTAGCATGTCTTCAAGCATTTGTATCGTCCTTTCGCTCTGCCCATCAGTTTGTGGATGATAGGCATTACTCATGTCTAGACGAGTTCCTAATGCTTGCTGTAATGTCTGCCAGAATCTTGAAATAAATCTGCCATCCCTATCAGAGATAATAGAGATTGGTATTCCATGTCTGGAGACGACTTCCTTCAAATACAGTCGTGCTAACTTCTCCATCTTGTCATCTTCTCTTATTGGCAGGAAGTGTGCTGATTTGGTGAGACGATCAACTATTACCCAAATAGTATCAAAACCACTTGCAGTCCTTGGCAATTTAGTGATGAAATCCATGGTAATGTTTTCCCATTTCCATTTCGGGATTTCGGGTTGTTGAAGTAGACCTGATGGTTTCTGATGCTCAGCTTTGACCTTAGAACACGTCAAACATTCTCCTACGTATTTAGCAATATCGGCTTTCATACCCGGCCACCAAAAATGTTTCTTGAGATCCTTGTACATCTTCCCCGTTCCAGGATGTATTGAGTATCTGGTTTTATGAGCTTCTCTAAGTACCATTTCTCTCATATCTCTAAATTTTGGTACCTAAATCCTTTCAGCCCTATACCGGGTTCCGTCTTCCCGAATATTAAGATGCTTCTCCGATCCTTTGGGTATTTCATCCTTTAAATTTCCCTCTTTTAAAACTCCTTGTTGCGCCTCCTTTATTTGAGTAGTAAGGTTATTATGAATCATTATATTCATAGATTTTACTCGAATGGGTTCTCTGTCCTTCCTGCTCAAGGCATCAGCTACCACATTTGCCTTCCCCGGGTGGTAATGAATCTCAAAGTCGTAATCATTCAACAATTCAATCCACCTACGCTGCCTCATATTCAGTTGTTTCTGATTAAATATGTGTTGAAGACTTTTGTGGTTGGTATATATAATACTTTTGACCCCATATAAGTAGTGCCTCCAAGTCTTTAATGCAAAAACAACCGCGCCTAATTCCAAATCATGCGTCGTATAATTTTGTTCGTGAATCTTCAATTGTCTAGACGCATACGCAATCACCTTCGTTCGTTGCATTAATACACAACTGAGACCTTGCTTTGATGCGTCACAATAAATCACAAAATCATCATTCCCTTCAGGCAATGACAATATAGGTGCCGTAGTTAGCTTTTTCTTCAATAACTGAAACGCTTTCTCTTGTTCATCATTCCATTCAAATTTCTTCCCTTTATGCGTTAATGCAGTCAAGGGTTTTGCTATTCTGGAAAAGTCTTGGATGAACCATCTGTAGTAACCAGCTAGTCCTAAAAACTGGCGTATGTGTTTTGGAGTTTTTGGGGTTTCCCACTTTTCAACAGTTTCTATCTTTGCCGGATCCACCTTAATACCTTCTTTGTTCACTATGTGACCGAGGAATTGAACTTCTTCCAACCAAAATGCACACTTTGAAAACTTAGCGTACAATTCTTCCTTCCTCAATACTTCTAACACCTTTCTCAAATGTTCACCGTGTTCTTGGTCATTCTTTGAGTAAATAAGTATGTCATCAATGAAAACAATGACAAACTTGTCAAGGTATGGTCCACACACTCGGTTCATAAGGTCCATGAACACAGCTGGTGCATTAGTTAAACCAAACGGCATGACCATAAACTCGTAATGACCGTAACGTGTTCTAAAAGCAGTCTTTGGAATATCATCTTCTTTCACCCGCATTTGATGATACCCGGAACGTAAGTCAATCTTTGAATAAACAGACGAGCCTTGTAGTTGATCAAATAAGTCGTCGATTCTCGGTAATGGGTAGCGGTTCTTGATGGTAAGTTTTTTCAACTCTCGGTAGTCGATACACAACCTGAATGTACCATCTTTCTTCTTGACAAACAAAACAGGAGCTCCCCACGGTGATGTGCTTGGTCGAATGAAACCACGCTCTAAAAGTTCTTGTAATTGGCTTTGCAGTTCTTTCATCTCGCTGGGTGCGAGTCTGTAAGGAGCACGAGCTATTGGTGCAGCTCCTGGTACAAGATCTATTTGAAATTCAATGGATCGATGTGGGGGTAATCCCGGTAATTCTTTCAGAAATACATCGGGAAATTCTTTTGCAATGGGAACATCATTGATGCTCTTTTCTTCAGTTTGTACTTTCTCGACGTGTGCTAGAACAGCATAGCAACCTTTTCTTATTAGTTTTTGTGCCTTCAAATTACTAATAAGATGTAGCTTCGTGTTGCCCTTTTCTCCATACACCATTAAGGGTTTTCCTTTTTCTCGTATAATGCGAATTGCATTTTTGTAACAAACGATCTCTGCTTTCACTTCTTTCAACCAGTCCATACCGATTATCACATCAAAACTCCCTAACTCTACTGGTATCAAATCAATCTTAAATGTTTCGCTAACCAGTTTAATTTCTCGATTCCGACATATATTATCTGCTGAAATTAATTTACCATTTGCTAATTCGAGTAAAAATTTACTATCCAAAGGCGTCAATGGACAACTTAATTTAGCACAAAAATCTCTACTCATATAGCTTCTATCCGCACCCGAATCAAATAAAACATAAGCAGAGTTATTGTCAATAAGAAACGTACCCGTAACAAGCTCCGGGTCTTCCTGTGCCTCTGCCACATTAATATTGAAAACTCTTCCGCGGCCTTGTCCATTCGTGTTCTCCTGGTTCGGGCAATTTCTAATAATGTGGCCCGGTTTTCCACATTTATAATAAACTACATTGGCATAACTTGCTCCGACACTACTTGCTCCGCCATTACTCATTCCGACACCATTTGTTCCTTTCGTTCTATTAAGCCCTGGTCCGTAGACCTCACACTTCGCCGCGCTATGACCATTTCTTTTACACTTGTTGCAAAAATTTGGTGCAGAACCCCGAGTGATACTTTTCACACCTTTGGCATAGCTGCTTCTGATTGTTGTTGTTGTTGTTGTTGTTGCGGTTATTATTGTTGTTGGGATGATTGTTGTAGTTGCTGTTGTTGTTGTTGTTGTTGTTGTTGTTGTTGTTGTTGTTGTTGTTGTTGATGTTGTTGTTGTTGTTGTTGTTGTTGTTATTGTTGTTGTTGTTGTTGGGCTGTTTGTTGTAGTTGCGATTGATGTTGCGATTGTTGGGATAATTGTTGCGATTATTGTTGTAATTGCTGTTGTTGTTGTATTGGTGATTCTTATCACCGTTTTCCTCCCACTTTCTTTTGACTTGCTTCACATTGGCCTCTTCAGCAGTCTGTTCTTTAATTCTTTCTTCAATCTGGTTCACTAGTTTGTGAGCCATTCTACATGCCTGTTGTATGGAGGCAGGCTCGTGTGAACTTATATCTTCTTGGATTCTTTCCGGTAATCCTTTCACAAACGCGTCGATCTTCTCTTCCTCATCTTCGAATGCTCCCGGACACAATAGGCACAATTCTGTGAATCGTCTTTCGTACGTGGTAATATCAAATCCTTGGGTTCGTAACCCTCTAAGTTCTGTCTTGAGCTTATTGAACTCGGTTCTGGGACAGTACTTCTCGTTCATCAAGTGCTTGAATGTTGACCACGGTAGTGCGTACGCATCGTCTTGTCCCACTTGCTCTAGATAGGTATTCCACCATGTTAACGCAGAACCTGTGAAGGTATGCGTAGCATACTTCACTTTGTCCTCTTCAGTACACTTACTTATGGCAAACACTGATTCGACCTTCTCGGTCCACCGTTTCAATCCGATCGGTCCTTCGGTTCCATCAAATTCTAAAGGTTTGCAGGCAGTGAATTCTTTATAGGTGCATCCTACACGATTTCCTGTACTGCTAGATCCAAGGTTATTGTTGGTATGTAGCGCAGCCTGTACTGCGGCTATGTTTGAAGCTAGAAAAGTACGGAATTCCTCTTCATTCATATTCACGGTGTGTCGAGTAGTCGGTGCCATTTCCTTCAAAATAGTTAAATGGAACAAGTTAATCATACAGAATATTAAGAGTAGTTAATAGTATTTTGTAGCATAATATGAACTCATTTATAAAAGCTTTTTCTTCATATTAGCGTTTTATAAGTTTAAATTCGGGTAGTACCTACCCGTTAAGTTCATACTTAGTAGCTAATATACAATTCAACTACTAAAATTCTATATGAAAAACTGATTATAATAATATTTCGCGTTCAAACTTTTACACAATATTTTACAAACTTACAATACCGCTTATTTTACATATAGCATGAAATATAGCACACAATAAATTTGATACAATATGGTTGTGAAGATAATTCTAGCAAGTACACAAGTCGTTCAGCAAAGGCAATAAAGACACGTAATTCATACGTCCAGAAACAAGTCATGCATTCTGGTTTTACTAGGATTACTTCCCATCCTTGGTCTTATGGAACATAACCATTATGGCCATTGATAAGACAGCGTGTTGTAACGTCGTCAAAGGGACGAGGGTTACGTAATGTTCTTATTCTCACTTTGGTGAGAAGCGGTCATTACTAATCCGTAAGCATAACATGCTTCTTTATGTTGCATGTTAGCCGCTTTTTCTAAATCACGAAGTCCAATATTCGGATATATTGAGTCAAAATAATTTCTTAACCCATTGCGTAAAATAGCATTTGGGTTCCCCCCAATATATGCATCAAAGTAAACACATCGTAACTTATGGATTTCCCAATGTGATATCCCCCATCTTTCGAATGAAAGCCTTTTATAAACCAAGGAATTCTTGGAATGTTCTTCGAATGTCTTACAAACTGATCTCGCCTTAAATAGTTGTGCCGAAGAATTCTGACCGACTCTAGACAAGATTTCATCAATCATGTCTCCGGGTAGGTCTCTTAAAATATTGGGTTGTCTATCCATTTTGTGTTTTTATACTGTAAAATAGACAAGAGTTAGATTCATAAAAAAAAATACTTATTAATACAAGCAATTTTTACATATATCATAAAGCATAAGCACACTATATTACATATACTACACCACACGAATACAACTATCTTATTCCGACTCGCTTGTTTCTTCTTCTTCGGTTTTGGTTCGTTTTACCAAGTTTCTAGGGATATATGATGTTCCCCTAATACGAGCCGTCGTTTTCCACATTGGTTTAGAAAAACCTGGTGGTTTAGAGGTTCCCGGGTCATTGTTACAACTTAAGGACTTCGGGGGTTGACGATACATATAAAGTTCATCGGGGTTGGAATTAGATTTCTCTATTTTTATGCCCTTTCCCTTATTATTTTCTTTTGCCTTTTTAAATTCAGTTGGGGTAATTTCTATAACATCATCGGAATTCTCGTCGGAATCCGATTCATCGGAGAATTGGTAATCCTCCCAATATTTTGCTTCCTTGGCCGAAACACTATTGACCATAATTAACCTTGGTCGGTTGGTTGAGGATTTTCTTTTACTTAACCGTTTTATTATTTCCCCCACCGGTTCTATTTCTTCATCCGGTTCCGATTCTTCTTCCGGTTCCGATTCTTCTTCCGGTTCCGACTCTTCTTCCGGTTCCTCTTCGGGAACTTGTGAATCAGTCCATGAATTATTCCAATTTACATTTGACTCTTCATTATTATTAGGTGAGTCAATGGGACTTGTTCTAGAGGTAGACATCTATCACATAATATCAAACGCGTTAAGAGATTAATATATCACATAATATTCACATGTTAAAAATATATAGTTTCCAACAAAATTTGTTAAGCAATCATTTTTCAAATAAACACGGTCGAAGTCCAGACTCACTAATGCATCCTAACAAACTCGATAAGACACACTAATGCAAAATTTTGGTTCTCTAAGACCAATATTCGGATACCAACTGAAATGTCCCGTTCTTATTGATTAAAAACGTTCCATATTAATTGATTTTGTAGCGAGGTTTTGACCTCTATATGAGACGTTTTTCAAAGACTGCATTCATTTTAAAACAAACCATAACCTTTATTTCATCAATAAAGGTTTAAAAAGCTTTACGTAGATTATCAAATAATGATAATCTAAAATATCCTGTTTACACACGACCATTACATAATGGTTTACAATACAAATATGTTACAACAAAATAAGTTTCTTGAATGCAGTTTTTACACAATATCATACAAGCATGGACTCCAAATCTCGTCCTTATTTAAGTATGCGACAGCGGAAGCTCTTAATAATCACCTGAGAATAAACATGCTTAAAACGTCAACAAAAATGTTGGTGAGTTATAGGTTTAACCTATATATATCAAATCATAATAATAGACCACAAGATTTCATATTTCAATACACATCCCATACATAGAGATAAAAATCATTCATATGGTGAACACCTGGTAACCGACATTAACAAGATGCATATATAAGAATATCCCCATCATTCCGGGACACCCTTCGGATATGATATAAATTTCGAAGTACTAAAGCATCCGGTACTTTGGATGGGGTTTGTTAGGCCCGATAGATCTATCTTTAGGATTCGCGTCAATTAGGGTGTCTGTTCCCTAATTCTTAGATTACCAGACTTAATAAAAAGGGGCATATTCGATTTCGATAATTCAACCATAGAATGTAGTTTCACATACTTGTGTCTATTTTGTAAATCATTTATAAAACCTGCATGTATTCTCATCCCAAAAATATTAGATTTTAAAAGTGGGACTATAACTCACTTTCACAGATTTTTACTTCGTCGGGAAGTAAGACTTGGCCACTGGTTGATTCACGAACCTATAACAATATATACATATATATCAAAATATGTTCAAAATATATTTACAACACTTTTAATATATTTTGATGTTTTAAGTTTATTAAGTCAGCTGTCCTCGTTAGTAACCTACAACTAGTTGTCCACAGTTAGTTGTACAGAAATAAATCGATAAATATTATCTTGAATCAATCCACGACCCAGTGTATACATATCTCAGTATTGATCACAACTCGAACTATATATATTTTGGAATCAACCTCAACCCTGTATAGCTAACTCCAACATTCACATATAGAGTGTCTATGGTTGTTCCGAAATATATATAGATGTGTCGACATGATAGGTCGAAACATTGTATACGTGTCTATGGTATCTCAAGATTATATAATATACAATACAAGTTGATTAAGTTATGTTTGGAATAGATTTGTTACCAATTTTCACGTAGCTAAAATGAGAAAAATTATCCAATCTTGTTTTACCCATAACTTCTTCATTTTAAATCCTTTTTGAGTGAATCAAATTGCTATGGTTTCATATTGAACTCTATTTTATGAATCTAAACAGAAAAAGTATATGTTTATAGTCGGAAAAATAAGTTACAAGTCGCTTTTGTAAAGGTAGTCATTTCAGTCGAAAGAACGACGTCTAGATGACCATTTTAGAAAACATACTTCCACTTTGAGTTTAACCATAATTTTTGGATATAGTTTCATGTTCATAATAAAAATCATTTTCTCAGAATAACAACTTTTAAATCAAAGTTTATCATAGTTTTTAATTAACTAACCCAAAATAGCCCGCGGTGTTACTACGACGGCGTAAATCCGGTTTTACAGTGTTTTTCGTGTTTCCAGGTTTTAAATCATTAAGTTAGCATATCATATAGATATAGAACATGCGTTTAGTTGATTTTAAAAGTCAAGTTAGAAGGATTAACTTTTGTTTGCGAACAAGTTTAGAATTAACTAAACTATGTTCTAGTGATTACAAGTTTAAACCTTCGAATAAGATAGCTTTATATGTATGAATCGAATGATGTTATGAACATCATTACTACCTTAAGTTCCTTGGATAAACCTACTAGAAAATAGAAAAATGGATCTAGCTTCAATGGATCCTTGGATGGCTCGAAGTTCTTGAAGCAGAATCATGACACGAAAACAAGTTCAAGTAAGATCATCACTTGAAATAAGATTGTTATAGTTATAGAAATTGAACCAAAGTTTGAATATGATTATTACCTTGTATTAGAATGATAACCTACTATAAGAAACAAAGATTTCTTGAGGTTGGATGATCACCTTACACGATTGGAAGTGAGCTAGCAAACTTGAAAGTATTCTTGATTTTATGTAACTAGAACTTGTAGAATTTATGAAGAACACTTAGAACTTGAAGATAGAACTTGAGAGAGATCAATTAGATGAAGAAAATTGAAGAATGAAAGTGTTTGTAGGTGTTTTTGGTCATTGGTGTATGGATTAGATATAAAGGATATGTAATTTTGTTTTCATGTAAATAAGTCATGAATGATTACTCATATTTTTGTAATTTTATGAGATATTTCATGCTAGTTGCCAAATGATGGTTCCCACATGTGTTAGGTGACTCACATGGGCTGCTAAGAGCTGATCATTGGAGTGTAATTACCAATGGTACATACATCTAAAAGCTGTGTATTGTACGAGTACGAATACGGGTGCATACGAGTAGAATTGTTGATGAAACTGAACGAGGATGTAATTGTAAGCATTTTTGTTAAGTAGAAGTATTTTGATAAGTGTATTAAAGTCTTTCAAAAGTGTATAAATACATATTAAAACACTACATGTATATACATTTTAACTGAGTCGTTAAGTCATCGTTAGTCGTTTCATGTAAGTGTTGTTTTGAAACCTTTAGGTTAACGATCTTGTTAAATGTTGTTAACCCAATGTTTATAATATCAAATGAGATTTTAAATTATTATATTATCATGATATTATCATGTATGAATATCTCTTAATATGATATATATACATTAAATGTCTTTACAACGATAATCGTTACATATATGTCTCGTTTAAAAATCATTAAGTTAGTAGTCTTGTTTTTACATATGTAGTTCATTGTTAATATACTTAATGATATGTTTACTTATCATAGTATCATGTTAACTATATATATATCCATATATATGTCATCATATAGTTTTTACAAGTTTTAACGTTCGTGAATCACCGGTCAACTTGGGTGGTCAATTGTCTATATGAAACATATTTCAATTAATCAAGTCTTAACAAGTTTGATTGCTTAACATGTTGGAAACATTTAATCATGTAAATATCAATCTCAATTAATATATATAAACATGGAAAAGTTCGGGTCACTACATCGTCACCCGCCACCACTGTAACAGCAACCTACCAAACAACCTCCATTACCACCATTTGTACACGGTGCTGCAGCTTGTCGTCTATTACTTTTGTTTGAGCCATGATGAGACCACCTCAACACCATCACCATCAACCTCATACAACACTGATCGATCCTATATCCATCTTCCTTGCGTAATTGGATCAAGGATCGAGTGCAATGAGGAGGATTGGGGTGTTGTTGTTTGTTTTGGGCCCTGATGATCGTCTTTAACTTTTCAATCAAGTGATCAACCACCCCAACCCGGTCTTGATTATTGATTTGCATGATTCACGCTAACACAATGTAAAGATTCCTTGGGCAAGGTCACAAGTGAAAATTACAAAAGCTAGAGCAAATGGTGGAGAATCAACAACCTATAAATGAGAGGCCAAGCTCCCTCTTTATAGGATTCAGAATATTCGCGGTGTGCGGCTCGCAGATCGCGGATTATTATACATTTGTGCGGATCGCAGATTATAGCGGATTATTGCGGATCATTGCGGATTCCTGCACACTTGTGCTAAAACTTAGTGCAAGGTAGTGCTATACGCACTATCAAGTCCCCCAAGTTCGGTATTATATGTTGAAGATATATAATGATGAACTTGTAAGTATGCAATCATAGGGAATATAGCAATATATACACTATCAAGTCCCCCCAGTTCGATATTATAAACTGAAAGTATATGATGTCGAACTTTAAGTGTACAATATGCTTTGTTCGTGAAGTTATGCGTAACTCATGGCGCTTCCTTATTGAAGAGAATATCATGTTGCAACATTTATTTATATAGCGCTTTAAGTACTTTATCAATATTCATAATCACTAGCATTGTCCTTTGCAATTTCATTGTTTATTATTGTGCACATAACAAACAATTACTTTATGCGAAACAACCTGTATGCGTGTGCTTTTCTGCACATTATGAATCTTCTAAGTCCACCGAAATGATCCTTAGGTAAATATGTGTTTTATGTGAAGCATCTAAGCATGGCTAGATCAAATACATAGGATAAATGTAACAAGTTCTAACTTTTCAAAAACACTTGTAATTTTATGTTATTCATCCAAGCGGGCTTTCTTCAACGCTTAGGCATTCATTGCGTATTTACACGCCAAGTGGTTTTCATTTACAAAATCAAAGTACGCGTCCGCACTTCATAAAATTTGTTCACGATTCATTTTTGGTCTCACGCATATTTAGTATTTTTTTGAGAAATTTGATCGAAGCATATATGAAGCAAGTCAATTGAAGCTTATGTTAATATAACATATAGCACATGACATATTTTAAGCCTATCTTGCCAATGTGCATTTTTATTATAAGAACATATGGTTTTAGCCTTCATGACCTCATACATCGTGTGCAAAATCAATTAATAATTCGGCCATGCTTTTAAGCAATGTAACCACGTGCTTTTAGCACAAACAATAGTATTGCCACGGCCAAATACTCGCGGACTTAAACAATTTTGCAACGTGCGTATCGCACAAATGATGATATTGCCATGGCTATATGCTCATGGATGTGACGACCCGGAGATTTCTGACCAAATTTAAACTTAATCTTTATATGTTTCCGACACGATAAGCAAAGTCTGTAATGTTGAGTCTCAAAATTTTTGAATTATTCTTGTACACTCAATTGACTTCTACCATTCTCGACGATTCACGAACAATTGTTTATAAATAAATATGTATATATAAATGCCGGTATATATATAATAACTTGAATTTATAAAATATAATTTAAACGTTAGAATTAAATATCTAAAATAGGATACAAAACAATTAAATGTAATTTAAAATGAAACAATATATAAACACGTATGATTACTATGTATAATGTAAAATATATATAGTATAAATATTATGTGTTGAAATTTTAATATCCATCTCTGTTATAAAATAATAGGATATTTTAAGTAAACATATAATGCTTATATATATAAAACCTTTTTATATTTTCATATTTACAAACACCGATTAGATAATAGTATATACATTAATATATATATATATATATATATATATATATATATATATATATATATATATATATATATATATATATATATATATATATATATATATTAAATATACAATATATGTTAGATAATTATTAAATATTACATAATTAATAATAAGTAATATCTATATAATAAAGGTACTTTCAAATTAAAATGTAGTTGTTATATTATTAAAATAAATATTAATACTAATATTAATATCAGTATTATTATAATTAGTAGTAAAGATTATGATTTTAGCTATTATTAAGATTATCATTTTCATTAACATTATTATTATCAACATTATTAATATATATCTATATACATAATTATATACATTTAATTTCTAATATTATTGTTATCATTATTATTATCAGTATTATTATATATATAGTGGTAAAATTTATAATGTTAGATATTCTAATGAATATTATTATTATTACTAAAGAATGTCATTTTATTTATAAATTATATTATCATTACTTTATTACTTTTAATATCACTCTTATTATTATTAATATTATTTTGATATTACTTCTAGTATTATTATGTGTATTATTTTTATTGATATTATAACTTATTTATATCATTTATTATAAATGGTATTATTATTAAAATTAATATATTTATGATTATTAATATTTATTTAATATAAAACAAATGCAGGTAATAAAAATAATTACTACAAAACCTGTATCAGATCCTTTTAATTCGTGGACTCCAGTTGTAAAACAAACCAATTATTGCTTCAATCACGATCGTACTTAATTATATAAAAGTCAGAAAATTACAAAATCAATTTTATCTGTATCTGATTCAGTTAGCCATCTATTCTCACTTTTATTTTTTTTATAATTTCTGTCCTGGAGAATAATTCTCCTGTCGATACATATTTGATATAAATCAAAGGGAGTACTGAAGGATATTAATACATACACTTGACTTCACATTCTCATTATCAGTTAACAAAATTTAATTAGTTCAATTTGTTGAAGTTAATCAAAAGAAGGAATAACACAGGAGTCCTGCTCTGTTCGTGTTCCAAAAATTCAAAAGGGTCAATTTCAAAATGAATTTCAAATTGTGTAAATGCAGTTATGTTAGTAAATTTTCGTTTAAACTGTATGCAAAATCTCAAAAACCAATTTTTCATATCAATGATTAATTTTGGAGTTAAAGTTTAATATCAAAAAGTCAAACGGTTTGATTCTTGAGAAATTTGAAGCTTAGTTAATGTTTCAGATGCAATTGATGTTTTAAACAGATTCTTGGAATGTTTTAAAATCTTTTTCATGTAATAATCATGGTCTATAACAGTCACAATCTCAAAATCGCTGTATGAGTTCATCGTGTTCATCAGGTGAATGTTACAGTTATTTTTTTAGTTATTTTAGTTTTCTATTTTGATTAATCACAGTCACCATCATCTAAGCGTTTATGTTTTGTTGAAAATCCTAAAACCAGATAATTAATTCGATTGATAGATAGGTCTTGGTCTCTGATCGAATTATTATTGAAGGAGAAGAAGTAGGAAAACAGAAATTATATAAAGTAATTAAATTGTAATAATAAATTAGAAAAAGCAGGAGCAGTGGGATGGTCGAGAGTGTTTTCGGGTATGCGAGAGGTCTCGGGTTCGATTCCTGTTGTGTGCTTTCTTTTTAGAATAACACTTAAAGGTAGTCTTTACTTATTTATTATTATTATTATTAGTATTATTATTATTATTATTATTATTATTATTATTATTATTATTATTATTATTATTATTATTATTATTATTATTATAAATTATTCTTGTTATTGCTATTAAGTGTTATTATTAGTATTATATTTATTATTAAGTATCATGAATATCATTTATAGTAGTATAATCATTATTGTTATAAGTATCAAAATTATTATCATAATTATAAATACTGTATATATTATTACTATTAGTACTATTATAAGTAGTAATTATGATATTAATATAACCTTAATATTATTATCATGAATATTTATAATTATAATTATTAGGAGGCTAATGCATATTATTAGTATTTTTAGTATTAATAATTTTTGTAAATAATAGAATCGTTAATATCAATATAAATATTATCATTAAGATTATTATGTGTATTATTAATATAATGATTAAAAAGTGTAACGACCCGTCCTTATCCACCTGGACGAAGTCATCAACATTTGGTCCCATTGCGATGATCGACTCCAAGTAATGTCCTTAAATTGAGCAAATGCACAGCGAAAGACTTAATTCGTACCCGAGAATAAACATGCTTTAAAGTGTCAACCAAAAGGTTGGTGAGTTCATAGGTTTATCATAACAATCATTTCAATATTTTAATAGACCACAAGATTTCATAATCATAAACATAATACACTCGCAAGTGTATGTAAAGCATTCTAAGTGGTTGAGCACTTTGTAACCATACTTAACATTTAATCACGTTGCATATTCCCTTTATTATGAAATCTCACTACACCGTACCAAGTGTAGTCACCGAAACGAAGTACTGTGCAACCGTTGAATACTGGTCGTCCAGTCCGGTTGGGGTTGTCAGGCCCGATAGATCTATCAACAGGATTCGCATTTACAATACCACATGTAAATAGTAGTTACCAAGCTACAGGGAAGTATGCTAGTGGTACAACTAAACGTAGAATATATTTTTAAGTACTTGTGTCTATTTCGTAAACATTTATAAAAGCAGCGCATGTATTCTCAGCCCAAAAATATATATTGCAAAAGCAATTAAAAAGGAAGCAAATGAAACTCACCATTCAATATTTTGTAGTAAAAATATTTATACGATGATATTGAACAATGCAGGGTTGGCCTCGGATTCACGAACCTCAAAGGAATAGCTCTAAAAAAATGCCCAAGTCCGGGTTTGAACCCGCGACGTCCCGCTAACCTGATAACATCCCTAACCACCTGAGCTAGTTTATTTTTCTGATTTAATTCCCTAACCCAAAACTATATAACTCGTTTTTCTGTTTCACTTCTTCTTCTTACAAAATCGTCTTCATCATATTAATGACCATACTAATTATAATTATAATCATACCATAACATAATCATAATTATAATCTTGATCATCACAATTGTCTATGTTTTCACCATCATCATTAACGAACTTGTTTCATCGTTATTAACTAACCATCATCTAATCATCATCAAATCATAATAGTAAGTGGGTTTTGAACATCTTTGTAAATATCAAATATCATCAGCGCTAATACTCCTAAAAGTGTTCGACCAGAATTGTTACTCATCCCCGGCCTAATTAACAATTTAAAACCATCGGCCCAAGCTTCACAGACCCAATTATCTAACTGCCCATGATCTAAATCTTGTACAGCAGTTTTAACTCAAGCTTCCTACTCGTACCAAATATGTTCAATGCCCACGTTCTTGAACCTTGTTGGGTCCCATCATAATCATGCCTCTTGTTTTATTGAGTGGCCTTAAAATAAAAAAAAATATACATGGCCAACTAGCATCAAAAGTGTTATTGGATGCTCTTTCTTGTCCCCCTTTCAATCGTAAAAAGTAACTCCCAACATCCTTGATTATCGTTAACGAGAGGAAAAAAAAATGATGCAGCAGTTGATATGAGATTGAAGGGGTTCAAGAAGGTTTTCTTGTTGTTCATCACTATTTCAACCATGTATCATCAACCATGTATCATCACGCATGTATCATCACGTCATCAATATTTATCGCCATCCCCTCACCCTCGTTTCTAATCTCTAACACATTTTGGTATACTATCTAATTTAAGTTTGGTGTTGGCCCAACTAAAGTATAACGACCCAAATGATTAAATAGTTCACGGCTTATATAGAATCACCTCTAATCCTATAGCAGCCTAACTGAAAAAAATAACAACGTAGCTCAATTTAATGGTTAAATAAACCCATCGGTCCACAGCAAAACAGTAGCGGATTCGGTTTCTTCTATATATAATTTGTTTTTTTTTGACGTCCCCACCATGCTCCCACCGAAACTCTCATTTTCACCTTAATCATTTCAGTATTTTAACCCAAGGGTCCATCGAGCACTTTGGATAAAAAAATATATATAAGCTGATCACTAATTGGACTTTCGGTGTAATTGAGTTATCGTAGGTCCTCTATTTACTATATTTGTTGTTAGTTCCACTATAGACATGGTCCACCATTTTATTAACTAACAAGTGGAGAGTGTAATAAGAAAGAAATCGATGGTGAAGCTTAATTATATACATAAATATTCAATAAAGCAGATATGGGTGGGTTGTTGGAATATTACCATATTCTTTGTATAAATAACGATTGAGATTGAGGATAAATAAAAGGGTGCACTTTATCTCATTATCATCCTTATATGTATCATCGATATGCTGTGGTCACGATTTCTAATAGAACAGATTCACATCCTCTTGCTGTTTGAAATGAAGCAGGAAACAGGAAAGAAATTGACTAGGTTTTGTTGGGTTTTGGAGTTGTTTGGTTCGATTGGGAGTGGAACTCGAAATATTCAGGCTGTACTAGCAGCAAGGTGACAAAGGTGGTGGTTGGTGTTTGATCATGAAAACAAAAGGCGTTTTAGTTTTCACATGGTTTGATAGTTGTAGTCGTGAAGAGAAACATGAAAGGTGGTGATGATCTTCCACAAAGGTGGTGGGTTTGTGACATGGTTGTTATGGTGGCGATCAATAGAAAACTAGAAAGGGTCTCGATGGTATTCGAATGTCATGGTGAATCAAGAGAACCGATTATGTGGTTGTTGAGTAATGGTGCTCGTAGTTCGTGGTGATCTCTATCTCTCTCCTTAATGTAACTCATGTGCATAACATATATTAAGAGAAAGGTGATGATGATTGTCGACCAAAGTATTCGAGCCAGGAAGGAACAAACAAAAATAGATAAAATAGAAAATGAAGTGTAACGGATTTGTACGATTGTTATTGATATTTAACAACTTGATTTGATTGAGTTTGTATTGTTGTGATAATGAGAACCATTGGAATCCAGATTTCAAGACAGAAAAACAATTTCAATGAAACTTGATAGTTACGTGAAACTGAATCCATTCCTATTTTCTGATTAATTTATACATTCTACTGTTACTGATATCTATCAAATTTTGTTTTGTTCTGGTGATTGAATTTTGATTGGTACTATTTTAGAGCCAGAAAAGTGAATTACATAATGTAAGATTTTATCGTGAAACTAATTTTTGATGCTGTGTTGGTACATTTATGTATTTAAGTAATCTAAATTAATAATTATATCATTAATACAATAATACTGATTCATATAATGTATCTGTATATATAACAGTATTTATATATATATATATATCTGTATACATATATATCTGTATTTATCTATCTGTATGTATATATCTGTGTTTACATATTATGTTTAATCTTTAATTAATAAATATTACCATAATAATAATAATACTCTTAATACTAAATATTTATAATAATATCCTAGTAATAATAATAATAATATTATTAATGGTAGTGATAATAATAACTATAAAATTTATAACAATAATATTATTAATAATAATATTAATTATGTTATAATAATACTAATATTACTAATGATAATAATTTGTAATAATAATACTATAACAATTTATATATATCAATTTCATATCTATATGTTGTATATTGAAAATATTAATAATACTGATTTTACTATTACATTTATATATACATATTCATTTACAATCAATTGTTCGTGAAGCGTCGGCAATAGTCGAAGGATTAAATGAATATAAGAAACAGTTCAAAATTTTTTGAGACTCAACATTACAGATTTTGCTTATTGTGTCGAAATCATATAAAGACCAAGTTTAAATTTGGTCAGAAATTTTCGGGTCGTCACAGTACCTACCCGTTAAAGAAATTTTGTCCCGAAATTTGAGTAAGGTCGTAGTGGTTAACCATAAAAATGTTTTCATGACGATTATGAGTTGATAAATAAAGTTTTATCATTATTGAGTAATATAGATAAAACAGTTCGATTGTGTAAAGAGTACGAGTGAAGCTATCACAAAAAAAATAAAGTAAATAGATATTCGTCTTAACTTTTGACGTAGTCACTGTTGAATTTAGAAAATAAGGTGCATCTTAACTTTTGACGTTGTCTTGGTTGAATTCCGGAATTAAAGGGATTTAAGGAAATCTTCTAATCATAAAGAAAATGTAATCGCATGATTTATTAACAACTGTTGGAATTACGGAAGAACAGGAATATCTAGGAAATATTTCCGTGATATGCTTAGAGATTAAGTAGAATGAAAGAGTTGTGTAACATGGCACATGATGATGGTACTGAGAATCATCACGTTTCATTATAAACTCAGCATGACTTACTATAATATAATCACGTTGGCCGGGCGTCATTATATTATACTAATCCATGCTTCAGTTCCCAACACTTCTCTAGGAAATCATTCATAATTTAACTTGAGTTTTAAAGAATATAGAAACTAAAAATAGTTTCTTTTAGGATGTACACAGATAGCACGAAGAGATAGATAATTTCGGACAAGAATATTTATGAAAATATCCTCAGAAATATCGAAGATATTTTATGATGATATTTTGGAATTTCTAAGTTCGAAGGTTGATGGAGAAAAATTTTCCGCAAGATTTTAACATGGCTTCAGAGCAAGATATTCTCTAAAGATTTCGGCGGATCCAAAATTACCTGGATTCTTTGAATATAGGGTTTGGTCCTTGTATTTATCCTTGGTCTCCTTCATGGTGTGCTCAATTCGGTTTTCAGTACCAAATTTTCTATCGAGCGTTCCTAACACTTCCTTCTTTATTATCAACTATTAGCCATTAAGACCATCTACAACATGCTGCTTCGTCAGCATTTTCAAAGTTAACGGACCTGGGTCATTGGTTATCAAACCGAGATGGTTTCAGGAGAATTGTGTTTTTAAATGATTAAATGTTGATGGTAATATGGTGGAATATAAAAGGTTCCCCGGTAATAATGATGAAGGGCAACTTATATATCAAAGTTATAATATGATTTGTTTGAATGAAAATTCGAAGTTGACTTGCTGAAGCTGTGACAAAATTGGCTAATTTGGAAAGAGATTGAAAAGTTATTTTCGGTAATAATAACGCTAAAGGAAATTAGCACAACTACGCGTTACACGTTTACTCAGTTTTCGAGGGTTTTCAGGTGCATAACTATATGCATCAATCTCTTCTTTCGTAGATGAAGTGCGGCTGGTTCATCCTCTCGATCGAGGTGTTTTCAAGTATCATGAAAGATTTGATCATGAATTGGAATTATCAAGATACAATTGAGGTTTAGAGTGAAATCAAGTGGCAAACTTGAAGAATTGTTTAGTTTAATATGTTATAATCAATATTTTAATCCATTTTAATTGTCCAAAGTTAGTAGTCCAATAGTCCAATAGTTCATATATAATTTAATATATAACATTCGAATTAATTAATACGTATCGTGACCCGTGTACCGGTCTCAGTATTGATCACAACTCAAACTATATATATATTTTGGAATCAATCTTAACCCTGTATAGCTAACTCCATCATTTGCATATAGAGTGTCTATGGTTGTTCCAAGATAAATATATAGATGGGTCAATATGATATGTCGAAACCTTGTATACATGTCCCGTTATTTAAAGTGCGTAAAATAAATACAGATATTAAATGACGATAAATAAAATTGGGAGAATGTAAATTGCGAGAATGTAAATTGCGATAAATAAAATGTAACCAGTTAGCTAGGAACAGTTAGTTAGGAACAGTTAGCGTGGATTCTTAACAACATTTTTCTCGTAGTTATTTTTTTTTGTTTCTAACAAGTTTTATTTTGTCCAGTGTTTTCTGCATTATGCCACTTGTTGGATTCTGATAGATCAAAATCCAAATATGAAATTGAATGAAAATGGTTATTCTGTGGTGAACGGATACGTATATCGGTGGATGTAAGTAGGATAGCAAATGACTGTTGAATCAGATTCGAAGAATGTACAATGTAACTTATTAATGTGAAATCTAAATATTCCTCGGGTATTACCTACCCGTTAAAATATTTTCACCATTAACAGTTTGTACGAAGGAATTTTTAATTACAATCTTTATGAAAATATACTTACATATATATTTTCTTCAGATGTAATCATAGATTTAATGAGTCAATAAGATATTAAACTCATTTGATTTATCGTTAGTACTAAATTACATGATCTCTAAAACTTTAGAGATTACATAATTGCCATGTTGAACGAAGATAAATGAGGTAGAACGATACGTAAAGCGTAGATAATCGATGTAGAATGATATGTAGAACGAAGATAAAGTAGATAGAACGATACGTAGAACGATGTTTATGCTCGAGATACAGAATGAGATATTGAGGCATGTGATGTTGAAACTTACATCGTTGGTGGTACAGTTGGTGCTGGTGATGTGGCTGAAGCTGGTAAGTTTTGCACCATATTCTCCAAATTGATTACTCGAGCGCGAAGTTCGTTGACTTCTTCTATTATTTCGGGATGGTTGTCGATCGGAACGAGCAGATGAATAAGGTTTAGAATTTTAGATAGAATATAATCGTGGTGAGATATTCGGGTAATGAGGGTGAAAATGGTGTTTCAGATTGGTTCGCCAATGAGTGCTTCAGGTTCATATCCAAGAGGGAAATTTGGTTGATGAAAAGGATCGCCTTCTTATCGTCTCCATTGATTTAGTCGACTACGAACTCATCAGATGAATTGGGAATGGATGACTGGGTGATTCATTCTGGTGACGCTGCTTTTGGAGCTTAGGTGAAACTCCATATCGGAATCCGAGGGACTTGAACTAGTGGTGAGTTCCATTTTGTACGATTAGATAAAGGGTTTTTGATATGAAATGATTTTCGGATATCGGATGATATTCTAATTACATAGAATATCTACATTTAGTACAGAAGATCCCGTAGGTTACGAAGGGATTTAAGGAAACGTGTCAGATAAAGTCTACAGTAACAGATAC
The DNA here is from genome assembly GCF_046630445.1 of Rutidosis leptorrhynchoides. Taxonomy (NCBI): domain Eukaryota; kingdom Viridiplantae; phylum Streptophyta; class Magnoliopsida; order Asterales; family Asteraceae; genus Rutidosis; species Rutidosis leptorrhynchoides. The sequence goes on from NC_092340.1 coordinate 205,590,960, forward strand.
GCTAAGATATGAATTTATCTATACACTATCTATCAAATAAGTGCAGGAAGTCATGTCTAAACTTAGGAATGATAAGCAAGTAATTTTCCACTAGGAACGACAAACAATACTTATAATATGCAGCTAAGGTCGAAGTCCAGACTTGCTAATGCATCCTAACAACTATCAGTTAGACACACTAATGCAAGACCTGATTCGCTAAGACCACCGCTCTGATACCACCTGTAACGACCCGTCCTTATCCACCTAGACGAAGTCATCAACATTTGGTCCCATTGCGATGATCGACTCCAAGTAATGTCCTTAAATTGAGCAAATGCACAGCGGAAGACTTAATTCGTACCTGAGAATAAACATGCTTTAAAGTGTCAACCAAAAGGTTGGTGAGTTCATAGGTTTATCATAACAATCATTTCAATATTTTAATAGACCACAAGATTTCATAATCATAAACATAATACACTCGCAAGTGTATGTAAAGCATTCTAAGTGGTTGAGCACTTGGTAACCATACTTAACATTTAATCACATCGCATATTCCCTTTATTATGAAATCTCACTACACCGTACCAAGTGTAGTCACCAAAACAAAGTACTGTGCAACCGTTGAATACTGGTCGTCCAGTCCGGTTGGGGTTGTCAGGCCCGATAGATCTATCAACAGGATTCGCGTTTACAATACCACATGTAAATAGTAGTTACCAAGCTACAGGGAAGTATGCTAGTGGTACAACTCAACGTAGAATATATTTTTAAGTACTTGTGTCTATTTCGTAAACATTTATAAAAGCAGCGCATGTATTCTCAGCCCAAAAATATATATTGCAAAAGCAATTAAAAAGTGAGCAAATGAAACTCACCATTCAATATTTTGTAGTAAAAATATTCATACGATGATATTGAACAATGCAGGGTTGGCCTTGGATTCACGAACCTCAAAGGAATAGCTCTAAAAAAATGCCCAAGTCCGGGTTTGAACCCGCGACGTCCCGCTAACCTGATAACATCCCTAACCACCTGAGCTAGTTTATTTTTCTGATTTAATTCCCTAACCCAAAACTATATAACTCGTTTTTCTGTTTCACTTCTTCTTCTTACAAAATCGTCTTCATCATTTTAATGACCATACTAATTATAATTATAATCATACCATAACATAATCATAATTATAATCTTGATCATCACAATTGTCTATGTTTTCACCATCATCATTAACGAACTCGTTTCATCGTTATTAACTAACCATCATCTAATCATCATCAAATCATAATAGTAAGTGGGTTTTGAACATCTTTGTAAATATCAAATATCATCAGCGCTAATACTCCTAAAAGTGTTTGACCAGAATTGTTACTCATCCCCGGCCTAATTAACAATTTAAAACCATCGGCCCAAGCTTCACAGACCCAATTATCTAACTGCCCATGATCTAAATCTTGTACAGCAGTTTTAACTCAAGCTTCCTACTCGTACCAAATATGTTCAATGCCCACGTTCTTGAACCTTGTTGGGTCCCATCATAATCATGCCTCTTATTTTATTGAGTGGCCTTTAAATAAAAAAAAAATATACATGGCCAACTAGCATCAAAAGTGTTATTGGATGCTCTTTCTTGTCCCCCTTTCAATCGTAAAAATCAACTCCCAACATCCTTGATTATCGTTAACGAGAGGAAAAAAAAATGATGCAGCAGTTGATATGAGATTGATGGGGTTCAAGAAGGTTTTCTTGTTGTTCATCACTATATCAACCATGTATCATCAACCATGTATCATCACGCATGTATCATCACGTCATCAATATTTATCGCCATCCCCTCACCCTCGTTTCTAATCTCTAACACATTTTGGTATACTATCTAATTTAAGTTTGGTGTTGGCCCAATTAAGTATAACGACCCAAATGATTAAATAGTTCACGGCTTATATAGAATCACCTCTAATCCTATAGCAGCCTAACTGAAAAAAATAACAACGTAGCTCAATTTAATGGTTAAATAAACCCATCGGTCCACAGCAAAACAGTAGCGGATTCGGTTTCTTCTATATATAATTTGTTTTTTTTTACGTCCCCACCATGCTCCCACCGAAACTCTCATTTTCACCTTAATCATTTTAGTATTTTAACCCAAGGGTCCATCGAGCACTTTGGATAAAAAAATATATATAAGCTGATCACCAATTGGACTTTCGGTGTAATTGAGTTGTCGTAGGTCCTCTATTTACTATATTTGTTGTTAGTTCCACTATAGACATGGTCCACCATTTTATTAACTAACAAGTGGAGAGTGTAATAAGAAAGAAATCGATGGTGAAGCTTAATTATATACATAAATATTCAATAAAGCAGATATGGGTGGGTTGTTGGAATATTACCATATTCTTTGTATAAATAACGATTGAGATTGAGGATAAATAAAAGGGTACACTTTATCTCATTATCATCCTTATATGTATCATCGATATGCTGTGGTCACGATTTCTAATAGAACAGATTCACATCCTCTTGCTGTTTGAAATCAAGCAGGAAACAGGAAAGAAATCGAGCAGGTTTTGTTGGGTTTTGGAGTTGTTTGGTTCGATTGGGAGTGGAACTCGAAATATTCAGGCTGTAGTAGCATCAAGGTGACAAAGGTGGTGGTTGGTGTTTGATCATGAAAACAAAAGGCGTTTTAGTTTTCACATGGTTTGATAGTTGTAGTCGTGAAGAGAAACATGAAAGGTGGTGATGATCTTCCACAAAGGTGGTGGGTTTGTGACATGGTTGTTATGGTGGCGATCAATAGAAAACTAGAAAGGGTCTCGATGGTATTCGAATGTCATGGTGAATCAAGAGAACCAATTATGTGGTTGTTGAGTAATGGTGCTCGTAGTTCGTGGTGATCTCTATCTCTCTTCGTAATGTAACTCATGTGCATAACATATATTAAGAGAAAGGTGATGATGATTGTCGACCAAAGTATTCGAGCCAGGAAGGAACAAAAAAAATAGATAAAATAGAAAATGAAGTGTAACGGATTCGTACGATTGTTATTGATATTTGACAACTTGATTTGATTGAGTTTGTATTGTTGTGATAATGAGAACCATTGGAATCCAGTTTTCAAGACAGAAAAACAATTTCAATGAAACTTGATAGTTACGTGAAACTGAATCCATTCCTATTTTCTGATTAATTTGTACATTCTACTGTTACTGATTTCTATCAAATTTTGTTTTGTTCTGGTGATTGAATTTTGATTGGTACTATTTTAGAGCCAGAAAAGTGAATTACATAATGTAAGATTTTATCGTGAAACTAATTTTTGATGCTGTGTTGGTACATTTATGTATTTAATTAATCTAAATTAATAATTATATCATTAATACAATAATACTGATTCATAGAATGTATCTGTATATATAACAGTATTTATATATATATATATATATATATATATATATATATATATATATATATATATATATATATATATATATATATATATATATATATATATATCTGTATACATATATATCTGTATTTATCTATCTGTATGTATATATCTGTGTTTACATATTATGTTTAATCTTTAATTAATAAATATTACCATAATAATAATAATACTCTTAATACTACATATTTATAATAATATCCTAGTAATAATAATAATAATATTATTAATGGTAATGATAATAATAACTATAAAATTTATAACAATAATATTATTAATAATAATATTAATTATGTTATAATAATACTAATATTACTAATGATAATAATTTGTAATAATAATACTATAACAATTTATATATATCAATTTCATATCTATATGTTGTATATTGAAAATATTAATAATACTGATTTTACTATTACATTTATATATACATATTCATTTACAATCAATTATTCGTGAAGCGTCGGCAATAGTCGAAGGATTAAATGAATATAAGAAACAGTTCAAAATTTTTTGAGACTCAACATTACAGATTTTGCTTATTGTGTCAAAATCATATAAAGACCAAGTTTAAATTTCGTCAGAAATTTTCGGGTCGTCACAAAAAGCGATATTATAACTATCGTTAACAATAAAATTAATATTTTTTTTACAATTATAATTATTAATATCATTATTAGTACCATTAAAAAGATTATTAACATTATTACCTTATTACTAATATTAAGTATTATAATTATTATCATTTTTATCACTATTAATATTATTTTGATATTATCATAACTATTATATTTAATACACAAATAATATATATATAATTAACAACTTATTTAATAAATAAAACATAATAAAAAAATTAATATTTTTATTTACCAAAATGAATATAAGGAATATATATATTATCAATGTAAAAAAAGATATAACTAATAAATTTATATATATATATATATATATATATATAAATATATATATTTATTCGACTACGATTATGAGTATTAATGAATATACAAATAATATAGGTTCGTGAATTCGAGGTCAATCCTACACTTATTAAATGACATCATATGTATTTTTACTACAAAATACATTAGGTGAGTTCATTTAATTCCCTTTTACTCTTTACATTTTTGGGACTGAGAATACATGCGCTATTTTTACAATTTCTTTATTAAATGCTTTTGAAATATGTTTTGAACTGCGAATACATGAAATGCTTTTATAAATGTTTGACGAGATAGACACAAGCAAAACATTCCTCGAATGAATTATTATGCAGACAGAAGTTCTGCGGATTATTATTGAATTATGTGGACATGATAATTGCCACCATTGAATTATTTGGACATGATAATTGCCACCATTGAATTATGTAGACATGATAATTGCCACCATTGAATTATGTGGACAGGATAATTGCCACCAATTGATGTGAATGTTATGTATCGAGAGAATGATTTTATACACAGGTTATGTGTATGTTATTTTTGTGCACGAGACATGTGTACGGTTATTAAGATTTATGAAAAAGGATTTCGTACACGAGAAAGGTGTACTGTATTTAAAAGATATCGCATGCACATTACATGTGGGTATAGGATTCAGGCCCATTTGTACCATGCAACATTTTAAATCTTGTAGTCTATTAAAATGATGAATTTGATTATTTTATGATAAAACTATGAACTCACCAACCTTTTGGTTGACACTTGAAAGCATGTTTATTCTCAGGTATGAAAGAAATCTTCCGCTATGCATTTGATCATTTAGAGATATTACTTGGAGTCATTCATGACATAATTCAAAAGACGTTGCATTCGAGTCATCGAGTTCATCAAGATCATTATTAAGTCAATTATAGTTGAATGTATTATGAAATGGTATACATGTCGTCAACTTTCAATGAAATGAAAGTTTGTCTTTTAAAACGAATGCAATGTTTGTAAAATGTATCATTTAGAGGTCAAGTACCTCGCGATGTAACCAACTATTGTGTATCGTTTATAATCAAGATGGACTTTGTCCGGATGGATTAGGACGGATCGTCACAATGGACTTAAGTAATGTTGCTCAAAAAATATCGCAAAAATTAGTGCCTTCAAGGCAATGCTCAAAAGTTTGGGCAACGTATTGCATGAATTTCAATTATGTAGCGCAAAGCTTGCATTAAGTCTTGCAATGTGCAGCCTTGCACAAAATTTTGCCATGTTGCATAAAATCTTCTAATGTGCAAAAAATCATTATTGCACAAAAAATTTATTGTTGCACAAAATATTGCACTGTATAGCATGCACAACATTTCATTCCGCAAAAACTTTATTTTTGCATAAAAACTTCATTGTGCAAAAATTTTATTTTTGCATAAAAACTTCATTGTGCAAAAATTTTATTTTTGCACAAAATCTTGTAATGGGCAGCGCTTAGCATGCGCAAAATCTTGCAATATGCAACTTTTAGGTTGCAAAAAATCATTTTTGTGCAGCGCATATCATGCACAAAATCTTCAATGTGCAAACTTTTAGTTTGCAAAAAAACTTCATTGCACAACTTTTAATTTGTGCAATCTTCATTGTGCAGCGCTTAACATGCACAAAATCTTCGTTGTGCAATCGTTTCTGATTGTACAAAATCTTAAATCCGCAAAAACTTTATTTTTACAAAAAATCTTCATTTTGTGCAAACTTTATTTTTTGCACAAAATCTTGCAATGTGCAACACTTAGCATGCACTAAATCTTCAATGTGCAAACTTTTAGTTTGCAAAAAACTTCATTGCACAACTTTTAATTTGTGCAATCTTCATTGTGCAGTGCTTAGCATGCACAAAATCTTGAATCTGCAAACTTTTAGTTTGCAAAAAAATTCGTTGTGCAAAAACTTTATTTTTGCACAAAATCTTGCAATGTGCAGCGCTTAGCATGCACAAAATCTTTATTTTACAAACTGTTAGTTTGCAAAAAACTTCATTGCACAACTTTTAATTTGTGAAATCTTCATTGTGCAGCGCTTAGCATGCACAAAATGTTGAATGTGCAAACTTTTAGTTTGAAAAAAACTTCGTTGTGCAAAAACTTTATTTTTGCACAAAATCTTGCAATGTGCAGCGCTTAGCATGCACTAAATCTTTGTTGTGCAATCTTTTCTGATTGCACAAAAGCTTAAATCCACAAAAACTTCATTTTTACAAAAAATCTTCATTTTGTGCAAACTTTATTTTTTGCACAAAATTTTGCAATGTGCAGCGCTTAGCATGCACTAAATCTTCGTTGTGCAATCTTTTCTGATTGCACAAAATCTTAAATCCGCAAAACTTCATTTTTGCAAAAAATCTTCATTTTGTGCAAACTTTATTTTTTGCACAAAATCTTGCAATGTGCAGCGCTTAGCATGCACTAAATCTTCGTTGTGCAAATCTTAAATCAAAAACTTCATTTTTGCAAAAAATCATCGTTTTGTGCAAACTTTATTTTTTGCATAAAATCTTGCAATGTGCAGCGCTTAGCATGCACTAAATCTTCGTTGTACAATCTTTTCTGATTGCACAAAAATTGCTTTGTGCAGCCTTTAGCATGCACAAATCGGCCTTTAGAATAAAAAATTATGTCGGAATCAAAAGTTAATTCTGAATTGGAAAAGACTTACGAATCCAATCAGTAGTTTAATTTGATTACCGATGTGTGACTTAATTCATCCCACGGATGGCGCCAATTGATCGATCCTAGATCCGTCTTCCTTGCGGAATTGGATCAAGGATCGAGTGCAATGAGGAGGATTGGGGTGTTGTTGTCTGTTTTGGGCCTTGATGATCATCTTTCACTTTTCAATCAAGTGATCAACCACCCCGAACCGGTCTTGATTATTGATTTGCATGATTCACGCTAACACAATGTAAAGATTCCTTGGGCAAGGTCACAAGTGAAAATTACAAAGGCTAGAGCAAATGGCAGAGAATCAATAACCTATAAATAAGAGGACAAGCTCCCTATTTATAGGATTCAGAATATTCGCGGTGTGCGGATCGTGGATTATTGCGGATCATCGCGGATTCCTGCACACTTGTGCTAAAACTTAGTGCAAGGTAGTGCTATACGCACTATTAAGTCCCCCAAGTTCGGTATTATATGTTGAAGATATATAATGACGAACTTGTAAGTATGCAATCAAAGGGAATATAGCAATATATACACTATCAAACACCATGACAACCACAACCGTCACCCCAGATCACTTTCTGTTTCTTCTCCTTAATCGAAAGCCCAACCACCATCACTTTCCTCTCTCATCTCTCTCCCCTTTCTTTCTTTCTTTGTTTCAATCGACAAAACAGCCAGCTACATCGTTACCTGCAGCTGCTATATATATTTTTTATTTACCTCGATCACCTAAATAACCACCATCCCTTTGAACCCACCATCATAAACAATTCTTTGCTACCGCTGTGACAACCATTGGAAATAGATCCAATATATTGAATAACAACTCAAAATCACGCAATTATCAACATCAGTCGCCACCACACCAATAACATCCACAACTATATTCGTGTTCTTCACCTTTCACTATGATTACTGCAGCGTTACCGTGATTTCTTTCTTTTGACAAGAACATAGATAAAGTACTAATATATAAGAGAACTATGGTAGGATAAGGGATACATAATGATGACGATACAAATAATTAGAGGGGACGACTTCTACTTTTTGTTGGAATCCTAAGTGCAACAACATATATTTTATTTTCTCCACTAACGATTTTATGGAAAAAGTGGTAAGTGGTAGGAACCACCGGTTTATAACTTGCACTACATTTTATTTGTGGCCCGAGATATTAAGTAGTGATGAAGTTTTCCATATAAAAAAAAGAACCCAATTGTCGAGTTTAAAATGCTGTGGTGAAATGATGAGGATTACACGTTCATATTTTTTTTGTTATCACTTTTCCTTTTGGCCGACAACCCTATATCATTATGTGATAAATTTAAGATTAATATTGAATCATAGATATAAGAGTTGTTGATTGGGCCGTATAGGTGTGTAAGGAATTGCAGTATAGACTAGTAATTTGGGCTTCGGTTTCATGATTGGACCGTAATATACATTCTTTTCAAGTTGGGCCAGTTAATAGAGAGGGTGACGGGTTAGATAATGAAATGATGTATTAAAGATGATGATAAAGATAATGATCAATAATGATGATTATGAAGAGATTAAGTATGATGTTGATTCTATGAGAAGAAGACGATTAGGAGTCGTGATGTTATGTAAATTGATAATGATGAAACGAGTTCGTTAACGATGATGGTGATATATATGCATGATGATGATAACGTATATTAAGATAATGATGATCATGAACATGATGTTAATGATTGATTACAAATTAATAGTTGATGAAATACATAATGATATAGTTAGGATGAAGATGTATGAGATGATTTTGATAAGGATGAATCGTGTCGGGTCTGTAAAGAAGAAGAAGAAGAAGATGTGCACAATAAATAGTACGAGTTAAATAAATATTAAGTCAGAATAATTACACAAAAACAGAAATGGAGGAGTAGTCTTGGAATTTATCGGGTTAGCGGGAGGTCGCAGGTTCAAACTCGGACTTGGGCATTTTTTAGGATTATTCCTTTGAGGTAGTTACTTATCTATTCATTTATTAATATTATCATCTTATTATTATTATTATTATTATTATTATTATTATTATTATTATTATTATTATTATTATTATTATTATTATTATTATTATTATTATTATTATTATTATTATTATTATTATTATTATTATTATTATTATTATTATTATTATTATTATTAGTAACATTATTTTTTCCATCATATTTATTTAAAGTATCATTATTATGAAAATTCTAATAATTATTAAAACTACCACTTTTATTAAGATTATCATTTTTATTATTATTATGTTATAACAAATAAAGATTTTGTACATAAAATATATTTATATTACCTATAATTGTATATTAAACATATAAACATATTTTATACAAAATAAAAATGTATATATATATATATATATATATATATATATATATATATATATATATATATATATAATTTAAGATATAATATATAGACAAAATGTAGTACAAATTCTATATAAACTACAACCCTAAAAATATAAATATTATATAAATAATAGATGTCATTATTTGATTACCATTATATGTGTTAATATATATAAATGATATAGGTTCGTGAATCCGAGGCCAATCTTGCATTGTTCAGATCAGTCGTATGCATATTTTTACTACAAAATATCGTATTGTGAGTTTCATTACTCCTTTTTTAAATGCTTTTGCAATATATATTTTTGGGACTGAGAATACATGCGCTTTTTAAATGTTTTACGAAATAGACACAAGTAATTGAAACTACATTATATGGTTGAATGGATCGAAGCCGAATATGCCCCTTTTAGTCTGGTAATCTAAGAATTAGGGAACATCACTAATTTTGAGAATTAGTGCACCCCTAATTGACGCAAATCCTAAAGATAGATCTATTGGGCCTAACAAACCCCATCCGTTGTAGCGAATGCTTTAGTACTTTGATGTTGTTTTATCATGTCCGATGGATGTCCCGGAATGATAGGGGATATTCTTATATGCATCTTGTTAATGTCGGTTACCAGGTGTTCAATCCATATGAATGATTTTTGTCTCTATGCATGGGACGTATTTTTATGAGAAATAGAAATGAAAATCTTGTGGTCTATTAAAATGATGAAAATGATCGATTATGATAAACTAATGAACTCACCAACCTTTTAGTTGACACTTTAAAGCATGTTTATTCTCAGGATTGAAAGAAATCTTCCGCTGTGCATTTGCTCATTTTAAAGATATTACTTGGAATCATTCATGGCATATTTCAAAAGACGTTGCATTCAAGTCGTTGAGTTCAGTAAAGATTATGATTAAGTAAATGACAGATTAGATCATTTATAGTTGGATATTATGAAATGGTATGCATGCCTGTCAACTTTCGATGAAATGAAAGTTTTTCTTTTAAAACGAATGCAATGTTTGTAAAATGTATCATATAGAGGAAAAATATCTCGCAATGTAATCGTATGTTATTGTATTTGTTCTTATGGATTAGGACGGGTCTTTACATAACACTCTAACAAACCTAGTGTTTTACTAAGGATAACCTCCGAGGTATTGTTACCTTTCAATTATACGACCAAGTGACATACTTCTCACTGCTCAAAGAGAACTCCGAGAGTTCAGAGACAAGTAGGTCTGTGTAATTGGCTCATCCAACCAGATCTACATCATTCCAAGCATAGTTTTAATATAAGCATAATTACCTTTCCCTAACCCAGTACTGATACCTTGGTCAACATTTCCCCGATCTGTATACTCCAGATATCCTTCCACTTTATTTACTTTTCTGCATTTAGGACTTTTAGCTAATATCAACTACTATCTTTTATCCAGGTAATTTAACTAAAAGACAATTATCCACTTGATTTTCAATTCGTTAATCAGCAAAAAAATACGACACTAGGTTAACTTACACCTTCTACACCTCAGAAAGTAAAAGTAAATTTAGGCCCCGCAAAATATAAATAAACAAAACCACTGCGTGCTACCTTGATCAACCGAATTAGACGTCCTGCGGCCTAACGACACCGCACGAATAAAATCATCCGTTTCAGCCATATCATAGTAGTAATCAAGATTTTGAACTAATTAGGTATTCAGATGCTGATTTTGCAGGATGTAAAATAGACAGGAAAAGTACTACTGGTGGTTGCCAGCTACTGGGTGGTAGGCTAGTCAGCTGGACGAGCAAAAAGCAAAATACTGTGTCCACATCTACTGCTAAGGCAGAATATGTTTCTGCTGGTAGTTGTACTGCTCAAGTACTATGGATGCAAAGCCAGCTGAAGGACTATGGTGTTCATGTTACAAAAACTCCAATCTACTGTGACAACACCAGTGCAATTGCCATCACCAACAATCCTGTGATGCATTCAAGGACAAAGCACATTGATGTTCGATATCATTTCATAAGGGATCATGTTCAAAAGGAGATGTGGAGCTTCATTTCATTTCAACAGACCAGCAGTTAGCAGATCTTTTCACAAAGCCCTTAGATGAGAAACGTTTTAACTACCTCATCTCTGAGCTGGGTATGCTTGAACTCTAAAATAAAAGACAATTTTGTTAGTGTTCTAATTTAACAGCATATAAGGCAAACCAGTAAGACACACACTTTCGCTTACTGCCTATATGTCAAACAATCAGCACAACGAGGTCTTTTATGTCATGGTTATACAATGTATAAAATGAAGTAATAAAATATCTCACAACATTAAAATGATACCTTAAAACTGAACCTCATTCAATCCTAATGATTTAAATTAAATACACGACATATTAAATGTAACAAAAGAATTTTTGTATTTACTAAATACTTTATTTTGTGGTCTTTAACTTCAATTTTTGAATTAAAACCTACTGTATTTGATGTATAATGGGAGTGATGAGTGTTAAAGCCGATTAACGTCATGTCAATAGTCTGTGTCCCCTCGAAAACGTGCCACTCTGTCAAATTTGTCCATGCGCCTTCAGATGACAGTTGCTATTTTCTCTCTCCTGCATTTTTTCACCAATCCGAAAGGTTAAATAGGGTGATTCATTTTCCATAATAACCTTCGGTTATTAAAACTTTCAAACTCATTCTTTTCTCAAAAATCCCCAAATCTTCAAAACATTCAAACATTCACCTTCAATCTTCATCAATGGCAGACCAATAACAACCACAACCCATTGAGCAACAACCTGAGGAACAACAACAACAACAACAACAACAACAACAACAACAACAACAACAACAACAACAACAACAACAACAACAACAATCGGAACAACCACCACATCAGCAACAACCACCACCACAGGCACCGGAGGAACACAATGAACCAGCACCATTGTTTTCCCTTCACCCGAGCCTTGTAAAGGCTGCTAATGCACCGGAACTCGATTAAATTCGCCTTTCAAGAGGCAATGTTGCTCATGCCCTCTACATCCCCAAGTCTAAAGACAACATGGGCTGTGATACTTTGATTGATTATGTGCGGCAATCTCCACTCGCTAGATCCATCACCGGTGTTCCTTCCAGATTCTATCCGGCCTACTTAGGCAGATTTTGGTACACGGCTACGATGGCCAACACTCAACAGAGTACTCCATGTGTTCATGGCATAGTAACTGAAACCCTAAACTGCTACATCACCAATGATGCCATCAGACGAGCTTTACAATTGCCCGGTGGACCCTTTGTTGATTCACCTCTAAGTGATGATGTTAGGAGGGAGATGTTAGAGATTATTGGATATGCTGGTGATGTGGCCCATAGCGCGTTGAGGAAGCACATGCCACCGCTATGGTACTATTTCTTTGGTTTGTTGACACAGTGTGTGACGCCCCGTACAAAACCATCGTATATGGTTCATCAACAACAGGATCATTACAAGGTTAAACAATATATGCTGTTTGAAAACCAGTTTCGCATTCATAAAAAGATAGCGTTTTACAAAAGATAACGTGACACGAAGGTCGTTACAAAGTCATTGTTTGAAAATAACATAAGTTACGAATGCAAAAGAAAAGTTCCATGATTGAGACATCTCTAAGTAATGCAGCGGAAATCTAACACAGCAGGTCCATAACAGCAAGTCTAACACCAAGATAGCAAGTCTAACAGCGGAAGCAACATCGTCTAAGCACCTGAGAAATACACGCTTAAAAGTCAACACGAATGTTGGTGAGCTATAGTTTGTAATCAGTAAAGTAATATATACCACGAGGTTTCAGTGCTTCAATCAGCAGTTTAAATCAGTATGAAAAGTATATGCTTAACCGTGGGCACCCGGTAACTAGACTTAACGTATGTATATCACCCCCTAAAAGTGCACTTGGAGAGTGCTTTTGTCCTTGAAGTATTAAACAACCGTTGAATGCTAGCGCGACTAGCTCGAGTGGGGTTGTCAAACCCTATGGATCCATATCTAAGATTTGCGTTCACGGTTCAGAAACCAATGATTAAACGTTACCGAGCTAAGGGGAATCTTTGTGCCGTTATATCACCCACACATATGTAAAGTTTAAGTACTCGTGTCTAGTATGTAAAACATAAAAAGCGCATGTATTCTCAGTCCCAAAAATAGTAAAAAGTAGTAAAGGGATGCCATAACTCACAGTGAATAAGCAGTAAAAGTCGATATGAAACGTATACAGGTAGTAAGTCGGTCCGAAAGGTCGTCAACCTAAGTCAAAGGTCACTAGGTCAGTATGTTGTCCCAAAAGAGTTAAAAGTGAATAAATTAAGTTTACGTGTCATCATCAACAGCATCATTATCATCATCATTCATCAACACTAAGGTAAGTTTAACAAGAATAGAGATCGAAACAAAATGCTGACTTTAGACAGCTGTTACGACCTCTATACAAATTGAAAAGATGCGTAGTCAGTGGTCATGGCTCCATATGTGAGTCCTCTAACCTCTGACCAATTTTCAGAACCTAACTCATCTTCCTTTGACCTTGGCGACGGTTTAAGTGCGAGTAGGTCAGAAATTTCAGCACAACGTTACAAAGGCGTAGTGACTTTCGGAAGGCTATAAATCCTAAACCGTATATCAGATTAAGTCGAGGCCTAAATGGAAAGTCATCTACTCGAAACGAACTATCTGAAAATCAATTTTCTAGAAGCCCAGGAGTCTGATCAGACCCCAAAAACAGCAAACAACTGCTCCGGTGAGATTCTTGGTGCTTGATGCTCACCACGGTTCTCATCCTTGATGTTTGTAAGCTTCAAGTTTACAACTCTTTGATGTTTTAGCATTACTTTGACCAAGGTTCAACCATCAATACATTACTAAGATTAAAATCTATCATTCTACAAGTTTTGAACATCAAAATTGCCTCTTTATTGCATAGATCCAATAAAGCTTCAACCTTTCTCCATTTTACACAAGTTTATGCATCTCTAACATATGTGATGATGAAGACTTGATCTTTATCATCACAACAAACACAATAAGGTTCCAAGTAAGTGAGATCTACAATAATAACTTAGATCTCAAGTATTAAGAAAACCCTAAGCTAGAAAGCTTGGATCTTTACAAGATTAATGAGACCATAAGCTAGAAAGCTAAGATCTTTAACAAAATAATGAAAGTAATGAGACCATAAGCTAAAAATCTAAGATCTTTAACATAATAATGAAACCCTAACCTAAAAAGCTTGGATCTTTAGTGTTCTTGAAGATCTTGAAGCATAAAGCTTGGATCTTTAAGATACATGAAGATCATAAACACAAGTTTTGATCTTTATAACAAAACAAAGAAATTACAAACTAGATCTAACAAGTAAATGAACATTCAAAGTTAGAAAGCTTGAATCTTTCATGTTCTTGAAGGATTCAAACCCAAGTTTGAATCTACAAGATATAACAAGATCAAAAGCTAAACGCTAGATCCATAAAATGATGATGATGATGTCGTGTAGATGAAGGGAAGACGAAGAGAAAGAAAATTTAAAACTTACACTTTTTAGAGTGAGAAAGACTAGAGAGAGAATTAGAGAGTAAGTGTGTGTAATTTGTAAATGAAATCAAGTGTGAAATGAATGGGTTAAGCTTAGTATTTATAGGAGGTGAGGGTATGGGAGGGGTGTGGTGGCCGTGGGATTAGAGGGGGGGACAAGGGGGACAAACTTTTGCTTTTTGGGTAATGATTGTCTAAAGTTGGTGCTTATGTTAGGATCTCATGCAACATTAAGGATAATGCTTAACAAAAATGCTAGTATGTTCCCTCTAATAAATGGGCATTTGTCTTTCATTATTATGGGTCACTAACTTATTATAATTGGGCTAATTAAATAGTCCACTGACTAGTGTAGGGTGGGCTAAAGTCCAACAAGGTAGAAAGTCCAACAAGACCAACTAGTGTGCTCTAGTAAATTACTAAGCGTAATTAAGCATCCAAAAACCCAAGTAAATGTTATTATAAAATAACAATTAGTATTTCGTAGTAATAATATTCCAATTATGACCAAAGTTAAACGTGTACACAGTACGCAGTTCGTTCTAAATGTCAAGTGACACCAACGGTCATAAAGGCTTTCGGGGATCAAGTTAAGTACCCTACGTACTTAAAGGCACGTTTAAACATATAAACGAAAGTAATCCACATGTAGTAAGATCCCAGAGTATAATATAGCTCAGTACGCATAAATACGCACTTTCGTGAAAGCACAAAGCACAAAAGCAAGTCTAAAAAGTCGGGTCGTTACATTACTCACCTGTTAATGAAAATTTCTTCCCGAAATTTTAAGCTGAGGTAGATGGTAGAGTTGTGAAGAGGTCAGGATACTTCTGTTTCATCTGATCCTCTCGCTCCCAAGTAAACTCAGGCCCATAATTTCAAGGTCTTGACCTCACGGTCCATAATTTCGACAGGTTCTTCCACGAAATGGAGTTTTTCGTCAATCGTAAGCTCCTTGAGTGGTATGATGAGTTCTGGTTCGGCAAGACACATCTTCAGATTCGACACGTGGAAACTGGGGTGAACAGTACTCAATTGAGTCGGAAGGTCCAAACGGTAAACGACGGGTCCAACACGCTCCAAGACTTCAAAAGGACCAATGTATCGCGGATTCAACTTCCCACGTTTAAGGTCGGCATAGCTCTTTTGACGATCACGGGTCGTCTTGAGCCTCGCTTGAATTTGGAAAATCTTCTCGATAGTTTCATGGACGAGTTCAGGACCGGTGAGTTGCTTTTCACCTACTTCGGCCCAACAGATAGGAGAACGACATTTACGGCCATACAATGCTTCAAAAGGTGCGGCCTTAATGCTTGCGTGATAGCTGTTGTTGTAAGAGAATTTGGCTAAAGGCAAATGTCTTTCCCAAGCTTTCCCGAAATTAATAACACAAGCATGTAACATGTCCTCCAGGGTTTGAATCGTGCGCTCGCTCTGTCCATCAGTTTGCGGGTGTTATGTTGTGCTCATATCTAGACGTGTTCCCAAGGCTTCTTGCAAAGAACGCCAAAATCTAGAAGCAAAACGGGTATCACGATCTGAGATAATCGATAAGGGTACACCGTGACGAGATATAATCTCCTTTATGTATAGCTGCGCCAGTCTCTCCATCGTATCAGTTTCCTTCATGGCTAGGAAGTGTGCATATTTGGTAAGACGGTCAACGATAACCCAGATGGTATCATAGCCGCCTACCATCTTCGGTAGCTTCGTGATGAAGTCCATTGTTATTCCTTCCCACTTCCATTGCGGGATTTCGGGTTGTTGAAGTAACCCAGACGGCTTCTGATGTTCGGCTTTGATCTTGGAACAAGTTAAACACTTTCCAACATATGCCGCAACATCCCTCTTGAGGTTTGGCCACCACTATTGTACCTTGAGGTCGTGGTACATCTTACCAGCTCCTGGATGAATCAAATACCTTGACTTATGAGCTTCGTCTAGAATAAGGCTTCATAAATCTCCATAACTGAGTACCCAAATTCTTCCGGCAAAGTATCGGAGTCCAGTCCCCTTAATCTCAAATCGAGAAAGGAGAATGTTCAAGTGCTCTTGAGAAATATTCTCCTCCTTGAGAGCCTCTTCTGGAGCTACGTGGATCTGGCTGTTGAGATTCGTCTGAATGGTGATGTTCAAGGCACGGACACAAAGTGGTAACGTTCTCTGCTTTCAGCTCAAGGCATCGGCTATAACATTTGCCTTGCCAGGGTGGTAACGAAGTTCACAATCATAGTCGTTCAACGTCTCGATCCATCAATGCTGTCTCATATTCAGTTGCTTCTGATCAAAGATGTGTTGGAGGCTTTTATGATCGGTGAAGAGAGTACTCTTGGTTCCATACAGATAATGTCTCCATATTTTGAGTGCAAAGACAACGGCTCCAAGTTCAAGATCGCGAGTAGTGTAGTTTCGCTCGTGAATCTTCAGTTGTCGGGAGGCGTAAGCCATAACCTTCTTCCGTTGCATCAATACACACCCAAGATCAAATAGGAGCGGTGGTTAACTTCTGCTTCAGGGTTTGGAATGCCGACTCTTGCTCGGTTTCCTAAACAAAATTCTTCCCTTTGTGAGTTAATAAGGTCAAAGGACGCGCAATAAATGAGAAACCTTCGATGAATCTACGATAGTAACCGGCGAGGCCTAAGAATTGGCGAATATGAGTAGGAGTAGTGGGGGTTTCCCACTTGCTGATAGCTTCGATCTTCGCGGGATCGACTTTGATACCTTGATCGCTCATGATATAACCGAGAAATTGAACTTCCTTCAACCAAAATTCGCACTTAGAGAATTTGGCATAAAGTTGCTATTGTCTTAAGAGTTCTAGCATGAGTCAAAGATGTTGCTCATGTTCTTCTTCGCTTGTGGAATTTAAGAGGATATCATCTATGAAGACGATAACGAACTTGTCCAGGTACAGTTTGCATACGCAATTCATGAGATCCATAAACACGGCAGGTACGTTGGTTAAACCGAATGGCATCACGAGAAACTCATAATGGCCATAACGAGTTCGGAACGCGGTCTTCAGCACATCGTTCTCCTTCACCCTCAACTGGTGATAACCTGATCGTAAATCAATCTTTGAGTAGACACTGGATCCTTGCAGCTGATCGAAAAGATCGTCAATTCTGGGAAGGGGATACCGATTCTTGATCGTCAACTTGTTCAGTTCACTATAATCGATACACATGCGGAAAGATCTGTCCTTCTTCTTCATGAACAAAACAGGTGCGCCCCAAGGCGATGAACTCGTTTGGATAAATCCACGGTCTAGCAATTCCTGAAGTTGACTCTGCAACTCTTGTAGTTCGGAAGGTGCAAGTCGATAAGGTGCATGAGCTACAGGTGCATCTCCTGGCACTAGATCGATTTGAAACTCTACTGATCTCGGTGACGGTAATCTAGGCAAATCCTCTGGAAAGACATCGGGATGTTCACAATTCGTACATCATCCACGCTCTTCTCTTCAACTTCTAGCTTCTTCACATGTGCCAGGATAGCAAAGCGTCCCTTCTTCATAACCTTTTGTGCCTTCAAGCAACTAATAAGGTTCAACTTCAGACTACATCTATCTCCGTAAACAATCAGAGACTCACCATATTCACGTGGTATACGAAGAATCTTTTCTCCGCAGATAACTTCGGCTCTTACCTTGGACAACCAGTCTATACCAACAATCACATCAAAACTTCCCAACTTGATGGGTATTAGATCAATCTCAAAATCCACTCCGGATAGGTTGATAATACCTCCTCGGCCAATTTGGTCAACCTTCTCATGTTTTTCCATTGTCTACCTCAACAAGCATACTCTCCTCCAAAGGTACTAACGACTAATCGATCTTAGAGCAAAAGTGTCTACATACATAACTCCTGTCGGCACCAGTATCAAACAGAACAGAAGCTAATAGGTTATTGATAGTGAATGTACCAGTAACCAAGTCAGGATTCTCGCAGGCATCTCTTGTGTTCATGTTGAAAGCTCTTCCACGTGCTGGCCCACCATCCTTCTTCTGGTTAGGACATTCATTCCTGAAGTGGCCCTGCTGTCCACACTCATAGCACTTCCTTGGTCCATTTGGGTTTGTCCTCACTGTTGGGGCGGTGCTCTTACAGTCTCTGCCGATGTGTCCAATCCTCTTGCACTTCTCACACACTGCATTACAGTATCCAGTGTGATTCTTGTAGCATCTCTTACACTGAGGAATGGTACCTTTGTAGTTAGGATTTGAGCTTGGATTCGGGTTCGGGTTTCTCCAGTCGTTGTTCCCTTTGAAATTCTCATACCTCTTAGTCGGGTTCTGGTCAAAACCTTTTCCCTTGCTTTCGTCCCACTTACGTTTCCCATTACTAGCCCATGATTCTGATTTCGCCTTTTCTGGCTCTTGGCGGGTAATTTGATTCATCAGGGTGTGCGCCATACGGATAGCTTCTGGGACATTTCCTGGTTTCGATGAAGTGACATTTCCTTGAATGTCCTTGGGGAGTCCCACAGATACCTCTCCATCCACTTGTACCCCGGAGTAACCATTGTGGGGCACGTCAAAGCTAACTCCAAGTACCTTCGGTTATAGCCATCAAGATCAGTTCCTACAACTGTTAGTTCCCAAAACTCCGCTTCCATCTTCTGAATTTCGGTTCTTTGGCAGTACTCCTCGATCATGGCACTCTTAAACTCTTTCCATGGTGTAGCATAAGCTTCGTCTATTCCTTGCCCCTGGGCGAGCGTATTCTACCAAGTCAAAGCACCATCCGACAAAGATGCAAACTTAGTCTTATTCCCCTCGGAGCAGTTACTCACACGGAACATAGATTCTAACTTCTTAAACCATCTCGTCAGCCCAACTGGCCCTTCTGTTCCACTAAAATTATGGGGCTTGCAGCTCTGGAACTCTTTGTTATGAATAGCTGGGTTAGCCGGTGGAGCTGGAGCAGGGTTGGCATTCGCTATAGCCGCGACGTCTCGAGTAGCTATCATCTTCTCGATCTGAGCTGCGGTGGGGATTTCTCGCGGACCTCATCCGTTAGCCATCGATCTTCCAAACAAAAATTTCAACTTAAGTCAAAATTCCACAATCGATAACGTCAAAGCAGAAGGTAAACAGTACAGAAACAACACAACACATGATAACTAAGCATGGCAACAAGCAGCAAGTAGCAAAAAAGCCAACATGTAATAAAACGTCGTACAACAATTAAGTAACAGTAATTCCATTCATAATAAGAAAGTTGCATACAATGGCATGAGGTTCGTACATTACATTAATGAAAAACAGGAAACTACAAACGGAATACATAAGAAAATCTAATACAATAGTCCTAGGTCGAAGGTGGGTAAATGATGTCCATCAGGTGGGACATCTGATCCTCGAGCTCAGTTACCCGAGCACGGAGGGTATGCATTTCCCTTTTCAGTTCCTCGACGACGGGGGATGCTGGTGGGGCAAGTAGTCCAGATGATGCAGATGTAGGCGGCACAGTGCGGACGGTCTTACACATGAATGGATCGGCGGGATACGGTACAACCCTCTTACGCGCGGTGACCCTAACCAACTGTCCACGTGTGTCCACGAACGGTCTTCCTCCGTTAATCCCTGGGATAACAGTACCATCAAAACGATACCACTTCTTCAGTGGGGTAGAGGGCGGCTGCACGGGCTCCTCCTCAGGGTCCTCCTCAGAATCCTCCTCGCTGGAGTCGTCGGATGATGATCTGTCTAAATCGTTAGAAGGAAATGCAGGATCATCGCGGGTGGGAGAAAGTGTCTGACCGGTGGTCATAAGTCGATATCTGCATGGTGGAATCGGTACAACACGTCCATCAGCGGTGCATCAAGCCCAATGTCCATGCTCGTTACAGAAAGGACCGTCTCCATTTCCCCCAGGAATCACAGTGCCACCAGAATGGTGATGTGGCTCCGGGAGTCTAGGGCTGGGTGGTGCTGGAATCATCTCGGGATCCTCGCCTCCATCTGAGACGTGCATCAGGTCAAGCCCGAGTCCACTAGAAGGCGAATCGCCAGAGTCATTGAAGGGTAGCGGTGAATAAGCAACAATCATAGGCAAGGTAGCAGACGTATCTGAGTCACTCTCGAAGTCAAAGGTCATGGGCAGCATTTCTGTCATCTAAACAAGGAAAAATAACTTTTTCCATGTCAGTAAGACATATAGCAAGCACGAAATCAGGCACTACAGCAACCTAGGTCGTCTACCGCAGTACGTAGCATGGAAATAACAACAGTACTAAGCAAAGTAACTATAGTGACCCGTCCTAATCCATCTGGATGAAGTCTTCAACAGTTGGTCCCATTGCGAGATTCTGACCTCTATATGCCATGAACGACTCCATGTAATATGAGCAAATGCACAGCGGAAGATTTCTTTTGTACCTAAGAATAAACATGCTTTAAAGTGTCAACCAAAAGGTTGGTGATTTCATAAGTTTATCATAAAACAATAAAATTCATCATTTTGATAGACCACAAGATTTAAATCCTGCATGGTACAAATGGGCCCGAATCTTATACCCACCTGTAATGTACATGCGATATCTTTTAAATACAGTACACATTTCTCTTGTACGCAACCATTTTTCATAAATCTTAGTAACCGTACACATATCTCGTGCACAAAAATTAATACACATAACCTGTGTATAAAAATCATTCTCTCGATACATAACATTTATATCAATTGGTGGCAATTATCATGTCCACATAATTTAACGGTGGCAATTACCATGTCCACATAATTCAATGGTGACAATTATCATGTCCACATAATTCAACGGTGGCAATTATCATGTCCACATAATTCAACGGTGGCAATTATCATGTCCAAATAATTCAATAATAATTTGCAGAACTTCTGTCTACATAATAATTCATTCGAGGAATGTTTTGATTGTGTCTATCTCGTCAAACATTTATAAAAGCATTTCATGTATTCGCAGTTCAAAACATATTTCAAGAGCATTTAATAAAGCAGTTGTAAAAACAGCGCATGTATTCTCAGTCCCAAAAATGTAAAGAGTAAAAGGGAATTAAATGAACTCACGCATATAAATATTGTAAAACAGTTATTAAAACATTGCATGTATTCTCAGCCCAAACATGATTTTGTGATTTATTGCCTGAAGGGAATGATGATTTTGTGATTTATTGTGACGCATCAAAGCAAGGTCTCGGTTGTGTATTAATGCAACGAACGAAGGTGATTGCTTATGCGTCTAGACAATTGAAGATTCACGAACAAAATTATACGACGCATGATTTGGAATTAGGCGCGGTTGTTTTTGCATTAAAGACTTGGAGGCACTACTTATATGGGGTCAAAAGTATTATATATACCGACCACAAAAGTCTTCAACACATATTTAATCAGAAACAACTGAATATGAGGCAGCGTAGGTGGATTGAATTATTGAATGATTACGATTTTGAGATTCGTTACCACCCGGGGAAGGCAAATGTGGTAGCCGATGCCTTGAGCAGGAAGGATAGAGAACCCATTCGAGTAAAATCTATGAATATAATGATTCATAATAACATTACTACTCAAATAAAGGAGGCGCAACAAGGAGTTTTAAAAGAGGGAAATTTAAAGGATGAAATACCCAAAGGATCGGAGAAGCATCTTAATATTCGGGAAGACGGAACCCGGTATAGGGCTGAAAGGATTTGGGTACCAAAATTTGGAGATATGAGAGAAATGGTACTTAGAGAAGCTCATAAAACCAGATACTCAATACATCCTGGAACGGGGAAGATGTACAAGGATCTCAAGAAACATTTTTGGTGGCCGGGTATGAAAGCCGATGTTGCTAAATACGTAGGAGAATGTTTGACGTGTTCTAAGGTCAAAGCTGAGCATCAGAAACCATCAGGTCTACTTCAACAACCCGAAATCCCGGAATGGAAATGGGAAAACATTACCATGGATTTCATCACTAAATTGCCAAGGACTGCAAGTGGTTTTGATACTATTTGGGTAATAGTTGATCGTCTCACCAAATCAGCACACTTCCTACCAAAAAGAGAAGATGACAAGATGGAGAAGTTAGCACGACTGTATTTGAAGGAAGTCGTCTCCAGACATGGAATACCAATCTCTATTATCTCTGATAGGGATGGCAGATTTATTTCAAGATTCTGGCAGACATTACAGCAAGCATTAGGAACTCGTCTAGACATGAGTACTGCCTATCATCCACAAACTGATGGGCAGAGCGAAAGGACGATACAAACGCTTGAAGACATGCTACGAGCATGTGTTATTGATTTCGGAAACAGTTGGGATCGACATCTACCGTTAGCAGAATTTTCCTACAACAACAGCTACCATTCAAGCATTGAGATGGCGCCGTTTGAAGCACTTTATGGTAGAAAGTGCAGGTCTCCGATTTGTTGGAGTGAGGTGGGGGATAGACATATTACGGGTCCGGAGATTATACAAGAAACTACCGAGAAGATCATCCAAATTCAACAACGGTTGAAAACCGCCCAAAGTCGACAAAAGAGCTACGCTGACATTAAAAGAAAAGATATAGAATTTGAAATTGGAGAGATGGTCATGCTTAAAGTTTCACCTTGGAAAGGCGTTGTTCGATTTGGTAAACGAGGGAAATTAAATCCAAGGTATATTGGACCATTCAAGATTATTGATCGTGTCGGACCAGTAGCTTACCGACTTGAGTTACCTCAACAACTCGCGGCTGTACATAACACTTTCCACGTCTCGAATTTGAAGAAATGTTTTGCTAAAGAAGATCTCACTATTCCGTTAGATGAAATCCAAATCAACGAAAAACTCCAATTCATCGAAGAACCCGTCGAAATAATGGATCGTGAGGTTAAAAGACTTAAGCAAAACAAGATACCAATTGTTAAGGTTCGATGGAATGCTCGTAGAGGACCCGAGTTCACCTGGGAGCGTGAAGATCAGATGAAGAAGAAATACCCGCATCTATTTCCAGAAGATTCGTCAACACCTTCAACAGCTTAAAATTTCGGGACGAAATTTATTTAACGGGTAGGTACTGTAGTGACCCGAACTTTTCCATGTTTATATATATTAATTGAGATTGATGTTTACATGATTAAATGTTTCCAACATGTTAAGCAATCAAACTTGTTAAGACTTGATTAATTGAAATAGGTTTCATATAGACAATTGACCACCCAAGTTGACCGGTGATTCACGAACGTTAAAACTTGTAAAAAAAAACTATATGATGACATATATATGGATATATATATAGTTAACATGATATTATGATAAGTAAACATATCATTAATTATATTAACAATGAACTACATATGTAAAAACAAGACTACTAACTTAATGATTTTGAAACGAGACATATATGTAACGTTTATCGTTGTAACGACATTTAATGTATATATATCATATTAAGAGATATTCGTACATCATAATATCATGATAATATAATAATTTAAAATCTCTTTTGATATTATAAACATTGTGTTAACAACATTTAACAAGATCGTTAACCTAAAGGTTTCAAAACAACACTTACATGTAACGACTAACGATGACTTAACGACTCAGTTAAAATGTATATACATGTAGTGTTTTAATATGTATTTATACACTTTTGAAAGACTTCAATACACTTATCAAAATACTTCTACTTAACAAAAATGCTTACAATTACATTCTCGTTCAGTTTCATCAACAATTCTACTCGTATGCACCCGTATTCGTACTCGTACAATACACAGCTTTTAGATGTATGTACTATTGGTATATATACTCCAATGATCAGCTCTTAGCAGCCCATGTGAGTCACCTAACACATGTGGGAACCATCATTTGGCAACTAGCATGAAATATCTCATAAGATTACAAAAATATGAGTAATCATTCATGACTTATTTACATGAAAACAAAATTACATATCCTTTATATCTAATCCATACACCAACGAACAAAAACACCTACAAACACTTTCATTCTTCAATTTTCTTCATCTAATTGAACTCTCTCAAGTTCTATCTTCAAGTTCTAAGTGTTCTTCATAAATTCCAAAAGTTCTAGTTTCATAAAATCAAGAATACTTTCAAGTTTGCTAGCTCACTTCCAATCTTGTAAGGTGATCATCCAACCTCAAGAAATCTTTGTTTCTTACAGTAGGTTATCATTCTAATACAAGGTAATAATCATATTCAAACTTTGGTTCAATTTCTATAACTATAACAATCTTATTTCAAGTGATGATCTTACTTGAACTTGTTTTCGTGTCATGATTTTGCTTCAAGAACTTTGAGCCATCCAAGGATCCATTGAAGCTAGATCCATTTTTCTCTTTTCCAGTAGGTTCATCCAAGGAACTTAAGGTAGTAATGATGTTCATAACATCATTCGATTCATACATATAAAGCTATCTTATTCGAAGGTTTAAACTTGTAATCACTAGAACATAGTTTAGTTAATTCTAAACTTGTTCGCAAACAAAAGTTAATCCTTCTAACTTGACTTTTAAAATCAACTAAACACATGTTCTATATCTATATGATATGCTAACTTAATGATTTAAAACCTGGAAACACGAAAAACACCGTAAAACCGGATTTACGCCGTCGTAGTAACACCGCGGGCTGTTTTGGGTTAGTTAATTAAAAACTATGATAAACTTTGATTTAAAAGTTGTTATTCTGAGAAAATGATTTTTATTATGAACATGAAACTATATCCAAAAATTATGGTTAAACTCAAAGTGGAAGTATGTTTTCTAAAATGGTCATCTAGACGTCGTTCTTTCGACTGAAATGACTGCCTTTACAAAAACGACTTGTAACTTATTTTTCCGACTAGAAACCTATACTTTTTTTGTTTAGATTCATAAAATAGAGTTCAATATGAAACCATAGCAATTTGATTCACTCAAAACGGATTTAAAATGAAGAAGTTATGGGTAAAACAAGATTGGATAATTTTTCTCATTTTAGCTACGTGAAAATTGATAACAAATCTATTCCAACCATAACTTAATCAACTTGTATTATATATTATGTAATCTTGAGATACCATAGACACGTATACAATGTTTCGACCTATCATGTCGACACATCTATATATATTTCGGAACAACCATAGACACTCTATATGTGAATGTTGGAGTTAGCTATACAGGGTTGAGGTTGATTCCAAAATATATATAGTTTGAGTTGTGATCAATACTGAGATACGTATACACTGGGTCGTGGATTGATTCAAGATAATATTTATCGATTTATTTCTGTACATCTAACTGTGGACAACTAGTTGTAGGTTACTAACGAGGACAGCTGACTTAATAAACTTAAAACATCAAAATATATTAAAAGTGTTGTAAATATATTTTGAACATACTTTGATATATATGTATATATTGTTATAGGTTCGTGAATCAACCAGTGGCCAAGTCTTACTTCCCGACGAAGTAAAAATCTGTGAAAGTGAGTTATAGTCCCACTTTTAAAATCTAATATTTTTGGGATGAGAATACATGCAGGTTTTATAAATGATTTACAAAATAGACACAAGTACGTGAAACTACATTCTATGGTTGAATTATCGAAATCGAATATGCCCCTTTTTATTAAGTCTGGTAATCTAAGAATTAGGGAACAGACACCCTAATTGACGCGAATCCTAAAGATAGATCTATTGGGCCTAACAAACCCCATCCAAAGTACCGGATGCTTTAGTACTTCGAAATTTATATCATATCCGAAGGGTGTCCCGGAATGATGGGGATATTCTTATATATGCATCTTGTTATTGTCGGTTACCAGGTGTTCACCATATGAATGATTTTTATCTCTATGTATGGGATGTGTATTGAAATATGAAATCTTGTGGTCTATTGTTACGATTTGATATATATAGGTTAAACCTATAACTCACCAACATTTTTGTTGACGTTTTAAGCATGTTTATTCTCAGGTGATTATTAAGAGCTTCCGCTGTCGCATACTTAAATAAGGACAAGATTTGGAGTCCATGCTTGTATGATATTGTGTAAAAACTGCATTCAAGAAACTTATTTTGTTGTAACATATTTGTATTGTAAACCATTATGTAATGGTCGTGTGTAAACAGGATATTTTAGATTATCATTATTTGATAATCTACGTAAAGCTTTTTAAACCTTTATTGATGAAATAAAGGTTATGGTTTGTTTAAAAATGAATGCAGTCTTTGAAAAACGTCTCATATAGAGGTCAAAACCTCGCAACGAAATCAATTAATATGGAACGTTTTTAATCAATAAGAACGGGACATTTCAGTTGGTATCCGAGCGTTGGTCTTAGAGAACCAGAATTTTGCATTAGTGTGTCTTATCGAGTTTGTTAGGATGCATTAGTGAGTCTGGACTTCGACCGTGTTTACTTGAAAAATGATTGCTTAACAAATTTTGTTGGAAACTATATATTTTTAACATGTGAATATTATGTGATATATTAATCTCTTAACGCGTTTGATATTATGTGATAGATGTCTACCTCTAGAACAAGTCCCATTGACTCACCTAATAATAATGAAGAGTCAAATGTAAATTGGAATGATTCGTGGACTGATTCACAAGTTCCCGAAGAGGAACCGGAAGAAGAGTCGGAACCGGAAGAAGAATCGGAACCGGAAGAAGAATCGGAACCGGATGAAGAAGTAGAACCGGTGGGGGAAATAATAAAACGGTTAAGTAAAAGAAAATCCTCAACCAACCGACCAAGGTTAATTATGGTCAATGGTGTTTCCGCCAAGGAAGCAAAATATTGGGAGGATTACCAATTCTCCGATGAATCGGATTCCGACGAGAATTCCGATGATGTTATAGAAATTACCCCAACTGAATTTAAAAAGGCAAAAGAAAATAATAAGGGAAAGGGCATAAAAATAGAGAAATCTAATTCCAACCCCGATGAACTTTATATGTATCGTCAACCCCCGAAGTCCTTAAGTTGTAACATTGACCCAGGAACCTCTAAACCACCAGGTTTTTCTAAACCATTGTGGAAAATTACGGCTCGTATTAGGGGAACATCATATATCCCTAGAAACTTGGCAAAACGAACCAAAACCGAAGATGAAGAAACGAGCGAGTCGGAATAAGATAGTTGTATTCGTGTGGTGTAATATATGGAATATAGTGTTCTTATGCTTTATGATATATGTAAAAATTGCTTGTATTAATAAGTATTTTTTTTATGAATCTAACTCTTGTCTATTTTACAGTTTAAAAACACAAAATGGATAGACAACCCAATATTTTAAGAGACCTACCCGGAGACATGATTGATGAAATCTTGTCTAGAGTCGGCCAGAATTCTTCGGCACAACTATTTAAGGCGAGATCAGTTTGTAAGACATTCGAAGAACGTTCCAAGAATGTCTTGGTTTATAAGAGACTTTCGTTTGAAAGATGGGGGATATCACATTGGGAAACCCATAAGTTACGATGTGTTTACTTTGACGCATATATTGCGGGGAACCCAAATGCTATTTTACGCAACGGGTTAAGAAATTATTTTGACTCAATATATCCGAATATTGGACTTCGTGATTTAGAAAAAGCGGCTAACATGCAACATAAAGAAGCATGTTATGCTTACGGATTAGTAATGTTCGCTTCTCACCAAAGTGAGAACAAGAACATCGGGCTACAACTATTAAACAAAACGTTTCCACAAGTGACGGAGTCGGTAATTGGGGTAAGAAATGAGGTTTTTAGATTATTACGGGACTGTTGGACATTACGTAACCCTCGTCCCTTTGATGACGTTACAACACGCTGTCTTATCAACGGCCATAACGGTTATGTTGCACAAGACCAAGGATGGGAAGTAGTCCTAGTAAAACCAGAATGCATGACTTGTTTCTGGACGTATGAATTACGTGTCTTTATTGCCTTTGCTGAACGACTTGTGTACTAGCTAGAATTGTCTTCACAACTATCTTGTATCAAAGTTATTGTGTGCTATATTTCATGCTTTATGTAAAATAAGCGGTATTGTAAGTTTGTAAAATATTGTATAAAAGTTTGAACGCGAAATATTATTATAATCAGTTTTTCATATAGAATTGTAGTAGTTGAATTGTATATTAGCTACTAAGTATGAACTTAACGGGTAGGTACTACCCGAATTTAAACTTATAAAACGCTAATATGAAGAAAAAGCTTTTATAAATGAGTTCATATTATGCTACGAAATACTATTAACTACTCTTAATATTCTGTATGATTAACTTGTTCCATTTAACTATTTTGAAGGAAATGGCACCGACTACTCGACACACCGTGAATATGAATGAAGAGGAATTCCGTACTTTTCTAGCTTCAAACATAGCCGCAGTACAGGCTACGCTACATACCAACAATAACCTTGGATCTAGCAGTACAGGAAATCGTGTAGGATGCACCTACAAAGAATTCACTGCTTGCAAACCTTTGGAATTTGATGGAACCGAAGGACCGATCGGATTGAAACGGTGGACCGAGAAGGTCGAATCGGTGTTTGCCATAAGTAAGTGTACTGAAGAGGACAAAGTACGCTACGCATACCTTCACAGGCTCTGCGTTAACATGGTGGAATACCTATCTAGAGCAAGTGGGACAAGATGATACGTACGCACTACCGTGGTCAGCATTCAAGCACTTGATGAACGAGAAGTACCGTCCCAGAACCGAGGTCAATAAGCTCAAGACAGAACTTAGAGGGTTACGAACCCAAGGATTTGATATTACCACGTACGAAAGACGATTCACAGAATTGTGCCTATTGTGTCCGGGAGCATTCGAAGATGAGGAAGAGAAGATCGACGCGTTTGTGAAAGGATTACCGGAAAGAATCCAAGAAGATATAAGTTCACACGAGCTCGCCTCCATACAACAGGCATGTAGAATGGCTCACAAACTAGTGAACCAGATTGAAGAAAGAATTAAAGAACAGACTGCTGAAGAGGCCAATGTGAAGCAAGTCAAAAGAAAGTGGGAGGAAAATGGTGATAAGAATCACCAATACAACAACAACAGCAATTACAACAATAATCGCAACAATTATCCCAACAATCGCAACATCAATCGCAACTACAACAAACGGTCCAACAACAACAACAACAACAACAACAACAACAACAACAACAACTACAACAATCATCCCAACAATAATAACCGCAACAACAACAACAACAACAATCAGAAGCAGCTATGCCAAAGGTGTGAAAAGTATCACTCGGGGTTCTGCACCAAATTTTGCAACAAGTGTAAAAGAAATGGTCATAGCGCGGCGAAGTGTGAGGTCTACGGACCAGGGGTTAATAGAACGAAAGGAACAAATGGTGTCGGAACGAGTAATGGCGGAGCAAGTAGTGTCGGAGCAAGTTATGCCAATGTAGTTTGTTATAAATGTGGAACACCGGGCCACATTATCAGAAATTGCCCGAACCAGGAGAACACGAATGGACAAGGCCGCGGAAGAGTTTTCAATATTAATGCGACAGAGGCACAGGAAGACCCGGAGCTTGTTACGGGTACGTTTCTTATTGACAATAAATTTGCTTACGTTTTATTTGATTCGGGTGCGGATAGAAGCTATATGAGTAGAGATTTTTGTGCTAAATTAAGTTGTCCATTGACGCCTTTGGATAGTAAATTTTTACTCGAATTAGCAAATGGTAAATTAATTTCAGCAGATAATATATGTCGAAATCGAGAAATTAAACTGGTTAGCGAAACATTTAAGATTGATTTGATACCAGTAGAGTTAGGGAGTTTTGATGTGATAATCGGTATGGACTGGTTGAAAGAAGTGAAAGCGGAGATCGTTTGTTACAAAAATGCAATTCGCATTATACGAGAAAAAGGAAAACCCTTAATGGTGTACGGAGAAAAGGGCAACACGAAGCTACATCTTATTAGTAATTTGAAGGCACAAAAACTAATAAGAAAAGGTTGCTATGCTGTTCTAGCACACGTCGAGAAAGTACAAACTGAAGAAAAGAGCATCAATGATGTTCCCATTGCAAAAGAATTTCCCGATGTATTTCCGAAAGAATTACCGGGATTACCCCCACATCGATCCGTTGAATTTCAAATAGATCTTGTACCAGGAGCTGCACCAATAGCTCGTGCTCCTTACAGACTCGCACCCAGCGAGATGAAAGAACTGCAAAGCCAATTACAAGAACTTTTAGAGCGTGGTTTCATTCGACCAAGCACATCACCGTGGGGAGCTCCTGTTTTGTTTGTCAAGAAGAAAGATGGTACATTCAGGTTGTGTATCGACTACCGAGAGTTGAACAAACTTACCATCAAGAACCGCTACCCACTACCGAGAATCGACGACTTATTTGATCAACTACAAGGCTCGTCTGTTTATTCAAAGATTGACTTACGTTCCGGGTATCATCAAATGCGGGTGAAAGAAGATGATATTCCAAAGACTGCTTTCAGAACACGTTACGGTCATTACGAGTTTATGGTCATGCCGTTTGGTTTAACTAATGCACCAGCTGTGTTCATGGACCTTATGAACCGAGTGTGTGGACCATACCTTGACAAGTTTGTCATTGTTTTCATTGATGACATACTTATTTACTCAAAGAATGACCAAGAACACGGTGAACATTTGAGAAAGGTGTTAGAAGTATTGAGGAAGGAAGAATTGTACGCTAAGTTTTCAAAGTGTGCATTTTGGTTGGAAGAAGTTCAATTCCTCGGTCACATAGTGAACAAAGAAGGTATTAAGGTGGATCCGGCAAAGATAGAAACTGTTGAAAAGTGGGAAACCCCGAAAACTCCGAAACACATACGCCAGTTTTTAGGACTAGCTGGTTACTACAGAAGGTTCATCCAAGACTTTTCCAGAATAGCAAAACCCTTGACTGCAGTAACGCATAAAGGGAAGAAATTTGAATGGAATGATGAACAAGAGAAAGCGTTTCAGTTATTAAAGAAAAAGCTAACTACGGCACCTATATTGTCATTGCCTGAAGGGAATGATGATTTTGTGATTTATTGTGACGCATCAAAGCAAGGTCTCGGTTGTGTATTAATGCAACGAACGAAGGTGATTGCTTATGCGTCTAGACAATTGAAGATTCACGAACAAAATTATACGACGCATGATTTGGAATTAGGCGCGGTTGTTTTTGCATTAAAGACTTGGAGGCACTACTTATATGGGGTCAAAAGTATTATATATACCGACCACAAAAGTCTTCAACACATATTTAATCAGAAACAACTGAATATGAGGCAGCGTAGGTGGATTGAATTATTGAATGATTACGATTTTGAGATTCGTTACCACCCGGGGAAGGCAAATGTGGTAGCTGATGCCTTGAGCAGGAAGGATAGAGAACCCATTCGAGTAAAATCTATGAATATAATGATTCATAATAACATTACTACTCAAATAAAGGAGGCGCAACAAGGAGTTTTAAAAGAGGGAAATTTAAAGGATGAAATACCCAAAGGATCGGAGAAGCATCTTAATATTCGGGAAGACGGAACCCGGTATAGGGCTGAAAGGATTTGGGTACCAAAATTTGGAGATATGAGAGAAATGGTACTTAGAGAAGCTCATAAAACCAGATACTCAATACATCCTGGAACGGGGAAGATGTACAAGGATCTCAAGAAACATTTTTGGTGGCCGGGTATGAAAGCCGATGTTGCTAAATACGTAGGAGAATGTTTGACGTGTTCTAAGGTCAAAGCTGAGCATCAGAAACCATCAGGTCTACTTCAACAACCCGAAATCCCGGAATGGAAATGGGAAAACATTACCATGGATTTCATCACTAAATTGCCAAGGACTGCAAGTGGTTTTGATACTATTTGGGTAATAGTTGATCGTCTCACCAAATCAGCACACTTCCTACCAATAAGAGAAGATGACAAGATGGAGAAGTTAGCACGACTGTATTTGAAGGAAGTCGTCTCCAGACATGGAATACCAATCTCTATTATCTCTGATAGGGATGGCAGATTTATTTCAAGATTCTGGCAGACATTACAGCAAGCATTAGGAACTCGTCTAGACATGAGTACTGCCTATCATCCACAAACTGATGGGCAGAGCGAACGGACGATACAAACGCTTGAAGACATGCTACGAGCATGTGTTATTGATTTCGGAAACAGTTGGGATCGACATCTACCGTTAGCAGAATTTTCCTACAACAACAGCTACCATTCAAGCATTGAGATGGCGCCGTTTGAAGCACTTTATCGTAGAAAGTGCAGGTCTCCGATTTGTTGGAGTGAGGTGGGGGATAGACAGATTACGGGTCCGGAGATTATACAAGAAACTACCGAGAAGATCATCCAAATTCAACAACGGTTGAAAACCGCCCAAAGTCGACAAAAGAGCTACGCTGACATTAAAAGAAAAGATATAGAATTTGAAATTGGAGAGATGGTCATGCTTAAAGTTTCACCTTGGAAAGGCGTTGTTCGATTTGGTAAACGAGGGAAATTAAATCCAAGGTATATTGGACCATTCAAGATTATTGATCGTGTCGGACCAGTAGCTTACCGACTTGAGTTACCTCAACAACTCGCGGCTGTACATAACACTTTCCACGTCTCGAATTTGAAGAAATGTTTTGCTAAAGAAGATCTCACTATTCCGTTAGATGAAATCCAAATCAACGAAAAACTCCAATTCATCGAAGAACCCGTCGAAATAATGGATCGTGAGGTTAAAAGACTTAAGCAAAACAAGATACCAATTGTTAAGGTTCGATGGAATGCTCGTAGAGGACCCGAGTTCACCTGGGAGCGTGAAGATCAGATGAAGAAGAAATACCCGCATCTATTTCCAGAAGATTCGTCAACACCTTCAACAGCTTAAAATTTTGGGACGAAATTTATTTAACGGGTAGGTACTGTAGTGACCCGAACTTTTCCATGTTTATATATATTAATTGAGATTGATGTTTACATGATTAAATGTTTCCAACATGTTAAGCAATCAAACTTGTTAAGACTTGATTAATTGAAATAGGTTTCATATAGACAATTGACCACCCAAGTTGACCGGTGATTCACGAACGTTAAAACTTGTAAAAAAAAACTATATGATGACATATATATGGATATATATATAGTTAACATGATATTATGATAAGTAAACATATCATTAATTATATTAACAATGAACTACATATGTAAAAACAAGACTACTAACTTAATGATTTTGAAACGAGACATATATGTAACGTTTATCGTTGTAACGACATTTAATGTATATATATCATATTAAGAGATATTCGTACATCATAATATCATGATAATATAATAATTTAAAATCTCTTTTGATATTATAAACATTGGGTTAACAACATTTAACAAGATCGTTAACCTAAAGGTTTCAAAACAACACTTACATGTAACGACTAACGATGACTTAACGACTCAGTTAAAATGTATATACATGTAGTGTTTTAATATGTATTTATACACTTTTGAAAGACTTCAATACACTTATCAAAATACTTCTACTTAACAAAAATGCTTACAATTACATTCTCGTTCAGTTTCATCAACAATTCTACTCGTATGCACCCGTATTCGTAGTCGTACAATACACAGCTTTTAGATGTATGTACTATTGGTATATACACTCCAATGATCAGCTCTTAGCAGCCCATGTGAGTCACCTAACACATGTGGGAACCATCATTTGGCAACTAGCATGAAATATCTCATAAGATTACAAAAATATGAGTAATCATTCATGACTTATTTACATGAAAACAAAATTACATATCCTTTATATCTAATCCATACACCAACGACCAAAAACACCTACAAACACTTTCATTCTTCAATTTTCTTCATCTAATTGAACTCTCTCAAGTTCTATCTTCAAGTTCTAAGTGTTCTTCATAAATTCCAAAAGTTCTAGTTTCATAAAATCAAGAATACTTTCAAGTTTGCTAGCTCACTTCCAATCTTGTAAGGTGATCATCCAACCTCAAGAAATCTTTGTTTCTTACAGTAGGTTATCATTCTAATACAAGGTAATAATCATATTCAAACTTTGGTTCAATTTCTATAACTATAACAATCTTATTTCAAGTGATGATCTTACTTGAACTTGTTTTCGTGTCATGATTTTGCTTCAAGAACTTTGAGCCATCCAAGGATCCATTGAAGCTAGATCCATTTTTCTCTTTTCCAGTAGGTTCATCCAAGGAACTTAAGGTAGTAATGATGTTCATAACATCATTCGATTCATACATATAAAGCTATCTTATTCGAAGGTTTAAACTTGTAATCACTAGAACATAGTTTAGTTAATTCTAAACTTGTTCGCAAACAAAAGTTAATCCTTCTAACTTGACTTTTAAAATCAACTAAACACATGTTCTATATCTATATGATATGCTAAC
This sequence comes from Rutidosis leptorrhynchoides, assembly GCF_046630445.1. Taxonomy (NCBI): domain Eukaryota; kingdom Viridiplantae; phylum Streptophyta; class Magnoliopsida; order Asterales; family Asteraceae; genus Rutidosis; species Rutidosis leptorrhynchoides. The sequence continues at coordinate 205,626,386 of NC_092340.1, forward strand.
TTAATGATTTAAAACCTGGAAACACGAAAAACACCGTAAAACCGGATTTACGCCGTCGTAGTAACACCGCGGGCTGTTTTGGGTTAGTTAATTAAAAACTATGATAAACTTTGATTTAAAAGTTGTTATTCTGAGAAAATGATTTTTATTATGAACATGAAACTATATCCAAAAATTATGGTTAAACTCAAAGTGGAAGTATGTTTTCTAAAATGGTCATCTAGACGTCGTTCTTTCGACTGAAATGACTGCCTTTACAAAAACGACTTGTAACTTATTTTTCCGACTAGAAACCTATACTTTTTTTGTTTAGATTCATAAAATAGAGTTCAATATGAAACCATAGCAATTTGATTCACTCAAAACGGATTTAAAATGAAGAAGTTATGGGTAAAACAAGATTGGATAATTTTTCTCATTTTAGCTACGTGAAAATTGATAACAAATCTATTCCAACCATAACTTAATCAACTTGTATTATATATTATGTAATCTTGAGATACCATAGACACGTATACAATGTTTCGACTTATCATGTCGACACATCTATATATATTTCGGAACAACCATAGACACTCTATATGTGAATGTTGGAGTTAGCTATACAGGGTTGAGGTTGATTCCAAAATATATATAGTTTGAGTTGTGATCAATACTGAGATACGTATACACTGGGTCGTGGATTGATTCAAGATAATATTTATCGATTTATTTCTGTACATCTAACTGTGGACAACTAGTTGTAGGTTACTAACGAGGACAGCTGACTTAATAAACTTAAAACATCAAAATATATTAAAAGTGTTGTAAATATATTTTGAACATACTTTGATATATATGTATATATTGTTATAGGTTCGTGAATCAACCAGTGGCCAAGTCTTACTTCCCGACGAAGTAAAAATCTGTGAAAGTGAGTTATAGTCCCACTTTTAAAATCTAATATTTTTGGGATGAGAATACATGCAGGTTTTATAAATGATTTACAAAATAGACACAAGTACGTGAAACTACATTCTATGGTTGAATTATCGAAATCGAATATGCCCCTTTTTATTAAGTCTGTTAATCTAAGAATTAGGGAACAGACACCCTAATTGACGCGAATCCTAAAGATAGATCTATTGGGCCTAACAAACCCCATCCAAAGTACCGGATGCTTTAGTACTTCGAAATTTATATCATATCCGAAGGGTGTCCCGGAATGATGGGGATATTCTTATATATGCATCTTGTTATTGTCGGTTACCAGGTGTTCACCATATGAATGATTTTTATCTCTATGTATGGGATGTGTATTGAAATATGAAATCTTGTGGTCTATTGTTACGATTTGATATATATAGGTTAAACCTATAACTCACCAACATTTTTGTTGACGTTTTAAGCATGTTTATTCTCAGGTGATTATTAAGAGCTTCCGCTGTCGCATACTTAAATAAGGACAAGATTTGGAGTCCATGCTTGTATGATATTGTGTAAAAACTGCATTCAAGAAACTTATTTTGTTGTAACATATTTGTATTGTAAACCATTATGTAATGGTCGTGTGTAAACAGGATATTTTAGATTATCATTATTTGATAATCTACGTAAAGCTTTTTAAACCTTTATTGATGAAATAAAGGTTATGGTTTGTTTAAAAATGAATGCAGTCTTTGAAAAACGTCTCATATAGAGGTCAAAACCTCGCAACGAAATCAATTAATATGGAACGTTTTTAATCAATAAGAACGGGACATTTCAGATTAACTAGGTGGTGTCTTGGGTTTTCGATCAACAAACAGTACCACTTCAATGGTAATGGGTGTTGGAACAATTTGGTGTTTGTTTTCATTAATGGTGATGAAGTGGGTCTCGGTTTATGTTGTTAGAAATCGATGTAACTAGTGGAGTTGGTGGCAATGGGATAAACCAAACCAAGAATAGCAATAGAAATTTGTGATGGTGATACGATCATGGGTACGTGGATGGTTAGTAGAAGCTAAAGACGGAGTTGTCGAGTTCTCTCGATCCACGTTTCCAGCCATAAACGTCAGACATGTTTGATTAAATTTTATATGTAGCATGTTTCCATTATTTCTTCAATGCTATGGATAGTGATGGTAAAACAATGGAGTGGTTTATGTCTAAAACGCGTTTGTATTGATTGTCTTATAGCAAGGAAATAGACAGAATGAATTAATTAGGGAAAAGAAGTTAAAACTAGAAAATGACATTAACAGATTTTTGTTAAAAGAGAATATACGATTCCTATATGATGTGTCGACAGGGAATACTCAGACAAAGAGAAGAAACAAAGAAAAAATAAAAAAGCAGGTAGAGAGATTTACAGAATCGTGCTAACTTATGGATCAATTTCAGTAATCAGATATTGAGAGTACAAATCAATTACAGTTTGAAAGGGATGTAACACTGAATCCTCTAATGTATCTGTATAACTATCGAAATATATTTCTATCTGTTCTTATATATATATAATGCAACAACTTGTTTCTTTTATATATTTCTTAATCTGTATATACATATATAGTTATAACCTTATATCAGTAATTAAAATTAATCATCTTTATATACTTGTATTAATATTACACTTAATATTATAAAAGTGATAGTATGATAATAATAATAATACTAATTATAATAATACTAATACTAAAAATAATAATATTGATAATCATACTATGACAATTTATATATATATATATATATATATATATATATATATATATATATATATATATATATATATATATCTATTTCATTTTCATATGTTGTATATTGAAAATAATAATGTTAATAATACCGATTTTATTATTAAAATTACTATTGATAATAATATTGAAAGTTATGATAATCATACTCCAACTTGTATCTAGATATAATATATTACAATTTATTACTATTTTCTAATTATTCAATATATTGAATCTTTAATATTTATTATATATATATATATATATATATATATATATATATATATATATATATATATATATATATATATATATATATATATACGACATATAATATTATGAATTATAATTCTAATTACCATTTATATGTATATATATATATATTCACACATATTTAATTAAAATTAATTGTTCGTGAATCATCGGAAGCGGTTGAGGTCAAATGATTACATGAACACAGTTTAAAATGTTTGAGATTTAATTTAACAGACTTTGCTTATCGTGTCAAATTCATATATAGATTAAGTTTAAATTTGGTCAGAAATTTCCAGGTCATCACAGTACCTACCCGTTAAAGAAATTTCGTCCCGAAATTTGAGTGAGGTGGTCATGGCTAACAATAAAAATGTTTTCATGACGCATATGAGTTGATAAATGGAGTTTTATCATTATTGAGTAATATGGATAAAACAATTCGATTATTCAAAGAGCACGAGTGAAACTATCATAAAAGAGTGAAATGAGAAATAAAGATTCATCTTGACTTTTGATGTAGTCACTCTTGAATTTAGAAAATAAGGTGCGTCTTAACTTTTGACGTTGTCTTGGTTGAATTCCGGAATTCAAGGGATTTAAAGAAAATTTTCAAAATCTAAAAGATTTGATTCTTCTATAATTAAATGCGATTATCTGTCTTGATTGCTTTGTCTGGTATTTTCACTATAAATGAACTTCTTCCGTTCCATTGCTTCCCATCACTTCCAATTTCTATATTTTAATTCGTTCTTCCAAATCATCAATCAATATGCTTCATCCAGTTTTAATTCTGGATATAATCCTGACTTTTATATTGATCATTCTTTTTTTTCATCTACCACCGGCGGAATCTGTCTACTTCTACTATGCTCTTGGGTTTATAATATTTCTAGTTCTCCCGAGTCTTTATATTGCTATTCGTATTAATATCCACGGTTTGTGACCCCCCATGTTGTTATTGGGCTTTATATTTTCTCTTATATTCTGGAGCTCTTTGCCTTTTTATCGTCTTCTTGACCTCTAGTAAAGCGAGTAACGGTCCAGAATTCGTAAGTATGGAGTTTCGAATAAACTTAATGTTCTAAACCAGAAAGAACGTAGTAGCATGATTTGATTTGTCAAATTACCAGAATCACTGAGAGTAGAACTATCAAGATTATATTTTCTTGATATGTTCGGAAGTTAAGGAGAATAAAAGAGTTATGTAACATGGCACATAATGATGTTATGCTCTGTGAATCATCACGTTCCATTAGAAACTCAGTATGACTTACTGTAATATAATCACGTTGATCAAGTGTCATTATATTATACTAACTCATGCATCAGTTCCCAACACTACTTCAAATTCATTCATATTTTAAACTCGAAGGTTTTAGAATTTAGAAACTAAAATAGTTTCTTTTATGATGTAACACAGATAGCACGAAGAGATAACTAATTTCGGATAAGAAGAGTTATGAAAATATCCTCAGAAATATCGAAGATATTTATGATGATATTTTCAGAATTTCTAAGATCAAAGGTTGATGAAGAAAGATTTTCCACAAGATTTAATATGAGTATAGAGCAAGGTTTTATCTAAAGATTTCATTGGATACAGAATTATCTGGATTCTTTGAATATAGGGTTTGGTCCTTGTATTTGTCCTTAGCCTCCTTCGTGGTTAGCTCAATCCGTTTTTCCGTTCTAACTTTTCTGAGCTTTTCCAACATACTATTCTTTATTATCAGCTTCTGGCTTGTTAAGATCGTTTACAGTTTTTACTGCTTCATTCAACTTTTTTAGCATTCCGAGTATTGATTCGTAGACTGGGTGCTTTTCAAAATTTCAGAATGAAAGATCATAGTTCTAAGAGATAACTGTTATATGGATACATATAACTGTTGATGTGGAAATGTTGCGAGACTCACAATACAGATTTGCTGATTCTCGGTAATTGGTATGGCAACTCTTGTTACAAAATGCGGATGAGTACATGATGAGACTTCAATAGATAAATATAGTGATTTGTCGAAGAGATTATAGCCAAGGAACAACGAGGTTGCGGGTACGTCTGCTGGTAATATGATGGAATATAAAAGGTTCCCTGGTAACAAAAAAGAGCACGCATATATATCAAGGTAACAGTAAGACCAATCCCGATGAAAAGTCGAAGTTGACTTGCTGAAGCTGTGACAAAACTGGCTATTTTGGAAAGGGATTGCAAAGTGATTTTCGATAATAACAACGCCAAAGGAGCTAGCACAGATACGTGTTAAACGTTTACTAAGGTTCGGAGAATTTTTCAGGTGCATAACTATATGCGTAAATCTTTCCTTCCGTAGATGAAGTGCGATGGTTCATTCTCTCGATTGAGGTGTTTTCAAGAATCATGAAAGGTTTGAACGCATATTGGAATCGTCAAGATACAAATGAGGTTTAAGATGAGATCAAGTGGCAAACTTGAAGAATTATTTAGTTTCATATGTTATAATCAGTATTTTAATTCATTTTAATTGTCCAATATTATTCATCCACAGTCGATAGTCCACAGTTAACAGTCCAATAATTCATATATAATTAACATATAATATTCGAATTAATTAATATGTATCGTGACCCGTGTACATGTCTCAGACTAGATCACAACTCAAACTATATATATTATTGTAGAATCAACCTCAACCCTGTATAGCGAACTCGATTATTACAGCATATAGAGTGTCTATGGTTATTCCAAATAATATATATAGATGCGTCGATATGATATGTCAAAACCTTGTATACGTGTCCCGATATTTAAAGTGCGTAAAAATAAATAACAGAAATTAAATGACGATAAATAAAGTGCGTGAATTTAAATTGCGAGAATGTAAATTGCGATAATTAAATTGCGATAATTAAATTACGATAAATAAATGTAATACGGAATTAACAGTTAGCTAGGATTTTGTTAGCGTGAATTTTTAAAAAAATTCCTCATAGTTAATTGTCTGTTTCTAACAGATTTTATGTTGTCAAATTTTTTCTTCATTATGCCACTTGTTGGATTCTGATAGGTCAAAATCCAAATATGAAATTGAATTAAAATGGTTATTCTGCGGTGAACGGATACGTATATCGGTGAATGTAAGTAGGATAGTAAATGATCGTTGAGTCAGATTCGAAGAATGTACAGTGTAACTTATTAATGTGAAATCTAAATATTCCTCAGGTATTACCTACCTGTTAAAATATTTTCACCATTAACAGTTTGTACAAAAGAATTTTTAATTACAATCTTTATGAAAACATAAGTACATATACATTTTCTTCAGATGTAATCATAGATTTAATGAGTCAATATGATATTAAACTCATTTGATTTACCGTTAGAACAAGAATATATAATCTCTAAAACATTAGAGATTACATAATCCTCATGTCGAACGAAAATAAATGATGTAGAACGTCATGTAGAATGATGATTATGTTCGAGGTACAGATTGTGTTGTCGAGGCGTGTGATGCGGATGTTGTTGTTGGTGGTAATGGTACTGTTGATACTGGTGCCGTTGCTGAAGCTGGTACATTTTGCACCATATTTTTCCAAAGCTACGACTCGGGCCCGAAGCTCGTTGGCTTCTGCTATTACTCTGGGATGATTGTCGGTCGGAACGAGCGGATGAATAAAATTTAGAATTTTTAGATAGAATATAATCGTGGTGAAATATTCGAGAAATAAGGTGAAAATGGTATTACGAACAGGCTCGACGGTAAGTGCTTCAGGTTCTTTACCAAGAGGGAAATTCGATTGGTGAAAAGGATCGCCTCCTTCGCGTCTCCATTTATTAAGTCAACTACAAACTCATCAGATGAATTGGGGATGGATGATTGGTTGGTTCATTCCGGTGAAGCTATTTTCGGAGCTTAGGTGAACATCCATGTCAGAATAGCTGTTGGAGTAACTATCGGAATAGCTATCGAAATCTGAGGACTCGAACTGGTTGAGGGATTCATCTCATACGATCAGATGAAGGATTTTCGATAAGAAATAGATTATAGGATGTAGATTAGTACCCTGCAATACATAATTTACATATGCATATATAATACTAAAATCCCATAAGTTACGAAAGAATCTACAGAAGCTGTCAGGCAAAGGTAACAATAACTGATACGCTAAGATATGAATTTATCTATACACTGTCTATGCAATAGAGGCAGTAAGACATGTCTAGACTAAGAATGATAAGCAGGTAATTTCCTAAGGATGATAAGCAGATGATTTTCGACACAAAATGATAAGCAAAACTTTTGACATGCAGACACGGTCGAAGTCCAGACTCACTAAAGTATCCTAACGACTTATCAGTTAGACACACTAATGCAGACCTGGTTCACTAAGACCATCACTCTGATACCACCTGTAGTGACCCGTCCTAATCCATCTGGACGAAGTCTTCAACAGTTGGTCCCATTGCGAGGTTCTGACCTCTATATGCCATGAACGACTCCATGTAATATGAGCAAATGCACAACGGAAGATTTCTTTCGTACCTGAGAATAAACATGCTTTAAAGTGTCAACCAAAAGGTTGGTGAGTTCATAAGTTTATCATAAAACAATAAAATTCATCATTTTGATAGACCACAAGATTTAAATCCTGCATGGTACAAATGGGCCCGAATCCTATACCCACCTGTAATGTACATGCGATATCTTTTAAATACAGTACACATTTCTCGTGTACGCAACCATTTTTCATAAATCTTAGTAACCGTACACATATCTCGTGCACAAAAACTAGACACATAACCTGTGTATAAAAATCATTCTCTCGATACATAACATTCATATCAATTGGTGGCATTTATCATGTCCACATAATTCAATGGTGGCAATTATCATGTCCACATAATTTAACGGTGGCAATTATCATGTCCACATAATTCAATGGTGGCAATTATCATGTCCACATAATTCAATGGTGGCAATTATCATGTCCACATAATTCAACGGTGGTAATTATCATGTCCACATAATTCATTAATAATCCGCAGAACTTCTGTCTGCATAATAATTCATTCGAGGAATGTTTTGATTGTGTCTATATCGTCAAACATTTATAAAAGCATTTCATGTATTCGCAGTTCAAAACATATTTCAAGAGCATTTAATAAAGCAGTTGTAAAAACAGCGCATGTATTCTCAGTCCCAAAAATGTAAAGAGTAAAAGGGAATTAAATGAACTCACACATATAAATATTGTAAAACGGTTATTAAAACATTGCATGTATTCTCAGCCCAAAAATGTAATGAGTAAAAAGGAGAAAATGAACTCACCTAATGTATTTTGTAGTAAAAATACATATGACTATATTGAACAACAGAACAATGCAGGGTTGGCCTCGGATTCACGAACCTATATCATTTGTATATGAATTAAAATGTATAATCGTAATCGAACAAATTTCTTAAATTATATATTATACTTATTTAGTTTCTGTATATATTTAAAATGTTTACTATCTATATATTTAGTTATATATATATTTATGGTTAGTATTATTTGAAAATATCATTAGTTTGTTATATATAAGTATTTATTTAAATATTGTTATTATGTTTGATATGTAGGTTTATAAACTATTAATATAACTACGATATATGTATTAAGTATATTTTAGGTACAAAATATTTATCTGTAACAAAAATGGTAGTTTTGATAATAATGAATTAATAATAATAATAATCTTCTTAATATCAATAATACTAATAATAATAACGATTTTTTTTTAACACTTATTATGATATTAATGATAATTATTATCATACTTATAATTAGGTTAACAATACCAAGTATAACACCTTTATCAATTATAATACTAGTAGTACTAATAATAACGATGATAATATTAACATCATTAATAATAATAATAATAATAATAATAGTAATAGTAATAGTTATGAAAATGATAATAATGATAATAATAATAATACTAATAATAATAATAATAATAATAATAATAATAATAATACTAATCATAATAAAAATAAGGAAATAATAATACTAACATAAGATAGCTACCTCAAAAGTGTTCTTAAAGAAAAACTGCCACCAATAGGGATTGAACCCTAGACCTCTTATTCCTTTAACACTCAATCAGACCGCTCCTTTATCTGGTCTTTCTTGATTATAATTACGGGTTAATTTCTATTAACCATTTTCGCTTCTGTTTGGAATTATCATCCTTACTAACACTATCCATTGCCATAACCCCCATCTATCGTTACCTTCAAAATCAAAATCATAATAACATCATCCCTAATTCACCCTCATAACTGTGATCAAAATTCTAAAATCATCACCATCAAAATGTATAAAAATGCATCATCATAAAATTATGCTTATACCATCATCATTCTTCGACTAATATTATCGAATATTATATCATTTTAGTTATCATCATCTTATACCATAACTGCAACCTTTATTATCATCATATCTCTTCGTTACACCCAAAATACCGAAGTAGTAATCTAAGAACGAAACCAGTTGAGGTCACGCCCAATTATATTACTATAACAGGCTAGGGTCACGGCTCTATAATAATTAAATGGGTCACGACCCTACAAGCAGTCCATAAACTCCTCTTAAAATATGGATGGCCCATTATACCATCTTGTAGCCTTCGACCCAACTGAATCGTATAACAATAATACGCGTCATATTTATTTAATCAAATCGCTAGTGGGTGTTGGCTGCCCCTTTTCATAAAGCAATAACAATTACATTCAATCAAAGCAAGTGGTTTTATTTATCTCCATAAAATAATAAAAGTTTTAGCTATAAAGATGAGTTGTAGGGCTGTGTTGATTCGCAGAAAGAAACAGAAAATCGAGAGTAGAGATGCAGGTTTATATGTGATATTCGATGGTTGTTCTTGGTGGTTATTTATGATTTATAAATAAGTGAGAGAGACGTAGAGAGATAAAGAGAATGGTGTTGAAGGTCGTCTTCTTCGTTTGATGCTCGACAGAAACAGATACAGCTAGAGCAGGAACATAGTTGTTTTTAGGTGGTCGATGGTGGTGCTCCGAGTGGTGTTGTAGTTCACGATTAAACAGAAACATGAAAATAGAGGTTGCAGGTAGTGATTGGAGGTGGTTGTGGTTGTTTAAATGGGTGGCTATCTAGGTTGAAGAGGCAACGATGGTGGTTACTATGGTGATCGTTTATGGTTTGACAAGGGTGATTAACTAGGTGGTGTCTTAGCTTTTCGGTCGACAAACAGTACCACTTCAATGGTAATGGGTGTTGGAACTAGTTGGTGTTTGTTTTCATTAATGGTGATGAAGTGGGTCTCGGTTTATGTTGTTAGAAATCGATGTAACTAGTGGAGTTGGTGGCAATGGGATAAACCGAACCAAGAACAGCAATAGAAATTTGTGATGGTGATACGATCATGGGTACGTGGATGGTTAGTAGAAGCTGAAGACGGAGTTGTTGAGTTCTCACGATCCACGTTTCCAGCCATAAACGTCAGACATGTTTGATTAAATTTTATATGTAGCATGTTTCAATTATTTCTTCAATGCTATGGATAGTGATGGTAAAACAATGGAGTGGTTTATGTCTAAAACGCATTTGTATTGATTGTCTTATAGCAAGGAAATAGACAGAACGAATCAATCAGGGAAAAGAAATTAAAACTAGAAAATGACATTAACAGATTTTTGTTAAAAGAGAATATACGATTCCTATATGATGTGTCGACAGGGAATACTCATACAAAGAGAAGAAACAAAGAAAAAATAAAAAAAAAGCAGGTAGAGAGATTTACAGAATCGTGCTAACTTATGGATTAATTTCAGTAATCAGATATTGAGAGTACAAATCAATTACAGTTTGAAAGGGATGTAACACTGAATCCTCTAATGTATCTGTATAACTATTGAAATATATTTCTATCTGTTCTTATATATATATAATGCAAAAACTTGTTTCTTTTATATATTTCTTAATATGTATATACATATATAGCTATAACCTTATATCAGTAATTAAAATTAATCATTTTTATATAATTGTATTAATATTACACTTAATATTATAAAAGTGATAGTATGATGATAATAATAATAATACTAATTAGAATAATACTAATACTAAAAATAATAATACTGATAATCATACTATGACAATTTATATATATATATATATATATATATATATATATATATATATATATATATATATATATATATATATATATATATATATATATATATATCTATTTCATTTTCATATGTTGTATATTGAAAATAATAATGTTAATAATACTGATTTTATTATTAAAATTACTATTGATAATAATATTGAAGGTAATGATAATCATACTCCAACTTGTATCTAGATATATTATATTACAATTTATTACTATTCTCTAATTATTCAATATATTGAATCTTTAATATTTATTACATATATATATATATATATATATATATATATATATATATATATATATATATATATATATAATACGACATATAATATTATGAATTATAATTCCAATTACCATTTATATGTATATATATATATATATATATATTCACACATATTTAATTAAAATTAATTGTTCGTGAATCGTCGGAAGCGGTTGAGGTCAAATGATTACATGAACACAGTTCAAAATGTTTGAGATTTAATTTAACAGACTTTGCTTATCGTGTCGAATTCATATATAGATTAAGTTTAAATTTGGTCGGAAATTTCCGGGTCATCACAGTAACATGCAATCGAAAGCAGATAGTAGCATGCAGTAACGAGGATAAGCAATAGCATACAGCAAGTTCACATAGCAGTAAGGGTAAGCAGTAGCATGCAGCAAGATCATACAGTAGTATAAGTAAGCAGTAACATGCAGCAGTAGTAAGTAGTAACAAATAAACGAGCAAGTTGTAGATTAGTCCTATTATTGAATCCTACTCGGTCTGGTCTAGACTCACTAATGCAACCTAATTCCCTACAACCAATGCTCTGATACCAAATGTGATGCCCCGTACAAAACCATCGTGTACGGTTCATCAACAAATGGATCATTACAAGGTCAAACACTATATGCTGTTTGAAAACTAGTTTTGCATTCATAAAATGATAGCGTTTTACAAAAGATAACGTGACACGAAGGTCGTTACAAAGTCATTGTTTGAAAATAACATAAGTTACGAATGCAAAAGAAAAGTTCCATAATTGAGACATCTCTAAGTAATTCAGCGGAAATCTAACACAGCAGGTCCATAACAGCAAGTCTAACACCAATATAGCAAGTCTAACAGCGGAAGCAACATCGTCTAAGCACCTGAGAAATACACGCTTAAAAGTCAACACGAATGTTGGTGAGCTATATCACCCCCTAAAAGTGCACTTGGAGAGTGCGTTTGTCCTCGAAGTATTAAACACCCGTTGAATGCTAGCACGACTAGCCCGAGTGGGGTTGTCAAATCCTATGGATCCATATTTAAGATTCGCGTTCACGGTTCAGAAACCAATGATTAAACGTTACCGAGCTAAGGGGAATCTTTGTGCCGTTATATCACCCACACATATGTAAAGTTTAAGTACTCGTGTCTAGTATGTAAAACGTAAAAAGCGCATGTATTCTCAGTCCCAAAAATAGTAAAAAGTAGTAAAGGGATGCCATAACTCACAGTGAATAAGCAGTAAAAGTCGATATGAAACGTATGCAGGTAGTAAGTTGGTCTGAAAGGTCGTCAACCTAAGTCAAAGGTGACTAGGTCAGTATGTTGTCCCAAAAGATTTAAAAGTGAATAAATTAAGTTTAAGTGTCATAATCAACATGATCATTATCATCATCATTCATCAACACTAAGGTAAGTTTAACAAGAATAGAGATCAAAACAAAAGGCTGACTTTGGACAGCTGTTACGACCTCTATACAAATCGAAAAGATGCGTAGTCAGTGGTCATGGCTCCATATGTGAGTCCTCTAACCTCTGACCAATTTTCAGAACCTAACTCATCTTCCTTTGACCTTGGCGACGGTTTAAGTGCGAGTAGGTCAGAAATTTCAGCACAACGTTACAAAGGCGTAGTGACTTTCGGAAGGCTATAAATCCTAAACCGTATATCAGATTAAGTCGAGGCCTAAATGGAAAGTCATATACTCGAAACGAACTATCTGAAAATAAATTTTCTAGAAGCCCAGGAGTCTGATCAGACCCCGAAAAAAAGCAAACAAGTGCTCCGGTGAGATTCTTAGTGCTTGATGCTCATCACCGTTCTCATCCTTGATGCTTGTAAGCTTCAAGTGTACAAATCTTTGATATTTTAGCATCACTTTGACCAAGGTTAAACCATCAATACACAACTAAGATTAAAATCTATCATTCTACAAGTTTTGAACATCAACATTGCCTCTTTATTGCATAGATCCAATAAAGCTTCAACCTTTGTCCATTTTACACAAGTTTATGCATCTCCAACATATGTGATGATGAAGACTTGATCTTTATCATCAAAACAAACACAAAAGATTCCAAGTAAGTGATATCTACAATAATAACTTAGATCTCAAGTATTAAGAAAACCCTAAGCTAGAAAGCTTGGATCTTTACAAGATTAATGAGACCATAAGCTAGAAAGCTAAGATCTTTAACAAAATAATGAAAGTAATGAGACCATAAGCTAAAAAACTAAGATCTTTAACATAATAATGAAACCCTAAGCTAAAAAGCTTGGATCTTTAGTGTTCTTGAAGATCTTGAAGCATAAAGCTTGGATCTTTAAGATACATGAAGATCATAAACACAAGTTTTAATCTTTATAACAAAACAAAGAAATTACAAACTAGATCTAACAAGTAAATGAAGATTCCAAGCTAGAAAGCTTGAATCTTTCATGTTCTTGAAGGATTCAAACCCAAGTTTGAATCTACAAGATATAACAAGATCAAAAGCTAAACTCTAGATCCATAAAATGATGATGATGATGTCGTGTAGATGAAGGGAAGAAGAAGAGAAAGAAAATTTAAAAATTACACTTTTTAGAGTGAGAAAGACTAGAGAGAGAATTAGAGAGTAAGTGTGTGTAATTTGTAAATGAAATCAAGTGTGAAATGAATGGGTTAAGCTTGGTATTTGTAGGAGGTGAGGGTATGGGAGGGGTGTGGTGGCTGTGGGATTAGAGAGGGGATAAGAGGGACAAACTTTTGCTTTTTGGTTAATGGTTGTCTAAAGTTGGTGCTTATGTTAGGATCCCATGCAACATTAAGGATAATGCTTAACAAAAATGCTAGTATGTTCCCTCTAATAAATGGGCATTTGTCTTTCATTATTATGGGTCACTAACTTATTATAATTGGGCTAATTAAATAGTCCACTAGCTAGTGTAGGGTGGGCTAATGTTCAACAAGGTAGAAAGTCCGACAAGACCAACTAGTGTGCTCTAGTAAATTACTAAGCGTAATTAAGCATCCGAAAACCCAAGTAATTGTTATTATAAAATAACAATTAGTATTTTGTAGTCATAATATTCCAATTATGACCAAAGTTAAACGTGTACACAGTACGCAGTTCGTTCTAAATGTCAAGTGACACCAACGGTCATAAAGGCTTCCGGGAATCAAGTTAAGTACCCTGCGTACTTAAAGGAACGTTTAAACATATAAACGAAAGTAATCCACATGTAGTAAGATCCCAGAGTATAATGTAGCACAGTACGTACAAATACGTAGTTTCGTGAAAGCACAAAGCACAAAAGAAAGTCGAAAAAGTCAGGTCGTTACACAGTGCATCAGCCAGAAGTCTGAAAGTTTTGATCAATGCTCGGATTTTGAACTTCAGATAGGTCATGGGTTGCTGTTCAACTTGAATATTGACTACGCTGCTGAGATCTACTTAAGGTTAAGGGAAATGGTGCTTGCACCAAAATGAACACACTTGATCCCCTTCCCAAGGTTTTTGAGCCTTGTTTTAGAATACGAGTTGGGTGATGCCTATAGGCAAATTAACTAATTTTTCAATTGACCTGCCTTTGAAGCAAGGGGGAATGACAAAGGAGAAACCCGTTGCTCCATATGCTGGTCTGACGCCAGCAATCCTTGAGTATCTTGCTGCTCGAGGTGGAGCTACCCAATCGACTGCCTCTGGTAGTGCACAGCTGAGGGGGAGGGAGCTCAGCGCAAGCCAGCCACATGAAAGAAAAGGCCAGCTACCACAACTAGAACAGCCACCATCATAGATACTAGTAAAGAATTAGTTGTATTAGAATCTAGTGCTCTCTGATAATAAAGAACAGCCCTAGTCTTATATACTGACTACCCACTTCTAGTATTGGAATCCGTTGCTCATCTATTTCTTGGTAACAGGCAAATCTAAACGTGCTAAAGCTGGCTCTAAGCATGCCACAGGGGAGGTTGCATCAGTCTCACCTGCTTCTCCTGAAAAGGTTACTGCTATGGAACCTGGTGCGTCTCTAGACCAAACAGCAGAAATAACTAAGATAATTCAAAACATTTTATCTGCTAACTTAAATGTTGTTAAGCTGACTGGTTTTAAAACTAGTGTTAAGAGGAGTAGCAACCCATACTCCTCTAACCAGGCACTTCCACATTTTTCAAAACTATACTTCAAGAAATATCCTCTGCTGATAGTACAACCAGCAGAGAACATACTTGACCCCCAAAGCAGACTTGAGCCGGGTCTTCATCGTGTTGAACCAGCTCGGGCTACTGCTCAGCCCACTTATAACTTGGATCATGATAAGAGTCACATTAACATATCTAAACCAGCTAAAACTCTTACACTATCTGAGTCATCATGTGTTGCCAATGAGTCAGCAGAGTCACAGCTGCACTTACAGACACCATACTCTGTCTCAATCAAAGGGCTAACTAAAATAATAGTTTGTCCCCAGAGACCAACATCAGATGCAATTTTGAGTCAGATTTGATTCAACTATTGTTAACAAAACTTGTTCCTTTTACTGTTAATGAGGAGATAGCTACTGCTGATGCTTCTGTTACTCCTCCTGTTATCCCCATTGATACTACCCCAACTATTGATTCTGGAGTAGTTGATGAGATGGTTGTTGAACCTCCTCCTGTTCTTGATGAGGTTATTGATGAGGTCCTTGAGGAGGTTCTAGTTTCTGATCTTACTGGTTCTATTGGTATTTCGGATGTTGCTGCTATTGAATCCAGAGAATTCATTACGGTGGATGTTGCTGGTAATCTTAATATCTTCGATACAACACCGGATACCTTCTTTACATGTGATAATGACATTGCTACTTCACCTACTACACAGTTATCTACTGCTGCTACTGGTTCACAGGAACCACAATTGGATGTTGGTGCCTCTGCTACTGCCACTGTTGGATCTTCTAAGACTGAGGTTTCTTCTGAAAAGCCTAAGTATGTTTGTCGGGTACCAGATTCAGAGGAGGTTGTACCCAAACCTGTCTTTAAGGGAGTATCCATTACTTCTAAAGTTGCTCACCTGATGGATCAGCTAACCTTTGATCCACAAAGTGCTCTTGTTGAGGCCAGCAAGCTACCTAATGAGGAGCTGACTCGACTACTTTCACAGTTAGACCAGCCAGCCAGAGAAGAGGTTTATGAGAGGCTGGCTACACTTGAGAACATTAATGAGTAGCCATACTATCATGTCTTTGGTATGAATCCCGCTGCCTCCCCCTGGCCTGGTACATGAAGGCCCCTCAAGTTTGTTCGTGATCCAGATATTGGTAAGTTTGTAATGCAAAATATTCCTGATTTGCCAGTACCTTCTGATTCATCAGCTTCTTCCTCATCATCTTCTTCATCTGATGGTGATGCTGATAAAGGTACTGGTAAGTACGAGCCATCCTGATAATATTGCTGGCTCCAAATACGAACCAGTTCATCTTACGGATGATAATGCTGGTGATGCTACCAAGGATACTGGTGGTTCTAAGCCTTCGGGCGAAGGTAAAAATGATGGTGATCATGGTGCTGAGTCAGATTCTGACCTTCCACCTCCACCACCCCACGGAGGTACTCCTATTATTACTGCTACTAAACAACCATCAACCAGTATAGCTGATGCTTCTGAGATAGCTGGGTTGTCTACTCTAGCTGTTTACAGAACGATTGCCAGAATCACACCTGACATCACCAAGACCATCAGGGAAACTCTAGTTAATTGAATGGCTGAAGCTATTCGACGAGCTGGTTGTATTACCACTTCTGTTATTGAAACCCAGCTGTGTCAAGTAACTACCTTTACAGATCTAGTAGTTGATGCCATTCGACGCCATTATGAAGAGGAAGATGCACTTATGCAGCGAATCATCTCTCACAATGAGTATGCTAATCATATCACCAGACTTCAAAGCAGAACTGGATCAAGAAAGACAAAGGAATCAATTTCTAAATGAAGAAAATAGGGTTTTGGAAGAGAGATTAGAGTCACAGGAGCATCATATGGCTATCATGATTCATGTTTCTGCTTATCTTACTATGGTTGACACAATGCAACGCATGGCTGCTCTTCAAGCTGATGTTCGAGCCAGTGTAAATCAAATGTCCATGGGTGTTGCTAGAAATGAAGTTCGAACTTCAAATTTATGTCTTAGACAGTATGGTGTGGACCCTGGTGCTTACCCATCTCCTGCTGATGTTGAATGGAACAACTTTGCATACTTCATGCCAGATTCTGACAGTGATCTTGATGTGAGTGTTCCCACAGGCTCTACTTCTGCCCCTGCTGATGATAAAAATGGGGAATAGAGGGGGAGCATGAACATGAGAAAGCTCCTAAGCAGCAGAGGAGGGATGGTGATGATGGTGGTGATGGCGCTGATCAAGGAAATATTGGCCTGCCCATCAATGCTCATACTGAAGCAGGTGTCAAGGCTACTGGTGAATCTTAACCCAGTATGCCTACCACGTCTGTGGATGATATTGGTTCTAACAGTAAGCCCAGTGATGTTTCTGAACTGTCTTTGGCTAAATCCTTTGTTTCCTCTCAATCGATTGAAAAAAAAAGTTGAAAAGAAAAATGGAGAGGCACCAGAAGAGACAGCAGGACTAGAATGATGTCTTTAATACAAGATTTGAGGCCTATGCTGCAAGAAAAAGACACAGAATTGAGCATAGAAGAAGCCTCTCCCTTGAGAAACTTGAAATTCACAATGAACTGCTCAGTATTAATCAACACAAGAAATGTGCTCGAAAAAGAAATGCTAAGTTCATGTTGAAATATGATAGAAAGAAGGCAAAGCTGTATGCTGAGCTAGCAGAGAGAATCAAGAAGATGACACCTGAAGGGATTCAAAAATACCTAGATTCTAACAGGACAGGGGGAGAGAGCTGGTGTATTTATGAAATGGCTGGATGGTATGATGAAAAACATCCAATCTTCTCAACCTTCATCTTCTGCTCAGCCAGCTGCACCACAACAGCCAGTTGAGATCATCAACCTTGATGATGAAGAAGAAAAGCCAGTAGAGACAGATCTGTCTGCTACTGAGGGGGAGCACCTTGCAATAACTCCCCTACTGCCTTCACAAGAACCGGTATCCACACAAGAACTACCAAATGAACCCAAGCTAATTGATAAACAAAGGGTAAAATCTGCCCCTAGGGACAACCAGCCCCTAAGGAAAGAGCCCTTATTTGAGGCAGCTGGTGAAGGTACTGTGGCAGTTGTACCAGCTGATACTAATCAGTCAGCTGGTACTAAAGACACGGCAAGAAGTGATGTGATAGAAGACCCAGCCAGAAGTGTTCTGCTGAGTGAAAGAAGAACTGAAGACCTAGCAAAGGAAGATGACCTGGGAGTTAAAACTGATAATGATTCTATTGATGCGGCAAATTATACTGTCTGGGGTAGTGGCAGCTCAACGTTTGTCCAATCACCACTATCAGTAGATTCTCTTGCTTATTTTGATAGGAAATTGGGTGATCTTCACTTCTATGAACCAGTGGGTCCTTCAGGCACAACAGAATCACCATTTGTATATCCTCCATCTTCCCTCAAGAAAAATGACAAACATACCACTTGGGAAGATGACTCAGTTGCACAAGGAAAGCCTAACATAAGAAAGATGAATCCAGATGAAAGAGAGGCCTATAGGCTTGAGATCACTGTTCCTGAGTTGCTGAATCTAAGAGCAGCAGGGAGACCAGAAAGAATACGCCAAATCAGACTGTTGTATCATCCACTTGACCAACAATTTTAGATTGATGCCATGGAGTTCAACATTAATATTGGTATGTGTAATTAACTAGAGGGGGGAGGGAATAGTTACTTGATACGTTTTTAACACTTTTTCGATTGATCACCAAATTCGATTTAACTTTTGATCAACCAACTCAACTCAAACTTGATGTGTGTAGTGTATATGTTCAAAATGATAAATGAAGTAATGTAAAGAACATAGATACAAGGATTTATAGTTGTTCAGGTGGATGTTAACTAATCCACCTTAATCCCCTCCCCGATTACACTAATCGGGATTTGTTGCTTCACTAAGCACTTTTCTCCAAACCCGGTGGAGATCCGATTTACAAGTCTTCAACTTCTTTGGAAGACAAAAAACCTAATCTTTCTATCCCTTTGAAAGATCAACTCCAACCAAGATCAACTTGTCTTCACCTTGGATAAGTATTAACCTCCAAATAAGATTAATCAACTTCCTAAGTCCCTTTAAGGAAGTAGATCACTAAGCTAGCCTATACTTCTACTAATTGAAGTTACAAGACTTATACACTTTGCAATGATGATCCTAAGACAATTCTAGGACATACATTACATTAAGTAAACTCACAAGATAAATGATTTTGATTAGTAAGTTTATAACAACCCAGTTCTATATCTATGAGATCATAGAATCTTCTCTTGCTTGATCACATTTGAGTAGTAATTGATGCACTTATGATCACTGGAAATAAGCCTTTGAAATATGCAAGAGGGTCAGCTTTAAATGCTCTTAAATGTTTGCCTTTTATAGTGGGATTCAAAAAGTAGCTGTTGACACATGGTTGCCTTCACGGTCGACCGTGGTGTGACCGTGCGTGCTCCACTCCAAATTTGGTATCTGTTGTATAGCCGTTTGACTCAAATTTGAACACCACATTTTGGCACCTTTACTACTTCTAGCACCTGCAAAAGAAACCAAACATCCTATACAAGTACTATATGCATTAAGTGTGTGAGATTTGGTCTTAATGCATGAAAGTGACTAATCATTCCAAAAGTGGCAAACCCAACATTCTTGGAGAAATGTCTTGATTGATATTTTGGGAAATCTCAGTTTGGTCAAGACTTAGTTAGTTACTTTAATGCCCTTGGTTCAATTCTAAAGACTATTCACTATGGCATTAACTTTCTAGTTTCAATTTGTAACGACCCGTCAAAATTGCTATTGACGCGGCACGTTAATCATTGATTCCACAGTGAGGTTTTGACCTCTATATGATACGTTTTGATAAAATATTGCATTCATTAAAATAAGTGACTTTCTAAACATAGAAAGTTATAAACATGTGGGCGAGTGCTTAGGTATAAGCAAAACCCCAAAATACATAAGTCTTTAATTTACAGGTTGACATCACAGTCCAATTATTTATTACACAATGCAGTTTTATTTAGAATGCAATAAACTTTATACAAAGCATGAGAGACTCCATGCAGGCAACAAGCACATCACAGCGGAAGCAGTCTAAGGATCTGAGAATAAAAACATGCTAAAAAGGTCAACACGAATGTTGGTGAGTTATAGGTTTAATTGCTCGAGTCATAAATATATATAAAGATAGACCACAAGATTTCATCAAAAGTTTATCAATAGATTCTACATAACAGAGCACCCTGGTAACTAAACTTAACGCTATAGTGATAATTACCCCATTCGTTTTAATACACGCAAACTAACATGTCTTAAACTCAAATAACATACCTCCGTTAAAAGGCTAGCGCTCTAGCTCGGACGGGGATGTCAAGCCCTATGGATCCATATACAATTATTCGTGCCCACCAGTCCATATCCTATGTACTGGCAGCTACTAGTTACCAAAGCTAAGAGATTTTTGGTTTAACTCAGTGTAGAATTTTGTATGTACTTGTGTCTTATTGCGTTTAAAATAAATTGCATGTATTCTCAGCCCAAAAATATTTAAAGTATTTAAAAAGGGAGACTATAAACTTACGGTTCAATATTGAGACTCAATATTGTAGCTAAATTGCATAGATGTAATGATGGTAGACGACTGTATGGTTGGCCTTGGATTCAAGAACAATACCCCGAACAATACCCAATATTTCCTTAGCTTAAAGCGGTTTGAAACCCGAATTAAAACACCCTCGAATATACTTTATTATTATTAAACTTAAATTATAAATTATAATTATAATATAAATTTTGATTACAGAGATTTAAGTAAAACTCGTCGAGCAAACTGGCATATTTATATTACTTTTCCATTTACTGTAGCTCATGCGATCGCATGAGTTTTCAGTGTTTTTGCCATGCGATCGCATGGCCGCCTTATCCGTTTTTGTTTGCTAGTTCGTCGATTTCAAATAGTGTTTACTGTAGTAAATAGTGTTTACTGTAGCAAATAGTGTGTACTGTAGCAATGCACTGTAGCAAAAAGTGTTTACTATAGCAAAGTCGTTTCACTGTAGCACTGTAGCAAAGTACGGTTTCACTGTAGCAAATAGTGTTTCATTGTAGCACTGTAGCAAAGTACGGTTTTACTGTAGCAAATATTTATATTACTTTTCCATTTACTGTAGCAAATAGTGTTTATTGTAGCAAAGTCATTTCACTGTAGCAATGTAGCAAAGTACGGTTCACTGTAGCAAATAGTGTTTTACTATAGCAAATAGTGTTTACTGTAGCAAAGTCATTTTTACTGTAGCAAATAGTGTTAGGTTTTAACAAGTTTCATAATACTTAGAACATTTTAAGAAACAAATTAAAGCGGAAGCATGTAAGTATTACCATTTAAAACTTGTATTCCTTTAACCTTTTAAAGTTAAAACCCAATTAGGATCAAGTTATGATATATGCTTACAAACTACAAGATAGTAAGGAGGTTATACCTATTCCAAGCTAGGTAATGAATGATGAAGATGATGATGATTAATAGAGCTCCAAAACTATGAAACCTCAACTTGTTATACCCCAAGCTTATCACCAACACCTTGTACTTTGGTTAGGATTTATTATCACTTGAAATTAGCTTGCAAAAAAAAAGGTTTGAGAACCCTTTCTCCCTCACAAAACTCACGGCAGACAGCAGCTCCAAAGGAGTGTTTTGTGCAGTTTTTTTTTGAAGTTTACTTGGTGTGTTTGCATGTACTAGTGATTCCCTAAAAACCTTGGTACTTATGCCACATGAATATATGAAGTAACCACTCATGTGGCTAGTCAAATGCATGCTTGGATGGACTCCAATGCCACTAGTATTTTTATAAAATGGTTTTATAAAACATGACAATTTTTATAAAACTTGCTCATTTTATAAACTTGCAATTTAAATTTTATGCACATTCCATTTTATATAAAACCAATTTATATAAAAATGCAACATAAATTAATTAATCATTTAACCAATAAATAATTAAATCCATATTATATAAATTATTCCATAATTTATATATATATATGTACACATCAAGTAAAATTTAAGAAAACCAATTTTCTTTAAAGTTCAAGTGTCGCGTATTTGATCAATGAACCAATCGTTACAATCAAATACTAATAAGGTGTCGGTAAGCTTGTTATTG
This sequence comes from Rutidosis leptorrhynchoides, assembly GCF_046630445.1. Lineage (NCBI taxonomy): Eukaryota > Viridiplantae > Streptophyta > Magnoliopsida > Asterales > Asteraceae > Rutidosis > Rutidosis leptorrhynchoides. The sequence continues at coordinate 205,649,103 of NC_092340.1, forward strand.
GGTATGACCCGACTTGGATCACAACATATTCGCCACATTAATTTAATATGTCTCTCGGGCATACGAAAAAACCTTCAATCTCCCACTTGCACGAGAAACATAAGAAATTAATGCAAGTGATGGATACAGCCTAACACACCGTCCATCACCCCTAATATGTTATGACTTTGTGCCATTCAATAACATCATCCCTTTCGAGTTCCCATCTCGAATATGAATAGGTGAATCTTTCATTATTTCCTTTCGTCCTAGATGTCATGTTAAATCCAAGAGATACAGAGTGATCACTCTCTTATAGATTTAACTTTTCAGTCCTTAGACATCTGACTCTCAACGAATAAGAGGGACAAATTCCATCTTGACTACATACGTCCTAGATATACACCTTGTAATATACCTGAGTTCTTCCTTATGTACTACCATGTTTCAGAATAGCGAAGGAAAGAATCAAGACACAGTACTTGGTGAATATCCGAACCCAATATGTATCTCAGGTCAGAGGATACAATGATATTCGCCTTTACTCAAGATTACATGTGATCAACCACAAAGGCTCTATACAGTAATTCTTGAGAGCGGGTCTTCCAATATTTGTTTCCCACAAATATCTATGAACCTTGGTTGCAACCTTGCCCCACATTCAACCTATGAATGTATACCAATCCGAGTTCATAATAGTCTAAACCTCACACTTGTTCCTACAAATGTGATCGACTACGGAAATTTAGAATAATTGCTTATTCATGGATGAAATATGCAAAATAGGAACATAACTCAAATAAATTAACACCATAGTTATATTAATGAGTTTGAATAATTTCGTTCCGGTACAATACATAAAATAGATCATATCCAATCACTAGAATATCGAAGCCCTAATGCACAAACATGTCCCTCATGTTTTGGCCCATGTAAAAGCTTCGTGAGTGGATCCGCAACATTATGATCTGTATGAACTTTGCGAATACATATCTTTCCTTTTTCAACTTCATCCCTTATGTAGTTGAATCTCCGCTCAATTTGACGAGTCTTTTGATGGGCACGAGGTTCCTTGATTTGAGCAATCGCACCCTCGTTGTCACAAAAGATCTCAAGAGGGTCCTGAATGGAAGGGACCACTCCTAAGTCGTCGATGAATTTCTTCATCCATGCAGCTTCCTGTGCTGCCAATGAGGCGGCAATGTACTCCGACTCTGTAGTGGATAACGCAACAACCTCCTGTTTCGAACTCTTCCAAGAGACCGCACCTCCATTTAATGTAAATACATAACCGGATTGTGATCGAGAATCATCTCGATCAGTTTGGAAGCTCGCGTCCACGTAACCTTTTACAGCGAGTTCCTCCTCACCAGACCCATATATTAGAAACATATCCTTAGTCCTCCTAAGGTATTTCAATATGCTTTTAACAGCAATCCAATGACTATTTCCTGGGTTATTCTGGTATCTACTTGTCAAGCTTAGAGCGCATGACACATCCGGTCTAGTACATATCATTGCATACATGATAGACCCAATAGCAGATGCGTATGGGACTTTCTTCATTCTCTCTTGTTCATCTTTCGTGGTAGGACACTGAGATGAACTGAGAACGGTTCCCTTTTGAATAGGTACCAAACCTCTCTTAGAGTTTTCCATCTTGAACCTTTTCAAGATTTTATCAATGTATGTACTTTGACTTAAACCTATCAATCTCTTGGATCTATTCCTATAGATCCCTATCCCCAATATGTATTGTGCATCTCCAAGATCCTTAATGGAGAAGCAACTCTTTAGCCAAGTTTTGACTCCTTGCATTGTGGTAATATCATTCCCAAATAATAATATATCATCCACATATAGTACAAGGAACATGATAGTGCTCCCACTAGCTTTCTTATATACACAAGCTTCATCACCATTTTTAATGAAGCCAAATTTCTCGGCTTCCTCATTAAAACGATGATTCCACATTCTAGATGCTTGTTTCAATCCGTAGATTGACTTCTTTAACTTGCATACACTTTTAGGATATTTTGGATCAACAAAACCTTCAGGCTGGACCATATAGACATCTTCCATAAGATATCCATTTAGGAAAGCGGTTTTGACATCCATTTGCCATATTTCATAGTCGTAGTGAGCAGCAATGGCAAATAATATCCTAATAGACTTTAGCATTGCCACTGGCGAGAAAGTTTCATCATAATCAACCCCTTGAGTTTGAGTGAAACCTTTTGCTACAAGTCTAGCTTTATATGTATCCAAGTTTCCATGTATGTCGGTTTTCTTCTTGAAAAGCCATTTGCAATCAACTAGCTTAGAGCTAGGAGGTTGCTCAACAAGTTCCCACACTTGGTTTTCATACATGGATTGCATCTCGGCGTTCATGGCTTCCTGCCATTTATCTTTATCAATCCTTGATAAAGCATCTTGGTAGTTTGTTGGTTCATCCAAATCAACCGTATAGCAACCATCTATGAGAAACCCATATCTCTCAGGAGGATTGCTAATCCTACCAGATCTATGAATGTCTTGTGTATTTTGATCATCCATTTGATCACTATCAACATTTTCATGTTGAGTGCTAGTGTCAACCAATTGTGTATCATCTACTTGATCTTGAACCTCTTCAAGATCTATCTTCCTTTCACTATTTCCTTCCATTAGGAACTTAGTTTCAAGGAATTCCGCCTTCTGAGCAACAAATACATTCTGCTCGGATGGATCATAGAAATAGTATCCCATATCATCCTTGGGATATCCTATGAAGATACACTTCGTGGATCGTGCATTCAACTTATTAGGGACGTAACGCTTAGGATAAGCTTCACATCCCCATACCTTTAAGTATGATAGAGATGGAGGTTTACCAAACCACATCTCGTGAGGAGTTCGTTCCACTTTCTTGGTTGGGGCCATATTTAAAATACGAGCCGCGGAGCTTAGACAATAACCCCAAAATGATAGAGGTAACGAGCTTCTTGCCATCATAGATCGAACCATATCCATTAGGGTTCGGTTTCTCCTTTCGGAAACTCCATTAAGTTGGGGTGTTCCGGGTGGAGTAAGTTGTGAGATAATCCCACAACTCCTAAGATGATCTTGGAAGGCATCGCTTAGGTATTCACCTCCTCTATCGGTACGAAGTACCTTAATTGTCCTATTGAGTTGATTTTGTAGTTCGTTTTGATATTCTTTGAATGCTTCAAACATTTCGTCCTTGTGTCTTAATAAGTAGACATATCCGAAACGACTAAAGTCATCAATGAAAGTAACAAAGTATCTTTCACCATTACTAGTCATGGGTTTAAAGGGTCCACATACATCCGAATGTATTAATCCCAATAAATCTTTAGCCCTTTCATAGGTCCCTTTGAAAGGTGCTTTAGTCATCTTGCCTTGTAAACAAGATTCACATACTTCAAACGAATCCATTTCATTTGATTTCAAAAGTCCATTCTTTTGAAGTGTATGTATTCGGTTCTTGTTTATGTGACCAAGGCGACAATGCCATAAGTATGAATCACTCAAATCCCTTTTGAGTTTCTTGGTGCTTGTATGGTACATTGAGCTACTAGATGATGTGTCATCATGAACCAATTCATAAATTCCATTTGATGGTGAAGCCTTGAAATAGAATACATTATCTAAATAAATATGGATATCATCATTAACAAAATTAAGATAAAAACCACATTGTTTCAAGCGGGAAATGGAAATAATGTTTCGACATAAGTCGGGTGCATACAAAACATCATTCAAAATAAGTTCCAAACCACTTGGAAGCTTTATCACAAAGTCTCCTTGAGCCTTAACTTGCACTTTGGCTCCATTACCCATGTAGAGACTTGATGTTCCCGTTTGCTTGCTACTTCTTTTGAACCCCTGCAATGAATTGCAAATGTGAGTTCCACATCCAGTGTCTAATACCCATGTATTAGAAGAAGTAATACTAAGCTCTATATATACCATATATACATTACCTGAGGTTTGCCCTGCATCCCTCTTGTCCTTCAACTCCTTAAGATAGACCGGACAGTTTCGTTTCCAATGACCCATCTCACCGCAACCGAAACATGGGTCTTCCTTGGGGTTTGCCTTCTCGGCTACCTTTTGCTTCTTAGCCTTGTTGATGATTGGGGTAACCATCTTCCCCTTCCCTTTGCCTTGATGGGCGGGTCCTTTTCTCTTAGCCACCTTTGGCTTAGAGGTGTTACCTTTGGATCCACCTTGATCGATTGCTAACACGGGTAAAGCCCTTTTACCCATGCTAGTTTCCGCCGTTCTAAGCATACCGTGAAGCTCACCTATGCTCTTATCCATCCCATTCATATTGTAATTAATTACAAATTGGTCAAACCTTTTTGATAGGGAGTTAAGGATAAGATCGGTGGCTAACTCATTAGATATGTTTAGGTTAAGACGGTTAGCACGATCGATAAGGCTTTTCATCTTAAGTACATAAGATGAAACTGATTGGGTATCGTCCATACGACAAGCATGTAGCGCCCGAACCGTTTCGAATCGCTCGACACGCGCTTGTTGAAGGAACATCTCCTTCAATTGCGTTATCATGTCGTATGCACTATGATGCTCGAAATCCTTTTGGAGTTCGGGTATCATAGTCCCAAGCATTAAGCATGAGACTTGAAGGGAGTCGTGGCAATACTTATCGTAAGAGGCCATTGCCTCCACATCATTCTCATCCGGTTGATCGGGAATGAGGTCCTCAAGCACATACATTTTATCCTCTTGTTTGAGGACAATCCGAAGATTGCGGAACCAATCCATAAAGTTTGTATGGTTGAGTTTGTCTTTCTCTAAGAGAGACCTTAATGATAGGTGGTTTAGATTAAGTGGTGCGTTTGGAATGTTGTTGTTGTTATTGGCGGCCATATACAAAATTAACAAAGTTCGTTTAAGTATCGATTTTAATTTAACATTCAATACCCTTTAAATCAAATTGAATTATTAAATTCTAGAATCCAACGGTAAACCAAATTTCGGTTAGGTGACCTTTATCCCGCAATTTGATTTAGCTAGGTAGTCAATAAATGACAATTGCAATCCATTTGCAACTTCTAGAGTATGGGATCATGCAATCCTTTTGCATGGCATATTTATCCCATCAACGCCTATTTGTTCTTCATGCTTCGGTGACCCTAAGTTCATGATTCCCAAATCAAGTCGTCCTACTTGTATAGACTTGTAAATTTAACATACATGTGGTTAGGTGACCTTTATCCCACAAGCATGCGAAATTTACCTTAATCATATTAGTTTGCTCATAACGGTTAGGTGACCTTTATCCCATCATGAGTTCCCTAATACTTTTAAGTGTCACACAATAGGATGGCGTTAAACTTGTTTACCTTGTTAGTGAAAGGGATTTTGAGTTTTCGTTAATTCTAGTTTGAGAAAACTTTTGCACCATACACCAACATGCATTTAGTGTATGGTTTATTTGAAAATCCATTTTCATGTTATGTAATAAAGCCAATTTTATTACATTGATATAAACCATTTTATCATGTTCTTAATAACCGATTATTAATGTCCTTTTAGCCGTTTTTAATTTAACCATTTAAATTGACGTTTTGCATGTCGTTAATAATGTCAATTTTAACCAATTTAAATTGCCATTTTAGTTTGTTGTTAACTTGTGTGATTAACTTGTAGCATACAAACATACAATCCACATAATCATACAAAACAACCACGCATGCAAAATCATATGTTCACAATCAAGCCATTTTTGGTAGGCATTTGTTTAGCCGAAAACAAATGCCACCGGTTAAGGGTAATAACACAAAGTAGGAGATTTTAAAATCTCCCACTTAATCTTGCATCCAAATGCTTCTTCATGTGTTCTTCAAGTCTTCATCATCTTCATCATTTTACAAAATATATCCTAATACATTTTGTCTAGCAAATGAAATACAACCTAATCTATTTTACATACCAAATATAAAATAAATTACATAACCAAATGAATATTATTAGAAACCAATTGAATAATTATTACATGCCTTTTGAATGAATGATAATACATACCAAATGAATCATAAATCAACCAAACACACATGCATGCAACACAAGGTCAAGGCTAGGATTGTGAACATTACATACAACCAAAATTAGACCAAATGGAAGAACCCAAAAACCCATTTTGGGTCTCCTTAAATTCGGCCTAAATACCAAACCCACCCAAACCCTTAAATTTTTGCATTTTACTTACATGCATGTTCATAAAATGCAAAATATAGTGGGTTTAACATATCATCTCGAAGCATATTTCATCAACTTCGGCTCTAGATACCATTGTTAGGTTTTAACAAGTTTCATAATACTTAGAACATTTTAAGAAACAAACTAAAGCGGAAGCATGTAAGTATTACCATTTAAAACTTGTAGTCCTTTAACCTTTTAAAGTTAAAACCCAATTAGGATCAAGTTGTGATATATGCTTATAAACTACAAGATAGTAAAGAGGTTATACCTATTCCAAGCTAGGTAATGAATGATGAAGATGATGATGATGAATAGAGCTCCAAAACTATGAAACCTCAAGTTGTTATACCCCAAGCTTATCACCAACACCTTGTACTTTGGTTAGGATTTATTATCACTTGAAATTAGCTTGCAAAAAAAAAGGTTTGAGAACCCTTTCTCCCTCACAAAACTCACGGCAGACAGCAGCTCCAAAGGAGTGTTTTGTGCAGTTTTTTTTTGAAGTTTACTTGGTGTGTTTGCATGTACTAGTGATTCCCTAAAAACCTTGGTACTTATGCCACATGAATATATGAAGTAACCACTCATGTGGCTAGTCAAATGCATGCTTGGATGGACTCCAATGCCACTAGTATTTTTATAAAATGGTTTTATAAAACATGACAATTTTTATAAAACTTGCTCATTTTATAAACTTGCAATTTAAATTTTATGCACATTCCATTTTATATAAAACCAATTTATATAAAAATGCAACATAAATTAATTAATCATTTAACCAATAAATAATTAAATCCATATTATATAAATTATTCCATAATTTATATATATATATGTACACATCAAGTAAAATTTAAGAAAACCAATTTTCTTTAAAGTTCAAGTGTCGCGTATTTGATCAATGAACCAATCGTTACAATCAAATACTAATAAGGTGTCGGTAAGCTTGTTATTGGGTATGACCCGACTTGGATCACAACATATTCGCCACATTAATTTAATATGTCTCTCGGGCATACGAAAAAACCTTCAATCTCCCACTTGCACGAGAAACATAAGAAATTAATGCAAGTGATGGATACAGCCTAACACACCGTCCATCACCCCTAATATGTTATGACTTTGTGCCATTCAATAACATCATCCCTTTCGAGTTCCCATCTCGAATATGAATAGGTGAATCTTTCATTATTTCCTTTCGTCCTAGATGTCATGTTAAATCCAAGAGATACAGAGTGATCACTCTCTTATAGATTTAACTTTTCAGTCCTTAGACATCTGACTCTCAACGAATAAGAGGGACAAATTCCATCTTGACTACATACGTCCTAGATATACACCTTGTAATATACCTGAGTTCTTCCTTATGTACTACTTGTACATATATATATATATATATATATATATATATATATATATATATATATATACATACATATAATTATTCATGAATCGTCGAGAGTAGTCAAAGGTAATTGTATATATGAAACAGTTCTAAAATTTTTGAGACTCAATCTAACAGACTTTGTTTAACGTGTCAAAATAAAAAAATCGTATAGAGAATTGGTTTAAATAAGTAGAAATTTTTCGGGTCATCACAGTACCTCCCCGTTAAAGAAAATTTCGTCCCGAAATTTTGAGTAGTACCTGTTTCATGAGCGATATCAGTGAACAAATGTGGATACTTTTGCTTCATTTGATCTTCACGTTCCCAAGTAAACTCGGGTCCTCGTCTTGTGTTCCAACGAACTCGAACTATCGGTATTTTGCTTTATTTTAATTGTTTGACCTCACGGTCCATGATTTCAATAGGTTCTTTGATAAAATGGAGTTTATCATTGATTCGTATTTCGTCAAGAGGAATTACGACATCCTCTTCAGCTAAACATTTCTTTAAATTTGACACATGAAATGTGTTGTGAACACTACTAAGTTCTTGCGGTAGCTTTAATCGATAAGCAACTGCTCCAATTCTTTCAGTGATTTCAAAGGGTCCTACATACCTAGGACTTAGCTTTCCTCGTTTACCGAATCGTTCAACGCCTTTCCAGGGTGACACTTTCAACATGACTTTATCACCCACTTGAAATTCTAGCGGGTTTCTTCTTACATTAGCATAACTCTTTTGGCGACTCATGGTTGTTATCAATCGCTGTTGTATTTGAATGATCTTGTCAGTGGTTTCATGAATAATTTCTGGTCCAGTAAGTTGTCTTTCTCCTACTTCACTCCAATAGATAGGAGATCTGCACTTTCTACAGTAAAGTGCTTCAAATGGCGCTGCGTTGATGCTCGTATGATAGCTGTTATTGTGTAAAAATTCTGCCAACGGTAAGTGTCGATCCCAACTGGTTCCAAAGTCAATCACGCATGCCCGTAACATGTCTTCCAATGTTTGTATTGTTCTTTCACTTTGACCATCTGTCTGTGGGTGATAAGCGGTGCTCATATCTAATCGAGTTCCCAATGCTTTTTGTAATGACTGCCAAAAATGTGATGTGAATCTGGTGTCGCGATCAGATATGATAGAGATGGGTACACCATGTCTGGAAACTACTTCCTTCAAATATAGGCGTGCTAATTTCTCCATACTGTCTGTCTCCTTTATTGGTAGAAAGTGAGCTGATTTAGTTAGACGATCAACTATCCCCCAAATAGTATCATGACTACTTGCAGTCCTTGGCAATTTCGTAATGAAATCCATGGTTATTCTTTCCCATTTCCACTGCAGAATTTCTGGTTGTTGCAGTAATCCTGATGGATTTTGGTGCTCAGCTTTGACCTTTGCACACGTTAAACATTTGCTTACATAAGTAGCAATTTCTGTCTTCATATTAGGCTACCAATAGAACTTCTTGAGATCGTGGTACATTTTCCCATTTCCTGGGTGAATTGAGTACCTCGTTTTGTGTGCTTCATCTAGTACTAGTTGTCTTAGGTTACCATTTCTTGGTACCCATATCCTACCAGCAAAATACAGGGTTCCATAGGCTTTTACTTCAAGCTATTTTTCTAACCCTCTGCTCATTTCACCTTTTTCATTTTCTTCTTTTAAAGCCTCTAACTGTGCTGCTTGAATTTGCTTTGTGAGATCAGTATGAATTGTAATATTCAATGCTCGGACCCTAAGAGGTTTTACTCTTTCTTTCCGACTTAGGGCATCAGCTACCACATTAGCCTTTCGGGGGTGGTAACGGATTTCACAATCGTAATCATTTAACAACTCTACCCAGTGACGTTGCCTCATATTGAGTTGTTTTTGATCAAAAATATGCTGAAGACTCTTATGATCGGTGTACACTGTACACTTGGTGCCATATAGATAGTGTCTCCATATTTTGAGTGCAAAAACTACTGCTCCAGGTTCCAAATCGTGCGTCGTATAGTTCTTTTCTTGAATTTTTAGTTGTCGTGAGGCATATGCGATAACTTTTGTGCGTTGCATTAATACACATCCTAAACCTTGGCGCGAAGCATCACAATAGATCACGAAATCATCATTTCCTTCTGGTAATGACAAAATGGGTGCATACGTTAACTTCTTCTTTAATAACTGGAATGAGGATTCCTGTTCCGTGGACCAATCATACTTCTTTCCCTTTTGAGTCAATGCAGTTAAGGGTTTGGCGATTCTAGAGAAATCTTGAATGAATCTTCGGTAGTAACCAGCAAGACCTAAGAATTGGCGGATTTGTGTTGGAGTCTTCGGTGTTTCCCACTTACTAATGGCTTCGATCTTGGCAGGGTCAACTTTAATTTCATGTTTACTGACAACATGGCCCAAAAATTGTACTTCTTGTAACCAGAAATCACACTTCGAAAATTTTGCGTACAATTCTTCTATCTTGAGTATCTCTAGTACCAGTATTAAGTGTTGCTCATGTTCTTCCTTATTCTTCGAGTAAATCAATATGTCGTCGATAAAAACAATGACAAATTTGTCTAAATATGGTCTATAGATGCGATTCATTAGATCCATGAATACTGCTGGAGCATTAGTTAATCTAAAAGGCATGACTAGAAACTCATAGTGACCGTAACGGGTTCTGAACGCGGTTTTAGGAACATCTTCTTCCTTCACTCTCAGCTGATGATATCCAGAGCGTAGATCAATCTTGGAATAAATACTTGATCCTTGCAATTGATCAAACAAATCATCCTCGGTAATGGGTACTGATTCTTGATCGTTAATTTGTTTAATTCTCGGTAATCTATGCACATTCTCATAGATCCATCCTTCTTCTTGACGAACAGAATAGGAGCACCCCAAGGTGAAAAACTGGGACGAATAAATCCATGGTCCGATAATTCTTGCAACTGGTCTTGTAATTCTTGCATTTCTGAAGGTGCAAGTCTATATGGGGATCGGGCTACAGGTGCGGCTCCTGGTACGAGATCAATCTGGAATTCTACACATCTGTGTGGAGGTAGCCCCGGTAATTCTTCTGAAAATACTTGGGGATATTCTCTTACAACCGGCATGTCATCAATGCTTCTTTCTTCAGTATCGATCTTCTTTACGTGTGCCAGAATAGCATAACAACCTTTTCTTATAAGTTTCTGGGCCTTCATACAGCTGATAAAGTTCAGCTTTGAGTTGCTCTTCTCCCCATAAATCATTAATGACGTTTCATCCTTACGAGGGATGCAGATTGCTTTCTCAGCACAAACAACTTCCGCTCTTGTTTTGGACATCCAGTCCATGCCAACGATTACGTCAAAACTTCCTAATTCTACAGGTATCAAATCGATTTTGAAGGTTTCACCAGCGAGATTTATTTCGCAACCATGGCAAATTTTATCGGCTTTTATCAGTTTACCATTAGCTAATTCAATCGTATATTTATCGTCTAGAGGCAATGATGCACATTTTAGTTTAGAACTAAAGTCTTTACACATATAACTTCTATTAGCACCCGCATCAAACATAATAGAAGCTAGTTGATTATTAACGGTAAACGTACCCGTGACAAGATTAGGATCCTCACGTGCTTCACTGGTACTAACATTAAATGCCCTCCCACGTGCGGGCTCTTTGTTCTTCTCCGTATCAGAGCATTGATTTATAAAGTGACCAGACTTCCCGCATCCAAAACATTTCTTAACATCGGTCGATTTTGTCTTTACTTCAGAAACGGTGGCATAACAATCTTTCGCTACATGTCCTTTCTTGTTGCACTTATCACAGACCACTTGGAAATAACCTGCATGATGTGTGTAACATCTTTTTGTAGAATGGATGGGGTCCCTTATAGTTTGGACTTGCAGTTGCCTCATCTTGTTTACCTTTAAAAGTTTCTTGTTTCTTCAGGTGAGTACTTTTGCCCTTATAGTCTTCCCATTTCCTCTTTCCTTCAGTTATCTTGACTTCGGTAATTGGTGCCTTAATCGAACTCTCTGTGATCTGGTCCATGAGTTGGTGTGCCATTGTCATGGCTTCCTGCATCGTATTCGGTTTGGACGATGTAACATTTCCTTTGATATTGATCGATAAACCGTCAATATACATTTCTATCTTTCGTTTCTCATTTGGCACCAATTCGAGACACAACAAGGCTAGTTCCATGAAACGCTTTTCATAGTTATTGAGATTCGCGCCGAAAACCTTCAGATTACGTAACTCAGATTCCATTTTTCTGATCTCGTTTCGTGGACAGTACTCCTCGATTAGCATATTTTTCAGTTCTTCCCAAGAGATATCATATGCCGTATCTACTCCTTCTGCTTTAGCATAATTGTTCCACCAAGTAAGTGCACCGTCTTGCAACGTGCACGAAGCATACTTTGACTTGTCTCCATAATTACTGATTTTGAAAACGGACTCCATCTTTTCAAACCATCGGGTTAGACCGACTGGTCCCTCGGTTCCACTAAACGTATGTGGTTTGCATCCTTGAAAGATTTTGTATGAGCATCCGTTTCGTGAGTTTGTGTTTACGACTGCTGCTTTGGCTGCTGCTTCGGCTGTTGCTTTTGCTACCTCAGCTGCAGCAATTTTTTCATTCACACGTTTCTCGACTAGTTCCTCAAACTCAGCATCCGACATTTGAGACATGTTTCTTCAATAAATACAACAGAGATAATTTAATCATATAGAATATTATAGGTAAAATGGGTTGTCAATAGTTAATCGTAGCATATTAATAATATGAACCAATTATTATAAAAGCCTTTTCTTCTTATTAGCATTTTATAATTATTTCTAGGGTATTACTTACCCGTTAAGTTCATACATAATAGCTAGTACAAGGAATTAACTACTAAAATCCTAATAATATTCCACTATGAAAAATTATAGCGAGTTACTACGTTATTATGTAATAATAATAATAATAAGAAGTAGTAATAATAAAAATAATCATTCCATGCATTTATTATTAATAAACCAAAATAATACAATACCATACAATACCGATATTTTACATATGCTTATTTTACATAACAAGATAGAGTAGCACACATAAGCAATAGAATAGCGCATGGAAGATTTATGGTTGCGAGGTCGTTTATTCAGAACTATCATAAACTTCTTCCCATTTGGTTCTCTCTGCCAATTGTTTGTGTGAACATGGTCCGACAGACATTCTGGCAGTGTATTTAATTTTTTATTGGGGTTTTGAGGTACTCGGTGCCTCAGTGGGTTTACTATGGTAAGGGTGGTGACGAACCGAATGGTCCTGTTCCTTTTTAATAATTAAGGACTTTTTATTATTGTGGTTGTTTTTATTATCTATAGCAAGTTGGAATTTCTCCTTAGTGACTTCTTTCATTTCATTAGCGAAATCCTCTTCCTCACTGATCTCGTCTGATGACGAACTGTCTGAGTCATGTGTAGGAGAATATGATGATGAATTGTCTGAATTATGTATACGAGAATATGTACCGGTGGTCATGAACCGAAATCTGCCTGGCGTAATCTGCACAACCCGCCCGTCGGTGGTGTATCTGGCCCAATTCCATGTTCATTTAGAAATGGACGATCCTCGTTTACTCCAGGGATCATGGGTCCATGCCAATGATACTGTGGCTCCGGAAAACTAGAGTTGGGTGGAGCTGGGACCTCCTCTGGGTTAACCTGAAGTTGAGATTCTCCGGCTAACACAATTTCTTCTTTAATAGGTATTGGAACGCCCTTTTCAGTTGTGGATAGAATAGATTCAGTGTCCGATTCCGAGTCATACAAAATGATAGGATTAGAAGAAGTCATCTATCACATAATTGAAACAATAATTACGTTAGCATATAAATATATCACATATAATGTTTTTAACAAAATGATAAGCAAAAATCAGTAAAAACAGATATGGTCATAGTCCAGCCTCACTAATGCATCCTAACAATAACTAGTTAAACACATTAATGCAAATTCTGGTTCCCTATAACCTCAAGCTCGGATACCAACTGTAACGACCCGTCAAAATCGCTATTGACGCGGCACGTTAATCATTGATTCCACAGTGAGGTTTTGACCTCTATATGATACGTTTTGATAAAATATTGCATTCATTAAAATAAGTGACTTTCTAAACATAGAAAGTTATAAACATGTGGGCGAGTGCTTAGGTATAAGTAAAACCCCAAAATACATAAGTCTTTAATTTACAGGTTGACATCACAGTCCAATTATTTATTACACAACGCAGTTTTATTTAGAATGCAATAAACTTTATACAAAGCATGAGAGACTCCATGCAGGCAACAAGCACATCACAGCGGAAGCAGTCTAAGGACCTGAGAATAAAACATGCTAAAAAAATCAACACGAATATTGGTGAGTTATAGGTTTAATTGCTCGAGTCATAAATATATATAAAGATAGACCACAAGATTTCATCAAAAGTTTATCAATAGATTCTACGTAACAGAGCACCCTGGTAACTAAACTTAACGCAATAGTGATAATTACCCCATTCATTTTAATACACGCAAACCAACGTGTCTTAAACTCAAATAACATACGTCCGTTAAAAGGCTAGCGCTCTAGCTCGAACGGGGATGTCAAGCCCTATGGATCCATATACAATTATTCGCGCCCACCAGTCCATATCCTATGTACTGGCAGCTACTAGTTACCAAAGTTAAGGGATTTTCGGTTTAACTCAGTGTAGAATTTTGTATGTACTTGTGTCTTATTGCATTTAAAATAAATTGCATGTATTCTCAGCCAAAAATATTTAATGTATTTAAAAAGGGAGACTATAAACTCACAGTTCAATATTGAGACTCAATATTGTAGGCAAATTACGTAGACGTAATGATGGTAGATGACTGTATGGTTGGCCTTGGATTCAAGAACAATACCCCGAACAATATCCAATATTTTCTTAGCTTAAAGCGGTTTGAAACCCGAATTAAAACACCCTCGAATATACTTTATTATTAATAAACTTAAATTATAAATTATAAATTATAATTATAATATAAATTTTGATTACAGAGATTTAAGTAAAACTCGTCGAGCAAACGGCATATTTATATTACTTTTCCATTTACTGTAGCTCATGCGATCGCATGAGTTTTCAGTGTTTTTGCCATGCGATCGCATGGCCTCCTTATCCGTTTTTGTTTGCTAGTTCGTCGACATCAAATAGTGTTTTACTGTAGCAAAATAGTGTGTTACTGTAGTAAATAGTATTACTAGCAAATAGTGTACTGTAGCAATGCGCAAATAGTGTTTACTATAGTAAAGTCGTTTCAATGTAGCACTGTAGCAAGTATGGTTTCACTGTAGCAAATAGTGTTTCACTGTAGCACTGTAGCAAAGTACGGTTTACTGTAGAAAATATTTATATTACTTTTCCATTTACTGTAGCAAATAGTGTTTACTGTAGCAAAGTCGTTTTCACCGTAGCACTGTAGCAAAGTACGGTTTCACTGTAGCAAATAGTGTTTTACTATAGCAAATAGTGTTTACTGTAGCAAAGTCATTTTTACTGTAGCAAATAGGATTTTACTGTAGGAAAGTCGTTTTTACTTGTACATATATATATATATACAAACATATAATTATTCATGAATCGTCGAGAGTAGTCAAAGGTAATTGTATATATGAAACAGCTCTAAAAATTTTGAGACTCAATCTAACAGACTTTGTTTAACGTGTCAAAATAAAAAAATCGTATAGAGAATTGGTTTAAATAAGTCAAAAATTTTCGGGTCATCACACAATTAATCACAAGTCATGTTCTTTTTGAGTTTAGTTTAGAGATTAATTGAATAATGTCTCTATAAGATAATCATGAAATATGTAGAGACATCAAAGTTTAGTCTTAAGTAATCACCCTTAGTTACTTAGACTAGACCAAATAGACAATTGACTATACTTTCATTGTGAACCATTTTACACTTAATCTATTGGATTAGGTTAGTTACTTGAATCCTAACTAGTGAGCACATAGCAAACATATTAATAAAGTTGACAAGTTTATGAGTATTAATCATATTGGCAAGTAGCAAGTAATACTCACATAGCAAGAGATAGTTATTCTAGGATCAATCATATAGATACTTGCACAACTTATAATTCAAGCTTTAACAAGTTTAAGTGGAATATAACATATTGCTTGATTAATGTGTAAGCACACATTAATGTCCAACACATGCATAAGGGAAGAGCAATCTCTAGTTGGGACTTGGTGACCATCCTAAATGTATCTAAGTGTGTTTTAGGATTACAAGTCATTACTAGTTAACCTTGAGAGCATTGTTCCTCATTTAGCCTTAATTAATCACTAAGTCATTTCAAATAGCAATTATTGTTCTAGTGACATTGGCTTAAGTGTGTTGGTACTAGATGATCATACTAAGAATATCTAGATAAGAATTAAGATCACAAGTTGTTGATTAACACTTATGTGTTATGCCTAATCTTGGTTAATTTGTCATTAAGATGTCATTAGGCGTAATTAATCACAATTAGTGTTTTTATGACCAAAACTCAATTGAGTATGGAGAAGGCATCTACTCTAAGCATGTTGAGAAAGGTTTCATGAATTATAACCACGTGGTCGTGGGTTCGAGTCCCACGGATGGCGCCAATTGATCAATCCTTAATTAATCATGTTACTTAATTACGGATTGAGTGCAATAAGATTACAATGGAGGATAGAATGTTTGATGATTATTTTGGGCCCCGATGATCGTCTTTCACTTTAACTATCAAGTGATCAACCACCCCGACCCGGTCTTGATTGTTAATTAGCATAATTCACCTTTGCGCTGTGATAACCCGAAAATTTCCAACCAAATTTTAACTTTAATCTTATTATGTTTCCGACACGATAAGAAATATTTGTTAAGTTAAGTTTCAAGAATTTTAAACTATGTTCATACATTCATTCAACCTCGACCAAATTTCAATGATTCACGAACCAATAAATGAACATATATGACTAGATAGGTTTATGTAAATATTATAACTTGAAAACGTCAACAAAGTATTAAACGTATAATACTTTACATAAACGTAATCGTTTCAAAATATATATTCAAATAGTTATTGATAGAATTAGAAGATGTTATCAAATGAGTGATTTAACTGTTACATTGAATTAGGATTACGAGTCTCTGTTAAGAGGCCCACTTTGATTTTGAAAACCTTTCCTTTTTAACGATATCCAGAATATTTGATAAAAGTGATTTACAAAAGTGTCATTAACGTGAGTTAGTCAAAAGTTAGTAATCATTTCCGTTTAAATTTCAAAAATATACCTTACTTGATTAACTCGTGTTCCTATATAAAGCAACCCTTTAGTTTTCATATTAAAAACATTATTTGGTAAAATAACTACTATTATTTAAAAATGAGTTAAAACGAACTTTGAAATCTATTTGGTTTTGAAAGACTAAATATTATATCATTTGATAAATATTTCAAATATATATATATGTTGTACAAACTTACAATTTTAAATAAAAACATATATATTTTTTTAACTTAGTCATAAAACGTCCCAATTTAAAATAATATATTTTGGTAAACAACGAGTCACTGATTTATAGAAGCAAATGACCACGACGCTCAAATTTTATAAGATACATTTTTACCAAGTATTTTATTGACGAATAAATCAAACTATTACTAAAGGTACACGTCGCGTAACGTAAAAGACTAGTTTTCTAAACGTACGAAAGTGCGCTCGAAAAATCGAAAGTGGTACATGAGTCGTGTGACAACGTACGAGTCATTTGAACAAAAATTACATTTTTACTACGTACGTAAATATAATATAATATTTAATTAATTCTAAAGATTAAATATATTAAATATTAAATAATATTAAATATATATATGTAAGTTAGTTTTGGACGATTCATGTATGTTAAGTTAGGCCGCAAATTGCGGTTCCCATTTCTTTCATCACTCTGAAATTTAGAGGTAATGGGTCCCAAAGTCTAACTATAAAACTCGAACGCATTGTGATTTCATTTCATTCATAATCATATATCCATCGATATCACTACTCCGTATAATATTTATTTATATTATTATTATTATTATTAATATTATTAAGATTAATAATATTATTATTATTAAGAGGTATTATTAGTAGTAGTATTACTATAATACATAAAATACTACGACGAGGTTCTGCTCGCATGTTTTCAAAAACGGGTTTTAGGAGCGTGATGGAGTTAAGGAAATTATGAGTTATAGCTATGGAGGTTATGGGTATAGTTCATGGGTATGCTCGGGAGGTCAATTTAGTGTTTATCATCTTCGTCACGTCTATGTACCTTTCCTGCGATATTGAATCTCAATATTGATACGTGAGTGCTTGTAAATTAATTTTTACATATTAATAGTGTATCCCTGACTAGTGCTCGAGAAAATAGGATTATACATGCTTGTACTTTTGATATTGCCCTTAGATAGGTTATGTTGAATCTTGAATTAGTTACACCTGCGGTTGAGATAAGTTATAAGATATGCATGTCCTTGGAAAGCTAGCAAAAAATTAAGAACTTTTCCTTTAGATATCGAATGGATTCTATGAACGGATTAGAAGTTATAGTCAATTGAATTTTTGTAAAAATGATTATTATTATCTTCGTTATTATCGTCGTTCTAATTTTTATCTATTTATTATTAAATTATTATTATTATTATTATTATTATTATTATTATTATTATTATCATCATCATCATTATTATTATTATCATCATTGTTATTATTATTATTATTATTATTATTATTATTATTATCATTATCATTATCAATAAAAAGTATTATCGTTAAAAATTTATTATTATTATAACCATCATTATTATCATTAAAATTATAATTAGTATTATTATTATTATTATCATTAAAATAGTTATTAGTATTATCCTTATCATAATATTTATTATTATTAGTATTATTATAATTAAAACTAATATTAGTAACACGTAATTATTAAGATTACTATTATTAGTAGTAAAATGAACTCGATATAAAAGACGATTTAAAAGCTATTAACAAATTGATTAGGAAATAATGAGTATGAGTATCATAATGAAATTTAAAGATATTGATTTAGATAAATTATCATTTTTCATTATTTTTATCATTATTAATATTAAAAGTATTATTATTAATATTAAAAATATCATCTTTACAAAAATTATTATTTTTAATAGGAATATCATTGTTAATATAAAATTTCATTATTAATAAGAATTATCATATTGTTATAATACCAATTTCGTAAATATAAATATTGTTATTATTATTAGTAGAATAATAATAATTATTAATACAAAATAATAGAACTTTTACGTATTATTATTATCGATGTTATTTTATCAAATAAAAATGTAATACAAATAATATAATTACCTTAATAAAACCTATCATAATTTTATATGATATTCAATGAACTTTATAAATTTCATTATCTAAGATATATAAAAGTATATTTTTATATAAAGTTTTATTTATTAATAAATGAATTATATTATTTACTCTATTAAATTTTTAAAAAAAATATTTAGAATATAAAACGATGATATTTAAACTATATAATAATCATGTATAAATTCTGGAAATCATTTTGAGTTAAATTGACTTTTGTTGACTTTTGCATATTAGTCTTGAGCAATAGGATTGTGGCACACTATGACTTAACTTAATTTGTTAGACAAATATTGACCAACATATAAATATTTATAATTAATATAGGTTCGTGAATCCGAGGCTAACCTTACACTTGTTCATTGATGTTATATGTATTTTTACTATGAAATACAGTATGGTGAGTTTCATTTGCTCCATTTTTAAATGCTTTTGCAATATATATTTTTGGGACTGAGAATACATGCGCTGTTTTATAAATGTTTTACGAAATAGACACAAGTAATCGAAACTACATTATATGGTTGAATTATCAAAATCGAATATGCCCCTTTTTATTAAGTCTGGTAATCTAAGAATTAGGGAACAGACAACCTAATTGACGCGAATCCTAAAGATAGATCTATCGGGCCCAACAAGCCCCATCCAAGGTACCGGATGCTTTAGTACTTCGAAATTTATATCATGTCCGAAGGAGGATCCTGGAATGATGTGGATATTCTTATATGCATATTGTGAATGTCGGTTACCAAGTGTTCAATCCATATGAATGATATTTTTGTCTCTATGCATGGGACGTATGTTTATGAGAAATGGAAATATGAAATCTTGTGGTCTATTAAAATTATGAAGTGATTATTTATGTTAAACTAATGAACTCACCAACCTTTTGGTTGACACTTTAAAGCATGTTTATTCTCAGGTATGAAAGAAATCTTCCGCTTTGCATTTGCTCGTATTAAAGATATTACTTGGAGTCATTCATGATATTTTTCAAAAGACGTTGCATTCGAGTCATCGAGTTCATCAAGATTATTACTAAGTCAATTATAGTTGGATATATTATGAGATGGTATGCATGTCGTCAATTTTCGATGTAAAGCAAGTTTGTCTTTAAAAACGAATGCAATGTTTGTAAAATGTATCATATAGAAGTCAAGTACCTCGCGATGAAATCAACTATTGTGAATCATTTGTAATCGATATGGACTTCGTCCAGATGGATTAGGACGGGTCGTTAGAGTTGGTATCAAAGCGGTGGTCTTAGCGAACCAGGTCTTGCATTAGTGTGTCTAACTGATAGTCGTTAGGATGCATTAGTGAGTCTGGACTTCGACCGTGTCTGCATGTCAAAAGTTTTGCTTATCATTTTTGTCGGAAATCATCTGTTTATCATCCTTAGGAAAATACCTGCTCATTATTCTTAGTCTAGACATGTTTTACTGCATTGACTGCATGAATAGTGTATAGACAAAATTCATATCTTAGAGTATCTGCTAAATCATATCTTATCGTATCTATTACTGTAAACTTTGCCTGAAATATTCCGTAAATTCCTCCGTTAACTATGAAATCTTTTGTTCTATATATATGGATATTCTATATAATTTGAATACCATCCAATAGCCGAAAACTCATTTCATATCGAAAAATCTTTATTCAATCGTACGAAATGGAATTTGTCATTAGTTCAAGTCACTCGGATTTCGAAATTCAATCCCACTCCAGCTCCAAAAGCAGTGTGACCGGAATGGATCAACCAATCAGCCATCATCTATTCTGGATGAATTGGGGATGGGTTCGTAGCCTCCTCAATTATTGGAGATAAGAAGAAGGTGATCCCTTTCATCTACCACATTGCCCTCTTGACGAAGAACCTGAAGCACTTACCGGCGAACCTATCCGAAATACCATTTTATCTCTCATTTCTAGAGTATCTTGTCATGATTATATACTACATAAAATTCTAGATTTTATTTATCCGCTCGTCCGAACCGACAACCACCTCGGTGTAATAGAAGAAGTCAACGAGCTTCGCGCTCGGGTAGTGGCTTTGGAGAATATGGTGCAGAGATTACAAACACCAGCAACAGCACCAACAGCATAACCAGTACCACCATCATCACCGCCAACAGTACCATTACCACCTCTAACCACAACCGCGTCGTAAACGTCAACTTCACAATCTGTCCAACGAGCATCAACGTCATACGCACCGTAGATACCAAGGAGTACCAACAACAATAACTGACGAAATATTAATTCATAACTTCATTGGAGAAACATTCCGCGGCGATTATGAAATCACTAAAGTCTTAGAGATTATCTAATCTAGCCCTAACCATAAATCAGTTAAGCGAACCAAAATGATAGAAGGAAGAGTAGAAACCCTGATAAAAATGGTGTGTGATTAACAAGCTAAACTTGTTTTACCAACAGCATCAACAGTACCGTCAGCGTCACTAGTATCGTCAGTACAGTCAACATCAGAATCAACAACACCAATAACATCACAAACTCCGTCAGTTAAAGAATCACTGGGGACATCATTACGAATCAATAATGCGTATATTGTATCAACGAGTTATGAAGAATTAACTCATTTCCTCTGAAGAAATTATATGTATATTTTATATATATATATATATATATATATATATATATATATATATATATATATATATATATATATATATATATATATATATATATATATATTGAAATAAAAATAAATCTTTTCGTGCTAAGTTATTGTGTATGAATCTTAACTACTCGATTAATTCATATTACAAATATGCAATAATGTACGTCCTTCGCCCGCAACTTAACTATCGTTAACTACAATCTCTGTCTCAATTCAACAAATTCCAATTTCTAATAAATCAAGTATATATTTGATTTTACACTTTCATCATCGATGTAACTGAAACTTTTCAGATAACATCATTCGTACTTTGTGAAGTTCACAAGAATTTAACGAAAACCAACATCACGCCTCAATAAATAATGAAGTATCGATTCATAATTTCAATATTATTGAAGAAATACTTATGTAATCTCTAAAGCCTTCAAGGGATTATTCAATTCTGGTTCCAACCGTAAATCGAATGAGTTTAATTTAGTATTTAAATCTATGTTACATCTGAGTAGAATATATACATATATATTTTAGTAAAGATTGTAATAAAATTCTTGTGTACAAAATATTAATTGTGAAATTTTTTTTTAACGGGTAGGTAATACCCGAGAGATATATAAATTCACAATTAATGTGGTACATTCTTCAAATCTGATTCAGCAATCATCAACTATACACACTGTTTTCTCAACAATACACATTCTTTTATAGAAATCAAAACAACCATACTCATTCAAACTCAATTACATATTCTGATTTTGAAACCTCAGAATTCAATTCGAGATATAACCGGTACCATCACTTTTAGATTCCTACATCTTTCGAAGCTATACTTTGACTTCAAAACTGTGTTAGAACATCAAATGTATGTTAACGATTACAATCTGTGTTCAAACCCTTCGAAAATTTCTGAAGACACTTCAAATAATGAGCAATCGAGATGATGATGATCCAACCACAAATTACCCACAGTTATGTACTTAAAAAGCTCTCGAAACCAAAGTCATAATTCAACACATATCTGTGTCAAATCCTTTGACATTTATTAGCAAAAATGACTTTTCAATTCCTTTCCAAAGTAGTCAGTTTTGTCACAGCTCCAGCAAGTCAACTTCGACTCTTCATTTGACACAACCTTATTATAACCCTGATATATATGCGTGCTCTTTTATTGTTACTGGGGAACCTTTCATATTCCACCACATTAGCAATAAACTTATTCACAATTTCACTGATCTTTGACCTTCCGAAGAATCATTATATTTATTGGAACTCCATCATTTACTCATTCGCATCTTGTAACGAGAATTGCCATACGAATCATTGGGAATTAGCAATCAGTATTTTAAAATCTCGCAGCATGTCTACGCCAACAGTTAATTTGAATGTGAAGTTTCTGAAAAACACTCCGAACTACGAATTGGTTCTCCGAAAATGGAAAAAATGCTGATAAAGTAGCAAAAACTATAAACGACTTCAAATGGTAAAAGCTGGATGATAATGAAGAAGTGTGCTGGCAAAGTGCAGAAAAAGAGAAGTTTTGGAACTGGAAAACGGATTGAGCAAAGTATGAAGGAGGCTGTGGATAAATCACAAAGACTGAACCTGACTTCAAAGGATCCAAACGATTCAGTACCTGCTGAAGTCATTAACGAATACTTTGCTTCTGACTCTAAACCCCTGCGGACAATATCCTTCATCATCCTCTGATATTAGAAATTCTAAGATATCATCGTATTTTCATTATAAATTTCCTCCATATTTCTGAAGATATTTTCATAATTATTCTTATCAGAAATCATTTACCTCTTCGCGCTATCTGTATTACATCATAAAAGAAACTATTTTAGTTTCTAAATTCTGAAACACTCGAGTTTAAAATAGGAATATTTTGAAGTAGTGTTGGGAACTGAAGCATGAATTAGTATAATATAATGACACTTGATCAACGTGATTATATTACAGTAAGTCATGCTGAGTTTCTAAATAGAACGTAATGATTCACAGATCATAACATCATCATGTGCCATGTTATACGACTCTTGTATTCTATTTAACCTCTAAAATATCAAGAAAATATTTCTTGATGATTCGGCCTTTTCCAAGGTACTCTGGTAATTTGACAAGTCAAGATCGTGCCATCACAATTTTCTTCCTAGAATATTAACAATGTTCATTCCGAAGTTCATATCTGCGAATTCTGCACCATTACAAGTGGTGATTAATCACAAGAAGAAGAAATGAAAGGACAAAAACTTCAAAATAGAAATTGGAGTATAAATTGCAGCAAATAAAAGAGAGCATTAATTGTGGATGACAATGATTATAGAAGACAGAAGCAGAGACTTTGAAATATAAGGGAAGATATAAAGCCCAACGACAAACTAGAAATTGTAAACCATATATATATCAATGCATATAGCAATATAAAGACACTGGAGAACTAGAAACACTATAAAACCAAGTGTATAGTAGAAGTAAATAGATTCTTCCGGTGGTAGATGAAAAAGAAGAATGGCCGATATGAAAGTTAGAAGTATATCAAGAATCAGAACTGGATGGAGCATATTGATGAATACTTTAAAATATTAGTTGAGGGGGAAAGAATAGAAGGTGATGAAACATGACTAGGAACTTAGAAATCAACAGATTTAACTCACACATTGGCGGAATAAGCGAATCAAACTCTCTAGTGAATAGGTTAAGCTTTTTGGGATTAATTTAGTCAAACCACAACTAAATCAAGTATGATTAGATCAATACCTAGAGCTATTATTCACCACCTAGGTGATTTGGGCTGAGAGAAAATCGGAGGAACTCACTAGATCTGAGTGTGTGTATCAAATGAGAGGCTTAACCTAAAATGAAGAACATAAGACTTTATATACCCTCATGTTGACTCACCCATACGATTCATCCATCACACGTACGAGTTGGCTTCATCAGCCGTATGGGTGATCACTCACTCGTGTCTTCTCATTTAGGTTGTAATTGTGACTTAGCTCAGCATCAACCGTGCGTATGAGCCTATCAACCGTACGAGTGAGGCTTCACTCGTACATCTGACTAAGTCTAACATAGTCAAACATCCAAATCTCGTTCCTGCAGTTCCTGTAACCAGATACAAACACGGATAGGATAATAACGAGCAATCATGGTGGCCTGTAAACTGTTGTACCGGCAATGGACGTGGGTAGATGACTAGGGACTTGTATAAAATGCATCAACAGAAGGTGTGAGTTGTAAGGAAACGAATGAGGTGAATTTATAAGAAAATCTCCGACAGAACAATTAAAATGGACGCTCGCATTTAAAGCGGATCCTAATTCCCTTGGTTACCGGAGAGTCAAACTTATTAAGAAGATTTTCTTCAAATCCCTTGAAATCTGGGAATCAATCATATCTACGTCAAATGATAAGATGAATCTACACTTACTCATTTCACACTTCTATGTTAGCTTCATTTGTACTCTTCATATAAATGGATTGTTTATCCAAATTATTCCCTGATGATAAAACTCTAATTTTCAGCCCGTATGCATCATGAAAACATACTTATTATCATTCACGACCTTTCCACTCAAATTTCGGGACGAAATTTCTTTAACGGGTAGGTACTGTGATAACCCGTAAATTTCTAACCAAATTTTAACTTTAAACTTATTATGTTTCTAACACGATAAGCAATATTTGTTAAGTTAAGTTTCAAGAATTTTAAACTATGTTCATACATTTATTCAACCTCGACCAAATTTCAATGATTCACGAACCACTAAATGAACATATATGACTAGATAGGTTTATGTAAATAGTATAACTTGAAAACGTCAACAAAGTATTAAACGTATAATACTTTACATAAACGTAATCGTTTCAAAATATATATTCAAATAGTTATTGATGGAATTAGAAGATGTTATCAAATGAGTGATTTAACAGTTACATTGAATTAGGATTACGAGTCTCTATTAAGAGGCCCACTTTGATTTTGAAAACCTTTCCTTTTTAACGATATCCGGAATATTTGATAAAAGTGATTTACAAAAGTGTCATTAACATGAGTTAGTCAAAAGTTAGTAATCATTTCCGTTTAAATTTCAAAAATATACCTTACTTGATTAACTCGTGTTCCTATATAAAGTAACCCTTTAGTTTTCATATTAAAAACATTATTTGGTAAAATAACTACTATTATTTAAAAATGAGTTAAAACGAACTTTGAAATCTATTTGGTTTTGAAAGACTAAATATTATATCATTTGATAAATATTTCAAATATATATATTTTGTACAAACTTACAATTTTAAATAAAAACATATATATTTTTTTTTAACTTAGTCATAAAACGTCCCAATTTAAAATAATATATTTTGGTAAACAACGAGTCACTGATTTATAGAAGCAAATGACCACGACGCTCAAATTTTATAAGATACATTTTTACAAAGTAATTTATTGACGAATAAATCAAACTATTACTAAAGGTACACGTCGCGTAACGTAAAAGACTAGTTTTCTAAACGTACGAAAGTGCGCTCGAAAAACCAAAAGTGGTACATGAGTCGTGTGACAACGTACGAGTCATTTGAACAAAAATTACATTTTTACTACGCATGTAAATATAATATAATATTTAATTAATTCTAAAGATTAAATATATTAAATATTAAATAATATTAAATCTATATATATATATAAGTTAGTTTTGGACGATTCATGTATGTTAAGTTTGTAGTGACCCGAACTTTTCCATGTTTATATATATATTAAATGAAATTGTTAGTTACATGATTAAGTGTTTCTAACATGTTAAGCAATCAAACTTGTTAAGACTTGATTAATTGAAATAGGTTTCATATAGACAATTGACCACCCAAGTTGACCGGTGATTCACGAACGTTAAAACTTGTAAAAACTATATGATGACATATATATGGATATATATATAGTTAACATGATACTATGATAAGTAAACATATCATTAAGTATATTAACAATGAACTACATATGTAAAAACAAGACTACTAACTTAATGATTTTTAAACGAGACATATATCTAACGATTATCGTTGTAAAGACATTTAATGTATATATATCATATTAAGAGATATTCATACATGATAATATCATGATAATATAATAATTTAAAATCTCATTTGATATTATAAACATTGGGTTAACAACATTTAACAAGATCGTTAACCTAAAGGTTTCAAAACAACACTTACATGAAACGACTAACGATGACTTAACAACCCAGTTAAATTGTATATACATGTAGTGTTTTAATATGTATTTATACACTTTTGAAAGACTTCAATACACTTATCAAAATACTTCTACTTAACAAAAATGCTTACAATTACATCCTCGTTCAGTTTCATCAACAATTCTACTCGTATGCACCCGTATTCGTACTCGTACAATACACAGCTTTTAGATGTATGTACTATTGGTATATACACTCCAATGATAAGCTCTTAGCAGCCCATGTGAGTCACCTAACATATGTGGGAACCATCATTTGGCAACTAGCATGAAATATCTCATAAAATTACAAAAATATGAGTAATCATTCATGACTTATTTACATGAAAACAAAATTACATATCCTTTATATCTAATCCATACACCAACGACCAAAAACACCTACAAACACTTTCATTCTTCAATTTTATTCATCTAATTGATCTCTCTCAAGTTCTATCTTCAAGTTCTAAGTGTTCATCATAAATTCTACAAGTTCTAGTTTCATAAAATCAAGAATACTTCCAAGTTTGCTACCTCACTTCCAATCTTGTAAGGTGATCATCCAAACTCAAGAAATCTATGTTTCTTACAATAGGTTATCATTCTAATACAAGGTAATAATCATATTCAAACTTTGGTTCAATTTCTATAACTATAACAATCTTATTTCAAGTGATGATCTTACTTGAACTTGTTTTCGTGTCATGATTCTGCTTCAAGAACTTCGAGCCATCCAAGGATCCGTTGAAGCTAGATCCATTTTTCTCTTTTCCAGTAGGTTTATCCAAGGAACTTAAGGTAGTAATGATGTTCATAACATCATTCGATTCATACATAAAAAGCTATCATATTCGAAGTGGTAAACTAGTAATCACTAGAACATAGTTTAGTTAATTCTAAACTTGTTCGCAAATAAAGTTAATCCTTCTAACTACACTTTTAAAATCAACTAAACACATGTTCTATATCTATATGATATGCTAACTTAATGATTTAAAACCTGGAAACACGAAAAACACCGTAAAACCGGATTTACACCGTCGTAGTAACACCGCGGACTGTTTTGGGTTAGTTAATTAAAAACTATGATAAACTTTGATTTAAAAGTTGTTATTATGAGAAAATGATTTTTATTATGAACATGAAACTATATCCAAAAATTATGGTTAAACTCAAAGTGGAAGTATGTTTTCAAAAATGGTCATCTAGACGTCGTTCTTTCGACTGAAATGACTACCTTTACAAAAACGACTTGTAACTTATTTTTCTGACTATAAACCTATACATTTTCTGTTTAGATTCATAAAATAGAGTTCAATATGAAACCATAGCAATTTGATTCACTCAAAACGGATTTAAAATGAAGAAGTTATGGGTAAAACAAGATTGGATAATTTTTCTCATTTTAGCTACGTGAAAATTGGTAACAAATCTATTCCAACCATAACTTAATCAACTTGTATTGTATATTATGTAATCTTGAGATAACATAGACACGTATACAATGTTTCGACCTATCATGTCGACACATCTATATATATTTCGAAACAACCATAGACACTCTATATGTGAATGTTGGAGTTAGCTATACAGGGTTGAGGTTGATTCCAAAATATATATAGTTTGAGTTGTGATCAATACTGAGATATGTATACACTGGGTCGTGGATTGATTCAAGATAATATTTATCGATTTATTTCTGTACATCTAATTGGGGACAACTAGTTGTAGGCTACTAACGAGGACAGCTGACTTAATAAACTTAAAACATCAAAATATATTAAAAGTGTTGTAAATATATTTTGAACATACTTTGATATATATGTATATATTATTATAGGTTCGTGAATCAACCAGTGGCCAAGTCTTACTTCCCGACGAAGTAAAAATCTGTGAAAGTGAGTTATAGTCCCACTTTTAAAATCTAATATTTTTGGGATGAGAATATATGCAGGTTTTATAAATGATTTACAAAATAGACACAAGTACGTGAAACTACATTCTATGGTTGAATTATCGAAATCGAATATGCCCCTTTTTATTAAGTCTGGTAATCTAAGAATTAGGGAACAGACACCCTAATTGACGCGAATCCTAAAGATAGATCTATTGGGCCTAACAAACCCCATCCAAAGTACCGGATGCTTTTGTACTTCGAAATTTATATCATATTCGAAGGGTGTCCCGGAATGATGGGGATATTCTTATATATGCATCTTGTTAATGTCAGTTACCAGGTGTTCACCATATGAATGATTTTTATCTCTATGTATGGGATGTGTATTGAAATATGAAATCTTGTGTTCTCTTGTTACGATTTGATATATATAGGTTAAACCTATAACTCACCAACATTTTTGTTGACGTTTAAAGCATGTTTATTCTCAGGTGAATACTAAGAGCTTCCGCTGTTGCATACTAAAATAAGGACAAGATTTGGAGTCCATGTTTGTATGATATTGTGTAAAAACTGCATTCAAGAAACTGATTTCGATGTAACATATTTGTATTGTAAACCATTATGTAATGGTCGTGTGTAAATAGGATATTTTAGATTATCATTATTTGATAATCTACGTAAAGCTTTTTAAACCTTTATTTATGAAATAAAGGTTATGGTTTGTTTTAAAAATGAATGCAGTCTTTGAAAAATGTCTCATATAGAGGTCAAAACCTCGCAACGAAATCAATTAATATGGAACGTTTTTAATCAATAAGAACGGGACATTTCAGTTGGTATACGAGCGTTGGTCTTAGAGAACCAGAATTTTGCATTAGTGTGTCTTATCAAGTTTGTTAGAATGCATTAGTGAGTCTGGACTTCGACCGTGTTTACTTGAAAAATGATTGCTTAACAAATTTTGTTGGAAACTATATATTTTTAACATGTGAATATTATGTGATATATTAATCTCTTAACGCATTTGATATTATGTGATAGATGTCTACCTCTAGAACAAGTCCCATTGACTCACCTAATAATAATGAAGAGTCAAATGTAAATTGGAATGATTCGTGGACTGATTCACAAGTTCCCGAAGAGGAACTGGAAGAAGAGTCGGAACCGGAAGAAGAATCAGAACCGGAAGAAGAATCAGAATCGGAAGAGGAGGAACCGGAGGAGGAAATAGAACCGGTGGGGAAATAATAAAACGGTTAAGTAAAAGAAAATCCTCAAACAACCGACCAAGGTTAATTATGGTCAATGGTGTTTCTGCCAAGGAAGCAAAATATTAGGAGGATTACCAATTCTCCGATGAATCGGATTCCGACGAGAATTCCGATGATGTTATAGAAATTACCCCAACTGAATTTAAAAAGGCAAAAGAAAATAATAAGGGAAATGGCATAAAAATAGAGAAATCTAATTCCAACCCCGATGAACTTTATATGTATCGTCAACCCCCGAAGCCCTTAAGTTGTAACAATGACCCGGGAACCTCTAAACAACCAGGTTTTTCTAAACCGTTGTGGAAAACGACAGCTCGTATTAGGGGAACATCATATATCCCTAGAAACTTGGCAAAACGAACCAAAACCGAAGAAGAAGAAATGAGCGAGTCGGAATAAGATAGTTGTATTCGTGTGGTGTAATATATGTAATATAGTGTGCTTATGCTTTATGATATATGTGAAAATTGCTTGTATTAATAAGTATTTTTTTTATGAATCTAACTCTTGTCTGTTTTATAGTATAAAAACACAAAATGGATAGACAACCCAATATTTTAAGAGACCTACCTGGAGACATGATTGATGAAATCTTGTCTAGAGTCGGTCAGAATTCCTCGGCACAACTATTTAAGGCGAGATCAGTTTGTAAGACATTCGAAGAACATTCCAAGAATGCGTTGGTTTATAAAAGGCTTTCGTTCGAAAGATGGGGGATATCACATTGGGAAATCCATAAGTTACGATGTGTTTACTTTGACGCATATATTGCGGGGAACCCAAATGCTATTTTACGCAACGGGTTAAGAAATTATTTTGACTCAATATATCTGAATATAGGACTTCGTGATTTAGAAAAAACGGCTAACATGCAACATAAAGAAGCATGTTATGCTTACGGGTTAGTAATGTTCGCTTCTCACCAAAGTGAGAACAAGAACATCGGGCTACAACTATTAAACTAAACGTTCCCACAAGTGACGGAGTCGGTAATTGGGGTAAGAAATGAGGTTTTTAGATTGTTACGGGACTGTTGGACATTACGTAACCTTCATCCTTTTGACGACGTTACAACACGCTGTCTTATCAATGGCCATAACGGTTATGTTCCACAAGACCAAGGATGGGAAGTAGTCCTAGTAAAACCAGAATGCATGACTTGTTTCTGGACGTATGAATTACGTGTCTTTATTGCCTTTGCTGAACGACTTGTGTACTAGCTAGAATTATCTTCATCATTATCTTGTATCAAAGTTATTGTGTGCTATATTTCATGCTTTATGTAAAATAAACGGTATTGTAAGTTTGTAAAATATTGTATAAAAGTTTGAACGCGAAATATTATTATAATCAGTTTTTCATATAGAATTGTAGTAGTTGAATTGTATATTAGCTACTAAGTATGAACTTAACGGGTAGGTACTACCCAAATTTAAACTTATAAAACGTAAATATGAAGAAAAAGCTTTTATAAATGAGTTCATATTATGCTATGAAATACTATTAACTACTCTTAATATTCTGTATGATTAACTTGTTCCATTTGACTATTTTGAAGGAAATGGCACCGACTACTCGACACACCGTGAATATGAATGAAGAGGAAT
This sequence comes from Rutidosis leptorrhynchoides, assembly GCF_046630445.1. Classification (NCBI taxonomy): domain Eukaryota; kingdom Viridiplantae; phylum Streptophyta; class Magnoliopsida; order Asterales; family Asteraceae; genus Rutidosis; species Rutidosis leptorrhynchoides. The sequence goes on from NC_092340.1 coordinate 205,680,819, forward strand.
TCCGTACTTTTCTAGCTTCAAACATAGCCGCAGTACAGGCTGTGCTACATACCAACAATAACCTTGGATCTAGCAGTACAGGAAATCGTGTAGGATGCACCTACAAAGAATTCAATGCCTGCAAACCTTTGGAATTTGATGAAACTGAAGGACCGATCGGATTGAAACGGTGGACCGAGAAGGTCGAATCGGTGTTTGCCATAAGTAAGTGTCCTGAAGAGGACAAAGTGAAGTACGCTACACATACCTTCACAGGTTCTGCGTTAACATGGTGGAATACCTATCTAGAGCAAGTGGGACAAGATGATGCGTACGCACTACCGTGGTCAGCATTCAAGCACTTGATGAACGAGAAGTACCGTCCCAGAACCGAGGTCAATAAGCTCAAGACAGAACTTAGAGGGTTACGAACCCAAGGATTTGATATTACCACGTACGAAAGACGATTCACGGAATTGTGCCTATTGTGTCCGGGAGCGTTCAAAGATGAGTAAGAGAAGATCGACGCATTTGTGAAAGGATTACCGGAAAGAATCCAAGAAGATATAAGTTCACACGAGCCCGCCTCCATACAACAGGCATGTAGAATGGCTCACAAACTAGTGAACCTGATTGAGGAAAGAATTAAAGAATAGACGGCTGAAGAGGCCAATGTGAAGCAAGTCAAAAGAAAGTGGGAGGAAAATGGTGATAAGAATCACCAATACAACAACAACAGCAATTACAACAATAATCGCAACAATTATCCCAACAATCGCAACATCAATCGCAACTACAACAAACAGCCCAACAACAACTACAACAACAACAATAATAACAACAGCAACTACAACAATCATCCCAACAACAATAACAACCGCAACAACAACAACAACAATTAGAAGCAGCTATGCCAAAGGTGTGAAAAGTATCACTCGGGGTTCTGCACTAAATTTTGAAACAAGTGTAAAAGAAATGATCATAGCGTGGCGAAGTGTGAGGTCTACGGACCAGGGGTTAACAGAACGAAAGGAACAAATGGTGTTGAAACGAGTAATGGCGGAGCAAGTAGTGTCGGAGCAAGTTATGCCAATGTAGTTTGTTATAAATGTGGAAAACCGGGCCACATTATTAGAAATTTCCCGAACCAGGAGAACACGAATGGACAAGGCCGTGGAAGAGTTTTCAATATTAATGCGGCAGAGGTACAGGAAGACCCGGAGCTTGTTACGGGTACGTTTCTTATTGACAATAAATCTGCTTACGTTTTATTTGATTCGGGTGCGGATAGAAGCTATATGAGTAGAGATTTTTGTGCTAAATTAAGTTGTCCATTGACGCCATTGGATAGTAAATTTTTACTCGAATTAGCAAACAGTAAATTAATTTCAGCAGATAATATATGCCGGAATCGAGAAATTAAACTGGGTAGCGAAATATTTAAGATTGATTTGATACCAGTAGAGTTAGGGAGTTTTGATGTAATAGTTGGCATGGACTTGTTGAAATAAGTGAAAGCAGAGATCGTTTGTTACAAAAATGCAATTCACATTATACGAGAAAAAGGAAAACCCTTAATAGTGTACGGAGAAAAGGGCAACATGAAGCTACATCTTATTAGTAATTTGAAGGCACAAAAACTAATAAGAAAAGGTTGCTATGCTGTTCTAGCACACGTCGAGAAAGTACAAACCGAAGAAAAGAGCATCAATGATGTTCCTGTCGCAAAAGAATTTCCCGATGTATTTCCGAAAGAATTATCGGGACTACCTCCACATTGATCTGTTGAATTTCAAATAGATCTTGTACCAGGAGCTGCACCAATAGCTCGTGCTCCTTATAGACTCGCACCCAGCGAGATGAAAGAACTGCAAAGCCAACTGCAAGAACTATTAGAACGTGGTTTTATTCGACCAAGCACATCACCATGGGGAGCTCCTGTTTTGTTTGTCAAGAAGAAGGATGGTACATTTAGGTTGTGTATTGACTACAGAGAGTTGAACAAACTTACCATCAAAAACCGTTATCCACTGCCGAGAATTGACGACTTATTTGATCAACTACAAGGCTCGTCGGTTTATTCGAAGATCGATTTACGTTCTGGATATCATCAAATGCGAGTAAAGGAGAATGATATTCCAAAAACTGCTTTTAGGACGCGTTATGGTCATTACGAGTTTATGGTTATGCCGTTTGGATTGACTAACGCACCAGCTGTGTTCATGGACCTTATGAACCGAGTGTGTGGACCATACCTTGACAAGTTTGTCATTGTTTTCATTGATGACATACTTATTTACTCAAAGAATGACCAAGAACACGGTGAACATTTGAGAAAAGTATTGAGGAAAGAAAAACTGTACGCTAAGTTTTCAAAGTGTGCATTTTGGTTGGAAGAAGTTCAATTCCTCGGTCACATAGTGAACAAATAAGGTATCCAGGTGGACCCGGCAAAGATCGAAACCGTTGAAAAGTGGGAAACCCCAAAAACTCCGAAGCATATACGTCAATTTTTAGGATTGGCTGGTTACTACAGAAGATTCATCCAAGATTTCTCCAAAATAGCAAAACCCTTGACTGCATTAACGCATAAAGGGAAGAAATTTGAATGGAAGGATGAACAAGAGAAGGCATTTCATTATTGAAGAAAAAGCTAACTACGGCACCTATATTGTCATTGCCTGAAGGGAGTGATGATTTGGTGATTTATTGTGACGCATCAAAGCAAGGTCTCGGTTGTGTATTAATGCAACGGACGAAGGTGATTGCTTATGCGTCTAGACAATTGAAGATTCACGAGCAAAATTATACGACGCATGATTTGGAATTAGGCGCGGTTGTTTTTGCATTAAAGACTTGGAGGCACTACTTATATGGGGTCAAAAGTATTATATATACCGACCACAAAAGTCTTCAACACATATTTAATCAGAAACAACTGAAGATGAGGTAGCGTAGGTGGATTGAATTGTTGAATGATTACGACTTTGAGATTTGTTACCACCCGGGGAAGGCAAATGTGGTAGCCGACACCTTGAGCAGAAAGGACAGAGAACCCATTCGAGTAAAATCTATGAATATAATGATTCACACTAACCTTACTACTCAAATAAAGGAGGCGCAACAAAGAGTTTTAAAAGAGGGAAATTTAAAGGATGAAATACCCAAAGGATCGGAGAAGCATCTTAATATTCGGGAAGATGGAACCCGGTATAAGGCTGAAAGAATTTGGGTACCAAAATTTTGAGATATGAGAGAAATGGTACTTAGAGAAGCTCATAAAACCAGATACTCAATACATCCTGGAACGGGGAAGATGTACAAGGATCTTAAGAAACATTTTTAGTGGCCAGGTATGAAAGCCGATGTTGCTAAAAACGTAGGGGAATGTTTGACGTGTTCTAAGGTTAAAGCGGAGCATCAGAAACCATCAGGTCTACTTCAACAACCCAAAATCCCGGAATGGAAATGGGAATACATTACCATGGATTTCATCACTAAATTGCCAAGGACTGCAAGTGGTTTTGATACTATTTGGGTAATAGTTGATCGTCTCACCAAATCAGCACACTTCCTGCCAATAAGAGAAGATGACAAGATGGAGAAGTTAGCACGACTGTATTTGAAGGAAGTCGTCTCCAGACATGGAATACCAAACTCTATTATATCTGATAGGGATGGCAGATTTATTTCAAGATTCTGGCAGACATTACAGCAAGCATTAGGAACTCATCTAGACATGAGTACTGCCTATCATCCACAAATAGATGGGCAGAGCTAAAGGACGATACAAATGCTTGAAGACATGCTACGAGCATGTGTTATTGATTTCGGAAACAGTTGGGATTGACATCTACCGTTAGAAGAATTTTCCTACAACAACAGCTACCATTCAAGCATTGAGATGGCGCCGTTTGAAGCACTTTATGGTAGAAAGTGCAGGTCTCCGATTTGTTGGAGTGAAGTGGGGGATAGACAGATTACGGGTCCGGTGATAATACAAGAAACTACCGAGAAGATCATCCAAATTCAACAACGGTTGAAAACCGCCCAAAGTCGACAAAAGAGCTACGCTGACATTAAAAGAAAAGATATAGAATTTGAAATTGGAGAGATGGTCATGCTTAAAGTTGCACCTTGGAAAGGCGTTGTTCGATTTGGTAAACGAGGGAAATTAAATCCAAGGTATATTGGACCATTCAAGATTATTGATCGTGTCGGACCAGTAGCTTACCGACTTGAGTTACCTCAACAACTCGCGACTGTACATAACACTTTCCACGTCTCAAATTTGAAGAAATGTTTTGCTAAAGAAGATCTCACTATTCCGTTAGATGAAATCCAAATCAACGAAAAACTTCAATTTATCGAAGAACCCGTTGAAATAATGGATCGTGAGGTTAAAAGACTTAAGCAAAACAAGATACCAATTGTTAAGGTTCGATGGAATGCTCGTAGAGGACCCGAGTTCACCTGGGAACGAGAAGATCAGATGAAGAAGAAATACCCGCATTTATTTCCAGAAGATACGTCAACACCTCCAACTGCTTAAAATTTCGGGACGAAATTTATTTAACGGGTAGGTACTGTAGTAACCCGAACTTTTCCATGTTTATATATATATTAAATGAAATTGTTATTTACATGATTAATTGTTTCTAACATGTTAAGCAATCAAACTTGTTAAGACTTGATTAATTGAAATAGGTTTCATATAGACAATTGACCACCCAAGTTGACCGGTAATTCACGAACGTTAAAACTTGTAAAAACTATATGATGACATATATATGGATATATATATAATTAAAATGATATTATGATAAGTAAACATATCATTAAGTATATTAACAATGAACTACATATGTAAAAACAAGACTACTAACTTAATGATTTTGAAACGAGACATATATGTAACGATTATCGTTGTAACGACATTTAATGTATATATATCATATTAAGAGATATTCATACATCATAATATCATGATAATATAATAATTTAAAATCTCATTTGATATTATAAACATTGGGTTAACAACACTAAACAAGATCGTTAACCTAAAGGTTTCAAAACAACACTTACATGTAACGACTAACGATGACTTAACGACTCAGTTAAAATGTATATACATGTAGTGTTTTAATATGTATTCATACACTTTTGAAAGACTTCAAGACACTTATCAAAATACTTCTACTTAACAAAAATGCTTACAATTACATCCTCGTTCAGTTTCATCAACAATTCTACTCGTATGCACCCGTAATCGTACTCGTACAATACACAGCTTTTAGATGTATGTACTATTGGTATATACACTCCAATGATCAGCTCTTAGAAGCCCATGTGAGTCACCTAACACATGTGGGAACCATCATTTGGCAACTAGCATGAAATATCTCATAAAATTACAAAAATATGAGTAATCATTCATGACTTATTTACATGAAAACAAAATTACATATCCTTTATATCTAATCCATACACCAACGACCAAAAACACCTACAAACACTTTAATTCTTCAATTTTATTCATCTAATTGATCTCTCTCAAGTTCTATCTTCAAGTTCTAAGTGTTCTTCATAAATTCTACAAGTTCCAGTTTCATAAAATCAAGAATACTTCCAAATTTGCTAGCTCACTTCCAATCTTGTAAGGTGATCATCCAACCGCAAGAAATCTTTGTTTCTTACAGTAGGTTATCATTCTAATACAAGGTAATAATCATATTCAAACTTTGGTTCAATTTCTATAACTATAACAATCTTATTTCAAGTGATGATCTTACTTGAACTTGTTTTCGTGTCATAATTCTGCTTCAAGAACTTAAAGCCATCCAAGGATCCGTTGAAGCTAGATCCATTTTTCTCTTTTCCAGTAGGTTTATCCAAGGAACTTAAGGTAGTAATTATGTTCATAACATCATTCGATTCATATATAAAAAGCTATCATATTCGAAGTGGTAAACTAGTAATCACTAGAACATAGTTTAGTTAATTCTAAACTTGTTTGCAAATAAAGTTAATCCTTCTAACTACACTTTTAAAATCAACTAAACACATGTTCTATATCTATATGATATGCTAATTTAATGATTTAAAACCTGGAAACACGAAAAACACCGTAAAACCGGATTTATGCCGTCGTAGTAACACCGCGGGCTGTTTTGGGTTAGTTAATTAAAAACTATGATAAACTTTGATTTAAAAGTTGTTATTCTGAGAAAATGATTTTTATTATGAACATGAAACTATATCCAAAAATTATGGTTAAACTCAAAGTGGAAGTATGTTTTCTAAAATGGTCATCTAGACGTCGTTCTTTCGACTGAAATGACTATCTTTACAAAAATGACTTGTAACTTATTTTTCTGACTATAAACCTATAATTTTTCTGTTTAGATTCATAAAATAGAGTTCAATATGAAACCATAACAATTTGATTCACTCAAAACGGATTTAAAATGAAGAAGTTATGGGTAAAACAAGATTGGATAATTTTTCTCATTTTAGCTACGTGAAAATTGGTAACAAATCTATTCCAACCATAACTTAATCAACTTGTATTGTATATTATGTAATCTTGAGATACCATAGACACGTATACAATATTTCAACCTATCATGTCGACACATCTATATATATTTCGGAACAACCATAGACACACTATATGTGAATGTTGGAGTTAGCTATACAGGGTTGAGGTTGATTCCAAAATATATATAGTTTGAGTTGTGATCAATACTGAGATACGTATACACTGGGTCGTAGATTGATTCAAGATAATATTTATCTATTTATTTCTGTACATCTAACTGTGGACAACTAGTTGTAGGTTACTAACGAGAACAGCTGACTTAATAAACTTAAAACATCAAAATATATTAAAAGTGTTGTAAATATATTTTGAACATACTTTGATATATATGTATATATTGTTATAGGTTCGTGAATCAACCAGTAGCCAAGTCTTACTTCCCGACGAAGTAAAACTCTGTGAAAGTGAGTTATAGTCCCACTTTTAAAATCTAATATTTTTGGGATGAGAATACATGCAGGTTTTATAAATGATTTACAAAATAGACACAAGTACGTGAAACTACATTCTATGGTTGAATTATCGAAATCGAATATGCCCCTTTTTATTAAGTCTGGTAATCTAAGAATTAGGGAACAGACACCATAATTGACGCGAATCCTAAAGATAGATCTATTGGGCCTAACAAACCCATCCAAAGTACCAGATGCTTTAGTACTTCGAAATTTATATCATATCCAAAGGGTGTCCCGGAATGATGGGGATATTCTTATGTATGCATCTGGTTAATGTCAGTTACCAGGTGTTCACCATATGAATGATTTTTATCTCTATGTATGGGATGTGTATTGAAATATGAAATCTTGTGGTCTATTGTTACGATTTGATATATATAGGTTAAACCTATAACTCACCAACATTTTTGTTGACGTTTAAAGCATGTTTATTCTCAGGTGAATACTAAGAGCTTCCGCTGTTGCATACTAAAATAAGGACAAGATTTAGAGTCCATGTTTGTATGATATTGTGTAAAAACTGCATTCAAGAAACTGATTTGGATGTAACATATTTGTATTGTAAACCATTATGTAATGGTCGTGTGTAAACAGGATATTTTAGATTATCATTATTTGATAATCTACGTAAAGCTTTTTAAACCTTTATTTATGAAATAAAGGTTATGGTTTGTTTTAAAAATGAATGCAGTCTTTGAAAAATGTCTCATATAGAGGTCAAAACCTCGCAACGAAATCTATTAATATGGAACGTTTTTAATCAATAAGAACGGGACATTTCAAAGTTAGGCCGCAAATTGCGGTTCCCAATTCTTTCATCATTCCAAAATTTCGGAGGTAATGGGTCCCAAAGTCTAACTATAAAACTCGAACGCATTGTGATTTCATTTCATTCATAATCATATATCCATCGATATCACTACTCTGTATAATATTTATTTATATTATTATTATTATTATTAATATTATTAAGATTAATAATATTATTATTATTATTAAGAGGTATTATTAGTAGTAGTATTAGTATTATACATAAAATACTACGACGAGGTTCTGCTCGCATGTTTTCAAAAACGGGTTTTAGGAGCGGGATGGAGTTAAGGAAATTATGAGTTATAGCTATGAAGGTTATGGGTATAGTTCATGGGTATGCTCAGGAGGTCAATTTAGTGTTTATCATCTTCGTCACGTCTACGTACCTTTCCTGCAATATTGAATCTCAATATTGATACGTGAGTACTCATAAATTAATTTTTACATATTAATAGTGTATCCCTGACTAGTGCTCGAGAAAATAGGATTATGCATGCTTGTACTTTTGATATTGCTCTTAGATAGGTTATGTTGAATCTTGAATTAGTTACACCTGCGGTTGAGATAAGGTATAATATATGCATGTCCTTGGAAAGCTAGCGAGAAATTAAGAACTTTTCCTTTAGATATCGAATGGATTCGATGAACGGATTAGAAGTTATAGTCAATTGAATTTTTGTAAAAATGATTATTATTATCGTCGTTATTATCGTCGTTCTAATTTTTATCTAATTATTATTATTATTATTATTATTATTATTATTATTATTATTATTATTATTATTATTATTATTATTATTATTATCATCATCATTATTATTATTATCATCATTATTATTATTATTATTATTATTATTATTATCATCATTATCAATAAAAAGTATTATCGTTAAAAATTTATTATTATTATAACCATCGTTATTATCATTAAAATTATAATTAGTATTATTATTATTATTATCATTAAGCTCGTTATTAGTATTATCCTTTCATTAGAATGATCTGTGAATCATCACGTTTCATTAGAAACTCAGCATGACTTACTATAATATAATCACGTTGATCAAGTGTCATTACATTATATTAATTCATGCATCAATTTCTTTACATTTCTCCAGAATTTATTCATAAATTAAACTTAGATTTTACAGAAGTTTCCAATATAATGAACCACAGGAAGCACGAAGAGGTATATAATTTCGGACGAGAATATTTATAAAAATATCCTCAGAAATATCGAAGATATTGATGATGATATTTTGGAATTTCTAAGTTCGATGGTTGATGAAGAAAGATTTTCCGCAAGATTTTAACATGACTTCGAAGCAAGATATTCTCTAAAGATTTCAACGGATGCAGAATTATCTGGATTCTTTGAATATAGAGTATGGTTCTTGTATTTGTCCTTGGTCTCCTTCATGGTTAGCTCAATCCGTTTTTCAGTTTCAACTTTTCTGAGCTTTTTCAACATACTATTCCTTATCATTAAACTTCCGACAATTAAGGTCATTTACAGTTGTCTACAGTTTCTGCTGATTCATTTAGCTTTTTCATCATTCAGAGTATTGGTTTGTAGACTGAGTGCTGTTCAGAATTTCAGAATTAAAGATCATAATTCTAAGAGATAAATGTTATACATATAACTGTTGATGTAGATATGTTGTGTGTTTTCAAAGTACTGATTGTTAATTCCCTATAATTGGTATGGCAGTTCTCGTTACAAGATGCGAATGAGTATATGATAGGGTTTCAATGAATAAATATAATGATTTATCGAAGAGATTTAAACCAATAAGCAACGAGGTTGCTGGTACGTCTGCTGGTAATATGGTAGAATATGAAAGGTTCCCCGGTAACAATAAAGGAGCACGCATATATATCAAGGTTATAATAAGGTTGTTTCGAACGAAAAATCGAAGTTGATTTGCTGGAGCTGTGACAAAATTAGCTATCTCGAACAGGAGTTGCAACATTATTGTCGGTAATTATAACGCCAAAGAAGCTAGCACAGATACGTGTTAAACGTTTACTCAAGTTTTGAGTATTTTCAGATACATGACTATATGCATCAATCTTTTCTTCCGTAGATGAAATGCGATTGGTTCATCCTCTCGATTGAGATGTTTTCAAGAATCATGAAAGGTTTGAACGCAGATTGTAATCGTCAAGATACAAATGAGATTTAAGATGAAATCAAGTGGCAAACTTGAAGAATTGTTTAGTTTCATAGATTATAATCAATATTTTAATTCATTTTAATTGTCCAATGTTATTAGTCCACAGTTGACAGTCCAATAATTCATATATAGTTTAATATATAATATTCGAATTAATTAATACGTATCGTGACCCGTACACATGTCTCAGACTCAATCACAACTCAAAGTATATATATTATTGTAGAATCAACCTCAACCCTGTATAGAGAACTCGATCATTACTGCATATAGAGTGTCTATGGTTATTCCAAATAATATATATAAATGCGTCGATATGATATGTCAAAACCTTGTATACGTGTCCCGATATTTAAAGTGCGTAAAATAATTAACAGAAATTAAATGACGATAAATTAAATGCATAAAGTAAATAATAGAAATTAAATGACGATAAATAAAATTGCGAGACTTAAAAATGCGATAAATAAAAATGCGATAAATAAATTGTGATAAATAAAATGTAATCAGTTAGCTTGGAACAGTTAGCGTGGATTCTTAACAAAATTTCTCTCGTAGTTAATTTGTTTGTTTCTAAAAAATTTTTATTTTGTCAAATATTTTCTTCATTATGCCACTTGTTGGATTCTGATAGATCAAAATCTTAATATGAAATTGAATGAAAATGATTATTCTGTGGTGAAGGGATACGTATATCGGTGGTTGTAAGTAGGATAGTAAATGACTGTTGAATCAGATTCGAAGATTGTACAGTTTAACTTATTAATGTGAAATCTAAATATTCTTCGGGTATTACCTACCCGTTAAAATATTTTCACCATAAACAGTTTGTACGAAAGAATTTTTAATTACAATCTTTATAAAAAATATATATACCTATATATTTTCTTCAGATGTAATCATGGATTTAATGAGTCAATATGATATTAAACTCATTTGATTTACCGTTAGAACAAGAATATATAATCTCTAAAACATTAAAGATTACATAATCGTCATGTCGAACGAAGGTAATTGATGTAGAACGATACGTAGAACGAAGATAATCGATGTAGGGCAAGATGTACAACGGAAATTATGCTCGAGGTATAGATTGTGATGTTGAGGCATGTGATGTTGAAACTTGGGTTGTTGGTGGTACTGGTGTTGATATTGGTGATACTGTTGGTGCCAGTGATGTTGCTGAAGCTGGTACGTTTTGCACCATATTTTCCAAAGCCACTACTCGAGCGCAAAGCTCATTGACTTCTTCTATTACACCGGGATGATTGTCGGTTCGGACGAGCGGATGAATGAGGTTTAGAATTTTAGATAGAATATAATCATGACGAGATATTCGGGAAATGAGGGTGAAAATGGTGTTTCGGACTAGTTCACTGGTAAGTGCTTCGGGTTCTTCATCAAGAGGTAAATTCGGTTGGTGAAAAGGATCGCTTTCTTCACGTCTCCATTGATTAAGTCGACTACGAACCCATCAGATGAATTGTGGGTGGCTGATTGATGGATTTATTCTGGTGACACCGCTTTCGGAGCTTAGGTGAATATCCATGTCAGAATAGCTGTCGGAATAACTATCGGAATAGCTATCGAAATCTGAGGGACTCAAACTGGTTGAGGGATTCATCTCGTACGATCAGATGAAGGATTTTCGAAAAAAAATAGATTATAGGATGTAGATTAGTACCCTGCAATACATAATTTACATATGCATATATAATATTAAAATCCCATAAGTTACGGAGGAATCTACAGAAAATGACAGGCAAAGTTTACAATAACAGATACGCTAAGATATGAATTAGCAGATATGCTAAGATATGAATTTTGTCTATACACTAATCATGCAACCAATGCAATAAGATGTGTCTAGACTAAGGATGATAAGCAAGTGATTCTCTAAGAATGATAAGCAAGTAATTTTCAACACGAAATGATAAGCAAAACTTTTGACATGCAGACACGGTCGAAGTCCAGACTCACTAATGCATCTTAACGACTTCTCAGTCAGACACACTAATGTTGACCTAGTTCGCTAAGACCACCGCTCTGATACCACATGTCATACCCCGTCCTAATCTGTCTGGACGAAGTCACCAACATCTGGTTTCATTGCGATGATCGACTCCAAATAATGTCTTTAAAATGAGCAAATGCACAGCGGAAGATTTCTTTATTACCTGAGAATAAACATGCTTTAAAGTGTCAACCAAAAGGTTGGTGAGTTCATAGGTTTATTATAAAACAATAAAATTCATCATTTTGATAGACCACAAGATTTAAATGCTGCATGGTACAAATGGGCCCGAATCCTATACCCACCTGTAATGTACATGCGATATCTTTTAAATACAGTACACCTTTCTCGTGTACGAAATCCTTTTTTATAAATCTTAATAACCGTACACATATCTCGTGTACAAAATATAATACACATAACCTGTGTATAAAAATCATTCTCTCGATACATAACATTCATATCAATTGGTGGCAATTATCATGTCCACATAATTCAACGGTGGCAATTGTCATGTTCACATAATTCAACGATGTTAATTATCATGTCCACATAATTCAACGGTGGCAATTATCATGTCCACATAATTCAATAATAATCCGCAGAACTTCTGTCTGCATAATAATTCATTCGAGGAATGTTTTGCTTGTGTCAATCTCGTCAAACATTTATAAAAGCATTTCATGTATTCGCAGTTCAAAATATATTTCAAAAGCACTTAATAAAGCAGTTATAAAACAGCGCATGTATTCTCAGTCCCAAAAATGTAAAGAGTAAAAGGGAGCAAATGAAACTCACCATACTGTATTTTGTAGTAAAAATACATATGACGTCATTTAATAAGTGTAGGGTTGACCTCAGATTCACGAACCTATATCATTTGTATATATATTAACACATATCATTGTAATCGAACAATTTATAAATATATAAGCTTATTAGTCATATCATTTTTATATTAATATCTTATAAGTTTCATATATTCATTTCATATATTTAAAATAATTAAAATATAAATTCTGATATGTTATATGTATTAAATATATATTTTGTATATATATACATATCGTTTATTCTGTTAAAAGTATAATAATACTAACATAATATTAGTAATGATAAAAAAATAATGATAAAAAAAATGATACTTTTAATATAAATGATAAAATAATAACTTTAATAAAAATAATACTTTTTAATAAAAATGTTAATTTTAATAATAATTAATACTAATAATAATAATTACAAAAATAATGATTTTACTAATAATAATAATGATGCTAATATTTATATTTTTAATATTTGTAATAATATAATAACTACTAATAGCAATAATGATAATAATAATAATAATAATAATAATAATAATAATAATAATAATAATAATAATAATAATAATAATAATAATAATAATAATAATAATAATAATAATAATAATAATAATTGAAATACTACCTTAAAACTAGCTTCTAAAAATAAATGCCCGGAACGGGACTCAAACCCGTGACCTCCCACTCAGTGACAACACCCTCAACCATCCATCCGGTTCCTGTTTTTCTGTAACTTTTCCCACGCCCAATATATTAAACTCGTTCTTTTCTGTCATCCTTTTTCTTCATAACTAGATTCAAACTATTTATCATTTCGTAATCTTTATCATGCTTACAGCATATTATTAACATCATCGTCACAGTAACCTTTCAACATCATTCATCATCGTTATCTCGAACGAACATCATCTTCCTCGTGACACACCTTATTATCATCAATATATCTTCGAAATCTTTCATCATCAACCTACATCATAACCGTACTCATCAACGAGTCATACATCATCATCGTTATTTTACAGAACCATTATCATCATCAATCTTGTTGTCCCTCAACGTCAACAGTTTAGTTTGGGATTTAAATAGAAAATGTGATATGGCAGCAACCCAATTAGCAAAACATGGACAGGCTATCGGCCCAACAACCTCACCAATCCTCTTAGCAAATTTATGGCCCATGGTAGTTCTAAATTATATAAACTTAATTAGTGGTCCAACTTTGATAACTGGTTCCATGCTTTTACTATAAAATGACAACAGGTGGGGTATGTAGTAGGTTTAAGGTAGGTATCGACGAATAAAATAAAAAAATATACTGGAAAGATGTTATACTGCGTGGGATTCTTTTAGAAAAGGAAAAAGGAGAAACATTGACAATCATTCATAATCATCAACTTTTCTTCCACTAATCCTTATATAATTGACACTTTCATTAACATATTCGATTTATTATCTTACAATCCTCATCTTTACAGCTTCAGCCTTCCATTCAACATCCAAAATAATATAAGCAATGCTTTTTGTCATCAATTATTTCAATTATTCCTTTTCAACGAGTAATTTAATCCTAAATATTATCTTGGATTCGTGTTTTGTTTAAACCGAAAATAGACAAGTGGAACAACGATAATTGCTGGTACTACTATGTTTCTAATCGATTTCTATCAGTTGTATGTAGAACAGAAATAGCGAGGCAGTAGTAGTGCAACAAGAACAAAAAAAAATATAATAGAATACCAAGAGTGCAGGTGCAGCAGCCCTCTATATTTGTTGGTGTTTTGCGACTTGGATAGAAATAGAAGTACAGCAGTCGTGGTCGATGATGATGGTGGATGATTAACGGTTGCAAGTATTCATGTTTATCGAAAGTAGTTGATCAAAGAGTGAAGGTGGTGGTTCATGGGGATCAAAGTGGTGTTTTATGTATGAGGTAGAGACAAAAATAGTTGTTGTAATCGATTAATGATACAAGTGGTTTACACTATGAGTTGCGGCTAGGAAACAATTGGGTCTCGTTCAAAAAGAAAAAAAATGGGTTTGGTGATTATAGGTTACTTGATTTCCCATTTACAGTGAATGATAGTATCATATATAGATTGAAATTGTGTAATTGAGTTGGTACAAGTGATTTGATCAATTCTTGTTTGTATTGAATAATTTGGGTCGACAGGATTTTACAATCGTACACGAAGTATCTAAAAAAAATTAAAATTCTATTGCTTTTCAACAACTCTATACGTTTGATTGGAATGGGTAACGAATTATGAAGACTCAACAAAAAAAATCACGTGCAATTGTTGATAAAGATGTGCAATTGAATCTAATTATCTTTTATGTATATATACGTATATTTATATTATAAAGTTTTAATATAATAATAATACAAATTTATTATGTATATATATCAGTACTTATGTCTGTGTTTAGATATATCTGAATACGCATATACATGTATCAATATTTATATCGTATGTATGTATAATATATATCATTTAATATTAGTAATAATTAGTAATTATAATCATAATAATAATTAAAATTCCAATAACATTCATAACAAAATTAGTAATAATAATATTAATGTTTTCTAATAAAAAAATAATATTAGTAATATTATTAATAATAATTTGTATCATTTTCTAATAATTAAAAATGATAATGATTGTAACAATTTATGACAATAATTATTATTAATAATAATGATATCCAGTATTAATACAAATATTTATTATAATGACTAAAATTATAACTATTAGTTATACTAATAATGATATTAACAATGATAACATCTTAAAAGATAACATAACAATTCTTATGTATCATATTTCATATAATAACTTTTAAGTATAAATAGTATTATTAGTAATCATAATAATGAATATAATAATATTCATATATTAACCATAATTAAACTTGTAATTCCATTTAATATATTTATATTACAATTTATATTATATATTATACGAATATATATATATATATATATATATACACACACACATTAACATAATTATTTAACACATTTGTTCGTGAATCATCGGGCACAGTCAGAGGATAATTGATTATATGAACAAAGTTCAAAAAATTTTCGAGACTCACCATTACAGGCTTTGCTTATCGTGTCGGAAATATATAAAGATTAAGTTTAAAATTTGATCGGAAATTTCCGGGTCGTCACAGAAATCACCAACACCGCAACCAAGTTCCACAAAACGACCGGTGCAAACACCACCAACACCGCAGAGCAAGAAACTCAAACAAAGCACTCCTTTATACGATAATCCGATCATATCGGATTATGAAGGAGATCAACAAACTGGTATAACGCAATCATCTTTGATTCATGCCAGTTTTTGTAATATTTATTGTTGCTATTATAATAATCGCATTGTTTTGCAGGAGGCTCGCCTTTCAATCCAGTTTTTCCTAGCCCTGATTCTGCGGCACAAATCACCAAGCTGTTCCGCACTACCCCTGACTCTTATGGGGTGTGGATTGATGGTCTATCAGGATATACTTATGCATCAGCTGGCGCTGCTCTGGATCAGCGCCAACAAATGAAGTTAGCAATCCCCGGCGCGCTTCGCCGCGAATTCTCCAAACTTTCTGCGCTTGATGTGCATAACAGTTTTATTCAAAACTTCTACATGTGCTTCAACTCGGCGTACGATATGATATGTCAGCAAGAACAATTTTTCAATGTGCTTGGAGCTGAACAGCAGAAGTACAATGCTGAGAGAATTAAGGCTGAAAACAGCGAGAAACACTGTGTTGATCTCTCCTATGAGCTCACCACGGCCAAAACTGCGGTAGAAGAATTGAAGCTACAGGTGTCTACTGCAGCTGACAAACAAAAGAATTTTGAAACCACAATCTCTTCATTGCAAGAGGAGGTTTCAAGGCTTACTGCAGAGAGAGACACCGCCGTGGCCGCAGCAGCTTCAGCGAAGCTTGAGTTCACGCAACTCCGCCAACACCTACCAGAGTTTGCTAAAAAGGTTCTCAATTCACGTCCCGTGAATGTTCTGTTTTCCACTTATGCAGCTGCTTTACGACTACGCGAGAGAGTAGAGTTTCTGGATGAAATTGCTCCACATTACACCATACCAGATCCTCTACCTCCCGCCATTGGAGATCGTGTTTGTTCACTTGCAGAAGCACGTGAAGCAGCTGCTACTGGACAAGCAAGCTTAGCGGATATTCCAATCGACAAAGTTACTGCAATAAGTCAACAAGATGATGCTACTTTAAAAGACATCTTTGAGCTTGACTTATCTAAGCTAGAATAAAATATTGTAGAAATTAGCGTGCAGCTATCTCTGCGCCATTATCAATGAAACTTTATTTTTTCATATTTATTCGCGAGTACTCTTTATTTATATAGCGCTTTTATCAACAATATTCATAACACAAACTTGTCCTTTGCAATTTTCAACATATATTATTGTGCACATAATAAATGCGTACTTTTGCAAAACAATCTGTATGCGTATATGTTTATACGTTAATAATCTTCTAAGTCCATCGAAACGATCCATAGGCAATTAATCAGCATTGCGAAGCATCTAAGCATTGGCAAAATCAAATACTTAGGATATAAAATTCCTTTCGCAATAATTCGCATGCAAAAGTGGGCAATTTCATCACTTTGCTATTTAAACACTGCGAAATACTATAGCATTATGAAACAAACTGTAAAACATTTCATAATCATTCACATTTCACAAATAAACTTTTCGCGTACTTTTACAAGTGTTTATTTTTAAAATTCCTACAAGCGTGATCAAGACTTGCAAAAAATTAAAAAGAGTAACACCTAATAAGTATATCAGCCATATGCCTTAAATCCAATTTCGCACTTTGTTCATATATCCTTGATAGTTTTTGCAAAGCTACACGTAATATCGCTTTAACAAAACGGCATGCCACGTATTACGTAAAATTCGCCCTTCCATATCCGCGAGCTTATATGAACCTGCGGCATTAATTGCCACAATTTGATAAGGGTCTTCCCAATTAGGACCCAATTTGCCAAGCTTTTCTGCTCTGCTTGCTTCATTGTTTCACAGCACCCAATCGCCTATAGCGAAAGACAAAGCACGCACTCTTCTGTTATAATACTTAGCAATTTGCTTCTTATTATTCGCTTCTTTGCTAGCAGCCATTAACCTCCGCTCCTCAATGAAATTCAGGTTTTCGCTCAACACAGCATCATTCGCTTCTTCTTCAAAGTTAACTATTCTATGAGTTGGTACCAGAATTTATGCGGGAACTACTGCCTCGGAGCCATATACCAAGCTAAAAGGTGTTTCCCCCGTGCTTTTCTTAAATGTTGTGCGATGTGCCCATAACACATTGAGTAATTCATCTACCCAGCCAGTTCGCTGTTCGCACAACCTCTTTTTAATACCGCTTACTATATCGCGGTTGGTTACTTCGCATAAACCATTAGCTTGTGGGTGAGCCACTGACGTAAACTTTTGTACGATATTTAAATCAGTGCACGATGTATTAAAAGGATCTTTCGCTATTTGAGCACCATTATCGCTAACCAATTCTCGCGGAATGCCAAATCGGCAAACAATGTATTCCCATACAAAATTTCGCACTTGTACACCAGTAATAGTACGAACCGCCTTAGCTTCAACCCATTTGGTAAAGTAATCGATTGCGACAATCAGGAATTTAACATTGCCAGGCCCTGCAGGAAATGGCCCTACAATGTGAATAGCCCATTTATTAAACGGCCATGGTGAATTAACAGGAATCATATCATGCCGCGGTTTTCGATTTTGCGGAGCATGCCTTTGGAAACTTTTACAGCGTTTAACAATTTTCGCTACATCACGGTATAGGGATGGCCAAAACTATCCCATTCGCATAATTTTCGCGGCGATAGTTTTGTAGCCTGAATGCAGTGCACAAGTACCATTATGCACTTCTTCTATAATCATTTCTGCCTCTATTGGGCCAACACAACACATCATTGGTCCGCAATATGATTTGCGATATAAGATATCATCTTGAATGATATACATCGGTGCTCGCTATCTTACTAAACGAGCTTCGCGACTATCATCTGGCAGAATATCACTGCGGATATATTGTA
Source organism: Rutidosis leptorrhynchoides (assembly GCF_046630445.1). NCBI lineage: Eukaryota > Viridiplantae > Streptophyta > Magnoliopsida > Asterales > Asteraceae > Rutidosis > Rutidosis leptorrhynchoides. The sequence goes on from NC_092340.1 coordinate 205,699,794, forward strand.
GAATTGGGTCCATCCAGTTTGGCTGTTCTTCTGTAACAGATGCGACCATTAAGTCACTATCTATTGATTTACTTGGCAATTCCTCAACCCATACTTGTTTTTGAAAGTGCGAGAACGTTAAAGCAGCCAATTTGCTCAACGCATCCGCCTTTTTGTTTTAGCTTCTTAGTACTTGTGCGAGTTCAAAACGCTCAAATCGCGCTGCTATTTCTTTCTATAGCTGCAAGTATTTCTGCATAGAGGGATCGTGTGCTTCAAAAGATCCCTTAAACTGATTCGCTACTAACTGCGAATCTGTAAATACACGCAGCTTAACAATATTCAATTTTTCGCAATATTTAAGCCTGCGAGCAATGCTTCATATTCGGCCTCATTATTTGTCACATCAAAATTAAACCGCAATGCATATGTATGCTCCTCACTACTTGGGCTTGCCAAAACCAAACCCGCACCTGCACCTTCTGCGCACGAAGCGCCATCAGTAAACAAATCCCAAGTTTCGCCGAGTACCGGTTTTAACGCGGTTCGCTCATTAATCACCTCTAACTCTCTAGACAGTTCAGCGAGATAATCTGCCATAACCTGACCTTTTTCAGCACGACGCGAAAGGTAAGATATTTTATAAGCACCTAATTCTACTGCCCACAATGCAAGTCTACCAGATATCTCTGGTTTGGTTAAGACTTGCTTGATTGGCATATTAGTTAATACATGCACTGGATGCCCTTGAAAATATCTTCGTAACCTTCGCGTTGTTAAAATAAGCGCATACACAAACTTTTCAATCGGCGCATAGTTTATTTCACTTCCCGTAAGAGCTTAACTAACAAAATACACCGACTTTTGTATTTTGTTGTAACATCCCGCCTTTTTCCGTTTACTTTTCTGTTCAACTATTTAAATCCCGTTATATGTTTGTAACATCTCCGGTTAATACGTGTTGTAAAAATATCTCGTCTAGGTATTTCATGCACCCGCAAACGAACTTGAGGGACTAGTTTCGCCAAAATGCCAAAGAGGTGACTAGCCTTTGACTAGTCAACCCCCACCCCCATCTTTTCTTTTTCATTTCCCTTTTCTTCTTCTACTTCCATATTTTCTCTCAATTCTCCAATTTCAAGAATCATCATCTAAATCAAATCGAGCAAGCATCCATCTAAACAAATTACATATTCGGAATCCTCTCATCTTCCTCTTCGATTCCATACCGATTTCATCAAGTTTAGGTAACTTTCTAAAATCACTAGATTTTGTGTTCTTGATGTTTTTAACTTATAAAGTTGTTAATTAGTGTCTATGGCTCAAGTCTAACATGAGTATATGATTTATATGCTCGATTTCGTTATTTGAAGTAACTAGCTTGAATATGAACCTTGGTGTGTTTGATTTGGTAATTTAGTTGCTTAAATGTTGTTGTTATGGTAAAGTGCAAGTATTAAATGTGTTACTTGTAGTGACCCGAAATTTTCCATGTTTATATATATTAATTGAGATTGATATTTACATGATTAAATGTTTCCAACATGTTAAGCAATCAAACTTGTTAAGACTTGATTAATTGAAATATGTTTCATATAGACAATTGACCACCCAAGTTGATCGGTGATTCACGAACGTTAAAACTTGTAAAAACTATATGATGACATATATATGGATATATATATATATAGTTAACATGATACTATGATAAGAAAACATATCATAAAGTGTATTAACAATGAACTATATATGTAAAAACAAGACTACTAACTTAATGATTTTTAAACGAGACATATATGTAACGATTATCGTTGTAAAGACATTTAATGTATATATATCATATTAAGAGATATTCATACATGATAATATCATGATAATATAATAATTTAAAATCTCATTTGATATTATAAACATTGGGTTAACAACATTTAACAAGATCGTTAACCTAAAGGTTTCAAAACAACACTTACATGTAACGACTAACGATGACTTAACGACTCAGTTAAAATGTATATACATGTAGTGTTTTAATATGTATTTATACACTTTTGAAAGACTTCAATACACTTATCAAAATACTTCTACTTAACAAAAATGCTTACAATTACATCCTCGTTCAGTTTCATCAACAATTCTACTCGTATGCACCCGTATTCGTACTCGTACAATACACAGCTTTTAGATGTATGTACTATTGGTATATACACTCCAATGATCAGCTCTTAGCAGCCCATGTGAGTCACCTAACACATGTGGGAACCATCATTTGGCAACTAGCATGAAATATCTCATAAAATTACAAAAATATGAGTAATCATTCATGACTTATTTACATGAAAACAAAATTACATATCCTTTATATCTAATCCATACACCAACGACCAAAAACACCTACAAACACTTTCATTCTTCAATTTTCTTCATCTAATTGATCTCTCTCAAGTTCTATCTTCAAGTTCTAAGTGTTCTTCATAAATTCCAAAAGTTCTAGTTTCATAAAATCAAGAATACTTTCAAGTTTGCTAGCTCACTTCCAATCTTGTAAGGTGATCATCCAACCTCAAGAAATCTTTGTTTCTTACAGTAGGTTATCATTCTAATACAAGGTAATAATCATATTCAAACTTTGGTTCAATTTCTATAACTATAACAATCTTATTTCAAGTGATGATCTTACTTGAACTTGTTTTCGTGTCATGATTCTGCTTCAAGAACTTCGAGCCATCCAAGGATCCATTGAAGCTAGATCCATTTTTCTCTTTTCCAGTAGGTTTATCCAAGGAAATTAAGGTAGTAATGATGTTCATAACATCATTCGATTCATAGATATAAAGCTATCTTATTCGAAGGTTTAAACTTGTAATCACTAGAACATAGTTTAGTTAATTCTAAACTTGTTCGCAAACAAAAGTTAATCCTTCTAACTTGACTTTTAAAATCAACTAAACACATGTTCTATATCTATATGATATGCTAACTTAATGATTTAAAACCTAGAAACACGAAAAACACCGTAAAACCGGATTTACGCCGTCGTAGTAACACCGCGGGCTGTTTTGGGTTAGTTAATTAAAAACTATGATAAACTTTGATTTAAAAGTTGTTATTCTGAGAAAATGATTTTTATTATGAACATGAAACTACATCCAAAAATTATGGTTAAACTCAAAGTGGAAGTATGTTTTCTAAAATGGTCATCTAGACGTCGTTCTTTCGACTAAAATGACTACCTTTACAAAAACGACTTGTAACTTATTTTTCCGACTATAAACCTATACTTTTTCTGTTTAGATTCATAAAATAGAGTTCAATATGAAACCATAGCAATTTGATTCACTCAAAACGGATTTAAAATGAAGAAGTTATGGGTAAAACAAGATTGGATAATTTTTCTCATTTTAGCTACGTGAAAATTGGTAACAAATCTATTCCAACCATAACTTAATCAACTTGTATTGTATATTATGTAATCTTGAGATACCATAGACACGTATACAATGTTTCGACCTATCATATCGACACATCTATATATATTTCGGAACAACCATAGACACTCTATATGTGAATGTTGGAGTTAGCTATACAGGGTTGAGGTTGATTCCAAAATATATATAGTTTGAGTTGTGATCAATACTGAGATACGTATACACTGGGTCGTGGATTGATTCAAGATAATATTTATCGATTTATTTCTGTACATCTAACTGTGGACAACTAGTTATAGGTTACTAATGAGGACAGCTGACTTAATAAACTTAAAACATCAAAATATATTAAAAGTGTTGTAAATATATTTTGAACATACTTTAATATATATGTATATATTGTTATAGGTTCGTGAATCAACAGTGGCCAAGTCTTACTTCCCGACGAAGTAAAAATCTGTGAAAGTGAGTTATAGTCCCACTTTTAAAATCTAATATTTTTGGGATGAGAATACATGCAGGTTTTATAAATGATTTACAAAATAGACACAAGTACGTGAAACTACATTCTATGGTTGAATTATCGAAATCGAATATGCCCCTTTTTATTAAGTCTGGTAATCTAAGAATTAGGGAACAGACACCCTAATTGACGCGAATCCTAAAGATAGATCTATTGGGCCTAACAAACCCCATCCAAAGTACCGGATGCTTTAGTACTTCGAAATTTATATCATATCCGAAGGGTGTCCCGGAATGATGGGGATATTCTTATATATGCATCTTGTTATTGTCGGTTACCAGGTGTTCACCATATGAATGATTTTTATCTCTATGTATGGGATGTGTATTGAAATATGAAATCTTGTGGTCTATTGTTACGATTTGATATATATAGGTTAAACCTATAACTCACCAACATTTTTGTTGACGTTTAAAGCATGTTTATTCTCAGGTGAATATTAAGAGCTTCCGCTGTTGCATACTAAAATAAGGACAAGATTTGGAGTCCATGTTTATATGATATTGTGTAAAAACTGCATTCAAGAAACTGATTTCGATGTAACATATTTGTATTGTAAACCATTATGTAATGGTCGTGTGTAAACAGGATATTTTAGATTATCATTATTTGATAATCTACGTAAAACTTTTTAAACCTTTATTTATGAAATAAAGGTTATGGTTTGTTTTAAAAATGAATGCAGTCTTTGAAAAACGTCTCATATAGAGGTCAAAACCTCGCAACGAAATCAATTAATATGGAACGTTTTTAATCAATAAGAACGGGACATTTCAGTTGGTATCCGAGCGTTGGTCTTAGAGAACCAGAAAATTTGCATTAGTGTGTCTTATCGAGTTTGTTAGGATACATTAGTGAGTCTGGACTTCGACCGTGTTTTCTTTAAAAATGATTGCTTAACATTTTTGTTGGAAACTATATATTTTTAACATATGAATATTATGTGATATATTAATCTCTTAACGTGTTTGATATTATGTGATAGATGTCTACCTCTAGAACAAGTCCCATTGACTCACCTAATAATAATGAAGAGTCAAATGTAAATTGGAATGATTTGTGGACTGATTCACAAGTTCCCGAAGAGGAACCGGAAGAAGAGTCGGAACCGGAAGAAGAATCGGAACCGGAAGAAGAATCGGAACCGGATGAAGAAATAGAACCGGTGGCGGAAATAATAAAACGGTTAAGTAAAAGAAAATCCTCAACCAACCGACCAAAGTTAATTATGGTCAATGGTGTTTCCGCCAAGGAAGCAAAATATTGGGAGGATTACCAATTCTCCGATGAATCGGATTCCGACGAGAATTCCGATGATGTTATAGAAATTACCCCAACTGAATTTAAAAAGGCAAAAGAAAATAATAAGGGAAAGGGCATAAAAATAGAGAAATCTAATTCCAACCCCGATGAACTTTATATGTATCGTCAACCCCCGAAGTCCTTAAGTTGTAACAATGACCCGGGAACCTCTAAACCACCAGGTTTTTCTAAACCAATGTGGACAACGATGGCTCGTATTAGGGGAACATCATATATCCCTAGAAACTTGGCAAAACGAACCAAAACCGAAGAAGAAGAAACGAGCGAGTCGGAATAAGATAGTTGTATTCGTGTGGTGTAATATATGTAATATAGTGTTCTTATGCTTTATGATATATGTAAAAATTGCTTGTATTAATAAGTATTTTTTTATGAATCTAACTCTTGTCTATTTTACAGTTTAAAAACACAAAATGGATAGACAACCCAATATTTTAAGAGACCTACCCGGAGACATGATTGATGAAATCTTGTCTAGAGTCGGCCAGAATTCTTCGGCACAACTATTTAAGGCGAGATCAGTTTGTAAGACATTCGAAGAACGTTCCAAGAATGTCTTGGTTTATAAGAGACTTTCGTTTGAAAGATGGGGGATATCACATTGGGAAACCCATAAGTTACGATGTGTTTACTTTGACGCATATATTGCGGGGAACCCAAATGCTATTTTACGCAACGGGTTAAGAAATTATTTTGACTCAATATATCCGAATATTGGACTTCGTGATTTAGAAAAAGCGGCTAACATGCAACATAAAGAAGCATGTTATGCTTACGGATTAGTAATGTTCGCTTCTCACCAAAGTGAGAACAAGAACATTGGGCTACAACTATTAAACAAAACGTTTCCACAAGTGACGGAGTCGGTAATTGGGGTAAGAAATGAGGTTTTTAGATTATTACGGGACTGTTGGACATTACGTAACCCTCGTCCCTTTGATGACGTTACAACACGCTGTCTTATCAACGGCCATAACGGTTATGTTGCACAAGACCAAGGATGGGAAGTAGTCCTAGTAAAACCAGAATGCATGACTTGTTTCTGGACGTATGAATTACATGTCTTTATTGCCTTTGCTGAACGACTTGTGTACTAGCTAGAATTGTCTTCACAACTATCTTGTATCAAAGTTATTGTGTGCTATATTTCATGCTTTATGTAAAATAAGCGGTATTGTAAGTTTGTAAAATATTGTATAAAAGTTTGAACGCGAAATATTATTATAATCAGTTTTTCATATAGAATTGTAGTAGTTGAATTGTATATTAGCTACTAAGTATGAACTTAACGGGTAGGTACTACCCGAATTTAAACTTATAAAACGCTAATATGAAGAAAAAGCTTTTATAAATGAGTTCATATTATGCTACGAAATACTATTAACTACTCTTAATATTCTGTATGATTAACTTGTTCCATTTAACTATTTTGAAGGAAATGGCACCGACTACTCGACACACCGTAAATATGAATGAAGAGGAATTCCGTACTTTTCTAGCTTCAAATATAGCCGCAGTACACGCTGCGCTACATACCAACAATAACCTTGGATCTAGCAGTACAGGAAATCGTGTAGGATGCACCTACAAAGAATTCACTGCCTGCAAACCTTTGGAATTTGATTGAACCGAAGGACCGATCAGATTGAAACGGTGGACCAAGAAGGTTGAATCGGTGTTTGTCATAAGTAAGTGTACTGAAGAGGACAAAGTGAAGTACGCTACGCATACCTTCACAGGTTCTGCGTTAACATGGTGGAATACCTATCTTGAGCAAGTGGGACAAGATGATGCGTACGCACTACCGTGGTCAGCATTCAAGCACTTGATGAACGAGAAGTACCGTCCCAGAACCGAGGTCAATAAGCTCAAGACAGAACTTAGAGGGTTACGAACCCAAGGATTTGATATTACCACGTACGAAAGACGATTCACAGAATTGTGCCTATTGTGTCCGGGAGCATTCGAAGATGAGGAAGAGAAGATCGACGCGTTTGTGAAAGGATTACCGGAAAGAATCCAAGAAGATATAAGTTCACACGAGCCCGCCTCCATACAACAGGCATGTAGAATCGCTCACAAACTAGTGAACCAGATTGAAGAAAGAATTAAAGAACAGACTGCTGAAGAGGCCAATGTGAAGCAAGTCAAAAGAAAGTGGGAGGAAAACGGTGATAAGAATCACCAATACAACAACAACAGCAATTACAACAATAATCGCAACAATTATCCCAACAATCGCAACATCAATCGCAACTACAACAAACGGCCCAACAACAACAACAACAACAACAGCAACTACAACAATCATCCCAACAACAATAATAACCGCAACAACAACAACAATCAGAAGCAGCTATGCCAAAGGTGTGAAAAGAATCACTCGGGGTTCTGCACCAAATTTTGCAACAAGTGTAAAAGAAATGGTCATAGCGCAGCGAAGTGTGAGGTCTACGGACCAGGGGTTAATAGAACGAAAGGAACAAATGGTGTCGGAACGAGTAATGGCGGGGCAAGTAGTGTCGGAGCAAGTTATGCCAATGTAGTTTGTTATAAATGTGGAAAACCAGGCCACATTATTAGAAATTGCCCGAACCAGGAGAACACGAATGGACAAGGCCGTGGAAGAGTTTTCAATATTAATGCGGTAGAGGCACAGGAAGACCCGGAGCTTGTTACGGGTACGTTTCTTATTGACAATAAATCTGCTTACGTTTTATTTGATTCGGGTGCGGATAGAAGCTATATGAGTAGAGATTTTTGTGCTAAATTAAGTTGTCCATTGACGCCTTTGGATAGTAAATTTTTACTCGAATTAGCAAATGGTAAATTAATTTCAGCAGATAATATATGTCGGAATCGAGAAATTAAACTGGTTAGCGAAACATTTAAGATTGATTTGATACCAGTAGAGTTAGGGAGTTTTGATGTGATAATCGGTATGGACTGGTTGAAAGAAGTGAAAGCGGAGATCGTTTGTTACAAAAATGCAATTCGCATTATACGAGAAAAAGGAAAACCCTTAATGGTGTACGGAGAAAAGGGCAACACGAAGCTACATCTTATTAGTAATTTGAAGGCACAAAAACTAATAAGAAAAGGTTGCTATGCTGTTCTAGCACACGTCGAGAAAGTACAAACTGAAGAAAAGAGCATCAATGATGTTCCCATTGCAAAAGAATTTCCCGATGTATTTCCGAAAGAATTACAGGGATTACCCCCACATCGATCCGTTGAATTTCAAATAGATCTTGTACCAGGAGCTGCACCAATAGCTCGTGCTCCTTACAGACTCGCACCCAGCGAGATGAAAGAACTGCAAAGCTAATTCCAAGAACTTTTAGAGCGTGGTTTCATTCGACCAAGCACATCACCGTGGGGAGCTCCTGTTTTGTTTGTCAAGAAGAAAGATGGTACATTCAGGTTGTGTATCGACTACCGAGAGTTGAACAAACTTACCATCAAGAACCGCTACCCACTACCGAGAATCGACGACTTATTTGATCAACTACAAGGCTCGTCTGTTTATTCAAAGATTGACTTACGTTCCGGGTATCATCAAATGCGGGTGAAAGAAGATGATATTCCAAAGACTGCTTTCAGAACACGTTACGGTCATTACGAGTTTATGGTCATGCCGTTTGGTTTAACTAATGCACCAGCTGTGTTCATGGACCTTATGAACCGAGTGTGTGGACCATACCTTGACAAGTTTGTCATTGTTTTCATTGATGACATACTTATTTACTCAAAGAATGACCAAGAACACGGTGAACATTTGAGAAAGGTGTTAGAAGTATTGAGGAAGGAAGAATTGTACGCGAAGTTTTCAAAGTGTGCATTTTGGTTGGAAGAAGTTCAATTCCTCGGTCACATAGTGAACAAAGAAGGTATTAAGGTGGATCCGGCAAAGATAGAAACTGTTGAAAAGTGGGAAACCCCGAAAACTCCGAAACACATACGCCAGTTTTTAGGACTAGCTGGTTACTACAGAAGGTTCATCCAAGACTTTTCCAGAATAGCAAAACCCTTGACTGCATTAACGCATAAAGGGAAGAAATTTGAATGGAATGATGAACAAGAGAAAGCGTTTCAGTTATTGAAGAAAAAGCTAACTACGGCACCTATATTGTCATTGCCTGAAGGGAATGATGATTTTGTGATTTATTGTGATGCATCAAAGCAAGGTCTCGGTTGTGTATTAATGCAACGAACGAAGGTGATTGCTTATGCGTATAGACAATTGAAGATTCACGAACAAAATTATACGACGCATGATTTGGAATTAGGCGCGGTTGTTTTTGCATTAAAGACTTGGAGGCACTACTTATATGGGGTCAAAAGTATTATATATACCGACCACAAAAGTCTTCAACACATATTTAATCAGAAACAACTGAATATGAGGCAGCGTAGGTGGATTGAATTATTGAATGATTACGACTTTGAGATTCGTTACCACCCGGGGAAGGCAAATGTGGTAGCCGATGCCTTGAGCAGGAAGGACAGAGAACCCATTCGAGTAAAATCTATGAATATAATGATTCATAATAACATTACTACTCAAATAAAGGAGGCGCAACAAGGAGTTTTAAAAGAGGGAAATTTAAAGGATGAAATACCCAAAGGATCGGAGAAGCATCTTAATATTCGGGAAGACGGAACCCGGTATAGGGCTGAAAGGATTTGGGTACCAAAATTTGGAGATATGAGAGAAATGGTACTTAGAGAAGCTCATAAAACCAGATACTCAATACATCCTGGAATGGGGAAGATGTACAAGGATCTCAAGAAACATTTTTGGTGGCCGGGTATGAAAGCCGATGTTGCTAAATACGTAGGAGAATGTTTGACGTGTTCTAAGGTCAAAGCTGAGCATCAGAAACCATCAGGTCTACTTCAACAACCCGAAATCCCGGAATGGAAATGGGAAAACATTACCATGGATTTCATCACTAAATTGCCAAGGACTGCAAGTGGTTTTGATACTATTTGGGTAATAGTTGATCGTCTCACCAAATCAGCACACTTCCTACCAATAAGAGAAGATGACAAGATGGAGAAGTTAGCACGACTGTATTTGAAGGAAGTCGTCTCCAGACATGGAATACCAATCTCTATTATCTCTGATAGGGATGGCAGATTTATTTCAAGATTCTGGCAGACATTACAGCAAGCATTAGGAACTCGTCTAGACATGAGTACTGCCTATCATCCACAAACTGATGGGCAGAGCGAAAGGACGATACAAACGCTTGAAGACATGCTACGAGCATGTGTTATTGATTTCGGAAACAGTTGGGATCGACATCTACCGTTAGCAGAATTTTCCTACAACAACATCTACCATTCAAGCATTGAGATGGCGCCGTTTGAAGCACTTTATGGTAGAAAGTGCAGGTCTCTGATTTGTTGGAGTGAAGTGGGGGATAGACAGATTACGGGTCCGGAGATTATACAAGAAACTACCGAGAAGATCATCCAAATTCAACAACGGTTGAAAACCGCCCAAAGTCGACAAAAGAGCTACGCTGACATTAAAAGAAAAGATATAGAATTTGAAATTGGAGAGATGGTCATGCTTAAAGTTGCACCTTGGAAAGGCGTTGTTCGATTTGGTAAACGAGGGAAATTAAATCCAAGGTATATTGGACCATTCAAGATTATTAATCGTGTCGGACCAGTAGCTTACCGACTAGAGTTACCTCAACAACTCGCGGCTGTACATAACACTTTCCACGTCTCGAATTTAAAGAAATGTTTTGCTAAAGAAGATCTCACTATTCCGTTAGATGAAATCCAAATCAACGAAAAACTTCAATTCATCGAAGAACCCGTCGAAATAATGGATCGTGAGGTTAAAAGACTTAAGCAAAACAAGATACCAATTGTTAAGGTTCGATGGAATGCTCGTAGAGGACCCGAGTTCACCTGGGAGCGTGAAGATCAGATGAAGAAGAAATACCCGCATCTATTTCCAGAAGATTCGTCAACACCTTAAACAGCTTAAAATTTCGGGACGAAATTTATTTAACGGGTAGGTACTGTAGTGACCCGAACTTTTCCATGTTTATATATATTAATTGAGATTGATATTTACATGATTAAATGTTTCCAACATGTTAAGCAATCAAACTTGTTAAGACTTGATTAATTGAAATATGTTTCATATAGACAATTGACCACCCAAGTTGATCGGTGATTCACGAACGTTAAAACTTGTAAAAACTATATGATGACATATATATGGATATATATATATAGTTAACATGATACTATGATAAGAAAACATATCATAAAGTGTATTAACAATGAACTATATATGTAAAAACAAGACTACTAACTTAATGATTTTTAAACGAGACATATATGTAACGATTATCGTTGTAAAGACATTTAATGTATATATATCATATTAAGAGATATTCATACATGATAATATCATGATAATATAATAATTTAAAATCTCATTTGATATTATAAACATTGGGTTAACAACATTTAACAAGATCGTTAACCTAAAGGTTTCAAAACAACACTTACATGTAACGACTAACGATGACTTAACGACTCAGTTAAAATGTATATACATGTAGTGTTTTAATATGTATTTATACACTTTTGAAAGACTTCAATACACTTATCAAAATACTTCTACTTAACAAAAATGCTTACAATTACATCCTCGTTCAGTTTCATCAACAATTCTACTCGTATGCACCCGTATTCGTACTCGTACAATACACAGCTTTTAGATGTATGTACTATTGGTATATACACTCCAATGATCAGCTCTTAGCAGCCCATGTGAGTCACCTAACACATGTGGGAACCATCATTTGGCAACTAGCATGAAATATCTCATAAAATTACAAAAATATGAGTAATCATTCATGACTTATTTACATGAAAACAAAATTACATATCCTTTATATCTAATCCATACACCAACGACCAAAAACACCTACAAACACTTTCATTCTTCAATTTTCTTCATCTAATTGATCTCTCTCAAGTTCTATCTTCAAGTTCTAAGTGTTCTTCATAAATTCCAAAAGTTCTAGTTTCATAAAATCAAGAATACTTTCAAGTTTGCTAGCTCACTTCCAATCTTGTAAGGTGATCATCCAACCTCAAGAAATCTTTGTTTCTTACAGTAGGTTATCATTCTAATACAAGGTAATAATCATATTCAAACTTTGGTTCAATTTCTATAACTATAACAATCTTATTTCAAGTGATGATCTTACTTGAACTTGTTTTCGTGTCATGATTCTGCTTCAAGAACTTCGAGCCATCCAAGGATCCATTGAAGCTAGATCCATTTTTCTCTTTTCCAGTAGGTTTATCCAAGGAAATTAAGGTAGTAATGATGTTCATAACATCATTCGATTCATAGATATAAAGCTATCTTATTCGAAGGTTTAAACTTGTAATCACTAGAACATAGTTTAGTTCATTCTAAACTTGTTCGCAAACAAAAGTTAATCCTTCTAACTTGACTTTTAAAATCAACTAAACACATGTTCTATATCTATATGATATGCTAACTTAATGATTTAAAACCTGGAAACACGAAAAACACCGTAAAACTGGATTTACGCCGTCGTAGTAACACCGCGGGCTGTTTTAGGTTAGTTAATTAAAAACTATGATAAACTTTGATTTAAAAGTTGTTATTCTGAGAAAATGATTTTTATTATGAACATGAAACTATATCCAAAAATTATGGTTAAACTCAAAGTGGAAGTATGTTTTCTAAAATGGTCATCTAGACGTCGTTCTTTCGACTAAAATGACTACCTTTACAAAAACGACTTGTAACTTATTTTTCCGACTATAAACCTATACTTTTTCTGTTTAGATTCATAAAATAGAGTTCAATATGAAACCATAGCAATTTGATTCACTCAAAACGGATTTAAAATGAAGAAGTTATGGGTAAAACAAGATTGGATAATTTTTCTCATTTTAGCTACGTGAAAATTGGTAACAAATCTATTCCAACCATAACTTAATCAACTTGTATTGTATATTATGTAATCTTGAGATACCATAGACACGTATACAATGTTTCGACCTATCATATCGACACATCTATATATATTTCGGAACAACCATAGACACTCTATATGTGAATGTTGGAGTTAGCTATACAGGGTTGAGGTTGATTCCAAAATATATATAGTTTGAGTTGTGATCAATACTGAGATACGTATACACTGGGTCGTGGATTGATTCAAGATAATATTTATCGATTTATTTCTGTACATCTAACTGTGGACAACTAGTTATAGGTTACTAATGAGGACAGCTGACTTAATAAACTTAAAACATCAAAATATATTAAAAGTGTTGTAAATATATTTTGAACATACTTTAATATATATGTATATATTGTTATAGGTTCGTGAATCAACAGTGGCCAAGTCTTACTTCCCGACGAAGTAAAAATCTGTGAAAGTGAGTTATAGTCCCACTTTTAAAATCTAATATTTTTGGGATGAGAATACATGCAGGTTTTATAAATGATTTACAAAATAGACACAAGTACGTGAAACTACATTCTATGGTTGAATTATCGAAATCGAATATGCCCCTTTTTATTAAGTCTGGTAATCTAAGAATTAGGGAACAGACACCCTAATTGACGCGAATCCTAAAGATAGATCTATTGGGCCTAACAAACCCCATCCAAAGTACCGGATGCTTTAGTACTTCGAAATTTATATCATATCCGAAGGGTGTCCCGGAATGATGGGGATATTCTTATATATGCATCTTGTTATTGTCGGTTACCAGGTGTTCACCATATGAATGATTTTTATCTCTATGTATGGGATGTGTATTGAAATATGAAATCTTGTGGTCTATTGTTACGATTTGATATATATAAGTTAAACCTATAACTCACCAACATTTTTGTTGACGTTTAAAGCATGTTTATTCTCAGGTGAATATTAAGAGCTTCCGCTGTTGCATACTAAAATAAGGACAAGATTTGGAGTCCATGTTTATATGATATTGTGTAAAAACTGCATTCAAGAAACTGATTTCGATGTAACATATTTGTATTGTAAACCATTATGTAATGGTCGTGTGTAAACAGGATATTTTAGATTATCATTATTTGATAATCTACGTAAAGCTTTTTAAACCTTTATTTATGAAATAAAGGTTATGGTTTGTTTTAAAAATGAATGCAGTCTTTGAAAAACGTCTCATATAGAGGTCAAAACCTCGCAACGAAATCAATTAATATGGAACGTTTTTAATCAATAAGAACGGGACATTTCATTACTAGTAGCACTAGCTTCAATTTTATGTGTAGGTTATTTTAGAAAACTTCATAAACTTGATTATTGGTTTTGGTGGATTTGGGTTAGGGTTTGATGAACTTGAAATGAACTTTTGATGCTTTGAATGACATGAAATGTTATTTGTAAGTGTTAGGTTGTATTGTATGCTTGATCACCTTCGAAACGGCATATCATTCATGTAAATTGGTTGCCGAATCATCGAATTTCATTTATGAACTTGAGTGCATTTAATGAGGAGCTTTGAATGTGATTTTGGTTGTTGTAAAAGTAAATGTGATGGATGAAATGTATTTAGTTGTTTTCCTTGTCAAAATACCTTTCCGATGATATAAGATACATGCTTTGGTTGTTTACGGGTCATAAATGGTGATTGGTTGAAGTTAGGTTCGTGCATAAAACTTAAAAACTACCAGAATTCTCTGCACAGGTAATGGCGAGGCGCGCAATATACCCGCGCGGCGCGCCAAAGTGGTCTGTCCAACTTTGTCGATTTTTGAATAATGTTTGCTATGCTACGCACCTCCGATTCACATGTAACTTGTTCTAACATGCTCATATATGATTAAAAACCTCAGAAAAATAGTTCGGGACCCGACCCGAACGTGTTGACTTTTTCGTTGACTTTGACCGACCAAAGTTTGAATTTTTGTCAAACTTAACCAAATGATTATGCAACCTTTCTAACTTGTTTCTATACTTGTATCTTGCATGAAACTTGATAATTTGATTTCACATGCTACATAATCGAGTCGTAACGAGCCATAGGACTAATTGAACATCTTTGACCTATCGTGTTTACCGTTATTGATACGACCTATTTGTTGTAGTGACCCGAACTTTTCCATGTTTATATATATTAATTGAGATTGATATTTACATGATTAAATGTTTCCAACATGTTAAGCAATCAAACTTGTTAAGACTTGATTAATTGAAATAGGTTTCATATAGACAATTGACCACCCAAGTTGACTGGTGATTCACGAACGTTAAAACTTGTAAAAACTATATGATGACATATATATGGTTATATATATAGTTAACATGATATTATGATAAGTAAACATATCATTAATTATATTAACAATGAACTACATATGTAAAAACAAGACTACTAACTTAATGATTTTGAAATGAGACATATATGTAACGATTATCGTTGTAACGACATTTAATGTATATATATCATATTAAGAGATATTCGTACATCATAATATCATGATAATATAATAATTTAAAATCTCTTTTGATATTATAAACATTGGGTTAACAACATTTAACAAGATCGTTAACCTAAAGGTTTCAAAACAACATTTACATGTAACGACTAACGATGACTTAACGACTCAGTTAAAATGTATATACATGTAGTGTTTTAATATGTATTCATACACTTTTGAAAGACTTCAAGACACTTATCAAAATACTTCTACTTAACAAAAATGCTTACAATTACATCCTCGTTCAGTTTCATCAACAATTCTACTCGTATGCACCCGTATTCGTACTCGTACAATACACAACTTTTAGATGTATGTACTATTGGTATATACAATCCAATGATCAGCTCTTAGCAGCCAATGTGAGTCACCTAACACATGTGGGAACCATCATTTGGCAACTAGCATGAAATATCTCATAAAATTACAAAAATATGAGTAATCATTCATGACTTATTTACATGAAAACAAAATAACATATCCTTTATATCTAATCCATACACCAACGACCAAAAACACCTACAAACACTTTCATTCTTCAATTTTCTTCATCTAATTGATCTCTCTCAAGTTCTATCTTCAAGTTCTAAGTGTTCTTCATAAATTCCAAAAGTTCTAGTTTCATAAAATCAAGAATACTTTCAAGTTTGCTAGCTCACTTCCAATCTTGTAAGGTGATCATCCAACCTCAAGAAATCTTTGTTTCTTACAGTAGGTTATCATTCTAATACAAGGTAATAATCATATTCAAACTTTGGTTCAATTTCTATAACTATAACAATCTTATTTCAAGTGATGATCTTACTTGAACTTGTTTTCGTGTCATGATTCTGTTTCAAGAACTTCGAGCCATCCAAGGATCCATTGAAGCTAGATCCATTTTTCTCTTTTCCAGTAGGTTTATCCAAGGAACTTAAGGTAGTAATGATGTTCATAACATCATTCGATTCATACATATAAAGCTATCTTATTCGAAGGTTTAAACTTGTAATCACTAGAACATAGTTTAGTTAATTCTAAACTTGTTCGCAAACAAAAGTTAATCCTTCTAACTTGACTTTTAAAATAAACTAAACACATGTTCTATATCTATATGATATGCTAACTTAATGATTTAAAACCTGGAAACACGAAAAACACCGTAAAACCGGATTTACGCCGTCGTAGTAACACCGCGGGCTGTTTTGGGTTAGTTAATTAAAAACTATGATAAACTTTGATTTAAAAGTTGTTATTCTGAGAAAATGATTTTTATTATGAACATGAAACTATATCCAAAAATTATGGTTAAACTCAAAATGGAAGTATGTTTTCTAAAATGGTCATCTAGACGTCGTTCTTTCGACTGAAATGACTACCTTTACAAAAACGACTTGTAACTTATTTTTCCGACTATAAACCTATACTTTTTATGTTTAGATTCATAAAATAGGGTTCAATATGAAACCATAGCAATTTGATTCACTCAAAATGGATTTAAAATGAAGAAGTTATGGGTAAAACAAGATTGGATAATTTTTCTCATTTTAGCTACGTGAAAATTGGTAACAAATCTATTCCAACCATAACTTAATCAACTTGTATTGTATATTATGTAATCTTGAGATACCATAGACACGTATACAATGTTTCGACCTATCATGTCGACACATCTATATATATTTCGGAACAACCATAGACACTCTATATGTGAATGTTGGAGTTAGCTATACAGGGTTGAGGTTGATTCCAAAATATATATAGTTTGAGTTGTGATCAATACTGAGATACGTATACACTGGGTCGTGGATTGATTCAAGATAATATTTATCGATTTATTTCTGTACATCTAACTGTGGACAACTAGTTGTAGGTTACTAACAAGGACATCTGACTTAATAAACTTAAAACATCAAAATATATTAAAAGTGTTGTAAATATATTTTGAACATACTTTGATATATATGTATATATTGTTATAGGTTCGTGAATCAACCAGTGGCCAAGTCTTACTTCCCGAGGAAGTAAAAATCTGTGAAAGTGAGTTATAGTCCCACTTTTAAAATCTAATATTTTTGGGATGAGAATACATGCAGGTTTTATAAATGATTTACAAAATAGACACAAGTACGTGAAACTACATTCTATGGTTGAATTATCGAAATCGAATATGCCCCTTTTTATTAAGTCTGGTAATCTAAGAATTAGGGAACAGACACCCTAATTGACGCGAATCCTAAAGATAGATCTATCGGGCCCAACAAGCCCCATCCAAAGTACCGGATGCTTTAGTACTTCGAAATTTATATCATATCCGAAGGGTGTCCCGGAATGATGGGGATATACTTATATATGCATCTTGTTAATGTCGGTTACCAGGTGTTCACCATATGAATGATTTTTATCTCTATGTATGGGATGTGTATTGAAATATGAAATCTTGTGGTCTATTATTATGATTTGATATATATAGGTTAAACCTATAACTCACCAACATTTTTGTTGACGTTTTAAGCATGTTTATTCTCAGGTGATTATTAAGAGCTTCCGCTGTCGCATACTTAAATAAGGACGAGATTTGGAGTCCATGCTTGTATGATATTGTGTAAAAACTGCATTCAAGAAACTTATTTTGTTGTAACATATTTGTATTTTAAACCATTATGTAATGGTCGTGTGTAAACAGGATATTTTAGATTATCATTATTTGATAATCTACGTAAAGCTTTTTAAACCTTTATTGATGAAATAAAGGTTATGGTTTGTTTTAAAATGAATGCAGTCTTTGAAAAACGTCTCATATAGAGGTCAAAACCTCGCAACGAAATCAATTAATATGGAACGTTTTTAATCAATAAGAACGGGACATTTCAGTTGGTATCCGAGCGTTGGTCTTAGAGAACCAGAATTTTGCATTAGTGTGTCTTATCGAGTTTGTTAGGATGCATTAGTGAGTCTGGACTTCGACCGTGTTTACTTGAAAAATGATTGCTAACAAATTTTGTTGGAAACTATATATTTTTAACATGTGAATATTATGTGATATATTAATCTCTTAACGCGTTTGATATTATGTGATAGATGTCTACCTCTAGAACAAGTCCCATTGACTCACCTAATAATAATGAAGAGTCAAATGTAAATTGGAATGATTCGTGGACTGATTCACAAGTTCCCGAAGAGGAACCGGAAGAAGAGTCGGAACCGGAAGAATAATCGGAACCGGAAGAAGAATCGGAACCGGATGAAGAAATAGAACCGGTGGGGGAAATAATAAAAAGGTTAAGTAAAAGAAAATCCTCAACCAACCGACCAAGGTTAATTATGGTCAATGGTGTTTCCGCCAAGGAAACAAAATATTGGGAGGATTACCAATTCTCCGATGAATCGGATTCCTACGAGAATTCCGATGATGTTATAGAAATTACCCCAACTGAATTTAAAAAGGCGAAAGAAAATAATAAGGGAAAGGGCATAAAAATAGAGAAATCTAATTCCAACCCCGATGAACTTTATATGTATCGTCAACCCCCGAAGTCCTTAAGTTGTAACAATGACCCGGGAACCTCTAAACCACCAGGTTTTTCTAAACCAATGTGGATTACGACGGCTCGTATTAGGGGAACATCATATATCCCTAGAAACTTGGCAAAACGAACCAAAACCGAAGAAGAAGAAACAAGCGAGTCGGAATAAGATAGTTGTATTAGTGTGGTGTAATATATGTAATATAGTGTGCTTATGCTTTATGATATATGTAAAAATTGCTTGTATTAATAAGTATTTTTTTTTATGAATCTAACTCTTGTCTATTTTACAGTATAAAAACACAAAATGGATAGACAACCCAATATTTTAAGAGACCTACCCGGAGACATGATTGATGAAATCTTGTCTAGAGTCGGTCAGAATTCTTCGGCACAACTATTTAAGGCGAGATCAGTTTGTAAGACATTCGAAGAACGTTCCAAGAATGCCTTGGTTTATAAAAGGCTTTCGTTCGAAAGATGGGGGATATCACATTGGGAAATCCATAAGTTACGATGTGTTTACTTTGACGCATATATTGCGGGGAACCCAAATGCTATTTTACGCAATGGGTTAAGAAATTATTTTGACTCAATATATCCGAATATTGGACTTCGTGATTTAGAAAAAGCGGCTAACATGCAACATAAAGAAGCATGTTATGCTTACGGATTAGTAATGTTCGCTTCTCACCAAAGTGAGAACAAGAACATCGGGCTACAACTATTAAACAAAACGTTCCCACAAGTGACGGAGTCGGTAATTGGGGTAAGAAATGAGGTTTTTAGATTGTTACGGGACTGTTGGACATTACGTAACCCTCGTCCCTTTGACGACGTTACAACACACTGTCTTATCAACGGCCATAACGGTTATGTTCCACAAGACCAAAGATGGGAAGTAATCCTAGTAAAACCAGAATGCATGACTTGTTTCTGGACGTATGAATTAAGTGTCTTTATTGCTTTTGCTGAACGACTTGTGTGCTAGCTAGAATTATCTTCACAACCATCTTGTATCAATTTTATTGTGTGCTATATTTCATGCTATATGTAAAATAAGCGGTATTGTAAGTTTGTAAAATATTATGTAAAAGTTTGAACGCGAAATATTATTATAATCAGTTTTTCATATAGAATTGTAGTAGTTGAATTGTATATTAGCTACTAAGTATGAACTTAACGGGTAGGTACTACCCGAATTTAAACTTATAAAACGCTAATATGAAGAAAAAGCTTTTATAAATGAGTTCATATTATGCTACGAAATACTATTAACTACTCTTAATATTCTGTATGATTAACTTGTTCCATTTGACTATTTTGAAGGAAATGGCACCGACTACTCGAAACACCGTGAATATGAATGAAGAGGAATTCCGTACTTTTCTAGCTTCAAACATAGCCGCAGTACAGGCTGCGCTACATACCAACAATAACCTTGGATCTAGCAGTACAGGAAATCGTGTAGGATGCACCTACAAAGAATTCACTGCCTGCAAACCTTTGGAATTTGATGGAACCGAAGGACCGATCAGATTGAAACGGTGGACCGAGAAGGTCGAATCGGTGTTTGCCATAAGTAAGTGTACTGAAGAGGACAAAGTGAAGTACGCTACGCATACCTTCACAGGTTCTGCGTTAACATGGTGGAATACCTATCTAGAGCAAGTGGGACAAGACGATGCGTACGCACTACCGTGGTCAGCATTCAAGCACTTGATGAACGAGAAGTACCGTCCCAGAACCGAGGTCAATAAGCTCAAGACAGAACTTAGAGGGTTACAAACCCAAGGATTTGATATTACCACGTACGAAAGACGATTCACAGAATTGTGCCTATTGTGTCCGGGAGCATTCGAAGATGAGGAAGAGAAGATCGACGCGTTTGTGAAAGGATTACCGGAAAGAATCCAAGAAGATATAAGTTCACACGAGCCCGCCTCCATACAACAGGCATGTATAATGGCTCACAAACTAGTGAACCAGATTAAAGAAAGAATTAAAGAACAGACTCCTGAAGAGGCCAATGTGAAGCAAGTCAAAAGAAAGTGGGAGGAAAACGGTGATAAGAATCACCAATACAACAACAACAGCAATTACAACAATAATCGCAACAATTATCCCAACAATCGCAACATCAATCGCAACTATAACAAACGGCCCAACAACAACAACAACAACAACAGCAACTACAACAATCATCCCAACAACAATAATAACCGCAATAACAACAACAATCAGAAGCAGCTATGCCAAAGGTGTGAAAAGTATCACTCGGGGTTCTGCACCAAATTTTGCAACAAGTGTAAAAGAAATGGTCATAGCGCGGTGAAGTGTTAGGTCTACGGACCAGGGGTTAATAGAACGAAAGGAACAAATGGTGTCGGAACGAGTAATGGCGGAGTAAGTAGTGTCGGAGCAAGTTATGCCAATGTAGTTTGTTATAAATGTGGAAAACCGGGCCACATTATTAGAAATTGCCCGAACCAGGAGAACACGAATGGACAAGGCCGCGGAAGAGTTTTCAATATTAATGCGGCAGAGGCACAAGAAGACCCTGAGCTTGTTACGGGTACGTTT
Organism: Rutidosis leptorrhynchoides; assembly: GCF_046630445.1. Taxonomy (NCBI): domain Eukaryota; kingdom Viridiplantae; phylum Streptophyta; class Magnoliopsida; order Asterales; family Asteraceae; genus Rutidosis; species Rutidosis leptorrhynchoides. Next base: position 205,721,673 of record NC_092340.1, read on the forward strand.
CTTATTGACAATAAATCTGCTTACGTTTTATTTGATTCGGGTGCGGATAGAAGCTATATGAGTAGAGATTTTTGTGCTAAATTAAGTTGTCCATTGACGCCTTTGGATAGTAAATTTTTACTCGAATTAGCAAATGGTAAATTAATTTCAGCAGATAATATATGTCGGAATCGAGAAATTAAACTGGTTAGCGAAACATTTAAGATTGATTTGATACCAGTAGAGTTAGGGAGTTTTGATGTGATAATCGGTATGGACTGGTTGAAAGAAGTGAAAGCAGAGATCGTTTGTTACAAAAATGCAATTCGCATTATACGAGAAAAAGGAAAACCCTTAATGGTGTACGGAGAAAAGGGCAACACGAAGCTACATCTTATTAGTAATTTGAAGGCACAAAAACTAATAAGAAAAGGTTGCTATGCTGTTCTAGCACACGTCGAGAAAGTACAAACTGAAGAAAAGAGCATCAATGATGTTCCCATTGCAAAAGAATTTCCCGATGTATTTCCGAAAGAATTACTGGGATTACCCCCACATCGATCCGTTGAATTTCAAATAGATCTTGTACCAGGAGCTGCACCAATAGCTCGTGCTCCTTACAGACTCGCACCCAGCGAGATGAAAGAACTGCAAAGCCAATTACAAGAACTTTTAGAGCGTGGTTTCATTCGACCAAGCACATCACCGTGGGGAGCTCCTGTTTTGTTTGTCAAGAAGAAAGATGGTACATTCAGGTTGTGTATCGACTACCGAGAGTTGAACAAACTTACCATCAAGAACCGCTACCCACTACCGAGAATCGACGACTTATTTGATCAACTACAAGGCTCGTCTGTTTATTCAAAGATTGACTTACGTTCCGGGTATCATCAAATGCGGGTGAAAGAAAATGATATTCCAAAGACTGCTTTCAGAACACGTTACGGTCATTATGAGTTTATGGTCATGCCATTTGGTTTAACTAATGCACCAGCTGTGTTCATGGACCTTATGAACCGAGTGTGTGGACCATACCTTGACAAGTTTGTCATTGTTTTCATTGATGACATACTTATTTACTCAAAGAATGACCAAGAACACGGTGAACATTTGAGAAAGGTGTTAGAAGTATTGAGGAAGGAAGAATTGTACGCTAAGTTTTCAAAGTGTGCATTTTGGTTGGAAGAAGTTCAATTCTTTGGTCACATAGTGAACAAAGAAGGTATTAAGGTGGATCCGGCAAAGATAGAAACTGTTGAAAAGTGGGAAACCCCGAAAACTCCGAAACACATACACCAGTTTTTAGGACTAGCTGGTTACTACAGAAGGTTCATCCAAGACTTTTCCAGAATAGCAAAACCCTTGACTGCATTAACGCATAAAGGGAAGAAATTTGAATGGAATGATGAATAAGAGAAAGCGTTTCAGTTATTGAAGAAAAAGCTAACTACGGCACCTATATTGTCATTGCCTGAAGGGAATGATGATTTTGTGATTTATTGTGACGCATCAAAGCAAGGTCTCGGTTGTGTATTAATGCAACGAACGAAGGTGATTGCTTATGCGTCTAGACAATTGAAGATTCACGAACAAAATTATACGACGCATGATTTGGAATTAGGCGCGGTTGTTTTTGCATTAAAGACTTGGAGGCACTACTTATATGGGGTCAAAAGTATTATATATACCGACCACAAAAGTCTTCAACATATATTTAATCAGAAACAACTGAATATGAGGCAGCGTAGGTGGATTGAATTATTGAATGATTACGACTTTGAGATTCGTTACCACCCGGGGAAGGCAAATGTGGTAGCCGATGCCTTGAGCAGGAAGGACAGAGAACCCATTCGAGTAAAATCTATGAATATAATGATTCATAATAACCTTACTACTCAAATAAAGGAGGCGCAACAAGGAGTTTTAAAAGAGGGAAATTTAAAGGATGAAATACCCAAAGGATCGGAGAAGCATCTTAATATTCGGGAAGACGGAACCCGGTATAGGGCTGAAAGGATTTGGGTACCAAAATTTGGAGATATGAGAGAAATGGTACTTAGAGAAGCTCATAAAACCAGATACTCAATACATCCTGGAACGGGGAAGATGTACAAGGATCTCAAGAAACATTTTTGGTGGCCAGGTATGAAAGCCGATGTTGCTAAATACGTAGGAGAATGTTTGACGTGTTCTAAGGTCAAAGCTAAGCATCAGAAACCATCAGGTCTACTTCAACAACCCGAAATCCCGGAATGGAAATGGGAAAACATTACCATGGATTTCATCACAAAATTGCCAAGGACTGCAAGTGGTTTTGATACTATTTGGGTAATAGTTGATCGTCTCACCAAATCAGCACACTTCCTGCCAATAAGAGAAGATGACAAGATGGAGAAGTTAGCACGACTGTATTTGAAGGAAGTCATCTCCAGACATGGAATACCAATCTCTATTATCTCTGATAGGGATGGCAGATTTATTTCAAGATTCTGGCAGACATTACAGCAAGCATTAGGAACTCGTCTAGACATGAGTACTTCCTATCATCCACAAACTGATGGGCAGAGCAAAAGGACGATACAAACGCTTGAAGACATGCTACGAGTATGTGTTATTGATTTCGGAAACAGTTGGGATCGACATCTACCGTTAGTAGAATTTTCCTACAACAACAGCTACCATTCAAGCATTGAGATGGCGCCGTTTGAAGCACTTTATGGTAGAAAGTGCAGGTCTCCGATTTGTTGGAGTGAAGTGGGGGATAGACAGATTACGGGTCCGAAAATTATACAAGAAACTACCGAGAAGATCATCCAAATTCAACAACGGTTGAAAACCGCCCAAAGTCGACAAAAGAGCTACGCTGACATTAAAAGAAAAGATATAGAATTTGAAATTGGAGAGATGGTCATGCTTAAAGTTGCACCTTGGAAAGGCGTTGTTCGATTTGGTAAACGAGGGAAATTAAATCCAAGGTATATTGGACCATTCAAGATTATTGATCGTGTCGGACCAGTAGCTTACCGACTTGAGTTACCTCAACAACTCGCGGCTTTACATAACACTTTCCACGTCTCAAATTTGAAGAAATGTTTTGCTAAAGAAGATCTCACTATTCCGTTAGATGAAATCCAAATCAACGAAAAACTTTAATTCATCGAAGAACCCGTCGAAATAATGGATCGTGAGGTTAAAAGACTTAAGCAAAATAAGATACCAATTGTTAAGGTTTGATGGAATGCTCGTAGAGGACCCGAGTTCACCTGGGAGCGTGAAGATCAGATGAAGAAGAAATACCCGCATCTATTTCCAGAAGATTCGTCAACACCTTCAACAGCTTAAAATTTCGGGACGAAATTTATTTAACGGGTAGGTACTGTAGTGACCCGAACTTTTCCATGTTTATATATATTAATTGAGATTGATATTTACATGATTAAATGTTTCCAACATGTTAAGCAATCAAACTTGTTAAGACTTGATTAATTGAAATAGGTTTCATATAGACAATTGACCACCCAAGTTGACTGGTGATTCACGAACGTTAAAACTTGTAAAAACTATATGATGACATATATATGGTTATATATATAGTTAACATGATATTATGATAAGTAAACATATCATTAATTATATTAACAATGAACTACATATGTAAAAACAAGACTACTAACTTAATGATTTTGAAATGAGACATATATGTAACGATTATCGTTGTAACGACATTTAATGTATATATATCATATTAAGAGATATTCGTACATCATAATATCATGATAATATAATAATTTAAAATCTCTTTTGATATTATAAACATTGGGTTAACAACATTTAACAAGATCGTTAACCTAAAGGTTTCAAAACAACATTTACATGTAACGACTAACGATGACTTAACGACTCAGTTAAAATGTATATACATGTAGTGTTTTAATATGTATTCATACACTTTTGAAAGACTTCAAGACACTTATCAAAATACTTCTACTTAACAAAAATGCTTACAATTACATCCTCGTTCAGTTTCATCAACAATTCTACTCGTATGCACCCGTATTCGTACTCGTACAATACACAACTTTTAGATGTATGTACTATTGGTATATACAATCCAATGATCAGCTCTTAGCAGCCAATGTGAGTCACCTAACACATGTGGGAACCATCATTTGGCAACTAGCATGAAATATCTCATAAAATTACAAAAATATGAGTAATCATTCATGACTTATTTACATGAAAATAAAATAACATATCCTTTATATCTAATCCATACACCAACGACCAAAAACACCTACAAACACTTTCATTCTTCAATTTTCTTCATCTAATTGATCTCTCTCAAGTTCTATCTTCAAGTTCTAAGTGTTCTTCATAAATTCCAAAAGTTCTAGTTTCATAAAATCAAGAATACTTTCAAGTTTGCTAGCTCACTTCCAATCTTGTAAGGTGATCATCCAACCTCAAGAAATCTTTGTTTCTTACAGTAGGTTATCATTCTAATACAAGGTAATAATCATATTCAAACTTTGGTTCAATTTCTATAACTATAACAATCTTATTTCAAGTGATGATCTTACTTGAACTTGTTTTCGTGTCATGATTCTGTTTCAAGAACTTCGAGCCATCCAAGGATCCATTGAAGCTAGATCCATTTTTCTCTTTTCCAGTAGGTTTATCCAAGGAACTTAAGGTAGTAATGATGTTCATAACATCATTCGATTCATACATATAAAGCTATCTTATTCGAAGGTTTAAACTTGTAATCACTAGAACATAGTTTAGTTAATTCTAAACTTGTTCGCAAACAAAAGTTAATCCTTCTAACTTGACTTTTAAAATAAACTAAACACATGTTCTATATCTATATGATATGCTAACTTAATGATTTAAAACCTGGAAACACGAAAAACACCGTAAAACTGGATTTACGCCGTCGTAGTAACACCGCGGGCTGTTTTGGGTTAGTTAATTAAAAACTATGATAAACTTTGATTTAAAAGTTGTTATTCTGAGAAAATGATTTTTATTATGAACATGAAACTATATACAAAAATTATGGTTAAACTCAAAGTGGAAGTATGTTTTCTAAAATGGTCATCTAGACGTCGTTCTTTCGACTGAAATGACTACCTTTACAAAAACGACTTGTAACTTATTTTTCCGACTATAAACCTATACTTTTTCTGTTTAGATTCATAAAATAGGGTTCAATATGAAACCATAGCAATTTGATTCACTCAAAATGGATTTAAAATGAAGAAGTTATGGGTAAAACAAGATTGGATAATTTTTCTCATTTTAGCTACGTGAAAATTGGTAACAAATCTATTCCAACCATAACTTAATCAACTTGTATTGTATATTATGTAATCTTGAGATACCATAGACACGTATACAATGTTTCGACCTATCATGTCGACACATCTATATATATTTCGGAACAACCATAGACACTCTATATGTGAATGTTGGAGTTAGCTATACAGGGTTGAGGTTGATTCCAAAATATATATAGTTTGAGTTGTGATCAATACTGAGATACGTATACACTGGGTCGTGGATTGATTCAAGATAATATTTATCGATTTATTTCTGTACATCTAACTGTGGACAACTAGTTGTAGGTTACTAACAAGGACATCTGACTTAATAAACTTAAAACATCAAAATATATTAAAAGTGTTGTAAATATATTTTGAACATACTTTGATATATATGTATATATTGTTATAGGTTCGTGAATCAACCAGTGGCCAAGTCTTACTTCCCGAGGAAGTAAAAATCTGTGAAAGTGAGTTATAGTCCCACTTTTAAAATCTAATATTTTTGGGATGAGAATACATGCAGGTTTTATAAATGATTTACAAAATAGACACAAGTACGTGAAACTACATTCTATGGTTGAATTATCGAAATCGAATATGCCCCTTTTTATTAAGTCTGGTAATCTAAGAATTAGGGAACAGACACCCTAATTGATGCGAATCCTAAAGATAGATCTATCGGGCCCAACAAGCCCCATCCAAAGTACCGGATGCTTTAGTACTTCGAAATTTATATCATATCCGAAGGGTGTCCCGGAATGATGGGGATATTCTTATATATGCATCTTGTTAATGTCGGTTACCAGGTGTTCACCATATGAATGATTTTTATCTCTATGTATGGGATGTGTATTGAAATATGAAATCTTGTGGTCTATTATTATGATTTGATATATATAGGTTAAACCTATAACTCACCAACATTTTTGTTGACGTTTTAAGCATGTTTATTCTCAGGTGATTATTAAGAGCTTCCGCTGTCGCATACTTAAATAAGGACGAGATTTGGAGTCCATGCTTGTATGATATTGTGTAAAAACTGCATTCAAGAAACTTATTTTGTTGTAACATATTTGTATTGTAAACCATTATGTAATGGTCGTGTGTAAACAGGATATTTTAGATTATCATTATTTGATAATCTACGTAAAGCTTTTTAAACCTTTATTGATGAAATAAAGGTTATGGTTTGTTTTAAAATGAATGCAGTCTTTGAAAAACGTCTCATATAGAGGTCAAAACCTCGCAACGAAATCAATTAATATGGAACGTTTTTAATCAATAAGAACGGGACATTTCATTTGTTTAGGTCAAGACTAGCACTATCCTTCGCACACGTTACTTGTGAAGTACTTTTCATACGTGCACTCAAGGTGAGATCATAGTCCTATCTTTCAAACAACTTTTATGCTTTAAACTATGGGATGAGAAACATATACGTATCATACTTTTATACATTGAACACAAGTACGAAAACGAACATTCCACGTAAGGGTTTGAACGAAAATCCTCAATTCAATTATCATTAGTTACACTTGCAGGGTGTAAACGTGAACTTATATTATGTGATCACATGGGCTTGACGAGCCTCATTCGGACGGTTCGCTACCGTTAGTGGATGAAATATATTTTCGGGTCTAGTGTATGTTTTAACACTACGCAAAGGGTGCAAAACAGTTAAGTTTGATAATTGGGTACCCGCGAAACAAATAACAACTTTAGAATGCAAATGATTTGATAATCATATTATATATTAAATCTTGTGGTTCAAATGCAACGTTTACTAAAACACCTATGATTTTACCAACGTTTTCGTTGACAGTTTCTATATGTTTTCTCAGGTCCTTGAAAGCTACTTGATACATGCTTCCGCACTCTTTTTGATACTTGCTTGGATGTCGAGTATGCATGCATAGTTGGAGCGGCTTTTGACTACTTTAAATTGTGTCGCATAGGTTTCATTCGTACGTTAAACTTTGTATTGTAACTAATCTTTTGAACTACATTTGTAAACTTGAAACATCCTTTTACTTATGAAATGAATGCGACATATTTTGGTCAAACGTCATAATAAAGACTTATGACCACGCAACGGTACCGAAGTAGTCGGCGCCGTCAAACATGATTTGGTCGGGTCGCTACAGATGGTATCAGAGCGTTGGTTGTAGGGATTTAGAGTTCATTGGTGTCAACCCCGAGTCATAGGGTACATTGGTGAGTCTAGACTACAACCGGCATATAGACTTGAAGTAGGAATTACTTGACTACTTGTGCATTATACTCGAACTCGTCTATCACATCAAATTCTTATTCAACCTTAATCTCACGTTTCTTAATTTAATTGACGCGCCACCTTGACTATATGAATTAGTGTCGAATACACATATGAATTAGGGTAATATAATTTCCGGGATTATATTACGGTGACTCATATGAACATTCCGACATTATGACATATATAATTTAAGGCGAGTCAAGGAAAATTTTTCTCTATCCTTATTCCATATCATAGTTAGTATTATTAAGAATACTAATCAACGGTATTCTTGTGTTTTGAAGGAACAATGCCTCCTCGTTGTGTGCCACGCCATGAGACTCCCGAACAAGCTCTACCACGAATGATAGCCACCGCTGTGGAAGCGGCCATGGCTGATCACTCCTCCAACAATAACAACAACCACAACAACAACAACAATGGAGCCGGTAACTCAAACGAAGGGTGCTCCTACAAATCCTTCATGGGGTGAAAACCTCACACTTTTGATGGAACCGGGGGACCGGTTACTCTTACTCGATGGTTCGAACAAACGGAGGCCGTCTTTAGCATAAGCGGTTGTCTGGACCAAGACAAGGTCAAATACTCCACTCACACCTTCACCGGTGTCGCTCTTACATGGTGGAATACTTATGTACAATCGGTCGGTACCGATGAAGCTCACGCCCTCTCTTGGGCCGATTTAAGGGAAAAGATGGTCATCGAATATTTCCCTCACGAAGAAACCCGAAAGCTCGAACAAGAGCTAAGAACCTTAGAGGTGGTCGGAAATGATCTCAAGGCCTATAATCAACGATTCGCCGAACTATCCTTGATGTGTCCCAACCTCGTGAACCCCGAATCTCAAAGGGTCGAACTTTATATGTATGGTCTTCCAAAGAGCATCAAACAAAGGGTGATGTCATCCAAACCTGCTAACCTACAACAAGCATTGAACATGGCCCACCAGTTGATCGAAACGGTTGACGAAATCGTAGTTCCGGCACCTAAGGCCGAGGATAAATCGGGCGGCAACAAAAGAAAGTGGGAACCCTCCCAATCAAGCAACAACAACTTTGCTAAGAAGCCTTACACCTCTGACGCCAAGAAAAGTTATGGCGGAAATAAACCCTTTTGCAACAAATGCCACAAGCACCACTATGGTAAATGTAGCAATCTATTTTACCACCGGTGCAAAAGGGGTGGTCATGTGGCCAACGATTGTAGAAGTGCCGCCCCCGTCGCTCAAAAGGTGCCCAATGCACCAAAACCGGGTACTTGTTATGAATGTGGCCAAACGGGACATTTTAGAAATGCATGTCCGAAGAAGAAAGCCAACCCCAACACACGAAGTCGAGCTTTCAACATCAACACCGAGGAAGCCCGAGATGACAATGAATTAGTCACGGGTACGTTTCTCCTCAACAACACTTATGTTACTTGTTTATTCGATTCGGGTGCCGATAAGAGTTTTGTATCCAAGACTTTGACTCATTCTTTTAATACTCCACCACTCCCACTAGATACCACTTATACCATTAAAGTGGCCAACGAAAAACTATTGAGTGCCGACACATATTACCGGGGGTGTACGTTAAACATTTTGGGTAATGAGTTTGAAATTGACTTGATACCCATGGAACTAGGAAGTTTTGATGTATTAATTGGTATGAATTGGCTAGCCAAAACGAAATCTCACATCCTTTGTGATCTTAACGCAATCCGAATCCCTATCGAGAATGGTGAACCTTTGATCGTCTATGGCGATAAGAGTTGCACCGGACTCAACCTCGTTTCGTGTATTAAAGTTAGAAAACTACTCCGTAAGGGTTGTTTTGTGATCCTTGCTCACGTTAAGAAAGTCGAGTCCGATGAGAAGCACATCGATGATGCGCCAATTGTTAGTGAATATTCCGATGTATTTCCCGACGAATTGCCGGGTCTTCCACCTCATCGACCGGTTGAATTCCAAATCGATCTTATTCCGAGGGCTGCACCCATAGCACGTGCACCTTATAGACTCGCTCCATCCGGGATGCAAGAATTGCAAAGTCAAATCCAAGAACTACTTGATCGTGGTTTTATCCAATCTAGCCATTCACCTTGGGGCTCTCCGATTTTGTTTGTTAAAAAGAAAGACGGATCCCTACGAATGTGCATTGATTATCGTGAACTAAACAAATTGACGGTTAAAAACCGATATCCTCTTCCTCGAATCGATGACCTCTTTGATCAACTACAAGGGTCTTGTGTATATTCAAAAATCGATCTCCGCTCGGGTTATCATCAATTAAGGGTTAAGGGGGAAGATGTCTCCAAAACCGCTTTCCGAACTCGTTATGGTAGTTATGAATTTCTTGTAATGCCATTTGGTCTCACTAACGCACCGGTGGTGTTCATGGATCTTATGAACCGCGTGTGCAAACCGTATCTTGACAAATTCGTTATCGTGTTCATCGATGATATTTTAGTTTATTCTAAAAGCGAAGAAGAACACGAGGAACACCTCCGGCTCGTGCTTGAACTTTTAAGACAAGAACGACTCTATGCCAAATTCTCCAAGTGTGAATTTTGGTTGAAGGAAGTTCAATTTCTTGGTCATGTTATAAGTGACCAAGGTATTAAAGTCGATCCAACGAAAATCGAAGCCATTAGTAAATGGGAGACTCCCACTACTCCTACTCACATTCATCAATTCTTGGGTCTCGTCAGATACTATCGTAGATTCATCAAGGATTTCTCTTTGGTTTCTCATCCTCTAACCGCTTTAACTCACAAGGGAAAGAAATTCAATTGGGCGACCGAACAAGAATCCGCATTTCAAATCTTGAAAACAAAGCTAACCACCGCTCCTATCTTGTCACTTCCCGAAGGCAATGACGATTTTGTTGTGTATTGCGACGCCTCGAAACATGGTTTTGTGTGTGTGTTGATGCAACGAACGAAAGTCATTTCTTATGCTTCTCGACAACTCAAAATTCTTGAACGAAACTACACGACACATGATCTCGAACTCGGAGCCGTTGTCTTTACACTTAAAATGTGGAGACACTATCTTTATGGAACCAAGAGTACTATCTTTACCGATCACAAAATCTCCAACACATCTTCGACCAAAAGCAACTAAACATGAGACAACGAAGGTGGATTGAAACCTTAAACGATTACGATTGCGAGCTTCGTTACCATCCTGGGAAGGAAAATGTAGTAGCCGATGCCTTAAGTCGAAAAGAAAGAGCGGTGCCTCTTCGTGTCCGAGCCTTAAACATCACCATCCACACCAATCTTAATAGCCAAATTCAAGTAGCCCAAGATGAGGCTCTCAAGGATGAAAACGTTTCACACGAGCTCTTGAACATTCTCGTCTCTCGATTCGAAATTAGAGAGACCGGACTCCGATATTTCACCGGAAGGATTTGGGTGCCTAGTTATGGGGACCTACGAAGCCTTATTTTAGATGAAGCCCATAAGTCGCGATACTCGATTCACTCTGGTGCCAATAAGATGTACCACGACCTTAAACAACTATATTGGTGGCCGAACATCAAAAGGGACGTAGCTACTTATGTTTCCAAGTGTTTGACATGTTCCAAAGTCAAAGCCGAACACCAAAGACCGTCCGGATTACTTCAACAACCCGAAATCTCGCAATGGAAGTGAGAAAGAATAACAATGGATTTTATCACCAAACTACCAAAAACGACGGGCGGTTATAATAACATTTGGGTTATTGTTGACCGTCTCACCAAATCCGCACACTTTCTTGCCATGAAGGAGACCGAAAAAATGGAGAAACTTACACGAATTTATATCAAGGAGATCGTAGCCCGACACGGTGCACCTTTATCGATTATCTTCGACCGAGATGGCCGTTTTGTTTCTAGATTTTGGCGTACCTTGCAAGAAGCGTTGGGAACGCGTTTAGACATGAGCACCTCATATCATCCTCAAACCGATGGACAAAGCGAACGTACAATTCAAACCTTAGAGGACATGTTACGAGCTAGCGTGGTTGATTTTGGAAAAGCTTGGGACAAGCACTTACCTCTCGCCGAGTTCTCTTACAACAATAGTTATCACGCGAGTATAAAAGCTGCCCCATTCGAAGCATTATATGGCCGAAAATGTCGTTCTCCTCTTTGTTGGGCTGAAGTAGGCGACGTATAAATCACCGGACCCGAACTCATTCATGAAACCACTGAGAAGATCGTTCAAATCCGAGATAGGCTTCGGACGGCCCGGAGTCGTCAAAAGTGCTATACCGACAAAAGACGCAATGACCTTGAATTTCAAGTCGGTGACCGCGTCATGTTAAATGTCGCACCTTGGAAGGGTGTAATCCGTTTTGGAAAATGCGGAAAGCTAAATCCGCGGTATATTGGTCCTTTCGAAATCTTGGAGCGTATTGGAACCGTTGCTTATCGTTTAGATCTTCCGCCTCAATTGAACTCCGTTCATCCTACCTTCCATGTATCTAACTTGAAAAAGTGTCTTACCGAACCCGATATCGTCATCCCTCTCGAGGAACTTACTATTGATGACAAACTTCATTTTGTGGAGGAACCGGTGGAAATTGTGGACACCTCCGTCAAGACATTGAAACAAAGCCGAATTTCGATTGTTAAAGTCCGTTGGAACGCCAAAAGGGGACCCTAGTTTACTTGGGAAAGGCAAGATCAAATGCAAAAGAAATACCCTCATTTATTCCTGGCTCCGGAAACGCAAGATCCCGAGGAAGAAACAACGACTACTACGCCTACTTAAATTTCGGGACGAAATTTCTTTTAAGGAATAGGTAATGTAACATCCCGCCTTTTTTCGTTTACTTTTCCATTTAACTATTTAAATCCCGTTATATGTTTATAACATCTCCGGTTAATATGTATTGTAAAAATATCTCGTCTAGGTATTTCATGCACCCGCAAACGAACTTGAGGGACTAGTTTTGCCAAAATGCCAAAGAGATGACTAGCCTTTGACTAGTCAACCCCCACCCCCATCTTTTCTTTTTCATTTCCCTTTTCTTCTTCTACTTCCATATTTTCTCTCAATTCTCCAATTTCAAGAATCATCATCTAAATCAAATCGAGCAAGCATCCATCTAAACAAATTGCATATTCGGAATCCTCTCATCTTCCTCTTCGATTCCATACCGATTTCATCAAGTTTGGGTAACTTTCTAAAATCACTAAATTTTGGGTTCTTGGTGTTTTTAACTTATAAAGTTGTTAATTAGTGTCTATGGCTCAAGTCTAACATGATTATATGATTTATATGCTCGATTTCCTTATTTGAAGTAACTAGCTTGAATATGAACTTTGGTGTGTTTGATTTGGTAATTTAGTTGCTTAAATGTTGTTGTTATGGTAAAGTGCAAGTATAAAATGTGTTACTAGTAGCACTAGCTTCAATTTGATGTGTAGGTTGTTTTAGAAAATTTCATAAACTTTATTATTGGTTTTGGTGGATTTGGGTTAGGGTTTGATGAACTTGAAATGAACTTTTGATGCTTTGAATGACATGAAATGTTATTTGTAAGTGTTAGGTTGTATTGTATGCTTTATCACCTTCAAAACGGCATATCATTCATGTAAATTGGTTACCGAATCATCGAATTTCATTTATGAACTTGAGTGCATTTAATGAGGAGCTTTGAATGTGATTTTGGTTGTTGTAAAAGTAAATGTGATGGATGAAATGTGTTTAGTTGTTTTCCTTGTCAAAATACCTTTCCGATGATATAAGATACATGCTTTGGTTGTTTGCGGGTCATAAATGGTGATTGGTTGAAGTTCGGTTCGTGCATAAAACTTAAAAACTGCCAGAATTCTCTGCACAGGTAATGGCGCGGCGCGCCATATACCCGCGCGGCGCGCCAAAGTGGTATGTTCAACTTTGTCAATTTTCGAATAATGTTTGCTATGCTACGCACCTCCGATTCACATGTAACTTGTTCTAACATGCTCATATATGATTAAAAACCTCAGAAAAATAGTTCGAGACCCGACCCGAACGTGTTGACTTTTTCATTGACTTTGACCGACCAAAGTTTGACTTTTTGTCAAACTTAACCAAATGATTATGCAACCTTCCTAACTTGTTTCTATACTTGTATCTTGCATGAAACTTGACAATTTGATTTCACATGCTACATAATCGAGTCGTAACGAGCCATAGGACTAATTGAACATCTTTGACCTATCGTGTTTACCGTTATTGATACGACCTATTTGTTTAGGTCAAAACTAGCACTATCCTTCGCACACGTTACTTGTGAAGTACTTTTCATACGTGCACTCAAGGTGAGATCATAGTCCCATCTTTCAAACAACTTTTATGCTTTAAACTATGGGATGAGAAACATATACGTATCATACTTTTATACATTAAACACAAGTACGAAAACGAACATTCCACGTACGGGTTTGAACGAAAATCCTCAATTCAATTATCATTAGTTACACTTGCAGGGTGTAAACGTGAACTTATATTATGTGATCACATGGGCTTGACGAGCCTCATTCGGACGGTTCGCTACCGTTAGCGGATGAAATATATTTTCGGGTCTAGTGTATGTTCTAACACTACGCAAAGGGTGCAAAACAGTTAAGTTTGATAATTGGGTGCCCGCGAAACAAATAACAACTTTGGAGTGCAAATGATTTGATAATCATATTATATATTAAATCTTGTGGTTCAAATGCAACGTTTACTAAAACGCCTATGATTTCACCAACGTTTTTGTTAACAGTTTCTATATGTTTTCTCAGGTCCTTGAAAGCTACTTGATACATGCTTCCGCACTCTTTTTGATACTTGCTTGGATGTCGAGTATGCATGCATAGTTGGAGCGTCTTTTGACTACTTTAAATTGTGTCACATAGGTTTCATTCGTACGTTAAACTTTGTATTGTAACTAATCTTTTGAACTACATTTGTAAACTTGAAACATCCTTTTACTTATGAAATGAATGCGACATATTTTGGTCAAACGTCATAATAAAGACTTATGACCACGCAACGGGACCGAAGTAGTCGGCGCCGTCAAACATGATTTGGTCGGGTCGCTACATTTGTTCCTTTCCGCGATCAAAACTGAACCGAAAGCTTCGTTTGCCACTGAGATATAAAGATAAAGAATTTTGCCCTGAACTGGCGCTGTTAGTGTAGGCAAAGTTTTCAACAACTTTTTCATCTCTTGAAACGCGATTTCTGCTTCACTGGTCCAAACAAAATTCTTTAGCTTCAAACACCCTTTTAGAGTTTTGAAAAATGGCAACTGCCTCTCGGCAGCTTTAGACAAGAAACACGTTAATGCGGCTAGTTTTCCTGTCAAACTTTGCACTTCTTTAACCGTTTTTGGCGCGGTCATATTTTCTATAGCCGCGATCTTTTTTGGATTAGCTTGAATACCTTGTTCTGTAACAAGATTTCCCAAAAAATTTTCCTTCAGTTTCGCCAAAGCTACATTTTAGCGGATTAAGCTTCATGTTTATTTTTCGTAGTTTGTCAAATGTTTCACGCATATCTTCAATGATTCGCTCTTGCGTCGTACTTTTGATAACTAAATCATCTATATAAGCTTCAAGATTACGCCCTATTTGTTTGTCAAACGCGATATCAATCAATCGTTGATATGTCGCACCCGCATTGATTAAACCGAAAGGCATCATTATATAGCAATATATGCCTTTGCCCGTATGAAATGTGGTTTTATCTGCATCTTCTTGCGCCATAGGAATCTGATGATAACCTCTTGCCGCATCCAGAAAACATTTATATGGAAAAGCATGTAGAGATTACACTTTTAAATCAATTTCTGGAAGCGGATAGTTATCCTTGGGGCACGCTTTATTCAAATCTTTGTAATCAATGCACATTCTCCAGGAACCATCAGGTTTTTTCACCAACATTGGATTTGCAATCCATGATTGGTATTGAACTTCGCGCAGAATTCCGGCTCTCACCAATTTTGTTACTTCTTCGCATAGCCATTTTACACGATCTGGGGCCATGTGAAATGTCCCGTTCTTATTGATTAAAAACGTTCCATATTAATTGATTTCATTGCGAGGTTTTGACCTCTATATGAGACGTTTTTCAAAGACTGCATTCATTTTTAAAACAAACCATAACCTTTATTTCATAAATAAAGGTTTAAAAAGCTTTACGTAGATTATCAAATAATGATAATCTAAAATATCCTGTTTACACACGACCATTACATAATGGTTTACAATACAAATATGTTACATCGAAATCAGTTTCTTGAATGCAGTTTTTACACAATATCATACAAACATGGACTCCAAATCTTGTCCTTATTTTAGTATGCAACAGCGGAAGCTCTTAATATTCACCTGAGAATAAACATGCTTTAAACGTCAACAAAAATGTTGGTGAGTTATAGGTTTAACCTATATATATCAAATCGTAACAATAGACCACAAGATTTCATATTTCAATACATATCCCATACATAGAGATAAAAATCATTCATATGGTGAACACCTGGTAACCGACATTAACAAGATGCATATATAAGAATATCCCCATCATTCCGGGACACCCTTCGAATATGATATAAATTTCGAAGTACTAAAGCATCCGGTACTTTGGATGGGGTTTGTTAGGCCCAATAGATCTATCTTTAGGATTCGCGTCAATTAGGGTGTCTGTTCCCTAATTCTTAGATTACCAGACTTAATAAAAAGGGGCATATTCAATTTCGATAATTCAACCATAGAATGTAGTTTCACGTACTTGTGTCTATTTTGTAAATCATTTATAAAACCTGCATGTATTCTCATCCCAAAAATATTAGATTTTAAAAGTGGGACTATAACTCACATTCACAGATTTTTACTTCGTCGGGAAGTAAGACTTGGCCACTGGTTGATTCACGAACCTATAACAATATATACATATATATCAAAGTATGTTCAAAATATATTTACAACACTTTTAATATATTTTGATGTTTTAAGTTTATTAAGTCAGCTGTCCTCGTTAGTAACCTACAACTAGTTGTCCACAGTTAGATGTACAGAAATAAATCGATAAATATTATCTTGAATCAATCCACGACCCAGTGTATACATATCTCAGTATTGATCACAACTCAAACTATATATATTTTGGAATCAACCTCAACCCTGTATAGCTAACTCCAACATTCACATATAGAGTGTCTATGGTTGTTCTGAAATATATATAGATGTGTCGACATGATAGGTCGAAACATTGTATACGTGTCTATGGTATCTCAAGATTACATAATATACAATACAAGTTGATTAAGTTATGGTTGGAATAGATTTGTTACCAATTTTCACGTAGCTAAAATGAGAAAAATTATCCAATCTTGTTTTACCCATAACTTCTTCATTTTAAATCCGTTTTGAGTGAATCAAATTGCTATGGTTTCATATTGAACTCTATTTTATGAATCTAAACAGAAAAAGTATAGGTTTATAGTCGGAAAAATAAGTTACAAGTTGTTTTTGTAAAGGTAGTCATTTCAGTCGAAAGAACGACGTCTAGATGACCATTTTAGAAAACATACTTCCACTTTGAGTTTAACCATAATTTTTGGATATAGTTTCATGTTCATAATAAAAATCATTTTCTCAGAATAACAACTTTTAAATCAAAGTTTATCATAGTTTTTAATTAACTAACCCAAAACAGCCCGCAGTGTTACTACGACGGCGTAAATCCGGTTTTACGGTGTTTTTCGTGTTTCCAGGTTTTAAATCATTAAGTTAGCATATCATATAGATATAGAACATGTGTTTAGTTGATTTTAAAAGTCAAGTTAGAAGGATTAACTTTTGTTTACGAACAAGTTTAGAATTAACTAAACTATGTTCTAGTGATTACAAGTTTAAACCTTCGAATAAGATAGCTTTATATGTATGAATCGAATGATGTTATGAACATCATTACTACCTTAAGTTCCTTGGATAAACCTACTGGAAAAGTGAAAAATGGATCTAGCTTCAATGGATCCTTGGATGGCTCGAAGTTCTTGAAGCAGAATCATGACACGAAAACAAGTTCAAGTAAGATCATCACTTGAAATAAGATTGTTATAGTTATAGAAATTGAACCAAAGTTTGAATATGATTATTACCTTGTATTAGAATGATAACCTACTGTAAGAAACAAAGATTTCTTGAGGTTGGATGATCACCTTACAAGATTGGAAGTGAGCTAGCAAACTTGAAAGTATTCTTGATTTTATGAAACTAGAACTTTTGGAATTTATGAAGAACACTTAGAACTTGAAGATAGAACTTGAGAGAGATCAATTAGATGAAGAAAATTGAAGAATGAAAGTGTTTGTAGGTGTTTTTGGTCGTTGGTGTATGGATTAGATATAAAGGATATGTAATTTTGTTTTCATGTAAATAAGTCATGAATGATTACTCATATTTTTGTAATTTTATGAGATATTTCATGCTAGTTGCCAAATGATGGTTCCCACATGTGTTAGGTGACTCACATGGGCTGCTAAGAGCTGATCATTGGAGTGTATATACCAATAGTACATACATCTAAAAGCTGTGTATTGTACGAGTACGAATACGGGTGCATACGAGTAGAATTGTTGATGAAACTGAACGAGGATGTAATTGTAAGCATTTTTGTTAAGTAGAAGTATTTTGATAAGTGTCTTGAAGTCTTTCAAAAGTGTATGAATACATATTAAAACACTACATGTATATACATTTTAACTGAGTCGTTAAGTCATCGTTAGTCGTTACATGTAAATGTTGTTTTGAAACCTTTAGGTTAACGATCTTGTTGAATGTTGTTAACCCATTGTTTATTATAACAAATGAGATGTTAAATTATTATATTATCATGATATTATGATATATAATATATCTTAGTATGATTTATATACAGTTAAATGTCGTTACAACGATAATCGTTACATATATGTCTCGTTTCGAAATCATTAAGTTAGTAGTCTTATTTTTACATATGTATTTCATTGTTAATACACTTAATAATATATTTACTTATCATTTAACATGATTAACCAAGTGTATCAATATCTTAATATGATTCATATGTACCTAGTAAGACGTTGTTATAACGATAATCGTTATATATATCGTTTTCGAGTTTCTTAAATTAATAGTCTCATTTTTTTGTATATAACCCATTGTTAAAATACCTAATGAGATACATACTTATAATAAAAACATGTTAACTATATATATAACCATATATATGTCATTGTATAGTTTTTACAAGTTTTAACGTTCGTGAATCACCGGTCAACTTGGGTGGTCAATTGTCTATATGAAACATATTTCAATTAATCAAGTCTTAACAAGTTTGATTGCTTAACATGTTGGAAACATTTAATCATGTAAATATCAATCTCAATTAATATATATATACATGGAAAAGTTCGGGTCATTACAGTACCTACCCGTTAAATAAATTTCGTCCCGAAATTTTAAGCTGTTGAAGGTGTTGACGAATCTTCTGGAAATAGATGCGGGTATTTCTTCTTCATCTGATCTTCACGCTCCCAGGTGAACTCGGGTCCTCTACGAGCATTCCATCGAACCTTAACAATTGGTATCTTGTTTTGCTTAAGTCTTTTAACCTCACGATCCATTATTTCGACGGGTTCTTCGATGAATTGAAGTTTTTCGTTGATTTGGATTTCATCTAATGGAATAGTGAGATCTTCTTTAGCAAAACATTTCTTCAAATTCGAGACGTGGAAAGTTTTATGTACAGCCGCGAGTTGTTGAGGTAACTCAAGTCGGTAAGCTACTGGTCCGACACGATCAATAATCTTGAATGGTCCAATATACCTTGGATATAATTTCCCTCGTTTACCAAATCGAACAACGCCTTTCCATGGTGCAACTTTAAGCATGACCATCTCTCCAATTTCAAATTCTATATCTTTTCTTTTAATGTCAGCGTAGCTCTTTTGTCAACTTTGGGCGGTTTTCAACCGTTGTTGAATTTGGATGATCTTCTCGGTAGTTTCTTGTATAATCTCCGGACCCGTAATCTGTCTATCCCCCACTTCACTCCAACAAATCGGAGACCTGCACTTTCTACCATAAAGTGCTTCAAACGGCGCCATCTCAATACTTGAATGGTAGCTGTTGTTGTAGGAAAATTCTGCTAACGGTAGATGTCGATCCCAACTGTTTCCGAAATCAATAACACATGCTCGTAGCATGTCTTCAAGCGTTTGTATCGTCCTTTCGCTCTGCCCATCAGTTTTTGGATGATAGGCAGTACTCATGTCTAGACGAGTTCCTAATGCTTGCTGTAATGTCTGCCAGAATCTTGAAATAAATCTGCCATCCCTATCAGAGATAATAGAGATTGGTATTCCATGTCTGGAGACGACTTCCTTTAAATACAGTCGTGCTAACTTCTCCATCTTGTCATCTTCTCTTATTGGCAGGAAGTGTGCTGATTTGGTGAGACGATCAACTATTACCCAAATAGTATCAAAACCACTTGCAGTCCTTGGCAATTTAGTGATGAAATCCATGGTAATGTTTTCCCATTTCCATTCCGGGATTTCGGGTTGTTGAAGTAGACCTGATGGTTTCTGATGCTCAGCTTTGACCTTAGAACACGTCAAACATTCTCCTACGTATTTAGCAACATCGGCTTTCATACCCGGCCACCAAAAATGTTTCTTGAGATCCTTGTACATCTTCCCCGTTCCAGGATGTATTGAGTATCTGGTTTTATGAGCTTCTCTAAGTACCATTTCTCTCATATCTCCAAATTTTGGTACCCAAATCCTTTCAGCCCTATACCGGGTTCCGTCTTCCCGAATATTAAGATGCTTCTCCGATCCTTTGGGTATTTCATCCTTTAAATTTCCCTCTTTTAAAACTCCTTGTTGCGCCTCCTTTATTTGAGTAGTAATGTTATTATGAATCATTATATTCATAGATTTTACTCGAATGGGTTCTCTGTCCTTCCTGCTCAAGGCATCGGCTACCACATTTGCCTTCCCCGGGTGGTAACGAATCTCAAAGTCGTAATCATTCAATAATTCAATCCACCTACGCTGCCTCATATTCAGTTGTTTCTGATTAAATATGTGTTGAAGACTTTTGTGGTCGGTATATATAATACTTTTGACCCCATATAAGTAGTGGCTCCAAGTCTTTAATGCAAAAACAACCGCGCCTAATTCCAAATCATGCGTCGTATAATTTTGTTCGTGAATCTTCAATTGTCTAGACGCATAAGCAATCACCTTCGTTCGTTGCATTAATACACAACCGAGACCTTGCTTTGATGCATCACAATAAATCACAAAATCATCATTCCCTTCAGGCAATGACAATATAGGTGCCGTAGTTAGCTTTTTCTTCAATAACTGAAACGCTTTCTCTTGTTCATCATTCCATTCAAATTTCTTCCCTTTATGCGTTAATGCAGTCAAGGGTTTTGCTATTCTGGAAAAGTCTTGGATGAACCTTCTGTAGTAACCAGCTAGTCCTAAAAACTGGCGTATGTGTTTCGGAGTTTTTGGGGTTTCCCACTTTTCAACAGTTTCTATCTTTGCCGGATCCACCTTAATACCTTCTTTGTTTACTATGTGACCGAGGAATTGAACTTCTTCCAACCAAAATGCACACTTTGAAAACTTAGCGTACAATTCTTCCTTCCTCAATACTTCTAACACCTTTCTCAAATGTTCACCGTGTTCTTGGTCATTCTTTGAGTAAATAAGTATGTCATCAATAAAAACAATGACAAACTTGTCAAGGTATGGTCCACACACTCGGTTCATAAGGTCCATGAACACAGCTGGTGCATTAGTTAAACCAAACGGCATGACCATAAACTCGTAATAACCGTAACGTGTTCTGAAAGCAGTCTTTGGAATATCATCTTCTTTCACCCGCATTTGATGATACCTGGAACGTAAGTCAATCTTTGAATAAACAGACGAGCCTTGTAGTTGATCAAATAAGTCATCGATTCTCGGTAGTGGGTAGCGGTTCTTGATGGTAAGTTTGTTCAACTCTCGGTAGTCGATACACAACCTGAATGTACCATCTTTCTTCTTGACAAACAAAACAGGAGCTCCCCACGGTGATGTGCTTGGTCGAATGAAACCACGCTCTAAAAGTTCTTGTAATTGGCTTTGTAGTTCTTTCATCTCGCTGGGTGCGAGTCTGTAAGGAGCACGAGCTATTGGTGCAGCTCCTGGTACAAGATCTATTTGAAATTCAACGGATCGATGTGGGGGTAATCCCGGTAATTCTTTCGGAAATACATCAGGAAATTCTTTTGCGACGGGAACATCATTGATGCTCTTTTCTTCAGTTTGTACTTTCTCGACGTGTGCTAGAACAGCATAGCAACCTTTTCTTATTAGTTTTTGTGCCTTCAAATTACTAATAAGATGTAGCTTCGTGTTGCCCTTTTCTCCGTACACCATTAAGGGTTTTCCTTTTTCTCGTATAATGCGAATTGCATTTTTGTAACAAACGATCTCCGCTTTCACTTCTTTCAACCAGTCCATACCGATTATCACATCAAAACTCCCTAACTCTACTGGTATCAAATCAATCTTAAATGTTTCGCTAACCAGTTTAATTTCTCGATTCCGACATATATTATCTGCTGAAATTAATTTACCATTTGCTAATTCGAGTAAAAATTTACTATCCAAAGGCGTCAATGGACAACTTAATTTTGCACAAAATCTCTACTCATATAGCTTCTATCCGCACCCGAATCAAATAAAACGTAAGCAGATTTATTGTCAATAAGAAACGTACCCGTAACAAGCTCCGGGTCTTCCTGTGCCTCTGCCGCATTAATATTGAAAACTCTTCCACGGCCTTGTCCATTCGTGTTCTCCTGGTTCGGGCAATTTCTAATAATGTGGCCCGGTTTTCCACATTTATAACAAACTACATTGGCATAACTTGCTCCGACACTACTTGCTCCGCCATTACTCGTTCTGACACCATTTGTTCCTTTCGTTCTATTAACCCCTGGTCCGTAGACCTCACACTTCGCCCCGCTATGACCATTTCTTTTACACTTGTTGCAAAATTTGGTACAGAACCCCGAGTGATTCTTTTCACACCTTTGGCATAGCTGCTTCTGATTGTTGTTGTTGTTGCGGTTATTATTGTTGTTGGGATGATTGTTGTAGTTGCTGTTGTTGTTGTTGTTGTTGTTGGGCCATTTGTTGTAGTTGCGATTGATGTTGCGATTGTTGGGATAATTGTTGCGATTATTGTTGTAATTGCTGTTGTTGTTGTATTGGTGATTCTTATCACCGTTTTCCTCCCACTTTCTTTTGACTTGCTTCACATTGGCCTCTTCAGCAGTCTGTTCTTTAATTCTTTCTTCAATCTGGTTCACGAGTTTGTGAGCCATTCTACATGCCTGTTGTATGGAGGCGGGCTCGTGTGAACTTATATCTTCTTGGATTCTTTCCGGTAATCCTTTCACAAACGCGTCGATCTTCTCTTCCTCATCTTCGAATGCTCCCGGACACAATAGGCACAATTCTGTTAATCATCTTTCGTACGTGGTAATATCAAATCCTTGGGTTCGTAACCCTCTAAGTTCTGTCTTGAGCTTATTGACCTCGGTTCTGGGACGGTTCTTCTCGTTCATCAAGTGCTTGAATGCTGACCACGGTAGTGCGTACGCATCGTCTTGTCCCACTTGCTCTAGATAGGTATTCCACCATGTTAATGCAGAACCTGTGAAGGTATGCGTAGCGTACTTTACTTTGTCCTCTTCAGTACACTTACTTATGGCAAACACCGATTCGACCTTCTCGGTCCACCGTTTCAATCCGATCGGTCCTTCGGTTCCATCAAATTCCAAAGGTTTGCAGGCAGTGAATTCTTTGTAGGTGCATCCTACACGATTTCCTGTACTGCTAGATCCAAGGTTATTGTTGGTATGTAGCGCAGCTGTACTGCGGCTATGTTTGAAGCTAGAAAAGTACGGAATTCCTCTTCATTCATATTCACGGTGTGTCGAGTAGTCGGTGCCATTTCCTTCAAAATAGTCAAATGGAACAAGTTAATCATACAGAATATTAAGAGTAGTTAATAGTATTTCGTAGCATAATATGAACTCATTTATAAAAGCTTTTTCTTCATATTAGCGTTTTATAAGTTTAAATTCGGGTAGTAGCTACCCCTTAAGTTCATACTTAGTAGCTAATATACAATTCAACTACTACAATTCTATATGAAAAACTGATTATAATAATATTTCGCGTTCAAACTTTTATACAATATTTTACAAACTTACAATACTGCTTATTTTACATAAAGCATGAAATATAGCACACAATAACTTTGATACAAGATAGTTGTGAAGATAATTCTAGCTAGTACACAAGTCGTTCAGCAAAGGCAATAAAGACACGTAATTCATACGTCCAGAAACAAGTCATGCATTCTGGTTTTACTAGGACTACTTCCCATCCTTGGTCTTGTGGAACATAACCGTTATGGCCGTTGATAAGACAGCGTGTTGTAACGTCGTCAAAGGGACGAGGGTTACGTAATGTCCAACAGTCCCGTAACAATCTAAAAACCTCATTTCTTACCCCAATTACCGACTCCGTCACTTGTGGGAACGTTTTGTTTAATAGTTGTAGGCCGATGTTCTTGTTCTCACTTTGGTGAGAAGCGAACATTACTAATCCGTAAGCATAACATGCTTCTTTATGTTGCATGTTAGCCGCTTTTTCTAAATCACGAAGTCCAATATTCGGATATATTGAGTCAAAATAATTTCTTAACCCGTTGCGTAAAATAGCATTTGGGTTCCCCGCAATATATGCGTCAAAGTAAACACATCGTAACTTATGGGTTTCCCAATGTGATATCCCCCATCTTTCAAACGAAAGTCTCTTATAAACCAAGACATTCTTGGAACGTTCTTCGAATGTCTTACAAACTGATCTCGCCTTAAATAGTTGTGCCGAGGAATTCTGACCGACTCTAGACAAGATTTCATCAATCATGTCTCCGGGTAGGTCTCTTAAAATATTGGGTTGTCTATCCATTTTGTGTTTTTAAACTGTAAAATAGACAAGAGTTAGATTCATAAAAAAATACTTATTAATACAAGCAATTTTTACATATATCATAAAGCATAAGCACACTATATTACATATATTACACCACACGAATACAACTATCTTATTCCGACTCGCTCGTTTCTTCTTCTTCGGTTTTGGTTCGTTTTGCCAAGTTTCTAGGGATATATGATGTTCCCCTAATACTAACTGTCGTTTTCCACAACGGTTTAGAAAAACCTGGTGGTTTAGAGGTTCCCGGGTCATTGTTACAACTTAAGAACTTCGGGGGTTGACGATACATATAAAGTTCATCGAGGTTGGAATTAGATTTCTCTATTTTTATGCCCTTTCCCTTATTATTTTCTTTTGCCTTTTTAAATTCAGATGGGGTAATTTCTATAACATCATCAGAATTCTCGTCGGAATCCGATTCATCGGAGAATTTGTAATCCTCCTAATATTTTGCTTCCTTGGCGGAAACACCATTGACCATAATTAACCTTGGTTGGTTGGTTGAAGATTTTCTTTTACTTAACCGTTTTATTATTTCCCCCACCGGTTCTACTTCTTCATCCGGTTCCGATTCTTCTTCCGGTTCCGATTCTTCTTCCGGTTCCGACTCTTCTTCCGGTTCCTCTTCGGGAACTTGTGAATCAGTCCACGAATCATTCCAATTTACATTTGACTCTTCATTATTATTAGGTGAGTCAATGGGACTTGTTCTAGAGGTAGACATCTATCACATAATATTAAACGCGTTAAGAGATTAATATATCACATAATATTCACATGTTAAAAATATATAGTTTCCAACAAAATTTGTTAAGCAATCATTTTTTTCAAGTAAACACGGTCGAAGTCCAGACTCACTAATGCATCCTAACAAACTCGATAAGACACACTAATGCAAAATTCTGGTTCTCTAAGACCAACGCTCAGATACCAACTGAAATGTCCTGTTCTTATTGATTAAAAACGTTCCATATTAATTGATTTCATTGCGAGGTTTTGACCTCTATATGAGACGTTTTTCAAAGACTGCATTCATTTTTAAAACAAACCATAACCTTTATTTCATAAATAAAGGTTTAAAAAGCTTTACATAGATTATCAAATAATGATAATCTAAAATATCCTGTTTACACGCGACCATTACATAATGGTTTACAATACAAATATGTTACATCGAAATCAGTTTCTTGAATGCAGTTTTTACACAATATCATACAAACATGGACTCCAAATCTTGTCCTTATTTTAGTATGCAACAGCGGAAGCTCTTAATATTCACCTGAGAATAAACATGCTTTAAACGTCAACAAAAATGTTGGTGAGTTATAGGTTTAACCTATATATATCAAATCGTAACAATAGACCACAAGATTTCATATTTCAATACACATCCCATACATAGAGATAAAAATCATTCATATGGTGAACACCTGGTAACCGATATTAACAAGATGCATATATAAGAATATCCCCATCATTCCGGGACACCCTTCGGATATGATATAAATTTCGAAGTACTAAAGCATCCGGTACTTTGGATGGGGTTTGTTAGGCCCAATAGATCTATCTTTAGGATTCGCGTCAATTAGGGTGTCTGTTCCCTAATTCTTAGATTACCAGACTTAATAAAAAGGGGCATATTCGATTTCGATAATTCAACCATAGAATGTAGTTTCACGTACTTGTGTCTATTTTGTAAATCATTTATAAAACCTGCATATATTCTCATCCCAAAAATATTAGATTTTAAAAGTGGGACTATAACTCACATTCACAGATTTTTACTTCGTCGGGAAGTAAGACTTGGCCACTGGTTGATTCACGAACCTATAACAATATATACATATATATCAAAGTATGTTCAAAATATATTTACAACACTTTTAATATATTTTGATGTTTTAAGTTTATTAAGTCAGCTGTCCTCGTTAGTAACCTACAACTAGTTGTCCACAGTTAGATGTACAGAAATAAATCGATAAATATTATCTTGAATCAATCCACGACCCAGTGTATACATATCTCAGTATTGATCACAACTCAAACTATATATATTTTGGAATCAACCTCAACCCTGTATAGCTAACTCCAACATTCACATATAGAGTGTCTATGGTTGTTCCGAAATATATATAGATGTGTCGACATGATAGGTCGAAACATTGTATACGTGTCTATGGTATCTCAAGATTACATAATATACAATACAAGTTGATTAAGTTATGGTTGGAATAGATTTGTTACCAATTTTCACGTAGCTAAAATGAGAAAAATTATCCAATCTTGTTTTACCCATAACTTCTTCATTTTAAATCCGTTTTGAGTGAATCAAATTGCTATGGTTTCATATTGAACTCTATTTTATGAATCTAAACAGAAAAAGTATAGGTTTATAGTCGGAAAAATAAGTTACAAGTCGTTTTTGTAAAGGTAGTCATTTCAGTCGAAAGAACGACGTCTAGATGACCATTTTAGAAAACATACTTCCACTTTGAGTTTAACCATAATTTTTGGATATAGTTTCATGTTCATAATAAAAATCATTTTCTTAGAATAACAACTTTTAAATCAAAGTTTATCATAGTTTTTAATTAACTAACCCAAAACAGCCCGCAGTGTTACTACGACGGCGTAAATCCGGTTTTACGGTGTTTTTTGTGTTTCCAGGTTTTAAATCATTAAGTTAGCATATCATATAGATATAGAACATGTGTTTAGTTGATTTTAAAAGTCAAGTTAGAAGGATTAACCTTTGTTTACGAACAAGTTTAGAATTAACTAAACTATGTTCTAGTGATTACAAGTTTAAACCTTCGAATAAGATAGCTTTATATGTATGAATCGAATGATGTTATGAACATCATTACTACCTTAAGTTCCTTGGATAAACCTACTGGAAAAGAGAAAAATGGATCTAGCTTCAATGGATCCTTGGATGGCTCGAAGTTCTTGAAGCAGAATCATGACACGAAAACAACTTAAAGTAAGATCATCACTTGAAATAAGATTGTTATAGTTATAGAAATTGAACCAAAGTTTGAATATGATTATTACCTTGTATTAGAATGATAACCTACTGTAAGAAACAAAGATTTCTTGAGGTTGGATGATCACCTTACAAGATTGGAAGTGAGCTAGCAAACTTGAAAGTATTCTTGATTTTATGAAACTAGAACTTTTGGAATTTATGAAGAACACTTAGAACTTGAAGATAGAACTTGAGAGAGATCAATTAGATGAATAAAATTGAAGAATGAAAGTGTTTGTAGGTGTTTTTGGTCGTTGGTGTATGGATTAGATATAAAGGATATGTAATTTTGTTTTCATGTAAATAAGTCATGAATGATTACTCATATTTTTGTAATTTTATGAGATATTTCATGCAGTTGCCAAATGATGGTTCCCACATGTGTTAGGTGACTCACATGGGCTGCTAAGAGCTTATCATTGGAGTGTATATACCAATAGTACATACATCTAAAAGCTGTGTATTGTACGAGTACGAATACGGGTGCATACGAGTAGAATTGTTGATGAAACTGAACGAGGATGTAATTGTAAGCATTTTTGTTAAGTAGAAGTATTTTGATAAGTGTCTTAAAGTCTTTCAAAAGTGTATGAATACATATTAAAACACTACATGTATATACATTTTAACTGAGTCGTTAAGTCATCGTTAGTCGTTACATGTAAATGTTGTTTTGAAACCTTTAGGTTAACGATCTTGTTGAATGTTGTTAACCCATTGTTTATTATAACAAATGAGATGTTAAATTATTATATTATCATGATATTATGATATATAATATATCTTAGTATGATGTATATACAGTTAAATGTCGTTACAACGATAATCGTTACATATATGTCTCGTTTCGAAATCATTAAGTTAGTAGTCTTATTTTTACATATGTATTTCATTGTTAATACACTTAATAATATATTTACTTATAATTTAACATAATTAACCAAGTGTATAAATATCTTAATATGATTCATATGTACCTAGTAAGACGTTGTTATAACGATAATCGTTATATATATCGTTTTCGAGTTTCTTAAATTAATAGTCTCATTTTTATGTATATAACTCATTGTTAAAATACCTAATGAGATACATACTTATAATAAAAACATGTTAACTATATATATAACCATATATATGTCATTGTATAGTTTTTACAAGTTTTAACGTTCGTGAATCACCGGTCAACTTGGGTGGTCAATTGTCTATATGAAACATATTTCAATTAATCAAGTCTTAACAAGTTTGATTGCTTAACATGTTGGAAACATTTAATCATGTAAATATCAATCTCAATTAATATATATATACATGGAAAAGTTCGGGTCACTACACCCTGCCCCTTCGCTTTTGCACTACAGGTTTTAGAGCTGGATTTACATTAAGCCTGTGTTCCGCAATATGACGCGGAACACCAGTCATATCGTTTTCGCACCAAGCAAAAACATTCATGTATTGGACAAGTAATTGCACGATTTGTTTCCTAGTATCCGCACTAACATTGCGTCCTACTTTGATTTTCTGCTCTGGATATGCGGGATTAATTATTTCCATAGTATCCAAATCATCAATAGGTTCCTGCCCTATGGTTTTTACGTTAACAGCCGCACAAATAGGCATAATGATCATTGAACATATTGTGGCAACCCCTTTATATGTTGGAAACTTAATCATACCATGAATTGTGGACGGGACAATTCCGAATTTACTTATAGCGGTTCTTCCCAGCAGCATGTTATAACGAGATGAGGCTCGCATAACATAAAAATCTAACCACGCTTGTCGCACCAAAGTATCATCGTTTACATCAGCTAGCTTGATGTTTAATGGCAAAACACCTATAGGTAATGAAGATTCTCCTGCAAACCGGTTAGCGAAACCGCGGTTGTTTGCAGGTTCGGTTTAATACTTTCTGGCAGTTGAGCGAAACATTGTTCGTAAATAATATCAATGCTACTGCCGTTATCGACATGGGCTTTCATGACTGTGATGTCAGCTTCCGCAATTTTGACCGATACCACTATCGGCATTTCAGAGAAATCATCACTCTGCATTTTCGGGAAACTAATTGGCGCAAATTGCCAATTATGATACATTTTAGCGGACTTTCGCTTTTTTCCTTTGTTTTGGGCATTCGCTCGCACAGCGACCACTATATCACTATCATTTCCAATATTACTCATTATTCTAAGCAATCAAGCAATTCACCGCCGATTTTAGATGTATGCACCTGCAAATCATCATAACAAAAACACGATTGAAATTAAACCAACGAATTAATTGTTTGATGGCACGAAACAAAAAATTTTCAGTTTAATTTGTAAAACGTGTCCCACGGATGGTGCCAATTGATCAATCCTTAATTAGTGATGTTACTTAATTACGGATTAAGTGCAATAAGATGATAATGGAGGATGGAATGTTTGATGATTATTTTGGGCCCCGATGATCGTCTTTCACTTTAACTATCAAGTGATCAACCACCCCGACCCGGTCTTGATTGTTAATTAGCATAATTCACCTTTGCGCGATGTAAAAATCCCTTGGGCAAAATCACAAGTGAAAATTACAAAGGCTTACCCAAAATGACAGAGAATCAACAACCTATAAATGAGAGGCCACGCTCCCTATTTATAGTATTCGAGATATCCGCGGTCTGCGAATCACTTAAATTTCCGCGGAAACTCAGCGAATTAAACCGCAGTCATTTATTAGCGCGGGAATCCATCTGCTGATCTTATTTTCAGCGAACACTTCATAACTTTGCCTTATAGTTCGCGCAGTTCTGCCCTTGGCCTTTAGCAAATAAAATATACATATGCAATACTATGTATATGATCAATTAATATATATTATTTATATATTTGGTGTTGTAGTTCATATTGAATTTGTACTAAATTCTAATATATTTTATATCATGTTATATATGTATTTATTTTGTATATTTATAATAAAAATGTTAATATTTTTATAATTATAGGTAATATTAATATAATTTTAGTATAAGTATATTTTTATATATAAATATTTATTTGTTACAATAATATAATAACATTAATGATAATGAAATTTTAAATAAAAAGGTAGTTTTAATAATGATAGTTATAATAATAATAAAATAATAATTTTAAATGTTGCTTTTGATAATACTAATAATTTCAATGAAAATATAAATAAATAAAAAATAATAATTTTAAAAATAATGGTTCTTTTAATAATTATAATAAAAATGATAATGCTAATAATAATAATAATAATAATAATAATAATAATAATAATAATAATAATAATAATAATAATAATAATAATAATAATAATAATAATAATAATAATAATAATAATAATAATAATAATAATAATAATAATAATAATAATAATAATAATAATAATAATAGTAGTAGTAGTAGTAGTAGAAGTGAGTAACTACCTTTAAGCTTTTCCTAAAAAGAAATGCCCCAGACCGGGCTCAAACCCGCGACCTTTCGTCCACTAGACACACCCCTTAACCATCTAAACTGTTTCGTTTTTTTGTTTAATGCTCTAAACTGAATCTATATAACTCGTAATTTGTCTTGGCCCAACAGAATTTTGAGATTGATCTCGGCCCATAATCTATTACGACCCAACAACCAAATGAAGACTCGACCCAGCTGAAACCTCAGCCCAACAGTTTAAAATAAGCCCAAGGTGATAAAAGGTTGTTTGGTTTTTCTCTGGTTCAACGGAACTGAATAAAGAAAAAATACAGCTTCTTGTTTTTAATATTCATCATCATCACTACCGTAATTAAATGAAAATTATCATTCCTTAATCATCATGTAATCACCATCTATCATCCTAATCAATAATCATCTACTGTACGTACCCATAACATTAATATTATATCGTCATAATCTCTATCATCTTCATCGTTCCTAACTTTATCATCATCAATGAAATTGCATAAGCATCATCATGAATCTTCATTCATCTCCTCTTCGTCATCGTAATCAAAACTGCATCTTCACCATAATTTATCATATCATCATCGACATCATTCCTATACTTCACCTTTTATCATTTATATTATCATCATCAACGTTTCGCTGTAACATTAACGTTGTACCATCTTTATCATAATCACCTAGTATGCTATCATCATCAATCTTAATTATCATCGCTAGAAATTTTGTATCACTACCCTCCTTTCTCGGTTCCAACAACAGTTCATACTATTTTTAAACATACCTGGCCTATCAATTAACTAAGCTCATGAAACTAATCACTTGGGCCAATCAGGAGAACGAGATCTCAGCCCAACTAGTATATTCTTTATACGGCCCAAGCTAAATATGAATACGTTTAGTTACACATTTGCAGTAGCAAGGAGACAAGGATTTAGAAACAAAAAATATAGCGGCCCAAGAGGATAAACAAATAAAGGATTCAGTTTTATTTTTGTACTTTATGATTTGAACGGCTAAGAAAAAGAAACTGGAACCCACTTTTTCCTTGGATACCCTCATTAATCCAAAAGAGTTTGAGTCTCCTGATAACTTTACAGGCATCGACAAACATATCCCCATCCACTTCTACAACTCTAATAATTATTTTAATTATATTGATCAATCACCACATCTTTTAATCATCTCTAATTGACTCATGTATATCATAATCATTATCACACTTCTGTTTCGCACCTTATCTAAACATGTATTAATCTAATTCGGGCAGAAACATATAGCTGCAACAAAACAAACATGTGAAGTAGTAGCATCATTATGGGTTCGATTTAAACAGAAAAACAGCAATAACGCAGATGGTTTAAGTGGTGTTTGATGATGGTGATCGAACAAAGTAGAAGATATAGAGCAGTAGCAGCTCACATTGAAGAATGATGGTGAAGTCTTCGTGGGTTTGTAAAGAAGAAGGAGAGGGATGGATAGAGATAAGGAAAAGAAAAGTTGGTGATTTGGTTTTAATGGATTTATGTTGGTTTGGTTTCATAAACAGAAACAGTAGAAGTTCCCATTAAGTCGGTCGAGTATTCGATTTATATGGGATTGAACTGTTCGGAAAACAGAAATAAAAATGGTGTTTGCTGCTTTGGTTTGATGGTGGATTGAATCACGAATTGAAGGTGGTACACGGCTGCAAAGACCACAGCTAGATGATGGTTGTGATGGTAGTTTATGTTATTCATGGTATACAATTGTAGTTCGTAAGTGGTGATGAAGGTTATGGGTTCTCAAAAGTGGTATGATCGAGCTTTTTCTTGAGTTTTATTTTTAAATTTCGAATTGCAGAAGATTAGGACAGTTTATATTAATTGTTAATCGAATAGTTGCAGTAGTACAATTGATAGGACTCAATCTTGTTTTGTATTAATAATGGAAGTTGATTTTTCTTAACTCGAGCAGACAGTCAGTACAGGAAAAAAATATATATAAAAAGTGGATGTTGATCTTTAACAGAATTTGATTGATTCAATTTTTAGGGATTCAGTTAAGCAGATATATCCATAGTTGATAAAATTCGATGTAGATATGCAACAAAAGTCGATTCTGTATTTGGTTTCATATATAAATCAGTATATATTTATCTGGTTTTATATATATATATATATACCTATCAATATTTATATATCTGTTTTTATATCTGTAGCTATATTTATAGATTTTAGTTAATTTTATTATTAAATATAAATATACTAATATTACTCTTAATAATAGTAATACAAATTTATGATAATATAATAGAAGTAATAATATTATTACCATTGCTAATTATAATAATTACTATAAAATGTATAATAATATTATTAATAACAATAATACTAATTATAATGATACTATATCAATTTATATATATAATATTGTTTTAGATTACATCTTATTATTTTGTATCTTATTTTACATATTTAGTTCTAACAATTACGTCATATAATATTTCAATTTATATTTCAAATTCATATATTTAAATATATATGTATCTATTTACAATTAGTGGTTCGTGAATCGTCGAGAGCAGTCGAAGGTCAATGAATTCATGAAAACGGTTCAAAATTTTTGAAACGCAACATAACGGACTTTGCTTATCGTGTCGAAATCATACAAGAATAAAGTTTAAATTTGGTCGGAAATTCCTGGGTCATCACACTTTTAATGATATAATTAATTTATCATGGCCATTAATTAACTATATAATATGACCATTTACTTTAGTCGTAAAATTTATAGTTTTCATTTTTTTTCAAGTTTACAAAAAATGTAATTAAAAGGACGGTTTAATAAAGGGTCATTTTAAAAGTATATAGTCTATTTGTAACTTTAACTCTAAAAAATAAAATGTAAAACTGTAAAGTAAACAAAAGGAACAATGTAATGTAATGATGACATTTCTTAAACTATATATTTTTGTCTGAGAACAATTAATATGGGTCGAAGGAAGTATTTTCGTTTTTGGGTTCTGATATGTCATAACGAGCATGGATCTAAACATTTCCTTCAACACAACAATCTAAAAGTAGCAAGTTTTGGAATTCAAATCTAACTTAACTCTCCTAACTTTAATAGAAAGCCATTCATAGGACGAAAAAAATAGCACATGAGACTTTTTAAAGCTAAAAAATTTTTAAACCACAAAATAACCCAAAGCACAGTACAGAGAATGTGATACTCACACACTCATTTTTGATCCGTATACAATTTTTATCATAAAATATTCAATTATATCTCTAAGTTTATCTAGGAAGTTGCACCTACATTTTTGTAAGTGAGGATATAATACTCTAGTAAGATAGTGTGTATAGATCAAAAAGAAGTGTGCGAGTATCATCTCCCCACAACAAAACAGATAGATTACAGAATACGAGAACTCTTCTATTTCAGAATATGAGTGTTTTGAGTTGGGTGCGAAGAAGACTGTAGCCACATCCAAAAAATCAACACTTCGTGACCATCTAGGAAGGGTGAAGGGTGACATCGATCCATGAAGTTATAAAAGATCAAACCTGAGACGCGAAGGAGCATTGAAAGAAGATATGATTAACATCTTCAACATCCAAATTACAACAACAACAACAACAAAACCAAATCCCACAAAAGTGGAGTATGGGAGAGGTAAGATGTAGACACTCCTTCTCTTATCCAAGAATAAAGAGAAGTCATTTACTTCACCCAGAGTGAAACACCCCGAGAGTAGAAAAAGTCCTTCCTCTCAATGTTCTATGGATAGAGAGATTGATTCCGAATAGATCTCCGACCAATAAGTAGGTTAAAAAAAATATATGAGAGGCTATGAAAATAGTAGAATCAAATTTCTATTAATTTTAAATTTATCTGAAGTTCAATTTAAGTTCTACATGACAATCAAATTGCCAATTAATCACCACTTGCTGTTAACTCAATTAATAGAATCAATAAAGCCATAACATCTAAATTACATGTTTAATAAATAGGATTCTAGGTATCAATTCCACCACCAATCAATATCGATCAATAATTCCATTAAATTAAATGAATTAAACAATTTAAAACCACTAATTACATAAAAATTTGAGAGATTTATAATTAATTAAACTATTTTTTCTATATATAACAAAATAATCTTTCTCCAAAATTTTCGATGCACATCGAATCAAATCATTATCATTATCATTACAATTATCTGAAATGTCCCGTTCTTATTGATTAAAAACGTTCCATATTAATTGATTTCGTTGCGAGGTTTTGACCTCTATATGAGACGTTTTTCAAAGACTGCATTCATTTTAAAACAAACCATAACCTTTATTTCATCAATAAAGGTTTAAAAAGCTTTACGTAGATTATCAAATAATGATAATCTAAAATATCCTGTTTACACACGACCATTACATAATGGTTTACAATACAAATATGTTACAACAAAATAAGTTTCTTGAATGCAGTTTTTACACAATATCATACAAGCATGGACTCCAAATCTCGTCCTTATTTAAGTATGCGACAGCGGAAGCACTTAATAATCACCTGAGAATAAACATGCTTAAAACGTCAACAAAAATGTTGGTGAGTTATAGGTTTAACCTATATATATCAAATCATAATAATAGACCACAAGATTTCATATTTCAATACACATCCCATACATAGAGATAAAAATCATTCATATGGTGAACACCTGGTAACCGACATTAACAAGATGCATATATAAGAATATCCCCATCATTCCGGGACACCCTTCAGATATGATATAAATTTCAAAGTACTAAAGCATCCGGTACTTTGGATGGGGTTTGTTAGGCCCAATAGATCTATCTTTAGGATTCGCGTCAATTAGGGTGTCTGTTCCCTAATTCTTAGATTACCAGACTTAATAAAAAGGGGCATATTCGATTTCGATAATTCAACCATAGAATGTAGTTTCACGTAGTTGTGTCTATTTTGTAAATCATTTATAAAACCTGCATGTATTCTCATCCCAAAAATATTAGATTTTAAAAGTGGGACTATAACTCACTTTCACAGATTTTTACTTCGTCGAGAAGTAAGACTTGGCCACTGTTGATTCACGAACCTATAACAATATATACATGTATATTAAAGTATGTTCAAAATATATTTACAACACTTTTAATATATTTTGATGTTTTAAGTTTATTAAGTCAGCTGTCCTCGTTAGTAACCTACAACTAGTTGTCCACAGTTAGATGTACAGAAATAAATCGATAAATATTATCTTGAATCAATCCACGACCCAGTGTATACGTATCTCAGTATTGATCACAACTCAAACTATATATATTTTGGAATCAACCTCAACCCTGTATAGCTAACTCCAACATTCACATATAGAGTGTCTATGGTTGTTCCGAAATATATATAGATGTGTCGACATGATAGGTCAAAACATTGTATACATGTCTATGGTATCTCAAGATTACATAATATACAATACAAGTTGATTAAGTTATGGTTGGAATTGATTTGTTACCAATTTTCACGTAGCTAAAATGAGAAAAATTATCCAATCTTGTTTTACCCATAACTTCTTCATTTCAAATCCGTTTTGAGTGAATCAAATTGATATGGTTTCATATTGAACTCTATTTTATGAATCTAAATAGAAAAAGTATAGGTTTATAGTCGGAAAAATAAGTTACAAGTCGTTTTTGTAAAGGTAGTCATTTCAGTCGAAAGAACGACGTCTAGATGACCATTTTAGAAAACATACTTCCACTTTGAGTTTAACCATAATTTTTGGATATAGTTTCATGTTCATAATAAAAATCATTTTCTCAGAATAACAACTTTTAAATCAAAGTTTATCATAGTTTTTAATTAACTAACCCAAAACAGCCCGCGGTGTTACTACGACGGCGTAAATCCGGTTTTACGGTGTTTTTCGTGTTTCCAGGTTTTAAATCATTAAGTTAGTATATCATATAGATATAGAACATGTGTTTAGTTGATTTTAAAAGTCAAGTTAGAAGGATTTACTTTTGTTTGCGAACAAGTTTAGAATTAACTAAACTATGTTCTAGTGATTACAAGTTTAAACCTTCGAATAAGATAGCTTTATACGTATAAATTGAATGATGTTATGAACATCATTACTACCTTAATTTACTTGGATAAACCTACTGGAAAAGAGAAAAATGGATCTAGCTTCAACGGATCCTTGGATGGCTCGAAGTTCTTGAAGCAGAATCATGACACGAAAACAAGTTCAAGTAAGATCATCACTTGAAATAAGATTGTTATAGTTATAGAAATTGAACCAAAGTTTGAATATGATTATTACCTTGTATTAGAATGATAACCTACTGTAAGAAACAAAGATTTCTTGAGGTTGGATGATCACCTTACAAGATTGGAAGTGAGCTAGCAAACTTGAAAGTATTCTTGATTTTATGTAACTAGAACTTGTAGAATTTATGAAGAACACTTAGAACTTGAAGATAGAACTTGAGAGAGATCAATTAGATGAAGAAAATTGAAGAATGAAAGTGTTTGTAGGTGTTTTTGGTCGTTGGTGTATGGATTAGATATAAAGGATATGTAATTTTGTTTTCATGTAAATAAGTCATGAATGATTACTCATATTTTGGTAATTTTATGAGATATTTCATGCTAGTTGCCAAATGATGGTTCCCACATGTGTTAGGTGACTCACATGGGCTACTAAGAGCTGATAATTGGAGTGTATATACCAATAGTACATACATCTAAAAGCTGTGTATTGTACGAGTACGAATACGGGTGCATACGAGTAGAATTGTTGATGAAACTGAACGAGGATGTAATTGTAAGCATTTTTGTTAAGTAGAAGTATTTTGATAAGTGTATTGAAGTCTTTCAAAAGTGTATAAATACATATTAAAACACTACATGTATATACATTTTAACTGAGTCGTTAAGTCATCGTTAGTCGTTACATGTAAGTGTTGTTTTTAAACCTTTAGGTTAACGATCTTGTTGAATGTTGTTAACCCATTTTTTATTATAACAAATGAGATGTTAAATTATTATATTATCATGATATTATGATATATAATATATCTTAGTATGATGTATATACAGTTAAATGTCGTTACAACGATAATCGTTACATATATGTCTCGTTTCGAAATCATTAAGTTAGTAGTCTTATTTTTACATATGTATTTCATTGTTAATACACTTAATAATATATTTACTTATCATTTAACATAATTAACCAAGTGTATCAATATCTTAATATGATTCATATGTACCTAGTAAGACGTTGTTATAACGATAATCGTTATATATATCGTTTTCGAGTTTCTTAAATTAATACTCTCATTTTTATGTATATAACTCATTGTTAAAATACCTAATGAGATACATACTTATAATAAAAACATGTTAACTATATATATAACCATATATATGTCATCGTATAGTTTTTACAAGTTTTAACGTTCATGAATCACCGGTCAACTTGGGTGGTCAATTGTCTATATGAAACATATTTCAATTAATCTAGTCTTAACAAGTTTGATTGCTTAACATGTTGGAAACATTTAATCATGTAAATATCAATCTCAATTAATATATATAAACATGGAAAAGTTCGGGTCACTACATTACCTACCCGTTAAATAAATTTTGTCCCGAAATTTTAAGCTGTTGAAGGTGTTGACGAATCTTCTGGAAATAGATGCGGGTGTTTCTTCTTTATCTGATCTTCACGCTCCCAGGTGAACTCGGGTCCTCTACGAGCATTCCATCGAACCTTAACAATTGGTATCTTGTTTTGCTTAAGTCTTTTAACCTCACGATCCATTATTTCGACGGGTTCTTCGATGAATTGAAGTTTTTCGTTGATTTGGATTTCATCTAACGGAATAGTGAGATCTTCTTTAGCAAAACATTTCTTCAAATTCGAGACGTGGAAAGTGTTATGTACAGCCGCGAGTTGTTGAGGTAACCCAAGTCGGTAAGCTACTGGTCCGACACGATCAATAATCTTGAATGGTCCAATATACCTTGGATTTAATTTTCCGCGTTTACCAAATCGAACAACGCCTTTCCAAGGTGCAACTTTAAGCATGACCATCTCTCCAATTTCAAATTCTATATCTTTTCTTTTAATGTCAGCGTAGCTCTTTTGTCGACTTTGGGCGGTTTTCAACCGTTGTTGAATTTGGATGATCTTCTGGGTAGTTTCTTGTATAATCTCTGGACCCGTAATCTGTCTATCCCCCACTTCACTCCAACAAATCGGAGACCTGCACTTTCTACCATAAAGTGCTTCAAACGGCGCCATCTCAATGCTTGAATGGTAGCTGTTGTTGTAGGAAAATTCTGCTAATGGTAGATGTCGATCCCAACTGTTTCTGAAATCAATAACACATGCTCGTAGCATGTCTTCAAGCATTTGTATCGTCCTTTCGCTCTGCCCATCAGTTTGTGGATGATAGGCAGTACTCATGTCTAGACGAGTTCCTAATGCTAGCTGTAATGTCTGCCAGAATCTTGAAATAAATCTGCCATCCCTATCAGAGATAATAGAGATTGGTATTCCATGTCTGGAGACGACTTCCTTCAAATACAGTCGTGCTAACTTCTCCATCTTGTCATCTTCTCTTATTGGCAGGAAGTGTGCTGATTTGGTGAGACGATCAACTATTACCCCAATAGTATCAAAACCACTTGCAGTCCTTGCCAATTTAGTGATGAAATCCATGGTAATGTTTTCCCATTTCCATTCCGGGATTTCGGGTTGTTGAAGTAGACCCGATGGTTTCTGATGCTCAGCTTTGACCTTAGAACACGTCAAACATTCTCCTACATATTTAGCAACATCGGCTTTCATACCCGGCCACCAAAAATGTTTCTTGAGATCCTTGTACATCTTCCCCGTTCCAGGATGTATTGAGTATCTGGTTTTATGAGCTTCTCTAAGTACCATTTCTCTCATATCTCCAAATTTTGGTACCCAAATCCTTTCAGCCCTATACCGGGTTCCGTCTTCCCGAATATTAAGATGCTTCTCCGATCCTTTGGGTATTTCATCCTTTAAATTTCCCTCTTTTAAAACTCCTTGTTGCGCCTCCTTTATTTGAGTAGTAAGGTTATTATGAATCATTATATTCATAGATTTTACTCGAATGGGTTCTCTGTCCTTCCTGCTCAAGGCATCAGCTACCACATTTGCCTTCCCCGGGTGGTAACGAATCTCAAAGTCGTAATCATTCAACAATTCAATCCACCTACGCTGCCTCATATTCAGTTGTTTCTGATTAAATAT
Source organism: Rutidosis leptorrhynchoides (assembly GCF_046630445.1). NCBI lineage: Eukaryota > Viridiplantae > Streptophyta > Magnoliopsida > Asterales > Asteraceae > Rutidosis > Rutidosis leptorrhynchoides. The sequence continues at coordinate 205,762,094 of NC_092340.1, forward strand.
GTGTTGAAGACTTTTATGGTCGGTATATATAATACTTTTGACCCCATATAAGTAGTGCCTCCAAGTCTTTAATGCAAAAACAACCGCGCCTAATTCCAAATCATGTGTCGTATAATTTTGTTCGTGAATCTTCAATTGTCTAGACGCATAAGCAATCACCTTCGTTCGTTGCATTAATACACAACCGAGACCTTGCTTTGATGCGTCACAATAAATCACAAAATCATCATTCCCTTCAGGCAATGACAATATAGGTGCCGTAGTTAGCTTTTTCTTCAATAACTGAAACGCTTTCTCTTGTTCATCATTCCATTCAAATTTCTTCCCTTTATGCGTTAATGCAGTCAAGGGTTTTGCTATTCTGGAAAAGTCTTGGATGAACCTTCTGTAGTAACCAGCTAGTCCTAAAAACTGGCGTATGTGTTTCGGAGTTTTCGGAGTTTCCCACTTTTCAACAGTTTCTATCTTTGCCGGATCCACCTTAATACCTTCTTTGTTCACTATGTGACCGAGGAATTGAACTTCTTCCAACCAAAATGCACACTTTGAAAACTTAGCGTACAATTCTTCCTTCCTCAATACTTCTAACACCTTTCTCAAATGTTCACCGTGTTCTTGGTCATTCTTTGAGTAAATAAGTATGTCATCAATGAAAACAATGACAAACTTGTCAAGGTATGGTCCACACACTCGGTTCATAAGGTCCATGAACACAGCTGGTGCATTAGTTAAACCAAACGGCATGACCATAAACTCGTAATGACCGTAACGTGTTCTGAAAGCAGTCTTTGGAATATCATCTTCTTTCACCCGCATTTGATGATACCCGGAACGTAAGTCAATCTTTGAATAAACAGACGAGCCTTGTAGTTGATCAAATAAGTCATCGATTCTCGGTAGTGGGTAGCGGTTCTTGATGGTAATTTTGTTCAACTCTCGGTAGTCGATACACAACCTGAATGTACCATCTTTCTTCTTGACAAACAAAACAGGAGCTCCCCACGGTGATGTGCTTGGGCGAATGAAACCACGCTCTAAAAGTTCTTGTAATTGGCTTTGTAGTTCTTTCATCTCGCTGGGTGCGAGTCTGTAAGGAGCACGAGCTATTGGTGCAGCTCCTGGTACAAGATCTATTTGAAATTCAATGGATCGATGTGGGGGTAATCCCGGTAATTCTTTCGGAAATACATCGGGAAATTCTTTTGCAATGGGAACATCATTGATGCTCTTTTCTTTAGTTTGTACTTTCTCGATGTGTGCTAGAATAGCATAGCAACCTTTTCTTATTAGTTTTTGTGCCTTCAAATTACTAATAAGATGTAGCTTCGTGTTGCCCTTTTCTCCGTACACCATTAAGGGTTTTCCTTTTTCTCGTATAATGTGAATTGCATTTTTGTAACAAACGATCTCTGCTTTCACTTCTTTCAACCAGTCCATACCGATTATCACATCAAAACTCCCTAACTCTGCTGGTATCAAATCAATCTCAAATGTTTCGCTAACCAGTTTAATTTCTCGATTCTGACATATATTATCTGCTGAAATTAATTTACCATTTGCTAATTCGAGTAAAAATTTACTATCCAAAGGCGTCAATGGACAACTTAATTTAGCACAAAAATCTCTACTCATATAGCTTCTATCCGCACCCGAATCAAATAAAACGTAAGCAGATTTATTGTCAATAAGAAACGTACCCGTAACAAGCTCTGAGTCTTCCTGTGCCTCTGCCGCATTAATATTGAAAACTCTTCCGCGGCCTTGTCCATTCGTGTTCTCCTGGTTCGGGCAATTTCTAATAATGTGGCCCGGTTTTCCACATTTATAACAAACTACATTGGCATAACTTGCTCCGACACTACTTGCTCCGCCATTACTCGTTCCGACACCATTTGTTCCTTTCATTCTATTAACCCCTGGTCCGTAGACCTCACACTTCGCCGCGCTATGACCATTTCTTTTACACTTGTTGCAAAATTTGGTGCAGAACCCCGAGTGATACTTTTCACACCTTTGGCATAGCTGCTTCTGATTGTTGTTGTTGTTGCGGTTATTATTGTTGTTGGGATGATTGTTGTAGTTGCTGTTGTTGTTGTTGTTGTTGTTGTTGTTGTTGTTGTTGTTGGGCCGTTTGTTGTAGTTGCGATTGATGTTGCGATTGTTGGGATAATTGTTGCGATTATTGTTGTAATTGCTGTTGTTGTTGTATTGGTGATTCTTATCACCGTTTTCCTCCCACTTTCTTTTGACTTGCTTCACATTGGCCTCTTCAGCAGTTTGTTCTTTAATTCTTTCTTCAATCTGGTTCACTAGTTTGTGAGCCATTCTACATGCCTGTTTTATGGAGGCGGGCTCGTGTGAACTTATATCTTCTTGGATTCTTTCTGGTAATCCTTTCACAAACGCGTCGATCTTCTCTTCCTCATCTTCGAATGCTCCCGGACACAACAGGCACAATTCTGTGAATCGTCTTTCGTACGTGGTAATATCAAATACTTGGGTTCGTAACCCTCTAAGTTCTGTCTTGAGCTTATTGACCTCGGTTCTGGGACGGTACTTCTCGTTCATCAAGTGCTTGAATGCTGACCACGGTAGTGCGTACGCATCGTCTTGTCCCACTTGCTCTAGATAGGTATTCCACCATGTTAACGCAGGACCTGTGAAGGTATGCGTAGCGTACTTTACTTTATCCTCTTCAGTACACTTAATTATGGCAAACACCGATTCGACCTTCTCGGTCCACCGTTTCAATCCGATCGGTCCTTCGGTTCCATCAAATTCCAATGGTTTGCAGGCAGTGAATTCTTTGTAGGTGCATCCTACACGATTTCCTATACTGCTAGATCCAAGGTTATTGTTGGTATGTAGCGCAGCCTGTACTGCAGCTATGTTTAAAGCTAGAAAAGTACGGAATTCCTCTTCATTCATATTCACGGTGTGTCGAGTAGTTGGTGCCATTTCCTTCAAAATAGTCAAATGGAACAAGTTAATCATACAGAATATTAAGAGTAGTTAATAGTATTTCGTAGCATAATATGAACTCATTTATAAAAGCTTTTTCTTTATATTAGCGTTTTATAAGTTTAAATTCGGGTAGTACCTACCCGTTAAGTTCATACTTAGTAGCTAATATACAATTCAACTACTACAATTCTATATGAAAAACTGATTATAATAATATTTCGCGTTCAAACTTTTATACAATATTTTACAAACTTACAATACCGCTTATTTTACATAAAGCATGAAATATAGCACACAATAACTTTGATACAAGATAGTTGTGAAGATAATTCTAGCTAGTACACAAGTCGTTCGGCAAAGGCAATAAAGACACGTAATTCATACGTCCAGAAACAAGTCATGCATTCTGGTTTTACTAGGACTACTTCCCATCCTTGGTCTTGTGGAACATAACCGTTATGGCCGTTGATAAGACAGCGTGTTGTAACGTCGTCAAAGGGACGAGGGTTACGTAATGTCCAACAGTCCCGTAACAATCTAAAAACCTCATTTCTTACCCCAATTACCGACTCCGTCACTTGTGGGAACGTTTTGTTTAATAGTTGTAGCCCGATGTTCTTGTTCTCACTTTGGTGAGAAGCGAACATTACTAATCCGTAAGCATAACATGCTTCTTTATGTTGCATGTTAGCCGCTTTTTCTAAATCACGAAGTCCAATATTCGGATATATTGAGTCAAAATAATTTCTTAACCCATTGCGTAAAATAGCATTTGGGTTCCCCGCAATATATGCGTCAAAGTAAACACATCGTAACTTATGGATTTCCCAATGTGATATCCCCCATCTTTCGAACGAAAGCCTTTTATAAACCAAGGCATTCTTGGAACGTTCTTCGAATGTCTTACAAACTGATCTCGCCTTAAATAGTTGTGCCGAAGAATTCTGACCGACTCTAGACAAGATTTCATCAATCATGTCTCCGGGTAGGTGAAAGGACCCGTTCATATACATTATAAACGATTCACAATAGTTGATTACATTGCGAGGTATTTGACCTCTATATGATACATTTTACAAACATTGCATTCATTTTTAAAAGACAAACTTTCTTTACATCGAAAATTGACAGGCATGCATACCATTTCATAATATCCACTATCCAACTATAAATTGATTTAATAATAATCTTTGATGAACTCAATGACTCGAATGCAACGTTCTTCAAAATATGCTATGAAAGACTCCAAGTAATATCTTTAAAATGAGCAAATGCACAGCGGAAGATTTCTTTAACACCTGAGAATAAACATGCTTTAAAGTGTCAACCAAAAGGTTGGTGAGTTCATTAGTTTATCATAATCATTTATTTCCATCATTTTAATAGACCACAAGAATTTCATTTTCAGTTCTCATAAATATACGTCCCATGCATAGAGACAAAAATAATCATTCATATGGTGAACACCTGGTAACCGACATTAACTAGATACATATAAGAATATCCCCTATCATTCCGGGATCCTCCTTCGGACATGATATAAATTTCGAAGTACTAAAGCATCCGGTACTTTGGATGGGGTTTGTTAGGCCCAATAGATCTATCTTTAGGATTCGCGTCAATTAGGGTGTCTGTTCCCTAATTCTTAGATTACCAGACTTAATAAAAAGGGGCATATTCGATTTCGATAATTCAACCATAGAATGTAGTTTCACGTACTTGTGTCTATTTCGTAAAACATTTATAAAAGTTGCGCATGTATTCTCAGCCCAAAAATATAAAGGGTAAAAAGGCAAATGAAACTCACCATACTGTATTTCGTAGTAAAAATACATATAACGTCATTGAACAAGTGCAAGGTTGGCCTCGGATTCACGAACCTAAATTAATTATATATATTTATATGTTGGTCAATATTTGTCTAACAAATTAGGTCAAGTCATAGTGTACCACAATCCTAATGCTCGAGACTAATATGCAAAAGTCAACAAAAGTAAATTTGACTCAAAATAATTTCTAAAAATCTATACATGATTAATATATAGTTTAAATATCATCGTTTTATATTTTTAAATATTTTAAAAAGATTTATTAGAGTAAATAATATAATTTATTTATTAATAAATAAAATTTTATATTAAATTTATATAATCAAATATACTTTTATATATATTAAGTAATAAAATTTATAGGGTTCATTTAATATCATAAAGATAATATGATAGGTATTATTAAAGTAAGTTATTACACGTAGTAAAATATGTTTGTATCACATATTTATTTTATAAAATAATATCTATAATGATAGTAAGTAAAAGTTGTATTATTTTGTAATAATAATTATTATTATAAAAATATCAATATTTATAATTACTAAGATGACATTATGATAAAACGATAATTCTAATTATGATAACTTTAATATTTACAATAATTTTTAATATTATCTTTAAAATAATAATTCTATTTAAAATAATAATAATAATGATATTTTATAGTAACAATGACATTTCTATTAAAATGATAATTTTTGTTAAAATGATAGTTTTAATACTAACGATACTTTTAATAATAATAGTAATGATAAAAATAATAAGAACGATAATTTTATCTAAATTAATATCTTATAATATTTTAATTTCATCATGATACTCTTACTCATTATTTCCTAATCGTTTCGTTTAATAGCTTTTAATCGTCTTTTATATCGTGTTCATAATAATGATAATAATAGTAATTAAAATATTTAGGTGTTACAATTATTTGTTTTAATTACACTAATATTAATAATGATAGTTACTATAATATTATTAACGATAATACTAATAATTATCTTAATGATAATATAGTAATAATAATAATAACAATAACAATAACCATTTTTAAATAATGATATATATATATATATATTAATAATGATAATAATAATAATAATACTAATAATAATAATAATAATAATAATAATAATAATAATAATAATAATGATAATTGGATAATAATAATAATAATACTAATTATAACTTTAACGATAATAACGATAGTAATAAAAAACAATTTTTAATGATAAATCCCTTTTATTGATAAAGATAATAATAATGATAATAATAAGATAAAACTAGAACGACGATAAAAACGACGATAATAATAATCATTTTTAATAAAAATATCGAAAATTCAATTGATTATAACTTCTAATCCGTTCATCGAAACCATTCGATATATAAAGGAAAAGTTCTTAATTTTTCGCTAGCTTTCCAAGGACATGCATATCTTATACCTTATCTCAACCGCAAGTGTAACTAATTCAAGATTCAACCTAACCTGTCTAAGGGCAATATCAAAAGTACAAGCATGCATAATCCTAAATACTCGAGCACTAGTCAGGGATACACTATTAGTATGTAAAAGTTAAATTATGAGTACTCACGCATCAATATTGAGATTCAATATTGCAGGAAAGGTACGTAGACGCAACGGAAATGATAAACACTATATTGACCTCACGAGCATACCCATGAACCATACTCAATCACCTCCATAGCTATAACCCATAATTTCCTTAATCCTATCCTACTCGAAAAACAATTTCGAAATCACTCGGACAACACTCCGTCGTAATATTTTATGTATACTAATAATATCTTGAAATAATACGGAGTAAATATATATATGTAAATCGATTGAGAGAGTTTAGAGAAAAATATTTTCAAGTTTCTATGAAATAATGAAACCTATTGAATTCTATTTATAATAGATTTTTGAATTATTAAAATGAATTATTAAAGTATGAATTATTAAAGTGAATTATTAAAGTATGAATTATTAAAGTGAATTATTAAAGTATGAATTATTAAAGTGAATTATTAAAGTATAAATTATTAAAGTATGAATTATTAAAGTGAATTATTAAAGTTAAAGTAAAGTAAAAATAAAGTAAAGGTAAAGTTTAAGTATAGTAAAAGTATAAAACTATGTACGTATTATACGCGTATAAATATATATAATATTAATTTAAATCATTATATATATTTAATAAAATAAAATATAAATATCGTTATCTTTATCATACTAGTTAAGTAATGAGTTGTCAAAAGTGATTCTAGATATTTATAAAAGTTATATACGTTTTAATAATAAATTTCTTTTTAAACTGAAAACGTTTTTGTACGTTTGAAACTAAATAGATCAATCGAGTCTTTATGAGATTCAATCTTCCACTATCCTTTGTCTAGTTCTCAATGATTGATAATTTGTTCTTATTTATAAATTACTTTACCATTTTCCGAATATTGTTAAAATGGAAAGATTTCTTAAATCAACGTGGGCCTTTCAACAGAGACTTGTAATCATAATTTAATATATCTGATAATTCAATCAGTTGATCTTATCTTCTAATTCCATTGATAAACATTTTGAAACAGATACAATCATATAAAGTATTTAATCTAATATTTCGTTTACGTTTCAAGTTATAATATATATACACATATTCATATATAATCATATTCGTTTAATGGTTCGTGAATCGTTGGAACTTGGTCGAGGTTGAATGAATGTATGAACATAGTTTAAAATTCTTGAAATTTAACTTAACAAATATTGCTTATTGTGTCGGAAACATATAAAGATTAAAGTTTAAATTTGGTTGGAAATTTTCGGGTTGTCACAGTACCTACCCGTTAAAGAAATTTCGTCCCGAAATTTAAGTGGAAAGGTCGTGAATGATAATAAGTATGTTTTCATGATACATACGGGCTGAAAATTAGAGTTTTATCATCAGCGAATAATTTGGATAAACAATCCATTTATATGAAGAGTACGAATGAAGCTAACATAGAAGAGTGAAATGAGTAAGTGTAGATTCATCTTATCATTTGACGTAGATATGATTGATTCCCAGATTTCAAGGGATTTGAAGAAAATCTTCTTAATAAGATTTGACTCTCCGGTAATCAAGGAAATTAGGATCCGCTTTAAATGCGATCGTCCATTTTAATTATTCTGTCGGAGATTTTCTTATAAATTCACCTCCTTCGTTTCCTTACAACTCACACCTTCTGTTGATGCATTTTATGCAAGTCCCTAGACATCTACCCACGTCCATTGCAGGTACAACAGTTTACAGGCCACCATGATTGCTCATTATTATCCTGTGTTTGTATGTGGTTACAGGAACTGCAGGAACGAGATTTAGATGTTTGACTATGTTAGACTTAGTCAGACGTACGAGTGAAGCCTCACTAGTACGGCTGACAGGCTCATACGCACGGTTGATGCTGAGCTAAGTCACAATTACAACCTAAATGAGAAGACACGAGTGAGTGATCACCCGTACGGCTGATGAAGCCAACTCGTACGTGTGATGAATGAATCGTATGGGTGAGTCAACAGCAGGGGTATATAAAGTCTTATGTTCTTCATTTTAGGTTAAGCCTCTTATTTGTTACACACACTCAGATCTAGTGAGCTCCTCCGATTCTCTCTCAGTCCAAATCACCCATGTGGTGAATAATAGCTCTAGGTGTTGATCTAATCACACTTGATTTAGTTGTGGTTTGACTAAATTAATCAAAAAAAAACTTAACCTATTCACTAGAGGGTTTGATTCACTTATTCTGCCATTGTGTGAGTTAAATTTGTTGATTTCTAAGTTCCTAGTCATGTTTCATCACCTTCTATTCTTTCCCCCTCAACTCATATTTTAAAGTATTCATCAATATGCTCCATCCAGCTCTGATTCTCGATATACTTCTAACTTTCATATCGGTCATTCTTCTTTTTCATCTACCGCCGGAAGAATCTATTTACTTCTACTATACTCTTGGGTTTATAGTGTTTCTAGTTCTCCCGTGTCTTTATATTGCTATATGCATCGATATATGGTTTATAATTTCTGGTTTGTCGTTGAGCTTTATATGTTCCCTTATATTTCAAAGTCTCTGCTTCTGTCTTCTATAATCATTATCATTCACAGTTAATGCTCTCTTTTATTTGCTGCAATTTATACCCCAATTTCTATTTCGGAGTTTTGTCCTTTCGTTTCTTCTTCTTGCGATTAAGCACCGCTTGTAATGGTCCAGAATTCACAGATATGAATTTAGGAATGAACATTGTTAATGTTCTAGGAAGGAAATTGTGATGGCACGATCTTGACTTGTCAAATTACTAGAATACCTTGGAAAAGGCCGAATCATCAAGAAATATTTTCTTGATATTTTAGAGGTTAAATAGAATACAAGAGTCGTATAACATGGCACATGATGATGTTATGATCTGTGAATCATCACGTTCCATTTAGAAACTCAGCATGACTTACTGTAATATAATCACATTGATCAAGTGTCATTATATTATACTAATTCATGCTTCAGTTCTCAACACTACTTCAAAATATTCCTATTTTAAACTTGAATCTTTCAGAATTTAGAAACTAAAATAGTTTCTTTTATGATGTAATACAGATAGCGCGAAGAGGTAAATGATTTCAAATAAAAAAAATTAAGGAAATATCTTCAGAAATATGGAGGATATTTATAATGAAAGATATGATGATATTTTAGAATTTCTAATATCAGAGGATGATGAAGAATATTGTCCGCAGGGGTTTAGAGTCAGGAGCAAGGTATTCGTTAATGACTTCAGCAGGTACTGAATCATTTGGATCCTTTAAAGTCAAGGTTCAGTCTTTGTAATTTGTCCACAGCCTCCTTCCTACTTTGCTCAATCCGTTTTCCAGTTCCAAAACTTCTCTTTTTCTGCGCTTTGCCAGCACACTTCATCATTATCATCCAGCTTTTACCATTTAAAGTCGTTTATAGTTTTTGCTGCTTCATCAGCATTTTTTCCATTTTCGGAGAACCAATTCGTAGTTCGGAGTGTTTTTCAGAAACTTCACATTCAAATTAAGTCCAGAAGATAGACGTTATATATACACATATAACTGTTGGCGAAGACATGCTGCAAGATTTCAAAATACTGATTGCTAATTCCCAATGATTCGTATGGCAATTCTCATTACAAGATGCGAATGAGTAAATGATGGGGTTTCAATGAATAATTATGATGACTTTTTGGAGAGGCTAAAGTCAAAGGGTAATGAAGTTGTTGGTACATCTGCTAATAATATGGTGGAATGTAAAAGGTTCCCTGGTAACGATGGTGTATATCTCAAGGTTATAATAAGGTTAGTCTGACTGAAAAGTCGAAGTTGACTTGCTGGAGCTGTGACAAAACTGGCTACTTTGAATAGGAGTCGCAAAGTTATTTTTGCTAATAAATGCCAAAGAATCTGACGCGGATACGTTGTTTAAACTTTTACTTTGGTTTCAAGAGTTTTTCGGGTACATAACTGTGGATAACATGTGGTTGGATCATCATCTCGATTGCTCATCATTCGAAGTGTCTTCAGAAATTTTCGAAGGGTTTGAACACAGATTGTAATCGTTAACATACATTTGATGTTCTAACACAGTTTTGAAGTCAAAATATAGCTTGTGAAAGATGTAAGGATCTAAGAGTGATGATTTTGGTCATATCTCAAGTTAAATTTTGAGATTTCAAAATCAGAATATGTAATTAAATTTTGAATGAGTATGGTTGTTTTGATTTCTATAAAAGAATGTATATTGTTGTGAAAGTAGGGAGTATAATGGATGATTTGCTGAATCAGATTCGAAGAATGTAACATATTAATTGTGAATTTATATATCTCTCGGGTATTACCTACCCGTTAAAAAAAAAATTTCACAATTAATATTTTGTACAAAAGAATTTTATTACAGTCTTTATGAAAATATATATATATGTATATTTTCTTCAGATGTAACATAGATTTAATGAGTTAATGTTAAATTAAACTCATTTAATTTACGGTTGAAACTAGAATTGAATAATCCCTAAAGGCTTTAAAAAGTACATAACTTTTACGCAGTATTTCTTTAATGACATTAAAATTATGAATCAATACTTCATTATTTGTTGATGTATGGTGTTCGGTTCGTGGAATTCTTGTGAATTTCGCAAAGTACGAATGATGTTATCTGAAAAGTTTCGGGTACATTGATGATGAAAGTGTAAAATCAAATATATACTTGATTTATTATGAATTGGAATTTGTTGAATTGCGACAGAGATTGTAGTTAACGCTGGTTAAGTTGCGGCCGAAGGACGTACATTATTGCATATTTGTAATATGAATTAACCGAGTAGTTAAGATTCACACACAATAGCTTAGCACTGAAAGATTTATTTCAATATATATATATATATATATATATATATATATATATATATATATATATAATATACATATAATTTCTTCAGAGGAAATGAGTTAATTCTTCATAACTCGTTGATACAATATAAACGTTATTGATTCGTAATGATGTCCACAGTGATTCTTGAACTGACGGAGTTTGTGATGTTATCGGTGTTGTTGATTCGGATGTTGACTGTACTGACGATGCTGGTAACGCTGATGGTACTATTGATGTTGTTGGTAAAGCAAGTTTAGCTTGTTAATCACACACCATTTTTGTCAGGGTTTCTACTCTTCCTTCCATCATTTTGGTTCGCTTAACTGATTTATGGTTAGGGCTAGATTAGATAATCTCTAAGACTTTAGAGATTGCATAATCGCAGCGGAATGTTTCTCCAATGAAGTTATGAATTAATACTTCGTCAGTTATTGTTGTTGGTACTCCTTGGTATCTATGGTGCGTATGAAGTTGATGCTCGTGGGACAGATTGTGAAGTTGAGGTTTACGACGCGGTTGTGGTTGGAGGTGGTAATGGTACTGTTGGTGTTGATGATGGTGGTACTGGTTATGCTGCTGATGCTGCTGCTGGTGTTTGTAATCTCTGCACCATATTCTCCAAAGCCACTACCCGAGCGCGAAGCTCGTTGACTTCTTCTATTACACCGGGGTGATTGTCGGTTCGGACGAGCGGATAAATAAAATCTAAAATTTGATGTAATATATAATCGTGACGAGATAATCTGGAAATGAGCGAGAAAATGGTGTTTCGGACAGGTTCGCCGGTAAGTGCTTCAGGTTCTTCATCAAGAGGGCAATGTGGTGGATGGAAGGGATCACCTTCTTCTTGTCTCCAATGATTGAGGAGGCTACGAACCCATCCCCAATTCATCCAGAATAGGTGATGACTGATTGGTTGATCTATTCCGGTCACACTGCTTTCGGAGCTTGAATGGGATTCCATTTCGGAATCTGAGTGACTTGAACTGATGACGAATTCCATTTCGTACGATTGGATAAAGGATTTTTTTTTCGATATGAAATAATTTTGGCTAACGGATGGTATTCTAATTACATAGAATATATATATATATATATATATATATATATATATATATATATATATATATATATATATATATATATATATATATATATATATATATATATATATATATATATATATATATATATATATATATAGATCAAAAGATTTCGTAGATTACGGAGGACTTTGCGGGATATGTCAGGCAAAGTTTAAAGTAATAGATACGATAAGATATGATTTAGCAGATATGCTAAGATATGAATTTTTGTCTATACACTATTCATGCAATCAATACAGCAAGACGTGTCTTAGACTAAAAATGATAAGCAGGTAATTTTCTGAGGATGATAAGTAGTTAATTTTCGACACAAAATGATAAGCAAAACTTTTAACATACAGATACGGTCGAAGTCCAGACTCACTAATGCATCCTATCGACTTATCAGTTAGACACACTAATGCAGACCTGGTTCGCTAAGACCACCGCTCTGATACCAACTGAAAGGACCCGTTCATATACATTATAAACGATTCACAATAGTTGATTACATTGCGAGGTATTTGACCTCTATATGATACATTTTACAAACATTGCATTCGTTTTTAAAAGACAAACTTTCTTTACATCGAAAATTGACAGGCATGCATATCATTTCATAATATCCACTATCCAACTATAAATTGATTTAATAATAATCTTTGATGAACTCAATGACTCGAATGCAACGTTCTTCAAAATATGCTATGAAAGACTCCAAGTAATATCTTTAAAATGAGCAAATGCACAGCGAAAGATTTCTTTAACACCTGAGAATAAACATGCTTTAAAGTGTCAACCAAAAGGTTGGTGAGTTCATTAGTTTATCATAATCATTTATTTCCATCATTTTAATAGACCACAAGAATTTCATTTTCAGTTCTCATAAATATACGTCCCATGCATAGAGACAAAAATAATCATTCATATGGTGAACACCTGGTAACCGACATTAACTAGATACATATAAGAATATCCCCTATCATTCCGGGATCCTCCTTCGGACATGATATAAATTTCGAAGTACTAAAGCATCCGGTACTTTGGATGGGGTTTGTTAGGCCCAATAGATCTATCTTTAGGATTCGCGTCAATTAGGGTGTCTGTTCCCTAATTCTTAGATTACCAGACTTAATAAAAAGGGGCATATTCGATTTCGATAATTCAACCATAGAATGTAGTTTCACGTACTTGTGTCTATTTCGTAAAACATTTATAAAAGTTGCGCATGTATTCTCAGCCCAAAAATATAAAGGGTAAAAAGGCAAATGAAACTCACCATACTGTATTTCGTAGTAAAAATACATATAACGTCATTGAACAAGTGCAAAGTTGGCCTCGGATTCACGAACCTAAATTAATTATATATATTTATATGTTGGTCAATATTTGTCTAACAAATTAGGTCAAGTCATAGTGTACCACAATCCTAATGCTCGAGACTAATATGCAAAAGTCAACAAAAGTAAATTTGACTCAAAATAATTTCTAAAAATCTATACATGATTAATATATAGTTTAAATATCATCGTTTTATATTTTTAAATATTTTAAAAAGATTTATTAGAGTAAATAATATAATTTATTTATTAATAAATAAAATTTTATATTAAATTTATATAATCAAATATACTTTTATATATATTAAGTAATAAAATTTATTGGGTTCATTTAATATCATAAAGATAATATGATAGGTATTATTAAAGTAAGTTATTACACGTAGTAAAATATGTTTGTATCACATATTTATTTTATAAAATAATATCTATAATGATAGTAAGTAAAAGTTGTATTATTTTGTAATAATAATTATTATTATAAAAATATCAATATTTATAATTACTAAGATGACATTATGATAAAACGATAATTCTATTTATGATAACTTTAATATTTACAATAATTTTTAATATTATCTTTAAAATAATAATTCTATTTAAAATAATAATAATAATGATATTTTATAGTAACAATGACATTTCTATTAAAATGATAATTTTTGTTAAAATGATAGTTTTAATACTAACGATACTTTTAATAATAATAGTAATGATAAAAATAATAAGAACGATAATTTTATCTAAATTAATATCTTATAATATTTTAATTTCATCATGATACTCTTACTCATTATTTCCTAATCGTTTCGTTTAATAGCTTTTAATCGTATTTTATATCGTGTTCATAATAATGATAATAATAGTAATCAAAATATTTAGGTGTTACAATTATTTGTTTTAATTACACTAATATTAATAATGATAGTTACTATAATATTATTAACGATAATACTAATAATTATCTTAATGATAATATAGTAATAATAATAATAACAATAACAATAACCATTTTTAAATAATGATATATATATATATATATATTAATAATGATAATAATAATAATAATACTAATAATAATAATAATAATAATAATAATAATAATTGGATAATAATAATAATAATACTAATTATAACTTTAACGATAATAACGATAGTAATAAAAAAACAATTTTTAATGATAAATCCCTTTTATTGATAAAGATAATAATAATGATAATAATAAGATAAAACTAGAACGACGATAAAAACGACGATAATAATAATCATTTTTAATAAAAATATCGAAAATTCAATTGATTATAACTTCTAATCCGTTCATCGAAACCATTCGATATCTAAAGGAAAAGTTCTTAATTTTTCGCTAGCTTTCCAAGGACATGCATATATTATACCTTATCTCAACCGCAAGTGTAACTAATTCAAGATTCAACCTAACCTGTCTAAGGGCAATATCAAAAGTACAAGCATGCATAATCCTAAATACTCGAGCACTAGTCAGGGATACACTATTAGTATGTAAAAGTTAAATTATGAGTACTCACGCATCAATATTGAGATTCAATATTGCAGGAAAGGTACGTAGACGCAACGGAAATGATAAACACTATATTGACCTCACGAGCATACCCATGAACCATACTCAATCACCTCCATAGCTATAACCCATAATTTCCTTAATCCTATCCTACTCGAAAAACAATTTCGAAATCACTCGGACAACACTCCGTCGTAATATTTTATGTATACTAATAATATCTTGAAATAATACGGAGTAAATATATATATGTAAATCGATTGAGAGAGTTTAGAGAAAAATATTTTCAAGTTTCTATGAAATAATGAAACCTATTGAATTCTATTTATAATAGATTTTTGAATTATTAAAATGAATTATTAAAGTATGAATTATTAAAGTGAATTATTAAAGTATGAATTATTAAAGTGAATTATTAAAGTATGAATTATTAAAGTGAATTATTAAAGTATAAATTATTAAAGTATGAATTATTAAAGTGAATTATTAAAGTTAAAGTAAAGTAAAAATAAAGTAAAGGTAAAGTTTAAGTATAGTAAAAGTATAAAACTATGTACGTATTATACGCGTATAAATATATATAATATTAATTTAAATCGTTATATATATTTAATAAAATAAAATATAAATATCGTTATCTTTATCATACTAGTTAAGTAATGAGTTGTCAAAAGTGATTCTAGATATTTATAAAAGTTATATACGTTTTAATAATAAAGTTCTTTTTAAACTGAAAACGTTTTTGTACGTTTGAAACTAAATAGATCAATCGAGTCTTTATGAGATTCAATCTTCCACTATCCTTTGTCTAGTTCTCAATGATTGACAATTTGTTCTTATTTATAAATTACTTTACCATTTTCCGAATATTGTTAAAATGGAAAGATTTCTTAAATCAACGTGGGCCTTTCAACAGAGACTTGTAATCATAATTTAATATATCTGATAATTCAATCAGTTGATCTTATCTTCTAATTCCATTGATAAACATTTTGAAACAGATACAATCATATAAAGTATTTAATCTAATATTTCATTTACGTTTCAAGTTATAATATATATACACATATTCATATATAATCATATTCGTTTAATGGTTCGTGAATCGTTGGAACTTGGTCGAGGTTGAATGAATGTATGAACATAGTTTAAAATTCTTGAAATTTAACTTAACAAATATTGCTTATTGTGTCGGAAACATATAAAGATTAAAGTTTAAATTTGGTTGGAAATTTTCGGGTTGTCACAGTAGGTCTCTTAAAATATTGGGTTGTCTATCCATTTTGTGTTTTTATACTGTAAAATAGACAAGAGTTAGATTCATAAAAAAATACTTATTAATACTAGCAATTTTTACATATATCATAAAGCATAAGCACACTATATTACATATATTAACACCACACGAATACAACTATCTTATTCTGACTTGCTTGTTTCTTCTTCTTCGGTTTCGGTTCGTTTTGCCAAGTTTCTAGGGATATATGATGTTCTCCTAATACGAGCCGTCGTGATCCACATTGGTTTAGAAAAACCTGGTGGTTTAGAGGTTCCCGGGTCATTGTTACAACTTAAGGACTTCGGGGGTTGACGATACATATAAAGTTCATCGGGGTTGGAATTAGATTTCTCTATTTTTATGCCCTTTCCCTTATTATTTTCTTTTGCCTTTTTAAATTCAGTTGGGGTAATTTCTATAACATCATCAGAATTCTCGTCGGAATCCGATTCATCGGAGAATTGGTAATCCTCCCAATATTTTGCTTCCTTGGCGGAAACACCATTGACCATAATTAACCTTGGTCGGTTGGTTGAGGATTTTCTTTTACTTAACCGTTTTATTATTTCCCCCACCGGTTCTATTTCTTCATTCGGTTCCGATTCTTCTTCCGGTTCCGATTCTTCTTCCGGTTCCGACTCTTCTTCCGGTTCTTCTTCGGGAACTTGTGAATCAGTCCACGAATCATTCCAATTTACATTTGACTCTTCATTATTATTAGGTGAGTCAATGCGACTTGTTCTAGAGGTAGACATCTATCACCTAATATCAAACGCATTAAGAGATTAATATATCACATAATATTCACATGTTAAAAATATATAGTTTCCAACAAAATTTGTTAAGCAATCATTTTTCAAGTAAACACGGTCGAAGTCCAGACTCACTAATGCATCCTAACAAACTCGATAAGACACACTAATGCAAAATTCTGGTTCTCTAAGACCAACGCTCGGATACCAACTGAAATGTCCCGTTCTTATTGATTAAAAACGTTCCATATTAATTGATTTCGTTGCGAGGTTTTGACCTCTATATGAGACGTTTTTCAAAGACTGCATTCATTTTAAAACAAACCATAACCTTTATTTCATCAATAAAGGTTTAAAAAGCTTTACGTAGATTATCAAATAATGATAATCTAAAATATCCTGTTTACACACGACCATTACATAATGGTTTACAATACAAATATGTTACAACAAAATAAGTTTCTTGAATGCAGTTTTTACACAATATCATACAAGCATGGACTCTAAATCTCGTCCTTATTTAAGTATGCGACAGCGGAAGCACTTAATAATCACCTGAGAATAAACATGCTTAAAACGTCAACAAAAATGTTGGTGAGTTATAGGTTTAACCTATATATATCAAATCATAATAATAGACCACAAGATTTCATATTTCAATACACATCCCATACATAGAGATAAAAATCATTCATATGGTGAACACCTGGTAACCGACATTAACAAGATGCATATATAAGAATATCCCCATCATTCCGGGACACCCTTCGGATATGATATAAATTTCGAAGTACTAAAGCATCCGGTACTTTGGATGGGGTTTGTTAGGCCCAATAGATCTATCTTTAGGATTCGCGTCAATTAGGGTGTCTGTTCCCTAATTCTTAGATTACCAGACTTAATAAAAAGGGGCATATTCGATTTCGATAATTCAACCATAGAATGTAGTTTCACGTACTTGCGTCTATTTTGTAAATCATTTATAAAACCTGCATGTATTCTCATCCCAAAAATATTAGATTTTAAAAGTGGGACTATAACTCACTTTTACAGATTTTTACTTCGTCGAGAAGTAAGACTTGGCCACTGTTGATTCACGAACCTATAACAATATATACATGTATATTAAAGTATGTTCAAAATATATTTACAACACTTTTAATATATTTTGATGTTTTAAGTTTATTAAGTCAGCTGTCCTCGTTAGTAACCTACAACTAGTTGTCCACAGTTAGATGTACAGAAATAAATCGATAAATATTATCTTGAATCAATCCACGACCCAGTGTATACGTATCTCAGTATTGATCACAACTCAAACTACATATATTTTGGAATCAACCTCAACCCTGTATAGCTAACTCCAACATTCACATATAGAGTGTCTATGGTTGTTCCGAAATATATATAGATGTGTCGACATGATAGGTCGAAACATTGTATACGTATCTATGGTATCTCAAGATTACATAATATACAATACAAGTTGATTAAGTTATGGTTGGAATAGATTTATTACCAATTTTCACGTAGCTAAAATGAGAAAAATTATCCAATCTTGTTTTACCCATAACTTCTTCATTTTAAATCCGTTTTGAGTGAATCAAATTGATATGGTTTCATATTGAACTCTATTTTATGAATCTAAATAGAAAAAGTATAGGTTTATAGTCGGAAAAATAAGTTACAAGTCGTTTTTGTAAAGGTAGTCATTTCAGTCGAAAGAACGACGTCTAGATGACCATTTTAGAAAACATACTTCCACTTTGAGTTTAACCATAATTTTTGGATATAGTTTCATGTTCATAATAAAAATCATTTTCTCAGAATAACAACTTTTAAATCAAAGTTTATCATAGTTTTTAATTAACTAACCCAAAACAGCCCGCGGTGTTACTACGACGGCGTAAATCCGGTTTTACGGTGTTTTTCGTGTTTCCAGGTTTTAAATCATTAAGTTAGTATATCATATAGATATAGAACATGTGTTTAGTTGATTTTAAAAGTCAAGTTAGAAGGATTAACTTTTGTTTGCGAACAAGTTTAGAATTAACTAAACTATGTTCTAGTGATTACAAGTTTAAACCTTCGAATAAGATAGCTTTATACGTATAAATCGAATGATGTTATGAACATCATTACTACCTTAATTTCCTTGGATAAACCTACTGGAAAAGAGAAAAATGGATCTAGCTTCAACGGATCCTTGGATGGCTCGAAGTTCTTGAAGCAGAATCATGACACGAAAACAAGTTCAAGTAAGATCATCACTTGAAATAAGATTGTTATAGTTATAGAAATTGAACCAAAGTTTGAATATGATTATTACCTTGTATTAGAATGATAACCTACTGTAAGAAACAAAGATTTCTTGAGGTTGGATGATCACCTTACAAGATTGGAAGTGAGCTAGCAAACTTGAAAGTATTCTTGATTTTATGTAACTAGAACTTGTAGAATTTATGAAGAACACTTAGAACTTGAAGATAGAACTTGAGAGAGATAAATTAGATGAAGAAAATTGAAGAATGAAAGTGTTTGTAGGTGTTTTTGGTCGTTGGTGTATGGATTAGATATAAAGGATATGTAATTTTGTTTTCATGTAAATAAGTCATGAATGATTACTCATATTTTTGTAATTTTATGAGATATTTCATGCTAGTTGCCAAATGATGGTTCCCACATGTGTTAGGTGACTCACATGGGCTGCTAAGAGCTGATCATTGGAGTTTATATACCAATAGTACATACATCTAAAAGCTGTGTATTGTACGAGTACGAATACGGGTGCATACGAGTAGAATTGTTGATGAAACTGAACGAGGATGTAATTGTAAGCATTTTTGTTAAGTATAAGTATTTTGATAAGTGTATTGAAGTCTTTCAAAAGTGTATAAATACATATTAAAACACTACATGTATATACATTTTAACTGAGTCGTTAAGTCATCGTTAGTCGTTACATGTAAGTGTTGTTTTTAAACCTTTAGGTTAACGATCTTGTTGAATGTTGTTAACCCATTGTTTATTATAACAAATGAGATGTTAAATTATTATATTATCATGATATTATGATATATAATATATCTTAGTATGATGTATATACAGTTAAATGTCGTTACAACGATAATCGTTACATATATGTCTCGTTTCGAAATCATTAAGTTAGTAGTCTTATTTTTACATATGTATTTCATTGTTAATACACTTAATAATATATTTACTTATCATTTAACATAATTAACCAAGTGTATCAATATCTTAATATGATTCATATGTACCTAGTAAGACGTTGTTATAACGATAATCGTTATATATATCGTTTTCGAGTTTCTTAAATTAATAGTCTCATTTTTATGTATATAACTCATTGTTAAAATACCTAATGAGATACATACTTATAATAAAAACATGTTAACTATATATATAACCATATATATGTCATCGTATAGTTTTTACAAGTTTTAACGTTCATGAATCACCGGTCAACTTGGGTGGTCAATTATCTATATGAAACATATTTTAATTAATCAAGTCTTAACAAGTTTGATTGCTTAACATGTTGGAAACATTTAATCATGTAAATATCAATCTCAATTAATATATATAAACATGGAAAAGTTCGGGTCACTACATTATCTATATCTATACTATATATTAATATAAACACAAAAATAGGTCATATAAATCTCTAACTTCTAATCCTAACCATCCATTCATAAGCTACCATTATATCTTGACCATTAAAAAGCCTATGTAATGATTATGACCTCATAATCTTTAAAATTAGCAATAATGAGACCAAAATAACCTTGCACTTAGAAAAAAATATGGGAGAGGTTAATCAAAATAGGGGTTCAGGAATACCATTCACTTACGACATTCAGAAAGAATTAAGGATGATGAAGTCGTGATTTTGAATTAGTGACGATGAAGTCGAATAGCTTCATTCTGAATTAAGAAATTATTTTTTTGAATTAGGGTTTTTTATGAATTAAGGTTTTAATTGGGGTTTTTAACAGCTTCAAGGTAAGTATTTTTATGAATTAGGGTTTTTATTATTTTTTTAGCTAATTCTTTCATATCTTCTATTTTTTAAAATTTTGGATTTCATGGACTAAGATACGATTTACTTTTGCCTTTTTCAATTGCGAATTTGGTTTTGCCTAATAATTCGATTTTGAATATTTTTGTTTATGATTTCACTTTTATTTTTCTTATTGGCAAATCTATGGCAGAAGGCTTTTGAAGATGGAGTACCATGAAGCTGTACAAGAATATATCATATATATCATAATGGTAAGCAGAAGGCTTTTTAAGATTAAATTCTTTCTGTTGTGCCATTTGTGCAACTACACAAATTATGTGTTTGATTTCTTTCCCCTTTTTAACATATGGTAAGCAATAGGCTTTTAAGTTAAAATTGTATGTGTTTGATCTTTTTTTTTTCCTTTTATTTTCTTTTCTTGATTTTGCAATTGATATTTTCTACCATAGGTCCGTTAAAAGTTATATTTGCTTCCTTCATATGCTAAAGGTCTTTTGGTATTGGTCTTGTTATATTTGCTTCCTTCATATGCTAAAGGTCTTTTGGTATTGGTCTTGGAAGCAGAGGTTCTAAATTAAAAGTGTAATATATCTTTTATAAGTAGATATTTACATACGAATATATCTTTTATAAGTGGATATTTCAGTCCATTTACATATGAATGAGTTAATTTGGGTTGTACTTTATCTTCAACTGGTCAAATGGGTCAACAGAGATACTGATTGGTTAATAATCAATTAAATGCATATTCCTTCCCGGGCTTGGTGCTTCAAGCTTGAGACTAAGAGGTTTTACTCTCATAGACATATAGTTACGACGACTTCAGCTAGATTGGGTATTGTTTTAACAACATATTATTTTATAGTACTATATGCTTTGGAGGTTAATGCTTTTTGCACTCAACATGCGTTTGGCCTGTTTTTGAACTTTCTTAGATTTATTTTTCGAAGACCAGCCCTACGAACATTGATTACAAGATTATTGGTCTTAGAAGCCTTGCGATCAACAACTGTATGAGCTGGTCAACATTTTTATTTGTTGATGTTGTGTCTCTAATTGTTTATGCTATACCGTTGTTGATTTGCTCAGATCATCTTGCAGTTTTACAATGAACAGTTAAATAAAGATGGGCAAATGGAGAATATGTTGCAGTGGAGGTACTATATTGCTCAAAACTTCGTATAGTTACTTTGATGACCTTCCATGCATCAATGTCAGTAGGCCTAAAAAGACAACCATACATTCTCCTAGAGGTAAAATTGGCTTAAAAGTAGAAACATATATATAATTTATCATTAGTAGAAACATATATATAATTTATCATCCACAAATATTGAATTATTCATCTGGATTATATGTAGCGTTTTTCCTTGGTCTCCTTACAACTTTATACGAAGTCCCTCACTAATCTGTTACGAGAATTTATTGTCGAATTATTGAGGCATAAACTTCAATAGTGGATGCAGGTTTCAAATGAAAATGGTTTTTTTGTTTATATATTTATTTTGCTTTGCTTTTGAGAACCAGAGTAAGTCATACGGCTTTACTGAAAACATAATTTGAAACTTTATTTTGTGTTTTTCAAAAGGCATTGAAGCTGAACAACCAAGATGATGAGAATATGTTGAAGTCCTGTGGGATTTCAACAAGTAGCGACTGGCCGACTGCTGTGTTTTGCTAGCTCCAAGGGTACGTTTAAGTAATATAATTTTGGGATAGATGATTATTTGTGTTCCATATATGCTTTTCAGGTCTAATCTTATCATGGTTGAAAGTGAGCAATGGAGAGGATTTCTTTCCCAGCTATGGGAGGTTGAATTTTAACAAGGTGCGTTAAATATTTATTTATATGTGTTGCGAGTTACTTGATATCCCTCTATATGTGGCTGATAAAATTAGTTTGATATGATGGAAATGGGAACTTGTGGACCTCACAAAGATCGATAAGCAGGTGGTTGTTAACTTCGTCGATGGTTTATAATATGTTTGGAAAATTGTTTTCTTTCACATTTATCCATGCAGCGGCGATACAAGATTCTCCCAACATCTATATATCGATAGTATATACTGTATCACATAAGGAGTAATAAATTCAACATATTGATGGACTATTAGTACCCTGATAAATGATCTTAGAAGTACCTATACTTCTTTCTCTTTTTTCGCACTTTTTAAAATTTTACTTGATAGTTGATAATGTTGAATTTTGTTAACTCTGGTCGTTTAGGTGATGGTATTATATACTTAAATGACTAATTAATATAGTCATGTTTCAACTTCGATTGTATTTTTATTTTTGATACAATTCGTTTAATAATATATCTAAATTTTAATATATATATTTTAATATTAAGTTAGCGAAATTGCGGGTTTTATACTAGTAATTATTATTATTATAAATATGTATAAAAATGTCATACTTTTGAAAGGGGAAGTAATCTTTTTTACTTTAACAGATGGATTGTTTGATGCAAAATGCACTAAACACAATCAAAAACAAAAATTATTCGTGCATTCATTTATTATATTATTTATTATAAATTACAAAGCAAAAGTAACTAAAAGAAAAATAAAAAATAAAAAAACAAAAATAAGAGAATGCTATCATGCCATATATATAGATATAGACATGCCAACTCTCTACTTCAGGAAACTTGTAATTAATTCTTCATCTTTCGTCTCTCAACTACATAACACCATGACCTTGGTCTAGTCTGCTTCGAACCCAATTGAACCCGTGGTCGAAGACAACCTCATTTCTCACTCGAACCCCCTGTTAAAATGAGACCCTTTTGTTTATTAGTATCAATTTTCCTGGTGTTTCAAGGAGTCAACAGTTCTCAAAAGCAACACAAACTTTACGACTTTAAAACCAAACTTCACCAACATTTTTTCATGGCATCTACTTCTGTTAGTGTTAAGGTACACATTTTAATGCGTAATGTACATTTTATTTTTTCACCCTGTCAAGGAAGTATAGTCATATATATTATTTTTTACTGACAGAGTTCGGGTCGGGTGTTTAACCCAATTGGGTATGGAGCAGACCCCAGTGGTGATCAAGATAGCTCGACGGCAATAATGGCTGCGGTGGCTGATGCTGCCTTAAATAATAACGGGCAGCAGTTGCTGCCCGGAGTCAAAGATTTGGGTGGCGCAATTGTTGACTTACAAGGTGGCAGCTTCAAGATTTCTAAACCCATTGCTATTCCTCCAAATTCCGGCAATGTTGTGGTAATTTATTAAAGTAACCTGCATTTTATTATACTCCGTAATTGTTATGTCACTTAGCTTAAACATGTCTAAATTTGTAAATACGAATTTAGACGTACGATTGAAAGTTTGTGCATGTCACGTGCACAAAAGGTAATTCTATTCAAAATGTGACACTTGTAAATTTTCTCTCACTTGGATGAATTAAAGTTAGATGTGAAAGGATATGAAATGACCATATGACCTTTATTGCCGTGTTTCCTGTATCATACTATTAATCAAAAATTACCTATTACATACACATACAGACATAGTGGGTACTATTGATGAATAGTACCCCCTCCAAAGCTTTAAATGTTTGTACCTCTAGCATAAACTATTGCACCCACTATGCCCCTTTACTAAAAAAAAGTCAACCTCTCAAAACTTCAAAGACTAAATTGCAACTTTTTTTTTTTTACTACAATTCAGTTTTCACACAAATGCCCTCCAAAACTTCGCCCAAAATAAAAATACGCCCCCAACCAAGTTTTTTTTTTTTTTGGTTTCTAGGCCCACGGCCCAACGAAGTGGGCCGGCCCAACACTAGTTGTAACCTATTATGAACTTTAATCCAACCGCTCAAAACATATTGTTAATAAGGTTTGAATCTCTCATTAACTATTTCAATTTACACTCATAGATAAGTATATAAGTGATTTTAAAAGAGGGTTACGGTAAGTTGTTATACGATGATGTTGGCCCATTAAATGAAGGTCTTACGTACTTTTGTAAAAATTACTTGTTCGGAGTATGTTCATAATTATATTTGGAAGTAAGAAGGAAGATGTATTCATGTTAAAGACTGTCATATTAAAATATCAACCAACCGCAATACAATATATATATATATATCTATCTTTATGTATGGGGCATAAAGTGTACTTCTATTTCTTTTTATTTTTTTTACAGAAAAATGTAGTTAAAAATCAAAAGGATTTAAACAAGTAGACTAATTTATGCTAAATAGGCGCTGATATTTTCATTTTGATAAAATTTTCAAACTTGTACAATAAAAACTTTATGCCTTTATCCTGTAAAAATGAAAATTACACGGCAATATTACATTTATTTGGTGAACGTATCACCACTTAAGTTAAATAAAGTGATAATTAATTAGTGTTGAAGCTAGGTGTTTGATGTCTATCATTAATTTAGTGTAAATTCCTAAAAGTGAAGTGTTGTATTTGAGTGGGACTTTTCCAAGAGAATGGTGTAATGTTGGAAATGATGCATGTTCGTAAATGTTTTGCTCCGCTTTTCATGCTTCTAGGCTTTTGTCGCGTTTCTACATGGGACCACGTCTCAAAATAGTTGAACGATTAATTTGGATCTGTACATTTGAGGCAAATATGTTACTCAAACAACATACTATATAATTATAAGTAAAATAATGTAATATATTAAGATTAATGTTAATACTTATATAAAATTAATTATATAAGTGTCAGCAAGTAAAGCTCAATTTGTTTATTGACATCGAATGCATTTTTATTTATAGATACAAGGAGGTACATTACGAGCATCAGACACATTTCCATCAGATGGCTATCTTATCGAATTACACTCACCAAGTTCCTCACAATTTTCGAAAACCACGATCAACGAGACCAACAACACTTACTCCGACAGAAAAACCAGAAATGAACCAATCTACTACGAAGACGTCACTTTTCATGACATCCTTTTCGATTCAAGCAACATAGGTGGAGGCCTACTCGTGATTGACTCAGCACGAACTCGAATCAACAATTGTTTTTTCCTACATTTTGTGACTGAAGGAATACTAGTCGAAAGAGGTCACGAAACGTTTATATCAAATTCTTTCATGGGAGAGATCCCGACCATTGGTGGAGACGAACAAGAGAAGAATTTTTTGGGAACTGCAATTGATCTTGCTGGTAATGATAATGCAATTACTGATGTCGTTATTTTCTCAGCCAATATAGGGATCGTGTTAAGGGGTCAAGCTAACATTATCACCGGGGTACATTGTTATAACAAGGCAACTTACTTTGGTGGGGTCGGGATTTTAATAAAAACGGGACAAAATCGTGTTGATAATTGTTACATGGATTATAACTCGATTGTGATACAAGACCCGACACAAGTTCATGTTAGTAACGGCTTTTTTCTAGGGGGAGGTAACATTGTTTTGAGAGCGGTTAATGGGAGGATATCGGGGCTTAATATTGTGAACAATATGTTTACTGGTGACTCGAGGAACGTTGTGGAAATAGATGGGGTATTTACGAGTATTGATCAAGTTGTGATCGATCAAAATAATGTGAGAGGGGGAATGAGGTTGAAATCGACGATTGGGAAGATGGCTGTTAGCAGAAATGGGACTATTTGGGTTGCGAATTTTTCACCTATTTTGGTGTTTCCGAACAGAATTGGTCATGTTCAGTATTCGGTTTATAATGGTGGAGGTAGTATAGAAGGGGTTGGAGGACATGCTGTTACAAATATTACCGAAAATGTTGTTGTGGTTGAGACTGAAAAACAATTAAATGGAACTGTATGGTTCTTAGTTGATCAAAATCTATGAATTTTACTTTTTATTTTTCTGACATCCGAGCTTACCAACTCAAATTATGTAAAATCCTTTCAATTTTGGAGGATGACATCACTTCCAAATATATACATTCAACATGATTCAAACTTGAGAACTAAGTTTTATCAGTTTAGTCACCAGGGGCGGATATACCCCCAAGGCAGAGGGGCAGATGCCCCAGTGATTTAAAATTGTGTGTGATGTATTTATATATAAGAAAAATAAATTCAATTTTTTAATAAATAACTTGTTTGCTTTAAAAAAGTTATCAAAATTGTTATGATATTTTTGTTGTGAAGTTTTATGGATAAAGGGAATGAGGAAGATAAGAACACCGGGTGTCGATGGAGAGCACCACTGTTTTTGTTCAAAAACGCTGTGGACGGCTGTTACGCGACACCGCCTCACCGTCGGTGTTCCAGCGTCAACTTATCCACGAGATGCTACTTTTTCTGTTTTTTTAATTCGTTAACATTTTAAATTATAATTATTTAATCCACATTCCTATATAAATGTTTCGTATCTTTTAATCCTAAAAAATTCAACAAAGTTTTCTTAACAAAACACTCTCAATACGAGTTACATTACAAAAGGTTGTGTTGAGTCCCCAAAGTAATTAAGGATTTAATTATGACAAAACAGAATTTATTTGCACTAAAATGTAATGCAGCCAGCACAAGTTTGTTTATGTATAGACATCAGATATTGCTGTGTCGAGTGTTTAGTTTGCTGCGTAGTCTAACAGCACAAGGTAGACAGTATTCTTCAATCAGCACATGATGTGTACCCAGCAATTCAAGAATATCAAGTGACTCAGCAATGAAGAACCAACATAGCTGGAATGCAGCTTACTACACAAGACAGCTATGCTCCATTACAAGCATAGTGGTTTCCTGAGTGGTCTACATCAACTGTACTATTCAACAGAAGTCGAAGATAAAGTTGAACAGAAAAGGACACGCGTCGGCGGATGACAAGTGACCTTACAAGACCACGTGGGAATGCAGAAGTTTAACGCATGTGCAGACATGTGTTATACTTTGTCAACGCCTAGGGAACACAACATTCTATTTGTTTAAACAAATAGTGGTGCCAAACCGAATTGTGGTGTTCCTGCAAATAGCTACCAAAGAGGAAAGAGGAGAGCACGCTCTCTGATGCAGTTGTCCCCACAAGTACAGACATCCTATGTACCAGTGGACAATAGAACAATTAGACGGCTAATAGGACTACTATAAATTGATGTATCCACTATTGTAACAACTAGTGGTGTGGGTTTTATTTATTTAGAGTCTAATGGTGTATCCTGTCGTATACACGCATAAAGGCATAATATTCGCATGAAATTAGCATCAGGAACACTGGGAACAACATTTTGTAAAACTGTCCGTCCAACGTTCTCCGCTGAGCAGGCAGCTTCCGACATGCGTAAGCCCTGAAGGCCACCTAGCGCTTAAGCCCTGACCGGAGAGCGTCACATCCAGCGTAAATATCGGATCACAAATAACAGAATGCAACATCATCTGACACGTGTCCCGAGTACTCCGGTGGATCTATCACTATAAATAGACCCCTTGGGTCGTCATTTTACACATTCAGACACACTGATAATTTATGACCAGAGATTTCACATTCTCTCTCTCACGTAGTACTTTCTCTCACTATAAGTCATCCGGCTAGTAGCTCAACGCTCAGCGGACAAAGATTGATTAAGCCACCCCACAAATTTCTATATCTGTGATCCGGGTCTGCAGGGATTATTTCCCGAGGGTAAACGTCAATCGGCAACATTCCCCCACTTTTAGCTAGATACTTCTAGTATTTGTGCTGACACACTAAGCCTTACCTCATAAGGAAATATGTGTCAACAATGGCGCCATCTACTAATGTTAAGAACACGCGGAACGAAAAAAGAACAAAAACAACTGAAGCCACATCCACAAGTGTACTCGAAACATTCAACAATCCATTAACCAAAAGCATGACAACTTATCCGCCAATGCCTGAAGAAGATGCACCTGTTCAGCCACCGAAAGGCACAATTGAAGAAACAGTAACTGAAACCGCAGAAAGGCTTAAACATTTGGCCACTAATCCAGGGAAAAGGCCAATAATCGAAGAAACAACAACAAAAAGTGCAGAAAGGCGTCAAAATTTCGTTCTTAATCCAGAGAAACGACCATTGATGCAACCACGACGATGTATATCATTTACATCTTTTAGACGGACGACGGATGGTAAAGACAAGCAAATCATGAAGAAGCAATCTATATCAAAGTACAAGTTATCCAGAATACTTGACAAGTTGGGCAATCTTCTTGATGATTCTGAAGATGATAATGAATTAAGCTATATTGGCAGTGATTCTGAAGAAGAGAATGGTGAGAAAGAGGAGTTCATGTCTGAGAAGAAAGCATCATTACTTTTAAATGGATTCCTTAAGTAGATAGCTCCAGCAAAAGCAACGTTTAGCGCAGTCCGCCGTCCGAGCTGTGGCTGTAGATAATTTTTTTGCTCTAATTACTAGAGAGCAAGCTACAAAGCTGCCAGCTATGGCAGAATCCACTCAGTGCTTCATTGATCGAATTGCTAACTATCCGTTACCCAGAAATCTTGGCATACCTGCAATTGGAGTATATGATGGTACTACAGATCCGGAAGATTTTCTTACCATGTTTGAAGGTGCAATGAGGTTGCAGCATTGGGATGATGAGGTAGCTTGTCATATGTTTCCTATGGTGTTGCAGAAAATGGCAAGGGAATGGTTTGCTAGTTTACCGTCAAGAAGTATAACAAGTTATTTGGACCTTCGTACAAAGTTTGTTATGCAATATCAAAATCTTCGTAGCTGCACTTTGTCACATATTGATGCACATGAAATAACGATGCATCATAATGAATCCTTGAGTAATTTCATGAAGAGATACACGCTTGAAGCACAAAAAATACCTGACTGTCCAGAGTCGCAACTAGTATCTGATTCTATTTTCTGTTTGGATCAGGGAATGTTTAGTGCACTTGTTCATACGTTAATGTATGACCTGCCAAAAACTCTGCACCAAGCATTGGAAGTAGCACAAAAGCATGTCCGAGCCGGCGAGCGAGGATTAGGCAAGTTTGATAGTAACAACAGTTCCAAACCGTACAATAGAGGACGGTACTTTGATCGAAACCAAAGGAGAAATGACAATTCCAATGGTGGGTGGAGAGGCAACAATCATCCCAATGATTTTCACCATAACAGGAGGCCCTTAGAGAGACATCCGTTGATAATGGCGTTAACCAAAACTCCTAAGGAGATTCTTTTCACTGAACCTGTTCGGTCCGATTTCAATCCTCCAGCACCTATGGAGGAAAGAGATGGCCCAAGAAGTGAACTATGGTGTGACTTTCATGAGGCGTGGGGTCATGACACAGATAATTGCAAGTCTTTGATGAGGGAAATCATTGCAAAGATTAAGGCAGGGGAGTTAAATCACTTGTTACCAGGAAAGCGATACATGAGAAATGATCCTAGAAAGAAATTTACATGGCAGAAAAATGATGGTCGAAGAGGACGTCGGGATGAGAATAGAAGAAGGGAAGAGCATGGCGGAAGAGAAAACAGAAACCAATATGGAGAGCCTGAACCAACTCCATAAGTGGTAATCAAAATGGTGTGGTTCAATGATAGTTGCTATGAAGATGGTGAGCAATCAGACAACAATGTTGAAGGCTGGAGATATGCTCCAATCATTTTTCAACCAGTTCAAAATTGGATTTTATCCGTCCAGCCAGTGGTTATATCAGCAGAAATTGCAAACAAGTTCATCAGCCGTATCTACACTGATACAGGCAGCGAAGCTAACATCATCTATTGGCATTGTTTGAGAACTTTCCCAATGCACATACAGGATAGGGCTAGGCGGACAAATTTGAAGGTTTCAGGGTTGACAGGAACACCGGTGAACGCTATGGGGCGAATCCGTTTAGAGGTTGTTATGGGAACATTCCCATTGCTGAGAATTGAAACAATTGATTTCACTATTTTAGAAGGCACTTCTCGGTTTAATGTCCTTTTCGAAAGGACAGCGTTGGCAAAGTTTGGAGCAATTGCATCCACTGCTCATGCGGAGATCAGATTTCCAACTCCTAACGGAGTGGCTGCCATACATTCACAGTATGTAGCCCCAACTAAAGAACGATCTATATTTGCAAATTTTCCAGATGATAGGGCAAATCGGAGAAGGCATAATCGATTGTTCAGAGATGATGAAGTTCAGGAGTTTTTTATATCGTAATCAACTATTCAGGCCGGACAGCGCTAGGCGCTTGGCGTATGAAGAGCAAATTTTAGCATTTTATGAAGAACAAATTCTATCATTTTATTGTACACCATTGTAGTTATGCTACAATGCATATGTTTACAACAGCATGCATTAAACTTTCATAATGTACTAATTAGGCCTGATCCACCTAAATTCATAATGAATTGTTTATGTAATGCGCACTATCAATCAATAAAATTTTATCTTTTTCTTATGCAAAGTGCTGCCTGTGACAAATGTAAAATATTGCATTTATATCCTGCCCACAGAAGGAGAGCATTTTTATACTTTCAATGGCGGATGCTCTTGTGTCGGCCAACAAAAGGCGCAAGGGATCGGCTAGAAAACGTTAAGGTTTTACTAGAACGCACCGAGGCAAAGTGAAAAACTAGATACTTGTCATGAAAAATATTGTAAAGACTTACTTCACAAAACGAAAGAAGTTCCTATACTATATGAAGGCAAAAATATTTCATGACTCTTCCTCATAAACTTTATGACGGAAGGCGTATGGCGGAAAGGTTACTAATTCATAACTACTCTTCAAAAATACTTCATAACTATTCCTCATTAATTTCATGACAGAAAGCGTATGATGGATTCTAACGTCCTGCAATTTATTTGAAGGCATAATATTTGCGAAGTATAATCTCAATATTTTGTATGTTGTTAATTTAGAAGAAGTTAACAGTGAAAGGCATCTTCATAAGAATTACATCAAACACTTTTCAGTATGTCTTATTAAGTTATGCAATACACAATCATACATAGAGAATTTATCATATGCTTGGTGCACAGCAGATTTATTTTTTAGCAAGAAAAGTCCAAGTATTTGGAGAGATCATAAAGACAAACATAATCATAAGAGTGGCATGTATTTGAAACATAGAAAGCAGATAATTTATTACAAACATTGTTAATAAGCTGATTACAGAGTTCATAAAAATTTAACACCAAGAACGTCCTTGGCGGACGATTCTTCCCTATTACACACATAATCAAAGATGTCAATCTTGAGGTTTATCAGTTTGTCCCTTGTCTCATTGACTCTCTCCAAGGTTCCGGGACGCATCAGGTTAGTAATAGCAGGAGGAAGAGGCTGGTTTGGGGCAAGGCGTTTGGTTACTTTGTCGGTAACATCAGAAATGGAATGAGTGACCATAGCATCGACATAATCATTGTAAGGATTCCCAAAAAGTTGGGATCCAAGAACCTTAGCTATTACACCCGGTATCCCCTTCTTCAGCTCAGCAAAATTACCCTCACCGGCCTCCGCCCTGTGGAGAAGTTCAGCAGCCTTTTCTTTCTCAACATTCAAGTCTAGCTTCAAGGCATTCATCTGACTCTCCAGTTCACTAACCTTCAACTTCTCCTCTTCAACCTTATTCCTCTCAACTTCTGCCACTCTCTCCTTCTCCTCTCGTAGGATAACAGCAGCATCCTGAGCACCTTTTAACTCAGCTTCTTTAGCCTTTAAAGCTTCTTGAGTTTTGGAACAAAACACGTTCAGCTTCAGTAGCTCTTTTGCGTTCATTTGCACCTTCAGCCCTTTCAGTACGGGCTATCTCAAGAATGGACTCTTGATGCTTCTGCAATTGCAGAGAAGACCGTAGGTGGTTCATCAACAACATAGCAGATGCAGCAGTTGACTGCCTAAGTTGTTCAGAACGGAGAGCAGTGACGTGAGGGTTTAGCTTAGGAACAGCACAACCCTATAAAAGAAGAATGTTATGATCAATGTTAACAATTCACATAAATAAAATGTAAACACATACATACAAATCGTTTTATCATGGGTACCTGAAGTAGGGTCAAGAAATCTGTACACTTAGTGGCAGGGTCATCAATAAATGCCTGCAGCACGCTCACATGAGCAGGAATTGGTGGTTCTGGAACATTTGTGGATGTGATTGTAGTGACCCGAACTTTTCCATGTTTATATATATTAATTGAGATTGATATTTACATGATTAAATGTTTCCAACATGTTAAGCAATTAAACTTGTTAAGACTTGATTAATTGAAATATGTTTCATATAGACAATTGACCACCCAAGTTGACCGGCGATTCACGAACGTTAAAACTTGTAAAAACGACATGACGATATATATATGGATATACATATGGTTAACATGATATTATGATAAGTAAGTATCTCCATAAGGATATTAACAATGAGTTACATACATATAAACAAGACTACTAACTTAAGGATTTCGAAACGAGACATATATGTAACGATTATCGTTGTAACGACATTTAAATGAATATATATCATATTAAGATATATTAATATATCATAATATCATGATAATATAATAATTTAAAATCTTATTTGATATTATAAACATTGGGTTAACAACATTTAACAAGATCGTTAACCTAAAGGTTTCAAAACAACACTTACATGTAACGACTAACGATGACTTAACGACTCAGTTAAAATGTATATACATGTAGTGTTTTAATATGTATTTATACACTTTTGAAAGACTTCAATACACTTATAAAAATACTTCTACTTAACAAAAATGCTTACAATTACATCCTCGTTCAGTTTCATCAACAATTCTACTCGTATGCACCCGTATTCGTACTCGTACAATACACAGCTTTTAGATGTATGTACTATTGGTATATACACTCCAATGATCAGCTCTTAGCAGCCCATGTGAGTCACCTAACACATGTGGGAACCATCATTTGGCAACTAGCATGAAATATCTCATAAAATTACAAAAATATGAGTAATCATTCATGACTTATTTACATGAAAACAAAATTACATATCCTTTATATCTAATCCATACACCAACGACCAAAAACACCTACAAACACTTTCATTCTTCAATTTTCTTCATCTAATTAATCTCTCTCAAGTTCTATCTTCAAGTTCTAAGTGTTCTTCATATATTCTACAAGTTCTAGTTACATAAAATCAAGAATACTTTCAAGTTTGCTAGCTCACTTCCAATCTTGTAAGGTGATCATCCAACCTCAAGAAATCTTTATTTCTTACAGTAGGTTATCATTCTAATACAAGGTAATAATCTTATTCAAACTTTGGTTCAATTTATATAACTATAACAATCTTATTTCAAGTGATGATCTTACTTGAACTTGTTTTCGTGTCATGATTCTGCTTCAAGAACTTCGAGCCATCCAAGGATCCGTTGAAGCTAGATCCATTTTTTTCTTTTTCAGTAGGTTTATCCAAGGAACTTAAGGTAATAATGATGTTCATAACATCATTCGATTCATATATATAAAGCTATCTTATTCGAAGGTTTAAACTTGTAATCACTAGAACATAGTTTAGTTAATTCTAAACTTGTTCGCAAACAAAAGTTAATCCTTCTAACTTGACTTTTAAAATCAACTAAACACATGTTCTATATCTATATGATATGCTAACTTAATGATTTAAAACCTGGAAACACGAAAAATACCGTAAAACCGGATTTACGCCGTCGTAGTAACACCGCGGGCTGTTTTGGGTTAGTTAATTAAAAACTATGATAAACTTTGATTTAAAAGTTGTTATTCTGAGAAAATGATTTTTATTATGAACATGAAACTATATCCAAAATTTATGGTTAAACTCAAAGTGGAAGTATGTTTTCTAAAATGGTCATCTAGACGTCGTTCTTTCGACTGAAATGACTACCTTTACAAAAACGAATTGTAACTTATTTTTCCGACTATAAACCTATACTTTTTCTGTTTAGATTCATAAAGTAGAGTTCAATATGAAATCATAGCAATTTGATTCACTCAAAACGGATTTAAAATGAAGAAGTTATGGGTAAAACAAGATTGGATAATTTTTCTCATTTTAGCTACGTGAAAATTGGTAACAAATCTATTCCAACCATAACTTAATCAACTTGTATTGTATATTATGTAATCTTGAGATACCATAGACACGTATACAATGTTTTGACCTATCATGTCGACACATCTATATATATTTTGGAACAACCATAGACACTCTATATGTGAATGTTGGAGTTAGCTATACAGGGTTGAGGTTGATTCCAAAATATATATAGTTTGAGTTGTGATCAATACTGAGATACGTATACACTGGGTCATGGATTGATTCAAGATAATATTTATCGATTTATTTCTGTACATCTAATTGTGGACAACTAGTTGTAGGTTATTAACGAGGACAGCTGACTTAATAAACTTAAAACATCAAAATATATTAAAAGTGTTGTAAATATATTTTGAACATACTTTGATATATATGTATATATTGTTATAGGTTCGTGAATCAACCAGTGGCCAAGTCTTACTTCCCGACGAAGTAAAAATCTGTGAAAGTGAGTTATAGTCCCACTTTTAAAATCTAATATTTTTGGGATGAGAATACATGCAGGTTTTATAAATGATTTACAAAATAGACACAAGTACGTGAAACTACATTCTATGGTTGAATTATCGAAATCGAATATGCCCCTTTTTATTAAGTCTGGTAATCTAAGAATTAGGGAACAGACACCCTAATTGACGCGAATCCTAAAGATAGATCTATCGGGCCCAACAAGCCCCATCCAAAGTACCGGATGCTTTAGTACTTCGAAATTTATATCATATCCGAAGGGTGTCCCGGAATGATGGGGATATTCTTATATATGCATCTTGTTAATGTCGGTTACCAGGTGTTCACCATATGAATGACTTTTATCTCTATGTATGGGATGTGTATTGAAATATGAAATCTTGTGGTCTATTATTATGATTTGATATATATAGGTTAAACCTATAACTCACCAACATTTTTGTTGACGTTTTAAGCATGTTTATTCTCAGGTGATTATTAAGAGCTTCCGCTATCGCATACTTAAATAAGGACGAGATTTGGAGTCCATGTTTGTATGATATTGTGTAAAAACTGCATTCAAGAAACTTATTTTGTTGTAACATATTTGTATTGTAAACCATTATGTAATGGTCGTGTGTAAACAGGATATTTTAGATTATCATTATTTGATAATCTACGTAAAGCTTTTTAAACCTTTATTGATGAAATAAAGGTTATGGTTTGTTTTAAAATGAATGCAGTCTTTGAAAAACGTCTCATATAGAGGTCAAAACCTCGCAACAAAATCAATTAATATGGAATGTTTTTAATCAATAAGAACGGGACATTTTAGTGATAGCAGGGATAATGGTAGTGGGGGGTGGAGAATGATAGGATGAGTCACCTTCCAGCCTCAGCTCCTGAAATTCAGTTTCATCAAACGGAGTAAAATTCCGGTCAGGAGTTTTCAAAATTTCATCCCCTTGACTTTTGTGGATCTCCTCCGTTCTCCGCTCACCGCCTTTAACAGTCTTTCCTTGGATCTCATCTGAATCTGCTAAATGCACTAACGTAGCAAATAAGTTAACATTATAAACGGACATAACAGTTATGAACAAAGATATATACAATATCAAGAAAAGGCAATGTTGGCATACTTCTTCGTCGTTTTGGCTTAGGGCTCCCCTCAACATTTTTTGCTCTCTTAGAGCTTTTACCCTTCTTGGGTTTCTTTTTTATAACAGGGGGCTGGCGAGGATATCACCAGTAATATCAACCGAGCCAGTTGTTTCTTGCTCGGTAGTGGTGTCCTCCGCTGTCCGCTCAAATTCAGATTCACTGTCTGAACTACTACTGCTACTTTCTCCTTCTTTTTCAGCATTGGCAGCAGCAGCAGCAGCCATAGCTTCGACTTCAATCCTTTCTGCCTCTAGCTCGGCAGGGGTTTTATCACGGGCGGTGACTTCAACGTCATCTTCAAGATCTAGTGACAGGATAGCAGAGCGGACAAGCATCTCGGTTTGTTCTGCAGAAATTAAACAAAGGCAAATACAGCAATATAAGCAATAATGACATAAAATAGACAGACATGTATATGTATTAGGATGATCATAACACATCCTACCCTGGTTCTTCTGGCGGAGTACTGGCACGAAAGTACTTGGCCATTCTTGGCTTACTTTACACAAAACAAGAATCCCCTCATATTTCTCGTATGATCTGGACGGAAGGCGAAGTTCTTTAAGATGGTTCACTATTCGCTTTTCTGCGGCGGTTACCGAGACAGCCTTTCCTACACCAGCATCTATAGACTTCCATTTACGGACAACGGAATACGCTTTCGGAATAACTCCCTCATCAACAAAGAAAAATGGATCCTTCCAGCCTTTTAAGTTTGAAACTTTATTTTTTCCAACAAAATATGTTTTTGGTTTGTTGTCAATGGTGAGCCAGCATTGGCTAATTGTTCGAATTCTAAAAAGAGAAATAAAAACTTTAAGGCGTGGCTTTATATTGGAGGTATTGCAATACATTTCAAAAAGAATTATTTTTTGAAGACCATGGGGATGGATTTGGCTCAGGCAGGCTCTAAAATGTCTGAGGATGCGGAGAAGAAATCGTGTAAGAGAAACACGAAGATTGCTGTTGGTAAGTTGTAAAGCGTATAAAGCAATTTTACCGGCAGGAGGTTTGTTGGCCCTATGACTAGTAGTAGGAAGAATAGGGTTGTATTGATTTAAATGATGAAAAGCAATCTTCAAACTGTCAAAGTGATTTTCAGATAGTGATGATGCTATCTTACTAACCTCAGGAAGGTCAGTTGTTTCTGAAGTGAAAAGCTCTACGTTTTCTTGGCCAGTACTATGAAAGGACCCGTTCATATACATTATAAACGATTCACAATAGTTGATTACATTGCGAGGTATTTGACCTCTATATGATACATTTTACAAACATTGCATTCGTTTTTAAAAGACAATCTTTCTTTACATCGAAAATTGACAGGCATGCATACCATTTCATAATATCCACTATCCAACTATAAATTGATTTAATAATAATCTTTGATGAACTCAATGACTCGAATGCAACGTTCTTCGAAATATGCTATGAAAGACTCCAAGTAATATCTTTAAAATGAGCAAATGCACAGCGGAAGATTTCTTTAACACCTGAGAATAAACATGCTTTAAAGTGTCAACCAAAAGGTTGGTGAGTTCATTAGTTTATCATAATCATTTATTTCCATTATTTTAATAGACCACAAGAATTTCATTTCCAGTTCTCATAAATATACGTCCCATGCAT
Organism: Rutidosis leptorrhynchoides; assembly: GCF_046630445.1. NCBI lineage: Eukaryota > Viridiplantae > Streptophyta > Magnoliopsida > Asterales > Asteraceae > Rutidosis > Rutidosis leptorrhynchoides. Next base: position 205,800,588 of record NC_092340.1, read on the forward strand.
AGAGACAAAAATAATCATTCATATGGTGAACACCTGGTAACCGACATTAACAATATGCATATAAGAATATCCCCTATCATTCCGGGATCCTCCTTCGGACATGATATAAATTTCGAAGTACTAAAGCATCCGGTACTTTGGATGGGGTTTGTTAGGCCCGATAGATCTATCTTTAGGATTCGCGTCAATTAGGGTGTCTGTTCCCTAATTCTTAGATTACCAGACTTTAATAAAAAGGGGCATATTCGATTTTGATAATTCAACCATAGAATGTAGTTTCAATTACTTGTGTCTATTTCGTCAAACATTTATAAAAGCGCATGTATTCTCAGTCCCAAAAATATAAAGGGTAAAAAGGCAAATGAAACTCACCATACTGTATTTCGTAGTAAAAATACATATAACATCATTGAACAAGTGCAAGGTTGGCCTCGGATTCACGAACCTATATTAATTATATATATTTATATGTTGGTCAATATTTGTATAGCAATTTAGGTCAGGTCATAGTGTAATCCTATCCTATAGCTCGAGTCTAACTCTACAGTATAGTAACATGTTATATTACTCATGCTCAATTAAGATTCTAGTAAAAGGTGACGTGTGAAACAACGTAACACAAATGGTTTCATAATCATAAAATAGTATTTTAGATTTTTTTTTTTTTTTTTTATAGAGAAAATCAACACAAAAAGTTAACTGAAAAGTTAACAGGAAAAGTCAAAGTTCAAAGTCAAAAGTCAAAGGTTAAAGTAAAAATGAGGTCGCATGCAAATATATAATAACTTATACAAAAATGATTTTCGGTCAAACATGACTAAACGGGCCACTTCAGCTATTTTTAGAAAAATTATCGGAACTCCGATTGATAAACGGCCAAAGATAAAAGTTACACATTACCAAAAAAATTAAGCATAAATATTACAGAAGTAAACTAAACCTAGACAACTCGTAGTTGCCAACGCGTTTTCGGCGTTTCAAAGTTAATTTTTCAGCTTTAATAAATTTACAAAAGTGACCGAGTAGCCTACTTTGGAGATTTTTAGAAAATTCCTCAAAACTCGTATTGACAAACGGTCAAAGCCTGCAAATTCTCGTTATCACAAAGATATAACATGATTTTTGGCAAGAGTAAACACATATCAGGCCGACCATGACAACTGATACAAAACTGACATTTTTAAATAAAAAAGTTTCAGCTCTTTTTAGAATTTTAAAATGTGACCAAACTGTCAACTTTGATGATTTTTAGAAAAATCGTCGAGACTCGAATTGACAAACGGCTAGAGTTGTTTATTAGACCTTACAGCAAAGAATTCAGTGGTATTTTTTTTATATATGAAACAACGCAGATCAGCGAGAATTTCAGTTCCCGTTTTGACATTTCATCAAAATTTGTAAAACTTCTTTTGTCCATAACTTGACAACCGTTCAACGAAACGAGACGTGCTTTATATGAAAATTCATCTACTCGACGAGTAGAAGCCAAATAATCACTTTTTATAACCCAGAAAATTAGTTCACTAATTATTATCAGCAATTTTAATTACGAAATTAATTATGCAATTTGTTTATTTCATAACTTTCTAACCATTACTTGGATTCAAGTGATTCTTAAACCAAAATTCAACTATTTTTCGCTAGCTTTCCAACGACATGCATATCTTATACCTTATCTCAATCATATATGTAACTAATTCAGGAATCAACATAACCTATCTAATGGCAATATCAAAAGTACAAGCATGCATAATCCTATATACTCGAGCACTAGTCAGGGATACACTATTAGTATGTAAAAATTAAATTATGAGTACTCACATATCAATATTGAGATTCAATATTGCAGGAAAGGTACGTAAACGCAACGGAGATGATAAACACTGTATTGACCTCACGAGCATACCCATGAACCATACTCAATCACCTCCATAGCTATAACCCATAATATCCTTAATCTTATCCCACTCGAAAAAACAACTTCGAAATCACTCGGACAGCACTCCGTCGTAATATTTTATGTATACTAATAATATCTTGAGATAATACGGAGTAAATATATATATGTAAATCGATTGAGAGAGTTTAGAGAAAACTATTTTCAAGTTTCTATGAAATAATGAAACCTATTGAATTCTATTTATAATAGATTTTTGAATTATTAAAGTGAATTATTAAAGTATGAATTATTAAAGTGAATTATTAAAGTATGAATTATTAAAGTGAATTATTAAAGTATGAATTATTAAAGTGAATTATTAAAGTATGAATTATTAAAGTTAAAGTAAAGTAAAAATAAAGTAAAGGTAAAGTTTAAGTATAGTAAAAATATAAAACTATGTGCGTATAATACGCGTATAAATATATATAATATTAATTTAAATCATTATATATATTTAATAAAATAAAATATAAATATCGTTATCTTTATCATACTAGTTAAGTAATGAGTTGTCAAAAGTGGTTCTAGATATTTATAAAAGTTATATACGTTTTAATAATAAAGTTCTTTTTAAACTGAAAACGTTTTTGTACGTTTGAAACTAAATAGATCAATCGAGTCTTTATGAGATTCAATCTTTCACTATCCTTTGTCTAGTTCTCAATGATTGATAATTTGTTCATATTTATAAATCACTTTACCATTTTCCAAATATTGTTAAAATGAAAAGATTTCTCAAATCAACGTGGGCCTTTCAACAGAGACTTGTAATCATAATTCAATATATCTGATAATTCAATCATTTGATCTTATCTTCTAATTCCATTGATAAACATTTTGAAACAGATACAATCATATAAAGTATTTAATCTAATATTTTGTTTACGTTTCAAGTTATAATATATATACACATATACATATATAATCATATTCATTTAATGGTTCGTGAATCGTTGGAACTTGGTCGAGGTTGAATGAATGTATGAACATAGTTTAAAATTCTTGAAATTTATCTTAACAAATATTGCTTATCGTGTCGGAAACATATAAAGATTAAAGTTTAAATTTGGTTGGAAATTTCCGGGTTGTCACAGTACCTACCCGTTAAAGAAATTTCGTCCCGAAATTTGAGTGGAAAGGTCGTGAATGATAATAAGTATGTTATCATGATGCATACGGGCTGAAAATTAGAGTTTTATCATCAGCGAATAATTTGGATAAACAATCTATTTGTATGAAGAGTACGAATGAAGCTAACATAGAAGAGTGAAATGAGTAAGTGTAGATTCATCTTATCATTTGACGTAGATATGATTGATTCCCAGATTTTAAGGGATTTGAAGAAAATCTTCTTAATAAGATTTGACTCTCCGGTAATCAAGGGAATTAGGATCCGCTTTAAATGCGATCGTCCATTTTAATTGTTCTGTCGGAGATTTTCTTATAAATTCACCTCCTTCATTTCCTTATAACTCACACCATCTGTTGATGCATTTTATGCAAGTCCCTAGACATCTACCCATGTCCATTGCAGGTACAACAGTTTACAGGCCACCATGATTGCTCGTTATTATCCTATCTGTGGTTGTATGTGGTTACAGGAACTACAGGAACGAGATTTAGATGTTTGACTATGTTAGACTTAGTCAGACGTACGAGTGAAGCCTCACTAGTACGGCTGACAGGCTCATACGCATGGTTGATGCTGAGCTAAGTCACAATTACAACCTAAATGATAAGACACGAGTGAGTGATCACCCGTACGGTTGATGAAGCCAACTCGTACGTGTGATGAATGAATCGTATGGGTGTGTCAACAGCAGGGGTATATAAAGTCTTATGTTCTTCATTTTAGGTTAAGCCTCTCATTCGTTACACACACTCAGATCTAGTGAGCTCCTTCGATTCTCTCTCAGTCCAAATCACCCAGGTGGTGAATAATAGCTCTAGGTGTTGATCTAATCACACTTGATTTAGTTGTGGTTTGACTAAATTAATCAAAAAAAACTTAACCTATTCACTAGAGGGTTTGATTCACTTATTCTGCCATTGTGTGAGTTAAATCTGTTAATTTCTAAGTTCCTAGTCATGTTTCATCACCTTCTATTCTTCCCCCTCAACTCATATTTTAAAGTATTCATCAATATGCTCCATCCAGTTCTGATTCTCGATATACTTCTAACTTTCATATCGGTCATTCTTCTTTTTTTTTTCATCTACCGCCGGAAGAATCTATTTACTTCTACTATACTCTTGGGTTTATAGTGTTCCTAGTTCTCCCGTGTCTTTATATTGCTATATGCATCGATATATATGGTTTATAATTTCTAGTTTGTCGTTGGGCTTTATATGTTCCCTTATATTTCAAAGTCTCTGCTTCTGTCTTCTATAATCATTATCATTCACAGTTAATGCTCTCTTTTATTTGCTGCAATTTATACCCCAATTTCTATTTCGAAGTTTTGTCCTTTCGTTTCTTCTTCTTGCGATTAAGCACCGCTTGTAATGGTCCAGAATTCACAGATACGAATTTCGAAATGAACATTGTTAATGTTCTAGGAAGGAAATTGTGATGATACGATCTTGACTTATCAAATTACTAAAATACCTTGGAAAAGGCCGAATCATCAAGAAATATTTTCTTGATATTTTAGAGGTTAAATAGAATACAAGAGTCGTATAACATGGCACATGATGATGTTATGATCTGTGAATCATCACGTTCCATTTAGAAACTCAGCATGACTTACTGTAATATAATCACATTGATCAAGTGTCATTATATTATACTAATTCATGCTTCAGTTCCCAACACTACTTCAAAATATTCCTATTTTAAACTTGAATGTTTCAGAATTTAGAAACTAAAATAGTTTCTTTTATGATGTAATACAGATAGCGCGAAGAGGTAAATGATTTCAAATAAGAAAAATTAATATCTTCAGAAATATGGAGGATATTTATAATGAAAGATATGATGATATTTTAGAATTTCTAATATCAGAGGATGATGAAGAATATTGTCCGCAGGGGTTTAGAGTCAGGAGCAAGGTATTCGTTAATGACTTCAGTAGATACTGAATTATTTGGATCCTTTGAAGTCAGGTTCAGTCTTTGTAATTTGTCCACAGCCTCCTTCCTACTTTGCACAATCCGTTTTCCAGTTCCAAGACTTCTCTTTTTCTGCGCTTTGCCAGCACACCTATTCATTATCATCAAACTTTTACTGTTAAGGTCGTTTATAGTTTTTTTGCTGCTTCATCAGTATTTTTCCATTTTCGGAGAACCAATTCGTAGTTCGAAGTGTTTTTCAGAATCTTCACATTCAAATTAAGTCCAGAAGATAGACGTTATATATACACATATAACTGTTGGCGTAGACATGCTGCGAGATTTCAAAATACTGATTGCTAATTCCCAATGATTCGTATGGAAATTCTCATTACAAGATGCGAATGAGTAAATGATGGGGTTTCAATGAATAATTATAATGACTTTTTGGAGAGGCTAAAGTCAAAGGGTAATGAAGTTGTTGATACATCTGTTAATAATGTGGTGGAATGTAAAAGGTTCCCTGGTAACGATGGTGTATATCTCAAGGTTATAATAAGGTTAGTCTGACTAAAAAGTCGAAGTTGACTTGATGGAGCTGTGATAAAACTGGCTACTTTGAATAGGAGTCGCAAAGTTATTTTTGCTAATAAATGCTAAAGAATCTGACGCGGATACGTTGTTTAAACTTTTACTTTGGTTTCAAGAGTTTTTCAGGTACATAACTGTGGGTAACATGTGGTTGGATCATCATCTCAATTGCTCATCATTCGAAGTGTCTTCAGAAATTTTCGAAGGGTTTGAACACAAATTGTAATCGTTAACATACATTTGATGTTCTAACACAGTTTTGAAGTTAAAATATAGCTTGTGAAAGATGTAAGGATCTAAGAGTGATGATTTTTGGTCATATCTCAAGTTGAATTTTGAGATTTCAAAATCAGAATATGTAATTAAATTTTGAATGAGTATGGTTGTTTTGATTTCTATAAAAGAATGTATATTGTTGTGAAAGTAAGGAGTATAATGGATGATTTGCTGAATCAGATTCGAAGAATGTAATATATTAATTGTGAATTTATATATCTCTCGGGTATTACCTACCCGTTAAAAAAAATTTCACAATTAATATTTTGTACAAAAGAATTTTATTACAGTCTTTATGAAAATATATATATGTATATTTTCTTCAGATGTAACATAAATTTAATGAGTTAATGTTAAATTAAACTCATTTGATTTACGGTTGAAACTAGAATTGAATAATCCCTAAAGGCTTTAAAAAGTACATAACTTTTACGCAGTATTTCTTTAATGACATTGAAATTATGAATCAATACTTCGTTATTTGTTGATGTATGATGTTCGGTTCGTGGAATTCTTGTGAATTTCGCAAAGTACGAATGATGTTATCTGAAAAGTTTCGGGTACATCGATGATGAAAGTGTAAAATCAAATATATACTTGATTTACTATGAATTGGAATTTGTTGAATTGCGACAGAGATTGTAGTTAACGCTGGTTAAGTTGCGGCCGAAGGACGTACATTATTGCATATTTGTAATATGAATTAACCGAGTAGTTAAGATTCACACACAATAGCTTAGCACGGAAAGATTTATTTTTATTTCAAAATATATAAAATATACATATAATTTCTTCAAAGCGAATGAGTTAATTCTTCATAACTCGTTGATACAATATACGGGTTATTGATTCGTAATGATGTCCATAGTGATTCTTGAGCTGACGGAGTTTGTGATGTTATAGGTGTTGTTGATTCTGATGTTGACTGTACTGATGATGCTGGTGACGCTGACGGTACTGTTGATGCTATTGGTAAAACAAGTTTAGCTTGTTAATCACACACCATTTTTGTCAGGGTTTCTACTCTTCCTTCTATCATTTTGGTTCGCTTAACTGATTTATGGTTAGGGCTAGATTAGATAATCTCTAAGACTTTAGAGATTACATAATCTGCGAGGAATGTTTCTCCAATGAAGTTATGAATTAATACTTCGTCGGTTATTGTTGTTGGTATTCCTTGGTATCTACAGGGCGTATGACATTGGTGCTCGTGGGACAGAGTGTAAAGTTGAGGTTTACGACGTGGTTGTGGTTGGGGTGGTAATGGTACTATTGGCGTTGATGATGGTGTTACTGGTTATGCTGCTGATGCTACTGCTGGTGTTTGTAATCTCTGCACCATATTCTCCAAAGCCACTACCCGAGCGCGAAGCTCGTTGACTTCTTCTATTACACCGGGGTGATTGTCGGTTCGGACGAGCGGATAAATAAAATCTAAAATTTGATGTAATATATAATCGTGACGAGATACTCTGGAAATGAGCGAGAAAATGGTGTTTCGGACAGGTTCGCCGATAAGTGCTTCAGTTTCTTCGTCAAGAGGGCAATGTGGTGGATGGAAGGGATCACCTTCTTCTTGTCTCCAATGATTGAGGAGGCTACGAACCCATCCCCAATTCATCCAGAATAGGTGATGACTGATTGGTTGATCTATTCTGGTCACACTGCTTTCGGAGCTGGAGTGGGATTCCATTTCGAAATCCGAGGAACTTGAATTAATGATGAATTCCATTTCGTACGATTGAATAAGGATTTTTTTTTCCGATATGAAATGATTTTCGGTTATCGGATGGTATTCTAATTACATAGAATATCCATATATATAGAACAAAAGATTTCGTAAATTACGGAGGAATTTACGGGATATATCAGGCAACGTTTACAGTAATAGATACGATAAGATATGATTTAGCAGATACGCTAAGATATGAATTTTTGTCTATACACTATTCATGCAATCAATGCAGTAAGACGTGTCTTAGACTAAAAATGATAAGCAGGTAATTTCCTGAGGATGATAAGTAGTTAATTTTTGACACAAAATGATAAGCAAAACTATTGACATGCAGACACGGTCGAAGTCCAGACTCACTAATGCATCCTATCGACTTATCTGTTAGACACACTAATGCAGACCTGGTTCGCTAAGACCACCGCTCTGATACCAACTGAAAGGACCCGTTCATATACATTATAAACGATTCACAATAGTTGATTACATTGCGAGGTATTTGACCTCTATATGATACATTTTACAAACATTGCATTCGTTTTTAAAAGACAATCTTTCTTTACATCGAAAATTGACAGGCATGCATACCATTTCATAATATCCACTATCCAACTATAAATTGATTTAATAATAATCTTTGATGAACTCAATGACTCGAATGCAACGTTCTTCGAAATATGCTATGAAAGACTCCAAGTAATATCTTTAAAATGAGCAAATGCACAGCGGAAGATTTCTTTAACACCTGAGAATAAACATGCTTTAAAGTGTCAACCAAAAGGTTGGTGAGTTCATTAGTTTATCATAATCATTTATTTTCATTATTTTAATAGACCACAAGAATTTCATTTCCAGTTCTCATAAATATACGTCCCATGCATAGAGACAAAAATAATCATTCATATGGTGAACACCTGGTAACCGACATTAACAATATGCATATAAGAATATCCCCTATCATTCCGGGATCCTCCTTCGGACATGATATAAATTTCGAAGTACTAAAGCATCCGGTACTTTGGATGGGGTTTGTTAGGCCCGATAGATCTATCTTTAGGATTCGCGTCAATTAGGGTGTCTGTTCCCTAATTCTTAGATTACCAGACTTTAATAAAAAGGGGCATATTCGATTTCGATAATTCAACCATAGAATGTAGTTTCAATTACTTGTGTCTATTTCGTCAAACATTTATAAAAGCGCATGTATTCTCAGTCCCAAAAATATAAAGGGTAAAAAGGCAAATGAAACTCACCATACTGTATTTCGTAGTAAAAATACATATAACGTCATTGAACAAGTGCAAGGTTGGCCTCGGATTCACGAACCTATATTAATTATATGTATTTATATGTTGGTCAATATTTGTATAGCAATTTAGGTCAGGTCATAGTGTAATCCTATCCTATAGCTCGAGTCTAACTCTACAGTATAGTAACATGTTATATTACTCATGCTCAATTAAGATTCTAGTAAAAGGTGACGTGTGAAACAACGTAACACAAATGGTTTCATAATCATAAAATAGTATTTTAGATTTTTTTTTTTTTTTTATAGAGAAAATCAACACAAAAAGTTAACTGAAAAGTTAACAGGAAAAGTCAAAGTTCAAAGTCAAAAGTCAAAGGTTAAAGTAAAAATGAGGTCGCATGCAAATATATAATAACTTATACAAAAATGATTTTCGGTCAAACATGACTAAACGGGCCACTTCAGCTATTTTTAGAAAAATTATCGGAACTCCGATTGATAAACGGCCAAAGATAAAAGTTACACATTACCAAAAAAATTAAGCATAAATATTACAGAAGTAAACTAAACCTAGACAACTCGTAGTTGCCAACGCGTTTTCGGCGTTTCAAAGTTAATTTTTCAGCTTTAATAAATTTACAAAAGTGACCGAGTAGCCTACTTTGGAGATTTTTAGAAAATTCCTCAAAACTCGTATTGACAAACGGTCAAAGCCTGCAAATTCTCGTTATCACAAAGATATAACATGATTTTTGGCAAGAGTAAACACATATCAGGCCGACCATGACAACTGATACAAAACTGACATTTTTAAATAAAAAAGTTTCAGCTCTTTTTAGAATTTTAAAATGTGACCAAACTGTCAACTTTGATGATTTTTAGAAAAATCATCGAGACTCGAATTGACAAACGGCTAGAGTTGTTTATTAGACCTTACAGCAAAGAATTCAGTGGTATTTTTTTTATATATGAAACAACGCAGATCAGCGAGAATTTCAGTTTCCGTTTTGACATTTCATCAAAATTTGCAAAACTTCTTTTGTCCATAACTTGACAGCCGTTCAACGAAACGAGACGTGCTTTATATGAAAATTCATCTACTCGATGAGTAGAAGCCAAATAATCACTTTTTATAACCCATAAAATTAGTTCACTAATTATTATCAGCAATTTTAATTACGAAATTAATTATGCAATTTGTTTATTTCATAACTTTCTAACCATTACTTGGATTCAAGTGATTCTTAAACCAAAATTCAACTATTTTTCGCTAGCTTTCCAACGACATGCATATCTTAAACCTTATCTCAATCATATATGTAACTAATTCAGGAATCAACATAACCTATCTAATGGCAATATCAAAAGTACAAGCATGCATAATCCTATATACTCGAGCACTAGTCAGGGATACACTATTAGTATGTAAAAATTAAATTATGAGTACTCACATATCAATATTGAGATTCAATATTGCAGGAAAGGTACGTAAACGCAACGGAGATGATAAACACTGTATTGACCTCACGAGCATACCCATGAACCATACTCAATCACCTCCATAGCTATAACCCATAATATCCTTAATCTTATCCCACTCGAAAAAACAACTTCAAAATCACTCGGACAGCACTCCGTCGTAATATTTTATGTATACTAATAATATCTTGAGATAATACGGAGTAAATATATATATATGTAAATCGATTGAGAGAGTTTAGAGAAAACTATTTTCAAGTTTCTATGAAATAATGAAACCTATTAAATTCTATTTATAATAGATTTTTGAATTATTAAAGTGAATTATTAAAGTATGAATTATTAAAGTGAATTATTAAAGTATGAATTATTAAAGTGAATTATTAAAGTATGAATTATTAAAGTGAATTATTAAAGTATGAATTATTAAAGTGAATTATTAAAGTATGAATTATTAAAGTTAAAGTAAAGTAAAAATAAAGTAAAGGTAAAGTTTAAGTATAGTAAAAGTATAAAACTATGTGCGTATAATACGCGTATAAATATATATAATATTAATTTAAATCATTATATATATTTAATAAAATAAAATATAAATATCGTTATCTTTATCATACTAGTTAAGTAATGAGTTGTCAAAAGTGGTTCTAGATATTTATAAAAGTTATATACGTTTTAATAATAAAGTTCTTTTTAAACTGAAAACGTTTTTGTACGTTTGAAACTAAATAGATCAATCGAGTCTTTATGAGATTCAATCTTTCACTATCCTTTGTCTAGTTCTCAATGATTGATAATTTGTTCATATTTATAAATCACTTTACCATTTTCCAAATATTGTTAAAATGAAAAGATTTCTCAAATCAACGTGGGTCTTTCAACAGAGACTTGTAATCATAATTCAATATATCTGATAATTCAATCATTTGATCTTATCTTCTAATTCCATTGATAAACATTTTGAAACAGATACAATCATATAAAGTATTTAATCTAATATTTTGTTTACGTTTCAAGTTATAATATATATACACATATACATATATAATCATATTCGTTTAATGGTTCGTGAATCGTTGGAACTTGGTCGAGGTTGAATGAATGTATGAACATAGTTTAAAATTCTTGAAATTTAACTTAACAAATATTGCTTATCGTGTCGGAAACATATAAAGATTAAAGTTTAAATTTGGTTGGAAATTTCCGGGTTGTCACATACTAGACACAAAAGCCATGGTAATAATGTGAAAAGGAAAAGTTAATAAGAAATAACAGTGAGATGAAGTGTAACTAACCTTGAAAGATGAAAAAACCTTAAAAAGTTGAAAATAAAGCTTGAAGAAAGCGATGAAGATTTGTGCAGAAATATGCTTTTTGGATCTTGAACAAAGGTAAAAAAAAGTGAAGGTAAAAGGTTATGGCGGTTTATATAGGAACTCATCAATGCATTTTTTATGGACACGATCGTGACACGTGTATGGATAAGTTTAAAAGTTTGAGTACGCAGAAACGCTTTTTGCAGCTGGAGGCATGTGGAGTGTTTCAACCATTTAAAAACAATCATCACAAAGTCAGTAAAATTCGTCTGTCATTAATGCCTGTAACGTTTTCCCCGATGCAAATGGGAAGCGTGAAGACTTGTTTGTGATGCGTTAGCAAAAGTTTATTAACTTAACCCTTTTTCAAACGTTTAAGTCATTAAACTGGGGGGACTTAATGGTGTATCCTATCGTATACACGCATAAAGGCACAATATTCGCATGAAATTAGCATCAGGAACACTGGGACCAACATTTTTGTGAAACTGTCCGTCCAGCGTTCTCCGCTGAGCAGGCTGCTTCCGACATGCGTAAGCCCTGAAGGCCACCTAGCGCTTAAGCCCTGACTGGAGAGCGTCACATCCAGCGTAAATATCGGATCACGAATAACAGAATGCAGCATCATCTGACACGTGTCCCGAGTACTCCGATGGATCTATCACTATAAATAGACCCCTTGGGTCGTCATTTTACACATTCAGACACACTAATAATTTGTGACCAGAGATTTCACCTTTTCTCTCTCACATAGTACTTTCTCTCACTAGAAGTCCTCCGGCTAGTAGCTTAACGCTCAACGGACAAAGATTGATTAAGCCACCCCACAGATTTCTATATCTATGATCCGGGTCTGCATGGATTATTTTCCGAGGGTAAACATCAATCGGAAACATTCCCCCACTTTTAGCTAGATACTTCTAGTATTTGTGCTGACACACTAAGCCTTACCTCATAAGGAAATAGGTGTCAAAGAGTCCAAACGTGTAATAGCTTAAAATATCCTCAATATCTATACTTAGATAAATCTATATCAACGAACTATCATTCCGCCAAGGGTAGTTTTAATTCTTTGTGATTCAATCAATAAAGAATAAACCGTTGAAAATTACCTTTGACTCTATTTAATATACTTGCTTGAATACTAAATTGTTTAAACTTTTTAAGTTAATAAAGAAGAGTTGTATTCACCCCCCTACAATACTCCTGTTATTTATCAAGAGATCAACAACTGGTATTAGAGCTTCAGTCTTGATAATTTAATATCTTAGATATGAATTCTCTCATGGCTGCATATTCAAATACAGCTTAGCTTGAAAATGGCTCATCTAATAGACCACTCAAATTTGATGAAGATGAGTATGAAACCTGGAAGGAAAGGTTCATGCTTCACCTTGAGTATATTGACCCACTCATTCCTGGTATTGCCACATATGGTCCATTTATCCCAACTGAGACTATTGGTAGTGTTCTAGCTACATCTGACACTCCTACCATTCCTGGCAAAGAAGTTATCCTCACTCCAGCAAAATGGGATGCTGAGGATAAACGTCGTGTTGGACTTGACCCTAAAATCAGAACCTTGTTAGCTATAACATTACCTAACACTTGTTCAAACTGATTAAGGGAAAGCTGAATGCTAAGCTTATGTTAGACTATCTAGATGTTACTTATGAGGGCATGGATGGGGTTAGACAGAACAAGATTATTGCCTTGAAAAGAGAATATGAAATGTTCTTTGCCTATAAGAGTGAGACCCTTAAGCAAACCTTCATTAGGTTTAACTCCTTGGTTGCTGACCTGCTTACTTTAAAAATCACATATACTGATTTTGAATAAGTAAACAAATTCATTGACTTACTGCCTGCTAAATGGAAACCTGTTACTGACCCTCTAAGAACTACCCAGACTTTAAAGAACTTTAACATGTCTTCTCTCTATGGTACACTTTGGAACCATGAGAAGGCAGAAGCTAAACTTGAACTAAACTTGAAAGAAAACTTTAAGTCTGTCCCCAACACTTCAAAATCCTCTAAAACAGATGATACTGCTCTTATTGCTGCTGCTAAAAAGAAAGCTCAAAAAGATTTACTGGTTCAAATGATAGCAGAAGAAGAGTCAGCTGAAGATGATGTAGAGAGTGGTACTGGGTCTGAAGTAAGCAGTGATGATGAAGATGATGTGGAAGGGTTTGCTGAAAGTTCGGCTTTGCTGGCTAGGCAGTTCAAAAGGTTCAATCGTAATAGAACCAGCAAGTCATACAAAGAGTAAGAAGCCGAGTGCTAGGTATGGTAGCAAGTCAGTCAAAGCTCCTAAATCTGAGTGTTATAATTGTGGGAAGGTTGGACATTTTGCTGCTGAATGCATGTCCAGGAAACCTTTAAATTCACATGCCAACTCCTTCTCAAAAGCTGATAAGTACAAGAACAAGTATAAAGCTATGAAGGCTCAGATGAAGAAAAGTGCAAAGACTGATAAGAAGGGAAAGAAGCCAGAAAAGGTTTTAGCTACTGAGCATCATGACCGGGATGAAACCAGCTCTTCTTCATCTTCTGATAGTGATACTAATGACAATGATGCTGGTTATGCTTATGGTAAAAAGCTGTGTTTGATGGCTAAGGAGGTCAAGGAGTCTGATGAGGATGATAATGGTAGTACATTTGTGACTGATATGAGGGAAGCTGACCTGAAGAAGGATTCACCTCAATGGAAATCTGAAATGCTGTATAAGGTTGATAAATTTTGAACTTATACTGATGATGAAAAAGCTGAAATGTTTGACTACCTAAGAGTTGATCTATGTAGAGGCAGTAAACGTGAAGAAGTTTTGCAAAATGATAACAAATCTTTAAATGAAAAACTTAAAGGCAAAACTGATGAAATTAAAATCTTGAAGGATTAAATTTGAAAACTTGAAAAACAAAATTTTGCTTTAAAGTCTCTTCACGTTGAGACAGCAGATGTTAAGAACTAGCTAAACAACCTCAAAAAAGTTGTTGCTTCATGGTGTACATCTTCTCAACGTACATCTAAATGTGTAAATGAGCAGGTGCCTGCCCAAGTTGAAGTCTTCTTTGCTGGTGACTATGCTGCTGTTGCTGCTCTTGCAGAAGTTACTTTTATGGACCCCATTCTTGAAACTGATCCTGAAGCTGTCTTGCCAAATACTTTTTCTAAGATAGTTAAGGGTAAAAAGGTCTTAACAAATAAGTTTGTCAGACCTACGGAGACCTTACCACCGTCCATAAAAGAAATCTTGGAGAGTGAAGTAAAAGCTAAGGAAACCAGTACTTCAATTGATGAAACTACCGATCCCTCAATCATTTACTATATGACTCCTAAAGAAAGACAAATCAAGAAGGAAATAACTGAGAATAACAAGAGAAATCTAAAGTCAGTTAAACCTTCTAGCTGTCTGACTGCTGAGCCTATTGCTGAAAGTCATACTGGCCAACCAGTAACTATAGACAAACCAGCAAATCATGATGCTGGGAAGTCTAAAGTGACTTCTGCTGGTCAACCAGCAGCTGAAGACAAACCAGTAACTTCCCATAATGGTAAGTCAAAATCCCAAGGCAAAGCAGTAAATCGTGTTAATGGTAATGGTTCCAAGCCAACAGCTACCCATAAGGGAAAACTGTAGAGTCAAATACTGAGACCTCTATTGTTGAGGTACTTACTGTGATGCTCGACCAGCTGCTACTGGCAGTCACCCAAAGCCAGCAGCAGAACCAGTCACCCAGTACTTCTACTGCAAACTAGCTACCGAGACCAAACGGGAAAAAATGCTACAAATGTGGCAACAAAGCTCACTTGTCCCATCAATGTACCCACTTTATGAACCCCAATGCTGCTACCCCTCAAGGAAATCAAGCAGCAAGGAAGAAAGCATCAAAGATGACTCTTCCAGAACCCATCCTTGGATGGGTTCCCAAAAAGAACAAATCTCTTAGCTACTGTGCAGGGCATTCAAAAAAAGAAAATCTGGTATCTCGATAGTGGGTGTTCGAGACATATGACCGGATGTAAGTCCCTGCTAATGGACTATCAAGAAAAGAATGGTCCAGTTGTTTCATATGGAGATAATTCGTTGGGTTACACAAAGGGTTTTGGTGGAAATGTTACATTTTCAAATGTAGCATATGTCGTTGGGCTTAAACATAATTTACTTAGCATAAGCCAACTGACAAGCAAAAGTAAGATAGTCCGATTCAGAAGGAAGATTGGTACTATTTTTTATAAGACAGGGAAGCCACTGCTGACAGCAAAAAGACATGAGAACATGTATCAAATTGACATGAACATAGCAGTCACAACAACTGATACTTGTTTTTATTCAAAGGCAGCAGACAACCTCAAGTGGTTATGGCACAAGAGACTCTTGCATCTCAACTTTAAAGATATTCACAAATTATCTAGTAAAAGTTTGGTGTCTGGGCTACCCACAATGTCTTATATGAAGGACAGATTGTGTCCTGGTTGTGAAAAAGGGAAGCATCACCATGCCTCATTCAAGTCAAAGCAGATTTCATCTATTGAGAAACCATTTCACCTACTTCATATGGATATTTTTAGTCCTGTTAATATAGCCAGCTGTAGTGGGAAGAAGTATACACTGGTGATTGTTGATGAATATTCCAGATACACTTGGGTATTCTTTTTGAAGCAAAAGAGTGAAACTGCTGATGAAATTATCAATTTTATCAAAAGAATGGAACTACTGAATGGGCAACTGGTGAAGCAACTACGAACTGATCATGGTGCAGAATTCAGAAATGCAACATTGGAAGAATTTTGTGCTGACAAAGGAATTTCACAGAACTTTTCTATTGTGAGAACACCTCAACAGAATGGTGTTGCAGAAAGAAGAAATAGAACTCTCATTGAAGCAGCAAGGTCTATGTTAGCTGAGTTAAAAAAATCATACTGGGCAGAAGGGGTTGTCTTAAAGAATCCATTAATGTTACATTTGATGAAACTGCCTCTACTTCATCTTCTGGTAATGAAGATGAGGAGTTACTATTTGAAGAGCCTACTCAGCAAGCTCTAGATGATGAAGAAAAACCAGCAGCAAATCCCTCACCAATCCATGTTGCTGGGTTCTCTAATGATGAGATGGAACACTGTGTTCCATCTGTGTCTAAAACAAGCAGACCTAGTGGTTGTACTAAAGTTTTACAACTTGAGCATATGTCTACTGGTTCTGAAGGATCACAAGCTGGTACTGGTTACACTCATAATGAACAACTGTCTCCCACTACTGCTCATACTTCTGAACCAGCTGATGATTAAGATGTTGTATGTTCCACAACCAGCTCACATGTTCATAACACTAGATGGACAAAGGAGCATCCAATTGAACAAGTTATTGGTAATCTGGCTAGTGGTGTTAAAACAAGAAGACATGCAACAAGCAATTTTTGTATGCATGTGAATTTTGTGTCTACCATTGAACCTACATCTCCTGAAGAAGTACTTAAAGATCCTAGATGGGTAGGAGCAATGCAAGATGAACTTACTCAGTTTGATAGGAACAAAGTATGGATATTGGTACCTGAACCAGAAGATAAGATAAAGAAAATCATTGGTACCAAGTGGGTGTTTAAGAACAAGATGGAGGAAGATGGAATTGTGATAAGAAACAAAGCTAGATTAGTAGCTCAAGGGTTTAGACAGGAAGAAGGGTTGAACTATGGAGAAACGTATGCATCAGTGGCTAGGATGGAAGCTATCAGATTATTCTTAGCATATGCTGCTAAGATGAACTTTAGAGTTTCCAGATGGATGTTAAATCTGCATTTCTAAATGGGAAGCTGCAAGAAGAAGTCTTTATCAAGCAGCCACCTGGTTTCGTAAGCAGTAAATATCCAGACCATGTCTAGAAGTTAGAAAAAGCTCTCTATGGACTTAAACAGGCTCGAAGAGCATGGTATGAGACACTTCATGTGTATCTCACTGGTTTAGGCTTTAAAGTTGGAACAATCGATACCACTCTATTCTCAAAAGAGATAGATGGTGATCTCTTGCTGGTACAAATATATGTGGATGATATTATTTATGGTTCTAAAAATGAAACTCATTGTCAAGAATTTTCAAAACTTATGTCAAAGACATATGAAATGAGCTTACAAAGAGATCTGCAATACTTTCTTGGGTTGTAGATTAAACAACTTGATGATGGAATTTTGATAAGTCAAGATAAATATATCAAAGATATGTTAAAGAAATTTGGTCTGACCTGTTTAAAAGACATAGGGACTCCAATGGCAGCATCCATAAAAATAGATGCTGATCCCAATGGTGAACCAGTCAATATCACTGAATGTAGAGGTATGATTGAGTCCCTACTTTATCTCACAGCCAGCAGACCAGATAT
The DNA here is from genome assembly GCF_046630445.1 of Rutidosis leptorrhynchoides. NCBI lineage: Eukaryota > Viridiplantae > Streptophyta > Magnoliopsida > Asterales > Asteraceae > Rutidosis > Rutidosis leptorrhynchoides. The sequence goes on from NC_092340.1 coordinate 205,818,600, forward strand.
TATGTTTACCACATATCTCTGTGCCGGATATCAAGCTGATCCTAAAGAGTCACATTTACTAGCAGTAAAAAGGATATTTAGGTATCTGAAAGGTACTTCTAAACGTGGTCTTTGGTATCCCAAAGACCAGGATTTTGGGCTAATTGGGTATTCAGATGCTGACTTTGCATGGTGTAAAATAGACAGGAAAAGTACTACTGGTGGTTGCCAGTTACTGGGTGGTAGACTAGTCAGCTGGACGAGCAAAAAGCAAAATACTGTGTCCACATCTACTGCTGAGGCAGAATATGTTTCTGCTAGTAGTTGTACTGCTCAAGTACTATGGATGCAAAGCCAGCTGAAGGACTATGGTGTTCTTGTTACAAAAACTCCAATCTACTGTGACAACATAAGTGCAATTGCTATTACCAACAATCCTGTGATGCATTCTAGGACAAAGCACATTGACGTTCGTTATCATTTCATAAGGGATCATGTTCAAAAAGGAGATGTATAGCTACATTTTATTTCAATAGACCAGCAGTTAGTAGACCTATTCACAAAGCCCTTAGATGAGAAACGTTTTAACTATATCATCTCTGAGCTGGGTATGCTTGAACTTTAAAATAAAAGACAATTTTGTTAGTGTGCTGGTTCTACAACATGTAGGGCAAACCAGTAAGTCTCAAATTCTTTACTTACTGCATGCATGTCAAACAATCTGTACAACAAGGTCTTTTATATCATGGTTATTCAAATGTCTAAAATGAAATAATAAATAGCTCACAACATTAAATGATACCTTAAAACAGAAACTCATTCACTCCCAATGATTTAAAATTAATTCATGACATATTAAATGGAACAAAATTCTTTACGGAATTGGATCAAGGATCGAGTGCAATGAGGAGGATTGGGGTGTTGTTGTTTGTTTTGGGCCCTGATGATCGTCTTTCACTTTTCAATCAAGTGATCAACCACCCCGACCCGGTCTTGATTGTTAATTAGCATGATTCGCCTTAACTCAATGTAAATGTTCCTTGGGCAAAGTCACAAGTGAAAATTACAAAGGTCTTGGCAAATGGCAGAGAATCAACAACCTATAAATGAGAGGCCAAACTCCCTATTTATAGGATTCATAATATTCGCGGTGTGCGGATCGCAGATCGCAGATTATCATACATTTGTGTGGATCGCGGATTATCGCGGATTATTGCGGATCATCGTGGATTATCGCGGATCATTGCGGATCCTTGCGAATCATCGCGGATCATCGCGGATTCCTGCACACTTGTGCTAAAACTTAGTGCAAGGTAGTGCTATACGCACTATCAATACAAACTTTATTTTGTGGTCTTTAACTTCATTTTAAATTAAAACCTTCTGCATTTAATGCTTAATAGGAGGTATGAGTATTCAAGTCGATTATACGTCATGTCAACAATCTGTGTCCCCTCAAAAACATACCAGTCTGTCACATCTGCCCACGCGCCTGCAGATGACAGTTGCCATTTTTCTCTCTCCTGCACTTTTTCCACCAATCCGAAAGGTTAAATACGGTGATCCATTTCTCATAATAAGCTTCAGTTATTAACTCTTCAAATTTACCTTTCTCTCTCAAATTCCCCAAATCTTCAAAACATTCATCTTTTCAATTCATCAATGGCAGACCAACAATAATCACCACCCATCGAGAACCAACCGGAGGAACAACAACAACAGCAACAACATCGTGAACAAACTCAACCAGAACAACAACATCCACCGGCACCAGAGGAACAGATTGAACAGGGACCATTGTTCAATCTTCATCCAAGCCTTGTTAAGGCTACTAACGCACTAGCACATGATCTCATTCGTCTATCCAGAGGCAATGCAGCACACGCTCTCTCCATCCCCAAATCTAAAGCCAACATAGGCTATGAGACGTTGATTGATTATATCAAGCGATGCCCATTGACGAGATCTATCACCGGAGTTCATTCTCGTCTTTATCTAGACTGTTTTGGCAGATTCTGGTACACTACTACCATGGCCACCACTGAACAGAATGCTCCATGTATTCGTGGCATGGTTACTGAAACCTTAACTTGCTCTATCACCGTTGATGCTATTCGACGTGCTCTTTAATTACCCGATGGACCATTTGTTGATTCACCAATAATTGATGATTTCAGGAGGCAAGTGCTGGAAACTATTGGATATACTGGTCCAATTGGTCATACACCATTAAGGAAGCACATGCCACCGTTGTGGTACTATTTCTTCGGACTGCTGACCCAGTGCATCAGCCAGAAGTCCGGTAGCTTTGATCAATGCTCAGATTTCGAGCTAAAGAGGGGTCATGGGTTGCTGTTCAACATAAACATCGATTATGCTGCTGAAATCTACATGAGGTTAAGGGAAATGGTGCTTGCACCAAAACGAACACATTTGATTGCATTTTCAAGGTTTTTGAGCCTTATTTTTGAAAACAAGCTGGGTGATGCCTATAGGCAGATTGCTGATCGATCATTTGACCTGCCTCAAAAGCAAGGGGGGATGCCTAAAGATAAACCTACTGCTCCATATGCTGACTTGATGCCAGTAATGCTTGAGTATCTAGCTGCTCAAGGTGGAGTTGCCCAATCGACCGCCTCTGGTAGTGCACCAACTGAGGGGGAGGGAACTTAGCAAAAGCCAGCTACTCGTAGGAAGAAGCCAGTTACATCAACTAGAACAGCCACTGTCTCACATACTGGTAAAGCAGTAGTTGTATTAGAATCTAGTGCTCTCTGATAATAAAGAACAGTCCTAGTCTTATATACTGACTACCCACTTCTAGTGTTGGAATATGTTGCTTATCTATTTCTTGGCAACAGGCAAATCCAAACGTGCTAAAGCTGGCTCCACGCACGCCACAGGGGAGATTGCCCCAGTCTCAACTGCTGATTCTAAAAAGAATACTGCTATTGAACCTGGTGCGTCTCTAGACCAAACATCATAAATCTCTAACTTAATTAAAACTATTTTAACTGCTGACTTGAAAATGAAAGTGGAGTCAAAGGTATCACCTTGGCTCCCAAGCTGACTAGTTTTAAAACTAGTGTTTAGAAGAGTAGCAACCCATACTCCTCTAACCAGGCACTTTCACATTTTTCAAAATTATACTTCAAGAAATATCCTCTGCTGATAGTACAACCAGCAGAGAACATAACTGACCCCCAAAGCAGACTTGAGTTGGCTCCTCATCGTGTTGAACCAGCTCAGGCTACAGTACAACCTAAATGTTACTTGAATCATAATAAGAGTCTCACTCCTACATCATTACCAGCCAGAACTCTTACACAATCTAGGTGAACATGTGTTGCCAATGAGTCAGCAGAGTCACAGCTGCACTTACAGACACCTTAATCTGTCTCAATCAAAGGGCTGACTAAATTACCAGTCTGTCCCTAGAGACCAACAACAGATGCAATTTTTGAGTCAAATTTATTTGGTTCTATAGTTGTTAACATAAAATGTTCTTTTGTTTTAGTTCTTAGCAGGGTAGATGAACATGCAGAAGGGGAGCAAGAAAAGAATACTATTGTTTCTACTGATGAGCTCTCTATTTCTGCTACTAGTGTTGGTGCTCCTGATTTGCCTACTGGTGGTGCTGATACTAGTGCTGTTACTTCTACTGCTGCTGGTGATACTGGGGATCACGTTGATGCTGGTTCAACTGTTCCTACTGGTCATGAGGAGATAGTTTCTGATGATACTGCTACTGCTATTCCTCTTCCTATTCCTAGTATTGCTACTTCAACTACTACTTCTGAAGTGGTTGATGAGATGATAACAGAACCTCCTCCTGCTCATGAAAAAGTTATTGATAATATCATTAAGGAGGTTCTTGAGGAAACCACTACAGGTGGTGACCAAGATGACGTGGTGCTTCCTGATGAACTTCTTGTGTGACGACCCGACAAAATCGCCATTGACAGCGCCATCAACGTAGGTCACGTTACGTGTTCAGAGTCCCTAAATGAGACGCATTTGACTAAAATTATGTCGCATTCATTTGAAACGTGTAGGACTTGCAAAGTTAAGTTTACCAAACGGTTCGATAAGAAGTTTAAGTTTACAAAAGTTATAAAGTATAAATGAAATAATTTGCGACATAATATAAGTTGAAAATCACGGTTGCTATCAATAGCGTTTGTATGTATGCTTTAAGTTTGAATTCAAAGGTACTATCAATAGTGTATGCATGTATGCATAACCCCAAGCAAGAAGTTAAAGTGTGCGGAAGCATGTATCAAGTAGCCAATCAAGAACCTGAGAAACATATAGAAAACTGTCAACGAAAAACGTTGGTGAAATCATAGGTGTATTTGTGAACATTATTTTTGAACCACAAGATTTAGTATAAAGTTGATTATCCAAATCGTTTGCATTCCAAAGATGTTGTTTGTATCACGAGCACCCAATTATCAAGGCTTAACTGAATGGTACCTCTGAATCATAGTGTTAGAACCTACACTATACCCGAAAATACGTTTCATCCGCTAACGGTAGCGAACCATCCGAATGAGGGTTCGTCAAACCCGTATCGCCACACAACATAAGTTCTCACTTACACCCTGCAAGTGTAACTAATGATAATTGAACTTGAGGATTTTTGTTCTAACTCGTACGTGGAATGTTTGTTTTCGTACTTGTGTTCAAAGTATATAAGTATAAACCGTATATGTTTCTCATCCTACGATTTAAAGCGTAAAATTGTTGAAAAGGTGGGACTATGATCTCACCGTAGTTACACGCCAAAGTACTTCATTTTAAACGTTGTGCAATGAAAGTTTTTTAGTTTTGACCTAAACAAGTAAGTTATATCAATACCGGGTAAGACACAAGGTCGGTCAAAGTTGTTTAATTAGTCCTATGGCTCGTTACGACTCGATTATATAGTATGTGAGTCACGTTGTCAAGTTTCATGCAAGATATACGTATAAAAGAAGGTTATAACCTTTAAACAAAGTATTAGTTAAGTTTGACCAAAAGTCAACTTTGGTCAAATTTAAAGTCAAAGTCAACGGGGTCGGGTATCCAACAATTTTTCTATGAAAGATAAGCATATATAAGTATGTTGGCCAAGTTTCATGTTAATTGGACATGTATAGCATAGCGGGAATTAAACGAAAAACGAAAAGTTTGGACAGCCCTTTTTCAGGCATGAGCCACACCGTGGCTAAAGGGAGGCGCGCCGTGGGATCACTGGGTCAGAAATTTTTGGGCTGTTTCTGTGACGACCAGGAAAATTTCGACTAATTTTAACTCAAACTCTCGATACGATTTAATATTTTTGACACGATAAGCAAAGTCTGTAATATTGAAATCTCAAAAACTTTGAACTGTATTCATGTATTCATTTACCCTTCGACTGCTCTCGAAGATTCTCGACCAATTAATTGTAAATAGATGTGTGTGTATGTATATATAAATAATAATTCGATATATAATTTGAAGTATTATATATTGTTGTTATTAAAAATTAATAAAATAAAAATAGGATATTATAATAATTATTATTTAAAATATATCTCTATATATAAATAAAGTATATTAAAAATAAATATTAAATGATTGCAATACTCGTTTAATGTTCCGATTGATATTAAGGAAGTTAAATTCAAACTTATGTAATTTTAAAATAAACGGTGATACGAAAATGAGTTCTATAAATTTTAGGCTTATTAAAAATGTATTTAGGAACTATTTGTTAAGTTTTAACATTTTTTATATTTTACCCAGAATTGAGAGGGACAGTTGATGTAATTTATATTTAATAAATTATGATCGAATTTTATACCATAATGACCAAAATAAATATATATAGTTAATTTAAAAATTTGGAATTTTTCTGTGGACTTTTATCCACCACTTATTAATAACGGTGTACGAAATTTAGTCCGCGAAAGGCGATGGCTAAAATTTCCCACGTTTTTTTTAGAATTATATTATAATATTTATGTAACTGCTTTTGTTCCCACTATCTCATATATGATACATACTCATATTTACACGTATATAATGAAACCAAACCATCACTAGTGTTACCCGTGAATTGAATTATCAATATGAATATTACTGTGCATAATTGAGAATTACTATTCGATACTGTTTCGTTCCTGTTTTCTCACTAAACTCCATATATAAATATATACTTATATATAGCATCTAGATATATATGTGAAGACCCGTCCTAATCTATCTGGATGAATACATTACATTTGGTTACATCGCGAGGTATTTGACCTCTATATGATACATTTTACAAACATTGTATTCATTTTTAAAAGACAAACTTTCATTACATCGAAAGTTGACAGGTATGCATACCATTTCATAATATATCAAACTATCAATGACTTAATAATAATCTTGATGAACTCAATGACTCGAATGCAACGTCTTTTGAAATATGTCATGAATGACTCCAAGTAATATCTCTAAAATGAGCAAATGCACAGCGGAAGATTTTTTTCATACCTGAGAATAAACATGCTTTAAAGTGTCAACCAAAAGGTTGCTGAGTTCATTAGTTTATCATAATCATTCATTTTCATAATTTTAATAGACCACAAGATTTCAGATATTTAATTGTACACGTAACCCGAGTACATAATAACACGCGTAACGGGCGAATTAAAATTCATTCATATGGTGAACACCTGGTAATCGACATTAACAAAACACGTCTAGAATATCCCCATCATTCCGGGACTCTCATTGGACATGATAAAATCGAAGTACTAAAGCATCCGTAACCCGGATGGGGTTTGTTAGGCCCAATAGATCTATCTTTAGGATTCGCGTCAATTTGGGGGTCTGTTCCCAAATTCTTAGGCTACCAAGCTAAAAAGGGTGATATCCGGTATAATAATTCAACCATAGAATGTAGTTTCAAGTACTTGTGTCTATTTCGTAAAACAGTTATAAAAGCAGCGCATGTATTCTCAGTCTCAAAATATATATTGCAAAAGTATTTAAAAAGGAGCAAATGAAATTCACTATACAATATTTTGTCGTAAAAATATTCATACGACGATACTGAACAATGCAGGGTTGGCCTCGGATTCACGAACTTATATCATTTGTGTATATATATTAATACACATAATCGTAATCGAAATAAGTTTATATATATAACCTATTAATAATATTATTTTTATATTAATAATATATTTATATTTCATATATTCCTTTTATATAATAAAATATTTTGTTATGTTATATGTGTTAGATATATATATTTATCTATTTCATTTGTTTATCAATATAGTAGTTCTAATTATACCAAGTTAATATTAGTAATGATAAAAATAATGATAATAACATTAATAATATACTTATGTTAATAATGACTCTATTAATGACAATAATCATGATATTAATAATAATACTTGTAAAGATATTCATTTTACTGTTAATGATAGTTATGATACTGATTTTTAGTAATTACATAATAATAATACTCGTGATAATATAATTAATAATACTTATGTTAATATTAACAATTCTATTATTTATAAAAAGATATTAATATAATTTTTTTTACGAAAATAATAATAATATGTATTATTTTCATAATGATAATAATAATAAACCTTTTCATCATGGTGATAATAATATTACAGTTTTAAAATTAATAATGATATCATAACTAATACCCATATACCCATAATAATAATAATAATAATAATAGATATAATACTTATAATTATGATAATAATAATAATAATAACAATTATGATACTTATAATAATACTTATAATACTAATAATTATTACAATACAAGTAATAAATACTAAAATGATAAAATTTATAGTAATATTAATAATAATGATTATAATACTAATAATAACAATAATAATAACAATCACAATAATAACAGTAATAATAATTAATAATAATAATAATAATAATAATAATAATAATAATAATAATAATAATAATAATAGTTATTAATAATAAATAATGATAATTGAAGGATTACAACCTTTGTAGAAAGCTTTTTTTTTAAAAAACGCCACTGGAGAGTCTCGAACCCGCGACCTCTTGAATTCCCATTAACACCCCTAACCATTTGATCTATCACAACTTTCTGAAACAATTTGTATCTTAATTCTATTTTACCCTATTTCTGTTTCGTTATCATCATAACCCATTTATCATCATCATGAACCTTAATCATCCTCACAATTTGATTATCCTTTTTATCATCATCCTGATCATCATCAGTCTCTATCATTATCATCATTTTAATTTAGTTATCATATACATCACGATCATCATCTTACCATTATCCTAGCTCTCCGGTCATCATTATCGTCTTCTCACTCTTATACCATCGTCTACTATCTTCATCATCACCGCTCACGGTTTAATCTTCATCATCATTATCATTCAACTTCCTTCGTTCGTAAAAAAAATGAAACAAAACAGTTGTAGCGAATTAGCCTTTGATCAGATGCAATTTGGGCTTCAACGAAACAGGAAATCTCATGTAGCAATCCAACCGAACATTAAATGGGATCTTGGCCCAAGTCGATGAACTAATTAAGCCCAATCATGGTAACAAAGTCCAATAATACACCACCTCTTAAGGACTTACAAAAAAAAAATGTTTATACATATTGTCCCTACAATCAACTTAATATCCCACTACATTTAATCTAATTGATTCTTACCCGTCTACATCAACTTTAGTTGTTAAAAGTCCACAACTTGGATCAGCTGTAATCACGAGGATCAAAACAATAGTTGTAGGTTTTAAATGGTGTGTTTTGAGAGTTTATGGTGAGCTGTTGGGTATATGGATGATCGAATAATTATTCTAAGTAACAAAAGGAAACAGGAAACGAATGGTTGCAGTAATTGAAGGATGTTCGATGGTAGTTGGTTCGATTAAATGAAACAGAAGGTAAAAGGTGTAGTAACAGCTAAGGATATGTTTGTACTTGTTTTTAAAATGAAAAGCATATGCAGCGGCAGAAATCAAAAATATAAAATGGGTTTCGAGGAAAAAAATAATAAAAGTGGTGGTTGGTTACCTGACTGAATCAGGACTGAAAGTAGCAGCGAGAAGGTAGCAGTGGGGTGGTTTCGAGCAGGAACATAAGGAAGAAAAAAAATATACCGGCGGTTGTGAGGAAGATCGAAGGTGGTGGTATTTATGAATGGTGGTGGTGTTGGAGGATCATGATGGTAAGTGGTGGTGTGAGACAGTTTTGTGATTTTATGTATTGCAACCGAAAACAACAAGTATGTTTGATAACAGTTTAATGGAGTGATCGATTATGATGGTTATGAGCAAGGTGGTTATATGGTTGGTTCTTAAACTGACCACAAGTAACAATAGACGTTGGTGACGGATTTGCATCTCGAAGTATGAGGTAAAACAAGGAAACAAGTACTTTACTTGTATGTGTGTGTGTGTGTCGTAAGGACTGAACCAAAAATAGTTAACATTGCAAGTTAGTTGGGTTGTGGTTTGTTGAAGATGGTGTTGAGTTTGATAATCAACAAGGATGATGAAGGTAAGGGTAATATGATTTTCGAAAGGTAGTCAAAGGTGATCGAAGGTGGTGATACACTTTGCGAAAACAAGAAACACAAGGTGGTTCATGGTGGTCGAGAGGTGGAGATGATAGGTATCCGAGTGTGGTGTTGAACTAGAATAGAGATAAGGTGGTGGATGGTTTTGTGATCTATCAAGTGTTATATATAATACTCTTGTAAACTCATATTTTATCAAATATGAGAAAGAGATGTCAACACAGTAATATCATTAATATTAATATAATAATAATAAATATAATAATAAATTACTCATCACTCATTGAAGAGAAACGTGCAGGAAACAATATGTCCAATAGTTTAGCAGCCTTCGATTATTCTACCGACAGTTTACACGGGGTACTATATCATACTCCGTTGTTTAATCAGTGGCGGATAAAAGTCTTCGGGAAAATACCAAATTTTTAGATCGACTATTTTTATTTATTTTGGTCATTATGGTATAAGATTCGATCCTTAATTTGTTAAATAAAAATTACATCAACTGTCCCTCTCATTTCTGGGTAAAATATAAAAAGTGTTAAAACTTACAAATAGTTCCTAAATACATTTTTAATAAGCCTAAAATTTATAGAACTCATTTTCGTATCACCGTTTATTTTAAAATTACATAAGTTTGAATTTAACTTGCTTAATATCAATCGGAACATCAATGAGTATTACAATTATTTAATATTTATTTTTAATATACTTTATTTGTAAATAGATATGTTTTAAATAATAATTATTATTTTTTACATAATTAATTTCTAACAATTACATCATAAATTATATTTCAAATCATATATATATATATATATATATATATATATATATATATATATATATATATATATATATATATATATATATATATATATATATATTTAAATATATGCATACCTATTTACAAATAGGTGTTCGTGAATCATCGGAAATAGTCAAAGGGTAATTTGAATATATGAACATAGTTTCCAAAATTTTCGAGACTCAACATTACAGACTTTGCTTATCGTGTCGGAATTATATAAAGATTAAGTTTAAATTTGATCGAAAATTTCCGGGTCAACACAATATAAAACCCACTTGAAATACCCTCTATCTCTCTCATCCGATGACTACCAAAAAACACTAACACCGCCTGTTTTGTAGCTTCCCTTGCTGCAGCCTCTCGTGTGCAATCGTCACCCCACAAACACACTTCTCGTTTCCTTCTTTTTGTCGAACACCACTCCAAACTGATCCATGTTTCTACTTACGGTTTTCATGACCAACACCCTCACCATGTTCAAATCAAAACCCATTTAACATCACCTTGATTCCTCCTTATTACTTATAACAACCACCACCTACAATCATTACAGCTGCCACCATGATCACCATAAACAACCACCTTTCTATATATTCTTTTTTTTCTTTCTTTCTTCTGCTTCGATTTACAGATGCAACCGAGACCAAACCCACCTTCCATTCGCTACCTGCAGCTGCTGCTACTACTTTATTATTTCTGTTTCAATCAAAAATCAACCAAGAACACCCATCACCAAAACCTTTTGATTATTTAATATTGATGATGGGTCACGATGATGAGATGCATGATGACGATGATGATAAGCATTGATGATGATAAGTAGATGATGATGATGATTAAGGTTCAATGATATGATGTGGATGATCACGATGTCAAGATGATGATGATCGTGATAATATGATGAAAACGAGATCATGATAAAGATCATGATGATAAACGGATCATGATGATGAGGATGATTATAATGATGCAGCGAGATGATGATGATGATAATGGATATGACAAAAGGATGATGATGATGATAACCGCGTATTTTTTTTTCCTATTACGCTCCTACTACCGTTTGTATATAACCAGGCCAAACCACAGAATGCCTTTTGCTATTGGACCATTAATTGTTATTTGGGTTTGTAAATCTGTAGTTGGGCCATGAACTTGTTAATTGGGCCGAGATTTTTTTGTATATGATTGGGCATGGGTTATTGTTGTTGGTTCGAAGAGTTGGCCAAGTTATAAGAGAAAGCTGGTTATAAACAATTGAATTGTTTTATAATCAGAAAAACATTGTTGGTTCATTGGTTCGGATATGATTATAAATGTATATGTGTATATATATATATATATATATATATATATATATATATATATATATATATATATATATATATATATATATATATATATATATATATATATATATATATATATATATATATATATATTATAACTTAAGAATATTAACAAAGTATTAAATGAATAATACTTTACATGAGCGTATTATTTCGTTATAAGTTTAATATAGTTATCGACGAGATATTAAGATAACATCAAATGGGTGGATTATCAAGATTCATTGTGATATGATTTGCGTGTCTCTATTGAGAGGTCCACTTTGATTTAGAAAACCTTTCCTTTTTAACGGCATTCGAAATATTTGGTAAAAGTTATTTACAAAAATGTCATTAACGAGAGTTAGTCAAAAGTTAGTAATCATTTCTGTTGAAATTTCAAAAGTGTACTTACTTTGATTAACTCGTGTCCCTCGATAAACTGAGTATTTAGTTTTCATATTAAAAACATTATTGGTAAAATAACTATTATTCTATAAAACGAGTTAAATTATATAAAACGAACTTTGAAATATATTTGGTTTTGAAAGACTAAGTATTATATCATTAGTTAAAATAATTCAAATATATTTATTATGTATAAATTTACGATTCTAAATAAAAAATATATATTTTAACTTAGTCATAAAACGTCCCAATTTAAAATAATATATTTTGGTAAACAACGAGTCACTGATTTATAGAAGCAAATGACCACGATGCTCAAATTTTATAAGATACATTTTCATAAAGTAAATTTTTGATAAATAAGTCAAATTATTATTAAAGGTACACGTCGCATAACATAAAAGGCTAGTTTTCTAAACGTACGAAAGTGCGCTCGAAAAACCGAAAGTGGTACATGAGTCGAGTGACAACGTACGAGTCATTTTAGTAAAAGTTACATTTTTACTACGCACGTAAATATAATATAATATTTAATTAATTCTAAAGATTTAATATATTATTTATTAAATATATGTATATAATACTATGTCTTTAGCGTAAGATTGCAAATGTGTCTCATGCGATCGCATGAGACCACCTTTACATCCTCATGCGATCGCATGGGTGATAGGTGGGTGCAACATCTCTTTAAATATCGAACGTTTTTCAGTTTCATTCATCTAATTCATCAATATATCTATCGAGTACTCTATATCAATATTTATATTTATATTATTATTATTATTATTATTACTATTATTACTATTATTATTATTATTATTATTATTATTATTATTATTATTATTATTATTATTATTATTATTATTATTATTATTATTATTATTATTATTATTATTATTATTATTAATGATTAGCATTGTTAATATTAAGAGTGTTATTATTATTAGTATTTATACATAAAATACTACGACGGAGTCATGAGCGGGTTATTTCAAAAATGGAATTTATGAGTAGGATATGGCTAAGGAAATTATGGGTTATAGCTATGGAGGTGATGGGAATGGTTCATATGTATGCTCGTGAGGCCAATTTAGTGTTTATCATCTCCGTTGCGTCTACGTACCTTTCCTGCAATATTGAATCTCAATATTGATACGTGAGCACTCATAACTTAACTTTTTTATATTATTAGTGTATCCCTGACTAGTGCTCGAGTATATAGGATTATGCATGCTTGTACTTTTGATATTGCCTTTAGATAGGTTATGTTGAATCTTGAATTAGTTACCTATGCGATTGAAATAAGGTATAAGATATGCATGTCGTTAGAAAGCTAACGAAAAATTAAGAAATTTTCATTTAGATATCGAATGGTTTCGATGAACGGATTAGAAGTTATAGTCAATTGAATTTTTGTATTATTATTAAAAATGATTATTATTATCGTCGTTATTATCGTCGTTATAGTTTTATCTTATTATTATTATTATTATTATTATCTTTATCAATAAAAGGATTTATCATTAAAAATTGTTATTTTTATTATTAATACTATCGTTATTATCGTTAAAGTTATAATTAGTATTATTATTATTATTATTATTATTATCTAATTATTATTATTATTATTATTATTATTATTATTATTATTATTATTATTATTATTATTATTATTATTATTATTATTATTATTATTATTATTATTATTATTATTATTATTATTATTATTATTATTATTATTATCATCATCATCATTATTATTATTATCGTTAACAATGTCATAGTAATTATCATTATTAGTATTATTGTAATTAATAACTAATATTAGTAACACCTAATTATTTTGATTACTATTATTATCATTATTATGCACACGATATAAAAGACGATTAAAAACTATTAAACGAAACGATTAGGAAATAATGAGTAAGAGTATCATGATGAAATTAAAATATTATAAGATATTGATTTAGATAAAATTATCGTTCTTATTATTTATTATTATTATTATTATTATTATTATTATTATTATTATTATTATTATTATTATTATTATTATTATTATTATTAAAAGTATCGTTAGTATTAAAACTATCATTTTAACAAAAATTATCATTTTAATAGAAATGTCATTGTTACTATAAAATATCATTATTATTATCATTTTAAATAGAATTATTATTTTAAAATAATATTAAAAAGTGTCGTAAATATTAAAGTTATCATAATTAGAATTATCGTTTTATCATAATGTCATCTTGGTAATTATAAATATTGATATTTTTATGATTATTATTACAAAATAATACAACTTTTACTTACTATTATTATATATATTATTTTATCAAATAAATATGTGATACAAACATATTTATTACGTGTAATAACTTACTTTAATAATACCTATCATATTATCTTTATGATATTAAATGAACTCTATAAATTTTATTACTTAATATATATAAAAGTATATTTTATTATATAAATTTTAATATAAAATTTTATTTATTAATAAATGAATTATATTATTTACTCTAATAAATCTTTTAAAAAATATTTAAAAATATAAAACGACGATATTTTAAATATATTATAATCATGTATAAATTTTAGAAATCATTTTGAGTCAAATTGACTTTGGTTGACTTTTTGCATATTAGTCTCGACCATTAGGATTGTGGTACACTATGACTTGACCTAAATTGTTAGACAGAAATTGATCAAACACATAATATATATAATTAATTTAGGTTCGTGAATCCGAGGCCAACCTTGCACTTGTTCAATGACGTTATATGTATTTTTACTACGAAATACAATATGGTGAGATTCATTAGCCTTTTTACCCTTTATATTTTTGGGCTGAGAATACATGCGAAATTTTTTATAAATGTTTTACGAAATAGACACAAGTAAATGAAACTACATTATATGGGTGAATGATCGAAGCCGAATATGCCCCTTTTGCTTGGTAACTTAAGAATTAGTAAACCGATCTACTAATTGACGCGAATCCTAAAGATAGATCTATTGGGCCTAACGAACCCCATCCAAAGTACCGGATGCTTTAGTACTTCGATGTTGTTTTATCATGTCCGAAGGATTTCCCGGAATGATAGGGGATATTCTTATATGCATCTTGTTAATGTCAGTTACCAGGTGTTCACCATATGAATGATTTTTGTCTCTATGCATGGGATGTATATTTATGAGAACTGGAAATAAAATTCTTGTAGTCTATTAAAATGATGAAAATGATCGATTATAATAAACTAATGAACTCACCAACCTTTTGGTTGACACTTTAAAGCATGTTTATTCTCAGGTATTAAGGAAATCTTCCGCTGTGCATTTGCTCATTTTAAAAATATTACTTGGAGTCTTTCATGGCATATTTCGAAGAACGTTGCATTCGAGTCATTGAGTTCATCAAAGATTATTATTAAGTCAATTTATAGTTGGATAGTGGATATTATGAAATGGTATACATGCCTGTTAATTTTCGATGTAAAGAAAGTTTGTCTTTTAAAAACGAATGCAATGTTTGTAAAATGTATCATATAGAGGTCAAATACCTCGTGATGTAATCAACTATTGTGAATCATTTATAATGTATATGAACGGGTCCTTTCAGATCAACCAGCCCGTGAAGAGGTATATGAGAGGTTGGCCATTTTACAACAAGTTAATGAGCAGCCATACCACTATTACTTTGGTATGGCTCCTGCTGCTTCTCTATGGCCTGGTACATGGAGGCCTCTCAAGTTCATCAGAGATCCAAATACTGGTAAGTATATCATGCAGAACATTCATGATTTGCCAGTACCTTCTGATTCATCAGCTTCTTTCTCATCATCATCTTCCTCTGATGATGATGCTGATAAAGGTACTGGTAAAGAAGAGCCGGTCATTCATGATAATGTGACTGGCGCCAAGGACAAACCAGTGGATCTCAGTGATGATGATGATGATGATACTGCAAAGGATACCAGTGGTTCTAAACCTTCGGGTGAAGGTAAAAATGATGGTGATCATGGTGATGAGTCAGATTCTGACCTTCCACCTCCACCACCCCACGGAGGTACTCCTGTTGTAGCTGCTAGTGATCACCCCTCCACAAGTAGTTTTGATCCCTCTGAGGTGGCTGACAATTTAACTCTAGCTGTCTATCTCACTGTAGCCAGAATCACACCAGATATCCAGTAAACCATCTGTGACACTCTTACTGATCGCATGTCTGAAGCTATTCGCAGAGCTGGGTGCGTTACAATGTCTACTATTGAAGCCCAGCTCAAACAAGTATGTGCTTTTCAGATCTAGCGGTGGATGCCATTGTCCAACACCATGAAGAAGAGGAGAATCTTAAAAAGCGAATCATCTCTCATAATGAATATGCTGATCATATTACCCGTCTTCAAGCTGAACTTGATGCTGCTAATTGAAGGATTCTTTTTCTTAATGTAGAGAATAGGGTATTGGAAGAGAGGTTGGATTCGCAGGAACATCAGATTGAAATGCCCCGTTCATATCGATTATAAACGTTACATAATAATTGATTTCATTGCGAGGTATTTGACCTCTATATGATACATTTTACAAATATTGCATTCGTTTTTAAAAGACAAACTTTCATTACAATGAAAGTTGACAGGCATGCATACCATTTCATAATATATCCAAACTATAAATGACTTAATAATAATCTTGTTGAACTCAACGACCCGAATGCAACGTATTTTGAAATAAGCCATGAATGACTCCAAGTAATATCTCTAAAATGAGCAAATGCACAGCGGAAGATTTCTTTCATACCTAAGAATAAACATGCTTAAAAGTGTCAACCAAAAGGTTGGTGAGTTCATTAGTTTATCGTAATCAATCATTTCCATAATTTTAATAGACCACAAGATTTTCATTTCCATTTTTCAATAACATGCAATCTGCATAAAAATCATTCATATGGTGAACGCTTGATAACCGAACAAACAGGATGCATATAGAATATCCCCCGCATACAGGTTCATCGTAATCAGTATGCTATATACCGGCCGTCGCAATCAGTATATATCGATCGAAGTACTAAAGTATTTGTACCCCGAATGGGACTTGTCAAGGTCCATAGATCTATCTTTAGGATTTGCGTCAATTAGTAGGCAATTATAACGTCCAAACTAATTCTTAGGCTACCAAGCTAAAAGTGGTGATATTCGATTTCGATAATCCAACCATAGAATGTAATTTTCGAGTACTTATGTCTATTTCGTCAAACATTTATAAAACAGTGCATGTATTCTCAGTCCCAAAAATATATATTGCAAAAACATTTAAAAAGGGAGTAATAAAACTCACAATACTGTATTTTGTAGTAAAAATACATATGACGACATTGAACAAGTGTAGGGTTGGCCTCGGATTTGCGAACCTATATTAAGTATATATATATTTATACGTTGGTCAATATCTGTCTAACAATTTAGGTCAAGTCGTAGTGTATCACAATGCTAATGCTCGAGATTATCGTGCAGAAGTTAACAAAAGTCTTCTAATTCCAAAAATGACTTTCAAAGTCTATACATGTTTATTATATATTTATTTTACCAAAGTATAAGTCTTGATAGTTGAATGAATCGATAATTTACAAAACTCAAATTATCACATAACTGACTAAATTGTCATATTCAGAAATTTTTAGATAAATCGATGTAACTAGTTTATATATATTTATTTGTAATCTACATGTTATTTTAATGAATTATATGTTATTTTAATAATTGAATAACTTATATTTATTCTATATATTTTAAGTAATTAATATTTATATAGAAAATATTTCTTAAATTATTTCATCATTTATTTATTATAATGTATTAATGATAAAAATTTATTTTAATATATGGTAAAAATATAATTTTATATATTAAGTATTATAATTTATATAACGTTTACATAATATCATTTTAATGATAAAAATGTAGTGATATGTATCATAAATATATATTTGTATCAAATATTTATTTGATTAAATAATATAATATTGATAATAATAATAATAATGAACCAAAAGTTGTATTATTTTGTAATAATAATAATAATATTAATTATTTTAATAATAATTATGACGACCCTCAATTTTTCATTTCTGTTTTAACTGTTCAATTATTAGGACTTTATGTACTCGTAAACTTTGTGTATTTAACAGCTTTGATTAAATATTAACTTTTGATCAATATTTCCGTTATATAAAGTTTATGTATTTGTGTATTATCTTTATTATACAAACTATATATATATATTAATACTTAAAAGTGACATGTAATAAACTTTAAAAATTAATATATAAACTAATATGAATCAAATCAACAACTAATAAAAGATTAGGGTCTAATAAATAAAATGTAATTAAAATAAGTGTAACCCTAAATAATATTAATAATAATAATAATAATAATAAAATATATAAAATGCTTAAATAAACAAGTAATACCGTAAAAAAAAGAATAAATCATATGTATCATATAGAATTCTGCTGTAGGTTTTCTTTAGGAGAATTTAACTTGGTCCTTAAGCTTGCAAGTCCTAGTTTGATCCTAATAAGGCCCCTTGTTCTTCAAGCAAATGGTGTAGAATTAGGAAACCAATTAAACTATAAATACCCCCATGATTTTCCAAGCTTATTCACACAAAAATCTGCTGCATACCAGTCGACAGATATCCTGCATTCCCTCCAATTTTTTTGTCGACTAAACCACCTCTTTCCAGCCTGCATTGTCGACTAAAAATCCCCACCAAACCCTGTTGTAATCAACTGCCATAGCAGCCTGTATTTTTGTTGTTGCAGTCGATTTAACAACCCTTTTTCCAGCCTGTTTTGCTGATTGAAAACCTCCACCAAAAACCCACCTGCAGTCGCCATCTATCACCAATAATTCAGCCTTCTGTTCGTGATCAAACAAGTCCCAGAATCATCCCATTGTGCTGCAGTTTCTGCTGTATTTTGTTGCTGTACTTCCTGGTTTCTCTTGTGATCAAAGAGGACCCAAACAGCCTTCTTTTGGGTCGACATTGTTGATGTTGCTGCAGTCTGAATTTTTGCTTCTGTTCTTCGCGTTATCATACTCTCAATCTTGTTAAGGTATAACTAATAAACCCTAGTTAATCTCACTTAAATCTCTTGGATAATAATTACATGTATTAAGATAAAAGTCTATGATTTCATGTTGAGATTAGATGTAACCTATAATGAATAATAATAAAGATTATGATCAAGTATTATAATTAATTATTAATAATAAGATGAAGATTTTGATTATGAGTTATGAATTGATCATGAAGTATTAATAAGGTTAAAGATTGTGATTTTATGTAAGTAAGCTTGATAATGTTAATAGTTGTAAGATTATTATTATTAGTAATAAAGATGATGATGTTGTAAAAGGTTATGAATAAGGGTTGCAAATTGATTAATAAGATTGTTAAACCTAAAAGTATTATGAATTAGTTATGATTGATAAAAGATGAACTAGTTAATGAATCATGTAGGAATAAAGTTATGATTTTATGTGAAAAGTTATTAACTAGTTAGTAAAGATAGATAAAGATTATGTATACGAATAGATTATGGCTAATAAGATTATTAGTTGATATGTTAAAAAGTTATTATTTTATGTGATTAAAAGATAATAGAGGTTATGATTATAAGATTTTATATAAGTGAATAACTAGGTTAAAAGATTAAAAGATTATAAATTATGATTAATTATATGTTAAAAAGTGGTGATTTTATGTATTGATTAGGTTAAGATGATGATAAAAGTTATGATTTTGTGATTAGTTAAGTAATTATGATCATGGTGTACATGCATGCATGCATGCATACGTACGTATGTGCATGTATACACTGTATGTATATGTGTGTATGTATATGTAAATATATGCATACGTGTATACGTATGTGTATATGTGTATGTATATGTACGTGTGTATGTATATATGAATGTGTATTATGTAAAGTATAAGTTAGTAAACTTAATAAAAATAAAAGTGATAAGTATATGTATATGTACCATCTTACACTATTATATATGTAACATATGCACCTACTATATATATATATATATATATATATATATATATATATATATATATATCATATAGTTATAAATACATACATGTATTATAATAATAATAAAGAATATATGTATATGTATGTATCACGTAGAGGTATATTTATAGATGTAACATATAATGATTGATATACATAGTAATTGATTAAAGTAAATAATAATACTATTATTAGTATAACCTATACACCTAATTATATAGTAACACTTAATAACACTAAGTATATTATCACTTATATAAATATAACTTTCTTGGAAACGGTCACTGTTAATATAGTTTGCTATATTAATAAACAAACTTTATGCCTATTACACATTAACTAATCGAACAAAATATCTCTAGGTTGAGATTTCCGTGTTCAACACTCCGATCATATAACTTTCATGGAATATCTATCTGCTGTTAAGGTGAACTTCATAGGCATACTTTTTAACTATCTTTATATACTTATTTTGAACTTTTGGGGTGAGACACATGCTTGCTTTCAAACTGTTTTACGCTTAGACACAAGTACCTGAAAACTGTTTAACTGTGATGACATTCTTTGATTCATGCTAAATCCCTACCATGATATCGTTAATTACTGGAATTTGGTAAGCTTAGTTATTATGAATAGCACTATTGAGAGTGACGTCTCTAACCATTTGACCGTTGGTCTTTGGTTACATAATAATGATTAATCGACACTGACAGTTCAAGGTGTCCATGGGTAACTTTGTTTATGTCTCGATATCATAACTTCAGCATTTACTTTTGATAACTAAATCTTGTGGTCTAAAACTATATATATTAAACCTATGTTGTTCACTCAACTTTTTGGTTGACACTTTAAGCATGTTTTGTCTCAGGTGAAGATTGCTAAAGATTATTTGCTATTTGGACTTTGCTGCTTTTGGAGTCCGCATTTATACATTTATACTTTTGCATTAGAAAATTTAAGTTTACAATTGTAATGATATAATACTTTCCGCTGCTTTAATACATTGGTTATCAATTAAAACGTCTCATATAGAGTCGTTCTCGTTTATACATACTTGTGTTGTGATATTGTGAAGTCATATTTCCCCGGCCCTATTTGGGGGTATGACAGAGTGGTATCAGAGCCAGGTTGTTATAGAGAACCATGATTGTATTTTATGTGTGCCTTATGTGTTAGTTAGGTACCTTAGCAATCTATAGGACTATAACCTTTCCTGTTTTAGTTCTAGTGCATTTTCCCCTTACATTTTATTCGTGCTTTTGCGTCATCCTTAGAATCTACCTAATCATCTCTCTTTCTTTTCATTTAGGATGTCTCGCCTTAACCCAATCATCATTTCTGACTCCGAGGAATCCTACTCCGAAAGATCTGTCCGCACACCGACTTATGGACCCGTTTCCCCGCCATTTTCACCAACTCACCCAAACTATGTCCCTGCTATTCCACCACACTCCCCTCATTTGGAAGAATCCCACACTAATGATAACTATGATGGGGATGACGAGGAGGAAGAGTTTGTGGAAGAGATGATTGAAGAAGAAGTGGAAGAGGAGCCTTATAAGGAAGAATCCGAGGAAGAATCCAAGTCCGAGCCCTCTGTTGCCTTACCTTCTTCTTTAAAAAGAAAGGAACCCGAAACATCAAAAACTGAGAGTTCAAGTTCATCCAAGGAACCTCGTCTTACCACTGTACCTGTGCTTTGCACGAACTCTGTTGAACATGTTAAGGTAAAGAGTGATTTACAAGAAGTGAAGACAGAATTTGGTAAGATAAAGGAACTTCTTGATGGACAATTCAGTACGCTTGAAGATCAACAAGAGGAATTGTCAAAATACTCGTATGATGTGTATAACATCTTTAGAAAGACTGCTAAGAGACATGATAGAGAGATTGAGCTTCAAGATCAAAGGATTGAGGAACTAGAGAAGGAGGTGCAGTTTCTCAAGGATCTTCTGTGAGCACATTTTCAAGACCCAACCCTAATCACCTAAGAATTTGATCTTAGGATTTCTTTTCTATTTTCGTATTAGTTTTCGTTCATTGTAAAGGCTTTACCTAAACCAACTATCTAAGTTTTGTTTCGTGTTTATTCAAGTTTCGTTTCATGTGTAATAAAAGATGTTAGTTATCTTTGTGGTGTTTAATGAAATTCAAGTGTTTTTAAAACATCTCGTTATTTCTCCTATATATTTTCCTAATATATGTTGTGTGAAATTTATGCATCATTAAACAAACTTATAACTTACTGGCACCATAACTCTTCGACTAATACTATTGTATGTGTTGAAGGTTAATGGCTCAACCAACTCGTGGCACTAACGCTCATCCAAATGTCACTTTGACTCCCGCACAATTTCAACAACTGTTGGCTGCCGTGCAAGGCAATGGCAACAATGGCGTACCGCGAAACCTTTTTACTATTCATCCTCATCAAAGTTTTATAATCTACCCGCCCCCTACATACAAGAGTACTGAAAGACCTGGACTCAGTAATATAGAAATGGTGAATGCTGATCTCATGAGCTACACCAACAGATTTCAAGAGTTTGCTCTCATGGCTACTCCCGAGTATCTAGGGATCCAATGCTACATCAATGGATTGCCTAATGAAGTCTGAAGAGATGTTATCTTGGAGAACCCGGATACCATACAAGAAGCTGCTTGCATGGCAAGCTATTTCATCGACAAACATAAGGAGAAAGAAGGTGCAAAAAGGAAAAGAGAAGGAATGGGGCAAGAAAATTCTAAAAGCAAATTCAACAAGTTGTATAAGGGAAAACGTCCTTATTGTAAGAGATGTGAGAAACATCATGAAGGATGGTGTAAGGCCAAGTGCACCAAGTGTGAGAAAGTGGGTCACGTAGCTAAGAATTGTAGAGTTGTTATTCTATCAACCAAAACTTCAGCTACAAAGACAAATGCAACCGTTCCTACTTGCTATAACTGCGGAGGAGGAGGGCATTTCAAAAATCAATGTTCGGATAAGAAGAAGAATGAAGAGGCACAATGAAGAGTTTTTGGAAACCACTAGAGACATTTAAATTTTCATTTTCATAGTATTCTTTATGTTACCATTTAGTACTTTTACATATTGGAAGATTTCGTTAAGTTTCTGTAATACTCTGGTTATTTTCTTTTAAATGAATGAATGATGTTATTTTCTTTCCTTTCATTTTCCATTGAATTATTCGCCTCGAAGAAGATGCATATTGACTAGATGACATAGTAGTAACCTTATGGAGTGATAAAAGTATGATTTAGAATAATATAATGACACTTGATCAACGTCATTATATTATGATAAGTCATACAGAAATCCAAATGGATCATGATGGGAATAAGATTTGATCAACCTTAGGACCATTGTGTACCATTACATACTCCTTATCACTATATCTTCAACTAAAAAGATCAACCCTAGATATTATATATCCTTCACTTGTCAATTATCCTCGCCCGGTGCTGTACCTATTGCATAGGTACCATACCTCTTAGCTCCATCCGAAAGGAAGGAATTATCTAACCAACTCCAAGAACCTTTGGAAAAAGGTTTCATTCGTCTTAGCTTGTCTCCGTAAGGAGCACCCGTTCTATTTGTAAAAAAAAAAGTGGCACATTGAGAATGTGTATTGATTACCGAGAACTCAACAAGCTAACCATCAAGAATCGTTATCCATTCAAGCATTTTGATGACCTGTTTGACCAACTGCAAGGATCAAGTCTCAATTCGAAGATTGATCTTAGGTCGGGTTTGAAAGGACCCGTTCATATACATTATAAACGATTCACAATAGTTGATTTCATTGCGAGGTACTTGACCTCTATATGATACATTTTATAAACATTGCATTCGTTTTTAAAATACAAACTTTCATTTACATAGAAAGTTAACGGCATGCATACCCTTTCATAATATATCCATCTATAATTGACTTAATAATAATCTTGATGAACTTGACGACTCGAATGCAACGTCTTTTGAAATATGTCATGAATGACTCCAAGTAATGTCTCTAATATGAGCTAATGCACAGCGGAAGATTTCTTTCATACCTGAGAATAAACATGTTTTCAAGTGTCAACCAAAAGGTTGGTGAGTTCATAGATTTATCATAAAACAATAGAATTCATCATTTTGATAGACCACAAGATTTAAATGCTGCATGGTACAAATGGGCCCGAATCCTATACCCACCTGTAATGTACATGCGATATCTTTTAAATACAGTACACCTTTCTCGTGTACGAAATCATCTTTCATAAATCTTAGTAACCGTACACATATCTCGTGCACAAAAATAACATACACATAACCTGTGTATAAAATCATTCTCTCGATACATAACATTCACTTTTCATTTCTTTCATATTTGGCTTGGTAACCGACCTGAACATATAATGCGCATAATAATATCCCCAAAACAGAACATCTCATCTGTATAATAATCATATAAACTTTGAAGTACTAAACACCACGCCCACTAGCCCTTCCGTCTAGTAAACATTCTGGGTGGGGGTGTTAAACCCGGTAGCTACCTTTAGGATTCGTGTCAATTAGGCGTGCACTAATTCTCAAAATTAGTGATGTTCCCTAATTCTTAGGTTACCAAGCAATAATAATCAGGGGAAAAATATTCATATCAATTGTGGCAATTATCACGTCCACATAATTCAATGGTGGCAATTATCACTTCCACATAATTCATTCGAGGAATGTTTTGCTTGTGTCTATCTCGTCAAACATTTATAAAAGCATTTCATGTATTCGTAGTTCAAAATGTATTTCAAAAGCATTTAATAAAGCAGTTGTAAAAACAGCGCATGTATTCTTAGTCCCAAAAATGTAAAGAGTAAAAGGGATTCAAATGAACTCACCTAATGTATTTTGTAGTAAAAATACATATGACTATATTGAACAATGTAGAGTTGGCCTCGGATTCACGAACCTATATCAATTGTATATCTATTAAAACATATAATATCAATTAAACAAGTTTTTATATATTAATATTAATATACTTAATAATTTGTAGGTTAAATAGTTTAATTATAACTATTTGTATATTATAGATAAAAATTAATATTTGTATATATATGATTATATTAAAATATGTTTATTTGTTATATATAACTTAATTAATATTTTATAATAATAACATTTTATGTAAATCAAAATGTAATATTAGTATAGTTAGGATATAAGTAAAATATATATATATATATATATATATATATATATATATATATATATATATATATATATATATATATATATATATATATATATATATATATATATATATATATATATAAATATCATTTGTTTATTTAAATAATAATTATAATAATACTTAAAAATAGTAATAGTAATAATAATAGTGTTAATAATAATAATAATAATAATAATAATAATAATAACAGAATTGTTAATGTTAATAATATTACTAATAATAGTAATAATACTTAATAATAATTGTAATTATAATAATAATAGGATTTAATAATGATAACCATAATAATGTTAAAAATAATACTAAATGAAGATTCTTATGACACTTTTAATAATGAGAATACTTAATAATAAATAAAATGTTATATGTTAATAAAAATAATGATATTTATAATATTTGTAATATCACTAATATTAATAATAATAATTGTAGTAATAATAATAATAATAAAATGAAATACTACCTTAAAGTAACCAATTTCTAAAAAGAAATGCTATTGCCCGGGCTCGAACCCAAGACCTCTTGCTAACTCAACAACACTCAACACCACTCCTCTATCTTTGTTTTTCTGAAGTATTTGGAACCTAAAATCTATATAACCCGTTTTCTCTTATAACTTGGCCCAACAACAACAATATGGGACACGGCCCAAAGAAATATGACAGTCCAACAGAATAAATATATCGGCCCAGGTATAAAATGGATCACTGTCCAGCTGTGTTTGAAGGTTGTATTCGGCCAAAAAAAAATAAATAAATAAATAAGTAAAAGAATGAAATGTAATGGCCTAATAAGAATTTGTACAGCTCGATTTCCCATCTTTTTTTAATACCCAAGTGGGTTTATTTGATAATGGTTGTCTGCCACTAAGGAATAAGAAAAGGAAATGTGCAAATCACCAACAATTCATGCTCTCTATCGCCTTTATGTCTTCGCATGACCCGAAACAGAAAAGAAGATATGCAGTAGTCAAGTGTGTGTTTAACCAAGAAAACAAAAGAATATAGGAGTAGATATAGCTAGTCAGTACGTCAATAAATACAAGAAATATAGCAGCAGTTATAGTCATGTACAATGGTGGCTTTTTTTTGTTTTCCTTCGATCAGAAATAGTAAAAAAAATAGCTGCAAAAGCAATTTGTAACTGTAAAGAATGGTGGCGGTTTTTGTGGTGATTAAATGATGTTTGATTGAAGATGGACGTGAACTAAGGTGGTTGTTTCAACAGAGAGAGAGGCTAGAGAGATGGTGGTAGTTATGGTAATTCAAAGTGTGAGTGGTGACCTCGGTGATGGTTGGCTGACGGTTTGCAGGTCAAGGTGGTGGTGGTTACGTTCTCGGGTTGAAGGTGGTTTGGTGTTTCGGTTAGTAATAGTATCCTATACGAGTAACAAGACTAACGAGTAGTAACATTGTTTGTGTTTGTATGGTCGAACAACAACACACATGAAATAACGAACAAAAGTATTTAAATGGGTTTTGTTAGTGATCAACTTGGATAAAATCACAGGTGTAGTTTAGTAGCAGAATGGGTGACTATGTCGATCAAGGTCGTGGCTCAATGAAATAATAGAAGTAATAAATTGTGAAGGTTTCATGGTGGTGTTCCTGCTTGATGGTTTCATGAAGGAGGAGAGAAGGGAGAGAGATTGAGAAAGAGAGATATTGAAAGGGTGGACATTTACGTTCAATCGTAGAAAGAGAAAAAGAGATATAGATTGATTGGTGGTCGACAATTCTAATTATAAGAAAACAAGAATCAAAATGCAGCAAACGAAGGATAACACATTTCGTATGAATTGATTCTGATATCTAATATTTTTGTTTGATAATGTTAAAGTGATATGGACTTGTAAGAAACTCGTACTTCTTGCTTGCTGTAAAAGTCTAACGAATCAGATGGAAATCAAAACAGGATCGTCCTTTATTAGATTTTACATATATATAATTGATACTAATTAATAATAATAATAATAATAATAATAATAATAATAATAATAATAATAATAATAATAATGAATAATAATAATACTAATTGGCTAATAAAAATATGTATATATATATATATATATATATATATATATATATATATATATATATATATATATATATATCTTATATTTATATATCTTATATTTATATATCTATTTTTATAGATTATAATTAATATTATTAGTAAATATAACTATAATAATAAGAATGATTTTTAATGATAACGGTAATAATGATAATGCTAGAAATGATACTAGTAATAATATCTAATAATAATATAACAATTTACATGTATCTATATACAAGTAATTGTTCGTGAATCGTCGGGAATTGTCGAAGGTCAATTGAATTTATGACAGCAGTTCAAACTTTTTGAGACTTAACATAACAAACTTTGCTTATCGTGTCAGAAACATATAAAGATTAAGTTTAAATTTGGTCAGAAATTTCCGGGTCGTCACAGTACCTACCCGTTAAAGAAATTTCGTCCCGAAATTTGAGTGGAGTCGTTATAGCTAACAATAAGAATGTTTTCATGACGAATCTTGGTTGATAAATAAGATTTTATTACTGTTGAGTAATATGGATAAGATAACTTGATTACTCGAAGAGTACGAGTGAAGCTATCACAAAAAAATGAATGAGAAATAAAGATTCATCTTGACTTTTGATGTAGTCACTGTTGAATTTAGAAAATAAAGTGCGTCTTGACTTTTGACGTTGTCTTGGTTAAATTCCAAAATTCAAGGGATTTAAAGAAAATCTTCGAAATCTAAATAAGATGTGATTCTTTGGTAAAAGAGGAAATTAGGATCTCTTTAATTAAATGAGATGATCTGCCTCGATTGCTCTCTCAAGTAATTCCCTTATAAATTTACCTCTTCCGTTTTTTTCTCTCACCATTCCTATACTTTCTTCCCTAATCCATACATCTAAAAATTGTAACAATGCTTAATCCAGTTCTGATCCTTGCTCTTATTCTGACTATCGTATCTGTCTTTATTCTTTTCCAACTCCCACCGGAGGATTCTATTCACTTCTACTATTACCTTGGAGTTATAGTATTTCTAATTCTCCCGTGTCTTTATGTTGCGATAAACATTGACGTACACGGTTTGTAATCTCCGTGTTGTTATTGGGCTTTATATTTTCGCGTATAATTTGAAGCTCTATGCTTTTGTTTTCTCTTCCCGACTTCAAGTCAAGCGAATAATGGTCCAGAATTTGTAGATATAGAGTTTCGAATGATTATAATGTTCTAAGCAGGAAGGAACGTGATAACACGATTTAATTTTCAAATTTATCAACATCACGGAAGATAGAACCATCAAGAATACATTTTCTTGATGTGTTCAGGAGTTAAGTAGAATGAAAGAGTTATGTAACATGGCACATGATGACGTTATGATCTGTGAATCATCATGATCCAATAGAACTTCCAGCATGACTTACTGTAATATAATCATGTTGGCTAAGCTCATTATATTATACTAACTCATGCTTCAATTCCCAACACTACTTCAAAAAAAAAAAATATTCATAATTTAAACTCGAATTTAAAGAAATTTAGAAACTAAAGTAGTTTCCTTTATGATGTAATATAGATAGCACGAAGAGATAAATAATTTCGGATGAGAATATTTATGAAAATATCTTCAGAAATATCGAAGATATTTATGATGATATTTTTAGAATTTCTAAGTTCGATGGTTGATATAGAAAGATTTTCCGCAAGATTTTAACATGACTTCGGAGCAAGGTATTCGTTGAAGGTTTCATCGGATCCGAAATCACCTGGATTCTTTATATATATGATATGGTCCTTGTATTTTACCTTGGTCTCCTTCAAGGTTAGCTCAATCTGTTTTTCAGCACCAAATTTTCTATCGAGCGTTCCTAACACTCCATTCTTTATCATCAAACTCTTGGCCATTTAGACCATCTACAATTTTGTTGTTTCCTCTGCATTTAATGCTACCATATCTGAATCACCGGTTATTAATCCGAGGTAGGTTCAAGAGAATTGTGGTTTTAGATGATTAAACGCTGATGGTAATCGTCAAGATACGAATGATTGTTTAGAATGAAATCAAGTGGTAAACTTATATATCAAAGTTATAATAAGGCTAATCCGAATGGAAGTCGAAGTTGATTTGTTGGAGCTGTGACAAAATTGGCTAATTTTGGAAAGGTATTGTAAAGTTATTTTCGGTAATAACACACCAATGGATCTGGCACAGTTTTGATTTCAAATTATGGCTTTGAAAGATGTAAGAATCTAAAAGTGATGTCTTCTGTTAAATCCTGACTTGGATTTTGATCGGTCAAAATCCGAATATGAAATTAAATTCGAATGAAAATGGATATTCTTTGGTGAACGGATACGTATATCTGTGGTTGTAAGTATGATAGTAAATGATTGTTGAATCGGATTTGAAGAATGTACAGTGTAACATGTTAATGTGAAATCTAAATATTCCTCGGGTATTACCTACACGTTAAAATATTTTCACCATTAACAGTTTGTACAAAAGAATTTTTAATTACAATCTTTATGAAAATATACTTACATATATATTTTCTTCAGATGTAATCATGAATTTAATGAGTCAATATGGTATTAAACGCATTTGATTTACCATTAGAACAAGAATATATAATATCTAAAACATTAATGATTACATAATTGTCATGTCGAACGAAGATAAATGCTGTAGAACGTCATGTAGAACGATGATTATGCTCGAGGTACAGATTGAGATGTTGAGGCATGTGATGTTGAATATTGGGTTGTTGGTGGTACTGGTGTTGCCGGTGCTGTTGTTGAAGCTGGTAAGTTTTGCACCATATTCTCCAAATTGATTACTCGAGCGCGAAATTCGTTGACTTCTTCTATTATTCCGAGATGATTGTCGGTTGGAACGAGCGGATGAATAAGGTTTAGAATTTTAAATAGAATATAATCGTGGCGAGTTATTCGGGAAATGAGAGTGAAAATGGTGTTTCGGATTGGTTCGCCGGTGAATGCTTCAGGTTCTTCGCCCAGAGGACAATATGGCGGATGAAATGGATCGCTTCTTCTTGTCTCCAATGATTAAATAGACTACGAACTCATCAAATGAATTGAAGATGACTAGTTGGTTGATCCATTTCGTTTACAATGCTTTCAGAGCTTAGGTGAATATCCATGTAGGAATAGCTGTCGGAATAACTATCGGAATAGCTATCAGAATATGAGGGACTCGAACTAGTTGAGGGATTCACCTCGTACGATCAGATGAAGGATTTTCGATAAGAAATAGATTATAAGATGTAGATTAGTACCCTGCAATACATAATTTACATATGCATATATAATACTAAAATCCCATAAGTTACGGAGGAATCTACGGAAGCTGTCAGACAAAGTCTTCAGTAATAGATACGCTAAGATATGAATTTTTGTCTGTACACTATTCATGCAATCCAGGCAGTAAGATATATCTAGATTAAGAATGATAAGCAAGTGATTCCTTAAGAATGATAAGCAGGTAATTTTTGACACGAAATGATAAGCAAAACTTTTGACATGCAGACACGGTCGAAGTCCAGACTCACTAATGCATCTAAACAACAATCAGTTAGACACACTAATGCAAGACCTGGTAAGCTAAGACCACCGCTCTGATACCAACTGAAAGGACCCGTTCATATACATTATAAACGATTCACAATAGTTGATTTCATTGCGAGGTACTTGACCTCTATATGATGCATTTTACAAACATTGCATTCATTTTTAAAAGACAAACTTTCATTTACATCGAAAGTTAATGGCATGCATACCCTTTCATAATATATCCATCTATAATTGACTTAATAATAATCTTGATGAACTCGACGACTCGAATGTAACGTCTTTTGAAATATGTCATGAATGACTCCAAGTAATGTCTCTAATATGAGCTAATGCACATCGGAAGATTTCTTTCATACCTGAGAATAAACATGCTTTCAAGTGTCAACCAAAAGGTTGGTGAGTTCATAGGTTTATCATAAAATAATAAAATTCATCATTTTGATAGACCACAAGATTTAAATACCGCATGGTACAAATGGGCCCGAATCCTATACCCACATGTAATGTACATGCGATATCTTTTAAATACAGTACACCTTTCTCATGCACGAAATCATCTTTCATAAATCTTAGTAACCGTACACATATCTCATGCACAAAAATAACATACACATAACCTGTGTATAAAATCATTCTCTCGATACATAACATTCACTTTTCATTGCTTTCATAACTTGGCTTGGTAACCGACCTGAACATATAATGCGCATAATAATATCCCCAAAACAGAACATCTCATATGTATAATAATCATATAAACTTCGAAGTACTAAATACCACGCCCACTAGCCCTTCCGTCTAGTGAACATTCTGGGTGGGGGTGTTAAACCCGGTAGCTACCTTTAGGATTCGCGTTGTGATGACCCGGGAATTTCTGACCAAATTTAAACTTAACCTTTATATAGTTTCGACATGATAAGCAAAGTATGTAATGTTGAGTCAAGAAAATAATCGAACGATGCTTATATATTCAATTAACCCTTGGTTATTTTCGACGATTCACCAACATTGTTTGTAAATAAATATGTAAATATAAACGAATACTATAAAAAGGTAATATTATACATATATTGTAATATATAAATAATTAATAAATTTAAGGATTCAATAAAATATAAAATCGGTGGATATGAAATAATAACTGAAAATATATTAAACTTAATTACAAGTTAAAATATAATTATTATATTAATAATGTTTTAATTACTTGAATCAAGATAAATATTAATATTAATATTAAACACGTATTATGAATCTTATTATTTTGATATTGTATATAGATATAAAACTTCAAACATGTAAATTGTTATTATTAGTATTATTGTTAAATATTATTGTTAAGAATCATTATTATTGTTATATTAGTATTATTATTATTATTATTATTATTATTATTATTATTATTATTATTATTATTATTATTATTATTATTATTATTATTATTATTATTATAAAAAGAACAATACAATTTGTTAATATTATTATTAATAATATCAATATAAACATTATTATAATTATAATTATAACAATTAGTATTATTATTCAAAAGATTATTATTATTAGGATAATTATTAATTGTATTATTATTATGTTATTATTATTATTAATAATATTCAGCATTATCATTAACTATTATCAACAGAATTAATTATATTAAAATTAATTTTATGAATAAAACTATAAATCAAGTAAAATTAGTATTAACTCTGTATTATATATATATATATATATATATATATTTATATATATATATATATATATATATATATATATATATATATATATATATATATATATATATATATATATATATATCATGACTGTACTAGATTGATTCTGTCTCTAATAATGTTAATGATCGATATCTGTTGTTCATAACAGTCCAAATTCAGTTGTAGGTCTTTTTCCCACTTTTTTTGTATATAATTGTTACGTACTGGCTCGAATTTTACCCATCAACACCATTAGATTAGGTAACAACCGATTTTTGATTTCAATGAATTAACTTCTTCATTTTCTCCATCTCCTTTATCAATTACAGCTACTAAATTTTAGGAATTAAAACAGAAAAAGAAAAAGAAATACAACCGTCCCCTGTTCTTGCTTTCATATTTCCAACAACTCGAATTTAAATCAATTTCAAATCGAAAAGTGCAGAGATGAAAGGAATCTTTAGTTTAAACTATATGCAAGTTTTCAGAATTTAATTCGCTAAATCAAAGATGAATTTACGAGTCAAAGATTTATTTTCAAAAAGTTAACTCGAGTGTTCATCAAGAAATTCAGATTCGTTGTGATGTTTCAATTCAAATTAATGAATCCAGTAGTTTCTAAAAATGATTTGAAACATATTTCGTATTATAAACTTTGTATAAAACGTATTGAAATCTAAAATCATGGTATGAGTTCATGTATATTTTTTTTATTTCGAAAACATCTAGTACAGCTATATTTTTTTTTGGTTAATTACAGACGCCCAAATAACATGTTTCTGTTAATTTCGTTAATCCTAAAAACCAATTCGATGTGTTGCTGTGTTGGGCGTTTGATTTTCTGGTCGACTTATGAATCTAAGGAAGAAGATGAGACAGGAAAACCATTTAAATACAATTAGAAATGGGATATAATCAGAAAAGGGGCAGTAGCCCAAATGGTTAGGATGTTTGTCGGGTTTCGAGAGGTCGCGGGTTCGAGTCCCCTTCCGGGCAGCTTATTTGTTTTCAATGCTTCTAAAGGTATAATTTGATATTTTTATTATTATTATCATTATTTTTATTATTATTATCATTATTATTATTATTATTATTATTATTATTATTATTATTATAACTATTACTTATTGTTATTGTTATTATTATTCTTATTATTGTTATTATTATTATTCATTTATTATAATTAATATAAGTATTATAGGTGTTAGTATTATTATTATTAGTAGTATAATTATAAGTGGTGTAATCTTGATTATTATTATTATTATTATTAATTTTATAAGTATTATTAATGTAATTATTATTGTTAAGGTTATCATCTAGGTAGTATTATTATAGTTATCTTAGCAAGATTAATAAAAGTGGTATTAATAAAATTCGTAGAATTATTATTGATATTATTAAACATAAGTATTAATATTATCATTATAAATAAAAGTTTTATTATTATAAACCTATAACTATATTAAAACTAGTATGATCATTATTATTATTGTTAAAATTATTAAGTATCGTTATCATTACTACCATTAACATTATAATTAACATTTATACAGTTATTATAAATATCATTAATAGAATTATTAACATTATTATCTTTACTAATAATAATAAGTATTATAATAATTATCATTTTTACCACTCTTGCTATTATTTTGATATTATTATAACTACTACTATTAATACACAAATGATATATATATATATATATATATATATATATATTAAAAATATATTTAATACATATATCATAACGAAAATTAATATTTTTATATATAACAAAATGAATATATATTAATAATGAAAATATATATTTTACTAATATAAAAATTAGATCTTTAATAATAATATAAATATATATATATATATATATATATATATATAATATATATATATATATATATATATATATATATAATTGTTCGGTTACAAGGATATGTATTAATGAATACACAAATGATATAGGTTCGTGAATCCGAGGCCAACCCTGCATTGTTCAATATAGTCATATGTATTTTTACTACAAAATACATTATGGTGAGTTTCATTACTCCCTTTTTAAATGTTTTTGCAATATATATTTTTGGGACTGAGAATATATGCGCTGCTTTTATAAATATTTTACGAAATAGACACAAGTAATCGAAACTACATTATATGGTTGAATGATCGAAGCCGAATATGCCCCTTTTGCTTGGTAACCTAAGAATTAGTAAACCGATCTACTAATTGACGCGAATCCTAAAGATAGATCTATGGGCCTGACGAACCCCATCCAAAGTACCAGATGCTTTAGTACTTCGATGTTGTTTTATATCATGTCCGAAGGATTTCCCGGAATGATAGGGGATATTCTTATATGCATCTTGTTAATGTTGGTTACCAGGTGTTCAATCCATATGAATGATTTTTGTCTCTATGCATGTGACGTATATTTATGAGAAATGAAAATCATGTAGTCTATTAAAATGATGGAAATGATTATTTATGTTAAACTAATGAACTCACCAACCTTTTGGTTGATACTTTAAAGCATGTTTATTCTCAGCTATGAAAGAAATCTTTCGCTTTGCATTAGCTCATTTTAAGGATATTATTTGGAGTCATTCATGGCATATTTCGAAAGACGTTGCATTCGAGTAGTTGAGTTCATCAAGATTATTATTAAGTCAAATATAGTTGGATGTATTATGAAATGGTATGCATAATGTCAACTTTCGATGAAAAGAAAGTTTGTTTTTTTTAAAACGAATGCAATGTTCGTAAAATGTATCATATAGAGGTCAAATACCTCGCGATGTAACCAACTATTGTGAATCGTTTATAATCGATATGGACTTCGTGCGGATGGATTAGGACGGGTCGCTTCAGTTGGTATCAGAGCGGTGGTCTTAGCGAACCAGGTCTGCATTAGTGTGTCTAACTGATAAGTCGATAGGATGCATTAGTAAGTCTGGACTTCGACCGTGTCTGCATGTCAAAAGATTTGCTTATCATTTCTAGTCGGAAATCATCTGCTTATCATCCTTAGAAAATTACCTGCTTATCATTATTAGTCTAGACACGTCTTGCGACATCAATTGCATGAGTAGTGTATAGACAAAAATTCATATCTTAGCGTATCTACTAAATCATATCTTAACGTATCTGTTACTTTAAACTTTGCCTGACATATCCCGCAAATTCCTCCGTAATCTACAAAATCTTTTGATCTATATATATAGATATCCTATGTAAATAGAATACCATCCGATAGCTGGAAAAATCACTTTATATCGAAAAATCCTTTATCCAATCGTACGAAATGGAATTCGTCGTTAGTTCAAGTCACTCGGATTCCGAAATAGAATCTCACTCAAGCTCCGAAAGAAGTGTGACCAGAATGGATCAACCAATCAGTCATCACCTATTCCGGATGAATTGGGGATG
Organism: Rutidosis leptorrhynchoides; assembly: GCF_046630445.1. Lineage (NCBI taxonomy): Eukaryota > Viridiplantae > Streptophyta > Magnoliopsida > Asterales > Asteraceae > Rutidosis > Rutidosis leptorrhynchoides. The sequence goes on from NC_092340.1 coordinate 205,854,788, forward strand.
GGTTCGTAGCCTCCTCAATCATTGGAGACAAGAAGAAGGCGATCCTTTCCATCCACCACATTGCCCTCTTGACGAAGAACCTGAAGCACTTACGCGAACCTGTCTGAAACACCATTTTCTCTCTCATTTCCAGAGTATCTCGTCACGATTATATACTACATCAAATTCTAGATTTTTATTTATCCGCTCGTCTGAACCGAAAATCACCCCGGTGTAATAGAAGAAGTCAACGAGCTTCGCGCTAGGGTAGTGGCTTTGGAGAATATGGTGCAAAGGTTACAAACACCAGCAGCAACACCAGCAGCATAACCAATACCATCATCATCAATGCCAACAGTACCATTACCCCCTCCAACCATAACAACGTCGAAAACCTCAATTTTACAATCTATCCCACGAGCACCCATGTCATACGCTCTGTAGATATCAAGGAATACCAATAACAACAAACGATGAAGTATTGATTCATAACTTCATTAAAGAAACCTTCTGCAGCGATTATGTAATCTCTAAAGTCTTAGAGATTATCTATTCTAACCCTAACCAGAAATCAGATGAGTGAACCAAAATGATAGAAGGAAGAGTATAAACACTGACAAGAATGATGCGTGATTCGCAAGCTAGACTTGTTTTACCAGCAGCATCAACAATACCGTTAACATCACCAGCACATTCAGTGCCATCAGCATCGTCAGAATCAGCAACACCTATAACATCAAAAACTCCGCCAGTTCAAGAATCACCGTGGACACCATTACGAATCAATAACACATATCTTGTATCAACGAGTTATGAAGTATTAACTCATTGCCACTGAAGAATTTATATGTATATCTTATATATATAAATTTTAAAATCATAATAAATCTTTCCGTACTAAGCTATTATGTGTGAATCTTAACTACTCGGTTAATTCATACTACTAATATGCTATAATGTACATCCTTCGACAACGACTTAACCATTGTTAACTACAATCTCTGTTTCAATTTAATGAATTCCATTTCATAATAATCAAGCGTATTATTCAAATATATGTTTGATTTTACACTTTCATCATCGATGTACTCGAAACTTTTTAGATAACATCATTCGTATCTTGCGAAGTTCACAAGAAATCCACGAACACCAACATCACGCAAAGTATAAATTCATAATATTATTGAAGAAATACTCCGTAAAAGTGATGTAATTTCTAAAGTTTTTAGAGATTATGCAATTCTAGTTGCAACCGTAAATCAAATGAGTTTAATATTAACTCATTAAATCTATATTACATCTGAAGAAAATATATATGTAAGTATATTTTCATAAAGATTGTAATTAAAAATTCTTTTGAACAAACTGTTAATGGTGAAAATATTTTAACGGGTAGGTAATACCGGAGGAATATTCAGATTCCACATTAATAAATTACACTGTACATTCTTTGAATCTGATTCAACGATCATTTACTATCCTACTTACATCCACTGACATACGTATTCGTTCATCACAGAATAACCATTTTTATTCAATTTCATATTTGGATTTTGACCTATCAGAATCCGACAATTGGCATAATGAAGAAAACGTTGGACAAAATAAAAATTGTTAGAAACAAACAAATTAACTATGAGAAATTTTGTTAAGAATCCACGCTAACTGTTCCTAGCTAATTGTTCCTAGCTAACTGATTACATTTTATATTATCGCAATTTAATTATCGCAATTTACATTCTCGCAATTTTATTTATCGTCATTTAATTTCTGTTATTTACTTTACGCACTTTATTTATCGTCATTTAATTTCTTCTATTTATTTTACGCACTTTAAATATCGGGACACGTATACAAGGTTTTGACATATCATATCGACGCATCTATATATATTATTTGGAATAACCATAGACACTCTATACGTAGTAATAATCGAGTTCTCTATATAGGGTTGATGTTGATTCTACAATAATATATATAGTTTGAGTTGTGATCGAGTCTGAGACATGTACACGGGTCACGATATGTATTAATTAATTCGAATATTATATATTAAACTATATATGAATTATTGGACTGTTAACTGTGGACTATCGACTGTGGACTGCCAACATTAGACAATTAAAAATGAATTAAAATACTGATTATAACATATGAAACTAAACAATTCTTCAAGTTTGCCACTTGATTTCATCTTAAGCCTCATTTGTATCTTGACGATTAAAATCTACGTTCAAACCTTTCATGATTCTTGAAAACACCTCAATCGAGAGGATGGACCAACCTCACGTCATTTACGGAAGAAAATATTGATGCATATAGTTATGCACCTGAAAACACTCAAAACCTGAGTAAACGTTTAACACGTATCTGCAATAGCTCCTTTAGCATTGTTATTACTGAAAATAACTTTGCAACTCCTGTTCAAAATAGCCAATTTTTGTCACAGCTCCAACAAGTCAACTTCGACTTTTCATTCGGATTAGCCTTATCATAACCTTGATATATTAGTTTATTTTTCATCATCGTTACCGGAGAACCGTTTATATTCCATCACTTTAGCAGTAAACTTACCAGCAAATTCATTACTCATTGGATTACATCTCCCCGACAAATCACTATATTTATCCATTGAAGTCTTATCATATGCTCATTCGCATCTTGTAACGAGAACTGCCATACCAATTACCGGGAATCAGCAATCAGTACTTTGAAAACTTACAGCGTATCTAAATCAACAATTATATATATAACATTTATCTCTTAGAATTGTGATCTTTCATTTTGAAATTCTGAAATGCACTCAGTCTACAAGTCAATACTCTGAATGTTGAAAAAGCTGAATGAAGTAGCAGAAGCCGTAGACAACTGTAAACGACCTTAACAATCAAAATTTTGATGATAAAGAATTGTATGTTGGCAAAGCTCAGAAAAAGTTTGAAACTGAAAAACTGATTGAGCAAACTATGAAGGAGTCTCTGAACAAATCACAAACACTAAACTTGTACATTAAGAATCCTGATGATTCTGTTTCTGATGAAATCTTTAGCGAATACCTTGCTTCTGACTCCAAACTCTTGCGAACAAATTTTCTTCACCGTCTTTTGATATTAGAAATTCTAAGATATCATCGTATCTTTCATTATAAATATCCTCCATATTTTTGAAGATAATTTTTATAACTATTCTTATCTGAAATCATTAATCTCTTCGTGCTATCAGTGTTACATCATTTAGAAACTGTTAGTATCTATATTCTGTAAACTTTCGAGCTTAAAAATATGAAGGTTATTGAAGTAATGTTGGGAACTGATGCATGAGTTAGTATAATATAATGAAACTTGATCAACGTGATTATATTACAGTAAGTCATGCTGAGTTTCTAAGTGGAACATGATGATTCACAGATTATAATGTCATCATATGTCATGTTACATAACTTTTTCATTCTGATTAACTTCTGAACATATCAAGAAAATATATTCTTGATAGTTCTATTCTCAGTGATTCTGGTAATTTGGCAAAATCAAATCGTGCTAATACATTCTTTCTTATTTAGAACATGATGTTTATTCGAAATTTCGTACTTATGAATTCTGGACCGTTACTCGCTTTACTAGAGGTCGGAAGGATAAAAAAAAGGCAAAGAGCTCCAAAATATAAGAGAAGATATTAAGCCCAATAACAACACGGAGTTTACAAACCGTGGATATTAATACGAAGAGCAATATAAAGACACGGTAGAATTAAGAAAAGTATCAGCCCAAAGTAATAGTAGAAGTAAACAGATTTCTCTGGTGGAAGATTGAAAAGAAGAATGACAGAAATGATAATTAGGAAAATATCAAGGATTAGAACTGGATTAAGCATTTTCACAATCTTTTGAATTTGGGAATTGGGTACAGGAATGGTAAAAGTAACGGAACGGAAGAAGTTAATTTATAGTGGAAATATCAGACAGAGTAATCGAGGCAGATCACCGTATTTAATTATAGAGATCTTAATTTCCTTACTCACCAAAGAATCAAATCTTTTAGATTTCGAAGATTTTCTTTAAATTCCTTGAATTTCGGAATTCAACCCTGACTCTGTCAAAAGTTAAGATGAATCTTTACTTTTCTATTTCACTCTTTGGTGATAGCTTTATTCGTACTCTTCGAATAATCGAATTATTTTTATCCATATTACTCAATGATGATAAAACTCAATTTATTAACTCATATTCGTCATGAAAACATTTTTATTGTTAGCCATGACCACCTCACTCAAATTTTGGGACGGAATTTCTTTAACGGGTAGGTACTGTGATGACCCGGGAATTTCCGACCAAATTTAAACTTAACCTTTATATAGTTTCGACATGATAAGCAAAGTATGTAATGTTAAGTCTAGAAAATATTCGAACGATGTTTATATATTCAATTAACCCTTGGTTATTTCCAACGATTCACGAACATTGTTTGTAAATAAATATGTAAATATAAACGAATACTATAAAAAGGTAATATTATATATATATTGTAATATTTAAATAATTAATAAATTTAAGGATTCAATAAAATATATAATCGGTGGATATGAAATAATAACTGAAAATATATTAAACTTAATTACAAGTTAAAATATAATTATTATATTAATAATGTTTCAATTACTTGAATCAAAATAAATATTAATATTAATATTAAACACGTATTATGAATCTTATTATTTTGATATTGTATATAGATATAAAACTTAAAACATGTAAATTGTTATTACTAGTATTATTATTAAATATTATCGATAAGAATCATTATTATCGTTATATTAGTATTATTATTATTATTATTATTATTATTATTATTATTATTATTATTATTATTATTATTATTATTATTATTATTATTATTATTATTATTATTATTATAAACATTATTATAATTATAACTATTAGTATTATTATTCAAAAGATTATTATTATTAGGATAATTATTAATTGTATTATTATTATGTTATTATTATTATTAATAATATTCAGCATTATCATTAACTATTATCAATATAATTAATTATATTAAAATTAATTTTATGAATAAAACTATAAATCAAGTAAAATTAGTACGAACTCTATATTATATATATATCATGACTGTACTAGATTGATTCTATCTCTAATAATGTTAATGATCGATATCTGTTGTTCATAATAGGCCAAATTCAGTTGTAGGTCTTTTTCCCACTTTTTTTTATAAAATTGTTACGTACTGGCTTGAATTTTACCCATCAACACCAATAGATTAGGTAACAACCGATTTTCGATTTCAATGAATTAACTTTTTCATTTTCTCCATCTCCTTTATCAATTACACCTACTAAATTTTAGGAATTAATACAGAAAAAGAAAAGAAAATACAACCGTCCCCTGTTCTTGCTTTCATATTTCCAACAACTCGAATTTAAATCAATTTCAAAATCGAAAAGTGCAGAGATGTTAGGAATCTTTAGTTTAAACTATCTGCAAGTTTTCAGAATTTAATTCGCTAAATCAAAGATGAATTTACGAGTCAAAGATTTATTTTCAAAAAGTCAACCCGAGTGTTCATCAAGAAATTCGGATTCGTTGTGATGTTTCAATTCAAATTAACGAATCTAGTAGTTTCTAAAAATGATTTGAAACATATTTCGTATTATAAACTTTGTATAAAATGTATTGAAATCTAAAATCATGGTATGAGTTCATGTATATTTTTTTTATTTTGAAAACATCTAGTACAGCTATATTTTTTTTGTTAATTACAGACGCCCAAATAACACATTTCTTTTAATTTCATTAATCCTAAAAACTAATTCGATGTGTTGCTGTGTTGGGCGTTTGATTTTCTGGTCGACTTATGAATCTAAGGAAGAAGATGAGACAGGAAAACCATTTAAATAGAATTAGAAATGGGATATAATCAGAAAAGGGGCAGCAACCCAAATGGTTAGGATGTTTGTCAGGTTTCGAGAGGTCGCGGGTTCGAGTCCCCTCCCGAGCAGCTTATTTGTTTTTAATGCTTCTAAAGGTATAATTTGATATTTTTATTATTATTATCATTATCATTATTATTATTATTACTATTAAGTATTGTTATTGTTATTATTATTGTTATTATTGTTGTTATTATTATTATTATTCATTTATTATAATTAATATAAGTATTATAGGTATTAGTATTATTATTATTAGTATAATTATAAGTGGTGTAATCTTGATTATTAATATTATTAATTTTATAAGTATTATTAATGTAATTATTATTGTTAAGGTTATTATCTAGGTAGTATTATTATTGTTATCTTAGCAAGATTAATAAAAGTGGTATTAATAAAATTCATAGAATTATTATTGATATCATTAAACATTAAGTATTAATATTATCATTATAACTAAAAGTATTATTATTTTAAACCTATAACTATATTAAAACTAGTATGATCATTATTATTATTGTTAAAATTATTAAGCATCGTTATCATTACTACCATTAACATTATAATTAACATTTGTACAGTTATTATAAATATCATTATCGTTAATAGAATTATTAACATTATTATCTTTACTAATAATAATAAGTATTGTAATAATTATCATTTTTACCACTATTGCTATTATTTTGATATTATTATAACTACGACTATTAATATACAAATGATATATATATATATATATATATATATATATATATATATATATATAATACATATAACATAACGAAAATTAATATTTTTATATATAACAAAATGAATATATATTAATAATGAAAATATATATGTTACTAATATAAAAATTAGATTATTAATAATAATATAAATAAATATATATATATATATATATATATATATATATATATATATATATATATATATATATATATATATATATATATATATATATATATATATATATATATATATATATATATATATATATATATAATTGTTCGGTTACAAGGATATGTATTAATGAATACATAAATGATGTAGGTTCGTGAATCCGAGGCCAACCCTGCATTGTTCAATATAGTCATATGTATTTTTACTACAAAATACAATATGGTGAGTTTCATTACTCCCTTTTTAAGTGCTTTTGCAATATATATTTTTGGGACTGAGAATACATGCGCTGCTTTTATAAATCTTTTACGAAATAGACACAAGTAATCGAAACTACATTATATGGTTGAATGATCGAAGCCAAATATGCCCCGTTTGCTTGGTAACCTAAGAATTAGTAAACCGATCTACTAATTGACGCGAATCCTAAAGATAGATCTATGGGCCCGACAAACCCCATCCAAAGTACCGGATGCTTTAGTACTTCGATGTTGTTTTATATCATGTCCGAAGGATTTCCCGGAATGATAGGGGATATTCTTATATGTATCTTGTTAATGTCGGTTACCAGGTGTTCAATCCATATGAATGATTTTTGTCTCTATGCATGGGACGTATATTTATGAGAAATGAAAATCTTGTGGTCTATTAAATGAAAGCATTTCATATGCCCGAGAGACGTATTAAATCAATGTGGCTAATATGTTATGATCCAAGTCGGGTCATACTCAATAACAAGCTTACCGACACCTTATAAGTATTTAATCTTAACGATTGGGTCGTTAAATAAATACGCGACACTTGGACTTTAGAAAATCGGTTTTCTGAAATATTTTCACTTGAGATAAATTATTTGGATAATTTATATATAATGAGGAATTGATTATTTATAAGTTTAAATAATCATATTATGTTGTAATTTGTAAAATGGTTTACAAAATCACAAGTAACCAAATAAATACATAATGTATTTATTAAGTTTTATAAAAAAAATTAAATTTTTTTTTATAATCTAAGGAAGGAGCCGTTTTGGGGACTCCAAGAATGAGTCACCCATGCTTGCTTGGTTACTTGTAGCAACATATTCTTTAAGGGCATGCTAGGACTCACTTTGACCAAGATTTTCACAAGTCTTTAAGTCCTTTTTTCCCTTGACTCAAACACTCTTACATGCACTTCCAATTCAAGTGAAAAGAAGCAAAAACAAACTGCACAAAGCAGCTCATTCTGCCGTGGGTTTCATAAGGAACAAATGGGTTGTTCTTGCTCATTTGCTAGTCTAAATTCAAGTGTTCATAAATCCTAACCAAAGGCTAAGGTGTTGGGATCATTGCTTGTGGGTATAAGTCACTTGAGGCTTCAAGTTAGAAGCTAATTAGTCATCAATTCCATCAAACATTCTGCTCAAATCAACCTTGCTGCTGGTCGGTTTTGGAAGCCAAGCAAGTGAGTTTTCAAGCTAGGTTTCAAGGTGTACAAGGTTTATAACAAGGCAAGGGTGTTTTGGTGCTTTGCTTCTTCATTTCCTTCATCATCATCCAAGCATTTTGCAGCCCTTAAACTTGTTTAAGGAGGTATAAACATCTTAACTTTCTACTTAGTTTGTAAGCATATTTGTTCACAACTTGATCCACATGGGATTTGGCTTTAAAAGGTTAAAGTTTAACAAGTAAAACTTGTTAATTACACGCTTCCGTTTATAATGTTTCATAAAATGTTTTAGAACTTATGAACTTGTTAAATCCCAACAATGGTATCTAGAGCCGAAGTTGTTGAAATATGCTTCGAATTATTGTTTTAAACCCACTATATTTGCATTCTAAGTACATGCATGAAAGAAGAATGCAAAAATTGTTGGTTTTGGGTGGGTACTTCATTATGGCCGAATTTATTAGGGTTCAAAATTGGGTTTTGAGCTCTATCATTTGGTCATATTTTGTTGCATGTTACAGTTCACAATCCTAGCGTTGACCTTGTGTTGATTGCATGCTATATTTGGTTGATTTGTTATATTCTTTTGGTATGTAATATTATTCATTCAATTGGCATGTAATAATTATTATTTTGGCTATGTAATTTGTTTTACATTTGGTATGTAAAATAGAATAGGTTGTATTTCATTTTCTAGATAAAAATGTATTAGGATACATATTTTGTAAAATGAAGATACAAGATGATGAAGACTTGAAGAACACAAGGAACATATGGATGCAAGGTTAAGTGGGAGATTTGAAATCTCCTACTTTGTATTATTACCCCTTAACCCGGTGACATTTGTTTTCGGCTAAACCAATGTCCACCAAAATGGCTAGATTGTGAACATACTTGTTTTGCATGTGTGGTTGTTTGTTTGTTTATTGTATTGTATGTTTGGTTGATACAATTAATCACAAAATAACAACAAGCAAAACGACAATTTAATTAGTTAAATTAGACGTATTAATAACATGCAAGACGACAATTTAATTGGTTAAATTAAAAGCAACTAAAGACCTTAATAAATGGTTATTAAGAACAAGAAAAGGATTACATATATATAAAATGGTTTATATCAAGTAATTGGCAAATTACAAGACTTGAAAATGGATTTCAAATGAACCATACACTAAATGCATGTTGGTGTATGGCATAAATGTTTTCTTAAACTAGAATTAACGAAAACTTAAAATCCCTTAATCGACAAGGTAAACAAGTTTAACGCCATCGTTTTGTGGGACACTTAAACATAGTAGGGAACTCATAATGGGATAAAGGTCACCTAACCGTTATGAGCTAACTAATATGGTTAAGGTAAAATTTGCATGCTTGTGGGATAAAGGTCACCTAACCACTTGTATGTTAATTTTACATGTTTACACAAGTAGGACGATTTGATTTGGAAATCATGAACTTAAGGTCACCGAAGCATGAGGAACAAATAGGCGTTGATGGGATAAATATGCCATGCAAAAGGATTGCATGATCCCATAATTTAGAAGTTGCAAAAGGATTGCAATTGTCATATAAATGACTACCTAGCTAAATCAAATAACGGGATAAAGGTTACCTAACCGAAATTTGATTTACCGTTGGATTCTAATATTTAATAAAACAATTATATATAAAAGGGTATTATTTATTAAATTTAAAATCGATACTTAAATGAACTTTGTTAATTTTGTAGATGGCCGCAAATAACAACAACATGCAAATGCACCACTTAACCTAAACAACCTATCATTAAGGTCTCTACTCGAGAAAGACAAACTCAACCATACGAACTTTATGGATTGGTTCCGTAATCTTAGAATTGTCCTCAAACTTGAGGATAAAGCGTATGTGTTGGAGGACCCTATTCCCGACCAACCGGATGAGGAAGATCTAGAGGGCATGGCTTATTATGACAAGTATTGCGCCGATTCGGTGCAAGTCGCTTGCCTAATGCTTGGGACTATGATACCCGAACTCCAAAAGGATTTCGAACATCATAGTGCATATGACATGATTACGCAATTGAAGGAGATGTTCCTTCAACAAGCACGTGTCGAGCGCTTCGAAACGGTTCGAGCATTACATGCATGTCGTATGGATGACACCCAATCCGTATCCTCTTATGTCCTTAAAATGAAAAGCCTTATTGATCGTGCAAACCGTCTTAATCTCAACATATCTAATGAGCTAGCCACTGATCTTATCTTAAACTCCCTTTCAAAGAGGTTTGTCCAATTTGTAATTAATTACAATATGAATGGGATGGATAAGACCATTGGTGAACTTCATGGCATGTTAAGGACGGCCGAAACTAGCATGGGTAAGAGGGCTTCACCCGTGCTAATGATCAATGATAGTGGGTCCAAAGGTAACAACACCTCTAAGCCAAAGGCGGCTAAGAGGAAAGGACCCGCCCATCAAGGCAAGGGAAAGGGGAGGATAGTTACCCCAACCAAAAACAAGAACAAGAAGCAAAAGGTTGCCGGACAAGCAAACCCCAAGGAAGACCCGTGCTTCGGTTGCGGTGAAATGGGTCACTGGAAACGCAATTGCCCGGTCTACCTTAAGGAGTTGAAGGAAAAGAGTGATGCGGGGCAATCCTCAGGTAATATATATATGGTATATATAGAGCTTAGTATTACTTCTTCTAATACATGGGTATTAGACACTGGATGTGGAACTCACATTTGCAATTCTTTGTAGGGGTTCAAAAGAAGTAGCAAGCAAACGGGAACATCAAGTCTCTTTATGGGCAATGGAGCCAAAGTGCTAGTGAAGGCTCAAGGAGACTTTGTATTAAAGCTTCCAAGTGGTTTGGAACTTATTTTGAACAATGTTTTGTATGCACCGAATTTATGTCGAAACATTATTTCAGTTTCCCGTTTAAAACAATGTGGTTTTTATCTTAATTTTGTTAATGATGATGTACACGTTTATTTAGATAATGTATTCTATTTTAAGGCTTCGCCTTCAAATGGAATTTATGAATTGGTTCATGATGACACATCATCTAATAGCTCAATATACCATACAAGCACCAAGAAACTCAAAAGGGATTTGAATGATTCCTACTTATGGCATTGTCGCCTTGGTTGTAACATCCCGCGTTTTTCCGTTAAATTTATTTTTAACACCGTCTTTTTTTCTAAAATGACATCTCTCGTCACCTATACTCGTACACTTCGTTAACTAATGTTCTTGATAATCCCGTTACTCGATTACAACATCTCTCGTTAACTTGCGTTTTAAAAATATTCGTTTGGTTAATTCCCGCACCCGACTACAAACTTGAGGGACTAATTTTGGCACTTGGCCAAAACTTTGTAACTAGTCACCACCACCACCACTTATCCCATTCATTCACCAACTCTTTCTTTCCTACTTCCATTTTTATTCTCTCAAACCTTCAAACACAAATTCATCATCTAATTTGGAACTAGAAAGCTCACAACAAATCCGACTACATATTCTTGATCCTCTCATCATTCTCTACGATTTGATACTAACTACACCGATTTTGGGTAACATTTCTAAAACTCTAGATTTCTTTAAATTCGTGTTTTTGACTTGAAATGTTGTTATTTAGTGTCTATGGCTCGTGTCTAGCATGATTATATGATTTGTATGCTCGATCTTGATGTTTTGGTGTAACTAGCTTGAAAATGAAAAGTGTATGCTTAATCTTTGATTTTGGATGATGAAATGTGTTTAGATGTTAATGTTTGTGTGTTCAAAGTGTTAGTTACTTCAATAGCTCCGTTTTGGTGTGTTGATTGACATGAAAACCTTACATTAACATGATTAGTGATTTTGAGATTTTAGTTAGGGTTTGATAGGCCTTATATGAATTTTTGATGCATCAAATGCTAGGAAATGTTGTTAGTAAGTGTTTAGTTGTATTGTATGATTCATTACCTTCAAAACGGCATATCATATGTGTGGATTGGATTCCCGAAACTTAAAATGCATTTTGTGAACTTGAAACATTGATTTTGAACGTTTAACGAACTTTCGACGAGGTTTTTGTTGTCTTAAATGATAAATTTGATTTAGTAAATGTATCTAGTTGTGTTCCTTGTCGAAAGAGCTTTCCGGTGATATAAAATACATGTTCTAATTGTTTGCGGATCATAAAATGTGATTGTTTGTGTTTTGGTTCGTCCATTTGAGGAATACAGCAAACAGGGCCTGGGAAAAGATCAGGACGCCGTCCAGATACTTGGGACGCCGTCCCACCTTTTGAACCGGGACGCCGTCTAGCTTCTCGGGACGCCGTCCCAACCTTAAAACCGGGACGCCGTCTAGCCATTTGGGACGCCGTCCCATTTGGCTAAAACTGGCTGTTTGCTTTGGTCATTTGACATGAAAATGTTTTCTATGCTACGGACCTCCGATTAACATGAAACTTGGCCAACATGCTCATATATGATTATATAACTTAGAAAAATTGTCGGATACCCAACCCGACCCCGTTGACTTTTCTGTTGACTTTGACCCGACCAAGTTGACTTTTAGTCAAACTTAACTAAACACTTATGCAATCGTTCTAGTCTTTCTTTTATACTTGATTCTTGCATGAAACTTGACAACGTGATTCACATGCTATACTTTTCGAGTCGTAACGAGCCATAGGACTAATTGAACACATTTCACCCGACCTTGTATCGTAACCGGTTAATTGACACAACTTACTTGTTTAGGTCAAGGCTAAGCAACTTTCATGCATACGTTACTTTGTGAAGTACTTTTATACTCGTGCACTCGAGGTGAGATCATAGTCCCACTTTTTCAACAACTTTTTATACTTTTAAATTGTGGGCTGAGAAACATATACCTTGTTACATTTTGTACTACTTACTTTTATACTTTGAACACAAGTACAAGGAAAACAAACATTCCACAGCGAGTTAGAACAAAAATCCTCAATTCGATTATCATTAGTTACACTTGCAGGGTGTAAGCGAGAACTTATATTGTGTGGCCATACGGGTTTGACAAACCCTCATTACGGACGGTTCGCTACCGTCTACGGATGAAATATATTTTCGGGAAACAGTGTATGTTCTAACACTATTGTGATGGGGTTCTATGGAAGGAAACGTTAAGTCTTGATAATTGGGTGCTCGCGAACCAACTTTTGGAATGCAACTTTTGGATGATCAATTTATGGAAATACTAAATCTTGTGGTTCAAAATATAACTTTTATTAATACACCTATGATTTCACCAACGTTTTTCGTTGATAGTTTTCTATATGTTTCTCAGGTTCATACTTGGCTATTTGATACATGCTTCCGCGTACACTCATTCTTGCTTGGGGTCAAGCATACATACATACATACGCTAGGGATAGTACTTTTGGATTCAAACTTTTGTTTACATACTTACGCTATTTATAGCAACTGTGTTTTTCAACTTATATTATGTCGCAAGTTATTTCATTTATACTTTATGACTTTTGTAAACTTAGACTTGTTGTCGAACGGTTTTGTAAACTAAACTTGCAAGTCTTGTACCTTTCAAATGAATGCGACATAATTTTGGTCAAACGAGTCTCATATAGGGACTACGACCACGCAACGGGACCTAAGTTAACGGCGCCGTCAATAACGGTTTTGGTCGGGTCGTTACAAGTGGTATCAGAGCGTTGGTTGTAGGGAACTAGGACGTGCATTAGTGTGTCTAACAGAGTCGTTAGGACGCATTAGTGAGTCTAGACTACAACCGGATAGTTAACCATTGCATTCTGACATACATTTGCTATAGATAGCACTTACTTGACTACTTGTGCATTATACTTGAATCATTCTTAGGCAAACTTTTTAATGGTACCCAACCTTCATCATACGAACTCGTATTCCGCCACTTTTTGGTAACACACGTAAATTCATGATTCATACACGTATGGATGACGACGACTTCATTAGTCACACTTGTTCGGGAACTCTGTCTCCCGGATTGTTATTTGCCACCGTTTCAACTTACTATCGGTTTCCCACTGGTGTTTCTTACTATCTACTTTTTGGTGTTACTACCATCACTACTCTAGGTGAGTATCGTCATCAACATTTATCACTACGGTTGCGTGCTACTTGTTATCATGACTCGTTACTCTTTTCATACCTAAATACATATTGTCTGACTCGAACCACATTGACGTGAACAATCGACTATACACTTCCCTCGGGGAACGCATCTTCAGAGTTGCACCAATTCTTTCGATTTAATACGAGTCACGTTTGAGACGTCGTTACATTTTGTTTATTTTAGATTTTCGCGATGACACGAACTTGAATCTATGGAGTGATGTGGGAATGGAGGTATGAGTTAGCATAATATAACTACACTCGATCAACGTAGTTATATTACGGTAAGACATACCAAAGTTCTAGTGACGCGTGATGGTGGTTAGACTCGATCAACCTAAACACCACCATGTGCCATGTACATGACTTCATCTTTTCATGTTTGGACATCCGAAAACTCCGAGAATATTTATAACAACCATACCGGGGACACACCTTCAATTATTGTCAAATTATATTTATGCTTCCGAATGAATTACCGATTCCATTCGACTTCAACCGTATGTCACACGGGTATACTAGCTCGTCCTCGCGCAGTCTTGTTGACTAACTACAATTTACTCGTTATGCTCACATCGGGGCGGAACTTCTCTCTCACCACACTCGTACTTCCGGTTCAGGAAATCTTTATTCTAAACTCCCAATGGAGGGAGGGACTCTCCACGTTATACTAGTATTCGCCTCGAGGGTGAATAGTCTCGACGAACGTATTTGAAAACCGATAAATTTTCCGCGACGCGAATTTTCTTGAGAAACTTGTCCTAGCTAACGTTTTCAATTCCTAGCAAACGTGTTCAATATGCCTTAGGGAAATGTACCCCGTTTCGGATCGAGATCCTCGTTTCACTTCTAGATTTTGGAGTACCTTACAAAAAGCCTCGGGACGGCGTTTAGACATGAGTACCGCGTACCACCCACAACCCGACGGACCGAACAAACATGCGATTTAAACCTTGGAAACCATAATACAAGTTTGTATTACCAACTTCAAATTTACTTGAGAAAAGTATTTTCCTTTAACCGAATCCTCGTACTACAATGATTTTCATTCGAGTTTTAACGTCACTCCTTTTGAAACCACATGTGACCGGAAACGTCATTCTCCTTTGTCGAACCAAGTAAACGATGATCAATTCACCGGGGCCGAGGTTATTCATGAGCAACCGAGAAAATTTATTCATATTCAGGTAAAACCCTACGCGACTCGTCATCACCAAGAGCTACGCCGATGCTAGACGTAAACATTTCAAATTCCACGTGGGAAACCGCGTCACGTTAAGAGTCGCACCTTGGAAAGGTGCAATCCGTTTCGGGAAAACGTAGGAAGCTAAATCCGCGATATTTTGATCCTTTAACTTCTTGGAGTGTTTTGGACCCGTCGCTAGCCGTTTAGACTTTTCCGACTCATTTTGGGTCTCCGTTTATCCTACATTCGATGTATCAACTCAAAGACGTGTTTTGCGAAACGAGAACTTGTTATCTCCTTCGATGAACTCACTATCGACGATAAACCTCACTTCCTAGGAGGACCGGTTGAAACCATGAATCATGAAAGCCAAACCTTAAAACAACATATGATCCCGACCGTCAAAATTCGTTGAAATACCCTAGGACGTACTTACCCCTCATTCGTAGAATTGGCAACACAAGATCTCGAGGAAGATTCAACAACTACTACTTCCAACTAAATTTCGGGACGAAATTTCTTTTGAGGTGTGGATAATGTAACATCCCGCGTTTTTCCGTTAAATTTATTTTTAACACCGTCTTTTTTTCTAAAATGACATCTCTCGTCACCTATACTCGTACACTTCGTTAACTAATGTTCTTGATAATCCCGTTACTCGATTACAACATCTCTCGTTAACTTGCGTTTTAAAAATATTCGTTTGGTTAATTCCCGCACCCGACTACAAACTTGAGGGACTAATTTTGGCACTTGGCCAAAACTTTGTAACTAGTCACCACCACCACCACTTATCCCATTCATTCACCAACTCTTTCTTTCCTACTTCCATTTTTATTCTCTCAAACCTTCAAACACAAATTCATCATCTAATTTGGAACTAGAAAGCTCACAACAAATCCGACTACATATTCTTGATCCTCTCATCATTCTCTACGATTTGATACTAACTACACCGATTTTGGGTAACATTTCTAAAACTCTAGATTTCTTTAAATTCGTGTTTTTGACTTGAAATGTTGTTATTTAGTGTCTATGGCTCGTGTCTAGCATGATTATATGATTTGTATGCTCGATCTTGATGTTTTGGTGTAACTAGCTTGAAAATGAAAAGTGTATGCTTAATCTTTGATTTTGGATGATGAAATGTGTTTAGATGTTAATGTTTGTGTGTTCAAAGTGTTAGTTACTTCAATAGCTCCGTTTTGGTGTGTTGATTGACATGAAAACCTTACATTAACATGATTAGTGATTTTGAGATTTTAGTTAGGGTTTGATAGGCCTTATATGAATTTTTGATGCATCAAATGCTAGGAAATGTTGTTAGTAAGTGTTTAGTTGTATTGTATGATTCATTACCTTCAAAACGGCATATCATATGTGTGGATTGGATTCCCGAAACTTAAAATGCATTTTGTGAACTTGAAACATTGATTTTGAACGTTTAACGAACTTTCGACGAGGTTTTTGTTGTCTTAAATGATAAATTTGATTTAGTAAATGTATCTAGTTGTGTTCCTTGTCGAAAGAGCTTTCCGGTGATATAAAATACATGTTCTAATTGTTTGCGGATCATAAAATGTGATTGTTTGTGTTTTGGTTCGTCCATTTGAGGAATACAGCAAACAGGGCCTGGGAAAAGATCAGGACGCCGTCCAGATACTTGGGACGCCGTCCCACCTTTTGAACCGGGACGCCGTCTAGCTTCTCGGGACGCCGTCCCAACCTTAAAACCGGGACGCCGTCTAGCCATTTGGGACGCCGTCCCATTTGGCTAAAACTGGCTGTTTGCTTTGGTCATTTGACATGAAAATGTTTTCTATGCTACGGACCTCCGATTAACATGAAACTTGGCCAACATGCTCATATATGATTATATAACTTAGAAAAATTGTCGGATACCCAACCCGACCCCGTTGACTTTTCTGTTGACTTTGACCCGACCAAGTTGACTTTTAGTCAAACTTAACTAAACACTTATGCAATCGTTCTAGTCTTTCTTTTATACTTGATTCTTGCATGAAACTTGACAACGTGATTCACATGCTATACTTTTCGAGTCGTAACGAGCCATAGGACTAATTGAACACATTTCACCCGACCTTGTATCGTAACCGGTTAATTGACACAACTTACTTGTTTAGGTCAAGGCTAAGCAACTTTCATGCATACGTTACTTTGTGAAGTACTTTTATACTCGTGCACTCGAGGTGAGATCATAGTCCCACTTTTTCAACAACTTTTTATACTTTTAAATTGTGGGCTGAGAAACATATACCTTGTTACATTTTGTACTACTTACTTTTATACTTTGAACACAAGTACAAGGAAAACAAACATTCCACAGCGAGTTAGAACAAAAATCCTCAATTCGATTATCATTAGTTACACTTGCAGGGTGTAAGCGAGAACTTATATTGTGTGGCCATACGGGTTTGACAAACCCTCATTACGGACGGTTCGCTACCGTCTACGGATGAAATATATTTTCGGGAAACAGTGTATGTTCTAACACTATTGTGATGGGGTTCTATGGAAGGAAACGTTAAGTCTTGATAATTGGGTGCTCGCGAACCAACTTTTGGAATGCAACTTTTGGATGATCAATTTATGGAAATACTAAATCTTGTGGTTCAAAATATAACTTTTATTAATACACCTATGATTTCACCAACGTTTTTCGTTGACAGTTTTCTATATGTTTCTCAGGTTCATACTTGGCTATTTGATACATGCTTCCGCGTACACTCATTCTTGCTTGGGGTCAAGCATACATACATACATACGCTAGGGATAGTACTTTTGGATTCAAACTTTTGTTTACATACTTACGCTATTTATAGCAACTGTGTTTTTCAACTTATATTATGTCGCAAGTTATTTCATTTATACTTTATGACTTTTGTAAACTTAGACTTGTTGTCGAACGGTTTTGTAAACTAAACTTGCAAGTCTTGTACCTTTCAAATGAATGCGACATAATTTTGGTCAAACGAGTCTCATATAGGGACTACGACCACGCAACGGGACCTAAGTTAACGGCGCCGTCAATAACGGTTTTGGTCGGGTCGTTACATTGGTCACATAAACAAGAACCGAATGCATACACTTCAAAAGAATGGACTTTTGAAATCAAATGAGATGGACTCGTTTGATGTATGTGAATCTTGTTTACAAGGCAAAATGACTAAAGCACCTTTCAAAGGGACCTATGAAAGGGCTAAAGACTTATTGGGATTAATACATTCGGATGTGTGTGGACCCTTTAAGCCCATGACTAGGAATGGTGAAAGATACTTTGTTACATTCATTGATGACTTCAGTCGTTTCGGATATGTCTACTTGTTAAGGCATAAGGATGAAACTTTTGAAGCATTCAAAGAATATCAAAACGAAGTACAAAATCAACTCAACAAGGCAATCAAGGTACCGCGTACCGATAGAGGAGGTGAATACCTAAGCGATGCTTTCCAAGATCATCTTAGGAGTTGTGGGATTATCTCGCAACTTACTCCACCAGGAACACCCCAACTTAATGGAGTTTCCGAAAGGAGGAACCGAACCCTAATGGATATGGTTCAATCTATGATAGCAAGAAGCTCGTTACCTATGTCATTTTGGGGTCATTGTCTATGCTCCGCGGCTCGTATTTTAAATATGGCCCCAACCAAGAAAGTGGAACGAACTCCTCACGAGATGTGGTTTGGAAAACCTCCTTCTCTTTCATACTTAAAAGTATGGGGATGTGAAGCTTATCCAAAGCGCTATAATGCTAATAAGTTGCATGCTCGATCCACGAAGTGTATCTTCATAGGATATCCCAAGGATGATATGGGATACTATTTCTATGATCCGACCGAGCAAAATGTATTTGTTGCTCGAAAGGCGGAATTCCTTGAAACTAAGTTCCTAATGGAAGGTAATAGTGAAAGGAAGATAGATCTTGAAGAGGTTCAAGATCAAGTAGATGATACACAATTGGTTGACACTAGCACTCAACATGATAATGTTGAGAGTGATCAAATGGATGATCAAAATACACAAGACGTTCGCAGATCTGGTAGGATTAGTAATCCTCCTGAGAGATATGGGTTTCTCATGGATGGTTGCTATGTGGTTGATTTGGATGAACCAACAAACTACCAAGATGCTTTATCAAGGATTGATAAGGATAAATGGTAGGAAGCCATGAACGCTGAGATGCAATCCATGTATGACAACCAAGTTTGGGAACTTGTTGAACAACCTACTGGCTCAAGGCTAGTTGATTGTAAATGGCTTTTCAAGATGAAAACCGACATACATGGAAACTTGGATACATATAAAGCTAGACTTGTAGCAAAAGGTTTCACTCAAACTCAAGGGGTTGACTATGATGAAACTTTTTCGCCTGTGGCAATGCTAAAGTCTATTAGGATATTACTTGCCATTGCTGCTCATTATGATTATGAAATATGGCAAATGGATGTCAAGATCGCTTTCCTAAACATACATCTTGAGGAAGATGTCTACATGGTTCAGCCTGAAGGTTTTGTTGATCCGAAATATCCTAAGAAGGTATGCAAGTTAAAGAAGTCAATCTACGGATTGAAACAAGCATCTAGAATGTGGAATCATCGTTTTAATGAGGAGGCCAAGATATTTGGCTTCATTAAAAATGGTGATGAAGCTTGTGTATACAAGAAGGCTAGTGGGAGCACCATTATGTTCCTTGTATTATATGTGGATGATATATTATTATTTGGAAATGATGTTCCGGCAATGCAAGGAGTTAAAACTTGGTTAAGTAAATGCTTCTCCATTAAGGATCTTGGAGAAGCACAATACGTTTTGGGGATTGGGATCTACAGGGATAGATCCAAGAAGCTGATAGGTTTGAATCAAAGTGCATACATTGAAAAGATCTTGAAAAGGTTCAAGATGGAGAACTCTAAGAAAGGTTTGGTACCTATTCAAAAGGGAACACTTC
This sequence comes from Rutidosis leptorrhynchoides, assembly GCF_046630445.1. NCBI lineage: Eukaryota > Viridiplantae > Streptophyta > Magnoliopsida > Asterales > Asteraceae > Rutidosis > Rutidosis leptorrhynchoides. The sequence goes on from NC_092340.1 coordinate 205,875,336, forward strand.
TCAGTTCATCTCAGTGCCCCACCACGAAAGATGAACAAGAGAGAATGAAGAAAGTCCCATATGTGTCTGCCATTGGGTCAATCATGTATGCAATGATATGCACTAGACCGGATGTGTCATGCGCTCTTAGCCTGACAAGTAGATACCAGAATAACCCAGGAAACAGTCATTGGATTGCTGTTAAAAGTATATTGAAATACCTTAGGAGGACTAAGGATATGTTTCTAATATATGGGTCTGGTGAGGAGGAACTCGCTGTAAAAGGTTACATGGATGCGAGTTTCCAAACTGATCGAGATGATTCTCGATCACAATCCGGTTATGTCTTCACATTAAATGGTGGTGCGGTCTCTTGGAAGAGTTCAAAACAGGATGTTGTTGCATTATCCACTACAGAGTCGGAGTACATTGCCGCCTCATTGGCAGCTCAGGAAGCTGCATGGATGAAGAAATTCATAGACGACTTAGGAGTGGTCCCATCCATTCAGGACCCTCTTGAGATCTTTTGTGACAACGAGGGTGCGATTGCTCAAATCAAAGAACCTTCTGCTCACCAAAAGACCCGTCACATTGAGCGGAGATTCAACTACATAAGGGATGAAGTTGAAAAGGGAAAGATATGTATTCGCAAAGTTCACACAGATCTTAACATAGCAGATCCTCTCACGAAGCTCTTACATGGAGCAAAACATACAGGACATGTTTGTGCATTAGGGCTTCGATATTCTAGTGATTGGTCATGATCTGTTTTAAGTATTGTAATGGAACGAAATTATTCAAACTCATGAATATAATTATGGTATTAATTTATTTAGAGTCATGTTCCTATTTTGCATATTTTATCCATGAATAAGTAATTATTCTAAATTCCGTAGTCGATCACATTCGTGGGAATAAGTGTGAGGTTTAGACTATTATGAACTTGGATTGGTATACATTCACGGACTGAATGTGGGGCAAGGTTGCTACCAAGGTTCATAGATATTTGTGGGATGCAAATATTGGAAGACCCGCCCTCAAGATTTGCTAAATGGAGCCTTTGTGGTTGATCACATGTAATCTTGAGTAAAGGCGAATATCATTGTATCCTCTGACCCGAGATACATATTGGGTTCAGATATTTACCAAGTATTGTGCCTTGATTCTTTCCTTCGCTATTCTGAAATATGGTAGTTCATAAGGAAGAGCTCAGGTACAATGCAAGGTACATATTTAGGACGTATGTAGTCAAGATGGAATTTGTCCCTCTTATTCGTTGAGAGTCAGATGTCTAAGGCCTGATAAAGTTAAATCTAGAAAGAGAGTGATCACTCTGTGTCTCTTGGATTTAACATGACATCTAGGACGAAAGGAAATAATGAAAGATTCACCTATTCATATTCGAGATGGAAACTTGAAGAGGATGATGTTATTGAATGGCACAAAGTCATAACATATTGGGGGTGATGGACGATCGTTAGGTGGTATCCATCACTTGCATTAATTTCTTATGGTTCTCGTGCAAGTGGGAGATTGAAAGCATTTCATATGCCCGGGAGACGTATTAAATCAATGTGGCTAATATGTTATGATCCAAGTCGGGTCATACCCAATAACAAGCTTACCGACACCTTATAAGTATTTAATCTTAACGATTGGGTCGTTAAATAAATACGCGACACTTAGACTTTAGAAAATCGGTTTTCTGAAATATTTTCACTTGAGATAAATTATTTGGATAATTTATATATAATGAGGAATTGATTATTTATAAGTTTAAATAATCATATTATGTTGTAATTTGTAAAATGGTTTACAAAATCACAAGTAACCAAATAAATACATAATGTATTTATTAAGTTTTATAAAAAAAAATTAATTTTTTTTTTATAATCTAAGGAAGTAGCCGTTTTGGGGACTCCAAGAATGAGTCACCCATGCTTGCTTGGTTACTTGTAGCAACATATTCTTTAAGGGCATGCTAGGACTCACTTTGACCAAGATTTGCACAAGTCTTTAAGTCCTTTTTTCCCTTGACTCAAACACTCTTACATGCACTTCCAATTCAAGTGAAAAGAAGCAAAAACAAACTGCACAAAGCAGCTCATTCTGCCGTGGGTTTCATAAGGAACAAAGGGGTTGTTCTTGCTCATTTGCTAGTCTAAATTCAAGTGTTCATAAATCCTAACCAAAGGCTAAGGTGTTGGGATCATTGCTTGTGGGTATAAGTCACTTGAGGCTTCAACTTAGAAGCTAATTAGTCATCAATTCCATCAAACATTCTGCTCAAATCAACCTTGCTGCTGGTCGGTTTTGGAAGCCAAGCAAGTGAGTTTTCAAGCTAGGTTTCAAGGTGTACAAGGTTTATAACAAGGCAAGGGTGTTTTGGTGCTTTGCTTCTTCATTTCCTTCATCATCATCCAAGCATTTTCCAGCCCTTAAACTTGTTTAAGGAGGTATAAACATCTTAACTTTCTACTTAGTTTGTAAGCATATTTGTTCACAACTTGATCCACATGGGATTTGGCTTTAAAAGGTTAAAGTTTAACAAGTAAAACTTGTTAATTACACGCTTCCGTTTATAATGTTTCATAAAATGTTTTAGAACTTATGAACTTGTTAAATCCCAACATTAAAATGATGGAAATGATTATTTATGTTAAACTAATGAACTCACCAACCTTTTGGTTGACACTTTAAAGCATGTTTATTCTCAGGTATGAAAGAAATATTTCGCTGTGCATTAGCTCATTTTAAGGATATTATTTGGAGTCATTCATGGCATATTTCGAAACACGTTGCATTCGAGTCGTTGAGTTCATCAAGATTATTATTAAGTCAAATATAGTTGGATGTATTATGAAATGGTATGCATAATCTCAACTTTCGATGAAAAGAACGTTTGTTTTTTTTAAAAATGAATGCAATGTTTGTAAAATGTATCATATAGAGGTCAAATACCTCGAGATGTAACCAACTATTGTGAATCGTTTATAATCGATATGGACTTTGTCCAGATGGATTAGGACGGGTCGCTTCACGCGTCAATTAGGCGTGCACAAATTCTCGAAATTAGTGATGTTCCCTAATTCTTAGGTTACCAAGCAATAATAATCAGGGAAAAAATATTCATATCAATTGTGGCAATTATCACGTCCACATAATTCAATGGTGGCAATTATCACGTCCACATAATTCATTCGAGGAATGTTTTGCTTGTGTCTATCTTGTCAAACATTTATAAAAGCATTTCATGTATTCGCAGTTCAAAATGTATTTCAAAAGTATTTAATAAAGCAGTTGTAAAAACAGCGCATGTATTCTCAGTCCCAAAAATGTAAAGAGTAAAAGGGATTCAAATGAACTCAGCTAATGTATTTTGTAGTAAAAATACATATGACTATATTGAACAATGCAGGGTTGGCCTCGAATTCACGAACCTATATCAATTGTATATCTATTAAAACATATAATATCAATTAAACAAGTTATTATATATTAATATTAATATACTTAATAATTTGTAGGTTAAATAGTTTAATAATAACTATTTTGTATATTATAAATAAAAATTAATATTTGTATATATATGAATATATTAAAATATGTTTATTTGTTATATATAACTTAATTAATATTTTATAATAATAACATTTTATGTTAATCAAAATGTAATATTAGTATAGTTAGGATATAAGTAAAAAATATATATATAAATAAATATCATTTGTTTATCTAAATAATAATTATAATAATACTTAAAAATAGTAATAGTAATAATAATAGTGTTAATAATAATAATAATAATAATAATAATAATAATAATAATAATAATAATAATAATAACAACAAAATTGTTATTGTTAATAATATTACTAATAATAGTAACAATACTTAATAATAATTGTAATTATAATAATAATAGGATTTAATAATAATAACCATAATAATGTTAAAAATAATACTAAATGAAGATTCTTATGACACTTTTAATAATGATAATACTTAATAATAAATAAAATGTTATATGTTAATAAAAATAATGATATTTATAATATTTGTAATATCACTAATATTAATAATAATAATTGTAGTAATAATAATAATAATAATAAAATGAAATACTACCTTAAAGTAACCAATTTCTAAAAAGAAATGCTATTGCCCGGGATCGAACCCAAGACCTCTTGCTAACCCAACAACACTCAACACCACTCCTCTGTCTTTGTTTTTCTGAAGTATTTGGAACCTAAAATCTATATAACCCGTTTTCTCTTATAACTTGGCCCAACAACAACAATATGGGACACGACCCAAAGAAATATGACAGTCCAACAGAATAGATATATCAGTCCAGGTATAAAACGGATCACTGTCCAGCTGTGTTTGAAGGTTGTATTCGGCCAAAAAAATAATAAATAAATAAGTAAAAGAATGAAATGTGATGGCCTAGTAAGAATTTGTACAGCTCGATTTCCCATCTTTTTTTAATACCCAAGTGGGTTTATTTGATAATGGTTGTCTGCCACTAAGGAACAAGAAAAGGAAATGTGCAAATCACCAACAATTCATGCTCTCTATCGCCTTTATGTCTTCGCATGACCCGAAACAGAAAAGAAGATATGCAGCAGTCAAGTGTGTGTTTAACTAAGAAAATAAAAGAATATAGAAGTAGATATAGCTAGTCAGTACGTCGATAAATACAAGAAATATAGCAGTAGTTGTAGTCATGTACAATGGTGGCTTTTTGTTTGTTTTCCTTCGATCGAAAATAGTAAAAAAAAAATAGCTGCAACAGCAACTTGTAACTGTAAAGAATGGTGGCGGTTTTTGTGGTGATTAAATGATGTTTGATTGAAGATGGTCGTGAACTAAGGTGGTTGTTTCAACAGAGAGAGAGGCGAGAGAGAGATGGTGGCAGTTATGGTGATTCAAAGTGTGAGTGGTGACCTCGGTGATGGTTGGCCGACGGTTTGCAGGTCACGGTGGTGGTGGTTACGTTCTCGGGTTTAAGGTGGTTTGGTGTTTCATTTAGTAAAAGTATCCTATACGAGTAACAAGACTGACGAGTATTAACATTGTTTGTGTTTGTGTGGTCGAACAACAACACACATGAAATAATGAATAAAAGTATTTAAATGGGTTTTGTTAGTAATCAACTTGGATAAAATCACAGGTGTAGTTTAGTAGCAGAACGGGTGACTATGTCGATCAAGGTGGTGGCTCAATGAAATAATAGAAGTAATAAATTGTGAAGGTTTCATGGTGGTGTTCCTGCTTGATGGTTTCACGAAGGAGGAGAGAAGGGAGAGAGATTGAGAAAGAGAGATATTGAAAGGGTGGACATTTACGTTCAATCGTAGAAAGAGAAAAAGAGATATAGTGTAACGTCCTCCCAATAGGGTCTGGAAGGAACGTCACTAATATCAAAACATACCAACATTTTATAATAAATGAGAACAATACTAAATGATGAATTTAACTTTAATGAGTACGCAGCGGAAAATGAAATATCGTTACAATGACAGGAATAACAATATCGTAAATGTTCACATGCAGAAGTAATAAATGCGATATCTCTTGATCCTATGTCCAAGTAGCATCACATAAGCAGTAAGTATAAGAGCTTGAATCAAACAGCACCTGAGACAAAACATGCTAAAGTGTCAACCAAAAAGGTTGAGTGAAGTTCATAGGTTTAACAAAAAGTTTGTCGTTGTTTTAGACCACAAGATTTAGTTTGTAAAGTTGATCTCCCGCAGGATCAAAAAGTTATGCCAATGCGTGATATTTAGACTAAACGTTCAAGTTTGCCCCATGACAAGTTGTGTCTGTCCTTGTCGGTTTAATTTCATTATTAAGTAATACAATGACTTGGTCAAATGTATCGGGGACGTTACTCCCGATAGGCCTACCCCCAATAATTAAGCATGCTGCAGCAATTAAAAAATATCACTGTAGGGACTTAGTCGGACATAGCCGGGTATAGCATAGTTTAACAGTTTGGTACTTGTGTCTAAAGTGTAAAAAGTAAAAACAGCATGTGTCTCACCCCAAGTAAAAGTAAGTAAGTTTGCTAGCAATTAAAGAGGGGCTATGAATTCACCTTAGTAAATAGAGAGAGAGTTATTCCTCAAAATAAAGAGTTGAACGAGTGAGCAGGAAAATCAACCTATTGACATTTAAGAGTAGTTAAGTGTTTTGCCCATGTTTAAGTTTAAGTATGTGTTTAAGTATAGTTTGTTTTACTAAGTTTCTATTCCTAGTAAGTTACTATTTTTATAAAGTTTCCATTTTTAGAAATTTTCTTATTTTACTAAGTTTCTATGACTAGAGAGTTTCTACTTTTATCAGTGTTTTCCATTTTAGGATACTTGTCGTATTAGATAAGCTTCCAATCACCCCTTTCCCTTCGAATGGCTAATTTAGATCTAGGGGCTTGAGCCATAGGACCCTTTAAATCGGAAATCCAAACCCTCTGCCTAGAATCTCATAGAAACCATTCGTCAAGAAAGTTCGAAGATCTATACATCTCTAATACATATCCCAAAATATTTTTATGTTACAATATAAGTAGTAGGTTATAGGTGCTAGTAATAGTAATAGTGTATACATGTTATTTATTTTATTTTTAATTGCATATAATTTATAACATTATTTACATATTTCGGTAAAAATAATAACCGAAGTAAAAATTAAAAAGTAAAAAGTAAAAAGTAAAAAGTGAAAAGTAAAAAAAATAAAAAGTAAGAAAAGAATACTTACTAGTAGTAATTCTTCAAAGAGAGAATGAGAGAAATTTTGGTGTGAGTTTGAATGAGAAATGAGGGGTATTTATACTTGAAAAAATTAGGTAAAAAGAATAAAATAATTAAAAGAAAAAGAAATATTTAATTCTTAATGGGATTTTAAAATTAAAAAGTATTAAATGTTAGGTCATGGGATAATGCACAAAATAAAATAATAAAAGTAGTTTTTCCATTAAAATTTTTAATTAAAAAGTAATTTATTTATTTATTTTTTATTTATTTTAAGGATTTTTTTATGTAAATAAACAAATTTATTTAATGTTTTTCCAAGAATATTTGTCAATAATATTTTATTTTTATTTTTTTTATTTTTGTTTTATTTAATTAATAAATACAAATTTTGCATAAAAATAATAAATAATTCGGTATTTTGTATTTTTAATAATAATTATGATTTTAATTATTAAACTTTAGTTTTAGTAAGTTTGTAAATATTATTACATTTATATATAATTGGATTTATTATATAGTTAAATATATAATACATTAACTAAATAATAAAAGTGATACAAAGTTTATATACTTAGTTAAATTATGTCAAATTATATAAATTAATAATATATTATTTATTTAAGCATACATTGTTGACTAAAAATTACTATTCGATCAATATTTAATTGTATATGACAACCCTTAATACATATAGTCAGACATATAACCCTAGGGTTAATTTAGTAATTTAGAAGTTGAAAAGTGAGGGTTGTTACAGTACCTCCCCGTTAATAAAAACTTCGTCCCGAAGTTTTAGGTAGACTTCTCGGATGCATCAGCGGTTGAGAAGAGATGGGGATATTTCTGTTTCATTTGGTCTTCACGTTCCCAGGTATGTTCGGGGCCTTGCGTGTTTTCCAAAGGATAGAATATTGTTTTGTTTCAAGCGTTTAAGTCATACAAACCATAATCTCTATAGGTTCTTCTACGAAGTGCATTTTATCATTAATGCAGAGATCATTCAAAATGATGATGTTATGCAAGTCATTTTAGTAAATTGGATACATGAAATGTGTTATGAATAATATTGAGCTCATTTAAAACCTTGAGCGCTTATGCTGCAATATTAGGCAGACAAAACAGAGAGGAGTTCATGAAAACCATAGTCATGAAATTTGATAGAGATCGTCATTCTTTATAACAAGAATGATGAATTAGAGTTTTATCGACATTAAATAATATGGATAAAGTAATTCGATAATAGAAAGAGTATAAACGAAGCTATCGTAAAAGAGTAAATGAGAAAATTAAATGTTCGCCTTAACTTTTGACTTAGTTACGATTGATTTCCGGATTTCAAGGAATTAAAGAAATCTTCGAAATCTTTATAAGATTTGATTTTCCGGTAATTACGGAAATTAGGATTTTCTTTAATTAAATGCGGTGAATTGCCTCGATTGCTGTGTCTGGAATTTTCGCTATAAATTAGCTTCTTCCGTTTCATTATCTTCACCACTTATATACTTTCTTTCTCAATTCATACTTCCAAAAGTTTTGTTAATATGCTCAATCTAGTTCTTGTCTTTGACATTATATTGGTTATCGCCACAATCATCCTTCTTTTCCAACTCCCACCAGAGGAGTCTGTTTACTTCTATTATGCTCTAGGATTTATTGTGTTTTTAGTTCTCCCGTGTCTTTATATTGCTATACGCATTGATATACACGGTTTGTAATTTCAGTGTTGTTATCGGGATTTATATTTTCCCTTATATGTCGAAGCTTCATGCTTTTGTAAAGCAAGTAACGGTCCAGAATTCGTAGGTATGAAGTTTCGAATGATCATGATATTCAAAGCAGAAGGAAAGGTAATAGCACGATTTGATTTGTCATATTACCAGAATATTCGAAAAAGACCGAATTATCAAGAAAAATATTTTCTTGATATGTTTAGATTTTAAATAGATAATAGTCGTGTAACATGACAAATGATGATTATAAAGTCTATGAATCATCATCTTCCATTAAAAATTTAGCATGACTTACTGTAATATAATCACGTTGGCCTGACATCATTATATTATACTAACTCATGCTTCAATTCCCAACACTACTTCAAATCATTCATAATTTAAACTTGAACTTTACAGAATATAGAAACTAAAACAGTTTCCTTTATGATGTGATAAAGATATCGCAAAGAGATAATTAATTGCTGACAAGAATCGTTATAAAGATATCTTCAGAAATATAGAGGATATTTATAACAAAAGATACAGTGATATCTCAGAATTTCTAAGTTCCAATGACGAGGAAAATTCTTTTGTTTCCTCTGCATTTAATGCTACCATATCTGAATCATTGGTTATCAATCCGAGATGGTTTAAAGAAATTTTATTTTTTTTAGATGATTAAACGCTGATTGTAATCGTCAACGGATCTAATGGTTAACGAATAGGCGTTGTTGATGATAATTTCGGTGGTTTGATGTGATAATTCATCATAGAATACGAATGAATTTAATTCATGAATGTAGTGATCTTTAGCAAGATAACACCTGCTAAAGCTTTACTTGAATTCTGGTATGTTAATTTCAGAATGTGTAATTAAATTTGTATGAAAATGATTGTGTATCACAGTGAAGGCAGTGAGTATAATTAATGATTTATGAATCGAAATTGAAGAATGTACAGTGTATTTATGTGAGATGTAAATATTTCTCGGGTATTACCTACCCGTTAAAATATTTTCACAATTAGCAGTTTTTACAATCTTTATGAAGATATACGTTCATATATGTATTCTTCATATATAATCATGGATTTAATGAGTTAATATATATTAAACTCATTTGATTTGCGGTTTGGAACGAGAGTAAATAATCTCCAAAATCTTAGAGATTTCATAATTGTTGCGAAATATTTCGCTAATGAAGTTATGAATCAATACATTCATTGTTATACTTGATTTATTATGAAATGGAGTTTATTGTGCTGAGGCAGTGATTAAAAATTGTTAAGTCATTAGCGAAGGGTGTACATCATAGCATATTAGTGATATGAATTAACCAAGTAGTACATACTAGTTGAGATTCTCACGTAATTGCTTAGTACGACAAGATTTATTATTGTTCCAAATCATATATATATAAGGTATACATATATAATTCTTCACGAAGAATGAGTCAATACATCTTAACTCTTTATTGCTAATATTCCTTGGTATCTATGGGGCGTATCATGTTGATGTTTGAGGTACTGAGTGTGTTGTTGAGGCGGGGGATGCGAATGTTGTTGTTGATGAAGCTGATGCTGTTAGTGGTGATGTTGATGGTACTGGTGGTGATGCTGGTTATGCTGCTGGTGCTGCTGCTGGTGTTCGTAGGTTTTGCACCAGATTTTCCAGAGCCACTACTCGAGCGCGAAGCTCGTTGACTTCTTCTATTATTCCGGGATGATTGGTGGTTGGAACAAGGGGGTGAATAAGATCTAGAATCTTTGATATTATATATTCGTGACGGGATACCCTGGAAAGAAGAGAGAAAATGGTGTTTCGGACTGGTTCGCCGGTAAGCGCTTCCGGTTCTTCGCCAAGAGGTGAATTCGGTTGGTGGAAGGGATCACCTTCTTCTTGTCTCCATTGATTGAGTCGGCTACGAACCCATCCTCAATTCATCCAGAATAGATGATGGCTGATTGGTTTGTTTGTTCCGGTTACACTGCCTTGGGAGCTTGAAGAGTTTGAGAAATTCATATTATATGTTTGGAATAGGGTTTGATATGAAATGGGTATTGAATACCGAATGATATATTCGTCTCCTTGAATACGTATTTATAGCAAAAAGATTTCCGTAATTTATGGAGGAAATTTAGGATAAGTGGTAGACAAAGTTTATAGACATGATAATATATGATAAGATATGATGTGTCATCCATTTATGTAATAATGGTGGTATGACGTGTTGAGATTTGTAACCAGATATTGATTAAAGAATTTCAATTCGTATACTGTGATAACCCAATAATATTTTCCGGTTCGCAAACCGATGCATAAAGGCATAAGATACGTAAGTGTTTGAAATAGTAGCAGGAGCTTGTGGATGAACCGTTATCTTCAATAACATATAGAAGTTTGATAAACTTGATAGGTCATAAGTTTGAAAAAAAAAATTAAGTGGAATAAAGATGAATATGATATAAACGAAACACTTTATTTTATTAAGAACAAGGCTTTAAACAAGCCTTCTTATTACACGATTTGGGGATAGAAATAGTTTAAGGCCTAGCCTTTGCATAGACAAGGAATTGGAAAAATAATCTAGGAAATATTAAGATTGAAGTAATCTTCATATTTCTTCTTCTCATCCTCCACCTTCTTCATAAACTCATCAACTTTCTTGTTCCTCGCCTTTTGTTTCTCATGCAGGAACTCGAGATTATCATAAAGGTTAGAAACTTCATTGTTGATTACATGGTACTTGTGGTCCCTTATAGAAAGTTGATTATTCACGCGGTTTTCCTCCATCTTCAATCTAAGGTCAACATCTTCTCTTAGGCAAGAGAGAGATTGCTTCCCCCATCGGGTATTTCTATCACCTTCATACTTCACCAACTTTATCTCTTTCTTTAGTTCAGCATTTTCCTCCATGAGCTTCTTGATCGCTAGGTCTTTTTCCTTCATTTGAAAATCGATCCTTGCAATATGGCGATTTAGGTCATCGGTAGTTTTTCGCAGAGAACCGATGCCTGCTGCTTCATCTGGGAGAAAATAATCATAGATATGGCAGTCATTAGAAGGAAGAACCACCATAAAAAGATTCCTCGTGTATCATCTGTAGCAAAATTATGTTCGTACTTGGCATCAACTTCATCGTAGAAAGGAGATCGGGATCTTTTCTTTGACGGCCCAGTTTCTTTAAAACATTTCCTCTTGTCTTTATTCCTTGGGGGTGGATAGTATTCAGGAGACCCATGTAACTTTAGAGTAGTATTTGGGCTATAATTTGGTGAGGGAGGACCACCAAAGTCATAAGGTGGACTTTGGACTGGTCTTTCTATGGAAGACCTTTCGGTATCTTTTTCGGTTGGCTTGAAAAGATTCATTTTGGTCGTTTGATGATAATTAGACATCCTAACATTAGGAAGGATATTTTGATTAGAATCTTTAAGCATAATCGCTAAGATTATGGGGCAATCCTAAGTGCTTTAATTCTAAGGCAGGAAAGGTTATAGTTTCCTAGATTGCTAAGGCACCCTAGCTAACAAGTAAGGCACATATAAAAATGCAATCCTGGTTCTCTATAACAGCCTGGTTATGCTCTGATACCAATCCGTAATGTCCTCCCAATAGGGTCTGGAAGGAACGTCACTAATATCAAAACGTACCAACATTTTATAATAAATGAGAACAATACTAAATGATGAATTTAACTTTAATGAGTACGCAGCGGAAAATGAAATATCGTTACAATGACAGGAATAACAATATCGTAAATGTTCACATGCAGAAGTAATAAATGCGATATCTCTTGATCCTATGTCCAAGTAGCATCACATAAGCAGTAAGTATAAGAGCTTGAATCAAACAGCACCTGAGACAAAACATGCTAAAGTGTCAACCAAAAAGGTTGAGTGAAGTTCATAGGTTTAACAAAAAGTTTTTCGTTGTTTTAGACCACAAGATTTAGTTTGTAAAGTTGATCTCCCGCAGGATCAAAAAGTTATGCCAATGCGTGATATTTAGACTAAACGTTCAAGTTTGCCCCATGACAAGTTGTGTCTGTCCTTGTCAGTTTAATTTCATTATTAAGTAATACAATGACTTGGTCAAATGTATCAGGGACATTACTCCCGATAGGCCTACCCCCAATAATTAAGCATGCCGCAACAATTAAAAATATCACTGTAGGGACTTAGTCAGACATAGCCGGGTATAGCATAGTTTAACAGTTTGGTACTTGTGTCTAAAGTGTAAAAAGTAAAAACAGCATGTGTCTCACCCCAAGTAAAAGTAAGTAAGTTTGCTAGCAATTAAAGAGGGGCTATGAATTCACCTTAGTAAATAGAGAGAGAGTTATTCCTCAGAATAAAGAGTTGAACGAGTGAGTAGGAAAATCAACCTATTAACATTTAAGAGTAGTTAAGTGTTTTGCCCATGTTTAAGTTTAAGTATGTGTTTAAGTATAGTTTGTTTTACTAAGTTTCTATTCCTAGTAAGTTACTATTTTTATAAAGTTTCCATTTTTAGAAAGTTTCTTATTTTACTAAATTTCTATGACTAGAGAGTTTCTACTTTTATCAGTGTTTTCCATTTTAGGATACTTGTCGTATTAGATAAGCTTCCAATCACCCCTTTCCCTTCGAATGGCTAATTTAGATCTAGGGGCTTGAGCCATAGGACCCTTTAAATCAGAAATCCAAACCCTCTGCCTAGAATCTCATAGAAACCATTCGTCAAGAAAGTTCGAAGATCTATACATCTCTAATACATATCCTAAAATATTTTTATGTTACAATATAAGTAGTAGGTTATAGGTGCTAGTAATAGTAATAGTGTATACATGTTATTTATTTTATTTTTAATTGCATATAATTTATAACATTATTTACATATTTCGGTAAAAATAATAACCGAAGTAAAAATTAAAAAGTAAAAAGTAAAAAGTGAAAAGTAAAAAAAATAAAAAGTAAGAAAAGAATACTTACTAGTAGTAATTCTTCAAAGAGAGAATGAGAGAAATTTTGGTGTGAGTTTGAATGAGAAATGAGGGGTATTTATACTTGAAAAAATTAGGTAAAAAGAATAAAATAATTAAAAGAAAAAGAAATATTTAATTATTAATGGGATTTTAAAATTAAAAAGTATTAAATGTTAGGTCATGGGATAATGCACAAAATAAAATAATAAAAGTAGTTTTTCCATTAAAATTTTTAATTAAAAAGTAATTTATTTATTTATTTTTTATTTATTTTAAGGATTTTTTTTATGTAAATAAACAAATTTATTTAATGTTTTTCCAAGAATATTTGTCAATAATATTTTTTTTTATTTTTTTTTCTTTTTGTTTTATTTAATTAATAAATACAAATTTTGCATAAAAATAATAAATAATTCGGTATTTTGTATTTTTAATAATAATTATGATTTTAATTATTAAACTATAGTTTTAGTAAGTTTATAAATATTATTACATTTATATATAATTGGATTTATTATATAGTTAAATATATAATACATTAACTAAATAATAAAAGTGATACAAAGTTTATATACTTAGTTAAATTATGTCAAATTATATAAATTAATAATATATTATTTATTTAAGCGTACATTGTTGACTAAAAATTACTATTCGGTCAATATTTAATTGTATATGACAACCCTTAATACATATAGTCAGACATATAACCCTAGGGTTAATTCAGTAATTTAGAAGTCGAAAAGTGAGGGTTGTTACATATAGATTGATTGGTGGTCGACAATTCTAATTATAAGAAAACAAGAATCAAAAAGCAGCAAATGAAGGATAACACATTTCGTATGAATTGATTCTGATATCTAATATTTTTGTTTGATAATGTTAAAGTGATATGAACTTGTAACAAACTCGTACTTCTTGTTTGCTGTAAAAGTCAAAGAATCAGATGGAAATCAAAACAGGATCGTCCTTTATTAGATTTTACATATATATAATTAATAATAATAATTAATAATAATAATAATAATAATAATAATAATAATAATAATAATAATAATAATAATAATAAATAATAATACTAATTGCCTAATAAAAATATGTATATATATATATATGTATATATATATATATATATATATATTTGTATTTTTATATGTATATCTCTTATATTTATATATCTATTTTTATAGATTATAATTAATATTATTAGTAAATATAACTATAATAATAAGAATGATTTTTAATGATAACGGTAATAATGATAATGCTAGAAATGATACTAGTAATAATATCTAATAATAATATAACAATTTACATGTATCTATATACAAGTAATTGTTCGTGAATCGTTGGGAATTGTCGAAGGTCAATTGAATTTATGACAACAATTCAAACTTTTTGAGACTTAACATAACAAACTTTGCTTATCGTGTCAGAAACAAATAAAGATTAAGTTTAAATTTGGTCGGAAATTTCCGGGTCATCACAGGGTTATCATCAATTGAGAGTTAATGAAGTTGACATTTCTAAGACTGCTTTCCAAATCCGTTATGAGCATTATGAGTCTCTTGTCATGCCTTTTAGTTTGACCAATACTTCTGCTGTATTCATGGATCTTATGAACCGTGTATGTAAACCTTATCTTGATACATTCGTAACCGTTTTCATTGATGACATCTTAATCTATTCCAAGAGTGAGAAAGAGCACGAGCAACCTCTGTGAATTATTCTAGAAGTACTTAAAGAAGGAACAACTGTATGCCAAGTTTTCCAAGTGTAAATTTTGACTGCGAACCGTACAAATTCCTTGGACATGTAGTTAATAGTGAAGGAATACATGTCGATCCTATAAAAATCACCATTAATAAGAAATTTTCAAAAACTAGTCATAGAGGAAGTCCATAAGACTAGATATTCTAATCACCTAGGCTCTTTTAGCTAAAATTTCATGCAACATCAGCTCTCACTCAAATAGATCCCTACTGTAATTAAGTGTAGACTTTGCTTTAACAAAACGTTAACTGAATGATAATTTTTAGTCAACACTTCCTGTTAATTAAAGTTCATACATTTTCCATCTCGAATCTTAAAAAGTGTTATGTTAATGACATACTCGTTATTCCCTTGAATAATCTTTGCATTGATGATAAGTTGTGGCATCGTCAAAGCAGTATACCTATTGTTAAAGTCTGTTGGAATTCGCGACGAGGCCCCGAGTATACCTAGGAACGTGAAGACCAAATGAGGTGGAAATATCCCCATCTCTTCTCAACTGCAGATGCATCCGAGAAGTCCACCTAAATCTTCGGGACGAAGTTTTTATTAACGGGGAGGTACTATGACGACCCTCAATTTTTCATTTCTGTTTTAACTGTTCAATTATTAGGACTTTATGTACTCGTAAACTTTGTGTATTTAACAGCTTTGATTAAATATTAACTTTTGATCAATATTTTCGTTATATAAAGTTTATGTATTTGTGTATTATCTTTATTATACAAACTATATATATTAATACTTAAATGTGACATGTAATAAACTTTAAAAATTAATATATAAACTAATATGAATCAAATAAACAACTAATAAAAGATTAGGGTCTAATAAATAAAATGTAATTAAAATAAGTGTAACCCTAAATAATATTAATAATAATAACAATAATATATATATATATATATAATGCTTAAATAAACAAGTAATACCGTAAAAAAAAAAGAATAAATCATATGTATCATATAGAATTCGGCTGTAGGTTTTCTTTAGGAGAAATTAACTTGGTCCTTAAGCTTGCAAGTCCTAGTTTGATCCTAATAAGGCCCCTTGTTCTTCAAGCAAATGGTGTAGAATTAGGAAACCAATTAAACTATAAATACCCCCATGATTTTCCAAGTTTATTCACACAAAAATCTGCTGCATACCAGTTGACAGATATCCTGCATTCCCTCCAATTTTTTTGTCGACTAAACCACCTCTTTCCAGCCTGCATTGTCGACTAAAAATCCCCACCAAACCCTGCTGTAATCGACTGCCATAGCAGCCTGTATTTTTGTTGTTGCAGTTGTTTTAACAACCTTTTTTCCAGCCTGTTTTGCCGATTGAAAATCTTCACCAAAAACCCACCTGCAGTCACCATCTATCACCAATAATTCAACCTTCTTTTCATGATCAAACAAGTCACAGAATCGTCCCATTGTGCTGCAGTTTCTGCTGTATTTTGTTGCTGTACTTCCTGGTTTCTGTCGTGATCAAAGAGGACCCAAACAGCCTTCTTTTGGGTGACATTGTTGCTGTTGTTGCAATCTAAATTTTTTGCTTCTATTCTTCACGTTATCATACTCTCAATCTTGTTAAGGTATAACTAATAAACCCTAGTTAAGCTCACTTAAATCTCTTGGATAATAATTACATGTATTAAGATAAAAGTCTATGATTTCATGTTGAGATTAGATGTAACCTATATTGAATAATAATAAAGATTATGATCAAGTATTATAATTAATTGTTAATAATAAGATGAAGATTTTGATTATGATCTATGAATTGATCATGAAGTATTAATAAGGTTAAAGATTGTGATTTTATGTAAGTAAGCTAGATAATGATAATAGTTGTAAGATTATTATTATTAGTAATAAAGATGATGATGTTGTAAAAGGTTATGAAGAAGGGTTGCAAATTGATTAATAAGATTGTTAAACCTAAAAGTATTATGAATTAGTTATGATTGATAAAAGATGAACTAGTTAATGAATCATGTAGGAATAAAGTTATGATTTTATGTGAAAAGTTATTAACTAGTTAGTAAAGATAGATAAAGATTATGTATACGAATAGATTATGGCTAATAAGATTATTAGTTGATATGTTAAAAAGTTATTATTTTATGTGATTAAAAGATAATAAAGGTTATGATTATAAGATTTTATATAAGTGAATAACTAGGTTAAAAGATTAAAAGATTATAAATTATGATTAATTATATGTTAAAAAGTGGTGATTTTATGTATTGATTAGGTTAAGATCATGATAAAATTAATGATTTTGTGATTAGTTAAGTAATTATGATCATGGTGTACGTGCATAAATGCATGCATACGTACGTATGTGCATGTATACACTGTATGTATATGTGTGTATGTGTATGTAAATATATGCATACGTGTATATGTATGTGTATATGTGTATGTATATGTACGTGTGTATGTATATATGAATGTGTATTATTTAAAGTATAAGTTAGTAAACTTAATAAAAATAAAAGTGATAAATATATGTATATGTACCATCTTACACTATTATATATGTAACACATGCACCTACTATATATATCATATAGTTATAAATACATACATGTATTATAATAATAATAAAGAATATATGTATATGTATGTATCACATAGAGGTATATTTATAGATGTAATATATAATGATAGATATACATAGTAATTGATTAAAGTAAATAATAATACTATTATTAGTATAACATATACACCTAATTATATAGTAGCACTTAATAACACTAAGTATATTATCACTTATATAAATATAACTTTCTCGGAAACGGTCACTGTTAATATAGTTTGCTATATTAATAAACAAACTTTATGCCTATTACACATTAACTAATCGAACAAAATATCTCTAGGTTGAGATTTCGTTGTTCAACACGCCGATCATATAACTTGCGTGGAATATCTATCTGCTGTTAAGGTGAACTTTATAGCCCCACTTTTTAACTATCTTTATATACTTATTTTGAACTTTTGGAGTGAGACACATGCTTGCTTTTAAACTGTTTTACGCTTAGACACAAGTACCTGAAAACTGTTTAACTGTGCTGACATGCTTTGATTCATGCTAAATCCCTACCATGATATTGTTAATTACTGGAATTTGGTAAGCTTAGTTATTGTGAATAGCGCTATTGAGAGTGACGTCTCTAACCATTTGACCGTTTGTCTTTGGTTACATAATAATGATTAATCGACACTGACAGTTCAAGGTGTCCAGGGGTAACTTTGTTTATGTCTCGATATCATAACTTCAGCATTTACTTTTGATAACTAAATATTGTGGTCTAAAACTATATATATTAAACCTATGTTGTTCACTCAACCTTTTTGGTTGACACTTTAAGCATGTTTTGTCTCAGGTGAAGATTGCTAAAGATTATTTGCTATTTGGACTTTGCTGCTTTTGGAGTCCGCATTTATACATTTATACTTTTGCATTAGAACATTTAAGTTTACAATTGTAATGACATAATACTTTTCGCTGCTTTAATACATTGGTTATCAATTAAAACGTCTCATATAGAGTCGTTCTCGTTTATACATACGTGTGTTGTGATATTGTGAAGTCATATTTCCCCGACCCTATTTGGGGGTATGACAATAATAATGATGATGATAATAATAATAATAATAATAATAATAATAATAATAATAATAATAATAATAATAATAATAATAATAATAATAATAATAATAATAATAATAATAATAATAATAATAATAATAATAACAATAATAATAATAATAATAATAATAATAATAATAATAATAATAATAATAATAATAATAATTGAACGAGCCTAGATCCGTCTTCCTTGTGGAATTGGATCAAGGATCGAGTGTAATGAGGAGGATTGGGGTGTTGTTGTTTGTTTTGGGCCCTGATGATCGTCTTTCACTTTTCAATTAAGTGATCAACCACCCCGACCCGGTCTTGATTGTTAATTAGCATGATTCACCTTAACTCAATGTAAATGTTCCTTGGGCAAAGTCACAAGTGAAAATTACAAAGGTCTTGGCAAATGGCAGAGAAACAACAACCTATAAATGAGAGGCCAAGCTCCCTATTTATAGTATTCAGAATATACGTGGATTCTTGCACTCTTGTGCGGATTCTTGTACTCTTGTACGGATTCATGCACTCTTGTGCGGATTCTTGCACTCTTGTGCTGATTTATGCACTCTTGTGCAGATTGCGGATATCAGCACACTTGTGCATTGCGGATTTCAGCACACTTGTGCATTGCGGATTTCAGCACAAGGTGCTAAAACTTAGTGCAAGGTAGTGCTATACGCACTATCAAGTCCCCCAAGTTCAGTATTATATGTTGAAGATATATAATGACGAACTTGTAAGTATGGAATCATAGGGAATATAGCAATATATACAATATCAAGTCCCCCCAGTTCGATATTATAAACTGAAAGTATATGATGTCTAACTCTAAGTGTACAATATGCTTTGTTCGAAGTTATGCGCAACTCATGGTGCTTCCTTATTGAAGAGAATATCATGTTGCAACATTTATTTATATAGCGCTTTAAGTAATTTATCAATATTCATAATCATTAGCATTATCCTTTGCAATTTCATTGTTTATTATTGTGCACATAACAAACAATTACTTTATGAGAAACAACATGTATGCGCGTGCTATTCTGCACATTATGAATCTTCTAAGTCTGCCGAAATGATCCTTAGGTAAAAACTTGTGTTTATTGCGAAGCATCTAAGCATGGCTAGATCAAATACTTAGGAAAAATGTAACAAGTTCTAATTTTTCGCAAACACTTGTAATTTTATGTTATTCATCCAAGCGGGCGTTCTTCAACGCTTAGGCATTCATTGCGTATTTACACGCCAAGTGGTTTTCATTTACAAAATCAAAGTATGCGTCCGCACTTGATAAAATTTGATCACGATTCATTTTTGGTCTCACGCATATTTAGCATTTTTTTGAGAAATTTGATCAAAGCATATATGAAGCAAGTCAATTGAAGCTTATGTTAATATAACATATAGCACATGACATATTTTAACCCTATCTTGCCAATGTGCATTTTTATTATAAGAACATATGGTTTTAGCCTTCATGACCTCATGCATCGTGTGCAAAATCAATCAATAATTCGGCCATGCTTTTAAGCAATGTTACCACATGCTTTTAGCACAAACAATAGTATTGCCACGGCCAAATACTCGCGGACTTAAACAATTTTGTAACGTGCGTATCGCACAAATGATGATATTGCCATGGCCATATGCTCATGGACTTAAGTAATGTTGCGCAAAAAATAACATAAAAATTAGTGCCATCAAGGCAATGCTCAAAAGTTTGCGCAACGTATTGCATGAAATTCAATTATGCAGCGCAAAGCTTGCATTAAGTCTTGTAATGTGCAACCTTGCACAAAATTTTGCCATGTTGCATAAAATCTTGTAAACTTGCATAAAATCTTCCAATGTGCAAAAAATCATTATTGCACAAAAAATTTATTGTTACACAAAATATTGCACTGTACAGCGCTTAGCATGCACAAATTATTCATTGTGCAATCTTTTCTGATTGCACAAAATCATAAATCCGTAAAAACTTCATTTTTGCAAAAAATCATCATTTCGTGCAAACATTATTTTTTGCACATAATCTTTCAATGTGCAGCGCTTAGCATACACTAAATCTTCGCTGTGCAATCTTTTCTGATTGCACAAAATCTTAAATCCGCAAAAACTTCATTTTTGTAAAAAATCTTCATATTGTGCAGCCTTTAGCATGCACAAATCGGCCTTTAGAATCAGAAATTATGTCAGAATCAAAAGTTAAATCTGAATTGGAAAAGGCTTACGAATCCAATCAGTAGTTTAATTTGATTATCGATGTGTGACTTAATTCGTCCCATGGATGGCGCCAATTGATCGAGCCTAGATCCGTCTTCCTTGCAGAATTGGATCTAGGATCGAGTACAATGAGGAGGATTGGTGTGTTGTTGTTTGTTTTGGGCCCTGATGATCATCTTTCACTTTTCAATCAAGTGATCAACCACCCCGACCCGGTCTTGATTATTAATTAGCATGATTCACCTTAAGTCAATGTAAATGTTCCTTGGGCAAAGTCACAAGTGAAAATTATAAAGGTTTTGGCAAATGACAGAGAATCAACAACCTATAAATGAGAGGCCAAGCTCCCCATTTATAGTATTCAGAATATTCGCGGATTCTTGCACTCTTGTGCGGATTCTTGCACTCTTGTGCAGATTCATGCATTCTTGTGCGGATTCTTGCACTCTTGTGCGGATTTATGCACTCTTTTGTGGATTGCGAATTTCAGCACACTAGTGCATTGCGGATTTCAGCACACTTGTGCTTTGCGGATTTCAGCACAAGGTGCTAAAACTTAGTGCAAGGTAGTGCTATACGCACTATCAAGTCCCCTAAGTTCGGTATTATATATTGAAGATATATAATGATGACCTTGTAAGTATGCAATCATAGGGAATATAGCAATATATACACTATCAATAATAATAATAATGATAATAATAATAATAATAATAATAATAATAAAAATAATAATAATAATAATAATAAAAATAATAATAATAATAATAATAATAATAATAATAATAATAATAATAATAATAATAATAATAATAATAATAATAACAATGTTTATATTTACTAACGATAATAATAATTTTGATAATAAATAATAATCTTTTGTAATAATACTAATGTCATAATAATAATATTACAAATAATGATAAAAATAATGAAAACGGTATTTTTTTTTAATATTAACTGTAATAATAATATTTTATATAAAAATAATAATTCTATTCAAAATGATAATTTTTAATAATAATAATACTAAAATGATAATAATAATGATATTTTATAATAATAATGATATTTCTATTAAAATGATAATTTTAATAAAAATGATAGTTTTAATATTAATGATACTTTTAATAATAATAATAATGATAAAAATAATGAAAATTATTATTTTATCTAAATCAATATATTACAATATTTTAATTTCATCATGATACTTATACTCATTATTTCCTAATCGATTTGTTTAATAGCTTTTAGTCCTCTTTTATATCTCATTCATAATAATGATAATATAAATAATCATAATAATTAGATGATACTAATATTAGTTTTAATGATAATGATACTAATAATAATAATTATGATAATACTAATGATAATACTAAAAATTATAATAATAATAATAATAATAATAATAATAATAATAATAATAATAATAATAATAATAATAATAATAATAATAATATCGATAGTATTAATAATAACAATAACAATTTTAATTATAATACTTATATTTATAACGATAATGATAATAATAATAATAATAATAATTATTATTAGATAATAATAATAATGACGATAACAATAACGACGATATTAATATTCATAATAATAATATTAGAATTAATGATAATTCAGTTGACAATATCTTTTAATCCATTCATCGAAACCACACGATTTCTAAATGAAAAGTTATTAATTTTTTGTAAGACCCAAATAATTGTTGTACAGATTGTAAATAGAGTACACAAAGTGTGGGCTGCAGTGTGTATTTAAACAGAAGACAGAACCTGCCCAGAACCTTGTGCGCGTCGCGCAAGGTTAAGTGTGCGCGCTGCGCACTATCCCTGTGCACAGATTCCAGCTTTTTAAATTAAAGTTTAATGAGGGGCATTATTGTCCTTTCACATGAGGCCGAGTTTAGGTCACTTATGGCTAGTTTTGTGGTGGTTAAAACACATTCAACACAACCACCAACACCATCTTAAATTCCATTTCACATTTAGAAAGAGAAACCCTTTGAGAGAGAGAAAGCTCAAATCAAGGAGGAAGAAGTTTGATTCGGGTTAAAGCTCAAGTATTAAAGTTGTTCATCTAGCCTTTAGCTACGTTTTGACAGTGGTGGTATGTCCTAACTTTGATTTTCCTTATTTTAATTTGTTTAAGGGTTAGGGTTTAGGTTAGTGACGAACATAAAACCCATATTTGGTGATTTTGGGTGTTCTTGGGTAAGATTGAGTCATGAGGACTCAATAATAACTAACCTAGGGTTTCAAAGTGTTAATTGGTGTCTATGAGTCTTAATTTTTTAGTTGATCACTAGCACACTTTGGAATTAAGTGAATGGGTGTTAAGTGGGCTAGTAGATAACCTAAAATGGGTGTGTTAACCTTGAAATGATTCAAAGCAGTTTTAGGTGACCTAATTTGTCTAGTGAGTATGAAAATGCACTAAACTTGTGTAAAAAAGTGTATTAAGACCATAATCGAATTAATGTTACGGGTTTTGGCATAAACCCGACCAAGTGTTAGAGTTAGTGGTGCAAATGGGTCACGTTTGCACTATGGGTTAAAATGACACTTGTGTGGTGAGTGAGTTGGTTCACCAACTTGAATGTGTGATTGATATTGTGCAAATATAATAGGTACGTTATATTGAAGTTGGCGAGCTTGAGTTATTATTCACCAAAAAGGCGTTGAGGTGAGTGGAATAATTATACATGTGTGTATGTAATGTATTTACTTGTGTGAAATGCAATGTGGGTTTTAAGTTCGAGTATGCGATACCACATCGTGTTGGCATGGGATGAGGGTTTAAAGTTTGGGTATGCGATACCTCATCATCATCGTGTGTGTGTGCGGGCATGAAGTATGGGTTTTAAAGTTCGGGTATGCGATACCACCCAAGGGACTAGTAATGCATACTAGTGGTGTCTGCGTGGCAAACGGTTCATTTGCAAGAATCGTTCCCTTTGTATGATTGGTTAACCATGGTTATGTGATGTAGTGTAGCATATTATATTGTTCGCGTTATATGCTATTGTTGTGCTAGCTTGTGTTATCGGAGGTTTAGCGTTATACTTTTTGATGGTATGCTAATTTAAATGCTAGCGTGTATGAGGTAATTGTGTAAGTGATTGCAAGTAAGTAGGTTATATATGTATGTGTATAATTATTACATTCACTAAGCTTTGCTTACCCTCTCGTTGTTTACCTTTTTATAGGCTCCGGCGTGGACAAGGGGAAGGGTATACGTTTGGACTAGTGATCCTGCTTCATTGTGTTAGGAGAAGCTTTTGGGACTTTTAGCTTTTGGAAGTTCGACCAAGTTATTGGTAGTTTAACCCCAAACCCCATGCTCGAAGTGTCGTTTGGAAATTAAACTTTTGTGGTCAAAACTTATATTTTGTACGAAACTCGTATTTCGGCATATGTGGGCCCGGTTTCGTAAAACTTGTTTTATTATTGAAACGTGTTAGTTTTAACTATTATAATGTGTTGTGAAAAGCGTTTCGTCTATAAGTGTCGGGAAGTGGGAGATCTTTAAACGAAAATTGAACATTTTGGACAGCGTGCTGCCAGGCCTTGTGCGCACCGCACACAATAGGGCTGCGCGCCGCGTACTACACAGTGTATAAAAAAGAAAAAAAATTCACGTATGCAGTTGAATAACGGGTTGGGTTGTTACAAGTGGTATCAGAGCATGGTCTAAGGGATTTAGGCGACTTGAGATAGGTGCCTAGACTTAGACTTTATTGTGTATACGTATTATGCGGGACTTGTAGGAGACGGGTCGGACCGGGAATTGGTTAGTGCTTAAGTTTATATGAGCTAACCTTGCACTAATTTTTTTGTTTTGTGTTTGCAATCATCAAGCGAGATAGATGTTGTACTAGCAAGACTAATGCGACGTGCTCGCGTAATAATGATTAGCTACAATTGTTACGGGTCCAAGTCGTATCAAGCAAGCGATGTACGATGATTGTTGATCAAGATGGTGCGGTGTGGTATGTATGTGTCATGTGTTATCGTTTCGTTGTTTAACCTATTTCGTTTTATAGAATGAATATGAGAAATAGACACGACACCAATGACGGAGGCCCGAGCGAGGACTCCGAATTCACGGCTAAGGTTGAGGCCATCATTAAAAAGCAAAGAGCGGAATTTCTTGAGGATGTTCGAAAGATTTTCCAAGAATCGGTTGAAGGGAAAGTAACCGAGTTAATCAATGAGAGAATGAATGCCGCGATCAAAAAGGCATTAGAAGCTAGAAACATTTATCCTCGGGGCGAAGGGGGTGATGGTAATGGTGGGCATGGAAGGGCGGGACTTCCATTACAAAAATTTCAAGGATGCTCAACCTCCTATGTTCAATGGGGTGAGAGATCCGTTGAAAAGCACATGTTGGATCTCCGGCATCGAGGGGGCTTTTCGTACCGCCGAATGTCCTCTCGAGAAGAAAACGAGATACGGTTCTAGTATGTTGAGTGAAGAGGCTAAGTTGTGGTGGGACGATAAGATTAAGTTGTATGGTGAAGAGAAATGTATGAGTTTGATGTGGGATGAGTTTTAAAAGGAGCTCTTTGATGAATATCGGACTCCATCCGACCTTAACAAAATCCGGGACGAGTTGCGCGATTTGCGACAAGGTTCGATGGACTTGGTTACTCTCAAGTCTACCTTCTTGTCAAAGACTTGTTTTTGTCCGGAGTATGTAGGTGATGACCGAATGTTGATGCTAGATTTTTATCGTACACTAAGCGATGAGTTGAAGCGTAAGACTAGTCGGGGAATGGCTAAGTCTTTTGATGAATTGTTTGAGTTAGCCCGAGGTTTCGAGTGAGAGGTTCCAAAAAGAAGTGATTTCTCTTTTTCTAAGAGAAAATTTGAAGGTTCGAGTCAATCGAACTTTTCAAGCAAGAAGAGCAAGAAGGGCTCCGAAAGTGTTAATAGCATTAAGAAGAGTGGTTTCGGAAGTTTTCTCCCTAATTACTATAATTGTGGGCAAAAGGGTCACATCTCGCGTGAATGCCCAAAGCTGGTTACGAACACGCTAACATTTTTTAATTGCCAAAAGCAAGGACACCGAAAGTCGGAGTGTCCCTGGTGATCTAATGAAAAAGTTATAGAAAGCGGCGAGTACGGCTAGGGGTCGCAACTACTTGATGACCAATGATGAAGCTAAACAATCTAATGAAGTTATCTCAGGTATTTTCATGGTTAACTCTAATCCGGCAAGGATACTTTTTGATAGTGGTGCTAATTTGTCATTTGTATCTTCGAGATTTGTGCCTAAACTTGATAAACCGCTAGCTAAGTTAAGTCATCCGGTAGAAGTCGAAATAGCAGATGGCAAGACGGTGCTAGGGGTTGATGTTTTTAAAGATTGTAATGTTGTGTTTTGTACAAAAGCATTTAAAATCGATCTTATCCCGATGACTTTGGGTGAATTTGATATTGTTGTGGGTATGGATTGGCTCGATCGTTATAGAGCCGATATTGCATGCCATGAAAAGTCTATTCGTGTAAAGACCCCAAGTGGGGAAGAGTTAATAATTCATGGCGAGAAACGAAGAAGACTTGTGCCATTATGCACTTATGCACGGGCACGTCATTTTCTTACTAGTGGTGGCAGGGCTTTTCTTGCCCATGTGGTTGATACTCGTGAAGAGCCACCATCCATTAGTGAAATTTCGGTGGTTAATGAATTTGAAGACGTTTTTCCGGATGAATTACCGGATGTTCCGGCGAAAAACAAGTTAAATTTCGCATCGAGTTGGTTCCGGAGGCTACACCCATTGCTAAAACTTCTTATCGTTTAGCACTAACAGAAATACAAGAGTTGTTAAATCATACCCAAGAGTTGCTTGAAAAGGGTTCTATTCGACCGAGTGCTTCGCAATGGGGTGCTCCGGTTTTATTCATGAAGAAGGAGGATGATAGTATGTGGATGTGCATATATTATCGGGTGTTGAACAAAGTGACAATCAAGAATCGTTATCCGTTGCCTCGGATTGACGATTTGTTTGACCAACTCCAAGGTGCGATGTATTTTTCTAAAATTGACTTACGGTCCGGCTATCATCAAATGCGGGTCCGTGAGGAAGATATTGAGAAAACGGCTTTTCGAACGCGTTACGGGCATTTTGATTTTGTAGTTATGCCTTTTGGTCTTACGAATGCACCGGTGGCATTCATGGATCTTATGAACCGAGTGTGCCAACCTATGTTGGACAAGTCGGTAATTGTGTTCATTGACGACATACTTGTTTATTCTAAGAGTATGAAGGAACATGAACTCCATTTGCCTGAAGTGTTGAAGACGTTGTGGAAGGAGAAATTGTATGCTAAACTCTCCAAGTGTGAATTTTGGCTAAGGGAAGTTCAATTCCTTGGTCATATTGTGAACAAAGATGGTATTCAAGTGGATCCGGGGAAGATAGAGACGGTGAAGAGTTGGGAACGACCGACTACACCTAAGGAAATCCGAAGTTTTCTCGGATTGGCTGGTTATTATCGTCGGTTTATCCAAGACTTTTCTAAAATCGCTTCTCCATTGACGAAGTTGGCGAGGAAGAACGTGAGATTCAATTGGGAGAACGAGCAAGAAATTGCTTTCACTTGTTAAAAGAGAAATTGTGTCAAGCTCTGGTCTTGGTGTTACCAGAAGGTGTAGAAGATATGACGGTTTATTGTGATGCTTCTTTAAATGGGCTCGGGTGTGTTCTAATGCAACGAGGTAAAGTCATCGCTTATGCCTCTCGACAATTAATGGATCATGAAAAGAGATACCCGACTCATGATCTTGAATTGGCGACGGTGGTTCATGTGTTGAAAATTTGGCGCCACTACTTGTATGGTGTCAAGTGTATGATTTATTCGGATCATAAGAATTTGAAACATCTCTTTAACCAATGGAATTTGAATTATCGTCAACGAAGGTGGATGGACGTGGTAAAGGATTATGATTGTGAGATACTTTACCATCCGGGTAAGGCGAATGTTGTCACGGATGCGTTAGGTCGAAAGAGTCAACATCCGGCAATACGAGTAGGATCGTTACGCGTGATTATTACTAACGATTTTCTTGTAAAGCTTGGTGAGATTCAAATTGAAGCTTTTGTTAACAACAAGTATGAGGAACGAATCGTGGGCCAAACAGAGTTTATTACTTTAGGCCCGCATGGTTTGTTGTCCTTTCAAGGATGAGTGTGGGTGCCTAGAATGGGAGATTTCCGAAAAGTGCTACTTGATGAAGCGCATAAGTCAAAGTATTCCATTCATTCAGGCGCAACAAAAATATATCTTGATTTGACGAAAGAGTATTGGTGGCCGGGCATGAAACGTGATGTTGTAAAGTACGTTGAACAATGCGTCACGTGTTTGCAAGTTAAGGTCGAGCACCAAAAGCCGCATGGTATTTTACAACCGTTAGAAATTCTGAAATGGAAATGGGAGCACATTACCATGGATTTCATTACAAAGTTACCAAAGACGGCGAGAACCCAATTTGATATGATTTGGGTAATAGTTGATCGATTGATGAAGAGTGCGTTGTTTCTTCCCATTCGGGAAACGATATCATCGAAGGCTTTGTCAAAGTTGTTTATCAAGGAAGTGATATCGAGACATGGGGTTCCTATATCTATTATTTCAGATCGAGACACTCGCTTCACGTCTCGGTTTTGGAATACGTTTCATGAGGATATGGGTACACAATTGAGAATGAGCACGGCGTACCATCCTCAAACGGACGGTCAAACTGAATGTACGAATTAAACGTTGGAGGATATGTTACGAGCATGTATTATTGATTTCAGTGGTAGTTGGGATGAGCATTTACCTTTGGTGGAATTCTCGTATAATAATAGTTACCATGCTAGTATTGGAATGCCACCGTATGAGATGCTTTATGGGCGAAGGTCCTATTTGTTGGGGTGAAGTGGGACAAAGGGAAATCAGGAGTACCGATCTGGTTTTAGAGACGAATAACAAAATTGAGATGATTCGGACGCATTTGAAAGCGGCTTAAGATAGGCAAAAGTCGTATGCCGATAAGCGTAGATGACCGATTGATTTCCAAGAAGGTGACGTGGTGATGCTTAAAGTTTCCCCATGGAAGGGTATTATTCATTTTCGAAAATGGAGAAAGTTAGCTCCTCAGTTTATTGGGCCATTTAAAATTCTATCTCGTGTTGGTGAAGTTGTGTATCGTTTGGAATTACCCGAAGAGCTTGCGGGAATCCATAATACATTTCATGTTTCCCATCTTCGTTAGTGTCTTGCGGATGATTCTTCATGGATTCCATTAGACGAGATTGAGTTAAACAATAAGTTAGAGTATATTGAGAAGCTGATTGCTATACTCGATGAGAAGGTGAAAAGGTTGAGAAATAAAGAGGTGAAAACTTTTAAAGTTTAATGGCGTCGGAGTAAAGGTTCTGAGTTTACTTGGGAGCCCAAAGAATTTGTGTTAATTTATCTTCCCTCTTGTCATGCGGCTTGGATCGTGAGGACGCGCTCCGATTCAAGTGGGGGAGAGTTGTAAGACCCAAATAATTGTTGTACAGATTGTAAATAGAGCACATAAAGTGTGGGCTGCAGTGTGCATTTACACAGAAGACAGAACCTTCCCAGAACCATGTGCGTGCCGTACAGGGTTAAGTGTGCGCACCGCGCAGGGTTAAGTGTGCGCGCCGCGCACTATCCCTGTCCACAGATTCCAGCTTCTTAAATTAAACTTTAATAAGGGGCATTATTGTCCTTTCACATGAGGCCGGGTTTAGGTCATTTATGGTTAGTTTTGTGGTGGTTGAAACACATTCAATATAACCACCAACACCATCTTCAATTCCATTTCAATTTTAGAAAGAGAAACCCTTTGAGAGAGAGAAAGCTCAAATCAAGGAGGAAGAAGTTTGATTCGGGTTAAAGCTCAAGTATTAAAGTTGTTCATCTAGCCTTTAGCTACGTTTTGATTGTGATGGTATGTCCTAACTTTGATTTTCCTTATTTTAATTTGTTTAAGGGTTAGGGTTTGGGTTAGTGACGAACATAAAAACCCATATTTGGTGATTTTGGGTGTTCTTTGGTAAGATTGAGTCATGAGGACTCAATAATAACTAACCTAGGGTTTCAAAGTGTTAATTGGTGTCTATGAGTCTTAATTTTTTAGTTGATCACTAGCACACTTTGGAATTAAGTGAATGGGTGTTAAGTGGGCTAGTAGATAACCTAAAATGGGTGTGTTAACCTTGAAATGATTCAAAGCAGTTTTAGGTGACCTAATTTGTCTAGTGAGTATGAAAATGCACTAAACTTGTGTAAAAAAGTGTATTAAGACCATAATCGAATTAATGTTAGGGGTTTTGGCATAAACCCGACCAAGTGTTAGAGTTAGTGGTGCAAATGGGTCACGTTTGTACTATAGGTTAAAATGACACTTGTGTGGTGAGTGAGTTGGTTCACCAACTTGAATGTGTGATTGATATTGTGCAAATATAATAGGTACGTTATATTGAAGTTGGCGAGCTCGAGTTATCATTCACCAAAAAGGCATTGAGGTGAGTGGAATAATTATACATGTGTGTATGTAATGTATTTACATGTGTGAAATGCGATGTGGGTTTTAAGTTTGGGTAGGCGATACCACATCGTGTTGGCATGGGATGAGGGTTTAAAGTTCGGGTATGTTGAAATGTCCCGTTCTTATTGATTAAAAACGTTCCATATTAATTGATTTCGTTGCGAGGTTTTGACCTCTATATGAGACGTTTTTCAAAGACTGCATTTATTTTTAAAACAAACCATAACCTTTATTTCATAAATAAAGGTTTAAAAAGCTTTACGTAGATTATCAAATAATGATAATCTAAAATATCCTGTTTACACACGACCATTACATAATGGTTTACAATACAAATATGTTACATCGAAATCAGTTTCTTGAATGCAGTTTTTACACAATATCATACAAACATGGACTCCAAATCTTGTCCTTATTTTAGTATGCAACAGCGGAAGCTCTTAATATTCACCTGAGAATAAACATGCTTTAAACGTCAACAAAAAATGTTGGTGAGTTATAGGTTTAACCTATATATATCAAATCGTAACAATAGACCACAAGATTTCATATTTCAATACACATCCCATACATAGAGATAAAAATCATTCATATGGTGAACACCTGGTAACCGACATTAACAAGATGCATATATAAGAATATCCCCATCATTCCGGGACACCCTTCGGATATGATATAAATTTCGAAGTACTAAAGCATCCGATACTTTGGATAGGGTTTGTTAGGCCCAATAGATCTATCTTTAGGATTCGCGTCAATTAGGGTGTTTGTTCCCTAATTCTTAGATTACCAGACTTAATAAAAAGGGGCATATTCGATTTTGATAATTCAACCATATAATGTAGTTTCACGTACTTGTGTCTATTTTGTAAATCATTTATAAAACCTGCATGTATTCTCATCCCAAAAATATTAGATTTTAAAAGTGGGACTATAACTCACTTTCACAGATTTTTACTTCGTCGAGAAGTAAGACTTGGCCACTGTTGATTCACGAACCTATAACAATATATACATATATATTAAAGTATGTTCAAAATATATTTACAACACTTTTAATATATTTTGATGTTTTAAGTTTATTAAGTCAGCTGTCCTCGTTAGTAACCTACAACTAGTTGTCCACAGTTAGATGTACAAAAATAAATCGATAAATATTATCTTGAATCAATCCACGACCCAGTGTATACGTATCTCAGTATTGATCACAACTCAAACTATATATATTTTGGAATCAACCTCAACCCTGTATAGCTAACTCCAACATTCACATATAGAGTGTCTATGGTTGTTCCGAAATATATATAGATGTGTCGACATGATAGGTCGAAACATTGTATACGTGTCTATGGTGTCTCAAGATTACATAATATACAATACAAGTTGATTAAGTTATGGTTGGAATAGATTTGTTACCAATTTTCACGTAGCTAAAATGAGAAAAATTATCCAATCTTGTTTTACCCATAACTTCTTCATTTTAAATCCGTTTTAAGTGAATCAAATTGCTATGGTTTCATATTGAACTCTATTTTATGAATCTAAACAGAAAAAGTATAGGTTTATAGTCGGAAAAATAAGTTACAAGTCGTTTTTGTAAAGGTAGTCATTTCAGTCGAAAGAACGACGTCTAGATGACCATTTTAGAAAACATACTTCCACTTTGAGTTTAACCATAATTTTTGGATATAGTTTCATGTTCATAATAAAAATCATTTTCTCAGAATAACAACTTTTAAATCAAAGTTTATCATAGTTTTTAATTAACTAACCCAAAACAGCCCGCGGTGTTACTACGACGGCGTAAATCCGGTTTTACGTTGTTTTTCGTGTTTCCAGGTTTTAAATCATTAAGTTAGCATATCATATAGATATAGAACATGTGTTTAGTTAATTTTAAAAGTCAAGTTAGAAGGATTAACTTTTGTTTGCGAACAAGTTTAGAATTAACTAAACTATGTTCTAGTGATTACGAGTTTAAACCTTCGAATAAGATAGTTTTATATATATGAATCGAATGATGTTATGAACATCATTACTACCTCAAGTTTAGTAGGTAAACCTACTGGAAGTGACAAGAAATGATCTAGCTTCAAAGGATCTTGGATGGCTTGAAAGTTCTTGAAGTAGGATCATGACACAAAAACAAGTTCAAGTAAGATTTTTACTCGAATTAAGATAGTTTATAGTTATAGAAATTGAATCAAAGTTTGAATATGAATATTACCTTGAATAAGAAAGATAACCTACTGTATATAACAAAGGTTTCTTGATCTTAGATGATTACTTGGAATGGATTAGAAAGCTTGGAAGTAAATTAGTAATCTTGAAAGGATTTTTGAAGTGTTCTTGAAGTGTTCTTCCTATGATGATTATAGCTTGATTCTTGAAGTGATTTTTGATGAATATGATGATTAACTACTGGAAAAATACGATCATAATAGTGTGTGTGTGTTGAGAGAGAATTAGAAAGAGAATTGGAAGTGAAATGGAGTGAATGATGAGTGGTAATTGGTGAGTGGTGAGTGGGATTAAAAGGAGTTCTAGTTAGTTGAATAGCTCATGGTAGAAGTTAAAATTGATTAGTCATACATGACATAATCAAGAGTGGAATCCCATGCTAGTTCCTATTGGTATATACCCATAGTAAGTACGTTTTGAAGCTGTGTATAATACGGGTAAGAATACGACTAGAATTCTTGATGAAAGAAAAAAATGGGAAAGTAACTGTAACCATTTTCGTTAAGTATGAGTGTTTTGATATATGTCTTGAAGTCTTCCAAAAGTATTTTAATACATCTAAATACACTACATGTATATACATTTTAACTGAGTCGTTAAGTCATCGTTAGTCGTTACATGTAAGTGTTGTTTTGAAACCTTTAAGTTAACGATCTCAATTAATGTTGTTAACCCATTGTTTATTATATCTAATGAGATGTTAAATTATTATATTATCATGATATTATGATATATTAATATATCTTAATATGATATATATACATTTAAATGTCGTTACAACGATAATCGTTACATATATGTCTCGTTTCGAAATCCTTAAGTTAGTAGTCTTGTTTATATGTATATAACTCATTGTTAATATACTTATGGAGATACTTACTTATCATAACCTCATGTTAACCATATGTATATCCATATATATATCGTCATGTCGTTTTTACAAGTTTTAACATTCGTGAATCGCCGGTCAACTTGGGTGGTCAATTGTCTATATGAAACATATTTCAATTAATCAAGTCTTTACAAGTTTGATTGCTTAACATGCTGGAAACATTTAATCATGTAAATATCAATCTCAATTAATATATATAAACATGGAAAAGTTCGGGTCACTATAGTACCTACCCGTTAAATAAATTTCGTCCCAAAATTTTAAGCTGTTGAAGGTGTTGACGAATCTTCTGGAAATAGATGCGGGTATTTCTTCTTCATCTGATCTTCACGCTCCCAGGTGAAATCGGGTCCTCTACGAACATTCCATCGAACCTTAACAATTGGTATCTTGTTTTGCTTAAGTCTTTTAACCTCACGATCCATTATTTCGACGGGTTCTTCGATTAATTGGAGTTTTTCGTTGATTTGGATTTCATCTAACGGAATAGTGAGATCTTCTTTAGCAAAACATTTCTTCAAATTCGAGACATGGAAAGTGTTATGTACAGTTGCGAGTTGTTGAGGTAACTCAAGTTGGTAAGCTACTGGTCCGACACGATCAATAATCTTGAATGGTCCAATATACCTTGGATTTAATTTCCCTCGTTTACCAAATCGAACAACGCCTTTCCAAGGTACAACTTTAAGCATGACCATCTCTCCAATTTCAAATTCTATATCTTTTCTTTTAATGTCAGCGTAGCTCTTTTGTCGACTTTGGGCGGTTTTCAACCGTTGTTGAATTTGGACGATCTTCTCGGTAGTTTCTTGTATAATCTCCGGACCCGTAATCTGTCTATCCCCCACTTCACTCCAACAAATCGGAGACCTGCACTTTCTACCATAAAGTGCTTCAAACAGCGCCATCTCAATGCTTGAATGGTAGCTGTTATTGTAGGAAAATTCTGCTAACGGTAGATGTCGATCCCAACTGTTTCCGAAATCAATAACACATGCTCGTAGCATGTCTTCAAGCGTTTGTATCATCCTTTCGCTCTGCCCATCAGTTTGTGGATGATAGGCAGTACTCATGTCTAGACAAGTTCCTAATGCTTGCTGTAATGTCTGCCAAAATCTTGAAATAAATCTGCCATCCCTATCAGAGATAATAGAGATTGGTATTCCATGTCTGGAGATGACTTCCTTCAAAAAAGTCGTGCTAACTTCTCCATCTTGTCATCTTCTCTTATTGGCAGGAAGTGTGCTGATTTGGTGAGACGATCAACTATTACCCAAATAGTATCAAAACCACTTGCAGTCCTTGGCAATTTAGTGATGAAATCTATGGTAATGTTTTCCCATTTCCATTCTGGGATTTCGGGTTGTTGAAGTAGACCTGATGGTTTCTGATGCTCAGCTTTGACCTTAGAACACGTCAAACATTCTCCTACGTATTTAGCAACATCGGCTTTCATACCCGGCCACCAAAAATGTTTCTTGAGATCCTTGTACATCTTCCCCGTTCCAGGATGTATTGAGTATCTGGTTTTAAGAGCTTCTCTAAGTACCATTTCTCTCATATCTCCAAATTTTGGTACCCAAATCCTTTCAGCCCTATACCGGGTTCCGTCTTCCCGAATATTAAGATGCTGCTCCGATCCTTTGGGTATTTCATCCTTTAAATTTCCTTCTTTTAAAACTCCTTGTTGCGCCTCCTTTATTTGAGTAGTAAGGTTATTATGAATCATTATATTCATAGATTTTACTCGAATGGGTTCTCTGTCCTTCCTGCTCAAGGCATCGGCTACCACATTTGCCTTCCCCGGGTGGTAGCGAATCTCAAAGTCGTAATCATTCAACAATTCAATCCACCTACGCTGCCTCATATTCAGTTGTTTCTGATTAAATATGTGTTGAAGACTTTTGTGGTCGGTATATATAATACTTTTGACCCCATATAAGTAGTGCCTCCAAGTCTTTAATGCAAAAACAACCGCGCCTAATTCCAAATCATGCGTCGTATAATTTTGCTCGTGAATCTTCAATTGTCTAGACGCATAAGCAATCACCTTCGTTCGTTGCATTAATACACAACCGAGACCTTGCTTTGATGCGTCACAATAAATCACAAAATCATCATTCCCTTCAGGCAATGACAATATAGGTGTCGTAGTTAGCTTTTTCTTCAATAACTGAAACGCTTTCTCTTGTTCATCCTTCCATTCAAATTTCTTCCCTTTATGCGTTAATGCAGTCAAGGGTTTTACTATTCTGGAAAAGTCTTGGATGAACCTTCTGTAGTAACCAGCTAGTCCTAAAAACTGGCGTATGTATTTCGGAGTTTTCGGGGTTTCCCACTTTTCAACAGTTTCTATCTTTGCCGGATCCACCTTAATACCTTTTTTGTTCACTATGTGACCGAGGAATTGAACTTCTTCCAACCAAAATGCACACTTTGAAAATTTAGCGTACAATTCTTCCTTGCTCAATACTTCTAACACCTTTCTCAAATGTTCACCGTGTTCTTGGTCATTCTTTGAGTAAATAAGTATGTCATCAATGAAAACAATGACAAACTTGTCAAGGTATGGTCCACACGTTCGGTTCATAAGGTCCATGAACACAGCTGGTGCATTAGTTAAACCAAATGGCATGACCATAAACTCGTAATGACCGTAACGTGTTCTGAAAGCAGTCTTTGGAATATCATCTTCTTTCACCCGCATTTGATGATACCCAGAACGTAAGTCAATCTTTGAATAAATAGACGAGCCTTGTAGTTGATCAAATAAGTCATCGATTCTCGGTAGTGGGTAGCGGTTCTTGATGGTAAGTTTGTTCAACTCTCGGTAGTCGATACACAATCTGAATGTACCATCTTTCTTCTTGACAAACAAAACAGGAGCTCCCCACGGTGATGTGCTTGGTCGAATGAAACCATGCTCTAAAAGTTCTTGTAATTGGCTTTGCAGTTCTTTCATCTCGCTGGGTGCGAGTCGGTAAGGAGCACGAGCTATTGGTGCAGCTCCTGGTACAAGATCTATTTGAAATTCAACGGATCGATGTGGGGGTAATCCCGGTAATACTTTCGAAAATACATCGGGAAATTCTTTTGCAACGGGAACATCATTGATGCTCTTTTCTTCAGTTTGTACTTTCTCGACGTGTGCTTGAACAGCATAGCAACCTTTTCTTATTAGTTTTTGTGCCTTCAAATTACTAATAAGATGTAGCTTCGTGTTGCCCTTTTCTCCGTACACCATTAAGGGTTTTCCTTTTTCTCGTATAATGCGAATTGCATTTTTGTAACAAATGATCTCTGCTTTCACTTCTTTCAACCAGTCAATACCGATTATCACATCAAAACTCCCTAACTCTACTGGTATCAAGTCAATCTTAAATGTGTCGCTAACCAGTTTAATTTCTCGATTCCGACATATATTATCTGCTGAAATTAATTTACTATTTGCTAATTCGAGTAAAACTTTACTATCCAAAGGCGTCAATGGACAACTTAATTTAGCACAAAAATCTCTACTCATATAGCTTCTATCCGCACCCGAATCAAATAAAAAGTACGCAGATTTATTGTCAATAAGAAACGTACCCGTAACAAGCTCCGGGTCTTCCTGTGCCTTTGCCGCATTAATATTGAAAACTCTTCCGCGGCCTTGTCCATTCGTGTTCTCCTGGTTCGGGCAATTTCTAATAATGTGGCCCGTTTTTCCACATTTATAACAAACTACATTGGCATAACTTGCTCCGATACTACTTGCTCCGCCATTACTCGTTCCGACACCATTTGTTCCTTTCGTTCTATTAACCCCTGGTCCGTAGACCTCACACTTCGCCGTGCTATGACCATTTCTTTTACACTTGTTGCAAAATTTGTTGCAGAACCCCGAGTGATACTTTTCACACCTTTGGCATAGCTGCTTCTGATTGTTGTTGTTGTTGCGGTTATTATTGTTGTTGGGATGATTGTTGTAGTTGTTGTTGTTGTTGTTGTTGTTGTTGTTGGGCTGTTTGTTGTAGTTGCGATTGATGTTGCGATTGTTGGGATAATTGTTGCGATTATTGTTGTAATTGCTGTTGTTGTTGTATTGGTGATTCTTATCACCGTTTTCCTCCCACTTTCTTTTGACTTGCTTCACATTGGCCTCTTCAGCAGTCTGTTCTTTAATTCTTTCTTCAATCTGGTTCACTAGTTTGTGAGCCATTCTACATGCCTGTTGTATGGAGGCGGGCTCGTGTGAACTTATATCTTCTTGGATTCTTTCTGGTAATCCTTTCACAAACGCGTCGATCTTCTCTTCCTCATCTTCGAATGCTCCCGGACACAATAGGCACAATTCTGTGAATCGTCTTTCGTACGTGGTAATATCAAATCCTTGGGTTCGTAACCCTCTAAGTTCTGTCTTGAGCTTATTGACCTCGGTTCTGGGACGGTACTTCTCGTTCATCAAGTGCTTGAATGCTGACCACGGTAGTGCGTACGCATCGTCTTGTCCCACTTGCTCTAGATAGGTATTCCACCATGTTAACGCAGAACCTGTGAAGGTATGCGTAGTGTACTTTACTTTGTCCTCTTCAGTACACTTACTTATGGCAAACACCGATTCGACCTTCTCGGTCCACCGTTTCAATCCGATCAGTCCTTCGGTTCCATCAAATTCCAAAGGTTTGCAGGCAGTGAATTCTTTGTAGGTGCATCCTACACGATTTCCTGTACTGCTAGATCCAAGGTTATTGTTGGTATGTAGCGCAGCCTGTACTGCGGCTATGTTTGAAGCTAGAAAAGTACGGAATTCCTCTTCATTCATATTCACGGTGTGTCGAGTAGTCGGTGCCATTTCCTTCAAAATAGTCAAATGGAACAAGTTAATCATACAGAATATTAAGAGTAGTTAATAGTATTTCGTAGCATAATATGAACTCATTTATAAAAGCTTTTTCTTCATATTAGCGTTTTATAAGTTTAAATTCGGGTAGTACCTACCCGTTAAGTTATTACTTAGTAGCTAATATACAATTCAACTACTACAATTCTATATGAAAAACTGATTATAATAATATTTCGCGTTCAAACTTTTATACAATATTTTACAAACTTACAATACCGCTTATTTTACATAAAGCATGAAATATAGCACACAATAACTTTGATACAAGATAGTTGTGAAGATAATTCTAGCTAGTACACAAGTCGTTCAGCAAAGGCAATAAAGACACGTAATTCATACGTCCAGAAACAAGTCATGCATTCTGGTTTTACTAGGACTACTTCCCATCCTTGGTCTTGTGGAACATAACCGTTATGGCCGTTGATAAGACAACGTGTTGTAACATCGTCAAAGGGACGAGGGTTACGTAATGTCCAACAGTCCCGTAACAATCTAAAAACCTCATTTCTTACCCCAATTACCGACTCTGTCACTTGTGGGAACGTTTTGTTTAATAGTTGTAGGCCGATGTTCTTGTTCTCACTTTGGTGAGAAGCGAACATTACTAATCCGTAAGCATAACATGCTTCTTTATGTTGCATGTTAGCCGCTTTTTCTAAATCACGAAGTCCAATATTCGGATATATTGAGTCAAAATAATTTCTTAACCCATTGCGTAAAATAGCATTTGGGTTCCCCGCAATATATGCGTCAAAGTAAACACATCGTAACTTATGGATTTCCCAATGTGATATCCCCCTTCTTTCGAACGAAAGCCTTTTATAAACCAAGGAATTCTTGGAACGTTCTTCGAATGTCTTACAAACTGATCTCGCCTTAAATAGTTGTGCCGAAGAATTCTGACCGACTCTAGACAAGATTTCATCAATCATGTCTCCGGGTAGGTCTCTTAAAATATTGGGTTGTCTATCCATTTTGTGTTTTTATACTGTAAAATAGACAAGAGTTAGATTCATAAAAAAAATACTTATTAATACAAGCAATTTTTACATATATCATAAAGCATAAGCACACTATATTACATATATTACACCACACGAATACAACTATCTTATTCCGACTCGCTTGTTTCTTCTTCTTCAGTTTTGGTTCGTTTTGCCAAGTTTCTAGGGATATATGATGTTCCCCTAATACGAGCCGTCGTTTTCCACATTGGTTTAGAAAAACCTGGTGGTTTAGAGGTTCCCGGGTCATTGTTACAACTTAAGGACTTCGGGGGTTGACGATACATATAAAGTTCATCGGGGTTGGAATTAGATTTCTCTATTTTTATGCCCTTTCCCTTATTATTTTCTTTTGCCTTTTTAAATTCAGTTGGGGTAATTTCTATA
Organism: Rutidosis leptorrhynchoides; assembly: GCF_046630445.1. Taxonomy (NCBI): domain Eukaryota; kingdom Viridiplantae; phylum Streptophyta; class Magnoliopsida; order Asterales; family Asteraceae; genus Rutidosis; species Rutidosis leptorrhynchoides. Next base: position 205,915,381 of record NC_092340.1, read on the forward strand.
ACATCATCGGAATTCTCGTCAGAATCCGATTCATCGGAGAATTGGTAATCCTCCCAATATTTTGCTTCCTTAGCGGAAACACCATTGACCATAATTAACGTTGGTCGGTTGGTTGAGGATTTTCTTTTACTTAACCGTTTTATTATTTCCCCCACCGGTTCTATTTCTTCATCCGGTTCCGATTCTTCTTCCGGTTCCGATTCTTCTTCTGGTTCCGACTCTTCTTCCTGTTCCTCTTCGGGAACTTGTGAATCAGTCCACGAATCATTCCAATTTACATTTGACTCTTCATTATTATTAGGTGAGTCAATGGGACTTGTTCTAGAGGTAGACATCTATCACATAATATCAAACGCTATAAGAGATTAATATATCACATAATATTCACATGTTAAAAATATATAGTTTCCAACAGATTTCTTAAGCAATCATTTTTCAAGTAAACACGGTCGAAGTCCAGGCTCACTAATGCATCCTAACAAACTCGATAAGACACACTAATGCAATATTCTGGTTCTCTAAGACCAACGCTCGGATACCAACTGAAATGTCACGTTCTTATTGATTAAAAACGTTCCATATTAATTGATTTCGTTGCGAGGTTTTGACCTCTATATGAGACGTTTTTCAAAGACTGCATTTATTTTTAAAACAAACCATAACCCTTATTTCATAAATAAAGGTTTAAAAAGCTTTATGTAGATTATCAAATAATGATAATCTAAAATATCCTATTTACACACGACCATTACATAATGGTTTACAATACAAATATGTTACATCGAAATCAGTTTCTTGAATGCAGTTTTTACACAATATCATACAAACATGGACTCTAAATCTTGTCCTTATTTTAGTATGCAACAGCGGAAGCTCTTAATATTCACCTGAGAATAAACATGCTTTAAACGTCAACAAAAAATGTTGGTGAGTTATAGGTTTAACCTATATATATCAAATCGTAACAATAGACTACAAGATTTCATATTTCAATACACATCCCATACATAGAGATAAAAATCATTCATATGGTGAACACCTGGTAACCGACATTAACAAGATGCATATATAAGAATATCCCCATCATTCCGGGACACCCTTCGGATATGATATAAATTTCGAAGTACAAAAGCATCTGGTACTTTGGATGGGGTTTGTTAGGCCCAATAGATCTATCTTTAGGATTCGCGTCAATTAGGGTGTCTGTTCCCTAATTCTTAGATTGCCAGACTTAATAAAAAGGGGCATATTCGATTTTGATAATTCAACCATAGAATGTAGTTTCATGTACTTGTGTCTATTTTGTAAATCATTTATAAAACCTGCATGTATTCTCATCCCAAAAATATTAGATTTTAAAAGTGGGACTATAACTCACTTTCACAGATTTTTACTTCGTCGAGAAGTAAGACTTGGCCACTTTTGATTCACGAACCTATAACAATATATACATATATATTAAAGTATGTTCAAAATATATTTACAACACTTTTAATATATTTTGATGTTTTAAGTTTATTAAGTCAGCTGTCCTCGTTAGTAACCTACAACTAGTTGTCCACAGTTAGATGTACAGAAATAAATCGATAAATATTATCTTGAATCAATCCACGACCCAGTGTATACGTATCTCAGTATTGATCACAACTCAAACTATATATATTTTGGAATCAACCTCAACCCTGTATAGCTAACTCCAACATTCACATATAGAGTGTCTATGGTTGTTCCGAAATATATATAGATGTGTCGACATGATAGGTCGAAACATTGTATACGTGTCTATGGTATCTCAAGATTACATAATATACAATACAAGTTGATTAAGTTATGGTTGGAATAGATTTGTTACCAATTTTCACGTAGCTAAAATGAGAAAAATTATCCAATCTTGTTTTACCCATAACTTCTTCATTTTAAATCCATTTTAAGTGAATAAAATTGCTATGGTTTCATATTGAACTCTATTTTATGAATCTAAATATAAAAAGTATAGGTTTATAGTCGGAAAAATAAGTTACAAGTCGTTTTTGTAAAGGTAGTCATTTCAGTCGAAAGAACGACGTCTAGATGACCATTTTAGAAAACATACTTCCACTTTGAGTTTAACCATAATTTTTGGATATAGTTTCATGTTCATAATAAAAATCATTTTCTCAGAATAACAACTTTTAAATCATAGTTTACCATAGTTTTTAATTAACTAACCCAAAACAGCCCGCGGTGTTACTACGACGTCGTAAATCCGGTTTTACGGTGTTTTTCGTGTTTCCAAGTTTTAAATCGTTAAGATAGCATATCATATAGATATAGAACATGTGTTTAGTTAATTTTAAAAGTCAAGTTAGAAGGATTAACTTTTGTTTGCGAACAAGTTTAGAATTAACTAAACTATGTTCTAGTGATTACGCGTTTAAACCTTCGAATAAGATAGTTTTATATATATGAATCGAATGATGTAATGAACATCATTACTACCTCAAGTTTAGTAGGTAAACCTACTGGAAGTGACAAGAAATGATCTAGCTTCAAAGGATCTTGGATGGCTTGAAAGTTCTTGAAGTAGGATCATGACACAAAAACAAGTTCAAGTAAGATTTTTACTCGAATTAAGATAGTTTATAGTTATAGAAATTGAATCAAAGTTTGAATATGAATATTACCTTGAGAAAGAATGATAACCTACTGTATATAACAAAGGTTTCTTGATCTTAGATGATTACTTGGAATGGATTAGAAAGCTTGGAAGTAAATTAGTAATCTTGAAGGGATTTTTGAAGTGTTCTTGAAGTGTTCTTCCTATGATGATTATAGCTTGATTCTTGAAGTGATTTTTGATGAAGATGATGATTAACTACTGGAAAAATACGTTCATAATAGTGTGTGTGTGTTGAGAGAGAATTAGAAAGAGAATTGGAAGTGAAATGGAGTGAGTGATGAGTGGTAATTGGTGAGTGGTGAGTGGGGTTAAAAGCATTTATAGTTAGTTGACTAGCTCATGGTAGAAGTTAAAATTGATTAGTCATACATGAAATAATCAAGAGTGGAATCCCATGCTAGTTCCTATTGGTATATACCCATAGTAAGTACGTTTTGAAGCTGTGTATAATACGGGTAAGAATACGACTAGAATTCTTGATGAAAGAAAAGAATGGGAAAGTAACTGTAACCATTTTCGTTAAGTATGAGTGTTTTGATATATGTCTTGAAGTCTTCCAAAAGTATTTTAATACATCTAAATACACTACATGTATATACATTTTAACTGAGTCGTTAAGTCATCGTTAGTCGTTACATGTAAGTGTTGTTTTAAAACCTTTAAGTTAACGATCTCAATTAATGTTGTTAACCCATTGTTTATTATATCTAATGAGATGTTAAATTTTTATATTATCATGATATTATGATATATTAATATATCTTAATATGATATATATACATTTAAATGTCGTTACAACGATAATCGTTACATATATGTCTAGTTTCGAAATCCTTAAGTTAGTAGTCTTGTTTATATGTATATAACTCATTGTTAATATACTTATGGAGATACTTACTTATCATAACCTCATGTTAACCATATGTATATCCATATATATATCGTCATGTCATTTTTACAAGTTTTAACGTTCGTGAATCGCCGGTCAACTTGGGTGGTCAATTGTCTATATGAAACATATTTCAATTAATCAAGTCTTAACAAGTTTGATTGCTTAACATGTTGGAAACATTTAATCATGTAAATATCAATCTCAATTAATATATATAAACATGGAAAAGTTCGGGTCACTACATATATGATACCTCATCATCATCGTGTGTGTGTGTGCGGGTGTGAAGTGTAGGTTTTAAAGTTCGGGTATGCGATACCACATTTCACGTGACTGGTGGGTTTTAAGTTCGGGTATGCGATACCACCCAAGGGACTAGTGATGCAAACTAGTGGTGTCTGCGTGGCTAACAGTTCATTCGCGAGAATCGTTCCCTTTATATGATTGGTCAACCATGGTTATGTAATGTAGTGTAGCATATTATATTGTTCGCGTTATATGCTATTATTGTGCTAGCTTGTGTTATCGGAGGTTTAACGTTATACTTTACGATGGTATGCTAATTTAAATGCTAGCGTATATGAGGTAATTGTGTAAGTGATTGCAAGTAAGTAGGTTATATATGTATATGTATAATCATTGCATTCACTAAGCTTTGCTTAACCTCTCGATGTTTACCTTTTTATAGGCTCCGGCATGGACAAGGGGAAAGGTATACGTTTGGACTAGTGATCCCGCTTCATTGTGTTAGGAGAAGCTTTTTGGACATTTAGCTTTTGGAAGTTCGACAAAGTTATGGGTAGTTTAACCGCAAACACCATGCTCGAAGTGTCGTTTGGAAAATAAACTTTTGTGGTCGAAACTTATATTTTGTACGAAACTCGTATTTCGGCATATGTGGGCCCGGTTTCGTAAAAATTATTTTATTATTGAAACGTGTTAGTTTTAACTATTATAATGTGTTGTGAAAAGCGTTTCATCTAAAAGTGTCGGGAAGTGGGAGATCTTTAAACAAAAATTGAACATTTTGGACAGCGGGCTGCCAGGCCTTATGCGCGCCGCGCACAATAGGGCTGCGCGCCGCACACTACACAGTGTATAAAAAAAATTCGCGTATGCAGTTGGATAACGGGTTGGGTTGTTACATTTTTCGTCAGCTTTTCAACGACATGCATATCATATACTTTATATCAGTAGCATATGTATCAAATTCATGATTCATCATAAACTATCTAACGACAAAATTAAGCATACAAGCATGCATAATCATATATACTCGAGCAGTTGTCAAGGATAAACTATTAATATATAAAAGATAAGATATGAATGCTCACGTATCAATATTGTGATTCAATATTGCAGGAAAGTACGTAGGCGCAACGGAAATGATAAACGCTAGGTTGGCCTCACGAGCTATACCCCCGAACAATACCCATAACCTCCATAGCTATAACCCATAATTTCCTTAGCTCTATCCCGCTCGAAAAACTCGTTTTGAAATAGCCCGCTCATGACCTCGTCGTAGTATTTTATGTATAATACTAATAATAATAATATTAATACTAATACTAATACTAATACTAATAATAATAATAATAATAATAATAATAATAATAATAATAATAATAATAATAATAATAATAATAATAATAATAATGATAATAATAATAATAATAAATTAATTAAATTAAATATTACGGAGTATAGAGATCAGATAGAGATTGAAAGAGTGTGTGTGTAACACAGAATTTATCGAGCTTTTATAGAGAAGTTCTGGCCAGCCATCCCATGCGATCGCATGGGTTTGAAGGCCATTAGCCATGCGATCACATGGCTCCCTTCTCCAACTCACAATCGCATTATTTTGGGCTGCCGACACTTTTATTATATAATATATATTTATATATTTAATTTATATAATTATATATTATATTATATTCACGTGCATAGTTAACTTGTAACTTTAGTTCCGATGACTTGTACATTGACCTCCACTCATGTCCCGGTTCCAGTTTCTTGAAGGTCATTTCGTACACTTAGAAAACTTGTACTTTACGTTTCGTGGCTCGTACCTTGTAAAAATATAGACTTAAATTATCAATAACTATATCACTCGAATTATAACTTTAACGTTCAAATGTTTTGGTCATTTGCTTCTTTAAATCATTGTCTCGTTAATATATATGTATATGATAATATTAATTCGAATCAAAACATTTTTGTATCTAGTTCATATCTTATCACATTGTAAAATATATATATTTTCATTTAGAAATATAAATTTATATATAATAGAAATATTTATTTAAATATAATATTTAGTTTTTCAAAACTAATTATATTTTAGAGTTTATATAATTTAAAATCATTTTCATAATATAACATAATTTGATATGAATCTTTTATGTACTAGCGTTTACTCTGACTTCTCAAATATTCTAATTAACTTATTTAAATATTAATCGAATCACTAATCAATCACTAATATCGTTTATTAAATAATTCGAAATATATATATATATAAGCACGTTTTTAATTACACGTTGTAAGTTATTTATATTTTTATATTTAATTAAATCACGGACAGTTATTATTTATAACTTGTCAAAAGATTTCTAGAAAGATTCTAAATTTTAAGATAACGTTAAAACCTTTATCCTTATCATAATGACTCAATAACAAATTGTCAAAAGTGGTTCTAGATATTTATAAAATTATATTCGTTTTAAAGAAGACGTGACACTCAAATTGTTTAATATAATTTCTAAAATTTCTAACAATAAAAGATAATGGTAATAACTTTAATAATCTTAAAGTTTTATAATATGTTCCTACTTCTCAACATCTTTATTATTTATTTTAAATCCTTATATATATTACGAGAAAATTAACACTGTTTCCTTTTATATATTCAAAATGTTTTTGTAACAAAGTTCTTTTAGATAGAAAAACATTTTCATACGTTTGAAACTAAATCGAGTAATTATAAATTTTGTTTTTCCAGAATCAGTTATATTCCAAATCATCCTTTAAAAGGTTTCATCTATATTGTAAAACGTTTTCAATACTATGAAAACTAAATAATTAACTTATCAAGAGATACGAGACAATCCTTGTAAAGCATGCATTGAAAGTTAAGCGGGAATCTCTACTAACTTTTGTCTAGTTATTATTGTTCTTACTTGTGGATCACTTTACCATTTATTGCAAATATTGTTAAACGGGTAAGATTTCTTAAATCACAGTGGACCTCATAACAGAGACCTGTAATCATATCACAATGTATCTGGTAATTTATTCATGTGATATTATCGTTTAATTCCGTCGATAAATATATTGAAACAAATACGTTCATGTAAGATATTATACATCTAATATTTTGTTAACGTTTTCAATTAATATAATTATATATTATATATACATATCTATATACTCAACATTACAGATTTTGCTTATCGTGTCCGAAACATAAAAAGATTAAGTTTAAATTTCGTCAGAAATTTCTGGGTCGTCACAGTACCTACCCGTTAAAGAAATTTCATCCCGAAATTTGATTGGAATGGTCATGGCTGACAATAAGTATGTTTTCATGACGCATACGAGCTGGAAATTAGAGTTTTATCATCAGTGAGTAATATGGATAAAACAATTTGTTTATGTGAAGAGTACTAGTGAAGCTATCACAAAAGAGTGATATGAATAAATGCAGGTTCGTCTTAACTGGTGACGTAGTCATGGTTGATTTCCGGAATTCAAGGAATTTAGAGAAAATCTTCATAATAAGATTTGATTCTTCGGTAATAAAGGAAATTAGGATCTTCTTTGGTTAAATGCAATAATCTATTTCGATTCCTCTGTCGAATATTCCACTATAAATCCACTTCCTTTGTTTCCTTATTTTCACATCTCCCATCTTCTATACTTTCTTCCTTAATTCATACTTTCAAAATATTCGTCAATATGCTCGATCCAGTTCTGATCCTTGATATGTTTCTGACCATCGCAACAATCATCCTTCTTTTCCAACTTCCACCGGAGGAATCCGTTTACTTCTATTTAGCTCTTGGGGTGGTGATTTTTACAATCCTTCCTTGCATCTGTCTTTCCATAACTATTGACATCTACGGTTAATGATCTCTTCTTTTTGCTGCGATTTATTCTCCCATTTATATTTCGAAGCTTCATGCTTTTATTTTCTCTTATTGCCATTACGTACAGCAAGTAATAGTCCATAATTCATAGGTATGGAGTTTCGAATGACATGACTAATGTTCTAAGAGAGAAATTGTAATAGCACGATCTTGATTGGTTAAATTACCAGAATTCAAGAGGAAAGATAAACTTATCAAAAAAATATGTTCCTGGTATGTTTAGAGATTAGATAGAATGTAAGAGTCGTGTAACATGGCACATGTTGACGTTATGATCTGTGAATCATCACGTTCAATAAGAAACTCAGCATGACTTACTGTAATATAATCACGTTGATCAAGTGTCATTATATTATACTAACTCATGCTTCAATTCGCAACACTACTTCAAAAACATTCATAATGTAAACTCGAAGGTTTACAGAATATAGAAACTAAACAGTTTCCTTTATGATGTAATACAGATAACGCGAAGAGATAAATGATTTCAGATAAGAATAGTTATGAAAATAACTTCAGAAATATCGAGGATATTTATAATTAAGATACGATGATATCTTAAAATTTCTAATATCGATGGATGATGATGAAGATTTTTCTGTAAAAGTGTAGAGTCAGGAGCAAGGTATTCGTTAACGACTTCAGCAGATACTGAATCATTTGGATTCTTTAAAGGCAGGTTTAGTCTTTGTGATTTGTCCACAGCCTTCTTCATAGTTTGCTCAATCCATTTTCCAGTCCCAAACCTTCTTTTTTCCGAGCTTTGCCAACACATTATTCTTTATCATCAATCTTTAGACTGTTAAGGTCATTTACAATTTTTGCTGCTTCATCAGCATTTTTTCAAAAATTCGGAGAACTAAATCGTAGTTTGGGGTGCTTTTCAGAAGTTCACAATTGAAGTACATAAGCCTAGGAGATAGATGTTATATGTACACATATAACTGTTGACATAGAATTGTTGCGAAATTCGAGAATAATGATTGAAGCTTTTTGGTATGACAATTATCGTTACAAGATGCAGATGAGTACATTATGGAGTTTCGATAAATATAATGATTTTTTGGAAAGTCAAAGATCAACAAAGTTGTTGGTAGGTTTACTGCTAATGTGGTGGGATATAAACGGTTTCCCGGTAGCGACGACGAAAAGAGGCAAATGTATATATCAAGGTTATAATAAGGGTAATCCGAATGAAAAGTCGAAATTGATTTTGCTGGAGGTGTGACAAAATTGGATATTTTGGAAAGGGATTGTAAAGTTATTTTCGGTAATAACAACACCAATGGATCACGGATTTGTGTTAAACTTCTACTTAGGTTCCGGGAGTTTTTCAGGTGCTTGACTGTGGATAACATGTGGTTGGTGAAAGGACCTGTTCATATACATTATAAACGATTCACAATAGTTGATTACATCGCGAGGTATTTGACCTCTATATGATACATTTTACAAACATTGCATTCATTTTTAAAAGACAAACTTTATTCATATCTAAAGTTGACGGCATGTATACCATTTCATAATACATCAAACTATAATTGACTTAATAATAATCTTGATAAACTCAATGACTCGAATGCAACGTCTTTTGAAATATGCCATGAATGACTCCAAGTAATATCCTTAAAATGAGCTAATGCACAACGGAAGATTTCTTTCAAACCTGAGAATAAACATGGTTTCAAGTGTCAACCAAAAGGTTGGTGAGTTCATTAGTTTAACGTAAATAATCATTTCCATCATTTTAATAGACCACAAGATTTTCATTTTCAGTTCTCATAAATATATGTCCCATGCATAGAGACAAAAATCATTCATATGGATTGAACACCTGGTAACGGACATTAACAAGATGCATATAAGAATATCCCCATCATTCCGGGACATCCATCGGACATGATATAAAAACTCGAAGTACTAAAGCATCCGCTACAAAGGATTGGGTTTGTTGGGCCCAATAGATCTATATTTAGGATTCGCGTCAATTAGCAGATCAGTTTACTAATTCTTAGGTTACCAAGCAAAAGGGACATATTCGGCTTCGATCATTCAACCATATAATGTAGTTTCGATTACTTGTGTCTATTTCGTAAAACATTTATAAAAATTTCGCATGTATTCTCAGCCCAAAAATATAAAGGGTAAAAAGGCAAATGAAACTCACCATACTGTATTTCGTAGTAAAAATACATATAATGTCATTGAACAAGTGCAAGGTTGGCCTCGGATTCACAAACCTAATTTAAATATATATATATTTTTATGTTGGTCAAAATTTGTCTAATAAATTAGATCAAGTCATAGTGTACCACAATCCTAACGCTCGAGACTAATATTCAAAAGTCAACAAAAGTTAATTTGATTCAAAAATGATTTCCAAAATTTATACATGATTATTATATAGTTTAAATATCGTCGTTTTATATTTTTAAATATTTTTAAAAGCTTTATTAAAGTAAATAATATAATTCATTTATTAATAAATAAAATTTTATATAAAATATACTTTTATATATCTTAAGTAATAAAATTCATAAGGTTCATTTAATATCATAAAAATATTATGATAGGTTTTATTAAGGTAATTATATTATTCGTGTTACATATTTATTTGATATAATAACATTGATAATAATAATAAGTAAAAGTTGTAATAATAATTATTATTATCTTATTAGTAAAAATATTAATTTTTATATTTACCAAAAATGATGTTATGATAAAACGATAATAATACTAAAATTTTTGATTAACAATGATATTCCTCTTAAAAATAATAATGTTTGTAAAAATGATATTTTTAATATTAATAATACTTTTAATAATAATAGTGATAAAAATAATGAAAAACGATAATTTTATCTAAATCAATGTCTTACAATATTTTAAATTTCATCATGATACTCATACTCATTATTTCCTAATCGATTTGTTAGTGGCTTTTAAATCGTCTTTTATATCGCGTTCATTTTAATGATAATAATAATAATCATAATAATTAAGTGTTACTAATATTAGTTTTAGTTATAATAATACTAATAATAATAAATATTATGATAAGGATAATACTAATAACTATTTTAATGATAATAATAATAATAATAATACTGATTATAACTTTCACGATAATAACGATAGTAATAATAATAAAAATAACAATTTTTAATGTTAATACTTTTTATTGATAATAATAATAATAATAATAATAATAATAATAATAATAATAATAATAATAATAATAATAATAATAATAATAATAATAATAGTTGTAGTAATAATAATAATAATAATAATAATAATAATAATAATAATAATAATAATAATAATAATAATAATAATAATAATTTGATAAAAACTAGAACGACGATAATAATAATCATTTTTACAAAAATTCAATTGACTATAACTTCAAATCCGTTCGTCGAAATCATTCGACATCTAAATGAAAAGTTCTTAATTTTTCACTAGCTTTCCAACGACATGTGATCAATCCTTAATTAATGATGTTGCTTAATAACGGATTGAGTGCAATAAGATTATGATGGAGGATGAAGTGTTTGGTGATTATTTTGGGCCCCGATGATCGTCTTTCACTTTAACTATCAAGTAATCAACCACCCCGACCCGGTCTTGATTGTTAATTAGCATAATTCACCTTTGCGCGATGTAAAAATCCCTTGGGCAAAGTCACAAGTGTAAATCACAAAGGCTTAGGCAAAATGGCAGAGAATCAACAACCCATAAATGAGAGGCCAAGCTCCCTATTTATAGTATTCGAGATGTCCGTGGTCTGCGAATTACCTAACTTTCCACGGAAACTCAGCGGATTAAACCGCAGTCCCTTACTAACGCGAAATCATAACTGCTGCACTTTATTTTCAGCGAATATTGCATATCTTAACTTTAGAGTCCGCATAATTCTGCTTTTAGCCTTTAGCAAATAAAACACACATATAAAATGCCATGTATATGATCAAGTCCCCCCAGTTTATTATGATTCATTTTACGAAGCAGATGTATCATGATAAACTCTAAAATTCCGCATTTAACATAACCGCTATTCGCATTTAACTATTTTCGCTTTCGCTATAGGTTAGTTACCGTTTTCACCAGTTATCTCAAATATTACCGTTTGAGTTATCACAACGGATAATTAACACAATCCATTGCCACCCTTTTTTCCCTATATATATCATGATTCATAACCACCAAGGTCTCACTCGCTTTATCTAACATACTTCGCAATTACAAAAATTCGCAATTAACCTTTACGAATTCTTAACCTCCACTTCTCCTTCGTAATTAAAAATGAAGATTAACGAAGTTGATAGAAAGGTAGATCCCAAGGCTCTTATTACGAAACTACTAACCAGTCCGGAATCTAAATCAACAGCTTCCTCCGGCAGCCAAATCAAGCAGGAAAAATAGGCGATTCCTGTCGTTGATTTGACATCGAAGTCGCCATCATCATAGCCAAGTTCTGGAAAACGGCCACTTCAAACTCCACCATCATCTCAGAGTAAGAAGCTCAAACAAAGCACTCCCCTGGTCGACAATCCAATTTCATCGGATTATGAAGGGGAGCAACAAACCAGTATATTGCGTACTTTTACTCATATGTATGACCTTGTTTACCGCACATTCTACTGTTATAATACTTGTTTTTGGTTTATAGGAGACCCCTTGGGTCGTCATTTTACACAGTTCAGACATTCTGTCAAATTCGAGAGCTGAGACTTTATCTCTCTCTCTCTCTAACACTTTCTCTCACTAGAAGTCATCCGGCTAGCACTTTACGCTCTACGGACGACAGATTGATTAAGCCACACCACAAGTTTCTACACTTGTGAACCGGGTCTGCAAGGATTATTTCCCAAGAGCAAACATCGATCGGCAACACTCGCCCACTTAAAGCTAGATTACTTATAGTGTCGTGTTGGCACACTAAGCCTTACCTCATAAGGAAATAGGTGTTAACAATAGCGCCATCCACTAATGCAAAGAACACGCGAAACGAAAAAGGAACAAAAACAACCGAAGCTCCTTTTGTACTTGAAGCGGTCAACAATCCTTTAACTGAAGACATGATCACTGTTGAAGATGTACCTGTTCCGCCACTGGACGGTACGATTGAAGAAACAGTTGCTGAAACTGCAGAAAGGCTTAAGCGTTTGGAAACTAATTCAGAGAAAAGGCCAGTAATCGAAGAAACACCAACCAAAAGTGCAGAAAGGCTTCTAAACCTTGTCACTAATCCAGAGAGGTGACCGTTGATGCAACCACGGCGATGTCCATCATTCATACCTTTTCGACGGGTGGCGGATGGCAAAGACAGGCAAATCATGAAAAGGCAATCTATATCAAAGTACAGGTTATCCAGATTACTTGACAAGCTGGGCAGTCTTGTTGATGATTCTGAGGATGATAATGACTTGAGATATATTAATAATGATTCTGACGATGAAATCGACAAAGATGAGTTCATGTCTGAGAAGCAGGCAGTATTGCTTTTAAATGACATCCTTAAGCAGACAGTTCCGGCAAAGTATAAGCAACGCTTAGCGCAGCCCGTCGTCCGTGATGTGGCTGTAGATAATTTCTTCGCCCTTATTATTGGAGAGCAAGCTACAAAGCCACCAGCTATGGCAGAATCCATTCAGTGTTTCATCGATCAAATTGCAAACTATTCGTTGCCCAGGAATCTTGGTATATCGGCAATTGGAGTTTATGATGGTACAACAGATCCTGAGGATTTCCTCACTATGTTTAAAGGTGCAATGAGGTTGCAGCATTGGGATGATGAGGTAGCTTGTCATATGTTTCCAATGGTGCTGCAGAAAATGGCAAGGGAATGGTTTGCTAGCCTGCCGCTAAGAAGCATCACAAGTTATTTGGACCTCCGTGCAAAGTTTGTTATGCAGTATCAAAATCTTCGAAGCTGCACTTTGACACATCTTGATGCACATGAGATCACAATGCATCACAATGAGTCCTTGAGTAATTTCATGAAGCGATACACACTTGAAGCACAGAAGATACCTGATTGTCCAGAATCTCAGCTAGTATCTGGTTTTATTTTCTGTTTAGATCAACGACGGTTTAGTGCACTTGTCCATGCATTAAGGTATGACCTGCCAAAAACTCTGCATCAGGCGTTGGAAGTTGCACAGAAGCATGTTCGAGCCGGTGAGCGGGGGATGAACAAGTTTGATGGCAGCAGCAGTAGCAAACCGCACAAAGGAGGGCAGTACTTTGACAGAAACCAGACGAGGAATGATAATTCTCATGGTGGATGGAGAGGCAACAATCATCCAAACGATTTTCATCACAACAGAAGGCCAATAGAAAGACATCCTTTGATAATGGTGCTGACTAAAACACCCAAAGAGATACTTTTCATCGAACCAATTCGGACCACTTTCAATCCTCCGGCACCTGTGGAAGAAAGAGAGGGTCCAAAAAGTGAGCTATGGTGCGACTTTCATGAGGCATGGGGTCATGATACAGATAATTGCAAATCTCTGATGAGAGAAATCATTGCAAAGATCAAAGCAGGAGAGTTAAACCACTTGTTGCCAAGAAAACAATATAGGAGAAATGATCCTCGCAGGAAATTTGGATGGCAAAAGAATGATGGTGGAAGAGGTCATCGAGGTGAGAACAGAGGAAGGGAAGACCATGGCGGAAGAGATAACAGAAACCAGTACGAAAACCGGATCACGAAGTGTGAGTCAACTCCAGACGTTGTAATCAAAATGGTGTGGTTGAATGGAAGTCACTATGAGGACGGTGAGAATTCGGATAACAATGTTGATTGCTGGAGATATGCCCCAATCATTTTTCAATCAATTCAAAATTGGGCCTTGTCTGTTCAGCCAGTGGTCATTTCAGCAGAAATTGCAAACAAGTTCGTCAGCCATATCTACACAGATACAGGCAGTGAGGCTGACATCATTTATTGGCATTGTTTCAAGACTTTTCCAAGGCATATGCAGGTTAGAGCTAGGCAGACGAGTTTGAAGGTTTCATGGCTAACAGGAGCGCCAGTGAATGCAATGGGGCGAGTTTGTTTGGAGGTCGTTTTGGGAACATTTCCATTATTGAGAACTGAAACAATCGATTTCACTATTCTGGATGGCAACTCTTGATTAAATGTCCTTTTTAGACGGGCAGCGTTAGCTAAATTTGGAGTGATAACATCAACGGCTCATGCAGAGATCAGATTCCCAACTCCGAACGGAGTAGCCGCCATACACTCACAGTATGTGGAACCAACAAGGGAACGATCCACATTTGCAAACTTACCAGAAGGCAATATGAATCAGAGGAGGCGTAATCGGTTTTTCAGGGAAGATGAGGTTCAGGAGTTCTTTATACCGTGATCATGTTTTCAGGCCGGACAGCGCTAGGCGCTTGGCATTTGAAGAAACAATTTTCAGCATTTTATCAAGAGCAAAATTTATCATTTCAATAAGAGCAGTTTGTTAGCATTTCTGAAGAACAAAATTTGTCAATTTACTGTTGACCATTGTGGTCATCTTTACAGTGCATATGTTTTCAAATGCATACACTAAACGTTCATGATGTACTAATTAGGCTTGATCCACCTAAATTCGTCATCAATTGTTTATGTATTGCACGGTACTGATCAATAAAATTTTATATTTTTCTTATGCAAAGTGCTGCCTGTGACAAATGTAAAACATTGAATTTATATCCTGCCCACAGAAGGAGAGTATTTTTATACCTCCGATGGCGGAAGCTTTTGTGCCGGCCATCAAAGGTACAAGGGATCGGCTAGAAAACGTTAAAGTTTTACTAGAACGCACCGAGGAAAAATACAAAACTCAGATACTTGTCATGACAAACATTATAAAAACTTACTTCATAGAACGAAAGAAGTTTATATTTTATATGAATGCCAAAAATATTACACAATTCTTCCTCATATATTTTATGACGGAAGGTGTATGACGGATAGGTAACTAACCCATGGCTAATCTTCACACAATATTTCACAAGTTCTTCCTCATGTATTTTATGACGGAAGGCGTATGGCAGAAAGATTATTTTATAATCACTCTTCAAAAACACTTCATAACTATTCCTCATCAATTTGATGACGGAAAGCGTATAACAGACTATGAGTGTCCTACTGAATATTTGAAGGCATAGTGTTTGCAAAATGAATTTTTGATTTGTTGGTCATTCAACTGAAGTTAACAAATGCAAGACACCCAAACGTGAATTACCTTCAACAATTTTAAAAATGCTTTGTTTAGTTGTACAATATACAATTATACATGAAATTTTATGATATGCTTAGTGCATAGCAGATGGGTTATAAACAACAAACATCAAAATATTTGGTGCAAGCATATAAACAAGCATAATCACTACAATAAGCATATGTTTATGACATTCAAATTATCAACATTTATTACAAACTGATGTTCATCAAATAGTTGCAAATTTATTAAAATTGAACATTAAGTACATCCTGAGCAGATGACTCCTCTCTGCTACACACTTCATCATAGACATCTATCTTCAGATTAATCAATCTGTCTTTGGCTTCATCAACCTTCTCCATGGTTCCAGGACGCATAAGGTTGGCAATAGCAGTAGGAAGTGTCTAGTTTGGGGCAAGGCATTTGGTAATTTTGTTTGTAACATCAGAAATGAATTGAGTGCGAACAGCTTCAACATAATCATTATAGGGATTCCCCATAAGATTGGATCCAAGCACCTTCGCTATCACACCCGGTATCCCATTTTTAAGCTCAGCAAAATTACTCTCGCCCTTCTCCGCCCTCTGGAGAAGCTCAACAGATTTCTCCATCTCTGCACTCAACTCCTTCTCTAGCTCACTCACCTTCACCTGCTCCTCCTGAAACTTTTTCTTTTCAGCATCCACCAACCTGTCCTTCTCCTCTTGCAGAGCAACAACAGCATCTTGAGTACTTTTCCGCTCAGCCTCTCTTGCCTTCAATATATTCTGAGCATCAGTCCAGGCACGTTCAACATCAATTGCTCTTTTGCGAGCATTTGCACCTTGAGCAATCTCAGCACGAGCAAAGGCAAGTATGGACTCCTGTTGCTTCTGCAGTTGCATTATAGAATCCAGATGGTTGGTCAGCAATACATGAGCTGCAGCAGTTGATTCCCTGAGCTGCTCAGAGAGAAGAGCGGTGAACTGGGGTTTTAGCTCAGGGATAGCATAACCCTGTAGAAGAAAAAATTTTATGGTTAATTTCAAGCAACTCACATAAATTGCAAGCATATACATGCAGGAAGTTTTATCATTCATACCTGAAGAAGAGTTGAAAATTCTTTGTCCTTGGTAGTAGGATTCTGAATGATCGCCTGCAATGTCCTCACATGAGCAGGAAGAGATGGCTCTTAAACATTGGACGATGTGACAGCAGGGTTAGTGGTACTAGGAAGAGGAGAATGATAAGCAGAGTCGCCCTCTGGCCTCTCTTCATGGAATTCAGATTCCTCAAATGAACTAAAGTTTGGGTCAGGAGTTTTCAGACCCTTATCTCCTTCACTTTCAAGGTTCTCCTCCGGCCTCTGCTCACCGCCTTCAGTAGCCTTCCCTTGGCTATCATCAGAATCTGCTAAAATTACTAACAGAAACAAATTAGCATTATGAACAAATATAACAGTTATAAGCAAAGACATGGGCATTATCAAGAACGAGCAGAATGGACATACTTCTTCTGCGTTTCTGCTTTTGGCTCCCCTCTGTACTCTTTGCCCTCTTAGAGCCTATGCTCTTCTTCCTTGTCTTTTGGGTTGGAGGAGGAGTGGGTTTTGTTTCACCCGTGATGTCAACTGAGCCTGATGTCTGCTGCTCGGCGGTGGTAGTGTCATCCGCTGTCCATTCGGTGTCTGTCTGTTCAGACCCGGACTCACTGTCAGAGCTGCTAACAATGATTTCTTCCCCCTTTTCAGCAGCAGCAGCATCAGAAGTAGCCTTAGCCTCAGCTGCAACCCTCTCTACCTCTAGCTCTTCAGCAGTTTTAGCACGGTCAGTAATTTCCACTTCATCCTCAAGATCGAGGGATAAAAGAGCATTGCGAACCTGCATGTCAGAGTTGGCTGTAAAAATTAAACATAGACAGTAATATAAGCAAACATCGTGAACAATAAGGCGAGCATTTATATATATATATATTAGGATGATCATATCACATCCTACCCTGATTCTTCTCACGGAGTACTGGCACAGAAGTTCTTGGCCATTCTTGACTCACTCTACACAGCACAAGAATCCCCTCATACTTCTCGTATGATCTGGGTAGAAGGCGGAGCTCTTTCAAATTATTTACTATCCGCTGCTCGGCGGTAGAAATCTTAACACCTTTTCCTACACCAGCATCAATAGTACCCCATTTCCGGACAACGCAAAACTCCTCCGGAATAACAGTCTCATCAACAAAGAAAAATGGACTCTTCTAGTCCTTCAAGTTTGATACTCTATTTGTACCAACAAAATGGGTATTTCATTTACTATCAATAGTAAGCTAGCAGTCGCTAATTGTACGAATTCTAAACAAAGAGATAAATGTGACGACCTGGGAATTTCTGACCAAATTTAAACTTAATCTATATATGTTTCTGACACGATAAGCAAAGTCTGTAACATTGAGTCACAAAAATTTTGAACTGTTTCTTATATCCGATTGACTTTCGACCATTCCCGACGATTCACGAACAACTATTTGTAAATAGATAACATATATATTTAAATAGGTATTTATAATTTGAAATATAATTTGGAATATTATATAATTTAATTATTAGAATTTATATTGTAAAATAAATATAATGCGATGTAATGGAAACTATATTTAGTTATATATAGATAAATATAAATATGTATATAAGTATTACTTGTAAATATATAATGTGATATTAAATCTATTTGTTTAAAAATATATTATATTATTGTTTTAGTAATTAAACTTGATATTTTAAAACTGTTTATATATATATATATATATATATATATATATATATATATATATATATATATATATATATATATATATATATACATAGTGTATATTAATTATAATTAATTTTGAACTTAAATTGTAAATGTCTGTAACTTTCGGTTGATGTTTAATTATTTTAAAATAGGCCTAATATATGTATATGAAGTTTTAAAATAAAAGTTGAACTGTAAATCGATTACGAAGATTTTAGATTTGGTAAAAGTATTTTTACGTTTTTAAGTTTAAATATTAGTACTCCGTACATATAAATTGGAACAGAAAATAAATAATTTTCGAACCTTTTTGATCAGGTTTCAAACAGTTAATGAGTGAAATAATTTAATATATTTAATCTAAAAGTTTGGGATTTTTAGGAACACATTTTTACGCTAACTGTTTAGCAATGGACACGCTCCGTGAAAAGTGTCGGTAGATACATACAATTGAATGTCACGAGTCTCTTTACTATTTTCTTTACTTTTCCTCCACATGATTAAAGATTGTTTTAATTTATTATTATTATTATTATTATTATTATTATTATTATTATTATTATTATTATTATTATTATTATTATTATTATTATAAATTAGTATTAATATTATAATTATAATTTATAGATATACATATACTTTACCTGCATATAGATAAGGATAGCAACCATCTTCCTCCCTCCCTCTCAATCTCTTGTGAACACCATCGGCCATTATCCTCCACCTTATTCATCACCACCACCGTAAGTTTCAGTTATTTCTACTCAATCTCTTTTAAAAATTTTCTGTTGTTCGATCACTAATAACCTACAAGCTTTTAATATTCATTCTGTTTTGCTAATACCGTAAGTTATCAAGAACCCAATCCACACCAGGATTATCTTCTTATACAGCTAAATTATTTCGACTTGTTTAAACCGTAAACCGCCACCATGATCACCCCTCTCTCTCATCATCTCCCTCTCTCTATATTTTCTTTTTTCACTGTAACCATCGAACCAAATTATAACTGCAGCTGCTATTCTATTTTTGCCTGAGCACAAGTCTCACAAAACCACTGCAACACCACAACTACTACCCTCGTCACTATAAACTTGCTGTTAAGACTACTGTTTTTCTGTTTTGTTCGAACAAACCTAACCTATGAACCATCACACAAACCCGATGAAACAATACAGCAATGATGACGATTATGACTATAAGAATGATGGTGAGAAAGTTAAAGGTGTTAAGCATAATGAAAATAAGATCGATGATGGTTACAATGGTAATGATGATATTAAGATCGTGATTTCATGTAGGATAGTTGATGTATGATGAGGACAATGCACGTAAGGTATTCGATGATAATGATGGAAGTTTAGGATAATGAAGAGAGTGACGAATTGAAGGAGACGATGAATAGTTCTGGGAGTTGTTTTAGGAAGAAGAAGATGAATTAGAAATACGGTTTACATATTTAAAAATTAGTAATAATATCAGAAAATACGAATTTGCTTGGATGGTTGAGGGAGGTTGATGATTATCAGGAGGTCCTGTGTTCGATTCCCAGTTGCTGCAATCAATATTTTTTTCCAGCAAACATTATCCATGGGATTTGATTAATTATTAAACGGGCCGATACTTATAGTTGGGCCGAACGGATCTAGTTAATTGTTGGACTGTTTCCCTTCTTGGGCCGTGAGTTAGATAGTAGGCCATTATGAGTTGCTGTTGGGCCTATGTATTTGGGCCAGATTATATTGAGGTGATCGAGCTGTTTTGTTTAAAATGAATGATATTGATAAAGGGGACTGAAAATCGGGTTATACAAAAATAGTGTGATTATAAAATAGAAAAACATCTCTAGCGTAATGGTTAAGGGATGTTGAGGGTGAGCGAGAAGTCTTGGGTTCGAGCCTGGACAGTGGCATTTTGTTTTATGAGCTTTGCTTTCTTCAAAGGTTGTATTTTTTTTTTTTAATTTTATTAGTATGATTATTATTATTACTACTTTTATTAATATGATTATTATTATTATTATTATTATTGATACTATTAGGATTATTATTATTATTATTATTATTATTATTATTATTATTATTTTTATTATTATTATTATTATTATTATTATTATTATTATTATTATTATTATTATTATTATTATTATTATTATAAAGATACAACCATTTATTATTAGTAGTAATTTTACCAATATAAATTTTAGCTACATAAACACATATTTAATACATATAACATAAAAATATTAATATTTTTATAATAAATAATAATTATTTTTATTTATATAAACTATAAATAAAATAAAGGTACTTAATTAATTAATAAACCCTATAAATTATTAAATATAACAATTATATCACTAATAATATATAGATTTGTTCGACTACAATTATTTGTGTTAATATATATATATATATATATATATATATATATATATATATATATATATATATATATATATATATATATATATATATATATATATATATATAAATGATATAGGTTCGTGAATCCGAGGCCAACCCTGCATTGTTCAATTTCGTTATATGTATTTTTACTACAAAATACAGTATGGTGAGTTTCATTTGCCTTTTTTACCCTTTATATTTTTGGGCTGAGAATACATGCGCTACTTTTATAACTGTTTTACGAAATAGACACGAGCAAATGAAACTACATTCTATGGCTGGATTATTAAACCGAATATGCCCCTTTTTAGTCTGGTAATCTAAGAATTAGGGAACAAACACCCTAATTGACGCGAACTCTAAAGATAGATCTATCGGGCCCAACAAGCCCCATCCAAAGTACCAGATGCTTTAGTACTTTGAAATTTATATCATGTTCGAAGGAGGATCCCGGAATGATGGGGATATTCTTATATGCATATTGTGAATGTCGGTTACCATGTGTTCAATCCATATGAATGATTATTTTTGTCTCTATGCATGGGACATATATTTATGAGAAATGAAAATCTTGTGGTCTATTAAAATAATGGAAATGATTATTTATGTTAAACTAATGAACTCACCAATCTTTTGGTTGACACTTTAAAGCATGTTTATTCTCAGGTATGAAAGAAATTCTTCCGCTATGCATTTGCTCACTTTAAAGATATTACTTGGAGTCATTCATGGCATATTTCAAAAGATGTTGCATTCGAGTCGTTGAGTTCATGAAGATTATCATTAAGTCAATTATAGTTAGATATATTATGAAATGGTATGCATGCCGTCAACTTTCGATGTTATAAAAGATTGTCTTTTCAAAAACGAATGCAATGTTTGTAAAATGTATCATATAGAGGTCAAGTACCTCACGATGTAATCAACTGTTGTGGATCGTTTATAATCGAGATAGACTTCCTCCGGATGGATTAGGATGGGTCTTCACAGTTGGTATCAGAGCGGTGGTCTTAGCGAACCAGGTCTGCATTAGTGTGTCTAACTGATAATTCGTTAGGATGCATTAGAGAGTCTGGACTTCGACCGTTTCTGCATGTCAAAAGTTTTGCTTATCATTTCGTGTCGAAAATTACCTGCTTATCATTCTTAGAGAATCACTTGCTTATCATTCTTAGTCTGGACACATTTTACAGCATTGACTGCATGAATAGTGTATCGACAAAATTCATATCTTAGCGTATCTGCTACTTCATATCTTATTCTATCTGTTACTGTAACTTTGCCTGACAACTTCCGTAGAATTCCTCCGTAATTTATGGGATTTTAGTATTATATATGTATATGTAAACTATGTATTGTAGGGTACTAATCTATATCCTATAACCTATTTCTTATCAAAAATCCTTCATCTGATCGTACGAGATGAATCCTGCAACCAGTTCGAGTCCCTCAGATTCCGATAGCTCTTCCGATAGTTATTCCGACAGCTATTCCGACATAGTTGTTCACCTAAGCTCTGAAAACAGCGTCATTGGCATGAATTAACCAATCAGTCATTATCAATTCATCTGATGGGTTCGTAGTCGACTTAATTAATGGAAACGCGCAGAAGGCAATCCCTTCCACCAATCGAATTCATCTCTTGACAATGAACCTGAAGCGTTTACCGGCGAACCTGTTCGAGACACCATTTTCAGTCTCATTTCTAGGGTA
This sequence comes from Rutidosis leptorrhynchoides, assembly GCF_046630445.1. Classification (NCBI taxonomy): domain Eukaryota; kingdom Viridiplantae; phylum Streptophyta; class Magnoliopsida; order Asterales; family Asteraceae; genus Rutidosis; species Rutidosis leptorrhynchoides. The sequence goes on from NC_092340.1 coordinate 205,938,206, forward strand.
ACTCGACAAGATTATATTCTATCCACAATTCTGAACCTTATTCATCCGCTCGTTCCGACCGACAATCATCCTGGAGTAATAAGTCAACAAACTTTGTGCTCGAAAAATCAATTCGGAGAATATGGTGCAAAATGTACCAGCTTCAGCAACATCACCGGCACCGACAGTACAATCAATAACAGCACCAGTACCATCAACAATCCATGCTTCAATGTCATCATCTGTACTTTGAGTATGATCTTCGTTCTACGTATCGTTCTACCTCATTTATCTTCGTTCAACATGGCGAATATGTAATCTCTAAAGTTTTAGAGATTATTTATTCTAGTTCCAACCGAAAAACAAATGAGTTTAATATTATATTAACTCATTAAATCCATGATTATATCTGAAGAAAATATATATGTATATATATTTTCATAAATATTGTAATTAAAAATTCTTTTGTACAAACTGTTAATGATGAAAATATTTTAACGGGTAGGTAATACCCGAGGAATATTTAAATTTCACATTAATAAGTTACATTGTACATTCTTCGAATCTGTTTCAACAGTTATATACTATCCTACTTACATCCATCGATATACGTATCCGTTCACCAAAGAATAACTATTTTCATTCAAATTCAAATTTCATATTAGGATTTTGACATATCAGAATCCAACAAGTGGCATAATGAAGAAAAAAAGGGACACAATAAAAATTGATTAGAAACACACTAATTAACAATATGAAATTCTGTTAAGAATCCACGCTAACAAAATCCTAGCTAACTGTTCCTAGCTAACTGTTAATTCTGTATTACATTTTAATTATCGCAATTTAATTATCGCAATTTAATTATCGCAATTTATTTTATCGCAATTTATTTTATCGCAATTTAATTCTCGCAATTTTATTTATTGTTATTAAATTTTTGTTATTTACTTTACGCACTTTATTTATCGTTATTTAATTTCTGTTATTTATTTTACGCACTTTAAATATCGGAACACGTATTCAAGGTTTTGACATATCATATCGACGCATCTATATATATTATTTGGAATCACCATAGACACTCTATATGCAGTAATGATCGAGTTCTCTATACAGGGTTGAGGTTGATTCTACAATAATATATATAGTTTGAGTTGTGATCGAGTCTGAGACATATACGGGTCACGACACGTATTAATTAATTCGAATATTATATATTAAACTATATATATGAATTATTGGACTGTCAACTGTGGACTATCGACTGTGGACTAATAACATTAGACAATTAAAATGAATTAAAATATTGATTATAATATATGAAACTAAACAATTCTTCAAGTTTGCCACTGATTTCATCTTAAACCTCATTTGTATCATGAAGATTCCAGTCTGCGTTCAAACATTTCATAATTCTTGAAAACACTTCAATCGAGAGGATGAACCAACCGCACTTCGTCTACAGAAGGAAAGATTTATGCATATAGTTATGCACCCAAAAAACTCTCGAAACCTGAGTAAACGTTTACCACGTAGCTGTGCTAATTCCTTAGCGTTATTATTACCCAAAATAACTTGATAATCCCTTTTCAAAGTAGCGAATTTTGTCACAGCTCCAGCAAGACAACTTCAACTTTTCGTTCGAAACAACTTTATTATAACCTTGATACATACGTTGTCTTTTCGCCTTCGTTATCGGGGAACTGTTTATATCCCACCACATTAACAGTAAACGTACCAGCAACTTCACTACTCTTTGGCGTAAGTCACTTCGATAAATCACTATATTTATTCATAAATACCCTATCATATACTCATCCTCGTTTTGTAACAAGAATTGCCTTATCGAGAATCAGCAAATCAGTATTTTAAATCTCACAACGTTTCTACATCAACAGTTATATGTATGCATATAACATTTATCTCTTAGAACTATGATCTTTCATTCTGAAATTCTGAAAAGCACCCAGTCTGCGAATTAATACTCTGAATGTTGAAAAAGCTGAATGAAGCAGCAAAAACTATAGACAACCGTAAACTACCTTAATCGTCGGAAGTTTAATGATAAAGAATAGTATGTTGGAAAAGCTCAGAAAAGTTGGAATTGGAAAACGGATTGAGCTAACCACGAAGGAGACCAAGGATAAATACAAGGACCAAACCCTATATTCAAAGGATCCAGGTAATTCTGGATCTGATGGAATCTTTAGAGAATATCTTGCTCTGAGGTCATGTTAAAATCTTGCGGAAAATCTTTCTTCATCAACCATCGAACGTAGAAATTTCAAAATATCATCATCAATATCTTCGATATTTCTGAGGATATTTTCATAAATATTCTCGTCCGAAATTATATATCTCTTCGTGCTATCTATATTACATCATAAAGGAAACTATTTTAGTTTCTAAATTTCTTTAAAATTCGAGTTTAAATTGAGAATGTTTTTGAAGTAGTGTTGGGAACTGATGCATGAGTTAGTATAATATAATGACACTTGATCAACGTGATTATATTACAGTAATTCATGTTGAGTATCTAATGAAACGTGATGATTCACAGAACATACCGTCATCATGTGCCATTTACCTGACTCTTACATTCTATCCAATCTTCGAACATATTAAGAACATATCTTCTTGATAGTTCTATTTTTCCAGATATTCTAGAAATTTGCCAAATGAAGATCGTGAAATTATGATTTCTTTCTTAGAACATTAACTATGTTCATCCAAAAACTTCATACCTACGAATTCTAGACCATTACACGCGGTGTTAATTGCAAGAAGAGGAAACGAAAGAATGAAGTTTCTAAGTGTAAATGGGGGTATAAACTGCAGCAAATAGGAGAGGGCATTAACTGTGGATAACAATGACAATAGAAGATAGAAGCAGGAACATCAAAATATAAGGGAAGATATAAAACCCAACAACCACTCAGAAATTATTAACCGTATATGTCGATGTATATAGCAATATAAAGACACGGGAGAACTAGAAACACTATAAACCCAAGAGTATAGTAAAAGTAAATAGATTCTACCTGCGGTAAATGAAAAAGAAGAATGACAGATATGAAGGTGAGGAATATATCAAGAAGTAGAACTGAATGAAGCATATTGATGAATGCTTAAGCGTATGAGTTGAGGGAGAAAGAATAGAAGGTGTGAGTTGTGGAAAATAAGGAAACGAAGGGGTGGATTTATGGTGAAATATCCGACAGAGAAATCAAAACAGATTATTACATTTAATCAAAGAAGATTGTGATTTCCTTAATCGCCGAAGAACCAAATCTTATTACGAAGATTTTCTTTAAATCCCTTAAATTCCGGAAATCAATCGTAACTACGTCATCGGTTAAAACGAATATACATTTACTCATTTCACTCTTTTGCAATAGTCTCACTTATACTCTTCGCGTAATCAAATTGTTTTATCCATATTACTCAATAATGATAAAACTCTAATTATTAACTCCTATCCGTCATGAAAATAATTTTATAGTTAGCCATGACGACCTCGATCAAATTTCGGGACAAAATTTCTTTAACGGGTAGGTACTGTGATGACCCGGGAATTTCTGACTAAATTTAAACTTTAATCTTTATATGTTCCGACACGATAAGCAAAGTCTGTAATGTTGAAGTCTCAAAAACTTGGAACTATGTTCATGTATACATTTGACCTTTGAAGTATTTATATGGATTCAGTGAACCTTTGACTATGCCCGATGATTCACGAACAACTAATTGTAAATGGATATGTGTGTATATATAAATAATAATTTGAAATATTATATGTTATTGCTATTAAAATGTAATTACGTAAATAATATACAAGATGATAAAGTGGTTATATATAAATAGTTAGTATGATATGTAAATTAGTGTATATATATATATATATATATATATATATATATATATATATATATATATATATATATATATATATATATAAAGAGTATAGATGTTTTATGATTAATAATACTTAGTATTAAAGATAATCGCAAGATAATATACTGGTGATGTTATTACTTTTATAGTAAAGTCAATATTAATAATATTATTATAGATAACATTCAGATATGAAATTTGATATGTAAAAATTGTTATTATTAATATAATTACTATTAATATTAATATTATTATAATTAGCATTGTTATTAGTATCATTAATAATAATATTATTATCAATTTTATCATTACTATTAATGATTACTGAACTTATCTTTTATTGAAATTTCCATTATCTTTATTATAGATATTATTATTATTATATCAATATTTGCTATTACACTTTATTATTCGATATTATTATTATTAATGAAATAATTAATTCTATTATTATTATTAATAGTATAATTTTGATAGAATTATTATAAATATTATTATCATTATATTTCTATTAATATTGTTAATAGTAGTATTCTTATTAAAAATAATAACATTTTCAGATTTATTAATGGATTCATCTTATTAAGTAATGATACAAAATTTAATATGATATATACATATGAATATATATATAGATATAAAACACATATATAAAATATATAAATAAATAAGGATATATGTAAATTCATTTATATAGGTACGTAAATATAGATAATTACAATTTCTGTTTTAAATCACTATCATATCTGTGTAATCTGTCTGCTTGATTGATAATTATATCAATATCTAAGATCACAAAGTACGAATCCAATATATCATCGAATATATTTTTTTTCTTCTTCGACTCCCGTTCTATCAACTAAACGTCAAATTCTGTTGAACATCAACATCCTAACTCGATACACAACAAATTAGGATTCTATTATAGGTATTATAATCCATTGAATCACTGAGATACATTCAATGATCACAAACTTTCCACCATCGACAACCACCTTCAACTCTCATCAAACAACACCTAGAATCTCCACCCTTAAAACTACTACCGTTTGCGGTTGATAACCACCACCAATCCACCCTACTCCATCTCCACACCCGTATGCTTGATCACTCTCCACAATCACGAACACCGTTATATTTTTTTCTACTGTTGCGTTCAAGAGTCACTTCGATCACCATCCTCACAGGAAATCTAAAATCACCTGCGTATTATCTGTTTCCATGTCGTTGTGATGAACAAAACCACCATCACCATTTGAAACCGTCATGTAAACACCACCCATGAGCCACCATAACAAACACTAATCACCTTCTTCCACGATGGCCACCTGCAAATCGTCACCCTTCAAAATCACCATCGACCCATATATTTTTGATTGATAAACACCAACTGCCTGCGTTAAACTTTTCGGTTTCATATTTCAATTCAAACAACCGCCATGTAGTATGTTCCTTCCTGGTTGTTAACCGTCACCCAAACCGCTACATTCGATTCTTTCATCATTGTTTACTGCTGTAGCATTTTAATTCGTTGAGTAGCTGATCGATCAAACTGCGGTAGCTTTTTCTATTGAAACCAAACAACCTAGTGTATTAAATAGGAGTGAAACATAAAAGGTGGTTTAGGTGATCGACATAATCAATAATGGGTCATGATAGAAAGAAAGCATGATGATGAGGTAATTACAATTATTATAAACCTCCACTTGATTGTGTTACTTTTCCTTTGCTATTAGTTGTTGACCAACACCATCAAAAAAAAAAAAAGATATCCACTTGATTATCGAGCATGAGAGGAAACCGAGTTGGAACATAATGTCAAAGGGCCACCATTTTTTTTAGCCTTAATTTATTCTTTTTATTTTATATTTGGATTAGACTCAATCAATTAAAGAGGGTAGTCCTACGTGGTTCAAGTTGAGACGGCAAATTAGAGGGACACGTTTACTAATTGAAGTTTAATTGGGCCAAACCAGGAATAGTTATCGGACTAGAAACAAAAGACACAAGCTATTAGTATCATAGTTATCATGAACGTGGCTCATTATTGTTGATGTCGAGTTGAGTATGCGATATTAAAGAGAATGAATTAGATGATGATTAGAGTTAAGATTTTATGATAATGAGCGGTTATGACCGAGAAAATGGTAGTGATTATGATATGATAACGGGTACGAAAATTCGAAAATGATTATGGTTAGGATAGATGACGATAAACAATAAAGGATAATAGTATATGAATGATGAAGGTGTGGTGATAATGATGATGATAATATATACCCGATTTTATTTTATGATCCGATAACTTGGAATGATTTTGATGATCATGTAAAGGATTAAATGGGTTATGATTTTTGAAGAAGAAAAGGAAACAGTTATAATCAGGTGAAATGTAATTAAGGGTTGATCTAGAAAAATAGAAACGGATCATTGGTTAAAGGTGTTATTGGGTTAGCGGGACGTCGCGGGTTCAAACCCGGACTTGGGTATTTTTTTAAGGATTACTTCTCTGAGGTAGTTTTCTTATTAGTTAATATTATTATTATTATTACTTATTATTATTATTATTATTATTATTATTATTATTATTATTATTATTATTATTATTATTATTATTATTATTATTATTATTATTTTTATTAAAAATATTATTATTATTAATATTATTATTAATATTATTATTATTACATCATTATTACGATTAAAGATAAATATTATTATCACCATTAATATTATTATTATTATTATTATTATTATTATTATTATTATTATTATTATTATTATTATTATTATTAATATTAATATCACTATTATGATTTATAAATATACATGATTATTTTGATTATCATTAATAATATTATTATTATTATCATGGTTAGTATTACTAAAATTATTTTATTTAATAAGTATTACTACTATTATTATTATTGGATAATACAACTTTTATTTATTATTATTATTTCACTAAATAACGATTAGTTACATAAAACTATAATTAATACATATAACATATAATTTCACAATGTATATCATTAATAATATATAAATTTGTTCGATTACTATTTTGTGTTCATAGATATACAAATGATATAGGTTCGTGAATCCGAGGCCAACCCTGCATTGTTCAGTTGTTAAATATCGTCATATGTATTTTTACTACAAAATACAGTATGGTGAGTTTTCATTTGCTCCCCTTTTACTCTTTACATTTTTGGGGCTGAGAATACATGCAAATGTTTTATTTACTGTTTTACAATAATTATATGCGTGAGTTTCATTACTCCCTTTTTAAATGCTTTTGCAATATATTTTTGGGACTGAGAATACATGCACAACTTTTATAAATGTTTTACGAAATAGACACAAGTAATCGAAACTACGTTCTATGGTTAAATGATTTTTATCTCTAGTACGATGCGAAATGCCTGCTATGAGATGGTTGGCTGATATGAATGATTTTTATCTCTAGTACGATGCGAAATAACTGCTATGAGATGGTTGGTTGATATGAATGATTTTTATCTCTAGTACGATGCAAAATGCCTGCTATGAGATGGTTGGTTGATATGAATGGTTTATTATTTATGACATTTTGGCACCGGTTGTCCTATATTTTATAAACATGTGTTCAGCCGTGGGGTGTAAAGACCGGCACAGAGGTTCTATATTTTGAAGGCACATGTATTCAGCCGTGGGGTGAAAGACCGACACAGATGGTTACTATTATATTTTGAATCCTCACCAGTTGTTCTTCATATGAAAGATATTTTTTTGTGCAGTTGGAATGGGACTTCTGCACGTTTTATTATATTTAAAATCTTGTGGTCTATTAAAATGATGAAAATGAAATGATTACTATAAACTGATGAACTCACCAACCTTTTGGTTAACACTTGAAAGCATGTTTATTCTCAGGTTTGAAAGAAATCTTCCGCTGTGCATTAGCTCATTTTAAGGATATTACTTGGAGTCATTCATGACATATTTCAAAAGACGTTGCATTCGAGTCGTTGAAGTTCCTTAGAGATTATTATTAAGTAAATAACAGATTAGGTCATTTATTGTTTGGATATTATGAAATGGTATGCATACCTGTCAACTTTCGATGAAATGAAAGTTTGTCTTTTAAAAATGAATGCAATGTTTGTAAAATGTATCATTTAGAGGTCAAGTACCTCGCGATGTAACCAACTATTATGAATCGTTTATAATCGATATAGACTTCGTCCGGATGGATTAGGATGGGGCGTTTCACTGGCAAGGTTGCTATTTATGGCCATTCAATTTTCAATTTTTGCTTACGTCTGCCATTTACACCATTCTTCTTAGAAGTTTGCAAGTTTTACGGTGTTGCTGTTGGTCAATTCGAACCAGCATCAATTCGAAAGATCTTGATTTTTGAAATGTATTGTCACGCAAGGAATATTGAGCCATCTATTCGGATATTTTGCCATTTGGTACGTATAGCACGCCTTGAAAATAGTTGGTTCACATTCAATAAAGTTCATGGATTTTTGAAACCTGCACTTGATCATCCCGACGATAACTGGTATGCTTCATTTATCTTTATTAATGAAGATGCAATTGATAACCAATACTCAGCTACTCGAGTGTGGTGCAAATACTCGCATACCGTATCAGTTACCTTTCCAAAACTCGTTACCAAGGAAAACATTTTGTTTAAGTGTAAAGACCCGCCCTTATCCACCCGGACAAAGTCTTCAACATTTGGTCCCATTGCGATGATCGATTCCAAGTAATATCCTTAAAATGAGCAAATGCACAGCGGAAGACTTAATTCGTACCTGAGAATAAACATGCTTAAAAGCGTAAACCAAAAGGTTGGTGAGTTCATAGGTTTATCATAACAATCATTTCAATATATTAATAGACCACAAGATTTCCGTTTATAAATATATGTACACTCGCAAGTGTATAAAAGTATTCTATAAGTTGTAGGCACCCGGTAACAAGCCTTAACGTTCATGTTTTACCCTCTGAAGTACACCAGATCAGGTGTGTTTAAAATAACCTCGAAGTACTAAAGCATCCCATAGTCAGGATGGGGTTTGTCAGGCCCAATAGATCTATCTTTAGGATTCGCGCCTACCGTACATAGACAAGTAGTTTAATGTTACCAAGCTAAAGGTATATTTCTGGTTTAAACCCACATAGAATTAGTTTTAGTACTTGTGCCTATTTCGTAAAACATTTATAAAACAGCGCATGTATTCTCAGCCCAAAAATATATATAAAAAGGGAGTAATGAAACTCACCTAATGTATTTTGTAGTAAAAATACATATGACGACATTGAACAATGCAGGATTGGCCTCGAATTCACGAAACTGTAAGGAGTATTTCTTAAAAAAAATGCCCAAGTCCGGGTTTGAACCCGCGACGTCCCGCTAACTCGATAACATCCTTAACCATTATCATTATCAATATTATACGATCACCATAACAACTTTATGATCATAAACATCATCATCATTCAAAACCTCATCGTTTCCATCTTTTATCAACATCACAAGGATCATCATTATCATGACATCTCATTAATATCATCATCTTAATCTTAATCATCTAACCTCATAAACGTTTTCTCATCATCATCTATCTCATAAAATCATAATCATCATCGTTAATTATCATCAATATCATAATCCAACTCATCTAATTGTCTTAATAACCATCATCATCTATTGTTATTTTAGGTATCATTCATGAATTATATTATCATCTTTCTCATCGTAACATTATCATCAAATGCTTCTATAATCACGAACTTTATCATGATCTTGTTACTATATCCATCATCACGTACATGGCCCAAACAAAACAAGTATATGGCACTATATCCAACACTTTCACGGCCCAATATAAGGAAGAATCGAACCCAAATAAAATATGGTAGCAATCGGTTTTCTTATTTTTTTAATGAAGTAGGGGGTTAGTTGTTTTGATCTTTTTATTTGTCTTTTAGATCGACATAGGCAGCTGGATATATCACTTGTGGGGTTTATAATGTTGCACTTGTCTGCCATTAAGAGAATTGTGCAACATCTATATTATTACAATAATATAATTCGGTTTATCATCATATCAAAGTATCATCATATGATCATCATCAAAATCACGTACTTTCACCGAAACCATATCAACATCTATCGTCTTCACAGTAAAATAAATGGGTCTCGGCCAGCAGTAGTATAGCACCTCAAAAGTGGCGGTTTAGGTATTGGTTATTGGGGTGGTAACGGTCATAACGAACATGATGGTGATTAAGTGGTGGCCGACGGTGATGAAGGGTATGTTGAGTATAGGGTGGCAGTGAAGTTTGGTGATTCACGATCAAAATTGTAGAGAGAGAAAGAGAAAAAAATAGATGGAGATGATGGTTCAAAGGAGGTTGAGGGTGACGGATGAGTGGTGATTCTCGGTGATTGATGGTGGATAGTGGTTGTCGACGGTGGGTTGTTCATAATGGCGTGAGGAGGGTGGCGATTGCAACAGATTATGGTGATGGCCAAGGATGATGGCGGTTATGGTTAAAGTATTTTAGGGCGAGCGTGTGGTGGTGTATTGAATGAAGGTGACCGACATTTGTTCTTGTAGACGAAGTGCTGAGTTAATGGCGATCGAGACATATAGAATATATATGAAAACAAATTTTAGAGACGAAGAGAGATATGTGGTTTATGGGTTTCGTTTTGGTAACCGTAAACAGGAACACATATAAGGTGGTTCGATTTGTGGTTTGTGAGCCGAAGGAATGGTTCAGTAGATATATTTGATGGTTTGATGACAGTAGTAGACGACTAATGACTTCGATGGGTGAGGTGATGGTGATTGTGATTCAAGGTGGTGTCCGATCTAAAATGGTGAAGGTTGATCGTTTTGTCATGTGGATGAAACAGAAAAACAGTATGGTTATTGATGTCTTGCAGGTTCATCATTCGGCCATTATCATAACGAGAAGAGAAGGATCTCACGAGAGTTTTGATGGTTTTGTTATTAATTTAGTGGTTGAAGAATTGCGAAAATATGATGGTTGGTGTCGAGCAGCAAGCCAAAAGAAAATGGTGGATGATTGAAGATAATAGTGGTGATAGATATATATATCTCATATGTGTGCATGTATATATATAAAAAAATCTGATTAGTTATATATGTTTATATATTATCTATATATACATCTATATGATGTGAGTGGATGAAAGATAGAAACAAAAAAAAATACTGTGCATTGATAAATCATTCATCATTCACGGGTTTAATTATTTGTGTGATGATTTGGACAGAAAACCGAATCCATAACATATAAATTTACTAATACTAATTAATAATTTTAACATAATAATAATTATAATATAAAATACTATTAATAATAAACACATGGCTTTTAAGTTACAGTTAGCAGCCGTCTAATTTCATTTAATTGTGTCTAACAGTTTAACATGGATGAAATATAAACATAAGATAACAATTATTATATAAATCATATATATTTATTCATAGATTTATAATAGTAATAACTTTCTAATCTTGTAAATTATTTTACATAATTATTTTCTTGATGTTTCAACCATATTTTATTATATTCAATTATTATATATACTTACATTTGTATGTATAAATATATATGTATATTTACAATTAATCGTTCGTGAATCGTCGGGAATAGCCAAAGGTCAAATAGATATCTGAAACAGTTCAAGATTTTTTTAAGATTCAGTTTAACAGACTATGCTTATCATGTCGAAACCATATAAGATTAGTTTTAAATTTGATCGGAAATTTCCGGGTCGTCACAGTACCTACCCGTTAAAGAAATTTCGTCCCGAAATTTGAGTGTGGTTGTCATGGCTGTTAATAAAAATGTTTTTATGACGAATATGAATTGATAAATAGAGTTTTATCATCATTGAGTAATATGGATAAAACAATTCGATTACTTGAAGCGTATGAGTGAAGCTGTCACAAATGAGTGGAAAGTTTCGTCTTAACTTTTGACGTAGTCATAGTGAATTTCAGGAATTATGAAAATCTTCTAATCAGAAAGAAAATGTAATCACACGATTTATTAGCAAACTGTCGGAGTTACGGAAGAACAGAAATATCAAGGAAGTATTTCCGTGATATGCTTAGAGATTAAGTAGAATGAAAGAGTTATGTAACATGGCACATGATGACGGTAAGGTCTGTGAATCATCACGTTCCATTAGAAATTTAGCATGACTTACTGTAATATAATCACGTTGGCCTGACATCATTATATTATACTAACCCATGCTTCAATTCCCAACACTTCTCTTAGGAAATCATTCACAATTCAAACTCGATTGTTACAGAATATAGAAACTAAAACAGTTTCTTTTATGATGTAATATAGATAGCACGAAGAGATGAATAATTTCGGACAAAGATATCAATGAAGGTATCTTGAGAAATATCGAAGATATTTATAACGAAAGATATGATGGCATCATAGAATTTAAAATATCTAGAATCAAAGGATGTTGCAGAACCTTTCCGCAAGGATTTAGAATAGGTAAGGAGCAAGATATTCGCTGAAGAGTTCATCAGATACAGAATCATCTAGATTCATTAAGTACAGGTTTTAGTTCTGGTGATTTATCCACAGCCTCCTTCATAGTTTTGCATAATCCTCTTTTCGGTACTAATTTTTTTTATTGAGCGTTCCCAACCTTCCATTCTTTATCATCAACTTTTGGCCATTAAGACCATCTACAACATGCTGCTTCGTCAGCATTTTCAAAGTTAACGGATCTGGGTCATCGGTTATCAAACCGAGGTGGTTTCAAGATAATTGTGTTTTTAGATGATTAAACGCTGATGGTAATATGGTGGAATATAATAGGTTTCTCGGTAACAATAACAGCGGCAAACGTATATATCAAAGTTATAATAAGGTTGATTCGAACGAAAAGTCGAAGTTCACTTGTTGGATCTGTGACAAAATTGGCTACTTTGGAAAGGAATTATTAAGTTATTTTGGGTAATAATAACACCAAGGAATTAGCACGGCTACGTGTTAAACGTTTACTCAGGTTTCGAGAGTTTTCAGGTGCATAACTATATGCATCAATATTTTCTTTCATAGATGAAGTACGGTTGGTTCATCTTCTCGATTGAGGTGTCTTCAAGAATCGTGAAAGGTTTGAACACAGATTGTAATCGTCAAGATACGAATGAGGTTTAAGATGAAATCAAGTGGCAAACTTGAAGAATTATTTAGTTTCATATGTTATAATCAGTATTTTAATTCATTTTAATTGTCCAATATTATTCGTCCACAGTCGATAGTCCACATTTAACAGTCCAATAGTTCATATATAGTTTAATATATAACATTTGAATTAATTAATACGTATCGTGACCCGTGTACTGGTCTCAGTATTGATCACAACTCAAACTATATATATATATATTTTGGAATCAACCTCAACCCTGTATAGCTAACTCCGTCATTTGCATATAGAGTGTCTATGGTTGTTCCAAGATAAATATATAGATGGGTCAATATGATATGTCGAAACCTTGTATACGTGTCCCGTTATTTAAAGTGCGAAAAATAAATACAGAAATTAAATGACGATAAATAAAATTGCGAGAATGTAAATTGCGATAATTAAATTGCGATAAACAAAATGTAACCAGTTAACTAGGAACAGTTAGCTAGGAACAGTTAGCGTGGATTCTTAACAATATTTCAATTAGTTAGTTCGTTTGTTTCTAACAAATTTTACTTTGTCCGATGTTTTCTTCATTATGCCACTTGTTGGATTTTGATAGGTCAAAATCCAAATATGAAATTGAACGAAAATGGATTCTGTGGTGAACGGATACGTATATCTATAGATACAAGTAGGATAGTGACTGACTGTTAAATCAGAGTCGAAGAATGTACCGTGTAACTGATTAATGTGAAATCTAAATATTCCTCGGGTATTAACTACCCGTTAAAATATTTTCACCATTAACAGTTTGTACAAAAGAATTTTAATTACAATCTTTATGAAAATATACTTGCATATATATTTTCTTCAGATGTAATCATGGATTTAATGAGTCAATAAGATATTAAACTCATTTGATTTATTGTTAATACAAGATTACATAATCTCTAAAACTTTATAAATTACATAATCGCCATGTCGAGCGAAGATAATCGATGTAGAACGATATGTAGAATGAAGATAAAGTAGATAGACCGATGCGTAGAATGATGATTATGCTCGAGGTACAGAATGAGATATTGAGGCGTGTGATGTTGAAACTTGGGTTGTTGGTGGTACTGGTGTCGATGTTGGTGGTGTTGTTGGTGCCTGTGATGTTGCTGAAGTTGGTAGGTTTTGCACCATATCTTCCAAAGATACAACTCGAACGCGAAGTTCGTTGACCTCTTCTAGTACACCGGGATGATTGTCGGTTCGGACGAGTGGATAAATAAAATCTAGAATTTGATGTAGTATATAATCGTGGCGAGATACTCTAGAAATGAGAGAGAAAATGGTATTTCGAATAGATTCGCCGGTAAGTGCTTCGGATTCTTTACCAAGAGGTGAATTCGGTTAGTAGAAGGGATAGCCTTCATCGCGTCTCCATTGATTAAGTCGACTACGAACCCATCAGATGAATTGGGGATGGATGATTGGTTGATTCATTCTGGTGACACTGCTTTCGGAGCTTAGGTGAAACTCCATATCGGAATAGCTGTCGGAATTCGAGGAATTCGAACTGGTTGAGGGATTCATTTCGTACGATCAGATGAAGGATTTTCGATAAGAAATAGATTATAGGATGTAGATTAGTACCCTGCAATACATAATTTACATATGCATATATAATACTATAATCTCATAAGTTACGGAGGAATCTACGGAAGCTGTCAGACAAAGGTAACAATAACATGTACGCTAAGATATGAATTTATCTATACACTGTCTACGCAATAGAGGCAGTAAGACGTGTCTAGACTTTAATAATGATAAGCAAATAATTTTCGACACTAAATGATAAGCAAAACTTTTGACATGCAGACACGGTCGAAGTCCAGACCCACTAATGCATCTAAACAACTATCAGTTAGACACACTAATGCAAGACCTGATTCGCTAAGACCACCGCTCTGATACCACCTGTAAAGACCCGCCCTTATCCACCTGGACAAAGTCTTCAACATTTGGTCCCATTGCGATGATCGATTCCAAGTAATATCCTTAAAATGAGCAAATGCACAGCGGAAGACTTAATTCGTACCTGAGAATAAACATGCTTAAAAGTGTCAACCAAAAGGTTGGTGAGTTCATAGGTTTATCATAACAATCATTTCAATATATTAATAGACCACAAGATTTCCGTTTATAAATATATGTACACTCGCAAGTGTATAAAAGTATTCTATAAGTTGTAGGCACCCGGTAACAAGCCTTAACATTCATGTTTTACCCTCTGAAGTACACCAGATCAGGTGTGTTTAAAATAACCTGGAAGTACTAAAGCATCCCATAGTCAGGATGGGGTTTGTCAGGCCCAATAGATCTATCTTTAGGATTCGCGCCTACCGTACATAGACAAGTAGTTTAATGTTACCAAGCTAAGGGTATATTTCTGGTTTAAACCCACATAGAATTAGTTTTAGTACTTGTGCCTATTTCGTAAAACATTTATAAAACAGCGCATGTATTCTCAGCCCAAAAATATATATAAAAAGGGAGTAATGAAACTCACCTAATGTATTTTGTAGTAAAAATACATATGACGACATTGAACAATGCAGGATTGGCCTCGAATTCACGAAACTGAAAGGAGTATTTCTTAAAAAAAAATGCCCAAGTCCGGGTTTGAACCCACGATGTCCCGCTAACTCGATAACATCCTTAACCATTATCATTATCAATATTATACGATCACCATAACAACTTTATGATCCTAAACATCATCATCATTCAAAACCTCATCGTTTCCATCTTTTATCAACATCACAAGGATCATCATTATCATGACATCTCATTAATATCATCATCTTAATCTTAATCATTTAATCTCATAAACGTTTTCTCATCATCATCTATCTCATAAAATCATAATCATCATCGTTAATTATCATCAATATCATAATCCAACTCATCTAATTGTCTTAATAACCATCATCATCTATTGTTATTTTAGGTATCATTCATGAATTATATTATCATCTTTCTCATCGTAACATTATCATCAAATGCTTCTATAATCACGAACTTTATCATGATCTTGTTGCTATATCCATCAGCACGTACATGGCCCAAACAAAATAAGTATATGGCACTATATCCAACACTTTCACGGCCCAATATAAGGAAGAATCGAACCCAAATAAAATATGGTAGCAATCGGTTTTCTTATTTTTTTAATGAAGTAGGGGGTTAGTTGTTTTGATCTTTTTATTTGTCTTTTAAATCGACATAGGCAGCTGGATATATCACTTGTGGGGTTTATAATGTTGCACTTGTCTGCCATTAAGAGAATTGTGCAACATCTATATTATTACAATAATATAATTCGGTTTATCATCATATCAAAGTATCATCATATGATCATCATCAAAATCACGTACTTTCACCGAAACCATATCAACATCTATCGTCTTCACAGTAAAATAAATGGGTCTCGGCCAGCAGTAGTATAGCACCTCAAAAGTGGCGGTTTAGGTATTGGTTATTGGGGTGGTAACGGTCATAACGAACATGATGGTGATTAAGTGGTGGCCGACGGTGATGAAGGCTATGGTGAGTATAGGGTGGCAGTGAAGTTTGGTGATTCACGATCAAAATCGTAGAGAGAGAAAGAGAAAAAAAATAGATGGAGATGATGGTTCAAAGGAGGTTGAGGGTGACGGATGAGTGGTGATTCTCGGTGATTGATGGTGGATAGTGGTTGTCGACGGTGGGTTGTTCATAATGGCGTGAGGAGGGTGGCGATTGCAAAAGATTATGGTGATGGCTAAGGATGATGGCAGTTATGGTTAAAGTATTTTAGGGTGAGCGTGTGGTGGTGTATTGAATGAAGGTGACCGATGTTTGTTCTTGTAGACGAGGTGCTGAGTTAATGGTGATCGAGACATATAGAATATATATGAAAACAAATTTTAGAGAGGAAGAGAGATATGTGGTTTATGGGTTTCATTTTGGTAACCGTAAACAGGAACACATATAAGGTGGTTCGATTTGTGGTTTGTGAGCCGAAGGAATGGTTCAGTAGATATATTTGATAGTTTGATGACAGTAGTAGACGACTAATGACTTCGATGGGTGAGGTGATGGTGATTGTGATTCAAGGTGGTGTCCGATCTAAAATGGTGAAGGTTGATCGTTTTGTCATGTGGATGAAACAGAAAAACAGTATGGTTATTGATGTCTTGCAGGTTCATCATTCGGCCATTATCATAACGAGAAGAGAAGGATCTCATGAGAGTTTTGATGGTTTTGTTATTAATTTGGTGGTTGAAGAATTGCGAAAATATGATGGTTGGTGTCGAGCAGCAAGCCAAAAGAAAATGGTGGATGATTGAAGATAATAGTGGTGATAGATATATATATCTCATATGTGTGCATGTATATATATAAAAAAATCTGATTTGTTATATATGTTTATATATTATCTATATATACATCTATATGATGTGAGTGGATGAAAGATAGAATCAAAAAAAATACTGTGCATTGATAAATCATTCATCATTCACGGGTTTAATTATTTGTGTGATGATTTGGACAGAAAACCGAATCCATAACATATAAATTTACTAATACTAATTAATAATTTTAACATAATAATAATTATAATATAAAATACTATTAATAATAAACACATGGCTTTTAAGTTACAGTTAGCAGCCGTCTAATTTCATTTAATTGTGTCTAACAGTTTAACATGGATGAAATATAAACATAAGATAACAATTATTATATAAATCATATATATTTATTCATAGATTTATAATAGTAATAACTTTCTAATCTTGTAAATTATTTTACATAATTATTTTCTTGATGTTTCAACCATATTTTATTATATTCAATTATTATATATACTTACATTTGTATGTATAAATATATATGTATATTTACAATTAATCGTTCGTGAATCGTCGGGAATAGCCAAAGGTCAAATAGATATCTGAAACAGTTCAAGATTTTTTTAAGATTCAGTTTAACAGACTATGCTTATCATGTCGAAACCATATAAGATTAGTTTTAAATTTGATTGGAAATTTCCGGGTCGTCACATTAAGAAGATTAAAGCTGAACAAATCAATGACATTAAATATGGGGAACACATGCTTTCGCTGACATCCGTAAGCCAAGATTGGGATATCACACAAGGTTATGCTTGTGTCCTTGCTGGGAGAAAGAGTAAGCATTTACTTTTACTACATATGCTTAATAAGATGCCATCCTTTATCTATCCAATTAACCACTGTGACCTTTAAACTTTTGCAGAAATTACTCTGCTTACCGCCATGCGGTCATCGTGTTATTCACAGCTTACCTTTACTACTCAGAAAATTATTGACGATACCCCCAAAATAGATGAAGTGAGGGAGGAAGAAGATGAAAAAGAAGAAGAAGACATTTTTATGAATCGAGTTGCCTCTAGAGAACGTCGTGCCTCGGGTAATGAGAATGATAACACTGAATTATGTAAAATACCATACCAAAACCTGTACTTGTTTTCTTGTGTGCCCAGTACTGGTGGATTTTATAATCCAAACCCTTCCTTATATTTTATGCCACCCTTGAAATGTTGTGAAGCATATTGGAACTCTTTTATAAGTAACAATTTCCCTTTATCTCCAACAGCTAGTGCAACACATCAAGATACTACATTAGTGACTCTTCCGCCTTCTGCCAAGTGGAGAAGAACTGGTCAAATTCCTCTGTCATCCGCTCAACAAGGAGCTGGCCCTAGTTCTTCTCAACAACAAATTACGCTTCTCAATCTTGACACAAATATGCTTTCCTCCCTTTTAAAAGGACCACCACACTCGTACGAAGATTTCATGACTTTTTTTAATGCCATGGTGTGTCCTTCACTAGCCCAATTCTTTAGCAACCTATCTGATGCAGATGCCAAGAAGGTTAAGGCACAAAGTATCATTTTGAACATTGCTTCTAGTTTAAATGACCTTCAACGCCTATCTGACTTGCGAAACAATGAAGTCACTACAAATAAGGAGCTATCAGCTGAAAAGGAGAAAGTAGCCAGGACTGAACGAATAGCCACAGAGATAAAGAGGGAATACGAGACAATGAAGAGGCTTTATGATAATAGCAACAATCAGAGGGCGGAGTATAAAGAGCAAGTCAAAGAACTATCTTCTAGAGAAAAGTGGCATCTGAGCAAAATTGATGAATTAGTAAAGGAGAATGAAAAAATGCTTAAGCATAATAACATGTTGAAAGAACAGCTTAAAGCCAAAGAGGAGAACGAAAGACGAATGATAGCTGGCATCCCTGCGCTTGTAGAGCGTATCTTTAATTGCCAAGCTCTGTCTCACAGGATACGTGAGTTTGTCCGTCTTGCGAAGTCTGCTGAACGACTAAATTTTTTCAACTTTATGAAAAGAAAACTGCCAGAATTGCCAAATCCAATGCCTGTTGTTATTACATCAAAGATTAATGAAAACGTCATAAAAGAAGCTGACGCAGCTGGTGCACTAATAGAAAATATGAAGTTTTCTGATCTTGAAAATCTTTGTAAAAGGCCGGATGTAACAATAGATGATGTATTGAATTATACTCTGCAGGATGAATGAAATACTATGTTTTATACATCTGCTTTTGCATAACGTTTAATATTGTACTTGGTTGTATATATTAGAAATATACTGTAACTTAGTAAGATTGTTGTAGTGAACAATGCACAAGATATTGAGATTGTACTTTGCAATCATTATGCTTGTAAATATTGAAATCATATTCTCTGTTATACGCTTTCCGTCATAAAACTCATGAGGAAAAGTTATGAATTATTTTCGCCTTTAAATATTTTGCTGGACACCATGGTCCGTTTTCCGTTTTGCTCTGCATTTTGTGTATATAAGTTGTGTCATGACATTTTTTGTAGATTCGTTTCATCGCTTCAATACTTTAGTGAGTTCTACATGTCTCACTATCGATACAACCATTTTAAGTATGATTGTACTTCTACCATCGAAAGGCTTTCTTTCTTTCTGCGGATAGGGATAACACACAGTTATGTGACACCTGGGCTAAAAAATCCTTGGCCGGATAAAACTTATGAAAAATATTGCCATAAGAATAATTGCTATTATTCATATTCTTAAAGAAATTTTTACATTTATGACTATATCTCATGCATTTGACAGTTGATCAAGCTGTCCATGCATATAGTGCTACGCATAAAATTTCTTTAAATTCATTGCATTTCAAGCTCTTTCATATTGCTCGCCGAAAGGCGCAGCAAGCATGTATGATCCATTCTAATTTAATTTTTTGACTTTATAAGGTCCTTCCCATTTTGGGGCTAGCTTTCCAAATTTGATTTGCCTGCTTGCCCCATTATCACGTAGTACCAAATCACCTACTTCAAACTGCACATGCTGCACTTTCTTGTTGTAATATTTTGCCATTTTATGCTTGTGATCTGCTTGCCGGATGGCGGCCATCAACCTTCTTTTCTCCAACAAGTTGAGATTCTCCCTTAATGCTTCAGAATTATCCTCAACATCAAATGCCATAATGCGTTGCGTCAGCACACATATTTCAGCCGGTATTACTGCCTCTGTTCCATACACTAAACTGAAAGGTGTTTCCCTCGTGCTCCGCTTTGGCGTCGTCCGGTGTGCCCATAATACATTTGGCAGCTCATCCACCCATCCAGTTTGACTCAGACCCAACCGTGCCTTAACGCCAGCAACGATTTCCTTGTTGGTAACCTCCACTTGTCTGTTCGCTGGAG
Source organism: Rutidosis leptorrhynchoides (assembly GCF_046630445.1). Taxonomy (NCBI): domain Eukaryota; kingdom Viridiplantae; phylum Streptophyta; class Magnoliopsida; order Asterales; family Asteraceae; genus Rutidosis; species Rutidosis leptorrhynchoides. Next base: position 205,959,073 of record NC_092340.1, read on the forward strand.
GATGAGTAATAGATGTAAAGTTTTGCTTTATGCCCAGCTCTTCACACCAACTCCGATATGTTACTCCTGCATTCTTCAAACCAAAAGGCATTTTCATGTAACAGAATATGCCTTCCGTCGTGTGAAAAGCCATTTTGTCGTCATATTTTAAAGCCATTGGGATTTGATGATATCCCTTAGCTGCATCTAGGAAACATTTGAATCGATATCCTTCCAATGATTTAACCTTCCAATCAATTTCAGGTAAAGGATAATTATCCTTTGGACATGCTTTATTGATATCCGTGAAATCCACACACATCCGTCATGAGTTTTCCGGCTTCCTAACCATGACTGGATTGGCTACCCATGTCTGATATTTGATCTCTCGCAAGATCTCAGCATCCACCAAACTTCGTACCTCATCACGGAGGAATTTGCTTCTTTCTGGCGCCATGCCACACTTTTTCTGACAAACAGGATGTATGTTGGGATTCACGTTTAGCCTATGCTCTGCAATTTCCCTTGGAACACCGGTCATATCAGATGGTTGCCATGCAAAAACATCTAAATTTGTTGTCAAAATGTTATATAGTTTTTCTTTACATTCGCCCAATTATGATTTTCTGATCTGGAAATTTAAGATTTAGTGAAATTGACCCATCATCGTGTATGATTGGCTTAATTACTACCTTTGTTACTTGAGAACACTCAATTGACTTCTGCCGTTCTGCATATAACGTTGCTACTCCGCCTGGCGTTGGAAACTTCATCATACCATGTACAGTTGATGTTACAGCTCTAAACGTCATTAAAGCAGTTCTTCCCAAAATTATGTTGTACTGTGAATTTGCTTTAACCACCAAGAACTCAATATTGGCTGTGCATCTTAGGGGTGGCTTGCCCAAGGTTACTTCAAGCAGAATACTTCCTTCAGACCAGGACGGCTCACTTGTAAAACTTGCTAACGGCACATATGTTTCCTTCATTTTTTCTTGTACATCTTTGGGAAGCTGTATGACGCAATGTTGATACATAATGTCTGCTCCAGCTCCTGTGTCAGTGTAAATGTTGCGTATTAAGCAATTAGCAACTCGCTCTTCTATAACCACTGGACCATCGGGTGGATTTGTGTTGCACATAGAAGGAAATGATATTAATTTCTCTTCCTAATCTTCTAACACTTCTGCCTTCCTCCGTTGTCCAGCTTTCCATGGTTGTATCATGCTCACCTCTATGGGTATGAATTCGTTATCCGCGCCATCTTTATCAGTGTTGGTGAGATGATTCGTCTTAATAATGGATGGCGCCATTGTTAACACCTATTTCCTTATGAGGTAAGGCTTAGTGTGTCAACACAATACTAGAAGTTATCTAGCTTTAGGAGGGCGGAATGTTGCCGATTGATTTTTACCCTTGGGAAATAATCCCTGCAGACTCGGTTCACAAGTGTAGAAACTTATGGGGTGGCTTAATCAATCTGTCATTCGTAGAGCATAAAAGTGCTAGCCGGATGACTTCTAGTGATAGAAAGTAGAGAGAGAAAGAGAAGTGAAGTCTTAGCTCTCAAAGTTGTCAGAATGTATGAACTGTGTAAAATGACGACCCAAGGGGTCTATTTATAGTGTCAGATCCACCAGATTGCTCGGGGACACGTGTCAGATGATGATACGTTCTGTTATTCGTGATCCGAAATTTATGCTGAAGGTGGCATTCTCCGGCCAGGGCTTACGCGCTAGGCGGCCTTCAGGGCTTACGCATGACGGAGCAGCCTGTATAGCGGAGAATGCTGGATGGACAACTCCACAGAACTATTATTTCCAGCCTTCCTGATGCTACTTTTATGTAACCATTATGCCTTTTATGCGTGTATACAATAGGATACACCATTAAATACCTTGTTCTGTAACAAGATATCCCAAAAACTTTCCTTCAGTTTCACCGAAACTGCATTTTAGTGGATTGAGTTTCATGTTTATTTTTCACAGTGTATCAAATGTTTCGCGCACATCTTCAATAATTCGCTCTTGCGTTGTGCTTTTGATCACTAAATCATCTACATAAGCCTCAAGATTACGCCCTATTTGTCTGTCAAACGCGGTATCAATCAAATGCTGATATGTCGCACCCACATTAATTAAACCAAAAGGCATCATTATATAACAATATATACCTTTGCCTGTATGAAATGCGGTTTTATCTGCGTCTTCTTGAGCCATTGGAATCTGGTGATAACCTCTTGCCGTGTCCAGAAACCATTTATACGGGAAAGCATGCAAAGATTCCACTGTTAAATCAATTTCTGGAAGTGGATAGTTATCTTTAGGGCACGCTTTATTTAAATCTTTGTAATCAATACACATTCTCCAAGAACCATCAGGTTTTTTCACCAACACTGGATTCGCGATCCACGATTGGTATTGAACTTCACGCAAAATTCCAGCTCTCACCAATTTTGCTACTTCTTCGCACAACCATTTTACGCGGTCTGGGGCCATACCCCTTCGCTTTTGGATTTACATTAAGCATGTGTTCCGCAATATGACGCGGAACACCAGTCATATCGTTTTCGCTCCAAGCAAAAACATCCATATACTGAACAAGTAATTGGATTATTTGCTTCCTAGCATCCGCACTAATATTGCGTCCCACTTTAATTTTCTGCTCATGATATGTGGGATTAATAATTTCCATATTATCCGCATCATCAACAGTTTCCTGCCCTGCGGTTTTTACATTAACAGCCGCACAAATAGGCATAATGCTCATTGAACATATTGTGGCAACCCCTTTATATGTTGGAAATTTGATCATGCCATGAATTGTGGACGGGATAATTCCGAATTTACTTATAGCGGTTCTTCCCAGCAGCAAGTTATAGCAAGCCAAGGCTCGCATAACATAAAAATCTAACCGCGCCTGTCGCGCCAAAGCGTTGTCATTTACATCGGCTAGCTCGATTTCTAATGGCAAAATTCCCATAGGCAATGAAGACTCTCCTGCAAAACTAGTTACCGAAACTGCGGTTGGTTGTAGGTTTGCTTTAATGCCCTCCGGCAGCTGAACAAAGCATTGTTCGTAGATAACATCAACACTGCTGCCATTATCAACATGTGTAGTGACCCGAACTTTTCCATGTTTATATATATTAATTGAGATTGATATTTACATCACTAAATGTTTCCAACGTGTTAAGCAATCAAACTTGTTAAGACTTGATTAAATGAAATAAGTTTCATATAGACAATTGATCACCCAAGTTGACCGGCGATTCACGAACGTTACAAAATTGTAAAAAGTACATGTTGTGGTATATATAGACATATATATGGTTGACATAAGATTATGATGATTAAGTATCGCACTAAGTATATTATCAATGTGTGATATACATAAGAAATGAGATTACTAAGTTAAGAAACTCGAAATGATATATATAACGACTATCGTTATGATAACGTCTACTAAATACATATGTATCATATTAAGATATTGATACACTATATTTAACATGATAAAATGATATTTAAATATATCATTAAGTGTGTTAACAATGAACTACATATGTAAAAACAAGACTACTAACCCAAGAATTACGAAACGAGACTTATATGTAACGATTATCGTTGTAACAATATTCTAATATATATATATCATATTAAGAGATATTCATACATCATAATATCATGATAATATAATAATTTAACATCTCATTTGATATAATAAACATTGGGTTAACAACATTAATTGAGATCGTTAACTTAAAGGTTTCAAAACAACACTTACATGTAACGACTAACGAGGACTTAACGACTCCATTAGAATGTATACACATGTTGTGTTTTGATATGTATTCTTACACTTTTGAAAGACTTCAAGACACATATCAAAGTACTTCTACTTAACAAAAATTCTTACAATTACATTCTCGTTCAGTTTCATCAACAATTCTACTCGTATGCACCCGTATTCGTACTCGTACAATATATAGATTTTAGATGTATGTACTATTGGTATATACACTCCAATTATCAGCTATTAGCAGCCCATGTGAGTCACCTAACAAATGTGAGAACCATCATTTGGCAACTAGCATGAAATATCTCATAAAATTACAAAAATATTAGTAATCATTCATGACTTATTTACATGAAAATAAAATTACATATCCTTTATATCTAATCCATATTCCAACGACCAAAAACACCTACAAACACTTTTATTCTTCAATTTTCTTCATCTTAGTTATCTCTCTCAAGTTCTATCTTCAAGTTCTAAGTGTTCTTCATAAATTCCATAAGTATAGTTTCATAAAAATCAAGAATACTTCCAAGTTTGCAAGTCTACTTCCAAGCTTTCTAATCCATTCCAAGTAATCATCTAAGATCAAGGAACCTTTGTTATTTACAGTAGGTTATCTTTCTAATTCAAGGTAATATTCATATTCAAACTTTGATTCAATTTCTACAACTATAACAATCTTATTTCAAGTGAAAATCTTACTTGAACTGTTTTCTTGTCATGATTCTGTTTCAAGAACTTTCAAGCCATCCAAGGATCCTTTAAATCTAGATCTATTTTTCTCATTTCCAGTGGTTTTATCCAGAAAACTTGAGGTAGTAATGATGTTCATAACATCATTCGATTCATACATATAAAGCTATCTTATTCGAAGGTTTAAACTTGTAATCACTAGAACATAGTTTAGTTAATTCTAAACTTGTTCGCAAACAAAACTTAATCCTTCTAACTTGACTTTTAAAATCAACTAAACACATGTTCTATATCTATATGATATGCTAACTTAATGATTTAAAACCTGGAAACACGATGAACACCATAAAATCGGATATACGCCGTCGTAGTGAAACTGGGGGCTGTTTTGGTTTGGATAATTAAAAACTATGATAAACTTTGATTTCAAAGTTGTTCTTTTGGGAAAATGATTTTTCTTATGAACATGAAACTATATCCAAAAATCATGGTTGAACTCAAAGTGGAAATATGTTTTCCAAAATGGTCATCTAGACGTCGTTCTTTCGACTGAAATGACTACCTTTACAAAAACGACTTGTAACCTGTAATTCCAACTATAAACTTATACTTTTTCTGTATATATTCATAAATTTAAGTTCAATATGAAACCATAGCAATTTGATTCACTCAAAATGGATTTAAAATGAAGAAGTTATGGGTAAAACAAGATTGGTTATTTTTGCTTGTTGTAACTACGTGAAAATTGGTAACAAATCTATATTAATCATATCCTAGCTAATATATATTGTATTATAAATGTATTCTAATATATTATATAATCTTGGGATACCATAGACACGTATACAAATGTTTTGACATATCATATCGACCCATCTATATATATTATTTGGAACAACCATAGACACTCTATATGCAGTAATGTTGGAGTTAGCTATACAGGGTTGAGGTTGATTCCAAAAATATATATAGTTTGAGTTGTGATCTAGCCTAAGACATGTATACACTGGGTCGTGGATTGATTCAAGATAATATATATCGATTTATTTCTGTACATCTAATTATGGACAACTAGTTGTAGGTTACTAACAAGGACAACTAGTTGTAGGTTCGTGAATCGACCAGTGGCCAAGTCTTACTTCCCGACGAAGTAAAAATCTGTGAAAGTGAGTTATAGTCCCACTTTTAAAATCTAATATTTTTGGGATGAGAATACATGCAGGTTTTATAAATGATTTACAAAATAGACACAAGTACGTGAAACTACATTCTATGGTTGAATTATTGAAATCGAATATGCCCCTTTTTATTAAGTCTGATAATCTAAGAATTGGGGAACAGACACCCTAATTGACGCGAATCCTAAAGATAGATCTATTGGGCCTAACAAACCCCATCCAAAGTACCAAATGCTTTAGTACTTCAAAATTTATATCATATCAGAAGGGTGTCCCGAAATGATGGGGATATTCTTATATATGCATCTTGTTAATGTCGGTTACCAAGTGTTCACCATATGAATGATTTTTATCTCTATGTATGAGATGTGTATTGAAATATGAAATCTTGTGGTCTATTGTTACGATTTGATATATATAGGTTAAACCTATAACTCACCAACATTTTTGTTGACGTTTAAAGCATGTTTATTCTCAGGTGAATATTAAGAGCTTCCGCTGTTGCATACTAAAATAAGGACAAGATTTGGAGTCCATGTTTGTATGATATTGTGTAAAAACTGCATTCAAGAAACATATGTCGATGTAATATATTTCTATTGTAAACCATTATGTAATGGTCGTTTGTAAACAGTATATTTTAGATTATCATTATTAGATAATCTACGTAATGTTTTTAAAACCTTTATTGATAAAATAAAGGTTATGGTTGTTTTAAAAATGAATGCAGTCTTTGAAAAACGTCTCATATAGAGGTCAAAACCTCGCAATGAAATCAATTAATATGGAACGTTTATAATCAATATGAACGGGACATTTCAGTTGGTATCCGAGCGTTGGTCTTAGAAAACCAGAAAAATTTGCATTAGTGTGTCTTATCGAGTTTGTTAGGATGCATTAGTGAGTCTGGACTTCGACCGTGTTTTCTTTAAAAATGATTGCTTAACATTTTTGTTGGAAACTATATATTATTAACATGTAAATATTATGTGATATATTAATCTCTTAACATGTTTGATATTGTGTGATAGATGTCTACCTCTAGCACAAATCCCATTGACTCACCTAATAATAACGAAGAGTCGAATATATATTGGCAAGATTCACATGTTCCCGAAGAACCGGAAGAAGAGGAAACGGAACCGGAACCGGAAGAAGAGGAACCAGAAGAAGAGGAACCGGAAGAAGAAGAGGTTCCGGAGGGGGGAATAGTAGGAACCACAGAAAACCGGTCAAATAAAAGAAAATCCTCAACCAATGGACCAAAGTTAATAATGGTCAATGGTGTTTCCGCTAAGGAAGCAAAATATTGGGAAAATTACCAATTTCCCGATGAATCAGATCCTGATGAGGATTCCGATGATGTTATAGAAATTACCCCGACCCAATTTAATGAGGCAAAAGAAAATAATAAGAGAAAAGGTATCAAAATAGAGAAATCTGATTCCGACCCCGATGAACTTTATATGTATCGTCAACACCCGTATTTTCAATATTGTGACAATAACCCGGGAACCTCTAAACCACATGGTTTTTCTAAACCAATGTTGAAAACAATGACTCGTATTAGAGGAACATCATATATCCCTAGAAGATTAGGAAAAAGAACCAAGTCCGAAGAAGAAGAAACCAGTGATTCAGATCAGAGGGGTGTGAGCATGTTGTGTAATAAATGTATTGTAGTGTGCTTGTACTTTTATGTTCTATGTAAAAATTGCTTGTATTGTTTGTTATTACGAATCTAATCCTTGTCTATTTTACAGTATATTTTAGAAGACCTACCAGAGGATATGATTGAGGAAATCTTGTCTAGAGTCGGTCAGAATTCATCAGCACATTTAGTTATCGCGAAATTAACTTGTCAAACATTTGAAAGACTTTCCAGAAATGCCTTAGTTTATAAAAGGCTTTCCTTTGATAGGTGGGGTATATCACATTGGGGAGACCGTAAGTTACGCCGTGTTTTCTTTAAAGCGTTAAATGCGGGGAACCCAAATGCAATTTTACGCTACGGGTTAAGAACCTATTTTGACTCAACATATCCCAACATAGGATTTCGTGAATTAGAAAGAGCTTCTAACATGAAACATAAAGAAACATGTTATGGTTATGGGTTAGTGATGTTCGCTTCTTACCAAAGTGAGAAAAAGAACATCGGATTGCAACTTTTAAATAAAACCTTTCCACAAGTGATGGATTCAGTAGTTGGGGTGAGAAACAAGGTTTTTATATTATTACGGGGCTGTTGGACATTACGAAACCCTCGTCCTTTTGACGACATTACAACATGCTGCCTAGCTAATGGTTATAACGGTTATTTTCCACAAGACTAAGGATGGGAAGTCGTCTTAGTAAAACCAGAATGCATGACTTGTTTCTAGACTTATGAATTACATGTCTTTATTTCCTTTGCTGAACAACTTGCGTATTAACTAGATTTATCTTCAAAACTGTCCTGTATCATAGTGTACTATAATATAGCGAAGTTGTAAGTTTGAAGAATATTTGTATGTGATATATTATTATAATCAGTTTTTCATATGGAATTGTAGTAGTTGAATTGTATATTAGCTACTAAGTATGAACTTAACGGGTAGGCAGTAACCGAATTTAAACTTATAAAACGCTAATATGAAGAAAAAGCTTTTATAAATGAGTTCATATTATGCTACGAGATACTATTGACTACTCTTAATATTCTGTATGATTAAATTGTTTCATTTGACTATTTTGGAGGAAATGGCACCGACTACTCGACACACCTTGAATATGAGCGAAGAGGAATTTCGTGCCTTTCTTGCTTCAAACATAGCCACAGTACAGGCCGCGCTACATACCAACAATAACTCTGAATCTATCAATACAGCTAACGGCGCAAGAAATCGTGTAGGATGCTCCTACAACGAATTCACTGCATGCAAACCTTCAGAATTTGATGGGACCGAAGGACCAATCGGATTGAAACGGTGGATCAAGAAAGTTGAATCGGTGTTTGCCATAAGTAAGTGTGCTGAAGGAGACAAAGTGAAGTACGCTATGCATACCTTCACAGGTATTGCGTTAACATGGTGGAATACCTATCTAGAGCAAGTGGGACAAGATGCTACTTACGCGCTACCGTGGTCAGCATTCAAGCACTTGATGAACGAGAAGTACCGTCCGAGAACCGAGGTTAATAAGCTCAAGTCAGAACTTAGAGGGTTACGAATACAGGGTTTTGATATTACTTCGTACGAAAGATGATTCACAGAATTGTGCCTATTGTGTCCGAGAGCGTTCGAAGATGAGGAAGAGAAGATCGACGCGTTTGTGAAAGGGTTACCGGAGAGAATCCAAGAAGATATAAGTTCACACGAGCCTGCCTCCATACAAAAGGCATGTGGAATGGCTCACAAACTAGTGAACTAGATTAAGGGAAGAATTAAAGAACAGGCAGTCAAAGAGGCCAACGTGAAGTTAGTCAAAAGAAAGTGGGAGGAAAATGGTGATAAGAGTCACCAAAACAACAACAACTATCCAAACAATCGCAACATCAATCACAACTACAACAAACGGCACAACGACAACAATAACTACAACAATCATCCCAACAACAAAAACAATCACAACAACAACAACAATCAGAAGCAGCTATGAGAAAGGTGTGAAAAGTATCACTCGGGGTTCTGCACCAAATTTTGCAACAAGTATAAAAGAAATGATCATAGCGCGGCGAAGTGTGAGGTCTACGGACCAGGGGTTAACAGAACGAAAGGAACAAATGGTGTCGGAACGAGTAATGGCGGAGCAAGTAGTGTCGGAGCAAGTTATGCCAATGTAGTATGTTATAAATGTGGAAAACGGGACCACATTATTAGAAATATCCCGAACCAGGAGAACACGAATGGACAAGTGTCATAACCCGTCCTTAACCATAAGAACGAGTTAGATAACGTATGATTTCATTGCGAGGTATTGACCTCTATATGTGACATTTTTAAAAGAACAACTGCATTTATTTTACATTACAAACCATAACTCTTATTTTAATACAAGCTTTAGACAATAAAAAGATGATTATCGTTTAGCGATAATCTTAGACTTACAAACTTTACATGTGATGATAACAATACGATTTCTAGCATATTTTACATTACAAATCCTCCGATATGCAGTTTTATTTTTGACACAAATATGCATACTCAAGATCTTGTTTAAATTCAACATGTTGCAGCGGAAGCTTCTAATTATCACCTGAGAATAGACATGTTTAAAATGTCAACATAAAGTTGGTGAGATATAGGTTTAATGCCGGCAGCAATATATATATAGACCACAAGATTTCATATATAAACGTTTTAATAAAAATATTCTAAGTGGTTGAGCACTTGGTAACCATACTTAACATTTAATCACGTCGCATATTCCCTTTATTATGAAATCTTACTACACCGTACCAAGTGTAGTCACGAAACGAAGTACTGTGCAACCGTTGAATACTGGTCGTCCAGTCCGGTTGGGGTTGTCAGGCCCGATAGATCTATCAACAGGATTCGCGTTTACAATACCGCTGTAAATAACAGTTACCAAGCTACAGGGAAGTATGCCAGTGGTACAACTCAACGTAGAATATATTTTTCAGTTACTTGTGTCCATATCGTAAAACATAAAATACATGTATTCTCATCCCGAAATATTTAGAGTTTAAAAGTGGGACTATATACTCACTTTTGTCTTGAAGATATGTAATTTTGACTTGGTCTCCGATTGATATCACAAACCTAACCATATATAATATATCAATACCTTTTCTTTTTAAACAATCGTCACATATATATACTTATAATACTTTTAATAATTTCTTAGTCCGTAGTTAGCAGTTCGATGTTAGTAATTCAATTTTAAATGGTTCATTTTTAGGTGATTAATAAACCCCCAATGAAATAAATAAAAACCCCATCGTATATGTATTGTTCGAGATTAATCTTGACCCACGGTACCGGTGTTGTCAAATGACGTGTTGCGTACATAAAGTACCGGTGTTGTCAAATGACGTGTTGCGTACAATAATGGGATCTTATGATTAATCTTCTCGTATTGTTTACGGGTGATCCTGAACCATATAAAATTAAATTATGAGTACATATATATAAAATATCATGTTATTTTAGAAAGATGTGATTTATTTAATTTTTTTCCAATTAATCACGTAGCTAAATTAGTCTTGGATATCCGATTTCGTTTTGGTCATAGTTTCTTCGTTACAACTCCGTTTTCGTTGGTTCAACTTGCCACTTCCTTGGATCGAGTCCCTCTTTAAGAATATGAACTGTAAATACCTTAGTTTGTATTCGAAATCACAGGTCATAGGTCAAACTTTGGTGAAACTTATGAAGTTAATCATTTTCCATCATGTAAACAACCTTAAATGATTATTTTTCTAAAAATACTTATACTTTGAGTTAAATCATAAAATTTTTATGCGTTAACATATTCATAGTAAAAATCATTTTTCCAGAAAATAAACCTCCAATTCAAAGTTTAAGATGGTTTTTAATTATCCAACCCAAAACAGCCCCCGGTTACACTCCGACGTCGTAAAAACAGTTTTAAGGTGTTCTTTGAAAAACCAAGTTAAACCTTGTTAAATTAGCATATATTTAAGATATATTACAGGTCTTGAAGTATTTTAAAAGTTAAGTTAGAAGGATCCATTTAGTTTGCAAACAAGTTTGAAAACATTCAAACTATGTTCTTGTTGTTAAAATTTTATACCACAAAATAAGATAGCTATATATATATGAATCGAATAAGGTTATGAACATAGTTACTACCTCAAGTTCCTTGGACAAGGTTGCTGTAAAAGAGGAGTAAGAACCTAGAACCAAAAGGGTGATGGAATTGGATGAAAGATTGGAAGTAAGTTTGTGTTCTTGGAAGAATTCTTGAAGTGTTTTTGTAAGGGTTTTCTTATGGTGTTTAAAGCTTGTTTCTATGGCTAGATCTTCAAGGTTTCTTACTGAATGATTATGGAGTTCTTAGAACTTGTAAGTAGGTGAATTAGAGAGTGGTTTAAGAGTAAAAATGGTGAGCTAAAAATGGTTTGGTGTTGGTCCTTAAAAACGTGACAAAGGGGGGAGCAAGGACAAAATTTTTAAGCTTGTAATCTTGTGTATTTGTCAAACAATCATACAAAAGCAATTACCTCTACCTTAGGTCAGTAACAAGGGCTAGTTAGGTAGTGATTTGATGTGTATATACCAATAGTAAATACGTATAGAAGTTAGGTATGATACGAGTACATATACTCTAGATATACGTATAGAAATCTTGTGAAAAATAGAATGAGGATTCAAATATAGCTATCTTTTGTGAATACACTTATATGATTTTATGTATTTAAGTCCTTAAAAGTGATTAAATACATTACATATACGATATATGTATAAACATTATAGGTTATAAGTATTTATGTCAAATAACGTTACGTATGGTTATCGTTTTGAAAACTTAAGTTAGTAGTTTCAAAATATACTTATAACTTATTGTTATTAATACAAAATGAGATATGAAAACATTCATTAATCATGTTAAATATGTATATATACATATATATACACAAACGTATAATTATCATATATTGTATAGTTCGTGATATCATCGGTCAAACTAGACGGTCAAACGTTGTGTAAATCTCTTTTCGGAAACATAAATCTAAACAATTTGGATTGCTTATCATGTTGGTAAGGTTTAATTTATGTAAATATTAATCTTATAAGTATAGAACGATCGAAAAAGTGCGGGTCGTTACATTACCTCCCCGTTAAATAAATTTCGTCCCGAAATTTTAAAATTGTACCTATTTTGCGTCATCGAGAAACAAGTGTGGATACTTTTGTTTCATCTGATCCTCTCGTTCCAAAGTAAACTCAGGACCTCTTCGAGCATTCCAACGAACCTTAACGATCGGTATGTTGCTCTGCTTGAGCTGTTTAACTTCACGGTCCATGATTTCGATTGGTTCTTCGATGAATTGTAGTTTCTCATTGACATGGATTTCTTCAAGAGGAATGGTGAGATCTTCCTTTGCAAGACACTTATTAAGGTTTGAGACGTGAAATGTATTATGTACTCCGGCGAGTTGTTGTGGTAACTCGAGTCGATAAGCTACCGGTCCAATGCGTTCGATAATCTTGAACGGGCCTACATATCTTGGGTTCAGTTTACCCCTTTTTCCGAAGCGTATTACACCTTTCCACGGTGACACCTTTAACATAACCATGTCACCGATCTGAAACTCTAATGGTTTCCTTCGAACATCGGCATAGCTCTTTTGGCGACTACGGGCTGTTTTCAATCTCTCCTTGATTTGTACTATCTTCTCAGTCGTTTCGTGTATGATCTCGGGACCAGTTAATTGTCGATCTCCTACTTCATTCCAACAAATAGGAGATCTACACTTCCTTCCGTACAATGCTTCGAATGGCGCAGCTTTAATGCTCGCATGATAACTATTATTATACGAGAATTCTGCTAATGGTAGATATTTATCCCATCCGTTTCCAAAATCGATCACACATGCCCTGAGCATGTCTTCAAGAGTCTGAATCGTTCTTTCACTCTGCCCGTCGGTTTGCGGATGATACGCGGTACTCATATCCAAACGAGTTCCTAGGGCCTCCTGTAGTGATTGCCAGAACTTTGATGTAAATCTACTATCACGATCGGATATAATGGAAATAGGTATTCCATGCCTTGAAACAACTTCCTTTATATACAATCGTAATAGTTTCTCCATTCTATCCGTTTCCTTTATAGGCAAGAAATGTGCAGACTTGGTGAGACGATCAACAATCACCCAAATGGTGTCGTATCCCCAGGCAGTCTTTGGTAACTTCGTGATGAAATCCATGGTAATACCATCCCATTTCCATTCTGGGATTTCTGGTTGTTGAAGTAACCCTGACGGCTTCTGGTGTTCAGCTTTGACTTTGGAACAAGTTAAACATTCCCCAACATATGTTGCAACGTCTGTCTTTAAATTAGGCCACCAATAATGTGTCTTAAGATCTTGGTACATCTTTCCAACTCCAGGATGTATCGAGTATCTTGTCTTATGTGCCTCATTCAATATCAACTTCCTTACTCCACCCAACTTCGGTACCCAAATACGGTTTGCAAAATATCGAATTCCATCTTCCCGTATAACGAGTTGCTTCTCATACTTCTTCATTATTTCATTTCCTATATTTTCTTTAGTAAGTGCTTCTCGTTGAACTTCTTTGATTTGTGAGTTGAGATTCATGCGAATTTTTATGTTCATCGCTCGTACTCAAATTGGTTCTCGTTCCTTTCTGCTTAGAGCGTCGGCCACCACGTTCGCTTTCCCGGGATGATAACGAATTTCACAATCATAGTCATTTATTAACTCAACCCACCTACGTTGCCTCATGTTCAGCTGTTTTTGATCGAAAATATGTTGAAGGCTTTTATGATCAGTAAACACAGTGCATTTAACCCCATACAAGTAGTGTCTCCATATCTTCAATGCAAACACGACTGCTCCCAGTTCTAGATCATGCGTCGTATAATTCCGCTCGTGAATCTTTAATTGTCGGGATGCGTATGCAATAACTTTCTTCCGTTGCATAAGAACGCAACCAAAACCTTGTCGCGAAGCGTCACAATATATTTCAAAATCATCGTTCCCTTCTGGTAACGATAAAATAGGCGTCGTAGTCAACTTCTTTTTCAGTAATTGAAATGCACTCTTCTGCTCAGAAGTCCATTCATATTTCTTCCCTTTTTGCGTTAACGCTGTCAACGGCTTAGCTATTCGAGAAAAATCTTGAATAAACCTTCTATAATAACCGGCTAAACCCAAAAATTGGCGTATCTGCATTGGTGTCTTAGGAGTCTCCCATTTTTCAATGGCTTCAATTTTTGCTGGATCAACCTGAATTCCTTTGCTACTAACAACGTGGCCAAGAAATTGCACTTCTTTCAACCAGAAAGCACATTTAGAAAATTTAGCATATAGCTGTTCTTTTCTTAACAACTCTAATATCAACCTTAAATGCTGCTCATGCTCTTGCTCACTCTTGGAATAGATAAGAATATCATCAATGAAAACGATAACAAACTTATCTAAATATGGACTACAAACTCGATTCATGAGGTCCATGAATACAGCTGGCGCATTCGTCAATCCAAACGGCATGACCAAAAATTCGTAATGACCGTAGCGTGTCCGAAAAGCAGTTTTCGGTATATCTTCTTCTTTGACACGTAATTGATGATAGCCCGATCTTAGGTCAATTTTCGAGTACACACATGATCCTTGGAGTTGATCAAATAAGTCGTCAATTCTCGGTAGTGGATACCGATTCTTGATAGTTAACTTATTTAATTCACGATAATCTATACACATTCGGAAAGATCCGTCTTTCTTCTTGACGAATAAAATTGGAGCTCCCCACGGTGAAGTACTTGGTCGTATGAATCCACGATCCAGTAATTCTTTTAACTGACTCTGAAGTTCTTTTAACTCGGACGGTGCAAGTCTATATGGAGCACGGGCAACCGGTGCAGCTCCTGGTACAAGATCTATTTGAAATTCTACAGATCTAAATGGAGGTAATCCCGGCAACTCTTCCGGAAATACTTCAGGAAAATCTCTTGCCACAGGCACGTCATTGATGCACTTCTCTTTTTCTTTCTTTTCGACTTTATTAACATGTGCTAAGATAGCATAGCACCCTTTCTTCAAGCACTTTTGAGCTTTCAAATAACTAATGAGTTTTAGCTTTGAGTTACCCTTCTCTCCATAAATCATTACTGGCGTTTTATCCTTACGAGGAATGCGAATTGCCTTCTTGGCGCACACAACTTCAGCTCCTATTTTGGACATCCAGTCCATGCCGATTATTACATCAAAACTTCCTAATTCTACGGGTATCAAATCAATCTTAAATGTTTCTCCGGCTAAATTTATTTTACAATCACGGCAAATTTTATCGGCTTTAATTAGTTTACCATTAGCTAACTCAATCATGTACTTAGCATCTAGAGGTAATGATGAGCAATTCAATTTAGCGTGAAAGTCTCTACACACGTAACTTCTATCAGCACCAGTATCAAATATAATAGATGCGGATAAGTTATTAATGGTAAACGTACCCGTAACAAGCTCTGGGTCTTCACATGCCTCTCTAGCATTAATAACAAATGCTCTCCCACGTGCAGGTCCGATATTCTTCTCTGGATTCGGGCACTGGCTCTTATAGTGACCTTGTTTTCCACACCCAAAACAAGTAATGGTAGCCAAAGCAGTTCTATTTGCATTGGTGGCAGGAGTCTTGGTACCATTTGTATTTGTAACGAGAGCCCTACAATCTTCAGCAAGATGACCCTTTATATTACATTTGTTGCATACCACATTACAGTAACCAGAGTGATGTTTGTGGCATCGGTTGCATAAAGGATTTTGTCCTTTATAACCAAAGCTTAAACCACTACCCGCACCTTGCGTGTTTTCTTGTTTCTTAAAAGATTGTTGTTGGTTACCTCGATCATAATTTCCATTCCACTTTCTTTTGTTACCTGATACCTTCCCATCAGTATTGGATACTTTCTTATCCATGATGACCTGATCCATTTGCTCGTTTTCCATGGTTATAGCTTCATGAATTGTCTTAGGTTTCGATGCTGTAACATTTGCCTTGACCTTTTTGGGCAAACCATCTTTGTACATTTCAATCTTCCGTTCTTCGGTTGGAACCAATTCAGGACATAGCAAAACTAATTCCATGAATCGCTGATTGTAGTTGGTGATTTCAGTACCAATAACCTTCAGACTTCGTAACTCATCTTCCAACTTCCTAACCTCATTCCTTGGACAATATTCGTTGATTAACATTGTTTTGAATTCTTCCCACGGAGTATCATAAGCTACATCTCCTCCTACAGCCTTCACATAATTTTTCCACCACGTGAGTGCACTATCTTGTAAAGTGCACGATGCATACTTGGTCATGTCCTTTTCAACACAACCACTGATTTTAAACACAGTCTCCATCTTTTCTATCCACCGGGTTAAACCGATCGGTCCTTCTGTTCCACTGAATGATGAGGGCTTGCAAGCTTGAAAAGTTTTGTAAGTGCACCCCACACGAGGATTTGGGTTAACTGCAGCACCTCTTGCAGCCTCGACACATAACATTCTGTCGTTCACTCGCTGATTGATGAGTTCCTGGATTTCTTGTTCCGTCATTCGGTTCAATCGCGCCATATTCTTCTATAAGAATGAAAAGAAAATAATTATTCACATGGAATATTATAGATGTAGTGTATATTTACAGTACATTATAGCTTATTAATAATATGAACCAGGTATTATTATAAAAGCCTTTTCTTCTTATTAGCGTTTTATAATTATATCTAGGGTAGTACCTACCCGTTAATGTCCATACTTAATAGCTTAGTACAGAATCAATTACTACCATCTAAATAATACTTAACCATGGAAAATTATTGCATTTCACACTTCACTATTTTACATATGCTTATCTTACATCGAACATTAAACAACCCACACTAATAATATTATACAAAACATTATATGATCCCATGGTTTAATACGGCAGCGCATCGTTTGGTCTATTTTCTAGGACGTTTAGGTTCAAAGAATCGCTTAACGCTTATCCTGGCTGTCTGCCTATATTTTGGCTGTGGGACTGAAGAACTGGATGCCGGGATAGAACGAATAGGAATAGCGGGAATAGGGGTGGTAGTGTCTAGTGGAGTTGGTGCCACATCATCCTTACTAAACTCGGGATTTGAATTTTCTAATTCATTAGCCTTTCGTTTCTTTCCTAGTTCGAACTCGTCTTTTGTAATTTCCTGTATTTCTTCCTCGGGTTCACTTTCCTCCTCGGGTTCACTTTCCTCCTCGGGTTCACTTTCCTCCTCGGGTTCACTTTCCGGGTTCTCTATAGTCGGTTCATCCGGAATTTGTGAGTCTTCCCCAAAGATATTATTTTCGTCATCGGATAGGTTAATGACTGGAACACCATCTAAAGATTCTGGTTCGGAGTCGCTGAACGTGATGACAAGTTTTGAGCCCGACATCTATCACACAACCACTAACCCATTAGTACTACATAATATTTACATATAAATTTTAACCAACATGATAAGCAATAGTTTTTAAATCAGACCCGGTCAAAGTCCAGACTTACTAATGTATCCTAAGGACTTATCAGTTAGACACACTAATGCAAACCTGGTTCGTTAAGACCACCGCTCTGATACCACATGTCATAACCCGTCCTTAACCATAAGAACGAGTTAGATAACGTATGATTTCATTGCGAGGTATTGACCTCTATATGCGACATTTTTAAAAGAACAACTGCATTTATTTTACATTACAAACCATAACTCTTATTTTAATACAAGCTTTAGACAATAAAAAGATGATTATCGTTTAGCGATAATCTTAGACTTACAAACTTTACATGTGATGATAACAATACGATTTCTATCATATTTTACATTACAAATCCTCCGATATGCAGTTTTATTTTTGACACAAATATGCATACTCAAGATCTTGTCTAAATTCAACATGTTGCAGCGGAAGCTTCTAATTATCACCTGAGAATAGACATGTTTAAAACGTCAACATAAAGTTGGTGAGATATAGGTTTAATGCCGGCAGCAATATATATATAGACCACAAGATTTCATATATAAACGTTTTAATAAAAATATTCTAAGTGGTTGAGCACTTGGTAACCATACTTAACATTTAATCACGTCGCATATTCCCTTTATTATGAAATCTTACTACACCGTACCAAGTGTAGTCACGAAACGAAGTACTGTGCAACCGTTGAATACTGGTCGTCCAGTCCGGTTGGGGTTGTCAGGCCCGATAGATCTATCAACAGGATTCGCGTTTACAATACCGCTGTAAATAACAGTTACCAAGCTACAGGGAAGTATGCCAGTGGTACAACTCAACGTAGAATATATTTTTCAGTTACTTGTGTCCATATCGTAAAACATAAAATACATGTATTCTCATCCCGAAATATTTAGAGTTTAAAAGTGGGACTATATACTCACTTTCGTCTTGAAGATATGTAATTTTGACTTGGTCTCCGATTGATATCACAAACCTAACCATATATAATATATCAATACCTTTTCTTTTTAAACAATCGTCACATATATATACTTATAATACTTTTAATAATTCCTTAGTCCGTAGTTAGCAGTTCGATGTTAGTAATTCAATTTTAAATGGTTCATTTTTAGGTGATTAATAAACCCCCAATGAAATAAATAAAAACCCCATCGTATATGTATTGGTCGAGATTAATCTTGACCCACGGTACCGGTGTTGTCAAATGACGTGTTGCGTACATAAAGTACCGGTGTTGTCAAATGACGTGTTGCGTACAATCATGGGATCTTATGATTAATCTTCTCGTATTGTTTACGGGTGATCCTGAACCATATAAAATTAAATTATGAGTACATATATATAAAATATCATGTTATTTTAGAAAGATGTGATTTATTTAATTTTTTTCCAATTAATCACGTAGCTAAATTAGTCTTGGATATCCGATTTCGTTTTGGTCATAGTTTCTTCGTTACAACTCCGTTTTCGTTGGTTCAACTTGCCACTTCCTTGGATCGAGTCCCTCTTTAAGAATATGAACTGTAAATACCTTAGTTTGTATTCGAAATCACAGGTCATAGGTCAAACTTTGGTGAAACTTATGAAGTTAATCATTTTCCATCATGTAAACAACCTTAAATGATTATTTTTCTAAAAATACTTATACTTTGAGTTAAATCATAAAATTTTTATGCGTTAACATATTCATAGTAAAAATCATTTTTCCAGAAAATAAACCTCCAATTCAAAGTTTAAGATGGTTTTTAATTATCCAACCCAAAACAGCCCCCGGTTACACTCCGACGTCGTAAAAACAGTTTTTAAGGTGTTCTTTGAAAAACCAAGTTAAACCTTGTTAAATTAGCATATATTTAAGATATATTACAGGTCTTGAAGTATTTTAAAAGTTAAGTTAGAAGGATCTATTTAGTTTGCAAACAAGTTTGAAAACATTCAAACTATGTTCTTGTTGTTAAAATTTTATACCACAAAATAAGATAGCTATATATATATGAATCGAATAAGGTTATGAATATAGTTACTACCTCAAGTTCATTGGACAAGGTTGCTGTAAAAGAGGAGTAAGAACCTAGAACCAAAAGGGTGATGGAATTGGATGAAAGATTGGAAGTAAGTTTGTGTTCTTGGAAGAATTCTTGAAGTGTTTTTGTAAGGGTTTTCTTATGGTGTTTAAAGCTTGTTTCTATGGCTAGATCTTCAAGGTTTCTTGCTGAATGATTATGGAGTTCTTAGAACTTGTAAGTAGGTGAATTAGAGAGTGGTTTAAGAGTAAAAATGGTGAGCTAAAAATGGTTTGGTGTTGGTCCTTAAAAACGTGACAAAGGGGGGAGCAAGGACAAAATTTTTAAGCTTGTAATCTTGTGTATTTGTCAAACAATCATACAAAAGCAATTACCTCTACCTTAGGTCAGTAACAAGGGCTAGTTAGGTGGTGATTTGATGTGTATATACCAATAGTAAATACGTATAGAAGTTAGGTATGATACGAGTACATATACTCTAGATATACGTATAGAAATCTTGTGAAAAATAGAATGAGGATTCAAATATAGCTATCTTTTGTGAATACACTTATATGATTTTATGTATTTAAGTCCTTAAAAGTGATTAAATACATTACATATACGATATATGTATAAACATTATAGGTTATAAGTATTTATGTCAAATAACGTTACGTATGGTTATCGTTTTGAAAACTTAAGTTAGTAGTTTCAAAATATACTTATAACTTATTGTTATTAATACAAAATGAGATATTAAAACATTCATTAATCATGTTAAATATGTATATATAAATATATATACACAAACGTATAATTATCATATATTGTATAGTTCGTGATATCATCGGTCAAACTAGACGGTCAAACGTTGTGTAAATCTCTTTTCGGAAACATAAATCTCAACAATTTGGATTGCTTATCATGTTGGTAAGGTTTAATTTATGTAAATATTAATCTTATAAGTATAGAACGATCGAAAAAGTGCGGGTCATTACAACAAGGCAACGGAAGAGTTTTCAATATTAATGCGGCAGAGGCACAGGAAGACCCGGAGCTTGTTACGGGTACGTTTCTTATTGACAATAAATCTGCCTTCGTTTTATTTGATTCAGGTGCAGATAGAAGCTATATGAGTAGAGATTTTTGTGCTAAATTAAGTTGTCCATTAATGCCATTGGATAGTAAATTTTTACTCGAATTAGCAAACGGTAAATTAATTTCAGCAGATTATATATGCCGGAATCGAGAAATTAAACTGGGTAGCAAAATATTTAAGATTGATTTGATACCAGTAGAGTTAGGGAGTTTTGATGTAATAGTTGGCATGGACTGGCTGAAGGAGATGAAAGCAGACATCGTATGTTACAAAAATCCAATTCGAATTGTACGAGAAGAAGGAGAACCCTTAATGGTGTATGGAGCGAAGCTACATCTTATTAGTAATTTGAAGGCACAAAAACTAATAAGAAAAGGTTGCTATGCTGTTCTAGCACACTTCGAGAAAGTACAAACTGAAAAAAAGAGCATCAATGATGTTCCCGTCACAAAAGAATTTCCCGATGTATTTCCGAAAGAGTTACCGGGACTATCTCCACATCGATCTGTTGAATTTCAAATAGATCTTGTACCAGGAGCTGCACCAATAGCTTGTGCACCTTACAGACTCGCACCCAGTGAGATGAAAGAACTACAAAGCCAACTGCAAGAACTATTAGAATGTGGTTTCATTCAACCAAGCACATCACCATGGGGAGCTCCTGTTTTGTTTGTCAAGAAGAAGGATGGTACATTTAGGTTGTGTATTGACTACAGAGAGTTGAATAAACTTACCATCAAAAACCGTTATCCACTGCCGAGAATTGATGACTTATTTGATCAACTACACGGCTCGTCAGTTTATTCGAAAATCGATTTACGTTCTGAATATCATCAAATGCGAGTAAAGGAGGATGATATTCCAAAAACTGCTTTTAGGACGCGTTATGGTCATTACGAGTTTATGGTTATGCCGTTTGGATTGACTAATGCACCAGCTGTGTTCATGGACCTTATGAACCGAGTGTGTGGGCCATATCTTGACAAGTTTGTCACTTTTTTCATCGATAAAATACTTATTTACTCAAAGAATGATCAAGAGCACGAAGAACATTTGAGAAAAGTGCTAGAAGTATTGAGAAAAGAAAAACTGTACGCTAAGTTTTCAAAGTGTGCATTTTGGTTGAAAGAAGTTCAATTCCTCGGTCACATAGTGAACAAAGAAGGTATCCAGGTGGACTCGGCAAAGATCAAAACCGTTGAAAAGTGGGAAACCCCAAAAACTCCGAAGCATATACGTCAATTTTTAGGATTGGCTGGTTACTACAGAAGATTCATCCAAGATTTCTCCAAAATAGCAAAACCCTTGACTGCATTAACGCATAAAGGGAAGAAATTTGAATGGAAGGATGAACAAGAGAAGGCGTTTCAGTTATTGAATAAAAAGCTAACTACGGCACCTATATTGTCATTGCCTGAAGGGAATGATGATTTTGTGATTTATTTAGAAGCATCAAAGCAAGGTCTCGGTTGTGTATTAATGCAATGAACAAAGGTGATTGCGTATGCGTCTAGACAATTGAAGATTCAAGAGCAAAATTATACAACTCACGATTTGGAATTGGGTGCTGTTGTTTTTGCATTAAAGACTTGGAGGCATTATTTATATGGGGTAAAAAGTATTATATATACCGACCACAGAAGTCTCCAACATATATTTAATCAGAAGCAACTGAATATGAGACAATGCAGGTGGATTGAACTGTTGAATGATTATGATTTTGAGATTCGATACCACCCAGGAAAGGAGAATGTGGTAGCCGATGCTTTGAGTAGAAAGGACAGAGAACCTATACGGGTAAAAGCTATGAATATAATTATTCGTACTAACCTTACTACTCAAATAAAGGAGGCGCAACAGGGGGTTGTAAAAGAAGAAAAGTTGAAGAATGAGATACCCAAAAGATCAGAGAAACATCTTAATATTCGGGAAGACGGAACCCGATATAGGGCTGATAGAATTTGGGTACCAAGGTTTGGAGATGTGAGAGAAATGGTACTTAAAGAAGCACATAAAACCAGATATTCAATACATCCCGGAGCGGGGAAGTTGTATAAAGATCACAAGAAACACTTTTGGTGGCCGGGTATGAAAGCCGATATTGCTAAATATGTAGGAGAATGTTTGACGTGTTCTAAGGTCAAAGCTAAACGTCAGAAACCATCAAGTCTACTACAACAACCTGAAATCCCAGAATGGAAATGGGAAAACATTACCATGGATTTCATTACTAAATTGCCAAGGACTGCAAGTGGTTATGATACTATTTGGGTAATAGTTGATCGTCTCACCAAGTCAGCACACTTCCTGCCAATGAGAGAAGATGACAAAATAGAGAAGTTGGCGCCATTGTATTTGAAGGAGGTTGTGTCCAGACATGGAATACCCGTCTCAATTATCTCTGATAGGAATGGTAGATTTGTTTCAAGGTTCTGGCAGACGTTGCAACAAGCATTGGGGACTCGTCTAGACATGAGTACTGCCTATCATCCACAAACTGATGGGCAGAGCGAAAGGACGATACAAACACTTGAAGACATGCTACGAGCATGTGTTATTGATTTCGGAAAAAGTTGGGATCGACACCTACCATTAGCAGAATTTTCCTACAACAACAGTTATCATTCTAGTATTGAGATGGCGCCGTTTGAGGCACTTTATGGTAGAAAGTGCAGGTCTCCGATTTGTTTGAATGAAGTGGGGGATAGACAGATTACGGGTCCGAAGATAATACAAGAAACTACCGAGAAAATCATCCAAATTCAACAACGACTGAAAACCGCCCAGAGTCGACAAAAGAACTACGCGGACAGTAAAAGAAACGATATAGAGTTTGAAATTGGAGAAATGGTCATGCTTAAGGTTTCACCTTGGAAAGGCGTTGTTCGATTTGGTAAACGGGGGAAACTAAATCCAAGGTACATTGGACCATTCAAGATTATAGATCGTGTCGGACTAGTAGCTTACCAACTGGAGCTACCTCAACAACTCGCAGCTGTACATAACACTTTCCACATCTTGAATTTGAAGAAATGTTTTGCTAAAGAAGATCTCACTATTCCGTTGGACGAAATCTAAATCAATGAAAAACTTCAATTCATTGAAGAACCCATTGAAATAATGGATCGTGAGGTTAAGAGACTTAAGCAAAACAAGATACCAATTGTTAAGCTTCGATGGAATGCTCGTAGAGGACCCGAGTTCACCTGGGAGCCTAAAGATCAGATGAAGAAGAAATACCCGCATCTATTTCCAGAAGATTCGTCAACACCTTCAACAGCTTAAAATTTCGGGACGAAATTTATTTAACGGGTAGGTACTGTAGTGACCCGAACTTTTCCATGTTTATATATATATATATTAATTAAGATTGATATTTACATGACTAAATGTTTCCAACGTGTTAAGCAATCAAACTTGTTAAGACTTGATTAAATGAAATAAGTTTCATATAGACAATTGATCACCCAAGTTGATCGGCGATTCACGAACGTTACAAAATTGTAAAAACTACATGTTGTGGTATATATAGACATATATATATGGTTGACATAAGATTATGATGATTAAGTATCGCACTAAGTATATTAACAATGTGTGATATACATAAGAAATGAGATTACTAAGTTAAGAAACTCGAAATGATATATATAACGATTATCGTTATGATAACGTCTACTAAATACATATGTATCATATTAAGATATTGATACACTATATTTAACATGATAAAATCATATTTAAATATATCATTAAGTATGTTAACAATGAACTACATATGTAAAAACAAGACTACTAACCCAAGAATTACGAAACGAGACTTATATGTAACGATTATCGTTGTAACGATATTTTAATGTATATATCATATTAAGAGATATTCATACATCATAATATCATGATAATATAATAATTTAACATCTCATTTGATATAATAAACATTGGGTTAACAATATTAATTGAGATCGTTAACTTAAAGGTTTCAAAACAACACTTACATGTAACGACTAACGAAGACTTAACGAATCCATTAGAATGTATATACATGTTGTGTTTTGATATGTATTCTTACACTTTTGAAAGACTTCAAGACACATATCAAAGTACTTCTACTTAACAAAAATGCTTACAAGTACATCCTCGTTCAGTTTCATCAACAATTCTACTCGTATGCACCAGTATTCGTACTCGTACAATACACAGCTTTTAGATGTATTTACTATTGGTATATACACTCCAATGATTAGCTCTTAGCAGCCCATGTGAGTCACCTAACACATGTGGGAACCATCATTTGGCAACTAGCATGAAATATCTCATAAACTTACAAAAATATTAGTAATCATTCATGACTTATTTACATGAAAACAAAATTACATATCCTTTATATCTAATCCATATTCTAACGACCAAAAACACCTACAAACACTTTCATTCTTCAATTTTCTTCATCTAAGTGATCTCTCAAGTTCTATCTTCAAGTTCTAAGTGTTCTTCATAGATTCCATAAGTATAGTTTCATAAAAATCAAGAATACTTCTAAGTTTGCAAGTCTACTTCCAAGCTTTCTAATCCATTCCAAGTAATCATCTAAGATCAAGGAACCTTTGTTATTTACAGTAGGTTATCTTTCTAATTTAAGGTAATATTCATATTCAAACTTTGATTCAATTTCTACAACTATAACAATCTTATTTCAAGTGAAAATCTTACTTGAACTGTTTTCGTGTCATGATTCTGTTTCAAGAACTTTCAAGCCATCCAAGGATCCTTTGAAGCTAGATCTATTTTTCTCATTTTCAGTGGTTTTATCCAGAAAACTTGAGGTAGTAATGATGTTCATAACATCATTCGATTCATACATATAAAGCTATCTTATTCGAAGGTTTAAACTTGTAATCACTAGAACATAGTTTAATTAATTCTAAACTTGTTCGCAAACAAAAGTTAATCCTTCTAATTTGAATTTTAAAATCAACTAAACACATGTTCTATATCTATATGATATGCTAACTTAATGATTTAAAACCTGGAAACACGATGAACACCATAAAATCGGATATACGCCGTCGTAGTGAAACCGGGGGCTATTTTGGTTTGGATAATTAAAAACTATGATGATCTTTGATATAAAAGTTTTTCTTTTGGGAAAATGATTTTTCTTATGAACATTAAACTATATCCAAAAATCATGGTTAAACTCAAATTGGAAGTATGTTTTCCAAAATGGTCATCTAGACGTCGTTCTTTCAACTGAAATGACTACATTTACAAAAATGACTTGTAACCTGTAATTCCGAATATAAACTTATACTATTTCTGTATAGATTCATAAAGTTAAGTTCAATATGAAACCATAGCAATTTGATTCACTCAAAACGGATTTAAAATGAAAAAGTTATGGGTAAAACAAGATTGGTTATTCTTGCTTGTTGTAACTACGTGAAAATTGGTAACAAATCTATATTAATCATATCCTAGCTAACTTATATTGTATTATAAATGTATTCTAATATATTATGTAATCTTAGGATACCATAGACACGTATGCAAAGGTTTTGACATATCATATCGACCCATCTATATATATTATTTGGAACAACCATAGACACTCTATATGCAGTAATGTTGGAGTTAGCTATACAGGGTTGAGGTTGATTCCAAAAATATATATAGTTTGAGTTGTGATCTAGCCTGAGACGTGTATACACTGGGTCGTGGATTGATTCAAGATAATATATATATCGATTTATTTCTGTACATCTAATTATGGACAACTAGTTGTAGGTTACTAACAAGGACAGCTGACTTAATAAACTTAAAACAGTAAAATGTATTAAAAATGTTGTGAATATATTTTGAAAATACTTTGATATATATGTACATATTTGTTATAGGTTCGTGAATCGACCAGTAGCCAAGTCTTATTTCCAGACGAAGTAAAAATCTATGAAAGTGAATTATAGTCCCACTTTTAAAATCTAATATTTTTGGGATGAGAATACATGCAGGTTTTATAAATGATTTACAAAATAGACACAAGTACGTGAAACTACATTCTATGTTTGAATTATCGAAATCGAATATGCCCCCTTTTATTAAGTCTGGTAATCTAAGAATTAGGGAACAGACACCCTAATTGACGCGAATCCTAAAGATAGATCTATTGGGCCTAACAAACCCCATCCAAAGTACTGGATGCTTTAGTACTTCGAAATTTATATCATATCCGAAGGGTGTCCCGGAATGATGGGGATATTATTATATATGCATCTTGTTAATTTCGGTTACCAGGTGTTCACCATATGAGTGATTTTTATCTCTATGTATGGGATGTGTATTGAAATATGAAATCTTGTGGTCTATTGTTACAATTTGATATATATAGGTTAAACCTATAACTCACCAACATTTTTGTTGACGTTTAAAGCATGTTTATTCTCAGGTGAATATTAAGAGCTTCCGCTGTTGCATACTAAAATAAAGACTAGATTTGGAGTCCATGTTTGTATGATATTGTGTAAAAACTGCATTCAAGAAACATATGTCGATGTAATATATTTCTATTGTAAACTATTATGTAATGGTCGTGTGTAAACAGTATATTTTAGATTATCATTATTAGATAATCTACGTAATGTTTTTAAAACCTTTATTGATAAAATAAAGGATATGGTTGTTTTAAAAATGAATGCAATCTTTGAAAAACGTCTCATATAGAGGTCAAAACCTCGCAACGAAATCAATTAATATGGAACGTTTATAATCAATATGAACGGGACATTTCAACATGAACTTTCATGACTGTAATATCAGCTTCTGCGATTTTGCACGATACTACTATCGGCATTTCAGAAAAATCATCGCTCTGCATTTTCGGGAAACTAATTAGCGCAAATTGCCAATTATGATACAATTTAGCTGACTTTCGCTTTCTTCCTCTTTTTTGGGCATTTGTTCACACATCAACCATTACATCGCCATTATTTCCGATATTACTCATTATTCTAAGCAATCGAGCAACTTACCGCTGATTTTAAATGTATTCACCTGCAAATCATCACAACAAAAACATGATTGAAATTAAACTAAAGAATTAATCGTTTGATAGCGCAAAACAAATAATTTTCAGTTTAATTCGTAAAACGTGTCCCACGGATGGTGCCAATTGATCAATCCTTAATTAATGATGTTACTTAATTACGGATTGAGTGCAATAAGATTATGATGGAGGATGGAGTGTTTGGTGATTATTTTGGGCCCTGATGATCGTCTTTCACTTTAACTATCAAGTGATCAACCACCCCGACCCGGTCTTGATTGTTAATTAGCATAATTCACCTTTGTGCGATGTAAAAATCCCTTGGGCAAGGTCACAAGTGGAAATCACAAAGGCTTAGGCAAAATGGCAGAGAATCAACAACCCATAAATGAGAGGCGAAGCTCCTTATTTATAGTATTCGAGATGTCCCCAGTCTGCGAATTACCTAACTTTCCGCGGAAACTCAGCGGATTAAAGCGCAGTCCCTTACTAACGCGGAATCATAACTGCTACACTTTATTTTCAGCGAATATTTCATATCTTAACTTTAGAGTCCGCATAATTCTGCTTTTAGCCTTTAGCAAATAAAACACACATATACAATGCCATGTATATGATCAACATGCATATCTTATACCTTATATCAACCACATAGGTAACTAATTTAAGATTCAACATAACCTATGTAAGGGCAATATCAAAAGTACAAGCATGCATAATCCTAAATACTCGAGCACTAATCAGGGATACACTATTAATATATAAAAGTTAATTTACGAGTACTCACATATCAATATTGAGATTCAATATTGCAGGAAAGGTACGTAGACGCAACGGAGACGATAAACACTAGGTTGACCTCACGAACACACCCATGAACCATACCCATCACCTCCATTGCTATAACCCATAATTTCCTTAGCCCTATCCTACTCGCAAAACTTGTCTTGAAATGACCCGCTCATGACCTCGTCGTAGTATTTTATGTATATTAATACTAATAATAATACTTCTAGTGATAATATTTAGATTAATAAAAATATTAATCTTAATAATAATATTTATAATATAAATATATGTGTATATATCGTGAGAGAGATAAAGAGTGAAAACTGGAACCTCGATCGAGTTGGTTTTATAGATATAAGTTGCCACAGACACTCATGCAATCGCATGAGTGTCTAATGTTATTACTATGCGTACGCATGATAAAATACTGGTACATGGTTTTGGAAAACGTAGACATGTTTATTAGTTAATATTATATATAAATTAATATTTAATCCATATAATTAATTATATATTATATTATATTATATTTACGTGCATGGTAAAAATTTAATTTTTACTCAAATGACTCGTACGTTGTCACTCGACTCATGTACCACTTTCGGTTTTTCGAGCGCTTGTTCGTACGTTTAGATAACTAGCCTTTTACGTTATGCGACGTGTACCGTTATCATTAATTTGACTTACTTATCAAAAAAATTACCTTATAATAAATGTAACTTATAAAATTGAGCGTTGTGGTCATTTACTTCTATAAATCAGTGACTCGTTATTTGTCAAAATATATTATTTTAAATCAGGATGTCTTATAACTAAGTTAAAATATATATATTTTTATTTAGAATTGTAAATTTGTACATAATAAATATATTTAAAATATTTTAACTAATGATATATTATTTAGTTTTTCAAAATCAAATATTTTTTGAAGTTCGTTTTATTTAACTCATTTTTAAATAATAGTAGTTATTTTACCAAATAATGTTTTTAATATGAAAACTAAATAATTGATTTATCAAGGGACAAGAGTTAATCAAAGTAAAGCACCCTTTTGAAGTTTAAATGAGAATGTTTACTAACTCTCGTTAACGACACTTTGTTCTTATTTGTAGAGTCACTTTACCCATTTTTGAATAGGGTTAAAAAGAATAGATTTCTCAAATCATAGTGGACCTCTCAACAGAGACTCATAATCATAATTCAATGTAACTATTAAATCAATCATTTGATAACATCTTCTAATTCCATCGATAATTATTAAACAAATATATTCATGTAAGGTATTACTTATTTAAATACTTTATCAATGTGTCAAGTTATAATATATTTACTTATACATATATAATCATGTCCGTTCAATATAATGGTTAGCGAATCATTGGAATTTGGTCGAGGTTAAATGAATGTATGAACATAGTTTAAAATTATTGAGATTTAATTTAACAAACTTTGCTTATCGTGTCGGAGTAATGTAAAGATTAAAGTTTAAATTTGGTCAGAAATTTCCTGGTCGTCACAGTTGGATCATCCTCTCAATTGTTTCTTAATTGAGGCATTTTCAAGAATCATAAAGAGTTTGAATGCAAATTGTAATCGTCAATATACATATGATGTTCTAGGATTTTGAACGACACGAATATTTTTTCTGGGTTTTATGAATAAATGTGATGTTCTAGCACAGTTTTGAGTTCAAAGTATCGGGCTTTATATCTTCTCTTATACTTCGAAGTCCTTGCTTCTGTTTTCTATAATCATTGTCATCCACAGTTAATACTCCCTCCTATTTTCTGCGATTTATACTTCAATTTCTATTTCGGTGCTTTGTCCCTTCATTTCTTCTTCTTGCGATTGGACATCTCTTGTAATGGTCCATAATTCGCAAATATAAGTTTCAGAATGAACATTGTTAATGTTTTAAGAAATAAATGGTTTTAGCATAATTTAACTTGTCAAATTACCAGGAGTCAAGGAAAAAGATAAGACTATCAAGAAAAATATGTTCTTGATATGTTTATAGATTAGACAGAACGTAAGAGTCGTGTAACATGGCACATGATGACGTTATGATCTGTGAATCATCACGTTTCATTTAGAAACTCAGCATGACTTACTGTAATATAATCACGTTGATCAAGTGTCATTATATTATACTAACTCCGCATCAGTTCCCAACACTACTTCAAAAACATTCATAGTTTAAACTCGAAAGTTTACAGAATATAGAAACTAATAGTTTCTTATATGATGTAACACTGTTAGCGCAAAGAGATAAATGATTTCAGATAAGATTAGTTATGAAAATATCTTCAGAAATATCGAGGATATTTATAATGAAAGATATGACAATATCTTAGAATTTCTAATATTGATGGATGATGATGAAGATTTGTCTGTAAATGTTTAGAATAAGGAGTAAGGTATTCGTTAATGACTTTAGCAGGCACTGAATCATTTGGATTCTTTGAAGGTAGATTTAGTCTTTGTGATTTGTCCACAACCTCCTTCATAGTCTGTTCAATCCGTTTTCCAGTTCCAAACCTTCTCTTTTTCTCAGCTTTACCACCATACTATTCTTTATCATCAAACTTTTTACTGTTAAGATAGTTTACAGTTTTTGCTGCTTCGTCAGCATTTCAAGAACTAGTTTGCAGTTCAAAATGTTTTTAAGAACTTCATATTCAAAGTATGTAAGTCCAGGAGATAGACGTTATATATACACATATAACTGTTGGCGTAGACATGTTGCGAGATTTCAAAATACTGATTGCTAATTCTCGATGATTCGTATGACAATTCTTGTTACAAGATGCAAATGAGTAAATGATGGGGTTTCAATGAATAACTATAATGACTTTTTGGAGAGGCTAAAGTCAAAGGGTAATGAAGTTGTTGGTACATCTGCTGATAATGTGGTGAAATGTAAAAGGTTCCCCGGTAATGATGGTGTATATCTCAAGGTTATAATAAGGTTAGTCTGACTGAAAATTCGAAGTTGACTTGCTGGAGCTGTGACAAAACTGGCTACTTTGAAAAGGAATCTCAAAGTTATTTTTTTTGCTAATAAATGCCAAAGGATTTGACACGGATATGTGTTGAATTATGACTTTGGTTTGGAGAGCTTTTTAACTACATAACTGTGGGTAATATGTGGTTGGATCATCGTCTCGATTGCTCATTATTTGATGTGTCTTCAGAAATTTTCGAAGGGTTTGAACACAGATTGTAATCGTTAATATACATATGATGTTCTAACACAGTTTTTTTTTTGAAGTCAAAGTACAGCTTTGAAAGATGTAGGAATCTAAAAATGATAATAACGATTATATCTCGAATTGGATTTTGATTTGTCAAAAATCAGAATTCGTAATCAATTTTTGGATGAGAATGGTTGTATTGATTTCTATAAAAGAGGGCATATTGTTGTGAAAGTAGTGAGTATAGTTGATAATTTGCTTAAATCAGATTTGAAGAATGTAACATATTAATGGTGAATTTATATATCACTCGGGTATCTACCCGTTAAAAAATTTCACAATTAATATTTTGTACAAAAGAATTTATTATAGTCTTTATGAAAATATATATGCATATATTCTCTTCAGATGTAACATAGATTTTAATGAGTTAATACTAAATTAAACTCATTCGATTTACAGTTGGAACTAGAATTGAATAATCCCTTGAAGGCTTTAGAGGTTTACATAAGTATTTCTTCAATAATATTGGAATTATGAATCAATACTTCGTTATTTGTTGAGGCGTGATGTTGGTTTTCGTTAAATTCTTGTGAACTTCGCAAAGTACGAATGATGTTATGTAAAACGTTTCGGGTACATTGATGATGAAAGTGTAAAATCAGATATATATAATTGATTTATTATGAATTGAAATTTGTTGAATTGAGATAGAGATTGTAGTTAACGATGGTTAAGTCGCGGGCGAAGGACGTACATTTTTTCATATTTGTAATATGAATTAACCGAGTAGTTAAGATTCACACATAATAGCTTAGTACGGAAAGATCTATTATGGTTTGGAAATTTATATATATAAGATATACATATAACTCCTTCAGTGGAAATGAGTTAATACTTCATATCTTGTTGATATGACATACTTGTTGTTGATTTGTAATAATGTCCATGGATTCTTGAACTGACGGGGTTTCTAATGTTATAGGTGTTGTTGATTCTGATGTTGACTGTTCTGACGATGCTGGTGACGCTGACGGTAGTGTTGATACTGTTGGTAAAAAAAGTTTAGCTTGTTAATCACACACCATTTTTGTCAGGGTTTATACTCTCCCTTCTATCATTTTGGTTCGCTTAACTGATTTATGGTTAGGGCTAGATTAGATAATCTCTAAGACTTTAGAGATTACATAATCGCCGCGGAATGTTTCTCCAATGAAGTTATGAATTAATACTTCGTCAGTTATTGTTGTTGGTACTCCTTGGTATCTATGGTGCGTATGACGTTGATGCTCGTGGGACAGATTGTGAAGTTGAGGATTACGACGCGGTTGTAGTTGGAGGTGGTAATGGTTCTGATGGCGTTAATGATGGTGGTACTGGTTATGCTGCTGGTGCTGCTGCTAGTGTTTGTAATCTTTGCACCATATTCTCCAAAGCCACTACCCGAGCGCGAAGCTCGTTGACTTCCTCTATTACACCGGGATGATTGTCGGTTCGAACGAGCGGATAAATAAAATCTAAAATTTGATGTAGTATGTAATCGTGACGAGATACTCTGGAAATGAGAGAGAAAATGGTGTCTCGAATAGGTTCGCAGGTAGGTGCTTCAGGTTCTTTGCCAAGAGGGCAATGTGGTGGATGGAAAGGATCGCCCTCTTCTTGTCTCCAATGATTGAGGGGGCTACGAACCCATCCCCAATTCATCCAGAATAGGTGATGACTGATTGGTTGATCCATTCCAGTCACACTGCTTTCGGAGCTTGAGTGAGATTCCATTTTGGAATCCGAGTGACTTGAACTAACGACGAATTCCATTTCGTACGATTGGATAAAGGATTTTTCGATATAAAAATGATTTTTCCGGCTATCGGGTGGTATTCTATTTACATAGGATATCTATATATATAGAGCAAAAGATTTCTTAGATTGCAGAGGAATTTACGGGATATGTCGGGCAAAGTTTACAGTAACATATACACTAAGATATGAATTAGCAGATACGCTAAGATATGAATTAGCAGATATGCTAAGATATGAATTTTGTCTATACACTAATTATGCAATCAATGCAGTAAGACGTGTCTAGACTAAGAGTGATAAGCAGGTAATTTACTAAGGATGATAAGTAGGTAATTTTTGACACAAAATGATAAGCAAAACTTTTGACATGCAGACACGGTCGAAGTCCAGACTCACTAATGCATCCTAACGACTTATCAGTTAGACACACTAATGCAGACCTGGTTCGCTAAGACCACCGCTCTGATACCAACTGAAAGGACCCGTTCATATACATTATAAACGATTCACAATAGTTGATTACATCGCGAGGTATTTGACCTCTATATGATACATTTTACACACATTGCATTCATTTTTAAAAGACAAACTTTATTCATATCTAAAGTTGACGGCATGCATACCATTTCATAATACATCAAACTATAATTGACTTAATAATAATCTTGATGAACTCAATGACTCGAACAACGTCTTTCGAAATATGCCATGAATGACTCCAAGTAATATCCTTAAAATGAGCTAATGCACAGCGGAAGATTTCTTTCAAACCTGAGAATAAACATGCTTTCAAGTGTCAACCAAAAGTTTGGTGAGTTCAATAGTTTAACGTAAATAATCATTTCCATCATTTTAATAGACCACAAGATTTTCATTTTCAGTTCTCATATATATACGTCCCATACATAGAGACAAAAATCATTCATATGGATTGAACACCTGGTAACCGACAATAACAAGATGCATATAAGAATATCCCCATCATTCCGAGACATCCATCGGACATGATATAAAAACTCGAAGTACTAAAGCATCCGCTACAACGGATGGGGTTTGTTGGGCCCAATAGATCTATATTTAGGATTTGCGTCAATTAGCAGATCGGTTTACTAATTCTTAGGTTACCAAGTAAAAGGGGCATATTCAGCTTCGATCATTCAACCATATAATGTAGTTTCGATTACTTGTGTCTATTTCGTAAAACATTTATAAAAATTTCGCAGGTATTCTCAGCCCAAAAATATAAAGGGTAAAAAGGCAAATGAAACTCACCATACTGTATTTCGTAGTAAAAATACATATAACGTCATTGAACAAGTGCAAGGTTGGCCTCGGATTCACAAACCTAATTTAAATATATATATATATATATATATATATATATATATATATATATATATATATATATATATATATATATATATATATATATATATATATTTTTATGTTGGTCAAAATTTTTCTAACAAATTAGGTCAAGTCATAGTGTACCACAATCCTAATGCTCGAGACTAATATTCAAAAGTTAACAAAAGTTAATTTGATTCAAAAATGATTTCCTAAATTTATACATGATTATTATATAGTTTAAATATCGTCGTTTTATATTTTTAAATATTTTTAAAAAGCTTTATTAAAGTAAATAATATAATTCATTTATTAATAAATAAAATTTTATATAAAATATACTTTTATATATCTTAAGTAATAAAATTCATAAGGTTCATTTAATATCATAAAAATATTATGATAGGTTTTATTAAGGTAATTATATTATTCGTGTTACATATTTATTTGATATAATAACATTGATAATAATAATAATAAGTAAAAGTTGTAATAATAATAATTATTATCTTATTAGTAAAAATATTAATTTTTATATTTACCAAAAATAATATTATGATAAAATGATAATAATAATAATAAAATTTTTGATTAACAATGATATTCCTCTTAAAAATAATAATTTTTGTAAAAATGATATTTTTTATATTAATAATACTTTTAATAATAATAGTGATAAAAAATAATGAAAAACGATAATTTTATCTAAATCAATGTCTTACAATATTTTAAATTTCATCATGATACTCATACTCATTATTTCTTAATCAATTTGTTAGTAGCTTTTAAATCGTCTTTTATATGGCGTTCATTTTAATGATAATAATAATAATCATAATAATTAAGTGTTACTAATATTAGTTTTTGTTATAATAATACTAATAATAATAAATATTATGATAAGGATAATACTAATAACTATTTTAATGATAATAATAATAATAATAATAATAATAATAATAATAATAATAATACTGATTATAACTTTAACGATAATAACGATAGTAATAATAATAAAAATGACAATTTTTAATGTTAATACTTTTTATTGATAACAATAATAATAATAATATTATTAATAATAATAATAATAATAATAATAATAATAATAATAATAATAATAATAATAATAATAATAATAATAATAATAATAATTGTAATAATAATAATAATAATAATAATAATTTGATAAAAACTAGAACGACGATAATAATAAGCATTTTTACAAAAATTCAATTGACTATAACTTCAAATCCGTTCGTCGAAATCATTCGACATCTAAATGAAAAGTTCTTAATTTTTCACTAGCTTTCCAACGACATGCATATCTTATACCTTATCTCAACCGCATAGGTAACTAATTTAAGATTCAACATAACCTATCTAAGGGCAATATCAAAAGTACAAGCATGCATAATCCTAAATACTCGAGCACTAGTCAGGGATACACTATTAATATATAAAAGTTAATTTACGAGTACTCACATATCAATATTGAGATTCAATATTGCAGGAAAGGTACGTAGACGCAACGGAGACGATAAACACTAGGTTGATCTCACGAACATACCCATGAACCATACCCATCACCTCCATGGCTATAACCCATAATTTCCTTAGCCCTATCCTACTCGCAAAACTTGTCTTGAAATGACCCGCTCATGACCTCGTAGTAGTATTTTATGTATATTAATACTAATAATAATACTTCTAGTGATAATAATTAGATTAATAAAATTATTAATCTTAATAATAATATTTATAATATAAATATATGTGTATATATCGTGAGAGAGATAAAGAGTGAAAACTGGAACCTCGATCGAGTTGGTTTTATAGATATAAGTTGCCACCGACACTCATGCAATCGCATGAGTGTCTAATGTTATTACTATGCGTACGCATGATAAAATACTGGAACATGGTTTTGGAAAACGTAGTCATGTTTATTAGTTAATATTATATACAAATTAATATTTAATCTACATAATTAATTATATATTATATTATATTTACGTGCATGGTAAAAATGTAATTTTTACCTAAATGACTCGTACGTTGTCACTCGACTCATATACCACTTTTGGTTTTTCGAGCGCTCGTTCGTACGTTTAGATAACTAGCCTTTTACGTTATGCGACGTGTACCCTTATCATTAATTTGACTTACTTATCAAAAAAATTACCTTATAATAAATGTAACTTATAAAATTGAGCGTTGTGGTCATTTGCTTCTATAAATCAGTGACTCGTTGTTTGTCAAAATATATTATTTTAAATCAGGACGTCTTATGACTAAGTTAAAATATATATTTTTTTATTTAGAATTGTAAATTTGTACTTAATAAATATATTTGAAATATTTTAACTAATGATATATTATTTAGTTTTTCAAAATCAAATATTTTTCAAAGTTCGTTTTATTTAACTCGTTTTTAAATACTAGTAGTTATTTTACCAAATAATGTTTTTAATATGAAAACTAAATAATTGATTTATCAAGGGACATGAGTTAATCAAAGTAAAGCACCCTTTTGAAGTTTTAATGAGAATGTTTACTAATTTTTGACTAACTCTCGTTAACGACACTTTGTTCTTATTTGTAGAGTCACTTTACCCATTTCCGAATAGGGTTAAAAAAAATAGATTTCTCAAATCATAGTGGACCTCTCAACAGAGACTCGTAATCATAATTCAATGTAACTATTAAATCAATCATTTGATAACATCTTCTAATTCCATCGATAATTATTAAACAAATATATTCATGTAAGGTATTACTTATTTAAATACTTTATCAATGTGTCAAGTTATAATATATTTACTTATACATATATAATCATGTCCGTTCAATATAATGGTTCGCGAATCATTGGAATTTGGTCGAGGTTAAATGAATGTATGAACATAGTTTAAAATCCTTGAGATTTAATTTAACAAACTTTGCTTATCTTGTCGGAGTAATGTAAAGATTAAAGTTTAAATTTGGTTGGAAATTTTCGGGTCGTCACAGTTGGATCATCCTC
This sequence comes from Rutidosis leptorrhynchoides, assembly GCF_046630445.1. Lineage (NCBI taxonomy): Eukaryota > Viridiplantae > Streptophyta > Magnoliopsida > Asterales > Asteraceae > Rutidosis > Rutidosis leptorrhynchoides. Next base: position 205,997,216 of record NC_092340.1, read on the forward strand.
TCAATTGTTTCTTAATTGAGGCATTTTCAAGAATCATGAAGAGTTTGAATGCAAATTGTAATCGTCAATATACATATGATGTTCTAGAATTTTGAACGACATGAATATTTTTTCTGGGTTTTATGAATAAATGTGATGTTCTAGCACAGTTTTGAATTCAAAGTATGGCTTTGAAAGATGTAGGAATCTAAGAGTGATGTTTTCTGTTAAATCTTGACTTGGATTCTGATATGTCAAAATCAGAATATGTAATCGAATTTGGATGAAAATGGTTGTTCTGGTTTTTAAGAAAGAATGTATATTGTTGTGAAAGTAGTGAGTATAGTTGATGATTTGCTGAATCAGAATCGAAGAATGTAACATATTAATTGTGAATTTATATATCTCTCAGGTATTACCTACCCGTTAAAAGTTTCACAAGTAATATTTTGTACAAGGGAATTTTATTACAGTCTTTATGAAAATATATGTATATTTTCTTCAGATGTAATACAGATTTAATGAGTTAATATTAAATTAAACTCATTTAATTTACAGTTGGAATTATTATTGAGAAATACCTAAAACTTTAGAAATTACGTAACCTTCACTGAGTATTTCTTCCACTTGAATGAAATTATGAATTACTATTTCATTATTCATCTATTGATATTTCTTTAATGAATGATGTTGGTGTTCGTGGAATTCTTGTGAACTTCGTGATGGAATTCAACATAACAACAAGTTCTTAATGTTCACATAATTACAAAACCAAATTGTATTTGAGTTAAAGCAACGGAAGCATAATTATTAAGAAAACAAGTTTATATGTTTAACCATTTAAATTGAATCCCATATATATATCAAGTCATGAACATATGCTTACATATAAAAGAAGGAAGTAAGATTGTACCTCCTCAATATTAATTGAGGGCTGAATTTGTAGAGCAGAATGATGAAGATGATGAAAAAGCCTCTAACTTGAAGCCTCAAGTGTGTAATACCCACAAGCCTTTTGTGCACCAACACCACCTATAATTTGGTTAGGATTTTAGACACTTATCACCTTAATTAACAAGCAAAATCTCCCTCTTTTTTCTTTGAAAAACTCGGCCAGCAGCAGCACAAAACAAGAGAGAATAAGTTCAACTTGATGTGTGTAAAATGAGTGAGTCAAATGCTTGGTTTTAGATGATAGCATGCACTTGAGAAGTGTGACATTAAAATTAACAAAAGACTAGCATGGGGTGTCTCCTTGGAGACCCCAAAACCGTCCCCCATGTGTGTTTTATAACAAGGTTTATTTTTTTATAAAACTTGTTATAAAATGTCTTGTAAATACATATAAAACTTGTAATAGAATATGCATTTGTTAAGTTACTTACATTTTATAAACCAATTTATAAAATATAGCACAACATAATTATTTAAACCTATAAATAATTAAATATAAATTATCCAAATAATTTATCTCAAGTGATAATATTTTAGAAACCCAATTTTCTAAAGTTCAAGTGTCGTGTATTTATTTAACGATCCAGTCATTAAGATTAAATACATATAAAGTGTCGGTAAGCTTGTTATTGGGTATGACCCGACTTGGATCATAACATATTAGCCACATTGATTTAATATGTCTCTCGGGCATACAAAATACCTTCAATCTCCCACTTGCACGAGAAACATAAGAAATTAATGCAAGTGATGGATACCACCTAATGACCGTCCATCACCCCCAATATGTTATGACTTTGTGCCATTCAAGAACATCATCCCTTTTGAGTTCCCATCTCGAATATGAATAGGTGAATCTTTCATTATTTCCTTTCGTCCTAGATGTAATGTTAAATCCAAGAGACACAGAGTGATCACTCTCTTCTAGATTTAACTTTATCAGGCCTTAGACATCTAACTCTCAACGAATAAGAGGGACAAATTCCATCTTGACTACATACGTCCTAAATATATACCTTGCATTATACCTGAGCTCTTCCTTATGAACTACCATATTTCAGAATAGCGAAGGAAAGAATCAAGGCACAATACTTGGTAAATATCCGCCCAATATGTATCTCAGGTCAGAGGATACAATGATATTTGTCTTAACTCAAGACTACCTGTGATCAACCACAAAGGCTCCATTTAGTAAATCTAGAGGGCGGGTCTTCCAATATTTGTATCCCACAAATATCTATGAACCTTGGTTGCAACCTTGCCCCACATTCATCCCGTGAATGTATACCAATCCAAGTTCATAAGAGTCTAAACCTCACACTTGTTCCCACAAATGTGATCGACTACAGAATTTAGAATAATTTCTTATTCATGGATAAAATATGCAAAATAGGAACTTGACTCAAAATAAATTAATACCATAATTATATTAATGAGTCTGAACAATTTTGTTCCATTACAATACTTAAAACATATCATGACCAATCACTAGAATATCGAAGCCCTAATGCACAAACATGTCCTGCATGTTTTGCTCCATGTAAGAGCTTCATGAGAGGATCCGCTATATTAAGATCTGTATGAACATTGTGAATACATATCTTTCCCTTTTCAACTTCATCCCTTATGTAGTTGAATCTCTGCTCAATGTGACGGGTCTTTTGGTGAGCACGAGGTTCCTTGATTTGAGCAATCGCACCCTCGTTGTCACAAAAGATCTCAAGAGGGTCCTGAATGGAAGGGACTACTCCTAAGTCATCGATGAATTTCTTCATCCATGCAGCTTCCTGAGCTACCAATGAGGCGGCGATGTACTCCGACTCTGTAGTGGATAAAGCAACAACATCCTGTTTTGAACTCTTCCAAGAGACCGCACCTCTATTTAACGTGAAGACATAAACGGACTGTGATCTAGAATCATCTCGATCAGTTTGGAAACTCGCGTCCACGTAACCTTTTACAGCGAGTTCCTCCTCACCAGACCCATATATTAGAAACATATCCTTAGTCCTCCTAAGGTATTTCAATATACTTTTGACAGCAATCCAATGACTGTTTCCTAGGTTATTCTGGTATCTACTTGTCAAGCTAAGAGCGCATGACACATCCGGTCTAGTGCATATCATTGCATACATGATTGACCCAATAGTAGATGCGTACGACACTTTCTTCATTCTCTCTTGTTCATCTTTTATTGTAGGACACTGAGATGAACTGAGAAGCGTTCCTCTTTGAATAGGTACCAAACCTTTCTTAGAGTTCTCCATCTTGAACATTTTCAAGATCTTTTCAATGTATGCACTTTGATTCAAACCTATCAGTTTCTTGGGTCTATCCCTGTAGATCCCAATCCCCAAAACGTATTGTGCTTCTCCAAGATCCTTAATGGAGAAGCATTTACTTAGCCAAGTTTTAACATCCTCCATTGATGGAATATCATTTCCAAATAACAATATATCATCCACATATAGTACAAGGAACATGATAGTGCTCCCACTAGTTTTCTTGTATACACAAGCTTCATCACCATTTTTAATGAAGCCAAATTTCCTGGCCTCCTCATTAAAACGATGATTCCACATTCTAGATGCTTGTTTCAATCCGTAGATTGACTTCTTTTGTGATGACCCGGGAATTTCCGACCAAATTTAAACTTAATCTCTATATGATTTCGACATGATAAGAAAAGTCTGTTAGGTTGAGTCTCAAAATTTTGAACTGTCCAATTGACCATCGACTATTCCCGACGATTCACGAACAATTGTTATTAATAAATACGTATATATACATATATACATAAATATAAATATATATGTATAAATAATAATGTGAAATAACAAAGTACAAATAAATCAGTAGGATTAAATATGTAAAATAATATATAACATAATAAGTTATTATTAAAAAGAATCTAGATATAAACATTAGGTGTTGCAATTTATAATATATATTCTTATTAGGAAATAATATAGTAAATAGATATATAAAAATTATATATATATATATATATATATATATATATATATATATAACATTATTAATGTATTCATATTTACATATATAATATATGAGGTAATTAATATACAAGTACATAAAAATATATATAAAATGTGTAGATATTAAATATTCAGTATATGTTATTATATAATGTATTATATTACATAAATAATAATAGATAATGTTAAGATATTAAATTAAATTGTAAATTAAGATATAGATACTAAAGTAATATCATTATCACTTTCAATATAAATATCAACATTAGTATTTTTTTTATATATCATTATATTAAATATATATAATATATAGATATAAAGGTTGATACATTTAATTTATTATATTAACATTACTAATATGGTTGTTATTATTATTAATATCAATATGATTATAATTTTAATTAGTAATATGATTATAAGTTTATAATTATCATTATCACTATAAATATTACAAATAGTATTATTAACATGAATAATATTGTTATTATCATTTTTATAGTTAATATCATTATTATTATCGATAACTAATATTATTTTGTATCACCACAAATATTATTATTAGTATTTTCATTATTGTTATTATTATTACTCTTATTATTAATTATTATTATTAAGATTATTATTATTATTATTATTAGTATTTATATTATTATTAATCTAATTATAATTATTAATTATTAATATTATATAAGATCATATTATTGATTAGAATTGGATTCCATTTTGTTCTGGTCCCTAGTCTGGTTATTAAAAGGAATTCCATCACAGTACAATGACAAATTTTGTTAGCAGTCCAAATCACCTTTAAATTCTGTTATATAATTTTACTCTTTCCTCTTTGTCTGGTTATGAAAGGCTGTCGACATCCCAATCCAGTATATCATCAATCAATTTGTGTTAGATAATCCTTATGATCTTTCTCTCATCAACCAACAACGATACATTACCTTTAGCTACCACAATTCAATCGAAATTAATTAATTAACTCAAGAATAAACCGTCGGTCCCTGTCTTGAATATTTTCGTACCATAACTTGATTTCAAACGAGATTTAAAAATGTAAAATTGCTGTTTTGTTAGGAATTCTCCATTTAAACTTTCTGTAAAATTTTAGATTCCAATTCATTTTGGTGATTGAGAATTTCGAAGTCAAAGCTTTAAATTTAAAAAGTCAAACTTTGGGTTCATAGAGAAATTCGCAAACATATTGAAAAATCTGATTCAATTGATGGTTGATAAAGTTTCTAGGAAGGATTTCCAAACTATTTTATGTTAGAAGTTTCATTTAAAACGCGCTAGAATTTGAGAAGGGATGTGGAGTTCATCGAGTCATCAGCGACCTGTTAAGGCAATCGATACATTTTTTTTTTCGATTGTATTTTAATTCCAAATACAACCTATTGATTTTTGTTTCAGTTTGATGATCTAAAAACAACCCTTAAATTGTTTCTCTGATTAACTTATGTGTTTAGTCGATTAAATTTTGGGAAGAGATGAAGAAGATGATGACATAGAAATACACTTTAAATATAATAGAACTGTGATATAATTCAAGAAATACGAATTGGAGCAGATTGTAGTGACCCGGAAATTTCCGATCAAATTTAAACCTTAATCTTAATATGAATTCGACATGATAAGCAAAGTCTGTAATGTTGAGTTATGAAATTTTTGAACTGTTTAGATGGATTCATTTGACCTTTGACTAATCCCGATTATTCACGAACCATTGCTTATAAATATGTGTATATATATAAATATGTGTATATATAAATATATGTATTTATATATAATAACATGAAAATTAATAAACTATTATATACATTTATTGTTATAAATAAATATGTACAATAAAATACATTGTAATAAAAACTATTATTTTATATGTATATTTTTTTTTTGTATATATATATTGTTATATTTAATTTAATTATTTAATATATATTTATTGGCGTAGTAAATGTTGTTATTTAAAACTGTTTATATATATACATAGTGTATATTAAGTATAATTAATTTTGAGCTTAAATGGTAAATGTCTGTAACTTTCGATTGACGTTTAATTATTTTTAAAATAGGTCTAATATATATATATGAAGTTTTAAAATAAAAGTTGTTCCAAAATTTGATTAAAAAGATAATAGTTTTGATAAATATTTTCTTTACCTTTTCAATCGAAATTTTTGTACTTCGTATAAATAAATAAGAACAAAAAAATAAATATTTATCGAATCTTTTTTATCAGATTTCAAACAGGTAATGACCAGAATAAATAAATGGTCTTAATTTAAAATTTTGGGATTTTTAGGAACACTTTTATACGTCAACTGTTTAGCAATGGACACGATATCGTCATCCGTGATAGAGTGTCGGCACATAATTCCACATGTTGCACTGTATGATCACGTACCACTATCAATTGATGTATGTGCTTATTTTATATTTATTATAACTATTATTATATTATATATGTATCTATTGAAAATATATCCGTGAACCCAATTACAAGATATTTGAATGGGATACAGTGTTGCTTTTGTTTCTGCTCCCCATCAATCTAAACTTTAGAGAAGTATATACTTTTATATATTATTATTATCTACATTATAAAGGAATCGTGTATCTTTCACTTTGTTTCAATAACTCATCTTCACATCTATATCTCTTCCCTCCCTCTCTAAAAATCTCACCATCTCTGTGAGTTACTGTAATTAGCAAGAACCACCCCACCACTTGACTTCTCCAATGACCACCACCAATCACTTTAGTCACCACCATAACAAACCGCCACTCTCATTATCAAAGAAACCAAAACCCGTTTCTAAATCCTTGCTACGGCTTGACTATTATTCATTGACATCACCTCCATGAATACCATCACCAACATTAACCACTATTAAGAATAATCACCTTATATCTCACTTCCTCTCTCTCTCTCTCTCTCTCTCTCACGTTTGATTCGAATTTGAACAACCAAAGGAACATCATCACCATCACGGTCATAAACCACCATTCGTTACTACAATTTTCTATTTCTTTTTTTGAACCCATCACCATCACTCTAGTTTCTGTTTTTCTATCGAGCTCCATCACCAACTTCAAACCACAACAAATCACCAAGTAAACCATCACCTTTTCTTCTCATGTTTCTGCTCCAAACAAACACCTATCTACTGCTACAGCTCTTGTCACCACTAATTTTTGTTTTTGTTTCGAACCACCACAACAACCACTCCTTTAAATTAAAATTCCTCCTACGGTGACAGATTCATGAAACCAACATAAAAACCATACACCAAAAATCATCAACTATATTAGCTTCTGTTAGTTCTTGAACTGCCACAATCTCTTTTATTTGAGAACCAATCTTTTCGTGATTATTGCTGTTTTGTTGGATTTTAATCCATTTGAAAACACCACACAAGCACTATATATTCAAGTTATAGCCTGCAATAATATTTCAACTACTTTTGTGTATTACTTTTCTTTTGGCCGATTTTTATCAAGAATGGATACCCCACTCGAAAAGTTATTCGTTAGTGGGATTTTAGGAATAATTATTATATTGGAACGAGCTTATATTTTGGAATAAAAGGTAATATTGACCGAGTATTATATCTAATCATATCTACAGCCGTTTCAAAATTTCTGTTACCAAAACCAATAAATTTTTTTTTTCCTTGCTCGATACCCTATTGTTGTTATTAAACAGACACCTTTATTTTTATTGAGCTACTGATTGGAGAATATAATGATGAAGAATTATAAAGGAGATAATGGTAGTGGTGTATGGGAACTACAATTTGCTTTACCTTTCCTGTTACATTTTTTTTTAAAACACCGAATCCTATAAAATCCAACCTAGTGAGGCTCGTGGATATTGGGCTGTAAAGATCTTTATACTTGATGGGCTAAGACCCAATTCATGTTACTAGTTGAAACGAATTAAGGATGTCATGACTGTGTGAGCGTTACATGATGATGAGGGTGTTCATGTTATTAGGTGTAAGATTATATTGGTGATGAGGATATTATGGATGATCTGTAATGCACAATTATGTCAACGATGATGATAAGATGATAGACGATACATATGATTATGATTATCGAGTTATTTATGAAGCGAAGTATTATTATGTTACTGGAATTCGTCTGTTATGATTATAATTAAATGATGGAAGAAGATGATGATAATGTTGGATCATGATGAAAAGTGGTTTTGTTAAAAGGAAAGAAATACGGGTTAAATGGATATGGGTATGATAATCAACAAATAAACAGAAATGGAGGAATGGTTAGGATTGTTTTCGGGTTAGCGGGACGTCGCGGGTTCAAACCCGGACTTGGGAATTTTTTTTTTAAAAGGGCTACTTCTTTGAGGTTCTTGAATCCGAGGCCAACCCTGCATTGTTCAATATAGTCATATGTATTTTTACTACAAAATACATTAGGTGAGTTTCATTTACTCCCTTTTTACTCATTACATTTTTGGGCTGAGAATACATGCAAATACTTTATTAACTGTTTTACAATATTTATATGCGTGAGTTTTCATTTGCCTTTTTACCCTTTACATCTTTGGGCTGAGAATACATGCAAATGCTTTATTAACTGTTTTACAATATTTATATGCGTGAGTTTCATTTACTCCCTTTTTACTCATTACATTTTTGGGCTGAGAATACATGCAAATACTTTATTAACTATTTTACAATATTTATATGCGTGAGTTTTCATTTGCGTTTTTACCCTTTACATCTTTGGGCTGAGAATACATGCAAATGCTTTATTAACTGTTTTACAATATTTATATGCATGAGTTTCATTTGCCCTTTTTTACTCTTTACGTTTTTGGGCTGAGAATACATGCAAATGCTTTATTATCTGTTTTGTAATATTTATATGCGTGAGTTTCATTTGCCCTTTTTTTACTCATTACATTTTTGGGCTGAGAATACATGCAAATACTTTATTAACTGTTTTACAATATTTATATGCGTGAGTTTCATTATTCCTTTTTTTAAATGCTTTTGCAATATATATTTTTGGGACTGAGAATGCATGCGCTTTTATAAATGTTTTACGGAATAGACACAAGTAATCGAAACTACATTATATGGTTGAATGATCGAAACTGAATATGCCCCTTTTTATTAAGTCTGGTAATCTAAGAATTAGGGAACAGACACCCTAATTGACGCGAACTCTAAAGATAGATCTATCGGGCCCAACGAGCCCCATCCAAAGTACCGGATGCTTTATTACTTCGAAATTTATATCATGTCCGAAGGAGGATCCCGGAATGATGGGGATATTCTTATATGCATATTGTGAATGTCGATTACCAGGTGTTCAATCCATATGAATGATATTTTTGTCTCTATGCATGGGACGTATGATTATGATAAATGGAAATATGAAATCTTGTGGTCTATTAAAATGATGGAAATGATTATTTATGTTAAACTAATGAACTCACCAACCTTTTGGTTGACAATTTAAAGCATGTTTATTCTCAGGTATGAAAGAAATCTTCCGCTGTGCATTTGCTTATCTTAGAGATATTACTTGGAGTCATTCATGACATATTTCAAAAGACCTTGCATTCGAGTCGTCGAGTTCATCAAGATTATTATTTAGTCAATTATAGTTAGATATATTATAAAATATTATGCATGCCGTCAACTTTCGATGAAATGAAAGATTGTCTTTTCAAAAATGAATGCAATGTTTGTAAAATGTATCATATAGAGGTCAAGTACCTCGCGATGTAATCAACTATTGTGAATCGTTTATAATCGATATGGACTTTGTCCGGATGGATTAGGACGGGTCCTTTCAGTTGGTATCAGAGCGGTGGTCGTAGCGAACCAGGTCTTGCATTAGTGTGTCTAGCTAGGAGTTGTTAGGATGCATTAGTGAGTCTGGACTTCGACTTAATAGTTGTTAGGTTACTTTAAGGAGTCTGGACTTGAACCTGGTCTGCATGTCAAAAGTTTTGCTTATCATTTCATGTCGAAAATTACCTGCTCATTATTCTTAGTCTAGACACGTTTTACTGCATTGACTGCATGAATAGTGTATAGACAATTCATATCTTAGCGTATCTGACAATTCATATTTTAGCGTGCCTGTTATTGTTACCTTTGCCTGACAGCTTCCGTAGATTCCTCCGTAACTTATGAGATTTTAGTATTATATATGCATATGTAAATTATGTATTGCAGGGTACTAATCTACATCCTATAATCTATTTCTTATCGAAAATCCTTCATCTGATCATACTAGATGAATCCCTCAACCAGTTTGAGTCCCTCAGATTTCGATAGCTATTCCGATAGTTATTCCGACAAATATTTCGACATAGATGTTCACCTAAGCTCCGAAAACAGCGTCATCGGCATTAATCCACCAATCAGCCATTATCAATTCATCTGATGGGTTCGTAGTGGAATTAATTAATGGAAACGCATAGAAGGTAATCCCTTCCGCCAACCGGATTCACCTCTTGACAATGAACCTGAAGCGTTTACCGGCGAACCTGTTCGAGACACCATTTTCAGTCTCATTTTCAGGGTAACTCGACAAGATTATATTCTATCCACGGTTCTAAACCTTATTCATCCGCTCGTTCCGACCGACAATCATCCCGGAGCAATAAGTCAACGAACTTCGCGCTCGAATAATCAATTCGGAGGATAGGGTGCAAAATGTACCAGCTTCAGCAACATCACCGGCACCAGCAGTACCATCAATAACAGCACCAGTACCACCAACAACCCAAGTTTCAACATCACACGCCTCAACATCTCATTCTGTACCTCGAGTATAATCATCGTTCTACGTATCGTTCTACATCCATTATCTTCATTCTTCATGGCGATTACGTAATCTTTAATGTTATAGAGATTATGTATTCTAATTTTGACAGTAAACCAAATGAGATTAATATCATATTAACTCATTAAATCTATATTACATCTGAAGAAAATATATATGTAAGTATATTTTCATAAAGATTGTAATTAAAAATTCTTTTGTACAAACTGCTAATGGTGAAAATATTTTAACGGGTAGGTAATACCCGAAGAATATTTAGATTTCACATTAATAAGTTACACTGTACATTCTTCGAATCTGATTCAACAGTCATTTACTATCCTATTTACATCCACCGATATACGTATTCGTTCACCGCAGAATAACCCTTTTCATTCAATTTTAAATTTGGATTTTGACCTATCAGAATCAAACAAGTGGCATAATGAAGAAATAATGGACACAATAAAAAAATTGATTAGAAACAGACTAATTAACAATATAAAATTTTGTTAAGAAACCACGCTAACAAGATCCTAGCTAACTGTTCCTAGCTAACTGTTCCTAGCTAACTGGTTACATTTTATTTATCACAAGTTAATTATCGCAATTTACATTCTCGCAATTTTAGTTATCGTCATTTAATTTCTGTTATTTATTTTACGCACTTTATTTATCGTCATTCTGTTATTTACGCATTTTAAATATCGGGACACGTATACAATGTTTTGACATATCATATCGACCCATCTATATATATATATATAGTTTGAGTTGTGATCGAGTCTGAGACGTATACGGGTCACAATACGTATTAATTAATTTGAATATTATATATTAAACTATATATGAATTACCAGACTGTTACTGTGGACTATCAACTGTGGACTACCAAGATTGGACAATTAAAATGAATTAAAATATTAATTATAACATATGAAACTAAACAATTCTTCAAGTTTGCCACTTGATTTCATCTTAGACCTCATTTATATCTTGACGATTACGATCTGCGTTCAAACCTTTCATGATTCTTAAAAACACCTCTGTAGAGACCCGTCCTAATCCATCCGGACGAAGTCCATATTGATTATAAATGATTCACAACAGTTGATTACATCGCGAGGTACTTGACCTCTATATGATACATTTTACAAACATTGCATTCATTTTTGAAAAGACAATCTTTCATTACATCGGAAGTTGACGGCATGCATACCATTTCATAATATATCTAACTATAATTGACTTAATAATAATCTTGATGAACTCAACGACTCGAATGCAACATTTTTTTGAAATATGTCATGAATGACTCCAAGTAATATCTCTAAAGTGAGCAAATGCACAGCGGAAGATTTCTTTCATACCTGAGAATAAACATGCTTTCAAGTGTCAACCAAAAGGTTGGTGAGTTCATTAGTTTAACATAAATAATCATTTCCATCATTTTAATAGACCACAAGATTTCATATTTTTCCATTTCTCATAAACATACGTCCCATGCATAGAGACAAAAATATCATTCATATGGATTGAACACCTGGTAACCGACATTCACAATATGCATATAAGAATATCCCCATCATTCCGGGATCCTCCTTCGGACATGATATAAATTTCGAAGTACTAAAGCATCCGGTACTTTGGATGGGGCTTGTTGGGCCCGATAGATCTATCTTTAGGATTCTCGTCAATTAGGGTGTCTATTCCCTAATTCTTAGATTACCAGACTAAAAAGGGGCATATTCGGTTTAATAATCCAACCATAGAATGTAGTTTCATGTACTTGTGTCTATTTCGTAAAACATTTATAAAAGCAGCGCATGTATTCTCAGTCCCAAATATATATATTGCAAAAACATTTAAAAGGGAGCAAATGAAACTCACGCATATAATTATTGTAAAACAGTTAATAAAATATTTGCATGTATTCTCAGCCTCAAAAATGTAAAGAGTAAAAGGGGAGCAAATGAAACTCACGCATATAATTATTATAAAACAGTTAATAAAACATTTGCATGTATTCTCAGCCCCAAAAATGTAAAGAGTAAAAAGGGAATCAAATGAAACTCACACATATAATTATTGTAAAACAGTTAATAAAATATTTGCATGTATTCTCGGCCCCAAAAATGTAAAGAGTAAAAGGGGAGCAAATGAAACTCACGCATATAATTATTGTAAAACAGTTAATAAAATATTTGCATGTATTCTCAGCCCCAAAAATGTAAAGAGTAAAAGGGGAGCAAATGAAACTCACCTAATGTATTTTGTAGTAAAAATACATATGACGAAACTGAACAATGCAGGGTTGGCCTCAGATGCACGAACCTCAATGAAGTAGCCCTTAAAGAAATGCCCGAGTTCGGGTTTGAACCCGCGACGTCCTGCTAACCCGATAATATCCCTAATCATTACTCCGCCTTGTATCTTTCTGATTTAACTAACTATTAAATTCTTTTAACCCGTTTTAGTCTGTTTCATTTTCTTTTTCTTCACCAAAATTCAATCAATCACGTTCATTGTTTTCATCATAAACCGTTACCATATATTAATGAATCCTCATCATCATTTACTAGTGTATTATGTCACCAAAATCATCATCATCCTAATTCAATTATAATTCGAACTTCGCCATCACCATTTATCATCTAATAAACTTATCATCTTATCGTGTATCGTTTTCATTTTTATGTTTCCTCATTAACCAAACTTGCTACCATTTTCGATTGTCATTAACTTGACTAACATAATTCGATCATTATCATCTTAAACTATCTTGCTATAATTTAAATACTTCCACAGTTCATCAAACAATTACATTAGCAAGCCTAGTTCCTCGGCCCAATATCACAGTGGATCTCAATACGAAATTTCGGCCCAAGTAGGAAACTGAATATTATCTCAGCCCAACCATCATAATAAATTTTACGGCCCAATTAATCTAGAAGCCTAATAGGAAACAAACATGGATCTCGGCCCAACAAGCTAATCAAAAGTTCGTGGCCCAATGTTATATCAGTTTTTGTTGTAACAAAAAAAAATAACAAGTCAAAGTGATTTGGTTGTTGAGTGGGTCTTCAACCTTTTTACTGTAATATTCACAATAATATATTGTCACTAGTATATAAGAATAAAGGAGGATAATCCCATCATCTGTTTAATTCGATCCACTAGGTATCTTCCCATTTGCAAAAAGGAATTTTATTCTTAATAAACAATTCTAATGCTTAGTAAATGTCGGCCACTTATTTGTAACAACCTCCTCATGCGTAATTTTGTCTCAAGGAATATGATGTATTTTAATATTCCAATCAACCAAATTGACAAGCTATATTAATAATATAAGACCCGTAATAATTAACGTTGCATTATAGAACAAATAAAAGGCTAATAAGCCTTGTTTGTTCCAATACGCAATGATAAAACTGGTTAACGTTAATAGGAGGAACAAGATTCCTATATTGAGAACGGGCTAACGAATTCAACGAATGCATCCGTTGTCAGGTTTAGAAGTAAGCCAAATACCGGTGGTGGTTGACGGCTTGGGGTGGTGGATAACGATGGTGGAATGGGTTTCACAAAAAAAATTAAAACAAGCAGGAAGGTGGTGATTCAAGTTGTCATTTGAATAAGTATATGAATATTATATAGAAAAGGTAGTGAGTTATAGTGTGTATTGTTTATGGTTTGCAACGAAGACAAAAGCAGTTTATCATGATGAGTCTGTTTCGAAAAGAAAATAGTATAGTAGCGAACAACTCAGATGACGGGTGGTAGTGGTTTGAACATAACGGGAGTTAGAAAAAGAAAAACAGCTGTTTATGGGGCGGTTTTGGTGTTGTTTTGGGTGGTGCTTAATTGGTTTTAACAACTAGTATAAATAAAATAATGATCGAGTAGTTTTCTGAAAGGATAGTGAGGGTTGTGTTCTCGTCTGTTTTGGTCTAGTAGTTTGCACAGAAACCAAACGAAAAAGAATAGTAACATATAATGGTTCGAGCAGGTAGCTAGTTTGATGGGGATATTGTTATGTGTTTTAAAGAGGTTGATGATGGGAATCAAAAATAATGGGAGAGATGGCAGAATCAATAAGAGAGAATTAAAGGTGATGGTGTTTGAGAAAATTTATAAGCGTAGTAGTAAGGACTTACAGCAGTATTAGAGAGAGGGGAAAGGAACGTGGTTGTTTGCGTCTACAAGAATAAGACAGGAACCGCTGCGGTGAAAAGTTGTGGTGGTGATGAAGGACGAAAGAGGGTGGCTTGGTGGTTGTTATGGTGTCGAAAGAAAATATAGAAGGAAGAAGAAAGAGTGTTGTGTTATCTCTGCAATGTTTACATATAATATAAATTGAAGTGGTTGCAGAGAATTCAAAAAGCAAAATAGTAATCAACATATAAAATAATTCAGTGATCCACTAATATCTTTACTTAAATCACGGATGACATGGGATAAAATTGAAGATTTTGTTTACTTTTAATTCACGGATGTTTACTATTATAAAGATATTAATAATATAATAATAGTAATAATAAACTTGTGAATTAAAAATATATCTACCGAAAGTTTTGGTTTTAATATTATAGGGACTGTGTATCGTGCGAAATCAGTGGAGGATAAAAGTGTTTTGAAAGAAAAAAATCCCATATTTTAAATTAACTATATTTATTTAATTTGGTCATTAATTTAATAATTAAAAATTGCATCAACTGTCTCTCTCATTTATGGGTAAAATATAAAAAGTTTTAAAATTAAATAATTAGATTCTAAATACACTTTTAATTAGCCTATATTTTATATAACTCATTTTCGGATCACCTTTTATTTTAAAATTACATAAGTTCAAATTTAACTTACTTAATATTAATCGGGACATCAAATGAGTATTACAATCATTTAATATTTATTTTTAATATTCTTTATTTATATATATAGATATGTTTTAAATAATAAATATTATAATATCCTATTTTATTTTATTTTACATAATTAAATTTTAATAGCAATATAATATTTCAAATTATATTTTCATTTACCATTTATATATATACACAAATATCTATTTACAATTAATGGTTCGTGAATCGTCGAAACTGGTCGAAGGTAATTGAATACATGAACATAGTTTCAAAATTTTTGAGACTCAACATTATAGACTTTGCTCATCGTGTCGAAATCATACAAAGATTAAGATTAAATTTGGTCGAAAATTGCCGGGTCGTCACAGTACCTACCCGTTAAAGAAATTTTGTCCCGAAATTTGAGTGAGGTGGTCATGGTTAACAATAAATATGCTTTCATGACGCATATGAGTTGATCAATTGAGTTTTATCATTATTGAGTAATATGGATAAAACAATTCGATTATATGAAGAGTACGAATGAAGCTATCACAAAAGATTGAAATAGGAAAAGTAAATATTCGTCTTAACTCTTGACAGGGTCAGGGTTGAATTTAGAAAATAAGGTGCATCTTAGCTTTTGACGTAGTCAGGCTGAATTCCGGAATTCAAGGGATATAAAGAAAATCTTCGAAATCTATAAGATCGGATTCTTCGGGATTTAAGGGAATTAGAATCTCTATAATTAAATACGGTGATCTGCCTCGATTACTCTGTCTGATGTTCCCATTATAATTTAAACTTTTTCCGTTCTATTATTTTCACCATTCTTATACTTCCTGAAATGTCCCGTTCTTATTGATTAAAAACGTTCCATATTAATTGATTTCGTTGCGAGGTTTTGACCTCTATATGAGACGTTTTTCAAAGACTGCATTCATTTTTAAAACAAACCATAACCTTTATTTCATAGATAAAGGTTTTAAAAAGCTTTACGTAGATTATCAAATAATGATAATCTAAAATATCCTGTTTACACACGACCATTACATAATAGTTTACAATACAAATATGTTACAACAAAATAAGTTTCTTGAATGCAGTTTTTATACAATATCATACAAGCATGGACTCCAAATCTCGTCCTTATTTAAGTATGCGACAGCGGAAGCTCTTAATATTCACCTGAGAATAAACATGCTTTAAACGTCAACAAAAATGTTGGTGAGTTATAGGTTTAACCTATATATATCAAATTGTAACAATAGACCACAAGATTTCATATTTCAATACACATCTCATACATAGAGATAAAAAATCATTCATATGGTGAACACCTGGTAACCGACATTAACAAGATGCATATATATAAGAATATCCCCATCATTCCGGGACACCCTTCGGATATGATATAAATTTCGAAGTACTAAAGCATCCGGTACTTTGGATGGGGTTTGTTAGGCCCAATAGATCTATCTTTTGGATTCGTGTCAATTAGGGTGTCTGTTCCCTAATTCTTAGATTACCAGACTTAATAAAAAGGGGCATATTCGATTTCGATAATTCAACCATAGAATGTAGTTTCACGTACTTGTGTCTATTTTGTAAATCATTTATAAAACCTGCATGTATTCTCATCCCAAAAATATTAGATTTTAAAAGTGGGACTATAACTCACTTTCACAGATTTTTACTTCGTCGGGAAGTAAGACTTGGCCACTGGTTGATTCACGAACCTATAACAATATATACATATATATCAAAGTATGTTCAAAATATATTTACAACACTTTTAATATATTTTGATGTTTTAAGTTTATTAAGTCAGCTGTCCTCGTTAGTAACCTACAACTAGTTGTCCACAATTAGATGTACAGAAATAAATCGATAAATATTATCTTGAATCAATCCACGACCCAGTGTATACGTATCTTAGTATTGATCACAACTCAAACTATATATATTTTGGAATCAACCTCAACCCTGTATAGCTAACTCCAACATTCACATATAGAGTGTCTATGGTTGTTCCGAAATATATATAGATGTGTCGACATGATAGGTCGAAACATTGTATACGTGTCTATGGTATCTCAAGATTACATAATATACAATACAAGTTTATTAAGTTATGGTTGGAATAGATTTGTTACCAATTTTCACGTAGCTAAAATGAGAAAAATTATCCAATCTTGTTTTACCCATAACTTCTTCATTTTAAATCCGTTTTGAGTGAATCAAATTGCTATGGTTTCATATTGAACTCTATTTTATGAATCTAAACAGAAAAAGTATAGGTTTATAGTCGGAAAAATAAGTTACAAGTCGTTTTTGTAAAGGTAGTCATTTCAGTCGAAAGAACGACGTCTAGATGACCAATTTAGAAAACATACTTCCACTTTGAGTTTAACCATAATTTTTGAATATAGTTTCATGTTCATAATAAAAATCATTTTCTCAGAATAACAACTTTTAAATCAAAGTTTATCATAGTTTTTAATTAACTAACCCAAAACAGCCCGCGGTGTTACTACGACGGCGTAAATCCGATTTTACGGTGTTTTTCGTGTTTCCAGGTTTTAAATCATTAAGTTAGCATATCATATAGATATAGAACATGTGTTTAGTTGATTTTAAAAGTCAAGTTAGAAGGATTAACTTTTGTTTGCGAACAAGTTTAGAATTAACTAAACTATGTTCTAGTGATTACAAGTTTAAACCTTCGAATAAGATAGCTTTATATGTATGAATCGAATGATGTTATGAACATCATTATTACCTTAAGTTCCTTGGATAAACCTACTAGAAAAGAGAAAAAATGGATCTAGCTTCAACGGATCCTTGGATGGCTCGAAGTTCTTGAAGCAGAATCATGACACGAAAACAAGTTCAAGTAAGATCATCACTTGAAATAAGATTGTGATAGTTATAGAAATTGAACCAAAGTTTGAATATGATTATTACCTTGTATTAGAATGATAACCTACTGTAAGAAACAAAGATTTCTTGAGGTTGGATGATCACCTTACAAGATTGGAAGTGAGCTAGCAAACTTGAAAGTATTCTTGATTTTATGTAACTAGAACTTGTAAAATATATGAAGAACACTTAGAACTTGAAGATAGAACTTGAGAGAGATCAATTAGATGAATAAAATTGAAGAATGAAAGTGTTTGTAGGTGTTTTTGGTCGTTGGTGTATGGATTAGATATAAAGGATATGTAATTTTGTTTTCATGTAAATAAGTCATGAATGATTACTCATATTTTTGTAATTTTATGAGATATTTCATGCTAGTTGCCAAATGATGGTTCCCACATGTGTTAGGTGACTCACATGGGCTGCTAAGAGCTGATCATTGGAGTGTATATACCAATAGTACATACATCTAAAAGCTGTGTATTGTACGAGTACGAATACGGGTGCATACGAGTAGAATTGTTGATGAAACTGAACGAGGATGTAATTGTAAGCATTTTTGTTAAGTAGAAGTATTTTGATAAGTGTCTTGAAGTCTTTCAAAAGTGTATGAATACATATTAAAACACTACATGTATATACATTTTAACTGTGTCGTTAAGTCATCGTTAGTCGTTACATGTAAATGTTGTTTTGAAACCTTTAGGTTAACGATCTTGTTGAATGTTGTTAACCCATTGTTTATTATAACAAATGAGATGTTAAATTATTATATTATCATGATATTATGATATATAATATATCTTAGTATGATGTATATACAGTTAAATGTCGTTACAACGATAATCGTTACATATATGTCTCGTTTCGAAATCATTAAGTTAGTAGTCTTATTTTTACATATGTATTTCATTGTTAATACACTTAATAATATATTTACTTATCATTTAACATAATTAACCAAGTGTATCAATATCTTAATATGATTCATATGTACCTAGTAAGACGTTGTTATAACGATAATCGTTATATATATGGTTTTCGAGTTTCTTAAATTAATAGTCTCATTTTTATGTATATAACTCATTGTTAAAATACCTAATGAGATACATACTTATAATAAAAACATGTTAACTATATATATAACCATATATATGTCATTGTATAGTTTTTACAAGTTTTAACGTTCGTGAATCACCGGTCAACTTGGGTGGTCAATTGTCTATATGAAACATATTTCAATTAATCAAGTCTTAACAAGTTTGATTGCTTAACATGTTGGAAACATTTAATCATGTAAATATCAATCTCAATTAATATATATAAACATGGAAAATTTCGGGTCACTACAGTACCTACCCGTTAAATAAATTTCGTCCCGAAATTTTAAGCTGTTGAAGGTGTTGACGAATCTTCTGGAAATAGATGCGGGTATTTCTTCTTCATCTGATCTTCACACTCCCAGGTGAACTCGGGTCCTCTACGAGCATTCCATCGAACCTTAACAATTGGTATCTTGTTTTGCTTAAGTCTTTTAACCTCACGATCCATTATTTCGACGGGTTCTTCGATGAATTGAAGTTTTTCGTTGATTTGGATTTCATCTAACGGAATAGTGAGATCTTCTTTAGCAAAACATTTCTTCAAATTCGAGACGTGGATAGTGTTATGTACAGCCGCGAGTTGTTGAGGTAACTCAAGTCGGTAAGCTACTGGTCCGACACGATCAATAATCTTGAATGGTCCAATATACCTTGGATTTAATTTCCCTCGTTTACCAAATCGAACAACGCCTTCCCAAGGTGCAACTTTAAGCATGACCATCTCTCCAATTTCAAATTCTATATCTTTTCTTTTAATGTCAGCGTAGCTCTTTTGTCGACTTTGGGCGGTTTTCAACCGTTGTTGAATTTGGATGATCTTCTCGGTAGTTTCTTGTATAATCTCCGGACCCGTAATCTGTCTATCCCCCACTTCACTCCAACAAATCGGAGACCTGCACTTTCTACCATAAAGTGCTTCAAACGGCGCCATCTCAATGCTTGAATGGTAGCTATTGTTGTAGGAAAATTCTGCTAACGGTAGATGTCGATCCCAACTGTTTGCGAAATCAATAACACATGCTCGTAGCATGTCTTCAAGCATTTGTATCGTCCTTTCGCTCTACCCATCAGTTTGTGGATGATAGGCAGTACTCATGTCTAGACGAGTTCCTAATGCTTGCTGTAATGTCTGCCAGAATCTTGAAATAAATCTGCCATCCCTATCAGAGATAATAGAGATTGGTATTCCATTTCTGGAGACGACTTCCTTCAAATACAGTCGTGCTAACTTCTCCATCTTGTCATCTTCTCTTATTGGCAGGAAGTGTGCTGATTTGGTGAGACGATCAACTATTACCCAAATAGTATCAAAACCACTTGCAGTCCTTGGCAATTTAGTGATGAAATCCATGGTAATGTTTTCCCATTTCCATTCCGGGATTTCGGGTTGTTGAAGTAGACCTGATGGTTTCTGATGCTCAGCTTTGACCTTAGAACACGTCAAACATTCTCCTACATATTTAGCAACATCGGCTTTCATACCCGGCCACCAAATATGTTTCTTGAGATCCTTGTACATCTTCTCCGTTCCAGGATGTATTGAGTATCTGGTTTTATGAGCTTCTCTAAGTACCATTTCTCTCATATCTCCAAATTTTGGTACCCAAATCCTTTCAGCCCTATACCGGGTTCCGTCTTCCTGAATATTAAGATGCTTCTCCGATCCTTTGGGTATTTCATCCTTTAAATTTCCCTCTTTTAAAACTCCTTGTTGCGCCTCCTTTATTTGAGTAGTAAGGTTATTATGAATCATTATATTCATAGATTTTACTCAAATGGGTTCTCTGTCCTTCCTGCTCAAGGCATCGGCTACCACATTTGCCTTCCCCGGGTGGTAACGAATCTCAAAGTCGTAATCATTCAACAATTCAATCCACCTACGCTGCCTCATATTCAGTTGTTTCTGATTAAATATGTGTTGAAGACTTTTGTGGTCGGTATATATAATACTTTTGACCCCATATAAGTAGTGCCTCCAAGTCTTTAATGCAAAAACAACCGCTCCTAATTCCAAATCATGCGTCGTATAATATTGTTCGTGAATCTTCAATTGTCTAGACGCATAAGCAATCACCTTCGTTCGTTGCATTAATACACAACCGAGACCTTGCTTTGATGCGTCACAATAAATCACAAAATCATCATTCCCTTCAGGCAATGACAATATAGGTGCCGTAGTTAGCTTTTTCTTCAATAACTGAAACGCTTTCTCTTGTTCATCATTCCATTCAAATTTCTTCCCTTTATGCGTTAATGCAGTCAAGGGTTTTGCTATTCTGGAAAAATCTTGGATGAACCTTCTGTAGTAACCAGCTAGTCCTAAAAATTGGCGTATGTGTTTCGGAGTTTTCGGGGTTTCCCACTTTTCAACAGTTTCTATCTTTGCCGGATCCACCTTAATACCTTCTTTGTTCACTATGTGACCGAGGAATTGAACTTCTTCCAACCAAAATGCACACTTTGAAAACTTAGCGTACAATTCTTCCTTCCTCAATACTTCTAACACCTTTCTCAAATGTTCACCGTGGTCTTGGTCATTCTTTGAGTAAATAAGTATGTCATCAATGAAAACAATGACAAACTTGTCAAGGTATGGTCCACACACTCGGTTCATAAGGTCCATGAACACAGCTGGTGCATTAGTTAAACCAAACGGCATGACCATAAACTCGTAATGACCGTAACGTGTTCTGAAAGCAGTCTTTGGAATATCATCTTCTTTCACCCGCATTTGATGATACCCGGAACATAAGTCAATCTTTGAATAAACAGACGAGCCTTGTAGTTGATCAAATAAGTCGTCGATTCTCGGTAGTGGGTAGCGGTTCTTGATGGTAAGTTTGTTCAACTCTCGGTAGTCGATACACAACCTGAATGTACCATCTTTCTTCTTGACAAACAAAACAGGAGCTCCCCACGGTGATGTGCTTGGTCGAATGAAACCACGCTCTAAAAGTTCTTGTAATTGGCTTTGCAGTTCTTTCATCTCGCTGGGTGCGAGTCTGTAAGGAGCACGAGCTATTGGTGCAGCTCCTGGTACAAGATCTATTTGAAATTCAACGGATCGATGTGGGGGTAATCCCGGTAATTCTTTCGGAAATACATCGGGAAATTCTTTTGCGACGGAAACATCATTGATGCTCTTTTCTTCAGTTTGTACTTTCTCGACGTGTGCTAGAACAGCATAGCAACCTTTTCTTATTAGTTTTTGTGCCTTCAAATTACTAATAAGATGTAGCTTCGTGTTGCCCTTTTCTCCGTACACCATTAAGGGTTTTCCTTTTTCTCGTATAATGCGAATTGCATTTTTGTAACAAACGATCTCTGCTTTCACTTCTTTCAACCAGTCCATACCGATTATCACATCAAAACTCCCTAACTCTACTGGTATCAAATCAATCTTAAATGTTTCGCTAACCAGTTTAATTTCTCGATTCCGACATATATTATCTGCTGAAATTAATTTACCATTTGCTAATTCGAGTAAAAATTTACTATCCAAAGGCGTCAATGGACAACTTAATTTAGCACAAAAATCTCTACTCATATAGCTTCTATCCGCACCCGAATCAAATAAAACGTAAGCAGATTTATTGTCAATAAGAAACGTACCCGTAACAAGCTTCGGGTCTTCCTGTGCCTCTGCCGCATTAATATTGAAAACTCTTCCGCGGCCTTGTCCATTCGTGTTCTCCTGGTTCGGGCAATTTCTAATAATGTGGCTCGGTTTTCCACATTTATAACAAACTACATTGGCATAACTTACTCCGACACTACTTGCTCCGCCATTACTCGTTCCGACACCATTTGTTCCTTTCGTTCTATTAACCCCTGGTCCGTAGACCTCACACTTCGCCGCGCTATGACCATTTCTTTTACACTTGTTGCAAAATTTGGTGCAGAACCCCGAGTGATACTTTTCACACCTTTGGCATAGCTGCTTCTGATTGTTGTTGTTGTTGCGGTTATTATTGTTGTTGGGATGATTGTTGTAGTTGCTGTTGTTGTTGTTGTTGTTGTTGTTGTTGTTGTTATTGGGCCGTTTGTTGTAGTTGCGATTGATGTTGCGATTGTTGGGATAATTGTTGCGATTATTGTTGTGATTGCTGTTGTTGTTGTATTGGTGATTCTTATCACCGTTTTCCTCCCACTTTCTTTTGACTTGCTTCACATTGGCCTCTTCAGCAGTCTGTTCTTTAATTCTTTCTTCAATCTGGTTCACTAGTTTGTGAGCCATTCTACATGCCTGTTGTATAGAGGCGGGCTCGTGTGAACTTATATCTTCTTGGATTCTTTCCGGTAATCCTTTCACAAACGCGTCGATCTTCTCTTCCTCATCTTCGAATGCTCCCGGACACAATAGGCACAATTCTGTGAATCGTCTTTCGTACGTGGTAATATCAAATCCTTGGGTTCGTAACCCTCTAAGTTCTGTCTTGAGCTTATTGACCTCGGTTCTGGGACGGTACTTCTCGTTCATAAAGTGCTTGAATGCTGACCACGGTAGTGCGTACGCATCGTCTTGTCCCACTTGCTCTAGATAGGTATTCCACCATGTTAACGCAGAACCTGTGAAGGTATGCGTAGCGTACTTCACTTTGTCCTCTTCAGTACACTTACTTATGGCAAACACCGATTCGACCTTCTCGGTCCACCGTTTCAATCCGATCGGTCCTTCGGTTCCATCAAATTCCAAAGGTTTGCAGGCAGTGAATTCTTCGTAGGTGCATCCTACACGATTTCCTGTACTGCTAGATCCAAGGTTATTGTTGGTATGTAGCGCAGCCTGTACTGCGGCTATGTTTGAAGCTAGAAAAGTACGGAATTCCTCTTCATTCATATTCACGGTGTGTCGAGTAGTCGGTGCCATTTCCTTCAAAATAGTCAAATGGAACAAGTTAATCATACAGAATATTAAGAGTAGTTAATAGTATTTCGTAGCATAATATGAACTCATTTATAAAAGCTTTTTCTTCATATTAGCGTTTTATAAGTTTAAATTCGGGTAGTACCTACCCGTTAAGTTCATACTTAGTAGCTAATATACAATTCAACTACTACAATTCTATATGAAAAACTGATTATAATAATATTTCGCGTTCAAACTTTTATACAATATTTTACAAACTTACAATACCGCTTATTTTACATAAAGCATGAAATATAGCACACAATAACTTTGATACAAGATAGTTGTGAAGATAATTCTAGCTAGTACACAAGTCGTTCAGCAAAGGCAATAAAGACACGTAATTCATACGTCCAGAAACAAGTCATGCATTCTGGTTTTACTAGGATTACTTCCCATCCTTGGTCTTGTGGAACATAACCGTTATGGCCGTTTATAAGACAGAGTGTTGTAACGTCGTCAAAAGGACGAGGGTTACGTAATGTCCAACAGTCCCGTAACAATCTAAAAACCTCATTTCTTACCCCAATTACCGACTCCGTCACTTGTGGAAACGTTTTGTTTAATAGTTGTAGCCCGATGTTCTTGTTCTCACTTTGGTGAGAAGCGAACATTACTAATCCGTAAGCATAACATGCTTCTTTATGTTGCATGTTAGCCGCTTTTTCTAAATCACAAAGTCCAATATTCGGATATATTGAGTCAAAATAATTTCTTAACCCGTTGCGTAAAATAGCATTTGGGTTCCCCGCAATATATGCGTCAAAGTAAACACATCGTAACTTATGGGTTTCCCAATGTGATATCCCCCATCTTTCAAACGAAAGTCTCTTATAAACCAAGACATTCTTGGAACGTTCTTCGAATGTCTTACAAACTGATCTCGCCTTAAATAGTTGTGCCGAGGAATTCTGACCGACTCTAGACAAGATTTCATCAATCATGTCTCCGGGTAGGTCTCTTAAAATATTGGGTTGTCTATCCATTTTGTGTTTTTAAACTGTAAAATAGACAAGAGTTAGATTCATAAAAAAATACTTATTAATACAAGCAATTTTTACATATATCATAAAGCATAAGCACACTATATTACATATATTACACCACACGAATACAACTATCTTATTCCAACTCGCTCGTTTCTTCTTCTTCGGTTTTGGTTCGTTTTGCCAAGTTTCTAGGGATATATGATGTTCCCCTAATACTAACTGTCGTTTTCCACAACGGTTTAGAAAAACCTGGTGGTTTAGAGGTTCCCGGGTCATTGTTACAACTTAAGGACTTCGGGGGTTGACGATACATATAAAGTTCATCGGGATTGGAATTAGATTTCTCTATTTTTATGCCCTTTCCCTTATTATTTTCTTTTGCCTTTTTAAATTCAGTTGGGGTAATTTCTATAACATCATCGGAATTCTCGTCGGAATCCGATTCATCGGAGAATTTGTAATCCTCCCAATATTTTGCTTCCTTGGCGGAAACACCATTAACCATAATTAACCTTGGTCGGTTGGTTGAGGATTTTCTTTTACTTAACCGTTTTATTATTTCCCCCACCGGTTCTACTTCTTCATCCGGTTCCGATTCTTCTTCCGGTTCCGACTCTTCTTCCGGTTCCTCTTCGGGAAGTTGTGAATCAGTCCATGAATCATTCCAATTTACATTTGACTCTTCATTATTATTAGGTGAGTCAATGGGACTTGTTCTGGAGGTAGACATCTATCACATAATATCAAACGCGTTAAGAGATTAATATATCACATAATATTCACATGTTAAAAATATATAGTTTCCAACAAAATTTGTTAAGCAATCATTTTTCAAGTAAACACGGTCGAAGTCCAGACTCACTAATGCATCCTAACAAACTCGATAAGACACACTAATGCAAAATTCTGGTTCTCTAAGACCAACGCTCGGATACCAACTGAAATGTCCCGTTCTTATTGATTAAAAACGTTCCATATTAATTGATTTCGTTGCGAGGTTTTGACCTCTATATGAGACGTTTTTCAAAGACTGCATTCATTTTTAAAACAAACCATAACCTTTATTTCATAGATAAAGGTTTTAAAAAGCTTTACGTAGATTATCAAATAATGATAATCTAAAATATCCTGTTTACACACGACCATTACATAATAGTTTACAATACAAATATGTTACAACAAAATAAGTTTCTTGAATGCAGTTTTTATACAATATCATACAAGCATGGACTCCAAATCTCGTCCTTATTTAAGTATGCGACAGCGGAAGCTCTTAATATTCACCTGAGAATAAACATGCTTTAAACGTCAACAAAAATGTTGGTGAGTTATAGGTTTAACCTATATATATCAAATCGTAACAATAGACCACAAGATTTCATATTTCAATACACATCCCATACATAGAGATAAAAAAACATTCATATGGTGAACACCTAGTAACCGACATTAACAAGATGCATATATATAAGAATATCCCCATCATTCCGGGACACCCTTCGGATATGATATAAATTTCAAAGTACTAAAGCATCCGGTACTTTGGATGGGGTTTGTTAGGCCCAATAGATCTATCTTTAGGATTCGTGTCAATTAGGGTGTCTGTTCCCTAATTCTTAGATTACCAGACTTAATAAAAAGGGGCATATTCGATTTCGATAATTCAACCATAGAATGTAGTTTCACGTACTTGTGTTTATTTTGTAAATCATTTATAAAACCTGCATGTATTCTCATCCCAAAAATATTAGATTTTAAAAGTGGGACTATAACTCACTTTCACAGATTTTTACTTCGTCGGGAAGTAAGACTTGGCCACTGGTTGATTCACGAACCTATAACAATATATACATATATATCAAAGTATGTTCAAAATATATTTACAACACTTTTAATATATTTTGATGTTTTAAGTTTATTAAGTCAGCTGTCCTCGTTAGTAACCTACAACTAGTTGTCCACAATTAGATGTACAGAAATAAATCGATAAATATTATCTTGAATCAATCCACGACCCAGTGTATACGTATCTCAGTATTGATCTGTAGCGACCCCGACAAATCGTCAAGTGACGGCGTCGGCTACGTGGGTTCCATTACCTGATTATAAGTCTTTAAGATAACGTTTGACCAAAATATGTCGCCTTCATTTCAAAATAAGATTGTTTCAAAGTTTACAAGAATTGTTCAACCAAAAGTTAAGTTACAACGTTATAAGTACGATTGAAATCTAGGCGACACGGTTTAAAGTAAAGTCAAAAGACGCTCCATGAAATGCATGTATACTCGACATCGGATGCAAGTATCAAATAGTGAGCGGAAGCATGTATCACATATTGTGCAAGACCTGAGAAAAACATAGAAGAATCTGTCAACGAAAACGTTGGTGAAATCATAGGTTTAGTAAGTATTAAACGTTGTCTTTGAACCACAAGATTTTTGTATATCCATAACGTAGATTATCCAAATCATTTGCATTCCAAAAGTGTTGTTATACGCGAGCACTCAATTATCAAAACTTAACCAACGTTACCCCATCACACAGTGCTAGAACCCGCACTAAGACACAAAAATATATTTCATCCGCATAACGGTAGCGAACCGTCCGAATGAGGGTTTGTTAAACCCGTATGGCCACACAATATAAGTTCTCGCTTACACCCTGCAAGTGTAACTAATGATAATCGAATTGAGGCATTTTTGTTCTAACTCGCACGTGGAATGTTTGTTTTCACACTTGTGTTCAAAACATAATAGTAAGTAGTACAAGATGTAACAAAGTAGATGTTTTCTCAGCCCACGATTTTAAAAGTATAAAAGTTGTTGAAAAAGGTGGGACTATGATCTCACCTTGAGCGCGAGAGTTAATAAAGTACTTCAACAAGTAAACGCGTGCAAAGACAAAGCTAGTCTTGACCTAAACAATAGGTTTGTATCAATAACGGTAAACACGATAGGTCAAAGATGTTCAATTAGTCCTATGGCTCGTTACGACTCAATAATGTAACATGTGAGTCAAGTTGTCATGTTTCATGCAAGGTACAAGTATAAAAACATGTTAGAACGATTGCACAATTATTTGGTTAAGTTTGATTAAAAGTCAACTTGGTCGGGTCAAAGTCAACAGAAAAGTCAACGGGGTCGGGTTGGATATCCGACAATTTTTCTAAGTTATATAATCATATATGAGCCTGTTGGCCAAGTTTCATGTTAATCGGAGGTCCGTAGCATAGCAAACATTTTCATGTCAAATGACCAAGTGAACAGCCAGTTTTAGCACAATGGGACGGCGTCCCAAATAGCTAGACGGCGTCCCAAATTGAAGAGTGGGACGGCGTCCTAATGGGCTAGACGGCGTCCCAAATTGAAGAGTGGGACGGCGTCTTGAGTTTCTGGACGGCGTCCCAAATGCCTTCCAGGCCCTGTTTGCTGAATTTCTCAATTACACGAACCAAAACACAAACCAACACATTTTACAAACCGCAAACAATTAGAACATGTATTTTATATCATCGGAAAGCTCTTTCGACAAGGAACGCAACTAAGCACTTTTCATCAAGCAAAAACATCATATACTATAACCGAAATCCCGTCAAGCGATCAATAGAGGTTTATTTTCAAGTTTTAAGTTTATCAATTGCAATTCAAGTTTCGGGAATCCAATTTATACATATGATATGCCGTTTTGAAGGTAATGAAATGTGTAATACAACTAAACACTTATCAATAACATTAACAAGCATTCAACGCATCAAAAGTTCGTTTTTTAAGAGTTGTCAAACCCTAACCAAACCTCAAAATCACTAATCATGTTAATGTAAGGTTTTCATGTCAATCAACACACCAAAACGAAGCTATTGAAGTAACTAACACTTTGAACACACAAACATTAACATCTAAACATATTTCATCATCCAAAATCAAAGATTAAGCATACACTTTTCATTATCAAGCTAGTTACACCTAAACATCAAGATCGAGCATACAAATCATATATTCATGTTATACACGAGCCATAGACACTAACTAACAACATATCAAGTCAAAAACACGAATTTGAGAAATCTAGAGTTTTAGAAATGTTACCCAAAATCGAAGTGGTTAGCATCAAATCGAAGAGGATGGTGAGAGGATCAAGAATATGTAGTCGGATTTGTTGTGAGCTTCCAAGATCAAAATTAGATGATGAATTTGTGTTTGTGTTCTTGAGAGAAAAGGAAGAAAGAAAAAGAGGAAGAAGATGGTGAAATGAAGTGTGTGGTGGTGAGGAGTCACTAGTTAGCCAAGTTTACCCGAGTGGCGAGATTAGTCCCTCAAGTTTGTTGTCGGGTGCGGAAAATAACCAAACGACTATTTTTAAAACGCAAGTTAACGAGAGATGTTATAATTAAATGACGGAATTATTATGAACGTTAGTCAACGGAAACTACGAATTTAAATAACGAAAGGTATTATTTAAAAGAAAAAGACGGTGTTAAAAATAAATTTAACGGAAAAACGCGGGATGTTACATTATCCACAACTCAAAAGAAATTTCGTCCCGAAATTTAGTTGGAAGTAGTAGTCGATATCTCTTACTCGAGACTTTACGTTGTCAATGCTATGAATAAGTGAAAGTACGTTCTTGAGGGTTCTCATGAATTTGGATAGTCAGGGTTTTACGTTGCATTAAGGTTCGGTTTTTACGATCCCCAGTTTCAACTGGTTTTCCTATGAAGAGAAGTTTGTCATCGATAGTTGATGTATCCAGCAGGATTGCACGTTCCTGTTCCGCAGGACACGTTTCTAAGTTTGTTACACGAAATGTAGGGTAAACGGAAACTTAATTGAGTCGGCCGTTCTAAATGGTAGGAAGCGGCTCTAATACGCCCCAAGGTTTCAAAAGGTTCAATATTGCGGATATAACCTTTCTCGATTTCCCAAAATGGATTACACCTTTCCAAGGTGCGGTTTCTCAATGTTACGCGGTTACACACTGGGATTTGTGAGGTTTTCATCTAAGTTTAGTATAACGCTTCTGGCGACTACGGATCGTCTCGAGCCCTCCTCGGATTTGAATGATTTCGATTGTTGTTTCTTGATGGAGTTCAGATTTCGGTGGTTGATGCTTTGGTTAAATGAACAGGGGTATGACATTAGCGGTCATATAGGGTTTCGGAAAGTGCGCGTGAACACACGAGTGGTAACTACTGTCGTAAGAGTGATCTACTAAAAGTGACAATACGAGTTTGTGACATGTCTTTCCAAGACGTAAATCGTTCGTTTGCTCGGTTCGTCGGTTTGTGGGTGGTACGCGGTACTCATGTCTAAACGGGTCTCCAAGGTTTCTTGTAAAACTAGAAGTGAAACGAGTATTTCGATACGGAATAATTGACAAAGATACGCCGTGTTGGAATAGAATCTCTTAAGATACGTTTGAACAAGTTAGTTAGGGTTCGAAAAATGTTCGTTAGGACTATTCACCCTCGTGGCGAATACTAATGTAATATGATGAATTTCTCCATCCATGGAGAAATGTTACAAGGAGTTTCTCTAAACGGAAATGCGAACGGTAGAGATAGTAGTGAAATGAGGACTTAGAATAGGATGAGCTTGCATCTCGAGGTTGCCATAACGTGCCTCTAGTTGTCAAAAGTTGAAGTCTGAAAGAGAAACGAGGTAGTACACATAGTTGTATAGTTCGGGGTTGAATAATAGTTGACCGATTATCAGAAACACAAGGGCGTTAAGTCAAAGAAGAGTGAAGTATCGTTGGATTGTGTGTTATCTTAAATTCCAGTAATATCAGACGGTGACGGTGAAATAACAGAGGTATGTAGTGTGGTACGTGATGATGAGAAGTTTGATCGGATCCACAATTTAGTATTCGAATTCTTCGTGTAAAATAATGAATTTTAGTTATGTTGATTTTTGAGTCGAGAGAGTATGCCTTTCGGCGTTCAAGTAGAAATATTTCCATGTTTGAGTTCCATCTGTTGCTATACGATTTTAACTAGAAATGTTGGTGTGAAGAATCACGCTCAAGGTTCGAACACGGGGAGGTTTAGAGTTTTCCTTAGTGAGTTAACGAGTTTAAAAGTCGTATAACACGAGAAAAGTCAGAAATGAATCTTCGGTAAAAATAGACGAGATCTAAGATTTTACGAATACAAGTCAGAGTTTAATGATTACGTGTGGCTTGATTTCGAGATTGATTGTAATGCCTTGACCATTAACATCATGGTCTAGAAAAAATTTGACTTTGTTTAACAGAAATTCTCACTCGGAGAATTTGGTATAAAGTTGCTCTTTTCTCAAATGTTCGAGCTTAAGATGGTGGTGTTGTTCGTTTTCCTTCTTTACTTGAATAAGTTAAGATGTCATCTATGAATACAGATTAGTCTATATGAATTTGCATACGCGGTTCAAGAGGTTTAAGGATACGGGCGAGCCCTAAATAAATCAAACGGTACTAAGAGAGATTTACAACTAACGTGGCGAGTTCGGAAAGTGGCTTAGGAGACATCGTCTCCCTTAACCCCCAATTGGTGATAACCGGAACGGAGGTCGATTTGGAACATACGGGATTCGTGCAAAAATCATGAGGTCATGGATGCGAGGGAGAGGGTATCGGTTTCCAACCGAAAATTTCTTAGTTCACAATAATCTATACATAAATGTAGGGCAACAATTTCTCCTTAATGAATAGGTTTTGGGTTCCTTAGTTCTATTGGTGTCGAGTTCAATTTCTTAACGTATATCCTCCGAAAATATTTATAGGCACACAAAATTTTATTTTTTTTTTTTTTTTTTTTTTTTTTTTTTTTTTTTTCGTTGGTCGCTTAAATCGCCTAAATAGTATCTAGGGGAAAAGAGGTGGAATATAAAGAGCACGAGTCAAATCCTTGGTTATAAAACGTCTAACGGTACTCGAATCGAATAAGTATGAAATATACGGTTTGTTGTGAAGAAAACGTACCCGTGACTAGTCCATCATCGTCTCGGGCATCCTAGGTGTCGATGTTGTAAGTTCAACGGCGCGCGTTGGTTTTTGCTTTATTCTTTGGGCATTCATTCCTAAAATGACCCGATTGGCCACATTTGTAGCAAATACTCGGCTTTGGTGCGCCGGGCCCCTTTTGAGTGACGGGAGCAGTACTTCCACAATACTTGGAGATATGACCACTACCTTGGCACCGATGGCAAATTAGCTTGCCACATTCACCAAAATGATGCTTGTGGCATTTGTTGCAAAAAGGTCGTGTCCCGGCATAACTTTTCTTGCCGACAGGGGTGAGAGGTTCCTTGGAAAGGTTGTTGTTGTAGTTACTCGATTGGGGGGCTTCCCATTTTCTTTTGTTGTCACCCGACTCATCCTCGGCTCTAGGTGCCTGCACTTCAATCTCGTCCACTGTTTCAATCAATTGGCGGGCCATATTCAAAGCCTCTTGGTGGTTAGCGGGTTTGGATGACATTACTCCTTGTTTGATGCTCTTGGGAAGACCATCCATGTAAAGTTCAACCCTTAGAGGTTCGGGGGTCACGAGGTTTGGGCACATCAAGGATAGCTCAGAAAATCGTTGATTATATGCCTTTAGGTCATTCCCGACCGCTTTTAAAGTTCTTAGTTCGTGTTCGAGCTTACGGGTCTCTTCGCGCGGGAAGTATTCGGTGATCATCTTTTTCTTTAAGTCGGCCCATGAGAGAGTGTGAGCTTCATCGATACCCACCGACAGCACATACGTATTCCACCATGTGAGGGCGATACCGGCGAAAGTGTGGGTGGAATATTTGACTTTGTCTTGGTCCCGACAACCGCTTATGCTAAAAACGGCTTCTGTTTGCTCAAACCATCGGGTGAGCACAACCGGTCCTCCGGTCCCATCGAAGGTGTGAGGTTTGCACCCCATGAAAGTTTTGTAGGAGCAACCCTCGTTTGAATTACCGGCTCCATGGTTGTTGGGGTTGTGGTTGTTATTGATGTCGGAGGAGATACTAGCCATAGCCGCACCTATGGCGGTGGCTATCATGCGTTGAAAAGCTTGTTCGGAAGTTTCATTACGTGGTCCGCGACGGGGAAGCATTGTTCCTTCAAGACACAAGAATATCGTTGATTAGTATTCTCAATAATACTAATCATGATAGGGAAGGATGATGTAGAGAAAATTTTCCTTGACTCGCCTTAAATTCTTTATGTCATAATGTCGGAACGTCCATGTGAATCAGCGTAATATAATCCCGGAAATTATATTACCCTGATTCTCATGTGCATTTAACATTACTTCATAAAGTCAAAGTGGCGCATCAACAAAATTTATCAACTTAAGATTAAGATCGAATACGAGTTAGATATGATATAAGAGTTCGAGTATAAATGCACAATTAGTCAAGTAATCCCTACTTCAGTCTATATGCCGGTTGTAGTCTAGATTCACCTATGTACCCTATGACTCGGGGTGGACACAAATGAACTCTAAATCCCTACAACCAAGGCTCTGATACCAACTGTAGCGACCCCGACAAATCGTCAAGTGACGGCGTCGGCTACGTGGGTTCCATTACCTGATTATAAGTCTTTAAGATAACGTTTGACCAAAATATGTCGCCTTCATTTCAAAATAAGATTGTTTCAAAGTTTACAAGAATTGTTCAACCAAAAGTTAAGTTACAACGTTATAAGTACGATTGAAATCTAGGCGACACGGTTTAAAGTAAAGTCAAAAGACGCTCCATGAAATGCATGTATACTCGACATCGGATGCAAGTATCAAATAGTGAGCGGAAGCATGTATCACATATTGTGCAAGACCTGAGAAAAACATAGAAGAATCTGTCAACGAAAACGTTGGTGAAATCATAGGTTTAGTAAGTATTAAACGTTGTCTTTGAACCACAAGATTTTTGTATATCCATAACGTAGATTATCCAAATCATTTGCATTCCAAAAGTGTTGTTATACGCGAGCACTCAATTATCAAAACTTAACCAACGTTACCCCATCACACAGTGCTAGAACCCGCACTAAGACACAAAAATATATTTCATCCGCATAACGGTAGCGAACCGTCCGAATGAGGGTTTGTTAAACCCGTATGGCCACACAATATAAGTTCTCGCTTACACCCTGCAAGTGTAACTAATGATAATCGAATTGAGGCATTTTTGTTCTAACTAGCACGTGGAATGTTTGTTTTCACACTTGTGTTCAAAACATAATAGTAAGTAGTACAAGATGTAACAAAGTAGATGTTTTCTCAGCCCACGATTTTAAAAGTATAAAAGTTGTTGAAAAAGGTGGGACTATGATCTCACCTTGAGCGCGAGAGTTAATAAAGTACTTCAACAAGTAAACGCGTGCAAAGACAAAGCTAGTCTTGACCTAAACAATAGGTTTGTATCAATAACGGTAAACACGATATGTCAAAGATGTTCAATTAGTCCTATGGCTCGTTACGACTCAATAATGTAACATGTGAGTCAAGTTGTCATGTTTCATGCAAGGTACAAGTATAAAAACATGTTAGAACGATTGCACAATTATTTGGTTAAGTTTGATTAAAAGTCAACTTGGTCGGGTCAAAGTCAACAGAAAAGTCAACGGGGTCGGGTTGGATATCCGACAATTTTTCTAAGTTATATAATCATATATGAGCCTGTTGGCCAAGTTTCATGTTAATCGGAGGTCCGTAGCATAGCAAACATTTTCATGTCAAATGACCAAGTGAACAGCCAGTTTTAGCACAATGGGACGGCGTCCCAAATAGCTAGACGGCGTCCCAAATTGAAGAGTGGGACGGCGTCCTAATGGGCTAGACGGCGTCCCAAATTGAAGAGTGGGACGGCGTCTTGAGTTTCTGGACGGCGTCCCAAATGCCTTCCAGGCCCTGTTTGCTGAATTTCTCAATTACACGAACCAAAACACAAACCAACACATTTTACAAACCGCAAACAATTAGAACATGTATTTTATATCATCGGAAAGCTCTTTCGACAAGGAACGCAACTAAGCACTTTTCATCAAGCAAAAACATCATATACTATAACCGAAATCCCGTCAAGCGATCAATAGAGGTTTATTTTCAAGTTTTAAGTTTATCAATTGCAATTCAAGTTTCGGGAATCCAATTTATACATATGATATGCCGTTTTGAAGGTAATGAAATGTGTAATACAACTAAACACTTATCAATAACATTAACAAGCATTCAACGCATCAAAAGTTCGTTTTTTAAGAGTTGTCAAACCCTAACCAAACCTCAAAATCACTAATCATGTTAATGTAAGGTTTTCATGTCAATCAACACACCAAAACGAAGCTATTGAAGTAACTAACACTTTGAACACACGAACATTAACATCTAAACATATTTCATCATCCAAAATCAAAGATTAAGCATACACTTTTCATTATCAAGCTAGTTACACCTAAACATCAAGATCGAGCATACAAATCATATATTCATGTTATACACGAGCCATAGACACTAACTAACAACATATCAAGTCAAAAACACGAATTTGAGAAATCTAGAGTTTTAGAAATGTTACCCAAAATCGAAGTGGTTAGCATCAAATCGAAGAGGATGGTGAGAGGATCAAGAATATGTAGTCGGATTTGTTGTGAGCTTCCAAGATCAAAATTAGATGATGAATTTGTGTTTGTGTTCTTGAGAGAAAAGGAAGAAAGAAAAAGAGGAAGAAGATGGTGAAATGAAGTGTGTGGTGGTGAGGAGTCACTAGTTAGCCAAGTTTACCCGAGTGGCGAGATTAGTCCCTCAAGTTTGTTGTCGGGTGCGGAAAATAACCAAACGACTATTTTTAAAACGCAAGTTAACGAGAGATGTTATAATTAAATGACGGAATTATTATGAACGTTAGTCAACGGAAACTACGAATTTAAATAACGAAAGGTATTATTTAAAAGAAAAAGACGGTGTTAAAAATAAATTTAACGGAAAAACGCGGGATGTTACATGATCACAACTCAAACTATATATATTTTGGAATCAACCTCAACCCTGTATAGCTAACTCCAACATTCACATATAGAGTGTCTATGGTTGTTCCAAAATATATATAGATGTGTCGACATGATAGGTCGAAACATTGTATACGTGTCTATGGTATCTCAAGATTACATAATATACAATACAAGTTGATTAAGTTATGGTTGGAATAGATTTGTTACCAATTTTCACGTAGCTAAAATGAGAAAAATTATCCAATCTTGTTTTACCCATAACTTCTTCATTTTAAATCCGTTTTGAGTGAATCAAATTGATATGGTTTCATATTGAACTCTATTTTATGAATCTAAACAGAAAAATTATAGGTTTATAGTCGGAAAAATAAGTTACAAGTCGTTTTTGTAAAGGTAGTCATTTCAGTCGAAAGAACGACGTCTAGATGACCAATTTAGAAAACATACTTCCACTTTGAGTTTAACCATAATTTTTGAATATAGTTTCATGTTCATAATAAAAATCATTTTCTCAGAATAACAACTTTTAAATCAAAGTTTATCATAGTTTTTAATTAACTAACCCAAAACAGCCCGCGGTGTTACTACGACGGCGTAAATCCGGTTTTACGGTGTTTTTCGTGTTTCCAGGTTTTAAATCATTAAGTTAGCATATCATATAGATATAGAACATGTGTTTAGTTGATTTTAAAAGTCAAGTTAGAAGGATTAACTTTTGTTTGCGAACAAGTTTAGAATTAACTAAACTATGTTCTAGTGATTACAAGTTTAAACCTTCGAATAAGATAGCTTTATATGTATGAATCGAATGATGTTATGAACATCATTATTACCTTAAGTTCCTTGGATAAACCTACTGGAAAAGAGAAAAAATGGATCTAGCTTCAACGGATCCTTGGATGGCTCGAAGTTCTTGAAGCAGAATCATGACACGAAAACAAGTTCAAGTAAGATCATCACTTGAAATAAGATTGTGATAGTTATAGAAATTGAACCAAAGTTTGAATATGATTATTACCTTGTATTAGAATGATAACCTACTGTAAGAAACAAACATTTCTTGAGGTTGGATGATCACCTTACAAGATTGGAAGTGAGCTAGCAAACTTGAAAGTATTCTTGATTTTATGTAACTAGAACTTGTAAAATATATGAAGAACAATTAGAACTTGAAGATAGAACATGAGAGAGATCAATTAGATGAAGAAAATTGAAGAATGAAAGTGTTTGTAGGTGTTTTTGGTCGTTGGTGTATGGATTAGATATAAAGGATATGTAATTTAGTTTTCATGTAAATAAGTCATGAATGATTACTCATATTTTTGTAATTTTATGAGATATTTCATGCTAGTTGCCAAATGATGGTTCCCACATGTGTTAGGTGACTCACATGGGCTGCTAAGAGCTGATCATTGGAGTGTATATACCAATAGTACATACATCTAAAAGCTGTGTATTGTACGAGTACGAATACGGGTGCATACGAGTAGAATTGTTGATGAAACTGAACGAGGATGTAATTGTAAGCATTTTTGTTAAGTAGAAGTATTTTGATAAGTGTCTTGAAGTCTTTCAAAAGTGTATGAATACATATTAAAACACTACATGTATATACATTTTAACTGTATCGTTAAGTCATCGTTAGTCGTTACATGTAAATGTTGTTTTGAAACCTTTAGGTTAACGATCTTGTTGAATGTTGTTAACCCATTGTTTATTATAACAAATGAGATGTTAAATTATTATATTATCATGATATTATGATATATAATATATCTTAGTATGATGTATATACAGTTAAATGTCGTTACAACGATAATCGTTACATATATGTCTCGTTTCGAAATCATTAAGTTAGTAGTCTTATTTTTACATATGTATTTCATTGTTAATACACTTAATAATATATTCACTTATCATTTAACATAATTAACCAAGTGTATCAATATCTTAATATGATTCATATGTACCTAGTAAGACGTTGTTATAACGATAATCGTTATATATATCGTTTTCGAGTTTCTTAAATTAATAGTCTCATTTTTATGTATATAACTCATTGTTAAAATACCTAATGAGATACATACTTATAATAAAAATATGTTAACTATATATATAACCATATATATGTCATTGTATAGTTTTTACAAGTTTTAACGTTCGTGAATCACCGGTCAACTTGGGTGGTCAATTGTCTATATGAAACATATTTCAATTAATCAAGTCTTAACAAGTTTGATTGCTTAACATGTTGGAAACATTTAATCATGTAAATATCAATCTCAATTAATATATATAAACATGGAAAAGTTCGGGTCACTACACTTCCCTTATTGTTTCATACATCCAAAAGATTCTGAAAATGCTTAATTCAATTTTGACCCTTGTCCTCATCCTTACTATCGCAACAATCATTCTCCTTTTCCAACTTCCACCATGGAATCTGCTTTCTTCTACTTCGCCCTTGGGATTATAATGTTTTTAATTCTCCTGTGTCTTTATGTTGCGATAAACATTGATATACACGGTTTGTAATTTATGTGTTGTTATCGGGCTTTATATTCTCCCTTATATTTCAGAGCTCTATGCTTTTGTTTTCTCTTCCCGACTTCAAGTCTAGCGAATAATGGTCCAGAATTTGTAGATATAGAGTTTCGAAAGAACTTAATGTTCTAAATGAGAAAGAATGTAATAGCACGATTTGATTTGTCAAAAATACCAGAATCACTGAGAATAGAACTATCAAGAATATATTTTCTTGATATGTTCAGAAGTTAATCGGAATGAAAGAGTTATGTAACATGGCACATGATGACGTTATGATCTGTGAATCATCACGTCCCATTAGAAACTCATCATGACTTACTGTAATATAATCACGTTGATCAAGTGTCATTATATTATACTAACTCATGCATCAATTCCCAACATTACTTCAATAACATTCATATTTTAAGCTCGAAAGTTTACAGAATATAGAAACTAACAGTTTCTATATGATGTAACACTGATAGCACGAAGAGATTAATGATTCAGATAAGAATAGTTATGAAAATATCTTCAGAAATATGGAGGATATTTATAATGAAAGATACGATGATATCTTGGAATTTTTGAATCAAGTTGTGATAAACAAATTCATTCATAATTCAAACTCGAATTTTAAAGAAATTTAGAAACTAAAGTAGTTTCCTTTATGAGGTAATATAGATAGCAGGAAGAGATAAATAATTTTGGACAAGAACCTTTATGAAAATATCCTCAGAAATATCGAAGATATTTATGATGATATTTTGGAATTTCCAAGTTCGAAGGTTGATGAAGAAAAAAATTTCCGCAAGATTTTAACATGACTTCGGAACAAGATATTCGTTGAAGGTTTCATTGGATCCAGAATTACCTGGATTCTTTCAATATATGGTATGGTCCTTGTATTTGTCCTTGGTCTCCTTCGTGGTTAGCTCAATCCGTTTTCCAGTTCCAATTTTTCTGAGTTTTTCCAACATATTATTCTTTATCATCAAACCTCCGTTGATTAAGGTCGTTTACGGTTGTCTACGGTTTCTGCTGCCTCATTCAGATTTTTCAATATTTAGAGTATTGATTTGTAGACTGAGTGCTTTTCAGAATTTCAGAATGAAAGATCATAATTCTAAGAGATAAAGGTCATACATATAACTGTTGATGTAGATATGCTGTGAGTTTTCAAAGTACTGATTGCTGATTCCCGGTAATTGGTATGGCAGTTCTTGTTACAAGATGCGGATGAGTATATGAATAGGTTTTCAATGAATATTTATAGTGATTTATTAGAGAGATTTAAGCCAAGAAGCAACGAGGTTGCTGATACGTCTGCTGGAAATATGGCGGAATATAAAAGAATTCTCCGGTATCAAAAGGGTAATCATATATATCAGGATTATAGTAAGGCTACTACGGATGAAAAGTCGAAGTTGAGTTGCTGGAGCTGTGACAAAATTTGCTACTTTGAAAAGGGATCGTAAGTTATTTTTGCTAATAAATGCTAAAGGATCTGACGCGGCTACATGTTAAACTTTTACCCAGTTGCCGAGAGTTTCTCAGGTGCGTAACTATATGCATAAATCTTTCTTTCCGTAGATGAAGCGCGGTTGATTCATCCTATCGACTGAGGTGTTTTCAAGAATCATGAAAGGTTTGAACGCAGATTGTAATCGTCAATATACAAATGAGGTTTAAGATGAAATCAAGTGGCAAACTTGAAGAATTGTTTAGTTTCATATGTTATAAACAATATTTTAATTCATTTTAATTGTCCAATGTTGGCAGTCCACAGTTGATAGTCCACAGTTAGCAATTCAATAATTCATATATAATATTCGAATTAATTAATAAGTATCGTGACCCGTGTACATGTCTCAGACTCGATCACAACTCAAATTATATATATTACTATAGAATCAACCTCAACCCTGTATAGAGAACTCGATTATTACTACATTTAGAGTGTCTATGGTGATTCCAAATAATATATATAGATGCGTCGATTTGATATGTCAAAACCTTGTATACGTGTCCCGATATTTAAAGTGCGTAAAATAAATAACAGAAATTAAATGACGATAAATAAAGTGCGTAAAGTAAATAACAGAAATTAAATGACGATAAATAAAATTGCGAGAATGTAATTTGCGATAATTAAATTGCGATAAATAAAATGTAATATGGAATTAGCAGTTAGCTAGGAACAGTTAGTTAGGATTTTGTTAGCGTGAATTCTTAACAAAATTCCTCATAGTTAATTTGTCTGTTTCTAACAAATTTTTATTTTGTCAAATGTTTTCTTCATTATGCCACTTGTTGGATTCTGATAGGTCAAAATCAAAATATGAAATTGAATAAAAATGATTATTCTGCGGTGAACGGATACGTATATCGGTGGTTGTAAATAGGATAGTAAATGACTGTTGAATCAGATTTGAAAGAATGTACAGTGTAACTTATTAATGTGAAATCTGAATATTCCTCGGGTATTACCTACCCGTTAAAATATTTTCACAATTAACACTTTGTACGAAAGAATTTTTAATTACAGTCTTTATGAAAAAATATATATACATATATATTTTCTTCAGATGTAATCATGGATTTAATGAGTCAATATGATATTAAACTCATTTGATTTACCGTTAGAACAAGAATATAGAATCTCTAAAATATTAGAGATTACATAATCGCCATGTCGGACGAAGATAAATGATGTAGAACGATACGTAGAACGATGATTATACTCGAGATATAGAATGAGATGTTGAGGCATGGATTGTTGATGGTACTGGTGCTGTTATTGATGGTACTGTTGGTGCCGGTGATGTTGCTGAAGCTGGTAAGTTTTGCACCATGTTTTCCAAATTGATTACTCGAGCGTGAAGCTCGTTGACTCTTTGATTACTCCGGGATGATTGGCGGTTGGAACGAGCGGATGAATAAGATCCAGAAATTGAGATAGTATATAATCATGGTGAGATATCCCCAGAAATGAGGGTGAATATGGTGTTTCAAATTGGTTCGCCGGTGAGTGCTTCAGGTTCTTTGCCAAGAGGTGAATTCAGTTGGTGAAAAGGATCGACTTATTCTCATCTTCATTGATTAAGTCGAATATGAACTCATCAGATGAATTGGGGATGGATGATTGGCTGATTCATTCTGGTGACGCTTCTTCCGGAGCTTAGGTGAAAGTCCATGTCGGAATAGTTGTCGGAATAACTATCGAAATAGCTATCGGAATCTGAGGGACTCGAACTGATTGAGGGATTCATCTCGTACGATCAGATGAAGGATTTTCGATAAGAAATAGATTATAGGATATAGATTAGTACCCGGCAATACATAATTTACATATGCATATATAATACTAAAATCCCATAAGTTACGAAAGAATCTACGGAAGCTGTCAGGTAAAGGTAACAATAACAGATACGCTAAGATATGAATTTATCTATACACTGTCTATGCAATAGAGGCAGTAAGACATGTCTAGACTAAGAATAATGAGCAGGTAATTTTCTAAGGATGATAAGCAAATGATTTCTGACAAAAAGATAAACAAAACTTTTGACATGCAGACACGGTC
Source organism: Rutidosis leptorrhynchoides (assembly GCF_046630445.1). Classification (NCBI taxonomy): domain Eukaryota; kingdom Viridiplantae; phylum Streptophyta; class Magnoliopsida; order Asterales; family Asteraceae; genus Rutidosis; species Rutidosis leptorrhynchoides. The sequence goes on from NC_092340.1 coordinate 206,039,802, forward strand.
GAAGTCCAGACTCACTAATGCATCCTAACGACTATCAGTTAGACACACTAATGCAAGACCTGGTTCGCTAAGACCACCGCTCTGATACCAACTGTAGAGACCCGTCCTAATCCATCCGGACGAAGTCCATATTGATTATAAATAATTCACAACAGTTGATTACATCGCGAGGTACTTGACCTCTATATGATACATTTTACAAACATTGCATTCATTTTTGAAAAGACAATCTTTCATTACATCGGAAGTTGACGGCATGCATACCATTTCATAATATATCTAACTATAATTGACTTAATAATAATCTTGATGAACTCAACGACTCGAATGCAACATTTTTTGAAATATGTCATGAATGACTCCAAGTAATATCTCTAAAGTGAGCAAATGCACAGCGGAAGATTTCTTTCATACCTGAGAATAAACATGCTTTCAAGTGTCAACCAAAAGGTTGGTGAGTTCATTAGTTTAACATAAATAATCATTTCCATCATTTTAATAGACCACAAGATTTCATATTTTTCCATTTCTCATAAACATACGTCCCATGCATAGAGACAAAAATATCATTCATATGGATTGAACACCTGGTAACCGACATTCACAATATGCATATAAGAATATCCCCATCATTCCGGAATCCTCCTTCGGACATGATATAAATTTCGAAGTACTAAAGCATCCGGTACTTTGGATGGGGCTTGTTGGGCCCGATAGATCTATCTTTAGGATTCTCGTCAATTAGGGTGTCTATTCCCTAATTCTTAGATTACCAGACTAAAAAGGGGCATATTCGGTTTAATAATCCAACCATAGAATGTAGTTTCATGTACTTGTGTCTATTTCGTAAAACATTTATAAAAGCAGCGCATGTATTCTCAGTCCCAAATATATATATTGCAAAAACATTTAAAAGGGAGCAAATGAAACTCACGCATATAATTATTGTAAAACAGTTAATAAAATATTTGCATGTATTCTCATCCTCAAAAATGTAAAGAGTAAAAGGGGAGCAAATGAAACTCACGCATATAATTATTATAAAACAGTTAATAAAACATTTGCATGTATTCTCAGCCCCAAAAATGTAAAGAGTAAAAAGGGAATCAAATGAAACTCACGCATATAATTATTGTAAAACAGTTAATAAAATATTTGCATGTATTCTCGGCCCCAAAAATGTAAAGAGTAAAAGTGGAGCAAATGAAACTCACGCATATAATTATTGTAAAACAGTTAATAAAATATTTGCATGTATTCTCAGCCCCAAAAATGTAAAGAGTAAAAGGGGAGCAAATGAAACTCACCTAATGTATTTTGTAGTAAAAATACATATGACAAAACTGAACAATGCAGGGTTGGCCTCAGATTCACGAACCTCAATGAAGTAGCCCTTAAAAAAATGCCCGAGTTCGGGTTTGAACCCGCGACGTCCTGCTAACCCGATAATATCCCTAATCATTACTCCGCCTTGTATCTTTCTGATTTAATAACTATTAAATTCTTTTAACCCGTTTTAGTCTATTTCATTTTCTTTTTCTTCACCAAAATTCAATCAATCACGTTCATTGTTTTCATCATAAACCGTTACCATATATTAATGAATCCTCATCATCATTTACTAGTGTATTATGTCACCAAAATCATCATCATCCTAATTCAATTATAATTCGAACTTCGCCATCACCATTTATCATCTAATAAACTTATCATCTTATCGTGTATCATTTTCATTTTTATGTTTCCTCTTTAACCAAACTTGCTACCATTTTCGATTGTCATTAACTTGACTAACATAATTCGATCATTATCATCTTAAACTATCTTGCTATAATTTAAATACTTCCACAGTTCATCAAACAATTACATTAGCAAGCCTAGTTCCTCGGCCCAATATCACAGTGGATCTCAATACGAAATTTCGGCCCAAGTAGGAAACTGAATATTATCTCAGCCCAACCATCATAATAAATTTTACGGCCCAATTAATCTAGAAGCCTAATAGGAAACAAACATGGATCTCGGCCCAACAAGCTAATCAAAAGTTCATGGCCCAATGTTATATCAGTTTTCGTTGTAACAAAAAAAAATAACAAGTCAAAGTGATTTGGTTGTTGAGTGGGTCTTCAACCTTTTTACTGTAATATTCACAATAATATATTGTCACTAGTATATAAGAATAAAGGAGGATAATCCCATCATCTGTTTAATTCGATCCACTAGGTATCTTCCCACTTGCAAAAAGGAATTTTATTCTTAATAAACAATTCTAATGCTTAGTAAATGTCGGCCACTTATTTGTAACAACCTCCTCATGCGTAATTTTGTCTCAAGGAATGTGATGTATTTTAATATTCCAATCAACCAAATTGACAAGCTATATTAATAATATAAGACCCGTAATAATTAACGTTGCATTATAGAACAAATAAAAGGCTAATAAGCCTTGTTTGTTCCAATACGCAATGATAAAACTGGTTAACGTTAATAGGAGGAACAAGATTCCTATATTGAGAACGGGCCAACGAATTCAACGAATGCATCCGTTGTCAGGTTTAGAAGTAAGCCAAATACCGGTGGTGGTTGACGGCTTGGGGTGGTGGATAACGATGGTGGAATGGGTTTCACAAAAAAAAAATTAAAACAAGCAGGAAGGTGGTGATTCAAGTTGTCATTTGAATAAGTATATGAATATTATATAGAAAAGGTAGTGAGTTATAGTGTGTATTGTTTATGGTTTGCAACGAAGACAAAAGCAGTTTATCATGATGAGTCTGTTTCGAAAAGAAAATAGTATAGTAGCGAACAACTCAGATGACGGGTGGTAGTGGTTTGAACATAACGGGAGTTAGAAAAAGAAAAATAGCTGTTTATGGGGCGGTTTTGGTGTTGTTTTGGGTGGTGCTTAATTGGTTTTAACAACTAGTATAAATAAAATAATGATCGAGTAGTTTTCTGAAAGGATAGTGAGGGTTGTGTTCTCGTATGTTTTGGTCTTGTAGTTTGCACAGAAACCAAACGAAAAAGAATAGTAACATATAATGGTTCGAGCAGGTAGCTAGTTTGATGGGGATATTGTTATGTGTTTTAAAGAGGTTGATGATGGGAATCAAAAATAATGGGAGAGATGGCAGAATCAATAAGAGAGAATTAAAGGTGATGGTGTTTGAGAAAATTTATAAGCGTAGTAGTAAGGACTTACAGCAGTATTAGAGAGAGGGGAAAGGAACGTGGTTGTTTGCGTCTACAAGAATAAGACAGGAACCGCTGCGGTGAAAAGTTGTGGTGGTGATGAAGGACGAAAGAGGGTGGCTTGGTGGTTGTTATGGTGTAGAAAGAAAATATAGAAGGAAGAAGAAAGAGTGTTGTGTTATCTCTGCAATGTTTACATATAATATAAATTGAAGTGGTTGCAGAGAATTCAAAAAGCAAAATAGTAATCAACATATAAAATAATTTAGTGATCCACTAATATCTTTACTTAAATCACGGATGACATGGGATAAAATTGAAGATTTTGTTTACTTTTAATTCACGGATGTTTACTATTATAAAGATATTAATAATATAATAATAGTAATAATAAACGTGTGAATTAAAAATATATCTACCGAAAGTTTTGGTTTTAATATTATAGGGACTGTGTATCGTGCGAAATCAGTGGAGGATAAAAGTGTTTTGAAAGAAAAAAAACCCATATTTTAAATTAACTATATTTATTTAATTTGGTCATTAATTTAATAATTAAAAATTGCATCAACTGTCTCTCTCATTTATGGGTAAAATATAAAAAGTGTTAAAATTAAATAATTAGATCCTAAATACACTTTTAATTAGCCTATATTTTATATAACTCATTTTCGGATCACCTTTTATTTTAAAATTACATAAGTTCAAATTTAACTTACTTAATATTAATCGGGACATCAAATGAGTATTACAATCATTTAATATTTATTTTTAATATTCTTTATTTATATATATAGATATGTTTTAAATAATAAATATTATAATATCCTATTTTTATTTTATTTTACATAATTAAATTTTAATAGCAATATAATATTTCAAATTATATTTTCATTTACCATTTATATATATACACACATATCTATTTACAATTAATGGTTCGTGAATCGTCGAAACTGGTCGAAGGTAATTGAATACATGAACATAGTTTCAAAATTTTTGAGACTCAACATTATAGACTTTGCTCATCGTGTCGAAATCATACAAAGATTAAGTTTAAATTTGGTCGAAAATTGCCGGGTCGTCACAACCTCAATCCAGAGGATGAACCAACCGCACTTCATCTACGGAAGAAAAGATTGATGTGTATAGTAATGCACCTGAAAACTCTCGAAAACTGAGTAAACGTTTAACGCGTAGCTGTGCTAATTCCTTTAGTGTTATTATTACCCAAAATAACTTGGTAATTCTTTTCAAAGTAGCAAATTTTGTCATAGCTCCAGCAAGTCAATTTCAACTTTTTGTTCGAAACGACCATTTTATAACCTTGATATATGTGCGTGCTCTTTTATTGTTACCCGGGAACCTTTTATATTCCACCATATTACTAGCAACATTTAATCATCTAAAAACATAAATCTCTTGAAACCACCTCGGACCGATAACCGATGATTCAGATATGGTAACATTAAATACAGAGAAAACGGCAAAATCGTAGATGGTCTTAACGGCCAAAAGTTTGATAATAAAGAAGGGAGTGTTAAGAACGTTCGATAGAAAATTTGGTACTGAAAAACAGGTTGAGCAAACCATGAAGGAGACCAAGGCCAGATACAAGGACCATACCATATATTCAAAGAATCCAGGTAATTCTGGATCCGTTGAAATCTTTAGAGAATATCTTGCTCCGAAGTCATGTTAAAATCTTGCGGGAAATTTTTCTTCATCAACCTTCGAACATGGAAATTCCAAAATATCATCATAAATATCTTCGATATTTCTGAGGATATTTTCATAAATATTCTCGTCCGAAATTATATACCTCTTCGTGCTTCCTGTGTTTCATTATATTGGAAACTTCTGTAAAATCCAAGTTTAATTTATGAATGAATTCTGGAGAAATGTAAAGAAATTGATGCATGAATTAGTATAATATAATGACACTTGATCAACGTGATTATATTACAGTAAGTCATGCTGAGTTTCTAATGGAACGTGATGATTCACAGATTCTAACGTCATCATGTGCCATGTTACACGACTCATACATTCTACCTAAGCTTCAAACATAATCGAAAACATATCTTCCTGATAGTTATATCTTTTCTCCTGAATTCTGATAATCTAACCAATCAAGATCGTGCTATTACAATTTCTCTCTTAGCACATTAGTCATGTTCATTCGAAACTTCATATCTACGAATTCCGAACCATTATTCGCTTGATTTAAAGTCAGGAAGAGAAAACAAAAGTATGGAACTCCAAAGTATAAAGGAAATGAAGAGGGTGAATTTATAGTGAAATATCAGACAGAGCAATCGAGTCAGATCATCGCATTTAACCAAAAAGGATCTTAATTTCCTTATTCGCCGAAAAAAAAAATTAAATCTTTTAGATTTCGAAGATTTTCTTTAAATCCATTGAATTCCGAAATTCAACCCTGACTCTGTCAAAAGTTAAGACGCACCTTATTCTTTAAATTCAACCGTGACTACGTCATTGATTAATATGAACTTGCATTTTTTTTTTCTTTCTTATCACTCTTTTGCGATAGCTTCAATCGTACGCTTCAAATGATCGAATCGTTTTATCTATATTAATCAATAATGATAAAACTCTAACTCATATTTGTCATAAAAACATCCTTATAGTTAACCATGACGACCTCACTCAAATTTCGGGACGAAATTTCTTTAACGGGTAGGTACTGTAGTGACCCGGAAATTTCCGATCAAATTTAAACCTTAATCTTAATATGAATTCGACATGATAAGCAAAGTCTGTAATGTTGAGTTATGAAATTTTTAAACTGTTTAGATGGATTCATTTGACCTTTGACTAATCCCGATTATTCACGAACCATTGCTTATAAATATGTGTATATATATAAATATGTGTATATATAAATATATGTATTTATATATAATAACATGAAAATTAATAAACTATTATATACATTTATTGTTATAAATAAATATGTACAATAAAATACATTGTAATAAAAACTATTATTTTATATGTATATTTTTTTTTGTATATATATATTGTTATATTTAATTTAATTATTTAATATATATTTATTGGCGTAGTAAATGTTGTTATTTAAAACTGTTTATATATATACATAGTGTATATTAAGTATAATTAATTTTGAGCTTAAATGGTAAATGTCTGTAACTTTCGATTGACGTTTAATTATTTTTAAAATAGGTCTAATATATATATATATATATATATATATATATATATATATATATATATATATATATATATATATATATATATATATATATATATATATATATATATATATATATGAAGTTTTAAAATAAAAGTTGTTCCAAATTTTGATTAAAAAGATAATAGTTTTGATAAATATTTTCTTTACCTTTTCAATCGAAATTTTTGTACTCCGTACAAATAAATTAGAACAAAAAAATAAATATTTATCGAATCTTTTTGATTAGATTTCAAACAGGTAATGACCAGAATAAATAAATGGTCTTAATTTAAAATTTTGGGATTTTTAGGAACACTTTTATACGTCAACTGTTTAGCAATGGACACGATATCGTCATCCGTGATAGAGTGTCGGCACATAATTCCACATGTTGCACTGTATGATCACGTACCACTATCAATTGATGTATGTGCTTATTTTATATTTATTATAACTATTATTATATTATATATGTATCTATTGAAAATATATCCGTGAACCCAATTACAAGATATTTGAATGGGATACAGTGTTGCTTTTGTTTCTGCTCCCCATCAATCTAAATTTAGAGAAGTATATACTTTTATATATTATTATTATCTACATTATAAAGGAATCGTGTATCTTTCACTTTGTTTCAATAACTCATCTTCACATCTATATCTCTTCCCTCCCTCTCTAAAAATCTCACCATCTCTGTGAGTTACTGTAATTAGCAAGAACCACCCCACCACTTGACTTCTCCAATGACCACCACCAATCACTTTAGTCACCACCATAACAAACCGCCACTCTCATTATCAAAGAAACCAAAACCCGTTTCTAAATCCTTGCTACGGCTTGACTATTATTCATTGACATCACCTCCATGAATACCATCACCAACATTAACCACTATTAAGAATAATCACCTTATATCTCACTTCCTCTCTCTCTCTCTCTCACGTTTGATTCGAATTTGAACAACCAAAGGAACATCATCACCATCACGGTCATAAACCACCATTCGTTACTACAATTTTCTGTTTCTTTTTTTGAACCCGTCACCATCACTCTAGTTTCTGTTTTTCTATCGAGCTCCATCACCAACTTCAAACCACAACAAATCACCAAGTAAACCATCACCTTTTCTTCTCATGTTTCTGCTCCAAACAAACACCTATCTACTGCTACAGCTCTTGTCACCACTAATTTTTGTTTTTGTTTCGAACCACCACAACAACCACTCCTTTAAATTAAAATTCCACCTACGGTGACAGATTCATGAAACCAACATAAAAACCATACACCAAAAATCATCAACTATATTAGCTTCTGTTAGTTCTTGAACTGCCACAATCTCTTTTATTTGAGAACCAATCTTTTCGTGATTATTGCTATTTTGTTGGATTTTAATCCATTTGAAAACACCACACAAGCACTATATATTCAAGTTATAGCCTGCAATAATATTTCAACTACTTTTGTGTATTACTTTTCTTTTGGCCGATTTTTATCAAGAATGGATACCCCACTCGAAAAGTTATTCGTTAGTGGGATTTTAGGAATAATTATTATATTGGAACGTGCTTATATTTTGGAATAAAAGGTAATATTGACCGAGTATTATATCTAATCATATCTACAGCCGTTTCAAAATTTCTGTTACCAAAACCAATAATATTTTTTTTTCCTTGCTCGATACCCTATTGTTGTTATTAAACAGACACCTTTATTTTTATTGAGCTACTGATTGGAAAATATAATGATGAAGAATTATAAAGGAGATAATGGTAGTGGTGTATGGGAACTACAATTTGCTTTACCTTTCCTGTTACATTTTTTTTTAAAACACCGAATCCTATAAAATCCAACCTAGTGAGGCTCGTGGATATTGGGCTGTAAAGATCTTTATACTTGATGGGCTAAGACCCAATTCATGTTACTAGTTGAAACGAATTAAGGATGTCATGACTGTGTGAGCGTTACATGATGATGAGGGTGTTCATGTTATTAGGTGTAAGATTATATTGGTGATGAGGATATTATGGATGATCTGTAATGCACAATTATATCAACGATGATGATAAGATGATAGACGATACATATGATTATGATTATCGAGTTATTTATGAAGCGAAGTATTATTATGTTACTGGAATTAGTCTGTTATGATTATAATTAAATGATGGAAGAAGATGATGATAATGTTGGATCATGATGAAAAGTGGTTTTGTTAAAAGGAAAGAAATACGGGTTAAATGGATATGGGTATGATAATCAACAAATAAACAGAAATGGAGGAATGGTTAGGATTGTTTTCGGGTTAGCAGGACGTCGCGGGTTTAAACCCGGACTTGGGAAATTTTTTTTTAAAAGGGCTACTTCTTTGAGGTTCTTGAATCCGAGGCCAACCCTGCATTGTTCAATATAGTCATATGTATTTTTACTACAAAATACATTAGGTGAGTTTCATTTACTCCCTTTTTACTCGTTACATTTTTGGGCTGAGAATACATACAAATACTTTATTAACTGTTTTACAATATTTATATGCGTGAGTTTTCATTTGCCTTTTTACCCTTTACATCTTTGGGCTGAGAATACATGCAAATGCTTTATTAATTGTTTTACAATATTTATATGTGTGAGTTTCATTTACTCCCTTTTTACTCATTACATTTTTGGGCTGAGAATACATGCAAATACTTTATTAACTGTTTTACAATATTTATATGCGTGAGTTTTCATTTGCCTTTTTACCCTTTACATCTTTGGGCTGAGAATACATGCAAATGCTTTATTAACTGTTTTACAATATTTATATGCGTGAGTTTCATTTGCCCTTTTTTACTCTTTACGTTTTTGGGCTGAGAATACATGCAAATGCTTTATTAACTGTTTTGCAATATTTATATGCGTGAGTTTCATTTGCCCTTTTTTTACTCATTACATTTTTGGGCTGAGAATACATGCAAATACTTTATTAACTGTTTTACAATATTTATATGCGTGAGTTTCATTATTCCTTTTTTTAAATGCTTTTGCAATATATATTTTTAGGACTGAGAATGCATGCGCTTTTATAAATGTTTTACGGAATAGACACAAGTAATCAAAACTACATTATATGGTTGAATGATCGAAACTGAATATGCCCCTTTTTATTAAGTCTGGTAATCTAAGAATTAGGGAACAGACACCCTAATTGACGCGAACTCTAAAGATAGATCTATCGGGCCCAACGAGCCCCATCCAAAGTACCGGATGCTTTAGTACTTCGAAATTTATATCATGTCCGAAGGAGGATCCCGGAATGATGGGGATATTCTTATATGCATATTGTGAATGTCGATTACCAGGTGTTCAATCCATATGAATGATATTTTTGTCTCTATGCATGGGATGTATGATTATGATAAATGGAAATATGAAATCTTGTGGTCTATTAAAATGATGGAAATGATTATTTATGTTAAACTAATGAACTCACCAACCTTTTGGTTGACACTTTGAAGCATGTTTATTCTCAGGTATGAAAGAAATCTTCCGCTGTGCATTTGCTTATCTTAGAGATATTACTTGGAGTCATTCATGACATATTTCAAAAGACCTTGCATTCGAGTCGTTGAGTTCATCAAGATTATTATTTAGTCAATTATAGTTAGATATATTATAAAATATTATGCATGCCGTCAACTTTCGATGTAATGAAAGACTGTCTTTTCAAAAATGAATGCAATGTTTGTAAAATGTATCATATAGAGGTCAAGTACCTCGCGATGTAATCAACTGTTGTGAATCGTTTATAATCGATATGGACTTTGTCCGGATGGATTAGGACGGGTCCTTTCACAGATGGTTTAGTGAGTAGTCGGTTTAACGAGAGGTCGGAGGTTCGAGCCTCACGGGAGGCACGATTTTTTTTGAAACTCTTCCTTAAGGTAGTTTCCTATTATTATTATTATTATTATTATTATTATTATTATTATTATTATTATTATTATTATTATTATTATTATTATTATTATTATTATTATTATTATTATTATTATTTTTATTATTGTTATTGTTATTAATTATTATTAATGTCATTATTATCTAAGTATTATTGTTATTAGTATTATTATTAGAATGAGGATTAACAAAATAAGTATTATTAAGTATCAAATATAAATATAATTTTTTTTATTATTATTATTATTACTACAATTGTTATTGATATCATAAAAGGATAATAACTTTATTAGGAATTGACTAAGTATAATTGTAATATGATGAACACGATTGTGATAATAAAAGATTATAAGTATTACGAATTAGTTACGAATATAATTAAGACTATATGTGATGTTACAAAAGATTATAAGTATTACGAATTAGTTACGAATATAGTTAAGACTATATGTGATGTTACAAAAGATTATAAAGTGTTTAAGATTTAAAACATGAATGTAAAGTTAAGAGATGTATTGCGAAGATTCTTTTTATAAAAATATGATCAATAAAATCATATAAAATCATAGGTTATAATCTGAACTTGATCATGAATATGGTTATGATATAAAAATAATGATGGTTATGAATTTTTTTTTTAAACAAAGTATTTTAATTACTAGCATTACTACTATTATTATGATTAATATTATATTATGAGTATGATGATAGCAAATAAATAAATATACTTACTACATATACAATAATTATATTAAGGTTCCATATAACTATATATTAAAATTATCTAGATAAATATTTACATGTAACAAATTATTTATTTTCAAACATAATAATAAATACGTATACATACATGCATATATATGCATGGATATACATATTAATATAACTAAAGGTATAGATCTTAATCATTTTAAAATATATATACAAAATGAATATATATAACATATAATTTGAGATATAATATAAATATATGTTTTTAAATGGAATTAAATATAAATCCTATATAACTACAAATATATACACACACACATATATATATATATATATATATATATATATATATATATATATATATATATATATATATATATATATATATACATATATATATATATATATACATATATATATATACATATATATATATATATACATATGTATATTAATAAATAAAATTATGTGGTTGCCATTATATATTTTAATATATATACAAATGATATAGGTTCATGAATCCGAGGCCAACCCTGCATTGTTCAGTTGTTCATTATAGTGATATGTATTTTTACTACAAAATACATTAGGTGAGTTTCATTTACTCCCTTTTTACTATTTACATTTTTGGGATGAGAATACATGCAAATGCTTTATTAACTGTTTTACAATATTTATATGTGTGAGTTTCATTACTCCTTTTTTAAATGATTTTGCAATATATATTTTTGAGACTGAGAATACATGCGCTGCTTTTATAACTGTTTTACGAAATAGACACAGGTAATTGAAACTACATTCTATGGTTGAATTATTAAATCGTATATGCCCTTTTTATTAAGTCTGGTAATCTAAGAATTAGGGAACAGACACCCTAATTGACGCGAATCCTAAAGATAGATCTATCGGGCCCAACAAGCCCCATCCAAAGTACCGGATGCTTTAGTACTTCGAAATTTATATCATGTCCGAAGGAGGATCCCGGAATGATGGGGATATTCTTATATGCATATTGTGAATGTCGGTTACCAGGTGTTCAATCCATATGAATGATATTGTTATCTCTATGCATGGGACGTATGTTTATGAGAAATGGAAATATGAAATCTTGTGGTCAATTAAAATTATGAAATGATTATTTATGTTAAACAAATGAACTCACCAACCTTTTGGTTGACACTTTAAAGCATGTTTATTCTCAGGTACGAAAGAAATCTTCCGCTGTGCATTTGCTCACCTTAGAGATATTAATTGGAGTCATTCATGACATATTTCAAAAGACGTTGCATTCGAGTCATTGAGTTCATCAAGATTATTATTAAGTCAATTATAGTAAGATATATTATGAAATGGTATGCATGCCGTCAACTTTCGATGTAATGAAAGATTGTCTTTTCAAAAACGAATGCAATGTTTTGTAAAATGTATCATATAGAGGTCAAGTACCTCGCGATGTAATCAACTATTGTGAATCGTTTATAATCGATATGGACTTCATCCGGATGGATTAGGACGGGTCTCTACATCTTTAACTTGCATACCTTTTTAGGATATTTTGGATCAACAAAACATTCAGGCTGAACCATATAGACATCTTCCTCAAGATGTCCATTTAGGAAAGCGGCCTTGACATCCATTTGCCATATTTCATAATCATAATGGGCAGCAATGGCAAGTAATATCATAATAGACTTTAGCATTGCCACAGGCGAAAAAGTTTCATCATAGTCAACCCCTTGAGTTTGAGTGAAATATTTTGCTACAAGTCTAGCTTTATATGTATCCAAGTTTCCATGTATGCCGGATTTCATTTTGAAAAGCCATTTACAATCAACTTGCCTTGAGCCAGTCGGTTGTTCAACAAGTTCCCAAACTTGGTTATCATACATGGATTGCATCTCAGCGTTCATGGCTTCCTGCCATTTATCCTTATCAATCCTTGATAAAGCATCTTGGTCGTTTGTTGGTTCATCCAAATCAACCACATAGCAACCATCCATGAGAAACCCATATCTCTCAGGAGGATTACTAATCCTACCAGATCTGCGAACGTCTTGTGTATTTTGATCATCCATTTGATCACTCTCAACATTTTCATGTTGAGTGCTAGTGTCAACCAATTGTGTATCATCTAGTTGATCTTGAACCTCTTCAAGATCTATCTTCCTTTCACTATTTCCTTCCATTAGGAACTTAGTTTCAAGGAATTCAGCTTTTCGAGCAACAAATACATTTTGCTCGGTTGGATCATAGAAATAGTATCCCATATCATCCTTGGGATATCCTATGAAGATACACTTCGTGGATCGAGCATTTAACTTATTAGGGACGTAACGCTTAGGATAAGCTTCACATCCCCATACCTTTAAGTATGATAGAGATGGAGGTTTTCCAAACCACATCTCCTGAGGAGTTCGTTCCACTCTTGGTTGGGGCCATATTTAAAATACGAGCCACGGAGCATAGACAATAACCCCAAAATGATAGAGGTAACAAGCTTCTAGCCATCATAGATCGAACCATATCCATTAGGGTTAAGTTCCTCCTTCCGGAAACTCCATTAAGTTGAGGTGTTCCAGGAGGAGTAAGTTGCGAGATAATCCCACAACTTCTAAGATGATCTTGGAAAGCATCGCTTAGGTATTCACCTCCTCTATCGGTACAAAGTACCTTGATTATCTTATTGAGTTGATTTTGTACTTCGTTTTGATATTCCTTGAATGCTTCAAAAGTTTTGTCCTTGTGTCTTAATAAGTAGACATATCCGAAATGACTAAAGTCATCAATGAAAGTAACGAAGTATCTTTCACCATTCCTAGTAATGGGCTTAAAGGGTTCACATACATCCGAATGTATTAATCCCAATAAGTCTTTAGCCCTTTCATTGGTCCCTTTGAAAGGTGCTTTTGTCATTTTGCCTTGTAAACAAGATTCGTATACATCAAATGAGTTTAGCTCACTTGATTTTAAAAGGCCATTCTTTTGAAGTGTATGCATTCGGTTCTTGTTTATGTGACCAAGGCGACAATGCCATAAGTAGGAATTACTCAAATCCCTTTTGAGTTTCTTGGTGTTTGCATGGTATATTGAGCTATTGTATGATGTGTCATCATGAACCAATTCATAAATACCATTCAAAGGCGAAGCCTTAAAATAGAACACATTATCTAAAGAAACATGGATATTATCATTAATGAAATTAAGATTAAAACCACATTGTTTCAAACGGGATACAGAAATAATGTTTCGAGATAAATCGGGTGCATACAAAACATTTTTCAAAATAAACTCCAAACCACTTGGAAGCTTTAAAATAAAGTCTCCTTGAGCTACTACGTGCACCTTAGCTCCATTTCCCATGTAGAGACTTGACGTTCCTGCTTCTTGTTTACTTCTTTTGAACCCCTGCATAGAATTGCAAATGTGAGTTCCACATCTTGTGTCTAATACCCATGTATTAGAAGAAGTAATACTAAGCTCTATGTATACCATATATACATTACCTGAGGTTTGCCCTGCATCCCTCTTCTCTTTCAACTCCTTCAGGTAGACCGGGTAGTTGCGTTTCCAGTTGTAGTGACCCGAACTTTTCCGAACCATTCTATGATTATATGTTTAATGAAAACTATATTTACATGATTAAATGTTTCCAACATGTTAAGCAATCAAACTTGTTAAGACTTGGTTAATTGAAACGGAAATTTTGTAAACGTCTGATTACCCAGTTTGACCAATGATTCACAAACGCTATAAGTTGTATATGACATGATGATACATAAATGAATAAATATATATGTTTAACATGATATAATGATCATAAATTATCTCATTAAAATAGTAACAATAAGCTATATACTTAAAAAGGAGACTATTGACGTATAAAACTAGAAACGATACATATAACGATTATCGTTATAACCACGTCTTACTAAATATATATGAAGCATATTAATACATTGTTATATTATATATAACATGATAATATGATAATTAAATATATCATTAAGTGTATTAACATTGAACTTCATAAGTAAAAACAAGACTACTAACTTAAGGATTTCGAAACGAGACATATATGTAACGATTATCGTTGTAACGACATTTAAATGTATATATCATATTAAGATATATTAATATATCATAATATCATGATAATATAATAATTTAAAATCTCATTTGATATTATAAACTTTGCGTTAACAACATTTAACAAGATCGTTAACCTAAAGGTCTCAAAACAACACTTACATGTAACAACTAACGATGACTTAACGACTCAGTTAAAATATATATACATGTAGTGTTTTAATATGTATTCATAAACTTTTTAAAGACTTCAAGACACTTATCAAAATACTTCTACTTAACAAAAATGCTTACAATTACATCCTCGTTCAGTTTCATCAACAAATCTACTCGTATGCACCCGTATTCGTACTCGTACAATACACAGCTTTTAGATGTATGTACTATTGGTATATACACTCCAATGATCAAATCTTAGCAGCCCATGTGAGTCACCTAACACATGTGGGAACCATCATTTGGCAACTAGCATGAAATATCTCATAAAATTACAAAAATATGAGTAATCATTCATGACTTATTTACATGAAAACAAAATTACATATCCTTTATATCTAATCCATACACCAATGACCAAAAACACCTACAAACACTTTCATTCTTCAATTTTCTTCATCTAATTGATTTCTCTCAAGTTCTATCTTCAAGTTCTAAGTGTTCTTCATAAATTCCAAAAGTTCTAGTTTCATAAAATCAAGAATACTTCCAAGATTGCAAGTTTACTTCCAATTTTTCTAAATCCATTCCAAATAATCATCCAAGATCAAGAAACCTTTGTTACTTACAGTAGGTTATCTTTCTAATACAAGGTAATAATCATATTCAAACTTTAATTCAATTTCTATAACTATAACAATCTTATTTCGAGTGGAAATCTTACTTGAAATTGTTTTCGTTTCATGATTCTGCTTCAAGAACTTTCAAGCCATCCAAGGATCCTTTGAAGCTAGATCCATTTTTCTCATTTCCAGTAGGTTTATCCAAGGAACTTGAGGTAGTAATGATGTTCATAACATCATTCGATTCATACATAAAAAGCTGTCTTATTCAACGTTATAAACTTGTAATCACTAGAACATAGTTTAGTTAATTCTAAACTTGTTCGCAAATAAAGTTAATCCTTCTAACTAGACTTTTAAAATCAACTAAACACATGTTATATATCTATATGATATGCTAACTTAATGATTTAAAACCCGGAAACACGATAAACACCATAAAACTAGATATACGCCGTCGTAGTAAAACTGGGGGCTGTTTTGGTTGGGATAATTAAAAGCTATACTTCTGAAAAAATGATTTTTCTTATGAACATGAAACTATATCCAAAAATCATGGTTAAACTCAAAGTGAAAGTATGTTTTTCAAAATGGTCATCAAGATGTCGTTCTTTCGACGGAAATGACTACCTCTTTCAAAAATGACTTGTAACTTGTATTTTCGACTATAAACTTATACTTTTTCTATTTAGATTCATAAAGTTAAGTTCAATACGAAACCGTGGCCACTGGAATCACTCAAAACGGATTAGAAACGAAGAAATGGCGAGTAAAACAAGATTGATAAAAACTACTCATTTTACCTACGTGAAAGTTAGTAATAAATCTATTCCAACCATAACCTAATCAACTTATATTATATATTATGTAATCTTGAGATACCATAGACACGTATACAATGTTTCGACCTATCATGTCGACCCATCTATATATATATATTGCGGAGCAACCATAAACACTCTATATGTGAATGTTGGAGTTAGCTATACAGGGTTGAGGTTGATTCCAAAATATATATATAGTTTGAGTTGTGATCAATACTGAGATACGTATACACTGGGTCGTGGATTGATTCAAGATAATATTTATCGATTTATTTCTGTACATCTAAATGTGGACAACTAGTTGTAGGTTACTAACGAGGACAGCTGACTTAATAAACTTAAAACATCAAAATGTATTAAAAGTATTGTAAATATATTTTGAACATACTTTGATATATATGTATATATTGTTATAGGTTCGTGAATCGACCAGTGGCCAAGTCTTACTTCCCGACGAAGTAAAAAATCTGTGAAAGTGAGTTATAGTCCCATTTTTAAAATCTAATATTTTTGGGATTAGAATACATGCAGGTTTTATAAATGATTTACAAAATAGACACAAGTACGTGAAACTACATTCTATGGTTGAATTATCGAAATCGAATATGCCCCTTTTTATTAAGTCTGGTAATCTAAGAATTAGGGAACAGACACCCTAATTGACGTGAATCCTAAAGATAGATCTATTGGGCCTAACAAACCCCATCCAAAGTACCAGATGCTTTAGTACTTCGAAATTTATATCATATCTGAAGGAGGATCCCGGAATGATGGGGATATTCTTATATATGCATCTTGTTAATGTCGGTTACCAGGTGTTCACCATATGAATAATTTTTATCTCTATGTATGGGATGTATATTGAAATATGAAATCTTGTGGTCTATTGTTACGATTTGATATATATAGGTTAAACCTATAACTCACCAACATTTTTGTTGACGTTTAAGGCATGTTTATTCTCAGGTGAATACTAAGAGCTTCCGCTGTTGCATACTAAAATAAGGACAAGATTTGGAGTCCATGTTTGTATGATATTGTGTAAAAACTGCATTCAAGAAACTGATTTCAATGTAACATATTTGTATTGTATCTAATAACCCGTCCTAATCCATCCGGACGAAGTCCTTATCGATTATAAACGATTCACAACAGTTGATTACATCGCGAGGTACTTGGCCTCTATATGATACATTTTACAAACATTGCATACGTTTTTGAAAAGACAATCTTTCATTACATCGAAGGTTGACAGCATGCATACCATTTTATAATATATCCACTATAATTGACTTAATAATAATCTTGATGAACTCAACGACTCGAATGCAACGTCTTTTAAAAGATGCCATAAATGACTCCAAGTAATATTTCTAGAATGAGCAAATGCACAGCGGAAGACTTCTTTCATACCTGAGAATAAACATGCTTTAAAGTGTCAACCAAAAAGGTTGGTGAGTTCATTAGTTTATCATAAGGAATCATTTCATAATTTTAATAGACCACAAGATTTCATATTTCCAATTCTCATAAACATACGTCCCATGCATAGAGACAAAAATCATTCATATGGATTGAACAT
This sequence comes from Rutidosis leptorrhynchoides, assembly GCF_046630445.1. Classification (NCBI taxonomy): domain Eukaryota; kingdom Viridiplantae; phylum Streptophyta; class Magnoliopsida; order Asterales; family Asteraceae; genus Rutidosis; species Rutidosis leptorrhynchoides. The sequence continues at coordinate 206,058,129 of NC_092340.1, forward strand.
CTGGTAACCGACATTCACAATATGCATATTAGAATATCCCATTATTCCGGGATCCTCATTCGGACATGATACAAATTTCGAAGTACTAAAGCATCCGGTACTTTGGATGGAACTTGTTGGGCCCGATAGATCTATCTTTAGAGTTCGCGTCAATTAGGGTGTCTGTTCAATTACTTGTGTATAATGTAGTTTCAATTACTTGTGTCTATTTCGTAAAACAGTTATAAAAGCAGCGCATGTATTCTCAGTCCCAAAAATATATATTGCAAAAGAATTTAAAAAGGGATTAATGAAACTCACCATACTGTATTTTGTAGTAAAAATACATATGACGTCATTGAACAAGTATAGGGTTGGCCTCGGATTCACGAACCTATATCAAGTATATTCATTAACACCTTGTGATATTAATCAACTAAGTTTATATATATTTTATAGTATATATAGATGCATATCCTTATATATAATTATATTAATCCTTATAAATTTTGGTAATACTTATATGATATATACACTTTATTAGATGTTACATTAATATAAATAATATTATATTAGTTAATATATTAAAATCTGAAATTAGTATACTTATGATATATGTAATAAATATAAATTTTTATATTGATATCAATTGTTTGTAAGAATATAATTATAATAAGAATAATATGGTGATATTAGTAATTAGATTTGAAATAAATAATAATATAATAATAATAATAATAATAATAATAATAATAATAATAATTATTATTATTATTATTATTATTATTATTATTATTATTATTATTATTATTATTATTATTATTATTATTATTATAATAATAATAATGATAATGATAATGATAATGATAATAATAATAATAATAATATTAATAATGATACAACTAATGATAATAATGATAATATTAAAATGTTACTTTTAAATGATAATTTCTAATGATAATACTAATGATAAATTTAATAACAAAAATGATAATTTTGATAAAATGTTCATTTCAATAATAATGCTCATTCTAATAAAAAATGATAAATTTAACAGTATTGATACTTTTAATAATACTAATACTAATATTAATATAAATGACATTTAATGTTAGTAATAATAATAATAATTAACCTAACAATAATAACAATAATTAATAATAATAACAATAATAGTAAAGATAATAATAATGATAAGTAACTACCTCAAATAGGCAAAAAAATAAATTGCCCACAACGGGAATCGAACCCATGACCTCTCGAACACCCGACACCCTTCTTAACCGTTCCACTGCTCTTGCTTTTCTAATTACAATTCCGGCGTAGTACTATTTAAGCCATCTCTCGGCACAATTAGCACTTGGTTTAATTACTCGGCCCAACAGAGTGAATACACGACCCAATTCGTTTCTGGCCCAACAGCGATTTTGTTACTAAAAAGAAAATTAGTGATGTGGCCTAGGTTCGAACCTAGAACCTCTCGTTCCCTTAACACTCTCACAACCATTGAACTAAGCCTATTTTTCTGAAATAATAACCAAACTATATTTATTTAAACTCAACCTCGCATTCTAACTTCTTCTTCCACCATTATTAAGATTAAACCGAACCAAGAAAATCAAACTCGACTAAAGTGAAATTATTGATCAGTGTTAAGATTAAAAATTGATCAAAAACCATTAGTTAGTATAAAAAAAAATTAAAAAAAAATAAAAAGTAACCAGCTGCTGTGCAGCGACCGAAACCAAAAAAAAATAATATAGTTTTCGATTTTTAATATGGTTTTGTTATAGATTATAACACAAAATAGTTTGATATAAATATATAGAAACTAATGGAATCATTAATTCAACTTAATGCTTAACAGAAAATTCGAATTTGATCATAGAATGATGTTTGACTTTTTTATTTCAAATACTTTGACTTTGAAATTAGGACTGGATAAGAAGAATTAGAAGTTGAAACTTTGCAGGAAGTTCGTTAAGATGATTCCTAACAAGATTGCAATTCTAATTTTTGAGATTAATTTGTATTCAGACATTTAAAAAAAATACAGAGGTAACGAACCTGCTATTTTTCTTTCGCACAATTAAGATGATATAATCATATTGTGATAGAATGATTGATACAGAAGTATTAGTTGACCTTTGTAGGAGTCGACAAGTAATCACGGATCAGGAAAAAAAATGAAGAAAACAAAACACTGATTGGAAGTATATACGCGTTCTTTTTTTTTATATATTTATATTTACATATAATATATATAATACTAAAAATAATAATAATATTAATAATAATAATAATAATAATAATAATAATAGTAACTCTTAAGGAATATGGTAATAATATCTAGATATGATACTAATTTTTGATACAAATATTAATATACACATGAATATAATAATAATAACATGTTAATTATATTATAACTTGTAACTCTATATATATTTGTATATATATTTATATATATATTATTGTATTTAGATATATCTGTATACCTATATGTATTATATTTAGTCTCATTAATTAGTAAATATAATTATAATAATACTTCTTATAGTAATGAGAGTAATCATATTGTTGTATTAATTTTTAATATATTTATATTACATGTTATCATTTGTAATTTTTATTACCTAATAACTTACATTGGATAGTAATTTCTTAAATATATGTATATCTATATAACAATAACTATTAATAGAAATTTAATATCATGTATCTTATTTTACATATTTAATTCTAATGGTTAAATTATATTTCATAATTTTAAGTTAATATACATATACTTACATTTATATACATCTATACATATTTATTTACAAATAATTGTTCGTGAATCATCGGGAATGGTAAAAAGGGCAAATGCATTCAAGTAAACTGTTCCAAAGTTTTGAGGCTTAACTTAACAGACTTTGCTTATTCGTCGTAACTTTTGATAGATTCAGGGTTGAATTTTGAAAGTAAGATGCATCTTATCTTTTGACGTAGTCACGATTGAATTTAGAAAACAGGATGCGTCTTAACTTTTGTCGTTGTTTTGATTGAATTCCGGAATTTAAGGGATTTGAAGAAAATCTTCTAAATCTAAAAGATTTGATTCTTCTGCGAATAAGGAAATTTAGATTTCTATAATTAAATGCGGTGATCTGCCTCGATTCCTCTGTCTGATATTTTCACTATAAATTTTACCTTTTCCGTTCCATTAATCTTCACCACTTTAATACTCAATTCCCAAATTCAAAAGATCGTGAAATGCTTAATCCAGTTCTGATCTTTGTCCTTATCCTGATTATCGCAACAATCATTCTCCTTTTCCAACTTCCACCTGAGGAATCCGTTTATTTCTACTATACTTTAGGGATTATTGTATTTATAATCTTCCCGTGTCTTTATATTGCTATACGCACTGATATCCACGATTTGTAATTTCGGTGTTGTTGTTGGGCTTTATATTTTCTCTTATATTTTGGAGCTCTTTGCCTTTTTATTATCCTCCCGACCTCTAGTAAAGCGAGTAATGGTCCAGAATTCGTAAGTATGGAATTTTGAATAAACATCGTGTTCTAAATAAGAACTAATGTATTAGCACGATTTGATTTATCAAATTACCAGAATCACTGAGAATAGAACTATCAAGAAAATACTTTCTTGATATGTTCAGAAGTTAAGCATAATGAAAGAGTTATGTAACATGGCACGTGATGACGTTAGGATCTGTGAATCATCACGTCCCATTAAAAACTCAGCATGACTTACTGTAATATAATCATGTTGATCAAGTGTCATTATATTATACTAACTCATGCATCAGTTCCCAACATTACTTCAATAACATTCATATTTTAAGCTCGAAAGTTTACAGAATATAGAAACTAACAGTTTCTATATGATGTAATACTGATAGCACGAAGAGATTAATGATTTCAGATAAGAATAATTATAAAAAATATCTCCAGAAATATGGAGGATATTTATAATGAAGGATACGATAATATCTCGGAATATCTAAGATCAGCGGATGATATAAACTATTGTCTGCAAGGGTTTAGAGTAAGGAGCAAGATATTCACTAAAGACTTTAGCAGACATTGAATCATTTGGATTCTTTGAAGTCAAACTTATTCTTTGTAATTTGTCCACGGCTTTCTTCATAGTTTCGCATAATCTGCTTTTCGGTACTAAATTTTCTCTTGAATGTTTCCAATATAATGATACACAGGAAGCACAAAGAGGTATATAATTTCGGACGAGAATATTTATGAAAATATTCTCAGAAATATCGAAGATATTGATGATGATATTTTGGAATTTCTAAGTTCGATGGTTGATGGAGAAAGATTTTCCGCAAGATTTTAACATGACTTCGGAGCAAGATATTCTCTAAAGATTTCAACGGATCCAGAATTATCTGGATTCTTTGAATATAGGGTATGGTCCTTGTATTTGTCCTTGGTCTCCTTCATGGTTAACTCTATCCGTTTTCCAGTTCCAACGTTTCTGAGCTTTTCCAACATATTGTTCTTTATCATCAAACTTTCGACGACTAAGGTCGTTTATGGTTGCCTACAGTTTCTGCTGCTTCATTCAACTTTTTCAACATTCAGAGTATCAATTCGTAAGCTGGGTGCCTTTTCAAAATTTCAGAATTGAAGATCGTAATTCTAGGAGGTAACTGTTATATGTATACATATAACTATTGATGTAGAAATGCTACGAGATTCGAAATACTGATTGCTGATTCCCGGTAATTGGTATGGCAATTATTGTTACAGGCTATAGATGAATACAAGATGGGGTTTCAATGAATATAATGATTTTTCGGAAAGTCCAAATTCATTGAAGTTGCTGGTAATTTTACTGCTGATGTGGTGAAATATAAACGGTTCTCCGGTAACGATGATGACAGGCAAACTTATATATCTAGGTTATAATAAGACTTATTCGAATGGAAGTTGAAGTTGATTTGTTGAAGCTGTGATAAAATTGGCTAATTTGAAAAAGAGTTGCAATGTTACTTTTGCTAATAAATGCCAAAGGATCTGACGTGGCTACATGTTAAACTTTTACTCAGTTGCCGAGAGTTTCTCAGGTGCATAACTATATGCATAAATTTTTCCTTCCGTAGATGAAGTGTGGTTGATTCATCCTATCGATTGAGGTGTTTTCAAGAATCATGAAAGGTTTGAACGCAGATTGTAATCGTGATGATACGAATGGGGTTTAAAAATGAAATCAAGTGGCAAACTTGAAGAATTGTTTAGTTTCATATGTTATAATCAATATGTTAATTCATTTTAATTGTCCAATCTTATTAGTCCACAGTCGATAGTCCACAGTTGACAGTTCAATAATCCATATAAAGTTTAATATATATAATATTCGAATTAATTAATACGTATCGTGACCCGTATTCGTCTCAGACTCGATCACAACTCAAAGTATATATATTATTATAGAATCAACCTCAACACTGTATAGAGAACTCTATCATTACTGCATATAGAGTGTCTATGGTTATTCAAAATAATATATATATATGCATCGATATGATATGTCAAAACCTTATATACGTGTCCCGATATTTAAAATGCGAAAAATAAATAACAGAAATTAAATGACGATAAATAAAGTGCGTAAAGTAAATAACAGAAATTAAATGACGATAAATAAAATTGTGAGATTGTAAATTGCGATAATTAAATTGCGATAAAAAAATTGCGATACGGAATTAACAGGTAGCTAGGAACAGTTAGCTAGGATTTTGTTAGCGTGAATTCTTAACAATATTTCTCATAGTTAACTTGTTTGTTTCTAACAAATTTTATTTTATCCAATGTTTTCTTCATTATGCCACTTGTTGGATTCTGATAGGTCAGAATTCAAATATGGAATTGAATGAAACTGGTTAATTTGTGGTGAACGGATTTGTATATCGGTGGTTATAAATAGGATAGTAAATGATTGTTGAATCAGATTCGAAAAATGTCTAGTGTAACTTATTAATGTGAAATCTAAATATTCTTTGGGTATTACCTACCCGTTAAAATGTTTTCATCATTAACAGTTTGTACAAAAGAATTTTTAATTACAATCTTTATGTAAACATATATACATATATATTTTCTTCAGATGTAATCGTGGATTTAATGAGTCGATATGTTATTAAACTCATTTGATTTTTCATTAGAACAATACTATATAATCTCTAAAATATTAGAGATTACATAATCGCCATGTCGAACGAAGATAAATGATGTAGAACGATTCGCAGATTGATGATTATGCTCGAGGTACATAATGAGATGTTGAGGCATGAATTGTTGATGGTACTGGTGCTGTTATTGATGGTACGGTTGGTGCCAATGATGTTGTTGAAGCTGATACATTTTGCACCATATTTTCCAAATTGATTACTCGTGCGTGAAGTTCGTTGACTTCTTCTATTATTCCAGGATGATTGTCGGTCGGAACGAGCAGATGAATAGGGTTTAGAATTTTGAGATAGTATATAATCATGGCGAGATATTCAGGAAATGATGGTGAATTTGGTGTTTCGGACTGGTTCGTCGGTAAGTGTTTCAGGTTCTTCGCCAATAGGTGAATTCGGTTGGTGGAAGAGATCGCCTTCTTCGCATCTCTATTGATTAAGTTGACTACGAACCCATTAGATGAATTGGGGATGGATGATTGGTTGATTCATTCTGGTGACACTACTTTCGGAGCTTGAGTGAAACTCTATGTCGGAATAGCTGTCGAAATAACTATCGGAATAGTTATCAGAATCTAAGGGACTCGAACTGGTTGAGGGACTCATCTCGTATGATCAGATGAAAGATTTTTGATAAGGAATAGAATAGGATGTAGATTAGTACCCTGCAATACATAATTTACATATGCATATATAATACTAAAATCCCATAAGTTACGGAGGAATTCACGGAAGTTGTCAGGCAAAGTCTACAGTAACAGATATGCTATGATATGAATTAGCAGATACACTAAGATACGAATTTTTATCTATACACTATTCATGCAATCATTGCAGTAGGATGTGTCTAGAATAAGAATGATAAGCAGGTAATTTTCTAAGAATGATAAGCAGATGATTTTCTACTAGAAATGATGAGCAAAACTTTTTGACATGCAGACACGGTCGAAGTCCAGACTCACTAATGCATCCTAACGACTTATCAGTTATACACACTAATGCAGACCTGGTTCGCTAAGACCACCGCTCTGATACCAACTCTAATAACTCGTCCTAATCCATCCGGACGAAGTCCATATCGATTATAAACGATTCACAACAGTTGATTACATCGCGAGGTACTTGACCTCTGTATGATACATTTTACAAACATTGCATTTGTTTTTGAAAAGACAATCTTTCATTACATCGAAGGTTGACAGCATGCATACCATTTTATAATATATCCACTATAATTGACTTAAAAATAATCTTGATGAACTCAACGACTCGAATGCAACGTCTTTTGAAAGATGCCATAAATGACTCCAAGTAATATTTCTAGAATTAGCAAATGCACAGCGGAAGACTTCTTTCATACCTGAGAATAAACATGCTTTAAAGTGTCAACCAAAAAGGTTGGTGAGTTCATTAGTTTATCATAAGGAATCATTTCATAATTTTAATAGACCACAAGATTTCATATTTCCAATTCTCATAAACATACGTCCCATGCATAGAGACAAAAATCATTCATATGGATTGAACATCTAGTAACCGATATTCACAATATGCATATTAGAATATCCCCATCATTCCAGGATCCTCCTTCGGACATGATATAAATTTCGAAGTACTAAAGCATCCGGTACTTTGGATGGGACTTGTTGGGCCCGATAGATCTATCTTTAGAGTTCGCGTCAATTAGGGTGTCTGTTCCCTAATTCTTAGATTACCAGACTTAATAAAAAGGGGCATATTCGATTTCGATCATTCAACCATATAATGTAGTTTCAATTACTTGTGTCTATTTCGTAAAATAGTTATAAAAGCAGCGCATGTATTCTCAGTCCCAAAAATATATATTGCAAAAGCATTTAAAAAGGGATTAATGAAACTCACCATACTGTATTTTGTAGTAAAAATACATATGACGTCATTGAACACGTATAGGGTTGGCCTCGGATTCACGAACCTATATCAAGTATATTCATTAACACCTTGTGATATTAATCAACTAAGTTTATATATATTTTATAGTATATATAGATGCATATCCTTATATATAATTATATTAATCCTTATAATTTGTGGTAATACTTATATGATATATACACTTTATTAGATGTTACATTAATATAAATAATATTATATTAGTTAATATATTAAAATCTGAAATTAGTATACTTATGATATATGTAATAAATATAAATTTTTATATTGATATCAATTGTTTGTAAGAATATAATTATAATAAGAATAATATGGTGAAAGTAGTAATTAGATTTGAAATTAATAATAATAATAATAATAATAATAATAATAATAATAATAATAATAATAATAATAATAATAATAATAATATTAATAATTATTATTATTATTATTATTATTATTATTATTATTATTATTATTATTATAATAATAATGATAATGATAATGATAATGATAATAATAATAATAATATTAATAATGATACAACTAATGATAATAATGATAATATTAAAATGTTACTTTTAAATGATAATTTCTAATGATAATACTAATGATAAATTTAATAACAAAAATGATAATTTTGATAAAATGTTCATTTCAATAATAATACTCATTCTAATAAAAAATGATAAATTTAACAGTATTGATACTTTTTGTAATACTAATACTAATATTAATATAAATGACATTTAATGTTAGTAATAATAATAATAATTAACCTAACAATGATAACAATAATTAATAATAATAACAATAATAGTAAAGATAATAATAATGATAAGTAACTACCTCAAATAGGCAAAAAAATAAATTGGCCACAACGGGAATCGAACCCATGACCTCTCGAACACCCGACACCCTTCTTAACCGTTCCACTGCTCTTGCTTTTCTAATTACAATTCCGGCCTAGTACTATTTAAGCCATCTCTCGGCCCAATTAGCACTTGGTTTAATTACTCGGCCCAACAGAGTGAATACGCGGCCCAACTCGTTTCTGGCCCAACAGCGACTTTTGTTACTAAAAAGAAAATTAGTGATGTGGCCTAGGTTCGAACCTAGAACCTCTCGTTCCCTTAACACACTCACAACCATTGAACCAAGCCTATTTTTCTGAAATAATAACTAAACTATATTTATTTAAACTCAACCTCGCGTTCTAACTTCTTCTTCCACCATTATTAAGATTAAAACCGAACCAAGAAAATCAAACTCGACTAAAGTGAAATTATTGATCAGTGTTAAGATTAAAAATTGATCAAAAACCATTAGTTAGTATAAAAAAAAATAAAAAAATTAAAAAGTAACCAGCTGCTGGGCAGCGACCGAAACCAAAAATATATATATATATATATATATATATATATATATATATATATATATATATATATATATATATATATATATATATATATATATATATAGTTTTCGATTTTTAATATGTTTTTGTTATAGATTATAACACAAAATAGTTTGATATACATATATAGAAACTAATGGAACCATTAATTCAACTTAATGCTTAACAGAAAATTCGAATTTGATCATAGAATGATGTTTGACTTTTTTATTTCAAATACTTTGACTTCGAAATTAGGACTGGATAAGAAGAATTAGAAGTTGAAACTTTGCAGGAAGTTCGTTAAGATGATTCCTAACAAGATTGCAATTCTAATTTTTGAGATTAATTTGTATTTAGATATTTAAAAAAAAATACAGAGGTAACGAACCTGCTATTTTTCTTTCGCACAATTAAGATGATATAATCATATTGTGATAGAATGATTGATACAGAAGTATTAGTTGACCTTTGTAGGAGTCGACAAGTAATCACGGATCAGGAAAAAAATGAAGAAAACAAAACACTGATTGGAAGTATATACGCGTTCTTTTTTCTTTCTTTTTATATTTATATTTACATATAATATATATAATACTAAAAATAATAATAATATTAATAATAATAATAATAATAATAATAATAATAATAATAATAATAATAATAATAATAATAATAATAATAATAGTAACTCTTAAGGAATATGGTAATAATATCTAGATATGATACTAATTTTTGATACAAATATTAATTTACACATGAATATAATAATAATAATAACATGTTAATTATATTATAACTTGTAACTCTATATATATTTGTATATATATTTATATATATATTATTGTATTTAGATATATCTGTATACCTATATGTATTATATTTAGTCTCATTAATTAGTAAATATAATTATAATAATACTTCTTATAGTAATGAGAGTAATAATATTGTTGTATTAATTTTTAATATATTTATATTACATGTTATCATTTGTAATTTTTATTACCTAATAACTTACATTGGATAGTAATTTCTTAAATATATGTATATCTATATAACAATAACTATTAATAGAAATTTAATATCATGTATCTTATTTTACATATTTAATTCTAATGGTTAAATTATATTTCATAATTTTAAGTTAATATACATATACTTACATTTATATACATCTATACATATTTATTTACAAATAATTGTTCGTGAATCATCGGGAATGGTAAAAAGGGCAAATGCATTCAAGTAAACTGTTCCAAAGTTTTAAGGCTTAACTTAGCAGACTTTGCTTATTGTGTCGAAATCATATAAGAATAAAGTTTAAATTTGGTCGGAAATCTCCGGGTCATCACATTGTAAACCATTATGTAATGGTCGTGTGTAAACAGGATATTTTAGATTATCATTATTTGATAATCTACATAAAGCTTTTTAAACCTTTATTTATGAAATAAAGGTTATGGTTTGTTTTAAAAATGAATGCAGTCTTTGAGAAAACGTCTCATATAGAGGTCAAAACCTCGCAACGAAATCAATTAATATGGAACGTTTTTAATCAATAAGAACGGGACATTTCACCAGTGACCCATCTCACCGCAACCAAAGCACAGATCTTCCTTGGGGTTTGCTTTACCATCAACCTTTTGCTTCTTGTTGTTGTTGGTTGGGGTAACCATTTACCCCTTTCCATTGCCCTTGCCTTGGTAGGCGGGTCTTTTCCTCTTAGCCACCTTTGGCTTAGAAGTGTTATTGTTTTTGGACTCACCTTCATTGATCATAAAGATGGGTGAAGCCCTTTTACCCATGCTCGCTTCGGCCGTCTTAAGCATGGCATGTAATTCGCCAATGCTCTTATCCCATCCATTCATGTTGTAATTAATTGCAAATGTGTCAAACCTCTTTGACAAGGAATTAAGGATAAGGTCCGTGGCTAATTCATTAGACACGTTGCAGTTTAGACGGTTCACTCGATCAATTAGGCCTTTCATCTTAAGGACATAAGATGAAACGGATTGGGAGTCGTCCATCCGACATGCATGAAGCGCTCGAACCGTTTCGAAGCGCTCGACACGAGCTTGTTGAAGGAACATCTCCTTCAATTGTGTGATCATGTCATATGCACTATGATGCTCGAAATCCTTTTGGAGTTCTGGTATCATAGTCCCAAGCATGAGGCAAGAAACTTGCACCGAATCGGTGCAATATTTCTCCCAATAAGCCATGCCTTCCGTATCATCCTCATCCGGTTGATCGGGAATGGGGTCTTCTAACACATACGCCCTATCTTCTAGTTTGAGGACTATTCTTAGATTATGAAACCAATCCATGAAGTTTGTATGGTTGAGTTTTTCCTTTTCCAGGATTGACCTCAACGATAGGTTGTTAAAGTTGATAGGTGCTTTTGGAATGTTGTTGTTATTGGCGGCCATCTACAAAATTTAACAAAGTTGTTTAAGTATTAATTTTAATTTAACAATCAATACCCTTTAAATCCAATTGATATTTATTAAATTTTAGAATCCAACGGTAAACCAAATTTCGGTTAGGTGACCTTTATCCCGTCATTTGATTTAGCAAGGTAGTCATTATATGACAATTGCAATCCTTTTGCAACTTCTAAGTTATGGGATCATGCAATCCTTTTGCATGGCATATTTATCCCATCAACGCCTATTTGTTCTTCATGCTTCGGTGACCCTAAGTTCATGATTCCCAAATCAAGTCGTCCTACTTGTGTAAACGTGTAAATTCAATATACAAGTGGTTAGGTGACCTTTATCCCACAAGTGTGCCAAATTCACCTTAATCATATTAGTTTGCTCATAATGGTTAGGTGACCTTTATCCCATCATGAGTTCCCTAGTATGCCTAAGTGTCACACAATAAGGATGGCGTTTAACTTGTTTACCTTGTTAATATAGGGATTTTATGTTTTCGTTAATTCTAGTTTGAGAAAACTTTTATGCCATACACCAACATGCATTTAGTGTATGGTACATATGAAAAACCATTTTCATGTCTTTGTAATTAAGCCAATTACTTGATATAAACCATTTTATATATGTGATCCTTATCATCTTCTTAATAACCGTTTATCAATGTCCTTATGCCACTTTTAATTTAACTAATTAAATTGTTGTTTTGCATGTCGTTAATAATGTCTAATTTAACCAATTAAATTGTCATTTTAGTTTGTTGTTAACTTGTGTGATTAACTTGTAGCATACAAACATACAATCCACAATCACACAATACAACCACGCATGCAAAACAAATATGTTCACAATCAAGCCAATTTGGTAGACATTTGTTTTGCTAAAAACAAATGTCACTGGTTAAGGAGTTATTACACAAAGTAGGAGATTTTAACATCTCCCACTAAATCTTGCATCCAAATGCATGTGTTCTTCCTTTGCTCCACCTTGTGCATCTTCATTCTCTTTACAAAAAAAATATATCCTAATACATTTTTCTCTAGAAAATGAAAATACAACCTAATCTATTTTACATACCAAATATAAAATAAATTATATAACAAATGAATAAATATTACAAACCAAATGAATGAATTAATATTACACACCAAATGAATGAATTAAAACAACCAAACATTTAACCATTCAAACACAAGGTCTAGGTTTGATTGTGAACAACAACATACAACAAAAAATGACCAAATTGCAATTTCCCAACCCATTTGGAACTCCCTAGAATTCGGCCAAACCAAGAACCACCCAAACCCGAACATATTTTTACATTCTACTTTCATGCATGTTACGAGAATGCAAATATGGTGGTTTTTAAAGTCATATATAAGAAGCATATTTCATAGACTTCGGCTCTAGATACCATTGATGGAATTCAACATAACAACAAGTTCTTAATGTTCACATAATTACAAAACCGAATTGTATTTGAGTTAAAGCAACGAAAGCATAATTATTAAGAAAACAAGTTTATATGTTTAACCATTTAAATTGAATCCCATATATGTATCAAGTCATGAACATATGCTTACATATAAAAGAAGGAAGTAAGATTGTACCTCCTCAATATTAATTGAGGGCTAAAATTGTACAGCAGAAAATGATGATGAAGATGATGAAAAAGCCTCTAACTTGAAGCCTCAAGTGTGTAATACCCACAAGCCTTTTGTGCACCAACACCACCTATAATTTGGTTAGGATTTTAGACACTTATCACCTTAATTAACAAGCAAAATCTCCCTCTTTTTTCTTTGAAACACTCGGCAAGCAGCAGCACAAAACAAGAGAGAATAAGTTCAACTTGATGTGTGTAAAATGAGTGAGTCAAATGCTTGGTTTTAGATGATAGCATGCACTTGAGAAGTGTGACATTAAAATTAACAAAACTCTAGCATGGGGTGTCTCCTTGGAGACCCCAAAACTGTCCCCCATGTGTGTTTTATAACAAGGTTTATTTTTTTATAAAACTTGTTATAAAATGTCTTGTAAATACATATAAAACTTGTAATAGAATATGCATTTGTTAAGTTACTTACATTTTATAAACCAATTTATAAAATATAGCACAACATAATTATTTAAACCTATAAATAATTAAATATAAATTATCCAAATAATTTATCTCAAGTGATAATATTTTAGAAAACCGATTTTCTAAAGTTCAAGTGTCATGTATTTAATTAACGATCCAGTCGTTAAGATTAAATACATATAAAGTGTCGGTAAGGTTCTTATTGGGTATGACCCGACTTGTATCATAACATATTAGCCACATTGATTTAATATGTCTCTCGGGCATACGAAATACCTTCACTTCGCAAGACACGAAAGATGATTTCTAGAGATTTTCGAGTATATCGAAAATGAAAGTGTAAACTCAAACTTGTATTTGAGTAATATTCTTGGGTTATTATGAAATGGAATCTATTAGGTTGAAGCATAGATTATAGTTAACGATTGTTAAATTATTAACGAAGGATGTACATCATAGCATATTAGTAACATGAATTAACCGAGTAGTATCTACCAGTTAAGATTCACACGTAATAGCTTAGTACAAAAAGATTTATTATGGTTTCAAAATTTATATATATAAGATATACATATAAATTCTTCAGAGGGAATGAGTTAATACTTCATAACTTATTGATACAATATACTCGTTGTTGATTAGTGATGATGTTCGCGTTGATTATGAATCTGGCAGAGCTTGTGATGTTGTAGGTGCTGCTGGTGCTGATGATGCTGACGGCACTGACGGTGCTGGTGATGCTGACTGTACTATTGATGCTGCTTGTATAACAAGTCTAGCTTGTAAATCGTACACCATTCCAGTCAGGGTTTCTACTCTTTCTTCTATCATTTTGGTCCACTCATCTGATTTATGGTTAAGGCTAGAATAGATAATCTCTAGGACTTTAGAGATTACATAATCGCCACAGATTGTTTCTCCAAGGAAGTTATGAATTAATACTTCATCGGTTATTGTTGTTGGTACTCCTTGGTATCTATGGTGCGTATGACTGATGTTTCGCGAGGTGTATACGAAATAACTATTAAATTTTTCAGGAAATACTATTAAATACGATACAATTTTACACAAGATATTTATTTATTTAGAGAATGGATATACTTAAACCTTGCTACAACACTTATAGGCAGTGTACCTAATCGTACAGTAGTGTAGTTTTTAGTAAGTCCGGTTCGTTCCACAGGGAATCTTTTTAAACAAAGCTTAACGCTATATTAGTTTACTTTTATAAAAATACAAATATATATATAAGTAATATTATTATTATAAAGGGGGGTTTTTACCGTTTAATGACCGGTTTGTCGATTTTAAAACTTTAGTCGCAGTTAAAACCAAATGTAAAATATTAAAAATAAATACAAGACTTAAATTAAAGCATAAAGTAAATAACGATAATGAAATTGCGAATAATAAAAGTGCGATAAAATAAACTTGCGATAATTAAAAAGTACAATAATTAAAAATGCAATTAAATACAATAACAATAAAAATGCGATAATTAGAAGTGCAATTAAATATAAAATAAAGGAAATTAAATATGAAATAAAAGAATTATGCTTATTTAAACTTCCGTAATCATGATGTTTGACGTATTCATTTTAAGCCCATGGGTTAATTGTCCTTTGTCCTGGATTATTTAATATGTCCATACGGATTTGTCCATAATAGTCCATCAGTCATAAATATAAAGAGCGAAAGCCTTCGTCAAATTATTCTTATTCCCGAAGTCAAATATTCCAACTAATTGGGGATTCGAATTGTAACAAGGTTTTAATACTTTGTTTAATGAATACACCAGGTTATCGACTGCGTGTAAACCAAGGTTTTACTACTTTGTTAACAATTACACCAATTACCCTTGAATGTAATTCACCCCTGTTTCAACAAGTCTATTAACTATTAATCCAGTTCCGTATCCGGTAAAATGAATAATTATTGGTATTTATAGATATCCCGCCCACCATACCCAGTCAAGCGTATGTGGTTATATATAAATACGTCAAATTATAAGTTTGTATATTAAATTAACAAGGTATTGTTTAGTTAATATAAAACCCATTAATAGCCCATAGTCTAATTTCCACAAGTGTCGTTCTTTTATCCAAACCCCAATTATGGTACAAATCCCAATTACCTAATTTTAGTAATTAGCCCAACATCATGATTACTTTGGATTAAATAAGCATAATAATAACTTAGCTACGAGACATTAATATAAAAAGGTTGAACATAACTTACAATGATTAAAAATAGCGTAGCGTTACACGGACAGAATTTCGACTTACACCCTTACAACATTCGCTAACATACCCTTATTATTAGAATTATAATTAAAATTAAAATATAAATTATAAATATATATATATATATATTTTACGATATAGATAGAGAGATGGATGGATATATTGTCATTTTTGCGATCAGAATTCGTTTGCTTTTATAGGGATTTTCAGAGTTTGGGGCTCCGCGACTCGCGGCATTTTTGCCTTCAAACTCTGCGAGTCACGGAGTTTGAAATTACAGCTCAGTCCCTTTTGGAGTCTTTCTTGCCGACGGTTTTAAATATTAATATAATATATAAATAATTATAAGAATTATTTAAATATTATATTATATTTATGTGCATAGTTGACTTGTAATTTTTAGTCCGTTGCGTCGAGCGTTGAGAGTTGACTCTGGTCCTGGTTCCGGATTTTCGAACGTCCTTGCGTACAATTTAATATCTTGTACTTTGCATTTTGAATCTTGTACTCTTGTAATTTCGAGACGTTTCTTGTAACGACCCGCACTTTTTCGATCGTTCTATACTTATAAGATTAATATTTACATAAATTAAACCTTACCAACATGATAAGCAATCCAAATTGTTGAGACTTATGTTTTTTAAATGAGTTCTACACAACGTTTGACCGTCTAGTTTGACCGATGATATCACGAACTATACAATATATGATAATTATACGTTTGTGTATATATATGTATATATACATATTTAACATGATCTAAGAATGTTTTAATATCTCATTTTGTATTAATAACAATAAGTTATAAGTATATTTTGAAACTACTAACTTAAGTTTTCAAAACGATAACTATACGTAATGTTTTTCGACGTAAATACTTATAACCTATAATACTTATACATGCATCGTATAGATATGTATTTTATCACTTTTAAAGGGCTTACATACATAAAACAATATAAGTATATTTACAAAAGATAGCTATATTTGAATCCTCGTTCCGTTTTCTCAAAGATTTCTATACGTATACCTAGGGTATATGTACCCGTATCATACGCAGCTTCTAGATGTATTTACTATTGGTATATACCAATAAAAATCTGCTCCTTAGCAGCCTTAAATGATTAAGAAACATGTGGAACCAACCATTTGTCAAGTAGCATGAATTATTTAGCAAGAAAACAAAGTTAGGTATCTTTTTTTTCCTTTATAACCTAAAAACGTTTTTATGCATGCACACCATTTCTTCACCCCATTTTCTCATACTTACACTTCCATTTCTCTCTCAAAATACTCTTAACTTCATACTTGATCATCTCCAAGCATTTTCCCCATCATTTAGCTTCAAAAACCTTACTTAATCACCATAAGAAAACCCTTACAAAAACACTTCAAGAATCCTTCCAAGAACACAAACTTACTTCCAATCTTTCATCCAATTCCATCACCCTTTTTGTTCTAGGTTCTTACTCCTCTTTTACAGCAACCTTGTCCAAGGAACTTGAGGTAGAATCTATGTTCATAACCTTATTCGATTCATATATATATAGCTATCTTATTTTGTGGTATAAAAATTTAACAACAAGAACATAGTTTGAAAGTTTTCAAACTTGTTTGCAAACTAAATAGATCCTTCTAACTTAACTTTTAAAATACTTCAATACCTGTAATATAACTTAAATATATGCTAACTTAACAAGGTAAAACTTGGTTTTTCAAAGAATACCTTAAAAACTGTTTTTACGACGTCGGAGTGTAACCGGGGACTGTTTTGGGTTGGATAATTAAAAACCATCTTAAACTTTGAATTGGAGGTTTATGTTCTGGAAAAATGATTTTTACTATGAATATGATAACACATAAAAATTTCATGATTTAATTCAAAGTATAAGTATTTTTAGAAAAATGGTCATTAAATGATATTTTTGTAACAAAAATGTTTAACTTCATAAGTTTCACTAAAGTTTCACCTATGCCGTGTGATTTTGAATACAAACTAAGGTAATTACAGTTCATAGTCTTAAAGAGGAACTCGATCCAAGGAGATGGCAAGTTGAATCAACGAAAACGGAGTTGTAACGAAGAAACTATGACCGAAACAAAATTGGTTATCCAAGACTAGTCTAACTTCGGGATTAATTGGGAAAAATTAAAAAAATCACATCTTTCTAAGATAACATGATATTTTATACGTATGTACTCATAATTCAATTTTATATGGTTCAGGATCACCCGTAAACAACACGAGAAGATTAATCATAAGATCCCATGTTTGTACGCAACACGTCATTTGACAACACCGGTACTTTATGTACGCAACACGTCATTTGACAACACCGGTACCGTGGGTCAAGATTAATCTCGACCAATACATATACGATGAGGGTTTTATTTATTTCATCGGGGGTTTATTAAACACTTAAAAATGAACCATTAAAATTGAATTACTAACATCGGACTGCTAACTACGGACTAAGGAATTATTAAAAGTATTAAAAGTATAACAAGTATATATATGTGACGTTTGTTTAAAAAGAAAAGGTATTGATATATTATATATGGATAGGTTCGTGATATCAACCGGAAGACCAAGTCAAAATATATATATCTTCAAGACAACAGTGAGTATATAGTCCCACTTTTAAACTCTAAATATTTCGGGATGAGAATACATGTATTTTATGTTTTACATTATGGACACAAGTAACTGAAAAATATATTCTACGTTGAGTTGTACCACTGGCATACTTCCCTGTAGCTTGGTAACTAATATTTACAGCGGTATTGTAAACGCGAATCCTGTTGATAGATCTATCGGGCCTGACAACCCCAACCGGACTGGACGACCAGTATTCAACGGTTGCACAGTACTTCGTTTTGTGACTACACTTGGTACGGTGTAGTAAGATTTCATATTAAAGGGAATATGCGACGTGATTAATTGTTAAGTATGGTTACCAAGTGCTCAACCACTTAGAATATTTTTATTAAACTGTTTATATATGAAATCTTGTGGTCTATATATATATATATTGCTGCCGGCATTAAACCTATATCTCACCAACTTTATGTTGACGTTTTAAACATGTTTATTCTCAGGTGATAATTAGAAGCTTCCGCTGCATTATGTTGAATTTGAGCAAGATCTTGCGTGCGCATATATGTGTCAAAAACAAAACTGCATATCCAAGAACTTGTGTTGTAAAATATGCTAGAAATCGGGTTGTTATTATCATTTGCAAAGTTTGTAAGTCAAAGATTATCGCTAAACGATAATCATCTTTTTATTGTCTAAAGCTTGTAACAAAAATAAGAATTATGGTTTGTAATGTATAATATATGCAGTTTTTCTTTTAAAAATGTCGCATATAGAGGTCAATACCTCGCAATGAAATCATACGTTATCTAACACGTTCTTATGGTTAAGGACGGGTTGTGACATGTGGTATCAGAGCGTTGGTCTTAGTGAACCAGGTTTGCATTAGTGTGTCTAACCGAGAAGTTGTTAGGATACATTAGTAAGTCTGGACTTTGACCGGGTCTGATTTTGAAAACCATTGCTTATCATTGTTGGTTAAAATTTATATGCAAATATTATGTAGTACTAATGGGTTAGTTGTTATGTGATAGATGTCGGGCTTGAAACTTATTATCACATTCAGCGACTCCGAATCAGAATCTTCCGATGGTGTTCCAGTCATTAACCTATCCGATGACGAAAATGATATCTTTGGGGAAGACTCACAAATTCCGGAGGAACCAACTATAGAAAAATCGGAAAGTGAACCCGAGGAAGAAAGTGAACCCGAGGAAGAAATACTAGAAATTACGAAAGAAAAGTTCGATCAAGGAAAGAAACGAAAAGCCAATGAATTAGAAAATTCAAATCCCGAGTGTAGTGAGGATGTTGTGGCACCAACTCCACTAGACACTACCACCCCTATTCCCGCTATTCCTATTCGTGCTATCCCCGCATCCAGTTCCTCAGCCCCACCGCCAAAATATAGGCAGACAGCTAGGATAAGCGTTAGGCCATTCATTGGAACTAAACGTCCTAGAAAATAGACCAAACGATGCGCTGCCGTATTAAATCATGGGATCATATAATGTTTTGTATAATATTATTAGTGTGGTTTGCTTAATGTTTGATGTAAGATAAGCATATGTAAAATAGTGAAGTATGAAATGCAATAATTTTCCATGGTTAAGTATTATTTAGATTGTAGTAATTGGTTCTGTACTAAGCTATTAAGTATGAACATTAACGGGTAGGTACTACCCTAGATATAATTATAAAACGCTAATAAGAAGAAAAGGCTTTTATAATAATACCTGGTTCATATTATTAACAAGCTATAATGTACTATAAATACACACTACATCTATAATATTCCATGTGAATAATTATTTTCTTTCATTAGGAAATGGCGCGATTGAATCGAATGACGGAACAAGAAGTCGAGGAATTCATCAACCAGCGAGTCAACGACCGAATGTTATGGGTCGAAGCTGCAAGAGCTGCTGCAGTTAACCCAAATCCTCGTGTAGGATGCACCTACAAGACGTTTCAAGCTTGCAAGCCCTCATCATTCAGTGGAACGGAAGGGCCGATCGGTTTAACTCGGTGGATAGAGAAGATGGAGGCGGTGTTTAAAATCAGTGGTTGTGATGAAAAAGACATGACCAAGTATGCATCATGCACTTTACAAGATAGTGCACTCACGTGGTGGAAAAATTACGTGAAGGCTGTAGGAGGAGATGTAGCTTATGATACTCCATGGGAAGAATTCAAAATGATGTTAATCAACGAGTATTGTCCAAGGAACGAGGTTAGGAAGTTAGAAGATGAGTTACGAAGTTTGAAGGTTGTTGGTACTGAAATTACCAACTACAATCAGCGATTCATGGAATTAGTTTTGCTATGTCCTGAATTGGTTCCAACTGAAGCACGGAAGATTGAAATGTACAAAGATGGTTTGCCCTCAAAGGTTAAGGCAAACGTTACAGCATCAAAACCTAGGACAATTCATGAAGCTATAACCATGGCAAACGAGCTAATGGATCAGGTCATCTTGGATAAGAAAGCATTTACTACTGATGTGAAGGTATTGAGTAACAAAAGAAAGTGGAACGGAAATTATGATCGAGGTAACCAACAACAATCTTTTAAGAAACCAGAAACCACGAAAGGTGCGGGTAGTGGTTCAGGCTTTGGTTACAAAGGGCAAAGTCCTTTATGCAACCGTTGTCACAAACATCACTTTGGTTACTGTAGTGTGTTATGCACCAAGTGTAATCGACAGGGTCATCTTGCTGAAGATTGTAGGGCTCTCGTTACAAATACAAATGGTAACAAGACTCCTGCCACCAATGCAAATAGAACTGCTTTGGCTACCGTTACTTGTTTTGGGTGTGGAAAACAAGGTCACTATAAGAGCCAGTGCCCGAATCCAGAGAAGAATAATGGACCTGCACGTGGGAGAGCATTTGTTATTAATGCTAGAGAGGCATATGAGGATCCGGAGCTTGTTACGGGTACGTTTACCATTAATAACTTATCAGCATCTATTATATTTGATACTGGCGCCGATAGAAGTTATGTGTGTAGAAATTTTTACACTAAATTGAATTGTTCCTCTTTACCTCTAGATGCTAAGTACATGATTGAGTTAGCTAATGGTAAACTAATTAAAGCCGATAAAATTTGTCGTGATTGTGAAATAAATTTAGCCGGAGAAACGTTTAAAATCGACTTAATACCCGTAGAATTAGGAAGTTTTGATGTAATAGTCGGCATGGACTGGATGTCCAAAGTAGGAGTTGAAGTTGTGTGTGCTAAGAAGGCAATTCGCATTCCTTGTAAGGATAAAATGCCGGTGATGATTTATGGAGAGAAGGGTGATTCAAAGCTAAAACTCATTAGCTGTTTGAAAGCCAAGAAGTGTTTAGAAAAGGGATGTTATGCTATTTTAGCACATGTTAATAAAGTCGAAAAGAAAGAGAAGTGCATCAACGATGTGCCTGTGGCAAGAGATTTTCCTGAAGTTTTTCCGGAAGAATTGCCGGGATTACCTCCATTTAGATCTGTAGAATTTCAAATAGAT
The DNA here is from genome assembly GCF_046630445.1 of Rutidosis leptorrhynchoides. Classification (NCBI taxonomy): domain Eukaryota; kingdom Viridiplantae; phylum Streptophyta; class Magnoliopsida; order Asterales; family Asteraceae; genus Rutidosis; species Rutidosis leptorrhynchoides. Next base: position 206,080,494 of record NC_092340.1, read on the forward strand.
TTAGTACCAGGAGCTGCACCAGTTGCTCGTGCTCCATATAGACTTGCACCGTCCGAGTTAAAAGAACTTCAAAGTCAGTTGAAAGAATTACTGGACCGTGGATTCATACGACCAAGTACTTCACCGTGGGGAGCTCCAATTTTATTTGTTAAGAAGAAAGATGGATCTTTTAGGATGTGTATAGATTATCGTGAATTAAATAAGTTAACTATCAAGAATCGGTATCCACTACCGAGAATTGATGACTTATTTGATCAATTGCAAGGATCATGTGTTTATTCGAAAATCGACCTAAGATCGGGTTATCATCAATTACGCGTCAAAGAAGAGAACATTCCGAAAACTGCTTTTCGGACACGTTATGGTCATTACGAATTTTTGGTTATGCCGTTTGGGTTGACAAATGCGCCAGCTGTATTCATGGACCTCATGAATCGAGTTTGTAGTCCGTATTTAGATAAGTTTGTTATCGTTTTCATTGATGATATTCTTATCTATTCCAAGAGTGAGCAAGAGCATGAAGAGCATTTAAGGTTGATATTAGAGTTGTTGAGAAAAGAACAACTATATGCTAAATTTTCTAAGTGTGCTTTCTGGTTGAAAGAAGTGCAATTTCTTGGCCACGTTGTTAGTAGTAAAGGAATTCAGGTTGATCCAGCAAAAACTGAAGCCATTGAAAAATGGGAGACTCCTAAGACACCAACGCAGATACGCCAATTTTTCGGTTTAGCCGGTTATTATAGAAGGTTTATTCAAGATTTTTCCCGAATAGCTAAGCCGTTGACAGCGTTAACGCAAAAAGGGAAGAAATATGAATGGACCTCGGAGCAGGAGAACGCATTTCAAATACTGAAGAAGAAGTTAACTACGGCGCCTATTTTATCGTTACCAGAAGGGAACGATGATTTTGAAATATATTGTGACGCTTCGCGACAAGGTTTTGGTTGTGTTCTTATGCAACGGAAGAAAGTGATTGCATACGCATCCCGACAATTGAAGATTCACGAGCGGAATTATACGACGCATGATCTAGAATTGGGAGCAGTCGTGTTTGCACTGAAGATGTGGAGACACTACTTGTATGGGGTTAAATTCACTGTGTTTACTGATCATAAAAGCCTTCAACATATTTTTGATCAGAAACAGCTGAACATGAGGCAACGTAGGTGGGTCGAGTTAATAAATGACTATGATTGTGAGATTCGTTATCATCCCGGGAAGGCGAACGTGGTGGCCGATGCTTTAAGCAGAAAGGAACGAGAACCAATTCGAGTACGAGCGATGAATATAAAAATTCGCATGAATCTCAACTCACAAATCAAAGAGGTTCAACAAGAAGCACTTAATAAAGAAAACATAAGAAAGGAAATAATGAAGAAGTATGAGAAGCAACTCGTTATACGGGAAGACAGAATTCGATATTTTGCAAACCGTATTTGGGTACCGAAGTTGGGTGGATTAAGGAAGTTGATATTGAACGAGGCACATAAGACAAGATACTCGATACATCCTGGAGTTGGAAAGATGTATCAAGATCTTAAAACACGTTATTGGTGGCCTAATTTAAAGACAGACGTTGCAACATATGTTGGGGAGTGTTTAACTTGTTCCAAAGTCAAAGCAGAACACCAAAAGCCGTCAGGGTTACTTCAACAACCAGAAATCCCAGAATGGAAATGGGATGGTATTACCATGGATTTCATCACGAAGTTACCTAAGACTGCCTGGGGATACGACACCATTTGGGTGATTGTTGATCGTCTCACCAAGTCTGCACATTTCTTGCCTATAAAGGAAACGGATAGAATGGAGAAACTATTACGATTGTATATAAAGGAAATTGTTTCAAGGCATGGAATACCTATTTCCATTATATCCGATCGTGATAGTAGATTTACCTCAAAGTTCTGGCAATCACTACAGGAGGCACTAGGAACTCGTTTGGATATGAGTACCGCATATCATCCGCAAACCGACGGGCAGAGTGAAAGAACAATTCAGACTCTTGAAGACATGCTCAGGGCATGTGTGATCGATTTTGGAAACGGATGGGATAAATATCTACCATTAGCAGAATTCTCGTATAATAATAGTTATCATGCGAGCATTAAAGCTGCACCATTCGAAGCATTGTACGGAAGGAAGTGTAGATCTCCTATTTGTTGGAATGAAGTAGGAGATCGACAATTAACTGGTCCCGAGATCATACACGAAACGACTGAGAAGATAGTACAAATTAAGGAGAGATTGAAAACAGCCCGTAGTCGCCAAAAGAGCTACGCCGATGTCTGAAGGAAACCATTAGAGTTTCAGGTCAGGGACATGGTTATGTTAAAGGTGTCACCATGGAAAGGTGTAATACGCTTCGGAAAAAGGGGTAAACTAAACCCAAGATATGTAGGTCCGTTCAAGATTATCGAACGCATTGGACCGGTAGCTTATCGGCTCGAGTTACCGCAACAACTCGCCGGAGTACATAATACCTTTCACATCTCAAACCTTAAGAAGTGTCTTGCAAAGGAAGACCTCACCATTCCTCTTGAAGAAATCCATGTCGACGAGAAACTACAATTCATCGAAGAACCAATCGAAATCATGGACCGTGAAGTTAAACAGCTCAAGCAGAGCAACATACCGATTGTTAAGGTTCGTTGGAATGCTCGAAGAGGTCCCGAGTTTACGTGGGAACGAGAGGATCAGATGAAACAAAAGTATCCACACTTGTTTCTCGATGACGCAAAATAGGTACAATTTTAAAATTTCGGGACGAAATTTATTTAACGGGGAGGTAATGTAACGACCCGCACTTTTTCGATCGTTCTATACTTATAAGATTAATATTTACATAAATTAAACCTTACCAACATGATAAGCAATCCAAATTGTTGAGACTTATGTTTTTTAAATGAGTTCTACACAACGTTTGACCGTCTAGTTTGACCGATGATATCACGAACTATACAATATATGATAATTATACGTTTGTGTATATATATGTATATATACATATTTAACATGATCTAAGAATGTTTTAATATCTCATTTTGTATTAATAACAATAAGTTATAAGTATATTTTGAAACTACTAACTTAAGTTTTCAAAACGATAACTATACGTAATGTTTTTCGACGTAAATACTTATAACCTATAATACTTATACATGCATCGTATAGATATGTATTTTATCACTTTTAAAGGGCTTACATACATAAAACAATATAAGTATATTTACAAAAGATAGCTATATTTGAATCCTCGTTCCGTTTTCTCAAAGATTTCTATACGTATACCTAGGGTATATGTACCCGTATCATACGCAGCTTCTAGATGTATTTACTATTGGTATATACTAATAAAAATCTGCTCCTTAGCAGCCTTAAATGATTAAGAAACATGTGGAACCAACCATTTGTCAAGTAGCATGAATTATTTAGCAAGAAAACAAAGTTAGGTATCTTTTTTTTCCTTTATAACCTAAAAACGTTTTTATGCATGCAAACCATTTCTTCACCCCATTTTCTCATACTTACACTTCCATTTCTCTCTCAAAATACTCTTAACTTCATACTTGATCATCTCCAAGCATTTTCCCCATCATTTAGCTTCAAAAACCTTACTTAATCACCATAAGAAAACCCTTACAAAAACACTTCAAGAATCCTTCCAAGAACACAAACTTACTTCCAATCTTTCATCCAATTCCATCACCCTTTTTGTTCTAGGTTCTTACTCCTCTTTTACAGAAACCTTGTCCAAGGAACTTGAGGTAGAATCTATGTTCATAACCTTATTCGATTCATATATATACGGCTATCTTATTTTGTGGTATAAAAATTTAACAACAAGAACACAGTTTGAAAGTTTTCAAACTTGTTTGCAAACTAAATAGATCCTTCTAACTTAACTTTTAAAATACTTCAATACCTGTAATATAACTTAAATATATGCTAACTTAACAAGGTAAAACTTGGTTTTTCAAAGAATACCTTAAAAACTGTTTTTACGACGTCGGAGTGTAACCGGGGACTGTTTTGGGTTGGATAATTAAAAACCATCTTAAACTTTGAATTGGAGGTTTATGTTCTGGAAAAATGATTTTTACTATGAATATGATAACACATAAAAATTTCATGATTTAATTCAAAGTATAAGTATTTTTAGAAAAATGGTCATTAAATGATATTTTTGTAACAAAAATGTTTAACTTCATAAGTTTCACTAAAGTTTCACCTATGCCGTGTGATTTTGAATACAAACTAAGCTAATTACAGTTCATAGTCTTAAAGAGGAACTCGATCCAAGGAGATGGCAAGTTGAATCAACGAAAACGGAGTTGTAACGAAGAAACTATGACCGAAACAAAATTGGTTATCCAAGACTAGTCTAACTTCGGGATTAATTGGGAAAAATTAAATAAATCACATCTTTCTAAGATAACATGATATTTTATACATATGTACTCATAATTCAATTTTATATGGTTCAGGATCACCCGTAAACAACACGAGAAGATTAATCATAAGATCCCATGTTTGTACGCAACACGTCATTTGACAACACCGGTACTTTATGTACGCAACACGTCATTTGACAATACCGGTACCGTGGGTCAAGATTAATCTCGACCAATACATATACGATGAGGGTTTTATTTATTTCATCGGGGGTTTATTAAACACTTAAAAATGAACCATTAAAATTGAATTACTAACATCGGACTGCTAACTACGGACTAAGGAATTATTAAAAGTATTAAAAGTATAACAAGTATATATATGTGACGTTTGTTTAAAAAGAAAAGGTATTGATATATTATATATGGATAGGTTCGTGATATCAACCGGAAGACCAAGTCAAAATATATATATCTTCAAGACAACAGTGAGTATATAGTCCCACTTTTAAACTCTAAATATTTCGGGATGAGAATACATGTATTTTATGTTTTACATTATGGACACAAGTAACTGAAAAATATATTCTACGTTGAGTTGTACCACTGGCATACTTCCCTGTAGCTTGGTAACTAATATTTACAGCGGTATTGTAAACGCGAATCCTGTTGATAGATCTATCGGGCCTGACAACCCCAACCGGACTGGACGACCAGTATTCAACGGTTGCACAGTACTTCGTTTTGTGACTACACTTGGTACGGTGTAGTAAGATTTCATATTAAAGGGAATATGCGACGTGATTAATTGTTAAGTATGGTTACCAAGTGCTCAACCACTTAGAATATTTTTATTAAACTGTTTATATATGAAATCTTGTGGTCTATATATATATATTGCTGCCGGCATTAAACCTATATCTCACCAACTTTATGTTAACGTTTTAAACATGTTTATTCTCAGGTGATAATTAGAAGCTTCCGCTGCATTATGTTGAATTTGAGCCAGATCTTGCGTACGCATATATGTGTCAAAAACAAAACTGCATATCCAAGAACTTGTGTTGTAAAATATGCTAGAAATCGGGTTGTTATTATCATTTGCAAAGTTTGTAAGTCGAAGATTATCGCTAAACGATAATCATCTTTTTATTGTCTAAAGCTTGTAACAAAAATAAGAATTATGGTTTGTAATGTATAATATATGCAGTTTTTCTTTTAAAAATGTCGCATATAGAGGTCAATACCTCGCAATGAAATCATACGTTATCTAACACGTTCTTATGGTTAAGGACGGGTTGTGACATTTCTTATCAATAATTGGAACGTCTTTGATTGTCTTTTGTACTTTTGAGCTTTTTGGTCGTTTGCATCTTCAATTCGTCGAATCTGTCTTTTGTCTTCACCTTTTATTATTTAAACGAATATTACTTGTAAATAGAACAATTGCAACTAAAAGCTTGTCTTTCTTGAGGAATAATGCTATGAAATATATGTTCGTTTTTAGCATTATCAAATATTCCCACACTTGAGCGTTGTTTGTCCTCAAGCAATATCGTCTTGAAATACTAGAATCACTTCTTTATTCTTCACACTTTGTACATCAGTGATTTCTATACGGCGGTATAAACAATGGTAGTAACGATATGGTTTACAGTCCCACATGACTACAAAAATTTAGATCCATTAAGGAAATTGGATCTTTTTGAAAACATTTGATCTTTTGAAAATTAAATCTAGTTTTTAACCTAGATAAGTTTTCCGGAATAACCCTTCACCGGTGTTTGCAAAATATTTTTGTGGGTTTGGTGGGTTTCAGATTTGAAAATTTTAGCTCAAAACTTATGGTTTTGTGTCACCCACTTGCTAACCTTGTATTTGGAAAGCAACACGTCCAGTTTACTTGTCCCGTATATTACCTTTCGGTAAACTACCGTCCGGTTGTAAAGGAAAGCGTTGAACAAGCAACTGTTAAGGCAATGTCTAATGACATGTATTTAATTATGGTCTATAACATGTCGGACGCAATTACTATCCTTGGTAGGAGCAATAGTAAAGCTCACCCTTATAATTTTTCGGTCTGGCACAAGGTCTTGTCTTTGACCATGCTATGCAACCACCATTCTTACGGTTGACACCTGATTTGGTTCAGGTGACCTAATGAATTCCAAGTGAATTCCCAGGATTTTACGTTCAATGGTAATGAACGCATTGAAAATAGGGTTTTCAGAAAATAAATCGGTTTTAATTTTGATCAAAATATTTTCTCGTTCAAGCTCAAGTTTAGATATCATTGAATTCCATGAGTTTGTAATTCTCAATCTTTAAGGTCAATCTCTAGGATTGAGTAATATCAGGCTTAAAAGCTGATTTTTTGATCTTTTAAGGAGATTATCCTTTCTGGGGATCTGATTTATTAGTCTTATCCAGCTAATTTGCATGGTGCCCCCCCATTGTACGAGATAAATCCTTCTCATGGTTAGGATAAATCTGACCACTTGGCGCCCCTGTTTAATGCTGAGGTCCATGGATTTCCTGCTGATTTTAGTGATGACTTTTCTAGATTTTTCGTCAACCTACAGCTGGTCTGGACGACAACTTCATGACCTAAATCAAGAAGCGCGTTTCTTTTTCGGAAGACTTTACTTCCTTTTAATGATGGAATTGATTCATCGTGTAGATCCATCTCTTCTTTTCTTTCATCGGGTAAAACAGTTTAGTTTAGTCCAAAGCAAAAGTATTTTCAGTTATTTGTTACAGATATATGTGACATATGTTTACGATAACTTGATAAATTTTCCCACACTTGGCTTTTATTTTCCTTTTTATCGTCCTCTATTCAATAATGAATTTTAACATTTTGGTTTGTTTCTCAATTTATGTCCTTTCTGAGGTAACAATAATTTCGGTGTTAAAACCTAGTTTTATCGTTCATAAATATGTATAAACATGATTTTGAGTTCATTTAATTGAAAATTTTGTAAAATTTTACTAGAATTGGGTAGTCAGTATATAAGACTAGGACTGTTCTTTATTATCAGAGAGCACTAGATTCTAATACAACTACTGCTTTACTAGTATTTTTAATGGTAACCCAGTGTTTAAAGTAAAAATTTTAAAATCCGAAAGAATTTAACCCCTTCCCACACTTAAGATCTTGCAATGCCCTCATTTGCAAGAAATCAGTAACAATTTAAATTATTGAGGGTGATTTGTGTGAAAATGATTAAATTTTTACCAAAGTTTCCAAATATATTGGCGTTTGTTTGCTGAATGATAAATGGTGCACATCATTTGTTCATTCCGTCTTGTTGTTATTTCACATATATTTTGCATCTTGTCGTCAAAATTAGTTGCTTTTGCTGAACTTAATGCCAGTCTTTGAAAATGCGTTGTTTTACCCTGTTGTGTACATAAGATAAATTGCAAACATATATACATATTTTTGAAGTTTGGTATATTACCCCACATTCAAAAATTATTAAAATCTAAGAATAAAAGTTAGAAAATTATAAAAACTATTACAATATTAACATAAGTATTAAACGTATCAACATTACAAATTACAAAATAAATAAAACTAAGTAGACTAGGGATAATACTGGTACCAATAGGGGTTCCAGGCATAACCATAGGTGCTATAGAATGCTTCGGCAGGGTTATACGTAGGATACGGTGGCTGCATCTCTATAGACCAGGGAGGGAATATGGGTTTTGGTGTAGGAATATAGTTTCTACCTATATGTTGGCAATGAGCTATGATTTGGTTCTGATGAACTTGCCAATCTTCAAATGCTCTCTGTCTAGCATTTTCGTACTCTTGTGAAGCTATAAACCTTTGCATTTCTTGCATCTCATTTCCCCCTCCTACATTACCTTGCTGTTGGTTTCTCTCAACCTGTGGATGTCTACCATGGTATTGTACTGCGGCGTTATTTCGCCTCTTCAAAACTTTCGCACCATGGTATACATTTAAACCTATAGTATCGCGGGGTTCTGGTTCTTCGACTAATAATCCCCCCAGCTTATATCCACACCGAGATATTCAGCAATCAAAGTAATAAAAATACCACCTCATATTATGCTATGCGGTCTCATCCCCCTAACCATAGCAGATAAATAATAACCCACACAATACGGTATACTTACAGCGCTTTGTGGGTCTCGAATACACATATGGTAAAACAAATCCTGTTCATTTACCTTTTCCTTGTTCTTACCTCTTTGTGTAATCGAATTAGCTAAAAACCTATGAATCACTCTTAATTCGGCTCTATCTATATCCAAATAAGAGTAATTTCCCCCTTTGAATCGGTGATGGCTTGTCATTTGACTCCATACACCGTGTGTATCAAAATTTTCATCTATCTTTCTACCGTTTAGTATCAACCCTCTACAATCAGCAGATGCTAACTCCTCAGGCGTATATATACGTAAAGCCTGAGCCATGTCTAGTAAAGAAATGTGGCGCATCGAACCTCCTAACAAAAATCTAATAAAAGATCGATCGGTTAAACTAGCTACCCGATCATTTAATTCTATACTACATAACAATTCTTTACACCATACTTTATATACAGGTCTACGCATGGTGAATAAACGTACCCAGTCATTAAAAGTAGAATTACCATACCTCTGTACAAGTAATTCCCTAATTGGCCCGGCCAATTCTACAGCTTCTAAGGGTCCCCATTCTATGACCCTCGGTACCTCAACAACCTTAGAATGAAGAGTATGCAAACCCCTTTGGTATTTTGGATAATCTATCCAAAGTCTGTCAAATCTCAGGTTCGGGTGCAACTCTTCCAAGTGCATATCAGAAAAGGTCATGACTGGATGAGGTATATCCTGCTTGTAGTAGTTATCCACCTCCTGTTGTTCCACATTCTCAGCAGGAGCATTGCGAGCTTGGGATGAAGATTCACCCCTTTCAGTCTGCAAAACACATCAAACACAATTTTTGTGCATCCAAATATGCATTAGTGTCAGCAAAATCATCAATCAAAATAATTACAATGACATGATCAATTTATATCAAACTTAAGCTTATTTTCACATTTTTATCAAATCTACACTTTTTCAAATAAGCATATACGAAAATGTTCGTCAAGTTCATAAGCATTTAACTCAAATAACATGTCAAAATAATCATCACTAGCAATTAAACAAGTTTCAAATGGCATTATCTCTCAAAAATCAAGTTCATGAATTTTAGACTTGAAAAAGTCCACTTTAATTCTCAAAATCATGTTTAGGCTCAAAGTTTGGATCATTTAACTACCTAAACATGTTACACTACTTAATTTAGCAACAATTCATGACAAAAATCGGCCATAACCTATTTATATCAAAAAGCCCCAAATTGCTCAAGAACACAAACCCTAGATTACTCAAAATTTGAAGTTTAAGGCTTCTAATCATGTTAAATAGCATCAATCTAGGTTATACAAGCATAATACATAAACAATTTAAGCCTAATTACACTAAAAAGCATCAAAATCAAATTGGGGAAAAAATTGCTCAAGAACACTAATTTTTGAATTAAATGGTGTTTAGGTGTAGAAATTTACCGTTTTTCTTGAGTAATTCCTTGATAGCATCCTTCTCAACATGATTTTAGTAAAAAATTTGGTGATTAACGGTTAAAAATTGTGATTTTGGGTTGTATTTTTCGGGTTTTTCGTGCAGTATGTTCGCAGTGTTTTGTGTTTGAGGTGTGCAACTGAGCTGTTCCAGCTCTTTTTATTTTTTCTGTAATTTCATCCCTCCGCGACTCGCGGTGAATTACCCTTCAAACTCCGCGAGTCGCGGAGTTTTTTTTTTTTATATATAATCTTTAACTTATAAAATATTTAAGTAATTAATTTTTAAAATTTTGTTTCCCTTGTTATTTAGGACGAGGTCGTTTCGGATCGATGTCCTAGTCCGTCCCTCGACAAAATTTTAAAATTTGTCTTTTTTTTTTGTAGCGATTGTTTTAAAAGCTAAGATTTTTGGGGTTTTTTTTTTAATGTTTTTGGCATACTTTAATTCAATAAGATTAAAAATAATGATAATAAAAGTTCTCGTCCCTCCCTCGGGTAAAGCAATTTCGGTTTAAAGACCTAGTCTTCAACTTACGACGAATTTTAAAAATCATATTTTTAACTTAATGAGATAATGTAAATTTTTGTTTTTAAATTCACACAACTTAAATATAAAATTCAAAATTAATATTAAAAATTCACACCAACTTAAAATTTAAAATGTATAAAATTAAAATTCATATTTTTTAAAAAAATTAAAAATTCACACCAAACTTAAAATTTGAAATGCATAAAATTAAAATTCATATTTTAAAAATTAAAAATTCACACCAAACTTAATTTAAAAATTCATATTATAAATTCACACCAAACTTATATTAATTTTTCAAATATTTATAATTTTAAAAATATTGTTTTTACAAAGTTTACAATATTAATTTAAGATTCAAATATTAATTTTAAAAACATGGTAAAAATAAAATTAAAAATCTTTTTGGCTTTTTATCCCACTTTAATCAATCAAATATTATCAAAAATATGCGCCCCTCTTTTCGGTAAAGTAATTTCGGTTTAAAGACCTAATTTAACTCATGACGAATTTTTAAAATATTTTGGGTTGATTGATTAAAGATATTTATACCTTAAGAATAAACGTTAAATTTCGCAGTGATGTAATAAATTTTTGAATGATATCAATAATTTCGGTCGCCAAACCTAATTTTATTCAATACCAATTTAATACTTTATAGCGAACAAATTAGCGTTTATTATCAAAAGGTTAAAAATAAAAAAAAATAAAGACTGTACAGACATACCTGTGAAATAGATTTCTTAGTTATACGATCTATCCCATTCATAAGATAGTCGGTTTAATTGGTTTTCCATAGCTACATAGGCGTAACCTCGAGCATTCAGTGTCTTTTCTTCTAAACATATGAACGGTCCGTCTCTGCATAAAGTAACAAATTCGGTATTTGAATAGGTTTGATTATTTGAATATTTACCTCCATGTGACTATTTTCCGCATTTGTGACATCTTTCTAGGTGTCGTGCTCTTCTTTTCGCTGCGGATTTTGATTTTCCTTTACCAAATTGTAACTTATTATCTTCGCATCTGGATTCTTTTCTAACTCCGTCCATTCTTTCTCTGATTACTGATACTATTTCACTCGGTAGTATGTCATTATTACGTTTAGTGATCAAAGCGTGTAGCATTAGACCATGGTTTAGTTCACAGGCAGTCTTCATTTCCTAAAAAAAAATAAAAATTCAGAATGGGGGGAGAAGACTAGTTCTTTAGGGTCTGCTAGGGAAAGACCATTCGGGTTCCATTTTCGAGAACTACACGAAAACAGATAATCTAATTCTAACAGAAATACATAAACCCCTTGATTCTCCCCACACTTAGTTAGCTGTAGTGTCGAAATTGTGATTAACTTCATTGTCAACTTCCATCGGACCATGTATGTAATGTTTAACTCTGTGACCATTAACTTTAAACTCAATCCCATTTGAATTTATTAATTCTATCGTTCCGTATGGGAAAACTCTTTTGACTATGAATGGTCCAGACCATCTTGATTTCAATTTTCCAGGAAATAGCTTGAATCGTGAATTGAAAAGAAGAACTCTGTCTCTTTCTTTAAATTCTTTTGAACTTTTGATTCTTTTATCATGCCATTTCTTCGTTCTTTCCTTATAGATTAACGAATTTTCGTATGCTTCATGTCTTAATTCTTCTAATTCGTTTAGTTGACTTAATCGTAGACGTCCAGCTTCATGTAAATCAAGATTACATGTCTTCAAAGCCCAAAATGCTTTGTGTTCAATTTCTACTGGAAGATGACATGCTTTTCCATAAACAAGTCTAAAAGGTGTGGTTCCAATTGGAGTTTTTAGGCTGTTCTAAAAGCCCAGAGTGCATCCTCCAATTTAATGGACCATTCCTTCTGATTTGATCCTACGGTTTTCTCTAGAATACGTTTTAAAGCTCGGTTGGTATTTTCAACTTGTCCACTTGTTTGTGGATGATATGCGGTGGAGATTTTATGAGTTACTCCATATCTTTTAAGAACTTTTTCAAGTTGATTATTACAGAAATGAGTACCCCGATCACTTATTAAAGCTTTCGGTGTTCCAAACCTTGCAAAAAGACGTTTTAAAAAGTTGACTACAACTCGTGCATCGTTAGTTGGGAGAGCTTGTGCTTCCGCCCATTTAGATACATAATCAATGGCTACGAGTATATATAGATTATTATGAGATTTTGGAAATGGACCCATAAAGTCAATACCCTAAATGTCAAATACTTCACATACTTGGATGACATTTTGTGGCATTTCATCACGTTGACTTATTTTTCCGGCCCTTTGACAAGCATCACAGGATTTGCAAAGAAGGTGTGCGTCTTTGTAAATTGTAGGCCAATAGAATCCAGCATCATAAACTTTTCTTGCTGTTAGTTGAGGCCCATAATGCCCTCCTGTTGGTCCTGTGTGACACTGGTTTAATATTTTACTAGCTTCATCTCCAAATACACATCGGCGTATTATTCTATCGGGACAACTTTTAAACAGATGCGGATCTTCCCAGAAATAGTGTTTTATATCACTGAAGAATTTCTTTCGTCTTTGGTACGATAATCCTTTTTCAAGGAATCCACAAACTAAGTAGTTTGCATAGTCTGCAAACCATGGAATTTCTTTATAATCTATCTTCAATAGATATTCATCAGGAAAGTTGTCTTGTATGGCCGATTCATTTAGAACTTCTAACTCAGGATTTTCAAGACGAGAAAGATGATCAGCGGCGAGATTTTCTGCTCCTCTTTTATCTCGGATTTCAATATCAAACTCTTGTAAGAGTAAGATCCAACGGATTAATCTTGGTTTAGCATCTTGTTTTGAAAATAGGTATCTAAGAGCAGAATGGTCGGTATAGACCACCGTTTTTGCTAGAACGAGATATGATCGAAATTTGTCAAAAGCAAAGACAATAGCAAGGAGTTCTTTTTCAGTAGTTGTATAGTTCGTTTGTGCTCCTTGTAACGTCTTACTAGCATAATATATAGGTTGAAATCGTTTTTCAATCCTTTGTCCTAAAACGGCTCCCATTCCAAAATCACTTGCATCGCACATTAGTTCAAATGGTAGATTCCAATTTGGTGTTATCATGATCGGCGCATTAGTGAGTTTCTCTTTAAGAATATTAAAAGATTTGATACACTCATCTGAAAAGATGAGTGGAGCATCCTTTTCTAGGAGTTTATTCATAGGAGTGGCAATTTTAGAAAAATCTTTTATGAGACGTCGGTAAAAACCGACCTGCCCTAGAAAACTCCTAACTCCTCTAACATTGGTGGGATGTGGAAGTTTAGCAATTACATCTACTTTAGCTCTATCCACTTCAATTCCTTCTTTTGAAATTTTATGACCAAGAACGATGCCTTCTTTAACCATGAAATGGCATTTCTCCCAATTAAGTACTAGATTTGATTGTTCGCATCTAATAAGCATTCGTTCCAGATTAACTAGACATGATTCAAATGTATCACCGAAGACTGAAAAGTCATCCATGAAAACTTCCATGCATTCTTCTATCATGTCGTGAAAAATCGCCATCATACACCTTTGAAAGGTTGCAGGGGCGTTACAAAGTCCAAATGGCATGCGTTTGTAAGCAAAAGTACCATAAGGGCACGTGAACGTGGTTTTCTCTTGATCTTCGGGTGCTATTGGAATTTGAAAATATCCGGAAAATTCATCTAGAAAACAATAGTAACTATTTCCGGCTAATCTTTCCAACATTTGATCTATGAAAGGTAAGGGAAAGTGATCTTTTCTGGTGGCGTCATTTAATTTTCTATAATCAATACATACACGCCATCCTGTTACAGTCCTAGTAGGAATAAGCTCATTTTTCTCATTTGTAATGACAGTCATGCCACCCTTCTTAGGCACACATTGAACTGGGCTTACCCATGGACTATCAGAAATTGGATAAATTAAACCTGCGTCTAGGAGTTTAATAATCTCTTTCTTAACTACATCTTGCATATTAGGATTTAGTCTTCGTTGGCGTTGCACATACGTTTTATGACCTTCTTCCATAAGGATTTTATGTGTGCAATACGAAGGACTTATTCCTTTAATATCATGAATCTTCCATGCAATGACTGGTTTATGAGCTTTCAACACAGAAATGCGTTGTGATTTCTCATTTTCAGTAAGAGAAGACGATATTATTACAGGTAATTCAGATTCACCATGTAAATAAGCGTATTCCAAATGGTTTGGAAGTGGCTTTAACTCTAATTTTGGAGGTTCTTCTATCGATGATTTATATCGATATCTGTCTTCTTCTTTTAGCATTTGAATTTCTTCTGTTGTTGGTTCATATCCATTAGCTATAAGTGTAGCTAACATTTTAGCTTCATCAATTGGTTCATTACCTTCTCCTAAAGAACATTCTCCTGTTCCTTGTAATTCTGGAAATTCTTCTAACAATTCTGCATGTGCATCTATAGTTTGAATATAATAACATGTATCATCTGTAGATTGTGGTTGTTGCATTGCTCTATCAACTGAAAAGGTAACACTCTCATCCTCTATACTTAGGGTCAATTTCTTACCGAACACGTCTATCATTACTTTAGCCGTGTTTAAGAATGGTCTTCCTAATATGAGAGGAACTTGAGAATCTTCTTCCATGTCCAAAACAACAAAATCTACTGGAAATACTAAAGTACCAACTTTAACTAGCATGTTCTCCATTATCCCTCTAGGATATTTTATTGATCTTTCGGCTAGTTGTATGCTTATTCTTGTTGGTTTCAATTCTCCAAGGTCTGGTTTAGCGTATAGTGAATACGGCATTAAATTTATACTAGCACCTAAATCTGCTAATGCTTCTATTGAACTAAGACTACCCAGAAAACATGGAATTGTGAAACTTCCTGGATCAGATAGTTTTTCTGGTATCTTATTCAACAGCACTGCTGAATAATTAGCATTCATAGTAACAGCCGAGAGTTCTTCCATTTTCTTTCTATTTAAGATTAGATCTTTCAAGAATTTAGCATATCTAGGCATTCCTGAAATCACATCAATGAAAGGAAGATTTACATTTATCTGTTTAAACATATCCAAGAATTTGGATTGCTCGGCTTCAAGTTTCTCTTTCTTCATTTTACTCGGGTAAGGAAGTGGTGGTTGGTATGGTTTAACATAAGGTTTATCCTTAACTGTGTTATCTTCATTAACCTTTTCAACTACTGGTTCTTTTTCCTTATCTTGATTAGGTTGTGGTTTTTGTGGAGTTGGAATAGCTTCATCAGAAGTTACAGGTATTTCAGGTGGTTTAAGTGTTGTACCACTTCTTGTGGTAACGGCTTTAGCTGTTTCATTCCGGGGGTTAGCATTTGTATCACTAGGTAGACTTCCCGGTTTTCTTTCACCTATTAACCTTGCTAGGTTACTTACTTCTTGTTCCAGATTTTGAATAGAAGCTTGTTGATTTCTAAATGCTTGAGCATTTTGTTCATTGGTTTGTTTCTGAGATGTGAAAAACTGCGTTTGAGTTTCAACTAGCTTCGTCATCATATCTTCTAAATTCGGCTTTTTATCATCGGTTTGTTGTGGTGGTTTGTTCTGAAAATTAGGTCTTTGCTGATTGTAATTATTATTGGATACTTGTTGATTGCTAGGACCTTGTTGGTTGTTGTATGGAATATTTCGGTTATAATTCTGGTTTTGATTGTAAATCGGTCTTGGCGGTTGATAATTATTCTGATAATTATTTTCAGGCCTTTGGTTTATGTATGAAATATTCTCTCTTTGTTCCATTGTTAATTCAATACTGAGACAATCTTTTGTCAAATGTGGTCCTCCACACTGCTCACAACTAATTCGTATTGAGTGAATATCTTTAGTCATCTTTTCCATTCGTCTCTCCACAGCATCTATCTTTGCGGAAATGGAATCTAAGTCATGGCTAGAATCGGCTCTAGCTGCTTTAGATGATCTAACGATATCTTTTTTTTGGTGCCACTCATGTGAGTGGGAAGCAGTGTTATCAATAATTTTGTAAGCATCAGTTTCGGTTTTCTTCATAATAGAACCACCAGCTGCTATATCTATGTCTTTCCTTGTAGTGATGTCGCATCCTTGGTAGAATATTTGTACTATTTGACAGGTGTCTAAACCATGTTGCGGACATCCTCTTAATAACTTTCCATATCTAGTCCATGCCTCATATAGAGTTTCATTCGGTTTCTGTGTAAACGTAACAATTTCTGCTTGAAGTCTTACGGCTTTAGATGCAGGAAAGAATTGTTTAAGAAATTTTTCAACTAAAACGTTCCATGTATCAATCGCCCCTTCAGGTAACGATTCCAACCAATCTTTGGCTTCTCCCTTTAAAGTCCAGGGAAATAACATAAGATATATCTGTTCATCCTCCACTTCTCTTATTTTAAATAGTGTGCAGATCCTATTAAAGGTATGTAGATGTTCATTTGGATCTTCCTTCGGCGCACCACTAAATTGGCATTGATTAGTCACCATGTGTAGAATTTGTCCTTTGATTTCATAATCTGGCGCATTAATGTCTGGATGAGTTATTGCGTGACCTTGTCCAGTGCGTTTAGCTCTCATTCGGTCTTCCATACTTAAAGGTTCCAGATTCTCCATAATTGAATTTGTTGAATCAGAATCACTAGAGGATTCTGATTTAATGGTTCGTTCCTCAACAATCTCTGTTTGAATGATTGGTGGTTCCGGAGGAAAGTTTAGTGGTTCAGGATCTACGAACCGTTCCTGAATATTCTCCGGATTCTCAATTGTGAGGTCGGGTTCAAAAAATGGATTATCGGAAATTTGAACTGGAGTACTTGGTCAACTGGATGACGATTCTAAAGAAAAATCAACGGTGGTAATATTTGCTAAATGTCTTGATCTAGTTACAGGTGGTGAACGTACAAAAGGTGGTGAACGTCTTGCTCGGTGCATTCACTGAATATCCTATTAGTTTTTAAAAGGAAAGAAAAATTTTAATAAGTTATCCAATCAATAGACTTTTCTGATTTTGCCCACGTTTCGAATAGCCAAAAGATGCAGCAAAGGGGCAGGATTCGTTTGGTCTCAATATAATTGAGGACTGTTTGGCTCCAATAACCCGGTCCACGTACAAATCCAACTATTACTACGAACCAGAAAATTTTGATGTCTATTAATTTAACCACTTAAAACAAATTTTCGTAATTTTAAGAAATTTAGATAAGAAGTAGAATAAAAATCTATGTCCTAAAATTAGAATAGCGAGAAATAAGAAAGAAAAAAAGAGTTCGTCGAAAAAGGTCGAAAAAGAAAAATGGTTGAAAAATAAAAGGTGACGGAAAAATAAAAGAAACTTATAAAACTTAAAAACACTTGACTAACCTAACCTTATTACTACAACTAACTTAAAATTATAATCGCAAATTGAGATTACTAATTGGAATGATAATTGATACATAGGTAAAAGTCGTCTAAAAATATTAAAGCTTACAGGAAAACTAAATCCCAAATGAAAATAACTTAAAAAGAAACTAAAACTTAAAAAGGCGTCGCAAAATTCTAAAGTACCTAAATCTTAGTCTAAAGAAAAAGCACTTAAGGGATTTTACGGCAAAGCCTAAAAATCTAGAAGTAAAAATAACTATAGCAAAAACTAAGTTTAAAACTAAAAACTAGCTAAAAATACAAATATTACGCTAAAACAATTAAAAAGGGACAAAATATAAAAATATACAAAAAGTTGTAAAAAGTACAATTTTTATAAAAATATTATTTTTATATTATTTATTTATTAAAACTACTAATTTTATAAATTAATTAAACTAATTAATACTAAATACATAAATTAAATAAAAAGTAAAAGTAATAATAAAACTAATTATAATAATAATAATAATAATAATTAGGGTTAAATAATAATAATTAATAATTACCCGTAATTAATGCTGAATTAGGGTTCTGTCAGCGTGTCAGGTCCTCTCCGCGAGTCGCGGTATTTAAAGCAGCAAACCCCGCGAGTCGCGGGGTTTCAAAATTCAAACCTGGAACAGTTTAAAACTGACGCATTTTTTTTTTCTGTTTTAAATTTTTCTGTTTTATAATCTAAAATTTATATATAATAAAAACTTATATTTAAAAACTAAAATAAAAATAGAATTACTTTATAATTTTATAAATAAAAATCGTAAAACTAGATTTATATATATATATATATATTTTTTTCGGTTTTTATATTTATAAAATATATTTATAAAATAAATTAAATAAAACTTATATTTTTACAAACTAAAGAAACTTTATAAAACTTAAATATTTATCAAACTCATAAAAATATTTATATTTTTGTTTTTCTTTTTATATTTTCGAATATTTAAAACTTATTTTTATAAAAACGAAATTTAATAAAAGTAAACTAAAAATCTTTTTTTTATATATTATATTAGCGTTGCGCTTCCGGCTTTTAAGAGTTCCCCGGCAGCGGCGCCAAAAATACTTGATGTTTCGCGAGGTGTATACAAAATAGCTATTAAATTTTTCAAGAAATACTATTAAATACGATACAATTTTACACAAGATATTTATTTATTTAGAGAATGGATATACTTAAACCTTGCTACAACACTTATAGGCAGTGTACCTAATCGTATAGTAGTGTAGTTTTTAGTAAGTCCGATTCGTTCCACAGGGAATCTTTTTAAACAAAGCTTAACGCTATATTAGTTTACTTTTATAAAAATACAAATATATATATAAGTAATATTATTATTATAAAGGGGGGTTTTTACCGTTTAATGACCGGTTTGTTGATTTTAAAACTTTAGTCGCAGTTAAAACCAAATGTAAAATATTAAAAATAAATACAAGACTTAAATTAAAGCATAAAGTAAATAACGATAATGAAATTGCGAATAATAAAAGTGCGATAAAATAAACTTGCGATAATTAAAAAGTACAATAATTAAAAATGCAATTAAATACAATAACAATAAAAATGCGATAATTAGAAGTGCAATTAAATATAAAATAAAGGAAATTAAATATGAAATAAAAGAATTATACTTATTTAAACTTCCGTAATCATGATGTTTGACGTGTTCATTTTAAGCCCATGGGTTAATTGTCCTTTGTCCTGGATTATTTAATATGTCCATACGGATTTGTCCATAATAGTCCATCAGTCATAAATATAAAGAGCGAAAGCCTTCGTCAAATTATTCTTATTCCCGAAGTCAAATATTCCAACTAATTGGGGATTCGAATTGTAACAAGGTTTTAATACTTTGTTTAATGAATACACCAGGTTATCGACTGCGTGTAAACCAAGGTTTTACTACTTTGTTAACAATTACACCAATTACCCTTGAATGTAATTCACCCCTGTTTCAACAAGTCTATTAACTATTAATCCAGTTCCGTATCCGGTAAAATGAATAATTATTGGTATTTATAGATATCCCGCCCACCGTACCCAGTCAAGCATATGTGGTTATATATAAATACGTCAAATTATAAGTTTGTATATTAAATTAACAAGGTATTGTTTAGTTAATATAAAACCCATTAATAGCCCATAGTCTAATTTCCACAAGTGTCGTTCTTTTATCCAAACCCCAATTATGGTACAAAGCCCAATTACCCAATTTTAGTAATTAGCCCAACATCATGATTACTTTGGATTAAATAAGCATAATAATAACTTAGCTACGAGACATTAATATAAAAAGGTTGAACATAACTTACAATGATTAAAAATAGCGTAGCGTTACACGGACAGAATTTCGACTTACACCCTTACAACATTCGCTAACATACCGTTATTATTAGAATTATAATTAAAATTAAAATATAAATTATAAATATATATATATATATATATATATATATATATATATATATATATATATATATATATATATATATATATATATATATATATATATATATTTCACGATATAGATAGAGAGATGGATGGATATATTGTCATTTTTGCGATCAGAATTCGTTTGCTTTTATAGGGATTTTCAGAGTTTGGGGCTCCGCGACTCGCGGCATTTTTGCCTTCAAACTCCGCGAGTCGCGGAGTTTGAAATTACAGCTCAGTCCCTTTTGGAGTCTTTCTTGCCGACGGTTTTAAATATTAATATAATATATAAATAATTATAAGAATTATTTAAATATTATATTATATTTATGTGCATAGTTGACTTGTAATTTTTAGTCCGTTGCGTCGAGCGTTGAGAGTTGACTCTGGTCCTGGTTCCGGATTTTCGAACGTCCTTGCGTACAATTTAATATCTTGTACTTTGCGTTTTGAATCTTGTACTCTTGTAATTTCGAGACGTTTCTTATCAATAATTGGAACCTCTTTGATTGTCTTTTGTACTTTTGAGCTTTTTGGTCGTTTGCGTCTTCAATTCGTCGAATCTGTCTTTTGTCTTCACCTTTTATTATTTAAACGAATATTACTTGTAAATAGAACAATTGCAACTAAAAGCTTGTCTTTCTTGAGGAATAATGCTATGAAATATATGTTCGTTTTTAGCATTATCATTGATGCTCATGGGACAGTTTGTGATGTTGAAGAATGGGGTGTGGATGCTGTTGGTGGTGGTAATGGTACTGTTGGTGTTGATGATGGAGGTACTGTTGATACTGATGATGCTGCTGGTGCTTGTAACCTTTGCACCATATTCTCTAAAGCCACTACCTGAGCGCGAAGCTCGTTGACTTCTTCTTTTACACCGGGATGATTGTCGGTTCGGACGAGCGGATGAATAAGATCTAGAATTTGAAATAGTATATAATCGTGACGAGATACTCTGGAAATGAGAGAGAAAATGGTGTTTCGGACAGGTTCGCCGGTAAGTGCTTCATGTTCTTTTCCAAGAGGGCAATGTGGTGGACGGAAGGGATCGCCTTCTTCTTATCTCCAATGATTAAGTAGGCTACGAACCCATCCCCAATTCATCCAGAATAGATAATGGCTAACTGTTTGATCCATTCCAGTCACACTGCTTTCGGAGCTCGAGTGAAACTCCATATCGGAATCTGAGGGCCTTGAACTAGTGGCGAGTTCCATTTCCTACGATTGAATAAAGATTTTTCCATATGAAATGATTTTCAGCTATCGGATGGTATTCTAATTACATAGAATATCTATATATATAGAACAAAATATTTCGTAGATTATGGAGGAATTTACGGAATATGTGATGTATGCAGCTGTGTATACGAAATACTTATATTTTTATTACGAAAAACTATTAAATACGATACAATTTTATACAAGTTATTTATTTATTTATAGAATGGATATACCTAAACCTTGCTACAACACTTATAGGTAGTTGTTAACACCTATTTCCTTATGAGGTAAGGCTTAGTATGTCAACAAGAGACTAGAAGTGATCTAGCTTTAGGAGGGCGGAGTGTTGCCGATTGATTTTTACCCTCGGGAAATAATCCCTGCAGACTCGGTTCACAAGTGTAGAAACTTGTGGGGTGGCTTAATCAATCTGTCGTCCGTAGAGCGTAAGAGTGCTAGCCGGATGACTTCTAGTGAGAGAAAGTAGAGAGAGAAAGAGAAGTGAAGTCTCAGCTCTCAAAGTTGTCAGAATATCTGAACTTGTGTAAAATGAAGACCCAAGGGGTCTATTTATAGTGTCAGATCTACCAGATTTGTTTGGGGACACGTGTCAAATGATGATACGTTCTGTTACATGTGCTCCGAAATTTATGCTAAATGCGGCGCTCTCCGGCCAGGGCTTATGCGCTAGGCGGCCTTCAGGGCTTACGCATGACGGAGCAGCCTGTACAGCGGAGAACGCTGGACGGACAATCTCCACAAAACTGTTGTTTCCAGCCTTCCTGATGCTACTTTTATGCAACCATTATGCCTTTTATGTGTGTATACGATAGGATACACCATTAAGTCCCCCTAGTTTAAGGACTTAAGCATTTGAAAAATGATTAAGTTGTTAAACTTTTGATAACGCATGCCAAACCAGCCTGTTCATTGCCCACTTGCATCGGGGAAAACATTTTAGGCATTAAATGCAGACGAATTTTACTGACACTGTTATGATTAATTTTTTACGGCTAAGATCATCCACACGCCTCCAGCTGTAAAAAGTGTTATCTTGCACCCTTCGTTTAAACTCACCCATACACGTGTCTCAATCATGACCATAAAAATTGCACCGATTAACCCTTATAAAAACCGTCATAACCCTGTTACCATCACTTTTTTACCTTTGCCAAGATCC
The DNA here is from genome assembly GCF_046630445.1 of Rutidosis leptorrhynchoides. Taxonomy (NCBI): domain Eukaryota; kingdom Viridiplantae; phylum Streptophyta; class Magnoliopsida; order Asterales; family Asteraceae; genus Rutidosis; species Rutidosis leptorrhynchoides. Next base: position 206,103,233 of record NC_092340.1, read on the forward strand.
AAAAAGCATATTTCTCCCAAATCTTCATCGCCTTCTTCAATCTTCAACTTTTTAAGGTTTACCGTTGTTAACACCTATTTCCTTATGAGGTAAGGCTTAGTATGTCAACAAGAGACTAGAAGTGATCTAGCTTTAGGAGGGCGGAGTGTTGCCGATTGATTTTTACCCTCGGGAAATAATCGCTGCAGACCCGGTTCACAAGTGTAGAAACTTATGGGGTGGCTTAATCAATCTGTTGTCCGTAGAGCGTAAGAGTGCTAGCCGGATGACTTCTAGTGAGAGAAAGTAGAGAGAGAAAGAGAAGTGAAGTCTCAGCTCTCAAAGTTGTTAGAATATCTGAACTTGTGTAAAATGACGACCCAATGGGTCTATTTATAGTGTCAGATCTACCAGATTTGTTTGGGGACACGTGTCAAATGATGATACGTTCTGTAACATGTGCTCCGAAATTTATGCTAAATGCGGTGCTCTCCGGCCAGGGCTTATGCGCTAGGCGGCCTTCAGGGCTTACGCATGACGGAGCAGCCTGTACAGCGGAGAATGCTGGACGGACAATCTCCATAAAACTGTTGTTTCCAGCCTTCCTGATGCTACTTTTATGCAACCATTATGCCTTTTATGTGTGTATACGATAGGATACACCATTAAGTCCCCCCAGTTTAAGGACTTAAGCATTTGAAAAATGATTAAGTTGTTAAACTTTTGATAACGCAGGCCAAACCAGCCTTTTCATTGCCCACTTGCATCTGGGAAAACATTTTAGGCATTAAATGCAGACGAATTTTACTGACACTGTTATGATTAATTTTTTACGGCAAAGATCATCCACGCGCCTCCAGCTGTAAAAAGTCTTATCTTGCACCCTTCGTTTAAACTCACCCATACACGTGTCTCAATCATGACCATAAAAATTGCACCGATTAACCCTTATAAAAACCGTCATAACCCTGTTACCATCACTTTTTTACCTTTGCCAAGATCCAAAAAGCATATTTCTCCCAAATCTTCATCGCCTTCTTCAATCTTCAACTTTTTAAGGTTTACCGTCTTCCAAGGTCAGTACACTTCATCTTACTGCTATTTTCTTCTTGTTGATATCTGTTACTGTATTATCATGGCTTCTTCACGGAGTACTGGCCAAGAACACGCCAAGCCTTCTTCATCAAATACTGCTAACATTCTAGAAGTTAGCACGATGGCTTCATCATTGACTAGTGAATATTTAGATGGATTAAAGATTGCCTTTCGCCATCTCAATCAATATAACCCTGTTCTTCCCACTATCGGACAAACTGCTGACAATCCTCCTGAGGGAAAAATTACTTTATATGCTTTACAAATTACCCATGGCAACCTCCATGTTCCCCTTACTTACTTTCTTCTTCGCCTTCTTAGATATTACGGGGCCTGTCTTAGTCAGATACATCCCCATGGTCTTCAAAAAATCATCCTTTTTGAAATGTACTGCAATGTTATTAATATAAAGCCTCGCATTAATGTTTTTATCTCTTTGTTTAGAATCCGCACAATTAGCGATTGCTGGCTTATTATTGATAGTAAGAAAAATAATCATTTTGTTGGTCTAAATAGAGTTTCAAACTTGAAGGACTGGAAAAGTCCATTTTTCTTTGTTGATGAAACTGTTATTCCGGAAGAATACTCCGTTGTCTGGGAGTGGGGTGCTATTGATGCTGGCATAGGAAAGGGTGTTAAAATTTCTCTCGCAGAACAGCGGATAGTAAATATCTTGAAAGGACTCCGTATTCCACCCAGATCATACGAAAGGTATGAGGGAATCCTTGTGCTGTGCAAAGTGAGCCAAGAATGGCCAAGCAACTCTGTGCCAGTACTTCGTGAGAAAAAACAGGGTAGGATGTGATATGATCATCCTATTATATATATAGATTTTTGTCTACTGTTTGTCATGTGTACTTATATTGCTATTAATATGTAATCTTTACAGGAAACTCCGTGATGCAGGTCCGCTCTGCTTTTTTATCCCCTGATCTTGATGATGATGTGGAGGTCACTGCTCGTGACAAAACTGTTGAAGAGCTTGAGGCGGAGAGAGTTGCAGCTGAAGCTAAAGCTGCTGCTGATGCTGAAAAGGGGAAAGAAATTGCTGTGAGCAGCTCAGACAGCGAATCCGGGTCTGATCATACAGACACTGAGCGGACAACGGATGACACCACCACCGCCGATCAGCAAACATCGGCATCAATTGACATCACGGGTGAAACCAAACCTACTCCTCCTCCAACCCAAAAGACAAGAAAGAAGAGCATAGGCTCTAAAAGGGTGAAGAGTACTGAGGAGGGCAAAAAGCAAAAACGTAGGAGAAGTATGTCCATTCTGCTCTCTTTTGAAAATGCACATGTTTTTGCTTATAACTGTTATGTTTGTTCATAATACTAATTTGTTTTTGTTAGTAATTTTAGCAGAGTCAGATGATAGCCAAGGGAAGGCTACGGAGGGCGGTGACCGGAGGCCGGAGAGGAATCTTGAAAGTGGAGGAGAGAAGGACCTGAAAATGCCTGACCCAAACTTTGCCCCCTTCGATGAATCTGAATTTCATGAAGATTGGCCTGAAGGCAACTCTGCTTATGATTCTCCTCTTCCTAATATCACTAATCCTGCTGTCACCTCCTCCAATGTTCAAGAGCCAACTCTTCCTGCTCATGTGAGGGCTTTGCAAGCCATCATTGCAAACCCCGTCACTAAAGATAAAGAATTTGCAACTCTTATTCAGGTAGGAACGATAAGACCCTCTGCATATATATGCTTGTAATTTATTGATGTGAGCTGTTTGAAATAGCTCATAAAATTTTATTGATGTACAGGGTTGTGTTATCCCTGAGCTAAAACCCCAATTCTCTGCTCTTCGGTCTCATCAACTCAGGGAATCAACTATGGCAGCACATGTACTGCTAACCAACCACCTGGACTCTGTGCTGCAACTGCAGGAACATCAAGAGTCTATTCTTACCTTTGCTCGTAAAGACATAGCTGAAAGTGCAAATGCTCGTAAAAGAGCTGCTGATGCTGAGCGTGCCTTATATGATGCGCATAAAATAATAAAGGCTACAGAAGTTGAGTTAAAAAGTGCTCAAGATGTTGCTGCTGTTCTGCAAGGGGAAAAGGATGCTGAGCAGGTGAAAGTGGGTGAGCTGGAGAAACAGCTGAGTGCAGAGAGAGAGAAGTCTGCTGAGCTACTCCGGAGGGCAGAGAAAGGCAAGGGCAATTTTGCTGAGCTTAAGAAAGGTGTACCAGGTCTGATAGCTAAGGTGCTTAGAACCAGTCTTGTAGGGAATCCCTACAATGATTATGTTGATGCTGCCTGCGCCCATGCTATTACTGATGTGACCGGCAAGCTGTTCAAACGCCTTGCTCCCAACCAAACTCCTTCTGCTGCCATTGCCAAACTTATGCCTCCTGGTACTCAAGAAAAAGTTGATGAGGCCAAGAACAAATTGATAAATCTGAAGATAAATGTTTATGATGAAGTATGCAGCAAAGAAGACTCTTCTGCTCAAGATGTGCTTGGCGTGCAGTTTAATTGATCTTTGTAAAAATTTTAAACAATGTTTTGTAATAAATTTCTTACTGACTTTAACATTATATATATATACTGACTTTATTGTGATGACTATGTGTGCTTATATGCTTGTTGCAAATATTTTTATGCTTAACGCTTTAAAACCAATCAATTATGCACCTGAGCATAAAATTTCTATACACAATTGTACAGTGTATAATTTGAGCAAACCATTTTGAAAAGTGCATAAGGTAACTCATATGTAAATGCCTTGCAGTATCAAGAATACGATGTATGATTACGCCTTCCATCATAAAATTAATGAGGAAGAATTATGAAGTATTTTAGAAGAATGACTATAAATCAATAAACTCTCCGTCTTACGCCTTCCGTCATAAAGTATATGAGGAAGAATTGCTAATTATTTTGCCTTCATACATAAAATATATAACTTTGTTGTGTGAAGTAATTTTTTATAATGTTTGTCATGACAAGTATCTGAGTTTTGTATCATGCCTCGGTGCGTTCTAGTAAAACTTAAACGTTTTCTAGCCGATCCCTTGTGCCTTTACTGGCCGGCACAAAATCTTTCGCCATCGGAGGTATTTAAAAATGCGATCCTTCTGTGGGCAGGTTATAAATGTAATGTTTTATATTTGTCACGAGCAGCACTTTGTTTAAGAAAAATATAAAATTATTGTTCAGTACTGTGCAGTACATAAACGATTGATGACGACTTTTAGGTGGATCAAGCCTAATTAGTACGTCATGAATGTTTAATGTATGCAATTGCTAATGTATGCACTGCAAAATAACCACAATGGTTCACAATAAGTTTGATAAACGCTGCTTCATCATATAATTCGAAATGTGTTCTTCAAATGCCAAACAGGCATGAGTACAACAATTGTAAAAGACTGCTTTTATTGAAATGCTAAATGAAACTGCTCTTTATTGAAAAGATAAACACTGTTCTTGATAACTTGTTGACAAATTGCTTCTTCATATGCCGAGCGCCCAGCGCTGTCCGGCCTTCACACTTGCTTACGGAATGAAAAACTCCTGAACTTCTTCCTCGCTGAATAACCTATCATGCCTTCTCTGATTCATTCTGCCTTCTGGCCCATTTGCAAACGTTGATCTTTCCCTAGTTGGCTGCACATACTGTGAATGTATGGCTGCGACTCCATTTGGAGTGGGGAATCTGACCTCTGCATGGGCCATTGATGTTATTGCTCCAAACTTAGCGAAAGCTGTTCTTCCAAAAAGGATATTAAAACGAGAATTGCCATCTATGATTGTGAAATCAATTGTTTCCGTTCTCAACAATGGGAATGTACCCATAACAACTTCCAAACGAATCTGCCCCATGGCATTTATCGGTGCTCCTGTTAGTCCAGAAACTTTCAACCTCGTTTGCCTAGCTCTGCTCTGCAAATGCCTTGGAAAAGTTCTCAAACAATGCCAGTAGATGATGTCAGCTTCACTTCCTGTATCTGTGTAGATACAATTGACAAACTTATTTGCTATCTCTGCTGAAATGATCACTGGTTGTACGGACAATGCCCAATTCTGAATTGGCTGAAAGATAATTGGGGCATATCTCCAGCTGTCCAAATTGTTGTTTGATGATTCACCTTCTTCATAATGACCATCATTAATCTAAACCATCCTGATTACAACTTCTGGAGTTGTCTCACGCTCTGTGATCCGTTCTCCGTACTGCGGTTGGTTTCGATTATCTCTTCCGCCATGCTGCTCTCTTCTGTTCTCTCCACGGCGTCCTCTGCTACCATCATTCCTTTGCCACGCAAATTTCCTGCGAGGATCATTCCTCCTGTACTGTTTGCCAGGAAACAAATGATTCAGTTCTCCTGCCTTGATTTTCGCTATAATTTCTCTCATCAAAGATTTACAATTGTCCGTATCATGGCCCCAAGCCTCAGGGAAATCACACCACAACTCACTCTTTGGACCCTCCCTCTCTTCCATAGGTGCTGGAGCATTGAAAGTGGTCCGAATTGGTTCAGTAAAAAGGATCTATTTCGGCGTTTTGGTAAGCGCCATTATCAATGGGTGCCTTTCTATTGGCTTTCTGTTGTGGTGAAAATCATTAAGGTGATTGTTTCCTCTCCATCCTCTATTTGAATTGTCATTCCTTCTCTGATTTCTGTCAAAATACCGTCCTTCGTTGTGCGGCTTGCTACTACTGCCAGTATCAAACTTGTTCAACCCACGCTCACCAGCTCGAACATGCCTCTGTGCAACCTCCAAAGCTTGATGAAATGTTTTTGGCAAGTCATACCATAATGCGTGAACAAGTGCACTAAACCGTCGCTGGTCCAAACAGAAAATGAAACCAGATACAAGTTGTGATTCTGGACAATCAGGAATCTTCTGTGCTTCAAGTGTATAACGCTTCATAAAATTGCTCAAAGATTCGTTATGATGCATTGTGATCTCGTGTGCATCAAGATGTGTCAGAGTACAGCTCCGTAGATTTTGGAATTGCATCACAAATTTTGCTCTCAAATCAAGAAAACTGGTAATACTCCTTGGCGGCAAACTAGCAAACCATTCACGTGCCATTTTCTGCAATACCATAGGAAACATATGGCACGCAGTTTCATCCTCCCAATGCTGCAACCTCATAACACCTTCAAACATAGTCAGAAAATCTTCCGGATCCGTTGTGCCATCATAAACTCCAATTGCTGGTATAGCAAGATTTTGGGCAATGGATAATTAGCAATTCGATCAATGAAACACTGCGTTGATTCTGCCATTGCTGGTGGCTTGGTGGCTTGTTCTCCAGTAATGAGGGCAAAAAAGTTGTCCACAGCCACAGCGCGGACGGCGGGCTGCGCTAAGCGTTGCTTGTATTTTGCTGGAGCTGTCTGCTTAAGAATGTCATTTAAAAGCAACACTGCCTGCTTTTCTGACATGAACTCATCTTTGTCAATTTCATCATCAGAGTCATTATTATCACAACTCAGGTCATTATCATCCCCAGAATCATCAATAAGACTGCCCAGCTTGTCAAGTAGCCTGGATAACTTGTACTTTGATATAGATTGCCTTTTCATTATCTGCTTGTCTTTGCCATTCGCCATCTGCCGAAAAGGTATAAATGACAGACATCGCCGTGGTTGCATCAATGGTCATCGCTCTGGATTAGTTACAAAATTTGGAAGTCTTTCTGCACTTTTAGCTGTCGCTTCTTTGATTACTGGCCTTTTCTCTGAATTAGTTGCCAAATGTTTAAGCCTCTCTGTAGTTTCAGCAACTGTTTCTTCAATCGTACCATTTAGTGGTGAAATAGGTACATCTTCAACAGTGACCATGTCGTCAGTTGATGTATGATTGACTACTTCAAGTACAAATGGAGCTTCAGCTGCTTTCGTTCCTTTTTCGTTTCGTGTGTTCTTTGCATTAGTGGATGGCGCCATTGTTAACACCTATTTCCTTATGAGGTAAGGCTTAGTATGTCAACAAGATACTAGAAGTGATCTAGCTTTTGGAGGGCGGAGTGTTGCCGATTGATTTTTACCCTCGGGAAATAATCCCTGCAGACCCGGTTCACAAGTGTAGAAACTTGTGGGGTGGCTTAATCAATCTGTCGTCCGTAGAGAATAAGAGTGCTAGCCGGATGACTTCTAGTGAGAGAAAGTAGAGAGAGAAAGAGAAGTGAAGTCTCAGCTCTCAACGTTGTCAGAATATCTGAACTTGTGTAAAATGATGACCCAAGGGGTCTATTTATAGTGTCAGATCTACCAGATTTGTTTGGGGACACGTGTCATATGATGATACGTTCTGTTACATGTGCTCCGAAATTTATGCTAAATGCGGCGCTCTCCGGCCAGGGCTTATGCACTAGGCGGCCTTCAGGGCTTACGCATGACGGAGCAGCCTGTACAGCGGAGAACGCTGGACGGACAATCTCCACAAAACTATTGTTTCCAGCCTTCCTGATGCTACTTTTATGCAACCATTATGACTTACTGTAACACATTTTAAATTGTGAATACTCAAGAAAAAGTGCTTGGCGTTCATGATGAGGGTATGATATGTGAACCTTTATCACGTTCTATTAGAAACTCAGCATGACTTACTGTAATATAATCACGTTGATCAAGTGTCATTATATTATATTAACTCATGCTTCAATTCCCAACATTACTTCAAAACATTTATATTTTAAACTTGAAAGTTTCAGAATTTAGAAACTAAAATAGTTTCTTTTATGGTGTAACACAGATATCGTAAAGAGAAAATTGATTTTCGATAAGAATGATTATGAAATTATCTCCAGTATGGAGGATATTTATAATGAAAGATACGATGATATCTTAGAATTTCTAATATCAGAGGATGATGAAGAATATTGTCAGCAAGAGTTTAGATTCGGAAGCAAGGTATTCGTTAATGGCTTCAGCAGATACTGAATCATTTGGATTCTTTGAAGACAGGTTTTGTGACAACCCGGAAATTTCCAACCAAATTTAAACTTTATCTTTATATTATTCCGACACGATAAGCAAAGTTTGTTAAGTTAAATCTCAAGAATTTTAAATTGTGTTCATACATTCATTATAACCTCGACCAAATTTCGACGATTCACGAACCGTTATATATAAATAAATATGTATATATATGTATATATATATATTATAACTTGAGAATATTAATAAAGTATTAAATATATAATACTTTACATGAACGTATGTGTTTCAATATGTTTATCGATGGAATTAGAAGATAATATCAAATGATTGATTTATCAGATACATTATGATATGATTACGGGTCTATGTTATGAGGTCCACTGTGATTTAAGAAATCTATTCTTTTTGACAACATTCGGAAAATGGTAAAGTGATTTATAAGTAAGAACGTGAAGTGTAAATAACTTAGATGTTGGATATCGACAAGTTAAGTAACTCGACATTTTTCATTAAGATGATTTCATACGTTTATTTAACCTTTGAACTTTATCTCATGCTTCACCAACAAACTATAATTTAAAAACTTGAAACCTATTATTAATATATATGATTCTACTTTTCTAAAACATTTTATGATATAACGAATTCCATTATTTTAACCTTTAAACAAAATGATTCTTAAAAATATATTTGGTTTTGGAAAACAAAATTATTATATTTATTTGATTTAGTTTCAAACGTACAAAAACGTTTTCAGTTTAAAAAGAACTTTATTATTAAAACGTATATAACTTTTATAAATATCTAGAACCACTTTTGACAACTCATTACTTAACCAGTATGATAAAGATAACGATATTTATATTTTATTTTATTAAATATATATAACGATTTAAATTAATATTATATATATTTATACGCGTATTATACGTACATAGTTTTATACTTTTACTATATTTAAACTTTACCTTTACTTTATTTTTACTTTACTTTAACTTTAATAATTCACTTTAATAATTCATACTTTAATAATTCACTTTAATAATTCATACTTTAATAATACACTTTAATAATTCATACTTTAATAATTCACTTTAATAATTCAAACTTTAATAATTCACTTTAATAATTCATACTTTAATAATTCACTTTAATAATTCAAAAATCTATTATAAATAGAATTCAATAGGTTTCATTATTTCATATAAACTTGAAAATATTTTTCTCTAAACTCTCTCAATCGATTTACATATATATATTTACTCCGTATTATTTCAAGATATTATTAGTATACATAAATTATTACGTCAGAGTACTGTCCGAGTGATTTCGAAATTATTTTTCGAGTGGGATTGGATTAAGGAAATTATGGGTTATAGCTATGGAGGTGATTGGGTATGGTTCATGGGTATGCTCGTGAGGTCAATATAGTATTTATCATCTCCGTTGCGTCTACGTACCTTTCCTGCAATATTGAATCTCAATATTGATACGTGAGTACTCATAATTTAACTTTTACATACTAATAGTGTATCCCTGACTAGTGCTCGAGTATATAGGATTATGCATGTTTGTAATTTTGATATTGCCTTTAGTTAGGTTATGTTGAATCCTGAATTAGTTATATACGCGACTGAGATAAGGTATAAGATATGCATGTTGTTGGAAAGCTAGCGAAAAATTAAGAACTTTTCATTTAGATATCGAATGATTTCGATGAACGGATTTGAAGTTATAGTCCATCGAATTTTTGTATTATTATTAAAAATGATTATTATTATCATCGTTATTATCGTCGTTCCAGTTTTATCTTATTATTATTATTATTATTATTATTATTATTATTATTATCTTTATCAATAAAAGGATTTATCATTAAAAAATTGTTATTTTTTTTATTATTACTATCGTTATTATCGTTAAAGTTATAATTAGTATTATTATTATTATCCAATTATTATTATTATTATTATTATTGGTATTATTATTATTATTATCATTATTAATATATATATCATTATTTAAAAATGGTTATTGTTATTGTTAATATTATTATTACTATATTATCATTAAGATAATTATTAGTATTATCGTTAATAATGTTATAATAACTATCATTATTAATATTAGTGTAATTAAAACAAATATTTGTAACACCTAATTATTTTGATTACTTTTATTATCTTTATTACGAACACGATATAAAAGACGATTAAAAGCAATTAAACGAAACGATTAGGAAATAATGGGTAAGAGTATCATGATGAAATTAAAATATTATAAGATATTGATTTAGATAAAATTATCGTTCTTATTATTTTTATCATTACTATTATTATTAAAATTATCGTTAGTATTAAAACTATCATTTTAACAAAAATTATCATTTTAATAGAAATGTCATTGTTACTATAAAATATGATTATTATTATTATTTCAAATAGAATTATTATTTTAAAGATAATATTAAAAATTATCGTAAATATTAAGGTTATCATAATTAGAATTATCGTTTTATCATAATGTCATCTTAGTAATTATAAATATTGATATTTTTATAATAATAATTATTATTACAAAATAATACAACTTTTACTTACTATCATTATAGATATTATTTTATCAAATAAATATTTGATACAAACATATTTTACTACGTGTAATAACTTACTTTAATAATACCTTTCATATTATCTTTATAATATTAAATGAACCCTATAAATTTTATTACTTAATATATATAAAAGTATATTTTATTATATAAATATAATATAAAATTTTATTTATTAATAAATAAATTATATTATTTACTCTAATAAATCTTTTAAAAATATTTAAAAATATAAAACGACGATATTTAAACTATATATTAATCATGTATAGATTTTTGGAAATTATTTTGAGTCAAATTTACTTTTGTTGACTTTTGCATATTAGTCTCGAGCATTAGGATTGTGGTACACTATGACTTGACCTAATTTGTTAGACAAATATTGACCAACACATAAATATATATAATTAATTTAGGTTCGTGAATCCGAGGCCAACCTTGCACTTGTTCAATGACGTTATATGTATTTTTACTACGAAATACAGTATGGTGATTTTCATTTACCTTTTTACCCTTTATATTTTTGGGACTGAGAATACATGCGCTTTTATAAATGTTTGACAAAATAGACACAAGTAATTGAAACTACATTCTATGGTTGAATTATCGAAATCGAATATGCCCCTTTTTATTAAGGTCTGGTAATCTAAGAATTAGGGAACAGACACCCTAATTGACGCGAATCCTAAAGATAGATCTATTGGGCCTAACAAACCCCATCCAAAGTACCGGATGCTTTAGTACTTCGAAATTATATCATGTCCGAAGGAGGATCCCAGAATGATAGGGGATATTCTTATATGTATTTAGTTAATGTCGGTTACCAGGTGTTCACCATATGAATGATTATTTTTTGTCTCTATGCATGGGACGTATATTTATGAGAACTGGAAATGAAATTCTTGTGGTCTATTAAAATGATGGAAATAAATGATTATGATAAACTAATGAACTCACCAACCTTTTGGTTGACACTTTAAAGCATGTTTATTCTCAGGTGTTAAAGAAATCTTCCGCTGTGCATTTGCTCATTTTAAAGATATTACTTGGAGTCTTTCATAGCATATTTCGAAGAACGTTGCATTCGAGTCAATGAGTTCATTAAAGATTATTATTAAATCAATTTATAGTTGGATAGTGAATATTATGAAATGGTATGCATGCCTGTCAATTTTTTATGTAAAGAAAGATTGTCTTTTAAAAACGAATGCAATGTTTGTAAAATGTATCATATAGAGGTCAAATACCTCTCAATGTAATCAACTATTGTGAATCGTTTATAATGTATATGAACAGGTCCTTTCAGGTTTCGTCCTTGTGATTTATCCACAGCCTCTTTCATACTTTGCTCAATCCGTTTTCCAGTTCCAAACTTTCTCTTTTTCTTAGCTTTACCACCATACTATTCTTTATCATCAAACTTTTGACTGTTAAGGTCGTTTACAGTTTTTGCTGCTTCATCAACATTTTTCCAAAATTCGGAGAACTAGTTTCGTAGTTTGGGGTGTTTTTCGAAAACTTCACATTCGAAGTATGTAAGTCCAGGAGGTAGTTGTTATATGTACACATATAACTGTTGGCGTAGACGTGCTACAAGATTTCAAAATACTGATTGCTAATTCCCGATAGTTGGTATGGCAATTGCCGTTACAAGATGTGGATGAGTACATGATACGGTTTCAATGAGTATAAGGATTTTTCGAAAGGTCAAAGATCAATGAAGTTGTTGGTAAATTTACTACTAATGTGGTGGAACATGAAAGGTTCCCCAGTAACGAAAACGTATATGCCAAAATTACAAGTCTGAAAGGTCGTCGTTGACTGGTTGAATGGTTGATAATACTGGATACTTTGAAAAGGAATTGCAAGGTTATTTTCGGTAAAAACAATGCTAAAGGATCTTGCATAGTTTTGAAGTCAAAGTATAGCTTTGAAAGATGTAGAGATCTAAGAATGATGTCACCGGTTCAGAGTTATGGCTTGGATTCTGATCCGTCGATATCAGAATATGTGATTGAATTTGTATGAAATGATTGTGTATCATTGTGAAGATAGTGAGTATAGTTAATGATTTTTGAATCAAAATTGAAGAATGTACAGTGTAACATATTAATTGTGAACTTAAATATTTCTCGAGTAGTACCTACCCGTTAAAGATTTCACAATTAATACTTTGTACACAAGAATTTTTTTTATTATCATCTTTATGAAAATATATGTATGTATATATATTTTTTTTTCAAATCAAATACAGATTTAATGAGTTAATATCATATTAAGCTCATTTGATTTTCGACTTGACTTAGAAATGATTAATCTCTAAAACATTAAAGATTACATAATCTTTGCGGAGTATTTCGCTAATGTAATCGATACTCCATTATTTATTCTTATTTCTCGGTGAAGGATGTTGATGCTTGTGGAATCTTTGTGAACCTTACAAGGCACAGATGATGTTTTCTGGAAAGTTTCGAGTACATCGAAAATGAAATTGTAAAATCAATTATGTAATTGAATAATACACTTGGTTTATTATGAAATGGAATTCATTAAGTTGAAATAGAGATTGTAGTTAACAATGGTTAAGTTGTTAAGGAAGGATGTACATCATTGCATATTAGTAATATGAACTAACCGAGTAGTACCTACCAGTTAAGATTCATACGTAATAGCTTAGTACGAAAAGATTTATTTTGATTTCAAAATTCATATATATTAAATATACATAAAATTCCTTCAGGGGAAATAAGTTAATACTCCATCGGTTATTGTTGCTGGTATTTCTTGGTAACTACGATGCGTATGACGTTGATGTTCAAGGTACATATTGTGATGTTGAGGCTTGCGGTGCGGATGTTGTTGGTGGTGGTAATGGTACTGTTGGTGTTGTTGTCGGTGGTACTGTTGATGCCGGAGATTCTGCTGGTGCTTGTAACCTTTGCACCATATTCTCTAAAGCCACTACCCGAGCGCGAAGCTCGTTGACTTCTTCTACTAAACCGGGATGAATGGCGGTTCGGACGAGCAGATGAATAAGATCCAGAATTTGAGAGAGTATATGATCATGACGAGATATTCTGGAGATGAGAGAGAAAATGGTATTACGAACAGGTTCGCCGGTAAGTGCTTCAGGTTCTTCGCCAAGAGGGCAATGTGGTGGATGGAAGGGATCGCCTTCTTCTTGTCTCCAATAATTAAGTAGGCTACGAACCCATCCCCAATTCATCCAGAATAGATGATGGCTAATTGGTTGATCCATTCTGGTTACACTGTCTTCGGAATTCAGGTGAATATCCATATCGGAATAGCTGTCAGAGTTTAAGGAATTTGAACTAGATATGGGATCCATCTTGTATAATTAGGGAGATGATTTTTTTTTATATGAATTAGATTATAGAATGTAGTTTGGTATTCTTCAATACATAATGTACATATGTATATATAATACCAAATTCCATAAATCACGGAGAAATTTTCGGAAGATGTCAGGAAAAGTTTACAGTAACAGATACGCTAAGATATGAATTTTGTCTATACACTATTCATGCAATCAATGCAGTAAAACATGTCAAGACTAGGAATGATAAGCAGGTAATTTCCGACAAAAATTGATAAGCAAAAATTTTGACATGCAGACACGGTCGAAGTCCAGACTTACTAGTGCATCCTAACAACTATCAGTTAGACACACTCATGCAAGACCTGATTCGCTAGGACCAACGCTCTGATACCAACTATGACGACCGGTCCAAATCTATATGGACGAACACGTCATTCATTGATTTCATTGCGAGGTATTTGACCTCTATATGATACGTTTTGTAAACATTGCATTCTTTTGAAAAGGCACACCATAAATGAATATTTAAATCAAAGGTTTTCGACATCTGATGATTGTTACATATAGACAATCACCATAAATAATAGTTTACAACAGTATTTCCGTTGACAATGCAGTCAAAATAAGATACATGGTGATGATTTGGTGAATGCAACGTCTCCTTGAAAAATATGTCATGTAAGACTCCATGCACATAGCTTGTTTAACATCTAAGCAAACAGCAGAAGACTTCAAGGAAACCTGAGAATAAACATGCTAACAAATGTCAACACAAAGGTTGGTGAGTTCATAGTTTTAATGTTGCGCATAATCTGTATATAAAGGTGGATCACAAGATTTCAGTTATTCAATCCAGAAACGTTTATCAAAATATTCTACAAAATTGAGCACCCTGGTAACTAAACTTAACGTATATATAATTTGTACCCTTTGTATAATCATCTTAATAATACACGCAAACCAACGTGTACGCTTCTCAAATAGCATAGGTCCGTTAAAAGGCTAGTACTCTAGATCGGACGGGGAGATCAAGCCCTATGGATCCATATACTACTACTCGCGCCCACCAGTTCTTATAACTGGCAGTTAACAGTTACCAAAGCTAAGGGATTTTCGGTTCAAACTCAGTGTAGAATTTAGTATGTGCTTGTATCCATTATGTTTAAACTAAAGTGCATGTATTCTCAGTCCAAAAATATATATTGCAAAAGTAATTAAAAAAGGGATCAATGAAACTCACCTTAGCAGCATATAAAGTCGTTCACCAGAATGTGACCGAAACACGGATTACCAAATAACCGTAGATCTCAACATATCAATATTGAGATTCATTATTGTAGAAAAGTACGTAGACGTAACGGAGATGATAACACTAGGTTTGACTTGCAAATAATACCCATGAATATTACCCATAACCTCCTTGGCAATAACCCATAATTTCCTTAGCTTTATCCCGCTCATAAAACTATTTTGAAAGTGACACGCTCATGACCTCGTCGTAGTAGTCTATGTATAATACTAATAATAATACAAATACTACTAATAATAATAAGATTAATAATAATATTAATCTTAATAATAATAATAATAATAATAATAATAATAATAATAATAATAATAATAATAATAATAATAATAATAATAATAATATAATTAATAAATATAATACGGAATAATTTTTAAATTAAAACAGAGGTAGATATCTCGAGCTTTTATAGGTGTGTCCTGTCCAGGACTGCCATGCGATCGCATAGCCTCCAAGACCATTTCCCATACGATCGCATGGGATGGATTTCCAGCTCATGATCTTTTAACTTCTAGTTTGTCGACATATTTTTTAATTATAAATATAATATATTTAATTTATATA
Source organism: Rutidosis leptorrhynchoides (assembly GCF_046630445.1). Classification (NCBI taxonomy): domain Eukaryota; kingdom Viridiplantae; phylum Streptophyta; class Magnoliopsida; order Asterales; family Asteraceae; genus Rutidosis; species Rutidosis leptorrhynchoides. The sequence continues at coordinate 206,119,034 of NC_092340.1, forward strand.
ATTAATTATATATTATATTAAATTCACATGCATAGTTGACTTGTAATTTTTGTTTCGATAAGTCGTACGTCGTCACTCGACTTATGTCCCGGTTCCGGTTTTTCGAACGTCCTATCGTATACTGAGAAAACTAGTACTTTTCGTTTCGTGAATCGTACCTTTGTCAAAATATAGTCTTAAATCATCCATAAACTATATCACTCGAGGTATAACTTATACATTTGAGTGTTTTGGTCATTCACTTCTATAAATCATCGTCTCGCTATTTGTTAATATATAATACATACATTTTCATTTTGAAATAGTGTTTTACTGTAGCAAAGTTACTGTAGCAAATTCTTGATATTTACTGTAGCAATTCACTGTCGCAAAGTCAATTTCACTGTAGCAAATAGTGATTTTCGAAAGCATTTTGGGTACTGTAGCAATTTGAAAATACTGTAGCAAATTAGTGTTTTACTGGTTCATCTTAAATGCTTTAGTTAACTTATCTAAATATCAATCGAATCAATAAACGAATGTTACTAACGTTTACTAAATAACTTGAAATTATATATATGTATATATCTTTTTAATATACATAAATTAGTTTTTAAATACGCATTGCAAGTTATTTATGAATAATTAATATTCCAATTTATATATATATATATATATATATATATATATATATATATATATATATATATATATATATATATATATATATATATATATATATATATATATATATATATTTTCAAATAGATGTTCATGAATCGTTAGTCAATAGTCAAAGGTTAACTAAATATATAACATTAGTTCAAAAATTTTGAGAATTAATATTACAGACTTTGCTTATCGTGTCGGAAATGTTAATCATACAAAGATTAAGTTTAAATTTGATCGGAAATTTCCGGGTCATCACACCATCGCTGGTGGCTTGGTGGCTTGTTCTCTAGTAATGAGGGCAAAAAAGTTGTCCACAGCCACAGCACGGACGGCGGGCTGCGCTAAGCGTTGCTTGTATTTTGCTGGATCTGTCTGCTTAAGAATATCATTTAAAAACAACACTGCCTGCTTTTCTGACATGAACTCATCTTTGTCAATTTCATCATCAGAGTCATTATTATCACAACTCAGGTCATTATCATCCCCAGAATCATCAATAAGACTGCCCAGCTTGTCAAGTAGCCTGGATAACTTGTACTTTGATATAGATTGCCTTTTCATTATCTTCTTGTCTTTGCCATCCGCCATCCGCCGAAAAGGTATAAATGACGGACATCGCCGTGGTTGCATCAATGGTCGTCGCTCTTGATTAGTAACAAAATTTGGAAGTCTTTCTGCACTTTTAGCTGTCGCTTCTTCGATTACTGGCCTTTTCTCCGAATTAGTTGCCAAATGTTTAAGCCTCTCTGTAGTTTCAGCAACTGTTTCTTCAATAGTACCATCTAGTGGTGAAATAGGTACATCTTCAACAGTGACCATGTCGTCAGTTGATGTATGATTGACTGCTTCAAGTACAAATGGAGCTTCAGCTGCTTTCGTTCCTTTTTCGTTTCGTGTGTTCTTTGCATTAGTGGATGGCGCCATTGTTAACACCTATTTCCTTATGAGATAAGGCTTAGTATGTCAACAAGAGACTAGAAGTGATCTAGCTTTAGGAGGGCGGAGTGTTGCCGATTGATTTTTACCCTCGGGAAATAATCCCTGCAGACCCGGTTCACAAGTGTACAAACTTGTGGGGTGGATTAATCAATCTGTCATCCGTAGAGCGTAAGAGTGCTAGCCGAATGACTTCTAGTGAGAGAAAGTAGAGAGAGAAAGAGAAGTGAAGTCTCAGCTCTCAAAGTTGTCAGAATATCTGAACTTGTGTAAAATGACGACCCAAGGGGTCTATTTATAGTGTCAGATCTACCAGATTTGTTTAGGGACACGTGTCGAATTATGATACGTTCTGTTACATGTGCTCCGAAATTTATGCTAAATGCGGCTCTCTCCGGCCAGGGCTTATGCGCTAGGCTGCCTTCAGGGCTTACGCATGACGGAGCAGCGTGTACAGCGGAGAACGCTGGACGGACAATCTCCACAAAACTGTTGTTTCCAGCCTTCCTGATGCTACTTTTATGCAACCATTATGCCTTTTATGTGTGTATACGATAGGATACACCATTAACCGTCTTCCAAGGTCAGTACACTTCATCTTACTGCTATTTTCTTCTTGTTGATATCTGTTACTGTATTATCATGGCTTCTTCACAGAGTACTGGCCAAGAACACGCCAAGCCTTCTTCATAAAATACTGCTAACATTCCAGAAGTTAGCACGATGGCTTCATCATTGACTAGTGAATATTTAGATGTATTAAAGATTGCCTTTCGCCATCTCAATCAATATAACCCTGTTCTTCCTACTATCGGACAAACTGCTGACAATCCTCCTGAGGGAAAAATTACTTTATACGCTTTACAAATTACCCACAACAACCTCCGTGTTCCCCTTACTAACTTTCTTCTTTGCCTTCTTAGATATTACGGGGCCTGTCTTAGTGAGATACATCCCCATGGTCTTCAAAAAATCATCTTTTTGAAATGTACTGCAATGCTATTAATATAAAGCCTCGCATTAATGTTTTTATCTCTTTGTTTAGAATCCGCACGATTAGCGATTGCTGGCTTACTATTGATAGTAAGAAAAATAATCATTTTGTTGGTCGAAATAGAGTTTCAAACTTGAAGGACTGGAAAAGTCCATTTTTCTTTGTTGATGAAACTCTTATTCCTGAAGAATACTCCGTTGTCCGGGAGTGGGGTGCTATTGATGCTGGCATAGGAAAGGGTGTTAAAATTTCTCCCGCAGAACAGCGGATAGTAAATAGCTTGAAAGGACTCCGTATTCCACCCAGATCATACGAAAAGTATGAGGGAATCCTTGTTGTGTGCAAAGTGAACCAAGAATGGCCAAGCAATTCTGTGCCAGTACTTCGTGAGAAAAAATAGGGTAGGATGTGATATTATCATCCTATTATATATATAGATTTTTGTCTCTTGTTTGTCATGTGTACTTATATTGCTATTAATATGTAATCTTTGCAGGCAACTCCGTGATGCAGGTCTGCTCTGCTCTTTTATCCCCTGATCTTGATGATGATGTGGAGGTCACTGCTCGTGACAAAACTGTTGAAGAGCTTGAGGCGGAGAGAGTTGCAGCTGAAGCTAAAGCTGCTGCTGATGCTGAAAAGGGGAAAGAAATTGCTGTGAGCAGCTCAGACAGCGAATCCGGGTCTGATCATACAGACACTGAGCGGATAACGGATGACTCCACCACCGCCGATCAGCAAACATCGGCATCAATTGACATCACGGGTGAAACCAACCCTACTCCTCCTCCAACCCAAAAGACAAGAAAGAAGAGCATAGGCTCTTGTGACGACCCGAAAATTTCCGACCAAATTTAAACTTAACCTTTATATGTTTCCGACACGATAAGCAGAATTTGTAATGTTGAATCTCAAAAAGTTCGGAACTACATTCATGTAATCAATTATCCTTTGACCGTGTTCGACGATTCACGAACAATTATGTGTATATAGATATGTATATATAATATATAATATTAACTGAAAACATTAACAAAGTATTAGATATATGATACTTTACATGAACGTATTTGTTTCGATATATTTATTGACAGAATTAAGAGATAATATCAAATGATTGAATTATCAGATACATTATGATATGATTACGGGCCTATGTTATGAGGTCCACTGTGATTTAAGAAATCTATTCTTTTTGACCACTCATTACTTAACTAGTATGATAAAATAACGATATTTATATTTTATTTTATCAAATATATATAACGATTTAAATTAATATTATATATATTTATACGCATATTATACGTACATAGTTTTATACTTTTACTATACTTTAACTTTACCTTTACTTTACTTTTACTTTACTTTAACTTTAATAATTCATACTTTAATAATTCACTTTAATAATTCATACTTTAATAATTCACTTTAATAATTTATACGTTAATAATTCACTTTAATAATTCAAAAATCTATTATAAATAGAATTCAATAGTTTTCATTATTTCATAGAAACTTGAAAATATATTTCTCTAAACTCTCTTAATCGAATTACATATTTATATATATATATATATATATATATATATATATATATATATATATATATATATATATATATATATATATATATATATATATATATTCTTTGTATTATTTCAAGATATTATTAGTATACATAAAATACTACGACGGAGTTATATTCAGACGATTTCAAAATAAGTTTTCAAACGGGATAGAGCTAAGGAAATTATGGTTTATAGCTATGGAGGTTATGGGTATTGATTGAGGGTATTGCTCGTGAGGTCAACCTAACGTTTATCATTTTCGTTGCGTCTACGTACTTTCCTGCAATATTGAATCACAATATTGATACGTTCGTGAATCCGAGACAAACCCTGCATTTGTTCAGTGCTGTGATATACATAATTGCTACGAAATACGGTATTGTGAGTTTCATTTGCTCCCTTTTTAATTGCTTTTGCAATATATATATTTTTGGGCTGAGAATACATGCGCTATTTTATAAATGTTTTACGAAATAGGCACAAGTACTAAAACTAACTCTATGTGGGTTTAAACCAGAAATATACCCTTAGCTTGGTAACATTAAACTACTTGTCTATGTACAGTAGGCGCGAATCTTAAAGATAGATCTATTGGGCCTGACAAACCCCATCCTGACTATGGGATGCTTTAGTACTTCGAGGTTATTTTAAACACATCTGATCTGGTGTACTTCAGAGGGTAAAACATAAACGTTAAGGCTTGTTACCGGGTGCCTACAACTTATAGAATACTTTTATACACTTGCGAGTGTACATATGTTTATAAATGAAAATCTTGTGGTCTATTAAAATATTGAAATGATTGTTATGATAAACCTATGAACTCACCAACCTTTTGGTTGACACTTTTAAGCATGTTTATTCTCAGGTATGAAAGAAATCTTCCACTGTGCATTAGCTCATTTTAAGGATATTACCTGGAGTCATTCATGACATACTTTGAAAGACGTTACATTCGAGTCGTTGAGTTCATCAAGATTAATATTAAGTCAATTATAGTTGGATGTAATATATGAAATGGTATGCATGCCGTCAATTTTTGATGTAAAGAAAGTTTGTCTTTTAAGAACGAATGCAATGTTTGTAAAACGTATCATATAGAGGTCAAATGCCTCGCGATGTAATCAACTATTGTGAATCGTTTATAATGTATATGAACGGGTCCTTTCAGTTGGTATCAGAGCGATGGTCTTAGAGAACCAGGTCTTGCATTAGTGTGTCTAACTGATAGTTGTTAAGATGCATTAGTGAGTCTGGACTTCGACCGTGTCTGCATGTCAAAAGTTTTTCTTATCGTTTTTAGTCGGAAATCATCTACTTACCATCCTTAGGAAATTATCTGCTTATCATTCTTAAGTCTAGACGCGTTTTCCTACATTTATTGCATAATACTGTATAGACGAATTCTTATCTTAGCATATCTGTTACTGTGAACTTTGACTGACATCTTTCAAAGATTCCTCCGTAATTTATGGGATTTTGGTATTATATATACATATGTAAATTATGTATTGAAGAATACCAAATCTAAATTCTACAATCTATTTCATACAAAAAAATTCTTTCCCTGATCATACAAGATGGATCCCTCAACTAGTTTGAGTTCCTCGGATTCCGACAGCTATGCAGATATGGATTTCCACATGAGCTCTGAAAGCAGAGTGACCGGAATGGATCAACCAATTAGCCATCATCTATTCTGGATGAATTGGGGATGGGTTCGTAATCTACTTAACTATTGGAGACAAGAAGAAGGTGATCCCTTTCATCCACCACATTGCTCTCTTGGCAAATAACCTGAAGCACTTACTGGCGAACCTGTCCGAAACACCATTTTCTCTCTCATTTCCAGAGTATCTCGTCATGATTATATACTACACTAAATTCTAGATCTTATTTATCCGCTCGTCCGAACCGACAATCACCCCGGTGTAATAGAAGAAGTCAACGAGCTTCGCGCTCGGGTAGTGGCTTTGGAGAATATGGTGCAAAGGTTACAAACACCAGCAGCAGCACCAGCAGCATAACCAGTACCACCATCAACAACATCAACAGTACCATTACCACCACCAACAACAACCGCATCGCAAACCTCAACTTCACAATCTGTCCCACGAGCATCAACATCATATGCCATGTAGATACCAAGGAATACCACAACGATTAAGTATTGATTCATAACTTCATTGGGGAAACATTCTACGGCGATTATGTAATTTCTAAAGTTTAGAAATTATCTATCCTAGCCTTAACCATAAATGAAATGAGTTTAATTTAATATTAACTCATTAAATCTATATTACATCTGAAGAAATATACACATATATATTTCCATAAAGACTGTAATAAAATTCTTTTGTACAAAATATTAATTGTGAATTTTTTTTTAACGGGTAGGTAATACCCGAGAGATATATAAATTCACAATTAATATGTTACATTCTTCGAATCTGATTCAGCAAGTCATCCATTATACTCCCTACTTTCACAACAATATACATTCTTTTATAGAAATCAAAACAACCATACTCATTCAAAATCTAATTACATATTCTGATTTTAAAATCTCAGAATTCGATTCAAGATATAACCGAAATCATCACTCTTAGATTCCTACATCTTTCAAAACTATACTTTGACTTCAAAACTGTCCTAGAACCTCATTTCTATTCATGGAACTCACAAAAATATTTGTATCATTCAAAATCTTAGAACATCATATGTATATTAACAATTACAATATGTGTACTTCGAAATTCCTAAAGACATGCGAGATGATTATCCAACCACACATTACCCACTGTCATGCACCTGAAAAGCTCTCGAAACCAAAGTTATAGTTTAACATGTATCCATGTCAGATCCTTTGATATTTATTACCAAATATAATTTTTCAATCTCTTTCCAAAATAGACAGTTTTGTCACAGCTCCAGCAAATCACCTTCATTTGTTTATACGAATAAACCCTTCATCATGGTTACCGGGGAACCTTTCATATCTCGTCACATTAGCAGTAAACTTATCAACAACTTCATTAACCTTCGACTTAAGCCTCTCCGAAAATCCACTATACTTATTCATTAAAACCCCATCATGTACTCATCTACATCCTGTAACAATAATTGTCACACCAACTACTGGGAATTAGCAATCAGTATTTTGAATTTCGCTACAATTTTACGTTAAAAGTTACATGTATACATATAATGTCTATCTCATAGACTTACATACTTCGAATGTGAATTTTCTGAAAAACATCCCAAACTATGAACTAGTTCTTCGAAATTGGAAAAATGCTGATGAAGCAGCAAAAACTGTAAACGACTTTAACAGTCAAAAGTTTGATGATAAAGAATAGTATGGTGGTAAAGCTGAGAAAAAGAGAAGGTTTGAAACTGGAAAATGAATTGAGCAGACCATGAAGGAGGCTGTGGACAAATCACAAAGACTAAACCTTCCTTCATCCAAATGTTTCAGTGTCTACTGAAATCGTTAGCAAACACCTTACTTCTTATTCTAAACCTTCACAGACAAATCTTCTTCATCATCCATCTATGTTAAGAATTCTAAGATATTGTCGTATCTTTTATTATAAATATCTTCGATATTCCTAAAGATATTTTCACAACTATTCTTATCCGAAATCTTTTATCTCTTCGCAATATCTGCGTTACAACATAAAAAGAAACTGTGTTAGTTTCTAAATTCTGAAGAAAAAAAAAATTCGAATTTAAAATAGGAATGTTTTTAAAGCAGTGTTGGGAACTGAAACATGAGTTAGTATAATATAATGACACTTGATCAACGTGATTATATTACAGTAAGTCATGCTGAGTTTCTAATGGAACGTGATGATTCATAGAACATACCGTCATCATGTACTATTTACACGACTCTTACATTCTACCCAATTTCCAAACATATTAAGAACATATCAACTTGATAGCTCTATATTTTCAGATATTCTGGTAAGTTGCCAAATTAAGATCATGCCATTACGATTTTCTTCTTGGAACATTAACTATGTTCATCCAAAAATTCATATCTACGAATTCTGGACCATTATCCGCTTGACTTAAGGCTGGGAAGAGAAAATGAAAGCATGAAGCTCCGAAATATAATGGAGAATATAAAGCCCGATAACAACCTCGAAATTACAAACCGTGTATATCAATGCGTATAGCAATATAAAGACACGGGAGGATGAAAAACACAATAACCCCAAGGTAATGGTAGAAGAAAATAACTTCCTCCGGTGGTAGATGAAAAAGAAGAATGACAGATATGAAAGTTAAGAGTATATCAAGAATCAATACTGGATGAAGCATATTAACGAATGCTTTAAAGTATGAATTGGGGAGAAAGACTAGAAGGTGTGAGCTGTGGAAATAAAGAAACGAAGGGGGTGGATTTATAGTAAAATATCAGACAGAGAAATCGAGACAGATTATCGCATTTAATCAAAGAAGGTCATGATTTTCTTAATCGCCGAAGAACCAAATCTTATTGCAAAGATTTTCTTTAAATCCAATGAATTTTGGAAATCAATCATAACTACGTCATCGGTTAAAATAAATATACGTTTACTCATTTCACTCTCTTGCGATAGCTTCACTTATACTCTTCGCGTAATCAAATTGTTTTATCTATATTACTCAATGATGATAAAACTCTATTTATCAACTCATATTCATCATGAAAACATTTTTATAGTTAGCCATGACGACCTCGATCAAATTTCGGGACGAAATTTCTTTAACGGGTAGGTACTGTGACGACCCGAAAATTTCCGACCAAATTTAAACTTAACCTTTATATGTTTCCGACACGATAAGCAGAATTTGTAATGTTGAATCTCAAAAAGTTTGGAACTACATTCATGTAATCAATTATCCTTTGACCGTGTTCGACGATTCACGAACAATTATGTGTATATAGATATGTATATATAATATATAATATTAACTGAAAACATTAACAAAGTATTAGATATATGATACTTTACATGAACGTATTTGTTTCGATATATTTATTGACAGAATTAAGAGATAATATCAAATGATTGAATTATCAGATACATTATGATATGATTACGGGCCTATGTTATGAGGTCCACTGTGATTTAAGAAATTTATTCTTTTTGACCACTCATTACTTAACTAGTATGATAAAATAACGATATTTATATTTTATTTTATCAAATATATATAACGATTTAAATTAATATTATATATATTTATACGCGTATTATACGTACATAGTTTTATACTTTTACTATACTTTAACTTTACCTTTACTTTACTTTTACTTTACTTTAACTTTAATAATTCATACTTTAATAATTCACTTTAATAATTCATACTTTAATAATTCACTTTAATAATTTATACGTTAATAATTCACTTTAATAATTCAAAAATCTATTATAAATAGAATTCAATAGTTTTCATTATTTCATAGAAACTTGAAAATATATTTCTCTAAACTCTCTTAATCGAATTACACACACATATATATATATATATATATATATATATATATATATATATATATATATATATATATATATATATATTTTCTTTGTATTATTTCAAGATATTATTAGTATACATAAAATACTACGACGGAGTTATATTCAGACGATTTCAAAATAAGTTTTCAAACGGGATAGAGCTAAGGAAATTATGGTTTATAGCTATGGAGGTTATGGGTATTGATCGAGGGTATTGCTCGTGAGGTCAACCTAACGTTTATCATTTTCGTTGCGTCTACGTACTTTCCTGCAATATTGAATCACAGTATTGATACGTTCGTGAATCCGAGACAAACCCTGCATTTGTTCAGTGCTGTGATATACATAATTGCTACGAAATACAGTATTGTGAGTTTCATTTGCTCCCTTTTTAATTGCTTTTGCAATATATATATTTTTGGGCTGAGAATACATGCGCTGTTTTATAAATATTTTACGAAATAGGCACAAGTACTAAAACTAACTCTATGTGGGTTTAAACCAGAAATATACCTTTAGCTTGGTAACATTAAACTACTTGTCTATGTACAGTAGGCGATCCTAAAGATAGATCTATTGGGCCTGACAAACCCCATCCTGACTATGGGATGCTTTAGTACTTCGAGGTTATTTTAAACACACCTGATCTGGTGTACTTCAGAGGGTAAAACATAAACGTTAAGGCTTGTTACCGGGTGCCTACAACTTATAGAATACTTTTATACACTTGCGAGTGTACATATGTTTATAAATGAAAATCTTGTGGTCTATTAAAATATTGAAATGATTGTTATGATAAACCTATGAACTCACCAACCTTTTGGTTGACACTTTTAAGCATGTTTATTCTCAGGTATGAAAGAAATCTTCCGCTGTGCATTAGCTCATTTTAAGGATATTACCTGGAGTCATTCATGACATACTTTGAAAGACGTTGCATTCGAGTCGTTGAGTTCATCATGATTAATATTAAGTCAATTATAGTTGGATGTAATATGAAATGGTATGCATGCCGTCAATTTTTGATGTAAAGAAAGTTTGTCTTTTAAGAACGAATGCAATGTTTGTAAAACGTATCATATAGAGGTCAAATGCCTCGCGATGTAATCAACTATTGTGAATCGTTTATAATGTATATGAACGGGTCCTTTCAGCTCTAAAAGGGTGAAGAGTACTGAGGAGGGCAAAAAGCAAAAACGTAGGAGAAGTATGTCCATTCTGCTCTCTTTTGAAAATGCACATGTTTTTGCTTATAACTGTTATGTTTTTGTTAGTAATTTTAGCAGAGTCAGGTGATAGCCAAGGGAAGGCTACGGAGGGCGGTGACCGGAGGCCGGAGAGGAAACTTGAAAGTGGAGGAGAGAAGGGCCTAAAATGCCTGACCCAAACTTTGCCCCCTTCGATGAATCTGAATTTCATGAAGATAGGCCTGAAGGCAACTCTGCTTATGATTCTCCTCTTCCTAATATCACTAATCCTGCTGTCACCTCCTCTAATGTTCAAGAGCTAACTCTTCCTGCTCATGTGAGGGCTTTGCAAGCCATCATTGCAAACCCCGCCACTAAAGATAAAGAATTTTCAACTCTTATTCAGGTAGGAACGATAAGACCCTCTGCATATATATGCTTGTAATTTATTGATGTGAGCTATTTGAAATAACTCATAAAATTTTATTGATGTACAGGGTTGTGTTATCCCTGAGCTGAAAACCCAATTCTCTGCTCTTCGTTCTCATTAACTCAGGGAATCAACTATGGCAGCTCATGTACTGCTAACCAACCACCTGGACTCTGTGCTGCAACTGTAGGAACATCAAGAGTCTATTCTTGCCTTTGCTCATAAAGACATAGCTGAAAGTGCAAATGCTCGTAAAAGAGCTGCTGATGCTGAGCGTGCCTTAAATGATGCGCAGAAAATAATAAAGGCTAAAGAAGTTGAGTTAAAAAGTGCTCAAGATGTTGCTGCTGTTCTGCAAGGGGAAAAGGATGCTGAGCAGGTGAAAGTGGGTGAGCTGGAGAAACAGCTGAGTGCAGAGAGAGAGAAGTCTGCTGAGCTACTCCGGAGGGCGGAGAAAGGCGAGGGCAATTTTGCTGAGCTTAAGAAAGGTATGCCAGGTCTGATAGCTAAGGTGCTTGGATCCAGTCTTGTAGGGAATCCCTACAATGATTATGTTGATGCTGCCTGCGCCCATGCTATTGCTGATGTGACGGGCAAGCTGTTCAAACGCCTTGCTCCCCACCAAACTCCTTCTGCTACCATTGCCAAACTTATGCCTCCTGGTACTCAAGAAAAAGTTGATGAGGCCAAGAACAAATTGATAAATCTGAAGATAAATGTTTATGATGAAGTATGCAGCAAAGAAGACTCTTCTGCTCAATATGTGCTTGGCGTGCAGTTTAATTGATCTTTGTAAAAATTTCAAACAATGTTTTGTAATAAATTTCTTACTAACTTTAACATTATATATATATATTGACTTTATTGTGATGACTATGTGTGCTTATATGCTTGTTGCAAATATTTTTATGCTTAACGCTTTAAAACCAATCAATTATACACCTGAGCATAACATTTCTATACACAATTGTACAGTGTATAATTTGAGTAAACCATTTTGAAATGTGCATAAGGTAACTCATATGTAAATGCCTTGCAGTATCAAGAATACGATGTCTGATTATGCCTTCCATCATAAAATTAATGAGGAAGAATTATGAAGTGTTTTAGAAGAATGACTATAAATCAATAAACTCTCCGTCTTACGCCTTCCGTCATAAAGTATATGAGGAAGAATTGCTAATTATTTTGCCTTTATACATAAAATATATAACTTCGTTCTGTGAAGTAATTTTTTATAATGTTTTTCATGACAAGTATCTGAGTTTTGTATCATGCCTCGGTGCATTCTAGTAAAACTTAAACGTTTTCTAGCTGATCCCTTGTGCCTTTACTGGCCGGCACAAAAGCTTCCACCATCGGAGGTATTTAAAAATACGATCCTTCTGTGGGCAGGTTATAAATGTAATGTTTTACATTTGTCACGGGCAGCACTTTGTTTAAGAAAAATATAAAATTATTGTTCAGTACTGTGCAGTACATAAATGATTGATGACGACTTTTAGGTGGATCAAGCCTAATTAGTACGTCATGAATGTTTAATGTATGCAATTGCTAATGTGCACTGCAAAATAACCACAATGGTTCACAGTAAGTTTGATAAACACTGCTTCATCATATAATTCGAAATGTGTTCTTCAAATGCCAAACAGGCATGAGTACAACGATTGTAAAAGACTGCTTTTATTGAAATGCTAAATGAAACTGCTCTTTATTGAAAAGATAAACACTGTTCTTGATAACTTGTTGACAAATTGCTTCTTCATATGCCGAGCGCCCAGCGCTGTCCGGCCTTCACACTTGCTTACGGAATGAAAAACTCCTGAACTTCTTCCTCGCTGAATAACCTATCACGCCTTCTCTGATTCATTCTGCCTTCTGGCCCATTTGCAAACGTTGATCTTTCCCTTGTTGGCTGCACATACTGTGAATGTATGGCTGCGACTCCATTTGGAGTGGGGAATTTGACCTCTGCATGGGCCGTCGATGTTATTGCTCCAAACTTAGCCAAAGCTGTTCTTCCAAAAAGGACATTAAAACGAGAATTGCCATCTATGATTGTGAAATCAATTGTTTCTGTTCTCAACAATGGGAATGTGCCCATACCAACTTCCAAACGAATCTTCCCCATGGCATTTATCGGTGCTCCTGTTAGTCCAGAAACTTTCAACCTCATTTTCCTAGCTCTGCTCTGCACATGCCTTGGAAAAGTTCTCAAACAATGCCAGTAGATGATGTCAGCTTCACTTCCTGTATCTGTGTAGATACAATTGACAAACTTATTTGCTATCTCTGCTGAAATGATCACTGGTTGGACGGACAACGCCCAATTCTGAATTGGCTGAAAGATAATTGGGGCATATCTCCAGCTGTCCAAATTGCTGTTTGATGATTCACCTTCTTCATAATGATCATCATTACTCCAAACCATCCAGATTACAACTTCTGGAGTTGTCTCACGATCTGTGATCCGTTCTCTATACTGCGGTTGGTTCCGATTATCTCTTCCGCCATGCTGCTCTCTTCTGTTCTCTCCACGGCGTCCTCTGCTACCATCATTCCTTTGCCACACAAATTTCCTGCGAGGATCATTCCTCCTGTACTGTTTGCCAGGCAACAAATGATTCAGTTCTCCTGCCTTGATTTTTGCTATAATTTCTCTCATCAAAGATTTACAATTTTCCGTATCATGGCCCCAAGCCTCATGAAAATCACACCACAACTCAATCTTTGGACCCTCCCTCTCTTCTATAGGTGCTGGAGCATTGAAAGTGGTCCGAATTGGTTCAGTGAAAAGGATCTCTTTCGGCATTTTGGTAAGCGCCATTATCAATGGGTGCCTTTCTATTGGCTTTCTGTTATGGTGAAAATCATTAGGGTGATTGTTTCCTCTCCATCCTCCATTTGAATTGTCATTCCTTCTCTGATTTCTGTCAAAATACCGTCCTCCGTTGTGCGGCTTGCTACTACTGCCAGTATCAAACTTGTTCAACCCACGCTCACCAGCTCGAACATGCCTCTGTGCAACCTCCAAAGCTTGATGCAATGTTTTTGGCAAGTCATAACGTAATGCATGAACAAGTACATTAAACCGTCGCTGGTCCAAACAGAAAATGAAACCAGATACAAGCTGTGATTCTGGACAATCAGGAATCTTCTATGCTTCAAGTGTATAACGCTTCATAAAATTGCTCAAAGATTCGTTATGATGCATTGTGATCTCGTGTGCATCAAGATGTGTCAGAGTACAGCTCCGTAGATTTTGGTATTGCATCACAAATTTTGCTCTCAATTCAAGAAAACTGGTAATACTCCTTGGCGGCAAACTAGCAAACCATTCGCGTGCCATTTTCTGCAATACCATAGGAAACATATGGCACGCAGTTTCATCCTCCCAATGCTGCAACCTCATAACACCTTCAAACATAGTCAGAAAATCTTCCGGATCCATTGTACCATCATAAACTCCAATTGCTGGTATAGCAAGATCTCTGGGCAATGGATAATTAGCAATTCAATCAATGAAACACTGCGTTGATTCTGCCATCGCTGGTGGCTTCGTGGCTTGTTCTCCAGTAATGAGGGCAAAAAAGTTGTCCACAGCCACAGCACGGACGGCGGGCTGCGCTAAGCGTTGCTTGTATTTTGTTGGAGCTGTCTGCTTAAGAATGTCATTTAAAAGCAACACTGCCTGCTTTTCTGACATGAACTCATCTTTGTCAATTTCATCATCAGAGTCATTATTATCACAACTCAGGTCATTATCATCCCCAAAATCATCAATAAGACTGCCCAACTTGTCAAGTAGCCTGGATAACTTGTACTTTGATATAGATTGCCTTTTCATTATCTGCTTGTCTTTGCCATCTGCCATCCGCCGAAAAGGTATAAATGACGGACATCGCCGTGGTTGCATCAATAGTCGTCGCTCTGGATTAGTAACAAAATTTGGAAGTCTTTCTGCACTTTTAGCTGTCGCTTCTTCGATTACTGGCCTTTTCTCCAAATTAGTTGCCAAATGTTTAAGCCTCTCTGTAGTTTCAGCAACTGTTTCTTCAATTGTACCTTCTAGTGGTGAAATAGGTACATCTTCAACAGTGACCATGTCATCAGTTGATGTATGATTGACTGCTTCCAGTACAAATGGAGCTTCAGCTGCTTTCGTTCCTTTTCCGTTTCGTGTGTTCTTTGCATTAGTGGATGGCGCCATTGTTAACACCTATTTCCTTATGAGATAAGGCTTAGTATGTCAACAAGAGACTAGAAGTGATCTAGCTTTAGGAGGGTGGAGTGTTGCTGATTGATTTTTACCCTCGGGAAATAATCCCTGCAGACCCGGTTCACAAGTGTAGAAACTTGTGGGGTGGCTTAATCAATCTGTCGTCCGTAGAGCGTAAGAGTGCTAGGCGGTTGACTTCTAGTGAGAGAAAGTAGAGACAGAAAGAGAAGTGAAGTCTCAGCTCTCAAAGTTGTCAGAATATCTGAACTTGTGTAAAATGACGACCCAAGGGGTCTATTTATAGTGTCAGATCTACCAGATTTGTTTGGGGACACGTGTCAAATGATGATACGTTCTATTACATGTGCTCCGAAATTTATGCTAAATGCGGCGCTCTCCGGCCAGGGCTTATGCGCTAGGCGGCCTTCAGGGCTTACGCATGACGGAGCAGCCTGTACAGCGGAGAACGCTGGACGGACAATCTCCACAAAACTGTTGTTTCCAGCCTTCCTGATGCTACTTTTATGCAACCATTATGCCTTTTATGTGTGTATACGATAGGATACACCATTAGTAGTGTACCTAATCGTAGAGTAGTGTAGTTTTTAGTAAGTACGGTTCGTTCCACAGGGATAGAGAAAAGTTTAACACTATATTTTTAAACAATTATATTTGTCTCTATATATATATATATATATATATATATATATTAGTAATATAGTAGTATTATTATTATTATTAAAGGGGGATTTTATCGTTTAATGATCGGTTTGTCGATTTTAAGGCTTTTATCACAGTTAAAACCTAATGTAAAATATTAAATATAAATATAACTTAATTTAAAGCGTAAAGTAAATGACGATAAATAAAAGTGCGATAATTTAAAGTACGATAAATAAAATGACAGTAAATAACAGTACGATGAGATATAAAATAAAAGAATTATGCTTATTTAAACTTCCGTAATCATGATGTTTGACGTGTTGATTTTAATTTATTACCAAGGGTTAATTGTCCTTTATCGTGGATTATTTGATATGTCCATCTGGTTTTGTCCATAATAGTCCATCGGTCATAATTATAAAGTGCAAGAGTCTTCGCCAAATTAACCTTATACCCGAAGTCAAATATTCCAACTAATTGGGGACTTAAACCGTAATAAGGTTTTAATTCTTTATTAATGATTACACCAGGTTATCTACTGCGTGTAATCCAAGGTTTTAATACTTTATTAACAGTTACATCAATTACCCTTGAATGTAATCCACCCCTGTTTTAATGAGTCCATTGACTATTAATCCATTCCCGTGTCCGGTCAAATGAATAATTATTAGTATTTATAAATATCCCGCCCACCGTACCCAGTCAAGCGTATGTGGTTATATATAAATACGTCAAATAATAAATATCTATATTAAATTAACGAGATATCATTTAGCTAATATAAAGCCCATTAATATCCCATAGTCCAATTTCCACAAGTGTCGGTCTTTTGTTCAAACCCCAATTATGGTCCAAAGCCCAATAACCCCGTCTTAATATTTAGTCCAACATCACGATTACTTCGGCTTAAATAAGCATAATAATAACTTAGCTACGAGACATTAATTTAAAAAGGTTGAACATAACTTAGAATGAGTATTAATCGTGTAGTGTTACATGGATAGAGTTTCGACTTACAAAACCTTAAAACATTCGCTACAATAACCTTATTATTATTAACTTAATATTAAAATTATAATTATAAAATATAAATATAAATGTATTGAGAGAGAGTGAGGAAATATATTGATGAAGGTGTGTGAAACTCGGCTGAATTCGTTCCAATTTATAGAACCTGACCAGCATGTTGGGCTCATGCGATCGCATGGGATTAAGGCTACCATAATATCGCATGGCCGCCTTTTCCTGCTCGCATATCATTTAAAACGTGGGCTGCTCGGTTTTATTTAATATATAATATAATATATATAATTTTATATAATTATATATAGATATATTATATTATATTCTTGTGCATAGTTGACTTCTAATTTTAGGTCCGTTGACTCGCGCATTGGTAGTTGGTTCATGTCCCGGTTCCCGATTTTTGAACGTCCTTTCGTACGCTTTGAAATCTTGTACTTTGCGTTTCGCGGCTTGTAATCTTGTAATTTTTAGACGTTTCTTATTAATAAACTGAACCACTTAAATTGTATCTTGTACATTTGAGCTTTTTGGTCATTTGTGTCTTCAAATCGTCAATTCTGTCTTTTGTCTTCACCTTTTATTATTTAAACGAATATCACTTGTAAATAGAACAATTGCAACTAAAAGCTTGTCTTTCTGGAAGGATAATGCTATGAAATATATGATCGTTTTTAGCATTATCAAATATTCCCACACTTGAGCGTTGCTTGTCCTCAAGCAATATAGAACTTGAATATAACTTTACTAGGATCACTTCTTTATTCTTCACACTTTGTACATCAGTGATTTTAATACGACGGAATGAACAATGATAGTAACATTGTGGTTTACAGTCTTACATGACTATAAAAATTTAGATCCTTTAGGAAATTGGATCTTTATGAAAATATTTGATCTTGTGAAAATTCAATCTAGCTTTTACCCTAGATAAGTTTTCCGGAATAACCCTTCATCGGTGTTTGCAAAATGTTTTTGTGGATTTTGTGGGTTTCAGATTTGAAAATTTTAGCTCAAAACTTATGGTTTTGTTTCACCCACTTGCTATCCTTGTATTAGGAAAGCACACGTCCAGTATACTTGCTCCGTATATTACCTTTCAGTAAACTACCATCCGGTTGTTAAGGAAAGCATTGAACAAGCAACTGTTAAGGCAATGTCCCATGACATGCAAATAATTATCGTCCACAACGTGTCAGATGCAATTACTATCCTTTGTAGGAGAAATATTAAAGATCACCCTATAATTTTTCGGTCTAGCACAAGGTCCTGTCTTCGACCATGCTATGTAACCACCATTCTTACGGTTGACTCCCGATTTGGTTCAGGTGACCTAATGAATTCCGGTGAATTCTTAGGATTTTACGTTCAATGGTAATGAACGCATTGAAAATAGGTTTTCAGAAAACAAATCGGTTTTAATTTGATCAAAATATTTTCTCGTTCAAGCTCGAGTTTAGATATCATTGAATTCTATGATTATGTAATTCTCAATCTTTAAGGTCAATCTCAAGGATTGAGTAATATCAGTCTTAAAAGCTAATTTTTAATCTTTTAAGGAGATTATCCTTTCTGGAGGTCTGATTCATTAGTATTATCAAGCTAATTTGCACGGCGCCCTCCCCATTTTACGAGACAGATCCTCTCATGGTTAGGATAAGTCTGACCACATGGCGACCCTGTTTGATGCTGAGGTCCGTGGATTTCCAGCTGATTTTAGAGATGACTTTTCTAGATTTTTCGTCAACCTACAGCTGGTCTGAACGACAACTTCCTGACATAAATCAAGAAGCGCGTGTCTTTTTTGGAAGACTTTACTTCCTTCATTTCTTTTTCCGGAAGACTTTACTTCCTTTTAAAATCAAGTGGCACATTTCTTTCAAATATATTATAAGAAATTGGGTAAAACTGATTAAAATCGTCCAAAACAAAAGTACCTTCAAAAATATGTGATATGTGATTTAAATAACTTGGTAAATTATTCCCACACTTGCCTCTATATTTCTTTCTTTGCCTTTTGATTCTCTTCTATTCCATTTTAAATGAATTCAAGCATTTTGTGTTGTTTCTCAATTTACGTCCTTTTCGAGGTAACAATAATTTTGGTGTTAATACCTAGTTTTGTTGTTCATAAATATGTATAAACAAGATTTTGAATTCATTTTTTTTTTGAATTTTTTTTTAAATTTTAATAGAAGTGGGTAGTTAGTATATATGACTAGGGTTGTTCTTTATTATCAGAGAGCACTAGATTCTAATACAACTACTGCTTTACTTGTGACGACCCGGAAAATTTTGACTTATTTTTAGGTCGATTCTCATTATGAATTAATATTTTCGACACAATAAGCAAAGTCTGTTAGGTTGGATCTCAAAAACTTTGAACTGTTTCATATATTCAGTTAACGTTGACTATTCCCGACAACCCACGATACGATTGCTTGAAAATAGACATGCATCTATATATATAAATGTATATAATAATATGAAATATTGTATACTGTAACTGTTAGAATTAATTATTGTAAAATAATAATAATATATAATAATTACTAATTAAAAAGCATTTACACAAATAAATAAAGTACATAAAATATATTTAGGAACTATTTGTTGAATTATAAAACTTTTTATATTTTACTTAGGGGTTGGGAGTGAACACTTTTATCCACCACTGATTAACAAGGGAACACAAAATCTAGTCCGTAAATGATAATGGCTAACAATATAACACGTCTATATGTTAAAATATCTTATAATTACTGTTGGCATTTGAAATTCATAACCACTTGCATATTTTATAAATTATATTACAAATGAAGGGATTCATTAACAATAATGTCATCCGTGATTTAAGTTGATTACTTGCATCATTCAATTGACAATTTAACACGTGAATTATATTTATTATTTATTACTATACTATTATTACTTATATATAATATATATACCTATGCTTCATACATATATCTCAACCCTCATCTTAAACACCACTCGTGACCACCATCCTTCTCCTCTAAAAACTACCATCGAACCACCACTAGAACACCCCTTGAAACTGTCACCTTCCACCTCCCACTTCGCTACCTCTCAACTAACTTTAGATCATGACACCCATCACCACCATAAAACCACCACCCACTTGTTTGTACAACCACCAAACCTCACGGCTACCTCACTCTCTCCTCTTCTCTTTCTCTTACTCTTTAACTCTCTCAGATCGAAAACAACCCATAAACTTTCAGCTGCTTAGCTAAATCGAATTAAACCTCCATTTAATTCTGTTTGATCCACCATTGAACACCAAACCCAACTCCACCTCTATCACTCATCTGCTACAGCTCGGCTTTGTTCCTGTTTCTGTTCATAGAACACCACCACACACCACTATTATTTGTTGTTATTTGACTCATACATAACCCCAACAAGTAACAATCCTCGATCACTACTACTGTTTTTATGATTTTAATTCGAAAACCTGGACACCCACTCGATCCTTCCATGTTACTGTTTTTTTTATCTTGTTGCTATACGATCAACAGCTAGTTGCAAGAAGGTCGACGGGTATACAGCCGCTTGATATGTTCCTGCTGATTGATCGACATAAAGAAATAAATAAGAACCATCGAATTCAATTGTATTGATGTTTCTTTTTCGCAAATCCACTCAAACAATTATCATCCTTTTCTTCTTCTTTATGGCCGACCAAAAGGTATAGCATGATGATGAGATGATAGGGATTGCTGGCGTAATTATTTTTTTTTGTGGTTTTACAGTTCAAAATTTGGTTTTGCCAAACCAACAACCCACGCACTTTCTTTTTATTTTTTGGGCTGCCGTATCCATGTATTTCTGTTTGGGCTGAGACCAGTTACACTTCTGATGGGCCGAGGCCAGTTTACCTTTTTCTATTGATCCCAAACTACAATCGCACGTATCTGTTTCAAATGAATAAGTTGCTGTTTTGGTCGTATGAGTTTGTTTTTGGAAAGATGTATGATGATGATGATAGCGTTTATGACGATTAGATGATTATATAATTAAGTTGATTAGATGATCAGATGGAAGATGATAATAGATGATTTCATAATGATGAAAATTGTAATTAATAAAAAGAAAATGGCGACTTTGATTCAAGTAATGATGATGTCGGGTGGCTAACGAAATACATTAGGATTGTGATTTCATGTTTTATGATCTTATGATTTTATGATGAAGATAACAAAAATGAATGATGATAATGATATATAACATTTATGATGATGAGATAAGATGATGATTTTAGAGATGGGATGGTATATGATGATGATGGTTAGATTGTTAAGGTAATGGCGATATAGATAATAATTTTGATCATACACTATGACAAAACAATATACGAAGATAGACGATTAGGATTATGATAAATGAATAAGGAAGATGATGATGGTAGATATAATACGGGATGATCTTGGGAAGGATAAAAATGAGGTTATTAGATGATGATGATGAATTGGGTTTTAATTTAAGATGACAGACAGAAAGATGGTTAAAAGAAATTAGTTTACTAATTAGAACAGAAATACAACAGACGGATTAGTGGTTAAGGAGTAATCGGGTTAGCAGGACGTCGCGGGTTTAACCTCGGATTTGGGCACTCTTATTATCTTTAAGGGCTACTTATTGTGAGGTAGTTTTCTTAATTATATTATTATTAATAATATTATTATTAGTATCATTTTTATTAAAAACTATCTTTTTATTAAAAGTATGTTTTTATTATTAATAACATTATTAATAAAATAATAATTATTATTATAGCTATTATAGTTATTAATATTATTAACATCAATAGAATCATTAATATTATTATCATTATTGTAATTATTAGTATTAATATTATTAATATTTTTATCATATTTTCACCAATATTAGTATTATTAACACTAAAATTATCATTTTTACATTATATCATTTTTATTACTAGAAATATTATTTTAAATATTATAATTATTATTATTATTAGTATTATTAAACATATTTTTATTTGTTATTAATATTATTTTAACAAAAGATAGTTATATAAAAATATAATTTTTAGAAATATCATAAGTACATCTAAATTTACTAAATTCATATATCATATAAAATAACCTATATATATATATATATATATATATATATATATATATATATATATATATATATATATATATATATATATATATATATATAATATGGGAAATAATGGATACATTATTACTTTAATAAGTAATATATTATATGATTAATAAACTGGTTTGATTATTATTACCTGTTAATTTTATGTGTTAATATATATATAAATGATATAGGTTCGTGAATGCAAGGCCAACCATATACTTGTTCAATGATGTTATATGTATTTTTACTACAAAATACAGTATGGTGAGTATATAGTCCCTTTTAAACTCTAAATATTTTTGGGCTGAGAATACATGCGCTGTTTTTTATAAATGATTTACGTTATGGACACAAGTGATCAAAAATATAAATTCTACGTTGAGTTGTACCATGGCATATCTCTTTATACTTGGTAGCTAATATTTACTTGAGGAGCGTAAACGCGAATCCTGTTGATAGATCTATCGGGCCTGACAATCCCAATCGGGCTGGACGACCAGTTTTTAACGGTTGCACAGTACTTCGTTTCGTTACTACACTTGGTACGGTGTAGGGTTTATTTAAGAATATGCTGCTGTAATTTAAATGTTAAGTATGGTTACCAAGTGCTCAACGACTTTTCATACACGAGGAGTGTATTATGTATAAACATGAAATCTTGTGGTCCATAATTATAACGCTGCTAGCATCAAACCTATATATCTCACCAACTTTATGTTGACGTTTTAAAGCATGTTATTCTCAGGTATGAATTAAGTCTTTCGCTGTGCATTTGCTCATTTTAAAGACATACATGGAGTCATTTCTGGCATATTTAGGAGAGTACCTCGCAATGGGACCAGATGTTGATGATTTCGTCCAGGTGGATAAGGACGGGTTGTTACATGTGGTATCAGAGCGTTGGTCCTAGCGAACCAGGTCTTGCATTAGTGTGTCTAACTGATAGTTGTTAGGATACATTAGCGAGTCTGGACTTCGACCTTAGCTGCATATTATAAGTATTGTTTATCATTCCTGGTGGAAAAATTACCTGATTATCATTCCTAGGTCTAGATACGACTTCCTGCACTTATTTGATAGATAGTGTACAGATAAATTCATATCTTAGAGTATCTGTTACTGTAGATTTTATCTGACACGTTTCCTTATTTTTCTCCGTAATCTACGGGATCATCTGTACTGTAGATAGGTATTCTATGTAGATAGAATATCATCCGACATCCGAAATTCATTTCATATCGAAAACCCTTTATCTAATCGTACGAAATGGAACTCACCACTAGTTCAAGTCCCTCGAATTCCGATATGGAGTCCCACTCCAGCTCCGAAAGCAGCGTCACCAGAATGAATCAACCAATCATCCATCCCCAATTCATCTGATGGGTTCGTAATATACTAAATTATTGGAGACAAGAAGAGGGTGATCCCTTCCATCCACCAAATTGCCCTCTTAGCGATGAACCTGAAGCACTTACCGGCGAACCTGTTCGAGAAACCATTTTCTCTCTCATTTCTATAGTATCTCGTCATGATTATATACTATCCCATATTTCAGATCTTGTTCATTCGCTCACCCCAACCGTCAATCATCCCGGTGTAGGAGAAGAAGTCAACGAACTTCGCGCTCGGGTAGTGGCTTTAGAAAATATGGTGCGAAGGTTACAAACACCAGCAGCATAATCCGTACCACCATCATCAACGTCGACAATACCCTTATCACCTCAACCACAACCACGTCGTAAATCTCAACATCACGATCTGTACCTCGGATATTAACATCACACGCCTCAATATCACCATGTGTACTTCGAGTATAATCTTCGTTCTATATATCGTTCCACATCGATTATCATCGTTCTACGTATTGTTCTACATCATTTGTTTTCGTTTTACATAGCGATTATATAATATTTAATGTTTTAAAGATTATGTACTCCAATTCTAACCGAAAAATCAAATGAATTTAATATCTTATTGACTCAATAAATTCATAATTACATCCGAAGAAAATATATATGCGGGTATATTTTCATAAAGATTGTAATTAAAAATTCTTTCGTACAAACTATTAATGATGAAAATATTTTAACGGGTAGGTAATACCCGAGGAATATTTAGATTTCACATTAATAAGTTACACTGTACATTCTCCGAATCTGATTCAACGGTCATTTACTATTCTGCTTGCAACCACCGATATACGTATCTGTTCACCACAGAATAACCATTTTCATTCAATTTCATATTTGGATTTTGACCTATCAGAATCCAACAAGTGGCATAATGAAGAAAACATTGAACAAAATAAAATTTGTTAGAAACAAACGAATTAACTGATTGAAATATTGTTAAGAATCCACGCTAACTGTTCCTAGCTAACTGTTCCTAGCTAACTGATTACATTTTATTTATCGCAATTTAATTATCGCAATTTACATTCTCGCAATTTTATCTATCGTCATTTAATTTCTGTTATTTATTTTTTTTTTCGCACTTTCAATATCGGGATACGTATACAAGGTTTTGACATATCATATCGACCCATCTATATATATTATTTGGAATAACCATAGACACTCTATATGCAGTAATGCGGGAGTTAGCTATACAGGGTTGAGGTTGATTCTACAATAATATATATAGTTTGAGTTGTGATCGAGTCTGAGACGAATACGGGTCACGATATGTATTAATTAATTCGAATATTATATATTAAACTATATATGAATTATTGGACTGTCAACTATCGACTGTGGACTAAAAACATTGGACAATTAAAATGAATTAAAATATTGATTATAACATATGAAACTAAACATTTCTTCAAGTTTGCCGCTTGATTTCATCTTAAACCTCATTTGAATCTTCACGATTCCAATCCATCTTCAAATCTTTCATGATTTTTGAAAACACCTCGATCGAGAGGATGAACCAGCCGCACTTCACCTACGGAAGAAAAGATTGATGCATATAGTTATGAACCTGAAAAACTCTCAGAAACTGGGTAATCATTTAAAACGTAGCTATGCTAATTCTTTTAGTGTTATTATTACCCAAAATAATTTGGTAATCCCTTTAAAAGTAGCAAATTTTGTCACTGCTCCAGCAAGTCAAATTCGACCTTTCGTCCGAAATTATATACCTCTTCGTGCTACCTGTATTCCATTATATTGGAAACTTCTGTAAAGTCCAAGTATAAATTATGAATGAATTGTGGAGAAGTGTTAGGAACTGAAGCATGAGCTATTATAATATAATGCGCTTGGCCAACGTGGTTATATTACAGTAAGTTATGCTGAGTTTCTAATGAAACGTGATGATGGTTCACAGTAGATTATACCATCATCATGTGTCATGTTACATAACTCTTTCATTCTACTTAACCTCTGAACATATCAAGAATATAGATTCTTGATAGTTCCATCCTCAGGGATTCTGGTAATTTGACATATCAAATCGTGCTAATACATTTCTTTCTGCTTAGAATACTATAATCATTCGAAACTCCATACTTACGAATTCTGAACCATTACTCGCTTTACTAGAAGTCGAGAAGAGAATAAAGGGGCAAAGAGTTATGAAACATAAGGGAAGATATAAAACTCAACAACAACCCTGAAATCACAAACCGTGAATATTAATACGAATAGCAATATAAAGACATGGTATAATTAAGAATAGTATCACTCAAAGTAATAGTAGAAGTAAACAGAGTTTTCTGGTGGAAGAGAAGAATGACAGAATTGATAATTTGAAAAATATCAAGGTTTAGAACGGGATTAAGCATTTTCACAATCTTTTGAATTTGGGAATTGGATATAGGAGTGATAAAAGTAATTGAACGGAAGAGGTAAATTTATAATGGAAATATCCGACAGGACAATCGTGGCAGATGATCGCATTTAATTAAAGAAGATCCTAATTTCCTTATTTGCCGAAGAATCAAATCTTATATAGATTTTGAAGAATTTCTTTAAATTCCTTGAATTCTGGAAATCAACTGTGACTAAGTCAAAAGTTAAGACGAATCTTTAGTTCTCATATCAATCTTTTGTGACAACTTCACTCGTACGCTTCACATAATCGAATTATTTTATCTATATAAATCAATAATGATAAAACTCTATTTATCGACTCATATTCGTCAGGAAAACATTCTTACTGTTATCCACGACGACCTCGATCAAATTTCGGGACAAAATTTCTTTAACGGGTGGGTACTGTGACGACCCGGAAAATTTCGACTTATTTTTAGGTCGATTCTCATTATGAATTAATATTTTCGACACAATAAGCAAAGTCTGTTAGGTTGGATCTCAAAAACTTTGAACTGTTTCATATATTCAGTTAACGTTGACTATTCCCGACAACCCACGATACGATTGCTTGAAAATAGACATGCATCTATATATATAAATGTATATAATAATATGAAATATTGTATACTGTAACTGTTAGAATTAATTATTGTAAAATAATAATAATAATATATAATAATTACTAATTAAAAATCATTTACACAAATAAATAAAGTACATAAAATATATTTAGGAACTATTTGTTGAATTATAAAACTTTTTATATTTTACTTAGGGGTTGGGAGTGAACACTTTTATCTGCCACTGATTAACATGGGAACACAAAATCTAGTCCGTAAATGATAATGGCTAACAATATAACACGTCTATATGTTAAAATATCTTATAATTACTGTTGGCATTTGAAATTCATAACCACTTGCATATTTTATAAATTATATTACAAATGAAGGGATTCATTAACAATAATGTCATCCGTGATTTAAGTTGATTACTTGCATCATTCAATTGACAATTTAACACGTGAATTATATTTATTATTTATTACTATACTATTATTACTTATATATAATATATATACCTATGCTTCATACATATATCTCAACCCTCATCTTAAACACCACTCGTGACCACCATCCTTCTCCTCTAAAAACTACCATCGAACCACCACTAGAACACCCCTTGAAACCGTCACCTTCCACCTCCCACTTCGCTACCTCTCAACTAACTTTAGATCATGACACCCATCACCACCATAAAACCACCACCCACTTGTTTGTACAACCACCAAACCTCACGGCTACCTCACTCTCTCCTCTTCTCTTTCTCTTACTCTTTAACTCTCTCAGATCGAAAACAACCCATAAACTTTCAGCTGCTTAGCTAAATCGAATTAAACCTCCATTTAATTCTGTTTGATCCACCATTGAACACCAAACCCAACTCCACCTCTATCACTCATCTGCTACAGCTCGGCTTTGTTCCTGTTTCTGTTCATAGAACACCACCACACACCACTATTATTTGTTGTTATTTGACTCATACATAACCCCAACAAGTAACAATCCTCGATCACTACTACTGTTTTTATGATTTTAATTCGAAAACCTGGACACCCACTCGATCCTTCCATGATACTGTTTTTGTTATCTTGTTGCTATACGATCAACAGCTAGTTGCAAGAAGGTCGACGGGTATACAGCCGCTTGATATGTTCCTGCTGATTGATCGACATAAAGAAAGAAATAAGAACCATCGAATTCAATTGTATTGATGTTTCTTTTTCGCAAATCCACTCAAACAATTATCATCCTTTTCTTCTTCTTTATGGCCGACCAAAAGGTATAGCATGATGATGAGATGATAGGGATTGTTGGCGTAATTATTTTTTTTTTTGGTTTTACAGTTCGAAATTTGGTTTTGCCAAACCAACAACCCACGCACTTTCTTTTTATTTGTTGGGCTGCCGTATCCATGTATTTCTGTTTGGGCCGAGATCAGTTACACTTCTGATGGGCCGAGGCCATTTTACCTTTTTCTGTTGATCCCAAACTACAATCGCACGTATCTGTTTCAAATGAATAAGTTGCTGTTTTGGTCGTATGAGTTTGTTTTTGGAAAGATGTATGATGATGATGATAGCGTTTATGACGATTAGATGATTATATAATTAAGTTGATTAGATGATCAGATGGAAGATGATAATAGATGATTTCATAATGATGAAAATTGTAATTAATAAAAAGAAAATGGCGACTTTGATTCAAGTAATGATGATGTCGGGTGGCTAACGAAATACATTAGGATTGTGATTTCATGTTTTATGATCTTATGATTTTATGATGAAGATAACAAAAACGAATGATGATAATGATATATAACATTTATGATGATGAGATAAGATGATGATTTTAGAGATGGGATGGTATATGATGATGATGGTTAGATTGTTAAGGTAATGGCGATATAGATAATAATTTTGATCATACACTATGACAAAACAATATACGAAGATAGACGATTAGGATTATGATAAATGAATAACGAAGATGATGATGGTAGATATAATACGGGATGATCTTGGGAAGGATAAAAATGAGGTTATTAGATGATGATGATGAATTGGGTTTTAATTTAAGATGACAGACAGAAAGATGGTTAAAAGAAATTAGTTTACTAATTAGAACAGAAATACAACAGACGGATTAGTGGTTAAGGAGTAATCGGGTTAGCAGGACGTCGCGGGTTTAAACTCGGATTTGGGCACTCTTATTATCTTTAAGGGCTACTTATTGTGAGGTAGTTTTCTTAATTATATTATTATTAATAATATTATTATTAGTATCATTTTTATTAAAAACTATCTTTTTATTAAAAGTATGTTTTTATTATTAATAACATTATTAATAAAATAATTATTATTATTATAGCTATTATAGTTATTAATATTATTAACATCAATAGAATCATTAATATTATTATCATTATTGTAATTATTAGTATTAATATTATTAATATTTTTATCATATTTTCACCAATATTAGTATTATTAACACTAAAATTATCATTTTTACATTATATCATTTTTATTACTAGAAATATTATTTTAAATATTATAATTATTATTATTATTAGTATTATTAAACATATTTTTATTTGTTATAAATATTATTTTAACAAAAGATAGTTATATAAAAATATAATTTTTAGAAATATCATAAGTACATCTAAATTTACTAAATTCATATATCATATAAAATAACCTATATATATATATATAAATATATATATATATATATATATATATATATATATATATATATATATATATATATATATATATATATATATATATATATATATATATATATATATAATATGGGAAATAATGGATACATTATTACTTTAATAAGTAATATATTATATGATTAATAAACTGGTTTGATTATTATTACCTGTTAATTTTATGTGTTAAAATATATATAAATGATATAGGTTCGTGAATGCAAGGCCAACCATATACTTGTTCAATGATGTTATATGTATTTTTACTACAAAATACAGTATGGTGAGTATATAGTCCCTTTTAAACTCTAAATATTTTTGGGCTGAAAATACATGCGCTGTTTTTTATAAATGATTTACGTTATGGACACAAGTGATCAAAAATATAAATTCTACGTTGAGTTGTACCATGGCATATCTCTTTATACTTGGTAGCTAATATTTACGTGAGGAGTGTAAACGCGAATCCTGTTGATAGATCTATCGGGCCTGACAACCCCAACCGGGCTGGACGACCAGTTTTTAACGGTTGCACAGTACTTCGTTTCGTTACTACATTTGGTACGGTGTAGGGTTTATTTAAGAATATGCTGCTGTAATTTAAATGTTAAGTATGGTTACCAAGTGCTCAATGACTTTTCATACACGAGGAGTGTATTATGTATAAACATGAAATCTTGTGGTCCATAGTTAAAACGCTGCTAGCATCAAACCTATATATCTCACCAACTTTATGTTGACGTTTTAAAGCATGTTATTCTCAGGTATGAATTAAGTCTTCCGCTGTGCATTTGCTCATTTTAAAGACATACATGGAGTCATTTCTGGCATATTTAGGAGAGTACCTCGCAATGGGACCAGATGTTGATGATTTCGTCCAGGTGGATAAGGACGGGTTGTTACATTACTAATAAAATTTATCGGTGGCTATTAAACCAAGTGTATAAGTCAAATGTTTAAAACCTAAAAGAATTTAATCCCTTCCCACACTTAAGATCTTGCAATGCCCTCATTTGCATGAAATCAGTAAAAATTTAAATTCATGAGGGCGATTAGCGTAAAAATATGATTAAGATTTACCAAAGTTTTCAAATATATTGTTCTTTGTTTGAATGATAAATAAATGGTGCACATCATTTGGTCATTCCGTCATTTGTTATTTCACATATATTTTGCATCTTGTCATCAAAATTAGTTGCTTTTGCTGAACTTAATGCCAGTCTTTGAAAGTTCGCTTTTTACCCTGTTTTGTACAATTGACAATATACATACAATACAAATATAAACATGCAATGTAATTTGAAATGGGACTTAGTATCCCACTTTTAAATTATAAATATGAAATATTAGTAATAAAATAATAAAAATGTTAAAAATTACATCAAAATATTAATTGTTTAAACATAAATAGATAAAAATAATAAAAAGATTAGAAATCGCCAATGGAACAATATCAATCTGGATATGGATTCCAGTTCATGTTATCGTTCGGGCTTCATGGCTCGTTGTAGGTGTTCTGATAGGCTTGGTTGGGGTCATATACGTTATAGGGCGGTTGCATATCAGGCTGATGTGGTGGATAGTATGCAGGTTGAGTCGAAATGTAGTTTTGTGGTACCTGATATGATAGATAGCTCATGATCTGGTGCTGATAAACTTACCATCTATCGTGTTGGCGTCGCCTGGATTGCTCGTATTCATCCGCGGCTCTCCACTGCTCATACTGACGATGCCGAGCCTCGGCACTCATTTCCAACTCTTCTATACGCTGATAGACATCAGTGTAACTATCCCTAATGACATCCCTAACGTCATATGCTTCCTCCATCTCCTCGTCCGACCCTCTTTCTACCTGTGGTTGGGGACCCTGATATGGTATTGCCCTATTATTTCTCCTTAACAATACCTGTTCCCCATGATAAAACGATAGACCTATAGGCTCGACTTGTTCACGAACCACCATCATTAGACCCCTTTGTTCCCTATCTACACCCAAGTATTCTCCTATCAGAGTAACAAAAATTCCACCTCCTATTATTCCCCCCTCCTGTATACCTTCCACCATTTTGGACAAATAATAACCAACACAGTAGGGGATGTTAACAAAGCCTCCGGTGTCTCGAATGCACTTAAGGTAAAATAGATCATGTAACGTAATCTTTTCCTTATTTTTACCCCGTTGTGTAATCGAGTTCGCTAAAAACCTATGAATTATGCGAAGCTCTGCCCTGTCAATATCTAAATAGGAGTGTTTTCCACCCCGCCTAAACTCATTAAATTTTGACATACGCCTCCATATGGCGTTACTGTCAAAACCTCTATCTACCCTATCACCTTCATAAATTAAGGCTGTACAATCAAGTGATAATAAATCAGCGGGAGTGTAAATTTGTAAGGCCCTAGCCATGTCCATCATTGACATCCTGTACATCCTACCTCCAAGCAAAAATCTAAGAAAACTCTTGTAACGACCCTACTTTTTCCGTTATCTTTTACCGTTTATCGTTTAATGACCGTTAATTGTTATTCGTGCCACGTCATTTCTATGACCTATATTATTATTTTAGTAATAATAAATTAAGTATTATGTGTTAAATGAATATTTGTATCCATATTTTAAATCGTACGTTTCTACGTGTCGTGGATTTTTATCCGGCGAATCTTTTCGGTTTTCAAACCAACGGTCGAACTTTTGGGATTTTAAGTCGTAATTATTTTAAGTATGATATTTTAATGTCATATATTTATATATAGTGTTTATATATATTTTTCATCGCATATTTGTTATCTCTCCGAATTTTCAATCGCGTAGTAGTGTTTTCGCGTTTTGGGCTTCGATCGGGCGTTCGGGCTACAAGCTTTTCTTCTAAACATCAAAGTGGGCCAATGGGGCCTACCCCCATGTAAAATTCGGCCGAATGCAAGGCCTAACCCCCTTCCCCCATTTTTTTTTCATTTCACTTTTCATTTCACCATCTCATTTTTCCTAAAACCTAGCTTATTTTCTCTTCTCTCTCTCTTTTCTTTTTTTGGATGAAACCTAGCTATCACCACCATAAAAAAAATCGGCCAACACCATCAACAATCCAATTGTATATCATTTTGCAAGGCTAGATACACAAACGGATTCTCCTTTTCGCGATATACAAGCTTCATCTTCTTGATTCTTGATTTGGGTATAAACCCTAACCCTAGATTTTTAATTTTTCATATATTTTACTGATTTTATATATTATATTGATTTTATAAAGATTATATGTTATTGTATTGTTGATAGTATGCGTAGAAATGCTCGTTAATTCATGTTTTCGGTTTGATTGTTCTGGGACAGCAGCTTGTTTGATCTTTTATGTAAACTTAACTGATATAAAAGTGAAATTAAAGTGTTTAGATGAGTTCCTCTCATCAAGACATTAATTTTAGACTCCGAATTCATGTTATTTCGATTCCCGGAGCTCTATATATGATTAAAATGGTGTTTAATTGAAATTAAAATGTAAGAACGAATTGGTATGTGTATGGTCTGACTTTGTGACCACTTTTGGAGTCTTTAGGGTGTACTAGTGTGTTAGGATTAATGATTGGATGAACTTTCATGTTCGGGTTATCGAAATCCGAGCCACGGATCACCCTTTATGACTAAAACATGTTTTTGAGCGGATTAAAGCTCCAAGTTGAATAATGGTTGTAGGTCATGACTTGGTGGCTGTTCTTGGGATGTTCTTGAGCACACTAATGTATCAGGTGGGTTGGTTAGACGAAGATATATATAAGACTCGCCGAAAACTGATTCCCGGGGCTCAAGTTGACCCGATGAACTTTTAATTAAAACTTATGGTTATTAAGTAAGACTTATGATATAAATAATGAATTTCATTATTAATAAATTACTTATGATATAAAATTAATTAATTTAATTTAAGACATATGATATATATATATATATATATATATATATATATATATATATATATATATATATATATATATATATATTATCATTTATTAATTAATTATGATTAATTAAAAATTTAATTAAACTTATGATTAATAATACTTTTATTATTAATGAAAAATACTTACGGTAAGAATTAAACTTATATTATGAGATTACTATAATAAAACTTATAATAAGGATTAATTAATTACTTAATTATTATAAGGCTTAGTTATTATTTAATTATAATTTAATTATTAAATACTTATGATTTATTAATTATAATTAGAAACTTATTATATGATTAATAATTCATTATTAATTAATAATACTTATGATATGATTTAAAATTTATTATTAATTAATAATACTTATACTATGATTAACATTTAATTACTTAATTAAATACTTATGTTATATTGATTATATCATTTAAACTTATGTTAACTTTAATAATTTAATTTAATCTAATTAAACTTATGTTATGACATAATTATACATTTATGACTTTAAATAATATTATAACGTATACTTTAAAAATCAATGTTGACTATGTTTGACTAAGGTTGACTTTTGAGTTGACTTTCGGTTGACTTTGACTCTCAGTTGACTTTTGTTGACTTTCTAATTAAGAAAACTTTCCTAACTTAAAAACTTTCTAAAAATAGAAACTTTCTAAATATGAAAACTTTCTAAATTTGGAAACTTTTCAAAAATAGTAACTTTCCTAAAATAGAAAATTTCCTAAAATAGAAATTTCCTAAAATAGAAACTTTCCAAAAATGGAAACCTGCTAAAAAAAGAAACTTTCTAAAAATAGAAAGTGTGTGTCCGTACGCTGTTCCGATCAAACCGATGCATGTTGAGTGTTGTTCTATGTCTACTTGCAACATGTACAATAGCTATCATACTAAGACTTGACCTAAGTTAGTTATTTATATTGACCTGCTTTATTTATAGGTCGGCGTTGTGATCATCCCTGATCACTTTACTTCGTTTGCTGTTCGCATTATTGTGTGGTTACTTCGTTTACTTTAAGGTGAGTTATAGTCCCATTTTTCTATTTTAAATCTTTTGGGATGAGAATACATGCATTTTATTTTTACGTATTGGACACAAGTGAAAGTTGGTTTAAATTATTCATTGTGAGTTGAACAAAAATATTCCCTAATCTGGCAATTGTAATCACTGGTTATTTGTATCGTATTAGTAGGTATATTGTTATCATACATACATCTCTATTATATTCTGAATCTGTTAGGAACTCCCATTCCAATTTAAACGTATTCTCCGACTCATGCGAACTATCCTTATAAGAACACCTCGGGTAGTGAAACCGAGGGATGTCATTCTTGACTTCTAAAATTCTCGACATTTCTATGTCATCTATTATGGTTATGTATATAACGTTTGATTTATCTTACGCGAGATGTCATTCTTGACTTCTAAATGCTCGGCATTTCAATGTCAGCTATTATGTATATGTATATAACATTCTTGTTATATTACGTGCCTTTGTGCCGTTGTGCCTATGTGCTTTGGTTTTTGAACCAGAAAACGTCATTCTTGACTTTTAGAGATTCTTGAAAATTTGAAGACATTTTTATGTCATCGTTACTCCTATTCATTACTTTTGACGTTTTTTCTCTTGTGCTATCCTTAACACATTGTTTAAGAAATCGTTTTAGAGAAATTGTGTGGAAATTCGAGGTTGATCGCGTGTCCTGACCTCATGTAGTGCTATTGGAATGGAACTATGAATTAGCTAAATATAATGGCGTCAGGCCAACATGATTATATTACGTTAATTCATAAAGAAGTCCAATATTGTGACATGTGAAATAGAAATGAGTCAAAGAAAATTTTTACACTACTCATTTAGAAATTCTGATGTATTACATGGGTAGGGAAAATATGCATTATCTTATTTGTTGATATACGAGAAGCTCGTTTTAACCAGATTATCTAGCTCATGCTCTATCCTTCATAACTCTCTTGTTAGCAACAGCTTCCCTCGGGAACAGTTTTGGCCCAAGGACTTATGTCCTGATAATAGTTAAAACAACATTTAACTCATTGGTTTCATGACCTCGTAACATTTGTTGATCAAATTTCGCACGACGATTCAAGTCCTTTACTCGATCTTCCACGATCTTACTTCAACTTGTAACCTCTGAAACACAGATACTCTGTTTATCATCAGGAGTTTTACACATTTGTTTAATTGGGAGGTTCTCACGAGATTTATGGGCGAATAGAAGTAATGAAATATTTTGTCATGTATACAATCTATAAAATCATATATGTATGTATGGATTCAAATGAATAAATTTATCCTTACCTATTTTGGCTAGTATATACTAAATTATACCTTCAAAATTATTTTAAGACCACTCATTTATTGAGCTGTTTGACTAAGTCAATTTGTTTTATATAAAATGGTACACGTTGTACATGCTTTTAAATTTACTAAGAACTTCGTTCCGTTTATGTTATCACACCAAACATTTAAAGCTTTTTCAAAACTCCTTTGATCGATTTTATCAAATTTTCGCATTACTCTACAGAGTATTTGGATCACAGTTCTTCTCATCCTCCGTTTAAGGATGAAACTTACCATTAAGTTCATTGATAGAAGCTCTTACACCACTTTGGATGCCGATTTTATAAAATTTATTGGAAAGTCATTGCACTCATAAAATTTTCCCTCTTATGGTTGGATATGGCCGAAACGCGAACCGATAAATCAGTTTTCTGGGGTACACTCGGTGGCCACCCTGTTCTCAGGAAAGGCACTGGGTGGGTTTCTACCCCAACTGTTGTTATAATTGCTATCACAGATAGATATCACACTAGACCATCTGGGAGTTTCTACTCTCAATATTCGCTGTCAACCGCAACCCTCGTAAACATCAATCCTAGGATTCAATATTTTGAGGTACACAAAATTATTTTTAGATATTCATCTCACCTGGAGTCGACCATTCCTTATAACCCATGATTCGCGTTCTTTTCATCCGCACATAAATTTAAGAATATGGATGAATCCTAGATTTCCTCGCTCATTGTACAAGGAATTTCATTCTCGTTGAAATATCACACCTTTCGTACGTCTTCCTTTCGGAAATGTAATAAAAATTTACTTTGAAATCCATGATCCTTGTAATCTCCTTTGAGAGAATTGCCTTATATATATCTATGCCAGCGATGTGACTACTCCATATATTTATTCCTTCATTGTTGCAAATATATTTCATTCGTCCCAGTTCGTCCCCTTGGGGAGCTCCTGTTTTGTTCGTTAAGAAGAAAGGTGGTTCTTTTCGATTGTGTATTGATTATCGCGAGTTGAAAAAGCTTACGGTTAAGAACCGTTACCCTCTTCCGAAAATTGATGATCTGTTCGATCAACTTCAAGGCTCGTCCATTTATTCTAAGATTGATCTTCATTCCGGTTATCACCAACTGCGGGCTAAAGAAACTGATATTCCGAAAACCGCTTTCTGTACCCGTTATGGTCACTGCGAATTTCTTGTTATGCCGTCCGGATTGACTAACGCACCTGCTGTGTTCATGGACCTCATGAATCGTGTGTGTAGAGCTTATCTGGACAGGTTCGTTATCGTTTTCATCGGTGATATTCTTATCTATTCCAACAGTGATCAATAACACGAAGAACATTTGAAGTTGGTCCTTGATTTGTTGAGGACGGAAGAGCTATATGCTAAGTTCTCTAAGTGCGCGTTCAGGTTGAAAGAAGTTCAATTCCTTGGACATGTTGTTGGTAAGAAGGGAATTCAAGTTGATCCTGCTAAGAATGAGGCGATTGAGAAGTGGGAAATTCTGAAAACTCCTACTCAGATTCGTCAGTTCCTAGGTTTAGCAGGCTATTATAGAAGGTTCATTCAAGATTTTTCACGAGTAGCGAAACCTCTGACTGCTTTAACGCATAAGGGGAAGAAGTATGAGTGGGAGGATGAACAAGAGACTGCTTTTCAAACTCTGAAGAAGAAGTTGACTACCGCTCCGATATTATCACTACCTGAGGGTAATGATGATTTTGCTGTTTATTGTGATGCATCGCGTCAGGGCTTTGGTTGTGTTTTGATGCAGCGAAAGAAAGTCATTGCGTACGCGTCACGTCAGTTAAAGATCCATGAACAGAATTATACAACCCATGATTTAGAATTGGGAGCTGTTATGTTTGCACTTAAGATTTGGAGACAATATCGGTATAGGGTCAAAAGTACAGTGTACGCTGATCACAAAAGTCTTCAACATATCCCTGATCAGAAACACTTAAATTTGAGGCAGCGTAGATGGGTTGAGGCGTTGCATGATTATGATTGCAATCTTCTGTATCATCCGAGGAAGGCCAATGTTGTGGCCGATATGTTAAGTCGTAAAGAGAGGACTGAACCTCATAGGTTTAGGGCCTTAAATATGACCATTCGAACAAACCTCGCAAGGCAGATTCTTGCCGCTCAACAAGAAGCCTTGAAAGAGGAGAATTTTGTAACAGGAAGGTCCGAGGCTTGAGTAAACAGTTAGAGGTACGAACCGATGATACTCGGTATTTTGCGGGACGCCTTTGGGTTCTAAAGTTTGGTGATCTGCGACAACTTGTTCTAGAGGAGGCTCATAAGTCTAGGTACTCTCTTCACCCTGGTTCAGGAAAGATGTATTATGATCTTAAGGAGCTGTATTGGTGGCCTAATTTGAAGGTTGGAGTGGCTACATATGTGGCTAAGTGTTTGACCTGTGCTAAGGTTAAAGCTGAACATCGGAAACCGTCAGGACTTTTGGTGCAACCTGAGATTCCCGAATGGAAGTGGGAAGGTATTACGATGGATTTTATTACGAAGCTACCGAGGGTTGTGGGTGGTTATGACACCATTTAGGTGATTGTTGACCGACTCACAAAGTCAGCTCATTTCTTGCCTATTAGGGAAACGGACTCGGCGGAGAAACTTACTAATTTGTATTTGAAGGAGATTGCTCCCAGACATGGTGTTCCTGTATCTATTATTTCAGACCGAGACAGTCGATTTATATCGAGGTTTTGGCAATCCTTACAGGAGGATTTGGGAACTAAGTTGGATATGAGCACCACTTATCATCCACAGTCGGATGGTCAGAGTGAAAGAACCATTCAAACGTTAGAAGACATGTTACGAGCGTGCGTTATTGATTTTGGTAATGGTTGGGATAGATATTTGCCGCTGGCAAAGTTTTCTTATAATAACAGCTATCATGCAAGTATTAAGGCCGCACTGTTTGAGGCTCTGTATGGTAGGAAGTGTAGGTCTCCTATATGTTGGCATGGGGTTGGAGATGCTCAACTTGCAGGCTCAGAAATTTTTCATGAGACTACCGAGAAGATCGTACAGATTAAGAAAAGTTTGAGAACTGCTAGAAGCCGGCAAAAGAACTATGCCAATAAGAGAAGGAACGATATTGAATTTCAGGTTGGTGACCGTGTTATAGAGAAGGTATCACCTTGGAAAGGTGTGGTACGTTTTGGTAAAAGAGGAGAGTTGAACCCTCGTTTTGTTGGACCGTTTGAGATCATTGAGAGAGTTGGACCCGTGGCTTATCGTTTGAGATTACCACAAGAACCCAGTGCTGTTCATGACGTTTTTCATGTATCGAATTTAAAGAAGTGTTTGGCCGAAGCCGATGAGACTATTCCTCTGGAGGAACTTTATGTTGATAAGCGACTTCATTTTATTGAGGAACCTAATGAAATTATGGATCGAGAGGTTAAGACTCTTAAGCAGAGTAGAATTCCTATTGTCCGAGTTAGATGGAATGCCAGACGCGGTCCCGAATTTACTTGGGAGCGTGAAGATCAGATGAGGCAGAAGTACCCGCATTTGTTCCCAGATGCCGAGTCAACCCCTGCACCTGCTTAAATTTTGGGACGAAATTTCCGTAACGGGAAGGTACTGTAACGACATTACTTTTTCCGTTATCTTTTACCGTTTATTATTTAACGACCGTTAATTGTTATTCGTGCCACGTCATTTCTATGACCTATATTATTATTTTAGCAATAATATATTAAGTATTATATGTTAAATGAATATTTGTACCCATATTTTAAATCGTACGTTTCTACGTGTCGTGGATTTTTATCCGGCGAATCGTTCCGGTTTTCAAACCAACGGTTGAACTTTTGGGATTTTAAGTCCTAATTATTTTAAGTATGATATTTTAATGTCATATATTTATATATAGTGTTTATATATATATTTTTCGTTGCGTATTTGTTATCTCCCCGAATTTTCAATCGCGTAGTCGTGTTTTCGTGTTTCGGCCTTCGATCGGGCGTTCGGGCCACAAGCTTTTCTTCTAAACATCAAAGTGGGCCAATGGGGCCCACCCCCATGTAAAATTTAGCCGAATGCAAGGCCTAACCCCCTTCCCCCATTTTTTTTCATTTCACCATCTCATTTTTCCTAAAACCTAACTTGTTTTCTCTTCTCTCACTTTTTTCTTTTTTTGGATGAAACCTAGCTATCACCACCATAAAAAAATCGGCCAACACCATCAACAATCCAATTGTATATCATTTTGCAAGGCTAGATACACAAACGGATTCTCCTTTTCGCGATATACAAGCTTCATCTTCTTGATCCTTGATTTGGGTATACACTCTAACCCTAGATTTTTAATTTTTAATATATTTTACTGATTTTATATGTTATATTGATTGTATGATGATTATATGCTATTGTATTGTTGATAGTATGCGTAGAAATGCTTGTTAATTCATGTTTTCGGTTTGATTGTTTTGGGACAGCAGCTTGTTTGATCTTTTCTGTAAACTTAACTGATATAAAAGTGAAATTAAAGTGTTTAGATGAGTTTCGCTCATCAAGACATTAATTTTAGACTCCGGATTCATGTTATTTCGATTCCCGGAGCTCTAGATATGATTAAAATGGTGTTTAATTGAAATTAAAATGTAAGAACAAATTGGTACAGGTATGGTCCGACTTTGTGACCACTTTTTGAGTCTTTAGGGTGTACTAGAGTGTTAGTATTGATGATTGGATGAACTTTCATGTTCGGGTCATCGAAATCCGAGCCACGGATCACCCGTTATGACTAAAACAGGTTTTTTAGCGGATTAAAGCTCCAAGTTGAATAATGGCTGTAGGTCACGACTTGGTGTCTGTTATTGGAATGTTATTGAACACACTAATGTGTCGGGTGGGTTGGTTAGGCGAAGATATATATAAGACTCGTCGAAAACTGATTCCCGGGGCTCAAGTTATGACCCGATGAACTTTTAATTAAAACTTATGGTTATTAAGTAAGACTTATGATATAAATAATAAATTTCATTATTAATAAATTACTTATGATATAAAATTAATTAATTTAATTTAAGACTTATGATATATTTATTTATTATATCATTTATTAATTAATTATGAGTAATTAAACATTTAATTAAACTTATGATTAATAATACTTTTATTATTAATTAAAAATACTTATGGTAAGTATTAAACTTATATTATGAGATTACTATAACAATACTTATAATAAGGATTAACTAATTACTTAATTATTATAAGGCTTAGTTATTATTTAATTATAATTTAATTATTAAATACTATGATTTAATAATTATAATTAGAAACTTATGATATGATTAATAATTCATTATTAATTAATAATACTTATGATATGATTTAAAATTTATTATTAATTAATAATACTTATATTATGATTAACATTTAATTACTTAATTAAATACTTATGTTATATTGATTATATCATTTAAACTTATGTTAACTTTAATAATTCAATTTAATCTAATTAAACTTATGTTATGACATAATTATACATTTATGACTTTAAATAATATTATAACCTATACTTTAAAAATCAATGTTGACTATGTTTGAGCAAGGTTGACTTTTGAATTGACTTTCGATTGACTTTGACTCTCAGTTGACTTTTGTTGACTTTCTAATTAAGGAAACTTTCCTAACTTAAAAACTTTCTAAAAATAGAAACTTTCTAAATATGGAAACTTTCTAAATTTGGAAACTTCCAAAAATAGAAACTTTTCTAAAATAGAAAATTTCCTAAAATAGAAACTTTCCCAAAATAGAAACTTTCCAAAAATGGAAACCTGCTAAAAATAGAAACTTTCTAAAAATAGGAAGTGTGTGTCCGTACGCTGTTCCGATCAAACCGATGCATGTTGAGTGTTGTTCTATGTCTACTTGCAACATGTACAATAGCTATCATACTAAGACTTGACCTAAGTTAGTTATTTATATCGACCTACTTTATTTATAGGTCGGCGTTGTGATCATCCCTGATCACTTTACTTCGTTTGCTGTTCGCATTATTGTGTGGTTACTCCGTTTACTTTAAGGTGAGTTATAGTCCGATTTTTCTATTTTAAATCTTTTGGGAGGAGAATACATGCATTTTATTTTTACGTATTGGACACAAGTGGAATTTGGTTTAAATTATTCATTGTGAGTTGAACAAAAATATTCCCTAATCTGGTAATTGTAATCACTGGTTTCTACTGGTGAATGCGAATCCTATGGATAGATCTATCAGGTTTGACAACCCCATTTCGAGCTGGTCGAGCTAGCAATTTATAATCAAAATGTTTAGTACTTCGTATTTAGTTGAAGATACACTTGTTCTGTGTATATTATTTATTATGTTTGGCAAGGGTAAATAAATGGTTAAGTGGTTACCAGGTGGCTCACGAAAAATAGAATAATGGTTTTATATGTTTTTTAGCATATAATTTTGTGGTCCAAAAAGGAGTTTTTATGTTTTCAAACATAAATTTTTATAGTTTAAATTAAATATTGTTTGCAATATTAAACCTATAATTCACTCAATATTTTTGTTGACAGTTACTCGCATGTTTTATTCTCGGGTTCATGAGTGATTACTTCCGCTGTGCTTAGAGAGTCTGCATATTTATGATGGCAGCTTTTGTTAAACATTAACTTGTATTCTATTTTGATACATTTAATAGTGGATGTTGTTGACTTTGTTTTGGTCAACTTTTGGTTAAGTGATAATGTATGGTTTTTCTAAACTTACATATTTTGGTAGGTTTCCTTTATAGGAAATCATTTTTAAATAAATAATGCAAGGTTATTTATCAAATTTATATAGAGTTATGATCAAGTTGTGGGACCAAGATAATGATGGTCGTCAAGTGTACTTTGACGGGTCGTTTAAACTCTTATCTTCTAACATAGATACATCAGTATTTATTGCTATAGTACTCATCAATTCAACACACCACTCCTTATATACAGGCCTACGGGTGGTAAACAAACATTCCCAGTCAGGAAAAGCAGAATTCCCATAACTTTGGATTAGTAATTGCCTAACTGAGTTAGCAAGGTTGACTTCTTCCAAAGGTCTCCAATCTATTACCCTTGGTACTTCCACATTTTTGGTGTAAAGCTTATGTTTGTTACGTTGGTACTTCGGGTAATCTATCCAGTATCGCTCAAATATGAGATTGGGATGTAATTCCTGTTCATGAACAATTGAGTGTAATATTAACTCATGAGGTTGAAATTGTCTGTAGGCAGTAAAAAATTGTGGTTCAGGTTCATGATATGGCAGGTATTGATCATAATGTTGCTGCTCTTATTGTGGCTCAGGTTGTGGCTCTGGATCAGCTTGTCTAGAAGATGATGCACCGTTAGTATCTGTATTTCTCTGTAAAACACATTAAACACAAAATTGTTGCATCCAAATATGCATTAGTGTTAGCAAAATAACTAATCAAAACAATTATAAAGACATGTTTAATCCATAATAAACTTATACACATTTTCATAATTTTAACAATTCTACACCTTTTCAAATACGCATATATGAAAATGTATACAATGTTCATAAGCATTCAACTCAAATAACATGTCAAAATAATCATTATTAGCAATTAAACAAGTTTCAAATGGCCTTCATATCAAATTAATCAAGTTCATGAATTTTAGACTTAAAAAGTCCACTTTGTTGCTCTAAAATCATGTTTAGGATCAAAGTTTGGATCATTTAACAACCTAAACATGTTACACTACTTACTTTAGCATGAATTCATAACAAAATTCGGCCATAACCTGTTTATATCAAAAAGCCCCAAATTGCTCAAAAACACAAACCCTAGATTTCTAAAAATATTGAAGTTTAAGGCTTCAAATCATGACAAATAGCATCAATCTAGGCTATACAAGCATAAAATACAAGTAATTTAACTATAACTAAGCTAGAAATCATCAAACTAAGATTTACACAAATAGTTGTAATTATCACTAAAATTTGGAAATTTAAGAGTTTAGGGGTAAAATTTTTACTTTCTTCCTCCCAAATCCGAACAAAGGCAGGTTTAGAGTGAATTGTAGCACGAAATTTGGTGAATTTTGATGAAAAATTGGTATTTTTGAGAGTGTTTTTGAGAGTATTCGCGTATGTGTGTGTTTGTTATGAGACAGAGACCAGCGAGTTTACTGATTAAAACTATCTTTCTACGTCTGGGTCTCCATGCGATCGCATGGTTCCCTAGTGCAAACCCCATGCGATCGCATGGGGTATAATAATGTAATTTTTTTTAATATAAAAACCCTTGACTAATAAAACAATTAATTAATTTAAAATTTTGTTTCTTTGGTATTTAGATGAGGTCGTTTCGATACGTTCACCTAGTTCGTCCCTCGACAAAATTTTAAAATTTTTCATTTTAAAGCGTTGTTTTAAAAGCAAAGATTTTTGAGTTTTTTTTAATGTTTTTGGCATACTTTAAATCATTAAGATTAAAAATAATGATAACAAAATTTATCGCCCCGCCCTGGGTAAAGCAATTTCGATTCAACGACCTAGTCTTCAACTCACGACGAATTTTAGAAATCAATTTTTTAACTTAATGAAATAAAGTAAATTTTGTTTTTAAATTCACACCAAACTTAAATTTAAAATGCATATTAATAAAATTTCATATAAATTTTGTTAATATTTTTATTAGTTTTATAAAATTATATTAAAAATATATTTATAGTTATATATTAATTTAGAAACAAGGTAAAAATAACAAATAAAAAACAATTTGGTCTTTTATCCCACTATAATCAATCAAATATTAACAAAAATATACGTCCCTCTTTTGGGTAAAGTAATTTCGGCTATATTACCTAGTTTTACTCCTGACGAATTTCTGAAATATTTTGGATTGATTGATTAAAGATACTTATACCTTATGAATAAACGGTAAATTTTGCAATGATGAATTAAATTTTTGTTTGATATCAATAATTTCGGTTTATTATACCTAATTTTATTGAATATCAATTTAATACTTTATAGCGAACGATTCAGCGTTTATTAACAAAAGGTTAAAAGCAATAAATAAAATAACTTAACTTTGAGATAGAATTCTCAGAGACCTGCTTTATTCAACTCATAGGAGAGTCGTTCGATTTGGTTCTCCATTTCTACATAAGCGTATCCATGAGTTTTCAATAACTTTTCTTCTAAACATATGAACGGTCCTTCTCTGCATAGAGTAACGAATTCAGAATTGGAATGTGTTTGATTATTCGAACATTTCCCTTTGTGT
Source organism: Rutidosis leptorrhynchoides (assembly GCF_046630445.1). Taxonomy (NCBI): domain Eukaryota; kingdom Viridiplantae; phylum Streptophyta; class Magnoliopsida; order Asterales; family Asteraceae; genus Rutidosis; species Rutidosis leptorrhynchoides. Next base: position 206,164,023 of record NC_092340.1, read on the forward strand.
GACCATTTTCCGCATTTATGACATCTTTCAAGGTGTCGTGCTCATCTTTTTGTTGCGGATTTTGATTTTCCTTTACCAAAATTTGTCTTATGATGATCTTTTCTGAGTTCTTTTCTCACTTCGTCCATTTTTCCTCTTATCTCTGACACCAGTTCACTCGGAAAGGTGTTATTATTACGTTTATTAATCATAACGTGTAGTAGTAGATCATGGTTCAAATTAAAGGAATTCTTCATCTCGTAAAACCTAAAAACGCAAAAATTCAGAATGGGGGAGAAAACTAGTTCTTTAGGGTCTGCTAGGGAAAGACCATTCGGATTCCATTCTCGAGAACTACATGAAAACAGAACATCTAACTCTAGACAGCATTAAATTATCCTTAAAAGATTCGAATCTCCCCACACTTAGTTAGCTGTGTTGTTGAACTTGTGATTAACTTCATTATTAACTTCCATCGGATCATGTAGTAATGTTTAACTCTGTAACCATTAACTTTAAATTCAATCCGTTTGAATTTATTAATTCTACTGTTCTATACGGGAAAACTCTTTTGACTATTAATGGTCCAAACCATCTAGATTTCAATTTTCTAGGAAATAGCTTGAATCGTGAATTGAAAAGAAGAACTCTGGCTCCTTCCTTAAATTCTTTTGAACTTCTGATTCTTTTATCATGCCATTTCTTCGTTCTTTCCTTATAGATTAACGAATTTTCATATGCATCATGTCTTAATTCTTCTAATTCGTTTAGTTGACTTAATCGTAGACTTCCAGCTTCATGCAAATCAAGATTACATGTCTTCAAAGCCCAAAATGCTTTGTGCTCAATTTCTACTGGAAGGTGACATGCTTTTCCGTAAACGAGTTTAAAAGGTGTGGTGCCAATTGGAGTTTTGTAGGCTGTTCGAAAAGCCCAAAGTGCATCCTCTAATTTCATGGACCATTCCTTCGAATTCGATCCTACAGTTTTCTCTAGAATACGTTTTAATGCTCGGTTGGTATTTTCAACTTGTCCACTTGTTTGTGGATGATAAGCGGTTGAGATTTTATGAGTTACTGCATATCTTTTGAGAATTTTCTCAAGTTGATTATTACAAAAATGAGTACCCCGATCACTTATTAACGCTTTCGGTGTTCCGAACCTTGCAAAAAGACGTTTTAAGAAGTTGACTACAACTCGTGCATCGTTAGTTGGGAGAGCTTGTGCTTTCGCCCATTTAGATACATAATCAATGGCAACGAGAATGTAGAGATTATTATGAGATTTTGGAAATGGACCCATAAAGTCAAAACCCCAAACGTCAAAAACTTCATATACTTGAATGACATTTTATGGCATTTCATCACGTTGACTTATTTTTCTGGCCCTTTGACATGCATCACAGGATTTACAAAGAAGGTGCGCGTCTTTGAAAATTGTAGTCCAATAGAATCCAGCGTCGTAGACTTTCCTTGCTGTGAGTTGAGGCCCATAATACCCTCCTGTTGGTCCTGTGTGACAATGATTTAAGATTTGACTAGCTTCATCCCCGAATACACATCGGCGTATTATTCCATCGGGATAACTTTTAAACAAATGTTGATCTTCCCAAAAATAGTGTTTTATATCACTAAAGAATTTCTTTCGTTTTTGGTACGACAACCCTTTTTCAAGGAATCCACATACTAAGTAGTTTGCAAAGTCTGCAAACCATGGAATTTCACTATAACCGATCTTTAATAGTATTCATCAGGAAAGTTGTCTTGTATAGCCGATTCATTTAGAACTTCTAATTCATGATTTTCAAGACGAGAAAGATGATCAGCTGCGAGATTTTCTGCTCCCTTTTTGTCCCGGATTTCAATATCAAATTCTTGTAAGAGTAAGATCCAACGGATTAATCGTGGTTTGGCATCTTGTTTTGAAAATAGGTATCTAAGAGCAGAATGGTCGGTATAGATCACCGTTTTAGCTAGAACGAGATATGAACGAAATTTGTCAAAACCAAAGACAATAGCAAGGAGTTCTTTTTCAGTAGTTGTATAATTTGTTTGTGCTCCTTGTAATGTCTTACTAGCGTAATAGATAGGTTGAAATCGTTTTTCAATTATTTGACCTAAAACGGCTCCCATTGCAAAATCACTTGCATCGCACATGAGTTCAAATGGTAAATTCCAATTTTGAGTTATCATGATCGGCGCATTAGTGAGTTTTTCTTTAAGAATATTAAAAGATTTGATGCATTCATCTGAAAAGATGAATGGATCATCTTTTTCAAGGAGTTTATTCATAGGAGTGGCAATTTTAGAAAAATCTTTTATGAAACGTAGGTAAAAACCGGCATGCCCTAGAAAACTCCTAACTCCTCTAACATTGGTGGGATGTGGAAGTTTAGCAATTACATCTACTTTAGTCTATCCACTTCAATTCCTTCACTTGAAATTTTATGACCAAGAATGATTCCTTCTTAACCATGAAATGGCAATTCTCCCAATTAAGTACAAGATTTGATTTCTCGCATCTAATAAGCATTCGTTCAAGATTAATTAGACATGTTTCAAAAGTATCACCGAAGACTGAAAAGTCATCCATGAAAACTTCCATGCATTCTTCTATTATGTCGTGAAAAATTGCCATCATGCACCTTTGAAAGGTTGCAGGGGCGTTGCAAAGTTCAAATGGCATGTGTTTGTAAGCAAAAGTACCATAAGGGCACGTGAATGTGGTTTTCTCTTGGTTCTTGGGTGCTATTGGAATTTGAAAGTATCCGGAAAAATCGTCAAGAAAACAATAGTAACTATTTCCAGCTAACCTTTTCAACATTTGATCAATGAAAGGTAAGGGAAAGTGATCTTTTCTGGTGGCGTCATTTAATTTTTTATAATCGATACAAACACGCCATCATGTTACAGTCCTAGTAGGAATAAGCTCATCTTTTTCATTTGTGATGACAGTGATGCCACCCTTCTTAGGTACACATTGAACTGGGCTTACACTTGGACTATCAGAGATTGGATAAATTAAACCTGCATCGAGCAGTTTAATAATTTCTTTCTTAACAACATCTTGCATATTAGAATTTAGTCTTCGTTGACGTTGCACATATGTTTTATGACCTTCTTCCATAAGGATTTTATGTGTGCAACACGAAGGACTTATACCTTTAATGTCATGAATCTTCCATGCAATAGCTGGTTTATGAGCTTTTAACACAGAAATGATTTGAGATTTTTCATTTTTAGTAAGAGAAGATGAGATTATTACTGGTTATTCAGATTCACCATGTAAATAAGCATATTCCAAATGGTTTGGAAGTGGCTTTAGCTCTAATATCGGTGGTTCTTCTATCGATGATTTGTATCGATATATGTCTTCCTCTTTTAGCATTTGAAGTTCTTATGTTGTTGGTTCGTATTTCTAACGACCCGTCATAATCCATCTGGACGAAGTTCATATCGATTACAAACGATTCATAATAGTTGATTTCATCGCGAGGTACTTGACCTCTATATGATACATTTTACAAACATTGCATTCGTTTTTAAAGACAAACTTGCTTTACATCGAAAATTGACGACATGCATACCATCTCATAATATATCCAACTATAATTGACTTAGTAATAATCTTGATGAACTCGACGACTCGAATTCAATGTCTTTTAAAATATGTCATGAATGACTCCAAGTAATATCTTTAATACGAGCAAATGCACAGCGGAAGATTTCTTTCATACCTGAGAATAAACATGCTTTAAAGTGTCAACCAAAAGGTTGGTGAGTTCATTAGTTTAACATAAATAATCATTTCTATTATTTTAATAGACCACAAGATTTTCATTTCTCATAAATATACGTCCCATGCATAGAGACAAAAATATCATTCATATGGATTGAACACCTGGTAACCGACATTCACAATATGCATATAAGAATATCCCCATCATTCCGGGATCCTCCTTCGGACATGATATAAATTTCGAAGTACTAAAGCATCCGGTACTTTGGATGGGGCTTGTTGGGCCCGATAGATCTATCTTTAGGATTCGCGTCAATTAGGGTGTCTGTTCCCTAATTCTTAGATTACCAGACTAAATAAAAAGGGGCATATTCGATTTAATAATTCAACCATAGAATGTAGTTTCGATTACGTGTATCTATTTCGTAAAACAGTTATAAAAGCAGCGCATTTATTCTCAGTTCCAAAAATATATATATTGTAAAAGCATTTAAAAGGGGAGCAAATGAAACTCACGATACTGTATTTCGAAGTAAAAATACATATAGCATCATTGAAGAAGTGCAAAGTTGGCCTTGGATTCACGAACCTAAATTAAATATATATATTTGTATGTTGGTCAATATTTGTCTAACGAATTAGGTCAAGTTATAGTGTATCACAATCCTAATGCTCGAGTCTAATATGCAAAAGTCAACAAAAGTCAATTTGACTAAAAAAATGATTTCAAAAATTTATACATGATTATTATATATTTTAAATATCAACGTTTTATATTTTTAAATATTTTTAAATGATTTTACGAGAGTAAATAATATAATTCTTCTATTAATAAATATAAAAAAATATACTTTTATATATCTTAAATAATAAAATTTATAATGTTCATTAAAATATTATGATAGGTTTCATTAAGGTAATTATATTACTTGTATTAGTTATTTATTTGATAATTTAACATTGATAATAATAGTAAGTAAAAGTTGTATTATTTTGTAATAAGAATTATTATTATCTTATTAATAAAAATATTAATTTTTATATTTACCAAAATGATATTATGAAAAATGATAATCTTAATTCATGATTTTAGTGAAATTTATATTAACAATGATATTTCTATTAATAATAACTTTTGTAAAAATGATCTTTTTAATATTAATAATATTTTTAATAATAATAGTGATAAAAATAATGAAAAACGATAATTTTATCTAAATCAATTTCTTATAATATTTTAAATTTCATTATGATACCCATACTCATTATTTCCTAATTGATTTGTTAGTAGCTTTTAAATCGTCTTTTATATCGCGTTCATTTTTAATGATAATAATAGTAATTATAATAATTAAGTGTTACCTAATATTATAATACTAATAATAATAACTATTATGATAATGATATTACTAATAACTATTTTAATGATAATAATAATAATACTAACTATAACTTTAATGATAGTAATAATAATAAAAATAACAATTTTTAATGATAATACTTTTTATTGATAATAATAATAATAATAATAATAATAATAATAATAATAATAATAATAATAATAATAATAATAATAATAATAATTTGATAAAAACTTAGAACGACGATAATAACGACGATAATAATAATCATTTTTATTAATAATATCAAAAATTCAATTGACTATAACTTATAATCCGTTCATCGAAACCATTCGACATCTAAAGGAAAAGTTCTTAATTTTTCGCTAGCTTTCCAACGACATGCATATCTTATACCTTATCTCAACCGCAGGTGTAACTAATTCGAGATTCAACATAACCTAACTAAGGGCGATATCAAAAGTACTAGCATGCATAATCCTATATTCTCGAGCACTAGTCAGGGATGCACTATTATTTTGTAAAAATTAAATTATAAGTGCTTACGTATCAATATTAAGATTCAATATTGCAGGAAAGGTACGTAGACGCAACGGAGATGATAAACACTAAATTGACCTCATGAGCATACCCATGAACCATACCCATCACCTCCATAGCTATAACCCATAATTTCCTTAGCCCTATCCTACTCGAAATTTTTTTTTTGAAATTACTCGCTCATGACCTCGTCGTAGTATTTTATGTATAATAATAATAATACTACTACTAATATTAATGCGATCATAATATTACTCCTAATAATAATAATAATAATAATAATAATAATAATAATAATAATAATAATAATAATAATAATAATAATAATAATAATAATACATAAATAATAGATATCGAGAGATAGATTAGATGTGTTCGTCCGAAAATGTTCATTTTTATAAGCTAAGTTCATGAACCGACATTCCTCAATATCTACTAAAATGATTCCAGCTAATACTTGCTTTTCTCTTCTAATATGATTCCAGCTCATGCTTTTTACATCTAATGCTTTTAATGTAATATAATTATATATATATATATATATATATATATATATATATATATATATATATATATATATATATATATATATATATATATATATTAAATCTTTATAATTAATTAAATATTATATTATATTTACATTCATGGTAAAAATATAATTTTTACAAAAATGACACGGTCGTGGTCTCACGACTCATGTACCACTTTTGGTTTTTCGAGCGCACTTTCGTACGTTTAGAAAACTAGCCTTTTACGTTACGCGACATGTACCTTTAGTAATAGTTTGATTTATTCATCAATAAATTACTTTGTAAAAATGTATCTTATAAAATTTGAGCGTCGTGGTCATTTGCTTCTATAAATCAGTGAGTCGTTGTTTACCAAAATATATTATTTTAAATTGGGACGTTTTATGACTAAGTTAAAAAAAATATATATATGTTTTTATTTAAAATTGTAAGTTTGTACAATATATATATATATATTTGAAATATTTATCAAATGATATAATATTTAGTCTTTCAAAACCAAATAGATTTCAAAGTTCGTTTTAACTCATTTTTAAATAATAGTAGTTATTTTACCAAATAATGTTTTTAATATGAAAACTAAAGGGTTGCTTTATATAGGAACACGAGTTAATCAAGTAAGGTATATTTTTGAAATTTAAACGGAAATGATTACTAACTTTTGACTAACTCACGTTAATGACACTTTTGTAAATCACTTTTATCAAATATTTCGGATATCGTTAAAAAGGAAAGGTTTTCAAAATCAAAGTGGGCCTCTTAACAGAGACTCGTAATCCTAATTCAATGTAACTGTTAAATCACTCATTTGATAACATCTTCTAATTCCATCAATAACTATTTGAATATATATTTTGAAACGATTACGTTTATGTAAAGTATTATACGTTTAATACTTTGTTGATGTTTTCAAGTTATAATATTTACATAAACCTATCTAGTCATATATGTTCATTTAGTGGTTCGTGAATCATTGAAATTTGGTCGAGGTTGAATGAATATATGAACATAATTTAAAATTCTTGAACCTTAACTTAACAAATATTGCTTATCGTGTTGGAAACATAATAATATTAAAGTTAAAATTTGGTTGAAAATTTCTGGGTTATCACCGTACCTACCCGTTAAAGAAATTTCGTCCCGAAATTTGAGTGGAAAGGTCGTTAATGATAATAAGTATGTTTTCATGATGCATACGGGCTGAAAATTAGAGTTTTATCATCAGCGAATAATTTGGATAAACAATCCATTTATATGAAGAGTACGAATGAAGCTAACATAGAATAGTGAAATGAGTAAGTGTAGATTCATCTTATCATTTGACGTAGATATGATTGATTCCCAGATTTCAAGGGATTTGAAGAAAATCTTCTTAATAAGATTTGACTCTCTGGTAACCAAGGGAATTAGGATCCGCTTTAAATGCAAGCGTCCATTTTAATTATTCTGTCGGAGATTTTCTTATAAATTCACCTCATTTGTTTCCTTACAACTCACACCTTCTGTTGATGCATTTTATACAAGTCTCTAGACATCTACCCACGTCCATTGCTGGTACAACAGTTTACAGCCCACCATGATTGCTCGTTATTATCCTATCCGTGTTTGTATGTGGTTACAGGAACTACAGGAACGAGATTTGGATGTTTGACTATGTTAGACTTAGTCAGACGTATGAGTGAAGCCTCACTAGTGCGGCTGACAGGCTCATACGCACGGATGATGCTGAGCTAAGTCACAATTACAACCTAAATGAGAAGACACGAGTGAGTGATCACCCGTACGGCTGATGAAGCCAACTCGTACGTGTGATGGATGAATCGTATGGGTGAGTCAACAGCAGGGGTATATAAAGTCTTATGTTCTTCATTTTAGGTTAAGCCTCTCAATTGTTACACACACTCAGATCTAGTGAGTTCCTCCGATTTTCTCTCAGCCCAAATCACCTAGGTGGTGAATAATAGCTCTAGGTGTTGATCTAATCATACTTGATTTAGTTGTGGTTTGACTAAATTAATCTCAAAAAGCTTAACCTATTCACTAGAGGGTTTGATTCGCTTATTCCGCCATTGTGTGAGTTAAATCTGTTGATTTCTAAGTTCCTAGTCATGTTTCATCACCTTCTATTCTTTCCCCCTCGACTCATATTTTAAAGTATTCATCAATATGCTCCATCCAGTTCTGATTCTCGATATACTTCTAACTTTCATATCGGTCATTCTTCTTTTTCATTTACCGCCGGAAGAATCTATTTACTTCTACTATACACTTGGTGTTATAGTGTTTCTTGTTCTCCCGTGTCTTTATATTGCTATATGCATTGATATATATATATGGTTTATAATTTCTGGTTTGTCGTTGGGCTTTATATCTTCCCTTATATTTCAAAGTCTCTGCTTCTGTCTTCTATAATCATTGTCATCCACAGTTAATGCTCTCTTTTATTTGCTGCAATTTATACCCCAATTTCTATTTTGAAGTTTTGTCCTTTCGTTTCTTCTTCTTGTGATTAAGCACCGCTTGTAATGGTCCAGAATTCGCAGATATGAACTTCGGAATGAACATTGTTAATATTCTAGGAAGAAAATTGTGATGGCACGATCTTGACTTGTCAAATTACCAGAATACCTTGGAAAAGACCGAATCATCAAGAAATATTTTCTTGATATTTTAGAGGTTAAATAGAATACAAGAGTCGTATAACATGGCACATGATGATGTTATGATATGTGAGTCATTACGTTCCATTTAGAAACTCAGCATGACTTACTGTAATATAATCACGTTGATCAAGTGTCATTATATTATACTAATTCATGCTTCAGTTCCCAACACTACTTCAAAATATTCCTATTTTAAACTCGAATGTTTCAGAATTTAGAAATTAAAATAATTTCTTTTATGATGTAATACAGATAGTGCGAAGAGGTAAATGATTTCTGATAAGAATAATTATGAAAATATCTTCAGAAATATGGAGGATATTTATAATGAAAAATACGATGATATCTTAGAATTTCTAATATCAGAGGATGATGAAGGATATTGTCCGCGGGGGTTTAGAGTCAGAAGCAAAGTATTCGTTAATGACTTCAGCAGGTACTGAATCGTTTGGATCCTTTGAAGTCAGGTTCAGTCTTTGTGATTTGTCCACAGCCTCCTTCATACTTTGCTCAATCCGTTTTCCAGTTCCAAAACTTCTCTTTTTCTTCGCTTTGCCAGCACACTTCTTCATTATCATCCAGCTTTTACCGTTTAAAGTCATTTATAGTTTTTGCTGCTTTATCAGCATTTTTTCCATTTTCGGAGAACCAATTCATAGTTCGGAGTGTTTTTCAGAAACTTCACATTCAAATTAAGTCCAGAAGATCGACGTTATATATACACATATAACAGTTGGCGTAGACATGCTGCGAGATTTCAAAATACTGATTGCTAATTCCTAATGATTCGTATGGAAATTCTCGTTACAAGATGCGAATGAGTAAATGATGGAGTTCCAATAAATATAATGATTCTTCGGAAGGTCAAAGTTCAGTGAAATTGTGAATAAGTTTATTGCTAATTTGGCGGAATATGAAAGGTTCCCCAGTAACAATAAAAGAGCACGCATATATATCAGGGTTATAATAAGGTTGTGTCAAATGAAGAGTCGAAGTTGACTTGCTGGAGCTGTGACAAAACTGACTACTTTGGAAAGGAATTGAAAAGTCATTTTTGCTAATAAATGTCAAAGGATTTGACACAGATATGTGTTGAATTATGACTTTGGTTTCGAGAGCTTTTTAAGTACATAACTGTGGGTAATTTGTGGTTAGATCATCATCTCGATTGCTCATTATTTGAAGTGTCTTCAGAAATTTTCGAAGGGTTTGAACACAGATTGTAATCGTTAACATACATTTGATGTTCTAACACAGTTTTGAAGTCAAAGTATAGCTTCGAAAGATGTAGGAATCTAAAAGTGATGGTACCGGTTATATCTCGAATTGAATTCTGAGGTTTCAAAATCAGAATATGTAATTGAGTTTGAATGAGTGTGGTTGTTTTGATTTCTATAAAAGAATGTGTATTGTTGAGAAAACAGTGTGTATAGTTGATGATTGCTGAATCAGATTTGAAGAATGTACCACATTATTTATGAATTTATATATCTCTAGAGTATTACCTACCCGTTAAAAAAAAAATTTCACAATTAATATTTTGTACACAAGAATTTTATTACAATCTTTACGAAAATATATATGTATATATTCTACTCAGATGTAACATAGATTTAAATACTAAATTAACCTCATTCGATTTACGATTGGAACCAGAATTGAATAATCCCTTGAAGGCTTTAGAGATTACATAAGTATTTCTTCAATAATATTGAAATTATGAATCGATACTTCATTATTTGTTGAGGCGTGATGTTGGTTTTCGTTAAATTCTTGTGAACTTCGCAAAGTACGAATGATGTTATCTGAAAAGTTTCGGTTACATCGATGATGAAAGTGTAAAATCAAATATATACTTGATTTATTAGAAATTGGAATTTGTTGAATTGAGACAGAGATTGTAGTTAACGATAGTTAAGTTGCGGGCGAAGGACGTACATTATTGCATATTTGTAATATGAATTAACCGAGTAGTTAAGACTCATACACAATAGCTTAGCACGAAAAGATTTATTTTTATTTCAAAATATATATATATATATATATATATATATATATATATATATATATATATATATATATATATATATATATATATATAATATACATATAATTTCTTCAGATGAGATGAGTTAATTCTTCATAACTCGTTGATACAATATACGCATTATTGATTCATAATGATGTCCACAGTGATTCTTGAACTGACGGAGTTTGTGATGTTATTGGTGTTGTTGATTCTGATGTTGACTGTACTGACGATACTAGTGACACTGACGGTACTGTTGATGCTGTTGGTAAAACAAGTTTAGCTTGTTAATCACACACCATTTTTGTCAGGGTTTCTACTCTTCCTTTTATCATTTTGGTTCGCTTAACTGATTTATGGTTAGGGCTAGATTAGATAATCTCTAAGACTTTAGTGATTACATAATCGCCGCGGAATGTTTCTTCAATGAAGTTATGAATTAATATTTCGTCAGTTATTGTTGTTGGTACTCCTTGGTATCTATGGTGCGTATAACGTTGATGCTCGTGGGACAGATTGTGAAGTTGAGGTTTACGACGCGGTTATGGTTAGAGGAGGTAATGGTACTGTTGGCGGTGATGATGGTGGTACTGGTTATGCTGTTGGTGCTGCTGCTGGTGTTTGTAATCTCTGCACCATATTCTCCAAAGCCACTACCCGAGCGCGAAGCTCATTGACTTCTTCTATTACACCGGGGTGGTTATCGGTTCAGACGAGCGGATAAATAAAATCTAGAATTTGATGTAGTATATAATCGTGACAAGATACTCTGGAAATGAGAGAGAAAATGGTATTTCGGACAGGTTTGTCGGTAAGTGCTTCAGGTTCTTCGTCAAGAGGCAATGTGGTAGATGAAAGGGATCACCTTCTTCTTATCTCCAATGATTGAGGAGGCTACGAACCCATCCCCAATTCATCCAGAATAGATGATGGCTGATTGGTTGATCCATTCTGGTCACACTGCTTTCGGAGCTGGAGTGGGATTCCATTTCGGAATCCGAGTGACTTGAACTAATGACGAATTCCATTTCGTACGATTGAATAAAGGATTTTTCGATAGGAAATGAGTTTTCGACTATCAGATGGTATTCTAATTATATAGAATATCCATATATATAGAACAAAAGATTTCATAGTTTACGGAGGAATTTACGGAATATTTCAGGCAAAGTTTACAGTAATAGATACGATAAGATATGATTTAGCAGATACGCTAAGATATGAATTTTGTCTATACACTATTCATGTAGTCAATGCAGTAAAACGTGTAGAGACTAAGAATAATGAGCAGGTATTTTCCTAATGATGATAAACAGATGATTTCCGACAAAAATGATAAGCAAAACTTTTGACATGCAGACACGGTCGAAGTCCAGACTCACTAATGCATCCTAACGACTATCAGTTAGACACACTAATGCAAGACCTGGTTCACTAAGACCACCGCTCTGATACCAACTCTAACGACCCGTCCTAATCCATCTGGACGAAGTCCATATCGATTACAAACGATTCACAATAGTTGATTTCATCGCGAGGTACTTGACCTCTATATGATACATTTTACAAACATTGCATTCGTTTTTAAAGATAAACTTGCTTTGCATAAAAAATTGATGACATGCATACCATCTCATAATATATCCAACTATAATTGACTTAGTAATAATCTTGATGAACTCGACGACTCGAATGCAATGTCTTTTAAAATATGTCATGAATGACTCCAAGTAATATCTTTAATACGAGCAAATGCACAGCAGAAGATTTCTTTCATACATGAGAATAAACATGCTTTAAAGTGTCAACCAAAAGGTTGGTGAGTTCATTAGTTTAACATAAATAATCATTTCCATCATTTTAATAGACCACAAGATTTTCATTTCTCATAAATATACGTCACATGCATAGAGACAAAAATATCATTCATATGGATTGAACACCTGGTATCCGACATTCACAATATGCATATAAGAATATCCCCATCATTCCGGGATCCTCCTTCGGACATGATATAAATTTCGAAGTACTAAAGCATCTGGTACTTTGGATGGGTTTGTTGGGCCCGATAGATCTATCTTTAGGATTCGCGTCAATTAGGGTGTCTGTTCCCTAATTCTTAGATTACTAGACTAAATAAAAAGGGGCATATTCGATTTAATAATTCAACCATAGAATGTAGTTTCGATTACTTGTGTCTATTTCGTAAAACAGTTATAAAAGCAGCGCATGTATTCTGTATTGACCCGAACTTTTCCATGTTTATATATATATTAAATGAAATTGTTATTTAAATGATTAAGTGTTTCCAACATGTTAAGCAATCAAACTTATTAAGACTTGATTAATTGAAATAGGTTTCATATAGACAATTGACCACCCAAGTTGACCGGTGATTCACGAACGTTAAAACTTGTAAAAACTATACGATGACATATATATGGTTATATATATAGTTAACATGATTTTATTATAAGTATGTTTCTCATTAGGTATTTTAACAATGAGTTATATACATAAAAATGAGACTATTAATTTAAGAAACTCGAAAACGATATATATAACGATTATCGTTATAACAACGTCTTACTAGGTACTTATGAATCATATTAAGATATTGATACACTTGGTTAATTATGTTAAATGATAAGTAAATATATTATTAAGTGTAACGATTATCGTTGTAACAATAAGACTACTAACTTAATGATTTCGAAACGAGACATATATGTAACGATTATCGTTGTAACGACATTTAACTGTATATACATCATACTAAGATATATTATATATCATAATATCATGATAATATAACAATTTAACATCTCATTTGTTATAATAAACAATGGGTTAACAACATTCAACAAGATCGTTAACCTAAAGGTTTCAAAACAACATTTACATGTAACGACTAACGATGACTTAACGACTCAGTTAAAATGTATATACATGTAGTGTTTTAATATGTATTCATACACTTTTGAAATACTTCAAGACACTTTTCAAAATACTTCTACTTAACAAAAATGCTTACAATTACATCCTCGTTCAGTTTCATCAACAATTCTACTCGTATGCACCCGTATTCGTACTCGTACAATACGAAGCTTTTAGATGTATGTATTATTGGTATATACACTCCAATGATCAGCTCTTAGCAGCCCATGTGAGTCACCTAACACATGTGGGAACCATAATTTGGCAACTAGCATGAAATATCTCATAAAATTACAAAAATATGAGTAATCATTCATGACTTATTTACATGAAAACAAAATTACATATCCTTTATATTTAATCCATACACCAACGACCAAAAATACCTACAAACACTTTCATTCTTCAATTTTCTTCATCTAATTGATCTCTCTCAAGTTCTATCTTCAAGTTCTAAGTGTTCTTCATAAATTCCAAAAGTTCTAGTTTCATAAAATCAAGAATACTTCCAAGATTGCAAGTTTACTTCCAAGTTTTCTAAATCCATTCCAAGTAATCATCCAAGATCAAGAAACCTTTGTTACTTACAGTAGGTTATCTTTCTAATACAAGGTAATAATCATATTCAAACTTTAATTCAATTTCTATAACTATAACAATCTTATTTCGAGTGGAAATCTTACTTGAAATTGTTTTCGTGTCATGATTCTGCTTCAAGAACTTTCAAGCCATCCAAGGATCCTTTGAAGCTAGATCTATTTTTCTCATTTCCAGTAGGTTTATCTAAGGAACTTGAGGTAGTAATGATGTTCATAACATCATTCGATTCATACATATAAAGCTATCTTATTCGAAGGTTTAAACTTGTAATCACTAGAACATAGTTTAGTTAATTCTAAAATTGTTCGCAAATAAAAGTTAATCCTTCTAACTTGACTTTTAAAATCAACTAAACACATGTTCTATATCTATATGATATGCTAACTTAATGATTTAAAACCTGGAAACACGAAAAACACCGTAAAACCGGATTTACGCCGTCGTAGTAACACAGCGGGCTGTTTTGGGTTAGTTAATTAAAAACTATGATAAACTTTGATTTAAAAGTTGTTATTCTGAGAAAATGATTTTTATTATGAACATGAAACTATATCCAAAAATTATGGTTAAACTCAAAGTGGAAGTATGTTTTCTAAAATGGTCATCTAGACGTCGTTCTTTCGACTGAAATGACTACCTTTACAAAAACGACTTGTAACTTACTTTTCTGACTATTAACCTATAATTTTTCTGTTTAGATTCATAAAATAGAGTTCAATATAAAACCATAGCAATTCAATTCACTCAAAACGGATTTAAAATGAAAAAGTTATGGGTAAAACAAGATTGGATAATTTTTCTCATTTTAGCTACGTGAAAATTGGTAACAAATCTATTCCAACCATAACTTAATCAACTTGTATTGTATATTATGTAATCTTCAGATACCATAGACACGTATACAATGTTTCGACCTATCATGTCGACACATCTATATATATTTCGGAACAACCATAGACACTCTATATGTGAATGTTGGAGTTAGCTATACAGGGTTGAGGTTGATTCCAAAATATATATAGTTTGAGTTGTGATCAATACTGAGATACGTATACACTGGTTCGTGGATTGATTTAAGATAATATTTATCGATTTATTTCTGTACATCTAATTGTGGACAACTAGTTGTAGGTTACTAACGAGGACAGCTGACTTAATAAACTTAAAACATCAAAATGTATTAAAAGTATTGTAAATATATTTTGAACATACTTTGATATATATGTATATATTGTTATAGGTTCGTGAATCAACCAGTGGCCAAGTCTTACTTCCCGACGAAGTAAAAATCTGTGAAAGTGAGTTATAGTCCCACTTTGAAAATCTAATATTTTTTGGGATGAGAATACATGCAGGTTTTATAAATGATTTACAAAATAGACACAAGTACGTGAAACTACATTCTATGGTTGAATTATCAAAATCGAATATATCCCTTTTTATTAAGTCTGGTAATCTAAGAATTAGGGAACAAACACCCTAATTGACACGAATCCTAAAGATAGATCTATTGGGCCTAACAAACCCCATCCAAAGTACCGGATGCTTTAGTACTTCGAAATTTATATCATATCCGAAGGGTGTCCCTGAATGATGGGGATATTCTTATATATGCATCTTGTTAATGTCGGTTACCAGGTGTTCACCATATGAATGATTTTTATCTCTATGTATGGGATGTGTATTGAAATATGAAATCTTGTGGTCTATTGTTACGATTTGATATATATAGGTTAAACCTATAACTCACCAATATTTTTGTTGACGTTTAAAGCATGTTTATTCTCAGGTGAATACTAAGAGCTTCCGCTGTTGCATACTAAAATAAGGACAAGATTTGGAGTCTATGTTTGTATGATATTGTGTAAAAACTTCATTCAAGAAACTGATTTCGATGTAACATATTTGTATTGTAAACCATTATGTAATGGTCGCGTTTAAACAGGATATTTTAGATTATCATTATTTGATAATCTACGTAAAGCTTTTTAAACCTTTATTTATGAAATAAAGTTTATGGTTTGTTTTAAAAATGAATGCAGTCTTTGAAAAAAAAACGTCTCATATAGAGGTCAAAACCTCGCAACGAAATCAATTAATATGGAACGTTTTTAATCAATAAGAACGGGACATTTCAGTTGGTATCCGAGCGTTGGTCTTAGAGAACCAGAAATTTGCATTAGTGTGTCTTATCGAGTTTGTTAGGATGCATTAGTGAGTCTGGACTTTGACCGTGTTTTCTTTAAAAATGATTGCTTAACATTTTTGTTGGAAACTATATATTATTAACATGTATATATTATGTGATATATTAATCTCTTAACATGTTTGATATTGTGTGATAGATGTCTACCTCTAGCACAAATCCCATTGACTCACCTAATAATAACGAAGAGTCGAATATATATTGGACTGTTTCACAAGTTCTCGAATCAGAACCGGAAGAAGAATCAGAACCGGAAGAGGAGGAACCAGAGGAGGAAATAGAACCGGTGGGGGAAATAATAAAACGGTTAAGTAAAAGAAAATCCTCAACCAACCGACCAAGGTTAATTATGGTCAATGGTGTTTCCGCCAAGGAAGCAAAATATTGGGAGGATTACCAATTCTCCGATGAATCGAATTTCGACGAGAATTCCGATGATGTTATAGAAATTACCCCAACTGAATTTAAAAAGGCAAAAGAAAATAATAAGGGAAAGGGCATAAAAATAGAGAAATCTAATTCCAACCCCGATGAACTTTATATGTATCGTCAACCCCCGAAGCCCTTAAGTTGTAACAATGACCCGGGAACCTCTAAACCACCAGGTTTTTCTAAACCGTTGTGGAAAACGACAGCTCGTATTAGGGGAACATCATATATCCCTAGAAACTTGGCAAAACGAACCAAAACTGTAGAAGAAGAAACGAGCGAGTCGGAATAAGATTGTTGTATTCGTGTGGTGTAATATATGTAATATAGCGTGCTTATGCTTTATGATATATGTAAAAATTGCTTGTATTAATAAGTATTTTTTTTTATGAATCTAACTCTTGTCTATTTTACAGTATAAAAATACAAAATGGATAGACAACCCAATATTTTAAGAGACCTACCCGGAGACATGATTGATGAAATCTTGTCTAGAGTCGGTCAGAATTCTTCGGCACAACTATTTACGGCGAAATTAGTTTGTAAGACATTCGAAGAACGTTCCAAGAATGTCTTGGTTTATAAGAGACTTTCGTTTGAAAGATGGGGGATATCACATTGGGAAACCCATAAGTTACGATGTGTTTACTTTGACGCATATATTGCGGGGAACCCAAATGCTATTTTACGCAACGGGTTAAGAAATTATTTTGACTCAATGTATCTGAATATAGGACTTCATGATTTAGAAAAAGAGGCTAACATGCAACATAAAGAAGCATGCTATGCTTACGGGTTAGTAATGTTCGCTTCTCACCAAAGTGAGAAAAAGAACATCGGGCTACAGCTATTAAACAAAACGTTCCCACAAGTGACGGAGTCGGTAATTGGGGTAAGAAATGAGGTTTTTAGGTTATTATGAGATTGTTGGTCATTACGTAACCCTCGTCCCTTTGACGACGTTACAACATGCTGTCTTATCAACGGCCATAACGGTTATGTTCCACAAGACCAAGGATGAGAAGTAGTCCTAGTAGAACCACAATGCATGACTTGTTTCTGGACGTATGAATTACGTGGCTTTATTGCCTTTGCTGAACGACTTGTGTACTAGCTAGAATTATCTTCACAACTATCTTGTATCAAAGTTATTGTGTGCTATATTTCATGCTTTATGTAAAATAAGCGGTATTGTAAGTTTGTAAAATATTGTATAAAAGTTTGAACGCGAAATATTATTATAATTAGTTTTTCATATAGAATTGTAGTAGTTGAATTGTATATTAGCTACTAAGTATGAACTTAACGGGTAGGTACTACCCGAATTTAAACTTATAAAATACTAATATGAAGAAAAAGCTTTTATAAATGAGTTCATATTATGCTACGAAATACTATTAACTACTCTTAATATTCTGTATGATTAACTTGTTCCATTTGACTATTTTGAAGGAAATGGCACCGACTACTCGACACACCGTGAATATGAATGAAGAGGAATTCTGTACTTTTCTAGCTTCAAACATAGCCGCAGTACAGGCTGCGCTACATACCAACAAAGAATTCACTGCCTGCAAACCTTTGGAATTTGATGGAACCGAAGGACCGATCGGATTAAAACGGTGGACCGAGAAGGTCGAATCGGTGTTTGCCATAAGTAAGTGTACTAAAGAGGACAAAGTGAAGTACGCTACGCATACCTTCACAGGTTCTGCGTTAACATGGTGGAATACCTATCTAGAGCAAGTGGGACAAGATGATGCGTACGCACTACCGTGGTCAGCATTCAAGCACTTGATGAACGAGAAGTACCGTCCCAGAACTGAGGTCAATAAGCTCAAGACAGAACTTAGAGGGTTACGAACCCAAGGATTTGATATTACCACGTACGAAAGACGATTCACAGAATTGTGCCTATTGTGTCCGAGAGCGTTCGAAGATGAGGAAGAGAAGATCGACACGTTTGTGAAAGGATTACCGGAAAGAATCCAAGAAGATATAAGTTCACACGAGCCCGCCTCCATACAACAGGCATGTAGAATGGCTCACAAACTAGTGAACCAGATTGAGGAAAGAATTAAAGAACACACGGCTGAAGAGGCCAATGTGAAGCAAGTCAAAAGAAAGTGGGAGGAAAACGATGATAAGAATCACCAATACAACAACAACAGCAATTACAATAATAATCGCAACAATTATCCCAACAATCGCAACGTCAATCGCAACTACAACAAATGGCCCAACAACAACAACAACAACAACAACAACAACAACATCAACTACAAAAATCATCCCAACAACAATAACAACCGCAACAACAACAACAATCAGAAGCAGCTATGCCAAAGGTGTGAAAAGTATCACTCGGGGTTCTGCACCAAATTTTGCAACAAGTGTAAAAGAAATGGTCATAGCGCGGCGAAGTGTGAGGTCTACGGACAAGGAGTTAACAGAACGAAAGGAACAAATAGTGTCGGAACGAGTAATGGCGGAGCAAGTAGTGTCGGAGCAAGTTATGCCAATGTAGTTTGTTATAAATGTGGAAAACTGGGCCACATTATTAGAAATTGCCCGAACCAGGAGAACACGAATGGAGAAGGCCGCGGAAGAGTTTTCAATATTAATGCGGCAGAGGCACAGGAAGACTCGGAGCTTGTTACGGGTACGTTTCTTATTGACAATAAATCTGCTTACGTTTTATTTGATTTCGGGTGCGGATAGAAGCTATATGAGTAGAGATTTTTGTGCTAAATTAAGTTGTCCATTGACGCCGTTGGATAGTAAATTTTTACTCGAATTAGCAAATGGTAAATTAATTTCAGCAGATAATTTATGCCGGAATCGAGAAATTAAACTGGTTAGCGAAACATTTAAGATTGACTTGATACCAGTAGAGTTAGGGAGTTTTGATGTGATAATCGGTATGGACTGGTTGAAAGAAGTGAAAGCAGAGATCGTTTGTTATAAAAATGCAATTCGCATTATACGAGAAAAAGGAAAACCCTTAATGGTGTACAGAGAAAAGGGCAACACGAAGCTACATCTTATTAGTAATTTGAAGGCACAAAAACTAATAAGAAAAGGTTTCTATGCTGTTCTAGCACACGTCGAGAAAGTACAAACTGAAGAAAAGAGCATCAATGATGTTCCCATTGCAAAAGAATTTCCCGATGTATTTCCGAAAGAATTACCGGGACTACCTCCACATCGATCTATTGAATTTCAAATAGATCTTGTACCAGGAGCTCCACCAATAGCTCGTGCTCCTTATAGACTCGCACCCAGCGAGATAAAAGAACCGCAAAGCCAACTGCAAGAACTATTAGAACGTGGTTTCATTCGACAAAGCACATCACCATGGGGAGCTCCTGTTTTATTTGTCAAGAAGAAGGATGGTACATTTAGGTTGTGTATTGACTACAAAGAGTTGAACAAACTTACCATCAAAAACCGTTATCCACTGCCGAGAATTGACGACTTATTTGATTAACTACAAGGCTCGTCGGTTTATTCGAAGATCGATTTACGTTCTGGATATCATCAAATGCGAGTAAAGGAGGATGATATTCCAAAAACTGCTTTTAGGACGCGTTATGGTCATTACGAGTTTATGGTTATGCCGTTTGGATTGACTAACGCACTAGCTGTGTTCATGGACCTTATGAACCGAGTACGTGGGCCATATATTGACAAGTTTGTCATTATTTTCATCGATGACATATTTATTTACTCAAAGAATGATCAAGAGCACGAAGAACATTTGAGAAAAGTGCTAGAAGTATTGAGGAAAGAAAAACTGTACGCTAAGTTTTCAAAGTGTGCATTTTGGTTGGAAGAAGTTCAATTCCTCGGTCACATAGTGAACAAAGAAGGTATCCAGGTGGACCCGGCAAAGATCGAAACCGTTGAAAAGTGGGAAACCCCAAAAACTCCGAAGCATATACGTCAATTTTTAGGATTGGCTGGTTACTACAGAAGGTTCATCCAAGACTTTTCCAGAATAGCAAAACCCTTGACTGCATTAACGCATAAAGGGAAGAAATTTGAATGGAAGGATGATCAAGAGAAAGCGTTTCAGTTATTGAAGAAAAAGTTAACTACGGCACCTATATTGTCATTACCTGAAGGGAATGATGATTTTGTGATATATTGTGACGCCTCAAAGCAAGATCTCGGTTGTGTATTAATGGAACGAACGAAAGTAATTGCTTATGCATCTAGACAATTGAAGATTCACGAACAAAATTATACGACGCATGATTTGGAATTAGGCGCGGTTGTTTTTGCATTAAAGACTTGGAGGCACTACTTATATGGGGTCAAAAGTATTATATATACCGACCACAAAAGTCTTCAACACATATTTAATCAGAAACAACTGAATATGAGGCAGCGTAGGTGGATTGAATTGTTGAATGATTACGACTTTGAGATTCGTTACCACCCGGGGAAGGCAAATGTGGTAGCCGACGCCTTGAGCAGGAAGGACAGAGAACCCATTCGAGTAAAATCTATGAATATAATGATTCACAATAACCTTACTACTCAAATAAAGGAGGCGCAACAAGGAGTTTTAAAAGAGGGAAATTTAAAGGATGAAATACCCAAAGGATCGGAGAAGCATCTTAATATTCGGGAAGACGGAACCCGGTATAGGGCTGAAAGAATTTGGGTACCAAAATTTGGAGATATGAGAGAAATGGTACTTAGAGAAGCTCATAAAAGCAGATACTCAATACATCCTGGAACGGGGAAGATGTACAAGGATCTTAAGAAACATTTTTGGTGGCCAGGTATGAAAGCCGTTATTGCTAAATATGTAGGAGAATGTTTGACGTGTTCTAAGGTCAAAGCTGAACATCAGAAACCATCAGGTCTACTACAACAACCTGAAATCCCAGAATGGAAATGGGAAAACATTACCATAGATTTCATTACTAAATTGCCAAGGACTGCAAGTGGTTATGATACTATTTGGGTAATAGTTGATCGTCTCACCAAGTCAGCACACTTCCTGCCAATAAGAAAAGATGACAAGATGGAAAAGTTAGCACGACTGTATTTGAAGGAAGTCGTCTCCAGACATGGAATACCAATCTCTATTATCTCTGATAGAGATGGCAGATTTATTTCAAGATTCTGGCAGACATTACAGCAAGCATTGGGAACTCGTCTAGACATGAGTACTGCCTATCATCCACAAACTAATGGGCAGAGCGAAAGGACGATACAAACGCTTGAAGACATGCTACGAGCTTGTGTTATTGATTTCGGAAACAGTTGGGATCGACATCTACCGTTAGCAGAATTTTCCTACAACAACAGCTACCATTCAAGCATTGAGATGGCGCCGTTTGAAGCACTTTATGGTAGAAAGTGCAGGTCTCCGATTTGTTGGAGTGAAGTGGGGGATAGATAGATTACGGGTCCGGAGATAATACAAGAAACTACCGAGAAAATCATCCAAATTCAACAAAGTTTGAAAACCGCCCAGAGTCGACAAAAGAGCTACGCGGACAGTAAAAGAAAAGATATAGAGTTTGAAATTGGAGAAATGGTCATGCTTAAGGTTTCACCTTGGAAAGGCGTTATTCGATTTGGTAAACGGGGGAAACTAAATCCAAGGTACATTGGACCATTCAAGATTATAGATCGTGTCGGACCAGTAGCATACCAACTGGAGCTACCTCAACAACTCGCGGCTGTACATAACACTTTCCACGTCTCAAATTTGAAGAAATGTTTTGCTAAAGAAGATCTCGCTATTCCGTTGGACGAAATCCAAATCAATGAAAAACTTCAATTCATTGAAGAGCCCGTCGAAATAATGGATCGTGAGGTTAAGAGACTTAAACAAAACAAGATACCGATTGTTAAGGTTCGATGGAATGCACGTAGAGGACCCGAGTTCACCTGGGAGCGTGAAGATCAGATGAAGAAGAAATACCCGCATTTATTTCCAGAAGATACGTCAACACCTCCAACTGCTTAAAATTTCGGGACGAAATTTATTTAACGGGTAGGTACTGTAGTGACCCGAATTTTTCCATGTTTATATATATATTAAATGAAATTGTTATTTACATGATTAAGTGTTTCCAACATGTTAAGCAATCAAACTTGTTAAGACTTGATTAATTGAAATAGGTTTCATATAGACAATTGACCACCCAAGTTGACCGGTGATTCACGAACGTTAAAACTTGTAAAAACTATACGATGACATATATATGGTTATATATATATAGTTAACATGATTTTATTATAAGTATGTATCTCATTAGGTATTTTAACAATGAGTTATATACATAAAAATGAGACTATTAATTTAAGAAACTCGAAAACGATATATATATAACGATTATCGTTATAACAACGTCTTACTAGGTTCATATGAATCATATTAAGATATTGATACACTTGGTTAATTATGTTAAATGATAAGTAAATATATTATTAAGTGTATTAACAATGAAATACATATGTAAAAATAAGACTACTGACTTAATGATTTCGAAACGAGACATATATGTAACGATTATCGTTGTAACGACATTTAACTGTATATACATCATACTATGATATATTATATATCATAATATCATGATAATATAACAATTTAACATCTCATTTGTTATAATAAACAATGGGTTAACAACATTCAACAAAATCGTTAACCTAAAGGTTTCAAAACAACATTTACATGTAACGACTAACGATGACTTAACGACTCAGTTAAAATGTATATACATGTAGTGTTTTAATATGTATTCATACACTTTTGAAAGACTTCAAGACACTTATCAAAATACTTCTACTTAACAAAAATGCTTACAATTACATCCTCGTTCAGTTTCATCAACAATTCTACTCGTATGCACCCGTATTCGTACTCGTACAATACATAGCTTTTAGATGTATGTACTATTAGTATATACACTCTAATGATCAGCTCTTAGCAGCCCTTGTGAGTCACCTAACACCTGTGGGAACCATCATTTGGCAACTAGCATGAAATATCTCATAAAATTACAAAAATATGAGTAATCATTCATGACTTATTTACATGAAAACAAAATTACATATCCTTTATATCTAATCCATACACCAACGACCAAAAATACCTACAAACACTTTCATTCTTCAATTTTCTTCATCTAATTGATCTCTCTCAAGTTCTATCTTCAAGTTCTAAGTGTTCTTCATAAATTCCAAAAGTTCTAGTTTCATAAAATCAAGAATACTTCCAAGATTGCAAGTTTACTTCCAAGTTTTCTAAATCCATTCCAAGTAATCATCCAAGATCAAGAAACCTTTGTTACTTACAGTAGGTTATCTTTCTAATACAAGGTAATAATCATATTCAAACTTTAATTCAATTTCTATAACTATAAAAATCTTATTTCGAGTGGAAATCTTACTTGAAATTGTTTTCGTGTCATTATTCTGCTTCAAGAACTTTCAAGCCATCCAAGGATCCTTTGAAGCTAGATCTATTTTTCTCATTTCCAATAGGTTTATCCATGGAACTTGGGGTAGTAATGATATTCATAACATCATTCGATTCATACATATAAAGCTATCTTATTCGAAGGTTTAAACTTGTAATCACTAGAACATAGTTTAGTTAATTCTAAACTTGTTCGGAAATAAAAGTTAATCCTTCTAACTTGACTTTTAAAATCAACTAAACACATGTTCTATATCTATATGATATGCTAACTTAATGATTTAAAACCTGGAAACACGAAAAACACCGTAAAACCGGATTTACGCCGTCGTAGTAACACCGCGGGCTGTTTTGGGTTAGTTAATTAAAAACTATGATAAACTTTGATTTAAAAGTTGTTATTCTGAGAAAATGATTTTTATTATGAACATGAAACTATATCCAAAAATTATGGTTAAACTCAAAGTGGAAGTATGTTTTCTAAAATGATCATCTCGACGTCGTTCTTTCGACGGAAATGACTACCTTTACAAAAATGACTTGTAACTTATTTTTCTGACTATTAACCTATACTTTTTCATTTTAGATTCATAAAATAGAGTTCAATATGAAACCATAGCAATTTTATTCACTCAAAACGGATTTAAAATGAAGAAGTTATGGGTAAAACAAGATTGGATAATTTTTCTCATTTTAGCTACGTAAAAATTGGTAACAAATCTATTCCAACCATAACTTAATCAACTTGTATTGTATATTATGTAATCTTGAGATACCATAGACACGTATACAATGTTTCGACCTATCATGTCGACACATCTATATATATTTTGGAACAACCATAGACACTCTATATGTGAATGTTGGAGTTAGCTATACAGGGTTGAGGTTGATTCCAAAATATATATAGTTTGAGTTGTTATCAATACTGAGATACGTATACACTAGGTCGTGGATTGATTCAAGATAATATTTATCGATTTATTTCTGTACATCTAACTGTGGACAACTAGTTGTAGGTTACTAACGAGGACAGCTGACTTAATAAACTTAAAACATCAAAATGTATTAAAAGTATTGTAAATATATTTTGAACATACTTTGATATATATGTATATATTGTTATAGGTTCGTAAATCAACCAGTGGCCAAGTCTTACTTCCCGACGAAGTAAAAATCTGTGAAAGTGAGTTATAGTCCCACTTTTAAAATCTAATATTTTTGGGATGAGAATACATGCAGGTTTTATAAATAATTTACAAAATAGACACAAGTACGTGAAACTACATTCTATGGTTGAATTATCGAAATCGAATATGCCCCTTTTTATTAAGTCTGGTAATCTAAGAATTAGGGAACAGACACCCTAATTGACGCGAATCCTAAAGATAGATCTATTGGGCCTAACAAACCCCATCCAAAGTACCGGATGCTTTAGTACTTCGAAATTTATATGATATCCGAAGGGTGTCCCGGAATGATGGGGATATTCTTATATATGCATCTTGTTAATGTCGGTTACCAGGTGTTCACCATATGAATGATTTTTATCTCTATGTATGGGATGTGTATTGAAATATGAAATCTTGTGGTCTATTGTTACGATTTGATATATATAGGTTAAACCTATAACTCACCAACATTTTTGTTGACGTTTAAAGCATGTTTATTCTTAGGTGAATACTAAGAGCTTCCGCTGTTGCATACTAAAATAAGGACAAGATTTGGAGTCCATATTTGTATGATATTGTGTAAAAACTGCATTCAAGAAACTGATTTCGATGTAACATATTTGTATTGTAAACCATTATGTAATGGTCGTGTGTAAACAGAATATTTTAGATTATCATTATTTGATAATCTACGTAAAGCTTTTTAAACCTTTATTTATGAAATAAAGTTTATGGTTTGTTTTAAAAATGAATGCCGTCTTTGAAAAAAAAACGTCTCATATAGAGGTCAAAACCTCGCAACGAAATCAATTAATATGGAACGTTTTTAATCAATAAGAACGGGACATTTCATATTCTCTGTTCCAAAAATATATATATTGTAAAAGCATTTAAAAAGGGAGCAAATGAAACTCACGATACTGTATTTAGTAGTAAAAATACATATAGCGTAATTGAACAAGTGCAAAGTTGGCCTTGGATTCACGAACTTAAATTAAATATATATATTTGTATGTTGGTCAATATTTGTCTAACGAATTAGGTCAAGTTATAGTGTATCACAATCCTAATGCTCGAGTCTAATATGCAAAAGTCAACAAAAGTCAATTTGACTAAAAAAATGATTTCAAAAATTTATACATGATTATTATATATTTTAAATATCAACGTTTTATATTTTTAAATATTTTTAAATGATTTTACTAGAGTAAATAATATAATTCTTCTATTAATAAATATAAAAAAATATACTTTTATATATCTTAAATAATAAAATTTATAAAGTTCATTAAAATATTATGATAGGTTTCATTAAGGTAATTATATTATTTGTATTACTTATTTATTTGATAATTTAACATTGATAATAATAGTAAGTAAAAGTTGTATTATTTTGTAATAAGAATTATTATTATCTTATTAATAAAAATATTAATTTTTATATTTACCAAAATGATATTATGAAAAATGATAATCTTAATTCATGATTTTAGTGAAATTTATATTAACAATGATATTCCTATTAATAATAACTTTTGTAAAAATGATCTTTTTAATATTAATAATATTTTTAATAATAATAGTGATAAAAATAATGAAAAACGATAATTTTATCTAAATCAATTTCTTATAATATTTTAAATTTCATTATGATACCCATACTCATTATTTCCTAATTGATTTGTTAGTAGCTTTTAAATCGTCTTTTATATCGCGTTCATTTTTAATGATAATAATAGTAATTATAATAATTAAGTGTTACCTAATATTATAATAGTAATAATAATAACTATTATGATAATGATATTACTAATAACTATTTTAATGATAATAATAATAATACTAATTATAACTTTAACGATAGTAATAATAATAAAAATAACAATTTTTAATGATAATACTTTTTATTGATAATAGTAATAATAATAATAATAATAATAATAATAATAATAATAGTAATAATAATAATAATAATAATAATAATAATAATAATAATAATAATTTGATAAAAACTTAGAACGATGATAATAACGACGATAATAATAATCATTTTTATTAATAATATCAAAAATTCAATTGACTATAACTTATAATCCGTTCATCGAAACCATTCGACATCTAAAGGAAAAGTTCTTAATTTTTCGCTAGCTTTCCAACGACATGCATATCTTATACCTTATCTCAACCGCAGGTGTAACTAATTCGAGATTCAACATAACCTAACTAAGGGCGATATCAAAAGTACTAGCATGCATAATCCTATATTCTCGAGCACTAGTCAGGGATGCACTATTATTTTGTAAAAATTAAATTATAAGTGCTTACGTATCAATATTGAGATTCAATATTGCAGGAAAGGTACGTAGACACAACGGAGATGATAAACACTAAATTGACCTCATGAGCATACCCATGAACCATACCCATCACCTCCATAGCTATAACCCATAATTTCCTTAGCCCTATCCTACTCAAATTTTTTTTTTTGAAATTACTCGCTCATGACCTCGTCGTAGTATTTTATGTATAATAATAATAATACTACTACTAATATTAATGCGATCATAATATTACTCCTAATAATAATAATAATAATAATAATAATAATAATAATAATAATAATAATAATAATAATAATAATAATAATAATAATAATAATAATAATAATAATAATAATACATATATAATAGATATCGAGAGATAGATTAGATGTGTTCGTCCGAAAATGTTCGTTTTTATAAGCTAAGTTCATGAACCGACATTCCTCAATATCTACTAAAATGATTCCAGCTAATACTTGCTTTTCTCTTCTAATATGATTCCAGCTCATGCTTTTTACATCTAACGATTTTAATGTAATATAATTTTATATATATATTAAATCTTTATAATTAATTAAATATTATATTATATTTACATGCATGGTAAAAATATAATTTTTACAAAAATGACACGGTCGTGGTCTCACGACTCATGTACCACTTTTGGTTTTTCGAGCGCACTTTCGTACGTTTAGAAAACTAGCCTTTTACGTTACGCGACGTGTACCTTTAGTAATAGTTTGATTTATTCATCAATAAATTACTTTGTAAAAATGTATCTTATAAAATTTGAGCGTCGTGGTCATTTGCTTCTATAAATCAGTGACTCGTTGTTCACCAAAATATATTATTTTAAATTGGGACGTTTTATGACTAAGTTAAAAAAATATATATATATGTTTTTATTTAAAATTGTAAGTTTGTACAATATATATATATATATATATATATATATATATATATATATATATATATTTGAAATATTTATCAAATGATATAATATTTAGTCTTTCAAAACCAAATAGATTTCAAAGTTCATTTTAACTCATTTTTAAATAATAGTAGTTATTTTACCAAATAATGTTTTTAATACGAAAACTAAAGGGTTGCTTTATATAGGAACACGAGTTAATCAAGTAAGGTATATTTGTGAAATTTAAACGGAAATGATTACTAACTTTTGACTAACTCACGTTAATGACACTTTTGTAAATCACTTTTATCAAATATTTCGGATATCTTTAAAAAGGAAAGGTTTTCAAAATCAAAGTGGGCCTCTTAACAGAGACTCGTAATCCTAATTCAATGTAACTGTTAAATCACTCATTTGATAACATCTTCTAATTCCATCAATAACTATTTGAATATATATTTTGAAACGATTACGTTTATGTAAAGTATTATACGTTTAATACTTTGTTGACGTTTTCAAGTTATAATATTTACATAAACCTATCTAGTCATATATGTTCATTTAGTGGTTCGTGAATCATTGAAATTTGGTCGAGGTTGAATGAATGTATGAACATAATTTAAAATTCTTGAACCTTAACTTAACAAATATTGCTTATCGTGTTGGAAACATAATAAGATTAAAGTTAAAATTTGGTTGAAAATTTCCGGGTTATCACAGTATTCATTAGCCATGAGTGTGGCTAACATTTTAGCTTCATCAATTGGTTCAGTTCCTTCCCCTAAAGAACATTCTCCTGTTCCTTGTAATTCTGGAAATTCTTGTAACAATTCTGCATGTGAATCTATAGTTTGAACATAATAACATGTATCATCTGCAGATTGTGGTTGTTGTATGGCTCTATCAACTGAAAAGGTAACACTCTCATCCTCTATACTTAGGGTCAGTTTCTTACCAAACATGTCTATTATTGCTTTAGCCGTGTTTAAGAATGGTCTTCCTAATATAAGAGGAACTCGAGAATCTTCTTCTATGTCCAGAATAACAAAGTCTACTGGAAATACTAAAGTACCAACTTTAACTAGCATGTTCTCCATTATCCCTCTAGGATATTTTATTGATCGATCGGCTAGTTGTATGCTAATTTGTGTTAGTTTCAAATCTCCAAGGTCTAGTTTAGCGTATAGTGAATGCGGCATTAAATTTATACTAGCACCTAAGTCTGCCAATGCTTCTATTGAACTAAGACTACCCAGAAAACATGAAATTGTGAAACTTCCTGGATCTGATAATTTTCTGGTTTCTTATTCAACAACACTGCAGAACATGTAGCTGAAGGTATTTCGTATGCCCGAGAGACATATTAAATTAATGTGGCTAATGTGTTATGATCCAAGTCAGGTCATACCCAATAACAAGCTTACCGACACCTTATATGTATTTAATCTTAATGATTGGATCGTTAAATAAATACGCAACACTTAAACTTTGGAAAATCGGTTTTCTAAAATATTTTTACTTGAGATAAATTATTTGGATAATTTATATTTAATTATTTATAGGTTTAATTAATTATGTTGTGTTATATTTTATAAAAGGTTATAAAATGTATAAGTAACAAAATATATGTATATATATATACAGGGGTTTATAAATATTATTTTATAAAACAATTCACATATTATATTACCCATCATGTGTGCAGAATTTTGGACTCTAAGAGAGACCACACATGCTAGTTTTGCTACTTCCCATATACACAACATCATAGGTGCATGTCATATACTTGAAACAAGGCTTGACTCACTTTCTCTCAAGTAATACTAGACATTTAAACTTGTAAAAAACTACAAAATTCTGCTGCTAATCTTGCTGTAGGCCGTGGCCTATTTGGGACTCAAAGGGAGTTCTAATTTTTTTTTACAAGCTTATATCAACTGTATATCAAATCCTAACTAAAGGCAAAGGTGTTGGGGTTATTGCTTGGGGTATTACTTGCTTGAGGCTTCAAGTTAGAAGCTTTCTTACCATCATCTTCATTATCATCTTGCACATTTGTAAACTACCCTCAACAAGCTTGAGGAGGTATGAATCTTCTCTTCTTGCTCTTATTTGTAAGCATATATTCAAGACTTGATATTATCATGGAATTTAACTAAATGCATATACATATAAACATGAACTTAACTTATGCTTCCTCTTGCTTTAACACTTATACAAATTGGTTTTGTACATAAGAACATGTTTTATGAACTTGTTAAATTCCATCAATGGTATCTAGAGCCGAGGTCTATGGATTATGCTTCTTATATTGTCTTTAAACCCACTATGTTTACATTCCAAGTACATGCATGAAAATGGAATACAAAAATTATCGGGTTTGGGTGGGTATAGAGATTTGGCCAAAATATTAGGGGTTCTAAAATGGGTTTTGGTTCTTCTATTTTGGTCATATTTGGTTGCATGTTCATGTTCACAATCATAGCCTTGACCTTGTGTTTGGTTGGATGTTTGAATGATTTATATTTATTCATTTGGTATGTAATATTAATTCATTCATTTGGTTTGTAATAATATTATTTTGGTTATGTAATTTATTTTATATTTGGTATGTAAAATAGATTAGGTTGTAATTACATTTTTTAGACAAAATGTATTAGGATATATTTTGTAAAAATGATGAAGATAATGAAGACTTGAAGAACACAAGAAGAAGTATTTGGATGCAAGATTAAGTGGGAGATTTAAAATCTCCTACTTAGTGTTATAACCCTTAACCGGTGGCATTTGTTTTCGGCTAAACAAATGTCTACCAAAATGGCTTGATTGTGAACATATTTGTTTTGCATGCATGGTTGTTTATTTTATGATTGTGGATTGTATGTTTGTATGCTACAAGTTAATCACACAAGTTAACAACAAGCAAAATGAAAATTTAATTGGTTAAATTAGACATTAATAACAACATGCATAACAACAATTTAATTGGTTAAATTAAAAGTGGCATAAGGATATTAATAAACGGTTATTAAGAACGTGAAGATAATAACATATATAAAATGGTTTATATCAAGTAATTGGCTTAATTACAAGACATGAAAATGGATTTCAAATAAACCATACACTAAATGCATGTTGGTGTATGGCACAAAAGTTTTCTCAAACTAGAATTAATGAAAACTTAAAATCCCTTAATCCACATGGTAAACAAGTTAAACGCCATCCTTATTGTGTGACACTTAGGCATATTAGGGAACTCATAATGGGATAAAGGTCACCTAACCGTTATGAGCAAACTAATGTGATTGAGGTAAATTTCGCACACTTGTGGGATAAAGGTCACCTAACCACTTGTATGTTAAATTTACACGTTTACACAAGTAGGACGACTTGATTTGGGAATCACGAACTTAGGGTCACCGAAGCATGAGAAACAAATAGGCATTGATGGGATAAATATGCCATGCAATAGGATTGCATGATCTCATAACTTAGAAGTTGCAAAAGGATTGCAATTGTCATACAATGACTACCTAGCTAAATCAAATGACGGGATAAAGGTCACCTAACTAAAATTTGGTTTACCGTTGAATTCTAAAATTTAATAAATATCAATTGGATTTAAAGGGTATTGATTGTTAAATTAAAATTAATACTTAAACAACTTTGTTAAATTTTGTAGATGGCCGCCAATAACAACAACAACATTCCAAACGCACCTATCAACTTTAACAACCTATCGTTGAGGTAAATCCTCGAAAAGGAAAAACTCAACCATACGAACTTCATGGATCGGTTCTGCAATCTAAGAATTGTCCTCAAACTAGAGGATAGGGCGTATGTGTTGGAAGACCCCATTCCCGATCAACCGGACGAGGATGATACGGAAGGCATGGCTTATTGGGAGAAATATTGCACCGATTCGGTGCAAGTTTCTTGCCTCATGCTTGGGACTATCATACCAGAACTCCAAAAGGATTTCGAGCTTCATAGTGCATATGACATGATCACACAGTTGAAGGAGATGTTCCTTCAACAAGCTCGTGTCGAGCGCTTTGAAACGGTCCGAGCGCTTCATGCATGTCGGATGGACGACTCCCAATCCATTTCATCTTATGTCCTTAAGATGAAAAGCCTAATTGATCGAGCGAACCGTCTAAACTGCAACGTGTCTAATGAATTAGCCACGGACCTTATCCTTAATTCCTTGTCAAAGAGGTTTGACACATTTGTAATGAATTACAACATGAATGGATAGGATAAGAGCATTGGCGAATTACATGCCATGCTAAAGACGGCCGAAGCAAGTATGGATAAAAGGGCTTCACCCATGTTTATGATCAATGAAGGCGGGTCTAAAAACAATAACACTTCTAAGCTGAAGGCGGCTAAGAGGAAAGGACCCGCCTACCAGGGCAAGGGAAAGGGAAAGGGGAAGATGGTTACCTCAACCAACAACAATAAGAAGCAAAAGGTTATCGGTAAAGCTAACCCCAAGGAAGATTCGTGCTTCGGTTGCGGTGAAATGGGTCACTGGAAACGCAACTGCCCGGTCTACCTCAAGGAGTTGAAAGAAAAGAGGGATGTAGGGCAAACCTCAGGTAATGTATATATGGTATACATTGAGCTTAGTATTACTTCTTCTAATACATGGGTATTAGACACAGGATGTGGAACTCATATTTGCAATTCTTTGCAGGGGTTCAAAAAAAGTAAACAACCAGAGGGAACAACAAGTCTCTTCATGGGAAATGGTGCAAAGGTGCACGCAGAAGCTCAAGGAGACTTTGTTTTAAAGCTACAAACTGGGTTGGAGCTTATTTTGAAAAATGTTTTGTATGCACCAAATTTATCTCAAAACATTATTTCTGTATCCCGTTTGAAACAATGTGGTTTTAATCTTAATTTCATTAATGATTATATCCATGTTTCTTTAGATAATGTTTTCTATTTTAAGGCTTCACCTTTGAATGGTATTTATGAATTGGTTCATGATGACACATCATACAATAGCTCAATATACCATGCAAACACCAAGAAACTCAAAAGGGATTTGAGTGATTCCTACTTATGGGATTGTCGCCTTGGTCACATAAACAAGAACCAAATGCATACACTTCAAAAGAATGGACTTTTAAAATCAAATGAACTAGACTCATTTGATGTATGTGAATCTTGTTTACAAGGCAAAATGACTAAAGCACCTTTCAAAGGGACCTATGAAAGGGCTAAAGACTTATTGAGATTAATACATTCGGATGTATGTGGACCCTTTAAGCCCATAACTAGGAATGGTGAAAGATACTTCATTACTTTCATTGATGACTTTAGTCGTTTCGGATATGTCTACTTATTAAGACACAAGGACGAAACTTTTGAAGCATTCAAGGAATATCAAAACGAAGTACAAAATCAACTCAATAAAACAATCAAGATACATCGTACCGAAAGAGGAGGTGAATAACTAAGCGATGCTTTCTAAGATCATCTTAAAAGTTGTGGGATTATCTCGCAACTCACTCCTCCTGGAACACCCCAACTTAATGGAGTTTCCGAAAGGAGAAACCGAACCCTAATGGATATGGTTCGATCTATGATGGCTAGAAGCTCGTTGCCTCTATCATTTTGGGGTTATTGTCTATGCTCCGCTGCTCGTATTTTAAATATGGCCCCAACTAAGAAAGTGGAACGAACTCCTCATGAGATGTGGTTTGGAAAACCTCCATCTTTATCATACTTAAAGGTATGGGGATGTGAAGCTTACCCTAAGCGTTACGTCCCTAATAAGTGGAATGCTCGATCCACGAAGTGTATCTTCATAGGATATCCCAAGGATGATATGGGATACTATTTCTATGATCCTTCCGAGCAGAATGTATTTGTTGCTCGGAAGGCTGAATTCCTTGAAACTAAGTTCCTAATGGAAGGCGAAAGTGAAAGGAAGATAGATCTTGAAGAGGTTCAAGATCAAACAGATGATACACAATTGGTTGACACTAGCACTTAACGTGAAAATGTTGAGAGTGATCAAATGGATGATCAAAATACACAAGACGTTCACAGATCTGGTAGGATTAGTAATCCTCCTGAGAGATATGGGTTTCTCATGGATGGTTGCGGTGTGGTTGATTTGGATGAACCAACAAACTACCAAGATGCTTTATCAAGGATTGATAAGGATAAATGGCAGGAAGCCATGAACGTTGAGATGCAATCCATGTATGACAACCAAGTTTGAGAACTTGTTGCACAACCTGCTGGCTCAAGGCTAGGTGATTGTAAATGGCTTTTCAAAATGAAAACCGACATACATGGAAACTTGGATACATATAAAGCTAGACTTGTAGAAAAAGGTTTCACTCAAACTCAAGGGGTTGACTATGATGAAACTTTTTCGCATGTGGCAATACTAAAGTCTATTAGGATATTACTTGCCATTGCTACTCATTATGATTATGAAATATGGCAAATGGATGTCAAGACCGCTTTCCTAAATGGACATCTTGAGGAAGATGTATATATGGTTCAGCCTGAAGGTTTTGTTGATCCGAAATATCCTAAAAAGGTATGCAAGTTAAAGAAGTCAATCTACGGATTGAAACAAGCATCTAGAATGTGGAATCATCGTTTTAATGAGGAGGCCAAGAAATTTGGCTTCATTAAAAATGGTGATGAAGCTTGTGTATACAAGAAAGCTAGTGGGAGCACTATCATGTTCCTTGTACTATACGTGGATGATATATTGTTATTTGGAAATGATATTCCGGCAATGGAAGGTGTTAAAACTTGGCTAAGTAAATGCTTCTCTATTAAGGATCTTGGAGAAGCACAATACGTTTTGGGGATTAGGATCTACAGGGATAGATCCAAGAAACTAATAATCAAAGTGCATACATTGAAAAGATCTTGAAAAGGTTCAAGATGGAGAACTCTAAGAAAGGTTTGGTACCTATTCAAAAGGGAACACTTCTCAGTTCATCTCAGTGCCCCACCACGAAAGATGAACAGGAGAGAATGAAGAATGTCCCATATACGTCTGCCATTGGGTCAATCATGTATGCAATGATATGCACTAGACCGGATGTGTCATGTGCTCTTAGCCTGACAAGTAGATACCAGAATAACCCAGAAAACAGTCATTGGATTGCTGTCAAAAGTATATTGAAATACCTTAGGAGGACTAAGGATATGTTTCTAATATATGGGTGTGGTGAAGAAGAACTCACAGTAAAAGTTTACGTGGACGCGAGTTTCCAAACTGATTGAGATGATTCACGATCACAGTCCGGTTATGTCTTCACGTTAAATGGAGGTGCGGTCTCTTGGAAGAGTTCAAAACAGGATGTTGTTGCATTATCCACTACAGAGTCTGAGTACATTTCCGCCTCATTGGAAGCTCAGGAAGTTGCATGGATGAAGAAATTCATCGACAACTTAGGAGTAGTCCCTTCCATTCAGGACCCTCTTGAGATCTTTTGTGACAACGAGGGTGCGATTGCTCAAATCAAAGAACCTCGTGCTCACCAAAAGACCCGTCACATTGAGCGGAGATTCAACTACATAAGGGATGAAGTTGAAAAGGGAAAGATATGTATTCGCAAAGTTCACCCAGATCTAAATATAGCAGATCCACTCACGAAGCTCTTACATGGTGCATAATATCAAGGGCATGTTAGTGCATTAGGGCTTCGATTTTCTAGTGATTGGTTATGATCTGTTTTAAGTATTGTAACGGAATGAAATTGTTCAAACTCATTAATGTAATTATGGCATTAATTTATTTTGAGTTATGTTCCTATTTTGCATATTTTATCCATGAATAAGTAATTATTCTAAATTTCGTACTCGATCACATTTGTGGGAACAAGTGTGAAGTTTAGACTATTATTAACTTGGATTGGTATACATTCACGGGATGAATGTGGGGCAAGGTTGCAACCAAGGTTCATAGATATTTGGGGGATACAAATATTGGAAGACCCGCCCTCAAGATTTACTAAATGGAGCCTTTGTGGTTGATCACATGTAATCTTGAGTAAAGGCGAATATCATTGTATCCTCTGACCTGAGATACATATTGGGTTTGGATATTTACCGAGTATCGTGCCTTGATTCTTTCCTTCGCTATTCTGAAATATGGTAGTTCACAAGGAAGAGCTCAGGCATAATGCAAGGTACATATTTAGGACATATGTAGTCAAGATGGAATTTGTCCCTCTTATTCGTTGAGAGTCAGATGTCTAAGGCCTGATAAAGTTAAATCTAAAAGAGAGTGATCATTCTGTGTCTCTTGGATTTAACATGACATCTAGGATGAAAGGATATGATGAAAGATTCACCTATTCATATTCGAGATGGGACTCGAAAGGGATGATGTTATTGAATGGCACAAAGTCATAACATATTGGGGGTGATGGACGGTCGTTAGGTGGTATCCATCACTTGCATTAATTTCTTATGTTTCTCGTGCAAGTGGGAGATTGAAGGTATTTCGTATGCCCAAGAGACATATTAAATTAATGTGGCTAATGTGTTATGATCCAAGTCAGGTCATACCCAATAACAAGCTTACCGACACCTTATATGTATTTAATCTTAATGATTGGTTCGTTAAATAAATACGCAACACTTAAACTTTGGAAAATCGGTTTTCTAAAATATTATTACTTGAGATAAATTATTTGGATAATTTATATTTAATTATTTATAGGTTTAATTAATTATGTTGTGTTATATTTTATAAAAGGTTATAAAATGTATAAGTAACAAAATATATCTATATATATATACATGGATTTATAAATATTGTTTTATAAAACAATTCACATAGTATATTACCCATCATGTGTGCAGAATTTTGGACTCCAAGAGAGACCACACATTCTAGTTTTGCTACTTCCCATATACACAACATCATAGGTGCATGTCATATACTTGAACCAAGGCTTGACTCACTTTCTCTCAAGTAATACTAGACATTTAAACTTGTAAAAAACTACAAAATTCTGCTGCTAATCTTGCTGTAGGCCGTGGCCTATTTGGGACTCAAAGGGAGTTCTAATTTTTTTTTACAAGCTTATATCAAGTGTATATCAAATCCTAACTAAAGGCAAAGGTGTTGGGGTTATTGCTTGGGGTATTACTTGCTTGAGGCTTTAATGTTGGGATTTTAACAAGTTCAAAATATACTTAAACCATTTTAAGAATTAAGAAAGCGGAAGCATGTTAATTACCAATTTTAGTCTTGTTAAACTTTAACCAATTAAAGTTAAATCCCAATTAGGATCAAGTTGTGAAACATACTTACAAACAAAAGGAAGATAAGAAATGTACCTCCTCAAATTAATTGAGGGTTTAGATTTCTAACAAGATGATGTTGAAGATGATGAAGAAATTGCTTCTAACTTGAAGCCTCAAGAGAGCTATACCCACAAGCTTTTAACTACCAACACCACCCCTTTCTTGGTTAGGATTGTTGACACTAGATGAACTAATTAACAAGCTCAAAACCTCTCTCCTTTTGTTGAATAATTCGGCCAGCACAAATGGGAAGGGAGAAAGAGAGTTTAAAACTAGTTCTTGAGAGAAAATGAGTTAAACTTACTTGGTTAAAGATAATACTTGCATGCCTTAAGGAATGTGTCTATTGAAAAGCACAAAATGAGCATGGGTGGTCTTTTCTTGGTCCATTAAAACCGCCACCCCATGTTCCTTTTATTTAAAATTGGTTCATTTTATAAAACATGTTATAAATGTCTTGATATGATATGTTACTTGTGCTTTTATAAATCATATACAAGTTATAACACAAAAGTATTTATTTAAACCCATAAATAAATAATTCCTTAAGAAATAAATTAACCAAATAACTTGACTCAAGTGATAATATTTTAGAAAACCAATTTTCCAAAGTTCAAGTGTCGCGTATTTATTTAACGATCCAATTTTTAAGATAAATACATATAAGGTGTCGGTTAGCTTGTTATTGGGTATGACCCGACTTGGATCATAACATATTAGCCACATTAATTTAATATGTCTCTCGGGCATACGAAAAACCTTCAATCTCCCACTTGCACGAGAAACATAAGAAATTAATGCAAGTGATGGATACCACCTAACGACCGTCCATCACCCCCAATATGTCATGACTTTTATCCATTCAATAACATCATCCCTATCGAGTTCCCATATCGAATATGAATAGGTAATCTTTCATTATATCCTTTCATCCTAGATGTCATGTTAAATCCAAGAGATACAGAGTGATCACTCTCTTTTAGATTTAACTTTATCGGGCCTTAGACATCTGGCTCTCAACGAATAAGAGGGACAAATTCCATCTTGACTACATACGTCCTAAATATGTACCTTGCATTATACCTGAGCTCTTCCTTGTGAACTACCATATTTCAGAATAGTGAAGGAAAGAATCAAGGCACAATACTTGGTAAATATCCGAACCCAATATGTATCTCAGGTCAGAGGATACAATGATATTTGCCTTTACTCAAGATTACAAGTGATCAACCACAATGGCTCTATTTAGTAAGTCTTGAGAGCGGGTCTTCCAATATTTGTGTCCCACAAATATCTATGAACCTTGGTTGCAACCTTGCCCCACATTCATCCCGTGAATGTATACCAATCCAAGTTCATAATAGTCTAAACCTCACACTTGTTCCCACAACTGTGATCGACTACGGAATTTAGAATAATTACTTATTCATGGATAAAATATGAAAAATAGGAACATAACTCAAAATAAATTAATACCATAATTATATTAATGAGTTTGAACAATTTCGTTCTGTTACAATACTTAAAACAGATTACGACCAATCACTAGAATATCGAAGCCCTAATGCACAAACATGTCCAGTATGTTTTGCTCCATGTAAGAGCTTCGTGAGAGGATCCGCTATATTAAGATCTGTGTGAACTTTTCGAATACATATCTTTCCCTTTTCAACTTCATCCCTTATGTAGTTGAATCTCCGCTCAATGTGACGGGTCTTTTGGTGAGCACGAGGTTCTTTGATTTGAGCAATCGCACCCTCGTTGTCACAAAAGATCTCAAGAGGGTCCTGAATGGAAGGGACTACTCCTAAGTCGTCGATGAATTTCTTCATCCATGCAGCTTCCTGCACTGCCAATGAGGCGGCAATGTACTCCGACTCTGTAGTGGATAATGCAACAACATCCTGTTTTGAACTCTTCCAAGAGACCGCACCTCCATTTAACGTGAATACATAACCAGATTGTGATCGAGAATCATCTCGATCAGTTTGGAAACTCGCGTCCACGTAACCTTTTACAGCGAGTTCCTCCTCACCAGACCCATATATTAGAAACATATCCTTAGTCCACCTAAGGTATTTCAATATACTTTTAACAGCAATCCAATGACTGTTTCCTGGGTTATTATGGTATCTGCTTGTCAGGCTAAGAGCGCATGACACATCCGGTCTAGTGCATATCATTGCATACATGATTGAACCAATGGCAGACGCATATGGGACTTTCTTCATTCTCTCTTGTTCATCTTTCGTGGTGGGGCATTGAGATGAACTAAGGAGTGTTCCTCTTTGAATAGGTACCAAACCTTTCTTAGAGTTCTCCATCTTGAACCTTTTCAAGATCTTTTCAATGTATGCACTTTGATTCAAACCTATCAGTTTCTTGGATCTATCCCTGTAGATCCCAATCCCCAAAACGTATTGTGCTTCTCCAAGATCCTTAATGGAGAAGCATTTACTTAGCCAAGTTTTAAATCTTTGCATTGTCGGAATATCATTTCCAAATAACAATATATCATCCACATATAGTACAAGGAACATGATAGTGCTCCCACTAGCTTTCTTATATACACAAGCTTCATCACCATTTTTAATGAAGCCAAATTTCACGGCTTCCTCATTAAAATGATGATTCCACAATCTAGATGCTTGTTTCAATCCGTAGATTGACTTCTTTAACTTGCATACCTTTTTAGGATATTTTGGATCAACAAAACCTTCAGGTTGAACCATATAGACATCTTCCATAAGATATCCATTTAGGAAAGCTGTCTTGACATCCATTTGCATATTTCATAATCATAATGAGCAGCAATGGCAAGTAAAAAAAGTTTCATCATAGTCAACCCCTTGAGTTTGAGTGAAACCTTTTGCTACAAGTCTAGCTTTATATGTATCCAAGTTTCCATGTATGTCAGTTTTCATTTTGAAAAGCCATTTACAATCAACTAGCCTTGAGCTAGCAGGTTGTGTAACAAGTTCCCAAACTTAGTTGTCATACATGGATTGCATCTCAGCGTTCATGGCTTCCTGCCATTTATCTTTATCAATCCTTGATAAAGCATCTTGGTAGTTTATTGGTTCATCCAAATCAACCACATAGCAACCATCCATAAGAAACCCATATCTCTCAGGAGGATTACTAATCCTACCAGATCTGCGAACGTCTTGTGTATTTTGATCATCCATTTGATCACTCTCAACATTTTCATGTTGAGTGCTAGTGTCAACCAATTGTGTATCATCTACTTGATCTTGAACCTCTTCAAGATCTATCTTCCTTTCACTACTTCCTTCCATTAGGAACTTAGTTTCAAGGAATTCCACCTTCCGAGCAACAAATACATTCTGCTCAGATGGATCATAGAAATAATATCCCATATTATCCTTGGGATATCCTATGAAGATACACTTCGTGGATCGAGCATTCAACTTATTAGGGACGTAACGCTTAGGATAAGCTTCACATCCCCATACCTTTAAGTATGATAGAGATGGAGGTTTTCCAAACCACATCTCATGAGGTGTTCGTTCCACTTTCTTGGTTGGGGCCATATTTAAAATACGAGCCGTGGAGCATAGACAATAACCCCAAAATGATAGAGGTAACGAGCTTCTAGCCATCATAGATCGAACCATATCCATTAGGGTTCGGTTCCTCCTTTCGGAAACTCCATTCAGTTGGGGTGTTCCAAGAGGAGTGAGTTGCGAGATAATCCCACAACTTCTAAGATGATCTTGGAAAGCATCGCTTAGGTATTCACCTCCTCTATCGGTACGAAGTACCTTGATTGTCTTATTGAGTTGATTTTTTACTTCGCTTTGATACTCTTTGAATGCTTCAAAAGTTTCGTCCTTATGTCTTAACAAGTAGACATATCCGAAACGACTGAAGTCATCAATGAAAGTAACGAAGTATCTTTCACCATTCCTAGTTATGGGCTTAAAGGGTCCACATACATCCGAATGTATTAATCCCAATAAGTCCTTAGCCCTTTCATAGGTCCCTTTGAAAGGTGCTTTAGTCATTTTGCCTTGTAAACAAGATTCACATACATCAAACGAGTCTAGTTCATTTGATTTCAAAAGGCCATTCTTTTGAAGTGTATGCATTCGATTTTTGTTTATGTGACCAAGGCGACAATGCCATAAGTAGGAATCACTCAAATCCCTTTTGAGTTTCTTGGTGCTAGTATGGTATATTGAGCTACTAGATGATGTGTCATCATGAACCAATTCATAAATTCCATTTGAAGGCGAAGCCTTAAAATAGAATACATTATCTAAATAAACGTGGATAACATCATTAACAAAATTAAGATAAAAACCACATTGTTTTAAACGGGAAACTAAAATAATGTTTCGACATAAATTCGGTGCATACAAAACATTGTTCAAAATAAGTTCCAAACCACTTGGAAGCTTTAATACAAAGTCTCCTTGAGCCTTCACTTGCACTTTGGCTCCATTACCCATAAAGAGACTTGATGTTCCCGTTTGCTTGCTACTTCTTTTGAACCCCTGCAAAGAATTGCAAATGTGAGTTCCACATCCAGTGTCTAATACCCATGTATTAGAAGAAGTAATACTAAGCTCTATATATACCATATATATATTACCTGAGGTTTGCCCCGCATGCCTCTTTTCCTTCAACTCCTTAAGGTAGACCGGGTAGTTTCGTTTCCAGTGACCCATTTCACCGCAACCGAAGCACGGGTCTTCCTTGGGGTTTGCTTATCCGGTAACCTTTTGCTTCTTGTTCTTGTTTTTGGTTGGGGTAACCATCCTCCCCTTTCCCGTGCCTTGATGGGCGGGTCCTTTCCTCTTAGCCGCCTTTGGCTTAGAGGTGTTATTACCTTTGGACCCACCATCATTGATCATTAGCACGGGTGAAGCCCTCTTACCCATGATAGTTTCTGCCGTCCTAAGCATGCCATGAAGTTCGCCAATGGTCTTATCCATCCCATTCATTTTGTAATTAATTACAAATTGGTCAAACCTCTTTGACAAGGAGTTTAGGATAAGATCCGTGGCTAGCTCATTAGATATGTTGAGATTAAGACGGTTTGCGCGATCAATGAGGCTTTTCATCTTAAGGACATAAGATGAAACGGATTGGGAGTCGTCCATACGACATGCATGAAGCGCTCGGACCGTTTCAAAGCGCTCGACACAAGATTGTTGAAGGAACATCTCCTTCAATTGCGTGATCATGTCGTATGCAGTATGATGCTCGAAATCCTTTTGGAGTTCGGGTATCATAGTCCCAAGCATTAGGCAAGCAACTTGCACCGAATCGGCGCAATACTTATCCCAATAAGCCATGCCTTCCGTATCATCCTCATCGGGTTGATCGGGAATGGGGTCTTCTAACACATACGCCTTATCCTCAAGTTTGAGGACAATCCTAAGATTGCGGAACCAATCCATAAAGTTCGTATGGTTGAGTTTGTCTTTCTCGAGGAGAGACCTTAATGATAGGTTGTTCAAGTTAATAGGTGAGTTTTGCATGTTGTTGTTATTGGCGGCCATCTACAAAATTTAACAAAGTTCATTTAAGTATCGATTTTAAATTTAACAATCAATACCCTTTAAATCCAATTGATATATATATTAAATTTTAG
Source organism: Rutidosis leptorrhynchoides (assembly GCF_046630445.1). Lineage (NCBI taxonomy): Eukaryota > Viridiplantae > Streptophyta > Magnoliopsida > Asterales > Asteraceae > Rutidosis > Rutidosis leptorrhynchoides. The sequence continues at coordinate 206,207,817 of NC_092340.1, forward strand.
AATCCAACGGTAAACCAAATTTTGGTTAGGTGACCTTTATCCCGTCATTTGATTTAGCTAGGTAGTGATTATATGACAATTGCAATCCTTTTGCAACTTCTAAGTTATGGGATCATGCAATCCTTTTGCATGACATATTATCCCATCAACGCCTATTTGTTCATCATGCTTCGGTGACCCTAAGTTCATGATTTCCAAATCAAGCCGTCCTACTTGTTTAGACATGTAAACTTAACATACAAGTGATTAGGTGACCTTATCCCACAAGTGTGAGAAATTTACCTTAATCATATTAGTTTGCTCATAACGGTTAGGTGACCTTTATCCCATTGTAAGTTCCCTAATATTTTTAAGTGTTGCACAAAAGGATGGCGTTTAACTTGTTTGCCTTGTTAATAAGGGATTTTAAGTTTTCATTAATTCTAGTTTGAGAAAACTTTTATGCCATACACCAACATGCATTTAGTGTATGGTTCATTTGAAATCCATTTTCATGTCTATAAACCATTTTATATATATGATCCTAATCATGATCTTAATAACCGTTTATTAATGTCCTTTTAGCCATTTTTAATTTAACCAATTAAATTGTCGTTTTGCATGTCGTTAATTAATGTATAATTTAACCAATTAAATTGCCATTTTGCTTGTTGTTAACTTGTGTGATTAACTTGTAGCATACAACCATACAATCCACAATCATACAATAAACAACCATGCATGCAAAACAAATATGTTCACAATCAAGCCATTTTGGTAGACATTTGTTTAGCCGAAAACAAATGCCACCGGATAAGGGGTTATAACACAAAGTAGGAGATTTAAAATCTCCCACTTAACCTTGCATCCAAATGCTTCTTCATGTGTTCTTCAAGTCTTCATCATTCTTCATCATTTTACAAAATATATCCTAATACATTTTGTCTAAAAAATGAAATTACAACCTAATCTATTTTACATACCAAATATAAAATAAATTACATAACCAAATGAATTATTACATGCCAAATGAATAAATATTATTACAAACCAATTGAATAAATATCAATCAACCATGCATGCAACCAAACACAAGGTCAAGGCTTAGATTGTGAACATCATCAACATAAGTGATAGGCAATACAGAATCACAAGTGATTGGAAACACAGAATCACAAGTGATCTGCAACACAGAATCACAAGTGATTGGCAATACAGAATCACAAGTGATCGGCAACACAGAATCACAAGTGATTTGCAGTACAGAATCACAAGTGATTGGCAGTACAGAATGCAGAATCACAAGTGATTTTGGCCAAAATGACAAACCACCCAAAACCGAAAATTTTACATTCTACTTCATGCATGTTCATAGAATGCAAAATTATAGTGAGTTTAATAAGCATCTCGAAGCATATTTCAACAACTTCGGCTCTAGATACCATTGTTGGGATTTTAACAAGTTCAAAATATACTTAAACCATTTTAAGAATTAAGAAAGCGGAAGCATGTTAATTACCAATTTTAGTCTTGTTAAACTTTAACCAATTAAAGTTAAATCCCAATTAGGATCAAGTTGTGAAACATACTTACAAACAAAAGGAAGATAAGAAATGTACCTCCTCAAATTAATTGAGGGTTTAGATTTCTAACAAGATGATGTTGAAGATGATGAAGAAATTGCTTCTAACTTGAAGCCTCAAGAGAGCTATACCCACAAGCTTTTAACTACCAACACCACCCCTTTCTTGGTTAGGATTTTTGACACTAGATGAACTAATTAACAAGCTCAAAACCTCTCTCCTTTTGTTGAATAATTCGGCCAGCACAAATGGGAAGAGAGAAAGAGAGTTTAAAACTAGTTCTCGAGAGAAAATGAGTCAAACTTACTTGGTTAAAGATAATACTTGCATGCCTTAAGGAATGTGTCTATTGAAAAGCACAAAATGAGCATGGGTGGTCTTTTCTTGGTCCATTAAAACCGCCACCCCATGTTCCTTTTATTTAAAATTGGTTCATTTTATAAAACATGTTATAAATGTCTTGATATGATATGTTACTTGTGCTTTTATAAATCATATACAAGTTATAACACAAAAGTATTTATTTAAACCCATAAATAAATAATTCCTTAAGAAATAAATTAACCAAATAACTTGACTCAAGTGATAATATTTTAGAAAACCAATTTTCCAAAGTTCAAGTGTCGCGTATTTATTTAACGATCCAATTTTTAAGATAAATACATATAAGGTGTCGGTTAGCTTGTTATTGGGTATGACCCGACTTGGATCATAACATATTAGCCACATTAATTTAATATGTCTCTCGGGCATACGAAAAACCTTCATTTAAGTTAGAAGCTTTCTTACCATCATCTTCATTATCATCTTGCACATTTGTAAACTACCCTCAACAAGCTTGAGGAGGTATGAATCTTCTCTTCTTGCTCTTATTTGTAAGCATATAGTCAAGACTTGATATTATCATGGAATTTAACTAAATGCATATACATATAAACATGAACTTAACTTATGCTTCCGCTTGCTTTAACACTTATACAAATCGATTTTGTACATAAGAACATGTTTTACGAACTTGTTAAATTCCATCAGTAGCATTCATAGTAACAGCCGAAAGTTCTTCCATTTTCTTTCTATTTGTGATTAAATCTTTCAGGAATTTAACATATCTAGGCATTCCTGAAATCACATCAATGAAAGGAAGATTGACATTTATTTGTTTAAACATATCCAAGAATTTGGATTGCTCGACTTCAAGTCTTTCTTTTCTCATTTTACTCGGGTAAGGAAGCGGTGGTTGGTATGGTTTAACATAAGGCTTTGCCTTAACTGTGTTATCTTCATTAACCTTTTCAACTACCGATTCTTTCTCTTGCTCAGGCTGTGGTGAATGTGTAGTAGGAATAGAGTCATCAGAAATTACAGGCATTTCAGGTGGTTTAAGTGTAATACCACTTCTTGTGGTAATGGCTTTAGCTGTTTCATTTCGGGGGTTAGCATTTGTATCGCTAGGTAGACTCTCCGGTTTTCTTTCACCAATTAACCTTGCTAGGTTACTCACTTCTTGTTCCAAATTTTGAATAGAAGCTTGTTGATTTCTAAATGCTTGAGCATTTTGTTCATTAGTTTGTTTCTGAGATGTGAAAAATTGAGTTTGAGATTCAACTAGCTTCGTCATCATATCTTCTAAATTTGGCTTTTTATCATCGGTTTGTGGTGGTTTATTAAAATAACCAGGTCTTTGCTGATTGTAAGTATTTTTAGATACTTGTTGATTGTTAGGAGCTTGTTGGTTGTTGTATGGAACATTTCGGTTATAATTCTGATTTTAATTGTAGTTTCCTTGGCGGTTGATAATTATTCTGATAATTATTTCCTGGCCTTTGGTTCATGTATGAAGCATTCTCTCGTTGTTCCATTGTTTGTTCAACACAGAGACAATCTTTTGTCAAATGTGGTCCTCCACACTGCTCACAACTAATTCGTATTGAGTGAATATCTTTAGTCATCTTTTCCATTCGTCTCTTAAAAGCATCCAACTTTGCAGAAATGGAATCAAAGTCATGGCTAGAATCGGCTCTAGCCGCTTTAGATGATCGAAGGATATCTTTTTCTTGATGCCACTCATGTGAGTGGGAGGCTGTGTTATCAATAATTTTGTGAGCTTCATTTACGGTTTTCTTCATAATGGAACCACCAGCTGCTGTGTCGATGTCTTTTCGTGTAACAACGTCGACACCTTGGTAGAATATTTGTACTATTTGATAAGTGTCTAAACCATGTTGAGGACATCCTCTCAACAACTTTCCGAATTTTGTCCACGCCTCATATAATGTTTCATTTGGCTTTTGTACGAACGTAACAATTTCTCCTTGAAGTCTCACAGCTTTAGATGCTTGAAAGAATCTTTTAAGAAATTTCTCAACTAAAACATCCCATGTATCAATTGTGACGACCCGGAAATTTTCGACCAAATTTAAACTTAATCTTTATATGTTCCCGACACTATAAGCAAAGTCTGTAAGGTTGAGTCTCAAAAACTTTGACCTGTTTCATATATTCAATTGACCTTCGACTGCTCTCGACGATTCACGAACAATTAATTTTAAATAGATATATGTATGTATATATAAATAATAATTTGAAATATAATTTGAAGTATTATATGTTGTTGTTATTAAAAATTTATAAATAAAAATAGGATATTATAATAATTATTATTTTAAATATATATATTATATATATATATATATATATATATATATATATATATATATATATATATATATATATATATATATAAAGTATATTAAAAATAAATATTAAATGATTGTAATACTCGTTTGATGTTCCGATTGATATTAATCAAGTTAAATTCAAACTTATGTAATTTTAAAATAAATGGTGATACGAAAATGAGTTCTATAAATTTTAGGCTTATTAAAAAGGTATTTAGAAACTATTTGTTAAGTTTTAACACTTTTTATATTTTACCCAGAAATGAGAAGGACAGTTGATGTAATTTTTTATTTAATAATAAATGATCGAATTTTAACCCATAATGACCAAAATAAATAAATATAGTTAATTTAAAAATATGAGATTTTTCTGAACACTTTTTAGTTCGACACTAAGTAACAACGGAGTACGATATATTAGCCTGTGATAATTGTCGGCACAAGAAATTAAGGAAGTGGCTGCTTACTTTTAGTTTACACGAATCTTATCTTTCAATTATCACTATATTATTATATTTACACTATAGTTATATCCGTGACAATGAGTTATATGATTTGAATTACTGTATCAACTTTGTCTTTGATCACAACCCATTACTTTCACTAAATAGAAATATATCTCTTCTCCTTCTATATTACTCTTTACCTTATATTAATGTGTAACCCAAAATAGCATCACCACCATGAAACTACAATCCATCACCTCTCCTTCTACCTCTGCTACTTTACTATTCGACTCATGTTCATTGTTTTTGTGATCGACCAAACAACCACCACAACCACCATCACCCGTTGAGTTTTATCAAATATCACCACCATCGAACACCACGTTGATCACCTTGTTGCTACTGTTACGGTTCAACAAACCACCATAAACATCATCAAACCTTTACCTTAAGATCCTTGGCCGAACTATTCTTGTTTCTGTTTTTGGTTACCAACACTAACCCACACATACACAATTATAAAACCCACTTTGGGATCTTCAATAACCACCTACAAACCGCAAACAAACATCACCATAATCTGTTGCATATTATCTGTTATTTCTGTTCCAAATCGAGAATGACCACCTTCTGTTTATAATTTTTGTAGACTGTCGCCAACACCGAAACCCACTTTTAAAAACCATGAAGATGGAGGCTACGAATGAAGGGAGAAATCTTCATGTCCTGGTTACGCATTGTATTACAATATTGGGAGCTTCACAACGGCAAGTTACAAGGACTTCATTGGGGTACATCTAAACTTGTTTCAGTGGGTACGTACGATAAATTATTTGAAACAACTATAGAAACGGTTCATGACAAGAAATTTGTCAAGTATTACCCTGCTACCTTTTCACATCTGCGGGTCCTATCATGGGAATTCTCTATATGTTAACTACTAAATTGCTTTATGTAGTGCCGATCCTTTTATTATAAAGTTGGTGGATAGGCTCGGTGGGGTTATAGGGTGATAAAGTTAATTAATTTTATATGTTGCTCAAGGAAAGTGATTTTGACTACTAGCCTCCAACTTGTTAATCCTTTCTGTCTCTGTTCTGTATGATAACAGCCTCAAACTACCACCCATCGAGTCCAGTATTGCTGCAATTATTCCTGTTTTAATATGTTTCTATTTGACCATAACAAATCCAAAGGATCACGTATTGCTGCTCCCATTTTCTTTTATCTGAGTCGAGTCTATACAAGCCCAACAAAACACAATAATTAAATTCAAACAACCCACTCAAGTATTTGGGCTTTTAGGTCGATTAAATAATTAATATCATAGGTTAAATTATTTCGGGTGATGCACGATGATATAGATGTTAATGAGACTTCTTAATGATGATAATGATGCGGTTGGTGTGATGATAATAGAGGCGGATGATTATCATGATGTTATGATCATGAAACATATAATGAAGAGTGATGATAGTTATTAGATTAAAGGTATGATGAGTGATATTATTATGATAATGATATGGATAGTGATTCGATTATGATAATGATGATAATGATCATGATGATCATTAAGACGATGATGATATACGAATGATGATGGTTAAAAGTAATGAGGATGATTATGAACTAATAATAATCGTGATGATGATGAAGATAGGAGGGAAATGATAAACTGTACCTATATGATTAATAATTAAAAATAGGGTATAAATAAGAAATGAACTAGCAGTTAAGTGGTCTGGGTGTGTTTGGGTTAGCGAGAGGTCTTGGGTTCGAGCCTGGGCTAGGATATATATATATATATTTTTTTTGAAAAAGAAGAAGAAGGATACAGAAGTAAAGGTTAAAAACAATTTAAGTTGGGTGTTATTTCAGAATTGAAACACATAGCGTGATGATTAAGGATGTTATCCGGTTAGCGGGACGTCGCGGGTTCAAACCCAGACTTGGGCAATTTTTTTAAGGGCTACTCCTTGAGGTAGTTATTACTAATACTCTTATTATTATTATTTCATTATTAATTTTTATTGTTATTGTTATTATTATTATTATAATTATAATTATTATTATTATTATTATTATTATTATTATTATTATTATTATTATTATTATTATTATTATTATTATTATTATTATTATTATTATTATTATTATTATTATTATTGATTGTTATTAAGTAATTATTATTATTACCAATATTACAAATAATAGTATTAGTATAATTAATATTATTATCATCATTATTATTATTATTATTAAAATTTATAGTATTATTATTAATATGACTATTAAAATTTCTATTAGAACCATCATTTTTATTATAAATACCATTATTATTTAAAATATTATTTTTATGAAAACTAACATTTTTATCTTATCATTATTATCTTTTAATTAAAAATTATTATTATTACTAACATTACTTTTATTATTAGTATTATTATTATTATCAAAACTATTAATAGTAGTATTATTACTAAATCTAATTACTTTTAGTATTATTATTATTCTCATAAAAAGATACAAATTGTGTATTTACTATTATTAATATTATTTTACCAAATAGCTATATAAGAATATATTTAAAACATATCGCATAACAACATTAATATTTTTATAATAAATACTAATTATTTATCTAAAGTATATAAAATAAATATAGTTAACATAGTTACCAATGAAACATACAAGTTACTGAAATAACAATTAATAATAATATCTAAACTTGTTCGATTACAAGTATATGCTTTAATAAATATATGAATAATATAGGTTCATGAATCTGAGGCCAACCCTACACTTGTTCAATGATGTCATATGTATTTTTACTACAAAATACAGTATGGTGAGTTTCATAAATGTTTATAAATGTTTTACTAAATAGACACAAGTAATTGAAACTACATTATATGGGTGAATGATCGAAGCCGAATATGCCCCTTTTTCTTGGTAGCCTAAGAATTAGTAAACCGATCTATTAATTGACGCGAATCCTAAAGATAGATCTATTGGGCCTAACGAACCCCATCTAAAATACCGGATGCTTTAGTACTTCGAATTCATTTTTTATCATGTCCGAAGGATTTCTCGGAATGATAGGGGATATTCTTATATGCATCTTGTTAATGTCGATTACCAGGTGTTCACCATATGAATGATTTTTGTCTCTATGCATGGGACGTATATTTATGAGAAATGGAAATGAAATTATTGTGGTCTATTAAAATGATGAAAATGATCGATTATGATAAACTAATGAACTCACCAACCTTTTGGTTGACACTTGAAAGCATGTTTATTCTCATGTATTAAAGAAATCTTCCGAGTTGTATTAGCTCATTTTTAGGATATTATTTGGAGTCATTCATGACATATTTCGAAAGACGTTGCATTCGAGTCGTTGAGTTCATCAAGATTATTATTATTAGGTCAATTATAGTTGAATGTATTATTAAATGGTATGCATGCCATCAACTTTCATTGTAAAGAAAGTTTGTCTTTTAAAAACGAATGCAATGTTTGTAAAATGTATCATATAGAGGTCAATTACCTCGCGATGTAATCATATGTTATTGTATTCGTTCTTATGGATTAGGACTGGTCTTTACATGTGGTATCAGAGCTGGTATAACCACGTCCATGTGTGGCGGGTTAGTCGTAAAGGAGGTTCTCACAGTGTGACCTGTGGCGAAGCATTGGCTCTTACTCCTTGCGATCCCTTACGAGGGTTGGCAGTAGCTGAGAGGCAGGCCCTAAAATCAGTATATGAGGTACACTCAGTGGTCACCAGGCGGTTAGCTGGGAAGGAACTGGGTGGGACGGTGGTTGTCCCCACTGTAGTTACATGTGGTATCAGAGCGGTGGTTTTAGCGAACCAGATCTTGCATTAGTGTGTCTAACTGATAGTCGTTAGGATGCATTAGTGAGTCTGGACTTCGACCGTGTCTGCATGTCAAAAGTTTTGCTTATCATTTTTGTCGGAAATCATCTGTTTATCATCCTTAGGAAATTACCTGCTCATAATTCTTAGTCTAGACACATTTTACTACATTGACTGCATGAATAGTGTATAGACAAAATTCATATCTTAGCGTATATGACAATTCATATCTTAGCATATCTGTTACTGTAGACCTTGCCTGATATCTCTCGTAAATTTCTCCGTAATTTAAGGGATCCTGGTACTATATATATCTATGCATATTATGCATTGAGAATACATCCAACTATCAATTGCTGTCACTAAACTCTTCATACCAAAAATGTTTTCTGTGATCGCGTAAGATGGCCTCTACGAATCAACCACATTCCTCTGACTCCGAAGACAGCATGACAGGAGCACACCAACCAATCAACTACCGTGATTACTGGATAAAATTAGGGTGGGTTCGCGACATACTCACCCTATGGAGAAGGGAAGAAGGTACTCCATATCATGAACCGAATCTACCACCTAACCTTGGAGTACTCAACCCGCTCACCGGCGAACCTGTTCGCAACACCGTTTATACCCTTTTTGCAAGAATTTTTCATCTTGAGGCTACCATTAACGGAACTAGAGAAGATATCCGACCTCTACCTCACACTGATAACCAACCAGGGTTAGTAGAAGAAGTTAAAGAACTCCGAGCTCGAATGTTAACTTTAGAGAGCACGGTACACAATTTGCAAGCACCAACAGTATCACCAACACCAGTAACATCACCAGCCTCAGCACCAACAGCACTAGTACCACCAACAACAACATCCGCATCAACAGATTCGACATCTCATTCTGTACCTCGAGTATAATCATCTTTCTACATGACGTTCTACATCATTTATCTTCATTTGACATAGCGATTATGTAATCTCTAATGTTTTAGAGATTATATATTCTTGTTCTAACGGTAAATCAAATGAGTTTAATATCATATTGACTCACTAAATCCATGATTACATCTGAAGAAAATATATAGGTATATATATTTTTTCATAATGATTGTAATTAAAAATTCTTTCGTACAAACTTTTAATGGTGAAAATATTTTAGTGGGTAGGTAATACCCGGGGAATATTTAGATTTCACATTAATAAGTACACTGTACATTATTTCAAATCTAATTCAACAGTCATTTACTATCCTATTTACAACCACCGATATACGTATCTGTTCACCGCAGAATAACCCTTTTCATTTAATTTCATATTTGGATTTTGATCTATCAGAATCCAACAAGTGGCATAATGAAGAAAACATTGGACAAAAATAAAATTTGTTAGAAACAAACAAATTAACCTTGAGAAAATTTTGTTAAGAATTCACGCTAACAAAATCCTAGCTAACTGTTTCTAGCTAACTGATTACATTTTATTTATCGCAATTTAATTATTGCAATTTTATTTATAGTCATTTAATTTCTGTTATTTACTTTACGCACTTTATTTATCGTCATTTAATTTCTGTTATTTATTTTACGCACTTTAAATATCGGGACACGTATACAAGGTTTTAACATATCATATCGATGCATCTATATATATTATTTGGAATAACCATAGACACTGTATATGCAGTAATGATCGAGTTAGCTATACAGGGTTGAGGTTGATTCTACAATAATATATATAATTTGAGTTGTGATCGAGTCTGAGACATATACACAGGTCACGATACGTATTAATTAATTCGAATATTATAAACTATATATGAATTATTAAGTTAGTGACTGTGGACTGCTAATTGTGGACTATCAAGATTGGACAATTAAAATGAATTAAAATATTGATTATAACATATGAAACTAAACAATTCATCAAGTTTGCCACTTGATTTCATCTTAAACCTCATTTGTATCTTGACGATTACAATCTGCGTTCAAATCTTTCGTAATTCTTGAAAACACCTCAATCGAGAGGATGAACCAACCGCACTTCATCTACGTAAGAAGAGATTGATGCATATAGTTATGCACTTGAAAACTCTTGGAACCTGAGTAAACGTTTAACACGTATCAGTGCTAATTCCTTTAGTATTATTATTACCCAAAATAACTTGGTAATTCCTTTTAAAGTAGCAAATTTTGTCACAGCTCCAGCAAGTCAACTTCGACTTTTCGTTCGAAACAACCTTATTATCACCTTGATTTATATGCATGCTCTTTTATTGTTACCAGAGAACCTTTTATATTCCACCATATTGCCAGCAGATGTACCAGCAACCTCGTCGCTCCTTGGTTTAAATCCCTCCGACAAATCACTATATTTATCTATTGAAGTCTCATCATGTACTCATCCGCATTTTGTAACAAGAATTGCCATACCAATTATTTGACGACCCGAAAATTTCCGACCATATTTAAACTTAACATTTATATGTTTCCGACACGATAAGCAGAATTTGTAATGTTGAATCTCAAAAAGTTTGGAACTACATTCATGTAATCAATTATCCTTTGACCGTGTTCGACGATTCACGAACAATTATGTGTATATAGATATGTATATATAATATATAATATTAACTGAAAACATTAACAAAGTATTAGATATATGATACTTTACATGAACGTATTTGTTTCGATATATTTATTGACAGAATTAAGAGATAATATCAAATGATTGAATTATCAGATACATTATGATATGATTATGGGCCTATGTTATGAGGTCCACTGTGATTTAAGAAATCTATTCTTTTTGACCACTCATTACTTAACTAGTATGATAAAATAACGATATTTATATTTTATTTTATCAAATATATATAACGATTTAAATTAATATTATATATATTTATACGCGTATTATACGTACATAGTTTTATACTTTTACTATACTTTAACTTTACCTTTACTTTACTTTTACTTTACTTTAACTTTAATAATTCATATTTTAATAATTCATACTTTAATAATTCACTTTAATAATTCATACTTTAATAATTCATACTTTAATAATTCACTTTAATAATTTACTTTAATAATTCATACTTTAATAATTCACTTTAATAATTCATACTTTAATAATTCACTTTAATAATTCAAAAATCTATTATAAATAGAATTCAATAGGTTTTATTATTTCATAGAAACTTGAAAATATATTTCTCTAAACTCTCTCAATCGAATTACACATATATATTTTCTTTGTATTATTTCAAGATATTATTAGTATACATAAAATACTACGACGGAGTTATATTCAGACGATTTTAAAATAAGTTTTCAAACGGGATAGAGCTAAGGAAATTATGGGTTATAGCTATGGAGGTTATGGGTATTGATCGAGGGTATTGCTCGTGAGGTCAACCTAACGTTTATCATTTTCGTTTCGTCTACTTACTTTCCTGCAATATTGAATCTCAATATTGATACGTGAGCACTCATAACTTAACTTTTATATTTCAATAGTGTATCCCTGACTAGTGCTCGAGTATATAGGATTATGCATGCTTGTACATTCGATATTGTCCTTAGATAGGTTTGTTGAATCCTGAATTAGATACATATGCTACTGAGATAGGGTATATGATATGCATGTCATTGGAAAGCTAGCGAAAAATTAAGAACTTTTCATTTAGATATCGAATGGTTTCGATGAACGGATTAGAAGTTATAGTCAACTGAATTTTAGTATTATTGTTAAAATGATTATTATTACTATCGTCGTTATTATTTTAATAGAAATATCATTGTTATTATAAAATATCATTATTACTATTATGTTAGTATTATCATTTTATCATAATAACATTTTTAGTAAATATAAATATTGTTATTTTTTTATAGAATAATAATAATTATTATTACAAAATAATACAACTTTTACTTATTATTATTATGATCAATATTATTTTATCAAATAAATAGGGGATACAAAGATATTTTTCACCACGCGTAATATAATTACATTAATAATACTTACCACTATAGTTTTACGATATTAAGTGAACTTTATAAATTTTACTACTTAAGATATATAAAAGTATATTTTATCATATATAAACGTTAATATAAATTTTTATTAATAAATGACTTTTATTATTATAAAATCTAATAAATATATTTAAATATATAAAATGACTATAGTTAAGTTATATAATAAACACGTATAAATTTTAGAAGTCATTTTGGGTTAAGTTGACTTTTGTTGACTTTTGCATATTAGTCTCGAGCATTACGATTGTGGTACACTATGACTTGACCAAAAATTGTTAGACAAATATTGACCAACATATAAATATATATAATTAATATAGGTTCGTGAATCCGAGGCCAACCTTACACTTGTTAAATGACGTTATATGTATTTTTACTACGAAATACAGTATGGTGAGTTTCATTACTCCCTTTTTATATATATTTTTGGGCTGAGAATACATGCGTTGATTTATAAATGTTTTACGAAATAGGCACAAGTACTAAAACTAATTCTATGTGGGTTTAAACTAGAAATATACCCTTAGCTTGGTAACATTAAACTACTTGTCTATGTACGGTAGGTGCGAATCCTAAAGATAGATCTATTGGGCCTGACAAACCCCATCCTGACTATGGGATGCTTTAGTACTTCGAGATTATTTTAAACACACCTGATCTGGTGTACTTCAGAGGGTAAAACATGAACGTTAAGGCTTGTTACCGGGTGCCTACAACTTATAGAATACTTTTATACACTCGTGAGTGTACGGATATTTATAGAAACTGAAATCTTATGGTCTATTACTATTACAGAAATGATTAATTATGATAAACTAATGAACTCACCAACCTTTTGGTTGACACTTTAAAGCATGTTTATTCTCAGGTATTAAAAAAATCTTCCGCTGTGCATTAGCTCATTTTAAGGATATTACTTGGAGTCATTAATGACATACTTTGAAAGACGTTGCATTCGAGTCATTGAGTTCATCAAGATTAATATTAAGTCAATTATAGTTGGTTGTAATATGAAATGGTATGCATGCCATCAATTTTTGATGTAAAGAAAGTTTGTCTTTTAAAAACGAATGCAATGTTTGTAAAACGTATCATATAGAGGTCAAATACCTCGCGATGTAATCAACTCTTGTGAATCGTTTATACTGTATATGAACGGATCCTTTCAGTTGGTATCAGAGCGGTGGTCTTAGCGAACCAGGTCTTGCATTAGTGTGTCTAACTGATAGTTGTTAAGATGCATCAGTGAGTCTGGACTTCGACCGTGTCTGCATGTCAAAAGTTTTGCTTATCATTTTTAGTCTGAAATCATCTACTTACCACCCTTAGGAAATTACCTGCTTATCATTCTTAAGTCTAGACACGTTTTCCTACATTTATTGCATAATAGTGTATAGACGAATTCTTATCTTAGCATATCTGTTACTGTGAACTTTGACTGACATCTTTCAAAGATTCCTCCGTAATTTATGGGATTTTGGTATTATATATACATATGTAAATTATTTATTGAAGAATACCAAATCTAAAATCTACAATCTATTTCATACAAAAAAATTCTTTCCCTGATCATACAAGACGGATCCCTCAACCAGTCTGAGTTCCTCGGATTCCGACAGCTATGCCGATATGGATTTCCACATGAGCTCCGAAAGCAGCGTGACCGGAATGGATCAACCAATTAGCCATCATCTATTCTGGATGAATTGGGGATGGGTTCGTAATCTACTTAACCATTGGAGACAAGAAGAAGGTGATCCCTTTCATCCACCACATTGCCCTCTTGGCAATGAACCTGAAGCACTTACTGGCGAACCTGTCCGAAACACCATTTTCTCTCTCATTTCCAGAGTATATCGTCATAATTATATACTACACCAAATTCTAGATCTTATTTATCCGCTCGTCCGAACCGACAATCACCCCGGTGTAATAGAAGAAGTCAACGAGCTTCGCGCTCGGGTAGTGGCTTTGGAGAATATGGTGCAAAGGTTACAAACACCAGCAGCAGCACCAGCAGCATAACCAGTACCACCATCAACAACATCAACAGTACCATTACCACCACCAACAACAACCGCATCGCAAACCTCAACTTCACAATCTGTCCCACGAGCATCGACGTCATACGCCATGTAGATACCAAGGAATACCACAACGATTAAGTATTGATTCATAACTTCATTGGGGAAACTTTCTACGGCGATTATGTAATTTCTAAAGTTTAGAAATTATCTATCCTAGCCTTAACCATAAATCAAATGAGTTTAATTTAATATTAACTCATTAAATCTATATTACATCTGAAGAAATATACACATATATATTTCCATAAAGACTGTAATAAAATTCTTTTTTACAAAATATTAATTGTGAATTTTTTTTTAACGGGTAGGTAATACCCGAGAGATATATAAATTCACAATTAATATGTTACATTCTTCGAATCTGATTCAGCAAGTCATCCATTATACTCCCTACTTTCACAACAATATACATTCTTTTATAGAAATCAAAACAACCATACTCATTCAAAATCTAATTACATATTCTGATTTTAAAATCTCAGATTTCGATTCAAGATATAACCGAAATCATCACTCTTAGATTCCTACATCTTTCAAAACTATACTTTGACTTCAAAACTGTCCTAGAACCTCATTTCTATTCATGGAACTCACAAAAATATTTGTATCATTCAAAATCTTAGAACATCATATGTATATTAACAATTACAATATGTGTTCAAACACTTCGAAATTCCTAAAGACATGCGAGATGATTATCCAACCACACATTACCCACTGTCATGCACCTGAAAAGCTCTCGAAACCAAAGTTATAGTTTAACATGTATCCATGTCAGATCCTTTGATATTTATTACCAAATATAATTTTTCAATCTCTTTCCAAAATAGACAGTTTTGTCACAGCTCCAGCAAATCACCTTCATTTGTTTATACGAATAAACCCTTCATCATGGTCACCGGGGAACCTTTCATATCTCGTCACATTAGCAGTAAACTTATCAACAACTTCATTAACCTTCGACTTAAGCCTCTCCGAAAATCCACTATACTTATTCATTAAAACCCCATCATGTACTCACCTACATCCTGTAACAATAATTGTCACACCAACTACTGGGAATTAGCAATCAGTATTTTGAATTTCGCGACAATTTTACGTTAAAAGTTATATGTATACATATAACGTCTATCTCCTAGACTTACATACTTCGAATGTGAATTTTCTGAAAAACATCCCAAACTATGAACTAGTTCTCCGAAATTGGAAAAATGCTGATGAAGCAGCAAAAACTGTAAACGACTTTAACAGTCAAAAGTCTGATGATAAAGAATAGTATGGTGGTAAAGCTGAGAAAAAGAGAAGGTTTGAAATTGGAAAATGGATTGAGCAGACCATGAAGGAGGCTGTGGACAAATCACAAAGACTAAACCTGCCTTCAAAGGATCCAAATGTTTCAGTGTCTACTGAAATCGTTAGCAAACACCTTACTTCTTATTCTAAACCTTCACTGACAAATCTTCTTCATCATCCATCTATGTTAAGAATTCTAAGATATTATCGTATCTTTTATTATAAATATCTTCGATATTCCCTGAAGATATTTTCACAACTATTCTTATCCAAAATCTTTTATCTCTTTGCAATATCTTTGTTACAACATAAAAAGAAACTGTGTTAGTTTCTAAATTCTGAAGAAAAAAAATTCGAATTTAAAATAGGAATGTTTTTAAAGCAGTGTTGGGAACTGAAACATGAGTTAGTATAATATAATGACACTTGATCAACGTGATTATATTACAGTAAGTCATGCTGAGTTTCTAATGGAACGTGATGATTCATAGAACATACCGTCATCATGTACTATTTACATGACTCTTACATTCTACCCAATTTCCAAATATATTAAGAACATATCATCTTGATAGCTCTATATTTTCAGATATTCTGGTAAGTTGCCAAATTAAGATCGTGCCATTACGATTTTCTTCTTGGAACATTAACTATGTTCATCCAAAAATTCATATCTACGAGTTCTGGACCATTATCCGCTTGACTTAAGGATGGGAAGAGAAAATGAAAGCATGAAGCTCCGAAATATAATGGAGAATATAAAGCCCGATAACAACCTCGAAATTATAAACCGTGTATATCAATGCGTATAGCAATATAAAGACACGGGAGAATGAAAAAACAATAACCCCAAGGTAATGGTAGAAGAAAATAACTTCCTCCGGTGGTAGATGAAAAAGAAGAATGACAGATATGAAAGTTAAGAGTATATCAAGAATCAATACTGGATGAAGCATATTAACGAATGCTTTAAAGTATGAATTGGGGAGAAAGACTAGAAGGTGTGAGCTGTGGAAATAAAGATACGAAGGGGGTGGATTTATAGTAAAATATCAGACAGAGAAATCGAGACAGATTATCGCATTTAATCAAAGAAGGTCATGATTTTCTTAATCGCCGAAGAACCAAATCTTATTTCAAAGATTTTCTTTAAATCCAATGAATTCTGGAAATCAATCATAACTACGTCATCGGTTAAAATAAATATACGTTTACTCATTTCACTCTCTTGCGATAGCTTCACTTATACTCTTCGCATAATCAAATTGTTTTATCTATATTACTCAATGATGATAAAACTCTATTTATCAACTCATATTCGTCATGAAAACATTTTTATAGTTAGACATGATGACCTCGATCAAATTTCGGGACGAAATTTCTTTAACGGGTAGGTACTGTGACGACCCGAAAATTTCCGACCAAATTTAAACTTAACCTTTATATGTTTCCAACACGATAAGCAGAATTTGTAATGTTGAATCTCAAAAAGTTTGGAACTACATTCATGTAATCAATTATCCTTTGACCGTGTTCGACGATTCACGAACAATTATGTGTATATAGATATGTATATATAATATATAATATTAACTGAAAACATTAACAAAGTATTAGATATATGATACTTTACATGAACGTATTTGTTTCGATATATTTATTGACAGAATTAAGAGATAATATCAAATGATTGAATTATCAGATACATTATGATATGATTACGGGCCTATGTTATGAGGTCCACTGTGATTTAAGAAATCTATTCTTTTTGACCACTCATTACTTAACTAGTATGATAAAATAACGATATTTATATTTTATTTTATCAAATATATATAACGATTTAAATTAATATTATATATATTTATACGCGTATTATACGTACATAGTTTTACACTTTTACTATACTTTAACTTTACCTTTACTTTACTTTTACTTTACTTTAACTTTAATAATTCATACTTTAATAATTCACTTTAATAATTCATACTTTAATAATTCACTTTAATAATTCATACTTTAATAATTCACTTTAATAATTCACTTTAATAATTTATACTTTAATAATTCACTTTAATAATTCATACTTTAATAATTCACTTTAATAATTCATACTTTAATAATTCACTTTAATAATTCATACTTTAATAATTCACTTTAATAATTCAAAAATCTATTATAAATAGAATTCAATAGGTTTTATTATTTCATAGAAACTTGAAAATATATTTCTCTAAACTCTCTCAATCGAATTACACATATATATTTTCTTTGTATTATTTCAAGATATTATTAGTATACATAAAATACTACGACGGAGTTATATTCAGACAATTTTAAAATAAGTTTTCAAACGGGATAGAGCTAAGGAAATTATGGGTTATAGCTATGGAGGTTATGGGTATTGATCGAGGGTATTGCTCGTGAGGTCAACCTAACGTTTATCATTTTCGTTTCGTCTACGTACTTTCCTGCAATATTGAATCTCAATATTGATACGTGAGCACTCATAACTTAACTTTTATATTTCAATAGTGTATCCCTGACTAGTGCTCGAGTATATAGGATTATGCATGCTTGTACATTCGATATTGTCCTTAGATAGGTTTGTTGAATCCTGAATTAGATACATATGCTACTGAGATAGGGTATATGATATGCATGTCATTGGAAAGCTAGCGAAAAATTAAGAACTTTTCATTTAGATATCGAATGGTTTTGATGAACGGATTAGAAGTTATAGTCAACTGAATTTTAGTATTATTGTTAAAATGATTATTATTACTATCGTCGTTATTATTTTAATAGAAATATCATTGTTATTATAAAATATCATTATTACTATTATGTTAGTATTATCATTTTATCATAATAACATTTTTAGTAAATATAAATATTGTTATTTTTTTATAGAATAATAATAATTATTATTACAAAATAATACAACTTTTACTTATTATTATTATGATCAATATTATTTTATCAAATAAATAGGGGATACAAAGATATTTTTCACCACGCGTAATATAATTACATTAATAATACTTACCACTATAGTTTTACGATATTAAGTGAACTTTATAAATTTTACTACTTAAGATATATAAAAGTATATTTTATCATATATAAACGTTAATATAAATTTTTATTAATAAATGACTTTTATTATTATAAAATCTAATAAATATATTTAAATATATAAAATGACTATAGTTAAGTTATATAATAAACACGTATAAATTTTAGAAGTCATTTTGGGTTAAGTTGACTTTTGTTGACTTTTGCATATTAGTCTCGAGCATTACGATTGTGGTACACTATGACTTGACCAAAAATTGTTAGATAAATATTGACCAACATATAAATATATATAATTAATATAGGTTCGTGAATCCGAGGCCAACCTTGCACTTGTTAAATGACGTTATATGTATTTTTACTACGAAATACAGTATGGTGAGTTTCATTACTCCCTTTTTATATATATTTTTGGGCTGAGAGTACATGCGCTGTTTTATAAATGTTTTACGAAATAGGCACAAGTACTAAAACTAATTCTATGTGGGTTTAAACTAGAAATATACCCTTAGCTTGGTAACATTAAACTACTTATCTATGTACGGTAGGCGCGAATCCTAAAGATAGATCTATTGGGCCTGACAAACCCCATCCTGACTATGGGATGCTTTAGTACTTCGAGGTTATTTTAAACACACCTGATCTGGTGTACTTCAGAGGGTAAAACATGAACGTTAAGGCTTGTTACCGGGTGCCTATAACTTTTAGAATACTTTTATACACTCGCGAGTGTACGGATATTTATAGAAACTGAAATCTTGTGGTCTATTACTATTACGGAAATGATTGATTATGATAAACTAATGAACACACCAACCTTTTGGTTGACACTTTAAAGCATGTTTATTCTCAGGTATTAAAGAAATCTTCCGCTGTGCATTAGCTCATTTTAAGGATATTACTTGGAGTCATTCATGACATACTTTGAAAGACGTTGCATTCGAGTCGTTGAGTTCATCAAGATTAATATTAAGTCAATTATAGTTGGATGTAATATGAAATGGTATGCATGCCGTCAATTTTTGATGTAAAGAAAGTTTGTCTTTTAAAAACGAATGCAATGTTTGTAAAACGTATCATATAGAGGTCAAATACCTCGCTATGTAATCAACTATTGTGAATTGTTTATAATGTATATGAACGGATCCTTTCAAATTTCCGGGAATCAGCAAATCTGTATTGTGAGTCTCGCAACATTTCCACATCAACAGTTATATGTATCCATATAACATTTATCTCTTAGAACTATGATCTTCCATTCTGAAATTCTGAAAAGCACCCAGTCTGCGAATTAATACTCTGAATTTTGAAAAGTTGAATGAAGCAACAAAAACTGTAAACGACCTCAACAGCCAAAAGTTGATGATAAAGAATTGTATGTTGGCAAAGCTCAGAAAAAGTTTGAAACTGAAAAACTGATTGAGCAAACTATGAAGGGGTCTCTGAACAAAATACAAGGACTAAACTTGTACATTAAGAATCCTGATGATTCTGTTTCTGATGAAATCTTTAGCGAATACCTTGCTTTTGACTCCAAACTCTTGCGGACAAATTTTCTTCACCATCCTTCGATATTAGAAATTCCAAGATATCATCGTATCTTTCATTATAAATATCCTCCATATTTCTGAAGATATTTTCATAACTATTCTTATCTGAAATCATTAATCTCTTCGTGCTATCAGTGTTACATCATATAGAAACTTTTAGTTTCTATATTCTGTAAACTTTCAAGCTTAAAATATGAATGTTATTGAAGTAATGTTGGGAACTGAAGCATGAGTTAGTATAATATAATGACACTTGATCAATGTGATTATATTACAGTAAGTCATGCTGAGTTTCTAATGGAACGTGATGATTCACAGATCATAACATCATCATGTGCCATGTTACATAACTCTTTCATTCTGCTTAATTTCTGAACATATCAAGAAAATATATTCTTGATAGTTCTATTCTCAGTGATTCTGGTAATTTGACAAATCAAATCGTGCTATTACGTTCTTTCTTGTTTAGAACATTAAGTTCATTCGAAATTCCATACTTACGAATTCTGGACCGTTACTCGCTTTACTAGAGGTCGAGAAGATAATAAAAAGGCAAAAAGCTCCAAAATATAAGAGAAAATATAAAGCCCAATAAAAACACGGAGGTTACAAACTGTGACGACCCGGAAATTTCCGACCAAAATTTAAACTTAATCTTTATATGATAACATTATTCTGACATGATAAGCGATAAATTTTGACAACTTTTAAAAATTTTGAAACAAGTTTCATACAAACAATTCACCAACCATTTGTTCGACGATTCACGAACATCATAACTTGTATTAAATATATACTTATGTATATATATAGATATATGTATTATATCTAACTTGAATATATGATAGTTAAGTATCTCATTAAGTATATTAATAATGGGTTTTATATATAAATTGAAACTACTAACTTAAGGGTTTCGAAAACAATATATATATGTAACATTTAACGAGGTAATAACCCTTATGTTAAAATGAATATATATGTATTGTATTAAGATGTATTAATACACTTTTGAAAGACTTAAATACATATATTAACATACTTATACTCAACAAAGATAGCTATACTCATATTCCCATTCAATTTCATCAAGAATCCTACTCGTATTTATACGTGTATTATACGCAGCTTCTAGAAGTACTTACAATTGGTATATACCAATAGAAATTTTCAATAATGGAATAATATGTCATGCAATGATGCGTGATTATGACTTTAAAAACATAATTTAGAACAAGCTTTCTTCACCCAACAGATCTGAACACAAAGACCCAATTTGTAACAGTAACAACCCAAAACAGAGTATAAAACTCTGAAATAAGAACATAAAGGATAGAGAATCTAAACCCTTAATTGATAAAGATACCACCACAATTAGAGATCTAGAAACACTCCAAGTCTTCAATTACAGCTGATAAAGATTCCACCATAAATATAATATCAGATATGAAGATTTGGATTTCACCACAATGTTTGATAAAGTAACACCACAAACACTGATAAAGAAACCACTCTTAGCCACCGGAATCAAAGATTCGTAAAGACACAGAGATTTTGTAAATAGATAAGCTCTATCAAACTTTTCATTCAATCATCAACCAAGTTTTACAATTACAAGAGCTCTCTATTTATAGGAGAAGTTTAACAGCTACTTTCTAGATAAGACAAAACATAAAAAGGAAAAGGAGACAAAAAGGACAAACAATTACAAACTAGCCAATAAGAATAAAGGATATAATCTGCAAAAGGCCTGCCATTTGGTAGTGCTCCTCCCAGGATAAAAGCATCCAATGATAGATGAGAATCTTCCTTGGACAGCTAACATTCTTCTAGAATAGCCACACACATGTTAAGCACATGTCCTGACTGGATTATTTCAAGACCTGTCCTAATCTATCCGGAAAAAGTCCATATCGATTACAAACGATTCACAAAAGTTGGTTACATCGTGAGGTACTTGACCTCTATATGATACATTTTACAAACATTGCATTCGTTTTTAAAAGACAAACTTGCTTTATATCGAAAATTGACGACATGCAAATCATTTCATAATATATTCAACTATAATTGACTAAATAATAATATTGCTGAACTCGATGACTCGAATGCAACGTCTTTTGAAATATGTCATGAATGACTCCAAGTAATATCTTTTAAATGAGCAATTACACAGCGGAAGACTTCTTTCATACCTGAGAATAAACATGCTTTAAAGTGTCAACCAAAAGGTTGGTGAGTTCATTAGTTTATCATAACCATCATTTCAATATTTAAATAGACCACAAGATTTCATATTTCAATTTCTCATAAACATACGTCCCATGCATAGATACAAAAATATCATTCATATGGATTGAACACCTGGTAACCGACATTAACAATATGCATATAAGAATATCCCCATCATTCCGGGATCCTCCTTCGGACATGATATAAATTTCGAAGTACTAAAGCATCTGATACTTTGGATGGGGCTTGTTGGGCCCGATAGATCTATATTTAGAGTTCGCATCAATTAGGGTGTCTGTTCCCTAATTCATAGATTACCAGACTTAATAAAAAGGGGCATATTCGGTTTAATAATCCAGCCATAGAATGTAGTTTTAAGTACTTGTGTCTATTTCGTAAAACAGTTATAAAAGCAGCGCATGTATTCTCAGTCCCAAAATATATATTGCGAAAGCATTTAAAAAGGGATTAATGAAACTCACCTAATGTATTTTGTAGAAAAAATACATATGACGACATTAGACAAACTGAACAATGCAGGGTTAGCCTCGGATTCACGAACCTAAATCATTTGTATATTCATTAATACATATAATCGTATTCGAATGAATATACATATAAATTTATTAATTACATTACTTTTATATTAATAACATATATTTTAAATTTGTGTGTTCATTCAAATGGTTAATATTTTATAGTTATATTAATATATTGATATACGTACTTGTTTAATATTATATTTAAAAATCGATAATTTGTTGTTTGTAAGTGTTTATATAAATCATTTTAGTAATACTTCGATAAAAATGATATTAATCATAAGACTTAATATTAGTAAGGAAGGTATTATTGTTAATAATTATATTAATGATATTAATAATGATATGATATTTATAATAATAACTAAAATGATAATAATAACAATAATCTTATTAATCATATTAATACTAATTATTATAATAATATTAATAATAATACTAATAACAATGATCTTAATACTTATATAATGATATTAACCAATAATAATAATAATTTGAATTTATAATGTAATCATAACAATTAACATAACAATAATAATAACTAATAATAATAATAACAATAATAATAATAATCAAATTAAAAAATTGAGAACTACCTTTAAGGGCTTAAAAAGAATAAACTGACAGAGTCGGGATTCGAACTCGCGACCTCTCGCTTACCCGCGTTAACACCCAGCCATTACTCCAATTTAACATTTCTGTTTTATAAACAAACCTAAATATCTATATATATTTCGATTTCCACTTTCACCAATTCGATTAGGAACAAGCCAAGATAATTCCAAATATTTCTTTTGAATTTTAAGACTCCAAATTAATACAGAACGAATATGATTTAGTTTAAATTAGTTTATAAAACAGAAAAAAAATGTAAATAACTAACCTGTCGTGTTTCTTGGGTTTTATAAAACTCAATGTTTGATTTCGAATTCAAGGAGTTTTTACATTTTATTTATAACATGAAATTATTTGTAAATCATCCATAAAAACTTCTGGAATCATTAATTTAACCTAGATTGAAACAGGAAACACGAATTTTGCTGAAGAACAATACTTTGACTTTTGAAATTAAAAGTTTGACTTTAAAAATTCGAATTCAAGACACGAAATTGGAACTTGGAAACTTGCAGATAGATTAAACAGAGGATTCCTAACATGATGGCATTTAAGGATTTGGATAATTGTTTCATTTTGAGGATGTGGCTAAAAAAAATTGTAACAGAGGTACCGGACTGAAAAAATGAAAAATAAATATTAATCAGTTCTATTAATTCTTGATTTACAGATACTAGAGGTTATGTGTAATTGATAGTGATGTTGGAAAGTTGAATGGATTTCTTATTACGGGTATTGAATCGATTTATGGTTCAATTGTGGGTCGACAGTATCCTTAATCAGACAAGGAGGGAAAGAACAAAAAATAAAAAAGTAGATAGTGAGTTTTTAACAACTTTCGTACTATAATTCAATGTGATATTCAACAGAATCAATCAGGAATCAGATGGTACAAGTTTGTAGAACAAAAACAAAATGCCTTTAGATTAGATAATGATTGGAACAGAAATACGAATTTTTCTTATATATATTTATATATATACACCATAATAATTTATATAATATTTATATATGTAATTATATCTATAATACTATATTCTGTAAATATATATGTATTTATTTATAGGTATATATCAGTATTTATAAAATTAGATGTCAAATTTATATATATCTCTATATACTATGTATATAATGTGACAACCCGGAAATTTCCAACCAAATTTAAACTTTATCTTTATATTATTCCGACACGATAAGCAAAGTTTGTTAAGTTAAATCTCAAGAATTTTAAATTGTGTTAATACATTCATTATAACCTCGACCAAATTCCGACGATTCACGAACCGTTATATATAAATAAATATGTATATATATGTATATATATATTATAACTTGAGAATATTAATAAAGTATTAAACGTATAATACTTTACATGAACATATTTGTTTCAATATGTTTATCGATGGAATTAGAAGATAATATCAAATGATTGATTTATCAGATACATTATGATATCATTACGGGTCTATGTTATGAGGTCCACTGTGATTTAAGAAATCTATTCTTTTTGACAACATTCGGAAAATGGTAAAGTGATTTATAAGTAAGAACGTGAAGTGTAAATAACTTAGATGTTGGATATCGACAAGTTAAGTAACTCGACATTTTTCATTAAGATGATTTCATACGTTTATTTAACCTTTGAACTTTATCCCATGCTTCACCAACAAACTGTAATTTAAAAACTTGAAACCTATTATGAATATATATGATTCTACTTTTCTAAAGCATTTTATGATATAATGATTTCCATTATTTTAACCTTTAAACAAAATGATTCTTAAAAATATATTTGGTTTTGGAAAACAAAAATATTATATTTATTTGATTTAGTTTCAAACGTACAAAAACATTTTCAGTTTAAAAAGAACTTTATTATTAAAACGTATATAACCTTTATAAATATCTAGAACCACTTTTGACAACTCATTACTTAACCAGTATAATAAAGATAACGATATTTATATTTTATTTTATTAAATATATATATAACGATTTAAATTAATATTATATATATTTATACGCGTATTATACGTACATAGTTTTATATTTTTACTATACTTAAACTTTACCTTTATTTTATTTTTACTTTACTTTAACTTTAATAATTCACTTTAATAATTCATACTTTAATAATTCACTTTAATAATTCATACTTTAATAATTCACTTTAATAATTCATACTTTAATAATTCACTTTAATAATTCATACTTTAATAATTCACTTTAATAATTCATACTTTAATAATTCACTTTAATAATTCAAAAATCTATTATAAATAGAATTCAATAGGTTTCATTATTTCATAGAAACTTGAAAATATTTTTCTCTAAACTCTCTCAATCGATTTATATATATATATATATATATATATATATATATATATATATATATATATATATATATATATATATATATATATATATATATATTTACTCCGTATTATTTCAAGATATTATTAGTATACATAAAATATTACGTCAGAGTGCTGTCCGAGTGATTTCGAAATTGTTTTTCGAGTGGGATTGGATTAAGGAAATTATGGGTTATAGCTATGGAGGTGATTGGGTAGGTTCATGGGTATGCTCGTGAGGTCAATATAGTGTTTATCATCTCCGTTGCATCTATGTACCTTTCCTGCAATATTGAATCTCAATATTGATACGTGAGTACTCATAATTTAACTTTTACATACTAATAGTGTATCCCTGACTAGTGCTCGAGTATATAGGATTATGCATGTTTGTACTTTTGATATTGCCTTTAGTTAGGTTATGTTGAATCCTGAATTAGTTATATATGCGACTGAGATAAGGTATAAGATATGCATGTCGTTGGAAAGCTAGCGAAAAATTAAAAACTTTTCATTTACATATCGAATGATTTCGATGAACGGATTTGAAGTTATAGTCCATCGAATTTTTGTATTATTATTAAAAATGATTATTATTATCGCCGTTATTATCGTCGTTCTAGTTTTATCTTATTATTATTATTATCTTTATCAATAAAAGGATTTATATTTAAAAATTGTTATTTTTTTTATTATTACTATCGTTATTATTGTTAAAGTTATAATTAGTATTATTATTATTATCTAATTATTATTATTATTATTATTGGTATTATTATTATTATCATTATTAATATACATATCATTATTTAAAAATGGTTATTGTTATTGTTATTATTATTATTACTATATTATCATTAAGATAATTATTAGTATTATCATTAATAATGTTATAGTAACTATCATTATTAATATTTGTGTAATTAAAACAAATATTTGTAACACCTAATTATTTTGATTACTATTATTATCATTATTACGAACACGATATAAAAGACGATTAAAAGCTATTAAACGAAACGATTAGGAAATAATGGGTAAGAGTATCATGATGAAATTAAAATATTATAAGATATTGATTTAGATAAAATTATCGTTCTTATTATTTTTATCATTACTATTATTATTAAAATTATCGTTAGTATTAAAACTATCATTTTAACAAAAATTATCATTTTAATAGAAATGTCATTGTTACTATAAAATATCATTATTATTATTATTATTTTAAATAGAATTATTATTTTAAAGATAATATTAAAAATTATCGTAAATATTAAAGTTATCATAATTAGAATTATCGTTTTATCATAATGTCATCTTAGTAATTATAAATATTGATATTTTATAATAATAATAATTATTACAAAATAATACAACTTTTACTTACTATCATTATAGATATTATTTTATCAAATAAATATTTGATACAAACATATTTTACTACGTGTAATAACTTATTTAATAATACCTATCATATTATCTTTATAATATTAAATGAACCCTATAAATTTTATTACTTAATATATATAAAAGTATATTTTATTATATAAATATAATATAAAATTTTATTTATTAATAAATAAATTATATTATTTACTCTAATAAATCTTTTAAAAATATTTAAAAATATAAAACGACGATATTTAAACTATATATTAATCATGTATAGATTTTTGGATATTATTTTGAGTCAAATTTACTTTTGTTGACTTTTGCATATTAGTCTCGAGCATTAGGATTGTGGTACACTTTGACATGACCTAATTTATTAGACAAATATTGACCAACACATAAATATATATAATTAATTTAGGTTCGTGAATCCGAGGCCAACCTTGCACTTGTGCAATGACGTTATATGTATTTTTACTACGAAATACAGTATGGTGAATTTCATTTACCTTTTTACCCTTTATATTTTTGGGACTGAGAATACATGCGCTTTTATAAATGTTTGACGAAATAGACGCAAGTAATTGAAACTACATTCTTTGGTTGAATTATCGAAATCGAATATGCCCCTTTTTATTAAAGTCTGGTAATCTAAGAATTAGGGAACAGACACCCTAACTGACGCGAATCCTAAAGATAGATCTATTGGGCCTAACAAACCCCATCTAAAGTACCGGATGCTTTAGTACTTCGAAATTATATCATTGAAGGTATTTCATATGCCCGAGAGACATATTAAATTAACGTGGCTAATATGTTTTGATCCAAGTCGGGTCATACCCAATAACAAGCTTGCCGACACCTTATACGTATTTAATCTTAACGATTGGATCATTGATTAAATACGCGACACTTGAACTTTAAGAAAAAATGGTTTTCTGAAATATTACTTGATGTGTACATATATAAATTATGGAATAATTTATATAATATGGATTTAATTATTTATAGGTTAAATAATTAATTAATTTATATTACATTTTATATAAGTTGGTTTTATATAATAAAATGTATATATATAAAATGGAATGGAAGTTTATAAAAGAGTTTTATAAAATTTAATTCTTTTATAAAACTTATTTTATAAATCAAATGGGAAGTGGCATAGGGAATGAGACACACATGCTCTTGGATTCCTCCTTGGTCAACTACAAACCCCATTCCATATACACGCATGTTCCTTGACTAAAGTAACATACACATAACATCACACATCAAAAATAACTTGCAAAATTCTGCTCAAATTGAGCTGTTTGGCCGTGGCCTTTGTGGGTGCCAAAGGAGTTCATAATTTAATTTTGCAAGCTCATTTCAAGTGTAAAGTAAATCCTAACCAAAAGCTAGGGTGTTGGTGCACAAGCTTGGGGTATAACAACTTGAGGTTTCATTGTTTTGGAGCTCCATTCATCATCATCATCTTCTTCATTTACTAGCAAGCTTGGAGTAGGTATAATCTCTTTACTTGCTTGTAGTTTGTAATTATATATCACAACTTGATCCTAATTGGGATTTAACTTTAATTGGTTAAAGATTAACAAGTTCTAAATGGTAATTCATACATGCTTCCGCTTTAATTTGATTCTTAAAATGTTTTAAGTATAATGAAACTTGTTAAATCCCAACAATGGTATCTAGAGCCGAGGTTGTTGAAATATGCTTCGAGATGGTTATTAAACTCACTATATATTTTGCATTTTATGTACATGCATGATTTTAAAATGCAAAAATTATATGTTTAGGGTGGGTGGTTTGTTTTGGCCGAATTGTTTGGGACCCAAAATGGGTTTTTGGGTCTTCCATTTTGGTCATATTTGGTTGCATGTTGTTGTTCACAATCTTAGCCTTGACCTTGTGTTTGGTTGCATGCTTGTTTGGTTGATTATTCATTCATTTGGTATGTAATAATAATTATTCTTTTGGCATGTAATTTATTTATTCATTTGGTTATGTAATTTATTTTATATTTGGTATGTAAAATAGATTAGCTTGTATTTCATTTTCTAGAGAAAAATGCATTAGGATATATTTTTTGTAAAGAGTATGAAGATGCAAAAGATGAAGCAAAAGAAGAACACATGCATTTGGATGCAAGATTTAGTGGGAGATGTTAAATCTCCTACTTTGTGTTATGACCCATTAACCGGTGACATTTGTTTTCGGCTAAACAAATGTCCACCAAAAGGCTAGATTGTGAACATACTATTTTGCATGTGTGGTTGTTTTGTTGTTTGATTATAGATTGTATGTTTGGTTGCTACAAATTAATCACACAAGTTAACAATAAACAAAACTAAAATTTAATTGGTTAAATTAGACGTTATTAAACACATGCAAAACGACAATTTAAATGGTTAAATTAAAGTAGCAAAAGGACATTAATAAACGGTTATTAAGAACATGAAAAGGATCGCATATATAAATTGGTTTATATCAAGTAATTGGCTTAATTACAAGACTTGAAAATGGATTTCAAATGAACCATACACTAAATGCATGTTGGTGTATGGCATAAATGTTTTCTTAAACTTGAATTAACGAAAACTTAAAATCCCTTAATCGACAAGGCAAACAAGTTAAACACCATCCTTTTGTGTGACACTTGAAAATATTAGGGAACTCATAATGGGATAAAGGTCACCTAACCGTTGTGAGCAAACTAATATGATTGAGGTAAATTTCGCACACTTGTGGGATAAAGGTCACCTAACCACTTGGATGTTAAATTTACACGTTTACGCAAGTAGGACAACTTGATTTGGGAATCATGAACTTAGGGTCACCGAAGCATGAGGAACAAATAGGCATTGATGGGATGAATATGCCATGCAAAAGGATTGCATGATCCCATAATTTAGAAGTTGCAAAAGGATTGCAATTGTCATATAAATGACTACCTAGCTAAATCAAATAACGGGATAAAGGTCACCTAACCGAAATTTGATTTACCGTTGGATTCTAATATTTAATAAGTCAATTAATTATAAAAGGGTGTTGTTTATTAAATTTAAAATCGATACTTAAATGAACTTTGTTAATTTTGTAGATGGCCGCAAATAACAACAACATGCAAAATGCACCACTTAACCTAAACAACCTATCATTAAGGTCTCTCCTCGAGAAAGACAAACTCAACCATACGAACTTTATGGATTGGTTCCGTAATCTTAGGATTGTCCTCAAACTTGAGGATAAAGCGTATGTGTTGGAGGACCCTATTCCCGACCAACCGGATGAGGAAGATCTAGAGGGCATGGCTTATTATGACAAGTATTGCGCCGATTCGGTGCAAGTCGCTTGCCTAATGCTTGGGACTATGATACCCGAACTCCAAAAGGATTTCGAACATCATAGTGCATATGACATGATTACGCAATTGAAGGAGATGTTCCTTCAACAAGCACGTGTCGAGCGCTTCGAAACGGTTCGAGCGTTACATGCATGTCATATGGATGACACCCAATCCGTATCCTCTTATGTCCTCAAAATGAAAAGCCTTATTGATCGTGCAAACCGTCTTAATCTTAACATATCTAATGAGCTAGCCACCGATCTTATCCTAAACTCCTTGTCAAAGAGGTTTGACCAATTTGTAATTAATTATAATATGAATGGGATGGATAAGACTATTGGTGAACTTCATGGCATGTTAAGGACGGCCGAAACTAGCATGGGTAAGAGGGCTTCACCCGTGCTAATGATCAATGATGGTGGGTCCAAATGTAATAACACCTCTAAGCCAAAGGCGGCTAAGAGGAAAGGACCCGCCCATCAAGGCAAGGGAAAGGGGAGGATGGTTACCCCAACCAAAAACAAGAACAAGAAGTAAAAGGTTGCCGGACAAGCAAACCCCAAGGAAGACCCGTGCTTCGGTTGCGGTGAAGTGGGTCACTGGAAACGCAATTGCCCGGTCTACCTTAAGGAGTTGAAGGAAAAGAGGGATGCGGGGCAATCCTCAGGTAACATATATATGGTATATATAGAGCTTAGTATTACTTCTTCTAATACATGGGTATTAGACACTGGATGTGGAACTCACATTTGCAATTCTTTGCAGGGGTTCAAAAGAAGTAGCAAGCAAATGGGAACATCAAGTCTCTTTATGGGTAATGGAGCCAAAGTGCAAGTGAAGGCTCAAGGAGACTTTGTATTAAAGCTTCCAAGTGGTTTGGAACTTATTTTGAACAATGTTTTGTATGCACCGGATTTATGTCGAAACATTATTTCAGTTTCCCGTTTAAATCAATGTGGTTTTTATCTTAATTTTGTTAATAATGATATCCATGTTTATTTAGATAATGTATTCTATTTTAAGGCTTCGCCTTCAAATGGAATTTATGAATTGGTTCATGATGATACATCATCTAATAGCTCAATATACCATACTAGCACCAAGAAACTCAAAAGGGATTTGAGTGATTACTACTTATGGCATTGTCGCCTTGGTCACATAAACAAGAACCGAATGCATACACTTCAAAAGAATGGACTCTTGAAATCAAATGAGATGGACTCGTTTGATGTGTGTGAATCTTGTTTACAAGGTAAAATGACTAAAGCACCTTTCAAAGGGACCTATGAAAGGGCTAAGGACTTATTGGGATTAATACATTCGAATGTATATGGACCCTTTAAGCCCATAGCTAGGAATGGTGAAAGATACTTTGTTACTTTCATTGATGACTTCAGTCGTTTTGGATATGTCTACTTGTTAAGACATAAGGACGAAACTTTTGAAGCATTCAAAGAATATCAAAGCAAAGTACAAAATCAACTCAATAAGACAATCAAGGTACTTCATACCGACAGAGGAGGTGAATACCTAAGCGATGCTTTCCAAGATCATCTTAGGAGTTGTGGGATTATCTCATAACTTACTCCACCAGGAACACCCCAACTTAATGGAGTTTCCGAAAGGAGGAACCGAACCCTAATGGATATGGTTCGATCTATGATGGCAAGAAGCTCGTTACCTCTATCGTTTTGGGGTTATTGTCTATGCTCCGCGGCTTATATTTTAAATATGGCCCCAACCAAGAAAGTGGAACGAACTCCTCATGAGATGTGGTTTGGAAAACCTCCGTCTCTATCATACTTAAAGGTATGGGGATGTGAAGCTTATCCTAAGCGTTACGTCCCTAATAAGTTGAATGCTCGATCCACGAAATGTATCTTCATAGGATATCCCAAGGATGATATGGGATACTATTTCTATGATCAAACCGAGCAAAATGTATTTGTTGCTCGAAAGGCTGAATTCCTTGAAACTAAGTTCCTAATGGAAGGAAATAGTGAGAGGAAGATAGATCTTAAAGAGGTTCAAGATCAAGTAGATGATACACAATTGGCTGACACTAGCACTCAACATGAAAATGTTGAGAGTGATCAGATGGATGATCAAAATACACAAGACGTTCGCAGATCTGGTAGGATTAGCAATCCTCCTGAGAGATATGGGTTTCTCATGGATGGTTGCTATGTGGTTGATTTGGATGAACCAATAAACTACCAAGATGCTTTATCAAGGATTGATAAAGATAAATGGCAAGAAGCCATGAACGCTGAGATGCAATCCATGTATGACAACCAAGTTTGGGAACTTGTTGCGCAACCTCCTGGCTCTAGGCTAGTTGATTGTAAATGGCTGTTCAAAATGAAAACCGACATACATGGAAACTTGGATACATATAAAGCTAGACTTGTAGCAAAATGTTTCACTCAAACTCAAGGGGTTGACTATGATGAAACTTTTTCGCCTGTGGCGATGCTAAAGTCTATTAGGATATTACTTGCCATTGCTGCTCATTATGATTATGAAATATGGCAGATGGATGTCAAGACCGCCTTCCTAAACGGACATCTTGAGGAAGATGTCTATATGGTTCAGCCTGAGGGTTTTGTTGATCCAAAATATCCTAAAAAGGTATGCAAGTTAAAGAAGTCAATCTACGGATTGAAACAAGCATCTAGAATGTGGAATCATCGTTTTAATGAGGAGGCCAAGAAATTTGGCTTCATTAAAAATGGTGATGAAGCTTGTGTATACAAGAAAGCTAGTGGGAGCACTATCATGTTCCTTGTACTATATGTGGATGATATATTGTTATTTGGAAATGATATTCCGGCAATGCAAGGTGTTAAAACTTGGTTAAGCAAATGCTTCTCCATTAAGGATCTTGAAGAAGCACAATACGTTTTAGGGATTGGGATCTACAGGGATAGATCCAAGAAACTGATAGGTTTAAATCAAAGTGCATACATTGAAAAGATCTTGAAAAGGTTCAAGATGGAGAACTCTAAGAAAGGTTTGGTACCTATTTAAAAGGGAACACTTCTCAGTTCATCTCAGTGCCCCACCACGAAAGATGAACAGGAGAGAATGAAGAAAGTCCCATATGCTTCTGCCATTGGGTCAATCATGTATGCAATGATATGCACTAGACCGGATGTGTCATGCGCTCTTAGCCTGACAAGTAGATACCAGAATAACCCAGGAAACAGTCATTGGATTGCTGTTAAAAGTATATTGAAATACCTTAGGAGGACTAAGGATATGTTTCTGATATATGGGTCTGGTGAGGAGGAACTCGCTGTAAAAGGTTACGTGGACGCGAGTTTCCAAACTGATCGTGATGATTCTCGATCACAATCCGGTTATGTCTTCACATTAAATGGAGGTGCGGTCTCTTGGAAGAGTTCAAAACAGGATGTTGTTGCATTATCCACTACAGAGTCGGAGTACATTGCCACCTCATTAGCAGCTCAGGAAGCTGCATGGATGAAGAAATTCATCGACGACTTAGGAGTAGTCCCTTCCATTCAGGACCCTCTTGAGATCTTTTGTGATAACGAGGGTGCGATTGCTCAAATCAAGGAACCTCGTGCTCACCAAAAGACCCGTCACATTGAGCGGAGATTCAACTACATAAGGGATGAAGTTGAAAAGGGAAAGATATGTATTCGCAAAGTTCACACAGATCTTAACATAGCGGATCCTCTCACAAAGCTCTTACATGGATCAAAACATGCAGGACATGTTTGTGCTTTAGGGCTTCGACATTCTAGTGATTGGTCATGATCTGTTTTAAGTATTGTAACGGAACGAAATTGTTCAAACTCATTAATATAATTATGGTATTAATTTATTTTGAGTTATGTTCCTATTTTGCATATTTTATCCATGAATGAGTAATTATTCTAAAATCCGTAGTCGATCACATTTGTGGGAACAAGTGTGAGGTTTAGACTATTATGAACTTGGATTGGTATACATTCACGGGATGAATGTGGGGCAAGGTTGCAACCAAGGTTCATAGATATTTGTGGGATACAAATATTGGAAGACCCGCCCTCAAGATTTACTCAATGGAACCTTTGTGGTTGATCACATGTAATCTTGAGTAAAGGCGAATGTCATTGTATCCTCTGACCTGAGATGCATATTGGGTTCGGATATTTACCATGTATTGTGCCTTAATTCTTTCCTTCGCTATTCTGAAATATGGTAGTTCATAAGGAAGAGCTCAGGTATAATGCAAGGCATATATTTAAGACGTATGTAGTCAAGATGGAATTTGTCCCTCTTATTCATTGAGAGTCAGATGTCTAAGGCCTGATAAAGTTAAATCTAAAAGAGAGTGATCACTCTGTGTCTCTTGGATTTAACATGAAATCTAGGACGAAAGGATAGAATGAAAGATTCACCTATTCATATTCGAGATGGGAACTCGAAAGGGATGATGTTATTGAATGGCACTAAGTCATAACATATTGGGGGTGATGGACGGTCGTTAGGTGGTATCCATCACTTGCATTGATTTCTTATGTTTCTCGTGCAAGTGGGAGATTGAAGGTATTTCATATGCCCGAGAGACATATTAAATTAACGTGGCTAATATGTTTTGATCCAAGTCGGGTCATACCCAATAACAAGCTTGCCGACACCTTATACGTATTTAATCTTAACGATTGGATCATTGATTAAATACGCGACACTTGAACTTTAAGAAAAAATGGTTTTCTGAAATATTACTTGATGTGTACATATATAAATTATGGAATAATTTATATAATATGGATTTAATTATTTATAGGTTAAATAATTAATTAATTTATATTACATTTTATATAAGTTGGTTTTATATAATAAAATGTATATATATAAAATGGAATGGAAGTTTATAAAAGAGTTTTATAAAATTTAATTCTTTTATAAAACTTATTTTATAAATCAAATGGGAAGTGGCATAGGGAATGAGACACACATTCTCTTAGATTCCTCCTTGGTCAACTACAAACCCCATTCCATATACATGCATGTTCCTTGACCAAAGTAACATACACATAACATCACACATCAAAAATAACTTGCAAAATTCTGCTCAAATTGAGCTGTTTGGCCGTGGCCTTTGTGGGTGCCAAAGGAGTTCATAATTTAATTTTGCAAGCTCATTTCAAGTGTAAAGTAAATCCTAACCAAAAGCTAGGGTGTTGGTGCACAAGCTTGGGGTATAACAACTTGAGGTTTCATTGTTTTGGAGCTCCATTCATCATCATCATCTTCTTCATTTACTAGCAAGCTTGGAGTAGGTATAATCTCTTTACTTGCTTGTAGTTTGTAAGTATATATCACAACTTGATCCTAATTGGGATTTAACTTTAATTGGTTAAAGATTAACAAGTTCTAAATGGTAATTCATACATGCTTCCGCTTTAATTTGATTCTTAAAATGTTTTAAGTATAATGAAACTTGTTAAATCCCAACAATCATGTTCGAAGGAGGATCCCGGAATGATAGGGGATATTCTTATATGTATCTAGTTAATGTCGGTTACCAGGTGTTCACCATATGAATGATTATTTTTTGTCTCTATGCATGGGACGTATATTTATGAGAACTGGAAATGAAATTCTTGTGGTCTATTAAAATGATGGAAATAAATGATTATGATAAACTAATGAACTCACCAACCTTTTGGTTGACACTTTAAAGCATGTTTATTCTCAGGTGTTAAAGAAATCTTCTGCTGTGCATTTGCTCATTTTAAAGATATTACTTGAGGTCTTTCATAGCATATTTCGAAGAACGTTGCATTCGAGTCATTGAGTTCATCAAAGATTATTATTAAATCAATTTATAGTTGGATAGTGGATATTATGAAATGGTATGCATGCCTGTCAATTTTTGATGTAAAGAAAGATTGTCTTTTAAAAACGAATGCAATGTTTGTAAAATGTATCATATAGAGGTCAAATACCTCGCAATGTAATCAACTATTGTGAATCGTTTATAATGTATATGAACGGGTCCTTTCATATAATGAATTATAATAACATTAATTATACAAGTTTTAATATCTAATAGTTATGAATCAAATAATATTAGTAATAATAGAAATAATAATGATAGTAATATAAATACCATAATAGTAATGCTACTAATAACAAATAAAAGTAATAATAATGATATCAATAATAAATTTAATAGTAATAATGATATATCATCTATATTCTATCTTGTAATTTTAGATAAAATGTTAACTTTACATTTCATTACATATATTATGCTTATATTATATATTAATATATTTGAATATTTAATATTTATATATATAAATTCATTCAACATAATTGTTTTGTAACTTATCTTACATTTTTAATTCAAATGTTAAATTATATTTTATTATTTTTATTTAACATATATACTTGCATTTATATAGATATTTAGTTACATATTTATTTACAAACAATTATTCGTGAATCGTCGGACACAGTCAAGGATAAATGCACTTATGTAATCCGTTCCAAAGTTTTCGAGACTCAACATTACAGACTTTGCTTATCGTATCGAAATCAAATAAGATTCAAGTTTAAATTTGGTCGGAATTTCCCGGGTCACTACAGTACCTACCCGTTAAAGAAATTTCGTCCCGAAATTTGAGTGAGGTCGTCATGGCTAACTATAAAAATGTTTTCATGACGAATATGAGTTGATAAATAGAGTTTTATCATCATTGAGTAATATGGATAAAATAATTTGATTAATCGAAGAGTACGAGTGGAGCTACTCACAAAAGAATGAAATGAGAAACAAATATTTATTTTTTAACTTTTGATGTAGTCAGGTTTGAATTCCGGAATTCAAGGGATTAAAAAAAATCTACGAAATCTAAAAGATTTGATTCTTCGGGATTTATGGAGATTAAGATCTCTTTAATTAAATGCGATCATCTGTCTCGATTGCTTTGTCTGGTATCTCCTCTATATAAATGAACTTCTTCCGTTCCATTACTTCTCACCATTTCTATACCTTCTTTATTTGTTCATATATCCAAAAGATTGTGAAAATGCTTAATACCATTCTAATCCTTGATATTTTTCTAATTATCATTTCTGTCATCCTTCTTTTCAATCTTCCACCAGACAAAACTGTTTACTTCTACCATTACCTCGGGGTGATACTATTCTTAATTATACCGTGTCTTTATATTGCTATTCGTATTAATATCTACGGTTTGTAATTTCCGTGTTGTTATTGAGCTTTATATATTTTCTCTTATATTTCGGTGTCCCTGCTTCTGTCTCCTATAATCTTTATCATCCACAGTTAATGCTCTCTCTTATTTACTGCGATTTATACCCCCTTTCTTTTTCGGAGCTTCATGCTTTTGTTTACTTTTCGCAAGTAACGGTCCAGAATTCATAGGTATGGAGTTTCGAATTATCATAATATACAAGGTAGAAAGGAAAGGTAGTAGCACGATTTGTTTTGTCAAATTACTTGAATCACTGAGAATAGAACTATCAAGAATATATTTTCTTGATATGTTCAGAAGTTTAGCAGAATGAAAGAGTTATGTAACATGGCACATGATGACGTTATAATCTGTGAATCATCCTGTTCCATTTAGAAACTCAGCATGACTTACTGTAATATAATCACGTTGATCAAGTGTCATTATATTATAATAACTCATGCATCAATTTCCTAACATTACTTCAATAGCTTTCATATGTTAAGCTCAAAAGTTTACAGAATATAGAAACTAACAGTTTCTATATGATGTAACACTGATAGTACGAAGAGATTAATGATTTAAGATAAAAATAGTTATAAAAATATCTTCAGAAATATGGAGGATATTTATAATGAAAGATACGATAATATCTCGGAATATCTAAGATCAGAGGATGATAGAAACTATTGTCTGCAAGGGTTTAGAGTAATGAGCAAGATATTCACTAAAGACCTTAGCAGACATTGAATCATTTGGATTCTTTGAAGTCAAACTTATTCTTTGTGATTTGTCCACGGCTTTCTTCATAGTTTCGCATAATCTGCTTTTCGGTACTAAATTTTCTATTGAATGTTTCCATTATAATGATACACAGGAAGCACGAAGAGGTATATAATTTCGGATGAGAATATTTATGAAAATATCCTCAGAAATATCGAAGATATTGATGATGATATTTTGGAATTTCTAAGTTCGATGGTTGATAAGGAAAAATTTACCGCAAGATTTTAACATGACTTCAGAGCAAGATATTCTCTAAAGATTTCAACAGATCCATAATTACCTGGATTCTTTGAATATAGAGTATTGTCCTTGTATTTGTCCTTGGTCTTCTTCGTGGTTAGCTCAATCCGTTTTTTCCAGTTCCAACTTTTCTGAGCTTTTCCAACATTCTATTCTTTATCATCAAACTTCCGATGATTAAGGACGTTTACAGTTTTTGTTGCTTCATTCAACTTTTCAAAATTCAGAGTATTAGTTCGCAGACTGGGTGCTTTTCAAAATTTTAGAATGGAAGATCATTATTTTAAGAGATAAATGTTATACATATAACTGTTGATGTAGATATGCTGTGAGTTTTCAAAGTAATGATTGCCGATTCCTCTACATTTACTGCTACCATATCTGAATCATTGGTTATCGATCTGAGGTGATTTCAAGAGAATTGTGTTTTTAGATGATTAAACGCTGACGGTAATATGGTGGAATATAAAAGGTTCCCCGGTAATAATAAAAGAGCATACATATAAATCAAGGTGATAATAAGGTTGTTTCGAACGAAAAGTCGAAGTTGATTTGCTGGAGCTGTGACAAAATTTGCTATTTTGAACGGAATTACCAAGTTATTTTGGGTAATAATAACACTAAAGGAATTAGCACAACTATGTGTTAAACGTTTACTCAGTTTCCGAGAGTTTTTCAGATGCATAACTATATGCGTCAATCTCTTCTTTCGTAGATGAAGTGCGGTTGGTTCATGCTCTCGATTGAGATGTTTTCAAGAATCATGAAAGGTTTGAACGTAGATTGTAATTGTCAAAATACAAATGAAGTTTAAGATGAAATCAAGTGCCAAACTTGAAGAATTGTTTTGTTTCATATGTTATAATCAATATTTTAATTCATTTTAATTGTCCAATGTTGGTAGTCCTCAGTTGATAGTCCACAGTTGACAGTCCAATAATTCATATATAATTTAATATATAATATTCGAATTAATTAATACGTATCGTGACCCGTATTCGTCTCAGACTCGATCACAACTCAAAGTATATATATTATTATAGAATCAACCTCAACCTTGTATAGAGAACTCGATCATTACTGCATATAGAGTGTCTATGGTTATTCCAAATAATATATATATATATATGCGTCGTTATGATATGTCAAAACCTTGTATACGTGTCCCGATATTTAAAGTGCATAAAAATAAATAAAAGAAATTAAATGACGATAAATAAAGTGCGTAAAGTAAATAACTAAAATTAAATGACGATAAATAAAATTGCGAGAATGTAAATTGCGATAATTAAATTGCGATAAATAAAATGTAACCAGTTAGCTAGGAACAATTAGCTAGGAACAGTTAGCTAGGAACAGTTAGCGCGGATTCTTAATAAAATTCCTCATAGTTAATTTATTTGTTTCTAACAAATTTTATTTTGTCAAATGTTTTCTTCATTATGCCACTTGTTGGATTCTGATAAATCAAAATCCCAATATGAAATTGTATGAATATGGTTATTCTGCGATGAACGAATTTGTATATCGACGAATGTAAATAGGATAGTAAACGACTGTTGTATCAGCTTCGAAGAATGTACAGTGTAACTTATTAATGTGAAATCTAAATATTCCTCAGGTATTACCTACCCGTTAAAATATTTTCACCATTAACAGTTTGTACAAAAGGATTTTTAATTATAATCTTTATGAAAACATATATACATATATATTTTCTTCAGACGTAATTATGGATTTAATGAGTCAATGTGATATTAAACTCATCAGATTTACGACTAGAAGTAGAGTACATAATCTCTAAAACATTAGAGATTACATAATCGCCACGAAGAACGAAGATAGTTTATGTAGAACGATTCGTAGAATGATGATTATGCTTGAGGTATAGATTGCGAGGTTGAGACGTGTGGTGATGTTGTTGTTGTTGGTACTGGTTATGCTGCTGGTGCTGCTGATGGTGGTACTGTTGCTGTCGGTGCTACAAGTGTTGTTGGTGCTAAGGTTGGTGATGATGTTGGTGTAGTAAGTATAGCTTGTAAATCACGCACCATTCTTGTCAGGTTTTCTATCCTACCCTCTATCATTTCTATCCATCCACTCATCTGATTCGATAGATCTTGATTATCAATTCGAAGTTCCCTAACTTCTTCTAATATTCCCCTTCGATTGGTATTCGGAAGTAGAGGTTGAATATTTTCTGAGATTGCAGTAACGCGACCTTCGAGGTGAAAAAATTTAGCAAGAAGGGTGAATACAGTGTTGCGCATAGGTTCACCGGTGAGTACATCATTTTCTCCGACGTTAGGAGGTAAGTTTGGTTCGCGGTAGGGCTCGCCTTCTTCATTTCTCCATCGAGTGAGTAAGTCTCGGACCCACCCCCATCTCCTCCAGAAAGAAAAATAACTAAATGGTTAAGGCACTTCTGGTTCATTGACTTCGGAGTCTGCTTCAATATACATCTCGAAATCGCTTCCGGAACTAATGGAATCCAAGCTAGGTGTAGGATCCATATTTTATGTTTAGTTAGAAGATTTTCGATATGAAATGATTTTCGGTTATCGGATAATATTCTAATTATACAGAATATCTAATATAGTACAGAAGATCCCGTAGATTACGGAGGAAATTAAGGAAACGTGTCAGAAAAAGTCTACAGTAACAGATACGCTAAGATATGAATATTTGTCTGTACACTATTCATGCAGTCACTGCAATAAAACGTGTCTAGACTAAGAATAATGAGCAGGTAATTTCCTAAAGATGATAAGCAGATGATTTTCAACAAAAACGATAAGCAAAACTTTTGACATGCAGACACGGTCGAAGTCCAGACTCACTAATGCATCCTAACGACTATCAGTTAGACTCACTAATGCAAGACCTGGTTCGCTAAGACCACCACTCTGATACCAACTGTCAAGACCCGTCCTAATCCATCCGAACAAAGTCCATATCGATTACAAACGATTCACAAAAGTTGGTTACATCGCGAGGTACTTGACCTCTATATGATACATTTTACAAACATTGCATTCGTTTTTAAAAGACAAACTTGCTTTATATCAAAAATTGATGACATGAAAATCATTTCATAATATATTCAACTATAATTGACTAAATAATAATCTTGATGAACTCGATGACTCGAATGCAACGTCTTTTGAAATATGTCATGAATGACTCCAAGTAATATCTTTTAAATGAGCAATTACACAGCGAAAGACTTCTTTCATACCTGAGAATAAACATGCTTTAAAGTGTCAACCAAAAGGTTGGTGAGTTCATTAGTTTATCATAACCATCATTTCAATATTTAAATAGACCACGAGATTTCATATTTCAATTTCTCATAAACATACGTCCCATGCATAGAGACAAAAATATCATTCATATGGATTGAACACCTGGTAACCGACATTAACAATATGCATATAAGAATATCCCCATCATTCCGGGATCCTCCTTCGGACATGATATAAATTTCGAAGTACTAAAGCATCCGATACTTTGGATGGGGCTTGTTGGGCCCGATAGATCTATCTTTAGAGTTCGCGTCAATTAGGGTGTCTGTTCCCTAATTCTTAGATTACCAGACTTAATAAAAAGGGGCATATTCGGTTTAATAATCCAGCCATAGAATGTAGTTTTAAGTACTTGTGTCTATTTCATAAAACAGTTATAAATGCAGCGCATGTACTCTCAGTCCCAAAATATATATTGCGAAAGCATTTAAAAATGGATTAATGAAACTCACCTAATGCATTTTATAAAAAAAAATACATATGACGACATTAGACAAACTGAACAATACAGGGTTGGCCACGGATTCA
The DNA here is from genome assembly GCF_046630445.1 of Rutidosis leptorrhynchoides. Lineage (NCBI taxonomy): Eukaryota > Viridiplantae > Streptophyta > Magnoliopsida > Asterales > Asteraceae > Rutidosis > Rutidosis leptorrhynchoides. Next base: position 206,251,002 of record NC_092340.1, read on the forward strand.
CGAACCTAAATCATTTGTATATTCATTAATACATATAATCGTATTCGAATGAACATATATATAAATTTATTAATTACATTACTTTTATATTAATAACATATATTTTAAATTTGTGTGTTCATTCAAATGGTTAATATTTTATAGTTATATTAATATATTGATATACGTACTTGTTTAATATTATATTTAAAAATCGATAATTTGTTGTTTGTAAGTGTTTATATAAATCATTTTAGTAATACTTCGATAAAAATGATATTAATCATAAGACTTAATATTAGTAAGTAAGGTATTATTGTTAATAATTATATTAATGATATTAATAATGATATTTATAATAATAACTAAAATGATAATAATAACAATAATCTTATTAATCATATTAATACTAATTATTATAATAATATTAATAATAATACTAATAACAATGATCTTAATACTTATATAATGATATTAACCAATAATAATAATAACTTGAATTTATAATGTAATCATAACAATTAACATAACAATAATAATAACTAATAATAATAATAATAACAATAATAATAATAATCAAATTAAAAAATTGAGAACTACCTTTAAGGGCTTAAAAAGAATAAACTGACAGAGTCAGGATTCGAACTCGCGACCTCTCGCTTACCCGCGTTAACACCCAACCATTACTCCAATTTAACATTTCTGTTTTATAAACGAACCTAAATATCTATATATATTTCGATTTTCACTTTCACCAATTCGATTAGGAACAAGCCAAGATAATTCCAAATATTTCTTTTGAATTTTAAGACTCCAAATTCATACAGAATGAATATGATTTAGTTTAAATTAGTTTATATAACAGAAAAAAAAATGTAAATAACTAACCTGTCATGTTTCTTGGGTTTTATAAAACTCAATGTTTGATTTCGAATTCAAGGAGTTTTTACATTATATTTATAACATGAAATGATTTGTAAATCATCCATAAAAACTTGTGGAATCATTAATTTAACCCAGATTGAAATAGGAAACACGAATTTTGTTGAAGAACAATACTTTGACTTTTGAAATTAAAAGTTTGACTTTGAAAATTCGAATTCAAGACACGAAATTGGAACTTGGAAACTTGTAGATAGATTAAACAGAGGATTCCTAACATGATGGCATTTAATGATTTGGATAATTGTTTCGTTTTGAGGATGTGGATAAAAAAAATTGGAACAGAGGTACCGAACTGAAAAAATGAAAAATAAATATTAATCAGTTCTATTAATTCTTGATTTACAGATACTAGAGGTTATGTGTAATTGATAGTGATGTTGGAAAGTTGAATGGATTTCTTATTACAGGTACTGAATCGATTTATGGTTCAATTGTGGGTCGACAGTATCCTTAATCAGACAAGGAGGGAAAGAACAAAAAATAAAAAAGTAGATAGTGAGTTTTTAACAACTTTCGTACTATAATTCAATTTGATATTCAACAGAATCAATCAGGAATCAGATGGTACAAGTTTGCAGAACAAAAACAAAATGCCTTTAGATTAGATAATGATTGGAACATAAATACGAATTTTTCTTATATATATTTATATATATTTATATATATACACCATAATAATTTATATAATATTTATATATGTAATTATATCTATAATACTATATTCTGTAAATATATATGTATTTATTTATAGGTATATATCGGTATTTATAAAATTAGATGTCAAATTTATATATATATATCTATATACTATGTATATAATGAATTATAATAACATTAATTATACAAGTTTTAATATCTAATAGTTATGAATCAAATAATATTAGTAATAATAGAAATAATAATGATAGTAATACAAATACCATAATAGTAATGCTACTAATAACAAATAAAAGTAATAATAATGATATCAACAATAAATTTAATAGTAATAATGATATATCATCTATATTCTATCTTGTAATTTTAGATAAAATGTTAACTTTACATTTCATTACATATATTATGCTTATATTAATATATTTGAATATTTAATATTTATATATATAAATTCATTCAACATAATTATTTTGTAACTTATCTTACATTTTTAATTCAAATGTTAAATTATATTTTATTATTTTTATTTAACATATATACTTGCATTTATATAGATATTTAGTTACATATTTATTACAAACAATTATTCGTGAATCGTCGGACACAGTCAAGGATAAATGCACTTATGTAATCCGTTCCAAAGTTTTTGAGACTCAACATTACAGACTTTGCTTATTGTATCGAAATCAAATAAGATTCAAGTTTAAATTTGGTCGGAATTTCCCGGGTCACTACAGTTTATTGAAAAGCATAAGTAAACTTCGATTCGTATCAGCAAGTTGGCCCCTCAAAAGAAAACAACGTCGCCTGCTGGTTGAACTAAGTTTCGTATGCTGGTTGAACTAAAATTCTTCAGCTGGTTGAACTAGCTGGTTCGCCTAAGTATTAACTTTGCTGGTTCGATTTGTTGGTTACTCGGCTGAGTGAATTAAAGCTTTACTGGCTGAACTAAGCTCATTTGCTGGTCCGACTAGCTGGTTCTTCTTAATTGCTGGCTTGCCTTCAACTATCAAAAACTTTATTCATTAAAACATAACTACTTCAGTTCAAGGACTGAAGTAGGGTCACCCCTGAGCTTCTTGAACCCGCTCTAAAAACACTTAGATGATACGAAATAGATGGCAACACGACAATTGCTTGGCCTAATTTGGGTGTAACATCTTTTGAGCTCGTGCTGACTGTGTTGCTGGTTACATTGCCAAGCTCACCCGCATCATCATCCCCCTCTAAAAAGGAACTTGACCTTAAGTTCTCGAGGTTGTCATCTTCCAAGTAGGGGATTAGATCACCAACATTAAAAGTGCTAGACACAGCAGTATCACCAGGCAGCTTGACCTTGTATGCATTATCACCAACTTTTTCCAACACTTTGAATGGACCCTCAGCTCTTAGCATCAGCTTGTTCTTCCTTTTTACTGGGAACCTTTCTGTCCTTTGATGAATCCAAACAAGATCACCAGGAATAAAAGTGGGCTGCTTTCTATGTTGGTTAGCTTTAGCCTTGTATTGCTGGTTGGTCTTCTCAATTTTGGCCCTCACTTGCTCATATAGCTTCTTTATTTCTTTGGCCTTTGCTACTGCATCAACACTTGCCTTAGGCTCAATTGCAAAAGGAATCAGATCAATGGGTGTGAGTGGATTTGCACCATAGCAGATTTCAAATGGTGATTTTCCTGTAGAGTAATTAGGTGCTTTGTTAAAAGCAAATTCAGCTTGAGCAAGCTTTAAATCCCACTCCTTCAAACTTTTCTTCACAAGTGCTCTCAGCAGCATTCCCACAGTTCTATTGGTAACTTCAGTTTGACCATCAGTTTGGAGATGGTGAGAAGTGCTGAACAAAAACTTAGTACCAAACAGCTTCCATAATGTCTTCCAAAAATAGCTTAAGAATTTTGTATCCCGATCAGATACAATGGTCTTTGGCACTCCATGAAGATGAACAATCTCTTTAAAGAACAAGGCTGCAACAATACTAGCATCATTGGTTTTGTTGCAGGCTATGAAATGAGCCATCTTTGAAAACCTGTCAACAACAACCATAATAGAATCTTTGCCTCGCTGAGTTCTTGGTAAAGCAACAATGAAATCCATGCTCAAATCTTCCCATGGCTGGTTGGGGACAGGAAGAGGAGTATACAAACCCTTGTGAAATGCTGACTTAGCTTGAAAGCATGTAGCACAGCGATTAATCACAGCTTTGACATCTTTATTCATACAAGGCCAGTAGAAGTGTTCACTTAGGATATCCAATGTCTTGCTAATCCCAAAATGACTAGCTAAACCACCTCCATGTGCTTCCCTAATCAGCAACTCCCTGATTGAATCTTTTGGGATGCACAATCTACTGCCTTTGAAAAGAAAACCATCTTGCTTAACATAATCACTCTTAGACTCAGCAGGAGAACAATTCAAAATAGGAGCAAAGTCTGGATCAGCTTCATATAACTCCTTAACAAATGAAAATCCAAGAAATCTAGCTTCCAGAATGGACAACAAAGAATATCTTCTTGAAAGAGCATCAGCAACAACATTAGAAGTACCAGCCTTGTGTTTAGACACAAAGGAGTACATCTGCAAGAATTCAACCCATTTTGCATGCCTTGGATTTAATTTGTGCTGACCATTAATGTATTTCAATGCTTCGTGATCAGAAAAGAGAACAAACTGTCTTGGCTTCAAATAATGTGACCAATGATCAACAGCTCGGATGATGGCATTAAATTCTTTATCATAAGTGCTATAATTCAGCTTTGACCCATTTAGCTTTTCACTGAAATAAGCTACTGGTCTTTTTCCTTGCACTAGCACATCTCCAATGCCAACACCACTTGCATCACATTCAAGTTCAAACAGCATATCAAAATTAGGTAAAGCAAGTATAGGTGCTGAACTTAGCTTCTCTTTCAATGATTCAAATGCTGATTGTGCAGAACTGGACCATTCAAATACCCTTTCTTCAAACAATCAGTAACTGGAGCAACAATTGTGGAGAAGTCTTTGATAAATCTTCTATAAAATGAAGCTAAACCATGAAAACTTCTGACTTCAGTGATGGAAGAAGGACTAGGCCATGATTTGATTGCTTCCACCTTAGATGGATCCATTGAAATGCCTTCTTCAGAAACCACATACCCAAGAAACACTACTTTGCTGACAAAGAAATCACACTTCTCCAGCTTGGCATATAACTGATTCTGCCTTAACAGCTCAAATACTTTCCTCAGATGATCCAAGTGTTCTTCTTTAGTTTTCGAGTACAATAAGATGTCATCAAAGTAAACAACCACAAACTGACCAATAAGTGGCCTGAGCACTTCATTCATAAGTCACATGAATGTGCTGGGTGCATTAGACAACCCAAAAGGCATAACCAACCACTCGAATAAACCACCTTTGATCTTGAAAGCTGTCTTCCATTCATCTCCTTCTTTCATTCGAATCTGATGATACCCACTTCTTAGATCAACTTTGGAGAATACACAAGAACCATACAGCTCATCTAGCATATCATCTAATCTAGGTATAGGATACCTATATTTGATGGTGATGTTGTTAATAGCTCTGCTGTCTACACACATTCTCATGGAACCATCTTTCTTTGGAACCAGCAAAGCTGGTACTGAACAAGGACTCATGCTGGTTCTAACATAACCCTTTGCAACCAGCTCATTAACTTGCTTTTCTAATTCTTTTGCTTCATGAGGGGAACATCGATAAGCTGCTTTATTAGGAAGAACAGATCCAGGTACAAGATCAATTTGATGTTCAATACCCCTGATTGGTGGCAAACCAGTAGGTAACTCCGTAGGAAACAAATTAGCAAATTCGGATAAAAATGGCTTTACCCTAGCTGGTATTTCTTCATGCTGGTTCAACTCATCACTTTCAACCAGCAGCAATAAATAAGCACCAGTACCACCCTTTAACTCAGTATCAACTTCAGCTTGAGTCATAAACAAAGTTTTATCATTCTTAATAGTAGGATCAGCTCTAGGTATTTCACTAGGCTTTAAAGAAGTGAGGGTGATCTTCTTTCCATTCACATACAGCGAGTAAGTATTTTGATGTCCATTATGATAGACACACTTATCAAATAACCAAGGTCTACCAAGCAGCAAATGACAAGCATCCATAGGAATAACATCACAAGTGATCTCATCTTGATAAACAGTACCAATAGAAAATGGAACAGTAACTTGGCGAGTAACCTTTACCTCACTGCCTTGGTTAAGCCATTGAAGTTTGTATGGATGAGGATGCTTCTTTGTAACCAGCTCAAGTTTTTCCACCATGCAAGCAGATGCTGCGTTTGCACAGCTGCCTCCATTAACAATCAAGCTGCATACTTTGCCTTTGACTGTGCATCTTGAATGAAAGATGTTTTCACGCTGGCTCTTATCTTCAATAATTTCAGCTGAGTGCATTACTCTTCGAACCACTAAAAACTCTCCGATATCAGCAGCAACAAACTCTTCACTATCAGACTCATCATATGCTGGTTCAGTTTTAAATCCCCCTTCCAAATCTTCAATCTCCTTTAGTGTAAGAGCACGATGGTTAGGACATTGAGCTTGAAAATGCCCAAATCCATGGCACTTGAAGCATTTCCTTCTTTCATCTTTAGGACCAGCTACAACCTGCTCTTTGCCTTTAGAAGCTTTGGATGCTGCCTCATTATGCTTAGGCAGCATAGATGATTGACCCTTTATAGGCAGCACAGCTGGCTTGAAATAAGACTTAAAATTAATTTTCTTCTTTGCTTGTTTCTCTACTTGAATAGCCAGCTTGCAATCACTCTCAAAAGTCCATAGAGGCTGCATTTTAACTTGATCAACAATAGAAGCATTTAAGCCTCCAACGAATCTTGCTATAGTGTGTTCTTCAGCTTCTTTAACATTTGTACGAATCCTAAACTGCTCAAACTCTCTGATGTAATCAACAACATTCATGCTGCCTTGCTTGAATGTATTCATCTGGATATACAGCTTTGTAACAACCCAACCCTTTATCCAACCAAAAACGCAAGAATTTTTTTTTCTTTGTTCAGCTATTGGCGCGGCACGCCAAGACCCCGCGCGACGCGCAGAAGGGCCTGGACAGGCTGCTGTCCCAGAAAGTCAAAAACGTGAAAATGTTTGACCACTTCCCGACGTATTTGGGCAAAACGCTTTTCACAACACATTCATATATGTAAAACTAACACGTTCTATTAATAAAAAGGGTTTTATGACACCGGGCCCACATATGCCCAAATTACCCCTTTAAGCACAAAATACAAGTTTTCGACCACAAGACTTTTAATACAAATAAAGGCGAGCATGGCGATTGGGGATACGCTACCCAATCCTAATCAATCCAAAAGTAAGCCTTCTAAACCAACTACGCAAGTCCACTAGCCCCCCGCTTACCCGAGCCACCGCATCCATGCAAATCTATAAAAAAGTCAACAACGAGAGGGTAAGCTAACGCTTAGTGAATCCAAACTACACGCGATTCACTTCTCCAACTCAAACCCACAGTCACGGGATTATAAAAACTACCACATCGGGGTTATCAACATCACGACAATATCAACCCTTCGCCATTGGGGTTATAACATCCAAAGCACAACCACGTGTGATAACGTACACACAAACGTGTACCTCGCCAAAGGTGGTCAACCAAAGCGTACAACCGTGCCAATTGGACTCATACAAAAGTCCATCAAATCCACATATATGTGAAGTGAGCTCTATAGCCGAGAATCACTTCACCCGACCCGCACCCATCCTACACATACACATGTACATAGGATATTAACACTCACCTTGTCGCCTTGATGAATGCTTCCGAATAATCCACAACTCGCCAGAGGAATGTACCTATTCCATTATCATAAATACCACAACACAATTAGGATGGATTTACAAACCAACCCAATTCGACACTTAGTGCAATTTCGACCCAATTGCACTTCCAAGCACAAACCATGCCCAAACTAACCAATAATCACTAACACAAGTGATAATGGTCCTAATATGCCAATTAAACCCGAACACAAGTGTTAAACACTTATCGTTCTCAAAATCGCCCATAAACCCTAATTTTGACCCATAAAGTCAAAATCTCACCAATTACAAGTTTTGACACCAAAACATATTTATCTCGGTTTTATACTTCAACTTAATCCATTTTAAGTTTATAAACCTCATCTAATCAACATTCGGGTCATAATCATCAACAAACCCTAACTTTGACTCTAGTCAAAATTAGTCAGCCACAAGAACCCTAAAGGTCTCCAATACATCAATAATCACTAATACTAGTGATTATACACCATTCTCAAGTCTTAAACATGGTTAAATCATTATCCAACCCAAAACCCGCCTTTTAATACTTATAAACCCGAATCTTGGTGTTAATCTTCAATTAACAACTAAATGGGTTCCATCTATGAATCATACAATCAAAAGCCCCAAATTTGAATGATGAACACAAAAACGAAATTCGGAGTTAGAGCTTACCACTAGTATCACCGCGTAGCTAAGAACAAGGGGAACAAACTTGTCTACTACGCCAAAGATCAAAACCCGCTTCTTCCTTTCCAAAAATACCTTAGAATCAAATGGGTGTTTGAGTTCTTAAGAGAAATATGAAAAGAAAAGGAAAAAGAAATGAATAAATGAAATGGATGGATGAGGTTAAGTCCAAAAATCTGGTTCAAATGCGAAAAGACCAAAATGCCCTTTTAAAAACTCAAAAATAGCAAAAGGGGTCTGCCAGCGACATATGGCGCGGCGCGCGACTTGCCAGAATCAGAATCCAGGTCTTACAACTCTCCCCCACTTAAAATCGATCACGTCCTCGTGATCTTCACCACTTAAGCAATCCGGACCCACTCAACGGTCCTGAATCATATCCCAATCCAAACTTTCCTAGACAATTCTTCCCCATGAATCACCTTTAACAACTAAAATCGCCACCCGCGATTTATCAAAACCACCATCCGAGCACTAAAACCAGCTCTTTTCCCCATATCGGGAAAAACTCAACCAATCTCGTACCGATATATCAATTCCTTAGCGTACCTTTACCAAGGACAACGCTAAAAGCGACCATGTCTTAACCTAAATTCAACAATTCGAACGTTGAGGATCGAACCACATGAATCCTTATGGATTACACTTACCACTAAACATCCTTTGTAGTGCGCAATACAACTAATACGCCACTATCCTAACATCATAAGCAACGGCTAAGACTAAAAGCGCCCAAAATGACTATGGCAACGCTAATCCTAAGGTGTACAAAATCGACTATTGTCACACCCGTAACAACATGTGAGCGAAACACGGCTATCACATCACTAATCACACAACACGGTCCTCACGACCCCACCATCGGTGTATAAATAACCGATAGTTCCTGCAACATGGTCCTTGCGACCCCACCATTGGTGCATCAAACAACCAATAGATCAAACATCATGGTCCTTACGACCCCACTATCGGTGTATAAAACAACCGATAGATCACGCCACACGAAGGCTGGCCGAAAACACACGCGCCTTAGTGAATCCGAATTACACGCGACTCACTACCTTCACCGCAACAACAATCGGGATTGGCCGAACTCCACGCGCCTTAGTGAATCCGAACTACACGAGAGTCACTATCCCAAAAGAATGACCGAACTACACGAGTCATTTGTGAATTCGAACTACACGAGACTCACTCCTCAATACAATGACCGAAACCACACGATTCATTGGTGAATCCGAACTACACGCGATTCACTTTCACAATAAGATGACCGAAACTACACTCGTCATCGTGAATCCGCAAACACACGCGATCCATAATCTCAACACAGGAACGGTACTCGCATTTCCCACCGGTACTCGCATTTCCCGATAATGTTATACCATGCCGATATAACACTACTCCCAATCTCAACACCGGATGAAGTCAGCGGACCCCGTCAACGGTCATGCTTCACCGATATAACACCACGCCCATGATGAAGTCAGCGGACCCCGAAGGTCATCTTTCACCAATCACGTACTCCCATGATGAAGTCAGCGGACCCTGAAGTTCATGCTTCACCAATCAACGCCCTTTTGGCCTCGAACAACGAGTAGCATAACATCGCGCCCTGCTACGCCATAGTGAATCCTAGTGGATACCACTAACCATTCACACAATCGAGCAAGAACTACCTATATCAAACATAGGTACAAAACAATAATTCTCTAGAAGAGAATCCGATACGCACATCCCTTAACCGAGGGATTTCACCTTGCTCGCCAAACACGTCCATTATCTCTCAACGAGATTTACCACATTATCACCTCGGTGATAATTTAAGAATCCAAAAATCATAAGTACAATTTTAACCAAAGTTGTACTCCACCACAAATCGACCAAAACTAGGTCTCAACACACGTTTCGGATCTACCATAAGCATTATCCGAAATCTCACCCTAAGGCCTCCTCGTGCGGGAGTGTAACTCCCCCACTTGGAACTACGTTCCATATCCACAACTCGTACAACCGTACAATGCTACCAAAGGTAGACTTTACAAACATTTGGGTTCACACGACCCATCTCCACATCTTGCTCCAACCTTGAGCACACGAAGGATTTCAATCAATCCTTAAACACTTCGAACGAAAAGTGTACCACGATTACACAAACCATACCGTCTCAATCATCCAATTGGTTTAGTTTGTAAAATTCCACCTAGTCACTCATGTACTTAAGGGTTTCACTTCAGTAACCCAAGTACAATGTAACCACAACATAATCGTAGTCGAACACCACGCTAGTAGGTATAAAAGAGGCACCAAATGTCGCGTCACGTAGACTCCTTTAAAAAACCTACATCGAGATCTAAAACACTTGATTTCAAGGGTTTCATCCCACCCGCCGAACCTCATGGTTCATCAACTTCAACACACAAGCGAACACGCGCTTAACAACCGAACACCAAAACCCATATACATGGCTTGGTAGAAACATTTCCCAAATACTAAGGAATGCTTGGTTGCACCAAGTCTTACGCCCTTCGCCCGACAATCAACGTCACCATAGGGTACTTCCATTGGGAACGTCACCCATAACAACAACATGCACAACACAATGCATTTAATAAACTCAAACTCAACGACGCATAATAAATAATCAAAGGACATATTTATTAAAATGAAACGTACCTTAATGTCTCCTTGCCGCACCCATCCCTGCTAACTTGGGACATTCCAACTTACGATGTCCTTCCTCTTGATAATTGAAACACACCATGCCATCACCCTTTGGTACCGCACATTCCCAAGACTTGTGACCCATCATGCCACAATTGTAACATCTAGACGCACTAGAATCCGATATACCCGTTCGTGTACCACCCGTGCTCACACTCGGACCCTTAGTCCTCTTACTTGGAGCACCATACGAAATAACCCTTCTCTCACTTGCAGGTTCACCCTTCTTAGATCGCGAATGCGACTCGAAACCTCTAGCCACGGTGAATAATTCCGCAAACAATTTCGCGTGACCCCGGCTAATCTTATTCTTCAAGTCATCATTCAAGGTTCGATAGAAATCTTGCATCAACAAATCATCATTCCCCAAATACTCCGGGCAAAAATGAGCCTTTGCCATAAAGGTCGTCTTGAGAGTATTCAAATCCATAGATCCTTGCTGCAAATTTCGCAACTCATTACGCAATTCCGACAAGTCGGCTTCAGTCCGGAACTCCTCGAAGAATTCCTTCTTAAACTCGTCCCATGATAACGCCATAAATGGTTCACCACCGACAAGATCAATCTTACCATCCAACCAATCCTTCGCCCTACCCCGCAACAAACTAGTAGCGAGTCTTGTCTTTTTCTCGGGAGGGCATTCAATAGTACGAAAACACCCTTCGACATCCGAGATCCAAGTTGTGCTTACCAACGGATCCGGTTTCCCGTCGTACATCGGGGGTTTAGTCCTTATGAAGCTCTTAAGACAACGCTCCATTTCACTACTACCCCGAAATTCGGAATACTTCCTATCCATTTCTTCTCGTAATGCACCCACTTGCTCCGCAACGGCGGTCGCAACTCTAGCGTTAAATTCCACGTCGTTCGTCTCAATCCCATTTCCCGTCGCCATTCTAAGTAATGCAAAAGCGATTAGATCACGAACGTATAAAGTTATACACATAACACCGCCCCATCTTGCTAAACACTCATCGTACATCACTTGTTAGACACGATTTGCACCCGTAATAAGGTTTGCAAGTCCTTATTATGCACACACACCGTATCAACTCGTTAGTACAACGACCGCCTCGCTCGATGATATAAACAAACACAAACAAAATTCTACGCGATATAAACACACGCGAGAATTATTATCACAACACAAAAGTATATTAATAATACCCGCATTACTAATATAAATGTTAGTTCACCTACAAACAAGGCACTAACTATAACCCATTCCGACCCGTAATCCTACAAGTCCCGTAACAAATAAGCACACACAAAAGTCTAAGTCTAGGCACCTATCTCAAGTCACCTAAATCCCTTAGACCATGCTCTGATACCACTTGTAACAACCCAACCCTTTATCCAACCAAAAACGCAAGAAAAAAAATTTCTTTGTTCAGCTATTGGCGCGGCGCGCCAAGACCCCGCGCGGCGCACAGAAGGGCCTGGACAGGCTGCTGTCCCAGAAAGTCAAAAACGTGAAAATGTTTGACCACTTCCCGACGTATTTGGGCAAAACGCTTTTCACAACACATTCATATATGTAAAACTAACACCTTCTATTAATAAAAAGGGTTTTACGACACCAGGCCCACATATGCCCAAATTACCCCTTTAAGTACAAAATACAAGTTTTCGACCACAAGACTTTTAATACAAATAAGGCCGAGCATGGCGATTGGGGATACGCTACCCAATCCTAATCAATCTAAAAGCAAGCCTTCTAAAGCAACTATGCAAGTCCACTAGCCCCCCGCTTACTCGAGCCACCGCATCCATGTAAATCTATAAAAAAGTCAACAACGAGAGGGTAAGCTAACGCTTAGTGAGTGATAATATACTACATACATATATATGTATAAAATGGACACGCCACACAAATATCTAATACCGCATACCGAAGTATCCATGTATAAGGCAAGCTAGTCTAAGCATACCGTACGATCACTAAGCAACAAGCTAATATGCATTAACAAACATAAGTTCACCAACGACGATGTGAACAATGCCAAGAAGCTACACCCGGAGGGTTAGCTACACCACGATAATACAACAATATATATATATATATATATATATATATATATATATATATATATATATATATATATATATATATATATATATATATATATATATATATATATATATACATATATATATATATATATATATATATATATATAACAATATATAAACGAATAAGGTTAACCCCTTAACCCAATACCGAATACCAAAACACCACAATGAAGATTGGCCGAACTACACGAGCCTTAGTAATCCGAAACCACACGAGATTACTATCTTCAATAAGATGACCGAACTACACGCTTCATCGTGAATCCGAACTACACGAGATTCGTCCTTGATGAGATGACCGAACTACACGCGTCATCGTGAATCCGAACTACACGCGATTCACTTCTCCAACTCAAACCCACGGTCACGGGATTATAAAATCCACCACATCGGGGTTATCCACATCACGACAATATCAACCCTTCGCCATTAGGGTTATAACATCCAAATCACAACCACGTGTGATAACGTACACACAAACGTGTACCTCGCCAAAGGTGGTCAACCAAAATGTACAACCGTACCAATTGGACTCATACAAAATTCCATCAAATCCACCTATATGTGAAGTGAGCTCTATAACCGAGAATCACTTCACCCGACCCGCACCTATCCTACACATACACATGTAAATAGGATATTAACACTCACCTTGTCACCTTAATGAACGCTTCCGAATAATCCACAACTCACCAAAGGAATGTACCTATTCCATTATCATAAATACCACAACACAATTAGGATGGATCTACAAACCAACCCAATTCGACACTTAGTGCAATTTCGACCCAATTGCACTTCCAAGCACAAACCGTGCCCAAACTAACCAATAATCACTAACACAAGTGATAATTGTCCTAATATGCCAATTAAACCCGAACACAAGTGTTAAACACTTATCGTTCTCAAAATCGCCCATAAAACCTAATTTTGACCCATAAAGTCAAAATCTCACCAATTACAAGCTTTGACACCAAAACATATTTAACTCGGTTTTATACTTCAACTTAATCCATTTTAAGTTTATAAACCTCATCGAATCGACATTCGGGTCATAATCATCAACAAACCCTAACTTTGACTCTAGTCAAAATTAGTCAATCACAAGAACCCTAAAGGTCTCCAATACATCAATAATCACTAATACTAGTGATTATATACCATTCTCAAGTCTTAAACATGTTTAAATCATTAACCAACCTAAAACCCGCCTTTTAACACTTATAAACCCGAATCTTGGTGTTAATCTTCAATTAACAACTAAATGGGTTCCATCTATGAATCATACAATCAAAAGTCCCAAATTTGAATGATGTACACAAAAATGAAATTCGGAGTTAGAGCTTACCACTAGTATCACCGCGTAGCTAAGAACGAGGGGAACAAACTTGTCTACTACGCCAAAGATCAAAACCCACTTCTTCCTTTCCAAAAATCCCTTAGAATCAAATGCGTGTTTGAGTTCTTGAGAGAAATATGAAAAGAAAAGGAAAAAGAAATGAATAAGTGAAATGGGTGGATGAGGTTAAGTCCAAAAATCTGGTTCAAATGCGAAAAGACCAAAATGCCCTTTAAAAACTCTATAATAGCAAAAGGGGTTTGCCAGCGACATATGGCGCGGCGCGCGGCCATGGTGCGCGGCGCGCGACTTGCCAGAATCAAAATCCAGGTCTTACAAGCTCTTGCTTGTAAGCTTGAGGAACAAACCTCTTTTGCATACACTCTTTTAAGTTGGACCAGGTTTTGATTATTTTCTTCCCTTCATATTGCCTTTCTTTTTTTAGAATATCATACCACATTGAAGCATACTTCTTTAATCTGATTACAGCAACTTTAAAGGCCTTTTTATCATCGTAGCCTTTAACCTCCATAATTCTATCCATGACCTGAACCCATTCAAAGTAATCTTCAGGATTAGAGGACCCTTCAAAATCAGGTGGATCTATCTTGATATCTTTCAAATCATCAGCTTTTTTCCTATGCCTTCTTCTTCTTTGTGAAGAAGCATGAGATCTATCAGTAGACCCATGGCTACCATCCTCAGATTCAGTACTAGAAGACACAATAGTTGTATCTCCATTTTCAGATCTAGGTCTATTTCTTCTTGGCACACCATCTTCCAACAAATTAACCATTCCTTCCATCTGATAATGTAGAGCTTCAATAGCTCTATCTCTTCTAAGATTATGAGCTTCTTCAAGAGTCATGTTTCTAGGAATCTCAGCCAATTCAAATCAGATCTTGAAATAAGCTTTTCAGCTTCAAAACAGAGTATGAACTGAAACAACAATAAAAATGATAAGAAAGCTTCGATTTGAACAACCTAAGCTCTGATACCACTTTTATGCGTGATTATGACTTTAAAAATACAATTTAGAACAAGCTTTCTTCACCCAACAGATTTGAACACAAAGACCTAATTTGTAACAGTAACAACCCAAAACAGAGTATAAAACTCTGAAATAAGAACACAAAGGATAGAGAATCTAAACCCTTAATTGATAAAGATACCACCACAATTAGAGATCTAGAAACACTCCAAGTCTTCAATTACAGCTGATAAAGATTCCACCACAACTATAATATCATATATGAAGATTTGGATTTCACCACAATGTTTGATAAAGTAACACCACAAACACTGATAAAGAAACCACTCTTAGCCACCGGAATCAAAGATTTGTAAAGACACAGAGATTTTGTAAATAGATAAGCTCTATCAAACTTTTCATTCAATCATCAACCAAGTTTTACAATTACAAGAGCTCTCTATTTATAGGAGAAGCTTAACAGCAACTTTCTAGATAAGACAAAACATAAAAAGGAAAAGGAGACAAAAAGGACAAACAATTACAAACTAGCCAATAAGAATAAAGGACATAATCTGCAAAAGGCCTTCCATTTGGTAGTGCTCCTCCCAGGATAAAAGCATCCAATGATAGATGAGAATCTTCCTTGGACAGCTAACATTCTTCTAGAATAGCTTCGCACATGTTAAGCACATGACCTGACCGATTTATTGAAAAGCATAAGTAAACTTTGATTTGTATCAGCAAGTTGGCCCCTCAAAAGAAAACAACGTCGCCTGCTGGTTGAACTAAGTTTTGTATGCTGGTTGAACTAAAATTCTTCATCTGGTTGAACTAGCTGGTTCGTCAAAGTATTAACTTTGCTGGTTCGATTTGCTGGTTACCCGGCTGAGTGAATTAAAGCTTTACTGGCTTAACTAAGCTCATTTGCTGGTCCGGCTAGCTGGTTCTTCTTAATTGCTGGCTTGCCTTCAACTATCAAAAACTTTATTCATTAAAACATAACTACTTCAGTTTAAGGACTGAAGTAGGGTCACCCCTGAGCTTCTTGAACCCGCTCCAAAAACACTTAGATGATACGAAATAGATGGCAACACGACCATTGCTTGGCCTGATTCGGGTGTAACATATTTTGAGCTCGTGCTGACTGTGTTGCTGGTTACATTGCCCAGCTCATCCGCATCACATGACCTAATGGTTTTTAACTTATACTAGATATTTTTGACAAATTACAACTAGTATATAAAGACACCATATTTGATCAAATTTTTACCATTTAATTTTCTAATTTTTACTTCATGTTTACTTACACACACATACTCTCTATAGTTCTAGTATCCCTTTCTTTATTCTTCATCTATTTCTAGCAAGTTCAAGCTTCAAAATCAAGGTATTAACCTTGCCTAAATTCTTGTTCAATTCATATG
Source organism: Rutidosis leptorrhynchoides (assembly GCF_046630445.1). NCBI lineage: Eukaryota > Viridiplantae > Streptophyta > Magnoliopsida > Asterales > Asteraceae > Rutidosis > Rutidosis leptorrhynchoides. The sequence continues at coordinate 206,267,634 of NC_092340.1, forward strand.
TTTATAGCTATCTATATAAGAATTTATAAACTAGAACATAGTTTAGTTGATTCTAAACTTATTTGAAAAACTAATCTAATCTTTCTAACTTAACTCTAATAACACATTTATATGTATTATGATGTTATATTAAGTTAATATAAGAACTTATAACTTGTACATATGAAGAACACCTTGAAACTTAACATATATCGTTTAATATCCATTCGGTAAAAAGTGGGCTGTTTTGGGTTGGGATTAAAAACCTATCTTAGACTTTGAGTTCGAGGCTAATGTAGTGACCCGAACTTTTCCATGTTTATATATATTAATTGAGATTGATATTTACATGACTAAATGTTTCCAACGTGTTAAGCAATCAAACTTGTTAAGACTTGATTAAATGAAATAAGTTTCATATAGACAATTGATCACCCAAGTTGACCGGCGATTCACGAACGTTACAAAATTGTAAAAACTACATGTTGTGGTATATATAGACATATATATATGGTTGACATGAGATTATGATGAGTAAGTATCTCACTAAGTATATTAATAATGTGTGATATACATAAGAAATGAGATTACTAAGTTAAGAAACTCGAAATGATATATATAACGATTATCGTTATGATAACGTCTACTAAATACATATGTATCATATTAAGATATTGATACATTATATTTAACATGATAAAATGATATATAAATATATCATTAAGTGTGTTAACAATGAACTACATATGTAAAACAAGACTACTAACTCAAGAATTACGAAACGAGACTTATATGTAACGATTATCGTTGTAACGATATTTTAATGTATATATCATATTAAGAAATATTCATACATCATAATATCATGATAATATAATAATTTAACATCTCATTTGATATAATAAACATTGGGTTAACAACATTAATTGAGATCGTTAACTTAAAGGTTTCAAAACAACACTAACATGTAACGACTAACGAAGACTTAACGACTCCATTTGAATGTATATACATGTTGTGTTTTGATATGTATTCTTACACTTTTGAAAGACTTCAAGACACATATCAAAGTACTTCTACTTAACAAAAATGCTTACAATTACATCCTCGTTCAGTTTCATCAACAATTCTACTCGTATGCACCCGTATTCGTACTCGTACAATACACAGCTTTTAGATGTATGTACTATTGGTATATACACTCCAATGATCAGCTCTTAGTAGCCCATGTGAGTCACCTAACACATGTTGGAACCATCATTTGGCAACTAGAATGAAATATCTCTTAAAATTACAAAAATATTAGTAATCATTCATGACTTATTTACATGAAAACAAAATTACATATCCTTTATATCTAATCCATATACCAACGACCAAAAACACCTACAAACACTTTCATTCTTCAATTTTCTTCATCTAATTGATCTCTCTCAAGTTCCATCTTCAAGTTCTTAGTGTTCTTCATAAATTCCATAAGTATAGTTTCATAAAAATCAAGAATACTTCCAAGTTTGCAAGTCTACTTCCAAGCTTTCTAATCCATTCCAAGTAATCATATAAGATCAAGGAACCTTTGTTATTTACAGTAGGTTATATTTCTAATTCAAGGTAATATTCATATTCAAACTTTGATTCAATTTCTACAACTATAACAATCTTATTTCGAGTGAAAATCTTACTTAAACTGTTTTCGTGTCATGATTCTGCTTTAAGAACTTTCACGCCATCCAAGGATCGTTTAAAGCTAGATCCATTTTTCTAATTTTCAGTAGTTTTATCCAGAAAACTTGAGGTAGTAATGATGTTCATAACATCATTCGATTCATACATATAAAGCTATCTTATTCGAAGGTTTAAACTTGTAATCACTAGAACATAGTTTAGTTAATTCTAAACTTGTTCGCAAACAAAAGTTAATCCTTCTAACTTGACTTTTAAAATTAACTAAACACATATTCTATATCTATATGATATGCTAACTTAATGATTTAAAACCTGGAAACACGATGAACACCATAAAATCGGATATACGCCGTCGTAGTGAAACCGGGGGCTGTTTTGGTTTGGATAATTAAAAACTATGATAAACTTTGATTTAAAAGTTGTTCTTCTGGGAAAATGATTTTTCATATGAACATGAAACTATATCCAAAAATCTTGGTTAAACTCAAAGTGAAAGTATGCTTTTCAAAATGGTCATCAAGATGTCGTTCTTTCGACGGAAATGACTACCTCTTTAGTAATTGACATGTAACTTAAATTTCTTACTATAAACCTATACTTTTTATGTTTGGATTCTTAAATTAGAGTTCAATATGAAACCATAGAAATTTGATTCACTCAAAACGGATTTAAAATGAAGAAGTTATGGGTAAAACAAGATTGGATATTTTTTATCTTTTTAGCTACGGGAAATGTTTAACAAATCTATACAAATCATATCCTAGCTAACTTATATTGTATTATACATGTATTCTAATATATTATGTAATCTTTAGATACCATAGACACGTATGCAAACGTTTTGACATATCATATCGACCCATGTATATATATTATTTGGAACAACCATAGACACTCTATATGCAGTAATGTTGGAGTTAGCTATACAGGGTTGAGGTTGATTCCAAAAATATATATACTTTGAGTTGTGATCTAGCCTGAGATGTGTATACACTGGGTCGTGGATTGATTTAAGATAATATATATCGATTTATTTCTGTACATCTAACTGTGGACAACTAGTTGTAGGTTACTAACGAGGACAGCTGACTTAATACACTCAAATCTTTAAAACATAATAAAAATGGTTGTAATTATATTTTGATCATACTTTGATATATATGTACATATTTTTATAGGTTCGTGAATCGATCCGTGGCCAAGTCTTATTTCCGAGGAAGGAAATATCTGTGAAAGTGAGTTATAGTCCGACATTTAAAATCTAATATTTTTGGGATGAGAATACATGCAGGTTTTATAAATGATTTACAAAATAGACACAAGTACGTGAAACTACATTCTATGGTTGAATTATCGAAATCGAATATGCCCCTTTTTATTAAGTCCGGTAATCTAAGAATTAGGGAACAGACACCCTAATTGACGCGAATCCTAAAGATAGATCTATTGGGCCTAACAAACCCCATCCAAAGTACCGGATGTTTTATTACTTTGAAATTTATATCATATCCGAAGGGTGTCCCGGAATGATGGGGATATTCTTATATATGCATCTTGTTAATGTCGGTTACCAGGTATTCACCATATGAATGATTTTTATCTCTATGTATGGGATGTGTATTGAAATATGAAATCTTGTGGTCTATTGTTACGATTTGATATATATAGGTTAAACCTATAACTCACCAACTTTTTTGTTGATGTTTAAAGCATGTTTATTCTTAGGTGAATACTAAGAGCTTTCGCTGTTGCATACTAAAATAGGGACAAGATTTGGAGTCCATGTTTGTATGATATTGTGTAAAAACTGTATTCAAGAAACATACGTCGATATAATATATTTCTATTGTAAACCATTATGTAATGGTCGTATGTAAACAGTATATTTTAGATTATCATTATTTGATAATCTACGTAATATTTTTAAAACCTTTATTGATAAAATAAAGGTTATGGTTGTTTTAAAAATGAATGCAATCTTTGAAAAACGTCTCATATAGAGGTCAAAACCTCGCAACAAAATCAATTAATATGGAACGTTTATAATCAATATGAATGGGACATTTAAGTTGGTATCCGAGCATTGGTCTTAGAGAACCAGAAAATTTGCATTAGTGTGTCTTATCGAGTTTGTTAGGATGCATTAGTGAGTCTGGACTTCGACCGTGTTTTCTTTAAAAATGATTGCTTAACATTTTTGTTGGAAACTATATATTATGTGATATATTAATCTCTTAACATGTTAATATTATGGAAACTATATATTATTAACATGTTAATATTATGTGATGTCTACCTCTAGCACAAATCCCATTGGCTCACCTAATAATAACGAAGAGTCGAATATATATTGGCAAGATTCACAAGTTCCCGAAGAACCGGAAGAAGAGGAAACGGAACCGGAAGAAGAGGAACCGGAAGAAGAGGAACGAGAAGAAGAGGAACCGGAAGAAGAAGAGGTTCTGGATGGGGGAATAGTAGGAACCACAGAAAACCGGTCAAATAAAAGAAAATCCTCAACCAATGGACCAAAGTTAATAATGGTCAATGGTGTTTCCGCTAAGGAAACAAAATATTGGGAAAATTACCAATTTTCTGATGAATCGGATCCTGATGAGGATTCCGATGATGTTATAGAAATTACCCCAACCCAATTTAATGAGGCAAAAAAAATAATAAGGGAAAAGGCATCAAAATAGAGAAATCTGATTCCGACCCCGATGAACTTTATATGTACCGTCAACACCCGTATTTTCAATATCGTGACAATAACCCGGGAACCTCTAAACCACCAAGTTTTTCTAAACCTATGTGGAAAACGACGACTCGTATTAGAGGAACATCATATATCCTTAGAAGATTAGGAAAAAGAACCAAGTCCGAAGAAGAAGAAACCAGTGATTCAGATTAGAGGGGTGTGAGCATGTTGTGTAATAAATGTATTGTAGTGTGCTTGTACTTTTATGTTCTATGTAAAAATTTCTTGTATTGTTTGTTATTACGAATCTAATCCTTGTCTATTTTACAGTATAAAAACAAAAAGGACGTTAAGGGTAGACAACCGAATATTTTAGAAGACCTACCATAGGATATGATTGAGGAAATCTTGTCTAGAGTCGGTCAGAATTCATCAGCTCATTTAGTTATGGTGAAATTAACTTGTCAAATATTTAAAAGACTTTCCAGAAATGCCTTAGTTTATAAAAGGCTTTCCTTTGATAGGTGGGGTATATCACATTGGGGAGACTTTAAGTTACACCGTGTTTTTTTAAAGTGTTAAATGCGGGGAACCCAAATGCAATTTTTCGCTACGGGTTAAGAACCTATTTTGACTCAACATATCCCAACATAGGATTTCGTGAATTAGAAAGAGCTTCTAACATGCAACATAAAGAAGCATGTTATGCTTACGGGTTAGTGATGTTCGCTTCTTACCAAAGTGAGAAAAAGAACATCGGATTGCAGCTTTTAAATAAAACTTTCCCACAAGTGACGGATTCAGTAGTTGGGGTGAGAAACAAGGTTTTTAGATTATTACGGGGCTGTTGGACATTACAAAACCCTCATCCTTTTGACGACATTACAACATGCTGCCTAGCCAATGGTCATAACGGTTATTTTCCACAAGACCAAGGATGGGAAGTCGTCTTAGTAAAACCAGAATGCATGACTTGTTTCTGGACTTATGAATTACGTGTCTTTATTTCCTTTGCTGAACAACTTGCGTATTAACTAGATTTATCTTCAAAACTGTCCTGTATCATAGTGTACTATATTTCATGTTATATGTAATATAGCGAAGTTGTAAGTTTGAAGAATATTTGTACGTGATATATTATTATAATCAGTTTTTCATATGGAATTGTAGTAGTTGAATTGTATATTAGCTACTAAGTATGAACTTAACGGGTAGGTAGTACCCAAATTTAAACTTATAAAACGCTAATATGTAGAAAAAGCTTTTATAAATGTGTTCATATTATGCTACGAGATACTATTGACTACTCTTAATATTTTGTATGATTAACTTGTTTCATTTGACTATTTTGAAGGAAATGGCACCAACTACTCGACACACCTTGAATATGAGCGAAGAGGAATTTCGTGCCTTTCTTGCTTCAAACATAGCCGCAGTACAAGCCGCACTACATACCAACAATAACTCTGAATCTAGCAATACAGCTAACGGCGTAAGAAATTGAAATGTCCCGTTCTTATTGATTAAAAACGTTCCATATTAATTGATTTCGTTGCGAGGTTTTGACCTCTATATGAGACGTTTTTCAAAGACTGCATTCATTTTTAAACAAACCATAACCTTTATTTCAACAATAAAGGTTTTAAAAAGCTTTACGTAGATTATCAAATAATGATAATCTAAAATATCCTGTTTACACACGACCATTACATAATGGTTTACAATACAAATATGTTACAACAAAATAAGTTTCTTGAATGCAGTTTTTACACAATATCATACAAGCATGGACTCCAAATCTTGTCCTTATTTAAGTATGCGACAGCGGAAGCTCTTAATAATCACCTGAGAATAAACATGCTTAAAACGTCAACAAAAATGTTGGTGAGTTATAGGTTTAACCTATATATATCAAATCGTAACAATAGACCACAAGATTTCATATTTCAATACACATCCCATACATAGAGATAAAAATCATTCATATGGTGAACACCTGGTAACCGACAATAACAAGATGCATATATAAGAATATCCCCATCATTCCGGGACACCCTTCGGATATGATATAAATTTCGAAGTACTAAAGCATCCGGTACTTTGGATGGGGTTTGTTAGGCCCAATAGATCTATCTTTAGGATTCACGTCAATTAGGGTGTCTGTTCCCTAATTCTTAGATTACCAGACTTAATAAAAAGGGGCATATTCGATTTCGATAATTCAACCATAGAATGTAGTTTCACGTACTTGTGTCTATTTTGTAAATCATTTATAAAACCTGCATGTATTCTCATCCCAAAATATTAGATTTTAAAAGTGGGACTATAACTCACTTTCACAGATTTTTACTTCGTCGGGAAGTAAGACTTGGCCACTGGTTGATTCACGAACCTATAACAATATATACATATATATCAAAGTATGTTCAAAATATATTTACAACACTTTTAATATATTTTGATGTTTTAAGTTTATTAAGTCAGCTGTCCTCGTTAGTAACCTACAACTAGTTGTCCACAGTTAGATGTACAGAAATAAATCGATAAATATTATCTTGAATCAATCCACGACCCAGTGTATACGTATCTCAGTATTGATCACAACTCAAACTATATATATTTTGGAATCAACCTCAACCCTGTATAGCTAACTCCAACATTCACATATAGAGTGTCTATGGTTGTTCCGAAATATATATAGATGTGTCGACATGATAGGTCGAAACATTGTATACGTGTCTATGGTATCTCAAGATTACATAATATATAATACAAGTTGATTAAGTTATGGTTGGAATAGATTTGTTACCAATTTTCACGTAGCTAAAATGAGAAAAATTATCCAATCTTGTTTTACCCATAACTTCTTCATTTTAAATCCGTTTTGAGTGAATCAAATTGCTATGGTTTCATATTGAACTCTATTTTATGAATCTAAACAAAAAAAGTATAGGTTTCTAGTCGGAAAAATAAGTTACAAGTCGTTTTTGTAAAGGTAGTCATTTCAGTCGAAAGAACGACGTCTAGATGACCATTTTAGAAAACATACTTCCACTTTGAGTTTAACCATAATTTTTGGATATAGTTTCATGTTCATAATAAAAATCATTTTCTCAGAATAACAACTTTTAAATCAAAGTTTATCATAGTTTTTAATTAACTAACCCAAAACAGCCCGCGGTGTTACTACGACGGCGTAAATCTGGTTTTACGGTGTTTTTCGTGTTTCCAGGTTTTAAATCATTAAGTTAGCATATCATATAGATATAGAACATGTGTTTAGTTGATTTTAAAAGTCAAGTTAGAAGGATTAACTTTTGTTTGCGAACAAGTTTAGAATTAACTAAACTATGTTCTAGTGATTACAAGTTTAAACCTTCGAATAAGATAGCTTTATATGTATGAATAGAATGATGTTATGAACATCATTACTACCTTAAGTTCCTTGGATGAACCTACTGGAAAAGAGAAAAATGGATCTAGCTTCAATGGATCCTTGGATGGCTCAAAGTTCTTGAAGCAAAATCATGACACGAAAACAAGTTCAAGTAAGATCATCACTTGAAATAAGATTGTTATAGTTATAGAAATTGAACCAAAGTTTGAATATGATTATTACCTTGTATTAGAATGATAACCTACTGTAAGAAACAAAGATTTCTTGAGGTTGGATGATCACCTTACAAGATTGGAAGTGAGCTAGCAAACTTGAAAGTATTCTTGATTTTATGAAACTAGAACTTTTGGAATTTATGAAGAACACTTAGAACTTGAAGATAGAACTTGAGAGAGTTCAATTAGATGAAGAAAATTGAAGAATGAAAGTGTTTGTAGGTGTTTTTGGTCGTTGGTGTATGGATTAGATATAAAGGATATGTAATTTTGTTTTCATGTAAATAAGTCATGAATGGTTACTCATATTTTTGTAATCTTATGAGATATTTCATGCTAGTTGCCAAATGATGGTTCCCACATGTGTTAGGTGACTCACATGGGCTGCTAAGAGCTGATCATTGGAGTGTATATACCAATAGTACATACATCTAAAAGCTGTGTATTGTACGAGTACGAATACGGGTGCATACGAGTAGAATTGTTGATGAAACTGAACGAGAATGTAATTGTAAGCATTTTTGTTAAGTAGAAGTATTTTGATAAGTGTATTGAAGTCTTTCAAAAGTGTATAAATACATATTAAAACACTACATGTATATACATTTTAACTGAGTCGTTAAGTCATCGTTAGTCGTTACATGTAAGTGTTGTTTTGAAACCTTTAGGTTAACGATCTTGTTAAATGTTGTTAACCCAATGTTTATAATAACAAAAGAGATTTTAAATTATTATATTATCATGATATTATGATGTACGAATATCTCTTAATATGATATATATACATTAAATGTCGTTACAACGATAAACGTTACATATATGTCTCGTTTCAAAATCATTAAGTTAGTAGTCTTGTTTTTACATATGTAGTTCATTGTTAATATAATTAATGATATGTTTACTTATCATAATATCATGTTAACTATATATATAACCATATATATGTCATCATATAGTTTTTTACAAGTTTTAACGTTCGTGAATCACCGGTCAACTTGGGTGGTCAATTGTCTATATGAAACCTATTTCAATTAATCAAGTCTTAACAAGTTTGATTGCTTAACATGTTGGAAACATTTAATCATGTAAACATCAATCTCAATTAATATATATAAACATGGAAAAGTTCGGGTCACTACAGAAATCATGTAGGATGCTATTACAAGGAATTCACTGCCTGCAAACCTTCAGAATTTGATTGGACCGAAGGACCAATCGGATTGAAACGGTAGACCGAGAAAGTTGAATCGGTGTTTGCCATAAGTAAGTGTGCTGAAGGAGACAAAGTGAAGTACGCTACGCATACCTTCACAGGTATTGCGTTAACATGGTGAAATACCTATCTAGAGCAAGTGGGACAAGATGCTGCTTACGCGCTACCGTGGTCAGCATTCAAGCACTTGATGAACGAGAAGTACCGTCCCAGAACCGAGGTCAATAAGCTCAAGTGAGAACTTAGAGGGTTATGAACACAGGGATTCGATATTACTTTGTACGAAAGACGATTCACAGAATTGTGCCTGTTGTGTCCGAGAGCGTTCAAAGATGAGGAAGAGAAGATCGACGCATTTGTGAAAGGGTTACCGGAGAGAATCCAAGAAGATATAAGTTCACACGAGCCTGCCTCCATACAAAAGGCATGTAGAATGGATCACAAACTAGTGAACCAGATTGAGGGAAGAATTAAAGAACAGGCAGCCGAAGAGGCCAACGTGAAGCTAGTCAAAAGAAAGTGGGAGGAAAACGGTGATAAAAGTCACCAAAACAACAACAACTATCCCAACAATCGCAACATCAATTGCAACTACAACAAACGGCACAACAACAACAACTACAGCAATCATCCCAACAACAATAATAACCGCAATAACAACAACAATCAGAAGCAGCTATGCCAAAGGTGTGAAAAGTATCACTCGGGGTTCTGCACCAAATTTTGCAACAAGTGTAAAAGAAATGGTCATAGCGCGGTGAAGTGTGAGGTCTACGGACCAGGGGTTAACAGAATGAAAGGAACAAATGGTGTTGGAACGAGTAATGGCGGAGCAAGTAGTGTCAGAGCAAGTTATGCCAATGTAGTTTGTTATAAATGTGGAAAATTGGGCCACATTATTAGAAATTTCCCGAACCAGGAGAACACAAATGGACAAGGCCGTGGAAGAGTTTTCAATATTAATGCGGTAGAGGCACAGGAAGACCTGGAGCTTGTTACGGGTACGTTTCTTATTGACAATAAATCTGCTTACGTTTTAATTGATTCGGGTGCGGATAGAAGCTATATGAGTAGAGATTTTTTTTCTAAATTAAGTTGTCCATTGACGCCGTTGGATAGTAAATTTTTACTCAAATTAACAAACGGTAAATTAATTTCAGCAGATTATATATGCCGGAATTGAGAAATTAAACTGGGTAGCGAAATATTTAAGATTGATTTGATACCAGTAGAGTTAGGGAGTTTTGATGTAATAGTTGGCATGGACTGGCTGAAGGAGATGAAAGCAGAGATCGTATGTTACAAAAATGCAATTCGCATTATACGAGAAGAAGGAGAACCCTTGATGGTGTACGGAGAAAAGGGCAACACGAAGCTACATCTTATTAGTAATTTGAAGGCACAAAAACTAATAAGAAAAGGTTGCTATGCTGTTCTAGCACACGTCGAGAAAGTACAAACTGAAGAAAAGAGCATCAATGATGTTCCCGTCGCAAAAGAATTTCCTGATGTATTTCCGAAAGAATTACCGGGACTACCTCACATCGATCTGTTGAATTTCAAATAGATCTTGTACCAGGAGCTGCACGAATAGCTCGTGCTCCTTACAGACTCGCACCCAGCGAGATGAAAAAATTGCAAAGCCAACTGCAAGAACTATTAGAACGTGGTTTCATTCGACCAAGCACATCACCATGGGGAGCTCCTGTTTTGTTTGTCAAGAAGAAGGATGGTACATTTAGGTTGTGTATTGACTACAGAGAGTTGAATAAACTTACCATCAAAAACCATTATCCACTGCCGAGAATTGATGACTTATTTGAACACCTACAAGGCTCGTCGGTTTATTCGAAAATCGATTTACGTTCTGGATATCATCAAATGCGAGTAAAGGAGGATGATATTTCAAAAACTGCTTTTAGGACGCGTTATGGTCATTACGAGTTTATGGTTATGCCGTTTAGATTGACTAACGCACCAGCTGTGTTCATGGATCTTATGAACCGAGTGTGTGGGCTATATCTTGACAAGTTTGTCATTGTTTTCATCGATGACATACTTATTTACTCAAAGAATGATCAAGAGCACGAAGAACATTTGAGAAAAGTGCTAGAAGTATTGAGGAAAGAAAAACTGTACGCTAAGTTTTCAAAGTGTGCAATTTGGTTGGAAGAAGTTCAATTCCTCGGTCACATAGTGAACAAAGAAGGTATCCAGGTGGACCCTGCAAAGATCGAAACCGTTGAAAAGTGAGAAACCCCAAAAACTCCGAAGCATATACGTTAATTTTTAGGATTGGCTGGTTACTACAGAAGATTCATCCAAGATTTCTCCAAAATAGCAAAACCCTTGACTGCATTAACGCATAAAGGGAAGAAATTTGAATGGAAGGATGAACAAGAGAAGGCGTTTCAGTTACTAAAGAAAAAGCTAACTACGGCACCTATATTGTCATTGCCTGAAGGGAATGAAGATTTTGTGATTTATTGTGACGCATCAAAGCAAGATCTCGGTTGTGTATTAATGCAACGAATGAAGGTGATTGCTTATGCATCTAGACAATTGAAGATTCACGAGCAAAATTATACAACTCACGATTTGGAATTGGGTGCTGTTGTTTTTGCATTAAAGACTTGGAGGAATTATTTATATGGGGTCAAAAGTATTATATATACCGACCACAAAAGTCTCCAACATATATTTAATCAGAAGCAACTGAATATGAGACAACGCAGGTGGATTGAACTGTTGAATGATTATGATTTTGAGATTCGATACCACCCGGGGAAGGCGAATGTGGTAGCCGATGCTTTGAGTAGAAAGGACAGAGAACCTATACGGGTAAAAGCTATGAATATAATTATTCGTACTAACCTTACTACTCAAATAAAGGAGGCGCAATAGGGGGTTGTAAAAGAAGGAAAGTTGAAGAATGAGATACCCAAAGGATCAGAGAAACATCTTAATATTCGAGAAAATGGAATCCAATATAGGGCTGATAGAATTTGGGTACCAAAGTTTGGAGATGTGAGAGAAATGGTACTTAAAGAAGCACATAAAAGCAGATATTCAATATATCCCGGAGCGGAGAAGATGTATAAAGATCTCAAGAAACACTTTTGGTGGCCGGGTATGAAAGCCGATATTGCTAAATATGTAGGAGAATGTTTGACGTATTCTAAGGTCAAAGCTGAACATCAGAAACCATCAGGTCTACTACAACAACCTGAAATCCCGGAATGGAAATGGGAAAACATTACCATGGATTTCATTACTAAATTGCCAAGGACTGCAAGTGGTTATGATACTATTTGGGTAATAGTTGATCGTCTCACCAAGTCAGCACACTTCCTGCCAATAAGAGAAGATGACAAAATAGAGAAGTTGGCGTGATTGTATTTGAAGGAGGTTGTCTCCAGACATGGAATACCCGTCTCTATTATCTCTGATAGGGATGGTAGATTTGTTTCAAGGTTCTGGCAGACATTGCAACATGCATTGGGGACTCGTCTAGACATGAGTACTGCCTATCATCCATAAACTGATGGGCAGAGCGAAAGGATGATACAAACGCTTGAAAAAAATGCTACGAGCATGTGATATTGATTTTTAAAAACAGTTGGGATCGACACCTACTGTTAGCAGAATTTTCCTACAACAACAGTTATCATTCTAGTATTGAGATGGCGCCGTTTGAGGCACTTTATGGTAGAAAGTGCAGGTCTCCGATTTGTTGGAATGAATTGGGGGATAGACAGATTACAGGTCCGGAGATAATACAAGAAACTACCGAGAAAATCATCCAAATTCAACAACGATTGAAAACCGCCCAGAGTCGACAAAAGAGCTAAGCGGATAGTAAAAGAAAAGATATAGAGTTTGAAATTGGAGAAATGGTCATGCTTAAGGTTTCACCTTGGAAAGGCGTTATTCGATTTGGTAAACGGGGGAAACTAAATCCAAGGTACATTGGACCATTCAAGATTATAGATCGTGTAGCACCAGTAGCTTACCAACTGGAGCTACCTCAACAACTTGCGGCTGTACATAACACTTTCCACGTCTCGAATTTGAAGAAATGCTTTACTAAAGAAGATCTCACTATTCCGTTGGACGAAATTCAAATCAATGAAATACTTCAATTCATTGAAGAACCCGTCGAAATAATGGATCGTGAGGTTAAGAGACTTAAGCAAAACAAGATACCGATTGTTAAGGTTCAATGAAATGCTCGTAGAGGACCCGAGTTCACCTGGGAGCATGAAGATCAGATGAAGAAGAAATACCCGCATCTATTTCCAGAAGATTCGTCAACACCTTCAACAGCTTAAAATTTCGGGACAAAATTTATTTAACGGGCAGGTACTGTAGTGACCCGAACTTTTCCATGTTTATATATATTAATTGAGATTGATATTTACATGACTAAATGTTTCCAACATGTTAAGCAATCAAACTTGTTAAGACTTGATTAAATGAAATAAGTTTCATATAGACAATTGATCACCCAAGTTGACCGGCGATTCACGAACGTTACAAAATTGTAAAAACTACATGTTGTGGTATATATAGACATATATATATATGGTTGACATGAGATTATGATGAGTAAGTATCTCACTAAGTATATTAACAATGTGTGATATACATAAGAAATGAGATTACTAAGTTAAGAAACTCGAAATGATATATATAACGATTATCGTTATGATAACGTCTACTAAATACATATGTATCATATTAAGATATTGATACACTATATTTAACATGATAAAATGATATTTAAATATATCATTAAGTGTGTTAACAATGAACTACATATGTAAAAACAAGACTACTAACTCAAGAATTACGAAACGAGACTTATATGTATTGATTATCGCTGTAACGATATTTTAATGTATATATCATATTAAGAGATATTAATATATCATAATATCATGATAATATAATAATTTAACATCTCATTTGATATAATAAACATTGGGTTAACAACATTAATTGAGATCGTTAACTTAAAGGTTTCAAAACAACACTTACATGTAACGACTAACGAAGACTTAACGACTCCATTAGAATGTATATACATGTTGTGTTTTGATATATATTCTTACACTTTTGAAAGACTTCAAGACACATATCAAAGTACTTCTACTTAACAAAAATGCTTACAATTACATCCTCGTTCAGTTTCATCAACAATTCTACTAGTATACACCCGTATTCGTACTCGTACAATACATAGCTTTTAGATGTATGTACTATTGTTATATACACTCCAATGATCAGCTCTTAGCAGCCCATGTGAGTCACCTAACATATGTGGGAACCATCATTTGGCAACTAGTATGAAATATCTCATAAAATTACAAAAATATTAGTAATCATTTATGACTTATTTACATGAAAACAAAATTACATATCATTTATATCTAATCCATATACCAACGACCAAAAACACCTACAAACACTTTCATTCATTAATTTTCTTCATCTAATTAATCTCTCTCAAGTTCCATCTTCAAGTTCTAAGTGTTCTTCATAAATTCCATAAGTATAGTTTCATAAAAATCAAGAATACTTCCAAGTTTGCAAGTCTACTTCCAAGCTTTCTAATCCATTCCAAGTAATCATCTAAGATCAAGGAACCTTTGTTATTTATAGTAGGTTATCTTTCTAATTCAAGGTAATATTCATATTCAAACTTTGATTCAATTTCTACAATTATAACAATCTTATTTCGAGTGAAAATCTTACTTGAACTGTTTTCGTGTCATGATTCTGCTTCAAGAACTTTCACGCCATCCAAGGATCCTTTAAAGCTAGATCCATTTTTCTCATTTCCAGTAGTTTTATCCAGAAAACTTGAGGTAGTAATGATGTTTATAACATCATTCGATTCATACATATAAAGCTATCTTATTCGAAGGTTTAAACTTGTAATCACTAGAACATAGTTTAGTTAATTCTAAACTTGTTCGCAAACAAAAGTTAATCCTTCTAACTTGACTTTTAAAATCAACTAAACACATGTTCTATATCTATATGATATGCTAACTTAATGATTTAAAACCTGGAAACACGATGAACACCATAAAATCGGATATACGCCGTAGTAGTGAAACCGGGGGCTATTTTGGTTTGGATAATTAAAAACTATGATAAACTTTGATTTAAAAGTTGTTCTTCTGGAAAAATGATTTTTTATATGAACATGAAACTATATCCAAAAATCTTGGTTAAACTCAAAGTGAAAGTATGTTTTTCAAAATGGTCATCAAGATGTCGTTCTTTCGACGGAAATGACTACCTCTTTAGTAATTGACATGTAACTTAAATTTCTAACTATAAACCTATACTTTTTATGTTTGGATTCTTAAATTAGAGTTCAATATGAAACCATAGCAATTTGATTCACTCAAAACGGATTTAAAATGAAGAAGTTATGGGTAAAACAAGATTGGATATTTTTGATCTTTTTAGCTACGGGAAATTTTTAACAAATCTATACAAATCATATCCTAGCTAACATATATTGTATTATACATGTATTCTAATATATTATGTAATCTTGGGATACCATAGACACGTATGCAAATGTTTTGACATATCATATCGACCCATGTATATATATTATTTGGAACAACCATAGACACTCTATATGCAGTAATGTTGGAGTTAGCTATACAGGGTTGACGTTGATTCCAAAAATATATATACTTTGAGTTGTGATCAAGTACACTGGGTCGTGGATTGATTCAAAATAATATATATCGATTTATTTCTGTACATCTAACTGTGGACAACTAGTTGTAGGTTACTAACGAGGACAACTGACTTAATACACTCAAATCTTTAAAACATAATAAAAATGGTTGTAATTATATTTTGATCATACTTTGATATATATGTACATATTTGTATAGGTTCGTGAATCGATCCGTGGCCAAGTCTTATTTCCGAGGAAGGAAATATCTGTGAAAGTGAGTTATAGTCCCACTTTTAAAATCTAATATTTTGGGATGAGAATACATGCAGGTTTTATAAATGATTTACAAAATAGATACAAGTACGTGAAACTACATTCTATGGTTGAATTATCGAAATTGAATATGCCCCTTTTTATTAAGTCTGGTAATCTAAGAATTAGGGAACAAACACCCTAATTGACGCGAATCCTAAAGATAGATCTATTGGGCCTAACAAACCCCATCCAAAGTACCGGATGCTTTAGTACTTTGAAATTTATATCATATCCGAAGGGTGTCCCGGAATGATGGGGATATTCTTATATATGCATCTTGTTAATGTCGGTTACCAGGTGTTCACCATATGAATGATTTTTATATCTATGTATGGGATGTGTATTGAAATATGAAATCTTGTGGTCTATTATTACGATTTGATATATTAGGTTAAAGCTATAACTCACCAACTTTTTTGTTGACGTTTAAAGCTTGTTTATTCTCAGGTGAATACTAAGAGTTTCCGCTGTTGCATACTAAAATAAGGACAAGATTTGGAGTCCATGTTTGTATGATACTTTCTAAAAACTACATTCAAGAAACATATGTCGATGTAATATATTTCTATTGTAAACCATTATGTAATGGTCGTATGTAAACAGTATATTTTAGATTATCATTATTTGATAATCTACGTTATGTTTTTAAAACCTTTATTGATAAAATAAAGGTTATGGTTGTTTTAAAAATGAATGCAGTCTTTGAAAAACGTCTCATATAGAGGTCAAAACCTTGCAACGAAATCAATTAATATGGAACGTTTATAATCAATATGAACGGGACATTTCAGTTAGTATCCGAGCATTGGTCTTAGAGAACCAGAAAATTTGCATTAGTGTGTCTTATCGAGTTTGTTAGGATGCATTAGTGAGTCTGGACTTCGACCGTGTTTTCTTTAAAAATGATTGCTTAACATTTTTGTTGGAAACTATATATTATTAACATGTTAATATTATGTGATATATTAATCTCTTAACATGTTTGATATTGTGTGATAGATGTCTACCTCTAGCACAAATCCCATTGACTCACCTAATAATAACGAAGAGTCGAATATATATTGGCAAGATTCACAAGTTCCCGAAGAACCGGAAGAAGAGCAAACGGAACCGGAAGAAGAGGAACCGGAAGAAGAGCAACCAGAAGAAGAGGACCCGGAAGAAGAAGAGGTTCCAGAGGGGGAAATAGTAAGAACCACAGAAAATCGGTCAAATAAAAGAAAATCCTCAACCAATGGACCAAAGTTAATAATGGTCAATGGTGTTTCCGCTAAGGAAGCAAAATATTGGGAAAATTACCAACCTTTGTGTTGACTGTTTAAGCATGTTTATTCTCAGGTCCTTAACAAAGTCTTCCGCTGTTGCATTATCTGAGCAAGCTGTGCATGGAGTCTCATGCTTTTGTTTAAATAAAATGTTGCATTCAATAAAACCTTTGTCATGTATTATATTTGACTGTTATGTCAAGTGTGTAGTATTTGAAAACCGATGTATTATGGGGATTATTCCTTAAATAATCGCTCAATTGTTTAAAACATGCATTGTATAATAATGGTGTGCTTTTTATGAAACGAATGCAATATTTCTCTAAAACATACCATATAGAGGTCAAATACCTCGCTATGGGACCAATGAATAACGTACTGTGTTTATAGTAATATGGACGGGTTGTTTCAGTTGGTATCAGAGCGTTGGTCCTAGTGAACCAGGTCTTGCATTAGTGTGTCTAACTGATGGTTGTTAGGATGCATTAGTGAGTCTGGACTTCGACCGTGTCTGCATGTCAAAAGTTTTGCTTATCATTCTGTGTTGAAAATTACCTACTTATCATCCTTAAGAAATTACCTGCTTATCATTCTTAGTCTAGACACATCTTGCTGCATTGATTGCATGAATAGTGTATAGACAAAATTCATATCTTAGCATACCTGCTAAATCATATCTTATCATATCTATTACTGTAAACTTTGCCTGACATATTCCGTAAATCCCTCCATAATCTACGAAATCTTTTGCTCTATATATATAGATATTCTATGTAATAAGAACACCATCCGATAGCCGAAAATCATTTCATATCGAAAAATCCTTTATTCAGTCGAACGAAATGGAATTCATCATTTCAAGTCCCTCGGATTCTGAAATGGAATCCTACTCAAGATCCGAAAGCAGTGTGACCGGGATGGATCAACCAATCAGTCATCATCTATTCTGGATGAATTGGGGATGGGTTCGTAGCCTCCTCAATCATTGGAGACAAGAAGAAGGTGATCCCTTCAATCCACCACATTGCCCTCTTGGCGAAGAACCGGAAGCACTTACCGGCGAACCTGTCCGAAACACCATTTTCTCTCTCATTTCCAGACTATCTCATCACGATTATATACTATATCAAATTCTAGATTTTATTTATCCTCTTGTTTGAACCGATAATCATCCCGGCGTAATGGAGGAAGTCAACGAGCTTCGCGCTCGGGTAGTGGCTTTGGAGAATATGGTGCAAAGGTTACAAACACCAGCAGCAGCATAATCAGTACCACCATCAACAACACCAACAATACCATCACCACCTCCAACTGCAACCGCATCATAAACCTCAACTTTACAATCTGTCCTACGAGCACCAATGTCATACGCTCTGTAGATACCAAGGAATACCAACAATAACAAACGATAAAGTGTTGTTTCATAACTTCACTGGAGAAACATTTTGCGACGATTAGGTAGTCTCTAAAGTCTTAGAGATTATCTATTCTAGCCCTAACCATAAATCAGTTGAGTGAACCAAAATGATAGAAAGAAGAGTAGAAACCCTGACAAGAATGGTGTGTGATTTATAAGTTAGACTTGTTTTACCAGCAGCATCAACAGTACCGTTAGCATCACCAGCACAGTCAGTGTCGTCAGTATTGTCAAAATCAGCAGCACCTATAACATCACAAACTCCGCCAGGTCAAGAGTCACCGTGAACATCATTACAAGTCAACCACAAGTATGTCATATTAACGAGTTATGAAGTATTAACTCATTTCCACCGAAGGATTTATATGTAGATCTTATACCATAATAAATATTTCCGTACTAAGCTATTATATGTGAATCTTAACTATTCGGTTAATTCATATTACTAATATGCGATGAGGTACGTCCTTCGTCCGCAATCTAACCATCGTTAACTACAATTTCTATCTCAATTCAATAAATTTCAACTCATAATAAATCAAGTGTATTATTCAAATATATGTTTGATTTTACACTTTCATCATCGATGTACTCGAAACTTTTCAGATAACATCATTCGTACCTTGCGAAATTCACAAGAATTCCACGAAAACCAACATCATGCATCCACAAATAACGAAGTATTGATTCATAATTCATTGAAGAAATACTCCATAAAAGTTATGTAATTTCTAAAGTTTTTAGGGATTATTCAATTCTAGTTTCAACCGTAAAGCAAATGATTTTAATTTAATATTAACTCATAAAATCTATATTACATCTGAAGAAAATATACACATATATATTTTCATAAAGACGGTAATAAAATTCTTTTGTACAAAATATTAATTGTGAAATTTTTTTTAACGGGTAGGTAATACCCGAGAGATATATAAATTCACAATTTATATATTACATTCTTCGAATCTGAATCAGCAACCAACAACTATACTCGCTATACATTCTTCCATAGAAAATCAAAACAACCATACTCATTCAAATTCAATTACATATTCTGATTTTGAAATCGCAAAATTCAATTCGAGATATAACCGGTATCATCACTCTTAGATTCCTACATATTTCAAAGCTATACTTTGACTTCAAAACTGTGTTAGAACATCATAGGTATATTAACGATTACAATCTGTGTTCAAACCCTCGGAAATTTCTGAAGACACTCTAAATAATGAGCAATCGAGATGATGATCCAACCACATGTTACCCACAGTTATGTACCTGAAAAACCCTCGAAACCAAAGTCATAGTTTAACACGTATCCGTGTCAGACCCTTTGGCAATTACTTGGTAAAACAACTTTTCAATCTCTTTTCAAAATAGACAGTTTTGTCACAGCTCCAGCAAATCACCTTCAATAGTTTATTCAAATAAGCCTTACTATAACGATTACCCTTCGTCATTCTTACTGGGGAACCTTTCATATCTTGCCACATTAGCAGAAAACTTATCAGCAACTTCATTGATCTTTAAGCCTATCCGAATAATCACGATACTCATTCATTGAAACTTTATCAGGTACTCATCTACATCTTGTAACAATAATTGCCATATCAAGTACCGGGAAATTAGCAAATCAGTATTTTAAATCTCGCAGTGTTTCTACATCAATACTTATATGTATACATATAACATTTATCTCTTAGAATTATGATCTTTCAATCTGAAATTTTGAAAAACACTCTAGTCTATGAATCAGTTCTATAAATTTTGAGAAAGCTAATAAAGCAGCAAAAACTGTTGATGACTTTACAATGTTAAAAGTTTGATGATAAAGAGTAGTGTATTGGCAAAGCTCAGAAAAAGAGAAGGTTTGGAACTGGAAAACGGATTGAGAAAAGTATGAAGGAAGCTGTGGACAAGTCACAAAGACTAAATCTTCCTGCAAAGGATCCAAATGATTCCGTGCCTGCCGAAGTCATTAACGAATACCTTACTCCTGACTCTAAACCCTTGCGGACAATATTCTTCATCATCCTCTGATATTAGAAATTCTAAGATATCATCATATCTTTCATTATAAATATCCTCCATATTTCTGAAGATATTTTCATAACTATTCTTATCCAAAATATTTTATCTCTTCGCGATATCAGTGTTACATCAGAAGGGAAACTGTTTTAGTTTCTAAATTCTGAAACCTTCGAGTTTGAAATATGAATGTTTTTGAAGTAATGTTGGGAACTGATGCATGAGTTAGTATAATATAATGACACTTGATCAACGTGATTATATTACAGTAAGTCATGCTGAGTTTCTAAATGGAACGTAATGATTCACAGATCATAACATCATCATGTGCTATGCTACACGACTCTTGTATTCTATTTAACCTCTAAAATATCAAGAAAATATTTTTTGATGATTCAGTCTTTTCCAGGGTATTCTGGTAATTTAACAAATCAGAATCGTGCCATTACCATTTCTTTCTTAGAACATTAATAATGTTCATTCCAAAATTTATATCTGCGAATTCTGGACCAATACAAGTGGTTCTTAATCGCAAGAAGAAGAAACGAAAGGACAAAGCTCCGAAACATAAATTGGAGTATAAATCGCAGCAAATAAAAGAGAGCATTAACTGGGGATGACAATGATTATAGAAGACAGAAGCAGGGACATCGAAATAAAAGGAAAGATATAAAACCCAACAACCCAGAAACTATAAACCATATATATCGATACATATAGCAATACAAAGACACGAGAGAACTAAAAACACTATAAAACCCAGAGTATAGTAGAAGTAAATAGATTCTTCCGGAGGAAGATGAAAAAGAAGAATGACAGATATGAAAGTGAGGAGTATATCAAGAATTAGCACTGGATGAAGCATATTGACGAATACTTTAAAATATGAGTTGAGGGAGATAGAATAGAAGGTGTGAGTTGTAAGGAAATGAAGGAGGTGGATTTATAGTGAAATATTCGACATAGAAATCAAGATGGGTTATCGCATTAATTCGAAGAGGATCGTAATTTCCTTAATTTCCGAAGAATCAAATCTTATTTAGATTTCGAAGATTTTCTTCTAAAATTCCTTGAATTCCAAAAATCAACCGTGGCTACGTCACCGGATAAGACGAACATGTATTTACTCATTTTTACTCTTTTGCGATAGCTTCACTCGTACTCTTCACAAAATCAAATTGATTTATCTATATTACCCAATGATGATAAAACTCTAATTTTCAGCTCTTATGTGTCATGAAAACATACTTATTGTCAGCCATGACGATTCCAATCAAATTTCGGGACGAAATTTCTTTAACGGGTAGGTACTGTGACGACCCGAAAATTTCCGACCAAAATTTAAACTTAATCTTTATATGATAACATTATTCCGACATGATAAGCAATAAATTTTGACAAGTTTTAAAACTTTTGAAATAAGTTTCATACAAACAATTGACCAACCATTTGTTCGACGATTCACGTACATCATAACTTGTATTAAATATATACTTATGTATATATATGGATATATGTATTATATCTAACTTGAATATATGATAGTTAAGTATCTCATTAAGTATATTAATAATAGGTTTTATATATAAATTGAAACTACTAACTTAAGGGTTTCGAAAACAATATATATATATGTAACATTTAACGACGTAATAACCCTTATGTTAAAATGAATATATATGTATTGTATTAAGATGTATTAATACACTTTTGAAAGACTTAAATACATATATTAACATACTTATACTCAAAAAAGATAGCTATACTCATATTTCCATTCAATTTCATCAAGAATCCTACTCGTATTTATACGGGATTTATACGTGTATTATACGCAGCTTCTAGAAGTACTTACAATTGGTATATATCAATAGAAATTTTCAATAATGGAATAATATGTCATGCATGACCTAATGGTTTTTAACTTATACTAGATATTTTTCACAAAATGACAAATTACAACTAGTATATAAAGACACCATATTTGATCAAATTTTTACCATTTCATTTTCTAATTTTTACTTCATGTTTACTTACACATACATACTCTCTATAGTTCTAGTATCCCTTTCTTTGTTCTTCATGTATTTCTAGCAAGTTCAAGCTTCAAAATCAAGGTATTAACCTTGCCTAAATTCTTGTTCAATTCATATGTTTATAGCTATCTATATAAGAATTTATAAACTAGAACATAGTTTAGTTGATTCTAAACTTATTTGAAAAACTAATCTAATCTTTCTATCTTAACTCTAATAATACTTATTTATATGTATTATGATGTTATATTAAGTTAATATAAGAACTTATAACTTGTACATATGAAGAACACCTTGAAACTTAACATATATCGTTTAATATCCATTTGGTAAAAAGCGAGCTGTTTTGGGTTGGGATTAAAAACCTATCTTAGACTTTGAGTTCGAGGCTAAGACTTTGGAAATATGTTAATATATGTAAATAAGACTTTCAGTATTTTTTCATGATTTTAGACAAAGTGGAAGTATTTTATCAAAAATCATATATTAGGTGGGTGCCGGGATTCTTCCAAATCTGTCTACTGGCATAAAAAGAGGGTAAAACTCTTAATATTAATACATGGGTTGAACTTTTCGAATTGTTTTTAAAAAATTAACTTCTTAAGGAATCCATAACAATTTGATTCACTTTAAACGGAGTTGTAATGAATATTTGGCGAGCAAAACAAAATCTGCTAAAATTAACGTTGTATGGTCAAAATTTATATTGTAAAAACTATATTAACCATATCCTTGCTAAGTTTTCTTATATCCTATATATATATATATTTGGACATGTTATCATTAGTATAACAAAATATTATAATCTTAGTTAATTCCGAGATTGTATATATATATATATATATATATATATATATATATAATAATCTTGATACATTCCATGATAATAAGTATACAATACGTTTTGATAAATCCTAAGACAATAAGTATACAATACGTTTTGATAAATTCTAAGACAATACGTATACAATACGTCTCTGGGTTGATGCAAAGACAATACGTATACAATACGTCGTGGGGTAATTCTAAGATTATATATATACTGATTATTGGACTGTTGGACATTTCGGACTATTTTGGACTACTAACAAAGGACTACTAACATAAAAATGTTAAAAATTAATATATAAGTATTCTATGAACTTTTTTTATTTTATTCACATGTATTATTATCTGAATCATTATTATTGTTATAGGTTCGTGAATCCAAGAATGTCGGCTATATTTTAATATGTTGAAAACTTGTTGAAACTATACTTTTACGACAGTGAGTATATAGTCCCATTTTTAAACTCTAAAAATATTTTGGGATGAGAATACATGCATTTTATGTTTTACGCCATGGACACAAGTACTTAAAATATATTCTACGTTGAGTTGTACCACCTTGCATATCTTCCCTAATAGCTTGGTAACTAATATTTACATGTTGTAAAAACATGTAAGCGCGAATCCTATTGATAGATCTATCGGGTTTGACAACCCCAACCGGGCTAGTCGCTCTAGTATCGTAAACGGTTGCATAGTACTTCATTTTCACTACACTTGGTACAGTGTAGGGAGATTTCATAATAAAGGGAATATGCTACATTAATAGTTAAGTATGGTTACCAAAGCGCTCAAAAACTTATAGAATACTTTTATACACTTGCGAGTGTACATATATTTATAACTATGAAATCTTGTGGTCTATATTTATATCGATGCTAAACCTATATATCTCACCAACCTTTGTGTTGACTTTTTAAGCATGTTTATTCTCAGGTCCTTAAGAAAGTCTTCCGCTGTTGCATTATCTGAGCAAGCTGTGCATGGAGTCTCATGCTTTTGTTTAAATAAAATGTTGCATTCAATAAAACCTTTGTCATGTATTATATTTAACTGTTATGTCAAGTGTGTAGTATTTGAAAACCGATGTATTATGGGGATTATTCCTTAAATAATCGCTCAATTGTTTAAAACATGCATTATGTATAATAATGGTGTGATTTTTATGAAACGAATACAATATTTTTCTAAAACGTATCATATAGAGGTTAAATAGCTCGCTATGGGAACAATGAATAACGTACTGCGTTTATAGTAATATGGACGGATTGTTTCACAAACCGTGAATATTAATACGAATAGCAATATAAAGACACAGTATAATTAAGAATAGTATCATCCCAAGGTAATAGTAGAAGTAAACAGGTTCTTCTAGAGGAAGATTGGAAAGAAGGATGACAGAAATGATAATTAGGAAAATATCAAGGATTAGAACGGGATTAATTATTTTCACAATCTTTTGGATGTATGAACTAAGAAAGAAAGTATAGGAATTGTGAGAATAATAGAACATAAGAGCTTAATTTATAATGGAAATATCAGATAGAGTAATCGAGGCAGATCATCGTATTTAATTATAGAGATCTTAATTTCCTTATTCGCCGAAGAATCAAATCTTTTAGATTTCGAAGAATTCCTTTAAATCCCTTGAATTCCGGAATTCAACCCTGACTCTGTCAAAAGTTAAGACGAATCTTTACTTTTCCTATTTCAATCTTTTGAGATAGCTTCACTCAGACGCTTTAAGTAACCGAATCATTTAATCTATATTACTCGGTAATGATAAAACTCTATTTACCACCCATATTCGCCAGGAAAACATTTTTATTGTTAGCCATGACGACCTCACTCAAATTTCGGGACGAAATTTCTTTAACGGTTAGGTACTGTGACGACCCAGAAATTTTCGAGCAAATTTAAACTTAATCTTTATATGTTCCCGACACGATAAGCAAAGTCTATAAGGTTGAGTCTCAAAAAGTTTGAACTGTTTCATATATTCAATTGACCTTCGATTGCTCTCGACGATTCACGAACAATTAATTGTAAATAGATATATGTATGTATATATAAATAATAATTTGAAGTATTATATATTGTTGTTATTAAAAATTTATAAATAAAAATAGGATATTATAATAATTATTATTTAAAATATATATATATTTGATTGTAATATTCGTTTGATGTTCCGATTGATATTAAGCAAGATAAATTCAAACTTATGTAATTTTAAAATAAACGGTGATACGAAAATGAGTTCTATAAATTTTAGGCTTATTAAAAATGTATTTAGAAACTATTTGTTAAGTTTTAACACTTTTTATATTTTACCCAGAAATGAGAAGGACAGTTGATGTAATTTTTTATTTAATAATTAATGATCGAATTTTAACCTATAATGACCAAAATAAATAAATATAGTTAATTTAAAAATATGAGATTTTTCTGAACACTTTTTAGGTCGCCACTAAGTAACAACAGAGTACGATATATTAGCCTGTGATAATTGTCGGCACAAGAAATTAAGGAAGTGGCTGCTTACTGTTAGTTTACATGAATCTTATCTTTCAATTATCACTATATTATTATATTTACACTATAGTTATATCCGTGACAATGAGTTATATGATTTGAATTACTGTATCAACTTTGCCTTTGATCACAACCCATTACTTTCACTAAATAGAAATATATCTCTTCTCCTTCTATATTAATGTGTAACCCAAAACAGCATCACCACCATGAAACTACAATCCATCACCTCTCCTTCTACCTCTGCTACTTTACTATTCGACTCATGTTCATTGTTTTCGTGATCGACCAAACAACCACCACACCCACCATCAACCGTTGAGTTTTATCAAATATCACCACCATCGAACACCATGTTGATCACCTTGTTGCTACTGTTACGGTTCAACAAACCACCATAAACATCATCAAACCGTCACCTTAAGACCCTTGGCCGAACTATTCTTGTTTCTATTTTTGGTTACCAACACAAACCCACACATACACAATTATAAAACCCACTTTGGGATCTTCAATAACCACCTACAAACTGCAAACAAACATCACCATAATCTGTTGCATATTATCTGTTATTTCTGTTCCAAATTGAGAACGACCACCTTCTGTTTATAATTTTTGTAGACTGTCGCCAACACCGAAACCCACTTTTAAAAACCATGAAGATGGAGGCTGTGAATGAAGGGAGAAATCTTCATGTCCCGGTTACGTATTGTATTAAAATATTGGGAGCTTCACAACGGCAAGTTACAAGGACTTCATTGGGGTACATCTAAACTTGTTTCGGTGGGTACGTACGAGAAATTATTTGCAACAACTTTAGAAACGGTTCATGAAAAGAAATTTGTCAAGTATTACCCTGCTACCTTTTCACATCTGCGGGTCCTATCATGGGAATTCTCTATATGTTAACTACTAAATTGCTTTATGTAGTGCTGATCCTTTTCTTATAAAGTTTGTGGAGAGGCTCGGTGGGGTTATAGGGTGATAAAGTTGATTAATTTTATATGTTGCTCAAGGAAAGTGATTTTGACTACTAGCCTCCAACTTGTTAATCCTTTCTGTCTCTGTTCCGTATGATAAAAGCCTCAAACCGCCACCTATCGAGGCCAGTACTGCTGCAATTATTCCTGTTTTAATATGTTTCTGTTTGACCATAACAAATCCAAAGGATCACGTATTTGCTGCTCCCATTTTCTTTTATATGGGTCGAGTCTATACAAGCCCAACAAAACACAATAATTAAATTCAAACAACCCACTCAAGTATTTGGACTTTTGGGCCGATTAAATAATTAATATCATAGGTTAAATTATTTCGGGTGATGCACGATGATATAGATGTTAATGAGACTTCTTAATGATGATAATGATGCAGTTGGTGTGATGATAATAGAGGCGGATGATTATCATGATGTTATGATCATGAAACATATAATGAAGAGTGATGATAGTTATTAGAATAAAGGTATGATGAGTGATATTATTATGATAATGATATGGATAGTGATTCGATTATGATAATGATGATAATGATCATGATGATCATTAAGACGATGATGATATACGAATGATGATGGTTAAAAGTAATGAGGATGATTATGAACTAATAATAATAGTGATGATGATGAAGATAGGACGGAAATGATAAACTGTACCTATATGATTAATCTTTAAAAACAGGGGATAAATAAGAAATGAACTAGCAGTTAAGTGGTTTGGGTGTGTTTGGGTTAGCGAGAGGTCTTGGGTTCGAGGCAGAGCTAGGATATATATATATATTTTTTTTTTTTAAAAAGAAGAAGAAGGATACAGAAGTAAAGGTTAAAAACAATTTAAGTTGGGTGTTATTTCAGAATTGAAACACATAGTGTGATGATTAAGGATGTTATCGGGTTAGCGGGACGTCGCGGGTTCAAACCCGGACTTGGGCAATTTTTTTAAGGGCTACTCCTTTGAGGTAGTTATTACTAATACTCTTATTATTATTATTTCATTATTAATTTTTATTGTTATTGTTATTATTATTATTATTATTATTTATTATTGATTGTTATTTAGTAATTATTATTATTACCAATATTAGAAATAAGAGTATTAGTATAATTAATATTATTATCATTATTATTATTATTAAAATTTATAGTATTATTATTAATATGACTATTAAAATTTCTATTAGAATCATCAATTTTATTATAAGTACCATTATTATTTAAAATATTTTTTTTATGAAAACTAACATTTTTATCTTATCATTATTATCTTTTAATTAAAAATTATTATTATTACTAACATTACTTTTATTATTAGTATTATTATTATCAAAAATATTAATAACAGTATTATTACTAAATTTAATTACTTTTAGTATTATTATTATTCTCATAAAAAGATACAAATTTTGTATTTACTATTATTAATATTATTTTACCAAATAGCTATATAAGAATATATTTAAAACATATCGCATAACAACATTAATATTTTCATAATAAATACTAATTATTTATCTAAAGTATATAAAATAAATATAGTTAACATAGTTACCAATGAAACATTCAAGTTACTGAAATAACAATTAATAATAATATCTAAACTTGTTCGATTACAAGTATATGCTTTAATAAATATATGAATAATATAGGTTCGTGAATCTGAGGCCAACCCTACACTTGTTCAATGATGTCATATGTATTTTTACTACAAAATACAGTATGGTGAGTTTCATTTGCCTTTTTACCCTTTATATTTTTGGGCTGAGAATACATGCGCAATTTTTATAAATATTTTACGAAATAGACACAAGTAATTGAAACTACATTATATGGGTGAATGATCGAAGCCGAATATGCCCCTTTTGCTTGGTAGCCTAAGAATTAGTAAACCGATCTACTAATTGACGTGAATCCTAAAGATAGATCTATTGGGCCTAACGAACCCCATCCAAAGTACCGGATGCTTTAATACTTCGAATTCATTTTTTATCATGTCCGAAGGATTTCCCGGAATGATAGGGGATATTCTTATATGCATCTTGTTAATGTAGGTTACCAGGTGTTCACCATATGAATGATTTTTTGTCTCTATGCATGGGACGTATATTTATGAGAAATGGAAATGAAATTCTTGTGGTCTATTAAAATGATGAAAATGATCGATTATGATAAACTAATGAACTCACCAACCTTTTGGTTGACACTTGAAAGCATGTTTATTCTCAGGTATTAAAGAAATCTTTCGCTGTGCATTAGCTCATTTTAAGGATATTATTGGGAGTCATTCATGATATATTTCGAAAGACGTTGCATTCGAGTCGTTAAGTTCATCAAGATTATTATTATTAGGTCAATTATAGTTGAATGTATTATGAAATGGAATGCATGCCGTCAACTTTCATTGTAAAGAAAGTTTGTCTTTTAAAAACGAATGCAATGTTTGTAAAATGTATCATATAGAGGTCAATTACCTCGCGATGTAATCATATGTTATTGTATTCATTCTTATGGATTAGGACGGGTCTTTACATCAATCGCTCCTTCAGGCAACGATTCTAGCCAATCTTTGGCTTCTCCCTTTAATGTCCAGGGAAACAACATGAGATAGATCTGTTCATCCTCAACTTCTCTGATTTTAAATAGAGTACAGGTCCTATTAAATGTTCAAAGATGTTCGTTTGGATCTTATTTTGGTGTACCACTAAATTGGCATTGATTAGTGACCATGTGTAGGATTTTTCCTTTGATTTTGTAATCTGGTGCATTAATGTCTGGTTGAGTAATGGCATGACCTTGGCCCGTGCGTGTGGCTCTCATTCGGTCTTCCATACTTAGAGGTTGCATTTCTACCATATCGTAAATAGTTGAATCTGAATCACTAGAAGGTTCTGATTTAACGATTTCTTCCTCGATAATCTCCGGATGAATAATTTGTGGTTCAGGAGGAATGATTAGTGGTTCAGGATCTCTGAATTGTCCTTGAATATCCTCCCGGTTCTCAATTGTGAAGTCGGGTTCAAAAAGTGGATTATCAGAAATTTGAATTGGAGATCTTGTTCGACTAGATGATGATACTAAAGAAAAATCAACGGCGACAATATTGGCTAGATGTCTTGATCGGGTTACCGGAGGTGAACGTATGAAAGGTGGTGAACGTCTTGCTCGGTGCATTCACTGAATATCCTATTAGTTATAAATATAAAAATTATATAATTTATCAAATTAATAGACTTTTTTGATTTTGTCCACGTTTCGAATAGTCAATAGATGCAGTAGGTAGCCAGGATCCTTAAAATCGGAAAATCCACAACTCGCCACTAACAAATCCAACTATTACTACGAACCAGAAAATTTTAGATGTCTATCAATTTAACCTCTTAAAATAATTTTTCGTTGAAATTTAAAAGAAAATAAAAAGTCTATGTCCTAAAAACTAGAGCGTAGAAATGAAAAAGAAAAAGCGCGCGACAAAAAACAAGAGGTCGAAAAACAAAATAAACTTAGAAATTAAAGTTTTACGTCTAAAACTTAGCGTCGAAAAACTTAAAACTAAAAGTTACGATTAAAGTTCTAAAGATTCTTAAAGGAAAAACGGCAATTACTTAAAAGGCACTAAAATCTATAAACTACGTCGCAAAATTCTAAAGCGCCTAAATCTTAATCTAAAGAAAAAGCATTTAAGGGATTTTGCGGCAAGGCTTAAAGATCTAGAAATATAAAATAACTACTGCAAAAACTAAGTTTAAAACTAATTACGAACTATAAATATACAAATTACGATTAAACGATAAAAATATACAATTTATAAAAAGAAACAAAAAACGATAAAATTACTTATTTTTATATAAATATTATTTTTGTATTATTATTTTATAAAAGTATTAATTTTATAATTAATAAAACTAATTAAAACTTAAAAATACAAAATTAAATAAACTAAAACTAATTATCTTTAAATATAAGCCCTAATCTATATTTAATTAATTATAATTATAATTAAACCTAACCCTAATCGTACGTCTAAGGTTGCAAACCTGTCACCTCAGGTCATGCGACTGCATGAGCTTAGTGTTATATTTCCATGCGGTCGCATGGATCCAGAAACCAGGCCAGATTATTGGGATGTTACAGTTTCCTGGCCTGAATACTTTTAATTTTTTTTATATTATGTTTGTTATGTATTTATAAATTTTACAAAATTAAAATATAAGTAATATTTAGAATTATATTTTTAAGAACTAAAAAAAATACTTTTATACTTTATATAAATTATATAAAATATATTTTCTTTTTACTTAAACACTTAAATATATATATATATATATATATATATATAAATATTTAATATTTAAAACTTAAATATATTTTTACAAAAATAGCTTAAAAACTATTTTTTTATAGCGTTTCGCTTCGGCGTGATGTTCCCCGGCAGCGGCGCCAAAAATACTTGATGTATGCAGTGGCGTATACGAAATACTTATATTTTTATTACGAAAAACTATTAAGCAGTGTATACGAAATACTTATATTTTTATTACAAAAAACTATTAAATAGGATACAATTTTACACAAGTTATTTATTTATTTATAGAATGAATATACCTAGACCTTGCTACAACACTTATAGGCAGTGTACCTAATCGTAGAGTAGTGTAATTTTTTGTAAATCTGGTTCGTTCCACAGGGATACAGAAAATTTAAACACTATATTTTTAAACAATTATATTTGTATATATATATATATATATATATATATATATATATATATATATATATATATATATATATATATATATATTATTAAAGGGGGTTTTATCGTTTAATGACCGATTTGTCGATTTTAAGTCTTTTATCACAGTTAAAACCTAATGTAAAATATTAAATATAAATATAACTTAATTTAAAGCGTAAAGTAAATGACGATAAATAAAAGTGCGATAATTTAAAGTACGGTAAATAAAATGATAGTAAATAAAAATACGATGAGATATAAAATAAAAGAATTATGCTTATGTAAACTTCTGTAATGATGGTGTTTAACGTGTTGATTTTAATTTATTACCAAGGGTTAATTGTCTTTTGTCCTAGATTATTTGATATGTCCATCTGGTTTTGTCCATAATAGTCCATCGGTCATAATTATAAAGTGCGGGAGTCTTCGCCAAATTAACCTTATACCCGAAGTCAAATATTCCAACTAATTGGGGACTTAAACCGTAATACGGTTTTAATTCTTTGTTAATGATTACACCAGGTTATCGATTGCGTGTAATCCAAGGTTTTAATAATTTATTAACAGTTACACCAATTACCCTTGAATGTAATCCACCCCTATTTTAATGAGTCCATTGACTATTAATCCATTCCCGTGTCCGGTCAAATGAATAATTATTAGTATTTTATAAATATCCCGCCCACCGTACCCAGTCAAGCGTATGTAGTTATATATAAATACATCAAATTATAAATCTCTATATTAAATTAACGAGATATCATTTTGTTAGTATAAAGCCCATTAATAGCCCATAGTCCAATTTTCACAAGTGTCAGTCTTTTGTTCAAACCCCAATTATGGTCCAAAGCCCAATAACCCCGTCTTAATATTTAGTCCAACATCACGATTACTTTAGCTTAAATAAGCATAATAATAACTTAGCTACGAGACATTAATTTAAAAAGGTTGAACATAACTTACAATGAGTATTAATCGCGTAGTGTTACACGGACAGAGTTTTGACTTACAAAACCTTTAAACATTCGCTACAATAACCTTATTATTATTACCTTAATATTAAAATTATAATTATAAAATATAAATATAAATGTATTGAGAGAGAGTGAGTGAGGAAATATATTGATGAAGGTGTGTGAAACTCGGCTGAATTCGTTCCAATTTATAGAACCTGACCAGCATGTTGGGCTCATGCGATCGCATGGGGTTAAGGCTACTAGGCCATGCGATCGCATGGCTGCCTTATCCTACTAACATATCATTTAAAACGTGGGCTGCTCGATTTTATTTAATATATAATATAATATATATAATTTTATATAATATATATATATATATATATATATATATATATATATATATATATATATTATATTCTTGTGCATAGTTGACTTCTAATATAAGTTCATGTCCCGGTTCCAGATTTTCGAACGTCCTTTCGTACGCTTTAAAATCTTGTACTTTGCGTTCCGCGGCTTGTACTCTTGTAATTTTTAGACGTTTCTTATCAATAAATTGAACCACTTGAATTGTATCTTGTACATTTGAGCTTTTTGGTCATTTGCGTCTTCAAATCGTCAATTCTGTCTTTTGTCTTCATCTTTTATTATTTAAACGAATATCAATTGTAAATAAAACAATTGCAACTAAAAGCTTATCTTTCTGGAAGGATAATGCTATGAAATATTTGTTCGTTTTTAGCATTATCAATATGTCAGGCAAAGTTTACAGTAACAGGTACGCTAAGATATGAATTAGCAGATACGCTAAGATATGAATTTTGTCTACACACTATTCATGCAAACAATGCAGTAAGATGTGTCTAGACTAAGAATGATAAGCAGGTAATTTCCTAAGGATGATAAGCAAGTAATTTTCAACAAGAAATGATAAGCAAAACCTTTTGACATGCAGACACGGTCGAAGTCCAGACTCACTAATGCATCTTAATAAATATCCGTTAGACACACTAATGCAATACCTGGTTCGCTAAGACCACCGCTTTGATACCAACTGAAATGCCCCGTTCATATCGATTATAAATGTTACATAATAATTGATTTCATTGCGAGGTATTTGACCTCTATATGATACATTTTACAAACATTGCATTCGTTTTTAAAAGACAAACTTTCATTACAATGAAAGTTGACAGGCATGCATACCATTTCATAATATATCCAAACTATAAATGACTTAATAATAATCTTGTTGAACTCAACGACTCGAATGCAATGTCTTTTGAAATATGCCATGAATGACTCCAAGTAATATCTCTAAAATGAGCAAATGCACAGCGAAAGATTTCTTTCATACCTGAGAATAAACATGCTTAAAAGTGTCAACCAAAAGGTTGGTGAGTTCATTAGTTTATCTTAATCAATCATTTCTATAATTTTAATAGACCATAAGATTTTCATTTCCATTTTTCAATAACATGCAATCTGCATAAAAATCATTCATATGGTGAATGCTTGATAACTGAACTAACAGGATGCATATAGAATATCCCCCGTATACCGGCTCATCGCAATCAGTATGCTATATACCGGCCGTCGCAATCAGTATATATCGATCAAAGTACTAAAGCATTCGTACCCCGAATGGGACTTGTCAAGGTCCATAGATCTATCTTTAGGATTCGCGTCAATTAGTAGGCAATTATAACGTCCAAACTAATTCTTAGGCTACCAAGCTAAAAGGGGTGATATTCGATTTCGATAATCCAACCATAGAATGTAATTTTCGAGTACTTATGTCTATTTCATCAAACATTTATAAAACATCGCATGTATTCTCAGTCCCAAAAATATATATCGCAAAATCATTTAAAAAGGGAGTATTGAAACTCACAATACTGTATTTTGTAGTAAAAATACATATGACGGCATTGAACAAGTGTAGGGTTGGCCTCAGATTCACGAACCTATATTAAGTATATATGTATATTTATACGTTGGTCAATATCTGTCTAACAATTTAGGTCAAGTCGTAGTGTATCACATTCCTAATGCTCGAGATTATCATGCGGAAGTTAACAAAAGTCTTCTAATTCTAAAAATGACTTTCAAAGTCTATACCTGTTTATTATATATTTATTTTACCATAGTATAAGTCTTGATAGTTGAATGAATCGATAATTTACAAAACTCAAATTATCACATAACTGACTAAATTGTCATATTCAGAAATTTTTAGATAAATCGATGTAACTAGTTTACATATATTTATTTGTAATCTGATCGATCTTAGATCCGTCTTCCTTGTGGAATTGGATCAAGGATCGAGTTCAATGAGGAAGATTGGGGTGTTGTTGTTTGTTTTGGGCCCTGATGATCGTCTTTCACTTTTCAATCAAGTGATCAACCACCCCGACCCGGTCTTGATTGTTAATTAGCATGATTCACCTTAACTCAATGTAAATGTTCCTTGGGCAAAGTCACAAGTGAAAATTACAAAGGCCTTGGCAAATTATAGAGAATCAACAACCTATAAATGAGAGGCCAAGCTCCCTATTTATAGGATTCAGAATATTCGTGGTGTGCGGATCGCAGATCGCGCATTATCATACATTTGTGCGGATCGCGAATTATTGCGGATCATTGCGGATCATCGCGGATCATTGCGGATCATCGCGGATCATTGCGGATTCATGCACACTTGTGCTAAAACTTAGTGCAATCCTTGTGCAATGCGCAAGGTAGTGCTATGCGCACTATCAAGTCCCCCAAGTTCGGTATTATATATATTAAATATATAATGTCGAACTTGTAAGTATGCAATCATAGGGAATATAGCAATATATACACTTTCAAGTCCCCCCAGTTCGATATTATAAACTGAAAGTATATGATGTCGAACTCATGGCGCTTGTTTATTAAAGAGAAAATCATGTTGCAATGTTTATTTATATAGCGCTTTAAGTACTTTATCAATATTCATAATCACTAGCATTGTCCTTTGCAATTTCATTGTTTATTATTGTGCACATAATAAACAATTACTTTATGCGAAACAACCTGTATACGTGTGCTTTTCTGCACATTATGAATCTTCTAAGTCCGCTGAAACGATCCTTAGGTAAATATGTGTTTTATGCGAAGCATCTAAGCATGGCTAGATCAAATACTTAGGAAAAATGTAACAAGTTCCAACTTTTCACAAACACTTGTAATTTTATGTTATTCATCCAAGCGGGCTTTCTTCAACGCTTAGGCATTCATTGCGTATTTACACGCCAAGTGGTTTTCATTTACAAAATCAAAGTTCGCGTCCGCACTTGATAAAATTTGATCACGATTCATTTTTGGTCTCACGCATATTTAGCATTTTTTTGAGAAATTTTCTCGAAGCATATATGAAGCAAGTCAATTGAAGCTTATGTTAATATAACATATAGCACATGACATATTTTAAGCCTATCTTGCCAATGTGCATTTTTATTATAAAAACATATGATTTTAGCCTTCATGACCTCATGCATCGTGTGCAAAATCAATCAATAATTCGGCCATGCTTTTAAGCAATGTTACCACGTGCTTTTAGCACAAACAATAGTATTGCCACGGCCAAATACTCGCGGACTTAAACAATTTTGCAACGTGCGTATCGCACAAATGATGATATTGCCATGGCCATATGCTCATGGACTTAAGTAATGTTGCATTCTGCTTATAGCTCAAATAAAAATATTGCCAAAGATAGTGCTATGCACTATTCATTTATTTTTGCTTTAATTGTAGCGGTTTCAAACACCGCGAATTTTTGATAACTTCAGCGCTTTCGAACACCGCGATTTTTTGCTAACTTCAGCGGTTTCGAACACCGCGAATATTTGCTAACTTTAGCAATTTCAAACACCGCGAATTTTTGCCAACTTTAGCGGTTTCAAACACCGCGAATTTTTGCTAACTTCAGCGATTTTGAATGTGCGTATATAATTTTGTATTGAAAATGGCGTACCAAATTTAATAATCACATGAATCTGATGACATCACCAACTTTTCATTACCATAATATGAGCTAATGCGTAGATTAAATGATCTTTAATCAAAGCTGGACAGGAATTTGCTGTTAACCTAATGATCTTAAATCGCGACTGAAACAAAATATGAATAACGCGATCTTTAAATCACAATTTGTCAATTACTCAGTGATCTCCAATCGTAATCGAATAGCAATAACATTCTCTAAATAATAATTCGCAAACGAATTTTACAATATCCATCTCAGATCTCATGCACTAGATTATACCTCATAAAAATAAGGTCACTTTTAAACTATATTTTATATCAGAATCAGACATTTGTTTAATCGGAAAATCAGACCAAATTTTTCCTTCTCATTTCACTTGCCATAATTAATTAGTATATTATGCTTTGAGATTAGAAAAATGTACAGATCTGATTTCGATACTTCAATCCGATTACCGATGTGTGACAACACGTCTCCCACGGATGGCGCCAATTGATCGATCCTGGATCCGTCTTCCTTGCGGAATTGGATCAAGGATCGAGTGCAATGAGGAGGATTGGGGTGTTGTTGTTTGTTTTGGGCTCTGATGATCGTCTTTTACTTTTCAATCAAGTGATCAACCACCCTGACCCGGTCTTGATTGTTAATTAGCATGATTTACCCTAATTCAATGTAAATGTTCCTTAGGCAAAGTCACAAGAGAAAATTACAAAGGCCTTGGCAAATTGCAGAGAATCAACAACCTATAAATGAGAGGCCAAGCTCCCTATTTATAGGATTCAGAATATTCGCGGTGTGCGGATCGCAGATCGCGGATTATCATACATTTGTGCGGATCACGGATTATAGCGGATTATTGCGGATCATCGCGGATTCCTGCGCACTTGTGCTAAAACTTAGTGCAATCCTTGTGCAATGCGCAAGGTAGTGCTATGCGCACTATCATAATCTACATGTTGTTTTAATGAATTATATGTTATTTTAAAAATTGAATAACTTATATTTATTCTACATATTTTAACTAATTTATATTTATATAGAAATATTTCTTAAATTATTTCATCATTTATTATAATGTATTAATGATAAAAATTTATTTTAATATATGGTAAAAATATATTTTTATATATTAAGTATTATAATTTATATAACGTTTACATAATATCATTTTAATGATAAAAATGTAGTGATATGTATCATAAATATATATTTGTTTCAAACATTTATTTGATTAAATAATATAATATTGATATAATAATAATGAACCAAAAGTTGTATTATTTTGTAATAATAATAATAATATTAATTATTTTAATAATAATAATAATAATAATAATAATAATAATAATAATAACAATGTTTATATTTACTAACTATAATAATAATTTTGATAATAAATAATAATCTTTTGTAATAATACTAATGTCATAATAATAATATTACTAATAATGATAAAAATAATGAAAACGGTATTTTTTTTTAAATATTAACTATAATAATAATAATATTTTATATAAAAATAATAATTCTATTCAAAATAATAATTTTTAATAATAATAATAATACTAAAATGATAATAATAATGATATTTTATAATAATAATGATATTTCTATTAAAATGATAATTTTAATAAAAATGATAGTTTTAATATTAATGAGACTTTTAATAATAATAATAATAATAATAATAATAATAATAAAATGATAAATATAATAAAAATAATAAAAATGATATTTTTATCTAAATCAATATCTTACAATATTTTAATTTCATCGATACTTATACTCATTATTTCCTAATCGATTTGTTTAATAACTTTTAGTCCTGTTTTATATCGAATTCATAATAATGATAATAATAATAATAATCATAATAATTAGATGATACTAATATTAGTTTTAATGATAATGATACTAATAATAATAATTATGATAATACTAATGATAATACTAATAATTATAATAATAATAATAATAATAATAATAATAATAATAATAATAATAATAATAATAATAATAATAATAATAATAATAATAATAATAATAATAATAATAATAATAATAATAACCTTAGTGATAATATCGATAGTATTAATAATAACAATAACAATTTTAAATATAATACTTATATTGATAACGATAATGATAATAATAATAATAATAATAATTATTAGATAATAATAATAATGACGATAACAATAACGACGATAGTAATATTCATAATAATAATATTAGAATTAATGATAATTCAGTTGACCATATATTTTAATCCGTTCATCGAAACCACACGATTTCTAAATGAAAAGTTATTAATTTTTTGTCAGCTTTCCAACGACATGCATATCATATACTTTATATCAGTAGCATATGTATCAAATTCATGATTCATCATAAACTATCTAACGATAAAATTAAGCATACAAGCATGCAAAATCATATATACTCGAGCACTAGTTAGGGATACACTACTAATATATAAAAGATAATATATGAATGTTCACGTATCAATATTGTGATTCAATATTGCAGGAAAGTACGTAGACGCAACGGAAATGATAAACGCTAGGTTGGCCTCACGAGTTATACCCCCGAACAATACCCATAACCTCCATAGCTATAACTCATAATTTCCTTAGCTCTATCCCGCTCGAAAAACCCGTTTTGAAATAGCTCGCTCATGACCTCGGCGTAGTATTTTATGTATAATACTAATAATAATAATATTAATACTAATACTAATAATAATAAGATTAATAATAATAATAATAATAATAATAATAATAATAATAATAATAATAATAATAATAATAATAATAGTAATAATAATAATAATAATAATAATAATAATAATAATAATAATAATAATAATAAATTAAATTAAATATTACGGAGTATAGAGATCAGAGAGAGATTGAAAGAGTGTGTGTGTAACACTGAATTCGTCGAGCTTTTATAGAGAAGTTCTGGCCAGCCATCTCATGCGATCGCATGGGTTTGAAGGCCATTAGCCATGCGATCGAATGGCTCCCTTCTCCACCTCACAATCGCATTATTTTGGGCCACCGACACTTTTATTATATAATATATATTTATATATTAAATTTATATAATTATATATTATATTATATTCACGTGCATAGTTAACTTGTAACTTTAGTTCCGATGACTTATACGTTAACGCTCGACTCATCTCCCGGTTCCGGTTTCTTGAAGGTCGTTTCGTACACTTAGAAAACTTGTACTTTACGTTTCGTGACTCGTACCCTTGTAAAAATATAGACTTAAATTATCAATAACTATATCACTTGAAATATAACTTTAACGTTCAAGTGTTTTGGTCATTTTCTTCTTTAATTCATTGTCTCGTTAATATAAATGTATATGATAATATTAATTCGAATTAAAACGTTTTTGTATCTAGTTCATATCTCGTCACATTGTAAAATATATATATTTTTTCATTTAGAAATATAAATTTATATATAATAGAAATATTTATTTAAATATAATATTTAGTTTTTCAAAACTAATAAATTTCAGAGTTTATATAATTGAAAATCATTTTCATAATATAACATAATTTGATATGAATCTTTTATGTACTAGCTTTTACTCTGACTTCTCAAATATTCTAATTAACTTATTTAAATATTAATCAAATCACTAACCGAACACTAATATCATTTATTAAATAATTCAAAATATATATATAAGCACGTTTTTAATTACACGTTGTAAGTTATTTATATATTTATATTCAATTAAATCACGGACCGTTATTATTTATAACTTGTCAAAAGATTTCTAAAAAGATTCTAAATTTTAAGATAACGTTAAAACCTTTATTGTAGTGACCCGAACTTTTACATGTTATATATATATATATATATATATATATATATATATATATATATATATATATATATATATATATATATATATATTAAATGAAATTGTTATTTACATGATTAAGTGTTTCCAACATGTTAAGCAATCAAACTTGTTAAGACTTGATTAATTGAAATAGGTTTCATATAGACAATTGACCACCCAAGTTGACCGGTGATTCACGAACGTTAAAACTTGTAAAAACTATACGATGACATATATATGGTTATATATATAGTTAACATGATTTTATTATAAGTATGTATCTCATTAGGTATTTTAACAATGAGTTATATACATAAAAATGAGACTATTAATTTAAGAAACTCGAAAACGATATATATAACGATTATCGTTATAACAACATCTTACTAGGTACATATGAATCATATTAAGATATTGATACACTTGGTTAATTATGTTAAATGATAAGTAAATATATTATTAAGTGTATTAACAATGAAATACATATGTAAAAATAAGACTACTAACTTAATGATTTCAAAACGAGACATATATGTAACGATTATCGTTGTAACGACATTTAACTGTATATATATCATACTAAGATATATTATATATCATAATATCATGATAATATAACAATTTAACATCTCATTTGTTATAATAAA
This sequence comes from Rutidosis leptorrhynchoides, assembly GCF_046630445.1. Classification (NCBI taxonomy): domain Eukaryota; kingdom Viridiplantae; phylum Streptophyta; class Magnoliopsida; order Asterales; family Asteraceae; genus Rutidosis; species Rutidosis leptorrhynchoides. The sequence goes on from NC_092340.1 coordinate 206,309,175, forward strand.
CAATGGGTTAACAACATTCAAAAAGATCGTTAACCTAAAGGTTTCAAAACAACATTTACATGTAACGACTAACGATGACTTAACGACTCAGTTAAAATGTATATACATGTAGTGTTTTAATATGTATTCATACACTTTTGAAAGACTTCAAGACACTTATCAAAATACTTCTACTTAACAAAAAAGCTTACAATTACATTCTCGTTCAGTTTCATCAACAATTCTACTCGTATTCACCCGTATTCGTACTCGTACAATACACAGCTTTTAGATGTATGTACTATTGGTATATACACTCCAATGATCAGCTCTTAGCAGCCCATTTGAGTCACCTAACACATGTGGGAACCATCATTTGGCAACTAGTGTAGTGACCCGAACTTTTCTATGTTTATATATATATTAAATGAAATTGTTATTTACATGATTAAGTGTTTCCAACATGTTAAGCAATCAAACTTGTTAAGACTTGATTAATTGAAATAGGTTTCATATAGACAATTGACCACCCAAGTTGACCGGTGATTCACGAACGTTAAAACTTGTAAAAACTATATGATGACATATATATGGTTATATATATAGTTAACATAATTTTATTATAAGTATGTATCTCATTAGGTATTTTAACAATGAGTTATATACATAAAAATGAGACTATTAATTTAAGAAACTCGAAAACGATATATATAACGATTATCGTTATAACAACGTCTTACTAGGTACATATGAATCATATTAAAATATTGATACACTTGGTTAAATATGTTAAATGATAAGTAAATATATTATTAAGTGTATTAACAATGAAATACATATGTAAAAATAAGACTACTAACTTAATGATTTCGAAACGAGACATATATGTAACGATTATCATTATAACGACATTTAACTGTATATATATCATACTAAGATATATTATATGTCATAATATCATGATAATATAACAATTTAACATCTCATTTGTTAAAATAAACAATGGGTTAACAACATTTAACAAGATCGTTAACCTAAAAGTTTCAAAACAACATTTACATGTAACGACTAACGATGACTTAACGACCCAGTTAAAATGTATATACATGTAGTGTTTTAATATGTATTCATACACTTTTGAAAGAATTCAAGACACTTATCAAAATACTTCTACTTAACAAAAATGCTTACAATTACATCCTCGTTCAGTTTCATCAACAATTTTACTCGTATGCACCCGTATTCGTACTCGTACAATACACAGCTTTTAGATGTATGTATTATTGGTATATTTTAACACCCCGTCAAAAATCCCTTTAACGGAATGTTAACTCTGGTCCCAGTGCTTGGCTTGACTTCTACGTAACAGCAATATTCTACAGCGGAAGCAATTAATACCTGAGAATAAAACACGCAAAACGGATCAACAACAATGTTGAGTGAATCTACAGGTTTTAGGTAAACAATACAGTATGTTTAAGAAATACATTTCGAAAACGGTTATTAGTGGAAGACCACCAAGGTTCAATGTTAAAAGTTAGACAACTCCGTGTCCCATTTCAAAAGTTTGTTGACACTACCATGTCAAGTTTCAATCATTTGTAGACAATACCATGTCAAGTTTCAAATATTCGTAGACAATACCATGTCAAGTTTTATCTCATTTGTTCGTAAACCACAGTTTTAAATAACGTTGTATAGTATCTGAAAAAACAGTTATCAGAAATATAGTTTAATTTCCTTGACCGCGAGATTTTACAAGTACAACTCCAAGTTGCGAAACGTTTGCATAATCTATGAGCACCTGAATACTAGCAATGACCCAAGTATAGAATCCACTATACCTGCCTTTACCTCATAAAAATGTTATACACTTGTACGAATGTATTATGTTCAAAGTAAATGCACCACAGTTTTTATAGCGGGTGAGGTTGTCAACCTAACGGATCCGTCCATCTAAATTGTGCCTACACCGATGGTATTTAAAGTATTCAATGAAATGTCCCGTTCTTATTGATTAAAAACGTTCCATATTAATTGATTTCGTTGCGAGGTTTTGACCTCTATATGAGACGTTTTTCAAAGACTGCATTCCTTTTTAAAACAAACCATAACCTTTATTTCATAAATAAAGGTTTAAAAAGCTTTACGTAGATTATCAAATAATGATAATCTAAAATATCCTGTTTACACACGACCATTACATAATGGTTTACAATACAAATATGTTACATCGAAATCAGTTTCTTGAATGCAGTTTTTACACAATATCATACAAACATGGACTCCAAATCTTGTCCTTATTTTAGTATGCAACAGCGGAAGCTCTTAATATTCACCTGAGAATAAACATGCTTTAAACGTCAACAAAAATGTTGGTGAGTTATAGGTTTAACCTATATATATCAAATCGTAACAATAGACCACAAGATTTCATATTTCAATACACATCCCATACATAGAGATAAAAATCATTCGTATGGTGAACACCTGGTAACCGACAATAACAAGATGCATATATAAGAATATCCCCATCATTCCGGGACACCCTTCGGATATGATATAAATTTCGAAGTACTAAAGCATCCGGTACTTTGGATGGGGTTTGTTAGGCCCAATAGATCTATCTTTAGGATTCGCGTCAATTAGGGTGTCTGTTCCCTAATTCTTAGATTACCAGACTTAATAAAAAGGGGTATATTCGATTTCGATAATTCAACCATAGAATGTAGTTTCACGTACTTGTGTCTATTTTGTAAATCATTTATAAAACCTGCATGTATTCTCATCCCAAAAATATTAGAGTTTAAAAGTGGGACTATAACTCACTTTCACAGATTTTTACTTCGTCGGGAAGTAAGACTTGGCCACTGGTTGATTCACGAACCTATAACAATATATACATATATATCAAAGTATGTTCAAAATATATTTACAACACTTTTAATATATTTTGATGTTTTAAGTTTATTAAGTCAGCTGTCCTCGTTAGTAACCTACAACTAGTTGTCCACAGTTAGATGTACAGAAATAAATCGATAAATATTATCTTGAATCAATCCACGACCCAGTGTATACGTATCTCAGTATTGATCACAACTCAAACTATATATATTTTGGAATCAACCTCAACCCTGTATAGCTAACTCCAACATTCACATATAGAGTGTCTATGGTTGTTCCGAAATATATATAGATGTGTCGACATGATAGGTCGAAACATTGTATACGTGTCTATGGTATCTCAAGATTACATAATATACAATACAAGTTGATTAAGTTATGGTTGGAATAGATTTGTTACCAATTTTCACGTAGCTAAAATGAGAAAAATTATCCAATCTTGTTTTACCCATAACTTCTTCATTTTAAATCCGTTTTGAGTGAATTAAATTGCTATGGTTTCATATTGAACTCTATTTTATGAATCTAAACAGAAAAGTATAGGTTTATAGTCGGAAAAATAAGTTACAAGTCGTTTTTGTAAAGGTAGTCATTTCAGTCGAAAGAACGACGTCTAGATGACCATTTTAGAAAACATACTTCCACTTTGAGTTTAACCATAATTTTTGGATATAGTTTCATGTTCATAATAAAAATTATTTTCTCAGAATAACAACTTTTAAATCAAAGTTTATCATAGTTTTTAATTAACTAACCCAAAACAGCCCGCGGTGTTACTACGACGGCGTAAATCCAGTTTTACGGTGTTTTTCGTGTTTCCAGGTTTTAAATCATTAAGTTAGCATATCATATAGATATAGAACATGTGTTTAGTTGATTTTAAAAGTCAAGTTAGAAGGATTAACTTTTGTTTGCGAACAAGTTTAGAATTAACTAAACTATGTTCTAGTGATTACAAGTTTAAACCTTCGAATAAGATAGCTTTATATGTATGAATCGAATGATGTTATGAACATCATTACTACCTTAAGTTCCTTGGATAAACCTACTGGAAAATAGAAAAATGGATCTAGCTTCAATGGATCCTTGGATGGCTCGAAGTTCTTGAAGCAGAATCATGACACGAAAACAAGTTCAAGTAAGATCATCACTTGAAATAAGATTGTTATAGTTATAGAAATTGAACCAAAGTTTGAATATGATTATTACCTTGTATTAGAATGATAACCTACTGTAAGAAACAAAGATTTCTTGAGGTTGGATGATCACCTTACAAGATTGGAAGTGAGCTAGCAAACTTGAAAGTATTCTTGATTTTATGAAACTAGAACTTTTGGAATTTATGAAGAACACTTAGAACTTGAAGATAGAACTTGAGAGAGATCAATTAGATGAAGAAAATTGAAGAATGAAAGTGTTTGTAGGTGTTTTTGGTCGTTGGTGTATGGATTAGATATAAAGGATATGTAATTTTGTTTTCATGTAAATAAGTCATGAATGATTACTCATATTTTTGTAATTTTATGAGATATTTCATGCTAGTTGCCAAATGATGGTTCCCACATGTGTTAGGTGACTCACATGGGCTGCTAAGAGCTGATCATTGGAGTGTATATACCAATAGTACATACATCTAAAAGCTGTGTATTGTACGAGTACGAATACGGGTGCATACGAGTAGAATTGTTGATGAAACTGAACGAGGATGTAATTGTAAGCATTTTTGTTAAGTAGAAGTATTTTGATAAGTGTATTGAAGTCTTTCAAAAGTGTATAAATACATATTAAAACACTACATGTATATACATTTTAACTGAGTCGTTAAGTCATCGTTAGTCGTTACATGTAAGTGTTGTTTTGAAACCTTTAGGTTAACGATCTTGTTAAATGTTGTTAACCCAATGTTTATAATATCAAATGAGATTTTAAATTATTATATTATCATGATATTATCATGTATGAATATCTCTTAATATGATATATATACATTAAATGTCTTTACAACGATAATCGTTACATATATGTCTCGTTTAAAAATCATTAAGTTAGTAGTCTTGTTTTTACATATGTAGTTCATTGTTAATATACTTTATGATATGTTTTCTTATCATAGTATCATGTTAACTATATATATATATCCATATATATGTCATCATATAGTTTTTACAAGTTTTAACGTTCGTGAATCACCGATCAACTTGGGTGGTCAATTGTCTATATGAAACATATTTCAATTAATCAAGTCTTAACAAGTTTGATTGCTTAACATGTTGGAAACATTTAATCATGTAAATATCAATCTCAATTAATATATATAAACATGGAAAAGTTCGGGTCACTACAGTACCTACCCGTTAAATAAATTTCGTCCCGAAATTTTAAGCTGTTGAAGGTGTTGACGAATCTTCTGGAAATAGATGCGGGTATTTCTTCTTCATCTGATCTTCACGCTCCCAGGTGAGCTCGGGTCCTCTACGAGCATTCCATCGAACCTTAACAATTGGTATCTTGTTTTGCTTAAGTCTTTTAACCTCACGATCCATTATTTCGACTGGTTCTTCGATGAATTGAAGTTTTTCGTTGATTTGGATTTCATCTAACGGAATAGTGAGATCTTCTTTAGCAAAACATTTCTTCAAATTCGAGACGTGGAAAGTGTTATGTACAGCCGCGAGTTGTTGAGGTAACTCAAGTCGGTAAGCTACTGGTCCGACACGATCAATAATCTTGAATGGTCCAATATACCTTGGATTTAATTTCCCTCGTTTACCAAATCGAACAACGCCTTTCCAAGGTGCAACTTTAAGCATGACCATCTCTCCAATTTCAAATTCTATATCTTTTCTTTTAATGTCAGCGTAGCTCTTTTGTCGACTTTGGGCGGTTTTCAACCGTTGTTGAATTTGGATGATCTTCTCGGTAGTTTCTTGTATAATCTCCGGACCCGTAATCTGTCTATCCCCCACTTCACTCCAACAAATCGAAGACCTGCACTTTCTACCATAAAGTGCTTCAAACGGCGCCATCTCAATGCTTGAATGGTAGCTGTTGTTGTAGGAAAATTCTGCTAACGGTAGATGTCGATCCCAACTGTTTCCGAAATCAATAACACATGCTCGTAGCATGTCTTCAAGCGTTTGTATCGTCCTTTCACTCTGCCCATCAGTTTGTGGATGATAGGCAGTACTCATGTCTAGACGAGTTCCTAATGCTTGCTGTAATGTCTGCCAGAATCTTGAAATAAATCTGCCATCCCTATCAGAGATAATAGAGATTGGTATTCCATGTCTGGAGACGACTTCCTTCAAATACAGTCGTGCTAACTTCTCCATCTTGTCATCTTCTCTTATTGGTAGGAAGTGTGCTGATTTGGTGAGACGATCAACTATTACCCAAATAGTATCAAAACCACTTGCAGTCCTTGGCAATTTAGTGATGAAATCCATGGTAATGTTTTCCCATTTCCATTCCGGGATTTCGGGTTGTTGAAGTAGACCTGATGGTTTCTGATGCTCAGCTTTGACCTTAGAACACGTCAAACATTCTCCTACGTATTTAGCAACATCGGCTTTCATACCCGGCCACCAAAAATGTTTCTTGAGATCCTTGTACATCTTCCCCGTTCCAGGATGTATTGAGTATCTGGTTTTATGAGCTTCTCTAAGTACCATTTCTCTCATATCTCCAAATTTTGGTACCCAAATCCTTTCAGCCCTATACCGGGTTCCGTCTTCCCGAATATTAAGATGCTTCTCCGATCCTTTGGGTATTTCATCCTTTAAATTTCCCTCTTTTAAAACTCCTTGTTGCGCCTCCTTTATTTGAGTAGTAAGGTTATTATGAATCATTATATTCATAGATTTTACTCGAATGGGTTCTCTGTCCTTCCTGCTCAAGGCATCGGCTACCACATTTGCCTTCCCCGGGTGGTAACGAATCTCAAAGTCGTAATCATTCAATAATTCAATCCACCTACGCTGCCTCATATTCAGTTGTTTCTGATTAAATATGTGTTGAAGACTTTTGTGGTCGGTATATATAATACTTTTGACCCCATATAAGTAGTGCCTCCAAGTCTTTAATGCAAAAACAACCGCGCCTAATTCCAAATCATGCGTCGTATAATTTTGTTCGTGAATCTTCAATTGTCTAGATGCATAAGCAATCACCTTCGTTCGTTGCATTAATACACAACCGAGACCTTGCTTTGATGCATCACAATAAATCACAAAATCATCATTCCCTTCAGGCAATGACAATATAGGTGCCGTAGTTAGCTTTTTCTTGTTCATCATTCCATTCAAATTTCTTCCCTTTATGCGTTAATGTAGTCAAGGGTTTTGCTATTCTGGAAAAGTCTTGGATGAACCTTCTGTAGTAACCAGCTAGTCCTAAAAACTGGCGTATGTGTTTCGGAGTTTTCGGGGTTTCCCACTTTTCAACAGTTTCTATCTTTGCCGGATCCACCTTAATACCTTCTTTGTTCACTATGTGACCGAGGAATTGAACTTCTTCCAACCAAAATGCACACTTTGAAAACGTAGCGTACAATTCTTCCTTCCTCAATACTTCTAACACCTTTCTTAAATGTTCACCGTGTTCTTGGTCATTCTTTGAGTAAATAAGTATGTCATCAATGAAAACAATGACAAACTTGTCAAGGTATGGTCCACACACTCGGTTCATAAGGTCCATGAACAAAGCTGGTGCATTAGTTAAACCAAACGGCATGACCATAAACTCGTAATGACCGTAACGTGTTCTGAAAGCAGTCTTTGGAATATCATCTTCTTTCACCCGCATTTGATGATACCCGGAACGTAAGTCAATCTTTGAATAAACAGACGAGCCTTGTAGTTGATCAAATAAGTCGTCGATTCTCGGTAGTGGGTAGCGGTTCTTGATGGTAAGTTTGTTCAACTCTCGGTAGTCGATACACAACCTGAATGTACCATCTTTCTTCTTGACAAACAAAACAGGAGCTCCCCACGGTGATGTGCTTGGTCGAATGAAACCACGCTCTAAAAGTTCTTGTAATTGGCTTTGTAGTTCTTTCATCTCGCTGGGTGCGAGTCTGTAAGGAGCACGAGCTATTGGTGCAGCTCCTGGTATAAGATCTATTTGAAATTCAACGGATCGATGTGGGGGTAATCCTGGTAATTCTTTCGGAAATACATCGGGAAATTCTTTTGCGACGGGAACATCATTGATGCTCTTTTCTTCAGTTTGTACTTTCTCGACGTGTGCTAGAACAGCATAGCAACCTTTTCTTATTAGTTTTTGTGCCTTCAAATTACTAATAAGATGTAGCTTCGTGTTGCCCTTTTCTTCGTACACCATTAAGGGTTTTCCTTTTTCTCGTATAATGCGAATTGCATTTTTGTAACAAACGATCTCCGCTTTCATCTCCTTCAGCCAGTCCATGCCAACTATTACATCAAAACTCCCTAACTCTACTGGTATCAAATCAATCTTAAATATTTCGCTAACCAGTTTAATTTCTCGATTCCGACATATATTATCTGCTGAAATTAATTTACCATTTGCTAATTCGAGTAAAAATTTACTATCCAAAGGCGTCAATGGACAACTTAATTTAGCACAAAAATCTCTACTCATATAGCTTCTATCCGCACCCGAATCAAATAAAACGTAAGCAGATTTATTGTCAATAAGAAACGTACCCGTAACAAGCTCCGGGTCTTCCTGTGCCTCTACCGCATTAATATTGAAAACTCTTCCACGGCCTTGTCCATTCGTGTTCTCCTGGTTCGGGCAATTTCTAATAATGTGGCCTGGTTTTCCACATTTATAACAAACTACATTGGCATAACTTGCTCCGACACTACTTGCTCCGCCATTACTCGTTCCGACACCATTTGTTCCTTTCGTTCTATTAACCCCTGGTCCGTAGACCTCACACTTCGCCGCGCTATGACCATTTCTTTTACACTTGTTGCAAAATTTGGTGCAGAACCCCGAGTGATTCTTTTCACACCTTTGGCACAGCTGCTTCTGATTGTTGTTGTTGTTGCGGTTATTATTGTTGTTGGGATGATTGTTGTAGTTGCTGTTGTTGTTGTTGTTGTTGGGCCGTTTGTTGTAGTTGCGATTGATGTTGCGATTGTTGGGATAATTGTTGCGATTATTGTTGTAATTGCTGTTGTTGTTGTATTGGTGATTCTTATCACCATTTTCCTCCCACTTTCTTTTGACTTGCTTCACATTGGCCTCTTCAGCAGTCTGTTCTTTAATTCTTTCTTCAATCTGGTTCACTAGTTTGTGAGCCATTCTACATGCCTGTTGTATGGAGGCGGGCTCGTGTGAACTTATATCTTCTTGGATTCTTTCCGGTAATCCTTTCACAAACGCGTCGATCTTCTCTTCCTCATCTTCGAATGCTCCCAGACACAATAGGCACAATTCTGTGAATCGTCTTTCGTACGTGGTAATATCAAATCCTTGGGTTCGTAACCCTCTAAGTTCTGTCTTGAGCTTATTGACCTCGGTTCTGGGACGGTACTTCTCGTTCATCAAGTGCTTGAATGCTGACCACGGTAGTGCGTACGCATCATCTTGTCCCACTTGCTCTAGATAGGTATTCCACCATGTTAACGCAGAACCTGTGAAGGTATGCGTAGCGTACTTCACTTTGTCCTCTTCAGTACACTTACTTATGGCAAACACCGATTCAACCTTCTCGGTCCACCGTTTCAATCCGATCGGTCCTTCGGTTCCATCAAATTCCAAAGGTTTGCAGGCAGTGAATTCTTTGTAGGTGCATCCTACACGATTTCCTGTACTGCTAGATCCAAGGTTATTGTTGGTATGTAGCGCAGCCTGTACTGCGGCTATGTTTGAAGCTAGAAAAGTACGGAATTCCTCTTCATTCATATTCACGGTGTGTCGAGTAGTCGGTGCCATTTCCTTCAAAATAGTTAAATGGAACAAGTTAATCATACAGAATATTAAGAGTAGTTAATAGTATTTCGTAGCATAATATGAACTCATTTATAAAAGCTTTTTCTTCATATTAGCGTTTTATAAGTTTAAATTCGGGTAGTACCTACCCGTTAAATTCATACTTAGTAGCTAATATACAATTCAACTACTACAATTCTATATGAAAAACTGATTGTAATAATATTTCGCGTTCAAACTTTGATACAATATTTTACAAACTTACAATACCGCTTATTTTACATAAAGCATGAAATATAGCACACAATAACTTTGATACAAGATAGTTGTGAAGACAATTCTAGCTAGTACACAAGTCGTTCGGCAAAGGCAATAAAGACACGTAATTCATACGTCCAGAAACAAGTCATGCATTCTGGTTTTACTAGGACTACTTCCCATCCTTGGTCTTGTGCAACATAACCGTTATGGCCGTTGATAAGACAGCGTGTTGTAACGTCGTCAAAGGGACGAGGGTTACGTAATGTCCAACAGTCCCGTAATAATCTAAAAACCTCATTTCTTACCCCAATTACCGACTCCGTCACTTGTGGAAACGTTTTGTTTAATAGTTGTAGCCCGATGTTCTTGTTCTCACTTTGGTGAGAAGCGAACATTACTAATCCGTAAGCATAACATGCTTCTTTATGTTGCATGTTAGCCGCTTTTTCTAAATCACGAAGTCCAATATTCGGATATATTGAGTCAAAATAATTTCTTAACCCGTTGCGTAAAATAGCATTTGAGTTCCCCGCAATATATGCGTCAAAGTAAACACATCGTAACTTATGGGTTTCCCAATGTGATATCCCCCATCTTTCAAACGAAAGTCTCTTATAAACCAAGACATTCTTAGAACGTTCTTCGAATGTCTTACAAACTGATCTCGCCTTAAATAGTTGTGCCGAGGAATTCTGGCCGACTCTAGACAAGATTTCATCAATCATGTCTCCGGGTAGGTCTCTTAAAATATTGGGTTGTCTATCCATTTTGTGTTTTTAAACTGTAAGATAGACAAGAGTTAGATTCATAAAAAAATACTTATTAATACAAGCAATTTTTACATATATCATAAAGCATACGAACACTATATTACATATATTACACCACACGAATACAACTATCTTATTCCGACTCGCTCGTTTCTTCTTCTTCGGTTTTGGTTCGTTTTGCCAAGTTTCTAGGGATATATGATGTTCCCCTAATACGAGCCGTCGTTGTCCACATTGGTTTAGAAAAACCTGGTGGTTTAGAGGTTCCCGGGTCATTGTTACAACTTAAGGACTTCGGGGGTTGACGATACATATAAAGTTCATCGGGGTTGGAATTAGATTTCTCTATTTTTATGCCCTTTCCCTTATTATTTTCTTTTGCCTTTTTAAATTCAGTTGGGGTAATTTCTATAACATCATCGGAATTCTCGTCGGAATCCGATTCATCGGAGAATTGGTAATCCTCCCAATATTTTGCTTCCTTGGCGGAAACACCATTGACCATAATTAACTTTGGTCGGTTGGTTGAGGATTTTCTTTTACTTAACCGTTTTATTATTTCCCCCACCGGTTCTATTTCTTCATCCGGTTCCAATTCTTCTTCCGGTTCCGATTCTTCTTCCGGTTCCGACTCTTCTTCCGGTTCCTCTTCGGGAACTTGTGAATCAGTCCACAAATCATTCCAATTTACATTTGACTCTTCATTATTATTAGGTGAGTCAATGGGACTTGTTCTAGAGGTAGACATCTATCACATAATATCAAACACGTTAAGAGATTAATATATCACATAATATTCATATGTTAAAAATATATAGTTTCCAACAAAAATGTTAAGCAATCATTTTTAAAGAAAACACGGTCGAAGTCCAGACTCACTAATGCATCCTAACAAACTCGATAAGACACACTAATGCAAATTTTCTGGTTCTCTAAGACCAACGCTCGGATACCAACTGAAATGTCCCGTTCTTATTGATTAAAAACGTTCCATATTAATTGATTTCGTTGCGAGGTTTTGACCTCTATATGAGACGTTTTTCAAAGACTGCATTCCTTTTTAAAACAAACCATAACCTTTATTTCATAAATAAAGGTTTAAAAAGCTTTACGTAGATTATCAAATAATGATAATCTAAAATATCCTGTTTACACACGACCATTACATAATGGTTTACAATACAAATATGTTACATCAAAATCAGTTTCTTGAATGCAGTTTTTACACAATATCATACAAACATGGACTCCAAATCTTGTCCTTATTTTAGTATGCAACAGCGGAAGCTCTTAATATTCACCTGAGAATAAACATGCTTTAAACGTCAACAAAAATGTTGGTGAGTTATAGGTTTAACCTATATATATCAAATTGTAACAATAGACCACAAGATTTCATATTTCAATACACATCCCATACATAGAGATAAAAATCATTCGTATGGTGAACACCTGGTAACCGACAATAACAAGATGCATATATAAGAATATCCCCATCATTCCGGGACACCCTTCGGATATGATATAAATTTCGAAGTACTAAAGCATCCGGTACTTTGGATGGGGTTTGTTAGGCCCAATAGATCTATCTTTAGGATTCGCGTCAATTAGGGTGTCTGTTCCCTAATTCTTAGATTACCAGACTTAATAAAAAGGGGCATATTCGATTTCGATAATTCAACCATAGAATGTAGTTTCACGTACTTGTGTCTATTTTGTAAATCATTTATAAAACCTGCATGTATTCTCATCCCAAAAATATTAGAGTTTAAAAGTGGGACTATAACTCACTTTCACAGATTTTTACTTCGTCGGGAAGTAAGACTTGGCCACTGGTTGATTCACGAACCTATAACAATATATACATATATATCAAAGTATGTTCAAAATATATTTACAACACTTTTAATATATTTTGATGTTTTAAGTTTATTAAGTCAGCTGTCCTCGTTAGTAACCTACAACTAGTTGTCCACAGTTAGATGTACAGAAATAAATCGATAAATATTATCTTGAATCAATCCACGACCCAGTGTATACGTATCTCAGTATTGATCACAACTCAAACTATATATATTTTGGAATCAACCTCAACCCTGTATAGCTAACTCCAACATTCACATATAGAGTGTCTATGGTTGTTCCGAAATATATATAGATGTGTCGACATGATAGGTCGAAACATTGTATACGTGTCTATGGTATCTCAAGATTACATAATATACAATACAAGTTGATTAAGTTATGGTTGGAATAGATTTGTTACCAATTTTCACGTAGCTAAAATGAGAAAAATTATCCAATCTTGTTTTACCCATAACTTCTTCATTTTAAATCCGTTTTGAGTGAATCAAATTGCTATGGTTTCATATTGAACTCTATTTTATGAATCTAAACAGAAAAGTATAGGTTTATAGTCGGAAAAATAAGTTACAAGTCGTTTTTGTAAAGGTAGTCATTTCAGTCGAAAGAACGACGTCTAGATGACCATTTTAGAAAACATACTTCCACTTTGAGTTTAACCATAATTTTTGGATATAGTTTCATGTTCATAATAAAAATTATTTTCTCAGAATAACAACTTTTAAATCAAAGTTTATCATAGTTTTTAATTAACTAACCCAAAACAGCCCGCGGTGTTACTACGACGGCGTAAATCCAGTTTTACGGTGTTTTTCGTGTTTCCAGGTTTTAAATCATTAAGTTAGCATATCATATAGATATATAACATGTGTTTAGTTGATTTTAAAAGTCAAGTTAGAAGGATTAACTTTTGTTTGCGAACAAGTTTAGAATTAACTAAACTATGTTCTAGTGATTACAAGTTTAAACCTTCGAATAAGATAGCTTTATATGTATGAATCGAATGATGTTATGAACATCATTACTACCTTAAGTTCCTTGGATAAACCTACTGGAAAATAGAAAAATGGATCTAGCTTCAATGGATCCTTGGATGGCTCGAAGTTCTTGAAGCAGAATCATGACACGAAAACAAGTTCAAGTAAGATCATCACTTGAAATAAGATTGTTATAGTTATAGAAATTGAACCAAAGTTTGAATATGATTATTACCTTGTATTAGAATGATAACCTACTGTAAGAAACAAAGATTTCTTGAGGTTGGATGATCACCTTACAAGATTGGAAGTGAGCTAGCAAACTTGAAAGTATTCTTGATTTTATGAAACTAGAACTTTTGGAATTTATGAAGAACACTTAGAACTTGAAGATAGAACTTGAGAGAGATAAATTAGATGAAGAAAATTGAAGAATGAAAGTGTTTGTAGGTGTTTTTGGTCGTTGTTGTATGGATTAGATATAAAGGATATGTAATTTTGTTTTCATGTAAATAAGTCATGAATGATTACTCATATTTTTGTAATTTTATGAGATATTTCATGCTAGTTGCCAAATGATGGTTCCCACATGTGTTAGGTGACTCACATGGGCTGCTAAGAGCTGATCATTGGAGTGTATATACCAATAGTACATACATCTAAAAGCTGTGTATTGTACGAGTACGAATACGGGTGCATACGAGTAGAATTGTTGATGAAACTGAACGAGGATGTAATTGTAAGCATTTTTGTTAAGTAGAAGTATTTTGATAAGTGTATTGAAGTCTTTCAAAAGTGTATAAATATATATTAAAACACTACATGTATATACATTTTAACTGAGTCGTTAAGTCATCGTTAGTCGTTACATGTAAGTGTTGTTTTGAAACCTTTAGGTTAACGATCTTGTTAAATGTTGTTAACCCAATGTTTATAATATCAAATGAGATTTTAAATTATTATATTATCATGATATTATCATGTATGAATATCTCTTAATATGATATATATACATTAAATGTCTTTACAACGATAATCGTTACATATATGTCTCGTTTAAAAATCATTAAGTTAGTAGTCTTGTTTTTACATATGTAGTTCATTGTTAATATACTTTATGATATGTTTTCTTATCATAGTATCATGTTAACTATATATATATATCCATATATATGTCATCATATAGTTTTTACAAGTTTTAACGTTCGTGAATCACCGATCAACTTGGGTGGTCAATTGTCTATATGAAACATATTTCAATTAATCAAGTCTTAACAAGTTTGATTGCTTAACATGTTGGAAACATTTAATCATGTAAATATCAATCTCAATTAATATATATAAACATGGAAAAGTTCGGGTCACTACATTCAAGCTAGAGGCTTTGTGTACAAACTCAATATGCAGATATAGTACTCGTGTCAATACAAAAAGCATTTGACAATGTAAGTATAACAGCGTGTATTCTCATCCCTGAAAACATGTAAAAAACGGGACTGTAGACTCACCTTTGAATAAAGCTCGGATTGAAAAGTGGACAATTTACTTGTACGGTTTATAGCCGAGTAATGCAACCTAAGTATATGTATTTAGGTTGGTCAATAAATATGTCTTAAACAAGTGTGATTTCATAGTATAAGTTGTCTTATTGCTCGAATCGACGCGTTTCAAAGTAGAAGTCAACATACAGTCAACTATTTCATGCAAGTCAAACAAAGTCAAACCAAAAGTCAAACTTGGTCAAAGTAGTCAACTAAAGTCAACATCAGTAGGTTCATGTCAAATGTTGGTCAACATATCAAACCTAAGTCAAACAACACGTTTTAGATCATGATTGGTCAATTTCACAATTTTAGTTTATCGTTGTGCACAAAGTTCATGTACATGTAGCAAACTTAGCATATTATCTCATAGTACAAAATTCAAGTAAACATGGAAAACTCCAGATCATAAGTATACTCAAAATTGATTCCAAAAAGTCCAGCCAGGGTCTCATACGATAATTAAAAGTCAGGAATAAGAAGGGGTACATTTGGGGTTCACCAAGTCAGTTTCGGACCTCGCACTGATTTGGTTTTAGCTATAACCGGGGTTAGGAACATGCAATAGATACAATACCAGTGGCCATAGTTCCCAAACAAGTTAAACTAACACATATCAAAAATCGAGCACTTTTGGTTTAGCCAATTTCTACAGTTTATTCATGCAAATTGAACATTCAGTTTTTCAGCTCAAATCAGAATTTACATGAAGTATGGCCCTATTGTGCCCAATGCATAAGGTTTCAGAGATTGACATAAACTAACAATAAGTCACATATCATGTTAAAATTCATATTCCAGAAGCTTACATGCTCATTAAATAAACACAATCCACAGAGTATAAAACAGTGAGCAATTTACAGATTCGATTCTAGTTTCGCTAGTCACATTCGCACGCGATTAGCCGAAGATCCAGATACAATTATCCTATGATATCTACATGAAAGATGAAGTACTTTTTGTGTAGATTTCAAATATGTAAAGCTTTAATCACATAAGCTAACACATTTTATCATACAAGGGCGTTTTCATGTAAGTGGTGTATAAAACTACTTTTACACTAATTCAAGCATATCTCGGGTTTTACATAAGCAAATGACATGATATCCTAGTGTAAACTGAGTGTTTTTAAATTACCTATCCAATGGTATAAATTTCACAATCCAATTCGTGGTCTATCAAACCCAGATTTCTTATCAATCACAAAAACACAACGTTAATTTCAATTGGCCATAACTTGATCATCCGGAAATGAAATCAAGCGAATCCAAAGCCTAAAATTAATAGTTTTTCGCAAGGAATCTAATTATAATATAATATCATATAATTGAAAAATTAAAATTACTGTACACATCAAATACAAATTCGGTTTTCGCATAAAACAATCAAGACGAGCAATTTATCGCATCTAGTATTCATCAAACATCAAGACTTGAGCAATAGACAACCTAATCCATGAAACCTTAATAACAATCTGATTTTAGAGATTAGAGTTTATGTGTTTATACCTTTGATCACAAAATCGTTTATACAAACGCGTAGAGAATGATGCAAGCAACAATATTGATCAAAGAAGCAAAAACAAGAGATCAAAACTTGATGGAGAATTGTAGGGATGAAGGTATGGGATTATTTGGTGTGTATGGGGCTGCAATCATGGAGCAAGATTGATAGGAAAAAGAATGGGACATGTTCTCTTGTTACTTAGAAATTAAGATAATATAGTTAGTGTCGTAAACAACCAAAAGTCAACAAACATGGGCCTAAACTAATAGTCAACATGCATTGGCTACTCATGGGACTAAGGATGATGAGGTATGAGGTCATGGCCATGTGGCCTCGGGCCCGGGTCTCAGTCTCATTTTGTGTAAAAGCTCGTTCGCGCGTGGTTCGTTTCGAGTGCCATTAACCGTACCGAATCTCCAGAACGTTAACTAGTCGTTGAAACAAAATCACCGTGTTTAATTCATTAAGTAAATAATAAATTAAATTTCTTTCATAAGTTCAATAATTATTAAGAATAATTATTCTATCGTTTTTCTGAGTTCCGTTAACTGAAAAGTTTTCTAGGCGATTAACTTTAATCGTATCGTTTCTAGTTTAATTCGTCAACCAAATTAAGTTCACTAATTAATATAACATATTAATTCAAGTAATCCACTAACGATCAAGTACGCATTTAATTACTTTAAATACGAAAAAGTTTCACGTAGCCACTGTTAACTATTCTGAAAAAAAAAATTGGCGTATGAAAATTGTATGATTTAACTAACGATCGTCAAGTATTTAACGGAAGTTTTAATGAAAAAACTCGGGTTGTTACATTACCCACCTGTTATTGAAAATTTCGTCCCGAAATTTGGATGATGGCAGTTATTGATGAAAATAAAATATTTTCGTATCATTAGAAATCCACGTTTCAACGTGAGCTTGAATTCTATAACTAAGTTTGCAAATAAAGTTTATACTTGGCTTGAATAGTTTGTCTTTCCAGACGTAAGCCTTCATACATTCTTTTAATAAAAGAATTTGGTCATATACGAGTGTTTCGTTAAATAATATGATAAGATTAAATCATCTTTCGAGATCTCTATACGGATGGACTTCTAAGGTCCGTTCGGTTTCGTAATGAATACGAGTTAAGTGTATAGAATTTCTTATCATCAAGAATATGAATGAAATGATTCGGTTACGTGTAAAAATACGACTGAATATGTCACTAATGGATGTATTGAAGTAATAGTTGTCCGCCTTGACTTTTCGATGTAATCACTATTGATTCTCCTAAATTTAAGGGATTTGAATATAATCGTTTGAAATCTGTGAGATTTGGATCCGGTAATTAAGGAAATTAGAATCTTTTTTATTTTATACGATTCTCTTAATTGGCTGACGCGTTGCTATGGTAGAAAGTTTTGATATAAATTAATCATCTCTGAGTCCTTATTTTCTCAACCTCAATCTTCTTACTTTCAAAATTCTATTTTCAAAAATTCTGTGAAGATGCTTCATCCGCTCTTGATTTTCGTTACTATTTTGACTGTGTATGCAGTCATTCTTCTTTTTAGTCTACCATCGGAAGAATCTCTGTTCTTCTATAATGCTCTAGGGGTGACAATATTTTTAATTCTACCACTCCTCTGTTTTTCAATACTTATTGATATAAATGGTTTATGATCTTCCATGTTTGTTGGTTTTTTTTATATTCTGACCTATTTTTTGAAGACTCGTGCTTTTTATCCAAGAAGATCTTCAACTTGTTCTTCTATACATGGTCAAATAATACGGATCAATAGCTTGTGATGATGCAGAAACATTCGCTGTTCATCGTCATAGTATCCATTTTCATCTTGTTTTCTCTTCTCGACTTTAAATCATGCAAGTAATGGTCCAGAATTCGTAGGTATGGAGTTTCGAATGATCATAATATACAAAGTAGAAAGGAAAGGTAATAGCAAGATTTGATTTGTCAAATTACCAGAATATTCGAAAAGACCGAATCATCAAGAAATATATTTTCTTGATATGTTTAAAAGTTAAATAGAATGAAAGAGTTATGTAACATGGTTCATGATGATTGTAAGGTCCGTGAATCATCATCTTCTATTAGAAATTCAGCATGACTTCGGAGCAAGATATTCTCTAAAGATGTCATCGGATCCAGAATTACCTGGATTCTTTGAATATAGGGTTTGGTCCTTGTATTTTTCCTTGGTCTCCTTCATGGTTAGCTCAATCTGTTTTTCAGTTCCAAATCTGAGCTTTTTCAATACGTTATTCTTTATCATCAAACTTTTGGCCATTAAGACCATCTATAGCTTTTGCTGCTTCTTCAGCATTCTCAAGGTTAACGAATCTGAATCGTTGGTTATCAATCGGAGATGGTTTCAAGAGATTTTATTTTTAGATGATTAAACGCTGATTGTAATCGTTAATGGATCTAATGGTTGACTAATAGGCATTGTTGATTTCAAAAGTAATTGAAATGTCCCGTTCTTATTGATTAAAAACGTTCTATATTAATTGATTTCGTTGCGAGGTTTTGACCTCTATATGAGACGTTTTTCAAAGACTGCATTCATTTTAAAACAAACCATAACCTTTATTTCATCAATAAAGGTTTAAAAAGCTTTACGTAGATTATCAAATAATGATAATCTAAAATATCCTGTTTACACACGGCTATTACATAATGGTTTACAATACAAATATGTTACAACAAAATAAGTTTCTTGAATGCAGTTTTTACACAATATCATACAAGCATGGACTCCAAATCTCGTCCTTATTTAAGTATGCGACAGCGGAAGCTCTTAATAATCACCTGAGAATAAACATGCTTAAAACGTCAACAAAAATGTTGGTGAGTTATAGGTTTAACCTATATATATCAAATCATAATAATAGACCACAAGATTTCATATTTCAATACACATCCCATATATAGAGATAAAAATCATTCATATGGTGAACACCTGGTAACCGACATTAACAAGATGCATATATAAGAATATCCCCATCATTCCGGGACACCCTTCGGATATGATATAAATTTCGAAGTACTAAAGCATCCGGTACTTTGGATGGGGCTTGTTGGGCCCGATAGATCTATCTTTAGGATTCGCGTCAATTAGGGTGTCTGTTCCCTAATTCTTAGATTACCAGACTTAATAAAAAGGGGCATATTCGATTTCAATAATTCAACCATAGAATGTAGTTTCACGTACTTGTGTCTATTTTGTAAATCATTTATAAAACCTGCATGTATTCTCATCCCAAAAATATTAGATTTTAAAAGTGGGACTATAACTCACTTTCACAGATTTTTACTTCGTCGGGAAGTAAGACTTGGCAACTGGTTGATTCACGAACCTATAACAATATATACATATATATCAAAGTATGTTCAAAATATATTTACAACACTTTTAATATATTTTGATGTTTTAAGTTTATTAAGTCAGCTGTCCTCGTTAGTAACCTACAACTAGTTGTCCACAGTTAGATGTACAGAAATAAATCGATAAATATTATCTTGAATCAATCCACGACCCAGTGTATATGTATCTCAGTATTGATTACAACTCAAACTATATATATTTTGGAATCAACCTCAACCCTGTATAGCTAACTCCAACATTCACATATAGAGTGTCTATGGTTGTTCCGAAATATATATAGATGTGTCGACATGATAGGTCGAAACATTGTATACGTGTCTATGGTATCTCAAGATTACATAATATACAATACAAGTTGATTAAGTTATGGTTGGAATAGATTTGTTACCAATTTTCACGTAGCTAAAATGAGAAAAATTATCCAATCTTGTTTTACCCATAACTTCTTCATTTTAAATCCGTTTTGAGTGAATCAAATTGCTATGGTTTCATATTGAACTCTATTTTATGAATCTAAACAGAAAAGTAAAGGTTTATAGTCGGAAAAATAAGTTACAAGTCATTTTTGTAAAGGTAGTCATTTCAGTCGAAAGAACGACGTCTAGATGACCATTTTAGAAAACATACTTCCACTTTGAGTTTAACCATAATTTTTGGATATAGTTTCATGTTCATAATAAAAATCATTTTCTCAGAATAACAACTTTTAAATCAAAGTTTATCATAGTTTTTAATTAACTAACCCAAAACAGCCTGCGGTGTTACTACGACGGCGTAAATCCGGTTTTACGGTGTTTTTCGTGTTTCCAAGTTTTAAATCATTAAGTTAGCATATCATATAGATATAGAACATGTGTTTAGTTGATTTTAAAAGTCAAGTTAGAAGGATTAACTTTTGTTTGCGAACAAGTTTAGAATTAACTAAACTATGTTCTAGTGATTACAAGTTTAAACCTTCGAATAAGATAGCTTTATATGTATGAATCGAATGATGTTATGAACATCATTACTACCTTAAGTTCCTTGGATAAACCTACTGGAAAAGAGAAAAATGGATCTAGCTTCAATGGATTCTTGGATGGCTCGAAGTTCTTGAAGCAAAATCATGACACGAAAACAAGTTCAAGTAAGATCATCAATTGAAATAAGATTGTTATAGTTATAGAAATTGAACCAAAGTTTGAATATGATTATTACCTTGTATTAGAATGATAACCTACTGTAAGAAACAAAGATTTCTTGAGATTGGATGATCACCTTACAAGATTGGAAGTGAGCTAGCAAACTTGAAAGTATTCTTGATTTTATGAAACTAGAACTTTTGGAATTTATGAAGAACACTTAGAACATGAAGATAGAACTTGAGAGAGATCAATTAGATGAAGAAAATTGAAGAATGAAAGTGTTTGTAGGTGTTTTTGGTCGTTGGTGTATGGATTAGATATAAAGGATATGTAATTTTGTTTTCATGTAAATAAGTCATGAATGATTACTCATATTTTTGTAATTTTATGAGATATTTCATGCTAGTTGCCAAATGATGGTTTCCACATGTGTTAGGTGACTCACATGGGCTGCTAAGAGCTGATCATTGGAGTGTATATACCAATAGTACATACATCTAAAAGCTGTGTATTGTACGAGTACGAATACGGGTGCATACGAGTAGAATTATTGATGAAACTGAACGAGGATGTAATTGTAAGCATTTTTGTTAAGTAGAAGTATTTTGATAAGTGTCTTGAAGTCTTTCAAAAGTGTATGAATACATATTAAAACACTACATGTATATACATTTTAACTGAGTCGTTAAGTCATCGTTAGTCGTTACATGTAAATGTTGTTTTGAAACCTTTAGGTTAACGATCTTGTTAAATGTTGTTAACCCAATGTTTATAATATCAAAAGAGATTTTAAATTATTATATTATCATGATATTATGATGTACGAATATCTCTTAATATGATATATATACATTAAATGTCGTTACAACGATAATCGTTACATATATGTCTCGTTTCAAAATCATTAAGTTAGTAGTCTTGTTTTTACATACGTAGTTCATTGTTAATATACTTAATGATATGTTTACTTATCATAATATCATGTTAACTATATATATAACCATATATATGTCATCATATAGTTTTTACAAGTTTTAACGTTCGTGAATCACCGGTCAACTTGGGTGGTCAATTGTCTATATGAAACCTATTTCAATTAATCAAGTCTTAACAAGTTTGATTGCTTAACATGTTGGAAACATTTAATCATGTAAATATCAATCTCAATTAATATATATAAACATGGAAAAGTTCGGGTCACTACAGTAATGAATGATAATTTCGATGGTTTGATGTGATAATTCATCATAGAATACAAATGAATATAATTCATGAATGTAGTGATCTTTAGGAAGATAACACTTGCTAAAGCTTTACTTAGATTCCGATATGTCAAAATCAGAATATGTAGTAGTTGTTCTTTAGTGAACGGATACACATATCTTGTGAGTGTAATTAGTATAGTTACTGATTATTGAATCAAAATTTGAAGAATGTATAATGTAACATATTAATGTGAGATATAAATATTTCTCGGGTTTTACCTACCCGTTAAATATTTTTACAATTTACAGTTTGTACAGAAGAGTTTTTAATTACAATCTTTATGAAGATATATATTCATATATATTCTTCAGATGTAATCATGGATTTAATGAGTTAATATAATATTAAACTCATTTGATTTACGGTTGAAGATAATCTCCAAAACCTTAGAGATTTCATAATTGTCGCGAAATATTTCGCTAATGAAGTTATGAATCAATACTTCATTGTTCGTTGTTTATTGATATACCTCGGTATATGATATTGATGCTCGTGAAGTTCTTGTGAAATTTACAAGGCACGAATAATGTTTTCTAGAAAGTTTCAAGTACATCGAAAATAGAAGTGAAAAATCAAACATGTATTTGAATAATACACTTAGTTTATTATGAAATGGAGTTTATTGTGCTGAAGCAGTGATTAATGATTGTTAAGTCATTAACGAAGGATGTACATCATAGCATATTAGTGATATGATTTAACCAAGTAGTACATACTAGTTAAGATTCACACGTAATAGTTTAGTACGAAAAGATTTATTATTGTTCCAAACCATATATATAAAGTATACATATATAATTTTTTTTTCAGGAAGAATGAGTCAATACATCTTAACTCACAATTACTAATATTCCTTGGTATCTATGGGGTGTATGATGTTGATATCCGAAGTACCGAGTGTGATGTTGAGGTGTGGGATGCGGATGTTGTTGTTGGTGAAGCTGATGCTGTTGGTGGTGATGTTGATGGTACTGGTGGTGCCGGCTATGCTGCTGGTGCTGTTGATGCTCTTAGATTTCGCACCATATTCTCTAGAGCCACTACTCGAGC
The DNA here is from genome assembly GCF_046630445.1 of Rutidosis leptorrhynchoides. Lineage (NCBI taxonomy): Eukaryota > Viridiplantae > Streptophyta > Magnoliopsida > Asterales > Asteraceae > Rutidosis > Rutidosis leptorrhynchoides. Next base: position 206,332,732 of record NC_092340.1, read on the forward strand.
GCGAAGCTCGTTGACTTCTTCTACTATTCCGGGATGATTGGCGGTTCGGACAAGTGGATGAATAAGATCTAGAATTCTGGATATTAGATATTCGTGGCTGGATATCCTGGAAATGAGGGTGAAAATGGTGTTCCGGATTGGTTCGCCGGTAAGTGCTTCAGGTTCTTCACCAAGAGGTGAATTCGGTTGGTGGAAGGGATCGCCTTCTTCTCGCCTCCATTGATTAAGTCAACTACGAACCCACCCCCAATTCATCCAGAAAAGATGATGGCTAATAGGTTCGTTCGTTCCTGTTACGCTGTCCATGGAGCTCGAGGAATCAGATGCGAAATCCATATTATGTGTTTGGAATAGGGTTTGATATGAATTGAGTGTTGGATGCTATGTTTGTCTCCTTGAATACGTGTATATAGCAAAAAGATTTCCGTAATTTACGGAGGAAATTTAGGAAATATATCAGACAAAATCTAATAAAATAAGTATGATAGCGACAGGATTAGCCTATATGTAATTGGTACAATAATTGCAGTAAGATGTCGGTGGATCAAAAATGATAAGCAGTGAGAAGTAGTGATCGGACGCCACTAGTGGTGAGAGGCGGCGTTGAGTAGTAGTAACCAACGATAAATAGCAAGGAGTAGTGGTATAAGATGATGAGTATGTCCAGGCAGTGTCTTCGTAGTGCCAAGTAGAAATCAGGGGTGACGAACAGTGTCGGGTAGTGACGAATTGTGACGTGATTACACGCTCCTTATAGGTTATAATAACAATTAAATCATACGGTGTAAATTTCTACTCATATTTGAAATTAAACGGTTTATGTTCTAAACGGTATTTATCCAAGTAACCTACTTGACTCGCTCCCAATTCCTTATTTTGCGATGTCGAAACTTCTATATGAGTTACCGTAATGTAATCCCGGTCATTACATTACGCTATCTCACATTTCCATTCGACATAACTCCATAAGTTCAAGATGGCGTAATCAACTTAATTTAGTTAAATCTCGTGTCGCGTGTACGTATGTGATTTCGTAGTATAACGTTTAGTTCAAGTCCATATCATATGGGTATAGGGTGTATATGTACGTGATGTAATGTGTAGCCCTACATGTCGTATTGTGAAGCAAATAGTGCATGTATGGTGTATAAAAGTCATCCAAGACACACGGCTATAGACTAGACTTCACTAATGCGCCCTACGATTAGACACACTAATGTATCCTAGTTCCCTATAGCCAAAGCTCTGATACCATCTTTAACACCCCGTCAAAAATCCCTTTAACGGAATGTTAACTCTGGTCCCAGTGTTTGGCTTGACTTCTACGTAACAGCAATATTCTACCGCGGAAGCAATTAATACCTGAGAATAAAACACGCAAAATGGATCAACAACAATGTTGAGTGAATCTACAGGTTTTAGGTAAACAATACAGTATGTTTAAGAAATACATTTCGAAAACGGTTATTAGTGGAAGACCACCAAGGTTCAATGTTAAAAGTTAGACAACTCCGTGTCCCATTTCAAAAGTTTGTTGACACTACCATGTCAAGTTTCAATCATTTGTAGACAATACCATGTCAAGTTTCAAATATTCGTAGACAATACCATGTCAAGTTTTATTTCATTTGTTCGTAAACTACAGTTTTAAATAACGTTGTATAGTATCTGAAAAAACAGTTATCAGAAATATAGTTTAGTTTCCTTGGCCGCGAGATTTTACAAGTACAACTCCAAGTTGAGAAACGTTTGCATAATCTATGAGCACCTGAATACTAGCAATGACCCAAGTATAGAATCCACTATACCTGCCTTTACCTCATAAAAATGTTATACACTTGTATGAATGTATTATGTTCAAAGTAAATGCATCACAGTTTTTATAGCGGGTGAGGTTGTCAACCTAACGGATCCGTCCATCTAAATTGTGCCTACACCGATGGTATTTAAAGTATTCAAGCTAGAGGCTTTGTGTACAAACTCAATATGCAGATATAGTACTCGTGTCAATACAAAAATCATTTGATAATGTAAGTATAACAGCGTGTATTCTCATCCCTGAAAACATGTAAAAAGCGGGACTGTAGACTCACCTTTGAATAAAGCTCGGATTGAAAAGTGGACAATTTACTTGTACGGTTTATAGTCGAGTAATGCAACCTAAGTATATGTATTTAGGTTGGTCAATAAATATGTCTTAAACAAGTGTGATTTCATAGTATAAGTTGTCTTATTGCTCGAATCGACGCGTTTCAAAGTAGAAGTCAACATACAGTCAACTAATTCATGCAAGTCAAACAAAGTCAACCGAAGTCAAACCGAAAGTCAAAATTGGTCAAAGTAGTCAACTAAAGTCAAAATCAGTAGGTTCATGTCAAATATTGGTCAACATATCAAACCTAAGTCAAACAACACGTTTTAGATCATAATTGGTCAATTTCACAATTTCAGTTTATCGTTGTGCACAAAGTTCATGTACATGTAGCAAACTTAGCATATTATCTCATAGTACAAAATTCAAGTAAACATGGAAAACTCCAGATCATAAGTATACTCAAAATCGATTCCAAAAAGTCCAGCCAGGGTCTCATACGATAATTAAAAGTCAGGAATCAGAAGGGGTACATTTGGGGTTCACCAAGTTAGTTTCGGACCGCGCACTGATTTGGTTTTAGCTATAACTAGGGTTAGGAACATGCAATAGATACAAGACCAGTGGTTATAGTTCCCAAACAAGTTAAACTAACACATATAAAAAATCAAGCACTTTTGGTTTAGCCAATTTCTACAGTTTATTCATGCAAATTGAACATTCAGTTTTTCAGCTCAAATCAGAATTTACATAAAGTATGGCCCTATTGTGCCCAATGCATAAGGTTTCAGAGATTGACATAAACTAACAATAAGTCACATATCATGTTAAAATTCATATTTCAGAAGCTTACATGCTCATTCAATAAACACAATCCACAGAGTATAAAACAGAGAGCAATTTACAGATTCGATTCTAGTTTCGCTAGTCACATTCACACGCGATTAGCCGAAGATCTAGATACAATTAGCCTATGATATCTACATGAAAGATGAATTAATTTTTGTGTAGATTTCAAATATGTAAAGTTTTAATCACATAAGCTAACACATTTTATCATACAAGGTCGTTTTCATGTAAGTGCTGTATAAAACTACTTTTACACTAATTCAAGCATATCTTGGGTTTTACATAAGCAAATGACATGATATCCTAGTGTAAACTGAGTGTTTTTAAATTACCTATCCAATGGTATAAATTTCAAAATCCAATTCGTGGTCTATCAAACCCAGATTTCTGATCAATCACAAAAACACAACGTTAATTTCAATTGGCCATAACTTGATCATCCGGAAATGAAATCAAGCGAATCCAAAGCCTAAAATTAATAGTTTTTCGCAAGGAATATAATTATAATATAATATCATACAATTGAAAAATTAAAATTACTGTACACATCAAATACAAATTCGGTTTTCGCATAAAACAATCAAGACGAGCAATTTATCGCATCTAGTATTCATCAAACATCAAGACTTGAGCAATAGACAACCTAATCCATGAAACCTTAATAACAATCTGATTTTAGAGATTAGAGTTTATGTGTTTATACCTTTGATCACAAAATCGTTTATACAAACGCGTAGAAAACGATGCAAGCAACAATATTGATCAAAGAAGCAAAAACAAGAGATCAAAACTTGATGGAGAATTGTAGGGATGAAGGTATGGGATTATTTGGTGTGTATGGGGCTGCAATCATGGAGCAAGAATGATAGGAAAAAGAATGGGACATGTTCTCTTGTTACTTAGAAATTAAGAGAATATAGTTAGTGTCCTAAACAACCAAAAGTCAACAAACATGGGCCTAAACTAATAGTCAACATGCATTGGCTACTCATGGGACCAAGGATGATGAGGTATGAGGTCATGGCCATGTGGCCTCGGGCTCGAGTCTCAGGCTCGTTTTGTGTAAAAGCTCGTTCGCGCGTGGTTCGTTTCGAGTGCCATTAACCGTACCGAATCTCCGGAACGTTAACTAGTCTTTGAAACAAAATCACCGTGTTTAATTTATTAAGTAAATAATAAATTAAATTTCTTTCATAAGTTCAATAATTATTAAGAATAATTATTCTATCGTTTTTCCGAGTTCCGTTAACTGAAAAGTTTTCTAGGCGATTAACTTTAATCGTATCGTTTCTAGTTTAATTCGTCAACCAAATTAAGTTCACTAATTAATATAACATATTAATTCAAGTAATCCACTAAGGTTCAAGTACGCATTTAATTACTTTAAATACGAAAAATTTTCACGTAGCCACTGTTAACTATTCTGAAAAAAAAAATTGGCGTATGAAAATTGTATGATTTAACTAATGATCGTCAAGTATTTAACGGAAGTTTTAACGAAAAAACTCGGGTTGTTACATATATACACTCCAATGATCAGCTCTTAACAGCCCATGTGAGTCACCTAACACATGTGGAAACCATCATTTGGCAACTAGCATGAAATATCTCATAAAATTACAAAAATATGAGTAATCATTCATGACTTATTTACATGAAAACAAAATTACATATCCTTTATATCTAATCCATACACCAACGACCAAAAACACCTACAAATACTTTCATTCTTCAATTTTCTTTATCTAATTGATCTCTCTCAAGTTCTATCTTCAAGTTCTAAGTGTTCTTCATAAATTCCAAAAGTTCTAGTTTCATAAAATCAAGAATACTTCCAAGATTGCAAGTTTACTTCCAAGTTTTCTAAATACATTCCAAGTAATCATCTAAGATCAAGAAACCTTTGTTACTTACAGTAGGTTATCTTTCTAATACAAGGTAATAATCATATTCAAACTTTAATTTAATTTCTATAACTATAACAATGTTATTTCGAGTGGAAATCTTACTTGAAATTGTTTTCGTGTCATGATTCTGCTTCAAGAACTTTCAAGCCATCCAAGGATCCTTTGAAGCTATATCTATTTTTCTCATTTCCAGTAGGTTTATTCAAGGAACTTGAGGTAGTAATGATGTTCATAACATCATTCGATTCATACATATAAAGCTATCTTATTCGAAGGTTTAAACTTGTAATCACTAGAACATAGTTTAGTTAATTCTAAACTTGTTCGCAAATAAAAGTTAATCCTTCTAACTTGACTTTTAAAATCAACTAAACACATGTTCTATATCTATATGATATGCTAACTTAATGATTTAAAACCAGGAAACACGAAAAACACCGTAAAACCCAAATTTACTCCGTCGTAGTAACACCGCGGGCTGTTTTGGGTTAGTTAATTAAAAACTATGATAAACTTTGATTTAAAAGTTGTTATTCTGGGAAAATGATTTTTATTATGAACATGAAACTATATCCAAAAATTATGGTTAAACTCAAAGTGGAAGTATGTTTTCTAAAATGGTCATCTAGACGTCGTTCTTTCGACTGAAATGACTACCTTTACAAAAATGACTTGTAACTTATTTTTCTGACTATAAACTTATACTTTTTCTGTTTAGATTCATAAAATAGAGTTCAATATGAAACCATAGCAATTTGATTCACTCAAAACGGATTAAAAATGAAGAAGTTATGGGTAAAACAAGATTGGATAATTTTTCTCATTTTAGCTACGTGAAAATTGGTAACAAATCTATTCCAACCATAACTTAATCAACTTGTATTGTATATTATGTAATCTTGAGATACCACAGACACGTATACAATGTTTCGACCTATCATGTCGACACATCTATATATATTTCAGAACAACCATAGACACTCTATATGTGAATGTTGGAGTTAGCTATACAGGGTTGAGGTTCATTCCAAAATATATATAGTTTGAGTTGTGATCAATACTGAAATACGTATACACTGGGTCATGGATTGATTTAAGATAATATTTATCGATTTATTTTTGTACATCTAACTATGGACAACTAGTTATAGGTTACTAACGAGGACAGCTGACTTAATAAACTTAAAACATCAAAATGTATTAAAAGTATTGTAAATATATTTTGAACATACTTTGATATATATGTATATATTGTTATAGGTTCGTGAATCAACCAGTGGCCAAGTCTTACTTCCCGACGAAGTAAAAATCTGTGAAAGTGAGTTATAGTCCCACTTTTAAAATCTAATATTTTTGGGATGAGAATACATGCAGGTTTTATAAATGATTTACAAAATAGACACAAGTACGTGAAACTACATTCTATGGTTGAATTATCGAAATCAAATATGTCCCTTTTTATTAAGTCTGGTAATCTAAGAATTAGGGAACAGACACCCTAATTGACGCGAATCCTAAAGATAGATCTAGTGGGCCTAACAAACTCATCCAAAGTACCGGATGCTTTAGTACTTCGAAATTTATATCATATCCGAAGGGTGTCCCGGAATGATTGGGATATTCTTATATATGCATCTTGTTAATGTCGGTTACCAGGTGTTCACCATATGAATGATTTTTATCTCTATGTATGGGATGTGTATTGAAATATGAAATCTTGTAGTCTATTGTTACGATTTGATATATATAGGTTAAACCTATAACTCACCAACATTTTTGTTGACGTTTAAAGCATGTTTATTCTCAGGTGAATACTAAGAGCTTCCGCTGTTTCATACTAAAATAAGGACAAGATTTGGAGTCCATGTTTGTATGATATTGTGTAAAAACTGCATTCAAGAAACTGATTTCGATGTAACATATTTGTATTGTAAACCATTATGTAATGGTCGTGTGTAAACATGATATTTTAGATTATCATTATTTGATAATCTACGTAAAGCTTTTTAAACCTTTATTTATGAAATAAAGGTTATGGTTTGTTTTAAAAATGAATGCAGTCTTTGAAAAACGTCTCATATAGAGGTCAAAACCTCGCAACGATATCAATTAATATGGAACGTTTTTAATCAATAAGAACGGGACATTTCAGTTGGTATCAGAGCGTTGGTCTTAGAGAACCAGAAATTTGCATTAGTGTGTCTTATCGAGTTTGTTAGGATGCATTAGTGAGTCTGGACTTCGACCGTGTTTTCTTTAAAAATGATTGCTTAACATTTTTGTTGGAAACTATATATTATTAACATGTATATATTATGTGATATATTAATCTCTTAACATGTTTGATATTGTGTGATAGATGTCTACCTCTAGCACAAATCCCATTGACTCACCTAATAATAACGAAGATTCGAATATATATTGGACTGATTCACAAGTTCCCGAAGAAGAACCGGAAGAAGAATCAGAACCGGAAGAAGAGGAACCGGAGGAGGAAATAGAACCGGTGGGGGAAATAATAAAACGGTTAAGTAAAAGAAAATCCTCAACCAACCTACCAAGGCTAATTATGGTCAATGGTGTTTCAGCCAAGGAAGCAAAATATTGGGAGGATTACCAATTCTCCGATGAATCGGATTCCGACGAGAATTCCGTTGATGTTATAGAAATTACCCCAACTGAATTTAAAAAGGCAAAAGAAAATAATAAGGGAAAGGGCATAAAAATAGAGAAATCTAATTCCAACCCCGATGAACTTTATATGTATCGTCAACCCCCGAAATCCCTTAAGTTGTAACAATGACCCGGGAACCTCTAAACCACCAGGTTTTTCTAAACCGTTGTAGAAAACGACAGCTCGTATTAGGGGAACATCATATATCCCTAGAAACTTGGCAAAATGAACCAAAACCGAAGAAGAAGAAACGAGCGAGTCGGAATAAGATAGTTGTATTCGTGTGGAGTAATATATATAATATAGTGTGCTTATGCTTTATGATATATGTAAAAATTGCTTGTATTAATAAGTATTTTTTTTTATGAATCTAACTTTTGTCTATTTTACAGTATAAAAACATAAAATGAATAGACAACCCAATATTTTAAGAGACCTATCCGGAGACATGATTGATGAAATCTTGTCTAGAGTCGGTAAGAATTCTTCGGCACAACTATTTACGGCGAAATCAGTTTGTAAGACATTCGAAGAATGTTCCAAGAATGTCTTGGTTTATAAGAGACTTTCGTTTGAAAGATGGGGGATATCATATTGGGAAACCCATAAGTTACGATGTGTTTACTTTGACGCATATATTGCGGGGAACCCAAATGCTATTTTACGCAATGGGTTAAGAAATTATTTTGACTCAATGTATCCGAATATAGGACTTCATGATTTAGAAAAAGCGGCTAACATGCAACATAAAGAAGCATGCTATGCTTACGAGTTAGTAATGTTCGCTTCTCACCAAAGTGAGAAAAAGAACATCGGGCTACAACTATTAAACAAAACGTTCCCACAAGTGACGGAGTCGGTAATTGGGGTAAGAAATGAGGTTTTTAGGTTATTACGAGACTGTTGGTCATTACGTAACCCTCGTCTCTTTGACGACGTTACAACACGCTGTCTTATCAACGGCCATAACGGTTATGTTCCACAAGACCAAGGATGGGAAGTAGTCCTAGTAAAACCAGAATGCATGACATGTTTCTGGACGTATGAATTACGTGTCTTTATTGCCTTTGCTGAACGACTTGTGTACTAGCTAGAATTATCTTCAAAACTATCTTGTATCAAAGTTATTGTGTGCTATATTTCATGCTTTATGTAAAATAAGCGGTATTGTAAGTTTGTAAAATATTGTATAAAAGTTTGAACGCGAAATATTATTATAATCAGTTTTTCATATAGAATTGTAGTAGTTGAATTGTATATTAGCTACTAAGTATGAACTTAACGGGTAGGTACTACCCGAATTTAAACTTATAAAATGCTAATATGAAGAAAAAGCTTTTATAAATGAGTTCATATTATGCTACGAAATACTATTAACTACTCTTAATATTCTGTATGATTAACTTGTTCCATTTGACTATTTTGAAGGAAATGGCACCGATTACTCGACACACCGTGAATATGAATGAAGAGGAATTCCGTACTTTTCTAGCTTCAAACATAGCCGCAGTACAGGCTGAGCTACATACTAACAATAACCTTGGATCTAGCAGTACAGGAAATCGTGTAGGATGCACCTACAAAGAATTCACTGCCTGCAAATCTTTGGAATTTGATGGAACCGAAGGACCGATCGGATTGAAACGGTGGACCGAGAAGGTCGAATCGGTGTTTACCATAAGTAAGTGTACTGAAGAGGACAAAGTGAAGTACGCTACGCATACCTTCACAGGTTCTGCGTTAACATGGTGGAATACCTATCTAGAGCAAGTGGGACAAGATGATGCGTACGCACTACCGTGGTCAGCATTCAAGCACTTGATGAACGAGAAGTACCGTCCCAGAACCGAGGTCAATAAGCTCAAGACAGAACTTAGAGGGTTACGAACACAAGGATTTGATATTACCATGTACGAAAGACGATTCACAGAATTGTGCCTATTGTGTCAGGGAGCGTTCGAAGATGAGGAAGAGAAGATCGACGCGTTTGTGAAAGGATTACCGGAAAGAATCCAAGAAGATATAAGTTCACACGAGCCCGCCTCCATACAACAAGCATGTAGAATGGCTCACAAACTAGTGAACCAGATTGAGGAAAGAATTAAAGAACAGACGACTGAAGAGGCCAATGTGAAGCAAGTCAAAAGAAAGTGGGAGGAAAACGGTGATAAGAATCACCAATACAACAACAACAGCAATTACAATAATAATCGCAACAATTATCCCAACAATCGCAACATCAATCGCAACTAAAACAAACGGCCCAACAACAACAACAACAACAACAACAACAACAACAACAACATAAGCAACTACAACAATCATCCCAACAACAATAACAACCGCAACAACAACAACAATCAGAAGCAGCTATGTCAAAGGTGTGAAAAGTATCACTCGGGGTTCTGCACCAAATTTTGCAACAAATGTAAAAGAAATGGTCATAGCGCGACGAAGTGTGAGGTCTACGGACCAGGGGTTAACAGAATGAAAGGAACAAATGGTGTCGGAACGAGTAATGGCGGAGCAAGTAGTGTCGGAGCAAGTTATGCCAATGTAGTTTGTTATAAATGTGGAAAATCGGGCCACATTATTAGAAATTGCCCGAACCAGGAGAACACGAATGGACAAGGCCGCGGAAGAGTTTTCAATATTAATGCGGTAGAGGCACAGGAAGACCCGGAGCTTGTTACGGGTACGTTTCTTATTGACAATAAATCTGCTTACGTTTTATTTGATTCGGATGCGGATAGAAGCTATATGAGTAGAGATTTTTGTGCTAAATTAAGTTGTCCATTGACGCCGTTGGATAGTAAATTTTTACTCGAATTTGCAAACGGTAAATTAATTTCAGCAGATAATATATGCCGGAATCGAGAAATTAAACTGGGTAGCGAAATATTTAAGATTGATTTGATACCAGTAGAGTTAGGGAGTTTTGATGTAATAGTTGGCATGGACTGGCTGAAGAAGGTGAAAGCAGAGATCGTATGTTATAAAAATGCAATTCGCATTGTACGAGAAGAAGGAGAACCCTTAATGGTGTACGGAGAAAAGGGCAACATGAAGCTACATCTTATTAGTAATTTGAAGGCACAAAAACTATTAAGAAAAGGTTGCTATGCTGTTCTAGCACACGTCGAGAAAGTACAAACTGAAGAAAAGAGCATCAATGATGTTCCCGTCGCAAAAGAATTTCCCGATGTATTTCCGAAAGAATTACCGGGACTACCTCCACATTGATCTGTTGAATTTCAAATAGATCTTGTACCAGGAGCTGCACCAATAGCTCGTGCTCCTTATAGACTCGCACCCAGCGAGATGAAAGAACTGCAAAGCCAACTGCAAGAACTATTAGAACGTGGTTTCATTCGACCAAGCACATCACCATGGGGAGCTCCTGTTTTGTTTGTCAAGAAGAAGGATGGTACATTTAGGTTGTGTATTGACTACAGAGAGTTGAACAAACTTACCATCAAAAACCGTTATCCACTGCCGAGAATTGACGACTTATTTGATCAATTACAAGGCTCGTCAGTTTATTCGAAGATCGATTTACGTTCTGGATATCATCAAATGCGAGTAAAGGAGGATGATATTCCAAAAACTGCTTTTAGGACGCGTTATGGTCATTACGAGTTTATGGTTATGCCATTTGGATTGACTAACGCACCAGCTGTGTTCATGGACCTTATGAACCGAGTGTGTAGGCCATATCTTGACAAGTTTGTCATTGTTTTCATCGATGACATACTTATTTACTCAAAGAATGATCAAGAGCACGAAGAACATTTGAGAAAAGTGCTAGAAGTATTGAGGAAAGAAAAACTGTACGCTAAGTTTTCAAAGTGTGCATTTTGGTTGGAAGAAGTTCAATTCCTCGGTCACATAGTGAACAAAGAAGGTATTCAGGTGGACCCGACAAAGATCGAAACTGTTGAAAAGTGGGAAATCCCAAAAACTCCGAAGCATATACGTTAATTTTTAGGATTGGCTGGTTACTACAGAAGATTCATCCAAGATTTCTCCAAAATAGCAAAACCCTTGACTGCATTAACGCATAAAGGGAAGAAATTTGAATGGAAGGATGAACAAGAGAAGGCGTTTCAATTATTGAAGAAAAAGCTAACTACGGCACTTATATTGTTAATGCCTGAAGGGAATGATGATTTTGTGATTTATTGTGACGCATCAAAGCAAGGTCTCGGTTGTGTATTAATACAACGGACGAAGGTGATTGCTTATGCGTCTAGACAATTGAAGATTCACGAGCAAAATTATACGACGCATGATTTGGAATTAGGCGCGGTTGTTTTTGCATTAAAGACTTGGAGGCACTACTTATATGGGGTCAAAAGTATTATATATACCGACCACAAAAGTCTTGAACACATATTTAATCAGAAACAACTGAATATGAGGCAGCGTAGGTGGATTGAATTGTTAAATGATTATGACTTTGAGATTCGTTACCATCCGGGGAAGGCAAATGTGGTAGCCGACGCCTTGAGCAGAAAGGATAGAGAACCCATTCGAGTAAAATCTATGAATATAATGATTCACACTAACCTTACTACTCAAATAAAGGAGGCGCAACAAGGAGTTTTAAAAGAGGGAAATTTAAAGGATGAAATACCCAAAGGATCGGAGAAGCACCTTAATATTCGGGAAGACGGAACCCGGTATAGGGCTGAAAGAATTTGGGTACCAAAATTTGGAGATATGAGAGAAATGGTACTTAGAGAAGCTCATAAAACTAGATACTCAATACATCCTGGAACGGAGAAGATGTATAAGGATCTTAAGAAACATTTTTGGTGGCCAGCTATGAAAGCCGATATTGCTAAATATGTAGGAGAATGTTTGACGTGTTCTAAGGTCAAAGCTGAACATCAGAAACCATCAGGTCTACTACAACAACCTGAAATCCCGGAATGGAAATGGGAAAACATTACCATGGATTTCATTACTAAATTGCCAAGGACTGCAAGTGGTTATGATACTATTTGGGTAATAGTTGATCGTCTCACCAAGTCAGCACACTTCCTGCCAATAAGAGAAGATGACAAGATGGAGAAGTTAGCACGACTGTATTTGAAGGAAGTCGTCTCCAGACATGGAATACCAATCTCTATTATCTCTGATAGGGATGGCAGATTTATTTCAAGATTCTGGCAGACATTACAGCAAGCATTGGGAACTCGTCTAGACATGAGTACTGCCTATCATCCACAAACTGATGGGCAGAGTGAAAGGACGATACAAACGCTTGAAGACATGCTACGAGCTTGTGTTATTGATTTCAGAAACAGTTGGGATCGACATCTACCGTTAGCAGAATTTTCCTACAACAACAGCTACCATTCACGCATTGAGATGGCGCCGTTTGAAGCACTTTATGGTAGAAAGTGCAGGTCTCCGATTTGTTGGAGTGAAGTGGGGGATAGACAGATTACGGGTCCGGAGATAATACAAGAAACTACCGAGAAAATCATCCAAATTCAACAAAGATTGAAAACCGTCCAGAGTCGACAAAAGAGCTACGCGGATAGTAAAAGAAAAGATATAGAGTTTGAAATTGGAGAAATGGTCATGCTTAAGGTTTCACCTTGGAAAGGCGTTGTTCGATTTGGTAAACGGGGGAAACTAAATCCAAGGTACATTGGACCATTCAAGATTATAGATCATGTCGGACCAGTAGCTTACCAACTGGAGCTACCTCAACAACTCGCGGCTGTACATAACACTTTCTACGTCTCAAATTTGAAGAAATGTTTTGCTAAAGAAGATCTCACTATTCCCTTGGATGAAATCCAAATCAATGAAAAACTTCAATTCATTGAAGAACCCGTCGAAATAATGGATCGTGAGGTTAAGAGACTTAAACAAAACAAGATACCGATTGTTAAGGTTCGATGGAATGATCGTAGAGGACCTGATTTCACCTGGGAGCGTGAAGATCAGATAAAGAAGAAATACCCGCATTTATTTCCAGAAGATACGTCAACACCTCCAACTGCTTAAAATTTCGGGACGAAATTTTTTTAACGGGTAGGTACTGTAGTGACCCGAACTTTTCCATGTTTATATATATATTAAATGAAATTGTTATTTACATAATTAAGTGTTTCCAACATGTTAAGCAATCAAACTTGTTAAGACTTGATTAATTGAAATAGGTTTCATATAGACAATTGACCACCCAAGTGGACCGGTGATTCACGAACGTTAAAACTTGTAAAAACTATACGATGACATATATATGGTTATATATATAGTTAACATGATTTTATTATAAGTATGTATCTTATTAGTTATTTTAACAATGAGTTATATACATAAAAATGAGACTATTAATTTAAGAAACTCGAAAATGATATATATAACGATTATCGTTATAACAACGTCTTACTAGGTACATATGAATCATATTAAAATATTGATACACTTGGTTAATTATGTTAAATGATAAGTAAATATATTATTAAGTGTATTAACAATGAAATACATATGTAAAAATAAGACTACTAACTTAATGATTTCGAAACGAGACATATATGTAACGATTATCATTGTAACGACATTTAACTGTATATATATCATACTAAGATATATTATATATCATAATATCATGATAATATAACAATTTAACATCTCATTTGTTATAATAAACAATGGGTTAACAACATTCAACAAGATCGTTAACCTAAAGGTTTCAAAACAACATTTACATGTAACGACTAACGATGACTTAACGACTCAGTTAAAATGTATATACATGTAGTGTTTTAATATGTATTCATACACTTTTGAAAGACTTCAAGACACTTATCAAAATACTTCTACTTAACAAAAATGCTTACAATTACATCCTCGTTCAGTTTCATCAACAATTTTACTCGTATGCACCCGTATTCGTACTCGTACAATACAAAGCTTTTAGATGTATGTATTATTGGTATATACACTCCAATGATCAGCTCTTAGTAGCCCATGTGAGTCACCTAACACATGTGGGAACCATCATTTGGTAACTAGCATGAAATATCTCATAAAATTACAAAAATATGAGTAATCATTCATGACTTATTTACATGAAAACAAAATTACATATCCTTTATATCTAATCCATACACCAATGACCAAAAACACCTACAAACACTTTCATTATTCAATTTTCTTCATCTAATTGATCTCTCTCAAGTTCTATCTTCAAGTTCTAAGTGTTCTTCATAAATTCCAAAAGTTCTAGTTTCATAAAATCAAGAATACTTCCAAGATTGCAAGTTTACTTCCAAGTTTTCTAAATCCATTTCAAGTAATCATCCAAGATCAAGAAACCTTTGTTACTTACAGTAGGTTATATTTCTAATACTAGGTAATAATCATATTCAAACTTTAATTCAATTTCTATAACTATAACAATCTTATTTCGAGTGGAAATCTTACTTGAAATTGTTTTCGTGTCATGATTCTACTTCAAGAACTTTCAAGCCATCTAAGGATCCTTTGAAGCTAGATCTATTTTTCTCATTTCCAGTAGGTTTATCCAAGGAACTTGAGTTAGTAATGATGTTCATAACATCATTCAATTCATACATATAAAGCTATCTTATTCGAAGGTTTAAACTTGTAATTACTAGAACATAGTTTAGTTAATTCTAAACTTGTTCGCAAATAAAAGTTAATCCTTCTAACTTGACTTTTAAAATCAACTAAACACATGTTCTATATCTATATGATATGCTAACTTAATGATTTAAAACCTGGAAACACGAAAAACACCGTAAAACCGGATTTACGCCGTCGTAGTAACACCGCGGGCTGTTTTGGGTTAGTTAATTAAAAACTATGATAAACTTTGATTTAAAAGTTGTTATTCTGGGAAAATGATTTTTATTATGAACATGAAACTATATCCAAAAATTATGGTTAAACTCAAAGTGGAAGTATGTTTTCTAAAATGGTCATCTAGACGTCGTTCTTTCGACTGAAATGACTACCTTTACAAAAACGACTTGTAACTTATTTTTCTGACTATAAACCTATACTTTTTCTGTTTAGATTGGATAATTTTTCTCATTTTAGCTACGTGAAAATTGGTAACAAATCTATTCCAACCATAACTTAATCAACTTGTATTGTATATTATGTAATCTTGAGATACCATAGACACGTATACAATGTTTCGACCTATCATGTCGACACATCTATATATATTTCAGAACAACCATAGACACTCTATATGTGAATGTTGGAGTTAGCTATACAGGGTTGAGGTTGATTCTAAAATATATATAGTTTGAGGTGTGATCAATACTGAAATACGTATACACTGGGTCGTAGATTGATTCAAGATAATATTTATCGATTTATTTATGTACATCTAACTGTGGACAACTAGTTGTAGGTTACTAACGAGGACAGCTGACTTAATAAACTTAAAACATCAAAATGTATTAAAAGTATTGTAAATATATTTTGAACATACTTTGATATATATGTATATATTGTTATAGGTTCGTGAATCAACCAGTGGCCAAGTCTTACTTCCCGACGAAGTAAAAATCTGTGAAAGTGAGTTATAGTCCCACTTTTAAAATCTAATATTTTTGGGATGAGAATACATGCAGGTTTTATAAATGATTTACAAAATAGACACAAGTACGTGAAACTACATTCTATGGTTGAATTATCGAAATCGAATATGCCCCTTTTTATTAAGTCTGGTAATCTAAGAATTAGGGAACAGACACCCTAATTGACGCGAATCCTAAAGATAGATCTATTGGGCCTAACAAACCCCATCCAAAGTACCGGATGCTTTAGTACTTCTAAATTTATATCATATCCGAAGGGTGTCCCGGAATGATGGGGATATTCTTATATATGCATCTTGTTAATTTCGGTTACCAGGTGTTCACCATATGAATGATTTTTATCTCTATGTATGGGATGTGTATTGAAATAAGAAAACTTGTGGTCTATTGTTACGATTTGATATATATAGGTTAAACCTATAACTCACCAATATTTTTGTTGACGTTTAAAGCATGTTTATTCTCAGGTGAATACTAAGAGCTTCCGCTGTTGCATACTAAAATAAGGACAAGATTTGGAGTCCATGTTTGTATGATATTGTGTAAAAACTGCATTCAAGAAACTGATTTCGATGTAACATATTTGTATTGTAAACCATTATGTAATGGTCGTGTGTAAACAGGATATTTTAGATTATCATTATTTGATAATCTACGTAAAGCTTTTTAAACCTTTATTTATGAAATAAAGGTTATGGTTTGTTTTAAAAATGAATGCAGTCTTTGAAAAACGTCTCATATAGAGATCAAAACCTCGCAACGAAATCAATTAATATGGAACATTTTTAATCAATAAGAACGGGACATTTCAACTAGCATGAAATATCTCATAAAATTACAAAAATATGAGTAATCATTCATGACTTATTTACATGAAAACAAAATTACATATCCTTTATATCTAATCCATACACCAACGACCAAAAACATCTACAAACACTTTCATTCTTCAATTTTCTTCATCTAATTGATCTCTCTCAAGTTCTATCTTCAAGTTCTAAGTGTTCTTCATAAATTCCAAAAGTTCTAGTTTCATAAAATCAAGAATACTTCCAAGATTGCAAGTTTACTTCCAAGTTTTCTAAATCCATACCAAGTAATAATCCAAGATCAAGAAACCTTTGTTACTTACAGTAGGTTATCTTTCTAATACAAGGTAATAATCATATTCAAACTTTAATTCAATTTCTATAACTATAACAATCTTATTTCGAGTGGAAATCTTACTTGAAATTGTTTTCTTGTCATGATTCTGCTTCAAGAACTTTCAAGCCATCCAAGTATCCTTTGAAGCTAGATCTATTTTTCTCATTTCCAGTAGGTTTATCCAAGTAACTTGAGGTAGTAATGATGTTCATAACATCATTCGATTCATACATATAAAGCTATCTTATTCGAAGGTTTAAACTTGTAATCACTAGAACATAGTTTAGTTAATTCTAAACTTGTTCGCAAATAAAAGTTAATCCTTCTAACTTGACTTTTAAAATCAACTAAACACATGTTCTATATCTATATGATATGCTAACTTAATGATTTAAAACCTGGAAACACGAAAAACACCGTAAAATCGGATTTACGCCGTCGTAGTAACACCGGCTGTTTTGGGTTAGTTAATTAAAAACTATGATAAACTTTGATTTAAAAGTTGTTATTCTGGGAAAATGATTTTTATTATGAACATGAAACTATATCCAAAAATTATGGTTAAACTCAAAGTGGAAGTATGTTTTCTAAAATGGTCATCTAGACGTCGTTCTTTCGACTGAAATGACTACCTTTACAAAAACGACTTGTAACTTATTTTTCCGACTATAAACCTATACTTTTTCTGTTTAGATTCATAAAATAGAGTTCAATATGAAGCCATAGCAATTTTATTCACTCAAAACGGATTTAAAATGAAGAAGTTATGGGTAAAACAAGATTGGATAATTTTTCTCATTTTAGCTACGTGAAAATTGGTAACAAATCTATTCCAACCATAACTTAATCAACTTGTATTGTATATTATGTAATCTTGAGATACCACAGACAAGTATACAATGTTTCGACCTATCATGTCTACACATCCATATATATTTCGGAACAACCATAGACACTCTATATGTGAATGTTGGAGTTAGCTATACAGGGTTGAGGTTGATTCCAAAATATATATAGTTTGAGTTGTGATCAATACTGAGATTGATAATGCTAAAAACGAACATATATTTCATAGCATTATTCCTCAAGAAAGACAAGCTTTTAGTTGCAATTGTTCTATTTACAAGTGATATTCGTTTAAATAATAAAAGGTGAAGATAAAAGATAGATTCGACGAATTGAAGACGCAAACGACCAAAAAGATCAAAAGTACAAAATACAATCAATGAGATTCCAATTATTGATAAGAAACGTCTCAAAATTACAAGAGTACAAGATTCAAAACGCAAAGTACAAGATATTAAATTATTCGCAAGGACGTTCGAAAATCCGGAACCGGGACCAGAGTCAACTCTCAACGCTCGACGCAACGGACTAAAAATTACAAGTCAACTATGCACATAAATATAATATAATATTTAAATAATTACTAAAATTATTTATATATTATATTTATTTATATAATCGTCGGCAAACAAAGAGCCAAAGTTGAGTGAGCTGTAAAATGGAACTCCGCGACTTGCGGAGTTCGAAGACCAAATGGGCCGCGACTCGCGGAGCCCCAAAAAATTAAACTGCCTATAAAAGCAAAAGCAGTTTGATCAATCAAAATATCAATAATCTATCTCTCTATATATATGTATACGTAAATATATATATTTATATTTATATTTTAATTTTAATTCTAATAATAAGGGTATGTTAGCGAATGTTGTAAGGGTGTAAGTCGAAATTCTGTCCGTGTAACGCTACGCTATTTTTAATCATTGTAAGTTATGTTCAACCTTTTTACATTAATGTCTCGTAGCTAAGTTATTATTATGCTTATTTAATCCGAAGTAATCATGATGTTGGGCTAAAAATATTAAAATTGGGTAATTGGACTTTGTACCATAATTGGGGTTTGGACAAAAGAATGACACTTGTGGAAATTAGACTATGGGCTATTAATGGGCTTTATATTTGTTTAACTAAATGATAGTTTGTTAATTTTAATATAAAGATTTACAATTGGACGTCCCTATAAATAACCATATACACTCAATCGGACACGATGGGCGGGGTATTTATATGTACGAATAATCGTTCATTTAACCGGACACGGGAATGGATTAATAGCCACTAGAATTATTAAAACAGGGGTGAAATTATGTACAAGGACACTTGGCATAATTGTTAACAAAGTATTAAAACCTTGGGTTACACTCAGTCGACATCCTGGTGTAATTATTAAACAAAGTATTAAAATCTTGTTATAGTTTAAGTCCCCAATTAGTTGGAATATTTGACTTCGGGTATAAGGATAATTTTGAAATGTCCCGTTCTTATTGATTAAAAACGTTCCATATTAATTGATTTCGTTGCGAGGTTTTGACCTCTATATGAGACGTTTTTCAAAGACTGCATTCATTTTTAAAACAAACCATAACCTTTATTTCATAAGTAAAGGTTTAAAAAGCTTTACGTAGATTATCAAATAATGATAATCTAAAATATCCTGTTTACACACGACCATTACATAATGGTTTACAATACAAATATGTTACATCGAAATCAGTTTCTTGAATGCAGTTTTTACACAATATCATACAAACATGGACTCCAAATCTTGTCCTTATTTTAGTATGCAACAGCGGAAGCTCTTAATATTCACCTGAGAATAAACATGCTTTAAACGTCAACAAAAAATGTTGGTGAGTTATAGGTTTAACCTATATATATCAAATCATAATAATAGACCACAAGATTTCATATTTCAATACACATCCCATACATAGAGATAAAAATCATTCATATGGTGAACACCTGGTAACCGACAATAACAAGATGCATATATAAGAATATCCCCATCATTCCGGGACACCCTTCGGATATGATATAAATTTCGAAGTACTAAAGCATCCGATACTTTGGATGGGGTTTGTTAGGCCCAATAGATCTATCTTTAGGATTCGCGTCAATTAGGGTGTCTGTTCCCTAATTCTTAGATTACCAGACTTAATAAAAAGGGGCATATTCGATTTCGATAATTCAACCATAGAATGTAGTTTCACGTACTTGTGTCTATTTTGTAAATCATTTATAAAACCTGCATGTATTCTCATCCCAAAAATATTAGATTTTAAAAGTGGGACTATAACTCACTTTCACAGATTTTTACTTCGTCGGGAAGTAAGACTTGGCCACTGGTTGATTCACGAACCTATAACAATATATACATATATATCAAAGTATGTTCAAAATATATTTACAACACTTTTAATATATTTTGATGTTTTAAGTTTATTAAGTCAGCTGTCCTCGTTAGTAACCTACAACTAGTTGTCCACAGTTAGATGTACAGAAATAAATCGATAAATATTATCTTGAATCAGTCCACGACCCAGTGTATACGTATCTCAGTATTGATCACAACTCAAACTATATATATTTTGGAATCAACCTCAACCCTGTATAGCTAACTCCAACATTCACATATAGAGTGTCTATGGTTGTTCCGAAATATATATAGATGTGTCGACATGATAGGTCGAAACATTGTATACGTGTCTATGGTATCTCAAGATTACATAATATATAATACAAGTTGATTAAGTTATGGTTGGAATAGATTTGTTACCAATTTTCACGTAGCTAAAATGAGAAAAATTATCCAATCTTGTTTTACCCATAACTTCTTCATTTTAAATCCGTTTTGAGTGAATCAAATTGCTATGATTTCATATTGAACTCTATTTTATGAATCTAAACAAAAAAAGTATAGGTTTCTAGTCGGAAAAATAAGTTACAAGTCGTTTTTGTAAAGGTAGTCATTTCAGTCGAAAGAACGACGTCTAGATGACCATTTTAGAAAACATACTTCCACTTTGAGTTTAACCATAATTTTTGGATATAGTTTCATGTTCATAATAAAAATCATTTTCTCAGAATAACAACTTTTAAATCAAAGTTTATCATAGTTTTTAATTAACTAACCCAAAACAGCCCGCGGTGTTACTACGACGGCGTAAATCCGGTTTTACGGTGTTTTTCGTGTTTCCAGGTTTTAAATCATTAAGTTAGCATATCATATAGATATAGAACATGTGTTTAGTTGATTTTAAAAGTCAAGTTAGAAGGATTAACTTTTGTTTGCGAACAAGTTTAGAATTAACTAAACTATGTTCTAGTGATTATAAGTTTAAACCTTCGAATAAGATAGCTTTATATGTATGAATCGAATGATGTTATGAACATCATTACTACCTTAATTTCCTTGGATAAACCTACTGGAAAAGAGAAAAATGGATCTAGCTTCAATGGATCCTTGGATGGCTCGAAGTTCTTGAAGCAGAATCATGACACGAAAACAAGTTCAAGTAAGATCATCACTTGAAATAAGATTGTTATAGTTATAGAAATTGAACCAAAGTTTGAATATGATTATTACCTTGTATTAGAATGATAACCTACTGTAAGAAATAAAGATTTCTTGAGGTTGGATGATCACCTTACAAGATTGGAAGTGAGCTAGCAAACTTGAAAGTATTCTTGATTTTATGAAACTAGAACTTTTGGAATTTATGAAGAACACTTAGAACTTGAAGATAGAACTTGAGAGAGTTCAATTAGATGAAGAAAATTGAAGAATGAAAGTGTTTGTAGGTGTTTTTGGTCGTTGGTGTATGGATTAGATATAAAGGATATGTAATTTTGTTTTCATGTAAATAAGTCATGAATGATTACTCATATTTTTGTAATCTTATGAGATATTTCATGCTAGTTGCCAAATGATGGTTCCCACATGTGTTAGGTGACTCACATGGGCTGCTAAGAGCTGATCATTGGAGTGTATATACCAATAGTACATACATCTAAAAGCTGTGTATTGTACGAGTACGAATACGGGTGCATACGAGTAGAATTGTTAATGAAACTGAACGAGAATGTAATTGTAAGCATTTTTGTTAAGTAGAAGTATTTTGATAAGTGTATTGAAGTCTTTCAAAAGTGTATAAATACATATTAAAACACTACATGTATATACATTTTAACTGAGTCGTTAAGTCATCGTTAGTCGTTACATGTAAGTGTTGTTTTGAAACCTTTAGGTTAACGATCTTGTTAAATGTTGTTAACCCAATGTTTATAATATCAAATGAGATTTTAAATTATTATATTATCATGTTATTATCATGTATGAATATCTCTTAATATGATATATATACATTAAATGTCTTTACAACGATAATCGTTACATATATGTCTCGTTTAAAAATCATTAAGTTAGTAGTCTTGTTTTTACATATGTAGTTCATTGTTAATATACTTAATGATATGTTTACTTATCATAGTATCATGTTAACTATATATATATCCATATATATGTCATCATATAGTTTTTACAAGTTTTAACGTTCGTGAATCACCGGTCAACTTGGGTGGTCAATTGTCTATATGAAACATATTTCAATTAATCAAGTCTTAACAAGTTTGATTGCTTAACATGTTGGAAACATTTAATCATGTAAACATCAATCTCAATTAATATATATAAACATGGAAAAGTTCGGGTCACTACAAATTTGACGAGGACACTCGCACTTTATATTTATGACTGATGGACTGGAGTTTTTCGATGGGTTCTTCGATGAATTGGAGTTTTTCGTTGATTTGGATTTCATCTAACGGAATAGTGAGATCTTCTTTAGCAAAACATTTCTTCAAATTCGAGACGTGAAAAGTGTTATGTACAGCCGCGAGTTGTTAAGGTAACTCAAGTCGGTAAGCTACTGGTCCGACACGATCAATAATCTTGAATGGTCCAATATACCTTGGATTTAATTTCCCTCGTTTACCAAATCGAACAACGCCTTTCCAAGGTGAAACTTTAAGCATGACCATCTCTCCAATTTCAAATTCTATATCTTTTCTTTTAATGTCAGCGTAGCTCTTTTGTCGACTTTGGGCGGTTTTCAACCGTTGTTGAATTTGGATGATCTTCTCGGTAGTTTCTTGTATAATCTCCGGACCCGTAATCTGTCTATCCCCCACTTCACTCCAACAAATCGGAGACCTGCACTTTCTACCATAAAGTGCTTCAAACGGCGCCATCTCAATGCTTGAATGGTAGCTGTTGTTGTAGGAAAATTCTGCTAACGGTAGATGTCGATCCCAACTGTTTCCGAAATCAATAACACATGCTCGTAGCATGTCTTCAAGCGTTTGTATCGTCCTTTCGCTCTGCCCATCAGTTTGTGGATGATAGGCAGTACTCATGTCTAGACGAGTTCCTAATGCTTGCTGTAATGTCTGCCAGAATCTTGAAATAAATCTGCCATCCCTATCAGAGATAATAGAGATTGGTATTCCATGTCTGGAGATGAATTCCTTCAAATACAGTCGTGTTAACTTCTCCATCTTGTCATCTTCTCTTATTGGTAGGAAGTGTGCTGATTTGGTGAGACGATCAACTATTACCCAAATAGTATCAAAACCACTTGAAGTCCTTGGCAATTTAGTGATGAAATCCATGGTAATGTTTTCCCATTTCCATTCCGGGATTTCGGGTTGTTGAAGTAGACCTGATGGTTTCTGATGCTCAGCTTTGACCTTAGAACACGTCAAACATTCTCCTACGTATTTAGCAACATCGGCTTTCATACCCGGCCACCAAAAATGTTTCTTGAGATCCTTGTACATCTTCCCCGTTCCAGGATGTATTGAGTATCTGGTTTTATGAGCTTCTCTAAGTACCATTTCTCTCATATCTCCAAATTTTGGTACCCAAATCCTTTCAGCCCTATACCGGGTTCCGTCTTCCCGAATATTAAGATGCTTCTCCGATCCTTTGGGTATTTCATCCTTTATATTTTCCTCTTTTAAAACTCCTTGTTGCGCCTCCTTTATTTGAGTAGTAAGGTTATTATGAATCATTATATTCATAGATTTTACTCGAATGGGTTCTCTGTCCTTCCTGCTCAAGGCATCGGCTACCACATTTGCCTTCCCCGGGTGGTAACGAATCTCAAAATCGTAATCATTCAATAATTCAATCCACCTACGCTGCCTCATATTCAGTTGTTTCTGATTAAATATGTGTTGAAGACTTTTGTGGTCGGTATATATAATACTTTTGACCCCATATAAGTAGTGCCTCCAAGTCTTTAATGCAAAAACAACCGCGCCTAATTCCAAATCATGCGTCGTATAATTTTGTTCGTGAATCTTCAATTGTCTAGACGCATAAGCAATCACATTCGTTCGTTGCATTAATACACAACCGAGACCTTGCTTTGATGCGTCACAATAAATCACAAAATCATCATTCCCTTCAGGCAATGACAATATAGGTGCCGTAGTTAGCTTTTTCTTCAATAACTGAAACGCTTTCTCTTGTTCATCATTCCATTCAAATTTCTTCCCTTTATGCGTTAATGCAGTCAAGGGTTTTGCTATTCTGGAAAAGTCTTGGATGAACCTTCTGTAGTAACCAGCTAGTCCTAAAAACTGGCGTATGTGTTTCGGAGTTTTCGGGGTTTCCCACTTTTCAACAGTTTCTATCTTTGCCGGATCCACCTTAATACCTTCTTTGTTCACTATGTGACCGAGGAATTGAACTTCTTCCAACCAAAATGCACACTTTGAAAACTTAGCGTACAATTCTTCCTTCCTCAATACTTCTAACACCTTTCTCAAATGTTCACCGTGTTCTTGGTCATTCTTTGAGTAAATAAGTATGTCATCAATGAAAACAATGACAAACTTGTCAAGGTATGGTCCACACACTCGGTTCATAAGGTCCATGAACACAGCTGGTGCATTAGTTAAACCAAACGGCATGACCATAAACTCGTAATGACCGTAACGTGTTCTGAAAGCAGTCTTTGGAATATCATCTTCTTTCACCCGCATTTGATGATACCCGGAACGTAAGTCAATCTTTGAATAAACAGACGAGCCTTGTAGTTGATCAAATAAGTCATCGATTCTCGGTAGTGGGTAGCGGTTCTTGATGGTAAGTTTGTTCAACTCTCGGTAGTCGATACACAACCTGAATGTACCATCTTTCTTCTTGACAAACAAAACAGGAGCTCCCCACGGTGATGTGCTTGGTCGAATGAAACCACGCTCTAAAAGTTCTTGTAATTGGCTTTGTAGTTCTTTCATCTCGCTGGGTGCGAGTCTGTAAGGAGCACGAGCTATTGGTGCAGCTCCTGGTACAAGATCTATTTGAAATTCAACGGATCGATGTGGGGGTAATCCCGGTAATTCTTTCGGAAATACATCGGGAAATTCTTTTGCAATGGGAACATCATTGATGCTCTTTTCTTCAGTTTGTACTTTCTCGACGTGTGCTAGAACAGCATAGCAACCTTTTCTTATTAGTTTTTGTGCCTTCAAATTACTAATAAGATGTAGCTTCGTGTTGCCCTTTTCTCCGTACACCATTAAGGGTTTTCCTTTTTCTCGTATAATGCGAATTGCATTTTTGTAACAAACGATCTCCGCTTTCACTTCTTTCAACCAGTCCATACCGATTATCACATCAAAACTCCCTAACTCTACTGGTATCAAATCAACTTAAATGTTTCGCTAACCAGTTTAATTTCTCGATTCCGACATATATTATCTGCTGAAATTAATTTACCATTTGCTAATTCGAGTAAAAATTTACTATCCAAAGGCGTCAATGGACAACTTAATTTAGCACAAAAATCTCTACTCATATAGCTTCTATCCGCACCCGAATCAAATAAAACGTAAGCAGATTTATTGTCAATAAGAAACGTACCCGTAACAAGCTCCGGGTCTTCCTGTGCCTCTAGCGCATTAATATTGAAAACTCTTCCACGGCCTTGTCCATTCGTGTTCTCCTGGTTCGGGCAATTTCTAATAATGTGGCCTGGTTTTCCACATTTATAACAAACTACATTGGCATAACTTGCTCTGACACTACTTGCTCCGCCATTAGTCGTTCCGACACCATTTGTTCCTTTCGTTCTATTAACCCCTGGTCCGTAGACCTCACACTTCGCCGCGCTATGACCATTTCTTTTACACTTGTTGCAAAATTTGGTGCAGAACCCCGAGTGATTCTTTTCACACCTTTGGCATAGTTGCTTCTGATTGTTGTTGTTGTTGCGGTTATTATTGTTGTTGGGATGATTGTTGTAGTTGCTGTTGTTGTTGTTGTTGTTGTTGTTGTTGGGCCGTTTGTTGTAGTTGCGATTGATGTTGCGATTGTTGGGATAATTGTTGCGATTATTGTTGTAATTGCTGTTGTTGTTGTATTGGTGATTCTTATCACCGTTTTCCTCCCACTTTCTTTTGACTTGCTTCACATTGGCCTCTTCAGCAGTCTGTTCTTTAATTCTTTCTTCAATCTGGTTCACTAGTTTGTGAGCCATTCTACATGCCTGTTGTATGGAGGCGGGCTCGTGTGAACTTATATCTTCTTGGATTCTTTCCGGTAATCCTTTCACAAACGCGTCGATCTTCTCTTCCTCATCTTCGAATGCTCCCGGACACAATAGGCACAATTCTGTGAATCGTCTTTCGTACGTGGTAATGTCAAATCCTTGGGTTCGTAACCCTCTAAGTTCTGTCTTGAGCTTATTGACCTCGGTTCTGGGACGGTACTTCTCGTTCATCAAGTGCTTGAATGCTGACCACGGTAGTGCGTACGCATCATCTTGTCCCACTTGCTCTAGATAGGTATTCCACCATGTTAACGCAGAACCTGTGAAGGTATGCGTAGCGTACTTTACTTTGTCCTCTTCAGTACACTTACTTATGGCAAACACCGATTCAACCTTCTCGGTCCACCGTTTCAATCCGATCGGTCCTTCGATTCCATCAAATTCCAAAGGTTTGCAGGCAGTGAATTCTTTGTAGGTGCATCCTACACGATTTCCTGTACTGCTAGATCCAAGGTTATTGTTGGTATATAGCGCAGCCTGTACTGCGGCTATGTTTGAAGCTAGAAAAGTACGGAATTCCTCTTCATTCATATTCACGGTGTGTCGAGTAGTCGGTGCCATTTCCTTCAAAATAGTTAAATGGAACAAGTTAATCATACAGAATATTAAGAGTAGTTAATAGTATTTCGTAGCATAATATGAACTCATTTATAAAAGCTTTTTCTTCATATTAGCGTTTTATAAGTTTAAATTCGGGTAGTACCTACCCGTTAAGTTCATACTTAGTAGCTAATATACAATTCAACTACTACAATTCTATATGAAAAACTGATTATAATAATATTTCGCGTTCAAACTTTTATACAATATTTTACAAACTTACAATACCGCTTATTTTACATAAAGCATGAAATATAGCACACAATAACTTTGATACAAGATAGTTGTGAAGACAATTCTAGCTAGTACACAAGTCGTTCAGCAAAGGCAATAAAGACACGTAATTCATACGTCCAGAAACAAGTCATGCATTCTGGTTTTACTAGGACTACTTCCCATCCTTGGTCTTGTGCAACATAACCGTTATGGCCGTTGATAAGACAGCGTGTTGTAACGTCATCAAAGGGACGAGGGTTACGTAATGTCCAACAGTCCCGTAATAATCTAAAAACCTCATTTCTTACCCCAATTACCGACTCCGTCACTTGTGGAAACGTTTTGTTTAATAGTTGTAGCCCGATGTTCTTGTTCTCACTTTGGTGAGAAGCGAACATTACTAATCCATAAGCATAACATGCTTCTTTATGTTGCATGTTAGCCGCTTTTTCTAAATCACGAAGTCCAATATTCGGATATATTGAGTCAAAATAATTTCTTAACCCGTTGCGTAAAATAGCATTTGGGTTCCCCGCAATATATGCGTCAAAGTAAACACATCGTAACTTATGGGTTTCCCAATGTGATATCCCCCATCTTTCAAACGAAAGTCTCTTATAAACCAAGACATTCTTGGAACGTTCTTTGAATGTCTTACAAACTGATCTCGCCTTAAATAGTTGTGCCGAAGAATTCTGGCCGACTCTAGACAAGATTTCATCAATCATGTCTCCGGGTAGGTCTCTTAAAATATTGGGTTGTCTATCCATTTTGTGTTTTTAAACTGTAAAATAGACAAGAGTTAGATTCATAAAAAAATACTTATTAATACAAGCAATTTTTACATATATCATAAAGCATAAGAACACTATATTACATATATTACACCACACGAATACAACTATCTTATTCCGACTCGCTCGTTTCTTCTTCTTCGGTTTTGGTTCGTTTTGCCAAGTTTCTAGGGATATATGATGTTCCCCTAATACGAGCCGTCGTTGTCCACATTGGTTTAGAAAAACCTGGTGGTTTAGAGATTCCCGGGTCATTGTTACAACTTAAGGACTTCGGGGGTTGACGATACATATAAAGTTCATCGGGGTTGGAATTAGATTTCTCTATTTTTATGCCCTTTCCCTTATTATTTTCTTTTGCCTTTTTAAATTCAGTTGGGGTAATTTCTATAACATCATCGGAATTCTCGTCGGAATCCGATTCATCGGAGAATTGGTAATCCTCCCAATATTTTGCTTCCTTGGCGGAAACACCATTGACCATAATTAACTTTGGTCGGTTGGTTGAGGATTTTCTTTTACTTAACCGTTTTATTATTTCCCCCACCGGTTCTATTTCTTCATCCGGTTCCGATTCTTCTTCCGGTTCCGATTCTTCTTCCGGTTCCGACTCTTCTTCCGGTTCCTCTTCGGGAACTTGTGAATCAGTCCATAAATCATTCCAATTTACATTTGACTCTTCATTATTATTAGGTGAGTCAATGGGGCTTGTTCTAGAGGTAGACATCTATCACATAATATCAAACACGTTAAGAGATTAATATATCACATAATATTCATATGTTAAAAATATATAGTTTCCAGCAAAAATGTTAAGCAATCATTTTTAAAGAAAACACGGTCGAAGTCCAGACTCACTAATGCATCCTAACAAACTCGATAAGACACACTAATGCAAATTTTCTGGTTCTCTAAGACCAACGCTCGGATACCAACTGAAATGTCCCGTTCTTATTGATTAAAAACGTTCCATATTAATTGATTTCGTTGCGAGGTTTTGACCTCTATATGAGACGTTTTTCAAAGACTGCATTCATTTTTAAAACAAACCATAACCTTTATTTCATAAGTAAAGGTTTAAAAAGCTTTACGTAGATTATCAAATAATGATAATCTAAAATATCCTGTTTACACACGACCATTACATAATGGTTTACAATACAAATATGTTACATCGAAATCAGTTTTTCTTGAATGCAGTTTTTACACAATATCATACAAACATGGACTCCAAATCTTGTCCTTATTTTAGTATGCAACAGCGGAAGCTCTTAATATTCACCTGAGAATAAACATGCTTTAAACGTCAACAAAAAATGTTGGTGAGTTATAGGTTTAACCTATATATATCAAATCATAATAATAGACCACAAGATTTCATATTTCAATACACATCCCATACATAGAGATAAAAATCATTCATATGGTGAACACCTGGTAACCGACAATAACAAGATGCATATATAAGAATATCCCCATCATTCCGGGACACCCTTCGGATATGATATAAATTTCGAAGTACTAAAGCATCCGATACTTTGGATGGGGTTTGTTAGGCCCAATAGATCTATCTTTAGGATTCGCGTCAATTAGGGTGTCTGTTCCCTAATTCTTAGATTACCAGACTTAATAAAAAGGGGCATATTCGATTTCGATAATTCAACCATAGAATGTAGTTTCACGTACTTGTGTCTATTTTGTAAATCATTTATAAAACCTGCATGTATTCTCATCCCAAAAATATTAGATTTTAAAAGTGGGACTATAACTCACTTTCACAGATTTTTACTTCGTCGGGAAGTAAGACTTGGCCACTGGTTGATTCACGAACCTATAACAATATATACATATATATCAAAGTATGTTCAAAATATATTTACAACACTTTTAATATATTTTGATGTTTTAAGTTTATTAAGTCAGCTGTCCTCGTTAGTAACCTACAACTAGTTGTCCACAGTTAGATGTACAGAAATAAATCGATAAATATTATCTTGAATCAATCCACGACCCAGTGTATACGTATCTCAGTATTGATCACAACTCAAACTATATATATTTTGGAATCAACCTCAACCCTGTATAGCTAACTCCAACATTCACATATAGAGTGTCTATGGTTGTTCCGAAATATATATAGATGTGTCGACATGATAGGTCGAAATATTGTATACGTGTCTATGGTATCTCAAGATTACATAATATATAATACAAGTTGATTAAGTTATGGTTGGAATAGATTTGTTACCAATTTTCACGTAGCTAAAATGAGAAAAATTATCCAATCTTGTTTTACCCATAACTTCTTCATTTTAAATCCGTTTTGAGTGAATCAAATTGCTATGATTTCATATTGAACTCTATTTTATGAATCTAAACAAAAAAAGTATAGGTTTCTAGTCGGAAAAATAAGTTACAAGTCGTTTTTGTAAAGGTAGTCATTTCAGTCGAAAGAACGACGTCTAGATGACCATTTTAGAAAACATACTTCCACTTTGAGTTTAACCATAATTTTTGGATATAGTTTCATGTTCATAATAAAAATCATTTTCTCAGAATAACAACTTTTAAATCAAAGTTTATCATAGTTTTTAATTAACTAACCCAAAACAGCCCGCGGTGTTACTACGACGGCGTAAATCCGGTTTTACGGTGTTTTTCGTGTTTCCAGGTTTTAAATCATTAAGTTAGCATATCATATAGATATAAAACATGTGTTTAGTTGATTTTAAAAGTCAAGTTAGAAGGATTAACTTTTGTTTGCGAACAAGTTTAGAATTAACTAAACTATGTTCTAGTGATTATAAGTTTAAACCTTCGAATAAGATAGCTTTATATGTATGAATCGAATGATGTTATGAACATCATTACTACCTTAATTTCCTTGGATAAACCTACTGTAAAAGAGAAAAATGGATCTAGCTTCAATGGATCCTTGGATGGCTCGAAGTTCTTGAAGCAGAATCATGACACGAAAACAAGTTCAAGTAAGATCATCACTTGAAATAAGATTGTTATAGTTATAGAAATTGAACCAAAGTTTGAATATGATTATTACCTTGTATTAGAATGATAACCTACTGTAAGAAATAAAGATTTCTTGAGGTTGGATGATCACCTTACAAGATTGGAAGTGAGCTAGCAAACTTGAAAGTATTCTTGATTTTATGAAACTAGAACTTTTGGAATTTATGAAGAACACTTAGAACTTGAAGATAGAACTTGAGAGAGTTCAATTAGATGAAGAAAATTGAAGAATGAAAGTGTTTGTAGGTGTTTTTGGTCGTTGCTGTATGGATTAGATATAAAGGATATGTAATTTTGTTTTCATGTAAATAAGTCATGAATGATTACTCATATTTTTGTAATCTTATGAGATATTTCATGCTAGTTGCCAAATGATGGTTCCCACATGTGTTAGGTGACTCACATGGGCTGCTAAGAGCTGATCATTGGAGTGTATATACCAATAGTACATACATCTAAAAGCTGTGTATTGTACGAGTACGAATACGGGTGCATACGAGTAGAATTGTTGATGAAACTGAACGAGAATGTAATTGTAAGCATTTTTGTTAAGTAGAAGTATTTTGATAAGTGTATTGAAGTCTTTCAAAAGTGTATAAATACATATTAAAACACTACATGTATATACATTTTAACTGAGTCGTTAAGTCATCGTTAGTCGTTACATGTAAGTGTTGTTTTGAAACCTTTAGGTTAACGATCTTGTTAAATGTTGTTAACCCAATGTTTATAATATCAAATGAGATTTTAAATTATTATATTATCATGTTATTATCATGTATGAATATCTCTTAATATGATATATATACATTAAATGTCTTTACAACGATAATCGTTACATATATGTCTCGTTTAAAAATCATTAAGTTAGTAGTCTTGTTTTTACATATGTAGTTCATTGTTAATATACTTAATGATATGTTTACTTATCATAGTATCATGTTAACTATATATATATCCATATATATGTCATCATATAGTTTTTACAAGTTTTAACGTTCGTGAATCACCGGTCAACTTGGGTGGTCAATTGTCTATATGAAACATATTTCAATTAATCAAGTCTTAACAAGTTTGATTGCTTAACATGTTGGAAACATTTAATCATGTAAACATCAATCTCAATTAATATATATAAACATGGAAAAGTTCGGGTCACTACAAATTTGACGAGGACACTCGCACTTTATATTTATGACTGATGGACTGTTATGGACAAAAACCAGACGGACATATTAAATAATCCAGGACAAAGGACAATTAACCCATGGGCATAAAACTAAAATCAACACGTCAAACATCATGATTACGGAAGTTTAAATAAGCATAATTCTTTTATTTCATATTTAATTTCCTTTATTTTATATTTAATTGCACTTCTAATTATCGCATTTTTATTTATTGTTATTATATTTAATTGCAATTTTAATTATCGTACTTTTTAATTATCGCAAGTTTATTTTATCGCACTTTTATTTATCGCAATTTCATTATCGTTATTTACTTTACGCTTTAAATTAAGTCTTTTATTTATTTAATATTTTATATTTGGGTTTAACTGCGACTAAAGTTTTAAAATCGACAAACCGGTCATTAAACGGTAAAAACCCCCCTTTATAATAATAATATTACTTATATATATTTGTATTTTTGTAAATTAAACTAATATAGCGTTAAGCTTTGATTAAAAGATTTTCCCTGTGGAACGAACCGGACTTACTAAAAACTACACTACTGTACGATTAGGTACACTGCCTATAAGTGTTGTAGCAAGGTTTAAGTATATCCATTCTCTAAATAAATAAATATCTTGTGTAAAATTGTATCGTATTTAATAGTATTTCCTTGTAAAATTTAATAGTATTTTATACCCCTTAGCTTTAACCATCAAATATTTTTGGCGCCGCTGCCGGGGAACTCAATTTCTAGCTTAAAAGCCGGAAGCGCAACGCTAATAAAAAAAATATATAAATATTTTTAAGAGTTTGTTAAATATTTAAGTTTTATAAAGTTTCTTTATTTCTATTTTATAAAAATATAAGTTTTATTTAAATATTTTGTGTTTATTTAAAAAAATCGAAAAAATATATATATATATATATATATATATATAAATCTAGTTTTAAGATTTTTATTTATAAAATTATAAAGTATTTCTATTTTTATTTTAGTTTTTAAATATAAGCTTTTATTATATAAATATTTTTATTTAAACAGAAAATATAAAACAGAAATTTAAAAAAAAAAACTGAAACGAACGATTTTTGTCCTGCACCTGATCTGAAATTTGAAACCCCGCGACTTGCGGAGTTTTCCAGCTTCGAGAACCGCGACTCGCGGAGTTCTCTCTGACACGTGACCAGAAACCCTAATCTGCATCATTACGTAATTATTATTATTATTAATAATTAAAAACCCTAATTAGGTTTTAATTTTTAATTAATTAAGTTTAGTTTATTTATTTCTTTTGTATATTTAGTTTAATTAATTTAAATAAATTATAAAATTAACACTTTTATAAAATAAATAATATAAAAATAATATTTTTATAAAAATTGTACTTTTTACAACTTTTAGTATATTTTTATATTTTGTCCCTTTTTAATTGTTTTAGCGTAATTTTTGTATTTTTCGCTCATTTTTAGTTTTAAGTTATAGTTTTTGCGATAGTTATTTTTATTACTAGATTTTTAGGCTTTGCCGTAAAATCCCTTAAGTGCTTTTTCTTTAGACTAAGATTTAGGTGCTTTAGAATTTTGCGACGCATTTTTAAATTTTAGTACCTTTTTAAGTTATTTCCATTTGGGATATAGTTTTACTTGTAAGCTTTAATATTTTTAGACACCTTTTACCTATGTATCAATTATCATTCCAATTAGTAATCTCAATTTGCGATTATAATTTTAAGTTAGTGATAGTAATAAGGTTGGGTTAGTCGAGTGTTTTTAAGTTCTATAAGTCATTTTTTTTATTATTTCTTATTTTTCGACGCCTTTTATTTTTCAACCCTTTTCTTTTTTGACGCGCTCTTTTTCTTTCTTATTTCTCGCTATTCTAGTTTTAGGACATAGATTTTTATTCTACTTCTTATCTAAATTTCTTAAAATTACGAAAATTTATTTTAAGTGGTTAAATTGATAGACATCAAAATTTTCTGGTTCGTAGTAATAGTTGGATTTGTACGTGGACCGGGTTATTGGAGCCAAATAGTCCTCAATTATATTGAGACCAAACGAATCCTGCCCCTCTGCTGCATCTTTTGGCTATTCGAAACGTGGGCAAAATTAGAAAAGTCTATTAATTGGATAACTTATATAATTTTTCTTTCCTTTTTAAAAACTAATAGGATATTCAGTGAATGCACCAAGCAAGACGTTCACCACCTTTTGTACGTTCACCACCTTTTGTACGTTCACCACCTGTAACTCGATCAAGACATCTAACAAATATTACCGCCGTTGATTTTCCTTTAGAATCGTCATCCAGTCGACCAAGTACTCCAATTCAAATTTTCGATAATCCATTTTTTGAACCCGACCTCACAATTGAGAATCCGGAGAATATTCAGGAACAATTCATAGATCCTGAACCATTAATTTTTCCTCCGAAACCACCAATCATTCAAACAGAGATTGTTGAGGAACGAACCATTAAATCAGAATCCTCTAGTGATTCAGATTCAACAAATTCAATTATGGAGAATCTGGAACCTTTAAGTATGGAAGACCGAATGAGAGCTAAACGCACTGGCCAAGGTCACACAATTACTCATCCAGACATTAATGCGCCAGATTATGAAATCAAAGGACAAATTCTACATATGGTGACTAATCAATGCCAATTTAGTGGCGCGCCGAAGGAAGATCCAAATGAACATCTTCGTACCTTTAATAGGATCTGCACTCTATTTAAAATCAGAGAAGTGGAAGATGAACAGATATATCTCATGTTATTTCCCTGGACTTTAAAGGGAGAAGCCAAAGATTGGTTGGAATCGTTACCTGAAGGGGCGATTGATACATGGGACGTTTTAGTTGAAAAATTTCTTAAACAATTCTTTCCGGCATCTAAAGCCGTAAGACTTCAAGGAGAAATTGTTACGTTCACACAGAAGCCAAATGAAACTCTATATGAGGCGTGGACAAGATTTGGAAAGTTATTAAGAGGATGTCCGCAACATGGTTTAGATACCTGTCAAATAGTACAAATATTCTACCAAGGATGCGACATCACTACAAGGAAAGACATAGATATTGCAGCTGGTGGTTCCATTATGAATAAAACCGAAACTGATGCTTATAAAATTATTAATAACACTGCTTCCCACTCACATGAGTGGCACCAAGAAAAAGATATCGTTAGATCATCTAAAGCAGCTAGAGCCGATTCTAGCCATGACTTAGATTCCATTTCTGCAAAGATAGATGCTGTCGAGAGATGAATGGAAAAGATGACTAAAGATATTCACTCAATACGAATTAGTTGTGAGCAGTGTGGAGGACCACATTTGACAAAAGATTGTCTCAGTATTGAATTAACAATGGAACAAAGAGAGAATATTTCATACATAAACCAAAGGCCTGGAAATAATTATCAGAATAATTATCAACCACCAAGATCGATTTACAATCAAAATCAGAATTCTAACCGAAATATTCCATACAACAACCAACAAGGTCCTAGCAATCAACAAGTATCCAATAATACTTACAACCAGCAAAGACCTAATTTTCAAAACAAACCACCACAAACCGATGATAAAAAGCCGAATTTAGAAGATATGATGACGAAGCTAGTTGAAACTCAAACGCAGTTTTTCACATCTCAGAAACAAACTAATGAACAAAATGCTCAAGCATTTAGAAATCAACAAGCTTCTACTCAAAACTTGGAACAAGAAGTAAGTAACCTAGCAAGGTTAATAGGTGAAAGAAAACTGGGAAGTTTACCTAGTGATACAAATGCTAACCCCCGGAATGAAACAGCTAAAGCCATTACCACAAGAAGTGGTACAACACTTAAACCACCTGAAATACCTGTAACTTCTGATGAAGCTATTCCTACTCCACAAGAACCACAACCTGAACAAGATAAGGAAAAAGAACCGGTAGTTGAAAAGGTTAATGAAGATAACACAGCTAAGGATAAACCTTATGTTAAACCATACCAACCACCACTTCCTTACCCGAGTAAAATGAAAAAAGAGAAACTTGAAGCCGAGCAATCCAAATTCTTGGATATGTTTAAACAGATAAATGTAAATCTTCCTTTCATTGATGTGATTTCAGGAATGCCTAGATATGCTAAATTTCTGAAAGATTTAATCTCGAATAGAAAGAAAATGGAAGAACTCTCGGCTGTTACTATGAACGCTAATTGTTCAGCAGTGCTGTTGAATAAGATACCAGAAAAATTATCTGATCCAGGAAGTTTCACAATTCCATGTTTTCTGGGTAGTCTTAGTTCAATAGAAGCATTGGCAGACTTAGGTGCTAGTATAAATTTAATGCCGTATTCACTATACGCTAAACTAGACCTTGGAGAATTGAAACCAACAAGAATAAGCATACAACTAGCCGATCGATCAATAAAATATCCTAGAGGAATAATGGAGAACATGCTAGTTAAAGTTGGTACTTTAGTATTTCCAGTAGATTTTGTTGTTCTGGACATGGAAGAAGATTCTCAAGTTCCTCTCATATTAGGAAGACCATTCTTAAACATTGCTAAAGCAATGATAGACGTGTTTAGTAAGAAACTGACCCTAAGTATAGAGGATGAGAGTGTTACCTTTTTAGTTGATAGAGCAATGTAACAACCACAATCTGCAGATGATACATGTTATTATATTCAAACTATAGATTCACATGCAGAATTGTTAGAAGAATTTCCAGAATTACAAGGAACAGGAGAATGTTCTTTAGGAGAAGGTGAAATGACCCGTTCATATACATTATAAACGATTCATAATAGTTGATTACATCGCGAGGTATTTGACCTCTATATGATACATTTTACAAACATTACATTCGTTTTTAAAAGACAAACTTTCTTTACGACGAAAGTTGACGGCATGCATACCATTTCATAATACATCCAACTATAATTGACTTAAAAATAATCTTGATGAAGTCAATGACTCGAATGCAACGTCTTTCAAAATATGCCATGAATGACTCCAAGTAATATCCTTAAAATGAGCTAATGCACAGCGGAAAATTTCTTTAATACCTGAGAATAAACATGCTTTAAAGTGTCAACCAAAAGGTTGGTGAGTTCATAGGTTTATCATAACAATCATTTCAATATATTAATAGACCACAAGATTTCCGTTTATAAATATATGTACACTCGCAAGTGTATAAAACCGTTCTGCTTATGTTGAGGCCTCAGTAACCAACCTTAACAATAATATAATAAGTCATCTTCGCAAAGATGGATACGTACACTCGCAAGTGTATAAATAATCCTCGAAGTACTAAACATCCGCCCACTAGCTCTTATGTCTAGTGCAGCCTACAGGATGGGGGTGTTAAGCCCGATAGATCTATCTTTAGGATTCGCGCTCACATGCTCTTATAACATGTAACTAAATTACCTAGCACATCAATCCGCAGAATTATCATTTTTGATCACTTGTCTCTATTTCGTAAAGCATTTATAAAAGCAGCGCATGTATTCTCAGCCCAAAAATATATATTACAAAAGCAATTAAAAAGGGAGCAAATGAAACTCACCATACTGTATTTCGTAGTAAAAATACATATAACGTCATTTAACAAGTGCAAGGTTGGCCTCAGATTCACGAACGTATCAATATTGAGATTTAATATTGCAGGAAAGTACGTAGACGCAACGGAGATGATAAACACTAGATTGACCTCACGAGCATACCCATGAACCATACCCATCACCTCCATAGCTATAACCCATAATTTCCTTAGCTTCGACTCATTCAAAAAAACTATTTTGAAATCACTCGGACATCACTCCGTCATAATATTTTATGTATACTAATAATATCTTGAAATAATACAGAGCAATATATATATATATATATATATATATATATATATATATATATATATATATATATATATATATATATATATATATATATATATATATATATATATGTAAATCGATTGAGAGAGTTTAGAGAAATATATTTTCAAGTTTCTATGAAATAATGAAACCTATTGAATTCTATTTATAATAGATTTTTGAATTATTAAAGTATGAATTATTAAAGTGAATTATTAAAGTATGAATTATTAAATGAATTATTAAAGTATGAATTATTAAAGTGAATTATTAAAGTATGAATTATTAAAGTGAATTATTAAAGTATGAATTATTAAAATGAATTATTAAAGTATGAATTATTAAAGTTAAAGTAAAGTAAAAGTAAAGTAAAGGTAAAGTTAAAGTATAGTAAAAGTATAAAAACTATGTATGTATAATACGCGTATAAATATATATAATATTAATTTAAATCATTATATATATTTAATGAAATAAAATATAAATATCATTATATTTATTATACTGGTTAAGTAATGGGTTGTCAAAAGTGATTCTAGATATTTATAAAAGTTATATATATTTTAATAATAAAGTTCTTTTTAAACTGAAAACGTTTTTGTACGTTTGAAAATAGATTAATAGAATATTATAGAAACCAATTCTCCACTAACTTTTGTCTAACTTTTGTAAATGACACTTTTTATTTTTATTTATAAATAGCTTTACAAATTATTCCGAATATCATTAAAAGGAATAGATTTTCTCAATCATAGTGGACCTCTCAACAGAGACTTGTAATCATAATTCAATGTTTCTGATAATTCAAGCATTTAATATATTTTTTTTAATTTCGTCGATAATCATATTGAAACAAATACGTTCATGTAAAGCATTATACGTTTAAATACTTTTTTGACATTTTCAATTTATAATATATACACATATACATACATATTCATATATGTTCATTTAATGGTTCGTGAATCATTGGAATTTGGTCGAGGTTTAAATGAATGTATGAACATAGTTTAAAATCCTTGAGATTTAACTTAACAAACATTGCTTATCGTGTCAGAATAATATAAAGATAAAGTTTAAATTTAGTCGGAAATTTCTGGGTCGTCACAGAAGGTAATGAACCAATTGATGAAGCTGAAATGTTAGCTACACTTATAGCTAATGGATATGAACCAACAACAGAAGAAATTCAAATGCTAAAAGAAGAAGACATATATCGATATAAATCATCGATAGAAGAACCTCCGAAATTAGAGTTAAAGCCACTTCCAAACCATTTGGAATACGCTAATTTACATGGTGAATCTGAATTACCTGTAATAATATCGTCTTCTCTTACTGAAAATGAGAAATCATAACTCATTTCTGTGTTGAAAGCTCATAAACTAGCTATTGCATGGAAGATTCATGATATTAAAGGAATAAGTCCTTCGTATTGCACACATAAAATCCTTATGGAAGAAGGTCATAAAACGTATGTGCAACGCCAACGAAGACTAAATCCGAATATGCAAGATGTAGTTAAAAAAGAAATTATTAAACTGCTAGATGCAGGTTTAATTTATCCAATTTCTGATAGTCCATGGGTAAGCCCAGTTCAATACGTGCCTAATAAGGGTGGCATGACTGTCATTACAAATGAGAAAAATGAGCTTATTCCTATTAGGACTGTAACAGGATGGCGTGTGTGTATTGATTATAGAAAATTAAATGACGCCACCAGAAAAGATCACTTTCCCTTACCTTCCATTGATCAAATGTTGGAAAGATTAGCCGAAAATAATTATTATTGTTTTCTTGATGGATTTTCCGGATATTTTCGAATTCCAATAGCACCCGAAGATCAAGAGAAAACCACATTCACGTGCCCTTATGGTACTTTTGCTTACAGACGCATGCCATTTGGACTTTGCAACGCCCCTGCAACCTTTCAAATGTAATGACCCGAAATTTTCCATGTTTATATATATATTAAATGAAATTGTTATTTACATGATTAAGTGTTTCCAACATGTTAAGCAATCAAACTTGTTAAGACTTGATTAATTGAAATAGGTTTCATATAGACAATTGACCACCCAAGTTGACCGGTGATTCACGAACGTTAAAACTTGTAAAAACTATACGATGACATATATATGGTTATATATATAGTTAACATGATTTTATTATAAGTATGTATCTCATTAGGTAATTTAACAATGAGTTATATACATAAAAATGAGACTATTAATTTAAGAAACTCGAAAACAATATATATAACGATTATCGTTATAACAACGTCTTACTAGGTACATATGAATCATATTAAGATATTGATACACTTGGTTAATTATGTTAAATGATAAGTAAATATATTATTAAGTGTATTAACAATGAAATACATATGTAAAAATAAGACTACTAACTTAATGATTTCGAAACGAGACATATATGTAACGATTATCGTTGTAACGACATTTTACTGCATATATATCATACTAACATATATTATATATCATAATATCATGATAATATAACAATTTAACATCTCATTTGTTATAATAAACAATGGGTTAACAACATTCAACAAGATCGTTAACCTAAAGGTTTCAAAACAACATTTACATGTAACGACTAACGATGACTTAACGACTCAGTTAAAATGTATATACATGTAGTGTTTTAATATGTATTCATACACTTTTGAAAGACTTCAAGACACTTATCAAAATACTTCTACTTAACAAAAATGCTTACAATTATATCCTCGTTCAGTTTCATCAACAATTCTACTCGTATGCACCCGTATTCGTACTCGTACAATACACAACTTTTAGATGTATGTACTATTGGTATATACACTCCAATAATTAGCTATTAGTAGCCCATGTGAGTCACCTAACACATGTGGGAACCATCATTTGGAAACTAGCATGAAATATCTCATAAAATTACAAAAATATGAGTAATCATTCATGACTTATTTACATGAAAACAAAATTACATATCCTTTATATCTAATCCATACACCAACGACCAAAAACACCTACAAACACTTTCATTCTTCAATTTTCTTCATCTAATTGATCTCTCTCAAGTTCTATCTTCAAGTTCTAAGTGTTCTTCATAAATTCTACAAGTTCTAGTTTCATAAAATCAAGAATACTTTCAAGTTTGCTAGCTCACTTCCAATCTTGTAAGGTGATCATCCAACCTCAAGAAATCTTTGTTTCTTACAGTAGGTTATCATTCTAATACAAGATAATAATCATATTCAAACTTTGGTTCAATTTATATAACTATAACAATCTTATTTCAAGTGATGATCTTACTTGAACTTGTTTTCGTGTCATGATTCTGCTTCAAGAACTTCGAGCCATCCAAGGATTCGTTGAAGCTAGGTCCATTTTTCTCTTTTCTAGTAGGTTTATCCAAGGAACTTAAGGTAGTAATGATATTCATAACATCATTTGATTCATACATAAAAATCTATCATATTCGAAGTGGTAAACTAGTAAGCACTAGAACATAGTTTAGTTAATTCTAAACTTGTTCGCAAATAAAGTTAATCCTTCTAACTACACTTTTAAAATAAACTATACACATGATCTATATCTATATGATATGCTAACTTAATGATTTAAAACCCGGAACCACGATAAACACCATAAAACCGGATTTACGCCGTCGTAGTAACACCGCGGGCTGTTTTGGGTTAGTTAATTAAAAACTATGATAAACTTTGATTTAAAAGTTGTTATTCTGGGAAAATGATTTTTATTATGAACATGAAACTATATCCAAAAATTATGGTTAAACTCAAAGTGGAAGTATGTTTTCTAAAATGGTCATCTAGACGTCGTTCTTTCAACTTAAATGACTACCTTTACAAAAATGACTTGTAACTTATTTTTCCGACTATAAACCTATACCTTTTCTGTTTAGATTCATAAAATAGAGTTCAATATGAAACCATAGCAATTTGATTCACTCAAAACGGATTTAAAATGAAGAAGTTATGGGTAAAACAAGATTGGATAATTTTTCTCATTTTAGCTACGTGAAAATTGGTAACAAATCTATTCCAACCATAACTTAATCAACTTGTATTGTATATTATGTAATCTTGAGATACCATAGACACGTATACAATGTTTCGACCTATCATTTCGACACATCTATATATATTTCGGAACAACCATAGACACTCTATATGTGAATGTTGGAGTTAGCTATACAGGGTTGAGGTTGATTCCAAAATATATATAGTTTGAGTTGTGAGCAATACTGAGATACGTATACACTGGGTCGTGGATTGATTCAAGATAATATTTATCAATTTATTTATGTACATCTAACTGTGGACAACTAGTTGTAGGTTACTAACGAGGACAGCTGACTTAATAAACTTAAAACATCAAAATATATTAAAAGTGTTGTAAATATATTTTGAACATACTTTGATATATATGTATATATTGTTATAGGTTCGTGAATCAACCAGTGGCCAAGTCTTACTTCCCGACGAAGTAAAAATCTGTGAAAGTGAGTTATAGTCCCACTTTTAAAATCTAATATTTTTGGGATGAGAATACATGCAGGTTTTATAAATAATTTACAAAATAGACACAAGTACATGAAACTACATTCTATGGTTGAATTATCAAAATCGAATATGCCCCTTTTTATTAAGTATGGTAATCTAAGAATTAGGGAACAGACACCCTAATTGACGCGAATCCTAAAGATAGATCTATTAGGCCTAACAAACCCCATCCAAAGTACCGGATGCTTTAGTACTTCGAAATTTATATCATATCCGAAGGGTGTCCCGGAATGATGGGGATATTCTTATATATGCATCTTGTTAATGTCGGTTACCAGGTGTTCACCATATGAATGATTTTTATCTCTATGTATGGGATGTGTATTGAAATATGAAATCTTGTGGTCTATTGTTACGATTTGATATATATAGGTTAAACCTATAACTCACCAACATTTTTGTTGACGTTTAAAGCATGTTTATTCTCAGGTGAATACT
Organism: Rutidosis leptorrhynchoides; assembly: GCF_046630445.1. Lineage (NCBI taxonomy): Eukaryota > Viridiplantae > Streptophyta > Magnoliopsida > Asterales > Asteraceae > Rutidosis > Rutidosis leptorrhynchoides. Next base: position 206,376,168 of record NC_092340.1, read on the forward strand.
AAGAGCTTCCGCTGTTGCATACTAAAATAAGGACAAGATTTGGAGTCCATGTTTGTATGATATTGTGTAAAAAGTGCATTCAAGAAACTGATTTCGATGTAACATATTTGTATTGTAAACCATTATGTAATGGTCGTGTGTAAACAGGATATTTTACATTATCATTATTTGATAATCTACGTAAAGCTTTGTAAACCTTTATTTATGAAATAAAGGTTATGGTTTGTTTTAAAAATGAATGCAGTCTTTGAAAAATGTATCATATAGAGGTCAAAACCTCGCAATGAAATCAATTAATATGGAACGTTTTTAATCAATAAGAATGGGACATTTCAGATGGTATCCGAGCGTTGGTCTTAGAGAACCAGAAATTTGCATTAGTGTGTATTATCGAGTTTGTTAGGATGCATTAGCGAGTCTGGACTTCGACCGTGTTTTCTTTAAAAATGATTGCTTAACATTTTTGTTGGAAACTATATATTGTTAACATGTATATATTATGTGATATATTAATCTCTTAACATGTTTGATATTGTGTGATAGATGTCTACCTCTAGCACAAATCCCATTGACTCACCTAATAATAACGAAGAGTCGAATATATATTGGACTGATTCACAAGTTCCCGAAGAAGAACCGGAAGAAGAATCAGAACCGGAAGAAGAATCGGAAGAAGAATCAGAACCGGAAGAAGAATCAGAACCGGAAGAGGAGGAACCGGAGGAGGAAATAGAACCGGTGGAGGAAATAATAAAACGGTTAAGTAAAAGAAAATCCTCAACCAACCGACCAAGGTTAATTATGGTCAATGGTGTTTCCGCCAAGGAAGCAAAATATTGGGAGAATTACCAATTCTTCGATGAATCGTATTCCGACGAGAATTCCGATGATGTTATAGAAATTACCCCAACTGAATTTAAAAAGGCAACAGAAAATAATAAGGGAAAGGGCATAAAAATAGAGAAATCTAATTCCAACCCCGATGAACTTTATATGTATCGTCAACCCCCGAAGCCCTTAAGTTGTAACAATGACCCAGGAACCTCTAAACCACCAGGTTTTTCTAAACCGTTGTGGAAAACGATAGCTAGTATTAGGGGAACATCATATATCACTAGAAACTTGGCAAAACGAACCAAAACTGAAGAAGAAGAAACGAGCGAGTCAGAATAAGATAGTTGTATTCGTGTGGTGTAATATATGTATATATAGTGTGCTTATGCTTTATGATATATGTAAAATCTGCTTGTATTAATAAGTATTTTTTTATGAATCTAACTCTTGTCTATTTTACAGTTTAAAAACACAAAATGGATAGACAACCCAATATTTTAAGAGACCTACCCGGAGACATGATTGATGAAATCTTGTCTACAGTCGGTCAGAATTCCTCGGCACAACTATTTAAGGCGAGATCAGTTTGTAAGACATTCGAAGAACGTTCTAAGAATGTCTTGGTTTATAAGATACTTTCGTTTGAAAGATGGGGGATATCACATTGGGAAACCCATAAGTTACGATGTCTTTACTTTGACGCATATATTACGGGGAACCCAAATGCTATTTTACGCAACGGGTTAAGAAATTATTTTGACTCAATGTATCCGAATATAGGACTTCATGATTTAGAAAAAGCGGCTAACATGCAACATAAAGAAGCATGCTATGCTTACGGGTTAGTAATGTTCGCTTCTCACCAAAGTGAGAAAAAGAACATCGGGCTACAGCTATTAAACAAAATGTTCCCACAAGTGACGGAGTCGGTAATTGGGGTAAGAAATGAGGTTTTTAGGTTATTACGAGACTGTTGGTCATTACGTAACCCTCGTCCCTTTGACGACGTTACAACACGCTGTCTTATCAACGACCATAACGGTTATGTTCCACAAGACCAAGGATGCGAAGTAGTCCTAGTAAAACTAGAATGCATGACTTGTTTCTGGACGTATGAATTACGTGTCTTTATTGCCTTTGCTGAACGACTTGTGTACTAGCTAGAATTATCTTCACAACTATCTTGTGTCAAAGTTATTGTGTGCTATATTTCATGCTTTATGTAAAATAAGCGGTATTGTAAGTTTGTAAAATATTGTATAAAAGTTTGAACGCGAAATATTATTATAATCAGTTTTTCATATAGAATTGTAGTAGTTGAATTGTATATTAGCTACTAAGTATGAACTTAATGGGTAGGTACTACCCGAATTTAAACTTATAAAACGATAATATGAAGAAAAAGCTTTTATAAATGAGTTCATATTATGCTACAAAATACTATTAACTACTCTCAATATTCTGTATGATTAACTTGTTCCATTTGACTATTTTGAAGGAAATGGCACCGACTACTCGACACACCGTGAATATGAATGAAGAGGAATTCCGTACTTTTCTAGCTTCAAACATAGCCGTAGTACAGGCTGCGCTACATACCAACAATAACCTTGGATCTAGCAGTACAGGAAATCGTGTAGGATGCACCTACAAAGAATTCACTGCCTGCAAACCTTTGGAATTTGATGGAACCGAAGGACTGATTGGATTGAAACGGTGGACCGAGAAGGTCGAATCGGTGTTTGCCATAAGTAAGTGTACTGAAGAGGACAAAGTGAAGTACGCTACGCATACCTTCACAGGTTCTGCGTTAACATGGTGGAATACCTATCTAGAGCAAGTGGGACAAGATGATGCGTACGCACTACCGTGGTCAGCATTCAAGCACTTGATGAATGAGAAGTACCGTCCCAGAACCGAGGTCAATAAGCTCAAGACAGAACTTAGAGGGTTACGAACCCAAGGATTTGATATTACCACGTACGAAAGACGATTCACAGAATTGTGCCTATTGTGTCTGGGAGCGTTCGAAGATGAGGAAGAGAAGATCGACGCATTTGTGAAAGGATTACCGGAAAGAATCCAAGAAGATATAAGTTCACATGAGCCCGCCTCCATACAACAGGCATGTAGAATGGCTCACAAACTAGTGAACCAAATTGAGGAAAGAATTAAAGAATAGACGGCTGAAGAGGCCAATGTGAAGCAAGTCAAAAGAAAGTGGGAGGAAAACGGTGATAAGAATCACCAATACAACAACAACCGCAATTACAATAATAATCGCAACAATTATCCCAACAATCGCAACATCAATTGCAACTAAAACAAACGGCCCAACAACAACAACAACAACAGCAACTACAACAATCATCCCAACAACAATAACAACCGCAACAACAACAACAACAACAATCAGAAGCAGCTATGCCAAAGGTGTGAAAAGTATCACTCGGGGTTCTGCACCAAATTTTGCAACAAGTGTAAAAGAAATGGTCATAGCGCGGCTAAGTGTGAGGTCTACGGACCAGGGGTTAACAGAACGAAAGGAACAAATGGTGTCGGAACGAGTAATGGCGGAGCAAGTAGTGTCGGAGCAAGTTATGCCAATGTAGTTTGTTATAAATGTGGAAAACTGGGCCACATTATTAGAAATTGCCCGAACCAGGAGAACACGAATGGACAAGGCCGCGGAAGAGTTTTCAATATTAATGCAGCAGAGGCACAGGAAGACCCGGAGCTTGTTACGGGTACGTTTCTTATTGACAATAAATCTTCTTACGTTTTATTTGATTCGGGTGCGGATAGAAGCTATATGAGTAGAGATTTTTGTGCTAAATTAAGTTGTCCATTGACGCCGTTGGATAGTAAATTTTTACTTGAATTAACAAACGGTAAATTAATTTCAGCAGATAATATATGTCGGAATCGAGAAATTAAACTGGGTAGCGAAATATTTAAGATTGATTTGATACCAGTAGAGTTAGGGAGTTTTGATGTAATAGTTGGCATGGACTGGCTGAAGAAGGTGAAAGCAGAGATCGTATGTTATAAAAATGCAATTTGCATTGTACGAGAAGAAGGAGAACCCTTAATGGTGTACGTAGAAAAGGGCAACATGAAGCTACATCTTATTAGTAATTTGAAGGCACAAAAACTAATAAGAAAAGGTTGCTATACTGTTCTAGCACACGTCGAGAAAGTACAAACTGAAGAAAAGAGCATCAATGATGTTCCCGTCGCAAAAGAATTTCCCGATGTATTTCTGAAAGAATTACCGGGACTACCTCCACATCGATCTGTTGAATTTCAAATAGATCTTGTACCAGGAGCTGCACCAATAGCTCGTGCTCCTTATAGACTCGCACCCAGCGAGATGAAAGAACTGCAGAGCCAACTGCAAGAACTATTAGAACGTGGTTTCATTCGACCAAGCACATCACCATGGGGAGCTCCTGTTTTGTTTGTCAAGAAGAAGGATGGTACATTTAGATTGTGTATTGACTACAAAGAGTTGAACAAACTTACCATCAAAAACCGTTATCCACTGCCGAGAATTGACGACTTATTTGATCAACTACAAGGCTCGTCGGTTTATTCGAAGATCGATTTATGTTCTGGATATCATCAAATGCGAGTAAAGGAGGATGATATTCCAAAAACTACTTTTAGGACGCGTTATGGTCATTACGAGTTTATGGTTATACCGTTTGGATTGACTAACGCACCAGCTGTGTTCATGGACCTTATAAACCGAGTGTGTGGGCCATATCTTGGCAAGTTTGTCATTGTTTTCATCGATGACATACTTATTTACTCAAAGAATGATCAAGAGCACGAAGAACATTTGAGAAAAATGCTAGAAGTATTGAGGAAAGAAAAACTGTACGCTAAGTTTTCAAAGTGTGCATTTTGGTTGGAAGAAGTTCAATTCTTCGGTCACATAGTGAACAAAGAAGGTATCCAGGTGGACCTGGCAAAGATCGAAACCGTTGAAAAGTGGGAAACTCCAAAGACTCCGAAGCATATAAGTCAATTTTTAGGATTGGCTGGTTACTACAAAAGATTCATCCAAGATTTCTCCAAAATAGCAAAACCCTTGACTGCATTAACGCATAAAGGGAAGAAATTTGAATGGAAGGATGAACAAGAGAAGGCGTTTTAATTATTGAAGAAAAAGCTAACTACGGCACCTATATTGTCATTGCCTGAAGGGAATGATGATTTTGTGATTTATTGTGACGCATCAAAGCAAGGTCTCGGTTGTGTATTAATGCAACGGACGAAGGTGATTGCCTATGCGTCTAGACAATTGAAGATTCACGAGCAAAATTATACGACGCATGATTTGGAATTAGGTGCGGTTGTTTTTGCATTAAAGACTTGGAGGCACTACTTATATGGGGTCAAAAGTATTATATATAGGGCTGAAAGAATTTGGGTACCAAAATTTGGAGATATGAGAGAAATGGTACTTAGAGAAGCTCATAAAACCAGATACTCAATACATCCTGGAACGGGGAAGATGTACAAGGATCTTAAGAAACATTTTTAGTGGCCAGGTATGAAAGCCGATATTGCTAAATATGTAGGAGAATGTTTGACGTGTTCTAAGGTCAAAGCTGAACATCAGAAACCATCAGGTCTACTACAACAACCTGAAATCCCGGAATAGAAATGGGAAAACATTACCATGGATTTCATTACTAAATTGCCAAGGACTGCAAGTGGTTATAATACAATTTGGGTAATAGTTGATCGTCTCACCAAGTCAGCACACTTCCTGCCAATAAGAGAAGATGACAAGATGGAGAAGTTAGCACGACTGTATTTGAAGGAAGTCGTCTCCAGGCATGGAATAACAATCTCTATTATCTCTTATAGGGATGGCAGATTTATTTCAAGATTCTGGCAGACATTACAGCAAGCATTGGGAACTCATCTAGACATGAGTACTGCCTATCATCCACAAACTGATGGGCAGAGCGAAAGGACGATACAAACGCTTGAAGACATGCTACGAGCTTGTGTTATTGATTTAGGAAACAGTTGGGATCGACATCTACCGTTAGCAGAATTTTCTTACAACAACAGCTACCATTCAAGCATTGAGATGGCGCCGTTTGAAGCACTTTATGGTAGAAAGTGCAGGTCTCCAATTTGTTGGAGTGAAGTGGGGGATAGACAGATAACGGGTTCGGAGATAATACAAAAAACTACCGAGAAAATCATCCAAATTCAACAAAGATTGAAAACCACCCAGAGTCGACAAAAGAGCTACGCGGACAGTAAAAGAAAAGATATAGAGTTTGAAATTGGAGAAATGGTCATGCTTAAGGTTTCACCTTGGAAAGGCGTTGTTCGATTTGGTAAACGGGGGAAACTAAATCCAAGGTACATTGGACCATTCAAGATTATAGATCGTGTCAGACCAGTAGCTTACCAACTGGAGCTACCTCAACAACTCGCGGCTGTACATAACACTTTCCACATCTTGAATTTGAAGAAATGTTTTGCTAAAGAAGATCTCACTATTCCATTGGACGAAATCCAAATCAATGAAAAACTTCGGTTCATTGAAGAACCCGTCGAAATAATGGATCGTGAGGTTAAGATACTTAAGCAAAACAAGATACCGATTGTTAAGGTTCGATGGAATGCTCGTAGAGGACCCGAGTTCACCTAGGAGCGTGCAGATTAGATGAAGAAGAAATACCCGCATCTATTACCAGAAGATTCGTCAACACCTTCAACAGCTTAAAATTTCGGGACGAAATTTATTTAACGGGTAGGTACTGCAGTGACCCAAACTTTTCCATGTTTATATATATTAATTGAGATTGATATTTACGTAACTAAATGTTTCCAACGTGTTAAGCAATCAAACTTGTTAAGACTTGATTAATTGAAATAGGTTTCATATAGACAATTGACCACCCAAGTTGACCGGTGATTTACGAACGTTAAAACTTGTAAAAACTATACGATGACATATATATGGTTATATATATAGTTTACATGATTTTATTATAAGTATGTATCTCATTAGGTAATTTAACAATGAGTTATATACATAAAAATGAGACTATTAATTTAAGAAACTCGAAAACGATATATATAACGATTATCGTTATAACAAGGTCTTACTAGGTACATATGAATCATATTAAGATATTGATACACTTGGTTAATTATGTTAAATGATAAGTAAATATATTATTAAGTGTATTAACAATGAAATACATATGTAAAAATAAGACTACTAACTTAATGATTTTGAAACGAGACATATATGTAACGATTATCGTTGTAACGACATTTAACTGTATATATATCATACTAAGATATATTATATATCATAATATCATGATAATATAACAATTTAACATCTCATTTGTTATAATAAACAATGGGTTAACAACATTCAACAAGATCGTTAACCTAAAGGTTTCAAAACAACATTTGCATGTAACGACTAACGATGACTTAACGACTCAGTTAAAATGTATATACATGTAGTGTTTTAATATGTATTCATACACTTTTGAAAGACTTCAAGACACTTATCAAAATACTTCTACTTAACAAAAATTCTTACAATTACATCCTCGTTCAGTTTAATCAACAATTCTACTCGTATGCACCCGTATTCGTACTCGTACAATACACAACTTTTAGATATATATACTATTGGTATATACACTCCACTGATCAGCTCTTAGTAGCCCATGTGAGTCACCTAACACATGTAGGAACCATCATTTGGCAACTAGCATGGAATATCTCATAAAATTATAAAAATATGAGTAATCATTCATGACTTATTTACATGAAAATAAAATTACATATCCTTTATATCTAATCCATACACCAACGACCAAAAACACCTACAAACACTTTAATTCTTCAATTTTCTTCATCTAATTGATCTCTCTCAAGTTCTATCTTCAAGTTCTAAGTGTTCTTCATAAATTCTACAAGTTCTAGTTTCGTAAAATCAAGAATACTTTCAAGTTTGCTAGCTCACTTCCAATCTTGTAAGGTGATCATCCAACCTCAAGAAATCTTTGTTTCTTACAGTAGGTTATCATTCTAATACAAGGTAATAATCATATTCAAACTTTGGTTCAATTTCTATAACTATAACAATCTTATTTCAAGTGATGATCTTACTTGAACTTGTTTTCGTGTCATGATTCTGCTTCAAGAACTTCTAGCCATCTAAGGATCCGTTGAAGCTAGGTCCATTTTTTTTTCCAGTAGGTTCATCCAAGGAACTTAAGTTATTAATGATATTCATAACATCATTCGATTCATACATAAAAAGCTATCATATTCGAAGTGGTAAACTAGTAAGCACTAGAACATAGTTTAGTTAATTCTAAACTTGTTCGCAAATAAAGTTAATCCTTTTAACTACACTTTTAAAATCAACTATACACATGATCTATATCTATATGATATGCTAACTTAATGATTTAAAACTCGGAAACACGATAAACACCATAAAACCGGATTTACGCCGTCGTAGTAACACCGCAGGCTGTTTTGGGTTAGTTAATTAAAAACTATGATAAACTTTGATTTAAAAGTTGTTATTCTGGGAAAATGATTTTTATTATGAACATGAAACTATATCCAAAAATTATGGTTAAACTCAAAGTGGAAGTATGTTTTCTAAAATGGTCATCTAGACGTCGTTCTTTCGACTGAAATGACTACCTTTACAAAAACGACTTGTAACTTATTTTTCTGACTATAAACCTATACTTTTTCTGTTTAGATTCATAAAATAGAGTTCAATATGAAACCATAGCAATTTGATTCACTCAAAACGGATTTAAAATGAAGAAGTTATGGGTAAAACAAGATTGGATAATTTTTCTCATTTTAGCTACGTGAAAATTGGTAACAAATCTATTCCAACCATAACTTAATCAACTTGTATTGTATATTATGTAATCTTGAGATCCCATAGACACGTATACAATGTTTTGACCTATCATTTCGACACATCTATATATATTTCGGAACAACCATAGACACTCTATATGTGAATGTTGGAGTTAGCTATACAGGGTTGAGGTTGATTCCAAAATATATATAGTTTGAGTTGTGATCAATACTGAGATACGTATACACTGGGTCGTGGATTGATTCAAGATAATATTTATCGATTTATTTCTGTACATCTAACTGTGGACAACTAGTTGTAGGTTACTAACGAGGACAGCTGACTTAATAAACTTAAAACATCAAAATATATTAAAAGTGTTGTAAATATATTTTGAACATACTTTGATATATATGTATATATTGTTATAGGTTCGTGAATCAACCAGTGGCCAAGTCTTACTTCCCGACGAAGTAAAAATCTGTGAAAGTGAGTTATAGTCCCACTTTTAAAATCTAATATTTTTGGGATGAGAATACATGCAGGTTTTATAAATGATTTACAAAATAGACACAAGTACGTGAAACTAGATTCTATGGTTGAATTATCGAAATCGAATATGCCCCTTTTTATTAAGTCTGGTAATCTAAGAATTAGGGAACAGACACCCTAATTGACACGAATCCTAAAGATAGATCTATTGGGCCTAACAAACCCCATCAAAAGTACCGAATGCTTTAGTACTTCGAAATTTATATCATATCCGAAGGGTGTCCCGGAATGATGGGGATATTCTTATATATGCATCTTGTTAATGTCGGTTACCAGGTGTTCACCATATGAATTATTTTTATCTCTATGTATGGGATGTGTATTGAAATATGAAATCTTGTGGTCTATTGTTACGATTTGATATATATAGGTTAAACCTATAACTCACCAACATTTTTGTTGACGTTTAAAGCATGTTTATTCTCAGGTGAATACTAAGAGCTTCCGCTGTTGCATACTAAAATAAGGACAATATTTGGAGTCCATGTTTGTATAATATTGTGTAAAAACTGCATTCAAGAAACTGATTTCGATGTAACATATTTGTATTGTAAACCATTATGTAATGGTCGTGTGTAAACAGGATATTTTAGATTATCATTATTTGATAATCTACGTAAAGCTTTTTAAACCTTTATTTATGAAATAAAGGTTATGGTTTGTTTTAAAAATGAAGGCAGTCTTTGAAAAATGTCTCATATAGAGGTCAAAACCTCGCAACGAAATCAATTAATATGGAACGTTTTTAATCAATAAGAACGGGACATTTCATCAAAGGTGCATGATGGCGATTTTTCACGACATGATAGAAGAATGCATGGAAGTTTTCATGGATGACTTTTCAGTCTTCGGTGATACTTTTGAATCATGTCTAGTTAATCTGGAACGAATGCTGATTAGATGCGAACAATCAAATCTAGTACTTAATTGGGAGAAATGCTATTTCATGGTTAAAGAAGGCATCGTTCTTGGACATAAAATTTCAAAAGAAGGAATTGAAGTGGATAGAGCTAAAGTAGATGTAATTGCTAAGCTTCCACATCCCACCAATGTTAGAGGAGTTAGGAGTTTTCTAAGGCATGCCGGTTTTTACCGACGTTTCATAAAAGATTTTTCTAAAATTGCCACTCCTATGAATAAACTCCTAGAAAAGGATGCTCCATTCATCTTTTCAGATGAATGTATCAAATCTTTTAATATTCTTAAAGAGAAACTCACTAATGCGCCGATGATGATAACACCAAATTGGAATCTACCGTTTGAATTAAGTGCGATGCAAGTGATTTTGCAATGGGAGCCGTTTTAGGACAAAGGATTGAAAAACGATTTCAACCTATATATTATGCTAGTAAGACGTTACAAGGAGCACAAACGAACTATACAACTACTGAAAAAGAACTCCTTGCTATTGTCTTTACTTTTGACAAATTTCGTTCATATCTCGTTCTAGCAAAAACGGTGGTCTATACCGACCATTCTGCTCTTAGATACCTATTTTCGAAACAAGATGCCAAACCAAGATTAATCCGTTGGATCTTACTCTTACAATAGTTTGATATTGAAATCCGAGATAAAAGAGGAGCAGAAAATCTCGTCGCTGATCATCTTTCTCGTCTTGAAAATCCCGAATTAGAAGTTCTAAATGAATCGGCCATACAAGACAACTTTCCTGATGAATATCTATTGAAGATAGATTATAATGAAATTCCATGGTTTGCAGACTATGCAAACTAATTAGTTTGTGGATTCCTTGAAAAAGGATTGTCGTACCAAAAACGAAAGAAATTCTTTAGTGATATAAAACACTATTTTTGGGAAGATCCACATCTGTTTAAAAGCTGTTTCGATGGAATAATACGCCGATGTGTATTTGGAAATGAAGCTAGTAAAATTTTAAACCATTGTCACACAGGACCAACAGGAGGGCACTATGGGCCTCAACTAACAGCAAGAAAAGTTTATGATGCTGGATTCTATTGGCCTACAATTTACAAAGACGCACACCTTCTTTGCAAATCCTGTGATGGTTGTCAAAGGGCCGGAAAAATAAGTCAACGTGATGAAATGCCACAAAATGTCATTCAAGTATGTGAAGTATTTGACATTTGGGGTATTGACTTTATGGGTCCATTTCCAAAATCTCATAATAATCTCTATATTCTCGTAGCCATTGATTATGTATCTAAATGGGCGAAAGCACAAGCTCTCCCAACTAACGATGCACGAGTTGTAGTCAACTTTTTAAAACGTCTTTTTGCAAGGTTTGAAACACCGAAAGATTTAATAAGTGATCGGGGTACTCATTTCTTTAATAATCAACTTGAGAAAGTTCTCAAAAGATATAGAGTAACTCATAAAATCTCCACCGCATATCATCCACAAACAAGTGGACAAGTTGAAAATACCAACCGAGCTTTAAAACGTATTCTAGAAAAAACTGTAGGATCAAATCCGAAGGAATGGTCCATTAAATTGGAGGATGCACTCTGGGCTTTTAGAACTGTGACACCCCCAAATAGGGCCTGGGGTATTTGTGTCTAATTATATCAAATCACGGTTGTATATGTTGGGATTTAACAAGTTACAAAATGCTTAAAACATTTTAAGAATCAAACTTTGCGGAAGCATGTAATTACCAATTTTAAACTTGTTAAACTTTAACTAATTAAAGTTAAATCCCAATTAGGATCAAGTTGTGAAACATACTTACAAACTACAAGCAAGAAAGGAGTTTATACCTATTCCAAGCTTGGTAGAGAGTGATGAAGATGATGATGAAGAATAGAGCTTCAAATGGATGAAACCTCAAGTAGTTATACCCCAAGCTAACCACCAACACCTTTGCTTTTAGTTAGGATTTAATTGTAACACTTGAATGAACTTGCAAAAAAGATTTTGATCCCTCCTTTGCCCTTGAAAGCCCACGGCAACAGCAGCATAGGAGAGCCAAGGAGTGCAGTTTTTTTGATGTCTTTTGCAAGTGTGTGTGTCCACCAAGGAGTCAAAGTGCATGTATATGGAAATGGAAAAGTATGGCCAAGTGTTGGAATCAATAGCATGCTTTTTTACACTCCCTATGCCACCCATTAGTTTTATAAAATTAATTAGTTTTAAATAAGATAAATGTTTTATAAAACTTTTATATAAAACTTCCATATATTTATAATGCACATTTTATAAACTTGCAAATATATTTATGTACATTTTATTATATAAAACCAATTTATATAAATGTGACATAAATTAATTAATTATTTAACCCATAAATAATTAATTCCATATTACATAAATTATTCCATAATTATATATATATATATATATATATATATATATATATATATATATATATATATATATATATATATATATATATATATATACACATCAAGTAATATTTAAGAAAACCATTTTTCTTAAAGTTCAAGTGTCGCGTATTTATTTAACAATCCAACCGTTAAAATAAATACATATAAAGTGTTGATTAGCTTGTTATTGGGTATGACCCGACTTGGATCATAAAATAGTGGCCACGTTAATTTAATATGTCTCTCGGGCATACGAAATACCTTCAATCTCCCACTTGCACGAGAAACATAAGAAATTAATGCAAGTGATGGATACCACCGAACGACCGTCCATCACCCCCAATATGTTATGACTTTTGCCATTCAATAACATCATCCCTTTCGAGTTCCCATCTCGAATATGAATAGGTGAATCTTTTCATTACATCCTTTCATCCTAGATGTCATGTTGAATCCAAGAGACACAGAGTGATCACTCTCTTATAGATTTAACTTTATCAGGCCTTAGACATCTGACTCTCAACGAATAAGAGGGACAAATTCCATCTTGACTACATACGTCCTAAATACATACCTTGCATTATGCCTGAGCTCTTCCTTGTGAGCTACCATATTTCATAATAGCGAAGGAAAGAATCAAGGCACAATACTTGGTAGATATCCGAACCCAATATGTATCTCAGGTCAGAGGATACAACGATATTCGCCTTTACTCAAGATTACATGTGATCAACCACAAAGGCTCCATACAGTAAATCTTGAGAGCGGGTCTTCCAATATTTGTATCCCACAAATATCTATGAACCTTGGTAGCAACCTTGCCCTACATTCAACCTGAATGTATACCAATCCAAGTTCATAATAGTCTAAACCTCACACTTGTTCCCACAAATGTGATCGACTACGGAAATTTAGAATAATTTCTTATTCATGGATGAAATATGCAAAATAGGAACTTAACTCAAAATAAATTAAACCATAATTATATTAATGAGTTTGAACCACTTCGTTCCGTTACAATACTTAAAACAGATCATGACCAATCACTAGAATATCGAAGCCCTAATGCACAAACATGCCCTTCATGTTTTGCTCCATATAAGAGTTTCGTGAGTGGATCCGCTATGTTATGATCTGTGTGAACTTTGCGAATACATATCTTTCCCTTTTCAACTTCATCCCTAATGTAGTTGAATCTCCGCTCAATGTGACGGGTCTTTTGGTGAGCACGAGGTTCCTTGATTTGAGCAATCGCACCTTCGTTGTCACAAAAGATCTCAAGAGGGTCTTGAATGGTAGGGACCACTCCTAAGTCGTCGATGAATTTCTTCATCCATGCAGCTTCCTGAGCTGCCAGTGAGGCGGCAATGTACTCCGACTCTGTAGTGGATAACGCAACAACTTCCTGTTTTGAGCTCTTCCAAGAGACTGCACCACCATTTAACATGAAGACATAACCGGATTGTGATCGAGAGTCATCTCGATCAGTTTGGAAACTCGCGTCCACGTAACCTTTTACAGCGAGTTCTTCCTCACCAGACCCATATATTAGAAACATATCCTTAGTCCTTCTAAGGTATTTCAATATACTTTTAACAGCAATCCAATGACTATTTCCTGGGTTGTTCTGGTATCTACTTGTCAAGCTTAGAGCGCATGACACATCCGGTCTAGTACATATCATTGCATACATGATAGACCCAATAGCGGAAGCATATGGGACTTTCTTCATTCTCTCTTGTTCATCTTTCGTGGTAGGACACTGAGATGAACTGAGAATGGTTCCTCTTTGAATAGGTACCAAACCTTTCTTAGAGTTTTCCATCTTGAACCTTTTCAAGATTTTATCAATGTATGTACTTTGACTTAAACCTATCAATTTCTTGGATCTATTCCTATAGATTCCTATCCCCAATATGTATTGTGCTTCTCCAAGATCCTTAATGGAGAAGCAACTTTTTAGCCAAGTTTTGACTTCTTGCATTGTGGTAATATCATTCCCAAATAATAATATATCATCCACATATAGCACAAGGAACATTATAGAGCTCCCACTAGCCTTTTTGTATACACAAGCTTCATCACCATTCTTAATGAAGCCAAATTTCTTTGCCTCTTCATTAAAACGATGATTCCACATTCTAGATGCTTGTTTCAATCCGTAGATTGATTTCTTTAACTTGCATACCTTTTTAGGATTTTTCGGATCAACAAAACCTTCGGGCTGTACCATATTGACATCTTCCTCAAGATATCCATTCAGGAAAGCGGTTTTGACATCCATTTGCCATATTTCATAGTCATAGTGAGCAGCAATGGCAAATAATATCCTAATAGACTTTAGCATCGCCACTGGCGAGAAAGTTTCATCATAATCAACCCCTTGAGTTTGAGTGAAACCTTTTGCTACAAGTCTAGCTTTGTATGTATCCAAGTTTCCATGTATGTCGGTTTTCTTTTTGAAAAGCCATTTACAATCAACTAACCTTGAGCCAGCAGGTTGTGTAACAAGTTCCCAAACTTGGTTGTCATACATGGATTGCATCTCAGCGTTCATGGCTTCCTGCCATTTATCTTTATCGATCCTTGATAAAGCATCTTGGTAGTTTATTGGTTCATCCAAATCAACCACATAGCAACCATCTATGAGAAACCCATATCTCTCAGGAGGATTACTAATCCTACCAGATCTGCGAACGTCTTGTGTATTTTGATCATCCATTTGATCATTCTCAACATTTTCATGTTGAGTGCAAGTGTCAACCAATTGTGTATCATCTACTTGATCTTGAACCTCCTCAAGATCTATCTTCCTTTCACTATTTCCTTCCATTAGGAACTTAGTTTCAAGGAATTCCGCCTTCCGAGCAACAAGTACATTCTGCTCGGATGGATCATAGAAATAATATCCCATATCATTCTTGGGATATCCTATGAAGATACACTTCGTGGACCGAGCATTCAACTTATTAGGGACGTAACGCTTAGGGTAAGCTTCACATCCCCATACCTTTAAGTATGATAGAGATGGAGGTTTTCCAAACCACATCTCATGAGGTGTTCGTTCCACTTTCTTGGTTGGGGCCATATTTAAAATACGAGCCGCGGAGCATAGACAATAACCCCAAAATGATAGAGGTAACGAGCTTCTAGCCATCATAGATCGAACCATATCCATTAGGGTTCGGTTCCTCCTTTCGGAAACTCCATTTAGTTGGGGTGTTCCAGGAGGAGTGAGTTGTGAGATAATCCCACAACTTCTAAGATGATCTTGGAAGGCATCGCTTAGGTATTCACCCCCTCTATCGGTACGCAGTACCTTGATTGTCTTGTTGAGTTGATTTTGTACTTCGTTTTGATATTCTTTGAATGCTTCAAAAGTTTCATCCTTATGCCTTAACAAGTAGACATATCCGAAACGACTGAAGTCATCAATGAATGTAACAAAGTATCTTTCACCATTCCTAGTCATGGGCTTAAAGGGACCACACACATTCGAATGTATTAATCCCAATAAGTCTTTAGCCCTTTCATAGGTCCCTTTGAAAGGTGCTTTAGTCATTTTGCCTTGTAAACAAGATTCACATACATCAAACGAATCCATTTCAGTTGATTTCAAAAGTCCATTCTTTTGAAGTGTATGCATTCGGTTCTTGTTTATATGGCCAAGGCGACAATGCCATAAATAGGAATCACTCAAATCCCTTTTGAGTTTCTTGGTGCTTGTATGGTATATAGAGCTCGATGATGCGTCATCATGAACCAATTCATAAATTCCATTTGAAGGCGAAGCCTTGAAATAGAATACATTGTCTTTAGAAACATGAATATCATCATCAATAAAATTAACAACGTAACCACATTGTTTTAAGCGAGAAATAGAAATAATGTTTCTACACAAATCCGGAGTATACAAAACATTTTCTAAAATAAGTTCCAATCCGCTTGGAAACTTCAAAATAAAATCTCCTTGAGCTTTAACATGCACCTTTGCACCATTGCCCATATAGAGACTTGATGTTCCCGCCTTATGATCACTTCTTTTGAACCCCTGCAAAGAATTGCAAATATGAGTTCCACATCCTGTGTCTAATACCCATGTATTAGAAGAAGTAATACTAAGCTCTATATATACCATATATATATATTACCTGAGGTTTGCCCTGCATCCCTCTTGTCCTTCAACTCCTTAAGATAGACCGGACAGTTTCGTTTCCAATGACCCATCTCACCACAACCGAAACATGGGTCTTCTTTGGGGTTTGCCTTCTCGGTTACCTTTTGCTTCTTAGCCTTGTTGATGATTGGGGTAACCATCTTCCCTTTCCCTTTGCCTTGATGGGCGGGTCCTTTTCTCTTGGCCACCTTTGGCTTAGAGGTGTTACCTTTTGACCCACCTTGATCGATTGCTAACACGGGTAAAGCCCTTTTACCCATGCTAGTTTCCGCCGTTCTAAGCATACCGTGAAGCTCACCTATGCTCTTATCCATCCCATTCATATTGTAATTAATTACAAATTGGTCAAACCTCTTTGACAAGGAGTTTAGGATAAGATCGGTGGCTAGCTCATTGGAAATGTTGAGGTTAAGATGGTTTGCGCGATCTATGAGGCTTTTCATTTTGAGGACATAGGAGGAGACGGATTGGGTGTCATCCATACGACATGCATGTAGCGCTCGAACCGTTTCGAATCGCTCGACACGTGCTTGTTGAAGGAACATCTCCTTCAATTGCGTTATCATGTCATATGCACTATGATGTTCGAAATCCTTTTGGAGTTCGGGTATCATAGTCCCAAGCATTAGGCAACCAACTTGCACCGAATCGGCACAATATTTGTCACAGTAAGCCATGCCCTCCGTATCATCCATGTCGGGTTGATCGGGAATGGGGTCCTCCAACACATACGCTTTATCCTCGAGTTTGAGGACAATCCTAAGATTACGGAACCAATCCATAAAGTTCGTATGGTTGAGTTTGTCTTTCTCGAGGAGAGACCTTAACGATAGGTTGTTTAGGTTAAGTGGTGCGTTTTGCATGTTGTTGTTGTTGTTAGCGGCCATCTACAAAATTAACAAAGTTCATTTAAGTAATGATTTCAAATTTAATCAATCAATACCCTTTAAATCCAATTGATATTTTTAGAATCCAACGGTAAACCAAATTTCGGTTAGGTGACCTTTATCCCGTTATTTGTTTTAGCTAGGTAGTCATTATATGACAATTGCAATCCTTTTGCAACTTCTAAGTTATGGGATCATGCAATCCTTTTGCATGGCATATTATCCCATCAACGCCTATTTGTTCATCATGCTTCGGTGACCCTAAGTTCATGATTCCCAAATCAAGTCGTCCTACTTGTGCTAACGTGTAAATTCAACATACTAGTGGTTAGGTGACCTTTATCCCACAAGTGTGCAAAATTTACCTTAATCATATTAGTTTGCTCATAACGGTTAGGTGACCTTTATCCCATTAAGAGTTCCCTAATATTTTTAAGTGTTTGCACAAAAGGATGGCATTTAACTTGTTTGTCTTGTTGTTAAAGGGATTTTAAGTTTCATAATTCTAGTTTAAGAAAGCTTTTATGCCATACACCAACATGCATTTAGTGTATGGTTCATTTGAAATCCATTTTCAAGTCATGTAATTTTAGCCAATTACTTGATATAAACCATTTTATATATATGATCCTTATCATGTTCTTAATAACCGATTATTAATGTCCTTTTAGCCGTTTCAATTTATCCGATTAAATTGTGGTTTGGTAAATATCATGTTGTTAATAATTTAACCAATTAAATTTTAGTTTTGCTTGTTGTTAACTTGTGTGATAACTTGTAGTAGCAACATACACAATCCACAATCATACAAGAAATAAAACAACCACGCATGCAAACAAATGTGTTCACAATCAAGCCGATTTGGTAGACATTTGTTTAGCCGAAAACAAATGTCACCGGTTAAGGGTTATAACACTAAGTAGGAGATTTCAAAATCTCCTACTTAATCTTGCATCCAAATGCATCTTCCAAGTCTTCATCTTGTATCTTCATTTTTACAAAAAATATATCCTAATACATTTTTCTAGAAAATGAAAATACAACCTAATCTATTTTACATACCAAATATAAAATAAATTACATAACCAAAATAATAAAATTACAAACCATATTGAAAGAATATTACAACCACATGAATGAAATAATATTACATACCAAATGAATAGATTAATTCAACCAAACATGCAACCAAACAAACACAAGGTCAAGGCTTGATTGTGAACTCAACATGCAACCAAAATATGACCAAAGTGGAAGATCCAAAACCCATTTTGGGTCCCCAATATTTCGGCCAAGGCATTAAACCCACCCAAAACTTTAATTTTTGCATTTTACGATCATGCATGTACATAAAATGCAAAATATAAAGTGAGTATAATAACCATCTCGAAGCATATTTCAACAACCTCGGCTCTAGATACCATTGTTGGGATTTAACAAGTTACAAAATGCTTAAAACATTTTAAGAATCAAACTTTGCGGAAGCATGTAATTACCAATTTTAAACTTGTTAAACTTTAACTAATTAAAGTTAAATCCCAATTAGGATCAAGTTGTGAAACATACTTACAAACTACAAGCAAGAAAGGAGTTTATACCGATTCCAAGCTTGGTAGAGAGTGATGAAGATGATGATGAAGAATAGAGCTTCAAATGGATGAAACCTCAAGTAGTTATACCCCAAGCTAACCACCAACACCTTTGCTTTTAGTTAGGATTTAATTGTAACACTTGAATGAACTTGCAAAAAGATTTTGATCTCTCCTTTGCCCTTGAAAGCCCACGGCAACAGCAACATAGGAGAGCCAAGGAGTGCAGTTTTTTTGATGTCTTTTGCAAGTGTGTGTGTCCACCAAGGAGTCAAAGTGCATGTATATGGAAATGGGAAAGTATGGCCAAGTGTTGGAATCAATAGCATGCTTTTTTACACTCACCATGCCACCCATTAGTTTTATAAAATTAATTAGTTTTAAATAAGATAAATGTTTTATAAAACTTTTATATAAAACTTCCATATATTTATAATGCACATTTTATAAACTTGCAAATATATTTATGTACATTTTATTATATAAAACTAATTTATATAAATGTGACATAAATTAATTAATTATTTAACCCATAAATAATTAATTCCATATTACATAAATTATTCCATAATTTATATATATATATATATATATATATATATATATATATATATACACATCAAGTAATATTTAAGAAAACCATTTTTCTTAAAGTTCAAGTGTCGCGTATTTATTTAACAATCCAACCGTTAAAATAAATACATATAAAGTGTTGGTTAGCTTGTTATTGGGTATGACCCGACTTGGATCATAACATAGTGGCCACGTTAATTTAATATGTCTCTCGGGCATACGAAATACCTTCAGTATAAACGAGAACGACTCTACATGAGACGTTTTACTGAGTTTTGCAGCGGAAGATAAATATGTCTTTAATTGATATGGTATGTAATGAAGACTCCAAGCATAGCAAGCAATCATCATCAAAGCAGTAGATATACAGCGGAAGCAATATTTAAGTACCTGAGAATAAACATGCTTAAAAAGTCAACACGAGGTTGAGTGAGTTCATAGGTTTGTCATAAATAATGATTTAAGTAATAAATATAGACCACAAGATTTAATAAAGTAGATCTCGCAGATCCAAAAGTTATGTCAGTGCGTGATATTTAAACTAAACGTTCAAATTTGCCCCGTGACAAGTTGTTCTGTCCTTGTCGGTTTAATTTCATTATTGAGTAATACAAAGACTTAGTCAAATGTATCGGGGACGTTATTCCCGATAGGCCTATCCCCAATAATTAAGAATGCCGCAGCAATTAAAAAATATCACTGTAGGGACTTAGTCGGACATAGCCGGGTATAGCATAGTTTAACAGTTGGTACTGATATTTAGACTAGACTTTCAAGTTTACCCCGTACAAGTTATCGTTTATACTTGTCGGTTGGGGACTTGCTGGTCATAGCCTAACGTATCACAGTTTAATAGTTGGTACTGATATTTAGACTAGACTTTCAAGTTTGCCCCGTACAAGTTATCGTTTATACTTGTCGGTTGGGGACTTGCTGGTCATAGCCCAACATATCACAGTTTAATATTTGATACGTGTAAAACAGTTATAAAAGTTGCGCACGTATTCTCAGCCCAAAAATATAAAAAGGGAGCAGATGAACTCACGATACGATAGTTTATATGATATGCGTATGATAGCACTGAACAAGTACAGAGTTGTCCTCCGATTCACGAACCTATATCAAGTTTATATATTAAAATCTATAATTGTAATTGAACAATTATATTATTAATGTGTAATTGTTATTTTAATAAATTATATGGCTTATTAACAATTTTATTTAACTAATTTATTGATAATTGATATATATAATAAGTATAGTATATATGACTTTATACTTATTTAGTAAAATAATAATAATAGTAAATAATAATAAAGATAATACTATTAGTAATACAAATATTGATAATATTAATAATAATGTTAAAAATAATAATTTAAATGTTATTAATAATGATGTTTATAATAATAATAACAATAATAATAATAATGATAGTAACCAGAACAAAATAAAAGTTTTAATATTATTGTTAAGATAAAAATGTTAGTTTTAATAATACTTTTTAATAATAATACTTATATTAATGATAACAAATAATGATGATAATTTTAATAAAGATAATAATAACAAAATGATATTTTTAATTGATAATACTAATTTTAATAAAATGATAGATTTATAAGTAACAATTTTTTTAGTAATAATAATAATAATGGTAATAATAATAAGAATAATAATAATAATAATAATAATAATAATAATAATAATAATAATAATAATAAAAATGAAAACTACCTTAGAAGCCCTTCTCAAAAAAATATGCCCAAGACGGGACTCGAACCCGTGACCTCTCGAAACCCGTCAAACACCCAAACCATCCTTCCATCTGTTTCTTTCTGATTCAAACCCAACTCGAATTTATTTAACCCGTTTTTATTTTGTTTCCAATTTCTTCTTCTTCACCATAATTAATTCGACTGGAATGTAAAATCAACCATACCCATGAAGTAATTAGATGACTTAAGTTCTTCCAATGAAGCATAAATGACTCGAAATGATTAAATCACAAAAAAAAAAATTAGTACAGCAGTAGTTGCTGTGTTCATCGAAGAGAAGAAAAAAAAAGTTAATACTCAAATCGTGATTTTGAAATTAAGAACGTTTTAGATAACACTTACAATACGAATTAGATTTAAAATTACTCCTTAAATCTTTCTGTAACTTCAATTGAACCTAAAACATCCAATGGAATTCGAATTTTTGCCAAGAACACAAGTTTGACTTTCTATTTCAAAATTTTTGACTCTCAAATTCGTAATCCATATGAGGAATTAGAAGCTGAAAATTTGCAGAAAGTTTGCTTACAAGATTACTAACAACACTACGTTTTTAGTTTTTGAAATGGATTTGAATTCGAGCTTTTTAAATAAATGAACAATAACAGAGGTATCGGATAAGAAAAAAAAATATAATTCTCTGTACAAATTTGTTCATACAACTGGAACTACTTATAATTGATAAAAGCTGGATTTTTATTGTTGTTTAATGATATTAGGTGACTAAATACAAAACTGTAACCAGTATGGGATCACGATCAATTAAAAAAAAATGGCAGATATGAATATCACGATTTAAAAAAAAAAGAAAACAGATCGTGTTTATATAAAAATCCAATACCTAATTGCTTTTTATTATAAAATATATAAAAATCAGAAAAAGGCAGATACTGAATAATCTATTTGATATTTGCTATATTTTGCTTTTCTATATTTTTTTTATAATTAATAAAGATATTAATAATATTACTATTAATATTATTAAATGAAGATAATAATGATAGAATTAATAATCATATTAATAATGTAATAATAACAATTATATTAGTAATGATAATTATTACATTAATAATAATACTTTTAATATTATGTATATTACAAAAATAATAATAACAACAATACTATTAATAATAATTATACTAATGAAAATATTAATAAATTGTTTTATATTGGCAAATGATAATATAACAATGATATTTCATTATATTAATGTTAAGTATCAATAATGGTGATATTTATAATAATCTTAATAATTTTAGTAAAAGTGATAATACTAATAATATTAATGTCATTAATATTATTCGTAGTAATAATACTTGTAAATAATGATTAGTGATATATTAAAAAGTGATATCAATATAAGGAATTAATATTAATGAATAATGGTTCGTGAATCGTCGAAATTTGTTCAATGTTAAATGAAGTTATGTAGAGGTTTTTGTTTAAATTAACTCAGAAATTTTGGGGTCGTCACAGTATCCCCCTGTTAATAGAAATTTCGTCTCGAAATTTTAGTTGTTGCCATCAATCGGCGTTGTTCGTACATAGACGAGAATATTTACGTTTTTTTGGTGTTCACGTTCCCAGGTATGTTCGGGGCCTTGCGTGTTTTCCAACGGATAGAATATTGTTTTGTTTCAAGCGTTTAAGTCATACGTGAAGGTATTTCGTGTGCCCGAGAGACATATTCAATTAACGTGGCTAATATGTTTTGATCCAAGTCGGGTCATACCCAATAACAAGCTTACCGACACCTTATTTGTATTTGATCTCGGCGATTGGTTCGTTGATTAGATACGCGACACTTGAACCTTAAGAAAAATGGTTTTCTGAAATATTACTTGATGTGTATATATATATATAAATTATGGAATAATTTATATGAAATGGATTTAATTATTTATAGGTTAAATAATTAACCAAGTTATGTTACATTTTATAAAATAGGTTTTATAAAAATGTATACATAACAAATAAAATGTAAATTTATAAAATGACTTTTATAAAATTCAATTTTATAAAATCAAATTTTATAAAACCATTTTATTTATATCTTTGGAAGTGGCATTGGGACTCAAGCACACATGCTAGGATTCCTTCTTGGTCAAAGCATTTTCCCATTCTCCACAAGCATATTTACCAAGGGCTTGTTGGAGAGATGTTACACTTACAAATACACATAAAAAGTAATCAAAAAAAAAACTGCACACAGCCATTTTTCTTTGCTGTCTGGCCGTGACTGTTTGGAGGGGAAAGGGAGATCAAAATTCAGTTTTTGCAAGCTCCAATCAAGTGTTAATAAATCCTAACTAAAGTATTACTTGCTTGAGGCTTCAAGTTAGAGGTTCCATTCTTCATCATCTTCATCATCATCTTGCAACCTTGATAACAACCCTCAACTAGCTTGAGGAGGTACAATCTTACTTCCTTTGTTGTTATATGTAAGCATTATTTCAAGACTTGATAACAATATGGAATTCAATTTAAATGGTTTAACATATAAACTTGTTTTCATTAATCATATTGCTTCCACTTATTATAACTTCACATGAATGGGATTTATGATCAAGTTAACATTATATACTTGTTGTTATATTGAATTCCATCAATGGTATCTAGAGCCAAGGTCTTTGAAATATGCTTCTTGTTTATGACTTTTAAACCCACTAATCTTACAATCTAGTAACATGCATGAAACTAGAATGTAAAAATTTTGGATTTTGGGTGGGGTTTAATTTTGGCCGAATTTTAGGGGTTCCAAAATGGGTTTGGAACTTCAAGTTTGGTCAAGTTTTTTTGTTAGTTGTTGTTCACAATCAAGCCTTGACCTTGTGGTTGCATGTGTGTATGATGTGGTTGTTTTATTCATTCTTATGGTTTGTAATATTAATCATTCATTTGGTTTGTAATAATTTGTAATTTTATTCATTTGTAATTTATTTTATGTTTGGTATGTAAAATAGATTAGGTTGTAATTTCATTTTCTAGAAAAAAATGTATTAGGATATATCCTTTTGTAAAGAAAATGAAGAATGAAGATGATGAAGATGAACACAAGTTGGAAACATTTGGATGCAAGATTAAGTGGGAGATTAAAAATCTCCTACTTTGTCATAACCCTTAGAAGGTGACATTTGTTTTGGCTAAAAAAATGTCTACCAAATTGGCTTGATTGTGGACTTGGTTGTTTTACATGATTATTGTGTTTGTATGTTTGGTTGCTACAATTTATCACATATTTACAACTTGCAAAATGACATTATAATTGGTTATAATTAAAACAACAAAGGTCACTAATAAATGGTTATCAAGGACATAAATGACATTGCATATAAAATGGTTTATATCATGTAATTGGTTTTACTAATAAGACATGAAAATTGGTTTTTCATATTGTGCTATACACCAAATGCATGTTGGTATATGGCAAAATGTTTTCTTAAACTAGAATTTATGAAAACTTAAAATCCCTTAACTATAACAAGGTAAACAAGTTAAAACGCCATCCTTTTGTGGGAACACTTGAACATAGTAGGAAACTCATAATGGGATAAAGGTCACCTAACCATTATGAACTAACTAATATGGTTAAGGTAAAATTCGCAAGCTTGTGGGATAAAGGTCACCTAACCACTTGTATGTTGATTTTACATGTTTACACAAGTAGGACGACTTGATTTGGAAATCATGAACTTAGGGTCACCGAAGCATGAGGAACAAATAGGCGTTGATGGGATAAATATGCCATGCAAAAGGATTGCATGATCCCATAATTTAGAAGTTGCAAAAGGATTGCAATTGTCATATAAATGACTACCTAGCTAAATCAAATAACGGGATAAAGGTCACCTAACCGAAATTTGATTTACCGTTGGATTCTAATATTTAATGAATCAATTAATTATAAAAGGGTATTGTTTATTAAATATAAAATCAATACTTAAATGAACTTTGTTAATTTTGTAGATGGCCACCAATAACAACAACATGCAAAATGCACCACTTAACCTAAACAACCTATCATTAAGGTCTCTCCTCGAGAAAGACAAACTCAACCATACGAACTTTATGGATTGGTTTCGTAATCTTAGGATTGTCCTCAAACTTGAGGATAAAGCGTATGTGTTGGAGGACCCTATTCCCGACCAACCGGATGAGGAAGATCTAGAGGGCATGGCTTATTATGACAAGTATTGCGCCGATTCGATGCAAGTCGCTTGCCTAATGCTTGGGACTATGATACCCGAACTCCAAAAGGATTTCGAACATCATAGTGCATATGACATGATTACGCAATTGAAGGAGATGTTCCTTCAACAAGCACGTGTCGAGCGCTTCGAAACGGTTCGAGCGCTACATGCATGTCGTATGGATGACACCCAATCCATATCCTCTTATGTCCTCAAAATGAAAAGCCTTATTAATCGCGCAAACTGTCTTAATCTCAACATATCTAATGAGCTAGCCACCGATCTTATCCTAAACTCCTTGTCAAAGAGGTTTGACCAATTTGTAATTAATTACAATATGAATGGGATGGATAAGACCATTGGTGAACTTCATGGCATGTTAAGGACGGCCGAAACTAGCATGGGTAAGAGGGCTTCACCCGTGCTAATGATCAATGATGGTGGGTCCAAAGGTAATAACACCTCTAAGCCAAAGGCGGCTAAGAGGAAAGGACCCGCTCATCAAGGAAAGGGAAGGGGGAGGATGGTTACCCCAACCAAAAACAAGAACAAGAAGCAAAAGGTTGCCGGACAAGCAAACCCCAAGGAAGACCCATGTTTCTGTTGCGGTGAAATGGGTCACTGGAAACGCAATTGCCCGGTCTACCTTAAGGAGTTGAAGGAAAAGAGGGATGCGGGGCAATCCTCAGGTAACATATATATGGTATATATATAGAGCTTAGTATTACTTCTTCTAATACATGGGTATTAGACACTGGATGTGGAACTCACATTTGCAATTCTTTGCAGGGGTTCAAAAGAAGTAGCAAGCAAACGGGAACATCAAGTCTCTTTATGGGTAATGGAGCTAAAGTGCAAGTGAAGGCTCAAGGAGACTTTGTATTAAAACTTCCAAGTGGTTTGGAACTTATTTTGAACAATGTTTTGTATGCACCAGATTTATGTCGAAACATTATTTCAGTTTCCCGTTTAAAACAATGTGGTTTTTATCTTAATTTTGTTAATGATGATATCCAATTTTATTTAGATAATGTATTCTATTTTAAGGCTTCACCTTCAAATGGAATTTATGAATTGGTTCATGATGACACATCATCTAATAGCTCAATATACCATACTAGCACCAAGAAACTCAAAAGGGATTTGAGTGATTCCTACTTATGGCATTGTCGCCTTGGTCACATAAACAAGAATCGAATGCATACACTTCAAAAGAATGGCCTTTTGAAATCAAATGAACTAGACTCGTTTGATGTATGTGAATCTTGTTTACAAGGCAAAATGACTAAAGCACCTTTCAAAGGGACCTTTGAAAGGGCTAAGGACTTATTTGGATTAATACATTCGGATGTATGTGGACCCTTTAAGCCCATAACTAGGAATGGTGAAAGATACTTCGTTACTTTCATTGATGACTTCAGTCATTTTGGATATGTCTACTTGTTAAGACATAAGGACGAAACTTTTGAAGCATTCAAAGAGTACCAAAGCGAAGTACAAAATTAACTCAATAAGACAATCAAGGTACTTCGTACCGATAGAGGAGGTGAATACCTAAGTGATGCTTTCCAAGATCATCTTAGAAGTTGTTGGATTATCTCGCAACTCACTCCTCCTGGAACACCCCAACTGAATGGAGTTTCCGAAAGGAGGAACCGAACCCTAATGGATATGGTTCAATCTATGATGGCTAGATGCTTGTTACCTCTATCATTTTAGGGTTATTGTTTATGCTCCGCGGCTCGTATTTTAAATATGGCCCCAACCAAGAAAGTGGAACGAACACCTCATGAGATGTGGTTTGGAAAACCTCCATCTCTATCATACTTAAAGGTATGGGGATGTGAAGCTTATCCTAAGCGTTACGTCCCTAATAAGTTGAATGCTCGATCCACGAAGTGTATCTTCATAGGATATCCCAAGGATAATATGGGATATTATTTCTATGATCCATCCGAGCAGAATGTATTTGTTGCTCGGAAGGCGGAATTCCTTGAAACTAAGTTCCTAATGGAAGGAAGTAGTGAAAGGAAGATAGATCTTGAAGAGGTTCAAGATCAAGTAGATGATACACAATTGGTTGACACTAGCACTCAACATGAAAATGTTGAGAGCGATCAAATGGATGATCAAAATACACAAGACGTTCCAGATCTGGTAGGATTAGTAATCCTCCTGAGAGATATGGGTTTCTCATGGATGGTTGCTATGTGGTTGATTTGGATGAACCAATAAACTACCAAGATGCTTTATCAAGGATTGATAAAGATAAATGGCAGGAAGCCATGAACGCTGAGATGCAATCCATGTATGACAACCAAGTTTGGGAACTTGTTACACAACCTGCTGGCTCAAGGCTAGTTGATTGTAAATAGCTTTTCAAAATGAAAACCGACATACATGGAAACTTGGATACATATAAAGCTAGACTTGTAGCAAAAGGTTTCACTCAAATTCAAGGGGTTGACTATGATGAAACTTTTTCGCGTGTGGCAATGCTAAAGTCTATTAGGATATTACTTGCCATTGCTGCTCATTATGATTATGAAATATGGCAAATGGATGTCAAGACCGCTTTCCTAAATGGATATCTTGTGGAAGATGTCTATATGGTTCAGCCTGAAGGTTTTGTTGATCCGAAATATCCTAGAAAGGTATGCAAGTTAAAGAAGTCAATCTACGGATTGAAACAAGCATCTAGAATGTGGAATCATCGTTTTAATGAGGAAGCCGAGAAATTTGGCTTCATTAAAAATGGTGATGAAGCTTGTGTATACAAGAAAGCTAGTGGGAGCACTATCATGTTCCTTGTACTATATGTGGATGATATATTGTTATTTGGAAATGATATTCCGGCAATGCAAGGAGTTAAAACTTGGCTAAGTAAATGCTTCTCCATTAAGGATCTTGGAGAAGCACAATATGTTTTGGGGATTGGGATCTGCAGGAATAGATCCAAGAAACTGATAGGTTTAAATCAAAGTACATACATTGAAAAGATCTTGAAAAGGTTCAAGATGGAGAACTCTAAGAAAGGTTTGGTACCTATTCAAAAGGGAACACTTCTTAGTTCATCTCAGTGCCCCACCACGAAAGATGAACAGGTGAGAATGAAGAAAGTCCCATATGCTTCTGCCATTGGGTCAATCATGTATGCAATGATATGCACTAGACCGGATGTGTCATGCGCTCTTAGCCTGACAAGTAGATACCAGAATAACCCAGGAAACAGTCATTGGATTGCTGTTAAAAGTATATTGAAATACCTTAGGAGGACTAAGGATATGTTTCTGATATATGGGTCTGGTGAGGAGGAACTCGCTGTAAAAGGTTACGTGGACGCGAGTTTCTAAACTGATCGTGACGATTCTCGATCACAATCCGGTTATGTCTTCACATTAAATGGAGGTGCGGTCTCTTGGAAGAGTTCAAAACAGGATGTTGTTGCTCTATCCACTACAGAGTCGGAGTACATCGCCACATCATTGGCAGCTCAGGAAGCTGCATGGATGAAGAAATTCATCGATGACTTAGGAGTAGTCCCTTCCATTCAGGACCCTCTTGAGATCTTTTGTGACAACGAGGGTGCGATTGCTCAAATCAAGGAACCTCGTGCTCATCAAAAGACCCGTCACATTGAGCGGAGATTCAACTACATAAGGGATGAAGTTGAAAAGGGAAAGATATGTATTCGCAAAGTTCACACAGATCTTAATATAGCAGATCCTCTCACGAAGCTCTTACATGGATCAAAACATGCAGGACATGCTTGTGCATTAGGGCTTCGATATTCTAGTGATTGGTCATGATCTGTTTTAAGTATTGTAACGGAACGAAATTGTTCAAACTCACTAATATAATTATGGTATTAATTTATTTTGAGTCATGTTCCTATTTTGCATATTTTATCCATGAATAAGTAATTATTCTAAATTCCGTAGTCGATCACATTCGTGGGAACAAGTGTGAGGTTTAGACTATTATGAACTTGGATTGGTATACATTCACAGACTGAATATGGGGCAAGGTTGCTACCAAGGTTCATAGATATTTGTGGGATGCAAATATTGGAAGACCCGCCATCAAGATTTACTAAATGAAGCCTTTGTGGTTGATCACATGTAATCTTGAGTAAAGGTGAATATCATTGTATCCTCTGACCTGAGGTACATATTGGGTTCGGATATTTACCAAGTGTTGTGCCTTGATTCTTTCCTTCGCTATTCTGAAATATGGTAGTTCATAAGGAAGAGCTCAGGTATAATGCAAGGTGTATATATAGGACGTATGTAGTCAAGATGGAATTTGTCCCTCTTATTCGTTGAGAGTCAGATGTCTAAGGCCTGATAAAGTTGAATCTAAAAGGGAGTGATCACTCTGTATCCCTTGGATTTAACATGACATCTAGGATGAAAGGATAAATTAAAGATTCACCTATTCATATTCGAGATGGGAACTCGAAAGGGATGATGTTATTGAATGGCACATAGTCATAACATATTGGGGGTGATGGACGGTCGTTAGGTGGTATCCATCACTTGCATTAATTTCTTATGTTTCTCGTGCAAGTGGGAGATTGAAGGTATTTCGTGTGCCCGAGAGACATATTCAATTAACGTGGCTAATATGTTTTGATCCAAGTCGGGTCATACCCAATAACAAGCTTACCGACACCTTATTTGTATTTGATCTCGGCGATTGGTTCGTTGATTAGATACGCGACACTTGAACCTTAAGAAAAATGGTTTTCTGAAATATTACTTGATGTGTGTATATATATATATATATATATATATATATATATATATATATATATATATATATATATATATATATATATATATATATATATATATATAATTATGGAATAATTTATATGAAATGGATTTAATTATTTATAGGTTAAATAATTAACCAAGTTATGTTACATTTTATAAAATAGGTTTTATAAAAATGTATACATAACAAATAAAATGTAAATTTATAAAATGACTTTTATAAAATTCAATTTTATAAAATCAAATTTTATAAAACCATTTTATTTATATCTTTGGAAGAAACATTGGGACTCAAGCACACATGCTAGGATTCCTTCTTGGTTAAAGTATTTTCCCATTCTCCACAAGCATATTTACCAAGGGCTTGTTGGAGAGATGTAACACTTGCAAATACACATAAAAAGTAATCAAAAAAAAAAACTGCACACAACCATTTTTCTTTGCTGTCTGGCCGTGACTGTTTGGAGGGGAAAGGGAGATCAAAATTCAGTTTTTGCAAGCTCCAATCAAGTGTTAATAAATCCTAACTAAAGTACAAAGGTTTGGTATTAAAGGCTTGGGGTATTACTTGTTTGAGGCTTCAAGTTAGAGGTTCCATTCTTCATCATCTTCATCATCATCTTGCAACCTTGATAACAACCCTCAACTAGCTTGAGGAGGTACAATCTTACTTCCTTTGTTGTTATATGTAAGCATTATTTCAAGACTTGATAACAATATGGAATT
Source organism: Rutidosis leptorrhynchoides (assembly GCF_046630445.1). Lineage (NCBI taxonomy): Eukaryota > Viridiplantae > Streptophyta > Magnoliopsida > Asterales > Asteraceae > Rutidosis > Rutidosis leptorrhynchoides. The sequence goes on from NC_092340.1 coordinate 206,407,448, forward strand.
CAATTTAAATGGTTTAACATATAAACTTGTTTTCATTAATCATATTGCTTCCGCTTATTATAACTTTACATGAATGGGATTTATGATCAAGTTAACATTATATACTTGTTGTTATATTGAATTCCATCAATACGAACCATAATTTCTACAGGTTCTTCTACGAAGTGCATTTTATCATTAATGCAGAGATCATTCAAAATGATGATGTTATGCAAGTCATTTCAGTAAATTGGATACATGAAATGTGTTATGAATAATATTGAGCTCATTTAAAACCTTGAGCGTTTATGCTGCAATATTAGGGCAGACAAAAGAGAGAGGAGTCCATGAAAATTATAGTCATGAAATTTGATAGAGATCGTCATTCTTTACAACAAGAATGATGAATATGAGTTGAAAAATAGAGTTTTATCAACATTGGGTAATATGGATAAAATATTTCGATTATAGGAAGAGTATAAATGAAGCTATCATAAAAGAGTAAATGAGAAAATTAAATGTTCGCTTAACTTTTGACTAGTTACGATTGATTTCCGGATTTCAAGGAATTAAAGAAATCTTCGAAATCTTTATAAGATTTGATTTTCCGATAATTACGGAAATTAGGATTTTCTTTAATTAAATATGGTGAATTGCCTCGATTGCTGTGTTTGGAATTTTGCTATAAATTAGCTTCTTCCGTTTCATTATCTTCACCACTTCTATACTTTCTTTCTCAATTCATACTTCCAAAAGTTTTGTTAATATGCTCAATCCAGTTCTTGTTCTTGACCTTATATTGGTTATAGCCACAATCTTCCTTTCTTTTCCAATTCCCACCAGAGGAGTCTATTTACTTCTATTATGCTCTAGGATTTATTGTATTTTTAGTTCTCCCGTGTCTTTATATTGCTATACGCATTGATATACACGGTTTGTAATTTCGGTGTCATTATCGGGCTTTATATTTTCCCTTATATGTCGAAGCTCTTTGCTTTTGTAAAGCAAGTAACGGTCCAGAATTCATAGGTATGAAGTTTCGAATGATCATGATATTCAAAGCAGAAGGAAAGGTAATAGCACGATTTGATTTGTCATATTACCAGAATATCCGAAAAAGACCAAATCATCAAGAAAAATATTTTTCTTGATATGTTTAGAGTTTAAATAGAATGTAAAAGTCGTGTAACATGGCAAATGATGATTATAAAGTCTATGAATCATCATCTTCCATTAAAAATTTAGCATGACTTACTGTAATATAATCACGTTGGCCTGACGTCATTATATTATACTAACTCATGCTTCAATTCCCAACACTACTTCAAATCATTCATAATTTAAACTTGAATTTTACAGAATATAGAAACTAAAACATTTTCATTTATGATAAATATATCGCAAAGAGATAATTAATTGATGACAAGAATCGTTATAAAGATATCTTCAGAAATATAGAGGATATTTATAACGAAAGATACGGTGATATCTTAGAATTTCTAAGATCCAATGACGAGGAAAAATTCTTTTGTTTCCTCTGCATTTAATGCTACCATATCTTAATCATTGGTTATCAGTCCGAGATGGTTTCAAGAAATTTTATTTTTTAGATGATTAAACGCTGATTGTAATTGTCAACAGATCTAATGGTTAATGAATAGGCGTTCTTGATTTCAAAAGTAATGAATGATAATTTCGGTGGTTTGATGTGATAATTCATTGCAGAATACGAATGAATATAATTCATGAATGTAGTAATCTTTAGGAAGATAACACCAGCTAAAGCTTTACTTGAATTCCTATATGTTAATTTCAGAATGTGTAATTGATTTTGTATGAAGATGATTGTGTATCATTGTGAAGGTAGTGCGTATAATTAATGATTTATGAATCGAAATTGAAGAATGTACAGTGTATTAATGTGAGATGTAAATATTTCTCGGGTATTACCTACCCGTTAAAATATTTTCACAATTAACGGTTTGTACAACAGAATTTTACAATCTTTATGAAGATATACGTTCATATATGTATTCTTCAGATATAATCATGGATTAAATGAGTTAATATAATATTAAACTCATCTGATTTACGGTTTGGAATGAGAGTAAATAATCTCCAAAACCTTAGAGATTTCATAATTGTCGCGAAATATTTCGCTAATGAAGTTATGAATCAATACATTCATCGTTACACTTGATTTATTATGAAATGGAGCTTATTGTGTTGAAGCAGTGATTAACAATTGTTAAGTCATTAACGAAGCGTGTACATCATAGCATATTAGTGATATGAATTAACCAAGTAGTACATACTAGTTGAGATTCACACGTAATTGCTTAGTACGACAAGATTTATTATTGTTCCAAATCATATATATATAAGGTATACATATATAATTCTTCGCGAAGAATGAGTCAATACATCTTAACTCATTATTATTAATATTCCTTGGTATCTATGGGCGTATGATGTTGATGTTGGAGGTACTGAGTGTGATGTTGAGGCGTGGGATGCGGATGTTGTTGTTGGTGAAGCTGATGCTGTTGGTGGTGATGTTGATGGTATTGGTGGTACTGGTTATGCTGCTGGTGCTGCTGCTGGTGTTCGTAGGTTTCGCACCATATTCTCCAGAGCCACCACTCGAGCGCGAAGCTCGTTGACTTCTTCTACTATTCCGGGATGATTTGCGGTTGGAACAAGGGTGTGAATAAGATCTAAAATCTTTGATATTATATATTCGTGACGGGATACCCTGGAAAGAAGAGAAAAAATAGTGTTTCGGACTGGTTCGCCGGTAAGTGCTTCAGGTTCTTCGCCAAGAGGTGAATTCGGTTGGTGGAAGGGATCACCTTCTTCTTGCCTCCATTGATTGAGTCGGCTACGAACCCATCCCCAATTCATCCAGAATAGATGATGGCTGATTGGTTCGTTTGTTCCGGTTACGCTACCGTGGGAGCTTGAGGAGTTCGAGAAATTCATATTATGTGTTTGGAATAGGGTTTGATATGAAATGGGTATTGAATACTGAATGATATATTCGTCTCCTTGAATACGTATTTATAGCAAAAAGATTTCCTTAATTTACGGAGGAAATTTAGGAAAAGTGGTAGACAAAGTTTACTGGGATAGATATGATGATAAGATATGATGTGTCATCCATTTATGTAATAATGGTGGTATGACGTGTTGAGATTTGTAACCAGATATTGATTAAAGAATTTCAATTCGTATACTGTGATAATCTAGTGACATTTTTCGGTTCGCAAACCGATGCATAAAGGCATAAGACATATAGGTACGTGATATAACAGGGAGTTATATATGTTTGAGTATGAATAGTAACAATTATAGGAGTTTCAAAAATCATGGATAATATTTCATGTAATACATATGTAATACACAAAACCATGATAGATGACATAGGAATGTCAAGAATTTCAGAAATCATGGTGTCGCATTTAAATGCGGTGGCGTAATTGGTTAATACTTAGGAAAGTGAGCAGAGTTCTTAGGTTGGCTCGGCATTCTAAGATAAGTAAAGTTTCTAAAGCATAGTGTAGCATTTAACAGTTAAAGGCAACAAGTAAAGGCACTACGGTCGAGGAAAGTTGTAGTCCTACATTGCTAAGGTACCTAATTGTATAAGGCACTCATAAAATGCAATCCTGGTTCTCTACAACAACCTGGTCTGATACCAATCTGTGGCACCCCCAAATAGGGCCTGGGGTATTTGTGTCTAATTATATCAAATCACGGTTGTATAAACGAGAACGACTCTACATGAGATGTTTTACTGAGTTTTGCAGTGGAAGATAAATATGTCTTTAATTGATATGGTATGTAATGAAGACTCCAAGCATAGCAAGCAATCATCATCAAAGCAGTAGATATACAGCGAAAGCAATATTTAAGTACCTGAGAATAAACATGCTTAAAAAGTCAACACGAGGTTGAGTGAGTTCATAGATTTGTCATAAATAATGATTTAAGTAATAGATATAGACCACAAGATTTAATAAAGTAGATCTCGCAGATCCAAAAGTTATGCCAGTGCGTGATATTTAGACTAAACGTTCAAGTTTGCCCCGTGACAAGTTGTTCTGTCCTTGTCGGTTTAATTTCATTATTGAGTAATACAAAGACTTAGTCAAATGTATCGGGGACGTTACTCCCGATAGGCCTATCCCCAATAATTAAGAATGCCGCAGCAATTAAAAATATCACTGTAGGGACTTAGTCGGACATAGCCGGGTATAGCATAGTTTAACAGTTGGTACTGATATTTAGACTAGACTTTCAAGTTTACCCCGTACAAGTTATCGTTTATACTTGTCGGTTGGGGACTTGCTGGTCATAGCCCAACATATCACAGTTTAATAGTTGGTACTGATATTTAGACTAGACTTTCAAGTTTGCCCCGTACAAGTTATCGTTTATACTTGTCGGTTGGGGACTTGCTGGTCATAGCCCAACATATCACAGTTTAATATTTGATACGTGTAAAACAGTTATAAAAGTTGCGCATGTATTCTCAGCCCAAAAATATAAAAAGGGAGCAGATGAACTCACGATACGATAGTTTATATGATATGCGTATGATAGCACTGAACAAGTACAGAGTTGTCCTCCGATTCACGAACCTATATCAAGTTTATATATTAAAATCTATAATTGTAATTGAACAATTATATTATTAATGTGTAATTGTTATTTTAATAAATTATATGGCTTATTAACAATTTTAATTAACTAATTTATTGATAATTGATATATATAATAAGTATAGTATATATGACTTTATACTTATTTAGTAAAATAATAATAATAGTAAATAATAATAAAGATAATACTATTAGTAATACAAATATTGATAATATTAATAATAATGTTAAAAATAATAATTTAAATGTTATTAATAATGATGTTTATAATAATAATAACAATAATAATAATAATGATAGTAATCAGAACAAAATAAAAGTTTTAATATTATTGTTAAGATAAAAATGTTAGTTTTAATAATACTTTTTAATAATAATACTTATATTAATGATAACAAATAATGATGATAATTTTAATAAAGATAATAATAACAAAATGATATTTTTAATTGATAATACTAATTTTAATAAAATGATAGATTTATAAGTAATAATTTTTTTAGTAATAATAATAATAATGGTAATAATAATAAGAATAAGAATAATCATAATAATAATAATAAAAATGAAAACTACCTTAGAAGCCCTTCTCAAAAAAACATGCCCAAGACGGGACTCGAACCCGTGACCTCTTGAAACCCATCAAACACCCAAACCATCCTTCCATCTGTTTCTTTCTGATTCAAACCCAACTCGAATTTATTTAACCCGTTTTTATTTTGTTTCCAATTTCTTCTTCTTCACCATACTTAATTCGACTGGAATGTAAAATCAACCATACCCATGAAGTAATTAGATGACTTAGGTTCTTCCAATGAAGCATAAATGACTCGAAATGATTAAATCACAAAAAAAAAATTAGTACAGCAGTAGTTGCTATGTTCATCGAAGAGAAGAAAAAAAAAGTTAATACTCAAATCGTGATTTTGAAATTAAGAACTTTTTAGATAACACTTACCATACGAATTAGATTTCAAATTACTCCTTAAATCTTTCTGTAACTTCAATTGAACCTAAAACATCCAATGGAATTCGAATTTTTGCCAAGAACACAAGTTTGACTTTCTATTTCAAAATTTTTGACTCTCAAATTCGTAATCGATATGTGGAATTAGAAGCTGAAAATTTGCAGAAAGTTTGCTTACAAGATTACTAACAACACTATATTTTTAGTTTTTGAAATGGATTTGAATTCGAGCTTTTTAAATAAATGAACAATAACAGAGGTATCGGATAAGAAAAAAAAAATATAATTCTCTGTACAAATTTGTTCATACAACTGGTACTACTTATAATTGATAAAAGCTGGATTTTTATTGTTGTTTAATGATATTAGGTGACTAAATACAAAACTGTAACCAGTATGGGATCACGATCAATTAAAAAAAATGGCAGATATGAATATCACGATTTAAAAAAAAAAGAAAACAGATCGTGTTTATATAAAAATCCAATACCTAATTGCTTTTTATTATAAAATATATAAAAATTAGAAAAAGGCAGATACTGAATAATCTATTTGATATTTGCTGTATTTTGCTTTTCTATATTTTTTTTATAATTAATAAAGATATTAATAATATTACTATTAATATTATTAAATGAAGATAATAATGATAGAATTAATAATCATATTAATAATGTAATAATAACAATTATATTAGTAATGATAATTATTACATTAATAATAATACTTTTAATATTATGTATATTACAAAAATAATAATAACAACAATACTATTAATAATAATTATACTAATGAAAATATTAATAAATTGTTTTATATTGGCAAATGATAATATAACAATGATATTTCGTTATATTAATGTTAAGTATCAATAATGGTGATATTTATAATAATCTTAATAATTTTAGTAAAAGTGATAATACTAATAATATTAATGTCATTAATATTATTCGTAGTAATAATACTTGTAAATAATGATTAGTGATATATTAAAAAGTGATATCAATATAAGGAATTAATATTAATGAATAATGGTTCGTGAATCGTCGAAATTTGTTCAATGTTAAATGAAGTTATGTAGAGGTTTTTGTTTAAATTAACTCAGAAATTTTGGGGTCGTCACAAGAACAGCCTACAAAACTCCAATTGGAACCACACCTTTTAGACTCGTTTATGGAAAAGCATGTCATCTTCCTGTAGAAATTGAACACAAAGCATTTTGGGCTTTGAAGACATGTAATCTTGATTTACATGAAGCTGGACGTCTACGGTTAAGTCAACTAAACGAATTAGAAGAATTAAGACATGAAGCATACGAAAATTCGTTAATCTATAAAGAAAGAACGAAGAAATGGCATGATAAAAGAATCAGAAGTTCAAAAGAATTCAAAGAAGGAGACGGAGTTCTTCTTTTCAATTCACGATTCAAGCTATTTCCTGGAAAATTAAAATCAAGATGGTCTGGACCATTCATAGTCAAAAGAGTTTTCCCATACGGAACGATAGAATTAATAAATTCAAATGGGATTGAATTTAAGGTTAATGGTCACAGAGTTAAACATTACATAGATAGTCCAATGGAAGTTGACAACGAAGTTAATCACAATTTCAATACCACAGCTAACTAAGTGTGGGGAGAATCAAGTCTTTAAAAGATAATATGTATTTCTGTTAGAGTTAGATTGTTTGTTTTCGTGTAGTTCTCGAAAATGGAACCCGAATGGTCTTTCCCTAGCAGACCCTAAAGAACTAGTCTTCTCCCCCCATTCTGAATTTTTAATTTTTTTAGGAAATGAAGACTGCCTGTGAACTAAACCATGGTCTAATGCTACACGCTTTGATTACTAAACGTAATAATGACACACTTCCGAGTGAAATAGTATCAGTAATCAGAGAAAGATTGGACGGAGTAAGAAAAGAATCCAGATGCGAAGATAATAAGTTATAATTTGGTAAAGGAAAATCAAAATCTGCAGCGAAAAGAAGAGCACGACACCTAGAAAGATGTCACAAATGCGGAAAATGGTCACATGGAGGTAAATGTTCAAATAATCAAACCTATTCAAATACCGAATTTGTTACTTTATGCAGAGACGGACCGTTCATATGTTTAGAAGAAAAAACACTGAATGCTCGAGGTTACGCCTATGTAGCTATGGAAAACCAATTAAACCGACTATCTTATGAATGGGATAGATCATATAACTAAGAATACTATCTCACAGGTAAGTCTGTTCAGTTTTTATTTTTTTTATTTTTATTTTTAACCTTTTGATAATAAACGCTAATTTGTTCGCTATAAAGTATTAAATTGGTATTGAATAAAATTAGGTTTGGCGACCGAAATTATTGATATCATACAAAAATTTATTACATCACTGCGAAATTTAACGTTTATTCTTAAGGTATGAATATCTTTAATCAATCAACCCAAAATATTTCAAAAATTCGTCATGAGTTAAATTAGGTCATGGAACCAAAATTACTTTACCGAAAAGAGGGGCGCATATTTTTGATAATATTTGATTGATTAAAGTGGGATAAAAGACCAAAAAGATTTTTAATTTTATTTTTACCATGTTTTTAAAATTAATATATAAATCTTAAATTAATATTGTAAACTTTTTAAATTAATATATTTAAAATTGTAAATATTTGAAAAATTAATCTTTTTAATATAATTTTGTATGTATAAAAACAAAAATATAATATAAGTTTGGTGTGAATTTATAATATGAATTTTTATTTAAGTTTGGTGTGAATTTTTAATTTTATGCATATTTTAAATTTAAGTTTGGTGTGAATTTAAAAATAAAAATTTACTTTATTTCGCTAAGTTAAAAATATGATTTTTAAAATTCGTCGTGAGTTGAAGACTAGGTCGTTGAACCGAAATTGCTTTACCCGAGGGAGGGACGAGAACTTTTATTATCATTATTTTTAATCTTATTGAATTAAAGTATGCCAAAAACATTAAAAAAACCCAAAAATCTTAGCTTTTAAAACAATCGCTACAAAAAGACAAATTTTAAAATTTTGTCGAGGGACGGACTAGGACATCGATCCGAAACGACCTCATCCTAAAACAAAGGAAAACAAAATTTTAAATTTATTTTATATTTGTTTTATAAGTTAAGGCTTATTAAATAAAAAAAAATCACCCGAAAATACACACAAAAACCTCCGAACTGATCACCGCGACTCGCGGAGAGACCAAAACCCATAAAAAAAAATAAAAGGGATCGAACTGATCAGTCCACACCACCCACACACATATACTGCGAAAAATCACCCGAAAATACACACAAAAACCTCCGAAATTCACAATTTTTCACCATTTTTCATCAAATCTTTTACTAAAATCATGTTAAGAAGGATGCTATCAAGGAATTACTAAAGGAAAACGGTAAATTTCTACACCTAAACACCATTTAATCCGAAAATTAGTGTTCTTGAGCAATTTTATACCCAATTCGATTTTGATGCTTTTTAGTGTAATTATGCTTAAATTGCTTATGTATTATGCTTGTATAACCTAGATTGATGCTATTTAACATGATTAGAAGCTTTAAACTTCAAATTTTGAGTAATCTAGGGTTTGTGTTCTTGAGCAAATTTGGGACTTTTTGATATAAACAGGTTATGGCCGATTTTTGTCATGAATTGTTGCTAAATTAAGTAGTGTAACATGTTTAGGTAGTTAAATGATCCAAACTTTGAGCCTAAACATGATTTTGAGAATTAAAGTAGACTTTTTCAAGTCTAAAATTCATGAACTTGATTTTTGAGAGATAATGCCATTTGAAACTTGTTTAATTGCTAGTAATGATTATTTTGACATGTTATTTGAGTTGAATGCTTATGAACTTGACGAACATTTTCGTATATGCTTATTTGAAAAAGTGTAGATTTGATAAAAATATGAAAATGAGCATAAGTTTGATATAAATTGATCATGTCATTGTAATTATTTTGATTGATGATTTTGCTGACACTAATGCATATTTGGATGCACAAAAATTGTGTTTGATGTGTTTTGCAGACTAAAAGGGGTGAATCTTCATCCCAAGCTCGCAATGCTCCTGCTGAGAATACGGAATAACAGGAGGTGGATAACTACTACAAACAAGATATACCTCATCCAGTCATGACATTTTCAGATATGCATTTGGAAGATTTGCACCCGAACTTGAGATTTGACAGACGTTGGATAGATTATCCAAAATACCAAAGGGGTTTGCATACTCTTCATTCTAAAGCTGTTGCAGTACCTAGGGTAATAGAATGGGCACCGTTAGAAGCTGTAGAATTAGCCGGGCCAATTAGGGAATTACTTACACAGAGGTATGGTAATTCTACTTTTAAGGATTGGGTACGTTTATTCAACATGCGTAGACCTGTATATAAAGTATGGTGTGAAGAATTATTGTGTAGTATAGAAATAAATGATCGGGTAGCTAGTTTAACCAATCGATCTTTTATTAGATTTTTGTTAGGAGGTTCGATGCGCCACATGTCTTTACTAGACATGGCTCAGGCCTTACGTATATATACGCCTGAGGAGCTAGCATCTGCCGATTGTAGAGGGTTGATATTGAACGGTAGGAAGATAGACGAAAATTTTGATACGCATGGTGTATGGAGTCAAATGACTAGCCATCACCGATTTAAAGGGGGAAATTATTCTTATTTGGATATAGATAGAGCAGAGTTAAGAGTAATTCATAGGTTTTTAGCCAATTTGATTACACAACGAGGTAAGAATAAGGAAAAGGTAAATGAACAGGATTTGTTTTACCACATGTGTATTCGAGACCCACAAAGCGCTGTAAGTATACCTTATTGTGTGGGTTATTATTTATCAGCTATGGTTAGGGGGATGAGACCGCATAGCATAATAGGAGGTGGTATATTTATTACTTTGATTGCTGAATATCTCGGTGTGGATATAAGTTGGGGGGATTATTAGTCGAAGAACCAGAACCCCGCGATACAATAGGTTTAAATGTATACCATGGTGCGAAGGTTTTGAAGTGGCGAAATAACGTCGCAGTACAATACCATGGTAGACATCCATAGGTTGAGAGAAACCAACAGCCAGGTAATGTGGGAGGAGGAAATGAAATGACAGAAATGCAAGGGTTTATAGCTTCACAAGAGTATGAAAATGCTAGACATCGAGCATTTGAAGATTGGCAAGTTCATCAAAACCAAATCATAGCTCATTGCCAACATGTAGGTAGAAACTATATTCCTACTCCACCGCCCGTATTTCCTCCCTGGTCTATAGAGATCCAACCACCGTATCCTACGTATAACCCAGCCGAAGCATTTTATAACACATATGGTTATGCATGGAACCCTTACTGGTATCAGTATCATCCCTAGTCTACTTAGTTTTATTTATTTTATTATTTGTAATACATTTAATACTTATGTTAATATTGTAATAGTTTTTATAATTTTCTAACTTTTATTATTAGATTTTAATAATTTTTGAATGTGGGGTAATATACCAAACTTCAAAAATATGTATATATGTTTGCAGTTTATCTTATGTACACAACAGGGTAAAACAGCGCATTTTCAAAGACTGACATTAAGTTCAGCAAAAGCAACTAATTTTGATGACAAGATGCAAAATATATGTGAAATAACAACAAGACGGAATGAACAAATGATGTGCACCATTTATCATTCAACACAAACGCCAATATGTTTGGAAACTTTGGTAAAATTTAATCATTTTCACACAAATCACCCTCAATAATTTAAATTGTTACTGATTTCTTACAAATGAGGGCATTGCAAGATCTTAAGTGTGGGACGGGGTTAAATTCTTTCGGATTTTAAAATTTTTACTTTATACACTTGGTTACCATTAGAAATACTAGTAAAGTAGTAGTTGTATTAGAATCTAGTGCTCTCTGATAATAAAGAACAGCCCTAGTCTTATATACTGACTACCCAATTCTAGTAAAATTTTTAAAATTTTTCAATTAAATGAACTCAAAATCATGTTTATACATATTTATGAACGATAAAACTAGGTTTTAACACCGAAATTATTGTTACCTCAGAAAGGACATAAATTGAGAAACAAACCAAAATGTTAAAATTCATTTAAAATGGAATAGAGGACAATAAAAAGGAAAATAAAAGCTAAGTGTGGAAAAATTTACCAAGATATTTTAAACATATGTCACATATTTCTGTAACAAATAACTGAAAATACTTTTGCTTTGGACTAAACTAAACTGTTTTACCCGATGAAAGAAAAGAAGAGATGGATCTACACGATGAATCAATTCCATCATTAAAAGGAAGTAAAGTCTTCCGAAAAAGAAACGCGCTTCTTGATTTAGGTCAGGAAGTTGTCGTCCAGACCAGCTGTAGGTTGACGAAAAATCTAGAAAAGTCATCACTAAAATCAGCAGGAAATCCACGGACCTCAGCATAAAACAGGGTCGCCAAGTGGTCAGATTTATCCTAACCATGAGAAGGATTTATCTCGTAAAATGGGGGGGGGCACCGTGCAAATTAGCTTGATAAGACTAATAAATCAGATCCCCAGAAAGGATAATCTCCTTAAAAGATCAAAAATCAGCTTTTAAGCCTGATATTACTCAATCCTAGAGATTGACCTTAAAGATTGAGAATTCAAACTCATGGAATTCAATGATATCTAAACTCGAGCTTGAACGAGAAAATATTTTGATCAAATTATAAACCGATTTGTTTTCTGAAAACCGATTTTCAATGCGTTCATTACCTTTGAACGTAAAATCCTAGGAATTCACCTGGAATTCATTAGGTCACCTGAACCAAATCGGGTGTCAACCGTAAGAACGGTGGTTGCATAGCATGGTTAAAGACAGGACCTTGTGCCAGACCGACAAATTATAAGGGTGAGCTTTACTATTGCTCCTACAAAGGATAGTAATTGCGTCCGACGCGTTATATACCATAATTAAAAGCATGTCAGGGGACATTGCCTTAACAGTTGCTTGTTCAACGCTTTCCTTTACAACCGGACGGTAGTTTATCGAAAGGTAATATTCGGAGCAAGTATACTGGACGTGTTGCTTTCCTAATACAAGGTTAGCAAGTGGGTGACACAAAACCACAAGTTTTGAGCTAAAATTTTCAAATCTGAAACCCACCAAACCCACAAAAATATCTTGCAAACACCGATGAAGGGTTATTCCGAAAAACTTATCTAGGGTAAAAGCTAGATTGAATTTTCAAAAAGATCAAATGTTTTCATAAAGATCCAATTTCCTTAAAGGATCTAAATTTTATAGTCATGTGGGACTGTAAACCACATCGTTACTACCATTGTTTATACTGCCGTAAAGAAATCACTGATGTACAAAGTGTGAAGAATAAAGAAGTGATTCTAGTATTTCAAGACGATATTGCTTGAGGACAAGCAACGCTTAAGTGTGGGAATATTTGATAATGCTAAAAACGAACATATATTTCATAGCATTATTCCTCAAGAAAGACAAGCTTTTAGTTGCAATTGTTCTATTTACAAGTGATATTCGTTTAAATAATAAAAGGTGAAGACAAAAGATAGATTCGACGAATTGAAGACGCAAACGACCAAAAAGCTCAAAAGTACAAAATACAATCAATGAGGTTCCAATTATTGATAAGAAACGTCTCAAAATTACAAGAGTACAAGATTCAAAACGCAAAGTACAAGATATTAAATTATTCGCAAGAACGTTCGAAAATCCGGAACCGGGACCAGAGTCAACTCTCAACGTTCGACGCAACGGACTAAAAATTACAAGTCAACTATGCACATAAATATAATATAATATTTAAATAATTACTAAAATTATTTATACATTATATTTATTTATATAATCGTCGGCAAACAAAGAGCCAAAGTTGAGTGAGCTGTAAAATGGAACTCCGCGACTTGCGGAGTTCGAAGACCAAATGGGCCGCGACTCGCGGAGCCCCAAAAAATGAAACTGCCTATAAAAGCAAACGCAGTTTGATCGATCAAAATATCAATAATCTATCTCTCTCTATATATGTATACGTAAATATATATATATATATTTATATTTATATTTATATTTTAATTTTAATTCTAATAATAAGGGTATGTTAGCGAATGTTGTAAGGGTGTAAGTCGAAATTCTGTCCGTGTAACGCTACGCTATTTTTAATCATTGTAAGTTATGTTCAACCTTTTTACATTAATATCTCGTAGCTAAGTTATTATTATGCTTATTTAATCCGAAGTAATCATGATGTTGGGCTAAAAATATTAAAATTGGGTAATTGAACTTTGTACCATAATTGGGGTTTGGATAAAAGAACGACACTTGTGGAAATTAGACTATGGGCTATTAATGGGCTTTATATTTGTTTAACTAAATGATAGTTTGTTAATTTTAATATAAAGATTTACAATTGGACGTCCCTATAAATAACCATATACACTCAATCGGACACGATGGGCAGGGTATTTATATATATGAATAATCATTCATTTAACCGAACACAGGAATGGATTAATAGCCACTAGAATTATTAAAACAGGGGTGAAATTATGTACAAGGACACTTGGCATAATTGTTAACAAAGTATTAAAACCTTGGGTTACACTCAGTCGACATCCTGGTGTAATTATTAAACAAAGTATTAAAATCTTGTTACAGTTTAAGTCTCCAATTAGTTGGAATATTTGACTTCGGGTATAAGGATAATTTGACGAGGAAACTCGCACTTTATATTTATGACTGATGGACTGTTATGGACAAAAACCAGACGGATATATTAAATAATCCAGGACAAAGGACAATTAACCCATGGGCATAAAACTAAAATCAACACGTCAAACATCATGATTACAGAAGTTTAAATAAGCATAATTCTTTTATTTCATATTTAATTTCCTTTATTTTATATTTAATTGTACTTCTAATTATCGCATTTTTATTTATTGTTATTATATTTAATTGCAATTTTAATCATCGTACTTTTTAATTATCGCAAGTTTATTTTATCACACTTTTATTTATCGCAATTTCATTATCGTTATTTACTTTACGCTTTAAAATTTAATAGTATTTTATACCCCTTAGCTTTAACCATCAGATATACGTATACACTGGGTCATGGATTGATTCAAGATAATATTTATCGATTTATTTCTATAAATCTAACTGTGGACAACTAGTTGTAGGTTACTAACGAGGACAGCTGACTTAATAAACTTAAAAAATCAAAATATATTAAAAGTGTTGTAAATATATTTTGAACATACTTTGATATATATGTATATATTGTTATAGGTTCTTGAATCAACCAGTGACCAAGTCTTACTTCCCGACGAAGTAAAAATCTGTGAAAGTGAGTTATAGTCCCACTTTTAAAATCTAATATTTTTGGGATGAGAATACATGCAGGTTTTATAAATGATTTACAAAATAGACACAAGTACGTGAAACTACATTCTATGGTTGAATTATCGAAATCGAATATGCCCCTTTTTATTAAGTCTGGTAATCTAAGAATTAGGGAACAGACACCCTAATTGACGCGAATCCTAAAGATAGATCTATTGGGCCTAACAAACCCCATCCAAAGTACCGGATGCTTTAGTACTTCGAAATTTATATCATATCCGAAGGGTGTCCCGGAATGATGGGGATATTCTTATATATGTATCTTGTTAATGTCGGTTACCAGGTGTTCACCATATGAATGATTTTTATCTCTATGTATGGGATGTGTATTGAAATATGAGATCTTGTGGTCTATTGTTACGATTTGATATATATAGGTTAAACCTATAACTCACCAACATTTTTGTTGACGTTTAAAGCATGTTTATTCTCAGGTGAATACTAAGAGCTTCCGCTGTTGCATACTAAAATAAGGACAAGATTTGAAGTCCATGTTTGTATGATATTGTGTAAAAACTGCACTCAAGAAACTAATTTCGATGTAACATATTTGTATTGTAAACCATTATGTAATGGTCGTGTGTAAACAGGATATTTTAGATTATCATTATTTGATAATCTACGTAAAGCTTTTTAAACCTTTATTTATGAAATAAAGGTTATGGTTTGTTTTAAAAATGAATGCAGTCTTTGAAAAACGTCTCATATAGAGGTCAAAACCTCGCAACGAAATCAATTAATATGGAATGTTTTTAATCAATAAGAACGGGACATTTCATTTATCCTTATCATAATGACTCAATAACAAATTGTAAAAAGTGGTTCTAGATATTTATAAAATTATATTCATTTTAAAGAAGACGTGACACTCAAATTGTTTTATATAATTTCTAAAATTTCTAACAATAAAAGATAATGGTAATAACTTTAATAATCTTAAAGTTTTACAATATGTTCCTACTTCTCAACATCTATATTATTTATTTTAAATCCTTATATATATATATATATATTACGAGAAAATTAACATTGTTTCCTTTTATATATTCAAAACATTTTTGTAACAAAGTTCTTTTAGATAGAAAAACATTTTCATACATTTGAAACTAAATCGAGTAATTATAAATTTGGTTTTTCCAGAATCAGTTATATTCCAAATCATCCTTTAAAAGGTTTCATATATATTGTAAAACATTTTCAATACTATGAAAACTAAATAATTAACTTATCAAGAGATACGAGACAATCCTTGTAAAGCATGCATTGAAAGTTAAGCGAAAATCTCTACTAACTTTTGTCTAGTTATTATTGTTCTTACTTGTAGTTCACTTTACCATTTATTCCGAATATAGTTAAAGAGGTAAGATTTCTTAAATCAAAGTGGACCTCATAACAAAGACCCGTAATCATATCACAATGTATCTGGTAATTTATTCATTTGATATTATCGTTTAATTTCGTCGATAAATATATTGAAACAAATACGTTCATGTAAGATATTATACATCTAATATTTTGTTAACGTTTTCAATTAATATAATTATATATTATATATACATATCTATATACACATAAATGTTCGTGAATCATCGAGCACAGTCAAAGGGTAATTGATTACATGAATATAGTTCCAAAACTCTTTGAGACTCAACATTACACATTTTGCTTATCGTGTCAGAAACATATAAAGATTAAGTTTAAATTTGGTCAGAAATTTCTGGGTCATCACACAGATGGCTACAATGATTCCTGCCTCTGCTTATGTTCAAATGGTGGAGGTAATGCAATGCATGACTGCTCTTTAAGCTGATGTAAGAGCCAACGTAAATCAAATGGCCATGGGTGTTGCTAGGAATGAAGTTTGAAGCTATGCCTCAGACAATATGGCGTGGATCCTGGTGCATATATCTCTTCTGCTGATGCTGACTGGAACAACTTTACCTTTTATGTTCCAGAGTCAAATAGTGATCTCGATGCACGTGTTTCCCCAGCTGCTATTTCTGCCCCTGCTGATGACAAAAAGGGGGAGAAGAAAGCTAAGAAACACAAAAAGAGAAAACAATCTGAGGGGGAGCATGAGGATGAAAAATCTCCAAAACAGCAATGGAGGGATGATGATGGTGGTGATGGTGCTGATCAAGGTACTGGCCCTAAGCCCAGTAACGCTCATACTGAAGCAGGTGTTAAGGCTGCTGGTGAATCTCAACCCAGTATGCCTGCCACATCTGTGGATGATATTGGTTCTGGCAGTAAGCCTAGTGATGTGTCTGAACTGGCTGTAGCTGAATCTTTTACTGTCGCTCAAACAATTGAATGAAAAATGAAAATAAAAATGGAGAGGCATTAGAAGAGGTAGCAGGAACTAAATGATGCTTTCAACGTTAGATTTGAGGACTATGCTGTTCAAAAAAGACATAGAATTGAGCATAGAAGAACCCTCACTCCTGATAAGTGAAATGTCCCGTTCATATTGATTATTAACGTTCCATATTAATTGATTTCTTTGCGAGGTTTTGACCTCTATATGAGACATTTTTCAAAGACTGCATTCATTTTTAAAACAACCATAACCTTTATTTTATCAATAAAGGTTTTAAAAACATTACGTAGATTATCAAATAATGATAATCTAAAATATACTATTTACACACGACCATTACATAATGCTTTACAATTGAAATATATTGCATCGACATATGTTTCTTGAATGCAGTTTTTACACAATATCATACAAACATGGACTCCAAATCTTGTCCTTATTTTAGTATGCATAATCAGAAGCTCTTAGTATTCACCTGAGAATAAACATGCTTTAAACGTCAACAAAAATGTTGGTGAATTATAGGTTTAACCTATATATATCAAATCGTAACAATAGACCACACGATTTCATATTTCAATACACATCCCATACATAGAGATAAAAATCATTCATATGGTAAACACCTGGTAACCGACATTAACAAGATGCATATATAAGAATATCCCCATCATTCCGGGACACCCTTCGGATATGATATAAATTTCGAAGTACTAAAGCATCCAGTACTTTGGATGGGGTTTGTTAGGCCCAATAGATCTATCTTTAGGATTCGCATCAATTAGGGTGTCTGTTCCCTAATTCTTAGATTACCAGACTTAATAAAAAGGGGCATATTCGATTTCGATAATTCAACCATAGAATGTAGTTTCACGTACTTGTGTCTATTTTGTAAATCATTTATAAAACCTGCATGTATTCTCATCCCAAAAATATTAGATTTTAAAAGTGGGACTATAACTCACTTTCACATATATTTCCTTCCTCGGAAATAAGACTTGGCCACGGATCGATTCACGAACCTATACAAATATGTACATATATATTAAAGTATGATCAAAATATAATTACAACCATTTTTATTATGTTTTAAAGATTTGAGTGTATTAAGTCAGCTGTCCTCGTTAGTAACCTACAACTAGTTGTCCACAGTTAGATGTACAGAAATAAATCGATATATATATATTATCTTGAATCAATCCACGACCCAGTGTATACACGTCTTAGGCTAGATCACAACTCAAAGTATATATATTTTTGGAATCAACCTCAACCCTGTACAGCTAACTCCAACATTACTGCATATAGAGTGTCTATGCTTGTTCCAAATAATATATATACATGGGTCGATATGATATGTCAAAACATTTGCATATGTGTCTATGGTATCCCAAGATTACATAATATATTAGAATACATGTATAATACAATATAAGTTAGCTAGGATATGATTTGTATAGATTTGTTAAACATTTCCCGTAGCTAAAAAGATCAAAAATATCCAATCTTGTTTTACCCATAACTTCTTCATTTTAAATTCGTTTTGAGTGAATCAAATTGATATGTTTTCATATTGAACTCTAATTTAAGAATTCAAACAGAAAAAGTATAGGTTTATAGTCAGAAATTTAAGAATTCAAACGAGTAGAATTGTTGATGAAACTGAACGAGGATGTAATTGTAAGCATTTTTGTTAAATAGAAGTATTTTGATAAGTGTCTTGAAGTCTTTCAAAAGTGTATGAATACATATTAAAACATTACATGTATATACATTTTAACTGAGTTGTTAAGTCATCGTTAGTCGTTACATGTAAATGTTGATTTGAAACCTTTAAGTTAACGATCTTAATTAATGTTGTTAACCCAATGTTTATTATATCAAATGAGATATTAAATTATTATATTATCATGATATTATGATGTATGAATATCTCTTAATATGATATATACATTAAAATATCGTTACAACGATAATCGTTACATATAAGTCTCGTTTCGTAATTCTTGAGTTAGTAGTCTTGTTTTTACATATGTAGTTCATTGTTAACACACTTAATGATATATTTAAATATCATTTTATCATGTTAAATATAGTGTATCAATATCTTAATATGATACATATATATTTAGTAGACGTTATCATAACGATAATCGTTATATATATCATTTCGAGTTCTTAACTTAGTAATCTCATTTCTTATGTATATCACACATTGTTAATATATTTAGTGAGATACTTACTCATCATAATCTTATGTCAACCATATATATATGTCTATATATACCACAACATGTAGTTTTTACAATTTTGTAACGTTCGTGAATCGCCGGTCAACTTGGGTGATCAATTGTCTATATGAAACTTATTTCATTTAATCAAGTCTTAACAAGTTTGATTAATTAACACGTTGGAAACATTTAGTCATGTAAATATCAATCTCAATTAATATATATAAACATGGAAAAGTTCGAGTCACTACAATAAGCGTGAAATTCATGATGAACTACTCAACATAGACGAACATAAGAGGGCTGAATTAAAAATACATTCTAATTTCATAGTGAAGTATGATAAAAAGAAAGCAAAGTTGTATGCTGAGCGAGCAGATAGAATTAAAAAGATGACACCTGAAGAGATGCAAGATTACTTGAATTCGACTGAATCATTAGGAGTTAGAGCTGATGTATTCATGAAATGGCTAGATGCTATTTTGGAAACCAGCCAATCCTCTTGACCTGCATCTACTTCTCAGCCAGCTACACAATCACAGCCAGTAGATATCATAAATCTTGATGATGATGAACCAGCTGAGGGGGAGCATCTAGCAATCACTCTCTATCTGCCTCCACAAGAACCAGTATCAACGCAAGAACCACCAGCTGAACCCAAGCCAATCGATAAAAAAATGGTAAAATCTGCCCCTAGGGACAACCAGCCCCTAAGGAAAGAGCCCTTATTTGAGGCAGCTGGTGAAGGTACCAGCTGATACTAATCAGTCAGCTGGTACCGAAGACACAGCAAGGAGTGCTGTGATTAAAGTCCCAGCTAGAAGTGTGCGGATGAGTGTAACAAGTGATGAAGACCCAGCTAAGGTGGTTGAGCTGGGTGTTAACAATGATGCTGATTCTGTTGATGCTGCTGATTTCACAGTCCGGGGAAAACGGAGTTCAACCTTTATTTAATCACCTATACCTGCCCGGACTCTTGCTTATTTTGATAGGACACGGGATGAACCTGATATTGAACCCGTGGGTCCTTCTAGCACACCAGAATTATTCTTCAAATATCCTCCATCTTCCCCAAAACGTCATGATAAACACACCACTTGGGAAGATGATTCAGCTGCACAAGGTGAGCCAGACTTAAAAAAGATGAATCCAGACGAAAGAGAGGCTTACAGGCTGGACATCACTGTTCCTGAACTGCTTGAACAAAGAGCAGCAACTATACCTAAAAGGATACGCTAAATAAGATTGTTGTATCATCCACTTGATCAGCAATTCTACATTAATGCTCTGGAATTCAGCATTGAAGTTGGTGTGTATCTATACAACAGTGGTCAAAGGCTACATAATGATGAAGAGAAAGCTCTCTTTTACGAGGCTTTGCAGCTGGATATGGACTTAAAGCAATAATGTGATGCCATGACTACTGATGAAGGCAGACAGTTGATTGCTACATCAAAATCCCTGAACATCACGGTTAATGATTATCTTACAAGTGTTCAACTTGAACAGCAAAGAAGGGATGATGCTGAATTTGCTGAGAGGCTGAGGCTTAAAGAAGAAGATGACAAATTGGCTGCTGACAGACAACAAGAAGCTGAATCTCTAAAGTTAGCAAAAGCCATTGTCAAAGCTCAGGATAAGGCACTTGATGAACAAGAATCTGCTGAGAAAGCACCTATTGTAGCTCCTATAGAAACAGAACGAACAATAGAGCTATTTGATCATTACTATAGGAAAAAGTATGGTGATGTGTTGACCAGAAGATCAAATCCTAGTAAGATCATCAAGGTGCACAAAGGCACAAAAAGGGCCTTCAGTGTCAGCAGGGAAAATAATGTTTATGAGAGGATAGACTACACTGATCTAAGGTCTTTTGGGTTCAGTGAATGGATGGAGATACTGCAGTACTTCATTGATAAAGGTAAAAGTACTCTAAAAGACACACTGAAATGTGATCTTCAAGGACTTTTCAACAAAGCAGTCAGGTATGGGAATGCACCACAAGTGAATGTGGAAGAAATCCTTTCATAAAAGCCTAAAAGAAAGAAATCTACTGGTGATGGACCACACAGAAGAGATACCATCATTCTACCCCCTCAAATTCCAGTATATGACCCTGCTGAGATACTTATTCTATTCCCTGAAGCCTGGGCAGCCCTCAAAGTAAAAGAAGAAGAGCTATCTGAAGAAGAACAAGATAAAGACAAGGATAAGGATAGATAGCCTTCTAATGCCTAAATTGTATCTTTTGATTATTTCATTGTTCAATGTTTTGTAATTATTGTATATACTCTGTTGTAATGAAAATGAAATGAGTTTATCTTCAAAATCATATCAAGTTATAAGATATAGATAACTCAGCAAAAGATCCCAAAACAAACCTAAAAGGGACAAATTTGTTGTCTATTTTTCTTTAGGTCACTTAGTACTGGCTTTAGTGTTTTCTCTTTATGTCATAGGTTTTGTCATCATCAAATAGGGGGAGATTGTTGAGTCCCCAAAGTAATTAAGGATTTAATTATGACAAAACAGAATTTATTTACATTAAAATGTAATGTGCAGCTAGCACAAGTTTGTTTATGTATAGACAACAGATATTGTTGTGTCGAGTGTTTAGTTTGCTGCCTAGTCTACCAGCACAAGGTAGACAGTATTCTTCAATCAGCACAGGATGTGTACCCAGCAATTCAAGAATATCAAGTGACTCAGCAATGAAAAACTAGCATAGCTGGAATGTAACTTACTACACAAGACAGCTATGCTCCATTACAAGCATAATGGTTTCCTGAGTGGTCTACATCAACTGTACTATTCAACAGAAGTTGAAGACAAAGTTGAACAGAAAAGGACATGCATCGGCGGCTGACAAGTGACCTTACAACACCACATGGGAATGCAGAAGTTTAACACATGTGCTGACATGGGTTATACTTTGTCAACGCCTAGAGAACACAACATTCTATTTGTTTAAACAAATATTGGTGCCAAACCGATTTGTGGTGTTCCTCCAAATAGTTACCAAAGAGGAAAGAGGAGAGCACGCTCTCTGATGCAGTTGTCCCCACAAGTACAGACATCTATGTACCAGTGGTCAATAGAACAATTAGACAGTTAATATGACTACTATAAATTGATGTATCCATTATTGTAACAACTAGTGGTGTGGATTTTATTTATTTAGAGTCCAAACGTGTAATAGCTTAAAATATCCTCAATAGCTATACTTAGGTAAATCTGTATCAACCAACTATCATTCCGCCAAGGATAGTTGTAATTCTTTGTGATTCAATCAATAAAGAATAACTGCTAAAAATTACCTTTGACTCTATTTAATATACTTGCTTGAATACTAAATTGTTTAAACTGTTTAAGTTAATAAATAAGAGTTGTATTCACCCCCTCTACAATACTCCTGTTGTTTATCAAGGGACCAACAGGTTGGTATGGTAATAAAAAGATTTAAAGATTGATAGTTAATAATAAGTATTAACTTACCACGAATTTGTTCTTTTGTTGACATAGAATGCTTCAAAAGCCCATGGGAATCCCATGTGGTTGGTTCAATTATTTTTCTGGTCAAAACGTTGGTTACATTCTACTACGGCAAGCTTATAATGATCTGGGTTCATTCCTGGGTGGCTGGTGTAATGACCCGCCTTTTTGCATTTACTTTCCATTTATCTATTTTAAAGTCCGTTATTAAATTATAACATCACCCGTTAATTTGCGTGTTTAAAATATAACAGCATCCGCTTTTAAACTCGAGGGACTAAACTTGCCAAAGAGCCAAACTAGTTGACTAGGTCAACTAGTCAAGCTCCATCTTCCTCCACACATTCACCTCCCCATTTTCTCTACTTCCACTTTTTGCTCTCAAACTCCCAATTCAAATAATCATCATCTAAATCTGATCTAGCTAGCGTTCTTCAAAACAAATTACATATTTGGAATTCTTGCATCTTCCTCTTCAATTCCATACCAACTTCATCTCTTTTGGTTAACTTTCTAAAAACTCTAGATTTCATGTTCTTAGTGTTTTTAACTTAAAAGTGTGTTAATTAGTGTCTATGGCTCAAGTCTAACATGGATATGTGAATTATTTGCTCGATCTTGATATTTTGAGTAACTAGCATGAACTTGAAAATGGGTGTGTTTAATCTTGAGTTTTGGTTGATTAAATGTTGTTATGTTAAAGTTCATGCATTAAATGTGTTACTAGCATCACTAAATTCAATTTGGTATGTAGGTTGACTTGGAAAAACTCCACTAACATGATTGATGAATTTATGATTTTTGGTTAGGGTTTGGTAGCCTTAAATGTGAATTTTGATGCATTAAATGCTTTGCAATGTTGTTTGTAAGTATTTAGTAGTATTGTATGCATAATTACCTACGAAAACGGCGTATTATATGTGTGTGTTAAGTTTCCGAATCATTAATCACATTTATGAGCTTGAAACATTAAATGGTGAGCATTAAATGATCATTCAACGAGAATTCGGTTATCGTAAATGTGGGATTTGATTGATGAAATGTGTTTAGTTGTATTCCTCGTTAAATTACCTTTCCAACGATGTATGATATGCGTTTTGAATGTTTACGGTTCGTTATTTGTGAATTGGCGAATTTTGGTTTGAGACTTGAACATTTGAAACAGCCCAGGGATCAGCTCCCGTGTATAGCTGCAGCGCGGCCCACCTATGGTGCGGCGCGACGTTTGCCTGGAAAAAGGGCTGTTCAAGTGCGTGTTTTCACGTTTAATTCTAACTATGCTACGCACCTCCGATTAACATGTAACTTGTTCTAACATGCTTATATATGATTATATAACTCAGAAAAATTGTCTGAGACTCGACCCGAATGTGTTGACTTTTTTGTTGACTTTGTCTTGACCAAAGTTGACTTTTATTCAAACTTAACCAATACTTTGTTTAATCGCTATAACCTCTCTCTTGTACTTGAATCTTGCATGAAACTTGACAACGTGATTCACATGCTATATAATCGAGTCGTAACAAGCAATAGGACTAATTGAACAACTTTGACCGACCGTGTTTACCGATATTGAAACTGAAATGTCCCGTTCATATTGATTATAAACGTTCCATATTAATTGATTTCGTTGCGAGGTTTTGACCTCTATATGAGATATTTTTCAAAGACTGCATTCATTTTTAAAACAACCATAACCTTTATTTTATCAATAAAGGTTAAAAAAAACATTACGTAGATTATCAAATAATGATAATCTAAAATATACTGTTTACACAGGACCATTACATAATGGTTTACAATAGAAATATATTACATCGACATATGTTTCTTGAATGCAATTTTTAAACAATATCATACAAACATGGACTCCAATTCTTGTCCTTATTTTAGTATGCAACAGCGGAAGCTCTTAGTATTCACGTGAGAATAAACATGCTTTAAACGTCAACAAAAATGTTGTGAGTTATAGGTTTAACCTATATATATCAAATCGTAACAATAGACCACAAGATTTCATATTTCAATACACATCCCATACATAGAGATAAAAATCATTCATATGGTGAACACCTGGTAACCGACATTAACAAGATGCATATATAAGAATATCCCCATCATTCCGGGACACCCTTCGGATATGATATAAATTTCAAAGTACTAAAGCATCATGTACTTTGGATGGGGTTTGTTAGGCCCAATAGATCTATCTTTAGGATTCGCGTCAATTAGGGTGTCTGTTCCCTAATTCTTAGATTACCAGACTTAATAAAAAGGGGCATATTCGATTTCGATAATTCAACCATAGAATGTAGTTTCACGTACTTGTGTCTATTTTGTAAATCATTATTAAAACCTGCATGTATTCTCATCCTAAAAATATTAGATTTTAAAAGTGGGACTATAACTCACTTTCACAGATATTTCCTTCCTCGGAAATAAGACTTGGCCACGGATCGATTCACGAACCTATACAAATATGTACATATATATCAAAGTATGATCAAAATATAATTACAACCATTTTATTATGTTTTAAAGATTTGAGTGTATTAAGTCAGTTGTCCTCGTTAGTAACCTACAACTAGTTGTCCACAGTTAGATGTACAGAAATAAATCGATATATATTATCTTGAATCAATCCACGACCCAGTGTATACACGTCTCAGGCTAGATCACAACTCAAAGTATATATATTTTTGGAATCAACCTCGACCCTGTATAGCTAACTCCAACATTACTGCATATAGATTGTCTATGGTTGTTCCAAATAATATATATACATGGGTCGATATGATATGTCAAAACATTTGCATACGTGTCTATGGTATCCCAAGATTACATAATATATTAGAATACATGTATAATACTGAAGGTTTTTCGTATGCCCGAGAGACATATTAAATTAATGTGACTAATATGTTATGATCCAAGTCGGGTCATACCCAATAACAAGCTAACCGACACCTTATATGTATTTATCTTAAAAATTGGATCGTTAAATAAATACGCGACACTTGAACTTTGGAAAATTGGTTTTCTAAAATATTATCACTTGAGTCAAGTTATTTGGTTAATTTATTTCTTAAGGAATTATTTATTTATGGGTTTAAATAAATACTTTTGTGTTATAACTTGTATATGATTTATAAAAGCACAAGTAACATATCTTATCAAGACATTTATAACATGTTTTATAAAATGAACCAATTTTAAATAAAAGGAACATGGGGTGGCGGTTTTAATGAACCAAGAAAAGACCACCCATGCTCATTTTGTGCTTTTCAATAGACACATTCCTTAAGGCATGCAAGTATTATCTTTAACCAAGTAAGTTTGACTCATTTTCTCTCAAGAACTAGTTTTAAACTCTCTTTCTCTCTTCCCATTTGTGTTGGCCGAATTATTCAACAAAAGGAGAGAGGTTTTGAGCTTGTTAATTAGTTCTTCTAGTGTCAAAAATCCTAACCAAGAAAGGGGTGGTGTTGGTAGTTAAAAGCTTGTGGGTATAGCTCTCTTGAGGCTTCAAGTTAGAAGCAATTTCTTCATCATCTTCAACATCATCTTGTTAGAAATCTAAACCCTCAATTAATTTGAGGAGGTACATTTCTTATCTTCCTTTTGTTTGTAAGTATGTTTCACAACTTGATCCTAATTTGGATTTAACTTTAATTGGTTAAAGTTTAACAAGACTAAAATTGGTAATTAACATGCTTCCGCTTTCTTAATTCTTAAAATGGTTTAAGTATATTTTGAACTTGTTAAAATCCCAACAATGGTATCTAGAGCCGAAGTTGTTGAAATATGCTTCGAGATGGTTATTAAACCCACTATAATTTTGCATTCTATGAACATGCATGAAGTAGAATGTAAAATTTTCGGTTTTGGGTGGTTTGTCATTTTGGCCAAAATCACTTGTGATTCTGCATTATGTACTGCCAATCACTTGTGATTCTGTACTGCAAATCACTTGTGATTCTGTGTTGCCGATCACTTGTGATTCTGTATTGCCAATCACTTGTGATTCTGTGTTGCAGATCACTTGTGATTCTGTGTTTCCAATCACTTGTGATTCTGTATTGCCTATCACTTATGTTGATGATGTTCACAATCTAAGCCTTGACCTTGTGTTTGGTTGCATGCATGGTTGATTGATATTTATTCAATTGGTTTGTAATAATATTTATTCATTTGGCATGTAATAATTCATTTGGTTATGTAATTTATTTTATATTTGGTATGTAAAATAGATTAGGTTGTAATTTCATTTTTTAGACAAAATGTATTAGGATATATTTTGTAAAATGATGAAGAATGATGAAGACTTGAAGAACACATGAAGAAGCATTTGGATGCAAGGTTAAGTGGGAGATTTCAAATCTCCTACTTTGTGTTATAACCCCTTATCCGGTGGCATTTGTTTTCGGCTAAACAAATGTCTACCAAAATGGCTTGATTGTGAACATATTTGTTTTGCATGCATGGTTGTTTATTGTATGATTGTGGATTATATGGTTGTATGCTACAAGTTAATCACACAAGTTAACAACAAGCAAAATGGTAATTTAATTGGTTAAATTATACATTAATTAACGACATGCAAAACGACAATTTAATTGGTTAAATTAAAAATGGCTAAAAGGACATTAATAAACGGTTATTAAGATCATGATTAGGATCATATATATAAAATGGTTTATAGACATGAAAATGGATTTCAAATGAACCATACACTAAATGCATGTTGGTGTATGGCATAAAAGTTTTCTCAAACTAGAATTAATGAAAACTTAAAATCCCTTATTAACAAGGCAAACAAGTTAAACGCCATCCTTTTGTGCAACACTTAAAAATATTAGGGAACTCACAATGGGATAAAGGTCACCTAACCGTTATGAGCAAACTAATATGATTAAGATAAATTTCGCACACTTGTGGGATAAAGGTCACCTAACCACTTGTATGTTAAGTTTACATGTCTAAACAAGTAGGACGACTTGATTTGGAAATCATGAACTTAGGGTCACCGAAGCATGATGAACAAATAGGCGTTGATGGGATAATATGTCATGCAAAAGGATTGCATGATCCCATAACTTAGAAGTTGCAAAAGGATTGCAATTGTCATATAATGACTACCTAGCTAAATCAAATGATGGGATAAAGGTCACCTAACCGAAATTTGGTTTACCGTTGGATTCTAAAATTTAATATATATATATCAATTGGATTTAAAGGGTATTGATTGTTAAATTTAAAATCGATACTTAAATGAACTTTGTTAAATTTTGTAGATGGCCGCCAATAACAACAATATGCAAAACGCACCTATTAACTTGAACAACCTATCATTAAGGTCTCTCCTCGAGAAAGACAAACTCAACCATACGAACTTTATGGATTGGTTCCGCAATCTTAGGATTGTCCTCAAACTTGAGGATAAGGCGTATGTGTTGGAAGACCCCATTCCCGATCAACCCGATGAGGATGATACGGAAGGCATGGCTTATTGGGATAAGTATTGCGCCGATTCGGTGCAAGTTGCTTGCCTAATGCTTGGGACTATGATACCCGAACTCCAAAAGGATTTCGAGCATCATACTGCATACGACATGATCACGCAATTGAAGGAGATGTTCCTTCAACAAGCTCGTGTCGAGCGCTTTGAAACGGTCCGAGCGCTTCATGCATGTCGTATGGACGACTCCCAATCCGTTTCATCTTATGTCCTTAAGATGAAAAGCCTCATTGATCGCGCAAACCGTCTTAATCTCAACATATCTAATGAGCTAGCCACGGATCTTATCCTAAACTCCTTGTCAAAGAGGTTTGACCAATTTGAAATTAATTACAATATGAATGGGATGGATAAGACCATTGGAAAACTTCATGGCATGCTTAGGACGGCAGAAACTAGCATGGGTAAGAGGGCTTCACCCGTGCTAATGATCAATGATGGTAGGTCCAAAGGTAATAACACCTCTAAGCCAAAGGCGGCTAAGAGGAAAGGACCCGCCCATCAAGGCAAGGGAAAGGGGAGGATGGTTACCCCAACCAAAAACAAGAACAAGAAGCAAAAGGTTTCCGGACAAGCAAACCCCAAGGAAGACCCGTGCTTCGGTTGCGGTGAAATGGGTCACTGGAAACGAAACTGCCCGGTCTACCTTAAGGAGTTGAAGGAAAAGAGGGATGCGGGGCAAACCTCAGGTAATATATATATGGTATATATAGAGCTTAGTATTACTTCTTCTAATACATGGGTATTAGACACTGGATGTGGAACTCACATTTGCAATTCTTTGCAGGGGTTCAAAAGAAGTAGCAAGCAAACGGGAACATCAAGTCTCTTTATAGGTAATGGAGCCAAAGTGCAAGTGAAGGCTCAAGGAGACTTTGTATTAAAGCTTCCAAGTGGTTTGGAACTTATTTTGAACAATGTTTTGTATGCACCGGATTTATGTCGAAACATTATTTCAGTTTCCCGTTTAAAACAATGTGGTTTTTATCTTAATTTTTTTAATGATGTTATCCACGTTTATTTAGATAATGTATTCTATTTTAAGGCTTCGCCTTCAAATGGAATTTATGAATTGGTTCATGATGACACATCATCTAGTAGCTCAATATACCATAGTAGCACCAAGAAACTCAAAAGGGATTTGAGTGATTCCTACTTATGGCATTGTAGCCTTGGTCACATAAACAAAAATTGAATGCATACACTTCAAAAGAATGGCCTTTTGAAATCAAATGAACTAGACTCGTTTGATGTATGTGAATCTTGTTTACAAGGCAAAATGACTAAAGCACCTTTCAAAGGGACCTATGAAAGGGCTAAGGACTTATTGGGATTAATACATTCGGATGTATGTGGACCCTTTAAGCCCATAACTAGGAATGGTGAAAGATACTTCGTTACTTTCATTGATGAATTCAGTCATTTCGGATATGTCTACTTGTTAAGACAAAAGGACGAAACTTTTGAAGCATTCAAAGAGTATCAAAGCGAAGTACAAAATCAACTCAATAAGACAATCAAGGTACTTCGTACCGATAGAGGAGGTGAATACCTAAGCGATGCTTTCCAAGATCATCTTAGAAGTTGTGGGATTATCTCGCAACTCACTCCTCCTGGAACACCCCAACTGAATGGAGTTTCCGAAAGGAGGAACCGAACCCTAATAGATATGGTTCGATCTATGATGGCTAGAAGCTCGTTACCTCTATCATTTTGGGGTTATTGTCTATGCTCTGCGGCTTGTATTTTAAATATGGCCCCAACCAAGAAAGTGGAACGAACACCTCATGAGATGTGGTTTGGAAAACCTCCATCTCTATCATACTTAAAGGTATGGGGATGTGAAGCTTATCCTAAGCGTTATGTCCCTAATAAGTTGAATGCTCAATCCACGAAGTGTATCTTCATAGGATATCCCTAGGATAATATGGGATATTATTTCTATGATCCATCCGAGCAGAATGTATTTGTTGCTCGGAAGGTCGAATTCCTTGAAACTAAGTTCCTAATGGAAGGAAGTAGTGAAAGGAAGATAGATCTTGAAGAGGTTCAAGATCAAGTAGATGATACACAATTGGTTGACACTGGCACTCAACATGAAAATGTTGAGAGTGATCAAATGGATGATCAAAATACATAAGACGTTCGCAGATCTGGTAGGATTAGTAATCCTCCTGAGAGATATGGGTTTCTCATGGATGGTTGCTATGTGGTTGATTTGGATGAACCAATAAACTACCAAGATGCTTTATCAAGGATTGATAAAGATAAATGGCAGGAAGCCATGAACGCTGAGATGCAATCCATGTATGACAACCAAGTTTGGGAACTTGTTACACAACCTGCTGGCTCAAGGCTAGTTGATTGTAAATGGCTTTTCAAAATGAAAACCGACATACATGGAAACTTGGATACATATAAAGCTAGACTTGTAGCAAAAGGTTTCACTCAAACTCAAGGGGTTGACTATGATGAAACTTTTTCGCCTGTGGCAATGCTAAAGTCTATTAGGATATTACTTGCCATTGCTGCTCATTATGATTATGAAATATGGCAAATGGATGTCAAGACCGCTTTCCTAAATGGATATCTTGTGGAAGATGTCTATATGGTTCAACCTGAAGGTTTTGTTGATCCGAAATATCCTAAAAAGGTATGCAAGTTAAAGAAGTCAATCTACGGATTGAAACAAGCATCTAGAATGTGGAATCATCGTTTTAACGAGGAAGCTGTGAAATTTGGCTTCATTAAAAATGGTGATGAAGCTTGTGTATATAAGAAAGCTAGTGGGAGCACTATCATGTTCCTTGTACTATATGTGGATGATATATTGTTATTTGGAACTGATATTCCGGCAATGCAAAGAGTTAAAACTTGGCTAAGTAAATGCTTCTCCATTAAGGATCTTGGAGAAGCACAATACGTTTTGGGGATTGGGATCTACAGGGATAGATCCAAGAAACTGATAGGTTTGAATCAAAGTGCATACATTGAAAAGATCTTGAAAAGGTTCAAGATGGAGAACTCTAAGAAAGGTTTGGTACCTATTCAAAGAGGAACACTCCTTAGTTCATCTCAGTGCCCCACCACGAAAGATGAACAAGAGAGAATGAAGAAAGTCCCATATGCATCTGCCATTGGGTCAATCATGTATGCAATGATATGCACTAGACCGGATGTGTCATGCCCTCTTAGCCTGACAAGCAGATACCAGAATAACCCAGGAAACAGTCATTGGATTGCTGTTAAAAGTATATTGAAATACCTTAGGAGGACTAAGAATATGTTTCTAATATATGGGTCTGGTGAGGAGGAACTCGCTGTAAAAGGTTACGTGGACGCGAGTTTCCAAACTGATTGAGATGATTCTCGATCACAATCTGGTTATGTATTCACGTTAAATGGAGGTGCGGTCTCTTGGAAGAGTTCAAAACAGGATGTTGTTGCATTATCCACTACAGAGTCGGAGTACATTGCCGCCTCATTGGCAGCGCAGGAAGCTGCATGGATGAAGAAATTCATCGACGACTTAGGAGTAGTCCCTTCCATTCAGGACCCTCTTGAGATCTTTTGTGACAACGAGGGTGCGATTGCTCAAATCAAAGAACCTCATGCTCACCAAAAGACCCGTCACATTGAGCGGAGATTCAACTACATAAGGGATGAAGTTGAAAAGGGAAAGATATGTATTCGCAAAGATCACACAGATCTTAATATAGCGGATCCTCTCACGAAGCTCTTACATGGAGCAAAACATACTGGACATGTTTGTGCATTAGGGCTTCGATATTCTAGTGATTGGTCATAATCTGTTTTAAGTATTGTAATGGAATGAAATTGTTCAAACTCATTAATATAATTATGGTATTAATTTATTTTGAGTTATGTTCCTATTTTGCATATTTTATCCATGAATAAGTAATTATTCTAAATTCCGTAGTCGATCACAGTTGTGGGAACAAGTGTGAGGTTTAGACTATTATGAACTTGGATTGGTATACATTCACGGGATGAATGTGGGGCAAGGTTGCAACCAAGGTTCATAGATATTTGTGGGACACAAATATTGGAAGACCCGCTCTCAAGACTTACTAAATAGAGCCATTGTGGTTGATCACTGGTAATCTTGAGTAAAGGCGAATATCATTGTATCCTCTGACCTGAGATACATATTGAGTTCGGATATTTACCAAGTATTGTGCCTTGATTCTTTCCTTCGCTATTCTGAAATATGGTAGTTCACAAGGAAGAGCTCAGGTATAATGCAAGGTACATATTTAGGACGTATGTAGTCAAGATGGAATTTGTCCCTCTTATTCGTTGAGAGTCAGATGTCTAAGGCCTGATAAAGTTAAATCTAAAAGAGAGTGATCACTCTGTATCTCTTGGATTTAACATGACATCTAGGACGAAAGGATATAATGAAAGATTCACCTATTCATATTCGAGATGGGAACTCGATAGGGATGATGTTATTGAATGGCACAAAGTCATGACATATTGGGGGTGATGGACGGTCGTTAGGTGGTATCCATCACTTGCATTAATTTTTATGTTTCTCGTGCAAGTGGGAGATTGAAGGTTTTTCGTATGCCCGAGAGACATATTAAATTAATGTGGCTAATATGTTATGATCCAAGTCGGGTCATACCCAATAACAAGCTAACCGACACCTTATATTTATTTATCTTAAAAATTGGATCGTTAAATAAATATGCGACACTTGAACTTTGGAAAATTGGTTTTCTAAAATATTATCACTTGAGTCAAGTTATTTGGTTAATTTATTTCTTAAGGAATTATTTATTTATGGGTTTAAATAAATACTTTTGTGTTATAACTTGTATATGATTTATAAAAGCACAAGTAACATATCTTATCAAGACATTTATAACATGTTTTATAAAATGAACCAATTTTAAAAAAAAGGAACATGGGGTGGCGGTTTTAATGAACCAATAAAAGACCACCCATGCTCATTTTGTGCTTTTCAATAGACACATTCCTTAAGGCATGCAAGTATTATCTTTAACCAAGTAAGTTTGACTCATTTTCTCTCAAGAACTAGTTTTAAACTCTCTTTCTCTCTTCCCATTTGTGTTGGCCAAATTATTCAACAAAAGGAGAGAGGTTTTGAGCTTGTTAATTAGTTCATCTAGTGTCAAAAATCCTAACCAAGAAAGGGGTGGTGTTGGTAGTTAAAAGCTTGTGGGTATAGCTCTCTTGAGGCTTCAAGTTAGAAGCAATTTCTTCATCATCTTCAACATCATCTTGTTAGAAATCTAAACCCTCAATTAATTTGAGGAGGTACATTTCTTATCTTCCTTTTGTTTGTAAGTATGTTTCACAACTTGATCCTAATTGGAATTTAACTTTAATTGGTTAAAGTTTAACAAGACTAAAATTGGTAATTAACATGCTTCCGCTTTCTTAATTCTTAAAATGGTTTAAGTATATTTTGAACTTGTTAAAATCCCAACAAATACAATATAAGTTAGCTAGGATATGATTTGTATAGATTTGTTAAACATTTCCCGTAGCTAAAAAGATCAAAAATATCCAATCTTGTTTTACCCATAACTTCTTCATTTTCAATCGGTTTTGAGTGAATCAAATTGCTATGGTTTCATATTGAACTCTATTTTATGAATCTAAACAGAAAAAGTATAGGTTTATTATCGAATACATAAGTTACAAGTCATATTTGTAAAGGTAGTCATTTCAGTTGAAAGAACGACGTCTAGATGACCATTTTAGAAAACATACTTCCACTTTGAGTTTAACCTTGATTTTTGGATATAGTTTCATGTTCATATGAAAAATCATTTTCCCAGAAGAACAACTTTTAAATCAAAGTTTATCATAGTTTTTAATTATCCAAACAAAAACAGCCCCCGGTTCACTACGACGACGTATATTCGATTTTATGGTGTTCATCGTGTTTTCAGGTTTTAAATCATTAAGTTAGAATATCATATAGATATAGAACATGTGTTTAGTTGATTTTAAAAGTCAAGTTAGAAGGATTAACTTTTGTTTGCGAACAAGTTTAGATTTAACTAAACTATGTTCTAGTGATTACAAGTTTAAACCTTCGAATAAGTTAGCTTTATATGTATGAATCGAATGATGTTATGAACATCATTACTACCTCAAGTTTTTTGGATAAAACTACTGGAAATGATAAAAATGGATCTAGCTTCAAAGGATCCTTGGATGGCATGAAAGTTCTTGAAACAGAATCATGACACGAAAACAGTTCAAGTAAGATTTTCACTCGAAATAAGATTGTTATAGTTGTAGAAATTGAATCAAAGTTTGAATATGAATATTACCTTGAATTAGAAAGATAACCTACTATAAATAACAAAGGTTCCTTGATCTTAGATGATTACTTAGAATGGATTAGAAAGCTTGGAAGTAGACTTGCAAACTTGGAAGTATTCTTGATTTTTATGAAACTATACTTATGGAATTTATGAAGAACACTTAGAACTTGAAGATGGAACTTGAGAGAGATCAATTAGATAAAGAAAATTGAAGAATGAAAGTGTTTTTAGGTGTTTTTGGTCGTTGGTATATGGATTAGATATAAAGGATATGTAATTTTGTTTTCATGTAAATAAGTCATGAATGATTACTCATATTTTTGTAATTTTATGAGATATTTCATGCCAGTTGCCAAATGATGGTTCTCACATGTGTTAGATGACTCACATGGGCTGCTAAGAGCTGATAATTGGAGTGTATATACCAA
Organism: Rutidosis leptorrhynchoides; assembly: GCF_046630445.1. Lineage (NCBI taxonomy): Eukaryota > Viridiplantae > Streptophyta > Magnoliopsida > Asterales > Asteraceae > Rutidosis > Rutidosis leptorrhynchoides. The sequence continues at coordinate 206,442,810 of NC_092340.1, forward strand.
TAGTGCATACATCTAAAAGCTGTGTATTGTACGAGTACGAATACGGGTGCATACGAGTAGAATTGTTGATGAAACTGAACGAGGATGTAATTGTAAGAATTTTTGTTAAGTAGAAGTATTTTGATAAGTGTCTTAAAGTCTTTCAAAAGTGTATGAATACATATTAAAACACTACATGTATATACATTTTAACTGAGTCGTTAAGTCATCGTTAGTCGTTACATGTAAATGTTGTTTTGAAACCTTTAGGTTAACGATCTTGTTAAATGTTGTTAAACCATTTTTTATTATATCAATTGAGATGTTAAATTGTTACATTATCATGATATTTTGATATATAATATATCTTAGTATGATATATATATACAGTTAAATGTCGTTACAACGATAATCGTTACATATATGTCTCGTTTCGAAATCATTAAGTTAGTAGTCTTATTTTTACATATGTAGTTCATTATTAATACACTTAATGATATATTTACTTATCATTTAACATAATTAACCAAGTGTATCAATATCTTAATATGATTCATATGTACCTAGTAAGACGTTGTTATAACGATAATCATTATATATATCGTTTTTGAGTTTCTTAATTTAATAGTCTCATTTTTATGTATATAACTCATTGTTAAAATACCTAATGAGATAATTAATTCTAATAAAATCATGTAAACTATATATATAACCATATATATGTCAGCGTATAGTTTTTACAAGTTTTAACGTTCGTAAATCACCGGTCAACTTGGGTGGACAATTGTCTATATGAAACCTATTCAATTAATCAAGTCTTAACAAGTTTGATTGCTTAACACGTTGGAAACATTTAGTTACGTAAATATCAATCTCAATTAATATATATAAACATGGAAAAGTTCCGGTCACTACAGTACCTACCCGTTAAATAAATTTCGTCTCGAAATTTTAAGCTGTTGAAGGTGTTGACGAATCTTCTGGAAATAGATGCGGGTATTTCTTCTTCATCTAATATTCATGCTCCCAGGTGAACTCGGGTCCTCTACGAGCATTCCATCGAACCTTAACAATCGGTATCATGTTTTGCTTAAGTATCTTAACCTCACGATCCATTATTTCGACGGGTTCTTCAATGAACCGAAGTTTTTCATTGATTTGGATTTCGTCCAATGGAATAGTGAGATCTTCTTTAGCAAAACATTTCTTCAAATTCGAGGCGTGGAAAGTGTTATGTACAACCACGAGTTGTTGAGGTAGCTCCAGTTGGTAAGCTACTGGTCCGACACGATCTATAATCTTGAATGGTCCAATGTACCTTGGATTTAGTTTCCCCCGTTTACCAAATCGAACAACGCCTTTCCAAGGTGAAACCTTAAGCATGACCATTTCTCCAATTTCAAACTCTATATCTTTTCTTTTACTGTCCGCGTAGCTCTTTTGTCGACTCTGGGCGGTTTTCAATCGTTGTTGAATTTGGATGATTTTCTCGGTAGTTTCTTGTATTATCTCTGGACCCGTAATCTGTCTATCCCCCACTTCACTTCAACAAATCGGAGACCTACACTTTCTACCATAAAGTGCTTCAAACGGTGCCATCTCAATGCTTGAATGGTAGCTGTTGTTGTAGGAAAATTCTGCTAACGGTAGATGTCGATCCCAACTGTTTCCGAAATCAATAACACATGCTCGTAGCATGTCTTCAAGCATTTGTATCGTCCTTTCGCTCTACCCATTAGTTTGTGGATGACAGGTAGTACTCATGTCTAGACGAGTTCCTAATGTTTGCTGTAATGTCTGCCAGAATCTTGAAATAAATCTGCCATCCCTATCAGAGATAATAGAGATTGGTATTCCATGTCTGTTGATGACTTCCTTCAAATACAATCGTGCTAACTTCTCCATCTTGTCATCTTCTCTTATTGACCGGAAGTGTGCTGATTTGGTGAGACAATCAACTATTACCCAAATAGTATCAAAACCACTTGCAGTCCTTGGCAATTTAGTGATGAAATCCATGGTAATGTTTTCCCATTTCCATTTCGGGATTTCGGGTTGTTGAAGTAGACCTAATGGTTTCTGATGCTCCGCTTTGACCTTAGAACACGTCAAACATTCCCCTACGTATTTAGCAACATCGGCTTTCATACTTGGCCACCAAAAATGTTTCTTGAGATCCTTGTACATCTTCCCCGTTCCAGGATGTATTGAGTATCTGGTTTTACGAGCTTCTCTAAGTACCATTTCTCTCATATCTCCAAATTTTGGTACCCAAATTCTTTCAGCCCTATACCGGGTTCCGTCTTCCCAAATATTAAGATGCTTCTCCGATCCTTTGGGTATTTCATCCTTTAAATTTCCTTCTTTTAAAACTCCTTGTTGCGCCTCCTTTATTTGAGTAGTAAGGTTATTGTGAATCATTATATTCATAGATTTTACTCGAATGGGTTCTCTGTCCTTTCTGCTCAAGGCGTCGGCTACCACATTTGCCTTCCCTGGGTGGTAACGAATCTCAAAGTCGTAATCATTCAACAATTCAATCCACCTACGCTTCCTCATATTCAGTTGTTTCTGATTAAATATGTGTTGAAGACTTTTGAGGTCGGTATATATAATACTTTTGACCCTATATAAATAATTGCTCCAAGTCTTTAATGCAAAAACAACAGCACCCAATTCCAAATCGTGAGTTGTATAATTTTGCTCGTGAATCTTCAATTATCTAGACGAATAAGCAATCACCTTCGTTCGTTGCATTAATACACAACCGAGACCTTGCTTTGATGCGTCACAATAAATCACAAAATCATCATTCCCTTCAGGCAATGATAATATAGGTGCCGTAGTTAGCTTTTTCTTCAATAACTGAAACACCTTCTCTTGTTCATCTTTCCATTCAAATTTCTTCCCTTTTTGCGTTAATGCAGTCAAGGGTTTTGCTATTTTGAAGAAATCTTGGATGAATCTTCTGTAGTAACCAGCCAATCCTAAAAATTGACGTATATGCTTCGGAGTTTTTGGGGTTTCCCACTTTTTAACGGTTTCGATATTTGACGGGTCCACCTGGATACCTTCTTTGTTCACTATGTGACCGAGGAATTAAACTTCTTCCAACCAAAATGCACACTTTGAAAACTTAGCGTACAGTTTTTCTTTCCTCAATACTTCTAGCACTTTTCTCAAATGTTCTTCGTTCTCTTGATCATTCTTTGAGTAAATAAGTATGTCATCGATGAAAACAATGACAAACTTGTCAAGATATGGCACACACACTCGGTTCATAAGGTCCATAAACACAGCTGGTGCGTTAGTCAATCCAAACGGCATAACCATAAACTCGTAATGACCATAACGCGTCCTAAAAGCAGTTTTCGGAATATCATCCTCCTTTACTCACATTTGATGATATCCTGAACGTAAATCGATTTTCAAATAAACCGACGAGCCTTGTAGTTGATCAAATAAGTCGTCAATTCTCGACAGTGGATAATGGTTTTTGATGGTAAGTTTGTTCAACTCTTTGTATTCAATACACAACCTAAATGTACCATCCTTCTTCTTGACAAACAAAAACAGGAGCTCCCCATGGTGATGTGCTTGGTCGAATGAAACCACGTTCTAATAGTTCTTGCAATTGGCTTGGTAGTTTTTTCATCTCGCTGGGTGCGAGTCTGTAAGGAGCACGAGCTATTGGTGCAGCTCCTGGTACAAGATCTATTTGAAATTCAACAGATCGATGTGGAGGTAGTCCCGATAATTCTTTCAGAAATACATCAGGAAATTCTTTTGCGACTGGAACATCATTGATGCTCTTTTCTTTAGTTTGTACTTTCTCGACGTGTGCTAGAACATCATAGCAACCTTTTCTTATTAATTTTTGTGCCTTCAAATTACTAATAAGATGTAGCTTCGTGTTGCCCTTTTCTCCATACACCATTAAGGGTTCTCCTTCTTCTCGTACAATACGAATTGCATTTTTGTAACATGCGATCTCTGCTTTCATCTCCTTCATCCAGTCCATGCCAACTGTTACATCAAAACTCCCTAACTCTACTGGTATCAAATCAATCTTAAATTTTTCGCTACCAGTTTAATTTCTCGATTCCGGCATATATAATCTGCTGAAATTAATTTACCGTTTGCTAATTCGAGTAAAAATTTACTATCCAACGGCGTCAAAGGACAGCTTAATTTAGCACAAAAATCTCTACTCATATAGCTTCTATCTGCACCCGAATCAAATAAAACGTAAGCAGATTTATTGTCAATAAGAAACGTACCCGTAACAAGCTCTGGGTCTTCCTGTGCCTCTACCGCATTAATATTGAAAACTCTTCCGCGGCCTTGTCCATTCGTGTTCTCCTGGTTCGGGCAATTTCTAATAATGTGGCCCGGTTTTCCACATTTATAATAAACTACATTGGCATAACTTGCTCCGACACTACTTGCTCCGCCATTACTCGTTCCGACACCATTTGTTCCTTTCGTTCTGTTAACCCCTGGTCCGTAGACCTCACACTTCACCGCGCTATGACCATTTATTTTACACTTGTTGCAAAATTTGTTGCAGAACCTCGAGTATACTTTTCACACCTTTGGCATACCTGCTTCTGATTGTTGTTGTTGTTGTTGTTGTTGTTGCGGTTGTTATTGTTGTTGGGATGATTGTTGTAGTTGTTGTTGTTGTTGTTGTTGTGTCATTTGTTGTTGTTGCGATTGATGTTGCGATTGTTGGGATAGTTGTTGTTGTATTGATGACTCTTATCACCATTTTCCTCCCACTTTATTTTGACTAGCTTCACGTTGGCTTCTTCGGCCGCCTGTTCTTTAATTCTTCCCTCAATCTGGTGCACTAGTTTGTGAGCCATTCTACATGCCTTTTGTATGGAGGCAGGCTCGTGTGAATTTATATCTTCTTGGATTCTCTCCGGTAACCCTTTCACAAATGCGTCGATCTTCTCTTCCTCATCTTCGAACGCTCTCGGACACAATAGGCACAATTCTGTGAATCGTCTTTCGTACGAAGTAATATCGAATCCCTGTGTTCGTAACCCTCTAAGTTCTGACTTGAGCTTATTGACCTCGGTTCTGGGACGGTACTTCTCGTTCATCAAGTGCTTGAATGCTGACCACTGTAGCGCGTAAGCAGCATCTTGTCCCACTTGCTCTAGATAGGTATTCCACCATGTTAACGCGATACCTGTGAAGATATGCGTAGCGTACTTCACTTTGTCTCCTTCAGCACACTTACTTATGGAAAACACCGATTCAACTTTCTCGGTCCACCGTTTCAATCCGATTGGTTCTTCGGTCCCATCAAATTCTGAAGGTTTGCAGGCAGTGAATTCCTTGTAGGAGCATCCTACACAATTTCTTGCACCGTTAGCTGTATTGCTAGATTCAGAGTTATTGTTGGTATGTAGCGCGGCCTGTACTGCGGCTATGTTTGAAGTAAGAAAGGCACGAAATTCCTCTTCGCTCATATTCAAGGTGTGTCGAGTAGTCGGTGCCATTTCCTTCAAAATAGTCAAATGAAACAATTTAATCATACAGAATATAAAGAGTAGTCAATAGTATCTCGTAGCATAATATGAACTCATTTATAAAAGCTTTTTCTTCATATTAGCATTTTATAAGTTTAAATTCGGGTACTACCTACCCGTTAAGTTCATATTTAGCAGCTAATATACAATTCAACTACTACAATTCCATATGAAAAACTGATTATAATAATATAGCACATACAAATATTCTTCAAACTTACAACTTCGCTATATTACATATAACATGAAATATAGTACACTATGATACAGGACAGTTTTGAAGATAAATCTAGTTAATACGCAAGTTGTTCAGCAAAGGAAATAAAGACACGTAATTCATAAGTCCAGAAACAAGTCATGCATTCTGGTTTTACTAAGATGACTTCCCATCCTTGGTCTTGTGGAAAATAACCGTTATGACCATTAGCTAGGCAGCATGTTGTAATGTCGTCAAAAGGACGAGGGTTTCATAATGTCCAACAACCCCGTAATAATCTAAAAACCTTGTTTCTCACCCCAACTACTGAATCCGTCACTTGTGGGAAAGTTTTATTTAAAAGCTGCAATCCGATGTTCTTTTTCTCACTTTGGTAAGAAGTGAACATCACTAACCCGTAAGCATAACATGCTTCTTTATGTTGCATGTTAGAAGCTCTTTCTAATTCACGAAATCCTATGTTGGGATATGTTGAGTCAAAATAGGTTCTTAACCCGTAGCGTAAAATTGCATTTGGGTTTCCCGCATTTAACGCTTTAAAGAAAACACGGCGTAACTTAAAGTCTCCCCAATGTGATATACCCCACCTATCAAAGGAAAGCCTTTTATAAACTATGGCATTTCTGGAAAGTCTTTCAAATGTTTGACAAGTTAATTTCGCCATAACTAAATGTGCTGATGAATTCTGACCGACTCTAGACAAGATTTCCTCAATCATATCCTCTGGTAGGTCTTCTAAAATATTCGGTTGTCTACCCTTAACGTCCATTTTGTTTTTATACTGTAAAATAGACAAGGATTAGATTCGTAAAAACAAACAATACAAGTAATTTTTACATAGAACATAAAAGTACAAGCACACTACAGTACATTTATTACACAACATGCTCACACCCCTCTAATCTGAATCACTGGTTTCTTCTTCTTCGGACTTGGTTCTTTTTCCTAATCTTCTAGGGATATATGATGTTCCTCTAATACGAGTCGTCGTTTTCCACATTGGTTTAGAAAAACCTGGTGGTTTAGAGGTTCCCGGGTTATTGTCACGATATTGAAAATACGGGTGTTGACGGTACATATAAAGTTCATCGGGGTCGGAATAAGATTTCTCTATTTTAATGCCTTTTCCCTTATTATTTTCTTTTGCCTCATTAAATTGGGTTGGGGTAATTTCTATAACATCATCGGAATCCTCATCAGGATTTTCTTTTATTTGACGGATTTTTTGTGGTTCCTACTATTTCCCCCTCCGGTACCTCTTCTTCTTCGGGTTCCTCTTCTTCTGGTTCCTCTTCTTTCGGTTCCTCTTCTTCCGGTTCCGTTTCCTCTTATTCCGGTTCTTCGGGAACTTGTGAATCTTGCCAATATATTCAACTCTTCGTTATTATTAGGTGAGTCATTGGGATTTGGGCTAGAGGTAGACATCTATCACACAATATCAAACATGTTAAGAGATTAATATATCACATAATATTTACATGTTAATAATATATAGTTTCCAACAAAAATGTTAAGCAATCATTTTTAAAGAAAACACGGTCGAAGTCCAGACTCACTAATGCATCCTAACAAACCCGATAAGACACACTAATGCAAATTTTCTGGTTCTCTAAGACCAACGCTCGGATACCAACTGAAATGTCCCGTTCATATTGTTTATAAACGTTCCATATTAATTGATTTCGTTGCGAGGTTTTGACCTCTATATGAGACATTTTTGAAAGACTGCATTCATTTTTAAAACAACCATAACCTTTATTTTATCAATAAAGGTTAAAAAAAACATTACGTAGATTATCAAATAATTATAATCTAAAATATACTGTTTACACACGACCATTACATAATGGTTTACAATAGAAATATATTACATCGACATATGTTTCTTGAATGCAATTTTTAAACAATATCATACAAACAGGGACTCCAATTCTTGTCCTTATTTTAGTATGCAACAGTGGAAGCTCTTAGTATTCACCTGAGAATAAACATGCTTTAAACGTCAACAAAAATGTTGGTGAGTTATAGGTTTAACCTATATATATCAAATCGTAACAATAGACCACAAGATTTCATATTTCAATACACATTCCATACATAGAGATAAAAATCATTCATATGGTGAACACCTGGTAACCGACATTAACAAGATGCATATATAAGAATATCCCCATCATTCCGGGACACCGTTCGGATATAATATAAATTTTGAAGTACTAAAGCATCCGGTACTTTGGATGAGGTTTGTTAGGCCCAATAGATCTATCTTTAGGATTCGCGTCAATTAGGGTGTCTGTTCCCTAATTCTTCGATTACCAGAATTAATAAAAAGGGGTATATTCGATTTCGATAATTCAACCATAGAATGTAGTTTCACGTACTTGTGTCTATTTTGTAAATCATTTATAAAACCTGCATGTATTCTCATCCCAAAAATATTAGATTTTAAAAGTGGGACTATAACTCACTTTCACAGATATTTCCTTCCTCGGAAATAAGACTTGGCCACTGATCGATTCACGAACCTATACAAATATGTACATATATATCAAAGTATGATCAAAATATAATTACAACCATTTTTATTATGTTTTAAAGATTTGAGTGTATTAAGTCAGCTGTCCTCGTTAGTAACCTACAACTAGTTGTCCACAGTTAGATGTACAGAAATAAATCGATATATATATTATCTTGAATCAATCCACGACCCAGTGTATACACGTCTCAGGTTAGATCACAACTCAAAGTATATGTATATTTAGAATCAACCTCGACCCTGTATAGCTAACTCCAACATTACTGCATATAGAGTGTCTATGGTTGTTCCAAATAATATATATACATGGGTCGATATGATATGTCAAAACATTTGCATACATGTCTATGGTATCCCAAGATTACATAATATATTAGAATACATGTATAATACAATATAAGTTAGCTAGGATATGATTTGTATAGATTTGTTAAACATTTCCCGTAGCTAAAAAGATCAAAAATATCCAATCTTGTTTTACCCATAACTTCTTCATTTTAAATCGGTTTTGAGTGAATCAAATTGCTATGGTTTCATATCGAACTCTATTTTATGAATCTAAACATAAAAAGTATATGTTTATAGTCGGAAATATAAGTTACAAGTCGTTTTTGTAATGGTAGTTATTTCAGTCGAAAGAACGACGTCTAGATGACCATTTTAGAAAACATACATCCACTTTGACTTTAACCTTGATTTTTGGATATAGTTTCATGTTCATATGAAAAATAATTTTTCCAGAAGAACAACTTTTAAATCAAAATATCATAGTTTTTAATTATCCAAACCAAAACAGCCCCCGGTTCACTACGACGGCGTATATCCGATTTTATGATGTTCATCGTGTTTCCAGGTTTTAAATTATTAAGTTAGCATATCATATAGATATAGAACATGTGCTTAGTTGATTTTAAAAGTCAATTTAGAAGGATTAACTTTTGTTTGCGAACAAGTTTAGATTTAACTAAACTATGTTTTAGTGATTACAAGTTTAAACCTTCGAATAAGATAGCTTTATATGTATGAATCGAATGATGTTATGAACATCATTACTACCTCAAGTTTTCTGGATAAAACTACTGGAAATGAGAAAAATGGATCTAGCTTCAAAGGATCCTTGGATGGCTTGAAAGTTCTTGAAACAGAATCATGACACGAAAACAGTTCAAGTAAGATTTTCACTCGAAATAAGATTGTTATAGTTGTAGAAATTGAATCAAAGTTTGAATATGAATATTACCTTGAATTAGAAAGATAACCTACTGTAAATAACAAAGGTTCCTTGATCTTAGATGATTACTTGGAATGGATTAGAAAGCTTGGAAGTAGACTTGCAAACTTGGAAGTATTCTTGATTTTTATGAAACTATACTTATGGAATTTATGAAGAACACTTAGAACTTGAAGATGGAACTTGAGAGAGATCAATTAGATAAATAAAATTGAAGAATGAAAGTGTTTTTAGGTGTTTTTGGTCGTTGGTATATGGATTAGATATAAAGGATATGTAATTTTGTTTTCATGTAAATAAGTCATGAATGATTACTCATATTTTTGTAATTTTATGAGATATTTCATGCTAGTTGCCAAATGATGGTTCTCACATGTGTTAGGTGACTCACATGGGCTGCAAGAGCTGATAATTGAAGTGTATATACCAATAGTGCATACATCTAAAAGCTGTGTATTGTACGAGTACGAATACGGGTGCATGCGAGTAGAATTGTTGATGAAACTGAACGAGGATGTAATTGTAAGCATTTTTGTTAAGTAGAAGTATTTTGATAAGTGTATTAAAGTCTTTCAAAAGTGTATGAATACATATTAAAACACTACATGTATATACATTTTAGCTGAGTCGTTAAGTCATCGTTAGTCGTTACATGTAAATGTTGTTTTGAAACCTTTAGGTTAACGATCTTGTTAACTGTTGTTAACCCATTGTTTCTTAAATCAATTGAGATGTTAAATTGTTACATTATCATGATATTATGATATATAATATATCTTAGTATGATATATATATATATATATAGTTAAATGTCGTTACAACGATAATCGTTACATATATGTCTCGTTTCGAAATCATTAAGTTAGTAGTCTTATTTTTCCATATGTAGTTCATTGTTAATACACTTAATGATATATTTACTTATCATTTAACATAAGTAACCAAGTGTATCAATATCTTAATATGATTCATATGTACCTTGTAAGACGTTGTTATAACGATAATCGTTATATATATCGTTTTCGAGTTTCTTAATTTAATAGTCTCATTTTTATGTATATAACTCATTGTTAAAATACCTAATGGGATACTTACTTCTAATAAAATCATGTTAACTATATATATGTCACACCCCCAAATTAGGGCCTAGGGTATTTGTGACTAATTATATCAAATCACAGTTGTATAAACGAGAACGACTCTATATGAGACGTTTTGAATAAAACATTTATTAATAAAACAGCGGAAGCATTAAAAGTTTTACATCAAATTTAAACTGAAATAATAATAATAGTCTTAATGCAAAGTAAATGTAATGAAATGAAGACTCCATGTAGCAGCATTCAATTCATCAGGTAGCAATCATGACAATCATCTTATTCGTCACCTGAGATAAAATATGCTTAAAGTGTCAACCAAAAAGGTTGGTGAGTTCATTAGTTTATCAAAATCAATCATTTCCGATATAATAATAGGCCACAAGATTTCAGTTTCATAAATATCCGTACACTAGCAAGTGTATAAAAGCATTCTATAAGTTGTAGGCACCCGGTAACAAGCCTTAACGTTCATGTTTTACCCTCTGAAGTACACCAGATCAGGTGTGTTTAAAATAACCTCGAAGTACTAAAGCATCCCATAGTCAGGATGGGGTTTGTCAGACCCAATAGATCTATCTTTAGGATTCGCGCCTACCGTACATAGACAAGTAGTTTAATGTTACCAAGCTAAGGGTATATTTCTGGTTTAAACCCACATAGAATTAGTTTTAGTACTTGTGCCTATTTCGTAAAACATTTATAAATCAGCGCATGTATTCTCAGCCCAAAAATATATATAAAAAGGGAGCAAATGAAACTCACCTTAAATAGCAGTTGAAGTATTCCACGCAAGAAAGGAAAGTAAAGCAAGTAAGTGACCGAGATATCAACTAGAAGTAGTTCTTTAAGAGAGAAATGAGAGATTAAGGTGTAAGTTTGAAATGAGAAATGTATGTGGTATTTATAGTTGAAAATGTTAGGTAAAAAAAATTAAAATAAAATAAGTAAATCTTAAAAGTTAAAATAAGAAAAATTATTTTGTATTTTTATTAAAAGTAAATCTTAAAAGTTAAAATAAGAAAAAGTAGTTTGTATTTTTATTAAAAGTAAATCTTAAAAGTTAAAATAAGAAAAAGTAGTTTGTATTTTTATTAAAAGTAAAATCTTAAAAGTTAAAATAAGAAAAAGTATTTTGTATTTTTATTAAAAGTAAAATCTTAAAAGTTAAAATAAGAAAAATTATTTTGTATTTTTATTAAAAATAAAATCTTAAAAGTTAAAATAAGAAAAAGTAGTTTGTATTTTTATTAAAAGTAAAATCTTAAAAGTTAAAATAAGAAAAAGTATTTTGTATTTTTATTAAAAGTAAATCTTAAAAGTTAAAATAAGAAAAAGTAGTTTGTATTTTTATTAAAAGTAAAATCTTAAAAGTTAAAATAAGAAAAAGTAGTTTGTATTTTTATTAAAAGTAAAATCTTAAAAGTTAAAATAAGAAAAAGTATTTTGTATTTTTATTAAAAGTAAATTTTAAAAGTTAAAATAAAAAAAAGTAGTTTGTATTTTTATTAAAAGTAAAATCTTAAAAGTTAAAATAAGAAAAAGTAGTTTGTATTTTTATTAAAAGTAAAATCTTAAAAGTTAAAATAAGAAAAAGTATTTTGTATTTTTATTAAAAGTAAATCTTAAAAGTTAAAATAAGAAAAAGTAGTTTGTATTTTTATTAAAAGTAAAATCTTAAAAGTTAAAATAAAAAAAAGTATTTTGTATTTTTATTAAAAGTAAATCTTAAAAGTTAAAATAAGAAAAAGTAGTTTGTATTTTTATTAAAAGTAAATCTTAAAAGTTAAAATAATAAAAAGTAGTTTATATTTTTTATTAAAAGTAAATCTTAAAAGTTAAAATAAGAAAAAGTAGTTTGTATTTTTATTAAAAGTAAATCTTAAAATAAAAGTAGTTTGTATTTTTATTAAAAGTAAATCTTAAAAGAAAAAGTAGTTTGTATTTTTGTATTTATTTATTAAAAGTAGATATAGTTTTGATTATTTTTTTTTTGTATAAAATTCTAAAAAAAATTTTGTTTAATATATTTCTAAGAACATTTAACATTTTATTTCTATATTTGTTTAATTATTAAATACGAATTTTATATAAAAATTAATATTATATTTAGTTTTTATAAAAATTAAAATTTATGATTATTAATTTATAGTTTTTATTAGTTTTATAAATGTTATAATATTATGTATTATTTAGTTAATTATATATTCTATTAACTAAATAACAAAAGTAATATAAATATTATATATATATTCATTGATGTAATTATGTTATATTATATATCATAATCTTATTTATAATATTTATAATTATATTATTTATTTTAAGCGTACGTTTATTCGGTCAACGTTAAATTTATTCGTATATAACAACTCTAGGTATTTTAGTAAAATCGGAAGTCGAAAAGTGAGGGTTGTTATAGTACCTACCCGTTAAAAGAAATTTCGTCCCGAAATTTAGTTTTTGCCATCAATCAGCGTTGTTCGTACCTAAACGAGGATATTTACGTTTTATCTGGTCTTCACGTTCCCAGGTAGGTTCGGGGCCTTTCGTGAATTCCAACGGATAGAATATTGTTCTGTTTCATGCATTTAAATAATACGAACCCTAATTTCTTACAGGTTCTTCTATAAAGTGCATTTTATCATTAATGCGGAGGTTATCTAAAGGATTAATAAGAGTGTCATTTGACTAGGTTATCCTCAAAAGGGATGATGGTGTTATACGAGCATTTTAGTAAACTGAACACATGAAATGTGTTATGAATAGTATTGAGCTTATTTAAAACTTTGAGTGTTTATGTCACAATATTAGGGTAGACAAAACAGAGAGTAGGTCATGAAAATTATAGTCATGAAGTTTGATAGAGATCATCATTGTTTACAACAAGAATATTGTAATGATGAATATAAGTTGAAAAAATAAAGTTTTATCACTACTGAATAATATGGATAAAACGATTTGATTATAGGAAGCATATAAACGAAGCTATTGTAAAAGAGTGAATGAGAAATTAAATGTTCACCTTAACTTTTGACGTAGTCACGATTGATTTTTGGAATTCAAGGGATTAAAGGAAATCTTCGTAATCCATAAGATTTGATTCTCCGGTAATTAAGGAATTTGAAATTTTCTTTGATTAAATGAGGTGAATTGCTTCAATTGCTGTGTTTGGAATTTTGCTATAAATTAGCTTCTTCCGTTTCATTATCTTCACCACTTCTATACTTTATTTCTCAATTCATACTTCCAAAGATTGTGAGAATGCTCCATCCAGTTCTTATCCTGGATATTTTTCTGACTATCATTTCAGTCATTCTTCTTTTTCATTTACCACTAGAGGAATTTGTTTTCTTCTACTATTACCTTGGGGTTATAGTGTTTTTAATTCTTCCATGTCTTTACGTTGCAATACGTATTGATATACACGGTTTGTAATTTCGGTATCGTTATCGGCCTACATATTTTCCCTTATATGTCGGAGCTCTTTGCCTTTTTATTCTCCTCTCGACTCTAAGTAAAGCGAGTAATGGTCCATAATTTGTAGGTATGAATTTTCGAATGGACCTACTGTTCTAAGCGTAATATCACGATTTGATTTGGTAAATTACCAGAATTACTGAGGATAGAACTATCAAGAATATATTTGCTTGATATGTTCAGAGATTAAGTAGAATGTAAGAGCCGTGTAACATGGCAAATGATGATTATAAAGTCTATGAATCATCATCTTCCATTAAAAATTTAGCATGACTTACTGTAATATAATCATGTTGGCCTGACGTCATTATATTATACTAACTCATGCTTCAATTCTCAACACTACTTCAAATCATTCAAAATTTGAATTTAAATTTTACGAAATATAGAAACTTAAACAGTTTTCCTTTATGATGTAATAAAGATATTGCAAAGAGATAATTAATTGCGGACAAGAATCGTTATGAAGATATCTTTAGAAATATCGAGATATTTATAACGAAAGATATGATGATATTTTAGAATTTCTAAAATCGATGGATAATGAAGAAATTCTTCTGTAAGGATTTAGAATGCGTAAAAAGATCTTCTGTGATTTCCTTCAGAAATCGAATCATCTAGATTCTTTGGTTATAGGTTTAGTCCTTGGGATTTGTCCTTGGTCTCCTTCATGTTTTGCTCAATCCGTCTTTCAATACCAGATATTCTTTTGAGCTTTTCCAACACACAATTCTTTATTATCAAGCTTCTGGTCATTAAGGCCATCTACAGCTTTTGCTGCTTCATCAGCATTCTCAAGGTTAACTGATCTGAATCATTGATTATCAATCTGATATGTTTTCAAGGATTTTGAAGAATGTACAATGTAATATATTAATGTGAATGTTAGATATTTCTTGGGTATTACCTACCCGTTAAAATATTTTCACAATTAACAGTTTGTACAAAAGAATTTTTAAATACAATCTTTATGAAAATATACATACATATATATTTTCTTCAGATGTAATTATGGATTTAATAATTTAATATAATATTAAACTCATTTGATTTACGATTGAAACGAGAATAAATAATCTCCAAAACTTTAGAGATTACATAATCGCCGCGGAATATTTCTTTAATGAAGTTATGAATCAATACTTCATCGTTCATTGTTATTAATATACCTCAGTAAATGATGTTGATGCTCGTGAATTTCTTGTGAAATTCATAAGGCACAAATGATGTTTTCGAGAAATTTTCAAGTACATCGAAAAATAGGAGTGTAAAATCACACATGCCTTTTCCCTTATTATTTTCTTTTGCCTCATTAAATTGGTAATTTTCCCAATATTTTGCTTCCTTAGCTAAAACACCATTGACCATTATTAACTTTGGTCCATTGGTTGAGGATTTTCTTTTATTTGACGGATTTTTTGTGGTTCCTACTATTTCCCCTCCGGTACCTCTTCTTCTTCGGGTTCCTCTTCTTCTGGTTCCTCTTCTTTCGGTTCCTCTTCTTCCGGTTCCGTTTCCTCTTATTCCGGTTCTTCGGGAACTTGTGAATCTTGCCAATATATTCAACTCTTCGTTATTATTAGGTGAGTCATTGGGATTTGGGCTAGAGGTAGACATCTATCACACAATATCAAACATGTTAAGAGATTAATATATCACATAATATTTACATGTTAATAATATATAGTTTCCAACAAAAATGTTAAGCAATCATTTTTAAAGAAAACACGGTCGAAGTCCAGACTCACTAATGCATCCTAACAAACCTGATAAGACACACTAATGCAAATTTTCTGGTTCTCTAAGACCAACGCTCGGATACCAACTGAAATGTCCCGTTCATATTGTTTATAAACGTTCCATATTAATTGATTTCGTTGCGAGGTTTTGACCTCTATATGAGACATTTTTCAAAGACTGCATTCATTTTTAAAACAACCATAACCTTTATTTTATCAATAAAGGTTAAAAAAAATATTACGTAGATTATCAAATAATGATAATCTAAAATATACTGTTTACACACGACCATTACATAATGGTTTACAATAGAAATATATTACATCGACATATGTTTCTTGAATGCAATTTTTAAACAATATCATACAAACATGGACTCCAATTCTTGTCCTTATTTTAGTATGCAACAGTGGAAGCTCTTAGTATTCACCTGAGAATAAACATGCTTTAAACGTCAACAAAAATGTTGGTGAGTTATAGGTTTAACCTATATATATCAAATCGTAACAATAGACCACAAGATTTCATATTTCAATACACATTCCATACATAGAGATAAAAATCATTCATATGGTGAACACCTGGTAACCGACATTAACAAGATGCATATATAAGAATATCCCCATCATTCCGGGACACCGTTCGGATATAATATAAATTTCGAAGTACTAAAGCATCCGGTACTTTGGATGGGGTTTGTTAGGCCCAATAGATCTATCTTTAGGATTCGCGTCAATTAGGGTGTCTGTTCCCTAATTCTTCGATTACCAGAATTAATAAAAAGGGGTATATTCGATTTCGATAATTCAACCATAGAATGTAGTTTCACGTACTTGTGTCTATTTTGTAAATCATTTATAAAACCTGCATGTATTCTCATCCCAAAAATATTAGATTTTAAAAGTGGGACTATAACTCACTTTCACAGATATTTCCTTCCTCGGAAATAAGACTTGGCCACTGATCGATTCACGAACCTATACAAATATGTACATATATATCAAAGTATGATCAAAATATAATTACAACCATTTTTATTATGTTTTAAAGATTTGAGTGTATTAAGTCAGCTGTCCTCGTTAGTAACCTACAACTAGTTGTCCACAGTTAGATGTACAGAAATAAATCGATATATATATTATCTTGAATCAATCCATGACCCAGTGTATACACGTCTCAGGTTAGATCACAACTCAAAGTATATATATATTTAGAATCAACCTCGACCCTGTATAGCTAACTCCAACATTACTGCATATAGAGTGTCTATGGTTGTTCCAAATAATATATATACATGGGTCAATATGATATGTCAAAACATTTGCATACATGTCTATGGTATCCCAAGATTACATAATATATTAGAATACATGTATAATACAATATAAGTTAGCTAGGATATGATTTGTATAGATTTGTTAAACATTTCCCGTAGCTAAAAAGATCAAAAATATCCAATCTTGTTTTACCCATAACTTCTTCATTTTAAATCGGTTTTGAGTGAATCAAATTGATATGGTTTCATATCGAACTCTATTTTATGAATCTAAACATAAAAAGTATATGTTTATAGTCGGAAATATAAGTTACAAGTCGTTTTTGTAATGGTAGTTATTTCAGTCGAAAGAACGACGTCTAGATGACCATTTTAGAAAACATACATCCACTTTGACTTTAACCTTGATTTTTGGATATAGTTTCATGTTCATATGAAAAATAATTTTTCCAGAAGAACAACTTTTAAATCAAAATATCATAGTTTTTAATTATCCAAACCAAAACAGCCCCCGGTTCACTACGACGGCGTATATCCGATTTTATGATGTTCATCGTGTTTCCAGGTTTTAAATTATTAAGTTAGCATATCATATAGATATAGAACATGTGCTTAGTTGATTTTAAAAGTCAATTTAGAAGGATTAACTTTTGTTTGCGAACAAGTTTAGATTTAACTAAACTATGTTTTAGTGATTACAAGTTTAAACCTTCGAATAAGATAGCTTTATATGTATGAATCGAATGATGTTATGAACATCATTACTACCTCAAGTTTTCTGGATAAAACTACTGGAAATGAGAAAAATGGATCTAGCTTCAAAGGATCCTTGGAAGGCTTGAAAGTTCTTGAAACAGAATCATGACACGAAAACAGTTCAAGTAAGATTTTCACTCGAAATAAGATTGTTATAGTTGTAGAAATTGAATCAAAATTTGAATATGAATATTACCTTGAATTAGAAAGATAACCTACTGTAAATAACAAAGGTTCCTTGATCTTAGATGATTACTTGGAATGGATTAGAAAGCTTGGAAGTAGACTTGCAAACTTGGAAGTATTCTTGATTTTTATGAAACTATACTTATGGAATTTATGAAGAACACTTAGAACTTGAAGATGGAACTTGAGAGAGATCAATTAGATAAATAAAATTGAAGAATGAAAGTGTTTTTAGGTGTTTTTGGTCGTTGGTATATGGATTAGATATAAAGGATATGTAATTTTGTTTTCATGTAAATAAGTCATGAATGATTACTCATATTTTTGTAATTTTATGAGATATTTCATGCTAGTTGCCAAATGATGGTTCTCACATGTGTTAGGTGACTCACATGGGCTGCAAGAGCTGATAATTGGAGTGTATATACCAATAGTGCATACATCTAAAAGCTGTGTATTGTACGAGTACGAATACGGGTGCATGCGAGTAGAATTGTTGATGAAACTGAACGAGGATGTAATTGTAAGCATTTTTGTTAAGTAGAAGTATTTTGATAAGTGTCTTAAAGTCTTTCAAAAGTGTATGAATACATATTAAAACACTACATGTATATACATTTTAGCTGAGTCGTTAAGTCATCGTTAGTCGTTACATGTAAATGTTGTTTTGAAACCTTTAGGTTAACGATCTTGTTAACTGTTGTTAACCCATTGTTTCTTAAATCAATTGAGATGTTAAATTGTTACATTATCATGATATTATGATATATAATATATCTTAGTATGATATATATATATATATATAGTTAAATGTCGTTACAACGATAATCGTTACATATATGTCTCGTTTCGAAATCATTAAGTTAGTAGTCTTATTTTTCCATATGTAGTTCATTGTTAATACACTTAATGATATATTTACTTATCATTTAACATAAGTAACCAAGTGTATCAATATCTTAATATGATTCATATGTACCTAGTAAGACGTTGTTATAACGATAATCGTTATATATATCGTTTTCGAGTTTCTTAATTTAATAGTCTCATTTTTATGTATATAACTCATTGTTAAAATACCTAATGGGATACTTACTTCTAATAAAATCATGTTAACTATATATATGTCACACCCCCAAATTAGGGCCTAGGGTATTTGTGACTAATTATATCAAATCACAGTTGTATAAACGAGAACGACTCTATATGAGACGTTTTGAATAAAACATTTATTAATAAAACAGCGGAAGCATTAAAAGTTTTACATCAAATTTAAACTGAAATAATAATAATAGTCTTAATGCAAAGTAAATGTAATGAAATGAAGACTCCATGTAGCAGCATTTAATTCATCAGGTAGCAATCATGGCAATCATCTTATTCGTCACCTGAGATAAAATATGCTTAAAGTGTCAACCAAAAAGGTTGGTGAGTTCATTAGTTTATCAAAATCAATCATTTCCGATATAATAATAGGCCACAAGATTTCAGTTTCATAAATATCCGTACACTAGCAAGTGTATAAAAGCATTCTATAAGTTGTAGGCACCCGGTAACAAGCCTTAACGTTCATGTTTTACCCTCTGAAGTACACCAGATCAGGTGTGTTTAAAATAACCTCGAAGTACTAAAGCATCCCATAGTCAGGATGGGGTTTGTCAGACCCAATAGATCTATCTTTAGGATTCGCGCCTACCGTAGATAGACAAGTAGTTTAATGTTACCAAGCTAAGGGTATATTTCTGGTTTAAACCCACATAGAATTAGTTTTAGTACTTGTGCCTATTTCGTAAAACATTTATAAATCAGCGCATGTATTCTCAGCCCAAAAATATATATAAAAAGGGAGCAAATGAAACTCACCTTAAATAGCAGTTGAAGTATTCCACGCAAGAAAGGAAAGTAAAGCAAGTAAGTGACCGAGATATCAACTAGAAGTAGTTCTTTAAGAGAGAAATGAGAGATTAAGGTGTAAGTTTGAAATGAGAAATGTATGTGGTATTTATAGTTGAAAATGTTAGGTAAAAAAAATTAAAATAAAATAAGTAAATCTTAAAAGTTAAAATAAGAAAAATTATTTTGTATTTTTATTAAAAGTAAATCTTAAAAGTTAAAATAAGAAAAAGTAGTTTGTATTTTTATTAAAAGTAAATCTTAAAAGTTAAAATAAGAAAAAGTAGTTTGTATTTTTATTAAAAGTAAAATCTTAAAAGTTAAAATAAGAAAAAGTATTTTGTATTTTTATTAAAAGTAAAATCTTAAAAGTTAAAATAAGAAAAATTATTTTGTATTTTTATTAAAAGTAAAATCTTAAAAGTTAAAATAAGAAAAAGTAGTTTGTATTTTTATTAAAAGTAAAATCTTAAAAGTTAAAATAAGAAAAAGTATTTTGTATTTTTATTAAAAGTAAATCTTAAAAGTTAAAATAAGAAAAAGTAGTTTGTATTTTTATTAAAAGTAAAATCTTAAAAGTTAAAATAAGAAAAAGTAGTTTGTATTTTTATTAAAAGTAAAATCTTAAAAGTTAAAATAAGAAAAAGTATTTTGTATTTTTATTAAAAGTAAATTTTAAAATTTAAAATAAAAAAAAGTAGTTTGTATTTTTATTAAAAGTAAAATCTTAAAAGTTAAAATAAGAAAAAGTAGTTTGTATTTTTATTAAAAGTAAAATCTTAAAAGTTAAAATAAGAAAAAGTATTTTGTATTTTTATTAAAAGTAAATCTTAAAAGTTAAAATAAGAAAAAGTAGTTTGTATTTTTATTAAAAGTAAAATCTTAAAAGTTAAAATAAAAAAAAGTATTTTGTATTTTTATTAAAAGTAAATCTTAAAAGTTAAAATAAGAAAAAGTAGTTTGTATTTTTATTAAAAGTAAATCTTAAAAGTTAAAATAATAAAAAGTAGTTTGTATTTTTTATTAAAAGTAAATCTTAAAAGTTAAAATAAGAAAAAGTAGTTTGTATTTTTATTAAAAGTAAATCTTAAAATAAAAGTAGTTTGTATTTTTATTAAAAGTAAATCTTAAAAGAAAAAGTAGTTTGTATTTTTGTATTTATTTATTAAAAGTAGATATAGTTTTGATTATTTTTTTTGTATAAAATTCTAAAAAAAAATTTGTTTAATATATTTCTAAGAACATTTAACATTTTATTTCTATATTTGTTTAATTATTAAATACGAATTTTATATAAAAATTAATATTATATTTAGTTTTTATAAAAATTAAAATTTATGATTATTAATTTATAGTTTTTATTAGTTTTATAAATGTTATAATATTATGTATTATTTAGTTAATTATATATTCTATTAACTAAATAACAAAAGTAATATAAATATTATATATATATTCATTGATGTAATTATGTTATATTATATATCATAATCTTATTTATAATATTTATAATTATATTATTTATTTTAAGCGTACGTTTATTCGGTCAACGTTAAATTTATTCGTATATAACAACTCTAGGTATTTTAGTAAAATCGGAAGTCGAAAAGTGAGGGTTGTTATAGTACCTACCCGTTAAAAGAAATTTCGTCCCGAAATTTAGTTTTTGCCATCAATCAGCGTTGTTCGTACCTAAACGAGGATATTTACGTTTTATCTGGTCTTCACGTTCCCAGGTAGGTTCGGGGCCTTTCGTGAATTCCAACGGATAGAATATTGTTCTGTTTCATGCATTTAAATAATACGAACCCTAATTTCTTACAGGTTCTTCTATAAAGTGCATTTTATCATTAATGCGGAGGTTATCTAAAGGATTAATAAGAGTGTCATTTGACTAGGTTATCCTCAAAAGGGATGATGGTGTTATACGAGCATTTTAGTAAACTGAACACATGAAATGTGTTATGAATAGTATTGAGCTTATTTAAAACTTTGAGTGTTTATGTCACAATATTAGGGTAGACAAAACAGAGAGTAGGTCATGAAAATTATAGTCATGAAGTTTGATAGAGATCATCATTGTTTACAACAAGAATATTGTAATGATGAATATAAGTTGAAAAAATAAAGTTTTATCACTACTGAATAATATGGATAAAACGATTTGATTATAGGAAGCATATAAACGAAGCTATTGTAAAAGAGTGAATGAGAAATTAAATGTTCACCTTAACTTTTGACGTAGTCACGATTGATTTTTGGAATTCAAGGGATTAAAGGAAATCTTCGTAATCCATAAGATTTGATTCTCCGGTAATTAAGGAATTTGAAATTTTCTTTGATTAAATGAGGTGAATTGCTTCAATTGCTGTGTTTGGAATTTTGCTATAAATTAGCTTCTTCCGTTTCATTATCTTCACCACTTCTATACTTTCTTTCTCAATTCATACTTCCAAAGATTGTGAGAATGCTCCATCCAGTTCTTATCCTGGATATTTTTCTGACTATCATTTCAGTCATTCTTCTTTTTCATTTACCACTAGAGGAATTTGTTTTCTTCTACTATTACCTTGGGGTTATAGTGTTTTTAATTCTTCCATGTCTTTACGTTGCAATACGTATTGATATACACGGTTTGTAATTTCGGTATCGTTATCGGGCTACATATTTTCCCTTATATGTCGGAGCTCTTTGCCTTTTTATTCTCCTCTCGACTCTAAGTAAAGCGAGTAATGGTCCAGAATTTATAGGTATGAATTTTCGAATGGACCTACTATTCTAAGCGTAATATCACGATTTGATTTGGTAAATTACCAGAATTACTGAGGATAGAACTATCAAGAATATATTTGCTTGATATGTTCAGAGATTAAGTAGAATGTAAGAGCCGTGTAACATGGCAAATGATGATTATAAAGTCTATGAATCATCATCTTCCATTAAAAATTTAGCATGACTTACTGTAATATAATCATGTTGGCCTGACGTCATTATATTATACTAACTCATGCTTCAATTCTCAACACTACTTCAAATCATTCAAAATTTGAATTTAAATTTTACGGAATATAGAAACTTAAACAGTTTTCCTTTATGATGTAATAAAGATATTGCAAAGAGATAATTAATTGCGGACAAGAATCGTTATGAAGATATCTTTAGAAATATCGAGATATTTATAACGAAAGATATGATGATATTTTAGAATTTCTAAAATCGATGGATAATGAAGAAATTCTTCTGTAAGGATTTAGAATGCGTAAAAAGATCTTCTGTGATTTCCTTCAGAAATCGAATCATCTAGATTCTTTGGTTATAGGTTTAGTCCTTGGGATTTGTCCTTGGTCTCCTTCATGTTTTGCTCAATCCGTCTTTCAATACCAGATATTCTTTTGAGCTTTTCCAACACACAATTCTTTATTATCAAGCTTCTGGTCATTAAGGCCATCTACAGCTTTTGCTGCTTCATCAGCATTCTCAAGGTTAACTGATCTGAATCATTGATTATCAATCTGATATGTTTTCAAGGATTTTGAAGAATGTACAATGTAATATATTAATGTGAATGTTAGATATTTCTTGGGTATTACCTACCCGTTAAAATATTTTCACAATTAACAGTTTGTACAAAAGAAATTTTAAATACAATCTTTATGAAAATATACATACATATATATTTTCTTCAGATGTAATTATGGATTTAATAAGTTAATATAATATTAAACTCATTTGATTTACGATTGAAACGAGAATAAATAATCTCCAAAACTTTAGAGATTACATAATAGCCGCGGAATATTTCTTTAATGAAGTTATGAATCAATACTTCATCGTTCATTGTTATTAATATACCTCAGTAAATGATGTTGATGCTCGTGAATTTCTTGTGAAATTCATAAGGCACAAATGATGTTTTCGAGAAATTTTCAAGTACATCGAAAAATAGGAGTGTAAAATCACACATGCATTTGAATAATACACTTAGTTTATTATGAAATGGAGTTTATTGTACTGAAGCAGTGATTAATGATTGTTAAGTCATTAACGAAGGATGTACATCATAGCGTATTAGTGATATGAATTAACCAAGTAGTACATACTAGTTAAGATTCACACGTAATAGTTTAGTACGAAAAGATTTATTATTGTTCCAAACCATATATATATAAATTATACATATATAATTCTTCAGGAAGAATGAGTCAATACATCTTAACTCATTATTACTAATATTCCTTAGTATCTATGGGCGTATGATGTCGATGTTTGAGGTAACGATTATGATGTTGAGACGTGGGATGCTGATGTTGTTGTTGGTGAAGCTGATGCTGTTGGTGGTGATGCTGATAGTACTGGTGGTGCTGGTGCTGGTGCTGGTGCTACTGTTGGTGCTTGGTTAGTAAGTGTGAGCCTAGCTACCAAATCGCGCACTATTTCCTCCAGGGTTTCTACTTTACGCTCGAGTCTATGGATTTGTTCTACCCATTCCTCTGTAAGGTTTGTCAATTCTTGATATTTAGTTCGAAGTCTTCTAACTTCTTCTAATAACCCTTTCTGGTTAGAATTCGAGAGTAGAGGACGAATATTGTCGTTGGTTACATCGAGTCGACCTTCGAGGCGGAAAATCCTTGCGAAAAGAGTGAAAATGGTATTGCGAACAGGTTCGCCAGTAAGAGGATCGAGTACTCCGACGTTTGGTGGTAAGTTTGGCTCGTGATAGGGAGTACCTTCTTCATTTCTCCATAGGATGAGTATTTCGCGAACCCATCCCCATTTTCTAAAGAAATCACGGTAATTGATCGGTGGGTGTGCTCCTGTCACGCTATCTTTGGAGCTAGAAGAACTTGAGGAATTAGGTGAGAAATCCATATTATGTGTTTGGAATAGGGTTTGATATGAAATGGGTGTTGAATATTGAATGATATATTCATCTCCTTGAATACGTATATATAGCAGAAAGATTTCCGTAATTTACGGAGGAAATTTAGGAAAAGTGTTAGACAAGGTCTATTGGGAATAGATATGCTAAGATATGATTTGTCTATACTCTAATAATGGCAGTATGACGTGTCGAGATTATAAAATGATAAGTATGTAATCTAATAATCTTTCGATTAAAGACTTTCAATTCGTATACTGTGTTAACCCAATGACATTTCCCGGTTCGCAAACCGATGCATAAAGGCATAAGGCATATAGGTTCGTGATATAACAGGGAGTTATATACGTTTGAGTATGAATTATAGGAGTTTCAAAAATCTTGGATAATATTTCATGTAATACATATGTAATACACAAAACCAGGATAGATGACTAGGTGAGTTGTTCTTAATAAGTTCACCACTTATTAAGTGCGTAAGTGACTAAGTGTTGTATGATCACTATAGTCAGGTTTGATATTGTGCACCATACCCAAACATCTATGCCACCGCCGAGTCACTTGAATGATCAATTGTTACCGGTTGGCCCAGGAATTCTCGACCAAAATCTAAGTTTGGCATTCGAAATCCACAAGCGTCCCATAGTGGTACCAAGGATCACCCTAGGCCTTAAGTAGCGTTGACGTTCGAGTAATTTCACATTATCGTGTATGTTATAATCTTAAGATTTAAGTATAGTTTCTAAGGTATAGTGTAGCATTTATCAATTAAAGGCAACAATTAAAGGCACTATGGTCAAGGAAAGTTGTAGTCCTACATTGCTAAGGTACCTAATTGTATAAGGCACACATAAAATGCAATCCTGGTTCTCTACAACAACCTGCTCTGATACCAATCTGTCACACCCCCAAATTAGGGCCTAGGGTATTTGTGACTAATTATATCAAATCACGGTTGTATAAACGAGAATGACTCTATATGAGACGTTTTGAATAAAACATTTATTAATAAAACAGCGGAAGCATTAAAAGTTTTACATCAAATTTAAACTGAAATAATAATAATAGTCTTAATGCAAAGTAAATGTAATGAAATGAAGACTCCATGTAGCAGCATTCAATTCATCAGGTAGCAATCGTGGCAATCATCTTATTCGTCACCTGAGACAAAACATGCTTAAAGTGTCAACCAAAAAGGTTGGTGAGTTCATTAGTTTATCAAAATCAATCATTTCCATTATAATAATAGGCCACAAGATTTCAGTTTCATAAATATCCGTACACTAGCAAGTGTATAAAAGCATTCTATAAGTTGTAGGCACCCGGTAACAAGCCTTAACGTTCATGTTTTACCCTCTGAAGTACACTAGATCAGGTGTGTTTAAAATAACCTCGAAGTACTAAAGCATCCCATAGTCAGGATGGGGTTTGTCAGACCCAATAGATCTATCTTTAGGATTAGCGCCTACCGTACATAGACAAGTAGTTTAATGTTACTAAGCTAAGGGTATATTTCTGGTTTAAACTCACATAGAATTAGTTTTAGTACTTGTGCCTATTTCGTAAAACATTTATAAATCAGCGCATTTATTCTCAGCCCAAAAATATATATAAAAAGGGAGCAAATGAAACTCACCTTAAATAGCAGTTGAAGTATTCCACGCAAGAAAGGAAAGTAAAGCAAGTAAGTGACCGAGATATCAACTAGAAGTAGTTCTTTAAGAGAGAAATGAGAGATTAAGGTGTAAGTTTGAAATGAGAAATGTATGTGGTATTTATAGTTGAAAATGTTAGGTAAAAAAAAATTAAAATAAAATAAGTAAATCTTAAAAGTTAAAATAAGAAAAAGTAGTTTGTATTTTTATTAAAAGTAAATCTTAAAAGTTAAAATAAGAAAAAGTAGTTTGTATTTTTATTAAAAGTAAAATCTTAAAAGTTAAAATAAGAAAAAGTATTTTGTATTTTTATTAAAAGTAAAATCTTAAAAGTTAAAATAAGAAAAATTATTTTGTATTTTTATTAAAAGTAAAATCTTAAAAGTTAAAATAAGAAAAAGTAGTTTGTATTTTTATTAAAAGTAAAATCTTAAAAGTTAAAATAAGAAAAAGTATTTTGTATTTTTATTAAAAGTAAATCTTAAAAGTTAAAATAAGAAAAAGTAGTTTGTATTTTTATTAAAAGTAAAATCTTAAAAGTTAAAATAAGAAAAAGTAGTTTGTATTTTTATTAAAAGTAAAATCTTAAAAGTTAAAATAAGAAAAAGTATTTTGTATTTTTATTAAAAGTAAATTTTAAAAGTTAAAATAAAAAAAAAGTAGTTTGTATTTTTATTAAAAGTGAAATCTTAAAAGTTAAAATAAGAAAAAGTAGTTTGTATTTTTATTAAAAGTAAAATCTTAAAAGTTAAAATAAGAAAAAGTATTTTGTATTTTTATTAAAAGTAAATCTTAAAAGTTAAAATAAGAAAAAGTAGTTTGTATTTTTATTAAAAGTAAAATCATAAAAGTTAAAATAAGAAAAAGTAGTTTGTATTTTTATTAAAAGTAAAATCTTAAAAGTTAAAATAAAAAAAAGTATTTTGTATTTTTTTTAAAAGTAAATCTTAAAAGTTAAAATAAGAAAAAGTAGTTTGTATTTTTATTAAAAGTAAATCTTAAAAGTTAAAATAATAAAAAGTAGTTTGTATTTTTTATTAAAAGTAAATCTTAAAAGTTAAAATAAGAAAAAGTAGTTTGTATTTTTATTAAAAGTAAATCTTAAAATAAAAGTAGTTTGTATTTTTATTAAAAGTAAATCTTAAAAGAAAAAGTAGTTTGTATTTTTGTATTTATTTATTAAAAGTAGATATAGTTTTGATTTTTTTTTGTATAAAATTCTAAAAAAAAAATTGTTTAATATATTTCTAAGAACATTTAACATTTTGTTTCTATATTTGTTTAATTATTAAATACGAATTTTATATAAAAATTATTATTATATTTAGTTTTTATAAAAATTAAAATTTATGATTATTAATTTATAGTTTTTATTAGTTTTATAAATGTTATAATATTATGTATTATTTAGTTAATTATATATTCTATTAACTAAATAACAAAAGTAATATAAATATTATATATATATTCATTGATGTAATTATGTTATATTATATATCATAATCTTATTTATAATATTTATAATTATATTATTTATTTTAAGCGTACGTTTATTCGGTCAACGTTAAATTTATTCGTATATAACAACTCTAGGTATTTTAGTAAAATCGGAAGTCGAAAAGTGAGGGTTGTTATAATATATAACCATATATATATGTCATCGTATAGTTTTTACAAGTTTTAACGTTCGTGAATCACCGGTCAACTTGGGTGGTCAATTGTCTATATGAAACCTATTTCAATTAATCAAGTCTTAACAAGTTTGATTGCTTAACACGTTGGAAACATTTAGTCATGTAAATATCAATCTCAATTAATATATATAAACATGGAAAAGTTCGGGTCACTACAGATACAACCTATTTGTTTAGGTCAAGACTAGCGTTCATTCTTGCACACGTTTACTTGTGAAGTACATTTATATTCGTGCACTTAAGGTGAGATCATAGTCCCACCTTTTCAACAACTTTTACTCTTTAAATTATGGGATGGGAAACATATACGTATCATATTTTTATGCTTTGAACAAAAGTACAAAAACAAACATTCCACGTGCGAGTTAGAACAAAAAGGCCTCAATTCAATTATCATTAGTTACACTTGCAGGGTGTAAACGTGAACTTATGTTGTGTGGATCCATACGGACTTGAAAAGCCCTCATTCAGACGGTTCGCTACCGTTAGTGGATGAAATATATTTTCAAGTATATAGTGTAGGTTCTAACACTATGATAACGGGGTACGTGAACAGTTAAGTCTTGATAATTGGGTGCTCCACAAACGAATAACAACTTTAAAATGTAAAAGATTTGGATAATCAACGTTATGGAAATACAAAATCTTGTGGTTCAAAAACAACATTTACTAATACACCTATGATTTTACCAACGTTTTTCGTTGACAGTTTTCTATATGTTTTCTCAGGTCCTTGAACGCTAGTGATACATGCTTTCGCACATTATTTTGATACTTTCTTGGATGTCGAGTATACATGCATACATGGAGCATCTTTTGACTTTACTTTAAATTGTGTCGCATAGGTTTCATTTGTATTAAAACGTTGTAACATATTTAGTCGTTGAACTACTTTGTAAACTTTGAAACATCTTTACATTTGAAATGAATGCGACATATAGTTGATTACATCGCGAGGTACTTGACCTCTATATGATACATTTTACAAACATTGCATTCGTTTCAAAAAGACAAACTTTCTTTGCATCGAAAGTTGACGGCATGCAAACCATTTCATAATATATCCAACTATAATTGACTTAATAATAATCTTGATAAATTCAACGACTCGAATGCAACGTTTTTTGAAATATGCCATGAATGACTCCAAGTAATATCTCTAGAATGAGCAAATGCACAGTGGAAGATTTCTTTCAAACCTGAGAATAAACATGCTTTCAAGTGTCAACCAAAAGGTTGGTGAGTTCATAGATTTATCATAAAACAATAAAATTCATCATTTTGATAGACCACAAGATTTAAATGCTGCATGGTACAAATAGGCCCGAATCCTATACCCACCTGTAATGTACATGCGATATCTTTTTAAATACAGTACACCTTTCTCGTGTACGAAATCATCTTTCATAAATCTTAGTAACCGTACACATATCTCGTGCACAAAAATAACATACACATTACCTGTGTATAAAATCATTCTCTCGATACATAACATTCACTTTTCATTGCTTTCATAGCTTGGCTTGGTAACCGACCTTAACATATAATGCGCATAATAATATCCCCAAAACAGAACATCTCGTCTGTATAATAATCATATAAACTTCGAAATACTAAACACCACACCCACTAGCCCTTCCGTCTAGTGAACATTCTGGGTGGGGGAGTTAAACCCGGTAGCTACCTTTAGGATTCGTGTAAATTAGGTGTGCACTAATTCTCAAAATTAGTGATGTTCCCTAATTCTTAGGTTACCAAGCAATAATAATCAGGAGAAAAAATATTCATATCAATTGTGGCAATTATCACATCCACATAATTCAATGGTGGCAATTATCACGTCCACATAATTCATTCGAGGAATGTTTTGCTTGTGTCTATGTAACGACCCAACCCGTTAACCAACCAAAAACGCGGAATAAAAAAAATTTAAACCTGATCTGGAGGGTGCGCGGCACGCACCACTGCCTATGCGCGGCGCGCACAAGGCCTGAGACAGTTCTGACCAAAATGTCCATTTTTCGCGAAAAGATCTTCGACTTCCCGACACTTTTAGACCGAACGCTTTTCACAACAAACTCATATATGTAAAACTCACACGAATCAAACATAAAAATGATGTTTTACAAGCGGGGCCCACACGACCCAAAATACAAGTTTAATACAAGTTTAGAGTTTCGACCACCAAAAAGTTTAAGTTCCAAATTACACAATGAGCATGGCGTTTGGGATTAAACTACCCAACTACCGGTCAAACTCCAAGAGCTACTAAAGCCAAAAGCGTCCCCTAGCATCAAGCGGGATCTCTAGTCCAATACGATGCCCTTACCCTTGTCCAAAACCGAACCTATAAAAATGGTAAACAACGAGAGGGTAAGCAAAGCTTAGTGAATGCAATAATTATACGAATACATATATAATTATACCTACTTGCATGCACTTACACAAACCAAAAACATGCTAGCAACACAATTAGCTTATCGTCACATTAACAAGCTATAATCTCCAATACCACAAGCTAGCAACAACCGCATAATAATATAACTCGAAATGATATAATATGCTTACAACACAAGTAACCATGGTTAACCAATAGTACAAGGGAACGGCGCTCGCGAAAACGCCATCGGTGTTCATAACATCCGTTAGGGCACTTAACACCTCGCACCACTAACCCCTAGGGTGGCACCTTAACACCTCGGCACTTCACCCCGAGTGGCATCTTAACACCTCGATGCTTCACTCGTTATTTTACGGAGTGGTGTCTTAACACCTCGACACTACACTCCTAGGTGGCATCTTAACACCTCGATGCTACACCCGAGTGGCATCTTAACACCTCGATGCTACACTCTTCACGTGAAACGTGGTGTCTTAACACCTCGACACTACACCTTTCACGCTAAAACAAATAGATACATTATATACATACGCATATAATTATTCCACTCACCTTAACAATTAGATGACGATTTCAACCTCCACAAGCTTCAAAGCAAAATACCTAATATAATAAGTACTTGATCAAAACACAAGCTAAGTGGACTCAATACTAACACTTACACATGAGCATTTAATGACTTAATGTATTAAATCGCCCATTTATACCAAAACCGCCCAATTAAAGTCAAGACCACCACTAATCACTTTAAAGCTAGTGATTAAGGTCCAACAACACCAACTAATACATAATTAAGTTAATTCATACCCATCTTTCTAAACTAGGTCAATTTATTACCCAAATAACCATTTTAAGACAACACACCCATTTCGGGTCATCCACTAACTAACCAACACCCATTTACTAAATAACTAGATGTGTTAGCAATTAACTCACCAATTAGAGTTCATAAACATCATTTAATACTTTGAAACCCTAGACTAGTCACCAATTAGTATTCAAGACTCAATTTTACCCAAGAACACCCAAAATCACCAATAATGGGTTTTGTGTTCATCATTTACTCAAACCCTAACCCTTACACTAAATCAAAGTAAGGAAAATAAAATTAGAACATACCACAACCACCACAACGAAGCTAGAGATAAGATGAATGACTTTAATGCTTGAACTTTAACCCAAAACAAGCTCCTTCCTCTTGGATTTAAGCTTTCTCTCTCAAAAATCACAATCTCTCTCTAGAATCAAAGTTAAAGTGATAAGGTTGTTGATTATGGAGTAATGGTGCTCCACAAACTGACCTATCTGTCTCTAACCCGTCCATAAGTGAATTTACCAAAATGCCCATCAAAATATCTGATTTAAAAAGCTGGAACCCGGCTACAGTAAGGGGTGCGCGGCGCGCTCCCTTTAGTGTGCGCGGCGCGCACTAGGCTCAGCTCACTCAGTGACTTCTGTTTAACAGCACAACATCACCCACACTCTAAGTAACATATTTACACTGCTGTACAAACTGGTTAGGGTCTTACAACTCTCCCCCACTTATTCGGATTGCGTCCTCGCAATCCAAGCCGCATGACAAGAGGGAAGATAAACCAACACGAATTCTTCGGGCTCCCAAGTAAACTCGGAACCCTTACTACGACGCCATTGAACTTTAAAAGTCCTAACCTCTTTATGCCTCAACCTTTTGACCTTCTCATCGAGTATGGCAATTGGCTCCTCAATATACTCTAACTTATTGTTTAGCTCAATTTCGTCTAACGGCACCCATGATGAATCATCCGCAAGACACTTACGGAGATGGGAAACATGAAATGTATTATGAATCCCCGCAAGCTCTTCGGGTAATTCCAAACGATACGCGACTTCACCAACACGAGCTAAAACTTTAAAGGGACCAATAAACCGAGGAGCTAACTTTCCCCGTTTTCGAAATCGAATAATACCCTTCCATGGCGAAACCTTAAGCATCACCATATCACCTTCTTGGAACTCAATCAATCGCCTACGTCTATCGGCATACGACTTTTGCCTATCTTGAGCCTTCTTCAAATGTTCCCGAATCAAATCGATCTTGCTATTGGTCTCTAAAACCAAATCGGTACTCCCGATCTCTCTTTGACCCACTTCTCCCCAACAAACGGGAGTTCGACACCTACGCCCATAAAGCATCTCATACGGTGGCATCCCGATACTAGTATGATAACTATTATTGTACGAGAATTCCACCAAAGGCAAATGCTCGTCCCAACTACCACCAAAATCAATAATGCACGCTCGTAGCATATCTCCCAAAGTTTGATTCGTACGTTCGGTTTGACCGTCCGTTTGAGGATGATACGCCGTGCTCAAATTCAATTGCGTACCCATATCTTCATGAAACTTTTCCCAAAACCGAGATGTAAAACGGGTATCTCGATCCGAAATAATAGATATAGGAACCCCATGTCGCGAGACCACTTCCTTGATAAACAACTTTGCCAAGGTCTCCGACGATATCGCTTCTTTAATGGGAAGAAACAAAGCGCTCTTTGTCAATCGGTCAACTATAACCCAAATCGAATCGAATTGGGTTCTCGCCGTTTTAGGTAACTTTGTAATGAAATCCATGGTAATGTGCTCCCATTTCCATTTCGGGATTTCTAACGGTTGCAATTTACCATACGGCTTTTGGTGTTCGGCTTTTACTTGCAAACACGTGACGCATTGCTCAACATACTTCACAACATCGCGCTTCATGCCCGGCCACCAATAATCTTTCTTCAAGTCAAGATACATTTTCGTCGCGCCCGGATGAATGGAATATTTTGACTTATGTGCTTCATCAAGTAGCACTCGTCGGTAATCACCCATCTTAGGCACCCACACCCTTCCTTGAAAAGACAACAAACCACGGGGACCCATAGTAATAAACTCCGATTGGCCCACGATTCGCTCCGTATGCTTGTTGTGAACATAAGCCTCTATTTGAATCTCACCAAGCTTTTCAAGAAAATCGTTGGTAATAATCAAACGTAACGATCCAACTCGTATCGCCGGATGTTGACTCTTTCGACTCAACGCATCCGCGACCACATTCGCCTTACCCGGATGATAAAGTATTTCACAATCGTAGTCTTTCACCACATCCATCCACCTACGTTGGCGATAATTCAAATCTCGTTGATTAAAGAGATGTTTCAAACTCTTATGATCCGAATAAATCGTACACTTGACACCATACAAGTAATGGCGCCAAATTTTCAACGCATGCACAACCGCCGCCAACTCAAGATCATGAGTCGGATACCTCGTTTCATGTTCCTTTAATTGTCGAGAGGCATAAGCGATGACTTTACCTCTTTGCATTAGAACACACCCGAGACCATTTAAGGAAGCATCACAATAAACCACCATGTCTTCAACACCTTCCGGTAATACTAACACCGGAGCTTGACACAACTTCTCTTTTAACAATTGAAAATCAATTTCTTGCTCGTTCTCCCAAACAAACCTCGCATTCTTCCTTGTCAATTTCGTCAACGAAGAAGCGATCTTAGAAAAATCTTGGATAAACCGACGATAATAACCGGCCAATCTGAGAAAACTTCGGATTTCCGTAGGCGTAGTCGGTCGTCCCCAACTCTTCACCGTTTCGATCTTCCCCGGATCTACTTGAATACCGTTTTCGTTCACGATATGACCAAGGAATTGAACTTCCCTTAGCCAAAATTCACATTTGGAGAACTTTGCATACAACTTCTCCCTTCGTAGCGTCTTCAATACTTCACGCAAATGATGTTCATGTTCGTTCATACTTTTCGAGTAGACTAGTATGTCGTCAATGAACACTATTACCGACTTGTCCAACATAGGTTGGCACACTCGGTTCATAAGATCCATGAATGCCGCCGGTGCATTCGTAAGACCAAAAGGCATTACCACAAATTCAAAATGCCCATAACGCGTTCGAAAAGCTGTTTTCTCGATGTCTTCCTCACGGACCCGCATTTGGTGATAGCCGGACCGTAGGTCGATTTTAGAGAAATACGTTGCACCTTGAAGTTGATCAAACAAATCGTCAATCCTAGGTAACGGATAATGATTCTTGATCGTCACTTTATTCAACTCACGGTAATCAATGCACATACGCATACTACCATCTTTCTTCTTCACAAATAACACCGGAGCACCCCATGGCGAAGCACTCGGTCGAATAAAACCCTTCTCGAGCAATTCTTGGGTTTGATTTAACAACTCTTGCATTTCCGTTGGTGCTAAACGATAAGGAGTTTTAGCAATGGGAGTAGCTCCCGGAACCAACTCAATACGAAACTCAACTTGTCTTTCCGCCGGAACACCCGGTAATTCGTCCGGAAAGACGTCTTCGAATTCACTAACAACCGGAATTTCACGAATAGGTGGTGGCTCATTGCGAGTATCAACAACATGAGTAAGGAAAGCCATGCCACCGGTAACAACAAAACGACGTGCCCGTGCAAAAGTGAATATCGGCACCGGTCTCCTTCGCTTATCACCATGAATAATTAACTCTCCCCCACTTGGGGTCTTCACCCGAATGAATTTATCATGGCATGCAATATCGGCTCTATTAAGATCGAGCCAATCCATACCAATAACAATATCAAAATCACCCAAAGTCATCGGAATAAGATCGATCTTAAACGTTTCGGAACCAAATACAACATTACAATTCTTACACACCTCAACCACTAGCGCCGTCTTGCCATCCGCTATTTCAACTTCTACCGGATGACTTAACTTAACTAGCGGTTTGTTTAACTTAGGCACAAATCGAGGCGACACAAAGGACAAATTAGCCCCACTATCAAAAAGTATCCGTGCCGGATTAGAGTTAACTATGAAAGTACCTGAGACGACTTAATTGGATTGCTTGGCCTCATCATTGGTCATCAAATAGTTGCGACCCCTAGCCGTACCCGCCGCCTTCTCTAGACGCTTAACATTATCGTTGCGCAAATCGGGACACTCCGGCTTCTTATGCCCTTCTTTACCGCAATTAAAACAAGTGAGCTTGTTTTCGGAAGATGGTTTTGGACAATCACGAGCCATATGACCCGCTTGCCCACAATTATAGCACGTAAAAGTAAAACCACCGGAAGCGCCCTTCCTCCCGCTATTGACACTTTCGGAACTTTTCTTGTTCTTTTTGTTCGAAAAGTTTGAATAGCTCGAACCTTCACTTTTTCTCTTGCCAAAAGTAAAACCACTCTTTCTTAAGATGAGCGACTCGAAACCTTTGGCCATGTCAAACAACTCATCAAAGCTTTTCACTACGTTCACACTAATCTTATCTTGATAGTTGTCGTTCAAGGTTCGATAGAAATCTTCCTTCAACATTTTATCATTCCCGACGTACTCCGGGCAAAATTGGGTCTTGGACAAAAACACGGATTTGAGAGTGTTCAAATCCATCGACCCTTGCCTCAAGGAACGTAACTCGTCCTTAAGCCTAGTAAGATCGGCCGAAGTTCGGTATTCCTTGAAAAATTCGGACTTGAATTCATCCCAAGTGAATTTCATGCATTGCTCTTCACCATAAACTTGGAGCTTTGCGTCCCACCACAACTTGGCATCGCCCCTCAACATACTACACCCGTACCTTGTCCTCTTATCGAGAGGACATTCACAATTACGAAAGGCCCCCTCCATATCGGAGATCCAACGGGCGCTCTTAAGAGGATCTCTTTCACCATCAAAAGAGGGAGGTTGAGAGTCCTTGAAATTCTTATAGAAAAAGTCCCGTCTTCCCACATTATCTTCGCGAAGAACGGCCTTAACTTGCTCCCTAACCATATTGACTAATTGCTCGTCAATCGTGTCTAGGAACATCTTCTTAACGTCCTCGAGAAAAGCTTCATGATGCCTTTTCAAAATGGCCTCAACCTTGGCCGTAAACTCGACTTCTTCACTAGTACCTCCGCCGTTGATATCATGCCCGTTTCTCATCTTCATTCTATAAGACGGAATAGATTAAACAACGAGACGAAAATGATTTAACATATAAGTATATACATATACACCACACTACCCATCTTGCTCAACAATCGTCGTACATTGCTCGTTCGACACGATTTGCGCCCGTAACAATGGTAGCTAATCATTGTTACGCGAGCACGTCGCATTAACTTGCTAGTACAACGTCCATCTCGCTCGATGCTCGCTAAACATACATAACAAATAGCACATGATTAGTTTACATAAGCCTATGCACAAACCAATCCCGATCCGACCCAAAGTCCTACAAGTCCCGCATAAACGCGCACACAAAAAGTCTAAGTCTAGGCGCCTATCTCAAGTCACCTAAATCCCTTAGACCATGCTCTGATACCACTTGTAACGACCCAACCCATTAACCAACCAAAAATGCGGAATAAAAAAAAAATTTAAAACTGATCTGGAGGGTGCGCGGCGCGCACCACTGCCTATGCGCGGCGCGCACAAGGCCTGAGACAGTTCTGACCAAAATGTCCATTTTTCGCGAAAAGATCTTCGACTTCCCGACACTTTTAGACCTAACGCTTTTCACAACAAACTCATATATGTAAAACTCACATGAATCAAACATAAAAATGATGTTTTACAAGAGGGGCCCACACGACCCAAAATACAAGTTTAATACAAGTTTAGAGTTTCGACCACCAAAAAGTTTAAGTTCCAAATTACACAATGAGCATGGCGTTTGGGATTAAACTACCCAACTACCGGTCAAACTCCAAGAGCTACTAAAGCCAAAAGCGTCCCCTAGCATCAAGCGGGATCTCTAGTCCAATACGATGCCCTTACCCTTGTCCAAAACCGAACCTATAAAAATGGTAAACAACGAGAGGGTAAGCAAAGCTTAGTGAATGCAATAATTATACGAATACATATATAATTATACCTACTTGCATGCACTTACACAAACCGCAAACATGCTAGCAACACAATTAGCTTATCGTCACATTAACAAGCTATAATCTCTAATACCACAAGCTAGCAACAACCGCATAATAATATAACTCGAAATGATATAATATGCTTACAACACAAGTAACCATGGTTAACCAATAGTACAAGGGAACGGCGCTCGCAAAAACGCCATCGGTGTTCATAACATCTGTTAGGGCACTTAACACCTCGCACCACTAACCCCTAGGGTGGCACCTTAACACCTCGGCACTTCACCCCGAGTGGCATCTTAACACCTCGATGCTTCACTCGTTATTTTACGGAGTGGTGTCTTAACACCTCGACACTACACTCCTAGGTGGCATCTTAACACCTCGATGCTACACCCGAGTGGCATCTTAACACCTCGATGCTACACTCTTCACGTGAAACGTGGTGTCTTAACACCTCGACACTACACCTTTCACGCTACAACAAATAGATACATTATATACATACGCATATAATTATTCCACTCACCTTAACAATTAGATGACGATTTCAACCTCCACAAGCTTCAAAGCAAAATACCTAATATAATAAGTACTTGATCAACACACAAGCTAAGTGGACTCAATACTAACACTTACACATGAGCATTTAATGACTTAATGTATTAAATCGCCCATTTATACCAAAACCGCCCAATTAAAGTCAAGACCACCACTAATCACTTTAAAGCTAGTGATTAAGGTCCAACAACACCAACTAATACATAATTAAGGTAATTCATACCCATCTTTCCAAACTAGGTCAATTTATTACCCAAATAACCATTTTAAGACAACACACCCATTTCGGGTCATCCACTAACTAACCAACACCCATTTACTAAATAACTAGGTGTGTTAGCAATTAACTCACCAATTAGAGTTCATAAACATCATTTAATACTTTGAAACCCTAGACTAGTCACCAATTAGTATTCAAGACTCAATTTTACCCAAGAACACCCAAAATCACCAATAATGGGTTTTGTGTTCATCATTTACTCAAACCCTAACCCTTACACTAAATCAAAGTAAGGAAAATAAAATTATAACATACCACAACCACCACAACGAAGCTAGAGATAAGATGAACGACTTTAATGCTTGAACTTTAATCCAAAACAAGCTCCTTCCTCTTGGATTTAAGCTTTCTCTCTCAAAAATCACAATCTCTCTCTAGAATCAAAGTTAAAGTGATAAGGTTGTTGATTATGGAGTAATGGTGCTCCACAAACTGACCTATCTGTCTCTAACCCGTCCATAAGTGAATTTACCAAAATGCCCATCAAAATATCTGATTTAAAAAGCTGGAACCCGGCTACAGTAAGGGGTGCGCGGCGCGCTCCCTTTAGTGTGCGCGGCGCGCACTAGGCTCAGCTCACTCAGTGACTTCTGTTTAACAGCACAACATCACCCACACTCTAAGTAACATATTTACACTGCTGTACAAACTGGTTAGGGTCTTACAGTCTATCTCATCAAACATATATAAAAGCATTTCATGTATTCGCAGTTCAAAATATATTTCAAAAGCATTTAATAAAGCAGTTGTAAAAGTAGCGCATGTATTCTCAGTCCCAAAAATGTAAAGAGTAAAAGGGAATCAAATGAACTCACCATACTGTATTTTGTAGTAAAAATACATATAACGACATTAAACAACTGAATAATGCAGGGTTGGCCTTGGATTCACGAACCTTGCAAGAAAAGTCTCAAAAATAAAAGCCTAAGCCCAGGCTCGAACCCAGGACCTCTCGATCACTGCCCATAAGCCTAACCAATTCTATGACAGTTTCTTTTCTGATTCATTTACTACCCAAATTCTTTTAACCCTTTATTCGGCCCAACAAAAATAAGGATCTCAGCCCAATAGCAACTTACGAGCCTAACAGAAATTTAACAATCCTTGACCCAAAAGAACTCGGCCTAAGTTATCAAAATCTAAAATTCGACCCAGCATCACAAACACTAATATGGTTTTAGTAGAAAAAGAAACACGGTAATCCATGAACCACTTAACAACCGATTTATTCTTCTATACAAAACAAGTGGAGTTATTTGCTTTTAAATTGTTAGCGATTATGGAAGAACACACTCAACTTGCCTTTATGCTTTTAATATCAACTTATCTAATTTGCATCATCATTGTTAGTTACCAATTTATCAAAATCATCATCTAAATCTTACGGTCCCTCAACATTATCATTAGCTTTCATGTCAACTTTGCATTACCTCATCGTTAATGCAACCGGTAAACAGAAATCAAGATTCATGAAATACTTGTACATTTTTGTGGTTTAAGTCATGTGGATCGAATAACAGAAGCAAACTTAACCATTTGTAGTAGAGTTTTTCGAGTAAGGTTCTAGGATTCATACAGAGATTAGCATTAGGTAATAAAATAAAACAAGTGGAGAGGTGTGGTTTATGGTTGTTGGCTGATTTAGAAAAGGAAAAGGAGACACAAAATTTAATCAACTTCCTTACCTACTTGGACCCAAAAATTTCGGCTATCAAGGGTTGTTTCTTCCATTAGTAATTTAATATGCAAGTTGATGAATATAATCTATAAAACTGCGAACCTTTTATCCCCATGTTGAACAAGCATTACTCCTTTACGTTTTCTTCCCTTTTCATATCGTTAGATGGTTTAAAGGCTTTGGGTTTCGTTTGCAGCTGAAATGGAAGAGAAGAAAAAGAAAAAAAATATATTTTGCAGGTGGTTGTTTATTGAGGATAATCAAAACAAGCCGTTTACTGAGGTGTTGATAAGGTTGTTCGAATAAGGGAAAGAAACAGTAACAAAGGTGATGGTTTGCGAGGTTTAATTAGAAGCCAAAGTCTTCGCATTAGTATCTGCAACTTTTACAGGAAAGAGTAAATATCTAACCGTAACAGTAGTAACTATGGAGTTCAGTTCTGGGTTTGATCGAATCTTAAAGAGAATAGTACATTAAAAATGAAGGTAGCAATAGCCGTTAACGCATGGTGTTGAGTTGTGGCGTTCTAGAGTTTGAAGATGGTAATTGTGGTTGTTAAAGGATACGTGGATTTTTTTTGTATCATTTACACTGAATTGCATCATTTAATCAACCTAGTTGGTCGACAGAATTGTTTAGGCAGGACAGAAATATAATAAAAGAAAAATAAAGTGAAAGAGATGTGAAACTGAATTTGGATTACTCTTATGTTTTATGTCGTGATTGGTACTTGATAGATTTAGAAGATCAATCAAACACAGTAGAGAAGATATAAGAAACTGATTACGTTCTATTCTGTCTTTGTAACTATGTATATATATATATCTTGTACCAGGAGCTGCACCAATAGCTCGTGCTCCTTACAGACTCGCACCCAGCGAGATGAAAGAACTGCAAAGCTAATTACAAGAACTTTTAGAGCGTGGTTTCATTCGACCAAGCACATCACCGTGGGGAGCTCCTGTTTTGTTTGTCAAGAAGAAAGATGGTACATTCAGGTTGTGTATCGACTACCGAGAGTTGAACAAACTTACCATCAAGAACCGCTACCCACTACCGAGAATTGACGACTTATTCGATCAACTACAAGGCTCGTCTGTTTATTCAAAGATTGACTTACGTTCCGGGTATCATCAAATGCGGGTGAAAGAAGATGATATTCCAAAGACTGCTTTCAGAACACGTTACGATCATTACGAGTTTATGGTCATGCCGTTTGGTTTAACTAATGCACCAGCTGTGTTCATGGACCTTATGAACCGAGTGTGTGGACCATACCTTGACAAGTTTGTCATTGTTTTCATTGATGACATACTTATTTACTCAAAGAATGACCAAGAACACGGTGAACATTTGAGAAAGGTGTTAGAAGTATTGAGGAAGGAAGAATTGTACGCTAAGTTTTCAAAGTGTGCATTTTGGTTGGAAGAAGTTCAATTCCTCGGTCACATAGTGAACAAAGAAGGTATTAAGGTGGATCCGGCAAAGATAGAAACTGTTGAAAAGTGGGAAACCCCGAAAACTCCGAAACACATATGCCAGTTTTTAGGACTAGCTGGTTACTACAGAAGGTTCATCCAAGACTTTTCCAGAATAGCAAAACCCTTGACTGCATTAACGCATAAAGGGAAGAAATTTGAATGGAATGATGAACAAGAGAAAGCATTTCAGTTATTGAAGAAAAAGCTAACTACGGCACCTATATTGTCATTGCCTGAAGGGAATGATGATTTTGTGATTTATTGTGATGCATCAAAGCAAGGTCTCGGTTGTGTATTAATGCAACGAACGAAGGTGATTGCTTATGCGTCTAGACAATTGAAGATTCACGAACAAAATTATACGACGCATAATTTGGAATTAAGCGCGGTTGTTTTTGCATTAAAGACTTGGAGGCACTACTTATATGGGGTCAAAAGTATTATATATACCGACCACAAAAGTCTTCAACACATATTTAATCAGAAACAACTGAATATGAGGCAGCGTAGGTGGATTGAATTATTGAATGATTACGACTTTGAGATTCGTTACCACCCGGGGAAGGCAAATGTGGTAGCCGATGCCTTGAGCAGGAAGGACAGAGAACCCATTCGAGTAAAATCTATGAATATAATGATTCATAATAACATTACTACTCAAATAAAGGAGGCGCAACAAGGAGTTTTAAAAGAGGGAAATTTAAAGGATGAAATACCCAAAGGATCGGAGAAGCATCTTAATATTCGAGAAGACGGAACCCGGTATAGGGCTGAAAGGATTTGGGTACCAAAATTTGGAGATATGAGAGAAATGGTACTTAGAGAAGCTCATAAAACCAGATACTCAATACATCCTGGAACGGGGAAGATGTACAAGGATCTCAAGAAACATTTTTGGTGGCCGGGTATGAAAGCCGATGTTGCTAAATACGTAGGAGA
Source organism: Rutidosis leptorrhynchoides (assembly GCF_046630445.1). Lineage (NCBI taxonomy): Eukaryota > Viridiplantae > Streptophyta > Magnoliopsida > Asterales > Asteraceae > Rutidosis > Rutidosis leptorrhynchoides. The sequence continues at coordinate 206,485,217 of NC_092340.1, forward strand.
ATGTTTGACGTGTTCTAAGGTCAAAGCTGAGCATCAGAAATCATCAGGTCTACTTCAACAACCCGAAATCCCAGAATGGAAATGGGAAAACATTACCATGGATTTCATCACTAAATTGCCAAGGACTGCAAGTGGTTTTGATACTATTTGGGTAATAGTTGACCGTCTCACCAAATCAGCACACTTCTTGCCAATAAGAGAAGATGACAAGATGGAGAAGTTAGCACGACTGTATTTGAAGGAAGTCATCTCCAGACATGGAATACCAATCTCTATTATCTCTGATAGAGATGGCAGATTTATTTCAAGATTCTGGCAGACATTACAGCAAGCATTAGGAACTCGTCTAGACATGAGTACTGCCTATCATCCACAAACTGATGGGCAGAGCGAAAGGACGATACAAACGCTTGAAGACATGCTACGAGCATGTGTTATTGATTTCGGAAACAGTTGGGATCGACATCTACCGTTAGCAGAATTTTCCTACAACAACAGCTACCATTCAAGCATTGAGATGGCACCATTTGAAGCACTTTATGGTAGAAAGTGCAGGTCTCCGATTTGTTGGAGTGAAGTGGGGGATAGACAGATTACGGGTCCGGAGATTATACAAGAAACTACCGAGAAGATCATCCAAATTCAACAACGGTTGAAAACCGCCCAAAGTCGACAAAAGAGCTACGCTGACATTAAAAGAAAAGATATAGAATTTGAAATTGGAGAGATGGTCATGCTTAAAGTTGCACCTTGGAAAGGCGTTGTTCGATTTGGTAAACGAGGGAAATTAAATCCAAGGTATATTGGACCATTCAAGATTATTGATCGTGTCGGACCAGTAGCTTACCGACTAGAGTTACCTCAACAACTCGCGGCTGTACATAACACTTTCCACGTCTCGAATTTAAAGAAATGTTTTGCTAAAGAAGATCTCACTATTCCGTTAGATGAAATCCAAATCAACGAAAAACTTCAATTCATCGAAGAACCCGTCGAAATAATGGATGGTGAGGTTAAAAGACTTAAGCAAAACAAGATACCAATTGTTAAGGTTCAATGGAATGCTCGTAGAGGACCCGAGTTCACCTGGGAGCGTGAAGATCAGATGAAGAAGAAATACCCGCATCTATTTCCAGAAGATTCGTCAACACCTTCAACAGCTTAAAATTTCGGGACGAAATTTATTTAACGGGTAGGTACTGTAGTGACCCGAACTTTTCCATGTTTATATATATTAATTGAGATTGATATTTACATGATTAAATGTTTCCAACATGTTAAGCAATCAAACTTGTTAAGACTTGATTAATTGAAATATGTTTCATATAGACAATTGACCACCCAAGTTGACCGGTGATTCACGAACGTTAAAACTTGTAAAAACTATATGATGACATATAATGGATATATATATATAGTTAACATGATACTATGATAAGTAATCATATCATTAAGTATATTAACAATGAACTACATATGTAAAAACAAGACTACTAACTTAATGATTTTTAAACGAGACATATATGTAACGATTATCGTTGTAAAGACATTTAATGTATATATATCATATTAAGAGATATTCATACATGATAATATCATGATAATATAATAATTTAAAATCTCATTTGATATTATAAACATTGGGTTAACAACATTTAACAAGATCGTTAACCTAAAGGTTTCAAAACAACACTTACATGTAACGACTAACGATGACTTAACGACTCAGTTAAAATGTATATACATGTAGTGTTTTAATATGTATTTATACACTTTTGAAAGACTTCAATACACTTATCAAAATACTTTTACTTAACAAAAATGCTTACAATTACATCCTCGTTCAGTTTCATCAACAATTCTACTCGTATGCACCCGTATTCGTACTCGTATAATACACAGCTTTTAGATGTATGTACTATTGGTATATACACTCCAATGATCAGCTCTTAGCAGCCCATGTGAGTCACCTAACACATGTGGGAACCATCATTTGGCAACTAGCATGAAATATCTCATAAAATTACAAAAATATGAGTAATCATTCATGACTTATTTACATGAAAACAAAATTACATATCCTTTATATCTAATCCATACACCAACGACCAAAAACACCTACAAACACTTTCATTCTTCAATTTTCTTCATCTAATTGATCTCTCTCAAGTTCTATCTTCAAGTTCTAAGTGTTCTTCATAAATTCCAAAAGTTCTAGTTTCATAAAATCAAGAATACTTTCAAGTTTGCTAGCTCACTTCCAATCTTGTAAGGTGATCATACAACCTCAAGAAATCTTTGTTTTTTACAGTAGGTTATCATTCTAATACAAGGTAATAATCATATTCAAACTTTGGTTCAATTTCTATAACTATAACAATCTTATTTCAAGTGATGATCTTACTTGAACTTGTTTTCGTGTCATGATTCTGCTTCAAGAACTTCTAGCCATCCAAGGATCCATTGAAGCTAGATCCATTTTTCTCTTTTCCAGTAGGTTTATCCAAGGAACTTAAGGTAGTAATGATGTTCATAACATCATTCGATTCATACATATAAAGCTATCTTATTCGAAGGTTTAAACTTGTAATCACTAGAACATAGTTTAGTTAATTCTAAACTTGTTCGCAAACAAAAGTTAATCCTTCTAACTTGACTTTTAAAATCAACTAAACACATGTTCTATATCTATATGATATGCTAACTTAATGATTTAAAACCTGGAAACACGAAAAACACCGTAAAACCGGATTTACGCCGTCGTAGTAACACCGCGGGCTGTTTTGGGTTAGTTAATTAAAAACTATGATAAACTTTGATTTAAAAGTTGTTATTCTGAGAAAATGATTCTTATTATGAACATGAAACTATATCCAAAAATTATGGTTAAACTCAAAGTGGAAGTATGTTTTCTAAAATGGTCATCTAGACGTCGTTCTTTCGATTGAAATGACTACCTTTACAAAAACGACTTGTAACTTATTTTTTCCGACTATAAACCTATACTTTTTCTATTTAGATTCATAAAATAGAGTTCAATATGAAACCATAGCAATTTGATTCACTCAAAACGGATTTAAAATGAAGAAATTATGGGTAAAACAAGATTGGATAATTTTTCTCATTTTAGCTACGTGAAAATTGGTAACAAATCTATTCCAACCATAACTTAATCAACTTGTATTGTATATTATGTAATCTTGAGATACCATAGACACGTATACAATGTTTCGACCTATCATGTCGACACATCTATATATATTTCGGAACAACCATAGACACTCTATATGTGAATGTTGGAGTTAGCTATACAGGGTTGAGGTTGATTCCAAAATATATATAGTTTGAGTTGTGATCAATACTGAGATACGTATACACTGGGTCGTGGATTGATTCAAGATAATATTTATCGATTTATTTCTGTACACCTAACTGTGGACAACTAGTTGTAGGTTACTAACGAGGACAGCTGACTTAATAAACTTAAAACATCAAAATATATTAAAAGTATTGCAAATATATTTTGAACATACTTTGATATATATGTATATATTGTTATAGGTTCGTGAATCAACCAGTGGCCAAGTCTTGCTTCCCGACGAAGTAAAAATCTGTGAAAGTGAGTTATAGTCCCACTTTTAAAATCTAATATTTTTGGGATGAGAATACATGCAGGTTTTATAAATGATTTACAAAATAGACACAAGTACGTGAAACTACATTCTATGGTTGAATTATCGAAATCGAATATGCCCCTTTTTATTAAGTCTGGTAATCTAAGAATTAGGGAACAGACACCCTAATTGACGCGAATCCAAAAGATAGATCTATCGGGTCCAACAAGCCCCATCCAAAGTACCGGATGCTTTAGTACTTCAAAATTTATATCATATCCGAAGGGTGTCCCGGAATGATGGGGATATTCTTATATATGCATCTTGTTAATGTCGGTTACCAGGTGTTCACCATATGAATGATTTTTATCTCTTTGTATGGGATGTGTATTGAAATATGAAATCTTGTGGTCTATTGTTACAATTTGATATATATAGGTTAAACCTATAACTCACCAACATTTTTGTTGACGTTTAAAGCATGTTTATTCTCATGTGAATATTAAGAGCTTCCGCTGTTGCATACTAAAATAAGGACAAGATTTGGAGTCCATGTTTGTATGATATTGTGTAAAAACTGCATTCAAGAAACTGATTTCGATGTAACATATTTGTATTGTAAACCATTATGTAATGGTCGTGTGTAAACAGGATATTTTAGATTATCATTATTTGATAATCTACGTAAAGCTTTTTAAACCTTTATTTATGAAATAAAGGTTATGGTTTGTTTTAAAAATGAATGCAGTCTTTGAAAAACGTCTCATATAGAGGTCAAAACCTCGCAACGAAATCAATTAATATGGAACGTTTTTAATCAATAAGAACGGGACATTTCACTTGTTGAAGGAACATCTCCTTCAACTGTGTAATCATGTCGTATGCACTATGATGCTTAAAATCCTTTTGGAGTTCGGGTATCATAGTCCCAAGCATGAGGCAAGAAACTTGCACTGAATCGGTGCAATATTTCTCCCAATAAGCCATGCCTTCCGTATCATCCTCGTCCGGTTGATCGGGAATGGGGTCTTCCAACACATAAGCCCTATCCTCAAGTTTGAGGACAATTCTTAGATTGCGGAACCAATCCATGAAGTTCGTATGGTTGAGTTTTTCTTTTTCGAGGATTGACCTCAACGATAGGTTGTTAAAGTTGATAGGTACGTTTGGAATGTTGTTGTTGTTATTGGCGGCCATCTACAAAATTTAACAAAGTTGTTTAAGTATCAATTTTAATTTAACAATCAATACCCTTTAAATCTAATTGATATTTATTAAATTTTAGAATCCAACGGTAAACCAAATTTCGGTTAGGTGACCTTTATCCCGTCATTTGATTTAGCTAGGTAGTCATTATATGACAATTGTAATCCTTTTGCAACTTCTAAGTTATGGGATCATGCAATCCTTTTGCATGGCATATTATCCCATCAACGCCTATTTGTTCCTCATGCTTCGGTGACCCTAAGTTCATGATTCCCAAATCAAGTCGTCCTACTTGTGTAAACGTGTAAATTTAACATACAAGTGTTTAGGTGACCTTTATCCCACAAGTGTGCGAAATTCACCTTAATCATATTAGTTTGCTCATAACGGTTAGGTGACCTTTATCCCATTATGAGTTCCCTAATATTTTTAAGTGTTGCACAAAAGGATGGCGTTTAACTTGTTTACCTTGTTAATAAGGGATTTTAAGTTTTCATTAATTCTAGTTTGAGAAAACAATCATGCCATGCACCAACATGCATTTAGTGTATGGTTCATTTGAAATCCATTTTCAAGTCTTGTAATTTTAGTCAATTACTTGATATAAACCATTTTATATATATGATCCTTATCATGTTCTTAATAACCGATTATTAATGTCCTTTTAGCCATTTTTAATTTAACCATTTAAATTGACGTTTTGCATGTCGTTAATAATGTTTTAATTTAACCAATTAAATTGCCATTTTCTAGTTGTTGACTTGTGTGATTAACTTGTAGCATACAAACATACAATCCACATAATCATACAAAACAACCACGCATGCAAAATCATATGTTCACAATCAAGCCATTTTGGTGGACATTTGTTTAGCCGAAAACAAATGCCACCGGTGAAGGGGTTATAACACAAAGTAGGAGATTTTAAATCTCCCACTTAATCTTGCATCCAAATGCTTCTTCATGTGTTCTTCAAGTCTTCATCATCTTCATTATTTTACAAAATATATCCTAATACATTTTGTCTAAAAAAAATTGAAAATACAACCTAATCTATTTTATATACCAAATATAAAATAAATTACATAACCAAATGAATAATTATTACAAACCAAATTGAATAAATCATTACAAACCAAATTGATGAATAAATCAACCAAACGAACATTCATTCAAACACAAGGTCGTGGCTATGATTGTGAACAATAAATATGACCAAAATGGAACAACCCAAAACCCATTTTGGGTGTCCAAGAATTCGGCCAAACCAAGCAACCCTCCAAACCCGAAAAGTTTTTGTAATCTACTTTCATGCATGTTTATAGATTACAAAATTCATGGGTTTATAAACCATATAAGAAGCATATTCCAAAGACCTCGGCTCGAGATACCAATGTTGGAATTCAATATAACAACATGTTCTTAATGTTAACATAATTACTAAATCAATTTAGTAAGAAATATAGCAAGCGGAAGCATGACATATTAAGAAAACAATTGTATATATTAAACCATTTTAGTTGAATTCCAAGTAGATATCAAGTCTTGATAATATGCTTACAAATATAACAAGTATAAGAAAAAGTTTATACCTCCTCAATGAGTAAGAAATGAGCTGAATTTTGGACAGCAACTATCTCCAAGAGTTGATGATGAATGGAGCTTCAAAGCAATGAAACCTCAAGAGATAATACCCCAAAATTTTACCCAACACCTAATACTTTAGTTAGGATTTAATTAGACACTTGAATTGAGCTTGAAAAAGAATTTTAGAACTCCCTTTTGGTGTAAAAAAGGCCACGGCCTGCTGCTTATGCAGAATCCTAGTTGTGCAGTTTTTTTCAAGCTAAAATGTAAAGATACACTTGATTGAAGTGGTCAAGTCTTGGTTTAAGTAAATAGCATGCACCTCTAAAGTTGTGTGTGGGTTGGAAGTAACAAAATGAGCATGGGTTCATGTCTTGAAGACCAAAATTCTGCACACTCATTATATAAAATAATAATGTTATATATATACACATAAACTTGATATATATATATATATATATATATATATATATATATATATATATATATATATATATATATATATATATAAACATGTATTTATTTTTGTTACTTTCACATTTTATAAACATTTTTTTATAAAATATAACACAACATAATCATTTAAACCTATAAACAATTATATATAAATTATCCATATAATTTATCTCAAGTGATCATATTTTAGAAAACCGATTTTCTAAAGTCCAAGTGTCGCGTATTTATTCAACGAGTATTTATTCAACGACCCAATCGTCAAGACTAAATACGTTTTAAGGTGTCGGTAAGTTTGTTATTGGGTATGACCCGACTTGGATCATAACAGCCACATTAATTTAATATGTCGCTCGGGCATACGAAATACCTTCATATAACATAAAGAATTGAGGGTGGGTCAAGGAAAATTTTCTCTCTATCTTTATTCCATATCAAGATTAGTATTATTGAGAATACTAATCAACGATATTCTTGTGTCTTGAAGGAACAATGTGTAACGACCCGCACTTTTTCGATCATTCTATACTTATAAGATTAATATTTACATAAATTAAACCTTGCCAACATGATAAGCAATCCAAATTGTCGAGACTTATATTTCCGAAAAGAGTTTTACACAACGTTTGACCGTCTAGTTTGACCGATGATATCACGAACTATACAATATATGATAATTATACGTTTGTGTATATATATATGTATATATACATATTTAACATGATTAATGAATGTTTTAATATCTCATTTTGTATTAATAACAACAAGTTATATGTGTATTTTGAAACTACTAACTTAAGTTTTCAAAACGATAACAATACGTAACGTTATTTGACTTAAATACTTAAGACTATAATGTTTATACATATATTGTATAAGTAATGTATTTAATCACTTTTAAGAACTTAAATACATAAAATCATATAAGTGTATTCACAAAAGATAGCTATATTTGAATCCTCATTCCATTTTTCACAAAATTTCTATACGTATATTTAGAGTATTTGTACTCGTATCATACCTAGCTTCTATACGTATTTACTAATAGTAAATACACATCAAAATCACCACCTAACCAGCCATGTTCATGCCCTTAGAGCTAGGTAATTGTATTTGGAAACAATTAGGACTAGATACATAAAATGATTACTTGAAAATTTTGTCCATATACTCCTTATGCCACGTTTTTTTGTAGTATATATACATGATCATTTTGCTTCATTTACTACTTCAATTTCCTAGCTAAAACACACACTCTTTCTTACTCTCTAAACTCCATAACAACCCAGCAAAATTCCATAAAGATCTAGCTTCAAAAACCATACTAAAACACCATAAGAAAACCATACAAAAACACTTCAAGAAAACCTTCCAAGAACACCAACTTACTATCAATCTTTCATCCACTTCTATCACCCTTTTGATTCTAGCTTCTTACTTCTCTTTTACAGCAAACTTATCCAAGGAACTTGAGGTAGAATCTATGTTCATAACCTTATTCGATTCATATATATATAGCTATCTTATTTTGTGGTACAAAAGTTTAACAACAAGAACATAGTTTGAATGTTTTCAAACTTGTTTGCAAACTAAATAGATCCTTCTAACTTAACTTTTAAAATACTTCAAGACCTGTAATATAACTTATGTATATGCTAATTTAACAAGGTAAAACTTGGTTTTTCAAAGTATAAGTATTTTTAGAAAAATGGTCATTAAATGATTTTGTTGTAACAAAAATGTTTAACTTCATATGTTTCACTAAACTTTCACCTATGCCGTATGATTTTGAATACAAACCAAGGTATTTACAGTTCATAGTCTTAAAGAAGAACTCGATCCAAGAAGATGGCAATTTGAATCAACGAAAACGGACTTGTAACGAAGAAACTATGACCGAAACAAAATTGGCTATCCTAGACATTTTCAACTTCGGGATTCATTGGAAAAATTTACATAAAATCACATACTTCTAAGATAACATGATATTTTATATATATGTACTCATAATTCAATTTCATATGGTTCAGGATCACCCGTAAGCAACACGAGAAGATTAATCATAAGATCCCATGATTGTACGCAACACGTCATTTGACAACACCGGTACCATGGGTCAAGATTAATCTCGACCAATACATTTATGATGGGGTTTTACGGGAGTTTTATTTATTTCGTTGGGGGTTGTATTTATTCATTGCGGGTATATTAAACATCTAAAAATGAACCATTAAAATTGAATTACTAACATCGGACTGCTAACTACGGACTAAGGAATTATTCAAAGTATTAAAAGTATAACAAGTATATATTTATAACGTTTGTTTAAAAATGAAAACATATTGATATATTATATATGGATAGGTTCGTGATATCAACCGGAAGACCGAGTCAAAATATATATATCATCAAGACAAGGGTGAGTATATAGTCCCACTTTTAAACTCTAAATATTTCGGGATGAGAATACATGTATTTTATGTTTTACGATATGGACACAAGTAACTGAAAAATATGTTCTACGTTGAGTTGTACCACTGGCATACTTCCCTGTAGCTTGGTAACTAATATTTACAGCGGTATTGTAAACGCGAATCCTGTTGATAGATCTATCGGGCCTGACAACCCCAACCGGACTGGACGACCAGTATTCAACGGTTGCACAGTACTTCGTTTTGTGACTACACTTGGTACGGTGTAGTAAGATTTCATATTAAAGGGAATATGCGACGTGAAAATGTTAAGTATGGTTACCAAGTGCTCAACCACTTAGAATACTTTTATTAAACTGTTTATATACGAAATCTTGTGGTCTATATATATATTGCTGCCGGCATTAAACCTATATCTCACCAACTTTATGTTGACCTTTTAAAACATGTCTATTCTCAGGTGATTTCTAAAGCTTCCGTTGCATCATGTTGGATCTAACCAGGATCTTGCGTACGCATGTTTGTGTCAAAAATAAAACTGCATATCCGAGATGTTGTATTGTAAAATATGCTAGAAACCGTGTTGTTGTCATCATTTGTAAAGTTTGTAAGTCGAAGATTATCGCTAAACGTTAATTTTTTTTATTGTCTTAAGCTTGTAACAAAAATAATGGTTATGGTTTGTAATGTATAATATATGCAGTTTTCTTTCAAAAATGTCTCATATAGAGGTCAATACCTCGCAATGAAATCATACGTTATCTAACGCGTTCTTATGGTTAAGGACGGGTTATGACATGTGGTATCAGAGCGTTGGTCTTAGCGAACCAGGTTTGCATTAGTGTGTCTAACCAAGAAGTCGTTAGGATACATTAGTAAAGTCTGGACTTTGACCGGGTCTGATTTTAAAAACCATTGCTTATCACTGTTGGTTAAAATTTATATGTAAATATTATGTAAGTACTAATGGGTTAGTTGTTATGTGATAGATGTCGGGCTCGAAACTTATTATCACATTCAGCGACTCCGAATCAGAACCTTCAGATTGTGTTTCAGTCATTAACATATCCGATGACGAAAGTGGTATTTTTGGGGAAGACTCACAATTTCCGGATGAACCAACTATTGAAATATCGGAAAGTGAACCCGAGGAGGAAAGTGAACCCGAAGAGGAAAGTGAACCCGAAGAAGAAAGTGAACCCGAGGAAGAAATACTAGAAATTACGAAAGAAAAATTCGATCAAGGAAAGAAACGAAAAGCGAATGAATTAGAAAATTCAAATCCCGAACTTAGTGAGAATGACGTGGCACCAATTCCACTCAACACTACCACCCCTATCCCCGCTATTCCTATTAGTGCTATCCCCGCATCTAGTTCTTCGGCACCTCAGCCAAAACGTAGGGAGACAGCTAGGATTCGCGTTGGGGGATTCCCTGGACATAAATGTTTTGGGAAATAGACCAAATGATGCGCTGCCGTATTAAACCATGGAATCACATAATGTTTTGTATAATATTATTAGTGTGGTTTGTTTAAAGTTTGATGTAAGCATATGTAAAATAGCGAAGTATGAAATGCAATAATTTTCCATGGTTAAGTATTATTTAGATTGTAGTAATTGATTCTGTACTAAGCTATTAAGTATGAACATTAACGGGTAGGTACTACCCAAGATATAATTATAAAACGCTAATAAGAAGAAAAGGCTTTTATAATAATACCTGGTTCATATTATTAACAAGCTATAAATGTACTATAAATACACACTACATCTATAATATTCCATGTGAATAATTATTTTCTTTCATTAGGAAATGGCGCGATTGAATCGAATGACGGAACAAGAACTCGAGGAACTCATCAACCAGCGAGTGAACGACAGAATGTTATGGGTTGAGGCTGCAAGAGCTGCTGCAGTTAATCCAAATCCTCGTGTAGGATGTACTTACAAGACTTTCCAAGCTTGCAAACCTTCATCATTCAGTGGAACGGAAGGACCGATCGGTTTAACCCGATGGATAGAAAAGATGGAGACTGTGTTCAAAATCAGTGGTTGTGATGAAAAAGACATGACCAAGTTTGCATCATGCACTTTACAAGATAGTGCACTCACATGGTGGAAGAATTATGTGAAGGCGGTAGGAGGAGATGTAGCTTATGATACTCCATGGGAAGAATTCAAAGCAATGATAATCACCGAGTATTGTCCAAGGAATGAGGTTATTAAGTTAGAAGATGAGTTACGAAGTTTGAAGGTGGTTGGTACTGAAATCACCAACTACAATCAGCGATTCATGGAATTGGTTTTACTATGTCCTGAATTGGTTCCAACCGAAGCACGGAAGATTGAAATGTACAAAGGTGGTTTGCCCAAAAAGGTCAAGGCAAACGTTACGGCGTCGAAACCTAAGACAATTCATGAAGCTATAACCATGGCGAACGAGTTAATGGATCAGGTCATTCTGGATAAGAAAGCATTCACTACTGAGGTGAAGGTATCGAGTAACAAAAGGAAGTGGAACGGAAATTATGATCGAGGTTACCAACAACAACCTTATAAGAAACAAGAAACCACGAAAGGTGCGGGTAGCGGTTCAGGCTTTGGTTACAAAGGACAAAGTCCTTTATGCAACCGATGTCACAAACATCATTTTGGTTACTGTAGTGTGTTGTGCACTAAATGCAATAGACAGGGACATCTTGCTGAAGATTGTAAGGCTCTCGTTACAAATGCAAATGGTAACAAGACTCCTGCCACCAACGCAAATAGAACTGCTTTGGCTAACATTACTTGTTTTGGGTGTGGAAAACAAGGTCATTATAAGAGCCAGTGCCCGAATCAGAATGGCGGACCTGCACGTGGAAGAGCGTTTGTTATTAATGCTAGAGAGGCACGAGAAGACCCGGAACTTGTTACGGGTACGTTTACCATTAATAACTTATCAGCATCTATTTTATTTGATACTGGCGCCGATAGAAGTTACGTGTGTATAAATTTTTACACTAAATTGAATTGTTCATCATTACCTCTAGATGCTAAGTACTTGATTGAGTTAGCTAATGGTAAGCTAATTAAAGCCGATAAAATTTGTCGTGATTGTGAAATAAATCTAGCCGGAGAAACGTTTAAAATCGACTTAATACCCGTAGAATTAGGAGGTTTTGATGTAATAGTCGGCATGGACTGGATGTCCAAAATAGGAGCGGAAGTTGTTTGTGCCAAGAAGGCAATTCGTATTCCTGGTAAGGATAAAATACCGGTGATGATTTATGGAGAGAAGGGTAATTCAAAGCTAAAACTCATTAGCTGTTTGAAAGCCAAGAAGTGTTTAGAAAAGGGATGTTACGCTATTTTAGCACATGTTAATAAAGTCGAAAAGAAAGAAAAGTGCATCAACGACGTGCCTGTGGCAAGAGATTTTCCTGAAGTTTTTCCGGAAGAATTGCCGGGATTACCTCCATTTAGATCGGTAGAATTTCAAATAGATTTAGTACCAGGAGCTGCACCAGTGGCTCGTGCTCCATATAGACTTGCACCGTCCGAATTAAAAGAACTTCAAAGTCAGTTAAAAGAATTATTGGACCGTGGATTCATACGACCAAGTACATCACCGTGGGGAGCTCCAATTTTGTTTGTCAAGAAGAAAGACGGATCTTTCCGAATGTGTATAGATTATCGTGAATTAAATAAGTTAACTATCAAGAATCGGTATCCACTACCGAGAATTGATGACTTATTTGATCAATTGCAAGGATCATGTGTTTATTCGAAAATCGACTTAAGATCGGGCTATCATCAACTACGCGTCAAAGAAGAGGATATTCCGAAAACTGCTTTTCGGACACGTTATGGTCATTACGAATTTTTAGTCATGCCGTTTGGATTGACGAATGCGCCAGCTGTATTCATGGACCTCATGAATCGAGTTTGTAGTCCGTATTTAGATAAGTTTGTTATCGTTTTCATTGATGATATTCTTATCTATTCCAAGAGTGAGCAAGAGCATGAAGAGCATTTAAGGTTGATATTGGAGTTGTTAAGAAAAGAACAACTATATGCTAAATTTTCTAAGTGTGCTTTTTGGTTGAAAGAAGTGCAATTTCTTGGCCACGTTGTTAATAGCGAAGGAATTCAGGTTGATCCAGCAAAAACTGAAGCTATTGAAAAATGGGAGACTCCTAAGACGCCAACACAGATACGCCAATTTTTGGGTTTAGCCGGTTATTATAGAAGGTTTATTCAAGATTTTTCCCGAATAGCTAAGCCGTTGACAGCGTTAACACAAAAAGGGAAGAAATATGAATGGACCTCGGAGCAGGAGAACGCATTTCAAATACTGAAGAAGAAGTTAACTACGGCGCCTATATTATCGTTACCAGAAGGAAACGATGATTTCGAAATATATTGTGACGCTTCGCGACAAGGTTTTGGTTGTGTTCTTATGCAACGAAAGAAAGTAATTGCATTTGCATCCCGACAATTGAAGATTCACGAGCGGAATTATACGACGCATGATCTAGAACTGGGAGCAGTCGTGTTTGCATTGAAGATGTGGAGACATTACTTGTATGGGGTTAAATTCACTGTATTTACTGATCATAAAAGCCTTCAACATATTTTTGATCAGAAACAATTGAACATGAGGCAACGTAGGTGGGTCGAGTTAATAAACGACTATGATTGTGAGATTCGCTATCATCCCGGGAAAGCGAATGTAGTGGCTGACGCATTAAGCAGAAAGGAACGAGAACCAATTCGAGTACGTGCGATGAACATAAAAATTCGCATGAATCTCAACTCACAAATCAAAGAAGTTCAACGAGAAGCACTTACTAAAGAAAATATAGGAAATGAAATAATGAAGAAGTATGAGAAGCAACTCGTTATGCGGGAAGATGGAATTCGATATTTTGCAAATCGTATTTGGGTACCGAAGTTGGGTGGATTAAGGAAGTTGATATTGAACGAGGCACATAAGACAAGATATTCGATACATCCTGGAGTTGGAAAGATGTATCAAGATCTTAAGACACGTTATTGGTGGCCTAATTTAAAGACCGACGTTGCAACATATGTTGGGGAGTGTTTAACTTGTTCTAAGGTCAAAGCAGAACACCAGAAGCCGTCAGGGTTACTTCAACAACCAGAAATCCCAGAATGGAAATGGGATGGTATTACCATGGATTTCATCACGAAGTTACCAAAGACTGCCTGGGGATACGACACCATTTGGGTAATTGTTGATCGTCTCACCAAGTCTGCACATTTCTTACCTATAAAGGAAACGGATAGAATGGAGAAACTATTACGATTGTATATAAAGGAAGTTGTTTCAAGGCATGGAATACCTATTTCCATTATATCTGATCGTGATAGTAGATTTACCTCAAAGTTCTGGCAATCACTACAGGAGGCACTAGGAACTCGTTTGGATATGAGTACCGCATATCATCCACAAACCGACGGGCAGAGTGAAAGAACAATTCAGACTCTTGAAGACATGCTCAGGGCATGTGTGATCGATTTTGGAAACGGATGGGATAAATATCTACCGTTAGCAGAATTCTCGTATAATAATAGTTATCATGCGAGCATTGGAGCTGCGCCATTCGAAGCATTGTACGGAAGGAAGTGTAGATCTCCTATCTGTTGGAATGAAGTAGGAGATCGACAATTAACGGGTCCCGAGATCATACACGAAACGAATGAGAAGATTGTACAAATCAAGGAGAGATTGAAAACAGCCCGTAGTCGCCAAAAGAGCTACGCCGATGTTCGAAGGAAACCATTAGAGTTTCAGGTCGGGGACATGGTTATGCTAAAGGTGTCACCTTGGAAAGGTGTAATACGTTTCGGCAAAAGGGGTAAACTGAACCCAAGGTACGTAGGCCCGTTCAAGATCATCGAACGCATTGGACCGGTAGCTTATCGACTCGAGTTACCGCAACAACTCGCCGGAGTACATAATACCTTTCACGTCTCAAACCTTAAGAAGTGTCTTGCAAAGGAAGACCTCACCATTCCTCTTGAAGAAATCCATGTCGACGAGAAACTACAATTCGTCGAAGAACCAATTGAAATCATGGACCGTGAAGTTAAACAGCTCAAACAGAGCAATATACCGATTGTTAAGGTTCGTTGGAATGCTAGAAGAGGTCCCGAGTTTACTTGGGAATGAGAGGATCAGATGAAACGAAAGTATCCGCATTTGTTTCTCGATGACGCAAAATAGGTACAATTTTAAAATTTCGGGACGAAATTTATTTAACGGGGAGGTAATGTAACGACCCGCACTTTTTCGATCATTCTATACTTATAAGATTAATATTTACATAAATTAAACCTTGCCAACATGATAAGCAATCCAAATTGTCGAGACTTATATTTCCGAA
Organism: Rutidosis leptorrhynchoides; assembly: GCF_046630445.1. Taxonomy (NCBI): domain Eukaryota; kingdom Viridiplantae; phylum Streptophyta; class Magnoliopsida; order Asterales; family Asteraceae; genus Rutidosis; species Rutidosis leptorrhynchoides. The sequence goes on from NC_092340.1 coordinate 206,500,903, forward strand.
AAGAGTTTTACACAACGTTTGACCGTCTAGTTTGACCGATGATATCACGAACTATACAATATATGATAATTATACGTTTGTGTATATATATATGTATATATACATATTTAACATGATTAATGAATGTTTTAATATCTCATTTTGTATTAATAACAACAAGTTATATGTGTATTTTGAAACTACTAACTTAAGTTTTCAAAACGATAACAATACGTAACGTTATTTGACTTAAATACTTAAGACTATAATGTTTATACATATATTGTATAAGTAATGTATTTAATCACTTTTAAGAACTTAAATACATAAAATCATATAAGTGTATTCACAAAAGATAGCTATATTTGAATCCTCATTCCATTTTTCACAAAATTTCTATACGTATATTTAGAGTATTTGTACTCGTATCATACCTAGCTTCTATACGTATTTACTAATAGTAAATACACATCAAAATCACCACCTAACCAGCCATGTTCATGCCCTTAGAGCTAGGTAATTGTATTTGGAAATAATTAGGACTAGATACATAAAATGATTACTTGAAAATTTTGTCCATATACTCCTTATGCCACGTTTTTTTGTAGTATATATACATGATCATTTTGCTTCATTTACTACTTCAATTTCCTAGCTAAAACACACACTCTTTCTTACTCTCTAAACTCCATAACAACCCAGCAAAATTCCATAAAGATCTAGCTTCAAAAACCATACTAAAACACCATAAGAAAACCATACAAAAACACTTCAAGAAAACCTTCCAAGAACACCAACTTACTATCAATCTTTCATCCACTTCTATCACCCTTTTGATTCTAGCTTCTTACTTCTCTTTTACAGCAAACTTATCCAAGGAACTTGAGGTAGAATCTATGTTCATAACCTTATTCGATTCATATATATATAGCTATCTTATTTTGTGGTACAAAAGTTTAACAACAAGAACATAGTTTGAATGTTTTCAAACTTGTTTGCAAACTAAATAGATCCTTCTAACTTAACTTTTAAAATACTTCAAGACCTGTAATATAACTTATGTATATGCTAATTTAACAAGGTAAAACTTGGTTTTTCAAAGTATAAGTATTTTTAGAAAAATGGTCATTAAATGATTTTGTTGTAACAAAAATGTTTAACTTCATATGTTTCACTAAACTTTCACCTATGCCGTATGATTTTGAATACAAACCAAGGTATTTACAGTTCATAGTCTTAAAGAAGAACTCGATCCAAGAAGATGGCAATTTGAATCAACGAAAACGGACTTGTAACGAAGAAACTATGACCGAAACAAAATTGGCTATCCTAGACATTTTCAACTTCGGGATTCATTGGAAAAATTTACATAAAATCACATACTTCTAAGATAACATGATATTTTATATATATGTACTCATAATTCAATTTCATATGGTTCAGGATCACCCGTAAGCAACACGAGAAGATTAATCATAAGATCCCATGATTGTACGCAACACGTCATTTGACAACACCGGTACCATGGGTCAAGATTAATCTCGACCAATACATTTATGATGGGGTTTTACGGGAGTTTTATTTATTTCGTTGGGGGTTGTATTTATTCATTGCGGGTATATTAAACATCTAAAAATGAACCATTAAAATTGAATTACTAACATCGGACTGCTAACTACGGACTAAGGAATTATTCAAAGTATTAAAAGTATAACAAGTATATATTTATAACGTTTGTTTAAAAATGAAAACATATTGATATATTATATATGGATAGGTTCGTGATATCAACCGGAAGACCGAGTCAAAATATATATATCATCAAGACAAGGGTGAGTATATAGTCCCACTTTTAAACTCTAAATATTTCGGGATGAGAATACATGTATTTTATGTTTTACGATATGGACACAAGTAACTGAAAAATATGTTCTACGTTGAGTTGTACCACTGGCATACTTCCCTGTAGCTTGGTAACTAATATTTACAGCGGTATTGTAAACGCGAATCCTGTTGATAGATCTATCGGGCCTGACAACCCCAACCGGACTGGACGACCAGTATTCAACGGTTGCACAGTACTTCGTTTTGTGACTACACTTTGTACGGTGTAGTAAGATTTCATATTAAAGGGAAATGCGACGTGAAAATGTTAAGTATGGTTACCAAATGCTCAACCACTTAGAATACTTTTATTAAACTGTTTATATACGAAATCTTGTGGTCTATATATATATTGCTGCCGGCATTAAACCTATATCTCACCAACTTTATGTTGACCTTTTAAAACATGTCTATTCTCAGGTGATTTCTAAAGCTTCCGTTGCATCATGTTGGATCTAACCAGGATCTTGCGTACGCATGTTTGTGTCAAAAATAAAACTGCATATCCGAGATGTTGTATTGTAAAATATGCTAGAAACCGTGTTGTTGTCATCATTTGTAAAGTTTGTAAGTCGAAGATTATCGCTAAACGTTAATTTTTTTTATTGTCTTAAGCTTGTAACAAAAATAATGGTTATGGTTTGTAATGTATAATATATGCAGTTTTCTTTCAAAAATGTCTCATATAGAGGTCAATACCTCGCAATGAAATCATACGTTATCTAACGCGTTCTTATGGTTAAGGACGGGTTATGACACAATGCCTCCTCACCGAGGTCAATGTAATGAAACTTCCAAACAAGCTCCACAATGAATGATTGCCACCACCGTAGATGCGGCCATGGCCGATCACTCCTTCAACAACAATAACAATAACAACAACCATAACAACAACAACAATCATGGAGCCGGTAATTCAAACGAGGGGTGCTCCTACAAGAACTTCATGGGTGAAAACCTCACACTTTTGATGGAACCGGGGGACCGGTTGCTCTCACCCGATGGTTTGAACAAACGGAAGCCATTTTTAGCATAAGCGATTACCGGGACCAAGACAAAGTTAAGTACTCCACTCACATGTGTAGTGACCCAAACTTTTCCATGTTTATATATATATATATATATTAAATGAAATTGTTATTTACATGATTAAGTGTTTCCAACATGTTAAGCAATCAAACTTGTTAAGACTTGATTAATTGAAATAGGTTTCATATAGACAATTGACCACCCAAGTTGACCGGTGATTCACGAACGTTAAAACTTGTAAAAACTATATGATGACATATATATGGTTATATATATAGTTAACATGATATTATGATAATTAAACATATAATTAAGTATATTAACAATGAACTTCATTTGTAAAAACAAGACTACTAACTTAATGATTTTGAAACGAGACATATATGTAAGGATTATCGTTGTAACGACATTTAATGTATATATATCATATTAAGAGATATTCGTACATCATAATATCATGATAATATAATAATTTAAAATCTCATTTGATATTATAAACATTGGGTTAACAACATTTAACAAGATCGTTAACCTAAAGGTTTCAAAACAACACTTACATGTAACGACTAACGATGACTTAACGACTCAGTTAAAATGTATATACATGTAGTGTTTTTATATGTATTCATACACTTTTGAAAGACTTCAAGACACTTATCAAAATACTTCTACTTAACAAAAATGCTTACAATTACATCCTCGTTCAGTTTCATCAACAATTCTACTCGTATGCACCCGTATTCGTACTCGTACAATACACAGCTTTTAGATGTATGTACTGTTGGTATATATAATCCAATGATCAGCTCTTAGCAGCCCATGTGAGTCACCTAACACATGTGGGAACCATCATTTGGCAACTAGCATGAAATATCTCATAAAATTACAAAAATATGAGTAATCATTCATGACTTATTTACATGAAAACAAAATTACATATCCTTTATATCTAATCCATACACTAACGACCAAAAACACCTACAAACACTTTCATTCTTAAATTTTCTTCATCTAATTGATCTCTCTCAAGTTATAACTTCAAGTTCTAAGTGTTCTTCATAAATTCTACAAGTTCTAGTTACATAAAATCAAGAATACTTTCAAGTTTGCTAGCTCACTTCCAATCTTGTAAGGTGATCATCCAACCTCAAGAAATATTTGTTTCTTACAGTAGGTTATCATTCTAATACAAGGTAATAATCATATTCAAACTTTGGTTCAATTTATATAACTATAACAATCTTATTTCAAGTGATGATCTTACTTGAACTTGTTTTCGTGTCATGATTCTGCTTCAAGAACTTCGAGCCATCCAAGGATCCGTTGAAGCTAGATCCATTTTTTTCTTTTTCAGTAAGTTTATCCAAGGAACTTAAGGTAGTAATGATTTTCATAACATCATTCGATTCATACATAAAAAGCTATCATATTCGAAGTGGTAAACTAGTAATCACTAGAACATAGTTTAGTTAATACTAAACTTGTTCGCAAATAAAGTTAATCCTTCTAACTACACCTTTAAAATCAACTATACACATGATCTATATCTATATGATATGCTAACTTAATGATTTAAAACCCGGAAACACGATAAACACCATAAAACCAGATTTACGCCGTCATAGTTACAACCGGGGGCTGTTTTGGTTTGGATAATTAAAAACTATGAAAAACTTTGATTTAAAAGCTATACTTCTGGGAAAATGATTTTTCTTATGAACATGAAACCATATCCAAAAATCATGGTTAAACTCAAAGTGAAAGTATGTTTTTCAAAACAGTCATCAAGATGTCGTTCTTTCGATGGAAATGACTACCTCTTTCAAAAACGACTTGTAACTTGTATTTCCGACTATAAACCTATACCTTTTCTATTTAGTTTCATAAATTCAAGTTCAATACGAAATCGTGGCCGCTTAAATCACTCAAAACGGATTAGAAACGAAGAAATGGCGAGCAAAACAAAATTAGTAAAAACTACTCATTTTAGCTACGTGAAAGTTGGTAACAAATCTATTCCAACCATAACTTAATCAACTTGTATTGTATATTATGTAATCTTGAGATACCATAGACACGTATACAATGTTTGGACCTATCATGTCGACACATCTATATATATTTCGGAACAACCATAGACACTCTATATGTGAATGTTAGAGTTAGCTATACAGGGTTGAGGTTGATTCCAAAATATATATAGTTTGAGTTGTGATCAATACTGAGATATGTATACACTGGGTCGTGGATTGATTCAAGATAATATATATTGATTTATTTCTGTACATCTAACTGTGGACAACTAGTTGTAGGTTACTAACGAGGACAGCTGACTTAATAAACTTAAAACATCAAAATGTATTAAAAGTGTTGTAAATATATTTTGAACATACTTCGATATATATGTACATATTTGTTATAGGTTCGTGAATCGACCAGTGGCCAAGTCTTACTTCCCGATGAAGTAAAAAAATCTGCGAAAGTGAGTTATAGTCCCACTTTTAAAATCTAATATTTTTGGGATGAGAATACATGCAGGTTTTATAAATGATTTACAAAATAGACACAAGTACGTGAAACTACATTCTATGGTTGAATTATCGAAATCAAATATGCCCCTTTTATAAAGTCTTGTAATCTAAGAATTAGGGAACAGACACCCTATTTGACGTGAATCCTAAAGATAGATCTATTGGGCATAACAAACCCCATCCAAAGTACCAGATGCTTTAGTACTTCGAAATTTATATCATATCCGAAGGGTGTCCCGGAATGATGGGGATATTCTTATATATGCATCTTGTTAATGTCGGTTACCAGGTGATCACCATATGAATGATTTTTATCTCTATGTATGGGATGTGTATTGAAATATGAAATCTTGTGGTCTATTATTATGATTTGATAATATATAGGTTAAACCTATAACTCACCAACATTTTTGTTGACGTTTTAAGCATGTTTATTCTCAGATGATTATTAAGAGCTTCCGCTATCGCATAATTAAATAAGGACGAGATTTGGAGTCCATGCTTGTATAATATTGTGTAAAAACTGCATTCAAGAAACTTATTTCGTTGTAACATATTTGTATTGTAAACCATTATGTAATGGTCACGTGTAAACAGGATATTTTAGATTATCATTATTTGATAATCTACGTAAAGCTTTTTAAACCTTTATTGATGAAATAAAGGTTATGGTTTATTTTAAAATGAATGCAGTCTTTGAAAAACGTCTCATATAGAGGTCAAAACCTCGCAACGAAATCAATTAATATGGAACGTTTTTAATCAATAAGAACGGGACATTTCAGTTGGTATCCGAGCATTGGTCTTAGAGAACCAGAATTTTTCATTAGTGTGTCTTATCGAGTTTGTTAGGATGCATTAGTGAGTTTGGACTTCAACCTATTTACTTGAAAAATGATTGCTTAAAAAAAATAAAAATTTGTTGGAAACTATATATTTTTAACATGTGAATATTATGTGATATATTAATCTCTTAACGTGTTTGATATTATGTGATAGATGTCTACCTCTAGAACAAGTCCCATTGACTCACCTAATAATAATGAAGAGTCAAATGTAAATTGGAATGATTCGTGGACTGATTCACAAGTTCCCGAAGAGGAACCGGAAGAAGAGTCGGAACCGGAAGAAGAATCGGAACCTGAAGAAGAATCGGAACTGGAAGAAGAAATAGAACCAGTGGGGGAAATAATAAAACGGTTAAGTAGAAGAAAATTCTCACACAACCGACCAAAGTTAATTATGGTCAATGGTGTTTCCGCCAAGGAAGCAAAGTATTGGGAGGATTACCAATTCTCTGATGAATCAGATCCCGACAAGGATTCCGATGATGTTATAGAAATTACCCCAACACAATTTAATAAGGCAAAAGAGAACAATAAGGGAAAGGGCATAAAAATAGAGAAATTTGATTCCAAACCCGATGAACTTTATATGTATCGTCAACACCCGTATTTCTTAAGTTGTGACAATAACCCGGGAACCTCTAAACCACCAGGTTTTTCTAAACCATTGTGGAAAACGACGGCTCGTATTAGGGGAAAATCATATATCCCTAGAAACTTGGCAAAACGAACCAAAAATGAAAGAAGAAGAAATGAGCGAGTCGGAATAAGATAGTTGTATTCGTGTGGTGTAATATATGTAATATAGTGTGCTTATTCTTTATGATATATGTAAAAATTGCTTGTATTAATAAGTATTTTTTTATGAATCTAACTCTTGTCTATTTTACAGTATAAAAACATAAAATGGATAGACAACCCAATATTTTAAGAGACCTACCCGGAGACATGATTGATGAAATCTTGTCTAGAGTCGGTCAGAATTCCTCGGCACAACTATTTAAGGCGAGATCAGTTTGTAAGACATTCGAAGAACGTTCCAAGAATGCCTTGGTTTATAAAAGGCTTTCGTTCGAAAGATGGGGGATATCACATTGGGAAATCCATAAGTTACGATGTGTTTACTTTGACGCATATATTGCGGGGAACCCAAATGCTATTTTACGCAACGGGTTAAGAAATTATTTTGACTCAATATATCCGAATATAGGACTTCGTGATTTAGAAAAAGCGGCTAACATGCAACATAAAGAAGCATGTTATGCTTATGGGTTAGTAATGTTCGCTTCTCACCAAAGTGAGAACAAGAACATCGGGCTACAACTATTAAACAAAACATTCCCAGAAGTGACGGAGTCGGTAATTGGGGTAAGAAATGAGGTTTTTAGATTGTTATAGGACTGTTGGACATTACGTAACCCTCGTCCCTTTGACGACGTTACAACACGCTGTCTTATCAATGGCCATAACGGTTATGTTCCACAAGACCAAGGATGGGAAGTAGTCCTAGTAAAACCAGAATGCATGACTTGTTTCTGGACGTATGAATTACGTGTCTTTATTGCCTTTGCTGAACGACTTGTGTACTAGCTTGAATTATCTTCACAACCATCTTGTATCAAATTTATTGTGTGATATATTTCATGCTATATGTAAAATAAGCGGTATTGTAAGTTTGTAAAATATTGTGTAAAAGTTTGAACGCGAAATATTATTATAATCAGTTTTTCATATAGAATTGTAGTAGTTGAATTGTATATTAGCTACTAAGTATGAACTTAACGGGTAGGTACTACCCGAATTTAAACTTCTAAAACGCTAATATGAAGAAAAAGCTTTTATAAATGAGTTCATATTATGCTACGAGATACTATTGACTACTCTTAATATTCTGTATGATTAACTTGTTTCATTTGACTATTTTGAAGGAAATGGCACCAACTACTCGACACACCTTGAATATGAGCGAAGAGGAATTTCGTGCCTTTCTTGCTTCAAACATAGCCGCAGTACAGGCTGCACTACATACCAACAATAACCTTGGATCTAGCAGTACAGGAAATCGTGTAGGATGCACCTACAAAGAAATCAGTGCCTGCAAACCTTTGGAATTTGATGGAACCGAAGGACCGATCGGATTGAAACGGTGGACCGAGAAGGTCGAATCGGTGTTTGCCATTAGTAAGTGTACTGAAGAGGACAAAGTGAAGTACACTATGCATACCTTCACAGGTACTGCGTTAACATGGTGGAATACCGATCTAGAGCAAGTGGGACAAGATGATGCTTACGCACTACCGTGGTCAGCATTCAAGCACTTGATGAACGAGAAGTACCGTCCCAGAACCGAGGTCAATAAGCTCAAGACAGAACTTAGAGGGTTACGAACCCAAGGATTTGATATTACCACGTATGAAAGATGATTCACAGAATTGTGCCTATTGTGTCCGAGAGCGTTCGAAGATGAGGAAGAGAAGATCGACGCGTTCGTGAAAGGATTACCGGAAAGAATCCAAGAAGATATAAGTTCACATGAGCCCGCCTCCATACAACAGGCATGTAGAATGGCTCACAAACTAGTGAACCAGATTGAGGAAAGAATTAAAGAACAGGCGGCTGAAGAGGCCAATGTGAAGCAAGTCAAAAGAAAGTGGGAGGAAAATGGTGATAAAAATCACCAATACAACAACAACAGCAATTACAACAATAATCGCAACAACTATCCCAACAATCGCAACATCAATCGCAACTACAACAAATGGCCCAACAACAACAACAACGACAACAACAACAGCAGCAGCAGCTACAACAATCATCCCAACAACAATAATCAGAAGCAGCTATGCCAAAGGTGTGAAAAGTATCACTCGGGGTTCTGCACCAAATTTTGCAACAAGTGTAAAAGAAATGGTCATAGCAAGGTGAAGTGTGAGGTCTATGGACCAGGGGTTAACAGAACGAAAGGAACAAATGGTGTCGGAACGAGTAATGGTGGAGCAAGTAGTGTCGGAGCAAGTTATGCCAATGTAGTTTGTTATAAATGTGGAAAACCGGGCCACATTATTAGAAATTGCCCGAACCAGGAGAACACGAATGGACAAGGCCGCGGAAGAGTTTTCAATATTAATGCGGCAGAGGCACAGGAAGACCCGGAGCTTGTTACGGGTACGTTTCTTATTGACAATAAGTCTTCTTACGTTTTATTTGATTCGGGTGTGGATAGAAGCTATATGAGTAGAGATTTTTGAGCTAAATTAAGTTGTCCATTGATGCCGTTGGATAGTAATTTTTTACTCGAATTAGCAAACGGTAAATTAATTTCAGCAGATTATATATGCCGGAATCGAGAAATTAAACTGGGTAGTCAAATATATAAGATTGATTTGATACCAGTAGAGTTAGGGAGTTTTGATGTTATAGTTGGCATGGACTGGCTGAAGAAGGTGAAAGCAGAGATCGTATGTTATAAAAATGCAATTCGCATTGTACGAGAAGAAGGAGAACCCTTAACGGTGTACGGAGAAAAGGGCAACACGAAGCTACATCTTATTAGTAATTTGAAGGCACAAAAACTAATAAGAAAAGGTTGCTATGCTGTTATAGCACACGTCGAGAAAGTACAAACTGAAGAAAAGAGCATCAATGATGTTCCCATCGCAAAAGAATTTTCCGATGTATTTCCGAAAGAATTACCGGGATTACCCCCACATCGATCCGTTGAATTTCAAATAGATCTTGTACCAGGAGCTGCACCAATAGCTCGTGCTCCTTACAGACTCGCAACCAGAGAGATGAAAGAACTGCAAAGCCAATTACAAGAACTTTTAGAGCGTGGTTTCATTCGACCAAGCACATCACCGTGGGGAGCTCCTGTTTTGTTTGTCAAGAAGAAAGATGGTACATTCAGGTTGTGTATCGACTACCGAGAGTTGAACAAACTTACCATCAAGAACCGCTACCCACTACCGAGAATCGACGACTTATTTGATCAACTACAAGGCTCGTCTGTTTATTCAAAGATTGACTTACGTTCCGGGTATCATCAAATGCGGGTGAAAGAAGATGATATTCCAAAGACTGCTTTCAGAACACGTTACGGTCATTACGAGTTTATGGTCATGCCGTTTGGTTTAACTAATGCACCAGCTGTGTTCATGGACCTTATGAACCGAGTGTGCGGACCATACCTTGACAAGTTTGTCATTGTTTTCATTGATGACATACTTATTTACTCAAAGAATGACCAAGAACACGGTGAACATTTGAGAAAAGTGTTAGAAGTATTGAGGAAGGAAGAATTGTACGCTAAGTTTTCAAAGTGTGCATTTTGGTTGGAAGAAGTTCAATTCCTCGGTCACATATTGAACAAAGAAGGTATTAAGGTGGATCTGGTAAAGATAGAAACTGTTGAAAAGTGGGAAACCCCAAAAACTCCGAAGCATATACGTCAATTTTTAGGATTGGCTGGTTACTACAGAAGATTCATCCAAGATTTCTCCAAAATAGCAAAACCCTTGACTGCATTAACGCATAAAGGGAAGAAATTTGAATGGAAGGATGAACAAGAGAAGGCGTTTCAGTTATTGAAGAAAAAGCTAACTATGGCGCCTATATTGTCATTGCCTGAAGGGAATGATGATTTTGTGATATATTGTGACGCCTCAAAGCAAGGTCTCGGTTGTGTATTAATGCAATGAACGAAGGTAATTGCTTATGCGTCTAGACAATTGAAGATTCACGAGCAAAATTATACGACGCATGATTTGGAATTAGGCGCGGTTGTTTTTGCATTAAAGACTTGGAGGCACTACTTATATGGGGTCAAAAGTATTATATATACCGACCACAAAAGTCTTCAACACATATTTAATCAGAAACAACTGAACATGAGGCAGCGTAGGTGGATTGAATTGTTGAATAATTACGACTTTGAGATTCGTTACCACCAGGGGAAGGCAAATGTGGTAGCCGAAGCCTTGAGTAGAAAGGACAGAGAACCCATTAGAGTAAAATCTATGAATATAATGATTCACAATAACCTTACTACTCAAATAAAGGAGGCGCAACAAGGAGTTTTAAAAGAGGGAAATTTAAAGAATGAAATACCCAAAGGATCGGAGAAGCATCTTAATATTCAAGAAGATGGAACCTGGTATAGGGCTGAAAGGATTTGGGTACCAAAATTTGGAGATATGAGAGAAATGGTACTTAGAGAAGCTCATAAAACCAGATACTCAATACATCCTGGAACGGGGAAGATGTACAAGGATCTCAAGAAATATTTTTGGTGGCCAGGTATGAAAGTCGATGTTGCTAAATACGTAGGGGAATGTTTGACGTGTTCTAAGGTCAAAGCAGAGCATCAGAAACCATCAGGTCTACTTCAACAACCCGAAATCCCGGAATGGAAATGGGAAAACATTACCATGGATTTCATTACTAAATTGCCAAGGACTGCAAGTGGTTTTGATACTATTTGGGTAATAGTTGATCGTCTCACCAAATCAGCACACTTCCTGCCAATAAGAGAAGATGACAAGATGGAGAAGTTAGCACGACTGTATTTGAAGGAAGTCGTCTCCAGACATGGAATACCAATCTCTATTATCTCTAATAGGGATGGCAGATTTATTTCAAGATTCTGGCAGACATTACAGCAAGCATTAGGAACTCGTCTAGACATGAGTACTGCCTATCATCCACAAACTGATAGGCAGAGTGAAAGGACGATACAAACGCTTGAAGACATGCTACGAGCATGTGTTATTGATTTCGGAAACAGTTGGGATCGACATCTACCGTTAGCAGAATTTTCCTACAACAATAGCTACCATTAAAGCATTGAGATGGCTCCGTTTGAAGCACTTTATGGTAGAAAGTGCAGGTCTCCGATTTGTTAGAGTGAAGTAGGGGATAGACAGATTACGGGTCCGGAGATAATACAAGAAACTACTGAGAAGATCATCCAAATTCAACAACGGTTGAAAATCGTCCAAAGTCAACAAAAGAGCTACGCCGACATTAAAAGAAAAGATATAGAATTTGAAATTGGAGAGATGGTCATGCTTAAGGTTGCACCTTGGAAAGGCGTTGTTCGATTTGGTAAACGAGGGAAATTAAATCCAAGGTATATCGGACCATTCAAGATTATTGATCTTGTCAGACCAGTAGCTTACCGACTTGAGTTACCTCAACAACTCACGGCTGTACATAACACTTTCCACGTCTCAAATTTGAAGAAATGTTTTGCTAAAGAAGATCTCACTATTCCGTTAGATGAAATCCAAATCAACGAAAAACTTCAATTCATCGAAGAACCCGTCGAAATAATGGATCGTGAGGTTAAAAGACTTAAGCAAAACAAGATACCAATTGTTAAGTTTCGATGGAATGCTCGTAGAGGACCCGAGTTCACCTGGGAATGAGAAGATCAGATGAAGAAGAAATACCCGCATTTATTTCCAGAAGATACGTCAACACCTCCAACTGCTTAAAATTTCGGGACGAAATTTATTTAACGGGTAGGTACTGTAGTGACCCGAACTTTTCAATGTTTATATATATTAAATAAAATTGTTATTTACATGATTAAGTGTTTCCAACATGTTAAGTAATCAAACTTGTTATGACTTGATTAATTGAAATAGGTTTCATATAGACAATTGACCACCCAAGTTGACCGGTGATTCATGAACGTTAAAACTTGTAAAAACTATATGATGACATATATATGGTTATATATATAGTTAACATGATATTATGATAAGTAAACATATCATTAAGTATATTAACAATGAACTTCATTTGTAAAAACAAGACTACTAACTTAATGATTTTGAAACGAGACATATATGTAACGATTATCGTTGTAACGACATTTAATGTATATATATATCATATTAAGAGATATTCATACATCATAATATCATGATAATATAATAATTTAAAATCTCATTTGATATTATAAACATTGGGTTAACAACATTTAACAAGATCGTTAACCTAAAGGTTTCAAAACAACACTTACATGTAACGACTAACGATGACTTAACGACTCAGTTAAAATGTATATACATGTAGTGTTTTAATATGTATTCATACACTTTTAAAGACTTCAAGACACTTATCAAAATACTTCTACTTAACAAAAATGCTTACAATTACATCCTCGTTCAGTTTCATCAACAATTCTACTCGTATGCACCCGTATTCGTACTCGTACAATACACAGCTTTTAGATGTATGTACTATTGGTATATACACTCCAATGATAAGCTCTTAGCAGCCCATGTGAGTCACCTAACACATATGGGAACCATAATTTGGCAACTAGCATGAAATATCTCATAAAATTACAAAAATATGAGTAATCATTCATGACTTATTTACATGAAAACAAAATTACATATCCTTTATATCTAATCCATACACCAACGACCAAAAACACCTACAAACACTTTCATTCTTCAATTTTCTTCATCTAATTGATCTCTCTCAAGTTCTAACTTCAAGTTCTAAGTGTTCTTCATAAATTCTACAAGTTCTAATTACATAAAATCAAGAATACTTTCAAGTTTGCTAGCTCACTTCCAATCTTGTAAGGTGATCATCCAACCTCAAGAAATCTTTATTTCTTACACTAGGTTATCATTCTAATACAAGGTAATAATCATATTCAAACTTTGGTTCAATTTCTATAACTATAACAATCTTATTTCAAGTGATGATCTTACTTTAACTTGTTTTCGTATCATGATTCTGCTTCAAGAACTTCGAGCCATCCAAGGATCCGTTGAAGCTAGATCCATTTTTCTCTTTTCCAGTAGGTTTATCCAAGGAACTTAAGGTAGTAATGATGTTCATAACATCATTCGATTCATACATAAAAAGCTATCATATTCGAAGTGGTAAACTAGTAATCACTAGAACATAGTTTAGTTAATTCTAAACTTGTTCGCAAATAAAGTTAATCCTTCTAACTACACTTTTAAAATCAACTATACACATGATCTATATCTATTTTATATGCTAACTTAATGATTTAAAATCCGGAAACACGATAAACACCATAAAACCGGATTTACGCCGTCGTAGTTACAACCGGGGGCTGTTTTGGTTTGGATAATTAAAAACTATGAAAAACTTTGATTTAAAAGCTATACTTCTGGGAAAATAATTTTTCTTATGAACATGAAACCATATCCAAAAATCATGGTTAAACTCAAAGTGAAAGTATGTTTTTCAAAACAGCCATCAAGATGTCGTTCTTTCGACGGAAATGACTACCTCTTTCAAAAACGACTTGTAACTTGTATTTCCGACTATAAACCTATACCTTTTCTGTTTAGTTTCATAAATTCAAGTCCAATATGAAACCGTGGCCGCTTAAATCACTCAAAACGGATTAGAAACGAAGAAATGGCGAGCAAAACAAAATTAGTAAAAACTACTCATTTTAGCTACGTGAAAATTGGTAATAAATCTATTCCAACCATAACTTAATCAACTTGTATTGTATATTATGTAATCTTGAAATACCATAGACACGTATACAATGTTTCGACCTATCATGTCGACACATCTATATATATTTCGAAACAACCATAGACACTCTATATGTGAATGTTGGAGTTAGCTATACAGGGTTGAGGTTGATTCTAAAATATATATAGTTTGAGTTGTGATCAATACTGAGATATGTATACACTGGGTCGTTGATTAATTCAAGATAATATATATATCGATTTATTTCTGTACATCTAACTTTGGACAACTAGTTGTAGGTTACTAACGAGGACAGCTAAATTAATAAACTTAAAACATCAAAATGTATTAAAAGTGTTGTAAATATATTTTGAACATACTTTGATATATATGTACATATTTGTTATAGGTTCGTGAATCGACCAGTGGCCAAGTCTTACTTCCCGACGAAGTAAAAAAATCTGTGAAAGTGAGTTATAGTCCCATTTTTAAAATCTAATATTTTTGGGATGAGAATACATGCAGGTTTTATAAATGATTTACAAAATAGACACAAGTACGTGAAACTACATTCTATGGTTGAATTATCAAAATCGAATATGCCCCTTTTATAAAGTCTGGTAATCTAAGAATTAGGGAACAGACACCCTAATTGACACGAATCCTAAAGATAGATCTATTGGGCCTAACAAACCCCATCCAAAGTACCGGATGCTTTAGTACTTCGAAATTTAGATCATATCCGAAGGGTGTCCCGGAATGATGGGGATATTCTTATATATGCATCTTGTTAATGTCGGTTACCAGGTGATCACCATATGAATGATTTTTATCTCTATGTATGGGATGTGTATTGAAATATGAAATCTTGTGGTCTATTATTATGATTTGATAATATATAGGTTAAACCTATCAACATTTTTATTGACGTTTTAAGCATGTTTATTCTCAGGTGATTATTAAGAGCTTCCGCTGTCGCATACTTAAATAAGGACGAGATTTGGAGTCCATGCTTGTATAATATTGTGTAAAAACTGCATTCAAGAAACTTATTTCGTTGTAACATATTTGTATTGTAAACCATTATGTAATGGTCGCGTGTAAACAGGATGTTTTAGATTATCATTATTTGATAATCTACGTAAAGCTTTTTAAACCTTTATTGATGAAATAAAGGTTATGGTTTGTTTTAAAATGAATGCAGTCTTTGAAAAACATCTCATATAGAGGTCAAAACCTCGCAACGAAATCAATTAATATGGAACGTTTTTAATCAATAAGAACGGGACATTTCAACATGTTCGCCTGTACCGCTCTCACATGATGGAATACATATGTACAATCGGTGGGTACCGATGAAGCCCACGCACTCTCTTGGGCCGACTTAAGAGAAAATATGATCACCGAATACTTCCCGCGTGAGGAGACTCGAAGGCTCGAAAATGAGCTAAGAAGTTTGAAAGCGGTCCAAAATGACCTCAAAGCTTATAATCAACGGTTTACTGAACTAGCCTTAATGTGTCCGGCCCTCATGACTCCCGTGTCCCTAAGGGTTGAACTTTACATGGATGGCTTCCCTAAGAGCATTAAACACGGGGTAATGTCATCCAAACCCGCTAACCTACAAGAAGCTGTAAAGATGGCCCGCCAATTGATAGAAACGGTGGACCAAATTGAAGTGCCAGCACCTAAGGCTGAGGATAAATCAGGTGGCAACAAGAGAAAGTGGGAAGCCCCCCATTCAAGCAACTACAACAGCAACAACTTCGCTAAGAAGCCTTTCACCTCCGACGGCAAGAAAAGTTATGCCGGAACTCAACCTTTTTGCAATAAATGCCACAAGCATCACTTTGGTGAATGTGGCAAGCCATTTTGCCACCGGTGTCAAAGAAGTGGTCATGTGGCCAACGATTGAAGAAGTGCCGCCCCAGTCGCTCAAAAGGGGCCCAATGCACCAAAGATGGGTGTTTGTTACGAATGTGGCCAACCGGATCTTTACCAGGTGCACTTGTGACAAGCATTCAGTGTGTAACTACCCGACTTCTTCTGTTAACTTCCGTTAATAATACGTTAAATACTTAACGACAATTAGTTTAATTTTATTACTTTCTACACCTTTTAAAAAAAAATTAAGAACTTGCTAGATTAATATGGGCTACATATTCTATGATTATATGCTTCGAATTGGAAGTACTTAGAAAATGCTAGAATAACGTACGGTTAGTGAAAATTGCGAAAAACGTCTTTTAAGAAAACGAACCGTATGGTAATCTATTTTTAATAATTATTTTAAATAATTATTAAGTTTTAAAAATACTTTTAATTTATTGGAAGTTTTATAAGTTATGAGCGCAAAGAATTCGCTAAAACGCTCGGCTAACGTTCCAGTTTTTAGTTTCGGTTAACGACACTTAACAAGTAAGATTATATAAGCACTAGTTAGAAAAAATAAAGTCCATGGGCTCCCTTTCAAGGCCTTAGCCGAAATACCACCTCCCATGTCCATTTATTTTAGTTTGAGCCCAAGTCCACTTAACTAAGTAATCCACGTTTAGGGTCCAAACCTAACTTAACCCTCACAAAAATAATTCGTACTTTCACTGGTCTATAGTCACGACCAGCTGCTTCCCTATACGTCATCTTCATTAATTGGTCATCATGATCCTCTCATCACCTTCAATTAGTTACTTGCTTGCTTAATGGGTCACGTATTCTTGTTCCTTTCTACGAGCTCTACACATCTAACCGTGAAATTATTTGATTTGGGTAAAATCATAAACCCTAGAATGTATACATCTTTGATTTTAATGCATTTTTTATAGTGTAATCATGTCTAGTGCTTGAGTCCTTGATTGTATGCTTGATTTTAGTCGATAATTTGTCCGTTTGAGGTTTTGTTGATAAATCCCTAATTTGGTATGTATGATACTGATATGAACATGTTATTTTCTGTTTATGAAAAGTAAGTAATTGAATATCTCTCGAAAAATTGCCAACTGTTCGTTTAAAAATCGCATGTTTTCGATTTAAGGATCAAAAGTTATGATTAAATAAATTTCAGTAACAAACTAGGGTTGATTTTCAACATTTTGGAAATATAAAGATTGAAACCATGTGCTAATATGTTTATGAATGTGTTCCTTTTGAAAAAAATGATAACGTTTCATTTAGATATTGCGCGTTGTCGATTTACAGATTTTATATTATGAACAAAGCATGTTATACAAAAAACTGACTTGACCTTTGCTTGCTCAGTTTGTGATCGTGATTAATTGGCAAGATGAATTTGCATAATTTTCTGGAAAATGAACATTTACATGTGTTAGAAGGCTCATCAATTGGCGGATATGTGATTTGATTTGTTATATGGGAGACATGTTACATGTAAAAGTGTGTTTTATTCTTGTTGTCAAAACAATCAATTTCAATTTCCACGAACTAATTGTACGAATAGGCTAAACAAAAACCTTTGAAAACTTTACAGAAGGTACTTTGGTGAGTTAAAAAATTCTCCAATTGGACTTGCACCATTCTGAATTTTTATTCTTTTTCTATAACTATTTTGCTCTGACTGCGCAAGCTGAAAACACTATCTAGGAAAATGGCTATATCATGAGTTCTAAAAATGGTTTACATGTGAGGTAGGACTTTTTAGAAAGATATTAAGTTAATATACAGTTCTGGAAGTTAGTTTGGTGCCAAGATACTTGAGTTGTGAACATCGCTTGTTACATTGCATGAAATCGGGAAATGCTTAGTAATTGAAACGGGTCATATACAAATGGTGATGTATTGCAATTAATAGTTGTTCAGATTATAAGTATATGAGTTTTGACTTGTATAAAGGTGTTAAATTTGATTTATGGTATGCATGAGCGATGTTTAGTAGTATGGTGCACTAGTTGGGCGAAACCAAGTAGTGACACTACCGAACACTACCTTCCCACTTGACATTGTTGTGTACTACATGTTATTGCTTTGTTGACCTACTATTGACTATGGTTAGTAATGTTTGGTCTGAGTTGACTTATAAGTAGACTTTTGGTTTGAACTTTGAATAGTGAATTTGATCGTTGACTTTCATGTTGACTTTTATGTGTTAGTCTCGAGCACTAGGATTGTAATACACTATGACCCGGCCTAGCTTAATAGACAACTTATATTGACCAATTTATTTCCTTAGGTTGAGTCTACGGGTCAAGGACCTACATCTTGGTTATCTATTATGCTATATGTAGCTGTTACCCCCTTTTTCTTTACTGTTTTTGGGGTGAGAATACATGCTTACTAGTTTTCCAAAAGTTTACTATACAAGAGTTCACAGTTCTACTTTCTTATAAACTTTTACTGTTTATACTCAGGATGTGAATACAGGCTGTCTGAAATAGATTTTACAATGAGACACGATGATTTAAAACTACATAATGCATGAGTTCACACTAAAAATCCCTTAGCTCGAATATGTTAAATTACTTATGTAAGCGTGTATCATAGGGACATATATGTTAGGTTGGATAACCTCACTTGTAACAACCCTACTTTTTCCGCTACTATCATTACTTGTCCGTTAAATATCTAACGGTGATTACACAGAACGTTATGTGGTTAATTGATTTAAATGCATACTTGATCCTAGTGGATTACTTGAATTAATATGTTTATATTAATTGATGAACTTTTTTCGGATAGCGAAATACCTAGAAAACGATACGATTAAGATAATCGCCTAGAAAGCTTTTCAGTTTACGGAACTCTGTAAAACGATAAAATAATTATTTTTAATAATTATTGACTTTATGAAAATGTATTAAATTTATTATTTATTTAGTAAATTAAACCCAGTGATTTCGTTTCAACTACTAGTTAACGTTCCGGAGACCTGGTACGGTTAACGGCACTCGAAATGGACCACGCGCGTACCAGAAACTAACAAAAACCGAACCCGAGACCCCTTAGTGGGCGCCATCGGCCGAACCCTCCCCCCTTCTCCCCTTAATGGACCTAAACTTGTTTAATGGGTTATTAGCTTTCTTGTTATAAGGCCCTAACTATAAATAATTAGCAAGTAACTAGAAACCTTCATTCCTCCAATTGTTTTGATCGACATTTTGCTCCTCTCCCCACCTCTTGAGCCGTCGACACAACCCACACCACCATCATCACAAAAACTTGAAATTAGAAGAAACCTCGTGCACGGAAGTTGTTCTACGCATCGTCCTCTACGAGATAGTATAAATTATTTGATCGATTGAGGTATAATTCATAACCCTAATTTTTATTAGGTCAGTTTTTGTTCAATTTCATAGTGTAATCATGTCTAGTGCTCAATTAAATGCGATTAGAGTTGTCGTTAGTCGTTAATTTGCTCGATTGTTGTCGTTGCTATGAATCGCGAACTTTTATGTTATGGATATGATCCAATTGTTTTATGTACTAATATTGTATTATATATAGATGGATAGGTTTCTAAAAATTAATAAATTTGGACTTTGATTTCGCATGATTTCGTTATCGTATGCTCAAGTTATGATTAAACGAATTTGTCGTTAGGTTTTTGCATGATGTACGAATTTTCTGGATTATGTGCTTTGTGAATTAGCTATTCAAATGTGTACCATTGTAATCCTTGTTAAAAATCATTCTAGTTGGACTTAAGATTTGCATCAAAAGCTTTTGTAATACTTTCGGTGTGTCAAAATGAAGATTTGTGTTTTCTAAGTGGGCTGAATCTGTTTTCAAAGTCACAGGAAATGATCTCATGTGAATTATAAGTTGATTGAGACCCTGATCTTATGGAATATGATCATTTATATGTTCCTAAGCATGTTCCATTTGTATGCTAACTTCTGAAAACGTTGTTTGATATATTTTTTATACTACGTTAAATGACATGTCTGATTGTTATTCGAAAACTGAGGGTCTGACTTCATTGAATTAACTGTACAAATTGGCTACATGAAATTATTTAGTTATTTTACCACTAAAACTATGAAGTGTCTGAAGTAAGATCCAATTGTCCGTTCGTTAAAATCTATTTTTGATTTTAAATGGGAATTTTTCTAAAACTGATGCGCGTGCAGAAACTGATTTGGTAAACCGTAACTAGACCCTTTCTGAAACCCGACTTGTCGACATCGTATGAGCCGCTGATCAGACTTTTTGGAATCTTTTTTGAGTCTACTTATGATCTGGAGTTTTCCATGTTGTCATGATATATGTGCTATGAATTACGTGCGATTGTTTGCGACTAGTGCGTGATTTTGATACGAAACGATAATCTGTTAACGCATAATTGATGAACTAGGAGTTATAACATGTTACTTGACTTAGTATTGACATGTTGACCAAGATTGTATGACCTACTGAGATGTTTGACTATAGTTGACCACTTTGACCCAGTTGACTTTTGGTTTGACTTTGGTTGACTTTTGTTGACTTGCTTGGACTAGTTGACTTTTACTTGCTTATTGAGTCAATCTGAGCATTAGGACTATGCGTACACTATGGGTTGACATAGTGTGACCTATGTATTTACTTAAGATGACCTATTTGACTAGGTTTCGTTTTTCGATCGTGATTGTCCGACTACCGTACGGTTGTTACTAAGAGATTTTTCAGTGCTTTTGCTAAGGTGAGTCTACAGTCCCTACTACTTTTTACATGAGATGAGATAATATGATTTTTCAACTGTTTTACATACTAGGCATGAGTAACTTAAACGATATACATATGAGTTCAGATCAGAAATCCCTTAGCTTGATTATATTAATTACTTTACGTAAGCTCGACTTCTAGGGACGGTACCGTTAGGTTTGACAAACCTCGCCTCAACCTATGGGGTGCTTATTCTCTTGTAACTTGTACACTTCATCAGTGAATGCTTAGAAAGGGTAAAAGGAAGACGTGTAGCACCTTAGCTATTCGCAGGGTTAAAGCCTTATAATCAAGTGCTCATGCTAATGTAAAAATTTTACGATGCTTTTATTTCAGAAATCTCGTGGCCTAACTTACAAAATGCTTTACTAAACCTATAGATTCACTCAACGTTTTTCGTTGACCTTTTTGCATGTCTTTATCTCAGGTCCTTAGAGGTAATGCTTCTGCTAGCTGAGATTACTTTGATTGCTTCTTTGCTGCTAGTTCTGGAATGTTGTCCAGCATGCTTTTGATATGACTTATTTCAAGAACATATATTCTCATTGAAAACCGTTGTTTCAAACATTTTTTGAGTTACTTATGCTGGATATTTATGTCAACTGCTTTTTAGATTTATTTCTTTAATAAATGACTTTGCTTTTGAAACTTAATGCGAATACTTTTCAAAAACATCTCATATAGAGGGCGTGTCAGTTAACTGTGGGACCAGAGTTAATACGCCGTTAGTGGATTCTGACAGGGTATTACATCACTGCTACATACTATGGTGGTTATTACTTCGTAGGCTGTACACCTGGTCCGTGTATACAAAAGTACAGGGTAAAGGAAATCGCGTAGGAAACTACACGTAAGGTTAAGCTTCATATTCGAGTGCTCAGGAAATTCATGCACTTTAAACTATGGTTGATAAATGTCGTGATCTACGATGATTTGAACTTTGACACATTTACTGTCTACAAAAGATTGGAGGTTTGACATAATTATTGTCTAGAATGATTTAAACTTTGACATTCTTCTGTCTACAAACTTTTGAACTACTAAACTTTTATGGTATATCTTTATAACTACTGTTGTGAAACTAAACATGTAACTCACCAACCATTGTGTTGACCTTTTGAATATTTATTCTCAGGTACATATTGCTGTAATGACCCGGACTTTTACGATTGATCTATACTTATAAGATTAATATTTACATAAATTAAACCTTACCAACATGATAAGCAACCCAAATTGTTGAGACTTATGTTTTTGAAAAGAGATTTACACAACGTTTGACCGTCTAGTTTGACCGATGATATCACGAACTATATAACATATGATAATTAT
Organism: Rutidosis leptorrhynchoides; assembly: GCF_046630445.1. Taxonomy (NCBI): domain Eukaryota; kingdom Viridiplantae; phylum Streptophyta; class Magnoliopsida; order Asterales; family Asteraceae; genus Rutidosis; species Rutidosis leptorrhynchoides. Next base: position 206,523,641 of record NC_092340.1, read on the forward strand.
ACGTTTGTGTATATATATGTATATATACATATTTAACATGATCTAAGGATGTTTTAATATCTCATTTTGTATTAATAACAATAAGTTATAAGTATATTTTGAAACTACTAACTTAAGTTTTCAAAACGATAACCATACGTAACGTTATTTGACATAAATACTTATGACCTATAATGTTTATACATATATCGTATATATAATGTATTTAATCACTTTTTAAGGACTTAAATACATAAAACCATATAAGTATATTCACAAAAGATAGCTATATTTGAATTCTCATTCCGTTTTCACAAGAATTCTATACGTATATCTAGAGTATATGTACCCGTATCATACCTAGCTTCTATACGTATTCACTATTGGTATATACACATCAAATCACCACCAACCAGCCCTTGTTCATGCCCTATGTATAAGGTAATTACTTTTGTATGACTGCTTGACTAATTACATAAAAATACAACATGAAAACTTGTCTTTGTCTCCCTTGATTCACATTCTGTCGTTCACTCGCTGGTTGATGAATTCCTCGACTTCTTGTTCCGTCATTCGATTCAATCGTGCCATATTCTTCTATAAGAATGAAAAGAAAATAATTATTCACATGGAATATTATAGATGTGGTGTATATTTACAGTACATTATAGCTTATTAATAATATGAACCATGTAGTGTATATTGATTTGTCGAGGCTGCAAGAGCTGCTGCAGTTAACCCAAATCTTCGTGTAGGATGCACCTACAAAACTTTTCAAGCTTGCAAGCCCTCATCATTCAGTGGAACAGAAGGACCGATCGGTTTAACCCGGTGGATAGAAAAGATGGAGACTGTGTTTAAAATCAGTGGTTGTGTTGAAAAGGACATGACCAAGTATGCATCGTGCACTTTACAAGATAGTGCACTCACGTGGTGGAAAAATTATGTGAAGGCTGTAGGAGGAGATGTAGCTTATGATACTCCATGGGAAGAATTCAAAATAATGTTAATCAACGAGTATTGTCCAAGGAACGAGGTTAGGATGTTGGAAGATGAATTACGAAGCCTGAAGGTTGTTGGTACTGAAATCACCAACTACAATCAGTGATTCATGGAATTAGTTTTGCTATGTCCTGAATTGGTTCCAACCGAAGAACGGAAGATTGAAATGTACAAAGATGGGTTGCCCAAAAAGGTCAAGGCAAATGTTACAGCATCGAAACCTAAGACAATTCATGAAGCTATAACCATGGCAAACGAGCTAATGGATCAGGTCATCATGGATAAGAAAGTATCCAATGCTGATGTGAAAGGACCCGTCCTAATCCATCCGGACGAAGTCATCAACATTTGGTTCCTTTGCGATGATCGACTCCAAGTATTGTCCTTAACTTGAGCAAATGCACAGCGGAAGACTTAATTCGTACCTGAGAATAACATGCTTTAAAACGTCAACATAAAGTTGGTGAGATATAGATTTGATGCTAGCAGCGTTATAATTATGGACCACAAGATTTTCATATACATACATAATACACTCGCAAGTGTATGGAAAAGACGTTGAGCACTTGGTAACCATACTTAATATTTAAATCACAGCAGCATATTCTTAAATAAACCCTACACCGTACCAAGTGTAGTAACGAAACGAAGTACTGTGCAACCGTTTAAAACTGGTCGTCCAGCCCGGTTGGGGTTGTCAGGCCCGATAGATCTATCAACAGGATTCGCGTTTACGCTCTTCACGTAAATATTAGCTACCAAGTATAAAGAAATATGCCATGGTACAACTCAACGTAGAATTTATTTTTGATCACTTGTGTCCATAACGTAAATCATTTATAAAAACAGCGCATGTATTCTCAGCCCAAAAATATTTAGAGTTTAAAAGGGACTATATACTCACCTAATGTATTTTGTAGTAAAAATACATATAACATCATTGAACAAATGTAAGGTTGGCCTCGGATTCACGAACCTATATTAATTATATATTTATAAGTACACATAATCGTAATCGAATGAATTTGTATACCTATAACTTATTAATTATATCATTTATATATATATTAACACATATAATTGAAATAGACTAAATTTATGTATATATATTTTTATTAGTGATGTAAATTTTTATCTTAATACTTATGTGTTTCCTTAATAAAGTAACTATATTCCAAATATTAATATGCATTAAGTTTAGTTTTATATATCAGGTAGTTGTTTGATAAAAATAATGTTAATAATATAAAAAAAATTGTATTATTTTATAAATAATAATAATAATATTATTAATGATAATAATATAATTATATTAACTAATGATAGTAATCATTTTGATAATAAAAATAGCTATTTTATTTGTAGTGATAATAATATCATAATAATAATAATAATGATAATAATATAATGAGATTTATTTATGTAGAACTACCTTAGGAGTTCTTTTTAAAAAGAAATGCACCAAGCAGGGATCGAACCCGAAACCTCACGCATACCCGACACCTCCCTTAACCATTCAGGCCGTAGCTTATTTCCTGTTTTATTATCCCATTTGATTATATATAACTCGTATCTGTTATCCATCTTCTTCTCCTTCCTTAGTTACATTCGACAGGTAAACTACCATATAACCATTTGTTAATTATTTAGATTTAAGACTAACCAATGATTCGTAGATATTGATTTGAAATGGGTTGAATTTTCAGAAGAAAAAAAATGTATATATATATCTGTGACCCGTTATGAACACAAATCCACTTCTCGATTTTTAGAGTGTTTTGGACGAAATTTGTAACATGAAAAAGATGGAAAATCACTAACAGAAACTTTATCCATTCTTAATTTAACTGGAAACGATCTATAAAACTTCAATTTGATTTAAGAACACCGATTTGACCTTTTTATTCAAAACCGTTAACCTTGCAATTCGAAATCAAGAGAAGAAGTTGAGACTTGAAACTTTACAGAGATATTAAATTGAAGATTCTTAACAGATCCTCATTTATAGATTTAAAAATTGATTTGAAATTCGATGTCTGATAAAAAAATTTCGAGAACAGGGGGTCTGTTGTTCCTGGTTTCGCCCATAGCTCTATTTAATTCGACAGATAGAATAAATATTTGATATAGATAATAGAGATAACTGATTTACTTAGCTGAATGTTTTTATAAACAACCTGACCCTCGACAAAGAATCACGGGTAAACAGATGGACATGAGAAAAACAAACTCACAGATAGTGATATAAATGACGTGTATATATATCTATAATTATTATTTATATCTGAATTCGTATTTATCTGCAATTACATATGTATATTATCTTTTTTTTTTATATAATGTATTTTCCTTTTCATTTTTATATTTATAGATATATAGATATCTGAATGTATATGTAATCTGTATATGTCCGAATTTATCTCTGTATAATTGTTTATCCGAATTTTGAATGTCTAGATTATATTTGCATTTTACATATTAAGGAAACGTTATATTGTTAATATTTATAAATATTATTATCTAACATTAATATTAACATTAATTTTAATAACAAAAATAATAATATTAATAGTTAAAATAAAGATAATATCAATCTCTTAATAATACTAGTAAGAATAATGATAAAAATAATTTTAAATAAACAGTTAATTTTTGTAATCAAATTAATAATAATACTTTTAATCACCCCAATAATTATTGAGTTTATAATTTTACCAATTATAATGATTATGATAAGGTTAATGTTAGCATTTGTCTTTAATCAAAGTGGAAGTAATAATAACAATATTAATAACATTAGTTACAGTATTGATAATATTATTAACTTTGTATTTATTTATTTTTTACATATAATATATTTTCAAACAATTGTTCGTGAATCGTCAGGCATGGTCATAGGGTAACTGATTATCCGAAAGTAGATTTCAAACTTTCTAGACTCAATATTAAGGTTTTCGCTTATCGTTGTCGGAAACATATAGAGATTAGGGTTTAAATTTGGTCGGAAATTTCCGGGTCGTTACAGTACCCACACGTTAAAGAAATTTCGTCCCCGAAATTTGGTAGAGGTTGTCATAGAAACAATAGGAATGTTTTCATGACGAATATGAGGTAATAATAAAGTTTTATCATTATTGGAAGATATGGATAAAACGATTCGATCATGTGAAGCGTACGAGTGAAGCTATCACAAAAGAGTGAAATGGGTAAATATGAAATTGTTTTAACCGATGACGTAGTTATGATTGATTTCTGGAATTTACGGAAAGAAAATCTTCGTAATAGGATCTAGTTCTGCGGCGATTTAGGAAATCAAAATCTTCTTTGATTAATGCAATAATCTGTTCTGATTTCTCTGTCGGATATATTGCTATAAATCTACCCTTCGTTTCCTTATTTTCCACAACTCACATCTTCTACTCTTTCTCCTTAATTCCTACTTTAAGACATTCGCCAATATGCTCCATCCCATTCTGATCCTTGATATATTATTAATTTTCACATCTGTCATTCTTCTTTTTCATCTACCACCTGAAGAATCTATTTACTTCTACTATATTCTTGTGTTTATAGTGTTTCTAGTTCTCCCATGTCTCTATATTGCTATGTGCATCGATATACACGGTTTGAAATTTCGGGGTTGTTATCGGCCTTGGTATTCTTCATTATTTTTCAGAGCCTCATACTTTCGTTTTCTCTTCCCGACTTCGAGTCAAGCAAGCAATGGTCCGGAATTCGTAGGTATGAAATTCGAAATGAATATAGTTAATGTCCTAAGAGAGAATTGGTAATGGCACGATTTTTGATTTGTCAAATTACCAGAATATCCTGGAAAAGACCGAATCATCAAGAGAATATTTTCTTGATATGTTTAGAGATTGGATAGATTGTAAGAGCCGTGTAACATGGCACATGATGATGGTACTGTGAATCATCACATTCCATTAGAAATGCAACATGACTTACTGTAATATAATGAAGTTGATCAAGTTCCATTATACTATACTAATTCATGCATCAGTTCCCAACACTGCTTCAGAACATTCCTATTTTAAACCCGAAGGTTTCAGAATTTTAGAAACTAACACAGTTTCTTACTTGTTATAACGCAGATATTACGGAGAGGTAAATGATTGCAGATAAGAATAGTTGTGAAAATATCTCCAGAAATATTGAGGATAAGAAAGATTCGATAATATCTTGGTATTTCTAATATCAAAGGATGACGATGAAGATTTACCCATAAGGGTTTAGATTCGGAGGCAAGGTATTCACTAAAGATTTCATCAGAAACAGAATCATCTGAGTTCTTTAAATACAGAGTTTGGTCCTTGTATTTGTCCTTGGTCTCTTTCATGGTTAGCTCAATCCGATTTTCAATACCAATTTTCCATCGGGTGTTCCTAACACCTCCTTCTTTATCATCAACTTTTGATCATTAAGACCATCTTCAACATGCTGTTTCGTCAGTATTTTCAAAGTTAACGAATTTGGGTCATTGGTTTTCAACCCGAGGTGATTTTAAGAGATTTGTGTTTTTAGATGATTAAACGCTGATGGTAGTATGGTGGAATATAAAAGGTGCTCCAGTAACGACGGCGAAAGGATTCGTATATATTGAGATTATAATAAGAGTAATACTACTGAGAAGTCGAAGTGAAGCTGTGACAAAATCAGCTTCTTGAAACGGAATTGTGAGGTTGTTTTTGCTAATAAATGATAAGGAATTCGTCGCGGTACGTGTTAAACTATGACTTTGGGTTCAAGAGTTTTTCATGTGTATAGATCTTTTCTTCTGTAGATGAAGTGCGGTCGGTTCAACTTCTCGATTGAGGTATTTTCAAGAATCCTGATAGGTTTGTACGTGGATTGTAAACGTTGAGATACAAATGAGGTTTAGGATGAAATCAAGTGGCAAACTTGAAGAATTGTTTAGTTTCATATGTTATAATCAATATTTTAATTCATTTTAATTGTCCAAAGTTAGCAGTCCAATAGTCCAGTTGTCCACTAGTCCAATATATTCATATATAATTTAATATATAATATATTCGAATTAATTAATACGTATCGTGACCCGTGTACCGGTCTCAGTATTGATCACAACTCAAACCATATATATATTCTGAAATCAACCTCAACCCTGTATAGCTAACTCCCGCATTACTGCATATAGAGTGTCTATGGTTATTCCAAATAATATATACAGATGCGTCGATATGATATGTCAAAACCTTGTATACGTGTCCCGATATTTAAAGGGCGTAAAATAAATAACAGAAATTAAATGACGATAAATTAAATGCGTAAAGTAAATAACAGAAATTAAATGACGATAAATAAAATTGCGATAATTAAATTGCGATAAATAAAATGTAATCAGTTAGCTAGGAACAGTTAGCTGGAACAGTTAGCGTAGATTCTTAACAAAATTTCAATTAGTTAATTCGTTTGTTTCTAACAAATTTTATTTTGTCCAATGTTTTCTTCATTATGCCACTTGTTGGATTCTGATAGGTCAAAATCCAAATATGAAATGGAACGAAAATGGATTCTGTGGTGAACGGATACGTATATCTATGGATACAAGTAGGATAATGACTGACTGTTGAATCAGAGTCGAAGAATGTACCGTGTAGCTGATTAATGTGAAATCTAAATATTCCTCGGGTATTACCTACCCGTTAAAATATTTTCACCATTAACAGTTTGTACGAAAGAATTTTTAATTACAATCTTTATGAAAATATACTTGTATATATATTTTCTTCAGATGTAATCATGGATTTAATGAGTCAATAAGATATTAAATTTTTTTTTTTTTTTTTGATTTATCGTTAATACTTGATTACATGATCTCTAAAACATTAAAGATTATGTAATTACCATGTCGAACGAAGATAAATGAGATAGAACGATAAGTAAAGCGAAGATAATCGATATAGAATGATATGTAAAACGAAGATCATACTCGAAGTACAGATAGTGATATTGAGGTGTGTGATGTTGATATCCGAGGTACAAATTGTGATGTTGCGGTTTACGACGCGGTTGTGGTTGAGGGTGATATGGTACTGTCGGTGTTGATGATGGTGGTACGGATTATGCTACTGGTGCTGCTGCTGGTGTTTGTAACCTTCGCACCATATTCTCCAAAGCCGTCACGCGAGCGCGAAGTTCGTTAACTTCTGCTAGTACACCGGGATGATTGGTGGTTGGGGTGAGCGAATGAACAAGATCTGAAATATGGGATAGTATATAATCGTGACGAGATACTCTAGAAATGAGAGAGAAAATGGTTTCTCGAACAGGTTCGCCGGTAAGTGCTTCAGGTTCATCGCCAAGAGGGCAATTTGGTGGATGGAAGGGATCACCCTCTTCATGTCTCCAGTGACTTAGTATATTACGAACCCACCCCCAATTCATCCAGAATAGATGATGGAAGATTGGTTGATCCATTCCGGTGACGCTGCCTTCGGAGCTTGAATGAAAATCCATATCGGCATAGCTGTCATAATCTGAGGAATTCGAACTAGATGCGGAATTCATCTTGTATAATCGGAAAAATGAATTTTTGGTATGAAATAGATTATAGAAGTTAGATTTGGTACTCTTCAATACATACTTTACATATGTATATATATAATACCAAAATCCCGTAAATTACGGAGAATCTTTGAAAAGATGTCAACTAAAGTCCAAAGTAACAGATATGCTAAGATATGAATTTTGTCTATACACTATCGATGCACTAAATGCAGTAAGACGTGTCTAGACTTATGAATGATAAGCAGGCAATTCCCTAAGGATGATAAGCAAATAATTTACGACTAGAAATGATAAGCAAAACTTTTGACATGCAGGCACGGTCGAAGTCCAGACTCATTGATGTATCCTAACAGCTACTAGTTAGACACACTAATGCAAGACCTGGTTCACTAAGACCACCGCTCTGATACCAACTGAAAGGACCCGTCCTAATCCATCCGGACGAAGTCATCAACATTTGGTTCCTTTGCGATGATCGACTCCAAGTATTGTCCTTAACATGAGCAAATGCACAGCGGAAGACTTAATTCGTACCTGAGAATAACATGCTTTAAAACGTCAACATAAAGTTGGTGAGATATAGATTTGATGCTAGCAGCGTTATAATTATGGACCACAAGATTTTCATATACATACATAATACACTCGCAAGTGTATGGAAAAGACGTTGAGCACTTGGTAACCATACTTAACATTTAAATCACAGCAGCATATTCTTAAATAAACCCTACACCGTACCAAGTGTAGTAACGAAACGAAGTACTGTGCAACCGTTTAAAACTGGTCGTCCAGCCCGGTTGGGGTTGTCAGGCCCGATAGATCTATCAACAGGATTCGCGTTTACGCTCCTCACGTAAATATTAGCTACCAAGTATAAAGAAATATGCCATGGTACAACTCAACGTAGAATTTATTTTTGATCACTTGTGTCCATAACGTAAATCATTTATAAAAACAGCGCATGTATTCTCAGCCCAAAAATATTTAGAGTTTAAAAGGGACTATATACTCACCTAATGTATTTTGTAGTAAAAATACATATAACATCATTGAACAAATGTAAGGTTGGCCTCGGATTCACGAACCTATATTAATTATATATTTATAAGTACACATAATCGTAATCGAATGAATTTGTATACCTATAACTTATTAATTATATCATTTATATATATATTAACACATATAATTGAAATAGACTAAATTTATGTATATATATTTTTATTAGTGATGTAAATTTTTATCTTAATACATATGTGTTTCCTTAATAAAGTAACTATATTCCAAATATTAATATGCATTAAGTTTAGTTTTATATATCAGGTAGTTGTTTGATAAAAATAATGTTAATAATATAAAAAAAAATTATATTATTTTATAAATAATAATAATAATATTATTAATGATAATAATATAATTATATTAACTAATGATAGTAATCATTTTGATAATAAAAATAGCTATTTTATTTGTAGTGATAATAATATCATAATAATAATAATAATGATAATAATATAATGAGATTTATTTATGTAGAACTACCTTAGGAGTTCTTTTTAAAAAGAAATGCACCAAGCAGGGATCGAACCCGAAACCTCACGCATACCCGACACCTCCCTTAACCATTCAGGCCGTAGCTTATTTCCTGTTTTATTATCCCATTTGATTATATATAACTCGTATCTGTTATCCATCTTCTTCTCCTTCCTTAGTTACATTCGACAGGTAAACTACCATATAACCATTTGTTAATTATTTAGATTTAAGAATAACCAATGATTCGTAGATATTGATTTGAAATGGGTTGAATTTTCAGAAGAAAAAAAATGTATATATATATCTGTGACCCGTTATGAACACAAATCCACTTCTCGATTTTTAGAGTGTTTTGGACGAAATTTATAACATGAAAAAGATGGAAAATCACTAACAGAAACTTTATCCATTCTTAATTTAACTGGAAACGATCTATAAAACTTCAATTTGATTTAAGAACACCGATTTGACCTTTTTATTCAAAACCGTTAACCTTGCAATTCGAAATCAAGAGAAGAAGTTGAGACTTGAAACTTTACAGAGATATTAAATTGAAGATTCTTAACAGATCCTCATTTATAGATTTAAAAATTGATTTGAAATTCGATGTCTGATAAAAAAATTTCGAGAACAGGGGGTCTGTTGTTCCTGGTTTCGCCCATAGCTCTATTTAATTCGACAGATAGAATAAATATTTGATATAGATAATAGAGATAACTGATTTACTTAGCTGAATGTTTTTATAAACAACCTGACCCTCGACAAAGAATCACGGGTAAACAGATGGACATGAGAAAACAAACTCACAGATAGTGATATAAATGACGTGTATATATATCTATAATTATTATTTATATCTGAATTCGTATTTATCTGCAATTACATATGTATATTATCTTTTTTTTTATATAATGTATTTTCCTTTTCATTTTTATATTTATAGATATATAGATATCTGAATGTATATGTAATCTGTATATGTCCGAATTTATCTCTGTATAATTGTTTATCCGAATTTTGAATGTCTAGATTATATTTGCGTTTTACATATTAAGGAAACGTTATATTGTTAATATTTATAAATATTATTATCTAACATTAATATTAACATTAATTTTAATAACAGAAATAATAATATTAATAGTTAAAATAAAGATAATATCAATCTCTTAATAATACTAGTAAGAATAATGATAAAAATAATTTTAAATAAATAGTTAATTTTTGTAATCAAATTAATAATAATACTTTTAATCAACCCAATAATTATTGAGTTTATAATTTTACCAATTATAATGATTATGATAAGGTTAATGTTAGCATTTGTCTTTAATCAAAGTGGAAGTAATAATAACAATATTAATAACATTAGTTACAGTATTGATGATATTATTAACTTTGTATTTATTTATTTTTTACATATAATATATTTTCAAACAATTGTTCGTGAATCGTCAGGCATGGTCATAGGGTAACTGATTATCCGAAAGTAGATTTCAAACTTTCTAGACTCAATATTAAGGTTTTCGCTTATCGTTGTCGGAAACATATAGAGATTAGGGTTTAAATTTGGTCGGAAATTTCCGGGTCGTTACATGATGTGAAGGTATCAGGTAACAAAAGAAATTGGAATGGAAATTATGATCGAGGTAACCAACAACAATCTTTTAAGAAACAAGAAATCACGCAAGGTGCGGGTAGTGGTTTAAGCTTTGGTTATAAAGGACAAAATCCTTTATGCAACCGATGCCACAAACATCACTCTGGTTACTGTAATGTGGTATGCAACAAATGTAATCGAAAGGGTCATCTTGCTGAAGATTGTAGGGCTCTCGTTACAAATACAAATGGTACCAAGACTCCTGCCACTAATGCAAATAGAACTGCTTTGGCTACTGTTACTTGTTATGGATGTAGGAAACAGGGTCATTATAAGAGCCAGTGCCCGAATCCAGAGAAGAATATCGGACCTGCACGTGGGAGTGCATTTGTTATTAATGCTAGAGAGGCGTGTGAAGACCCGGAGCTTGTTACGGGTACGTTTACCATTAATAACTTATCCGCATCTATTATATTTGATACTGGTGCTGATAGAAGTTACGTGTGTAGAGACTTTCACGCTAAATTGAATTGTTCATCATTACCTCTAGATGCTAAGTACATGATTGAGTTAGCTAATGGTAAACTAATTAAAGCCGATAAAATTTGCCGTGATTGTAAAATAAATTTAGCTGGAGAAACATTTAAGATTGATTTGATACCCATAGAATTAGGAAGTTTTGATGTAATAGTCGGCATGGACTGGATGTCCAAAGTAGGAGCTGAAGTTGTGTGTGCCAAGAAGGCAATTCGCATTCCTTGTAAGGATAAAATGTCGGTGATGATTTATGGAGAGAAGGGTAACTCAAAGCTAAAACTCATTAACTGTTTGAAAGCCAAGAAGTGTTTAGAAAAGGGATGTTATGCTATTCTAGCACATGTTAATAAAGTCGAAAAGAAAGAAAAAGAGAAGTGCATCAACGACGTGCCTGTGGCAAGAGATTTTCCTGAAGTTTTTCTGAAAGAGTTGCCGGGATTACCTCCATTTAGATCTGTAGAATTTCAAATAGATTTAGTACCAGGAGCTGCACCAGTTGCCCGTGCTCCATATAGACTTGCACCGTCCGAGTTAAAAGAACTTCAGAGTCAGTTAAAAGAATTACTGGATCGTGGATTCATACGACCAAGTACTTCACCGTGGGGAGCTCCAATTTTGTTTGTTAAGAAGAAAGATGGCTCTTTTAGGATGTGTATAGATTATAGTGAATTAAATAAGTTAACTATCAAGAATCGGTATCCACTACCGAGAATTGATGACTTATTTGATCAACTGCAAGGATCATGTGTTTATTCGAAAATCGACCTAAGATCGGGCTATCATCAATTACGTGTCAAAGAAGAAGATATACCGAAAACTGCTTTTCGGACACGTTACGGTCATTACGAATTTTTGGTCATGCCGTTTGGATTGACGAATGCACCAGCTGTATTCATGGACCTCATGAATCGAGTTTGTAGTCCATATTTAGATAAGTTTGTTATTGTTTTCATTGATGACATTCTTATCTATTCCAAGAGTGAGCAAGAGCATGAGCAGCATTTAAGGTTGATATTAGAGTTGTTGAGAAAAGAACAGCTATATGCTAAATTTTCTAAGTGTGCTTTTTGGTTGAAAGAAGTGCAATTTCTTGGCCACGTTGTTAGTAGCAAAGGAATTCAGGTTGATCCAGTAAAAATTGAAGCCATTGAAAAATGGGAGATTCCTAAGACACCAATGCAGATACGCCAATTTTTGGGTTTAGCCGGTTATTATAGAAGGTTTATTCAAGATTTTTCCCTAATAGCTAAGGCGTTGACAGTGTTAACGCAAAAAGGGAAGAAATATAAATGGACTTCTGAGCAGGAGAGTGCATTTCAATTACTGAAAAAGAAGTTGACTACGGCGCCTATTTTATCGTTACCAGAAGGGAACGATGATTTTGAAATATATTGTGACGCTTCGCGACAAGGTTTTGGTTGCGTTCTTATGCAACGGAAGAAAGTTATTGCATACGCATCCCGACAATTGAAGATTCACGAGCGGAATTATACGACGCATGATCTAGAACTGGGAGCAGTCGTGTTTGCATTGAAGATATGGAGACACTACTTGTATGGGGTTAAATGCACTGTGTTTACTGATCATAAAAGCCTTCAACATATTTTTGATCAGAAACAGCTGAACATGAGGCAACGTAGGTGGGTCGAGTTAATAAACGACTATGATTGTGAAATTCGTTATCATCCCGGGAAAGCGAATGTGGTGGCTGACGCACTAAGCAGAAAGGAACGAGAACCAATTCGAGTACGAGCGATGAACATAAAAATTCGCATGAATCTCAACTCACAAATCAAAGAAGTTCAACGAGAAGCACTTACTAAAGAAAATATAGGAAATGAAATAATGAAGAAGTATGAGAAGCAACTCGTTATACGGGAAGATGGAATTCGATATTTTGCAAATCGTATTTGGGTACCAAAGTTGGGAGGATTAAGGAAGTTGATATTGAATGAGGCACATAAGACAAGATACTCGATACATCCTGGAGTTGGAAAGATGTATCAAGATCTTAAGACACATTATTGGTGGCCTAATTTAAAGACAGACGTTGCAACATATGTTGGGGAGTGTTTAACTTGTTCCAAAGTCAAAGCAGAACACCAGAAGCCGTCAGGGTTACTTCAATAACCAGAAATCCCAGAATGGAAATGGGATGGTATTACCATGGATTTCATCACGAAGTTACCAAAGACTGCCTGGGGATACGATACCATTTGGGTAATTGTTGATCGTCTTACCAAATCTGCACATTTCTTGCCTATAAAGGAAACGGATAGAATGGAGAAACTATTACGATTATATATAAAGGAAATTGTTTCAAGGCATGGATTACCTATTTCCATTATATCTGATCGTGATAGTAGATTTACCTCAAAGTTCTGGCAATCACTACAGGAGGCACTAGGAACTCGTTTGGATATGAGCACAGCATATCATCCGCAAACCGACGGGCAGAGTGAAAGAACGATTCAGACTCTTGAAGACATGCTCAGGGCATGTGTGATCGATTTTGGAAACGGATGGGATAAATATCTACCATTAGCAGAATTCTCGTATAATAATAGTTATCATGCGAGCATTAAAGCTGCGCCATTCGAAGCATTGTACGGAAGGAAGTGTAGATCTCCTATTTGTTGGAATGAAGTAGGAGATCGACAATTAACTGGTCCCGAGATCATACACGAAACGACTGAGAAGATAGTACAAATCAAGGAGAGGTTGAAAACAGCCCGTAGTCGCCAAAAGAGCTACGCCAATGTCCGAAGGAAACCATTAGAGTTTCAGATCGGTGACATGGTTATGTTAAAGGTGTCACCTTGGAAAGGTGTAATACGTTTTGGAAAAAGGGGTAAACTAAACCCAAGGTATGTAGGCCCGTTCAAAATTATCGAACGCATCGGACCGGTAGCTTATCGACTCGAGTTACCGCAACAACTCGCTGGAGTACATAATACATTTCACGTCTCGAACCTTAAAAAGTGTCTTGCAAAGGAAGACCTCACCATTCCTCTTGAAGAAATTCAAGTTGACGAGAAACTACAATTCGTAGAAGAACCAGTCGAAATCATGGACTGTGAAGTTAAACGGCTCAAGCAGAGCAACATACCGATCGTTAAAGTTCGTTGGAATGCACGAAGAGGTCCCGAGTTTACTTGGGAATGAGAGGATCAGATGAAACAAAAGTATCCACACTTGTTTTCCGACGACGCAAAATAGGTACATTTTTAAAATTTCGGGACGAAATTTATTTAACGGGTAGGTACTGTAATGACCCGGACTTTTACGATTGATCTATACTTATAAGATTAATATTTACATAAATTAAACCTTACCAACATGATAAGCAACCCAAATTGTTGAGACTTATGTTTTTGAAAAGAGATTTACACAACGTTTGACCGTCTAGTTTGACCGATGATATCACGAACTATATAACATATGATAATTATACATTTGTGTATATATATGTATATATACATATTTAACATGATCTAAGGATGTTTTAATATCTCATTTTGTATTAATAACAATAAGTTATAAGTATATTTTGAAACTACTAACTTAAGTTTTCAAAACGATAACCATACGTAACGTTATTTGACATAAATACTTATGACCTATAATGTTTATATATATATCGTATATATAATGTATTTAATCACTTTTTAAGGACTTAAATACATAAAACCATATAAGTATATTCACAAAAGATAGCTATATTTGAATTCTCATTCCGTTTTCACAAGAATTCTATACGTATATCTAGAGTATATGTACTCGTATCATACCTAGCTTCTATACGTATTCACTATTGGTATATGCACATCAAATCACCACCAACCAGACCTTGTTCATGCCTTATGTATAAGGTAATTACTTTTGTATGATTGCTTGACTAATTACATAAAAATACAACATGAAAACTTGTCTTTGTCTCCCTTGATTCACGTTTTTAAGACCATGGGGGGGATCATCATTTGATTCAAATTCTATCTTCATTTCTTAGTTAAACACCCACACACTTATAAGCCTTAAACCCTTAATCAATTCAACAAAGTTACCATGAAGATCTAGCTTCAAAAACATCACTTAATCACCATAAGAAAACCCTTACAAAAACACTTCAAGAATCCTTCCAAGAACACAAGTTTACTTTCAATCTTTCATCCAACTCCATCACTCTTTTGGTTCTAGATTTTTACTCCTCTTTTACAGCAATCTTGTCCAAGTAACTTGAGGTAGTAACTTTGTTCATAACCTTATTCGATTCATATATATATAGCTATCTTATTTTATGGTATAAAATTTTAACAACAAGAACATAGTTTGAATGTTTTCAAACTTGTTTGCAAACTAAATAGATCCTTCTAACTTAACTTTTAAAATACTTCAAGACCTGTAATATATCATAAATATATGCTAACTTAACAAGGTAAAACTTGGTTTTTCAAAGAACACCTTAAAAACTGAATTTACGACGTCGAAGTGCAACCGGGGGCTGTTTTGGGTTGGATAATTAAAAACTATTTTGAACTTTGAATTGGAGGCTTATTTTCTGGAAAATTTATATTTACTATGAATATGTTAACACATAAAAATTTCATGATTTAACTCAAAGTATAAGTATTTTTAGAAAAATAATCATTTAAGGTTGTTTACATGATGGAAAATGATCAACTTCATGAGTTTCACTAAAGTTTGACCTATGACCTGTGATTTCGAATACAAACTAAGGTATTTACAGTTCATATTCTTAATGAAGGACTCGATCCAAGGAAGTGGCAAGTTGAACCAACGAAAACGGAGTTGTAACGAAGAAACTATGACCAAAACAAGATCGGATATCCAAAACTAGTTTAGCCACGAAAATAATTGGAGAAAAATTTAATAAATCACATCTTTTTAAAATAACATGATATTTTATATATATGTACTCATAATTTAATTTTATATATTTCAGGATCACCCGTAAACAATACGAGAAGATTAATCATAAGATCCCATGATTGTACGCAACACGTCATTTGACAACACCGGTACTTTATGTACGCAACACGTCATTTGACAACACCGGTACCGTGGGTCAAGATTAATCCCGAACAATATGAATACAATGGGGTTTTATTTATTTCGATGGGGGTTTTATTTATTTACTAAACACCTAAATATGAACCCTTAAAATTGAATTGCTAACTACGGACTAAGAAGACATTAAAAGTATTAAAAGTATATATATGTGATGATTGTTTAAAATGAAAATATATTGATATATTATATATGGATAGGTTCGTGATATCAACCGGAGACCAAGTCAAAATATATATATCTTCAAGGCAAAGTGAGTATATAGTCCCACTTTTAAACTCTAAGTATTTCGGGATGAGAATACATGTATTTTATGTTTTACGTTATGGACACAAGTAACTGAAAAATATATTCTACGTTGAGTTGTACCACTGGCATACTTCCCTGTAGCTTGGTAACTATTATTTACAGCGGTATTGTAAACGCGAATCCTGTTGATAGATCTATCGGGCCTGACAACCCCAACCGGACTGGACAACCAGTATTCAACGGTTGCACAGTACTTCGTTTCGTGACTACACTTGGTACGGTGTAGTAAGATTTCATAATAAAGGGAATATGCGACGTGATTAAATGTTAAGTATGGTTACCAAGTGCTCAACCACTTAGAATATTTTTATTAAAAAGTTTACATATGAAATCTTGTGGTCTATATTTATACCGCTGCCGGCATTAAACCTATATCTCACCAACTTTATGATGACGTTTTAAACATGTCTATTCTCAGGTGATAACTAAAAGCTTCCGCTGCAACATGTTGAATTTAAGCAAGATCTTGAGTATGCATATTTGTGTCAAAAATAAAACTGCATATCCGAGGAATTGTAATGTAAAATATGCTAGAAATCGTATTGTTATCATCACATGTAAAGTTTGTAAGTCTAAGATTATCGCTAAACGATAATCATCTTTATATTGTCTAAAGCTTGTATTAACATAAGAGTTATGGTTTGTAATGTAAAATAAATGCAGTTGTTCTTTTAAAAATGTCGCATATAGAGGTCAATACCTCGCAATGAAATCATACCTTATCTAACTCGTTCTTATGGTTAAGGACGGGTTATGACAATTGCTTCCGCTATATTGATGTTACATAGAAGTCAAGGAATGCACTGGGACCAGACTTGATGTAATGACCCGACTTTTTTGACTTCCTTTTTTTTCTTTTTTTTCTAGACACTTTTATTATTATTATTATTATTATTATTATTATTATTATTATTATTATTATTATTATTATTATTATTATTATTATTATTATTATTATTATTATTATTATTATTATTATTATTATTATTTGTTGGTCCCTTGATTAACAACAGGAGTATTGTAGGGGGGGGTTGAATACAATGCTTTTTAATTAACTTACCAGTTAAACCAATTTAGTATTCAATAAAGCAATCTAGATAGAGTCTAAGGTAATTTTCAACGATTTATTCTTTATTGATTGAATCACAAAGAATTACAACTATCCTTAACGGAATGATAGTTGGTTGATAAAGATTATACCTAAGTTATAGCTATCGAGGATATTCTAAAGCTATTACAAGTTAGGACTCTAAATAAATAAACCCACACCACTAGTAGTTACAATAGTGGATACATCAATTTATAGTAGTCCTATTAACCATGTAATTGATCTATTATCCACTGGTACAAAGGATGTCTGTACTTGTGGGGACAACTGCATCAGAGAGCGTGCTCTCTTCTTTCCTCTTTGGTAGCTATTTGCAGGAACACTCCAATTTAGTTTGGCACCACTATTTGATTATACAAATAGAATGTTGTGTTCCCTAGGCGTTGACAAAGAATAACACATATTTGCACATGCATTAAACTTCTGCATTTCCACGTGGTCTTGTAAGGTCACTTGTCAGCCACCAACGTGTATCCTTTTCTGTTCAAATTTTTCTTCGACTTCTGTTGAATAGTACAATTGATGTAGACCACTCAAGAAACCACTATGCTTGTAATGGAGCATAGCTTTCTCGTGTAGTAAGCTGCTTTCCAGGCATGCTGGTTCTTCTATGCTGAGTCACTTGATATTCTTGAATTCTGGGTACACATCATGTGCTAAACGAAGAATATTGTCTACCTTGTGCGGGTAGACTAGGCAGCAAACTAAACACTCGACACAGCAATATTTGCTGTCTATACATAAACAAACCTGTGCTGGCTGCACATAACATTCTAGTGTACATATCTGCTGTTTTGTCATAATTAAATCTTTAATTACATTGGGGACTCAACAATCTCCCCCAATTTGATGATGAAAAAACCTATGACATAAAGTGTAAAATACTAAGGCTAGCAATAAGGACCAAATGAAAATAGGAAGTAAAGTTTGTCCCTTTTTGGTTTGTTTTTGGGATCTTTTACTGAGTTATCTATATCTTATAAATTGATATGATTTTTAAGATAAACTCGTTTCACATCTATTACAACAAATATATATAAAATTTACAAGGCAGTATAATGAATTATGAAATAACAAAAGATACAGTTTTAGCATAAGAAGACTATATATCTTTATCTTTATCCTTCTTTTTTTCTTCATCAGATAGCTCTTATTCTTTGACTTTCAAGGCTGCCCAGGCTTCAGGGAAAAGTACAGGCAAGTCTGTAGGATCGAATACTGGAATTTGAGGAGGTAGAATGATGGGATCTCTTCTGTGTGGGCCATCACGAATAGATTTCTTTCTTTTAGGCTTCTGAGCCAGAACATTTTCTACTTTCACTACTGGTGCATTCCTATACTTGACTGCTTTATCAAAAAGTTCTTGTAGTTCAGGTTTTAGTGTATCTCTAAGAGAACTTTTACCTTTACCAATAAAGTACTACAGTATGTGAAATGACCCAGAAATTTTCGACTAATTTTAAACCAAACTCTCGATACGATTTAATGTTTTTGACACGATAAGAAAAATCTGCTAGGTTGAGTCTAAAAAAAAAAATTGAACTGTCTCATATATTCAATTGACCTTCGACTGTTTTCGACGATTCACGAACAGCTATTTGTAAATAGATACATATATATTTGAATATGTTTGTAAAAATAAATATTAAATTGAAATGTGGTATGGAGTAATATACTATTTAATTGATTTAAATAGATAAGTAAAATAATGTAAGATATAATAAAACTTAATATTAAAAATAAATCTCTCTCTCTGTATATATATATATATATATATATATATATAGTATTTTGAAATATAAACTTTGATTACTTTATTTAGAAAAATACATTTTAATTTTCCTTAGTTAATAACGAATATTTATATATACAATTGTGGGTGAATATATATATATATATATATATATATATATATATATATATATATATATATATATATATATATATATATATTGTTGGGATTTAACAAGTTCATAATATACTTAAAACCATTTAAGAATCAAGAAAGCGGAAGCATGTAAATTACCATTTTGAAACTTGTTATACTTTAACCAATTAAAGTTAAATCCCAATTAGGATCAAGTTATGAAATATACTTACAAACTACAAGCAAGTAAAGAGTTTATACCTTCTCCAAGCTAGGTAGTAAGTGATGAAGATGATGATGTTGAATGGAGCTTCAAATGGATGAAACCTCAAGAGATTATACCCCAAACTTTGCACCAACACCCTAGCTTTTGGTTAGGATTTATTAGACACTTAAAATGAACTTGCAAAACTTGAAAATGAACTCCCTTTGAGCCTTGAAACCCCACGGCCAGCAGCTCCCCAAGAGAGCAGAATTTTTGCTTTGATGTGTTTATTTTGCAAGTGTAAGTCTCTAGGAGTCAAGATGCTTGCATGTATATGGAAAAGGGAATTGTCTTTGACCAAGAAGGAATCAAAGAGCATGCTTACTTCAACTCCCATGCCACTTCCTTAAGTTATAATATAAAATAGTCTTTATAAAACTTGGCATAATCTATAAGCTTGCAAAATTTATAAACTTGTTCTTTTATAAAATTATATCTTATAAAATAACTTTCATAAACTTGCATTTTATAAATTATGCACACATCATATATAAAACCAATTATATAAAATTCCATATTATAAGTTATGTTTACTTTATTTTATAAAACCAATTTTATAAAATGTAACATAACTTTATTAATTATTTAACCTATAAATAATTAAATCCATATTATATAAATTATTCCATAATTTATATATACACATCAAGTAATATTTAAGAAAACCATTTTTCTTAAAGTTCAAGTGTCGCGTATTTAATCAACGATCCATTCGCTAAGATCAAATATGAATAAGGTGTTGGTAAGCTTGTTATTGGGTATGACCCGACTTGGATCAAAACATATTAGCCACATTAATTTAATATGTCTCTCGGGCATACAAAAAACCTTCAATCTCCCACTTGCACGAGAAACATAAGAAATTAATGCAAGTGATGGATACAGCCTAACACACCGTCCATCACCCCTAATATGTTATGACTTTGTGCCATTCAATAACATCATCCCTTTCGAGCTCCCTACTCGAACTGATATATGTAGGTGAATCTTTCATTATATCCTTTCATCCTAGATGTCATGTCAAATCCAAGAGATACAGAGTGACCACTCTCTTATAGATTTAACTTTATCAGGCCTTAGACATCTGACTCTCAACGAATAAGAGGGACAAATTCCATCTTGACTACATACGTCCTAGATATACACTTTGTAATATACCTGAGTTCTTCCTTATGTACTACCATGTTTCAGAATAGCGAAGGAAAGAATCAAGGTGTAACGACCCGCACTTTTTCGATCATTCTATACTTATAAGATTAATATTTACATAAATTAAACCTTGCCAACATGATAAGCAATCCAAATTGTCGAGACTTATATTTCCGAAAAGAGTTTTACACAACGTTTGACCGTCTAGTTTGACCGATGATATCACGAACTATACAATATATGATAATTATACGTTTGTGTATATATATATGTATATATACATATTTAACATGATTAATGAATGTTTTAATATCTCATTTTGTATTAATAACAACAAGTTATATGTGTATTTTGAAACTACTAACTTAAGTTTTCAAAACGATAACAATACGTAACGTTATTTGACTTAAATACTTAAGACTATAATGTTTATACATATATTGTATAAGTAATGTATTTAATCACTTTTAAGAACTTAAATACATAAAATCATATAAGTGTATTCACAAAAGATAGCTATATTTGAATCCTCATTCCATTTTTCACAAAATTTCTATACGTATATTTAGAGTATTTGTACTCGTATCATACCTAGCTTCTATACGTATTTACTAATAGTAAATACACATCAAAATCACCACCTAACCAGCCATGTTCATGCCCTTAGAGCTAGGTAATTGTATTTGGAAACAATTAGGACTAGATACATAAAATGATTACTTGAAAATTTTGTCCATATACTCCTTATGCCACGTTTTTTTGTAGTATATATACATGATCATTTTGCTTCATTTACTACTTCAATTTCCTAGCTAAAACACACACTCTTTCTTACTCTCTAAACTCCATAACAACCCAGCAAAATTCCATAAAGATCTAGCTTCAAAAACCATACTAAAACACCATAAGAAAACCATACAAAAACACTTCAAGAAAACCTTCCAAGAACACCAACTTACTATCAATCTTTCATCCACTTCTATCACCCTTTTGATTCTAGCTTCTTACTCCTCTTTTACAGCAAACTTATCCAAGGAACTTGAGGTAGAATCTATGTTCATAACCTTATTCGATTCATATATATATAGCTATCTTATTTTGTGGTACAAAAGTTTAACAACAAGAACATAGTTTGAATGTTTTCAAACTTGTTTGCAAACTAAATAGATCCTTCTAACTTAACTTTTAAAATACTTCAAGACCTGTAATATAACTTATGTATATGCTAATTTAACAAGGTAAAACTTGGTTTTTCAAAGTATAAGTATTTTTAGAAAAATGGTCATTAAATGATTTTGTTGTAACAAAAATGTTTAACTTCATATGTTTCACTAAACTTTCACCTATGCCGTATGATTTTGAATACAAACCAAGGTATTTACAGTTCATAGTCTTAAAGAAGAACTCGATCCAAGAAGATGGCAATTTGAATCAACGAAAACGGACTTGTAACGAAGAAACTATGACCGAAACAAAATTGGCTATCCTAGACATTTTCAACTTCGGGATTCATTGGAAAAATTTACATAAAATCACATACTTCTAAGATAACATGATATTTTATATATATGTACTCATAATTCAATTTCATATGGTTCAGGATCACCCGTAAGCAACACGAGAAGATTAATCATAAGATCCCATGATTGTACGCAACACGTCATTGACAACACCGGTACCATGGGTCAAGATTAATCTCGACCAATACATTTATGATGGGGTTTTACGGGAGTTTTATTTATTTCGTTGGGGGTTGTATTTATTCATTGCGGGTATATTAAACATCTAAAAATGAACCATTAAAATTGAATTACTAACATCGGACTTCTAACTACGGACTAAGGAATTATTCAAAGTATTAAAAGTATAACAAGTATATATTTATAACGTTTGTTTAAAAATGAAAACATATTGATATATTATATATGGATAGGTTCCTGATATCAACCGGAAGACCGAGTCAAAATATATATATCATCAAGACAAGGGTGAGTATATAGTCCCACTTTTAAACTCTAAATATTTCGGGATGAGAATACATGTATTTTATGTTTTACGATATGGACACAAGTAACTGAAAAATATGTTCTACGTTGAGTTGTACCACTGGCATACTTCCCTGTAGCTTGGTAACTAATATTTACAGCGGTATTGTAAACGCGAATCCTGTTGATAGATCTATCGGGCCTGACAACCCCAACCGGACTGGACGACCAGTATTCAACGGTTGCACAGTACTTCGTTTTGTGACTACACTTGGTACGGTGTAGTAAGATTTCATATTAAAGGGAATATGCGACGTGAAAATGTTAAGTATGGTTACCAAGTGCTCAACCACTTAGAATACTTTTATTAAACTGTTTATATACGAAATCTTGTGGTCTATATATATATTGCTGCCGGCATTAAACCTATATCTCACCAACTTTATGTTGACCTTTTAAAACATGTCTATTCTCAGGTGATTTCTAAAGCTTCCGTTGCATCATGTTGGATCTAACCAGGATCTTGCGTACGCATGTTTGTGTCAAAAATAAAACTGCATATCCGAGATGTTGTATTGTAAAATATGCTAGAAACTGTGTTGTTGTCATCATTTGTAAAGTTTGTAAGTCGAAGATTATCGCTAAACGTTAATTTTTTTTATTGTCTTAAGCTTGTAACAAAAATAATGGTTATGGTTTGTAATGTATAATATATGCAGTTTTCTTTCAAAAATGTCTCATATAGAGGTCAATACCTCGCAATGAAATCATACGTTATCTAACGCGTTCTTATGGTTAAGGACGGGTTATGACATGTGGTATCAGAGCGTTGGTCTTAGCGAACCAGGTTTGCATTAGTGTGTCTAACCAAGAAGTCGTTAGGATACATTAGTAAAGTCTGGACTTTGACCGGGTCTGATTTTAAAAACCATTGCTTATCACTGTTGGTTAAAATTTATATGTAAATATTATGTAAGTACTAATGGGTTAGTTGTTATGTGATAGATGTCGGGCTCGAAACTTATTATCACATTCAGCGACTCCGAATCAGAACCTTCAGATTGTGTTTCAGTCATTAACATATCCGATGACGAAAGTGGTATTTTTGGGGAAGACTCACAATTTCCGGATGAACCAACTATTGAAATATCGGAAAGTGAACCCGAGGAGGAAAGTGAACCCGAAGAGGAAAGTGAACCCGAAGAAGAAAGTGAACCCGAGGAAGAAATACTAGAAATTACGAAAGAAAAATTCGATCAAGGAAAGAAACGAAAAGCGAATGAATTAGAAAATTCAAATCCCGAACTTAGTGAGAATGACGTGGCACCAATTCCACTCAACACTACCACCCCTATCCCCGCTATTCCTATTAGTGCTATCCCCGCATCTAGTTCTTCGGCACCTCAGCCAAAACGTAGGGAGACAGCTAGGATTCGCGTTGGGGGATTCCCTGGACATAAATGTTTTGGGAAATAGACCAAATGATGCGCTGCCGTATTAAACCATGGAATCACATAATGTTTTGTATAATATTATTAGTGTGGTTTGTTTAAAGTTTGATGTAAGCATATGTAAAATAGCGAAGTATGAAATGCAATAATTTTCCATGGTTAAGTATTATTTAGATTGTAGTAATTGATTCTGTACTAAGCTATTAAGTATGAACATTAACGGGTAGGTACTACCCAAGATATAATTATAAAACGCTAATAAGAAGAAAAGGCTTTTATAATAATACCTGGTTCATATTATTAACAAGCTATAAATGTACTATAAATACACACTACATCTATAATATTCCATGTGAATAATTATTTTCTTTCATTAGGAAATGGCGCGATTGAATCGAATGACGGAACAAGAACTCGAGGAACTCATCAACCAGCGAGTGAACGACAGAATGTTATGGGTTGAGGCTGCAAGAGCTGCTGCAGTTAATCCAAATCCTCGTGTAGGATGTACTTACAAGACTTTCCAAGCTTGCAAACCTTCATCATTCAGTGGAACGGAAGGACCGATCGGTTTAACCCGATGGATAGAAAAGATGGAGACTGTGTTCAAAATCAGTGGTTGTGATGAAAAAGACATGACCAAGTTTGCATCATGCACTTTACAAGATAGTGCACTCACATGGTGGAAGAATTATGTGAAGGCGGTAGGAGGAGATGTAGCTTATGATACTCCATGGGAAGAATTCAAAGCAATGATAATCACCGAGTATTGTCCAAGGAATGAGGTTATTAAGTTAGAAGATGAGTTACGAAGTTTGAAGGTGGTTGGTACTGAAATCACCAACTACAATCAGCGATTCATGGAATTGGTTTTACTATGTCCTGAATTGGTTCCAACCGAAGCACGGAAGATTGAAATGTACAAAGGTGGTTTGCCCAAAAAGGTCAAGGCAAACGTTACGGCGTCGAAACCTAAGACAATTCATGAAGCTATAACCATGGCGAACGAGTTAATGGATCAGGTCATTCTGGATAAGAAAGCATTCACTACTGAGGTGAAGGTATCGAGTAACAAAAGGAAGTGGAACGGAAATTATGATCGAGGTTACCAACAACAACCTTATAAGAAACAAGAAACCACGAAAGGTGCGGGTAGCGGTTCAGGCTTTGGTTACAAAGGACAAAGTCCTTTATGCAACCGATGTCACAAACATCATTTTGGTTACTGTAGTGTGTTGTGCACTAAATGCAATAGACAGGGACATCTTGCTGAAGATTGTAAGGCTCTCGTTACAAATGCAAATGGTAACAAGACTCCTGCCACCAACGCAAATAGAACTGCTTTGGCTAACATTACTTGTTTTGGGTGTGGAAAACAAGGTCATTATAAGAGCCAGTGCCCGAATCAGAATGGCGGACCTGCACGTGGAAGAGCGTTTGTTATTAATGCTAGAGAGGCACGAGAAGACCCGGAACTTGTTACGGGTACGTTTACCATTAATAACTTATCAGCATCTATTTTATTTGATACTGGCGCCGATAGAAGTTACGTGTGTATAAATTTTTACACTAAATTGAATTGTTCATCATTACCTCTAGATGCTAAGTACTTGATTGAGTTAGCTAATGGTAAGCTAATTAAAGCCGATAAAATTTGTCGTGATTGTGAAATAAATCTAGCCGGAGAAACGTTTAAAATCGACTTAATACCCGTAGAATTAGGAGGTTTTGATGTAATAGTCGGCATGGACTGGATGTCCAAAATAGGAGCGGAAGTTGTTTGTGCCAAGAAGGCAATTCGTATTCCTGCTAAGGATAAAATACCGGTGATGATTTATGGAGAGAAGGGTAATTCAAAGCTAAAACTCATTAGCTGTTTGAAAGCCAAGAAGTGTTTAGAAAAGGGATGTTACGCTATTTTAGCACATGTTAATAAAGTCGAAAAGAAAGAAAAGTGCATCAACGACGTGCCTGTGGCAAGAGATTTTCCTGAAGTTTTTCCGGAAGAATTGCCGGGATTACCTCCATTTAGATCGGTAGAATTTCAAATAGATTTAGTACCAGGAGCTGCACCAGTGGCTCGTGCTCCATATAGACTTGCACCGTCCGAATTAAAAGAACTTCAAAGTCAGTTAAAAGAATTATTGGACCGTGGATTCATACGACCAAGTACATCACCGTGGGGAGCTCCAATTTTGTTTGTCAAGAAGAAAGACGGATCTTTCCGAATGTGTATAGATTATCGTGAATTAAATAAGTTAACTATCAAGAATCGGTATCCACTACCGAGAATTGATGACTTATTTGATCAATTGCAAGGATCATGTGTTTATTCGAAAATCGACTTAAGATCGGGCTATCATCAACTACGCGTCAAAGAAGAGGATATTCCGAAAACTGCTTTTCGGACACGTTATGGTCATTACGAATTTTTAGTCATGCCGTTTGGATTGACGAATGCGCCAGCTGTATTCATGGACCTCATGAATCGAGTTTGTAGTCCGTATTTAGATAAGTTTGTTATCGTTTTCATTGATGATATTCTTATCTATTCCAAGAGTGAGCAAGAGCATGAAGAGCATTTAAGGTTGATATTGGAGTTGTTAAGAAAAGAACAACTATATGCTAAATTTTCTAAGTGTGCTTTTTGGTTGAAAGAAGTGCAATTTCTTAGCCACGTTGTTAATAGCGAAGGAATTCAGGTTGATCCAGCAAAAACTGAAGCTATTGAAAAATGGGAGACTCCTAAGACGCCAACACAGATACGCCAATTTTTGGGTTTAGCCGGTTATTATAGAAGGTTTATTCAAGATTTTTCCCGAATAGCTAAGCCGTTGACAGCGTTAACACAAAAAGGGAAGAAATATGAATGGACCTCGGAGCAGGAGAACGCATTTCAAATACTGAAGAAGAAGTTAACTACGGCGCCTATATTATCGTTACCAGAAGGAAACGATGATTTCGAAATATATTGTGACGCTTCGCGACAAGGTTTTGGTTGTGTTCTTATGCAACGAAAGAAAGTAATTGCATTTGCATCCCGACAATTGAAGATTCACGAGCGGAATTATACGACGCATGATCTAGAACTGGGAGCAGTCGTGTTTGCATTGAAGATGTGGAGACATTACTTGTATGGGGTTAAATTCACTGTATTTACTGATCATAAAAGCCTTCAACATATTTTTGATCAGAAACAATTGAACATGAGGCAACGTAGGTGGGTCGAGTTAATAAACGACTATGATTGTGAGATTCGCTATCATCCCGGGAAAGCGAATGTAGTGGCTGACGCATTAAGCAGAAAGGAACGAGAACCAATTCGAGTACGAGCGATGAACATAAAAATTCGCATGAATCTCAACTCACAAATCAAAGAAGTTCAACGAGAAGCACTTACTAAAGAAAATATAGGAAATGAAATAATGAAGAAGTATGAGAAGCAACTCGTTATGCGGGAAGATGGAATTCGATATTTTGCAAATCGTATTTGGGTACCGAAGTTGGGTGGATTAAGGAAGTTGATATTGAACGAGGCACATAAGACAAGATATTCGATACATCCTGGAGTTGGAATGATGTATCAAGATCTTAAGACACGTTATTGGTGGCCTAATTTAAAGACCGACGTTGCAACATATGTTGGGGAGTGTTTAACTTGTTCTAAGGTCAAAGCAGAACACCAGAAGCCGTCAGGGTTACTTCAACAACCAGAAATCCCAGAATGGAAATGGGATGGTATTACCATGGATTTCATCACGAAGTTACCAAAGACTGCCTGGGGATACGACACCATTTGGGTAATTGTTGATCGTCTCACCAAGTCTGCACATTTCTTACCTATAAAGGAAACGGATAGAATGGAGAAACTATTACGATTGTATATAAAGGAAGTTGTTTCAAGGCATGGAATACCTATTTCCATTATATCTGATCGTGATAGTAGATTTACCTCAAAGTTCTGGCAATCACTACAGGAGGCACTAGGAACTCGTTTGGATATGAGTACCGCATATCATCCGCAAACCGACGGGCAGAGTGAAAGAACAATTCAGACTCTTGAAGACATGCTCAGGGCATGTGTGATCGATTTTGGAAACGGATGGGATAAATATCTACCGTTAGCAGAATTCTCGTATAATAATAGTTATCATGCGAGCATTGGAGCTGCGCCATTCGAAGCATTGTACGGAAGGAAGTGTAGATCTCCTATCTGTTGGAATGAAGTAGGAGATCGACAATTAACGGGTCCCGAGATCATACACGAAACGAATGAGAAGATTGTACAAATCAAGGAGAGATTGAAAACAGCCCGTAGTCGCCAAAAGAGCTACGCCGATGTTCGAAGGAAACCATTAGAGTTTCAGGTCGGGGACATGGTTATGCTAAAGGTGTCACCTTGGAAAGGTGTAATACGTTTCGGCAAAAGGGGTAAACTGAACCCAAGGTACGTAGGCCCGTTCAAGATCATCGAACGCATTGGACCGGTAGCTTATCGACTCGAGTTACCGCAACAACTCGCCGGAGTACATAATACCTTTCACGTCTCAAACCTTAAGAAGTGTCTTGCAAAGGAAGACCTCACCATTCCTCTTGAAGAAATCCATGTCGACGAGAAACTACAATTCGTCGAAGAACCAATTGAAATCATGGACCGTGAAGTTAAACAGCTCAAACAGAGCAATATACCGATTGTTAAGGTTCGTTGGAATGCTAGAAGAGGTCCCGAGTTTACTTGGGAACGAGAGGATCAGATGAAACGAAAGTATCCGCATTTGTTTCTCGATGACGCAAAATAGGTACAATTTTAAAATTTCGGGACGAAATTTATTTAACGGGGAGGTAATGTAACGACCCGCACTTTTTCGATCATTCTATACTTATAAGATTAATATTTACATAAATTAAACCTTGCCAACATGATAAGCAATCCAAATTGT
This sequence comes from Rutidosis leptorrhynchoides, assembly GCF_046630445.1. Lineage (NCBI taxonomy): Eukaryota > Viridiplantae > Streptophyta > Magnoliopsida > Asterales > Asteraceae > Rutidosis > Rutidosis leptorrhynchoides. The sequence continues at coordinate 206,553,006 of NC_092340.1, forward strand.
CGAGACTTATATTTCCGAAAAGAGTTTTACACAACGTTTGACCGTCTAGTTTGACCGATGATATCACGAACTATACAATATATGATAATTATACGTTTGTGTATATATATATGTATATATACATATTTAACATGATTAATGAATGTTTTAATATCTCATTTTGTATTAATAACAACAAGTTATATGTGTATTTTGAAACTACTAACTTAAGTTTTCAAAACGATAACAATACGTAACGTTATTTGACTTAAATACTTAAGACTATAATGTTTATACATATATTGTATAAGTAATGTATTTAATCACTTTTAAGAACTTAAATACATAAAATCATATAAGTGTATTCACAAAAGATAGCTATATTTGAATCCTCATTCCATTTTTCACAAAATTTCTATACGTATATTTAGAGTATTTGTACTCGTATCATACCTAGCTTCTATACGTATTTACTAATAGTAAATACACATCAAAATCACCACCTAACCAGCCATGTTCATGCCCTTAGAGCTAGGTAATTGTATTTGGAAACAATTAGGACTAGATACATAAAATGATTACTTGAAAATTTTGTCCATATACTCCTTATGCCACGTTTTTTTGTAGTATATATACATGATCATTTTGCTTCATTTACTACTTCAATTTCCTAGCTAAAACACACACTCTTTCTTACTCTCTAAACTCCATAACAACCCAGCAAAATTCCATAAAGATCTAGCTTCAAAAACCATACTAAAACACCATAAGAAAACCATACAAAAACACTTCAAGAAAACCTTCCAAGAACACCAACTTACTATCAATCTTTCATCCACTTCTATCACCCTTTTGATTCTAGCTTCTTACTCTTCTTTTACAGCAAACTTATCCAAGGAACTTGAGGTAGAATCTATGTTCATAACCTTATTCGATTCATATATATATAGCTATCTTATTTTGTGGTACAAAAGTTTAACAACAAGAACATAGTTTGAATGTTTTCAAACTTGTTTGCAAACTAAATAGATCCTTCTAACTTAACTTTTAAAATACTTCAAGACCTGTAATATAACTTATGTATATGCTAATTTAACAAGGTAAAACTTGGTTTTTCAAAGTATAAGTATTTTTAGAAAAATGGTCATTAAATGATTTTGTTGTAACAAAAATGTTTAACTTCATATGTTTCACTAAACTTTCACCTATGCCGTATGATTTTGAATACAAACCAAGGTATTTACAGTTCATAGTCTTAAAGAAGAACTCGATCCAAGAAGATGGCAATTTGAATCAACGAAAACGGACTTGTAACGAAGAAACTATGACCGAAACAAAATTGGCTATCCTAGACATTTTCAACTTCGGGATTCATTGGAAAAATTTACATAAAATCACATACTTCTAAGATAACATGATATTTTATATATATGTACTCATAATTCAATTTCATATGGTTCAGGATCACCCGTAAGCAACACGAGAAGATTAATCATAAGATCCCATGATTGTACGCAACACGTCATTTGACAACACCGGTACCATGGGTCAAGATTAATCTCGACCAATACATTTATGATGGGGTTTTACGGGAGTTTTATTTATTTCGTTGGGGGTTGTATTTATTCATTGCGGGTATATTAAACATCTAAAAATGAACCATTAAAATTGAATTACTAACATCGGACTGCTAACTACGGACTAAGGAATTATTCAAAGTATTAAAAGTATAACAAGTATATATTTATAACGTTTGTTTAAAAATGAAAACATATTGATATATTATATATGGATAGGTTCCTGATATCAACCGGAAGACCGAGTCAAAATATATATATCATCAAGACAAGGGTGAGTATATAGTCCCACTTTTAAACTCTAAATATTTCGGGATGAGAATACATGTATTTTATGTTTTACGATATGGACACAAGTAACTGAAAAATATGTTCTACGTTGAGTTGTACCACTGGCATACTTCCCTGTAGCTTGGTAACTAATATTTACAGCGGTATTGTAAACGCGAATCCTGTTGATAGATCTATCGGGCCTGACAACCCCAACCGGACTGGACGACCAGTATTCAACGGTTGCACAGTACTTCGTTTTGTGACTACACTTGGTACGGTGTAGTAAGATTTCATATTAAAGGGAATATGCGACGTGAAAATGTTAAGTATGGTTACCAAGTGCTCAACCACTTAGAATACTTTTATTAAACTGTTTATATACGAAATCTTGTGGTCTATATATATATTGCTGCCGGCATTAAACCTATATCTCACCAACTTTATGTTGACCTTTTAAAACATGTCTATTCTCAGGTGATTTCTAAAGCTTCCGTTGCATCATGTTGGATCTAACCAGGATCTTGCGTACGCATGTTTGTGTCAAAAATAAAACTGCATATCCGAGATGTTGTATTGTAAAATATGCTAGAAACCGTGTTGTTGTCATCATTTGTAAAGTTTGTAAGTCGAAGATTATCGCTAAACGTTAATTTTTTTTATTGTCTTAAGCTTGTAACAAAAATAATGGTTATGGTTTGTAATGTATAATATATGCAGTTTTCTTTCAAAAATGTCTCATATAGAGGTCAATACCTCGCAATGAAATCATACGTTATCTAACGCGTTCTTATGGTTAAGGACGGGTTATGACACAAGGCACAGTACTTGGTGAATATCCGAACCCAATATGTATCTCAGGTCAGAGGATACTATGATATTCGCCTTTACTCAAGATTACATGTGATCAATCACAAAGGCTCCATATAGTAAATCTTGAGAGCGGGTCTTCCAATATTTGTGTCCCACAAATATCTATGAACCTTGGTTGCAACCTTGCCCCACATTCACCATTTGAATGTTAACCAATCCAAGTTCATAATAGTCTAGACCTCACACTTGTTCCTACAAATGTGATCAACTACGGAATTTAGAATAATAGTTTATTCATGGATAAAATATGCAAAATTGGAACATGACTCATAATTAAATTAATACCATAATTATATTAATGAGTTTGAACTAATTCGTTTCGTTACAATACATAAAATAGATCAATTCCAATCACTAGAATATCGAAGCCCTAATGCACAAACATGTCCCTCATGTTTTGGTCCATGTAAAAGCTTCGTGAGTGGATCCGCAACATTTTGATCTGTGTGAACTTTGTGAATACATATCTTTCCCTTTTCAACCTCATCCCTGATGTAGTTGAATCTCTGCTCAATGTGACGAGTCTTTTAATGAGCACGAGGTTCCTTGATTTGAGCAATCGCACCCTCGTTGTCACAAAAGATCTCAAGAGGGTCCTGAATGGAAGGGACCACTCCTAAGTCGTCGATGAATTTCTTCATCCATGCAGCTTCCTGAGCTGCCAGTGAGGCGGCAATGTACTCCGACTCTGTAGTGGATAACGCAACAACCTCCTATTTTGAACTCTTCCAAGAGACCGCACCACCATTTAACATGAAGACATAACCGGATTGTGACCGAGAGTCATCTCGATCAGTTTGGAAACTCGCGTCCACGTAACCTTTTACAGCGAGTTCCTCCTCACCAGACCCATATATTAGAAACATATCCTTAGTCCTCCTAAGGTATTTCAATATGCTTTTAACAGCAATCCAATGACTATTTCCTGGGTTATTCTGGTATCTACTTGTCAAGCTTAGAGCGCATGACACATCCGGTCTAGTACATATCATTGCATACATGATAGACCCAATAGCAGATGCATATGGGACTTTCTTCATTCTCTCCTGTTCATCTTTCGTGGCAGGACACTGAGATGAACTGAGAACGGTTCCTTTTTGAATAGGTACCAAACCTCTCTTAGAGTTTTCCATCTTGAACCTTTTCAAGATTTTATCAATGTATGTACTTTAACTTAAACCTATCAATCTCTTGGATCTATTCCTATAGATCCCTATCCCCAATATGTATTGTGCATCTCCAAGATCCTTAATGGAGAAGCAACTCTTTAGTCAAGTTTTGACTCCTTGCATTGTGGTAATATCATTCCCAAATAATAATATATCATCCACATATAGTACAAGGAACATGATAGTGCTCCCACTAGCTTTCTTATATACACAAGCTTCATCACCATTTTTAATGAAGCCAAATTTCTCGGCTTCCTCATTAAAACGATGATTCCACATTCTAGATGCTTGTTTCAATCCGTAGATTGACTTCTTTAACTTGCATACACTTTTAGGATATTTTGGATCAACAAAACCTTCAGGCTGGACCATATAGACATCTTCCATAAGATATCCATTTAGGAAAGCGGTTTTGACATCCATTTGCCATATATCATAGTCGTAGTGAGCAGCAATGGCAAATAATATCCTAATAGACTTTAGCATTGCCACAGGCGAGAAAGTTTCATCATAATCAACCCCTTGAGTTTGAGTGAAACCTTTTGCAACAAGTCTAGCTTTATATGTATCCAAGTTTCCATGTATGTCGGTTTTCATTTTGAAAAGCCATTTGCAATCAACTAGCTTAGAGCTAGGAGGTTGCTCAACAAGTTCCCACACTTGGTTTTCATACATGGATTGCATCTCGGCGTTCATGGCTTCCTGCCATTTATCTTTATCAATCCTTGATAAAGCATCTTGGTAGTTTGTTGGTTCATCCAAATCAACCGTATAGCAACCATCTATGAGAAACCCATATCTCTCAGGAGGATTGCTAATCCTACCAGATCTACGAATGTCTTGTGTATTTTGATCATCCATTTGATCACTATCAACATTTTCATGTTGAGTGCTAGAGTCAACCAATTGTGTATCATCTACTTGATCTTGAACCTCTTCAAGATCTATCTTCCTTTCACTATTTCCTTCCATTAGGAACTTAGTTTCAAGGAATTCCGCCTTCCGAGCAACAAATACATTCTGCTCGGATGGATCATAGAAATAGTATCCCATATCATCCTTGGGATATCCTATGAAGATACACTTCGTGGATCGAGCATTCAACTTATTAGGGACGTAACGCTTAGGATAAGCTTCACATCCCCATACCTTTAAGTATGATAGAGATGGAGGTTTACCAAACCACATCTCGTGAGGAGTTCGTTCCACTTTCTTGGTTGGGGCCATATTTAAAATACGAGCCGCGGAGCTTAGACAATAACCCCAAAATGATAGAGGCAACGAGCTTCTTGCCATCATAGATCGAACCATATCCATTAGGGTTCGGTTCCTCCTTTCGGAAACTCCATTAAGTTGGGGTGTTCCGGGTGCAGTAAGTTGTGAGATAATCCCACAACTCCTAAGATGATCTTGGAAGGCATCGCTTAGGTATTCACCTCCTCTATCGGTACGAAGTACCTTAATTGTCCTATTGAGTTGATTTTGTACTTCGTTTTGATATTCTTTGAATGCTTCAAACGTTTCGTCCTTGTGTCTTAATAAGTAGACATATCCGAAACGACTAAAGTCATCAATGAAAGTAACAATGTATCTTTCACCATTCCTAGTCATGGGTTTAAAGGGTCCACATACATCCGAATGTATTAATCCCAATAAATCTTTAGCCCTTTCATAAGTTCCTTTGAAAGGTGCTTTAGTCATCTTGCCTTGTAAACAAGATTCACATACATCAAACGAATCCATTTCATTTGATTTCAAAAGTCCATTCCTTTGAAGTGTATGCATTCGGTTCTTGTTTATGTGACCAAGGCGACAATGCCATAAATAGGAATCACTCAAATCCCTTTTGAGTTTCTTGGTGCTAGTGTGGTATATAGAGCTCGATGATGTGTCATCATGAACCAATTCATAAATTCCATTTGAAGGCGAAGCCTCGAAATAGAATACATTATCTTTAGAAACATGAATATCATCATCAATAAAATTAACAACGTAACCACATTGTTTTAAGCGAGAAATAGAAATAATGTTTCGACATAAATCCGGTGCATACAAAACATTTTCTAAAATAAGCTCCAATCCACTTGGAAGCTTCAAAACAAATTCTCCTTGAGCTTTAACATGCACCTTTGCACCATTGCCCATATAGAGATTTGATGTTCCCGCCATACGATCACTTCTTTTGAACCCCTGCAAAGAATTGCAAATATGAGTTCCACATCCCGTGTCTAATACCCATGTATTAGAAGAAGTAATACTAAGCTCTATATATACCATATATATATTACCTGAGGTTTGCCCTGCATCCCTCTTGTCCTTCAACTCCTTAAGATAGACCGGACAGTTTCATTTCCAATGACCCATCTCACCGCAACCGAAACATGGGTCTTCCTTGGGGTTTGCCTTCTCGGCTACCTTTTGCTTTTTAGCTTTGTTGATGGTTGGGGTAACCATCTTCCCCTTCCCTTTTCCTTGATGGGCGGGACCTTTTCTCTTAGCCACCTTTGGCTTAGAGGAGTTACCTTTGGATCCACCTTGATCGATTGCTAACACGGGTAAAGCCCTTTTACCCATGCTAGTTTCCGCCGTTCTAAGCATACCGTGAAGCTCACCTATGCTCTTATCCATCCCATTCATATTGTAATTAATTACAAATTGATCAAACCTTTTTGATAGGGAGTTAAGGATAAGATCGGTGGCTAACTCATTAGATATGTTTAGGTTAAGACGGTTAGCACGATCGATAAGGCTTTTCATCTTGAGTACATAAGATGAAACCGATTGGGTATCGTCCATACGACAAGCATGTAGCGCTCGAACCGTTTCGAAGCGTTCGACACGCACTTGTTGAAGGAACATCTCCTTCAATTGCGTTATCATGTCGTATGCACTATGATGTTCGAAATCCTTTTGGAGTTCGGGTATCATAGTCCCAAGCATTAAGCATGAGACTTGAAGGGAGTCATGGCAATACTTATCGTAAGAGGCCATTGTCTCCACATCATTCTCATCCGGTTGATCGGGAATGGGGTCCTCAAGCACATACATTTTATCCTCTTGTTTGAGGACAATCCGAAGATTGCGGAACCAATCCATAAAGTTTGTATGGTTGAGTTTGTCTTTCTCTAAGAGAGACCTTAATGATAGGTGGTTTAGGTTAAGTGGTGCGTTAGGAATGTTGTTGTTGTTATTGGCGGCCATCTACAAAATTAACAAAGTTCGTTTAAGTATCGATTTTAATTTAACATTCAATACCCTTTAAATCAAATTGAATTATTAAATTCTAGAATCCAGTGGTAAACCAAATTTCGGTTAGGTGACCTTTATCCCGCAATTTGATTTAGCTAGGTAGTCAATAAATGACAATTGCAATCCATTTGCAACTTCTAGAGTATGGGATCATGCAATCCTTTTGCATGGCATATTTATCCCATCAACGCCTATTTGTTCTTCATGCTTCGGTGACCCTAAGTTCATGATTCCCAAATCAAGTCGTCCTACTTGTATAGACTTGTAAATTTAACATACATGTGGTTAGGTGACCTTTATCCCACAAGCATGCGAAATTTACCTTAATCACATTAGTTTGCTCATAATGGTTAGGTGACCTTTATCCCATCATGAGTTCCCTAATACTTTTAAGTGTCACACAATAGGATGGCGTTTAACTTGTTTACCTTGTTAATGAAAGGGATTTTGAGTTTTTGTTAATTCTAGTTTGAGAAAACTTTTATACCATACACCAACATGCATTTAGTGCATGGTACTTATGAAAAACCATTTTCATGTCTTGTAATTAAGCCAATTACTTAGTATAAACCATTTTATATGTATGATCCTTATCATGTCCTTAATAACCGTTTATTAATGTCCTTTTAGCCGTTTTTAATTTAACCATTTAAATTGACGTTTTGCATGTCGTTAATAATGTCAATTTTAACCAATTTAAATTGCCATTTTAGTTTGTTGTTAACTTGTGTGATTAACTTGTAGCATACAAACATACAATCCACATAATCATACAAAACAACCACGCATGCAAAATCATATGTTCACAATCAAGCCAATTTTGGTAGACATTTGTTTAGCCGAAAACAAATGCCACCGGTTAAGGGTAATAACACAAAGTAGAAGATTTTAAAATCTCCCACTTAATCTTGCATCCAAATGCTTCTTCTTGTGTTCTTCAAGTCTTCATCATCTTCATCATTTTACAAAATATATCCTAATACATTTTGTCTAGAAAATGAAATACAACCTAATCTATTTTACATGCCAAATATAAAATAAATTACATAACCAAAATAATAAATATTACAACCAAATGAATAATTATTACATGCCTTTTGAATGAATGATAATACATACCAAATGAATCATAAATCAACCAAACACACATGCATGCAACACAAGGTCAAGGCTAGGATTGTGAACATTACATACAACCAAAATTAGACCAAATGGAAGAACCCAAAAACCCATTTTGGGTCTCCTTAAATTCGGCCTAAATACCAAACCCACCCAAACCCTTAAATTTTTGCATTTTACTTGCATGCATGTTCATAAAATGCAAAATATAGTGGGTTTAACATATCATCTCGAAGCATATTTCATCAACTTCGGCTCTAGATACCATTGTTGGGATTTAACAAGTTCATAATATACTTAAAACCATTTAAGAATCAAGAAAGCGGAAGCATGTAAATTACCATTTTGAAACTTGTTATACTTTAACCAATTAAAGTTAAATCCCAATTAGGATCAAGTTATGAAATATACTTACAAACTACAAGCAAGTAAAGAGTTTATACCTTCTCCAAGCTAGGTAGTAAGTGATGAAGATGATGATGTTGAATGGAGCTTCAAATGGATGAAACCTCAAGAGATTATACCCCAAACTTTGCACCAACACCCTAGCTTTTGGTTAGGATTTATTAGACACTTAAAATGAACTTGCAAAACTTGAAAATGAACTCCCTTTGAGCCTTGAAACCCCACGGCCAGCAGCTCCCCAAGAGAGCAGAATTTTTGCTTTGATGTGTTTATTTTGCAAGTGTAAGTCTCTAGGAGTCAAGATGCTTGCATGTATATGGAAAAGGGAATTGTCTTTGACCAAGAAGGAATCAAAGAGCATGCTTACTTCAACTCCCATGCCACTTCCTTAAGTTATAATATAAAATAGTCTTTATAAAACTTGGCATAATCTATAAGCTTGCAAAATTTATAAACTTGTTCTTTTATAAAATTAGATCTTATAAAATAACTTTTATAAACTTGCATTTTATAAATTATGCACACATCATATATAAAACCAATTATATAAAATTCCATATTATAAGTTATGTTTACTTTATTTTATAAAACCAATTTTATAAAATGTAACATAACTTTATTAATTATTTAACCTATAAATAATTAAATCCATATTATATAAATTATTCCATAATTTATATATACACATCAAGTAATATTTAAGAAAACCATTTTTCTTAAAGTTCAAGTGTCGCGTATTTAATCAACGATCCATTCGCTAAGATCAAATATGAATAAGGTGTTGGTAAGCTTGTTATTGGGTATGACCCGACTTGGATCAAAACATATTAGCCACATTAATTTAATATGTCTCTCGGGCATACGAAAAACCTTCATATATATATATATATATATATATATATATATATATATATATATATATATATATATATATATATATATATAGTATTTTGAAATATAAACTTTGATTACTTTATTTAGAAAAATACATTTTAATTTTCCTTAGTTAATAAAGAATATTTATATATACAATTGTGGGTGAATATATATATATATATATATATATATATATATATATATATATATATATATATATATATATATATATATATATATATATATATATAAATTTCTATACATGATTATTATATGTGTATTATAACAAATATAAAATGTATAAATATTAAATATTCATTATATGTTATTATGTAATATATATTATATAATATTACCTAACAAATAATATGTAATATTAATATAACAAATCTAATTACAAATATAGTTATTATATTAAAATTTTTATTACTTTCAATATTATTATTAATAACAGATTTGATACATGTTATATGTTATATTAATATTATAATAATTATTATTAATATTATTATGTTTATCCTTATTCTATTACTTTTATCAATTTTATTATCATAATTAGTATTATTATTAATTTAATTTAAATACAAAAATTATAAAGACAATAAATTTTTAAAACAAACCATAACCTTTATTTTTATCGACAAGTTTAAAAGGACACCATCTAGATTATCCAGAAATAATAATCTAAAAATATCATACTTACACACTACCAATACATATTGGTTTACAATATTAATATGTTACAACAAAGTAAATCTCGAATGCAGTTTTAAACAATATAATACAAGCATGCTGACACCAAATCTTGTTCATATTTTAGCATTCAACAGCGGAAGCTCTTAATAATCACCTGAGAATAAACATGCTTTAAACGTCAACAAAAATGTTGGCGAGTTATAGGTTTAACCTATATATTTATCAAATCGTAATAATAGACCACAAGATTTCATTTTTCAATAATATACAATCTGTATAAAAATCATTCATATGTTGAACACCTGGTAACCGACATTAACAAAATGCATATAGAATATCCCCAAAACAGAAATCCATCTATACTAATAACTCAAAGTACTAAAGCATACCATTTTCCAGTATGGGGGGAGTTAGGGCCCGTAGATCTACCTTTAAGATTCGCGTCAATTAGGGTGTCTGTTCCCTAATTCTTAGGTTACCAAGCTAAAAGGGTGATATTCGGTATTCATAATCCAACATAGAATGTAATTCAAGTACTTGTATCTATTTTGTAAAATATTTACAAAGCTGCATGTATTCTCATTCCAAAAATATTAGATTTAAAAGTGGGACTATAACTCACTTTCACAGATTTTTACTTCGTCGGGAAGTAAGACTTGGCCACGGGTTGATTCACGAACCTATAACAAATATGTACATATATCAAAGTATGATCAAAATATAATTACAACAATTTTTATTACGTTTTAATGATTTGAGTGTTTTAAGTCAGCAGTCATCGTTAGTAACCTACAACTAGTTGTCCACAGTTAGATGTACAGAATTAAAGCAATATATTTTATCTTGAATCAATCCACGACCTCGTTTATAAAAGCCTCAGGCTAGATCACAACTTAAAGTATATATAATATTTTGGAATCAACCTCAACCCTATATAGCTAACTCCAACATTACTGCATATAGAGTATCTATGGTTGTTCCGAAATATATATAGATGGGTCGATATGATATGTCAAAACATTGTATTCGTGTCTATGGTATCCCAAGATTACATAATATATGTTAGAATACATGTATAATACAATATAAGTTAATTAAGTTAGGATTTGTATAGATTTGTTACAAATTTCATGTAGCTACAACAAGTAAAATTATCCAATCTTGTTTTACCCATAACTTCTTCGTTTTAAATCCGGTTTGAGTGATTCAAGTTGCTATGGTTTCATATTGAACTTAAGTTTATGAATATAAACAGAAAAAGTATAAGTTTATAGTTGGAAATACAGGTTACAAGTCATTTTTGTAAAGGTAGTCATTTTAGTCGAAAGAACGACGTCTAGATGACCATTTTGGAAAACATACATCCACTTTGAGTTTAACCATGATTTTTGGATATAGTTTCATGTTCATAAGAAAAATCATTTTCCGAGAAGAACAAATTTTAAATCAAAGTTTATCATAGTTTTTAATTAACTAACCCAAAACAGTCCGCGGTGTTACTACGACGGCGTATATCCGGTTTTCCGGTGTTTTTCGTGTTTTCAGGTTTAAAATCATTAAGTTAGCATATCATATAGATATATAACATGTGTTTAGTTGATTTTAAAAGTCAATTTAGAAGTATTAACTTTGTTTGCGAACAAGTTTAGAATTAACTAAACTATGTTCTAGTGATTACATGTTCAAATCTTCGAATAAGATAGTTATACATATATGAATCGAATGATGTTATGAACATCATTGCTACCTCAAGTTTAGTAGGTAAACCTACTAGAAATGATGAAAAAATAACTTGAGCTTCAAAGGATCTTTGATGGCTTGGATATTCTTGAAATAGAATCATGATACAAAAACAAGTTCAAGTAAGATTATTACTCGAATTAAGATATATATAGTTATAGAAATTGAATCAAAGCTTGAATATGAATATTACCTTGATTTAGAAAGATAACCTACTATAAATAACAAAGGATTCTTGATCTTAGATGATTGCTTGGAATGGATTAGGAAACTTGGAAGTAAACTTGTAAACTTTGAAGTGTTCTTGATGTATTCTTGAGTAATTGTTTTTATGATGATTATAGGTAATAACCAAAGCTTGTATTTGATGATTTTTGCTGGAAAAATAGTAACTTAGACGTTTATGGAAGAGTGTGCGTGTTTTGAGAGAGAATTGGGAAGAAAATTGGAAGTGAAATGGAGTAGGTGGTGAGTGGTGAAGGTGAGCGGGGTTAAAAGGAGTTCTTGTTTTTGTTTCCTTGCTCATAAGTCATACTAGTTGTCGAATTGTTGGTTCCACATGTTTGTTGACTATCTAGGGCTGATAAGAGCTGAATTATTATGTGTATATACCAATAGCATATACGTCTAGGAGCTGGGTATTGTACGAGTACGAATACGGTTGTATACGAGTAGAATTGTTGATGAAAATGAATGAGAATGCAATTGTAAGCATTTTTGTTAAGTAGAAGTACTTTGATATATGTCTTGAAGTCTTTCAAAAGTGTACTAATACATCTAAATACACTACATGTATATACATTTTAACTGAGTCGTTAAGTCATCGTTAGTCGTTACATATAAGTGTTGTTTTGAAACCTTTAAGTTAACGATCTCATTTAATGTTGTTAACCCATTGTTTATTATATCTAATGAGATGTTAAATTATTACATTATCATGATATTATTATGTATGAATATATCTTAATATGATATATATCCATTAAAATGTCGTTACAACGATAATCGTTACATATATGCCTCGTTTCAAAATTCTTAAGTTAGTAGTCTTGTTTTACATATGTAGTTCATTGTTAACATACTTAATGATATATATAATCATAATTTTATCTTGTTAAATATAGTGTAACAATATCTTAATATCATACATATGTATTTAGTAAGACGTTGTAATAACGATAATCGTTATATATATCGTTTCAAGTTTCTTAACTTAGTAGTCTCATTTTTATGTATATAACTCATTGTTAATATAATTATGGAGATACTTACTTATCATAATCTCATGTTAACTATATGTATATCCATATATATATCGTCATGTCGTTTTTACAAGTTTTAACGTTCGTGAATCGCCGGTCAACTTGGGTGGTCAATTGTCTACATGAAACTCATTTCAAATAATCAAGTCTTAACAAGTTTGATTACTTAACATGTTGGAAACATTTAATCATGCAAATATAGTTTTCAATTAATATATAATCATGGAAAAGTTTGGGTCACAACATTACCTACCCGTTAAATAAATTTCGTCCCGAAATTTTCAGCTGTTGAAGGTGTTGACGCATCTTCTGGAAATAGGTGAGGGTATTTCAGCTTCATCTGATCTTCATGCTCATAGGTGAATTCAGGTCCTCTACGAGCATTCCATCGAACCTTAACAATTGGTATCTTGTTTTGCTTAAGTCTTTTAACCTCACGATCCATTATTTCGACGGGTTCTTCAATGAATTGTAGTTTTTCGTTAATTATAATCTCGTCTAATGGAATGGTAAGATCTTCTTTAGCAAAACATTTCTTCAAATTCGATACATGAAAAGTATTATGTACCCCGTCGAGTTGTTGCGGTAAGTCAAGTCGGTAAGCTACTGGTCCGACACGATCTATAATCTTGAATGGTCCAATGTACCTTGGATTTAGTTTCCCCCGTTTACTAAATCGAACAACGCCTTTCCAAGGTGGAACCTTAAGCATGACCATCTCTCTAATCTCAAATTCTATATCTTTTCTTTTAATGTCCGCGTAGCTCTTTTGTCGACTTTGATCAGTTTTCAATCGTTGTTGAATTTGGATGATCTTCTCGGTAGTTTCTTAAATTATCTCCGAACCCGTAATCTATCTATCCCCCACTTCACTCCAACAAATCAGAGACCTGCACTTTCTACCATAAAGTGCTTCAAACGGCGCCATCTCAATACTCGAATGGTAACTGTTGTTGTAGGAAAATTCTGCTAACGGTAGGTGTCAATCCCAACTGTTTCCGAAATCGATAACACATGCACGTAGCATATCTTCAAGGGTCTGTATCATCCTTTCACTTTGCCCATCAGTTTGTGGATGATAAGCAGTACTCATTTCAAGACGAGTCCCCAATGCTTGTTGCAATGTCTGCCAAAATCTTGAAACAAATCTGCCATCCCTATCTGAGATAATAGAGATTGGTATTCCATGTCTGGAGACAACTTCTTTCAAGTATAATCGAGCCAACTTCTCCATTTTATCATCTTCTCTCATTGACAGAAAGTGTGCTGACTTGGTAAGACGATTGATTATTACCCAAATTGTATCATAACCACTTGCAGTCCTTGGCAATTTAGTAATGAAATCCATGGTAATGTTTTCCTATTTCCATTCCGAGATTTTAGGTTTTTGAAGTAGACCTGATGGTTTCTGATGTTCAGCTTTGACCTTAGAACACGTCAAACATTCTCCTACGTATTTAGCAATATCGGCATTCATACCCGGCCACCAAAAGTGTTTCTTGAGATCTTTGTACATCTTCCCCGCTCCGGGATGTATTGAATATCTGGTTTTATGTGCTTCCTTAAGTACCTTTTCTCTCACATCTCCAAACTTTCGTACCCAAATTCTTTCAGCCCTATACCGGGTTCCGTCTTCCCGAATATTAAGATGTTTCTTCGATCCTTTGGGTATTTCATTCTTCAACTTTCCTTCTTTTAAAACTTCCTGATGCGCCTCCTTTATTTGAGTAGTAATGTTAGTACAAATAATTATATTCATAGCTTTTACCCGTATAGGTTCTCTGTCCTTTCTACTCAAAGCGTCGGCTGCCACATTCACCTTCCCCGGGTGGTAACGAATCTCAAAGTCGTAATCATTCAACAATTCAATCCACCTACGCTGCCTCACGTTCAGTTGTTTCTGATTAAATATGTGTTGGAGAATTTTGTGGTCGGTATATATAATACTTTTGACCCTATATAAGTAGTGCCTCTAAGTCTTTAATGCAAAAACAACAGCGCCCAATTCCAAATCGCGAGTGGTATAATTTTGCTCGTGAATCTTCAATTGTCTGGATGCATATGCAATTACCTTTGTTCGTTGCATTAATACACAACCGAGGCCTTGCTTTGAGGCATCACAATATATCACAAAATCATCATTCCCTTCAGGCAATGACAACATAGGTGCCGTAGTTAACTTTTTCTTCAACAATTGAAACGCTTTCTCCTTCTTATCATTCCATTCAAATTTCTTCCCTTTATGCGTTAATGCAGTCAAGGGTTTTGCTATTTTGGAAAATTCTTGGATGAACCTTCTGTAGTAACCAGCCAGTCCTAAAAATTGGCGTATATGCTTCGGAGTTTTCGGGGTTTCCCACTTTTCAACGGTTTCAATCTTTGCTGGATCTACCTGAATACCTTCTTTGTTCATTATGTGACCGAGGAATTGAACTTCTTCTAACCAAAATGCACACTTTGAAAACTTAGCCTACAGTTTTTCTTTTCTCAGCAACTCTAGCACTTTTCTCAAATGTTCTTCGTGCTCTTAATCATTCTTCGAGTAAATAATTATGTCATCGATGAAAACAATGACAAACTTGTCAAGATATGGCCCACACACTCGGTTCATGAGATCCATGAACACATCTGGTGCGTTAGTCAATCCAAACGGCATAACCATAAACTCGTAATGACCGTAACGCGTCCTAAAAGCAGTCTTTGGAATGTCATCTTCCTTCACCCCCATTTGGTGATATCCAGAACGTAAATCGATCTTCGAATAAACCGACGAGCCTTGTAGTTGTTCAAATAAGTCGTCGATTCTCGGTAATGGGCAACAGTTCTTGATGGTAAGTTTGTTCAACTCTCGGTAGTCGATACATAACCTGAATGTACCATCTTTCTTCTTGACAAACAGAACAGGAGCTCCCCATGGTGATGTACTTGGTCGAATGAAACCACGCTCTAAAAGTTCCTGTAACTGACTTTGTAATTCTTTCATTTCGCTGGGTGCGATTTTGTATGGAGCATGAGCTATTGGTGCAGCTCCTGGTACAAGATCTATTTAAAATTCAACGGATCGGTGTGGAGGTAGTCCCGGTAATTCTTTCGGAAATACATCGGGAAATTCTTTTGCGACGGGAACATTATTGATGTTCTTTTCTTCGGTTTGTACTTTCTCGACATGTCCTAAAATATCATAGCAACCTTTTTTTATTAGCTTTCGCGCCTTCAAATTACTAATAAGATTTAGCTTCGCGTTGCTCTTTTCTCCGTACACCATTAAGGGTTTTCCTTTTTCCCGTACAATGCGAATTGCATTTTTGTAACATACGATCTCTGCTCTCTCCTTTTTCAACTAGTCCATGCTAATTATCACATCAAAACTTCCTAACTCTACTGGTATCAAATCAATCTTAAATGTTTCACTAACCAGCTTAATTTCTCGATTTTGACATATGTTTTCTGCTGTAATTATTTTACCGTTTGCTAATTTGAGTAAAAATTTATTATCCAAAGGCGTCAGTGGACAACTTAAGTTAGCACAAAAATCTCTACTTATATAGCTTCTATCCGCACTCGAATCAAATAAAACATAAGCAGATTTATTGTCAATGAGAAACGTACCCGTAACAAGCTCCGGGTCTTCCTGCGCTTCTGCCGAATTAATGTTGAAGACTCTTCCACGGCTTTGCCCATTTGTATTTCCTTGGGTTGGGCATTTACTCTTGACATGGCCCGGTTTTCCACATCCATAACAAATAAAGGCGGCATTACTTGTCCCGACATTACTCGTTACATTATTTTTGTTAATCACCGGTCCGTAGATTTCACACTTCGTCGCGCTATGACCACCTCTCTTACACTTAGTACACGTTATCATGCAGAACCCAGTCGGATGGTATCCTTCACACCTCTGACATGGTTTTTGCCTTTTGTTATTATTGTTAGGATGGTTGCTGTTGTGGTTATTGTTGTTGTTGGGATGTTTGTTGTAGTTATTGTTAGGATTACAGTTATTGTTGTGATTGTTGTTGCGGTTATTGGGATAGTTGTTGCGATTGTGGTTGTAATTGTTGTTGTTTTTGTTGTTGGACTGGTGACTCTTGTCACCGTTTTCCTCCCACTTCCTCTTGAGTTGTTTCGTGTTGGCTTATTCGACCGCCTGCTCTTTAATTCTTCCCTCAATCTGATTTATTAGTTTATGAGCCATTCGACTTGCCTTTTGTATGGAAGTGGGCTCGTGTGAACTCATATCTTCTTGAATCCTTACTGGTAACCCTTTTATAAACGCGTCAATCTTCTCTTCTTCATCTTCGAACGTTCCCGGAGACAATTGGCACAACTCTGTGAATCGTCATTCATATGTGGTAATGTCGAACCCTTGTGTTCGTAACTCTCTAAGCTCTACCTTGAGCTTATTGACTTCGCTTCTAGGACGGTACTGCTCGTTCATCAATTGCTTGAATGCCGACCACGGTAGTGCGTAAGCAGCATTTTGTCCTACCTGTTCAAGATAGGTGTTCCACCATGTTAACGCAGTACCTGTGATGGTATGCGTAGCGTACTTAACTTTGTCCTCTTTAGTACACTTACTTATGGCAAACACCAATTCGACTTTCTCGGTCCACTGTTTCAACCCAATTGGTCCTTCGGTTCCATCAAATTCCAAAGGTTTGCAGGTAGTGAATTTTTTGAAGGAGCATCCTACACGATTTCTTGTGAAATTAGTTCCACTGCTAGATCCAGAGTTATTGTTATTTTGCATCGCAGCCTGTACTGCTGCTATGTTTACTGCAAGGAAAACACGGAAGTCTTCCTCACTCATGTTCAAATTCTGACTAGTTACCGGTGCCATTTCCTTCAAAAATAGCCCAAAAGAATTAAGTTAATCATATAGAATTTTAAGAGTAGTCAATAGTATTTCGCAGCATAGTATGAACTCATTTATAAAAGCTTTTTCTTCAAATTAGCGTTTTATAGTTTTAATTCGGGTAGTACCTACCCGTTAAGTTCATACTTAGTAGCTAATATACAATTCAACTACTACAATTCTATATGAAAAAAACTGATTATAATAAAATTTCGCGTTCAAATTTTATACAAAAATTACAAACTTACAATACCACTATTATACATATAGGATGAAATATAACACATAATAACTTTGCTACTCGGCAGCTATAAAGGCAATTCTAGTTAATACGCAAGTTGTTCAGCAAAAGAAATAAAGACACGTAATTCATAAGTCCAGAAACAAGTCATGCATTCTGGTTTTACTAAGACGACTTCCCATCCTTGGTCTTGTGGAAAGTAACCGTTATGACCATTGCCTAGGCAGCATGTTGTAATGTCGTCAAAAGGACGAGGGTTTCGTAATGTCCAACAGCCCCGTAATAATCTAAAAACCTTGTTTCTCACCCCAATTACTGAATCCGTCACTTGTGGGAAGGTTTTATTTAAAATTTGTAACCCGATGTTCTTCTTCTCACTTTGGTAAGAAGCGAACATCACTAACCCGTAAGTATAACTTGCTTCTTTATGTTGCATGTTAGAAGCTCTTTCTAACTCACGAAATCCTATGTTAGGATATGTTGAGTCAAAATAGGTTCTTAACCCGTAGCGTAAAATTGCATTTGGGTTCCCCGCATTTAACGCTTTAAAGAAAATATGGCGTAACTTACGGTCTCCCCAATGTGATATACCCCACCTATCAAAGGAAATCCTTTTATAAACTAAGGCATTTATGGAAAGTCATTCAAATGTTTGACAAGTTAATTTCACCATAACTAAATGTGCTGATGAATTCCGACCGACTCTAGACAAGGTTTCCTCAATCATATCCTCTGGTAGGTCTTCTAAAATATTCGGTTGTCTACCTTTAACGTCCATTTTGTTTTTATATTGTAAAATAGACAAGGATTAGATTCGTAAAAGATAATTAATAAACAATACAAGCAATTTTTACATAGAACATAAAAGTACAAGCACACTACAATACATATAATACACAACATGATTACAACCCTCTAATCTGAATCACTGGTTTCTTCTTCTTCGGACTTGGTTCATTTTCCTAATTTTCTAGGGATATATGGTGTTCCTCTAATACGAGCCGTCGTTTTCCACAATGGTTTAGAAAATCCTGGGGGTCTAGAGCTTCCCGGGTTATTGTTACAATTTAGGAAATACGGACGTTGCCGATACATATAAAGTTCATCGGGGTTGGAATCAGGTTTCTCTATTTTTACACCTTTTCCCTTATTATTTTCTTTTGCTATACTAAATTAGTTCGAGGAAATTTCTATAACATCATCGGAATCCTCATCGGGATCCGATTCATCGGAAAATTGGTAATCTTCCCAATATTTTGCTTCCTCGGCGAAAACACCATTGACCATTTTTAACTTTGGTCCGTTGGTTGAGGACTTTCTTTTATTTAATCGATTTACTATAGGTATCAATATTTCCTCCTCCGGAACCTCTTCTTATTCCGGTTCCTCCTCTTCCGGTTCCTCCTCTTCCGGTTCCTCCTCTTCCGGTTCTTCTTCGGGAATTTGTGAATCTTCCCGAAATATATTCGACTCTTCATTATTATTAGGTGAGTCGATGGGATTTGTACTAGTGGTAGACATCTATCACACAATATCAAACACATTAAAAGGTTAATATATCACATAATATTTACATGTTGATAATATATAGTTTCCAACAAAAGTGTTAAGCAATTGTTTTTAAAGAAAACACGGTCGAAGTCCAGACTCACTAATGTATCCTAACAAACTCGATAAGACACACTAATGCAAATTTCTAGTTCTCTAAGACCAACACTCGGATACCAACTGAAATGTCCCGTTCATATTGATTATAAACATTCCATATTAATTGATTTCGTTGCGAGGTTTTGACCTCTATATGAGACATTTTTCAAAGACTGCATTCGTTTTTAAAACAAACCATAACCTTTATTTTTATCGACAAGGTTAAAAGGACACCACCTAGATTATCCAGAAATGATAATCTAAAAATATCACACTTACACACTACCAATACATATTGGTTTACAATATTAATATGTTACAACAAAGTAAATTTCGAATGCAGTTTTTAACAATATTATACAAACATGCTGACACCAAATATTGTCCATATTTTAGCATGCAACAGCGGAAGCTTTTAATAATCACCTGAGAATAAACATGCTTTAAACGTCAACAAAAATGTTGGTGAGTTATAGGTTTAACCTATATATTTATCAAATCGTAATAATAGACCACAAGATTTCTTTTTTCAATAATATACAATATGTATAAAAATCATTCATATGTTGAACACCTGGTAACCGACATTAACAAAATGCATATAGAATATCCCCAAAATAGAAATCCATCTGTACTAATAACTCGAAGTGCTAAAGCATACCATTTTCCAGTATGGGGGAGTTAGGGCCCGTAGATCTACCTTTAGGATTCGCGTCAATTAGGGTGTCTGTTCCCTAATTCTTAGGTTACCAAGCTAAAAGGGTGATATTCGGTATTCATAATCCAACATAGAATGTAATTTCAAGTACTTGTATCTATTTTGTAAAACATTTACAAAGCTGCATGTATTCTCATCCCAAAAATATTAGATTTAAAAGTGGAACTATAACTCACTTTCACAGATTTTTACTTCGTCGAAAAGTAAGACTTGGCCACAGGTTGATTCACGAACCTATAACAAATATGTACATATATATCAAAGTATGATCAAAATATAATTACAACATTTTTTATTATGTTTTAATGATTTGAGTGTTTTCAGTCAGCAGTCCTCGTTAGTAACCTACAACTAGTTGTCCACAGTTAGATTTACAGAATTAAAGCAATATATTTTATCTTGAATCAATCCACGACCTCGTGTATACAAGCCTCAGGCTAGATCACAACTCAAAATATATATAATATTTTGGAATCAACCTCAACCCTGTATAGCTAACTCCAACATTACTGCATATAGAGTGTCTATGGTTGATCCGAAATATATATATAGATGGGTCGATATGATATGTCAAAACATTGTATACGTGTCTATGGTATCCCAAGATTACATAATATATGTTAGAATACATGTATAATATAATATAAGTTAATTAAGTTAGGATTTGTATAGATTTGTTACAAATTTCATTTAGCTACAACAAGCAAAATTATCCAATCTTGTTTTACCCATAACTTCTTCGTTTTAAATCCGTTTTGAGTGATTCAAGTTGCTATGGTTTCATATTGAACTTAAGTTTATGAATTTAAATAGAAAAAGTATAAGTTTATAGTCGTAAATACAGGTTACAAGTCATTTTTGTAAAGGTAGTCATTTCAGTCGAAAGAACGACGTCTAGATGACCATTTTGGAAAACCTACATCCACTTTGAGTTTAACCATGATTTTTGGATATAGTTTCATGTTCATAAGAAAAATCATTTTCCCAGAAGAACAACTTTTAAATCAAAGTTTATCGTAGTTTTTAATTAACTAACCCAAAACAGCCCGCGGTGTTACTACGACGGCGTATATCCGGTTTTACGGTGTTTTTCATGTTTTCAGGTTTTAAATTATTAAGTTAGCATATCATATAGATATAGAATATTTGTTTAGTTGATTTTAAAAGTCAAGTTAGAAGGATTAACTTTGTTTGCGACCAAGTTTAGAATTAACTAAACTATGTTCTAGTGATTACATGTTCAAATCTTCGAATAAGATAGTTATACATATATGAATCGAATGATGTTATGAACATCATTACTACCTCAAGTTTAGTAGGTAAACCTACTGGAAATGATGAAAAAATAACTTGAGATTCAAAGGATCTTTGATGGCTTGGAAGTTCTTGAAATAGAATCATGACACAAAAACAAGTTCAAGTAAGATTATTACTCGAATTAAGATAGTTATAGTTATAGAAATTGAATCAAAGCTTGAATATGAATATTACCTTGATTTAGAAAGATAACCTACTGTAAATAATAAAAGTTTCTTGATCTTAGATGATTACTTGGAATGGATTAGGAAACTTGGAAGTAAACTTGTAAACTTGGAAGTGTTCTTGATGTGTTCTTGAGTAATTGTTTTTATGATGATTATAGGTAATAACCAAAGCTTGTATTTGATGATTTTTGCTGTAAAAATAGTAACTTAGACATTCATGGAAGAGTGTGTGTGTTTTGAGAGAGAATTGGGAAGAAAATTGGAAGTGAAATGGGGTAGGTGGTGAGTGGTGAAGGTGAGTGGGGTTAAAAGGAGTTCTTGTTTTTGTTTCTTTGCTCATAAGTCATGCTAGTTGTCTAATTGTTGGTTCCACATATTTGTTGACTATCTAGGGCTGCTAAGAGCTGAATTATTATGTGTATATACCAATAGTATATACGTCTAGGAGCTGGTTATTGTACGAGTACGAATACGGTTGTATATGAAAATGAATGAGAATGCAATTGTAAGCATTTTTGTTAAGTAGAAGTACTTTGATATATGTCTTGAAGTCTTTCAAAAGTGTACTAATATGTGATGACCCGGGAATTTCCGACCAAATTTAAACATAATCTTATATGATTCGACTCGATAAGCAAAGTCTATTAAACCGAGTCTCATTATGTTTGAACTATTTCATGATAACATTTGACCTTTAACTATTTCCGACGATTCACGAACCTTTAATTGTAACTAAGAATGTAAATATAAATAATTATATATAAAACTAATTATATTAGTATTAATGAACTATTAAGTAATTTTGTTATTATAAAAGATAACATTTAATAACTAAAGATTTTCATTTTGAATATATATAGTATATTGTATATAAATGATTCAAACATATTTTACCAACGTTATCAAAATATTAAATGTACAATGTTATACTTTGTAGTTAATTGTTTAATATACATAATTAATCATCTACTCAACATTTAAAACATGATTTTATATATATGGTAGTATACATATATACATAAATATAACTATATATATATATATGATTTTATACATAATTATTATATTATGTATATGTAGAAATTTATAATATATCTATGATGAAATAATGTACTATTTTAATAAATATATATAATACTTACATATATAAAACATTTATATTTTTCATAATTACATACATAAGTATAATATAATTAGTATGTAAATAAATATTATAATATATTTATATTAAAATGCATAAATATATAATATTCAGTATATGTTACAATACATATTACATAATTATTAAATATTACATAATAATAGATGATATTAATAAATTAAATTTAAATACAAATATAGTTGTTGTAGTAATGTTATTTGTATCGTCAAATATCAATATTTGTATTCATAATATCACTTTATATCATATAAAGATGAAATTGGATGTATAAATTAGATTATTATTACTAATATTATTATTATTATCGATAAAATATTAATATTATCATAATTAGTATGGTATTATTATTATTATTATTATCATTTTTACAATTATTATCATCATTAATATTATATTTATCATTATTATTAATTTTATTAATATTATTAGATATTAATAGTATTGTTATTATATATTATTATTATTAATTAAAAAAAAACAGTAGGGATCTATATTATACGCTTGACCTCTGTATCCTTTATCTCTATTATTATTATTTTTTTTGTTTCTTTCCTGCTCCCAACTCGTGAACCTGTGTTGACATTTTCTCCATTTTTTATCAACCGATCTCTATTATTACAACATGATTATGTATAATTGCAAATCAAATAAAAAGGAAATCTAATGGGATTAAAGAGCACAGCGATATTTTTTTTTTCTTCTTCTCTGCACGCTCCAATTTTTTTTTCTCTTAATTCAATTTCGAATAAAGTTTCAAAATCTAAAAATGCAGAAAGGTTAGAAATCTTTCTTTGAATCTATATGCAAAATCTCAACTCTCAAATCTTTATATCGATCTTGAATTTTGAAGTCAAAGTTTAGTTTAAAAAAAGTCAACAATTGTTCTTGAGACAAATTCGCGTTCGTGTATATGTTTCTGATCAAATTGACGATTCCAGTAGTTTTTATACATGTTTAGAAAACTATTTCGTATTATAAACATTATCTATAATGTTATCTATTACGAAATCAATTTTTTTTTTGTTCCAAGAACCGACGCTGCAGTAGGCCTTTAGTATTTTTTTTATTTTATTTTAGAACCCAAATTATTTTTTTTTCTGTAATGTTTTGAAGCTTTAAAGGGAACCCCGATTTTTTTTTTTTGGTTATTGATGTTTTGTTGAATCCATGAGACTTGTGGAGAAGAAGAGGAATAGAAGAAAAACAGTTTATATATAAAATTTAAATTCGATATTAGTACAGAGAATCAGAATTGGTGGGATGGTCGAGAGTGTTTGCGTGTGAGCATGTGGTCACGAGATCGAGTCCAGAGGACGGTAGTTTTTTTTTTTTTTTTTTTGAAACTCTTTTCATGTGAGGTAGTTTTCTTTTCTAATTTTATTATTGTTATTATATATTAATTATTATTAGTATTATTATTATTATTGTGATTGTTTTGATTGTTATTGTTATTGTTATTATTAGTATCATACTTGTTATCATATTTGAAAGTATTATAGACATTACTATTATTATTATGATAGGTATTAATAATATTATTATTAGTAATAAACTTATCATTTTAGTATTTTATCATCATTAGGATTATGATTATGATTATCATTATTATTATTATGAAGGAAATAAAAATATATTATTATCATCAATATTAGAATTTGTACCGGTTTATAAATAATAGTATCATCAGTACATTTACAATTAATAATATCATATTTATCAGTATCATCATTAATATTTACT
Organism: Rutidosis leptorrhynchoides; assembly: GCF_046630445.1. Taxonomy (NCBI): domain Eukaryota; kingdom Viridiplantae; phylum Streptophyta; class Magnoliopsida; order Asterales; family Asteraceae; genus Rutidosis; species Rutidosis leptorrhynchoides. Next base: position 206,578,068 of record NC_092340.1, read on the forward strand.
AGTATTATTATGATTATCATTTATCATTTTATAAATATTAGAACCTTTATTATTAACATAAGTATGGTATTAGTATTAATATTATTTTAGAGTTATTATTATTAGTATCACTAACAGTTATCATTTTCATTTTTTTTGCTCTTAGTATTATCATTATTAATAAAATTATTATTATTAGTAGTAAATCATTATTATCTAAATTATTATTTTAACAAATAAATCTTTTGTACACTATATATATATACTTATGGTATATACTAGGATTGTATTAATAATTCACATAACAAACTAATAAAATTTCATAAATACAATACTAACCACAAATATATGTATATAAATATATTAATGTCACTATTTATATAAACGTAAATCATTATAGATATATATACATAAAATCGATATATATATATAAAATATAACTTAAAATATAATATAAGTATACGTTTTAAAATAAAGGTTAGAATAAATTCTACAAAACTATAATATATAAATAATACATATTAATAAATGAAATTTTGTAACTTACATTATACGTATTAATATATACACAATTGATATAGGTTCGTGAATCCGAGGCCAACCCTGCATTGTTCAATGACGTCATATGTATTTTTACTACAAAATACAGTATCGTGAGTTTCATTTGCCTTTTTACCCTTTATATTTTTGGGCTGAGAATACATGCGCAACTTTTATAACTGTTTTACGAAATTGACACAAGTACGTGAAACTACATTCTATGGTTGGATTATCGAAGTCGAATATGCCCCTTTTTATTAAGTCTGGTAATCTAAGAATTAGGGAACAGACACCCTAATTGACGCGAATCCTAAAGATAGATCTATCGGGCCCAACAAGCCCCATCCAAAGTACCGGATGTTTTAGTACTTCGAAATTTATATCATGTCCGAAGGAGGATCCCGGAATGATGGGGATATTCTTATATATGCATATTGTTAATGTCGGTTACCAGGTGTTCAATCCATATGAATGATATTTTTGTCTCTATGCATGGGACGTATGTTTATGAGAAATGGAAATCTGAAATCTTGTGGTCTATTAAAATGATGGAAACGATTGTTTAAGTTAAACTAATGAACTCACCAACCTTTTGGTTGACACTTTAAAGCATGTTTATTCTCAGGTACGAAAGAAATCTTCCGCTGTGTATTTGCTCATTTTATAGATATTACTTGGAGTCATTCATGGCATATTTCAAAAGACGTTGCATTCGAGTCGTCGAGTTCATCAAGATTATTATCAAGTCAATTATAGTTGGATATATTATGAAATGGTATGCATGTCTGTCAACTTTCGATGTAATGAAATTTTGTCTTTTCAAAAACGAATGCAATGTTTGTAAAATGTATCATATAGAGGTCAAGTACCTCGCGATGTAATCAACTGTTGTGAATCGTTTATAATCGATATGGACTTCGTCCGGATGGATTAGGACGGGTCTTCACAGTTGGTATCAGAGCGGTGGTCTTAGCGAACCAGGTCTTGCATTAGTGAGTCTAACTGTTAGTCGTTAGAATGCATTAATGAGTCTGGACTTCGACCGTGTTTGCATGTCAAAAGTTTTGCTTATCATTTAGGTTCGAAAAATTATTTGCTTATCATCCTTAAAGTCTAAGACACGTCTTACTGCCTTTATTGCATAGACAGTGTATAGTTAAATTCATATCTTAGCGTATCTGTTATTGTTACCTTTGCCTGACAGCTTCCGTAGATTCCTCCGTAGCTTATGGGATTTTAGTATTATATATGCATATGTAAATTATGTATTGCAGGGTACTAATCTACATCCTATAATCTATTTCTTATCGAAAATCCTTCATCTGATCGTACGAGATGAATGCCTCAACCAGTTCGAGTCCATCAGATTTCGATAGCTATTTCGATAGTTATTCCGACAGCTATTTCGATATGGATTTCCACTCGAGCTCCGAAAGCAGAGTAACCGGAATGAATCGATCAATTAGCCATCATCTATTCTGAATGAATTGGAGATGGGTTCGTAGTCAACTTAATCAATGGAAACGCGAAGAAGGCGATCATTTCCACTAACCAAATTCACCTCTTGACAATGAACCTAAAACGTTTACCGGCGAACCTGTTCGAGACACCATTTTCTCTCTCATTTCCAAAGTATCTCATCACGATCATATACTATCTCAGATTCTAAACCTCATTCATCCGCTCGTCCGAACCGACAATCATCCCGGTGTAATAGAAGAAGTTAACGAACTTCGCGCATAAGTTGTAGTCTTGAAAAATATGGTGCAAAACGTACCAGCTTCATCCAAATCACCGGCACCAACAGCACCACCAACAACCCAAATTTCAATATCACATGCCTCAACATCTCAATCTATACCTCGAGTATAATCATCATTCTACATGACATTCTACATCAGTTATCTTCGTTCGACATGGTGATTATGTAATCTCTAATGTTTTAGAGATTATTTATTCTAGTTCCAACTGAAAACTAAATGAGTTTAATATCATGTTAACTCATTAAATTCATGATTACATCTGAAGAAAATATATATGTATATATGTTTTCATAAAGATTGTAATTAAAAATTCTTTTGTACAAACTGTTAATAATAAAAATATTTTAACGGGTAGGTAATACCCGAGGAATATTTAAATTTCACATTAATAAGTTACACTGTATATTCTTCGAATCTGATTCAACAGTTATTCACTATCCTATTTACAACCACCGGGATACTTATCCGTTCACCAAAGAATAACTATTTTCATTCAAATTCAATTTCATATTTGAATTTTGACCTATCAGAATCCAACAAGTGGCATAATGAAGAAATAATGGACACAATAAAAATTGATTAGAAACAGACTAATTAACAATATTAAATTTTATTAAGAAACCACGCTAACAAAATCCTAGCTAACTGTTCCTAGCTAACTGTTAATTCCGTATTACATTTTATTTATCGCAATTTATTTATCGCAATTTATTTTATCGCAATTTATATTCTCGCAATTTTATTTATTGTCATTTAATTTCTGTTATTTACTTTACGCACTTTATTTATCGTCATTTAATTTCTGTTATTTATTTTACGCACTTTAAATATCGGGACACGTATACAAGGTTTTGACATATCATATCGACACATCTATATATATTATTTGGAATCACCATAGACACTCTATATGCAGTAATGATCGAGTTCTCTATACAGGGTTGAGGTTGATTTTATAATAATATATATACTTTGAGTTGTGATCGAGTCTGAGACATGTACACGGGTCACGATACGTATTAATTAATTCAAATATTATATATTAAACTATATATGAATGATTGCACTGTCAACTGTGGACTATCGACTGTGGACTAATAACATTGGACAATTAAAATGAATTAAAATATTGAATATAACATATGAAACTAAACAATTCTTCAAGTTTGCCACTTGATTTCGTCTTAAACCTCATTTGTATCTTCACGATTACATTCTGCATTCAAACCTTTCATGATTTTTGAAAACACCTCAATCGATAGGATGAATCAACCGCACTTCATCTACGGAAGGAAAGATTTATGCATATAGTTATGCACCTGAGAAACTCTCGGCAATTGAGTAAAAGTTCAACACGTAGCCGCGTCAGATCCTTTGGCATTTATTAACAAAAACAACTTTGCGATCCCTTTTCAAAATTAGCCAATTTTGTCACAGCTCCAACAAGTCAACTTCGACTTTTCGTACGAAACAACCTTATTATAACGTTTATATATACGCGTGCTCTTTTATTGTTACCAGGTAACCTTTCATATTCCATCATATTACCATCAGCGTTTAATCATCTAAAAACACAATTCTCCTGAAACCACGTCGGATTAATAACCGATGATTCAGATATCATAGCATTAAATGCAGAGGAAACATAAAAATGGTAGATGGTCTAAACGGACAAAAGTTTGATGATAAAGAAAGGAGTGTTAGGAACGCTCGATAAAAAATTGGGTATTGAAAAACAGATTGAGTTACCCATGAAGGAGACCAAGGACAAATACAAGGACCAAATCATATATTCAAAGGATTCAGGTAATTCTGGATCCGTTGAAATCTTTAGAGAATATCTTGCTCCGATGTCATGTTAAAATCTTGCGGAAAATCTTTCTCCATCAACCGTCGAACTTAGAAATTCCAAAATATCATCATCAATATCTTTGATATTTCTGAGGATATTTTCATAAATATTCTCGTCCGAAATTATATACCTCTTCGTGCTTCCTGTGTATCAATATATTGGAAACATTCAATAGAAAATATAGTACCGAAAAGCAGATTATGCGAAACTATGAAGAAAGCCGTGGATAAATCACAAAGAATAAGTTTGACTTCAAAGAATTCAAATAATTCAATGTCTGCTAAAGTCTATAGTGAATAACTTGCTCCTTACTCTAAACCCTTGCAGACAATAGTTTCTATCATCCTCTGATCTTAGATATTCTGAGATATTATCGTACCTTTCATTATAAATATCCTCCGTATTTCTGGAGATATTTTTATAACTATTCTTATCTGAAATCATTAATCTTTTCGTGCTATCAGTATTACATCATATAGAAACTGTTAGTTTCTATATTCTGTAAATTTTCAAGCTTAAAATATGAATGTTATTGTAGTAATAATGGGAACTGATGCATGAGTTAGTATAATATAATGACACTTGATCAACGTGATTATATTACAGTAAGTCATGCTGAGTTTCTAAATGAAACGTGATGATTCACAGATCATAACGTCATCATGTGCCATGTTACATAACTCTTTCATCCTACTTAACTCCGTAACAAATCAAGAAAATGTATTCTTGATGGTTCTATCTTCCGTGATGTTGATAAATTTGAAAATCAAATCGTGCTATCACGTTCCTTCATGCTTAGAACATTATAATCATTCGAAACTCTATATCTATAAATTCTGGACCATTATTCGCTTGACTTGAAGTCGGGAAGAGAAAACAAAAGCATAGAGCTTTGAAATATAAGGGAGAATATAAAGTCCGATAACAACACATAAATTACAAACCGTGTATATCAATGTTTATCGCAACATAAAGACACGGGAGAATTAAAAACATTATAATCCCGAGGGCGAAGTAGAAGAAAGCAGATTCCTCTGGTGGAAGTTGGAAAAGGAGAATGATTGTTGCGATAGTAAGGATGAGGACAAGGATCAGAACTGGATTAATCATTTTCAGAATCTTTTGGATGTATGAACTAAGAAAGAAAGTATAAGAATGGTGAGAATAATGGAAAGGAAGAGCTTAATTTATACTGGAAATATCAGACGTAGTAATCGGGGCAGATCACCGTATTTAATTAAAGAGATCTTAATTTCCATAAATCCCGAAGAATCAGATTTTATAGATCTTCAAGATTTTCTTTAAATCCCTTAAATTCCGGAATTCAACCAAGGCAATGTCAAAAGTTAAGACGCGCCTTATTTTCTAAATTCAAACCTGACTACGTCAAAAGTTAAAAACAAATCTTTGTTTCTCATTTCATCCTTTTGTGAATAGCTTCATTCGCACTCTTCGAATAATCGAATTATTTTTATCCATATTACTCAATGATGATAAAACTCAAGTTATCAACTCATATTCGTCAGGAAAACATATTTATTGTTAGCTATGACGACCTCACTCAAATTTCGGGACGAAATTTCTTTAACGGGTAGGTACTGTGATGACCCGGGAATTTCCGACCAAATTTAAACATAATCTTATATGATTCGACTCGATAAGCAAAGTCTATTAAACCGAGTCTCATTATGTTTGAACTATTTCATGATAACATTTGACCTTTAACTATTTCCGACGATTCACGAACCTTTAATTGTAACTAAGAATGTAAATATAAATAATTATATATAAAACTAATTATATTAGTATTAATGAACTATTAAGTAATTTTGTTATTATAAAAGATAACATTTAATAACTAAAGATTTTCATTTTGAATATATATAGTATATTGTATATAAATGATTCAAACATATTTTACCAACGTTATCAAAATATTAAATGTACAATGTTATACTTTGTAGTTAATTGTTTAATATACATAATTAATCATCTACTCAACATTTAAAACATGATTTTATATATATGGTAGTATACATATATACATAAATATAACTATATATATATATGATTTTATACATAATTATTATATTATGTATATGTAGAAATTTATAATATATCTATGATGAAATAATGTACTATTTTAATAAATATATATAATACTTACATATATAAAACATTTATATTTTTCATAATTACATACATAAGTATAATATAATTAGTATGTAAATAAATATTATAATATATTTATATTAAAATGCATAAATATATAATATTCAGTATATGTTACAATACATATTACATAATTATTAAATATTACATAATAATAGATGATATTAATAAATTAAATTTAAATACAAATATAGTTGTTGTAGTAATGTTATTTGTATCGTCAAATATCAATATTTGTATTCATAATATCACTTTATATCATATAAAGATGAAATTGGATGTATAAATTAGATTATTATTACTAATATTATTATTATTATCGATAAAATATTAATATTATCATAATTAGTATGGTATTATTATTATTATCATTTTTACAATTATTATTATCATTAATATTATATTTATCATTATTATTAATTTTATTAATATTATTAGATATTAATAGTATTGTTATTATATTATTATTATTATTAATTAAAAAAAACAGTAGGGATCTATATTATACGCTTGACCTCTGTATCCTTTATCTCTATTATTATTTTTTTTTTTGTTTCTTTCCTGCTCCCAACTCGTGAACCTGTGTTGACATTTTCTCCATTTTTTATCAACCGATCTCTATTATTACAACATGATTATGTATAATTGCAAATCAAATAAAAAGGAAATCCAATGGGATTAAAGAGCACAGCGATATTTTTTTTTTCTTCTTCTCTGCACGCTCCAATTTTTTTTTTCTCTTAATTCAATTTCGAATAAAGTTTCAAAATCTAAAAATGCAGAAAGGTTAGAAATCTTTCTTTGAATCTATCTGCAAAATCTCAACTCTCAAATCTTTATATCGATCTTGAATTTTGAAGTCAAAGTTTAGTTTAAAAAAAGTCAACAATTGTTCTTGAGACAAATTCGCGTTCGTGTATATGTTTCTGATCAAATTGACGATTCCAGTAGTTTTTATACATGTTTAGAAAACTATTTCGTATTATAAACATTATCTATAATGTTATCTATTACGAAATCAATTTTTTTTTTGTTCCAAGAACCGACGCTGCAGTAGGCCTTTAGTATTTTTTTTATTTTATTTTAGAACCCAAATTATTTTTTTTTCTGTAATGTTTTGAAGCTTTAAAGGGAACCCCGATTTTTTTTTTTTTGGTTATTGATGTTTTGTTGAATCCATGAGACTTGTGGAGAAGAAGAGGAATAGAAGAAAAACAGTTTATATATAAAATTTAAATTCGATATTAGTACAGAGAATCAGAATTGGTGGGATGGTCGAGAGTGTTTGCGTGTGAGCATGTGGTCACGAGATCGAGTCCAGAGGACGGTAGTTTTTTTTTTTTTTTTTGAAACTCTTTTCATGTGAGGTAGTTTTCTTTTCTAATTTTATTATTGTTATTATATATTAATTATTATTAGTATTATTATTATTATTGTGATTGTTTTGATTGTTATTGTTATTGTTATTATTAGTATCATACTTGTTATCATATTTGAAAGTATTATAGACATTACTATTATTATTATGATAGGTATTAATAATATTATTATTAGTAATAAACTTATCATTTTAGTATTTTATCATCATTAGGATTATGATTATGATTATCATTATTATTATTATGAAGGAAATAAAAATATATTATTATCATCAATATTAGAATTTGTACCGGTTTATAAATAATAGTATCATCAGTACATTTACAATTAATAATATCATATTTATCAGTATCATCATTAATATTTACTAGTATTATTATGATTATCATTTATCATTTTATAAATATTAGAACCCTTATTATTAACATAAGTATGGTATTAGTATTAATATTATTTTAGAGTTATTATTATTAGTATCATTAACAGTTATCATTTTCATTTTTTTTGCTCTTAGTATTATCATTATTAATAAAATTATTATTATTATTAGTAAATCATTATTATCTAAATTATTATTTTAACAAATAAATCTTTTGTACACTATATATATATACTTATGGTATATACTAGGATTGTATTAATAATTCACATAACAAACTAATAAAATTTCATAAATACAATACTAACCACAAATATATGTATATAAATATATTAATGTCACTATTTATATAAACGTAAATCATTATAGATATATATACATAAAATCGATATATATATATAAAATATAACTTAAAATATAATATAAGTATACGTTTTAAAATAAAGGTTAGAATAAATTCTACAAAACTATAATATATAAATAATACATATTAATAAATGAAATTTTGTAACTTACATTATACGTATTAATATATACACAATTGATATAGGTTCGTGAATCCGAGGCCAACCCTGCATTGTTCAATGACGTCATATGTATTTTTACTACAAAATACAGTATCGTGAGTTTCATTTGCCTTTTTACCCTTTATATTTTTGGGCTGAGAATACATGCGCAACTTTTATAACTGTTTTACGAAATTGACACAAGTACGTGAAACTACATTCTATGGTTGGATTATCGAAGTCGAATATGCCCCTTTTTATTAAGTCTGGTAATCTAAGAATTAGGGAACAGACACCCTAATTGACGCGAATCCTAAAGATAGATCTATCGGGCCCAACAAGCCCCATCCAAAGTACCGGATGTTTTAGTACTTCGAAATTTATATCATGTCCGAAGGAGGATCCCGGAATGATGGGGATATTCTTATATATGCATATTGTTAATGTCGGTTACCAGGTGTTCAATCCATATGAATGATATTTTTGTCTCTATGCATGGGACGTATGTTTATGAGAAATGGAAATCTGAAATCTTGTGGTCTATTAAAATGATGGAAACGATTGTTTAAGTTAAACTAATGAACTCACCAACCTTTTGGTTGACACTTTAAAGCATGTTTATTCTCAGGTACGAAAGAAATCTTCCGCTGTGTATTTGCTCATTTTATAGATATTACTTGGAGTCATTCATGGCATATTTCAAAAGACGTTGCATTCGAGTCGTCGAGTTCATCAAGATTATTATCAAGTCAATTATAGTTGGATATATTATGAAATGGTATGCATGTCTGTCAACTTTCGATGTAATGAAATTTTGTCTTTTCAAAAACGAATGCAATGTTTGTAAAATGTATCATATAGAGGTCAAGTACCTCGCGATGTAATCAACTGTTGTGAATCGTTTATAATCGATATGGACTTCGTCCGGATGGATTAGGATGGGTCTTCACATAATACATCTAAATACACTACATGTATATACATTTTAACTGAGTCGTTAAGTCATCGTTAGTCGTTACATGTAAGTGTTGTTTTGAAACCTTTAAGTTAACGATCTCATTTAATGTTGTTAACCCATTGTGTAATAACCCGACTTTTTCCGTTAACTTTTCGTTGAGAACTTAACAACCGTTGCTTAAAACTTACAATTTTGTATGTATTTTTTTTAAATATACTATTATTAATATTGGTTATATTTTATTTTTTTAAAACACTACGGTTAGTGAAAACGAGAAAAATATATTTTAAGAAAACAAAACGTATGATTATTAATTTTAATAGTTATTATGTTATATAATAATTGAGTTTTGAAAATCAACTGTATTAATTAGGATATTCTTAAACTAAACGCGAGAAAATTAGTTTAAACATTCATGTTTTCAGTATCTAATTTAAAAATATAATAAATAAGTATTTTATGAAACACATCAACTAAGTATAACGTCAAGATTCTAAAAGGTTTTTAACAATATATAAATGTATTTTTTTAAATACAAAATAAATCAATTAAGTAAATCATATTAAAGTAAAATACATTGGGTTTTAGATAACGGATAAGAATTTAATAGAACCCGTGACCATACAGTTAAAAATTGTGACATCTATAATTATAATTGCAAATAGATATAATACCCGTGTTTATCAAATTATTACACCCGTGATATCTTATAACTACCCGTGACTACTACAGTTTAAACCGTGACTTCCCTTTTCTACTTATATTTCTGATCTAGATTCATTTCACCAAATAAACACACATACGTATCTATCTTATTCTCTTATCAAGAACACCCATTACTATTCATCATCATCATCAATCTTTCATCCTCAAGAACACCTTTAATAATCACTTGATCATAAAATCATTTACATATTCGGACTCCTCTCGAAGAGCTCTACACATCTATACCAATAATTTCTTGATTAGGGTAAGTTTCAAAAACTCTAATTTTTGGGTTTTCATGTTTTTGTTACATTTTAGGGTAGATATAGTGTCTAGTGCTCAAGTCCTTGTATGTATGCATGATAGTATTCGTTAATTTGATCGTTTGATGACTTTTTGATGAATCACGAATTTGTTTTGTGTGAGGTCAGAAACTTAAACTTGTTGAATGTATAATATTATGAGATAACCAGAATCGTCTTGAAAAAAACTAATAAGTTTGGGCTTTGGAATTTCGAATTTTCGTTACCGTATGCTCATGTTATGCTTAATTGAAGTTTTAACTCGTTTTATGAAAGATCACATTTTTAAATAATATGCTACTGATATGAACATGATATTTTCAGTTTATGAAATAATTATAAATGAAATCCTTGTGAAAAATTAATAAGTTTGCTCTTTTGAATCGCATATTTTCGCTATGTATAACTCAAGTTATGATCAATTGAATTATCGTTGTGTTTTATGCATTAATCTGAAAACTGGTATTGATTGGTGATGAATTGGTTTATGTATGTTACATGGTTGAAAATACAAGTGAAAAACACTCAAGATAGACTCGGATATCATGTTAATTGGATTTTTAAAACTCCCGCTATGCTTAATTGATTATTAGACCCGACTTTTGTTGATCAACGTTTTAAACAGATGAAAAACGCCATTTAAATTGATTTCTGGATTATGAGCTGAGGATTTTTGAAAATTATATGATTAGTACTTCACTTTTCATGTAGAGTATGCATGCTAATTGTTCCTAGATGTTCGGTTATATGCGTTCGAATATGACCTCCTGAAACGAATTGAATCTGTCCAAAAAAATTTGCAGCGAATGACATAACTTGATTTGTAGATGGACTTAGGACTTGTGCTTCTGGTATGTGGTTATTTACATGTTGTTGCACATATGTCATTTGTATGTTAGCTTCTGAAACCGTTGTTTGCTATGCGTTATATGTGTTACAAAACAATATGTCTAAATTCTATCCAAATCAGGAAGTCCGTAGTATTTTGTAAAACTGTACGAAATGGCTATATGAATTTCTTAGATTTATTTACCAGTGATTATTTGAGATGTTTGTGGCCATCTCCAATTGGCCGTTCGTCGTTTTCATTTTTCTAGAATAAATGGCAGAATTTACAAAACTGGCGCGCGCTGAAAATTTTCTAAAAAACTGTCGGGCTCATTTGAGACTGCTGCGATTTTTTTATTATGACTTAGAGTCTGATCTATGGATATATTTTAGGACTTTGAGTTACGGAGATTTTGGCATGTATTTTAAGTCAAACGGACCTGTACTTATTTTTATAAAAATTCTGGAAGTTGACTACATTATTTAAGCTAAATATTATGTGCAATTGACTTTGTTTGACCAAATGGGTTTAATGGGTCAAAATGGGTAACGATCAGTGTAGAAAATTCCCAAACGTCGATTTAAGTAAGTTTAAAGGTTGTGGTGTTTAAAAAATAAGTTGTGGCATGTTTTGGTCAAAATGGGTGTTTATGATCCATTTGGGTCATACGAGCCTACTTTGACCCATATGGGAAATTTTGAGAACCAAAGGTATGTAACACATCCCGTATATTGATTTAAGTATGTTTGCAAGTTTTGGTGCTTTAAAAATGAGTTTTGGTCAAATTTGGTTTAAAAAAAGTTTTATGACTCATTCGGATCAAACATGCATAAATTGACCCATATGCATAATTTTGGAAAACGAAAATCACCAACACATCTAAAATGTCATTTTTGAGCTGTGATAAAAATTTGGTTAAGTCAGGTCAGCCGGATTCAAATTTGGATCGTCAACCGAAAATTTTAGTATTTTAACAAAATTGTCAAAATGACTCTCGGACCTACTTTGAGGACTCGCAAGTTGAAATCAGTTAAGTTTAGATAAAAACTATTATTTGGTATTGAAAGTATTTGCGACAAACTTTAAAACGATATATTATTTGTATAATTTTGTTGAGTCTAAATAGGTATAAAACAAGCGAGAAAATGGGCAATCGTTGCTGATTTTGAACACTAACAAAAAATTTATCAGCATTTTATGTTTCGGGAGACTGTTTTCGCGAGGTCATACCTTTAAAACCGTAACTCCGTTTTTATCAAATAAACTGTCTATAGAAAGGTGCGATGACATAATTTCTAATGGTCACGACCTAAGGTATTATATCAAATTTGATAGGACCCGGAATCAGCTGCAAAATACTAAAAAATACATATATGTAAATAATATAAATTTTTCTAAGTAAAAAATGAATAACTTAAGTTTGACCTATGTTTGACTACTTGACCAACTTGTGTAATTTTATGCGGTTGTTGACTTGTGTTAACCATGTTGACTGTGTTTGACTTGCGTTTGACTTACATTTGACTTACTTTGACTTGCGTTGACTTTTGTTGACTTTTGCTAAATTTTGCTAAATTTATGAGTCGGACTTGAGCAATAGGACTATACGAATCCTATGACCTGACCTAGCTTGTTAGACATTTATTAACCAATATATATTCTTTAGGATGAGGTCTACGGTTACTTGCATTCCGAGTATTGGTTACATCTACGTGAATTGTTTATTGGGCTACAAAGCTGAGTTTCATTTGCTCCCTTTTTAATGGCTTTTGCAATATATATTTTTGGGCTGAGAATACATGCGCTGTTTTATAAATGTTTTACGAAGTAGGCACAAGTACTAAAACTAATTCTATGTGGGTTTAAACCAGAAATATACCCTTAGCTTGGTAACATTAAACTACTTGTCTATGTACGGTAGGCGCGAATCCTAAAGATAGATCTATTGGGCCTGACAAACCCCATCCTAACTATGGGATGCTTTAGTACTTCGAGGTTATTTTAAACACACCTGATCTGGTGTACTTCAGAGGGTAAAACATGAATGTTAAGGCTTGTTACCGGGTGCCTACAACTTATAGAATACTTTTATGTACTTGCGAGTTTACATATATTTATAAACGGAAATCTTGTGGTCTATTAAAACTATTGATAACTATTGTTATGATAAACCTATGAACTCACCAACCTTTTGGTTGACACTTTTAGCATGTTTATTCTCAGGTTTTTCAAAAGTGCTTCCGCTGTCTGCTTGCTATTTGCTCAAGGTGCTGCATGGAGTCTTTTATGCCATATTTTTAAAAAGACATTGCATTCAAATATTATTGTTATAATCTGTTATTAAATAAATTGATGATTTAGTCATTTTGTATAAGTTGTCATATATATTTGGGATATGTCTATATTTTGGTAAACTTTCTATGTATAGAAAGTATGTTTTTTTTTTAAAAAAAAAAATGAATGCAATGTTTTATCAAAACGTATCATATAGAGGTCGAAATCTCGCTGTGGGACCGTAGATAACGTACCGCGTCAATAGCGATTTTGGCGGGTTGTTAGAGATGGTATCAGAGCGTTGGTTCTAGGGAATTAGGTGCATTAAAGTGTCTGACCTGGACCGTTAGGATACATTAGTGATCTAGTCTAGAACCGTGTCGTTACACTTATATGTGATTATGTGCATATTCTGATATTAATATAATATTATTATTACTATCGGTGAGAAAGTATTTCTCCCTTTGATTACAAGCCTTCTCATGCTCAAACGAGTTCATTTTCAACACCCCGGTCATTGAAAAACCAGGAAGCGTCATTCAGGACTTTCGAAATTTTCGACATTCCTACATGAGTTATTACTTATATATTTTTATAGATATCATATGTGTTATATTATGTGCTTATATGCTTCGATTCAGAAACTCCTGACATCTCGAATTGTAAATCGGAAGAAGTCTTATCCGACTCACGAAGATTCTCAATAGTTTCAAAGACATTCTTATGTCATTACCCTTTCAATATTATTAAATTAATTAAATATTATATTCTCGTACTATTTTTAGTGCACCCCTTTTTGAAATCATTTTGATTTATAAATTTTGGAAAACGACACTTGTTTTATATCCATAAATATTTTCGAGTAATGTTGGAATGGAAGCATGAGTTAGTGTAATATAATGACGCTTGATCAACGTGGTTATATTACGGTAAGTCATGTGGAAGTTTTAATGGAACGTGATGGTGGTAATGCTTGATCAACTTTACTTTCACCACATACCATGTTACATAAATCCTTTATTTTTTTTTTTTTTGCTGACATCTGAATATACTGAGACTCTATATGTGACATCATTCGAGTCACCCGTAATTTCCTTCTCATCTCTGTCATATCACACTTGCACTCCGAGCAGTTTATTCAAAGGTATTCGTATCAAAAGACTATGATCTCGTTTTACCTACAAGATGCTCGATCTTTCTACGTCAAGACGAACATTTCTATCCTCACTTGTTTCTTAAACGCCGTTTAATCACACCAACTAAAATTTCGGGACGAAATTTTCTTTAAGGGGTAGGTAATGTAATAACCCGACTTTTTCCGTTAACTTTTCGTTGAGAACTTAACAACTGTTGCTTAAAACTTACAATTTTGTATGTATTTTTTTTAAATATACTATTATTAATATTGGTTATATTTTATTTTTTTAAAACACTACGGTTAGTGAAAACGAGAAAAATATATTTTAAGACAACAAAACGTATGATTATTAATTTTAATAGTTATTATGTTATATAATAATTGGGTTTTGAAAATCAACTGTATTAATTAGGATATTCTTAAACTAAACGCTAGAAAATTAGTTTAAACATTCATGTTTTCAGTATCTAATTTAAAAATATAATAAATAAGTATTTTATGAAACACATCAACTAAGTATAACGTCAAGATTCTAAAAGGTTTTTAACAATATATAAATGTATTTTTTTAAATACAAAATAAATCAATTAAGTAAATCATATTAAAGTAAAATACATTGGGCTTTAGATAACGGATAAGAATTTAATAGAACCCGTGACCATACAGTTAAAAATTGTGACATCTATAATTATAATTGCAAATAGATATAATACCCGTGTTTATCAAATTATTACACCCGTGATATCTTATAACTACCCGTGACTACTACAGTTTAAACCGTGACTTCCCTTTTCTACTTATATTTCTGATCTAGATTCATTTCACCAAACAAATACACATACGTATCTATCTTATTCTCTTATCAAGAACACCCATTACTATTCATCATCATCATCAATCTTTCATCCTCAAGAACACCTTTAATAATCACTTGATCATAAAATCATTTACATATTCGGACTCCTCTCGAAGAGCTCTACACATCTATACCAATAATTTCTTGATTAGGGTAAGTTTCAAAAACTCTAATTTTTGGGTTTTCATGTTTTTGTTACATTTTAGGGTAGATATAGTGTCTAGTGCTCAAGTCCTTGTATGTATGCATGATAGTATTCGTTAATTTGATCGTTTGATGACTTTTTGATGAATCACGAATTTGTTTTGTGTGAGGTCAGAAACTTAAACTTGTTGAATGTATAATATTATGAGATAACCAGAATCCTCTTGAAAAAACTAATAAGTTTGGGCTTTGGAATTTCGAATTTTCGTTACCGTATGCTCATGTTATGCTTAATTGAAGTTTTAACTCGTTTTTATGAAAGATCACGTTTTTGAATAATATGCTACTGATATGAACATGATATTTTCAGTTTATGAAATAATTATAAATGAAATCCTTGTGAAAAATTAATAAGTTTGCTCTTTTGAATCGCATATTTTCGCTATGTATAACTCAAGTTATGATCAATTGAATTATCGTTGTGTTTTATGCATTAATCTGAAAACTGGTATTGATTGGTGATGAATTGGTTTATGTATGTTACATGTTGAAAATACAAGTGAAAAACACTCAAGATAGACTCGGATATCATGTTAATTGGATTTTTAAAACTCCCGCTATGCTTAATTGATTATTAGACCCGACTTTTGTTGATCAACGTTTTAAACAGATGAAAAACGCCATTTAAATTGATTTCTGGATTATGAGCTGAGGATTTTTGAAAATTATATGATTAGTACTTCACTTTTCATGTAGAGTATGCATGCTAATTGTTCCTAGATGTTCGGTTATATGCGTTCGAATATGACCTCCTGAAACGAATTGAATCTGTCCAAAAAAATTTGCAGCGAATGACATAACTTGATTTGTAGATGGACTTAGGACTTTTGCTTCTGGTATGTTTTTATTTACATGTTTTTGCACATATGTCATTTGTATGTTAGCTTCTGAAACGGTTGTTTGCTATGCGTTATATGTGTTACAAAACAATATGTCTAAATTCTATCCAAATCAGGAAGTCCGTAGTATTTTGTAAAACTGTACGAAATGGCTATATGAATTGCTTAGATTTATTTACCAGTGATTATTTGAGATGTTTGTGGCCATCTCCAATTGGCCGTTCGTCGTTTTCATTTTTCTAGAATAAATGGCAGAATTTACAAAACTGGCGCGCGCTGAAAATTTTCTGAAAAACTGTCGGGCGCATTTGAGACTGCTGCGATTTTTCTATTATGACTTAGAGTCTGATCTCTGGATATATTTTAGGACTTTGAGTTACGGAGATTTTGACGTGTATTTTAAGTCAAACGGACCTGTACTTATTTTTATAAAAATTCTGGAAGTTGACTACATTATTTAAGCTAAATATTATGTGCAATTGACTTTGTTTGACCAAATGGGTTTAATGGGTCAAAATGGGTAACGATCAGTGTAGAAAATTCCCAAACGTCGATTTAAGTAAGTTTAAAGGTTGTGGTGTTTAAAAAATAAGTTGTGGCATGTTTTGGTCAAAATGGGTGTTTATGATCCATTTGGGTCATACGAGCCTACTTTGACCCATATGCGAAATTTTGAGAACCAAAGGTATGTAACACATCCCGTATATTGATTTAAGTATGTTTGCAAGTTTTGGTGCTTTAAAAATGAGTTTGGGTCAAATTTGGTTTAAAGAAAGTTTTATGACTCATTCGGATCAAACGTGCATAAATTGACCCATATGCATAATTTTGAAAAACGAAAATCACCAACACATCTAAAATGTCATTTTTGAGCTGTGATAAAAATTTGGTTAAGTCAGGTCAGCCGGATTCAAATTTGGATCGTCAACCGAAAATTTTAGTATTTTAACAAAATTGTCAAAATGACTCTCGGACCTACTTTGAGGACTCGCAAGTTGAAATCAGTTAAGTTTAGATAAAAACTATTATTTGGTATTGAAAGTATTTGCGACAAACTTTAAAACGATATATTATTTGTATAATTTTGTTGAGTCTAAATAGGTATAAAACAAGCGAGAAAATGGGCAATCGTTGCTGATTTTGAACACTAACAAAAAATTTATCAGCATTTTATGTTTCGGGAGACTGTTTTCGCGAGGTCATAACTTTAAAACCGTAACTCCGTTTTTATCAAATAAACTGTCTATAGAAAGGTGCGATGACATAATTTCTAATGGTCACGACCTAAGGTATTATATCAAATTTGATAGGACCCGGAATCAGCTGCAAAATACTAAAAAATACATATATGTAAATAATATAAATTTTTCTAAGTAGAAAATGAATAACTTAAGTTTGACCTATGTTTGACTACTTGACCAACTTGTGTAATTTTATGCGGTTGTTGACTTGTGTTAACCATGTTGACTGTGTTTGACTTGCGTTTGACTTACATTTGACTTACTTTGACTTGCGTTGACTTTTGTTGACTTTTGCTAAATTTTGCTAAATTTATGAGTCGGACTTGAGCAATAGGACTATACGAACCCTATGACCTGACCTAGCTTGTTAGACATTTATTAACCAATATATATTCTTTAGGATGAGGTCTACGGTTACTTGCATTCCGAGTATTGGTTACATCTACGTGAATTGTTTATTGGGCTACAAAGGTGAGTTTCATTTGCTCCCTTTTTAATTGCTTTTGCAATATATATTTTTGGGCTGAGAATACATGCGCTGTTTTATAAATGTTTTACGAAGTAGGCACAAGTACTAAAACTAATTCTATGTGGGTTTAAACCAGAAATATACCCTTAGCTTGGTAACATTAAACTACTTGTCTATGTACGGTAGGCGCGAATCCTAAAGATAGATCTATTGGGCCTGACAAACCCCATCCTGACTATGGGATGCTTTAGTACTTCGAGGTTATTTTAAACACACCTGATCTGGTGTACTTCATAGGGTAAAACATGAATGTTAAGGCTTGTTACCGGGTGCCTACAAATTATAGAATACTTTTATGCACTTGCGAGTGTACATATATTTATAAACGGAAATCTTGTGGTCTATTAAAACTATTGATAACTATTGTTATGATAAACCTATGAACTCACCAACCTTTTGGTTGACACTTTTAGCATGTTTATTCTCAGTTTTTTCAAAAGTGCTTCCGCTGTCTGCTTGCTATTTGCTCAAGGTGCTGCATGGAGTCTTTTATGCCATATTTTCAAAAAGACATTGCATTCAAATATTATTGTTATAATCTGTTATTAAATAAATTGATGATTTAGTCATTTTGTATAAGTTGTCATATATATTTGGGATATGTCTATATTTTGGTAAACTTTCTATGTATAGAAAGTATGTTTTTTTTTTTTTTTTTTTTAAATGAATGCAATGTTTTATCAAAACGTATCATATAGAGGTCGAAACCTCGCTGTGGGACCGTAGATAACGTACCGCGTCAATAGCGATTTTGGCGGGTCGTTAGACATTGTTTATTATATCTAATGAGATGTTAAATTATTACATTATCATGATATTATGATGTATGAATATATCTTAATATGATATATATCCATTAAAATGTCATTACAACGATAATCCTTACATATATGCCTCGTTTCAAAATTCTTAAGTTAGTAGTCTTGTTTTACATATGTAGTTCATTGTTAACATACTTAATGATATATATAATCATCATTTTATCATATTAAATATAGTGTAACAATATCTTAATATGATACATATGTATTTTGTAAGACGTTGTAATAACGATAATCGTTATATATATCATTTCGAGTTTCTTAACTTAGTAGTCTCATTTTTTATGTATATAACTCATTGTTAATATACTTATGGAGATACTTACTTATCATAATATCATGTTAACTATATGTATATCCATATATATATGGTCATGTCGTTTTTACAAATTTTAACGTCCGTGAATCACCGGTCAACTTGGGTGGTCAATTGTCTACATGAAACTTATTTCAAATAATCAAGTCTTAACAAGTTTGATTGGTTAACATGTTGGAAATATTTAATCATGCAAATATAGTTTTCAATTAATATATAACCATGGAAAAGTTCGGGTCACTACAGACACCTTCTTTAATATAAAACAAATCGATCGTACCTTTGAGTTCTATTTTCAATCACTCAAAAGCACAATATATATATATATATATATATATATATATATATATATATATATATATATATATATATATATATATATATATATATATATATATATATATTCGCTACTGCAATGGTAATATATTCACTCTTCCTGTTTCTTCCTACTTTGAACACCATGACAACCCACCATAAAGAGGATGAGAACTGTGATTTTTTTTATTATCGTTAAATCATCTACAACCCAAGGGATTAAATAAATAATGGTGATGCGTATTTTTTTTCTTGTATGTTCGGTTAAAAAGGAATCGAAAGTTTCTTTTGATAGTGCTACTTTACAGCACATTAGCATTAGGTGGAACAATTGTAAGGCCTACCAAAGTAAACGCTCAATTATTCTATTTATTTTTTTTCTTTCTTTCCTTGGACCAAAGTATCGCAGCTCCCAGTTTTATCTTAAATTAACGTGGACTGATCAAACTGATGTTGGGCCGCTATCTTGATCTAGTACATGGGCAGTGAACTTATTTGGGGTATTGGGCCGTGGTTCAATTTCTATTATAACTGAACTGCATTTGGTAGTCGATTGTTTTCATGTGTGAACTAAAATCTTTGCTACAACTTCACGTTTCAGCTTCTATATTGTAACAACCCGACAAAATCGTCATTGACGGCGTCGTTAACTTAGGTCCCGTTATGTGGTCGTAGTTCTTAAATGAGACGCGTTTGACCAAAATTATGTCGCATTCATTTGAGACGTATGAGACTTACAAAGTTTAGTTTACCAAACGGTTCGACAACAAGTTAAGTTTACAAAAGTATAAAGTATAATTGAGATAACTTGCGACATAATAAGTTGAAAATCACGGTTGCTATAAATAGCGTAAGTATGTATGCTTTAAGTTTGAATCCAAAGGTGCTATCACTAGCGTATGCATGTATGCTTGACCCCAAGAAAGTATTCAAAGTATGCGGAAGCATGTATCAAGTAGCCAAGTATGAACCTAAGAAAACATATAGAAAACTGTCAACAAAAAACATTGGTGAAATCATAGGTGTATTTGTAAAGTACGTTTTTGAACCACAAGATTTAGTATCAAAGCGTATACATCTCAAAAGATGTTGTTTGTATCACGAGCACCCAATTACCAAAGCTTAACTGAATCTTACCTATGCATATTAGTGTTAGAACCTACACTATATACCGAAAATACGTTTCATCCATCTGGATGAGGGTTCATCAAACTCGTATGGCCACACAGCATAAGTTCTCGCTTACACCCTACAAGTGTAACTAATGATAATTGGACTTGAAGATTTTTGTTCTAACTCGTATGTATCTTTTCTTTCGTATTTGTGTTCAAAGTATAAAAGTATAAACCGTATATGTTTCTCATCCCATGTTTTAAAAGTATAAAAGTTGTTGAAAAGATGGGACTATGATCTCACCGTAGTTGCATGTCAAAGTACTTGAAATTAAACGTTGTGCAAATGAAAGTTACTTAGCCTTGACCTAAACAATTAAGTTGTATCAATTACTGGTTACGACACAAGGTCGGTCGAAATGTGTTCAATTAGTCATATGGCTCGATACAACTCGATTATATAGCATGTGAATCAAATTGTCAAGTTTCATGCAAGAATCAAGTATAAAAGAGGATTAGAACGATTGCATAAGTTTTTGGTTAAGTTTGACTAAAAGTCAAACTTGGTCAAAGTCAACGGGGTCGGGTCGAGTATCCGACAATTTTTATAAGTTATACAATCATATATGAGCATGTTGGCCAAGTTTCATGTTAATCGGAGGTGCGTAGCGTAGTTAAAATTAAACGAAAAATGACAATTTTGGACAACCCATGATAGATCATCTAGATGGCGTCCAGAATGGCTGGACGGCGTCCAGCAGTGAATGCTTGGACGACGTCCAAGGGGTTGGGATGGCATCCAATTGTATTACAGATTTCTGCTGCTGCAATTTGACAAGTCTCGAATCAAAACACTTTCAAACATAATTTATGAACCGAAAACATTCAAAACACGTATCTTATATCGTTGGAAAGGTATTTTGATGAGGAATATAACTAATCACATATCATCAAACAATTACATCATTTAAAATGACCAAATCATCATCGAATGATCGTTAAAAGTTCACCATTGAAGTTTCAAGTTCGTAAAACGCATTTTATGATTCGGGAACTTACTACACACATATAATATGCCGTTTCGTAGGTAATTACGCATACAATACAACTAAACACTTACAAATAACATTGCAAAGCATTTAATGCATCGAATGTTCGTTATAAGATCTATCAAACCCTAACCAAGAATCACAAAATCAATAATCATGTTAATGAGGTCTTACCAAGCTAACCAACATATCAAATTTAAGCTAATAATGCTAGTAACACATTTAACACAATACGTTTAACATCTAACAACATTTAATAAATCAAAATCAAAGATTAAACTAACCCATTTCTAGTGTTCATGCTAGTTATACCAAATAACAAGATCGAGCATACAAATTACATATACGACATCACAATGAGCCATAGACACTAATTAACACCATTTCAAGTCTAAAGGTCTAATTTATGAAAATTAGAGATTTTGAAAAGTTTACCCTAAGGTATGAAATTGGTACCAAATTGAAGAGGATGAAGAGAGGATCACGAATATGTAGTCGGATTTGTTGTGAGCTTCCTAGATCCGAAATAGATGATGAATCTTTAATGTTGGGGTTTGAGAGAAAAGATGGAAGTATTAAGAAAGGGATAAGAGAGAAATGAGAGGATGAGAGGTGGGAGGTGATGACTAGTTGACCCAAATTGGCCAAATGACAAGATTAGTCCCTCAAGTTTGTAGTCGGGTGCGGAAATTAACCGAACGAATTATTTTACTACGCGAGAGTAAACGGGAGATGTTATAATCCAATAACGAAAATGTTTAAGAACGTTAGTTAATGGAAGGTATGAATTTAGATAACGAAAGATATTATCTATAAAAAAAAAGACGGGCGTTAAAATGAATTAACGGAAAAATGCTGGATGTTACATTACCTACACCTAAAAAGAAATTTTGTCCCAAAATTTAGTTGGAAGTAGTAGTCGTTGTTTCTTCTTCGAGATCTTGCGTTGCCAATTCTACGAATAAGCGAAGGTACTTCCTTGGGCATTTCAACGAACTTTGACAGTCGGGATTTTACGTTGTTTTAAAGTTTGGTTTCTCGATCCATAATTCCAACTGGTTCTCCTAGAAAGTGGAGTGTATCGTCGATAGTAAGCTCATCGGAAAGGATAACAAGTTCTTGTTTCGCAAGACACGTCTTTAAGTTTGATACACTGAATGTAGGATGAATGGAGCTTAATTGAGTCAGAAGTTCGAAACGGTAAGCAACGGGTCCAATACGCCCCAAGATTTCAAAAGGATCATAATATTGCGGATTTAGCTTTCTACGTTTCCTGAAATGGATTACACCTTTCCGAGATGCGATTTTTAACGTTATGTGGCTACCCACTTGGAATTCGAAAAGTTTACGTCTAACATCGGCATAGTTCTTTTGGCGACTATGGGCCGTCTTGAGTCTTTCTTGAATTTGAACGATCTTAACGGTTATTTCATAAATGAGTTCGGGTCCGGTGGGCTGCTTGTCACCTACTTTGGTCCAACGAATAAGAGAACGACATTTGCGGCTATATAAAGTTTCGAAAAGGTGCGGCTTTAATACTCGAATGATAACTTTTGTAGTAAGAGGAATCAATTAAAGGCAATAATACAAGTTCGTGATATGTTTTTCAAAGGTTTGAATCGTATGTTTGCTTGGTCTGTCGATTTGTGGATGATACGTGGTACTCATGTTTGAATGGGTCCCCGAGGTTTCTTGTAAGGCACTTCAAAATTTAGAAGTGAAACGAGTGTCTCGATCCAAAATTAAATGGCAATGGCACACCGTGCCGAGATACAATTTCTTTAAAATATGTTTGAACAAGTTTGTTAGGACTTGAAAATGTTTGTTAGAGCAAGTTTCTTATCGGCTTCTGAAAACATTCGTTAGGACTATTCACCCTCGAGGCGAATACTAGTATAACGTGAAGAGTCTCTCTCTTCGTCGAGTATTTAGATAAAGGTTTTTCTTACACGGAAGTACGAGTGTAATGCGAGAGAAATTTCTGCCTCGATGTGAGCATAACAAGCATATTGTAGTTCGTCGATAAAACCGTGCGAAAACGGGATAGTATACACGTGTGGCATATGTTTTGAAGTTGGAAGAATTGGTCATTCGTTCAAAAGCATAAATAGGATTTGGAAATATCAAAATGTATCCCTGGTATGGTTGTTATCAATATTCTCGAATTTTTCGGATGGCAACAAGGAAAAATAAAGTCATGTACATGGCACATGATGGTGATTAGGTTGATCGAGTCCAATCACCATCACGAGTCATTAGAACTTTGGTATGACTTACCATAATATAACTACGTTGATCGAGCGTCGTTATATTATGCTAACTCATACCTCCATTCCCACATCACTACATAGAATCAAGTTCGTGTAATCGTTAAGATTTAAAATGAATAAAGTGTAACGGCATCTCTAACGTGACTCGTATCGAATTGAAAGAATTTGTGCAACTCTGAAGAAGCGTTTCCCGAGTGAAGTGTATAAACGATTTTTCACGTCAATGTAGTTGAAGTCAACCAATAATGTCTTTAGGTACTAAAGGAGTAACGAATTATGATAAAGAGTAGTACGCAACCGTAGTGATAAGCGGTGATGACGATACTCATCTAGAGTAGTGGTGGTAGTAACAAGAAGTAGTAGATAGTGAAGAACAACGGTGTAACGTCGGTAGTGGCTAGTGATTGCCATAGTGGTGGAAACCTTATAGTACTCGTGAATAGTAAGTCGAGACTGTGGTGAATAACAATCTGGGAGACAGAGTTCCCGGACTAGTGTGACTAATGAAGTCGTGGTCATCCTTATGCGTAGGAATCTTGAATTTATGTGTGTTACTAGAAAGTGGCAGAGTACGAGTTTGTGTGATGAAAATTTGGTACCATTAAGAAGTTCGCCTAAGAATGATTCAAGTATAAATGCACAAGTAGTCAAGTAAGTGCTATCTATAGCAAATGCAAGTCAGAATGAGATGATTAACTATTCGGTTTTGGCCAGATTCACTAACGCGTCCTAACGACTCTGTCAGACACATTAATGCACATCCTAGATCCCTACAACCAATGCTCTGATACCATCTGTAACGACCCTACAAAATCGTCATTGACGGCGTCGTTAACTTAGGTCCCGTTACATGGTCGTAGTCCCTAAATGAGACGCGTTTGACCAAAATTATGTCGCATTCATTTGAGACATATGAGACTTACAAAGTTTAGTTTACCAAACGGTTCGACAACAAGTTAAGTTTACAAAAGTATAAAGTATAATTGAGATAACTTGCGACATAATAAGTTGAAAATCACGGTTGCTATAAATAGCGTAAGTATGTATGCTTTAAATTTGAATCCAAAGGTGCTATCACTAGCGTATGCATGTATGCTTGACCTCAAGCAAGTATTCAAAGTATGCGGAAGCATGTATCAAGTAGCCAAGTATAAACCTGAGAAAACATATAGAAAACTGTCAACGAAAAACGTTGGTGAAATCATATGTGTATTTGTAAAGTATGTTTTTGAACCACAAGATTTAGTATCAAAGTGTATACATCTGAAAAGATATTGTTTGTATCACGAGCACCCAATTACCAAAGCTTAACTGAATCTTACCTCTGCATAATAGTGTTAGAACCTACACTATATTCCGAAAATACGTTTCATCCATCTGGATGAGGGTTCGTCAAACCCGTATGGCCACACAACATAAGTTCTCGCTTACACCCTACAAGTGTAACTAATGATAATTGGACTTGAGGATTTTTGTTCTAACTCGTATGTATCTTTGCTTTCATATTTGGGTTCAAAGTATAAAAGTATAAACCGTATATGTTTCTCATCCCATGTTTTAAAAGTATAAAAGTTGTTGAAAAGATGGGACTATGATCTCACCGTAGTTGCATGCCAAAGTACTTAAAATTAAACATTGTGCAAACGAAAGTTGCTTAGCCTTGACCTAAACAATTAAGTTGTATCAATTACCTGTTACGACACAAGGTCGGTTGAAATGTGTTCAATTAGTCCTATGGCTCGTTACGACTCGATTGTATAGCATGTGAATCAAATTGTCAAATTTCATACAAGAATCAAGTATAAAAGAGGATTAGAACGATTGCATAAGTTTTTTGTTAAGTTTGACTAAAAGTCAAAATTGGTCAAGGTCAAAGTCAACGGGGTCGGGTCGGGTATCCGACAATTTTTATAAGTTATACAATCATATATGAGCATGTTGGCCAAGTTTCATATTAATCGGAGGTGCGTAGCGTAGTTAGAATTAAACGAAAAATGACAATTTTGGACAGCCCATGATAGATCATCTGGACAGCGTCCATAATGGTGTACGGCATCCAGTAGTGAAGGCTTGGACGGCGTCCAAGGGGTTGGGACGGCGTCCAAATGTATTACAGATTTCTGCTGCTGCAATTTGACAAGTCTCGAACCAAAACACTTTCAAACACAATTTATGAACCGAAAACATTCAAAACACGTATCTTATATCGTTGGAAAGGTATTTTGACGAGGAATATAACTAATCACATATCATCAAACAATTACATCATTTAAAATGACCAAATCCTCATCGAATGATCGTTAAAAGTTCACCATTGAAGTTTCAAGTTCGTAAAACGCATTTTATGATTCGGGAACTTACTACACACATTTAATATGCCGTTTCGTCGGTAATTACGCATACAATACAACTAAACACTTACAAATAACATTGCAAAGCATTTAATGCATTGAATGTCCGCTTTAAGATCTATTAAACCCTAACCAAGAATCACAAAATCAATAATCATGTTAATGAGGTCTTACCAAGCTAACCAACATATCAAATTGAAGCTAATGATGCTAGTAACACATTTAACACAATAGGTTTAACATCTAACAACATTTAATCAATCAAAATCAAAGATTAAACTAACCCATTTCAAGTGTTCATGCTAGTTATACCAAATAACAAGATCGAGCATACAAATTACATATACGACATCACAATGAGCCATAGACACTAATTAACACCATTTCAAGTCTAAAGGTCTAATTTATGAAAATTAGAGATTTTAAAAAGCTTACCCCAAGCTATGAAATTGGTACCAAATTGAAGAGAATGAAGAGAGGATCACGAATATTTAGTCGGATTTGTTGTGAGCTTCCTAGATCCGAAATAGATGATGAAACTTTGATCTTGGGGTTTGAGTGAAAAGATGGAAGTATTAAGAAAGGGATAAGAGATAAATGAGAGGATGAGAGGTGGGTTGTGATGACTAGTTGACCCAAATTGGCCAAATGACAAGATTAGTCCCTCAAGTTTGTAGTCGGGTGCTGAAATTAACCGAACGAATTATTTTACTACGAGAGAGTAAACGGGAGATGTTATAATCCAATAACGGAAATGTTAAGAACGTTAGTTAATGGAAGGTACGAATTGAGATAACGAAAGATATTATCTAAAAAAAAGACAGGCGTTAAAATGAATTAACGGAAAAATGTGGGATGTTACATATATCCCATTTCTAGTATTAAACGCAATGAAGAGGATGATGTGAAAAAGAATGATGATAATGATTGTATGATGTCGGGGTATTAAGGTTAATGGGGAATATGATAATGATACAAGATTAAGATAATAATAATACGATTTTATGATTATGATGATATTGATGGTAAGCATGATGATTGGGAAATTATGATGACGATTAGAGTTAGGATATGATAATGATATGAGATGATAGTGATGATCGTTAAATGATTATGACGATTTAAGTTGATAATAACCAAGTGATGATGTCGAATGAAACTTAGGATTATGATGAAGATGAACAGATCATGATAATATAGATATAGGATTATGATACTCGTGGTCTATGAATAGATAATATGAAAATACATGATGAATGTAATAGTGTACCAGTTATTTCAGAAGAACGAGATAGATAGATGGTTAAGAGGGGTATTGGTTTAGCGAATGGTTGGAGGTTCGAGCCTGGTCACCGGGTTCCTTGTTTTTTTTTATCGTTTTCAAAGTTGGGCCGAGGGTGTGCTTCTGTTGGGCCGAGTCCCTTTTCTTCGGTTGGGCTTGCAGATTTTATTAATGTATAAAGGGTTAAATAATTATAAGGGGGAAACTAAAACACAAATGATGAATCAAAGGGACGGTTTGATGGTGAGTTGGGTTAACGAGAGGTCGAGGGTTCAAATCTGAGCAGTGGTATATCTTTTTGAAAGCCTTTTTAAACCCTTTTAAGGTAGTAATTCATTTCTACTAATTATTATTAGTATTATTATTATTATTATTATTATTATTATTATTATTATTATTATTATTATTATTATTATTATTATTATTATTATTATTATTATTATTATTATTATTATTATTATTATTAAAAACTATCATTTTTACTAAAATCATTATTTTTAATAATATTAGAATTATTATTTTTATCATTATTCTTGATAGTATTATCATTAATAAGTATCATTATTATTAATATGTTATTATTGGTAATAGTAAAATATTTTAATGAAACACATAAGTTATAAAATGATATCACAAATAAATCCGTATATAAATTGTTCAATTATAATTATATGTGTTAATATACATATAAATGATATAGGTTCGTGAATCCGAGGCCAACCCTGCATTATTCAGTTCCGTCGTATGCATATTTTTACTACAAAATATCGTATTGTGAGTTCATTTGCTCCCTTTTACTCTTTACATTTTTGGGACTGAGAATACATGCGTTGTTTTTATAACTGCTTTATTAAATGCTTTTGAAATATATTTTGAATTGAGAATACATGAAATGCTTTTATAAATGTTTGACGCGATATGACACAAGCAAAACATTCCTCGAATGAATTATTATGCAGACAGAAGTTCTGTTGATTATGATTGAATTAGTTGGACGTTATAATTGCCACTAATTGATGTGAATATTTCCCCTGATTATTATTGCTTGGTAATCTAAGAATTAGTAAACGGGTATGGCCCTAATTCACGTGAATCCTAAAGGTAGCTACCGGGTTTAACACCCCCACCCAGAATGTTCACTAGACGGAAGAGCTAGTGGGCGTGGTGTTTAATACTTCGAAATTTATATATTATACAGATGAGATGTTCTGTTTTGGGGATATTATTGATGCGCATTATATCTTAAGGTCGGTTACCATGTTGAGCAATGAAATCAAAGTGAATGTTATGCATCGAGAGAATGATTTTTATACACAGGTTATGTGTATTATTTTTGTGCACGAGATATGTGTACGGTTATTAAAAATCGCGAGGCAACCTACGTGGAAGAAAAGGATACGAACCTACTCTGCCAAGCATTATGAAGAATGGTTTAGTTTAGTACACGAGATATGTGTACTGTATTTAAATCTTGTGGTCTATCAAAAATGATGAATTTTATTGTTTATGATAAACCTATGAACTCACCAACCTTTTGGTTGACACTTTTAAGCATGTTTATTCTCAGGTATGAAAGAAATCTTCCGCTGTGCATTTGCTCATTTTAAAGATATTGCATGGAGTCGTTCATGGCATATAGAGTTCAGTACCTCACAATGGGACCATCTATTGAAGACTTCATCCAGATGGATTAGGACGGGTCGTTATAGTATGTCCATCCATTCACTGAATCCAAAGGTTCTTAGATTAGTGTAATCTACCCTCTCATAGATATCATTGTCCCTGCTGACACTGAAGGACCTTCTTGTACCTTTATGAACATTGATGATCTTCCCAAGATTAGATCTTCTGGTCATCACATCAACATACTTACTCCTGAAGAAATGATCAGATAGCTCTTTTGTTCTTTCAGTTTCTATAGGAGCTTTAGTAGGTAGCTTCTCAGCAGATTCTAGTTTATCCAAGACCTTGTCCTGAGCTTTGACTATGGCTTTTGCTAACTTTAGATATGCAGCCTCTTGTTTTCTACCAGCAACCAGTTTAGCTTCTTCTTCCCTAAGTCTCAGCCTTTCAGCATACTCAGCATCATCCTTTCTTTACTGTTCAAGTTGAATACTTGTAATGTATTCATTTACTGTGATGCTCAGGGATTTTGTTGTTGCAATCAATTGCCTGCCTTCATCAGTTGTGGAGTCTCATAGAAGAGGGCTTTCTCCTCATTATTGTGGAGTCTTTGACCACTGTTGTATAAGTACATACCAATATCAATGTTGAACTCCATGGCATCAATGTAGAATTGCTGGTCAGGTGGATAATACAACAGTCTGATATGCATATTCTTTCTGGTAATCCTGATGCTCTTTGTTCTAGCAACTCAGGAACAGTGATCTCAAGTCTATAATCCTTTCTTTCATCTAGATTCATTTTTCTTATGTCAGGATTTCCTTGTGCAGCTGAATCATCTTTCCAAGTGGTATGTTTATCATTCGGCTTGGGGGAAGATGGTGGATATACAAAAGGTGATTATGCTGTGCCAGAAGGACCCATTGGTTCATAAAAGTGAAGATCACCCAGTGTCCTATCAAAGTAAGCAAGTGATTCTGCTGGTAGTGGTGATTGAACAAACGTTGAGATGTCACTACCCCAGACAGTATAATTAGCAGCATCAGCAGAATCATTATCAGATTTAACTCCTAGCTCATCCTCCTTTGTTGGGTCTTTAGTTCTTCTTTCACCCAGCAGCACACTTCTGGCTGGGTCTTCAATCACAGCACTCCTTACTGTGTCTTCAGTACCAGCTGACTGATTAGTATCAGCTGGTACAACTGCCACAGTTCCTTCACTAGCTGCCTCGAATAAGGGCTCTTTCCTTAGGGGCTGGTTGTCCATAGGGGCAGATTTTACCCTTTGTTTATCAATAGGCTTGGGTTCAGCTGGTGGTTCTTGTGTTGATACTGGTTCTTGTGGAGGAAGTAGGGGAGTTATTGCAAGATACTCCTCCTCAGTAGCAGACAGATCTGTCTCTACTGGTTTCTCTACATCATCATCAAGGTTGATGATCTTTACTGGCTGTTGTGGTGCAGCTGGCTGAGCAGAAGATGCAGGTTGAGAATATTGGCTGGTTTTCATCATACCATCCAGCCATTTCATGAACACATCAGCTCTTTCTCCCCCTGACCTCTTAGAGTCCAAATACCTTTGCATCTCTTCAGGTGTCATCTTTTTTATTCTCTCTACTCACTCGGCATACAGCTTTGCCTTCTTTCTATCATACTTCACCATGAACTTAGCATTTCTTTTTAAAGAATCCTTCTTGTATTAATTTATGCTGATCAGTTCATTGTGAATTTCAAGCTTTTCACGATTGAGGCTTCTCCTATGCTCAATTCTATGTCTTTTTCTTGCAGCATAGGCCTCAAATCTAGCATTGAAGGCATCATTTAAGTCCTGCTATCTCTTTTGATGCCTCTCCAATTTTCTTTTCATCTTTCTTTCAATGGTTTGAGAGACAACAAAGGATTCAGCCAAAGCCAGTTAAAAGACATCACTAGGCTTACTGTCAGAACCAATATCATCTACATATGTGGCAGGCATACTGGGTTGAGATTCACTAGCAGCCTTGACACCTGCTTCAGTATGAGCGTTGCTCGGCTTAGGGCCAGTATTTCCTTGATCAGTACCATCACCACCATCATCAGCATCTCTCCTCTGCTGTTTAGGAGCTTTCTTATGCCCATGCTCCCCCTCAGTTTGTTTTCTCTTTTTATGTCTTTTAGATTTCCTCTCCCCCCTTTCATCGAAGATACAGGTTTGAAGTTCTAACTTCATTCCTAGCAACACCCATGGCCATTTGATTTACAGTGGCTCTAACATTAGCTTGAAGAGCAGCTATGCATTGCATTGTGTCCACCATAGTAACATAAGCAAAAGTAGGAATCATGGTAGCCATCTGCTGTTCCTGTGACTCCAATCTCTTTTCTAAAACCCTATTTTCTTCATTAAGAAATCGATTCCTTTGATTGGCAGCATCCAGTTCTGCTTGAAGTCGGGTGATATGGTCAGTATACTCATTGTGAGAGAGGATTTTCTACTTAAGTTGATCTTCTTTTTCATAATGGTAGAGAATTTCATCAACTTCTAGATCTGCAAAGGCAGTAACTTAACGCAGCTGGGTTTCAATGAAAGAAGTGGTAAAACAGCCAACTCGTTGTATAGCTTCATCCATGCAGTCAACTAGAGTTTCCCTGATGGTCTTAGTGATGTCAAGTGTGATTCTGGCAACAGTTCTATAAACAGCTAGAGTAGACAGACCAGCTATCTCAGAGGCAACATTTATGCTGGTTGACAGTTGTTTAGTAATAGCAGCAATGCGAGTACCTTCGTGGGGTAGTGGAGGTGGGAGGTCATAATCTGACTCATTACCATGATCACCATCATTTTTACCTTCACCCGAAGGTTTAGAACCACTGGTATCCTTTACAGCATCATCAGTTGCATCATCAGTATGATCTACTGGTTTGTCCTTGGAGCCAGTCACATTATCATGAATGACTGACTCTTCCTTACCAGCACCTTGATCAGCATCACCATCAGATGAAGAGGATGATGAGGAAGAAGCTGATGAATCAGAAGGTACTGGCGAATTAGGAATGTCTTGCATGTTATATTTACCAGTATTTGGATCACGGATGAACTTAAGATGCCTCCATATACCAGGCCATGGGGAAGCAGCAGGGGCCATACCTAAATAGTGGTAATATGGTTGCTCATTAAATGTTTGAAGTGAAGCCAACCTCTCATAACCTTCCTCTCTAGCTGGTTGGACCAGTTGTGCAAGTAGCTGAGTGAGCTCCTCATCAGGTAGTTTGTTGGCTATAACTAGAGCAGTTTGAGGATCAATGGTCAGCTGATCCATCAAGAGGGCAACACGAGGAGCAATGGATACTCCCTTATAAACAAATTTTGGTACCACTTCATCTAGATCGGGTACTTGACAAACATACTTAGGCTTTTCCGCAGAAACAGAAGCCTGAACAGATTCAGTGGTAACAGTAGCAGAGGTACCATCATCCATTTGTGGTTCCTGTGAACCAGTATCAGCAGTAGGTGACTGTGCAGGAGGTGGAATAGCAGTTTCCACAGTACCTTGAAAGAAGGTATCCGGTGTTGTATCAAAAACATTAAGATTACCAGCAACATCCACATTAAATTCTCTGGATTCAATAGCAGGAACAGTCGGAATACCAATAGAACCTGTAAGATCAGAAATGAGAACCTCCTTAATAACCTTATCAATAACCTCTTCAAGAGCAGGAGGAGGTTCAACAATGATGTCATCAACTACGTCAGTATTAGTAGTTGACGTAGTAACACTTGAGATAACAGGAGGAGTAGCAGAAATATCAGCAGTAGCTATCTCCTCATTAACAGTAAGATCAGTGGAACCAGCAACCACTTCATCTCCAGTAACAGCAACAGCAATAGGCTCAAATTATAACTGTATCAGGACCAGTATTAGCATCAATAGAGGGCTCGCCAGTACAAGCCGCAGCACCAGTAGAAATAACATCTGCTGCGCTGCTAAGATCTGAAACAAAGTAACAAGTTTTGTTAACAATAGCAGAATCAAATAGATTTGACTCAACAATTACATCTGATGTTGGTCTTTGGGGATAAACGTGTGTTTTAGTTATCAAATAAATATTACTACGTAACATATATATTGTTTAAAAACAAAGTTATAGTAATTGACTTCTAGAATCATAAGTATGGTGTATTAAATACGATTAACTCAATAAAATTTACCCATGTAATTTAATAGACATGTAAAAAAAAGTTAAAAATTATTATGGTAAAAAGGTAAAAAAAAATAAAGACCATATTAAATAAATGTCATAAATAAATTTTAATTAATTAATGAACAATAAATATATAAACCTTTCATCTTCTAAGTAATGCAAGTTATTTTTCTTATCCTATAACTAAGTCATCTTCATTTCATTTTTCCATTTCAATCATACAAAAGAGCTCACTATATTACTAATGTCGTATTCTCGATTTTTTTTAAGATGAAAAGAAGAAGAAATGTCCGAATATATATATATATATATATATATATATATATATATATATATATATATATATATATATATATATATATATATATATATATATATATATATATATATTATTAAACATAATATATGTTTGTTTTTTTTTTGTAGGTATCGAAGACACACCAATTTCAAAATATTGTAAGCCGCGGACAAGGTAAGAAGAAACGTGGTTGACGCTATGTTGGATCGATTCATTCGAAGATCTATTTTTAATGATACTATTATGATATTATGATTATTATATTGTATATTTGTATAACTTATATAATTAATAATTAAGATTATGATTACTATTATGATTATAATTCATAATTATAATTATGAATATGATTACAATTATTATTTTTATTAATATTACATTTTAGTTATAATTCATATAACTATATGATTATTATAGGTGTAATGTTTTTATACATGTAAATATATAGATAATGTTTATTTAATTAATTTATATAAATAATTTTATTTATATATTTATATGTGCAATGATATTATTATGTCCATAATTCATAATTATAATAATAAATATGATTACGATTAATAATAATAATAAATTTTTTTATTATTGTTACATTTTAGTTATAACTAGTTGTGAAGCCCTCGCTTCACGCCGGGGGCTCCGTTTTGAATGCGAGTTAAAAAAAAGTCTTGATCTATTTTTTAAAAAGAATTTTTTTCGACATCTAACATTGAAGGGTTGTTCCTTTTGTGAAAGTTGCTTCTTTTAGCGTTGGTTTTTTTTTTAAAGTTAGTTGATTTATTTTGTAAAAAAAAATGTTTTTCGACATCTTTTGGTAGCATTGAAGGGTTGTTCCTTTTATGAAAGTTGCCACATTTATCGTTGAGGAAGAAAAGAAAGGGAAAAAAAAAGTTAGTTATTTTTTTGTAAAAATTTTTTTTTTTTCGACATCTTTTGGTAACATTGAAGGGTTGGTTCTTTTACGAAAGTTGCTTTTTTTATCGTTGGAGACAAAAAAAAAAGTGAAATGATGAAAATACCCCTGGTTACTATTGGTGACTAGTGCTATAGTGTTTTGTCTATTAGATATATAGATAATTTTCATAAGTATGATTTTTATAGGTGTAATATTTTTTATCCATGTAAATATATAGATCATGTTAATTTAATTAATTTCCATAAATTATTGTATATATATATATATATATATATATATATATATATATATATATATATATATATATATATGCAACGATAACTATCAATGTAAATATGAATAATAAAAATGAGACACCGCTAAATTTTTTTATTTTTTTTAATAAATACGTGGCGGAAGCATAATATTAATTAAATACGATATCGACATTTGTACAAACCGATGTCACGTGTCTTTAAAACAATTTACATATTAACAAGAAGAGATGTAAATACATTCTGTTTTCAAAAGTACATGGTTCATATTCTAAAAGACCACATCAGAGTTAACCCTGTCAAACATAACATCATCAAGCCCGTCTTCTCCCAAAAGCACTATCTACAAAAGCTAACAACCTGCAGGGAGGAGATAGAGGGGAATTAGCACGAAGCTAAGTGAGTACGACTAACTACAGGCCATAGCATACATAAGTGTTATACTAATCATGTCACAATAGTCTAACACACAAACATCACCCAAGTGCCGTCTACAGAGACTTTGGCGGCTCAGCCAAACCATTAACCACCAGCTGATCGGACTGGGGCTTACCAGAAGTTCCTCCACCACCGTATGTACATACATAGTCCACACATGACAGACGCATCATTCACATATATATACACCACGGCTGTCTAGGCTACCACAAAGGAACCCAACCCGCAGGTTGATCTCTCCTACCGAGGCTACCACACAATAGGGACGCACCGGGCTCCAGCAGACAAGCATCAACTAACATGCAGTCATCACAAGTACTAACTAACCACAACAATAAGTATATCTAACAAGCATGGCAATCATAATATAACATGCTTCTATATACTATATTCTCCAGTTAGTCTCACTCACCAAATACCAGCAAACGAGAAGGTATTCAGCTATCTAATCACTGAACCTTCTCTATCTCCTTTTCTCCTGAGAAAAACATATACAAAAGTTAGTTTCTATTCGATAGCACAAAACAACACAATACTGATTTTTTTTGTCAGAAAAAGTATCCGCTAAAAATTTTCTGTTTAACACTTGTGCACTTTCAAAATTTACAAAATTTACATCATAAACACTAAAATACAAACGGGCAGCATTGAAATGTCCCGTTCTTATTGATTAAAAACGTTCCATGTTAATTGATTTCGTTGCGAGGTTTTAACCTCTATATGAGACGTTTTTCAAAGACTGCATTTTAAAACAAACCATAACCTTTATTTCATCAATAAAGGTTTAAAAAGCTTTACGTAGATTATCAAATAATGATAATCTAAAATATCCTGTTTACACACGACTATTACATAATGGTTTACAATACAAATATGTTACAACGAAATAGGTTTCTTGAATGCAGTTTTTACACAATATCATACAAGCATGGACTCCAAATCTTGTCCTTATTTAAGTATGCGACAGCGGAAGCTCTTAATAATCATCTGAGAATAAACATGCTTAAAACGTCAACAAAAATTGTTGGTGAGTTATAGGTTTAACCTATATATATCAAATCGTAACAATAGACCACAAGATTTCATATTTCAATATACATCCCATACATAGAGATAAAAATCATTCATATGGTGAACACCTAGTAACCGACATTAACAAGATGCATATATAAGAATATCCCCATCATTCCGGGACACCCTTCGGATATGATATAAATTTCGAAGTACTAAAGCATCTGGTACTTTGGATGGGGTTTGTTAGGCCCAATAGATCTATCTTTAGGATTCGCGTCAATTAGGGTGTCTGTTCCCTAATTCTTAGATTACCAGACTTAATAAAAAGGGGCATATTCGATTTCGATAATTCGACCATAGAATGTAGTTTCACGTACTTGTGTCTATTTTGTAAATTATTTATAAAACCTGCATGTATTCTCATCCCAAAAATATTAGATTTTAAAAGTGGGACTATAACTCACTTTCACAGATTTTTACTTCGTCGGGAAGTAAGACTTGGCCACTGGTCGATTCACGAACCTATAACAAATATGTACATATATATCAAAGTATGTTCAAAATATATTTACAACACTTTTAATACATTTTGATGTTTTAAGTTTATTAAGTCAGCTGTCCTCGTTAGTAACCTACAACTAGTTGTCCACAGTTAGATGTACAGAAATAAATAGATATATATATTATCTTGAATCAATCCACGACCCAGTGTATACATATCTCAGTATTGATCACAACCCAAACTATATATATTTTAGAATCAACCTCAACCCTGTATAGCTAACTCCAACATTCACATATAGAGTGTCTATGGTTGTTCTGAAATATATATAGATGTGTCGACATGATAGGTCGAAACATTGTATACGTGTCTATGGTATCTCAAGATTACATAATATACAATACAAGTTGATTAAGTTATGGTTGGAATAGATTTGTTACCAATTTTCACGTAGCTAAAATGAGTAGTTTTTACAAATTTTGTTTTGCTCGCCATTTCTTCGTTTCTAATCCGTTTTGAGTGATTTAAGCGGCCACGGTTTCGTATTGAACTCGACTTTATGAAACTAAACAGAAAAGGTATAGGTTTATAGTCGGAAATACAAGTTACAAGTCATTTTTGAAAGAGGTAGTCATTTCCGTCGAAAGAACGACATCTTGATGACTGTTTTGAAAAACATACTTTCACTTTGAGTT
The DNA here is from genome assembly GCF_046630445.1 of Rutidosis leptorrhynchoides. Lineage (NCBI taxonomy): Eukaryota > Viridiplantae > Streptophyta > Magnoliopsida > Asterales > Asteraceae > Rutidosis > Rutidosis leptorrhynchoides. The sequence continues at coordinate 206,615,945 of NC_092340.1, forward strand.
TAACCATGATTTTTGGATATGGTTTCATGTTCATAAAAAAAAATCATTTTCCCAGATGTATAGCTTTTAAATCAAAGTTTTTCATAGTTTTTAATTATCCAAACCAAAACAGCCCCCGGTTGTAACTACGACGGCGTAAATCCGGTTTTATGGTGTTTATCATGTTTTCGGGTTTTAAATCATTAAGTTAGCATATCATATAGATATAGATCATGTGTATAGTTGATTTTAAAAGTGTAGTTAGAAGGAATAACTTTATTTGCGAACAAGTTTAGAATTAACTAAACTATGTTCTAGTGATTACTAGTTTACCACTTCGAATATGATAGCTTTTTATGTATGAATCGAATGATGTTATGAACATCATTACTACCTTAAGTTCCTTGGATAAACCTACTGGAAAAGAGAAAAATGGATCTAGCTTCAACGGATGCAACAACCCAAACCTACCCGCGATTAAACCGTGTAAAATTACAAAAAAAAAAAAAAAAAAAAAAAAAAAAAAAAAATTTGCTGAACTGCCACCTGGCGCGGCGCACCACCAGGGGTGCGCGGCGCGCCAAACCTGTCTGTCCGGAAAGTCTTTAAACGCGAAAATGTTTGACTAGTTCCCAAAATATTTAGGCGTAACGCTTTTAACCCCATGTTCCATATATAAAAACTAGCACGTTCTATTAATAAAATTATGTTTACGAAGCGAGGCCCACATCGACCCAAATTACCCTTTAAGTATCAAAATACAATTTTCGACCATAAGACTTTTAATACAAAACAAAGCCGAGCATGGCGATTGGGGATACGCTACCCAATCCTAATAAATCCAAAAGCAAGCCTTCTACGCAAACTATGCAAGTCCTCTAATCCTCGCGCTTACCCGAGCCACCATCCGCATGCAATCTATAAAAAGAGTCAACAACGAGAGGGTAAGCTAACGCTTAGTGAATGATAATATACTACATACATATATATGTATAAAATGGACACGCCACAAAATAACAAATACCGCATACCAAGGCATCCATATAAGGCACTACACTAAGCATACCGTACGATCTCTAAGCAACGAGCTAAAGATACAACAACAATATAAGTTCACCAACGACGATGTGAACAACGCCAAATAGCTACACCCGGAGGGTTAGCTACAACAACAATACATTAATATATAACAATATAAACGAACAAGGTTAACACCTTAACCCAATATCGAGAACCAAATACCACAATGAAGATTGGCCGAACTACACGAGCCTTAGTAATCCGAAACCACACGAGATTACTATCTTCACAACATCGAGGTTGGCCGAACTACACGAGCCTTAGTAATCCGAAACCACACGAGATTACTACCTCAATAAGATGACCGAACTACACGAGTCACCATGAATTCGAACTACACGAGATTCATTTCCACAATATAATAAGATGACCGAAACCACACGCGTCATCGTGAATCCGAATACACACGTGATTCACTTCTCAATATTATACCCTTCGCCATTGGGGTTATATCAACCACATCACAACCACGTGTGATAATGTACACGCGAACGCGTACTTCGCCAAAGATGGTCAACCAAAACGCACAACCGTGCCAATTGGACTCATACAAAAGTCCATCAAATCCATCTATATGTGAAGTGAGCTCTATAGCCGAGAATCACTTCACCCGACCCGCACCCATCCTACACATACATATGCACATAGGATATTATCACTCACCTTGAAGTCTTGAAGAATGCTTCCAAGTAATCCGCAACTCGCCAATGGAAAGTACCTATTCCATTATCACAATTACAACAATACACTTAGAGTGGATTTACAAACAACCCAATTCGTCACTTAGTGCAATTTCGACCCAAATGCACTTCCAAGCACAAACCGTGCCCAAAACTAACCAATAATCACTAACACAAGTGAGAATGGTCCTAATACGCCAATTAAACCCGAACTCAAGTGTTAAACACGCGTCATACCCATTTTGACACTAAAACCCTAGTTTTGACCCATTAAGTCAAAATCTCACCATTTACAAGTTTGAACACCAAAACATATTTAACTCGGTTTAATACTTCAACTTAATCCATTTTAAGTTTATAAACCTCATTAAATCGCCAAATGGGTCATAATCACCACCAAACCCTAATTTGACCCACAGTCACAATTAGTCAACCAAATAACCTTAAATGGGTTTCAATACTTCCATAATCACTAACTTAAGTGATTAAACTCAATTTCAAGTCCTAAACATGGCCAATTAGTTCACCAACCCAAAATCCACCAACAATTAACAATAAACCCAATTACTAGCATCACTAAACCCATTTCATCATCTAAAAGGGTTTTTCATCAAACTAACTCAAACCCTAACTTGAATATCAAATCAAATAGATGAAATTCGAAGTTTGAGCTTACCAATACTATCACCGCGTAGCCAAGAACGAGAGGAACAACTTTAGAACTCGAGCTTTGATGAGAATCCGCCTCCTTCTTCTCTAAATCCACCTCTCTCTCTCTAAAACTCTTACTCTCTCACTAGATAAGGTTGGGAGTGTTTGATGAGTGAAAATGTGATCCAAACTGATCAAAGGATCAGTTTTGATGACCCCAAACCGACCCCAAGTGAAAAGACCAAAGTACCCTTTATTAGACCTTTTAAAAAGGCTGAAAATTGCATCAGACGGGTTCGGCGCGCCGCGCCGAAAGGTGGAGCGCCGCTCCAACCTTCAGGTCAGTTTTCAGTTTCTTGTTTTGGCCATAACTTTTTGACCGTAGCTCCGTTTTCGATGAATCAAATATCGTTGGAAACGTGATAAGATTTCCTTTCCAATGGTAAGGCTTTGGAACATCAACACAAATTTATTTGGGGTTGAAAGGATATGTACACACCTTGTCACTTCAGACAACGTCCAATTTCCTTCGGCGTCCGAGCAAGCAACACGTAAACTTCATACACGCATCGTACACCATAAATACATTATGTACAATAAATATTTAGGTCTTACAACTCTCCCCCACTTAAACTCGATCACGTCCTCGTGATCTTCTCCACTTAACCAATCCGGACCTACTCAACGATCCTCACTCAAGTCCCAATACGAACTTTCCTAGACAATTCTTCCCAATGGATCACTTTTAACAACTAAAATCGTCAACCGTGATTTATCAAAACCACAATCCGAGCACTAAAACCTGCTCAATTTCCCATATCGGGAAAAACTCAACCAACCTCGTACCGAGATATAAATTCCTTAGCGTACCTTTACCACGGACAACGCTAAAAGTGACCAAGTCTCAACCTAAAGTCAACAATCTGAACGTTGAAGATCGAACCACATGAATCCTCACGGATTATTCTTACCACTAAACATCCTTTGTAGTGCGCAATACAACCAATACGCCACTATCCTAATGTAGTGACCCGAACTTTTCCATGTTTATATATATTAATTGAGATTGATATTTACATGATTAAATGTTTCCAACATGTTAAGCAATCAAACTTGTTAAGACTTGATTAATTGAAATAGGTTTCATATAGACAATTGACCACCCAAGTTGACCGGTGATTCACGAACGTTAAAACTTGTAAAAACTATATGATGACATATATATGGTTATATATATAGTTAACATTATATTATGATAATTAAACATATCATTAAGTATATTAACAATGAACTACATATGTAAAAACAAGACTACTAACTTAATGATTTTGAAACGAGACATATGTGTAACGATTATCGTTGTAACGACATTTAATGTATAAATATCATATTAAGAGATATTCGTACATCATAATATCATGATAATATAATAATTTAAAATCTCTTTTGATATTATAAACATTGGGTTAATAACATTTAACAAGATCGTTAACCTAAAGGTTTCAAAACAACATTTACATGTAACGACTAACGATGACTTAACGACTCAGTTAAAATGTATATACATGTAGTGTTTTAATATGTATTTATACACTTTTGAAAGACTTCAATACACTTATCAAAATACTTCTACTTAACAAAAATGCTTACAATTACATCCTCGTTCAGTTTCATCAACAATTCTACTCGTATGCACCCGTATTCGTACTCGTACAATACACAGCTTTTAGATGTATGTACTATTGGTATATACACTCCAATGATCAGCTCTTAGCAGCCCATGTGAGTCACCTAACACATGTGGGAACCATCATTTGGCAACTAGCATGAAATATCTCATAAAATTACAAAAATATGAGTAATCATTCATGACTTATTTACATGAAAACAAAATTACATATCCTTTATATCTAATCCATACCCCAACGACCAAAAACACCTACAAACACTTTCATTCTTCAATTTTCTTCATCTAATTTATCTCTCTCAAGTTCTATCTTCAAGTTCTAAGTGTTCTTCATAAATTCCAAAAGTTCTAGTTTCATAAAATCAAGAATACTTTCAAGTTTGCTAGCTCACTTCCAATCTTGTAAGGTGATCATCCAACCTCAAGAAATCTTTGTTTCTTACAGTAGGTTATCATTCTAATACAAGGTAATAATCATATTCAAACTTTGGTTCAATTTCTATAACCATAACAATCTTATTTCAAGTGATGATCTTACTTGAACTTGTTTTCGTGTCATGATTCTGCTTCAAGAACTTCGAGCCATCCAAGGATCCATTGAAGCTAGATCCATTTTTCTCTTTTCCAGTAGGTTTATCCAAGGAAATTAAGGTAGTAATGATGTTCATAACATCATTCGATTCATACATATAAAGCTATCTTATTCGAAGGTTTAAACTTGTAATCACTAGAACATAGTTTAGTTAATTCTAAACTTGTTCGCAAACAAAAGTTAATCCTTCTAACTTGACTTTTAAAATCAACTAAACACATGTTCTATATCTATATGATATGCTAACTTAATGATTTAAAACCTGGAAACACGAAAAACACCGTAAAACCGGATTTACGCCGTCGTAGTAACACCGCGGGCTGTTTTGGGTTAGTTAATTAAAAACTATGATAAACTTTGATTTAAAAGTTGTTATTCTGAGAAAATGATTTTTATTATGAACATGAAACTATATCCAAAAATTATGGTTAAACTCAAAGTGGAAGTATGTTTTCTAAAATGGTCATCTTTTTTTTTTTTTTTTTTTTTTTTTTTTTTTTTGAAAAGCATCTAAAATGGTCATCTAGACGTCGTTCTTTCGACTGAAATGACTACCTTTAAAAAACGACTTGTAACTTATTTTTTCGACTATAAACCTATACTTTTTCTGTTTAGATTCATAAAATAGAGTTCAATATGAAACCATAGCAATTTGATTCACTCAAAACGGATTTAAAATGAAGAAGTTATGGGTAAAACAAGATTGGATAATTTTTCTCATTTTAGCTACGTGAAAATTGGTAACAAATCTATTCCAACCATAACTTAATCAACTTGTATTGTATATTATGTAATCTTGAGATACCATAGACACGTATACAATGTTTCGACCTATCATGTCGACACATCTATATATATTTCGGAACAACCATAGACACTCTATATGTGAATGTTGGAGTTAGCTATACAGGGTTGAGGTTGATTCCAAAATATATATAGTTTGAGTTGTGATCAATACTGAGATACGTATACACTGGGTCGTGGATTGATTCAAGATAATATTTATCGATTTATTTTTCTGTACATCTAACTGTGGACAACTAGTTGTAGGTTACTAACGAGGACAGCTGACTTAATAAACTTAAAACATCAAAATATATTAAAAGTGTTGTAAATATATTTTGAACATACTTTGATATATATGTATATATTGTTATAGGTTCGTGAATCAACCAGTGGCCAAGTCTTACTTCCCGGCGAAGTAAAAATCTGTGAAAGTGAGTTATAGTCCCACTTTTAAAATCTAATATTTTTGGGATGAGAATACATGCAGGTTTTATAAATGATTTACAAAATAGACACAAGTACGTGAAACTACATTCTATGGTTGAATTATCGAAATCGAATATGCCCCTTTTTAATTAAGTCTGGTAATCTAAGAATTAGGGAACAGACACCCTAATTGACGCGAATCCTAAAGATAGATCTATTGGGCCTAACAAACCCCATCCAAAGTACCGGATGCTTTAGTACTTCGAAATTTATATCATATCCGAAGGGTGTCCCGGAATGATGGGGATATTCTTATATATGCATCTTGTTATTGTCAGTTACCAGGTGTTCACCATATGAATGATTTTTATCTCTATGTATGGGATGTGTATTGAAATATGAAATCTTGTGGTCTATTGTTACGATTTGATATATATAGGTTAAACCTATAACTCACCAACATTTTTGTTGACGTTTAAAGCATGTTTATTCTCAGGTGAATACTAAGAGCTTCCGCTGTCGCATACTTAAATAAGGACGAGATTTGGAGTCCATACTTGTATGATATTGTGTAAAAACTGCATTCAAGAAACTTATTTTGTTGTAACATATTTGTATTGTAAACCATTATGTAATGGTCGTGTGTAAACAGGATATTTTAGATTATCATTATTTGATAATCTACGTAAAGCTTTTTAAAACCTTTATCTATGAAATAAAGGTTATGGTTTGTTTTAAAAATGAATGAATGCAGTCTTTGAAAAACGTCTCATATAGAGGTCAAAACCTCGCAACGAAATCAATTAATATGGAACGTTTTTAATCAATAAGAACGGGACATTTCAGTTGGTATCCGAGCGTTGGTCTTAGAGAACCAGAAAATTTGCACTATTGTGTCTTATCGAGTTTGTTAGGATTCATTAGTGAGTCTGGACTTCGACCGTGTTTACTTGAAAAATGATTGCTTAACAAATTTTGTTGGAAACTATATATTTTTAACATGTGAATATTATGTGATATATTAATCTCTTAATGCGTTTGATATTATGTGATAGATGTCTACCTCTAGAACAAGTCCCATTGACTCACCTAATAATAATGAAGAGTCAAATGTAAATTGGAATGATTCGTGGACTGATTCACAAGTTCCCGAAGAGGAACCGGAAGAAGAGTCGGAACCGGAAGAAGAATCGGAACCGGAAGAAGAATCGGAACCGGATGAAGAAATAGAACCGGTGGGGGAAATAATAAAACGGTTAAGTAAAAGAAAATCCTCAACCAACCGACCAAGGTTAATTATGGTCAATGGTGTTTCCGTCAAGGAAGCAAAATATTGGGAGGATTACCAATTCTCCGATGAATCAGATTCCGACAAGAATTCCGATGATGTTATAGAAATTACCCCAACTGAATTTAAAAAGGCAAAAGAAAATAATAAGGGAAATGGCATAAAAATAGAGAAATCTAATTCCAACCCCGATGAACTTTATATGTATCGTCAACCCCCGAAGTCCTTAAGTTTTAACAATGACCCGGGAACCTCTAAACCACCGGGTTTTTCTAAACCAATGTGGAAAATTACGGCTCGTATTAGGGGAACATCATATATCCCTAGAAACTTGGCAAAACGAACCAAAACCGAAGAAGAAGAAACGAGCGAGTCGGAATAAGATAGTTGTATTCGTGTGGTGTAATATATGTAATATAGTGTTCTTATGCTTTATGATATATGTAAAAATTGTTTGTATTAATAAGTATTTTTTTTTTATGAATCTAACTCTTGTCTATTTTACAGTTTAAAAACACAAAATGGATAGACAACCCAATATTTTAAGAGACCTACCCGGAGACATGATTGATGAAATCTTGTCTAGAGTCGGCCAGAATTCCTCGGCACAACTATTTAAGGCGAGATCAGTTTGTAAGACATTCGAAGAACGTTCCAAGAATGTCTTGGTTTATAAGAGACTTTCATTTGAAAGATGGGGGATATCACATTGGGAAACCCATAAGTTACGATGTGTTTACTTTGACGCATATATTGCGGGGAACCCAAATGCTATTTTACGCAACGGGTTAAGAAATTATTTTGACTCAATATATCCGAATATTGGACTTCGTGATTTAGAAAAAGCGGCTAACACGCAACATAAAGAAGCATGTTATGCTTACGGATTAGTAATGTTCGCTTCTCACCAAAGTGAGAACAAGAACATCGGGCTACAACTATTAAACAAAACGTTTCCACAAGTGACGGAGTCGGTAATTGGGGTAAGAAATGAGGTTTTTAGATTATTACGGGACTGTTGGACATTACGTAACCCTCGTCCCTTTGACGACGTTACAACACGCTGTCTTATAAACGGCCATAACGGTTATGTTGCACAAGACCAATGATGGGAAGTAGTCCTAGTAAAACCAGAATGCATGACTTGTTTCTGGACGTATGAATTACGTGTCTTTATTGCCTTTGCTGAACGACTTGTGTACTAGCTAGAATTATCTTCACAACTATCTTGTATCAAAGTTATTGTGTGCTATATTTCAAGCTTTATGTAAAATAAGCGGTATTGTAAGTTTGTAAAATATTGTATAAAAGTTTGAACGCGAAATATTATTATAATCAGTTTTTCATATAGAATTGTAGTAGTTGAATTGTATATTAGCTAATAAGTATGAACTTAACGGGTAGGTACTACCCGAATTTAAACTTATAAAACGCTAATATGAAGAAAAAGCTTTTATAAATGAGTTCATATTATGCTACGAAATACTATTAACTACTCTTAATATTCTGTATGATTAACTTGTTCCATTTGACTATTTTGAAGGAAATGGCACCGACTACTCGACACACCGTGAATATGAATGAAGAGGAATTCCGTACTTTTCTAGCTTCAAACATAGCCGCAGTACAGGCTGCGCTACATACCAACAATAACCTTGGATCTAGCAGTACAGGAAATCGTGTAGGATGCACCTACAAAGAATTCACTGCCTGCAAACCTTTGGAATTTGATGGAACCGAAGGACCGATCGGATTGAAACGGTGGACCGAGAAGGTCGAATCGGTGTTTGCCATAAGTAAGTGTACTGAAGAGGACAAAGTGAAGTACGCTACGCATACCTTCACAGGTTCTGCGTTAACATGGTGGAATACCTATCTAGAGCAAGTGGGACAAGACGATGCGTACGCACTACCGTGGTCAGCATTCAAGCACTTGATGAACGAGAAGTACCGTCCCAGAACCGAGGTCAATAAGCTCAAGATAGAACTTAGAGGGTTACGAACCCAAGGATTTGATATTACCACGTACGAAAGACGATTCACAGAATTGTGCCTATTGTGTCCGGGAGCATTCGAAGATGAGGAAGAGAAGATCGACGCATTTGTGAAAGGATTACCGGAAAGAATCCAAGAAGATATAAGTTCACACGAGCCCGCCTCTATACAACAGGCATGTAGAATGGCTCACAAACTAGTGAACCAGATTGAAGAAAGAATTAAAGAACAGACTGCTGAAGATTAAATGTCCCGTTCTTATTGATTAAAAACGTTCCATATTAATTGATTTCGTTGCGAGGTTTTGACCTCTATATGAGACGTTTTTCAAAGACTGCATTCATTTTAAAACAAACCATAACCTTTATTTCATCAATAAAGGTTTAAAAAGCTTTACGTAGATTATCAAATAATGATAATCTAAAATATCCTGTTTACACACGACCATTACATAATGGTTTACAATACAAATATGTTACAACAAAATAAGTTTCTTGAATGCAGTTTTTACACAATATCATACAAGCATGGACTCCAAATCTCGTCCTTATTTAAGTATGCGACAGCGGAAGCTCTTAATAATCACCTGACAATAAACATGCTTAAAACGTCAACAAAAATGTTGGTGAGTTATAGGTTTAACCTATATATATCAAATCATAATAATAGACCACAAGATTTCATATTTCAATACACATCCCATACATAGAGATAAAAATCATTCATATGGTGAACACCTGGTAACCGACATTAACAAGATGCATATATAAGAATATCCCCATCATTCCGGGACACCCTTCGGATATGATATAAATTTCGAAGTACTAAAGCATCCGGTTCTTTGGATGGGGTTTGTTAGGCCCAATAGATCTATCTTTAGGATTCGCGTCAATTAGGGTGTCTGTTCCCTAATTCTTAGATTACCAGACTTAATAAAAAGGGGCATATTCGATTTCGATAATTCAACCATAGAATGTAGTTTCACGTACTTGTGTCTACTTTGTAAATCATTTATAAAACCTGCATGTATTCTCATCCCAAAAATATTAGATTTTAAAAGTGGGACTATAACTCACTTTCACAGATTTTTACTTCGTCGGGAAGTAAGACTTGACCACCGGTTGATTCACGAACCTATAACAATATATACATATATATCAAAGTATGTTTAAAATATATTTACAACACTTTTAATATATTTTGATGTTTTATGTTTATTAAGTCAGCTGTCCTCGTTAGTAACCTACAACTAGTTGTCCACAGTTAGATGTACAGAAATAAATCGATAAATATTATCTTGAATCAATCCACGACCCAGTGTATACGTATCTCAGTATTGATCACAACTCAAACTATATATATTTTGGAATCATCCTCAACCCTGTATAGCTAACTCCAACATTCACATATAGAGTGTCTATGGTTGTTCCGAAATATATATTGATGTGTCGACATGATAGGTCGAAACATTGTATACGTGTCTATGGTATCTCAAGATTACATAATATACAATACAAGTTGATTAAGTTATGGTTGGAATAGATTTGTTACCAATTTTCACGTAGCTAAAATGAGAAAAATTATCCAATCTTGTTTTACCCATAACTTCTTCATTTTAAATCCGTTTTGAGTGAATCAAATTGCTATGGTTTCATATTGAACTCTATTTTATGAATCTAAACAGAAAAGTATAGGTTTATAGTCGGAGAAATAAGTTACAAGTCGTTTTTGTAAAGGTAGTCATTTCAGTCGAAAGAACGACGTCTAGATGACCATTTTAGAAAACATACTTCCACTTTGAGTTTAACCATAATTTTTGGATATAGTTTCATGTTCATAATAAAAATCATTTTCTCAGAATAACAACTTTTAAATCAAAGTTTATCATAGTTTTTAATTAACTAACCCAAAACAGCCCGCGGTGTTACTACGACGGCGTAAATCCGGTTTTACGGTGTTTTTCGTGTTTTCAGGTTTTAAATCATTAAGTTAGCATATCATATAGATATAGAACATGTGTTTAGTTGATTTTAAAAGTCAAGTTAGAAGGATTAACTTTTGTTTGCGAACAAGTTTAGAATTAACTAAACTATGTTCTAGTGATTACAAGTTTAAACCTTCGAATAAGATAGCTTTATATGTATGAATCGAATGATGTTATTGTAGTGACCCGAACTTTTCCATGTTTATATATATTAACTGAGATTGATATTTATATGATTAAATGTTTCCAACATGTTAAGCAATTAAACTTGTTAAGACTTGATTAATTGAAATAGGTTTCATATAGACAATTGACCACCCAAGTTGACCGGTGATTCACGAACGTTAAAACTTGTAAAAACTATATGATGACATATATATGGATATATATATAGTTAACATGATACTATGATAAGTAAACATATCATTAAGTATATTAACAATGAACTACATATGTAAAAACAAGACTACTAACTTAATGATTTTTAAACGAGACATATATGTAACGATTATCGTTGTAAAGAAATTTAATGTATATATATCATATTAAGAGATATTCATACATGATAATATCATGATAATATAATAATTTAAAATCTCATTTGATATTATAAACATTGGGTTAACAACATTTAACAAGACCGTTAACCTAAAGGTTTAAAAACAACACTTACATGTAACGACTAACGATGACTTAACGACTCAGTTAAAATGTATATACATGTAGTGTTTTAATATGTATTTATACACTTTTGAAAGACTTCAATACACTTATCAAAATACTTCTACTTAACAAAAATGCTTACAATTACATCCTCGTTCAGTTTCATCAACAATTCTACTCGTATGCACCCGTATTCGTACTCGTACAATACACAGCTTTTAGATGTATGTACTATTGGTATATACACTCCAATGATCAGCTCTTAGTAGCCCATGTGAGTCACCTAACACATGTGGGAACCATCATTTGGCAACTAGCATGAAATATCTCATAAAATTACAAAAATATGAGTAATCATTCATGACTTATTTACATGAAAACAAAATTACATATCCTTTATATCTAATCCATACACCAACGACCAAAAACACCTACAAACACTTTCATTCTTCAATTTTCTTCATCTAATTGATCTCTCTCAAGTTCTATCTTCAAGTTCTAAGTGTTCTTCATAAATTCCAAAAGTTCTAGTTTCATAAAATCAAGAATACTTTCAAGTTTGCTAGCTCACTTCCAATCTTGTAAGGTGATCATCCAACCTCAAGAAATCTTTGTTTATTACAGTAGGTTATCATTCTAATACAAGGTAATAATCATATTCAAACTTTGGTTCAATTTCTATAACTATAACAATCTTATTTCAAGTGATGATCTTACTTGAACTTGTTTTCGTGTCATGATTCTGCTTCAAGAACTTCGAGCCATCCAAGGATCCATTGAAGCTAGATCCATTTTTCTCTTTTCCAGTAGGTTTATCCAAGGAAATTAAGGTAGTAATGATGTTCATAACATCATTCGATTCATACATATAAAGCTATCTTATTCGAAGGTTTAAACTTGTAATCACTAGAACATAGTTTAGTTAATTCTAAACTTGTTCGCAAACAAAAGTTAATCCTTCTAACTTGACTTTTAAAATCAACTAAACACATGTTCTATATCTATATGATATGCTAACTTAATGATTTAAAACCTGGAAACATGAAAAACACCGTAAAACCGGATTTACGCCGTCGTAGTAACACCGCGGGCTGTTTTGGGTTAGTTAATTAAAAACTATGATAAACTTTGATTTAAAAGTTGTTATCCTGAGAAAATGATTTTTATTATGAACATGAAACTATATCCAAAAATTATGGTTAAACTCAAAGTGGAAGTATGTTTTCTAAAATGGTCATCTAGACGTCGTTCTTTCGACTGAAATGACTACCTTTACAAAAACGACTTGTAACTTATTTTTCCGACTATAAACCTATACTTTTTCTGTTTAGATTCATAAAATAGAGTTCAATATGAAACCATAGCAATTTGATTCACTCAAAACGGATTTAAAATGAAGAAGTTATGGGTAAAACAAGATTGGATAATTTTTCTCATTTTAGCTACGTGAAAATTGGTAACAAATCTATTCCAACCATAACTTAATCAACTTGTATTGTATATTATGTAATCTTGAGATACCATAGACACGTATACAATGTTTCGACCTATCATGTCGACACATCTATATATATTTCGGAACAACCATAGACACTCTATATGTGAATGTTGGAGTTAGCTATACAGGGTTGAGGTTGATTCCAAAATATATATAGTTTGAGTTGTGATCAATACTGAGATACGTATACACTGGGTCGTGGATTGATTCAAGATAATATTTATCGATTTATTTCTGTACATATAACTGTGGACAACTAGTTATAGGTTACTAACGAGGACAGCTGACTTAATAAACTTAAAACATCAAAATATATTAAAAGTGTTGTAAATATATTTTGAACATACTTTAATATATATGTATATATTGTTATAGGTTCGTGAATCAATAGTGGCCAAGTCTTACTTCCCGACGAAGTAAAAATCTGTGAAAGTGAGTTATAGTCCCACTTTTAAAATCTAATATTTTTGGGATGAGAATACATGCAGGTTTTATAAATGATTTACAAAATAGACACAAGTACGTGAAACTACATTCTATGGTTGAATTATCGAAATCGAATATGCCCCTTTTTATTAAGTCTGGTAATCTAAGAATTAGGGAACAGACACCCTAATTGACGCGAATCCTAAAGATAGATCTATTGGGCCTAACAAACCCCATCCAAAGTACCGGATGCTTTAGTACTTCGAAATTTATATCATATCCGAAGGGTGTCCCGGAATGATGGGGATATTCTTATATATGCATCTTGTTATTGTCGGTTACCAGGTGTTCACCATATGAATGATTTTTATCTCTATGTATGGGATGTGTATTGAAATATGAAATCTTGTGGTCTATTATTATGATTTGATATATATAGGTTAAACCTATAACTCACCAACATTTTTGTTGACGTTTTAAGCATGTTTATTCTCAGGTGATTATTAAGAGCTTCCGCTGTTGCATACTTAAATAAGGACGAGATTTGGAGTCCATGCTTGTATGATATTGTGTAAAAACTGCATTCAAGAAACTTATTTTGTTGTAGCATATTTGTATTGTAAACCATTATGTAATGGTCGTGTGTAAACAGGATATTTTAGATTATCATTATTTGATAATCTACGTAAAGCTTTTTAAACCTTTATTGATGAAATAAAGGTTATGGTTTGTTTTAAAATGAATGCAGTCTTTGAAAAACATCTCATATAGAGGTCAAAACCTCGCAACGAAATCAATTAATATGGAACGTTTTTAATCAATAAGAACGGGACATTTCAGTTGGTATCCGAGCGTTGGTCTTAGAGAACCAGAAAATTTGCATTAGTGTGTCTTATCGAGTTTGTTAGGATGCATTAGTGAGTCTGGACTTCGACCGTGTTTTCTTTAAAAATGATTGCTTAACATTTCTGTTGGAAACTATATATTTTTAACATATGAATATTATGTGATATATTAATCTCTTAACGTGTTTGATATTATGTGATAGATGTCTACCTCTAGAACAAGTCCCATTGACTCACCTAATAATAATGAAGAGTCAAATGTAAATTGGAATGATTTGTGGACTGATTCACAAGTTCCCGAAGAGGAACCGGAAGAAGAGTCGGAACCGGAAGAAGAATCGGAACCAGAAGAAGAATCGGAACCGGATGAAGAAATAGAACCGGTGGGGGAAATAATAAAACGGTTAAGTAAAAGAAAATCCTCAACCAACCGACCAAAGTTAGTTATGGTCAATGGTGTTTCCGCCAAGGAAGCAAAATATTGGGAGGATTACCAATTCTCCGATGAATCGGATTCCGACGAGAATTCCGATGATGTTATAGAAATTACCCCAACTGAATTTAAAAGGGCAAAAGAAAATAATAAGGGAAAGGGCATAAAAATAGAGAAATCTAATTCCAACCCCGATGAACTTTATATGTATCGTCAACCCCCGAAGTCCTTAAGTTGTAACAATGACCCGGGAACCTCTAAACCACCAGGTTTTTCTAAACCAATGTGGATAACGACGGCTCGTATTAGGGGAAAATCATATATCCCTAGAAACTTGGCAAAACAAACCAAAACCAAAGAAGAAGAAACAAGCGAGTCGGAATAAGATAGTTGTATTCATGTGGTGTAATATATGTAATGTAGTGTGCTTATGCTTTATCATATATGTAAAAATTGCTTGTAATAATAAGAATTTTTTTTTATGAATCTAACTCTTGTCTATTTTACAGTATAAAAACGCAAAATGGATAGACAACCCAATATTTTAAGAGACCTACCCGGAGACATGATTGATGAAATCTTGTCTAGAGTCGGTCAGAATTCCTCGGCACAACTATTTAAGGCGAGATCAGTTTGTAAGACATTCGAAGAACGTTCCAAGAATGTCTTGGTTTATAAGAGACTTTCGTTTGAAAGATGGGGGATATCACATTGGGAAACCCATAAGTTACGATGTGTTTACTTTGACGCATATATTGCGGGGAACCCAAATGCTATTTTACGCAATGGGTTAAGAAATTATTTTGACTCAATATATCCGAATATTGGACTTCGTGATTTAGAAAAAGCGGCTAACATGCAACATAAAGAAGCATGTTATGCTTACGGATTAGTAATGTTCGCTTCTCACCAAAGTGAGAACAAGAACATCGGGCTACAACTATTAAACAAAACGTTCCCACAAGTGACGGAGTCGGTAATTGGGGTAAGAAATGAGGTTTTTAGATTGTTACGGGACTGTTGGACATTACGTAACCCTCGTCCCTTTGACGACGTTACAACACGCTGTCTTATCAACGGCCATAACGGTTATGTTGCACAAGACCAAGGATGGGAAGTAGTCCTAGTAAAACCAGAATGCATGACTTGTTTCTGGACGTATGAATTACGTGTCTTTATTGCCTTTACTGAACGACTTGTGTACTAGCTAGAATTATCTTCACAACTATCTTGTATCAAAGTTATTGTGTGCTATATTTCATGCTTTATGTAAAATAAGCGGTATTGTAAGTTTGTAAAATATTGTATAAAAGTTTGAACGCGAAATATTATTATAATCAGTTTTTCATATAGAATTGTAGTAGTTGAATTGTATATTAGCTACTAAGTATGAACTTAACGGGTAGGTACTACCCGAATTTAAACTTATAAAACGCTAATATGAAGAAAAAGCTTTTATAAATGAGTTCATATTATGCTACGAAATACTATTAACTACTCTTAATATTCTGTATGATTAACTTGTTCCATTTAACTATTTTGAAGGAAATGGCACCGACTACTCGACACACCGTGAATATGAATGAAGAGGAATTCCGTACTTTTCTAGCTTCAAACATAGCCGCAGTACAGGCTGCGCTACATACCAACAATAACCTTGGATCTAGCAGTACAGGAAATCGTGTAGGATGCACCTACAAAGAATTCACTGCCTGCAAACCTTTGGAATTTGATGGAACCGAAGGACCGATCGGATTGAAACGGTGGACCGAGAAGGTTGAATCGGTGTTTGCCATAAGTAAGTGTACTGAAGAGGACAAAGTGAAGTACGCTACGCATACCTTCACAGGTTCTGCGTTAACATGGTGGAATACCTATCTAGAGCAAGTGGGACAAGATGATGCGTACGCACTACCGTGGTCAGCATTCAAGCACTTGATGAACGAGAAGTACCGTCCCAGAACCGAGGTCAATAAGCTCAAGACAGAACTTAGAGGGTTACGAACCCAAGGATTTGATATTACCACGTACGAAAGACGATTCACAGAATTGTGCCTATTGTGTCCGGGAGCATTCGAAGATGAGGAAGAGAAGATCGACGTGTTTGTGAAGGGATTACCGGAAAGAATCCAAGAAGATATAAGTTCACACGAGCCCGCCTCCATACAACAGGCATGTAGAATGGCTCACAAACTAGTGAACCAGATTGAAGAAAGAATTAAAGAACAGACTGCTGAAGAGGCCAATGTGAAGCAAGTCAAAATAAAGTGGGAGGAAAACGGTGATAAGAATCACCAATACAACAACAACAGCAATTACAACAATAATCGCAACAATTATCCCAACAATCGCAACATCAATCGCAACTACAACAAACGGCCCAACATCAACAACAACAACAACAACAACAGCAACTACAACAATCATCCCAACAACAATAATAACCGCAACAACAACAACAATCAGAAGCAGCTATGCCAAAGGTGTGAAAAGAATCACTCGGGGTTCTGCACCAAATTTTGCAACAAGTGTAAAAGAAATGGTCATAGCGTGGCGAAGTGTGAGGTCTACGGACCAGGGGTTAATAGAACGAAAGGAACAAATGGTGTCGGAACGAGTAATGGCGGAGCAAGTAGTGTCGGAGCAAGTTATGCCAATGTAGTTTGTTATAAATGTGGAAAACCAGGCCACATTATTAGAAATTGCCCGAACCAGGAGAACACGAATGGACAAGGCCGTGGAAGAGTTTTCAATATTAATGCGGTAGAGGCACAGGAAGACCCGGAGCTTGTTACGGGTACGTTTCTTATTGACAATAAATCTGCTTACGTTTTATTTGATTCGGGTGCGGATAGAAGCTATATGAGTAGAGATTTTTGTGCTAAATTAAGTTGTCCATTGACGCCTTTGGATAGTAAATTTTTACTCGAATTAGCAAATGGTAAATTAATTTCAGCAGATAATATATGTCGGAATCGAGAAATTAAACTGGTTAGCGAAACATTTAAGATTGATTTGATACCAGTAGAGTTAGGGAGTTTTGATGTGATAATCGGTATGGACTGGTTGAAAGAAGTGAAAGCGGAGATCGTTTGTTACAAAAATGCAATTCGCATTATACGAGAAAAAGGAAAACCCTTAATGGTGTACGGAGAAAAGGGCAACACGAAGCTACATCTTATTAGTAATTTGAAGGCACAAAAACTAATAAGAAAAGGTTGCTATGCTGTTCTAGCACACGTCGAGAAAGTACAAACTGAAGAAAAGAGCATCAATGATGTTCCCATTGCAAAAGAATTTCCCGATGTATTTCCGAAAGAATTACCGGGATTACCCCCACATCGATCCGTTGAATTTCAAATAGATCTTGTACCAGGAGCTGCACCAATAGCTCGTGCTCCTTACAGACTCGCACCCAGCGAGATGAAAGAACTGCAAAGCCAATTACAAGAACTTTTAGAGCGTGGTTTCATTCGACCAAGCACATCACCGTGGGGAGCTCCTGTTTTGTTTGTCAAGAAGAAAGATGGTACATTCAGGTTGTGTATCGACTACCGAGAGTTGAACAAACTTACCATCAAGAACCGCTACCCACTACCGAGAATCGACGACTTATTTGATCAACTACAAGGCTCGTCTGTTTATTCAAAGATTGACTTACGTTCCGGGTATCATCAAATGCGGGTGAAAGAAGATGATATTCCAAAGACTGCTTTCAGAACACGTTACGGTCATTACGAGTTTATGGTCATGCCGTTTGGTTTAACTAATGCACCAGCTGTGTTCATGGACCTTATAAACCGAGTGTGTGGACCATACCTTGACAAGTTTGTCATTGTTTTCATTGATGACATACTTATTTACTCAAAGAATGACCAAGAACACGGTGAACATTTGAGAAAGGTGTTAGAAGTATTGAGGAAGGAAGAATTGTACGCTAAGTTTTCAAAGTGTGCATTTTGGTTGGAAGAAGTTCAATTCCTCGGTCACATAGTGAACAAAGAAGGTATTAAGGTGGATCCGGCAAAGATAGAAACTGTTGAAAAGTGGGAAACCCCGAAAACTCCGAAACACATACGCCAGTTTTTAGGACTAGCTGGTTACTACAGAAGGTTCATCCAAGACTTTTCCAGAATAGCAAAACCCTTGACTGCATTAACGCATAAAGGGAAGAAATTTGAATGGAATGATGAACAAGAGAAAGCGTTTCAGTTATTGAAGAAAAAGCTAACTACGGCACCTATATTGTCATTGCCTGAAGGGAATGATGATTTTGTGATTTATTGTGATGCATCAAAGCAAGGTCTCGGTTGTGTATTAATGCAACGAACGAAGGTGATTGCTTATGCGTCTAGACAATTGAAGATTCACGAACAAAATTATACGACGCATGATTTGGAATTAGGCGCGGTTGTTTTTGCATTAAAGACTTGGAGGCACTACTTATATGGGGTCAAAAGTATTATATATACCGACCACAAAAGTCTTTAACACATATTTAATCAGAAACAACTGAATATGAGGCAGCGTAGGTGGATTGAATTATTGAATGATTACGACTTTGAGATTCGTTACCACCCGGGGAAGGCAAATGTGGTAGCCGATGCCTTGAGCAGGAAGGACAGAGAACCCATTCGAGTAAAATCTATGAATATAATGATTCATAATAACATTACTACTCAAATAAAGGAGGCGCAACAAGGAGTTTTAAAAGAGGGAAATTTAAAGGATGAAATACCCAAAGGATCGGAGAAGCATCTTAATATTCAGGAAGACGGAACCCGGTATAGGGCTGAAAGGATTTGGGTACCAAAATTTGGAGATATGAGAGAAATGGTACTTAGAGAAGCTCATAAAACCAGATACTCAATACATCCTGGAACGGGGAAGATGTACAAGGATCTCAAGAAACATTTTTGGTGGCCGGGTATGAAAGCCGATGTTGCTAAATACGTAGGAGAATGTTTGACGTGTTCTAAGGTCAAAGCTGAGCATCAGAAACCATCAGGTCTACTTCAACAACCCGAAATCCCGGAATGGAAATGGGAAAACATTACCATGGATTTCATCACTAAATTGCCAAGGACTGCAAGTGGTTTTGATACTATTTGGGTAATAGTTGATCGTCTCACCAAATCAGCACACTTCCTACCAATAAGAGAAGATGACAAGATGGAGAAGTTAGCACGACTGTATTTGAAGGAAGTCGTCTCCAGACATGGAATACCAATCTCTATTATCTCTGATAGGGATGGCAGATTTATTTCAAGATTCTGGCAAACATTACAGCAAGCATTAGGAACTCGTCTAGACATGAGTACTGCCTATCATCCACAAACTGATGGGCAGAGCGAAAGGACGATACAAACGCTTGAAGACATGCTACGAGCATGTGTTATTGATTTCGAAAACAGTTGGGATCGACATCTACCGTTAGCAGAATTTTCCTACAATAACAGCTACCATTCAAGCATTGAGATGGCGCCGTTTGAAGCACTTTATGGTAGAAAGTGCAGGTCTCCGATTTGTTGGAGTGAAGTGGGGGATAGACAGATTACGGGTCCGGAGATTATACAAGAAACTACCGAGAAGATCATCCAAATTCAACAACGGTTGAAAACCGCCCAAAGTCGACAAAAGAGCTACGCTGACATTAAAAGAAAAGATATAGAATTTGAAATTGGAGAGATGGTCATGCTTAAAGTTGCACCTTGGAAAGGCGTTGTTCGATTTGGTAAACGAGGGAAATTAAATCCAAGGTATATTGGACCATTCAAGATTATTGATCGTGTCGGAACAGTAGCTTACCGACTAGAATTACCTCAACAACTCGCGGCTGTACATAACACTTTCCACGTCTCGAATTTGAAGAAATGTTTTGCTAAAGAAGATCTCACTATTCCGTTAGATGAAATCCAAATCAACGAAAAACTTCAATTCATCGAAGAACCCGTCGAAATAATGGATCGTGAGGTTAAAAGACTTAAGCAAAACAAGATACCAATTGTTAAGGTTCGATGGAATGCTCGTAGAGGACCCGAGTTCACCTGGGAGTGTGAAGATCAGATGAAGAAGAAATACCCGCATCTATTTCCAGAAGATTCGTCAACACCTTCAACAGCTTAAAATTTCGGGACGAAATTTATTTAACGGGTAGGTACTGTAGTGACCCGAACTTTTCCATGTTTATATATATTAACTGAGATTGATATTTATATGATTAAATGTTTCCAACATGTTAAGCAATCAAACTTGTTAAGACTTGATTAATTGAAATAGGTTTCATATAGACAATTGACCACCCAAGTTGACCGGTGATTCACGAACGTTAAAACTTGTAAAAACTATATGATGACATATATATGGATATATATATAGTTAACATGATACTATGATAAGTAAACATATCATTAAGTATATTAACAATGAACTACATATGTAAAAACAAGACTACTAACTTAATGATTTTTAAACGAGACATATATGTAACGATTATCGTTGTAAAGACATTTAATGTATATATATCATATTAAGAGATATTCATACATGATAATATCATGATAATATAATAATTTAAAATCTCATTTGATATTATAAACATTGGGTTAACAACATTTAACAAGACCGTTAACCTAAAGGTTTAAAAACAACACTTACATGTAACGACTAACGATGACTTAACGACTCAGTTAAAATGTATATACATGTAGTGTTTTAATATGTATTTATACACTTTTGAAAGACTTCAATACACTTATCAAAATACTTCTACTTAACAAAAATGCTTACAATTACATCCTCGTTCAGTTTCATCAACAATTCTACTCGTATGCACCCGTATTCGTACTCGTACAATACACAGCTTTTAGATGTATGTACTATTGGTATATACACTCCAATGATCAGCTCTTAGCAGCCCATGTGAGTCACCTAACACATGTGGGAACCATCATTTGGCAACTAGCATGAAATATCTCATAAAATTACAAAAATATGAGTAATCATTCATGACTTATTTACATGAAAACAAAATTACATATCCTTTATATCTAATCCATACACCAACGACCAAAAACACCTACAAACACTTTCATTATTCAATTTTCTTCATCTAATTGATCTCTCTCAAGTTCTATCTTCAAGTTCTAAGTGTTCTTCATAAATTCCAAAAGTTCTAGTTTCATAAAATCAAGAATACTTTCAAGTTTGCTAGCTCACTTCCAATCTTGTAAGGTGATCATCCAACCTCAAGAAATCTTTGTTTATTATAGTAGGTTATCATTCTAATACAAGGTAATAATTATATTCACACTTTGGTTCAATTTCTATAACTATAACAATCTTATTTCAAGTGATGATCTTACTTGAACTTGTTTTCGTGTCATGATTCTGCTTCAAGAACTTCGAGCCATCCAAGGATCCATTGAAGCTAGATCCATTTTTCCCTTTTCCAGTAGGTTTATCCAAGGAAATTAAGGTAGTAATGATGTTCATAACATCATTCGATTCATACATATAAAGCTATCTTATTCGAAGGTTTAAACTTGTAATCACTAGAACATAGTTTAGTTAATTCTAAACTTGTTCGCAAACAAAAGTTAATCCTTCTAACTTGACTTTTAAAATCAACTAAACACATGTTCTATATCTATATGATATGCTAACTTAATGATTTAAAACCTGGAAACATGAAAAACACCGTAAAACCGGATTTACGCCGTCGTAGTAACACCGCGGGCTGTTTTGGGTTAGTTAATTAAAAACTATGATAAACTTTGATTTAAAAGTTGTTATTCTGAAAAAATGATTTTTATTATGAACATGAAACTATATCCAAAAATTATGGTTAAACTCAAAGTGGAAGTATGTTTTCTAAAATGGTCATCTAGACGTCGTTCTTTCGACTGAAATGACTACCTTTACAAAAACGACTTGTAACTTATTTTTCCGACTATAAACCTATACTTTTTCTGTTTAGATTCATAAAATAGAGTTCAATATGAAACCATAGCAATTTGATTCACTCAAAACGGATTTAAAATGAAGAAGTTATGGGTAAAACAAGATTGGATAATTTTTCTCATTTTAGCTACGTGAAAATTGGTAACAAATCTATTCCAACCATAACTTAATCAACTTGTATTGTATATTATGTAATCTTGAGATACCATAGACACGTATACAATGTTTCGACCTATCATGTCGACACATCTATATATATTTCGAAACAACCATAGACACTCTATATGTGAATGTTGGAGTTAGCTATACAGGGTTGAGGTTGATTCCAAAATATATATAGTTTGAGTTGTGATCAATACTGAGATACGTATACACTGGGTCGTGGATTGATTCAAGATAATATTTATCGATTTATTTCTGTACATCTAACTGTGGACAACTAGTTATAGGTTACTAACGAGGACAGCTGACTTAATAAACTTAAAACATCAAAATATATTAAAAGTGTTGTAAATATATTTTGAACATACTTTAATATATATGTATATATTGTTATAGGTTCGTGAATCAACAGTGGCCAAGTCTTACTTCCCGACGAAGTAAAAATCTGTGAAAGTGAGTTATAGTCCCACTTTTAAAATCTAATATTTTTGGGATAAGAATACATGCAGGTTTTATAAATGATTTACAAAATAGACACAAGTACGTGAAACTACATTCTATGGTTGAATTATCGAAATCGAATATGCCCCTTTTTATTAAGTCTGGTAATCTAAGAATTAGGGAACAGACACCCTAATTGACGCGAATCCTAAAGATAGATCTATTGGGCCTAACAAACCCCATCCAAAGTACCGGATGCTTTAGTACTTCGAAATTTATATCATATCCGAAGGGTGTCCCGGAATGATGGGGATATTCTTATATATGCATCTTGTTATTGTCGGTTACCAGGTGTTCACCATATGAATGATTTTTATCTCTATGTATGGGATGTGTATTGAAATATGAAATCTTGTGGTCTATTATTATGATTTGATATATATAGGTTAAACCTATAACTCACCAACATTTTTATTGACATTTTAAGCATGTTTATTCTCAGGTGATTATTAAGAGCTTCCGCTGTTGCATACTTAAATAAGGACGAGATTTGGAGTCCATGCTTGTATGATATTGTGTAAAAACTGCATTCAAGAAACTTATTTTGTTGTAACATATTTGTATTGTAAACCATTATGTAATGGTCGTGTGTAAACAGGATATTTTAGATTATCATTATTTGATAATCT
This sequence comes from Rutidosis leptorrhynchoides, assembly GCF_046630445.1. NCBI lineage: Eukaryota > Viridiplantae > Streptophyta > Magnoliopsida > Asterales > Asteraceae > Rutidosis > Rutidosis leptorrhynchoides. The sequence continues at coordinate 206,640,212 of NC_092340.1, forward strand.
ACGTAAAGCTTTTTAAACCTTTATTGATGAAATAAAGGTTATGGTTTGTTTTAAAATGAATGCAGTCTTTGAAAAACATCTCATATAGAGGTCAAAACCTCGCAACGAAATCAATTAATATGGAACGTTTTTAATCAATAAGAACGGGACATTTCAGTTATGAACATCATTACTACCTTAAGCTCCTTGGATAAACCTACTGGAAAAGAGAAAAATGGATCTAGCTTCAACGGATCCTTGGATGGCTCGAAGTTCTTGAAGCAGAATCATGACACGAAAACAAGTTCAAGTAAGATCATCACTTAAAATAAGATTGTTATAGTTATAGAAATTGAACCAAAGTTTGAATATGATTATTACCTTGTATTAGAATGATAACCTACTGTAAGAAACAAAGATTTCTTGAGGTTGGATGATCACCTTACAAGATTGGAAGTGAGCTAGCAAACTTGAAAGTATTCTTGATTTTATGAAACTAGAACTTTTGGAATTTATGAAGAACACTTAGAACTTGAAGATAGAACTTGAGAGAGATCAATTAGATGAAGAAAATTGAAAAATGAAAGTGTTTGTAGGTGTTTTTGGTCGTTGGTGTATGGATTAGATATAAAGGATATGTAATTTTGTTTTCATGTAAATAAGTCATGAATGATTACTCATATTTTTGTAATTTTATGAGATATTTCATGCTAGTTGCCAAATGATGGTTCCCACATGTGTTAGGTGACTCACATGGGCTGCTAAGAGCTGATCATTGGAGTGTATATACCAATAGTACATACATCTAAAAGCTGTGTATTGTACGAGTACGAATACGGGTGCATACGAGTAGAATTGTTGATGAAACTGAACGAGGATGTAATTGTAAGCATTTTTGTTAAGTAGAAGTATTTTGATAAGTGTCTTGAAGTCTTTCAAAAGTGTATGAATACATATTAAAACACTACATGTATATACATTTTAACTGAGTCGTTAAGTCATCGTTAGCCGTTACATGTAAATGTTGTTTTGAAACCTTTAGGTTAACGATCTTGTTAAATGTTGTTAACCCAATGTTTATAATATCAAAAGAGATTTTAAATTATTATATTATCATGATATTATGATGTACAAATATCTCTTAATATGATATATATACATTAAATGTCGTTACAACGATAATCGTTACATATATGTCTCGTTTCAAAATCATTAAGTTAGTAGTCTTGTTTTTACATATGTAGTTCATTGTTAATATACTTAATGATATGTTTACTTATCATAATATCATGTTAACTATATATATAACCATATATATGTCATCATATAGTTTTTACAAGTTTTAACGTTCGTGAATCACCGGTCAACTTGGGTAGTCAATTGTCTATATGAAACCTATTTCAATTAATCAAGTCTTAACAAGTATGATTGCTTAATATGTTGGAAACATTTAATCATGTAAATATCAATCTCAATTAATATATATAAACATGGAAAAGTTCGGGTCACTACAGTACCTACCCGTTAAATAAATTTTGTCCCGAAATTTTAAGCTGTTGAAGGTGTTGACGAATCTTCTGGAAAGAGATGCGGGTATTTCTTCTTCATCTGATCTTCACGCTCCCAGGTGAACTCGGGTCCTCTACGAGCATTCCATCGAACCTTAACAATTGGTATCTTGTTTTGCTTAAGTCTTTTAACCTCACGATCCATTATTTCGACGGGTTCTTCGATGAATTGAAGTTTTTCGTTGATTTGGATTTCATCTAACGGAATAGTGAGATCTTCTTTAGCAAAACATTTCTTCAAATTCGAGACGTGGAAAGTGTTATGTACAGCCGCGAGTTGTTGAGGTAACTCAAGTCGGTAAGCTACTGGTCCGACACGATCAATAATCTTGAATGGTCCAATATACCTTGGATTTAATTTCCCTCGTTTACCAAATCGAACAACGCCTTTCCAAGGTGCAACTTTAAGCATGACCATCTCTCCAATTTCAAATTCTATATCTTTTCTTTTAATGTCAGCGTAGCTCTTTTGTCGACTTTGGGCAGTTTTCAACCGTTGTTGAATTTGGATGATCTTCTCGGTAGTTTCTTGTATAATCTCCGGACCCGTAATCTGTCTATCCCCCACTTCACTCCAACAAATCGGAGACCTGCACTTTCTACCATAAAGTGCTTCAAACGGCGCCATCTCAATGCTTGAATGGTAGCTGTTGTTGTAGGAAAATTCTGCTAACGGTAGATGTCGATCCCACCTGTTTCCGAAATCAATAACACATGCTCGTAGCATGTCTTCAAGCGTTTGTATCGTCCTTTCACTCTGCCCATCGGTTTGTGGATGATAGGCAGTACTCATGTCTAGACGAGTTCCTAATGCTTGCTGTAATGTCTGCCAGAATCTTGAAATAAATCTGCCATCCCTATCAGAGATAATAGAGATTGGTATTCCATGTCTGGAGATGACTTCCTTCAAATACAGTCGTGCTAACTTCTCCATCTTGTTATCTTCTCTTATTGGCAGGAAGTGTGCTGATTTGGTGAGGCGATCAACTATTACCCAAATAGTATCAAAACCACTTGCAGTCCTTGGCAATTTAGTGATGAAATCCATGGTAATGTTTTCCCATTTCCATTCCGGGATTTCGGGTTGTTGAAGTAGACCTGATGGTTTCTGATGCTCAGCTTTGACCTTAGAACACGTCAAACATTCTCCTACATATTTAGCAACATCGGCTTTCATACCCGGCCACCAAAAATGTTTCTTGAGATCCTTGTACATCTTCCCCGTTCCAGGATGTATTGAGTATCTGGTTTTATGAGCTTCTCTAAGTACCATTTCTCTCATATCTCCAAATTTTGGTACCCAAATCCTTTCAGCCCTATACCGGGTTCCGTCTTCCCGAATATTAAGATGCTTCTCCGATCCTTTGGGTATTTCATCCTTTAAATTTTCCTCTTTTAAAACTCCTTGTTGCGCCTCCTTTATTTAAGTAGTAAGGTTATTATGAATCATTATATTCATAGATTTTACTCGAATGAGTTCTCTGTCCTTCCTGCTCAAGGCATCGGCTACCACATTTGCCTTCCCCGGGTGGTAACGAATCTCAAAGTCGTAATCATTCAATAATTCAATCCACCTACGCTGCCTCATATTCAGTTGTTTCTGATTAAATATGTGTTGAAGACTTTTGTGGTCGGTATATATAATACTTTTGACCCCATATAAGTAGTGCCTCCAAGTCTTTAATGCAAAAACAACCGCGCCTAATTCCAAATCATGCGTCGTATAATTTTGTTCGTGAATCTTCAATTGTCTAGACGCATAAGCAATCACCTTCGTTCGTTGCATTAATACACAACCGAGACCTTGCTTTGATGCGTCACAATAAATCACAAAATCATCATTCCCTTCAGGCAATGACAATATAGGTGCCGTAGTTAGCTTTTTCTTCAATAACTGAAACGCTTTCTCTTGTTCATCATTCCATTCAAATTTCTTCCCTTTATGCGTTAATGCAGTCAAGGGTTTTGCTATTCTGGAAAAGTCTTGGATGAACCATCTGTAGTAACCAGCTAGTCCTAAAAATTGGCGTACGTGTTTCGGAGTTTTCGGGGTTTCCCACTTTTCAACAGTTTCTATCTTTGCTGGATCCACCTTAATACCTTCTTTGTTCACTATGTGACCGAGGAATTGAACTTCTTCCAACCAAAATGCACACTTTGAAAACTTAGCGTACAATTCTTCCTTCCTCAATACTTCTAACACCTTTCTCAAATGTTCATCGTGTTCTTGGTCATTCTTTGAGTAAATAAGTATGTCATCAATGAAAACAATGACAAACTTGTCAAGGTATGGTCCACACACTCGGTTCATAAGGTCCATGAACACAGCTAGTGCATTAGTTAAACCAAATGGCATGACCATAAACTCGTAATGACCGTAATGTGTTCTGAAAGCAGTCTTTGGAATATCATCTTCTTTCACCCGCATTTGATGATACCCGGAACGTAAGTCAATCTTTGAATAAACAGACGAGCCTTGTAGTTGATCAAATAAGTCGTCGATTCTCGGTAGTGGATAGCGGTTCTTGATGGTAAGTTTGTTCAACTCTCGGTAGTAGATACACAACCTGAATGTACCATCTTTCTTCTTGACAAACAAAACAGGAGCTCCCCACGGTGATGAGCTTGGTCGAATGAAACCACGCTCTAAAAGTTCTTGTAATTGGCTTTGCAGTTCTTTCATCTCGCTGGGTGCAAGTCTGTAAGGAGCACGAGCTATTGGTGCAGCTCCTGGTACAAGATCTATTTGAAATTCAACTGATCGATGTGGGGGTAATCCCGGTAATTCTTTCGGAAATACATCGGGAAATTCTTTTGCAATGGGAACATCATTGATGCTCTTTTCTTCAGTTTGTACTTTCTCGACGTGTGCTAGAATAGCATAGCAACCTTTTCTTATTAGTTTTTGTGCCTTCAAATTACTAATAAGATGTGGCTTCGTGTTGCCCTTTTCTCCGTACACCATTAAGGGTTTTCCTTTTTCTCGTATAATGCGAATTGCATTTTTGTAACAGACGATCTCTGCTTTCACTTCTTTCAACCAGTCCATACCGATTATCACATCAAAACTCCCTAACTCTACTGGTATCAAATCAATCTTAAATGTTTCGCTAACCAGTTTAATTTCTCGATTCCGACATATATTATCTGCTGAAATTAATTTACCATTTGCTAATTCGAGTAAAAATTTACTATCCAAAGGCGTCAATGGACAACTTAATTTAGCACAAAAATCTCTACTCATATAGCTTCTATCCACACCCGAATCAAATAAAACGTAAGCAGATTTATTGTCAATAAGAAACGTACCCGTAACAAGCTCCGGGTCTTCCTGTGCCTCTGCCGCATTAATATTGAAAACTCTTCCGCGGCCTTGTCCATTCGTGTTCTCCTGGTTCGGGCAATTTCTAATAATGTGGCCCGGTTTTCCACATTTATAACAAACTACATTGGAATAACTTGCTCCGACACTACTTGCTCCGCCATTACTCGTTCCGACACCATTTGTTCCTTTCGTTCTATTAACCCCTGGTCCGTAAACCTCACACTTCGCCGCGCTATGACCATTTCTTTTACACTTGTTGCAAAATTTGGTGCAGAACCCCGAGTGATACTTTTCACACCTTTGGCATAGCTGCTTCTGATTGTTGTTGTTGTTGCGGTTATTATTGTTGTTGGGATGATTGTTGTAGTTGCTGTTACTGTTGTTGTTGTTGTTGTTGTTGTTGTTGGGCCATTTGTTGTAGTTGCGATTGATGTTGCGATTGTTGGGATAATTGTTGCGATTATTGTTGTAATTGCTGTTGTTGTTGTATTGGTGATTCTTATCACCGTTATCCTCCCACTTTCTTTTGACTTGCTTCACATTGGCCTCTTCAGCAGTCTGTTCTTTAATTCTTTCTTCAATCTGGTTCACTAGTTTGTGAGCCATTCTACATGCCTGTTGTATAGAGGCGGGCTCGTGTGAACTTATATCTTCTTGAATTCTTTCCGGTAATCCTTTCACAAATGCGTCGATCTTCTCTTCCTCATCTTCGAATGCTCCCGGACACAATAGGCACAATTCTGTGAATCGTCTTTCGTACGTGGTAATATCAAATCCTTGGGTTCGTAACCCTCTAAGTTCTGTCTTGAGCTTATTGACCTCGGTTCTAGGACGGTACTTCTCGTTCATCAAGTGCTTGAATGCTGACCACGGTAGTGCGTACGCATCATCTTGTCCCACTTGCTCTAGATAGGTATTCCACCATGTTAACGCAGAACCTGTGAAGGTATGCGTAGCGTACTTCACTTTGTCCTCTTCAGTACACTTACTTATGGAAAACACCGATTCGACCTTCTCGGTCCACCGTTTCAATCCGATCGGTCCTTCGGTTCCATCAAATTCCAAAGGTTTGCAGGCAGTGAATTCTTTGTAGGTACATCCTACACGATTTCCTGTACTGCTAGATCCAAGGTTATTGTTGGTATGTAGCGCAGCCTGTACTGCGGCTATGTTTGAAGCTAGAAAAGTACGGAATTCCTCTTCATTCATATTCACGGTGTGTCGAGTAGTCGGTGCCATTTCCTTCAAAATAGTCAAATGGAACAAGTTAATCATACAGAATATTAAGAGTAGTTAATAGTATTTCGTAGCATAATATGAACTCATTTATAAAAGCTTTTTCTTCATATTAGCGTTTTATAAGTTTAAATTCGGGTAGTACCTACCCGTTAAGTTCATACTTAGTAGCTAATATACAATTCAACTACTACAATTCTATATGAAAAACTGATTATAATAATATTTCGCGTTCAAACTTTTATACAATATTTTACAAACTTACAATACCGCTTATTTTACATAAAGCATGAAATATAGCACACAATAACTTTGATACAAGATAGTTGTGAAGATAATTCTAGCTAGTACACAAGTCGTTCAGCAAAGACAATAAAGACACGTAATTCATACGTCCAGAAACAAGTCATGCATTCTGGTTTTACTAGGATTACTTCCCATCCTTGGTCTTGTGGAACATAACCGTTATGGCCGTTGATAAGACAGCGTGTTGTAACATCGTCAAAAGGACGAGGGTTACGTAATGTCCAACAGTCCCGTAACAATCTAAAAACCTCATTTCTTACCCCAATTACCGACTCCGTCATTTGTGGAAACGTTTTGTTTAATAGTTGTAGCCCGATGTTCTTGTTCTCACTTTGGTGAGAAGCGAACATTACTAATCCGTAAGCATAACATACTTCTTTATGTTGCATGTTAGCCGCTTTTTCTAAATCACGAAGTCCAATATTCAGATATATTGAGTCAAAATAATTTCTTAACCCGTTGCGTAAAATAGCATTTGGGTTCCCCGCAATATATGCGTCAAAGTAAACACATCGTAACTTATGGGTTTCCCAATGTGCTATCCCCCATCTTTCAAACGAAAGTCTCTTATAAACCAAGACATTCTTGGAACTTTCTTCGAATGTCTTACAAACTGATCTCGCCTTAAATAGTTGTGCCGAGGAATTCTGGCCGACTCTAGACAAGATTTCATCAATCATGTCTCCGGGTAGGTCTCTTAAAATATTGGGTTGACTATCCATTTTGTGTTTTTAAACTGTAAAATAGACAAGAGTTAGATTCATAAAAAAATACTTATTAATACAAGCAATTTTTACATATATCATAAAGCATAAGAACACTATATTACATATATTACACCACACGAATACACCTATCTTATTCCGACTCGCTCGTTTCTTCTTCTTCGGTTTTGGTTCGTTTTGCCAAGTTTCTAGGGATATATGATGTTCCCCTAATACGAGCCGTCGTTGTCCACATTGGTGTAGAAAAACCTGGTGGTTTAGAGGTTCCCGGGTCATTGTTACAACTTAAGGACTTCGGGGGTTGACGATACATATAAAGTTCATCGGGGTTGGAATTAGATTTCTCTATTTTTATGCCCTTTCCCTTATTATTTTCTTTTGCCTTTTTAAATTCAGTTGGGGTAATTTCTATAACATCATTGGAATTCTCGTCGGAATCCGATTCATCGGAGAATTGGTAATCCTCCCAATATTTTGCTTCCTTGGCGGAAACACCATTGACCATAATTAACCTTGGTCGGTTGGTTGAGGATTCTCTTTTACTTAACCGTTTTATTATTTCCCCCACCGGTTCCGATTCTTCTTCCGGTTTCGATTCTTCTTCCGGTTCCGATTCTTCTTCCGGTTCCGACTCTTCTTCCGGTTCCTCTTCGGGAACTTGTGAATCAGTCCACGAATCATTCCAATTTACATTTGACTCTTCATTATTATTAGGTGAGTCAATGGGACTTGTTCTAGAGGTAGACATCTATCACATAATATCAAACACGTTAAGAGATTAATATATCACATAATATTCATATGTTAAAAATATATAGTTTCCAACAAAAATGTTAAGCAATCATTTTTAAAGAAAACACGGTCGAAGTCCAGAATCACTAATGCATCCTAACAAACTCGATAAGACACACTAATGCAAATTTTCTGGTTCTCTAAGACCAACGCTCGGATACCAACTGAAATGTCCCGTTCTTATTGATTAAAAACGTTCCATATTAATTGATTTCGTTGCGAGGTTTTGACCTCTATATGAGACGTTTTTCAAAGACTGCATTCATTTTAAAACAAACCATAACCTTTATTTCATCAATAAAGGTTTAAAAAGCTTTACGTAGATTATCAAATAATGATAATCTAAAATATCCTGTTTACACACGACCATTACATAATGGTTTACAATACAAATATGTTACAACAAAATAAGTTTCTTGAATGCAGTTTTTACACAATATCATACAAGCATGGACTCCAAATCTCGTCCTTATTTAAGTATGCGACAGCGGAAGCTCTTAATAATCACCTGAGAATAAACATGCTTAAAACGTCAACAAAAATGTTGGTGAGTTATAGGTTTAACCTATATATATCAAATCATAATAATAGACCACAAGATTTCATATTTCAATACACATCCCATACATAGAGATAAAAATCATTCATATGGTGAACACCTGGTAACCGACATTAACAAGATGCATATATTAGAATATCCCCATCATTCCGGGACACCCTTCGGATATGATATAAATTTCGAAGTACTAAAGCATCCGGTTCTTTGGATGGGGTTTGTTAGTCCCAATAGATCTATCTTTAGGATTCGCATCAATTAGGGTGTCTGTTCCCTAATTCTTAGATTACCAGACTTAATAAAAAGGGGCATATTCGATTTCGATAATTCAACCATAGAATGTAGTTTCACGTACTTGTGTCTACTTTGTAAATCATTTATAAAACCTGCATGTATTCTCATCCCAAAAATATTAGATTTTAAAAGTGGGACTATAACTCACTTTCACAGATTTTTACTTCGTCGGGAAGTAAGACTTGACCACCGGTTGATTCACGAACCTATAACAATATATACATATATATCAAAGTATGTTTAAAATATATTTACAACACTTTTAATATATTTTGATGTTTTATGTTTATTAAGTCAGCTGTCCTCGTTAGTAACCTACAACTAGTTGTCCACAGTTAGATGTACAGAAATAAATCGATAAATATTATCTTGAATCAATCCACGACCCAGTGTATACGTATCTCAGTATTGATCACAACTCAAACTATATATATTTTGGAATCATCCTCAACCCTGTATAGCTAACTCCAACATTCACATATAAAGTGTCTATGGTTGTTCCGAAATATATATAGATGTGTCGACATGATAGGTCGAAACATTGTATACGTGTCTATGGTATCTCAAGATTACATAATATACAATACAAGTTGATTAAGTTATGGTTGGAATAGATTTGTTACCAATTTTCACGTAGCTAAAATGAGAAAAATTATCCAATCTTGTTTTACCCATAACTTCTTCATTTTAAATCCGTTTTGAGTGAATCAAATTGCTATGGTTTCATATTGAACTCTATTTTATGAATCTAAACAGAAAAGTATAGGTTTATAGTCGGAGAAATAAGTTACAAGTCGTTTTTGTAAAGGTAGTCATTTCAGTCGAAAGAACGACGTCTAGATGACCATTTTTGAAAACATACTTCCACTTTGAGTTTAACCATAATTTTTGGATATAGTTTCATGTTCATAATAAAAATCATTTTCTCAGAATAACAACTTTTAAATCAAAGTTTATCATAGTTTTTAATTAACTAACCCAAAACAGCCCGCGGTGTTACTACGACGGCGTAAATCCGGTTTTACGGTGTTTTTCGTGTTTTCAAGTTTTAAATCATTAAGTTAGCATATCATATAGATATAGAACATGTGTTTAGTTGATTTTAAAAGTCAAGTTAGAAGGATTAACTTTTGTTTGCGAACAAGTTTAGAATTAACTAAACTATGTTCTAGTGATTACAAGTTTAAACCTTCGAATAAGATAGCTTTATATGTATGAATCGAATGATGTTATGAACATCATTACTACCTTAAGTTCCTTGGATAAACCTACTGGAAAAGAGAAAAATGGATCTAGCTTCAACGGATCCTTGGATGGCTCGAAGTTCTTGAAGCAGAATCATGACACGAAAACAAGTTCAAGTAAGATCATCACTTAAAATAAGATTGTTATAGTTATAGAAATTGAACCAAAGTTTGAATATGATTATTACCTTGTATTAGAATGATAACCTACTGTAAGAAACAAAGATTTCTTGAGGTTGGATGATCACCTTACAAGATTGGAAGTGAGCTAGCAAACTTGAAAGTATTCTTGACTTTATGAAACTAGAACTTTTGGAATTTATGAAGAACACTTAGAACTTGAAGATAGAACTTGAGAGAGATCAATTAGATGAAGAAAATTGAAGAATGAAAGTGTTTGTAGGTGTTTTTGGTCGTTGGTGTATGGATTAGATATAAAGGATATGTAATTTTGTTTTCATGTAAATAAGTCATGAATGATTACTCATATTTTTGTAATTTTATGAGATATTTCATGCTAGTTGCCAAATGATGGTTCCCACATGTGTTAGGTGACTCACATGGGCTGCTAAGAGCTGATCATTGGAGTGTATATACCAATAGTACATACATCTAAAAGCTGTGTATTGTACGAGTACGAATACGGGTGCATACGAGTAGAATTGTTGATGAAACTGAACGAGGATGTAATTGTAAGCATTTTTGTTAAGTAGAAGTATTTTGATAAGTGTCTTGAAGTCTTTCAAAAGTGTATGAATACATATTAAAACACTACATGTATATACATTTTAACTGAGTCGTTAAGTCATCGTTAGTCGTTACATGTAAATGTTGTTTTGAAACCTTTAGGTTAACGATCTTGTTAAATGTTGTTAACCCAATGTTTATAATATCAAAAGAGATTTTAAATTATTATATTATCATGATATTATGATGTACAAATATCTCTTAATATGATATATATACATTAAATGTCGTTACAACGATAATCGTTACATATATGTCTCGTTTCAAAATCATTAAGTTAGTAGTCTTGTTTTTACATATGTAGTTCATTGTTAATATACTTAATGATATGTTTACTTATCATAATATCATGTTAACTATATATATAACCATATATATGTCATCATATAGTTTTTACAAGTTTTAACGTTCGTGAATCACCGGTCAACTTGGGTAGTCAATTGTCTATATGAAACCTATTTCAATTAATCAAGTCTTAACAAGTTTGATTGCTTAATATGTTGGAAACATTTAATCATGTAAATATCAATCTCAATTAATATATATAAACATGGAAAAGTTCGGGTCACTACAAAAGAGGCCAATGTGAAGCAAGTCAAAAGAATGTGGGAGGAAAACGGTGATAAGAATCACCAATACAACAACAGCAGCAATTACAACAATAACCGCAACAATTATCCCAACAATCGCAACATCAATCGCAACTACAACAAACGGCCCAACAATAACAACAACAACAACAACAGCAACAACAACAACTACAACAATCATCCCAACAACAATAATAACCGCAACAACAACAACAATCAGAAGCAGCTATGCCAAAGGTGTGAAAAGTATCACTCGGGGTTCTGCAGCAAATTTTGCAACAAGTGTAAAAGAAATGGTCATAGCGCGGTGAAGTGTGAGGTCTACGGACCAGGGGTTAATAGAACGAAAGGAACAAATGGTGTCGGAACGAGTAATGGCGGAGCAAGTAGTGTCGGAGCAAGTTATGCCAATGTAGTTTGTTATAAATGTGGAAAACCGGGCCACATTATTAGAAATTGCCCGAACCAGGAGAACACGAATGGACAAGGCCGCGGAAGAGTTTTCAATATTAATGCGGCAGAGGCACAGGAAGACCCGGAGCTTGTTACGGGTACGTTTCTTATTGACAATAAATCTGCTTACGTTTTATTTGATTCGGGTGCGGATAGAAGCTATATGAGTAGAGATTTTTGTGCTAAATTAAGTTGTCCATTGACGCCTTTGGATAGTAAATTTTTACTCGAATTAGCAAATGGTAAATTAATTTCAGCAGATAATATATGTCGGAATCGAGAAATTAAACTGGTTAGCGAAACATTTAAGATTGATTTGATACCAGTAGAGTTAGGGAGTTTTGATGTGATAATCGGTATGGACTGGTTGAAAGAAGTGAAAGCAGAGATCGTTTGTTACAAAAATGCAATTCGCATTATACGAGAAAAAGGAAAACCCTTAATGGTGTACGGAGAAAAGGGCAACACGAAGCTACATCTTATTAGTAATTTGAAGGCACAAAAACTAATAAGAAAAGGTTGCTATGCTGTTCTAGCACACGTCGAGAAAGTACAAACTGAAGAAAAGAGCATCAATGATGTTCCCATTGCAAAAGAATTTCCCGATGTATTTCCGAAAGAATTACCGGGATTACCCCCACATCGATCCGTTGAATTTCAAATAGATCTTGTACCAGGAGCTGCACCAATAGCTCGTGCTCCTTACAGACTCGCACCCAGCGAGATGAAAGAACTACAAAGCCAATTACAAGAACTTTTAGAGCGTGGTTTCATTCGACCAAGCACATCACAGTGGGGAGCTCCTGTTTTGTTTGTCAAAAAGAAAGATGGTACATTCAGGTTGTGTATCGACTACCGAGAGTTGAACAAACTTACCATCAAGAACCGCTACCCACTACCGAGAATCGACGACTTATTTGATCAACTACAAGGCTCGTCTGTTTATTCAAAGATTGACTTACGTTCCGGGTATCATCAAATGCGGGTGAAAGAAGATGATATTCCAAAGACTGCTTTCAGAACACGTTACGGTCATTACGAGTTTATGGTCATGCCGTTTGGTTTAACTAATGCACCAGCTGTGTTCATGGACCTTATGAACCGAGTGTGTGGACCATACCTTGACAAGTTTGTCATTGTTTTCATTGATGACATACTTATTTACTCAAAGAATGACCAAGAACACGGTGAACATTTGAGAAAGGTGTTAGAAGTATTGAGGAAGGAAGAATTGTACGCTAAGTTTTCAAAGTGTGCATTTTGGTTGGAAGAAGTTCAATTCCTCGGTCACATAGTGAACAAAGAAGGTATTAAGGTGGATCCGGCAAAGATAGAAACTGTTGAAAAGTGGGAAACCCCGAAAACTCCGAAACACATACGCCAGTTTTTAGGACTAGCTGGTTACTACAGAAGGTTCATCCAAGACTTTTCCAGAATAGCAAAACCCTTGACTGCATTAACGCATAAAGGGAAGAAATTTGAATGGAATGATGAACAAGAGAAAGCGTTTCAATTATTGAAGAAAAAGCTAACTACGGCACCTATATTGTCATTGCCTGAAGGGAATGATGATTTTGTGATTTATTGTAACGCATCAAAGCAAGGTCTCGGTTGTGTATTAATGCAACGAACGAAGGTGATTGCTTATGCGTCTAGATAATTGAAGATTCATGAACAAAATTATACGACGCATGATTTGGAATTAGGCGCGGTTGTTTTTGCATTAAAGACTTGGAGGCACTACTTATATGGGGTCAAAAGTATTATATATACCGACCACAAAAGTCTTCAACACATATTTAATCAGAAACAACTGAATATGAGGCAGCGTAGGTGGATTGAATTATTGAATGATTACGACTTTGAGATTCGTTACCACCCGGGGAAGGCAAATGTGGTAGCCGATGCCTTGAGCAGGAAGGACAAAGAACCCATTCGAGTAAAATCTATGAATATAATGATTCATAATAACCTTACTACTCAAATAAAGGAGGCGCAACAAGGAGTTTTAAAAGAGGGAAATTTAAAGGATGAAATACCCAAAGGATCAGAGAAGCATCTTAATATTCGGGAAGACGGAACCCGGTATAGGGCTGAAAGGATTTGGGTACCAAAATTTGGAGATATGAGAGAAATGGTACTTAGAGAAGCTCATAAAACCAGATACTCAATACATCCTGGAACGGGGAAGATGTACAAGGATCTCAAGAAACATTTTTGGTGGCCGGGTATGAAAGCCGATGTTGCTAAATACGTGGGAGAATGTTTGACGTGTTCTAAGGTCAAAGCTGAGCATCAGAAACCATCAGGTCTACTTCAACAACCCGAAATCCCAGAATGGAAATGGGAAAACATTACCATGGATTTCATCACTAAATTGCCAAGGACTGCAAGTGGTTTTGATACTATTTGGGTAATACTTGATCGTCTCACCAAATCAGCACACTTCCTGCCAATAAGAGAAGATGACAAGATGGAGAAGTTAGCACGACTGTATTTGAAGGAAGTCGTCTCCAGACATGGAATACCAATCTCTATTATCTCTGATAGAGATGGCAGATTTATTTCAAGATTCTGGCAGACATTACAGCAAGCATTAGGAACTCGTCTAGACATGAGTACTGCCTATCACCCACAAACTGATGGGCAGAGCGAAAGGACGATACAAACGCTTGAAGACATGCTACGAGCATGTGTTATTGATTTCGGAAACAGTTGGGATCGACATCTACCATTAGCAGAATTTTCCTACAACAACAGCTACCATTCAAGCATTGAGATGGCGCCATTTGAAGCACTTTATGGTAGAAAGTGCAGGTCTCCGATTTGTTGGAGTGAAGTGGGGGATAGACAGATTACGGGTCCAGAGATTATACAAGAAACTACCGAGAAGATCATCCAAATTCAACAACGGTTGAAAACCGCCCAAAGTCGACAAAAGAGCTACGCTGACATTAAAAGAAAAGATATAGAATTTGAAATTGGAGAGATGGTCATGCTTAAAGTTGCACCTTGGAAAGGCGTTGTTCGATTTGGTAAACGAGGGAAATTAAATCCAAGGTATATTGGACCATTCAAGATTATTGATCGTGTCGGACCAGTAGCTTACCGACTTGAGTTACCTCAACAACTCGCGGCTGTACATAACTCTTTCCACGTCTCGAATTTGAAGAAATGTTTTGCTAAAGAAGATCTCACTATTCCGTTAGATGAAATCCAAATCAACGAAAAACTCCAATTCATCGAAGAACCCGTCGAAATAATGGATCGTGAAGTTAAAAGACTTAAGCAAAACAAGATACCAATTGTTAAGGTTAGATGGAATGCTCATAGAGGACCCGAGTTCACCTGGGAGCGTGAAGATCAGATGAAGAAGAAATACCCGCATCTATTTCCAGAAGATTCGTCAACACCTTCAACAGCTTAAAATTTCGGGACGAAATTTATTTAACGGGTAGGTACTGTAGTGACCCGAACTTTTCCATGTTTATATATATTAATTGAGATTGATATTTACATGATTAAATGTTTCCAACATGTTAAGCAATCAAACTTGTTAAGACTTGATTAATTGAAATAGGTTTCATATAGACAATTGACCACCCAAGTTGACCGGTGATTCACGAACGTTAAAACTTGTAAAAACTATATGATGACATATATATGGTTATATATATAGTTAAAATTATATTATGATAATTAAACATATCATTAAGTATATTAACAATGAACTACATATGTAAAAACAAGACTACTAACTTAATGATTTTGAAACGAGACATATGTGTAACGATTATCGTTGTAACGACATTTAATGTATATATATCATATTAAGAGATATTAGTACATCATAATATCATGATAATATAATAATTTAAAATCTCTTTTGATATTATAAACATTGGGTTAACAACATTTAACAAGATCGTTAACCTAAAGGTTTCAAAACAACATTTACATGTAACGACTAACGATGACTTAACGACTCAGTTAAAATGTATATACATGTAGTGTTTTAATATGTATTTATACACTTTTGAAAGACTTCAATACACTTATCAAAATACTTCTACTTAACAAAAATGCTTACAATTACATCCTCGTTCAGTTTCATCAACAATTCTACTCGTATGCACCCGTATTCGTACTCGTACAATACACAGCTTTTAGATGTATGTACTATTGGTATATACACTCCAATGATCAGCTCTTAGCAGCCCATGTGAGTCACCTAACACATGTGGGAACCATCATTTGGCAACTAGCATGAAATATCTCATAAAATTACAAAAATATGAGTAATCATTCATGACTTATTTACATGAAAACAAAATTACATATCCTTTATATCTAATCCATACAACAACGACCAAAAACACCTACAAACACTTTCATTCTTCAATTTTCTTCATCTAATTGATCTCTCTCAAGTTCTATCTTCAAGTTCTAAGTGTTCTTCATAAATTCCAAAAGTTCTAGTTTCATAAAATCAAGAATACTTTCAAGTTTGCTAGCTCACTTCCAATCTTGTAAGGTGATCATCCAACCTCAAGAAATCTTTGTTTCTTACAGTAGGTTATCATTCTAATACAAGATAATAATCATATTCAAACTTTGGTTCAATTTCTATAACTATAACAATCTTATTTCAAGTGATGATCTTACTTGAACTTGTTTTCGTGTCATGATTCTGCTTCAAGAACTTCGAGCCATCCAAGGATCCATTGAAGCTAGATCCATTTTTCTCTTTTCCAGTAGGTTTATCCAAGGAAATTAAGGTAGTAATGATGTTCATAACATCATTCAATTCATACATATAAAGCTATCTTATTCGAAGGTTTAAACTTGTAATCACTAGAACATAGTTTAGTTAATTCTAAACTTGTTCGCAAACAAAAGTTAATCCTTCTAACTTGACTTTTAAAATCAACTAAACACATGTTCTATATCTATATGATATGCTAACATAATGATTTAAAACCTGGAAACACGAAAAACACCGTAAAACCGGATTTACGCCGTCGTAGTAACACCGCGGGCTGTTTTGGGTTAGTTAATTAAAAACTATGATAAACTTTGATTTAAAAGTTGTTATTCTGAGAAAATGATTTTTATTATGAACATGAAACTATATCCAAAAATTATGGTTAAACTCAAAGTGGAAGTATGTTTTCTAAAATGGTCATCTAGACGTCGTTCCTTCGACTGAAATGACTACCTTTACAAAAACGACTTGTAACTTATTTTTTCGACTATAAACCTATACTTTTTCTGTTTAGATTCATAAAATAGAGTTCAATATGAAACCATAGCAATTTGATTCACTCAAAACGTATTTAAAATGAAGAAGTTATGGGTAAAACAAGATTGGATAATTTTTCTCATTTTAGCTACGTGAAAATTGGTAACAAATCTATTCCAACCATAACTTAATCAACTTGTATTGTATATTATGTAATCTTGAGATACCATAGACACGTATACAATGTTTCGACCTATCATGTCGACACATCTATATATATTTCGGAACAACCATAGACACTCTATATGTGAATGTTGGAGTTAGCTATACAGGGTTGAGGTTGATTCCAAAATATATATAGTTTGAGTTGTGATCAATACTGAGATACTTATACACTGGGTCGTGGATTGATTCAAGATAATATTTATCGATTTATTTTTCTGTACATCTAACTGTGGACAACTAGTTGTAGGTTACTAACGAGGACAGCTGACTTAATAAACTTAAAACATCAAAATATATTAAAAGTGTTGTAAATATATTTTGAACATACTTTGATATATATGTATATATTGTTATAGGTTCGTGAATCAACCAGTGGCCAAGTCTTACTTCCCGGCGAAGTAAAAATCTGTGAAAGTGAGTTATAGTCCCACTTTTAAAATCTAATATTTTTGGGATGAGAATACATGCAGGTTTTATAAATGATTTACAAAATAGACACAAGTACGTGAAACTACATTCTATGGTTGAATTATCGAAATCGAATATGCCCCTTTTTAATTAAGTCTGGTAATCTAAGAATTAGGGAACAGACACCCTAATTGACGCGAATCCTAAAGATAGATCTATTGGGCCTAACAAACCCCATCCAAAGTACCGGATGCTTTAGTACTTCGAAATTTATATCATATCCGAAGGGTGTCCCGGAATGATGGGGATATTCTTATATATGCATCTTGTTATTGTCGGTTACCAGGTGTTCACCATATGAATGATTTTTATCTCTATGTATGGGATGTGTATTGAAATATGAAATCTTGTGGTCTATTGTTACGATTTGATATATATAGGTTAAACCTATAACTCACCAACATTTTTGTTGACGTTTAAAGCATGTTTATTCTCAGGTGAATACTAAGAGCTTCCGCTGTCGCATACTTAAATAAGGACGAGATTTGGAGTCCATACTTGTATGATATTGTGTAAAAACTGCATTCAAGAAACTTATTTTGTTGTAACATATTTGTATTGTAAACCATTATGTAATGGTCGTGTGTAAACAGGATATTTTAGATTATCATTATTTGATAATCTACGTAAAGCTTTTTAAAACCTTTATCTATGAAATAAAGGTTATGGTTTGTTTTAAAAATGAATGCAGTCTTTGAAAAACGTCTCATATAGAGGTCAAAACCTCGCAACGAAATCAATTAATATGGAACGTTTTTAATCAATAAGAACGGGACATTTCACCTAACATCATAAGCAACGACTAAAACCAAAAGCGCCCAAAACGACTATGGCAACGCTAATCCTAAGGTGTACAAAATCGATGATCGTCACACCCGTAACAACACGTGAGCGAAACACGGCTATCGCATCACTAATCACACAACACACGAAGGCTGGCCGAAAACACACGCGCCTTAGTGAATCCGAACTACACGAGAGTCACTATCCCGGAGGAATGACCGAACTACACGAGTCAATTGTGAATCCGAACTACACGAGATTCACTCCTCAATACAATGACCGAAACCACACGAGTCATTCGTGAATCCGAACTACACGAGATTCACTTCCACAACATCGAGGTTGGCCGAACTACACGAGCCTTAGTAATCCGAAATCACACGAGATTACTACCTCAATACGAGTCACCATGAATCCGAACTACACGAGATTCATTTAGTTAAGATGACCGAAACCACACGCGTCATCGTGAATCCGAAACCACACGCGATTCACAATCTCAACATAGGAATGGTACTCGCATTTCCCACCGGTACTCGCATTTCCCGATAGTGTTACACCATACCGACATAACACTACTCCCTTGATGAAGTCAGCGGACCCCAAAGGTCATACTCCACCAATCTCAACACCGGATGAAGTCAGCGGACCCGATGATCATGCTTCACCGATATAACACCACGCTCATGATGAAGTCAGCGGACCCTGAAAGTCATGCTCCACCAATCACGTATTCCCATGATGAAGTCAGCAGACCCTAAAGATCATGCTTCATCAAACAACCATACCATAATTGAGCAAGAACCACCTATACCAAACATAGGTACAAAACAATAATTCTCTAAAAGAGAATCCGACACATACATCCCTTAACCGAGGGATTTCACCTTGCTTGCCAAACACGTCCATTATCTCTCAACGAGATTTACCACATTACCACCTTGGTGATAATTCAAATCCAAAATCATAAGTACAATTTAACCGAAATTGTACTCTACCACAATCGACCAAATCTAGGTCCCGACACAAGTTTCGGTTTACTAAAACATTGTCCGAAATCTCACACTAAAACCTCCTCGTGTGGGAGTGTAACTCCTCCACTTGGAATTACGTTCCATAATCGCATCTCGTACACCCGTACAATGCTACCAAAGGTAGACTTTACCAATAATTGGGTTCGCACGGCCCATCACCATGTCTTGTTCCAACTTTGAGCATACCAAGGATCCTAACCTATCCTTGAACATTTCGAACGAAAAGTGTACCACAAATTACACGAACTATACACTCGCAATCATCCAATTGCTTTAGTTTGTCGAATTTCACCCGATCACTCATGAACCTAAGGGTATCACTTCGGTACCCTAAGTACAATGTAACCGCAACACAATCAGAGTCGAACACCACGCTAGTAGGTATAAAAGAGGCACCTAATGTCGCGTCACGTAGAATCCTTTACCAACATACATCGAGATCCAAAACGCTCGATTTCTCGGGTTTCATCCCACCCGTCGAACCTCATGGTTCATCAACTTCAACACGAGAGCGAACATGCTCTAACATCCGAACACCAAAACTCATTTCCATGGCTTGGTAGAGACATTTTCCAAATACTAAGGAATGCTTGGTTACGCCAAGTCTTACGCCCTTCGCCCGTCAATCAAACATCAACATAGGGTACTTCCATTAGGAACGTCACCCATAGCATAACATGCACAACAAAGGCACGCAACTCAAACTCAAACGGCATTTAATAAATAATCAAAAGACATATTTATCAAAATTAAACGTACCTTAACGTCTCCTGGCCGCACCCGTCCCCGCTAACTTGGGACATTCCGACTTACGATGTCCTTCTTTTTGGCAATTGAAGCACACCATACCATCACCCTTTGGTACCGAACATTCCCAAGACTTGTGACCCCTCACGCCACAATTGTAACATCTAGCCGCACTAGAATCTGACATACCCGTTCACGTACCACCCGTGCTCACACTCGGACCCTTAGCCCTCTTACTCGGAGCACCATAAGAAACGACCCTTCGCTCACTTGAAGGTTCACCCTTTTTCGATCGTGAATACGACTCGAAACCTCTAGCCAAGTCAAATAATTCCGAAAACGATTTCGCTTGACCCCGATTAATTTTACTTTTCAAGTCATCATTCAAGGTTCGATAGAAATCTCCCATCAACAAACGATCATTCCCCAAATACTCCGGACAAAAACGAGCCTTCGCCATAAAGGTCGTCTTGAGAGTACTCAAATCCATAGATCCTTGTCGCAAATTTCGCAACTCATTACGCAATTCCCACAAATCGGCCGAAGTCCGGAACTCCTCGAAGAATTCCTCCTTAAAGTCGTCCCACGATAAAGCCATAAACGTCTCGCCACCGACAAGATCAATCTTACCATCCAACCAATCCCTTGCCCTACCCCGCAACAAACTCGTAGCGAGTCTCGTCTTTCTCTCGGGAGGGCAATCAATAGTACGGAAACACCCTTCGACGTCCGAAATCCAAGTTGTGCTTACCAAAGGATCCGGCTTTCCGTCATACATCGGGGGTTTAGTCCTCATGAAGCTCTTAAGATAACGCTCCATTTCACCACTACTTTGAAGTTCGGAATACCTCCTTTCCATTTTTTCTTCTAACGCACCCATTTGCTCCGCAACGGCGGCCGCAACACTAGCGTTAAACTCCACGTCATTCGCCTCGGTCTCGTTTCGCGTCGTCATTCTAAAGAATGCAAAACGATTAGTCCACGAACGTGTAAAAACCGTACGCACGACACAGCCACATCTTGCTAAACACTCATCGTACATCACTTGTTAGACACGATTTGCACCCGTAATAAGGTTTGCAAGTTCTTATTACGCACACATGCCGCATCGACTCGTTAGTACAACGACCGTCTCGCTCGATGGTATACACAAACACAACCAAAATTCTACGCGGTACAAACACACGCGAGAATTATTATCACAACACAACAACATATTAATAATATCCGCATTACTAATATAAACATTAGTCAACCTATAGCCAAGGCACTAACCAAACCCATTCCGACCCGTAATCCTACAAGTCCCGCAACAATTTAAGCACACACAAGTCTAAGTCTAGGCACCTATCTCAAGTCACCTAAATCCCTTAGACCATGCTCTGATACCACTTGTAACAACCCAAACCAACCCGCGATTAAACCGTGTAAAATTACAAAAAAAAAATTAAATTTGCTGAACTGCCACCTGGCGCGGCGCGCCACCAGGGGTGCGCGACGCGCCAAACCTGTCTGTCCGGAAAGTCTTTAAACGCGAAAATGTTTGACTAGTTCCCGACATATTTAGGCGTAACGCTTTTAACCCCATGTTCCATATATAAAAACTAGCACGTTCTATTAATAAAATTATGTTTACGAAGCGGGGCCCACATCGACCCAAATTACCCTTTAAGTATCAAAATACAATTTTCGACCATAAGACTTTTAATACAAAACAAAGCCGAGCATGGCGATTGGGGATACGCTACCCAATCCTAATAAATCCAAAAGCAAGCCTTCTACGCAAACTATGCAAGTCCTCTAATCCTCGCGCTTACCCGAGCCACCATCCGCATGCAATCTATAAAAAGAGTCAACAACGAGAGGGTAAGCTAACGCTTAGTGAATGATAATATACTACATACATATATATGTATAAAATGGACACGCCATAAAATAACAAATACCGCATACCGAGGCATCCATATAAGGCACTACACTAAGCATACCGTACGATCTCTAAGCAACGAGCTAAAGATACAACAACAATATAAGTTCACCAACGACGATGTGAACAACGCCAAATAGCTACACCCGGAGGGTTAGCTACAACACAACAATACATTAATATATAACAATATAAACGAACAAGGTTAACACCTTAACCCAATACCGAGAAACAAATACCACAATGAAGATTGGCCGAACTACACGAGCCTTAGTAATCCGAAACCACACGAGATTACTATCTTCACAACATCGAGGTTGGCCGAACTACACGAGCCTTAGTAATCCGAAACCACACGAGATTACTACCTCAATAAGATGATCGAACTACACGAGTCACCATGAATCCGAACTACACGAGATTCATTTCCACAATACAATAAGATGACCGAAACCACACGCGTCATCGTGAATCCGAATACACACGCGATTCACTTCTTAATATTATACCCTTCGCCATTGGGGTTATATCAACCACATCACAACCACGTGTGATAATGTACACGCGAACGCGTACTTCGCCAAAGATGGTCAACCAAAACGCACAACCGTGCCAATTGGACTCATACAAAAGCCCATCAAATCCATCTATATGTGAAGTGAGCTCTATAGCCGAGAATCACTTCACCCGACCCGCACCCATCCTACACATACATATACACATAGGATATTATCACTCACCTTGGAGTCTTGAAGAATGCTTCCAAGTAATCCGCAACTCGCCAATGGAAAGTACCTATTCCATTATCACAATTACAACAATACACTTAGAGTGGATTTACAAATCAACCCAATTCGTCACTTAGTGCAATTTCGACCCAAATGCACTTCCAAGCACAAACCGTGCCCAAAACTAACCAATAATCACTAACACAAGTGAGAATGGTCCTAATACACCAATTAAACCCGAACTCAAGTGTTAAACACGCGTCATACTCATTTTGACACTAAAACCCTAGTTTTGACCCATTAAGTCAAAATCTCACCATTTACAAGTTTTAACACCAAAACACATTTAACTCGGTTTAATACTTCAACTTAATCCATTTTAAGTTTATAAACCTCATTAAATCGCCAAATGGGTCATAATCACCACCAAACCCTAATTTGACCCAAAGTCACAATTAGTCAACCAAATAACCTTAAATGGGTTTCAATACTTCCATAATCACTAACTTAAGTGATTAAACTCAATTTCAAGTCAGAAACATGGCCAATTAGTTCACCAACCCAAAATCCACCAACAATTAACAATAAACCCAATTACTAGCATCACTAAACCCATTTCATCATCTAAAAGGGTTTTTCATCAAACTAACTCAAACCCTAACTTGAATATCAAATCAAATAGATGAAATTCGGAGTTTGAGCTTACCAATACTATCACCGCGTAGCCAAGAACGAGAGGAACAACTTTAGAACTCGAGCTTTGATGAGAATCCGCCTCCTTCTTCTCTAAATCCACCTCTCTCTCTCTAAAACTCTTACTCTCTCACTAGATAAGGTTGGGAGTGTTTGATGAGTGAAAATGTGATCCAAACTGATCAAAGGATTAGTTTTGATGACCCCAAACCGACCCCAAGTGAAAAGACCAAAGTACCCTTCATTTAGACCTTTTAAAAAGGCTGAAAATTGCATCAGACGGGTTCGGCGCGCCGCGCCGAAAGGTGGAGCGCCGCTCCAACCTTCAGGTCAGTTTTCAGTTTCTTGTTTTGGCCATAACTTTTTGACCGTAGCTCCGTTTTCGATGAATCAAATATCATTGGAAACGTGATAAGATTTCCTTTCCAATGGTAAGGCTTTGGAACATCAACACAAACTTTATTTGGGGTTGAAAGGATACGTACACACCTTGTCACTTCAGACAACGTCCAGTTTCCTTCGGCGTCCGAGCAAGCAACACGTAAACTTCATACACGCATCGTACACCATAAATACATTATGTACAATAAATATTTGGGTCTTACAACGGATCCTTGGATGGCTCGAAGTTCTTGAAGCAGAATCATGACACGAAAACAAGTTCAAGTAAGATCATCACTTGAAATAAGATCGTTATAGTAATAGAAATTGAACCAAAGTTTGAATATGATTATTACCTTGTATTAGAATGATAACCTAATGTAAGAAACAAAGATTTCTTGAGGTTGGATGATCACCTTACTAGATTGGAAGTGAGCTAGCAAACTTGAAAGTATTCTTGATTTTATGTAACTAGAACTTGTAGAATTTATGAAGAACACTTAGAACTTGAAGATAGAACTTGAGAGAGATCAATTAGATGAAGAAAATTGAAGAATTAAAGTGTTTGTAGGTGTTTTTGGTCGTTGGTGTATGGATTAGATATAAAGGATATGTAATTTTGTTTTCCTGTAAATCAGTCATTAATGATTACTCATATTTTTGTAATTTTATGAGATATTTCATGCTAGTTTCCAAATGATGGTTCCCACATGTGTTAGGTAACTCACATGGGCTGCTAAGAGATGATAATTGGAGTGTATATACCAATAGTACATACATCTAAAAGCTGTGTATTGTACGAGTACGAATACGGGTGCATACGAGTAGAATTGTTGATGAAACTGAACGAGGATGTAATTGTAAGCATTTTTGTTAAGTAGAAGTATTTTGATAAGTGTCTTGAAGTCTTTCAAAAGTGTATGAATACATATTAAAACACTACATGTATATACATTTTAACTGAGTCGTTAAGTCATCGTTAGTCGTTACATGTAAGTGTTGTTTTGGAACCTTTAGGTTAACGATTTTGTTAAATGTTGTTAACCCAATTTTTATAATATCAAATAAGATTTTAAATTATTATATTATCATGTTAATATGATGTATGAATATCTCTTAATATGATATATATACATTAAATGTCGTTACAACGATAATCGTTACATAAATGTCTCGTTTCAAAATCATTAAGTTAGTAGTCTTGCTTTTACATATGTAGTTCATTGTTAATATACTTAATGATATGTTTACTTATCATAATATCATGTTAACTATATATATATATATCCATATATATGTCATCATATAGTTTTTACAAGTTTTAACGTTCGTGAATCACCGGTCAACTTGGGTGGTCAATTGTCTATATGAAACCTATTTCAATTAATAAAGTCTTAACAAGTTTGATTGCTTAACATGTTGGAAACACTTAATCATGTAAATAAAAATTTCATTTAATATATATAAACATGGAAAAGTTCGGGTCACTACAGTACCTACCCGTTAAATAAATTTCGTCCCGAAATTTTAAGAAGTTGGAGGTGTTGACGTATCTTCTGGAAATAAGTGTGGGTATTTCTTCTTCATCTAATCTTCACGTTCCCAGGTGAACTCAGGTCCTCTACGAGCATTCCATCGAACCTTAACAATTAGTATCTTGTTTTGTTTAAGTCTTTTAACCTCACGATCCATTATTTCGACGGGTTCTTCGATGAATTGAAGTTTTTCGTTGATTTGGATTTCGTCTAACGGAATAGTGAGATCTTCTTTAGCAAAACATTTCTTCAAATTCGAGACGTGAAAAGTGTTATGTACAGCCGCAAGTTGTTGAGGTAACTCAAGTCGGTAAGCTACTGGTCCGACACGATCAATAATCTTGAATGGTCCAATATACCTTGGATTTAATTTACCTCGTTTACCAAATCGAACAACGCCTTTCCAAGGTGCAACCTTAAGCATGACCATATCTCCAATTTCAAATTCTATATCTTTTCTTTTAATGTCGGCGTAGCTCTTTTGTCGACTTTGGGCGGTTTTCAACCGTTGTTGAATTTGGATGATCTTCTCGGTAGCTTCTTGTATTATCTCCGGACCCGTAATCTGTCTATCCCCCACTTCACTCCAACAAATTGGAGACCTGCACTTTCTACCATAAAGTGCTTCAAATGGCGCCATCTCAATGCTTGAATGGTAGCTGTTATTGTAGGAAAATTCTGTTAATGGTAGATGTCGATCCCAACTGTTTCCGAAATCAATAACACATGCTCGTAGCATGTCTTCAAGTGTTTGTATCGTCCTTTCACTTTTCCCATCAGTTTGTGGATGATAGGCAGTACTCATGTCTAGACGAGTTCCTAATGCTTGCTGTAATGTCTGCCAGAATCTTGAAATAAATCTGCCATCCCTATCAGAGATAATAGAGATTGGTATTCCATGTCTGGAGACGACTTCCTTCAAATACAATCGTGCTAACTTCTTCATCTTGTCATCTTCCCTTATTGGCAGGGAGTGTGCTGATTTGGTGAGACGATCAACTATTACCCAAATAGTATCAAAACCACTTGCAGTCCTTGGCAATTTAGTGATGAAATCCATGGTAATGTTTTCCCATTTCCATTCCGGGATTTCGGGTTGTTGAAGTAGACCTGATGGTTTCTGGTGCTCCGCTTTGACCTTAGAACACGTCAAACATTCCCCTACGTATTTAGCAACATCGGCTTTCATACCTGGCCACCAAAAATGTTTCTTGAGATCCTTGTACATCTTCCCCGTTCCAGGATGTATTGAGTATCTAGTTTTACGAGCTTCTCTAAGTACCATTTCTCTCATATCTCTAAATTTTGGTACCCAAATCCTTTCAGCCCTATACCGGGTTCCATCTTCACGAATATTAAGATGCTTCTCCGATCCTTTGGGTATTTCATTCTTTAAATTTCTCTCTTTTAAAACTCCTTGTTGCACCTCCTTTATTTGAGTAGTAAGGTTATTGTGAATCATTATATTCATAGATTTTACTCGAATGGGTTCTCTGTCCTTTCTACTCAAGGCGTCGGCTACCACATTTGCCTTCCCCGGGTGGTAACGAATCTCAAAGTCATAATCATTCAACAATTCAATCCACCTACGCTGCCTCATATTCAGTTGTTTCTGATTAAATATGTGTTGAAGACTTTTGTGGTCGGTATATATAATACTTTTGACCCTATATAAGTAGTGCCTCCAAGTCTTTAATGCAAAAACAACCGCGCCTAATTCCAAATCATGCGTCGTATAATTTTGTTCGTGAATCTTCAATTGTCTAGACGCATAAGCAATCACCTTTGTTCGTTGCATTAATACACAACCGAGACCTTGCTTTGATGCGTCACCATAAATCACAAAATCATCATTCCCTCCAGGCAATGACAATATTGGTGCCGTAGTTAGCTTTTTCTTCAATAACTAGAACGCTTTCTCTTGTTCATCCTTCCATTCAAATTTCTTCCCTTTATGCGTTAATGCAGTCAAGGGTTTTGCTATTCTGGAAAAGTCTTGGATGAACCTTCTGTAGTAACCAGCTAGTCCTAAAAACTGGCGTATGTGTTTCGGAGTTTTCGGGGTTTCCCACTTTTCAACAGTTTCTATCTTTGCCGGATCCACCTTAAAACCTTCTTTGTTCACTATGTGACCGAGGAATTGAAATTCTTCCAACCAAAATGCACACTTTGAAAACTTAGCGTACAATTCTTCCTTCCTCAATACTTCTAACACCTTTCTCAAATGTTCACCGTGTTCTTGGTCATTCTTTGAGTAAATAAGTATGTCATCAATGAAAACAATGACAAACTTGTCAAGGTATGGTCCACACACTCGGTTCATAAGGTCCATGAACACAGCTGGTGCATTAGTTAAACCAAACGGCATGACCATAAACTCGTAATGACCGTAACGTGTTCTGAAAACAGTCTTTGGAATATCATCTTCTTTCACCCGCATTTGATGATACCCGGAACATAAGTCAATCTTTGAATAAACAGACGAGCCTTGTAGTTGATCAAATAAGTCATCGATTCTCGGTAGTGGGTAGCGGTTCTTGATGGTAAGTTTGTTCAACTCTCGATAGTCGATACACAACCTGAATGTACCATCTTTCTTCTGGACAAACAAAACAGGAGCTCCCCACGGTGATGTGCTTGGTCGAATGAAACCACGGTCTAAAAGTTCTTGTAATTGGCTTTGCAGTTCTTTCATCTCACTGGGTGCGAGTCTGTAAGGAGAACGAGCTATTGGTGCAGCTCCTGGTACAAGATCTATTTGAAATTCAACGGATCGATGTGGGGGTAATCCCGGTAATTCTTTCGGAAATACATCGGGAAATTCTTTTGCGACGGGAACATCATTGATGCTCTTTTCTTCAGTTTGTACTTTCTCGACGTGTGCTAGAACAGCATAGCAACCTTTTCTTATTAGTTTTTGTGCCTTCAAATTACTAATAAGATGTAGCTTCGTGTTGCCCTTTTCTCCGTACACCATTAAGGGTTTTCCTTTTTCTCGTATAATGCGAATTGTATTTTTGTAACAAACGATCTCTGCTTTCACTTCTTTCAACCAGTCCATACCGATTATCACATCAAAACTCCCTAACTCTACTGGTATCAAGTCAATCTTAAATGTTTCGCTAACCAGTTTAATTTCTCGATTCCGACATATATTATCTGCTGAAATTAATTTACCATTTGCTAGTTCGAGCAAAAATTTACTATCCAAAGGCGTCAATGAACAACTTAATTTAGCACAAAAATCTCTACTCATATAGCTTCTATCTGCACCCGAATCAAATAAAACGTAAGCAGATTTATTGTCAATAAGAAACGTACTCGTAACAAGCTCCGGGTCTTCCTATGCCTCTGCCGCATTAATATTGAAAACTCTTCCACGGCCTTGTCCATTCGTGTTCTCCTGGTTCGGGAAATTTCTAATAATGTGGCCCGGTTTTCCACATTTATAACAAACTACATTGGCATAACTTGCTCCGACACTACTTGCTCCGCCATTACTCGTTCCGACACCATTTGTTCCTTTCGTTCTGTTAACCCCTGGTCCGTAGACCTCACACTTCGCCGCGCTATGACCATTTATTTTACACTTATTGCAAAATTTAGTGCAAAACCCCGAGTGATACTTTTCACACCTTTTGCATAGTTGCTTCTGATTGTTGTTGTTGTTGCGGTTATTATTGTTGTTGGGATGATTGTTGTAGTTGCTGTTGCTGTTGTTGCTGCTGTTGTTGTTGTTGTTGTTGTTGTTGTTGTTGTTGTTGTTGTTGTTGTTGTTGTTGTTGTTGTTGTTGGGCCGTTTGTTGTAGTTGCGATTGATGTTGCGATTGTTGGGATAGTTGTTGCGATTATTGTTGTAATTGCTGTTGTTGTTGTATTGGTGATTCTTATCACCGTTTTCCTCCCACTTTCTTTTGACTTGCTTCACATTGGCCTCTTCAGCAGTCTTTTCTTTAATTCTTTCTTCAATCTGGTTCACTAGTTTGTGAACCATTCTACATGCCTGTTGTATGGATGCGGGCTCTTGTGAACTTATATCTTCTTGGATTCTTTCCGGTAATCCTTTCACAAACGCGTCGATCTTCTCTTCCTCATCTTCGAACGCTCCCGGACACAATAGGCACAATTCTGTGAATCGTCTTTCGTACGTGGTAATATCAAATCCTTGGGTTTGTAACATTCTAAGTTCTGTCTTGAGCTTATTGACCTCGGTTCTGGGACGGTACTTCTCGTTCATCAAGTGCTTGAATGCTGACCACGGTAGTGCGTAAGAATCATCTTGTCCCACTTGCTCTAGATAGGTATTCCACCATGTTAACGTAGAACCTGTGAAGGTATGCGTAGCGTACTTCACTTTGTCCTCTTCAGTACACTTACTTATGGCAAAAACCGATTCGACCTTCTCGGTCCACCGTTTCAATCCGATCGGTCCTTCGGTTCCATCAAATTCCAAAGGTTTGCAGGCAGTGAATTCTTTGTAGGTGCATCCTACACGATTTCATGTACTGCTAGATCCAAGGTTATTGTTGGTATGTAGCGCAGCCTGTACTGCGACTATGTTTGAAGCAAGAAAGGCACGAAATTCCTCTTCGCTCATATTCAAGGTGTGTCAAGTAGTTGGTGCCATTTCCTTCAAAATAGTCAAATGAAACAAGTTAATCATACAGAATATTAAGAGTAGTCAATAGTATCTCGTAGCATAATATGAACTCATTTATAAAAGCTTTTTCTTCATATTAGCGTTTTATAAGTTTAAATTTGGGTAGTACCTACCCGTTAAGTTCATACTTAGTAGCTAATATACAATTCAACTACTACAATTCTATATGAAAAACTGATTATAATAATATTTCGCGTTCAAACTTTTACACAATATTTTACAAACTTACAATACCGCTTATTTTACATATAGTATGAAATATAGCACAAAATAAATTTGATACAAGATGGTTGTGAAGATAATTCTAGCTAGTACACAAGTCGTTCAGCAAAGGCAATAAATGAAATGTCCCGTTCTTATTGATTAAAAATGTTCCATATTAATTGATTTCGTTGCGAGGTTTTGACCTCTATATGAGACGTTTTTCAAAGACTGCATTCATTTTTAAAACAAACCATAACCTTTATTTCATAAATAAAGGTTTAAAAAGCTTTACGTAGATTATCAAATAATGATAATCTAAAATATCCTGTTTACACACGACCATTACATAATGGTTTACAATACAAATATGTTACATCGAAATCAGTTTCTTGAATGCAGTTTTTACACAATATCATACAAACATGGACTCCAAATCTTGTCCTTATTTTAGTATGCAACAGCGGAAGCTCTTAATATTCACCTGAGAATAAACATGCTTTAAACGTCAACAAAAATGTTGGTGAGTTATAGGTTTAACCTATATATATCAAATCGTAACAATAGACCACAAGATTTCATATTTCAATACACATCCCATACATAGAGATAAAAATCATTCATATGGTGAACACCTGGTAACCGACAATAACAAGATGCATATATAAGAATATCCCCATCATTCCGGGACACCCTTCGGATATGATATAAATTTCGAAGTACTAAAGCATCCGGTACTTTGGATGGGGTTTGTTAGGCCCAATAGATCTATCTTTAGGATTCGCGTCAATTAGGGTGTCTGTTCCCTAATTCTTAGATTACCAGACTTAATAAAAAGGGGCATATTCGATTTCGATAATTCAACCATAGAATGTAGTTTCACGTACTTGTGTCTATTTTGTAAATCATTTATAAAACCTGCATGTATTCTCATCCCAAAAATATTAGATTTTAAAAGTGGGACTATAACTCACTTTCACAGATTTTTACTTCGTCGGGAAGTAAGACTTGGCCACTGTTGATTCACGAACCTATAACAATATATACATATATATTAAAGTATGTTCAAAATATATTTACAACACTTTTAATATATTTTGATGTTTTAAGTTTATTAAGTCAGCTGTCCTCGTTAGTAACCTATAACTAGTTGTCCACAGTTAGATGTACAGAAATAAATCGATAAATATTATCTTGAATCAATCCACGACCCAGTGTATACGTATCTCAGTATTGATCACAACTCAAACTATATATATTTTGGAATCAACCTCAACCCTGTATAGCTAACTCCAACATTCACATATAGAGTGTCTATGGTTGTTCCGAAATATATATAGATGTGTCGACATGATAGGTCGAAACATTGTATACGTGTCTATGGTATCTCAAGATTACATAATATATAATACAAGTTGATTAAGTTATGGTTGGAATAGATTTGTTACCAATTTTCACGTAGCTAAAATGAGAAAAATTATCCAATCTTGTTTTACCCATAACTTCTTCATTTTAAATCCGTTTTGAGTGAATCAAATTGCTATGATTTCATATTGAACTCTATTTTATGAATCTAAACAGAAAAAATATAGGTTTATAGTCGGAAAAATAAGTTACAAGTCATTTTTGTAAAGGTAGTCATTTCAGTCGAAAGAACGACGTCTAGATGACCATTTTAGAAAACATACTTCCACTTTGAGTTTAACCATAATTTTTGGATATAGTTTCATGTTCATAATAAAAATCATTTTCTCAGAATAACAACTTTTAAATCAAAGTTTATCATAGTTTTTAATTAACTAACCCAAAACAGCCCACGGTGTTACTACGACGGCGTAAATCCGGTTTTACGGTGTTTTTCGTGTTTCCAGGTTTTAAATCATTAAGTTAGCATATCATATAGATATAGAACATGTGTTTAGTTGATTCTAAAAGTCAAGTTAGAAGGATTAACTTTTGTTTGCGAACAAGTTTAGAATTAACTAAACTATGTTCTAGTGATTACAAGTTTAAACCTTCGAATAAGATAGCTTTATATGTATGAATAGAATGATGTTATGAACATCATTACTACCTTAATTTCCTTGGATAAACCTACTGGAAAAGAGAAAAATGGATCTAGCTTCAATGGATCCTTGGATGGCTCGAAGTTCTTGAAGCAGAATCATGACACGAAAACAAGTTCAAGTAAGATCATCACTTGAAATAAGATTGTTATAGTTATAGAAATTGAACCAAAGTTTGAATATGATTATTACCTTGTATTAGAATGATAACCTACTGTAAGAAACAAAGATTTCTTGAGGTTGGATGATCACCTTACAAGATTGGAAGTGAGCTAGCAAACTTGAAAGTATTCTTGATTTTATGAAACTAGAACTTTTGGAATTTATGAAGAACACTTAGAACTTGAAGATAGAACTTGAGAGAGATCAATTAGATGAATAAAATTGAAGAATGAAAGTGTTTGTAGGTGTTTTTGGTCGTTGGTGTATGGATTAGATATAAAGGATATGTAATTTTGTTTTCATGTAAATAAGTCATGAATGATTACTCATATTTTTGTAATTTTATGAGATATTTCATGCTAGTTGCCAAATGATGGTTCCCACATGTGTTAGGTGACTCACATGGGCTGCTAAGAGCTGATCATTGGAGTGTATATACCAATAGTACATACATCTAAAAGCTGTGTATTGTACGAGTACGAATACGGGTGCATACGAGTAGAATTGTTGATGAAACTGAACGAGGATGTAATTGTAAGCATTTTTGTTAAGTAGAAGTATTTTGATAAGTGTATTGAAGTCTTTCAAAAGTGTATAAATACATATTAAAACACTACATGTATATACATTTTAACTGAGTCGTTAAGTCATCGTTAGTCGTTACATGTAAGTGTTGTTTTGAAACCTTTAGGTTAACGATCTTGTTAAATGTTGTTAACTCAATGTTTATAATATCAAATGAGATTTTAAATTATTATATTATCATGATATTATCATGTATGAATATCTCTTAATATGATATATATACATTAAATGTCTTTACAACGATAATCGTTACATATATGTCTCGTTTAAAAATCATTAAGTTAGTAGTCTTGTTTTTACATATGTAGTTCATTGTTAATATACTTTATGATATGTTTTATTATCATAGTATCATGTTAACTATATATATATATATCCATATATATGTCATCATATAGTTTTTACAAGTTTTAACGTTCGTGAATCACCGATCAACTTGGGTGGTCAATTGTCTATATGAAACATATTTCAATTAATCAAGTCTTAACAAGTTTGATTGCTTAACATGTTGGAAACATTTAATCATGTAAATATCAATCTCAATTAATATATATAAACATGGAAAATTTTGGGTCACTACAGTACCTACCCGTTAAATAAATTTCGTCCCGAAATTTTAAGCTGTTGAAGGTGTTGACGAATCTTCTGGAAATAGATGCGGGTATTTCTTCTTCATCTGATCTTCACGCTCCCAGGTGAACTCGGGTCCTCTACGAGCATTCCATCGAACCTTAACAATTGGTATCTTGTTTTGCTTAAGTCTTTTAACCTCACGATCCATTATTTCGACGGGTTCTTCGATGAATTGAAGTTTTTCGTTGATTTGGATTTCATCTAACGGAATAGTGAGATCTTCTTTAGCAAAACATTTCTTTAAATTCGAGACGTGGAAAGTGTTATGTACAGCCGCGAGTTGTTGAGGTAACTCTAGTCGGTAAGCTACTGGTCCGACACGATCAATAATCTTGAATGGTCCAATATACCTTGGATTTAATTTCCCTCGTTTACCAAATCGAACAACGCCTTTCCAAGGTGCAACTTTAAGCATGACCATCTCTCCAATTTCAAATTCTATATCTTTTCTTTTAATGTCAGCGTAGCTCTTTTGTCGACTTTGGGCGGTTTTCAACCGTTGTTGAATTTGGATGATTTTCTCGGTAGTTTCTTGTATAATCTCCGGACCCGTAATCTGTCTATCCCCCACTTCACTCCAACAAATCGGAGACCTGCACTTTCTACCATAAAGTGCTTCAAATGGCGCCATCTCAATGCTTGAATGGTAGCTGTTGTTGTAGGAAAATTCTGCTAACGGTAGATGTCGATCCCAACTGTTTCCGAAATCAATAACACATGCTCGTAGCATGTCTTCAAGCGTTTGTATCGTCCTTTCGCTCTGCCCATCAGTTTGTGGATGATAGGCAGTACTCATGTCTAGACGAGTTCCTAATGCTTGCTGTAATGTCTGCCAGAATCTTGAAATAAATCTGCCATCCCTATCAGAGATAATAGAGATTGGTATTCCATGTCTGGAGACGACTTCCTTCAAATACAGTCGTGCTAACTTCTCCATCTTGTCA
Source organism: Rutidosis leptorrhynchoides (assembly GCF_046630445.1). NCBI lineage: Eukaryota > Viridiplantae > Streptophyta > Magnoliopsida > Asterales > Asteraceae > Rutidosis > Rutidosis leptorrhynchoides. Next base: position 206,675,041 of record NC_092340.1, read on the forward strand.
TCTTCTCTTATTGGTAGGAAGTGTGCTGATTTGGTGAGACGATCAACTATTACCCAAATAGTATCAAAACCACTTGCAGTCCTTGGCAATTTAGTGATGAAATCCATGGTAATGTTTTCCCATTTCCATTCCGGGATTTCGGGTTGTTGAAGTAGACCTGATGGTTTCTGATGCTCAGCTTTGACCTTAGAACACGTCAAACATTCTCCTACGTATTTAGCAACATCGGCTTTCATACCCGGCCACCAAAAATGTTTCTTGAGATCCTTGTACATCTTCCCCGTTCCAGGATGTATTGAGTATCTGGTTTTATGAGCTTCTCTAAGTACCATTTCTCTCATATCTCCAAATTTTGGTACCCAAATCCTTTCAGCCCTATACCGGGTTCCGCCTTCCCGAATATTAAGATGCTTCTCCGATCCTTTGGGTATTTCATCCTTTAAATTTCCCTCTTTTAAAACTCCTTGTTGCGCCTCCTTTATTTGAGTAGTAATGTTATTATGAATCATTATATTCATAGATTTTACTCGAATGGGTTCTCTATCCTTCCTGCTCAAGGCATCGGCTACCACATTTGCCTTCCCCGGGTGGTAACGAATCTCAAAATCGTAATCATTCAATAATTCAATCCACCTACGCTGCCTCATATTCAGTTGTTTCTGATTAAATATGTGTTGAAGACTTTTGTGGTCCGTATATATAATACTTTTGACCCCATATAAGTAGTGCCTCCAAGTCTTTAATGCAAAAACAACCGCGCCTAATTCCAAATCATGCGTCGTATAATTTTGTTCGTGAATCTTCAATTGTCTAGACGCATAAGCAATCACCTTCGTTCGTTGCATTAATACACAACCGAGACCTTGCTTTGATGCGTCACAATAAATCACAAAATCATCATTCCCTTCAGGCAATGACAATATAGGTGCCGTAGTTAGCTTTTTCTTCAATAACTGAAACGCTTTCTCTTGTTCATCATTCCATTCAAATTTCTTCCCTTTATGCGTTAATGCAGTCAAGGGTTTTGCTATTCTGGAAAAGTCTTGGATGAACCTTCTGTAGTAACCAGCTAGTCCTAAAAACTGGCGTATGTGTTTCGGAGTTTTCGGGGTTTCCCACTTTTCAACAGTTTCTATCTTTGCCGGATCCACCTTAATACCTTCTTTGTTCACTATGTGACCGAGGAATTGAACTTCTTCCAACCAAAATGCACACTTTGAAAACTTAGCGTACAATTCTTCCTTCCTCAATACTTCTAACACCTTTCTCAAATGTTCACCGTGTTCTTGGTCATTCTTTGAGTAAATAAGTATGTCATCAATGAAAACAATGACAAACTTGTCAAGGTATGGTCCACACACTCGGTTCATAAGGTCCATGAACACAGCTGGTGCATTAGTTAAACCAAACGGCATGACCATAAACTCGTAATGACCGTAACGTGTTCTGAAAGCAGTCTTTGGAATATCATCTTCTTTCACCCGCATTTGATGATACCCGGAACGTAAGTCAATCTTTGAATAAACAGACGAGCCTTGTAGTTGATCAAATAAGTCGTCGATTCTCGGTAGTGGGTAGCGGTTCTTGATGGTAAGTTTGTTCAACTCTCGGTAGTCGATACACAACCTGAATGTACCATCTTTCTTCTTGACAAACAAAACAGGAGCTCCCCACGGTGATGTGCTTGGTCGAATGAAACCACGCTCTAAAAGTTCTTGTAATTGGCTTTGCAGTTCTTTCATCTCGCTGGGTGTGAGTCTGTAAGGAGCACGAGCTATTGGTGCAGCTCCTGGTACAAGATCTATTTGAAATTCAACGGATCGATGTGGGGGTAATCCCGGTAATTCTTTCAGAAATACATCGGGAAATTCTTTTGCAATGGGAACATCATTGATGCTCTTTTCTTCAGTTTGTACTTTCTCGACGTGTGCTAGAACAGCATAGCAACCTTTTCTTATTAGTTTTTGTGCATTCAAATTACTAATAAGATGTAGCTTCGTGTTGCCCTTTTCTCCGTACACCATTAAGGGTTTTCCTTTTTCTCGTATAATGCGAATTGCATTTTTGTAACAAACGATCTCCGCTTTCACTTCTTTCAACCAGTCCATACCGATTATCACATCAAAACTCTCTAACTCTACTGGTATCAAATCAATCTTAAATGTTTCGCTAACCAGTTTAATTTCTCGATTCCGACATATATTATCTGCTGAAATTAATTTACCATTTGCTAATTCGAGTAAAAATTTACTATCCAAAGGCGTCAATGGACAACTTAATTTAGCACAAAAATCTCTACTCATATAGCTTCTATCCGCACCCGAATCAAATAAAACATAAGCAGATTTATTGTCAATAAGAAACGTACCCGTAACAAGCTCCGGGTCTTCCTGTGCCTCTATCGCATTAATATTGAAAACTCTTCCACGACCTTGTCCATTCGTGTTCTCCTGGTTCGGGCAATTTCTAATAATGTGGCCTGGTTTTCCACATTTATAACAAACTACATTGGCATAACTTGCTCCGACACTACTTGCTCCGCCATTACTCGTTCCGACACCATTTGTTCCTTTCGTTCTATTAGCCCCTGGTCTGTAGACCTCACACTTCGCCGCGCTATGACCATTTCTTTTACACTTGTTGCAAAATTTGGTGCAGAACCCCGAGTGATTCTTTTCACACCTTTGGCATAGCTGCTTCTGATTGTTGTTGTTGTTGTTGCGGTTATTATTGTTGTTGGGATGATTGTTGTAGTTGCTGTTGTTGTTGTTGTTGTTGTTGGGCCGTTTGTTGTAGTTGCGATTGATGTTGCGATTGTTGGAATAATTGTTGCGATTGTTGTTGTAATTGCTGTTGTTGTTGTATTGGTGATTCTTATCACCGTTTTCCTCCCACTTTCTTTTGACTTGCTTCACATTGGCCTCTTCAGCAGTCTGTTCTTTAATTCTTTCTTCAATCTGGTTCACTAGTTTGTGAGCCATTCTACATGCCTGTTGTATGGAGGCGGGCTCGTGTGAACTTATATCTTCTTGGATTCTTTCCGGTAATCCTTTCACAAACGCGTCGATCTTCTCTTCCTCATCTTCGAATGCTCCCGGACACAATAGGCACAATTCTGTGAATCGTCTTTCGTACGTGGTAATATCAAATCCTTGGGTTCGTAACCCTCTAAGTTCTGTCTTGAGCTTATTGACCTCGGTTCTGGGACGGTACTTCTCGTTCATCAAGTGCTTGAATGCTGACCACGGTAGTGCGTACGCATCATCTTGTCCCACTTGCTCTAGATAGGTATTCCACCATGTTAACGCAGAACCTGTGAAGGTATGCGTAGCGTACTTCACTTTGTCCTCTTCAGTACACTTACTTATGGCAAACACCGATTCAACCTTCTCGGTCCACCGTTTCAATCCGATCAGTCCTTCGGTTCCATCAAATTCCAAAGGTTTGCAGACAGTGAATTCTTTGTAGGTGCATCCTACACGATTTCCTGTACTGCTAGATCCAAGGTTATTGTTGGTATGTAGCGCAGCCTGTACTGCGGCTATGTTTGAAGCTAGAAAAGTACGGAATTCCTCTTCATTCATATTCACGGTGTGTCGAGTAGTCGGTGCCATTTCCTTCAAAATAGTTAAATGGAACAAGTTAATCATACAGAATATTAAGAGTAGTTAATAGTATTTCGTAGCATAATATGAACTCATTTATAAAAGCTTTTTCTTCATATTAGCGTTTTATAAGTTTAAATTCGGGTAGTACTTACCCGTTAAGTTCATACTTAGTAGCTAATATACAATTCAACTACTACAATTCTATATGAAAAACTGATTATAATAATATTTCGCGTTCAAACTTTTATACAATATTTTACAAACTTACAATACCGCTTATTTTACATAAAGCATGAAATATAGCACACAATAACTTTGATACAAGATAGTTGTGAAGACAATTCTAGCTAGTACACAAGTCGTTCAACAAAGGCAATAAAGACACGTAATTCATACGTCCAGAAACAAGTCATGCATTCTGGTTTTACTAGGACTACTTCCCATCCTTGGTCTTGTGCAACATAACCGTTATGGCCGTTGATAAGACAGCGTGTTGTAACGTCATCAAAGGGACGAGGGTTGCGTAATGTCCAACAGTCCCGTAATAATCTAAAAACCTCATTTCTTACCCCAATTACCGACTCCGTCACTTGTGGAAACGTTTTGTTTAATAGTTGTAGCCCGATGTTCTTGTTCTCACTTTGGTGAGAAGCGAACATTACTAATCCGTAAGCATAACATGCTTCTTTATGTTGCATGTTAGCCGCTTTTTCTAAATCACGAAGTCCAATATTCGGATATATTGAGTCAAAATAATTTCTTAACCCGTTGCGTAAAATAGCATTTGGGTTCCCCGCAATATATGCGTCAAAGTAAACACATCGTAACTTATGGGTTTCCCAATGTGATATCCCCCATCTTTCAAACGAAAGTCTCTTATAAACCAAGACATTCTTGGAACGTTCTTCGAATGTCTTACAAACTGATCTCGCCTTAAATAGTTGTGCCGAAGAATTCTGGCCGACTCTAGACAAGATTTCATCAATCATGTCTCCGGGTAGGTCTCTTAAAATATTGGGTTGTCTATCCATTTTGTGTTTTTAAACTGTAAAATAGACAAGAGTTAGATTCATAAAAAAAAATACTTATTAATACAAGCAATTTTTACATATATCATAAAGCATAAGAACACTATATTCCATATATTACACCACACGAATACAACTATCTTATTCCGACTCGCTCGTTTCTTCTTCTTCGGTTTTGGTTCGTTTTGCCAAGTTTCTAGGGATATATGATGTTCCCCTAATACGAGCCGTCGTTGTCCACATTGGTTTAGAAAAACCTGGTGGTTTAGAGGTTCCCGGGTCATTGTTACAACTTAAGGACTTCGGGGGTTGACGATACATGTAAAGTTCATCGGGGTTGGAATTAGATTTCTCTATTTTTATGCCCTTTCCCTTATTATTTTCTTTTGCCTTTTTAAATTCAGTTGGGGTAATTTCTATAACATCATCGGAATTCTCGTCGGAATCCGATTCATCGGAGAATTGGTAATCCTCCCAATATTTTGCTTCCTTGGCGGAAACACCATTGACCATAATTAACTTTGGTCGGTTGGTTGAGGATTTTCTTTTACTTAACCGTTTTATTATTTCCCCCACCGGTTCTATTTCTTCATCCGGTTCCGATTCTTCTTCCGGTTCCGATTCTTCTTCCGGTTCCGACTCTTCTTCCGGTTCCTCTTCGGGAACTTGTGAATCAGTCCACAAATCATTCCAATTTACATTTGACTCTTCATTATTATTAGGTGAGTCAATGGGACTTGTTCTAGAGGTAGACATCTATCACATAATATTCATATGTTAAAAATATATAGTTTCCAACAAAAATGTTAAGCAATCATTTTTAAAGAAAACACGGTCGAAGTCCAGACTCACTAATGCATCCTAACAAACTCGATAAGACACACTAATGCAAATTTTCTGGTTCTCTAAGACCAACGCTCGGATACCAACTGAAATGTCCCGTTCTTATTGATTAAAAACGTTCCATATTAATTGATTTCGTTGCGAGGTTTTGACCTCTATATGAGACGTTTTTCAAAGACTGCATTCATTTTTAAAACAAACCATAACCTTTATTTCATAAATAAAGGTTTAAAAAGCTTTACGTAGATTATCAAATAATGATAATCTAAAATATCCTGTTTACACACGACCATTACATAATGGTTTACAATACAAATATGTTACATCGAAATCAGTTTCTTGAATGCAGTTTTTACACAATATCATACAAACATGGACTCCAAATCTTGTCCTTATTTTAGTATGCAACAGCGGAAGCTCTTAATATTCACCTGAGAATAAACATGCTTTAAACGTCAACAAAAATGTTGGTGAGTTATAGGTTTAACCTATATATATCAAATCGTAACAATAGACCACAAGATTTCATATTTCAATACACATCCCATACATAGAGATAAAAATCATTCATATGGTGAACACCTGGTAACCGACAATAACAAGATGCATATATAAGAATATCCCCATCATTCCGGGACACCCTTCGGATATGATATAAATTTCGAAGTACTAAAGCATCCGGTACTTTGGATGGGGTTTGTTAGGCCCAATAGATCTATCTTTAGGATTCGCGTCAATTAGGGTGTCTGTTCCCTAATTCTTAGATTACCAGACTTAATAAAAAGGGGCATATTCGATTTCGATAATTCAACCATAGAATGTAGTTTCACGTACTTGTGTCTATTTTGTAAATCATTTATAAAACCTGCATGTATTCTCATCCCAAAAATATTAGATTTTAAAAGTGGGACTATAACTCACTTTCACAGATTTTTACTTCGTCGGGAAGTAAGACTTGGCCACTGTTGATTCACGAACCTATAACAATATATACATATATATTAAAGTATGTTCAAAATATATTTACAACACTTTTAATATATTTTGATGTTTTAAGTTTATTAAGTCAGCTGTCCTCGTTAGTAACCTATAACTAGTTGTCCACAGTTAGATGTACAGAAATAAATCGATAAATATTATCTTGAATCAATCCACGACCCAGTGTATACGTATCTCAGTATTGATCACAACTCAAACTATATATATTTTGGAATCAACCTCAACCCTGTATAGCTAACTCCAACATTCACATATAGAGTGTCTATGGTTGTTCCGAAATATATATAGATGTGTCGACATGATAGGTCGAAACATTGTATACGTGTCTATGGTATCTCAAGATTACATAATATATAATACAAGTTGATTAAGTTATGGTTGGAATAGATTTGTTACCAATTTTCACGTAGCTAAAATGAGAAAAATTATCCAATCTTGTTTTACCCATAACTTCTTCATTTTAAATCCGTTTTGAGTGAATCAAATTGCTATGATTTCATATTGAACTCTATTTTATGAATCTAAACAGAAAAAATATAGGTTTATAGTCGGAAAAATAAGTTACAAGTCGTTTTTGTAAAGGTAGTCATTTCAGTCGAAAGAACGACGTCTAGATGACCATTTTAGAAAACATACTTCCACTTTGAGTTTAACCATAATTTTTGGATATAGTTTCATGTTCATAATAAAAATCATTTTCTCAGAATAACAACTTTTAAATCAAAGTTTATCATAGTTTTTAATTAACTAACCCAAAACAGCCCACGGTGTTACTACGACGGCGTAAATCCGGTTTTACGGTGTTTTTCGTGTTTCCAGGTTTTAAATCATTAAGTTAGCATATCATATAGATATAGAACATGTGTTTAGTTGATTTTAAAAGTCAAGTTAGAAGGATTAACTTTTGTTTGCGAACAAGTTTAGAATTAACTAAACTATGTTCTAGTGATTACAAGTTTAAACCTTCGAATAAGATAGCTTTATATGTATGAATCGAATGATGTTATGAACATCATTACTACCTTAATTTCCTTGGATAAACCTACTGGAAAATAGAAAAATGGATCTAGCTTCAATGGATCCTTGGATGGCTCGAAGTTCTTGAAGCAGAATCATGACACGAAAACAAGTTCAAGTAAGATCATCACTTGAAATAAGATTGTTATAGTTATAGAAATTGAACCAAAGTTTGAATATGATTATTACCTTGTATTAGAATGATAACCTACTGTAAGAAACAAAGATTTCTTGAGGTTGGATGATCACCTTACAAGATTGGAAGTGAGCTAGCAAACTTGAAAGTATTCTTGATTTTATGAAACTAGAACTTTTGGAATTTATGAAGAACACTTAGAACTTGAAGATAGAACTTGAGAGAGATCAATTAGATGAATAAAATTGAAGAATGAAAGTGTTTGTAGGTGTTTTTGGTCGTTGGTGTATGGATTAGATATAAAGGATATGTAATTTTGTTTTCATGTAAATAAGTCATGAATGATTACTCATATTTTTGTAATTTTATGAGATATTTCATGCTAGTTGCCAAATGATGGTTCCCACATGTGTTAGGTGACTCACATGGGCTTCTAAGAGCTGATCATCGGAGTGTATATACCAATAGTACATACATCTAAAAGCTGTGTATTGTACGAGTACGAATACGGGTGCATACGAGTAGAATTGTTGATGAAACTGAACGAGGATGTAATTGTAAGCATTTTTGTTAAGTAGAAGTATTTTGATAAGTGTATTGAAGTCTTTCAAAAGTGTATAAATACATATTAAAACACTACATGTATATACATTTTAACTGAGTCGTTAAGTCATCGTTAGTCGTTACATGTAAGTGTTGTTTTGAAACCTTTAGGTTAACGATCTTGTTAAATGTTGTTAACTCAATGTTTATAATATCAAATGAGATTTTAAATTATTATATTATCATGATATTATCATGTATGAATATCTCTTAATATGATATATATACATTAAATGTCTTTACAACGATAATCGTTACATATATGTCTCGTTTAAAAATCATTAAGTTAGTAGTCTTGTTTTTACATATGTAGTTCATTGTTAATATACTTTATGATATGTTTTATTATCATAGTATCATGTTAACTATATATATATATATCCATATATATGTCATCATATAGTTTTTACAAGTTTTAACGTTCGTGAATCACCGATCAACTTGGGTGGTCAATTGTCTATATGAAACATATTTCAATTAATCAAGTCTTAACAAGTTTGATTGCTTAACATGTTGGAAACATTTAATCATGTAAATATCAATCTCAATTAATATATATAAACATGGAAAAGTTCGGGTCACTACAATAAAGACACGTAATTCATACGTCCAGAAACAAGTCACGCATTCTAGTTTTACTAGGACTACTTCCCATCCTTGGTCTTGTGGAACATAACCGTTATAGCCGTTGATAAGAAAGCGTGTTGTAACGTCATCAAAGGGACGAGGGTTACATAATGTCCAACAGTCCTGTAACAATCTAAAAACCTCATTTCTTACCCCAATTACCGACTCCGTCACTTGTAGGAACGTTTTGTTTAATAGTTGTAGCCCGATGTTCTTGTTCTCACTTTGGTGAGAAGCGAACATTACTAACCTGTAAGCATAACATGCTTCTTTATGTTGCATGTTAGCCACTTTTTCTAAATCACGAAGTCCTATATTCGAATATATTGAGTCAAAATAATTTCTTAACCCGTTGCGTAAAATAGCATTTGGGTTCCCCGCAATATATGCGTCAAAGTAAACACATCGTAACTTATGGATTTTCCAATGTGATATCCCCCATCTTTCGAACGAAAGCCTTTTATAAACCAAGGCATTCTTGGAACGTTCTTCGAATGTCTTACAAACTGATCTCGCCTTAAATAGTTGTGCCGAGGAATTCTGACCGACTCTAGACAAGATTTCATCAATCATGTCTCCGGGTAGGTCTCTTAAAATATTGGGTTGTCTATCCATTTTGTGTTTTTATACTGTAAAATAGACAAGAGTTAGATTCATAAAAAAAAATACTTATTAATACAAGCAATTTTTACATATATCATAAAGCATAAGCACACTATATTACATATATTACACCATACGAATACAACTATCTTATTCCGACTCGCTCGTTTCTTCTTCTTCGGTTTTGGTTCGTTTTTCCAAGTTTCTAGGGATATATGATGTTCCCCTAATACGAGCCGTTGTTTTCCACATTGGTTTAAAAAAACCTGGTGGTTTAGAGGTTCCCGGGTTATTGTCACAACTTAAGAAATACGGGTGTTGACGATACATATAAAGTTCATCGGGTGTGGAATCAAATTTCTCTATTTTTATGCCCTTTCCCTTATTGTTCTCTTTTGCCTTATTAAATTGTGTTGGGGTAATTTCTATAACATCATCGGAATCCTTGTCGGGATCCGATTTATCGGAGAATTGGTAATCCTCCCAATACTTTGCTTCCTTGGCGGAAACACCATTGACCATAATTAACTTTGGTCGGTTGGTTGAGGATTTTCTTCTACTTAACCGTTTTATTATTTCCCCCACTGGTTCTATTTCTTCTTCCGGATCCAATTCTTCTTCCGGTTCCGATTCATTTTCCGGTTCCGACTCTTCTTCCGGTTCCTCTTCGGGAACTTGTGAATCAGTCCACGAATCATTCCAATTTACATTTGACTCTTCATTATTATTAGGTGAGTCAATGGTACTTGTTATAGAGGTAGACATCTATCACATAATATCAAACGCGTTAAGAGATTAATATATCACATAATATTCACATGTTAAAAATATATAGTTTCCAACAAAATTTGGTAAGCAATCATTTTTTCAAGTAAACACGGTCAAAGTCCAGACTCACTAATGCATCCTAACAAAATCGATAAGACACACTAATGCAAAATTCTGGTTCTCTAAGACCAATGCTCGGATACCAACTGAAATGTCCCGTTCTTATTGATTAAAAACGTTCCATATTAATTGATTTCGTTGCGAGGTTTTGACCTCTATATGAGACGTTTTTCAAAGACTGCATTCATTTTAAAACAAACCATAACCTTTATTTCATCAATAAAGGTTTAAAAAGCTTTACGTAGATTATCAAATAATGATAATCTAAAATATCCTGTTTACACACGACTATTACATAATGGTTTACAATACAAATATGTTAGAAGCTCTTTCTAATTCACGAAATCCTATGTTGGGATATGTTGAGTCAAAATAGGTTCTTAACCCGTAGCGTAAAATTGCATTTGGGTTCTCCGCATTTAACGCTTTAAAGAAAACACGGCGTAATTTGAAAGGACCCGTTCATATATATTATAAACGATTCACAATAGTTGATTACATCGAGAGGTATTTGACCTCTATATGATACATTTTACAAACATTGCATCCGTTTTTAAAAGACAAACTTTCTTTACATCGAAAATTGACAGGCATGTATACCATTTCATAATATCCACTATCTAACTATAAATTGACTTAATGATAATCTTTGATGAACTCAATGAATGCAACGTTCTTCGAAATATGCCATGAAAGACTCCAAGTAATATCTTTAAAATGAGCAAATGTACAGCGCGAGATTTCTTTAACACCTGAGAATAAACATGCTTTAAAGTGTCAACGAAAAGGTTGGTGAGTTCATTAGTTTATCATAATCATTCATTTTCATCATTTTAATATACCACAAGAATTTCATTTCCAGTTCTCATAAATATACGTCCCATGCATAGAGACAAAAATCATTCATATGGTGAATACCTGGTAACCGAAATTAACAAGATGCATATAAGAATATCCCCTATCATTCCGGGAAATCCTTCGGACGTGATAAAAATGAATTTGAAGTACTAAAGCATCCGGTACTTTGGATGGGGTTCGTTAGGCCCAATAGATCTATCTTTAGGATTTGCGTCAATTAGTAGATCGGTTTACTAATTCTTGGGCTACCAAGCAAAAGGGGCATATTCGGCTTCGATCATTCACCCATATAATGTAGTTTCAATTATTTGTGTCTATTTCGTAAAACATTTATAAAAATTACGCATGTATTCTCAGCCCAAAAATATAAAGGGTAAAAAGGCAAATGAAACTCACCTATTGTATTTCGTAGTAAAAATACATATAACGTCATTGAACAACTGCAAGGTTGGCCTCGGATTCACGAACATAAATTAATTATATATATATATATATATATATATATATATATATATATATATATATATATATATATATATATATATATACATGTGTGTGTGTTGGTCAATATTTGTCTAACAAATTAAATCAAGTCATAGTGTACCACAATCCTAATGCTCGAGACTAATATGCAAAAGTCAACAAAAGTTAATTTAACTCAAAATAATTTCCAAAAATTTATACATGATTAATATATAGTTTAAATATCGTAGTTTTATATTTTTAAATATTTTTAAAAGATTTATTAGAGTAAATAATATAATTCATTTATTAATAAATAAAATTTTATATTAAAATTTATATAATAAAATATACTTTTATATATATTAAGTAATAAAATTTATAGAGTTCATTTAATGTCATAAAGATAATATGATAGGTAATATTAAAGTAATTTATTACACGTAGTAAAATATGTTTGTATCACATATTTATTTGATAAAATAATATCTATAATAATAGTAAGTAAAAGTTGTATTATTTTGTAATAATAATTATTATTATAAAAATATCAATATTTATAATTACTAAGATGACATTATGATAAAACGATAATTCTGATTATGATAACCTTAATATTTATGATACTTTTTAATATTATCTTTAAAATAATAATTCTATTTAAAATGATAATAATAATGATATTTTATAATAACAATGACATTTCTATTAAAATGATAATTTTTGTTAAAATGATAGTTTTAATACTAACGATACTTTTAATAATAATAGTAATGATAAAAATAATAAGAACGATAATTTTATCTAAATCAATATCTTATAATATTTTAATTTCATCATGATACTCTTATTCATTGTTTCCTAATCGTTTTGTTTAATAGCTTTTAATCGTCTTTTATATCGTGTTCAAAATAATGATAATAATAGTAATCAAAATAATTAGGTGTTACTAATATTAGTTTTAATTACAATAATACTAATAATGATAATTATTATGACATTATTAATGATAATACCAATAATTATTTTAATAATAATATAATAATAATGATAACAATAACAATAACCATTTTTAAATAATGATATATATATTAATAATGATAATAATAATGATAATAATAATAATAATAATAATAATAATAATAATAATAATAATAATAATAATAATAATTAGATAATAATAATAATACTAATTATAACTTTAACGATAATAACGATAGTAATAATAATAAAAATAAAATTTTTTAATGATAAATCCTTTTATTGATAAAGATAATAATAATAATAATAATAATAATAATAATAATAAGATAAAACTAGAACGACGATAATAACGACGATAATAATAATCATATTTAATAATAATACAAAAATTTGATTGACTATAACTTCAAATCCGTTCATCGAAACCATTCGATATCTAAAGGGAAAGTTCTTAATTTTTCGCTAGCTTTCCAACGACATGCATATCTTATACCTTATCTTAATAGCATATGTATTTAATTCAAGATTCGACATAACCTATCTAACGACAATAACGAACGTATAAGCATGCATAATCCTATATACTCGAGCACTAGTCGGGGATACACTAATAATATATAAAAGTTAAGTTATGAGTGCTCACGTATCAATATTGAGATTCAATATTGCAGGAAAAGTACGTAGACGCAACGGAGATGATAAACACTAGTTTGACTCACGAGCAATACTCCCGAACCATACCCATAACTTCCATAGCTATAACCCATAATTTCCTTAGCCTTATCCCGCTCAAAAAACAATTTCGAAATCACTCGGACAGCACTCCGTCGTAATATTTTATGTATACTATTAATATCTTGAAATAATACGGAGTAAATATATATGTAAATCGATTGAGAGAGTTTAGAGAAAAATATTTTCAAGTTTCTATAAAATAATGAAACCTTTTGAATTCTATTTATAATAGATTTTTGAATTATTAAAGTGAATTATTAAAGTATGAATTATTAAAGTATGAATTATTAAAGTAAATTATTAAAGTATGAATTATTAAAGTGAATTATTAAAGTATGAATTATTAAAGTGAATTATTAAAGTTAAAGTAAAGTAAAAATAAAGTAAAGGTAAAGTTTAAGTATAGTAAAAGTATAAAACTATGTACGTATAATATGCGTATAAATATATATAATATTAATTTAAATCGTTATATATATTAAATAAAATAAAATATAAATATCGTTATCTTTATCATACTGGTTAACTAATGAGTTGTCAAAAGTGGTTCTAGATATTTATAAAAGTTATATACGTTTTAATAATAAAGTTCTTTTTAAACTGAAAACGTTTTTGTACATTTGAAACTAAATCAAATAAATATGATAATTTTGTTTTCCAAAACTAAATATATTTAAGAATCATTTTGTTTAAAGTTTAAAATAATGGAAATCGTTATATCATAAAACGTTTTAGAAAAGTAGAATCATATTTATTCATAATAGGTTTCAAGTTTTTAAATTACAGTCTGTTGGTGAAGCATGGGATAAAGGTCAAAGTTTAAATAAACGTATGAAATTATCTTAATGAAAAATGTTGATACCCAATATCTAAGTTATTTACATTCCACATTTCAACTTTAAAATGATAGTCATAATAGTTATCTTATTAACATCACGAGGAAAATGTTGTAAGGTATGAATTGAAAATCAAATAGGAATCTTCACTAACTCTTGTCCAGTTCTCGTTAGTTGACACCTTGTTCTTATATGTAAAATCACTTTACCATTTTCCGAATATAGTTAAAAGGTAAAGGTTTCCTAAATCTAAGTGGACCTCTTAACAGGGACTCATAGCTATAAATTCAATGTATCTAATAATTCAATCATTTGATATTATCTTCTAATTCCATCGATAAACATATTGAAACAAATACGTTCATGTAAAGTATTATACGTTTAATACTTTATTAATATTCTCAAGTTATAATATATATAAACATATATATACATATTTATTTATATATAACGGTTCGTGAATCGTCGGAATTTGGTCGAGGTTATAATGAATGTATGAACACAATTTAAAATTCTTGAGATTTAACTTAACAAACTTTGCTTATCGTGTCGGAATAATATAAAGATAAAGTTTAAATTTGGTTGGAAATTTTCGGGTTGTCACATAACTTACGGTCTCCCCAATGTAATATACCCCACCTATCAAAGGAAAGACTTTTATAAACTAAGGCATTTCTGGAAAGTTTTTCAAATATTTGACAAGTTAATTTTGCCATAATTAATTGTGCTGATGAATTCTGACCGACTCTAGACAAGATTTCCTCAATCATATCCTCTAGTAGATCTTCTAAAATATTCGGTTGTCTACACTTAACGTCCATTTTTTGTTTTATACTGTAAAATAGACACGGATTAGATTCGTAAAAGATAATTAACAAACAATACAAGCAATTTTTACATAGAACATAAAAGTACAAGCACACTACAATGAAGGTACTTTGTATGCCCGAGAGACATATTAAATTGATGTGGCTAATATGTTATGATCCAAGTCGGGTCATACCCAATAACAAACTTACCGACACCTCATACATATTTGATCTTAACGATTGGATCATTAATCAAATACGCGACACTTGGATTTTAGAAAATCGGGTTTCTAAAATATTATCACTTGAGATAAATTATTTGGATAATTTATATGTAATTGTTTATGGGTTTAAATGATTATATTGTGTTATATTTTATAAAAGGTTTTATAAAATATATAAGTAACAAAATAATACATAAGTTTATAATAAGTTTATAAACTTTTATAAACTTAAATGTATTATTATTAAACAAATATGTGGCAGAATTTTGGACTCCAAGGAAGGGCTCACATGCTTGTTTTGTTACTTTTAATACTACACAATTCCTCATAAGCATGCTCTACACTTCTACCAAGCATTGCACTTATTCTCTCATGTGAAATACATCAAAATACTTAAAAAAAAACTGCATAATCCTCTTTTGGTCAGCTGCTGGTGCCGTGGGGTTTTTGTAGCCAAAAGAGGTTCATAATTTGATTTTGCAAGTTTATTTTAAGTGTCAAATAAATCCTAACTAAAAGCTAGGGTGTTGGTGCAAAGTTTGGGGTATAATCTCTTGAGGTTTCATCACTTTGAGGCTTGCATTCATCATCATCTTCATTATCATCTTGCAACTTTGAAAACAACCCTCAACTAGCTTGAGGAGGTATAATCTCTAAACCCACTCTTAGTTTGTAAGTATGTTTCACAACTTGATCCTATTTGGGATTTAACTTTAAATGGTTAAAGATTTACAAGTTTTAAAATGGTAATTTATACGCTTCCGCAAATCTTATTTCTTGAATGATTATAAGTATTATGAAACTTGTTAAATCCCAACAATGGTATCTAGAGCTGAAGTTGTTGAAATATGCTTCGAGATGGTTATTAAACCCACTATAATTTTGCATTCTATGAACATGCATGAAGTAGAATGTAAAATTTTTGGTTTTGGGTGGTTTGTCTTTTTGGCCAAAATCACTTGTGATTCTGCATTCTGTATTTCCAATCACTTGTGATTCTGTACTGCCAATCACTTGTGATTCTGTACTGCCAATCACTTGTGATTCTGTACTGCCAATCACTTGTGATTCTGTACTGCCAATCACTTGTGATTCTGTATTGCCTATCTCTTATGTAGTTAAAGTTCACAATCTAAGCCTTGACCTTGTGTTTGGTTGCATGCATGGTTGATTGATATTTATTCAATTGGTTTGTAATAATATTTATTCATTTGGCATGTAATAATTCATTTGGTTATGTAATTTATTTTATATTTGGTATGTAAAATTGATTAGGTTGTAATTTCATTTTTTAGACAAAATGTATTAGGATATATTTTGTAAAATGATGAAGAATGATGAAGACTTGAAGAACACATGAAGAAGCATTTGGATGCAAGGTTAAGTGGGAGATTTGAAATCTCCTACTTTGTGTGATTACTCCTTATCCGGTGGCATTTATTTTCGGCTAAACAAATGTCTACCAAAATGGCTTGATTGTGAACATATTTATTTTGCATGCATGGTTGTTTATTGTATGATTGTGGATTGTATGTTTGTATGCTACAAGTTAATCACACAAGTTAACAACAAGCAAAATGGCAATTTAATTGGTTAAATTATACATTAATTAACGACATGCAAAACGACAATTTAATTGGTTAAATTAAAAATGGCTAAAAGGACATTAATAAACGGTTATTAAGAACATGATTAGGATCATATATATAAAATGGTTTATAGACATGAAAATGGATTTTCATAAGAACCATACACTAAATGCTTGTTGGTGTATGGCATAAAAGTTTTCTCAAACTAGAAATAATGAAAACTTAAAATCCCTTTAACACACTAGGTTAACAAGTTTAAACGCCATCCTATTGTATGACACTTAGACGTATTAAGGAACTTATAATGGGATAAAGGTCACCTAACCGTTATGAGCAAACTAATATGATTAAGGTAAATTTCGCACACTTGTGGGATAAAGGTCACCTAACCACTTGTATGTTAAGTTTACATGTCTAAACAAGTAGGACGACTTGATTTGGAAATCATGAACTTAGGGTCACCGAAGCATGATGAACAAATAGGCGTTGATGGGATAATATGTCATGCAAAAGGATTGCATGATCCCATAACTTAGAAGTTGCAAAAGGATTGCAATTGTCATATAATGACTACCTAGCTAAATCAAATGACGGGATAAAGGTCACTTAACCGAAATTTGGTTTACCGTTGGATTCTAAAATTTAATATATATCAATTGGATTTAAACGGTATTGATTGTTAAATTTAAAATCGATACTTAAATGAACTTTGTTAAATTTTGTAGATGGCCGCCAATAACAACAACATGCAAAACGCACCTATTAACTTGAACAACCTATCGTTAAGGTCTCTCCTCGAGAAAGACAAACTCAACCATACGAACTTTATGGATTGGTTCCACAATCTTAGGATTGTCCTCAAACTTGAGGATAAGGCGTATGTGTTAGAAGACCCCATTCCCGATCAACCCGACGAGGATGATACGGAAGGCATGGCTTATTGGGATAAGTATTGCGCCGATTCGGTGAAAGTCGCTTGCCTAATGCTTGGGACTATGATACCCGAACTCCAAAAGGATTTCGAGCATCATACTGCATACGACATGATCACGCAATTGAAGGAGATGTTCCTTCAATAAGCTCGTGTCGAGCGCTTTGAAACGGTCTGAGCGCTTCATGCATGTCGTATGGACGACTCCCAATCCATTTCATCTTATGTCCTTAAGATGAAAAGCCTCATTGATCGCGCAAACCGTCTTAATCTGAACATATCTAATGAGCTAGCCACGGATCTTATCCTAAACTCCTTGTCAAAGAGGTTTGACCAATTTGTAATTAATTACAATATGAATGGGATGGATAAGACCATTCGCGAACTTCATGGCATGCTTAGGACAGCAGAAACTAGCATGGGTAAGAGGACTTCACCCGTGCTATTGATCAATGATGGTGGGTCCAAAGGTAATAACACCTCTAAGCCAAAGGCGGCTAAGAGGAAAGGACCCGCCCATCAAGGCAAGGGAAAGGGGAGGATGGTTACCCCAACCAAAAACAAGAACAAGAAGCAAAAGGTTGCCGGACAAGCAAACCCCAAGGAAGACCCGTGCTTCGGTTGCGGTGAAATAGGTCACTGGAAACAAAACTGCCCGGTCTACCTTAAGGATTTGAAGGAAAAGAGGGATGCGGGGCAAACCTCAGGTAATATATATATGGTATATATAGATCTTAGTATTACTTCTTCTAATACATGGGTATTAGACACTGTATGTGGAACTCACATTTGCAATTCTTTGCAGGGGTTCAAAAGAAGTAGCAAGCAAACGGGAACATCAAGTTTCTTTATGGGTAATGGAGCCAAAGTGCAAGTGAAGGCTCAAGGAGACTTTGTATTAAATCTTCCAAGTGGTTTGGAACTTATTTTGAACAATGTTTTGTATGCACCGGATTTATGTCGAAACATTATTTCAGTTTCCCGTTTAAAACAATGTGGTTTTTATCTTAATTTTGTTAATGATGATATCCACGTTTATTTAGATAATGTATTCTATTTTAAGGCTTCGCCTTCAAATGGAATTTATGAATTGGTTCACGATGACACATCATCTAGTAGCTCAATATACCATACTAGCACCAAGAAACTCAAAAGGGATTTGAGTGATTCCTACTTATGGCATTGTCACCTTGGTCACATAAACAAGAATCGAATGCATACACTTCAAAAGAATGGCCTTTTGAAATCAAATGAACTAGACTCGTTTGATGTATGTGAATCTTGTTTACAAGGCAAAATGACTAAAACACCTTTCAAAGGGACCTATGAAAGGGCTAAGGACTTATTGGGATTAATACATTCATATGTATGTGGACCCTTTAAGCCCATAACTAGGAATGGTGAAAGATACTTCGTTACTTTCATTGATGACTTCAGTCGTTTCGGATATGTCTACTTGTTAAGACATAAGGACGAAACTTTTGAAGCATTCAAAGAGTATCAAAGCGAAGTACAAAATCAACTCAATAAGACCATCAAAGTATTTCGTACCGATAGAGGAGGTTAATACCTAAGTGATGCTTTCCAAGATCATCTTAGAAGTTGTGGGATTATCTCGCAACTCACTCCTCCTGGAACACCCCAACTGAATGGAGTTTTCGAAAGGAGGAACCGAACCCTAATGGATATGGTTCGATCTATGATGGCTAGAATCTCGTTACCTCTATCATTTTGGGGTTATTGTCTATGCTCCGCGGCTCGTATTTTAAATATGGCCCCAACCAAGAAAGTGGAACGAACACCTCATTAGATTTGGTTTGGAAAACCTCCATCTCTATCATAATTAAAGGTATGGGGATGTGAAGCTTACCCTAAGCGTTACGTCCCTAATAAGTTAAATGCTCGATCTACAAAGTGTATCTTCATAGGATATCCCAAGGATAATATGGGATATTATTTCTATGATCCCTCCGAACAGAATGTATTTGTTGCTCGGACGGCTGAATTCCTTGAAACTAAGTTCCTAATGGAAGGAAATAGTGAAAGGAAGATAGATCTTGAAGAGGTTCAAGATCAAGTAGATGATACACAATTGGTTGACACTAGCACTCAACATGAAAATGTTGAGAGTGATCAAATGGATGATCAAAATACACAAGACATTCGCAGATCTGGTAGGATTAGTAATCCTCCTGAGAGATATGGGTTTCTCATGGATGGTTGCTATGTGGTTGATTTGGATGAACCAATAAACTACCAAGATGCTTTATCAAGGATTGATAAAGATAAATGGCAGGAAGCCATGGTCGCTGAGATGCAATCCATGTATGACAACCAAGTTTGGGAACTTGTTACACAACCTGCTGGCTCAAGGCTAGTTGATTGTAAATGGCTTTTCAAAATGAAAACCGACATACATGGAAACTTGGATATATATAAAGCTAGACTTGTAGCAAAAGATTTCACTCAAACTCAAGGGGTTGACTATGATGAAACTTTTTTGCCTGTGGCAATGCTAAAGTCTATTAGGATATTACTTGCCATTGCTGCTCATTATGATTATGAAATATGGCAAATGGATGTCAAGACCGCTTTCCTAAATGGATATCTTGTGGAAGATGTCTATATGGTTCAGCCTGAAGGTTTTGTTGATCCAAAATATCCTAAAAAGGTATGCAAGTTAAAGAAGTCAATCTACGGATTGAAACAAGCATCTAGAATGTGGAATCATCGATTTAATGAGGAGGCCAAGAAATTTGGCTTCATTAAAAATGGTGATGAAGCTTGTGTATACAAGAAAGCTAGTGGGAGCACTATCATGTTCCTTGTACTATATGTGGATGATATATTGTTATTTGGAAACGATATTCCGGCAATGCAAGGTGTTAAAACTTGGCTAAGTAAATGCTTCTCCATTAAGGATCTTGGAGAAGCACAATACATTTTGGGGATTGGGATCTACAGGGATAGATCCAAAAAACTGATAGGTTTGAATCAAAGTGCATACATTGAAAAGATCTTGAAAAGGTTCAAGATGGAGAACTCTAAGAAAGGTTTGGTACCTATTCAAAGAGGAACACTCCTTAGTTCATCTCAGTGCCCCACCACGAAAGATGAACAAGAGAGAATGAAGAAAGTCCCATATGCATCTGCCATTGGGTCAATCATGTATGCAATGATATGCACTAGACCGGATGTGTCATGCGCTCTTAGCCAGACAAGCAGATACCAGAATAACCCAGGAAACAGTCATTGGATTGCTGTTAAAAGTATATTGAAATACCTTAGGAGGACTAAGGATATGTTTCTAATATATGGGTCTGGTGAGGAGGAGCTCGCTGTGAAAGGTTACCTGGATGCGAGTTCCCAAACTGATCGTGATGATTCTCGATCACAATCCGGTTATGTCTTCACATTAAATGGAGGTACGGTCTCTTGGAAGAGTTCAAAACAGGATGTTGTTGCATTATCCACTACAGAGTCGGAGTACATCACCGCATCATTGGCAGCTCAGGAAGCTGCATGGATGAAGAAATTCATCGACGACTTAGGAGTAGTCCCTTCTATTCAGGACCCTCTTGAGATCTTTTGTGACAACGAGGGTGCGATTGCTCAAATCAAGGAACCTCGTGCTCACCAAAAGACCCGTCACATTGAGCGGAGATTCAACTACATAAGGGATGAAGTTGAAAAAGGAAAGATATGTATTCGTAAAGTCCACACAGATCTAAATATAGCGGATCCACTTACGAAGCTCTTACATGGTGCAAAACATCAAGGGCATGTTAGTGCATTAGGGCTTCGATATTCTAGTGATTGGTCATGATCTGTTTTAAGTATTGTAACGGAACTAAATTGTTCAAACTCATTAATATAATTATGGTATTAATTTATTTTGAGTTATGTTCCTATTTTGCATATTTTATCCATGAATAAGTAATTATTCTAAATTCCGTAGTCCATCACATTTGTGGGAGCAAATGTGAGGTTTAGACTATTATGAACTCGGATTGGTATACATTCACGGGATGAATGTGGTGCAAGGTTGCAACCAAGGTTCATAGATATTTGTGGGATACAAATATTGGAAGACCCGCCCTCAAGACTTACTAAATGGAGCCTTTGTGGTTGATCACATGTAATCTTGAGTAAAGGCGAATATCATCGTATCCTCTGACCTGAGATACATATTGGGTTCGGACATTCACTAAGTATTGTGCCTTGATTCTTTCCTTCACTATTCTGAAATATGATAGTTCATAAGGAAGAGCTCAGGTATAATGCATAGTGTATGTCTAGGACATATGTAGTCAAGATGGAATTTGTCCCTCTTATTCGTTGAGAGTCAGATGTCTAAGGCCTGATAAAGTTAAATCTAGAAGAGAGTGATCACTCTATGTCTCTTGGATTTAACATGACATCTAGGACGAAAGGATGTGATGAAAGATTCACCTATTCATATTCGAGATGGGAACTCGAAAGGGATGATGTTATTGAATGGCACAAAGTCATAACATATTGGGGGTGATGGACGGTCGTTAGGTGGTATCTGTCACTTGCATTAATTTCCTATGTTTCTCGTGCAAGTGGGAGATTGAAGGTACTTTGTATGCCCGAGAGACATATTAAATTGATGTGGCTAATATGTTATGATCCAAGTCGGGTCATACCCAATAACAAACTTACCGACACCTCATACATATTTGATCTTAACGATTGGATCATTAATCAAATACGCGACATTTGGATTTTAGAAAATCGGGTTTCTAAAATATTATCACTTGAGATAAATTATTTGGTTAATTTATATATAATTGTTTATGGGTTTAAATGATTATATTGTGTTATATTTTATAAAAGGTTTTATAAAATATATAAGTTACAAAATAATACATAAGTTTATAATAAGTTTATAAACTTTTATAAACTTAAATGTATTATTATTAAACAAATATGTGGCAGAATTTTGGACTCCAAGGAAGGGCTCACATGCTTGTTTTGTTACTTTTAATACTACACAATTCCTCATAAGCATGCTCTACACTTCTACCAAGCATTGCACTTATTCTCTCATGTGAAATACATCAAAATACTTAAAAAACAAAAAAACTGCATAATCCTCTTTTGGTCAGCTGCTGGTGCCGTGGGGTTTTTGTAGCCAAAAGAGGTTCATAATTTGATTTTGCAAGTTTATTTTAAGTGTCAAATAAATCCTAACTAAAAGCTAGGGTGTTGGTGCAAAGTTTGGGGTATAATCTCTTGAGGTTTCATCACTTTGAGGCTTGCATTCATCATCATCTTCATCATCATCTTGCAACTTTGAAAACAACCCTCAACTAGCTTGAGGAGGTATAATCTCTAAACCCACTCTTAGTTTGTAAGTATGTTTCACAACTTGATCCTATTTGGGATTTAACTTTAAATGGTTAAAGATTTACAAGTTTTAAAATGGTAATTTATACGCTTCCGCAAATCTTATTTCTTGAATGATTATAAGTATTATGAAACTTGTTAAATCCCAACATACAATACATATAATACACAACATGATTACAACCCTCTAATCTGAATCACTGGTTTCTTCTTCTTTGGACTTGGTTCGTTTTCCTAATTTTCTAGGAATATATGGTGTTCCTCTAATACAAGCCGTCATTTTCCACAATGGTTTAGAAAAACCTGGTGGTTTAGAGGTTCCCGGGTCATTGTTACATTTTAGGAAATACGGATGTTGCCGATACATATAAAGTTCATCGGGGTTGGAATCGGGTTTCTCTATTTTTATACCTTTTCCCTTATTATTTTCTTTCGCTTTATTAAATTGGGTCGAGGTAATTTCTATAACATCATCGGAATCCTCATCGGGATCCGATTCATCGGAAAATTGGTAATCTTCCCAATATTTTTCTTCCTTGGCGGAAACACCATTGACCATTATTAACTTTGGTCCGTTGGTTGAGGATTTTTTTTATTTAATCGATTTACTATAGGTATCAATATTTCTTCCTCCGGGACCTCTTCTTCTTCCGGTTCCTCCTCTTCCGGTTCCTCTTCTTCCGGTTCCTCTTCGGGAATTTGTGAATCTTCCCAAAAAATATTCGACTCTTCATTATTATTAGGTGAATCGATGGGATTTGTACTAGTGGTAGACATCTATCACATAATATCAAACATATTAAGAAGTTAATATATCACATAATATTTACATGTTAATAATATATAGTTTCCAACAAAAGTGTTAAGCAATCGTTTTTAAAGAAAACACGGTCGAAGTCCAGACTCACTAATGTATCCTAACAAACTCGATAAGACACACTAATGCAAATTTCTGGTTCTCTAAGACCAACGCTCGGATACCAACTGAAATGTCCCGTTCATATTGATTATAAACGTTCCATATTAATTGATTTCGTCACGAGGTTTTGACCTCTATATGAGACGTTTTTCAAAGACTGTATTCATTTTTAAAACAACCATAACCTTTATTTTATCTATAAAGATTTAAAAAGCATTACGTAGATTATCAAATAATGATAATCTAAAATATACCGTTTACACACGACCATTACATAATGGTTTACAATAAGAATATATTACATCAAAAATAAGTTTCTTGAATGCAGTTTTTACATAAATATCATACAAGCATGTGCTCCAAATCTTGTCCTAATTTTAGTATGCAAAAGCGGAAGCTCTTAATAATCATCTGAGAATAAACATGCTTAAAACGTCAATAAAAATGTTGGTGAGTTATAGGTTTAACCTATATATTATCAAATCATAATAATAGACCACAAGATTTCATATTTCAATACATCCCATACATAGAGATAAAAATCAGTCATATGGTGAACACCTGGTAACCGAAATTAACAAGATGCATATAAGAATATCCCCTATAATTCCGGGAAATCCTTCGGACATGATAAAAAAAAATTCGAAGTACTAAAGCATCTGGTACTTTGGATGGGGTTCGTTAGGCCCAATAGATCTATCTTTAGGATTCGCGTCAATTAGTAGATCGGTTTACTAATTCTTAGGTTACCAAACAAAAGGGGCATATTCGGCTTCAATCATTCACCCATATAATGTAGTTTCATTTACTTGTGTCTATTTCGTAAAACATTTATAAACCTGCATGTATTCTCATCCCAAAATATTAGATTTTAAAAGTGGGACTATAACTTACTTTCACAGATTTTTACTTCATCGGGAAGTAAGACTTAGCCACTGGTCGATTCACGAACCTATAACAAATATGTACATATATATCAAAGTATGTTCAAAATATATTTACAACATTTCTAATACGTTTTAATGTTTTAAGTTTATTAAGTCAACTGTCCTCGTTAGTAACCTACAACTAGTTGTCCATAGTTAGATGTACAGAAATAAATTGATATATATTATCTTGACCCAATCCACGACCCAGTGTATACACGTCTCAGGCTAGATCACAACTTAAAGTATATATGTTTTTGGAATCAACCTCAACCCTGTATAGCTAACTCCAACATTACTGCATATAGAGTGTCTATAGTTGTTCCAAATAATATATATAGATGGGTCGATATGATTTGTCAAAACATTTGCATACGTGTCTATGGTATCCCAAGATTACATAATATATTAGAATATATGTATTATACAATATAAGTTAGCTAGGATATGATTAATATAGATTTGTTACCAATTTTCACGTAGCTACAACAAGTAAAAATATCCAATCTTGTTTTACCCATAACTTCTTCGTTTTAAATCCGTTTTGAGTGAATAAAATTCCTATGGTTTCATATTGAACTTAAGTTTATGAATCTAAACAGAAAAAGTATAGGTTTATAGTCGGAAATATAAGTTACATGTCATTTTTTGTAAGAGGTAGTCATTTCAGTCGAAAGAACGACTTCTTGATGACCATTTTGAAAAACATACTTCCACTTTGAGTTTAACCATGATTTTTGGATATAGTTTCATGTTCATAAGAAAAATCATTTTCCTAGAAGAACAAATTTTAAATCAAAGTTTATCATAGTTTTTAATTATCAAAACCAAAACAGCCCGCGGTGTTACTATGACGGCGTATGTCCGGTTTTACGGTATTTTTCGTGTTTCCAGGTTTTAAATCATTAAGTTAGCATATAATATAGATATAGAACATGTTTTTAGTTGATTTTAAAAGTCAAGTTAGAAGGATTAACTTTTGTTTGCGAACAAGTTTAGAATTAACTTAACTATGTTCTAGTGATTTCAAGTTTAAACCTTCGAATAAGGTAGTTTTATATATATGAATTGAATGATGTTATGAACATCATTACTACCTCAGGTTTTGTGGATAAACCAACTGGAAATAAGAAAAATAGATCTAGCTTCAAAGGATCCTTGGATGGCTTGAAAGTTCTTGAAGCAGAATCATGACACGAAAACAAGTTCAAGTAAGATTTCCACTCGAAATAAGATTGTTATAGTTATAGAAATTGAATCAAAGTTTGAATATGAGTATTACCTTGTATTAGAAAGATATCTTACTGTGAATAAGAAATATTTCTTGAGGTTGGATGATCACTTTACAAGATTGGAAGTAAGCTAGCAAACTTGGAAGTATTCTTGATTTTATGATACTAGAACTTATAGAATTTATGAAGAACACTTAGAACTTGAAGATAGAACTTGAGAGAGATCAATTTGATGAAGAAAATTGAAGAAAGAAAGTGTTTGTAGGTGTTTTTGGTTGTTGGTATATGGATTAGATATAAAGGATGTGTAATTTTATTTACATGTAAATAAGTCATGAATGATTACTAATACTTTTGTAATTTTATGAGATATTTCATGCTAGTTGCCAAATGATGGTTTCTACATGTGTTAGGTGACTCACATGGGCTGCTAAGAGCTGATCATTGGAGTGTATATACCAATAGTACATACATCTAAAAGCTGTGTATTGTACGAGTACGAATACGGGTGCATACGAGTAGAATTGTTGATGAAACTGAACGAGGATGTAATTGTAAGCATTTTTGTTAAGTAAAAGTATTTTGATAAGTGTCTTGAAGTCTTTCAAAAGTGTATGAATACATATTAAAACACTACATGTATATACATTTTAACTGAGTCGTTAAGTCATCGTTAGTCGTTACATTTAAATGTTGTTTTGAAACCTTTAGGTTAACGATCTTGTTAAATGTTGTTAACCCATTGTTTATTATATCTTGAGAGATTTTAAATTATTACATTATCATGATATTATGATATATTAATATATCTTAGTATGATATATATACAGTTAAATGTTGTTACAACGATAATCGTTACATATATGTCTCGTTTCGAAATCATTAAGTTAGTAGTCTTGTTTTTACATATGTAGTTCATTGTTAATACACTTAATGACATGTTTAATTATCATTTATCATGATTAAACATAGTGTAACAATATCTTAATATGATTCATATGTATTTAGTAAGACGTTGTTATAACGATAATCGTTATATATATCGTTTCGAGTTTCTTAATTCAATAAACTCAATTTTATGTATATAACTTATTGTTAAAATACCTAATGAGATACTTACTTATCATAATATCATGTTAACTATATATATAATCATATATATGTTATCATATAGTTTTTACAGGTTTTAACGTTCGTGAATCACCGGTCAACTTGGTTGGTCAATTGTCTATATGAAACCTATTTCAATTAATCAAGTCTTAAAAAGTTTGATTGCTTAACATGTTGGAAACTCTTAATCATGTAAATAACAATTTCATTTAATATATATAAACATAGAAAAGTTCGGGTCACTACAGATATCATAGCCGTTTTTGGGACACCTCGGGGTTAGCATACCATAGCCGTTTTTGGGCGCTAACTGATGGAATTTAACAAGTTTCAAAACAACATGTTCATGTAGTTTACACAATCATAAAACCAATTTTAAGATAGTTAATACGAGCGGAAGCATTAAAAGAACAAGTATATATATAAAACCGTTTTGTTAAATTCCATACTAATATCAAGTCTTGGAATCATACTTACATATAATACAAGTAAAAGAAGAAGATTATACCTCTTCAATGGTGAGTAATGAGCTGAATGGATAGCAGAATATGAAGAAGAAGATGATGGAGAAAATAGCTTCTAATTTGAAGCCTCAAGTGTGTAATACCCAAAGCCTTTTGTGCACCAACACCACCTTTAATTAGTTAGGATTTTAGACACTTGAATTAGCTAAATTTGCAAGCAAAAACTGCCTTCTTTCCTTTGCTAATTCACGGCCAGAACACAGCAAATGGGGAGAGCAAAATGTAGTATTTTTTGAAGTCACAAGACTCTCTTACTTAAGTCCTAACCTTTAGCAAAAGAGATGCTTGCATGTCTTAAGGAATGTGTAGTATTAAAAGCAACAAAATAGAGCATGGGTGTAGTGTCTTGTGTCTCCAAAAACGTCCACCAACAAGGGTTTTATAAGGAATTTAATTTTTATAAAACTTGTTATTTATATACAAGTAATAAAACCCATGTTATTTATTAAGTTACTTTCATTTTATAAACCATTTTATAAAATATAACACAACATAATTATTTATACCTATAAATAATTAAATCCTTAATATACATAAATTATCCAAATAATTTATCTCAAGTGATGATATTTTAGAAAACCGATTTTCTAAAGTTCAAGTGTCGCGTATTTGTTTAACGATCCAATCGTTAAGATTAAATACATATAAAGTGTTGGTAAGCTTGTTATTGGGTATGACCCGACTTGGATCATAACACATTAGCCACATTAATTTAATATGTCTCTCGGGCATACGAAATACCTTCAATCTCTCACTTGCACGAGAAACATAAGAAATTAATGCAAGTGATGGATACCACCTAACGACCGTCCATCACCCCCAATATGTTATGACTTTTGCCATTCAATAACATCATCCCTTTCGAGATCCCAACTCGAACATGAATAGGTGAATCTTTCATCACATCCTTTTGTCCTAGATGTCATGTTAAATCCAAGAGACACAGAGTGATCACTCTCTTCTAGATTTAACTTTATCAGGCCTTAGACATCTGACTCTCAACGAATAAGAGGGACAAATTCCATCTTGACTACATACGTCCTAAATATGTACCTTGCATTATGCCTGAGCTCTTCCTTGTGAACTACCATATTTCAGAATAGCGAAGGAAAGAATCAAGGCACAATACCTGGTAAATATCCGAATCCAATACGTATCTCAGGTCAGAGGATACAATGATATTCGCCTTTACTCAAGATTACATGTGATCAACCACAAAGGCTCCATTTAGTAAATCTTGAGGGCGGGTCTTCCAATATTTGTATACTACAAATATCTATGAACCTTGGTTGCAACCTTGCCCCACATTCATCCCGTGAATGTATACCAATCCAAGTTCATAATAGTCTAAACCTCACACTTGCTCCCACAAATGTGATTGTAGTGACCCGAACTTTTCCATGTTTATATATATTAATTGAGATTGATGTTTACATGATTAAATGTTTCCAACATGTTAAGCAATCAAACTTGTTAAGACTTGATTAATTGAAATAGGTTTCATATAGACAATTGACCACCCAAGTTGACCGGTGATTCACGAACGTTAAAACTTGTAAAAAAACTATATGATGACATATATATGGTTATATATATAGTTAACATGATATTATGATAAGTAAACATATCATTAATTATATTAACAATGAACTACATATGTAAAAACAAGACTACTAACTTAATGATTTTGAAACGAGACATATATGTAACGTTTATCGTTGTAACGACATTTAATGTATATATATCATATTAAGAGATATTCGTACATCATAATATCATGATAATATAATAATTTAAAATCTCTTTTGTTATTATAAACATTGGGTTAACAACATTTAACAAGATCGTTAACCTAAAGGTTTCAAAACAACACTTACATGTAACGACTAACGATGACTTAACGACTCAGTTAAAATGTATATACATGTAGTGTTTTAATATGTATTTATACACTTTTGAAAGACTTCAATACACTTATCAAAATACTTCTACTTAACAAAAATGCTTACAATTACATTCTCGTTCAGTTTCATCAACAATTCTACTCGTATGCACCCGTATTCGTACTCGTACAATACACAGCTTTTAGATGTATGTACTATTGGTATATACACTCCAATGATCAGCTCTTAGCAGCCCATGTGAGTCACCTAACACATGTGGGAACCATCATTTGGCAACTAGCATGAAATATCCCATAAGATTACAAAAATATGAGTAATCATTCATGACTTATTTACATGAAAACAAAATTACATATCCTTTATATCTAATCCATACACCAACGACCAAAAACACCTACAAACACTTTCATTCTTCAATTTTCTTCATCTAATTGAACTCTCTCAAGTTCTATCTTCAAGTTCTAAGTGTTCTTCATAAATTCCAAAAGTTCTAGTTTCATAAAATCAAGAATACTTTTAAGTTTGCTAGCTCACTTCCAATCTTGTAAGGTGATCATCCAACCTCAAGAAATCTTTGTTTCTTACAGTAGGTTATCATTCTAATACAAGGTAATAATCATATTCAAACTTTGGTTCAATTTCTATAACTATAACAATCTTATTTCAAGTGATGATCTTACTTGAACTTGTTTTCGTGTCATGATTTTGCTTCAAGAACTTTGAGTCATCCAAGGATCCATTGAAGCTAGATCCATTTTTCTCTTTTCCAGTAGGTTCATCCAAGGAACTTAAGGTAGTAATGATGTTCATAACATCATTCGATTCATACATATAAAGCTATCTTATTCGAAGGTTTAAACTTGTAATCACTAGAACATAGTTTAGTTAATTCTAAACTTGTTCGCAAACAAAAGTTAATCCTTCTAACTTGACTTTTAGAATCAACTAAACACATGTTCTATATCTATATGATATGCTAACTTAATGATTTAAAATCTGGAAACACGAAAAACACCGTAAAACCGGATTTACGCCGTCGTAGTAACACAGCGGGCTGTTTTGGGTTAGTTAATTAAAAACTATGATAAACTTTGATTTAAAAGTTGTTATTCTGAGAAAATGATTTTTATTATGAACATGAAACTATATTCAAAAATTATGGTTAAACTCAAAGTGGAAGTATGTTTTCTAAAATGGTCATCTAGACGTCGTTCTTTCGACTGAAATGACTACCTTTACAAAAACGACTTGTAACTTATTTTTCCGACTAGAAACCTATAATTTTTTTTGTTTAGATTCATAAAATAGAGTTCAATATGAAACCATAGCAATTTGATTCACTCAAAACGGATTTAAAATGAAGAAGTTATGGGTAAAACAAGATTGGATAATTTTTCTCATTTTAGCTACGTGAAAATTGGTAACAAATCTATTCCAACCATAACTTAATCAACTTGTATTATATATTATGTAATCTTGAGATACCATAGACACGTATACAATGTTTCGACCTATCATGTCGACACATCTATATATATTTCGGAACAACCATAGACACTCTATATGTGAATGTTGGAGTTAGCTATACAGGGTTGAGGTTGATTCCAAAATATATATAGTTTGAGTTGTGATCAATACTGAGATACGTATACACTGGGTCGTGGATTGATTCAAGATAATATTTATCGATTTATTTCTGTACATCTAACTGTGGACAACTAGTTGTAGGTTACTAACGAGGACAGCTGACTTAATAAACTTAAAACATCAAAATATATTAAAAGTGTTGTAAATATATTTTGAACATACTTTGATATATATGTATATATTGTTATAGGTTCGTGAATCAACCAGTGGCCAAGTCTTACTTCCCGACGAAGTAAAAATCTGTGAAAGTGAGTTATAGTCCCACTTTTAAAATCTAATATTTTTGGGATGAGAATACATGCAGGTTTTATAAATGATTTACAAAATAGACACAAGTACGTGAAACTACATTCTATGGTTGAATTATCGAAATCGAATATGCCCCTTTTTATTAAGTCTGGTAATCTAAGAATTAGGGAACAGACACCCTAATTGACGCGAATCCTAAAGATAGATCTATTGGGCCTAACAAACCCCATCCAAAGTACCGGATGCTTTAGTACTTCGAAATTTATATCATATCCGAAGGGTGTCCCGGAATGATGGGGATATTCTTATATATGCATCTTGTTATTGTCGGTTACCAGGTGTTCACCATATGAATGATTTTTATCTCTATGTATGGGATGTGTATTGAAATATGAAATCTTGTGGTCTATTGTTACGATTTGATATATATAGGTTAAACCTATAACTCACCAACATTTTTGTTGACGTTTTAAGCATGTTTATTCTCAGGTGATTATTAAGAGCTTCCGCTGTCGCATACTTAAATAATGACAAGATTTGGAGTCCATGCTTGTATGATATTGTGTAAAAACTGCATTCAAGAAACTTATTTTGTTGTAACATATTTGTATTGTAAACCATTATGTAATGGTCGTGTGTAAACAGGATATTTTAGATTATCATTATTTGATAATCTACGTAAAGCTTTTTAAACCTTTATTGATGAAATAAAGGTTATGGTTTGTTTAAAAATGAATGCAGTCTTTGAAAAAACGTCTCATATAGAGGTCAAAACCTCGCAACGAAATCAATTAATATGGAACGTTTTTAATCAATAAGAACGGGACATTTCAGTTGGTATCAGAGCGTTGGTCTTAGAGAACCAGAAAATTTGCATTAGTGTGTCTTATCGAGTTTGTTAGGATGCATTAGTGAGTCTGGACTTCGACCGTGTTTTCTTTAAAAATGATTGCTTAACATTTTTGTTGGAAACTATATATTTTTAACATATGAATATTATGTGATATATTAATCTCTTAACGTGTTTGATATTATGTGATAGATGTCTACCTCTAGAACAAGTCCCATTGACTCACCTAATAATAATGAAGAGTCAAATGTAAATTGGAATGATTTGTGGACTGATTCACAAGTTCCCGAAGAGGAACCGGAAGAAGAGTCGGAACCGGAAGAAGAATCGGAACCGGAAGAAGAATCGGAACCGGATGAAGAAATAGAACCGGTGGGGGAAATAATAAAACGGTTAAGTAAAAGAA
This sequence comes from Rutidosis leptorrhynchoides, assembly GCF_046630445.1. NCBI lineage: Eukaryota > Viridiplantae > Streptophyta > Magnoliopsida > Asterales > Asteraceae > Rutidosis > Rutidosis leptorrhynchoides. The sequence goes on from NC_092340.1 coordinate 206,707,961, forward strand.
AATCCTCAACCAACCAACCAAAGTTAATTATGGTCAATGGTGTTTCCGTCAAGGAAGCAAAATATTGGGAGGATTACCAATTCTCCGATGAATCGGATTCCGACGAGAATTCCGATGATGTTATAGAAATTACCCCAACTGAATTTAAAAAGGCAAAAGAAAATAATAAGGGAAAGGGCATAAAAATAGAGAAATCTAATTCCAACCCCGATGAACTTTATATGTATCGTCAACCCCCGAAGTCCTTAAGTTGTAACAATGACCCGGGAACCTCTAAACCACCAGGTTTTTCTAAACCAATGTGGACAACGACGGCTCGTATTAGGGGAACATCATATATCCCTAGAAACTTGGCAAAACGAACCAAAACCGAAGAAGAAGAAACGAGTGAGTCGGAATAAGATAGTTGTATTCGTGTGGTGTAATATATGGAATATAGTGTTCTTATGCTTTATGATATATGTAAAAATTGCTTGTATTAATAAGTATTTTTTTTATGAATCTAACTCTTGTCTATTTTACAGTTTAAAAACACAAAATGGATAGACAACCCAATATTTTAAGAGACCTACCCGGAGACATGATTGATGAAATCTTGTCTAGAGTCGGCCAGAATTCTTCGGCACAACTATTTAAGGCGAGATCAGTTTGTAAGACATTCGAAGAACGTTCCAAGAATGTCTTGGTTTATAAGAGACTTTCGTTTGAAAGATGGGGGATATCACATTGGGAAACCCATAAGTTACGATGTGTTTACTTTGACGCATATATTGCGGGGAACCCAAATGCTATTTTACGCAACGGGTTAAGAAATTATTTTGACTCAATATATCCGAATATTGGACTTCGTGATTTAGAAAAAGCGGCTAACATGCAACATAAAGAAGCATGTTATGCTTACGGATTAGTAATGTTCGCTTCTCACCAAAGTGAGAACAAGAACATCGGGCTACAACTATTAAACAAAACGTTTCCACAAGTGACGGAGTCGGTAATTGGGGTAAGAAATGAGGTTTTTAGATTATTACGGGACTGTTGGACATTACGTAACCCTCGTCCCTTTGATGACGTTACAACACGCTGTCTTATCAACGGCCATAACGGTTATGTTGCACAAGACCAAGGATGGGAAGTAGTCCTAGTAAAACCAGAATGCATGCCTTGTTTCTGGACGTATGAATTACGTGTCTTTATTGCCTTTGCTGAACGACTTGTGTACTAGCTAGAATTGTCTTCACAATTATCTTGTATCAAAGTTATTGTGTGCTATATTTCATGCTTTATGTAAAATAAGCGGTATTGTAAGTTTGTAAAATATTGTATAAAAGTTTGAACGCGAAATATTATTATAATCAGTTTTTCATATAGAATTGTAGTAGTTGAATTGTATATTAGCTACTAAGTATGAACTTAACGGGTAGGTACTACCCGAATTTAAACTTATAAAACGCTAATATGAAGAAAAAGCTTTTATAAATGAGTTCATATTATGCTACGAAATACTATTAACTACTCTTAATATTCTGTATGATTAACTTGTTCCATTTAACTATTTTGAAGGAAATGGCACCGACTACTCGACACACCGTGAATATGAATGAAGAGGAATTCCGTACTTTTCTAGCTTCAAACATAGCCGCAGTACAGGCTGCGCTACATACCAACAATAACCTTGGATCTAGCAGTACAGGAAATCGTGTAGGATGCACCTACAAAGAATTCACTGCCTGCAAACCTTTGGAATTTGATGGAACCGAAGGACCGATCGGATTGAAACGGTGGACCGAGAAGGTTGAATCGGTGTTTGCCATAAGTAAGTGTACTGAAGAGGACAAAGTGAAGTACGCTACGCATACCTTCACAGGTTCTGCGTTAACATGGTGGAATACCTATCTAGAGCAAGTGGGACAAGATGATGCGTACGCACTACCGTGGTCAGCATTCAAGCACTTGATGAACGAGAAGTACCGTCCCAGAACCGAGGTCAATAAGCTCAAGACAGAACTTAGAGGGTTACGAACCCAAGGATTTGATATTACCACGTACGAAAGACGATTCACAGAATTATGCCTATTGTGTCCGGGAGCATTCGAAGATGAGGAAGAGAAGATCGACGCGTTTGTGAAAGGATTACCGGAAAGAATCCAAGAAGATATAAGTTCACACGAGCCCGCCTCCATACAACAGGCATGTAGAATGGCTCACAAACTAGTGAACCAGATTGAAGAAAGAATTAAAGAACAGACTGCTGAAGAGGCCAATGTGAAGCAAGTCAAAAGAAAGTGGGAGGAAAACGGTGATAAGAATCACCAATACAACAACAACAGCAATTACAACAATAATCGCAACAATTATCCCAACAATCGCAACATCAATCGCAACTACAACAAACGGCCCAACAACAACAACAACAACAACAACAGCAACTACAACAATCATCCCAACAACAATAATAACCGCAACAACAACAACAACAATCAGAAGCAACTATGCCAAAGGTGTGAAAAGAATCACTCGGGGTTCTGCACCAAATTTTGCAACAAGTGTAAAAGAAATGGTCATAGCGCGGCGAAGTGGGAGGTCTACGGACCAGGGGTTAATAGAACAAAAGGAACAAATGGTGTCGGAACGAGTAATGGCGGAGCAAGTAGTGTCGGAGCAAGCTATTCCAATGTAGTTTGTTATAAATGTGGAAAACCGGGCCACATTATTAGAAATTGCCCGAACCAGGAGAACACGAATGGACAAGGCCGCGGAAGAGTTTTCAATATTAATGCGGCAGAGGCACAGGAAGACCCGGAGCTTGTTACGGGTACGTTTCTTATTGACAATAAATCTGCTTACGTTTTATTTGATTCGGGTGCGGATAGAAGCTATATGAGTAGAGATTTTTGTGCTAAATTAAGTTGTCCATTGACGCCTTTGGATAGTAAATTTTTACTCGAATTAGCAAATGGTAAATTAATTTCAGCAGATAATATATGTCGGAATCGAGAAATTAAACTGGTTAGCGAAACATTTAAGATTGATTTGATACCAGTAGAGTTAGGGAGTTTTGATGTGATAATCGGTATAGACTGGTTGAAAGAAGTGAAAGCGGAGATCGTTTGTTACAAAAATGCAATTCGCATTATACGAGAAAAAGGAAAACCCTTAATGGTGTACGGAGAAAAGGGCAACACGAAGCTACATCTTATTAGTAATTTGAAAGCACAAAAACTAATAAGAAAAGGTTGCTATGCTGTTCTAGCACACGTCGAGAAAGTACAAACTGAAGAAAAGAGCATCAATGATGTTCCCGTCGCAAAAGAATTTCCCGATGTATTTCCGAAAGAATTACCGGGATTACCCCCACATCGATCCGTTGAATTTCAAATAGATCTTGTACCAGGAGCTGCACCAATGGCTCGTGCTCCTTACAGACTCGCACCCAGCGAGATGAAAGAACTGCAAAGCCAATTACAAGAACTTTTAGAGCGTGGTTTCATTCGACCAAGCACATCACCGTGGGGAGCTCCTGTTTTGTTTGTCAAGAAGAAAGATGGTACATTCAGGTTGTGTATCGACTACCGAGAGTTGAACAAACTTACCATCAAGAATCGCTACCCACTACCGAGAATCGACGACTTATTTGATCAACTACAAGGCTCGTCTGTTTATTCAAAGATTGACTTACGTTCCGGGTATCATCAAATGCGGGTGAAAGAAGATGATATTCCAAAGACTGCTTTCAGAACACGTTACGGTCATTACGAGTTTATGGTCATGCCGTTTGGTTTAACTAATGCACCAGCTGTATTCATGGACCTTATGAACCGAGTGTGTGGACCATACCTTGACAAGTTTGTCATTGTTTTCATTGATGACATACTTATTTACTCAAAGAATGACCAAGAACACGGTGAACATTTGAGAAAGGTGTTAGAAGTATTGAGGAAGGAAGAATTGTACGCTAAGTTTTCAAAGTGTGCATTTTGGTTGGAAGAAGTTCAATTCCTCGGTAACATAGTGAACAAAGAAGGTATTAAGGTGGATCCGGCAAAGATAGAAACTGTTGAAAAGTGGGAAACCCCGAAAACTCCGAAACACATACGCCAGTTTTTAGGACTAGCTGGTTACTACAGAAGGTTCATCCAAGACTTTTCCAGAATAGCAAAACCCTTGACTGCATTAACGCATAAAGGGAAGAAATTTGAATGGAATGATGAACAAGAGAAAGCGTTTCAGTTATTGAAGAAAAAGCTAACTACGGCACCTATATTGTCATTGCCTGAAGGGAATGATGATTTTGTGATTTATTGTGACGCATCAAAGCAAGGTCTCGGTTGTGTATTAATGCAACGAACGAAGGTGATTGCTTATGCGTCTAGACAATTGAAGATTCACGAACAAAATTATACGACGCATGATTTGGAATTAGGCGCGGTTGTTTTTGCATTAAAGACTTGGAGGCACTACTTATATGGGGTCAAAAGTATTATATATACCGACCACAAAAGTCTTCAACACATATTTAATCAGAAACAACTGAATATGAGGCAGCGTAGGTGGATTGAATTATTGAATGATTACGACTTTGAGATTCGTTACCACCCGGGGAAGGCAAATGTGGTAGCCGATGCCTTGAGCAGGAAGGACAGAGAACCCATTCGAGTAAAATCTATGAATATAATGATTCCTAATAACCTTACTACTCAAATAAAGGAGGCGCAACAAGGAGTTTTAAAAGAGGGAAATTTAAAGGATGAAATACCCAAAGGATCGGAGAAGCATCTTAATATTCGGGAAGACGGAACCCGGTATAGGGCTGAAAGGATTTGGGTACCAAAATTTGGAGATATGAGAGAAATGGTACTTAGAGAAGCTCATAAAACCAGATACTCAATACATCCTGGAACGGGGAAGATGTACAAGGATCTCAAGAAACATTTTTGGTGGCCGGGTATGAAAGCCGATGTTGCTAAATACGTAGGAGAATGTTTGACGTGTTCTAAGGTCAAAGCTGAGCATCAGAAACCATCAGGTCTACTTCAACAACCCGAAATCCCGGAATGGAAATGGGAAAACATTACCATGGATTTCATCACTAAATTGCCAAGGACTGCAAGTGGTTTTGATACTATTTGGGTAATAGTTGATCGTCTCACCAAATCAGCACACTTCCTACCAATAAGAGAAGATGACAAGATGGAGAAGTTAGCACGACTGTATTTGAAGGAAGTCGTCTCCAGACATGGAATACCAATCTCTATTATCTCTGATAGGGATGGCAGATTTATTTCAAGATTCTGGCAGACATTACAGCAAGCATTAGGAACTCATCTAGACATGAGTACTGCCTATCATCCACAAACTGATGGGCAGAGCGAAAGGACGATACAAACGCTTGAAGACATGCTACGAGCATGTGTTATTGATTTCGGAAACAGTTGGGATCGACATCTACCGTTAGCAGAATTTTCCTACAACAACAGCTACCATTCAAGCATTGAGATGGCGCCGTTTGAAGCACTTTATGGTAGAAAGTGCAGGTCTCCGATTTGTTGGAGTGAGGTGGGGGATAGACAGATTACGGGTCCGGAGATTATACAAGAAACTACCGAGAAGATCATCCAAATTCAACAACGATTGAAAACCGCCCAAAGTCGACAAAAGAGCTACGCTGACATTAAAAGAAAAGATATAGAATTTGAAATTGGAGAGATGGTCATGCTTAAAGTTTCACCTTGGAAAGGCGTTGTTCGATTTGGTAAACGAGGGAAATTAAATCCAAGGTATATTGGACCATTCAAGATTATTGATCGTGTCGGACCAGTAGCTTACCGACTTGAGTTACCTCAACAACTCGCGGCTTTACATAACACTTTCCACGTCTCGAATTTGAAGAAATGTTTTGCTAAAGAAGATCTCACTATTCCGTTAGATGAAATCCAAATCAACGAAAAACTCCAATTCATCGAAGAACCCGTCGAAATAATGGATCGTGAGGTTAAAAGACTTAAGCAAAACAAGATACCAATTGTTAAGGTTAGATGGAATGCTCGTAGAGGACCCGAGTTCACCTGGGAGCGTGAAGATCAGATGAAGAAGAAATACCCGCATCTATTTCCAGAAGATTCGTCAACACCTTCAACAGCTTAAAATTTCGGGACGAAATTTATTTAACGGGTAGGTACTGTAGTGACCCGAACTTTTCCATGTTTATATATATTAATTGAGATTGATGTTTACATGATTAAATGTTTCCAACATGTTAAGCAATCAAACTTGTTAAGACTTGATTAATTGAAATAGGTTTCATATAGACAATTGACCACCCAAGTTGACCGGTGATTCACGAACGTTAAAACTTGTAAAAAAACTATATGATGACATATATATGGTTATATATATAGTTAACATGATATTATGATAAGTAAACATATCATTAATTATATTAACAATGAACTACATATGTAAAAACAAGACTACTAACTTAATGATTTTGAAACGAGACATATATGTAACGTTTATCGTTGTAACGACATTTAATGTATATATATCATATTAAGAGATATTCGTACATCATAATATCATGATAATATAATAATTTAAAATCTCTTTTGTTATTATAAACATTGGGTTAACAACATTTAACAAGATCGTTAACCTAAAGGTTTCAAAACAACACTTACATGTAACGACTAACGATGACTTAACGACTCAGTTAAAATGTATATACATGTAGTGTTTTAATATGTATTTATACACTTTTGAAAGACTTCAATACACTTATCAAAATACTTCTACTTAACAAAAATGCTTACAATTACATTCTCGTTCAGTTTCATCAACAATTCTACTCGTATGCACCCGTATTCGTACTCGTACAATACACAGCTTTTAGATGTATGTACTATTGGTATATACACTCCAATGATCAGCTCTTAGCAGCCCATGTGAGTCACCTAACACATGTGGGAACCATCATTTGGCAACTAGCATGAAATATCTCATAAGATTACAAAAATATGAGTAATCATTCATGACTTATTTACATGAAAACAAAATTACATATCCTTTATATCTAATCCATACACCAACGACCAAAAACACCTACAAACACTTTCATTCTTCAATTTTCTTCATCTAATTGAACTCTCTCAAGTTCTATCTTCAAGTTCTAAGTGTTCTTCATAAATTCCAAAAGTTCTAGTTTCATAAAATCAAGAATACTTTCAAGTTTGCTAGCTCACTTCCAATCTTGTAAGGTGATCATCCAACCTCAAGAAATCTTTGTTTCTTACAGTAGGTTATCATTCTAATACAAGGTAATAATCATATTCAAACTTTGGTTCAATTTCTATAACTATAACAATCTTATTTCAAGTGATGATCTTACTTGAACTTGTTTTCGTGTCATGATTTTGCTTCAAGAACTTTGAGCCATCCAAGGATCCATTGAAGCTAGATCCATTTTTCTATTTTCCAGTAGGTTCATCCAAGGAACTTAAGGTAGTAATGATGTTCATAACATCATTCGATTCATACATATAAAGCTATCTTATTTGAAGGTTTAAACTTGTAATCACTAGAACATAGTTTAGTTAATTCTAAACTTGTTCGCAAACAAAAGTTAATCCTTCTAACTTGACTTTTAGAATCAACTAAACACATGTTCTATATCTATATGATATGCTAACTTAATGATTTAAAACCTGGAAACACGAAAAACACCGTAAAACCGGATTTACGCCGTCGTAGTAACACCGCGGGCTGTTTTGGGTTAGTTAATTAAAAACTATGATAAACTTTGATTTAAAAGTTGTTATTCTGAGAAAATGATTTTTATTATGAACATGAAACTATATCCAAAAATTATGGTTAAACTCAAAGTGGAAGTATGTTTTCTAAAATGGTCATCTAGACGTCGTTCTTTCGACTGAAATGACTACCTTTACAAAAACGACTTGTAACTTATTTTTCCGACTAGAAACCTATAATTTTTTTTGTTTAGATTCATAAAATAGAGTTCAATATGAAACCATAGCAATTTGATTCACTCAAAACGGATTTAAAATGAAGAAGTTATGGGTAAAACAAGATTGGATAATTTTTCTCATTTTAGCTACGTGAAAATTGGTAACAAATCTATTCCAACCATAACTTAATCAACTTGTATTATATATTATGTAATCTTGAGATACCATAGACACGTATACAATGTTTCGACCTATCATGTCGACACATCTATATATATTTCGGAACAACCATAGACACTCTATATGTGAATGTTGGAGTTAGCTATACAGGGTTGAGGTTGATTCCAAAATATATATAGTTTGAGTTGTGATCAATACTGAGATACGTATACACTGGGTCGTGGATTGATTCAAGATAATATTTATCGATTTATTTCTGTACATCTAACTGTGGACAACTAGTTGTAGGTTACTAACGAGGACAGCTGACTTAATAAACTTAAAACATCAAAATATATTAAAAGTGTTGTAAATATATTTTGAACATACTTTGATATATATGTATATATTGTTATAGGTTCGTGAATCAACCAGTGGCCAAGTCTTACTTCCCGACGAAGTAAAAATCTGTGAAAGTGAGTTATAGTCCCACTTTTAAAATCTAATATTTTTGGGATGAGAATACATGCAGGTTTTATAAATGATTTACAAAATAGACACAAGTACGTGAAACTACATTCTATGGTTGAATTATCGAAATCGAATATGCCCCTTTTTATTAAGTCTGGTAATCTAAGAATTAGGGAACAGACACCCTAATTGACGCGAATCCTAAAGATAGATCTATTGGGCCTAACAAACCCCATCCAAAGTACCGGATGCTTTAGTACTTCGAAATTTATATCATATCCGAAGGGTGTCCCGGAATGATGGGGATATTCTTATATATGCATCTTGTTATTGTCGGTTACCAGGTGTTCACCATATGAATGATTTTTATCTCTATGTATGGGATGTGTATTGAAATATGAAATCTTGTGGTCTATTGTTACGATTTGATATATATAGGTTAAACCTATAACTCACCAACATTTTTGTTGACGTTTTAAGCATGTTTATTCTCAGGTGATTATTAAGAGCTTCCGCTGTCGCATACTTAAATAAGGACAAGATTTGGAGTCCATGCTTGTATGATATTGTGTAAAAACTGCATTCAAGAAACTTATTTTGTTGTAACATATTTGTATTGTAAACCATTATGTAATGGTCGTGTGTAAACAGGATATTTTAGATTATCATTATTTGATAATCTACGTAAAGCTTTTTAAACCTTTATTGATGAAATAAAGGTTATGGTTTGTTTAAAAATGAATGCAGTCTTTGAAAAAACGTCTCATATAGAGGTCAAAACCTCGCAACGAAATCAATTAATATGGAACGTTTTTAATCAATAAGAACGGGACATTTCAGTGATCGACTACGGAATTTAGAATAATTGCTTATTCATGGATAAAATATGCAAAATAGGAACTTAACTCAAAATAAATTAAACCATAATTATATTAATGATTTTGAACAATTTCGTTCCGTTACAATACTTAAAACAGATCATGACCAATCACTAGAATATCGAAGCCTTAATGCACAAACATGTACTGCATGTTTTGATCCATGTAAGAGCTTCGTGAGAGGATCCGCTATATTAAGATCTGTGTGAACTTTGCGAATACATATCTTTCCCTTTTCAACTTCATCCCTTATGTAGTTGAATCTCCGCTTAATGTGACGGATCTTTTGGTGAGCACGAGGTTCTTTGATTTGAGCAATCGCACCCTCGTTGTCACAAAAGATCTCAAGAGGGTCCTGAATGGAAGGGACTACTCCTAAGTCGTCGATGAATTTCTTCATCCATGCAGCTTCCTGAGCTGCCAATGATGCGGCGATGTACTCCGACTCTGTAGTGGATAATGCAACAACATCCTGTTTTGAACTCTTCCAAGAGACTGCACCTCCATTTAACGTGAAGACATAACCGGATTGTGATCGAGAATCATCACGATCAGTTTGGAAACTCGCATCCACGTAACCTTTCACGGCGAGCTCCTCCTCACCAGACCCATATATTAGAAACATATCCTTAGTCCTCCTAAGGTATTTCAATATACTTTTAACAGCAATCCAATGACTGTTTCCTGGGTTATTCTGGTATCTGCTTGTCAGGCTAAGAGTGCATGACACATCCGGTCTAGTGCATATCATTACATATATGATTGACCCAATGGCAGAATCATATGGGACTTTCTTCATTCTCTCTTGTTCATCTTTCGTGGTGGGGCACTGAGATGAACTAAGGAGTGTTCCCCTTTGAATAGGTAACAAACCTTTCTTAGAGTTCTCCATCTTGAACCTTTTCAAGATCTTTTCAATGTATGCACTTTGATTCAAACATATCAGTTTCTTGGATCTATTCCTATAGATCCCAATCCCTAAAACATATTGTGCTTCTCCAAGATCCTTAATGGAGAAGCATTTACTTAGCCAAGTTTTAACTCCTTGCATTGCCGGAATATCATTTCCAAATAACAATATATCATCCACATATAGTACAAGGAACATGATAGTGCTCCCACTAGCTTTCTTATATACACAAGCTTCATCACCATTTTTAATGAAGCTAAATTTCTCAGCTTCCTCATTAAAACGATGATTCCACATTCTAGATGCTTGTTTCAATCCATAGATTGACTTCTTTAAATTGCATACCTTTTTAGGATATTTCGGATCAACAAAACCTTCAGGCTGAACCATATAGACATCTTCCACAAGATATCCATTTAGGAAAGCGGTCTTGACATCCATTTGCCATATTTCATAATCATAATGAGCAGCAATGGCAAGTAATATCTTAATAGACTTTAGCATTGCCACAGGCGAAAAAGTTTCATCATAGTCAACCCCTTGAGTTTGAGTGAAACCTTTTGCTACAAGTCTAGCTTTATATGTATCCAAGTTTCCATGTATGTCGGTTTTCATTTAGAAAATCCATTTACAATCAACTAGCCTTGAGCCAGCAGGTTGTGTAACAAGTTCCCAAACTTGGTTGTCATACATGGATTGCATCTCAGCGTTCATGGCTTCCTGCCATTTATCTTTATCAATCCTTGATAAAGCATCTTGGTAGTTTATTGGTTCATCCAAATCAACCACATAGCAACCATCCATGAGAAACCCATATCTCTCAGGAGGATTACTATTCCTACCAGATCTGCGAATGTCTTGTGTATTTTGATCATCCATTTGATCACTCTCAACATTTTCATGTTGAGTGCTAGTGTCAACCAATTGTGTATCATCTACTTGATCTTGAACCTCTTCAAGATCTATCTTCCTTTCACTACTTCCTTCCATTAGGAACTTAGTTTCAAGGAATTCTGCCTTCGGAGCAACAAATACATTCTGCTCGGATGGATCATAGAAATAATATCCCATATTATCCTTGGGATATCCTATGAAGATACACTTCGTGGATAGAGCATTCAACTTATTAGAGACGTAACGCTTAGGATAAGCTTCACATCCCCATACCTTTAAGTATGATAGAGATGGAGGTTTTCCAAACCACATCTCATGAGGTGTTCGTTCCACTTTCTTGGTTGGGGCCATATTTAAAATACGAGCCTCGGAGCATAGACAATAACCCCAAAATGATAAAGGTAACAAGCTTCTAGCCATCATAGATCGAACCATATCCATTAGGGTTCGGTTCCTCCTTTCGGAAACTCCATTCAGTTGAGGTGTTCCAGGTGGAGTAAGTTGTGAGATAATCCCACAACTCCTAAGATGATCTTGGAAAGCATCGCTTAGGTATTCACCTCCTCTATCGGTACGAAGTACCTTGATTGTCTTATTGAGTTGATTTTGTACTTCGCTTTGGTACTCTTTGAATGCTTCAAAAGTTTCGTCCTTATGTCTTAACAAGTAGACATATCTGAAATGACTGAAGTCATCAATTAAAGTAACGAAGTATCTTTCACCATTCCTAGTTATGGGCTTAAAGGGTCCACATACATCCGAATGTATTAATCCCAATAAGTCCTTAGCCCTTTCAAAGGTCCCTTTGAAAGGTGCTTTAGTCATTTTGCCTTGTAAACAAGATTCACATACATCAAACGAGTCTAGTTCATTTGATTTCAAAAGGCCATTCTTTTGAAGTGTATGCATTCGATTCTTGTTTATGTGACCAAGGCGACAATGCCATAAGTAGGAATCACTCAAATCCCTTTTGAGTTTCTTGGTGCTAGTATGGTATATTGAGCTACTAGATGATGTGTCATTATGAACCAATTCATAAATTCCATTTGAAGGTGAAGCCTTAAAATAGAATACATTATCTAAATAAACGTGGATATCATCATTAACAAAATTAAGATAAAAACCACATTGTTTTAAACGGGAAACTGAAATAATGTTTCGACATAAATCCGGTGCATACAAAACATTGTTCAAAATAACTTCCAAACCACTTAGAAGCTTTAATACAAAGTCTCCTTGAGCCTTCACTTGCACTTTGGCTCCATTACCCATAAAGAGACTTGATGTTCCCGTTTGCTTGCTACTTCTTTTGAACCCCTGCAAAGAATTGCAAATGTGAGTTCCACATCCAGTGTCTAATACCCATGTATTAGAAGAAGTAATACTAAGCTCTATATATACCATATATATGTTACCTGAGGATTGCCCCGCATCCCTCTTTTCCTTCAACTCCTTAAGGTAGACCGGGCAATTGCGTTTCCAGTGACCCACTTCACCGCAACCGAAGCACGGGTCTTCCTTGGGGTTTGCTTGTCCGGAAACCTTTTGCTTCTTGTTCTTGTTTTTGGTTGGGGTAACCATCCTCCCCTTTCCCTTGCCTTGATGGGCGGGTCCTTTCCTCTTAGCCGCCTTTGGCTTAGAGGTGTTATTACCTTTGGACCCACCATCATTGATCATTAGCACGGGTGAAGCCCTCTTACCCATGCTAGTTTCGGCCGTCCTTAACATGCCATGAAGTTCACCAATGGTCTTATCCATCCCATTCATATTGTAATTAATTACAAATTGGTCAAACCTCTTTGACAAGGAGTTTAGGATAAGATCGGTGGCTAGCTCATTAGATATGTTGAGATTAAGACGGTTTGCGCGATCAATAAGGCTTTTCATTTTGAGGACATAAGAGGATAAAAATTGGGTGTCATCCATACGACATGCATGTAGCGCTCGAACCGTTTCGAAGCACTCGACACGTGCTTGTTGAAGGAACATCTCCTTCAATTGCGTAATCATGTCATATGCACTATGATGTTCGAAATCCTTTTGGAGTTCGGGTATCATAGTCCCAAGCATTAGGCAAGCGACTTGCACCGAATCGGCGCAATACTTGTCATAATAAGCCATGCCCTCTAGATCTTCCTCATCCGGTTGGTCGGGAATAGGGTCCTCCAACACATACGCTTTATCCTCAAGTTTGAGGACAATCCTAAGATTACGGAACCAATCCATAAAGTTCGTATGGTTGAGTTTGTCTTTCTCGAGGAGAGACCTTAATGATAGGTTGTTTAGGTTAAGTGGTGCATTTTGCATGTTGTTGTTATTTGCGGCCATCTACAAAATTAACAAAGTTCATTTAAGTATCGATTTTAAAATTAATAAACAATACCCTTTTATAATTAATTGACTTATTAAATATTAGAATCTAACGGTAAATCAAATTTCGGTTAGGTGACCTTTATCCCGTTATTTGATTTAGCTAGGTAGTCATTTATATGACAATTGCAATCCTTTTGCAACTTCTAAATTATGGGATCATACAATCCTTTTGCATGGCATATGTTGGAATTTAACAAGTTTGAAACTCTTAAAACCTTTTAAGAATCTTAATAAACGGAAGCGTGTAATTACCAATTAAACTTGTTTAATCTTTAAACCATTTAAAGTTAAATCCCACAAGGATCAAGTTATGAAATCATGCTTACAATTAACAAGAAAAGGAAGAGTAATATACCTCCTTAAAACAAGTTTAAGGGCTGTCCAAAATGGTAGTAAGATGATGAACAAAAGTGTAGAACTTCAAGCCTTTGATCCTCCAACACTACCCTTAAGTTAGCTAGACTTTATAACCTTAACACCCTTGTTAATCTAGCTTGAAAACCCACTTTTCTGCCTTGGAAAAATCCGAACAGCAGCTCCCAAATATGAGCAGAATGTTTGATGATATTGAAGAGTTTATAGCTTCTAACTTGAAGCCTCAAGTGTGTAATACCCACAAGCCTTTTGTGCACTAACACCACCTTTGATTAGTTAGGATTTTTGACACTTAACCACCTAGATTACCAAGCAAAAGAACCTCTCTTTTGCACTCAAAATATTCGGCCAGGAGCAGCCCCCAAAAAAATAGAACCAATTTTCACTTCTAAGTAGAATACTTGAGTCAATAACTTGGTTTTTGAGTCTTGGCATGCACTTGACAAAATATGTCTTTAAAAGTAACAAAAAAATGCATGGGTTTGACCTCCTTGGAGTCCCAAAACCGTCCACTACCATGGAGAGTTTCAAAATCTTAATTATTTTATAAAACTTGATATAAAACCATGCATTTTTATTAAGTTACTTGTATACTTTATAAAACCTTTTATAAAATATAACTCAATGTAATTATTTAAACCTATAAATAATTAAATATAAATTATCCAAATAATTTATCCCAAGTGATAATATTTTAGAAAACTGATTTTCTAAAATCCAAGTGTCGCGTATTTATTTAACGAACCAATCGTTAAGATTACATATGTATAAGGTGTCGGTAAGCTTGTTATTGGGTATGACCCGAATTGGATCATAACATGTTAGCCACATTAATTTAATATGTCTCTCGGGCATACGAAATACCTTCAATCTCCCACTTGCACGAGAAACATAAGAAATTAATGCAAGTGATGGATACCACCTAACGACCGTCCATCACCCCTAATATGTTATGACTTTGTGCCATTCAATAACATCATCCCTTTCGAGTTCCCATCTCGAATATGATTAGGTGAATCTTTCAATATATCCTTTCGTCCTAGATGTCATGTTAGATCCAAGAGACATAGAATGATCACTCTCTTATAGATTTAACTTTATCAGGCCTTAGACATCTGACTCTCAATGAATAAGAGGGACAAATTCCATCTTGACTACATACGTACTAGACACTACACTTCGTACTATATCTGAAGCCTCCCTTATGAGCTACCTTCTCAGAATAGCGAAGGAAAGAATCAAGGCACAATATTCGGTGAATATCTGAACCCAATATGTATCTCAGGTCAGAGGATATAATGATATTCTCCTTTACTCAAGATTACATGTGATCAACCACAAAGGCTCCATACAGTAAATCTTGAGAGCGGGTCTTCCAATATTTGTGTCCCACAAATATCTATGAACCTTGGTTGCAACCTTGCCCCACATTCACCATTTGAATGTTAACCAATCCAAGTTCATAATAGTCTAGACCTCACACTTGTTCCCACAAATGTGATCAACTACGGAATTTAGAATAATAGCTTATTCATGGATAGTCAATATTTGTATCCCACAAATATCTATGAACCTTGGTGGCAATCTTGCCCCACATTCAGTCCGTGAATGTATACCAATCCAAGTTCATAATAGTTTAAACCTCACAGTTGTTCCCACAAATGTGATCGACTACGGAATTTAGAATAATAACTTATTCATGGATAAAATATGCAAAATAGGAACTTAACTCAAAATAAATTAAACCATAATTATATAATGAGTTTGAACCACTTCGTTCCGTTACAATACTTAAAACAGATCATGACCAATCACTAGAATATCGAAGCTCTAATGCACAAACATGTCCTTCTTGTTTTGCTCCATATAAGAGTTTCGTGAGTGGATCCGCTATGTTATGATCTGTGTGAACTTTGCGAATACATATCTTTCCCTTTTCAACTTCATCCCTAATGTAGTTGAATCTCCGCTCAATGTGACGGGTCTTTTGGTGAGCACGAGGTTCCTTGATTTGAGCAATCGCACCTTCGTTGTCACAAAAGATCTCAAGAGGGTCTTGAATGGTAGGGACCACTCCTAAGTCGTTGATGAATTTCTTCATCCATGCAGCTTCCTGAGCTGCCAATGAGGCGGAAATGTACTCCGATTCTGTAGTGGATAATGCAACAACATCTTGCTTTGAACTCTTCCAAGAGACCGCACCTCCATTTAATGTAAAGACATAACCGGATTGTGATCGAGAATCATCTCGATCAGTTTGGAAGCTCGCGTCCACGTAACCTTTTACTGCGAGTTCCTCCTCACCAGACCCGTATATAAGAAACATATCCTTAGTCCTTCTAAGGTATTTCAATATACTTTTAACAGTAATCCAATGACTGTTTCCTGGGTTATTCTGGTATCTACTTGTCAAGCTAAGAGCGCATGACACATCCCGTCTAGTACATATCATTGCATACATGATTGACCCAATAGCAGACGCGTATGGGACATTCTTCATTCTCTCCTGTTCATCTTTTGTGGTGGGGCACTGAGATGAACTGAGAAATGTTCCTCTTTGAATAGGTACCAAACCTTTCTTAGAGTTCTCCATCTTGAACCTTTTCAAGACCTTTTCAATGTATGTGCTTTGATTCAAACCTATCAATTTCTTGGATCTATCCCTGTAGATCCCAATCCCCAAAATGTATTTTGCTTCTCCAATATCCTTAATGGAGAAGCAGCTACTTAGCCAAGTCTTAACTCCTTGCATTTGTGGAATATCATTTCCAAATAATAATATATCATCCACATATAGTACAAGGAACATGATAGTGCTCCCACTAGCTTTCTTGTATACACAAGCTTCATCACCACTTTTAATGAAGCCAAATTTCTTGGCTTCCTCATTAAAACGATGATTCCACATTCTAGAAGCTTGTTTCAGTCCGTAGATTGACTTCTTTAACTTACATACTTTGTCAGGATGTTTTGGGTCAACAAAACCTTCAGGTTGAACCATATAGACATCTTCCTCAAGATATCCATTTAGGAAAGCAGTTTTGACATCCATTTGCAATATCTCATAATCATAATGTGCAGCAATGGCAAATAATATCCTGATAGACTTTAGCATTGTTACAGGTGAAAAAGTTTCATTGTAATCAACCCCTTGAGTTTGAGTGAAACATTTTGCTACAAGTCTAGCTTTATATGTATCTAAGTTTCCATGTATGTCAGTTTTCTTCCTGAAAATCCATTTACAATCAACTAACTTGGAGCTAGTAGGTTGTATAACCAATTCCCAAACTTGGTTGTCATACATGGATTGCATTTCAGCTTTCATGGCTTCCTGCCATTTATCTTTATCAATCCGTGATAAAGCATCTTGGTAGTTTGTTGGTTCATCCAAATCAACCGTATAGCAACCATCCACGAGAAATCCATATCTCTCAGGAGGATTACTGATCCTACCAGATCTACGAACGTTTTGTATACTTTGATCACCCATGTGATCATTCTCAACATTTTCATGTTGAGTGCTAGTGTCAACCAATTGTGTATCATCTACTTGATCTTGAACCTCTTCAAGATCTATCTTCCTTTCACTATTTCCTTCCATTAGGAACTTAGTTTCAAGGAATTCAGCCTTCCGAGCAACAAATACATTCTGCTCGGATGGATCGTAGAAATAGTATCCCATATCATCCTAGGGATATCCTATGAAGATACACTTCGTGGATCGAGCATTCAACTTATTAGGGACGTAACGCTTAGGGTAAGCTTCACATCCCCATATCTTTAAGTATGATAGAGATGGAGGTTTTCCAAACCATATCTCATGAGGTGTTCGTTCCACTTTCTTGGTTGGGGCCATATTTAAAATACGAGCCGCGGAGCTTAGACAATAACCCCAAAATGATAGAGGTAACGAGCTTCTTGCCATCATAGATCGAACCATATCCATTAGGGTTCGGTTTCTCCTTTCGGACACTCCATTAAGCTGGGGTGTTCTGGGTGGAGTAAGTTGTGAGATGATCCCACAACTCCTAAGATGATCTTGGAAGGCATCGCTTAGGTATTCACCTCCTCTATCGGTATGAAGTACCTTAATTGTCTTATTGAGTTGATTTTGTACTTCATTTTGATATTCCTTGAATGCTTCAAAAGTTTCGTCCTTGTGTCTTAATAAGTAGACATATTCGAAACGACTGAAGTCATCAATGAAAGTAATGAAGTATCTTTCACCATTCCTAGCTATGGGCTTAAAGGGTCCACATACATCTGAATGTATTAATTCCAATAAGTCCTTAGCCCTTTCATAGGTCCCTTTGAAAGGTGCTTTAGTCATTTTGCCTTGCAAACAAGATTCACATACATCAAATGAGTCAAGTTCATTTGATTTCAAAAGTCCATTCTTTTGAAGTGTATGTATTCTATTCTTGTTTATGTGACCAAGGCGACAATGCCATAAGTAGGAATCACTCAAATCCCTTTTGAGTTTCTTGGTGCTTGTATGGTATATTGAGCTACTAGATAATGTGTCATCATGAACCAATTCATAAATTCCATTTGAAGGCGAAGCCTTAAAATAGAATACATTATCCAAAGAAACATGGATATCATCATTAATGAAATTAAGATTAAAACCATATTGTTTCAAACGGGAAACAGAAATAATGTTTCGTGTTAAATCAGGTGCATACAAAACATTTTTCAATATAAGCTCCAAACCACTTGGTAGCTTTAAAACAAAGTCTCCTTGAGATTTTACGTGCACCTTTGCACCATTTCCCATGTAGAGACTTGTTGTTCCCGCATTTAGTTTACTTCTTATGAACCCTTGCAATGAATTGCAAATATGAGTTCCACATCCTGTGTCTAATACCTATGTATTAGAAGAAGTAATACTAAGCTCAACGTATATCATGTATACATTACCTGAGGTTTGCCCTGCATCCCTCTTTGCATTCAACTCCTTTAGGTGGACCGGGCAGTTGCGTTTCCAGTGACCTATCACACCGCAACCAAAGCACGGATCTTCCTTGGGGTTTGCTTGTCTGGCAACCTTTTGCCATTTAGTGTTGTTGGTTGGGGCAACCATCTTCCCTTTTCCTTTGCCCTTGTAGGTGGGTCCTTTCTTCTTAGCCACCTTTGGCTTAGAAGAGGATTCATCCTTGGATCCACCTTCTTTGATCATGAGCATGGGTGAAGCCTTTTTACCCATGCTTGATTCATCCGTCCTTAGCATGACATGTAATTCGCCAATGCTCTTATCCCAATCATTCATGCTGTAATTCAACACGCATGTGTCAAACCTTTTTGACAAAGAGTTGAGGATAATGTCTGTGGTTAATTCATTAGACACGGGACTGTTGAGATGGTGCAATCGATCAATGAGGCTTTTCATCTTTAGTACATTAGATGAAACGGATTGGGAGTTATTTTCCTTTTTGAGGATGGACCTCAATGATAGGTTATTAAAGTTGATTGGTGCGTTTGGAATGTTGTTGTTATTGGCGGCCATCTACAAAATTTAACAAAGTTCGTTTAAGTATTAATTTTAATTTAACATTCAATACCCTTTTAATCCAATTGATATATTAAATTTTAGATCCAACGGTAAACCAAATTTCGGTTAGGTGACCTTTATCCCGTTATTTGATTTAGCTAGGTAGTCATTATATGACAATTGCAATCCTTTTGCAACTTCTAATGTATGGGATCATGCAATCCTTTTGCGTGGCATATTTATCCCATCAACGCCTATTTGATCCTCATGCTTCGGTGACCCTAAGTTCATGATTCCCAAATCAAGTCGTCCTACTTGTGTAAACGTGTAAACTTAACATACAAGTGGTTAGGTGACCTTTATCCCACAAGCATGCGAAATTCACCTTAATCATATTAGTTTGTTCATGATGGTTAGGTGACCTTTATCCCATCATGATTTCCCTAACATGCTTAAGTGTCACACAAAAGGATGGCGTTAAACTTGTTATCCTTGTTTGTAAAAGGGATTTTAAGTTTTCGTTTATTCTAGTTTGAGAAAACTTTTATGCCATACACCAACATGCATTTAGTGTATGGTACTTATGAAAAACCATTTTCATGTCTTGTAATTAAGCTAATTACATGATATAAACCTTTTATATATATGATCCTTATCATGTTCTTAATAACCGTTTATTAATGTCCTTTTAGCCATTTCAATTTAACCATTTAAATTGTCGTTTTGCATGTCGTTAATGACGTCTAATTTAACCAATTAAATTTCCATTTAGTTTGTTGTTAACTTGTGTGATTAACTTGTAGCATACAAACATACAATCCACAATCATACAATAAACAACCATGCATGCAAAACAAATACGTTCACAATCAAGCCAATTTGGTAGACATTTGTTTAGCCGAAAACAAATGCCACCGGTAAGGGTTATATCACAAAGTAGAAGGTTTTAACCTCCCACTTAACCTTGCATCCACATGCTTCTTGTGTTCTTCCTCTTGATCTTCTTGCATCTTCATCTTGTTACAAAATATATCCTAATACATTTTGTCTAGAAAATGAAAATACAACCTAATCTATTTTACATGCCAAATATAAAATAAATTACATAGCCTTATGAATGAATTATTACATGCCAAATGAATAAATAATATTACTAGCCATATGAATGATTAATAATTACATACCAAATGAATCATACAAATCATTCAAACATTCAACCAAACACAAGGTCAAGGCATAGATTGTGAACATCAACATGCAACCAAGTATGACCAAATGAAGGAGTCCAAAACCCAATTTTGGAGCTCTAACAATTCGGCACTCATCAAACACCCTCCCAAAACCCATGATTTTTGCATTCTTCTTTCATGCATGTACTTAGAATGCAAAGTTGATGGGTTTTGAAACAACAATTTGAAAGCATATTTCAACAACTTCGGCTCTAGATACCATTGTTGGAATTTAACAAGTTTGAAACTCTTAAAACCTTTTAAGAATCTTAATAAACGGAAGCGTGTAATTACCAATTAAACTTGTTTAATCTTTAAACCAATTAAAGTTAAATCCCACAAGGATCAAGTTATGAAATCATGCTTACAATTAACAAGAAAAGGAAGAGTAATATACCTCCTTAAAACAAGTTTAAGGGCTGTCCAAAATGGTAGTAAGATGATGAACAAAAGTGTAGAACTTCAAGCCTTTGATCTGTAGTGACCCGGAAATTTCCGACCAAATTTAAACTTTAATCTTTATATGTTTCCGACACGATAAGCAAAGTCTGTAATATTGAGTCTCGAAAACTTTGGAATAGTTACATGAATTCATTTGACCTTTGACTAATACCGACGATTCATGAACATTTGTGTGTATGTATATATGGATATAAATATAAATTTAAGTGTATATATATATAATCTTTTGAATAAATAAGTTATACTTTATTCAATTAAAATTAATGATGTAAAATAATAAATATATGAAATTGGATACATTTAATTATTAAAAAATATTGTTATTATAGTAATATCATTATTAGTATAATTAGTGGTAAAGTTATTATTTTAGTTATTATTAAGATTATTATATTATTAATTGTATTATTATTAGTATTTTATTTTTTTATTAATTCTAATATTAATTACTGGATTATTAATATTAAGGTATTTATATTTATTATTATTATTATTATATATAAAATATATAATAACAAATATAGAAGATTGATATATGATTAAACTTTGTTAAACATCACGATCGTACTTATTTATTTATCTATATATTTTTTGTTCTTGTCAAATATGTTACACATCTACTTCAAAGAATCAATTCAAATCAATTATTATCAAACACAGCTATTAAATGGTATGAACGTTTGTCAATCAATTCCATTACCAGACAAATTCGACTATACTCAATATTATTATTTTTTTTATTCGTTGTATCTGATCAATTCACTCAGTGATTATTTTCTACTATTAAACAACGAATTTTCTCAAATTATTGGAGAAGTATCATTCAATTCTACCAACCTCATATTCAATTATCAATTATTTTTCTGTGACCCACTAAAAATTATGGATGCAGCATATCCTCAAACCCAGCTGTCAAATCTCTTTTGTGACTATTGGTTATAACCATAAACCACATTACACCCATTCAACAAATGAGATTGAACTATTTTTTTTTTTAAACTAACAAACCAAAGAAGATAAGTTTCTTATATGCTCTTAAATGCCTTCCTTCCACCACCAGAAGATCCAACTGGATAACCTTCAACACGTTGAA
The DNA here is from genome assembly GCF_046630445.1 of Rutidosis leptorrhynchoides. Taxonomy (NCBI): domain Eukaryota; kingdom Viridiplantae; phylum Streptophyta; class Magnoliopsida; order Asterales; family Asteraceae; genus Rutidosis; species Rutidosis leptorrhynchoides. The sequence goes on from NC_092340.1 coordinate 206,730,257, forward strand.
CCTCACCATCTTGGACAAGGGTCTGCATCGTCCAACAGTCGCATGATTCTCTTCTTTCACACGAAACTATGTTGAGATGTGAATTGAAATATCTGAAATATTTGAGTACCTCGCAAACAAATCATCACTGAGCTACTACACCATTCTCGCCAACCACAACAACCATCGATTATGTCATTTAACCTACTTGAAACCCATTACTATCTATTTCTGTTTCAGTCGAAGTTCACCCTACAAACCACCGGCCATCACTCTTCGTTCTCTCTATTCCCTTTGTAAACCTTCATGACCACTAAACCAAAATCCCATCTCCTATTTCTGTTTCGGTACCAGATCACAAACCACCATCATCTCATGCTATTGATGAACGAAAACCACCTACGCTTCTAAAATTTTTCTGTTTCAATCGACCCAGACAACCATCGAAACCACTACACAAGACCACCATAAACTGTTGCATCTGCTTGTTTATACCTTGTTCGAACACGTGCTACTGTTGCACCTTGTTCCGATCATGTTACGGTGCATAATGATAACGATAAAGATGGAAGACGATGTACAGTGATTATCCGGCTACTGTTGTACGTCCTTTCTATACGATGTAATCGTTAACGATGGTGAGCTAGGATGATGATATCGTGATGATTGTGATACTCGTATTAATTAATGATGATGATTCATTGAAAATATGGAAGCTGTGAAGAAGTAAACGATGAAGACGATTGATAATGATGAAGGATCCAGCTGTTTCCCTTTATTTTTCTGTCAAACCCTACGAACCCCACTTGATAGGATTCGGTTCTTTATTTTTTTTTTTTTTCTTAAAACCGTAAACCTTTGGATTATAAGATAGCTGGGTCATTAAACTATCGAAGTGGGCTGGTTGATTAAACTATCAAAGTGAACTGAGGTGGGCTGAAATAAAAGGTGGCCCAATATTAACGGATTAGCATAGGATACATAAAGAAATCGGGGCATTAAATTACAGAAAAATTGCACGGACCGATTGGTGAAGGCGTGTTGTGTTTGTGCGAGAGGTCGTGGGTTCGAGTCCCGTCTGGAGCACTTCTTTTTACTAAAAGCTTTTGAGGGTATACACATTTATTATTGTTTATCAACTATTTATTATTATTATGATTATTGTTATTATTATTGTTATTACGAAAATAACACAAGTTATTATTATCATCATTAATATTAGTATTTGTATCAAGTTATTATTATTATTATTATTATTATTATTATCATTAATATAAATATTATTATTATTATTATTATCAAAATGAGTATTATTATTATTATTATTATTATTATTATTATTATTATTATTATTATTATTATTATTATTATTATTATTATTATTATTGTTATCCTCATTAGTAAAATTATTATTTTAACTATTATTAATATTAACATTAATTATATTGATATTTAACAAATTATTGATTTTTGATACAATACCAATTACAAATATATATATATATATATACACTATATGCATGAATATTGATTATTTTACAAAATAACTATACATAAAATTAACTGAAGATATAAAGTATATATATGTATAAAACTACAACATTTAAAAAAATATATAAATATTATATAGAAGGAATTATGTGATGATATGTGTTAATATATACATATATACATGATATAGGTTCGTGAATCCGAGGACAACCCTGCATTGTTCAGTTTCGTCGTATGAATATTCTTACTACAAAATATCGTATAGTGAGTTTCATTTACCTTTTTACCCTTTATATTTTTGGGCTGAGAATACATGCGCAACTTTTATAACTGTTTTACGAAATAGACACAAGTAATCAAAATGACATTATATGGTTGAATGATCGAAACTGAATATGCCCTTTTTTATTAAGTCTGGTAATCTAAGAATTAGGGAACAGACACCCTAATTGACGCGAACTCTAAAGATAGATCTATCGGGCCCAACAAGCCCCATCCAAAGTACCGGATGCTTTAGTACTTCGAAATTTATATCATGTCCGAAGGAGGATCCCGGAATGATGGGGATATTCTTATATGCATATTGTGAATGTCGATTATCAGGTGTTCAATCCATATGAATGATATTTTTGTCTCTATGCATGAGACGTATGTTTATGAGAAATGGAAATATGAAATCTTGTGGTCTATTAAAATTATGAAATGATTATTTATGATAAACTAATGAACTCACCAACCTTTTGGTTGACACTTGAAAGCATGTTTATTCTCAGGTATGAAAGAAGTCTTCCGCTGTGCATTTGCTCATTTTAGGGATACTACTTGGAGTCAATAATGGCATATTTTAAAAGACGTTGCATTCGAGTCGTCGAGTTCATCAAGATTATTATTAAGTCAATTATAATTAGATATATTATGAAATGGTATGCATGACGTCAACTTTCGATGTAATGAAAGATTGTCTTTTCAAAAACGAATGCAATGTTTGTAAAACGTAACATATAGAGGTCAAGTACCTCGCGATGTAATCAACTGTTGTGAATTGTTTATAATCGATATGGACTTCGTCCGGATGGATTAGGACGGGTCCTTTCAGTTGGTATCAGAGCGGTGGTCGTAGCGAACCAGGTCTGCATTAGTGTGTCTAACTGATAAGTCGTTAGGATGCTTTAGTGAGTCTGGACTTCGACCGTGTCTGCATGTCCAAAGTTTTGCTTATCATTTTGTGTCGAAAATCATCTGCTTATCATCCTTAGGAAATTACCTACTTATTATTCTTAGTCTAGACACGTTTTACTGCATTGACTGCATGAATAGTGTATAGACAAAATTCATATCTTAGCGTATCTGACAATTCATATCTTAGCGTATCTGACAATTCATATTTTAGCGTATCTGACAATTCATATCTTGGCGTATCTGTTACTGTAGTCCTTGCCTGATATCTCTCGTAAATTTCTCCTCAATTTAAGGGATCCTGGTACTATATATATCTATGTAAATTATGCATTGAGAATACCATCCAACTATCAATTACTATCACTAAACTCTTCATATCAAAAATCTTTCCTGAGATCGCGTAAGATGGCCTCTACGAATCGATCAAATTCCTCTGACTCCGAAGACAGCGTGACAGGAGCACATCAATCAGTCAACTATCGTGATTACTGGAGAAAATGGGGGTGGGTTCGCGACATACTCACTCTATGGAGAAAGGAAGAAGGTACTCCATATCATGAATCGAATCTACCACCTAACCTTGGAGTACTCGACCCGCTCACTGGCGAACCTGTTCGCAACACCGTTTATACTCTTTTTGCCAGAATTTTTCGTCTTGAGACTACCATTAATGGAACTAGAAAAGATATCCAATCTCTACCTCACATTGTTAACCAACCAGGGTTAGTAGAAGAAGTTAAAGAACTCCGAGCTCGAGTGTTAACTTTAGAGAGCACGGTACACAGTCTGCAAACACCAGCAGTATCACCAACACCAGTCACATCACCAACCTTAGCACCAACAACACTAGTACCACCAACAACAACATCTGCATCACCAGCTTCGACATCTCATTCTATACCTCAAGTATAATCATCGTTCTACGTATCGTTCTATCTATTTTATTTTCGTTCGACATGGCGATTATGTAATCTTTAATGTTTTAGAAATTATATATTCTTGCTCTAATGATAAATCAAATGAGATCAATATCACATTAACTCATTAAATTCATGATTACATCTAAAGAAAATATATACGTATATATGTTTTCATAAAGATTGTAATTAAAAATTCTTTTGTACAAACTATTAATGGTGAAAATATTTTAACGGGTAGGTAATACCCGAGGAGTATTTAGATATCACATTAATAAGTTACACTGTACATTCTTCGGAATTGATTCAACGATCATTTACTATCCTATTTACAACCACCGATTTACGTATCCGTTCACCAAAGAATAACTATTTTCATTCAAATTCAATTTCATATTTGGATTTTGATCTATCAGAATCCAACAAGTGGCATAATGAAGAAATAATGGACACAATAAAAATTGATTAGAAACAGACTAATTGACAATATGAAATTTTGTTAAGAAACCACGCTAACAAAATCCTAGCTAACTGTTCCTAGCTAACTGTTAATTCCATATTACATTTTATTTATCGCAATTTATTTTATCGCAATTTTAATTCTCGCAATTTTATTTATCGTCATTTAATTTCTGTTATTTATTTTATGCACTTTAAATATCGGGACACGTATACAAAGTTTTGACATATCATATCGACACATCTATATATATTATTTGGAATCACCATAGACACTCTATATGCAGTAATGATCGAGTTCTCTATACAGGGTTGAGGTTGATTCTATAATAATATATATATACTTTGAGTTGTGATCGAGTCTGAGACGTATACGGGTCACGACACATATTAATTAATTCGAATATTGTATATTAAACTATATGAATTATTGGACTGTTACTGTGGACTATCGACTGTGGACTAATAACATTGGACAATTAAAATGAATTAAAATATTGATTATAATATATGAAACTAAACAATTCTTCAAGTTGCCACTTGATTTCGTCTTAAACATCATTTGTATCTTCACGACTACATTCTGCGTTCAAACCTTTCATGATTCTTGAAAACACCTCAATCAAGAGGATGAACCAACCGCACTTCATCTGTAGAAGAAAAGATAGATGCATATAGTTATGCACCTGAGAAACTCTCGACAATTGAGTAAAAGTTTAACACGTAGCCGCATCAGATCCTTTGGCATTTATTAGCAAAAATAACTTTGCGATCCCTTTTCAAAGTAGTCAATTTTGTCACAGCTCCAGCAAGTCAACTTTGACTTGTCATTCGAAGTAGCCATACTATAATCTTGATGTATACGATTACCATTTTGATACCAGAGAATTCTTTTATATTCCACCATATCACCAGAAGATGTACCAGTAACCTCGTTGCTTCTTGGCATAAATCTCTCTGACAAATCATTATATTTATTCATTGAAACCCTATCATATACTTATCCGCATCATGTAACGAGAACTGCCATACCAATTACCGGGAATCAGAAATCAATACTTTGAAAACTCACAGCATATCTACAACAACAGTTATATGTATAACATTTACCTCTTCGAATTATAGTCTTTCATTCTGAAATTCTGAACAGCACTCAGTCTACAAATCAATGCATTGAACTTTGAAAAAGCTGAATGAAGCAGCAGAAACTGTAGACAACCGTAAATGACCTTTATATTTGGAAGTTTGATGATAAAGAATAGTATATTGGAAAAGCTCAGAAAAGTTGGAACTGGAAATCGGATTGAGCAAACTACGAAGGAGTCTCTGAACAAATCACAAGGACTAAACTTGTACATTAAGAATCCTGATGATCCTATTTCTAATGAAATCTTTAGCGAATACCTTGCTTCTGACTCCAAACTCTTGCGGACAAATTTTCTTCACCATCCTTCGATATTAGGAATTCCAAGATATCATCGTATCTTTCATTATAAATATCCTCCATATTTTGAAGATATTTTCATAAATATTCTTATCTGAAATCATTAATCTTTCCGTGCTATCGGTGTTACATCATATAGAAACTGTTAGTTTCTATATTCTGTAAAATTTCGAGCTTAAAATATGAATGTTATTGAAGTAATGTTGGGAACTGATGCATGAGTTAGTATAATATAATGACACTTGATCAACGTGATTATATTACATTGAGTCATGCTGAGTTTCTAATAGAACGTGATGATTCACAGATCATAACGTCATCATGTGCCATGTTACATAACTCTTTCATTTTGCTTAACTTCTGAACATATCAAGAAAATATACTCTTGATAGTTCCATTCTCAGTGATTCTGGTAATTTGATAAATCAAATCGTGCTATTACGTTCTTTTTTGTTTAGAACATTAAGTTCATTCGACACTCCATAATTATGAATTCTGGACCATTACTCGTTTTACTAGAAATCGAGAGGAGATTAAAAAGACAAAGAGCTCCGAAATATAAGGGAAGATATAAAACTCGACAACAACACTGAAATTACAATAATTAAAAATTAAAACATCACGACAATTAAAAATTTAAAGATTTCGATTATTAAACTAAAAAAAAAAAAATACTAGATCAAACTACTTGTCGTCGTCGTCATCTGCGAAGTAGCGTTCACCAGTCATTTCACCATCTGTGAGGTACTCTGGAGACATCGGTATTTCTCTTGCTGCTTCAGCTGATTCATCGAGGTAACGATAACCCAACGTCTCTTCATCTTCAAGAACCGCATACAAAGAAATGCGTTTACCGCGATCTTCAATGGTATCTTTTATAAAGTACCATTGATCATCGGTACACAGAAAACTTGCCCTACAATCCGCATCATAATCGTCTTTATAAAAGAATACAGACGTGAATTCACACGGAACTTTTTCCTTCAGAAAGGATAGCAAGTCTTGTAAACCAACATCACGAATGTCGATATCTTCAAACGAAATACTGTCGCCCCACTTATATTCCTTCATTTGATTACGGAAATCACCTCCGTAATGAACATCGAATGAAACAATCATTGGGGGAAGTGTTAACATTTTGCAGTTTGGGAGTGTTTAATTTTGATTTTTGAGAAAGGGGGAAATATAAAAGAAAAATAGGTTTGAGTGTTTAAAATGAAGTATATGGTTGGTGTTTTTATAGTGTAAAAATGACCGTTGGGATAGCCGTTGGAATTTTTTTTACTAACGGCTAAAAATTTGGGCAAGTTTTTGGGCGAAGGTGGACGATGCCCGTTGGGACCTCTCTCTTATGATAGCTTCATTCGTACTCTTCGAATAATCGAATTATTTTATCCTCATTACACTCAATGATGATAAAACTCTATTTATCAGCTCATATTCGTCAGGAAAACATATTTATTGTTAGCCATGACGACCTCACTCAAATTTCGGGACGAAATTTCTTTAACGGGTAGGTACTGTAGTGACCCGGAAATTTCCGACCAAATTTAAACTTTAATCTTTATATGTTTCCGACACGATAAGCAAAGTCTGTAATATTGAGTCTCGAAAACTTTGGAATAGTTACATGAATTCATTTGACCTTTGACTAATACCGACGATTCATGAACATTTGTGTGTATGTATATATGGATATAAATATAAATTTAAGTGTATATATATATAATCTTTTGAATAAATAAGTTATACTTTATTCAATTAAAATTAATGATGTAAAATAATAAATATATGAAATTGGATACATTTAATTATTAAAAAATATTGTTATTATAGTAATATCATTATTAGTATAATTAGTGGTAAAGTTATTATTTTAGTTATTATTAAGATTATTATATTATTAATTGTATTATTATTAGTATTTTATTTTTTTATTAATTCTAATATTAATTACTGGATTATTAATATTAAGGTATTTATATTTATTATTATTATTATTATATATAAAATATATAATAACAAATATAGAAGATTGATATATGATTAAACTTTGTTAAACATCACGATCGTACTTATTTATTTATCTATATATTTTTTGTTCTTGTCAAATATGTTACACATCTACTTCAAAGAATCAATTCAAATCAATTATTATCAAACACAGCTATTAAATGGTATGAACGTTTGTCAATCAATTCCATTACCAGACAAATTCGACTATACTCAATATTATTATTTTTTTTATTCGTTGTATCTGATCAATTCACTCAGTGATTATTTTCTACTATTAAACAACGAATTTTCTCAAATTATTGGAGAAGTATCATTCAATTCTACCAACCTCATATTCAATTATCAATTATTTTTCTGTGACCCACTAAAAATTATGGATGCAGCATATCCTCAAACCCAGCTGTCAAATCTCTTTTGTGACTATTGGTTATAACCATAAACCACATTACACCCATTCAACAAATGAGATTGAACTATTTTTTTTTTTTAAACTAACAAACCAAAGAAGATAAGTTTCTTATATGCTCTTAAATGCCTTCCTTCCACCACCAGAAGATCCAACTGGATAACCTTCAACACGTTGAACCTCACCATCTTGGACAAGGGTCTGCATCGTCCAACAGTCGCATGATTCTCTTCTTTCACACGAAACTATGTTGAGATGTGAATTGAAATATCTGAAATATTTGAGTACCTCGCAAACAAATCATCACTGAGCTACTACAACATTCTCGCCAACCACAACAACCATCGATTATGTCATTTAACCTACTTGAAACCCATTACTATCTATTTCTGTTTCAGTCGAAGTTCACCCTACAAACCACCGGCCATCACTCTTCGTTCTCTCTATTCCCTTTGTAAACCTTCATGACCACTAAACCAAAATCCCATCTCCTATTTCTGTTTCGGTACCAGATCACAAACCACCATCATCTCATGCTATTGATGAACGAAAACCACCTACGCTTCTAAAATTTTTCTGTTTCAATCGACCCAGACAACCATCGAAACCACTACACAAGACCACCATAAACTGTTGCATCTGCTTGTTTATACCTTGTTCGAACACCTGCTACTGTTGCACCTTGTTCCGATCATGTTACGGTGCATAATGATAACGATAAAGATGGAAGACGATGTACAGTGATTATCCGGCTACTGTTGTACGTCCTTTCTATACGATGTAATCGTTAACGATGGTGAGCTAGGATGATGATATCGTGATGATTGTGATACTCGTATTAATTAATGATGATGATTCATTGAAAATATGGAAGCTGTGAAGAAGTAAACGATGAAGACGATTGATAATGATGAAGGATCCAGCTGTTTCCCTTTATTTTTCTGTCAAACCCTACGAACCCCACTTGATAGGATTCGGTTCTTTATTTTTTTTTTTTTTCTTAAAACCGTAAACCTTTGGATTATAAGATAGCTGGGTCATTAAACTATCGAAGTGGGCTGGTTGATTAAACTATCAAAGTGAACTGAGGTGGGCTGAAATAAAAGGTGGCCCAATATTAACGGATTAGCATAGGATACATAAAGAAATCGGGGCATTAAATTACAGAAAAATTGCACGGACCGATTGGTGAAGGCGTGTTGTGTTTGTGCGAGAGGTCGTGGGTTCGAGTCCCGTCTGGAGCACTTCTTTTTACTAAAAGCTTTTGAGGGTATACACATTTATTATTGTTTATCAACTATTTATTATTATTATGATTATTGTTATTATTATTGTTATTACGAAAATAACACAAGTTATTATTATCATCATTAATATTAGTATTTGTATCAAGTTATTATTATTATTATTATTATTATTATTATCATTAATATAAATATTATTATTATTATTATTATCAAAATGAGTATTTTTATTATTATTATTATTATTATTATTATTATTATTATTATTATTATTGTTATCCTCATTAGTAAAATTATTATTTTAACTATTATTAATATTAACATTAATTATATTGATATTTAACAAATTATTGATTTTTGATACAATACCAATTACAAATATATATATATATATACACTATATGCATGAATATTGATTATTTTACAAAATAACTATACATAAAATTAACTGAAGATATAAAGTATATATATGTATAAAACTACAACATTTAAAAAAATATATAAATATTATATAGAAGGAATTATGTGATGATATGTGTTAATATATACATATATACATGATATAGGTTCGTGAATCCGAGGACAACCCTGCATTGTTCAGTTTCGTCGTATGAATATTCTTACTACAAAATATCGTATAGTGAGTTTCATTTACCTTTTTACCCTTTATATTTTTGGGCTGAGAATACATGCGCAACTTTTATAACTCTTTTACGAAATAGACACAAGTAATCAAAATGACATTATATGGTTGAATGATCGAAACTGAATATGCCCTTTTTTATTAAGTCTGGTAATCTAAGAATTAGGGAACAGACACCCTAATTGACGCGAACTCTAAAGATAGATCTATCGGGCCCAACAAGCCCCATCCAAAGTACCGGATGCTTTAGTACTTCGAAATTTATATCATGTCCGAAGGAGGATCCCGGAATGATGGGGATATTCTTATATGCATATTGTGAATGTCGATTATCAGGTGTTCAATCCATATGAATGATATTTTTGTCTCTATGCATGAGACGTATGTTTATGAGAAATGGAAATATGAAATCTTGTGGTCTATTAAAATTATGAAATGATTATTTATGATAAACTAATGAACTCACCAACCTTTTGGTTGACACTTGAAAGCATGTTTATTCTCAGGTATGAAAGAAGTCTTCCGCTGTGCATTTGCTCATTTTAGGGATACTACTTGGAGTCAATAATGGCATATTTTAAAAGACGTTGCATTCTAGTCGTCGAGTTCATCAAGATTATTATTAAGTCAATTATAATTAGATATATTATGAAATGGTATGCATGACGTCAACTTTCGATGTAATGAAAGATTGTCTTTTCAAAAACGAATGCAATGTTTGTAAAACGTAACATATAGAGGTAAAGTACCTCGCGATGTAATCAACTGTTGTGAATCGTTTATAATCGATATGGACTTCGTCCGGATGGATTAGGACGGGTCCTTTCATGATCCTCCAACACTACCCTTAAGTTAGCTAGACTTTATAACCTTAACACCCTTGTTAATCTAGCTTGAAAACCCACTTTTCTTCCTTGGAAAAATCCGAACAGCAGCTCCCAAATATGAGCAAAATGTTTGATGATATTGAAGAGTTTATAGCTTCTAACTTGAAGCCTCAAGTGTGTAATACCCACAAGCCTTTTGTGCACCAACACCACCTTTGATTAGTTAGGATTTTTGACACTTAATCACCTAGATTACCAAGAAAAAGAACCTCTCTTTTGCACTCAAAATATTCGGCCAGGAGCAGCCCCCAAAAAAAAGAGAACCAATTTTCACTTCTAAGTAGAATACTTGAGTCAATAACTTGGTTTTTGAGTCTTGGCATGCACTTGACAAAATATGTCTTTAAAAGTAACAAAAAATGCATGGGTTTGACCTCCTAGGAGTCCCAAAACCGTCCACTACCATGGAGAGTTTCAAAATCTTAATTATTTTATAAAACTTGATATAAAACCATGCATTTTTATTAAGTTACTTGTATACTTTATAAAACCTTTTATAAAATATAACTCAATGTAATTATTTAAACCTATAAATAATTAAATATAAATTATCCAAATAATTTATCCCAAGTGATAATATTTTAGAAAACTGATTTTCTAAAATCCAAGTGTCGCGTATTTATTTAACGAACCAATCGTTAAGATTACATATGTATAAGGTGTCGGTAAGCTTGTTATTGGGTATGACCCGAATTGGATCATAACATGTTAGCCACATTAATTTAATATGTCTCTCGGGCATACGAAATACCTTCAGCATATTCATCCCATCAACACCTATTTGTTCCTCATGCTTCGGTGACCCTAAGTTCATGATTCCCAAATCAAGTCGTCCTACTTGTGTAAACGTGTAAATTTAACATCCAAGTGGTTAGGTGACCTTTATCCCACAAGTGTACGAAATTTACCTCAATCATATTAGTTTGCTCACAACGGTTAGGTGACCTTTATCCCATTATGAGTTCCCTAATATTTTCAAGTGTCACACAAAAGGATGGCGTTTAACTTGTTTGCCTTGTCGATTAAGGGATTTTAAGTTTTCGTTAATTCTAGTTTAAGAAAAAATTTACACCATACACCAACATGCATTTAGTGTATGGTTTATATGAAAATCCATTTTCATGTCTTGTAATTAAGTCAATTACTTGATTTGATATAAACCATTTTATATGTGTTTTAATAACCAATTATTATGTGTTCTTAACAACCATTTATTAATGTCCTTTTGCCATTTCAGTTTAATCATTTAAATTGTCATTTTGCATGTTGTTAATAACGTCTAATTTAACCAATTAAATTTTTAGTTTGTTTGTTGTTAACTTGTGTGATTAATTTGTAGCAACCAAACATACAATCTATAATCAAACAACAAAACAACCACACATGCAAAATAATATGTTCACAATCTAGCCTTTTGGTGGACATTTGTTTAGCCGAAAACAAATGTCACTGGTTAATGGGTCATAACACAAAGTAGGAGATTTAACATTTCCACTAAATCTTGCATCCAAATGCATGTGTTCTTCTTTTGCTCCATCTTTTGCATCTTCATACTCTTTACAAAAAATATATCCTAATACATTTTTCTCTAGAAAATGAAAATACAACCTAATCTATTTTACATACCAAATATAAAATAAATTATATAACCAAATGAATAAATATTACAAAACAAATGAATGAATTAATATTACATACCAAATGAATAATAAATAATCATCAAACATACAACCAAACACAAGGCCAAGGCTTAGATTGTGAACATCATCATACAACCAAATATGAACCAAATAGAAGAGCCCAAAACCCACTTTTGGGACTCCTATAATTCGGCCAAAATACATACCCACCCAAACCCGACAATTTTGTATTCCATTTTCATGCATGTACTTGGAATGCAAATATAGTGGGTTTAAAGACCATATAAGAAGCATAATCCATAGACTTCAGCTCTAGATACCACTAACTATTGTTATGAGTTTTTACTCACACATTGATTAAGTGATATGATAACCGTTTTTCGTACATTTGGGGGTGATACTAAAGATGTTTTTGGGACACCTCGAGGTTAGCATACCATAGCCATTTTTGGGCGCTAACAGTTGTTATGAACACCGATGACTCGTTCGCGAGGTCATTCCCTTGCGATCTTGGCTAACCATTGTTTATACTTGTTGATGTTTAGCATTTCATTATTATTATGATTATTATGCTAATGATGTTGCTAGTTGTATGTTTTGATGATACTAGCTCTTGTTATGAAATGGTATGCGATTATATACATTGTATGAGTTCGTAGATGCGAGTAGGTAAATTGTATATGCATGTACATATTTATTGCATTCACTAAGTTTTATGCTTACCCCTCTCGTTGTTTACCTTTTTACAGGTATTGTGATTGTGAAGCTAGCTAGTTGTTAGACTAGATGCGTAGGAGCGCTTGGGCTCGATGGGGTAGCTTTTGGATAATCGGATGCGGATTGGGGATTTGGTAGTCCCCGGGATTATGCTTTTGGTATCGGGTTGGGTTATTGAGTATTAACCCGTAATTCATGTGATTGAGTCATTATTGTAAATGCTCTTATAATATGTCATATGTGTACCAAGAGTCATATTAAAATGTTAAATGGGTCATTATGTTAATGCGTATTCAGTTAAAACTATTTGGAATGGTTTATGAAAATTGGATGTTTAATGGGACGTAACTTATAAAAAAAAATGTGCTTCGTTTCTGGTAAACGGATTTGGGGTCATTACAAGTATCAGAGTATAGTCTAAGGGAATTAGGTGACCTTGGAATAGGTGCATAGTCTTAGACTTATCGACAGTGGTGTGTTATTTGCAGGACTTGTAGGAATACGGGTCGGATTGAGATTTGTTAGTGCCTTAGAGTAGGTGACTAACTAGGACCTGTGTCGGTCCAAAGTGTGATTATGTGGGGCCTTATTTCGTGTATAAATTAGTGCCTTAGACTGCTAGTGCCTGAAATAACCCAACCCGTATTCAACACGACAATTTTTTTTAAATAAATAAACCATTAATGCCCAATTAAATGGTTACATAATGTGAAATGAAATGTCCCGTTCATATTGATTATAAACGTTCCATATTAATTGATTTTGTCGCGAGGTTTTGACCTCTATATGAGACATTTTTCAAAGACTGCATTCATTTTTAAAACAACCATAACCTTTATTTTATCGATAAAGGTTTAAAAAGCATTACGTAGATTATCAAATAATGATAATTTAAAATATACCGTTTACACACGACCATTACATAATGGTTTACAATATGAATATATTACATCAAAAATAAGTTTCTTGAATGCAGTTTTACATAATATCATTCAACCATGGACTCCAAATCTAGTCCTTATTTTAGTATGCAACAGCGGAAGCTCTTAATAATCACCTGAGAATAAACATGGTTAAAACGTTAAAAAAATGTTGGTGAGTTATAGGTTTAACCTATATATTATCAAATCATAATAATAGACCACAAGATTTCATATTTCAATACATCCCATACATAGAGATAAAAATCATTCATACGGTGAACACCTGGTAACTGACATTAACAAAATGCATATAAGAATATCCCCATCATTCCGGGACATCCATCAGACATAATATAAAAACTCGAAGTACTAAAGCATCCGCTACAACGGATGGGGTTTGTTGGGCCCAAGATGAAATGTCCCGTACTTATTGATTAAAAACGTTCCATATTAATTGATTTCGTTGCGAGGTTTTGACCTCTATATTAGACGTTTTTCAAAGACTGCATTCATTTTTAAAACAAACCATAACCTTTATTTCATAGATAAAGGTTTTAAAAAGCTTTACGTAAATTATCAAATAATGATAATCTAAAATATCCTGTTTACACACGACCATTACATAATGGTTTACAATACAAATATGTTACAACAAAATAAGTTTCTTGAATGCAGTTTTTACACAATATCATACAAGCATGGACTCCAAATCTCGTCCTTATTTAAGTATGCGACAGCGGAAGCTCTTAATAATCACCTGAGAATAAACATGCTTAAAACGTCAACAAAAATGTTGGTGAGTTATAGGTTTAACCTATATATATCAAATCATAATAATAGACCACAAGATTTCATATTTCAATACACATCCCATACATAGAGATAAAAATCATTCATATGGTGAACACCTGGTAACCGACATTAACAAGATGCATATATAAGAATATCCCCATCATTCCGGGACACCCTTCGGATATGATATAAATTTCGAAGTACTAAAGCATCCGGTACTTTGGATGGGGTTTGTTAGGCCCAATAGATCTATCTTTAGGATTCGCGTCAATTAGGGTGTCTGTTCCCTAATTCTTAGATTACCAGACTTAATAAAAAGGGGAATATTCGATTTCGATAATTCAACCATAGAATGTAGTTTCACGTACTTGTGTCTATTTTGTAAATAATTTATAAAATCTGCATGTATTCTCATCCCAAAAATATTAGATTCTAAAAGTGGGACTATAACTCACTTTCACAGATTTTTACTTCGTCGAGAAGTAAGATTTGGCCACTGTTGATTCACGAACCTATAACAATATATACATATATATTAAAGTATGTTCAAAATATATTTACAACACTTTTAATATATTTTGATGTTTTAAGTTTATTAAGTCAGCTGTCCTCGTTAGTAACCTACAACTAGTTGTCATCAGTTAGATGTATAGAAATAAATCGATAAATATTATCTTGAATCAATCCACGACCCAGTGTATACGTATCTCAGTATTGATCACAACTCAAACTATATATATTTTGGAATCAACCTCAACCCTGTATAGCTAACTCCAACATTCACATATAGAGTGTCTATGGTTGTTCCGAAATATATATAGATGTGTCGACATGATAGGTCGAAACATTGTATACGTGTCTATGGTATCTCAAGATTACATAATATACAATACAAGTTGATTAAGTTATGGTTGGAATAGATTTGTTACCAATTTTCACGTAGCTAAAATGAGAAAAATTATCCAATCTTGTTTTACCCGTAACTTCTTCATTTTAAATCCGTTTTGAGTGACTCAAATTGATATGGTTTCATATTGAACTCTATTTTATGAATCTAAACAGAAAAAGTATAGGTTTATAGTCAGAAAAATAATTTACAAGTCGTTTTTGTAAAGGTAGTCATTTCAGTCGAAAGAACGACGTCTAGATGACCATTTTAGAAAACATACTTCCACTTTGAGTTTAACCATAATTTTTGGATATAGTTTCATGTTCATAATAAAAATCATTTTCTCAGAATAACAACTTTTAAATCAAAGTTTATCATAGTTTTTAATTAACTAACCCAAAACAGCCCGCGGTGTTACTACGACGGCGTAAATCCGGTTTTACGGTGTTTTTCGTGTTTCCAGGTTTTAAATCATTAATTTAGCATATCATATAGATATAGAACATGTGTTTAGTTAATTTTAAAAGTCAAGTTAGAATGATTAACTTTTGTTTGCGAACAAGTTTAGAATTAACTAAACTATGTTCTAGTGATTACGAGTTTAAACCTTCGAATAAGATAGATTTATATATATGAATCGAATGATGTTATGAACATCATTACTACCTCAAGTTTAGTAGGTAAACCTACTGTAAGTGACAAGAAATGATCTAGCTTCAAAGGATCTTGGATGGCTTGAAAGTTCTTGAAGTAGGATCATGACACAAAAACAAGTTCAAGTAAGATTTTTACTCGAATTAAGATAGTTTATAGTTATAGAAATTTAATCAAAGTTTGAATATGAATATTAACTTGAATAAGAAAGATAACCTACTGTATATAACAAAGGTTTCTTGATCTTAGATGATTACTTGGAATGGATTAGAAAACTTGGAAGTAAATTAGTAAACTGGAAGGGATTTTTGAAGTGTTCTTGAAGTGTTCTTCCTATGATGATTATAGCTTGATTCTTGAAGTGATTTTTGATGAAGATGATGATTAACTACTGGAAAAATACGTTCATAATAGTGTGTGTGTGTTGAGAGAGAATTAGAAAGAGAATTGGAAGTGAAATGGAGTGAATGATGAGTGGTAATTGGTGAGTGGTGAGTGGGGTTAAAAGGAGTTCTAGTTAGTTGACTAGCTCATGGTAGAAGTTAAAATTGATTAGTCATACATGACATAATCAAGAGTGGAATCCCATGCTAGTTCCTATTGGTATATACCCATAGTAAGTACGTTTTGAAGCTGTGTATAATACGGGTAAGAATACGACTAGAATTCTTGATGAAAGAAAAGAATGGGAAAGTAACTGTAATCATTTTCGTTAATTATGAGTGTTTTGATATATGTCTTGAAGTCTTCCAAAAGTATTTTAATACATCTAAATACACTACATGTATATACATTTTAACTGAGTCGTTAAGTCATCGTTAGTCGTTACATGTAAGTGTTGTTTCGAAACCTTTAAGTTAACGATCTCAATTAATGTTGTTAACCCATTGTTTATTATATCTAATGAGATGTTAAATTATTATATTATCATGATATTATGATATATTAATATATCTTAATATGATATATATATATACATTTAAATGTCGTTACAACGATAATCGTTACATATATGTCTCGTTTCGAAATCCTTAAGTTAGTAGTCTTGTTTATATGTATATAACTCATTGTTAATATACTTATGGAGATACTTACTTATCATAATCTCATGTTAACCATATGTATATCCATATATATATCGTCATGTCGTTTTTACAAGTTTTAACGTTCGTGAATCGCCGGTCAACTTGGGTGGTCAATTGTCTATATGAAACATATTTCAATTAATCAAGTCTTAACAAGTTTGATTGCTTAACATGTTGGAAATATTTAATCATGTAAATATCAATCTCAATTAATATATATAAACATGGAAAAGTTCGGGTCACTACAGTACCTACCCGTTAAATAAATTTTGTCCCGAAATTTTAAGCTGTTGAAGGTGTTGACGAATCTTCTGGAAATAGGTGCGGGTATTTCTTCTTCATCTGATCTTCATGCTCCCAGGTGAACTCGGGTCCTCTACGAGCATTCCATCGAACCTTAACAATTGGTATCTTGTTTTGCTTAAGTCTTTTAACCTCACGATCCATTATTTTGACGGGTTCTTCGATGAATTGGAGTTTTTCGTTGATTTGGATTTCATTTAACGGAATAGTGAGATCTTCTTTAGCAAAACATTTCTTCAAAATATATTTACAACACTTTTAATATATTTTGATGTTTTAAGTTTATTAAGTCAGCTGTCCTCGTTAGTAACCTACAACTAGTTGTCATCAGTTAGATGTACAGAAATAAATCGATAAATATTATCTTGAATCAATCCACGACCCAGTGTATACGTATCTCAGTATTGATCACAACTCAAATTATATATATTTTGGAATCAACCTCAACCCTGTATAGCTAACTCCAACATTCACATATAGAGTGTCTATGGTTGTTCCGAAATATATATAGATGTGTCGACATGATAGGTCGAAACATTGTATACGTGTCTATGGTATCTCAAGATTACATAATATACAATACAAGTTGATTAAGTTATGGTTGGAATAGATTTGTTACCAATTTTCACGTAGCTAAAATGAGAAAAATTATCCAATCTTGTTTTACCCATAACTTCTTCATTTTAAATCCGTTTTGAGTGAATCAAATTGCTATGGTTTCATATTGAACTCTATTTTATGAATCTAAACAGAAAAAGTATAGGTTTATAGTCGGAAAAATAAGTTACAAGTCGTTTTTGTAAAGGTAGTCATTTCAGTCGAAAGAACGACGTCTAGATGACCATTTTAGAAAACATACTTCCACTTTGAGTTTAACCATAATTTTTGGATATAGTTTCATGTTCATAATAAAAATCATTTTCTCAGAATAACAACTTTTAAATCAAAGTTTTTCATAGTTTTTAATTAACTAACCCAAAACAGCCCGCGGTGTTACTACGACGGCGTAAATCCGGTTTTACGGTGTTTTTCGTGTTTCCAGGTTTTAAATCATTAAGTTAGCATATCATATAGATATAGAACATGTGTTTAGTTGATTTTAAAAGTCAAGTTAGAAGGATTAACTTTTGTTTGCGAACAAGTTTAGAATTAACTAAATTATGTTCTAGTGATTACAAGTTTAAACCTTCGAAAAAGATAGCTTTATATGTATGAATCGAATGATGTTATGAACATCATTACTACCTTAAGTTCCTTGGATAAACCTACTGGAAAAGAAAAAAATGGATCTAGCCTCAACGGATCCTTGGATGGCTCGAAGTTCTTGAAGCAGAATCATGACACGAAAACAAGTTCAAGTAAGATCATCACTTGAAATAAGATTGTTATAGTTATAGAAATTGAACCAAAGTTTGAATATGATTATTACCTTGTATTAGAATGATAACCTACTGTAAGAAACAAAGATTTCTTGAGGTTGGATGATCACCTTACAAGATTGGAAGTGAGCTAGCAAACTTGAAAGTATTCTTGATTTTATGTAACTAGAACTTGTAAAATATATGAAGAACACTTAGAACTTGAAGATAGAACTTGAGAGAGATCAATTAGATGAAGAAAATTGAAGAATGAAAGTGTTTGTAGGTGTTTTTGGTCGTTGGTGTATGGATTAGATATAAAGGATATGTAATTTTGTTTTCATGTAAATAAGTCATGAATGATTACTCATATTTTTGTAATTTTATGAGATATTTCATGCTAGTTGCCAAATGATGGTTCCCACATGTGTTAGGTGACTCACATGGGCTGCTAAGAGCTGATCATTGGAGTGTATATACCAATAGTACATACATCTAAAAGCTGTGTATTGTACGAGTACGAATACGGGTGCATACGAGTAGAATTGTTGATGAAACTGAACGAGGATGTAATTGTAAGCATTTTTGTTAAGTAGAAGTATTTTGATAAGTGTCTTGAAGTCTTTCAAAAGTGTATGAATACATATTAAAACACTACAGTATATACATTTTAACTGAGTCGTTAAGTCATCGTTAGTCGTTACATGTAAATGTTGTTTTGAAACCTTTAGGTTAACGATCTTGTTAAATGTTGTTAACCCAATGTTTATAATATCAAAAGAGATTTTAAATTATTATATTATCATGATATTATGATGCACGAATATCTCTTAATATGATATATATACATTAAATGTCGTTACAACGATAATCGTTACATATATGTCTCGTTTCAAAATCATTAAGTTAGTAGTCTTGTTTTTACATATGTAGTTCATTGTTAATATACTTAATGATATGTTTACTTATAATAATATCATGTTAAATATATATATAACCATATATATGTCATCATATAGTTTTTACAAGTTTTAACGTTCGTGAATCACCGGTCAACTTGGGTGGTCAATTGTCTATATGAAACCTATTTCAATTAATCAAGTCTTAAGAAGTTTGATTGCTTAACATGTTGGAAACATTTAATCATGTAAATATCAATCTCAATTAATATATATAAACATGGAAAAGTTCGGGTCACTACAGTACCTACCCGTTAAATAAATTTCGTCCCGAAATTTTAAGCTGTTGAAGGTGTTGACGAATCTTCTGGAAATAGATGCGGGTATTTCTTCTTCATCTGATCTTCACGCTCCCAGGTGAACTCGGGTCCTCTACGAGCATTCCATCGAACCTTAACAATTGGTATCTTGTTTTGCTTAAGTCTTTTAACCTCACGATCCATTATTTCAACGGGTTCTTCGATGAATTGAAGTTTTTCGTTGATTTGGATTTCATCTAACGGAATAGTGAGATCTTCTTTAGCAAAACATTTCTTCAAATTCGAGACGTGGAAAGTGTTATGTACAGCAGCGAGTTGTTGAGGTAACTCAAGTCGGTAAGCTACTGGTCCGACACGATCAATAATCTTGAATGGTCCAATATACCTTGGATTTAATTTCCCTCGTTTACCAAATCGAACAACGCCTTTCCAAGGTGCAACTTTAAGCATGACCATCTCTCCAATTTCAAATTCTATATCTTTTCTTTTAATGTCAGCGTAGCTCTTTTGTCGACTTTGGGCGGTTTTCAACCGTTGTTGAATTTGGATGATCTTCTCGGTAGTTTCTTGTATAATCTCCGGACCCGTAATCTGTCTATCCCCCACTTCACTCCAACAAATCGGAGACCTGCACTTTCTACCATAAAGTGCTTCAAACGGCGCCATCTCAATGCTTGAATGGTAGCTGTTGTTGTAGGAAAATTCTGCTAACGGTAGATGTCGATCCCAACTGTTTCCGAAATCAATAACACATGCTCTTAGCATGTCTTCAAGCGTTTGTATCGTCCTTTCGCTCTGCCCATCAGTTTGTGGGTGATAGGCAGTACTCATGTCTAGACGAGTTCCTAATGCTTGCTGTAATGTCTGCCAGAATCTTGAAATAAATCTGCCATCCCTATCAGAGATAATAGAGATTGGTATTCCATGTCTGGAGACGACTTCCTTCAAATACAGTAGTGCTAACTTCTCCATCTTGTCATCTTCTCTTATTGGCAGGAAGTGTGCTGACTTGGTGAGACGATCAACTATTACCCAAATAGTATCAAAACCACTTGCAGTCCTTGGCAATTTAGTGATGAAATCCATGGTAATGTTTTCCCATTTCCATTCCGGGATTTCGGGTTGTTGAAGTAGACCTGATGGTTTCTGATGCTCAGCTTTGACCTTAGAACACGTCAAACATTCTCCTACGTATTTAGCAACATCGGCTTTCATACCCGGCCACCAAAAATGTTTCTTGAGATCCTTGTACATCTTTCCCGTTCCAGGATGTATTGAGTATCTGGTTTTATGAGCTTCTCTAAGTACCATTTCTCTCATATCTCCAAATTTTGGTACCCAAATCCTTTCAGCCCTATACCGGGTTCCGTCTTCCCGAATATTAAGATGCTTCTCCGATCCTTTGGGTATTTCATCCTTTAAATTTCCCTCTTTTAAAACTCCTTGTTGCGCCTCTTTTATTTGAGTAGTAAGGTTATTATGAATCATTATATTCATAGATTTTACTCGAATGGGTTCTCTGTCCTTCCTGCTCAAGGCATCGGCTACCACATTTGCCTTCCCCGGGTGGTAACGAATCTCAAAGTCGTAATCATTCAATAATTCAATCCACCTACGCTGCCTCATATTCAGTTGTTTCTGATTAAATATGTGTTGAAGACTTTTGTGGTCGGTATATATAATACTTTTGACCCCATATAAATAGTGCCTCCAAGTCTTTAATGCAAACACAACCGCGCCTAATTCCAAATCATGCGTCGTATAATTTTGTTCGTGAATCTTCAATTGTCTAGACGCATAAGCAATCACCTTCGTTCGTTGCATTAATACACAACCGAGACCTTGCTTTGATGCGTCACAATAAATCACAAAATCATCATTCCCTTCAGGCAATGACAATATAGGTGCCGTAGTTAGCTTTTTCTTCAATAACTGAAACGCTTTCTCTTGTTCATCATTCCATTCAAATTTCTTCCCTTTATGCGTTAATGCAGTCAAGGGTTTTGCTATTCTGGAAAAGTCTTGGATGAACCTTCTGTAGTAACCAGCTAGTCCTAAAAACTGGCGTATGTGTTTCGGAGTTTTCGGGATTTCCCACTTTTCAACAGTTTCTATCTTTGCCGGATCCACCTTAATACCTTCTTTGTTCACTATGTGACCGAGGAATTGAACTTCTTCCAACCAAAATGCACACTTTGAAAACTTAGCGTACAATTCTTCTTTCCTCAATACTTCTAACACCTTTCTCAAATGTTCACCGTGTTCTTGGTCATTCTTTGAGTAAATAAGTATGTCATCAATGAAAACAATGACAAACTTGTCAAGGTATGGTCCACACACTCGGTTCATAAGGTCCATGAACACAGCTGGTGCATTAGTTAAACCAAACGGCATGACCATAAACTCGTAATGACCGTAACGTGTTCTGAAAGCAGTCTTTGGAATATCATCTTCTTTCACCCGCATTTGATGATACCCGGAACGTAAGTCAATCTTTGAATAAACAGACGAGCCTTGTAGTTGATCAAATAAGTCGTCGATTCTCGGTAGTGGGTAGCGGTTCTTGATGGTAAGTTTGTTCAACTCTCGGTAGTCGATACACAACCTGAATGTACCATCTTTCTTCTTGACAAACAAAACAGGAGCTCCCCACGGTGATGTGCTTGGTCGAATGAAACCACGCTCTAAAAGTTCTTGTAATTGGCTTTGCAGTTCTTTCATCTCGCTGGGTGCGAGTCTGTAAGGAGCACGAGCTATTGGTGCAGCTCCTAGTACAAGATCTATTTGAAATTCAACAGATCGATGTATGGGTAATCCCGGTAATTCTTTCGGAAATACATCGGGAAATTCTTTTGCAATGGGAACATCATTGATGCTCTTTTCTTCAGTTTGTACTTTCTCGACGTGTGCTAGAACAACATAGCAACCTTTTCTTATTAGTTTTTGTGCCTTCAAATTACTAATAAGATGTAGCTTCGTGTTGCCCTTTTCTCCGTACACCATTAAGGGTTTTCCTTTTTCTCGTATAATGCGAATTGCATTTTTGTAACAGACGATCTCTGCTTTCACTTCTTTCAACCAGTCCATACCGATTATCACATCAAAACTCCCTAACTCTACTGGTATCAAATCAATCTTAAATGTTTTGCTAACCAGTTTAATTTCTCGATTCCGACATATATTATCTGCTGAAATTAATTTACCATTTGCTAATTCGAGTAAAAATTTACTATCCAAAGGCGTCAATGGACAACTTAATTTAGCACAAAAATCTCTACTCATATAGCTTCTATCCGCACCCGAATCAAATAAAACGTAAGCAGATTTATTGTCAATAAGAAACGTACCCGTAACAAGCTCCGGGTCTTCCTGTGCCTCTGCCGCATTAATATTGAAAACTCTTCCGCGGCCTTGTCTATTCGTGTTCTCCTGGTTCGGGCAATTTCTAATAATGTGGCCCGGTTTTCCACATTTATAACAAACTACATTGGCATAACTTGCTCCGACACTACTTGCTCCGCCATTACTCATTCCGACACCATTTATTCCTTTCGTTCTATTAACCCCTGGTCCGTAGACCTCACACTTCGCCGCGCTATGACCATTTCTTTTACACTTGTTGCAAAATTTGGTGCAGAACCCCGAGTGATACTTTTCACACCTTTGGCATAGCTGCTTCTGATTGTTGTTGTTGTTGCGGTTATTATTGTTGTTGAGATGATTGTTGTAGTTGCTGTTGCTGTTGTTGTTGTTGTTGTTGTTGTTGTTGGGCCGTTTGTTGTAGTTACGATTGATGTTGCGATTGTTGGGATAATTGTTGCGATTGCTGTTGTTGTTGTATTGGTGATTCTTATCACCGTTTTCCTCCCACTTTCTTTTGACTTGCTTCACATTGGCCTCTTCAGCAGTCTGTTCTTTAATTCTTTCTTCAATCTGGTTCACTAGTTTGTGAGCCATTCTACATGCCTGTTGTATGGAGGCGGGCTCGTGTGAACTTATATCTTCTTGGATTCTTTCCGGTAATCCTTTCACAAACGCGTCGATCTTTTCTTCCTCATCTTCGAATGCTCCCGGACACAATAGGCACAATTCTGTGAATCGTCTTTCGTACGTGGTAATATCAAATCCTTGGGTTCGTAACCCTCTAAGTTCTGTCTTGAGCTTATTGACCTCGGTTCTGGGACGGTACTTCTCGTTCATCAAGTGCTTGAATGCTGACCACGGTAGTGCGTACGCATCGTCTTATCCCACTTGCTCTAGATAGGTATTCCACCATGTTAACGCAGAACCTGTGAAGGTATGCGTAGCGTACTTCACTTTGTCCTCTTCAGTACACTTACTTATGGCAAACACCGATTCGACCTTCTCGGTCCACCGTTTCAATCCGATCGGTCCTTCGGTTCCATCAAATTCCAAAGGTTTGCAGGAAGTGAATTCTTTGTAGGTGCATCCTACACGATTTCCTGTACTGCTAGATCCAAGGTTATTATTGGTATGTAGCGCAGCCTGTACTGCGGCTATGTTTGAAGCTAGAAAAGTACGGAATTCCTCTTCATTCATATTCACGGTGTGTCGAGTAGTCGGTGCCATTTCCTTCAAAATAGTCAAATGGAACAAGTTAATCATACAGAATATTAAGAGTAGTTAATAGTATTTCGTAGCATAATATGAACTCATTTATAAAAGCTTTTTCTTCATATTAGCGTTTTATAAGTTTAAATTCGGGTAGTACCTACCCGTTAAGTTCATACTTAGTAGCTAATATACAATTCAACTACTACAATTCTATATGAAAAACTGATTATAATAATATTTCGCGTTCAAACTTTTATACAATATTTTACAAACTTACAATACCGCTTATTTTACATAAAGCATGAAATATAGCACACAATAATTTTGATACAAGATAGTTGTGAAGATAATTCTAGCTAGTACACAAGTCGTTCAGCAAAGGCAATAAAGACACGTAATTCATACGTCCAGAAACAAGTCATGCATTCTGGTTTTACTAGGACTACTTCCCATCCTTGGTCTTGTGCAACATAACCGTTATGGCCGTTGATAAGACAGCGTGTTGTAACGTCATCAAAGGTACGAGGGTTACGTAATGTCCAACAGTCCCGTAATAATCTAAAAACCTCATTTCTTACCCCAATTACCGACTCCGTCACTTGTGGAAATGTTTTGTTTAATAGTTGTAGCCCGATGTTCTTGTTCTCACTTTGGTGAGAAGCGAACATTACTAATCCGTAAGCATAACATGCTTCTTTATGTTGCATGTTAGCCGCTTTTTCTAAATCACGAAGTCCAATATTCGGATATATTGAGTCAAAATAATTTCTTAACCCGTTGCGTAAAATAGCATTTGGGTTCCCCGCAATATATGCGTCAAAGTAAACACATCGTAACTTATGGGTTTCCCAATGTGATATCCCCCATCTTTCAAACGAAAGTCTCTTATAAACCAAGACATTCTTGGAACGTTCTTCGAATGTCTTACAAACTGATCTCTCCTTAAATAGTTGTGCCGAGGAATTCTGGCCGACTCTAGACAAGATTTCATCAATCATGTCTCCAGGTAGGTCTCTTAAAATATTGGGTTGTCTATCCATTTTGTGTTTTTATACTGTAAAATAGACAAGAGTTAGATTCATAAAAAAAAATACTTATTAATACAAGCAATTTTTACATATATCATAAAGCATAAGCACACTATATCACATATATTACACCACACGAATACAACTATCTTATTCCGACTCGCTTGTTTCTTCTTCTTCGGTTTTGGTTCGTTTTGCCAAGTTTCTAGGGATATATGATGTTCCCCTAATACGAGCCGTAATTTTCCACATCGGTTTAGAAAAACCTGGTGGTTTAGAGGTTCCGGGGTCATTGTTACAACTTAAGGACTTCGGGGGTTGATGATACATATAAAGTTCATCGGGGTTGGAATTAGATTTCTCTATTTTTATGCCCTTTCCCTTATTATTTTCTTTTGCCTTTTTAAATTCAGTTGGGGTAATTTCTATAACATCATCGGAATTCTCGTCGGAATCCGATTCATCGGAGAATTGGTAATCCTCCCAATATTTTGCTTCCTTGGCGGAAACACCATTGACCATAATTAACCTTGGTCGGTTGGTTGAGGATTTTCTTTTACTTAACCGTTTTATTATTTCCCCCACCGGTTCTATTTCTTCATCCGGTTCCGATTCTTCTTCCGGTTCCGATTCTTCTTCCGGTTCCGACTCTTCTTCCGGTTCCTCTTCGGGAACTTGTGAATCAGTCCACGAATCATTCCAATTTACATTTGACTCTTCATTATTATTAGGTGAGTCAATGGGACTTGTTCTAGAGGTAGACATCTATCACATAATATCAAACGCGTTAAGAGATTAATATATCACATAATATTCACATGTTAAAAATATATAGTTTCCAACAAAATTTGTTAAGCAATCATTTTTCAAGTAAACACGGTCGAAGTCCAGACTCACTAATGCATCCTGACAAACTCGATAAGACACACTAATGCAAAATTCTGGTTCTCTAAGACCAACGCTCGGATACCAACTGAAATGTCCCGTTCTTATTGATTAAAAACGTTCCATATTAATTGATTTCGTTGCGAGGTTTTGACCTCTATATGAGACATTTTTCAAAGACTGCATTCATTTTTAAAATAAACCATAACCTTTATTTCATAGATAAAGGTTTTAAAAAGCTTTACGTAGATTATCAAATAATGATAATCTAAAATATCCTGTTTACACACGACCATTACATAATGGTTTACAATACAAATATGTTACAACAAAATAAGTTTCTTGAATGCAGTTTTTACACAATATCATACAAGCATGGACTCCAAATCTCGTCCTTATTTAAGTATGCGACAGCGGAAGCTCTTAATAATCACCTGAGAATAAACATGCTTAAAACGTCAACAAAAATGTTGGTGAGTTATAGGTTTAACCTATATATATCAAATCATAATAATAGACCACAAGATTTCATATTTCAATACACATCCCATACATAGAGATAAAAATCATTCATATGGTGAACACCTGGTAACCGACATTAACAAGATGCATATATAAGAATATCCCCATCATTCCGGGACACCCTTCGGATATGATATAAATTTCGAAGTACTAAAGCATCCGGTACTTTGGATGGGGCTTGTTGGGCCCGATAGATCTATCTTTAGGATTCGCGTCAATTAGGGTGTCTGTTCCCTAATTCTTAGATTACCAGACTTAATAAAAAGGGGCATATTCGATTTCGATAATTCAACCATAGAATGTAGTTTCACGTACTTGTGTCTATTTTGTAAATCATTTATAAAACCTGCATGTATTCTCATCCCAAAAATATTAGATTTTAAAAGTGGGACTATAACTCACTTTCACATATTTTTACTTCGTCGGGAAGTAAGACTTGGCCACTGGTTGATTCACGAACCTATAACAATATATACATATATATCAAAGTATGTTCAAAATATATTTACAACACTTTTAATATATTTTGATGTTTTAAGTTTATTAAGTCAGCTGTCCTCGTTAGTAACCTACAACTAGTTGTCCACAATTAGATGTACAGAAATAAATCGATAAATATTATCTTGAATCAATCCACGACCCAGTGTATACGTATCTCAGTATTGATCACAACTCAAACTATATATATTTTGGAATCAACCTCAACCCTGTATAGCTAACTCCAACATTCACATATAGAGTGTCTATGGTTGTTCCGAAATATATATAGATGTGTCGACATGATAGGTCGAAACATTGTATACGTGTCTATGGTATCTCAAGATTACATAATATACAATACAAGTTGATTAAGTTATGGTTGGAATAGATTTGTTACCAATTTTCACGTAGCTAAAATGAGAAAAATTATCCAATCTTGTTTTACCCATAACTTCTTCATTTTAAATCCGTTTTGAGTGAATCAAATTGCTATGGTTTCATATTGAACTCTATTTTATGAATCTAAACAGAAAAAGTATAGGTTTATAGTCGGAAAAATAAGTTACAAGTCGTTTTTGTAAAGGTAGTCATTTCAGTCGAAAGAACGACGTCTAGATGACCATTTTAGAAAACATACTTCCACTTTGAGTTTAACCATAATTTTTGGATATAGTTTCATGTTCATAATAAAAATAATTTTCTCAGAATAACAACTTTTAAATCAAAGTTTTTCATAGTTTTTAATTAACTAACCCAAAACAGCCCGCGGTGTTACTACGACGGCGTAAATCCGGTTTTACGGTGTTTTTCGTGTTTCCAGGTTTTAAATCATTAAGTTAGCATATCATATAGATATAGAACATGTGTTTAGTTGATTTTAAAAGTCAAGTTAGAAGGATTAACTTTTGTTTGCGAACAAGTTTAGAATTAACTAAATTATGTTCTAGTGATTACAAGTTTAAACCTTCGAAAAAGATAGCTTTATATGTATGAATCGAATGATGTTATGAACATCATTACTACCTTAAGTTCCTTGGATAAACCTACTGGAAAAGAAAAAAATGGATCTAGCCTCAACGGATCCTTGGATGGCTCGAAGTTCTTGAAGCAGAATCATGACACGAAAACAAGTTCAAGTAAGATCATCACTTGAAATAAGATTGTTATAGTTATAGAAATTGAACCAAAGTTTGAATATGATTATTACCTTGTATTAGAATGATAACCTACTGTAAGAAACAAAGATTTCTTGAGGTTGGATGATCACCTTACAAGATTGGAAGTGAGCTAGCAAACTTGAAAGTATTCTTGATTTTATGTAACTAGAACTTGTAAAATATATGAAGAACACTTAGAACTTGAAGATAGAACTTGAGAGAGATCAATTAGATGAAGAAAATTGAAGAATGAAAGTGTTTGTAGGTGTTTTTGGTCGTTGGTGTATGGATTAGATATAAAGGATATGTAATTTTGTTTTCATGTAAATAAGTCATGAATGATTACTCATATTTTTGTAATTTTATGAGATATTTCATGCTAGTTGCCAAATGATGGTTCCCACATGTGTTAGGTGACTCACATGGGCTGCTAAGAGCTGATCATTGGAGTGTATATACCAATAGTACATACATCTAAAAGCTGTGTATTGTACGAGTACGAATACGGGTGCATACGAGTAGAATTGTTGATGAAACTGAACGAGGATGTAATTGTAAGCATTTTTGTTAAGTAGAAGTATTTTGATAAGTGTCTTGAAGTCTTTCAAAAGTGTATGAATACATATTAAAACACTACAGTATATACATTTTAACTGAGTCGTTAAGTCATCGTTAGTCGTTACATGTAAATGTTGTTTTGAAACCTTTAGGTTAACGATCTTGTTAAATGTTGTTAACCCAATGTTTATAATATCAAAAGAGATTTTAAATTATTATATTATCATGATATTATGATGTACGAATATCTCTTAATATGATATATATACATTAAATGTCGTTACAACGATAATCGTTACATATATGTCTCGTTTCAAAATCATTAAGTTAGTAGTCTTGTTTTTACATATGTAGTTCATTGTTAATATACTTAATGATATGTTTACTTATAATAATATCATTTTAAATATATATATAACCATATATATGTCATCATATAGTTTTTACAAGTTTTAACGTTCGTGAATCACCGGTCAACTTGGGTGGTCAATTGTCTATATGAAACCTATTTCAATTAATCAAGTCTTAAGAAGTTTGATTGCTTAACATGTTGGAAACATTTAATCATGTAAATATCAATCTCAATTAATATATATAAACATGGAAAAGTTCGGGTCACTACATTATGTACAGCCGCGAGTTGTTGAGGTAACTCAAGTCGGTAAACTACTGGTCCGACACGATCAATAATCTTGAATGGTCCAATATACCTTGGATTTAATTTCCCTCGTTTACCAAATAAAACAACGCCTTTCCAAGGTGCAACTTTAAGCATGACCATCTCTCCAATTTTAAATTCTATATCTTTTCTTTTAATGTCAGCGTAGCTCTTTTGTCGACTTTGGGCGGTTTTCAACCGTTGTTGAATTTGGATGATCTTCTCGGTAGTTTCTTGTATAATCTCCGGACTCGTAATCTGTCTATCCCCCACTTCACTCCAACAAATTGGAGACCTGCACTTTCTACCATAAAGTGCTTCAAACGGCGCCATCTCAATGCTTGAATGGTAGCTGTTGTTGTAGGAAAATTCTGCTAATGGTAGATGTCGATCCCAACTGTTTCCGAAATCAATAACACATGCTCGTAGCATGTCTTCAAGCGTTTGTATCGTCCTTTCACTCTGCCCATTAGTATGTGGATGATAGGCTGTACTCATGTCTAGACGAGTTCCTAATGCTTGCTGTAATGTCTGCCAGAATCTTGAAATAAATCTGCCATCCCTATCAGAGATAATAGAGATTGGTATTCCATGTCTGGAGACGACTTCCTTCAAATACAGTCGTGCTAACTTCTCCATCTTGTCATCTTCTCTTATTGGCAGGAAGTGTGCTGATTTGGTGAAACGATCAACTATTACCCAAATAGTATCAAAACCACTTGCAGTCCTTGGCAATTTAGTGATGAAATCCATGGTAATGTTTTCCCATTTCCATTCCGGGATTTCAGGTTGTTGAAGTAGACCTGATGGTTTCTGATGCTCAGCTTTGACCTTAGAACACGTCAAACATTCTCCTACGTATTTAGCAACATTGGCTTTCATACCCGGCCACCAAAAATATTTCTTGAGATCCTTGTACATCTTCCCCGTTCCAGGATGTATTGAGTATCTGGTTTTATGAGCTTCTCTAAGTACCATTTCTCTCATATCTCCAAATTTTAGTACCCAAATCCTTTCAGCCCTATACCGGGTTCCGTCTTCCCGAATATTAAGATGCTTCTCCGATCCTTTGGGTATTTCATCCTTTAAATTTCCCTCTTTTAAAACTCCTTGTTGCGCCTCCTTTATTTGAGTAGTAAGGTTATTATGAATCATTATATTCATAGATTTTACTCGAATGGGTTCTCTGTCCTTCCTGCTTAAGGTATCGGCTACCACATTTGCCTTCCCCGGGTGGTAACGAATCTCAAAGTCGTAATCATTCAACAATTCAATCCACCTACGCTGCCTCATATTCAGTTGTTTCTGATTAAATATGTGTTGAAGACTTTTATGGTCGGTATATATAATACTTTTGACCCCATATAAGTAGTGCCTCCAAGTCTTTAATGCAAAAACAACCGCGCCTAATTCCAAATCATGCGTCGTATAATTTTGCTCGTGAATCTTCAATTGTCTAGACGCATAAGCAATCACCTTCGTTCGTTACATTAATACACAACCGAGACCTTGCCTTGATGCGTCACAATAAATCACAAAATCATCATTCCCTTCAGGCAATGACAATATAGGTGCCGTAGTTAGCTTTTTCTTCAATAACTGAAACGCTTTCTCTTGTTCATCCTTCCATTCAAATTTCTTCCCTTTATGCGTTAATGCAGTCAAGGGTTTTGCTATTCTGGAAAAGTCTTGGATGAACCTTCTGTAGTAACCAGCTAGTCCTAAAAACTGGCGTATGTGTTTCGGAGTTTTCGGGGTTTCCCACTTTTCAACAGTTTCTATCTTTGCCGGATCTACCTTAATACCTTTTTTGTTCACTATGTGACCGAGGAATTGAACTTCTTCCAACCAAAATGCACACTTTGAAAATTTAGCGTACAATTCTTCCTTCCTCAATACTTCTAACACCTTTCTCAAATGTTCACCGTGTTCTTGGTCATTCTTTGAGTAAATAAGTATGTCATCAATGAAAATAATGACAAACTTGTCAAGGTATGGTCCACACACTCGGTTCATAAGCTCCATGAACACAGCTGGTGCATTAGTTAAACCAGATGGCATGACCATAAACTCGTAATGACCGTAACATGTTCTGAAAGCAGTCTTTGGAATATCATCTTCTTTCACCCGCATTTGATGATACCCGGAACGTAAGTCAATCTTTGAATAAACAGACGAGCCTTGTAGTTGATCAAATAAGTCATCGATTCTTGGTAGTGGGTAGCGGTTCTTGATGGTAAGTTTGTTCAACTCTCGGTAGTCGATACACAACTTGAATGTACCATCTTTCTTCTTGACAAACAAAACAGGATCTCCCCATGGTGATGTGCTTGGTCGAATGAAACCATGCTCTAAAAGTTCTTGTAATTAGCTTTGCAGTTCTTTCATCTCGCTGGGTGCGAGTCTGTAAGGAGCACGAGCTATTGGTGCAGCTCCTGGTACAAGATCTATTTGAAATTCAACGGATCGATGTGGGGGTAATCCCGGTAATTCTTTCGGAAATACATTGGGAAATTCTTTTGCGACGGGAACATCATTGATGCTGTTTTCTTCAGTTTGTACTTTCTCGACGTGTGCTAGAATAGCATAGCAACCTTTTCTTATTAGTTTTTGTGCCTTCAAATTACTAATAAGATGTAGCTTCGTGTTGCCCTTTTCTCCGTACACCATTAAGGGTTTTCCTTTTTCTCGTATAATGCAAATTGCATTTTTGTAACAAACGATCTCTGCTTTCACTTCTTTCAACCAGTCCATACCGATTATCACATCAAAACTCCCTAACTCTACTGGTATCAAGTCAATCTTAAATGTTTCGCTAACCATTTTAATTTCTCGATTCCGACATATATTATCTGCTGAAATTAATTTACCATTTGCTAATTCTAGTAAAAATTTACTATCCAAAGGCGTCAATGGACAACTTAATTTAGCACAAAAATCTCTACTCATATAGCTTCTATCCGCACCCGAATCAAATAAAACGTAAGCAGATTTATTGTCAATAAGAAACGTACCCGTAACAAGCTCCGGGTCTTCCTGTGCCTCTGCCGCATTAATATTAAAAACTCTTCCGTGGCCTTGTCCATTCGTGTTCTCCTGGTTCGGGCAATTTCTAATAATGTGGCCCAGTTTTCCACATTTATAACAAACTACATTGGCATAACTTGCTCCAACACTACTTGCTCCGCCATTACTCGTTCCGACAGCATTTGTTCCTTTCGTTCTATTAACCCCTGGTCCGTAGACCTCACACTTCACCGCACTATGACCATTTCTTTTACACTTGTTGCAAAATTTGGTGCAGAACCCCGAGTGATACTTTTCACACCTTTGGCATAGCTGCTTCTGATTGTTGTTGTTGTTGCGGTTATTATTGTTGTTGGGATGATTGTTGTAGTTGCTGTTGTTGTTGTTGTTGTTGTTGTTGTTGTTGTTGTTGTTGTTGTTGTTGAGCCGTTTGTTGTAGTTGCGATTGATGTTGCGATTGTTGGGATAATTGTTGCGATTATTGTTGTAATTGCTGTTGTTGTTGTATTGGTGATTCTTATCACCGTTTTCCTCCCGCTTTCTTTTGACTTGCTTCACATTGGCCTCTTCAGCCGTCTGTTCTTTAATTCTTTCCTCAATCTGGTTCACTAGTTTGTGAGCCATTCTACATGCCTATTGTATGGAGGCGGGCTCGTGTGAACTTATATCTTCTTAGATTCTTTCCGGTAATCCTTTCACAAACGCGTCGATCTTCTCTTCCTCATCTTCGAACGCTCCCGGACACAATCGGCACAATTCTGTGAATCGTCTTTCGTACGTGGTAACATCAAATCCTTGGGTTCGTAACCCTCTAAGTTCCGTCTTGAGCTTATTGACCTCGGTTCTGGGACGGTACTTCTCGTTCATCAAGTGCTTGAATGCTGACCACGGTAGTGCGTACGCATCATCTTGTCCCACTTGCTCTAGATAGGTATTCCACCATGTTAACGCAGAACCTGTGAAGGTATGCGTAGCGTACTTCACTTTGTCCTCTTCAGTACACTTACTTATGGCAAACACTGATTCGACCTTCTCGGTCCACCGTTTCAATCCGATCGGTCCTTCGGTTCCATCAAATTCCAAAGGTTTGCAGGCAGTGAATTCTTTGTAGGTGCATCCTACACGATTTCATGTACTGCTAGATCCAAGGTTATTGTTGGTATGTAGCGCAGCCTGTACTGCGGCTATGTTTGAAGCTAGAAAAGTACGAAATTCCTCTTTATTCATATTCACGGTGTGTCGAGTAGTCGGTGCCATTTCCTTCAAAATAGTCAAATGGAATAAGTTAATCATATAGAATATTAAGAGTAGTTAATAGTATTTCGTAGCATAATATGAACTCATTTATAAAAGCTTTTTCTTCATATTAGCGTTTTATAAGTTTAAATTCGAGTAGTATGATAATGCTAAAAACGAACATATATTTCATAGCATTATTCCTCAAGAAAGACAAGCTTTTAGTTGCAATTGTTCTATTTACAAGTGATATTCGTTTAAATAATAAAAGGTGAAGACAAAAGACAGATTCGACGAATTGAAGACGCAAACGACCAAAAAGCTCAAAAGTACAAAAGACAATCAAAAAGGTTCCAATTATTGATAAGAAACGTCTCGAAATTACAAGAGTACAAGATTCAAAACGCAAAGTACAAGATATTAAATTGTACGCAAGGACGTTCGAAAATCCGGAACCGGGACCAGAGTCAACTCTTAACGCTCGACGCAACGGACTAAAAATTACAAGTTAACTATGTATATAAATATAATATAATATATAATTAATTATATTAATTATATATATATTATATTTATAAATAAAAAACCGTCGGCAGAGAAAGACTCCAAGGACTGAGCTGTAAATTCATTCTCCGCGACTCGCGGAGTTTGAAGTGGATTTTACTGCGAGTCGCGGAGCCCCAAAAATCGACTCTGCCTATAAAGCAAACCGAATTCTGATCATTTTTCATAATCTTTTTCTTCTCTTATCATACGTAAACGATATATATATATATATAATTTATATTTTAATTTTAATTATAATTCTAATAATAAGGGTATGTTAGCGAATGTTGTAAGGGTGTAAGTCGAAATTCTGTCCGTGTAACGCTACGCTATTTTTAATCATTGTAAGTTATGTTCAACCTTTTTACATTAATGTCTCGTAGCTAAGTTATTATTATGCTTATTTAAAACGAAGTAATCATGATGTTGGGCTAATTACTAAAATTGGGTAATTGGGCTTTGTACCATAATTGGGGTTTGGACAAAAGAACGACACTTGTGGAAATTAGACTATGGGCTATTAATGGGCTTTATATTTGTTTAACTAAATGATAGTTTGTTAATGTTAATATAAAGATTTACAATTGGGCATCCCTATAAATTACCATATACACTCAATCGGACACGATGGGCGGGGTATTTATATGTACGAATAATCGTTCATTTAACCGGACACGGGAATGGATTAATAGCCACTAGAATAATTAAAACAGGGGTGAAATTACATTCAAGGGTAATTGGTGTAATTGTTAACAAAGTAATAAAACCTTGGTTTACACGCAGTCGATAACCTGGTGTATTCATTAAACAAAGTATTAAAACCTTGTTACAATTCGAATCCCCAATTAGTTGGAATATTTAACTTCGGGTATAAGAATAATTTGATGAGGACACTCGCACTTTATATTTATGACTGATGGACTGTTATGGACAAAAACCAGACGGACATATTAAATAATCCAGGACAAAGGACAATTAACCCATGGGCATAAAACTAAAATCAACACGTCAAACATCATGATTACGGAAGTTTAAATAAGCATAATTCTTTTATTTCATATTTAATTTCCTTTATTTTATATTTAATTGCACTTCTAATTATCGCATTTTTTATTGTTATTATATTTAATTGCATTTTTAATTATCGTACTTTTTAATTATCGCAAGTTTATTTTATCGCACTTTTATTATTCGCAATTTCATTATCGTTATTTACTTTACGCTTTAAATTAAGTCTTTTATTTATTTAATATTTTACATTAGGTTTTAACTGCGACTAAAGTTTTAAAATCGACAAACCGGTCATTAAACGGTAAAAACCCCCCTTTATAATAATAATATTACTTATATATATGTTTGTATTTTTATAAAAGTAAACTAATATAGCGTTACGCTTTGTTTAAAGATTTCCCTGTGGAACGAACCGGACTTACTAAAAACTACACTACTGTACGATTAGGTACACTGTCTATAAGTGTTGTAGCAAGGTTTAAGTATATCCATTCTATAAATAAATAAATATCTTGTGTAAAATTGTATCGTATTTAATAGTTTTTCCTAGTAAAATATAAACTATTTCATATACCTTAGCTTTAACATCAAGTATTTTTGGCGCCGCTGACGGGGAGATTTCTAAACGCCGGAAGCGCAACGCTAATAATAAAAAAAAAAAAAAATTTTTAGCTTACTTCTATTAAAAATTCGTTTTTGTAAAAATACGTGTTAATTATTCAAAAATATAAAAAGAAAAACAAAAATATAAAAAGAAAAACAAAAATATAAGTATTTTTTTTAAATATTTAAGTTTTATAAGTTTCTTTATTCTTATTTTAATTTATAAAAATATAAGTTTTATTAAATATCTTTTATATATAGAAAAAACAGAAAACAGAAAATAAAAAAAAATAAATAAAGAAAAAACGCGTCGATTCAAACTGTGCCAGAATTGAATTTCTGAACCCCGCGACTCGCGGGGTTTTCTTCATTAATTACCGCGACTCGCGGAGACTTTCTGAAACGCCGACAGAAGCCCTAATTCAGCATTTATTACGGATTATTATTAATTATTATTAATATAAACCCTAATTATGTATTATTATTATAATTAAGTTTTATTTTAAAATTTCTTTTTATTTAATTTGTTTTATTTTGTTTAAATTAGTTTTATTAAATTGTAAAATTAGTAGTTTTATTAAAAAAAAAATAATATAAAAATAATATTTTTATAAAAATTGTACTTTTTACAACTTTTTATATATTTTTATATTTTGTCCCTTTTTAATCATTGTAGCGTAATATTTGTATTTTTAGCTCATATTTAATTTTAAACTTAGTTTTTGCTATAGTTATTTTTACTCCTAGATTTTTAGGCTTTGCCGTAGAATTCCTTAAGTGCTTTTTCTTTAGACTAAGATTTAGGTGCTTTAGAATTTTGCGACGCCTTTTTAAG
Source organism: Rutidosis leptorrhynchoides (assembly GCF_046630445.1). Classification (NCBI taxonomy): domain Eukaryota; kingdom Viridiplantae; phylum Streptophyta; class Magnoliopsida; order Asterales; family Asteraceae; genus Rutidosis; species Rutidosis leptorrhynchoides. Next base: position 206,767,623 of record NC_092340.1, read on the forward strand.
TTTTAGTTTCTTTTTAAGTTATTTCCATTTGGGATTTAGTTTTTCCTTGTAAGCTTTAATATTTTTAGACCTTTTACTATGTATCAATTATCATTCCAATTAGTAATTTCAATTTGCGAATATAATTTTAAGTTAGTTGTAGTAATAAGATTAGGTTAGTCAAGTATTTTTAAGTTTTATAAGTTTCTTTTATTTTATTTTTTTTCGTCACCTTTTATTTTTCAACCATTTTTTCTTTTTCGACCTTTTTCGACGAACTCTTTTTCTTTCTTATTTCTCGCCATTCTAGTTTTTAGGACTTAGAATTTTTTCTACTTCTTATCTAAAATTTCTTAAAATTACGAAAATTTATTTTGAGTGGTTAAATTGATAGACATCAAAATTTTTTGGTTCGTAGTAATAGTTGGATTTGTACGTGGACCGGGTTATTGGAGCCAAACAGTCCTCAATTATATTGAGACCAAACGAATCCTGCCCCTCTGCTGCATCTTTTGGCTATTCGAAACGTGGGCAAAATCAGAAAAGTCTATTAATTGGATAACTTATTATAATTTTTCTTTCCTTTTAAAAACTAATAGGATATTCAGTGAATGCACCGAGCAAGACGTTCATCACCTTTTGTACGTTCACCACCTGTAACTAGATCAAGACATTTAGCAAATATAACCGCCGTTGATTTTTCTTTAGAATCGTCATCCAGTAGACCAAGTACTTCAGTTCAAATTTCCGATAATCCATTTTTTGAACCCGACCTCACAATTGAGAATCCGGAAAATATTCAGGAACGGTTCATAGATCCTGAACCATTAAACTTTCCTCCGGAGCCACCAATCATTCAAACAGAGATTGTTGAGGAACGAACCATTAAATCAGAATCATCTAGTGATACCGATTCAACAAATTCAATTATGGAGAATCTGGAACCTTTAAGTATGGAAGACCGAATGAGAGCTAAACGCACTGGCCAAGGTCACGCAATTACTCATCCAGACATTAATGCGCCAGATTATGAAATCAAAGGACAAATTCTACACATGGTGACTAATCAATGCCAATTTAGTGGTGCGCCGAAGGAAGATCCAAATGAACATCTACGTACCTTTAATAGGATCTGCACACTATTTAAAATCCGAGAAGTGGAGGATGAACAGATATATCTCATGTTATTTCCCTGGACTTTAAAGGGAGAAGCCAAAGATTGGTTGGAATCATTACCTGAAGGGACGATCGATACATGGGACGTTTTAGTTGACAAATTTCTTAAACAATTCTTTCCTGCATCTAAAGCCGTAAGACTTCAAGCAGAAATTGTTACGTTCACACAGAAGCCAAATGAAACTCTATATGAGGCGTGGACAAGATATGGAAAGTTGTTAAGAGGATGTCCGCAACATGGTTTAGACACCTGTCAAATAGTACAAATATTCTACCAAGGATGCGACATCACTACAAGAAAAGACATAGATATAGCAGCTAGTGGTTCTATTATGAAGAAAATCGAAACTGATGCTTACAAAATTATTGATAACACTGCTTCCCACTCACATGAGTGGCACCAAGAAAAAGATATCGTTAGATCATCTAAAGCAGCTAGAGCCGATTCTAGCCATGACTTAGATTCCATTTCCGCAAAGATAGATGCTGTGGAGAGACGAATGGAAAAGATGACTAAAGATATTCACTCAATACGAATTAGTTGTGAGCAGTGTGGAGGACCACATTTGACAAAAGATTGTCTCAGTATTGAATTAACAATGGAACAAAGAGAGAATATTTCATACATAAACCAAAGGCCTGGAAATAATTATCAGAATAATTATCAACCGCCAAGACCGATTTACAATCAAAACCAGAATTATAACCGAAATATTCCATACAACAACCAACAAGGTCCTAGCAATCAACAAGTATCCAATAATACTTACAATCAGCAAAGACCTAATTTTCAAAACAAACCACCACAACAAACCGATGATAAAAAGCCGAATTTAGAAGATATGATGACGAAGCTAGTTGAAACTCAAACGCAGTTTTTCACATCTCAAAAACAAACAAATGAACAAAATGCTCAAGCATTTAGAAATCAACAAGCTTCTATTCAAAATCTGGAACAAGAAGTAAGTAACCTAGCAAGGTTAATAGGTGAAAGAAAACCGGGAAGTCTACCTAGTGATACAAATGCTAACCCCAGGAATGAAATAGCTAAAGCTATTACCACAAGAAGTGGTAAAACACTTAAACCACCTGAAATACCTGTAACTTCTGATGAAACTATTCCTACTCCACAAGAACCACAACCTGATCAAGATAAGGAAAAAGAACCGGTAGTTGAAAAGGTTAATGAAAATAACACAGTTAAGGATAAACCTTATGTTAAACCATACCAACCACCACTTCCTTACCCGAGTAAAATGAAGAAAGAGAAACTTGAAGCCGAGCAATCCAAATTCTTGGATATGTTTAAACAGATAAATGTAAATCTTCCTTTCATTGATGTGATTTCAGGAATGCCAAGATATGCTAAATTCTTGAAAGATCTAATCTCAAATAGAAAGAAAATGGAAGAACTCTCGGCTGTTACTATGAATGCTAATTGTTCAGCAGTGCTGTTGAATAAGATACCAGAAAAATTATCTGATCCAGGAAGTTTCACAATTCCATGTTTTCTGGGTAGTCTTAGTTCAATAGAAGCATTGGCAGACTTAGGTGCTAGTATAAATCTAATGCCGTATTCACTATACACTAAACTAGACCTTGGAGAATTGAAACCAACAAGAATAAGCATACAACTAGCCGATAGATCAATAAAATATCCTAGAGGGATAATGGAGAACATGCTAGTTAAAGTTGGTACTTTAGTATTTCCAGTAGATTTTGTTGTTTTGGACATGGAAGAAGATTCTCAAGTTCCTCTCATATTAGGAAGACCATTCTTAAACATGGCTAAAGCAATGATAGACGTGTTCGGTAAGAAACTGACCCTAAGTATAGAGGATGAGAGTGTTACCTTTTCAGTTGATAGAGCAATGCAACAACCACAATCTGCAGATGATACATGTTATTATATTCAAACTATAGATGCACATGCAGAATTATTAGAAGAATTTCCAGAATTACAAGGAACAGGAGAATGTTCTTTAGGAGAAGGTAATGAACCAATTGATGAAGCTGAAATGTTAGCTACACTTATAGCTAATGGATATGAACCAACAACAGAAGAAATTCAAATGCTAAAAGAAGAAGACAGATATCGATATAAATCATCGATAGAAGAACCTCCGAAATTAGAGTTAAAGCCACTTCCAAACCATTTGGAATACGCTTATTTACATGGTGAATCTGAATTACCTGTAATAATATCGTCTTCTCTTACTGAAAATGAGAAATCACAACTCATTTCTGTGTTGAAAGCCCATAAACCAGCCATTGCATGGAAGATTCATGATATTAAAGGAATAAGTCCTTCGTATTGCACACATAAAATCCTTATGGAAGAAGGTCATAAAACGTATGTGCAACGCCAACGAAGACTAAATCCTAATATGCAAGATGTAGTTAAGAAAGAGATTATTAAACTGCTAGATGCAGGTTTGATATATCCAATTTCTGATAGTCCATGGGTAAGCCCAGTTCAATGCGTACCTAAGAAGGGTGGCATGACTGTCATTACAAATGAGAAAAATGAGCTTATTCCTACTAGGACTGTAACAGGATGGCGTGTATGTATTGATTATAGAAAATTAAATGACGCCACCAGAAAAGATCACTTTCCCTTACCTTTCATAGATCAAATGTTGGAAAGATTAGCCGGAAATAGTTACTATTGTTTTCTAGATGGATTTTCCGGATATTTTCAAATTCCAATAGCACCCGAAGATCAAGAGAAAACCACATTCACGTGCCCTTATGGTACTTTTGCTTACAAACGCATGCCATTTGGACTTTGTAACGCCCCTGCAACCTTTCAAAGGTGTATGATGGCGATTTTTCACGACATGATAGAAGAATGCATGGAAGTATTCATGGATGACTTTTCAGTCTTCGGTGATACATTTAAATCATGTCTAGTTAATCTGGAACGAATGCTAATTAGATGCGAACAATCAAATCTAGTACTTAATTGGGAGAAATGCCATTTCATGGTTAAAGAAGGCATCGTTCTTGGACATAAAATTTCAAAAGAAGGAATTGAAGTGGATAGAGCTAAAGTAGATGTAATTGCTAAACTTCCACATCCCACCAATGTTAGAGGAGTTAGGAGTTTTCTAGGGCATGCCGGTTTTTACCGACGTTTCATAAAAGATTTTTCTAAAATTGCCACTCCTATGAATAAACTCCTAGAAAAGGATGCTCCATTCATCTTTTCAGATGAGTGTATCAAATCTTTTAATATTCTTAAAGAAAAACTCACTAATGCGCCGATCATGATAACACCAAATTGGAATCTACCATTTGAACTAATGTGCGATGCAAGTGATTTTGCAATGGGATCCGTTTTAGGACAAAGGATTGAAAAACGATTTCAACCTATATATTATGCTAGTAAGACATTACAAGGAGCACAAACAAACTATACAACTACTGAAAAAGAACTCCTTGCTATTGTCTTTGCTTTTGACAAATTTCGATCATATCTCGTTCTAGCAAAAACGGTGGTCTATACCGACAATTCTGCTCTTAGATACCTATTTTCAAAACAAGATGCTAAACCAAGATTAATCCGTTGGATCTTACTCTTACAAGAGTTTGATATTGAAATCCGAGATAAAAGAGGAGCAGAAAATCTCGCCGCTGATCATCTTTCTCGTCTTGAAAATCCCGAATTAGAAGTTCTAAATGAATCAGCCATACAAGACAACTTTCCTGATGAATATCTATTGAAGATAGATTATAATGAAATCCCATGGTTTGCAGACTATGCAAACTACTTAGTTTGTGGATTCCTTGAAAAAGGATTATCGTACCAAAGACGAAAGAAATTCTTCAGTGATATAAAACACTATTTTTGGGAAGATCCACATCTGTTTAAAAGTTGTCCCGATGGAATAATACGCCGATGTGTATTTGGAGATGAAGCTAGTAAAATTTTAAACCATTGTCACACATGACCAACAGGAGGGCATTATGGGCCTCAACTAACAGCAAGAAAAGTTTATGAAGCTGGATTCTATTGGCCTACAATTTACAAAGACGCACACCTTCTTTGCAAATCTTGTGATGCATGTCAAAGGGCCGGAAAAATAAGTCAACGTGATGAAATGCCACAAAATGTCATCCAAGTATGTGAAGTATTTGACATTTAGGGTATTGACTTTATGGGTCCATTTCCAAAATCTAATAATAATCCATATATACTCGTAGCCATTGATTATGTATCTAAATGGGCGGAAGCACAAGCTCTCCCAACTAACGATGCACGAGTTGTAGTCAACTTTTTAAAACGTCTTTTTGCAAGGTTTGGAACACCGAAAGCTTTAATAAGTGATCGGGTTACTCATTTCTGTAATAATCAACTTGAGAAAGTTCTTAAAAGATATGGAGTAACTCATAAAATCTCCACCGCATATCATCCACAAACAAGTGGACAAGTTGAAAATACCAACCGAGCTTTAAAACGTATTCTAGAGAAAACCGTAGGATCAAATCCGAAGGAATGGTCCATTAAATTGGAGGATGCACTCTGGGCTTTTAGAACAGCCTACAAAACTCCAATTGGAACCACACCTTTTAGACTTGTTTATGGAAAAGCATGTCATCTTCCAGTAGAAATTGAACACAAAGCATTTTGGGCTTTGAAAACATGTAATCTTGATTTACATGAAGCTGGACGTCTACGATTAAGTCAACTAAACGAATTAGAAGAATTAAGACATGAAGCATACGAAAATTCGTTAATCTATAAAGAAAGAACGAAGAAATGGCATGATAAAAGAATCAAAAGTTCAAAAGAATTTAAAGAAGGAGACAGAGTTCTTCTTTTCAATTCACGATTCAAGCTATTTCCTGGAAAATTGAAATCAAGATGGTCTGGACCATTCATAGTCAAAAGAGTTTTTCCATACGGAACGATAGAATTGATAAATTCAAATGGGATTGAATTTAAAGTTAATGGTCACAGAGTTAAACATTACATACATGGTCCGATGGAAGTCGACAACGAAGTTAATCACAATTTCGACACCACAGCTAACTAAGTGTGGGGAGAATCAAGTCTTTAAAGGATAATATGTATTTCTGTTAGAGTTAGATTGTCTGTTTTCGTGTAGTTCTCGAAAATGGAACCCGAATGGTCTTTCCCTAGCAGACCCTAAAGAACTAGTCTTCTCCCTCCATTCTGAATTTTTATTTTTTTTAGGTTTTTACAAAATGAAGACTGCCTGTGAGCTAAACCATGGTCTAATGCTACACGCTTTGATCACTAAACGTAATAATGACATACTACCGAGTGAAATAGTATCAGTAATCAGAGAAAGAATGGACGGAGTTAGAAAAGAATCCAGATGCGAAGATAATAAGTTACAATTTGGTAAAGGAAAATCAAAATCCGCAGCGAAAAGAAGAGCACGACACCTAGAAAGATGTCACAAATGCGGAAAATGGTCACATGGAGCTAAATGTTCAAATAATCAAACCTATTCAAATACCGAATTTGTTACTTTATGCAGAGACGGACCGTTCATATGTTTAGAAGAAAAGACACTGAATGCTCGAGGTTACGCCTATGTAGCCATGGAAAACCAATTAAACCGACTATCTTATGAATGGGATAGATCATATAACTAAGAAATCTATTTCACAGGTATGTCTGTACAGTTTTTATTTTTATTTTTATTTTTAACCTTTTGATAATAAACGCTAATTTGTTCGCTAAAAAGTATTAAATTGGTATTAAATAAAATTAGGTTTGGCGACCGAAATTATTGATATCATTCAAAAATTTATTACATCACTGCGAAATTTAACGTTTATTCTTAAGGTATAAATATCTTTAAACAATCAACCCAAAATATTTCAAAAATTCGTCATGAGTTAAATTAGGTCTTGGAACTGAAATTACTTTACCGAAAAGAGGGGCGCATATTTTTGATAATATTTGATTGATTAAAGTGGGATAAAAAGCCACAAAGATTTTTAATTTTATTTTTACCATATTTTTAAAATTAATATTTAAATCTTAAATTAATATTATAAACTTTATAAAAACAATATATTTAAAATTGTAAATATTTGAAAAATTAATATAAGTTTAGTATGAATTTATAAATTTTTAAATTAAGTTTGGTGTGAATTTTTAATTTTTAAAATATAATTTTTTAATTTTATGCATTTCAAATTTTAAGTTTGGTGTGAATTTTTAATATTAATTTTGAATTTCATATTTAAGTTGTGTGAATTTAAAAACAAAAATTTACTTTATCTCATTAAGTTAAGAATATGATTTTTAAAATTCGTCGTAAGTTGAAGACTAGGTCTTTGAACCGAAATTGCTTTACCCAAGGGAGGGACGAGAACTTTTATTATCATTATTTTTAATCTTTTTGATTTAAAGTATGCCAAAAACATTAAAAAAACCCAAAAATCTTAGCTTTTAAAACAATCGCTACAAAAAGACAAATTTTAAAATTTTGTTGAAGGACGGACTAGGACATCGATCCGAAACGACCTCGTCCTAAATAACATGGGAAACAAAATTTTAAAATTAATTACTTAATTGTTTTAATAAGTTAATGATTATAAAAAAAAAATAAAAATACCAAACTCCGCGACTCGCGGAGTTTGGAGGGTAAATCCCCGCGACTCGCGGAGGTGCCGGATTACAGAAAAAAAAATAAAGAGCTGAACGATCAGTTTCAGTCCCCGACCCAAAACTCAAAAAACACAGCGAACATACTGCCGAAAATACACCCAAAAACACCCCCAAAATCACAATTTTTAACCGTTAATCACCAAATCTTTTGCTAAAATCATGTTAAGAAGGATGCTATCTAAGAATTACTCAAGAAAAACGGTAAATTTCTACACCTAAACACCATTTAATCCGAAATTTGGTGTTCTTGAGCTATTTTTTTCCCCAAATTGATTTTGATGCTTTTTAGTGTAATTAGACTTAAATTGTTTATGTATTATGCTTGTATAACCTAGATTGATGCTGTTTAACATGATTAGAAGCCTTAAACTTCAAATTTTGAATAATCTAGGGTTTGTGTTCTTGAGCAAATTTGGGGCTTTTTGATATAAACAGGTTATGGCCGATTTTTGTCATGAATTGTTGCTAAAATAAGTAGTGTAACATGTGTAGGTAGTTAAATGATCCAAACTATGAGCCTAAACATGATTTTGAGAATTAAAGTGGACTTTTTCAAAGTCTAAAATTCATGAACTTGATTTTTGAAAGATAATGCCATTTGAGACTTGTTTGATTGCTAGTAATGATTATTTTGACATGTTATTTGAGTTGAATGCTTATGAACTTGGCGAAAATTTTCGTATATGCTTATTTAAAAAAGTGTAGATTTGATAAAAATGTGAAAATAAGCTTAAGTTTGATATAAATTGATAATGTCATTGTAATTATTTTGATTGATGATTTTGCTGACACTAATGCATATTTGGATGCACAAAAATTGTGTTTGATGTGTTTTGCAGAATGAAAGGGGTGAATCTTCATCCCAAGCCCGCAATGCTCCTGCTGAGAATTTGGAACAACAGGAGGTGGATAACTACTACAAGCAGGATATACCTCATCCAGTCATGACCTTTTCCGATATGCACTTGGAAGAGTTGCACCCGAACCTGAGATTTGACAGACTTTGGATAGATTATCCAAAATATCAACGGGGTTTGCATACTCTTCATTCTAAGGTTGTTGAGGTACCGAGGGTCATAGAATGGGGACCCTTAGAAGCTGTAGAATTGGCCGGGCCAATTAGGGAATTACTTGTACAGAGGTATGGTAATTCTTCTTTTAATGACTGGGTATGTTTATTCACCATACGTAGACCTGTATATAAAGTATGGTGTGAAGAATTGTTATGTAGTATAGAGTTGAATGATCGGGTAGCTAGTTTAACCGATCGTTCTTTTATTAGATTTTTGTTAGGCGGTTCGATGCGCCACATGTCTTTACTGGACATGGCTCAGGCTTTACGTATATATACGCCTGAGGAGTTAGCGTCTGCCGATTGTAAAGGATTGATACTAAACGGTAGAAAGATAGATGAGAATTTTGATACACACGGTGTGTGGAGTCAAATGACAAGCCATCACCGTTTCAAAGGGGGAAATTACTCTTATTTGGATATAGATAGAGCCGAATTAAGAGTGATACATAGGTTTTTAGCTAATTCGATTACACAAAGGGGTAAGAACAAAGAAAAAGTAAATGAACAGGATTTGTTTTACCATATGTGTATTCGAGACACACAAAGCGCTGTAAGTATACCATATTGTGTGGGTTATTATTTATCAGCTATGGTTCGGGGGATGCGACCACATAGCATAATAGGAGGTGGTATTTTTATTACTTTTATTGGTGAATATCTCGGTGTGGATATAAGTCGGGGGGGATTATTAGTAGAAGAACCGGAACCCCGCGATACTATAGGTTTAAATGTATACCATGGTGCGAAAGTTTTGAAGAGGCGAAATAACGCCGCAGTACGATACCATGGTAGACATCCACAGGTGGAGAGAAACCAGCAGCAAGGTAATGTAGGAGGGGGGAATGAGATGCAAGAAATGCATAGGTTTATAGCTTCTCAGGAATACGAAAATGCTAGACAGAGAGCATTTGAAGATTGGCAAGTTCATCAGAACCAAATCATAGCTCATTGCCAACATATAGGTAGAAACTATATTCCTACACCGAAACCCATCTTCCCTCCTTGGTCTATAGAGATGCAGCCACCGTATCCTACGTATGACCCTGCCGAAGCATTCTATAGCACTTATGGTTATGCCTGGAACCCCTATTGGTACCAATAGCATCCTTAGTTTACTTATTATTTTTTTTTATTTTGTAATTTGTAATTATTGATACGTTTAATACTTTTGTTAATATTGTAATCATTTTTATAATTATCTAACTTTTATTCTTAGATTTTAATAATTTTTGAATGTGGGGTAATATACCAAACTTCAAAAATATGTATATATGTTTGCAGTTTATCTTATGTACACAACAGGGTAAAACAACGCATTTTCAAAGACTGGCATTAAGTTCAGCAAAAGCAACTAATTTTGACGACAAGATGCAAAATATATGTGAAATAACAACAAGACGGAATGAACAAATGATGTGCACCATTTATCATTCAGCAAACAAACGCCAATATATTTGGAAACTTTGGTAAAAATTTAATCATTTTCACACAAATCACCCTCAATAATTTAAATTGTTACTAATTTCTTGCAAATGAGGGCATTGCAAGATCTTAAGTGTGGGAAGGGGTTAAATCCTTTCGGATTTTAAAAATTTTTACTTTATACACTTGGTTACCATTAAAAATACTAGTAAAGCAGTAGTTGTATTAGAATCTAGTGCTCTCTGATAAAAAAAGAACAGCCCTAGTCTTATATACTGACTACCCAATTCTAGTAAAATTTTTCAAAATTTTCAATTAAATGAATTCAAAATCATGTTTATACATATTTATGAACGATAAAACTAGGTTTTAACACCGAAATTATTGTTACCTCGGAAAGGACATAAATTAAGAAACAAACTAAAATGTTAAAATTCATTTAAAATGGAATAGAGGACGATAAAAAGGAAAATAAAAGCCAAGTGTGGGAAAATTTACCAAGTTATCTTAAACATATGTCACATATATCTGTAACAAATAACTGAAAATACTTTTGCTTTGGACTAAACTAAACTGTTTTACCCGATGAAAGAAAAGAAGAGATGGATCTACACGATGAATCAATTCCATCATTAAAAGGAAGTAAAGTCTTCCGAAAAAGACACGCGCTTCTTGATTTAGGTCATGAAGTTGTCGTCCAGACCAGCTGTAGGTTGACGAAAAATCTAGAAAAGTCATCACTAAAATCAGCAGGAAATCCACGGACCTCAGCATTAAACAGGGTCGCCATGTGGTCAGATTTATCCTAACCATGAGAAGGATTTATCTCGTACAATGGGGGGGCACCGTGCAAATTAGCTTGATAAGACTAATGAATCAGATCCCCAGAAAGGATAATCTCCTTAAAGATTAAAAATCAGCTTTTAAGACTGATATTACTCAATCCTAGAGATTGACCTTAAAGATTGAGAATTACAAACTCATGGAATTCAATGATATCTAAACTCGAGCTTGAACGAGAAAATATTTTGATCAAAATTACAAACCAATTTGTTTTCTGAAAACCCTATTTTCAATACGTTCATTACCATTGAACGTAAAATCCTAGGAATTCACCTGGAATTCATTAGGTCACCTGAACTAAGAACGGTGGTTGCATAGTGGTCAAAGACAGGACCTTGTGCCATACCGAAAAATTATAAGGGTGAGCTTTAGTATTGCTCCTACCAAGGATAGTAATTGCGTCCGACACGTTATAGACCATAATTAAAAGCATGTCAGGGGACATTGCCTTAACAGTTGCTTGTTCAACGCTTTCCTTTACAACCGGACGGTAGTTTACCAAAAGGTAATATACGGGACAAGTAAACTGGACGTGTTGCTTTCCAAATACAAGGTTAGCAAGTGGGTGACACAAAACCATAAGTTTTGAGCTAAAATTTTCAAATCTGAAACCCACCAAACCCACAAAAATATTTTGCAAACACCGGTAAAGGGTTATCCTGGAAAACTTATCTAGGGTAAAAACTAGATTTAATTTTCAAAAGATCAAATGTTTTCATAAAGATCCAATTTCCTTAATGGATCTAAATTTTTATAGTCATGTGGGACTGTAAACCATATCGTTACTACCATTGTTTATACCGCCGTATAGAAATCACTGATGTACAAAGTGTGAAGAATAAAGAAGTGATTCTAGTATTTCAAGACGATATTGCTTGAGGACAAGCAACGCTCAAGTGTGGGAATATTTGATAATGCTAAAATCGAACATATATTTCATAGCATTATTCCTCAAGAAAGACAAGCTTTTAGTTGCAATTGTTCTATTTACAAGTGATATTCGTTTAAATAATAAAAGGTGAAGAGAAAAGACAGATTCGACGAATTGAAGACGCAAACGACCAAAAAGCTCAAAAGTACAAAAGACAATCAAAAAGGTTCCAATTATTGATAAGAAACGTCTCGAAATTACAAGAGTACAAGATTCAAAATGCAAAGTACAAGATATTAAATTGTACGCAAGGACGTTCGAAAATCCGGAACCGGGACCAGAGTCAACTCTTAACGCTCGACGCAACGGACTAAAAATTACAAGTTAACTATGTATATAAATATAATATAATATATAATTAATTATATTAATTATATATATATTAAATTTATAAATAAAAAACCGTCGGCAGAGAAAGACTCCAAGGACTGAGCTGTAAATTCATTCTCCGCGACTCACGGAGTTTGAAGAGGATTTTACCGCGAGTCGCGGAGCCCCAAAAATCGACTCTGCCTATAAAGCAAACCGAATTCTGATCATTTTTCATAATCTTTTTCTTCTCTTATCATACGTAAACGATATATATATATATATATATATATATATATATATAATTTATATTTTAATTTTAATTATAATTCTAATAATAAGGGTATGTTAGCGAATGTTGTAAGGGTGTAAGTCGAAATTCTGTCCGTGTAACGCTACGCTATTTTTAATCATTGTAAGTTATGTTCAACCTTTTTACATTAATGTCTCGTAGCTAAGTTATTATTATGCTTATTTAAAACGAAGTAATCATGATGTTGGGCTAATTACTAAAATTGGGTAATTGGGCTTTGTACCATAATTGGGGTTTGGACAAAAGAACGACACTTGTGGAAATTAGACTATGGGCTATTAATGGGCTTTATATTTGTTTAACTAAATGATAGTTTGTTAATGTTAATATAAAGATTTACAATTGGGCGTCCCTATAAATTACCATATACACTCAATCGGACACGATGGGCGGGGTATTTATATGTACGAATAATCGTTCATTTAACCGGACACGGGAATGGATTAATAGCCACTAGAATAATTAAAACAGGGGTGAAATTACATTCAAGGGTAATTGGTGTAATTGTTAACAAAGTAATAAAACCTTGGTTTACACGCAGTCGATAACCTGGTGTATTCATTAAACAAAGTATTAAAACCTTGTTACAATTCGAATCCCCAATTAGTTGGAATATTTAACTTTGGGTATAAGAATAATTTGATGAGGACACTCGGACTTTATATTTATGACTGATGGACTGTTATGGACAAAAACCAGACGGACATATTAAATAATCCAGGACAAAGGACAATTAACCCATGGGCATAAAACTAAAATCAACACGTCAAACATCATGATTACGGAAGTTTAAATAAGCATAATTCTTTTATTTCATATTTAATTTCCTTTATTTTATATTTAATTGCACTTCTAATTATCGCATTTTTTATTGTTATTATATTTAATTGCATTTTTAATTATCGTACTTTTTAATTATCGCAAGTTTATTTTATCGCACTTTTATTATTCGCAATTTCATTATCGTTATTTACTTTACGCTTTAAATTAAGTCTTTTATTTATTTAATATTTTACATTAGGTTTTAACTGCGACTAAAGTTTTAAAATCGACAAACCGGTCATTAAACGGTAAAAACCCCCCTTTATAATAATAATATTACTTATATATATGTTTGTATTTTTATAAAAGTAAACTAATATAGCGTTACGCTTTGTTTAAAGATTTCCCTGTGGAACGAACCGGACTTACTAAAAACTACACTACTGTACGATTAGGTACACTGCCTATAAGTGTTGTAGCAAGGTTTAAGTATATCCATTCTATAAATAAATAAATATCTTGTGTAAAATTGTATCGTATTTAATAGTTTTTCCTAGTAAAATATAAACTATTTCGTATACCTTAGCTTTAACATCATAGTACCTACCCGTTAAGTTCATACTTAGTAGCTAATATACAATTCAACTACTACAATTCTATATGAAAAACTGATTATAATAATATTTCGCATTCAAACTTTTACACAATATTTTACAAACTTACAATACCGCTTATTTTACATATAGCATGAAATATAGCACACAATAAATTTTATACAAGATGGTTGTGAAGATAATTCTAGCTAGTACACAAGTCGTTCAGCAAAGGCAATAAAGACACGTAATTCATACGTCCAGAAACAAGTCATGCATTCTGGTTTTACTAGGATTACTTCCCATCCTTGGTCTTGTGGAACATAACCGTTATGGCCGTTGATAAGACAGCGTGTTGTAACGTCGTCAAAGGGACGAGGGTTACGTAATGTCCAACAGTCCCGTAACAATCTAAAAACCTCATTTCTTACCCCAATTACCGACTCCGTCACTTGTGGGAATGTTTTGTTTAATAGTTGTAGCCCGATGTTCTTGTTCTCACTTTGGTAAGAAGCGAACATTACTAATCCGTAAGCATAACATGCTTCTTTATGTTGCATGTTAGCCGCTTTTTCTAAATCACGAAGTCCAATATTCGGATATATTGAGTCAAAATAATTTCTTAACCCATTGCGTAAAATAGCATTTGGGTTCCCCGCAATATATGCGTCAAAGTAAACACATCGTAACTTATGGATTTCCCAATGTGATATCCCCCATCTTTCGAACGAAAGCCTTTTATAAACCAAGGCATTCTTGGAACGTTCTTCGAATGTCTTACAAACTGATCTCGCCTTAAATAGTTGTGCCGAAGAATTCTGACCGACTCTAGACAAGATTTCACCAATCATGTCTCCGGGTAGGTCTCTTAAAATATTGGGTTGTCTATCCATTTTGTGTTTTTATACTGTAAAATAGACAAGAGTTAGATTCATAAAAAAAAATACTTATTAATACAAGCAATTTTTACATATATCATAAAGCATAAGCACACTATATTACTTATATTACACCACACGAATACAACTATCTTATTCCGACTCGCTTGTTTCTTCTTCTTCGGTTTTGTTTCGTTTTACCAAGTTTCTAGGGATATATGATGTTCCCCTAATACGAGCCGTCGTTATCCACATTGGTTTAGAAAAACCTGGTGGTTTGGAGGTTCCCGGGTCATTGTTACAACTTAAGGACTTCGGGGGTTGACGATACTTTTAAAGTTCATCGGGGTTGGAATTAGATTTCTCTATTTTTATGCCCTTTCCCTTATTATTTTCTTTTGCCTTTTTAAATTCAGTTGGGGTAATTTCTATAACATCATCAGAATTCTCGTCAGAATCCAATTCATCGGAGAATTGGTAATCCTCCCAATATTTTGCTTCCTTAGCGAAAACACCATTGACCATAATTAACCTTGGTCGGTTGGTTGAGGATTTTCTTTTACTTAACCGTTTTATTATTTCCCCCACCGGTTCTATTTCTTCATCCGGTTCCGATTCTTCTTCCGGTTCCGATTCTTCTTCTGGTTCCGACTCTTCTTCCGGTTCCTCTTCGGGAACTTGTGAATCAGTCTACGAATCATTCCAATTTACATTTGACTCTTCATTATTATTAGGTGAGTCAATGGGACTTGTTCTAGAGGTAGACATCTATCACATAATACCAAACGCGTTAAGAGATTAATATATCACATAATATTCACATGTTAAAAATATATAGTTTCCAACAAAATTTGTTAAGCAATCATTTTTCAAGTAAACACGGTCGAAGTCCAGACTCACTAATGCATCCTAACAAACTCGATAAGACACACTAATGCAAAATTCTGGTTCTCTAAGACCAACGCTCGGATACCAACTAAAATGTCCCGTTCTTATTGATTAAAAACGTTCCATATTAATTGATTTCGTTTCGAGGTTTTGACCTCTATATGAGACGTTTTTCAAAGACTGCATTCATTTTTAAAACAAATCATAACCTTTATTTCATAGATAAAGGTTTTAAAAAGCTTTACGTAGATTATCAAATAATGATAATCTAAAATATCCTGTTTACACACGACCATTACATAATGGTTTACAATACAAATATGTTACAACAAAATAAGTTTCTTGAATGCAGTTTTTACACAATATCATACAAGCATGGACTCCAAATCTCGTCCTTATTTAAGTATGCAACAGCGGAAGCTCTTAATAATCACCTGAGAATAAACATGCTTAAAACGTCAACAAAAATGTTGGTGAGTTATAGGTTTAACCTATATATATCAAATCATAATAATAGACCACAAGATTTCATATTTCAATACACATCCCATACATAGAGATAAAAATCATTCATATGGTGAACACCTGGTAACCGACATTAACAAGATGCATATATAAGAATATCCCCATCATTCCGGGACACCCTTCGGATATGATATAAATTTCGAAGTACTAAAGCATCCGGTACTTTGGATGGGGTTTGTTAGGCCTAATAGATATATCTTTAGGATTCGCGTCAATTAGGGTGTCTGTTCCCTAATTCTTAGATTACCAGACTTAATAAAAAGGGGCATATTCGATTTCGATAATTCAACCATAGAATGTAGTTTTACGTACTTGTGTCTATTTTGTAAATCATTTATAAAATCTGCATGTATTCTCATCCCAAAAATATTAGATTTTAAAAGTGGGACTATAACTCACTTTCACAGATTTTTACTTCGTCGAAAAGTAAGACTTGGCCACTGTTGATTCACAAACCTATAACAATATATACATATATATTAAAGTATGTTCAAAATATATTTACAACACTTTTAATATATTTTGATGTTTTAAGTTTATTAAGTCAGCTGTCCTCGTTAGTAACCTACAACTAGTTGTCCACAGTTAGATGTACAGAAATAAATTGATAAATATTATCTTGAATCAATCCACGACCCAGTGTATACGTATCTCAGTATTGATCACAACTCAAACTATATATATTTTGGAATCAACCTCAACCTTGTATAGCTAACTCCAACATTCACATATAGAGTGTCTATGGTTGTTCCGAAATATATATAGATGTGTCGACATGATAGGTCGAAACATTGTATACGTGTCTATGGTATCTCAAAATTACATAATATACAATACAACTTGATTAAGTTATGGTTGGAATAGATTTGTTAACAATTTTCACGTAGCTAAAATGAGAAAAATTATCCAATCTTGTTTTACCCATAACTTCTTCATTTTAAATCCGTTTTGAGTGAATCAAATTGCTATAGTTTCATATTGAACTCTATTTTATGAATCTAAACATAAAAAGTATAGGTTTATAGTCGGAAAAATAATTTACAAGTCGTTTTTGTAAAGGTAGTCATTTCAGTCGAAAGAACGACGTCTAGATGACCATTTTAGAAAACATACTTCCACTTTGAGTTTAACCATAATTTTTGGATATAGTTTCATGTTCATAATAAAAATCATTTTCTCAGAATAACAACTTTTAAATCAAAGTTTATCATAGTTTTTAATTAACTAACCCAAAACAGCCCGCGGTGTTACTACGACGGCGTAAATCCGGTTTTACGGTGTTTTTCGTGTTTCCAGGTTTTAAATCATTAAGTTAGCATATCATATAGATATAGAACATGTGTTTAGTTAATTTTAAAAGTCAAGTTAGAAGGATTAACTTTTGTTTGCGAACAAGTTTAGAATTAACTAAACTATGTTCTAGTGATTACGAGTTTAAACCTTCGAATAAGATAGTTTTATATATATGAATCGAATGATGTTATGAACATCATTACTACCTCAAGTTTAGTAGGTAAACCTACTGGAAGTGACAAGAAATGATCTAGCTTCAAAGGATCTTGGATGGCTTGAAAGTTCTTGAAGTAGGATCATGACACAAAAACAAGTTCAAGTAAGATTTTTACTCGAATTAAGATAGTTTATAGTTATAGAAATTTAATCAAAGTTTGAATATGAATATTACTTTGAATAAGAAAGATAACCTACTATATATAACAAAGGTTTCTTGATCTTAGATGATTACTTGGAATGGATTAGAAAACTTGGAAGTAAATTAGTAAACTTGAAGGGATTTTTGAAGTGTTCTTGAAGTGTTCTTCCTATGATGATTATAGCTTGATTCTTGAAGTGATTTTTGATGAAGATGATGATTAACTACTGGAAAAATACGTTCATAATAGTGTGTGTGTGTGTGTTGAGAGAGAATTAGAAAGAGAATTGGAAGTGAAATGGAGTGAATGATGAGTGGTAATTGGTGAGTGGTGAGTGGGGTTAAAAGGAGTTCTAGTTAGTTGACTAGCTCATGGTAGAAGTTAAAATTGATTAGTCATACATGACATAATCAAGAGTGGAATCCCATGCTAGTTCCTATTGGTATATACCCATAGTAAGTACGTTTTGAAGCTGTGTATAATACGGGTAAGAATACGACTAGAATTCTTGATGAAAGAAAAGAATGGGAAAGTAACTGTAACCATTTTCGTTAAGTATGAGTGTTTTGATATATGTCTTGAAGTCTTCCAAAAGTAATTTAATACATCTAAATACACTACATGTATATACATTTTAACTGAGTCGTTAAGTCATCCTTAGTCGTTACATGTAAGTGTTGTTTTGAAACCTTTAAGCTAACGATCTCAATTAATGTTGTTAACCCATTGTTTATTATATCTAATGAGATGTTAAATTATTATATTATCATGATATTATGATATATTAATATATCTTAATATGATATATATACATTTAAATGTCGTTACAACGATAATCGTTACATATATGTCTCGTTTCGAAATCCTTAAGTTAGTAGTCTTGTTTATATGTATATAACTCATTGTTAATATACTTATGGAGATACTCACTTATCATAATCTCATGTTAACCATATGTATATCCATATATATATCGTCATGTCGTTTTTACAAGTTTTAACGTTCGTGAATCGCCGGTCAATTTGGGTGGTCAATTGTCTATATGAAACATATTTCAATTAATCAAGTCTTAACAAGTTTGATTGCTTAACATGTTGGAAACATTTAATCATGTAAATATCAATCTCAATTAATATATATAAACATGGAAAAGTTCGGGTCACTACACAAGAGATCTATCTTTAGGATTCGCGTCAATTAGTAGACTGGTTTACTAATTCTTAGGTTACCAAGTAAAAGGGGCATATGCGGCTTCGATCTTTCAACCATAGAAAATAGTTTCATGTACTTGTGTCTATTTTTAAAACATTTATAAAGCTGCATGTATTCTCATCCCAGAAATATTAGATTTTAAAAGTGGGACTATAACTCACTTTCACAGATTTTTACTTCGTCGAAAAGTAAGACTTGGCCACTGGTCGATTCACGAACCTATAACAAATATGTACATTTATATCAAAGTATGTTCAAAATATATTTACAACATTTCTAATACATTTTAATGTTTTAAGTTTATTAAGTCAGCTGTCCTCGTTAGTAACCTACAACTTGTTGTCCATAGTTAGATGTACAGAAATAAATTGATATATATTATCTTGACCCAATCCACGACCCAGTGTATACACGTCTCAGGCTAGATCACAACTCAAAGTATATATATTTTTGGAATCAACCTCAACCCTGTATAGCTAACTCCAACATTACTGCATATAGAGTGTCTATGGTTGTTCCAAATAATATATATAGATGGGTCGATATGATATGTCAAAACATTTGCATACGTGTCTATGGTATCCCAAGATTACATAATATATTAGAATATATGTATTATACAATATAAGTTAGCTAGGATATGATTAATATAGATTTGTTACCAATTTTCACGTAGCTACAACAATTAAAAATATCCAATCTTGTTTTACCCATAACTTCTTCGTTTTAAATCCGTTTTGAGTGAATCCAATTGCTATGGTTTCATATTGAACTTAAGTTTATGAATCTATACAGAAAAAGTATAAGTTTATAGTTGGAAATACAGGTTACAAGTCGTTTTTGTAAAGGTAGTCATTTCAGTCGAAAGAACGACGTCTAGATGACCATTTTGGAAAACATACTTCCACTTTGAGTTTAATCATGATTTTTGGATATAGTTTCATGTTCCTAAGAAAAATCATTTTCCCAAGAGAACAACTTTTAAATCAAAGTTTATCATAGTTTTTAATTAACTAACCCAAAACAGCCCGCGGTGTTACTACGACGGCGTATATCCAGTTTTACGGTGTTTTTCGTGTTTTCAAGTTTTAAATCATTAAGTTAGCATATCATATAGATATAGAACATGTTTCTAGTTGATTTTAAAAGTCAAGTTAGAAGGATTAACTTTTGTTTGCGAACAAGTTTAGAATTAACTAAACTATGTTCTAGTGATTTCAAGTTTAAACCTTCGAATAAGGTAGTTTTATATATATGAATCGAATGATGTTATGAACATCATTACTACCTCAGGTTTTGTGGATAAACCTACTAGAAATGAGAAAAATAGATCTAGCTTCAAAGGATCCTTGGATGGCTTGAAAGTTCTTGAAGCAGAATCATGACACGAAAACAAGTTCAAGTAAGATTTTCACTCGAAATAAGATTGTTATAGTTAAAGAAATTAAATCAAAGTTTGAATATGAGTATTACCTTGTATTAGAAAGATATCTTACTATAAATAAGAAAGATTTCTTGAGGTTGGATGATCACTTTACAAGATTGGAAGTAAGCTAGCAAACTTGGAAGTATTCTTGATTTTATGAAACTAGAACTTATAGAATTTATGAAGAACACTTAGAACTTGAAGATAAAACTTGAGAGAGATCAATTTGATGAATAAAATTGAAGAATTAAAGTGTTTGTAGGTGTTTTTGGTCGTTGGTATATGGATTAGATATAAAGGATGTGTAATTTTGTTTACATGTAAATAAGTCATGAATGATTACTAATATTTTTGTAATTTTATGAGATATTTCATGCTAGTTGCTAAATGATGGTTCCCACATGTATTAGGTTACTCACATGGGCTGCTAAGAGCTGATCATTGGAGTGTATATACCAATAGTACATACATCTAAAAGCTGTGTATTGTACGAGTACGAATACGGGTGCATACGAGTAGAATTGTTGATGAAACTGAACGAGGATGTAATTGTAAGCATTTTTGTTAAGTAGAAGTATTTTGATAAGTTTCTTGAAGTCTTTCAAAAGTGTATGAATACATATTAAAACAATACATGTATTTACAATTTAACTGAGTCATTAAGTCATCGTTAGTCGTTACATGTAAATGTTGTTTTGAAGCCTTTAGATTAACGATCCTGTTAAGTGTTGTTAACCCATTGTTTATTATATCAAATGAGATGTTAAATTATTACATTATCATGATATTATGATATATTAATATATCTTAATATGATATATATAAAATTAAATATTGTTACAACGATAATCGTTACATATATGTCTCGTTTCGAAATCATTAAGTTAGTAGTCTTGGTTTTACATATGTAGTTCATTGTTAATACACTTAATGACATGTTTAATTATCATTTATCATGATTAAACATAGTGTATCAATATCTTAATATGATTCATATGTATTTAGTAAGACGTTGTTATAACGATAATCGTTATATATATCGTTTCGAGTTTCTTAATTCAATAAACTCAATTTTATGTATATAACTCATTGTTAAAATACCTAATGAGATACTTACTTATTATAATATCATGTTAACTATATATATAATCATATATATGTCATCATATAGTTTTTACAAGTTATAAAGTTCGTGAATCACCGGTCAACTTGGGTGGTCAATTATCTATATGAAACCTATTTAAATTAACTAACCCAAAGTTCGTAAATCAAATTTTATCATAGTTTTAAAGTTCGTAAATCAAAGTTTATCATAGTTTTTAATTAACTAACCCAAAACAGCCCGCGGTGTTACTACGACGGCGTATATCCATTTTTACGGTGTTTTTCGTGTTTTCAGGTTTTAAATCATTAAGTTAGCATATCATATAGATATAGAACATGTGTTTAGTTGATTTTAAAAGTCAAGTTAGAAGGATTAACTTTTGTTTGCGAACAAGTTTAGAATTAACTAAACTATGTTCTAGTGATTACAAGTTTAAACCTTCGAATAAGGTAGCTTTATATATATGAATCTAATTATGTTATGATCATCATTACTACCTCAAGTTTTGTGGATAAACGTACTGAAAATGAGAAAAATAGATCTAGCTTCAAAGTATCCTTGGATGGCCTGAAAGTTCTTGAAGTAGAATCATGACACGAAAACAAGTTCAAGTAAGATTTTCACTCGAAATAAGATTGTTAAAGTTATAGAAATTGAATCAAAGTTTGAATATGAGTATTACCTTGTATTAGAAAGATATCTAACTGTAAATAAGAAAGATTTATTGAGGTTGGATGATCACTCAATGTGGATTTGCAAGATTGGAAGTAAGCTAGCAAACTTGGAAGTGTTGTTGGTGTGTTCTTGAGTAGTTGTTTTATAACTTGGTTTATGTATGGATTTATGAACTAGATTGAGCTAGATTTTGATGAAGATGATGAACACTTAGAACAATGAAATAACACTTGAGAGAGAGTAGTTTGATGCATGTAAGTTGCTAAATGAAAGTGTTTGTGTACACCAAGGTTCACATGAATATTGACTCATCATATAGGCTCTATTAGGTTGTTATTTTGTGAGATATTTCATACTAGATGTTAAATGATGGTTCCGACATGATTATGTGACTCACATGGGCTGCTAAGAGCTGATCATTGGAGTGTATATACCAATAGTAAATACATTTAGAAGTTGTGTATTGTATGAGTACAAATACGAGTGCATACGAGTAGAATTGTTGATGAAAATGAATGAGGATGTAATTGTAAGCATTTTTGTTAAGTATGTGATGACCCAGAGATTTCCGACCAAATTTAAACTTAATCTTTATATGATTTCGACACGATAAGCAACGTCTATTAAACCGAGTTCCAAAAATGTTTGAACTATTTTCATGAATACATTTGACCTTTGACTAATTCTGACGATTCACGAACAATTAATGATAACTAGATATGTGTGTATATATATGGTAATTGAAATTATAAATTGTAATATTATATGTCATAGTATATATATACATATGTAATAAATATTAAAGATTCAATATATTGTATAAGTGGTAAGTAGTAATAAATGGTAATATATTAAACTTAATTACAAGTTTGAATATAATTGTTATATTAATATTCTTATTATTATTGGTATTATTTTTAAGTAGTTTTATTATTAACAAGATTGTTATTATTATTAGTATATATGTGGTAATGTATAAATAATAAATAGTAAATATATGTTATTATATATATAACTATTAAATATTACAAAATTAATAATTTGTAATATTAAATGTAATTACAAGATAAAATATATTTATTATAATAGCCTTATTATTTACATTAATAATATTGATATCAGTACTATCTATAATATTATAATATATAGATATGAAATTGGTCAAGCATAAATTGCTATGTCAATTTTATTAGGGTTATCTTTATTAATATCATTAATAATGTTGTTAAATATTATCATTTATATAATTACTAATATCATTATTAAAATTATCAAGAAATACAATTATTATTATTTTTATTAAATTTAGTGATCATTAATATTATTATTATTATGTTATTAGTGTTTTTTTATGTATTATTATTATTAATATGTTATTAATTATTAATATTATTATTAATTAAACTATATAATATAAAAACAGGTATATAGTCATGCGCCTAATAATCTGTATCTATCCTTATCAATTTAATTTTTTTTTCTTTCTTTCAAACTCTGTATACCCGTGATTATGTGTTGAACGAATCTCGCTTATAAATAAATCGATTGTATCATGTTTTGGAGAAAGTAAGTCCTTCAATCCTCTCACTATAATTACCAATTACAATTTTACTTTACAGAATCAATTTTTTTTATATACCGACGATAGCTGTTCTTGACAAATTATTACATAATTCAAATTCGATTACCATTCAAAAATCTAAAAGTGTAGTTAGGTTAGAATTCAATTAGTCAATCTGTCTGCAAAATATCAATTTTTAATTCTTCAAATCCAAGATGAATTTCGAAGTCAAAGTTTTGTTATCAAAAAGTCAACCGTTGTTCTTGGATCAAATTTGAGATATCTGTTACAGTTAGGATTAAATTGATGATTGGGAAAGTTTTTAAGAGTGATTTGAAACACAATTTGTGTTATAATCTTAGCCTATAACATTCTTAATGATCAAAATCAATTTTTTTTTATAAACTAGCGATGGCAGTAGCAGGACACTCGTTGAAATGTCCCGTTCTTATTGATTAAAAACGTTCCATATTAATTGATTTCGTTGCGAGGTTTTGACCTCTATATGAGACGTTTTTCAAAGACTGCATTCATTTTAAAACAAACCATAACCTTTATTTCATCAATAAAGGTTTAAAAAGCTTTACGTAGATTATCAAATAATGATAATCTAAAATATTCTGTTTACACACGACCATTACATAATGGTTTACAATACAAATATGTTACAACAAAATAAGTTTCTTGAATGCAGTTTTTACACAATATCATACAAGCATGGACTCCAAATCTCGTCCTTATTTAAGTATGCGACTGCGGAAGCTCTTAATAATCACCTGAGAATAAACATGCTTAAAACGTCAACAAAAATGTTGTTGAGTTATAGGTTTAACCTATATATATCAAATCATAATAATAGACCACAAGATTTCATATTTCAATACACATCCCATACATAGAGATAAAAATCATTCATATGGTGAACACCTGGTAACCGACATTAACAAGATGCATATATAAGAATATCCCCATCATTCCGGGACACCCTTCGGATATGATATAAATTTTGAAGTACTAAAGCATCCGGTACTTTGGATGGGGTTTGTTACGCCCAATAGATCTATCTTTAGGATTCGCGTCAATTAGGGTGTCTGTTCCCTAATTCTTAGATTACCAGACTTAATAAAAAGGGGCATATTCGATTTCGATAATTCAACCATAGAATGTAGTTTCACGTACTTGTGTCTATTTTGTAAATCATTTATAAAACCTGCATGTATTCTCTTCCCAAAAATATTAGATTTTAAAAGTGGGACTATAACTCACTTTCACAGATTTTTACTTCGTCGGGAAGTAAGACTTGGCCACTGGTTGATTCACGAACCTATAACAATATATACATATATATCAAAGTATGTTCAAAATATATTTACAACACTTTTAATATATTTTGATGTTTTAAGTTTATTAAGTCAGCTGTCCTCGTTAGTAACCTACAACTAGTTGTCTACAGTTAGATGTACAGAAATAAATCGATAAATATTATCTTGAATCAATCCACGACCCAGTGTATACGTATCTCAGTATTGATCACAACTCAAACTATATATATTTTGGAATCAACCTCAACCCTGTATAGCTAACTCCAACATTCACATATAGAGTGTCTATGGTTGTTCCGAAATATATATAGATGTGTCGACATGATAGGTCGAAACATTGTATACGTGTATATGGTATCTCAGGATTACATAATATACAATACAAGTTGATTAAGTTATGGTTGGAATAGATTTGTTACCAATTTTCACGTAGCTAAAATGAGAAAAATTATCCAATCTTGTTTTACCCATAACTTCTTCATTTTAAATCCGTTTTGAGTGAATCAAATTTCTATGGTTTCATATTGAACTCTATTTTATGAATCTAAACAGAAAAAGTATAGGTTTATAGTCGGAAAAATAAGTTACAAGTCGCTTTTGTAAAGGTAGTCATTTCAGTCGAAAGAACGACGTCTAGATGACCATTTTAGAAAACATACTTCCACTTTGAGTTTAACCATAATTTTTGGATATAGTTTCATGTTCATAATAAAAATCATTTTCTCAGAATAACAACTTTTAAATCAAAGTTTATCATAGTTTTTAATTAACTAACCCAAAACAGCCCGCGGTGTTACTACGACGGCGTAAATCCGGTTTTACGGTGTTTTTCGTGTTTCCAGGTTTTAAATCATTAAGTTAGCATATCATATAGATATAGATCATGTGTTTAGTTGATTTTAAAAGTCAAGTTAGAAGGATTAACTTTTGTTTGCGAACAAGTTTAGAATTAACTAAACTATGTTCTAGTGATTACAAGTTTAAACCTTCGAATAAGATCGCTTTATATGTATGAATCGAATGATGTTATGAACATCATTACTACCTTAAGTTCCTTGGATAAACCTACCTTAAAAATAGAAAAATGGATCTAGCTTCAACGGATCCTTGGATGGCTCGAAGTTCTTGAAGCAGAATCATGACACGAAAACAAGTTCAAGTAAGATCATCACTTGAAATAAGATTGTTATAGTTATAGAAATTGAACCAAAGTTTGAATATGATTATTACCTTGTATTAGAATGATAACCTACTGTAAGAAACAAATATTTCTTGAGGTTGGATGATCACCTTACAAGATTGGAAGTGAGCTAGCAAACTTGAAAGTATTCTTGATTTTATGTACCTAGAACTTGTAGAATTTATGAAGAACACTTAGAACTTGAAGATAGAACTTGAGAGAGATCAATTAGATGAAGAAAATTGAAAAATGAAAGTGTTTGTAGGTGTTTTTGGTCATTGGTGTATGGATTAGATATAAAGGATATGTAATTTTGTTTTCATGTAAATAAGTCATGAATGATTACTCATATTTTTGTAATTTTATGAGATATTTCATGCTAGTTGCCAAATGATGGTTCCCACATGTGTTAGGTGACTCACATGGGCTGTTAAGAGCTGATCATTGGAGTGTAATTACCAATGGTACATACATCTAAAAGCTGTGTATTGTACGCGTACGAATACGGGTGCATACGAGTAGAATTGTTGATGAAACTGAACGAGGATGTAATTGTAAGCATTTTTGTTAAGTAGAAGTATTTTGATAAGTGTATTGAAGTCTTTCAAAAGTGTATAAATACATATTAAAACACTACATGTATATACATTTTAACTGAGTCGTTATGTCATCGTTAGTCATTTCATGTAAGTGTTGTTTTGAAACCTTTAGGTTAACGATCTTGTTAAATGTTGTTAACCCAATGTTTATAATATCAAATGAGATTTTAAATTATTATATTATCATGATATTATCATGTATAAATATCTATTAATATGATATATATACATTAAATGTCTTTACAACGATAATCGTTACATATATGTCTCGTTTAAAAATCATTAAGTTAGTAGTCTTGTTTTTACATATGTAGTTCATTGTTAATATACTTAATGATATGTTTACTTATCATAGTATCATGTTAACTATATATATATCCATATATATGTCATCATATAGTTTTTATAAGTTTTAACGTTCGTGAATCACCGGTCAACTTGGGTGGTCAATTGTCTATATGAAACATATTTCAATTAATCAAGTCTTAACAAGTTTGATTGCTTAACATGTTGGAAACATTTAATCATGTAAATAGCAATCTAAATTAATATATATAAACATGGAAAAGTTCGGGTCACTACACTCGTTTAATTTATTTATTTATTTTTTTCTATTAATTCAAACACCCAACATAGATTATTAACAGATGCGTTTGGAAGTTTTAAAAATTATATTTTATGCTGTTATATGTTGGGTATTAAATGGATCGATCGTTGTAAGGAAGAAGAAAAGGAGTTGTTAAATAAAAAAAATTGGGTTACATACATAATCAGAAAAACAAGGCAGAGGAGATGGTTAAGTATGTTTGTGTGGGAGTGGGAGGTCTCGGGTTCGAGCCCGGCATGGGGCATTTCTTTTTACAGAAGTCTTTTAAAGGGTTCGTGAATCCGAGGCCAACCCTGCATTGTTCGGTATCGTCGTATGAGTATTTTTACTACAAAATATTGTACTGTGAGTTTTATTTGCTCCCTTTTTAAATGCTTTTGCAATATATATTTTTGGAACTGAGAATACATGCGCTGCTTTTATAAATGATTTACAAAATAGACACAAGTACGTGAAACTACATTCTATGGTTGAATTATCGAAATCGAATATGCCCCTTTTTATTAAGTCTGGTAATCTAAGAATTAGGGAACAGACACCCTAATTGACGCGAATCCTAAAGATAGATCTATTGGGCCTAACAAACCCCATCCAAAGTACCGTATGCTTTAGTTTCGAAATTTATATATCATATCCAAAGGGTGTCCCGGAATGATGGGGATATTCTTATATATGCATCTTGTTAATGTCAGTTACCAAGTGTTCACCATATGAATGATTTTTATCTCTATGTATGGGATGTGTATTGAAATATGAAATCTTGTGGTCTATTAAAATTATGAAATGATTATTTATGATAAACTAATGAACTCACCAACCTTTTGGTTGACACTTGAAAGCATGTTTATTCTCAGGTACGAAATTTGCTCATTTTAGAAATATTACTTGGAGTCATTCATGGCAGATTTCAAAAGACGTTGCATTCGAGTCGTTGAGTTCATCAAGATTATTATTAAGTCAATTATAGTTGGATATATTATGAAATGGTATGCCTGCTAATGGTGTACCTTATGGTTTACACGCATAAAATGAAAGATGTGGAGCTCTGAGTTACGGACGTTTTGGCTTTTGAATCACCTCAATCGGAGTTCGTATGAGAAAGTTATGCCCAAATTAGTGAAGACGTGCAAGTTATTGGGCTTTCCCATTAATTAAGCCCAAGAAGCTTCCTACTAGCCTAAACTTTGACTATAAATAGAAGATCTCCCCACCTTATTTGACACAAGAAAAGAGGGACAGCCATTTCACTTTCTCTCTCACACACTTTCTTCCACTCTCCACTCTCCACTCTCCACTCTCCATGACTTCGGGTCCCAATTTCTGGACAACATACTACTCTTTCTCTAGACTTTCTCTCTCATGCACACTTTCTCTCTCTAGACTTCATCCGTCTTCCGCCCATCTCCAGGCATGACTTCTTCCTCCCAGCTCCAGGCATGACTTCTTCCGCCCACCTCCAGGCATGACTTCTTCCTCCCAGCTCCAGGCATGACTTCTTCCGCCCAGCTCCAGGCATGACTTCTTCCGCCCAGCTCCAGGCATGACTTCTTCCTCCCAGCTCCAGGCATGACTTCTTCCGCCCAGCTCCAGGCATGACTTTATCCGCCCAGCACCAAGTATACAGGCAGATCATATGTAAGCCCTATTTTAAGATTGACTTAAGCCACGCCATGGTTTTAGCATGATCCGCGTCTACAGGGATTCGTCTCGAGGGTAAACGTCAATCGGAAAATTACTCCTCACATGGTTCATTCTACCTTGCACTAGTATGTATATACGTACTCGCAAGTAGAGAAAATACGTACTATCATATGGCGCCATCCGATTCTATGACTAGAAGCAAAAAAGTTAGAATACACAATAATGTTGTCCGTCATCCGGACTGCGAAAATTGTTACTTTCTGACTTATATACATTAATTCGTCATCCGCTTCAAAGAATCACATGTGCAAAATTGAAAGTCTGTAACAAAGAATTAGTGAAAACTGCAACAATTATCTTGAGCCCGACTTCAAATCTTCATGATTCATCACCACGTGGGAGACAAATGAAGAATTTGTTATTCACGATACGGGTTGCAACAATTTCTACCAAGTGTCTTATACAAGTCACAAACATTGACATTTCACATCCATGGGATCCGTCATCCGTCTTCCGTTAAGAGGAAATTAAAGAAAAGCAACAAGTGGGACTACACCTAGAATAAAGTACAAGCTTCCAACATTTTCGGCCGTCATCCGGATTGCAATATTTGCTACAAATGGAATACAATCAGGTTGGACGTTGAAATTTATCTCAAATTTACAAACACCAAGTCATATCAAGTTACACAACGTGGGACCACATGACCTCATCACTGATAGAAATATGTGTTTGAAGTTATCACAAATAATTTTAAAAATGTGATGGTTCAATATATGCCTCACACAAACTATTAAAGGGTGGACCCATTTGCATACATACACATTGGAATATCCACTGGAATATCCTTCCTGATACGTTAAGTGATGAACCCGATGTTGGTCCCGGATATATCATCATCTTCCGGCAACCAATGTATGGCAAAAAGCATGCCTTGAGTTAACAATCAGTCTACCAATTCGTAAAAGCATCTTCATCCTAAGGTCACATTTCGTAGTCAACTACGTAACACCGTTGTGAATATTTAACCGGTGACAACATGCCATAGCATGATCGTACTTAAAGCCAACAATATTATGAGAATCATCCTCCGGCTAATGAATACAATAACAAAACTGAATATACCAGGATGTATACTCATTTCATCCGGATACCGTATACATATCGCCGAAACGATAACCAGTACGTAATCAGTACGTTGATATTTGATATCTATTTTACGCAAACAGTTGGAGAAACAAATATATATATATACTCCGTCCTCCGGCTTCATGCAACCAATTATACTACACATTCTAGAAAAGAACATATTACAAGGAAAAAAGACAAAGATACAAAGATCCCAAACAATTTATATGGTTTATCTGATCTTCATGCGTTCAACATTACTGTGCTCCGTTCTCCGCTAAATGGTTAGTAAATTCATTCTCTGTCATCCGTCCTCCGGTTTCGAATCAGCGTTTTACTCAAGCAAGCTCACTTAATCCGGCATCAAAATCTCCCGACTTTGATCACCTATTCCAAGCAACTGCAGAAATTCACACAAAGATGAAAAAATACCATGCTCCTACAACGTACATCAACTTCAGCACACTTTCGTTTTAATTTGCAAAAAAATATGCTACTCCCGTATTCCGTCATACACCCACATGTTATCATTGAAACTGGATACGCTACCCGGTTGATTAGATCTTCAATACATAAATTTGGAAACCATCGTCCGGTCACCAACTATCAAGTTCGATTTCGTTTACAAGGCAACACAATATACGTCCCGCACCTGATTCCTCATGTAGCAAAATATTCAACATATAAAAGACGCATTTATCGACATTCACATTGAAGACAAAGAAAGAAACACAGGGTAATCTCTGATATACGGTTCTGACATTCGGTACGACTTCACGAATGCTTGAGTGTTCAAAGTTGGAAAGCATGTAACTAATTAATGATTATCTATAAACTACATCATCAAAGGGCAAGCTCCGTCTGAAAATTTTTAACAAATTAACAATACTGAAGGAAACAGCAAATTACATTTTGGTACAAGCTTTGAGAACGCACCAAAATTACTGAAAGTGACGTATGGCATTTAGATGGAACATGAAAAATCGTCTAACCTCAACTTCGACATCAGCTTGAACAATCGTTATATCATTTTCAAATAACAATCATCTGTGAAGCGGTTCCACCAGTTAACATTCACATAATAGAAATCGAAGCTAACTTCTTTCGAAAAGGAGCGTTACCAAAACGAAAAGATCATGTTATGATTAAACTAATCCTGCTGCCCGCAATTCATATTCCAACACCAAACAAATCTTCAAATACAAATAATCACATGTACATTTTTCCTACTACTCATCAGCTACCGATGCAACGTATAATAACTCAGGCAGGGGAGTATACCTTGTTCACATATCTACAAATACTACCATCTGACTTTACCGATACAACATGTTCATTCGAATTTATCTAACGGTCACCGTATTCTGTTCTACATAAAATATTTATCAGAATTTAACAAATTTTTAGTCTCCATCAGGCATACTCCGTACATCCGACATCCGTGATTATATAATGTCATTTGGCATGCAGCTCCAGTTTTCCTTTAACTGTTTAGAAAAACGAGTCATCCGTTTACTGGTAACGAATTCTTTCACCTCCGGAGACCTTCACCTTTACTTTTCGTCATCCGTACAGCATCATTCAGAAGTTGAAGAAGCCACATTCATGTTTAAGCATAGTGATATATTCAGAGTTTAATCAACACAACATATTAGTGAAATAAAATCGCAAAAATCTACTAGATGAAGATATAGATACTACATGGTCTGACTTCGCCTTCCGTGTTGAAGCAAATTACGTTATCCGTCTTCAGTTTACCTTCTTCAGTTCACCGAAAATCAATAATATAACACCATCTCGAGGGGGCAAGGCAATTATGCATAACGTACATCATACTCAAAGATGGTTCTGATCAAGTTGTCACAAAGTATAATGGATTCGGTCAAAACAAGATGACACGCTAAAGTATCTGCAAAAGAAGACATCGATTTCCTATATCAAGTCAAAAGTAAACAAGAAATTGATATTTGAAGACATTTCCAGTCAAACATGTGTATTCCGTATTCCACATCTGATTTAAAAGCAAAACCTTTTCCGGTTTCCGCCTAGAAAGTTTCTTTTCGAGTTACTACACCTGAGCAGCGTTCTTACATCCGATCTCCGTTCTCCGACATCAATCCAAAATAAGCAAGATATTACTAAGACGAACATATGAAGATTACGGCATAGAAGACGTATCCTGTTCACCATAGTTCGTCTTCTGAAATTCAATTACTAAATATCAATGTTATCTCCGTTCATTATACTTTGATCCGATAAACAAGTTCAAGTCTTCAGGGTGCCCGTTCTCTGAAAATCAACTCAAGTTTGACGATTAGTTTTGTGCACGCTTGATGGCTTAAATCAAAATATAAAAGTGGAAGGAAATCGACCTCCGTTCAGAAAAACAAATATCGACAGCATATCTACAAGGGAATGCAGACATCATTAAAGTAAAATTCAATTCTTTTCACCAAATGTTGATCATGATATTGAAGAATCTACGCCCACTGGTCATCGTGTATATTTCAGAAATGAACTATGGATAGAATGTTTAACCCGTTCAACCAATATTAACATATTTTCAATGAATATTTGTTACTAATTCCCGAGAATGGATTCGAAGCCGTGTACCAACATCAGAGCAACCTATGCAGAAAATCATATATTATTCCCAATAAAGATTAACGGACAGGGATTGGATCAATTGAGAAGCAAAAATACTTCATGCTTCATGTTGCTTCACTCTAGCTAAAAGACAAACCCAAGATTAAATGGTGAGATGGCATCAAGTAAAGAAATGGGTTATCATTCTGAGCTCTGTATATTCATCATTTATTTTGAAGTACGCTTTGGCCTCCGTTGCCAATTGATTTAACCAGCAATCGTCCTGATTTTGCACCTCATGACTAACTTTGGAGAAGAGTTGAGTATGGTTTCTCCTTTGTGGGAAATTTTCAAATTAAAAAACAAAAATACTACAGAATAGTATGCAATGCTTGAGTACAACTTGAAAGTATGGTGTTACCCTGGAGTAGTGAAGCTGGTAGTGATGTTGAATGATTGGAAGAAAAACTCAAAAATAATCTCTCTAACAATATGGAATCATTATGAAGATCGACGATCATACGCTTTGTCTTCCGTTCAGAATTTCAACAAGGGAATATAGTGTGATTACCACGAAGTCATGATGATCGCCAAAGTGATAAATAATACCATTA
Source organism: Rutidosis leptorrhynchoides (assembly GCF_046630445.1). NCBI lineage: Eukaryota > Viridiplantae > Streptophyta > Magnoliopsida > Asterales > Asteraceae > Rutidosis > Rutidosis leptorrhynchoides. The sequence goes on from NC_092340.1 coordinate 206,801,277, forward strand.
TGTTTTTTCCAGAATGACACTACGGTATGGGCAAAGTGCCTCGAAAGAGGAAGAGCATGTGGGATACATTTAAGACATACTTCAGATTTTGAGATCACAAATAAAATAAAAAAGAAGAAAGAAATAATAATTATCATTTTCAAGAGCAGGACGTATAATTCGCTTGGCAACATGCACAGTAAAAAATAGCATGATATTAAGTATGTATGACATGCAAATAATGGAGCACGCTGAAAAGATGCATAAGGAATTACAAAGAGCTTAACATCTGTCTATATTTATCAACCATATGCAACATGACTCATCATCTCAAGCACAAGGTACAATCTCAAAACTTCAAGCAGTATTTATCAAAAGGGTACTTTTATTATCAATATCATTTGAGAGAAGACACATTATAAGTCCATGGTCACAATTCATTGATCCACAGCTCATCATTATATATTCATGGCCGCTTCTTGCATAAGCCCATATGGCTGCATTTGCGTAAGCCCATCACATCATATGCAAGATATTTGCTAAAGATTCAAGATTATGACCATGATGGGAACGATTATATCAAACAGTAAAGGCAAATGATAATGGATTATATATGCTCTCAACGCCAACTGAAGAAGAACTGAGAAGGCCTTGAAAGACAATAAACTTAAAGAAATTTTATGCGTGGTACTGTATGTTCAGATAGCCTGATCAACTATCCAGAACATGAGATACGGTCGTAAACGTAAAAATTTCTTTAAGAGTAAGAAATAAAACAATTATTCTTACGGCAAAATATTCATATTTTTATCTAGCCAAGGATTTTTTAGCCCAGGCGTCACATAGCTGTGTGTCATCCCTGCCCTCATAAGAGATATATAGTCTCGCTGGCAGAAGTTCAATCGTAAACAAAGGATTGAAAAGGCAACGGTTTAACCGCCGTCACATAGCCGGTAAATTGATCGTAGTTTAGAACCTACGGAATGTTGACGATAAACAAAATTACAAGAACTAGTTCTTTCGACTTAAAGTCGAGCAAATAAAGCTTTGTCAATAATTCAAAGTACTACTTTTTAAGCCGCACAATTCATAAGCGCAAAATACACAATGAACACGAGCATCGTGGAAATGTTAATATATACTCGTTTAGAGTTTTCCGGCTAAAACAAGCAATCTAAGACATCAATCAGGCCGCTCTCCGTTATGCGTAAGCCCTGAAGTCAGCTTTTTATGCTTAAGCCCTTATACAAATTGCGTGAGCATCACATATGCTACGTCCATAAAAAGCAAAAGTTTAATCACATAATCTTCACATGAAGTCAAGCAATTATAACATGACAAATATATACATGGCAAGATTTTCAAACATTCTAAAATAGGCTCCATAATCAAAAATGAGTGATTTGGAGAATCATTAGAAAACATATCATTTCAGTGGCAGATAACAGCAACTATATGTTCCTAAGGCAGGGAGGCACTTGATTTCTTTTTTATAGTTTAATGACTTCATTTTTTGGCAAAACTAAAGTCATCAAACTGGGGGGACTTAATGGTGTACCTTATGGTTTACACGCATAAAATGAAAGATGTGGAGCTCTGAGTTACGGACGTTTTGGCTTTTGAATCACCTCAATCTGAATTCGTATGAGAAAGTTATGCCCAAATTAGTGAAGACGTGCAAGTTATTGGGCTTTCTCATTAATTAAGCCCAAGAAGCTTCCTACTAGCCTAAACTTTGCCTATAAATAGAAGAGCTCCCCACCTCATTTGACACAAGAAAAGAGGTACAGCCATTTCACTTTCTCTCTCACGCACTTCCTTCCACTCTCCACTCTCCACTCTCCACTCTCCACTCTCCATGACTTCGGGTCCCAATTTCTGGATAGCATACTACTCTTTCTCTAGACTTTCTCTCTCATGCACGTGCCTCCACAGGTTGACATCCGATCCAACCTGGGGGGTACGCCACCAGATGTCATAACCCGTCCTTAACCATAAGAACGCGTTAGATAACGTATGATTTCATTGCGAGGTATTGACCTCTATATGAGACATTTTTGAAAGAAAACTGCATATATTATACATTACAAACCATAACCATTATTTTTGTTACAAACTTAAGACAATAAAAAGAAGATTAACGTTTAGCGATAATCTTCGACTTACAAACTTTACAAATGATGACAACAACACGGTTTCTAGCATATTTTACAGTACAACATCTTGGATATGCAGTTTTATTTTTGACACAAACATGCGTACGCAAGATCCTGGTTAGATCCAACATGATGCAGCGGAAGCTTTAGAAATCACCTGAGAATAGACATGTTTAAAAAGGTCAACATAAAGTTGGTGAGATATAGGTTTAATGCCGGCTGCAATATATATATAGACCACAAGATTTCGTATATAATCAGTTTAATAAAAGTATTCTAAGTGGTTGAGCACTCGGTAACCATACTTAACATTTTCACGTCTCATATTCCCTTTAATATGAAATCTTACTACACCGTACCAAGTGTAGTCACAAAAACGAAGTACTGTGCAACCGTTGAATACTGGTCGTCCAGTCCGGTTGGGGTTGTCAGGCCCGATAGATCTATCAACAGGATTCGCGTTTACAATACCGCTGTAAATATTAGTTACCAAGCTACAGGGAAGTATGCCAGTGGTACAACTCAACGTAGAATATATTTTTCAGTTACTTGTGTCCATATCGTAAAACATAAAATACATGTATTCTCATCCCGAAATATTTAGAGTTTAAAAGTGGGACTATATACTCACACTTGTCTTGATGATATATATAATTTGACTCGGTCTTCCGGTTGATATCACGGACCTATCCATATATAATATATCAATATGTTTTCATTTTAAACAAACGTTACATATATATATATACTTGTTATACTTTTAATACTTTGAATATTTCCTTAGTCCGAAGTTAGCATTCCGATGTTAGTAATTCAATTTTTAATGGTTCATTTTTAGATGTTTAATATACCCGCAATAAATAAAACCCCCAACGAAATAAATAAAACCCCAACGTATATGTATTGGTCGAGATTAATCTTGACCCATGGTACCGGTGTTGTCAAATGACGTGTTGCGTACAATCATGGGATCTTATGATTAATCTTCTCGTGTTGTTTACGGGTGATCCTGAACCATATAAAATTGAATTATAAGTACATATATATAAAATATCATGTTATCTTAGAAGTATGTGATTTTATGTAAATTTTTCCAATGAATCCCGAAGTCATTTAAGCCTTGGATAACCAATTTTGTTTCGGTCATAGTTTCTTCGTTACAAGTCCGTTTTCGTTGATTCAACTTGCCATCTCCTTGGATCGAGTCCCTCTTTAAGACTATGAACTGTAAATACCTTAGTTTGTATTCAAAATCACACGGCATAGGTCAAACTTTAGTGAAACTTATGAAGTTAATCATTTTCGTTACAACAAAATCATTTAATGACCATTTTTCTAAAAATACTTATACTTTGAAAAACCAAGTTTTACCTTGTTAAATTAGCATATACATAAGTTATATTACAGGTCTTGAAGTATTTTAAAAGTTAAGTTAGAAGGATCTATTTAGTTTGCAAACAAGTTTGAAAACATTCAAACTATGTTCTTGTTGTTAAACTTGTATACCACAAAATATGATAGCTATATATATATGAATCGAATAAGGTTATGAACATATATTCTACCTCAAGTTCCTTGGATGAAGTTGCTGTAAAAGAGAAGTAAGAAGCTAGAATCAAAAGGGTGATAGAAGTGGATGAAAGATTGGAAGTAAGTTGGTGTTCTTGGAGGGTTTTCTTGAAGTGTTTTTGTATGGTTTTCTTATGGTGTTTTAGTATGGTTTTTGAAGCTAGATCTTTATGGAATTTTGCTGGGTTGTTATGGAGTTTAGAGAGTAAGAAAGAGTGTGTGTTTTAGCTAGGAAATTGAAGTAGTAAATGAAGCAAAATGATCATGTATATATACACCATAAAAACGTGAATGATGATGATGATGGACAAGTTCACATGTTGTATTTTTGTGTAATAATTCATGCATGCATCCAAAATCCAATTACCTTGCTCTAAGGGCAGTAACAAGGGTGGGTTAGGTGGTGATTTGATGTGTATTTACTATTAGTAAATACGTATAGAAGCTTGGTATGATACGAGTACAAATACTCTAGGTATACGTATAGAAATTTTGTGAAAAATGGAATGAGGATTCAAATATAGCTATCTTTTGTGAATACACTTATATGATTTTATGTATTTAAGTCTTTAAAAGTGATTAAATACATTACTTATACAATATATGTATAAACATTATAAGTCTTAAGTATTTATGTCAATTAACGTTACGTATTGTTATCATTTTGAAAACTTAAGTTAGTAGTTTCAAAATATACTTATAACTTGTTGTTATTAATACAAAATGAGATATTAAAACATTCCTTAATCATGTTAAATATGTATATATACATATATATACACAAACGTATAATTATCATATATTGTATGGTTCGTGATATCATCGGTCAAACTAGACGGTCAAACGTTGTGTAAAACTCTTTTCGGAAATATCAGTCTCGACAATTTGGATTGCTTATCATGTTGGCAAGGTTTAATTTATGTAAATATTAATCTTATAAGTATAGAATGATCGAAAAAGTGCGGGTCGTTACATTACCTCCCCGTTAAATAAATTTCGTCCCGAAATTTTAAAATTGTACCTATTTTGCGTTATCGAGAAACAAGTGCGGATACTTTCGTTTCATCTGATCCTCTCGTTCCCAAGTAAACTCAGGACCTCTTCTAGCATTCCAACGAACCTTAACAATCGGTATATTGCTCTGTTTGAGTTGTTTAACTTCACGGTCCATGATTTCGATTGGTTCTTCGACGAATTGTAGTTTCTCGTCGACATGGATTTCTTCGAGAGGAATGGTAAGGTCTTCCTTTGCAAGACACTTCTTAAGGTTTGAGACGTGAAAGGTATTATGTACTCCAGCGAGTTGTTGCGGTAACTCGAGTCGATAAGCTACCGGTCCAATGCGTTCGATGATCTTGAACGGGCCTACGTACCTTGGGTTTAGTTTACCCCTTTTGCCGAAACGTATCACACCTTTCCAAGGTGACACCTTTAGCATAACCATGTCCCCGACCTGAAACTCTAATGGTTTCCTTCGGACATCGGCGTAGCTCTTTTGGCGACTACGGGCTGTTTTCAATCTCTCCTTGATTTGTACTATCTTCTCGGTCGTTTCGTGTATGATCTCGGGACCAGTTAAATGCCGATCTCCTACTTCAGTCCAACAGATAGGAGATCTACACTTCCTTCCATACAATGCTTCGAATGGTGCAGCTCCAATGCTCGCATGATAACTATTATTATACGAGAATTCTGCTAACGGTAGATACTTATCCCATCCGTTTCCAAAATCGATCACACATGCCCTGAGCATATCTTCAAGAGTCTGAATTGTTTTTTCACTCTGCCCGTCGGTCTGCGGATGATATGCGGTACTCATATCCAAACGAGTTCCTAGTGCCTCCTGTAGTGATTGCCAAAACTTTGAGGTAAATCTACTATCACGATCGGATATAATGGAAATAGGTATTCCATGCCTTGAAACAACTTCCTTTATATACAATCGTAATAGTTTCTCCATTCTATCCGTTTCCTTTATAGGCAAGAAATGTGCAGACTTGGTGAGACGATCAACAATCACCCAAATGGTGTCGTATCCCCAGGCAGTCTTTGGTAACTTCGTGATGAAATCCATGGTAATACCATCCCATTTCCATTCTGGGATTTCTGGTTGTTGAAGTAACCCTGACGGCTTTTGGTGTTCTGCTTTAACCTTGGAACAAGTTAAACACTCCCCAACATATGTTGCAACGTCTGTTTTTAAATTAGGCCACCAATAACGTGTCTTAAGATCTTGATACATTTTTCCAACTCCAGGATGTATCGAGTATCTTGTCTTATGTGCCTCGTTCAATATCAACTTCCTTAATCCACCCAACTTCGGTACCCAAATACGATTTGCAAAATATCGAATTCCATCTTCCCGCATAATGAGTTGCTTCTCATACTTCTTCATTATTTCATTTCCTACATTTTCTTTAGTAAGTGCTTCTCGTTGAACTTCTTTGATTTGTGAGTTGAGATTCATACGAATTTTTATGTTCATTGCTCGAACTCGAATTGGTTCTCGTTCTTTTCTGCTTAAAGCATCAGCCACCACGTTTGCCTTCCCGGGATGATAACGAATTTCACAATCATAGTCGTTTATTAACTCGACCCACCTACGTTGCCTCATGTTCAATTGTTTCTGATCAAAAATATGTTGAAGGCTTTTATGATCAGTAAACACAGTGAATTTAACCCCATACAAGTAGTGTCTCCACATCTTCAATGCAAACACGACTGCTCCCAATTCTAGATCATGCGTCGTATAATTTCGCTCGTGAATCTTCAATTGTCGGGATGCAAATGCAATAACTTTCTTCCGTTGCATAAGAACACAACCAAAACCTTGTCGCGAAGCGTCACAATATATTTCAAAATCATTGTTCCCTTCTGGTAACGATAAAATAGGCGCCGTAGTTAACTTCTTCTTCAGTAATTGAAATGCGTTCTCCTGCTCCGAGGTCCATTCGTATTTCTTCCCTTTTTGTGTTAATGCTGTCAACGGCTTAGCTATTCGGGAAAAATCTTGAATAAACCTTCTATAATAACCGGCTAAACCCAAAAATTGGCGTATCTGTGTTGGTGTCTTAGGAGTCTCCCATTTTTCAATAGCTTCAGTTTTTGCTGGATCGACCTGAATTCCTTTGCTATTAACAACGTGACCAAGAAATTGCACTTCTTTCAACCAGAAAGCACACTTAGAAAATTTAGCGTATAGCTGTTCTTTTCTCAACAACTCTAATATCAACCTTAAATGCTGCTCATGCTCTTGCTCACTCTTGGAATAGATAAGAATATCATCAATGAAAACGATAACAAACTTATCTAAATACGGACTACAAACTCGATTCATGAGGTCCATGAATACAGCTGGCGCATTTGTCAACCCAAACGGCATGACCAAAAATTCGTAATGACCATAACGTGTTCGAAAAGCAGTTTTCGGAATGTCCTCTTCTTTGACACGTAGTTGATGATAGCCCGATCTTAGGTCGATTTTCGAATAAACACATGATCCCTGGAGTTGATCAAATAAGTCATCAATTCTCGGTAGTGGATACCGATTTTTGATAGTTAACTTATTTAATTCACGATAATCTATGCACATCCTAAAAGATCCATCTTTCTTCTTAACAAACAAAATTGGAGCTCCCCACGGTGATGTACTTGGTCGTATGAATCCACGGTCCAATAATTCTTTTAACTGACTTTGAAGTTCTTTTAATTCGGACGGTGCAAGTCTATATGGCGCACGAGCCACTGGTGCAGCTCCTGGTACTAAATCTATTTGAAATTCTACCGATCTAAATGGAGGTAATCCCGGCAATTCTTCCGGAAAAACTTCAGGAAAATCTCTTGCCACAGGCACGTCGTTGATGCACTTTTCTTTCTTTTCGACTTTATTAACATGTGCTAAAATAGCGTAACATCCCTTTTCTAAACACTTCTTGGCTTTCAAACAGCTAATGAGTTTTAGCTTTGAATTACCCTTCTCTCCATAAATCATCACCGGTATTTTATCCTTACCAGGAATACGAATTGCCTTCTTGGCACAAACAACTTCCGCTCCTATTTTGGACATCCAGTCCATGCCGACTATTACATCAAAACCTCCTAATTCTACGGGTATTAAGTCGATTTTAAACGTTTCTCCGGCTAGATTTATTTCACAATCACGACAAATTTTATCGGCTTTAATTAGCTTACCATTAGCTAACTCAATCAAGTACTTAGCATCTAGAGGTAATGATGAACAATTCAATTTAGTGTAAAAATTTATACACACGTAACTTCTATCGGCGCCAGTATCAAATAAAATAGATGCTGATAAGTTATTAATGGTAAACGTACCCGTAACAAGTTCCGGGTCTTCTCGTGCCTCTCTAGCATTAATAACAAACGCTCTTCCACGTGCAGGTCCGCCATTCTTTTCTGGATTCGGGCACTGACTCTTATAGTGACCTTGTTTTCCACACCCAAAACAAGTAATGTTAGCCAAAGCAGTTCTATTTGCGTTGGTGGCAGGAGTTTTGTTACCATTTGCATTTGTAACGAGAGCCTTACAATCTTCAGCAAGATGTCCCTGTCTATTGCATTTGGTGCACAACACACTGCAGTAACCAAAATGATGTTTGTGACAACGGTTGCATAAAGGACTTTGTCCTTTGTAACCAAAGCCTGAACCGCTACCCGCACCTTTCGTGGTTTCTTGTTTCTTATAAGGTTGTTGTTGGTTACCTCGATCATAACCTCCATTCCACTTTTTCTTGTTCCCCAATACCTTCACCTCAGTATTGAATGCTTTCTTGTCCAAAATGACCTGATCCATTAGCTCGTTCGCCATGGTTATAGCTTCATGAATTGTCTTAGGTTTCGACGCCGTAACGTTTGCCTTGACCTTTTTGGGCAAACCACCTTTGTACATTTCAATCTTCCGTGCTTCGGTTGGGACCAATTCAGGACATAGTAAAACTAATTCCATGAATCGTTGGTTGTAGTTGGTGATTTCAGTACCAACCACCTTCAAACTTCGTAACTCATCTTCTAACTTAATAACCTCATTCCTTGGACAATACTCGGTGATTATCATTGCTTTGAATTCTTCCCATGGAGTATCATAAGCTACATCTCCTCCTACCGCCTTCACATAATTCTTCCACCATGTGAGTGCACTATCTTGTAAAGTGCACGATGCATACTTGGTCATGTCTTTTTCATCACACCCGCTGATTTTGAACACCGTCTCCATCTTTTCTATCCATCGGGTTAAACCGATAGGTCCTTCCGTTCCACTGAATGATGAAGGTTTGCAAGCTTGAAACGTCTTGTAGGAGCATCCTACACGAGGATTTGGATTAACTGCAGTAGCTCTTGCAGCTTCGACCCATAGCATTCTATCGTTGACTCGCTGGTTGATGAAGTTCTCGACTTCTTGTTCCGTCATTCGGTTCAATCGCGCCATTTCCTAATGAAAGAAAATAATTATTCACATGGATTATTATAGATGTAGTATGTATTTATAGTACATTTATAGCTTGTTAATAATATGAACCAGGTATTATTATAAAAGCCTTTTCTTCTTATTAGCGTTTTATAATTATATCTTGGGTAGTACCTACCCGTTAATGTTCATACTTAATAGCTTAGTACAGAATCAATTACTACAATCTAAATAATACTTAACCATGGAAAATTATTGCATTTCATACTTCGCTATTTTACATATGCTTATCTTACATCAAACTTTAAGCAAACCACACTAATAATATTATACAAAACATTATATGATTCCATGGCTTAATACGGCAGTGCATCGTTCGGTCTATTTTCTAGGGCGTTTAGTTCCAATGAATGGCCTAACGCTTATCCTAGCTGTCTGCCTACGTTTTGGCTGAGGAGCCGAAGAACTAGATGCGGGGATAGCACTAATAGGAATAGCGGGAATAGGGGTGGTAGTGTTGAGTGGAATTGGTGCTACGTCATTCTCACTAAGTTCGGGATTTGAATTTTCTAATTCATTCGCTTTTCGTTTCTTTCCTTGATCGAATTTTTCTTTCGTAATTTCTAGTATTTCTTCCTCGGGTTCACTTTCTTCTTCGGGTTCACTTTCCTCTTCGGGTTCACTTTCCTCCTCGGGTTCACTTTCCTCCTCGGGTTCACTTTCCGATATTTCTATAGTTGGTTCATCTGGAAATTGTGAGTCTTCCCCAAAAATACCATTTTCGTCATCGGATATGTTAATGACTGAAACACAATCTGAAGATTCTGATTCGGAGTCGCTGAATGTGATAATAAGTTTCGAGCCCGACATCTATCACACAACAACTAACCCATTAGTACTTACATAATATTTACATATGAATTTTTAACCAACAGTGATAAGCAATGGTTTTTTTTTTTTTAAAATCAAACCCGGTCAAAGTCCAGACTTACTAATGTATCCTAACGACTTATCGGTTTAGACACACTAATGCAAACCTGGTTCGCTAAGACCACCGCTCTGATACCACATGTCATAACCCGTCCTTAACCATAAGAACGCGTTAGATAACGTATGATTTCATTGCGAGGTATTGACCTCTATATGAGACATTTTTGAAAGAAAACTGCATATATTATACATTACAAACCATAACCATTATTTTTGTTACAAACTTAAGACAATAAAAAGAAGATTAACGTTTAGCGATAATCTTCGACTTACAAACTTTACAAATGATGACAACAACACGGTTTCTAGCATATTTTACAGTACAACATCTTGGATATGCAGTTTTATTTTTGACACAAACATGCGTACGCAAGATCCTGGTTAGATCCAACATGATGCAGCGGAAGCTTTAGAAATCACCTGAGAATAGACATGTTTAAAAAGGTCAACATAAAGTTGGTGAGATATAGGTTTAATGCCGGCTGCAATATATATATAGACCACAAGATTTCGTATATAATCAGTTTAATAAAAGTATTCTAAGTGGTTGAGCACTCGGTAACCATACTTAACATTTTCACGTCGCATATTCCCTTTAATATGAAATCTTACTACACCGTACCAAGTGTAGTCACAAAAACGAAGTACTGTGCAACCGTTGAATACTGGTCGTCCAGTCCGGTTGGGGTTGTCAGGCCCGATAGATCTATCAACAGGATTCGCGTTTACAATACCGCTGTAAATATTAGTTACCAAGCTACAGGGAAGTATGCCAGTGGTACAACTCAACGTAGAATATATTTTTCAGTTACTTGTGTCCATATCGTAAAACATAAAATACATGTATTCTCATCCCGAAATATTTAGAGTTTAAAAGTGGGACTATATACTCACACTTGTCTTGATGATATATATAATTTGACTCGGTCTTCCGGTTGATATCACGGACCTATCCATATATAATATATCAATATGTTTTCATTTTAAACAAACGTTACATATATATATATACTTGTTATACTTTTAATACTTTGAATATTTCCTTAGTCCGAAGTTAGCATTCCGATGTTAGTAATTCAATTTTTAATGGTTCATTTTTAGATGTTTAATATACCCGCAATAAATAAAACCCCCAACGAAATAAATAAAACCCCAACGTATATGTATTGGTCGAGATTAATCTTGACCCATGGTACCGGTGTTGTCAAATGACGTGTTGCGTACAATCATGGGATCTTATGATTAATCTTCTCGTGTTGTTTACGGGTGATCCTGAACCATATAAAATTGAATTATAAGTACATATATATAAAATATCATGTTATCTTAGAAGTATGTGATTTTATGTAAATTTTTCCAATGAATCCCGAAGTCATTTAAGCCTTGGATAACCAATTTTGTTTCGGTCATAGTTTCTTCGTTACAAGTCCGTTTTCGTTGATTCAACTTGCCATCTCCTTGGATCGAGTCCCTCTTTAAGACTATGAACTGTAAATACCTTAGTTTGTATTCAAAATCACACGGCATAGGTCAAACTTTAGTGAAACTTATGAAGTTAATCATTTTCGTTACAACAAAATCATTTAATGACCATTTTTCTAAAAATACTTATACTTTGAAAAACCAAGTTTTACCTTGTTAAATTAGCATATACATAAGTTATATTACAGGTCTTGAAGTATTTTAAAAGTTAAGTTAGAAGGATCTATTTAGTTTGCAAACAAGTTTGAAAACATTCAAACTATGTTCTTGTTGTTAAACTTGTATACCACAAAATATGATAGCTATATATATATGAATCGAATAAGGTTATGAACATATATTCTACCTCAAGTTCCTTGGATGAAGTTGCTGTAAAAGAGAAGTAAGAAGCTAGAATCAAAAGGGTGATAGAAGTGGATGAAAGATTGGAAGTAAGTTGGTGTTCTTGGAGGGTTTTCTTGAAGTGTTTTTGTATGGTTTTCTTATGGTGTTTTAGTATGGTTTTTGAAGCTAGATCTTTATGGAATTTTGCTGGGTTGTTATGGAGTTTAGAGAGTAAGAAAGAGTGTGTGTTTTAGCTAGGAAATTGAAGTAGTAAATGAAGCAAAATGATCATGTATATATACACCATAAAAACGTGAATGATGATGATGATGGACAAGTTCACATGTTGTATTTTTGTGTAATAATTCATGCATGCATCCAAAATCCAATTACCTTGCTCTAAGGGCAGTAACAAGGGTGGGTTAGGTGGTGATTTGATGTGTATTTACTATTAGTAAATACGTATAGAAGCTTGGTATGATACGAGTACAAATACTCTAGGTATACGTATAGAAATTTTGTGAAAAATGGAATGAGGATTCAAATATAGCTATCTTTTGTGAATACACTTATATGATTTTATGTATTTAAGTCTTTAAAAGTGATTAAATACATTACTTATACAATATATGTATAAACATTATAAGTCTTAAGTATTTATGTCAATTAACGTTACGTATTGTTATCATTTTGAAAACTTAAGTTAGTAGTTTCAAAATATACTTATAACTTGTTGTTATTAATACAAAATGAGATATTAAAACATTCCTTAATCATGTTAAATATGTATATATACATATATATACACAAACGTATAATTATCATATATTGTATGGTTCGTGATATCATCGGTCAAACTAGACGGTCAAACGTTGTGTAAAACTCTTTTCGGAAATATCAGTCTCGACAATTTGGATTGCTTATCATGTTGGCAAGGTTTAATTTATGTAAATATTAATCTTATAAGTATAGAATGATCGAAAAAGTGCGGGTCGTTACACCAGAAATCGGGCTTTATATATATATATATATATATATATATATATATATATATATATATATATATATATATATATATATATATATATATATATATATATATATATATATATATATATATATATATATATATATATATATATATATATATATATATATATATTCTCTCTCTAGACTTCATCCGTCTTCCGCCCATCTCCAGGCATGACTTCTTCCTCCCAGCTCCAGGCATGACTTCTTCCGCCCAGCTCCAGGCATGACTTCTTCCGCCCAGCTCCAGGCATGACTTCTTCCTCCCAGCTCCAGGCATGAATTCTTCCGCCCAGCTCCAGGCATGACTTATTCCGCCCAGCTCCAGGCATGACTTCTTCCTCTCAGCTCCAGGCATGACTTCTTCCGCCCAGCTCCAGGCATGACTTTATCCGCCCAGCACCAAGTATACAGGAAGAACATATGTAAGCCCTAGTTTAAGATTGACTTAAGCCACGCCATGGTTTTAGACCATGATCCGCGTCTGCAGGGATTCGTCCTGAGGGTAAAAGTCAATCGGAAAATTACTCCTCACATGGTTCATTATACCTTGCACTAGTACGTATATACCTACTCGCAAGTAGAGAAAATACGTACTATCACCTGCTGTCAACTTTCGATGTAAAGAAAGATTCTCTTTTCAAAAACGAATGCAATGTTTGTAAAATGTATCATATAGAGGTCAAGTACTTCGCGATGTAATCAACTATTGTGAATCGTTTATAATCGATATGGACTTCGTCCGGGTCTCTACAAAGTAGAAGTACCTTGATAAGTGTCTTGAAGTCTTTCAAAAGTGTATGAATACATATTAAAATACTACATGTAAATACATTTTAACTGAGTCATTAAGTCATCGTTAGTCGTTACATGTAAGTGTTGTTTTGAAACCTTTATGTTAACGATCTTGTTAAATGTTGTTAACCCATTGTTTATTATATCTAATGAGATATTAAATCATTACATTATCATGATATAATGATGTATTAATATATCTTAATATGATATATATATATATATATATATATACATTTAAATGTTGTTACAACGATAATCATTACATGTATGTCTCGTTTCGAAATCCTTAAGTTAGTAGTCTTGTTTTTGCATATGTAGTTCATTGTTAATATACTTAATTATATATTTACTTATCATAATATCATGGTAACTATATATATATATATATATCCATATATATGTCATCATATAGTTTTTATAAATATTAACGTTCGTGAATCACCGGTCAACTTGGGTGGTCAATTGTCTATATGAAACATATTTCAATTAATCAAGTCTTAACAAGTTTGATTGCTTAACGTGTTGGAAACATTTAATCATGTAAATATAAATTTCATTTAATATATATAAACATGGAAAAGTTCGGGTCACTACAGTTGTGACGACCCGGAAATTTCCGACCAAATTTAAACTTAATCTTTATATGATTTCGACACGATAAGCAAAGTCTGTAAAGTTGAGTCTTAAAATTTTGGAACTATTTACTTGAATTCAATTGAACCTCGACCAATTTCGACGATTCATGAACAACTAATTGTAAATAGATATATGTGTGTGTGTGTGTGTGTATATATATGGTAATTGGAATTATAATTTGAAATATCATATTGTTGTTGTGGTTAAAATTAAATATGTAAAATAAAATAAAAATAGGATATATAATATTTATTATTTAAAACATATATATAAATAAAGTATAGTAAATATATATTTTGTGATTTCGAATTTATTTTGTAAATGATTGTAGCATGCAATTATCATTCGGTCGATATTAAACAGGTCAAAAAGCGAACTTATATGATTTTAGAAATAAATGGAACCAAAAATAAGTCATATAAATTATAGGCTTATTAAATATAGGTATAGGAGCTATTTGATAAATCTTAATACTAACTATATTTTACTTGGGGTTTGAGAGTGAATAGTTAATTTATTTTTAATGACCAAATTTTATACCATAATGACTGAAATAAATAAAGTTAATTATTGTAAAAATTTAGGATTTTTCTGAAGACTTTTATCCGACACTGATTAACAATCAAATACAAAATTTAGTCCGTAAATGACGACGGCTAATACTATCACACGTTTAAATTATTAATTATTATTATGTTACAATTATTATCCCAGTTACTATATCTATTTGACAATTTGACACAGTATTAATTGTCTATTCGCTTTTATTTTGT
This sequence comes from Rutidosis leptorrhynchoides, assembly GCF_046630445.1. Taxonomy (NCBI): domain Eukaryota; kingdom Viridiplantae; phylum Streptophyta; class Magnoliopsida; order Asterales; family Asteraceae; genus Rutidosis; species Rutidosis leptorrhynchoides. Next base: position 206,816,438 of record NC_092340.1, read on the forward strand.
TTCTTACTTCACATTCATGATTTACAAGTCTATATCACACTTTATTTCTGTTTTCCTTTTTGTTTGATAACAGAGAGCCACCATTCACATACTACTTTTATTCTTTTGAATCACATATCATCTCATACTAATATTAATTTCTTTCCTTTATTTTGAAAAACCATAACCGAAAACCATTTGAGCATTCTATTGTTCGGTTCAGTGATCAACGTTTTATTCCTTGCTTTGTTCGAATCACATCACCACCACCTTTGATCGACTATAAGCCACTGTTGTGTAAGTTTTCTTGTTTCTGCTCAACTAACAACCAACCACCTTTAGTTCACCAAATCATCAAGAGCATTACTTATTACTTAATTGTACTACCTGTTACTCGTTTATGATAATAGCTATGCGAACACCATAACCAAACCACCCACAATCACAACTAAATCGTCTATGTGATTCTCTTATTTTTATTCGATCATCATCACCAACAAGAACCACCAATCGTCACCATCTTTTTGATTACCTTGTACAACTACTTAAACCCATCGTTCACCACCACTTCACCACCTTCTACCACAATTACCCGCTGCCACCTTCGCACATATATTTCTGTCTCCTATTTCTCTTCGTTTGAACAGCTCCACCACCACCGAGATAAACATCACTCGCCATCCATCCATCATAAACAACCACCACGGCCATCTTGTAAGTACCACATTGAAACCACTTCACAACCGTTGAACCACCACCTTACTTCCAATATTATTAATTCGATCACCATCATAACATTAAACAAATGACAACCTCTATTCCCATCTCTGCACTGTTAAAGAATTTTTCATTCGAACTACACGCCACCACCTTTCCATTTAACAACACCACTCATGGAACCCATCTTATTTTCTGATTTCGCTGTAACATCAAACACCCCTCTCACCACCTCTCACGTCCTCCATCTCTCTCTAGCTCATCCTTTGCTTTGTAAACCACCACTCCAACCGCCATTTATTTTTATTATTCTTCTTTTCATCTTTGTAATGCTACTGCTACAACGACTGAGCCATACCTTTTTCTGTCAAACTTTAAACTCAAACCAGATTCACTACCGTTGCTACAATCCTCGTATTTATAGTTGAAGGTCAGGAACTTTTAAGAAGCTAAAGCAGTATTTATTTATATTGGATTACAATTAGTGGGATAAAATTTTGGTGGGGTTAGAACAATTAAACCGAAACAAGTGGATGAGTGGCCAGCTAAGATGGAAATTAAAGGGACGTTCATTTTTTTTAAAACTAGGTGACCCATATGATTAAGATAGAATGATTAATGTATGTGACAAGTTGTAGTTTTATATTCCAGACAAAACCTCCAATCCTTTGTATGTTTAATTGAACGAGTAAATGAACCCTTGAATCCATACGCTTTTTAACTTGGGCCAATGAATTTGATCATCGGGCTGCTACGATTCATTTGGGCCAAAGAGATTAGGAGACGTTTAGAGTGATGATGCTGTTAAGACGAAGTATTGAAAATAAAATAAAAATCGAGTTAATACGAGTTATATAGATATAAGATTCGTATAATCTCAGAAAAACAAAGGCAGATGAATGGTTAGGAGTGTTGGGTTTAATCGAGAGGTCACAGGTTCGAGCCATGGCTAGCGCGTTTATTTTTTTTGAAGCTTGACAACCTAAGGTAGTTTCATTTTTATTATTATTATTATCATTATCATTATTATCATCCTAATTATTATTAATATCATGACTAGCAGTAGAATAAGTAGTATTAGTATTATGGTTAAGATTAAGGATATTAGTAATATTATTAGTAGTATCATTATTTTAAAAATTAACACTTTTATTAAAACTATCATTTTATATAAAAATTATCATTCCTATTATTATTATTATTATTATTATTATTATTATTATTATTATTATTATTATTATTATTATTATTATTATTATTAATTTTTTTTCCATCATATTTATTTAAAGTATCATTATTATGAAAATTCTAATAATTATTAAAACTACCATTTTTATTAAAATTATCATTTTCATTATTATTATATAACAAATAAAGATTTTTGTATATAAAACATAATTATATTACCTATAATTATATATTAAACATACTAACATATTTTTATACAAAATTAACATATATATAGTATATAATTTAAGATATAATATATAGACAAAATATAGTACAAATTCTATATAAACTATAACCCTAAATATATAAGTATAAATATTATATAATTAATAGATGTAATTATTTGATTACCATTATATGTGTTAATATATATAAATGATATAGGTTCGTGAATCCAAGGCCAACCCTGCATTGTTCAATGTCGTCATATGTATTTTACTACAAAATACAGTATTGTGAGTTTCATTTGCTCCCTTTTTAAATGCTTTTGCAATATATATTTTTGGGACTGAGAATACATGCGCTGTTTTATAACTATTTTAAGAAATAGACACAAGTACTTAAAACTACATTCTATGGTTGGATTATTAAACCGAATATGCCCCTTTTTAGTCTGGTAATCTAAGAATTAGGGAACAGACACCCTAATTGACGCGAACTCTAATGATAGATCTATCGGGCCCAACAAGCCCCATCCAAAGTACCGGATGCTTTAGTACTCCGAAATTTATATCATGTCTGAAGGAGGATCCCGGAATGATGGGGATATTCTTATATACATATTGTGAATGTCGGTTACCAGGTGTTCAATCTATATGAATGATATTTTTGTCTCTATGCATGGGACGTATGTTTATGAGAAATGGAAATATGAAATCTTGTGGTCTATTAAAATTATGAATTGATTATTTATGTTAAACTAATGAACTCACCAACCTTTTGGTTGACACTTTAAAGCATGTTTATTCTCAGGTATGAAAGGAGTCTTCCGCTGTGCATTTGCTCATTCTAGAAATATTACTTGGAGTCATTTAGGGCATCTTTCAAAAGACGTTGCATTCGAGTCGTTGAGTTCATCAAGATTATTATTAAATCAATTATAGTGGATATATTATAAAATGGTATGCATGCTGTCAACCTTCGTTGTAATGAAAGATTGTCTTTTCAAAAACGAATGCAATGTTTGTAAAATGTATCATATAGAGGTCAGGTACCTCGCGATGTAATCAACTGTTGTGAATCGTTTATAATCGATATGGACTTCGTCCGGATGGATTAGGACGGGTCCTTTCAGTTGGTATCAGAGCGGTGGTCGTAGTGAACCAGGTCTTGTATTAGTGTGTCTAACTAGGAGTTGTTAAGATGCATTAATGAGTCTGGACTTCGACCTAGTAGTTGTTAGGTTATATTAATGAGTCTGGACTTGAACCTGGTCCGCATGTCAAAAGTTTTGCTTATCATTTTCTTGTCAGAAATTATCTGCTTATCATTCTTAGTCTAGACACATTTTACTGCATTGATTGCATGAATAGTGTATAGACAAATTCATATCTTAGCGTATCTGCTAATCCGTATCTTAGCGTATCTGTTACTGTAGACTTTATCTGACACGTTTCCTTAATTCCCTCCATAATTTACGGGATCTTCTGTACTATGTATAGGTATTCTATGTAATTAGAATATCATTCGATATTCGAAAATTATTTCTTATCGAAAGATTCCTTATTCAATCGTACGAAATGGAACTCACCACTAGTTCGAGTCCCTCGGATTCCGACATGGAGTCCCACTCAAGCTCCGAAAGCAGCGTCACCAGAATGAATTAACTAATCATCCATCCCCAATTCATATGATGGGTTCATAGTCGACTTAATCAATGAAAAAGCGAAGAAGGCGATCCTTTTCACCAACCGAATTTACCTCATGGCAATAAACCTGAAGCACTTACCGGCGAACTAGTCCGAAACAACATTTTCACCCTCATTTCTCAAATATCTCACCAAGATTATATTCTATCTAAAATTCTAAACCTTATTCATCCGCTCATTCTGACCGACAATCATCCCGGAATAATGGAAGGAGTCAATGAGTTTCACGCTCGAGTAACCAATTTGGAAAACATGGTGCAAAACCTACCAGCATCAGCAACACCAACAGTACCACCACCAACAACAACATCCGTATCCCACATCTCAACATCACAATTTGTCCCACGAGCATCAATATCATACGTACCATAGATACCAAGGAGTACCAACGGTAATTAATGATGAAGTATTGATCCATAACTTCATTAATATTTTGCGAAGAATATGTGGTTCCTAATATTTTTGGAGGTTACTTATTCTAGCTCAAGCCGAAAAGCAAATGAGTTTAACATCATATTAACTCATTAAATCCATGAATGCATCTGAAGAAAATATATATATGTATATATTTTCATAAAGATTGTAATTAAAAATTCTTTTGTACAACTGTTAATGGTGAAAATATTTTAACGGGTAGGTAATACCCGAGGAATATTTAGATTTCACATTAATAAGTTATAATGTACGTTCTTCGAATTCGATTCAACAGTCATTTACTATCCTACTTACATTCATCGATATACGAATCCGTTCATCACAGAATAACCATTTTCATTCAATTTCATATTTGGATTTTGACCTATCAGCATCCAACGAGTGGCATAATGAAGAAAACATTTAATGAAATAAAAATTTGATAGAAACAAACAAATTAACTACGAAAAATTTTGTTAAGAATCCACGCTAACTGTTTCAGCTAACTGTTCCTAGCTAACTGATTACATTTTAATTATCGCAGTTTGTTTATCGCAATTTAATTATCGCAATTTTATTTATCGCCATTTATTTTCTGTTATTTATTTTACGCACTTTAAATATCGGGACACGTATACAAGGTTTTGACATATCATATCAACGCATCTATATATATTATTTGGAATCACCATAGACACACTATATGTAGTAATGATCGAGTTCTCTATACAGGGTTGAGGTTGATTCTACAATAATATATATAGTTTGAGTTGTGATCGAGTCTTAGACATGTACACGGGTCACGATACGTATTAATTAATTCAAATATTATATATTAAACTATATATGAATTATTGAGTTAGTGACTGTGGACTACTAACTGTGGACTACCAAGATTGCACAATTAAAATGAATTAAAATATTGATTATAACATATGAAACTAAACAATTCTTTAAGTTTGCCACTTGATTTCACCTTAAACCTCATTTGTATCTTGATGATTACAATCTGCGTTCAAACCTTTCATGATTCTTGAAAACACTTCAATCGATAGGATGAACCAACTGCACTTCATCTACGGAAGAAAAGATTGATGCATATAGTTATGGCCTTGGAAAACTCTCGGAAACTGAGTAAACGTTTAACACATAGCTGTGCTAATTTCTTTAGTGTTATTATCACCCAAAATAACTTTGCAGTTCTTCTTCAAAATAGCCAATTTTGTCACAGCTCCAGCAAGACAACTTTGACTTTTCGTACGAAACAACCTTATTATAACGTTGATATATACGCGTGCTCTTTTATTGTCACCAGAGAACCTTTCATATTCCACCATGTTACCATCAGCGTTTAATCATCTAAAAACACAATTCTCCTGAAACCACCTAGGATTAATAACTGATGATTCAGATATCATAGCATTAAATGCAGAGGAAACAGAAAAATGATAGGTGGTCTAAACGGCCAAAAGTTTGATGATAAAGAAAGGAGTGTTAGGAACACTCGATAGAAAATTGGGTATTGAAAAATAGATTGAGCTACCCATGAAGGAGACCAAGGACAAATACAAGGACCATACCCTATATTCAAAGAATCCAGATAATTCTGGATCCGTTGAAATCTTTAGAGAATATCTTGCTCCGAAGTCATGTTAAAATCTTGCGGAAAATCATTCTCCATCAACCATCAAACTTAGAAATTCCAAAATATCATCATCAATATCTTCGATATTTCTGAGGATATTTTCATAAATATTCTCGTCCGAAATTATATACCTCCTCGTGCTTCCTGTGTATCATTATATTGGAAACATTAAAAAAAAAAAAAATTTAGTACCGAAAAGCAGATTATGCGAAACTATGAAGAAAGATGTGGACAAATCACAAAGAATAAGTTTGACTTCAAAGAATCCAAATGATTTAATGTCTGCTAAAGTCTTTAGTGAATATCTTGCTCCTTACTCTAAACCCTTGCAGACAATAGTTTCTATCATCCTCTGATCTTAGATATTCCGAGATATTATCGTATCTTTCATTATAAATATCCTCCATATTTCTGGAGATATTTTTATAACTATTCTTATCTGAAATCATTAAATCTCTTCGTGCTATCAGTGTTACATCATAATAGAAACTGTTAGTTTCTATATTCTATAAACTTTCGAGTTTAAAATATGAATGTTATTGAAGTAGTGTTGGGAACTAATGCATGAGTTAGTATAATATAATGACACTTGATCAACGTGATTATATTACAGTAAGTCATGCTGAGTTTCTAATGAAACCTGATGATGGTTCACAGTAGATCATACCATCATCATGTGTCATGTTACATAACTTTTTCATTCTGTTTAACTTCTAAACATATCAAGAAAAAAAATATATTCTTGATAGTTCTATTCTCAGTGATTTTCGTAATTTACCAAATCAAATCGTGCAATTACGTTCCTTCCTGCTTAGAACATTATGATCAATCGAAACTTCATACCTACGAATTCTGGACCATTATTCGCTTGACTTAAAGTCAAAAAGGGAAAACAAAAGCATGGAAATTCTAAGTATAAGGGAAATATAAAGCCCGATAACAACACATAAATTACAAACCGTGTATATCAATGTTTATCGCAACATAAAGACACGGGAGAATTAAAAACACTATAACCCCAAGGGCGAAGTAGAAGAAAACAGATTCCTCTGGTGGAAGTTGGAAAAGGAGAATAATTGTTGCGATAGTAAGGATAAGAACAAGGATTGGAACTGGATTAAGTATTTTCACAATCTTTTGGATGTATGAACTAAGAAAGAAAGTATAGGAATGGTGAGAATAATGTAACGACAAAAGTTTAGATTATAATAGAAATATCAGACAGAGTAATCCAGGCAGATCACCGTATTTAATTATAGAGATCTAATTTCCTTATTCGCCGAAGAATCAAATCTTTTAGATCTCGAATATTTTCTTTAAATCTCTTGAATTTCGGAATTCAACCCTCTACGTCAAAAGTTAAGACGCACTTTATTCAATCCTGACTACGTCAAAAGTTAAAACGAATCTACCTTTACTCATTTCACTCTTGTGTGATAGCTTCACTCGTACGCTTCGAATGATCGAATTATTTTATTTATATTACTCAATATTGATAAAATCTTATTTATCAACTAGAATTCGTCATGAAAACATTCTTATTGTTAGCTATGACAACTCCACTCAAATTTCGGGACGAAATTTCTTTAACGGGTAGGTACTGTGACGACCCGGAAATTTCCGACCAAATTTAAACTTAATCTTTATATGATTTCGACACGATAAGCAAAGTCTGTAAAGTTGAGTCTTAAAATTTTGGAACTATTTACTTGAATTCAATCGAACCTCGACCAATTTCGACGATTCATGAACAACTAATTGTAAATAGATATATGTGTGTGTGTATATATATATGGTAATTGGAATTATAATTTGAAATATCATATTGTTGTTGTGGTTAAAATTAAATATGTAAAATAAAATAAAAATAGGATATATAATATTTATTATTTAAAACATATATATAAATAAAGTATAGTAAATATATATTTTGTGATTTCGAATTTATTTTGTAAATGATTGTAGCATGCAATTATCATTCGGTCGATATTAAACAGGTCAAAAACAAACTTATATGATTTTAGAAATAAATGGAACCGAAAATAAGTCATATAAATTATAGGCTTATTAAATATAGGTATAGGAGCTATTTGATAAATCTTAATACTAACTATATTTTACTTGGGGTTTGAGAGTGAATAGTTAATTTATTTTTAATGACCAAATTTTATACCATAATGACTGAAATAAATAAAGTTAATTATTGTAAAAATTTAGGATTTTTCTGAAGACTTTTATCCGACATTGATTAACAATCAAATACAAAATTTAGTCCGTAAATGACGACGGCTAATACTATCACACGTTTAAATTATTAATTATTATTATGTTACAATTATTATCCCAGTAACTATATCTAATTGACAATTTGACACAGTATTAATTGTCTATTCGCTTTTATTTTGTTTCTTACTTCACATTCATGATTTACAAGTCTATATCACACTTTATTTCTGTTTTCCTTTTTGTTTGATAACAGAGAGCCACCATTCACATACTACTTTTATTCTTTTGAATCACATATCATCTCATACTAATATTAATTTCTTTCCTTTATTTTGAAAAACCATAACCGAAAACCATTTGAGCATTCTATTGTTCGGTTCAGTGATCAATGTTTTATTCCTTGCTTTGTTCGAATCACATCACCACCACCTTTGATCGACTATAAGCCACTGTTGTGTAAGTTTTCTTGTGTCTGCTCAACTAACAACCAACCACCTTTAGTTCACCAAATCATCAAGAGCATTACTTATTACTTAATTGTACTACCTGTTACTCGTTTATGATAATAGCTATGCGAACACCATAACCAAACCACCCACAATCACAACTAAATCGTCTATGTGATTCTCTTCTTTTTATTCGATCATCATCACCAACAAGAACCACCAATCGTCACCATCTTTTTGATTACCTTGTACAACTACTTAAACCCATCGTTCACCACCACTTCACCACCTTCTACCACAATTACCCGCTGCCACCTTCGCACATATATTTCTGTCTCCTATTTCTCTTCGTTTGAACAGCTCCACCACCACCGAGATAAACATCACTCGCCATCCATCCATCATAAACAACCACCACGGCCACCTTGTAAGTACCACATTGAAACCACTTCACAACCGTTGAACCACCACCTTACTTCCAATATTATTAATTCGATCACCATCATAACATTAAACAAACGACAACCTCTATTCCCGTCTCTGCACTGTTAAAGACAATTTCATTCGAACTACACGCCACCACCTTTCCATTTAACAACACCACTCATGGAACCCATCTTATTTTCTGATTTCGCTGTAACATCAAACACCCCTCTCACCACCTCTCACGTCCTCCATCTCTCTCTAGCTCATCCTTTGCTTTGTAAACCACCACTCCAACCGCCATTTATTTTTATTATTCTTCTTTTCATCTTTGTAATGCTACTGCTACAACGACTGAGCCATACCTTTTTCTGTCAAACTTTAAACTCAAACCAGATTCACTACCGTTGCTACGATCCTCGTATTTACAGTTGAAGGTCAGGAACTTTTAATACACTATTTATATGCGTGAGTTTCATTACTCCCTTTTTTAATGCTTTTGCAATATATATTTTTGGGACTGAGAATGCATGCGCTTTTATAAATGTTTTTACGAAATAGACACAAGTAATCGAAACTACATTATATGGTTGAATTATCAAAATCGAATATGTCCCTTTTTATTAAGTCTGGTAATCTAAGAATTAAGGAACAGACACCCTAATTGACGCGAACTCTAAAGATAGATCTATCGGGCCCAACAAGCCCCATCCAAAGTACCGGATGGTTTAGTACTTCGAAATTTATATCATGTCCGAAGGAGGATCCCGGAATGATGGGGATATTCTTATATGCATATTGTGAATGTCGGTTACCAGGTGTTCAATCCATATGAATGATATTTTTGTCTCTATGCATTGGACGTATGTTTATGAGAAATGGAAATATGAAATTTTGTGGTGTATTAATATTATGAAATGATTATTTATGATAAACTAATGAACTCACCAACCTTTTGGTTGACACTTTAAAGCATGTTTATTCTCAGATATGAAATAAATCTTCCGCTGTGCATTTGCTCATCTTAGAGATATTACTTGGAGTCATTCATGGCATCTTTCAAAAGACGTTGCATTTGAGTCATTGAGTTCATCAAGATTTTTATTAAGTCAATTATAGTTAGATATATTATAAAATGGTATGCATGCCGTCAACTTTCGATGTAATGAAAGATTGTCTTTTCAAAAACGAATGCAATGTTTGTAAAATGTATCATATAGAGGTCAAGTACCTCGCGATGTAATCAACTGATGTGAATCGTTTATAATCGATATGGACTTCGTCCGGATGGATTAGGACGGGTCTCTACAGTTGGTATCAGAGCGGTGGTCTTAGCGAACCAGGTCTGCATTAGTGTGTCTAACTGATAAGTCGTTTGGATGCATTAGTGAGTCTGGACTTCGACCGTGTCTGCATGTCAAAAGTTTTGCTTATCGTTTCTAGTCGGAAATCATCTGCTTATCATCCTTAGGAAATTACATGCTTATCATTCTTAGTCTAGACATGTTTTACTGCATTGACTGCATGAATAGTGTATAGACAAAATTCATATCTTAGCCTATCTGTTACTGTAGACTTTGCCTGACAGCTTCCGTAGATTCCTCCGTAACTTATGGAATTTTAGTATTATATATGCATATGTAAATTATGTATTGCAGGGTACTAATCTACATCCTATAATCTATTTCTTATCGAAAATCCTTCATCTGATTGTACGAGATGAATCCCTCAACCAGTTCTAGTCCCTCAAATTTCGATAGCTATTCCGATAGTTATTCCAACAGCTATTCCAACATGGATATTCACCAAAGCTCCGAAAGCGGTGTCACCAGAAGGAATCAATCAATAAACTATCCCCAAATCATCTGATGCATTCGTAGTTGACTTAATCAATGGAGACGCGAAGAAGGCGATCCCTTCCACCAACTGAATTCACCTCTTGACAATGAACCTGAAGCGCTTACCAGCGAACCTATCTGAAACAACATTTTCAGCCTCATTTCCAGGGTAGCTCGTCACGATTTATATTCTATCTAAAATTCTAAACCTTATTCATCCACTCGTTCTAACCGACAATCATCTTGGAATAATAGGAGAAATCAACGAACTTCGCGCTCGAGTAATCAATCTGGAGAATATGGTACAAAATGTACCAGCTTCAGCAACATCACCGGCACCAACAGTACCATCAGTAACAGCACCAGCACCATCAACAATCCATGCCTCAACATCTCATCCTATACCTCGAGCATAATCATCGTTCTACATGACATTCTATATCATGTATCTTTGTTCGACATGCGATTATGTAATCCTTAATGTTTTAGAGATTATGTATTCTAGTTCAAACGGTAAACCAAATGAGTTTAAGATCATATTAACTTAATGAATCCATGATTATATCTGACGAAAATATATATATGTATATATGTTTTCATAAAGATTGTAATAAAAAATTCTTTTGTACAAACTATTAATGGTGAGAATATTTTAATGGGTAGGTAATACCCGAGAAATATTTAAATTTCACATTAATAAGTACACTGTACATTCTTTCAAATCTAATTCAACAGTCATTTACTATCCTATTTACAACCACAGATATATGAATCCGTTCACCACAGAATAACCATTTTCATTCAATTTCATATTTAGATTTTGACTTATCAGAATCCAACAAGTGGCATAATGAAGAAAACATTTGACAAAATAAAATTTGTTAGAAACAAACAAATTAACTATGAGGAATTTTGTTAAGAATCCACGCTAACTGTTCCTAGCTAATTGTTCCTAGCTAACTGATTACATTTTATTTATCACAATTTAATTATCGCAATTTACATTTTCGCAATTTTATTTATCGTCATTTAATTTCTGTATTTATTTTACGCACTTTAAATATCGGGACACGTACACAAGGTTTTGACATATCATATCGACGCATCCATATATATTATTTGGAATCACCATAGATACTCTATATGCAGTAATGATCGAGTTCTCTATATAAGGTTGAGGTTGATTCTACAATAATATATATAGTTTGAGTTGTGATCGAGTCTGAGACATGTACACGGGTCACGATACATATTAATTAATTCGAATATTATATATTAAACTATATATGAATTATTGGATTGTTAATTGTGGACTATCGACTGTTGACTAATAAGATTGGACAATGAAAAATGAATTAAAATATTGATTATAATATATGAAACTAAACAATTCTTCATGTTTGCAACTTGATTTCATCTTAAACCTCATTTGTATCTTGACGATTACAACCTGTGTTCAAACCTTTCATGATTCTTGAAAACACCTCAATCGAGAGGATGAACCAACCGCACTTCATATACGGAAGAAAAGATTGATGCATATAGTTATGCACTTGAAAAACTCTCGAAAACTAAGTAAACGTTTAACACGTAGCTGTGCAATTTTCTTTAACGTTATTATTGCCCAAAATAACTTTGCAGTTCTTTTCCAAAGTAGATAATTTTGTCACAGCTCCAACCAATCAACTTCGATTCTTCAGTCGAAACAGCATTATTATAACCTTGATATATACGTTGCCCTTTCATCATCGTTACCTGGGAACCTTTCATGTTCCATCACATTAGCAATAAACTTACCAACAACTTCAATTATCTTTGACTTTCCAAAAAATCATTATATTTATCGGAATCCCATCATTTACTCATTCGCATCTTGTAACGAGAATTGTCATATGAATCATCAAAATTTTGCAATCAGTATCTTGAAATCTCACAGCATGTCTACATCAACAGTTATACGTATACATATAACATTTATCTCTTAGAATTATGATCTTTCATTCTGAAAATTCTGAAAAACACCCAGCCTACGAATCAATACATTGAACTTTGAAAAAGCTGATGAAACAGTGAAAACTGAAGACTGCCTTAACAGTTAAAAGTTTAATGATAAAGAATGGAGTGTTGGACCCACTCATTGGAAAATTTGTACTGGAAAAATGGATTGAGCAAACTATAAAGGAGACTCTGAACAAATCACAAGGACTAAACTTGTACATTAAGAATCCTGATGATTCTGTTTCTGATGAAATCTTTAGCGAATACATTGCTTCTGACTCCAAACTCTTACGGACAAATTTTCTCCACCATCCTTCGATATTAGAAATTCCAAGATATCATCGTATCTTCCATAATAAATATCCTCCATATTTCTGAAGATGCTTTCATAACTATTCTTATCTGAAATCATTAATCTCTTCGTGCTATCAGTGTTACATCATATAGAAACTATTAGTTTTATATTCTGTAAACTTTTGAGCTTAAAATATGAATGATATTGAAGTAATGTTGGGAACTGATGCATGAGTTAGTATAATATAATGACACTTGATCAACGTGATTATATTACAGTAGGTCATGCTGAGTTTCTAATGAAACATGATGATTCACAGATCCTAACATCATCATGTGCCATGTTACACGACTCTTACATTCTGTTAAATCTATGACCATATCAAGAACATATTTTCTTGATTGTCCTATCTTTTCCTTGAATTCTGGTAATTTGACAAGTCAGATTGTGCCATTACCGTTTTCTTCTTAGAACATTAACAATGTTCATTCCGAAACTTATATCTACGAATTCTAGACCATTACAAGAGATGCCCAATCGCAAGAAGAAGAAACGGAGGGACAAAGCTCCGAAATAGAAATTGGAGTATAAATCGCAGCAAATAGGAGGGAGTATTAACTGTGAATGACAATGATTATAGGAAACAAAAATAGGGATATTGAAATATAAGGGGAGATATAAAGCCTGATAACAACACATAAATTACAAACCGTGTATATCAATGGTTATTGCAACATAAAGACACGGGAGAATTAAAAACACTATAACCCCAAGGGCGAAGTAGAAGAAAACAGATTCCTCCGGTGGTAGATGAAAAAGGAGGAAGACATAAGTGATTTTTATAAGAATAACAAGGATTAGAACTGGATTAAGCATTTTCACAATCTTTTGGAGATATGAACTAAGAAAGAAATTATATGAATGGTAAGAATAATGGAACGGAAGAGTTTAATTTATAATAGAAATATCTGACAGAGTAATCGAGGCAGATCACCGTATTTAATTATAGAGACCTTAATTTCCTTACTCGCCGAAGAATCAAATCTTATAGATTTCGAAGATTTTCTTTTAAATCCCTGAAATTCCGGAATTCCACCAAGACAACGTCAAAAGTAAAGAAACACCTTATTTTCTAAATTCAATCATGACTACGTCAAAAGTTAAATCTCTATTTCACTCTTTGGTGATAGCTTCATTCGTACTTTTCAAATAATCGAATTATTTTTATCCATATTACTCAATGATGATAAAACTCAATTTATCAACTCATATTCATCATGAAAATATTTTTATTGTTAGCCATGACCACCTCACTCAAATTTCGGGAAATTTCTTTAACGGGCAGGTACTGTAGTGACCCGGAAATTTCCGACTAAATTTAAACTTAATCTTATATGATTTCGATACGATAAGCAAAGTATGTAGAAATGTGTCTAGAAAATTTTGGAACAATGTTCATATATTCAATTGACCTTCGACTATTCCCGACGATTCACGAACAATTATTTGTAAATAAATACATATATAATTAAATGTATATATAAATAATAATTTGGAATATTATTTGAAATATTATATGATTTAATGGTAGGAAATAAATATGTAAAATAATAAGCGATGTAATAAAAACTATTATGTTATTAAATACATATATAGATATTTATATTTATATATAATAATACTTGTAAATATATAATATTATATTTATTTGTTTAAAAAGATATAATTAATATAATTACTTACTTAAACTTTTTAATTAAGATTGGTAATATATATAGAAAGAGCATGTATTAAAGAAAAATGATTTTTGAGCTTAATTGGTAAACGTCGGTAACACTCGGTTGATGTTTTGTTAGTTTTAATATAGATATGGTACATGTTCATGAAGAATTGAAATAAAAGTTGGAGTGAAATTGATTACGAAGATTTTAGATTTGTTAAAAGTATTTTTACCTTTTTAAGTTTAAATATTAGTACCCCGTACATATAAATCGGAACAGAAAATAAATAATTTTAGAGCCTTTTTGATCAGGTTTCAAACAGGTAATGAGTGAAATAATTAATTATGTTTAATCTAAAAATTTGGAATTTTTAGAGACACTTTTATACGTTAACTGTTTAGCAATTGACACACTCCGTGAAAACTGTCGGCACAAAAATAAAATTATCCGGCTGCTTAACTAGTGTTGATTGATTATCCTATTTTACTTTTTGCTAATTGATTTACTGTACCAAATTTGTGACTTAGTAGTCAAATATGTTATATTATGTATACAGTTACACATGTGTTAATATTAAAATAAAGCATCATCTCTTTTTCATTGCAAGATCATCTGCATTTTTTTTATCAACAACCCAAACCGAGCAACACCATGATCACCGATCGCCACCACCTTCGACCACTTATCTCTCTTGATTTCTCTCTCTTAATGGAAACCAAGACCACCATCATCATCGAGAATCATAACCATACAACAACCATCACGTTGTGTTTCGTTATGATTATTTGATCGTCATCTTCACCTATACGTGAACAACTACACCACCGGTACCACCGGCCGAAACTCATGCAACCACCACAACCTCCACCATACCTCTCTCTTGTTTTGGTTTTCGTCGATCACCATCATCAATACCATTGTGAACCACCCAACCATATGTCATTACCAACTTTCTAAAACCACCCTAGGTAACTCACCACCTTCAACACCTTCGGCCACCATAACCTCCCACCACTGATTGTTACTTCCTGTTTCCATTTTTTCTTTCTTTTTCGACTACCACTAAACTGCACTGTTATTTTATAAAATTTTTTCTTTTTACCGCCACACCCATCCAACCCCTAGCTATATTATTGCTTCTGTTTCCTATTATTCTATTAACAACGACAACCAGTGATGATTCAAAGATGATGAAAACCATGAATGGTGATGGTGACCGTTTGATGATGATATTGGTTCTGTGTAATGATAACGATGAAAGAGACGATGAATAGTGTATTAAATGATGGCGAGGATAATGAAGATTGATGATGACTGACGATGAATCAAAAACCCAACTATTGTTTGACTGTTTGCGGTCACACCTGCCTGTTCCTTTTCGCGTTTAAGATGAAGAAGAAACCGATTAATTTTTTTTATTTAATGAATTTGGACTTCGGTTTTTAAAATAATTGGGTTGTGTAATTCGCTGTTGTGCCAAGACATTTTGGGCCGGGTACTGGCTATACTAGTTGGGCCAAGATCATTATAGGGTTGCTGTTGTTGTCGATGAAAGAAGATAGAGGAGGAAATCGGTGCTCATGGGTTAAACAAATTGTGTGTCTTATTAAATCAGAAAAACACGAAACACTTGGGTGGTTAGGGATGTTATCATTATCCGGGAGGTCATGGGTTCGAATCTCGTCGGTGGCGTTCTTTTTATTGAGCTTTTCTTCAAGGTTGTAACTCTTTATTATTATTATTATTATTATTATTATTATTATTATTATTATTATTATTATTATTATTATTATTATTATTATTATTATTATTATTATTAAAAATTTTATCGTCATTATTACTAAAAACATTATTATTAGTAAACTTATCTTTACATTAAACTTATTATTATTATTATTATTAATATTAGTATTAACATTACTTGTATTTTTAACATTATTATTATTATTATTATCATAACAAGATATAAACTTTATTTTAGTTATAAATATTACTATTATTTTACCAAGTAAATACTAATCATATAAACCTATATAATATAACAAATTATGGATTTTTATAAATACTAATCATATATATACATATACATTAATAAAACTATATAAATATTAATTACATTAAATATATATATACAACTTAAAACTATATAACATATAAATTATGATATGATATATGAATTTATTCGATTACCATTTTATGTGTTAATATATATATATACATGATATAGGTTCGTGAATCCGAGGTCAACCCTACATTTATTAAACGACGTCATATGTATTTTTACTACAAAATACAGTATTGTGAGTTCATTTGCTCCCTTTTTACTCTTTACGTTTTTGGGCTGAGAATACATGCAAATGCTTTATTAACTGTTTTACAATATTTATATGCGTGAGTTTCATTACTCCCTTTTAATGCTTTTGCAATATATATTTTTGGGACTGAGAATGCATGCGCTTTTATAAATGTTTTTACGAAATAGACACAAGTAATCGAAACTACATTATATGGTTGAATTATCGAAATTGAATATGCCCCTTTTTATTAAGTCTGGTAATATAAGAATTAGGGAACAGACACCCTAATTGACGCAACTCTAAAGATAGATCTATCGGGCCTAACAAGCCCCATCCAAAGTACCGGATGCTTTAGTACTTCGAAATTTATATCATGTCCGAAGGAGGATCCCGGAATGATGGGGATATTCTTATATGCATATTGTGAATGTCGGTTACCAGGTGTTCAATCCATATGAATGATATTTTTGTCTCTATGCATGGGACGTATGTTTATGAGAAATGGAAATATGAAATCTTGTGGTCTATTAATATTATGAAATGATTATTTATGATAAACTAATGAACTCACCAACCTTTTGGTTGACACTTTAAAGCATGTTTATTCTCAGGTATTAAATAAATCTTCCGCTGTGCATTTGCTCATCTTAGAGATATTATTTGGAGTCATTAATGGCATATTTCAAAAGACGTTGCATTTGAGTCGTTGAGTTCATCAAGATTTTTATTAAGTCAATTATAGTTAGATATATTATAAAATGGTATGCATGCCGTCAACTTTCGATGTAATGAAAGATTGTCTTTTCAAAAACGAATGCAATGTTTGTAAAATGTATCATATAGAGGTCAAGTACCTCGCGGTGTAATCAACTGATGTGAATCGTTTATAATCGATATGGACTTCGTTCGGATAGATTAGGACGGGTCTCTACAGTAAGGTTAGTGCGAATCATTAAATTCATAGCTTTTACTCGAATGGGTTCTCTGTCCTTTCTGCTCAAGGTGTTGGCTACCACATTTGGCTTCCCCGGGTGGTAACGAATCTCAAAGTCGTAATCATTTAACAATTCAATCCATCTGCGCTGCCTCATGTTCAGTTGTTTCTGATTAAATATGTGTTGAAGACTTTTAACCCCATATAAGTAGTGCCTCCAAGTCTTTAATGTAAAAAAACCGCACCTAATTCCAAATCATGCGTCGTATAATTCTGCTCGTGGTTCTTCAATTGTCTAGATGCATAAGCAATTACTTTCGTTCGTTGCATTAATACACAACCGAGACCTTGCTTTGAGGCGTCACAATATATCACAAAATCATCATTCCCTTCATGTAATGACAATATCGGTGTTGTAGTTAACTTTTTCTTCAACAATTGAAACGCTTTCTCTTGTTCATCCTTCCATTCAAATTTCTTCCCTTTATGCGTTAATGCAGTCAAGGGTTTTACTATTTTGGAAAAATCTTGGATGAATCTCCTGCATTAACCAGCTAGCCCTAAAAATTGGCGTATGTGTTTCGGAGTTTTCGGGGTTTCCCTCTTTTCAACGGTTTCAATCTTTGCTGGATCCACCTGAATACCTTCTTTGTTCACTATATGATCGAGGAATTGAACTTCTTCCAACCAAAATGCACACTTTGAAAACTTAGTGTACAGTTTCTCTTTCCTTAACAACTCTAGCACTTTTCTCAAATGTTCTTGGTGCTCTTGGTCATTCTTTGAGTAAATAAGTATGTCATCGAAGAAAACAATGACAAACTTGTCAAGGTATGGTCCACACACTCGGTTCATGAGGTCCATGAAGACAGCTGGTGCGTTAGTCAACCCAAACGGCATAACCATAAACTCGTAATGACCGTAACGCGTCCTAAAAGAAGTCTTTGGAATATCATCCTCCTTCACCCGCATTTGATGATACCCAAAACGTAAATCAATCTTTGAATAAACCGACGAGCCTTGTAGTTGATCAAATAAGTCGTCGATTCTCGGTAGTGGGTAGCGGTTCTTGATGGTAAGTTTGTTCAACTCTCGGTAGTTGATACACAACCTAAATGTACCATCCTTCTTCTTGACAAACAAAACAGGAGCTCCCCACGATGATGTGCTTGGTCGAATGAAACCACACTCTAAAAGTTCTTGTAACTGACTTTGTAATTCTTTCATTTCTCTGGGTGCAAGTCTGTATGGAGCACGAGCTATTGGTGCAGCTCCTGGTACAAGGTCAATTTGAAATTCAACGGATCGATGGGGGGTAATCCCGGTAATTCTTTCGAAAATACAACGGGAAATTCTTTTGCAATGGGAACATCACTAATGTTCTTTTCTTCAGGTTTAACTTCCTTGATGTGTGCTAGAATGACGTAACAACCTTTTCTTATTAGTTTTTGTGCCTTTAAACTATTAATAAGATTTAATTTCGCGTTGTTCTTTTCTCCGTACACCATTAAAGGTTTTCCTTTTTACGCACAATGCGAATCGCATTTTTGTAACAAACGACCTCTGCTCTCACCTTTTTCAACCAGTCCATGCCAATTATTACATCAAAACTCCCTAATTCGACTGGTATTAAATCAATTTTAAACGTTTCATTCCCCAGTATAATTTCTCTATCCCGACATATATTATCTGCTGAAATTAATTTACCGTTTGCTAATTCGAGTAAAAATTTACTATCCAAAGGCGTTAATGGGCAACTTAATTTAGCACAAAAATCTCTACTCATATAGCTTCTATCCGCACCCGAATCAAATAAAACATAAGCAGATTTATTGTCAATAAGAAACGTATCCGTAACAAGCTCCGAGTCTACCTGCGCTTCTGGCGTATTAATATTGAAAACTCTTCCGTGGCCCTGCCCATTAGTATTCCCCTGATTCGGGCAATTACTTCTAATGTGGCCCGGTTTTCCACATCCATAACAAACAAAGGCGGCATTACTTGTTTCGACACTATTTGTCCCTTTAGTTCTGTTAAACTTTGGTCCATAGACCTCACACTTTTTCGCACCATGGCCAGTTCTTTTACACTTGGTGCAAAATGTCGTGCAGAACTCATTCTGGTGATACTCTTCACACCTTTGGCATTTTTGGTTTTTGTTCCTGTTGTTGTTATTGAGGTTGTTGTTGGGATTGTTATTGTTGTTGGAACGATTATTGTGGTTGTTGTTGTTGTTGGGACGTTTGTTGTAGTTATTGTTAGGATTGCAGTTATTGTTGGGATAGTTGTTGCGGTTGTTGGGATAGTTGTTGCGATTGTGGTTGTAATTGTTATTGTGGTTGTACTGGTGATTCTTGTCACTGTTTTCCTCCCACTTCCTCTTGAGTTGTTTCGTGTTGGCTTCTTCGGCCGCCTGCTCTTTAATTCTTCCCTCAATATGATTTATGAGTTTATGAGCCATTCGACTTGCCTTTTGTATGGAAGCGGGCTCATGTGAACTCACATCTTCATGAATCCTTACTGGTAACCCTTTTATAAACGCGTCAATCTTCTCTTCTTCATCTTCGAACGTTCCCGGACACAATAGGCACAACTCTGTGAATCGTCGTTCATATGTGGTAATGTTGAATCCTTGTGTTCGTAACTCTCTAAGCTCTACCTTGAACTTATTGACTTCGTTTCTAGGACGGTACTGCTCGTTCATCAATTGCTTGAATGCCGACCACGGTAGTGCGTAAGCAGCATTTTGTCCTACCTGTTCAAGATAGGTGTTCCACCATGTTAACGAAGTACCTGTGAAGGTATGCATAGCGTACTTAACTTTGTCCTCTTTAGTACACTTACTTATGTCAAACACCAATTCGACTTTCTCGGTCCACCGTTTCAACCCAATTGGTCCTTCGGTTCCATCAAATTCCAAAGGTTTGCAGGCAGTGAATTCTTTGTAGGAGCATCCTACACGATTTCTTGTGAAATTAGTTCCACTGCTAGATCCAGAGTTATTGTTATTTTGCATCGCAGCCTATACTGCGGCTATGTTTGCTGCAAGGAAAACACGAAAGTCTTCCTCACTCATGTTCAAATTCTGACGAGTTACCGGTGCCATTTCCTTCAAAAATAGCCCAAAAGAGTTAAGTTAATCATATAGAATTTTAAGAGTAGTCAATAGTATTTCGTAGCATAGTATGAACTCATTTATAAAAGCTTTTTCTTCAAATTAGCGTTTTATAGTTTTAATTCGGGTAGTACCTACCCGTTAAGTTCATACTTAGTAGCTAATATACAATTCAACTAGTACAATTCTATATGAAAAAAAAACTGATTATAATAAAATTTCGCGTTCTAATTTTATACAAAAATTACAAACTTACAATACCACTATTATACATATAGGATGAAATATAACACATAATAACTTTGCTACTCGGCAGCGATAAAGGCAATTCTAGTTAATATGCAAGTTGTTCAGCAAAAGAAATAAAGACACGTAATTCATAAGTCCAGAAACAAGTCATGCATTCTGATTTTACTAAGACGACTTCCCATCCTTGGTCTTGTGGAAAGTAACCGTTATGACCATTGGCTAGGCAGCATGTTGTAATGTCGTCAAAAGGACGAGGGTTTCGTAATGTCCAACAACCCCGTAATAATCTAAAAACCTTGTTTCTCACCCCAATTACTGAATCCGTCACTTGTAGGAAGGTTTATTTAAAAGTTATAACCCGATGTTCTTCTTCTCACTTTGGTAAGAAGCGAACATCACTAACCTGTAAGTATAACATGCTTCTTTATGTTGCATGTTAGAAGCTCTTTCTAACTCACGAAATCCTATGTTGGGTAATGGTGTATCCTATCGTATACACGCATAAAAGGCATAGCGGTTGCATAAAAGTAGCATCAGGAAGGCTGGAAACAATAGTTTTGTGGAGTTAACCGTCCAGCGTTCTTCGCTGTACAGGCTGCTCCGTCATGCGTAAGCCCCGAAGGTCGGCTAGCGCGTAAGCCCTGGCCGGAGAACGCCACCTTCAGCGTAAATTACGGATCACAAATAACAGAATGTATCATCATCTGACACGTGTCCCCGAGCAATCTGATGGATCTGACACTATAAATAGACCCCTTGGGTCGTCATTTTACAGAGTTCAGAGATTCTGACAACTTTGAGAGCTAAGATTTCACTTCTTTTTCTCTCTCTACTTTCTCTTACTAGAAGTCATCCGGCTAGCACTCTTACGCTCTACGGACGACAGATTGATTAAGCCACCCCACAAGTTTCTACACTTGTGAACCGGGTCTGCAGGAATTATTTCCCGAGGGTAAAAATCAATCGGCAACACTCCGCCCTCCTAAAGCTAGATTACTTCTAGTATCTTGTTGACACACTAAGTCTTATCTCATAAGGAAATAGGTGTTAACAATGGCGCCATCCATTATTAAGACGAATCATCTCACCAACACTGATAAAGACGGCGAAGATAACGAATTCATACCCATAGAAGTGGGCATGATACACCCATGGAAGGCTGGACAACGAAGGAAGGCAGAAGTATTAGAAGATTGGGAAGAGCAAATAATATCATTTCCTTCTATGTGTAACACAAATCCATCCGACGGTCCAGTAGTTATAGAAGCGCGAGTTGCTAATTGCTTAATACGTAACATTTACACTGACACAGGCGCTGGAGCAGACATTATGTATGAACATTGCTTCATACAGCTACCCAAAGATGTACAAGAAAAAATGAAGGAAACATATGTGCCGTTGGCAAGTTTTACAAGTGAGCCATCCTGGTCTGAAGGAAGTATTTTGCTTGACGTAACCTTGGGCAAGCCACCCCTAAGACGCACATCTAACATTGAGTTCTTGGTGGTTAAAGCAAATTCACAGTACAACATAATTTTGGGAAGAACTGCTTTAATGACGTTTGGAGCTGTAACGTCAACTGTACATGGTATGATGAAGTTTTCAACGCCAGGCGGAGTAGCAACGTTATATGCAGAACGGCAGAAGTCAATTGAGTGTTCCCAAGTAACAAAGGCAATAATTAAGCCTGTCATTAACGATGATGGGTCAATTTTACCAAATATTAAATTTCCAGATCAAAAAATTAAGCCTGTCATACACGATGATGGGTCAATTTTACCAATAATTAAGCCTGTCATACACGATGATTGGGCACACGTTGTCCGCCGAATGTAAAGAAAAATTATACAATATTTTGAAAACAAATCTAGACGTTTTTGCATGGCAGTGGTCTGATATGACCGGTGTTCCAAGGGAAATTGCAGAGCATAGGCTAAACGTGAATCCCAACATACATCCTGTTTGTCAGAAAAAGTGTGGCATGGCGCCAGAAAGAAGCAAATTCCTCCGTGATGAGGTACGAAGTTTGGTGGATGCTGGGATCTTGCGAGAGGTCAAATATCATACATGGGTAGCCAATCCGGTCATGGTTAGGAAGCCGGACAACTCATGGCGGATGTGTGTGGATTTCACGTATATCAATAAAGCATGTCCAAAGGACAATTATCCTTTACCTGAAATTGATTGGAAGGTTGAATCATTGGCAGGATATCGATTCAAATGTTTCCTAGATGCTGCTAAGGGATATCATCAAATCCCAATGGATTTTCACACGACGAAAGGCATATTCCATTACATGAAAATGCCTTTTGGTTTGAAGAATGCAGGAGCAACATATCAACGACTTATTGATATGGCATTTAAGGATCAAATTGGGCGAAACTTAGAAGCTTATGTTGATGACATTGTCATCAAAAGTCATACTGATGAAAAGATGTTACGAGATATACAGGAAACTTTTGCATCTCTACGAAAAATTAACATGAAATTAAATCTCAAGAAGTGCACGTTTGGTGTGGAAGAGGGAAAATTCTTAGGTCATATTGTAACAGAACGTGGAATTAAAGCTAATCCTAAGAAAATTCAAGCAATTGAAAATATGAAGTCACCAACTAGCAAAAATGATGTTCAACGGCTACATGGATGTCTAACAGCATTAACAAGATTCTTGTCCAGAGCAGCTGAAAAGTCACTTCCATTCATGAAGGTGTTAAAGGGCTGTTTAAATAAAAAAGATTTTGTGTGGACGGTGGAAGCTGAAAATGCATTCCAAGAGATCGAGCAGTTGTTAAAAACATTACCTACATTAACAGCACCAAAAAAGGGGGAAACCCTAATTTTATACTTAGCTGTCTCATAGGAAGCAATAAGTTCTGTTCTAATCGCAGAACGGAACGGCGTACAAATGCCTATATATTTTGTTAGCAAGGTGTTGCAGCTTAGTGAAACAAATTATCCACCACTTCACCACATGGTTTATGCCCTTGTGCATACTACACGACGTTTACGAAGATATTTTCAAGGTCATCCCATCTTAGTGTTAACAAATCAACCATTGAAGCAAATACTCCGGCGTCCAGAATCTTCTGGCCGTTTAGCAAAATGGGCCATCGAGTTGGGGGAGTGTGAAATCAATTTTGCTCCCCGAAATGCAGTTTAAGGACAAATTTTGGCAGATTTCCTCTTGGAGACAAATGAAAAAGTAGAGTATGACAACAAAGTGGAACCATCACAGCATGAGTGGGAGTTACACACTGATGGGGCATCCAGTGAAGAGGGAACAGGTGCAGGGCTAGTTTTAACAAGTCCAAACGGTGAAGAGTACACTTATGCATTGAAATTCTATTTTTATGCTTCAAACAATGAAGCAGAGTATGAGGCATTACTCCTCGGCCTCCGCATAGCGGTAGAAATGGGGATAACAAATTTACGAGCATATGTTGATTCTCAAATTGTCACCCAGCAGGTTAATGGAACATTCGATGCAAGGGATACATCCATAGGCAATATGTAAAGTTGGTGGAAGCAATTTCAAAGAAATTTGATAACCATGAAGTCGTGCAAATCCCTCGAAATAAGAACAAGAAAGCTGACGTCTTGAGCAAGTTAGCTACTTTAACCTTTGATCATTTGCACAAATGAGTGTTGGTTGAAGAACTTAAGGAGAAATCAATACATGGAAAACCAATTATTACAAAAGTTGAAGAAGCTAAGGAAACTTGGATGACTCCGTATTTGAGATATTTGCATGACGGATGGTTACCTGTTGATAAGGCGGAAGCAAGAAGAATAAGAGTGACTGTACCAATGTATGAGATTGTTTGTGGTGTCCTTTATCGAAAGTCATACAATGGTCCGTTGTTAAGATGTTTAACCGATGATGAAGCGATAAAAGTGGTCAAAGAAATGCATGAATGAATTTGTTCTCAACACTCCGGTTTCCGTACTGTGGCATCACGGATCATGCGACAAGGGTATTTTTGGCCTTCCCTTTATCGGGATGTCGCATAAATCATAAAAACATGTGAGAATTGTCAGAGGCATGGAACAATTCAGCATCTTCCAAAGTATGATTTGATACCGGTGTCATCCGCTTGGCCGTTCTGTAAATGGGCTATTGATAATGTGGGGCCATTCAATAGGAGCACTGGTAATGCTAAGTTCTTGGTGGTAGCGATCGATTTTTTCACAAAATGGGTTGAAGCAAAAGCTTTAGAAAAAATCACAGGAGAAAATGTCAAAAAGTTTGTTTGGCATGATATTGTATGCCGTTATGGGGTGCCAAATGAAATAGTCAGCGATAACGGCAAGCAATTTGCAGAAAATCCATTTCGGAGTTGGTGTGAAGAGCAAGGCATAAAGAAAAACTTTACATCTGTTGCTCATCCTCAAGCGAACTAACAAGTAGAGGTTACCAACAAGGAAATCGTTGCTGGCATTAAGGCACGGTTGGGTCTGAGTCAAACTGGATGGGTCGATGAGCTGCCAAATGTATTGTGGGCACACCGGACGACGCCAAAGTAGAGCACGGAGGAAACACCTTTCAGTCTGGTGTATGGAACAGAGGCAGTGATACCGGCTGAAATATGTGTGCCAACGCAACGCATTATGGCATTTGATGTTGTGGCTAATTCTGAGGCGTTAAGAGAGAATCTCAACTTGTTGGAGGAACGAAGGTTGATGGCCGCCATCCGGCAAGCAAATCACAATCATAAAATGGCAAAATATTATAACAAGAAAGTACAGCATGTGCAGTTTGAAGTAGGTGATTTAGTACTACGTGATAATGAGGCAAGCAGGCAAATCAAATTTGGAAAGCTAGCCCCAAAATGGGAAGGATCTTATAAGGTCACGAAAGTAAATCAGAATGGATCATACATGCTTGCTGCCCCTTCCGCCGAGCAATATGAAAGAGCTTGGAATGCAATGAATTTAAAGAAATTTTATGCATAGCACTATATGCATGGACAGCTTGATCAACTGTCAAATGCATGATATATAGTCATAAATGTAAAAGTTTCTTTCAGAATATGAATAATAGCAATTATTCTTATGGCAATATTTTTCACAAATTTTATCCGGCCAAGGATTTTTTAGCCCAGGTGTCACATAGCTGTGTGTCATCCCTACCCGCAGAAAGAAAGAAAGTCTTTCGGTGGTAGAAGTACAATCATACTCAAAATGGTTGTATCGATAGTGAGACATGTAGAACTCACTAAAGCATCGAAGCGATGAAACGAATCTACAAAAAATGTCATGACACAACTTATATACACAAAATGCATAGCACAACGAAAAACGGAACTCTGTGTCCAGCAAAATATATAAAGGCGAAAGTAATTCATAACTTTTCCTCATTAGTTTCATGACGGAAGGCGTATGACGGAGAATATGATTTTGATATTCATAACTATAATGATTGCAAAGTACAATCTCAATATCTTGAGCATTGTTCATTACAACAATCTTACTAAGTTACAGCATATATTTCTAATATACATAACCAAGTGCAATATTAAGTATTATGTAAAAGCAGATGTATAACAACATAGTGTTTCATTCATCCTGTGAAGTATAATTCAATACATCATCTATTGTTACATCTGGCCTTTTACAAAGATTTTCAAGATCAGAAAACCTCATATTTTCTATTGAGGTACCGGCTGCATCAGCTTCTAAATCGGCATTTTCATTAATCTTTTATGTGATTACCTCAGGCATAGGATTTGGAAGTTCCGGTAGTTTTATTTTCATAAAATTGAAAAACTTTAACCGTTCAACAGATTTGGCAAGGCGGACAAACTCACGGATTCCGTGAGATAGTGCCTGACAGTTAAAGATACGCTCTACAAGCGCAGGAATGCCAGTTATCATTCATTTTTCATTCTCCTCTATGGCTTTAAGTTGTTCTTTCAACATGTTATTTTGCTCAAGCATTTTTTCGTTCTCCTTTACTAGTTCATCAATTTTGCTCAGATGCCGCTTTTCTCTGAAAGATAGTTCTTTGACTTGCTCCTTATACTCCGCCCTCTGACTGTTGTAATTTTCATAGTGCCTCTTCATTGTCTCGTATTCCCTCTTTATCTCTGTGGCTATTCGTTCAGTCTTGGCTACTTTCTCCTTTTCAGCAGAAAGCTCCTTATTTGTAGTGACTTCACTGTTTTACAAGTCAGATAGGCATTGAAGGTCATTCATACCAGAAGAAATGTTCAGAATGATACTTTGTGCCTTAACCTTCTTGGCATCTACATCAGATAAATTGCTGAAGAATTAGGCTAGTGAAGGACATACCATGGCATTCAAAAAAGTCACGAAATCTTCGTACGAGTGTAGTGGTCCTTTTAAAAGGGAGGAAAGCATGTTTGTGTCAAGATTGGGAAATGTAATTTGTTGTTGAGAAGAACTAGGGCCAGCTCCTTGTTGAGCGGATGACGGAGGAATTTGACCAGTTCTTCTCCTCTTGGCGGAAGGCGGAAGAGTTGTTAATGTAGTATCTTGATGTGCTGCACTAGCTGTTGGAGATAAAGGAAAATTGTTATTTATAAAAGAGTTCCAATATGCTTCACAAAATTTCAAAGGTGGCATAAAGTATAAGGAAGGGTTTGGATTATAAAATCCACCAGTACTGGGTATGCAAGAAAACAAGTACAGGTTTTGGTATAGAATTTTGCATAATTCAGTGTTGTCATTTTCATTACCCGAGGTACGACGTTCTTTAGAGGCAACTCGATTCATACCTATGTCTTCTTCTTCTTCTTCTTCTTCTTCTTCTTCTTCTTCTTCTTCTTCTTCTTCTTCTTCTTCTTCTTCTTCTTCTTCTTCTTCTTCTTCTTCTTCTTCTTCTTCTTCATTTTCCTCCTCCCTCATTACATCTATTTTGGGGCTATCATCAATAATTTTCTCGGTGGTAAAGGTAAGCTGTGAATACGATGATGATCGCATGGCGGTAAGCGGAGTAATTTCTGCAAAAATTAAAAAGTCATAGTGATTAAATGGATAAATAAAGAAGAACATTTTATTTAAGCATATGTAACAAAAGTAAATGCTTACCCTTTTTCCCAGCAAGAACACAGGCATAGCCTTGTGAGATATCCCAATCTTGGCTCATAGATGTCAACGAAAGCATGTGTTCCCCATATTTAATGTCATTGATTTCTTCAGCTTTAATCCTTTTAAACAAAAGGTTTTCTTTGGTGATGAGTTTTGGAAAGGTAACAGATACAGTATACGAGTATTTGCGCCATACTCGAGTAGCTGAGTATTGTTTATCAATGGCATCTTCATTAATAAAGATAAATGAAGCATACCAATTGTCGCCAAGATGATCAAGTGCAGGTTTCAGAAACCCATGAACTTTATTGAAAGTGAACCAACCATTTTCATGGCGTGCTATACGTACCAAATGGCAAAATATCCGAATTGATGGTTCAATGCTCCTTGCGTGACAATACATTTCAAAAATCAAGATCTTTCGAATTGATGCTGGTTCGAATTGACCAACAGCAACACCGTAAAATTTTCAAACTTCTAAGAAGAAGGGTGTAAATGGCAGACGTAAGCAAAATTTGAAGAATGAATGGCCATAAATAGCAACCTTGCCAGGGGGCGGTGAGCAGGCTCTGGCATTAATTGCAGGAATCACTGGTTCAACACCAGCTAATCTAGAAAAATGTTACAGTAGCTCGCTTAAATATCTCTCATTTACTCTGCTAGGAATAGCTGCAACATCCTTTACGGCTGCCATTAATGTTCTAATGAAACAGGAGGTAACGAAGGTATTGATGGAAGAAGATGAATACTGTAGAAGAAAGTTGCAAAAGTAAATGATCGGTTAGGGTTTATGGTGGTTAAAAGGCAAAAGATATAACAGCTGTAATCAGTGGCGATTTTGGGGGTTTTGTTTTCAGCCGCACACGTGTTAGGACAAGATAAAAAGGTGAGTACATCGAAAAGTCTTTTTACAGCTAGAGGCGCGTGCGATATAAGCAATCATCATAATGTCAGTAAAATTCGCCTATCATTTAATGCCTGTGATGTGCTTCCCAATGCAAAAAGAAATGTGAAACTTGGTTGGCATGCGTTATTCTAAGTTTAACAACTTAATCAATTTTCAAATGGTTAAGTCATTAAACTGGGGGGACTTAATGGTGTATCCTATCGTATACACGCATAAAAGGCATAACGGTTGCATAAAAGTAGCATCTGGAAGGCTGGAAACAATAGTTTTGTGGAGTTAACCATCCAGCGTTCTCCGCTGTACAGGCTGCTCCGTCATGCGTAAGCCCTGAAGGCCGCCTAGCGCGTAAGCCCTGGCTGGAGAACGCCACCTTCAGCGTAAATTACGGATCATGAATAACAGAACGTATCATCATCTGACACGTATCCCCGAGCAATCTGGTGGATCTGACACTATAAATAGACCCCTTGGGTCGTCATTTTACAGAGTTCAGACATTCTGACAACTTTGAGAGCTGAGACTTCACTTCTCTTTCTCTCTCTACTTTCTCTCACTAGAAGTCATCCGGCTAGCACACTTACGCTCTACGGACGACAGATTGATTAAGCCACCCCACAAGTTTCTACACTTGTGAACCAGGTCTGCAGGGATTATTTCCCGAGGGTAAAAATCAATCGACAACACTCCGCCCTACTAAAGCTAGATTACTTCTAGTATCTTGTTGACACACTAAGCCTTACCTCATAAGGAAATAGGTGTTAACATTGGGATATGTTGAGTCAAAATAGGTTCTTAACCCGTAGCGTAAAATTGCATTTGGGTTCCCCGCATTTAACGCTTTAAAGAAAACATGGCGTAACTTACGGTCTCTCCAATGTGATATACCCCACCTATCAAAGGAAAGCCTTTTATAAAGTAAGGCATTTCTGGAAAGTCTTTCAAATGTTTGACAAGTTAATTTCACCATAACTAAATGTGCTGATGAATTCCGACCGACTCTAGACAAGATTTCCTCAATCATATCCTCTGGTAGGTCTTCTAAAATATTCTGTTGTCTACCCTTAACGTCCATTTTGTTTTTATACTGTAAAATAGACAAGGATTAGATTCGTAAAAGATAATTAACAAACAATACAAGCAATTTTTACATAGAACATAAAAGTACAAGCACACTACAATACATATAATACACAACATGATTACAACCCTCTAATCTGAATCACTGGTTTCTTCTTCTTCGGACTTGGTTCGTTTTCCTAATTTTCTAGGGATATATGGTGTTCCTCTAATACGAGCCGTTGTTTTCCACAATGGTTTTAGAAAAACCTGGGGGTTTAGAGGTTCCCGGGTTATTGTTACAATTTAGGAAATACGGACGTTGCTGATACATATAAAGTTCATCGGGGTTGGAATCAGGTTTCTCTATTTTTACACCTTTTCCCTTATTATTTTCTTTTGCTATACTAAATTAGGTCGAGATAATTTCTATAACATCATCGGAATCCTCATCGGGATCCAATTCATCAGAAATTTGGTAATCTTCCCAATATTTTGCTTCCTCGGCGGAAACACCATTGACCATTTTTAACTTTGGTCCGTTGGTTGAGGATTTTCTTTTATTTAATCGATTTACTGTAGGTATCAATATTTCATCCTCTAGAACCTCTTCTTATTCTGGTTCTTCCTCTTCCGGTTCCTCCTCTTCCGGTTCCTCTTCTTTCGGTTCCTCCTCTTCCGGTTCCTCCTCTTCCGGTTCTTCTTCAGGAATTTGTGAATCTTCCCAAAATATATTCGACTCTTCATTATTATTAGGTGAGTTGATGGGATTTGTACTAGTGGTAGACATCTATCACACAATATCAAACACATTAAAAGGTTAATATATCACATAATATTTACATGTTGATAATATATAGTTTTGAACAGAAGTGTTAAGCAATCGTTTTTAAAGAAAACACGGTCGAAGTCTAGACTCACTAATGTAACCTAACAAACTCGATAAGACATACTAATGCAAATTTCTGGTTCTCTAAGACCAACGCTCGGATACCAACTGAAATGTCCTGTTCATATTGATTATAAACGTTTCATATTAATTGATTTCGTTGCGAGGTTTTGACCTCTGTATGAGACGTTTTTCAAAGACTGCATTCGTTTTTAAAACAAACCATAACCTTTATTTTTATCGACAAGGTTAAAAGGACACCACCTAGATTATCTAGAAATGATAATATAAAAATATCACACTTACACACTACCAATACATATTGGTTTACAATATTAATATGTTACAACAAAGTAAATTTCGAATGCAGTTTTTAACAATATTATACAAACATGCTGACACCAAATCTTGTCCATATTTTAGCATGCAACAGCAGAAGCTCTTAATAATCACCTGAGAATAAACATGCTTTAAACGTCAACAAAAATGTTGGTGAGTTATAGGTTTAACCTATATATTTATCAAATCGTAATAATAGACCACAAGATTTCATATTTCAATATACATCCCATACATAGAGATAAAAATTATTCATATGGTGAACACCTGGTAACCGACATTAACAAGATGCATATAGAATATCCCCGTCATTCTGGGCCACCCATCGAACATGATAATTTCAAAGTACTAAAGCATTCCAAATTCCAGAATGGGGCTTGTTGGGCCCGATAGATCTACCTTTAGGATTCACGTTAATTAGGTGGTCTGTTCCCTAATTCTTAGGCTACCAAGCTAAAAAGGGGCATATTCGGCTTCGATCATTCACCTATATAATGTAGTTTCATTTACTTGTGTCTATTTCGTAAAACATTTATAAAATTGCATGTATTCTCATCCCAAAAATATTAGATTTTAAAAGTGGGACTATAACTCATTTTCACAGATTTTTACTTCGTCGGGAAGTAAGACTTGGCCACTGGTCGATTCACGAACCTATAACAAATATGTACATATATATCAAGGTATGTTCAAAATATATTTACAACATTTTTAATACATTTTACTGTTTTAAGTTTATTAAGTCAGCTGTCCTCGTTAGTAACCTACAACTAGTTGTCCACAGTTAGATGTACAGAAAATAAAGCAATATATATTATCTCGAATCAATCCACGACCTCGTGTATACAAGCCTTAGGCTAGATCACAACTCAAAAGTATATATAATATTTTGGAATCAACCTCAACCCTGTATAGCTAACTCCAACATTACTGCATATAGAGTGTCTATGGTAGTTCCGAAATATATATATATAGATGGGTCGATATGATATGTCAAAACATTGTATTCATGTCTATGGTATCCCAAGATTACATAATATATTAGAATACATGTATAATACAATATGATTTAGCTAGGATATGATTAATATAGATTTTTACCAATTTTCACGTAGCTACAACAAGCAAAATTATCCAATCTTGTTTTACCCATAACTTCTTCGTTTTAAATCCGTTTTGAGTGATTCAAGTTGCTATGGTTTCATATTGAACTTAAGTTTATGAATCTAAATAGAAAAAGTATAAGTTTATAGATGTAAATATTGGTTATAAGTCATTTTTGTAAAGGTAGTCATTTCAGTCGAAAGAACGACGTCTAGATGACCATTTTGGAAAACATACTTCCACTTTGAGTTTAACCATGATTTTTGGATATAGTTTCATGTTCATAAGAAAAATTATTTCCCCAGAAGAACAACTATTAAATCAAAGTTTATCATAGTTTTTAATTAACTAACCCAAAACAGCCCGCGGTGTTACTACGACGGCGTATATCCGGTTTTACGGTGTTTTTCGTGTTTTCAGGTTTTAAATCATTAAGTTAGCATATCATATAGATATAGAATATATGTTTAGTTGATTTTAAAAGTGAAGTTAGAAGGATTAACTTTTGTTTGCGAACAAGTTTAGAATTAACTAAACTATGTTCTAGTGATTACAAGTTTAAACCTTCGAATAAGGTAGCTTTATATATAAATAGAATGATGTTATGAACATCATTACTACCTCAGGTTTTCTGGATAAATCTACTGGAAATGAGAAAAATAGATCTAGCTTTAAAGGATCCTTGGATGGCTTGAAAGTTCTTGAAGTAGAATCATGACACGAAAACAAGTTCAAGTAAGATTTCCACTCGAAATAAGATTGTTAAAGTTATAGAAATTCAATCAAAGTTTGAATATGAGTATTACCTTGTATTATAAAGATATCTTACTGTAAATAAGAAAGATTTCTTGAGGTTGGTGTGATGACCCAGGAATTTTCGACCAAATTTAAACTTAATATTTATATGTTTCCGATACGATAAGCGAAGTATGTAAAGTTGAGTCTAGAAAATTTTGAAACGATGTTCATATACTCAATTGACCTTCGACTACCCTCGACGATTCATGAACTATTGTCTATAGATAAATATTTAAATACATTTATGTAAATATGAATATAAGAATATATATGTTATTTTAAATAAATAGGATACACTTTAATTAATTAGAAATAAAAATGTAAAATAATAAACAAAATTTAAGTACAATTAAAAAGAATCTATACAAACTTATACAAGATATCATTATCTACATGTATATTTATGATTCAGTATCCAATAAATGTTATCATAGGATATATAATATAATTATTAAAATATTACATAGCTAATAAGATATAATATTAATATATTAAACTTAGTTGTAAATATAAACACAGTTACTATATTACTATCAATATTAATAGTAATATCTGTATTGATAATATTATTATACCTAACATATAGATATCAAAGTTGATATGTAAGAATTGCTCTATCATTTTTTTTATATATTATTATCATTTATTATAATTGGTATTAATATTATTAACGGTGTTATTAGTATTGCTTATTCTAAAATTTATTGAAATTATCACTATTATTATTAATATCATCATATTATATTCATTATCATTATGTATTATTAGTATTATCTTATGAATAATATGGTGATTATTATCATTAATATAATTATTATTAAATAGTATTATTCTTATTACTAAAAATTATTATTTTTAGCATTATCATAATTCTTATTAATTTTATTATTGTCATTAATATTACTAGTATTATTTTATTAATATTATCATTATAATTTTACTAGGGAATATTAAAAGCATTATTATTATTATTTATATAGATATACTTAATAATTATTATAATAATTATATAATCTATTGTTAAAGCCAAGAAAAATCGTACATTCTGTTTCATGTATCACTCAATCTGCAGTATGATTTTTGTTTGAATCCTTTAAGTTGTTACCTATATCAATCATTCATACAAATCAGTGGACTTTGTTAAACACTTTAATTTTTTTTATTTATTTCCTGCTGGAAATTGACTGTCAAAACAATGGATTATATAATCCAACAAATTACACATTATTATTGATTTGGTCTTTCACCTATACAATTTATCTATCAATTAAAAACCATTGCAGTAATTATTTGATCGATTTTAAACTAAAAATTTTGAGAAAAACAGTCCAGAACCCTGTTCTTGTTTCCGTTTTTCAAAATTAGAGATTTCGAAATCCATTTTAAAATCTAATAATGCCAATTTGTTAGGATTCAATTTCTCAAACTATCTGCAAATCTTGAGCCTTTAATTTTTCGTATTGGTCACGAATTAGAGAGTCAAAGTTGTAAATTAAAAAGTCAACAGGATCGTTCATGAGAAAATTAGAATTCAACGTGATGTTTTCAGATCAATTGATGATCCAGAAACTTTATAGAAATGATTTGTAACATGTTTGATGTTATAAATTTTGGCTAAAACCTTCCAGAAATCGAAATCCATTTTTGAGCTCTTATTTTTTTTTCTCTATACAGCAGGTCAGTCTTTTATTTTTTTTAATTTTTTTTATGCTGCCACAATGAATTATTGTTAACGATTATTGAGATGTTAATGAAAAATATAATTATGGTTGGGTAATTAATCCCTATGGTTTTGATCTCTGGTCGATGTTTAATTGGGGAAGAAGATGAACAAATATAAACTGAAGGAAACAGGTTTTATATTTATGGGATAGGAATAATTCAGATAATTAGGGACTGCAGAATGGTTAGGGAAGGTTGCGGGTTAGCGAGTGGTCCTGGGTTCGAGCCCGGGCCCTGGCTGTTTTTTTTAAAAGCTTAATTATTGAGGTAGCCTATTTTCCTTTCATGTATTATTATTATTATTATTATTATTATTATTATTATTATTATTATTATTATTATTATTATTATTATTATTATTATTATTATTATTATCAATTATAGTTATTATTAGTTGTTATTATTAATACTAGTTATATTATATGTTTATTAGAATAATTAAAAGTATTATTATTATCAATATTAGGAACCTAATAAAACTTTCATTATAAACATTATAATTAGTGACAAAGTAATGCAACTTATTATTATTTTTGTAAATATTAGTAATTGTACCATTTTTAGTACTATTATTCTTATTATGAATATGTTTAGAATTATTATAATTGTTATAAAATAATACAGGTTATTAATACTCTCACTAATATTAGTATAAATATCATTGTCGTAATTATTAGTTTTACTATTATTATTATTAACATATGTATCAATTTTAACAATATCGTTATTTATATTAGTATTATCAATATTAAGAAAGTTATTATTATTAGTAAATCATTATTATCAAAACTATCATTTTCGTTACAAATAAATATTTTGTACCTAAAATATACTTAATACATATATTATAATCATATTAATAGTTTATATATCACCTACCAATTATAATAACATTATTTATATAAATAATTATATATAACAAATTAAGAATATTTTCATATAATACTAACCATATATATATAGAGATATATTAATATAACCAAATATATAGATACTAAACAATTAAAACTAAATAAGTATAATATATAATTCAAGTTATAATATATAAACTTGTTCGAATACGATTATACATTTTAATATATATACAATTGATATAGGTTCGTGAATCCAAGGGCAACCCTGCATTGTTCAGTTTATCTAATGTTGTCATATGTATTTTTACTACAAAATACATTAGGTGAGTTTCATTTGCCTTTTTACCCTTTATATTTTTGGGCTGAGAATACATGCGCAATTTTTATAAATGCTTTACGAAATAGACACAAGTGATCGAAACTACATTCTATGGCTGAATTATTAAACCGAATATGCCCCTTTTTAGTCTGGTAATCTAAGAATTAGGGAACAGACACCCTAATTGACGCGAACTCTAAAGATAGATCTATCGGGCCCAACAAGCCCCATCCAAAGTACAGGATGCTTTAGTGCTTCAAAATTTATATCATGTCCGAAGGAGGATCCCGGAATGATGGGGATATTCTTATATGCATATTGTGAATGTCGATTACTAGGTGTTCAATCCATATGAATGATTATTTTTGTCTCTATACATGGGACGTATGTTTATTAGAAATGGAAATATGAAATCTTGTGGTCTATTAAAATTATGAAATGATTATTTATGATAAACTAATGAACTCACCAACCTTTTGGTTGACACTTTAAAGCATGTTTATTCTCAAGTATGAAAGAAATCTTCCGCTGTGCATTTGCTCATATTAAAGATATTACTTGGAGTCATTCATGACATATTTCAAAAGACGTTGCATTCGAGTCATCGAGTTCATCAAGATTATTATTAAGTCAATTATAGTTGGATATATTATGAAATGTTATGCATGCCATCAACCTTCGATGTAATGAAAGTTTGTCTTTTCAAAAACGAATGCAATGTTTGTAAAATGTATCATATAGAGGTCAAGTACCTCGCGATGTAATCAACTATTGTGAATCGTTTATAATCGATATGGACTTCGTCTGGATCGATTAGGATGGGTTTTCACAGTTGGTATCAGAGCGGTGGTCTTAGCGAACCGGGTCTTGCATTAGTGTGTCTAACTGATAGTCGTTAGGATGCATTAGTGAGTCTGGACTTCGACCGTGTCGGCATGTCAAAAGTTTTGCTTATCATTTTGTCGGAAATCATCAGTTTATCATCCTTAGGAAATTAATTCTTAGTCTAGACACATCTTACTGCAATGATTGCATGAATAGTGTATAGACAAAATTCGTATCTTAGCATATCTGCTAATTCATATCTTAGCATATCTGTTACTGTAGATTTTGTCTGACAGTTTCCATAAATTCCTCCGTAACTTATGGGATTTTAGTATTATATATGCATATGTAAATTATGTATTGCAGGGTACTAATCTACATCCTATAATCTATTTCATATCAAAAATCCTTCATCTGATCATACGAGATGAATCCCTCAACCAGTTCGAGTCCTTCAGATTCCGATAACTATTCCGATAGTTATTCCGACAGTTATTCCGATATGGAAACACACTTGAGCTCCGAAAGCAGTATAATCGGAATGGATCAACCAATCGGCCATCATCAATTCATCTAATGAGTTCGTAATCTACTTAATCATTGGAGACAAGAAGAAGGTGATCCTTTTCATCAACCGAATTCACCTCTTAGTGAAGAACCTGAAGCACTTACCGGCGAATCTATTTGAAACACCATATTCACCCTCATTGCCAGGATATCCCACAACGATTATATTCTATCCACAATTATAGATCTTATTCATCCGCTCGTTCCGACCGACAATCACTCCGGAATAATAGAAGAAGTCAACGAACTTCGCGCCCGAGTTGTAGCCTTGGAAAATATGGTGCAAAACATACCAGCTCCAGCAACATCACCGGCACCAACAGTACCATCAGTAACAACACCCGTACCATCAACAAAACACGCTTCAACATCTCATTCTGTACCTCGATTATAATCATCATACTACATATCGTTCTACAACAATTCTCTTCGTTCGACATGGCGATTATGTAATCTCTAATGTTTTAGAGATTATATATTCTTGTTCAAACGGTAAATCAAATGAGTTTAATATCATATTGACTCATTAAATCCATGATTACATCTGAAGAAAATATATATGTATATATATATTTTTCATAAAGATTGTAACTAAAAATTCTTTCATACAAATTGTTAATGGTGAAAATATTTTAACGGGTAGGTAATACCCGAGAAATATTTGGATTTCACTTTAATAAGATACACTGTACATTCTTCGAATCTGATTCAACAATCATTTACTATCCTATTTACATCTACCGATATACGAATCCGTTCACCACGGAATAACCATTTTCATTCAAATTCAATTTCATATTTAGATTTTGACTTACCAGAATCCAACAAGTGGCATAATGAAGAAATAATGAACACAATAAAAAAAATGATTAGAAACAGACTAATTAACAATATGAAATTTTGTTAAGAAACCACGCTAACAAGATCCTAGCTAACTGTTCCTAGCTAACTGATTACATTTTATTTATAGCAGTTTATTTATCGCAATTTAATTATCGCAATTTACATTCTCGCAATTTTATTTATCGTCATTTAATTTCTACTATTTACTTTATGACCTTTATTTATCGTTATTTAATTTCTGTTATTTATTTTACGCACTTTAAATATCGGGACACGTATACAAGGTTTTGACATATCATACCGACGCATCTATATATATTATTTGGAACCACCATAGACACTCTATATGCAGTAATGATTGAGTTCTCTATACAGGGTTGAGGTTGATTCTATAATAATATATATACTTTGAGTTGTGATTGAGTCTGAGACGTATACGGGTCACGACACGTATTAATTAATTCGAATATAATATTAAACTATATATGAATTATTGGACTGTCGACTGTGGGCTATTGACTGTGGACTAATAACATTGGACAATTAAAATGAATTAAAATATTGATTATAACATATGAAACTAAACAATTCTTCAAGTTTGCCACTTGATTTCGTCTTAAACCTCATTTGTATCTTCACGATTACATTCTGCGTTCAAACCTTTCACGATTCTTGAAAACACCTCAATCGCTAGGATGAATCAACCGCACTTTATCTACGGAAGGAAAGATCTATGCCTATAGTTATACACCTGAGAAATTCTCGGCAACTGCGTAAAAGTTTAACACGTAACCGTATCAGTTCCTTTGGCATTTATTAGCAAAAAATAACTTTACGATCCCTTTTCAAGGTAGCCAATTTTGTCACAGCTCCAGCAAGTCAACTTCGACTTTTCATTCGAAGTAGCCTTACTATAATCCTGATATATACAATTACCCTTTTGATACTGGAGAATTCTTTTATATTCCACCATATTACCAGCAGACATACCAGCAACCTCGTTACTTCTTGGCTTAAATCTCTCTGACAAATTATTATATTTATTCATTGAAACCCTATCATATACTCATCCGTATCTTGTAACGAGAACTACCATACCAATTATCGGGAATCAGCAATCAGTACTTTGAAAACTCACAGCATATCTACATCAACAGTTATTTGTATAACATTTATCTTTTAGAATTATGGTCTCTTATTCTGAAATTCTGAAAAGCACTCAATCTACAAATCAATACTCTGAATGTTGAAAAAGCTGAATAAAGCAGCAGAAACCATAGACAACCGTAAACGACCATAATCATCGAAAGTTTGATGATAAAGAATAGTATGTTGGAAAAGCTCAGAAAAGTTGGAACTGGAAAACGGATTGAGCTAACCACGAAGGAGACCGAGGACAAATACAAGGACCATACCATATATTCAAAGAATCCAGGTAATTCTGGATCTGATGAAACCTTCAAAGAATATCTTGCTCCGAAGTCATGTTAAAATCTTGCGGAAAATCTTTCTCCATCAACCATCGAACTTAGAAATTCCAAAATATCATCATCAATATCTTCGATATTTCTGAGGATATTTTCATAAATATTCTCGTCTAAAATTATATACCTCTTCGTGCTTCCTGTGTATCATTATATTGGAAACATTCAATAGAAAATTTAGTACCGAAAAGCAGATTATGTGAAACTATGAAGAAAGCCGTGGACAAATCACAAAGAATAAGTTTGACTTCAAAGAATCCAAATGATTCAATGTCTGCTAAAGTCTTTAGTGAATATCTTACTCCTTACTCTAAGCCCTTACGGATAATAGTTTCTATCATCCTCTGATCTTAGATATTCCGAAATATTATCGTATCTTCCATTATAAATATCCTCAATATTTCTGAATATATTTTCATGACTAACCTTATCTAAAATCATTAATCTCTTCGTGCTATCAGTATTACATCATATAGAAACTGTTAGTTTCTATATTCTGTAAACTTTCGAACTTAAAATATGAATGTTATTGAAGTAATATTGGGAACTGATGCATGAGTTAGTACAATATAATGACACTTGATCAACATGATTATATTACAGTAAGTCATGCTGAGTTTCTAATGGAACGTGATGATTCACAGACCCTAACGTCATCATGTGCCATGTTACATAACTCTTTCATTCTACTTAACTCCTGAACAAATCAAGAAAATGTATTCTTGATGGTTTTATCTTCCGTGATGTTGATAAATTTGAAAATCAAATCGTGATATCACGTTCCTTCCTGCATAGAACATTATAATTATTCGAAACTCTATATCTATAAATTCTGGACCCTTATTCGCTTGACTTGAAGTCGGGAAGAGAAAACAAAAGCATAGAGCTTTGAAATATAAGGGAAAATATAAATCCTGATAACAACACATAAATTATAAACCGTGTATATCAATGTTTATCGCAACATAAAGACACGGTAGAATTAAAAACATTTTAATCCCAAGGGCGAAGTAGAAGAAAGCAGATTCCTCTGGTGGAAGTTGGAAAAGGAGAATGATTGTTGCGATAGTAAGGATCAGGACAAGGATCAGAACTGGATTAAGCATTTTCAGAATCTTTTGGATGTATGAAACAAGTAGGAAAGTATAGGAATGGTGAGAATAATGGAACGGAAGAGTTTAATTTATAATGGAAATATCAAACAGTGTAATCGAAGCAGATCACCGTATTTAATTAGAGAGATCTTAATTTCCTTATTCGCCGAAGAATCAGATCTTATAGATTTCCAAGATTTTCTTTTAAATACATTGAATTCCGAAATTCAACCCTGTTTACGTCAAAAGCTAAGGAAAGATCTTATTTTCTTCAATTCACTCTTTTGCGATAGCTTCACTCGTATTCTTAGAATAATCGAATTATTTTATCATTATTATTCAATGATGATAAACCTCTAATTATCAACTCATTTTGATCATGAAAATATCTTTATTGTAAGCCATGACTACCTCACTCAAATTTCGGGACGAAATTTCTTTAACGGGTAGGTACTGTGATGACCCGAGAATTTCCAACCAAATTTAAACTTAATCTTTATATGTTTCCGATACGATAAGCGAAGTATGTAAAGTTGAGTCTAGAAAATTTTAAAACGATGTTCATATACTCAATTGACCTTCGACTGCCCTCGACGATTCACGAACTATTGTCTATAGATAAATATTTAAATACATTTATGTAAATATGAATATAAGAATATATATGGTATTTTAAATAAATAGGATACACTTTAATTAATTAGAAATAAAAATATAAAATAATAAACAAAATTTAAGTACAATTAAAAAGAATCTATACAAACTTATACAAGATATCATTATCTACATGTATATTTATGATTCAGTATCCAATAAATGTTATCATAGGATATATAATATAATTATTAAAATATTACATAGCTAATAAGATATAATATCAATATATTAAACTTAGTTGTAAATAAAAACACAGTTACTATATTACTATCAATATTAATAGTAATATCTGTATTGATAATATTATTATACCTAACATATAGATATCAAAGTTGATATGTAAGAATTGCTCTATCATTTTTTTTATATATTATTTTCATTTATTATAATTGGTATTATTATTTGTATTAATAATAATAATAATAGTAATATTATTAATGGTTATATTAGTATTGCTTATTCTAAAATTTATTGAAATTATCACTATTATTATTAATATCATCATATTATATTCATTATCATTATGTATTATTAGTATTATCTTATGAATAATATGGTGATTATTATCATTAACATAATTATTATTAAATAGTATTATTCTTATTACTAAAAATTATTATTTTTAGCATTATCATAATTCTTATTAATTTTATTATTGTCATTAATATTACTAGCATTATTTTATTAATATTATCATTATAATTTTACTAGGGAATATTAAAAGCATTATTATTATTATTTATATAGATATACTTAATAATTATTATAATAATTATATAATCTATTGTTAAAGCCAAGAAAAATCGTACATTCTGTTTCATGTATCACTCAATCTGCAGTATGATTTTTGTTTGAATCCTTTAAGTTGTTACCTATATCAATCATTCGTACAAATCAGTGGACTTTGTTAAACACTTTAATTTTTTTTATTTATTTCCTGCTGGAAATTGACTGTCAAAACAATGGATTATATAATTCAACAAATTACACATTATTATTGATTTGGTCTTTCACCTATACAATTTCTCTATCAATTAAAAACCATTGCAGTAATTATTTGATCGATTTTAAACTAAAAGTTTTGAGAAAAATAGTCTAGACCCCTGTTCTTGTTTCCGTTTTTCAAAATTAGAGATTTCGAAATCCATTTTAAAATCTAATAATGCCAATTTGTTAAGATTCAATTTCTCAAACTATCTGCAAATCTTGAGCCTTTAATTTTTCGTATTGGTCACGAATTAGAGAGTCAAAGTTGTAAATTAAAAAGTCAACAGGATCGTTCATGAGAAAATTAGAATTCAACGTGATGTTTTATGATCAATTGATGATCCAGAAACTTTATAGAAATGATTTGTAACATGTTTGATGTTATAAATTTTGGCTAAAACCTTCCAGAAATCGAAATCCATTTTTGAGTTCTTATTTTTTTTTCTCGATACAGCAGGTCTGTCTTTTAATTTTTTTTATTTTTTTTTATGCTGCCATAAAAAATTGTTGTTAACGATTATTGAGATGTTAATGAAAAATCTAATTATGGTTGGGTAATTAATCCCTTTGGTTTTGATCTCTGGTCGATGTTTAATTGGGGAAGAAGATGAACAAATATAAACTGAAGGAAACAGGTTTTATATTTATGGGATAGGAATAATTCAGATAATCAGGGACAGCAGAATGGTTAGGGAAGGTTGCGGGTTAGCGAGTGGTCCTGGGTTCGAGCCCGGGTCGTGGCTGTTTTTTTAAAAGCTTAATTATTGAGGTAGCCTATTTTCCTTTCATGTATTATTATTATTATTATTATTATTATTATTATTATTATTATTATTATTATTATTATTATTATTATTATTATTATTATTATTATTATTATTATTATTATTATTATTATTATTATTATTATTATTATTATTATTATTATTATTATTCTTAT
Organism: Rutidosis leptorrhynchoides; assembly: GCF_046630445.1. NCBI lineage: Eukaryota > Viridiplantae > Streptophyta > Magnoliopsida > Asterales > Asteraceae > Rutidosis > Rutidosis leptorrhynchoides. Next base: position 206,860,268 of record NC_092340.1, read on the forward strand.
TATTATTATTATTATTATTATTATTATATTATTATTATTATTATTATTATTATTATTATTATTATTATTATTATTATTATGATTATTATTATTATTGTCAATTATAGTTATTATTAGTTGTTATTATTAATAGTTTATATATCACCTACCAATTATAATAACATTATTTATATAAATAATTATATATAACGAATTAAGAATATTTTCATATAATACTAACCATATATATATATAGATATATTAATATAACCAAATATATAGATACTAAACAATTAAAACTAAATAAGTATAATATATAATTCAAGTTATAATATATAAACTTGTTCGAATACGATTATACATTTTAATATATATACAATTGATATAGGTTCGTGAATCCGAGGGCAACCCTGCATTGTTCAGTTTATCTAATGTTGTCATATGTATTTTTACTACAAAATACATTAGGTGAGTTTCATTTTCCTTTTTACCCTTTATATTTTTGGGCTGAGAATACATGCGCAATTTTTATAAATGCTTTACGAAATAGACACAAGTGATCGAAACTACATTCTATGGTTGAATTATTAAACCGAATATGCCCCTTTTTAGTCTGGTAATCTAAGAATTAGGGAACAGACACCCTAATTAACGCGAACTCTAAAGATAGATCTATCGGGCCCAACAAGCCCCATCCAAAGTACCGGATGCTTTAGTGCTTCGAAATTTATATCATGTCCGAAAGAGGATCCCGGAATGATGGGGATATTCTTATATACATATTGTGAATGTCGATTACCAGGTGTTCAATCCATATGAATGATTATTTTTGTCTCTATACATGGGACGTATGTTTATTAGAAATGGAAATATGAAATCTTGTGGTCTATTAAAATTATGAAATAATTATTTATGATAAACTAATGAACTCACCAACCTTTTGGTTGACACTTTAAAGCATGTTTATTCTCAAGTATGAAAGAAATCTTCCGCTGTGCATTTGCTCATATTAAAGATATTACTTGGAGTCATTCATGACATATTTCAAAAGATGTTGCATTCGAGTCATCGAGTTCATCAAGGTTATTATTAAGTCAATTATAGTTGGATATATTATGAAATGTTATGCATGCCATCAACCTTCGATGTAATGAAAGTTTGTCTTTTCAAAAACGAATGCAATGTTTGTAAAATGTATCATATAGAGGTCAAGTACCTCGCGATGTAATCAACTGTTGTGAATCGTTTATAATCAATATGGACTTCGTCTGGATGGATTAGGACGGGTCTTCACAGTTGGATGATCACTTAAAGTGGATTTGCAAGATTGGAAGTAAGCTAGCAAACTTGGAAGTGTTGTTGGTGTTTTCTTGAGTAGTTGTTTTATAACTTGGTTTATGTATGGATTTATGAACTAGATTGAGCTAGATTTTGATGAAGATGATGAAGAACACTTAAAACAATGAAAGAACACTTGAGAGAGAGTAGTTTGATGCATGTAAGTTGCAAAATGAAAGTGTTTGTGTACACCAAGGTTCACGTGAATATTGACTCAACATATAGGCTCCATTAGTTTGTTATTTTGTGAGATATTTCATACTAGATATTAAATGATGGTTCCCACATGGTTAGGTGACTCACATGGGCTACTAAGAGCTGATCATTGGAGTGTATATACCAATGGTAAATACATTTAGAAGTTGTGTATTATAAGAGTACAAATACGAGTGCATACGAGTAGAATTGTTGATGAAAATGAATGAGGATGTAATTGTAAGCATTTTTGTTAAGTAGAAGTACTTTGATAAGTGTCTTAAAGTCTTTCAAAAGTGTATGAATACATATTAAAATACTACATGTAAATACATTTTAACTGAGTCGTTAAGTCATCGTTAGTCGTTACATGTAAGTGTTGTTTAGAAACCTTTAAGTTAATGATCTTGTTAAATGTTGTTAACCCATTGTTTATTATATCTAATGAGATATTAAATCATTACATTATCATGATATAATGATGTATTAATATATCTTAATATGATATATATACATTTAAATGTTGTTACAAAGATAATCGTTACATGTATGTCTCGTTTCGAAATCCTTAAGTTAGTAGTCTTGTTTTTACATATGTAGTTCATTGTTAATATACTTAATGATATATTTACTTATCATAATATCATGTTAACTATATATATATATATATATATATATATATATATATATATATATATATATATATATATATATATATATATATATATATATATATATATATATATATATATATATATATATATATATATATATATATATATATATGTCATCATATAGTTTTTACAAATATTAACGTTCGTGAATTACAATCAACTTGGGTGGTCAATTGTCTATATGAAACCTATTTCAATTAATCAAGTCTTAACAAGTTTGATTGCTTAACATGTTGGAAACACTTAATCATATAAATATCAATTTCATTTAATATATATAAACATGGAAAAGTTTGGGTAACTAAAGATGATAAGTCGTGCTCATTTTCAATTGATTACCCATATCTTCATGAAACTTATTCCAAAACCGAGACGTGAAACGAGTATCTCGATCCAAAACAATAGATTAAGGAACCCCATGTCTCGATATCACCTCCTTGATAAACAACTTGGACAAAGTCTCCGACGATATCGTTTCCCGAATGGGAAGAAACAAAGCACTCTTCATCAACCGATCAACTATTATCCAAAAGTATCAAATTGGGTTCTCGCCATCTTGGGTAACTTTGTAATGAAGTCCATGGTAATGTGCTCCCATTTCCATTTCGGAACTTCCAATGGTTGTAGCTTACCGTACGGATTTTGGTGTTCGGCTTTAACTTGCAAACACGTGATCCGTTGTCCAACATACTTAACAACATCACGTTTCATGTCGGGCCACCAATACTCTTTCTTCAAATCATAGTACATTTTTGTTGCACCCGAATGAACGGAATACTTTGACTTATGTGCTTCATCAAGTAGCACCTTTCGGTAATCGCCCATCTTAGGTACCCACACTCTACCTTAAAAGGACAACAAACCATGAGGGCCTAAGGTAATGGACTCCATTTGCCCCACGATTCGTTCCTCATGTTTGTTGTTAACAAAAGCTTCAATTTGAATCTCACCAAGCTTTACAAGAAAATCGTTAGTAATAATCATGCATAACGATCCTACTCGTATTGCCGGATGTTGACTCTTCCGACTTAACGCATCCGCGACCACATTCGCCTTACCTGGATGATAAAGTATCTTACAATCATAATCCTTTACCACATCCATCCACCTACGTTGACGATAATTCAAATATCGTTGATTAAAGAGATGTTTCAAACTCTTATGATCCGAATAAATCGTACACTTGACACCATACAAGTAGTGGCACCAAATTTTCAACGCATGAACCACCGCCGCCAATTCAAGATCGTGAGTCGGGTATCTCTTTTCGTGTTCCTTTAATTGTCGAGAGGCGTAAGCGATGACTTTACCTCTTTGCATTAGAACACACCCGATTCCATTTAATGAGGCATCACAATAAACCGTGATATCTTCGATTCCCTCCGGTAATACAAACACCGGAGCTTGACATAATTTCTCCTTTAATAATTGGAAAGCAATTTCTTGCTCGTTTTCCCAATTAAACCTCTCGTTCTTCCTTGTCAACTTCGTTAAAGGAGAAGCAATTCTAGAAAAGTCTTGGATAAACCGACGATAATAACCGGCCAATCCGAGAAAACTTCGAATTTCCGTAGGCGTAGTCGATTTTCCCCAATTCTTCACCGTCTCTATCTTCCTCGGATCTACTTTAATACCTTCTTGATTTACAATATGGCCAAGGAATTGCACCTCCCTTAGCCAAAATTCACATTTGGAGAATTTAGCATACAACTTCACCTTCCGCAACGTCTTCAACACTTCACGCAAATGGTGCTCATGCTCTTTCATATTCTTTGAATAGACAAGTATGTCGTCAATAAACACAATTACTAACTTGTCCAACATAGGTTGGCACACCCGGTTCATAAGATCCATGAATGCTGCCGGTGCATTCGTAAGACCAAAAGGCATAACTACAAACTCAAAATGCCCGTAACGAGTTCAAAAAGCCGTTTTCTCTATATCTACCTCACGGACCCGCACTTGATGATAGCCGGACCGTAAGTCAATCTTAGAAATGTACGTTGCACCTTGGAGTTGGTCAAACAGATCGTCAATCCAAGGCAATGGATAACGATTCTTGATCGTCACTTTGTTCAACTCCCGATAATCGATGCACATCCACATACTACCATCTTTCTTTTTCGTAAATAAAACCGGAGGGCCCCATGGCGAAGCACTCAGTCGAATGAAACCCTTTTCAAGAAACTCTTGGGTTTGATTTAACAACTCTTGTATTTCCGTCGGCGCTAAACGATAAGGAATTTTAGCAATGGGAGTAGCTCCTGGAACCAACTCAATGCGAAATTCAACTTGTCTTTCCGCCAGAACACCCGGTAACTCATCCAGAAAAACGTCTTCAAACTCATTAACCACCGGAATTTCACGAATGGATGGTGGCTCATCACGAGTATCAACTACATGGGCGAGAAAAACCATACCACCACTCTTGAGAAAACGTCGCGCCCGTGCATAAGTGCATAATGGTACGAGTCTTCTTCATTTATCGCCATGAATTATCAACTCTCCCCCACTTGGGGTCTTGACACGAATACACTTTTCATGGCATGCAATATCGGCTCTATAACGATCGAGCCAATCCATACCAACAACAATATCAAACTCACCCAAGGTCATCAGAATGAGATCAATTTTAAACGTTTCGGTACCAAACACAACATTACAATCTTTACACACATCAACCCCTAGCAACATCTTACCATCCGCTATTTCAACTTCTACCGGATGACTTAACTTAGCTAGCGGTTTGTTAAGCTTAGACACAAATCGAGGCGACACAAAAGACAAATTAGCACCGCTATCAAATAATATCCTTACCGGATTAGAGTTAACCATGAAAGAACCTGAGACAACTTCAATGGATTGCTTCGCCTCATCATTGGTCATCAAATAATTTCGCCCCCGAGCCGTACCCGCCGCTTTCTACAACCTCTTAACATGATCACCCCGCAAATTGGGAAACTCCGTCCTTCGGTGCCCTTCCTTGCCACAATTAAAACAAGTGAGCTTGGTTGTAGATGAGGGTTTCGGACAATCACGAGCCATGTGCCCCTTTTGTCCACAATTGTAGCACGCATAAGTAAACTCTCCGGAAGCACCCTTCTTTACACTACCAACACTCTCAGAGCCCTTCTTGTTCTTTTTTTTTGAAAAGTTTGAATGACTAGTAGCTTCAAACTTCCTTTTGCCAAAAGTAAAGCCACTTTTTCTCAAGACGAGCGACTCAAAACCATTAGCCATATCGAACAACTCATCAAAACTTTTCACCACGTTCACACGAATCTTCTCTTCTTAACTATCGTTCAAGGTTCGATAAAAATCTTCTTTCAACATCTTATCATTCCTGACATATGAAATGTCCCGTTTATATTGATTATAAACGTTCCATATTAATTGATTTCATTGCGAGGTTTTGACCTCTATATGAGACGTTTTTCAAAGACTGCATTCGTTCTTAAAACAAACCATAACCTTTATTTTATCGACAAGGTTAAAAAGTCACCACCTAGATTATCCAGAAATGATAATCTAAAATATCACACTTACACACTACCAATACATATTGGTTTACAATATTAATATGTTATAACAAAGTAAATCTCGAATGCAGTTTTAAACAATATTATATGTTAACACCTATTTCCTTATGAGGTAAGGCTTAGTGTGTCAACAAGATACTAGAAGTAATCTAGCTTTAGGAGGGCGGAGTGTTGCCGATTGATTTTTACCCTCAGGAAATAATCCCTGCAGACCCGGTTTACAAGTGTAGAAACTTGTGGGGTGGCTTAATCAATCCGTCGTCTGTAGAGCGTAAAAGTGCGAGCCGAATGACTTCTAGTGAGAGAAAGTAGAGAGAGAAAGAGAAGTGAAGTCTCAGCTCTCAAAGTTGTCAGAATGTCTGAACTGTGTAAAATGACGACCCAATGGGTCTATTTATAGTGTCAGATCCACCAGATAGTTCGGGGACATGTGTCAGACGATGATACGTTCTGTTATTCGTGATCCGAAATTTATGCTGAAGGTGGCGTTCTCCGACCATAGCTTACGCGCTAGGCGGCCTTCAGGGCTTACGCATGACAGAGCAGCCTGTATAGCGGAGAACGCTGGACGGACAACTCCATAAAACTGTTGTTTCCAGCCTTCCTGATGCTACTTTTATGCAACCATTATGCCTTTTATGTGTGTATACGATAGGATACACCATTAAGTCCCCCCAGTTTAATGACTTAAGCATTTGAAAAATGATTAAGTTGTTAAACTTTTAATAACGCATGCCAAACCAGCCTGTTCATTGCCCACTTGCATCGGGCATAACATTTTAGGCATTAAATGCAGACGAATTTTACTGACGCTGTTATGATTAATTTTTTACGGCTGAGATCCTCCACTCGCATGCAGCTGTAAAAAGTGTTATTTCGTACCCTACGTTTAAATCCACCCATACACATGTCTCAATCATGGCCATAAAAATTGCACCGATGAACCCCTATAAAAACCGTCATAACCCTTTTACCATCGCTTTTTTACTTTTGCCAAGTTATAAAAAGCATATTTCTCCCCCAAATCTTCATCGCCTTCTTCAATCTTCAACTTTTTAAGGTTTACCGTTTTCTAAGGTTAGTACACTCCATCTTACTGCTATTTTCTTCTTGTTGATATCTTTTACTGTATTATCATGGCTTCTACTCCAAGTACTGGCCAAGAACATGCAAAACCTTCTTCGTCAAATACCGCTGACATTCCAGAAGTTAGCACGATGGCTTCATCATTGACAAGTGAATATTTAGATGGCTTAAAGATTGCCTTCCGCCATCTCAATCAATACAACCCTGTTCTTCCCACCAACAGACAAACTGCTGACTACCCTCCTGAGGGAAAATTACTTTATACGCTTTACAAATTACACACGGCAACCTCCGTGTTCTCTTACTAAGTTTCTCCTTCGCCTTCTTAGATATTATAAGGCCTGTCTTAGTCAGATGCATCCCCATGGCCTTCAAAAAATCATCCTTTTTGAAATGTACTGCAATGCTATTAATATAAAGCCTCACATTAAAGTTTTTATCTCTTTGTTTAGAATTCGCACAATTAGTGACTGGTGGCTTACTATTGATAGTAAGAAAAATAATCATTTTGTTGGTACGAATAGAGTTTCAAATTTGAAGGACTGGAAAAGTCCATTTTTCTTTGTTGATGAGACTGTTATTCTGGAGGAGTACTCCGTTGTCCAGGAATGGGGTGCTATTGATGCTGGTGTGGGAAAGGGTGTTAAGATTTCTCCCGCAGAGCAGCGGATAGTAAATAGCTTGAAAGAGCTCCGCCTTCCGCCCAGATCATACGAAAGGTATGAGGGAATATTTGTGCTGTGCAAAGTGAGTCAAGAATGGCCGAGCAATTCTGTGCCAGTACTCCATGAGAAAAACCAGGGTAGGATGGGATATGATCATCCTATTGTATATAAATGCATGTATATTGTTTGTCACATTTGCTTATATTGCTGTTTATGTTTTTGCAGCCAACTCCGTGATGCAGATTCGTTCTGCTCTCTTATCCGTTGATCTTGATGATGACATGGAGGTCACTGCTCGTGACAAAACTGCTGAAGAGCTAGAGGCAGAGAGAACTGCAGCTGAGGCTAAAGCTGCTGCTGATGTTATTACTGCTGAAAAGGGTGAAGGAGTAATTGTTAGCTGCTCTGATAATGAGTTCGGGTCTGAACGAACAGACACTGAATGGAGAGCGGATGATACCACTACCACTGATCAACAAACATCAGGTTCAGTTGACATCACGGGTGAAACTAACCCCACTCCTCGTCCAACCCAAAAGACAAGAAAGAAGAGCATAGGCTCTAAAAAGGAGAAAAGTATAGAGGAGGGCAAAAAGCAGAAACGCAGGAGAAGTATGTCCATTATGCGCTTTCTTGAAAATGCACATGTTTTTGCTTACAACCCTTATGTTTGTTCAAAATGCTAATTTGTTCTTGTTAGTGATTTTAGCAGAGTCGGATGATAGCCAAGGGAAGGCTACGGAGGGCGGTGAAGGGGTGCCAGAGGAAAATCTTGAAAGTGAAGGAGAGAAGGGCCTGAAAACTACTGATCCAAACTTTACTCCATTCGAGGAATCTGAATTTCATGAAGATAGGCCAGAAGACAACTCTGCTTATCATTCTCCTCCTCCTAATATCACTAACCCAGCTATCACATCCTCCAATGTTCAAGAGCCAACTCTTCCTGCTCATGTGAGGGCATTGCAGGCCATCATTGCAAACCTTGCTACTAAGGATAAAGAATTTGCAACTCTTCTTTAGATATGAATGATAAGACCATCTGCATGTATATGCTTGTAATTTATTAATGTGAGTTGCCTGAAATTACTCATAAAATTTTTTCTTGTACAGGGTTGTATTATCCCTGAGCTGAAACCCCAATTCACCGCTCTCCGCTCTTATCAACTCAGGGAATCAACTATGGTGAAATGTCCCGTTCTTATTGATTAAAACGTTCCATATTAATTGATTTCGTTGCGAGGTTTTGACCTCTATATGAGACGTTTTTCAAAGACTGCATTCATTTTAAAACAAACCATAACCTTTATTTCATCAATAAAGGTTTAAAAAGCTTTACGTAGATTATCAAATAATGATAATCTAAAATATCCTGTTTACACACGACCATTACATAATGGTTTACAATACAAATATGTTACAACAAAATAAGTTTCTTGAATGCAGTTTTTACACAATATCATACAAGCATGGACTCCAAATCTCATCCTTATTTAAGTATGCGACAGCGGAAGCTCTTAATAATCACCTGAGAATAAACATGCTTAAAACGTCAATAAAAATGTTGGTGAGTTATAGGTTTAACCTATATATATCAAATCATAATAATAGACCACAAGATTTCATATTTCAATACACATCCCATACATAGAGATAAAAATCATTCATATGGTGAACACCTGGTAACCGACATTAACAAGATGCATATATAAAAATATCCCCATCATTCCGGGACACCCTTCGGATATGATATAAATTTTGAAGTACTAAAGCATCCGGTACTTTGGATGGGGCTTGTTGGGCCCGATAGATCTATCTTTAGGATTCGCGTCAATTAGGGTGTCTGTTCCCTAATTCTTAGATTACCAGACTTAATAAAAAGGGCATATTCAATTTCGATAATTCAACCATAGAATGTAGTTTCACGTACTTGTGTCTATTTTGTAAATCATTTATAAAACCTGCATGTATTCTCATCCCAAAAATATTAGATTTTAAAAGTGGGACTATAACTCACTTTCACAGATTTTTACTTCGTCGGGAAGTAAGACTTGGCCACTGGTTGATTCACGAACCTATAACAATATATACATATATATCAAAGTATGTTCAAAATATATTTACAACACTTTTAATATATTTTGATGTTTTAAGTTTATTAAGTCAGCTGTCCTCGTTAGTAACCTACAACTAGTTGTCCACAGTTAGATGTACAGAAATAAATCGATAAATATTATCTTGAATCAATCCACGACCCAGTGTATACGTATCTCAGTATTGATCACAACTCAAACTATATATATTTTGGAATCAACCTCAACCCTGTATAGCTAACTCCAACATTTTGTTCCGAAATATATATAGATGTGTCGACATGATAGGTCGAAACATTGTATATGTGTCTATGGTATCTCAAGATTACATAATATACAATACAAGTTGATTAAGTTATGGTTGGAATAGATTTGTTACCAATTTTCACGTAGCTAAAATGAGAAAAATTATCCAATCTTGTTTTACCCATAACTTCTTCATTTTAAATCCGTTTTGAGTGAATCAAATTGCTATGGTTTCATATTGAACCCTATTTTATGAATCTAAACAGAAAAAGTATAGGTTTATAGTCGGAAAAATAAGTTACAAGTCGTTTTTGTAAAGGTAGTCATTTCAGTCGAAAGAACGACGTCTAGATGATCATTTTAGAAAACATACTTCCACTTTGAGTTTAACCATAATTTTTGGATATAGTTTCATGTTCATAATAAAAATCATTTTCTCAGAATAACAACTTTTAAATCAAAGTTTATCATAGTTTTTAATTAACTAACCCAAAACAGCCCGTGGTGTTACTACGACGGCGTAAATCCGGTTTTACGGTGTTTTTCGTGTTTCCAGGTTTTAAATCATTAAGTTAGCATATAATATAGATATATAACATGTGTTTAGTTTATTTTAAAAGTCAAGTTAGAAGGATTAACTTTTGTTTGCGAACAAGTTTAGAATTAACTAAACTATGTTCTAGTGATTACAAGTTTAAACCTTCGAATAAGATAGCTTTATATGTATGAATCGAATGATGTTATGAACATCATTACTACCTTAAGTTCCTTGGATAAACCTACTGGAAAAGAGAAAAATGGATTTAGCTTCAATGGATCCTTGGATGGCTCGAAGTTCTTGAAGCAGAATCATGACACGAAAACAAGTTCAAGTAAGATCATCACTTGAAATAAGATTGTTATAGTTATAGAAATTGAACCAAAGTTTGTGAAATGACCCGTCCTAATCCATCTGGACGAAGTCACCAACAACTGGTTCCATTGCGATGATCGACTCCAAAAACTGTCTTTAAAAATGAGCAAAAGCACAGCGGAAAGTTTCTTTCATACCTGAGAATAAACATGCTTTAAAGTGTCAACCAAAAGGTTGGTGAGTTCGTTAGTTTATCATAAATAATCATTTCATAATTTTAATAGACCACAAGATTTCATATTTCTATTTCTCATAAACATACGTCCCATGCATAGAGACAAAAGTATCATTCATATGGATTGAACACCTGGTAATCGACATTAACAATATTCATATATAAGAATATCCCCATCATTCCGGGATCCTCCTTCGGACATGATATAAATTTCGAAGTACTAAAACATCCGGTACTTTGGATGGGGCTTGTTGGGCCCGATAGATCTATCTTTAGAGTTCGCGTCAATTAGGGTTTCTGTTCCCTAATTCTTAGATTACCAGACTATATAAAAAGGGCATATTCGATTAGATAATCCAACCATAGAATGTAGTTTCGATCACTTGTGTCCATTTCGTAAAACATTTATAAAAGCAGCGCATGCATTCTCAGTCCCAAAAATATATATTGCGAAAGCATTTAAAATGGGAGTAATGAAAACTCACCTAATGTATTTTGTAGTAAAAATACATATGATTATATTGAACAATTGAACAATGCAGGGTTGGCCTCGGATTCACGAACCTATATATATCAAATCGTAACAATATTAATTTTATTGTTTTTGGTCGTTATGATAGTAATGATTTATTTATAATAATAATAATAATTACTTTGTTAAAAATGATAATATTAATAAAGATATTGTTAATAATGATGTCTTTGTTTAATAATAATAATAATAATAATAATAATAATACTAATTGTTACAAAAGTGATACTAGTACTAATATTAAAAAAAATGGTAACTTGTATTATATTCCCTATAATAATAATAATTATAATAATAATGATTTTACTAATGATAATAATAACAATAGTTTTAATAATAACTATATAAAAAAATACTTTTACTAATAATGATATTAATAATGATAATCATACTAATAATAATAATGATACTTAAGTTATGTGCATATATTTTTATTTTTATCTTTGACACTTATAATTTAAATTAAAAATTTTTTTTTTTTTTGTCATTTTTTTTATATAATATTCATTTTCATAAACTATCCTTTACTAGACTTAATTTTTATTTCATACAATAGTTTTAGCCATCCTTTTGTTATATTTACTTTCATATAGTCATAAAGATATATCTCTAACACTTCTATATTTATTTCATAATCATACTCATAGTCAAAATAATAATATTTAAGGATAATACTAGTAATTCTAATAATGATAACAATAATCATAATAACAACAACAACAACAATATTAATAATAATAACCATAATAATAATAAATATAATAAAAATAATAAATGATAAATACTAATAAATGTATATACCCTTGAAGCTTTTTCTAAAAACAAAATCCGCCACGAACTGGGCTCTAACCCTTGACCTCCTGGATACCCGAATACCCTCCTGACCACTCATCCATTTCAATTTATCTGAATGATACTCAATCGAATTTTTATTTAACCTTTTATTAACTGTCTACCCTTCTTCTTCATATGTTACTTTGACAGAATCCATAACATAGATTATTGGTTGTTGTAACATTGATTTGTTTTGGAGAAAAAAAAGAAGAAACGATTTTATAATAAGGATTTCAATTAATCAAACGCAAATTAAAAAAAAAAAAAAAAAATACATATATATATATGCAAAAGTCGCTGTTACGAATGAAAGAAAAAAAAAAAAAAAATTGATTTCGTTTTAGAGAACGTATTAACCAAAGATTATAACATGAAATACATTTCAAATCCATTTTAGAAACGTTCTGTATTATCAATTTACTCAGAAACATCAACATGATTACGAATTTCATGATGAACACAATATTTGACTTTTGGAAATATAATGTTTGACTCGAAAATTCGAACTCAATATAATGAATTAGATTTTGAAACTTTGCAGAAAACTTACATAGATGATTCCTAACAAAATGGCGTTTTTACTTTTTGAATTTGATTCTGAATTCGAATTTTTGTATTGAAGAACAAGGTACCTGCGTGAGTTTTTTTTATTATTATTATTATTATTATTTTTTTTTTTTCTTATTTTGCAAATGACAGTGGGTTATTTTTATGATGACAGATTTATGTTACCTTTTGAATAATTGAAGTATAAATCTAAAAGGGAGATCAATTTTTAGATTTGGATGGCTGCTGAGGTCGACAAAGGACTACACTCACAAGAGGGAATTTATAAAGTAGATAGTGATAAAATAATAAAAAAAAAATCGTGTACTTTAAGTCTTTAATATATTATACATTTTAACTTATATTATTTGTTAGTAAATATATTAGTAAACATAATCCCATTAATAAAAAAAATGCTAATAATACCGTAATATTAGTAATGATATAAGTATTTAAAATTTTGGTAACTATAACTTTTAAGTTTATAACAATAATATTATTTGTAACAATAGTAATACTAATTATATTAATACTAATATTAACAATAATAATATTAGTGATGATAATACTAGTCTTAATGATAAAAATACTTAGTAACATCAAATAATACTAATATTAATAATAAAGATAAAAGTAAAAATAATGTTAATGATAAGATGGTAATAATAATATTTAATAATAATACTAATAAAAATCATAATTTCTAATTATAATGATACTGATATTATAACAATAATAATAGCATAACAATTCATATGTATCAAATTTCATTAAATTATATTTAGATATACTAGTAGTATAGATATTAATATTAATAATAATAATAAATATTAATAGCAATCATATATATATGTTTATATATATTCATATAATAGTGATTTAATTATTCTATTTATTATTTTACATTCTTAATTCCAATTGATTAATTGTACTTTATTAATTCAAAATATTATAAATACGTTTATATTTATATTTATATTTGTATTTATATTTATATTTATATTTATATTTATATTTATATTTATATTTATATTTATATTTATATTCATATATATAATTATTTGTTCGTGAATCGTCGGGCTAATGTCATAAGTCAAATACATTCATGAAAGAAATAGTTCAACACTTTCTGGACTTGGTTTAATAGACTTTGCTTATCGTGTCAATTTCATATTAAGATTCAAGTTTAAATTTGGTCGGAAATTCCCGGGTCATCACAGTACCTACCCGTTAAAGAAATTTCGTCCCGAAATTTGAGTGCGGTTGTCATGGCTAACAATAAAAATGTTTTCATGGCAAATATGAGTTGATAAATAGAATTTTATCACAGGGTCTAACCTGGATAAAATAATTCGATTATTCAAAGAGCACGAATGAAACTATCATGAGAGAGGTCCTAACGGGCATCGTCCACCTTCGCCCAAAAACTTGCCCAAATTTTTAGCCGTTAGTAAAATAAAAAAAATTCCAACGGCTATCCCAACGGTCACTTTTACCTTATAAAAACACCAACCATATACTTCATTTTCTACACTCAAACATATATTTCTTTTACATTTCCACCTTTCTCAAAATCAAAATCAAACACTCCCAAGCTGAAAAATGTTAACACTTCCCCCAATGATTGTTTCATTCGATGTTCATTACGGAGGTGATTTCCGTAATCAAATGAAGGAATATAAGTGGTGCGACAGTATTTCGTTTGAAGATATTGACATTCGTGATGTTGGTTTACAAGACTTGCTATCCTTTCTGAAGGAAAAAGTCCCGTGTGAATTTACGTCTGTGTTCTTTTATAAAGACGATTATGATGCGGATTGTAGGGCAAGTTTTCTGTGTACCGATGATCAATGGTACTTTATAAAAGATACCATTGAAGATCGTGGTAAACGTATTTCTTTGTATGCGGTTCTGGAAGATGAAGAGACGTTGAGTTATCGTTACCTCGATGAATCAACTGAAGCAGCAGTTGAGGCATCAAGAGAAATACCGATGTCTCCAGAGTATCTCACGGATGGTGAAATGACTGGTGAACGCTACTTTGCAGATGACAATTGACGACAATCGAGTAGCTTGATTGTAATCTTTTAAATTTTTAATTGTCGTGATGTTTTAATTTTTAATTATTGTAATTTCAGTATTGTCGTAGAGTTTTATATCTCCCTTTATGTTTCGGAGCTCTTCGTCTTTTTAATCTCCTCTCAATCTCTAATAAAACGAGTAATGGTCTAGTATTTGTAAGTATGGAGTTGCGAATGAATTTAATGTTATAATCAAGAAAGAACGTAATAGCACGATTTGATTAGTCAAATTACCAGAATCATTGAGAGTAGAGCTATCAAGAATATACTTTCTTGATATGTTCAGAAGTTAATTAGAATGAAAGAGTTATGTAACATGACACATGATGGTGGTATGATTTACTGTGAACCATCATGTCCCATTAGAACTCAGCATGACTTACTGTAATATAATCACGTTGATCAAGTGTCATTATATTATACTAACTCATGCATCAGTTCCCAACACTACTTCAAAAACATTCATATTTTAAATTCGAAAGTCTACCGAATATAGAAACTAACAGCTTCTATATGATATAATATTGATAGCACGAAGAGATTAATGATTTCAGATAAGAATAGTTATAAAAATATCTCCAGAAATATGGAGGATATTTATAATGAAAGATACGATAATATCTCGGAATATCTAAGATCAGAGGATGATAGAAACTATTGTCTGCAAGGATTTAGAGTAAGGAGTAAGTTATTCACTAAAGACTTTAGCAGACATTGAATCATTTGGATTCTTTGAAGTCAAACTTATTCTTTGTGATTTGTCTACGGCTTTCTTCATAGTTTCGCATAATCTGTTTTTCGGTACTAAATTTTTCTATTGAATGTTTCCAATATAATGACACACAGGAAGCACGAAGAGGTATATAATTTCGGACGAGAATATTTATGAAAATATCCTCAGAAATATCGAAGATATTGATGATGATATTTTGGAATTTCTAAGTTCGATGGTTGATGGAGAAAGATTTTTCGCAAGATTTTAACATGACTTCGGAGCAAGATATTCTCTAAAGATTTCAACGGATCTAGATTTATCTGGGTTCTATGAATTTAGGGTATGTTACTTGTATTTCTCCTTGGTTTCCTTTATGGTTAGCTCAATCTGCTTTTCAGTACCAAATTTTTCTATCGAGCGTTCCTAACACTCCCTTATTTATCATCAAACTTTTGGCTGTTTAGACCATCTACAATTTTTCTGTTTCCTCTGCATTTAATGCTACGATATCTGAATCATCGGTTATCAATCCGAGGTGGTTTCAGGAGAATTGGGTTTTTAGATGATTAAACGCTGATGGTAATATGGTGGAATATAAAAGGTTCCCGGTAACAATAAATGAACATACATATTAGTCAAGGTGATAATAAGGTTGTTTCGAACGGAAAGTCGAAGTTGACTTGCTGGAGCTGTGACAAAATTGACTAATTTTGAAAAGGAATTGCAAAGTTATTTTCGGTAATAATAACGCTAAAGGAATTAGCACAACTACGCGTTAAACGTTTACTCAGTTGCCGAGAGTTTCTCAGGTGTATAACTATACGCATCAATCTTTTCTTTCTGTAGATGAAGTGTGGTTGGTTCATCTTCTCGATTGAGATGTTTTCAAGAATCATGAAAGGTTTGAACGCAGATTGTAATCGTCAAGATATAGATGAGGTTTAAGATGAGATCAAGTGGCAAACTTGAAGATATGTTTAGTTTCATATGTTATAATCAAAATTTTAATTCATTTTAATTGTCCAATGTTATTAGTCCATAGTTGACAGTTCAATAATTCATATATAATTTAATATATAATATTCGAATTAATTAATACGTACCGTGACCCGTGTACATGTCTCAGACTCGATCACAACTCAAAGTATATATATTATTATAGAATCAACCTCAACCCTGTATAGAGAACTCGATCATTACTGCATATAGAGTGTCTATGGTGATTCCAAATAATATATATAGATGTGTCGATATGATATGTCAAAACTTTGTATACGTGTCCCGATATTTAAAGTGCGTAAAGTAAATACAGAAATTAAATGACGATAAATAAAATGCGTAAAGTAAATAACAGAAATTAAATAACGATAAATAAAATTGCGAGAATTAAAATTGCGATAAAATAAATTGCGATAAATAAAATGTAATATGGAATTAACAGTTAGCTAGGAACAGTTAGCTAGGATTTTGTTAGCGTGGTTTCTTAACAAAATTTCATATTGTCAATTAGTCTGTTTCTAATCAATTTTTATTGTGTCCATTATTTCTTCATTATGCCACTTGTTGGATTCTGATAGATCAAAACCCAAATATGAAATTGAATTTGAATGAAAATAGTTATTCTTTGGTGAACGGATACGTAAATTGGTGGTTGTAAATAGGATAGTAAATGATCGTTGAATCAATTCCGAAGAATGTACAGTGTAACTTATTAATGTGATATCTAAATACTCCTCGAGTATTACCTACCCGTTAAAATATTTTCACCATTAACAGTTTGTACAAAAGAATTTTTAATTACAATCTTTATGAAAACATATATACGTATATATTTTCTTTAGATGTAATCATGAAGTTAATGAGTTAATGTGATATTGATCTCATTTGATTTATCATTAGAACAAGAATATGTAATTTCTAAAACATTAGAGATTACATAATCGCCATGTCGAACGAAAATAAAATAGATAGAACGATACGTAGAACGATGATTATACTTGAGGTATAGAATGAGATGTCGAAGCTGGTGGTGCGGATGTTGTTGTTGGTGGTACTAATGATGTTGGTGCTAAGGTTGGTGATGTTACTGGTGTTGGTGATACTGATGGTGCTTGCAAATTGTGTACCATGCTCTCTAAAGTTAACACTCGAGCTCGGAGTTCTTTAACTTCTTCTACTAACCCTGGTTGGTTATCAATGTGAGGTAGAGATTGGATATCTTTTCTAGTTCCATTAATGGTAGTCTCAAGACGAAAAATTCTGGCAAAAAGGGTATAAACGGTGTTGCGAACAGGTTCGCCAGTGAGCGGGTCGAGTACTCCAAGGTTAGGTGGTAGATTCGATTCATGATATGGAGTACCTTCTTCCCTTCTCCATAGAGTGAGTATGTCGCGAACCCACCCCCATTTTCTCCAGTAATCACGATAGTTGATTGATTGATGTGCTCCTGTCACGCTGTCTTCGGAGTCAGAGGAATTTGATCGATTCGTAGAGGCCATCTTACGCGATCTCAGGAAAGATTTTTGATATGAAGAGTTTAGTGATAGTAATTGATAGTTGGATGGTATTCTCAATGCATAATTTACATAGATATATATAGTACCAGGTTCCCTTAAATTACGGAGAAATTTACGGAAGATATCAGGCAAAATCTTAAGTAACAGATACGCTAAGATATGAATTTTGTCTATACACTATTCATGCAGTCAATGCAGTGAAAAGTGTCTAGACTAAGAATAATGAGCATGTAATTTCCTAAGGATGATAAGCAGATGATTTTCGACAAAAAATGATAAGCAAAACTTTTGACATGCAGACACGGTCGAAGTCCAGACTCACTAATGCATCCTAACGACTATCAGTTAGACACACTAATGCAAGACCCGGTTCACTAAGACCACCGCTCTGATACCAACTGAAATGACCCGTCCTAATCCATCTGGACGAAGTCACCAACAACTGGTTCCATTGCGATGATCGACTCCAAAAACTGTCTTTAAAAATGAGCAAAAGCACAGCGGAAAGTTTCTTTCATACCTGAGAATAAACATGCTTTAAAGTGTCAACCAAAAGGTTGGTGAGTTCGTTAGTTTATCATAAATAATCATTTCATAATTTTAATAGACCACAAGATTTCATATTTCTATTTCTCATAAACATACGTCCCATGCATAGAGACAAAAGTATCATTCATATGGATTGAACACCTGGTAATCGACATTAACAATATTCATATATAAGAATATCCCCATCATTCCGGGATCCTCCTTCGGACATGATATAAATTTCGAAGTACTAAAACATCCGGTACTTTGGATGGGGCTTGTTGGGCCCGATAGATCTATCTTTAGAGTTCGCGTCAATTAGGGTTTCTGTTCCCTAATTCTTAGATTACCAGACTATATAAAAAGGGCATATTCGATTAGATAATCCAACCATAGAATGTAGTTTCGATCACTTGTGTCCATTTCGTAAAACATTTATAAAAGCAGCGCATGCATTCTCAGTCCCAAAAATATATATTGCGAAAGCATTTAAAATGGGAGTAATGAAAACTCACCTAATGTATTTTGTAGTAAAAATACATATGATTATATTGAACAATTGAACAATGCAGGGTTGGCCTCGGATTCACGAACCTATATATATCAAATCGTAACAATATTAATTTTATTGTTTTTGGTCGTTATGATAGTAATGATTTATTTATAATAATAATAATAATTACTTTGTTAAAAATGATAATATTAATAAAGATATTGTTAATAATGATGTCTTTGTTTAATAATAATAATAATAATAATAATAATACTAATTGTTACAAAAGTGATACTAGTACTAATATTAAAAAAAATGGTAACTTGTATTATATTCCCTATAATAATAATAATTATAATAATAATGATTTTACTAATGATAATAATAACAATAGTTTTAATAATAACTATATAAAAAAATACTTTTACTAATAATGATATTAATAATGATAATCATACTAATAATAATAATGATACTTAAGTTATGTGCATATATTTTTATTTTTATCTTTGACACTTATAATTTAAATTAAAAATTTTTTTTTTTTTTGTCATTTTTTTTATATAATATTCATTTTCATAAACTATCCTTTACTAGACTTAATTTTTATTTCATACAATAGTTTTAGCCATCCTTTTGTTATATTTACTTTCATATAGTCATAAAGATATATCTCTAACACTTCTATATTTATTTCATAATCATACTCATAGTCAAAATAATAATATTTAAGGATAATACTAGTAATTCTAATAATGATAACAATAATCATAATAACAACAACAACAACAATATTAATAATAATAACCATAATAATAATAAATATAATAAAAATAATAAATGATAAATACTAATAAATGTATATACCCTTGAAGCTTTTTCTAAAAACAAAATCCGCCACGAACTGGGCTCGAACCCTTGACCTCCTGGATACCCGAATACCCTCCTGACCACTCATCCATTTCAATTTATCTGAATGATACTCAATCGAATTTTTATTTAACCTTTTATTAACTGTCTACCCTTCTTCTTCATATGTTACTTTGACAGAATCCATAACATAGATTATTGGTTGTTGTAACATTGATTTGTTTTGGAGAAAAAAAAGAAGAAACGATTTTATAATAAGGATTTCAATTAATCAAACGCAAATTAAAAAAAAAAAAAAAAAAATACATATATATATGCAAAAGCCGCTGTTACGAATGAAAGAAAAAAAAAAAAAAAAAATTGATTTCGTTTTAGAGAACGTATTAACCAAAGATTATAACATGAAATACATTTCAAATCCATTTTAGAAACGTTCTGTATTATCAATTTACTCAGAAACATCAACATGATTACGAATTTCATGATGAACACAATATTTGACTTTTGGAAATATAATGTTTGACTCGAAAATTCGAACTCAATATAATGAATTAGATTTTGAAACTTTGCAGAAAACTTACATAGATGATTCCTAACAAAATGGCGTTTTTACTTTTTGAATTTGATTCTGAATTCGAATTTTTGTATTGAAGAACAAGGTACCTGCGTGAGTTTTTTTTTTTATTATTATTATTATTATTTTTTTTTTTTCTTATTTTGCAAATGACAGTGGGTTATTTTTATGATGACAGATTTATGTTACCTTTTGAATAATTGAAGTATAAATCTAAAAGGGAGATCAATTTTTAGATTTGGATGGCTGCTGAGGTCGACAAAGGACTACACTCACAAGAGGGAATTTATAAAGTAGATAGTGATAAAATAATAAAAAAAAAATCGTGTACTTTAAGTCTTTAATATATTATACATTTTAACTTATATTATTTGTTAGTAAATATATTAGTAAACATAATCCCATTAATAAAAAAAATGCTAATAATACCGTAATATTAGTAATGATATAAGTATTTAAAATTTTGGTAACTATAACTTTTAAGTTTATAACAATAATATTATTTGTAACAATAGTAATACTAATTATATTAATACTAATATTAACAATAATAATATTAGTGATGATAATACTAGTCTTAATGATAAAAATACTTAGTAACATCAAATAATACTAATATTAATAATAAAGATAAAAGTAAAAATAATGTTAATGATAAGATGGTAATAATAATATTTAATAATAATACTAATAAAAATCATAATTTCTAATTATAATGATACTGATATTATAACAATAATAATAGCATAACAATTCATATGTATCAAATTTCATTAAATTATATTTAGATATACTAGTAGTATAGATATTAATATTAATAATAATAATAAATATTAATAGCAATCATATATATATGTTTATATATATTCATATAATAGTGATTTAATTATTCTATTTATTATTTTACATTCTTAATTCCAATTGATTAATTGTACTTTATTAATTCAAAATATTATAAATACGTTTATATTTATATTTATATTTGTATTTATATTTATATTTATATTTATATTTATATTTATATTTATATTTATATTTATATTTATATTCATATATATAATTATTTGTTCGTGAATCGTCGGGCTAATGTCATAAGTCAAATACATTCATGAAAGAAATAGTTCAACACTTTCTGGACTTGGTTTAATAGACTTTGCTTATCGTGTCAATTTCATATTAAGATTCAAGTTTAAATTTGGTCGGAAATTCCCGGGTCATCACAGTTTGAATATGATTATTACCTTGTATTAGAATGATAACCTACTGTAAGAAACAAAGATTTATTGAGGTTGGATGATCACCTTACAAGATTGAAAGTGAGCTACCAAACTTGAAAGTATTCTTGATTTTATGAAACTAGAACTTTTGGAATTTATGAAGAACACTTAGAACTTGAAGATAGAACTTGAGAGAGATCAATTAGATGAAGAAAATTGAATAATGAAAGTGTTTGTAGGTGTTTTTGGTCGTTGGTGTATGGATTAGATATAAAGGATATGTTATTTTGTTTTCATGTAAATAAGTCATGAATGATTACTCATATTATTGTAATTTTATGAGATATTTCATGCTAGTTGCCAAATGATGGTTCCCACATGTGTTAGGTGACTCACATGGGCTGCTAAGAGCTGATCATTGGAGTGTATATACCAATAGTATATACATCTAAAAGTTGTGTATTGTACGAGTACGAATACGGGTGCATACGAGTAGAATTGTTGATGAAACTGAACGAGGATGTAATTGTAAGCATTTTTGTTAAGTAGAAGTATTTTGATAAGTGTCTTGAAGTCTTTCAAAAGTGTATGAATACATATTAAAACACTACATGTATATACATTTTAACTGAGTCGTTAAGTCATCGTTAGTCGTTACATGTAAATGTTGTTTTGAAACCTTTAGGTTAACGATCTTGTTAAATGTTGTTAACCCAATGTTTATAATATCAAAAGAGATTTTAAATTATTATATTATCATGATATTATGATGTACGAATATCTCTTAATATGATATATATACATTAAATGTCGTTACAACGATAATCGTTACATATATGTCTCGTTTCAAAATCATTAAGTTAGTAGTCTTGTTTTTACATATGTAGTTCATTGTTAATATAATTAATGATATGTTTACTTATCATAATATCATGTTAACTATATATATAACCATATATATGTCATCATATAGTTTTTACAAGTTTTAACATTCGTGAATCACCGGTCAACTTGGGTGGTCAATTGTCTATATGAAACCTATTTCAATTAATCAAGTCTTAACAAGTTTGATTGTTTAACATGTTGGAAACATTTAATCATGTAAATATCAATCTCAATTAATATATATAAACATGGAAAAGTTCGGGTCACTACAGTACCTACCCGTTAAATAAATTTTGTCCCGAAATTTTAAGCTGTTGAAGGTGTTGACGAATCTTCTGGAAATAGATGCGGGTATTTCTTCTTCATCTGATCTTCACGCTCCTAGGTGAACTCGGGTCCTCTACGAGCATTCCATCGAACCTTAACAATTGGTATCTTGTTTTGCTTAAGTCTTTTAACCTCACGATCCATTATTTCGACGGGTTCTTCGATGAATTGAAGTTTTTCGTTGATTTGGATTTCATCTAACGGAATAGTGAGATCTTCTTTAGCAAAACATTTCTTCAAATTCGAGACGTGGAAAGTGTTATGTACAGCCGCGAGTTGTTGAGGTAACTCAAGTCGGTAAGCTACTGGTCCGACACGATCAATAATCTTGAATGGTCCAATATACCTTGGATTTAATTTCCCTCGTTTACCAAATCGAACAACGCCTTTCCAAGGTGCAACTTTAAGCATGACCATCTCTCCAATTTCAAATTCTATATCTTTTCTTTTAATGTCAGCGTAGCTCTTTTGTCAACTTTGGGCGGTTTTCAACCGTTGTTGAATTTGGATGATCTTCTCGGTAGTTTCTTGTATAATCTCCGGACCTGTAATCTGTCTATCCCCCACTTCACTCCAACAAATCGGAGACCTGCACTTTCTACCATAAAGTGCTTCAAACGGCGCCATCTCAATGCTTGAATGGTAGCTGTTGTTGTAGGAAAATTCTACTAACGGTAGATGTCGATCCCAACTGTTTCCGAAATCAATAACACATGCTCGTAGCATGTCTTCAAGTGTTTGTATCGTCCTTTCACTCTGCCCATCAGTTTGTGGATGATAGGCAGTACTCATGTCTAGACGAGTTCCTAATGCTTTGTAACGACCCGGAAATTTCCGACCAAATTTAAACTTTAATCTCTATATGTTTCCGACACGATAAGCAAAAATCCTAATTTTGAGTCTAGAAAGTTTGAAATCTATATTTGGATAATTAGTTACCCTTTTGACCAAGCCTGACAATTCACGAACATTTATGTGTATATACGATATATTAATTGATAACGTTAACAAGGTATTAGATATATAATATTAGGTTTCGATATAAGATTACTATATTTATCGGTGAGAGTAAAAGATAATATAATTTTATAAATATCTGAAACTGGCTTTGTAAAAATATTAATGAGTTCTATAAATTTTAAGCTTACTAAAATTTTACTTAGGACCTAGTTATTACATTTCAACACTTTATATCTTTCACCCATAAATAAGAGGGACAGTTGAGGTAATTTTTATTTAATAGTTAATGACTAAATTTTATACCATAATAATCAAAATAAATAAAGACTTTTAATTTTTTTAAAATTTGGAATTTATCAGAGAACTTTATTCGCCACTAATTATCAAACGGAGCTCGAAATACTATACCTAACCAAGTGTCGGCAGATAAATATTTTATGCAAGCTGTAAACCTGTTTCTTACTATTATTGATTGTTATCATATTATAAAATTTTTATTTGAATTACAAGTTGCATTATAAAAGATGATACATGCGTTTGCTATAACAACACCCACAAATATATCTCTCTTTCATTCTTTCTTTCCCTCTCTTATTTGTGATCACCAAGAACTATCACCGTATACCACTATACCACATCGCATTTCATAAAAACGATCACCTTGAGCCCTTCTTCTTCATGAATCACAAACCGCCAACCATCTATCTCCACCGTCATCACCCCGAATCCACCACAACACCATCACCCATCGTCACCACTGTTTGAACCATCACAAACACATACCACTTGTGTGCTATTTAATCGGTTTCTTCATCGATAAATATGATATTTGATCTCTTTCCTTTTATCTTCTCCGCCACCACCGAAGTCCACCGTCCCCCTAATCATTACTATAACAACAAATAATCACCAAGAATTTCAACTATCAACCTCTTCATCTCTAAATATATACATATACATATGTAACTAAAAACATCACTGCCATAACCATCACTATTATCGCCACCTTTCACCTTCCTTTATCAAAACATCACACCATGAAACCCATTTCCATATTTTCATCATGAACCACCGTCAACGAGTCACCTTCAACCATGATGATCACCGTAAACACCGCGTCGCCAACAAATGCACCCCAAACAAAATCCATTTAAATCTTCTATTATTCGAACAAGATCATCATTATCATCACCTTTCTGTTGCAACCTCTTTTTATGTTTTAACCCTCACAAAACCACCGCTAAAACACCATCGTTATATATATATTCTATCCTCTTCCTTTCTCTTTTTCTTTTTGCAGCTCGAAACATTTCTGAACCTTCTTACAGTTTTGCTGCAAAGATTGTATTGCTACAACCCTGCGTTATTTCTCCTCTTTCGAGTCCCAAACACTAAATACCTACTTACTATATATAATCCTTTTTATCTCGAAACCCGCCTATTTTATTCAAGTAATTTCTCTTTTGGCCGCCAAATATCAAAGTGGATAACCCCACTAGTTTATAAAAAAGATTTTGGTCGGCCATCTAAAGGGACCTCACCTCCACTTGAAACCGAAAGTTTGGGTATTCAAAACAATTAAGTTATTCATGCAAGTGTTACACGTGTTTCCTTGTTTTTATGAGAATTCTATCACCACAAAAGCATTATTGTTGCTGCTACGAAACGTTTTCCTATTTCTGTAACAAACGTGATGATAAGGAGTTAGGTGATGAATTATTTGAACCATGACAATGATATAATTATGCTAAACGAATATAAAAGTGAGTGGGGGATGTAGGGTTAAAGATAGGGACGTATCTTGCTTTCTAAATTCTATAATCGATGAAAAACAGCTTCTTTAATTTGATTACAAATTGACTCGGGACTATTGGACTGAGGGTTTGCATATATAATTTGGGCCGTGACAATCTATTAATCAGTTGGGCCGAGAACTAGATTTCCTAGTTGGGCCAAAAAGATATAAGAACAAGAAATTAAGGTTTATATTTAAATGGGTCGAGCTAATTCCAGTAAAAGAAAGAGTAGAGCCATGGTCGTGGGTATTGTTGGGTAATCAAGAGGTCATGGGATCGAGTCTTGCATGCAACAATTCTTTTTAGGATGGGTTTTGAAAGGGTATACATATTTCATTATTATTATTATTAATATAATCATTAAATTAATACTAGTATTATCATTAAAATTATCATTTTATTAAAAACTATCATTTTTATTGAAGTTATCATTTTTAGTAAAATTATTATTATTTTTATCATTATTAGTATTACTTTTATCATTATTTTTATTATTATCATCATTATCATTTTATGAACCTAAATATTATTTTTATGAAAATTACTATTTTATTAATTTATTAATTTTATGAATATTATAATTACTACTAATATTATTATCATCACTATTGTTAACATTAAAATTATTATTTTTTTTACATTATTTATCTAAAGTATACAAAATTAAATATAGTTCAATTATTAATGAAACCTATATTTTATTAAAATAAAAATTATTAATAAATATATATAAAGTTGATCGATTACTACCATATGTGTTAATATATATATATACCTGATATAGGTTCGTGAATTCGAGACCAACCTTGCATTGTTCAATGATGTTATATGTATTTTTACTACAAAATACAGTATGGTGAGTATATAGTCCCACTTTTAAACTCTAAGTATTTCAGGATGAGAATACATGTATTTTATGTTTTAAGTTATGGACACAAGTAACTGAAAAATATATTCTACGTTGAGTTGTACCACTGGCATACTTCCCTGTAGCTTGGTAACTGTTATTTACAGCGGTATTGTAAACGCGAATCCTGTTGATAGATCTATCGGGCCTGACAACCCCAACCGGACTGGACGACCAGTATTCAACGGTTGCACAGTACTTCGTTTCGTAACTACACTTGGTACGGTGTAGTAAGATTTCATAATAAAGGGAATATGCGACGTGATTAAATGTTAAGTATGGTTACCAAGTGAAAGGACCCGTTCATATACATTATAAACGATTCACAATAGTTGATTACATTGCGAGGTATTTGACCTCTATATGATACATTTTACAAACATTGCATTCGTTTTTAAAAGATAAACTTTCTTTACATCGAAAATTGACAGGCATGCATACCATTTCATAATATCCACTATCCAACTATAAATTGATTTAATAATAATCTTTGATGAACTCAATGACTCGAATGCAACGTTCTTCAAAATATGCTATGAAAGACTCCAAGTAATATCTTTAAAATGAGCAAATGCACAGCGGAAGATTTCTTTAACACCTGAGAATAAACATGCTTTAAAGTGTCAACCAAAAGGTTGGTGAGTTCATTAGTTTATCATAATCATTTATTTCCATCATTTTAATAGACCACAAGAATTTCATTTTCAGTTCTCATAAATATACGTCCCATGCATAGAGACAAAAATAATCATTCATATGGTGAACACCTGGTAACCGACATTAACTAGATACATATAAAAATATCCCCTATCATTCCGGGATCCTCCTTCGGACATGATATAAATTTCGAAGTACTAAAGCATCCGGTACTTTGGATGGGGTTTGTTAGGCCCAATAGATCTATCTTTAGGATTTGCGTCAATTAGGGTGTCTGTTCCCTAATTCTTAGATTACCAGACTTAATAAAAAGGGGCATATTCGATTTCGATAATTCAACCATAGAATGTAGTTTCACGTACTTGTGTCTATTTCGTAAAACATTTATAAAAGTTGCGCATGTATTCCCAGCCCAAAAATATAAAAGGTAAAAAGGCAAATGAAACTCACCATACTGTATTTTGTAGTAAAAATACATATAACATCATTGAACAAGTGTAGGGTTGGCCTCGGATTCACGAACCTAAATTATTCATATATATTTATGTATTTGTCAATATTTGTCTAATACATTAAGTTAAGTCATAGTGTATCACAATCCTAATGCTCGAGTCAAATACGCAAAAGTTAACAAAGTTCAATTTGACTTAAAATGATTTCCCAAAATTTTATATATATGATTATTATATAGTTTCAGTATCGTCGTTTGAATATTTAAAAGATTTGTTAAAGTATATAATTCACTTTCTAATAAGTAAAGCTTTATTTAAAATATACTTTTATATATCTTAAGTAGTAAATTTGTAAAGTTCCTTATCGTAAAATAATATAATAAATGTAATTATATTATTCGTATATTTGTTTGATAAAAATAACCTTGATAATAATAATAAGTAAAAGTTGTATTATTTTGTATTGATAATTATTATTATTCTACTAATAATAATAACAATATTTATATTTACGAAAATGGTATTATAACAATATGATAATTCTTATTACTAATGAAATTCTATATTAATAATGATACTCCTATTAAAATAATGATTTTTGTAAAGATGATATTTTTAATATTAAATATAATAATTTTAATGATAATAATAGTATAACTTTAACGATAGTAATAATAATAAAATAACAATTTTTAATGATACTACTTATTATAGATAATGATAATATTAATAATAATAATAATAATTAGATAAGAGTTATGACGACGATTATAACGACGATAATAATAATCATTTTTAATAATAATACAAAAATTCATTTGACGATAACTTCTAATCCATCCGTCAAAATCATTCGGTATCTAAAGGAAAAGTTCTTAGTTTTTCGCTAGCTTTCCAACGACATGCATATCTTATATCTTATCTCATCCCTAGTATAACAACCTTTAAGATTCAACATACCTTATCTAAGGGCAATATCAAATATACAAGCATGCATAATTCTATTTTCTCGAGCACTAGTCAGGGATACACTATTAGTAAATAAAAGTTAAGTTATGAGTGCTCACGTATCAATATTGAGATTCAATATTGCAGGAAAGATACGCAAATGCAACGGAGATGATAAACACTAGTTTGACCTCACGAGCATAACCTCGAACATTACCCATTACCTCCATAGCTCTAACCTATAATTTCCTTAGCTTTATCCTACTCATAAAACTTGTCTTGAAATGACCCGCTCATGAACTCGTCGTAATATTTTATGTATAATAAATAATATCACTCCTAACACTACTAATACTTGATAATAAGATTAATAATAATAATAATCCTAATAATAATAATAATAATAATAATAATAATAATGATAATAATATTATTAATATATATTAATATAGAGAGAGATCGAGAGGTTGAGTGTATCAAAACTGAAACCAGCATCGGGTTAGTTTTATAGACAAGAGCTACCACCGACACTCATGCGATCGCATGAGTGTCTAATACCAAATTAATGCCAGCGCATGACACAACATAACATCACACAAATTGGTTTCTCAATTACAACGTGTTTATTAAGTATTATAATATAAATATTATTTAATCTATAGAATTAATTAAATATTATATTATATTTACGCTCATGGTAAAAATATAACTTTTACAAAAATGACACGGTCGTGGTCTCACGACTCATGTACCACTTTCGATTTTTCGGGCGCACTTTCGTACGTTAAGAAAACTAGCCTTTTACGTTACGTGACGTGTACCTTTTACAAAAATTAGACTTACTCAACAATAAATTACCTTTATAAAAATATCACTTGTAAAATTTAGCGTTGTGGTCATTTACTTATTTAAATCAAAGTCTCGTTGTTTATCAAAATATTTTATTTTAGGTTAAACATTTTGTGACATGTACCTTTATTAATAACTAGACTTAAGTTAATTAAAAATTAACCCACTCAAAGTGTAACTTAATCTTTTGAGTGTTTTGGTCATTTCCTTTTATAGATCGACGTCGCAAAATATATATTTAATCTTATTAGTTTGAATCAAAACGTTTTATGACTAAAATAAAATATATGTACATTTAAAATTTATAAACTTATACATAATACATATGTTTGAAATATTTATCCAATAATATATTATTTCACTTTTCAAAATTAATTATATTTCAAAGACCAATATATATATAACATTAAAATCGTGTGAATACAAGATATTGTTATATCACCTAACGGTTATGCTCGAAAACTTAATCTGATATAACTTATTTATGCGCCAACCCTTACTTTAATTTCTCAAAGGCTCTAGTTAAAATATCTATTTATAAATCGAATCAATGAACAAGGGTTACTATCTTTTACCTAACTAATATATCTAATATACATAATCACGTTCTATATACGTTGCAAGTTATCAACCAAGTGTTATGAAATTCAACCCTCCACCAACCTTTGATTAATCCTCGATAAGAACACTGTCGTTCTTGCATGCGCATCATTTCACTAAATTTCCGAATACCGTTAAAAATGTAATAGTCTCTTAAATCATAGTGGACCTTACGACGGAGACTCGTGATCATAATTCAATGTATCCGATAATTCAATCATTTGATATTATCTTTTAATCTCGTTGATAAACTTACACCGAACAAATATGTTTATGTAACATATTCATTCAATACCTTGATAGCATTTCCAAGTTCAAAAAAAATAGATCTCATAGCTTATATTCATATTAACTAATCCGTTCAATGTTTTATTAATATATCTCAATTTAATAAGCACACATGTATATGCATATATATTTATTTACACATAATTGTTCGTGAATCGTTAGGCATGGTCAAAGGGTATTTGATTAAATGAATATAGTTTCAAAACTTTTGAGACTCAAACATTACAGATTTGCTTATCGTGTCGGATATATATAAAGGTTAAAGTTTAAATTTGTTCGGAAATCTCCGGGTCATCACAGTACCTACCCGTTAAAAGAAATTTCGTCCCGAAATTTGATAGAGGTCGTCATAGCTAACAGTAAGAATGTTATTATGACGAATATAAGTCGATAATAGAGTTTTATCATCATTGAATAATCTGATAAAATGATTTGTTTTTGTGAAGAGCTCGAATGAAGTTAACACTTAAGAGTGAAAATGAATATATGCAAGTTTGACTTAACTGGTGATGTAGTCAAGATTTATTTCCGGAATTTAAGGAATTTGGAAGAAATCTTCATAATAAGATTTGATTCTTCAGTAATTAAGGAGATTCAGATCTTCTTTGGTTAAACGCGATAATCTGCTTCGATTGCTCTGTCGGGTATATTTCCTATAAATCTACCCTCTCCATTTCCTTACAACTCACACCTTTTATTCTTTCTTCCTCAATTCCTACCTTAAAATATTCGTTAATATGCTTCATCCCATCCTGATCCTTGATATCCTCTTAATTTTCATATATGTCGTTCTTCTTTTTAATTTGCCACCGGAAGAATCTATTTACTTCTACTATACGCTAGGGTTTATAGTGTTTTTAGTTCTCCCGTGTCTTTATATTGCTATCTGTATTGACATCTACGGTTTATAATTTACGAGTGGTTGTTGGGTTTTATATATTCCTTTATATCTCGATGTCCCTGCTTCTGTCTTCTATAATCATCGTCATCCACAGTTAATGTTCTCTCCTAACTGCTGCGATTTTTACTACAATTTTTATTTCGGAGCTTCATTCTTTTTCTTTTCCTCCTCTTTAACTAAGCATCTCTTGTAATGGTCCGGAATTCGTATGTATGGATTTCAGAAGGAATATAGTAATTGTTCTAAGAAGGAAAGGGTAATGGCAAATCCTGATTTGTTAAATTACCAGAATACCCTGGAAAAGACCGAATCATCAAGAAATATTTTCTTGATATATTTTAAGATTAGTTAGAATGTAAGAGTCGTGTAAATGGCACATGATGACGGTATGTTCTGTGAATCATCACGTTCCATTAGAAACTTAACATGAATTAATGTAATATAATGACGTTGATCAAGTGTCATTATATTATACTAACTCATGCATCAGTTCCCAATACTACTTCAAAAACATTCATATTCGAATTTTTTTCAGAATTTAGAAATTAACACGGTTTCTTTTATGTTGCAGATATTACGGAGAGATAAATTATCTCAGATAAGAATAATTGTGATAATATCTCCAGAAATATGGAGAATACGTATAATGGGAGATACGAAGATATCTTATAATTTTTAAGATATGATGATGATGAAGAATATCTGTCTGTGAAGGTTTAGAATGAGAAGTAAGGTGTTTGCTAACGAGTTCGGCAGGCACCGAATCATTTGGATCCTTTGAAGGCAGATTCAGCCCCTGTGATTTGTCCACGGCTTCCTTCATACTTTGTTCAATCCGTTTTTCAGTACCAAATCCTTTCTTTTTCTGAGCTTTACCAACTCACTATCTTCTATCATCAAACTTTTGACCGTTTAGACCGTCTACCATTTTTATGTTTCCTCCGCATTTAATGCTATAATATCTGAATTACTGGTTATCAATCCGAGGTGGGTTCCGAAGAATTGTGTTTTAGATGATTAAACGCTGGTGGTAATATGGTGGAATATGAAAGGTTCCCCAGTAACAATGACGAAAGGGCAACGTATCTATCGGGTTTATAATAAGACTGGTCCGACTGAAAAGTCGAAGTTGACTTGTTGAAGCTGTGACAAAATTGGCTACTTTGAAAAGGAATCAAAATGTTGTTTTTGCTAATAGATAATAAAGGAATCGACACGGTTACGTGTTGAACTTTGGTTTCGAGAGTTTTTCAGGTACAAGACTTCGGGTAATGTGTGGTTGGATCATCATCTCGATTGTTCATTATTTGAAGTGTCTTTCAAAAAAAAAATTCAAAGGGTTTTAAGTGCAGATTGTCATTGTCAACATCCAAAGGATGAAATCGTCATGAATCTCGACTGATTCTCAAATCCTTCTAAGTGTTACGAATAAGAGTGATTTCTTATCACAGTTTTGAAGTCAAAATATAGCTTCTAATTACGTAGGAATATAAGAGCGATGATTTCGATTATATCTCGAATTGAATTCTGAAATTTCAAAATCAGAATATGTAATCAGATTCGAATGAATATGATTGTTTTTGATTTCTATAGAAGAATGTATATTATTGTGAAAGTAGGGAGTATAGTTGATGATTGTTAAATCAGAATTGAAGAATGTAATACATTAATTGTGAATATCTCGCGGGTATTACCTACCCGTTAAAAAAATTCACAGATAATATTTTGAACAAGGATTTTCATTACAATCTTTATGAAAATATATGTGGGTATATTTTCTTCAGATGTAGTACAGATTCAATGAGTTAATATCATACTAAGCTCATTTGATTTTCGGATTAAATTAGAAATGAATTTTCTCTAAAACATTAGAGATTACATAATCTTCGCGAAGTATTTCACTAATGTAATCAATGCTTCAATGTTTATATGTATTTCCTTAGTGAATCATGCTGATGCTCATAGAACTGTTGCTAACTTCGCAAGATAAGAATATTGTTTTCCCGTAAATTTCGGGTATATCGAAGATGAAAGTGTATAATCAAACATGTTATTGAATGATACACTTGATTTATTATGAACCGGAGTTCATTAGATTGAAACAGAGATTGTGGTTAACGATGATTAAGTTGTTAATGAAGGATGTACATCATAAGATATTAGTAATATGAATTTAAACGAGTAGTATCTACTCTTTTTCAATTCATACTTAATAGCTTAGTACAAAAAGATTTATTATAATTCCAGAATTCATATATATAAAATATATAATAATTCTTCAGAAGGAATGAGTTAATGCTATATAACTCGTTGATACAACATATTCGTTGTTGATTGGTAACGATTTTCACAGTGATTCTTGAACTGATGAGATTTGTGATGTCATAGGTGTTGCTGATTCTGACGATGCTGACGTTACTGACTATACTGGTGATGCTAACGGTACTGTTGCTGCTGATGATACTTCCGGTAATTGCTAGTGATGCTTGTATAACAAGTAAATCGCGCACCATCCTTGTTAGGGTTTCGTCTCTTCCTTGACTCATTTTGGTTCACTCATCTGATTTAGGGTTAGGGTGGAAATAGATAATCTCTAAGACTTTAGAGATTACATAATCGCCATAGAATATTCCTCCGATGAAGTTATGAATCAATACTTCATCGTTTGTTGTTGTTGGTACTCCTTGGTATCTATGATGCGTGTGATGTTGATATCCGATATACAGATTGGAATATTGAGGTGTGTGATGCGGATGTGATTGTTGGTGGTGGTAATGATCCTGTTGTTGATGGTGGTGCTGTTGATGCCGGTGATGCTGCTGGAGCTTATGGTTTTGAGGCTTGCGATGTGGATGTTACTGGCGGTACCGGTTATGCTGCTGGTGCTGCTGATGATGTTTGTAACCTTCGCACCGTATTTTCCAAAGCCACCACCCGAGCACGAAGCTTGTTGACTTCTTCTATCACACCGGGATGGTCAGCAGTTCGGACGAGCGGATAGATATAATCTAGAATTTGGTGTAGTATATAATCGTGACGAGATACTCTGGAAATGAGAGAGAAAATTGTTTCTCGAATAGGTTCACCGGTAAGTGCTTCAGGTTCATTGCCAAGAGGGCAATGTGGTGGATGGAAGGGATCACCTTCTTCTTGTCTCCAATGATTGAGGAGGCTACGAACCCATCCCCAATTCCTCCAGAATAGGTGATGACTGATTGGTTGATCTATTCCGGTCACACTACTTTCGGAGCTTGAATGGGATTCCATTTCGGAATCTGAGTGACTTGAACTGATGACGAATTCCATTTCGTACGATTGGATAAAGGATTTTTTTTTTTTCGATATGAAATGATTTTGGCTAACGGATGGTATTCTAATTACATAGAATATATATATATATATATATATATATATATATATATATATATATATATATATATATATATATATATATATATATATATCAAAAGATTTCGTAGATTACGGAGGACTTTGCGGGATATGTCAGGCAAAGTTTAAAGTAACAGATACGATAAGATATGATTTAGCAGATATGCTAAGATATGAATTTTTGTCTATACACTATTCATGCAATCAATACAGCAAGACGT
This sequence comes from Rutidosis leptorrhynchoides, assembly GCF_046630445.1. NCBI lineage: Eukaryota > Viridiplantae > Streptophyta > Magnoliopsida > Asterales > Asteraceae > Rutidosis > Rutidosis leptorrhynchoides. The sequence continues at coordinate 206,895,255 of NC_092340.1, forward strand.
GTCTTAGACTAAAAATGATAAGCAGGTAATTTTCTGAGGATGATAAGTAGTTAATTTTCGACACAAAATGATAAGCAAAACTTTTGACATGCAGATACGGTCGAAGTCCAGACTCACTAATGCATCCTATCGACTTATCAGTTAGACACACTAATGCAGACCTGGTTCGCTAAGACCACCGCTCTGATACCAACTGAAAGGACCCGTTCATATACATTATAAACGATTCACAATAGTTGATTACATTGCGAGGTATTTGACATCTATATGATACATTTTACAAACATTGCATTCGTTTTTAAAAGACAAACTTTCTTTACATCGAAAATTGACAGGCATGCATACCATTTCATAATATCCACTATCCAACTATAAACTGATTTAATAATAATCTTTGATGAACTCAATGACTCGAATGCAACGTTCTTCAAAATATGCTATGAAAGACTCCAAGTAATATCTTTAAAATGAGCAAATGCACAGCGGAAGATTTCTTTAACACCTGAGAATAAACATGCTTTAAAGTGTCAACCAAAAGGTTGGTGAGTTCATTAGTTTATCATAATCATTTATTTCCATCATTTTAATAGACCACAAGAATTTCACTTTCAGTTCTCATAAATATACGTCCCATGCATAGAGACAAAAATAATCATTCATATGGTGAACACCTGGTAACCGACATTAACTAGATACATATAAAAATATCCCCTATCATTCCGGGATCCTCCTTCGGACATGATATAAATTTCGAAGTACTAAAGCATCCGGTACTTTGGATGGGGTTTGTTAGGCCCAATAGATCTATCTTTAGGATTCGCGTCAATTAGGGTGTCTGTTCCCTAATTCTTAGATTACCAGACTTAATAAAAAGGGGCATATTCGATTTCGATAATTCAACCATAGAATGTAGTTTCACGTACTTGTGTCTATTTCGTAAAACATTTATAAAAGTTGCGCATGTATTCCCAGCCCAAAAATATAAAAGGTAAAAAGGCAAATGAAACTCACCATACTGTATTTTGTAGTAAAAATACATATAACATCATTGAACAAGTGTAGGGTTGGCCTCGGATTCACGAACCTAAATTATTCATATATATTTATGTATTTGTCAATATTTGTCTAATACATTAAGTTAAGTCATAGTGTATCACAATCCTAATGCTCGAGTCAAATACGCAAAAGTTAACAAAGTTCAATTTGACTTAAAATGATTTCCCAAAATTTTATATATATGATTATTATATAGTTTCAGTATCGTCGTTTGAATATTTAAAAGATTTGTTAAAGTATATAATTCACTTTCTAATAAGTAAAGCTTTATTTAAAATATACTTTTATATATCTTAAGTAGTAAATTTGTAAAGTTCCTTATCGTAAAATAATATAATAAATGTAATTATATTATTCGTATATTTGTTTGATAAAAATAACCTTGATAATAATAATAAGTAAAAGTTGTATTATTTTGTATTGATAATTATTATTATTCTACTAATAATAATAACAATATTTATATTTACGAAAATGGTATTATAACAATATGATAATTCTTATTACTAATGAAATTCTATATTAATAATGATACTCCTATTAAAATAATGATTTTTGTAAAGATGATATTTTTAATATTAAATATAATAATTTTAATGATAATAATAGTATAACTTTAACGATAGTAATAATAATAAAATAACAATTTTTAATGATACTACTTATTATAGATAATGATAATATTAATAATAATAATAATAATTAGATAATAGTTATGACGACGATTATAACGACGATAATAATAATCATTTTTAATAATAATACAAAAATTCATTTGACGATAACTTCTAATCCATCCGTCAAAATCATTCGGTATCTAAAGGAAAAGTTCTTAGTTTTTCGCTAGCTTTCCAACGACATGCATATCTTATATCTTATCTCATCCCTAGTATAACAACCTTTAAGATTCAACATACCTTATCTAAGGGCAATATCAAATATACAAGCATGCATAATTCTATTTTCTCGAGCACTAGTCAGGGATATACTATTAGTAAATAAAAGTTAAGTTATGAGTGCTCACGTATCAATATTGAGATTCAATATTGCAGGAAAGATACGCAAACGCAACGGAGATGATAAACACTAGTTTGACCTCACGAGCATAACCTCGAACATTACCCATTACCTCCATAGCTCTAACCCATAATTTCCTTAGCTTTATCCTACTCATAAAACTTGTCTTGAAATGACCCGCTCATGAACTCGTCGTAATATTTTATGTATAATAAATAATATCACTCCTAACACTACTAATACTTGATAATAAGATTAATAATAATAATAATCCTAATAATAATAATAATAATAATAATGATAATAATATTATTAATATATATTAATATAGAGAGAGATCGAGAGGTTGAGTGTATCAAAACTGAAACCAGCATCGGGTTAGTTTTATAGACAAGAGCTACCACCGACACTCATGCGATCGCATGAGTGTCTAATACCAAATTAATGCCAGCGCGTGACACAACATAACATCACACAAATTGGTTTCTCAATTACAACGTGTTTATTAAGTATTATAATATAAATATTATTTAATCTATAGAATTAATTAAATATTATATTATATTTACGCTCATGGTAAAAATATAACTTTTACAAAAATGACACGGTCGTGGTCTCACGACTCATGTACCACTTTCGATTTTTCGGGCGCACTTTCGTACGTTAAGAAAACTAGCCTTTTACGTTACGTGACGTGTACCTTTTACAAAAATTAGACTTACTCAACAATAAATTACCTTTATAAAAATATCACTTGTAAAATTTAGCGTTGTGGTCATTTACTTATTTAAATCAAAGTCTCGTTGTTTATCAAAATATTTTATTTTAGGTTAAACATTTTGTGACATGTACCTTTATTAATAACTAGACTTAAGTTAATTAAAAATTAACCCACTCAAAGTGTAACTTAATCTTTTGAGTGTTTTGGTCATTTCCTTTTATAGATCGACGTCGCAAAATATATATTTAATCTTATTAGTTTGAATCAAAACGTTTTATGACTAAAATAAAATATATGTACATTTAAAATTTATAAACTTATACATAATACATATGTTTGAAATATTTATCCAATAATATATTATTTCACTTTTCAAAATTAATTATATTTCAAAGACCAATATATATATAACATTAAAATCGTGTGAATACAAGATATTGTTATATCACCTAACGGTTATGCTCGAAAACTTAATCTGATATAACTTATTTATGCGCCAACCCTTACTTTAATTTCTCAAAGGCTCTAGTTAAAATATCTATTTATAAATCGAATCAATGAACAAGGGTTACTATCTTTTACCTAACTAATATATCTAATATACATAATCACGTTCTATATACGTTGCAAGTTATCAACCAAGTGTTATGAAATTCAACCCTCCACCAACCTTTGATTAATCCTCGATAAGAACACTGTCGTTCTTGCATGCGCATCATTTCACTAAATTTCCGAATACCGTTAAAAATGTAATAGTCTCTTAAATCATAGTGGACCTTACGACGGAGACTCGTGATCATAATTCAATGTATCCGATAATTCAATCATTTGATATTATCTTTTAATCTCGTTGATAAACTTACACCGAACAAATATGTTTATGTAACATATTCATTCAATACCTTGATAGCATTTCCAAGTTAAAAAAAAATAGATCTCATAGCTTATATTCATATTAACTAATCCGTTCAATGTTTTATTAATATATCTCAATTTAATAAGCACACATGTATATGCATATATATTTATTTACACATAATTGTTCGTGAATCGTTAGGCATGGTCAAAGGGTATTTGATTAAATGAATATAGTTTCAAAACTTTTGAGACTCAAACATTTCAGATTTGCTTATCGTGTCGGATATATATAAAGGTTAAAGTTTAAATTTGTTCGGAAATCTCCGGGTCATCACACCAAGTGCTCAACCACTTAGAATATTTTTATTAAAATGTTTACATATGAAATCTTGTGGTCTATATTTATATCGCCGCCGGCATTAAACCTATATATATCTCACCAACTTTATGTTGACATTTTAAAGCATGTTATTTTCAGGTACGAATTAAGTCTTCCGCTGTGCATTAGCTCATATTAAGAACCTTACTTGGAGTCGATCATCGCAATGGGACCAACTGTTGAAGACTTCGTCCGAAGGATTAGTTTCGGATTCTTACAGTTGGTATCAGAGCGTTGGTCTTAGTGAACCAGGCCTTGCATTAGTGTGTCTAACTGGTAGTTGTTAGGATACATTAGTGAGTCTGGACTTCGACCGTGTCTGCATGACAAAAAGTTTTGCTTATCATTCATAGTCGGAAACTATCTGCTTATCATCTTTAGGAATTGCCTGCTTAAGTCTAGACACGTCTTATTGCATTTACTGCATTGATAGTGTATAGACAAATTCATATCCTAGCGTATCTATTACGGTAAACTTTGCCTAATATTTTCCGTAAATTTCTCCGTAATTTAAGGGATCCTGGTACTATATATATTTATGCATATTATGCATTGAGTATACCATCCAACTCTCATTGCTCTCACTAAGCTTTTCATACCAAAAATCTTTCTGTGATCGCGTACGATGGCCTCCACGAATCGACAAAGTTCCTCTGACCCCGAAGATAGTGTGACGGGAGCGCATCAACCGATCAACTACCGAGATTTCTTTAGAAAGTGGGGATGGATTCGCGAAATACTTACTCTATGGAGAAATGAAGAAGGTACTCCATATCATGAGCCGAATCTACCGCCTAATGTCGGAGTACTCGACCCGCTCACCGGCGAACCTGTTCGCAATACTGTTTATACCCTCGTTGCAAGAATCTTTTGTCTTGAGGCTACCATTAACGGAACTAGAGAAGATATCCAACCTCCATCTCACACTAATAACCGACCAGGGTTAGTAGAAGAAGTCAACGAACTTCGCGCTCGAGTAGTAGTCTTGGAGAATATGGTGTAAAACTTAACAGCTCCAGCAACATCACCGGCACCAACATCAACACCAGTACCACCAACAACCCAAGTTTCAACATCACCTGCCTCAACATCTCATTCTGTACCTCGAGCCTAATCATCGTTCTACGTATCGTTCTATCTACTTTATCTTCGTTCTACCTATCGTTCTACATCGATTATCTTCGCTTTACGTATCGTTCTACCTCATTTATCTTCGTTCGACATGGCAATTATGAAATCTCTAATGTTTTAGAAATCATGTAATCCAGTATTAACGATAAATCAAATGAGTATAATATTCTATTGACTCATTAAATTCATAATTACATCCGAAGAAAATATATATGCAAGTATATTTTCATAAATATTGTAATTAAAAATTCTTTTGTACAAACTGTTAATGATGAAAATATTTTAACGGGTGGGTAGTACCCGAGGAATATTTAGAATTCACATTAATAAGTTACACTGTACATTCTTCGAATCTGATTTAACGGTCATTTACTATCCTACCTACGACTACCGATATACGTATCCGTTCACCACAGAATAACCATTTCTATTCAAATTTCATATTTGGATTTTGACCTATCAGAATTCAACAAGTGGCATAATGAAGAAAATATTGGACAAAAATAAAAAGTGTTAGAAACAAACGAATTAATTAATTGAAATTGTGATAGGAATTCACGCTAACTGTTCCGGCTAACTGTTCCCAGCTAACTGATTAACATTTAATTTATCGCAATTTACATTCTCGCAATTTTATTTATCGTCATTTAATTTCTGTTATTTACTTTTATGCACTATAAATAACGGGACACGTATGCAAGGTTTCGACTTATCATATTGACCCATCTATATATATATTTTGGAACAACCGTAGACACTCTATATGTGAAGGTGGGAGTTGGCTATACAGGGTCGGAGTTGATTCCAAAATATATATATACTTTGAGTTGTGATCGACACCGAGACCGGTACACGGGTCACGATACGTATTATTTAATTCGAATATTATATATTAAATTATATATGAATCATTGAACCATCGGACTATTGAACTGCTAACTTTGGACAATTAAAATGAATTAAATTAAAATATTGATTATAACATATGAAACTAAATAATTCTTCAAGTTTGCCACTTGAATTCGTCATAAACTTCATTTGCACCCCGACAATTTCAATCCGCGTTCAAATCTTTTCATGATTCTTGAAAACACCTCGATCGAGAAGTTGAACCAGCCGCACCTCGTCTACGGAAGAAAGATTTATGCATACAGTTATGCACCTGAAAAACTTTTGAAACCGAAGTTATAGATTAAATCGTACCCGCGTCGAATTCTTTATCATTCATCAGCAAAAACAACCTTACAATTCCTTTTCAAGAAGCTAATTTTGTCACAGCTCCACTTCGACTTCTCAGTGAGACTACTCTTATTATAACCTCGATATTTATACCTTGTTCTTTTGCCATCATTACCAGAAAACCTTTTATATTACACAACATCATCAGCAGACATACCAGCAACTCGTTATCTCTTTGGTGAAATCCGCAATTAGTATTTTGAAAATCTCGCAGAACTTCTCCAGTTATATCTATAGCGTCTATCCCTAAGAATTTTATACTTTGAATGTGAAGTTTCTGAAAAACACCCTGAACTGTGAAGTAGTTCTGGAAATGCTGATGAAGCAGCAAAAATCGTAAACGACCTTAACAGTCAAAAGTTTGACGATAAAGTACAATATGTTGGTAAAGCTCAGAAAAAGAGAAGGATGGAAACTGGAAAACGAATTGAGCAAAGTATGAAAGAGGCTGTGGACAAATCATAAATAATAAGTTTGACTTCAAAGAATCCAAACGATTCAGTGCCTGCTAAAACCGTTAGTAAGAACCCTACTCCTTATTCTAAACCTTTCCGGATGATATTCTTCATCGTCATCTTATTTTAGATATTATAAGATATCTTCATATCTTCCGTTATATATATTCTCCATACTCCTGGAGATATTTTCACAACAATTCCTATCTGCGATCATGTATCTCTCCGTAATATCTGCGTTATAAAAGAAACTGTGTTAGTTCCTAAATTCTGAAACCTTCGAAATTAAAATATAAATGTTTTGAAGTAGTGTTGGGAACTGATGCATGAATTAGTATAATATAATGAAACTTGATCAACTTCATTATATTACAGTAAGTCATGTTAAGTTTCTAATGGATGTGATGATTCACAGTACCATCATCATGTGCCATGTTACACGACTCTTTCATTCTATTTAATTTCTAAGCATATCATGGAAATATTTCCTTGATATTACTGTTCTTCCGTAATTTCAACATTTTACTAATAAATCGTGCAATTTCATTCTCTTTCTGATTAGAAGATTTCCGTAATTTCTTTGAATTTCGGAAATCAACCGTGACTACGTCAAAAGTTAAATCTCTATCTCAATCTTTTGTGACAGCTTCACTCGTACGCTTTACATGATTGAACGTTTTATCTATATTACTCAATGATGATAAAACTCTATTTATCCACTCATATTCGTCATGAAAACATACTTATTGTCAACCATGACAATCTCTACCAAATTTCGGGGACGAAATTTTTTTAACGGGTGGGTACTGTAACGACCCGGAAATTTCCGACCAAATTTAAACTTTAATCTCTATATGTTTCCGACACGATAAGCAAAAATCCTAATTTTGAGTCTAGAAAGTTTGAAATCTATATTTGGATAATTAGTTACCCTTTTGACCAAGCCTGACAATTCACGAACATTTATGTGTATATACGATATATTAATTGATAACGTTAACAAGGTATTAGATATATAATATTAGGTTTCGATATAAGATTACTATATTTATCGGCGAGAGTAAAAGATAATATAATTTTATAAATATCTGAAACTGGCTTTGTAAAAATATTAATGAGTTCTATAAATTTTAAGCTTACTAAAATTTTACTTAGGACCTAGTTATTACATTTCAACACTTTATATCTTTCACCCATAAATAAGAGGGACAGTTGAGGTAATTTTTATTTAATAGTTAATGACTAAATTTTATACCATAATAATCAAAATAAATAAAGACTTTTAATTTTTTTAAAATTTGGAATTTATCAGAGAACTTTATTCGCCACTAATTATCAAACGGAGCTCGAAATACTATACCTAACCAAGTGTCGGCAGATAAATATTTTATGCAAGCTGTAAACCTGTTTCTTACTATTATTGATTGTTATCATATTATAAAATTTTTATTTGAATTACAAGTTGCATTATAAAAGATGATACATGCGTTTGCTATAACAACACCCACAAATATATCTCTCTTTCATTCTTTCTTTCCCTCTCTTATTTGTGATCACCAAGAACTATCACCGTATACCACTATACCACATCGCATTTCATAAAAACGATCACCTTGAGCCCTTCTTCTTCATGAATCACAAACCGCCAACCATCTATCTCCACCGTCATCACCCCGAATCCACCACAACACCATCACCCATCGTCACCACTGTTTGAACCATCACAAACACATACCACTTGTGTGCTATTTAATCGGTTTCTTCATCGATAAATATGATATTTGATCTCTTTCCTTTTATCTTCTCCGCCACCACCGAAGTCCACCGTCCCCCTAATCATTACTATAACAACAAATAATCACCAAGAATTTCAACTATCAACCTCTTCATCTCTAAATATATACATATACATATGTAACTAAAAACATCACTGCCATAACCATCACTATTATCGCCACCTTTCACCTTCCTTTATCAAAACACCACACCATGAAACCCATTTCCATATTTTCATCATGAACCACCGTCAACGAGTCACCTTCAACCATGATGATCACCGTAAACACCGCGTCGCCAACAAATGCACCCCAAACAAAATCCATTTAAATCTTCTATTATTCGAACAAGATCATCATTATCATCACCTTTCTGTTGCAACCTCTTTTTATGTTTTAACCCTCACAAAACCACCGCTAAAACACCATCGTTATATATATATTCTATCCTCTTCCTTTCCCTTTTTCTTTTTGCAGCTCGAAACATTTCTGAACCTTCTTACAGTTTTGCTGCAAAGATTGTATTGCTACAACCCTGCGTTATTTCTCCTCTTTCGAGTTCCAAACACTAAATACCTACTTACTATATATAATCCTTTTTATCTCGAAACCCGCCTATTTTATTCAAGTAATTTCTCTTTTGGCCGCCAAATATCAAAGTGGATAACCCCACTAGTTTATAAAAAAGATTTTGGTCGGCCATCTAAAGGGACCTCACCTCCACTTGAAACCGAAAGTTTGGGTATTCAAAACAATTAAGTTATTCATGCAAGTGTTACACGTGTTTCCTTGTTTTTATGAGAATTCTATCACCACAAAAGTATTATTGTTGCTGCTACGAAACGTTTTCCTATTTCTGTAACAAACGTGATGATAAGGAGTTAGGTGATGAATTATTTGAACCATGACAATGATATAATTATGCTAAACGAATATAAAAGTGAGTGGGGGATGTAGGGTTAAAGATAGGGACGTATCTTGCTTTCCAAATTCTATAATCGATGAAATATAGCTTCTTTAATTTGATTACAAATTGACTCGGGACTGTTGGACTGAGGGTTTGCATATATAATTTGGGCCGTGACAATCTATTAATCAGTTGGGCCGAGAACTAGATTTCCTAGTTGGGCCAAAAAGATATAAGAACAAGAAATTAAGGTTTATATTTAAATGGTTCGAGCTAATTCCAGTAAAAGAAAGAGTGGAGCCATGGTCGTGGGTATTGTTGGGTAATCAAGAGGTCATGGGATCGAGTCTTGCATGCAACAATTCTTTTTAGGATGGCTTTTGAAAGGGTATACATATTTCATTATTATTATTATTAATATAATCATTAAATTAATACTAGTATTATCATTAAAATTATCATTTTATTAAAAACTATCATTTTTATTGAAGTTATCATTTTTAGTAAAATTATTATTATTATTTTTATCATTATTAGTATTACTTTTATCATTATTTTTATTATTATCATCATTATCATTTTATGAACCTAAATATTATTTTTATGAAAATTACTATTTTATTAATTTATTAATTTTATGAATATTATAATTACTACTAATATTATTATCATCACTATTGTTAACATTAAAATTATTATTTTTTTTACATTATTTATCTAAAGTATACAAAATTAAATATAGTTCAATTATTAATGAAACCTATATTTTATTAAAATAAAAATTATTAATAAATATATATAAAGTTGATCGATTACTACCATATGTGTTAATATATATATATACCTGATATAGGTTCGTGAATTCGAGACCAACCTTGCATTGTTCAATGATGTTATATGTATTTTTACTACAAAATACAGTATGGTGAGTATATAGTCCCACTTTTAAATTCTAAGTATTTCGGGATGAGAATACATGTATTTTATGTTTTACGTTATGGACACAAGTTACTGAAAAATATATTCTACGTTGAGTTGTACCACTGGCATACTTCCCTGTAGCTTGGTAACTGTTATTTACAGCGGTATTGTAAACGCGAATCCTGTTGATAGATCTATCGGGCCTGACAACCCCAACCGGACTGGACGACCAGTATTCAACGGTTGCACAGTACTTCGTTTCGTAACTACACTTGGTACGGTGTAGTAAGATTTCATAATAAAGGGAATATGCAACGTGATTAAATGTTAAGTATGGTTACCAAGTGCTCAACCACTTAGAATATTTTTATTAAAATGTTTACATATGAAATCTTGTGGTCTATATTTATATCGCCGCCGGCATTAAACCTATATATATCTCACCAACTTTATGTTGACATTTTAAAGCATGTTATTTTCAGGTACGGATTAAGTCTTCCGCTGTGCATTAGCTCATATTAAGAACCTTACTTAGAGTCGATCATCGCAATGGGACCAACTGTTGAAGACTTCGTCCGAAGGATTAGTTTCGGATTCTTACATGCTTGCTGTAATGTCTGCCAGAATCTTGAAATAAATCTGCCATCCCTATCAGAGATAATAGAGATTGGTATTCCATGTCTGGAGATGACTTCCTTCAAATACAGTCATGCTAACTTCTCCATCTTGTCATCTTCTCTTATTGGCAGGAAGTGTGCTGATTTGGTGAGACGATCAACTATTACCCAAATAGTATCAAAACCACTTACAGTCCTTGGCAATTTAGTGATGAAATCCATGGTAATGTTTTCCCATTTCCATTCTGGGATTTCGGGTTGTTGAAGTAGACCTGATGGTTTCTGATGCTCAGCTTTGACCTTAGAACACGTCAAACATTCTCCTACGTATTTAGCAACATCGGCTTTCATACCCGGCCACCAAAAATGTTTCTTGAGATCCTTGTACATCTTCCTCGTTCCAGGATGTATTGAGTATCTGGTTTTATGAGCTTCTCTAAGTACCATTTCTCTCATATCTCCAAATTTTGGTACCCAAATCCTTTCAGCCCTATACCGGGTTCTGTCTTCCCGAATATTAAGATGCTTCTCTGATCCTTTGGGTATTTCATCCTTTAAATTTCTCTCTTTTAAATCTCCTTGTTGCGCCTCCTTTATTTGAGTAGTAAGGTTATTATGAATCATTATATTCATAGATTTTACTCGAATGGGTTCTCTGTCCTTCCTGCTCAAGGCATCGGCTACCACATTTGCCTTCCCCGGGTGATAACGAATCTCAAAGTCGTAATCATTCAATAATTCAATCCACCTACGCTGCCTCATATTCAGTTGTTTCTGATTAAATATGTGTTGAAGACTTTTGTGGTCGGTATATGTAATACTTTTAACCCCATATAAGTAGTGCCTCCAAGTCTTTAATGCAAAAACAACTGCGCCTAATTCCAAATCATGCGTCGTATAATTTTGTTCGTGAATCTTCAATTGTCTAGACGCATAAGCAATCCCCTTCGTTCGTTGCATTAATACACAACCGAGACCTTGCTTTGATGCGTCACAATAAATCACAAAATCATCATTCCCTTCAGGCAATGACAATATAGGTGCCGTAGTTAGCTTTTTCTTCAATAACTGAAACGCTTTCTCTTGTTCATCATTCCATTCAAATTTCTTCCCTTTATGCGTTAATGCAGTTAAGGGTTTTGCTATTCTAGAGAAGTCTTGGATGAACCTTCTGTAGTAACCAGCTAGTCCTAAAAACTGGCGTATGTGTTTCGGAGTTTTCAGGGTTTCCCACTTTTCAACAGTTTCTATCTTTGCCGGATCCACCTTAATACCTTCTTTGTTCACTATGTGACCAAGGAATTGAACTTCTTCCAACCAAAATGCACACTTTGAAAACTTAGCGTACAATTCTTCCTTCCTCAATACTTCTAACACCTTTCTCAAATGTTCACCGTGCTCTTGGTCATTCTTTGAGTAAATAAGTATGTCATCAATGAAAACAATGACAAACTTGTCAAGGTATGGTCCACACACTCGGTTCATAAGGTTCATGAACACAGTTGGTGCATTAGTTAAACCAAATGGCATGACCATAAACTCGTAATGACCATAACGTGTTCTGAAAGCAGTCTTTGGAATATCATCTTCTTTCACCCGCATTTGATGATACCCGGAACGTAAGTCAATCTTTGAATAAACAGACGAGCCTTGTAGTTGATCAAATAAGTCGTCGATTCTCGGTAGTGGGTAGCGGTTATTGATGGTAAGTTTGTTCAACTCTCGGTAGTCGATACACAACCTGAATGTACCATCTTTCTTCTTGACAAACAAAACAGGAGCTCCCCACGGTGATGTGCTTGGTCGAATGAAACCACGCTCTAAAAGTTCTTGTAATTGGCTTTGCAGTTCTTTCATCTCGCTGGGTGCGAGTCTGTAAGGAGCACGAGCTATTGGTGCAGCTCCAAGTACAAGATCTATTTGAAATTCAACGGATCGATGTGGGGGTAATCCCGGTAATTCTTTCGAAAATACATCGGGAAATTCTTTTGCAATGGGAACATCATTGATGCTCTTTTCTTCAGTTTGTACTTTCTCGACGTGTGCTAGAACAGCATAGCAACCTTTTCTTATTAGTTTTTGTGCCTTCAAATTACTAATAAGATGTAGCTTCGTGTTGCCCTTTTCTCCGTACACCATTAAGGGTTTTCCTTTTTCTCGTATAATGCGAATTGCATTTTTGTAACAAACGATCTCTGCTTTCACTTCTTTCAACCAGTCCATACCGATTATCACATCAAAACTCCCTAACTCTACTGGTATCAAATCAATCTTAAATGTTTCGCTAACTAGTTTAATTTCTCGATTCCGACATATATTATCTGCTGAAATTAATTTACCATTTGCTAATTCGAGTAAAAATTTACTATCCAAAGGCGTCAATGGACAACTTAATTTAGCACAAAAATCTCTACTCATATAGCTTCTATCCGCACCCGAATCAAATAAAACGTAAGCAGATTTATTATCAATAAGAAACGTATCCGTAACAAGCTCCGGGTCTTCCTGTGCCTCTGCCGCATTAATATTGAAAACTCTTCCGCGGCCTTGTCCATTCGTGTTCTCCTGGTTCGGGCAATTTCTAATAATGTGGCCCGGTTTTCCACATTTATAACAAACTACATTGGCGTAACTTGCTCCGACACTACTTGCTCTGCCATTACTCGTTCCGACACCATTTGTTCCTTTCGTTCTATTAACCCCTGGTCCGTAAACCTCACACTTCGCCGCGCTATGACCATTTCTTTTACACTTGTTGCAAAATTTGGTGCAGAACCCGGAGTGATACTTTTCACACCTTTGGCATAGCTGCTTCTGATTGTTGTTGTTATTGCGGTTATTATTGTTGTTGGGATGATTGTTGTAGTTGCTGTTGTTGTTGTTGTTGTTGTTGGGCCGTTTGTTGTAGTTGCGATTGATGTTGCGATTGTTGGGATAATTGTTGCGATTATTGTTGTAATTGCTGTTGTTGTTGTATTGGTGATTCTTATTGTCATAACCCGTCCTTAACCATAAGAACGTGTTAGATAACGTATGATTTCATTGCGAGGTATTGACCTCTATATGCGACATTTTTAAAAGAGAAACTGCATATATTATACATTACAAACCATAACCATTATTTTTGTTACAAGCTTTAGACAATAAAAAGATGATTATCGTTTAGCGATAATCTTCGACTTACAAACTTTACATATAATGATAACAACACGATTTCGAGCATATTTTACAACACAAATCCTTGGGTATGCAGTTTTATTTTTGACACAAATATGCGTACGCAAGATCCTGCTCAAATTCAACATAATGCAGCGGAAGCTTTAGTAATCACCTGAGAATAGACATGTTTTTAAAAGGTCAACATAAAGTTGGTGAGATATAGGTTTAATGCCGGCAGCAATATATATATATAGACCACAAGATTTCGTATATAAACAGTTTAATAAAAATATTCTAAGTGGTTGAGCACTTGGTAACCATACTTAACATTTAATCACGTCGCATATTCCCTTTATTATGAAATCTTACTACACCGTACCAAGTGTAGTCACGAAACGAAGTACTGTGCAACCGTTGAATACTGGTCGTCCAGTCCGGTTGGGGTTGTCAGGCCCGATAGATCTATCAACAGGATTCGCGTTTACAATACCGCTGTAAATAACAGTTACCAAGCTACAGGGAAGTATGCCAGTGGTACAACTCAACGTAGAATATATTTTTCAGTTACTTGTGTCCATAACGTAAAACATAAAATACATGTATTCTCATCCCGAAATATTTAGAGTTTAAAAGTGGGACTATATACTCACTTTCGTCTTGATGATATATATATAATTTGACTTGGTCTCCGGTTGATATCACGAACCTATCCATATATAATATATCAATACCTTTTCTTTTTAAACAAACGTCACATATATATACTTGTTATACTTTTAATACTTTGAATAATTCCTTAGTCCGTAGTTAGCAGTTCGTTGTTAGTAATTCAATTTTAATGGTTCATTTTTAGATGTTTAATATACCCGCAATGAAATAAATAAAACCCCCAACGAAATAAATAAAACCCCATCGTATATGTATTGGTCGAGATTAATCTTGACCCATGGTACCGGTGTTGTCAAATGACGTGTTGCGTACATAAAGTACCGGTGTTGTCAAATGACGTGTTGCGTACAATCATGGGATCTTATGATTAATCTTCTCGTGTTGTTTACGGGTGATCCTGAACCATATAAAATTGAATTATAAGTACATATATATAAAATATCATGTTAACTTAAAAAGATGTGATTTATTTAATTTTTTTCCAATTATTTTCGTGGCTAAACTAGTCTTGGATATCCGATTTTGTTTCGGTCATAGTTTCTTCGTTACAACTCCGTTTTCGTTGATTCAACTTGCCATCTCCTTGGATCGAGTCCCTCTTTAAGACTATGAACTGTAAATACCTTAGTTTGTATTCAAAATCACACGGCATAGGTCAAACTTTAGTGAAACTTATGAAGTTAATCATTTTCCATCATGTAAACAACCTCAAATGATTATTTTTCTAAAAATACTTATACTTTGAGTTAAATCATGAAATTTTTATGTGTTATCATATTCATAGTAAAAATCATTTTTCCAGAAAATAAACCTCCAATTCAAAGTTTAAGATGGTTTTTAATTATCCAACCCAAAACAGCCCCCGGTTGCACTCCGACGTCGTAAATTCAGTTTTTAAGGTGTTCTTTGAAAAACCAAGTTATACCTTGTTAAGTTAGCATATAATTAAGATATGTTACAGGTCTTGAAGTATTTTAAAAGTTAAGTTAGAAGGATCTATTTAGTTTGCGAACAAGTTTGAAATCATTCAAACTATGTTCTAGTTTATAAACTCTTATATATATAGCTTTAAATATATGAATTGAAAAAGAGTTGAAGTAGAGTTTTTACCTCAAGTTTAAAATGTAAAGTTGCTGGAAAGAAGTAGTAAAATAAAAGTTGAGAGAGTTCTTGCAAGTGTGTGTGAAAATTGGAAGTAAAATTTGGAAAATGAATGTGTAAAAATGAGTTAGAAATGGTGCTTATTTATAGGCTTGAAAATTTGGTTTTTAGTGAAAATATCTAAGATAAGTTAAAATTTATTATGTCATGAATGACATATTATTCCAATAATTGAAGATTTCTATTGGTATATACCAATAGTAAATACTTCTAGAAGCTGTGTATAGTACCCTAGATATACGTATAGGATTATTGAGGAAACGGAACGAGAATTCAAATATAACTATCTTTTGTAAATATACTTATATTGTTTTATGTATAAAAGCCCTTTAAAAATGATTAAATACATTACTTATACGATATATGTATAAACATTATAAATCATCAGTATTTATGTCAAATAACGTTACGTAGGTTATTGTTTTGAAAACTTAAGTTAGTAGTTTCAAAATATACTTATGACTTTTTGTTATTAATACAAAATGAGATATTAAAACATCCTTAGATCATGTTAAATATGTATGTATAATTATCATATATTGTATAGTTCGTGATATCATCAGTCAAACTAGACGGTCAAACGTTGTGTAAAACTCTTTTCAAAAACATAAGTCTCAACAATTTGGATTGCTTATCATGTTGGTAAGGTTTAATTTATGTAAATATTAATCTCATAAGTATAGAACGATCGGAAAAGTGCGGGTCGTTACAGTACCTACCCGTTAAATAAATTTCGTCCCGAAATTTTAAAATTGTACCTATTTTGCGTCATCGAGAAACAAGTGTGGATACTTTTGTTTCATCTGATCCTCTCGTTCCCAAGTAAACTCAGGACCTCTTCGAGCATTCCAACGAACCTTAACGATTGGTATGTTGCTCTGCTTGAGCTGTTTAACTTCACGATCCATGATTTCGATTGGTTCTTCGATGAATTGTAGTTTCTCATCGACATGGATTTCTTCAAGAGGAATGGTGAGGTCTTCCTTTGCAAGACACTTCTTAAGGTTTGAGACGTGAAAGGTATTGTGTACTCCGGCGAGTTGTTGCGGTAACTCGAGTCGATAAGCTACCGGTCCAATGCGTTCGATGATCTTGAACGGGCCTACATATCTTGGGTTCAGTTTACCTCTTTTACCGAAACGTATTACACCTTTCCAAGGTGACACCTTTAGCATAACCATGTCCCCAATCTGAAACTCTAATGGTTTCCTTCGGACATCGGCGTAGCTCTTTTGGCGACTTCGGGCTGTTTTCAATCTCTCCTTGATTTGTACTATCTTCTCAGTCGTTTCGTGTATGATCTCGGGACCAGTTAATTGTCGATCTCCTACTTCATTCCAACAGATAGGAGATCTACACTTCCTTCCATACAATGCTTCGAATGGTGCAGCTTTAATGCTTGCATGATAACTATTATTATACGAAAATTCTGCTAACGGTAGATACTTATCCCATCCGTTTCCAAAATCGATCACACATGCCCTGAGCATGTCTTCAAGAGTCTGAATCGTTCTTTCACTCTGCCCGTCGGTTTGCGGATGATATGCGGTACTCATATCTAAACGAGTTCCTAGTGCCTCCTGCATTGATTGCCAGAACTTTGAGGTAAATCTACTATCACGATCGGATATAATGGAAATAGGTATTCCATGCCTTGAAACAATTTCCTTTATATACAATCGTAATAGTTTCTCCATTCTATCCGTTTCCTTTATAGGCAAGAAATGGGCAGATTTGGTAAGACGATCAACAATCACCCAAATGGTGTCGTATCCCCAGGCAGTCTTTGGTAACTTCGTGATGAAATCCATGGTAATACCATCCCATTTCCATTCTGGGATTTCTGGTTGTTGAAGTAACCCTGATGGTTTCTGGTGTTCTGCCTTGACCTTGGAACAAGTTAAACACTCCCCAACATATGTTGCAACGTCTGTCTTTAAGTTAGGCCACCAATAATGTGTCTTAAGATCTTGATACATCTTTCCAACTCCAGGATGTATCGAGTATCTTGTCTTATGTGCCTCGTTCAATATCAACTTCCTTAATCCACCCAACTTCGGTACCCAAATACGGTTTGCAAAATATCGAATTCCATCTTCCCGTATAACGAGTTGCTTCTCATACTTCTTCATTATTTCATTTCCTATATTTTCTTTAGTAAGTGCTTCTCGTTGAACTTCTTTGATTTGTGAGTTGAGATTCATGCGAATTTTTATGTTCATCGCTCGTACTCGAATTGGTTCTCGTTCCTTTCTGCTTAGTGCGTCAGCCACCACATTCGCTTTCCCGGGATGATAACGAATTTCACAATCATAGTCGTTTATTAACTCGACCCACCTACGTTGCCTCATGTTCAGCTGTTTTTGATCGAAAATATGTTGAAGGCTTTTATGATCAGTAAACACAGTGCATTTAACCCCATACAAGTAGTGTCTCCATATCTTCAATGCAAACACGACTGCTCCCAGTTCTAGATCATGCGTCGTATAATTCCGCTCGTGAATCTTTAATTGTCGGGATGCGTATGCAATAACTTTCTTCCGTTGCATAAGAACGCAACCAAAACCTTGTCGCGAAGCGTCACAATATATTTCAAAATCATCGTTCCCTTCTGGTAACGATAAAATAGGCGCCGTAGTCAACTTCTTTTTCAGTAATTGAAATGCACTCTCCTGCTCAGAAGTCCATTCATATTTCTTCCCTTTTTGCGTTAACGCTGTCAACGGCTTAGCTATTCGGGAAAAATCTTGAATAAACCTTCTATAATAACCGGCTAAACCCAAAAATTGGCGTATCTGCATTGGTGTCTTAGGAGTCTCCCATTTTTCAATGGCTTCAATTTTTGCTGGATCAACCTGAATTCCTTTGCTACTAACAACGTGGCCAAGAAATTGCACTTCTTTCAACCAGAAAGCACACTTAGAAAATTTAGCGTATAGCTGTTCTTTTCTCAACAACTCTAATATCAACCTTAAATGCTGCTCATGCTCTTGCTCACTCTTGGAATAGATAAGAATGTCATCAATGAAAACGATAACAAACTTATCTAAATACGGACTACAAACTCGATTCATGAGGTCCATGAATACAGCTGGCGCATTCGTCAATCCAAACGGCATGACCAAAAATTCGTAATGACCATAACGTGTCCGAAAAGCAGTTTTCGGAATGTCCTCTTCTTTGACACGTAGTTGATGATAGCCCGATCTTAGGTCGATTTTCGAATAAACACATGATCCCTGGAGTTGATCAAATAAGTCGTCAATTCTCGGTAGTGGATACCGATTTTTGATAGTTAACTTATTTAATTCACGATAATCTATACACATCCTAAAAGATCCATCTTTCTTTTTAACAAATAGAATCGGAGCTCCCCACGGTGAAGTACTTGGTCGTATGAATCCATGATCCAGTAATTCTTTTAACTGACTCTGAAGTTCTTTTAACTCGGACAGTGCAAGTCTATATGGAGCACGAGCCACTGGTGTGGCTCCTGGTACTAAATCTATTTGAAATTCTACAGATCTAAATGGAGGTAATCCCGGCAACTCTTCCGGAAAAACTTCAGGAAAATCTCTTGCCACAGGCACGTCATTGATGCACTTCTCTTTTTCTTTCTTTTCGACTTTATTAACATGTGCTAGAATAGCATAACATCCCTTTTCTAAACACTTCTTGGCTTTCAAATAGCTAATGAGTTTTAACTTTGAGTTACCCTTCTCTCCATAAATCATCACCGGCATTTTATCCTTACAAGGAATGCGAATTGCCTTCTTGGCACACACAACTTCAGCTCCTACTTTGGACATCCAGTCCATGCCGACTATTACATCAAAACTTCCTAATTCTACGGGTATTAAGTCAATTTTAAATGTTTCTCCGGCTAAATTTATTTTACAATCACGGCAAATTTTATCGGCTTTAATTAGTTTACCATTAGCTAACTCAATCATGTACTTAGCATCTAGAGGTAATGATGAACAATTCAATTTAGCGTGAAAGTCTCTACACACATAACTTCTATCAGCACCAGTATCAAATATAATAGATGCGGATAAGTTATTAATGGTAAACGTACCCGTAACAAGCTCCGGGTCTTCACACGCCTCTCTAGCATTAATAACAAATGCTCTTCCACGTGCAGATCCATTATTCTTCTCTGGATTCGGACACTGGCTCTTATAGTGACCTTGTTTTCCACACCCAAAACAAGTAATGGTAGCCAAAGCAGTTCTATTTGCATTGGTGGCAGGAGTCTTGGTACCATTTGTATTTGTAACGAGAGCCCTACAATCTTCAGCAAGATGACCCTTTCGATTACATTTGTTGCATACCACATTACAGTAGCCAGAGTGATGTTTGTGGCATCGGTTGCATAAAGGATTTTGTCCTTTGTAACCAAAGCTTGAACCACTACCTGCACCTTGCATGGTTTCTTGTTTCTTAAAAGATTGTTGTTGGTTACCTCGATCATAATTTCCATTCCACTTTCTTTTGTTACCTGATACCTTCACATCAGTATTGGATGCTTTCTTATCCATGATGACCTGATCCATTAGCTCGTTTGCCATGGTTATAGCTTCATGAATTGTCTTAGGTTTCGATGCTGTAACGTTTGCCTTGACCTTTTTGGGCAAACCATCTTTGTACATTTCAATCTTCCGTTCTTCGGTTGGAACCAATTCAGGACATAGCAAAACTAATTCCATGAATCGCTGATTGTAGTTGGTGATTTCAGTACCAACAACCTTCAGACTTCGTAATTCATCTTCCAACTTCCTAACCTCGTTTCTTGGACAATATTCGTTGATTAACATTGTTTTGAATTCTTCCCATGGAGTATCATAAGCTACATCTCCTCCTACAGCCTTCACATAATTTTTCCACCACGTGAGTGCACTATCTTGTAAAGTGCACGATGCATACTTGGTCATGTCCTTTTCAACACAACCACTGATTTTAAACACAGTCTCCATCTTTTCTATCCACCGGGTTAAACCGATTGGTCCTTCTGTTCCACTGAATGATGAGGGCTTGCAAGCTTGAAAAGTTTTGTAAGTGCACCCCACACGAGGATTTGGGTTAACTGCAGCACCTCTTGCAGCCTCGACCCATAACATTCTGTCGTTCACTCGTTGATTGATGAGTTCCTGGATTTCTTGTTCCGTCATTCGGTTCAATCGCGCCATATTCTTCTATAAGAATGAAAAGAAAATAATTATTCACATGGAATATTATAGATGTAGTGTATATTTACAGTACATTATAGCTTATTAATAATATGAACCAGGTATTGTTATAAAAGCCTTTTCTTCTTATTAGCGTTTTATAATTATATCTAGGGTAGTACCTACCCGTTAATGTCCATACTTAATAGCTTAGTACAGAATCAATTACTACCATCTAAATAATACTTAACCATGGAAAATTATTGCATTTCACACTTCACTATTTTACATATGCTTATCTTATATCGAACATTAAGCAAACCACACTAATAATATTATACAAAACATTATATGATCCCATGGTTTAATACGGCAGCGCATCGTTTGGTCTATTTTCTAGGACGTTTAGGTTCAAGGAATGGCCTAACGCTTATCCTAGCTGTCTGCCTATATTTTGGCTGTGGGGCTGAAGAACTGGATGCCAGGACAGCACGAATAGGAATAGCAGAAATAGGGGTGGTAGTGTCTAGTGGAGTTGGTGCCACATCATCCTTACTAAACTCGGGATTTGAATTTTCTAATTCATTAGCCTTTAGTTTCTTTCCTTGTTCGAACTCGTCTTTTGTAATTTCCTGTATTTCTTCCTCGGGTTCACTTTCCCCCTCGGGTTCACTTTCCTCCTCGGGTTCACTTTCCTCCTCGGGTTCACTTTCCTCCTCGGGTTCACTTTCCGGGTTCTCTATAGTCGGTTCATCCGGAATTTGTGAGTCTTCCCCAAAGATATTATTTTCGTCATCGGATAGGTTAATGACTGGAACACCATCTGAAGATTCTGGTTCGGAGTCGCTGAATGTGATAACAAGTTTTGAGCCCGACATCTATCATACAACAACTAACCCATTAGTACTACATAATATTTACATATAAATTTTAACCAACAATGATAAGCAATGGTTTTTAAATCAGACCCGGTCAAAGTCCAGACTTACTAATGTATCCTAACGACTTATCAGTTAGACACACTAATGCAAACCTGGTTCGCTAAGACCACCGCTCTGATACCACATGTCATAACCCGTCCTTAACCATAAGAACGTGTTAGATAACGTATGATTTCATTGCGAGGTATTGACCTCTATATGCGACATTTTTAAAAGAGAAACTGCATATATTATACATTACAAACCATAACCATTATTTTTGTTACAAGCTTTAGACAATAAAAAGATGATTATCGTTTAGCGATAATCTTCGACTTACAAACTTTACATATAATGATAACAACACGATTTCGAGCATATTTTACAACACAAATCCTTGGGTATGCAGTTTTATTTTTGACACAAATATGCGTACGCAAGATCCTGCTCAAATTCAACATAATGCAGCGGAAGCTTTAGTAATCACCTGAGAATAGACATGTTTTTAAAAGGTCAACATAAAGTTGGTGAGATATAGGTTTAATGCCGGCAGCAATATATATATATATAGACCACAAGATTTCGTATATAAACAGTTTAATAAAAATATTCTAAGTGGTTGAGCACTTGGTAACCATACTTAACATTTAATCACGTCGCATATTCCCTTTATTATGAAATCTTACTACACCGTACCAAGTGTAGTCACGAAACGAAGTACTGTGCAACCGTTGAATACTGGTCGTCCAGTCCGGTTGGGGTTGTCAGGCCCGATAGATCTATCAACAGGATTCGCGTTTACAATACCGCTGTAAATAACAGTTACCAAGCTACAGGGAAGTATGCCAGTGGTACAACTCAACGTAGAATATATTTTTCAGTTACTTGTGTCCATAACGTAAAACATAAAATACATGTATTCTCATCCCGAAATATTTAGAGTTTAAAAGTGGGACTATATACTCACTTTCGTCTTGATGATATATATATAATTTGACTTGGTCTCCGGTTGATATCACGAACCTATCCATATATAATATATCAATACCTTTTCTTTTTAAACAAACGTCACATATATATACTTGTTATACTTTTAATACTTTGAATAATTCCTTAGTCCGTAGTTAGCAGTTCGTTGTTAGTAATTCAATTTTAATGGTTCATTTTTAGATGTTTAATATACCCGCAATGAAATAAATAAAACCCCCAACGAAATAAATAAAACCCCATCGTATATGTATTGGTCGAGATTAATCTTGACCCATGGTACCGGTGTTGTCAAATGACGTGTTGCGTACATAAAGTACCGGTGTTGTCAAATGACGTGTTGCGTACAATCATGGGATCTTATGATTAATCTTCTCGTGTTATTTACGGGTGATCCTGAACCATATAAAATTGAATTATAAGTACATATATATAAAATATCATGTTAACTTAAAAAGATGTGATTTATTTAATTTTTTTCCAATTATTTTCGTGGCTAAACTAGTCTTGGATATCCGATTTTGTTTCGGTCATAGTTTCTTCGTTACAACTCCGTTTTCGTTGATTCAACTTGCCATCTCCTTGGATCGAGTCCCTCTTTAAGACTATGAACTGTAAATACCTTAGTTTGTATTCAAAATCACACGGCATAGGTCAAACTTTAGTGAAACTTATGAAGTTAATCATTTTCCATCATGTAAACAACCTCAAATGATTATTTTTCTAAAAATACTTATACTTTGAGTTAAATCATGAAATTTTTATGTGTTATCATATTCATAGTAAAAATCATTTTTCCAGAAAATAAACCTCCAATTCAAAGTTTAAGATGGTTTTTAATTATCCAACCCAAAACAGCCCCCGGTTGCACTCCGACGTCGTAAATTCAGTTTTTAAGGTGTTCTTTGAAAAACCAAGTTATACCTTGTTAAGTTAGCATATAATTAAGATATGTTACAGGTCTTGAAGTATTTTAAAAGTTAAGTTAGAAGGATCTATTTAGTTTGCGAACAAGTTTGAAATCATTCAAACTATGTTCTAGTTTATAAACTCTTATATATATAGCTTTAAATATATGAATTGAAAAAGAGTTGAAGTAGAGTTTTTACCTCAAGTTTAAAATGTAAAGTTGCTGGAAAGAAGTAGTAAAATATAAGTTGAGAGAGTTCTTGCAAGTGTGTGTGAAAATTGGAAGTAAAATTTGGAAAATGAATGTGTAAAAATGAGTTAGAAATGGTGCTTATTTATAGGCTTGAAAATTTGGTTTTTAGTGAAAATATCTAAGATAAGTTAAAATTTATTATGTAATGAATGACATATTATTCCAATAATTGAAGATTTCTATTGGTATATACCAATAGTAAATACTTCTAGAAGCTGTGTATAGTACCCTAGATATACGTATAGGATTATTGAGGAAACGGAACGAGAATTCAAATATAACTATCTTTTGTAAATATACTTATATTGTTTTATGTATAAAAGCCCTTTAAAAATGATTAAATACATTACTTATACGATATATGTATAAACATTATAAATCATCAGTATTTATGTCAAATAACGTTACGTAGGTTATTGTTTTGAAAACTTAAGTTAGTAGTTTCAAAATATACTTATGACTTTTTGTTATTAATACAAAATGAGATATTAAAACATCCTTAGATCATGTTAAATATGTATGTATAATTATCATATATTGTATAGTTCGTGATATCATCGGTCAAACTAGACGGTCAAACGTTGTGTAAAACTCTTTTCAAAAACATAAGTCTCAACAATTTGGATTGCTTATCATGTTGGTAAGGTTTAATTTATGTAAATATTAATCTCATAAGTATAGAACGATCGGAAAAGTGCGGGTCGTTACACTTATCACCGTTTTCCTCCCACTTTCTTTTGACTTGCTTCACATTGGCCTCTTCAGCAGTCTGTTCTTTAATTCTTTCTTCAATCTGGTTCACTAGTTTGTGAGCCATTCTACATGCCTGTTGTATGGAGGCGGGCTCGTGTGAACTTATATCTTCTTGGATTCTTTCCGATAATCCTTTCACAAACGCGTTGATCTTCTCTTCCTCATCTTCGAATGCTCCCGGACACAATAGGCACAATTCTGTGAATCGTCTTTCGTACGTGGTAATATCAAATCCTTGGGTTCGTAACCCTCTAAGTTCTGTCTTGAGCTTATTGACCTCGGTTCTGGGACGGTACTTCTCGTTCATCAAGTGCTTGAATGCTGACCACGGTAGTGCGTACGCATCGTCTTGTCCCACTTGCTCTAGATAGGTATTCCACCATGTTAACGCAGAACCTGTGAAGGTATGCGTAGCGTACTTCACTTTGTCCTCTTCAGTACACTTACTTATGGCAAACACCGATTCGACCTTCTCGGTCCACCGTTTCAATTCGATCGGTCCTTCAGTTTCATCAAATTCCAAAGGTTTGCAGGCAGTAAATTCTTTGTAGGTGCATCCTACACGATTTCCTGTACTGCTAGATCCAAGGTTATTGTTGGTATGTAGCGCAGCCTGTACTGCGGCTATGTTTGAAGCTAGAAAAGTACGGAATTCCTCTTCATTCATATTCACAGTGTGTCGAGTAGTCGGT
Organism: Rutidosis leptorrhynchoides; assembly: GCF_046630445.1. Classification (NCBI taxonomy): domain Eukaryota; kingdom Viridiplantae; phylum Streptophyta; class Magnoliopsida; order Asterales; family Asteraceae; genus Rutidosis; species Rutidosis leptorrhynchoides. The sequence continues at coordinate 206,921,002 of NC_092340.1, forward strand.
GCCATTTCCTTCAAAATAGTCAAATGGAACAAGTTAATCATACAGAATATTAAGAGTAGTTAATAGTATTTCGTAGCATAATATGAACTCATTTATAAAAGCTTTTTCTTCATATTAGCGTTTTATAAGTTTAAATTCGGGTAGTACCTACCCGTTAAGTTCATACTTAGTAGCTAATATACAATTCAACTACTACAATTCTATATGAAAAACTGATTATAATAAATTTGATACAAGATGGTTGTGAAGATAATTCCGCTAATTTTACAAACTTACAATACCGCTTATTTTACATATAGCATGAAATATTTTACACAATATTTTACAAACTTACAATACCGCTTATTTTACATATAGCATGAAATATAGCACACAATAAATTTGATACAAGATGGTTGTGATGATAATTCTAGCTAGTACACAAGTCGTTCAGCAAAGGCAATAAAGACACGTAATTCATACGTCCAGAAACAAGTCATGCATTCTGGTTTTACTAGGATTACTTCCCATCCTTGGTCTTGTGGAACATAACCGTTATGGTTGTTGATAAGACAGCGTGTTGTAACGTCGTCAAAGGGACGAGGGTTACGTAATGTCCAACAGTCCCGTAACAATCTAAAAACCTCATTTCTTACCCCAATTACCGACTCCGTCACTTGTGGGAACGTTTTGTTTAATAGTTGTAGCCCGATGTTCTTGTTCTCACTTTGGTGAGAAGCGAACATTACTAATCCGTAAGCATAACATGCTTCTTTATGTTGCATGTTAGCCGCTTTTTCTAAATCACGAAGTCCAATATTCGGATATATTGAGTCAAAATAATTTCTTAACCCATTGCGTAAAATAACATTTGGGTTCCCCGCAATATATGCGTCAAAGTAAACACATCGTAACTTATTGGTTTCCCAATGTGATATCCCCCATCTTTCAAACGAAAGTCTCTTATAAACCAAGACATTCTTGGAACGTTCTTCGAATGTCTTACAAACTGATCTCGCCTTAAATAGTTGTGCCGAAGAATTCTGACCGACTCTAGACAAGATTTCATCAATCATGTCTCCGGGTAGGTCTCTTAAAATATTGGGTTGTCTATCCATTTTGTGTTTTTATACTGTAAAATAGACAAGAGTTAGATTCATAAAAAAAAAATACTTATTAATACAAGCAATTTTTACATATATCATAAAGCATAAGCATACTATATTACATATATTACACCACACGAATACAACTATCTTATTCCGACTCGCTTGTTTCTTCTTCTTCGGTTTTGGTTCGTTTTGCCAAGTTTCTAGGGATATATGATGTTCCCCTAATACGAGCCGTCGTTTTCCACATTGGTTTAGAAAAACCTGGTGGTTTAGAGGTTCCCGGGTCATTGTTACAACTTAAGGACTTCGGGGGTTGACGATACATATAAAGTTCATCGGGGTTAGAATTAGATTTCTCTATTTTTATGCCCTTTCCCTTATTATTTTCTTTTGCCTTTTTAAATTCAGTTGGGGTAATTTCTATAACATCATCGGAATTCTCGTCGGAATCCGATTCATCGGAGAATTGGTAATCCTCCCAATATTTTGCTTCCTTGGCGGAAACACCATTGACCATAATTAACCTTGGTCGGTTGGTTGAGGATTTTCTTTTACTTAACCGTTTTATTATTTCCCCCACCGGTTCTATTTCTTCTTCCGTTTCCAATTCTTCCTCCGGTTCCGATTCTTCTTCCGGTTCTGACTCTTCTTTCGGTTTCTATTCGGGAACTTGTGAATCAGTCCACGAATCATTTCAATTTACATTTGACTCTTCATTATTATTAGGTGAGTCAATGGGACTTGTTCTAGAGGTAGACATCTATCACATAATATCAAACGCGTTAAGAGATTAATATATCACATAATATTCACATGTTAAAAATATATAGTTTCCAACAAAATTTGTTAAGCAATCATTTTTCAAGTAAACACGGTCGAAGTCCAGACTCACTAATGCATCCTAACAAACTCGATAAGACACACTAATGCAAAATTCTGGTTCTCTAAGACCAACGCTCGGATACCAACTGAAATGTCCCGTTCTTATTGATTAAAACGTTCCATATTAATTGATTTCGTTGCGAGGTTTTGACCTCTATATGAGACGTTTTTCAAAGACTGCATTCATTTTAAAACAAACCATAACCTTTATTTCATCAATAAAGGTTTAAAAAGCTTTACGTAGATTATCAAATAATGATAATCTAAAATATCCTGTTTACACACGACCATTACATAATGGTTTACAATACAAATATGTTACAACAAAATAAGTTTCTTGAATGCAGTTTTTACACAATATCATACAAGCATGGACTCCAAATCTCATCCTTATTTAAGTATGCGACAGCGGAAGCTCTTAATAATCACCTGAGAATAAACATGCTTAAAACGTCAACAAAAATGTTGGTGAGTTATAGGTTTAACCTATATATATCAAATCATAATAATAGACCCCAAGATTTCATATTTCAATACACATCCCATACATAGAGATAAAAATCATTCATATGGTGAACACCTGGTAACCGACAATAACAAGATGCATATATAAAAATATCCCCATCATTCCGGGACACCCTTCGGATATGATATAAATTTCGAAGTACTAAAGCATCCGGTACTTTGGATGGGGCTTGTTGGGCCCGATAGATCTATCTTTAGGATTCGCGTCAATTAGGGTGTCTGTTCCCTAATTCTTAGATTACCAGACTTAATAAAAAGGGCATATTCAATTTCGATAATTCAACCATAGAATGTAGTTTCACGTACTTGTGTCTATTTTGTAAATCATTTATAAAACCTGCATGTATTCTCATCCCAAAAATATTAGATTTTAAAAGTGGGACTATAACTCACTTTCACAGATTTTTACTTCGTCGGGAAGTAAGACTTGGTCACTGGTTGATTCACGAACCTATAACAATATATACATATATATCAAAGTATGTTCAAAATATATTTACAACACTTTTAATATATTTTGATGTTTTAAGTTTATTAAGTCAACTGTCCTCGTTAGTAACCTACAACTAGTTGTCCACAGTTAGATGTACAAAAATAAATCGATAAATATTATCTTGAATCAATCCACGACCCAGTGTATACGTATCTCAGTATTGATCACAACTCAAACTATATATATTTTGGAATCAACCTCAACCCTGTATAGCTAACTCCAACATTCACATATAGAGTGTCTATGGTTGTTCCGAAATATATATAGATGTGTCGACATGATAGGTCGAAACATTGTATACGTGTCTATGGTATCTCAAGATTACATAATATACAATACAAGTTGATTAAGTTATGGTTGGAATAGATTTGTTACCAATTTTCACGTAGCTAAAATGAGAAAAATTATCCTATCTTGTTTTACCCATAACTTCTTCATTTTAAATCCGTTTTGAGTGAATCAAATTGCTATGGTTTCATATTGAACCCTATTTTATGAATCTAAACAGAAAAAGTATAGGTTTATAGTCGGAAAAATAAGTTACAAGTCGTTTTTGTAAAGGTAGTCATTTCAGTCGAAAGAACGACGTCTAGATGACCATTTTAGAAAACATACTTCCACTTTGAGTTTAACCATAATTTTTGGATATAGTTTCATGTTCATAATAAAAATCATTTTCGCAGAATAACAACTTTTAAATCAAAGTTTATCATAGTTTTTAATTAACTAACCCAAAACAGCCCGCGGTGTTACTACGACGGCGTAAATCCGGTTTTACGGTGTTTTTCGTGTTTCCAGGTTTTAAATCATTAAGTTAGCATATCATATAGATATATAACATGTGTTTAGTTTATTTTAAAAGTCAAGTTAGAAGGATTAACTTTTGTTTGCGAACAAGTTTAGAATTAACTAAACTATGTTCTAGTGATTACAAGTTTAAACCTTCGAATAAGATAGCTTTATATGTATGAATCGAATGATGTTATGAACATCATTACTACCTTAAGTTCCTTGGATAAACCTACTGGAAAAGAGAAAAATGGATCTAGCTTCAATGGATCCTTGGATGGCTCGAAGTTCTTGAAGCAGAATCATGACACGAAAACAAGTTCAAGTAAGATCATCACTTGAAATAAGATTGTTATAGTTATAGAAATTGAACCAAAGTTTGAATATGATTATTACCTTGTATTAGAATGATAACCTACTGTAAGAAACAAAGATTTCTTGAGGTTGGATGATCACCTTACAAGATTGGAAGTGAGCTAGCAAACTTGAAAGTATTCTTGATTTTATGAAACTAGAACTTTTGGAATTTATGAAGAACACTTAGAACTTGAAGATAGAACTTGAGAGAGATCAATTAGATGAAGAAAATTGAAGAATGAAAGTGTTTGTAGGTGTTTTTGGTCGTTGGTGTATGGATTAGATATAAAGGATATGTTATTTTGTTTTCATGTAAATAAGTCATGAATGATTACTCATATTTTTGTAATTTTATGAGATATTTCATGCTAGTTGCCAAATGATGGTTCCCACATGTGTTAGGTGACTCACATGGGCTGCTAAGATCTGATCATTGGAGTGTATATACCAATAGTACATACATCTAAAAGTTGTGTATTGTACGAGTACGAATACGGGTGCATACGAGTAGAATTGTTGATGAAATTGAACGAGGATGTAATTGTAAGCATTTTTGTTAAGTAGAAGTATTTTGATAAGTGTCTTGAAGTCTTTCAAAAGTGTATGAATACATATTAAAACACTACATTTATATACATTTTAACTGAGTCGTTAAGTCATCGTTAGTCGTTACATGTAAATGTTGTTTTGAAACCTTTAGGTTAACGATCTTGTTAAATGTTGTTAACCCAATGTTTATAATATCAAAAGAGATTTTAAATTATTATATTATCATGATATTATGATGTACGAATATCTCTTAATATGATATATATACATTAAATGTCGTTACAATGATAATCGTTACATATATGTCTCGTTTCAAAATCATTAAGTTAGTAGTCTTGTTTTTACATATGTAGTTCATTGTTAATATAATTAATGATATGTTTACTTATCATAATATCATGTTAACTATATATATAACCATATATATGTCATCATATAGTTTTTACAAGTTTTAACGTTCGTGAATCACCGGTCAACTTGGGTGGTCAATTGTCTATATGAAACCTATTTCAATTAATCAAGTCTTAACAAGTTTGATTGTTTAACATGTTGAAAACATTTAATCATGTAAATATCAATCTCAATTAATATATATAAACATGGAAAAGTTCGGGTCACTACATATGGCAGCTCATGTACTGCTAACCAATCATCTAGACTCTGTGCTGCAACTACAGAAGCATCAGGAGTCTATTCTTGCTATAGCCCGTAAAGATATAACTGAAGGTGCAAATGCTCGTAAGAGAGCTGCTGATGCTGAGCGTGCCTTGAGTGATGCTCAGAAAATAATAAAGGCTAGAGAAGTTGAGATAAAAGGTGCTCAAGATGTCGCTATTGTTCTGCAAGGGGAAAGGGATGCTGAGAAGAAAAGACTTGAAGAGGAGCAGGTGAAAGTAAGCGAGCTGGAGAAGCAGCTGAGTGCAGAGAGAGAAAAATCCGCTGAGCTTCTCTGGAGGGCGGAGGAAGGCGAGGGTAATTTTGCTAAACTTAAGAAGGGGATACCAGGTGTGATAGCAAAGGTGCTTGGATCCACTCTTGTGGGGAATCCCTACAATGATTACGTTGATGCTATACGCACCCATGCTATTGCTGATGTAACAGATAAACTTACCAGACGCCTTGCTCCAAACATGTCTCTCCCTGCTGCTATTAAAAATCTGATGCCTCTTGGAACCCTGGAGAAGGTTGAAGAAGCCAGAGACAGATTGATTAATCTGAAGATAGATGTTTACGATGAAGTATGTAACAGAGAAGAGTCATCTGCTCAGGATGTACTCAATATTCAATTTTCATAAACTTGTAACCACTTCATGAGCAAACGTTTGTAATAAACATTGACAACTTTGAATTCCATAAATATGCATTGCATTCGATGAGCCTATCTCCTTACATACTTGTTTCAATTATTTTGTTGTTTCATGCTTAGAATAAATCTGTGATGCACTGAAGCATATAATAAATTTGCTATGTACAATTGTACACTGTAAAACTGAGCGAAGCACTGTGATAATATTTAGGTAATTCGGTTTTGGATGTTTTGCAGTGTTAAGTTCAGCTGAATGAGCAACACTTAAAAAATTCACTTTGTAAACATTATGTTTTTAATCATGCTGTAAGATATTCATACTTTGTTATATGCATTCGTCATCAAATTAATGAGTAGTAATAATTATGAAGTATTTTTGAAGAGTGATTATAAAATAATCTTTCCACCATACGCTTTCCGTCATAAAGTATATGAGGAAGAATTTTTTGAAATATTACATAAATATTAGTTATGAGTTAGTGAGTTGTCCGTCATACGCCTTCCGTCATAAAGTATATGAGGAAGAATTGCTAAATATTTTTGCCTTTATATAAAATATAGAACTTCGTTCTGTGAAGTAAGTTTTTTATAATGTTTTTCATGACAAGTATCTGAGTTTTGTATCATGCCTCGGTGCGTTCTAGTAAAACTTTAAACGTTTTCTAGCCGATCCCTTGTGCCTTTTGCTGGCCGGCACAAAAGCTTCCGCCATCAGAGGTATTTTAAAAATACACTCCTTCTGTGGGCAGGTTATAAATGTAATGTTTTACATTTGTCACGGGCATCACTTTGTTTAAGAAAAATATAAAATTTATTGTTCGGTACTGTGCAGTACATAAACGATTGATGACGAATTTAGGTGGATCAAGCCTAATTAGTACGGCATGAATGTTTAATGTATGCAATTACTAACATATGCACTGTAAAATAACCACAATGGTTCACAGTAAATTGATAAATGTTGCTCTTCATATAATGCGAAAATATGTTCTTCAAATGCCAAACATGTGTATTTTGGCATGAATACAATGATTGTAAAAGACAATGTCTTCACAAAAATGCTAAAAAACTGCTCTGATAATAAACTTTTGTTCTTGATAACATGCTGAGATTTGCTTCTTCACACGCCGAGCGCCCAGCGCTATCTGACCTACACACTTGATTATGAAATGAAAAATTCCTGAACCTCATCATCACCAAACAATCGATCATGCTTTCTCCGATTTATGTTGCCTTCTGGTAAGTTCACAAATGTGGATCTCTCCCTAGCCGGTGCCACATACTGTGAATGTATGGCGGCTACTCCGTTAGGAGTTGGGAACCTGATCTCTGCATGAGCTGTCGATGTTATTGCTCCGAATTTAGCCAACGCTGCCCTTCCAAAAAGGACATTAAATCGAGAATTGCCATCTATGATTGTGAAATCGATTGTTTCTGTTCTCAACAATGGGAATGTGCCCATAACAACTTCCAAACGAATCTGCCCCATGGCATTTACCGGTGCTCCCGTTAATCCAGAAACTTTCAACCTCGTTTGCCTAGCTCTGCCCTGCACATGCCTTGGAAAAGTCTTCAAGCAATGCCAGTAAATGATGTCAGCTTCACTTCCCGTATCTGTGTAGATACAGTTGACAAACTTATTTGCTATCTCTACTGAAATTATCACTGGTTGGACGGACAACGCCTAATTCTGAATTGGTTGAAAGATAATTGGAGCATATCTCCAGCTGTCCAAATTGTTGTTTGATGATTCAACTTCTTCATAATGACTGTCGTTGATCCAAACCATCCTGATTACAACTTCTGGAGTTGGGTCACGTTCTGTGACCCGGTCTCCGTACTGCGGTTGGTTCTGATTATCTCTTCCACCATGCTTCTCTCTTATGTTCTCTCCACGGCGTCCTCTGTTACCATCATTCCTTTGCCACGCAAATTTCCTGCGAGGATCATTCCTCCTGTACTGTTTCTCAGGCAACAAATGATTCAGTTCTCTTGCCTTGATTTTCGCTATAATTTCTCTCATCAAAGATTTGCAATTGTCCGTATCATGGCCCCAAGCCTCATGGAAATCACACCACAACTCACTCTTTGGGCCCTCCCTTTCCTCCATAGGTGCTGGAGCATTGAAAGTGGTCCGAATTAGTTCAGTGAAGAGGATCTCTTTCGGAGTTTTGGTAAGCGCCATTATCAACGGGTGCCTTTCTATTGGCCTTCTGTTGTGGTGAAAATCATTAGGGTGATTGTTTCCTCTCCATCCTCCATTTGAATTGTCATTCCTTCTCTGGTTTCTGTCAAAATACCGCCTTCCGTTGTGCGGCTTGCTACTGCTGCCAGTATCAAACTTGTTCAACCCACGCTCACCAGCTCGAACATGCCTCTGTGCAACCTCCAACGCCTGATGCAATGTTTTTAGTAAGTCATACCGTAATGCATGAACAAGTGCACTAAACCGCCGTTGGTACAGACATAAAATGAAACCAGATACAAGCTGTGATTCTGGACAATCAGGAATCTTCTGTACTTCAAGTGTATAACGCTTCATAAATTGCTCAAAGATTCGTTATGATGCATTTTGATCTCGTGTGCATCAAGATATGTCAGAGTATATCTCCGGAGATTTTGGTATTGCATCACAAATTTTGCTCTCAAATCAAGAATGAAAGTATTTCGTATGCCCGAGAGACATATTAAATTAATGTGGCCATTATGTTTTGATCCAAGTCGGGTCGTACCCAATAACAAGCTTAACGACACCTTATTCGTATTTTGATCTTAACGATTGAATCGTTGATTAAAATTACGCAACACTTGATATTTAAGGAAAAATGGTTTTCTTAAATAATATTAGTTGATGTGTGTATATAAATTATGGAATAATTTATATAATAAGAATTTAATTATTTATGGGTTAAATAATTAATAAAGTTATGTTACATTTTATAAAATTGTTTTTATAAAATAATGTTAACATAACTTATAATATGGAATTCATTAAAATGAGTTTTATAAACAAGTATACATAATTTATAAAATGCAAGTTTATTAAATGAGCAAGTTTATAAAATATGTCTTGTTTTATGAAATCATATTTCATAAAACCATTTTATTTAAATGTATGGAGGTGGCATTGGGACTCTAGTACACATGTTTAGATCCCTTTTCTTGGTCAATTATAAGGGACATTCTTCTATAACATGCAAGGCTTGACTCATTCCAAGAGTACTCTTGCACATACACATCAAAAGATCAAAATAAAAACTGCACAAAACCTTTGTTGCTGCTGCTGAATGCCGTAGCCTTTTAGGGGTCAAAGAGGGTTCAAGTTTTGATCTTTGCAAGCCCAATTCAAGTGTTAACAAATCCTAACCAAGGTACAAGGTGTTGGTGATAAGCTTGGGGTATAACAACTTGAGGTTTCATACTTTTAGAGCTCCATTCATCATCATCTTCTTCATCACTTATTAATAAGCTTGGAGTAGGTATACACTGTGACAACCCGAAAATTTCCAACCAAATTTAAACTTTAATCTTTATATATTTCCGACACGATAAGCAATATTTGTTAAGTTAAATTTCAAGAATTTTAAACTATGTCCATACATTCATTAAACCTCGACCAAGTTCCAACGATTCAAGAACCATTAAACGAATATGATTATATATGTATATGTGTATATATATTATAACTTGAAACGTAAATAAAATATTAGATTAAATACTTTATATGATTGTATCTGTTTCAAAATGTTTATCAATGGAATTAGAAGATAAGATCAAATGATTGAATTATCAGATATATTGAATTATGATTACAAGTCTCTGTTGAATGGCCCACGTTGATTTGAGAAATCTTTCCATTTTAACAATATTCGAAAAATGGTAAAGTGATTTATAAATAAGAACAAATTGTCAATCATTGAGAACTAGACAAAGAATAGTGGAAGATTGAATTTCATAAAGACTCGATTGATCTATTTAGTTTCAAACGTACAAAAACTTTTTTAGTTTAAAAAGAACTTTATTATTAAAACGTATATAACTTTTATAAATATCTAGAACCACTTTTAAAAACTCATTACTTAACTAGTATGATAAAGATAACGATATTTATATTTTATTTTATTAAATATATATAACGATTTAAATTAATATTATATATATTTATACGCGTATTATACGTACATAGTTTTATACTTTTACTATACTTAAACTTTACCTTTACTTTATTTTTACTTTACTTTAACTTTAATAATTCACTTTAATAATTCATATTTTAATAATTTACTTTAATAATTCATACTTTAATAATTCACTTTAATAATTCACTTTAATAATTCATACTTTAATAATTCACTTTAATAATTCAAAAATCTATTATAAATAGAATTCAATAGGTTTCATTATTTCATAGAAACTTGAAAATATTTTTCTCTAAACTCTCTCAATCGATTTACATATATATATTTACTCCGTATTATTTCAAGATATTATTAGTATGCATAAAATATTACGACGGAGTGCTGTCCGAGTGATTTCGAAATTGTTTTTCGAGTGGGATAGGATTAAGGAAATTATGGGTTATAGCTGTTGAAACATCCGCGACTAATCCTCCCGGACGAAGTCTTCAACAGTTGGTCCCATTGCGATGATCGACTCCAATTAATGTCCTTAACATGAGCAAATGCACAGCGGAAGACTTAATTTGTACCTGAGAATAACATGCTTTAAAAAGTCAACATAAAGTTGGTGAGATATATAGGTTTGATGCTAGCAGCGTTATAACAATGGACCGCAAGATTTAAAGTTTATACATAATACACTCCTCGTGTATAGAAAAGACGTTGAGCACTTGGTAACCATACTTAACATTTAAATCACAGCAGCATACTCTTAAATAAACCCTACACCGTACCAAGTGTAGTAACGAAACGAAGTACTGTGCAACCGTTTAAAACTGGTCGTCCAGCCCGGTTGGGGTTGTCAGGCCCGATAGATCTATCAACAGGATTCGCGTTTACGCTCCTCACGTAAATATTAGCTACCAAGTATAAAGAAATATGCCATGGTACAACTCAACGTAGATTTTATTTTGATCACTTGTGTCCATAACGAAAATCATTTATAAAAACAGCGCATGTATTCTCAGCCCAAAAATATTTAGAGTTTAAAAGGGACTATATACTCATCACACTGTATTTTGTAGTAAAAATACATATAACATCATTAAACAAGTGTAGGTTTGGCCTCGGATTCACGAACCTATAATATTTGCATATATATTAACACATATATTTTAAACCGAACAAGTTGTATATATATATTATATTGTTAAATTGTAACTTATTGTTATGTATGTATAATGTTTTAAAATTTAAAATTTATATTTTTATGTGTTTTTATATTATCATTTATATTATCTTAAAATATTTTATTAGTTATTATTATAATTAGTAACATTTCGTATAAAGATATAATATGTAGTATACTTTTATATATCTCTTTTGTTTGTAAAATTAACAATTATAATACTGTTAAAATAAATATAATAATACTAATATTTAGATATAAAATGAAACATGATAGTTTTACTAATAATAATTTCTTAAATAATAATATTGTTGTTAAAATAATAATTTCTCTTTTTTTTTATAACAATAATAATAACATTAATAATAATAATGATAATAATAATGATAATAATAAAAATAATAATAGTAATAATAATAATCTTAATATTTAAAATAGTTTTTACCTTAAAGCTCCAAAAAGAAATGAAACTACCCACAACGAGGCTCGAACCCGAGACCTCTCGTAACCAGATACAGTCCTTAAACCAGCTGGGCTGTTGCCCTTATTCGTAATATAGTAGAATCGAATATATATATATCCCGTATTGAATTAATTCTATTATCTTCTTCTTCATTTTCAATAACACAATTGCACACAGGTTCTCTTCTACTAAAAGTTTGTTTACAAATTCGACCTTAAGATATGAAATCCATCTCATACATAATTATTTAGTATAAATTGGATTTTTTAAAAAAATGAAAACGAAAGGGTGCTGCTACTGCAGCCGACGGTTTTAAAAAAAAAATATAGCTTTCACGATTGTGATTGTTTTTGGACCAAGTTCTTAACATGAATTCGTTGCTAAATCGTTCATGTAATCTCTTTGGTTTATCAATTGATCATGAAAATTCCTCAAAATCACGAATTTGATCCAAGAACAATAGTTGACTTTTTAATAATAATATTTGACTTCAAAAATTCTAGTTTGTTATGAAAAATTGGGTTTTGATGCTTGACAGATCATTCGAATAGACCATTCCAAACAGATCTGTTTTAATAGATTTTCAAGTTCATTCGAATTCAGTTTTTTTTTGGGTGATAAGTCTCACGAACAGGGTCTGAGCTCTTGCTCTATCTGTTTTCAGTTATATATAATCGAAGTAGGGACCTGATTAGATAAATCTGAAATCAACGTGTAACAACCTAGTGGCAGGATAGGCGAATTTCACTATAACAGATAAAATCAAATTAATTAACTGTTTTTAATTTCTAAAGAATTTGTTTTGTTACTGAAAAGGTCTATTAAAGTATCAATTACGAACAGGAGTAAATATATGATGTTGATGTGTGTTTGGATTATACAGAATCGAATCTCTAATTAAATAAAAATTACGGATAATGGAATGGATATATTGGTTTATAACTGCTTTGATTTATTTATACTGTTTTATATTTAATAAGTATAAATAGATAATAATAATACTGGTTAGTGATAATTTTATTAATGCTACACTTTTATTAGTAATAATATTAATAATGTTAAAATATTAATGATAACAATTCGTATTATTTTTATGCTAATATTGATAATTTAAAGTAATAATAATATTTTTATAACCATAGTAATTATGTTTGTATTATATACATGAATTATCTTATGTAATATTCATTATAATATATCATATAATAACTTTTATTAAATAATTATTATTTCTAAGATTTATATATATTTTATAATTTCAAAATAATATACATATACTTATATTTATATATATACATATTCATTTATAAATAATGGTTCGTGAATCGTCGGGAATAGTCAAAGGGTAACTAATTATCCAAATATAGATTTCAGACTTTCTAGACTCAACATTAGGGCTTTTGCTTATCGTGTCGGAAACATATAGAGATTAGGGTTTACATTTGGTCGGAAATTTCCGGATCGTTACAGTACCCACCCGTTAAAGAAATTTCGTCCCCGAAATTTGGTAGAGGTTGTCATAGATAACAATGGGAATGTTTTCATGACGATTATGAAGTTTTATTATCATCGAGAGATATTAGATAAAGCGATTCAGTCATGTGAAGCGCGCGAGTGAAGCTATCACAAAAGAGTGAAATGAGTAGTATGGAATCGTTTTAACTGATGACGTGGTTATGATTGATTTCCGGAATTTAAAGAAAATCTTACGTAATAAGATTTGGTTCTTCGGCGATTTAGGAAATCAAAATCTTCTTTGATTAATGTCATAATCTGTTCCGATTTCTCTGTCTGATATATTGCTATAAATCCACCCCCTTCGTTTCCTTATTCTCTACACCTTCTATTCTTTCTTCCTCTACTCCTTCCTTAATATGCTCCATCCAATCCTGATTCTTATTATATTTCTAACTTTCATATCTTTCATTCTTCTCTTTCATCTGCCACCAGAAGAATCTATTCACTCTTATAATTTCCTTGGAATTATATTGTTTCTAATTCTCCCGTGTCTTTACATTGCAATACGTATTGATATACACGGTTTGTAGTTTCTGGGTGGTTGTTGGGTTTTATATCTTCCCTTATATTTCGATGTCCCTACTTCTGTCTTCCATAATCATTGTCATCCACAGTTTATGCTTTCTCCTATTTGTTGCGATTTATACTCCAATTTCTGGTTTGGAGTCTTCATTCTTTCATTTCCTCTTCCTGTCCTTGAGTCAAGCGAACAATGGTCCGAAATTCGTAGGTATGAAATTTAGAATGAACATAGATAATGCTCTTAGAAAGAAATGGTATGGGCACGATTTTGATTGGTCAAATTACCAGAATTCAGAAGAGAAGATAGAACTTATCAGGAAGATATGTTCTCGATATGTTTGAAAAGTGGATAGAATATAAGAGTCTTGTAACATGGTACATGATGATGGTACTGTGAATCATCATATTCCATTAGAAACTTAACATGACTTACTGTAATATAATGAAGTTGATCAAGTTTCATTATATTATATTAATTCATGCATCAGTTTCCAACACTACTTCAAAACATTCATATTTTAATTTCGAAGGTTTCAGAATTTAGAAACTAACACAGTTTCTTTTATTTTATAACGCAGATATTACGGAGAGATAAATGATCGCAGATAGGAATAGTTGTGAAAAGATCTCCAGAAATATGGAGAATATGTATAACAGAAGGTATGAAGATATCTTATAATATCCAAGATAAGTTGATGATGATGAATATCAACTGGAAAGGTTTAGAATAAGGATTAGGGTTCTTACTAACGGTTTCAGCAGGCACTGAATCGTTTGGATTCTTTGAAAACAGGTTCAGTTCTTGTGATTTATCCACAGCCTCTTTCATACTTTGCTCAATCCATTTTCCAATTCCAACCCCTTCTATTTTTCTGAGCTTTACCAACACACTATACTTTATCATCAAACTTTTGACTGTTAAAGTCGTTTATGGTTTTTGCTGCTTCATCAGCATTCCAAGAACTACTTCGCAATTCAGGGTATTTTTCAAAAACTTCACATTCGGAGTATGAAATTCTTAGGGATAGACGTTTTCGGTATAACTGGGAGAATTTCTACAAGATTTTCAAAATACTGATTGCGGATTTTGCCAAAGAGATAACGAGTTGCTGGTACATCTGCTGATGATGTTGTAAAATATAAAAGGTTCTCCGGTAACAATGGCGAAAGGACAAGGTATAAATATCGAGATTATAATAGGAGTAGTCTCACTGAGAAGTCGAAGTGGAGCTGTGACAAAATTAGCTTCCTGAAAAGAAATTGTAGAGTTGTTTTTGCTAATAAATGGCAAAGGATTCAACACGATATGTGTTAAACTATGAATTTGGATTTGAGAGTTCTTCAGGTGCATAACTGTATGCATACATCTTTTCTCCCATAGATGGAGTGCGGTTGGTTCATCTTTCCGATCGAGGTGTTTTCAAGAATCATGAAAAGTTGTGAATGTGAATTGTATTCGCCAAGATACGAATGAGGTTTAAGATAGAATCAAGTGGCAAACTTGAAGAATTGTTTAGTTTCATATGTTATAATCATCATTTTATCTCATTTTACTTGTCCTTAGTTAGCAGTCTATTAATCCGATTGTCCAATGGTCCAATAGTTCAACAGTTCAATATATTCATATATAATTTAATATACATTATTAATACGTATCGTGACCCGTGTACTGGTCTCAGTGTCGATCACAACTCAAAGTATATATATATTTTGGAATCAACTCCGACCCTGTATAGCCAACTCCCACCTTCACATATAGAGTGTCTATGGTTGTTCCAAAATATACATATAGATGGGTCAATATGATAAGTCGAAACCTTGCATACGGGTCCCGTTATTTAAAATGCGTAAAATAAATAAATATATATCATGACCCATTATACAACGTGTTGTCTCAGAATTAATCCGACGTATTGTTGTACATGTGTCCCGACAGTATGTACAGTGCAGAAATTTAAATTGCGAGAAGGTAAATTGCGATAAATTAAATGTTAATCAGTTAGCTGGGAACAGTTAGCCGGAACAGTTAGCGTGAAATCCTAACACAATTTCAATTAATTAATTCGTTTGTTTCTAACACTTTTTATTTTTGTCCAATGTTTTCTTCGTTATGCCACTTGTTGATTTCTGATAGGTCAAAATCCAAATATGAAATTTGAATAGAAATGATTATTCTGTGATGAACGGATACGTATATCGGTAGTTATAAGTAGGATAGTAGATGATCGTTGAATCAGATTCGAAGAATGTACAGTGTAACTTATTAATGTGATTTCTAAATATTCCTCGGGTACTACCCACCCGTTAAAATATTTTCATCATTAACAGTTTGTACGAGAGAATTTTTAATTACAATCTTTATGAAAATATACTTGCATATATATTTTCATCGGATGCAATCTTGGATTTAATGAGTCAATAAGATATTAAACTCATTTGTTTTATCGTTAATACTGGATTACATGATCTCTAAAACATTAGAGATTTCATAATCACCATGTCGAACGAAGATATATGAGGTAGAATGATACGTAAAGCAAAGATAATCGATGCAGATCGATGTGTAGAACGAAGTTCATACTCGAAGTACAGATGGTGATATTGAGGCGTGTAATGTTGATATTCGAGGTACAGATTGTGATGTTGAGAGTTACGGCGCGGTTATGGTTTAGGGATGATAAGGGTACTGTCGATGTCGATGATGGTAGTACTGATTATGCTGCTGGTGCTGCTGCTGGTGTTCGTAACCTTCGCACCAGGTTCTCCAAAGTCGTCACACGAGCGCGTAGTTCGTTAACTTCTTCTAGTACTACGGGATGATTAATGGTTGAAGCGAGCAAATGAATAAGATTCGAAATATAGGATAGTATGTAATCGTGATGAAATACTCGGAAAAAAGGGGAGAGAAAATGGTTTCTCGAACAGGTTCGCCGGTAAGCGCTTCAGGTTGAAAAGGGCAATTTGGTGGATGGAAGAGATCTTCGATGTGAAATGATTTTTCGGATGTCGGATGATATTCTAGCCATATAGAATATCTATATATAATACCAAAGATTTCATAAACTACAGAGGAATTTACGGCACATGTCAGGCAAGTCTACAGATGCGCTAAGATATGAATTTTTGTCTATACACTATCGATGCACTAAATGCAGTAAGACGTGTCTAGACTAAAGAATGATAAACAGGCAATTCCCTAAGGATAATAAGCAGATGGTTTCCGACTAGAAATGATAAGCAAAACTTTTTGACAGGTAGACACGGTCAAAGTACAGACTCACTAATGTATCCTAACAACTACCAGTTAGACACACTAATGCAAGGCCTGGTTCGCTAAGACCAACGCTCTGATACCAACTGAAACGTCCGCGACTAATCCTCCTGGACGAAGTCTTCAACAGTTGGTCCCATTGCGATGATCGACTCCAATTAATGTCCTTAACATGAGCAAATGCACAGCGGAAGACTTAATTTGTACCTGAGAATAACATGCTTTAAAAAGTCAACATAAAGTTGGTGAGATATATAGGTTTGATGCTAGCAGCGTTATAACAATGGACCGCAAGATTTAAAGTTTATACATAATACACTCCTCGTGTATAGAAAAGACGTTGAGCACTTGGTAACCATACTTAACATTTAAATCACAGCAGCATACTCTTAAATAAACCCTACACCGTACCAAGTGTAGTAACGAAACGAAGTACTGTGCAACCGTTTAAAACTGGTCGTCCAGCCCGGTTGGGGTTGTCAGGCCCGATAGATCTATCAACAGGATTCGCGTTTACGCTCCTCACGTAAATATTAGCTACCAAGTATAAAGAAATATGCCATGGTACAACTCAACGTAGATTTTATTTTGATCACTTGTGTCCATAACAAAAATCATTTATAAAAACAACGCATGTATTCTCAGCCCAAAAATATTTAGAGTTTAAAAGGGACTATATACTCACCACACTATATTTTGTAGTAAAAATACATATAACATCATTGAACAAGTGTAGGGTTGGCCTCGGATTCACGAACCTATAATATTTGCATATATATTAACACATATATTTTAAACCGAACAAGTTGTATATATATATTATATTGTTAAATTGTAACTTATTGTTATGTATGTATAATGTTTTAAAATTTAATATTTATATTTTTATGTGTTTTTATATTATCATTTATATTATCTTAAAATATTTTATTAGTTATTATTATAATTAGTAACATTTCGTATAAAGATATAATATGTAGTATACTTTTATATATCTCTTTTGTTTGTAAAATTAACAATTATAATACTGTTAAAATAAATATAATAATACTAATATTTAGATATAAAATAAAACATGATAGTTTTACTAATAATAATTTCTTAAATAATAATATTGTTGTTAAAATAATAATTTCTCTCTCTTTTTTTTATAACAATAATAATAACATTAATAATAATAATGATAATAATAATGATAATAATAAAAATAATAATAGTAATAATAATAATCTTAATATTTAAAATAGTTTTTACCTTAAAAGCTCCAAAAAGAAATGAAACTACCCACAACGAGGCTCGAACCCGAGACCTCTCGTAACCAGATACAGTCCTTAAACCAGCTGGGCTGTTGCCCTTATTCGTAATATAGTAGAATCGAATATATATATATCCCGTATTGAATTAATTCTATTATCTTCTTCTTCATTTTCAATACCACAATTGCACACAGGTTCTCTTCTACTAAAAGTTTGTTTACAAATTCGACCTTAAGATATGAAATCCATCTCATACATAATTATTTAGTATAAATTGGATTTTTAAAAAAAATGAAAACGAAAGGGTGCTGCTACTGCAGCCGACGGTTTAAAAAAAAAAATATAGCTTTCACGATTGTGATTGTTTTTGGACCAAGTTCTTAACATGAATTCGTTGCTAAATCGTTCATGTAATCTCTTTGGTTTATCAATTGATCATGAAAATTCCTCAAAATCACGAATTTGATCCAAGAACAATAGTTGACTTTTTAATAATAATATTTGACTTCAAAAATTCTAGTTTGTTATGAAAAATTGGGTTTTGATGCTTGACAGATCATTCGAATAGACCATTCCAAACAGATCTGTTTTAATAGATTTTCAAGTTCATTCGAATTCAGTTTTTTTTTTGGGTGATAAGTCTCACGAACAGGGTCTGAGCTCTTGCTCTATCTGTTTTTAGTTATATATAATCGAAGTAGGGACCTGATTAGATAAATCTGAAATCAACGTGTAACAACCTAGTGGCAGGATAGGCGAATTTCACTATAACAGATAAAAACAAATGATAAAATCAAATTAATTAACTGTTTTTAATTTCTAAAGAATTTGTTTTGTTACTGAAAAGGTCTATTAAAGTATCAATTACGAACAGGAGTAAATATATGATGTTTATGTGTGTTTGGATTATACAGAATCGAATCTCTAATTAAATAAAAATTACGGATAATGGAATGGATATATTGGTTTATATCTGCTTTGATTTATTTATACTATTTTATATTTAATAAGTATAAATAGATAATAATAATACTGGTTAGTGATAATTTTATTAATGCTACACTTTTATTAGTAATAATATTAATAATGTTAAAATATTAATGATAACAATTCGTATTATTTTTATGCTAATATTGATAATTTAAAGTAATAATAATATTTTTATAACCATAGTAATTATGTTTGTATTATATACATGAATTATCTTATGTAATATTCATTATAATATATCATATAATAACTTTTATTAAATAATTATTATTTCTAAGATTTATATATATTTTATAATTTCAAAATAATATACATATACTTATATTTATATATATACATATTCATTTATAAATAATGGTTCGTGAATCGTCGGGAATAGTCAAAGGGTAACTAATTATCCAAATATAGATTTCAGACTTTCTAGACTCAACATTAGGGCTTTTGCTTATCGTGTCGGAAACATATAGAGATTAGGGTTTACATTTGGTCGGAAATTTCCGGGTCGTTACAGCTGTGGAGGTGATTGAGTATGGTTCATGGGTATGCTCATGAGGTCAATATAGTGTTTATCATTTCCGTTTCGTCTACGTACCTTTCCTGCAATATTGAATCTCAATATTGATACGTGAGTACTCATAATTTAACTTTTACATACTAATAGTGTATCCCTGACTAGTGCTCGAGTATTTAGGATTATGCATGCTTGTACTTTTGATATTGCCCTTAGACAGATTAGGTTGAATCTTGAATTAGTTACACTTGCGGTTGAGATAAGGTATAAGATATGCATGTCCTTGGAAAGCTAGCGAAAAATTAAGAACTTTTCCTTTAGATATCGAATGGTTTTGATGAACGGATAGTTATAATCAATTGAATTTTTGATATTTTTATTAAAAATGATTATTATTATCATCGTTTTTATCGTCGTTCTAGTTTTATCTTATTATTATCATTATTATTATCTTTATAAATAAAAGGGATTTATCATTAAAAATTGTTATTTTTTTATTATTACTATCGTTATTATCGTTAAAGTTATAATTAGTATTATTATTATTATCCCATTATTATTATTATTATTGGTATTATTATTATTATTATTATCATTATTAATATATATATCATTATTTAAAAATGGTTATTGTTATTGTTATTATTATTATTACTATATTATCATTAAGATAATTAATAGTATTATCGTTAATAATGTTATAGTAACTATCATTATTAATATTAGTGTAATTAAAATAAATATTTGTAACACCTAATTATTTTGATTACTATTATTATCATTATTATGAACACGATATAAATGACGATTAAAAGCTATTAAACGAAACGATTAGGAAATAATGGGTAAGAGTATCATGATGAAATTAAATATTATAAGATATTGATTTAGATAAAATTATTGTTCTTATTATTTTTATCATTACTATTATTATTAAAAGTATCGTTAGTATTAAAACTATCATTTTAACAAAAATTATCATTTTAATAGACATGTCATTGTTACTATAAAATATCATTATTATTATTATTTTAAATAGAATTATTATTTTAAAGATAATATTAAAAATTATCGTAAATATTAAAGTTATCATAATTAGAATTATCGTTTTATCATAATGTCATCTTAGTAATTATAAATATTGATATTTTTATAATAATTATTATTATTACAAAATAATGCAACTTTTACTTACTATCATTATAGATATTATTTTATCAAATAAATATGTGATACAAACATATTTTACTACGTGTAATAACTTACTTTAATAATACCTATCATATTATCTTTATAATATTAAATGAACCCTATAAATTTTATTATTTAATATATATAAAAGTATATTTTATTATATAAATTTAATATAAAATTTTATTTATTAATAAATAAATTATATTATTTACTCTAATAAATCTTTTAAAAATATTTAAAAATATAAAATGACGATATTTAAACTATATATTAATCATGTATAGATTTTTGGAAATTATTTTGAGTCAAATTTACTTTTGTTGACATTTGCATATTAGTCTCGAGCATTAGGATTGTGGTACACTATGACTTGACCTAATTTGTTAGACAAATATTGACCAACACATAAATATATATAATTAATTTAGGTTCGTGAATCCGAGGCCAAGCTTGCACTTGTTCAATGACGTTATATGTATTTTTACTACGAAATACAGTATGGTGAGTTTCATTTGCCTTTTTACCCTTTATATTTTTGGGACTGAGAATATATGCGCTTTTATAAATGTTTGACGAAATAGACACAAGTAATTGAAACTACATTCTATGGTTGAATTATCGAAATCGAATATGCCCCTTTTTATTAAAGTCTGGTAATCTAAGAATTAGGGAACAGACACCCTAATTGACGCGAATCCTAAAGATAGATCTATTGGGCCTAACAAACCCCATCCAAAGTACCAGATGCTTTAGTACTTCGAAATTTATATCATGTTCGAAGGAGGATCCCGGAATGATAGGGGATATTCTTGTATGTATCTAGTTAATGTTGGTTACCAGGTGTTCACCATATGAATGATTATTTTTGTCTCTACGCATGGGACGTATATTTATGAGAACTGGAAATGAAATTCTTGTGGTCAATTAAAATGATGGAAATAAATGATTATGATAAACTAATGAACTCACCAACCTTTTGGTTGACACTTTAAAGCATGTTTATTCTCAGGTGTTAAAGAAATCTTCCGCTGTGCATTTGCTCATTTTAAAGATATTACTTGGAGTCTTTCATAGCATATTTCGAAGAACGTTGCATTCGAGTCATTGAGTTCATCAAAGATTATTATTAAATCAATTTATAATTGGATAGTGGATATTTTGAAATGGTATGCATGCCTGTCAATTTTCGATGTAAAGAAAGATTGTCTTTTAAAAACGAATGCAATGTTTGTAAAATGTATCATATAGAGGTCAAATAACTCGCAATGTAATCAACTATTGTGAATCGTTTATAATGTATATGAACGGGTCTTTTCAGTTGGTATCAGAGCGGTGGTCTTAGCGAACCAGGTCTGCATTAGTGTGTCTAACTGATAAGTCGATAGGATGCATTAGTGAGTCTGGACTTCGACCGTCTCTGCATGTCAAAAGTTTTGCTTATCATTTTGTGTCGAAAATTAACTACTTATCATCCTCAGGAAATTACCTGCTAATCATTTTTAGTCTAAGACACGTCTTGCTGCATTGATTGCATGAATAGTGTATAGACAAAAATTCATATCTTAGCATATCTGCTAAATCATATCTTATCGTATCTGTTACTTTAAACTTTGCCTGACATATCTCGCAAAGTCCTCCGTAATCTAGGAAATCTTTTGATCTATATATATATATATATATATATATATATATATATATATATATATATATATATATATATATATATATATATATATATATATATATATATATATATATATTCTATGTAATTAGAATACCATCCGTTAGCCAAAATCATTTCATATAAAAAAATCCTTTATCCAATCGTACGAAATGGAATTCGTCATCAGTTCAAGTCACTCAGATTCCGAAATGGAATCCCATTCTAGCTCCGAAAGCAGTGTGACCGGAATAAATCAACCAATCAGTCATCACCTATTCTGGATGAATTGGGGATGGGTTCGTAGCCTCCTCAATCATTGGAGACAAGAAGAAGGTGATCCCCTCCATCCACCACATTGCCCTCTTGACGAAGAACCTAAAGCACTTACCAGCGAACCTGTTCGAAATACCGTGTTCTCGCTCATTTCCAGAGTATCTCATCACGATTATATATTACATCAAATTTTAGATTTTATTTATCCGCTCGTCCGAACCGACAATCACCCCGGTGTAATAGAAGAAGTCAACGAGCTTCGCGCTCGGGTAGTGGCTTTGGACAATATGGTACAGAGATTACAAATACCAGCAGCAGCATCAGCAGCATAACCAGTACCACCATCATCAACGCCAACAGTACCATTACCACCTCCAACCACAACCGCGTCGTAAACCTCAACTTCACAATCTGTCCCACGAGCATCAACGTCATACGCACCATAGATACCAAGGAGTACCAACAACAATAACTGACGAAGTATTAATTCATAACTTCATTGGAGAAACATTCCGCGTATGTAATCTCTAAAGTCTTAGAGATTATCTAATCTAGCCCTAACCATAAATCAGTTAAGCGTACCAAAATGATAGAAGGAAGAGTAGAAACCCTGACAAAAATGGTGTGTGATTAACAAGCTAAACTTGCTTTACCAACAACATCAACAGTACCGTCAGCGTTACCAGCATCGTCAGTACAGTCAACATTCGAATCAACAACACCGATAACATTACAAACTCTGTCAGTTCAAGAATCACTGTGGACATCATTACGAATCAATAACGTGTATATTGTATCAACGAGTTATGAAGAATTAAGTCATTCCCTCTGAAGAAATTATATGTATATTATATATATATATATATATATATATATATATATATATATATATATATATATATATATATATATATATATATATATATATATATATATATATATATATATATATATATTTTGAAATAAATCTTTCCGTGCTAAGCTATTGTGTGTGAATCTTAACTACTCGGTTAATTCATATTACGAATATTCAATAATGTACGTCCTTCGACCGCAACTTAAGCAGCGTTAACTACAATCTCTGTCGCAATTCAACAAATTCTAATTCATAATAAATCAAGTATATATTTGATTTTACACTTTCATCATCGATGTACCCGAAAATTTTCAGATAACATCATTCCTACTTTGCAAAATTCACAAGAATTCCACGAACCGAACATCATACATCAACAAATAACGAAGTATTGATTCATAATTTTAATGTCATTAAAGAAATACTGCGTAAAAGTTATGTACTTTTTAAAGCCTTTAGGGATTATTCAATTCTAGTTTCAACCGTAAATTAAATGAGTTTAATTTAACATTAACTCATTAAATCTATGTTACATCTAAAGAAAATATACATATATATATTTTCATAAAGACTGTAATAAAATTCTTTTGTACAAAATATTAATTGTGAAATTTTTTTTTAACGGGTAGGTAATACCCGAGAGATATATAAATTCACAAATAATATGTTACATTCTTCGAATCTGATTCAGCAAATCATCCATTATACTCCCTACTTTCACAACAGTATACATTCTTTTATAGAAATCAAAACAACCATACTCATTCAAAATTTAATTACATATTCTGATCTTGAAATCTCAAAATTCAACTCGAGATATGACCAAAATCATCACTCTTAGATCCTTACATCTTTCAAAAGCTATATTTTGACTTCAAAACTGTGTTAGAACATCAAATATATGTTAACGATTACAATCTGTGTTCAAACCCTTCGAAAATTTCTGAAGACACTTCGAATGATGAGCAATCGAGATGAGGATCCAACCACATGTTACCCACAGTTATGTACCCGAAAAACTCTTGAAACCAAAGTAAAAGTTTAAACAACGTATCCGCGTCAGATTCTTTGGCATTTATTAGCAAAAATAACTTTGCGACTCCTATTCAAAGTAGCCAGTTTTGTCACAGCTCCAGCAAGTCAACTTCGACTTTTCAGTCAGACTAACCTTATTATAACCTTGAGATATACACCATCGTTACCAGGGAACCTTTTACATTCCACCACATTATTAGCAGATGTACCAACAACTTCATTACCCTTTGACTATAGCCTCTCCAAAAAGTCATTATAATTATTTATTGAAATCCCATCATTTACTCATTCGCATCTTGTAATGAGAATTGCCATACGAATCATTGGGAATTAGCAATCAGTATTTTGAAATCTCGCAGCATGTCTACGCCAACAGTTATATGTGTATATATAACGTCTATCTTCTGGACTTAATTTGAATGTGAAGTTTCTGAAAAACACTCCGAACTACGAATTGGTTCTCCGAAAATGGAAAAAAAAAATACTGATGAAGCAGCAAAAACTATAAACGACTTTAAACGGTAAAAGCTGGATGATAATAATGAAGTGTGCTGGCAAAGCGCAGAAAAAGAGAAGTTTTGGAATAGGAAAACGGATTGAGCAAAGTAGGAAGGAGGCTGTGGACAAATTACAAAGACTGAACCTGACTTCAAAGGATCCAAATGATTCAGTACCGGCTGAAGTCATTAACGAATACCTTGCTCCTGACTCTAAACCCCTGCGGAAAATATTCTTCATCATCCTCTGATATTAGAAATTCTAAAATATCATCATATATTTCATTATAAATATCCTCCATATTTCTGAAGATATTTTCTTAATTTTTCTTATTTGAAATCATTTACCTCTTCGCGCTATCTGTATTACATCATAAAAGAAACTATTTTAGTTTCTAAATTCTGAAACGTTCAAGTTTAAAATAGGAATATTTTGAAGTAGTGTTGGGAACTGAAGCATGAATTAGTATAATATAATGACACTTGATCAACGTGATTATATTACAGTAAGTCATGCTGAGTTTCTAAATGGAACGTGATGATTCACATATCATAACATCATCATGTGCCATGTTATACGACTCTTGTATTCTATTTAACCTCTAAAATATCAAGAAAATATTTCTTGATGATTCGACCTTTTCCAAGGTATTCTAGTAATTTGACAAGTCAAGATCGTGCCATCACAATTTCCTTCCTAGAACATTAACAATGTTCATTCCGAAATTCATATCTGTGAATTCTGGACCATTACAAGTGGTGGTTAATCGCAAGAAGAAGAAACGAAAGGACAAAACTCCAAAATAGAAATTGGGGTATAAATTGCAGCAAATAAAAGAGAGCATTAACTGTGAATGATAATGATTATAGAAGACAGAAGCAGAGACTTTGAAATATAAGGGAACATATAAAGCCCAACGATAAACCAGAAATTATAAACCATATATATCGATGCATATAGCAATATAAAGACACGGGAGAACTAGAAACACTATAAACTCAAGAGTATAGTAGAAGTAAATAGATTCTTCCGGCAGTAGATGAAAAAGAAGAATGACCGATATGAAAGTTAGAAGTATATCGAGAATCAGAACTAGATGGAGCATATTGATGAATACTTTAAAATATGAGTTGAGGGGGAAAGAATAGAAGGTGATGAAACATGACTAGGAACTTAGAAATCAACAAATTTAACTCACACAATGGCGGAATAAGTGAATCAAACCCTCTAGTGAATAGGTTAATTTTTTTTTTTTTGATTAATTTAGTCAAACCACAACTAAATCAAGTGTGATTAGATCAACACCTAGAGCTATTATTCACCACCTGGGTGATTTGGACTGAGAGAGAATCGGAGGAGCTCACTAGATCTAAGTGTGTGTAACAAATGAGAGGCTTAACCTAAAATGAAGAACATAAGACTTTATATACCCCTGCTGTTGACTCACCCATACGATTCATTCATCACATGTACGAGTTGGCTTCATCAGCTGTACGGGTGATCACACACTCGTGTCTTCTCATTTAGGTTGTAATTGTGACTTAGCTCAGCATCAACCGTGCGAATGAGCCTGTCAGTCGTACTAGTGAGGCTTCACTCGTACGTCTGACTAAGTCTAATATAGTCAAACATCTAAATCTCGTTCCTGCAGTTCTTGTAACCACATACAAACACGGATAGGATAATAACGAGCAATCATGGTGGCCTATAAACTGTTGTACCTGCAATGGACGTGGGTAGATATCTAGGGACTTGCATAAAATGCATCAACGGAAGGTGTGAGTTGTAAGGAAATGAAGGAGGTGAATTTATAAGAAAATCTCCGACAGAACAATTAAAATGGACGATCGCATTTAAAGCGGATCCTAATTCCCTTGATTACCGGAGAGTCAAATCTTATTAAGAAGATTTTCTTCAAATCCCTTGAAATCTGGGAATCAATCATATCTACATCAAATGATAAGATGAATCTACACTTACTCATTTCACTCTTCTATGTTAGCTTCATTCGTACTCTTCATATAAATGGATTGTTTATCCAAATTATTCGCTGATGATAAAACTCTAATTTTCAGCCCGTATGCATCATGAAAACATATTTATTATCATTCACGACCTTTCCACTCAAATTTCGGGACGAAATTTCTTTAACGGGTAGGTACTGTGACAACCCGGAAATTTCCAACCAAATTTAAACTTTAATCTTTATATGTTTCCGACACAATAAGCAATATTTGTTAAGTTAAATTTCAAGAATTTTAAACTATGTTCATACATTCATTCAACCTCGACCAAGTTCCAACGATTCACGAACCATTAAACGAATATGATTATATATGTATATGTATATATATTATAACTTGAAACGTAAATAAAATATTAGATTAAATACTTTATGGTTAGGGCTAGATTAGATAATCTCTAAGACTTTAGCACTGACGGTACTCCTTGGTATCTATGGTGCGTATGACGTTGATGCTCGTGGGACAGATTGTGAAGTTGAGGTTTACGATGCGGTTGTGGTTGGAGGTGGTAATGGTACTGTTGGCGTTGATGATGGTGGTACTGGTTATGCTGCTGATGCTGCTGCTGGTGTTTGTAATCTCTGCACCATATTCTCCAAAGCCACTACCCGAGCGCGAAGCTCGTTGACTTCTTCT
This sequence comes from Rutidosis leptorrhynchoides, assembly GCF_046630445.1. NCBI lineage: Eukaryota > Viridiplantae > Streptophyta > Magnoliopsida > Asterales > Asteraceae > Rutidosis > Rutidosis leptorrhynchoides. The sequence continues at coordinate 206,949,011 of NC_092340.1, forward strand.
ATTACACCGGGGTGATTGTCGGTTCGGACGAGCGGATAAATAAAATCTAAAATTTGATGTAATATATAATCGTGACGAGATACTCTGGAAATGAGCGAGAATATGGTGTCTCGGACAGGTTCGCCGGTAAGTGCTTCAGGTTCTTTGTCAAGAGGGCAATGTGGTGGATGGAAGGGATCACCTTCTTCTTGTCTCCAATGATTGAGGAGGCTACGAACCCATCCCCAATTCATCCAGAATAGGTGATGACTGATTGGTTAATCTATTCCGGTCACACTGCTTTCGGAGCTTGAATGGGATTCCATTTTGGAATCTGAGTGACTTGAACTGATGACGAATTCCATTTCGTACGATTGGATAAAGGATTTTTTTTTTGATATGAAATGATTTTGGCTAACGGATGGTATTCTAATTACATAGAATATATATATATATATATATATATATATATATATATATATATATATATATATATATATATATATATATATATATATATATATATATATATATATATATATATCAAAAGATTCCGTAGATTACGGAGGACTTTGCGGGATATGTCAGGCAAAGGTTAAAGTAACAGATACGATAAGATATGATTTAGCAGATATGCTAAGATATGAATTTTTGTCTATACACTATTCATGCAATCAATGCAGCAAGACGTGTCTTAGACTAAAAATGATAAGCAGGTAATTTTCTGAGGATGATAAGTAGTTAATTTTCGACAAAAAATGATAAGCAAAACTTTTGACATGCAGACACGGTCGAAGTCCAGACTCACTAATGCATCCTATCGACTTATCAGTTAGACACACTAATGCAGACCTGGTTCGCTAAGACCACCGCTCTGATACCAACTGAAAGGACCCGTTCATATACATTATAAACGATTCACAATAGTTGATTACATTGCGAGGTATTTGACCTCTATATGATACATTTTACAAACATTGCATTCATTTTTAAAAGACAATCTTTCTTTACATCGAAAATTGACAGGCATGCATACCATTTCATAATATCCACTATCCAACTATAAATTGATTTAATAATAATCTTTGATGAACTCAATGACTCGAATGCAACGTTCTTCGAAATATGCTATGAAAGACTCCAAGTAATATCTTTAAAATGAGCAAATGCACAGCGGAAGATTTCTTTAACACATGAGAATAAACATGCTTTAAAGTGTTAACCAAAATGTTGGTGAGTTCATTAGTTTATCATAATCATTTATTTCCATCATTTTAATAGACCACAGGAATTTCATTTCCAGTTCTCATAAATATACGTCCCATGCGTAGAGACAAAAATAATCATTCATATGGTGAACATCTGGTAACCGACATTAACTAGATACATATAAGAATATCCCCTATCATTCCGGGATCCTCCTTCGGACATTATATAAATTTCGAAGTACTAAAGCATCCGGTACATGATAGATCAATCTTTAGGATTCGCGTCAATTAGGGTGTCTGTTCCCTAATTCTTAGATTACCAGACTTTAATAAAAAGGGGCATATTCGATTTCAATAATTCAACCATAGAATGTAGTTTCAATTACTTGTGTCTATTTTGTCAAACATTTATAAAAGCTCATGTATTCTCAGTCCCAAAAATATAAAGGGTAAAAAGGCAAATGAAACTCACCATACTGTATTTCGTAGTAAAAATACATATAACGTCATTGAACAAGTGCAAGGTTGGCCTCGGATTCACGAACGTATCAATATTGAGATTCATTATTGCAGGAAAGGTACGTAGACGCAACGAAAATGATAAACACTATATTGACCTCACGAGCATACCCATGAACCATACTCAATCACCTCCACTGCTATAACCCATAATTTCCTTAATCCTATCCCACTCGAAAAACAATTTCGAAATCACTCGGACAGCACTCTGTCGTAATATTTTATGTATACTAATAATATCTTGAAATAATACGGAGTAAATATATATATGTAAATCGATTGAGAGAGTTTAGAGAAAAATATTTTCAAGTTTCTATGAAATAATGAAACCTATTGAATTCTATTTATAATAGATTTTTGAATTATTAAAGTGAATTATTAAAGTATGAATTATTAAAGTGAATTATTAAAGTATGAATTATTAAAGTGAATTATTAAAGTATGAATTATTAAAGTGAATTATTAAAGTATGAATTATTAAAGTGAATTATTAAAGTTAAAGTAAAGTAAAAATAAAGTAAAGGTAAAGTTTAAGTATAGTAAAAGTATAAAACTATGTACGTATAATACGCGTATAAATATATAATATTAATTTAAATCATTATATATATTTAATAAAATAAAATATAAATATCGTTATCTTTATCATACTAGTTAAGTAATGAGTTGTCAAAAGTGGTTCTAGATATTTATAAAAGTTATATACGTTTTAATAATAAAGTTCTTTTTAAACTGAAAACGTTTTTGTACGTTTGAAACTAAATAGATCAATCGAGTCTTTATGAGATTCAATCTTCCACTATCCTTTGTCTAGTTCTCAATGATTGACAATTTGTTCTTATTTATAAATCACTTTACCATTTTCCGAATATTGTTAAAATGTAAAGATTTCTCAAATCAACGTGGGCCTTTCAACAGAGACTTGTAATCATAATTCAATATATCTGATAATTCAATCATTTGATCTTATCTTCTAATTCCATTGATAAACATTTTGAAACAGATACAATCATATAAAGTATTTAATCTAATATTTTGTTTACGTTTCAAGTTATAATATATATACACATATACATATATAATCATATTCATTTAATGGTTCGTGAATCGTTGGAACTTGGTCGAGGTTTAATGAATGTATGGACATAGTTTAAAATTCTTGAAATTTAACTTAACAAATATTACTTATCGTGTCGGAAACATATAAAGATTAAAGTTTAAATTTGGTTGGAAATTTCCGGGTTGTCACATAAACTCTTTTCTTACTTATAGTTTGTAATTATGTTTCACAACTTGATCCTAATTGGGATTTAACTCTAATTGGTTAAAGTATAACAAGTTTTAAATGGTAATACTTACTTGCTTCTGCTTTAACAAGATTCTTAAAATGTTTTAAGTATTATGAAACTTGTTAAATCCCAACAAAGAAAACTGGTAATACTCCTTGGTGGCAAACTAGCAAACCATTCGCGTGCCATTTTCTGCAGTACCATAGGAAACATATGGCACGCAGTTTCATCTTCCCAATGCTGCAACCTCATAACACCTTCAAACATAGTCAGAAAATCTTCCGGATCTGTTATGCCATCATAAACTCCAATTGTTGGTATAGCAAGATTTCTGAGCAATGGATAATTAGCAATTCGATCAATGAAACACTGTGCAGATTCTGCCATGGCTGTGATGGAATTCAATATAACAACATGTTCTTAATGTTAACATAATCACAAAACCAATTTTATGAAAGATAAAGTAAGCGGAAGCATGATGATAAAGAAAACAAGTTTATATCTTAAACCATTTTTTAAGTGAATTCCATGTATGTATCAAGTCATGAAAATAAGCTTACATATAATTAACAAGGAAGTAAGATTCAATACCTCCTCAAGCTAGTTGAGGGTTGTTTGATACAAGAAGATGATGAACAAGTGTGTTAAAACTCCAAGCTTTTGATGCACCAACACCACCCTTGAACTTAGTTATGTTTTAGACACTTAATCACCTTTAAACCAAGCTTGTAACCCACTTCCTTTGAACCCAAAATTCTGGACAGCAGCTTGTCAAAAGATGATGGTGAATGGAGTCTCAAAACTATGAAACCTCAAGAGATAATACCCCAAACTTTGCACCAACACCCTAGCTTTTGGTTAGGATTTATTTACACGTGAAATTAGCTTGAAAAAAATCAAATTATGAAGCCTTCTTTGCACCAAAAAGGACACGGCAGTAGCAGCAAATAATCAGCTGAAAATGCAGTTTTTCTTTGATGTTTTATGCATGTATCACTTGAGAGAATTTAGTCAAACCTTGGTGGAAGTGTTAGACATATTTATGAGGAGTTGTGTAGTATTAAAAGTAACAAAAACAAGCAAGTGTGGTCTTTCTTGGAGACTAAAATTCTGCCACACTTCATGTTAAATAATAATACTTGTAAGTTTATAAAAGTTTATAAACTTGTTATAAACTTATGTATTATTTTTTTTACTTATATATTTTATAAAACCTTTTATAAAATATAACACAATATAATCATTTAAACCTATAAACAATTATATATATAAATTATCCAAATAATTTATCTCAAGTGATAATATTTTAGAAACCCGATTTTCTAAAATCCAAGTGTCGCGTATTTGTTTAATGACCCAATCGTTAAGATCAAATATGTATAAGGTGTCGGTAAGCTTGTTATTGGGTATGACCCGACTTGGATCAAAACATATTAGCCATATTAATTAAATATGTCTATCGGGAATACGAAATACCTTCAATCTCCCACTTGCACGAGAAACATAAGAAATTAATGTAAGTGATGGATACCACCTAACGACCGTCCATCACCCCCAATATGTTATGACTTTGTGCCATTCAATAACATCATCCCTTTCGAGTTCCCATCTCGAACATGAATAGGCGAATCTTTTCATTATATCCTTTCGTCCTAGATGTCATGTTAAATTCAAGAGATACAGAGTGATCACTCTCCTTTAGATTTAACTTTATCAGGCCTTAGACATCTGACTCTCAACGAATAAGAGGGACAAATTCCATCTTGACTACATACGTCCTTAATATATACCTTGCATTATACCTGAGCTCCTCCTTATGAACTACCATATTTCAGAATAGCGAAGGAAAGAATCAAGGCACAATACTTGGTAGATATCCGAATCCAATATGTATCTCAGGTCAGAGGATACAATGATATTCGCCTTTACTCAAGATTACATGTGATCAACCACAAAGGCTCCATTTAGTAAATCTTGAGGGCGGGTCTTCCAATATTTGTATCCCACAAATATCTATGAACCATGGTTGCAACCTTGCCCCACATTCATCCCGTGAATGTAAACCAATCCAAGTTCATAATAGTCTAAACCTCACACTTGTTCCCACAAATGTGATCGACTACGGAATTTAGAATAATTACTTATTCATGGATAAAATATGCAAAATAGGAACATAACTCAAAATAAATTAATGCCATAATTGTATTAATGAGTTTGAACAATTTCGTTCTGATACAATACTTAAAACAGATCATGACCAATCACTAGAATATCGAAGCCCTAATGTACAAACATGTCCAGTATGTTTTGCTCCATGTAAGAGCTTCGTGAGAGGATCTGCTATATTAAGATCTGTATGAACTTTGCGAATACATATTTCCCTTTTCAACTTCATCCCTTATGTAGTTGAATCTCCGCTCAATGTGATGGGTCTTTTGGTGAGCACGAGGTTCCTTGATTTGAGCAATCGCACCCTCGTTGCCATAAAAGATCTCAAGAGGGTCCTGAATGGAAGGGACAACTCCTAAGTCGTCGATGAATTTCTTCATCCATGCAGCTTCCTGTGCTGCCAATGAGGCGGCAATGTACTCCGACTCTGTAGTGGATAATGCATCAACATCCTGTTTTGAACTCTTCCAAGAGACCGCACCTCCATTTAACGTGAAGACATAACCGGATTGTGATCAAGAATCATCTCGATCAGTTTGGAAACTCGCGTCCACGTAACCTTTTACAGCAAGTTCCTCCACACCAGACCCGTATATAAGAAACATATCCTTAGTCCTCTTAAGGTATTTCAATATACTTTTAACAGCAACCCAATGACTGTTTCCTGGGTTATTCTGGTATCTACTTGTCAGGCTAAGAGCGCATGACACATCCGGTCTAGTGCATATCATTGCATACATGATTGACCTAATGGCTGACGCATATGGGACTTTCTTCATTCTCTCTAGTTCACCTTTCGTGGTGGGGCACTGAGATGAACTAAGAAGTGTTCCCTTTTGAATAGGTACCAAACCTTTCTTAGAGTTCTCCATCTTGAACCTTTTCAAGATCTTTTCAATGTATGCACTTTGATTCAAACCTATCAATTTCTTAGATCTATCCCTATAGATCCCAATCCCCAAAACGTATTGTGCTTCTCCAAGATCCTTAATGGAGAAGCATTTGCTTAACCAAGTTTTAACACCTTGCATTGCCGGAATATCGTTCCCAAATAATAATATATCATCCACATATAATACAAGGAACATGATAGTGCTCCCCCTAGCTTTCTTATATACACAAGCTTCATCACCATTTTTAATGAAGCCAAATTTCTTAGCTTCCTCATTAAAACGATGATTCCACATTCTAGATGCTTGTTTCAATCCGTAGATTGACTTCTTTAACTTGCATACCTTTTTAGGATATTTCGGATTAACAAAACCTTCAGGCTGAACCATATAGACATCTTCCATGAGATATCCATTTAGGAAAGCGGTCTTGACATCCATTTGCCATAATTCATAATCATAATGAGCAGCAATGGCAAATAATATCCTAATAGACTTTAGCATTGCCACAGGCGAAAAAGTTTCATCATAGTTAACCCCTTGAGTTTGAGTGAAACCTTTTGCTACAAGTCTAGCTTTGTATGTATCCAAGTTTCCATGTATGTCGGTTTTCATTTTGAAAAGCCATTTACAATCAACTAGCCTAGAGCCAGGAGGTTGAGCAATAAGTTCCCAAACTTGGTTGTCATACATGGATTGCATCTCAGCGTTCATGGCTTCCTACCATTTATCTTTATCAATCCGTGATAAAGCATCTTGGTAGTTGGTTGGTTCATCCAAATCAACAGTATAGCAACCATCTATGAGAAACCCATATCTCTCAGGAGGATTGCTAATCCTACCAGATCTACGAACACTTTGTATACTTTGATCATCCATTTGATCATTCTCAACATTTTCATGTTGAGTACTAGCGTCAACCAATTGTGTATCATCTATTTGATTTTGAACCTCTTCAAGATCTATCTTCCTTTCACTATTTCCTTCCATTAGGAACTTAGTTTCAAGGAATTCAGCCTTCCGAGCAACAAATACATTTTGTTCGGATGGATCATAGAAATAGTATCCCATATCATCCTTGGGATATCCTATGAAGATACACTTCGTGGATCGAGCATTCAACTTATTAGGGACGTAACGCTTATGATAAGCTTCACATCCCCATACCTTTAAGTATGATAGAGATGGAGGTTTTCCAAACCACATCTCGTGAGGAGTTCGTTCCACTTTCTTGGTTGGGGCCATATTTAAAATACGAGCCACGGAGCTTAGACAATAATACCAAAATGATAGAGGTAACGAGCTTCTTGCCATCATAGATCGAACCATATCCATTAGGGTTCGGTTCCTCCTTTCGAAAACCCCATTAAGTTGGGGTGTTCCTGGTGGAGTAAGTTGTGAGATAATCCCACAACTCCTAAGATGATCTTGGAAAGCATCGCTTAGGTACTCACCTCTTCTATTGGTATGAAGTACCTTAATTGTCTTATTGAGTTGATTTTGTACTTCGTTTTGATACTCTTTGAATGCTTCAAAAGTTTCGTCCTTATGTCTTAACAAGTAGACATATCCGAAATGACTGAAGTCATCAATGAAAGTAACGAAGTATCTTTCACCATTCCTAGTTGTGGGCTTAAAGGGTCCACATACATCCGAATGTATTAATCCCAATAAGTCCTTAGCCCTTTCGTAGGTCCCTTTGAAAGGTGCTTTAGTCATTTTGCCTTGTAAACAAGATTCACATACATCAAACGAGTCTAGTTCATTTGATTTCAAAAGGCCATTCTTTTGAAGTGTATGCATTCGATTCTTGTTTATGTGACTAAGGCGACAATGCCATAAGTAGGAATCACTCAAATCCCTTTTGAGTTTCTTGGTGCTAGGATGGTATATTGAGCTACTAGATGATGTGTCATCATGAACCAATTCATAAATTCCATTTGAAGGTGAAGCCTTAAAATAGAATACATTATCTAAATAAACGTGGATATCATCATTAACAAAATTAAGATAAAAACCACATTGTTTTAAATGGGAAACTGAAATAATGTTTCGACATAAATCCGGTGCATACAAAACATTGTTCAAAATAAGTTCCAAACCACTTGGAAGCTTTAATACAAAGTCTCCTTGAGCCTTCACTTGCACTTTGGCTCCATTACCCATAAAGAGACTTAATGTTCCCGTTTGCTTGCTACTTCTTTTGAACCCCTGCAAAGAATTGCAAATGTGAGTTCCACATCCAGTGTCTAATACCCATGTATTAGAAGAAGTAATACTAAGCTCTATATATACCATATATATATTACCTGAGGTTTGCCCCGCATCCCTCTTTTCCTTCAACTCCTTAAGGTAGACCGGGCAGTTACGTTTCCAGTGACCCATTTCACCGCAACCGAAGCACGGGTCTTCCTTGAGGTTTGCTTGTCCGGCAACCTTTTGCTTCTTGTTCTTGTTTTTGGTTAGGGTAACCATCCTCCCCTTTCCCTTGCCTTGATGGGCGGGTCCTTTCCTCTTAGTCGCCTTTGGCTTAGAGGTGTTATTACCTTTGGACCCACCATCATTGATCATTAGCACGGGTGAAGCCCTCTTACCCATGCTAGTTTCTGCCGTCCTAAGCATGCCATGAAGTTCGCCAATGGTCTTATCCATCCCATTCATATTGTAATTAATTACAAATTGGTCAAACCTCTTTGACAAGGAGTTTAGGATAAGATCCGTGGCTAGCTCATTAGATATGTTGAGATTAAGACGGTTTGCGCGATCAATGAGGCTTTTCATCTTAAGGACATAAGATGAAATGGATTGGGAGTCGTCCATACGACATGAATAAAGCACTCGAACGGTCTCGAAGCGCTCGACACATGCTTGTTAAAGGAACATCTCCTTCAATTGCGTGATCATGTCGTATGCAGTATGATGCTCGAAATCCTTTTGGAGTTCAGGTATCATAGTCCCAAGCATTAGGCAAGCGACTTGCACCGAATCGGCGCAATACTTATCCCAATAAGCCATGCCTTCCGTATCATCCTCGTCGGGTTGATCGGGAATGGGGTCTTCCAACACATACGCCTTGTCCTCAAGTTTGAGGACAATCCTAAGATTGTGGAACCAATCCATAAAGTTCGTATGGTTGAGTTTGTCTTTCTCGAGGAGAGACCTTAACGATAGGTTGTTCAAGTTAATAGGTGCGTTTTACATGTTGTTGTTATTGGCGGCCATCTACAAAATTTAACAAAGTTCATTTAAGTATCGATTTTAAATTTAATAAACAATACCCTTTTAAATTTTAATTGACTTATTAAATATTAGAATCCAACGGTAAATCAAATTTCGGTTAGGTGACCTTTATCCCATTATTTGATTTAGCTAGGTAGTCATTTATATGACAATTGCAATCCTTTTGCAACTTCTAAATTATGGGATCATGCAATCCTTTTGCATGGCATATTTATCCCATCAACGCCTATTTGTTCCTCATGCTTCGGTGACCCTAAGTTCATGATTCCCAAATCATGTCGTCCTACTTGTGTAAACGTGTAAATTTAACATCCAAGTGGTTAGGTGACCTTTATCCCACAAGTGTGCGAAATTTACCTCAATCATATTAGTTTGTTCACAACGGTTAGGTGACCTTTATCCCATTATGAGTTCCCTAATATTTTCAAGTGTCACACAAAAGGATGGCGTTTAACTTGTTTGCCTTGTCGATTAAGGGATTTTATGTTTTCGTTAATTCTAGTTTAAGAAAACATTTATGCCATACACCAACATGCATTTAGTGTATGGTTCATTTGAAATCCATTTTCAAGTCTTGTAATTTTAGCCAATTACTTGATATAAACCATTTTATATATATGATCCTTATCATGATCTTAATAACCGTTTATTAATGTCCTTTTAGCCGTTTTTAATTTTGCCATTTAAATTGACGTTTAGCATGTCGTTAATAATTTAACCAATTAAATTGTAGTTATGCTTGTTGTTAACTTGAGTGATAACTTGCTGTAGTAACATACACAATCCACAATCATACAAGAAATATAACAACCACGCATGCAAACAAATGTGTTCACAATCAAGCCAATTTGGTAGACATTTGTTTAGCCGAAAACAAATGTCACCGGTTAAGGGTTATAACACTAAGTAGGAGATTTCAAAATCTCCCACTTAATCTTGCATCCAAATGCATCTTCCAAGTCTTCATCTTGTATCTTCATTTTTACAAAAAACATATCCTAATACATTTTTCTAGAAAATGAAAATACAACCTAATCTATTTTACATACCAAATATAAAATAAATTATATAATCAAAATAATACTATTACAAACCAAATGAATGAATTAATATTACATACCAAATGAATTATTAATAATCATTCAAACACACATGCATACAACCACAAGGTCAAGGCTTGATTGTGAACAACAACATACAACAAATATGACCAATTTGCAAGTTCCAAGCCCACTTTTGGAACCCTTAAAATTCGGCCAAAATCATGAACCCACCCAAACCCAAATATTTTTACATTCTACTTTCATGCATGTACATAGAATGCAAAGTCGGTGGGTTTTAAAGACCATATATAAGAAGCATATTTCATAGACTTCAGCTCTAGATACCATTGATGGAATTCAATATAACAACATGTTCTTAATGTTAACATAATCACAAAACCAATTTTATGAAAGATAAAGTAAGCGGAAGCATGATGATAAAGAAAACAAGTTTATATCTTAAACCATTTTTAAGTGAATTCCATGTATGTATCAAGTCATGAAAATAAGCTTACATATAATTAACAAGGAAGTAAGATTCAATACCTCCTCAAGCTAGTTGAGGGTTATTTGATTCAAGAAGATGATGAACAAGTGTGTTAAAACTCCAAGCTTTTGATGCACCAACACCACCCTTGAAATTAGTTATGTTTTAGACACTTAATCACCTTTAAACCAAGCTTGTAACCCACTTCCTTTGAACCCAAAATTCTGGACAGCAGCTTGTCAAAAGATGATGGTGAATGGAGTCTCAAAACTATGAAACCTCAAGAGATAATACCCCAAACTTTGCACAACACCCTAGCTTTTGGTTAGGATTTATTTACACTTGAAATTAGCTTGCAAAAATCAAATTATGAAGCCTTCTTTGCACCAAAAAGGCCACGACAGTAGCAGCAAATAATCAGCTGAAAATGCAGTTTTTCTTTGATGTTTTATGCATGTATCACTTGAGAGAATTTAGTCAAACCTTGGTGGAAGTGTTAGACATATTTATGAGGAGTTGTGTAGTATTAAAAGTAACAAAAACAAGCAAGTGTGGTCTTTCTTGGAGACTAAAATTGTGACAACCCGTAAATTTTCGGCAAAATTTAAACAAAAATCTTTATATGATTTCATTTAACCTCGACTAATTCTGATGATTCACGAACAATTATTTGTAAATAATTACGCATTAATTTAATATATTAATAGTATTATTATTAATATCCTTTTTAAACAAGATATCAATAATTAATATCTTTATTATCAGTATTGTTATTATGAATAAAAAAATATTGACAAATATTCTTGGAAAAGTAGTAAATCAATTTGTTTATTTTAAAAAAAATATAAAAAAATTCCTTAAAATAAATGATTTTTTTAATAAAATAAATAAATAAATAAATTATTTTTTAATTAAAAATTATAATGGAAAACTACTTTTATTATTTTATTTTGTGCATTATCCCATGACCTAACATTTAATACTTTTGAATTTTAAAATCCCATTAAAAATTAAAATATTTCTTTTTCTTTTAATTATTTTATTCTTTTTACCTAATTTTTTCAAGTATAAATACCCCTCATTTCTCATTCAAACTCACACCAAAATTTCTCTCATTCTCTCTTTGAAGAATTACTACTAGTAAGTATTCTTTTCTTACTTTTTACTTTTTACTTTTTACTTTTTACTATTTACTTCAGTTTATTATTTTTTTACCGAAACATGTAAATAATGTTATAAATTATATGCAATTAAAATTAAAATAAATAACATGTTATAATTAGTAATATATGTTACTAAAAATTATAAAAGTATTTTTTATGAATTAATATATAGGAGTTATAATTAAAATCGAATTAATGAATATATATGTATATACGCACCTAACGTGAAGGTTATAATTAAAGATAGCGTACAAAGACTACAAACATCACCGCTACTTGTGGCCTAGGGTGATCCTTGTTACCATTATGGGACGCTTGTGGATCTCGAATGCCAAGACTTAGATTCTGGTCAAGAGATCCTGGGCCACTCGGTAACAATAGATCATTCGAGTGACTTGCATGTTAGCGACGAAGTTTGGGCGAGATTGTATAACATCTTTGTTAAGAATTATAACCCGAACATTCTTAAACTAGAAGCTTACTATAAGTGGAAGTTTTTCATAAATAGTAGGTTTCCAAAAATAGAAACTTTTGAGAAATAGGAACTTTTCTCAAAAACCGTCACTGTCAATATAGTTGCTATATTAATAAACATACTTTATGTCAAGTTAGACATTAACTAATCAAATGTTATACCTCAAGGTTGATATCCAGATCACTTACTTGCTTTACTTTCCTTCTTGCATGGAATACTTCAACTGCTATTTAATGTGAGTTTTCATATGCTCCCTTTTACTCTTTACATTTTTGGGCTGAGAATACATGTGCTACTTTTATAACTGTTTTTATAAAATGAATACAAATACTAAAACTGATTTTTCGTGAGTTTTCATAGCTCCCTTTTTATCTATATTTTTGGGCTGAGAATACATGCGCTATTTTTATAACTGTTTTATACGTTAGACACAAGTACCAACTATTAAACTGTGATATGTTGGGCTATGACCAGCAAGTCCCCAACCGACAAGTATAAACGATAAATTGTTACGGGGCAAACTTGAAAGTCTAGTCTAAATATCAGTACCAACTATTAAACTATGCTATACCCGGGTATGTCCGACTAAGTCCCTACAGTGATATTTTTAGTTGCTGCGGCATTCTTAATTATTGGGGATAGGCCTGTCGGGAGTAACGTCCCCGATACATTTGACTAAGTCTTTGTATTACTTGATAATGAAATTAAACGACAAGGACAGAACAACCTGTCACGGGGCAAACTTGAACATTTAGTCTAAATATCACGCACTGGCATAACTTTTTGATCCTGCGGGAGATCAACTTGACTGGATCTGAGTGATCTACTTATAAAAACAAATCTTATGGTCTAACACTATTACTAAAATCATTATTTATGACAAACCTATTAACTCACTCAACCTCGTGTTGACCTTTTTAAGCATGTTTATTCTCAGGTACTTAAGTATTGTTTCCGCTGTATATCTGCTGCTTTGATGATGATTGTTTGCTATGCTTGGAGTCTTCATTACATATCATACTAATTAAAGACATTTAATATTCTAAATACAATGTAATCGATTTATCTTCCGCTGCAAAACTCAATAAAACGTCTCATATAGAGTCGTTCTCGTTTATACAACTGTGATTTGATATAATTAGTCACAAATACCCCAGGCCCTATTTGGGGATGTGACAGATTGGTATCAGAGCAGGTTGTTGTAGAGAACCAGGATTGCATTTTATGTGTGTCTTATACAATTAGGTACCTTAGCAATGTAGGACTACAACTATCCTTGACCATAGTGCTTTTAATTGTTGCCTTTAACTGTTAAATGCTACACTATACTTTAGAAACTTTACTTATCTTAGAATGCCAAGCCAATCTAAGAACTCTGCTAATTTCCCTAAGTATTATCCAATTACGCCACCGCGTCTAAATGCGACACTATGATTTCTGAAATTCTTGACATTCCTAAGTCATCTATCATGGTTAGTGTATTACATATGTATTACATGAAATATTATCCATGAATATATTTGTTACTATTCATACTCAAACGTATATAACTCCCTGTTATATCACATACCTATATCCCCTATGCCTTTATGCATCGGTTTGCGAACCAAAAAATGTCATTGGGTTATCACAGTATACGAATTGAAAGTCTTTAATTGAAAGATTATTAGATTACATACTTATCATTTTATAATCTCGACACGTCATACTGCCATTATTGGAGTATAGACAAATCATATCTTATCATATCTATCTCAATAGACCTTGTCTACCACTTTTCCTAAATTTCCTCCGTAAATTACGGAAATCTTTTTGTTATAAATACGTATTCAAGGAGAAGAATATATCATTCAGTATTCAATACCCATTTCATATCAAACCCTATTCCAAACACATAATATGAATTTCTCGAACTCCTCGAGCTCCAACGGCAGCGTAACCGGAACAAACGAACCAATCAGCCATCATCTATTCTGGATGAATTGGGGATGGGTTCATAGCGACTCAATCAATGGAGACAAGAAGAAGGTGATCCCTTCCACCAACCAAATTCACCTCTTGGCGAAGAACCTGAAGCACTTACCGGCGAACCAGTTCGGAACACCATTTTCTCTCTTCTTTCCAGGGTATCCCGTCACGAATATATAATATTGAAGATTTTGGATCTTATTCACCCTCTTATTCTAACCTCCAATCATCCCGGAATGGTAGAAGAAGTCAACGAGCTTCGCGCTCGAGTGGTGGCACTGGAGAATACGGTGCAATATCTACAAGCATCAGCTGCACCGGCAGCATAAACAGTACCATCAGCATCACAACCAACAGCATCAGCTTCATCAACAACAACATCCGCATCTCACTCAGTACCTCGAATATCAACATCATACGCCCATAGATACCAAGGAATATTAGTAATAATGAGTTAAGATGTATTGACTAATTCTTCGTGAAGAATTATATATGTATACCTTATATATATATGATTTGGAACAATAATAAATCTTGTCGTACTAAGCAATTACGTGTGAATCTCAACTAGTATGTACTACTTGGTTAATTCATATCACTAATATGCTATGATGTACACCCTTCGTTAATGACTTAACAATTGTTAATCACTGCTTCAACGCAATAAACTCCATTTCATAATAAATCAAGTGTAACGATGAATGTATTGATTCATAACTTCATTAGAGAAATATTTCGCGACAATTATGAAATCTCTAAGGTTTTAGAGATTATTCATTCTCGTTTCAACCGTAAATCAAATGAATTTAATAATATACTAACTCATTAAATCCTTGATTACATCTGAAGGAAAATATATATGTATGTATATTTTCATAAAGACTGTAATTAAAACTCTTTTATACAAACTGTTAATTGTGAAAATATTTTAATGGGTAGGTAATACCCTAGAAATATTTATATCTCACATTAATATGTTACATTGTACAATCTTCAATTCTGATTCTCATTAATTGTATTCATTCATATTCTATGATGAATTATCATATCAAACCACCGAAATTATCATTCATTACTTTTAAAATCAATAACGCCTATTCGTTAACCATTAGATCCGTTGACGATTACAATCAGCGTTTAATCATCTAAAAATAAAATTTCTTGAAACCATCTCGGATTGATAACCAATGATTCAGATATGGTAGCATTAAATGCAGAGGAAACAGAAGAATTTTCCTCATCATTGGATCTTAGGAATTCTAAGATATCACCGTATCTTTCGTTATAAATATCCTCTATATTTCTGAAGATATCTTCATAACGATTCTTGACTGCAATTAATTGTCTCCTTGCGATATCTTTATCACATCATAAAGGAAACTGTTTTAGTTTCTATATTCTGTAAAATTCAAGTTTAAATTATGAATGATTTGAAGTAGTGTTGGGAATTAAAGCATGAGTTAGTATAATATAATGACGTCAGGCCAACGTGATTATATTATAGTAAGTCATGCTAAATTTTTAATGAAAGATGATGATTCATAGAATTTATAATCATCATCTGCCATGTTACACGACTCTTACATTCTACTTAAACTCTGAACATATCAAGAACATATATTCTTGATAGTTCCATCCTCAGTAATTCTAGTAATGTAACAAATCAAATCATGATATTACATTCCTTTCTGCTTAGAACATTAGGTTCATTTGAAAATTCATACCTACAAATTCTGGACCATTACTTGCTTTATGAAAGCATGAAGCTTCGACATATAAGGGAAAATATAAAGCCCGATAACAACACTGAAATTACAAACCGTGTATATCAATGCGTATAGCAATATAAAGACACGGGAGAACTAAAAACACAATAAATCCTAGAGCATAATAGAAGTAAACAGACTCCTATGGTGGGAGTTGGAAAAGAAGGAAGATTGTGGCGATAACCAATATAAGGTCAAGAATAAGAACTGGATTGAGCATATTAACAAATCTTTTGGAAGTATGAATTGAGGAAGAAAGTATAGAAGTGGTGAAGATAATGAAACGGAAGAAGCTAATTTATAGCGAAATTCCCGACACAACAATCGAGGCAATTCACCGCATTTAATCAAAGAAAATCCTAATTTTCGTAATTACCGAAGAATCAAATCTTATAAAGATTATGAAGATTTCTTTAAATCCCTTGAATTCTGGAAATCAACTTTAACCATATCAAAAGTTAAGGCAAATATTTAATTTCCTCATTTCAATCTTTTACGATAGCTTCGTTTATACTCTTCCTATAATCGGATCGTTTTATCCACATTATTCAAAAGGTGATAAAACTCTATTTTTCAACTCATATTCATCATTCTTGTTGTAAACAATGACGATCTCTATCAAATTTCATGATTATGATTTTCATGAACTCCTCTCTATTTTGACTACCATAATATTGTGGCATAAACGCTCAAGGTTTAAATAAGCTCACTATTATTCATTTCACGTGTATTGAAATGCTTGTATAGCATCATCATCTCTTTCTGAGAAAACCTAATCAATGACACTCTTGTTAAATCCTTTAGATAACCTCCGCATTAATAATAAAATGCACTTCGTAGAATTTATGGATCGTAAGATTTAAACGCTAGAAACAAAACAATATCCTATTAGTTGGAATTCACGAAAGGCCCCGAGCATACCTGGGAACGTGAAGACCAAATAAAACGAAAATATCCTCACCTGTTTACAAACAACGCCGACTGATGGCAACAACTAAATTTTGGGACGAAATTTCTATTAACAGGGGGATACTGTGACAACCCGTAAATTTTCGGCAAAATTTAAACAAAAATCTTTATATGATTTCATTTAACCTCGACTAATTCCGATGATTCACGAACAATTATTTGTAAATAATTACGCATTAATTTGATATATTAATAGTATTATTATTAATATCCTTTTTAAACAAGATATCCATAATTAATATCTTTATTATCAGTATTGTTATTATGAATAAAAAAAATATTGACAAATATTCTTGGAAAAGTAGTAAATCAATTTGTTTATTTTAAAAAAATATAAAAAAAATTCCTTAAAATAAATGATTTTTTTTAATAAAATAAATAAATAAATTATTTTTAATTAAAAATTATAAAGGAAAACTACTTTTATTATTTTATTTTGTGCATTATCCCATGACCTGACATTTAATACTTTTGAATTTTAAAATTCCATTAAAAATTAAAATATTTCTTTTTCTTTTAATTATTTTATTCTTTTTACCTAATTTTTTCAAGTATAAATACCCCTCATTTCTCATTCAAACTCACAGCAAAATTTCTCTCATTCTCTCTTTAAAGAATTACTACTAGTAAATATTCTTTTCTTACTTTTTACTTTTTACTTTTTACTATTTACTTCAGTTTATTATTTTTTTACCGAAACATGTAAATAATGTTATAAATTATATGCAATTAAAATTAAAATAAATAACATGTTATAATTAGTAATATATGTTACTAAAAATTATAAAAGTATTTTTATGAATTAATATATAGGAGTTATAATTAAAATCGAATTAATGAATATATATGTATATACGCACCTAACGTGAAGGTTATAATTAAAGATAGCGTACAAAGACAACAAACATCACCGCTACTTGTGGCCTAGGGTGATCCTTGTTACCATTATGGGACGCTTGTGGATCTCGAATGCCAAGACTTAGATTCTCGTCAAGAGATCCTGGGCCACTCGGTAACAATAGATCATTCGAGTGACTTGCATGTTAGCGACGAAGTTTGGGCGAGATTGTATAACATCTTTGTTAAGAATTATAACCCGAACATTCTTAAACTAGAAGCTTACTATAAGTGGAAGTTTTTCATCAATAGTAGGTTTCCAAAAATAGAAACTTTTGAGAAATAGGAACTTTTCTCAAAACCGTCACTGTCAATATAGTTGCTATATTAATAAACATACTTTATGTCAAGTTAGACATTAACTAATCAAATGTTATACCTCAAGGTTGATATCCAGATCACTTACTTGCTTTACTTTCCTTCTTGCGTGGAATACTTCAACTGCTATTTAATGTGAGTTTTCATATGCTCCCTTTTACTCTTTACATTTTTGGGCTGAGAATACATGCGCTACTTTTATAACTGTTTTTATGAAATGAATACAAATACTAAAACTGATTTTTCGTGAGTTTTCATAGCTCCCTTTTTATCTATATTTTTGGGCTGAGAATACATGCGCAACTTTTATAACTGTTTTATACGTTAGACACAAGTACCAACTATTAAACTGTGATATGTTGGGCTATGACCAGCAAGTTCCCAACCGACAAGTATAAATGATAACTTGTTACGGGGCAAACTTGAAAGTCTAGTCTAAATATCAGTACCAACTATTAAACTATGCTATACCCGGGTATGTCCGACTAAGTCCCTACAGTGATATTTTTAATTGCTGCGGCATTCTTAATTATTGGGGATAGGCCTGTCGGGAGTAACGTCCCCGATACATTTGACTAAGTCTTTGTATTACTTGATAATAAAATTAAAGGACAAGGACAGAACAACTTGTCACGGGGCAAACTTGAACGTTTAGTCTAAATATCACGCACTGGCATAACTTTTTGATCCTGCGGGAGATCAACTTGACTGGATCTGAGTGATCTACTTATAAAAATAAATCTTGTGGTCTAACACTATTACTGAAATCATTATTTATGACAAACCTATGAATTCACTCAACCTCATGTTGACCTTTTTAAGCATGTTTATTCTCAGGTACTTAAGTATTGTTGCCGCTGTATATCTGCTGCTTTGATGATGATTGTTTGCTATGCTTGGAGTCTTCATTACATATCATACCAATTAAAGACATTTAATATTCTAAATACAATGTAATCTATTTATCTTCCGCTGCAAAACTCAATAAAACGTCTCATATAGAGTCGTTCTCGTTTATACAACTGTGATTTGATATAATTAGTCACAAATACCCCAGGCCCTATTTGGGGGTGTGACAAAAATTATGCCACACTTCATGTTAAATAATAATACTTGTAAGTTTATAAAAGTTTATAAACTTGTTATAAACTTATGTATTATTTTTGTTACTTATATATTTTATAAAACCTTTTATAAAATATAACACAATAGAATCATTTAAACCTATAAAAAATTATATATATAAATTATCCAAATAATTTATCTCAAGTGATAATATTTTAGAAACCCGATTTTCTAAAATCCAAGTGTCGCGTATTTGTTTAATGACACAATCGTTAAGATCAAATATGTATAAGGTGTCGGTAAGCTTGTTATTGGGTATGGCCAGACTTGGATCAAAACATATTAGCCACATTAATTAAATATGTCTCTCGGACATACGAAATACCTTCAGGTTGGTGGCTTGCTCTCCAGTAATAAGGGCAAACAAATTGTCCACGGCCACAGCACGGACGGCGGGCTGCGCTAAGCGTTGCTTATATTTTGCCGGAGCTGTCTACTTAAGAATGTCATTTAAAAGCAACAATGCCTGCTTCTCTGACATGAACTCATCTTTGTCAATTTCATAATCAGAGTTATTATTATCATAGCTCAGGTCGTTATCATCCCCCAGAATCATCAATAAGACTGCCCAGCTTGTCGAGTAGCCTGGATAACTTGTATTTTGATATAGATTGCCTTTTCATTATTTGCTTGTCTTTGCAATCCGCCATCCGCCGAAAAGGTATAAATTATGGACATCGCCGTGGTTGCATCAATGGTCGTCGCTCTGGATTAGTAACAAAATTTGGAAGTCTTTCTGCACTTTTGGTTATCGTTTCTTCAACTACTGGCCTTTTCTCCGAATTAGTTGCCAAATGTTTAAGCCTTTCTGCAGTTTCAGCAACTGTTTCTTCAATCGTACCATCTAGTGGCAGAACGGGTACATCTTCAACAGTTATCATGTAGTCAATTGATGGATTGTTGACTGCTTCAAGTACAAATGGAGCGTCATTTGTTTTTGTTTCTTTTCCGTTTCGTGTGTTCTTTGCATTAGTGGATGGCGCCATTGTTAACACCTATTTCCTTATGAGGTAAGGCTTAGTGTGTCAACAAGATACTAGAAGTAATCTAGCTTTAGGAGGGCGGAGTATTGCCGATTGATTTTTACCCTCGGGAAATAATCCCTACAGACCCGGTTCACAAGTGTAGAAACTTGTAGGGTGGCTTAATCAATCTGTCGTCCGTAGAGCGTAAAAGTGCTAGCCGGATGACTTCTAGTGAGAGAAAGTAGAGAGAGAAAGAGAAGTGAAGTCTCAGCTCTCAAAGTTGTCAGAATGTCTGAACTGTGTAAAATGATGACCCAAGGGGTCTATTTATAGTGTCAAATCCACCAGATTGTTTGGGGACACGTGTCAGACGATGATACGTTCTGTTATTCGTGATCCAAAATTTATGCTGAAGGTGGCGTTCTCCGGCCAGAGCTTACGCGCTAGGCGGCCTTCAGGGCTTACGCATGACGGAGCAGCCTGTATAGCGGAGAACGCTGGACGGACAACTACACAAAACTGTTGTTTCCAGCCTTCCTGATGCTACTTTTATGCAACCATTATCCCTTTTATGTGTGTATACGATAGGATACACCATTATTATACAAGCATGCTGACACCAAATCTTGTCCATATTTTAGCATGCAACAGCGGAAGCTCTTAATAATCACATGAGAATAAACATGCTTTAAAAGTCAACAAAAGTGTTGGTGAGTTATAGGTTTAACCTATATATTTATCAAATCGTAATAATAGACCACAAGATTTCATATTTCAATATACATCCCATACATAGAGATAAAAATCATTCATATGGTGAACACCTGGTAACCGACCTTAACAAGATGTATATAGAATATCCCCTATCATTCCAGGACTCCCTTCGAACATGATGAATTCGAAGTACTAAAGCATCCGGTACTTTGGATGGGGTTTGTTGAACCCAATATATCTATCTTTAGGATTCGCGTCAATTAGGGTGTCTGTTCCCTATTTCTTATATTACCAGACTAAAAAGGGGCATATTAGGTTTAATAATTCAACCATAGAATGTAGTTTCGATTACTTGTGTATATTTCGTAAAACATTTATCAAACTGCATGTATTCTCATCCCAAAAATATTAGATTTTAAAAGTGGGACTATAACTCACTTTCACATATTTTTACTTCGTCGGAAGTAAGACTTGGCCACTGGTCGATTCACGAACCTATAACAAATATGTACATATATATCAAAGTATGTTCAAAATATATTTACAACATTTTTAATACGTTTTACTGTTTTAAGTTTATTAAGTCAGCTGTCCTCGTTAGTAACCTACAACTAGTTGTCCATAGTTAGATATACAGAAATAAATCGATATATATTATCTTGAACCAATCCACGACCTCGTGTATACAAGCCTCAGGCTAGATCACAACTCAAAGTATATATAATATTTTGGAATCAACCTCAACCCTGTATAACTAACTCCAACATTACTGCAAATAGAGTGTCTATGGTTGTTCCGAAATATATATATAGATGGGTCGATATGATATGCAAAACATTGTATTCGTGTCTATGGTATCCCAAGATTACATAATATATTAGAATACATGTATAATACAATATGAGTTAGCTAGGATATGATTAATCTAGATTTGTTACCAATTTTCACGTAACTACAACAAGAAAAATTATCCAATCTTGTTTTACCCATAACTTCTTCGTTTAAAATCCGTTTTGAGTGATTCAAGTTGCTATGGTTTCATATTGAACTTACTTTTATGAATCTAAACAGAAAAAGTATAATTTTATAGTTGGAAATACAGGTTACAAGTCATTTTTGTAAAGGTAGACATTTCAGTCGAAAGAACGACGTCTAGATGACCATTTTGGAAAACATACTTCCACTTTGAGTTTAACCATGATTTTTGGATATAGTTTCATGTTCATAAGAAAAATCATTTTCCCAGAAGAACAACTTTTAAATCAAAGTTTATCATAGTTTTTAATTAACTAACCCAAAACAGCCCGCGGTGTTACTACGACGGCGTATATCCGGTTTTACGGTGTTTTTCGTGTTTTCAGGTTTTAAAACATTAAGTTAGCATATCATATAGATATAGAACATGTTTTTAGTTGATTTTAAAAGTCAAGTTAGAATCTACAAAACTATGTTCTAGTGATTACAAGTTTAAACCTTCGAATAAGGTAGTTTTATATATATGAATCGAATGATGTTATGAACATCATTACTACCTCAGGTTTTGTGTATAAACCTACTGGAAATGAGAAAAATAGATCTAGCTTCAAAGGGTCCTTGGATGGCTTGAAAGTTCTTGAAGCAAAATCATGACACGAAAACAAGTTCAAGTAAGATTTCCACTCGAAATAAGATTGTTATAGTTATAGAAATTGAATCAAAGTTTGAATATGAGTACTACCTTGTATTAGAGAGATATATTACTGTAAATAAGAAAGATTTCATGAAGTTGGATGATCACTTGAAATGGATTTGCAAGATTGAAAGTAAGCTAGCAAACTTGGAAGTGTTGTTGGTGTGTTCTTGTGTAGTTGTTTTGTATCTTGGTTTATGTATGGATTTATGAACTAGATTGAGCTAGATTTTGATGAAGATGATGAAGAACACTTAGAACAAAAGAAGAACACTTGAGAGATAGTAGTTTGATGCATGTAAGTTGCAAAATGAATGTGTTTGTCGACACCATACTTCACGTGAAAATGGAGTCAACATATAGGCTCCATTAGTTTGTAATTTTGTGTAATCATTCATGCTAGTTACTAAATGATGGTTCACACATGGTTAGGTGACTCACATGGGCTGCTAAGAGATGATCATTGGAGTGTATATACCAATAGTAAATACATTTAGAAGTTGGGTATTGTACTAGTATGAATACGGGTGCATACGGGTAGAATTGTTGATGAAAATGAACGAGGATGTAATTGTAAGAATTTTTGTTAAGTAGAAGTACTTTGATAAGTGTCTTGAAGTCTTTCAAAAGTGTATGAATACATATTAAAACACTACATGTATATACACTTTAACTGAGTCGTTAAGTCATCGTTAGTCGTTACATGTAAATGTTAATTTGAAACCTTTAAGTTAACGATCTTTTTAAATGTTGTTAACCCAATGTTTATTATATCTAAAGAAATGATAAATTATTATATTATCATGATATTATGATATATTAATATATCTTAATATGATATATATACATTTAAATGTCGTTACAACGATAATCGTTACATATATGTCTCGTTTCGAAATCCTTAAGTTAGTAGTCTTGTTTTTACATATGTAGTTCATTGTTAATACACTTAATGACATGTTTACTTATCATTTATCATGATTAAACATAGTGTATCAACATCTTAAAATAATTCATATGTATTTAGTAAGACGTTGTTATAACAATAGTCGTTATATATATCGTTTTCGAGTTTCTTAATTCCATAGTCTCATTTTTATGTATATAACTCATTGTTAAAATACCTAATGAGATACTTACTTATCATAATATCATGTTATATATATATATATATATATATATATATATATATATATATATATATATATATATATATATATATATATATATATATATATATATGTCATCATATAGTTTTTTTACAAGTTTAAACGTTCGTGAATCGCCGGTCAACTTGGGTGGTCAATTGTCTATATAAAACCTATTTCAATTAATCAAGTCTTAACAAGTTTGATTGCTTAATATGTTGGAAACACTTAATCATGTAAATATCAATTTCATTTAATATATATAAACATGGAAAAGTTCGGGTCACTACAGTACCTACCAGTTAAATAAATTTCGTCCTGAAATTTTAAGCAGTTGGAGGTGTTGACGTATCTTCTGGAAATAAGTGCGGGTATTTCTTCTTCATCTGATCTTCTCATTCCCAAGTGAACTCGGGTCCTCTACGAGTATTCCAACGAACCTTAAAAATTGGTATCTTGTTTTGCTTTAGTCTTTTAACCTCACGATCCATTATTTCGACTGGTTCTTAGATGAATTGAAGTTTTTCGTTGATTTGAATTTCGTCTAATGGAATAGTGAGATCTTCTTTAGCAAAACATTTCTTCAAATTTGAGACGTGGAAAGTGTTATGTACAGTCGTGAGTTGTTGAGGTAACTCAAGTCGGTAAGCTACTGGTCCGACACGATCAATAATCTTGAATGGTCCAATATACCTTGGATTTAATTTCTCTCGTTTACCAAATCGAACAACGCCTTTCCAAGGTGCAACTTTAAGCATGACCATCTCTCCAATTTCAAATTCTATATCTTTTCTTTTAATGTCAGCGTAGCTCTTTTGTCGACTTTGGGCGGTTTTTAACCATTGTTGAATTTGGATGATCTTCTCGGTAGTTTCTTGTATTATCTCTAGGCCCGTAATATGTCTTTCCCCCACTTCATTCCAACAAATTGGAGACCTGCACTTTCTACTATAAAGTGCTTCAAACGGTGCCATCTCAATGCTTGAATGGAAGCTGTTGTTGTAGGAAAATTCTGCTAACAGAAGGTGTCGATCCCAACTGTTTTTGAAATCAATAACACATGCTAGTAGCATATCTTCAAGTATTTGTAACGTCCTTTCGCTATGCCCATCAGTTTGTGGATGATAAGTAGTACTCATGTCTAGACGAGTTTCTAATGCCTGCTGTAATGTCTGCCAAAATCTTGAAATAAATCTGCCATCCCTATCAGAGATAATAGAGATTGGTATTCCATGTATGGAGGTGACTTCCTTCAAATACAGTCGTGCTAACTTCTCCATCTTGTCATCTTCTCTTATTGGCAGGAAGTGTGCTGATTTGGTGAGACGATCAACTATTACCCAAATAATAATCAAAACCACTTGCGGTCCTTGGCAATTTAGTGATGAAATCCATGGTAATGTTTTCCCATTTCCATTTCGGGATTTCGGGTTGTTGAGGTAGACCTGATGGTTTCTGATGCTCCACTTTGACCTTAGAACACGTCAAACATTCTCCTACGTATTTAGCAACATCGGATTTCATACCCGGCCACCAAAAATGTTTCTTGAGATCCTTGTACATATTCCCCGTTCCAGGATGTATTGAGTATCTGGTTTTATGAGCTTCTCTAAGTACCATTTCTCTCATATCTCCAAATTTTGGTACCCAAATTCTTTCAGCCCTATACCGGGTTCCGTCTTCCCGAATATTAAGATATTTCTCCGATCCTTTGGGTATTTCATCCTTTAAATTTCTCTCTTTTAAAACTCCTTGTTGCTCCTCCTTTATTTGAGTAGTAAGGTTATTGTGAATCATTATATTCATAGCTTTTACTCGAATGGGTTCTCTGTCCTTTCTGCTCAAGGTGTCGGCTACCACATTTGCCTTCCCCGGGTGGTAACGAATCTCAAAGTCGTAATCATTCAACAATTCAATCCACCTACGCTGCCTCATGTTCAGTTGTTTCTGATTAAATATGTGTTGGAGACTTTTATGGTCAGTATATATAATACTTTTGACCCCATATAAGTAGTGCCTCCAAATCTTTAATGTAAAAACAACCGCGCCTAATTCTAAATCATGCGTCATATAATTCTGCTCGTGAATCTTCAATTGTCTAGACGCATAAGCAATTACTTTCGTTCGTTGCATTAATACACAACCGAGATCTTGCTTTGAGGCGTCACAATATATCACAAAATCATCATTCCCTTCAGGTAACGAAAATATAGGTGCCGTAGTTAACTTTTTCTTCAACAATTGAAACGCTTTCTCTTGTTCATCCTTCCATTCAAATTTCTTCCCTTTATGCGTTAATGTAGTCAAGGGTTTTGCTATTTTGGAAAAATCTTGGATGAATCTCCTGTAATAACCAGCTAGCCCTAAAAATTGGCGTATGTGTTTCGGAGTTTTCGGGGTTTTCCACTTTTCAACGGTTTAAATCTTTGCTGGATCCACCTGAATACCTTCTTTGTTCACTATATGACTGAGGAATTGAACTTCTTCCAACTAAAATGCACACTTTGAAAACTTAGCGTACAGTTTTTCTTTCCTTAATAACTCTATCACTTTTCTCAAATGTTCTTCGTGCTCTTGGTCATTCTTTGAGTAAATAAGTATGTCATCGATGAAAACAATGCCAAACTTGTCAAGGTATGGTCCACACACTCGGTTCATAAGGTCCATGAACACAGCTGGTGCGTTAGTCAACCCAAACGGCATAACCATAAACTCGTAATGATGTTAACGCGTCCTAAAAGCAATCTTTGGGATATAATCCTCCTTCACCCGCATTTGATGATAC
The DNA here is from genome assembly GCF_046630445.1 of Rutidosis leptorrhynchoides. NCBI lineage: Eukaryota > Viridiplantae > Streptophyta > Magnoliopsida > Asterales > Asteraceae > Rutidosis > Rutidosis leptorrhynchoides. The sequence goes on from NC_092340.1 coordinate 206,975,797, forward strand.
CCAGAACGTAAATTAATCTTCGAATAAACCGATGAGCCTTGTAGTTGATCAAATAAGTCGTCGATTCTCGGTAGTGGGTAGCGGTTCTTGATGGTAAGTTTGTTCAACTCTCGGTAGTCGATACACAACCTAAATGTACCATCCTTCTTCTTGACAAACAAAACAGGAGCTCACCACGGTGATGTGCTTGGTCGAATGAAACCACGCTCTAAAAGTTCTTGTAATTGGCTCTGATGTTCCTTCATTTCGCTGGGTGCGAGTCTGTATGGAGCATGAGCTATTGGTGCAGCTCCCGGTACAAGGTCTATTTGAAATTCAACGGATCGGTGTGGAGGTAGTCCCGGTAATTCTTTCGGAAATACATCGGGAAATTCTGTTGTGACGGGAACATCATTGATGTTCTTTTCTTCGGTTTGTACTTTCTCGGCACGTGCTAAAACAGAATAGCAACCTTTTCTTATTAGCTTTTGCGCCTTCAAATTACTAATAAGATTTAGCTTCGCATTGCTCTTTTCTCCGTACACCATTAAGGGTTTTCCTTTTTCCCGTACAATGGGAATTGCATTTTTGTAACATACGATCTCTGCTCTCTCCTTTTTCAACCAGTCCATGCCAATTATCACATCAAAACTTCCTAACTCTACTGGTATCAAATCAATCTTAAATGTTTCACTAGCCAGCTTAATTTCTCGATTCCGACATATATTATCTGCTGTAATTAATTTACCGTTTGCTAATTCGAGTAAAAATTTATTATCCAAAGGCGTCAATGGACAACTTAATTTAGCACAAAAATCTCTACTCATATAGCTTCTATCCACACCCGAATCAAATAAAACATAAGCAGATGTATTGTCAATAAGAAACGTACCCGTAACAAGCTCCGGGTCTTCCTGCACTTCTGCCGTATTAATATTGAAAACTCTTCCGCGGCCTTGCCCATTAGTATTCCTTTGTTTTGGGCAATTTCTAATAATGTGGCCCAGTTTTCCACATTTATAACAAACTATGTCGGCATTATTTGTTCTGACCTTATTTGTTTCTTTATTTTTGTTTTTCTTTGGTCCGTAAACCTCACATTTTGCCACGCCATGACCACTTCTCTTACACTTGGTGCAAACTGTTGTGCAAAATGCATTCGGATGGTACACTACACACCTGAAGCATGGTTGTTTCTGTTGTTTGTTGCTATTGAGGTTGTTGTTGGGATTGTTATTGTTATTGAAACAGTTGTTGTAGTTGTTGCTGTTGTTGAGACGTTTATTGTAGTTATGCGGTTATTGTTGCGATTGTTGTTGCGGTTGTGGTTGTAATTATTATTGTTGTTGTACTGGTGACTCTTGTCACCGTTTTCCTCCTACTTCCTCTTGAGTTGTTTCGTGTTGGCTTCTTCGGCCGCCAACTCTTTAATTCTCCCCTCAATCTGATTTATGAGTTTATGAGCCATTCGACTTGCCTTCTGTATGGAAGCGGGCTCGTGTGAACTCACATCTTCTTGAATCCTTACTGGTAACCCTTTTACAAATGCGTCGATCTTCTCTTCTTCATCTTCGAAAACTCCCGGACACAATAGGCACAACTCTGTGAATCGTCGTTCATATGTAGTAATGTCGAACCCTTGTGTTCGTAACTCTCTAAGTTCTACCTTGAGCTTATTGACTTCGTTTCTAGGACAGTACTGCTCGTTCATCAATTGCTTGAATGCCGACCACGGTAGTGCGTAAGAAGCATTTTGTCCTACCTGTTCAAGATAGGTGTTCCACCACGTTAACGTAGTACCTGTGAAGGTATGAATAGCGTACTTAACTTTGTCCTCTTCAGTACACTTACTTATGGCAAACACTGATTCGACCTTCTCGGTCTACTGTTTCAATCCAATTGGTCTTTTGGTTCCATCAAATTCCAAAGGTTTGCAGGCAGTGAATTCTTTATAGGAGCATCCTACACGATTTCTTACGGAATTTTTTCCACTGCTAGAACCAAAGTTATTGTTGTTATTTTGCATTGCGGCCTGCACTGCGGCTATGTTCACAACAAGGAAAACACGGAAGTTGTAGTGACCCGAACTTTTCCATGTTTAATTATATTAATTAAATTTGATAATTACATGATTAAGTGTTTCCAACATGTTAAGCAATCAAACTTGTTAAGACATGATTAATTTAAATAGGTTTCATATAGACAATTGACCACCCAAGTTGACCGGTGATTCACGAACGTTAAAACTTGTAAAAACTATATGATGACATATATATGGTTATATATATAGTTAACATGATATTATGATAAGTAAGTATCTCATTAGGTATTTTAACAATGAGTTATATACATAAAATTGAGTTTATTGAATTAAGAAACTCGAAACGATATACATAACGATTATCGTTATAACAAAGTCTTACTAAATACATATGAATCATATTAAGATATTGATACACTATGTTTAATTATGATAAATGATAAGTAAACATGTCATTAAGTGTATTAACAATGAACTACATATGTAAAAACAAGACTACTAAATGATTTCGAAATGAGACATATATGTAACGATTATCGTTGTAACAACATTTAACTGTATATATATCATACTAAGATATATTAATATATCATAATATCATGATAATGTAATAATTTAACATCTCTTTAGATATAATAAACAATGAGTTAACAACATTTAACAAGATCGTTAACCTAAAGGTTTCAAAACAACATTTACATGTAACGACTAACGATGACTTAACGACTCAGTTAAAATGTATATACATGTAGTGTTTTAATATGTATTCATACACTTTTGAAAGACTTCAAGACACTTATCAAAATACTTCTACTTAACAAAAATGCTTACAATTACATCCTCGTTCAGTTTCATCAACAATTCTACTCGTATGCACCCGTATTCGTACTCGTACAATACACAGCTTTTAGATGTATGTAGTATTGGTATATACACTCCAATGATCAGCTCTTAGCAGCCCATGTGAGTCACCTAACACATGTGGGAACCATCATTTGGCAACTAGCATGAAATATCTCATAAAATTACAAAAATATTAGTAATCATTCATGACTTATTTACATGTAAACAAAATTACACATCCTTTACACATCCTTTATATCTAATTAATCTCTCTCAAGTTCTATCTTCAAGTTCTAAGTGTTCTTCATACATTCTATAAGTTCTAGTTTCATAAAATCAAGAATACTTCCAAGTTTGCTAGCTTACTTCCAATCTTGTAAAGTGATCATCCAACCTCAAGAAATCTTTCTTATTTACAGTAAGATATCTTTCTAATACAAGGGAATACTCATATTCAAACTTTGATTCAATTTCTATAACGATAACAATCTTATTTCGAGTGGAAATCTTACTTGAACTTGTTTTCGTGTCATGATTCTGCTTCAAGAACTTTCAAGCCATCCAAGGATCCTTTGAAGCTAGATCTATTTTTCTCATTTCCAGTAGGTTTATCCACAAAACCTGAGGTAGTAATGATTTTCATAACATCATTCGATTCATATATATAAAACTACCTTATTCGAAGGTTCAAATTTGAAATCACTAGAACATAGTTTAGTAGATTCTAAACTTGTTCGCAAACAAAAATTAATCCTTCTAACTTGACTTTTAAAATCAACTAATCACATGTTCTATATCTATATGATATGCTAACTTACTGATTTAAAATCTGGAAACACGAAAAACACCGTAAAACTGGACATACGCCGTCGTAGTAACACCGCGGGCTGTTTTGGGTTTGATAATTAAAAACTATGATAAACTTTGATTTAAAAGTTGTTCTTCTGGGAAAATTATTTTTTTTATGAACATAAACTATATCCAAAAATCATGGTTAAACTCAAAGTGGAAGTATGTTTTTCAAAATGGTCATCAACACGTCGTTCTTTCGACTGAAATGACTACCTCTTACAGAAATGACTTGTAACTTATATTTCTGACTATAAACCTATACTTTTTCTTTTTAGATTCATAAACTTAAGTTCAATATGAAACCATAGCAACTTGAATCACTTAAAACGGATTTAAAACGGAGAAGTTTTTGGGTAAAACAAGATTGGATATTTTTACTTGTTGTAGCTACGTGAAAATTGGTAACAAATCTATATTAATCATATCCTAGCTAACTTATATTGTATAATACATATATTCTAATATATTATATAATCTTGGGATACCATAGACACGTATGCAAATGTTTTGACATATCATATCGACCCATCTATATATATTATTTAGAACAACCATAGACACTCTATATGTAGTAATGTTAGAGTTAGCTATACATGGTTGAGGTTGATTTCAAAAATATATATACTTTTAGTTGTGATCTAGCCTGAGATGTGTATAAACTGGGTCGTGGATTGGGTCAAGATAATATATATCAATTTATTTCTGTACATCTTGTAGTGACCCGAACTTTTCCATGTTTATATATATTAAATGAAATTTTTATTTACATGATTAAGTGTTTCCAATATGTTAAGCAATCAAACTTGTTAAAACTTGATTAATTGTAATAGGTTTCATATAGACAATTGACCACCCAAGTTGACCGGTGATTCACGAATGTTAAAACTTGTAAAAACTATATGATGACATATATATGATTATATATATAGTTAACATGATATTATGATAAGTAAGTATCTCATTAGGTATTTTAACAATGATTTATATACATAAAATTGAGTTTATTGAATTAAGAAACTCGAAACGATATATATAACGATTATCGTTATAACAACGTCTTACTAAATACATATGAATCATATTAAGATATTGTTACACTATGTTTAATCATGATAAATGATAAGTAAACATGTCATTAAGTGTATTAACAATGAACTACATATGTAAAAACAAGACTACTAACTTAATGATTTTCGAAACGAGACATATATGTAACGATTATCATTGTAACAACATTTAACTGTATATATATCACACTAAGATATATTAATATATCATAATATCATGATAATGTAATAATTTAACATCTCTTTAGATATAATAAACAATGGGTTAACAACATTTAACAAGATCGTTAACCTAAAGGTTTCAAAACAACATTTACATGTAACGACTAACGATGACTTAACAACTCAGTTAAAATGTATATACATGTAGTGTTTTTATATGTATTCATACACTTTTGAAAGACTTCAAGACACTTATCAAAATACTTCTACTTAACAAAAATGCTTACAATTACATCCTCGTTCAGTTTCATCAACAATTCTACTCGTATGCACCCGTATTCGTACTCGTACAATACACAGCTTTTAGATGTATGTACTATTGGTATATACACTCCAATGATCAGCTCTTAGTAGCCCATGTGAGTCACCTAACACATGTGGGAACCATCATTTGGCAACTAGCATGAAATATCTCATAAAATTACAAAAATATTAGTAATCATTCATGACTTATTTACATGTAAACAAAATTACACATCCTTTATATCTAATCCATATACCAATGACCAAAAATGAAATGCCCCGTCCTAATCCATCCGGACGAAGTTCATATCGATTATAAATGACTCATAATAGTTGATTACATCGCGAGGTACTTGACCTCTAAATAATACATTTTACAAACATTGCATTCGTTTTTAAAAGACAAACTTTCATTTCATCGAAAGTTGACAGGTATGCATACCATTTCATAATATCCAACTATAAATGACCTAATCCGTCATTTACTTAATAATCTCTAATGAACTTCCATGACTCGAATGCAACGTCTTTTGAAATATGTCATGAATGACTCCAAGTAATATCCTTAAAATGAGCTAATGCACAGCGGAAGATTTCTTTCAAACCTGAGAATAAACATGCTTTCAAGTGTCAACCAAAAGGTTGGTGTGTTCATCAATTTATAGTAATCATTTCATTTTCATCATTTTAATAGACCACAAGATTTTAAATATTATAAAATGTGCAGAAGTCCCATTCCAACTGCACAAAAAATATCTTTCATATGAAGAACACCTGGTGAGGATTTAAAATATAATAGTAACCATCTGTGCCGATCTTTCACCCCACGGCTGAATACATGTGCCTTCAAAATATAGAACCTCTGTGCCAGTCTTTACACCCCACGGCTGAACACATGTTTATAAAATATAGGACAACCGGTGCCAAAATGTCGTAAATAATAAACCATCCACCCGGCTCGGGAGCTCACACGCTCTAACGGAAACCGGGGGCTAATACGTGTCATAATAATCAATCCCAATCCCAGATAATTCTATCATAGAATGCAGTTAAGGTACTTGTGTCTATTGTGTCAAACATTTATAAAAGTGCATGCATTCTCAGTCCCAAAAATATATATTGCAAAAGCATTTAAAAAGGGAGCAAATGAAACTCACAATACTGTATTTTGTAGTAAAAATACACATGACGATATTGAACAATTGAACAATGCAGGGTTGGCCTTCGATTCACGAACCTATATCAATAGTATATTTATTAAAACTTATAATAGAAAACTCATAAACTCATTTATTAATTACATAACATTTATGTGTTTGTAGTTATATGAATTTAATATTAATTTTTATATTATACATATACTTTATTTATATGTATTATAACTTAAATTAAATGTTATATATCTATTTTGTATATATATACATCGAAAATAATTAATATTTATTCATTTAGTTATATTAATATATCTATATATATTTATATATGTTTTAGTATTATATAAAAATAAATATAGTTTGTTATATGTAATATTGTTCATAACAATAATACTAATCTGAATGAAATTTTAATAATTATAATAACTTTATTAAAAATGTTAATTTTTGATAAAAAGATAATTTCAATATAATGGTAGTGATAATCATATTAATAAAAATGATAATAATATTAATGATAATACTAATAGTTTTTTTTCTTTTTAAATGATAATAATAGTACTAATGGTAATAGTAATAATAATGATAATAATCTTATTAGTTATATTACTATGAATTATAATAATAATAATAATAATAATAATAATAATAATAATAATAATAATAATAATAATAATAATAATAATAATAATAATAATAATAATAATAATATTTATGATACCTAATACTATGATACTAATAATAATAATTGTAGCACTAATACTAACAAGACTAACAATAATAACAATAACCAAGATAATAATATTAATTATAATAACAATAATAATAATAATAATAATAATAATAATAATAATAATAATAATAATAATAATAATAATAATAATAATAATAATAATAATAATAATAATAATAATAATAATAATAATAATAATAATAATAAAATGGATTCTACCTCAAAAGGATTGGGTTTTTTAAAAAAAACCGTCACCAGCCAGTCTCGAACCTGAGACCTCTCGAAACCCGACACCACCCTCTAACCACTCATCTGCCCTTTTCATTTCTGAATAATATCATCACTTAATTTATTTAAACCCGTATTATTTTGTTTCCAATTTCCTACTTCTTCTTCAACTCAATCGTGCATATCAATAATCAACCCTATTTACGAATTTGAAACTTGGTTTATAAATGAAATAGGAACAAACGATTTGTGGTGTTTTCGATTTATCAGAAAAAATAACGCGAATAAAAAAAAATAAAAAAAACACAGCAGTCCCGTCGCTGTATAAACAAAGAAGAAAAAAAAATTTTGATTTTGAAATTAGAACGTTTTTAGACCTCCAAACCTTCATAACATATTTTCTAAATCATCACTATAACACTCTAAAATTATCAATTGCATCAGAAACAACATACAATTCATGAATTTGAAGGAAGAAGAAACAGTTGACTTTTTCATCAAAATGCTTTGACTTAAAATTTTGAATTTGATTTAACGAATTGGAACCTGAGAATTTGAGGAAACATTCATGACGTGATTTACAACTCTTCTGCATTTTTAGAATTTTAAAATGGGTTCGATTTCGGATTATGAGCGAAAAACTGAAGGGTATAAAACAGTCGACTGGTTCCTCAAGTATTTTGGGTTTTTAAATCCCATTTGCAGTAATAATTTGCATTGTATAAACGATAGAACTGATGGAAAATCGATTGATTGAATAAGAGTTGTTTTATTATGATAACTGAATGTTGACTGATCTTGTAGGGTTACAATGTTTAGTCACAGGCCAAATAGGAAGACAGATATATCACGAGCTGTATATGTAATATATAATATCCTAATTTAATCAATGAACCAGATAACAAAGTGTTCTATCTGTATTTGTATTTAATATAAAAAAATACAGATTTACTTATACTAGTAAAAATAGTAACATTAATATTATCAATATTTATAATACAAATATTACAATAATAACATTAATGGTAATTATAATAATTATAATAACACTAATATTAATAATAATAACGATATAATTAAAATACTGATAATAATAACTATAAAATTTTATATTAATAATATTGTTATTAATAATAATAATGCTAGTTATAATACTACTATGTCAATTTATATATACCCATTTTCATATCTATATATTATCTATCATAATAATAATCTATCTAATATTGATTTCAATAATGATAAAAATGTTTAATATTATTAATGGTAGTAATAATATTATTAGCTATAATTTTAATTGTTATTGATAATAATATAATTAACAATAATATTACAACAACTTATGCTTATCAAATTTCATATGTATGTATATACTTATAGTAATATTAATGATATAAATATTAATTTTTCAATATTATTGTTGATAATAATATTAATGAAAGTAATGATCATAATTTTAATATAACATAATACTTAACTTATAAATACATATAATACACTAACCTTATATTTCATATTTATTTATATAATGATCTATTTGAATATTTTATACATGTTACAATGTACATATAATATTACTAATACATAGTAATCATATATATTTATATATACATAATTGTTTTAGATTACACCTAATTATTTTGTATCTTAATTTATGTATTTAGTTCTATTGTTTGTTTTATAATTGTAATTTATTATATATACAAACATTCATATATACACATCTTTATTTACAACAATTGTTCGTGAATCGTCGGGTATGGTCAAAAGGTAATTGAATATATGAACATAGTTTCCAAAATTTTCGAGACTCAATATACAGACTTTGCTTATCGTGTCGGAATTATATAAAGATTAAGTTTAAATTTGGTTGAAAATTCCCGGGTTACTACAAAAAACACCTACAAACACTTTCATTCTTCAATTTTCTTCATCTAATTGATCTCTCTCAAGATCAATCTTCAAGTTCTAAGTGTTCTTCATAAATTCTATAAGTTCTAGTTTCATAAAATCAAGAATACTTCCAAGTTTGCTAGCTTACTTCCAATCTTGTAAAGTGATCATCCAACCTTAAGAAATCTTTCTAATACAAGGTAATACTCATATTCAAACTTTGATTCAATTTCTATAACTATAACAATCTTATTTCGAGTGGAAATCTTACTTGAACTTGTTTTCGTGTCATGATTCTGCTTCAAGAACTTTCAAGCCATCCAAGGATTCTTTGAAGCTAGATCTATTTTTCTCATTTCCAGTAGGTTTATCCACAAAACCTGAGGTAGTAATGATGTTCATAACATCATTCGATTCTTATATAAAAAACTACCTTATTCGAAGGTTTAAACTTGAAACCACTAGAACATAGTTTAGTTAATTATAAACTTGTTCGCAAACAAAAGTTAATCCTTCTAACTTGACTTTTAAAATAAACTAAACACGTGTTCTATATCTATATGATATGCTAACTTAATGATTTAAAACCTGGAAACACGAAAAACACCGTAAAACCGGACATACGCCGTCGTAGTAACACTGCGGGCTGTTTTGGGTTTGATAATTAAAAACTATGATAAACTTTGATTTAAAAGTTGTTCTTCTGGGAAATTGATTTTTCTTATGAACATGAAACTATATCCAAAAATCATTGTTAAACTCAAAGTGGAAGTATATTTTTCAAAATGGTCATCAAGACGTCGTTCTTTCGACTGAAATGACTACCTCTTACAAAAATGACTTGTAACTTATATTTCCGAGTATAAACCTGTACTTTTTCCGTTTAGATTCATAAAATAGAGTTCAATATGAAACCATAGCAATTTGATTCACTCAAAACAGATTTAAAACGAAGAAGTTATGGGTAAAACAAGATTGGATATTTTTTGATTGTTGTAGCTACGGGAAATATTGTAACAATTCTATACAAATCATATCCTAGATAACTTATATTGTATTACACATGTATTCTAATATATTATGTAATCTTGGGATACCATAGACACGTATGCAAATGTTTTGACATATCATATCGACCCATGTATATATATTATTTGGAACAACCATAAACACTCTGTATGCAGAAATATTTGAGTTAGCTATACAGGGTTGAGGTTGATTCCAAAAATATATATACTTTGAGTTGTGATCTAGCCTGAGACGTGTATACACTGGGTCGTGGATTGATTCAAGATAATATATATCAATTTATTTCTGTACATCTGACTATGGACAACTAGTTGTAGGTTACTAACGAGGACAGCTGACTTAATAAACTTAAAACATCAAAATATATTAAAAATGTTGTAAATATATTTTGAACATACTTTGATATATATATGTATATATTTGTTATAGGTTCGTGAATCGACCAGTGGCCAAGTCTTACTCCCGACGAAGTAAAAATCTGTGAAAGTGAGTTATAGTCCCACTTTTAAAATATAATACTTTGGGATGAGAATACATACAGTTTTATAAATGTTTTACGAAATGATCGAAGCCGAATATGCCCCTTTTGCCTGGTAAACTAAGAATTAGTAAACCGATCTACTAATTGACGCGAATCCTAAAGATAGATCTATTGGGCATAACGAACCCCATCCAAAGTACCGGATGCTTTAGTACTTCGAATTCGTTTTTATCATGTCCGAAGGATTTCCCGGAATGATAGGGGATATTCTTATATGCATCTTGTTAATGTCGGTTACCAGGTGTTCAATATATGAATGATTTTTATCTCTATGTATGGGATGTATATTGAAATATGAAATCTTGTGGTCTATTATTATGATTTGATAATATAGGTTAAACCTATAACTCACCAACATTTCTTGTTGACGTTTTAAGCATGTTTATTCTCAGGTGATTATTAAGAGCTTCCGCTGTTGCATACTAAAATAAGGACAAAATTTGGAGTCCATGCTTGTATGATATTATGTAAAAACTGCATTCAAGAAACTTATTTTTGATGTAATATATTCTTATTGTAAACCATTATGCAATGGTCGTGTGTAAACGGTATATTTTAGATTATCATTATTTGATAATCTACGTAATACTTTTTAAACCTTTATAGATAAAATAAAGGTTATGGTTGTTTTAAAAATGAATGCAGTCTTTGAAAAACGTCTCATATAGAGGTCAAAACCTCGCGACGAAATCAATTAATATGGAACGTTTATAATCAATATGAACGGGACATTTCAGTTGGTATCCGAGCGTTGGTCTTAGAGAACAATAAATTTGCATTAGTGTGTCTTATCGAGTTTGTTAGGATACATTAGTGAGTCTGGACTTCGACCGTGTTTTCTTTAAAAACGATTGCTTAACACTTTTGTTGGAAACTATATATTATTAACATGTAAATATTATTTGATATATTAACCTCTTAATGTGTTTGATATTGTGTGATAGATATCTACTCCTAGTACAAATCACATCGATTCACCTAATAATAATGAAGAGTCGAATATATTTTGGGAAGATTCACAAATTCCCGAAGAGGAACCGGAAGAAGAGGAACCGGAAGAGGAGGAACCGGAAGAGGAGGAACCAGAAGAAGAGGAATCGGAAGAGGAGGAATCGGAAGAAGAAGAGGTTCCGGAGGAAGAAATATTGATACCTATAGTAAATCGATTAAATAAAAGAAAATCCTCAACCAACGGACCAAAGTTAATAATGGTCAATGGTGTTTCCGCTAAGGAAGCAAAATATTGGGAAGATTACCAATTTTCTGATGAATCAGATATTGATGAGGATTCCGATGATGTTATAGAAATTACCTCGACCCAATTTAATAAAGCGAAAGAAAATAATAAGGGAAAAGGTATAAAAATTGAGAAACTCGTTTCCAACTCCGATGAACTTTATATGTATCGGCAACATCCGTATTTCCTAAAATGTAACAATGACCCGGGAACCTCTAAACCACCAGGTTTTTCTAAACCATTATGGAAAACGACGGCTCGTATTAGAGGAACACCATATATTCCTAGAAAATTAGGAAAACGAACCAAGTCCGAAGAAGAAGAAACCAGTGATTCAGATTAGACGGTTGTAATCATGTTGTGTATTATATGTATTGTAGTGTGCTTGTACTTTTATGTTCTATGTAAAAATTGCTTGTATTGTTTGTTAATTATCTTTTACGAATCTAATCCTTGTCTATTTTACAGTATAAAAACAAAATGGACGTTAAGGGTAGACAACTGAATATTTTAGAAGATCTACCAGAGGATATGATTGAGGAAATCTTGTCTAGAGTCGTTCAGAATTCATCAGCACAATTAATTATGGCAAAATTAACTTGTCAAACATTTGAAAGACTTTTCAAAAATGCCTTAGTTTATAAAAGGCTTTCCTTTGATAGGTGGGGTATATCACATTGGGGAGACCGTAAGTTACGCCGTATTTTCTTTAAAGCGTTAAATGTGGGGAACCCAAATGCAATTTTACGCTACGGGTTAAGAACCTATTTTGACTCAACATATCCCAACATAGGATTTCGTGAATTAGAAAGAGCTTCTAACATGCAACATAAAGAAGCATGTTGATATCGGGAAAAAAGTCACGTTTTTACCCCCTAAATCAGGCCCTAAAACAATAAAGATTAAAACTTTGTCGACAAAATTATCATTTTTTTCAGTTGATTTTGTATATTAAGTAATTACAAAGGCGATGCAAAAAGAATTAAGTAAAACGGAGCTAAAACGAAGATTCTAGAGCGAAAACGGTGAAAGACAAGAAATCAAGTTACGATTCAGTGAATCAAGCCTGACCAAGCAAGCATACGGCCTGCCATACGGCCTGCCATACGGCCTGCCACTATCGAAACGGCCTGCCAAATACGTGCTACCACACGAGCCACCATGCGGCCTGCCAAGCATACGGCCTGCCAAAAACGCCCTGCCATACGCCCTGCCATACACCCTGCCAGGCGTATGCAGGCAAATTCCAAGTCTATTTAAAGGGCCTTTCTCCATCCATTCCAACACACACTCAACTTGAAATACAATTTATATTTTCAATATTTTTAGGTAGTTTTTAGTAGTAGTTAGCTTAGCTTTTATTTTCCGGAGGATATCCCGGAGAGTCCCTGCGATCACGGGCAGATTAGTTCGGCTTTTTCAGGTTTTATTCGAAACGCTTGTCTTTTTAATTAAACATGTATTCTTATCTTTTATGTGTAATAATGCGTTCTGATATTGCCATGATAGCTTAATTTATCTGCATGTTGCCATGATAGAAGTTTGGGTTAGCGTAATTATGTTAATATAGTACGATTACTGTTATAATACTGAACTAGGAAGTCTGATAGATTTGTATGCTAGCATCTTAAGGATTGACCAACTTAGGTTGTGATCAGGACTTGTCCACCTATATGAAATTAGCTACTTCATAGGATTAAGACCACTGGTTATACTGTATCTGAAGATTCTATGAACTCGGTATGGCCGGAGTTCCCGAGAGGCATCTAATGCACTTTTAGGACACGGAACCTAGGAATTGAGACATGAATGACCTAGTATGCCTATTGACTATTCTGAAGAGACATCTTAGGAGCTGTTAAGATCTAGTTAGTGCCTCTACTGTATGACCTAAGCCTATTGCATGTTCTTGTCTGATTGTTTCCCTAGGTCTTAGTCATATCAACTGTTTAGGTACTTATTAGGTTTCTATCTGCTTTACTATCAGTATATTAACTGTAATGCTGTATAATGTTTGATTTATTGTGATCTCACTAGTATGATGAAATGGTTGTTAGTTTTCATTTAAGGTTTTGCCAACTTAAACCGACGGACTCCTTCTGTTTGTGATAAGTGTTCAATCAACACGGCACGTTCTTATTCAGTTATCTGAATTGATAACGAGGGTTAGGATTAGAGCTTAACTCACTAATAAACCTAGTACTCTACTGAGGATAACCTCCGAGGTATTGTTACACTTCAGTTATATGACCAAGTGACATACTTCTCACTGCTCAAAGAGAACTCCGAGAGTTCAGAGATAAGTAGGTCTGTGTAATTGGCTCATCCAACCAGATCAACATCAATCCAAGCATAGTCTTAACATAAGCATAATTACCTTTCCCTAACCCAATACTGATATCTTGGTCAACATTTCCTTGATCTGCATACTCCAGATATCCTCCCACTTTATTTACCTTTTTTCTGCATTTAGGACCTTTAGCTAAAATCAACTACTATCTTTTATCCAGGTAATTTAGCTAAAAGACAATTATCCACTTGATCTTCAATTTGTTAATCAGCATAAAATTCGACACTAGGTTAACTTACACCTTCTACACCTTAGAAAGTAAAGTAAATTTAGGCCCCGTAAAATATAAATAAACAAAACGACTGAGTGCTACCTTGATCGACTGATTCAGACGTCCTGCGACCTAACGACACCGCAGAAATAAAACCGTCCGTTTCGGCCATATCTTTGTACCCACATCAAGTTTTTCTGGCGCTGCTGTCGGGGAATCGAATATTTTATTGGAGAAAGATTTTAAACAGACAAAGTGTTGTTTGGTGGTGTCTAAGAAAGACAATTATACACGAACTTGGTTATTGGATTTTCCAAACAGTCTCCAATTATATTGGAACTAAAAGGATCCTGCCTCTCCGTAGTCGGTATGGCCACCTCGATACAAGTAATCTGTGAGAAGTCCTATCAGTTAAGATATCCGATCTGGTTAGCATCCGAATTTCAAGAATAATTGTTTTTATTAAATTATCGATCCTTTTAGTAAATTAATATTTTCTAAAAAGTTACTTTTAAGTCTTTTTATTAACAGAAAATTAGAAAAAAAAATGGAACAACAAGACACCCTTGCTTCTATGCATAAGTCATGCTTAGAGGAAAGAGGAGGACCAATCACCTTAGGAACCGAAGGAATTCCTGAAATCAGTTCACACATGATTAAACTAGTCAGTATGATCTGTAAATTTCAAGGATTACCAACTGACGATACTAATTTTCATATAAACAAATTTATCAGTCTGGTTGACTCTTTTAAGAAGGAATCAAACGAGAAAAACATTTTAAAACTTCATCTTTTTCAATATTCACTTTCTAAACACGCTTCAGCATGGTTTGACGCACTTAACCCGAATTCAATCCATACGTGGGAGGATTTAGCCACTAAATTTCTAAATAAATATTATCCACCCTCCCTACAAACCTGTTTAAGAAATGACATCACTAACTTTTCCCAAAAAGAAAATGAGTCATTGTGTCTAGCATGAAATAGAGTAAAGATGATGCTTAAAAGATGTCCGAATCATTTGTTAAGTCGGGCAGACATAGTCTGTATGCTTTACAATGGTTTGACCAAGGATGATAAGTTTCTCCTAGACATGGCCTCGCTAGGAAATTTCATGTCTCGAACAGTAGATGAAGCATGGGATCTCTTGGACACGATAGCTGCACAACAGGAAGACTGGAACAATGAAGCTGCTGAGAAGGATGATTTCTTCGCTCATACGGTAAAAATGCTGGAAACCAGGTTACAAGATCTCACCCTCACTCTTCAAAGTTTACAAATTCCTAAGAACTCTAATGCTACTAGAACCAATCTAAGGTATCCTTACCCTAGATGGGCACACAAACAGCAAAATAGCTCGGATCATAATATAATTTTTCCATTGCACAAATCTACTCTCCACTCTAAGGAAATTTTAGCTGAATTTATGAAAAAGCAATACATGATAAACCTTCAAGTCATAGAATGCCAGAATAAGTTCGACACTTTAATAAAGACTTTTGAAGAATTAATCACTAATTTTCAGCTTACGCTTAAACGTTTAACCACTAAAATTGATATAGAGTGTAGTGAGTTTGATGCCCTAGTAATTACTAGAGGAGGAAAAGAAACAACTGTCAATATACCCATACAAGATTTTTCCGATAAGGAACCTGTGCAAATTGACCCAGTCGTCAATCCACCGGAACCTATCTCTCCTAAGGCCCCGAAAATCATTCCGCTCGCCCGCATACCTTTCCCAGGTACTTAGGAAGGAAAAACAAGAAGCACAATTTGCTAAGTATTGGGATATTATTAAGAATTTGCATTTGAATGTACGTCTAGTAGATGCTTTAGTAGAAATGCCAAACTGCGCTAAATTTTTCAAAGAACTACTTTCAAATAAAGAGAGATTAAGAGAGATAGTTAGCTTGCCCTTAAGTGAAGAATGCTCGTTAGTGTTACAGCATGGAATTCCCCCTAAGTTAGGAGATACAAGAAGATTTACGGTACCTTGCTACCTGCAAGATGTCCAAATTAGCAATGCGTTAGCAGACTTAGGAGCCAGTGCAAATCTAATGCCCTATTCATTATTCAAGAAGCTAGGATTAAATGACTTAAGGCCAACCAGAATGACTATCCAACTCGCGGATAGATCAGTTAAGATTCCTCGGGGAATAGCTGAAGATGTCCTAGTTAGAGTGGATAAGTTCGCATTTCCCGTTGATTTTATCATTATGGATATTGAGGAAGACATGAAGGTCCCACTCATTCTTGGTAGACCATTCCTAAATATTGCCAAGGCCATAATTGACGTTCACGAGAAATCATTGAAGTTAAGGGTTGGAGGAGAAGAAATCACATTCAATGTTGATCGTCTCATGAACCATCCTGCAGAAGAGGATGTGAATCTCTCTGATTCTTTTCAAGAACTCGTCAACGAATACCTGGAAGAGACTATGGCTATTTGCAGTCAAGATCAAATTTCTAAGGATCTGTTCTTTACACCTCCTGAAGGAAATCTCGACAACCATTCAGCCATAGACCTTAGTCATCCCATATCTCCCCTCTCTGAAAGTATCCTTCTTGGCCATACTATTCAAATAGCACTGCTAGGACAAGGCATTCCTTTACCTCTACTAAGGAGAAGACTGAATGAAGAGACATATTTCATTCTGGTATATCCGGAACCCCAATCAAGGGAATACTGTGAGGAGTTTCTCGAACCTACCTTCGAAACTAAAGATGACGTTTCTGAAGAGGAAGCATTAAGGAGGACAATTTCCAGAAATGAAGAACAGATAGCATCAGTGACCGCTACTGAAGAATCAGAATTCCAGGAGAGGTACGACTCGTTAGACCGTAAGGAGATAGCTAGAATGAAGCCATCTATCGAGGAGACTCCGGAATTGGAATTGAAGAAGTTACCCGACAATCTGGAGTATGCATTCTTAGAAGGAGAATCGCAACTCCCTGTGATTATATCAAAAGACCTCACGCCACAAAAGAAGGCGAAATTGATTCAAGTGCTGAAATCACATAAGAAGGCAATTGCTTGGAAGATCTCTGACATCAAAGGGATCAGCCCCAACTATTGCACCCATAAGATCTTCATGGAAGATGATTTCAAGCCATCAGTTCAGAGGCAAAGAAGGGTCAACCCTATAATTCAAGAAGTCGTCAAGTAAGAAGTAATCAAACTTCTGGACGCCGGTCTGATCTATCCAATCTCTGATTCACCATGGGTCAGTCCTGTTCAAGTGGTACCCAAAAAGGGAGGGACGACCGTAATTCAAAATGAGAATAATGAACTTATTCCAACTCGGGAAGTTACCGGTTGGAGGGTTTGCATAGACTATCGTAAACTAAATGATGCAACCCAGAAGGATCATTTTCCATTACCTTTCATTGATCAAATGTTGGAAGGTCTATCAGGAAATGAGTACTACTGTTTCCTAGACGGTTTTTCCGGCTACTTTCAAATTCCCCTCGATCCAAAGGACCAAGAGAAAACAACCTTCACCTGTCCTTATAGAACATTTGCCTATCGACGTATGCCCTTTGCGTTATGCAATGCACCAGCTACATTTTAGCGATGCATGGTACCAATATTCCACGACATGATTAAACGTTGTATGGAAGTCTTCATGGACGACTTCTCAGTCTTTGGCAGTACCTTTGATTCGTGCCTATCAAACCTTGACAAGATGCTCACTCGGTGTGAAGAGTCAAATTTAGTTCTTAATTGGGAAAAATGTCACTTCATGGTAAAAGAAGGGATAGTTTTAGGACATAAGATCTCTAAAGCAGGAATAGAAGTTGATAAGGCTAAGATTGAGACCATCACTAAACTTCCAGAACCTACCACGGTAAGAGCAATAAGGAGTTTCCAAGGACACGCCGGTTTCCACCGACATTTCATTAAGGATTTTTCAAAGGTCACACGTCCTCTCACTCACCTCTTAGGAAAGGAAGTCCCGTTTGTCTTCGATGAAGAATGTCGAAAAGCATTCCACTATCTGAAAGAACAGCTAACACATGCACCGATCATGATAGCTCCTGATTGGAGTCTACCATTTGAGATCATGTGTGATGCGAGCGATTTCGCAGTTGGATCAGTGCTTGGACAACGGGTAGATAAACACTTTCATCCAATCTATTACGTAAGCAAAACCTTAACCGGAGCTCAAGAGAATTACACTACCACGGAGAAGGAGCTGCTAGCCGTAGTATTCACCTTCGACAAATTCCGTTCCTATCTTATCTTGTCCAAGACTACGGTCTATACAGATCATTCAGCCCTCAAATATATATTCACTAAGCAAGATGCGAAACCGAGACTCCTACGATGGATCTTACTCCTTCAAGAATTCGACATCGAGATTAAAGACAAGAAAGGAGCAGAGAACTTTCGCAGCAGATCATCTTAGTCGTTTAGAAAACCCAACGATGGAAAAACTTGCAGAACAAGATATCAGAGATAAATTTTCGGAAGAACAGCTTATGAGTTTAGGACAAACTCACATAGGATCACAGTTTAATGACACTCCTTGGTATGCCGACATGGACAACTACCTAGTTACCGGAGTAGTACAAAAGGGCATGAGTACCTCCCGAAGAAGGAAGTTCTTCACGGATGCCAAGTACTACTACTGGGAAGATCCTTACCTGTTTAGAATTTGCCCTGATCAGATAATCAGGAGGTGCGTAGATGAGAAGCAAGCAGCAGGGATTCTTCACCAATGTCACCATGGACTAATTGGAGGTCATCATGGAGCAAATTTAACCGCTAGGAAAGTCTACGAATCAGGATTCTACTGGCCATCTATATTTCGAGATGCGCAAGAGCTTGTAAAGCATTACGACACATGCTAAAGGCAAGGCAATATCTCTATGAAGAACGAGATGCCTCGGACTAATATCCAAGCTTGCGAGATCTTTGATATATGGGAATTAGACTTCATGGGCCCATTCCCATAGTCTAACGGGAAAGATTATGTCCTCGTAGCAGTAGATTACGTCTCCAGATGGGTCGAAGCTCAAGCATTTCCGACTAATGATGCCAAAGTCATCACAAATTTCCTGAAGAGACTATTCTGCAGATTTGGAGCTCCTCGTGCGATAATAAGTGATAGAGGCACACACTTCTGTAACACTCAGTTTATGAAGGTGATGCAACAATACGGAGTTACCCACAAGATGTCTACTGCCTATCATCCACAGGCCAACGGATAAGCAGAGGTCACGAACAGATCACTCAAAAGAATCTTAGAACGCATTGTCGGCCATTATGGAAATAAATGGGCCGAGAAGCTAGATGATGCTCTGTGGGCATTCTGGACTGCTTACAAGAATCCTGTAGGAAGTACACCCTACTGAATGATCTATGGAAAAGCTTGTCACCTTCCGTTAGAACTCGAATACAAAGCTCTCTAGGCGCTGAAGACCTGCAACCTCGATCCCTCAGTTACCGAAAGACATAGAAAAATGCAATTGAACGAACTCGCCGAATTGAGAGACCAGGCATATGAAACGTCATACATCTACAAGGAACGAACGAAACTTATGCATGATGCCAAATTAATCCCTACAAAGTTCTCCCCTAGAGATAATGTTCTTCTCTTCAATTCTCGATTCAAGAAGTTTGCGGGAAAATTTAGATCAAGATGGAGTGTCCCATACAAAGTTGTACACGTTTTTCCACACAGAGCCGTGGAATTGGAAGGACCTACTGGTAATTTCAAAGTTAATGGCCACCAGTTGAAAGCCTATTTAGAAGACCACGATAAGGAGGAGCACCTCTTCTCCTTTGATCCATTCTGAAGATCTGACAAGGAAAAGTCGAGCTGTAACGACTTGATAAACAAAGCACTCTTGGGAGGCACCCCTTTCTTATCCTTTTTATTATTTATTTTCATTTTAATTATTTTCAGTCTTAAGATATTATTTCTGTACTAACAAACTAAGCTCCATACTTGCGCTTAGTGCTTACAAGTTTGTTGAATATGTTTAGATGCAATGCCAAGTTCAGGAGCATCAGCTTACATTCCCGTTCGCAGGAGGATGACTCCTGTAGTTTACTCATCCGGAAGCAGTGCTGATCAGAACAGGCCATCAACAGGGAAATTAGGCCCAAGGAGATTAGTATTAGAGAGCATTGAGGAAGATATCGGCACAGCACCGCCATCTCCTCCAGTCCGACGATCTAGACGTCTAGCCAGGAGACCGGTCGAGCATACACAGTTGCCAGATGCACATGAGCCTCAGATGGTGATTCATTACGGAGCTACTTTGAGTGACCCTGATGTTGCATGGGCACTACTCAGAGATCAGCAGAGCCTTTACAAAGCTCTAAGAGCATACCTCCAGCGTGAGGGGATGCCACGTACTCTGGGCCCATCTTCATTTAGGCTAGCACGCTGTGTTCAGCCGACACGACAGTCTATGCCCGGGCATTCCACACCAGCTTCAGTTCACTCTGTTGCCATACCTGCACATGCTACTCCTACTCCCATCGTGCCGCCTGCCCCAGTTACAGAGCCAGTTCCAGTTGCTGAGTTGCCAGAGGGTTGTCATTTAGTCAATATTCCTATTTCAATGGAGCCGCCAACGACCCAGGCTTTTGAGATCACTGGGAGCATGCCTGACGAGGAGCTTTTCCCAGACTTATCCCACCTGGAGATGCCGATAGACTTATGTCTAGAGTCTTTACTAGGCCCTGCGATGGATATAGGGAGCCTTTCGAGCACATGCCGAACCTGGAGGATGACGTCTTCAGATACTTTGCAGGGCCGACACACATTGACCAGGATAGTATCCCATAGACTACTTTATCTTTATTTTATGTTTTAGTTTTTATCTTTTTGAAGCAATGTATAAAAAGTTATATATAGTGGAAATGCTGCCTTTCTCTTTGTGTTCTTCATGCAGAAATATTATTAAAAGAGACTGGTATGTAGGAGATGGACCATAGGAAGGCCCAACACTAGAAAAGTAACACGACCATAGGGAAGTAATCCTTCCTCAAACCTATTTCAATTATAACGCACTAAAATCTCTAAGTGTGGGGTAACCCCCGCAATGAACTTAGAACTTTAGAAGTCATGTCCTTAATTCATATAGTATCAAAATATTCTTTCGAAAGAACATTACGGACAATGTTCTTCTAAGTGTGGGGTAATGGGTAAGGTTTTTAAGGTCGAAAGTTTTAAGTCAAGTCACCATAAAATGCCAGGTTTTGAAAAATTCTTTTGTCCAAAAGTAATTAAGCAATGGATATTGGGTAATTTTGAAAAATTCTTACTTTGTTTTTGCCCAAAAGATCTAATAAAATTGCTATAAATTGGTTTTTGAAACATTTATTAGAACGGAACGATTAAGCTAAAAACTAATGTTTTGTGTCAAAAGATTTCTTTCAAGAAAATATGTTAAAGGCTACGCATGATCAAGCACGACCCCTACACTAAAAAGTGAGGAATATTGGACCCAAAGTATCTGTATGACCCATTAAATCTACAGTACTTTGTTATTTCAATTGATGAGCGTGCCGGTGTACGGTTCAAGTTAGAACTTGGTTCAGTCATACGTTTCAAGGCCAATGGTTAGTGAGCGCCATACGGGGTGCAGGTGCGATACTCCTTCCGAAATCATTCTGAATAGAGAAGACAAAAAGCCATCCGTTTCCATTTCCACTCCACTATTTCAACCCGACCAACTCACATAAAGAGTTGATGAATCAGAAATATTCACCCCAAATTCACTCCCAAAATACACCATTCACATTTCATTCCCCTTTCCATTCACCAAAGATCCAAAGATCAATGAAGAGATAGATCGATCAAATTCGCTTTTAAAGTACTAGTCAAAAGATTCTGAACCCCCGATTGTTTTTGATAGGTCAAAGACCTATTTTCAGTGGATTATCACTTCCTCTCTGGGCACCAGGAACGAAAGACAAAAGTTATAAAGAAAGGGTATGCCAAAAAAAAATAAATGATGAAAGAGCAAAGTCTCTAAGAGCAAAGTCTCTAATAAGGCAAAAAGAAACCCAAGGAGATGCCTGAAGAAGAATGAAGGAAGAGAAAAAGAAAATTCTAGACAAAGTCTTAGCATAATCCGACTCTTCTGAAGAAACCTTTACGGAATTCTCGGCCATTATCTATCCAAAATGGGTACTCTGAAGAATTAAAGTCTATCAATTCTCTCAAAATCAAAAGATCTGGATACCTTTCACCAAAACTCATAAATTTCCAACCAAACCCTATAACCCGTCTTCCTCTTGAAAGAATGTTTAGGAAGAAGATCAGTGCCGTCCTTACTTAACCGGTGGAGATATCGATGCTTTACCAAGCCTATGATGAGAACTGTTACACGACTGGCTTCTGAGCGACAATACAATTAGAATAAGACACCCTAAACACTTGAGTGATATGAGTGATCCGTCAGTGAGGAGCCTGATCATGTATACTCTACATCTGAGAGTGGGAAAGTACGCCTTTTTCCACTATGGACGCAATTGAAATCTAGCGACCAAATCATCAAAGTTCGAAACTTTTTCTAATACTTTCGAAAGATGAACCAACTTCTGATGAAGGCATAATAAAAAGATCTACGGGTGAGGCAAGTAAGAATCTATTAGAAAGATTCCGATATTCCCGCTTTCTTGCTTGAGGACAAGCAAAGCTAAGTGTGGGGTATTTGATATCGGGCAAAAAGTCACTTTTTTACCCCCTAAATCAGGCCCTAAAACAATAAAGATTAAAACTTTGTCTGCAAAATTATCATTTTTTCGGTTGATTTTGTAGATTAAGTAATTACAAAGGCGATGCAAAAAGAATCAAGTAAAATGGAGCTAAAACGAAGATTCTAGAGTGAAAACGGTGAAAGACAAGAAATCAAGTTACGATCCAGTGAATCAAGCCTGACCAAGCAAGCATACGGCCTGCCACTATGGAAACGGCCTGCCAAATATGTGCCACCACACGAGCCACCATGCGGCCTGCCAAGCATACGGCCTGCCAAAAACGTGCTGCCATACGCCCTGCCAGGCGTATGCAGGCAAATTCCAAGTCTATTTAAAGGGCCTTTCTCCATCCATTCCAACACACACTCAACTTGAAATACAATTTATATTTTCAATATTTTTAGGTAGTTTTTAGTAGTAGTTAGCTTAGCTTTTATTTTCCGGAGGATATCCCGGCGAGTCCCTGCGATCCCGGGCAGATTAGTTCGACTTTTTCAGGTTTTATTCGAAACGCCTGTCTTTTGTATTAAACATGTATTCTTATCTTTTATGTTTAATAATGTGTTCCGATATTGCCATGATAGCTTAATTTATCTGTATGTTGCCATGATAGAAGTTTGGGTTAGCGTAATTATGTTAATATAGTACGATTACTGTTATAATACTGAATGATCATATACATAGCATTGTATATGTATATTTTATTTGCCAAAAGCCAAGAGCAGAGTTATGCGGATTATAATGCAAAGTCATGAAGTATCCGCTGAAAATAAGCATAGCAGCTGTGTTTCTGCACTAATCGGGGACTGTGGTTCAATCCGCTGAGTTTTCACGGAAGTATAAGCAATCCGCGGATCGCGGTTATCTCGAACCACTATAAATAGAGAGCTTGGCCTCTCATTTATAGGTTATTGATTCTCTACCATTTTGCCTAAGCCTTTGTAATTTCCACTTGTGATCTTGCCCAAGGGATTTTTACACCGCGCAAAGGTGAATTAATCTAATTAACAATCAAGACCGGGTCGGGGTGGTTGATCACTTGATAGTTAAAGTGAAAGACGATCATCGGGGCCCAAAATAATCATCAAACATTCCATCCTCCATTACATTCTTATTGCACTCAATCCGTAATTAAGTAACATCGCTAATTAAGCATTGATCAATTGGCGCCATCCGTGGGACACGTTTTACGAATTAAACTGGAAATTTTTTGTTTTATGCCGTTAAAACAAATAATTTGACGGTTTAATTTCAATCGTGTTTTTGTTGTGATGATTTGCAGGTGCATACATCTAAAATCAGCGACGAATTGCTTGATTGCTTAGAATTATGAGTAATATTGGAAATAATAGTGATGTAGTGGTCGCTGTGAGAGCGAATGCCCAAAAAAGAGGAAAAAAGCGAAAGTCCGCTAAAATGTATCATAATTGGCAATTTGCGCCAATTAGTTTCCCGAAAATGCAGAGCGATGATTTCTCTGAAATGCCGATAATGGTATCGTGCAAAATCGCGGAAGCTGATATCACAGTCATGAAAGTCCATGTCGACAACGGCAGTAGCGTTGATATTATTTACGAACAATGCTTCGCTCAATTGCCAGAAAGTATTAAAACAAACCTGCAAACAACTGCAGTTTCACTAACCGGTTTTGCAGGAGAATCTTCATTACCTATAGGTGTTTTGTCATTAAACATCGAGTTAGCTGATGTTAATGATGACGCTTTGGTGCGACAAGCGCGATTAGATTTTTATGTTATGCGAACCTCTTCTCGCTATAACATGCTGCTGGGAAGAACCGCTATAAGTAAATTTGGAATTGTCCCGTCTACAATTCATGGCATGATTAAGTTTCCAACATATAAGGGAGTTGCCACAATATGGTCAATGAGCATTATGCCTATTTGTGCGGCTGTTAACGTAAAAACCACAGGGCAAGAACCTGTTGATGGTGCGGATGCTATGGAAATAATTAATCTCGCATATCCAGAATAGAAAATCAAAGTAGGATGCAATGTTAGTGCGGATACTAGAAAGCAAATTGTGCAATTACTTGTCCAGTATATGGATGTTTTTGCCTGGTGCGAAAACGATATGATTGGTGTTCCGTGTCATATTGCGGAACACATGTTTAATGTGAATCCAGCTCTAAAACCCGTAGTGCAAAAGTGAAGGGGTATGGCCCCAGATCGCGTAAAATGGTTGTGTGAAGAAGTAACAAAATTGGTAAGAGCCGGAATTTTGCGCGAAGTCCAATACCAATCATGGATTGCGAATCTAGTATTGGTGAAAAAACCTGATGGTTCTTGGAGAATGTGTATTGATTACAAAGATTTGAATAAAGCGTGCCCCAATGATAACTATCCGCTTCCATAAATTGACCTGAAAGTGGAATCTTTACATGCTTTTCCATATAAATGTTTTTTGGACGCGGCAAGAGGATATCATCAGATCCCTATGGCGCAAGAAGATGAAGATAAAACCGCATTTCATACGGGCAAAGGCATATATTGCTATATCATGATGCCTTTCGGTTTAATCAATGCGGGCGCGACATATCAACGGTTGATTGATACCGCATTTGATAATCAAATAGGGCGTAATCTTGAAGCTTATGTAGACGATTTAGTCATCAAAAGCACGACGCAAGAGCGAATCATAGAAGATATGCGAGAAACATTTGACAGACTGCGAAAAATAAACATGAAGCTTAATCCGCTAAAATGTAGTTTTGGCGAAACGGAAGGGAAATTTTTGGGATATCTTGTTACAGGACAAGGTATTCAAGCTAATCCAAAAAAGATCGCGGCTATAGAAAATATGATCGCGCCGAAAACGGTCAAAGAAGTGCAAAGTTTGATGGGAAAGCTAGCCGCATTAACGCGCTTCTTGTCTAAAGCCGCGAAAAGGCGGTTGCCATTTTTCAAAACCTTAAAAGGTTGCTTGAAGCAAAAGAATTTTGCTTGGTCCAGCGAAGCAGAATCTGCGTTTCAGGAGATGAAAACGTTGTTAAAAACTTTGCCTACACTAACAGCGCCGGTTCATGGCGAAACTATTTATCTTTATATTTCAGTAGCAAACGAAGCTTTTGGCTCAGTTTTGATAGCGGAAAGGGACAAAATACAAAAGCCAGTGTATTTTGTTAGTAAAGCTCTTACGGGGAGTGAAATAAACTATGCGCCGATTGAAAAGTTTGTGTATGCGCTCATTTTAACAATGCGAAGGCTACGAAGATATTTTCAAGGGCATCCCGTGCATGTATTAACTAATCTACCAATCAGGCAAGTCTTAACAAAGCCAGAGATATCTGGTAGACTCGCATTATGGGCGGTAGAATTAGTTGCATATCAAATATCTTACCTTCCGCGTAGCGCGGAAAAAGGACAAGTTATGGCGGATTATCTCACTGAACTGTCTGGAGAGTTGGAGGTGATTAACGAGTGAACCGCACTAAAACCTGAACACGGTGAAACTTGGGATTTATTTACTGATGGTGCTTCGTGTGCAGAAGGTGCAGGTGCGGGTTTAGTTTTGGCAAGTTCAAGCGGTGAAGAGCATACTTATGCTCTGCGGTTTAATTTTGACGTAACAAACAATGAGGCAGAGTATGAGGCATTGCTTGCAGGTTTAAATATTGCGCGAAAAATGAATATTGTTAAGTTGCGTGCATTTACGGATTCACAGTTAGTAGCGAATTAGTTTAATGGATCTTTTGACGCGCATGATCCCTCTATGCAGAAATACTTATAGTTGTTGAAAGAAATGGCAATGCGATTTGATCATTTCAAACTCGCGCAAGTGCCAAGAAGCCAAAACAAAAAGGCGGATGCGTTGAGCAAATTGGCTACTTTAACGTTCTCGCACTTTCAAAAACAAGTATGGGTTGAGGAATTACCAAGTAAATCAATAGATAGTGACTTAATGGTTGCATCTGTTACAGAAGAACAGCAAAATTGGATGAACCCAATTCTACAATATATCCGCAGTGATATTCTGCCAAATGATGGTCGCGAAGCCCGTTTAGTAAGAGAGCGAGCACCAATGTATATCATCCAAGATGATATCTTATATCGCAAATCATATTGCGGGCCAATGATGCGTTGTGTTGGCACAATCGAGGCAGAAATGATTATAGAAGAAGTGCATAATGGTACTTGTGCACTGCATTCAGGCTACAAAACTATCGCAGCAAAAATTATGCGAATGGGATACTTTTGGCCATCCCTATACCGCGATGTAGCAAAAATTTTTAAACGCTGTAAAAGTTGCCAAAGGCATGCTCTGCAAAATCGAATGCCGCGGCATGATATGATTCCTGTTAATTCACCATGGCCGTTTAATAAATGGGCTATTGACATTGTAGGGCCATTTCCTGCAGGCCCTGGAAATGTTAAATTCCTGATTGTCGCGACTGATTACTTTACCAAATGGGTTGAAGCTAAGGCGGTTCGCACTATTACTGGTGTGCAAGTGCGAAATTTTGTATGGGAATACATTGTTTGCCGATTTGGCATTCCGCGAGAATTGGTTAGCGATAATGGTGCTCAAATAGCGAAAGATCCTTTTAAGACATGGTGCATTGATTTAAATATTATACAAAAATTTACATCAGTGGCGCACCCACAGGCTAACGGTTTATGCGAAGTAACCAATCGTGACATAGTAAGCGGTATTAAAAAGAGATTATGTGAAAAGAGAACAGGTTGGGTAGATGAATTACCCAATGTGTTATGGGCACATCGCACAACATTTAAGAAAAGCACAGGTGAAACACCTTTTAGCTTGGTGTATGGTTCTGAGGCAGTCATTCCTGCGGAAATTCTGGTACCAACGCATATAATAGTTAACTTTGAAGAAGAAGCAAATGATGCTGCGTTGAGCGAAAACCTGAATTTCATTGAGGAGCGGCGATTAATGGCTGCTATTAGAGAAGCGAATAATAAGCGGCAAATTGCTAAGTATTATAACAAAAGAGTGCGTGCTTTGTCTTTCGCTATAGGCGAATGGGTGTTGCGAAACAATGAAGCAAGCAGAGCAGAAAAGCTTGGCAAGTTGGGTCCTAATTGGGAAGGCCCTTATCAAATTGTGGCAATTAATGTCGCAGGTTCATATAAGCTCACGGATATGGAAGGGCGAGTTTTACCTAATGCGTGGCATGCTGTTTTGTTAAAGCGATATTACGCGTAGGTTTGCGAAAAATATCAAAGATATATGTACAAAGTGCGATATTGGATTCAAGGCATATGGCTGATATGCTTATTAGGTGTTTTTGTTTTTTATTTTTTTTGCAAGTCTTGATCACGCTTGTAGGAATTTTAAAAATAAGCACTTGTAAAAATACGCGAAAATCTTATTTGTGAAATACGAATAGTTATGAAATGTTTTAAAGATTGTTTCATAATGATTATAGTATTTCGAAGTGTTTAAATAGCAAAGTGATGAAATTGCCCACTTTTGCATGCGAATTATTGCGAAAGGAATTTTATATCCTAAGTATTTGATTTTGCCAATGCTTAGATGCTTCGCAATGCTAATTAATTGCCTAAGGATCGTTTCAAAGGACTTAGAAGATTCATAACGTATAAGCATATACGTATACAGATTGTTTCGCAAAAGTACGCATTTATTATGTGCACAATAATATATGTTGGAAATTGCAAAGGACAAGTTTGTGTTATGAATGTTGATAATGAAAGCGCTATAAAAATAGAAGTACTTGCAAAAATATGAAAAAGCGAAATTTTATTAATAAGGTCGCAGAAGCAGCTGCGTGCTGTTATACAAAGTGAGTATTAATCCTTGGTTAAGTCAAGCTTGATGATGTCATATGCAGTGACATCTTCTTGCTCACTTATTGCGGTTATCTTGGGGAGGGGAATTTCGGCTATGCCCTGTTGAGCAACCGCGTATGCTGATTTCGCCTCTTCCAGTGAGCAAAGGCGATCAGCTAATGCAGATGGTAGCGGCTCTGGCAGTGGGCAGCGAATAGCAATCTCATCCATAAATTCAACCCTCTCGCATAGCCTTAACGCGGCGGCAAATGTTGAAAAACTTACAGAAACAGGCTTGGAATTGAGAATCTTTCTAGCCAGTTCAAGGAGATGTCGGCGGCCCTTGGTGAACTCAAGTTCCGCAGCGGCTTTAGAAGCAAGAGCGTTGTCTCGCTTTGTCGTTACTTTTGTCACATTCTCTGACAGTGCTTTAATGGTGTCCTGCAGTTGTTTTTCTTTCTCAGTCGTAGCAGCAACCTGTTGTTTCAAGTCATCAACGGTGGTTTTTGCTGCGATTAGCTCGCGGGAGAGATTAGCACAGCGTTTTTCACTGTCTTCAGCTTTAATCTTCTCAGCATTGTACTTTAGTTGTTCAGCTTCAAGAACATTGAAAAATTGTTCTTGACGGCATATAACATCATATGCTGAATTGAAGCACATGTAGAAATTTTGAACAAAACTATTATGTGCGTCCAGCGCAGAGAGTTTAGAGAACTCGCTTGCTAACTTCATCTGTTGGCGCTGATCCAGAGCAGCAGCAGCTGAAGCATAAATGTATCCTGCTAAACCGTCAATCTGCACTCCATAAGAGTCAGGTGGAGTGGGGAACAATTCGGTGATTTGATCAAGAGTGTTCGGGCTTGGAAAGATAAGATCACCAGAAGAATCGCCTACAAAATAACATCGTTGGTTAGTCAGAGAAATAAAAATAATGTATATTTTACATATGCAATAACAATCCGCAATATACCAGTTTGCTGGTCCCCTTCGTGTTCCGATATAAATGGATTATCGTGAGGGGGGGTCTCCTGTTGTTTATGTTTTTTGCTTTGCGAAGACGGCGGCATTTGTAACAGCTGCTTGGTAGAGCTCGGCTTTGTATAGGGAGATTTGGAGGTTAAGTCGACGATTGGAATGGGTTGCTTTTCTTTTGTTGATGACGATTTAGCTTCCGGGCTTGTTAATAGTTTGGTGATCAGGGTTTTTGGATCAGCCTTCCTATCTAACTCGTTAATCTTCATTTAAAATTAAATAAGAGCTGCAAGTAATGACTAAAATGATAAATATTGACTGACGAATTGAGAAATTTTCTGATATTTTGGAAAAATGAGTAGTGAATTTGTGATTTCTGATCACAATATATATAGGTGACGGGGTTAATTATGTTAATTATCTATTGAGATAATTCAAACGGTAACATTGACTGTTATAACGATAACAAAGATAACGCGAAATATGTTTCAATGCGGATAGTGGTCAGGTTAACGGCGAATTCATGGAGTTTATCATGATATATTTGCTTCGCGAAAGTGTATCATAATAAACTGAGGGGACTTGATCATATACATAGCATTGTATATGTATATTTTATTTGCCAAAAGCCAAGAGCAGAGTTATGCGAATTATAATGCAAAGTCATGAAGTATCCGCTGAAAATAAGCATAGCAGCTGTGTTTCCGCACTAATCAGGGACTGCGGTTCAATCCGCTGAGTTTTCACGGAAGGATAAGCAATCCGCGGATCGCTGTTATCTCGAACACTATAAATAGAGAGCTTGGCCTCTCATTTATAGGTTGTTGATTCTCTGCCATTTTGCCTAAGCCTTTGTAATTTCCACTTGTGATCTTGCCCAAGGAATTTTTACACCGCGCAAAGGTGAATTAAGCTAATTAACAATCAAGACCGGGTCGGTGTGGTTGATCACTTGATAGTTAAAGTGAAAGATGATCATCGGGGCCCAAAATAATCATCAAACATTCCATCCTCCATTAGATTCTTATTGCACTCAATCCGTAATTAAGTAACATCGCTAATTAAGGATTGATCACTGAACTAGGAAGTCTGATAGATTTGTATGCTAGCATCTTAAGGATTGACCAACTTAGGTTGTGATCAGGACTTGTCCACCTATACGAAATTAGCTACTTCATAGGATTAAGACCCCTGGTTATACTGTATCTGAAGATTCTATGAACTCGGTATGGCCGGAGTTCCCGAGAGGCATCTAATGCACTTTTAGGACACGGAACCTAGGAATTGAGACATGAATGACCTATTATGCCTATTGACTGTTCCAAAGAGACCTCTTAGGAGCTGTTAAAATCTAGTTAGTGCCTCTACTGTATGACCCAAGCCTATTGCATGTTCTTGTCTGATTGTTGCCCTAGGTCTTAGTCATATCAACTGTTTAGGTACTTATTAGGTTTCTATCTGCTTTACTATCAGTATATTAACTGTAATGCTGTATAATGTTTGATTTGTTGTGATCTCACTAGTATGATGAAATGGTTGTTAGTTTTCATTTAAGGTTTTTCCAACTTAAACTGACGGACTCCTTCCGTTTGTGATCAGTGTTCAATCAACACGGCTCGTTGTTATTCAGTTATCTGAACTGATAACGAGGGTTAGGATTAGAGCTTAACTCACTAATAAACCTAGTACTCTACTGAGGATAACCTCCGAGGTATTGTTACACTTCAGTTATACGACCAAGTGACATACTTCTCACTGCTCAAAGAGAACTCCGAGAGTTCAGAGATAAGTAGGTCTGTGTAATTGGCTCATCCAACCAGATCAACATCAATCCAAGCATAGTCTTAACATAAGCATAATTACCTTTCCCTAACCCAATACTGATATCTTGGTCAACATTTCCTTGATCTGCATACTCCAGATATCCTCCCACTTTATTTACCTTTTTTCTGCATTTAGGACCTTTAGCTAAAATCAACTACTATCTTTTATCCAGGTAATTTAACTAAAAGACAATTATCCACTTGATCTTCAATTCGTTAATCAGCATAAAATTCGACACTAGATTAACTTACACCTTCTACACCTTAGAAAGTAAAGTCAATTTAGGCCCCGCAAAATATAAATAAACAAAACGACTGAGTGCTACCTTGATCGACTGATTCAGACATCCTGCAACCTAACGACACCGCAGAAATAAAATCGTCCGTTTCGGCCATATCTTTGTACCCACATCAAGTTTTTCTGGCGCCGCTGCCGGGGAATCGAATATTTTGATCGAGAAAGATTTTAAACAGACAACGTGTTGTTTGGTGGTGTCTAAGAAAGACAATTATACACAGACTTGGTTATTGGATTTTCCGAATAGTCTCCAATTATATTGGAACCAAAAGGATCCTGCCTCTCCGTAGTTGGCCTGGCCACCTCGATACAAGTAATCTGTGAGAAGTCCTATCAGTTAAGATATCCGATCTGGTTAGCAACCGAATTTCAAGAATAATTGTTTTTATTAAATTATCGATCCTTTTAGTAAATTAATATTTTCTAAAAGTTACTTTTAAGTCTTTTTATTAACAGAAAATTAGAAAAAAAAATGGAACAACAAGACACCCTCGCTTCTATGCATAAGTCATGCTTAGAGGAAAGAGGAGGACCAATCACCTTAGGAACCGAAGGAATTCATGAAATCAGTTCACACATGATTAAACTAGTCAGTATGATCTGTAAATTTCAAGGATTATCGACTGACGATCCTAATTTTCATATAAACAAATTTATCAGTCTAGTTGACTCTTTTAAGAAGGAATCAAACGAGAAAAACATTTTAAAACTTCATCTTTTTCAATATTCACTTTCTAAACACGTTTCAGCATAGTTTGACACACTTAACCCGAATTCAATCCATACGTGGGAGGATTTAGCCACTAAATTTCTAAATAAATATTATCCACCCTCCCTACAAATCTGTTTAAGAAATGACATCACTAACTTTTCCCAAAAAGAAAATGAGTCATTGTGTCTAGAATGGAATAGAGTAAAGATGATGCTTAAAATATGTCCGAATCATTTGTTAAGTCGGGCAGACATAGTCTGTACGCTTTACAATGGTTTGACCAAGGATGATAAGTCTCTCCTAAACATGGCCTCGCAAGGAAATTTCATGTCTCGAACAAAAGATGAAGCATGGGATCTCTTGGACACGATAGCTGCACAACAGGAAGACTGGAACAATGAAGCTGCTGAGAAGGATGATGTCTTCACTCATACGGTAAAAATGTTGGAAACCAGGTTACAAGATCTCACCCTCACTCTTCAAAGTTTACAAATTCCTAAGAACTCCACTGCTACTTGAACTAATCTAAGGTATCCTTACCCTAGATGGGCACACAAACAGCAAAATAGCTCGGATCATAATATAATTTTTCCATTGCACAAACCTACTCTCCACTCTAAGGAAATTTTAGCTGAATTTATGAAAAAGCAATACATGATAAACCTTCAAGTCATAGAATGCCAGAATAAGTTCGACACTTTGATAAAGACTTTTGAAGAATTAATCACTAATTTTCAGCTTACACTTAAACGTTTAACCACTAAAATTGATATAGAGTGTAGTGAGTTTGATGCCCTAGTAATTACTAGAGGAGGAAAAGAAACAACTGTCAATATACCCATACAAGATTTTTCCGATAAGGAACCTGTGCAAATTGACCCAGTCGTCAATCCACCGGAACCTATCTCTCCTAAGGCCCCAGAAATCATTCCGCGTGCCCGTATACCTTTCCCAGGTACTTAGGAAGGAAAAACAAGAAGCACAATTTGCTAAGTATTGGGATATTATTAAGAATTTGCATTTGAATGTACGTCTAGTAGATGCTTTAGTAGAAATGCCAAACTGAGCTAAATTTTTCAAAGAACTGCTTTTAAATAAAGAGAGATTAAGAGAGATAGTTAGCTTGCCCTTAAGTGAAGAATGCTCGTTAGTGTTACATCATGGAATTCCCCCTAAGTTAGGAGATACAGGAAGATTTACAGTACCTTGCTACCTACAAGATGTCCAAATTAGCAATGCGTTAGCAGACTTAGGAGCCAGTGTAAACCTAATGCCCTATTCATTATTCAAAAAGCTAGGATTAAATGACTTAAGGCCAACCAGAATGACTATCCAACTCGCGGACAGATCAGTTAAGATTTCTCGGGGAATAGCTGAAGATATCCTAGTTAGAATGGATAAGTTCGCATTTCCCGTTGATTTTGTCATTATGGATATTGAGGAAGACACGAAGGTCCCACTCATTCTTGGCAGACCATTCCTAAATACTGCCAAGGCTGTAATTGACGTTCACGAGAAATCATTGAAGTTAAGGGTTGGAGGAGAAGAAATCACATTCAATGTTGATCGCCTCATGAACCATCCTGCAGAAGAGGATGTGAATCTCTCTGATTCTTTTCAAGAACTCGTCAACGAATACCTGGAAGAGACTATGGCTATTTGCAGTCAAGATCAAATTTCTAAGGATCTGTTCTTTACACCTCCTGAAGGAAATCTCGACAACCATTCAGCCATAGACCTTAGTCATCCCATATCTCCCCTCTCTGAGAGTATCCTTCTTGGCCATACTATTCAAATAGCACCGCTAGGACAAGGCATTCCTATACCTCTACTAAGGAAAATACCGAATGAAGAGACATATTTCATTCCGGTATATCAGGAACCGTAGTCAAGGGAAGACAGTGAGGATTTTCCCGAACCTACCTTCGAAACTAAAGAAGACATTTCTGATGAGGAAGCATTAAGGAGGACAATTTCCAGAAATGAAGAACAGATAGCATCAGTGACCGCTACTGAAGAATCAGAATTCCAGGAGAGGTACGACTCGTTAGACCGTAAGGAGATAGCTAGAATGAAGCCATCTATCGAGGAGCCTCCGGAATTGGAATTGAAGAAGTTACCCGACAATCTGGAGTATGCATTCTTAGAAGGAGAATCGCAAATTCCTGTGATTATATCAAAAGACCTCACGCCACAAGAGAAGGCAAAATTGATTCAAGTGCTAAAATCACATAAGAAGGCAATTGCTTGGAAGATCTCCGACATCAAAGGGATCAGCCCCAAATATTGCACCCATAAGATCTTCATGGAAGATGATTTCAAGCCATCAGTTCAGAGGCAAAGAAGGGTCAACCCTATGATTCAAGAAGTCGTCAAGAAAAAAGTAATCAAACTTCTGGACGCCGATCTGATCTATCCAATCTCAGATTCACCATGGGTCAGTCCTGTTCAAGTGGTACCCAAAAAGGGAGGGACGACCGTAATTCAAAAATGAGAATAATGAACTTATTTCAACTCGGGAAGTTACCGGTTGGAGGGTTTGCATAGACTATCGTAAACTAAACGATGCAACCCGGAAGGATCATTTTCCATTACCTTTCATTGATCAAATGTTGGAACGTCTATCAAGAAATGAGTACTACTGTTTCCTAGACAGTTTTTCCGGCTACTTTCAAATTCCCCTCGATCCAAAGGACCAAGAGAAAACAACCTTCACCTGTCCTTATGGAACATTTGCCTATCGACGTATGCCCTTTAGGTTATGCAATGCACCAGCTACATTTCAGCGATGCATGGTAGCAATATTCCAGGACATGATTGAACGTTGTATGGAAGTCTTCATAGATGACTTCTCAGTCTTTGGCAGTACCTTTGATTCATGCCTGTCAAACCTTGACAAGATGCTCACTCGGTGTGAAGAGTCAAATTTAGTTCTTAATTGGGAAAAATGTCACTTCATGGTAAAAGAAGGGATAGTTTTAGGACATAAGTTCTCTAAAGCAGGAATAGAAGTTGATAAGGCTAAGATTGAGACCATCACTAAACTTCCAGAACCTACCACGGTAAGAGCAATAAGGAGTTTCCTAGGACACGCCGGTTTCTACCGATGTTTCATTAAGGATTTTTCAAAGGTCACACGACCTCTCACTCACCTCTTAGGAAAGGAAGTCCCGTTTGTCTTCGATGAAGAATGTCGAAAAGAATTCCACTATCTTAAAGAATAGCTAACACATGCACCGATCATGATAGCTCCTGATTGGAGTCTACCATTTGAGATCATGTGTGATGCGAGCAATTTTGCAGTTGGATCAGTGCTTGGACAACGGGTAGATAAACACTTTCATCCAATCTATTACGCAAGCAAAACCTTAACCGGAGCTCAAGAGAATTACACTACCACGGAGAAGGAGCTGCTAGCCGTAGTATTCGCCTTCGACAAATTCCATTCCTATCTTATCTTGTCCAAGACTACGGTCTATACAGATCATTCAGCCTTTAAATATCTATTCACTAAGAAAGATGCGAAACCGAGACTCCTACGATGGATCTTACTCCTTCAAGAATTCGACATCGAGATTAAAGACAAGAAAGGAGCAGAGAACGTCGCAGCAGATCATCTTAGTCGTTTGGAAAACCCAACGATGGAAAAACTTGCAGAACAAGATATCGGAGATAAATTTTCGGAAGAACAGCTTATGAGTTTAGGACAAACTCACATAGGATCACAGTATAATGACACTCCTTGGTATGCCGACATGGCCAACTACCTAGTTGCCGGAGTAGTACAAAAGAGCATGAGTACCTCCCGAAGAAGGAAGTACTTCAGGGATGCCAAGTACTACTACTGGGAAGATCCTTACCTGTTTAGAATTTGCCCTGATCAGATAATTAGGAGGTGCGTAGATGAGAAGCAAGCAGCAGGAATTCTTCACCAATGTCACCATGGACCAACTGGAGGTCATCATGGAGCAAATTTAACCGCTAGGAAAGTCTACGAATCAGGATTCTACTGGCTATCTATATTTCGAGATGCGCAAGAGCTTGTAAAACGTTGCGATGCATGCCAAAGGCAAGGCAACATCTCTCTGAAGAACGAGTTGCCTCGGACTAATATCCAAGCTTGCGAGATCTTCGATATATGGGGATTAGACTTCATGGGCCCATTCCCAAAGTCTAACGGGAACGAATATGTCCTCGTAGCAGTAGATTACGTCTCCAGATGGATCGAAGCTCAAGCATTTCCGACTAATGATGCCAAAGTCGTCACAAACATAGCCGCAGTACAGGCTGTGCTACATACCAACAATAACTCTGAATCTAGCAATGCAGCTAACGGCGCAAGAAACCGTGTAGGATGCTCCTACAAAGAATTCACTGCCTGCAAACCTTTGGAATTTGATGGAACCGAAGGACCAATTGGATTGAAATGGTGGACTGAGAAAGTCGAATCGATGTTTGCCATAAGTAAGTGTACTGAAGAGGACAAAGTCAAGTACGCTACGCATACCTTCACAGGTACTGCGTTAACGTGGTGGAACACCTATCTTGAACAGGTAGGATAAAATGCTGCTTACGCACTACCGTGGTCGGCATTCAAGCAATTGATTAACGAGCAGTACCGTCCTAGAAACGAAGTCAATAAGCTCAAGGTAGAGCTTAGAGAGTTACGAACACAAGGGTTCGACATTACCACGTATGAACGACGATTCACAGAGTTGTGCCTATTGTGTTCGGGAGCGTTCGAAGATGAAGAAGAGAAGATTGACGCATTTGTAAAAGGGTTATCAGTAAGGATTCAAGAAGATGTGAGTTCACACGAGCCCGCTTCCATACAAAAGGCAAGTCGAATAGCTCATAAAGTCATAAATCAGATTGAGGGAAGAATTAAAGAGCAGGCGGCCGAAGAAGCCAACACGAAACAACTTAATAGGAAGTGGGAGGAAAACAGTGATAAGAGTCACCAGTACAACAACAATAATAATTACAACCACAATCGCAACAACTATCCCAACAACAGCAAAAACAATCGCAACAATAACCGCAATCCTAACAATAACTACAACAAACATCCCAACAACAACAACAACTACTACAACAACCGTTTCAACAACAATAACAATCCCAACAACAACCTCAATAACAACAACGGCAACAAAAACCAAAAACAGCCATGTCAAAGGTGTGAAGAAAATCATCAGGAGTTTTGCACGACATTTTTCAACAGGTGTAAAAGAAATGGTCATAGCGCGACAAAGTGTGAGGTCTACGGACCAAAGTTTAACAGAACTAAAGGAACAAATAGTGTCGGAACAAGTAATGCCAGAATGAATAGTGTCGGAGCAAGTAATACCAACGCTGTTTGTTATAAATTTGGAAAACTAGGCCACGTTATTAGAAATTGCCCGAATCAGGGGAATACTAATGGGCAGGGCCAAGGAAGAGTTTTCAATATTAATGTGGCAGAAGCACAGGAAGACATGGAGCTTGTTACGGGTACGTTTCTTATTGACGATAAATCTGCTTATGTTTTATTTGATTCGGGTGCAGATAGAAGCTATATGAGTAGAGAATTTTGTGCTAAATTAAGTTTCCCATTGACGCCTTTGGATAATAAATTTTTACTCGAATTAGCAAATGGTAAATTAATTTTAGCAGATAATATATGTCAGTATAGAGAAATTAAACTGGGTGATGAAACATTTAAGATTGATTTAATACCAGTCCAGTTAGGGAGTTTTGATGTAATAATTGGCATGGACTGGTTGAAGAAGGTAAGAGCAGAGGTCGTTTGTTACAAAAATGTGATTTGCATTATGCGTGAAAAGGGAAAACCTTTAATGGTGTACGGAGAAAAGAACAATGTGAAGTTAAATCTTATTAGTAGTTTGAAGGCGCAAAAACTAATAAGAAAAGGTTGTTACGTCATTCTAGCACACATCGAGGAAGTTAAACCTGAAGAAAAGAACATCAGTGATGTTCCCATCGCAAAAGAATTTTCTGATGTATTTCTGAAAGAATTACCGGGATTACCCCCACATCGATCCGTTGAATTTCAAATAGACCTTGTACCAGGAGCTGCACCAATAGCTCGTGCTCCATACAGACTCACACCCAGCGAAATGAAATAATTACAAAGTTAGTTACAGGAACTTTTAGAGCATGGTTTCATTCGACCAAGTACATCATCATGGAGAGCTCCTGTTCTATTTGTCAAGAAGAAAGATGGTACATTCAGGTTGTGTATCGACTACCGAGAGTTGAACAAACTTACCATCAAGAACCGTTACTCATTACCGAGAATCGATGACTTATTTGATCAACTACAAGGCTCGTTGGTTTATTCGAAGATCGATTTACGTTCTGGATATCACCAAATGAGGGTGAAAGAGGATGACATTCTAAAGACTTCTTTTAGGACGCGTTACGGTCATTACGAGTTTATGGTTATGACGTTTGGATTGACTAACGCACCAGCTGTGTTCATGGACCTCATGAACCGAGTGTGCGGGCCATACCTTGACAAGTTTGTCATTGTTTTCATCAATGACATACTTATTTACTCGAAGAATGTTCAAGAGCACGAAGAACATTTGAGAAAAGTGCTAGAGTTGCTGAGAAAAGAAAAACTGTATGCTAAGTTTTCAAAGTGTGCATTTTGGTTGGAAGAAGTTCAATTCCTCGGTCATATAGTGAACAAAGAAGGTATTCAGGTGGATCCAGCAAAGATTGAAACCGTTGAAAAGTGGAAAACCCCGAAAACTCCGAAACACATACGCCAGTTTTTAGAGCTAGCTGGTTATTACAGGAAATTCATCCAAGATTTTTCGAAAATAGCAAAACCCTTGACTGCATTAACGCATAAAGGGAGGAAATTTGAATGGAAGGATGAACAAGAAAAAGCGTTTCAATTGTTGAAGAAAAAGTTAACTACGGCACCTATATTGTCATTACCTGAAGGGAATGATGATTTTGTGATATATTGTGACGCCTCAAAGAAAGGTCTCAGTTGTGTATTAATGCAACGAATAAAAGTAATTGCTTATGCGTCTAGACAATTGAAGATTTATGTGCAGAATTATACGACGCATGATTTGGAATTAGGCGCGGTTGTTTTTACTTTAAAGACTTGGAGGCACTACTTATATGGGGTCAAAAGTATTATACATACCGACTACAAAAGTCTACAACACATATTTAATCAGAAACAACTGAACATGAGGTAGCGCAGATGGATTGAATTGTTGAATGATTACGACTTTGAGATTCGTTATCACTCGGGGAAGGCAAATGTGGTAGCCGACACCTTGAGCAGAAAGGACAGAGAACCCATTCGAGTAAAAGCTATGAATATAATGATTCACACTAACCCTACTACTCAAATAAAGGAGGCGCAACAAGGAGTTTTAAAAGAGGGAAATTTAAAGGATGAAATACCCAAAGGATCGGAGAAGCATCTTAATATTCGAGAAGACGGAACCCGGTATAGGGCTGAAAGGATTTGGGTACCAAAATTTGGAGATATGAGAGAAATGGTACTTAGAGAAGCTCATAAAACCAGATACTCAATACATCCTGGAACGGGGAAGATGTACAAGGATCTCAAGAAACATTTTTGGTGGCCGGGTATGAAAGCCGATGTTGCTAAATACGTAGGAGAATGTTTGACGTGTTCTAAGGTCAAAGCTGAGCATCAGAAACCATCAGGTCTACTTCAAAAACCCGAAATCCCGAAATGGAAATGGAAAAACATTACCATGGAGTTCATCACTAAATTGCCAAGGATTGCAAGTGGTTTTGATACTATTTGGGTAATAGTTGATCGTCTCACCAAATCAGCACACTTCCTACCAATAAGAGAAGATGACAAGATGGAGAAGTTAGCACGACTGTATTTGAAGGAAGTCGTCTCCAGACATGGGATACCAATCTCTATTATCTCTGATAGGGATGGTAGATTTATTTCAAGATTCTGGCAGACATTACAGCAATCATTAGGAAATCGTCTAGACATGAGTACTGCTTATCATCCACAACCTAATGGGCAGAGCGAAAGGACGATACAAATACTTGAAGACTTGCTACGAGCATGTGTTATTGATTTCAGAAACAGTTGGGATCGACATCTACCGTTAGTAGAATTTTCCTACAACAACAGCTACCATTCAAGCATTGAGATGGTGCCGTTTGAAGCACTTTATGGTAGAAAGTGCAGGTCTCCGATTTGTTGGAGTGAAGTGGGGGATAGACAGATTACGGGTCCGGAGATAATACAAGAAACTACCGAGAAGATCATCCAAATTCAACAACGGTTGAAAACCTCCCAAAGTCGACAAAAGAGCTACGCCGACATTAAAAGAAAAGATATAGAATTTGAAATTGAAATTGGAGAGATGGTCATGCTTAAGGTTGCACCTTGGAAAGGCATTGTTCGATTTAGTAAATGAGGGAAATTAAATCCAAGGTATATAGGACCATTCAAGATTATTGATCGTGTCGGACCAGTAGCTTACCGACTTGAATTACCACAACAACTCGCGGCTGTACATAACACTTTCCACGTCTCAAATTTGAAGAAATGTTTTGCTAAAGAAGATCTCACTATTCCATTAGACAAAATCCAAATCAACGAAAAACTTCAATTCGTCGAAGAACCCGTCGAAATAATGCATCGTGAGGTTAAAAGACTTAAGCAAAACAAGATACTAATTGTTAAAGTTCGATGGAATGCTCGTAGAGGACCCGAGTTCACCTGGGAACGAGAAGATCAGATGAAGAAGAAATAACCGCACTTATTTCCAGAAGATACGTCAACACCTCCAACTTCTTAAAATTTCGGGACGAAATTTATTTAACGGGTAGGTACTGTAGTGACCCGAACTTTTCCATGTTTATATATATTAAATGAAATTGTTATTTACATGATTAAGTGTTTCCAACATGTTAAGCAATCAAACTTGTTAAGACTTGATTAATTGAAATAGGTTTCATATAGACAATTGACCACCCAAGTTGACTGGTGATCATACAGTTTTTTTACAAGTTTAAACGTTCGTGAATCGCTGATCAACTTGAGTGGTCAATTGTCTATATAAAACCTATTTCAATTAATCAAGTCTTAACAAGTTTGATTGATTAATATATTGGAAACACTTAATCATGTAAATATCAATTTCATTTTATATATATAAACATGGAAAAGTTCGGGTCACTACAACATACTCCGGGCAAAAATGGGTCTTTGACAAGAAAACGGATTTGAGAGTGTTCAAATCCATCAACCCTTGCCTTAAGTCACGTAACTCGTCCTTAAGTCTAGTAAGATACCGAAGTTCGGTACTCTTGGAAAAACTCCGCCTTGAACTCATCCCAAGTAAAGTCCATACATTGTTCTTCACCATAAAGTTGGATTTTCGCATCCCACCACAACTTAGCATCACCTCTCAACATGCTACAACCATACCTTGTCTTCTTATCGAGAGGGCATTCACAAGTACAAAAAGCCACCTCCATATCGGAGATCCACCGGGCACTCTTAAGTGGGTCTCGTTCGCCCTCAAAAGTAGGAGGTTGAGCATCTTTGAAATTCTTGTAGAAAAAGTCCCGCATTCCAACGTTATCCTCTTGAAGGACAACCTTAATTTGTTCCTTTACTACATTGACTAATTGCTCCTCAATCGTATCTAGAAACATCTTCTTAACATCATCTAAGAAAGACGCATGATGACTTTTCAAAATGGCCTCAACCTTGGCCGTGAACTTGGGGTCCTCGCTCGTGCCCCCATTATCAGTGTCGTGTCCGTTTCTCATCTTCATTCTATAAAATGGAAGAGGTTAAACAACGAAACGAAAAGACATGACACATACATATACACATATACACCTTACCACCCCATCTTGCTCAACAATCGTCGTACATCGTGTGATGACCCGGGAATTTCCGACCAAATTTAAACTTTAATCTTTATATGTTTCCGACACGATAAGCAAAGACTGTAATGTTGAGTCTCGAAAACTTTGAAACTGTGTTCATGTAATCAATTACCCTTCGACTGTTCCCGACGATTCACGAACAACTATGTGAAAATATATATATAAAATAAATATAGATATGTAAATATAAATATAAATATATATATTAATTGGAATTAATATAACACCATTTAATCATTTGAATTAAATATGTTAAGTAATATACATATAATTAAGATGTTATCAAAATAAAGATAGAAATATATATGAATTCTGTACACAATTGATATCATATGAATATAGTAATATAAATATAATATATGTAAATATTATATATTCAGAATATGTTATTATATAGTATAAGTATTACATAATTAATAAAAGTAATATAATCATATTAAACTTAATTACAAATTATGAATATAGTTATTATATTATTTTATTACAAATATTGATACAATATTATTAATTTAATATATAGTATATACACATGAGATTGAAAGTCATAACTTGTTATATCAATTTTTGTTAGAACTACTCCCATTATTGTATTAATATTAATATTATTATTTGTATTATTAATATTATATAATATATATGTATATACCTATATATATAATTGAAACATGTAACTTGATATTGAAGGTATTTCATATGCCCGAGAGACATAATTAATTATTGTGGCCAATATGTTATGATCCAAGTCGGGTCATACCCAATAACAAACCGTCAACACTTTTATGTATTTATTTTAATGAGTGGATCCTTAAATTAAATACTTGACACTTAGACTTTAGAATTTGGTATTCTAAAGATGAAATGCAAGAAATAATTATTTGGATAATTATAAGTGCAAGTTTAATTATTAGTATGATTAAACTTATATGTGTGTGCTATAATTTTATAAAGTGGTTTATAAAATTGTATTTAAATGTGTAAGTAACATATACACATATATATATATATATATATATATATATATATATATATATATATATATATATATATATATATATATATATATATATATATATATATATATATATATATATATATATATGTGTGTGTGTGCATGTAATTTTAAATAAAGAGTGCATGGATATTGATATTAAAAGAAAGCAAAAAAAAAAAAAAAAAGGTAATAAAAGGGGACGGTTTTGGGGACTCCAAGGAGGGCCTCCCCATGCTTGCTTTTAATCAATACACACTCT
This sequence comes from Rutidosis leptorrhynchoides, assembly GCF_046630445.1. Lineage (NCBI taxonomy): Eukaryota > Viridiplantae > Streptophyta > Magnoliopsida > Asterales > Asteraceae > Rutidosis > Rutidosis leptorrhynchoides. The sequence continues at coordinate 207,019,895 of NC_092340.1, forward strand.
ACCTTATGCATGCTTTCACAACTTCTCACACACACTTGAATACTTGCATTTTTGAACTAACAAAATACTCTTCCTCCTCCCACCCATTTTGGCCGATTTTTAGAGCAAGAACAAGGGATTATTTGGTTGATTTTGCTAGTCAAGAAGTGTCTTAAAAATCCTAACCAAAGAAGGGTGTTGATACAAAGGTTTGTGGGTATCAAAGGCTTGAGGTTTCAAGTAAGAAACTAGCTTCTTCATCATCTCCATTTTCTTGTTTCTTCAACCTCCATTTTAGGAGAAGGCCGAAATATATACATATACAAAATGGGTTTTGTGAATTGTTTACATGTGGTATTCCATCAATAGTATCTAGAGCCAGGTTCTTGTTAATATACTTCTTGTTTTTGGCTTGTAAACTCATTTATTTTACAATCTACTAACATGCATGAAAGTAGAATGGAAAAATCATGAGTTTTGGGTGGTTGTTTGGTTTGGCCGAATTATTGGGGTCCCAAAAGTGGGTTTGGGACTTCAAGTTTGGCCAAGTTTGTTGTTATGTTATTGTTCACAATCGAGCCTAGACCATGTGGTTGTATGTTTGAATGATTTGGTTGTTATTCATGATTGTAACATTCATTCATATGGTTTGTATTAATTTGTAATAATTTTGTAATTTTGGTTTGTAATAAGTTGTAAGTAAATCTTGTAATTTTTCATGTAATTTATTCTATTTGTTTGTAAAAATAGAATAGGTTGTTATTTCATTTTCTAGAAAAATTGTATTAGGATATAATTTTGTAAAGAGAAAATGAAGAATCAAGAAGAAGGTTACAAGTTGGAACTCTTGAAGATTACAAGATTAAGTGGGAGATTTTGCTTAAAATCTCTTACTTTCCTTTACCCTTACCGGTGACATTTGTTTTTTGGCTAAACAAATGTCCACCAAAATGGCTCCCGATTGTGAACATATTTTATTTTGCATTCTTGTATGGTTTTGTGTATGTGTTTGGTTGCTACAACAATTTCACATGTTTACAACTTGCAAAATACATTATAAAAGGTTATAATAAAACATAACAAAATGACACTAATAATTGGTTATTAGATCTAAATAAAATGGTTTATTTAAAAGGTAATGAAATGGTTTATAACTAGTAATTGGTTTACTAAAAGGACATGAAAATAGGTTTTTCATAAAACACTACACACCAAACGCATGTTGGTGTATAGCATTTTGTTTTCTAAAACTAGAATGTAGAAAACTTAAAATTCCTTTAACTAAAACAAGGTAAACAAGTTAAACGCCATCCTTTTGTATGAACACTTAGACATATTAGGAAACTCTTGATGGGATAAAGGTCACCTAACCGTCATGAGCGAACTAATATGAATAAGGTACACTTCACATACATGTGGGATAAAGGTCACCTAACCACTTGTATGTTAAGTCTACATGTTTGCACAAGTAGGATGACTTGATTTGGGAATCATGAACTTAGGGTCACCGAAGCCTGAGGAACAAATAGGCGTTGATGGGATTAATATGCCATGCAAAAGGATTGCATGATCCCATAAAATTAGAAGTTGCAAAAGGATTGCAATTGTCATTATGACTACCTAGCTAAATCAAATGACGGGATAAAGGTCACCTAACCGAAATTTGATTTACCGATGGATTCTAATATTTAATAAAACAAATTAAAAGGGTATTGTTTATTAAATATAAAATCGATACTTAAAATGAACTTTGTTGAATTTTGTAGATGGCCGCTAATAACAACAACAACATGCAAAACGCACCACTTAACATGAACAACCTATCGTTACGGTCTCTCCTCGAGAAAGACAAACTCAACCATACCAACTTTATGGATTGGTTCCGCAATCTTCGGATTGTCCTCAAACAAGAGGATAAAGCGTATGTACTTGAGGACCCCATTCCCGATCAACCGGATGAGAATGATGTGGTGGCAATGGCCTCTTACGATAAGTATTGCCACGACTCCCTTCAAGTCTCATGCCTAATGCTTGGGACTATGATACCCGAACTCCAAAAGGATTTCGAGCATCATAGTGCATACGACATGATAACGCAATTGAAGGAGATGTTCCTTCAACAAGCGCGTGTCGAGAGCTTCGAGACGGTTCGGGCGCTACATGCTTGTCGTATGGACGATACCCAATCGGTTTCATCTTATGTGCTTAAGATGAAGAGCCTTATTGATCGTGCTAACCGTCTTAACCTAAACATATCAAATGAGTTAGCCACCGATCTTATCCTTAATTCCCTATCAAAAAGGTTTGATCAATTTGTAATTAATTACAATATGAATGGGATGGATAAGAGCATAGGTGAGCTTCACGGTATGCTTAGAACGGCGGAAACTAGCATGGGTAAAAGGGCTTTACCCGTGTTAGCAATCGATCAAGGTGGGTCAAAAGGTAACACCTCTAAGCCAAAGGTGGCCAAGAGAAAAGGACCCGCCCATCAAGGCAAAGGGAAAGGGAAGATGGTTACCCCAACCATCAACAAGGCTAAGAAGCAAAAGGTAGCCGAGAAGGCAAACCCCAAAGAAGACCCATGTTTCGGTTGCGGTGAGATGGGTCATTGGAAACGAAACTGTCCGGTCTATCTTAAGGAGTTGAAGGACAAGAGGGATGCAGGGCAAACCTCAGGTAATATATATATGGTATATATAGAGCTTAGTATTACTTCTTCTAATACATGGGTATTAGACACTGGATGTGGAACTCATATTTGCAATTCTTTGCAGGGGTTCAAAAGAAGTGATCATAAGGCGGGAACATCAAGTCTCTATATGGGCAATGGTGCAAAGGTGCATGTTAAAGCTCAAGGAGATTTTATTTTGAAGCTTCCAAGCGAATTGGAACTTATTTTAGAAAATGTTTTGTATGCTCCGGATTTGTGTAGAAACATTATTTCTATTTCTCGCTTAAAACAATGTGGTTACATTGTTAATTTTATTAATGATGATATTCATGTTTCTAAAGATACTGTATTCTATTTCAAGGCTTCACCTTCAAATGGAATTTATGAATTGGTTCATGATGACGCATCATCGAGCTCTATATACCATACTAGCACCAAGAAACTCAAAAGGGATTTGAGTGATTCCTATTTATGGCATTATCGCCTTGGTCACATAAACAAGAACCGAATGCATACACTTCAAAAGAATGGACTTTTGAAATCAAATGAAATGGATTCATTTGATGTATGTGAATCTTGTTTGCAAGGCAAGATGACTAAAGCACCTTTCAAAGGGACTTATAAGAGGGCTAAAGATTTATTGGGATTAATACATTCGGATGTATGTGGACCCTTTAAACCCATGACTAGGAATGGTGAAAGATACTTTGTTACTTTCATTGACGACTTTAGTCGTTTCGGATATGTCTATTTATTAAGACACAAGGACGAAACGTTTGAAGCATTCAAAGAATATCAAAACGAAGTACAAAATCAACTCAATAAGACAATTAAGGTACTACGTACCGATAGAGGAGGTGAATACCTAAGCGATGCCTTCCAAGATCATCTTAGGAGTTGTGGGATTATCTCATAACTTACTCCACCCGGAACACCCCAACTTAATGGAGTTTCCGAAAGGAGGAACCGAACCCTAATGGATATGGTTCGATCTATGATGGCAAGAAGCTCGTTACCTCTATCATTTTGGGGTTATTGTCTAAGCTCCGCGGCTCGTATTTTAAATATGGCCCCAACCAAGAAAGTGGAACGAACTCCTCATGAGATGTGGTTTGGAAAACCTCCTTCTCTTTCATACTTGAAAGTATGGGGATGTGAAGCTTATCCTAAGCGTTATGTAGCGAATAAGCTACATGCTCGATCCACAAAGTGTATCTTCATAGGATATCCCAAAGATGACATGGGATATTACTTCTATGATCCATCCGAGCAAACGGTATTTGTTGCTCGAAAGGCAGAATTCATTGAAACCAAGTTCCTTATGGAAGGTGATGGTGAAAGGAAGATAGATCTTGTAGAGGTACAAGATCAAGCCGATGATACACAATTGGTTGGCACTAGTACTCAACATGAGGATGTTGAAAATGATCAAGTGGATGATCAAAGTACACAAGACGTTCGAAGATCTAGTAGGATTAGTAATCCTCCCGAGAGATATGGGTTTCTCGTGGATGGTTGCTATACGGTTGATTTGGATGAACCGACAAACTCAAAGATGCTTTATCAAGGATTGATAAAGATAAATGGCAGGAAGCCATGAACACCGAGATGCAATCCATGTATGAAAACCAAGTTTGGGAACTTGTTGTGCAACCTCCTAGCTCCAAGCTAGTTGATTGCAAATGGCTTTTCAAGAGGAAAACCGACATACATGGAAACTTGGATACATACAAAGCTAGACTTGTAGCAAAAGGTTTCACTCAAACTCAAGGGGTTGATTATGATGAAACTTTCTCGCCAGTGGCAATGCTAAAGTCTATTAGGATATTATTTGCCATTGCTGCTCACTATGACTATGAAATATGGCAAATGGATGTCAAAACCGCTTTCCTAAATGGATATCTTGAGGAAGATGTCTATATGGTACAACCCGAAGGTTTTGTTGATCCGAAAAATCCTAAAAATGTATGCAAGTTAAAGAAGTCAATCTACGGATTGAAACAAGCATTTAGAATGTGGAATCATCGCTTTAATGAAGAGGCAAAGAAATTTGGCTTCATTAAAAATGGTGATGAAGCTTGTGTATACAAGAAGGCTAGTGGGAGCTCTATAATGTTCCTTGTGCTATATGTGGATGATATATTATTGTTTGGGAATGATATTGCCACAATGCAAGAAGTCAAAACTTGGCTAAAGAGTTGCTTCTCTATTAAGGATCTTGGAGAAGCACAATACATATTGGGGATTGGGATCTATAGGAATAGATCCAAGAGATTGATAGGTTTAAGTCAAAGTGCATACATTGATAAAATCTTGAAAAGGTTCAAGATGGAAAACTCTAAGAAAGGTTTGGTACCTATTCAAAAGGGAACCATTCTCAGTTCATCTCAGTGTCCTACCACGAAAGATGAGCAAGAGAGAATGAAGAAAGTCCCATACGCATCTGCTATTAGGTCTATCATGTATGCAATGATATGTACTAGACCGGATTTGTCATGCGCCCTAAGCCTGACAAGTAGATACCAGAATAACCCAGGAAATAGTCATTGGACTGCGGTTAAATGTATATTGAAATACCTTAGAAGGACTAAGGATATGTTTCTAATATATGGGTCTGGTGAAGAGGAACTCGCTGTAAAAGGTTACGTGGACGCGAGTTTCCAAACTGATCGAGATGACTCTCGATCACAATCCGGTTATGTCTTCATGTTAAATGGTGGTGCAGTCTCTTGGAAGAGCTCTAAACAGGAAGTTGTTGCGTTATCCACTACAGAGTCGGAGTACATTGCCGCCTCACTGGCAGCTCAGGAATCTGCATGGATGAAGAAATTCATCGACGACTTAGGAGTGGTCCCTTCCATTTAGGACCCTCTTGAGATCTTTTGTGACAACGAGGGTGCGATTGCTCAAATCAAGGAACCTCGTGCTCATCAAAAGACTCGTCACATTGAGCGGAGATTCAACTACATTAGGGATGAGGTTGAAAAAGGAAAGATATGTATTCACAAAGTTCACACAGATCAAAATGTTGCGGATCCACTCACGAAGCTTTTACATGGGCCAAAACATGAGGGACATGTTTGTGCATTAGGGCTTCGATATTCTAGTGATTGGAATTGATCTATTTTAAGTATTGTAACGGAACGAATTAATTCAAACTCATTAATATAATTATGGTATTAATTTAATTATGAGTCATGTTCCAATTTTGCATATTTTATCCATGAATAAACTATTCTAAATTCCGTAGTTGATCACATTTGTGGGAACAAGTGTGAGGTCTAGACTATTATGAACTTGGATTGGTTAACATTCAAATGGTGAATGTGGGGCAAGGTTGCAACCAAGGTTCATAGATATTTGTGGGACACAAATATTGGAAGACCCGCTCTCAAGATTTACTATATGGAGCCTTTGTGGTTGATCACATGTAATCTTGAGTAAAGGAGAATATCATTATATCCTCTGACCTGAGACACATATTGGGTTCGGATATTCACCGAATATTGTGCCTTGATTCTTTCCTTCGCTATTCTGAAATATGGTAGTACATAAGGGAGGCTTCAGGTATGGTACAAGGTGTAGTGTCTAGGACATATGTAGTCAAGATGGAATTTGTCCCTCTTATTCGTTGAGAGTCGGATGTCTAAGGCCTGATAAAGTTAAATCTATAAGAGAGTGATCATTCTATGTCTCTTGGATTTGACATGACATCTAGGACGAAAGGATATATTGAAAGATTCACCTAATCATATTCGAGATGGGAACTCGAAAGGGATGATGTTATTGAATGGCACTAAGTCATAACACATTGGGGGTGATGGACGGTCGTTAGGTGGTATCCGTCACTTGCATTAATTCCTTATGTTTCTCGAGCAAGTGGGAGATTGAAGGTATTTCATATGCCCGAGAGACATAATTAATTATTGTGGCCAATATGTTATGATCCAAGTCGGGTCATACCCAATAACAAACCGTCAACACTTTTATGTATTTATTTTAATGAGTGGATCCTTAAATTAAATACTTGACACTTAGACTTTAGAATTTGGTATTCTAAAGATGAAATGCAAGAAATAATTATTTGGATAATTATAAGTGCAAGTTTAATTATTAGTATGATTAAACTTATATGTGTGTGCTATAATTTTATAAAGTGGTTTATAAAATTGTATTTAAATGTGTAAGTAACATATACATATATATATATATATATATATATATATATATATATATATATATATATATATATATATATATATATATATATATATATATATATATATATATATATATATATATATATATATATATATATATATATATATATATATATATATATATATATGTGCATGTAATTTTAAATAAAGAGTGCATGGATATTGATATTAAAAGAAAGCAAAAAAAAAAAAGGTAATAAAAGGGGACGGTTTTGGGGACTCCAAGGAGGGCCTCCCCATGCTTGCTTTTAATCAATACACACTCTACCTTATGCATGCTTTCACAACTTCTCACATACACTTGAATACTTGCATTTTTGACCTAACAAAATACTCTTCCTCCTCCCTCCCATTTTGGCCGATTTTTGGAGCAAGAACAAGGGATTATTTGGTTGATTTTGCTAGTCAAGAAGTGTCTTAAAAATCCTAACCAAAGAAGGGTGTTGATACAAAGGTTTGTGGGTATCAAAGGCTTGAGGTTTCAAGTAAGAAACTAGCTTCTTCATCATCTCCATTTTCTTGTTTCTTCAACCTCCATTTTAGGAGAAGGCCGAAATATATACATATACAAAATAGGTTTTGTGAATTGTTTACATGTGGTATTCCATCAGATTACACTAGTATTGTATTTAAGAATCATTATTATTAATATATACTATCATTATTATTATTATTATTAATGTAATTATTACTATTATTGTTAATTAAAATTATTATTAATATATTTCTTAGTTATTAATATTAACTAATTATTATAAAACATATAAGCAGATGATTACAAATTTCGTTGAAGATTTCATGATCTATTTTAATTATTTATTTTATTTATTTATTTATTTATTTTGTCTAATTATATGAATTATGTCGACACCCTACATAAGATTACAATCAAGTTTACTGCAGCAAAATTTGATTTAACGTTCTCATTATTGGTTATATACTCCTTGTTGTTACTGCATCAATCACACACTGCCATTCCATAAGAAATAAAACAGAAATTTTAGGAATAAAGTTCCAACACCCTGTTCGTCTTTTTTTTTTATAGCAAAAACTAGATTTCGATTCAAATTCCAAAATGTAAAAATGTAGTTGTCTTAGGAATCATCAAGTCAATCTTTCTGCAAAATTTGAGCTCCCAATTCATACTAGCGAATCTAAATTTCGAAGTCAAAGTTTTTAAACTCAAAAAGTCAAACAGTGTTCTTCATACAAATTCAAATTAGTGTTTATGTTTCAGGTTAAATTGACGATTGATATACTTTCTAGGAACGATTACAAACACAAATCATGTTTTAACCCTTGTCTATAACAGCCTAAATATCAAAAGCAATAATTTTTTTTATATACATACAGCGACGAGATGTTAATGTATATATATACATTTTTTTTGTTTTTTGTTTATTTCAATTACTCATAAAAACTAGTCTCTATGTTGAATATTATGTATTAAAGTTAATTTTGTAATTGTTACTAAGTTTGGAATGGTGATTGAATCGATTAGTTATTATGAAGAAGAAGATGATATAAAATTTCGGGTTTTAAATAATAGAAAGGGTATTAAATCAGAAAATGGAAAATAGCTAGATGGTCATGGGGGTTTGTGTGTAAGCGAGAGGTCTCGGGTTCGAGTCCCAGCGGTGGCGTTCTTTTTATTGAGCTTTCTTCAAAGGTTGTAACTTCTTGTTTTTATTATTATTATTATTATTATTATTATTATTATTATTATTATTATTATTATTATTATTATTATTATTATTATTATTATTATTATTATTATTATTAATGTAAATTAATATTGTTATAGTTATAATTGATATTATTATTACTATTATTATCTTTGTTAGTAATATTTTTAGGTATTAGTATTATTATCATTAGCACAATTATTATTATGTAATATGAATATTAACATTATTATTATTACCACTATAAGTTGTTATTAATATTGTTACTATAATTAATATTATTATTATTATTACCACTAATATATGTATCATGAGAAAGATTATCATTTACTAAATTTTATTATGAATATAGTTACAAACGAGATTATTATTATTATTACTATTATTATTATTATTATTATTATTATTATTATTATTATTATTATTATTATTATTATTATTATTATTATTATTATTATTATTATTATGAAAATGGTGATAACGTTAAGTGATAAAAACTATAGATATAGGTTACAAATTTAATAAGAAGTTTATGCTAAAACTTATTATTACTAATACTGTTATTATTATTATCCTTATATAATTAAAGAAAGGTAACATTATATTTAAAAGTTATCAGAGTTATTATTTTTATTAAAACTATCATTTTTATCAAAACTTAGTAAAGTTATTATCTTAATCATTATTAAAATTTACACTAGTATTGTTATTATTATTACTGTCATTAGTGTTATCATTCTTATCATGTTAGTATTATTACCAATAGATATTTTTATAAAAATACATTATAATAATATTAATATCACATATCACTATATTTTTTAAATGATATTAACTAAGCTATATATAAAAATATATATATATATATATCAATTATTATATATATATATATTTTTTGTTATTTATACATAAATCTTAATATAAACTGGAATTATCAAAATGTTATAATGAATATTAATGATATAAAATATATAATGTAAGTATATTAAATGTATTTATATAACACATAATATAACAAGTATGATTATTAATAATATGATAGATAAACTTATTTGACTACGATTATGTGTATTAATATATATACAAATGATATAGGTTCGTGAATCCGAGGACAACCCTGCATTGTTCTGTTGTTCAAAGTCGTCATATGTATTTTTACTACAAAATACAGTATTGTGAGTTTCATTAATCCCTTTTTAAATGCTTTTGCAATATATATTTTTGGGAAAGAGAATACATGCGCTGCTTTTATAAATGCTTTACGAAATAGACACAAGTAATCGAAACTACATTCTATGGTTGGATTATCTAATCGAATATGCCCTTTTTATTAAGTCTGGTAATCTAAGAATTAGGGAACAGACACCCTAATTGACGTGAATCCTAAAGATAGATCTATCGGGCTCAACAAGCCCCATCCAAAGTACCGGATGCTTTAGTATTTGAAATCTATATCATGTCCGAAGGAGGATCCCGGAATGATGGGGATATTCTTATATGCTGATAAGGCTAAAAAGGAACATATATTTCATAGCATTATCCCCCAAGAAAGACAAGATTTTAGTTGCAATTGTTCCATTTTCAAGTAATATTCGTTTATATTAAATAAGTGCGAAGACAAAAGGCAAAAACGACGAATTGAAGACACAAAGGTCCAAAAAGCTCAAAAGTACAAGATACAATCAAAAAGGTTCAAATTATTGATGAGGAACGTCTAAAAATGACAAGAGTACAAGTTACAAAACGCAAAGTACAAGATATAAAATTGTACGAAAGGACGTTCGAAAATCCGGAACCGGGGCATGAACCAACTTTCAGCGCTCGACGCAGCGGTGTAAAAATTACGAGTCAACTATGCACAAGAATAAAATATAATATTTAAATAATTCATAATAAGAATAATATTAAATAATAAAAAGTTGTTAATTGAGCATAGTTCAGGGGTCGTAAATGAAAATTCAATTTCTATATAACGATCTATGTAATGATGAATTGAGGGAACTTCTCCGGAGATTTTTTTTTCCCGATCTTTTTTTTTCTTCTACCTTTTTCTATTCGATCTTTTTTTATCTTTAATATCAAATATCAATATCTATATTCTATATCTCTATCATAATGTTAACTTAATAAGATATAACAATAATCTTAATTTTAATTTTAAATTATGATAATAATAAGATTTATGATAGAGATCGTTTGAGTGTGTAAGTCGAAATTCTGTCCGTGTAACGCTACGCTATTTTTAATCATTGTAAGTTATGTTCAACCTTTTTACATTAATGTCTCGTAGCTAAGTCGTTATTATGCTTATTTAAAATGAAGTACTCATGATGTTGGGCTAATTACTAAAATTGGGTTATTGAACTTTGGACCATAATTAAGGTTTGGGCAAAAGACCGACACTTGTGGAAATTGGATTATTGACTATTAATAGATGGGGGGTATTGTCTAATTGAGTGACAACTCATTGGAGTCTGTCGAACCTATCTTCAAATTAATTAACCTAATAATTAATAATGATTATGGTTGTCCTATTTAGTGATGTTCATATGGAATCTGTTATAATCATTTAATTAATCAATTGGGTTGGGTAATTGATTATTCATTCTGATCAAGTGGATGAATTAATATTCATAAACTAATTAAAACAGGGGTGGATTACATACAGTGATAACTGGTGTAATTGTTGACAGAAGTGATAACTGCGTCACAGTTTAAATCCTTAATCAGTTGGAATATTTGACTTCGGGTATAAGGGTAATTTGACGAGGATACTCGCACTTTATATTTATGACCGATGGACTATTATGGACAAAAACCAGATAGATGTATCAAATAAACTAGGACAAAGGACAATTAACCCATGGTAATAAATTAAAATCAACACGTCAAACATCATGATTACGGAAGTTTAAATAAGCATAATTCTTTTATTATATTTCTCATCGTATCTTTATTTACTGTCATTTTATTACTCGCAATTTTATTTTCTGTCATTTTATTTATCGCAATTTATTTTAGGCACTTTAATTTTTGTCATTTATTTTTACGCTTAAAATCGACAAACCGGTCATTAAACGGTAAAACCCCCATTTTATAATAATACTACTACTTATTTATATATATATTTTTACAAATAAACTTAATAATATAGCGTTAACTTCACCAGCTCCCTGTGGAACGAACCGGACTTACTAAAAACTACACTACTCTACGATTAGGTACACTGCCTATAGTGTTGTAGCAAGGTTTAGGTATATCCCATCCGTAAATTAATAAAACTTGTGTCATATTTTGTAGTATTTTGTATTAAAAATAATACTATTTCGTACTACTCTGCTCCAACATCAAGTTTTTGGCGCCGCTGCCGGGGAGCGCTAAAACGCTATATTTTTAATTATAATAATATTGAAATAAAATATAATAATATAATAATATTGAAATAGAATATAATAATATAATAATATTGAAATAGAATATAATAATATAAAAATATTTAAGAATCAAAAATTTACGTAAATTTTAAAAAAAGTCGTATTTATTAAATACTTCAGGGGTATATTATGTAACTTATAATTAATAATTGCTATCATGTCGCTTTCATGTGAATAGTAAATTAATTAATTTATTTTCATTTACTATTCATGAATAGTAAATGAATTAAAAAAAAAGTTTTAAAAAAAAAAAATTATAATTATAAAAAAATTATTAATTTGTAAAAAAAAATCGTAAGTTAAAAAAAAAAAAAAAAAAAAAAAAAAAAAAAAAAATTTGTGTAAAAAAAAAAAAATTCGTTTTTTTTTTAAAAGAAAAAAAAATCGTTTTAAAAAAAAAAAAATTTGTAAAAAAAAAAAAATCGTTTTTTTTTTTAAAATTTAAAAAAAAAAAACGAAAAAAAAAAAAAACGTAAAAAAAAAAAAACGTAAAAAAAAACAAAAACGTAAAAAAAAAAAAAACGTAAAAAAAAAAAAAAAAAAAAAAAATTTATTAAAAAAAATATATATATTTTTAAAATTGTCTATAAAAAAAATGTTTTTTTTAGTTTTATCACCTTTAGATTTTTAGACTATAGTCGCAACTTTTAGTATTAAGTTTAGTTTTGCCATAGTTATTTTTACTTCTAGAATTTTTAGACTTTGCCGTAAAATCCCTTAAGTGCTTATTCCTTAGACTAAGTTTTAGGTGCTTTAGAATTTTACGACGCCGTATTTCGCACTACTTTCTTATTTTTATTTTTCGACGCCTATTTTTCGACCTTTTATTTTTCGACATTTTTCGACGCGCAATCTATTTCTTTCTTATTTCTCGCCATTCTAGTTTTTAGGACTTAGAATTTTTTTCTACTTCTTCTCTAAATTTCTTAAAATTACGAAAATTTATTTTAAGTGGTTAAATTGATAGACATCAAAATTTTCTGGTTCGTAGTAATAGTTGGATTTGTACGTGGACCGGGTTATTGGAGCCAAACAGTCCTCAATTATATTGAGACCAAACGAATCCTGCCCCTCTGCTGCATCTTTTGGCTATTCGAAACGTGGGCAAAATCAGAAAAGTCTATTGGTTGGATAACTTATTATAATTTTTCTTTCCTTTTTAAAACTAATAGGATATTCAGTGAATGCACCGAGCAAGACGTTCACCACCTTTTGTACGTTCACCACCTGTAACTCGATCAAGACATCGTTTAACGAATATCGCCGCCGTTGATTTTTCTTTAGAATCGTCATCAAGTCGACCAAATCCTCAAACTCAAATTTCCGATAATCCAGTTTTTGAAACAAACCTCACAATTGAGAATCCGGAGAATATTCAGGAACGGTTTGTAGATCCCGAACCATTAAACTTTCCTCCGGAACCACCAATCATTCAAACAGAGATTGTTGAGGAAATAAACCATTAAATCAGAATCCTCTAGTGATTCGGATACAACCAATCCAATCATGGAAAATCTAGAACCTCTAAGTATGGAAGAACGAATGAGAGCTAAGCGCACTGGCCAAGGTCACGCCATTATTAAACCAGAAGTTAATGCTCCAGATTATGAAATTAAAGGACAAATTCTACACATGGTAACTAATCAGTGCCAATATAGTGGTACGCCGAATGAAGACCCAAACGAACATCTTCGTACGTTTAATAGGATCTGTACACTATTCAAAATCCGAGAAATGGAAGACGAACAAATCTATCTCATGTTATTTCCCTGGACTTTAAAGGGAGAAGCCAAAGATTGGTTAGAATCGTTACCTGAAGGGGCGATTGACACATGGGATGTTTTAGTTGAAAAATTTCTTAAACGATTCTTTCCGGCATCCAAAGCCGTGAGACTTCAAGGAGAAATTGTTACGTTCGCGCAAAATCCAAATGAAACATTATATGAGGCGTGGACAAGATTCGGAAGGATGTTGAGAGGATGTCCTCAACACGGATTAGATACTTTTCAAATAGTACAAATCTTCTATAAAGGCGTAGACATCGCCACACGAAAAGACATCGACATAACAGCTGGTGGATCCATTATGAAGAAAACCGCAACTGAAGCTTACAAAATTATTGATAACACAGCCTCCCACTCGCATGAGTGGCACCAAGAAAAAGATATCTTTCGATCATCTAAAGCGGCTAGAGCCGATTCTAGCCCTGACTTTGATTCCGTTTCCGCAAAAATAGATGCTTTCGAAAGACGAATGGAAAAGATGAATAAAGATATTCACGCAATACGAATCAGTTGTGAGCAATGCGGTGGACCACACTTATTGAAAGATTGTCACATTGAACTAACGATGGAACAACGAGAGAATGTTTCCTATATGAACCAAAGGCCGGGAAATAATTATCAAAATAATTATCAACCGCCAAAGCTAAACTTCAATCGAAATCAAAACATTCTTTACAATCCAAAAGGACCCGAAAATAACTGGTATAACCAACAAGGTCCGAATAACCAACCAACTCAAAACAACACTTTCAATCAACAAAGACCTAGCTTGTATAAACCACCACAACAACCCGAAGAGAAAAAGCCAAATCTAGAAGAAATGATGGCAAAGCTGATTGAATCTCAAACACAATTCATTACATCTCAAACCCAAACGAACGAGAGGTTTGATCAGTCATTAAGAACTCAACAAGCTTCCATTTTGAATCTAGAAAAACACGTAGGTACTCTTGCTAGCATGATGAGTGAGAGGGAACAAGGAAAGCTACCGAGTAATACTGAAGTAAATCCTCGGAAAGAGAATGTTAATATGGTTTCAACAAATTCTGAAAAACCAGCTCCAGAAGATGGGAAGGTTTTAGATGTGAGTAACAATGAAGAAGTAACACCACCACCACCCGAGTATGTAAAGCCAGTGGTGGCACCATACAAACCACCCATCCCGTTTCCAAGAAAAGGAGTTGAGTATGAGCAAGTGATAGGTAATAAAGATTGTGATACCTCTGGAAAGAAGAAGAAGAAAAAGAATAAGAAAGTGCAAGAAACAAAAGCCGTAAATATAAACCCGGTGAATACAGTTCCACCAAAACCTCCACCTAGGGTAGGTGATCCGGGTGAATTTATTGTTCCTTGTCTACTTAGTGATTGTGTCATGTATGATGCACTAGCAGATTTAGGTGCAAGTGTGAGTGTTATGTCTCTTTCATTATATAAGAGATTAGGGGTAGGTGAGTTAAGTCCAACGGATATGAGTGTTCGACTCTTTGATCAAACCATTAAGCACCCAGTTGGAATTGCTGACAACCTACCCATTCAAGTAGGTAATTTAACCTTTCTAGTCGAATTCATTGTCATTGACATAGAAGAGGACTCAAACATTCCTCTAATTTTAGGACGACCATTCTTAGCGTCCACCGGGGCGTTATTTGATGTAGGAAATGGAAGAATGACACTTAGTAGTGGTGACAAATCAATCACCTTTATGATTCGAAAGTCTAAATCTCCACCAGCCAAAACCGTTGAACCAGTAAAAACAATTGGTAAGAACCATGTGGTTTTACCAACTCCAACGGTAATACTTAGCAATAATGAAACGCCTAAGTGTGGGGAAAATGAAGTAACACCTAATGATGACATGATAACAAAGAACCCCGTTGTTGATACGAAATTAAATGATCCCGTTATTAATAGTTCAATGAAGAAACTTATTAAACGGATTCGCGATGCTAAAACCAAGGGGAACTTTAAGTTATGTAACCGGTTAGTATCCAATCTATCACCTAAAGAAAAGGAGAAACTAGTTGAAATTGTGGATATTACGCAGGAATCCGACCAATGGCTTAAAGAAAAAGTCACGGATATGCAAGTTGATTATGGACCAAGAGAAATTGACGATGAAGTTAATCACAATTTTGACACCACAGCTACCTAAGTGTGGGGAGATTCAAGTGTTCTAAAAAGAAAATGCTATCTAGAGTTAGTTGTTCTGTTCTCATGTAGTTCTGAGAATGGAATCCGAGTGGTCTTTTCCACTAGCAGACACTAAAGAACTAGTTTTCTCCCTCCATTCTGAATTTTTATTTTTTTGCATTTTAATTTATGTTTTATTGTGATTTTAAAAAAAACAAAATTTACTTTAATTCATTAAGTTGAAAAAATGATTTCTAAAATTCGTCGTGAGTTGAAGACTAGGTCATTAAGCCGAAATTGCTTTACCCGAGGGTGGGACGGCAAATTTTGTTATCATTATTTTTAATTTTATTGATCTAAAGTATGCCAAAAAGATATTAGACTTTATAAATTTTTGAACGTGGGGTAATATACCCAACTTCAAAAATATGTATATATATGTTTGTATTTTATATTATGTACAAAACAGGGTAGAACAAAGCACTTTCAAAGACTAACATTAAGTTCAGCAATAGCTACTGATTTTGACGACAAGAAGCAAAATATCAAATGTGATGTAAAATAATATGCTTACAAACTGGGTATTTTTAATCACTTTTCTACACTAATCACCCTCATGAATTTATAATTATAGTCTGATTTCATGCAAATGAGGGCATTGCATGATCTCAAGTGTGGGGAAGGGTTATAAATTCTCTCGGGTTTGCACTTAGTTTATTTGCCAAATTTTGTGAAAATTTGAAAAATTTTCAACTAAATGAATTTAAAATCATGTTTATACATATTTATGAACGGTGAAAACTAGGTGATAATACCGAAATTATCGTTACCTCGGAAAGGACATAAATTGAGAAACACCCTAAAACGCTTGAATTCATTTAAAAAGAAATAAAAGAAAATAAAAAGGCAAAGAAAGAAACTAAGTGTGGGAAGAATGTACCAAGTTATTCAATTTAAAACAAATATCACATATTTTTGTACAAGATTATTGCAGGTACTTTTGCTTTGGACGATACTAATCAGTTTTACCCGGTTTACTGTAATACATTTGAAAGAAAGATGGATCTACACGATGAATCAATTCCATCATTAAAAGGAAGTAAAGTCTTCCGAAAAAGACACGCGCTTCTTGATTTAGGTCATGAAGTTGTCGTCCAGACCAGCTGTAGGTTGACGAAAAATCTAGAAAAGTCATCTCTAAAATCAGCAGGAAATCCACGGACCTCAGCATCAAACAGGGTCGCCAAGTGGTCAGATTTATCCTAACCATGAGAAGGATTTATCTCGTACAATGGGGAGGCACCGTGCAAATTAGCTTGATAAGACTAATGAATCAGATCCCCAGAAAAGGATAATCTCCTTAAAGATTAAAAATCAGCTTTTAAGACTGATAATACTCAATCCTAGAGATTGACCTTAAAGATTGAGATTTCAAACTCATGGAATTCAATGATATCTAAACTCGAGCTTGAACGAGAAAATATTTTGATCAAAAATACAAACCGATTTGTTTTCTGAAAAACCATTTTCAATGCGTTCATTACCATTGAACGTAAAATCCTAAGAAATTCACCTGGAATTCATTAGGTCACCTGAACTAAATCGGGTGTCAACCGTAAGGACGGTGGTTGCATAGCATGGTCAGAGACAGGACCTTGTGCCAGACCGAAAAATCATAGGATGATCTTTACTATCGCTCCTACCAAGGATAGTTCTAGCATCCGACACGTTAAAAGACCATAATCATCTGCATGTCACGGGACATTGCCTTAACAGTTTCTTGTTCATCGCTTTCCTTTACAACCGGACGGTAGTTTGCCGAAAGGTAATATACGGAACAAGTAAACTGGATGTGTGCTTTCCGATACCGGGATAGCAGTGGATTACACGAACCTAAATGTTTTTAGCCAAAATATTGATCCACAAATATATTTTGCAACACCAATGGTGGATCAAATCAGAAAACTTATCTAGGGTAAAAGCTAGATTGAATTTTCAAAAGATCAAATGTTTTCATAAAGATCCTATTTCCTAAAGGATCTAAATTTTTATAATCATGTGGGACTGTAAACCGCCTTTCAAATGTGCACTTTGCTTTGGAAACCGAAAGTAAATCGGCTATTTGATTGCAAGTGTCGTTGACCTAAACCCAAGGCAACTGTGGATGACACACCCACCTTTAACCATGGTTCTATCGTTACTATCATTGTTTATAACACCGTATCAAAATCACTGATGTATAAAGTGTGAAGAATAAAGAAGTGATTCTAGTATGTTTTTATTTCAAGACTGTATTGCTTGAGGACAAGCAACGCTCAAGTGTGGGGATATTGATAAGGCTAAAAAGGAACATATATTTCATAGCATTATCCCCCAAGAAAGACAAGATTTTAGTTGCAATTGTTCCATTTTCAAGTAATATTCGTTTATATTAAATAAGTGCGAAGACAAAAGGCAAAAACGACGAATTGAAGACACAAAGGTCCAAAAAGCTCAAAAGTACAAGATACAATCAAAAAGGTTCAAATTATTGATGAGGAACGTCTAAAAATGACAAGAGTACAAGTTACAAAACGTAAAGTACAAGATATAAAATTGTACGAAAGGACGTTCGAAAATCCGGAACCGGGGCATGAACCAACTTTCAGCGCTCGACGCAGCGGTGTAAAAATTACGAGTCAACTATGCACAAGAATAAAATATAATATTTAAATAATTCATAATAAGAATAATATTAAATAATAAAAAGTTGTTAATTGAGCATAGTTCAGGGGTCGTAAATGAAAATTCAATTTCTATATAACGATCTATGTAATGATGAATTGAGGGAACTTCTCCGGAGATTTTTTTTTCCCGATCTTTTTTTTTCTTCTACCTTTTTCTATTCGATCTTTTTTTATCTTTAATATCAAATATCAATATCTATATTCTATATCTCTATCATAATGTTAACTTAATAAGATATAACAATAATCTTAATTTTAATTTTAAATTATGATAATAATAAGATTTATGATAGAGATCGTTTGAGTGTGTAAGTCGAAATTCTGTCCGTGTAACGCTACGCTATTTTTAATCATTGTAAGTTATGTTCAACCTTTTTACATTAATGTCTCGTAGCTAAGTCGTTATTATGCTTATTTAAAATGAAGTACTCATGATGTTGGGCTAATTACTAAAATTGGGTTATTGAACTTTGGACCATAATTAAGGTTTGGGCAAAAGACCGACACTTGTGGAAATTGGATTATTGACTATTAATAGATGGGGGGTATTGTCTAATTGAGTGACAACTCATTGGAGTCTGTCGAACCTATCTTCAAATTAATTAACCTAATAATTAATAATGATTATGGTTGTCCTATTTAGTGATGTTCATATGGAATCTGTTATAATCATTTAATTAATCAATTGGGTTGGGTAATTGATTATTCATTCTGATCAAGTGGATGAATTAATATTCATAAACTAATTAAAACAGGGGTGGATTACATACAGTGATAACTGGTGTAATTGTTGACAGAAGTGATAACTGCGTCACAGTTTAAATCCTTAATCAGTTGGAATATTTGACTTCGGGTATAAGGGTAATTTGACGAGGATACTCGCACTTTATATTTATGACCGATGGACTATTATGGACAAAAACCAGATAGATGTATCAAATAAACTAGGACAAAGGACAATTAACCCATGGTAATAAATTAAAATCAACACGTCAAACATCATGATTACGGAAGTTTAAATAAGCATAATTCTTTTATTATATTTCTCATCGTATCTTTATTTACTGTCATTTTATTACTCGCAATTTTATTTTCTGTCATTTTATTTATCGCAATTTATTTTAGGCACTTTAATTTTTGTCATTTATTTTTACGCTTAAAATCGACAAACCGGTCATTAAACGGTAAAACCCCCATTTTATAATAATACTACTACTTATTTATATATATATTTTTACAAATAAACTTAATAATATAGCGTTAACTTCACCAGCTCCCTGTGGAACGAACCGGACTTACTAAAAACTACACTACTCTACGATTAGGTACACTGCCTATAGTGTTGTAGCAAGGTTTAGGTATATCCCATCCGTAAATTAATAAAACTTGTGTCATATTTTGTAGTATTTTGTATTAAAAATAATACTATTTCGTACTACTCTGCTCCAACATCATATGCATATTGTGAATGTCGATTACCAGGTGTTCAACCCATATGAATGATATTTTGTCTCTATGCATGGGACGTATATTTATGAGAACTGAATATGGAAATCTTGTGGTCTATTAAAAGTTATGAAATGATTATTTATGTTAAACTAATGAACTCACCAACCTTTTGGTTGACACTTGAAAGCATGTTTATTCTCAGGTATGAAAGAAATCTTCCGCTGTGCATTTGCTCATTTTAAAGATATTATTCGGAGTCATTCATGGCATATTTCAAAAGACGTTGCATTCGGGTTGTTGAATTCATCAAGATTATTATTAATTCAATTATAGTTAGATATATTATGAAATGGTATGCATGCCGTCAAATTTTCGATGAAATGAAAGATTGTCTTTTCAGAAACGAATGCAATGTTTGTAAAATATATCATATAGAGGTCAAGTACCTCGCGATGTAATCAACTGTTATGAATCGTTTATAATCGATATGGACTTTGTCCGGATGGATTAGGACAGGTTTTGACAGTTGGTATCAGAGCAGAGGTCTTAGCGAACCAGGTCTGCATTAGTGTGTCTAACTGATAAGTCGTTAGGATGCATTAGTAAGTCTGGACTTCGACCGTGTCTGCATGTCAAAAGTTTTGCTTATCATTTCGTGTCGAAAATTTCCTGCTTATCAATCTTAGTCTAGACACATATTACTGCAATGATTGCATGAATAGTGTATAGACAAAATTCGTATCTTAGTGTATCTGCTAATTTATATCTTAGTATATATGTTACTGTAACTTTGCCTGACAACTTCCGTACATTCCTCCGTAACTTATGGGATTTTAGTATTATATATGCATATGTAAATTATGTATTGCAGAGTACTAATCTACATCCCATAATCTATTTCTTATTGAAAATCCTTCATCTGATCATACGAGATGAATCCTGCAACCAGTTCGAGTCCCTCAGATTCCGATAGCTATTCCGATAGTTATTCCGACAGCTATTCTGACATAGATGTTCATCTAAACTCCGAAAACAGCGTCATCGGCATGAATCAACCAATCAACCATTATCAATTCATTTGATGGGTTCGTAGTCAACTTAATTAATGGAAATGCGCAGAAGGCAATCTCTTCCACCAACCGAATTCACCTCACAATGAACTTGAAGCGTTTACCGGCAAACCTGTTCGAGACACCATTTTCAGTCTCATTTCCAGGGTAACTCGACAAGATTATATTCTATCTACAATTCTGAACCTTATTCATCCGCTCGTTCTGATCGACAATCATCCTGGAGTAATAAGTCAACGAACTTCGCGCTCGAATAATCAATTCGGAGAATATGGTGCAAAATGTACCAGCTTCAGCAACATCACCGGCACCAACAGTACCATCAATAACAGCACCGGTACCATCAACAATCCATGCTTCAATATCATCATCTGTACTTTGAGTATGATCTTCATTCTACGTATCATTCTACCTCATTTATCTTCGTTCGACATGGCGAATATGTAATCTCTAAAGTTTTAGAGATTATTTATTCTAGTTCTAACCGAAAAGCAAATGAGTTTAATATCATATTAACTCATTAAATCCATGTATACATCTGAAGAAAATATATATGTATATATGTTTTCATAAAGATTGTAATAATTAAAAATTCTCTTGTACAAACTGTTAATGGTGAAAATATTTTAACGGGTAGGTAATACCCGAGGAATATTTAAATTTCACATTAATAAGTTACATTGTATGTTCTTCGAATCTGTTTCAACATTCATATACTATCCTACTTACATCCACCGATATACGTATCCGTTCACCAAAGAATAACTATTTTCATTCAAATTCAATTTCCTATTAGGATTTTGACATATCAGAATCCAACAAGTGGCATAATGAAGAAAAATGGACACAATAAAAATTGATTAGAAACAGACTAATTAACAATATGAAATTTTGTTAAGAATCCACGCTAACAAAATCCTAGCTAACTGTTCCTAGCTAACTGTTAATTCCGTATTACATTTTATTTATCGCAATTTAATTATCGCAATTTATTTTATCGCAATTTAATTCTCGCAATTTTATTTATTGTTATTTAATTTCTTTTATTTACTTTACGCACTTTATTTATCGTTATTTAATTTTTGTTATTTATTTTACGCACATTAAATATCTGGACACGTATACAAGGTTTTGACATATCATATCGACGCATCTATATATATTATTTGGAATCACCATAGACACTCTATATGCAGTAATGATCGAGTTCTCTATACAGGGTTGAGGTTGATTCTATAATAATATATATACTTTGAGTTGTGATCGAGTCTAAGACGAATACGGGTCACGATACATATTAATTAATTCGAATATTATATATTAAACAATATATGAATTATTGGACTGTTAATTTTGGACTATCGACTGTGGACTAATAACATTGAACAATTAAAATAAATTAAAATATTGACTATAACATATGAAACTAAACAATTCTTCAAGTTGCCACTTGATTTCATTTTAAACTTCATTTGTATCTTGACGAATACAACCTACGTTTAAATCTTTCATGATTCTTGAAAATACCTCAATCGAGAGGATGAACCAACCGCATTTCATTTACGGGAGAAAAGATTGATGCATATAGTTATGCACCTGAAAACACTCGGAACCTGAGTAAACATTTAACACGTAGCTGTGCTAATTCCTTTAGCGTTATTATTACCGAAAATAACTTTGCATCTGCTGTTCGAGATAGCCAGTTTTGTCACAGCTCCAACAATGACAACTTCAACTTTTCATACGAACAACCTTATTATAACGTTGATATATACGCGTGCTCTTTTATTGTTACCAGGGAACCTTTCATATTCCATCATATTACCATCAGCGTTTAATCATCTAAAAACACAATTTTCCTGAACCCACCGTAGATTAATAACCGATGATTCAGATATCATAGCATTAAATGCAGGGGAAACAGAAAAATGGTAGATGGTCTAAACGACCAAAAGTTTAATGACAAAGAAAGGAGTGTTGGGAACGCTCGATAGAAAATTGGGTATTGAAAAACAGATTGAGCTATCTATGAAGGAGACCAAGGACAAATACAAAGACCATACCATATATTCAAAGAATCCAGGTAATTCTGGATTCAATGAACCCTTCAATGAATATTTTACTCTGTACTCATGTTAAAATCTTACGGAAAAATCTTTCCCCATCAACCATCGAACTCAGAAATTCCAAAATATCATCATCATCAATATCTTCGATATTTCTGAGGATATTTTCATAAATATTCTCGTCCGAAATTATATACCTCCTCGTGCTTCCTGTGTATCATTATATTGAAAACATTCAATAGAAAATTTGGTACCAAAAATCGGATTATGCAAAACTATGAAGGAAGCCGTGGACAAATCACAAAAAATAAGTTTGACTTCAAGGAATCCAAATGATTCTGTTTCTGATGAAGTCTTTAGCGAATACCTTGCTTCCGAATCTAAACCCTTATGGATAAATCTTCTTCACCATTCATCGATATTAGAAATTCCAAGATATCATCGTATCTTTCATTATAAATATCCTCCATATTTCTGAAGATATTTTCATAACTATTCTTATCAGAAATCATTAATCTCTTCCTAATATCAGTGTTACATCATATAGAAACTATTAGTTTCTATATTATGTAAACTTTCGAGCTTAAAATATGAATGTTATTGAAGTAATGTTGGGAACTAATGCATGAATTAGTATAATATAATGACACTTGATCAACGTAATTATATTACAGTAAGTCATGCTGAGTTTCTAAATGGAACGTGATGATTCATAGATCATAACATCATCATGTGCCATGTTACATAACTCTTTCATCCTACTTAACTCCGGAACAAATCAAGAAAATGTATTCTTGATGGTTCTATCTTCCGTGATGTTGATAAATTTAAAAATCAAATCGTGCTATCACGTTCCTTCCTGCTTAGAACATTATAATCATTCGAGACTCTATATCTACAAATTCTGGACCATTAATCGCTTGACTTGAAGTCGGGAAGAGAAAATAAAAGCATAGAGCTTTGAAATATAAGGGAAAATATAAAGCCCGATAACAACACATAAATTACAAACCGTGTATATCAATGTTTATCGCAACATAAAGACACAGGAGAATTAAAAACATTATAATCCCGAGGGCGAAGTAGAAGAAAACAGATTCCTCCGGTGGAATTTGGAAAAGGAGAATCATTGTTGCACTAGTCAGGATAAGGACAAGGATCGAAACCGGATTAATCATTTTCATAGTCTTTGGAATGTATGAATTAAGATAGAAAAATATAGGAATGGTGAGAATAATGGAACGGAAGAGTTAAATTTATAATGGAAATATCATACAGAGTAATCGAGGCAGATCACGTATTTAATTATAGAGATTTTAATTTCCTTACTCGCCAAAGAATCAAATCTTTTAGATTTCGAAGATTTTCTTTAAATCCCTTGAATTCCGGAATTCAACCAAGACAACGACAAAAACTAAGACGCACCTTATTTTCTAAATTCAACCCTGACTCTGTCAAAAGTTAAGATGAATCTTTACTTTCCTATTTCACTCTTTGGTGATAGCTTCATTCGTACTCTTCGAATAATCGAATTATTTTTATCCATATTACTCAATGATGATAAAACTCAAGTTATCAACTCATATTCGTCATGAAAACATTTTTATTGTTAGCCATGACCACCTCACTCAAATTTCGGGACGAAATTTCTTTAACGAGTAGGTACTGTGATGACCCGGGAATTTCTGACCAAATTTAAACTTTAATCTTTATATGTTTCCGACACGATAAGCAAAGACTGTAATGTTGAGTCTCGAAAACTTTGAAACTGTGTTCATGTAATCAATTACCCTTCAACTGTTCCCAACGATTCACGAACAACTGTGTGAAAATATATATATAAAATAAATATAGATATGTAAATATAAATATAAATATATATATTAATTGGAATTAATATAACACCATTTAATCATTTGAATTAAATATGTTAAGTAATATACATATAATTAAGGTGTTATAAAAATAAAGATAGAAATATATATGAATTCTGTACACAATTGATATCATATGAATATAGTAATATAAATATAATATATGTAAATATTATATATTCAGAATATGTTATTATATAGTATAAGTATTACATAATTAATAAAAGTAATATAATCATATTAAACTTAATTACAAATTATGAATATAGTTATTATATTATTTTATTACTAATATTGATACAATATTATTAATTTAATATATAGTATATACACATGAGATTGAAAGTCATAACTTGTTATATTAATTTTTGTTAGAACTGCTCCCATTATTGTATTAATATTAATATTATTATTTGTATTATTAATATTATATAATATATATGTATATACCTATATATATAATTGAAACATGTAACTTGATATCACTAGTATTATATTTAAGAATCATTATTATTAATATATACTATCATTATTATTATTATTATTATTAATGTAATTATTACTATTATTGTTAATTAAAATTATTATTAATATATTTCTTAGTTATTAATATTAACTAATTATTATAAAACATATAAGCAGATGAATACAAATTTCGTTGAAGATTTCATGATCTATTTTAATTATTTATTTTATTTATTTATTTATTTATTTTGTCTGATTATATGAATTATGTCGACACCCTACACAAGATTACAATCAAGTTTACTGCAGCAAAATTTTATTTAACATTCTCATTATTGGTTATATACTCCTTGTTGTTACTGCATCAATCACACACTGCCATTCCATAAGAAATAAAACAGAAATTTTAGGAATAAAGTTCCAACACCCTGTTCGTCTTTTTTTTATAGCAAAAACTAGATTTCGATTCAAATTCCAAAATGTAAAAATGTAGTTGTCTTAGGAATCATCAAGTCAATCTTTCTGCAAAATTTGAGCTCCCAATTCATACTAGCGAATCTAAATTTCGAAGTCAAAGTTTTTAAACTCAAAAAGTCAAACAGTGTTCTTCATACAAATTCGAATTGGTGTTTACGTTTTAGGTTAAATTGACGATTGATATACTTTCTAGGAACGATTACAAACACAAATCATGTTTTAACCCTTGTCTATAACATCCTAAATATCAAAAGCAATATTTTTTTTTATATACATACAGCGACGAGCTGTTAATGTATATATATACATTTTTTTTGTTTTTTGTTTAATTCAATTACTCACAAAAACTAGTCTCTATGTTGAATATTATGTATTAAAGTTAAATTTGTAATTATTACTAAGTTTGGAATGGTGATTGAATCGATTAGTTATTATGAAGAAGAAGATGATATAAAATTTCGGGTTTTAAATAATAGAAAGGGTATTAAATTAGAAAATGGAAAATAGCTAGATGGTCATGGGGGTTTGTGTGTAAGCGAGAGGTCTCGGGTTCGAGTCCCAGCGGTGGCGTTCTTTTTATTGAGCTTTCTTCAAAGGTTGTAACTTCTTGTTTTTATTATTATTATTATTATTATTATTATTTTTATTATTAATGTAAATTAATATTGTTATAGTTATAATTGATATTATTATTACTATTATTATATTTGTTAGTAATATTTTTAGGTATTAGTATTATTATCATTAGCACAATTATTATTATGTAATATGAATATTAACATTATTATTATTACCACTATCAGTTGTTATTAATATTGTTACTATAATTAATATTATTATTATTATTACCACTAATATATGTATCATGAGAAAGATTATCATTTACTAAATTTTATTATGAATATAGTTACAAACGAGATTATTATTATTATTACTATTATTATTATTATTATTACTATTATTATTATTATTATTATTATTATTATTATTATTATTATTATTATTATTATTATTATTATTATTATTATTATTATTATTATTATTAGTATGAAAATGGTGATAACGTTAAGTGATAAAAACTACAAATATAGGTTACAAATTTAACAAGAAGTTTATGCTAAAACTTATTATTACTAATACTATTATTATTATTATCCTTATATAATTAAAGAAAGGTAACATTATATTTAAAAGTTATCAGAGTTATTATTTTTATTAAAACTATCATTTTTATCAAAACTTAGTAAAGTTAATATCTTAATCATTATTAAAATTTACACTAGTTTTGTTATTATTATTACTGTCATTAGTGTTATCATTCTTATCATGTTAGTATTATTACGAATAGATATTTTTATAAAAATACATTATAATAATATTAATATCACATATCACTATATTTTGTAAATGATATTAACTAAGCTATATATAAAAATATATATATATATATCAATTATTATATATATATATTTTTTTTTTGTTATTTATACATAAATCTTAATATAAACTAGAATTATCAAAATGTTATAATGAACATTAATGATATAAAATATATAATGTAAGTATATTAAATGTATTTATATAACACATAATATAACAAGTATGATTATTAATAATATGATAGATAAACTTATTTGACTACGATTATGTGTATTAATATATATACAAATGATATAGGTTCGTGAATCCGAGGACAACCCTGCATTGTTCTGTTGTTCAAAGTCGTCATATGTATTTTTACTACAAAATACAGTATTGTGAGTTTCATTAATCCCTTTTTAAATGCTTTTGCAATATATATTTTTGGGAATGAGAATACATGCGCTGCTTTTATAAATGCTTTACGAAATAGACACAAGTAATCGAAACTACATTCTATGGTTGGATTATCTAATCGAATATGCCCTTTTTATTAAGTCTGGTAATCTAAGAATTAGGGAACAGACACCCTAATTGACGCGAATCCTAAAGATAGATCTATCGGGCTCAATAAGCCCCATCCAAAGTACCGGATGCTTTAGTATTTGAAATCTATATCATGTCTGAAGGAGGATCCCAGAATGATGGGGATATTCTTATATGCATATTGTGAATGTCGATTACCAGGTGTTCAATCCATATGAATGATATTTTGTCTCTATGCATGGAACGTATATTTATGAGAACTGAATATGGAAATCTTGTGGTCTATTAAAAGTTATGAAATGATTATTTATGTTAAACTAATGAACTCACCAACCTTTTGGTTGACACTTGAAAGCATGTTTATTCTCAGGTATGAAAGAAATCTTCCGCTATGCATTTGCTCATTTTAAAGATATTATTCGGAGTCATTCATGGCATATTTCAAAAGACGTTGCATTCGGGTTGTTGAGTTCATCAAGATTATTATTAATTCAATTATAGTTAGATATATTATGAAAAAATGGTATGCATGCCGTCAAATTTTCGATGAAATGAAAGATTGTCTTTTCAGAAACGAATGCAATGTTTGTAAAATGTATCATATAGAGGTCAAGTACCTCGCGATGTAATCAACTGTTGTGAATTGTTTATAATCGATATGGACTTTGTCCGGATGGATTAGGACGGGTTTTGACACATCGCTCGTTTGACACGATTTGCCCCCGTAACAGTGGTAGCTAGTCATTATTACGCGAGCACATCGCATTAAATTAGTAGTACAACGTCTATCTCGCTTGATGATTGCAAATACAACACAAAACAAGTAGCACAAGGTTAGTTCACATAAACCTATGCACTAACCAAACCCGGTCCGACCCGTCTCCTACAAGTACCGCATACAACGCACACACAATAAAGTCTAAGTCTAGGCACCTATCTCAAGTCACCTAAATCCCTTAGACCATGCTCTGATACCACTTGAAACAATCCAACCCGTATTCAACACGATAAATTTTTTTTTAAAAAAAATAAATAAACCATTAACGCCCAATTAAATGGTTACATAGCGTGAAACGTTCCATTCAACCCATTAAAACAATGTCACAAGTTTAATGTTTACAAATAAGGCACAAAGACCCATAAACAAATGTAATACAGGCTCGACCAGTTAAAAAAATGATAGTTTTAATCCAAACAACACTCGAGCATGGTTTGGGGCTAAACTACCCAAAACACTAGGCCGACTTCAAAAGCTTCAACAAGCATCCAATCAAGGGGTAACTAGTGCCCAACCACCCCCTTCCCCTTCTCCGCACCTGCATCTAAAAAGATAAATAACGAGAGGGGTAAGCTAATGCTTAGTGAGTGCAAAAATTATATGATTACATATACAACATACTTACTTGCAATCACTTACACATTTACCGCATACATGCTAGCAATATAAATAATAATACCAACACAAGTATAATACTAAACCTTCAACCACACAAGCTAGCATAACAATAGCATATAATTCGAACAATATAATATGCTACAATACAACACACAACCATGGTTAACCAATCGTACAAGGAATGGTACTCGGATTTCCTATTGGTGTTCATAACAACCATTAGTACACTTAACACGTCACACACTAACCCCACGGGTGGCATCTTAACACATCGATACTTCACCCCGGGTGGTGTCTTAACACGTCGACACTTCACCTCGAGTGGTGTCTTAACACGTCGACACTTCACTCGTTACATCTCTTGGAGTGGCATCTTAACACGTCAATGCTTCACTCCCGAGTGGCGTCTTAACACACCGACACTTCACTCGCCACTTGAGAAGTGGTGTCTTAGCACGTCGACACATCACAACTCATGCCACACAAATAAATACATTATATATGCACGCATATAATTATTCCACTCACCTTATCACATCGGTGGTGATTAATTACTCCCGTATGCTTCAAGCAAGGTACCTAATACATTAAGTATACTTTCAATACACAAACTAGTTGGACTAGACACCAACATTTAACACTTAAGCATTTAATGACCCGATTGCATTAAATGACTCATTTACACCAAAACCGCCCACTAATGGCCAAGACTCATCAAAGATCACTAAAAGCTAGTGATTATAGTTCAATATCAACAACTAACAACATTTAGGGTATTTTCATACCCATCTTGCCCAAACTAGATCAACATTACCCATTTGACCCATTTTAACACTTAGACTTACAAATTTGGTCAAACTTAACCCATTTACAAATCTTTCAACATTTAACAAGTGTGTTAGTGCCTAACAACACAATTAACACTTACAAATCTCAATTTACATGACCAAACTCTAGATTATGGCCATTTGGGTTTCCTTACATCAATATAACCCAAGTTCACCCATTTAACCCCCAAATGGGTCATACAAGTCTCTAGTAAACAAAACCCTAGCCATAAACCAATTAAAACTCAAAACATAGAGTTAATACTTACCAATACCACCACAACATAGCTAGTGACATAGGGAACAACTTTAAAGCTTGGGTTCGGGTGAGATTTGGCCTTCTTCTTCACCAAAGTGAGCTCTCTCACTCTAAAACCTCAACTCTCTCTCTAGATTTAATTTAGGTGGTTGAAGAAATAATAAATGAGGTTTGGATAAGCTTGAACCTGCTTTTAGACTCCCAAAACCGGCCACAAATGAAAAGACCAATATACTCTTCTTTTAAATTATAAAATAAAAAGGTATGCTGATTCAGGGGTGTGCGCGCCGCGCACACTATAATACACGCCCTGCGCACCAAGTGTAATTTGTGTGAGCCGCGCACACTATAATGCGCGCCCCGAGCACCAAGTGTAAATTCTGTGAGTCGCGCACATGAAGTGCGCCCCGCACACCTAGTGTAATTTTTGACTGATTGCTTTTTCTTCATACGTGCGCGCCTCACACCCTAACTAGCGCGCCTCACACATTCTAGACTTCAATTTTTAGACATTTTCTTGCACTTTTAACCAATCGAACTTATACCCACAACCTTTATAACCTGCGATAACATAAGAGCTTCAAAATATAGGAAAATAACACCACTTTCGCGATAAACACTTTAAACTATACAACATTGATCGTGGTTAATATTAAACGTTTACAAGGTAAAAAATACGCACCTTAAGTCATATATAAGGAAAACTGGATGTTACAGTGCCTAATGTAAGTAGGCGAACTTGAACGTTGTTTTAGTGATAGTCACCTAGGTTATAGGTTGACTTGTATTGTGGTGTACTTGTATATAGGTGTACATATATATACAGGTATCTATTGGTGCGGTGTCCTAGAGACGAATCTATTGGAGAGATTCGGATGTTTGGCGGTTTTGAGTGATCAAGTTCACGGTAAGGACTTTGGTCATTCGGGTACTAGGATTTATCGCATGTTATTTTGTGTGAATGTTGCGTCAGTCCGGGTAAAGTACTTTGCATAACCATGTGGAAATGGTGTAAAGACCCATCCTATCCATAAGAACGAATACAATAACATATGATTACATTGCAAGGTATTTGACCTCTATATGATACATTTTACAAACATTGCATTCGTTTTAAAAGACAAACTTTCATTACATCAAAAGTTGACAGGCATGCATACCATTTAATAATATCCAACTATAAATGATCTAATCTGTTATTTACTTAATCATAATCTTTACTGAACTCAATGACTTGAATGCGACGTCTTATGAAATATGCCATGAATGACTCCAAGTAATATCTTTAAAATGAACAAATGCACAGCGGAAGATTTCCTTAATATCTAATAATAAACATGCTTTAAAGTGTCAATCAAAAGGTTGGTGAGTTCATTAGTTTATCATAATCAATCATTTCCATAATTTTAATAGACCACAAGATTTTCATTTCCATTTCTCATAAATATACGTCCCATACATAGAGACAAAAATTATTCATATGGATTGAAAACCTGGTAATCGACCTTAACAAGATGTATATAGAATATCCCCATCATTCCGGGACAACTTCGGACATGATAAATTCGCCATCATTCCGGGACAACTTTGGACATGATAAATTCGCCATCATTCCGGGACAACTTCGGACATGATAAATTCGCCATCATTCTGGGTCAACTTCGGACATGATAAAAAAAAACATATTCGATTCGATAATTCAACCATAGAATGTAGTTTCAATTACTTGTGTCTATTTCGTAAAACATTTATAAAAGCAGCGCATGTATTCTCATTCCCAAAAATATATATTGCAAAAACATTTAAAAAGGGAGCAAATGAAACTCACAATACTGTATTTTGTAGTAGAAATACATATGACGACATTGAACAATTCATGGTTGGCCTCGGATTCACGAACCTATATTAATTATATATATTTATATGTTGGTCAATATTTGTCTAACAATTTAGGTTAAACCGTAGTGTATCACAATCCTAATGCTCGAGTCTAATATGCAAAAGTCAACAAAAGTCAATTTGACCCAAGATGATTTACAAAATCTTATTCATGTTTATTATATAACTTAAATAGTTGTTTTATATATTTAAATACATTTATCAGTTTTTATTAGAGTAAAAATAATACAAGTCATTTATAAATAAAAATTTATTTTAAAAAAATTTATATTAAAATTTATCTATGCTAATAATATACTTTTATATATCTTAAGTAATATAATTTATGAAGTTTAATTAATATCGTAAAACTATAGTGATAGGTATTATTAATGTAATTGTATTACATGTAGTAAAAATATCTTTGTATCACATATTGATTTGATAAAATAATATTGATAATAATAATAAGTGAAAGTTGTATTATTTTGTAATAATAATTATTATTATTCTACTAATAAAATAACAATATTTATATATTTACTAATGATTCTAATAAAATGATATTTCTAATCATGACAATCTTAATGATAGTAATACTTTTTAATATTAACCGTAATAATAATATTTTATATAAAAATATTAATTCTATTCAAAATGATAATTTTAAATAATAATAATACTAAAATGATAATACTAATGATATTTTATAATAACAATGATATTTTTATTAAAAATGATAATTTTAATAAAAATGATGGTTTTAATATTAGTGATACTTTTAATAATAATAATGACGATAAAAATAATAAAATGATAGTTTTGATAAAAAAATATTAATTATTTTAATAATATTAATAATAATAATAATAATAATCATCATAATAATAATAATAATAATGATATTATTGATTATTAGATAATAATAATAATAACGATAATAACGACAATAACGATAACGATAACGATAACGATAACCATTTTAACAATAATACATTAAAATTATAGATAATTCAATTGACTATAACTTTTAATCCGTTCATCGAAACCATTCGATATCTTAATGAAAAGTTATTAATTTTTTGCCAGCTTTCCAACGACATGCATATCATATACCTTATCTCAATTACATATGTAACAAATTCATAATCTATCATAAGCTATCTAATGACAAAATTAAACATACAAGCATGCATACACATATATACTCGAGCACTAGTCAGGGATACACTATCAATATATAAAAGTTAAGTTATGAGTGCTCACGTATTAATATTGAGATTCAATATTGCAGGAAAGGTACGTAAACGCAACGAAGATGATAAACACAAGTTTGACCTCGCGAGCATACCCCTGAACCATACCCATAACCTCCATAGCTATAACCCATAATTTCTTTAGCTCTATCCCGCTGTTAAAAATCCATTTTTGAAATAACCCGCTCATGACTCCGTCGTAGTATTTTATGTATAAACTAATAATAATAATACTTAATACTCCTAACAATAATAATAATAATAATAATAATAATAATAATAATAATAATAATAATAATAATAATAATAATAATAATAATAATAATAATAATAATAATAATAATAATAATAATATAAATATATACAGAGTAATATATGTGTGTGCAAAACTGAGTGAAATGAATCGAGTTTTATAGTGTGTTCGTGTCTCAAGTGGTCATGCAATCGCATGGCCTAGCAAGCCAATACCCATGCGATCGCATGGGTTAGTGTTACAGCTCATGAACTTTTAACTTATACTGCCGACACTCATTTTATTATTTATTTATATAATATATATAATTTATATAATTAGTTATATATTATATTATATTTACGTGCCTAGTTAAATTGTAATTTTTGTTCAAATGACTCGTACCACTTTCGATTTTTCGAACGACGTTTTGTACGCTGAGAAAATTAATACTTTACATTTCGTGACGAGTACCTTTATAAATAATAATATTTAATTCAATGAAAAAATAACCCACTCGAAGTGTAACCTAATCATTTGAGTGTTGTGGCCATTTGCTTCTATAAATCAATAGCTCGTTGTTTATCAAAATATATTTTTAAATTAAACGTTTTACGACTAAGTAATATTATATTTTATCACTTTGTAAAATATATAAACATAATCATTTGGAAATATAATTTATACATTTTAGAAATATCTATATAATATTTGGTTTTTCAAAACCATATATACTTCAAAGTGCGTTTTATATAAGTTAACTCGTTTAAATAGAAGTTATTATATTAAATAATGTTTTTAATAATATGAAAACTAAATAATTAATTTACCACGAGACAAATACTGTAAATCACGCTTTTGAAAATTAAACGGGAATCTTTACCAACTTTTGACTAACTCTCGTTAATGACACTTTTGTAAATCACTTTACCAAATATTCCGAATACCGTTAAAAAGGAAAGGTTTCCTAATTCAAAGTGGAACACACAACAGAGACTCTTAATCATACAATGTATTTGATAATATCAATCATTCGATATTATCTTCTAATTCCGTCGGTAAATACAATCATGTAAAGTATTATATCTAATACTTTGTTTACGTTTTCAAGTTATAATATATGTACACACACACACACACACATATATATATATATATATATATATATATATATATATATATATATATATATATATACACACAATCATATCCATTTGTATAATTGTTCGTGAATCGTCGGAATTTGGTTGAGGTTAAATGAATGTATGAACATAGTTTAAAAATTCTTGAGATTCAACTTGATAAACTTTGCTTATCATGTCAGAAACATATAAAGATTAAAGTTTAAATTTGGTCGGAAATTTCTGGGTTGTCACAGTACCTACCCGTTAAAGAAATTTCGTCCTGAAATTTGATTAGGATGGTCATGACTGGCAATAAGACTGTTTTCATTACAAATATGACTTGATAAATAGAATTTTATCATCATTGAGTAATATGGATAAAACAATTTGCTTAAGTGAAGCGTACAAGTGAAGTTATCACAACAGAGTGAAGTGAGTAGGTGTAGATTCGTCATATCTTTTGACATAGATAGGATTGATTTCCAAGTTCAAGAGTTTTTGAGAAAAAAATCTTCGTAATAAGATTTGATTCTTCGGTAATCAAGGGAATTAGGATTCACTTTAAATGCGATCATCTGTTTTGATTGCTCTGTCAGATATTTTACTATAAATCCACTATCTTCGTTTCCATATTTCCACAGCTCTCACCTTCTATTCTTCCTTCCTCAATTCATACTTTAAAGCATTCATCAATATGCTTCATCCAGTTTTGATTCTTGATATACTCCTAACTTTTATATCTGTCATTCTTCTTTTTCATCTACCACTAGAGGATTTTATTTACTTTTACTATTACCTTGGGGTTATAGTAATTTTAATTCTCCCGTGCCTTTACGTTGCAATACGTATTGATATGCACGGTTTGTAATTTATGTGTTGTTGTCATGCTTCATATTTTCTTTTATATTTAAAAATTTCATACTTTTGTCTTCTCTTCCCGACTTCAAATCAAGCGAATAATGGTCCAGAATTCGTAGATATGGATTTCAAAATGAACATAGTTACTATTCTAAGAAGGAAATTGTAATGGCACGATCTTGATTCGTCAAATTACCAGAATACCTCAGAAAAGACCGAGTCATCAAGAAAAATATTTTCTTGATATGTTTAGAGGTTAAGTAGAATACAAGAGTCGTGTAACATGGCACATGATGACATTATGATGTGTGAATCATCACGTTCCATTTAGAAACTCAGCATGACTTACTGTAATATAATCACGTTGATCAAGTGTCATTATATTATACTAACTCATGCTTCAGTTCCCAACACTACTTCAAAAGCATTCATATCTTTTAAACTTGAAGGTTTCAGAATTTAGAAACTAAAATAGTTTCTTTACAGATAGCGCGAAGAGGTAAATAATTTCGGATAATAATAATTATGGAAATATCTTCAGAAATAAGGAGGATATTTATAATGAAAGATATGATGATATGTTAGAATTTCTAATATCAGAGGATGATGAAGAATATTGTCCGCAAGGGTTTAGAGTCAGGAGCAAGGTATTCGATAATAACTTCAGCAGACACTAAATCATTTGGATTCTTTGAAGGCAGGTCTAGTCTTTGTGATTTGTCCATAGCCTCCTTCATGGTTTGCTTAATCCGTTTTCCAGTTCCAAACCTTCTCTTTTTCTGAGCTTTTCCAACACATTATTCTTTATCATCAAACTTTTGACTGTTAAGGTCATTTACAGTTTTTGCTGCTTCATCAGCATTTTCCAAACTTCGGAGAACTAGTTCACAGTTTAGGGTGTTTTTCAAAAAATTCACATTCGAAGTATATAAGTCTAGGAGATAGACGTTATATATACACCTATAACTGTTGGCGTAGACATGCTTCAACATTTCAAAATACTGATTGCTGATTCCCAGTAATTGGCATGACAATTCTTGTTACAAGATGCGGATGAGTAAATAATGGGGTTTCGATAAATATAATGATTTTTCGGAAAGTCAAAGATCAGTGAAGTTGTTGGTAAGTTTATTGCTAATGTGGTGAGACATAAAAGGTTCTCTGGTAATGATGACGAAAGGGCAACGTGTATATAAAGGTTATAATAAGACTGTTTTAACTGAAAAGTCGAAGTTGACTTGTTGGAGCTGTGACAAAACTAACTAATTTGAAAAGGAATCGCAAAGTTATTTTTGCTAATAAATACTAAAGGGTCTGACATGTATACGTGTTAAATTATGACTCTGTTTCGAGAGATTTTCAGGTGCAAGACTGTGGTTAATATGTGGTTGGATCATCATCTTGATTGTTCATTATTTGAAGTGTCTTCAGGAATTTCAAAGGGTTTGAACACAGATTGTAATCGTTAATATACATATGATGTTCTAACACAGTTTTGAAGTTAAAGTATAGCTTGTGAAAGATGTAAGGACCCAAGAGTGATAATTTTGGTCATATCTCGAGTTGAATTCTGAGATTTCAAAATCAGAATATGTAATTAAATTTTGAATGAGTATGGTTGTTTTGATTTCTATAAAAGAATGTATATTGTTGTGAAAGTAGGGAGTAAAATTGATAATTGCGGAATCAGATTCGAAGATTGTAACATATTAATTGTGAATTTATATATCTCTCGGGTATTACCTACCCGTTAAAAAAATTCACAAGTAACATTTTTGTACAAATGAATTTTGTTACAATCTCTATGAAAATATATATGTATGTATATTTTCGTCAGATGTAATGTATATTTAATGAGTTAATATTAAATTAAACTCATTTGATTTTTGGATGGAATTAGAAATTAATAATCTCTAAAATATTAGTGATTACATAATCTTCGCGGAGTATTTCTTCAATATGATTGAAATTATGAATCAATACTTCGTTATTTGTTGATGCATGATGTGGGTATTTGTGGAATTCTTGTGAACTTCGCAAGGTACTAATGATGTTGTTTGAAAATTTTCAAGTACATCGATGATGAAAGTGTAAAATCAAACATATATTTGAACAATACACTTGATTTATTATGAAATAGAATTCATTGAATTGAAACAGAGATTGTAGTTAACAATGGTTAAGTTGTTGACGAATGATGTACATCATAGCATATTAGTAATATGAATTAAACCGAGTAGTATCTACCCTTTTTCAGCTCATACATAATAGCTTAGTACGAAAAGATTTATGATGGTTTAATGATTTATATATATAAGATATACATATAAATCCTTCAGTGGAAATGAGTTAATACTTCATAACTCGTTGATTTGACATACTTGTGGTTGATTTGTAATGATGTCCATGGTGATTCTTGAACTGACAGAGCTTGTGATGTTATAAGTGCTGCTGATTCTGACGATGCTGACGGCACTGACCGTGTGGGTGATGCTATGATACTGTTGATGTTGTTGGTAAAACAAGTCTAGCTTGTAAATCACACACCATTCTTTTCAGAGTTTCTACTCTTCCTTTTATCATTTTGGTTCACTCATCTAATTTATGGTTAGGGCTAGAATAGATAATTTCTAAAATTTTGGAGATTACATAATGGCCGCAAAGATATATCTTCAATGAAGTTATAAATAAATACTTCATCGTTTGTTGTTGTTGATATTCCTTGATATTTACAGGGCGTATGACGTTGATGCTTGAGGTACAGATTGTGATGTTGCGGTGTGAGATGCGGAAGTTGTTGTTGATGGTGGTGATGGTACTGTTGGTGTTACTGATGGTGGTACTGTTTATGTTGCTGGTGATGCTGCTGATGTTTGTAACCTTTGCACCATATTCTCCAAAGCCACCACCCAAGCGCGAAGCTCTTTGACTTCTTCTATTATACCGGGGTGATTGTCGGTTCGGACGAGCGGATAAATAAAATCTAGAATTTGATGTAGTATATAATCGTGACGAGATACTCTGGAAATGAGAGAGAAAATGGTGTTTCGGACAGGTTCACCGGTAAGTGCTTCAGGTTCTTCACCAAGAGGACAATGTGGTAGATGAAAAGGATCACCTTCTTCTTGTCTCTAATGATTGAGGAGGCTACGAACCCATCCCCAATTCATCCAGAATAGATGATGGCTGATTGGTTGATCCATTTCGATCACACTGCTTTCGGAGCTTGAGTGAAACTCCATATCGAAATCCGATGAACTTGAACTAGTGACGAGTTCCATTTCGTACGATTGAATAAAAGATTTTTCGATATGAAATGATTTCCGGCTATCGGATGGTATTCTAATTACATAGAATATCCATATATATAGAACAAAAGATTTCGTAGATTATGGAGGAATTTACGGAATATGTCAGACAGAGTTTACAGTAATAGATATGCTAAGATATGATCTAGCAGATACGCTAAGATATGAATTTTGTCTATACACTATCTATACAATGAATGCATTAAGACGCGTTTAGACTTAAGATGATAAGCATGGTTTCCGACAAGATATGATAAGCAAAACATTTTGACATGCAACTAAGGTCGAAGTCCCGACTCACTAATGCATCTTAACGACTATCAATTAGACACACTAATGCAGACCTGGTTCGATAAGACCACCGCTCTGATACCACATGTAAAGACCCGTTCTAATCCATAAGAACGAATACAATAACATATGATTACATTGCGAGGTATTTGACCTCTATATGATACAGTTTACAAACATTGCATTCGTTTTAAAAGAAAAACTTTCATTACATCAAAAGTTGACAGGCATGCATACCATTTCATAATATCCAACTATAAATGATCTAATCTGTCATTTACTTAATCATAATCTTTACTGAACTCAACGACTTGAATGCAACGTCTTATGAAATATGCTATGAATTACTCCAAGTAATATCTTTAAAATGAACAAATGCACAGCGGAAGATTTCCTTAATATATGAGAATAAACATTCTTTAAAGTGTCAACCAAAAGGTTGGTGAGTTCATTAATTTATCATAATCGATCATTTTCATAATTTTAATAGACCACAAGATTTTCATTTCCATTTCTAATAAATATACGTCCCATACATAGAGACAAAAATCATTCATATGGATTGAACACCTGGTAATCGACCTTAACAAGATGCATATAGAATATCCCCATCATTCCGGGACAACTTCGGACATGATAAATTCGCCATCATTCCGGGACAACTTCGGACATGATAAATTCGCCATCATTCCGAGACAACTTTGGACATGATAAAAAAAAACATATTCGATTTGATAATTCAACCATAGAATGTAGTTTCGAATACTTGTGTCTATTTCGTAAAACATTTATAAAAGCAACTCATGTATTCTCAGTCCCAAAAATATATATTGCAAAAGCATTTAAAAAGGGAGCAAATGAAACTCACAATACTGTATTTTGTAGTAGAAATACATATAACGACATTGAACAATGCAAGGTTGGCCTCGGATTCACGAACCTATATTAATTATATGTATTTATATGTTGGTCAATATTTGTCTAACAATTTAGGTTAAACCGTAGTGTATCACAATCCTAATGCTCGAGTCTAATATGCAAAAGTCAACAAAATCAATTTGACCCAAGATGATTTACAAAATCTTATTCATGTTTATTATATAACTTAAATAGTCATTTTATATATTTAAATACATTTATCAGTTTTTATTAGAGTAAAAATAATACAAGTCATTTAAAAATAAAAATTTATTTTAAAAAAATTATATTAAAATTTATGTATGCAAAAAATATACTTTTATATATCTTAAGTAATATAATTTATGAAGTTCAATTAATATCGTAAAACTATAGTGATAGGTATTATTAATATAATTGTATTACATGTAGTAAAAATATCTTTCTATCACATATTGATTTGATAAAATAATATCGATAATAATAATAAGTGAAAGTTGTATTATTTTGTAATAATAATTTTTATTATTCTACTAATAAAATAACAATATTTATATATTTACTAATGATTATAATAAAATGATATTTCTAATCATGACAATCTTATTGATAGCAATACTTTTTAATATTAACCGCAATAATAATATTTTATATAAAAATAATAATTCTATTCAAAATGATAATTTTAAATAATAATAATACTAAAATGATAATACTAATGATATTTTATAATAAAAATGATATTTCTATTAAAAATGATAATTTTAATAAAAATGATAATTTTAATAAAAATGATGGTTTTAATATTAGTGATACTTTTAATAATAATAATGACGATAAAAATAATAAAATGATAGTTTTGATAAAAATATTAATTATTTTAATAATATTAATAATAATAATAATAATAATAATAATAATAATAATAATAATAATAATATTGATTATTAGATAATAATAATAATAACGATAATAACGACAATAACGATAACGATAACCATTTTAACAATAATACATTAAAATTATAGATAATTCAATTGACTATAAATTTTAATCCGTTCATCAAAACCATTCGATATCTAAATGAAAAGTTATTAATTTTTCGCCAGCTTTCTAACGACATGCATATCATATACCTTATCTCAATTACATATGTATAAAATTCATAATCTATCATAATGTATCTAATGACAAAATTAAACATACAAGCATGCATAAACATATATACTCGAGCACTAGTCAGGGATACACTATCAATATATAAAAGTTAAGTTATGAGTGCTCACGTATCAATATTGAGATTTAATATTGCAGGAAAGGTACGTAAACGCAACGGAGATGATAAACACTAGTTTGACCTCGCGAGCATACCCCTGAACCATACCCATAACCTCCATAGCTATAACCCATAATTTCTTTAGCTCTATCCCGCTCATAAAAATCCATTTTTGAAATAACCCGCTCATGACTCCGTCGTAGTATTTTATGTATAAACTAATAATAATAATACTTAATACTCCTAACAATAATAATAATAATAATAATAATAATAATAATAATAATAATAATAATAATAATAATAATAATAATAATATATGTGTGTGCAAAACTGAGTGAAATGAATCGAGTTTTATAGTGTGTTCGTGTCTCAAGTGGTCATGTGATCGCATGGCCTAGCAAGCCAATACCCATGCGATCGCATGGGTTAGTGTTACAGCTCATGAACTTTTAACTTATACTGCCGACACTCTTTTTATTATTTATTTATATAATATATATAATTTATATAATTAATTATATATTATATTATATTTACGTGCCTAGTTAAATTGTATTTTTTGTTCAAATGACTCGTACGTTGTCACTCGACTCATGTACTACTTTCGATTTTTCTAACGACGTTTCGTACGCTGAGAAAATTAATACTTTACGTTTCGTGACGAGTACCTTTATAAATAATAATACTTAATTCAATGAAAAACTAACCCACTCGAAGTGTAACCTAATCATTTGAGTGTTGTGGTCATTTGCTTCTATAAATCAATGGCTCGTTATTTATCAAAATATATTTTTAAATTAAACGTTTTACGACTAAGTAATATTATATTTTATCACTTTGTAAAATATATAAACATAATCATTTGGAAATATAATTTATACATTTTAGAAATATCTATATAATATTTGGTTTTTCAAAACCAATTATACTTCAAAGTGTGTTTTATATAAGTTAACTCGTTTAAATAGAAGTTATTATATTAAATAATGTTTTTAATAATATGAAAACTAAATAATTAATTTACCACGAGACAAACACTGTAAAGCACGCTTTTGAAAATTAAATGGGAATCTTTACCAACTTTTGACTAACTCTCGTTAATGACACTTTTGTAAATCACTTTACCAAATATTCCGAATACCGTTAAAAAGGAAAGGTTTCCTAATTCAAAGTGGAACACACAACAGAGACTCGTAATCATACAATGTATTTGATAATATCAATCATTCGATATTATCTTCTAATTTCGTCGATAAATATAATCATGTAAAGTATTATATCTAATACTTTGTTTACATTTTCAATTTATAATATATGTACACATATATATATATAATCATATCCATTTGTATAATTGTTCGTGAATCGTCGGAATTTGGTTGAGGTTAAATGAATGTATGAACATAGTTTAAAAATTCTTGAGATTCAACTTGACAAACTTTGCTTATCATGTTAGAAACATATAAAGATTAAAGTTTAAATTTGGTCGGAAATTTCCGGGTTGTCACAAATGGTAAGGTACGCAATTGTAATACTGATCACCATTATTACAACCGTGTATCTTGACACCAAGCATGACATAGCGAGTACCGAGCGGAGGAAACGTGGCATGGTTGGGGTAGAATCGGGACGAGTTAAGAATCTTTATTGGTTCCTAGGATATAGTGGTCTCGGGTGATGTGCTTGTTGTCACATCGGGTTCTTTGTGAGTCGAGATGTGTTATGGTGGTTTCAGTTAGCTAAGGTGAGTGAGAAAACTCACGAGTATGGTGTGTGCTTTGTCGCCCTAAGTAGTGGGTGCACTATTGAGATTGTCATTGGTTGTAGTTACCCATCGTAACTAGGATGGCCGACTTATGTGTAGTGACCCGAACTTTTCCATGTTTATATATATTAAATGAAATTGATATTTACATGATTAAGTGTTTCCAACATGTTAAGCAATCAAACTTATTAAGACTTGATTAATTGGAATAGGTTTCATATAGACAAATGACCACCCAAGTTGACCTATGATTCACGAACGTTAAAACTTGTAAAAACTATACGATGACATATATATGGTTATATATATAGTTAACATGATTTTATTATAAGTATATATCTCATTAGGTATTTTAACAATGAGTTATATACAAAAAAATGAGACTATTAAATTAAGAAACTCGAAAACGATATATATAACGATTATCTTTATAACGTCTTACTAGGTACATATGAATCATATTAAGATATTGATACACTTGGTTAATTATGTTAAATGATAAGTAAATATATCATTAAGTGTATTAA
Source organism: Rutidosis leptorrhynchoides (assembly GCF_046630445.1). Taxonomy (NCBI): domain Eukaryota; kingdom Viridiplantae; phylum Streptophyta; class Magnoliopsida; order Asterales; family Asteraceae; genus Rutidosis; species Rutidosis leptorrhynchoides. Next base: position 207,063,730 of record NC_092340.1, read on the forward strand.
CAATGAACTACATATGTAAAAATAAGACTACTAACTTAATGATTTTGAAACGAGACATATATGTAACGATTATCGTTGTAACGACATTTAATGTATATAGATCATATTAAGAGATATTCGTACATCATAATATCATGATAATATAATAATTTAAAATCTCATTTGATATTATAAACATAGGGTTAACAACATTTAACAAGATCGTTAACCTAAAGGTTTCAAAACAACATTTACATGTAACGACTAACGATGACTTAACGACTCAGTTAAAATGTATATACATGTAGTGTTTTAATATGTATTCGTACACTTTTGAAAGACTTCAAGACACTTATCAAAATACTTCTACTTAACAAAAATGCTTACAATTACATCCTCGTTCAGTTTCATCAACAAATCTACTCGTATGCACCCGTATTCGTACTCGTACAATACACAGCTTTTAGATGTATGTACTATTGGTATATACACTCCAATGATCAGATTTTAGTAGCCCATGTGAGTCACCTAATACATGTGGGAACCATCATTTGGCAACTAGCATGAAATATCTCATAAAATTACAAAAATATGAGTGATCATTCATGACTTATTTACATGAAAATAAAATTACATATCCTTTATATCTAATCCATACACCAACGACCAAAAACACCTATAAACACTTTAATTCTTCAATTTTCTTCATCTAATTGATCTCTCTCAAGTTCTATCTTCAAGTTCTAAGTGTTCTTCATAAATTCCAAAAGTTCTAGTTTCATAAAAATCAAGAATACTTCCAAGATTACAAGTTTACTTCCAAGTTTTCTAAATCCATTTCAAGTAATCATCCAAGATCAAGAAACCTTTGTTACTTACAGTAGGTTATATTTCTAATACAAGATAATAATCATATTCAAACTTTAATTAAATTTCTATAATTATAACAATCTTATTTCAAGTGAAAATCTTACTTGAAATTGTTTTCGTGTCATGATTCTGCTTCAAGAACTTTCAAGCCATCCAAGGATCCTTTGATGCTAGATCCATTTTTCTCATTTCTAGTAGGTTTATCCAAGGAACTTGAGGTAGTAATGATGTTCATAACATCATTCAATTCATACATAAAAAGCTGTCTTATTCAACGTTATAAACTTGTAATCACTAGAACATAGTTTAGTTAATTCTAAACTTGTTCGCAAATAAAGTTAATCCTTCTAACTAGACTTTTAAAATCAACTAGACACATGTTCTATATCTATATGATATGCTAACTCAATGATTTAAAACCCGGAAACACGATAAACACCATAAAACTGGATATACGCTGTCATAGTAAAACCGGGGACTGTTTTGGTTGGGATAATTAAAAGCTAAGAAGAACTTTGATTTAAAATCTATACTTCTGGAAAAATGATTTTTCTTATGAACATGAAACTATATCCAAAAATCATGGTTAAACTCAAAGTGAAAGTATGTTTTTCAAAATGGTCATCAAGATGTCGTTCTTTCGACGGAAATGACTACCTCTTTCAAAAATGACTTGTAACTTGTATTTCCTACTATAAACTTATACTTTTTCTATTTAGATTCATAAATTTAAGTTCAATACGAAACCGTGGCCACTGGAATCACACAAAACGGATTAGAAACGAAGAAATGGCGAGTAAAACAAGATTGATAAAAACTACTCATTTTACCTACGTGAAAGTTAGTAATAAATCTATTCCAACCATAACCTAATCAACTTATATTGTATATTATGTAATCTTGAGATACCATAGACACGTATACAATGTTTCGACCTATCATGTCGACCCATCTATATATATATTGCGGAACAACCATAGACACTCTATATGTGAATGTTGGAGTTAGCTATACAGGGTTGAGGTTGATTCCAAAATATATATATAGTTTGAGTTGTAATCAATACTGAGATACGTATACACTGGGTCGTGGATTGATTCAAAATAATATTTATCGACTTATTTCTGTACATCTAACTGTGGACAACTAGTTGTAGGTTACTAACGAGGACAGCTGACTTAATAAACTAAAAACATCAAAATGTATTAAAGTATTATAAATATATTTTGAACATACTTGGATATATATGTATATATTGTTATAGGTTCGTGAATCAACCAGTGGCCAAGTCTTACTTCCCGACGAAGTAAAAATCTGTGAAAGTGAGTTATAGTCCCACTTTTAAAATCCAATATTTTTGGGATGAGAATACATGCAGGTTTTATAAATGATTTACAAAATAGACACAAGTACGTCAAACTACATTCTATGGTTAAATTATCGAAATCGAATATGCCCTTTTTTATTAAGTCTGGTAATCTAAGAATTAGGGAACAGACACCCTAATTGACGCGAATCCTAAAGATAGATCTATTGGGCCTAACAAACCCCATCCAAAGTACCAGATGCTTTAGTACTTCGAAATTTATATCATATCCGAAGGGTGTCCCGGAATGATGGGGATATTCTTATATATGCATCTTGTTAATGTCGGTTACCAGGTGGTCACCATATGAATGATTTTTATCTCTATGTATGGGATGTGTATTGAAATATGAAATCTTGTGGTCTATTGTTACGATTTGATATATATAGGTTAAACCTATAACTCACCAACATTTTTGTTGACGTTTAAAACATGTTTATTCTCAGGTGAATACTAAGAGCTTCCGCTGTTGCATACTAAAATAAGGACAAGATTTGGAGTCCATGTTTGTATGATATTGTGTAAAAACTGCATTAAAGAAACTGATTTCGATGTAACATATTTGTATTGTAAACCATTATGTAATGGTCGTGTGTAAACAGGATTTTTAGATTATCATTATTTGATAATCTACGTAAAGTTTTTTAAACCTTTATTTATGAAATAAAGGTTATGGTTTGTTTTAAAAATGAATGCAGTCTTTGAAAAAACATCTCATATAGAGGTCAAAACCTCGCAACGAAATCAATTAATATGGAACGTTTTTAATCAATAAGAATGGGACATTTCAGTTGGTATCCGAGCGTTGGTCTTAGAGAACCAGAATTTTGCATTAGTGTGTCTTATCGAGTTTGTTAGGATGCATTAGTGAGTCTAGACTTCGACCGTATTTACTTGAAAAATGATTGCTTAACAAATTTTGTTGGAAACTATATATTTTTAATATGTGAATATTATGTGATATATTAATCTCTTAACGTGTTTGATATTATGTGATAGATGTCTACCTCTAATACAAGTCCCATTGACTCACCTAATAATAATGAAGAGTCAAATGTAATTTGGAATGATTCGTGGACTGATTCACAAGTTCCCGAAGAGGAACCGGAAGAAGAATCGGAACCGGAAGAAGAATCGGAACCGGAGGAGGAGGAACCGGAAGAAGAAATAGAACCGGTGGGGGAAATAATAAAACGGTTAAGTAAAAGAAAATCATCAACCAACCGACCAAGGTTAATTATGGTCAACGGTGTTTCCGCCAAGGAAGCAAAATATTGGGAGGATTACCAATTCTCCGATGAATCGGATCCCGACGAGGATTCCGATGATGTTATAGAAATTACCCCAACTGAATTTAAAAAGGCAAAAGAGAACAATAAGGGAAAGGGCATAAAAATAGAGAAATCTGATTCCAACCCCGATGAACTTTATATGTATCATCAACACCCGTATTTCTTAAGTTGTAACCATAACCCGGGAACCTCTAAACCACCAGGTTTTCTAGACCAATGTGGAAAATGACGGTTCGTATTAGGGGAACATCATATATCCCTAAAAACTTAGCAAAAAGAACCAAGTTCGAAAAAGAAGAAACGAGTGAGTCGGAATAAGATAGTTGTATTTGTGCGGTGTAATATATGTAATATAGTATGCTTATGCTTTACGATATATGTAAAAAATTGCTTGTATTAATAAGTATCTTTTATGAATCTAACTCTTGTCTATTTTACAGTATAAAAACACAAAATGGATAGACAACCCAATACTTTAGAAGACTTACCCGGAGACATGATTGATGAAATCTTGTCTAGAGTCGGTCAGAATTCCTCGGCACAACTATTTATGGCAAAATCAGTTTGTAAGACATTCGAAGAACGTTCCAAGAATGCCTTGGTTTATAAAAGGCTTTCGTTTGAAAGATGGGGGATATCACATTGGGAAACCCATAAGTTACGATGTGTTTACTTTGACGCATATATTGTGGGGAACCCAAATGCTATTTTATGCAACGGGTTAAGAAATTATTTTGACTCAATGTATCCAAATATAGGACTTCATGATTTAGAAAAAGCGGCTAACATGCAACATAAAGAAGCATGTTATGCTTACGGGTTAGTAATGTTCGCTTCTCACCAAAGTGAGAAAAAGAACATCGGGCTATAACTATTAAACAAAACGTTCCCACAAGTGACGGAGTCGGTAATTGGGGTAAGAAATGAGGTTTTTAGGTTATTACGAGACTGTTGGTCGTTACGTAACCTTCGTCCTTTTGACGACGTTACAACACGTTGTCATACTATCGGTCACAACGGTTACGTTCCACAAGTCCAAGGATGGGAAGTGGTATTAGTAAAACCAGAATGCATGACTTATTTCTGGACGTATGAATTATGTGTCTTTGTTGCCTTTGCTGAACGCCTTATTTATTAACTAGAATTATCTTTTCAACTACTTTGTATCAAAGTTTTATGTACTATATTTCATGCTATATGTAAAATAGCGGTATTGTAAGTTTGCAAGTTATTGTATAAAGGTTCGAATATGATATATATTTTTTTGTGATTAGTTTTTCATATAGAATTGTAGTAGTTGAAATGGTATGTTAGCTACTAAGTATGAACTTAACGGGTAGGTACTACCCGAATTAAAGAGTATAAAACGCTAATATGAAGAAAGAGCTTTTATAAATAAGTTCATATTACGCTACGAAATACTATTGACTACTCTTGATATTCTATATGATTAACTCGCATCATTTGACTATTTTGAAGGAAATGGCACCGACTACTCGACACACCTTGAATATGAGTGAAGAGGAATTTCGTGCCTTTCTTGCTTCAAACATAGCCGCAGTACAGGCCACGCTACATACAAACAATAACCTTGGATCTAGCAGTACAAGAAATCGTGTAGGATGCACCTACAAAGAATTCACTGCCTGCAAACCTTTGGAATTTGATGGAACCGAAGGACCGATCGGATTGAAATGGTGGACCGAGAAGGTCGAATCGGTGTTTACCATAAGTAAGTGTACTGAAGAGGACAAAGTGAAGTACTCTAAGGATACATTCACATGTTCTGCGTTAACATGGTGGAATACCTATCTAGAGCAAGTCGGACAAGATGATACTTACGCACTACCGTGGTCAGCATTCAAGCACTTGATGAATGAGAAGTATCGTCCCAGAACTGAGGTCAATAAGCTCAAGACAGAACTTAGAGGGTTACGAATGTAGTGACCCGAACTTTTCCATATTTATATATATATTAAATGAAGTTTTTATTTACATGATTAAGTGTTTCCAACATGTTAAGCAATCAAACTTGTTAAGACTTGATTAATTGAAATAGGTTTAATATAGACAATTGACTACCCAAGTTGACCGGTGATTCACGAACGTTAAAACTTGTAAAAACTATACGATGACATATATATGGTTATATATATAGTTAACATGATTTTATTATAAGTATGTATCTCATTAGGTATTTGAACAATGAGTTATATACATAAAAATGAGACTATTAATTTAAGAAACCCGAAAACGATATATATAACGATTATCGTTATAACAACGTCTTACTAGGTACATATGAATCATATTAAGATATTGATACACTTGGTTAATTATGTTAAATGATAAGTAAATATATTATTAAGTGTATTAACAATGAAATACATATGTAAAAATAAGACTACTAACTTAATGATTTCGAAACGAGACATATATGTAACGATTATCGTTGTAACGACATTTAACTGTATATATATCATACTAAGATATATTATATATCATAATATCATGATAATATAACAATTTAACATCTCATTTGTTATAATAAACAATGGGTTAACAACATTCAACAAGATCGTTAACCTAAAGGTTTCAAAACAACATTTACATGTAACGACTAACGATGACTTAACGACTCAGTTAAAATGTATATACATGTAGTGTTTTAATATGTATTCATACACTTTTGAAAGACTTCAAGACACTTATCAAAATACTTCTACTTAACAAAAATGCTTACAATTACATCCTCATTCAGTTTCATCAACAATTCTATTCGTATGCACCCGTATTCGTACTCGTACAATACACAGCTTTTAGATGTATGTACTATTGGTATATACACTCCAATGATCAGCTCTTAGCAGCCCATGTGAGTCACCTAACACATGTGGGAACCATAATTTGGCAACTAGCATGAAATATCTCATAAAATTACAAAAATATGAGTAATCATTCATGACTTAATTACATGAAAACAAAATTACATATCCTTTATATCTAATCCATACACCAACGACCAAAAAAACCTACAAACACTTTCATTCTTCAATTTTCTTCATCTAATTGATCTCTCTTGAAATGTCCCGTTCTTATTGATTAAAAACGTTCCATATTAATTGATTTCGTTGCGAGGTTTTGACCTCTATATGAGACGTTTTTCAAAGACTGCATTCATTTTTAAAACAAACCATAACCTTTATTTCATAAATAAAGGTTTAAAAAGCTTTACGTAGATTATCAAATAATGATAATCTAAAATATCCTGTTTACACACGACCATTACATAATGGTTTACAATACAAATATGTTACATCGAAATCAGTTTCTTGAATGCAGTTTTTACACAATATCATACAAACATGGACTCCAAATCTTGTCTTTATTTTAGTATGCAACAGCGGAAGCTCTTAATATTCACCTGAGAATAAACATGCTTTAAACGTCAACAAAAATGTTGGTGAGTTATAGGTTTAACCTATATATATCAAATCGTAACAATAGACCACAAGATTTCATATTTCAATACACATCCCATACATAGAGATAAAAATCATTCATATGGTGAACACCTGGTAACCGACAATAACAAGATGCATATATAAGAATATCCCCATCATTCCGGGACACCCTTCGGATATGATATAAATTTCGAAGTACTAAAGCATCCGGTACTTTGGATGGGGTTTGTTAGGCCCAATAGATCTATCTTTAGGATTCGCGTCAATTAGGGTGTCTGTTCCCTAATTCTTAGATTACCAGACTTAATAAAAAGGGGCATATTCGATTTCGATAATTCAACCATAGAATGTAGTTTCACGTACTTGTGTCTATTTTGTAAATCATTTATAAAACCTGCATGTATTCTCATCCCAAAAATATTAGATTTTAAAAGTGGGACTATAACTCACTTTCACAGATTTTTACTTCGTCGGGAAGTAAGACTTGGCCACTGTTGATTCACGAACCTATAACAATATATACATATATATTAAAGTATGTTCAAAATATATTTACAACACTTTTAATATATTTTGATGTTTTAAGTTTATTAAGTCAGCTGTCCTCGTTAGTAACCTACAACTAGTTGTCCACAGTTAGATGTACAGAAATAAATCGATAAATATTATCTTGAATCAATCCACGACCCAGTGTATACGTATCTCAGTATTGATCACAACTCAAACTATATATATTTTGGAATCAACCTCAACCCTGTATAGCTAACTCCAACATTCACATATAGAGTGTCTATGGTTGTTCCGAAATATATATAGATGTGTCGACATGATAGGTCGAAACATTGTATACGTGTCTATGGTATCTCAAGATTACATAATATACAATACAAGTTGATTAAGTTATGGTTGGAATAGATTTGTTACCAATTTTCACGTAGCTAAAATGAGAAAAATTATCCAATCTTGTTTTACCCATAACTTCTTCATTTTAAATCCGTTTTGAGTGAATCAAATTGCTATGATTTCATATTGAACTCTATTTTATGAATCTAAACAGAAAAAGTATAGGTTTATAGTCGGAAAAATAAGTTACAAGTCGTTTTTGTAAAGGTAGTCATTTCAGTCGAAAGAACGACGTCTAGATGACCATTTTAGAAAACATACTTCCACTTTGAGTTTAACCATAATTTTTGGATATAGTTTCATGTTCATAATAAAAATCATTTTCTCAGAATAACAACTTTTAAATAAAAGTTTATCATTGTTTTTAATTAACTAACCCAAAACAGCCCGCGGTGTTACTACGACGGCGTAAATCCGGTTTTACGGTGTTTTTCGTGTTTCCAGGTTTTAAATCATTAAGTTAGCATATCATATAGATATAGAACATGTGTTTAGTTGATTTTAAAAGTCAAGTTAGAAGGATTAACTTTTGTTTGCGAACAAGTTTAGAATTAACTAAACTATGTTCTAGTGATTACAAGTTTAAACCTTCGAATAAGATAGCTTTATATGTATGAATAGAATGATGTTATGAACATCATTACTACCTTAATTTCCTTGGATAAACCTACTGGAAAAGAGAAAAATGGATCTAGCTTCAATGGATCCTTGGATGGCTCGAAGTTCTTGAAGCAGAATCATGACACGAAAACAAGTTCAAGTAAGATCATCACTTGAAATAAGATTGTTATAGTTATAGAAATTGAACCAAAGTTTGAATATGATTATTACCTTGTATTAGAATGATAACCTACTGTAAGAAACAAAGATTTCTTGAGGTTGGATGATCACCTTACAAGATTGGAAGTGAGCTAGCAAACTTGAAAGTATTCTTGATTTTATGAAACTAGAACTTTTGGAATTTATGAAGAACACTTAGAACTTGAAGATAGAACTTGAGAGAGATCAATTAGATGAAGAAAATTGAAGAATGAAAGTGTTTGTAGGTGTTTTTGGTCGTTGGTGTATGGATTAGATATAAAGGATATGTAATTTTGTTTTCATGTAAATAAGTCATGAATGATTACTCATATTTTTGTAATTTTATGAGATATTTCATGCTAGTTGCCAAATGATGGTTCCCACATGTGTTAGGTGACTCACATGGGCTGCTAAGAGCTGATCATTGGAGTGTATATACCAATAGTACATACATCTAAAAGCTGTGTATTGTACGAGTACGAATACGGGTGCATACGAGTAGAATTGTTGATGAAACTGAACGAGGATGTAATTGTAAGCATTTTTGTTAAGTAGAAGTATTTTGATAAGTGTATTGAAGTCTTTCAAAAGTGTATAAATACATATTAAAACACTACATGTATATACATTTTAACTGAGTCGTTAAGTCATCGTTAGTCGTTACATGTAAGTGTTGTTTTGAAACCTTTAGGTTAACGATCTTGTTAAATGTTGTTAACCCAATGTTTATAATATCAAATGAGATTTTAAATTATTATATTATGATGATATTATCATGTATGAATATCTCTTAATATGATATATATACATTAAATGTCTTTACAACGTTAATCGTTACATATATGTCTCGTTTAAAAATCATTAAGTTAGTAGTCTTGTTTTTACATATGTAGTTCATTGTTAATATACTTAATGATATGTTTACTTATCATAGTATCATGTTAACTATATATATATCCATATATATGTCATCATATAGTTTTTACAAGTTTTAACGTTCGTGAATCACCGGTCAACTTGGGTGGTCAATTGTCTATATGAAACATATTTCAATTAATCAAGTCTTAACAAGTTTGATTGCTTAACATGTTGGAAACATTTAATCATGTAAATATCAATCTCAATTAATATATATAAACATGGAAAAGTTCGGGTCACTACAGTACCTACCCGTTAAATAAATTTCGTCCCGAAATTTTAAACAGTTGAAGGTGTTGACGAATCTTCTAGAAATAGATGCGGGTATTTCTTCTTCATCTGATCTTCACGCTCCCAGGTGAACTCGGGTCCTCTACGAGCATTCCATCGAACCTTAACAATTGGTATCTTGTTTTGCTTAAGTCTTTTAACCTCACGATCTATTATTTCGACGGGTTCTTCGATGAATTGGAGTTTTTCGTTGATTTGGATTTCATCTAACGGAATAGTGAGATCTTCTTTAGCAAAACATTTCTTTAAATTCGAGACGTGGAAAGTGTTATGTACAGCCGCGAGTTGTTGAGGTAACTCAAGTCGGTAAGCTACTGGTCCGACACGATCAATAATCTTGAATGGTCCAATATACCTTGGATTTAATTTCCCTCGTTTACCAAATCGAACAACGCCTTTCCAAGGTGAAACTTTAAGCATGACCATCTCTCCAATTTCAAATTCTATATCTTTTCTTTTAATGTCAGCGTAGCTCTTTTGTCGACTTTGGGCGGTTTTCAACCGTTGTTGAATTTGGATGATCTTCTCGGTAGTTTCTTGTATAATCTCCGGACCCGTAATCTGTCTATCCCCCACCTCACTCCAACAAATCGGAGACCTGCACTTTCTACCATAAAGTGCTTCAAACGGCGCCATCTCAATGCTTGAATGGTAGCTGTTGTTGTAGGAAAATTCTGCTAACGGTAGATGTCGATCCCAACTGTTTCCGAAATCAATAACACATGCTCGTAGCATGTCTTCAAGCGTTTGTATCGTCCTTTCGCTCTGCCCATCAGTTTGTGGATGATAGGCAGTACTCATGTCTAGACGAGTTCCTAATGCTTGCTGTAATGTCTGCCAGAATCTTGAAATAAATCTGCCATCCCTATCAGAGATAATAGAGATTGGTATTCCATGTCTGGAGACGACTTCCTTCAAATACAGTCGTGCTAACTTCTCCATCTTGTCATCTTCTCTTATTGGTAGGAAGTGTGCTGATTTGGTGAGACGATCAACTATTACCCAAATAGTATCAAAACCACTTGCAGTCCTTGGCAATTTAGTGATGAAATCCATGGTAATGTTTTCCCATTTCCATTCCGGGATTTCGGGTTGTTGAAGTAGACCTGATGGTTTCTGATGCTCAGCTTTGACCTTAGAACACGTCAAACATTCTCCTACGTATTTAGCAACATCGACTTTCATACCCGGCCACCAAAAATGTTTCTTGAGATCCTTGTACATCTTCCCCGTTCCAGGATGTATTGAGTATCTGGTTTTATGAGCTTCTCTAAGTACCATTTCTCTCATATCTCCAAATTTTGGTACCCAAATCCTTTCAGCCCTATACCGGGTTCCGTCTTCCCGAATATTAAGATGCTTCTCCGATCCTTTGGGTATTTCATCCTTTAAATTTCCCTCTTTTAAAACTCCTTGTTGCGCCTCCTTTATTTGAGTAGTAATGTTATTATGAATCATTATATTCATAGATTTTACTCGAATGGGTTCTCTATCCTTCCTGCTCAAGGCATCGGCTACCACATTTGCCTTCCCTGGGTGGTAACGAATCTCAAAATCGTAATCATTCAATAATTCAATCCACCTACGCTGCCTCATATTCAGTTGTTTCTGATTAAATATGTGTTGAAGACTTTTGTGGTCGGTATATATAATACTTTTGACCCCATATAAGTAGTGCCTCCAAGTCTTTAATGCAAAAACAACCGCGCCTAATTCCAAATCATGCGTCGTATAATTTTGTTCGTGAATCTTCAATTGTCTAGACGCATAAGCAATCACCTTCGTTCGTTGCATTAATACACAACCGAGACCTTGCTTTGATGCGTCACAATAAATCACAAAATCATCATTCCCTTCAGGCAATGACAATATAGGTGCCGTAGTTAGCTTTTTCTTCAATAACTGAAACGCTTTCTCTTGTTCATCATTCCATTCAAATTTCTTCCCTTTATGCGTTAATGCAGTCAAGGGTTTTGCTATTCTGGAAAAGTCTTGGATGAACCTTCTGTAGTAACCAGCTAGTCCTAAAAACTGGCGTATGTGTTTCGGAGTTTTCGGGGTTTCCCACTTTTCAACAGTTTCTATCTTTGCCGGATCCACCTTAATACCTTCTTTGTTCACTATGTGACCGAGGAATTGAACTTCTTCCAACCAAAATGCACACTTTGAAAACTTAGCGTACAATTCTTCCTTCCTCAATACTTCTAACACCTTTCTCAAATGTTCACCGTGTTCTTGGTCATTCTTTGAGTAAATAAGTATGTCATCAATGAAAACAATGACAAACTTGTCAAGGTATGGTCCACACACTCGGTTCATAAGGTCCATGAACACAGCTGGTGCATTAGTTAAACCAAACGGCATGACCATAAACTCGTAATGACCGTAACGTGTTCTGAAAGCAGTCTTTGGAATATCATCTTCTTTCACCCGCATTTGATGATACCCGGAACGTAAGTCAATCTTTGAATAAACAGACGAGCCTTGTAGTTGATCAAATAAGTCGTCGATTCTCGGTAGTGGGTAGCGGTTCTTGATGGTAAGTTTGTTCAACTCTCGGTAGTCGATACACAACCTGAATGTACCATCTTTCTTCTTGACAAACAAAACAGGAGCTCCCCACGGTGATGTGCTTGGTCGAATGAAACCACGCTCTAAAAGTTCTTGTAATTGGCTTTGCAGTTCTTTCATCTCGCTGGGTGCGAGTCTGTAAGGAGCACGAGCTATTGGTGCAGCTCCTGGTACAAGATCTATTTGAAATTCAACGGATCGATGTGGGGGTAATCCCGGTAATTCTTTCGGAAATACATCGGGAAATTCTTTTGCAATGGGAACATCATTGATGCTCTTTTCTTCAGTTTGTACTTTCTCGACGTGTGCTAGAACAGCATAGCAACCTTTTCTTATTAGTTTTTGTGCCTTCAAATTACTAATAAGATGTAGCTTCGTGTTGCCCTTTTCTCCGTACACCATTAAGGGTTTTCCTTTTTCTCGTATAATGCGAATTGCATTTTTGTAACAAACGATCTCCGCTTTCACTTCTTTCAACCAGTCCATACCGATTATCACATCAAAACTCCCTAACTCTACTGGTATCAAATCAATCTTAAATGTTTCGCTAACCAGTTTAATTTCTCGATTCCGACATATATTATCTGCTGAAATTAATTTACCATTTGCTAATTCGAGTAAAAATTTACTATCCAAAGGCGTCAATGGACAACTTAATTTAGCACAAAAATCTCTACTCATATAGCTTCTATCCGCACCCGAATCAAATAAAACGTAAGCAGATTTATTGTCAATAAGAAACGTACCCGTAACAAGCTCCGGGTCTTCCTGTGCCTCTACCGCATTAATATTGAAAACTCTTCCACGGCCTTGTCCATTCGTGTTCTCCTGGTTCGGGCAATTTCTAATAATGTGGCCTGGTTTTCCACATTTATAACAAACTACATTGGCATAACTTGCTCCGACACTACTTGCTCCGCCATTACTCGTTCCGACACCATTTGTTCCTTTCGTTCTATTAACCCCTGGTCCGTAGACCTCACACTTCGCCGCGCTATGACCATTTCTTTTACACTTGTTGCAAAATTTGGTGCAGAACCCCGAGTGATTCTTTTCACACCTTTGGCATAGCTGCTTCTGATTGTTGTTGTTGTTGTTGCGGTTATTATTGTTGTTGGGATGATTGTTGTAGTTGCTGTTGTTGTTGTTGTTGTTGTTGTTGTATTGGTGATTCTTATCACCGTTTTCCTCCCACTTTCTTTTGACTTGCTTCACATTGGCCTCTTCAGCAGTCTGTTCTTTAATTCTTTCTTCAATCTGGTTTACTAGTTTGTGAGCCATTCTACATGCCTGTTGTATGGAGGCGGGCTCGTGTGAACTTATATCTTCTTGGATTCTTTCCGGTAATCCTTTCACAAACGCGTCGATCTTCTCTTCCTCATCTTCGAATGCTCCCGGACACAATAGGCACAATTCTGTGAATCGTCTTTCGTACGTGGTAATATCAAATCCTTGGGTTCGTAACCCTCTAAGTTCTGTCTTGAGCTTATTGACCTCGGTTCTGGGACGGTACTTCTCGTTCATCAAGTGCTTGAATGCTGACCACGGTAGTGCGTACGCATCATCTTGTCCCACTTGCTATAGATAGGTATTCCACCATGTTAACGCAGAACCTGTGAAGGTATGCGTAGCGTACTTCACTTTGTCCTCTTCAGTACACTTACTTATGGCAAACACCGATTCAACCTTCTCGGTCCACCGTTTCAATCCGATCGGTCCTTCGGTTCCATCAAATTCCAAAGGTTTGCAGGCAGTGAATTCTTTGTAGGTGCATCCTACACGATTTCCTGTACTGCTAGATCCAAGGTTATTGTTGGTATGTAGCGCAGCCTGTACTGCGGCTATGTTTGAAGCTAGAAAAGTACGGAATTCCTCTTCATTCATATTCACGGTGTGTCGAGTAGTCGGTGCCATTTCCTTCAAAATAGTTAAATGGAACAAGTTAATCATACAGAATATTAAGAGTAGTTAATAGTATTTCGTAGCATAATATGAACTCATTTATAAAAGCTTTTTCTTCATATTAGCGTTTTATAAGTTTAAATTCGGGTAGTACCTACCCGTTAAGTTCATACTTAGTAGCTAATATACAATTCAACTACTACAATTCTATATGAAAAACTGATTGTAATAATATTTCGCGTTCAAACTTTTATACAATATTTTACAAACTTACAATACCGCTTATTTTACATAAAGCATGAAATATAGCACACAATAACTTTGATACAAGATAGTTGTGAAGACAATTCTAGCTAGTACACAAGTCGTTCGGCAAAGGCAATAAAGACACGTAATTCATACGTCCAGAAACAAGTCATGCATTCTGGTTTTACTAGGACTACTTCCCATCCTTGGTCTTGTGCAACATAACCGTTATGGCCGTTGATAAGACAGCGTGTTGTAACGTCATCAAAGGGACGAGGGTTACGTAATGTCCAACAGTCCCGTAATAATCTAAAAACCTCATTTCTTACCCCAATTACCGACTCCGTCACTTGTGGAAACGTTTTGTTTAATAGTTGTAGCCCGATGTTCTTGTTCTCACTTTGGTGAGAAGCGAACATTACTAATCCGTAAGCATAACATGCTTCTTTATGTTGCATGTTAGCCGCTTTTTCTAAATCACGAAGTCCAATATTCGGGTATATTGAGTCAAAATAATTTCTTAACCCGTTGCGTAAAATAGCATTTGGGTTCCCCGCAATATATGCGTCAAAGTAAACACATCGTAACTTATGGGTTTCCCAATGTGATATCCCCCATCTTTCAAACGAAAGTCTCTTATAAACCAAGACATTCTTGGAACGTTCTTCGAATGTCTTACAAACTGATCTCTCCTTAAATAGTTGTGCCGAAGAATTCTGGCCGACTCTAGACAAGATTTCATCAATCATGTCTCCGGGTAGGTCTCTTAAAATATTGGGTTGTCTATCCATTTTGTGTTTTTAAACTGTAAAATAGACAAGAGTTAGATTCATAAAAAAAATACTTATTAATACAAGCAATTTTTACAAATATCATAAAGCATAAGCACACTATATTACATATATTACTCCACACGAATATAACTATCTTATTCCGACTCGCTCATTTCTTCTTGTTCGGTTTTGGTTCGTTTTGCCAAGTTTCTAGGGATATATGATGTTCCCCTAATACGAGCCGTCGTTATCCACATTGGTTTAGAAAAACCTGGTGGTTTAGAGGTTCCCGGGTCATTGTTACAACTTAAGGACTTCGGGGGTTGACGATACATATAAAGTTCATCGGGGTTGGAATTAGATTTCTCTATTTTTATGCCCTTTCCCTTATTATTTTCTTTTGCCTTTTTAAATTCAGTTGGGGTAATTTCTATAACATCATCGGAATTCTCGTCGGAATCCGATTCATCGGAGAATTGGTAATCCTCCCAATATTTTGCTTCCTTGGCGGAAACACCATTGACCATAATTAACCTTGGTCGGTTGGTTGAGGATTCTCTTTTACTTAACCGTTTTATTATTTCCCCCACCAGTTCTATTTCTTCTTCCGGTTCCGATTCTTCTTCCGGTTCCGACTCTTCTTCCGGTTCCTCTTCGGGAACTTGTGAATCAGTCCACAAATCATTCCAATTTACATTTGACTCTTCATTATTATTAGGTGAGTCAATGGGACTTGTTCTAGAGGTAGACATCTATCACATAATATCAAACACGTTAAGAGATTAATATATCACATAATATTCATATGTTAAAAATATATAGTTTCCAACAAAAATGTTAAGCAATCATTTTTAAAGAAAACACGGTCGAAGTCCAGACTCACTAATGCATCCTAACAAACTCGATAAGACACACTAATGCAAATTTTCTGGTTCTCTAAGACCAACGCTCTGATACCAACTGAAATGTCCCGTTCTTATTGATTAAAAACGTTCCATATTAATTGATTTCGTTGCGAGGTTTTGACCTCTATATGAGACGTTTTTCAAAGACTGCATTCATTTTTAAAACAAACCATAACCTTTATTTCATAAATAAAGGTTTAAAAAGCTTTACGTAGATTATCAAATAATGATAATCTAAAATATCCTGTTTACACACGACCATTACATAATGGTTTACAATACAAATATGTTACATCGAAATCAGTTTCTTGAATGCAGTTTTTACACAATATCATACAAACATGGACTCCAAATCTTGTCCTTATTTTAGTATGCAACAGCGGAAGCTCTTAATATTCACCTGAGAATAAACATGCTTTAAACGTCAACAAAAATGTTGGTGAGTTATAGGTTTAACCTATATATATCAAATCGTAACAATAGACCACAAGATTTCATATTTCAATACACATCCCATACATAGAGATAAAAATCATTCATATGGTGAACACCTGGTAACCGACAATAACAAGATGCATATATAAGAATATCCCCATCATTCCGGGACACCCTTCGGATATGATATAAATTTCGAAGTACTAAAGCATCCGGTACTTTGGATGGGGTTTGTTAGGCCCAATAGATCTATCTTTAGGATTCGCGTCAATTAGGGTGTCTGTTCCCTAATTCTTAGATTACCAGACTTAATAAAAAGGGGCATATTCGATTTCGATAATTCAACCATAGAATGTAGTTTCACGTACTTGTGTCTATTTTGTAAATCATTTATAAAACCTGCATGTATTCTCATCCCAAAAATATTAGATTTTAAAAGTGGGACTATAACTCACTTTCACAGATTTTTACTTCGTCGGGAAGTAAGACTTGGCCACTGTTGATTCACGAACCTATAACAATATATACATATATATTAAAGTATGTTCAAAATATATTTACAACACTTTTAATATATTTTGATGTTTTAAGTTTATTAAGTCAGCTGTCCTCGTTAGTAACCTACAACTAGTTGTCCACAGTTAGATGTACAGAAATAAATCGATAAATATTATCTTGAATCAATCCACGACCCAGTGTATACGTATCTCAGTATTGATCACAACTCAAACTATATATATTTTGGAATCAACCTCAACCCTGTATAGCTAACTCCAACATTCACATATAGAGTGTCTATGGTTGTTCCGAAATATATATAGATGTGTCGACATGATAGGTCGAAACATTGTATACGTGTCTATGGTATCTCAAGATTACATAATATACAATACAAGTTGATTAAGTTATGGTTGGAATAGATTTGTTACCAATTTTCACGTAGCTAAAATGAGAAAAATTATCCAATCTTGTTTTACCCATAACTTCTTCATTTTAAATCCGTTTTGAGTGAATCAAATTGCTATGATTTCATATTGAACTCTATTTTATGAATCTAAACAGAAAAAGTATAGGTTTATAGTCGGAAAAATAAGTTACAAGTCGTTTTTGTAAAGGTAGTCATTTCAGTCGAAAGAACGACGTCTAGATGACCATTTTAGAAAACATACTTCCACTTTGAGTTTAACCATAATTTTTGGATATAGTTTCATGTTCATAATAAAAATCATTTTCTCAGAATAACAACTTTTAAATAAAAGTTTATCATTGTTTTTAATTAACTAACCCAAAACAGCCCGCGGTGTTACTACGACGGCGTAAATCCGGTTTTACGGTGTTTTTCGTGTTTCCAGGTTTTAAATCATTAAGTTAGCATATCATATAGATATAGAACATGTGTTTAGTTGATTTTAAAAGTCAAGTTAGAAGGATTAACTTTTGTTTGCGAACAAGTTTAGAATTAACTAAACTATGTTCTAGTGATTACAAGTTTAAACCTTCGAATAAGATAGCTTTATATGTATGAATAGAATGATGTTATGAACATCATTACTACCTTAATTTCCTTGGATAAACCTACTGGAAAAGAGAAAAATGGATCTAGCTTCAATGGATCCTTGGATGGCTCGAAGTTCTTGAAGCAGAATCATGACACGAAAACAAGTTCAAGTAAGATCATCACTTGAAATAAGATTGTTATAGTTATAGAAATTGAACCAAAGTTTGAATATGATTATTACCTTGTATTAGAATGATAACCTACTGTAAGAAACAAAGATTTCTTGAGGTTGGATGATCACCTTACAAGATTGGAAGTGAGCTAGCAAACTTGAAAGTATTCTTGATTTTATGAAACTAGAACTTTTGGAATTTATGAAGAACACTTAGAACTTGAAGATAGAACTTGAGAGAGATCAATTAGATGAAGAAAATTGAAGAATGAAAGTGTTTGTAGGTGTTTTTGGTCGTTGGTGTATGGATTAGATATAAAGGATATGTAATTTTGTTTTCATGTAAATAAGTCATGAATGATTACTCATATTTTTGTAATTTTATGAGATATTTCATGCTAGTTGCCAAATGATGGTTCCCACATGTGTTAGGTGACTCACATGGGCTGCTAAGAGCTGATCATTGGAGTGTATATACCAATAGTACATACATCTAAAAGCTGTGTATTGTACGAGTACGAATACGGGTGCATACGAGTAGAATTGTTGATGAAACTGAACGAGGATGTAATTGTAAGCATTTTTGTTAAGTAGAAGTATTTTGATAAGTGTATTGAAGTCTTTCAAAAGTGTATAAATACATATTAAAACACTACATGTATATACATTTTAACTGAGTCGTTAAGTCATCGTTAGTCGTTACATGTAAGTGTTGTTTTGAAACCTTTAGGTTAACGATCTTGTTAAATGTTGTTAACCCAATGTTTATAATATCAAATGAGATTTTAAATTATTATATTATCATGATATTATCATGTATGAATATCTCTTAATATGATATATATACATTAAATGTCTTTACAACGTTAATCGTTACATATATGTCTCGTTTAAAAATCATTAAGTTAGTAGTCTTGTTTTTACATATGTAGTTCATTGTTAATATACTTAATGATATGTTTACTTATCATAGTATCATGTTAACTATATATATATCCATATATATGTCATCATATAGTTTTTACAAGTTTTAACGTTCGTGAATCACCGGTCAACTTGGGTGGTCAATTGTCTATATGAAACATATTTCAATTAATCAAGTCTTAACAAGTTTGATTGCTTAACATGTTGGAAACATTTAATCATGTAAATATCAATCTCAATTAATATATATAAACATGGAAAAGTTCGGGTCACTACATCTCTCAAGTTCTATCTTCAAGTTCTAAGTGTTCTTCATAAATTCCAAAAGTTCTAGTTTCATAAAATCAAGAATACTTCCAAGATTGCAAGTTTACTTCCAAGTTTTCTAAATCCATTCCAAGTAATCATCCAAGATCAAGAAATCTTTGTTACTTAAAGAAGGTTATCTTTCTAATACAAGGTAATAATCATATTCAAACTTTAATTCAATTTCTATAACTATAACAATCTTATTTCGAGTGAAAATCTTACTTGAAATTGTTTTCGTGTCAAGATTCTGCTTCAAGAACTTTCAAGCCATCCAAGGATCCTTTGAAGCTAGATCTATTTTTCTCTTTTCCAGTAGGTTTATCCAAGGAACTTGAGGTAGTAATGATGTTCATAACATCATTCGATTCATACATATAAAGCTATCTTATTCGAAGGTTTAAACTTGTAATCACTAGAACATAGTTTAGTTAATTCTAAGCTTGTTCGCAAATAAAAGTTAATCCTTCTAACTTGACTTTTAAAATCAACTAAACACATGTTCTATATCTATATGATATGCTAACTTAATGATTTAAAACCTGGAAACACGAAAAACACCGTAAAACCGGATTTACGCCGTCGTAGTAACACCGCGGGCTGTTTTGGGTTAGTTAATTAAAAACTATGATAAACTTTGATTTAAAAGTTGTTATTATGGGAATATGATTTTTATTATGAACATGAAACTATATCCAAAAATTATGGTTAAACTCAAAGTGGAAGTATGTTTTCTAAAATGGTCATCTAGACGTCGTTCTTTCGACTGAAAAGACTACCTTTACAAAAATGACTTGTAACTTATTTTTCTGACTATAAACCTATACTTTTTCTGTTTAGATTCATAAAATAGAGTTCAATATGAAACCATATCAATTTGATTCACTCAAAACGGATTTAAAATGAAGAAGTTATGGGTAAAACAAGATTGGATAATTTTTCTCATTTTAGCTACGTGAAAATTGGTAACAAATCTATTCCAACCATAACTTAATCAAATTGTATTGTATATTATGTAATCTTGAGATACCATAGACACGTATACAATGTTTCGACCTATCATGTCGACACATCTATATATATTTCGGAACAACCATAGACACTCTATATGTGAATGTTGGAGTTAGCTATACAGGGTTGAGGTTGATTCCAAAATATATATAGCTTGAGTTGTGATCAATACTGAGATACGTATACACTGGGTCATGGATTGATTCAAGATAATATTTATCGATTTATTTCTGTACATCTAACGGTGGACAACTAGTTGTAGGTTACTAACGAGGACAGCTGACTTAATAAACTTAAAACATCAAAATATATTAAAAGTGTTGTAAATATATTTTGAACATACTTTGATATATATGTATATATTGTTATAGGTTCGTGAATCAACCAGTGGCCAAGTCATACTTCCCGACGAAGTAAAAATCTGTGAAAGTGAGTTATAGTCCCACTTTTAAAATCTAATGTTTTTGGGATGAGAATACATGCAGGTTTTATAAATGATTTACAAAATAGACACAAGTACGTGAAACTACATTCTATGGTTGAATTATCGAAATCGAATATGCCCATTTTTATTAAGTCTGGTAATCTAAGAATTAGGGAACAGACACCCTAATTGATGCGAATCCTAAAGATAGATCTATTGGGCCTAACAAACCCCATCCAAAGTACCGGATGCTTTAGTACTTCAAAATTTATATCATATCCGAAGGGTATCCCGGAATGATGGGGATATTCTTATATATGCATATTGTTAATGTCGGTTACCAGGTGTTCACCATATGAATGATTTTTATCTCTATGTATGGGATGTGTATTGAAATATGAAATCTTGTGGTCTATTGTTACGATTTGATATATATAGGTTAAACCTATAACTCACCAACATTTTTGTTAACGTTTAAAGCATGTTTATTCTCAGGTGAATACTAAGAGCTTCCGCTGTTGCATACTAACATAAGGACAAGATTTGGAGTCCATGTTTGTATGATATTGTGTAAAAACTGCATTCAAGAAACTGATTTCGATGTAACATATTTGTATTGTAAACCATTATGTAATGGTCGTGTGTAAACAGGATATTTTAGATTATCATTATTTGATAATCTACGTAAAGCTTTTTAAACCTTTATTTATGAAATAAAGGTTATGATTTGTTTTAAAAATGAATGCAGTCTTTGAAAAACGTCTCATATAGAGGTCAAAACCTCACAAAGAAATCAATTAATATGGAACGTTTTTAATCAATAAGAACGGGACATTTCAGTTGGTATCCGAGCGTTGGTCTTAGAGAAACAGAAATTTGCATTAGTGTGTCTTATCAAGTTTGTTAGGATGCATTAGTGAGTCTGGACTTCGACCGTGTTTTCTTTAAAAATGATTGCTTAACATTTTTGTTGGAAACTATATATTATTAACATGTATATATTATGTGATATATTAATCTCTTAACATGTTTGATATTGTGTGATAGATGTCTACCTCTAGCACAAATCCCATTGACTCACCTAATAATAACGAAGAGTCGAATATATATTGGACTGATTCACAAGTTCCCGAAGAAGAACCGGAAGAAGAATCAGAACCGGAAGAGGAGGAACCGGAGGAGGAAATAGAACCGGTGGGGGAAATAATAAAACGGTTAAGTAAAAGAAAATCCTCAACCAACCGACCAAGGTTAATTATGGTCAATGGTGTTTCCGCCAAGGAAGCAAAATATTGGGAGGATTACCAATTCTCCGATGAATCGGATTCCGACGAGAATTTCGATGATGTTATAAAAATTACCCCAACTGAATTTAAAAAGGCAAAAGAAAATAATAAGGGAAAGGGCATAAAAATAGAGAAATCTAATTCCAACCCCGATGAACTTTATATGTATCGTCAAGCCCCGAAGCCCTTAAGTTGTAACAATGACCCGGGAAACTCTAAACCACCAGGTTTTTCTAAACCGTTGTGGAAAACGACAGCTCGTATTAGGGGAACATCATATATCCCTAGAAACTTAGAATAATGAACCAAAATCGAAGAAGAATCGAGCGAGTTGGAATAAGATAGTTGTATTCGTGTGGTGTAATATATGTAATATAGTGTGCTTATGCTTTATGATATATGTAAAAATTGCTTGTATTAATAAGTATTTTTTAATTTTTTTTATGAATCTAACTCTTGTCTATTTTACAGTATAAAAACACAAAATGGACAGACAACCCAATATTTTAAGAGACCTACCCGGAGACATGATTGATGAAATCTTGTCTAGAGTCGGTCAGAATTCTTCGGCACAACTATTTACGGCGAAATCAGTTTGTAAGACATTCGAAGAACGTTCCAAGAATGTCTTGGTTTATAAGAGACTTTCGTTTGAAAGATGGGGGATATCACATTGGGAAACCCATAAGTTACGATGTGTTTACTTTGACGCATATATTGCGGGGAACCCAAATGCTATTTTACGCAACGGGTTAAGAAATTATTTTGACTCAATGTATCCTAATATAGGACTTCATGATTTAGAAAAAGCGGCTAACATGCAACATAAAGAAGCATGCTATGCTTACGGGTTAGTAATGTTCGCTTCTCACCAAAGTGAGAAAAAGAACATCGGGCTACAACTATTAAACAAAACGTTCCCACAAGTGACGGAGTCGGTAATTGGGGTAAGAAATGAAGTTTTTAGGTTATTACGAGACTGTTGGTCATTACGTAAACCTCGTCCCTTTGACGACATTACAACACGCTATCTTATCAACGGCCATAACAGTTATGTTCCACTAGACCAAGGATGGGAAGTAGTCCTAGTAAAACCAGAATGCATGACTTGTTTCTGGACTTATGAATTACATGTCTTTATTGCCTTTGCTGAACGACTTGTGTACTAGCTAGAATTATCTTCACAACTATCTTGTATCAAAGTTATTGTGTGCTATATTTCATGCTTTATGTAAAATAAGCGGTATTGTAAGTTTGTAAAATATTGTATAAAAGTTTGAACGCGAAATATTATTATAATCAGTTTTTCATATAGAATTGTAGTAGTTGAATTGTATATTAGCTACTAAGTATGAACTTAACGGGTAGGTACTACCCAAATTTAAACTTATAAAACGCTAATATGAAGAAAAAGCTTTTATAAATGAGTTCATATTATGCTACGAAATACTATTAACTACTCTTAATATTCTGTATGATTAACTTGTTCCATTTGACTATTCTGAAGGAAATGGCACCGACTACTCGACACACCGTGAATATGAATGAAGAGGAATTTCGTACTTTTCTAGCTTCAAACATAGCCGCAGTACAGGCTGCGCTACATACCAGCAATAACCTTGGATCTAGTAGTACAGGAAATCGTGTAGGATGCACCTACAAAGAATTCACTACCTGTAAACCTTTGGAATTTGATGGAACCGAAGGACCGATCGTATTGAAACGGTGGACCGAGAAGGTCAAATCGATGTTTGCCATAAGTAAGTGTACTGAAGAGGACAAAGTGAAGTACGCTACCCATACCTTCACAGGTTCTGCGTTAACATGGTGGAATACCTATCTAGAGCAAGTGGGACAAGATGATGCGTACACACAACCGTGGTCAGAATTCAAGCACTTGACGAACGAGAAGTACCGTCCCAGAACCGAGGTTAATAAGCTCAAGACAGAACTTAGAGGGTTACGAACCCAAGGATTTGATATTACCACGTACGAAAGACGATTCACAGAATTGTGCCTATTGTGTCCGGGAGCGTTCGAAGATGAGGAAGAGAAGATCGACGCGTTTGTGAAAGGATTACCGGAAAGAATCCAAGAAGATATAAGTTCACACGAGCCCGCCTCCATACAACAGGCATATAGAATGGCTCACAAACTAGTGAACCAGATTGAGGAAAGAATTAAAGAACAGACGGCTGAAGAGGCCAATGTGAAGCAAGTCAAAAGAAAGTGGGAGGAAAACGGTGATAAGAGTCACCAATACAACAACAACAGCAATTACAATAATAATCGCAACAATTATCCCAACAATCGCAACATCAATCGCAACTACAACAAACGGCCCAACAACAACAACAACAACAACAACAACAACAACAACAACACCAACAACAGCAACTACAACAATCATCCCAACAACAATAACAACCGCAACAACAACAACAACAACAACAATCAGAAGCAGCTATGCCAAAGGTGTGAAAAGTATCACTCGGGGTTCAGCACCAAATTTTGCAACAAGTGTAAAAGAAATGGTCATAGCGCGGCGAAGTGTGAGGTCTACGGACCAGGGGTTAACAGAACGAAAGGAACAAATGGTGTCGGAACGAGTAATGGCGGAGCAAGTAGTGTCAGAGCAAGTTATGCCAATGTAGTTTGTTATAAATGTGGAAAACTAGGCCACATTATTAGAAATTTCCCGAACCAGGAGAACATGAATGGACAAGGCCGCGGAAGAGTTTTCAATATTAATGCGGCAGAGGCACAGGAAGACCTGGAGCTTGTTACGGGTACGTTTCTTATTGACAATAAATCTGCTTACGTTTTATTTGATTCGGGTGCGGATAGAAGCTATATGAGTAGATATTTTTGTGCTAAATTAAGTTGTCCATTGACGCCGTTGGATAGTAAATTTTTACTCGAATTAGCAAAGGGTAAATTAATTTCAGCAGATAATATATGCCGGAATCGAGAAATTAAACTGGGTAGCGAAATATTTAAGATTGATTTGATACCAGTAGAGTTAGGGAGTTTTGATGTAATAGTTGGCATGGACTGGCTGAAGAAGGTGAAAGCAGAGATCGTATGTTATAAAAATGCAATTCGCATTGTACGAGAAGAAGGAGAACCCTTAATGGTGTACGGAGAAAAGGGCAACATGAAGCTACATCTTATTAGTAATTTGAAGGCACAAAAACTAATAAGAAAAGGTTGCTATGCTGTTCTAGCACACGTTGAGAAAGTACAAACTGAAGAAAAGAGCATCAATGATGTTCCCGTCACAAAATAATTTCCCGATGTATTTCCGAAAGAATTACCGGGACTACCTCCACATCGATCTATTGAATTTCAAATACATCTTGTACCAGGAGCTGCACCAATAGCTCGTGCTCCTTATAGACTCGCACCCAGCGAGATGAAAGAACTGCAAAGCCAACTGCAAGAACTATTAGAACGTGGTTTCATTCGACCAAGCACATCACCATGGGGAGCTCCTGTATTGTTTGTCAAGAAGAAGGATGGTACATTTAGGTTGTGTATTGACTACAGAGAGTTGAACAAACTTACCATCAAAAACCGTTATCTACTGTCGAGAATTAATGACTTATTTGATCAACTACAAGGCTCGTCGGTTTATTCGAAGATCGATTTACGTTCTGGATATCATCAAATGCGAGTAAAGGAGGATGACATTCCAAAAACTGCTTTTAGGGCGCGTTATACGAGTTTATGGTTATGCCATTTGGATTGACTAACGCACCAGCTATGTTCATGGACCTTATGAACCGAGTGTGTGGGCCATATCTTGACAAGTTTGTCATTGTTTTCATAAATGACATACTTATTTACTCAAAGAATGATCAAGAGCACGAAGAACATTTGAGAAAAGTGCTAGAAGTATTGAGGAAAGAAAAACTGTACGCTAAGTTTTCAAAGTGTGCATTTTGGTTGGAAGAAGTTCAATTCATCGGTCACATAGTGAACAAAGAAGGTATTAAGGT
Source organism: Rutidosis leptorrhynchoides (assembly GCF_046630445.1). NCBI lineage: Eukaryota > Viridiplantae > Streptophyta > Magnoliopsida > Asterales > Asteraceae > Rutidosis > Rutidosis leptorrhynchoides. The sequence continues at coordinate 207,090,068 of NC_092340.1, forward strand.
GGATCCGGCAAAGATAGAAACTGTTGAAAAGTGGGAAACCCCGAAAACTCCGAAACACATACGCCAGTTTTTAGGACTAGCTGGTTACTACAGAAGGTTCATCCAAGACTTTTCCAGAATAGCAAAACCCTTGACTGCATTAACGCATAAAGGGAAGAAATTTGAATGGAAGGATGAACAAGAGAAAGCGTTTCAGTTATTGAAGAAAAAGCTAACTACGGCACCTATATTGTCATTGCCTGAAGGGAATGATGATTTTGTGATTTATTGTGACGCATCAAAGCAAGGTCTCGGTTGTGTATTAATGTAACGAACGAAGGTGATTGCTTATGCGTCTAGACAATTGAAGATTCACGAACAAAATTATACGACGCGTGATTTGGAATTAGGTGCGGTTGTTTTTGCATTAAAGACTTGGAGGCACTACTTATATGGGGTCAAAAGTATTATATATACCGACCACAAAAGTCTTCAACACATATTTAATCAGAAACAACTGAATATGAGGCAGCGTAGGTGGATTGAATTGTTGAATGATTACGACTTTGAGATTCGTTACCACCCGGGGAAGGCAAATGTGGTAGCCGACGCCTTGAGCAGAAAGGATAGAGAACCATTCGAGTAAAATCTATGAATATAATGATTCACACTAACCTTACTACTCAAATAAAGGAGGCGCAACAAGGAGTTTTAAAAGAGGGAAATTTAAAGGATGAAATACCCAAAGGATCGGAGAAGCATCTTAATATTCGGGAAGACGGAACTCGGTATAGGGCTGAAAGAATTTGGGTACCAAAATTTGGAGATATGAGAGAAATGGTACTTAGAGAAGCTCATAAAACCAGATACTCAATACATCCTGGAACGGGGAAGATGTACAACGATCTTAAGAAACATTTTTGGTGGCCAGGTATGAAAGCCGATATTGCTAAATTTGTAGGAGAATGTTTGACGTGTTCTAAGGTCAAAGCTGAACATCAGAGACCATCAGGTCTACTACAACAACCTGAAATCCCGGAATGGAAATGGGAAAATATTACCATGGATTTCCTTACTAAATTGCCAAGGACTGCAAGTGGTTATGATACTATTTGGGTAATAGTTGATAGTCTCACCAAGTCAGCACACTTCCTGCCAATAAGAGAAGATGACAAGATGGAGAAATTAGCACGACTGTATTTGAAGGAAGTCGTCTCCAGACATGGAATACCAATCTCTATTATCTCTGATAGGGATGGCAGATTTATTTCAAGATTCTGGCAGACATTACAGCAAGCATTGGGAACTCGTCTAGACATGAGTACTGCCTATCATCCATAAACTGATGGGCAGAGTGAAAGGACGATACAAACGCTTGAAGACATGCTACGAGCTTGTGTTATTGATTTCAGAAACAGTTGGGATCGACATCTACCATTAGCAGAATTTTCCTACAACAACAGCTACCATTCAAGCATTGAGATGGAGCCGTTTGAAGCACTTTATGGTAGAAAGTGCAGGTCTTCGATTTGTTGGAGTGAAGTGGGGGAGAGACAGATTACGGGTCCGGAGATAATACAAGAAACTACCAAGAAAATCATCCAAATTCAACAAAGATTGAAAACCGCCCAGAGTCGACAAAAGAGCTAGGCGAACAGTAAAAGAAATGATATAGAGTTTGAAATTGGAGAAATGGTCATGCTTAAGGTTTCACCTTGGAAAGGCGTTGTTCGATTTGGTAAACGGGGGAAACTAAATCCAAGGTACATTGGACCATTCAAGATTATAGATCGTGTTGGACCAGTAGCTTACCAACTGGAGCTACCTCAACATGGATCGTGAGGTTAAGAGACTTAAACAATGAAAAACTTCAATTCATTGAAGAACCCGTCGAAATAATGGATCGTGAGGTTAAGAGACTTAAACAAAACAAGATAACGATTGTTAAGGTTCGATGGAATGCTCGTAGAGGACCCGAGTTCACCTGGGAGCGTGAAGATCAGATGAAGAAGAAATACCCGCATTTATTTCTAGAAGATACGTCAACACCTCCAACTGCTTAAAATTTCGGGACGAAATTTATTTAACGGGTAGGTACTGTAGTGACCCGAACTTTTCCATGTTTATATATATATTAAATGAAATTGTCATTTACATGATTAAGTGTTTCCAACATGTTAAGCAATCAAACTTGTTAAGACTTGATTAATTGAAATAGGTTTCATATAGACAATTGACCACCCAAGTTGACCGTTGATTCACGAACGTTAAAACTTGTAAAAACTATACGATGACATATATATGGTTATATATATAGTTAAAATTATTTTATTATAAGTATGTATCTCATTAGGTATTTTAATAATGAATTATATACATAAAAATGAGACTATTAATTTAAGAAACTCGAAAACGATATATATAACGATTATCGTTATAACAACGTCTTACTAGGTACATATGAATCATATTAAGATATTGATACACTTGGTTAATTATGTTAAATGATAAGTAAATATATTATTAAGTGTATTAACAATGAAATACATATGTAAAAATAAGACTACTAACTTAATGATTTCGAAACGAGACATATATGTAACGATTATAGTTGTAACGACATTTAACTGTATATATATCATACTAAGATATATTATATATCATAATATCATGATAATATAACAATTTAACATCTCATTTGTTATAATAAACAATGGGTTAACAACATTCAACAAGATCGTTAACCTAAAGGTTTCAAAACAACATTTACATGTAACGACTAACGATGACTTAACGACTCAGTTAAAATGTATATACATGTAATGTTTTAATATGTATTCATACACTTTTGAAAGACTTTAAGACACTTATCAAAATACTTCTACTTAACAAAAATGCTTACAATTACATCCTCGTTCAGTTTCATCAACAATTCTACTCGTATGCACCCTTATTCGTACTCGTACAATACACAGCTTTTAGATATATGTACTATTGGTATATACACTCCAATGATCAGCTCTTAGTAGCCCATGTGAGTCACCTAACACATGTGGGAACCATCATTTGGCAACTAGCATGAAATATCTCATAAAATTACAAAAATATGAGTAATCATTCATGACTTATTTACATGAAAACAAAATTACATATCCTTTATATCTAATCCATACACCAATGACCAAAAACACCTACAAACACTTTCATTCTTCAATTTTCTTCATCTAATTGATTTCTTTCAAGTTCTATCTTCAAGTTCTAAGTGTTCTTCATAAATTCCAAAAGTTCTAGTTTCATAAAATCAAGAATACTTCCAAGATTGCAAGTTTACTTCCAAGTTTTCTAAATCCATTCCAAGTAATCATCCAAGATCAAGAAACCTTTGTTACTTATAGTTGGTTATCTTTCTAATACAAGGTAATAATCATATTCAAACTTTAATTCAATTTCTATAACTATAACAATCTTATTTCGAGTGGAAATCTTACTTGAAATTGTTTTCGTGTCATGATTCTGCTTCAAGAACTTTCAAGCCATCCAAGGATCCTTTGAAGCTAGATCTATTTTTCTCATTTCCAGTAGGTTTATCCAAGGAACTTGAGGTAGTAATGATGTTCATAACATCATTCGATTCATACATATAAAGCCATCTTATTCGAAGGTTTAAACTTGTAATCACTAGAACATAGTTTAGTTAATTATAAACTTGTTCGCAAATAAAAGTTAATCCTTCTAACTTGACTTTTAAAATAAACTAACCACATGTTCTATATCTATATGATATGCTAACATAATGATTTAAAACCTGAAAACACGAAAAACACCGTAAAACCGGATTTACGCCGTCGTAGTAACACCGCGGGCTGTTTTGGGTTAGTTAATTAAAAACTATGATAAACTTTGATTTAAAATTTGTTATTCTGGGAAAATGATTTTTATTATGAACATGAAACTATATCCAAAAATTATGGTTAAAATCAAAGTGGAAGTATGTTTTCTAAAATGGTCATCTAGACGTCGTTCTTTCGACTGAAATGACTACCTTTACAAAAACGACTTGTAACTTATTTTTCTGACTATAAACCTATACTTTTTCTTTTTAGATTCATAAAATAGAGTTCAATATGAAACCATAGCAATTTGATTCACTCAAAACAAATTTAAAATGAAGAAGTTATGGGTAAAACAAGATTGGATAATTTTTCTCATTTTAGCTACGTGAAAATTGGTAACAAATCTATTTCAACCATAACTTAATCCACTTGTATTGTATATTATGTAATCTTGAGATACCATAGACACGTATACAATGTTTCGACCTATCATGTCGTCACATCTATATATATTTCGGAACAACCATAGACACTCTATATGTGAATGTTGGAGTTAGCTATACAGGGTTAAGGTTGATTCCAAAATATATATAGTTTGAGTTGTGATCAATACTGAGATACGTATACACTGGGTCGTGGATTGATTCAAGATAATATTTATCGATTTATTTCTGTACCTCTAACTGTGGACAACTAGTTGTAGGTTACTAACGAGGACAGCTGACTTAATAAACTTAAAACATCAAAATATATTAAAAGTGTTGTAAATATATTTTGAACATACTTTGATATATATGTATATATTGTTATAGGTTCGTGAATCAACCAGTGGCCAAGTCTTACTTCCCGACGAAGTAAAAATCTGTGAAACTTAGTTATAGTCCCACTTTTAAAATCTAATGTTTTTGGGATGAGAATACATGCAGGTTTTATAAATGATTTACAAAATAGACACAAGTACGTGAAACTACATTCTATGGTTGAATTATCGAAATTGAATATGCCCCTTTTTATTAAGTCTAGTAATCTAAGAATTAGGGAACAGACACCCTAATTGACGTGAAACCTAAAGATAGATCTATTGGGCCTAACAAACCCCATCCAAATTACCGGATGCTTTAGTACTTCGAAATTTATATCATATCCGAAGGGTGTCTCGGAATGATGGGGATATTCTTATATATGCATCTTGTTAATGTCGGTTACCAGGTGTTCACCATATGAATGATTTTTATCTCTATGTATGGGATGTGTATGGAAATATGAAATCTTGTGGTCTATTGTTACGATTTGATATATATAGGTTAAACCTATAACTCACCAACATTTTTGTTGACGTTTAAAGCATGTTTATTCTTAGGTGAATACTAAGAGCTTCCGCTGTTGCATACTAAAATACGGACAAGATTTGGAGTCCATGTTTGTATGATATTGTGTAAAAACTGCATTCAAGAAACTGATTTCGATGTAACATATTTGTATGGTAAACCATTATGTAATGGTCGTGTGTAAACAGGATATTTTAGATTTTCATTATTTGATAATCTACGTAAAGCTTTTTAAACCTTTATTTATGAAATAAAGGTTATGGTTTGTTTTAAAAATGAATGCAGTCTTTGAAAAACGTCTCATATAGAGGTCAAAACCTCGCAACGAAATCAATTAATATGGAACGTTTTTAATCAATAAGAACGGGACATTTCAACGAACCCAAGGATTTGATATTACCACGTATGAAAGACGATTCACAGAATTATGCCTATTGTGTCCGGGAGCGTTCGAAGATGAGGAAGAGAAGATCGACGCGTTTGTGAAAGGATTACCGGAAAGAATCCAAGAAGATATAAGTTCACACGAGCCCGCCTCCATACAACAGGCATATAGAATGGCTCACAAACTAGTGAACCAGATTGAAGAAAGAATTAAAGAACAGACTGCTGAAGAGGCCAATGTGAAGCAAGTCAAAAGAAAGTGGGAGGAAAACGGTGATAAGAATCACCAATACAACAACAACAGCAATTACAACAATAATCGTAACAACTATCCTAACAATCGCAACATCAATCGCAACTACAACAAATGGCCCAACAACAACAACAACAGCAGCAACTACAACAATCATCTTAACAACAATAATAACCGCAACAACAACAACAATCAGAAGCAGCTATGCCAAAGGTGTGAAAAGTATCACTCGGGGTTCTGCACCAAATTTTGCAACAAGTGTAAAAGAAATGGTCATAGCGCGGCGAAGTGTGAGGTTTATGGACCAGGGGTTAACAGAACGAAAGGAACAAATGGTGTCGGAATGAGTAATGGCGGAGCAAGTAGTGTCGGAGCAAGTTATGCCAATGTAGTTTGTTATAAATGTGGAAAACCGGGCCACATTATTAGAAATTGACCGAACCAGGAGAACACGAATGGACAAGGCCGTGGAAGAGTTTTCAATATTAATGCGGCAGAGGCACAGGAAGACCCAAAGCTTGTTACGGGTACGTTTCTTATTGACAATAAATCTGCTTACGTTTTATTTGATTCGGGTGCAGATAGAAGCTATATGAGTAGAGATTTTTGTGCTAAATTAAGTTGTCCATTGACGCCTTTGGATAGTAAATTTTTACTCGAATTAGCAAATGGTAAATTAATTTCAGCAGATAATATATGTCGGAATCGAGAAATTAAACTGGTTAGCGAAACATTTAAGATTGACTTGATACCAGTGGAGTTAGGGAGTTTTGATGTGATAATCGGTATGGAATGGTTGAAAGAAGTGAAAGCAGAGATCGTTTGTTACAAAAATGCAATTCGCATTATACGAGAAAAAGGAAAACCCTTAATGGTGTACGGAGAAAAGGGCAACACGAAGCTACATCTTATTAGTAATTTGAAGGCACAAAAACTAATAAGAAAAGGTTGCTATGCTGTTCTAGCACATGTCGAGAAAGTACAAACTGAAGAAAAGAGCATCAATGATGTTCCCGTCGCAAAAGAATTTCCCGAAGTATTTCCGAAAGAATTACTGAGATTACCCCCACATCGATACGTTGAATTTCAAATAGATCTTGTACCAGGAGCTGCACCAATAGCTCGTGCTCCTTACAGACTCACACCCAGCGAGATGAAAGAACTGTAAAGCCAATTACAAGAACTTTTAGAGCGTGGTTTCATTCGACCAAGCACATCACCGTGGGGAGCTCCTGTTTTGTTTGTCAAGAAGAAAGATGGTACATTCAGGTTATGTATCGACTACCGAGAGTTGAACAAACTTACCATCAAGAACCGCTACCCACTACTGAGAATCGACGACTTATTTGATCAACTACAAGGCTCGTCTGTTTATTCAAAGATTGACTTACGTTCCGGGTATCATCAAATGCGGGTGAAAGAAGATGATATTCTAAAGACTGCTTTCAGAACACGTTACGATCATTACGAGTTTATGGTCATTCCGTTTGGTTTATGAAATGCCCCGTTCATATACAATATAAACGATTCACAATAGTTGATTACATCGTGAGGTAATTGACCTCTATATGATACATTTTACAAACATTGCATTCGTTTTTAAAAGACAAACTTTCATCACATTGAAAGTTGACGACATGCATACCATTTCATAATATATCCAGACTATAAATGACTTGATAATAATCTTGATGAACTCTATGACCCGAATGCAACGTCTTTTGAAACATGCCATGAATGACTCCAAGTAATATCTCTAAAATGAGCAAATGCACAGCGGAATATTTCTTTCATACCTGAGAATAAACATGCTTTAAAGTGTCAACCAAAAGGTTGGTGAGTTCATAGGTTTATCATAAAACAATAAAATTTATCATTTTGATAGACCACAAAATTTAAATCCTGCATGGTACAAATGGGCCCGAATCCTATACCCACCTGTAATGTACATGCGATATCTTTTAAATACAGTACATCTTTCTCGTGTATGAAATCATCTTTCATAAATCTTAGTAACCGTTCACATATCTTGTGCACAAAATAACATACACATAACCTGTGTATAAAATCATTCTCTCGATACATAACATTCACTTTTCATTTCTTTCATAACTTGGCTTGGTAACCGACCTTAACATATAATGCGCATAATAATATCCCCAAAACAGAACATCTCGTCTGTATAATAATCATATAAACTTCGAAGTACTAAACACCACGCCCACTAGCCCTTTCGTCTAGTGAACATTCTGGGTGGGGGTGTTAAGCCCGGTAGCTACCTTTAAGATTCGCGTCAATTAGGCGTGCACTAATTCTCAAAATTAATGATGTTCCCTAATTCTTAGGTTACCAAGCAATAATAATCAGGGGAAAAATATTCATATCAATTGTGGCAATTATCATGTCCACATAATTCAATGGTGGTAATTATCACGTCCACATAATTCATTCGAGGAATGTTTTACTTGTGTCTATCTCGTCAAACATTTATAAAAGCATTTCATGTATTCGCAGTTCAAAATGTATTTGAAGAAATGTTTTGCTAAAGAAGATCTCACTATTCCATTGGACGAAATCCAAATCAATGAAAAACTTCAATTCATTGAAGAACCCGTCGAAATAATGGATCGTGAGGTTAAGAGACTTAAACAAAACAAGATACCGATTGTTAAGGTTCGATGGAATGCTCGTAGAGGACCCGAGTTCACCTGGGAGCATGAAGATCAGATGAAGAAGAAATACCCGCATTTATTTCCAGAAGATACGTCAACACCTCCAACTGCTTAAAATTTCGGGACGAAATTTATTTAATGGGTAGGTACTGTAGTGAGCCGAACTTTTCCATGTTTATATATATATTAAATGAAATTGTTATTTACATGATTAAGTGTTTCCAACATGTTAAGCAATCAAACTTGTTAAGGCTTGATTAATTGAAATAGGTTTCATATAGACAATTGACCACCCAAGTTGACCGGTGATTCACGAACGTTAAAACTTGTAAAAACTATACGATGACATATATATGGTTATATATATAGTTAACATGATTTTATTATAAGTATGTATCTCATTAGGTATTTTAACAATGAGTTATATACATAAAAATGAGACTATTAATTTAAGAAACTCGAAAACGATATATATAACGATTATCGTTATAACAACGTCTTACTAGGTACATATGAATCATATTAAGATATTGATACACTTGGTTAATTATTTTAAATGATAAGTAAATATATTATTAATTGTATTAACAATGAAATACATATGTAAAAATAAGACTACTAACTTAATGATTTCGAAACGAGACATATATGTAACGATTATAGTTGTAACGACATTTAACTGTATATATATCATACTAAGATATATTATATATCATAATATCATGATAATATAACAATTTAACATCTCATTTGTTATAATAAACAATGGGTTAACAACATTCAACAAGATCGTTAACCTAAAGGGTTCAAAACAACATTTACATGTAACGACTAACGATGACTTAACGACTCAGTTAAAATGTATATACATGTAGTGTTTTAATATGTATTCATACACTTTTGAAAGACTTTAAGACACTTATCAAAATACTTCTACTTAACAAAAATGCTTACAATTACATCCTCGTTCAGTTTCATCAACAATTCTACTCGTATGCACCCGTATTCGTACTCGTACAATACACAGCTTTTAGATGTATGTACTATTGGTATATACACTCCAATGATCAGCTCTTAGTAGCCCATGTGAGTCACCTAACACATGTGGGAACCATCATTTGGCAACTAGCATGAAATATCTCATAAAATTACAAAAATATGAGTAATCATTCATGACTTATTTACATGAAAACAAAATTACATATCCTTTATATCTAATCCATACACCAACGACCAAAAACACCTACAAACACTTTCATTCTTCAATTTTCTTCATCTAATTGATTTCTCTCAAGTTCTATCTTCAAGTTCTAAGTGTTCTTCATAAATTCAAAAGTTCTAGTTTCATAAAATCAAGAATACTTCCAAGATTGCAAGTTTACTTCCAAGTTTTCTAAATCCATTCCAAGTAATCATCCAAGATCAAGAAACCTTTGTTAATTATAGTAGGTTATCTTTCTAATACAAGGTAATAATCATATTCAAACTTTAATTCAATTTCTATAACTATAACAATCTTATTTCGAGTGGAAATCTTACTTGAAATTGTTTTCGTGTCATTATTCTGCTTCAAGAACTTTCAAGCCATCCAAGGATCCTTTGAAGCTAGATCTATTTTTCTCATTTCCAGTAGGTTTATCCAAGGAACTTGAGGTAGTAATGATGTTAATAACATCATTCGATTCATACATATAAAGCTATCTTATTCGAAGGTTTAAACTTGTAATCACTAGAACATAGTTTAGTTAATTCTAAACTTGTTCGCAAATAAAAGTTAATCCTTCTAACTTGACTTTTAAAATAAACTAACCACATGTTCTATATCTATATGATATGCTAACTTAATGATTTAAAACCTGGAAACACGAAAAACACCGTAAAACCGAATTTACGCCGTCGTAGTAACACCGCGGGCTGTTTTGGGTTAGTTAATTAAAAACTATGATAAACTTTGATTTAAAATTTGTTATTCTGGGAAAATGATTTTTATTATGAACATGAAACTATATCCAAAAATTATGGTTAAACTCAAAGTGGAAGTATGTTTTCTAAAATGGTCATCTAGACGTCGTTCTTTCGACTGAAATGACTACCTTTACAAAAACGACTTGTAACTTATTTTTTTGACTATAAACCTATACTTTTTCTTTTTAGATTCATAAAATAGAGTTCAATATGAAACCATAGCAATTTGATTCACTCAAAACGAATTTAAAATGAAGAAGTTATGGGTAAAACAAGATTGGATAATTTTTCTCATTTTAGCTACGTGAAAATTGTTAACAAATCTATTCCAACCATAACTTAATCCACTTGTATTTTATATTATGTAATCTTGAGATACCATAGACACGTATACAATGTTTCGACCTATCATGTCGTCACATCTATATATATTTCGGAACAACCATATACACTCTATATGTGAATGTTGGAGTTAGCTATACAGGGTTAAGGTTGATTCCAAAATATATATAGTTTGAGTTGTGATCAATACTGAGATACGTATACACTGGGTCGTGGATTGATTCAAGATAATATTTATCGATTTATTTCTGTACATCTAACTGTGGACAACTAGTTGTAGGTTACTAACGAGGACAGCTGACTTAATAAACTTAAAACATCAAAATATATTAAAAGTGTTGTAAATATATTTTGAACATACTTTGATATATATGTTTATATTGTTATAGGTTCGTGAATCAACCAGTGGCCAAGTCTTACTTCCCGACGAAGTAAAAATCTGTGAAACTTAGTTATAGTCCCACTTTTAAAATCTAATGTTTTTGGGATGAGAATACATGCAGGTTTTATAAATGATTTACAAAATAGACACAAGTACGTGAAACTACATTCTATGGTTGAATTATCGAAATTGAATATGCCCCTTTTTATTAAGTCTAATAATCTAAGAATTAGGGAACAGACACCCTAATTGACGTGAAACCTAAAGATAGATCTATTAGGCCTAACAAACCCCATCCAAATTACCGGATGCTTTAGTATTTCGAAATTTATATCATATCCGAAGGGTGTCTCGGAATGATGGGGATATTCTTATATATGCATCTTGTTAATGTCGGTTACCAGGTGTTCACCATATGAATGATTTTTATCTCTATGTATGGGATGTGTATTGAAATATGAAATCTTGTGGTCTATTGTTACGATTTGATATATATAGGTTAAACCTATAACTCACCAACATTTTTGTTGACGTTTAAAGCATGTTTATTCTCAGGTGAATACTAAGAGCTTCCGCTATTGCATACTAAAATACGGACAAGATTTGGAGTCCATGTTTGTATGATATTGTGTAAAAACTGCATTCAAGAAACTGATTTCGATGTAACATATTTGTATGGTAAACCATTATGTAATGGTCGTGTGTAAACAGGATATTTTAGATTATCATTATTTGATAATCTACGTAAAGCTTTTTAAACCTTTATTTATGAAATAAAGGTTATGGTTTGTTTTAAAAATGAATGCAGTCTTTGAAAAACGTCTCATATAGAGGTCAAAACCTCGCAACGAAATCAATTAATACGGAACGTTTTTAATCAATAAGAACGGGACATTTCAACGAACCCAAGGATTTGATATTACCACGTATGAAAGACGATTCACAGAATTATGCCTATTGTGTCCGGGAGCGTTCGAAGATGAGGAAGAGAAGATCGACGCGTTTGTGAAAGGATTACCGGAAAGAATCCAAGAAGATATAAGTTCACAAGAGCCCGCCTCCATACAACAGGCATGTAGAATGGCTCACAAACTAGTGAACCAGATTGAAGAAAGAATTAATGAACAGACTGCTGAAGAGGCCAATGTGAAGCAAGTCAAAAGAAAGTGGGAGGAAAACGGTGATAAGAATCACCAATACAACAACAACAGCAATTACAACAATAATCGCAACAACTATCCTAACAATCGCAACATCAATCGCAACTACAACAAACGGCCCAACAACAACAACAACAACAGCAACTACAACAATCATCTTAACAACAATAATAACCGCAACAACAACAACAATCAGAAGCAGCTATGCCAAAGGTGTGAAAAGTATCACTCGGGGTTCTGCACCAAATTTTGAAACAAGTGTAAAAGAAATGGTCATAGCACGGCGAAGTGTGAGGTTTATGGACCAGGGGTAAACAGAACGAAAGGAACAAATAGTGTCGGAATGAGTAATGGTGGAGCAAGTAGTGTCGGAGCAAGTTATGCCAATGTAGTTTGTTATAAATGTGGAAAACCGGGCCACATTATTAGAAATTGCCCGAACCAGGAGAACACGAATGGACAAGGCCGCGGAAGAGTTTTCAATATTAATGCGGCAGAAGCACAGGAAGACCCGGAGCTTGTTACGGGTACGTTTCTTATTGACAATAAATCTGCTTACGTTTTATTTGATTCGGGTGCAGATAGAAGCTATATGAGTAGAGATTTTTGTGCTAAATTAAGTTGTCCATTGACGCCTTTGGATAGTAAATATTTACTCGAATTAGCAAATGGTAAATTAATTTCAGCAGATAATATATGTCGGAATCGAGAAATTAAACTGGTTAGCGAAACATTTAAGATTGACTTGATACCAGTAGAGTTAGGGAGTTTTGATGTGATAATCGGTATGGAATGGTTGAAAGAAGTGAAAGCAGAGATCGTTTGTTACAAAAATGCAATTCGCATTATACGAGAAAAAGGAAAACCCTTAATGGTGTACGGAGAAAAGGGCAACACGAAGCTACATCTTATTAGTAATTTGAAGGCACAAAAACTAATAAGAAAAGGTTGCTATGCTGTTCTAGCACACGTCGAGAAAGTACAAACTGAAGAAAAGAGCATCAATGATGTTCCCGTCGCAAAAGAATTTCCCGAAGTATTTCCGAAAGAATTACTGAGATTACCCCCACATCGATCCGTTGAATTTCAAATAGATCTTGTACCAGGAGCTGCACCAATAGCTCGTGCTCCTTACAGACTCGCACCCAGCGAGATGAAAGAACTGCAAAGCCAATTACAAGAACTTTTAGAGCGTGGTTTCATTCGACCAAGCACATCACCTTGGGGAGCTCCTGTTTTGTTTGTCAAGAAGAAGGATGGTACATTCAGGTTGTGTATCGACTACCGAGAGTTGAACAAACTTACCATCAAGAACCGCTACCCACTACCGAGAATCGACGACTTATTTGATCAACTACAAGGCTCGTCTGTTTATTCAAAGATTGACTTACGTTCCGGGTATCATCAAATGCGGGTGAAAGAAGATGATATTCCAAAGACTGCTTTCAGAACACGTTACGATCATTACGAGTTTATGATCATGCCGTTTGGTTTATGAAATTCCCCGTTCATATACAATATAAACGATTCACAATAGTTGATTACATCGTGAGGTAATTGACCTCTATATGATACATTTTACAAACATTGCATTCGTTTTTAAAAGACAAACTTTCATCACATTGAAAGTTGACGACATGCTTACCATTTCATAATATATCCAGACTATAAATGACTTGATAATAATCTTGATGAACTCTATGACCCGAATGCAACGTCTTTTGAAACATGCCATGAATGACTCCAAGTAATATCTCTAAAATGAGCAAATGCACAGCGGAATATTTCTTTCATACCTGAGAATAAACATGCTTTAAAGTGTCAACCAAAAGGTTGGTGAGTTCATAGGTTTATCATAAAACAATAAAATTTATCATTTTGATAGACCACAAAATTTAAATCCTGCATGGTACAAATGGGCCCGAATCCTATACCCACTTGTAATGTACATGCGATATCTTTTAAATACAGTACATCTTTCTCGTGTATGAAATCATCTTTCATAAATCTTAGTAACCGTTCACATATCTTGTGCACAAAATAACATACACATAACCTGTGTATAAAATCATTCTCTCGATACATAACATTCACTTTTCATTTCTTTCATAACTTGGCTTGGTAACCGACCTTAACATATAATGCGCATAATAATATCCCCAAAACAGAACATCTCGTCTGTATAATAATCATATAAACTTCGAAGTACTAAACACCACGCCCACTAGCCCTTTCGTCTAGTGAACATTCTGGGTGGGGGTGTTAAGCCCGGTAGCTACCTTTAAGATTCGCGTCAATTAGGCGTGCACTAATTCTCAAAATTAATGATGTTCCCTAATTCTTAGGTTACCAAGCAATAATAATCAGGGGAAAAATATTCATATCAATTGTGGCAATTATCACGTCCACATAATTCAATGGTGGCAATTATCACGTCCACATAATTCATTCGAGGAATGTTTTGCTTGTGTCTATCTCGTCAAACATTTATAAAAGCATTTCATGTATTCGCTGTTCAAAATGTATTTCAAAAGCATTTAATAAAACAGTTGTAAAAGTAGCGCATGTATTCTCAGTCCCAAAAATGTAAAGAGTAAAAGGGAATCAAATGAACTCACCTATTGTATTTTGTAGTAAAAATACATATGACGACAATGAACAAAAGTAGGGTTGGCCCCGGATTCACGAACCTCTTAAGAAGAACGGATCCTAAAAAAAATAGACCCCTGCAGGGCTCGAACCCGTGACCACTCGCAAACCCACTAACACTCTTGACCACTCCTCCAGTTCCTGTTTTCTGTTCTAACACCCCGTTTATTTTTATAAAACCCATTAGTGTAACTCATCTTCTTCATCTATCAATCATTGGAACTCGTACCACTCATAATCTCAACATCCTAATTTGTTTTAGTAATCAGAAACGAACCCGAAGTAATACGTAACAATTATTTTAACAGAAAATTGAACAATAAAATAAAAAAATAAAATGAAAACAGCAGGTCTGTTGTTCACAGAAATACCATGAAAAAAAAATTGATTTCGAAATAGAGAGCGTTTTGGACAAAGGTTATAATACAAAATGTGTTTCAAATCTCTTCTATAACCTATAGAAATTATCAATTCAAACTAAAACCTACAAACTAGTTCCAATTTCTCTATGAACAGAAGTTTGACTTTCAAAAAGATTAACTTTGACTCAGAAATTCGTTCATGATTTAGCAAATTGAGATATGAGATTTTTCATACACGTTCACTAGATGAATTGCGAGATATCTGCACTTTTACATTTCTTCAATTTGTTCCAAATCAGATTGGTGGTTAATTGTGTTCGGTTATATGACAGAAAGACAGAAAATATAAATATAAAGAACTCCATTGTTTTATCAATTAGCAAGAGAGGATGATTTAGTGCGGGTTAAATGATTGATTCAACATAATAATTGATTGATATAAGATGAATGTGTGGCTCAACCAAAAATCACGGATACGCAGCAGTAATAGACAAAGAAGAAAAAAACTGATTGATACACTTATACACGTGATATATTATCTGTTTCCATTTTCTAATAAAAATTAAATTTTTTTTACTATATTAATAATATGTTAATAATAATGATAATAATAATAAAAATAAAAATAATAAAATGATAAAAACATCAAAATAATACTTAATGATAATAGATATAAAGATAAGAGTAATAAAATAATGATAATAATAACACTAATAAAGATAATAGTAATAAAATTAATAATATTAATATAAAATAATAATAATAATAATAATATTAAACATGACAGATTATATATTTTAAATTTCATTACAATTGATTATTTTAATAATACTGATATTACTAAAAATAATAATAATACTAATTATAATAATGTTAATTATTATTAATGATAAATAATATTAGCAACAATAATACCATATTATATATATATATCAAATTCGCATCTATAGATTATATCTTTAAAGTAATAATATTCATAACACTATTATTGATATAAATTTTGAATATGATAATGATATTATAATATCCATTTTAAATTTAATATATGAGTATTACATATATTGATTATGTAACATATATGTATCATATGCATTATAAAATAACTTATCTTGAATATTACAATTTAATCTATATCACTATAATTATATATAGAATTCATATATTTAAATATAAATTTTATTTTAATTACAGTTTAATGATTTTATATCTTATTTTACATATTTAATTATATTTTATTATTTTAACTATTATATATATATATATATATATATATATATATATACATACCTACATTTATATTCTTATATTTTATTTACAAACAATTGTTCGTGAATCGTCGAAACTGGTCGAAGATAATTGAACACATGAACATAGTTCCAAATTTTTCGATACTCAACATTATAGACTTTTCTTATCGTGTCGAAATCATCTAGAATTAAGTTTAAATTTGGTCAGAAATTTTCGGGTCGTCATAGTTTAACTTGTAGTGACCCGAACTTTTCCATGTTTATATATATTAATTGAGATTGATATTTACATGATTAAATGTTTTCAACATGTTAAGCAATCAAACTTGTTAAGACTTGATTAATTGAAATATGTTTCATATAGACAATTGACCACCCAAGTTGACCGGTGATTCACGAACATTAAAACTTGTAAAAACTATATGATGACATATATATGGATATATATATAGTTAACATGATACTATGATAAGTAAACATATCATTAAGTATATTAACACTGAACTACATATGTAAAAACAAGACTACTAACTTAATGATTTTTAAACGAGACATATATGTAATGATTATCGTTGTAAAGACATTTAATGTATATATATCATATTAAGAGATATTCATACATGATAATATCATGATAATATAATAATTTAAAATCTCATTTGATATTATAAACATTGGGTTAACAACATTTAACAAGATCGTTAACCTACAGGTTTCAAAACAACACTTACATGTAACGACTAACGATGACTTAACGACTCAGTTAAAATGTATATACATGTAGTGTTTTAATATGTATTTATACACTTTTGAAAGACTTCAATACACTTATCAAAATACTTCTACTTAACAAAAATGCTTACAATTACATCCTCGTTCAGTTTCATCAACAATTCTACTCGTATGCACCCGTATTCGTACTCGTACAATACACAGCTTTTAGATGTATGTACTATTGGTATATACACTCCAATTATTAGCTCTTAGTAGCCCATTTGAGTCACCTAATACATTTGGGAACCATCATTTGGAAACTAGCA
This sequence comes from Rutidosis leptorrhynchoides, assembly GCF_046630445.1. Lineage (NCBI taxonomy): Eukaryota > Viridiplantae > Streptophyta > Magnoliopsida > Asterales > Asteraceae > Rutidosis > Rutidosis leptorrhynchoides. The sequence continues at coordinate 207,107,664 of NC_092340.1, forward strand.
TGAAATATCTCATAAAATTACAAAAATATGAGTAATCATTCATGACTTATTTACATGAAAACAAAATTACATATCCTTTATATCTAATCCATACACCAACGACCAAAAATACCTACAAACACTTTCATTCTTCAATTTTCTTCATCTAATTGATCTCTCTCAAGTTCTATCTTCAAGTTCTAAGTGTTCTTCATATATTCTACAAGTTCTAGTTACATAAAATCAAGAATACTTTCAAGTTTGCTAGCTCACTTCCAATCTTGTAAAGTGATCATCCAACCTCAAGAAATCTTTGTTTCTTACATTAGGTTATCATTCTAATACAAGGTAATAATCATATTCAAACTTTGGTTCAATTTCTATAACTATAACAATCTTATTTCAAGTGATGATCTTACTTGAACTTGTTTTCGTGTCATGATTCTGCTTCAAGAACTTCGAGCCATCCAAGGATCCGTTGAAGCTAGATCCATTTTTCTCTTTTCCAGTAGGTTTATCCAAGGAACTTAAGGTAGTAATGATGTTCATAACATCATTTGATTCATACATATAAAGCTATCTTATTCGAAGGTTTAAACTTGTAATCACTAGAACATAGTTTAATTAGTTCTAAACTTGTTCGCAAATAAAAGTTAATCCTTCTAACTTGACTTTTAAAATCAACTAAACACATGTTCTATATCTATATGATATGCTAACTTAATGATTTAAAACCTGGAGACACGAAAAACACCGTAAAACCGGATTTACGCCGTCGTAGTAACACCGCGGGCTGTTTTGGGTTAGTTAATTAAAAACTATGATAAACTTTGATTTAAAAGTTGTTATTCTGAGAAAATGATTTTTATTATGAACATGAAACTATATCCAAAAATTATGGTTAAACTCAAAGTGGAAGTATGTTTTCTAAAATGGTCATCTAGACGTCGTTTTTTTGACTGAAATGACTACCTTTACAAAAATGACTTGTAACTTATTTTTATGACTATAAACCTATACTTTTTCTGTTTAGATTCATAAAATAGAGTTCAATATGAAACCATAGCAATTTGATTCACTCAAAACGGATTTAAAATGAAGAAGTTATGGGTAAAACAAGATTGGATAATTTTTCTCATTTTAGCTACGTGAAAATTGGTAACAAATCTATTCCAACCATAACTTAATCAACTTGTATTGTATATTATGTAATCTTGAGATACCATAGACACGTATACAATGTTTCGACCTATCATGTCGACACATCTATATATATTTCGGAACAACCATAGACACTCTATATGTGAATGTTGGAGTTAGCTATACAGGGTTGAGGTTGATTCCAAAATATATATAGTTTGAGTTGTGATCAATACTGAGATACGTATACACTGGGTCGTGGATTGATTCAAGATAATATTTATCGATTTATTTCTGTACATCTAACTGTGGACAACTAGTTGTAGGTTACTAACGAGGACAGCTGACTTAATAAACTTAAAACATCAAAATATATTAAAAGTGTTGTAAATATATTTTGAACATACTTTGATATATATGTATATATTTTTATAGGTTCGTGAATCAACCAGTGGCCAAGTCTTACTTCCCGACGAAGTAAAAATCTGTGAAAGTGAGTTATAGTCCCACTTTTAAAATCTAATATTTTTGAGATGAGAATACATGCAGGTTTTATAAATGATTTACAAAATAGACACAAGTACGTGAAACTACATTCTATGGTTGAATTATCGAAATCGAATATGCCCCTTTTTATTAAGTCTGGTAATCTAAGAATTAGGGAACATACACCCTAATTGACGTGAATCCTAAAGATAGATCTATTGGGCCTAACAAACCCCATCCAAAGTACCGGATGCTTTAGTACTTCGAAATTTATATCATATCCGAAGGGTGTCCCGGAATGATGGGGATATTCTTATATATGCATCTTGTTAATGTCGGTTACCAGGTGTTCACCATGTGAATGATTTTTATCTCTATGTATGGGATGTGTATTGAAATATGAAATCTTGTGGTCTATTATTATGATTTGATATATATAGGTTAAACCTATAACTCACCAACATTTTTGTTGACGTTTTAAGCATGTTTATTCTCAGGTGATTATTAAGAGCTTCCGCTGTCGCATACTTAAATAAGGACGAGATTTGGAGTCCATGCTTGTATGATATTGTTTAAAAACTGCATTCAAGAAACTTATTTTGTTGTAACATATTTGTATTGTAAACCATTATGTAATGGTCGTGTGTAAACAGGATATTTTAGATTATCATTATTTGATAATCTACGTAAAGCTTTTTTAAACCTTTATTGATGAAATAAAGGTTATGGTTTGTTTTAAAAATGAATGCAGTCTTTGAAAAACGTCTCATATTGAGGTCAAAACCTCGCAACGAAATCAATTAATATGGAACGTTTTTAATCAATAAGAACGGGACATTTCATAACTAATTCACCAGCTGTGTTCATGGACCTTATGAACCGAGTGTGTGGACCATACATTGACAAGTTTGTCATTATTTTCATTGATGACATACTTATTTACTCAAAGAATGACCAAGAACACGGTGAACATTTGAGAAAGGTGTTAGAAGTATTGAGGAAGGAAGAATTGTACGCTAAATTTTCAAAGTGTGTATTTTGGTTGTAAGAAGTTCAATTCCTCGGTCACATAGTGAACAAAGAAGGTATTAAGGTGGATCCGGCAAAGATAGAAACTATTGAAAAGTGGGAAACCCCGAAAACTCCGAAACACATACGCCAGTTTTTAGGACTAGCTGGTTACTACAGAAGGTTCATCCAAGACTTTTCTAGAATAGCAAAACCCTTGACTGCATTAACGCATAAAGGGAAGAAATTTGAATGGAAGGATGAACAAGAGAAAGCGTTTCAGTTATTGAAGAAAAAGCTAACTACGGCACCTATATTGTCATTGCCTGAAGGGAATGATGATTTTGTGATTTATTGTGACGCATCAAAGCAAGGTCTCGGTTGTGTATTAATGCAACGAACGAAGGTGATTGCTTATGCATCTAGACAATTGAAGATTCACGAACAAAATTATATGACGCTTGATTTGGAATTAGGCGCGTTGTTTTTGCATTAAAGACTTGGAGGCACTACTTATATGGGGTCAAAAGTATTATATATACCAACCACAAAAGTCTTCAACACATATTTAATCGGAAACAGCTGAATATGAGGCAGCGTAGGTGGATTGAATTGTTGAATGATTACGACTTTGAGATTCGTTACCACCCGGGGAAGGCAAATGTGGTAGCCGATACCTTGAGCAGGAAGGACAGAGAACTCATTCGAGTAAAATCTATGAATATAATGATTCACAATAACCTTACAACTTAAATAAAGGAGGCGCAACAAGGAGTTTTAAAAGAGGGAAATTTAAAGGATGAAATATCCAAAGGATCGAAGAAGCATCTTAATATTCGGGAAGACGGAACCCGATATAGGGCTGAAAGGATTTGGGTACCACAATTTGGAGATATGAGAGAAATGGTACTTAGAGAAGCTCATAAAACCAGATACTCAATACATCCTGGAATGGGGAAGATGTACAAGGATCTCAAGAAACATTTTTGGTGGCCGGGTATGAAAGCCGATGTTGCTAAATACGTAGGAGAATGTTTGACGTGTTCTAAGGTCAAAGCTAAGCATCAGAAACCATCAGGTCTACTTCAACAATCCGAAATCTCGGAATGGAAATAGAAAAACATTACTATGTATTTCATCACTAAATTGCCAAGGACTGCAAGTGGTTTTGATACTATTTGGGTAATAGTTAATCGTCTCACCAAATCAGCATACTTCCTGCCAATAAGAGAAGATGACAAGATGGATAAGTTAGCACGACTGTATTTGAAGGAAGTCGTCTCCAGACATGGAATACCAATCTCTATTATCTCTGATAGGGATGACAGATTTATTTCAAGATTCTGGCAGACATTACAGCAAGCATTAGGAACTCGTCTAGACATGAGTACTGCCTATCATCCACAAACTGATGGGCAGATTGAAAGGACGATACAAACGCTTGAAGACATGCTACGAGCATGTGTTATTGATTTCGAAAACAGTTGCGATCGACACCTACCGTTAGCAGAATTTTGAAAACCGCTCAAAGTCGACAAAAGAGCTACGCGGACAGTAAAAGAAAAGATATAGAGTTTGAAATTGGAGAAATGGTCATGCTTAAGGTTTCACCTTGGAAAGGCGTTGTTCGATTTGGTAAACGGGGGAAACTAAATCCAAGGTACATTGGACCATTCAAGACTATAGATCGTGTCGGACCAGTAGCTTACCAACTGGAGCTACCTCAACAACTCGCGGCTGTACATAACACTTGCCACGTCTCAAATTTGAAGAAATGGTTTTGCTAAAGAAGATCTCACTATTCCGTTGGACGAAATCCAAATCAATGAAAAACTTCAATTCATTGAAGAACCCGTCGAAATAATGGATCGTCAGGTTAAGAGACTTAAACAAAACAAGATACCGATTATTAAGGTTTGATGGAATGCTCGTAGAGGACCCGAGTTCACCTGGGAGCGTGAAGATCAGATGAAGAAGAAATACCCGCATCTATTTCTAGAAGATTCGTCAACACTTTCAACAGCTTAAAATTTCGGGACGAAATTTATTTAACGGGTAGGTACTGTAGTGACCCGAACTTTTCCATGTTTATATATATTAAATAAAATTGATATTTACATGATTAAGTGTTTCCAACATGTTAAGCAATCAAACTTATTAAGACTTGATTAATTGGAATATGTTTCATATAGACAAATGACCACCCAAGTTGACCGGTGATTCACGAACGTTAAAACTTGTAAAAACTATACGATGACATATATATGGTTATATATATAGTTAATATGATTTTATTATAAGTATGTATCTCATTAGGCATTTTAACAATGAGTTATATACATAAAAATGAGACTATTAAATTAAGAAACTCAAAAACGATATATATAACGATTATCGTTATAACGTCTTACTAGGTACATATGAATTATATTAAGATATTGATACACTTGGTTAATTATGTTAAATGATAAGAAAATATATCATTAAGTGTATTAACAATGAACTACATATGTAAAAATAAGACTACTAACTTAATGATTTTGAAACGAGACATATATGTAACGATTATCGTTGTAACGACATTTAATGTATATAGATCATATTAAGAGATATTCGTAAATCATAATATCATGATAATATAATAATTTAAAATCTCATTTGATATTATAAACATTGGGTTAACAACATTTAACAAGATCGTTAACCTAAAGGTTTCAAAACAACATTTACATGTAACGACTAACGATGACTTAACGACTCAGTTAAAATGTATATACATGTAGTGTTTTAATATGTATTCATACACTTTTTAAAGACTTCAAGACACTTATAAAAATACTTCTACTTAACAAAAATGCTTACAATTACATCCTCGTTCAGTTTCATCAACAAATCTACTCGTATGCACCTGTATTCGTACTCGTACAATATACAGCTTTTAGATGTATGTACTATTGGTATATACACTCCAATGATCAGCTCTTAGCAGCCCATGTGAGTCACCTAACACATGTAGTAACCATCATTTGGCAACTAGCATGAAATATCTCATAAAATTACAAAAATATGAGTAATCATTCATGACTTATTTACATGAAAATAAAATTACATATCCTTTATATCTAATCCATACATCAATGACCAAAAACACCTACAAACACTTTCATTCTTCAATTTTCTTCATCTAATTGATCTCTTTCAAGTTCTATCTTCAAGTTCTAAGTGTTCTTCATAAATTCCAAAAGTTCTAGTTTCATAAAATCAAGAATACTTCCAAGATTGCAAGTTTACTTCCAAGTTTTCTAAATCCATTCCACGTAATCATCCAAGATCAAGAAACCTTTGTTACTTACAGTAGGTTATCCTTATAATACAAGGTAATAATCATATTCAAACTTTAATTCAATTTCTATAATTATAACAATCTTATTTCGAGTGGAAATCTTACTTGAAATTGTTTTCGTGTCATGATTCTGCTTCAAGAACTTTCAAGCCATCCAAGGATCCTTTGAAGCTAGATCCATTTTTTTAATTTCCAGTAGGTTTATCCAAGGAACTTGAGGTAGTAATGATGTTCATAACATCATTCGATTCATACATAAAAAGCTGTCTTATTCAACGTTATAAACTTGTAATCACTAGAACATAGTTTAGTTAATTCTAAACTTGTTCACAAATAAAGTTAATCCTTCTAACTAGACTTTTAAAATCAACTAAACACATTTTCTATATCTATATGATATGCTAACTTAATGATTTAAAACCCAGAAACACGATAAACACCATAAAACTGGATATACGCCGTCGTAGTAAAACCGGGGGCTGTTTTGGTTGGGATAATTAAAAGCTAAGAAGAACTTTGATTTAAAAGCTATACTTCTGGAAAAATGATTTTTCTTATGAACATGAAACTATATCCAAAAATCATGGTTAAACTCAAAGTGAAAGTATGTTTTTCAAAATGGTCATCAAGATGTCGTTCTTTCGACGGAAATGACTACCTCTTTCAAAAATGACTTTTAACTTATATTTCCAACTATAAACTTATACTTTTTCTATTTATATTTATAAATCTAAGTTCAATACGAAACCGTGGCCACTGGAATCACTCAAAACGGATTAGAAACGAAGAAATGGCGAGTAAAACAAGATTGATAAAAACTACTCATTTTACCTACGTGAAAATTAGTAATAAATCTATTCCAACCATAACCTAATCAACTTATATTGTATATTATGTAATCTTGAGATACCATAGACACGTATACAATGTTTCGACCTATCATGTCGACCCATCTATATATATATATTGCGAAACAACCATAGACACTCTATATATGAATGTTGGAGTTAGCTATACAGGGTTGAGGTTGATTCCAAAATATATATATATAGTTTGAGTTGTGATCAATAATGAGATACGTATACACTGGGTCGTGGATTGATTCAAGATAATATTTATCGATTTATTTCTATACATCTAACTGTGGACAACTAGTTATAGGTTACTAACGAGGACAGCTGACTTAATAAACTTAAAACATCAAAATGTATTAAAAGTATTGTAAATATATTTTAAACATACTTTGATATATATATGTATATATTGTTATAGGTTAGTGAATCAACCAGTGGCCAAGTCTTACTTCCCGACGAAGTAAAAATCTGTGAAAGTGAGTTATAGTCCCACTTTTAAAATCTAATATTTTTGGGATGAGAGTACATGTAGGTTTTATAAATGATTTACAAAATAGACACAAGTACGTGAAACTACATTCTATGGTTGAATTATCGAAATCGAATATGCCCCTTTTTATTAAGTCTGGTAATCTAAGAATTAGGGAACATACACCCTAATTGACGCGAATCCTAAAGATAGATCTATTGGGCCTAACAAACCCCATCCAAAGTACCGGATGCTTTAGTACTTCGAAATTTATATCATATCCGAAGGGTGTCCCAGAATGATGGGGATATTCTTATATATGCATCTTGTTAATGTCAGTTACCAGGTGTTCACCATATGAATGATTTTTATCTCTATGTATGGGATGTGTATTAAAATATGAAATCTTGTGGTCTATTGTTACGATTTGATATATATAGGTTAAACTTATAACTCACCAACATTTTTGTTGACGTTTAAAGCATGTTTATTCTCAGGTGAATACTAAGAGCTTCCGCTGTTGCATACTAAAATAAGGACAAGATTTGGAGTCCATGTTTGTATGATATTGTGTAAAAACTGTATTCAAGAAACTGATTTCGATGTAACATATTTGTATTGTAAACCATTATGTAATGGTCGTGTGTAAACAGGATATTTTAGATTATCATTATTTGATAATCTACGTAAAGTTTTTTAAACCTTTATTTATGAAATAAAGGTTATGGTTTGTTTTAAAAATGAATGCAGTCTTTGAAAAAACGTCTCATATAGAGGTCAAAACCTCGCAACGAAATCAATTAATATGGAACGTTTTTAATCAATAAGAACGGGACATTTCATTATGTGTGCGTGTGTGTGCGTCGAGGACTTGATTTCTGTAATAGGATGCAACAAGTCTAATGATGGTGGTATTGGTTTACAATCGGTAGAGTGTGTGGTTAGAGAATCGTGTAGGGATTCTAGTTGTGTTTTGCCTTGGAATTGGCGAGTCGAGGAGTCTTTTAGTCGTTCAATTCATGTGAGTGAGACCCTTATGGCGATGATTGTGTTGGTGAATTGTGGATTATGGGGTAACATACCTAATGGAATATCCTTTGTAGTAGTAGTTTTATCGAGGTGTGGAAGGATATAAGACTTGGTGTTTCCAAGCATCTCCTTAGTGTTAGATGAAGGGCTTCGTTAGGCTATATCGTTGGCCTTGTGGAATTACGGGTAGCGTGTGATCGCTAGTAACTTTCGATAATACAATAAACCGTAAGGTTTGTCGGGTAGGTATGACTTCGGGTCATTATTGTGGAGAGATGGGTAATATCGGGTGGATGAAACCTAAAGATCGAGTTTCTAAATTCGGTAAGTTGTGGTAGGGGTCTGCATGACACTGCGTCAGGTGCCTTCTTATACCTGCTAGTGTAATGTTCAACTCCGGTGATGGTGTGATCACTTTGTACTTGGGGTTCCCGTGAAATACCATTGGAAGCATCGGAGATTGTAATAGTGATCGACGGGTGATAGTAATTCGACGGTTGCAAAAGTTGAAGTTTAAGAGCATTGTGGTAAATACTTCTTATGAAGTGACGGATGATCGAATCTTGTTGCTCTTAAGTGATAGATGGGTAAAGATGACAGGTGAGCCGATGATGGACTTAATGGTCGGTTAGGCCGAAGGTTATGAAGAAGTGTTGATATTGCGGGAATTATTGCGCCGGATTGGTCACTCTCCTCCATGAGAGTGAGAAATTGTTGATAAAGGTTCGTTGCGTGGAAGGTCAGGGTGATCTCGACTGAGATGCATGACTGATTAAGCGGAGTGGCATATGCCTATGCTTAGAGGCGTACGTGGGACTTTGGTGGAGTTCGCTTTGCGAATGATAAAGGGCTATTAGTTGTGATTTGTGGTATGAAGGTGCGGGTTATCGCGTGTACAACATCTCAAATGATTGTGTATGATGGCTCTGAGAGCCTAAAGTGAATTTGCGGTAATTTGGTGTGTATGACCAACGATGAGAATGGTCATATGTGTCATGGAATGACAATTCTGTAGGATGTTATCATCTTGGCAGTGAGAATGTGGAGCTGAATCCTAAGTGGGGGAGTTTTTACTGCCGCCCGAGGAATCTCCGGTGGTGTTAGATCAAGTGAAGTGTAAGTCTTCTTGTGTAAGGTGGTCGTGCAATACCAAGTGCGGTATAAGACCAAGTGTGAAGTTTGAGATCACAGACGTGAGAGAATGTAACTGTCATTACGGGTGCTCTCGTGATATAAACTTGGGTTGGTGCGAAACTTGGATAGTACTGTTGAGTGTGTACGAGTTCGACATTGTGGTGGATACTGTATTTTCCCCGTCAGAAAACGTGATCTTGGAAATTTTCAGTGGATTATTCCACTTTATGGATGATTGTGAGGCGGGGAGTGTCAGTTCCGAATGTCTCACATAGAGACACTCGGATGTTGTTTGTTTGCGAGGGTGTGTTCCCTAGTGATGCGACCTATTGGTTGCATTGAAATATCGAGGTCATCCTTAACGGACGGTCTAGGTAGGAGGATTCACCCGGTATTGGTGAATATTTGGTGGGTCGTGTGGCGAATCGCGGTATTGTTGTGATGATAATTCGGTGTTGACGGGATTCTGGTATACGAATAGTTTCCATGCTAGTACTAGGAAGTCGTAATTGTAAGGATGCGTTGGAGGGTTTAGGGGAGAAATCCTGAGTCGAGTATTGATGTTTTGTCTAGCTCGTGGTGTATTGTTGTCGTCCTGGATTAATCCAGAGACTGATGGTCGTGTGCGGATCGATTGATGGGAAAGTTGTGTTCCCAGTATGATTATTTGGGGATACCGAAATTTCTTCGTTGAAGGAATAACCTGATGGTGGTGACAGGGGAAGTTGGTTCTTGATTCGGAGAACATTCGTGATTGACCGGTTGAGTGATGTGTTTATGAACCGACGAAGTATGGAGTTTAATGAGGCATGGATCCTTCTCAATTTGGATTAATGGAAGACTTGGTTCACAGCGTAGTAGACCTAGTAGATCGCGTTGGGTGATATAGTTATGGATTTACTTTGTTAAGAGTTTTAGTCGAGAGAACTTGAAGGGATAATGGTGTTTTCCGTATTTTGATGTTGAGTGTATGAGATATCGCTGGTTGCAGTAATGCACGCTAGTTATTATTTGTGACGACCCGAAAATTTCCGACCAAATTTAAACTTAACCTTTATATGTTTCCGACACGATAAGCAGAATTTGTAATGTTGAATCTCAAAAAGTTTGGAACTACATTCATGTAATCAATTATCCTTTGACCGTGTTCGACGATTCACGAACAATTATGTGTATATAGATATGTATATATAATATATAATATTAACTGAAAACATTAACAAAGTATTAGATATATGATACTTTACATGAACGTATTTGTTTCGATATATTTATTGACAGAATTAAGAGATAATATCAAATGATTGAATTATCAGATACATTATGATATGATTACGGGCCTATGTTATGAGGTCCACTGTGATTTAAGAAATCTATTCTTTTTGACCACTCATTACTTAACTAGTATGATAAAATAACGATATTTATATTTTATTTTATCAAATATATATAACGATTTAAATTAATATTATATATATTTATACGCGTATTATACGTACATAGTTTTATACTTTTACTATACTTTAACTTTACCTTTACTTTACTTTTACTTTACTTTAACTTTAATAATTCATACTTTAATAATTCACTTTAATAATTCATACTTTAATAATTCACTTTAATAATTCATACTTTAATAATTCACTTTAATAATTCACTTTAATAATTCATACTTTAATAATTCACTTTAATAATTCATACTTTAATAATTCACTTTAATAATTCATACTTTAATAATTCACTTTAATAATTCATACTTTAATAATTCACTTTAATAATTCAAAAAACTATTATAAATAGAATTCAATAGGTTTTATTATTTCATAGAAACTTGAAAATATATTTCTCTAAACTCTCTCAATCGAATTACACATATATATTTTCTTTGTATTATTTCAAGATATTATTAGTATACATAAAATACTACGACGGAGTTATATTCAGACGATTTTAAAATAAGTTTTCAAACGGGATAGAGCTAAGGAAATTATGGGTTATAGCTATGGAGGTTATGGGTATTGATCGAGGGTATTGCTCGTGAGGTCAACCTAACGTTTATCATTTTCGTTTCGTCTACGTACTTTTCTGCAATATTGAATCTCAATATTGATACGTGAGCACTCATAACTTAACTTTTATATTTCAATAGTGTATCCTGACTAGTGCTCGAGTATATAGGATTATGCATGCTTGTACATTCGATATTGTCCTTAGATAGGTTTGTTGAATCCTGAATTAAATACATATGCTACTGAGATAGGGTATATGATATGTATATCATTGGAAAGCTAGCAAAAAATGAAGAACTTTTCATTTAGATATCGAATGGTTTCGATGAACGGATTAGAAGTTATAGTCAACTGAATTTTAGTATTATTGTTAAAATGATTATTATTACTATCGTCGTTATTATTTTAATAGAAATATCATTGTTATTATAAAATATCATTATTACTATTATGTTAGTATTATCATTTTTTCATAATAACATTTTTAGTAAATATAAATATTGTTATTTTTTTATAGAATAATAATAATTATTATTACAAAATAATACAACTTTTACTTATTATTATTATGATCAATATTATTTTATCAAATAAATAGGGGATACAAAGATATTTTTCACCACGCGTAATATAATTACATTAATAATACTTACCACTATAGTTTTACGATATTAAGTGAACTTTATAAATTTTACTACTTAAGATATATAAAAGTATATTTTATCATATATAAACGTTAATATAAATTTTTATTAATAAATGACTTTTATTATTATAAAATCTAATAAATATATATATTTAAATATATAAAATGACTATAGTTAACTTATATAATAAACACGTATAAATTTTAGAAGTCATTTTGGGTTAAGTTGACTTTTGTTGACTTTTGCATATTAGTCTCGAGCATTAGGATTGTGGTACACTATGACTTGACCAAAAATTGTTAGACAAATATTGACCAACATATAAATATATATAATTAATATAGGTTCGTGAATCTGAGGCCAACCTTGCACTTGTTAAATGACGTTATATGTATTTTTACTACGAAATACAGTATGGTGAGTTTCATTACTCCCTTTTTATATATATTTTTGGGCTGAGAATACATGCGCTGTTTTATAAATGTTTTACGAAATAGGTACAAGTACTAAAACTAATTCTATGTGGGTTTAAACCAGAAATATACCCTTAGCTTGGTAACATTAAACTACTTGTCTATGTACGGTAGGCGCGAATCCTAAAGATAGATCTATTGGGCCTGACAAACCCCATCCTGACTATGGGATACTTTAGTACTTCGAGGTTATTTTAAACACACCTGATCTGGTGTACTTCAGAGGGTAAAACATGAACGTTAAGGCTTGTTACCGGGTGCCTACAACTTATAGAATACTTTTATACACTCGCGAATGTACTGATATTTATAGAAACTGAAATCTTGTGGTCTATTACTATTACGGAAATGATTGATTATGATAAACTAATGAACTCACCACCAACCTTTTGGTTGACACTTTAAAGCATGTTTATTCTCAGGTAGTAAAGAAATCTTCCGCCGTGCATTAGCTCATTTTAAGGATATTACTTGGAGTCATTCATGACATACTTTGAAAGACGTTGCATTCGAGTCGTTGAGTTCATCAAGATTAATATTAAGTCAATTATAGTTGGATGTAATATGAAATGGTATGCATGCGGTCAATTTTTGATGTAAAGAAAGTTTGTCTTTTAAAAACGAATGCAATGTTTGTAAAACGTATCATATAGAGGTCAAATACCTCGCGATGTAATCAACTATTGTGAATCGTTTATAATGTATATGAACGGATCCTTTCATTATTAGCGTGTAGTGAAATCTTCAGATTAACGGAAGATGTTATGGATGTCGAGCCTGGTTGTGTTTCGTAGGATTGTAGGGCGTGGTCCCTATTGTATGTAAGGGTTAAGGTAATGTAGTACTTACCTCTTGGTAAGCGATGAGGATCACGGGGACGTGATCCATTATAAGTGGGAGGGAGTTGTAACACCCCATTTTTCTAAACATGACGCTCGGGGCATCATACGGAGTCCGAGGATAGGTGTTTAATCTTTATGACGCATTTACTTGACCACATTTGACTTTGGATGTTCTTAAAAAGTGGAATTGGGTGAATTAGGTCACTTATCGCATTTTAATAGGGTATATCGCGTTTGGGGATGTCGCAGTCCGCGACAAACAGGATCAAAACGCGATGGCTAATTTCCTCGAAGCCTGGTCACATTGTCGCATTTTAGTTGGATGTATCGCGTCTGGGTGTGTTGTGAAACGCGACAGGTGGTCGCGAAATGCAACAGACGTGCTGAATAACTATTTTGAACTCGTTTTTGGGGTTTAATTTGGGGGTATTTGTGTCATTTCACTTGAGGACAGGTTATATGCTTGAGAACTGATTCAAATCTCAACCTTATCTCATTCCTCACTCTTTCACCTACACACTTTCAATCTAGAGAGAGTTAGAATTTTAGAGAGAGAGAGAGAGAGAGAGAGAGCTTGGTTTGAGGAAGAAGAAGAGTGAATGAGGTCAAGTCGCGAGAGTTAAAGTTGTTCATCTCGTTCCTAGCTACATTTTGGTAGTGGTGGTAAGTTCTAACTCCGAATTTAATTGTTTAAGGTTCTTGTTCATGTTTGGGGTTTGAGCTAGTTAGGGTTATAAACCCCATTTCTCATGAAATTGGGGGTTTTGTTGTATGTATTGTGTAAGTAAACCCGATTATTGTGAGTTTAGGGTTTGATGATGAATTTGGAAGTATTTGTCATGGATTTGAGTGTTAGTCAGTAGTTTGTAAGTGTATTGGTGGTTTTGATGTTCTTAAGAACATATCTGTTGGTCAAAATGGGTGTTAACCTTGATTTGGTGTCAAACTAAGTTACGAATCAAGATGTGATGAACCAAGCATATAAATGTTTGATTCAAGTGTTAAATGGTGTTTGCGAAAGTTAATCACTAGTCATTAGTAGTTAAGGATGTTTTTGTGGATTGTGTCAAAACGAGTAAATTGAAATGGATCAAAATTGGTAATGACACTAGTCTTGGTCAAATAGATGTTTAAACACGTGTGTTAAGTGTTAAATGGCTTTTTTGGAAGTAATCGCGCATGAGAAGTGATTTCGGGTCAAAGTGATATTTTAAACATAAGTCAAACGTGGTCAAAGCAATATGGGTCAATATTGCACGTGTTGGGGTTTTGGTGTAAATGACGTTCGAAATGATTACTACCTAAGTAGTAATTTAGTGTTAAGACTTAGGTTGGTCTAATTGGTGTAAAATATAAATTGGGTTAAATTGTACTTTGTAGAGTGGGTTTGAATTACCACCCGAAGTGGTAATTGGTTTGTGTCCATTAGGTATTAAATGGGCGGGTTTTGGTGAGCAATGTGTAATCCCTCGGTTAAGGGATGTTTGTGTCGAGTTCTCTTTTAGAGAATGGCTATTTATGTGTATGTTGTACCTATGTGTGATATAGATGGTTACTTGCTCGGATTTGAGGACGGAGATCATGTTATACATGACTTGTGCGGACATTCCAATGTGAGTGGAATATCTATGTATGTATGTATATGATTTATTTTCCCGTATTAATTATGCACATAGCCGTGTTTGTGCACATGTGTGACAACCCGGGAATTTCCGACCAGATTTAAACTTAATCTTGAATTGATTTCAACATGATAAGCAAAGTCTATTTAATTGAATCTCAAAATCTTTGAACTATTTACATGTATACATTTAATCCTTAACTATGCCTGACGATTCACGAACAATTGTGTATAAATAAGTATGTAAATATATATATATATATATATATATATATATATATATATATATATATATATATATATATATATATATATATATATATATATATATATCAAAATAAAGATAAGTATTACATAAGTAATGAAATGTAAAGTTAATATATTATTTGAAATTACAAGTTAGAATATAAACGATATACTAATATTATTTTTATTACTTTCATTACTATTACTAATTACTAATGGTAATATTCATATTAATATTTGTATTATTAGTATTATTAATTTTAATATGAGATATAAATATATATATAAAAGTTGATATGTATAAGTTGTTATATTATTAATATTAATATTATCAGTAATAATATTAACATTATTATAACTAAATTTATTAGTATCAAGTATTATTATCATACTTGTATTATTATTATTATTATTATTATTATTATTATTATTATTATTATTATTATTATTATTATTATTATTATTATTATTATTATTATTATGATTATCTTTATAAATATTATGATTAAATATCATTATTAATAATATTATTAACAATTATTATTATCATTTATATTAATAAGAATTACTAATATTAATATAATTATTAATATAAATTTTATAAAATTACAAACTAAATAAGATTCAGTCGTATTAAATGTAGTGACCCGAACTTTTCCATGTTTATATATATTAATTGAGATTGATGTTTACATGATTAAATGTTTCCAACATGTTAAGCAATCAAACTTGTTAAGACTTGATTAATTGAAATAGGTTTCATATAGACAATTGACCACCCAAGTTGACCGGTGATTCACGAACGTTAAAACTTGTAAAAAAACTATATGATGACATATATATGGTTATATATATAGTTAACATGATATTATGATAAGTAAACATATCATTAATTATATTAACAATGAACTACATATGTAAAAACAAGACTACTAACTTAATGATTTTGAAATGAGACATATATGTAACGTTTATCGTTGTAACGACATTTAATGTATATATATCATATTAAGAGATATTCGTACATCATAATATCATGATAATATAATAATTTAAAATCTCTTTTGTTATTATAAACATTGGGTTAACAACATTTAACAAGATCGTTAACCTAAAGGTTTCAAAACAACACTTACATGTAACGACTAACGATGACTTAACGACTCAGTTAAAATGTATATACATGTAGTGTTTTAATATGTATTTATACACTTTTGAAAGACTTCAATACACTTATCAAAATACTTCTACTTAACAAAAATGCTTACAATTACATTCTCGTTCAGTTTCATCAACAATTCTACTCGTATGCACCCGTATTCGTACTCGTACAATACACAGCTTTTAGATGTATGTACTATTGGTATATACACTCCAATGATCAGCTCTTAGCAGCCCATGTGAGTCACCTAACACATGTGGGAACCATCATTTGGCAACTAGCATGAAATATCTCATAAGATTACAAAAATATGAGTAATCATTCATGACTTATTTACATGAAAACAAAATTACATATCCTTTATATCTAATCCATACACCAACGACCAAAAACACCTACAAACACTTTCATTCTTCAATTTTCTTCATCTAATTGAACTCTCTCAAGTTCTATCTTCAAGTTCTAAGTGTTCTTCATAAATTCCAAAAGTTCTAGTTTCATAAAATCAAGAATACTTTCAAGTTTGCTAGCTCACTTCCAATCTTGTAAGGTGATCATCCAACCTCAAGAAATCTTTGTTTCTTACAGTAGGTTATCATTCTAATACAAGGTAATAATCGTATTCAAACTTTGGTTCAATTTCTATAACTATAACAATCTTATTTCAAGTGATGATCTTACTTGAACTTGTTTTCGTGTCATGATTTTGCTTCAAGAACTTTGAGCCATCCAAGGATCCATTGAAGCTAGATCCATTTTTCTCTTTTCCAGTAGGTTCATCCAAGGAACTTAAGGTAGTAATGATGTTCATAACATCATTCGATTCATACATATAAAGCTATCTTATTCGAAGGTTTAAACTTGTAATCACTAGAACATAGTTTAGTTAATTCTAAACTTGTTCGCAAACAAAAGTTAATCCTTCTAACTTGACTTTTAAAATCAACTAAACACATGTTCTATATCTATATGATATGCTAACTTAATGATTTAAAAACCTGGAAACACGAAAAACACCGTAAAACCGGATTTACGCCGTCGTAGTAACACCGCGGGCTGTTTTGGGTTAGTTAATTAAAAACTATGATAAACTTTGATTTAAAAGTTGTTATTCTGAGAAAATGATTTTTATTATGAACATGAAACTATATCCAAAAATTATGGTTAAACTCAAAGTGGAAGTATGTTTTCTAAAATGGTCATCTAGACGTCGTTCTTTCGACTGAAATGACTACCTTTACAAAAACGACTTGTAACTTATTTTTCCGACTAGAAACCTATACTTTTTTTGTTTAGATTCATAAAATAGAGTTCAATATGAAACCATAGCAATTTGATTCACTCAAAACGGATTTAAAATGAAGAAGTTATGGGTAAAACAAGATTGGATAATTTTTCTCATTTTAGCTACGTGAAAATTGGTAACAAATCTATTCCAACCATAACTTAATCAACTTGTATTATATATTATGTAATCTTGAGATACCATAGACACGTATACAATGTTTCGACCTATCATGTCGACACATCTATATATATTTCGGAACAACCATAGACACTCTATATGTGAATGTTGGAGTTAGCTATACAGGGTTGAGGTTGAGTCCAAAATATATATAGTTTGAGTTGTGATCAATACTGAGATACGTATACACTGGGTCGTGGATTGATTCAAGATAATATTTATCGATTTATTTCTATACATCTAACTGTGGACAACTAGTTGTAGGTTACTAACGAGGACAGCTGACTTAATAAACTTAAAACATCAAAATATATTAAAAGTGTTGTAAATATATTTTGAACATACTTTGATATATATGTATATATTGTTATAGGTTCGTGAATCAACCAGTGGCCAAGTCTTACTTCCCGACGAAGTAAAAATCTGTGAAAGTGAGTTATAGTCCCACTTTTAAAATCTAATATTTTTGGGATGAGAATACATGCAGGTTTTATAAATGATTTACAAAATAGACACAAGTACGTGAAACTACATTCTATGGTTGAATTATCGAAATCGAATATGCCCCTTTTTATTAAGTCTGGTAATCTAAGAATTAGGGAACAGACACCCTAATTGACGCGAATCCTAAAGATAGATCTATTGGGCCTAACAAACCCCATCCAAAGTACCGGATGCTTTAGTACTTCGAAATTTATATCATATCCGAAGGGTGTCCCGGAATGATGGGGATATTCTTATATGTGCATCTTGTTATTGTCGGTTACCAGGTGTTCACCATATGAATGATTTTTATCTCTATGTATGGGATGTGTATTGAAATATGAAATCTTGTGGTCTATTGTTACGATTTGATATATATAGGTTAAACCTATAACTCACCAACATTTTTGTTGACGTTTTAAGCATGTTTATTCTCAGGTGATTATTAAGAGCTTCCGCTGTCGCATACTTAAATAAGGACAAGATTTGGAGTCCATGCTTGTATGATATTGTGTAAAAACTGCATTCAAGAAACTTATTTTGTTGTAACATATTTGTATTGTAAACCATTATGTAATGGTCGTGTGTAAACAGGATATTTTAGATTATCATTATTTGATAATCTACGTAAAGCTTTTTAAACCTTTATTGATGAAATAAAGGTTATGGTTTGTTTAAAAATGAATGCAGTCTTTGAAAAACGTCTCATATAGAGGTCAAAACCTCGCAACGAAATCAATTAATATGGAACGTTTTTAATCAATAAGAACGGGACATTTCAGTTGGTATCCGAGCGTTGGTCTTAGAGAACCAGAAAATTTGCATTAGTGTGTCTTATCGAGTTTGTTAGGATGCATTAGTGAGTCTGGACTTCGACCGTGTTTTCTTTAAAAATGATTGCTTAACATTTTTGTTGGAAACTATATATTTTTAACATATGAATATTATGTGATATATTAATCTCTTAACGTGTTTGATATTATGTGATAGATGTCTACCTCTAGAACAAGTCCCATTGACTCACCTAATAATAATGAAGAGTCAAATGTAAATTGGAATGATTTGTGGACTGATTCACAAGTTCCCGAAGAGGAACCGGAAGAAGAGTCGGAACCGGAAGAAGAATCGGAACCGGAAGAAGAATCGGAACCGGATGAAGAAATAGAACCGGTGGGGGAAATAATAAAACGGTTAAGTAAAAGAAAATCCTCAACCAACCGACCAAAGTTAATTATGGTCAATGGTGTTTCCGCCAAGGAAGCAAAATATTGGGAGGATTACCAATTCTCCGATGAATCGGATTCCGACGAGAATTCCGATGATGTTATAGAAATTACCCCAACTGAATTTAAAAAGGCAAAAGAAAATAATAAGGGAAAGGGCATAAAAATAGAGAAATCTAATTCCAACCCCGATGAACTTTATATGTATCATCAACCCCCGAAGTCCTTAAGTTGTAACAATGACCCGGGAACCTCTAAACCACCAGGTTTTTCTAAACCAATGTGGACAACGACGGCTCGTATTAGGGGAACATCATATATCCCTAGAAACTTGGCAAAACGAACCAAAACCGAAGAAGAAGAAACGAGCGAGTCGGAATAAGATAGTTGTATTCGTGTGGTATAATATATGGAATATAGTGTTCTTATGCTTTATGATATATGTAAAAATTGCTTGTATTAATAAGTATTTTTTTTTATGAATCTAACTCTTGTCTATTTTACAGTTTAAAAACACAAAATGGATAGACAACCCAATATTTTAAGAGACCTACCCGGAGACATGATTGATGAAATCTTGTCTAGAGTCGGCCAGAATTCTTCGGCACAACTATTTAAGGCGAGATCAGTTTGTAAGACATTCGAAGAACGTTCCAAGAATGTCTTGGTTTATAAGAGACTTTCGTTTGAAAGATGGGGGATATCACATTGGGAAACCCATAAGTTACGATGTGTTTACTTTGACGCATATATTGCGGGGAACCCAAATGCTATTTTACGCAACGGGTTAAGAAATTATTTTGACTCAATATATCCGAATATTGGACTTCGTGATTTAGAAAAAGCGGCTAACATGCAACATAAAGAAGCATGTTATGCTTACGGATTAGTAATGTTCGCTTCTCACCAAAGTGAGAACAAGAACATCGGGCTACAACTATTAAACAAAACGTTTCCACAAGTGACGGAGTCGGTAATTGGGGTAAGAAATGAGGTTTTTAGATTATTACGGGACTGTTGGACATTACGTAACCCTCGTCCCTTTGATGATGTTACAACACGCTGTCTTATCAACGGCCATAACGGTTATGTTGCACAAGACCAAGGATGGGAAGTAGTCCTAGTAAAACCAGAATGCATGACTTGTTTCTGGACGTATGAATTACGTGTCTTTATTGCCTTTGCTGAACGACTTGTGTACTAGCTAGAATTGTCTTCACAACTATCTTGTATCAAAGTTATTGTGTGCTATATTTCATGCTTTATGTAAAATAAGCGGTATTGTAAGTTTGTAAAATATTGTATAAAAGTTTGAACGCGAAATATTATTATAATCAGTTTTTCATATAGAATTGTAGTAGTTGAATTGTATATTAGCTACTAAGTATGAACTTAACGGGTAGGTACTACCCGAATTTAAACTTATAAAACGCTAATATGAAGAAAAAGCTTTTATAAATGAGTTCATATTATGCTACGAAATACTATTAACTACTCTTAATATTCTGTATGATTAACTTGTTCCATTTAACTATTTTGAAGGAAATGGCACCGACTACTCGACACACCGTGAATATGAATGAAGAGGAATTCCGTACTTTTCTAGCTTCAAACATAGCCGCAGTACAGGCTGCGCTACATACCAACAATAACCTTGGATCTAGCAGTACAGGAAATCGTGTAGGATGCACCTACAAAGAATTCACTGCCTGCAAACCTTTGGAATTTGATGGAACCGAAGGACCGATCGGATTGAAACGGTGGACCGAGAAGGTTGAATCGGTGTTTGCCATAAGTAAGTGTACTGAAGAGGACAAAGTGAAGTACGCTACGCATACCTTCACAGGTTCTGCGTTAACATGGTGGAATACCTATCTAGAGCAAGTGGGACAAGATGATGCGTACGCACTACCGTGGTCAGCATTCAAGCACTTGATGAACGAGAAGTACCGTCCCAGAACCGAGGTCAATAAGCTCAAGACAGAACTTAGAGGGTTACGAACCCAAGGATTTGATATTACCACGTACGAAAGACGATTCACAGAATTGTGCCTATTGTGTCCGGGAGCATTCGAAGATGAGGAAGAGAAGATCGACGCGTTTGTGAAAGGATTACCGGAAAGAATCCAAGAAGATATAAGTTCACACGAGCCCGCCTCCATACAACAGGCATGTAGAATGGCTCACAAACTAGTGAACCAGATTGAAGAAAGAATTAAAGAACAGACTGCTGAAGAGGCCAATGTGAAGCAAGTCAAAAGAAAGTGGGAGGAAAACGGTGATAAGAATCACCAATACAACAACAACAGCAATTACAACAATAATCGCAACAATTATCCCAACAATCGCAACATCAATCGCAACTACAACAAACGGCCCAACAACAACAACAACAACAACAACAACAACAGCAACTACAACAATCATCCCAACAACAATAATAACCGCAACAACAACAACAATCAGAAGCAACTATGCCAAAGGTGTGAAAAGAATCACTCGGGGTTCTGCACCAAATTTTGCAACAAGTGTAAAAGAAATGGTCATAGCGCGGCGAAGTGTGAGGTCTACGGACCAGGGGTTAATAGAACGAAAGGAACAAATGGTGTCGGAACGAGTAATGGCGGAGCAAGTAGTGTCGGAGCAAGTTATGCCAATGTAGTTTGTTATAAATGTGGAAAACCAGGCCACATTATTAGAAATTGCCCGAACCAGGAGAACACGAATGGACAAGGCCGTGGAAGAGTTTTCAATATTAATGCGGTAGAGGCACAGGAAGACCCGGAGCTTGTTACGGGTACGTTTCTTATTGACAATAAATCTGCTTACGTTTTATTTGATTCGGGTGCGGATAGAAGCTATATGAGTAGAGATTTTTGTGCTAAATTAAGTTGTCCATTGACGCCTTTGGATAGTAAATTTTTACTCGAATTAGCAAATGGTAAATTAATTTCAGCAGATAATATATGTCGGAATCGAGAAATTAAACTGGTTAGCGAAACATTTAAGATTGATTTGATACCAGTAGAGTTAGGGAGTTTTGATGTGATAATCGGTATGGACTGGTTGAAAGAAGTGAAAGCGGAGATCGTTTGTTACAAAAATGCAATTCGCATTATACGAGAAAAAGGAAAACCCTTAATGGTGTACGGAGAAAAGGGCAACACGAAGCTACATCTTATTAGTAATTTGAAGGCACAAAAACTAATAAGAAAAGGTTGCTATGCTGTTCTAGCACACGTCGAGAAAGTACAAACTGAAGAAAAGAGCATCAATGATGTTCCCATTGCAAAAGAATTTCCCGATGTATTTCCGAAAGAATTACCGGGATTACCCCCACATCGATCCGTTGAATTTCAAATAGATCTTGTACCAGGAGCTGCACCAATAGCTCGTGCTCCTTACAGACTCGCACCCAGCGAGATGAAAGAACTGCAAAGCCAATTACAAGAACTTTTAGAGCGTGGTTTCATTCGACCAAGCACATCACCGTGGGGAGCTCCTGTTTTGTTTGTCAAGAAGAAAGATGGTACATTCAGGTTGTGTATCGACTACCGAGAGTTGAACAAACTTACCATCAAGAACCGCTACCCACTACCGAGAATCGACGATTTATTTGATCAACTACAAGGCTCGTCTGTTTATTCAAAGATTGACTTACGTTCCGGGTATCATCAAATGCGGGTGAAAGAAGATGATATTCCAAAGACTGCTTTCAGAACACGTTACGGTCATTACGAGTTTATGGTCATGCCGTTTGGTTTAACTAATGCACCAGCTGTGTTCATGGACCTTATGAACCGAGTGTGTGGACCATACCTTGACAAGTTTGTCATTGTTTTCATTGATGACATACTTATTTACTCAAAGAATGACCAAGAACACGGTGAACATTTGAGAAAGGTGTTAGAAGTATTGAGGAAGGAAGAATTGTACGCTAAGTTTTCAAAGTGTGCATTTTGGTTGGAAGAAGTTCAATTCCTCGGTCACATAGTGAACAAAGAAGGTATTAAGGTGGATCCGGCAAAGATAGAAACTGTTGAAAAGTGGGAAACCCCGAAAACTCCGAAACACATACGCCAGTTTTTAGGACTAGCTGGTTACTACAGAAGGTTCATCCAAGACTTTTCCAGAATAGCAAAACCCTTGACTGCATTAACGCATAAAGGGAAGAAATTTGAATGGAATGATGAACAAGAGAAAGCGTTTCAGTTATTGAAGAAAAAGCTAACTACGGCACCTATATTGTCATTGCCTGAAGGGAATGATGATTTTGTGATTTATTGTGACGCATCAAAGCAAGGTCTCGGTTGTGTATTAATGCAACGAACGAAGGTGATTGCTTATGCGTCTAGACAATTGAAGATTCACGAACAAAATTATACGACGCATGATTTGGAATTAGGCGCGGTTGTTTTTGCATTAAAGACTTGGAGGCACTACTTATATGGGGTCAAAAGTATTATATATACCGACCACAAAAGTCTTCAACACATATTTAATCAGAAACAACTGAATATGAGGCAGCGTAGGTGGATTGAATTATTGAATGATTACGATTTTGAGATTCGTTACCACCCGGGGAAGGCAAATGTGGTAGTGGATGCCTTGAGCAGGAAGGATAGAGAACCCATTCGAGTAAAATCTATGAATATAATGATTCATAATAACATTACTACTCAAATAAAGGAGGCGCAACAAGGAGTTTTAAAAGAGGGAAATTTAAAGGATGAAATACCCAAAGGATCGGAGAAGCATCTTAATATTCGGGAAGACGGAACCCGGTATAGGGCTGAAAGGATTTGGGTACCAAAATTTGGAGATATGAGAGAAATGGTACTTAGAGAAGCTCATAAAACCAGATACTCAATACATCCTGGAACGGGGAAGATGTACAAGGATCTCAAGAAACATTTTTGGTGGCCGGGTATGAAAGCCGATGTTGCTAAATACGTAGGAGAATGTTTGACGTGTTCTAAGGTCAAAGCTGAGCATCAGAAACCATCAGGTCTACTTCAACAACCCGAAATCCCGGAATGGAAATGGGAAAACATTACCATGGATTTCATCACTAAATTGCCAAGGACTGCAAGTGGTTTTGATACTATTTGGGTAATAGTTGATCGTCTCACCAAATCAGCACACTTCCTACCAATAAGAGAAGATGACAAGATGGAGAAGTTAGCACGACTGTATTTGAAGGAAGTCGTCTCCAGACATGGAATACCAATCTCTATTATCTCTGATAGGGATGGCAGATTTATTTCAAGATTCTGGCAGACATTACAGCAAGCATTAGGAACTCGTCTAGACATGAGTACTGCCTATCATCCACAAACTGATGGGCAGAGCGAAAGGACGATACAAACGCTTGAAGACATGCTACGAGCATGTGTTATTGATTTCGGAAACAGTTGGGATCGACATCTACCGTTAGCAGAATTTTCCTACAACAACAGCTACCATTCAAGCATTGAGATGGCGCCGTTTGAAGCACTTTATGGTAGAAAGTGCAGGTCTCCGATTTGTTGGAGTGAGGTGGGGGATAGACAGATTACGGGTCCGGAGATTATACAAGAAACTACCGAGAAGATCATCCAAATTCAACAACGGTTGAAAACCGCCCAAAGTCGACAAAAGAGCTACGCTGACATTAAAAGAAAAGATATAGAATTTGAAATTGGAGAGATGGTCATGCTTAAAGTTTCACCTTGGAAAGGCGTTGTTCGATTTGGTAAACGAGGGAAATTAAATCCAAGGTATATTGGACCATTCAAGATTATTGATCGTGTCGGACCAGTAGCTTACCGACTTGAGTTACCTCAACAACTCGCGGCAGTACATAACACTTTCCACGTCTCGAATTTGAAGAAATGTTTTGCTAAAGAAGATCTCACTATTCCGTTAGATGAAATCCAAATCAACGAAAAACTCCAATTCATCGAAGAACCCGTCGAAATAATGGATCGTGAGGTTAAAAGACTTAAGCAAAACAAGATACCAATTGTTAAGGTTCGATGGAATGCTCGTAGAGGACCCGAGTTCACCTGGGAGCGTGAAGATTAGATGAAGAAGAAATACCCGCATCTATTTCCAGAAGATTCGTCAACACCTTCAACAGCTTAAAATTTCGGGACGAAATTTATTTAACGGGTAGGTACTGTAGTGACCCGAACTTTTCCATGTTTATATATATTAATTGAGATTGATGTTTACATGATTAAATGTTTCCAACATGTTAAGCAATCAAACTTGTTAAGACTTGATTAATTGAAATAGGTTTCATATAGACAATTGACCACCCAAGTTGACCGGTGATTCACGAACGTTAAAACTTGTAAAAAAACTATATGATGACATATATATGGTTATATATATAGTTAACATGATATTATGATAAGTAAACATATCATTAATTATATTAACAATGAACTACATATGTAAAAACAAGACTACTAACTTAATGATTTTGAAATGAGACATATATGTAACGTTTATCGTTGTAACGACATTTAATGTATATATATCATATTAAGAGATATTCGTACATCATAATATCATGATAATATAATAATTTAAAATCTCTTTTGTTATTATAAACATTGGGTTAACAACATTTAACAAGATCGTTAACCTAAAGGTTTCAAAACAACACTTACATGTAACGACTAACGATGACTTAACGACTCAGTTAAAATGTATATACATGTAGTGTTTTAATATGTATTTATACACTTTTGAAAGACTTCAATACACTTATCAAAATACTTCTACTTAACAAAAATGCTTACAATTACATTCTCGTTCAGTTTCATCAACAATTCTACTCGTATGCACCCGTATTCGTACTCGTACAATACACAGCTTTTAGATGTATGTACTATTGGTATATACACTCCAATGATCAGCTCTTAGCAGCCCATGTGAGTCACCTAACACATGTGGGAACCATCATTTGGCAACTAGCATGAAATATCTCATAAGATTACAAAAATATGAGTAATCATTCATGACTTATTTACATGAAAACAAAATCACATATCCTTTATATCTAATCCATACACCAACGACCAAAAACACCTACAAACACTTTCATTCTTCAATTTTCTTCATCTAATTGAACTCTCTCAAGTTCTATCTTCAAGTTCTAAGTGTTCTTCATAAATTCCAAAAGTTCTAGTTTCATAAAATCAAGAATACTTTCAAGTTTGCTAGCTCACTTCCAATCTTGTAAGGTGATCATCCAACCTCAAGAAATCTTTGTTTCTTACAGTAGGTTATCATTCTAATACAAGGTAATAATCGTATTCAAACTTTGGTTCAATTTCTATAACTATAACAATCTTATTTCAAGTGATGATCTTACTTGAACTTGTTTTCGTGTCATGATTTTGCTTCAAGAACTTTGAGCCATCCAAGGATCCATTGAAGCTAGATCCATTTTTCTCTTTTCCAGTAGGTTCATCCAAGGAACTTAAGGTAGTAATGATGTTCATAACATCATTCGATTCATACATATAAAGCTATCTTATTCGAAGGTTTAAACTTGTAATCACTAGAACATAGTTTAGTTAATTCTAAACTTGTTCGCAAACAAAAGTTAATCCTTCTAACTTGACTTTTAAAATCAACTAAACACATGTTCTATATCTATATGATATGCTAACTTAATGATTTAAAACCTGGAAACACGAAAAACACCGTAAAACCGGATTTACGCCGTCGTAGTAACACCGCGGGCTGTTTTGGGTTAGTTAATTAAAAACTATGATAAACTTTGATTTAAAAGTTGTTATTCTGAGAAAATGATTTTTATTATGAACATGAAACTATATCCAAAAATTATGGTTAAACTCAAAGTGGAAGTATGTTTTCTAAAATGGTCATCTAGACGTCGTTCTTTCGACTGAAATGACTACCTTTACAAAAACGACTTGTAACTTATTTTTCCGACTAGAAACCTATACTTTTTTTGTTTAGATTCATAAAATAGAGTTCAATATGAAACCATAGCAATTTGATTCACTCAAAACGGATTTAAAATGAAGAAGTTATGGGTAAAACAAGATTGGATAATTTTTCTCATTTTAGCTACGTAAAAATTGGTAACAAATCTATTCCAACCATAACTTAATCAACTTGTATTATATATTATGTAATCTTGAGATACCATAGACACGTATACAATGTTTCGACCTATCATGTCGACACATCTATATATATTTCGGAACAACCATAGACACTCTATATGTGAATGTTGGAGTTAGCTATACAGGGTTGAGGTTGAGTCCAAAATATATATAGTTTGAGTTGTGATCAATACTGAGATACGTATACACTGGGTCGTGGATTGATTCAAGATAATATTTATCGATTTATTTCTATACATCTAACTGTGGACAACTAGTTGTAGGTTACTAACGAGGACAGCTGACTTAATAAACTTAAAACATCAAAATATATTAAAAGTGTTGTAAATATATTTTGAACATACTTTGATATATATGTATATATTGTTATAGGTTCGTGAATCAACCAGTGGCCAAGTCTTACTTCCCGACGAAGTAAAAATCTGTGAAAGTGAGTTATAGTCCCACTTTTAAAATCTAATATTTTTGGGATGAGAATACATGCAGGTTTTATAAATGATTTACAAAATAGACACAAGTACGTGAAACTACATTCTATGGTTGAATTATCGAAATCGAATATGCCCCTTTTTATTAAGTCTGGTAATCTAAGAATTAGGGAACAGACACCCTAATTGACGCGAATCCTAAAGATAGATCTATTGGGCCTAACAAACCCCATCCAAAGTACCGGATGCTTTAGTACTTCGAAATTTATATCATATCCGAAGGGTGTCCCGGAATGATGGGGATATTCTTATATGTGCATCTTGTTATTGTCGGTTACCAGGTGTTCACCATATGAATGATTTTTATCTCTATGTATGGGATGTGTATTGAAATATGAAATCTTGTGGTCTATTGTTACGATTTGATATATATAGGTTAAACCTATAACTCACCAACATTTTTGTTGACGTTTTAAGCATGTTTATTCTCAGGTGATTATTAAGAGCTTCCGCTGTCGCATACTTAAATAAGGACAAGATTTGGAGTCCATGCTTGTATGATATTGTGTAAAAACTGCATTCAAGAAACTTATTTTGTTGTAACATATTTGTATTGTAAACCATTATGTAATGGTCGTGTGTAAACAGGATATTTTAGATTATCATTATTTGATAATCTACGTAAAGCTTTTTAAACCTTTATTGATGAAATAAAGGTTATGGTTTGTTTAAAAATGAATGCAGTCTTTGAAAAACGTCTCATATAGAGGTCAAAACCTCGCAACGAAATCAATTAATATGGAACGTTTTTAATCAATAAGAACGGGACATTTCATTAAACAAACTATAGGATTGTTTCCTGTTTTTGATTGATATTAGTATCAATCAGTTGTACTACGAATCTTAACCTGATAGTCATCCAAATCGATTTATATATCTTTTTATTTTCTGTATTTTGTCTTCCTGTCTCATTTTGTTACAAGTCGATTGAAAGGACCCGTCCTAATCCATCCGGACGAAGTCCATATCGATTATAAACGATTCACAACAGTTGATTACATCGCAAGGTACTTGACCTCTATATGTTACATTTTACAAACATTGCATTCGTTTTTGAAAAGACAATCTTTCATTACATCAAAAGTTGACGTCATGCATACCATTTCATAATATATCTGACTATAATTGACTTAATAATAATCTTGATGAACTCAACGACTCGAATGAAACGTCTTTTGAAATATGCCATTATTGACTCCAAGTAGTATCCCTAAAATGAGCAAATGCACAGTGGAAGACTTCTTTCATACCTGAGAATAAACATGCTTTCAAGTGTCAACCAAAAGGTTGGTGAGTTCATTAGTTTATCATAAATAATCATTTCATAATTTTAATAGACCACAAGATTTCATATTTCCATTTCTCATAAACATACGTCCCATGCATAGAGACAAAAATATCATTCATATGGATTGAACACCTGGTAACCGACATTCACAATATGCATATAAGAATATCCCCATCATTCCGGGATCCTCCTTCGGACATGATATAAATTTCGAAGTACTAAAGCATCCGGTACTTTGGATGGGGCTTGTTGGGCCCGATAGATCTATCTTTAGAGTTCGCGTCAATTAGGGTTTCTGTTCCCTAATTCTTAGATTACCAGACTATATAGGGTGATATTCGATTTGATAATCCAACCATAGAATGTAGTTTCGATCACTTGTGTCTATTTCGTAAAGCATTTATAAAAGCAGCGCATGTATTCTCAGTTCCAAAAATATATATTGCAAAAGTATTTAAAAAGGGAATAATGAAACTCACGCATATAAATATTGTAAAACAGTTAATAAAGCATTTGCATGTATTCTCAGCCCAAAAATGTAAAGAGTAAAAAGGGCAAATGAAACTCACGCATATAAATATTGTAAAACAGTTAATAAAGCATTTGCATGTATTCTCAGCCCAAAAATGCAATGAGTAAAAAGGGAGCAAATGAAACTCACGCATATAAATATTGTAAAACAGTTAATAAAACATTTGCATGTATTCTCAGCCCAAAAATATATATTGCAAAAGCATTTAGAAAAGGGAATAATGAAACTCACGCATATAAATATTGTAAAACAGTTAATAAAGCATTTGCATGTATTCTCAGCCCAAAAATGTAAAGAGTAAAAAGGGAAAATGAAACTCACGCATATAAATATTGTAAAACAGTTAATAAAGCATTTGCATGTATTCTCAGCCCAAAAATGTAATGAGTAAAAAGGGAGCAAATGAAACTCACGCATATAAATATTGTAAAACAGTTAATAAAACATTTGCATGTATTCTCAGCCCAAAAATATATATTGCAAAAGCATTTAGAAAAGGGAATAATGAAACTCACCTAATGTATTTTGTAGTAAAAATACATATGACGACATTGAACAAGGGTATTGTTGGCCTTGGATTCACGAACCTATATTATTTACATATATATTAACACATATAATCGGAATCGAACAGATTTATATATTATATCTTTAGTTATAGATTATATATTATTGTTTTGTAAACTAATTAATATTTATACATATAGTTATATTAATTTTTATATATTTGTAATTGGTATTATATCACAAATCAATAATTTGTTATATATAATATTAATATAGTTATGTAATATGTATTAAGTATAGTTTTATATAACTAGTAGTTATTTGGTAAAATAATGTTAATAGTAGTAAATATAAAATGTTTTATTTTATAATAATAATAGTAATAATAACAAAAATGATAATTTTATAACAATGATACTTTTAATAAAAATGATAACTTTATTAAAAATGTTAATTTTAATAGAAATGTTAATAATAATAAAAAGTGATAATAATAATATAATAATAATAATAATAATAATAATAATAATAATAATAATAATAATAATAATAATAACTAATGATAATAATAATAATAATAATAATAATAATAATAATAATAATAATAATAATAATAATAATAATAATAATAAAGTAACTAAATAAGTTATAAAAATAAAGAAAGGAATATATATATACGGAGCATCTTATCTTATCTTTATTTATTCAGTATCCTCAATTATATTTCCAGACAACCAAATTACCCCCAATTACTCTACAGCGTTCATCTGACCTAATTCATTCGTTCGTTCGATCAGGGTTTTTCTCAAGAATTGGAGACAAGTCTTAGGTACGTAGTTGATTGAAAAAGGTTTAATTTATTATTCAATGTATGTACAAATTTGATTGAGTGTTCGTAGCAGAAAAGAAAAATTTTGGTGTGATGGAGCAGCAGGAGTGGCATCCGATTAGTTCTTGTTGGGTTTTCGATTGTTTAAGTAGGTTTGTGGATGGTGGGGTTTGAGTGTTGATTAAAACATAGAAGATCAAGCAATCGGTGATGTTTGGTTAGTATAGTAGCAACAAGAGGTGTCCACAAAGGAGATGATTTGATCTCTGTAATACGAACTAGAAACAATCCAGTAACAGTAACGAATGGTATTGGGTTGCAGGTAAAATTAGGGTTTTGAATTTTTTATACAATTCGCATTTAATAGTATAAAGGTATGAGTTCATATATTTATTCATACTTTAAATTTGTAGCTATTGTCTTGATTTCGTTGAAAGTGTTGATTCATACTGTTAAGTTCTATATTTTGACATCTTCATAATTAAAATAAGGAAATCAGGTAAATAAATGATCATATGCATAAATTTAAAATTTTACCGGCTTTTTCTGGGTCTCCAATGACAGAAGTGTACTCGTGTTAGTTTGAAGGAACATTCGCAGGGCTGGATCAGCAAGTTTTGCACACTTCGGTGTAATGTACTTTTCCAACTCTTCAATTAAGATTGTAATTGTTTTGCTCAATTGACATGTGTTTTCTTTGATTGGTTGCGAATATACTTGACCTGGGTTTTGATGGTCGTGGGTGGTGGTGGTTTTATCGAATGGTAATCCCTGGAACGGTAATGAATACATTACATTATTTGTAGCTATAACAGTAGTAGTTTCAGCGTAACAGGATTAAACAAGAGTGTGCAGCAGGTCCACGATGATATCAGGAAAGATAACTGCAGTCTATTAAAAGTAGTATGCAGTAGAAAAATAAAAATAGAAACAGCATGTTGATAGCAACGGTTGGTTGATGGTGGTCTTCGTACAGTGACAAGGCAATAGCAGTGGCTTACTATTTAAAAATCTGGTGTGGTTGGGTTTCGGTTCATCAAAACAACAAGTACTTGTTGTGTGGTGTATGGCGGAATAAGGTGGGAGGTCATGGTTTTCGGTGGATGATGTGTGTACGGGTGTGGTTGTCTAAGAAGAAGCATGGACAAAAATTTAGTAATTCTTAAGGTGTTGTGTTGGTGAGGATGATAGAGTTTACATCCTCTATATCTCATATATGCATATGTGTATATATAGAAATATTGAATAGATATAATAGATGGATTAGGTATTAGTTAGGTTTGTAAAATGGAAAGTAAGGTGAAATTGGAAAAGGTGTTTTGTAATGTAATGAATTTTGTTGTATCTGGGATTTGAGATTCGATTGTACAATATTTGGGACGTGAAACATCAAAAGGCGATTCTAATTAGATTTATGAAAGTGATTCCTAACAACTTTTGGATATATGTGCTTATAGAATCGATTAATTGAACTAATCAAACAAGAAATAAAGTGGATGCAGTGATGGTGAACAGAATCAAACTCCCTTTTCTATTTTTTTTTAGATTATGTAATTTAATATTAATAATTAACATATATACTAATAATAATAATAATAATAATAATAATAATAATAATAATAATAATAATAATAATAATAATAATAATAATAATAATAATAATAATAATAATACAAAATGATGATAATATAATAGTAATAATAACATTAATAATAATGAAAACAATAATAGTGCTATTAATATATCAACTCATATCTTTAATGTATAATTATATTTAACCTATTAACAGTATATATTATAATTGTACCACATATAATATATGTTGAATATTACTTATTTATTTTAATACAAATACATTATACAAATTTGTGTTTGTATAATAAATGTGATTGTCTTATGTATTTATAAGTATTATATATATATATATTTACTTGACATGTTATTTTCTTTTATAAATATAAGTTTTGACATATAATATCTATAGTTTTTGTATATATCTATATATGCATTTTTATTTACAAAATTGTTCGTGAATCGTCGGGCATAGTCAAAGATCGAATGATTACATGAACACAGTTCAAAGTTTTCGAGATTCAACATTATAGATTTTTTCTTATGGGATTGAAAACATATAAAGATTAAGTTTAAATTTAGTCGGAAATTCCCGGGTCGTCACAGTACCTACCCGTTAAAGAAATTTTGTCCCGAAATTTGAGTGAGGTGGTCATGGTTAACAATAAAAATGTTTTCATAACGAATATGAGTTGATAAATTGAGTTTTATCATCATTGAGTGATATGGATAAAAATATTCGATTATTCGAAGAGTACGAATGAAACTATCACCAAAGAGTAAAATAGGAAAGTAAAGATTCACCTTAACTTTTCACAGAGTCAGGGTTGAATTTAGAAAATAAGGTGCGTCTTAGCTTTTGACGTTGACTTGGTTGAATTCCGGAATTCAAGGGATTTAAAGAAAATTTTCGAAATCTAAAAGATTTGATTATTCGGCGAATAAGGAAATTAAGATCTCTATAATTAATGCGGAAATCTTCCTTGATTTCTTTGTCTGGTATTTTCACTATAAATGATCTTCTTCTGTTCCATTACTTTCATCATTCCTATACTTTCTTCCTCTATTCATACTTCTAAAGCTTATAAAGATGCTTAATCCATTTCTGATCCTTGTCCTTATCCTAACTATCGCAACAATCATTCTCCTTTTCCATCTTCCACCAGAGGAATCTGCTTACTTCTACTTTGCCCTTGGGATTATAGTGCTTTTAATTCTCCCGTGTCTTTATGTTGCGATCAACATTGATATACACGTTTTGTAACTTCTGTATTGTTATTGGGTTTTATATCTTCCCTTATATTTCAATGTCCCTGCTTCTGTCTCCTATAATTATTGTCATCCACAGTTAATGCGCTCTCTTATTTGCTGTGATATATACCCCCTTTCTATTTCGGAGCTTCATGTTTTGATTTACTTTTCGCAAGTAACGGTCCAGAATTCATAGGTATGGAGTTTCGAATTATCATAATATACAAGGTAGAAAGGAATGGTAGTAGCACGATTTGTTTTGTCAAATTACCTGAATCGCTAAAAATAGAACTATCAAGAATATATTTTCTTGATATGTTTAGAAGTTAAGTAGAATGAAAGAGTTATGTAACATGGCACATGATGACGTTATGATCTGTGAATCATCACGTCCCATTAGAAACTCAGCATGCCTTACTGTAATATAATCACGTTGATCAAGTGTCATTATATTATACTAAATCATGCATCAGTTCCCAACACTACTTCAAAAAGATTCATATTTTAAATTCGAAAGTTTACAGAATATAGAAACTAACAGTTTCTATATGATGTAACACTGATAGCACGAAGAGATTAATGATTTCAGATAAGATTAGTTATGAAAATATATTCAGAAATATCAAGGATATTTATAATGAAACATACGATAATATCTCGGAATATCTAAGATCAGAGAATGATAGAAACTATTGTCCGCAAGGGTTTAGAGTAAGGAGCAAGATATTCACTAAAGACTTTAGCAAACATTGAATCTGTTGGATTCTTTGAAGTCAAACTTATTCTTTGTGATTTGTCCACGGTTTTCTTCATAGTTTCGCATAATCTTCTTTTCGGTACTAAATTTTCTATTGAATGTTTCCAATATAATGATACACAGGAAGCACGAAGAGTATATAATTTCGGACGAGAATATTTATGAAAATATCCTCAGAAATATCGAAGATATTGATGATGATATTTTGGAATTTCTAAGTTCGATGGTTGATGGAGAAAGATTTTCCGCAAGATTTTAACATGACTTCGGAGCAAGATATTCTCTAAAGATTTTCAACGGATCTAGAATTACCTGAATCCTTTGAATATAGGGTTTGGTCCTTGTATTTGTCCTTGGTCTCCTTCGTGGTTAGCTCAATCCGTTTTCCAGTTCCAACTTTTCTGAGCTTTTCCAACATACTATTCTTTATCATCTAACTTCCGATGATTAAGGTCGTTTACGGTTGTCTATGGTTTCTGCTACTTCATTCAACTTTTTCAACATTCATAGTATTGATTTGTGACAGAGTGCTTTTCAGAATTTTAGAATGAAAGATCATAATTCTAAGAGATAAATGTTATACATTTAACTATTGATGTAGGTATGTTGTGAGTTTTCAAAGTACTGATTGCTGATTCCCGGTAATTGGTATGGCAGTTCTCATTACATGATGCGGATGAGTATATGATAGGGTTTCAATGAATAAATATATTGATTTATCAGAGAGATTTAAGCCAAGAATCAACGAGGTTGCTGGTACGTCTACTGATAATATGGTGGAATATAAAAGAATTCTTCAGTATCAAAAGGGTAATCGTATATATATCAGGATTATAGTAAGGCTACTTCGAATGAAAAGTCGAAGTTGACTTGCTCGAGCTGTGACAAAATTGGCTACTTTGAAAAGGGATCGCAAAATTATTTTTGCTAATAAATGTCAAAGGATCTAACGCGGCTACGTGTTAAACTTTTACTCAGTTGCCGAGAGTTTTTCAGGTGCATAACTATATGCATAAATCTTTCTTTTCGTAGATGAAGTGCGGTTGATACATCCTGTCGATTGAGGTGTTTTCAAGAATCATGAAAGGTTTGAACGCAGATTGTAATCGTCAAGATACAAATGGGGTTTAAGATGAAATCAAGTGGCAAACTTGAAGAATTGTTTAGTTTCATATATTATAATCAATATTTTAATTCATTTTATTTGTCCAATCTTATTAGTCCACCGTCGATAGTCCACAGTTGACAGTCCAATAATTCATATAAAGTTTAATATATAATATTCGAATTAATTAATACGTATCGTGACCCGTGTACATGTCTCAGACTCGATCACAACTCAAAGTATATATATTATTGTAGAATCAACCGCAACCCTGTATAGAGAACTCGATCATTACTGCATATAGAGTGTCTATGGTTATTCCAAATAATATATATAGATGCGTCGATATGATATGTCAAAACCTTGTATACGTGTCCCGATATTTAAAGTGCGTAAAATAAATAACAGAAATTAAATGACGATAAATAAAATGCGTAAAGTAAATAACAGAAATTAAATGATGTTAAATAAAATTGCGAGAATTAAAATTGCGATAATTAAATTGTGATAATTAAATTGCGATAATTAAAATGTAATACGGAATTAGCTGTTAGCTAGGAACAGTTAGCTAGGATTTCGTTAGCGTGGATTCTTAACAAAATTTCTCATAGTTAATTTGTTTGTTTCTAACAAATTTTATCTTGTCCAATGTTTTCTTCATTATGCCACTTGTTGGATTCTGATAGATCAAAATCCAAATATGAAATTGAATGAAAATGGTTATTTCGTGGTGAACGGATTTGTATATCGGTGGATGTAAGTAGGATAGTAAATG
The DNA here is from genome assembly GCF_046630445.1 of Rutidosis leptorrhynchoides. Taxonomy (NCBI): domain Eukaryota; kingdom Viridiplantae; phylum Streptophyta; class Magnoliopsida; order Asterales; family Asteraceae; genus Rutidosis; species Rutidosis leptorrhynchoides. The sequence goes on from NC_092340.1 coordinate 207,144,531, forward strand.
ACTATTGAATCTGATTCGAACAATGTACAGTGTAATTTATTAATGTGAAATCTAAATATTCTTTGGGTATTACCTACCCGTTAAAATATTTTCACTATTAGCAGTTTGAACAAAAGAATTTTTTTAATTACATTCTTTATGAAAATATACTTGCACATATATTTTCTTCAGATGTAATTATGGATTTAATGAGTTAATATGATATTAATCTCATTTGATTTACCGTTAGAACAGGAATATATATAATCTCTAAAACATTAGAGATTACATAATCGCCATGTCGAACGAAGATAAATGATGTAGAACGTCATGTAGAACGATGATTATACTCGAAGTACAGAATGAGATGTTGAGACATGTGATGTTGAGACTTGGGTTGTTGTTGGTACTATTGGTGCCAGTGATGTTGCTGAAGCTGGTAAGTTTTGCACCATGTTTTCTAAATTGATTACTTGAGCGCGAAGCTCGTTGACTTCTTCTATTATTCCGGGATGATTGTCGGTCGGAACGAACGGATGAATAAGGTTTAGAATTTTAGATAGAATGTAATCGTGGAGAGATAATCTGAAAATGAGTGTGAAAATGGTGTTTCGAATGGGTTCGCCGGTAAGTGCTTCAGGTTCTTTGTCAAGAGTGCAGGTTGGTGGGTGAAAAGGATCGCCTTTTTCTCGTCTCCATCGGTTAAGTAGGCTACGAACCCATCAAATGAATTGGTTGATTCATTCTGGTGACACTGCTTTCGGAGTTTAGATGAAACTCCATATTGGAATAGCTGTCGTAATAACTATCGGAATAGCTATCGAAATCTGAGGGACTCGAACTGGTTGAGGGATTCATCTCGTACGATCAGATGAAGAATTTTTGATAATAAATAGATTATAGGATGTAGATTAGTACCCTGCAATACATAATTTACATATGCATATATAATACTAAAAATCCTATAAGTTACGGAGGAATCTACGGAAGCTGTCAGGCAATGGTAACAATAACAGATACGCTAAGATATGAATTTATCTATACACTGTCTATGCAATAGAGGCAGTAAGACGTGTCTAGACTTTAAGAATGATAAGTAAATAATTTTCAACACTAAATGATAAGCAAAACTTTTGACATGCAGACACGGTCGAAGTCCAGACTCACTAATGCATCCTAACGACTTATCAGTTAGACACGCTAATGCAGACCTGGTTCGCTAAGACCACCGCTCTGATACCAACTGAAAGGACCCATCCTAATCCATCCGGACGAAGTCCATATCGATTATAAATGATTCACAACAGTTGATTACATCGCGAGGTACTTGACCTCTATATGTTACATTTTACAAACATTGCATTCGTTTTTGAAAAGACAATCTTTCATTACATCAAAAGTTGACGTCATGCATACCATTTCATAATATATCTAACTATAATTGACTTAATAATAATCTTGATGAACTCAATGACTCGAATGCAACGTCTTTTGAAATATGCCATTATTGACTCCAAGTAGTATCCCTAAAATGAGCAAATGCACAGCGGAAGACTTCTTTCATACCTGAGAATAAACATGCTTTCAAGTGTCACGCATATAAATATTGTAAAACAGTTAATAAAACATTTGCATGTATTCTCAGCCCAAAAATATATATTGCAAAAGCATTTAGAAAAGGGAATAATGAAACTCACGCATATAAATATTGTAAAACAGTTAATAAAGCATTTGCATGTATTCTCAGCCTAAAAATGTAAAGAGTAAAAAGGGCAAATGAAACTCACGCATATAAATATTGTAAAACAGTTAATAAAGCATTTGCATGTATTCTCAGCCCAAAAATGTAATGAGTAAAAAGGGAGCAAATGAAACTCACGCATATAAATATTGTAAAACAGTTAATAAAATATTTGCATGTATTCTCAGCCCAAAAATATATATTGCAAAAGCATTTAGAAAAGGGAATAATGAAACTCACCTAATGTATTTTGTAGTAAAAATACATATGACGACATTGAACAAGGGTATTGTTGGCCTTGGATTCACGAACCTATATTATTTACATATATATTAACACATATAATCGGAATCGAATAGATTTATATATTATATCTTTAGTTATAGATTATATATAATTGTTTTGTAAACTAATTAATATTTATACATATAGTTATATTAATTTTTATATATTTGTAATTGGTATTATATCACAAATCAATAATTTGTTATATATAATATTAATATAGTTATGTAATATGTATTAAGTATAGTTTTATATAACTAGTAGTTATTTGGTAAAATAATGTTAATAGTAGTAAATATAAGATGTTTTATTTTATAATAATAATAGTAATAATAACAAAAATGATAATTTTATAACAATGATACTTTTAATAAAAATGATAACTTTATTAAAAATGTTAATTTTAATAGAAATGTTAATAATAATAAAAAGTGATAATAATAATATAATAATAATAATAATAATAATAATAATAATAATAATAATAATAATAATAATAATAATAACTAATGATAATAATAATAATAATAATAATAATAATAATAATAATAATAATAATAATAATAATAATAATAATAATAATAATAAAGTAACTAAATAAGTTATAAAAATAAAGAAAGGAATATATATATACGGAGCATCTTATCTTATCTTTATTTATTCTGTATCCTCAATTATACCCCCAATTACTCTACAGCGTTCATCTGACCTAATTCATTCGTTCGTTCGATCAGGGTTTTTCTCAGGAATTGGAGACAAGTCTTAGGTACGTTTCCTTCAATTCGTCCTAATCAAACAAACACCTAATTAAAATACTAAAAAGATTTCGGTTTCATTGACTCAATTGAAATTTTGTTAGTTGATTGAAAAAGGTTTAATTTATTATTCAATGTATGTACAAATTTGATTGAGTGTTCGTAGCAGAAAAGAAAAATTTTGGTGTGATGGAGCAGCAAGAGTGGCATCCGATTAGTTCTTGTTGGGTTTTCGATTGTTTAAGTAGGTTTGTGGATGGTGGGGTTTGAGTGTTGATTAAAACATAGAAGATCAAGCAATCGGTGATGTTTGGTTAGTATAGTAGCAACAAGAGGTGTCCACAAAGGAGATGATTTGATCTCTGTAATACGAACTAGAAACAATCCAGTAATAGTAACGAATGGTATTGGGTTGCAGGTAAAATTAGGGTTTTGAATTTTTTATACAATTCGCATTTAATAGTATAAAGGTATGAGTTCATATATTTATTCATACTTTAAATTTGTAGCTATTGTCTTGATTTCGTTGAAAGTGTTGATTCATACTGTTAAGTTCTATATTTTGACATCTTCATAATTAAAATAAGGAAATCAGGTAAATAAATGATCATATGCATAAATTTAAAATTTTACCGACTTTTTCTGGGTCTCCAATGACAGAAGTGTACTCGTATTAGTTTGAAGGAACATTCGCAGGGCTGGATCAACAAGTTTTGCACACTTCGGTGTAATGTACTTTTCCAACTCTTCAATTAAGATTGTAATTGTTTTGCTCAATTGACATGTGTTTTCTTTGATTGGTTGCGAATATACTTGACCTGGGTTTTGATGGTCGTGAGTGGTGGTGGTTTTATCGAATGGTAATCCCAAGAACGGTAATGAATACATTACATAATTTGTAGCTATAACAGTAGTAGTTTCAGCGTAACAGGATTAAACAAGAGTGTGCAGCAGGTCCACGATGATATCAGGAAAGATAACTGCAGTCTATTAAAAGTAGTATGCAGTAGAAAAATAAAAATAGAAACAACATGTTGATAGCAACGGTTGGTTGATGGTGGTCTTCGTACAGTGACAAGGCAATAGCAGTGGCTTACTATTTAAAAATCTGGTGTGGTTGGGTTTCGGTTCAGCAAAACAACAAGTACTTGTTGTGTGGTATATGGCGGAATAAGGTGGGAGGTCATGGTTTTCGGTGGATGATGCGTGTACGGGTGTGGTTGTCTAAGAAGAAGCATGGACAAAAATTTAGTAATTCTTAAGGTGTTGTGTTGGTGAGGATGATAGAGTTTACATCCTCTATATCTCATATATGCATATGTGTATATATAGAAATATAGAATAGATATAATAGATGGATTAGGTATTAGTTAGGTTTGTAAAATGGAAAGTAAGGTGAAATTGGAAAAGGTGTTTTGTAATGTAATGAATTATGTTGTATCTAGGATTTGAGATTCGATTGTACAATATTTGGGACGTGAAACATCAAAAGGTGATTCTAATTAGATTTATGAAAGTGATTCCTAACAACTTTTGGATATATGTGCTTATAGAATCGATTAATTGAACTAATCAAACAAGAAATAAAGTGGATGCAGTGATGGTGAACAGAATCAAACTCCCTTTTCTATTTTTTTAAGATTATGTAATTTAATATTAATAATTAACATATATACTAATAATAATAATAATAATAATAATAATAATAATAATAATAATAATAATAATAATAATAATAATAATAATAATAATAATAATAATAATAATACAAAATGATGATAATATAATAGTAATAATAACATTAATAATAATGAAAACAATAATAGTGCTATTAATATATCAACTCATATCTTTAATGTATAATTATATTTAACCTATTAACAGTATATATTATAATTGTACCACATATAATATATGTTGAATATTACTTATTTATTTTAATACAAATACATTATACAAATTTGTGTTTGTATAATAAATGTGATTGTCTTATGTATTTATAAGTATTATATATATATATTTACTTGACATGTTATTTTCTTTTATAAATATAAGTTTTGACATATAATATCTATAGTTTTTGTATATATTTATATATGCATTTTTATTTACAAAATTGTTCGTGAATCGTCGGGCATAGTCAAAGATTGAATGATTACATGAACACAGTTCAAAGTTTTCGAGATTCAACATTATAGATTTTTGCTTATTGGATTGAAAACATATAAAGATTAAGTTTAAATTTAGTCGGAAATTCCCGGGTCGTCACATCGATATCACCATCACTATAATACAAATTCGATCGAATAATGATACATCATCAACCACTAACGTGTACTCTATACAATCTCTACTGTAATTCGAAAAATAAAAGGGATTTATCAAACTGAAAACTCATTCAAACACCACGATACCACCTTCATCATCTCAGGTGATCATGGAGCAGTTCACCTCCTTTTGTGTTTTATTTTTACGTGATCTTTGGTTGTGATTCGAAGACACAACCAACACACCTTGTTGCAACTGTTAACCATCAAAAACCCACACCATGTTCATCAAAAGCTATTGCATGTGTCTCTAGTTTTCAAATCGTGAAAACCACCTTGAAACCACTAAACCTATCCCCATCTTCAAGGCTTCACCTCTCAACCTTCCATTACCACTACCACACCTTCGCTATTTCTGCTGCCCATGTATTATGTTTCCTTTTAAACACGCCACACACACAAACCCTTTTGCTAAATGATTAATTGATGTTGTTAGGATTACATTATATTAAGTTGTAGTAGGACCCAAAACCCATTCAAACATCCACTAATTTCACTAATTTGCTTTATGTAAAGAGCCGACATATTGGAGAAATAAAAAAAAAAGGGACGCACGTTATACTTTGGATCATGACATCAAACGTTGATAATGGTTGATTGTAGACAAAAGTAGATGAAGATGTAGCTTACACGTCTCCCATAGCTTTTGTTGGCCGACAATTTTGAGTAGGAGGTTGGTAAATTATAAACTTCAAATAAATTTAAACCGTACTCCTTTGTTAACGGGCTGCTATGATCAAGTTTTCGGTTGTTGGGCCGTATAATTAATTCTGTGTTGGGCCGTAACAAGAACCTGATTGTTTCTATCTTAATCCAAGCCGATCACCTGCCACTACAAACGTTTATGCTTATGTTTTTGATATTGATAATGATGATCATAGTTTAAGCATGATGGTGAGGATTTGTTAAATGACGAATGATTATGATTATGCTTAACGAAAAAGTAGTTTCATAGATTAAGATTAGGATTATGATTATGAAAATATATCGAGGTTATGATTAATCTGAGTTCCAGTCGAATTAAATTAGGAAGAAGAAGAGATATGAAACCGATAGAATTACGGGTTATATTTAATTAACAATTGATTTAAGTCAGAAAAACGGATATAGCAGAATGGTTGGGGTGTTTTCGTGTGAGCGAGAGGTCGCGGGTTCGAGCCCTGTCTGGGGCATTATTTTTGAAAAGCTCTTTAAAGGTAGTTTTATTATTTTCATTATTATCATTATTATTATTATTATTATTATTATTATTATTATTATTATTATTATTATTATTATTATTATTATTATTATTACTATTATTATTATTATTACTATTATTATTATAATAATAATAATAATAATAATAATAATTATTATTATTATTATTATTATTATTATTATTATCATTATTATCATTATTATTATAGATTAGAATTAAAATTAGAATTAGAACTGGAATTAGAAACTAAAATTACTATTATCATTTTTATTATTATTATTAAAAGAACCTTTATTTTTAAAATTTTTATTTTTATTAAAATTTTCATTTTCATTAAAATTATTAGTATTATCAAAAGTATCATTTAGAATTAATTTTTTTATATTATTATTTTTATTGTTATTATTAAAACTACCTTTTTATTTAAAAATTTCATTATCATTATTGTTATTGTATTATTATAACAAATAAATATTTTGTATATAAAAATATACTTTTAGTAATATTACATATGAGTTAAGATATAATATATACATATTAATATATATAACTATATAAATATTAATTATTTAATTTATATACACAAACTAAAATATATAAATTAAGATATAATATATGAATTTGTTCGATTACGATTATAGGTATTAATATATATAAATATATAAATGATATAGGTTCTTGAATCCAAGGTCAACCCTGCATTGTTCAGTTTCGTCGTATGAATATTTTTACTACAAAATATCGTATTGTGAGTTTCATTTGCTCCCTTTTTAAATGCTTTTGCAATATATATTTTTGGGACTGAGAATACATGCGCTGCTTTTATAAATGTTTTATGGAATAGACACAAGTAATCGAAACTAAATTCTATGGTTGGATTATCTAAATCGAATATCACCCCTTTTAGCTTGGTAACCTAAGCATTAGGGAACAGACACCCTAATTGACGCGAATCCCAAAGGTAGATCTACGGGCACTAACTCCCCCCATACTGGAAAATGGTATGCTTTAGTACTTCGAGTTTATATTATACAGATGGATTTCTGTTTTGGGGATATTCTATATGCATGATGTTAATGTCGGTTACCAGGTGTTCAATCCATATGAATGATTTTTAAACACTTGCGAGTGTATGATTATTGAATAAAGGAAATCTTGTAGTCTATTAAAATTATGGAAATGATTGATTATGATAAACCTATGAACTCGCCAACCTTTTGGTTGACACTTGAAAGCATGTTTATTCTCAGTTTGAAAGAAATCTTCCGCTGTGCATTTACTCATTTTAGAGATATTACTTGGAGTCATTCATGACATATTTCAAAAGACGTTGCATTCAAGTCGTCGAGTTCATCAAGATTATTACTAAGTCCATTATAGTTGGATATATTATGAAATGGTATGCATGCTATCAACTGTCGATGAAATGAAAGTTTGTCTTTTAAAAACGAATGCAATGTTTGTAAAATGTATTATATAGAGGTCATGTACCTCGCGATGTAACCAATTGTAATGTATTCGTCCTGATGGATTAGGACGGGTCACTACAGGTGGTATCAGAGCGGTGGTCTTAGCGAACCAGGTCTGCATTAGTGTGTCTAACTGATAAGTCGTTAGGATGCATTAGTGAGTCTGGACTTCGACCGTGTCTGCATGTCAAAATTTTTGCTTATCATTTCGTGTCGAAAATCATCTACTTATCATCCTTAGGAAATTACCTGCTTATCATGCTTAGTCTAGACACTTCTTATTGCATTGATTGCATGAATAGTGTAGAGACAAAATTCATATCTTATCGTGTCTGCTAATCCATATCTTAGCGTATCTGTTACTGTAGACTTTGTCTGACACGTTTCCTTAATTTTCTCTGTAATCTACGGGATCTTCTGTACTATACATAGATATTCTATGTAATTAGAATATCATCCGATATCCGAAAATCATTTCATAAAATCCTTTCCCTAAACGTGCAAGATGAATTCCGCAACCAGTTCAAGTTCGTCGGATTCCGATAACTATTCCGATATGGATTTTCACTCGAGCTCCGAAAGCAGTGTAACCGGAATGGATCAACCGATTAGCCATCATCTATTCTGGATGAATTAGGACTGGGTTCGTAGCCTCCTCAATCATTGGAGACAAGAAGAAGGTGATCCTTTTCATCCACCACATTGCCCTCTTGGCGAAGAACCTGAAGCACTTACCGGCGAACCTGTCCGAAACACCATTTTCTCTCTCATTTCCAGAGTATCTCATCACGATTATATACTATACCAAATTATAGATCATATTTATCCGCTCGTTCGAATCGAAAATCACCAGGTGTAATAGAAGAAGTCAACAAGCTTCGCGCTTGGGTAGTGGCTTTGGAGAATATGGTGCAAAGGTTACAAACACCAGCACCAGCACCAGCAGCATAACCAGTACCACCATCATCAACGCCAACAGTACCATTACTACCCCAACCACAATTGCGTCGTAAACCTCAACTTTACAATCTGTTCCACAAACATCAACGTCATACATAGATACCAAGGAGTACTAATAAGAATCAATGATGAAGTATTGATTCATAACTTCATTGGAGAAACATTCTGCAGCGATTATGTAATCCCTAAAGTTTTAGAGATTATGTACTCTAGTTCTAACCGAAAATCATATGAGTTTAACATCATATTTGTAGTGACCCGAACTTTTCCATGTTTATATATATTAATTGAGATTGATATTTACATGATTAAATGTTTCCAACATGTTAAGCAATCAAACTTGTTAAGACTTGATTAATTGAAATATGTTTCATATAGACAATTGACCACCCAAGTTGATCGGTGATTCACGAACGTTAAAGCTTGTAAAAACTATATGATGACATATATATGAATATATATATAGTTAACATGATACTATGATAAGAAAACATATCATAAAGTATATTAACAATGAACTACATATGTAAAAACAAGACTACTAACTTAATGATTTTTAAACGAGACATATATGTAACGATTATCGTTGTAAAGACATTTAATGTATATATATCATATTAAGAGATATTCATACATGATAATATCATGATAATATAATAATTTAAAATCTCATTTGATATTATAAACAATGGGTTAACAACATTTAACAAGATCGTTAACCTAAAGGTTTCAAAACAACACTTACATGTAACGACTAACGATGACTTAACGACTCAGTTAAAATGTATATACATGTAGTGTTTTAATATGTATTTATACACTTTTGAAAGACTTCAATACACTTATCAAAATACTTCTACTTAACAAAAATGCTTACAATTACATCCTCGTTCAGTTTCATCAACAATTCTACTCGTATGCACCCGTATTCGTACTCGTACAATACACAGCTTTTAGATGTATGTACTATTGGTATATACACTCCAATGATCAGCTCTTAGCAGCCCATGTGAGTCACCTAACACATGTGGGAACCATCATTTGGCAACTAGCATGAAATATCTCATAAAATTACAAAAATATGAGTAATCATTCATGACTTATTTACATGAAAAACAAAATTACATATCCTTTATATCTAATCCATACACCAACGACCAAAAACACCTACAAACACTTTCATTCTTCAATTTTCTTCATCTAATTGATCTCTCTCAAGTTCTATCTTCAAGTTCTAAGTGTTCTTCATATATTCTACAAGTTCTAGTTACATAAAATCAAGAATACTTTCAAGTTTGCTAGCTCATTTCTAATCTTGTAAGGTGATCATCCAACCTCAAGAAATCTTTATTTCTTACAGTAGTTTATCATTCTAATACAAGGTAATAATCATATTCAAACTTCGGTTCAATTTCTATAACTATAACAATCTTATTTCAAGTAATGATCTTACTTGAACTTGTTTTCGTGTCATGATTCTGCTTCAAGAACTTCGAGCCATCCAAGGATCCGTTGAAGCTAGATCCATTTTTCTCTTTTCCAGTAGGTTTATCCAAGGAAATTAAGGTAGTAATGATGTTCATAACATCATTCGATTCATACATATAAAGCTATCTTATTCGAAGGTTTAAACTTGTAATCACTAGAACATAGTTTAGTTAATTCTAAACTTATTCGCAAACAAAAGTTAATCCTTCTAACTTGACTTTTAAAATCAACTAAACACATGTTCTATATCTATATGATATGCTAACTTAATGATTTAAAACCTGGAGACACGAAAAACACCGTAAAACCGGATTTACGTCGTCGTAGTAACACCGCGGGCTGTTTTGGGTTAGTTAATTAAAAACTATGATAAACTTTGATTTAAAAGTTGTTATTCTAAGAAAATTATTTTTATTATGAACATGAAACTATATCCAAAAATTATGGTTAAACTCAAAGTGGAAGTATGTTTTCTAAAATGGTCATCTAGACGTCGTTCTTTCGACTGAAATGACTACCTTTACAAAAACGACTTGTAACTTATTTTTCCGTCAATAAACCTATAACTTTTCTGTTTAGATTCATAAAATAGAGTTCAATATGAAACCATAGCAATTTGATTCACTCAAAACGGATTTAAAATGAAGAAGTTATGGGTAAAACAAGATTGGATAATTTTTCTCATTTTAGCTACGTGAAAATTGGTAAGAAATCTATTCCAACCATAACTTAATCAACTTGTATTGTATATTATGTAATCTTGAGATACCATAGACACGTATACAATGTTTCGACCTATCATGTCGACACATCTATATATATTTCGGAACAACTATAGACACTCTATATGTGAATGTTGGAGTTAGCTATACAGGGTTGAGGTTGATTCCAAAATATATATAGTTTGAGTTGTGATCAATACTGAGATACGTATACACTGGGTCGTGGATTGATTCAAGATAATATTTATCGATTTATTTCTGTACATCTAACTGTGGACAACTAGTTGTAGGTTACTAACGAGGACAGCTGACTTAATAAACTTAAAACATCAAAATATATTAAAAGTGTTGTAAATATATTTTGAACATACTTTGATATATATGTATATATTGTTATAGGTTCGTGAATCAACCAGTGGCCAAGTCTTACTTCCCGACGAAGTAAAAATCTGTGAAAGTGAGTTATAGTCCCACTTTTAAAATCTAATATTTTTGGGATGAGAATACATGCAGGTTTTATAAATGATTTACAAAATAGACACAAGTACGTGAAACTACATTCTATGGTTCAATTATCGAAATCGAATATGCCCCTTTTTATTAAGTCTGGTAATCTAAGAATTTGGGAACAGACACCCTAATTGACGCGAATCCTAAAGATAGATCTATTGGGCCTAACAAACCCCATCCAAAGTACCGGATGCTTTAGTACTTCGAAATTTATATCATATCCGAAGGGTGTCCCGGAATGATGGGGATATTCTTATATATGCATCTTGTTAATGTCGGTTACCAGGTGTTCACCATATGAATGATTTTTATCTCTATGTATGGGATGTGTATTGAAATATGAAATCTTGTGGTCTATTATTATGATTTGATATATATAGGTTAAACCTATAACTCACCAACATTTTTGTTGACGTTTTAAGCATGTTTATTCTCAGGTGATTATTAAGAGCTTCCGCTGTCGCATACTTAAATAAGGACGAGATTTGGAGTCCATGCTTGTATGATATTGTATAAAAACTGCATTCAAGAAACTTATTTTGTTGTAATATATTTGTATTGTAAACCATTATGTAATGGTCGTGTGTAAACAGGATATTTTAGATTATCATTATTTGATAATCTACGTAAAGCTTTTTAAACATTTATTGATGAAATAAAGGTTATGGTTTGTTTTAAAATGAATGCAGTCTTTGAAAAACGTCTCATATAGAGGTCAAAACCTCGCAACGAAATCAATTAATATGGAACGTTTTTAATCAATAAGAACGGGACATTTCAGTTGGTATCCGAGCGTTGGTCTTAGAGAACCAGAATTTTGCATTAGTGTGTCTTATCGAGTTTGTTAGGATGCATTAGTGAGTCTGGACTTCGACCGTGTTTACTTGAAAAATGATTGCTTAACAAATTTTGTTGGAAACTATATATTTTTAACATGTGAATATTATGTGATATATTAATCTCTTAACGCGTTTGATATTATGTGATAGATGTCTACCTCTAGAACAAGTCCCATTGACTCACCTAATAATAATGAAGAGTCAAATGTAAATTGGAATGATTCGTGGACTGATTCACAAGTTCCCGAAGAGGAACCGGAAGAAGAGTCGGAACCAGAAGAAGAATCGGAACCGGAAGAAGAATCGGAACCGGATGAAGAAATAGAACCGGTGGGGGAAATAATAAAACGGTTAAGTAAAAGAAAATCCTCAACCAACCGACCAAGGTTAATTATGGTCAATGGTGTTTCCGCTAAGGAAGCAAAATATTGGGAGGATTACCAATTCTCCGATGAATCGGATTCTGACGAGAATTCCGATGATGTTATAGAAATTACCCCAACTGAATTTAAAAAGGCAAAAGAAAATAATAAGGGAAAGGGCATAAAAATAGAGAAATCTAATTCCAACCCCGATGAACTTTATATGTATCGTCAACCCCCGAAGTCCTTAAGTTGTAACAATGACCCGGGAACCTCTAAACCACCAGGTTTTTCTAAACCAATGTGGAAAACGACGGCTCGTATTAGGGGAACATCATATATCCCTAGAAACTTGGCAAAACGAACCAAAACCGAAGAAGAAGAAACAAGCGAGTCAGAATAAGATAGTTGTATTCGTGTGGTGTAATATATGTAATATAGTGTGCTTATGCTTTATGATATATGTAAAAATTGCTTGTATTAATAAGTATTTTTTTTATGAATCTAACTCTTGTCTATTTTACAGTATAAAAACACAAAATGGATAGACAACCCAATATTTTAAGAGACCTACCCGGAGACATGATTGATGAAATCTTGTCTAGAGTCGGTCAGAATTCTTCGGCACAACTATTTAAGGTGAGATCAGTTTGTAAGACATTCGAAGAACGTTCCAAGAATGCCTTGATTTATAAAAGGCTTTCGTTCGAAAGATGGGGGATATCACATTGGGAAATCCATAAGTTACGATGTGTTTACTTTGACGCATATATTGCGGGGAACCCAAATGCTATTGTACGCAATGGGTTAAGAAATTATTTTGACTCAATATATCCGAATATTGGACTTCGTGATTTAGAAAAAGCGGCTAACATGCAACATAAAGAAGCATGTTATGCTTACGGATTAGTAATGTTCGCTTCTCACCAAAGTGAGAACAAGAACATCGGCCTACAACTATTAAACAAAATGTTCCCACAAGTGACGGAGTCGGTAATTGGGGTAAGAAATGAGGTTTTTAGATTGTTACGGGACTGTTGGACATTACGTAACCCTCGTCCCTTTGACGACGTTACAACACGCTGTCTTATCAACGACCATAATGGTTATGTTCCACAAGACCAAGGATGGGAAGTAATCCTAGTAAAACCAGAATGCATGACTTGTTTCTGGACGTATGAATTACGTGTCTTTATTGCCTTTACTGAACGACTTGTGTACTAGCTAGAATTATCTTCACAACCATCTTGTATCAAATTTATTGTGTGCTATATTTCATGCTATATGTAAAATAAGCGGTATTGTAAGTTTATAAAATATTGTGTAAAAGTTTGAAGGCGAAATATTATTATAATCAGTTTTTCATATAGAATTGTAGTAGTTGAATTGTATATTAGCTACTAAGTATGAACTTAACGGGTAGGTACTACCCGAATTTAAACTTATAAAACGCTAATATAAAGAAAAAGCTTTTATAAATGAGTTCATATTATGCTACGAAATACTATTAACTACTCTTAATATTCTGTATGATTAACTTGTTCCATTTGACTATTTTGAAGGAAATGGCACCGACTACTCGACACATCGTGAATATGAATGAAGAGGAATTCTGTACTTTTCTAGCTTCAAACATAGCCGCAGTACAGGCTGCGCTACATACCAACAATAACCTTGGATCTAGCAGTACAGGAAATCGTGTAGGATGCACCTACAAAGAATTCACTGCCTGCAAACCTTTGGAATTTGATGGAACCGAAGGACCGATCGGATTGAAACGGTGGACCGAGAAGGTCGAATCGGTGTTTTCCATAAGTAAGTGTACTGAAGAGGACAAAGTGAAGTACGCTACGCATACCTTCACAGGTTCTGCGTTAACATGGTGGAATACCTATCTAGAGCAAGTGGGACAAGACGATGCGTACGCACTACCGTGGTCAGCATTCAAGCACTTGATGAACGAGAAATACCGTCCCAGAACCGAGGTCAATAAGCTCAAGACAGAACTTAGAGTGTTACGAACCCAAGGATTTGATATTACCACGTACGAAAGACGATTCACAGAATTGTGCCTATTGTGTCCGGGAGCGTTTAAAGATGAGGAAGAGAAGATCGACGCGTTTGTGAAAGGATTACCGGAAAGAATCCAAGAAGATATAAGTTCACACGAGCCCGCCTCCATACAACAGGCATGTAGAATGGCTCACAAACTAGTGAACCAGATTGAAGAAAGAATTAAAGAACAGACTGCTGAAGAGACCAATGTGAAGCAAGTCAAAAGAAAGTGGGAGGAAAACGGTGATAAGAATCACCAATACAACAACAACAGCAATTACAACAATAATTGCAACAATTATCCCAGCAATCGCAACATCAATCGCAACTACAACAAACGGCCCAACAACAACAACAACAACAACAGCAACTACAACAATCATCCCAACAACAATAATAACCGCAACAACAACAACAATCAGAAGCAGCTATGCCAAAGGTGTGAAAAGTATCACTCGGGGTTCTGCACCAAATTTTGCAACAAGTGTAAAAGAAATGGTCATAGCGCAGCGAAGTGTGAGGTCTACGGACCAGGGGTTAATAGAACGAAAGGAACAAATGGTGTCGGAACGAGTAATGGCGGAGCAAGTAGTGTCGGAGCAAGTTATGCCAATGTAGTTTGTTATAAATGTGGAAAACCGGGCCACATCATTAGAAATTGCCCGAACCAGGAGAACACGAATGGACAAGGCCGCGGAAGAGTTTTCAATATTAATGCGGCAGAGACACAGGAAGACCCGGAGCTTGTTACGGGTACGTTTCTTATTGATAATAAATCTGCTTACGTTTTATTTGATTCGGGTGCGGATAGAAGCTATATGAGTAGAGATTTTTGTGCTAAATTAAGTTGTCCATTGACGCCTTTGGATAGTAAATTTTTACTCGAATTAGCAAATGGTAAATTAATTTCAGCAGATAATATATGTCGGAATCGAGAAATTAAACTGGTTAGCGAAATATTTAAGATTGATTTGATACCAATAGAGTTAGGGAGTTTTGATGTGATAATCGGTATGGACTGGTTGAAAGAAGTGAAAGCAGAGATCGTTTGTTACAAAAATGCAATTCGCATTATACGAGAAAAAGGAAAACCCTTAATGGTGTACGGAGAAAAGGGCAACACGAAGCTACATCTTATTAGTAATTTGAAGGCACAAAAACTAATAAGAAAAGGTTGCTATGCTGTTCTAGCACACGTCGAGAAAGTACAAACTGAAGAAAAGAGCATCAATGATGTTCCCAATGCAAAAGAATTTCCCGATGTATTTCCGAAAGAATTACCGGGATTACCCCCACATCGATCCGTTGAATTTCAAATAGATCTTGTACCAGGAGCTGCACCAATAGCTCGTGCTCCTTACAGACTCGCACCCAGCGAGATGAAAGAACTGCAAAGCCAATTACAAGAAATTTTAGAGCATGGTTTCATTCGACCAAGCACATCACCGTGGGGAGCTCCTGTTTTGTTTGTCAAGAAGAAAGATGGTACATTCAGGTTGTGTATCGACTACCGAGAGTTGAACAAACTTACCATCAAGAACCGCTACCCACTACCGATAATCGACGACTTATTTAATCAACTACAAGGCTCGTCTATTTATTCAAAGATTGACTTACGTTCCGGGTATCATCAAATGCGGGTGAAAGAAGATGATATTCCAAAGACTGCTTTCAGAACACGTTACGGTCATTACGAGTTTATGGTCATGCCATTTGGTTTAACTAATGCACCAGCTGTGTTCATGGACCTTATGAACCGAGTGTGTGGACCATACCTTGATAAGTTTGTCATTGTTTTCATTGATGACATACTTATTTACTCAAAGAATGACCAAGAACACGGTGAACATTTGAGAAAGGTGTTAGAAGTATTGAGGAAGGAAGAATTGTACGCTAAATTTTCAAAGTGTGCATTTTGGTTGGAAGAAGTTCAATTCCTCGGTCACATAGTGAACAAAAAAGGTATTAAGGTGGATCCGGCAAAGATAGAAACTGTTGAAAAGTGGGAAACCCCGAAAACTCCGAAACACATACGCCAGTTTTTAGGACTAGCTGGTTACTACAGAAGGTTCATCCAAGACTTTTCCAGAATAGCAAAACCCTTGACTGCATTAACGCATAAAGGGAAGAAATTTGAATGGAATGATGAACAAGAGAAAGCGTTTCAGTTATTGAAGAAAAAGCTAACTACGGCACCTATATTGTCATTGCCTGAAGGGAATGATGATTTTGTGATTTATTGTGACGCATCAAAGCAAGGTCTCGGTTGTGTATTAATGCAATGAACGAAGGTGATTGCTTATGCGTCTAGACAATTGAAGATTCACGAACAAAATTATACGACGCATGATTTGGAATTAGGCGCGGTTGTTTTTGCATTAAAGACTTGGAGGCACTACTTATATGGGGTCAAAAGTATTATATATACCGACCACAAAAGTCTTCAACACATATTTAATCAGAAACAACTGAATATGAGGCAGCGTAGGTTGATTGAATTATTGAATGATTACGACTTTGAGATTCGTTACCACCCGGGGAAGGCAAATGTGGTAGCCGATGCCTTGAGCAGGAAGGACAAAGAACCCATTCGAGTAAAATCTATGAATATAATGATTCATAATAACCTTACTACTCAAATAAAGGAGGCGCAACAAGGAGTTTTAAAAGAGGAAAATTTAAAGGATGAAATACCCAAAGGATCGGAGAAGCATCTTAATATTCGGGAAGACGGAACCCGGTATAGGGCTGAAAGGATTTGGGTACCAAAATTTGGAGATATGAGAGAAATGGTACTTAGAGAAGCTCATAAAATCAGATACTCAATACATCCTGGAACGGGGAAGATGTACAAGGATCTCAAGAAACATTTTTGGTGGCCGGGTATGAAAGCCGATGTTGCTAAATACGTAGGAGAATGTTTGACGTGTTCTAAGGTCAAAGCTGAGCAGCAGAAACCATCAGGTCTACTTCAACAACCCGAAATCCCAGAATGGAAATGGGAAAACATTACCATGGATTTCATCACTAAATTGCCAAGGACTGCAAGTGGTTTTGATACTATTTGGGTAATAGTTGATCGTCTCACCAAATCAGAACACTTCCTGCCAATAAGAGAAGATGACAAGATGGAGAAGTTAGCACGACTGTATTTGAAGGAAGTCGTCTCCAGACATGGAATACCAATCTCTATTATCTCTGATAGGGATGGCAGATTTATTTCAAGATTCTGGCAGACATTACAGCAAGCATTAGGAACTCGTCTAGACATGAGTACTGCCTATCATCCACAAACTGATGGGCAGAGCGAAAGGACAATACAAACGCTTGAAGACAAGCTACGAGCATGTGTTATTGATTTCAGAAACAGTTGGGATTGACATCTACCGTTAGCAAAATTTTCCTACAACAACAGCTACCATTCAAGCATTGAGATGGCGCCGTTTGAAGCACTTTATGGTAGAAAGTGCAGGTCTCCGATTTGTTAGAGTGAAGTGGGGGATAGACAGATTACGGGTCCGGAGATTATACAAGAAACTACCGAGAAGATCATCCGAATTCAACAACGATTGAAAACCGCCCAAAGTCGACAAAAGAGCTACGCTGATATTAAAAGAAAAGATATAGAATTTGAAATTGGAGAGATGGTCATGCTTAAAGTTGCACCTTGGAAAGGTGTTGTTCGATTTGGTAAACGAGGGAAATTAAATCCAAGGTATATTGGACCATTCAAGATTATTGATCGTGTCGGACCAGTAGCTTACCGACTTGAGTTACCTCAACAACTCGTGGCTGTACATAACACTTTCCACGTCTCAAATTTGAAGAAATGTTTAGCTAAAGAAGATCTCACTATTCCGTTAGATGAAATCCAAATCAACGAAAAACTCCAATTCATCGAAGAACCCGTCGAAATAATGGATCGTGAGGTTAAAAGACTTAAGCAAAACAAGATACCAATTGTTAAGGTTCGATGGAATGCTTGTAGAGGACCCGAGTTCACCTGGGAGCGTGAAGATCAGATGAAGAAGAAATACCCGCATCTATTTCCAGAAGATTCGTCAACACCTTCAACAGCTTAAAATTTCGGGACGAAATTTATTTAACGGGTAGGTACTGTAGTGACCTGAACTTTTCCATGTTTATATATATTAATTGAGATTGATATTTACATGATTAAATGTTTCCAACATGTTAAGCAATAAAACTTGTTAAGACTTGATTAATTGAAATATGTTTCATATAGACAATTGACCACCCAAGTTGATCGGTGATTCACGAACTTTAAAGCTTGTAAAAACTATATGATGACATATATATGGATATATATATAGTTAACATGATACTATGATAAGAAAACATATCATAAAGTATATTAACAATGAACTACATATGTAAAAACAAGACTACTAACTTAATGATTTTTAAACGAGACATATATGTAACGATTATCGTTGTAAAGACATTTAATGTATATATATCATATTAAGAGATATTCATACATGATAATATCATGATAATATAATAATTTAAAATCTCATTTGATATTATAAACATTGGGTTAACAACATTTAACAAGATCGTTAACCTAAAGGTTTCAAAACAACACTTACATGTAACGACTAACGATGACTTAACGACTCAGTTAAAATGTATATACATGTAGTGTTTTAATATGTATTTATACACTTTTGAAAGACTTCAATACACTTATCAAAATACTTCTACTTAACAAAAATGCTTACAATTACATCCTCGTTCAGTTTCATCAACAATTCTACTCGTATGCACACGTATTCGTACTCGTACAATACACAGCCTTTAGATGTATGTACTATTGGTATATACACTCCAATGATCAGCTCTTAGCAGCCCATGTGAGTCACCTAACACATGTGGGAACCATCATTTGGCAACTAGCATGAAATATCTCATAAAATTACAAAAATATGAGTAATCATTCATGACTTATTTACATGAAAAACAAAATTACATATCCTTTATATCTAATCCATACACCAACGACTAAAAACACCTACAAACACTTTCATTCTTCAATTTTCTTCATCTAATTGATCTCTCTCAAGTTCTATCTTCAAGTTCTAAGTGTTCTTCATATATTCTACAAGTTCTAGTTACATAAAATCAAGAATACTTTCAAGTTTGCTAGCTCATTTCCAATCTTGTAAGGTGATCATCCAACCTCAAGAAATCTTTGTTTCTTACAGTAGGTTATCATTCTAATACAAGGTAATAATCATATTCAAACTTCGGTTCAATTTCTATAACTATAACAATCTTATTTCAAGTGATGATCTTACTTGAACTTGTTTTCGTGTCATGATTCTGCTTCAAGAACTTCGAGCCATCCAAGGATCCGTTGAAGCTAAGATCCATTTTTCTCTTTTCCAGTAGGTTTATCCAAGGAAATTAAGGTAGTAATGATGTTCATAACATCATTCGATTCATACATATAAAGCTATCTTATTCGAAGGTTTAAACTTGTAATCACTAGAACATAGTTTAGTTAATTCTAAACTTGTTCGCAAACAAAAGTTAATCCTTCTAACTTGACTTTTAAAATCAACTAAACACATGTTCTATATCTATATGATATGCTAACTTAATGATTTAAAACCTGGAGACACGAAAAATACCGTAAAACCGGATTTACGCCGTCGTAGTAACACCGCGGGCTGTTTTGGGTTAGTTAATTAAAAACTATGATAAACTTTGATTTAAAAGTTGTTATTCTGAGAAAATTATTTTTATTATGAACATGAAACTATATCCAAAAATTATGGTTAAACTCAAAGTGGAAGTATGTTTTCTAAAATGGTCATCTAGACGTCGTTCTTTCGACTGAAATGACTACCTTTAAAAAAACGACTTGTAACTTATTTTTCCGACTATAAACCTATAATTTTTCTGTTTGTATTCATAAAATAGAGTTCAATATGAAACCATAGCAATTTGATTCACTCAAAAAGGATTTAAAATGAAGAAGTTATGGGTAAAACAAGATTGGATAATTTTTCTCATTTTAGCTACGTGAAAATTGGTAACAAATCTATTCCAACCATAACTTAATCAACTTGTATTGTATATTATGTAATCTTGAGATACCATAGACACGTATACAATGTTTCGACCTATCATGTCGACACATCTATATATATTTCGGAACAACCATAGACACTCTATATGTGAATGTTGGAGTTAGCTATACAGGGTTGAGGTTGATTCCAAAATATATATAGTTTGAGTTGTGATCAATACTGAGATACGTATACACTGGTTCGTGGATTGATTCAAGATAATATTTATCGATTTATTTCTGTACATCTAACTGTGGACAACTAGTTGTAGGTTACTAACGAGGACAGCTGACTTAATAAACTTAAAACATCAAAATATATTAAAAGTGTTGTAAATATATTTTGAACATACTTTGATATATATGTATATATTGTTATAGGTTCGTGAATCAACCAGTGGCCAAGTCTTACTTCCCGACGAAGTAAAAATCTGTGAAAGTGAGTTATAGTCCCACTTTTAAAATCTAATATTTTTGGGATGAGAATACATGCAGGTTTTATAAATGATTTACAAAATAGACACAAGTACGTGAAACTACATTCTATGGTTGAATTATCGAAATCGAATATGCCCCTTTTTATTAAGTCTGGTAATCTAAGAATTTGGGAACAGACACCCTAATTGACGCGAATCCTAAAGATAGATCTATTGGGCCTAACAAACCCCATCCAAAGTACCGGATGCTTTAGTACTTCGAAATTTATATGATATCCGAAGGGTGTCCCGGAATGATGGGGATATTCTTATATATGCATCTTGTTAATGTCGGTTACCAGGTGTTCACCATATGAATGATTTTTATCTCTATGTATGGGATGTGTATTGAAATATGAAATCTTGTGGTCTATTATTATGATTTGATATATATAGGTTAAACCTATAAGTCACCAACATTTTTGTTGACGTTTTAAGCATGTTTATTCTCAGGTGATTATTAAGAGCTTCCGCTGTCGCATACTTAAATAAGGACGAGATTTGGAGTCCATGCTTGTATGATATTGTATAAAAACTGCATTCAAGAAACTTATTTTGTTGTAATATATTTGTATTGTAAACCATTATGTAATGGTCGTGTGTAAACAGGATATTTTAGATTATCATTATTTGATAATCTACGTAAAGCTTTTTAAACATTTATTGATGAAATAAAGGTTATGGTTTGTTTTAAAATGAATGCAGTCTTTGAAAAACGTCTCATATAGAGGTCAAAACCTCGCAACGAAATCAATTAATATGGAAAGTTTTTAATCAATAAGAACGGGACATTTCAATATTAACTCATTAAATCCATGATTACATCAGAAGAAAATATATATGTATATATGTATTCATAAAGATTGTAATTAAAAATTCTTTGGTACAAACTATTAATGGTGAAAATATTTTAACGGGTAGGTAATACCCGAGGAATATTTAGATTGCACATTAATAAGTTATACTGTACATTCTTCGAATCTGATTCAACGATCATTTACTATCCTATTTACATCCACAGTTATACGAATCCGTTCACCACAGAATAACCATTTTCATCCAATTTCATATTTGGATTTTGATCTATCAGAATCCAACAAGTGGCATAATGAAGAAAATATTAGACAAAATAAAATTTGTTAGAAACAAACAATTTAACTATGAGAAGAATTTTGTTAAGAATCTACGCTAACTGTTCCTAGCTAACTGATTACATTTTAATTATCGTAATTTATATTCTCGCAATTTTATTTATCGTCATTTAATTTCTGTTATTTATTTTACGCACTTTAAATATCGGGACACGTATACAAGGTTTTGACATATCATATCGACGCATATATATATATATATATATATATATATATATATATATATATATATATATATATATATATATATATATATATATATATATATATATATATATTATTTGGAATAACCATAGACACTCTCTATGTTGTAATGCTCGAGTTCGCTATATAGGGTTGAGGTTGATTCTACAATAATATATATACTTTGAGTTGTGATCGAGTCTGAGACATGTACACGGGTCACGATACGTATTAATTAATTCGAATGTTATATATTAAACTATATATGAATTATTGAATTGCTAACTGTGGACAACCAAAATTGGATAATTAAAATGAATTAAAATATTGATTATAACATATGAAACTAAACAATTCTTCAAGTTTGCCACTTGATTTCATCTTAAACCTCAATTGTATTTTAACGATTAAAATCTGCATTCAAACCTTTCATGATTCTTGAAAACACCTCAATCGATAGGATGAACCAACCGCACTTCATCTACGGATGAAAAGATTTATGCATATAGCTATGCACCTGAAAAACTCTCGGAAACTGAGTAAACGTTTAACACGTAGCTGTGCTAATTCCTTTAGTGTTATTATTACCCAAAATAACTTTGTAGTTCTTTTTCAAAATAGCTAATTTTGTCACAGCTCCAGCAAGATAACTTCGACTTTTCATTCAAAACAACCTTATTATAACCTTGATATATATGCGTGCTCATTTATTGTTACCAGAGAACCTTTTATATTCCACCATACTACCATCAGCGTTTAATCTTCTAAAAACACAATTCTCTTGAAACCACCTCGGATTGATAATCGATGATTCAGATATGGTAACAATAAATGCTGATGAAGCAGCAAAACTGTAGATGGTTTTAATGGCCAAAAGTTTGATGATAAAGAATGGAGTGTTGGGAACGCTCGATAGAAAATTTGGTACTGAAAAACGGATTGAGCACACCATGAAGGAGATCAAGGACAAATACAAGGAATATATCCTATATTCAAAAAAAAAAAATCCAGGTAATTCTGGATCCGGTGAAATCTTTAGAGAATATCTTGCTCTGAATTCATGTTAAAATCTTGCGGAAAATTTTTCTTCATCAACCTTTGAACTTTGAAATTTCAAAATATCATCAAAATATCTTCGATATTTCTGAAGATATTTTCATAAATATTCTCATCCGAAACTACATACCTCATCGTACTATCTGTATTACATCATATTGGAAACTGTTTTAGTTTCCTATATTCTGTAAAATCTAAGTATAAAATAAGAATGAATTCTGGAGAAGTGTTAAGAATTTGAGCATGAGTTAGTATAATATAATGACGCTTGACCAACGTGATTATATTACAGTAAGTTATGCTGAAAGTTCTAATGAAACGTGATGATGACTCACAGATCATAACGTCATCATGTGCCATGTTACACGACTCGTTCAATCTATTCAACTTTCGAACATATCAATAAAATATATTATTGATAGATCCATCCTCAGTGATTCTGGTAATTTGACCAATCAAAATCATGAGAATATGCTCTTTCGTGCTTAGAACGTTATATTCATTCGAACGCTATATCTATGAATTCTGGACCATTATTTGCTTGATTTAAGGTCGGGAAAAGAAAACAACAGCATGGAGCTCCAAAATATAAGAGAAAATATAAAGCCCAATAACAACACGGAAATTACAAACCGTGTATATCAATGTTTATCGCAACATAAAGACACGGGAGAATTAAAAACACTATAACCCCGAGAGCGAAGTTGAAGAAAACATATTCCTCCGGTGAAAGTTGGAAAACGAGAATGATTGTTACGATAGTAAGGATAAGGGCAAGGATTAGAACTGGATTAAGCATTTTCACAATCTTTTGAATGTATGAACTAAGAAAGAAAGTATAGGAATGGTGAGAATAATGGAACGGAAGAGTTTAATTTATAATGGGAATATCAGATAGAGTAATCAAGGCAGATCACAGTATTTAATTATAGAGATCTTAATTTCCTTACTCACTGAAGAATCAAATCTTATAGATTTCTTAGATTTTCTTTAAATTCATTGAATTCCGGAATTCAACCCTGACTCTGTCAAAAGTTAAGACGAATTTTTACTTTTCCTATTTCAATCTTTTGCGATAGCTTCACTTATACTTTCGAGTAATCGAGTCATGTTATCTATATTACTCTGTGGTAATAAAACTCTACTTATCAACTCATATTCGTCATGGAAACATTTTTATTGTTAGCCATGACTACCTCACTCAAATTTCGGGACGAAATTTCTTTAACGGGTAGGTACTGTGACAACCCGGGAATTTTCGACCAGATTTAAACTTAATCTTGAATTGATTTCAACATGATAAGCAAAGTCTATTTAATTGAATCTCAAAATCTTTGAACTATTTACATGTATACATTTAATCCTTGACAATGCCTGACGATTCACGAACAATTGTGTATAAATAAGTATGTAAATATATATATATATATATATATATATATATATATATATATATATATATATATATATATATATATATATATATATATATATATATATATATATATATATATATATATATATCAAAATAAAGATAAGTATCACATTACATAAGTAATGAAATGTAAAGTTAATATATTATTTGAAATTACAAGTTAGGATATAAACGATATACTAATATTATTTTTATTACTTTCATTACTATTACTAATTACTAATGGTAATATTGATGTTAATATTTGTATTATTAGTATTATTAATTTTAATATGAGATATAAATATATATATAAAAGTTGATATATATAAGTTGTTATATTATTAATATTAATATTATCAGTAATAATATTAACATTATTATAACTAAATTTATTAGTATCAAGTATTATTATCATACTTGTATTATTATTATTATTATTATTATTATTATTATTATTATTATTATTATTATTATTATTATTATTATTATGATTATCTTTATAAATATTATGATTAAATATCATTATTAACAATATTATTAACAATTATTATTATCATTTATATTAATAAGAATTACTAATATTAATATAATTATTAATTATTAATATAAATTTTATAAAATTACAAACTAAATAAGATTCAGTCGTATTAAACAAACTATAGGATTGTTTCCTGTTTTTGATTGATATTAGTATCAATCAGTTGTACTACGAATCTTAACCTGATAGTCATCCAAATTGATTTATATATTTTTTATTTTCTGTATTTTGTCTTCCTCTCATTTTGTTACAATTCGATATCACCATCACTATAATACAAATTCGATCGAATAATGATACATCATCAACCACTAACGTGTACTCTATACAATCTCTACTGTAATTCGAAAAATAAAAGGGATTAATCAAACTGAAAACTCATTCAAACACCACGATACCACCTTCATCATCTCAGGTGATCATGGAGCAGTTCACCTCCTTTTGTGATTTATTTTTACGTGATCTTTGGTTGTGATTCGAAGACACAACCAACACACCTTGTTGCGACTGTTAACCATCAAAAACCCACACCACGATCATAAAAAGCTATTGCATGTGTCTCTAGTTTTCAAATCGTGAAAACCACCTTGAAACCACTAAACCTATCCCCATCTTCACGGCTTCACCTCTCAACCTTCCATCACCACTACCACACCTTCGCTATTTCTGCTGTCCATGTATTATGTTTCCTTTTAAACACGCCACACACACAAACCCTTTTGCTAAATGATTAATTGATGTTGTTAGGATTAGATTATATTAAGTTGTAGTAGGACCCAAAACCCATTCAAAAATCCACTAAGTTCACTAATTTACTTTATATAAAGAGCCGGCATATTGGAGAAATAAAAAAAAAGGGACACACGTTATGATCAATCCTTAATTAATGATGTTACTTAATTACGGATTGAGTGCAATAAGATTACAATGGAGGATGGAATGTTTGATGATTATTTTGGGCCCCGATGATCGTCTTTCACTTTAACTATCAAGTGATCAACCACCCCGACCCGGTCTTGATTGTTAATTAGCATAATTCACCTTTGCGCGATGTAAAAATCCCTTGGGCAAGATCACAAGTGGAAATTACAAAGGCTTAGGAAAAGTAGATGATACATATGTATATGATCAAGTCCCCCCAGTTTATTATGATACATATCGCAAAGTAGATGTATCATGATAAACTCTAAAAATGCGCAGTTGTTGCAACTATCATCCGCACTTAGTCATTTTCGCATTTACCTAGTTACCGTTGCACGACAAAAGTTAATGTTTGAGTTATCACAACGGATAATTAATACAAACATTTACCACCCTTATTTCCCCTATATATATCGTGATTCTTGAAGGTATTTCGTATGCCCGAGAGACATATTAAATTAATGTGGCTAATGTGTTATGATCCAAGTCGGGTCATACCCAATAACAAACTTACCGACACCTTATACGTATTTAATCTTAACGATTGGATCATTGATTAAATACGCGTCACTTGAAACTTAAGAAAAATGGTTTTCTTAAATATTACTTGATGTGTATATATATATTATGGAATAATTTATATAATTTGGATTTAATTATTTATAGGTTAAATAATTAATAAATTTATGTTACATTTTATATAAATGGGTTTTATATAATAAAAATGTACATAAAAATTATATAGAAGTTTTATAAATTAGTTTTTATAAAATCTAACTTTTATAAAACTAATAATATAAAACAAAATTGGAAGTGGCATTGGAGCCTTAAAACTCGCATGCATTTGACTAGGCTTTAAGTGGTTACTTCCACATATTCTTTAAGCATATGAACCAAGACTTCTTGGAGACTTCACAACACATGCATACACATCAAAACAAGCAAAAAAAACTGGATCAAACTCTCTCATTTTCTGCTGAACAGGCCGTGGCCTTTGTGAGTGTGTAAGGTGTTCTTTTATTTTTTTTGCAAGCAATATTCAAGTGCAAGTAAATCCTAACTAAGGCTAGGTGTTGGTGCATAAGTTTAGGGTATAACTACTTGAGGTTTCATCCATTTGAAGCTATATTCTTCATCAACATCTTCATCATCAACTACATAGCTTGGAGAAGGTATAATCTCTTATCTATCTTGTAGTTTGTAAGTATGTTTCACAACTTGATCCTAATTGGGATTTAACTTTAATTGGTTAAAGTTTAACAAGTCAAAAATTGGTAATTAACATGCTTCCGCTTTCTAAATTCTTAAAATGGTTTAAATATATTATGAACTTGTTAAATCCCAACAATGGTATCTAGAGCCGAAGTTGATGGAATATGCTTCGAGATGATTTATTAAACCCACTATAATTTTGCATTCTATGAACATGCATGAAGTAGAATGTAAAATTTTCGGTTTTGGGTGGTTTGTCATTTTGGCCAAAATCACTTGTGATTCTGCATTCTGTATTGTCAATCACTTGTGATTCTGTACTGCCGATCACTTGTGATTCTGTACTGCCAATCACTTGTGATTCTGTACTGCCAATCACTTATGATTCTGTATTGCCTATCTCTTATGTAGTTAAAGTTCACAATCTAAGCCTTGACCTTGTGTTTGGTTGCATGCATGGTTGATTGATATTTATTCAATTGGTTTGTAATAATATTTATTCATTTGGCATGTAATAATTCATTTGGTTATGTAATTTATTTTATATTTGGTATGTAAAATAGATTAGGTTGTAATTTCATTTT
Source organism: Rutidosis leptorrhynchoides (assembly GCF_046630445.1). Taxonomy (NCBI): domain Eukaryota; kingdom Viridiplantae; phylum Streptophyta; class Magnoliopsida; order Asterales; family Asteraceae; genus Rutidosis; species Rutidosis leptorrhynchoides. Next base: position 207,172,859 of record NC_092340.1, read on the forward strand.
TTAGACAAAATGTATTAAGATATATTTTGTAAAATGATGAAGAATGATGAAGACTTGAAGAACACATGAAGAAGCATTTGAATGCAAGGTTAAGTGGGAGATTTGAAATCTCCTACTTTGTGTAATTACCCCTTACCCAGTGGCATTTTGTTTTCGGCTAAACAAAATGCTTACCAAAAGGCTTGATTGTGAACATGTTGTTTTGCATGCTTGGTTGTTTTGTATGATTATGTGGATTGTATGTTTGTATGCTACAAGTTAATCACACAAGTCGACAACTAGAAAATGGCAATTTAATTGGTTAAATTATAACATTATTAACGACATGCAAAACGTCAATTTAAATGGTTAAATTAAAAATGGCTAAAAGGACATTAATAATCGGTTATTAAGAACATGATAAGGATCATATATATATATAATGGTTTATATCAAGTAATTGGCTAAAATTACAAGACTTGAAAATGGATTTCAAATGAACCATACACTAAATGCATGTTGGTGTATGGTATAAATGTTTTCTTAAACTAGAATTAACGAAAACTTAAAATCCCTTAATCGACAAGGTAAACAAGTTTAACGCCATCCTTTTGTGGGACACTTAAACATAGTAGGGAACTCATAATGGGATAAAGGTCACCTAACCGTTATGAGCTAACTAATATGGTTAAGGTAAAATTCGCATGCTTGTGGGATAAAGGTCACCTAACCACTTGTATGTTAATTTTACATGTTTACACAAGTAGGACGACTTGATTTGGGAATCATGAACTTAGGGTCACCGAAGCATGAGGAACAAATAGGCGTTGATGGGATAAATATGCCATGCAAAAGGATTGCATGATCCCATAATTTAGAAGTTGCAAAAGGATTGCAATTGTCATATAAATGACTACCTAGCTAAATCAAATAACGGGATAAAGGTCACCTAACCAAAATTTGATTTACCGTTGGATTCTAATATTTAATAAGTCAATTAATATTTAAAGGGTATTGTTTATTAAATTTAAAATCGATACTTAAATGAACTTTGTTAAATTTTGTAGATGGCCGCCAATAACAACAACATGCAAAACGCACCTATTAACTTGAATAACCTATGTTAAGGTCTCTCCTCGAGAAAAACAAACTCAACCATACGAACTTTATGGATTGGTTTCGCAATCTTAGGATTGTCCTCAAACTTGAGGATAAGGCGTATGTATTGGAAGACCCCATTCCCGATCAACCCGACGAGGATGATACGGAAGGCATGGCTTATTGGGATAAGTATTGCGCCGATTCGGTGCAAGTCGCTTACCTAATGCTTGGGACTATGATACCCGAACTCCAAAAGGATTTCGAGCATCATACTGCATACGACATGATCACGCAATTGAAGGAGATGTTCCTTTAACAAGCACGTGTCGAGCGCTTCGAGACCGTTCGAGCGCTTCATGCATGTCGTATGGACGACTCCCAATCCGTTTCATCTTATGTCCTTAAGATGAAAAGCCTCATTGATCGCACAAACCGTCTTAATCTCAACATATCTAATGAGCTAGCCACGGATCTTATCCTAAACTCCTTGTCAAAGAGGTTTGACCAATTTGTAATTAATTACAATATGAATTGGATGGATAAGACCATTGGCGAACTTCATGGCATGCTTAGAACGGCGGAAACTAGCATGGGTAAGATGGCTTCACCCGTGCTAATGGTCAATGATGGTGGGTCCAAAGGTAATAACACCTCTAAGCCAAAGGCGGCTAAGAGGAAAGGACCCGCCCATCAAGGCAAGGGAAAGGGGAGGATGGTTACCCCAACCAAAAACAAGAACAAGAAGCAAAAGGTTGCCAGACAAGCAAACCCCAAGGAAGACCCGTGCTTTGGTTGCGGTGAAATGGGTCACTGGAAACGCAGCTGTCTGGTCTACCTTAAGGAGTTGAAGGAAAAGAGGGATGCGGGGCAAACCTCAGGTAATATATATATGGTATATATAGAGCTTAGTATTACTTCTTCTAATACATGGGTATTAGACACTGGATGTGGAACTCACATTTGCAATTCTTTGCAGGGGTTCAAAAGAAGTAGCAAGCAAGCGGGAACATCAAGTCTCTTTATGGGTAATGGAGCCAAAGTGCAAGTGAAGGCTCAAGGAGACTTTGTATTAAATCTTCCAAGTGGTTTGGAACTTATTTTGAACAATGTTTTGTATGCACCGGATTTATGTCGAAACATTATTTCAGTTTCCCGTTTAAAATAATGTGGTTTTTATCTTAATTTTGTTAATGATGATATCCACATTTATTTAGATAATGTATTCTATTTTAAGGCTTCGCCTTCAAATGGAATTTATAAATTGGTTCATGATGACACATCATCTAGTAGCTCAATATACCATACTAGCACCAAGAAACTCAAAAGGGATTTGAGTGATTCCTACTTATGGCATTGTCGCCTTGGTCACATAAACAAGAACCGAATGCATACACTTCAAAAGAATGGACTTTTGAAATCAAATGAACTAGACTCGTTTGATGTATGTGAGTCTTGTTTACAAGGCAAAATGACTAAAGCACCTTTCAAAGGGACCTATGAAAGGGCTAAGAACTTATTGGGATTAATACATTCGGATGTATGTGGACCCTTTAAGCTCATAACTAGGAATGGTGAAAGATACTTCGTTACTTTCATTAATGACTTCTGCCGTTTTGGATATGTCTACTTGTTAAAACATAAGGACGAAACTTTTGAAGCATTCAAAGAGTATCAAAATGAAGTACAAAATCAACTCAATAAGACAATCAAGGTACTTCGTACCGATAGAGGAGGTGAATACCTAAGCGATGCTTTCCAAGATCATCTTAGAAGTTGTGGGATTATCTCGCAACTCACTCCTCCTGGAACACCCCAACTGAATGGAGTTTCCGAAAGGAGGAACCGAACCCTAATGGATATGGTTCGATCTATGATGGCTAGAAGCTCGTTACCTCTATCATTTTGGGGTTATTGTCTATGCTCCGCAGCTCGTATTTTAAATATGGCCCCAACCAAGAAAGTGGAACGAACACCTCATGAGATGTGGTTTGGAAAACCTCCATCTCTATCATACTTAAAGGTATGGGGATGTGAAGCTTACCCTAAGCGTTACGTCCCTAATAAGTTGAATGCTCGATCCACGAAGTGTATCTTCATAGGATATCCCAAGGATGATATGGGATATTATTTCTATGATCCATCCGAGCAGAATGTATTTGTTGCTCGGAAGGCGGAATTCCTTGAAACTAAGTTCCTAATGGAAGGAAATAGTGAAAGGAAGATAGATCTTGAGGAGGTTCAAGATCAAGTAGATGATACACAATTGGCTGACACTAGCACTCAACATGAAAATGTTGAGAGAGATCAAATGGATGATCAAAATACAAAAGACGTTCGCAGATCTGGTAGGATTAGTAATCCTCCTGAGAGATATGGGTTTCTCATGGATGGTTGCTATGTGGTTGATTTGGATGAGCCAACAAACTACCATGATGCTTTATCAAGGATTGATAAGGATAAATGGCAGGAAGCCATGAACGCTGAGATGCAATCCATGTATGACAACCAAGTTTGGGAACTTGTTGAACAACCTACTGGCTCAAGGCTAGTTGATTGTAAATGGCTTTTCAAAATGAAAACCGACATACATGGAAACTTGGATACATATAAAGCTAGACTTGTAGCAAAAGGTTTCACTCAAACTCAAGGGGTTGACTATGATGAAACTTTTTCGCCTGTGGCAATGCTAAAGTCTATTAGGATATTACTCGCCATTGCTGCTCATTATGATTATGAAATATGGCAAATGGATGTCAATACCGCTTTCCTAAATGGACATCTTGAGGAATATGTCTATATGGTTCAGCCTGAAGGTTTTGTTGATCCGAAGTGTTCTAAAAGGGTATGCAAGTTAAAGAAGTCAATCTACGGATTGAAACAAGCATCTAGAATGTGGAATCATCGTTTTAATGAGGAAGCCAAGAAATTTGGCTTCATTAAAAATGGTGATGAAGCTTGTGTATACAAGAAGGCTAGTAGGAGCACAATCATGTTCCTTGTACTATATGTGGATGATATATTGTTATTTGGAAATGATATTCCGAAAATGCAAAGTGTTAAAACTTGGCTAAGTAAATGCTTCTCCATTAAGGATCTTGGAGAAGCACAATATGTCTTGGGGATTGGGATCTACAGGGATAGATCTAAGAAATTGATAGGTTTGAATCAAAGTGCATACATTGAAAAGATCTTGAAAAGGTTCAAGATGGAGAACTCTAAGAAAGGTTTAGTACCTATTCAAAGAGGAACACTCCTTAGTTCATCTCAGTGTCCCACCACAAAAGATGAACAGGAGAGAATGAAGAAAGTCCCATATGCGTCTGCTATTGGGTCAATCATGTATGCAATGATATGCACTAGACCGGATGTGTCATGCGCTCTTAGCTTGACAAGTAGATACCAGAATAACCTAGGAAACAGTCATTGGATTGCGGTTAAAAGTATATTGAAATACCTTAGGAGGACTAAAGATATGTTTCTTATATACGGGTCTGGTGAGGAGGAACTCGCTGTAAAAGGTTACGTGGACGCGAGTTTCCAAACTGATCGAGATGATTCTCGATCACAATCTGGTTATGTCTTCACGTTAAATGGAGGTGTAGTCTCTTGGAAGAGTTCAAAACATGATGTTGTTGCTTTATCCACTACAGAGTCGGAGTACATTGCTGCCTCATTGGCAGCTCAGGAAGCTGCATGGATGAAGAAATTCATCGACAACTTAGGAGTAGTCCCTTCCATTCAGGATCCTCTTGAGATCTTTTATGACAACGAGGGTGCGATTGCTCAAATCAAAGAACCTCGTGCTCACCAAAAGACCCGTCACATTGAGCGGAGATTTAACTACATAAGGGATGAAGTTGAAAAGGGAAAGATATGTATTCGCAAAGTTCACACAGATCTTAATATAGCGGATCCTCTCACGAAGCTCTTACATGGATCAAAACATACAGGACATGTTTGTGCATTAGGGCTTCGATATTCTAGTGATTGGTCATGATATGTTTTAAGTATTGTAACGGAACGAAATTGTTCAAACTCATTAATATAATTATGGTATTAATTTATTTTGAGTCATGTTCCTATTTTGCATATTTTATCCATGAATAAGTAATTATTCTAAATTCCGTAGTCGATCACATTCGTGGGAACAAGTGTGAGGTTTAGACTATTATGAACTTGGATTGGTATACATTCACGGACTGAATGTGGGGCAAGGTTACTACCAAGGTTCAAAGATATTTGTGGGATGCAAATACTGGAAGACCCGCCCTCAAGATTTGCTAAATGGAGCCTTTGTGGTTGATCACATGTAATCTTGAGTAAAGGCGAATATCATTGTATCCTCTGACCTGAGATACATATTGGGTTCAGATATTTACCAAGTATTGTGCCTTGATTCTTTCCTTCGCTATTCTGAAATATGGTAGTTCATAAGGAAGAGCTCAGGTACAATGCAAGGTACATATTTAGGACGTATGTAGTAAAGATGGAATTTATCCCTCTTATTCGTTGAGAGTCAGATGTCTAAGGCCTGATAAAGTTAAATCTAAAAGAGAGTGATCACTCTATGTCTCTTGGATTTAACATGACATCTAGGATGAAAGGATAAATGAAAGATTCACCTAATCATATTCGAGATGGGAACTCGAAAGGGATGATGTTATTGAATGGCACTAAGTCATAACATATTGGGGGTGATGGACGATCGTTAGTTGGTATCCATCACTTGCATTAATTTCTTATGTTTCTCGTGCAAGTGGGAAATTGAAGGTATTTCGTATGCCCGAGAGACATATTAAATTAATGTGGCTAATGTGTTATGATTCAAGTCGGGTCATACCCAATAACAAACTTACCGACACCTTATACGTATTTAATCTTAACGATTGGATCATTGATTAAATACGCGTCACTTGAAACTTAAGAAAAATGGTTTTCTTAAATATTACTTGATGTGTATATATATATTATGGAATAATTTATATAATTTGGATTTAATTATTTATAGGTTAAATAATTAATAAATTTATGTTACATTTTATATAAATGGGTTTTATATAATAAAAATGTTCATAAAAATTATATAGAAGTTTTATAAATTAGTTTTTATAAAATCTAACTTTTATAAAACTAATAATATAAAACAAAATTGGAAGTGGCATTGGAGCCTTAAAACTAGCATGCATTTGACTAGGCTTTAAGTGGTTACTTCCACATATTCCTTAAGCATATGAACCAAGACTTCTTGGAGATTTCACAACACATGCATACACATCAAAACAAGCAAAAAAACTGGATCAAACTCTCTCATTTTCTGCTGAACAGGCCGTGGCCTTTGTGAGTGTGTAAGGTGTTCTTTTATTTTTTTTTCCAAGCAATATTCAAGTGCAAGTAAATCCTAACTAAGGCTAGGTGTTGGTGCATAAGTTTGGGGTATAACTACTTGAGGTTTCATCCATTTGAAGCTATATTCTTCATCATCATCTTCATCATCAACTACATAGCTTGGAGAAGGTATAATCTCTTATCTATCTTGTAGTTTGTAAGTATGTTTCACAACTTGATCCTAATTGGGATTTAACTTTAATTGGTTAAAGTTTAACAAGTCTAAAATTGGTAATTAACATGCTTCCGCTTTCTTAATTCTTAAAATGGTTTAAGTATATTATAAACTTGTTAAATCCCAACAATTCTTAATCACTAATTTTCCACTTGCTTTCTCTACCACAATTCGCAATTATATACATTCGCTATTAACCTTTACAAGTTCTTCAAACACAGCTTCTCCACTTTAATCAAAAATGAAAATTGACGAGGTCGATCGTAAGGTGGATCCTAAAGCTTTAATTACAAAGTTGCTAACGAGCCCGGAGGCTAAATCGTCGGCATCTACCGAGCATCAAATCAAACAGGAGAAACAGGCTATTCCCATCGTTGATTTAACCTCGAAATCACCAACATCGCAACCAAGTTCCACAAAATGACCGGTGCAAACACCACCAACATCGCAGAGCAAGAAACTCAAACAAAGCACTCCTTTATACGATAATCCGATCACATCGGATTATGAAGGAGATCAACAAACTGGTATAACGCAATCATCTTTGATTCATGCCAGTTTTTGTAATATTTATTGTTGCTATTATAATAATCGCATTGTTTTGCAGGAGGCTCGCCTTTTAATCCAGTTTTTCCTAGACCTGATTCCGCGGCACAAATCACGGAGCTGTTCCGCACTCCCCCTGACTCTTATGGGGTGCGGATTGATGGTCTATCTGGATATACTTATGCATCAGCTGGCGCTGCTCTGGATCAACGCCAATAAATGAAGTTAGCAATCCCCGGCGAGCTTTGCCGCAAATTCTCCAAACTTTCTGCGCTTGATGCGCATAACAGTTTTATTCAAAACTTCTACATGTGCTTCAACTCGGCGTACGATATGATATGTCGGCAAGAACAATTTTTCAATGTGCTTGGAGCTGAACAACAGAAGTACAATGCTGAGAGAATCAAGGCTGAAAACAGCGAGAAACGCTGTGTTGATCTCTCCTATGAGCTCACCGCGGCCAAAACCGCGGTAGATGAATTGAAGCTACAGGTGTCTACTGCAGCTGACAAACAAAAGAATTTTGAAACCACAATCTCTTCATTGCAAGAGGAGGTTTCAAGGCTTACTGCAGAGAGAGACACCGCCGTGGCCGCAGCAGCTTCCGCGACGCTTGAGTTCACGTAACTCCGCCAACACCTACCGGAGTTTGCTAAAAAGGTTCTCAATTCACGTCCCGTGAATGTTCTGTTTTCCACTTATGCAGCTGCTTTACGACTACGCGAGAGAGTAGAGTTTCTGGATGAAATTGCTCCACATTGCACCATACCAGATCCTCTGCCTCCCGCCATTGGAGATCGCATTTGTTCACTTGCAGAAGCACGTGAAGCAGCTGCTACTGCACAAGCAAGCTTAGCGGATATTCCAATCGACAAAGTTACTGCAATAAGTCAACAAGATGATGCCACTTTAAAAGACATTTTTGAGCTTGACTTATCTAAGCTAGAATAAAATATTGTAGAAATTAGCGCGCAGCTATCTCTGCGCCATTATCATTGAAACTTTATTTTTTCATATTTATTCGCGAGTACTCTTTATTTATGTAGCGCTTTTATCAACAATATTCATAACACAAACTTGTCCTTTGCAATTTCCAACATATATTATTGTGCACATAATAAATGCGTACTTTTTCAAAACAATCTGTATGCGTATATGCTTATACGTTATGAATCTTCTAAGTCCGTCGAAACGATCCTTAGGCAATTAATCAGCATTGCAAAGCATCTAAGCATTGGCAAAATCAAATACTTAGGATATAAAATTTCTTTTGCAATAATTCGCATGCAAAAGTGGGCAATTTCATCACTTTGCTATTTAAACACTGCGAAATACTATAGCATTATGAAACAAACTGTAAAACATTTCATAATCATTCGCATTTCACAAATAAACTTTTCGCGCACTTTTACAAGCGTTTATTTTTAAAATTCTTTCAAGCGTGATCAAGACTTGAAAAAAATTAAAAACAAAAACACCTAATAAGTACATCAGCCATATGCCTTAAATCCAATTTCGCACTTTGTTCATATATCCTTGATAGTTTTCGCAAAGCTACGCGTAATATCGCTTTAACAAAACGGCATGCCACGCATTAGGTAAAATTCGCCCTTCCATATCCGCGAGCTTATATGAACCTGCGGCATTAATTGCCACAATTTGATAAGGGCCTTCCCAATTAGGACCCAATTTGCCAAGATTTTCTGCTCTGGTAGCTTCATTGTTTCGCAGCACCCATTCGCCTATAGCGAAAGACAAAGCACGCACTCTTTTGTTATAATACTTAGCAATTTGCTGCTTATTATTCGCTTCTCTGATAGCAGCCATTAACCTTCGCTCCTCAATAAAATTCAGGTTTTCGCTCAACGCAGCATCATTCGCTTCTTCTTCAAAGTTAACTATTCTATGTGTTGGCACCAGAATTTCTGCGGGAACTACTGCCTCAGAGCCATATACCAAGCTAAAAGGTGTTTCCCCAGTGCTTTTCTTAAATGTTGTGCGATGTGCCCATAACACATTAGGTAATTCATCTACCCAGCCAGTTCGCTTTTCGCACAACCTCTTTTTAATACCGCTTACTATATCTGTAACACCCTAGGCAAATCCCACATCGCCCACTGACATGAGTGATCATGGGATTATAAGGTAATACTCAAGCTTAAATGACACAACGCATTTTGGGATCACAGGCTGAGTAGAAGTGCGAGTACGTTGTGGTTAAGCGTGCTCGGGCGAGAGCACTACCGGGATGGGTGACCTCCTGGGAAAGTGCTTCTCGTGTGTGGTCGCCAAGAAAAATCCGTGCGCCTGCGGGCAAAGCGGACAATATTGTGGTCATGTTAAGCTGGGGTGTTACAGAATGGTATCAGAGCCACTCATGCGATGTTGGGGGTGGTGGGGCAAACCTCATCGAGGACGATGAGTCCCTAAGGGGGGGTGAATGTAACACCCTAGGCAAATCCCACATCGCCCACTGACATGAGTGATCATGGGATTATAAGGTAATACTCACGCTTAAATGACACAACGCGTTTTGGGATCACAGGTTGAGTAGAAGTGCGAGTACGTTGTGGTTAAGCGTGCTCGGGCGAGAGCACTACCTGGATGGGTGACCTCCTGGGAAAGTGCTTCTCGTGTGTGGTCGCCAAGAAAAAGCCGTGCGCCTGCTGGCAAAGCGGACAATATTGTGGTCATGTTAAGCTGGGGTGTTACAATATCGCGGTTGGTTACTTCGCATAAACCATTAGCTTGTGGGTGCACCACTGACGTAAACTTTTGTACGATATTTAAATCAGTGCACCATGTTTTAAAAGGATCTTTCGCTATTTGAGCACCATTATCGCTAACCAATTCTCGCGGAATACCAAATCGGCAAACAATGTATTCCCATACAAAATTTCGCACTTGTACACCAGTAATAGTGCGAACTGCCTTAGCTTTAACCCATTTGGTAAAGTAATCGATTGCGACAATCAGGAATTTAACATTGCCAGGCCCTGCAGGAAATGGCCCTACAATGTCAATAGCCCATTTATTAAACGGCCATGGTGAATTAACAGGAATCATATCATGCCGCGGCATTCGATTTTGCAGAGCATGCCTTTGGCAACTTTTACAGCGTTTAACAATTTTCGCTACATCGCGATATAGGAATGGCCAAAAGTATCCCATTCGCATAATTTTCGTGGCGATAGTTTTGTAGCCTGAATGCAGTGCACAAGTACCATTATGCACTTCTTCTATAAACATTTCTGCCTCGATTGGGCCAACATAACGCATCATTGGTCCGCAATATGATTTGCGATATAAGATATCATCTTGAATGATATACATCGGTGCTCGCTCTCTTACTAAACGAGCTTCGCGACTATCATCTAGCAGAATATCACTGTGGATATATTGTAGAATTGGGTCCATCCAGTTTGGCTATTCTTCTATAACAGATGCGACCATTAAGTAACTATCTATTGATTTACTTGGCAATTCCTCAACCCATACTTGTTTTTGAAAGTGCAAGAATGTTAAATCAGCCAATTTGCTCAAAGCATCCGCCTTTTTGTTTTGGCTTCTTGGCACTTGTGCGAGTTCGAAACGCTCAAATGGCGCTGCCATTTCTTTCAATAGCTGCAAGTATTTCTGCATAGAGGGATCGTGTGCTTCAAAAGATCCGTTAAACTGATTCGCTACTAACTGTGAATCTATAAATACACGCAGCTTAACAATATTCATTTTTCGCGCAATATTTAAGCCTACGAGCAATGCTTCATATTCGGCATTATTATTTGTCACATCAAAATTAAACCCCAATGCATATGTATGCTCCTCACCACTTGGGCTTGCCAAAACCAAACCCGCACCTGCACCTTCTGCGCACGAAGCGCCATCAGTAAACAAATCCCAAGTTTCATAGAGTAATGGTTTTAGCGCGGTTCGCACATTAATCACCTCTAACTCTCCAGAAAGTTCAGCGAGATAATCTGCCATAACCTGACCTTTTTCAGCACTACGCGGAAGGTAAGATATTTGATAAGCACCTAATTCTACTGCCCACAATGCGAGTCTACCAGATATCTCTGGTTTGGTTAAGACTTGCTTGATTGGCATATTAGTTAATACATGCACTTGATGCCCTTGAAAATATCTTCGTAGCCTTCGCGTTGTTAAAATAAGCGTATACACAAACTTTTCAATCGGCGCATAGTTTATTTCACTTCCCGTAAGAGCTTTACTAACAAAATACACCTGCTTTTGTATTTTGTTCCTTTCCGCAATCAAAACTGAACCGAAAGCTTCATTTGCCACTGAGATATAAATATAAAGAATTTCGCCCTGAACTAGCGCTGTTAGTGTAGGCAAAGTTTTCAATAACTTTTTCATCTCTTGAAACGCGGTTTCTGCTTCATTGGACGACAAAATTCTTTTGCTTCAAACACCCTCTTGGAGTTTTGAAAAATGGCAACTGCCTTTCGGCAGCTTTATACAAGAAACGCGTTAATGCGGCTAGTTTTCCCGTCAAACTTTGCACTTCTTTAACCGTTTTTGGCGCGGTCATATTTTCTATAGCCGCGATCTTTTTTGGATTAGCTTGAATACCTTGTTCTGTAACAAGATATCCCAAAAATTTTCCTTCAGTTTCGCCAAAGCTACATTTTAGCGAATTAAGCTTCATGTTTATTTTTCGCAGTTTGTCAAATGTTTCGCGCATATCTTCAATGATTCGCTCTTGCGTCGTGCTTTTGATGACTAAATCATCTACATAAGCTTCAAGATTACGCCCTATTTGTTTGTTAAACACGGTATCAATCAACCGTTGATATGTCGCACCCGAATTGATTAAACCGAAAGGCATAATTATATAGCAATATATGCCTTTGCCCGTATGAAATGCGGTTTTATCTGCGTCTTCTTGCGCCATAGGAATCTGATGATAACCTCTTACCGCATCCAGAAAACTTTTATATGGAAAAGCATGTAAAGATTCCACTTTTAAATCAATTTCTGGAAGCGGATAGTTATCCTTGGGGCACGTTTTATTCAAATCTTTGTAATCAATACACATTTTCCAGGAACCATCAGGTTTTTTCACCAACACTGGATTTGCAATCCATGATTGATATTGAACTTCGCGCAGAATTCCAGCTCTTACCAATTTTGTTACTTCTTCGCATAGCCATTTTACGCGATCTGGGGCCATGCCCCTTCGCTTTTGCACTACAGGTTTTAGAGCTGGATTTACATTAAGCCTGTGTTCCGCAATATGACGTGGAACCCCAGTCATATCGTTTTCGCACCAAGCAAAAACATCCATGTATTGGACAAGTAATTACACGATTTGTTTCCTAGTATCCGCACTAACATTGCGTCCTACTTTGATTTTCTGCTCTGGATATGCGGGATTAATTATTTCCATAGTATTCGCATCATCAACAGGGTCCTGCCCTGCGGTTTTTACGTTAACAGCCGCACAAATAGGCATAATGCTCATTGAACATATTGTGGCAACCCCTTTATATGTTGGAAACTTAATCATGCCATGAATTGTGGACGGGACAATTCCAAATTTACTTATAGCGGTTCTTCCCAGCAGCATGTTATAATGAGATGAGGCTCGCATAACATAAAAATCTAACCGCGCTTGTCGCACCAAGCATCATCGTTTACATCAGCTAGCTCGACGTTTAATGGCAAAACACCTATAGGTTGTGACAACCCGGAAATTTCCAACCAAATTTAAACTTTAATCTTTATATGTTTCCGACACGATAAGCAATATTTGTTAAGTTAAATTTCAAGAATTTTAAACTATGTTCATACATTCATTCAACCTCAACCAAGTTCTAACGATTCACGAACCATTAAACGAATATGATTATATATGTATATGTGTATATATATTATAACTTGAAACGTAAACAAAATATTAGATTAAATACTTTATATGATTGTATCTGTTTCAAAATGTTTATCAATGAAATTAGAAGATAAGATCAAATGATTGAATTATCAGATATATTGAATTATGATTACAAGTCTCTGTTGAAAGGCCCACGTTGATTTGAGAAATCTTTCCATTTTAACAATATTCGGAAAATGGTAAAGTGATTTATAAATAAGAACAAATTGTTAATCATTGAGAACTAGACAAAGGATAGTGGAAGATTGAATCTCATAAAGACTCGATTGATCTATTTAGTTTCAAACGTACAAAAACGTTTTCAGTTTAAAAAGAACTTTATTATTAAAACGTATATAACTTTTATAAATATCTAAAACCACTTTTGACAACTCATTACTTAACTAGTATGATAAAGATAACGATATTTATATTTTATTTTATTAAATATATATAACGATTTAAATTAATATTATATATATTTATACGCATATTATACGTACATAGTTTTATACTTTTACTATACTTAAACTTTACCTTTACTTTATTTTTACTTTACTTTAACTTTAATAATTCACTTTAATAATTCATACTTTAATAATTCACTTTAATAATTCATACTTTAATAATTCACTTTAATAATTCATACTTTAATAATTCACTGTAATAATTCATACTTTAATAATTCACTTTAATAATTCAAAAATCTATTATAAATAGAATTCAATAGGTTTCATTATTTCATAGAAACTTGAAAATATTTTTCTCTAAACTCTCTCAATCGATTTACATATATATATTTACTCCGTATTATTTCAAGATATTATTAGTATACATAAAATATTACGACGGAGTGCTGTCCGAGTGATTTCGAAATTGTTTTTCGAGTAGGATAAGATTAAGGAAATTATGGGTTATAGCTATGGAGGTGATTGAGTATGGTTCATGGGTATGCTTGTGAGGTCAATATAGTGTTTATCATTTCCGTTGCGTCTACGTACCTTTCCTGCAATATTGAATCTCAATATTGATACGTGAGTACTCATAATTTAACTTTTACATACTAATAGTGTATCCCTGACTAGTGCTCGAGTATTTAGGATTATGCATGCTTGTACTTTTGATATTACCCTTAGACAGGTTAGGTTGAATCTTGAATTAGTTACACTTGCGGTTGAGATAAGGTATAAGATATGCATGTCCTTGGAAAGCTAGCGAAAAATTAAGAACTTTTCCTTTAGATATCGAATGGTTTTGATGAACGGATTAGAAGTTATAATCAATTGAATTTTCGATATTTTTATTAAAAATGATTATTATTATCGTCGTTTTTATCGTCGTTCTAGTTTTATCTTATTATTATGATTATTATTATCTTTATCAATAAAAGGGATCTATCATTAAAAATTGTTATTTTTTTTATTATTACTATCGTTATTATTGTTAAAGTTATAATTAGTATTATTATTATTATCCAATTATTATTATTATTATTATTATTATTATTATTATTATTATTATTATTATTATTATTATTATTATTATTATTATTATTATTATTATTATTATTATTAGTATTGTTATTATTATTATTATTATCATTATTAATATATATATCATTATTTAAAAATGGTTATTGTTATTGTTATTATTATTATTACTATATTATCATTAAGATAATTATTAGTATTATTGTTAATAATGTTATAGTAACTATCATTATTAATATTAGTGTAATTAAAACAAATATTTGTAACACCTAATTATTTTGATTACTATTATTATCATTATTATGAACACGATATAAAAGACGATTAAAAGCTATTAAACGAAATGATTAGGAAATAATGAGTAAGAGTATCATGATGAAATTAAAATATTATAAGATATTGATTTAGATAAAATTATCGTTCTTATTATTTTTATCATTACTATTATTATTAAAAGTATCGTTAGTATTAAAACTATCATTTTAACAAAAATTATCATTTTAATAGAAATGTCATTGTTACTATAAAATATCATTATTATTATTATTTTAAATAGAATTATTATTTTAAATATAATATTAAAAATTATCGTAAATATTAAAGTTATCATAATTAGAATTATCGTTTTATCATAATGTCATCTTAGTAATTATAAATATTGATATTTTTATAATAATTATTATTATTACAAAATAATACAACTTTTACTTACTATCATTATAGATATTATTTTATCAAATAAATATGTGATACAAACATATTTTACTACGTGTAATAACTTACTTTAATAATACCTATCATATTATCTTTATGATATTACATGAACCCTATAAATTTTATTACTTAATATATATAAAAGTATATTTTATTATATAAATTTAATATAAAATTTTATTTATTAATAAATAAATTATATTATTTACTCTAATAAATCTTTTAAAAAATATTTAAAAATATAAAACGACGATATTTAAACTATATATTAATCATGTATAGATTTTTGGAAATTATTTTGAGTCAAATTTACTTTTGTTGACTTTTGCATATTAGTCTCGAGCATTAGGATTGTGGTACACTATGATTTGACCTAATTTGTTAGACAAATATTGACCAACACATAAATATATATAATTAATTTAGGTTCGTGAATCCGAGGCCAACCTTGCACTTGTTCAATGACGTTATATGTATTTTTACTACGAAATACAGTATGGTGAGTTTCATTTGCCTTTTTACCCTTTATGTTTTTGGGACTGAGAATACATGCGCTTTTATAAATGTTTGACGAAATAGACACAAGTAATTGAAACTACATTCTATGGTTGAATTATCGAAATCGAATATGCCCCTTTTTATTAAAGTCTGGTAATCTAAGAATTAGGGAACATACACCCTAATTGACGCGAATCCTAAAGATAGATCTATTGGGCCTAACAAACCCCATCCAAAGTACCGGATGCTTTAGTACTTCGAAATTTATATCATGTCCGAAGGAGGATCCCGGAATGATAGGGGATATTCTTATATGTATCTAGTTAATGTCGGTTACCAGGTGTTCACCATATGAATGATTATTTTTGTCTCTATGCATGGGACGTATATTTATGAGAACTGGAAATGAAATTCTTGTGGTCTATTAAAATGATGGAAATAAATGATTATGATAAACTAATGAACTCACCAACCTTTTGGTTGACACTTTAAAGCATGTTTATTCTCAGGTGTTAAAGAAATCTTCCGCTGTGCATTTGCTCATTTTAAAGATATTACTTGGAGTCTTTCATAGCATATTTCGAAGAACGTTGTATTCGAGTCATTGAGTTCATCAAAGATTATTATTAAATCAATTTATAGTTGGATAGTGGATATTATGAAATGGTATGCATGCCTATCAATTTTCGATGTAAAGAAAGTTTGTCTTTTAAAAACGAATGCAATGTTTGTAAAATGTATCATATAGAGGTCAAATACCTCGCAATGTAATCAACTATTGTGAATCGTTTATAATGTATATGAACGGGTCCTTTCATAGGTAATGAGGATTCTCCTGCAAAACCTGTTAATGAAACTGCGGTTGTTTGCAGGTGCATTTTAATACTTTCTGGCAGTTGAGCGAAATATTGTTCGTAAATAATATCGACGCTACTGCCGTTATCGACATGGACTTTCATGACTGTGATGTCAGCTTCCGCGATTTTGCACGATACCACTATCGGCATTTCAGAAAAATCATCGCTCTGCATTTTCGGGAAACTAATTGGCGCAAATTGCCAATTATGATACATTTTAGCGGACTTTCGCTTTTTTCATCTTTTTTGGGCATTTGCTCGCACAGCGACTACTATATCACTATCATTTCCAATATTACTCATTATTCTAAGTAATCAAGCAATTCACCGCCGATTTTAGATGTATGCACCTGCAAATCATCACAACAAAAACACGATTGAAATTAAACCAACGAATTAATTATTTGATGGCACGAAACAAAAAATTTTAATTTTAATTTATAAAACGTGTCCTACGAATGGCGCCAATTGATCAATCCTTAATTAATGATGTTACTTAATTACGGATTGAGTGCAATAAGATTAAAATGGAGGATGGAATGTTTGATGATTATTTTGGGCCCCGATGATCGTCTTTCACTTTAACTATCAAGTGATCAACCACCCCGACCCGGTCTTGATTGTTAATTAGCATAATTCACCTTTGCGCGATGTAAAAATCCCTTGGGCAAGATCACAAGTGGAAATTACAAAGGCTTGGGCAAAATGGCAGAGAATCAACAACCTATAAATGAGAGGCCACGCTCCCTATTTATAGTATTCGAGGTATCCGCGGACTGCGAATCACTTAACTTTCCGCGGAAACTCAGCGAATTAAAACGCAGTCATTTATTAGTGCGGGAATCCATCTGCTGATCTTATTTTCAGTGAACACTTCATAACTTTGCCTTATAGTTCGCGCAGTTCTGCCCTTGGCCTTTAGCAAATAAAATATACATATACAATACTATGTATATGATCACGTTATACTTTGGATCATGACATCAAACGTTGATAATGGTTGATTGTAGACAAAAGTAGATGAAGATGTAGCTTACACGTCTCCAATAACTTTTGTTGGCCGAAAATTTTGAGTAGGAGGTTGGCAAATTATAAACTTCAAATAAATTTAAACCGTACTCCTTTGTTAACGGACTGCTATGATCCAGTTTTCGGTTGTTGGGCCATATAGTTAATTCTTTGTTGGGCCGTAACAAGAACCTGATTGTTTCTATGTTAATCCAAGCCGATCACCTATCACTACAAATGTTTATGCTTCTGTTTCTGATATATATAATGATGATCATAGTTTAAGCATGATGGTGAGGATTTGTTAAATGACGAATGATTATGATTATGCTTAACGAAGAAGTAGTTTCATAGATTAAGATTAGGATTATGATTATGAAAATATATCGAGGTTATGATTGATCTGAGTTCCAGTCGCGGGTTATATGAAACCGATAGAATTACGGGTTATTTTTAATTAACAGTTGATTTAAATCAGAAAAACGGATATAGCAGAATAGTTGGGGTTGTGAGCGAGAGGTCGCGGGTTCGAGCCCTGTCTGGGGCATTATTTTTGAAAAGCTCTTTAAAGGTAGTTTTATTATTTTCATTATTATTATTATTATTATTATTATTATTATTATTATTATTATTATTATTATTATTATTATTATTATTACTACTATTATTATTATTATTATTACTATTATTATTATTATTATTATTATTATAATTATCATTATTATCATTATAGATTAGAATTAAAATTAGAATTAGAACTGGAATTAGAAACTAAAATTACTCTGATCATTTTTATTATTATTATTAAAAGAACCTTTATCTTTAAAATTTTTATTTTTATTAAAATTTTCATTTTCGTTAAAATTATTATTATATTATTATTTTCGTTCGCGAGGTCATTCCCTTGCGTTCTTGGTTAACCATGGTTTATACTTGTTGATGTTTAGCATTTCATTATTATTATGATTATTATGCTAATGATGTTGCTAGTTGTACGTTTTGATGATACTAGCTCTTGTTATGAAATGGTATGCGATTATATGCATTGTATGAGTTTGTGGATGCGAGTAGGTAAATTGTATATACATGTATGTTAACACCTATTTCCTTATAAGGTAAGGCTTAGTGTGTCAACACAATACTAGAAGTTATCTAGGTTTAGGAGGGCGGAGTGTTGCCGATTGATGTTTACCCTTGGGAAATAATCCCTGCAGACCCGGTTCACAAGTGTAGAAACATGTGGGGTGGCTTAATCAATCTGTCGTCCGTAGAGCGTAAAAGTGCTAGCCGGATGACTTCTAGTGAGAGAGAGTAGAGAGAGAGAGAACTGAAGTCTCAGCTCTCAAAGTTGTCAGAATATCTAAACTGTGTAAAATGACGACCCAAGGGGTCTATTTATAGTGTCAGATCCACCAGATTGCTCGGGGACACGTGTCAGATGTTGATACATTCTGTTACTTGTGATCCGAAATTTACGCTGAAGGTGGCGTCCTCTGGCCAGGGCTAACACGCTAGGCGGCCTCCAGGGCTTACGCATGACGAAGCAACCTGTACAGCGGAGAACGCTGGACAGATAACTCCACAAAACTGTTGTTTCCAGTCTTCCTGATGCTACTTTTATGCAACCATTATGCCTTTTATGCGTGTATACGATAGGATACACCTTTAAGTCCCCCCAGTTTAATGACTTAAGCATTTGAAAAATGTTTAAGTTATTAAACTTTTGATAACGCGTGCCAAACTAGCCTGCTCAATTGCCCATTTGCATCGGGAAAAACATTACAGGCATTAAATGTAGACGAATTTTACTGACGCTGTTATGATTAATTTTGCACGGTTGAGATCCTCCACGCGCCTCCAGCTGTAAAAAGTGTTATTTCGTACCCCACGTTTAAGCTCACCCGTACACGTGTCTTAATCGTGGCCATAAAAATTGCATCGATGAACTCTTATATAAACCGTCATAACCCTTTTACCCTCACTTTTTTACCTTTGCCAAGATCTGAAAAGCATATTTCTCCCCAAATCTTCATCGCATTCTTCAATTTTTAACTTTTTAAGGTTTAGCATCTTTCCAAGGTCAGTTATACTTCATCCTTCTGCTATTTTCTTCTTGTTGATATGTTTTTACTGTATTATCATGGCTTCTACTCCAAGTACTGGCCAAGAACACACAAAGCCTTCCTCGTCAAATACCACTGACATTCCAGAAGTTAGCACGATGGCCTCATCATTGACAAGTGAATACTTAGATGGTTTAATCGCCTTCCGCCATCTTAATCAATACAACCCTGTTCTTCCCACTAACAAACAAACTGCTGACAACCCTCCTGATGGAAAAATTACTTTATACGCCTTACAAATTACCCACGGCAACCTCCGTGTTCCCCTTACTAACTTTCTTCTTCGCCTTCTTAGATATTATAAGGCCTGTCTTAGTCAGATGCATCCCCATGGCCTTCAAAAAATCATCCTTTTTGAAATGTACTGCAATGCTACTAATATAAAGCCTCGCATTAAAGTTTTTATCTCTTTTTTTAGAATTCGCACAATTAGTGACTGCTGGCTTACTATTGATAGTAAGCGAAATACTCATTTTGTTGGTACAAATAGAGTTTCAAATTTGAAGGATTGGAAGAGTCCATTTTTCTTTGTTGATAAGACTGTTATTCCGGAGGAGTACTCAGTTATCCGGGAATGGGGTGCTATTGATGCTGGTGTAGGAAAGGGTGTTAAGATTTCTGCCATAGAGCAGCGGATAGTAAATAGCTTGAAAGAGCTCCGCCTTCCTCCCAGATCATACGAGAGGTATGAGGGAATTCTTGTGCTGTGCAAAGTGAGTCAAGAATGGCCGAGCACTTCTGTGCCAGTACTTCGTGAGAAAAACCAGGGTAGGATGTGAGATGATCATCCTATTATATATATAAATGCGTTTCTACTGCTTGTCATGTTTGCTTATATTGCTGTTCATGTTCAATTTTTGCAGCCAACTCCGTGATGCAGGTTCGTTCTGCTCTTTTATCCGTTGATCTTGATGATGAAGTGGAGGTCACTGCTCGTGACAAAACTGCTGAAGAGCTAGAGGCAGAGAGGGTCGCAGCTGAGGCTAAAGCTGCTGCTGATGCTACTGCTACTGCTGCTGAAAAGGGGGAAGGAATCGTTGTTAGCAGCTCTGATAGTGAGTTCGGGTCTGAACAAACAGACACTGAACGGACAGCGGATGACACCACCACCGCCGAGCAGCAGACATCTGGTTCGGTTGATATCACGGGTGAAACAAACCCCACCCCCCCTCCAACCCAAAAGACAAGGAAGAAGAGCATAGGCTCTAAGAGGGTGAAATTTACAGAAGGGGGCCAAAAGCAGAAACGCAGAAGAAGTATGTCCATTCTGCTCTTTCTTGATAATGCACATGTTTTTGCTTATAACTGTTATGTTTGTTCATAATGCTAATTTGTTCTTGTTAGTGATTTTAGCAGAATCTGATGATAGCCAAGGGAAGGCTACTGAGGGCGGTGAACGGGTGCTGGAGGAAAACCGTGAGAGTGAAGGAGATAAAACACTAAAAACTCCGGACTACAACTTCACTCCCTTTAATGAATCTGAATTTGAACAGAGGACGGAGGACGATGCCTCTTATCGTTCTCCTCCTCCCAACACTGGCAACCCTGCTGTCACATCATCAAATGTGCAAGTGCCACAAGTTCCTGCTCATGTTAGTACGTTGCAGGCACTCATTGATTATCCTGCTACTAAGAGCAAAGGTTTTGCAACTGCTCTTCAGGTATTAATGATTAAATCATCTGTATGCCTGTACTTGCAATTTATTTATGCAATCTTGCAATATTTAATCATAATATTTTGCTGTTGCAGGGTTGTGCTATCCCTGAGTTGAAACCTCATCTAAACACACTCCGTTCTGAACAAATCAGGGAATCAACTGCTGCTACTCACTTGTTGCTAACCAATCACCTGGAGTCCGTCCTGCAACTGCAGGAGCATCAGGAGTCTATTCTTGCTATAGCCCGTAAAGATATAGCTGAAGGTGAAAATGCTCATAAGAGAGCTGCTGATGTTGAGCGTGCCTTGAGTGACGCTCAGAAAACAATAAAAGCTAAGGAGACTGAGCTAAAAAATGCTCTAGATGCTGCTACTACACTGCAAGAGGAGAAAGACAAGTTGGTGGATGCTGAGAAGAAAAGGGTTGAGGAGGATCATGTAGTGACCCGAACTTTTCCATGTTTATATATATATTAATTGAGATTGATATTTACATGATTAAATGTTTCCAACATGTTAAGCAATCAAACTTGTTAAGACTTGATTAATTAAAATATGTTTCATATAGACAATTGACCACCCAAGGTGACCGGTGATTCACGAACGTTAAAACTTGTAAAAACTATATGATGACATATATATGGATATATATATATATAGTTAACATGATACTATGATAAGTAAACATATCATTAAGTATATTAACAATGAACTACATATGTAAAAACAAGACTACTAACTTAATGATTTTTAAACGAGACATATATGTAACGATTATCGTTGTAAAGACATTTAATGTATATATATCATATTAAGAGATATTCATACATGATAATATCATGATAATATAATAATTTAAAATCTCATTTGATATTATAAACATTGGGTTAACAACATTTAACAAGATCATTAACCTAAAGGTTTCAAAACAACACTTACATGTAACGACTAACGATGACTTAACGACTCAGTTAAAATGTATATACATGTAGTGTTTTAATATGTATTTATACACTTTTGAAAGACTTCAATACACTTATCAAAATACTTCTACTTAACAAAAATGCTTACAATTACATCCTCGTTCAGTTTCATCAACAATTCTACTCGTATGCACCCGTATTCGTACTCGTACAATACACAGCTTTTAGATGTATGTACTATTGGTATATACACTCCAATGATCAGCTCTTAGCAGCCCATGTGAGTCACCTAACACATGTGGGAACCATCATTTGGCAACTAGCATGAAATATCTCATAAAATTACAAAAATATGAGTAATCTGTAGTGACCCGAACTTTTCCATGTTTATATATATTAATTGAGATTGATATTTACATGATTAAATGTTTCCAACATGTTAAGCAATCAAACTTGTTAAGACTTGATTAATTGAAATATGTTTCATATAGACAATTGACCACCCAAGTTGACCGGTGATTCACGAACGTTAAAACTTGTAAAAACTATATGATGACATATATATGGATATATATATAGTTAACATGATACTGTGATAAGTAAACATATCATTAAGTATATTAACAATGAACTACATATGTAAAAACAAGACTACTAACTTAATGATTTTTAAACGAGACATATATGTAACGATTATCGTTGTAAAGATATTTAATGTATATATATCATATTAAGAGATATTCATACATGATAATATCATGATAATATAATAATTTAAAATCTCATTTGATATTATAAACATTGGGTTAACAACATTTAACAAGATCGTTAACCTAAAGGTTTCAAAACAACACTTACATGTAACGACTAACGATGACTTAACGACTCAGTTAAAATGTATATACATGTAGTGTTTTAATATGTATTTATACACTTTTGAAAGACTTCAATACACTTATCAAAATACTTCTACTTAACAAAAATGCTTACAATTACATCCTCGTTCAGTTTCATCAACAATTCTACTCGTATGCACCCGTATTCGTACTCGTACAATACACAGCTTTTAGATGTATGTACTATTGGTATATACACTCCAATGATCAGCTCTTAGCAGCCCATGTGAGTCACCTAACACATGTGGGAACCATCATTTGGCAACTAGCATGAAATATCTCATAAAATTACAAAAATATGAGTAATCATTCATGACTTATTTACATGAAAAACAAAATTACATATCCTTTATATCTAATCCATACACCAACGACCAAAAACACCTACAAACACTTTCATTCTTCAATTTTCTTCATCTAATTGATCTCTCTCAAGTTCTATCTTCAAGTTCTAAGTGTTCTTCATATATTCTACAAGTTCTAGTTTCATAAAATCAAGAATACTTTCAAGTTTGCTAGCTCACTTCCAATCTTGTAAGGTGATCATCCAACCTCAAGAAATCTTTATTTCTTACAGTAGGTTATCATTCTAATACAAGGTAATAATCATATTCAAACTTCGGTTAATTTCTATAACTATAACAATCTTATTTCAAGTAATGATCTTACTTGAACTTGTTTTCGTGTCATGATTCTGCTTCAAGAACTTCGAGCCATCCAAGGATCCGTTGAAGCTAGATCCATTTTTCTCTTTTCCAGTAGGTTTATCCAAGGAAATTAAGGTAGTAATGATGTGAAATGTCCCGTTCTTATTGATTAAAAATGTTCCATATTAATTGATTTCGTTGCGAGGTTTTGACCTCTATATGAGACGTTTTTCAAAGACTGCATTCATTTTTAAACAAACCATAACCTTTATTTCATCAATAAAGGTTTAAAAAGCTTTACGTAGATTATCAAATAATGATAATCTAATATATCCTGTTTACACACGACCATTACATAATGGTTTACAATACAAATATGTTACAACAAAATAAGTTTCTTGAATGCAGTTTTTACACAATATCATACAAGCATGGACTCCAAATCTTGTCCTTATTTAAGTATGCGACAGCGGAAGCTCTTAATAATCGCCTGAGAATAAACATGCTTAAAACGTCAACAAAAATGTTGGTGAGTTATAGGTTTAACCTATATATATCAAATCGTAACAATAGACCACAAGATTTCATATTTCAATACACATCCCATACATAGAGATAAAAATCATTCATATGGTGAACACCTGGTAACCGACAATAACAAGATGCATATATAAGAATATCCCCATCATTCCGGGACACCCTTCGGATATGATATAAATTTCGAAGTACTAAAGCATCCGGTACTTTGGATGGGGTTTGTTAGGCCCAATAGATCTATCTTTAGGATTCGCGTCAATTAGGGTGTCTGTTCCCTAATTCTTAGATTACCAGACTTAATAAAAAGGGGCATATTCGATTTCGATAATTCAACCATAGAATGTAGTTTCACGTACTTGTGTCTATTTTGTAAATCATTTATAAAACCTGCATGTATTCTCATCCCAAAAATATTAGATTTTAAAAGTGGGACTATAACTCACTTTCACAGATTTTTACTTCGTCGGGAAGTAAGACTTGGCCACTGGTTGATTCACGAACCTATAACAATATATACATATATATCAAAGTATGTTCAAAATATATTTACAACACTTTTAATATATTTTGATGTTTTAAGTTTATTAAGTCAGCTGTCCTCGTTAGTAACCTACAACTAGTTGTCCACAGTTAGATGTACAGAAATAAATCGATAAATATTATCTTGAATCAATCCACGACCCAGTGTATACGTATCTCAGTATTGATCACAACTCAAACTATATATATTTTGGAATCAACCTCAACCCTGTATAGCTAACTCCAACATTCACATATAGAGTGTCTATGGTTGTTCCGAAATATATATAGATGTGTCGACATGATAGGTCGAAACATTGTATACGTGTCTATGGTATCTCAAGATTACATAATATATAATACAAGTTGATTAAGTTATGGTTGGAATAGATTTGTTACCAATTTTCACGTAGCTAAAATGAGAAAAATTATCCAATCTTGTTTTACCCATAACTTCTTCATTTTAAATCCGTTTTGAGTGAATCAAATTGCTATGGTTTCATATTGAACTCTATTTTATGAATCTAAACAAAAAAAGTATAGGTTTCTAGTCGGAAAAATAAGTTACAAGTCGTTTTTGTAAAGGTAGTCATTTCAGTCGAAAGAACGACGTCTAGATGACCATTTTAGAAAACATACTTCCACTTTGAGTTTAACCATAATTTTTGGATATAGTTTCATGTTCATAATAAAAATCATTTTCTCAGAATAACAACTTTTAAATCAAAGTTTATCATAGTTTTTAATTAACTAACCCAAAACAGCCCGCGGTGTTACTACGACGGCGTAAATCCGGTTTTACGGTGTTTTTCGTGTTTCCAGGTTTTAAATCATTAAGTTAGCATATCATATAGATATAGAACATGTGTTTAGTTGATTTTAAAAGTCAAGTTAGAAGGATTAACTTTTGTTTGCGAACAAGTTTAGAATTAACTAAACTATGTTCTAGTGATTACAAGTTTAAACCTTCGAATAAGATAGCTTTATATGTATGAATCGAATGATGTTATGAACATCATTACTACCTTAAGTTCCTTGGATGAACCTACTGGAAAAGAGAAAAATGGATCTAGCTTCAATGGATCCTTGGATGGCTCAAAGTTCTTGAAGCAAAATCATGACACGAAAACAAGTTCAAGTAAGATCATCACTTGAAATAAGATTGTTATAGTTATAGAAATTGAACCAAAGTTTGAATATGATTATTACCTTGTATTAGAATGATAACCTACTGTAAGAAACAAAGATTTCTTGAGGTTGGATGATCACCTTACAAGATTGGAAGTGAGCTAGCAAACTTGAAAGTATTCTTGATTTTATGAAACTAGAACTTTTGGAATTTATGAAGAACACTTAGAACTTGAAGATAGAACTTGAGAGAGTTCAATTAGATGAAGAAAATTGAAGAATGAAAGTGTTTGTAGGTGTTTTTGGTCGTTGGTATATGGATTAGATATAAAGGATATGTAATTTTGTTTTCATGTAAATAAGTCATGAATGATTACTCATATTTTTGTAATCTTATGAGATATTTCATGCTAGTTGCCAAATGATGGTTCCCACATGTGTTAGGTGACTCACATGGGCTGCTAAGAGCTGATCATTGGAGTGTATATACCAATAGTACATACATCTAAAAGCTGTGTATTGTACGAGTACGAATACGGGTGCATACGAGTAGAATTGTTGATGAAACTGAACGAGAATGTAATTGTAAGCATTTTTGTTAAGTAGAAGTATTTTGATAAGTGTATTGAAGTCTTTCAAAAGTGTATAAATACATATTAAAACACTACATGTATATACATTTTAACTGAGTCGTTAAGTCATCGTTAGTCGTTACATGTAAGTGTTGTTTTGAAACCTTTAGGTTAACGATCTTGTTGAATGTTGTTAACCCATTGTTTATTATAACAAATGAGATATTAAATTGTTATATTATCATGATATTATGATATATAATATATCTCAGTATGATGTATATACAGTTAAATGTCGTTACAACGATAAACGTTACATATATGTCTCGTTTCAAAATCATTAAGTTAGTAGTCTTGTTTTTACATATGTAGTTCATTGTTAATATAATTAATGATATGTTTACTTATCATAATATCATGTTAACTATATATATAACCATATATATGTCATCATATAGTTTTTTTACAAGTTTTAACGTTCGTGAATCACCGGTCAACTTGGGTGGTCAATTGTCTATATGAAACATATTTCAATTAATCAAGTCTTAACAAGTTTGATTGCTTAACATGTTGGAAACATTTAATCATGTAAATATCAATCTCAATTAATATATATAAACATGGAAAAGTTCGGGTCACTACAGTACCTACCCGTTAAATAAATTTCGTCCCGAAATTTTAAGCTGTTGAAGGTGTTGACGAATCTTCTGGAAATAGATGCGGGTATTTCTTCTTCATCTGATCTTCACGCTCCCAGGTGAACTCGGGTCCTCTACGAGCATTCCATCGAACCTTAACAATTGGTATCTTGTTTTGCTTAAGTCTTTTAACCTCACGATCCATTATTTCGACGGGTTCTTCGATGAATTGAAGTTTTTCGTTGATTTGGATTTCATCTAATGGAATAGTGAGATCTTCTTTAGCAAAACATTTCTTTAAATTCGAGACGTGGAAAGTGTTATGTACAGCCGCGAGTTGTTGAGGTAACTCAAGTCGGTAAGCTACTGGTCCGACACGATCAATAATCTTGAATGGTCCAATATACCTTGGATTTAATTTCCCTCGTTTACCAAATCGAACAACGCCTTTCCAAGGTGCAACTTTAAGCATGACCATCTCTCCAATTTCAAATTCTATATCTTTTCTTTTAATGTCAGCGTAGCTCTTTTGTCGACTTTGGGCGGTTTTCAACCGTTGTTGAATTTGGATGATCTTCTCGGTAGTTTCTTGTATAATCTCCGGACCCGTAATCTGTCTATCCCCCACTTCACTCCAACAAATTGGAGACCTGCACTTTCTACCATAAAGTGCTTCAAACGGCGCCATCTCAATGCTTGAATGGTAGCTGTTGTTGTAGGAAAATTCTGCTAACGGTAGATGTCGATCCCAACTGTTTCCGAAATCAATAACACATGCTCGTAGCATGTCTTCAAGCGTTTGTATCGTCCTTTCGCTCTGCCCATCAGTTTGTGGATGATAGGCAGTACTCATGTCTAGACGAGTTCCTAATGCTTGCTGTAATGTCTGCCAGAATCTTGAAATAAATCTGCCATCCCTATCAGAGATAATAGAGATTGGTATTCCATGTCTGGAGATGACTTCCTTCAAATACAGTCGTGCTAACTTCTCCATCTTGTCATCTTCTCTTATTGGCAGGAAGTGTGCTGATTTGGTGAGACGATCAACTATTACCCAAATAGTATCAAAACCACTTGCAGTCCTTGGCAATTTAGTGATGAAATCCATGGTAATGTTTTCCCATTTCCATTCCGGGATTTCGGGTTGTTGAAGTAGACCTGATGGTTTCTGATGCTCAGCTTTGACCTTAGAACACGTCAAACATTCTCCTACGTATTTAGCAACATCGGCTTTCATACCCGGCCACCAAAAATGTTTCTTGAGATCCTTGTACATCTTCCCCGTTCCAGGATGTATTGAGTATCTGGTTTTATGAGCTTCTCTAAGTACCATTTCTCTCATATCTCCAAATTTTGGTACCCAAATCCTTTCAGCCCTATACCGGGTTCCGTCTTCCCGAATATTAAGATGCTTCTCCGATCCTTTGGGTATTTCATCCTTTAAATTTCCCTCTTTTAAAACTCCTTGTTGCGCCTCCTTTATTTGAGTAGTAATGTTATTATGAATCATTATATTCATAGATTTTACTCGAATGGGTTCTCTGTCCTTCCTGCTCAAGGCATCGGCTACCACATTTGCCTTCCCCGGGTGGTAACGAATCTCAAAGTCGTAATCATTCAATAATTCAATCCACCTACGCTGCCTCATATTCAGTTGTTTCTGATTAAATATGTGTTGAAGACTTTTGTGGTCGGTATATATAATACTTTTGACCCCATATAAGTAGTGCCTCCAAGTCTTTAATGCAAAAACAACCGCGCCTAATTCCAAATCATGCGTCGTATAATTTTGTTCGTGAATCTTCAATTGTCTAGACGCATAAGCAATCACCTTCGTTCGTTGCATTAATACACAACCGAGACCTTGCTTTGATGCGTCACAATAAATCACAAAATCATCATTCCCTTCAGGCAATGACAATATAGGTGCCGTAGTTAGCTTTTTCTTCAATAACTGAAACGCTTTCTCTTGTTCATCATTCCATTCAAATTTCTTCCCTTTATGCGTTAATGCAGTCAAGGGTTTTGCTATTCTGGAAAAGTCTTGGATGAACCTTCTGTAGTAACCAGCTAGTCCTAAAAACTGGCGTATGTGTTTCGGAGTTTTCGGGGTTTCCCACTTTTCAACAGTTTCTATCTTTGCCGGATCCACCTTAATACCTTCTTTGTTCACTATGTGACCGAGGAATTGAACTTCTTCCAACCAAAATGCACACTTTGAAAACTTAGCGTACAATTCTTCCTTCCTCAATACTTCTAACACCTTTCTCAAATGTTCACCGTGTTCTTGGTCATTCTTTGAGTAAATAAGTATGTCATCAATGAAAACAATGACAAACTTGTCAAGGTATGGTCCACACACTCGGTTCATAAGGTCCATGAACACAGCTGGTGTATTAGTTAAACCAAATGGCATGACCATAAACTCGTAATGACCGTAACGTGTTCTGAAAGCAGTCTTTGGAATATCATCTTCTTTCACCCGCATTTGATGATACCCGGAACGTAAGTCAATCTTTGAATAAACAGACGAGCCTTGTAGTTGATCAAATAAGTCGTCGATTCTCGGTAGTGGGTAGCGGTTCTTGATGGTAAGTTTGTTCAACTCTCGGTAGTCGATACACAACCTGAATGTACCATCTTTCTTCTTGACAAACAAAACCGGAGCTCCCCACGGTGATGTGCTTGGTCGAATGAAACCACGCTCTAAAAGTTCTTGTAATTGGCTTTGCAGTTCTTTCATCTCGCTGGGTGCGAGTCTGTAAGGAGCACGAGCTATTGGTGCAGCTCCTGGTACAAGATCTATTTGAAATTCAACGGATCGATGTGGGGGTAATCCCGGTAATTCTTTCGAAAATACATCGGGAAATTCTTTTGCAATGGGAACATCATTGATGCTCTTTTCTTCAGTTTGTACTTTCTCGACGTGTGCTAGAACAGCATAGCAACCTTTTCTTATTAGTTTTTGTGCCTTCAAATTACTAATAAGATGTAGCTTCGTGTTGCCCTTTTCTCCGTACACCATTAAGGGTTTTCCTTTTTCTCGTATAATGCGAATTGCATTTTTGTAACAAACGATCTCTGCTTTCACTTCTTTCAACCAGTCCATACCGATTATCACATCAAAACTCCCTAACTCTACTGGTATCAAATCAATCTTAAATGTTTCGCTAACCAGTTTAATTTCTCGATTTCGACATATATTATCTGCTGAAATTAATTTACCATTTGCTAATTCGAGTAAAAATTTACTATCCAAAGGCGTCAATGGACAACTTAATTTAGCACAAAAATCTCTACTCATATAGCTTCTATCCGCACCCGAATCAAATAAAACGTAAGCAGATTTATTGTCAATAAGAAACGTACCCGTAACAAGCTCCGGGTCTTCCTGTGCCTCTACCGCATTAATATTGAAAACTCTTCCACGGCCTTGTCCATTCGTGTTCTCCTGGTTCGGGCAATTTCTAATAATGTGGCCTGGTTTTCCACATTTATAACAAACTACATTGGCATAACTTGCTCCGACACTACTTGCTCCGCCATTACTCGTTCCGACACCATTTGTTCCTTTCGTTCTATTAACCCCTGGTCCGTAGACCTCACACTTCGCCGCGCTATGACCATTTCTTTTACACTTGTTGCAAAATTTGGTGCAGAACCCCGAGTGATTCTTTTCACACCTTTGGCATAGCTGCTTCTGATTGTTGTTGTTGTTGCGGTTATTATTGTTGTTGGGATGATTGTTGTAGTTGCTGTTGTTGTTGTTGTTGTTGTTGTTGGGCCGTTTGTTGTAGTTGCGATTGATGTTGCGATTGTTGGGATAATTGTTGCGATTATTGTTGTAATTGCTGTTGTTGTTGTATTGGTGATTCTTATCACCGTTTTCCTCCCACTTTCTTTTGACTTGCTTCACATTGGCCTCTTCAGCAGTCTGTTCTTTAATTCTTTCTTCAATCTGGTTCACTAGTTTGTGAGCCATTCTACATGCCTGTTGTATGGAGGCGGGCTCGTGTGAACTTATATCTTCTTGGATTCTTTCCGGTAATCCTTTCACAAACGCGTCGATCTTCTCTTCCTCATCTTCGAATGCTCCCGGACACAATAGGCACAATTCTGTGAATCGTCTTTCGTACGTGGTAATATCAAATCCTTGGGTTCGTAACCCTCTAAGTTCTGTCTTGAGCTTATTGACCTCGGTTCTGGGACGGTACTTCTCGTTCATCAAGTGCTTGAATGCTGACCACGGTAGTGCGTACGCATCATCTTGTCCCACTTGCTCTAGATAGGTATTCCACCATGTTAACGCAGAACCTGTGAAGGTATGCGTAGCGTACTTTACTTTGTCCTCTTCAGTACACTTACTTATGGCAAACACCGATTCGACCTTCTCGGTCCACCGTTTCAATCCGATCGGTCCTTCGGTTCCATCAAATTCCAAAGGTTTGCAGGCAGTGAATTCTTTGTAGGTGCATCCTACACGATTTCCTGTACTGCTAGATCCAAGGTTATTGTTGGTATGTAGCGCAGCCTGTACTGCGGCTATGTTTGAAGCTAGAAAAGTACGGAATTCCTCTTCATTCATATTCACGGTGTGTCGAGTAGTCGGTGCCATTTCCTTCAAAATAGTTAAATGGAACAAGTTAATCATACAGAATATTAAGAGTAGTTAATAGTATTTTGTAGCATAATATGAACTCATTTATAAAAGCTTTTTCTTCATATTAGCGTTTTATAAGTTTAAATTCGGGTAGTACCTACCCGTTAAGTTCATACTTAGTAGCTAATATACAATTCAACTACTACAATTCTATATGAAAAACTGATTATAATAATATTTCGCGTTCAAACTTTTATACAATATTTTACAAACTTACAATACCGCTTATTTTACATAAAGCATGAAATATAGCACACAATAACTTTGATACAAGATAGTTGTGAAGACAATTCTAGCTAGTACACAAGTCGTTCAGCAAAGGCAATAAAGACACGTAATTCATACGTCCAGAAACAAGTCATGCATTCTGGTTTTACTAGGACTACTTCCCATCCTTGGTCTTGTGCAACATAACCGTTATGGCCGTTGATAAGACAGTGTGTTGTAACGTCATCAAAGGGACGAGGGTTACGTAATGTCCAACAGTCCCGTAATAATCTAAAAACCTCATTTCTTACCCCAATTACCGACTCCGTCACTTGTGGAAACGTTTTGTTTAATAGTTGTAGCCCGATGTTCTTGTTCTCACTTTGGTGAGAAGCGAACATTACTAATCCGTAAGCATAACATGCTTCTTTATGTTGCATGTTAGCCGCTTTTTCTAAATCACGAAGTCCAATATTCGGATATATTGAGTCAAAATAATTTCTTAACCCGTTGCGTAAAATAGCATTTGGGTTCCCCGCAATATATGCGTCAAAGTAAACACATCGTAACTTATGGGTTTCCCAATGTGATATCCCCCATCTTTCAAACGAAAGTCTCTTATAAACCAAGACATTCTTGGAACGTTCTTCGAATGTCTTACAAACTGATCTCGCCTTAAATAGTTGTGCCGAAGAATTCTGGCCGACTCTAGACAAGATTTCATCAATCATGTCTCCGGGTAGGTCTCTTAAAATATTGGGTTGTCTATCCATTTTGTGTTTTTAAACTGTAAAATAGACAAGAGTTAGATTCATAAAAAATACTTATTAATACAAGGAATTTTTACATATATCATAAAGCATAAGAACACTATATTACATATATTACACCACACGAATACAACTATCTTATTCCGACTCGCTCGTTTCTTCTTCTTCGGTTTTGGTTCGTTTTGCCAAGTTTCTAGGGATATATGATGTTCCCCTAATACGAGCCGTCGTTGTCCACATTGGTTTAGAAAAACCTGGTGGTTTAGAGGTTCCCGGGTCATTGTTACAACTTAAGGACTTCGGGGGTTGACGATACATATAAAGTTCATCGGGGTTGGAATTAGATTTCTCTATTTTTATGCCCTTTCCCTTATTATTTTCTTTTGCCTTTTTAAATTCAGTTGGGGTAATTTCTATAACATCATCGGAATTCTCGTCGGAATCCGATTCATCGGAGAATTGGTAATCCTCCCAATATTTTGCTTCCTTGGCGGAAACACCATTGACCATAATTAACTTTGGTCGGTTGGTTGAGGATTTTCTTTTACTTAACCGTTTTATGATTTCCCCCACCGGTTCTATTTCTTCATCCGGTTCCGATTCTTCTTCCGGTTCCGATTCTTCTTCCGGTTCCGACTCTTCTTCCGGTTCCTCTTCGGGAACTTGTGAATCAGTCCACAAATCATTCCAATTTACATTTGACTCTTCATTATTATTAGGTGAGTCAATGGGACTTGTTCTAGAGGTAGACATCTATCACATAATATCAAACACGTTAAGAGATTAATATATCACATAATATTCATATGTTAAAAATATATAGTTTCCAACAAAAATGTTAAGCAATCATTTTTAAAGAAAACACGGTCGAAGTCCAGACTCACTAATGCATCCTAACAAACTCGATAAGACACACTAATGCAAATTTTCTGGTTCTCTAAGACCAACGCTCGGATACCAACTGAAATGTCCCGTTCTTATTGATTAAAAACGTTCCATATTAATTGATTTCGTTGCGAGGTTTTGACCTCTATATGAGACGTTTTTCAAAGACTGCATTCATTTTTAAACAAACCATAACCTTTATTTCATCAATAAAGGTTTAAAAAGCTTTACGTAGATTATCAAATAATGATAATCTAATATATCCTGTTTACACACGACCATTACATAATGGTTTACAATACAAATATGTTACAACAAAATAAGTTTCTTGAATGCAGTTTTTACACAATATCATACAAGCATGGACTCCAAATCTTGTCCTTATTTAAGTATGCGACAGCGGAAGCTCTTAATAATCGCCTGAGAATAAACATGCTTAAAACGTCAACAAAAATGTTGGTGAGTTATAGGTTTAACCTATATATATCAAATCGTAACAATAGACCACAAGATTTCATATTTCAATACACATCCCATACATAGAGATAAAAATCATTCATATGGTGAACACCTGGTAACCGACAATAACAAGATGCATATATAAGAATATCCCCATCATTCCGGGACACCCTTCGGATATGATATAAATTTCGAAGTACTAAAGCATCCGGTACTTTGGATGGGGTTTGTTAGGCCCAATAGATCTATCTTTAGGATTCGCGTCAATTAGGGTGTCTGTTCCCTAATTCTTAGATTACCAGACTTAATAAAAAGGGGCATATTCGATTTCGATAATTCAACCATAGAATGTAGTTTCACGTACTTGTGTCTATTTTGTAAATCATTTATAAAACCTGCATGTATTCTCATCCCAAAAATATTAGATTTTAAAAGTGGGACTATAACTCACTTTCACAGATTTTTACTTCGTCGGGAAGTAAGACTTGGCCACTGGTTGATTCACGAACCTATAACAATATATACATATATATCAAAGTATGTTCAAAATATATTTACAACACTTTTAATATATTTTGATGTTTTAAGTTTATTAAGTCAGCTGTCCTCGTTAGTAACCTACAACTAGTTGTCCACAGTTAGATGTACAGAAATAAATCGATAAATATTATCTTGAATCAATCCACGACCCAGTGTATACGTATCTCAGTATTGATCACAACTCAAACTATATATATTTTGGAATCAACCTCAACCCTGTATAGCTAACTCCAACATTCACATATAGAGTGTCTATGGTTGTTCCGAAATATATATAGATGTGTCGACATGATAGGTCGAAACATTGTATACGTGTCTATGGTATCTCAAGATTACATAATATATAATACAAGTTGATTAAGTTATGGTTGGAATAGATTTGTTACCAATTTTCACGTAGCTAAAATGAGAAAAATTATCCAATCTTGTTTTACCCATAACTTCTTCATTTTAAATCCGTTTTGAGTGAATCAAATTGCTATGGTTTCATATTGAACTCTATTTTATGAATCTAAACAAAAAAAGTATAGGTTTCTAGTCGGAAAAATAAGTTACAAGTCGTTTTTGTAAAGGTAGTCATTTCAGTCGAAAGAACGACGTCTAGATGACCATTTTAGAAAACATACTTCCACTTTGAGTTTAACCATAATTTTTGGATATAGTTTCATGTTCATAATAAAAATCATTTTCTCAGAAAAACAACTTTTAAATCAAAGTTTATCATAGTTTTTAATTAACTAACCCAAAACAGCCCGCGGTGTTACTACGACGGCGTAAATCCGGTTTTACGGTGTTTTTCGTGTTTCCAGGTTTTAAATCATTAAGTTAGCATATCATATAGATATAGAACATGTGTTTAGTTGATTTTAAAAGTCAAGTTAGAAGGATTAACTTTTGTTTGCGAACAAGTTTAGAATTAACTAAACTATGTTCTAGTGATTACAAGTTTAAACCTTCGAATAAGATAGCTTTATATGTATGAATCGAATGATGTTATGAACATCATTACTACCTTAAGTTCCTTGGATGAACCTACTGGAAAAGAGAAAAATGGATCTAGCTTCAATGGATCCTTGGATGGCTCAAAGTTCTTGAAGCAAAATCATGACACGAAAACAAGTTCAAGTAAGATCATCACTTGAAATAAGATTGTTATAGTTATAGAAATTGAACCAAAGTTTGAATATGATTATTACCTTGTATTAGAATGATAACCTACTGTAAGAAACAAAGATTTCTTGAGGTTGGATGATCACCTTACAAGATTGGAAGTGAGCTAGCAAACTTGAAAGTATTCTTGATTTTATGAAACTAGAACTTTTGGAATTTATGAAGAACACTTAGAACTTGAAGATAGAACTTGAGAGAGTTCAATTAGATGAAGAAAATTGAAGAATGAAAGTGTTTGTAGGTGTTTTTGGTCGTTGGTATATGGATTAGATATAAAGGATATGTAATTTTGTTTTCATGTAAATAAGTCATGAATGATTACTCATATTTTTGTAATCTTATGAGATATTTCATGCTAGTTGCCAAATGATGGTTCCCACATGTGTTAGGTGACTCACATGGGCTGCTAAGAGCTGATCATTGGAGTGTATATACCAATAGTACATACATCTAAAAGCTGTGTATTGTACGAGTACGAATACGGGTGCATACGAGTAGAATTGTTGATGAAACTGAACGAGAATGTAATTGTAAGCATTTTTGTTAAGTAGAAGTATTTTGATAAGTGTATTGAAGTCTTTCAAAAGTGTATAAATACATATTAAAACACTACATGTATATACATTTTAACTGAGTCGTTAAGTCATCGTTAGTCGTTACATGTAAGTGTTGTTTTGAAACCTTTAGGTTAACGATCTTGTTGAATGTTGTTAACCCATTGTTTATTATAACAAATGAGATATTAAATTGTTATATTATCATGATATTATGATATATAATATATCTCAGTATGATGTATATACAGTTAAATGTCGTTACAACGATAAACGTTACATATATGTCTCGTTTCAAAATCATTAAGTTAGTAGTCTTGTTTTTACATATGTAGTTCATTGTTAATATAATTAATGATATGTTTACTTATCATAATATCATGTTAACTATATATATAACCATATATATGTCATCATATAGTTTTTTTACAAGTTTTAACGTTCGTGAATCACCGGTCAACTTGGGTGGTCAATTGTCTATATGAAACATATTTCAATTAATCAAGTCTTAACAAGTTTGATTGCTTAACATGTTGGAAACATTTAATCATGTAAATATCAATCTCAATTAATATATATAAACATGGAAAAGTTTGGGTCACTACATGATGTTCATAACATCATTCGATTCATACATATAAAGCTATCTTATTCGAAGGTTTAAACTTGTAATCACTAGAACATAGTTTAGTTAATTCTAAACTTGTTCGCAAACAAAAGTTAATCCTTCTAACTTGACTTTTAAAATCAACTAAACACATGTTCTATATCTATATGATATGCTAACTTAATGATTTAAAACCTGGAAACACGAAAAACACCGTAAAACCGGATTTACGCCGTCGTAGTAACACCGCGGGCTGTTTTGGGTTAGTTAATTAAAAACTATGATAAACTTTGATTTTAAAGTTGTTATTCTGAGAAAATGATTTTTATTATGAACATGAAACTATATCCAAAAATTATGATTAAACTCAAAGTGGAAGTATGTTTTCTAAAATGGTCATCTAGACGTCGTTCTTTCGACTGAAATGACTACCTTTACAAAAACGACTTGTAACTTATTTTTCCGACTATAAACCTATACTTTTCTGTTTTGATTCATAAAATAGAGTTCAATATGAAACCATAGCAATTTGATTCACTCAAAATGGATTTAAAATGAAGAAGTTATGGGTAAAACAAGATTGGATAATTTTTCTCATTTTAGCTACGTGAAAATTGGTAACAAATCTATTCCAACCATAACTTAATCAACTTGTATTGTATATTATGTAATCTTGAGATACCATAGACACGTATACAATGTTTCGACCTATCATGTCGACACATCTATATATATTTCGGAACAACCATAGACACTCTATATGTGAATGTTGGAGTTAGCTATACAGGGTTGAGGTTGATTCCAAAATATATATAGTTTGAGTTGTGATCAATACTGAGATACGTATACACTGGGTCGTGGATTGATTCAAGATAATATTTATCGATTTATTTCTGTACATCTAACTGTGGACAACTAGTTGTAGGTTACTAACGAGGACAACTGACTTAATAAACTTAAAACATCAAAATATATTAAAAGTGTTGTAAATATATTTTGAACATACTTTGATATATATGTATATATTGTTATAGGTTCGTGAATCAACCAGTGGCCAAGTCTTACTTCCCGACGAAGTAAAAATCCGTGAAAGTGAGTTATAGTCCCACTTTTAAAATCTAATATTTTTGGGATGAGAATACATGCAGGTTTTATAAATGATTTACAAAATAGACACAAGTACGTGAAACTACATTCTATGGTTGAATTATCGAAATCGAATATGCCCCTTTTTATTAAGTCTGGTAATCTAAGAATTAGGGAACAGACACCCTAATTGACGCGAACTCTAAAGATAGATCTATTGGGCCTAACAAACCCCATCCAAAGTACCGGATGCTTTAGTACTTCGAAATTTATATCATATCCGAAGGGTGTCCCGGAATGATGGGGATATTCTTATATATGCATCTTGTTAATGTCGGTTACCAGGTGTTCACCATATGAATGATTTTTATCTCTATGTATGGGATGTGTATTGAAATATGAAATCTTGTGGTCTATTGTTACGATTTGATATATATAGGTTAAACCTATAACTCACCAACATTTTTGTTGACGTTTAAAGCATGTTTATTCTCAGGTGAATATTAAGAGCTTCCGCTGTTGCATACTAAAATAAGGACAAGATTTGGAGTCCATGATTGTATGATATTGTGTAAAAACTGCATTCAAGAAACTGATTTCGATGTAACATATTTGTATTGTAAACCATTATGTAATGGTCGTGTGTAAACAGGATATTTTAGATTATCATTATTTGATAATCTACGTAAAGCTTTTTAAACCTTTATTTATGAAATAAAGGTTATGGTTTGTTTTAAAAATGAATGCAGTCTTTGAAAAACGTCTCATATAGAGGTCAAAACCTCGCAACGAAATCAATTAATATGGAACGTTTTTAATCAATAAGAACGGGACATTTCAGTTGGTATCCGAGCGTTGGTCTTAGAGAACCAGAAAATTTGCATTAGTGTGTCTTATCAAGTTTGTTAGGATGCATTAGTGAGTCTGGACTTCGACCGTGTTTTCTTTAAAAATGATTGCTTAACATTTTTGTTGGAAACTATATATTTTTAACATATAAATATTATGTGATATATTAATCTCTTAACGTGTTTGATATTATGTGATAGATGTCTACCTCTAGAACAAGTCCAATTGACTCACCTAATAATAATGAAGAGTCAAATGTAAATTGGAATGATTCGTGGACTGATTCACAAGTTCCCGAAGAGGAATCGGAAGAAGAGTCGGAACCGGAAGAAGAATCGGAACCGGAAGAAGAATCGGAACCGGAAGAAGAAATAGAACCGGTGGGCGAAATAATAAAACGGTTAAGTAAAAGAGAATCCTCAACCAACCGACCAAGGTTAATTATGGTCAATGGTGTTTCCGCCAAGGAAGCAAAATATTGGGAGGATTACCAATTCTCCGATGAATCGGATTCCGACGAGAATTCCGATGATGTTATAGAAATTACCCCAACTGAATTTAAAAAGGCAAAAGAAAATAATAAGGGAAAGGGCATAAAAATAGAGAAATCTAATTCCAACCCCGATGAACTTTATATGTATCGTCAACCCCCGAAGTCCTTAAGTTGTAACAATGACCCGGGAACCTCTAAACCACCAGGTTTTTCTAAACCAATGTGGACAACGACGGCTCGTATTAGGGGAACATCATATATCCCTAGAAACTTGGCAAAATGAACCAAAACCGAAGAAGAAGAAACGAGCGAGTCGG
Source organism: Rutidosis leptorrhynchoides (assembly GCF_046630445.1). Lineage (NCBI taxonomy): Eukaryota > Viridiplantae > Streptophyta > Magnoliopsida > Asterales > Asteraceae > Rutidosis > Rutidosis leptorrhynchoides. Next base: position 207,212,742 of record NC_092340.1, read on the forward strand.
AATAAGATAGTTGTATTCGTGTGGTGTAATATATGTAATATAGTGTTCTTATGCTTTATGATATATGTAAAAATTGCTTGTATTAATAAGTATTTTTTTTATGAATCTAACTCTTGTCTATTTTACAGTTTAAAAACACAAAATGGATAGACAACCCAATATTTTAAGAGACCTACCCGGAGACATGATTGATGAAATCTTGTCTAGAGTCGGCCAGAATTCCTCTTCACAACTATTTAAGGCGAGATCAGTTTGTAAGACATTCGAAGAACGTTCCAAGAATGTCTTGGTTTATAAGAGACTTTCGTTTGAAAGATGGGGGATATCACATTGGGAAACCCATAAGTTACGATGTGTTTACTTTGACGCATATATTGCGGGGAACCCAAATGCTATTTTACGCAACGGGTTAAGAAATTATTTTGACTCAATATATCCGAATATTGGACTTTGTGATTTAGAAAAAGCGGCTAACATGCAACATAAAGAAGCATGTTATGCTTACGGATTAGTAATGTTCGCTTCTCACCAAAGTGAGAACAAGAACATCGGGCTATAACTATTAAACAAAACGTTTCCACAAGTGACGGAGTCGGTAATTGGGGTAAGAAATGAGGTTTTTAGATTATTACGGGACTGTTGGACATTACGTAACCCTCGTCCCTTTGACGACGTTACAACACGCTGTCTTATCAACGGCCATAACGGTTATGTTGCACAAGACCAAGGATGGGAAGTAGTCCTAGTAAAACCAGAATGCATGACTTGTTTCTGGACGTATGAATTACGTGTCTTTATTGCCTTTGCTGAACGACTTGTGTACTAGCTAGAATTATCTTCACAACTATCTTGTATCAAAGTTATTGTGTGCTATATTTCATGATTTATGTAAAATAAGCGGTATTGTAAGTTTGTAAAATATTGTATAAAAGTTTGAACGCGAAATATTATTATAATCAGTTTTTCATATAGAATTGTAGTAGTTGAATTGTATATTAGCTACTAAGTATGAACTTAACGGGTAGGTACTACCCGAATTTAAACTTATAAAACGCTAATATGAAGAAAAAGCTTTTATAAATGAGTTCATATTATGCTACGAAATACTATTAACTACTCTTAATATTCTGTATGATTAACTAGTTCCATTTAACTATTTTGAAGGAAATGGCACCGACTACTCGACACACCGTGAATATGAATGAAGAGGAATTCCGTACTTTTCTAGCTTCAAACATAGCCGCAGTACAGGCTGCGCTACATACCAACAATAACCTTGGATCTAGCAGTACAGGAAATCGTGTAGGATGCACCTACAAAGAATTCACTGCCTGCAAACCTTTGGAATTTGATGGAACCGAAGGACCGATCGGATTGAAACGGTGGACCGAGAAGGTCGAATCGGTGTTTGCCATAAGTAAGTGTACTGAAGAGGACAAAGTAAAGTACGCTACGCATACCTTCACAGGTTCTGCGTTAACATGGTGGAATACCTATCTAGAGCAAGTGGGACAAGACGATGCGTACGCACTACCGTGGTCAGCATTCAAGCACTTGATGAACGAGAAGTACCGTCCCAGAACCGAGGTCAATAAGCTCAAGACAGAACTTAGAGGGTTACGAACCCAAGGATTTGATATTACCACGTACGAAAGACGATTCACAGAATTGTGCCTATTGTGTCCGGGAGCATTCGAAGATGAGGAAGAGAAGATCGACGCGTTTGTGAAAGGATTACCGGAAAGAATCCAAGAAGATATAAGTTCACACGAGCCCGCCTCCATACAACAGGCATGTAGAATGGCTCACAAACTCGTGAACCAAATTGAAGAAAGAATTAAAGAACAGACTGCTGAAGAGGCCAATGTGAAGCAAGTCAAAAGAAAGTGGGAGGAAAATGGTGATAAGAATCACCAATACAACAACAGCAGCAATTACAACAATAATCGCAACAATTATCCCAACAATCGCAACATCAATCGTAACTACAACAAACGGCCCAACAACAACAACAACAACAACAACAACAACAACTACAACAATCATCCCAACAACAATAATAACCGCAACAACAACAACAATCAGAAGCAGCTATGCCAAAGGTGTGAAAAGAATCACTCGGGGTTCTGCACCAAATTTTGCAACAAGTGTAAAAGAAATGGTCATAGCGCGGCGAAGTGTGAGGTCTACGGACCAGGGGTTAATAGAACGAAAGGAACAAATGGTGTCGGAACGAGTAATGGCGGAGCAAGTAGTGTTGGAGCAAGTTATGCCAATGTAGTTTGTTATAAATGTGGAAAACCGGGCCACATTATTAGAAATTGCCCGAACCAGGAGAACACGAATGGACAAGGCCGTGGAAGAGTTTTCAATATTAATGCGGCAGAGGCACAGGAAGACCCGGAGCTTGTTACGGGTACGTTTCTTATTGACAATAAATCTGCTTACGTTTTATTTGATTCGGGTGCGGATAGAAGCTATATGAGTAGAGATTTTTGTGCTAAATTAAGTTTTCCATTGACGCCTTTGGATAGTAAATTTTTACTCGAATTAGCAAATGGTAAATTAATTTCAGCAGATAATATATGTCGAAATCGAGAAATTAAACTGGTTAGCGAAACATTTAAGATTGATTTGATACCAGTAGAGTTAGGGAGTTTTGATGTGATAATCGGTATGGACTGGTTGAAAGAAGTGAAAGCGGAGATCGTTTGTTACAAAAATGCAATTCGCATTATACGAGAAAAAGGAAAACCCTTAATGGTGTACGGAGAAAAGGGCAACACGAAGCTACATCTTATTAGTAATTTGAAGGCACAAAAACTAATAAGAAAAGGTTGATATGCTGTTCTAGCACACGTCGAGAAAGTACAAACTGAAGAAAAGAGCATCAATGATGTTCCCGTCGCAAAAGAATTTCCCGATGTATTTCCGAAAGAATTACCGGGATTACCCCCACATCGATCCGTTGAATTTCAAATAGATCTTGTACCAGGAGCTGCACCAATAGCTCGTGCTCCTTACAGACTCGCACCCAGCGAGATGAAAGAACTACAAAGCCAATTACAAGAACTTTTAGAGCGTGGTTTCATTCGACCAAGCACATCACCGTGGGGAGCTCCTGTTTTGTTTGTCAAGAAGAAAGATGGTACATTCAGGTTGTGTATCGACTACCGAGAGTTGAACAAACTTACCATCAAGAACCGCTACCCACTACCGAGAATAGATGACTTATTTGATCAACTACAAGACTCGTCTGTTTATTCAAAGATTGACTTACGTTCCGGGTATCATCAAATGCGGGTGAAAGAAGATGATATTCCAAAGACTGCTTTCAGAACACGTTACGGTCATTACGAGTTTATGGTCATGCCGTTTGGTTTAACTAATGCACCAGCTGTGTTCATGGACCTTATGAACCGAGTGTGTGGACCATACCTTGACAAGTTTGTCATTGTTTTCATTGATGACATACTTATTTACTCAAAGAATGACCAAGAACACGGTGAACATTTGAGAAAGGTGTTAGAAGTATTGAGGAAGGAAGAATTGTACGCTAAGTTTTCAAAGTGTGCATTTTGGTTGGAAGAAGTTCAATTCCTCGGTCACATAGTGAACAAAGAAGGTATTAAGGTGGATCCGGCAAAGATAGAAACTGTTGAAAAGTGGGAAACCCCGAAAACTCCGAAACACATACGCCAGTTTTTAGGACTAGCTGGTTACTACAGAAGGTTCATCCAAGACTTTTCCAGAATAGCAAAACCCTTGACTGCATTAACGCATAAAGGGAAGAAATTTGAATGGAATGATGAACAAGAGAAAGCGTTTCAGTTATTGAAGAAAAAGCTAACTATGGCACCTATATTATCATTGCCTGAAGGGAATGATGATTTTGTGATTTATTGTGATGCATCAAAGCAAGGTCTCGGTTGTGTATTAATGCAACGAACGAAGGTGATTGCTTATGCGTCTAGACAATTGAAGATTCACGAACAAAATTATACGACGCATGATTTGGAATTAGGCGCGGTTGTTTTTGCATTAAAGACTTGGAGGCACTACTTATATGGGGTCAAAAGTATTATATATACCGACCACAAAAGTCTTCAACACATATTTAATCAGAAACAACTGAATATGAGGCAGCGTAGGTGAATTGAATTATTGAATGATTACGACTTTGAGATTCGTTACCACCCGGGGAAGGCAAATGTGGTAGCCGATGCCTTGAGCAGGAAGGACAGAGAACCCATTCGAGTAAAATCTATGAATATAATGATTCATAATAACATTACTACTCAAATAAAGGAGGCGCAACAAGGAGTTTTAAAAGAGGGAAATTTAAAGGATGAAATACCCAAAGGATCGGAGAAGCATCTTAATATTCGGGAAGACGGAACCCGGTATAGGGCTGAAAGGATTTGGGTACCAAAATTTGGAGATATGAGAGAAATGGTACTTAGAGAAGCTCATAAAACCAGATACTCAATACATCCTGGAACGGGGAAGATGTACAAGGATCTCAAGAAACATTTTTGGTGGCCGGGTATGAAAGCCGATGTTGCTAAATACGTAGGAGAATGTTTGACGTGTTCTAAGGTCAAAGCTGAGCATCAGAAACCATCAGGTCTACTTCAACAACCCGAAATCCCGGAATGGAAATGGGAAAACATTACCATGGATTTCATCACTAAATTGCCAAGGACTGCAAGTGGTTTTGATACTATTTGGGTAATAGTTGATCGTCTCACCAAATCAGCACACTTCTTGCCAATAAGAGAAGATGACAAGATGGAGAAGTTAGCACGACTGTATTTGAAGGAAGTCATCTCCAGACATGGAATACCAATCTCTATTATCTCTGATAGGGATGGCAGATTTATTTCAAGATTCTGGCAGACATTACAGCAAGCATTAGGAACTCGTCTAGACATGAGTACTGCCTATCATCCACAAACTGATGGGCAGAGCGAAAGGACGATACAAACGCTTGAAGACATGCTACGAGCATGTGTTATTGATTTCGGAAACAGTTGGGATCGACATCTACCGTTAGCAGAATTTTCCTACAACAACAGTTACCATTCAAGCATTGAGATGGCGCCGTTTGAAGCACTTTATGGTAGAAAGTGCAGGTCTCCGATTTGTTGGAGTGAAGTGGGGGATAGACAGATTACGGGTCCGAAGATTATACAAGAAACTACCGAGAAGATCATCCAAATTCAACAACGGTTGAAAACCGCCCAAAGTCGACAAAAGAGCTACGCTGTAACGACCCGTACTTTTTTCGATCATTCTATACTTATAAGATTAATATTTACATAAATTAAACCTTGCCAACATGATAAGCAATCCAAATTGTCGAGACTTATATTTCCGAAAAGAGTTTTACACAACGTTTGACCGTCTAGTTTGACCGATGATATCACGAACTATACAATATATGATAATTATACGTTTGTGTATATATATGTATATATACATATTTAACATGATTAATGAATGTTTTAATACCTCATTTTATATTAATAACAACAAGTTATGAGTATATTTTGAAACTACTAACTTAAGTTTTCAAAATGATAACAATACGTAACGTTACTTGATTTAAATACTTAAGACATATAATGTTTATACATATATTGTATATGTAATGTATTTAATCACTTTTAAAGACTTAAATACATAAAATCATATAAGTGTATTCACAAAAGATAGCTATATTTGAATCCTCATTCCATTTTTCACAAAATTTCTATACGTATACCTAGAGTATTTGTACTCGTATCTTACCAAGCTTCTATACGTATTTACTAATAGTAAATACACATCAAATCACCACCTAACCCACCCTTGTTACTGCCCTTAGAGCAAGGTAATTGGAATTTGGATGCATGCATGAATTATTATACAAAAATACAAGAGAAAACCTTGTCTTGTCTCCTCATGGCCACGTTTTTATGGCCTTTATATGTATCATCATCTTCATTCATTTTACTTCAACTTTCTAGCCAAAACACACACATACTTTGAAGCCTTAAAACCCTTAATCAATTCAGCAAAGTTTCCAAGAAGATCTAGCTTCAAAAACCATACTAAAACACCATAAGAAAACCATACAAAAACACTTCAAGAAAACCCTCCAAGAACACCAACTTACTTCCAATCTTTCATCCACTTCTATCACCCTTGTGATTCTAGCTTCTTACTTCTCTCTTACAGCAACTTCATCCAAGGAACTTGAGGTAGAATCTATGTTCATAACCTTATTCGATTCATATATATATAGCTATCTTATTTTGTGGTACAAAAGTTTAACAACAAGAACATAGTTTGAATGTTTTCAAACTTGTTTGCAAACTAAATAGATCCTTCTAACTTAACTTTTAAAATACTTCAAGACATGTAACATAACTTATTTATATGTTAATTTAACAAGGTAAAACTTGGTTTTTCAAAGTATAAGTATTTTTGGAAAAATGGTCATTAAATGATTTTGTTGTAACAAAAATGTTTAACTTCTTATGTTTCACTAAACTTTCACCTATGCCGTATGATTTTGAATACAAACCAAGGTATTTACAGTTCATAGTCTTAAAGAAGAACTCGATCCAAGGAGATGGCAAGTTGAATCAACGAAAACGGAGTTGTAACGAAGAAACTATGACCGAAACAAAATTGGTTATCCAAGACTTAATTGACTTCGGGATTCATTGGAAAAATTTACATAAAATCACATCTTTATAAGATAACATGATATTTTATATATATGTACTTATAATTCAATTTTATATGGTTCAGGATCACCCGTAAACAACACGAGAAGATTAATCATAAGATCCCATGATTGTACGCAACACGTCATTTGACAACACCGGTACTTTATGTACGCAACACGTCATTTGACAACACCGGTACCATGGGTCAAGATTAATCTCGACCAACACATATACGATGGGGTTTTATTGATTTCGTTGGGGGTTTTATTTATTTCATTGCGGGTATATTAAACATCTAAAAATGAACCATTAAAATTGAATTACTAACATCGGACTGCTAACTACGGACTAAGGAATTATTCAAAGTATTAAAAGTATAACAAGTATATATTTATAACGTTTGTTTAAAAATGAAAACATATTGATATATTATTTATGGATAGGTTCGTGATATCAACCGGAAGACCGAGTCAAAATATAAATATCATCAAGACAAGAGTGAGTATATAGTCCCACTTTTAAACTCTAAATATTTCGGGATGAGAATACATGTATTTTATGTTTTACAATATGGACACAAGTAACTGAAAAATATATTCTACGTTGAGTTGTACCACTGGCATACTTCCCTGTAGCTTGGTAACTAATATTTACAGCGGTATTGTAAACGCGAATCCTGTTGATAGATCTATCGGGCCTGACAACCCCAACCGGACTGGACGACCAGTATTCAACGGTTGCACAGTACTTCGTTTTGTGACTACACTTGGTACGGTGTAGTAAGATTTCATATTAAAGGGAATATGCGACGTAAAAATGTTAAGTATGGTTACCAAGTGCTCAACCACTTAGAATACTTTTATTAAACTGTTTATATACGAAATCTTGTGGTCTATATATATATTGCTGCCGGCACTAAACCTATATCTCACCAACTTTATGTTGACCTTTTAAAACATGTCTATTCTCAGGTGATTTCTAAAGCTTCCGCTGCATCATGTTGGATCTAACCAGGATCTTGCGTACGCATGTTTGTGTCAAAAATAAAACTGCATATCCGAGATGTTGTATTGTAAAATATGCTAGAAACCGTGTTGTTGTCATCATTTGTAAAGTTTGTAAGTCGAAGATTATCGCTAAACGTTAATCTTCTTTTTATTGTCTTAAGCTTGTAACAAAAATAATGGTTATGGTTTGTAATGTATAATATATGCAGTTTTCTTTCAAAAATGTCTCATATAGAGGTCAATACCTCGCAATGAAATCATACGTTATCTAACGCGTTCTTATGGTTAAGGACGGGTTATGACATGTGGTATCAGAGCGTTGGTCTTAGCGAACCAGGTTTGCATTAGTGTGTCTAACCGAGAAGTCGTTAGGATACATTAGTAAAGTCTGGACTTTGACCGGGTCTGATTTTAAAAACCATTGCTTATCACTGTTGGTTAAAAATTTATATGTAAATATTATGTAAGTACTAATGGGTTAGTTGTTATGTGATAGATGTCGGGCTCGAAACTTATTATCACATTCAGCGACTCCGAATCAGAACCTTCAGATTGTGTTTCAGTCATTAACATATCCGATGACGAAAGTGGTATTTTTGGGGAAGACTCACAATTTCCGGATGAACCAACTATAGAAATATCGGAAAGTGAACCCGAGGAGGAAAGTGAACCCGAAGAGGAAAGTGAACCCGAAGAAGAAAGTGAACCCGAGGAAGAAATACTAGAAATTACGAAAGAAAAATTCGATCAAGGAAAGAAACGAAAAGCGAATGAATTAGAAAATTCAAATCCCGAACTTAGTGAGAATGACGTGGCACCAATTCCACTCAACACTACCACCCCTATTCCCGCTATTCCTATTAGTGCTATCCCCGCATCTAGTTCTTCGGCTCCTCAGCCAAAACGTAGGCAGACAGCTAGGATAAGCGTTAGGCCATTCATTGGAACTAAACGCCCTAGAAAATAGACCGAACGATGCACTGCCGTATTAAGCCATGGAATCATATAATGTTTTGTATAATATTATTAGTGTGGTTTGCTTAAAGTTTGATGTAAGATAAGCATATGTAAAATAGCGAAGTATGAAATGCAATAATTTTCCATGGTTAAGTATTATTTAGATTGTAGTAATTAGTTCTGTACTAAGCTATTAAGTATGAACATTAACGGGTAGGTACTACCCTAGATATAATTATAAAACGCTAATAAGAAGAAAAGGCTTTTATAATAATACCTGGTTCATATTATTAACAAGCTATAATGTACTATAAATACACACTACATCTATAATAATCCATGTGAATAATTATTTTTTTTTCATTAGGAAATGGCGCGATTGAATCGAATGACGGAACAAGAACTCGAGGAACTCATCAACCAGCGAGTGAACGACAGAATGTTATGGGTTGAGGCTGCAAGAGCTGCTGCAGTTAATCCAAATCCTCGTGTAGGATGCTCCTACAAGACTTTTCAAGCTTGCAAGCCATCATCATTCAGTGGAACGGAAGGACCGATCGGTTTAACCCGATGGATAGAAAAGATGGAGACGGTGTTCAAAATCAGTGGTTGTGATGAAAAAGACATGACCAAGTTTGCATCGTGCACTTTACAAGATAGTGCACTCACATGGTGGAAGAATTATGTGAAGGCGGTAGGAGGAGATGTAGCTTATGATACTCCATGGGAAGAATTCAAAGCAATGATAATCACCGAGTATTGTCCAAGGAATGAGGTTATTAAGTTAGAAGATGAGTTACGAAGTTTGAAGGTGGTTGGTACTGAAATCACCAACTACAATCAGCGATTCATGGAATTGGTTTTACTATGTCCTGAATTGGTTCCAACCGAAGCACGGAAGATTGAAATGTACAAAGGTGGTTTGCCCAGAAAGGTCAAGGCAAACGTTACGGCGTCGAAACCTAAGACAATTCATGAAGCTATAACCATGGCGAACGAGTTAATGGATCAGGTCATTCTGGATAAGAAAGCATTCACTACTGAGGTGAAGGTATCGAGTAACAAAAGGAAGTGGAACGGAAATTATGATCGAGGTTACCAACAGCAATCTTTTAAGAAACCAGAAACCCCGAAAGGTGCGGGTAGCGGTTCAGGCTTTGGTTACAAAGGACAAAGTCCTTTATGCAACCGTTGTCACAAACATCACTTTGGTTACTGTAGTGTGTTGTGCACCAAATGCAATCGACAGGAACATCTTGCTGAAGATTGTAAGGCTCTCGTTACAAATGCAAATGGTAACAAGACTCCTGCCACCAACGCAAATAGAACTGCTTTGGCTAACATTACTTGTTTTGGGTGTGGAAAACAAGGTCATTATAAGAGCCAGTGCCCGAATCAGAATGGCGGACCTGCACGTGGAAGAGCGTTTGTTATTAATGCTAGAGAGGTACGAGAAGACCCGGAGCTTGTTACGGGTACGTTTACCATTAATAACTTATCAGCATCTATTTTATTTGATACTGGCGCCGATAGAAGTTACGTGTGTATAAATTTTTACACTAAATTGAATTGTCCATCATTACCTCTGGATGCTAAGTACTTGATTGAGTTAGCTAATGGTAAACTAATTAAAGCCGATAAAATTTGTCGTGATTGTGAAATAAATCTAGCCGGAGAAACGTTTAAAATCGACTTAATACCCGTAGAATTAGGAGGTTTTGATGTAATAGTCGGCATGGACTGGATGTCCAAAATAGGAGCGGAAGTTGTTTGTGCCAAGAAGGCAATTCGTATTCCTGGTAAGGATAAAATACCGGTGATGATTTATGGAGAGAAGGGTAATTCAAAGCTAAAACTCATTAGCTGTTTGAAAGCCAAGAAGTGTTTAGAAAAGGGATGTTACGCTATTTTAGCACATGTTAATAAAGTCGAAAAGAAAGAAAAGTGCATCAACGACGTGCCTGTGGCAAGAGATTTTCCTGAAGTTTTTCCGGAAGAATTGCCGGGATTACCTCCATTTAGATCGGTAGAATTTCAAATAGATTTAGTACCAGGAGCTGCACCAGTGGCTCGTGCTCCATATAGACTTGCACCGTCCGAGTTAAAAGAACTTCAAAGTCAGTTAAAAGAATTACTGGACCGTGGATTCATACGACCGAGTACTTCACCGTGGGGAGCTCCAATTTTGTTTGTTAAGAAGAAAGATGGATCTTTTAGGATGTGTATAGATTATCGTGAATTAAATAAGTTAACTATCAAGAATCGGTATCCATTACCGAGAATTGATGACTTATTTGATCAATTGCAAGGATCATGTGTTTATTCGAAAATCGATCTAAGATCGGGTTATCATCAACTTCGCGTCAAAGAAGAGGACATTCCGAAAACTGCTTTTCGGACACGTTATGGTCATTACGAATTTTTGGTTATGCCGTTTGGATTGACGAATGCGCCAGCTGTATTCATGGACCTCATGAATCGAGTTTGTAGTCCGTATTTAGATAAGTTTGTTATCGTTTTCATTGATGATATTCTTATCTATTCCAAGAGTGAGCAAGAGCATGAAGAGCATTTAAGGTTGATACTGGAGTTGTTGAGAAAAGAACAACTTTATGCTAAATTTTCTAAGTGTGCTTTCTGGTTGAAAGAAGTGCAATTTCTTGGTCACGTTGTTAATAGCGAAGGAATTCAGGTTGATCCAGCAAAAACTGAAGCTATTGAAAAATGGGAGACTCCTAAGACACCAACGCAGATACGCCAATTTTTGGGTTTAGCCGGTTATTATAGAAGGTTTATTCAAGATTTTTCCCGAATAGCTAAACCGTTGACAGCGTTAACGCAAAAAGGGAAGAAATATGAATGGACCTCGGAGCAGGAGAACGCATTTCAAATACTGAAGAAGAAGTTAACTACGGCGCCTATATTATCGTTACCAGAAGGGAACGATGATTTTGAAATATATTGTGACGCTTCGCGACAAGGTTTTGGTTGTGTTCTTATGCAACGGAAGAAAGTTATTGCATTTGCATCCCGACAATTGAAGATTCATGAGCGAAATTATACGACGCATGATCTAGAATTGGGAGCAGTCGTGTTTGCATTGAAGATGTGGAGACACTACTTGTATGGGGTTAAATTCACTGTGTTTACTGATCATAAAAGCCTTCAACATATTTTTGATCAGAAACAATTGAACATGAGGCAACGTAGGTGGGTCGAGTTAATAAACGACTATGATTGTGAAATTCGTTATCATCCCGGAAAGGCGAACGTGGTGGCCGATGCTTTAAGCAGAAAGGAACGAGAACCAATTCGAGTGCGAGAAATGAACATAAAAATTCGTATGAATCTCAACTCACAAATCAAAGAAGTTCAACGAGAAGCACTCAATGAAGAAAACATAAAGAATGAAATAATGAAAAAGTACGAGAAACAACTTGTTGTACGGGAAGATGGAATTCGGTATTTTGCAAATCGTATTTGGGTACCGAAGTTGGGTGGATTAAGGAAGTTGATATTGAACGAGGCACATAAGACAAGATACTCGATACATCCTGGAGTTGGAAAGATGTATCAAGATCTTAAGACACATTATTGGTGGCCTAACTTAAAGACAGACGTTGCAACATATGTTGGGGAGTGTTTAACTTGTTCTAAGGTCAAAGCAGAACACCAGAAGCCGTCAGGGTTACTTCAACAACCAGAAATCCCAGAATGGAAATGGGATGGTATTACCATGGATTTCATCACAAAGTTACCAAAGACTGCCTGGGGATACGACACCATTTGGGTGATTGTTGATCGTCTCACCAAGTCTGCACATTTCTTGCCTATAAAGGAAACAGATAGAATGGAGAAACTATTACGATTGTATATAAAGGAAGTTGTTTCAAGGCATGGAATACCTATTTCCATTATATCCGATCGTGATAGTAGATTTACCTCAAAGTTTTGGCAATCACTACAGGAGGCACTAGGAACTCGTTTGGATATGAGTACCGCATATCATCCGCAGACCGATGGGCAGAGTGAAAGAACAATTCAGACTCTTGAAGATATGCTCAGGGCATGTGTGATCGATTTTGGAAACGGATGGGATAAGTATCTACCGTTAGCAGAATTCTCGTATAATAATAGTTATCATGCGAGCATTGGAGCTGCACCATTCGAAGCATTGTATGGAAGGAAGTGTAGATCTCCTATCTGTTGGAATGAAGTAGGAGATCGACAATTAACTGGTCCCGAGATCATACACGAAACGACCGAGAAGATAGTACAAATCAAGGAGAGATTGAAAACAGCCCGTAGTCGCCAAAAGAGCTACGCCGATGTCTGAAGGAAACCATTAGAGTTTCAGGTCGGGGACATGGTTATGCTAAAGGTGTCACCTTGGAAAGGTGTGATACGTTTTGGAAAAAGGGGTAAACTGAACCCAAGGTACGTAGGCCCGTTCAAGATCATCGAACGCATTGGACCGGTAGCTTATCGACTCGAGTTACCGCAACAACTCGCCGGAGTACATAATACCTTTCACGTCTCAAACCTGAAGAAGTGTCTTGCAAAGGAAGACCTCACCATTCCTCTTGAAGAAATCCATGTCGACGAGAAACTACAATTCGTCGAAGAACCAATCGAAATCATGGACCGTGAAGTTAAACAGCTCAAACAGAGCAATATACCGATTGTTAAGGTTCGTTGGAATGCTAGAAGAGGTCCCGAGTTTACGTGGGAACGAGAGGATCAGATGAAGCAAAAGTATCCACACTTGTTTCTCGATGACGCAAAATAGGTACAATTTTAAAATTTCGGGACGAAATTTACTTAACGGGGAGGTAATGTAACGACCCGTACTTTTTTCGATCATTCTATACTTATAAGATTAATATTTACATAAATTAAACCTTGCCAACATGATAAGCAATCCAAATTGTCAAGACTTATATTTCCGAAAAGAGTTTTACACAACGTTTGACCGTCTAGTTTGACCGATGATATCACGAACTATACAATATATGATAATTATACGTTTGTGTATATATATGTATATATACATATTTAACATGATTAATGAATGTTTTAATACCTCATTTTATATTAATAACAACAAGTTATGAGTATATTTTGAAACTACTAACTTAAGTTTTCAAAATGATAACAATACGTAACGTTACTTGATTTAAATACTTAAGACATATAATGTTTATACATATATTGTATATGTAATGTATTTAATCACTTTTAAAGACTTAAATACATAAAATCATATAAGTGTATTCACAAAAGATAGCTATATTTGAATCCTCATTCCATTTTTCACAAAATTTCTATACGTATACCTAGAGTATTTGTACTCGTATCTTACCAAGCTTCTATATGTATTTACTAATAGTAAATACACATCAAATCACCACCTAACCCACCCTTGTTACTGCCCTTAGAGCAAGGTAATTGGAATTTGGATGCATGCATGAATTATTATACAAAAATACAAGAGAAAACCTTGTCTTGTCTCCTCATGGCCACGTTTTTATGGCCTTTATATGTATCATCATCTTCATTCATTTTACTTCAACTTTCTAGCCAAAACACACACATACTTTGAAGCCTTAAAACCCTTAATCAATTCAGCAAAGTTTCCAAGAAGATCTAGCTTCAAAAACCATACTAAAACACCATAAGAAAACCATACAAAAACACTTCAAGAAAACCCTCCAAGAACACCAACTTACTTCCAATCTTTCATCCACTTCTATCACCCTTGTGATTCTAGCTTCTTACTTCTCTCTTACAGCAACTTCATCCAAGGAACTTGAGGTAGAATCTATGTTCATAACCTTATTCGATTCATATATATATAGCTATCTTATTTTGTGGTACAAAAGTTTAACAACAAGAACATAGTTTGAATGTTTTCAAACTTGTTTGCAAACTAAATAGATCCTTCTAACTTAACTTTTAAAATACTTCAAGACATGTAACATAACTTATTTATATGTTAATTTAACAAGGTAAAACTTGGTTTTTCAAAGTATAAGTATTTTTGGAAAAATGGTCATTAAATGATTTTGTTGTAACAAAAATGTTTAACTTCTTATGTTTCACTAAACTTTCACCTATGCCGTATGATTTTGAATACAAACCAAGGTATTTACAGTTCATAGTCTTAAAGAAGAACTCGATCCAAGGAGATGGCAAGTTGAATCAACGAAAACGGAGTTGTAACGAAGAAACTATGACCGAAACAAAATTGGTTATCCAAGACTTAATTGACTTCGGGATTCATTGGAAAAATTTACATAAAATCACATCTTTATAAGATAACATGATATTTTATATATATGTACTTATAATTCAATTTTATATGGTTCAGGATCACCCGTAAACAACACGAGAAGATTAATCATAAGATCCCATGATTGTACGCAACACGTCATTTGACAACACCGGTACTTTATGTACGCAACACGTCATTTGACAACACCGGTACCATGGGTCAAGATTAATCTCGACCAACACATATACGATGGGGTTTTATTGATTTCGTTGGGGGTTTTATTTATTTCATTGCGGGTATATTAAACATCTAAAAATGAACCATTAAAATTGAATTACTAACATCGGACTGCTAACTACGGACTAAGGAATTATTCAAAGTATCAAAAGTATAACAAGTATATATTTATAACGTTTGTTTAAAAATGAAAACATATTGATATATTATTTATGTATAGGTTCGTGATATCAACCGGAAGACCGAGTCAAAATATAAATATCATCAAGACAAGAGTGAGTATATAGTCCCACTTTTAAACTCTAAATATTTCGGGATGAGAATACATGTATTTTATGTTTTACAATATGGACACAAGTAACTGAAAAATATATTCTACGTTGAGTTGTACCACTGGCATACTTCCCTGTAGCTTGGTAACTAATATTTACAGCGGTATTGTAAACGCGAATCCTGTTGATAGATCTATCGGGCCTGACAACCCCAACCGGACTGGACGACCAGTATTCAACGGTTGCACAGTACTTCGTTTTGTGACTACACTTGGTACGGTGTAGTAAGATTTCATATTAAAGGGAATATGCGACGTAAAAATGTTAAGTATGGTTACCAAGTGCTCAACCACTTAGAATACTTTTATTAAACTGTTTATATACGAAATCTTGTGGTCTATATATATATTGCTGCCGGCACTAAACCTATATCTCACCAACTTTATGTTGACCTTTTAAAACATGTCTATTCTCAGGTGATTTCTAAAGCTTCCGCTGCATCATGTTGGATCTAACCAGGATCTTGCGTACGCATGTTTGTGTCAAAAATAAAACTGCATATCCGAGATGTTGTATTGTAAAATATGCTAGAAACCGTGTTGTTGTCATCATTTGTAAAGTTTGTAAGTCGAAGATTATCGCTAAACGTTAATCTTCTTTTTATTGTCTTAAGCTTGTAACAAAAATAATGGTTATGGTTTGTAATGTATAATATATGCAGTTTTCTTTCAAAAATGTCTCATATAGAGGTCAATACCTCGCAATGAAATCATACGTTATCTAACGCGTTCTTATGGTTAAGGACGGGTTATGACATACGCTGACATTAAAAGAAAAGATATAGAATTTGAAATTGGAGAGATGGTCATGCTTAAAGTTGCACCTTGGAAAGGCGTTGTTCGATTTGGTAAACGAGGGAAATTAAATCCAAGGTATATTGGACCATTCAAGATTATTGATCGTGTCGGACCAGTAGCTTACCGACTAGAGTTACCTCAACAACTCGCCGCTGTACATAACACTTTCCACGTCTCGAATTTAAAGAAATGTTTTGCTAAAGAAGATCTCACTATTCCGTTAGATGAAATCCAAATCAACGAAAAACTTCAATTCATCGAAGAACCCGTCGAAATAATGGATCGTGAGGTTAAAAGACTTAAGCAAAACAAGATACCAATTGTTAAGGTTCGATGGAATGCTCGTAGAGGACCCGAGTTCACCTGGGAGCGTGAAGATCAGATGAAGAAGAAATACCCGCATCTATTTCCAGAAGATTCGTCAACACCTTCAACAGCTTAAAATTTCGGGACGAAATTTATTTAACGGGTAGGTACTGTAGTGACCCGAACTTTTCCATGTTTATATATATTAATTGAGATTGATATTTACATGATTAAATGTTTCCAACATGTTAAGCAATCAAACTTGTTAAGACTTGATTAATTGAAATATGTTTCATATAGACAATTGACCACCCAAGTTGACCGGTGATTCACGAACGTTAAAACTTGTAAAAACTATATGATGACATATATATGGATATATATATAGTTAACATGATACTGTGATAAGTAAACATATCATTAAGTATATTAACAATGAACTACATATGTAAAAACAAGACTACTAACTTAATGATTTTTAAACGAGACATATATGTAACGATTATCGTTGTAAAGATATTTAATGTATATATATCATATTAAGAGATATTCATACATGATAATATCATGATAATATAATAATTTAAAATCTCATTTGATATTATAAACATTGGGTTAACAACATTTAACAAGATCGTTAACCTAAAGGTTTCAAAACAACACTTACATGTAACGACTAACGATGACTTAACGACTCAGTTAAAATGTATATACATGTAGTGTTTTAATATGTATTTATACACTTTTGAAAGACTTCAATACACTTATCAAAATACTTCTACTTAATAAAAATGCTTACAATTACATCCTCGTTCAGTTTCATCAACAATTCTACTCGTATGCACCCGTATTCGTACTCGTACAATACACAGCTTTTAGATGTATGTACTATTGGTATATACACTCCAATGATCAGCTCTTAGCAGCCCATGTGAGTCACCTAACACATGTGGGAACCATCATTTGGCAACTAGCATGAAATATCTCATAAAATTACAAAAATATGAGTAATCATTCATGACTTATTTACATGAAAACAAAATTACATATCCTTTATATCTAATCCATACACCAACGACCAAAAACACCTACAAACACTTTCATTCTTCAATTTTCTTCATCTAATTGATCTCTCTCAAGTTCTATCTTCAAGTTCTAAGTGTTCTTCATAAATTCCAAAAGTTCTAGTTTCATAAAATCAAGAATACTTTCAAGTTTGCTAGCTCACTTCCAATCTTGTAAGGTGATCATCCAACCTCAAGAAATCTTTGTTTCTTACAGTAGGTTATCATTCTAATACAAGGTAATAATCATATTCAAACTTTGGTTCAATTTCTATAACTATAACAATCTTATTTCAAGTGATGATCTTACTTGAACTTGTTTTCGTGTCATGATTCTGCTTCAAGAACTTCGAGCCATCCAAGGATCCATTGAAGCTAGATCCATTTTTCTCTTTTCCAGTAGGTTTATCCAAGGAACTTAAGGTAGTAATGATGTTCATAACATCATTCGATTCATACATATAAAGCTATCTTATTCGAAGGTTTAAACTTGTAATCACTAGAACATAGTTTAGTTAATTCTAAACTTGTTCGCAAACAAAAGTTAATCCTTCTAACTTGACTTTTAAAATCAACTAAACACATGTTCTATATCTATATGATATGCTAACTTAATGATTTAAAACCTGGAAACACGAAAAACACCGTAAAACCGGATTTACGCCGTCGTAGTAACACCGCGGGCTGTTTTGGGTTAGTTAATTAAAAACTATGATAAACTTTGATTTTAAAGTTGTTATTCTGAGAAAATGATTTTTATTGTGAACATGAAACTATATCCAAAAATTATGATTAAACTCAAAGTGGAAGTATGTTTTCTAAAATGGTCATCTAGACGTCGTTCTTTCGACTGAAATGACTACCTTTACAAAAATGACTTGTAACTTATTTTTCCGACTATAAACCTATACTTTTCTGTTTAGATTCATAAAATAGAGTTCAATATGAAACCATAGCAATTTGATTCACTCAAAATGGATTTAAAATGAAGAAGTTATGGGTAAAACAAGATTGGATAATTTTTCTCATTTTAGCTACGTGAAAATTGGTAACAAATCTATTCCAACCATAACTTAATCAACTTGTATTGTATATTATGTAATCTTGAGATACCATAGACACGTATACAATGTTTCGACCTATCATGTCGACACATCTATATATATTTCGGAACAACCATAGACACTCTATATGTGAATGTTGGAGTTAGCTATACAGGGTTGAGGTTGATTCCAAAATATATATAGTTTGAGTTGTGATCAATACTGAGATACGTATACACTGGGTCGTGGATTGATTCAAGATAATATTTATCGATTTATTTCTGTACATCTAACTGTGGACAACTAGTTGTAGGTTACTAACGAGGACAACTGACTTAATAAACTTAAAACATCAAAATATATTAAAAGTGTTGTAAATATATTTTGAACATACTTTGATATATATGTATATATTGTTATAGGTTCGTGAATCAACCAGTGGCCAAGTCTTACTTCCCGACGAATAAAAATCCGTGAAAGTGAGTTATAGTCCCACTTTTAAAATCTAATATTTTTGGGATGAGAATACATGCAGGTTTTATAAATGATTTACAAAATAGACACAAGTACGTGAAACTACATTCTATGGTTGAATTATCGAAATCGAATATGCCCCTTTTTATTAAGTCTGGTAATCTAAGAATTAGGGAACAGACACCCTAATTGACGCGAACTCTAAAGATAGATCTATTGGGCCTAACAAACCCCATCCAAAGTACTGGATGCTTTAGTACTTCGAAATTTATATCATATCCGAAGGGTGTCCCGGAATGATGGGGATATTCTTATATATGCATCTTGTTAATGTCGGTTACCAGGTGTTCACCATATGAATGATTTTTATCTCTATGTATGGGATGTGTATTGAAATATGAAATCTTGTGGTCTATTGTTACGATTTGATATATATAGGTTAAACCTATAACTCACCAACATTTTTGTTGACGTTTAAAGCATGTTTATTCTCAGGTGAATATTAAGAGCTTCTGCTGTTGCATACTAAAATAAGGACAAGATTTGGAGTCCATGATTGTATGATATTGTGTAAAAACTGCATTCAAGAAACTGATTTCGATGTAACATATTTGTATTGTAAACCATTATGTAATGGTCGTGTGTAAACAGGATATTTTAGATTATCATTATTTGATAATCTACGTAAAGCTTTTTAAACCTTTATTTATGAAATAAAGGTTATGGTTTGTTTTAAAAATGAATGCAGTCTTTGAAAAACGTCTCATATAGAGGTCAAAACCTCGCAACGAAATCAATTAATATGGAACGTTTTTAATCAATAAGAACGGGACATTTCATAATCATTCATGACTTATTTACATGAAAACAAAATTACATATCCTTTATATCTAATCCATACACCAACGACCAAAAACACCTACAAACACTTTCATTCTTCAATTTTCTTCATCTAATTAATCTCTCTCAAGTTCTATCTTCAAGTTCTAAGTGTTCTTCATATATTCTACAAGTTCTAGTTACATAAAATCAAGAATACTTTCAAGTTTGCTAGCTCACTTCCAATCTTGTAAGGTGATCATCCAACCTCAAGAAATCTTTGTTTCTTACAGTAGGTTATCATTCTAATACAAGGTAATAATCATATTCAAACTTTGGTTCAATTTCTATAACTATAACAATCTTATTTCAAGTGATGATCTTACTTGAACTTGTTTTCGTGTCATGATTCTGCTTCAAGAACTTCGAGCCATCCAAGGATCCGTTGAAGCTAGATCCATTTTTCTATTTTCCAGTAGGTTTATCCAAGGAACTTAAGGTAGTAATAATGTTCATAACATCATTCGATTCATACATATAAAGCTATCTTATTCGAAGGTTTAAACTTGTAATCACTAGAACATAGTTTAGTTAATTCTAAACTTGTTCGCAAACAAAAGTTAATCCTTCTAACTTGACTTTTAAAATCAACTAAACACATGTTCTATATCTATATGATATGCTAACTTAATGATTTAAAACCTGGAAACACGAAAAACACCGTAAAACCGGATTTACGCCGTCGTAGTAACACCGCGGGCTGTTTTGGGTTAGTTAATTAAAAACTATGATAAACTTTGATTTAAAAGTTGTTATTCTGAGAAAATGATTTTTATTATGAACATGAAACTATATCCAAAAATTATGGTTAAACTCAAAGTGAAAGTATGTTTTCTAAAATGGTCATCTAGACGTCGTTCTTTCGACTGAAATGACTACCTTTACAAAAACGACTTGTAACTTATTTTTCCGACTATAAACCTATACTTTTTCTTTTTAGATTCATAAAATAGAGTTTAATATGAAACCATAGCAATTTGATTCACTCAAAACGGATTTAAAATGAAGAAGTTATGGGTAAAACAAGATTGGATAATTTTTCTCATTTTAGCTACGTGAAAATTGGTAACAAATCTATTCCAACCATAACTTAATCAACTTGTATTGTATATTATGTAATCTTGAGATACCATAGACACGTATACAATGTTTCGACCTATCATGTCGACACATCTATATATATTTCGGAACAATCATAGACACTCTATATGTGAATGTTGGAGTTAGCTATACAGGGTTGAGGTTGATTCCAAAATATATATAGTTTGAGTTGTGATCAATACTGAGATACGTATACACTGGGTCGTGGATTGATTCAAGATAATATTTATCGATTTATTTCTGTACATCTAACTGTGGACAACTAGTTGTAGGTTACTAACGAGGACAGCTTGAAATGTCCCGTTCTTATTAAAAACGTTCCATATTAATTGACTTCGTTGCGAGGTTTTGACCTCTATATGAGACATTTTTCAAAGACTGCATTCATTTTAAAACAAACCATAACCTTTATTTCATCAATAAAGGTTTAAAAAGCTTTACGTAGATTATCAAATAATGATAATCTAAAATATCCTGTTTACACACGACCATTACATAATAGTTTACAATACAAATATGTTACAATAAAATAAGTTTCTTGAATGCAGTTTTTACACAATATCATACAAGCATGGGATCCAAATCTCATCCTTATTTAAGTATGCGACAGCGGAAGCTCTTAATAATCACCTGAGAATAAACATGCTTAAAACGTCAACAAAAATGTTGGTGAGTTATAGGTTTAACCTATATATATCAAATCATAATAATAGACCACAAGATTTCATATTTCAATACACATCCCATACATAGAGATAAAAATCATTCATATGGCGAATACCTGGTAACCGACATTAACAAGATGCATATATAAGAATATCCCCATCATTCCGGGACACCCTTCGGATATGATATAAATTTCGAAGTACTAAAGCATCCAGTACTTTGGATGGGGTTTGTTAGGCCCAATAGATCTATCTTTAGGATTCGCGTCAATTAGGGTGTCTGTTCCCTAATTCTTAGATTACCAGACTTAATAAAAAGGGGCATATTCGATTTCGATAATTCAACCATAGAATGTAGTTTCACGTACTTGTGTCTATTTTGTAAATCATTTATAAAACCTGCATGTATTCTCATCCCAAAAATATTAGATTTAAAAAGTGGGACTATAACTCACTTTCACAGATTTTTACTTCGTCGGGAAGTAAGACTTGGCCACTGGTTGATTCACGAACCTATAACAATATATACATATATATATCAAAGTATGTTCAAAATATATTTATAACACTTTTAATATATTTTGATGTTTTAAGTTTATTAAGTCAGCTGTCCTCGTTAGTAACCTACAACTAGTTGTCCACAGTTAGATGTACAGAAATAAATCGATAAATATTATCTTGAATCAATCCACGACCCAGTGTATACGTATCTCAGTATTGATCACAACTCAAACTATATATATTTTGGAATCAACCTCAACCCTGTATAGCTAACTCCAACATTCACATATAGAGTGTCTATGGTTGTTTCGAAATATATATAGATGTGTCGACATGATAGGTCGAAACATTGTATACGTGTCTATGGTATCTCAAGATTACATAATATACAATACAAGTTGATTAAGTTATGGTTGGAATAGATTTGTTACCAATTTTCACGTAGCTAAAATGAGAAAAATTATCCAATCTTGTTTTACCCATAACTTCTTCATTTTAAATCCGTTTTGAGTGAATCAAATTGTTATGGTTTCATATTGAACTCTATTTTATGAATATAAACAGAAAAAGTATAGTTTTATAGTCGGAAAAATAAGTTACAAGTCGTTTTTGTAAAGGTAGTCATTTCAGTCGAAAGAACGACGTCTAGATGACCATTTTAGAAAACATACTTCCACTTTGAGTTTAACCATAATTTTTGGATATAGTTTCATGTTCATAATAAAAATCATTTTCTCAGAATAACAACTTTTAAATCAAAGTTTATCATAGTTTTTAATTAACTAACCCAAAACAGCCCGCGGTGTTACTACGACGGCGTAAATCCGGTTTTACGGTGTTTTTCGTGTTTCCAGGTTTTAAATCATTAAGTTAGCATATCATATAGATATAGAACATGTGTTTAGTTGATTTTAAAAGTCAAGTTAGAAGGATTAACTTTTGTTTTCGAACAAGTTTAGAATTAACTAAACTATGTTCTAGTGATTACAAGTTTAAACCTTCGAATAAGATAGCTTTATATGTATGAATCGAATGATGTTATGAACATCATTACTACCTTAAGTTCCTTGGATAAACCTACTGGAAAAGAGAAAAATGGATCTAGCTTCAACGGATCCTTGGATGGCTCGAAGTTCTTGAAGCAGAATCATGACACGAAAACAAGTTCAAGTAAGATCATCACTTGAAATAAGATTGTTATAGTTATAGAAATTGAACCAAAGTTTGAATATGATTATTACCTTGTATTAGAATGATAACCTACTGTAAGAAACAAAGATTTCTTGAGGTTGGATGATCACCTTACAAGATTGGAAGTGAGCTAGCAAACTTGAAAGTATTCTTGATTTTATGTAACTAGAACTTGTAGAATATATGAAGAACACTTAGAACTTGAAGATAGAACTTGAGAGAGATCAATTAGATGAAGAAAATTGAAGAATGAAAGTGTTTGTAGGTGTTTTTGGTCGTTGGTGTATGGATTAGATATAAAGGATATGTAATTTTGTTTTCATGTAAATAAGTCATGAATGATTACTCATATTTTTGTAAATTTATGAGATATTTCATGCTAGTTGCCAAATGATGGTTCCCACATGTGTTAGGTGACTCACATGGGCTGCTAAGAGCTGATCATTGGAGTGTATATACCAATAGTACATACATCTAAAAGCTGTGTATTGTACGAGTACGAATACGGGTGCATACGAGTAGAATTGTTGATGAAACTGAACGAGGATGTAATTGTAAGCATTTTTGTTAAGTAGAAGTATTTTGATAAGTGTATTGAAGTCTTTCAAAAGTGTATAAATACATATTAAAACACTACATGTATATACATTTTAACTGAGTCGTTAAGTCATCGTTAGTCGTTACATGTAAGTGTTGTTTTGAAACCTTTAGGTTAACGATCTTGTTAAATGTTGTTAACCCAATGTTTATAATATCAAATGAGATTTTAAATTATTATATTATCATGATATTATCATGTATGAATATCTCTTAATATGATATATATACATTAAATGTCTTTACAACGATAATCGTTACATATATGTCTCGTTTAAAAATCATTAAGTTCGTAGTCTTGTTTTTACATATGTAGTTCATTGTTAATATACTTAATAATATGTTTACTTATCATAGTATCATGTTAACTATATATATATCCATATATATGTCATCATATAGTTTTTACAAGTTTTAACGTTCGTGAATCACCGGTCAACTTGGGTGGTCAATTGTCTATATGAAACATATTTCAATTAATCAAGTCTTAACAAGTTTGATTGCTTATCATGTTGGAAATATTTAATCATGTAAATATCAATCTCAATTAATATATATAAACATGGAAAAGTTCGGGTCACTACAGTACCTACCCGTTAAATAAATTTCGTCCCGAAATTTTAAGCTGTTGAAGGTGTTGACGAATCTTCTGGAAATAGATGCGGGTATTTCTTCTTCATTTGATCTTCATGCTCTCAGGTGAACTCGGGTCCTCTATGAGCATTCCATCAAACCTTTACAATTGGTATCTTGTTTTGCTTAAGTCTTTTAACCTCACGATCCATTATTTCGACGGGTTCTTCGATGAATTGAAGTTTTTCGTTGATTTGGATTTCATCTAACGGAATAGTGAGATCTTCTTTAGCAAAACATTTCTTCAAATTCGAGACATGGAAAGTGTTATGTACAGCCGCGAGTTGTTGAGGTAACTCAAGTCGGTAAGCTACTGGTCCGACACGATCAATAATCTTGAATGGTCCAATATACCTTGGATTTAATTTCCCTCGTTTACCAAATCGAACAACGCCTTTCCAAGGTGCAACTTTAAGCATGACCATCTCTCCAATTTCAAATTCTATATCTTTTCTTTTAATGTCAGCGTAGCTCTTTTGTCAACTTTGGGCGGTTTTCAACCGTTGTTGAATTTGGATGATCTTCTCGGTAGTTTCTTGTATAATCTCCGGACCCGTAATCTGTCTATCCCCCACTTCACTCCAACAAATCGGAGACCTGCACTTTCTACCATAAAGTGCTTCAAACGGCGCCATCTCAATGCTTGAATGGTAGCTGTTGTTGTAGGAAAATTCTGCTAACGGTAGATGTCGATCCCAACTGTTTCCGAAATCAATAACACATGCTCGTAGCATGTCTTCAAGCGTTTGTATCGTCCTTTCGCTCTGCCCATCAGTTTGTGGATGATAGGCAGTACTCATGTCTAGACGAGTTCCTAATGCTTGCTGTAATGTCTGCCAGAATCTTGAAATAAATCTACCATCCCTATCAGAGATAATAGAGATTGGTATTCCATGTCTGGATACGACTTCCTTCAAATACAGTCGTGCTAACTTCTCCATCTTGTCATCTTCTCTTATTGGCAGGAAGTGTGCTGATTTGGTAAGATGATCAACTATTACCCAAATAGTATCAAAACCACTTGCAGTCCTTGGCAATTTAGTGATGAAATCCATGGTAATGTTTTCCCATTTCCATTCCGGGATTTCGGGTTGTTGAAGTAGACCTGATGGTTTCTGATGCTCAGCTTTGACCTTAGAACACGTCAAACATTCTTCTACGTATTTAGCAACATCGGCTTTCATACCCGGCCACCAAAAATGTTTCTTGAGATCCTTGTACATCTTCCCCGTTCCAGGATGTATTGAGTATCTGGTTTTATGAGCTTCTCTAAGTACCATTTCTCTCATATCTCCAAATTTTGGTACCCAAATCCTTTCAGCCCTATACCGGGTTCCATCTTCCCGAATATTAAGATGCTTCTCCGATCCTTTGGGTATTTCATCCTTTAAATTTCCCTCTTTTAAAACTCCTTGTTGCGCCTCCTTTGTTTGAGTAGTAAGGTTATTATGAATCATTATATTCATAGATTTTACTCGAATGGGTTCTCTGTCCTTCCTGCTCAAGGCATCGGCTACCACATTTGCCTTCCCCGGGCGGTAACGAATCTCAAAGTCGTAATCATTCAATAATTCAATCCACCTACGCTGCCTCATATTCAGTTGTTTCTGATTAAATATGTGTTGAAGACTTTTGTGGTCGGTATATATAATACTTTTGACCCCATATAAGTAGTGCCTCCAAGTCTTTAATGCAAAAACAACCGCGCCTAATTCCAAATCATGCGTCGTATAATTTTGTTCGTGAATCTTCAATTGTCTAGACGCATAAGCAATCACCTTCGTTCGTTGCATTAATACACAACCGAGACCTTGCTTTGATGCATCACAATAAATCACAAAATCATCATTCCCTTCAGGCAATGACAATATAGGTGCCGTAGTTAGCTTTTTCTTCAATAACTGAAACGCTTTCTCTTGTTCATCATTCCATTCAAATTTCTTCCCTTTATGCGTTAATGCAGTCAAGGGTTTTGCTATTCTGGAAAAGTCTTGGATGAACCTTCTGTAGTAACCAGCTAGTCCTAAAAACTGGCGTATGTGTTTCGGAGTTTTCGGGGTCTCCCACTTTTCAACACTTTCTATCTTTGCCGGATCCACCTTAATACCTTCTTTGTTCACTATGTGACCGAGGAATTGAACTTCTTCCAACCAAAATGCACACTTTGAAAACTTAGCGTACAATTCTTCCTTTCTCAATACTTCTAACACCTTTCTCAAATGTTCA
The DNA here is from genome assembly GCF_046630445.1 of Rutidosis leptorrhynchoides. NCBI lineage: Eukaryota > Viridiplantae > Streptophyta > Magnoliopsida > Asterales > Asteraceae > Rutidosis > Rutidosis leptorrhynchoides. Next base: position 207,239,745 of record NC_092340.1, read on the forward strand.
CCGTGTTCTTGGTCATTCTTTGAGTAAATAAGTATGTCATCAATGAAAACAATGACAAACTTGTCAAGGTATGATCCACACACTCGGTTCATAAGGTCCATGAACACAGCTGGTGCATTAGTTAAACCAAACGGCATGACCATAACCTCGTAATGACCGTAACCTGTTCTGAAAGCAGTCTTTGGAATATCATCTTCTTTCACCCGCATTTGATGATACCCGGAACGTAAGTCAATCTTTGAATAAACAGACGAGCCTTGTAGTTGATCAAATAAGTCGTCGATTCTCGGTAGTGGGTAGCGGTTCTTGGTGGTAAGTTTGTTCAACTCTCGGTAGTCGATACACAACCTGAATGTACCATCTTTCTTCTTGACAAACAAAACAGGAGCTCCCCACGGTGATGTGCTTGGTCGAATGAAACCACGCTCTAAAAGTTCTTATAATTGGCTTTGCAGTTCTTTCATCTCGCTGGGTGCGAGTCTGTAAGGAGCACGAGCTATTGGTGCAGCTCCTGGTACAAGATCTATTTGAAATTCAACGGATCGATGTGGGGGTAATCCCGATAATTCTTTCGGAAATACATCGGGAAATTCTTTTGCAATGGGAACATCATTGATGCTCTTTTCTTCAGTTTGTACTTTCTCGACGTGTGCTAGAACAGCATAGCAACCTTTTCTTATTAGTTTTTGTGCCTTCAAATTACTAATAAGATGTAGCTTCGTGTTGCCCTTTTCTCCGTACACCATTAAGGGTTTTCCTTTTTCTCGTATAATGCGAATTGCATTTTTGTAACAAACGATCTCTGCTTTCACTTCTTTCAACCAGTTCATACCGATTATCACATCAAAACTCCCTAACTCTACTGGTATCAAATCAATCTTAAATGTTTCGCTAACCAGTTTAATTTCTCGATTCCGACATATATTATCTGCTGAAATTAATTTACCATTTGCTAATTCGAGTAAAAATTTACTATCCAAAGGCGTCAATGGACAACTTAATTTAGCACAAAAATCTCTACTCATATAGCTTCTATCCGCACCCGAATCAAATAAAACGTAAGCAGATTTATTGTCAATAAGAAACGTACCCGTAACAAGCTCCGGGTCTTCCTGTGCCTCTGCCGCATTAATATTGAAAACTCTTCCGCGGCCTTGTCCATTCGTGTTCTCCTGATTCGGGCAATTTCTAATAATGTGGCCCGGTTTTCCACATTTATAACAAACTACATTGGCATAACTTGCTCTGACACTACTTGCTCCGCCATTACTCGTTCCGACACCATTTGTTCCTTTCGTTCTATTAACCCCTGGTCCGTAGACCTCACACTTCGCCGCGTTATGACCATTTCTTTTACACTTGTTGCAAAATTTGGTGCAAAATCCCGAGTGATACTTTTCACATCTTTGGCATAGCTGCTTCTGATTGTTGTTGTTGTTGCGGTTATTATTGTTGTTGGGATGATTGTTGTAGTTGTTGTTGTTGTTGTTGTTGTTGTTGTTGTTGTTGTTGTTGTTGGGCCGTTTGTTGTAGTTGCGATTGATGTTGCGATTGTTGGGATAATTGTTGCGATTATTGTTGTAATTGTTGTTGTTGTTGTATTGGTGATTCTTATCACCGTTTTCCTCCCACTTTCTTTTGACTTGCTTCACATTGGCCTCTTCAGCAGTCTGTTCTTTAATTCTTTCTTCAATCTGGTTCACTAGTTTGTGAGCCATTCTACATGCCTGTTGTATGGAGGCGGGCTCGTGTGAACTTATATCTTCTTGGATTCTTTCCGGTAATCCTTTCACAAACGCGTCGATCTTCTCTTCCTCATCTTCGAATGCTCCCGGACACAATAGGCACAATTCTGTGAATCGTCTTTCGTACGTGGTAATATCAAATCCTTGGGTTCGTAACCCTCTAAGTTCTGTCTTGAGCTTATTGACCTCGGTTCTGGGACGGTATTTCTCGTTCATCAAGTGCTTGAATGCTGACCACGGTAGTGCGTACGCATCGTCTTGTCCCACTTGCTCTAGATAGGTATTCCACCATGTTAACGCAGAACCTGTGAAGGTATGCATAGCGTACTTCACTTTGTCCTCTTCAGTACACTTACTTATGGCAAACACCGATTCGACCTTCTCGGTTCACCGTTTCAATCCGATCGGTCCTTCGGTTCCATCAAATTCCAAAGGTTTGCAGGCAGTGAATTCTTTGTAGGTGCATCCTACACGATTTCCTGTACTGCTAGATCCAAGGTTATTGTTGGTATGTAGCGCAGCCTGTACTGCGGCTATGTTTGAAGCTAGAAAAGTACGGAATTCCTCTTCATTCATATTCACGGTGTGTCGAGTAGTCGGTGTCATTTCCTTCAAAATAGTCAAATGGAACAAGTTAATCATACAGAATATTAAGAGTAGTTAATAGTATTTCGTAGCATAATATGAACTCATTTATAAAAGCTTTTTCCTCATATTAGCGTTTTATAAGTTTAAATTCGGGTAGTACCTACCCGTTAAGTTCATACTTAGTAGCTAATATACAATTCAACTACTACAATTCTATATGAAAAACTGATTATAATAATATTTCGCGTTCAAACTTTTACACAATATTTTACAAACTTACAATACCGCTTATTTTACATATAGCATGAAATATAGCACACAATAAATTTGATACAAGATGGTTGTGAAGATAATTCTAGCTAGTACACAAGTCGTTCAGCAAAGCCAATAAAGACACGTAATTCATACGTCCAGAAACAAGTCATGCATTCTGGTTTTACTAGGATTACTTCGCATCCTTGGTCTTGTGGAACATAACCGTTATGGCCGTTGATAAGACAGCGTGTTGTAACGTCGTCAAAGGGACGAGGGTTACGTAATGTCCAACAGTCCCGTAACAATCTAAAAACCTCATTTCTTACCCCAATTACCGACTCCGTCACTTGTGGGAACGTTTTGTTTAATAGTTGTAGCCCGATGTTCTTATTCTCACTTTGGTGAGAAGCGAACATTACTAATCCGTAAGCATAACATGCTTCTTTATGTTGCATGTTAGCCGCTTTTTCTAAATCACGAAATCCAATATTCGGATATATTGAGTCAAAATAATTTCTAAACCCATTGCGTAAAATAGCGTTTGGGTTCCCCGCAATATATGCGTCAAAGTAAACACATCGTAACTTATGGATTTCCCAATGTGATATCCCCCATCTTTCGAACGAAAGCCTTTTATAAACCAAGGCATTCTTGGAACGTTCTTCGAATGTCTCACAAACTGATCTCGCCTTAAATAGTTGTGCTGAAGAATTCTGACCGACTCTAGATAAGATTTCATCAATCATGTCTCCGGGTAGGTCTCTTAAAATATTGGGTTGTCTATCCATTTTGTGTTTTTATACTGTAAAATAGACAAGAGTTAGATTCATAAAAAAAAAAATACTTATTAATACAAGCAATTTTTACATATATCATAAAGCATAAACACACTATATTACATATATTACACCACACGAATACAACTATCTTATTCCGACTCGCTTGTTTCTTCTTCTTCGGTTTTGGTTCGTTTTGCCAAGTTTCTAGGGATATATGATGTTCCCCTAATATGAGCTGTCGTTTTCCACATTGGTTTAGAAAAACCTGGTGGTTTAGAGGTTCCCGGGTCATTGTTACAACTTAAGGACTTCGGGGGTTAACGATACATATAAAGTTCATCGGGGTTGGAATTAGATTTCTCTATTTTTATGCCCTTTTCCTTATTATTTTCTTTTGCCTTTTTAAATTCAGTTGGGGTAATTTCTATAACATCATTGGAATTCTCGTCGGAATCCGATTCATCAGAGAATTGGTAATCCTCCCAATATTTTGCTTCCTTGGCGGAAACACCATTGACCATAATTAACCTTGGTCCGTTGGTTGAGGATTTTCTTTTACTTAACCGTTTTATTATTTCCCCCACCGAAACTATTTCTTCATCCGGTTCCGATTCTTCTTCCGGTTCCGATTCTTCTTCCGGTTCCGACTCTTCTTCCGGTTCCTCTTCGGGAACTTGTGAATCAGTCCACGAATCATTCCAATTTACATTTGACTCTTCATTATTATTAGGTGAGTCAATGGGACTTGTTCTAGAGGTAGACATCTATCACATAATATCAAACGCGTTAAGAGATTAATATATCACATAATATTCACATGTTAAAAATATATAGTTTCCAACAAAATTTGTTAAGCAATCATTTTTCAAGTAAACACGGTCGAAGTCCAGACTCACTAATGCATCCTAACAAACTCGATAAGACACACTAATGCAAAATTCTGGTTCTCTAAGACCAACGCTCGGATACCAACTGAAATGTCACGTTCTTATTGATTAAAAACGTTCCATATTAATTGACTTCGTTGCGAGGTTTTGACCTCTATATGAGACGTTTTTCAAAGACTGCATTCATTTTAAAACAAACCATAACCTTTATTTCATCAATAAAGGTTTAAAAAGCTTTACGTAGATTATCAAATAATGATAATCTAAAATATCCTGTTTACACACGACCATTACATAATGGTTTACAATACAAATATGTTACAACAAAATAAGTTTCTTGAATGCAGTTTTTACACAATATCATACAAGCATGGAATCCAAATCTCGTCCTTATTTAAGTATGCGACAGCGGAAGCTCTTAATAATCACCTGAGAATAAACATGCTTAAAACGTCAACAAAAATGTTGGTGAGTTATAGGTTTAACCTATATATATCAAATCATAATAATAGACCACAAGATTTCATATTTCAATACACATCCCATACATAGAGATAAAAATCATTCATATGGTGAATACCTGGTAACTGACATTAACAAGATGCATATATAAGAATATCCCCATCATTCCGGGACACCCTTCGGATATGATATAAATTTCGAAGTACTAAAGCATCCAGTACTTTGGATGGGGTTTGTTAGGCCCAATAGATCTATCTTTAGGATTCGCGTCAATTAGGGTGTCTGTTCCCTAATTCTTAGATTACCAGACTTAATAAAAAGGGGCATATTCGATTTCGATAATTCAACCATAGAATGTAGTTTCACGTACTTGTGTCTATTTTGTAAATCATTTATAAAACTTGCATGTATTCTCATCCCAAAAATATTAGATTTAAAAAGTGGGACTATAACTCACTTTCACAGATTTTTACTTCGTCGGGAAGTAAGACTTGGTCACTGGTTGATTCACGAACCTATAACAATATATACATATATATCAAAGTATGTTCAAAATATATTTATAACACTTTTAATATATTTTGATGTTTTAAGTTTATTAAGTCAGCTGTCCTCGTTAGTAACCTACAACTAGTTGTCCACAGTTAGATGTACAGAAATAAATCGATAAATATTATCTTGAATCAATCCATGACCCAGTGTATACGTATCTCAGTATTGATCACAACTCAAACTATATATATTTTGGAATCAACCTCAACCCTGTATAGCTAACTCCAACATTCACATATAGAGTGTCTATGGTTGTTCCGAAATATATATAGATGTGTCGACATGATAGGTCGAAACATTGAATACGTGTCTATGGTATCTCAAGATTACATAATATACAATACAAGTTGATTAAGTTATGGTTGGAATAGATTTGTTACCAATTTTCACGTAGCTAAAATGAGAAAAATTATCCAATCTTGTTTTACCCATAACTTCTTCATTTTAAATCCGTTTTGAGTGAATCAAATTGCTATGGTTTCATATTGAACTCTATTTTATGAATCTAAACAGAAAAGGTATAGTTTTATAGTCGGAAAATTAAGTTACAAGTCGTTTTTGTAAAGGTAGTCATTTCAGTCGAAAGAACGACGTCTAGATGACCATTTTAGAAAACATACTTCCACTTTGAGTTTAACCATAATTTTTGGATATAGTTTCATGTTCATAATAAAAATCATTTTCTCAGAATAAAAACTTTTAAATCAAAGTTTATCATAGTTTTTAATTAACTAACCCAAAACAGCCCGCGGTGTTACTACGACGGCGTAAATCCGGTTTTACGGTGTTTTTCGTGTTTTCAGGTTTTAAATCATTAAGTTAGCATATCATATAGATATAGAACATGTGTTTAGTTGATTTTAAAAGTCAAGTTAGAAGGATTAACTTTTGTTTTCGAACAAGTTTAGAATTAACTAAACTATGTTCTAGTGATTACAAGTTTAAACCTTCGAATAAGATAGCTTTATATGTATGAATCGAATGATGTTATGAACATCATTACTACCTTAAGTTCCTTGGATAAACCTACTGGAAAAGAGAAAAATGGATCTAGCTTCAACGGATCCTTGGATGGCTCGAAGTTCTTGAAGCAGAATCATGACACGAAAACAAGTTCAAGTAAGATCATCACTTGAAATAAGATTGTTATAGTTATAGAAATTGAACCAAAGTTTGAATATGATTATTACCTTGTATTAGAATGATAACCTACTGTAAGAAACAAAGATTTCTTGAGGTTGGATGATCACCTTACAAGATTGGAAGTGAGCTAGCAAACTTGAAAGTATTCTTGATTTTATGTAACTAGAACTTGTAAAATATATGAAGAACACTTAGAACTTGAAGATAGAACTTGAGAGAGATCAATTAGATGAAGAAAATTGAAGAATGAAAGTGTTTGTAGGTGTTTTTGGTCGTTGGTGTATGGATTAGATATAAAGGATATGTAATTTTGTTTTCATGTAAATAAGTCATGAATGATTACTCATATTTTTGTAATTTTATGAGATATTTCATGCTAGTTGCCAAATGATGGTTCCCACATGTGTTAGGTGACTCATATGGGCTGCTAAGAGCTGATCATTGGAGTGTATATACCAATAGTACATACATCTAAAAGCTGTGTATTGTACGAGTACGAATACGGGTGCATACGAGTAGAATTGTTGATGAAACTGAACGAGGATGTAATTGTAAGCATTTTTGTTAAGTAGAAGTATTTTGATAAGTGTATTGAAGTCTTTCAAAAGTGTATAAATACATATTAAAACACTACATGTATATACATTTTAACTGAGTCGTTAAGTCATCGTTAGTCGTTACATGTAAGTGTTGTTTTGAAACCTTTAGGTTAACGATCTTGTTAAATGTTGTTAACCCAATGTTTATAATATCAAATGAGATTTTAAATTATTATATTATCATGATATTATCATGTATGAATATCTCTTAATATGATATATATACATTAAATGTCTTTACAACGATAATCGTTACATATATGTCTCGTTTAAAAATCATTAAGTTCGTAGTCTTGTTTTTACATATGTAGTTCATTGTTAATATACTTAATAATATGTTTACTTATCATAGTATCATGTTAACTATATATATATCCATATATATGTCATCATATAGTTTTTACAAGTTTTAACGTTCGTGAATCACCGGTCAACTTGGGTGGTCAATTGTCTATATGAAACATATTTCAATTAATCAAGTCTTAACAAGTTTGATTGCTTAACATGTTGGAAATATTTAATCATGTAAATATCAATCTCAATTAATATATATAAACATGGAAAAGTTCGGGTCACTACACAGCTGACTTAATAAACTTAAAACATCAAAATATATTAAAAGTGTTGTAAATATATTTTGAACATACTTTGATATATATGTATATATTGTTATAGGTTCGTGAATCAACCAGTGGCCAAGTCTTACTTCCCGACGAAGTAAAAATCTGTGAAAGTGAGTTATAGTCCCACTTTTAAAATCTAATATTTTTGGGATGAGAATACATGCAGGTTTTATAAATGATTTACAAAATAGACACAAGTACGTGAAACTACATTCTATGGTTGAATTATGAAAATCGAATATGCCCCTTTTTATTAAGTCTGGTAATCTAAGAATTAGGGAACAGACACCCTAATTGACGCGAATCCTAAAGATAGATCTATTGGGCCTAACAAACCCCATCCAAAGTACCGGATGCTTTAGTACTTCGAAATTTATATCATATCCGAAGGGTGTCCCGGAATGATGGGGATATTCTTATATATGCATCTTGTTAATGTCGGTTACCAGGTGTTCACCATATGAATGATTTTTATCTCTATGTATGGGATGTGTATTGAAATATGAAATCTTGTGGTCTATTATTATGATTTGATATATATAGGTTAAACCTATAACTCACCAACATTTTTGTTGACGTTTTAAGCATGTTTATTCTCAGGTGATTATTAAGAGCTTCTCCTGTAGCATACTTAAATAAGGACGAGATTTGGAGTCCATGCTTGTATGATATTGTGTAAAAACTGCATTCAAGAAACTTATTTTGTTGTAACATATTTGTATTGTAAACCATTATGTAATGGTCGTGTGTAAACAGGATATTTTAGATTATCATTATCTGATAATCTACGTAAAGCTTTTTAAACCTTTATTGATGAAATAAAGGTTATGGTTTGTTTTAAAATGAATGCAGTCTTTGAAAAACGTCTCATATAGAGGTCAAAACCTCGCAACGAAATCAATTAATATGGAACGTTTTTAATCAATAAGAACGGGACATTTCAGTTGGTATCCGAGCGTTGGTCTTAGAGAACCAGAATTTTGCATTAGTGTGTCTTATCGAGCTTGTTAGGATGCATTAGTGAGTCTGGACTTCGACCGTGTTTACTTGAAAAATGATTGCTTAACAAATTTTGTTGGAAACTATATATTTTTAACATGTGAATATTATGTGATATATTAATCTCTTAACGCGTTTGATATTATGTGATAGATGTCTACCTCTAGAACAAGTCCCATTGACTCACCTAATAATAATGAAGAGTCAAATGTAAATTGGAATGATTCGTGGACTGATTCATAAGTTCCCGAAGAGGAACCGGAAGAAGAGTCGGAATCGGAAGAAGAATCGGAACCGGAAGAAGAATCGGAACCGGATGAAGAAATAGAACCGGTGGGGGAAATAATAAAACGGTTAAGTAAAAGAAAATCCTCAACCAACCGACCAAGGTTAATTATGGTCAATGGTGTTTCCGCCAAAGAAGCAAAATATTGGGAGGATTACCAATTCTCCGATGAATCGGATTCCGACGAGAATTCCGATGATGTAATAGAAATTACCCCAACTGAATTTAAAAAGGCAAAAGAAAATAATAAGGGAAAGGGCATAAAAATAGAAAAATCTAATTCCAACCCCGATGAACTTTATATGTATCGTCAACCCCCGAAGTCCTTAAGTTGTAACAATGACCCGGGAACCTCTAAACCACCAGGTTTTTCTAAACCAATGTGAAAAACGACGGCTCGTATTAGGGGAACATCATATATCCCTAGAAACTTGGCAAAACGAACCAAAACCGAAGAAGAAGAAACAAGCGAGTCGGAATAAAATAGCTGTATTCGTGTGGTGTAATATATGTAATATAGTGTGCTTATGCTTTATGATATATGTAAAAATTGCTTGTATTAATAAGTATTTTTTTTATGAATCTAACTCTTGTCTATTTTACAGTATAAAAACACAAAATGGATAGACAATCCAATATTTTAAGAGACCTACCCGGAGACATGATTGATGAAATCTTGTCTAGAGTCGGTCAGAATTCTTCGGCACAACTATTTAAGGCGAGATCAGTTTGTAAGACATTCGAAGAACGTTCCAAGAATGCCTTGGTTTATAAAAGGCTTTCGTTCGAAAGATGGGGGATATCACATTGGGAAATCCATAAGTTACGATGTGTTTACTTTGACGCATATATTGTGGGGAACCCAAATGCTATTTTACGCAATGGGTTAAGAAATTATTTTGACTCAATATATCCGAATATTGGACTTCGTGATTTAGAAAAAGCGGCTAACATGCAATATAAAGAAGCATGTTATGCTTACGGATTAGTAATGTTCGCTTCTCACCAAAGTGAGAACAAGAACATCGGGCTACAACTATTAAACAAAACGTTCCCACAAGTAACGGAGTCGGTAATTGGGGTAAGAAATTGTAGTGACCCGAACTTTTCCATGTTTATATATATTAATTGAGATTGATATTTACATGATTAAATGTTTCCAACATGTTAAGCAATCAAACTTGTTAAGACTTGATTAATTGAAATATGTTTCATATAGACAATTGACCACCCAAGTTGACCGGTGATTCACGAACGTTAAAACTTGTAAAAACTATATGATGACATATATATGGATATATATATATAGTTAACATGATACTATGATAAGTAAACATATCATTAAGTATATTAACAATGAACTACATATGTAAAAACAAGGCTACTAACTTAATGATTTTTAAACGAGACATATATGTAACGATTATCGTTGTAAAGACATTTAATATATATATATCATATTAAGAGATATTCATACATGATAATATCATGATAATATAATAATTTAAAATCTCATTTGATATTATAAACATTGGGTTAACAATATTTAACAAGATCGTTAACCTAAAGGTTTCAAAACAACACTTACATGTAACGACTAACGATGACTTAACGACTCAGTTAAAATGTATATACATGTAGTGTTTTAATATGTATTTATACACTTTTGAAAGACTTCAATACACTTATCAAAATACTTCTACTTAACAAAAATGCTTACAATTACATCCTCGTTCAGTTTCATCAACAATTCTACTCGTATGCACCCGTATTCGTACTCGTACAATACACAGCTTTTAGATGTATGAACTATTGGTATATACACTCCAATGATCAGCTCTTAGCAGCCCATGTGAGTCACCTAACACATGTGGGAACCATCATTTGGCAACTAGCATGAAATATCTCATAAAATTACAAAAATATGAGTAATCATTCATGACTTATTTACATGAAAACAAAATTACATATCCTTTATATCTAATCCATACACCAACGACCAAAAACACCTACAAACACTTTCATTCTTCAATTTTCTTCATCTAATTGATCTCTCTCAAGTTCTATCTTCAAGTTCTAAGTGTTCTTCATAAATTCCAAAAGTTCTAGTTTCATAAAACCAAAAATACTTTCAAGTTTGCTAGCTCACTTCCAATCTTGTAAGGTGATCATCCAACCTCAAGAAATCTTTGTTTCTTACAGTAGGTTATCATTCTAATACAAGGTAATAATCATATTCAAACTTTGGTTCAATTTCTATAACTATAACAATCTTATTTCAAGTGATGATCTTACTTGAACTTGTTTTCGTGTCATGATTCTGCTTCAAGAACTTCGAGCCATCCAAGGATCCATTGAAGCTAGATCCATTTTTCTCTTTTCCAGTAGGTTTATCCAAGGAACTTAAGGTAGTAATGATGTTCATAACATCATTCGATTCATACATATAAAGCTATCTTATTCGAAGGTTTAAACTTGTAATCACTAGAACATAGTTTAGTTAATTCTAAACTTGTTCGCAAACAAAAGTTAATCCTTCTAACTTGACTTTTAAAATCAACTAAACACATGTTCTATATCTATATGATATGCTAACTTAATGATTTAAAACCTGGAAACACGAAAAACACCGTAAAACCGGATTTACGCCGTCGTAGTAACACCGCGGGCTGTTTTGGGTTAGTTAATTAAAACTATGATAAACTTTGATTTAAAAGTTGTTATTCTGAGAAAATGATTTTTATTATGAACATGAAACTATATCCAAAAATTATGGTTAAACTCAAAGTAGAAGTATGTTTTCTAAAATGGTCATCTAGACGTCGTTCTTTCGACTGAAATGACTACCTTTACAAAAACGACTTGTAACTTATTTTTCCGACTATAAACCTATAATTTTTCTGTTTAGATTCATAAAATAGAGTTCAATATGAAACCATAGCAATTTGATTCACTCAAAACGGATTTAAAATGAAGAAGTTATGGGTAAAACAAGATTGGATAATTTTTCTCATTTTAGCTACGTGAAAATTGGTAACAAATCTATTCCAACCATAACTTAATCAACTTGTATTGTATATTATGTAATCTTGAGATACCATAGACACGTATACAATGTTTCGACCTATCATGTCGACACATCTATATATATTTCGGAACAACCATAGACAATCTATATGTGAATGTTGGAGTTAGCTATACAGGGTTGAGGTTGATTCCAAAATATATATAGTTTGAGTTGTGATCAATACTGAGATACGTATACACTGGGTCGTGAATTGATTCAAGATAATATTTATCAATTTATTTCTGTACATCTAACTGTGGACAACTAGTTGTAGGTTACTAATGAGGACAGCTGACTTAATAAACTTAAAACATCAAAATATATTAAAAGTGTTGTAAATATATTTTGAACATACTTTGATATATATGTATATATTGTTATAGGTTCGTGAATCAACCAGTGGCCAAGTCTTACTTCCCGACGAAGTAAAAACTGTGAAAGTGAGTTATAGTCCCACTTTTAAAATCTAATATTTTTGGGATGAGAATACATGCAGGTTTTATAAATGATTTACAAAATAGACACAAGTACGTGAAACTACATTCTATGGTTGAATTATCGAAATCGAATATGCCCCTTTTTATTAAGTCTGGTAATCTAAGAATTAGGGAACAGACACCCTAATTGACGCGAATCCTAAAGATAGATCTATCGGGCCCAACAAGCCCCATCCAAAGTACCGGATGCTTTAGTACTTCGAAATTTATATCATATCCGAAGGGTGTCCCGGAATGATGGGGATATTCTTATATATGCATCTTGTTAATGTCGGTTACCAGGTGTTCACCATATGAATGATTTTTATCTCTATGTATGGGATGTGTATTAAAATATGAAATCTTGTGGTCTATTATTATGATTTGATATATATAGGTTAAACCTATAACTCACCAACATTTTTGTTGACGTTTAAAGCATGTTTATTCTCAGGTGAATACTAAGAGCTTCCGCTGTTGCATACTAAAATAAGGACAAGATTTGGAGTCCATGTTTGAATGATATTGTGTAAAAACTGCATTCAAGAAACTGATTTCGATGTAACATATTTGTATTGTAAACCATTATGTAATGGTCGTGTGTAAACAGGATATTTTAGATTATCATTATTTGATAATCTACGTAAAGCTTTTTAAACCTTTATTTATGAAATAAAGGTTATGGTTTGTTTTAAAATGAATGCAGTCTTTGAAAAACGTCTCATATAGAGGTCAAAACCTCGCAACGAAATCAATTAATATGGAACGTTTTTAATCAATAAGAACGGGACATTTCAGTTGGTATCCGAGCGTTGGTCTTAGAGAACCAGAATTTTGCATTAGTGTGTCTTATCGAGTTTGTTAGGATGCATTAGTGAGTCTGGACTTCGACCGTGTTTACTTGAAAAATGATTGCTTAACAAATTTTGTTGGAAACTATATATTTTTAACATGTGAATATTATGTGATATATTAATCTCTTAACGCGTTTGATATTATGTGATAGATGTCTACCTCTAGAACAAGTCCCATTGACTCACCTAATAATAATGAAGAGTCAAATGTAAATTGGAATGATTCGTGGACTGATTCACAAGTTCCCGAAGAGGAACCGGAAGAAGAGTCGGAACCGAAAGAAGAGTCAGAACCGGAAGAAGAATCGGAACCGGAAGAAGAATCGGAACCAGATGAAGAAATAGAACCGGTGGGGGAAATAATAAAACGGTTAAGTAAAAGAAAATCCTCAACCAACCGACCAAGGTTAATTATGGTCAATGGTGTTTCCGCCAAGGAAGCAAAATATTGGGAGGATTACCAATTCTCCGATGAATCGGATTCCGACGAGAATTCCGATGATGTTATAGAAATTACCCCAACTGAATTTAAAAAGTTAAAAGAAAATAATAAGGGAAAGGGCATAAAAATAGAGAAATATAATTTCAACCCCGATGAACTTTATATGTATCGTCAACCCCCGAAGTCCTTAAGTTGTAACAATGACCCGGGAACCTCTAAACCACCAGGTTTTTCTAAACCAATGTGGAAAATTACGGCTCGTATTAGGGGAACATCATATATCCCTAGAAACTTGGCAAAACGAACCAAAACCGAAGAAGAAGAAACAAGCGAGTCGGAATAAGATAGTTGTATTCGTGTGGTGTAATATATGTAATATAGTGTGCTTATGCTTTATGATATATGTAAAAATTGCTTGTATTAATAAGTATTTTTTTTTATGAATCTAACTCTTGTCTATTTTACAGTATAAAAACACAAAATGGATAGACAACCCAATATTTTAAGAGACCTACCCGGAGACATGATTGATGAAATCTTGTCTAGAGTCGGTCAGAATTCTTCGGCACAACTATTTAAGGCGAGATCAGTTTGTAAGACATTCGAAGAACTTTCCAAGAATGTCTTGGTTTATAAGAGACTTTCGTTTGAAAGATGGGGGATATCACATTGGGAAACCAATAAGTTACGATGTGTTTACTTTGACGCATATATTGCGGGGAACCCAAATGCTATTTTACGCAATGGGTTAAGAAATTATTTTGACTCAATATATCCGAATATTGGACTTCGTGATTTAGAAAAAGCGGCTAACATGCAACATAAAGAAGCATGTTATGCTTACGGATTAGTAATGTTCGCTTCTCACCAAAGTGAGAACAAGAACATCGGACTACAACTATTAAACAAAACGTTCCCACAAGTGACGGAGTCGGTAATTGGGGTAAGAAATGAGGTTTTTAGATTGTTACGGGACTGTTGGACATTACGTAACCCTCGTCCCTTTGATGACGTTACAACACGCTGTCTTATCAACGGCCATAACGGTTATGTTCCACAAGACCAAGGATGGGAAGTAATCCTAGTAAAACCAGAATGCATGACTTGTTTCTGGACGTATGAATTACGTGTCTTTATTGCCTTTGCTGAACGACTTGTGTACTAGCTAGAATTATCTTCACAACCATCTTGTATCAAATTTATTGTGTGCTATATTTCATGCTATATGTAAAATAACCGGTATTGTAAGTTTGTAAAATATTGTGTAAAAGTTTGAACGCGAAATATTATTATAATCAGTTTTTCATATAGAATTGTAGTAGTTGAATTGTATATTAGCTACTAAGTATGAACTTAACGGGTAGGTACTACCCGAATTTAAACTTATAAAACGCTAATATGAAGAAAAAGCTTTTATAAATGAGTTCATATTATGCTACGAAATACTATTAACTACTCTTAATATTCTGTATGATTAACTTGTTCCATTAAACTATTTTGAAGGAAATGGCACCGACTACTCGACACACCGTGAATATGAATGAAGAGGAATTCCGTACTTTTCTAGCTTCAAACTTAGCCGCAGTACAGGCTGCGCTACATACCAACAATAACCTTGGATCTAGCAGTACAGGAAATCGTGTAGGATGCACCTACAAAGAATTCACTGCCTACAAACCTTTGGAATTTGATGGAACCGAAGGACCGATCGGATTGAAACGGTGGACCGAGATGGTTGAATCGGTGTTTGCCATAAGTAAGTGTACTGAAGAGGACAAAGTGAAGTACGCTACGCATACCTTCACAGGTTCTGCGTTAACATGGTGGAATACCTATCTAGAGCAAGTGGGACAAGACGATGCGTACGCACTACCGTGGTCAGCATTCAAGCACTTGATGAACGAGAAATACCGTCCCAGAACCGAGGTCAATAAGCTCAAGACAGAACTTAGAGGGTTACGAACCCAAGGATTTGATATTACCACGTACGAAAGACGATTCACAGAATTGTGCCTATTGTGTCCGGGAGCATTCGAAGATGATGAAGAGAAGATCGACGCGTTTGTAAAAGGATTACCGGAAAGAATCCAAGAAGATATAAGTTCACATGAGCCCGCCTCCATACAACAGGCATGTAGAATGGCTCACAAACTAGTGAACCAGATTGAAGAAAGAATTTTAGGAACAGACTGCTGAAGAGGCCAATGTGAAGCAAGTCAAAAGAAAGTGGGAGGAAAACGGTGATAAGAATCACCAATACAACAACAACAGCAATTACAACAATAATCGCAACAATTATCCCAGCAATCGCAACATCAATCGCAACTACAACAAACGGCCCAACAACAACAACAACAACAACAACAACAACAACAACAGCAGCAACTACAACAATCATCCCAACAACAATAATAACCGCAACAACAACAACAATCAGAAGCAGCTATGCCAAAGGTGTGAAAAGTATCACTCGGGGTTCTGCACCAAATTTTGCAACAAATGTAAAAGAAATGGTCATAGCGCAGCGAAGTGTGAGGTCTACGGACCAGGGGTTAATAGAACCAAAGGAACAAATGGTGTCGGAACGAGTAATGGCGGAGCAAGTAGTGTCGGAGCAAGTTATGCCAATGTAGTTTGTTATAAATGTGGAAAACCGGGCCACATCATTAGAAATTGCCCGAACCAGGAGAACACGAATGGACAAGGCCGCGGAAGAGTTTTCAATATTAATGCGGCAGAGGCACAGGAAGACCCGGAGCTTGTTAAGGGTACGTTTCTTATTGACAATAAATCTGCTTACGTTTTATTTGATTCGGGTGCGGATAGAAGCTATATGAGTAGAGATTTTTGTGCTAAATTAAGTTGTCCATTGACGCCTTTGGTTAGTAAATTTTTACTCGAATTAGCAAATGGTAAATTAATTTCAGCAGATAATATATGTCGGAATCGAGAAATTAAACTGGTTAGCGAAACATTTAAGATTGATTTGATACCAGTAGAGTTAGGGAGTTTTGATGTGATAATCGGTATGGACTGGTTGAAAGAAGTGAAAGCAGAGATCGTTTGTTACAAAAATGCAATTCGCATTATACGAGAAAAAGGAAAACCCTTAATGGTGTACGGAGAAAAGGGCAACACGAAGCTACATCTTATTAGTAATTTGAAGGCACAAAAACTAATAAGAAAAGGTTGCTATGCTGTTCTAGCACATGTCGAGAAAGTACAAACTGAAGAAAAGAGCATCAATGATGTTCCCGTCGCAAAAGAATTTCCCGATGTATTTCCGAAAGAATTACCGGGATTACCCCCACATCGATCCGTTGAATTTCAAATAGATCTTGTACTAGGAGCTGCACCAATAGCTCGTGCTCCTTACAGACTCGCACCCAGCGAAATGAAAGAACTGCAAAGCCAATTACAAGAACTTTTAGAGCGTGGTTTCATTCGACCAAGCACATCACCGTGGGGAGCTCCTGTTTTGTTTGTCAAGAAGAAAGATGGTACATTCAGGTTGTGTATCGACTACTGAGAGTTGAACAAACTTACCATCAAGAACCGCTACCCACTACCGAGAATCGACGACTTATTTGATCAACTACAAGGCTCGTCTGTTTATTCAAAGATTGACTTACGTTCCGGGTATCATCAAATGCGGGTGAAAGAAGATGATATTCCAAAGACTGCTTTCAGAACACGTTACGGTCATTACGAGTTTATGGTCATGCCGTTTGGTTTAACTAATGCACCAGCTGTGTTCATGGACCTTATGAACCGAGTGTGTGGACCATACCTTGACAAGTTTGTCATTGTTTTCATTGATGACATACTTATTTACTCAAAGAATGACCAAGAACACGGTGAACATTTGAGAAAGGTGTTAGAAGTATTGAGGAAGTAAGAATTGTACGCTAAGTTTTCAAAGTGTGCATTTTGGTTGGAAGAAGTTCAATTCCTCGGTCACATAGTGAACAAAGAAGGTATTAAGGTGGATCCGGCAAAGATAGAAACTGTTGAAAAGTGGGAAACCCCGAAAATTCCGAAACACATACGCCAGTTTTTAGGACAAGCTGGTTACTACAGAAGGTTCATCCAAGACTTTTCCAGAATAGCAAAACCCTTGACTGCATTAACGCATAAAGGGAAGAAATTTGAATGGAATGATGAACAAGAGAAAGCGTTTCAGTTATTGAAGAAAAAGCTAACTACGACACCTATATTGTCATTGCCTGAAGGGAATGATGATTTTGTAATTTATTGTGACGCATCAAAGCAAGGTCTCGGTTGTGTATTAATGCAACGAGCGAAGGTGATTGCTTATGCGTCTAGACAATTGAAGATTCACGAACAAAATTATACGACGCATGATTTGGAATTAGGCGCGGTTGTTTTTGCATTAAAGACTTGGAGGCACTACTTATATGGGGTCAAAAGTATTATATATACCGACCACAAAAGTCTTCAACACATATTTAATCAGAAACAACTGAATATGAGGCAGCGTAGGTGGATTGAATTATTGAATGATTACGACTTTGAGATTCGTTACCACCCGGGGAAGGCAAATGTGGTAGCCGATGCCTTGAGCAGGAAGGACAGAGAACCCATTCGAGTAAAATCTATGAATATAATGATTCATAATAACCTTACTACTCAAATAAAGGAGGCGCAACAAGGAGTTTTAAAAGAAGGAAATTTAAAGGATGAAATACCCAAAGGATCGGAGAAGCATCTTAATATTCGGGAAGACGGAACCCGGTATAGGGCTGAAAGGATTTGGGTACCAAAATTTGGAGATATGAGAGAAATGGTACTTAGAGAAGCTCATAAAACCAGATACTCAATACATCCTGGAACGGGGAAGATGTACAAGGATCTCAAGAAACATTTTTGGTGGCCGGGTATGAAAGCCGATGTTGCTAAATACGTAGGAGAATGTTTGACGTGTTCTAAGGTCAAAGCTGAGCATCAGAAACCATCAGGTCTACTTCAACAACCTGAAATCCCGGAATGGAAATGGGAAAACATTACCATGGATTTCATCACTAAATTGCCAAGGACTGCAAGTGGTTTTGATACTATTTGGGTAATAGTTGATCGTCTCACCAAATCAGCACACTTCCTGCCAATAAGAGAAGATGACAAGATGGAGAAGTTAGCACGACTGTATTTGAAGGAAGTCGTCTCCAGACATGGAATACCAATCTCTATTATCTCTGATAGGGATGGCAGATTTATTTCAAGATTCTGGCAGATATTACAGCAAGCATTAGGAACTCGTCTAGACATGAGTACTGCCTATCATCCACAAACTGATGGACAGAGCGAAAGGACGATACAAACGCTTGAAGACATGCTACGAGCATGTGTTATTGATTTCGGAAACAGTTGGGATCGACATCTACCGTTAGCAGAATTTTCCTACAACAACAGCTACCATTCAAGCATTGAGATGGCGCCGTTTGAAGCACTTTATGGTAGAAAGTGCAAGTCTCCGATTTGTTGGAGTCAAGTGGGGGATAGACAGATTACGGGTCCGGAGATTATACAAGAAACTACCGAGAAGATCATCCAAATTCAACAACGGTTGAAAACCGCAAAAAGTCGACAAAAGAGCTACGCTGACATTAAAAGAAAAGATATAGAATTTGAAATTGGAGAGATGGTCATGCTTAAAGTTGCACCTTGGAAAGGCGTTGTTCGATTTGGTAAACGAGGGAAATTAAATCCAAGGTATATTGGACCATTCAAGATTATTGATCGTGTCGGACCAGTAGCTTACCGACTTGAGTTACCTCAACAACTCGCGGCTGTACATAACACTTTCCACGTCTCGAATTTGAAGAAATATTTTGCTAAAGAAGATCTCACTATTCCGTTAGATGAAATCCAAATCAACGAAAAACTTCAATTCATCGAAGAACCCGTCGAAATAATGGATCGTGAGGTTAAAAGACTTAAGCAAAACCAGATACCAATTGTTAAGGTTCGATGGAATGCTCGTAGAGGACCTGAGTTCACCTGGGAGCGTGAAGATCAGATGAAGAAGAAATACCCGCATCTATTTCCAGAAGATTCGTCAACACCTTCAACAGCTTAAAATTTCGGGACGAAATTTATTTAACGGGTAGGTACTGTAGTGACCCGAACTTTTCCATGTTTATATATATTAATTGAGATTGATATTTACATGATTAAATGTTTCCAACATGTTAAGCAATCAAACTTGTTAAGACTTGATTAATTGAAATATGTTTCATATAGACAATTGACCACCCAAGTTGACCGATGATTCACGAACGTTAAAACTTGTAAAAACTATATGATGACATATATATGGATATATATATATATATAGTTAACATGATACTATGATAAGTAAACATATCATTAAGTATATTAACAATGAACTACATATGTAAAAACAAGGCTACTAACTTAATGATTTTTAAACGAGACATATATGTAACGATTATCGTTGTAAAGACATTTAATATATATATATATATATCATATTAAGAGATATTCATACATGATAATATCATGATAATATAATAATTTAAAATCTCATTTGATATTATAAACATTGGGTTAACAACATTTAACAAGATCGTTAACCTAAAGGTTTCAAAACAACACTTACATGTAACGACTAACGATGACTTAACGACTCAGTTAAAATGTATATACATGTAGTGTTTTAATATGTATTTATACACTTTTGAAAGACTTCAATACACTTATCAAAATACTTCTACTTAACAAAAATGCTTACAATTACATCCTCGTTCAGTTTCTTCAACAATTCTACTCGTATGCACCCGTATTCGTACTCGTACAATACACAGCTTTTAGATGTATGTACTATTGGTATATACACTCCAATGATCAGCTCTTAGCAGCCCATGTGAGTCACCTAACACATGTGGGAACCATCATTTGGCAACTAGCATGAAATATCTCATAAAATTACAAAAATATGAGTAATCATTCATGACTTATTTACATGAAAACAAAATTACATATCCTTTATATCTAATCCATACACCAACGACCAAAAACACCTACAAACACTTTCATTCTTCAATTTTCTTCATCTAATTGATCTCTCTCAAGTTCTATCTTCAAGTTCTAAGTGTTCTTCATAAATTCCAAAAGTTCTAGTTTCATAAAATCAAGAATACTTTCAAGTTTGCTAGCTCACTTCCAATCTTGTAAGGTGATCATCCAACCTCAAGAAATCTTTGTTTCTTACAGTAGGTTATCATTCTAATACAAGGTAATAATCATATTCAAACTTTGGTTCAATTTCTATAACTATAACAATCTTATTTCAAGTGATGATCTTACTTGAACTTGTTTTCGTGTCATGATTCTGCTTCAAGAACTTCGAGCCATCCAAGGATCCATTGAAGCTAGATCCATTTTTCTCTTTTCAAGTAGGTTTATCCAAGGAACTTAAGGTAGTAATGATGTTCATAACATCATTCGATTCATACATATAAAGCTATCTTATTCGAAGGTTTAAACTTATAATCACTAGAACATAGTTTAGTTAATTCTAAACTTGTTCGCAAACAAAAGTTAATCCTTCTAACTTGACTTTTAAAATCAACTAAACACATGTTCTATATCTATATGATATGCTAACTTAATGATTTAAAACCTGGAAACACGAAAAACACCGTAAAACCGGATTTACGCCGTCGTAGTAACACCGCGGGCTGTTTTGGGTTAGTTAATTAAAAACTATGATAAACTTTGATTTAAAAGTTGTTATTCTGAGAAAATGATTTTTATTATGAACATGAAACTATATCCAAAAATTATGGTTAAACTCAAAGTGGAAGTATGTTTTCTAAAATGGTCATCTAGACGTCGTGCTTTCGACTGAAATGACTACTTTTACAAAAACGACTTGTAACTTATTTTTCCGACTATAAACCTATAATTTTTCTGTTTAGATTCATAAAATAGAGTTCAATATGAAACCATAGCAATTTGATTCACTCAAAACGGATTTAAAATGAAGAAGTTATGGGTAAAACAAGATTGGATAATTTTTCTCATTTTAGCTACGTGAAAATTGGTAACAAATCTATTCCAATCATAACTTAATCAACTTGTATTGTATATTATGTAATCTTGAGATACCATAGACACGTATACAATGTTTCGACCTATCATGTCGACACATCTATATATATTTCGGAACAACCATAGACAATCTATATGTGAATGTTGGAGTTAGCTATACAGGGTTGAGGTTGATTCCAAAATATATATAGTTTGAGTTGTGATCAATACTGAGATACGTATACACTGGGTCGTGGATTGATTCAAGATAATATTTATCGATTTATTTCTGTACATCTAACTGTGGACAACTAGTTGTAGGTTACTAATGAGGACATCTGACTTAATAAACTTAAAACATCAAAATATATTAAAAGTGTTGTAAATATATTTTGAACATACTTTGATATATATGTATATATTGTTATAGGTTCGTGAATCAACCAGTGGCCAAGTCTTACTTCCCGACGAAGTAAAAACTGTGAAAGTGAGTTATAGTCCCACTTTTAAAATCTAATATTTTTGGGATGAGAATACATGCAGATTTATAAATGATTTACAAAATAGACACAAATACGTGAAACTACATTCTATGGTTGAATTATCGAAATCGAATATGCCCCTTTTTATTAAGTCTGGTAATCTAAGAAGTAGGGAACAGACACCCTAATTGACGCGAATCCTAAAGATAGATCTATCGAGCCCAACAAGCCCCATCCAAAGTACCGGATGCTTTAGTACTTCGAAATTTATATCATATCCGAAGGGTGTCCCGGAATGATGGGGATATTCTTATATATGCATCTTGTTAATGTCGGTTACCAGGTGTTCACCATATGAATGATTTTTATCTCTATGTATGGGATGTGTATTAAAATATGAAATCTTGTGGTCTATTATTATGATTTGATATATATAGGTTAAACCTATAACTCACCAACATTTTTGTTGACGTTTAAAGCATGTTTATTCTCAGGTGAATACTAAGAGCTTCCGCTGTTGCATACTAAAATAAGGACAAGATTTGGAGTCCATGTTTGAATGATATTGTGTAAAAACTGCATTCAAGAAACTGATTTCGATGTAACATATTTGTATTGTAAACCATTATGTAATGGTCGTGTGTAAACAGGATATTTTAGATTATCATTATTTGATAATCTACGTAAAGCTTTTTAAACCTTTATTTATGAAATAACGGTTATGGTTTGTTTTAAAATGAATGCAGTCTTTGAAAAACGTCTCATATAGAGGTCAAAACCTCGCAACGAAATCAATTAATATGGAACGTTTTTAATCAATAAGAACGGGACATTTCAGAAATGAGGTTTTTAGATTGTTACGGGACTGTTGGACATTACGTAACCCTCGTCCCTATGACGACGTTACAACACGCTGTCTTATCAACGGCCATAACGGTTATGTTCCACAAGACCAAGGATGGGAAGTAATCCTAGTAAAACCAGAATGCATGACTTGTTTCTGGACGTATGAATTACGTGTCTTTATTGCCTTTGCTGAACGACTTGTGTACTAGCTAGAATTATCTTCACAACCATCTTGTATCAAATTTATTGTGTGCTATATTTCATGCTATATGTAAAATAAACGGTATTGTAAGTTTGTAAAATATTGTGTAAAAGTTTGAACGCGAAATATTATTATAATCAGTTTTTCATATAGAATTGTAGTAGTTGAATTGTATATTAGCTACTAAGTATGAACTTAACGGGTAGGTACTACCCGAATTTAAACTTATAAAACGCTAATATGAAGAAAAAGCTTTTATAAATGAGTTCATATTATGCTACGAAATACTATTAACTACTCTTAATATTCTGTATGATTAACTTGTTCCATTTGACTATTTTGAAGGAAATGGCACCGACTACTCGACACACCGTGAATATGAATGGAGAGGAATTCCGTACTTTTCTAGCTTCAAACATAGCCGCAGTACAGGCTGCGCTACATACCAACAATAACCTTGAATCTAGCAGTACAGGAAATCGTGTAGGATGCACCTACAAAGAATTCACTGCCTGCAAACCTTTGGAATTTGATGGAACCGAAGGACCGATCGGATTGAAATGGTGGACCGAGACGGTCGAATCGGTGTTTGCCATAAGTAAGTGTACTGAAGAGGACAAAGTGAAGTACGCTACGCATACCTTCACAGGTTCTGCGTTAACATGGTGGAATACCTATCTAGAGCAAGTGGGACAAGACGATGCGTACGCACTACCGTGGTCAGCATTCAAGCACTTGATGAACGAGAAGTACCGTCCCAGAACCGAGGTCAATAAGCTAAAGACAGAACTTAGAGGGTTACGAACCCAAGGATTTGATATTACCACGTACGAAAGACGATTCACAGAATTGTGCCTATTGTGTCCGGGAGCATTCGAAGATGAGGAAGAGAAGATCGACGCGTTTGTGAAAGGATTACCGGAAAGAATCCAAGAAGATATAAGTTCACACGAGCCCGCCTCTGTCATAACCCGTCCTTAACCATAAGAACGAGTTAGATAACGTATGATTTCATTGCGAGGTATTGACCTCTATATGCGACATTTTTAAAAGAACAACTGCATTTATTTTACATTACAAACCATAACTCTTATTTTAATACAAGCTTTAAACAATAAAAAGATGATTATCGTTTAGCGATAATCTTAGACTTACAAACTTTACATGTGATGATAACAATACGATTTCTAGCATATTTTACATTACAAATCCTCCGATATGCAGTTTTATTTTTGACACAAATATGCATACTCAAGATCTTGTTTAAATTCAACATGTTGAATTTAAACAAGATCTTGAGTATGCATATTTGTGTCAAAAATAAAACTGCATATCGGAGGATTTGTAATGTAAAATATGCTAGAAATCGTATTGTTATCATCACATGTAAAGTTTGTAAGTCTAAGATTATCGCTAAACGATAATCATCTTTTTATTGTCTAAAGCTTGTATTAAAATAAGAGTTATGGTTTGTAATGTAAAATAAATGCAGTTGTTCTTTTAAAAATGTCGCATATAGAGGTCAATATCTCGCAATGAAATCATACGTTATCTAACTCGTTCTTATGGTTAAGGACAGGTTATGACATGTGGTATCAGAGCGGTGGTCTTAGCGAACCAGGTTTGCATTAGTGTGTCTAACTGATAAGTCGTTCGGATACATTAGTAAGTCTGGACTTTGACCGGGTCTGATTTAAAAACTATTGCTTATCATGTTGGTTAAAATTTATATGTAAATATTATGTAGTACTAATGGGTTAGTGGTTGTGTGATAGATGTCGGGCTCAAAACTTGTCATCACGTTCAGCGACTCCGAACCAGAATCTTCAGATGGTGTTCCAGTCATTAACCTATCCGATGACGAAAATAATATCTTTGGGGAAGACTCACAAATTCCGGATGAACCGACTATAGAGAACCCGGAAAGTGAACCCGAGGAGGAAAGTGAACCCGAGGAGGAAAGTGAACCTGAGGAGGAAAGTGAACCCGAGGAAGAAATACAGGAAATTACAAAAGACGAGTTCGAACTAGGAAAGAAACGAAAGGCTAATGAATTAGAAAATTCAAATCCCGAGTTTAGTAAGGATGATGTGGCACCAACTCCACTAGACACTACCACCCCTATTTCCGCTATTCTTATTCGTTCTATCCCGGCATCCAGTTCTTCAGTCCCACAGCCAAAATATAGGCAGACAGCCAGGATAAGCGTTAAGCGATTCTTTGAACCTAAACGTCCTAGAAAATAGACCAAACGATGCGCTGCCGTATTAAACCATGGGATCATATAATGTTTTGTATAATATTATTAGTGTAGTTTGTTT
This sequence comes from Rutidosis leptorrhynchoides, assembly GCF_046630445.1. NCBI lineage: Eukaryota > Viridiplantae > Streptophyta > Magnoliopsida > Asterales > Asteraceae > Rutidosis > Rutidosis leptorrhynchoides. Next base: position 207,265,426 of record NC_092340.1, read on the forward strand.
AATGTTCGATGTAAGATAAGCATATGTAAAATAGTGAAGTGTGAAATGCAATAATTTTCCATGGTTAAGTATTATTTAGATGGTAGTAATTGATTCTGTACTAAGCTATTAAGTATGGACATTAACGGGTAGGTACTACCCTAGATATAATTATAAAACGCTAATAAGAAGAAAAGGCTTTTATAATAATACCTGGTTCATATTATTAATAAGCTATAATGTACTGTAAATATACACTACATCTATAATATTCCATGTGAATAATTATTTTCTTTTCATTCTTATAGAAGAATATGGCGCGATTGAACCGAATGACGGAACAAGAAATCCAGGAACTCATCAATCAGCGAGTGAACGACAGAATGTTATGGGTCGAGGCTGCAAGAGGTGCTGCAGTTAACCCAAATCCTCGTGTGGGGTGCACTTACAAAACTTTTCAAGCTTGCAAGCCCTCATCATTCAGTGGAACAGAAGGAGCGATCGGTTTAACCCGGTGGATAGAAAAGATGGAGACTGTGTTTAAAATCAGTGGTTGTGTTGAAAAGGACATGACCAAGTATGCATCGTGCACTTTACAAGATAGTGCACTCACGTGGTGGAAAAATTATGTGAAGGCTGTAGGAGGAGATGTAGCTTATGATACTCCGTGGGAAGAATTCAAAACAATGTTAATCAACGAATATTGTTCAAGGAACGAGGTTAGGAAGTTGGAAGATGAGTTACGAAGTCTGAAGGTTATTGGTACTGAAATCACCAACTACAATCAGCGATTCATGGAATTAGTTTTGCTATGTCCTGAATTGGTTCCAACCGAAGAACGAAAGATTGAAATGTACAAAGATGGTTTGCCCAAAAAGGTCAAGGCAAATGTTACAGCATCGAAACCTAAGACAATTCATGAAGCTATAACCATGGCAAACGAGCTAATGGATCAGGTCATCATGGATAAGAAAGTATCCAATACTGATGGGAAGGTATCAGGTAACAAAAGAAAGTGGAATGGAAATTATGATCGAGGTAACCAACAACAATCTTTTAAGAAACAAGAAAACACGCAAGGTGCGGGTAGTGGTTTAAGCTTTGGTTATAAAGGACAAAATCCTTTATGCAACCGATGCCACAAACATCACTCTGGTTACTGTAATGTGGTATGCAACAAATGTAATCGAAAGGGTCATCTTGCTGAAGATTGTAGGGCTCTCGTTACAAATACAAATGGTACCAAGACTCCTGCCACCAATGCAAATAGAACTGCTTTGGCTACCATTACTTGTTTTGGGTGTGGAAAACAAGGTCACTATAAGAGCCAGTGCCCGAATCCAGAGAAGAATATCGGACCTGCACGTGGGAGAGCATTTGTTATTAATGCTAGAGAGGCATGTGAAGACCCGGAGCTTGTTACGGGTACGTTTACCATTAATAACTTATCCGCATCTATTATATTTGATACTGGTGCTGATAGAAGTTACGTGTGTAGAGACTTTCACGCTAAATTGAATTGCTCATCATTACCTCTAGATGCTAAGTACATGATTGAGTTAGCTAATGGTAAACTAATTAAAGCCGATAAAATTTGCCGTGATTGTAAAATAAATTTAGCCGGAGAAACATTTAAGATTGATTTGATACCCGTAGAATTAGGAAGTTTTGATGTAATAATCGGCATGGACTGGATGTCCAAAATAGGAGCTGAAGTTGTGTGCGCCAAGAAGGCAATTCGCATTCCTCGTAAGGATAAAACGCCAGTAATGATTTATGGAGAGAAGGGTAACTCAAAGCTAAAACTCATTAGTTATTTGAAAGCTCAAAAGTGCTTGAAGAAAGGGTGCTATGCTATCTTAGCACATGTTAATAAAGTCGAAAAGAAAGAAAAAGAGAAGTGCATCAATGACGTGCCTGTGGCAAGAGATTTTCCTGAAGTATTTCCGGAAGAGTTGCCGGGATTACCTCCATTTAGATCTGTAGAATTTCAAATAGATCTTGTACCAGGAGCTGCACCGGTTGCCCGTGCTCCATATAGACTTGCACCGTCCGAGTTAAAAGAACTTCAGAGTCAGTTAAAAGAATTACTGGATCGTGGATTCATACGACCAAGTACTTCACCGTGGGGAGCTCCAATTTTATTCGTCAAGAAGAAAGACGGATCTTTCCGAATGTGTATAGATTATCGTGAATTAAATAAGTTAACTATCAAGAATCGGTATCCACTACCGAGAATTGACGACTTATTTGATCAACTCCAAGGATCATGTGTGTACTCGAAAATTGACCTAAGATCGGGCTATCATCAATTACGTGTCAAAGAAGAAGATATACCGAAAACTGCTTTTCGGACACGCTACGGTCATTACGAATTTTTGGTCATGCCGTTTGGATTGACGAATGCGCCAGCTGTATTCATGGACCTCATGAATCGAGTTTGTAGTCCATATTTAGATAAGTTTGTTATCGTTTTCATTGATGATATTCTTATCTATTCCAAGAGTGAGCAAGAGCATGAGCAGCATTTAGGGTTGATATTAGAGTTGTTAAGAAAAGAACAGCTATATGCTAAATTTTCTAAATGTGCTTTCTGGTTGAAAGAAGTGCAATTTCTTGGCCACGTTTTTAGTAGCAAAGGAATTCAGGTTGATCCAGCAAAAATTAAAGCCATTGAAAAATGGGAGACTCCTAAGACACCAATGCAGATACGCCAATTTTTGGGTTTAGCCGGTTATTATAGAAGGTTTATTCAAGATTTTTCCCGAATAGCTAAGCCGTTGACACCGTTAACGCAAAAAGGGAAGAAATATGAATGGACTTCTGAGCAGGAGAGTGCATTTCAATTACTGAAAAAGAAGTTGACTACGGCGCCTATTTTATCGTTACCAGAAGGGAACGATGATTTTGAAATATATTGTGACGCTTCGCGACAAGGTTTTGGTTGCGTTCTTATGCAACGGAAGAAAGTTATTGCATACGCATCCCGACAATTAAAGATTCACGAGTGGAATTATACGACGCATGATCTAGAACTGGGAGCAGTCGTGTTTGCATTGAAGATATGGAGACACTACTTGTATGGGGTTAAATGCACTGTGTTTACTGATCATAAAAGCCTTCAACATATTTTCGATCAAAAACAGCTGAACATGAGGCAACGTAGGTGGGTTGAGTTAATAAATGACTATGATTGTGAAATTCGTTATCATCCCGGGAAAGCGAACGTGGTGGCCGACGCTCTAAGCAGAAAGGAACGAGAACCAATTCGAGTACGAGCGATGAACATAAAAATTCGCATGAATCTCAACTCACAAATCAAAGAAGTTCAACGAGAAGCACTTACTAAAGAAAATATAGGAAATGAAATAATGAAGAAGTATGAGAAGCAACTCGTTATACGGGAAGATGGAATTCGATATTTTGCAAACCGTATTTGGGTACCGAAGTTGGGTGGATTAAGGAAGTTGATATTGAATGAGGCACATAAGACAAGATACTCGATACATCCTGGAGTTGGAAAGATGTACCAAGATCTTAAGACACATTATTGGTGGCCTAATTTAAAGACAGACGTTGCAACATATGTTGGGGAATGTTTAACTTGTTCCAAAGTCAAAGCTGAACACCAGAAGCCGTCAGGGTTACTTCAACAACCAGAAATCCCAAAATGGAAATGGGATGGTATTACCATGGATTTCATCACGAAGTTACCAAAGACTGCCTGAGGATACGACACCATTTGGGTGATTGTTGATCGTCTCACCAAGTCTGCACATTTCTTGCCTATAAAGGAAACGGATAGAATGGAGAAACTATTACGATTGTATATAAAGGAAGTTGTTTCAAGGCATGGAATACCTATTTCCATTATATCCGATCGTGATAGTAGATTTACATCAAAGTTCTGGCAATCACTACATGAGGCCCTAGGAACTCGTTTGGATATGAGTACCGCGTATCATCCGCAAACCGACGGGCAGAGTGAAAGAACGATTCAGACTCTTGAAGACATGCTCAGGGCATGTGTGATCGATTTTGGAAACGGATGGGATAAATATCTACCATTAGCAGAATTCTCGTATAATAATAGTTATCATGCGAGCATTAAAGCTGCGCCATTCGAAGCATTGTACGGAAGGAAGTGTAGATCTCCTATTTGTTGGAATGAAGTAGGAGATCGACAATTAACTGGTCCCGAGATCATACACGAAACGACTGAGAAGATAGTACAAATCAAGGAGAGATTGAAAACAGCCCGTAGTCGCCAAAAGAGCTACGCCGATGTTCGAAGGAAACCATTAGAGTTTCAGATCGGTGACATGGTTATGTTAAAGGTGTCACCGTGGAAAGGTGTAATACGCTTCGGAAAAAGGGGTAAACTGAACCCAAGATATGTAGGCCCGTTCAAGATTATCGAACGCATTGGACCGGTAGCTTATCGACTCGAGTTACCACAACAACTCGCCGGAGTACATAATACATTTCACGTCTCAAACCTTAAGAAGTGTCTTGCAAAGGAAGATCTCACCATTCCTCTTGAAGAAATCCATGTCGATGAGAAACTACAATTCATCGAAGAACCAATCGAAATCATGGACCGTGAAGTTAAACAGCTCAAGCAGAGCAACATACCGATCGTTAAGGTTCGTTGGAATGCTCGAAGAGGTCCTGAGTTTACTTGGGAACGAGAGGATCAGATGAAACAAAAGTATCCACACTTGTTTCTCGATGACGCAAAATAGGTACAAATTTAAAATTTCGGGACGAAATTTATTTAACGGGGAGGTAATGTAACGACCCGCACTTTTTCGATCGTTCTATACTTATAAGATTAATATTTACATAAATTAAACCTTACCAACATGATAAGCAATCCAAATTGTTGAGATTTATGTTTCCGAAAAGAGATTTACACAACGTTTGACCGTCTAGTTTGACCGATGATATCACGAACTATACAATATATGATAATTATACGTTTGTGTATATATATGTATATATACATATTTAACATGATTAATGAATGTTTTAATATCTCATTTTGTATTAATAACAATAAGTTATAAGTATATTTTGAAACTACTAACTTAAGTTTTCAAAACGATAACCATACGTAACGTTATTTGACATAAATACTTATAATCTATAATGTTTATACATATATCGTATATGTAATGTATTTAATCACTTTTAAGGACTTAAATACATAAAATCATATAAGTGTATTCACAAAAGATAGCTATATTTGAATCCTCATTCTATTTTTCACAAGATTTCTATACGTATATCTAGAGTATATGTACTCGTATCATACCTAACTTCTATGCGTATTTACTATTGGTATATACACATCAAATCACCACCTAACTAGCCCTTGTTACTGCCCTAAGGTAGAGGTAATTGCTTTTGTATGATTGTTTGACAAATACACAAGATTACAAGCTTAAAAATTTTGTCCTTGCTCCCCTCTTTGTCACGTTTTTAAGGACCAACACCAAACCATTTTTAGCTCACCATTTTTACTCTTAAACCACTCTCTAATTCACCTACTTACAAGTTCTAAGAACTCCATAATCATTCAGCAAGAAACCTTGAAGATCTAGCCATAGAAACAAGCTTTAAACACCATAAGAAAACCCTTACAAAAACACTTCAAGAATTCTTCCAAGAACACAAACTTACTTCCAATCTTTCATCCAATTCCATCACCCTTTTGGTTCTAGGTTCTTACTCCTCTTTTACAGCAACCTTGTCCAAGGAACTTGAGGTAGTAACTATGTTCATAACCTTATTCGATTCATATATATATATAGCTATCTTATTTTGTGGTATAAAATTTTAACAACAAGAACATAGTTTGAATGTTTTCAAACTTGTTTGCAAACTAAATAGATCCTTCTAACTTAACTTTTAAAATACTTCAAGACCTGTAATATATCTTAAATATATGCTAATTTAACAAGGTTTAACTTGGTTTTTCAAAGAACACCTTAAAAACTGTTTTTTACGACGTCGGAGTGTAACCGGGGGCTGTTTTGGGTTGGATAATTAAAAACCATCTTAAACTTTGAATTGGAGGTTTATTTTCTGGAAAAATGATTTTTACTATGAATATGTTAACGCATAAAAATTTTATGATTTAACTCAAAGTATAAGTATTTTTAGAAAAATAATCATTTAAGGTTGTTTACATGATGGAAAATGATTAACTTCATAAGTTTCACCAAAGTTTGACCTATGACCTGTGATTTCGAATACAAACTAAGGTATTTACAGTTCATATTCTTAAAGAGGGACTCGATCCAAGGAAGTGGCAAGTTGAACCAACGAAAACGGAGTTGTAACGAAGAAACTATGACCAAAACGAAATCGGATATCCAAGACTAATTTAGCTACGTGATTAATTGGAAAAAAATTAAATAAATCACATCTTTCTAAAATAACATGATATTTTATATATATGTACTCATAATTTAATTTTATATGGTTCAGGATCACCCGTAAATAATACGAGAAGATTAATCATAAGATCCCATGATTGTACGCAACACGTCATTTGACAACACCAGTACTTTATGTACGCAACACGTCATTTGACAACACCGGTACCGTGAGTCAAGATTAATCTCGACCAATACATATACGATGGGGTTTTTATTTATTTCATTGGGGGTTTATTAATCACCTAAAAATGAACCATTTAAAATTGAATTACTAACATCGAACTGCTAACTACGGACTAAGGAATTATTAAAAGTATTATAAGTATATATATGTGATGATTGTTTAAAAAGAAAAGGTATTGATATATTATATATGGTTAAGTTTGTGATATCAATCGGAGACCAAGTCAAAATTACATATCTTCAAGACGAAAGTGAGTATATAGTCCCACTTTTAAACTCTAAATATTTCGGGATGAGAATACATGTATTTTATGTTTTACGATATGGACACAAGTAACTGAAAAATATATTCTACGTTGAGTTGTACCACTGGCATACTTCCCTGTAGCTTGGTAACTGTTATTTACAGCGGTATTGAAAGAACCCGTTCATATACATTATAAACGATTCACAATAGTTGATTACATCGCGAGGTATTTGACCTCTATATGATACATTTTACAAACATTGCATTTGTTTTTAAAAGACAAACTTTCTTTACATCGAAAATTGACAGGCATGTATACCATTTCATAATATCCACTATTCAACTATAAATTGACTTAATAATAATAATCTTTAATGAACTCAATGACTTGAATGCAACGTTCTTCGAAATATGCCATGAAAGACTCCAATTAATATCTTTAAAATGAGCAAATGTACAGCGGAAGATTTCTTTAATACCTGAGAATAAACATGCTTTAAAGTGTCAACCAAAAGGTTGGTGAGTTCATTAGTTTATCATAATCATTCATTTTCATCATTTTAATAGACCACAAGAATTTCATTTCCAGTTCTTATAAATATACGTCCCATGCATAGAGACAAAAATCATTCATATGGATTGAACACCTGGTAACCGACATTCACAATATGCATATAAGAATATCCCCATCATTCCGGGATCCTCCTTCGGACATGATATAAATTTCGAAGTACTAAAGCATCCGGTACTTTGGATGGGGCTTGTTGGGCCCAATAGATCTATCTTTAGGATTCGCGTCAATTAGGGTGTCTGTTCCCTAATTCTTAGATTACCAGACTTAATAAAAAGGGGCATATTCGATTTCGATAATTCAACCATATAATGTAGTTTCGATTACTTGTGTCTATTTCGTAAAATATTTATAAAAATTGCGCATGTATTCTCAGCCCAAAAATATAAAGGGTAAAAAGGCAAATGAAACTCACCATACTGTATTTCGTAGTGAAAATACATATAACGTCATTGAACTAGTGCAAGGTTGGCCTCGGATTCACGAACCTAAATTAATTATATATAATTATATGTTGGTCAATATTTGTCTAACAATTAGGTCAGGTCATAGTGTACCACAATCCTAATGCTCGAGACTAATATGCAAAAGTCAACAAAAGTCAATTTGACTCAAAATGATTTCTAAAATTTATACATGATTATAATATATTTTAAATATCGTCGTTTTATATTTTTAAATATTTTTAAAGATTTATTAGAGTAAATAATATAATTCATTTATTAATAAATAAAATTTTATATTAAAATTTATATAATAAAATATACGTTTATATATATTAAGTAATAAAATTTATAGGGTTCATTTAATATCATAAAGATAATATGATAGGTATTATTAAAGTAATTTATTACACGTAGTAAAATATGTTTGTATTACATATTTATTTGATAAAATAATATCTATAATGTTAGTAAGTAAAAGTTGTATTATTTTGTAATAATAATTATTATTATAAAAATATCAATATTTATAATTACTAAGGTGATATTATGATAAAACGATAATTCTAATTATGATAACTTTAATATTTACGATAATTTTTAATATTATCTTTAAAATAATAATTCTATTTAAAATGATAATAAAAATGATATTTTATAGTAACAATGACATTTATATTAAAATGATAATTTTTGTTAAAATGATAATTTTTGTTAAAATGATAGTTTTGATACTAACGATACTTTTAATAATAATAGTAATGATAAAAATAATAAGAACGATAATTTTATCTAAATCAATATCTTATAATATTTTAATTTCATCATGATACTCTTACTCATTATTTCCTAATCGTTTCGTTTAATAGCTTTTAATCGTCTTTTATATCGTGCTCATAATAATGAGAATAATAGTAATCAAAATAATTAGGTGTTACTAATATTAGTTTTAATTACAATAATACTAATAATGATAATTACTATGACATTATTAACGATAATGATAATATAATAATAATAATAATAACAATAACCATTTTTAAATAATGATATATATATTAATAATGATAATAATAATAATAATAATGATAATAATAATAATAATAATAATAATAATAATAATAATAATAATAATTAGATAATAATAATAATAATTAGATAATAATAATAATAATAATAATAATAATAATACTAATTATAACTTTAATGATAATAACGATAGTAATAATAATAAAAAAATAATTTTTAATGATAAATCCTTTTATTGATAAAGATAATAATAATAATAATAATAAGATAAAACTAGAACGACGATAATAACGACGATAATAATAATCATTTTTAATAATAATACAAAAATTCGATGGACTATAACTTCAAATCCGTTCATCGAAATCATTCAATATCTAAATAAAAAGTTCTTAATTTTTCGCTAGCTTTCCAACGACATGCATATCTTATACCTTATCTCAGTCGCATATATAACTAATTCAGGATTCAACATAATCTAACTAAAGGCAATATCAAAAGTACAAACATGCATAATCCTATATACTCGAGCACTAGTCAGGGATACACTATTAGTATGTAAAAGTTAAATTATGAGTACTCACGTATCAATATTGAGATTCAATATTGCAGGAAAGGTACGTAGACGCAACGGAGATGATAAACACTATATTGACCTCATGAGCATACCCATGAACCATACACAATCACCTCCATAGCTATAACCCATAATTTCCTTAATCCAATCCCACTCGAAAAACAATTTCGAAATCACCCGGACCGCACTCCGACGTAATATTTTATGTATACTAATAATATCTTGAAATAATACGGAGTAAATATATATATGTAAATCGATTGAGAGAGTTTAGAGAAAAATATTTTCAAGTTTCTATGAAATAATGAAACCTATTGAATTCTATTTATAATATATTTTTGAATTATTAAAGTGAATTATTAAAGTGAATTATTAAAGTATGAATTATTAAAGTGAATTATTAAAGTATGAATTATTAAAGTGAATTATTAAAGTATAAATTATTAAAGTGAATTATTAAAGTATGAATTATTAAAGTGAATTATTAAAGTCAAAGTAAAGTAAAAAATAAAGTAAAGGTAAAGTTTAAGTATAGTAAAAGTATAAAACTATGTACGTATAATACGCGTATAAATATATATAATATTAATTTAAATCGTTATATATATTTAATAAAATAAAATATAAATATCGTTATCTTTATCATACTGGTTAAGTAATGAGTTGTCAAAAGTGGTTCTAGATATTTATAAAAGTTATATACGTTTTAATAATAAAGTTCTTTTTAAACTGAAAACGTTTTTGTACGTTTGAAACTAAATCAAATAAATATAATAATTTTGTTTTCCAAAACCAAATATATTTTTAAGAATCATTTTGTTTAAAGGTTAAAATAATGGAAATCGTTATATCATAAAACGTTTTAGAAAAGTAGAATCATATATATTCATAATAGGTTTCAAGTTTTTAAATTACAGTCTGTTGGTGAAGCATGGGATAAAGTTCAAAGGTTAAATAAATGTATGAAATCATCTTAATGAAAAATGTCGAGTTACTTACTTGTCGATATCCAACATCTAAGTTAGTTACACTTCGCGTTCTTACTTATAAATCACTTTACCATTTTCCGAATGTTGTAAAAAAGAATAGATTTCTTAAATCACAGTGGACCTCATAACATAGACCCGTAATCATATCACAATGTATCTGATAAATTAATCATTTGATATTATCTTCTAATTCCATCGATAAACATATTGAAACAAATACGTTCATGTAAAGTATTATACGTTTAATACTTTATTAATATTCTCAAGTTATAATATATATACATATATATACATATTTATTTATATATAATGGTTCGTGAATTGTTGGAATTTGGTCGAGGTTATAATGAATGCATGAACACAATCTAAAATTCTTGAGATTTAACTTAACAAACTTTGCTTATCGTGTTGGAATAATATAAAGATAAAGTTTAAATTTGGTTGGAAATTTCCGGGTTGTCACAGTACCTACCCGTTAAAGAAATTTCGTCCCGAAATTTGAGTGGAAAGGTCGTGAATGATAATAAGTATGTTTTCATGATGCATACAGGCTGAAAATTAGAGTTTTATCATCAGCGAATAATTTGGATAAACAATCCATTTATATGAAGAGTACGAATGAAGCTAACATAGAAGAGTGAAATGAGTAAGTGTAGATTCATCTTATCATTTGACGTAGATATGATTGATTTCCAGATTTCAAGGGATTTGAAGAAAATCTTTGTAATAAGATTTGATTCTCCGGTAACAAATGGAATTAGGATCCGCTTTAAATGCGATCGTCCATTTTAATTGTTCTGTCAGAAATTTTCTTATAAATTCACCTCCTTCGTTTTCTTACAACTCACACCTTCTGTTGATGCATTTTATGCAAGTTCCTAGACATCTACCCACGTCCATTGTAGGTACAACAGTTTACAGGCCACCATGATCGTTCGTTATTATCCTATCCGTGTTTGTATGTGGTTACAGGAACTGCAGGAACGAGATTTGGATGTTTGACTATGTTAGACTTAGTCAGACGTCCGAGTGAAGCCTCACTCGTACGGATGACAGGCTCATACGCACGGTTGATGCTGAGCTAAGTCACAATTACAACCTAAATGAGAAGACACGAGTGAGTGATCACCCGTACGGCTGATGAAGCCAACTCATATGTGTGATGGATGAATCGTGCGGGTGAGTCAATAGCAGGGGTATATAAAGTCTTATGTTCTTCATTTTAGGTTAAGCCTCTCATTTGTTACACACACTCAGATCTGGTGAGCTCCTCCGATTCTCTCTCAACCCAAATCACCCAGGTGGTGAATAATAGCTCTAAGTGTTGATCTAATCACAATTGATTTAGTTGTGGTATGACTAAATTAATCCCAAAAAGCTTAACCTATTCACTAGAGGGTTTGATTCACTTATTCCGTCATTGTGTGAGTTAAATCTGTTGATTTCTAAGTTCCTAGTCATGTTTCATCACATTCTATTTTTTCCCCCTCAACTCATATTTTAAAGTATTCATCAATATGCTCCATCCAGTTCTGATTCTCGATATACTTCTAACTTTCATATCGGTCATTCTTCGTTTTCATCTACCGCCGGAAGAATCTATTTACTTCTACTATACTCTTGGGTTTATAGTGTTTCTAGTTCTCCCGTGTCTTTATATTGCTATATGCATCGATATATATGGTTTATAACTTTTGGTTTGTCGTTGGGCTTTATATCTTCCCTTATATTTCAAAGTCTCTGTTTCTATCTTCTATAATCATTGTCATCCACAGTTAATGCTCTCTTTTATTTGCTGCAATTTATACCCCAATTTCTATTTCGGAGTTTTGTCCTTTCGTTTCTTCTTCTTGCGATTAAGCACCGCTTGTAATGGTCCAGAATTTGCAGATGTGAATTTTGGAATGAACATTGTTAATGTTCTAGGAAGAAAATTGTAATGACACGATCTTGACTTGTCAAATTACCAGAATACCTCAGAAAAAGCCGAATCATCAAGAAATATTTTCTTGATATTTTAGAGGTTAAATAGAATACAAGAGTCGTATAACATGGCAAATGATGATGTTATGATCTGTGAATCATCACGTTCCATTTAGAAACTCAGCATGAATTACTGTAATATAATCACGTTGATCAAGTGTCATTATATTATACTAACTCATGCTTCAGTTTCCAACACTACTTCAAAAATATTCATATTTTAAACTCAAAGGTTTACAGAGTATAGGAACTAAACAGTTTCCTTTTTGATGTAATACAGATAGCGCAAAGAGATAAATGATTCCAGATAAGAATAGTTATTGAAATATCTTCAGAAATATGGAGGATATTTATAATGAAAGATACGATGATATCTTAGAATTTCTAATATCAGAGGATGATGAAGTATGTTGTCTGTAAGGGTTTAGTGTCAGGAGCAAGGTATTCGTTAATGACTTCAACAGACACTGAATCATTTGGATTCTTTGAAGGCAAGTTCAGTCTTTGTGATTTGTCCACAGCCTCCTTCATACTTTGCTCAATCCGTTTTTCAGTTCCAAAACTTCTCTATTTCTGAGCTTTGCTAATACACTAATCTTTATCATCAAACTTTTTACTGCTAAGGTCATTTACAGTTTTTGTTACTTCATCAGCATTTCGAGAACTAGTTCGCGGTTCAGAGTGTTTTTCAGAAACTTCACATTCGAAGTATGTAAGCCTTGGAAATAGACGTTATGTATAATTGTTGGCGTCAACATGCTGTGAGATTTCAAAATACTGATTTCCAATTCCCAATGATTCATATGGCAATTCTCGTTACAAGAGGCAGATGAGTAAATGATGAGGTTTCGATAAATATAATGATTCTTCGGAATGCCCAAGATCAGTGAAGTTGTTGGTAAGTTTATTGCTAATGTGGTGGAATATGAAAGGTTCTCCGGTAACAAAAGGGTAATCACATATATCAAAATTATGATAAGGCTACTCCAAATGAAAAAATCGAAGTTGTCTTGCTGGAGCTGTGATATAATTTGCTACTTTGCAAAGGAATTGCAAGGTTATTTTTGCTAATAAATGCCAAAAGATCTGACACAGATATGTGTTGAATTATGACTTTGGTTTCGAGAGCTTTTTAAGTACATAACTGTGGGTAATATGTGGTTGGATCATCATATCGATTGCTCATTATTTGAAGTGTCTTCAGAGATTTTCGAAGGGTTTGAACACAGATTGTAATCGTTTGTATACATTTGATGTTCTAACACACTTTTGAAGTCAAAGTATAGCTTTGAAAGATGTAGGAATCTAAAAGTGATGGTACCAGTTATATCTCAAATTGAATTCTGAGATTTTAAAATCAGAATATGTAATTGGGTTTGAATGAGTATGGTTGTTTTGATTTCTATGAAAGAATGTATATTATTGTGAAAGTAGGAAGTATAATTGATAATTTGCTTAATCTGATTCGAAGAATGTAACATATTAATTGTGAATTTATATATATCTCTCGGGTATTACCTACCCGTTAAAAAAAATTTCACAATTAATATTTTGTACATAAGAATTTTATTACAGTCTTTATGAAAATATATATGTATATATTCTTCTCAGATGTAACATAGATTTTAATGAGTTAATACTAAATTAAACTCATTGGATTTACGGTTGGAACTAGAATTGAATAATTCCTTTAAGGCTTTAGAGGTTACATAAGTATTTCTTCAATAATATTGAAATTATGAATCAACACTTCGTTATTTGTTGAGATGTGATGCTGGTTTTTGTTAAATTCTTGTGAACTTCGCAAAGTACGAATGATGTTATCTGAAAAGTTTCGGTTACATCAATGATGAAGTGTAAAATCAAATATATACTTGATTTATTAGGAATTGGAATTTGTTGAATTGAGACAGAGATTGTAATTAACGATGGTTAAGTCGCGGGTGAGGGACGTACATTATTGCATATTTGTAATATGAATTAACCGAGTAGTTAAGATTCACACACAATAGCTTTAACACGGAAAGATTTATTTTTTTATTTCAAAATATATATATATAAAATATATATATAATTTCTTCGGAGGGAATGAGTTAATTCTTCATAACTTGTTGATACAATATACACGTTATTGATTCGTAATGACGTAAATAGTGATTCTTGAACTGACGGAGTTTGTGATGTTATAGGTGTTGTTGATTCTGATGTTGACTGTACTGACGATGCTGGTGACGCTGACGGTACTGTTGATGCTATTGGTAAAACAAGTTTAACTTGTTAATCACACGCCATTTTTGTCAGGGTTTCTACTCTTCCTTCTATCATTTTGGTTCGCTTAACTGATTTATGGTTAGAGCTAGATTAGATAATCTCTAAGACTTTAGAGATTATATAATCGCTGCGGAATGTTTCTCCAATGAAGTTATGAATTAATACTTCGTCAGTTATTGTTGTTGGTACTCCTTGGTATCTATGGTACGTATGACGTTGATACTCGTGGGACAGATTGTGAAGTTGAGGTTTACAACGCGGTTGTGGTTGGAGGTGGTAATGGTACTGTTGGCGTTGATGATGGTGGTACTGGTTATGTTGCTGATGCTGCTGCTGGTGTTTGTAATCTCTGAACCATATTCTCCAAAGCCACTACCCGAGCGCGAAGGTCATTGACTTCTTCTATTATTCCAGGATGATTGTCGGTCGGAACGAGCCGATAAATAAAATCTAGAATTTGATGTAGTATATAATCGTGACGAGATACCCTGGAAATGAGAGAGAAAATGGTGTCTCGAACAGGTTCGCCGGTAAGTGCTTCAGGTTCTTCGCCAAGAGGGCAATGTGGTGGATGGAAAGGATCGCCTTCTTCTTGTTTCCAATGATTGAGGAGGCTACGAACCCATCCCCAATTCATCCAGAATAGGTGATGACTGATTGGTTGATCCATTCCAGTCACACTGCTTTCGGAGCTTGAGTGAGATTCTATTTCGGAATCCGAGTGACTTGAACTGATGACAAATTCCATTTCGTACGATTGGATAAAGGATTTTTCGATATAAAATGATTTTTCGGCTATCGGGTGGTATTCTATTTACCTAGGATATCTATATATAGAGATCAAAAGATTTCATAGATTACGGAGGAATTTGCGGGATATGTCAGGCAAAGTTTAAAGTAACAGATACGATAAGATATGATTTAGCAGATACACTAAGATATGAATTTTGTCTATACACTACTCATGCAATTAATGTAGCAAGACGTGTCTAGACTAATAATGATAAGCAGATAATTTCCTATGGATGATAAGTAGATGATTTCCGACTAGAAATGATAAGCAAAACTTTTGACATGCAGACACGGTCGAAGTCCAGACTCACTAATGCATCCTAACGACTTATCAGTTAGACACACTAATGCAGACCTGGTTCGCTAAGACCACCGCTCTGATACCAACTGAAAGAACCCGTTCATATACATTATAAACGATTCACAATAGTTGATTACATCGCGAGGTATTTGACCTCTATATGATACATTTTACAAACATTGCATTTGTTTTTAAAAGACAAACTTTCTTTACATCGAAAATTGACAGGCATGTATACCATTTCATAATATCCACTATTCAACTATAAATTGACTTAATAATAATAATCTTTAATGAACTCAATGACTTGAATGCAACGTTCTTCGAAATATGCCATGAAAGACTCCAATTAATATCTTTAAAATGAGCAAATGTACAGCGGAAGATTTCTTTAATACCTGAGAATAAACATGCTTTAAAGTGTCAACCAAAAGGTTGGTGAGTTCATTAGTTTATCATAATCATTCATTTTCATCATTTTAATAGACCACAAGAATTTCATTTCCAGTTCTTATAAATATACGTCCCATGCATAGAGACAAAAATCATTCATATGGATTGAACACCTGGTAACCGACATTCACAATATGCATATAAGAATATCCCCATCATTCCGGGATCCTCCTTCGGACATGATATAAATTTCGAAGTACTAAAGCATCCGGTACTTTGGATGGGGCTTGTTGGGCCCAATAGATCTATCTTTAGGATTCGCGTCAATTAGGGTGTCTGTTCCCTAATTCTTAGATTACCAGACTTAATAAAAAGGGGCATATTCGATTTCGATAATTCAACCATATAATGTAGTTTCGATTACTTGTGTCTATTTCGTAAAATATTTATAAAAATTGCGCATGTATTCTCAGCCCAAAAATATAAAGGGTAAAAAGGCAAATGAAACTCACCATACTGTATTTCGTAGTGAAAATACATATAACGTCATTGAACTAGTGCAAGGTTGGCCTCGGATTCACGAACCTAAATTAATTATATATAATTATATGTTGGTCAATATTTGTCTAACAATTAGGTCAGGTCATAGTGTACCACAATCCTAATGCTCGAGACTAATATGCAAAAGTCAACAAAAGTCAATTTGACTCAAAATGATTTCTAAAATTTATACATGATTATAATATATTTTAAATATCGTCGTTTTATATTTTTAAATATTTTTAAAGATTTATTAGAGTAAATAATATAATTCATTTATTAATAAATAAAATTTTATATTAAAATTTATATAATAAAATATACGTTTATATATATTAAGTAATAAAATTTATAGGGTTCATTTAATATCATAAAGATAATATGATAGGTATTATTAAAGTAATTTATTACACGTAGTAAAATATGTTTGTATTACATATTTATTTGATAAAATAATATCTATAATGTTAGTAAGTAAAAGTTGTATTATTTTGTAATAATAATTATTATTATAAAAATATCAATATTTATAATTACTAAGGTGATATTATGATAAAACGATAATTCTAATTATGATAACTTTAATATTTACGATAATTTTTAATATTATCTTTAAAATAATAATTCTATTTAAAATGATAATAAAAATGATATTTTATAGTAACAATGACATTTATATTAAAATGATAATTTTTGTTAAAATGATAATTTTTGTTAAAATGATAGTTTTGATACTAACGATACTTTTAATAATAATAGTAATGATAAAAATAATAAGAACGATAATTTTATCTAAATCAATATCTTATAATATTTTAATTTCATCATGATACTCTTACTCATTATTTCCTAATCGTTTCGTTTAATAGCTTTTAATCGTCTTTTATATCGTGCTCATAATAATGAGAATAATAGTAATCAAAATAATTAGGTGTTACTAATATTAGTTTTAATTACAATAATACTAATAATGATAATTACTATGACATTATTAACGATAATGATAATATAATAATAATAATAATAACAATAACCATTTTTAAATAATGATATATATATTAATAATGATAATAATAATAATAATAATGATAATAATAATAATAATAATAATAATAATAATAATAATAATAATTAGATAATAATAATAATAATTAGATAATAATAATAATAATAATAATAATAATAATACTAATTATAACTTTAATGATAATAACGATAGTAATAATAATAAAAAAATAATTTTTAATGATAAATCCTTTTATTGATAAAGATAATAATAATAATAATAATAAGATAAAACTAGAACGACGATAATAACGACGATAATAATAATCATTTTTAATAATAATACAAAAATTCGATGGACTATAACTTCAAATCCGTTCATCGAAATCATTCAATATCTAAATAAAAAGTTCTTAATTTTTCGCTAGCTTTCCAACGACATGCATATCTTATACCTTATCTCAGTCGCATATATAACTAATTCAGGATTCAACATAATCTAACTAAAGGCAATATCAAAAGTACAAACATGCATAATCCTATATACTCGAGCACTAGTCAGGGATACACTATTAGTATGTAAAAGTTAAATTATGAGTACTCACGTATCAATATTGAGATTCAATATTGCAGGAAAGGTACGTAGACGCAACGGAGATGATAAACACTATATTGACCTCATGAGCATACCCATGAACCATACCCAATCACCTCCATAGCTATAACCCATAATTTCCTTAATCCAATCCCACTCGAAAAACAATTTCGAAATCACCCGGACCGCACTCCGACGTAATATTTTATGTATACTAATAATATCTTGAAATAATACGGAGTAAATATATATATGTAAATCGATTGAGAGAGTTTAGAGAAAAATATTTTCAAGTTTCTATGAAATAATGAAACCTATTGAATTCTATTTATAATATATTTTTGAATTATTAAAGTGAATTATTAAAGTGAATTATTAAAGTATGAATTATTAAAGTGAATTATTAAAGTATGAATTATTAAAGTGAATTATTAAAGTATAAATTATTAAAGTGAATTATTAAAGTATGAATTATTAAAGTGAATTATTAAAGTCAAAGTAAAGTAAAAAATAAAGTAAAGGTAAAGTTTAAGTATAGTAAAAGTATAAAACTATGTACGTATAATACGCGTATAAATATATATAATATTAATTTAAATCGTTATATATATTTAATAAAATAAAATATAAATATCGTTATCTTTATCATACTGGTTAAGTAATGAGTTGTCAAAAGTGGTTCTAGATATTTATAAAAGTTATATACGTTTTAATAATAAAGTTCTTTTTAAACTGAAAACGTTTTTGTACGTTTGAAACTAAATCAAATAAATATAATAATTTTGTTTTCCAAAACCAAATATATTTTTAAGAATCATTTTGTTTAAAGGTTAAAATAATGGAAATCGTTATATCATAAAACGTTTTAGAAAAGTAGAATCATATATATTCATAATAGGTTTCAAGTTTTTAAATTACAGTCTGTTGGTGAAGCATGGGATAAAGTTCAAAGGTTAAATAAATGTATGAAATCATCTTAATGAAAAATGTCGAGTTACTTACTTGTCGATATCCAACATCTAAGTTAGTTACACTTCGCGTTCTTACTTATAAATCACTTTACCATTTTCCGAATGTTGTAAAAAAGAATAGATTTCTTAAATCACAGTGGACCTCATAACATAGACCCGTAATCATATCACAATGTATCTGATAAATTAATCATTTGATATTATCTTCTAATTCCATCGATAAACATATTGAAACAAATACGTTCATGTAAAGTATTATACGTTTAATACTTTATTAATATTCTCAAGTTATAATATATATACATATATATACATATTTATTTATATATAACGGTTCGTGAATTGTTGGAATTTGGTCGAGGTTATAATGAATGCATGAACACAATCTAAAATTCTTGAGATTTAACTTAACAAACTTTGCTTATCGTGTTGGAATAATATAAAGATAAAGTTTAAATTTGGTTGGAAATTTCCGGGTTGTCACAGGTATTGTAAACGCGAATCCTGTTGATAGATCTATCGGGCCTGACAACCCCAACCGGACTGGACGATCAGTATTCAACGGTTGCACAGTACTTCGTTTCGTGACTACACTTGGTACGGTGTAGTAAGATTTCATAATAAAGGGAATATGCGACGTGATTAAATGTTAAGTATGGTTACCAAGTGCTCAACCACTTAGAATATTTTTATTAAAACGTTTATATATGAAATCTTGTGGTCTATATATATATTGCTGCCGGCATTAAACCTATATCTCACCAACTTTATGTTGACGTTTTAAACATGTCTATTCTCAGGTGATAATTAGAAGCTTCCGCTGCAACATGTTGAATTTAAACAAGATCTTGAGTATGCATATTTGTGTCAAAAATAAAACTGCATATCGGAGGATTTGTAATGTAAAATATGCTAGAAATCGTATTGTTATCATCACATGTAAAGTTTGTAAGTCTAAGATTATCGCTAAACGATAATCATCTTTTTATTGTCTAAAGCTTGTATTAAAATAAGAGTTATGGTTTGTAATGTAAAATAAATGCAGTTGTTCTTTTAAAAATGTCGCATATAGAGGTCAATACCTCGCAATGAAATCATACGTTATCTAACTCGTTCTTATGGTTAAGGACGGGTTATGACAGCCTCCATACAACAGGCATGTAGAATGGCTCACAAACTAGTGAACCAGATTGAAGAAAGAATTAAAGAACAGACTGCTGAAGAGGCCAATGTGAAGCAAGTCAAAAGAAAGTGGGAGGAAAACGGTGATAAGAATCACCAATACAACAACGACAGCTATTACAACAATAATCGCAACAATTATCCCAACAATCGCAACATCAATCGCAACTACAACAAACGGCCCAACAACAACAACAACAACAGCAACTACAACAATCATCCCAACAACAATAATAACCGCAACAACAACAACAACAATCAGAAGCAGCTATGCCAAAGGTGTGAAAAGTATCACTCGGGGTTCTGCACCAAATTTTGCAACAAGTGTAAAAGAAATGGTCATAGCGCGGCGAAGTGTGAGGTCTACGGACCAGGGGTTAATAGAACGAAAGGAAAAAATAGTGTCGGAACGAGTAATGGCGGAGCAAGTAGTGTCGGAGCAAGTTATGCCAATGTAGTTTGTTATAAATGTGGAAAACCGGGCCACATTATTAGAAATTGCCCGAACCAGGAGAACACGAATGGACAAGGCCGCGGAAGAGTTTTCAATATTAATGCTGCAGAGGCACAGGAAGACCCGGAGCTTTGATGTGATAATCGGTATGGACTGGTTGAAAGAAGTTAAAGCAGAGATCGTTACAAAAATGCAATTCGCATTATACGAGAAAAAGGAAAACCCTTAATGGTGTACGGAGAAAAGGGCAACACGAAGCTACATCTTATTAGTAATTTGAAGGCACAAAAACTAATAAGAAAAGGTTGCTATGCTGTTCTAGCACACGTCGAGAAAGTACAAACTGAAGAAAAGAGCATCAATGATGTTCCCGTCGCAAAAGAATTTCCCGATGTATTTCCGAAATAATTACCGGGAATACCCCCACATCGATCCGTTGAATTTCAAATAGATCTTGTACCAGGAGCTGCACCAATAGCTCGTGCTCCTTACAGACTCGCACCCAGCGAGATGAAAGAACTACAAAGCCAATTAAAGAACTTTTAGAGCGTGGTTTCATTCAACCAAGCACATCACCGTGGGGAGCTCCTGTTTTGTTTGTCAAGAAGAAAGATGGTACATTCAGGTTGTGTATCGACTACCGAGAGTTAAACAAACTTACCATCAAGAACCGCTACCCACTACCGAGAATCGACGACTTATTTGATCAACTACAAGGCTCGTCTGTTTATTCAAAGATTGACTTACGTTCCGGGTATCATCAAATGCGGGTGAAAGAAGATGATATTCCAAAGACTGCTTTCAGAACACGTTACGGTCATTACGAGTTTATGGTCATGCCGTTTAGTTTAACTAATGCACCAGCTGTGTTCATGGACCTTATGAACCTATTGTGTGGACCATACCTTGACAAGTTTGTCATTGTTTTCATTGATGACATACTTATTTACTCAAAGAATGACCAAGAACACAGTGAACATTTGAGAAAGGTGTTAGAAGTATTGAGGAAGGAAGAATTGTACGCTAAGTTTTCAAAGTGTGCATTTTGGTTGGAAGAAGTTCAATTCCTCGGTCACATAGTGAACAAAGAAGGTATTAAGGTGGATCCGGCAAAGATAGAAACTGTTGAAAAGTGGGAAACCCCGAAAACTCCGAAACACATACGCCAGTTTTTAGGACTAGCTGGTTACTACAGAAGGTTCATCCAAGACTTTTCCAGAATAGCAAAACCCTTGACTGCATTAACGCATAAAGGGAAGAAATTTGAATGGAATGATGAACAAGAGAAAGCGTTTCAGTTATTGAAGAAAAAGCTAACTACGGCACCTATATTGTCATTGCCTGAAGGGAATGATGATTTTGTAATTTATTGTGACGCATCAAAGCAAGGTCTCGGTTGTGTATTAATGCAACGAACGAAGGTGATTGCTTATGCGTCTAGATAATTGAAGATTCACGAACAAAATTATACGACGCATGATTTGGAATTAGGCGCGGTTGTTTTTGCATTAAAGACTTGGAGGCACTACTTATATGGGGTCAAAAGTATTATATATACCGACCACAAAAGTCTTCAACACATATTTAATCAGAAACAACTGAATATGAGGCAGCGTAGGTGGATTGAATTATTGAATGATTACGACTTTGAGATTCGTTACCACCCGGGAAAGGCAAATGTGGTAGCCGATGCCTTGAGCAGGAAGGACAGAGAACCCATTCGAGTAAAATCTATGAATATAATGATTCATAATAACCTTACTACTCAAATAAAGGAGGCGCAACAAGGAGTTTTAAAAAAGGGAAATTTAAAGGATGAAATACCCAAAGGATCGGAGAAGCATCTTAATATTCGGGAAGACGGAACCCGGTATAGGGCTGAAAGGATTTGGGTACCAAAATTTGGAGATATGAGAGAAATGGTACTTAGAGAAGCTCATAAAACCAGATACTCAATACATCCTGGAACGGGGAAGATGTACAAGGATCTCAAGAAACATTTTTGGTGGCCGGGTATGAAAGCCGATGTTGCTAAATACGTAGGAGAATGTTTGACGTGTTCTAAGGTCAAAGCTGAGCATCAGAAACCATCAGGTCTACTTCAACAACCCGAAATCCCGGAATGGAAATGGAAAAACATTACCATGGATTTCATCACTAAATTGCCAAGGACTGCAAGTGGTTTTGATACTATTTGGGTAATAGTTGATCGTCTCACCAAATCAGCACACTTCCTGCCAATAAGAGAAGATGACAAGATGGAGAAGTTAGCACGACTGTATTTGAAGGAAGTCGTCTCCAGACATGGAATACCAATCTCTATTATCTCTGATAGGGATGGCAGATTTATTTCAAGATTCTGGCAGACATTACAGCAAGCATTAGGAACTCGTCTAGACATGAGTACTGCCTATCATCCACAAACTGATGGGCAGAGCGAAAGGACGATACAAACTCTTGAAGACATGCTACGAGCATGTGTTATTGATTTCGGAAACAGTTGGGATCGACATCTACCGTTAGCAGAATTTTCCTACAACAACAGCTACCATTCAAGCATTGAGATGGCGCCGTTTGAAGCACTTTATGGTAGAAAGTGCAGGTCTCCGATTTGTTGGAGTGAAGTGGGGGATAGACAGATTACGGGTCCGGAGATTATACAAGAAACTACCGAGAAGATCATCCAAATTCAACAACGGTTGAAAACCGCCCAAAGTCGACAAAAGAGCTACGCTGACATTAAAAGAAAAGATATAGAATTTGAAATTGGAGAGATGGTCATGCTTAAAGTTGCACCTTGGAAAGGCGTTGTTCGATTTGGTAAACGAGGGAAATTAAATCCAAGGTATATTGGACCATTCAAGATTATTGATCGTGTCGGACCAGTAGCTTACCGACTTGAGTTACCTCAACAACTCGCGGCTGTACATAACACTTTCCACGTCTCGAATTTGAAGAAAATTTTTGCTAAAGAAGATCTCACTATTCCGTTAGATGAAATCCAAATCAACGAAAAACTTCAATTCATCGAAGAACCCGTCGAAATAATGGATCGTGAGGTTAAAAGACTTAAGCAAAACAAGATACCAATTGTTAAGGTTCGATGGAATGCTCGTAGAGGACCCGAGTTCACCTGGGAGCGTGAAGATCAGATGAAGAAGAAATACCCGCATCTATTTCCAGAAGATTCGTCAACACCTTCAACAGCTTAAAATTTCGGGACGAAATTTATTTAACGGGTAGGTACTGTAGTGACCCGAACTTTTCCATGTTTATATATATTAATTGAGATTGATATTTACATGATTAAATGTTTCCAACATGTTAAGCAATCAAATTTGTTAAGACTTGATTAATTGAAATATGTTTCATATAGACAATTGACCACCCAAGTTGACCGGTGATTCACGAACGTTAAAACTTGTAAAAACTATATGATGACATATATATGGATATATATATATAGTTAACATGATACTATGATAAGTAAACATATCATTAAGTATATTAACAATGAACTACATATGTAAAAACAAGACTACTAACTTAATGATTTTTAAACGAGACATATATGTAACGATTATCGTTGTAAAGACATTTAATGTATATATATCATATTAAGAGATATTTATACATGATAATATCATGATAATATAATAATTTAAAATCTCATTTGATATTATAAACATTGGGTTAACAACATTTAACAAGATCATTAACCTAAAGGTTTCAAAACAACACTTACATGTAACGACTAACGATGACTTAACGACTCAGTTAAAATGTATATACATGTAGTGTTTTAATATGTATTTATACACTTTTTAAAGACTTCAATACACTTATCAAAATACTTCTACTTAACAAAAATGCTTACAATTACATCCTCGTTCAGTTTCATCAACAATTCTACTCGTATGCACCCGTATTCGTACTCGTACAATACACAGCTTTTAGATGTATGTACTATTGGTATATACACTCCAATGATCAGCTCTTAGCAGCCCATGTGAGTCACCTAACACATGTGGGAACCATCATTTGGCAACTAGCATGAAATATCTCATAAAATTACAAAAATATGAGTAATCATTCATGACTTATTTACATGAAAACAAAATTACATATCCTTTATATCTAATCCATACACCAACGACCAAAAACACCTACAGACACTTTCATTCTTCAATTTTCTTCATCTAATTAATCTCTCTCAAGTTCTATCTTCAAGTTCTAAGTGTTCTTCATATATTCTACAAGTTCTAGTTACATAAAATCAAGAATACTTTCAAGTTTGCTAGCTCACTTCCAATCTTGTAAGGTGATCATCCAACCTCAAGAAATCTTTGTTTCTTACAGAAGGTTATCATTCTAATACAAGGTAATAATCATATTCAAACTTTGGTTCAATTTCTATAACTATAACAATCTTATTTCAAGTGATGATCTTACTTGAACTTGTTTTCGTGTCATGATTCTGCTTCAAGAACTTCGAGCCATCCAAGGATCCGTTGAAGCTAGATCCATTTTTCTCTTTTCCAGTAGGTTTATCCAAGGAACTTAAGGTAGTAATGATGTTCATAACATCATTCGATTCATACATATAAAGCTATCTTATTCGAAGGTTTAAATTTGTAATCACTAGAACATAGTTTAGTTAATTCTAAACTTGTTCGCAAACAAAAGTTAATCCTTCTAACTTGACTTTTAAAATCAACTAAACACATGTTCTATATCTATATGATATGCTAACTTAATGATTTAAAACCTGGAAACACGAAAAACACCGTAAAACCGGATTTACGCCGTCGTAGTAACACCGCGGGCTGTTTTGGGTTAGTTAATTAAAAACTATGATAAACTTTGATTTAAAAGTTGTTATTCTGAGAAAATGATTTTTATTATGAACATGAAACTATATCCAAAAATTATGGTTAAACTCAAAGTGGAAGTATGTTTTCTAAAATGGTCATCTAGACGTCGTTCTTTCGACTGAAATGACTACCTTTACAAAAACGACGTGTAACTTATTTTTCCGACTATAAACCTATACTTTTTCTTTTTAGATTCATAAAATAGAGTTCAATATGAAACCATAGCAATTTGATTCACTCAAAACGGATTTAAAATGAAGAAGTTATGGGTAAAACAAGATTGGATAATTTTTCTCATTTTAGCTACGTGAAAATTGGTAACAAATCTATTCCAACCATAACTTAATCAACTTGTATTGTATATTATGTAATCTTGAGATACCATAGACACGTATACAATGTTTCGACCTATCATGTCGACACATCTATATATATTTCGGAACAATCATAGACACTCTATATGTGAATGTTGGAGTTAGCTATACAGGGTTGAGGTTGATTCCAAAATATATATAGTTTGAGTTGTGATCAATATTGAGATACATATACACTGGGTCGTGGATTGATTCAAGATAATATTTATCGATTTATTTCTGTACATCTAACTGTGGACAACTAGTTGTAGGTTACTAACGAGGACAGCTGACTTAATAAACTTAAAACATCAAAATATATTAAAAGTGTTGTAAATATATTTTGAACATACTTTGATATATATGTATATATTGTTATAGGTTCGTGAATCAACCAGTGGCCAAGTCTTACTTCCCGACGAAGTAAAAATCTGTGAAAGTGAGTTATAGTCCCACTTTTAAAATCTAATATTTTTGGGATGAGAATACATGCAGGTTTTATAAATGATTTACAAAATAGACACAAGTACGTGAAACTACATTCTATGGTTGAATTATCGAAATCGAATATGCCCCTTTTTATTAAGTCTGGTAATCTAAGAATTAGGGAACAGACACCCTAATTGACGCGAATCCTAAAGATAGATCTATTGGGCCTAACAAACCCCATCCAAAGTACCGGATGCTTTAGTACTTCGAAATTTATATCATATCCGAAGGGTGTCCCGGAATGATGGGGATATTCTTATATATGCATCTTGTTAATGTCGGTTACCAGGTGTTCACCATATGAATGATTTTTATCTCTATGTATGGGATGTGTATTGAAATATGAAATCTTGTGGTCTATTATTATGATTTGATATATATAGGTTAAACCTATAATTCACCAACATTTTTGTTGACGTTTTAAGCATGTTTATTCTCAGGTGATTATTAAGAGCTTCTGCTGTCGCATACTTAAATAAGGACGAGATTTGGAGTCCATGCTTGTATGATATTGTGTAAAAACTGCATTCAAGAAACTTATTTTGTTGTAACATATTTGTATTGTAAAACATTATGTAATGGTCGTGTGTAAACAGGATATTTTAGATTATCATTATTTGATAATCTACGTAAAGCTTTTTAAACCTTTATTGATGAAATAAAGGTTATGGTTTGTTTTAAAATGAATGCAGTCTTTGAAAAACGTCTCATATAGAGGTCAAAACCTCGCAACGAAATCAATTAATATGGAACGTTTTTAATCAATAAGAACAGGACATTTCAGATCAGTTGAAGATTGCTGAGTTGAAAAAGCAGCTATCTGCAGAAAGGGAAAAGTCTGCTGGGCTTCTCCAGAGGGCGGAGAAGGGTGAGAGCAACTTTGCCGAGCTTAAGAAGGGTATACCGGGTTTGATAGCGAAGGTGCTTGGATCCAGTCTTGTGGGGAATCCCTATAATGATTATGTTGATGCTATACGCACCCATGCTATTGCTGATGTGACAGACAAATTAACTAGACGCCTTGCTCCAAACAAGTCTCTCCCTGCTGCTATTACGAATCTGATGCCTCCTGGAACCCTGGAGAAGGTTGATGAAGCTAAAGACAGATTGATTAATCTGAAGATAGATGTTTATGATGAAGTATGCAGCAGAGAGGAGTCCTCTCATCAGGATGTGCTCAATGTTGAATTTTCATAAATTTGTAACCATTTGATGAGCAACCGTTTGTAATAAACATTGATAACTTGAATGCCACAAATATATGCTTATTGTAGTGATTATGCTTTACTTGTGTGCTTGCACCAAATACTTTAATGTTTGTTATGTATAACACATCTGCTATGCACGAAGCATATCATAAAATTTTGTGTACAATTGTGTATTGTACAACTGAACAAAGCATTTTTAAGGTAATTCGTTTTTGAAAGTTTTGCACTGTGAACTTCTACCAAAGGAATAACACATGCAAAATTAAAATCCCACTTTACAAATATTATTCCTTCAAACAATTAATAGGATATTTAAAGTATGTTATACGCCTTCCATCATCAAATTGATGAGGAATAGTTATGGAGTGTTCTTTGAAGAGTGATTATAAAATAATTTTTCTGCCGTACGCCTTCCGTCATAAAGTATATGAGGAAGAATTTTTGAAATATTACATAAATATTAGTTATGAGTTAGTGACTTGTCCGTCATATGCCTTCCGTCATAAAATATATGAGGAAGAATTGTGTAATATATTTGACCTTCATAAAATATAAACTTCTTTCGTTCTGTGAAGTAAGTTTTTATAATGTTTGTCATGACAAGTATCTGAGTTTTGTATCATGCCTCGGTGCGTTCTAGTAAAACTTAAACATTTTCTAGCCGATCTCTTGTGCCTTTTGTTGGCCGGCACAAAAGCTTCCGCCATCGGAGGTATAAAAATACACTCCTTCTGTGGGCAGGATATAAATGCAATGTTCTACATTTGTCACGGGTAGTACTTTGTTTAAGAAAAATATAAAATTTATTAATCAGTACTGAGCAATACATAAACGATTGATGACGAATTTAGGTGGATCAAGCCTAATTAATACATCATGAATGTTTAGTGTATGCTTATTGCGAATACATGAACTGTAAAAATGACCACAATGGTCTACAGTAAATTGATACACGTTGCTCTTCAGAAAATGCTAACAAACTGTGTTTATTGAAATGATAAATTCTGCTCTTGATAAAAAATGCTAACAAATTGCTTCTTCCCACGCCGAGCGCCCAGCGCTGTCCGGCCCAAACACTTGATTATGGAATGAAAAACTCGTGAACCTCATCTTCCCTGAACAACCGATTTCTCCTCCTCTGATTCATATTGCCTTCTGGTATGCTTGCGAATGTTGATCGTTCCCTTGTTGGTGCCACATACTGTGAGTGTATGGCGGCTACTCCGTTAGGAGTTGGGAATCTGATCTCTGCATGGGCCGTTGATGTTATCGCTCCAAATGTTGCTAACGCTGCTCGTCCAAAAAGGACATTGAATCGTGAATTGCCATCCAAGATAGTGAAATCGATTGTTTCTGTTCTCATTAGTGGAAATGTTCCCAAAACAACTTCCAAACGAATTTGCCCCATTGCATTCACTGGCGCTCCTGTTAGCCCAGAAACCTTCAAATTCGTCCGCCTAGCTCTTACCTGCACATGCCTTGGAAAAGCCTTGAAACAATGCCAATAAATGATGTCAGCCTCACTGCCTGTATCTGTGTAAATATGGCTAACGAACTTGTTTGCAATTTCTGCTGAAATGACCACTGGCTGAACGGACAAAGCCCAATTTTGAATTGGTTGAAAAAAAATTGGAGCATATCTCCAGCTATCAACATTTTTATCCGACTGCTCACCGTCCTCATAGTGACTTCCTGATAATGCTGAAAACGAACATATATTTCATAGCATTATCCCTCAAGAAAGACAAGCTTTTAGTTGCAATTGTTCTATTTACAAGTGATATTCGTTTAAATAATAAAAGGTGAAGACAAAAGACAGATTCAACGAATTGAAGGCGCAAACGACCAAAAAGCTCAAAAGTACAAAATACAATCAAAGAGGTTCCAATTATTGGTGAGAAACGTCTCTAAATTACAAAAGTACAAGACGCGAAACGCAAAGTACAAGATATTAAATTATACGCAAGGACGTTCGAAAATCCGGAACCGGGACCAAAGTCAACTCTCAACGCTCGACGCAACAGACTAAAAATTACAAGTCAACTATGCGCATAAATATAATATAATATTTAAATAATTCTTATAATTATTTATATATTATATTTATTTATAAAAACTTCGACAAGCAAAGAAACAAAAATATGTGAGCTGCTACCTACCCCCATGCGATCGCATGTCCTGGAGGCACAAAAGCCATGCGATCGCATGGCCCTGAAATCCAGGCCTGGTCCTTTAAATTCGCGTGTTTTGGCTCAGTTTATATATCATATATCTTTCTTCTTCTTACTCATACGTAAACATATATATATATATATATATATATATATATATATATATATATATATATATATATATATATATATATATATATTATAATTTTAATTTTAATTTTAATTTTAATTCTAATACTAAGGGTATGTTAGCGAATGTTGTAAGGGTGTAAGTCGAAATTCTGTCCGTGTAACGCTACGCTATTTTTAATCACTGTAAGTTATGGTTAATGTTATTTTTAAATTAATGTCTCGTAGCTAAGTTATTATTATGCTTATTTAAGACGAAGTAATCATGATGTTAGGCTGAAAATATTAAGATTGGTTAATTGGGTTTTGTACCATAATTAGGGTTTGGACAAAAGAACGACACTTGTGGAAATTAGACTATGGGCTATTAATGGGTTTTATATTAACTAAACGATACCTCGTTAAATTAATATATAGACTTATAATTTGACGTATTTATATATAACCACATACGCTTGACTGAGTACGGTGGGCGGGATATCTATAAATACCAATAATTGTTCATTTTACCGGACACGGAACTGGATTAATAGTTAATAGACTTGTTGAAATAGGGGTGGATTACATTCAAGGGTAATTGGTGTAATTGTTAACAAAGTAGTAAAACCTTGGTTTACACGCAGTCGATAACCTGGTGTATTCATTAAACAAAGTATTAAAACCTTGTTATAATTCGAATCCCCAATTAGTTGGAATATTTGACTTCGGAAATAAGAATAATTTGGCGAAGGCTTTCGCACTTTATATTTATGAATGATGGACTATTATGGACAAATCCGTATGGACATATCGAATAATCCAGGACAAAGAACAATTAACCCATGGGAATAAACTAAAATCAATACGTCAAACATCATGATTATGGAAGTTTAAATAAGCATAATTCTTATATTTTCATATTTAATTGCACTTTTAATTATCGTACTCTTTAATTATCGCAATTTTATTTTATCGCATTTTTATTTATCGCAATTTCATTATTGTTATTTATTTTACGCTTTAAATTAAGTCTTTCATTTATATTTTACATTAGGTTTTAACTGCGACTAAAGTTTTAAAAATCGACAAACCGGTCATTAAACGGTAAAAACCCCCTTTTTATAATAATAATAATATTACTTATATATATATTTGTATTTTTATAAGTTAAACTAATATAGCGTTAAGCTTGTTTAAAAGATTCCATGTGGAACGAACCGGACTTACTAAAAACTACACTACTGTACGATTAGGTACACTGCCTATAAGTGTTGTAGCAAGGTTTAGGTATATCCATTCTATAAATAAATAAATATCTTGTGTAAAATTGTATCGTATTTTATAGTATTTCGTTGTAAAAATAATACTATTTCCTAGCACACCTCGCACACATCAAGTATTTTTGGCGCCGCTGCCTGGGACAATTCTGCTTAAACGCCGGAAGCGCAACGCTAATATATATAATAATAAAAAAAGATTTTTATTAATTTTTAGTTTACTTTTATAAAAATATATTTTTGTAAAAAAAATTATACGTTTTAAATTTTAAAAACTGAAAATATAAAAAGAAAAATAAAAATATAAATATTTTTAAGAGTTTGTTAAATATATAAGTTTTATAAAGTTTCTTTATTTTTATTTTTTAAAAATATAAGTTTTATATAAATATTCTATATATTTAAAACAGAAAAACAGAAAAAAATATATATAAAAAAAACACATTCGGCCCGATCGCTGTAGCAGCCCATATCCAGGCCTGGTACCCGAGTCCATGCGATCGCATGGAAAACCAACTAACACCTCATGCGATCGCATGAGGTGAGTTGACAGGTCTGGTAACCTTAGCCGCCAGTTTAGGGTTAATAATTATTATTATTATTTAATTTAAACCCTAATTAGGGTTTAGTTATTAATTTAGTTAATTTAGTTTTTATTTAATTTGTATTTTAAGTTTAATTAGTTTAATTAAATTATAAAATTAATAGTTTTATAAAATAAATAATATAAAAATAATATTTTTATAAAATTGTACTTTTTATAACTTTAAGTATATTTTTATATTTTGTATCTTTTTATTTGTTTTAGCATAATATTTGTATTTTTCGTTCGTATTTAGTTTTAAGTCATAGTTTTTGCCATAGTTATTTTTATTTCTAGATTTTTAGGCTTTGCCGTAAAATCCCTTAAGTGATTTTTCTTTAGACTAAGATTTAGGTGCTTTAGAATTTTGCGACGCCTTTTTAAGTTTTAGTACCTTTTTAAGTTATTGCCATTTTGGATTTAGTTTTTCTTTTAAGCTTTAATATTTTTAGACGCAACTTTTAATTCATAGTTTTTAGTGCCTTTTAAGTTACGATGCGCTACTTTCTTATTTTTATTTTTCGACACCTTTTATTTTTCGACCTTTTTCGACGCGTTTTTTTTCTTTCTTATTTCTCGACATTCTAGTTTTAGGACTTAGATTTTTTTTTCTATTTCTTCTCTAAAATTTCTTTAAATTACGAAAAATTATTTTAAGCGGTTAAATTGATAGACATCAAAATTTTCTGGTTCGTAGTAATAGTTGGATTTGTACGTGGACCGGGTTATTTGAGCCAAACAGTACTCAATTATATTGAGACCAAACGAATCATGCCCCTCTGCTGCATCTTTTGGCTATTCGAAACGTGGGCAAAATCAGAAAAGTCTATTAATTTGATAACTTATATAATTTTTCTTCCTTTTTAAAAACTAATAGGATATTCAGTGAATGCACCGAGCAAAACGTTCACCACCTTTTGTACGTTCACCACCTGTAACTCGATATAGACATCTACCAAATATTGTCGCCGTTGATTTTTCTTTAGAATCGTCATCCAGTCGACCAAGTACTCCAATTCAAATTTTCGATAATAAATTTTTTGAACCCGACCTCACAATTGAGAATCCGGAGAATATTCAGGGACGATTCTGAGATCCTGAACCACTAATCTTTCCTCCGGAACTACCAATCATTCAAACAGAGATTGTTGAGGAACTAACCATTAAATCAGAATCCTCTAATGATTCAGATTCAACAAATTCAATTATGGAGAATCTGGAACCTTTAAGTATGGAAGACCGAATGCGAGCTAAACGCACTGGCCAAGGTCACGCAATTACTCAACCTGACATTAATGCGCCAGATTATGAAATCAAAAGACAAATCCTACACATGGTAACTAATCAATGCCAATTTAGTGGTGCGCCGAAGGAAGATCCAAATGAACATCTTCGTACCTTTAATAGGATCTGTACACTATTTAAAATCCGAGAAGTGGAGGATGAACAGATATATCTCATGTTATTTTTCTGGACTTTAAAGGGAGAAGTCAAAGATTGGTTGGAATCGTTACCTGAAGGGGCGATTAATACATGGGATGTTTTAGTTGAAAATTTTCTTAAACAATTCTTTCCGGCATCTAAAGCCGTAAGACTTCAAGGAGAAATTGTTACATTCACGCAGAAACTAAATGAAACTCTATATGAGGCGTGGACAAAATTTGAAAAGTTATTGAGAGGATGTCCGCAACATGGTTTAGACACTTGTCAAATAGTACAAATATTCTACCAAGGATGCGACATCACTACAAGAAAAGACATCGATATAGCAGCTGGTGGTTCCATTATGAAGAAAACAGCAACTGATGCTTACAAAATTATTAATAACACTGATTCCCACTCACATGAGTGGCACCAAGAAAAAGATATCGTTAGATCATCTAAACAGCTAGAGCCGATTCTAGCCATGACTTTGATTTCATTTCTGCAAAGATAGATGCTGTCGAGAGACGAATGGAAAAGATGACTAAAGATATCCACTCAATACGAATTAGTTGTGAGCAGTGTGGAGGACCACAATTGACAAAAGATTGTCTCAGTATTGAACTAACAATGGAACAAAGAGAGAATGTTTCATACATAAACCAAAGGCCTGGAAATAATTATCAGAATAATTATCAACCGCCAAGACCGATCTACAATCAAAATCAGAACTATAACCGAAATGTTCCATATAACAACCAACAAGGTCCAAGTAATCAACAAGTATCCAATAATACTTACAACCAGCAAAGACCTAATTTTCAAAACAAACCACCACAAACCGATGATAAAAAGCCAAATTTAGAAGATATGATGCCGAAGTTAGTTGAATCTCAAACACAGTTTTTCACATCTCAGAAACAAACGAATGAACAAAATGCTCAAGCATTTAGAAATCAACAAGCTTCTATTCAAAATTTGGAACAAGAAGTAAGTAACCTAGCAAGGTTGATAGGGGAAAGAAAACCAGTAAGTTTACCTAGTGATACAAATGCTAACCCCCGGAATGAAACAGCTAAAGCCATTACCACGAGAAGTGGTATTACACTTAAACCACCTGAAATACCTGTAATTTCTGATGAAGCTATTCCTACTCCACAAGAACCACAACCTGAGCAAGATAAGGAAAAAGAACCGGTAGTTGAAAAGGTTAATGAAGATAGCACAGTTAAGGCTAAACCTTATGTTAAACCATACCAACCACCACTTCCTTACCCGAGTAAAATGAGAAAAGAGAGACTTGAAGCCGAGCAATCCAAATTCTTGGATATGTTTAAACAGATAAATGTTAATCTTCCTTTCATTGATGTGATTTCAGGAATGCCTAGATATGCTAAATTCTTGAAAGATCTAATCACTAATAGAAAGAAAATGGAAGAACTCTCGGTTGTTACTATGAATGCTAATTGTTCTGCAGTGCTGTTGAATAAGATACCAGAAAAATTATCAGATCCAGGAAGTTTCACAATTCCATGTTTTCTGGGTAGTCTTAGTTCAATAGAAGCATTGGCAGACTTAGGTGCTAGTATAAATTTAATGCCGTATTCACTATACGCTAAACTAGACCTTGGAGAATTGAAACCAACACGAATAAGCATACAACTAGCCGATCGATCAGTAAAATATCCTAGAGGGATAATGGAGAACATGCTAGTTAAAGTTGGTACTTTAGTATTTCCAGTAGATTTTGTTATTCTAGACATGGAAGAAGATTCTCGAGTTCCTCTCATATTAGGAAGACCATTCTCAAACACGGCCAAAGCAATAATAGACGTGTTTGGTAAGAAACTGAC
Source organism: Rutidosis leptorrhynchoides (assembly GCF_046630445.1). Lineage (NCBI taxonomy): Eukaryota > Viridiplantae > Streptophyta > Magnoliopsida > Asterales > Asteraceae > Rutidosis > Rutidosis leptorrhynchoides. The sequence continues at coordinate 207,300,715 of NC_092340.1, forward strand.
CCTAAGTATAGAGGACGAGAGTGTTACCTTTTCAGTTGATAGAGCCATGCAACAACCTCAATCTACAGATGATACATGTTATTATATTCAAACTATAGAATCACATGCAGAATTGTTAGAAGAATTTCCAGAATTACAAGGAACAGGAGAATGTTCTTTAGGAGAAGGAACTGAACCAATTGATGAAACTGAAATGTTAGCTACACTTATGGCTAATGGATATGAACCAACAACAGAAGAAATTCATATGCTAAAAGAAGAAGACAGATATCGATACAAATCATCAATAGAAGAACCACCGACAATAGAATTAAAGCCACTTCCAAACCATTTGGAATATGCTTATTTACATGATGAATCTGAATTACCTGCAATAATATCGTCTTCTCTTACTGAAAATGAAAAATCTAAACTCATTTCTGTGCTAAAAGCTCATAAACCAGCTATTGCATGGAAAATTCATGATATTAAAGGAATAAGTCCTTCGTATTGCACACATAAAATCCTTATGGAAGAAGGTCATAAAACGTATGTGCAACGCCAACGAAGACTAAATCCTAATATGCAAGATGTTGTTAAGAAAGAAATTATTAAACTGCTAGATGCAGGTTTAATTTATCCAATTTCTGATAGTCCATGGGTAAGCCCAGTTCAATGCGTACCTAAGAAGGGTGGCATGACTGTCATCACAAATGAGAAAAATGAGCTTATTCCTACTAGGACTGTAACAGGATGGCGTGTTTGTATTGATTATAGAAAATTAAATGACGCCACCAGAAAAGATCACTTTCCCTTACCTTTCATTGATCAAATGTTGGAAAGATTAGCCGGAAATAGTTACTATTGTTTTCTTGATGGTTTTTCCGGATATTTTCAAATTCCAATAGCACCCGAGGACCAAGAGAAAACCACGTTCACGTGCCCTTATGGTACTTTTGCTTACAAACGCATGCCATTTGGACTTTGCAACGCCCCTACAACCTTTCAAAGGTGCATGATGGCGATTTTTCATGACATGATAGAAGAATGCATGGAAGTTTTCATGGATGACTTTTCAGTTTTCGGTGATACATTTGAATCATGTCTAGTTAATCTTAAACGAATGCTTATTAGATGCGAACAATCAAATCTAGTTCTTAATTGGGAGAAATGTCATTTCATGGTTAAAGAAGGCATCGTTCTTGCTCATAAAATTTCAAAGGAAGGAATTGAAGTGGATAGAGCTAAAGTAGATGTAATTGCTAAACTTCCACATCCCACCAATGTTAGAGGAGTTAGGAGTTTTCTAGGGCATGCCGGTTTTTACCGACGTTTCATAAAAGATTTTTCTAAAATTGCCACTCCTATGAATAAACTCCTAGAAAAGGATGCTCCATTCATCTTTTCGGATGAATGCATCAAATCTTTTAATATTCTTAAAGAGAAACTCACTAATGCGCCGATCATGATAACTCCAAATTGGAATCTACCGTTTGAACTTATGTGCGATGCAAGTGATTTTGCAATGGGAGCCGTTTTAGGACAAAGGATTGAAAAACGATTTCAACCTATATATTATGCTAGTAAGACGTTACAAGGAGCACAAACAAATTACATAACTACTGAAAAAGAACTCCTTGCTATTGTCTTTGCTTTTGACAAATTTTGTTTATATCTAGTTCTAGCTAAAACGGTGGTCTATACCGACCATTCTGCTCTTAGATACCTATTTTCGAAACAAGATGCCAAATCACGATTAATCCGTTGGATCTTACTCTTACAAGAGTTCGATATTGAAATCCGAGACAAAAAGGGAGCAGAAAATCTTGCCGCTGATCATCTTTCTCGTCTTGAAAATCCCGAATTAGAAGTTCTAAATGAATCGGCCATACAAGACAACTTTCCTGATGAATATCTATTGAAGATAGATTATAATGAAATTCCATGGTTTGCAGACTATGCAAACTACTTAGTATGTGGATTCCTTGAAAAAGGATTATCGTACCAAAAACGAAAGAAATTCTTTAGTGATATAAAACACTATTTCTGGGAAGATCCACATTTGTTTAAAAGTTGTCCCGATGGAATAATACGCCGATGTGTATTCGGAGATGAAGCTAGTCAAATCTTAAACCATTGTCACACAGGACCAACAGGAGGGCATTATGGGCCACAACTCACAGCAAGAAAAGTTTACGATGCTGGATTCTATTGGCCTACAATTTTCAAAGACGCACACCTTCTTTGCAAATCCTGTGATGTTTGTCAAAGGGCCGAAAAAATAAGTCAACGTGATGAAATGCCACAAAATATCTTTCAAGTATGTGAAGTATTTGACATTTGGGGTATTGACTTTATGGGTCCATTTCCAAAATCTCATAATAATCTCTACATTCTCGTAGCCATTGATTATGTATCTAAATGGGCGGAAGCACAAGCTCTCCCAACTAACGATGCACGAGTTGTAGTCAACTTTTTAAAACATCTTTTTGCAAGGTTTAGAACACCGAAAGCTTTAATAAGTGATCGGGGTACTCATTTTTGTAATAATCAACTTGAGAAAGTTCTTAAAAGATATGGAGTAACTCATAAAATCTTCACCGCTTATCATCCACAAACAAGTGGACAAGTTGAAAATACCAACCGAGCTTTAAAACGTATTCTAGAGAAAACCGTAGGATCAAATCCGAATGAATGGTCCATGAAATTGGAGGATGCACTCTGGGCTTTTAGAACAGCCTACAAAACTCCAATTGGAACCACACCTTTTAAACTCATTTACGAAAAAGCATGTCATCTTCCAGTAGAAATTGAACACAAAGCATTTTGGACTTTGAAGACATGTAATCTTGATTTACATGAAGCCGGACGTCTACGATTAAGTCAACTAAACGAATTAGAAGAATTAAGACTTGAGGCATACGAAAATTCGTTAATCTATAAAGAAAGAACGAAGAAATGGCATGATAAAAGAATCAGAAGTTCAAAAGAATTTAAAGAAGGAGACAGAGTTCTTCTTTTCAATTCACGATTCAAGCTATTTTCTGGAAAATTGAAATCAAGATGGTCTGGACCATTCATAGTCAAAAGAGTTTTCCCATACGGAACAATAGAGTTAATAAATTCAAATGGGATTGAATTTAAAGTTAATGGTCACAGAGTTAAACACTACGTACATGGTCCGATGGAAGTTGACAATGAAGTCAATCATAATTTCACCACCCAAGAAAACCTTCAAAATGAAAACATAAATATGTTATCAACAACATATGAAAAATCAAAATTGGAAAATAGGGAGGATTCAAATTGGAGTGATGAAGAAGAATTCTTATACAAACCTCCCATTCCAAGAAACGAAGAAAAATGTGAACAAGAAGTTAAAATAGAAGTGAAAGAACCAAGAAAAGAACACCCGAAAAAGGTTTACAAACCAACTCGACTTACTAAAGCAGGAGACCCGGGTGAATTTATCATTTCTTGCTTGCTTAATGATGGTGCTGTATATAATGGACTCGCAGATTTAGGAGCAAGTGCAAATATTATGCCTCTTTCCTTATACAAAAGATTAGGTATGGGTAAATTAAAATCAACCAAAATAGGTGTTCAATCATTTGACCTAACCATTAAACACCCGGTTGGAATAGCAAATAATTTACTTGTTAACGTGGGAAGTTTGACCTTTGTTACAAACTTCATAGTGATTAATATGGAGGAAAACCTTGATATTCCTCTAATTTTAGGTCGCCCATTTTTAGCAACCACCGAGGCATTCATTGAAGTAAGAGAAGGTAGAATGATACTTAGGGATGGTGATAAATCAATAACCTTTGTGAACCGAAAGTTTAGATCTCCACCAACCAAAACTGTTAAACCAATTAAAACGCATAAGTGTGGGGAAGATGAAGAAACACTTAATGATGATCCGATCACAAAGAACCCCGTTGATGATAAGAAATTAGATGAGCCCGTTTTTAACAGTTCAATGAAGAAACTTTATAAACGGATTCACGATGCTAAGATTAAGGGAAACTTTAAGTTATGTAACCGATTAATATTCAATTTATCACCAAAAGAAAAGGTGATGTTAGTTGAATTTGTGAAACTTACGGAGGAAATCAACAAATGGATTGAAGTAAAAGTCAAAGATATTCAAGTTGTTGATGATCCAATTGAAAATAACATTAATCACAATTTCAACTAAGTGTGGGGAGGTTCGAATCTTTTTAGGGTAATATGTATTTCTGTTAGAGTTAGATTTTCTGTTTTCATGTAGTTCTCGAAAATGGAACCCGAATGGTCTTTCCCTAGCAGACCCTAAAGAACTAGTCTTCTCCCCCCATTCTGAATTTTTAATTTTTTAGGTTTTACGAGATGAAGACTTCCTGTGAACTAAACCATGGTCTAATACTACACGCTTTGATCACTAAACGTAATAATGACACCCTTCCAAGTGAAATAGTATCATTAATCAGAGGCAAATTGGACGGAGTAAGAAAAGAATCCAGGAACGAAAATAATAAGTTACAATTTGGTAAAGGAAAATCAAAATCCGCAGCGAAAAGGAGAGCTCGACACCTTGAAAGATGTCACAAATGCGGAAAATGGTCACACGAAGGAAAATGTTCGACGAATCAGACATATTCCAATACCGAATTTGTTACTTTATGCAGAGACCGACCGTTCATATGTTTAGAAGAAAAAACATTAAATGCTCGAGGTTACGCCTATGTAGCTATGGAAAACCAATTAGTCCGACTATCTTATGAGTGGGCTAAAGCAGGTCACTAAGAATCCTATTTCACAGGTAAGTTTGTACAGTTTTCAATTTTTATTTTTATTTTTTTATTGTTTTTAACCTTTTGATAATAAACGCTAAATCGTTCGCTATAAAGTATTAAATTGGTACTCAATAAAATTAGATTTTGCGACCGAAATTATTGATATCATACAAAAATTTATTTCATCACTGCGAAATTTACCGTTTATTCTTAAGGTATAAATATCTTTAATCAATCAACATATTTCAAAAATTCGTCATGAGTTAAATTAGGTCGTTGAACCGAAATTACTTTACCGAAAAGAGGGACGTGTGTTTTTGATAATATTTGATTGATTAAAGTGGGATAAAAGACCAAAAAGATTTTTAATTTTATTTTTACTTTGTTTTTAAAATTAATATTAAAATAATATTGTAAACTTTTTAAATCAATATATTTAAAATTGTAAATATTTGAAAAATTAATATTTTTAATATAAGTTTGTAGGTTTAAAAACAAAAATATAATTTAAGTTTGGTGTGAATTTTTAATATGAATTTTTAATTTTATGCATTTTAAATTTAAGTTTGGTGTGAATTTAAAAACAAAAATTTACTTTATTTCGTTAAGTTAAAATTTTGATTTTTAAAATTCATCGTGAGTTGAAGACTAGGTCGTTGAATCGAAATTGCTCTACCCAAGGGAGGGACGAGAACTTTTATTATCATTATTTTTAATCTTATTGAACTAAAGTATGCCAAAAAAAAAAAAACCCAAAAATCTTTACTTTTAAAACCGCGCTTTGAATTGACGAATTTTAAAATTTTGTCGAGGGACGGACTAGGACAACGATCCGAAACGCCCTCATCCTAAAAAGAAACAAATTTTTAAAATTTTATTAATTTTATGTTTTATTAAAGTATAAGGTTTTATATAGCGAAAAAAAAATAGGAAAAACACTGTACCCGGACCCCCATGCGATCGCATGGGTTTTGAACTCCAACTCCATGCGATCGCATAGAGCTGAAAAACAGGCCAGATAGAAAAAGCTCAGCGAGTCTGTTCTTCACACAAAACACACATATATACACGAAAACACACTCAAATCCTCTCTAAAATTCACCATTTTTCACCGTAATTCGTCAAATTTCTCGCTCTAATCATGAAATTGTTCAGAAGTTTATCAAGAAAGGTAACAATTACACCCCTAAACCTCTTTAAATTTGATTTTTAGTGTTCTTGAGCTATATTTTTCCTAATTTGATTTTGTTAGTTTCTAGTGTAATTAGAGTTAAATTGTTAGTATTTTATGCATGTATAACCTAGATTGATGCTATTTAACATGATTTGAAGCCAAAAACTTCAAAAATTTTAGAAATCTAGGGTTTGTGTTCTTGAGCAATTTGGGGCTTTTTTGATATAAACAGGTTATGACCGATTTTTGTCATAAATTATTGCTAAATTGAGTAGTGTAACATGTTTAGGTAGTTAAATGATCCAAACATTGATCCTAAACATGATTTTTGGAGATTAAAGTGGACTTTTTAGGTGCAAAATTCATGAACTTGATTAATTTGATATAATTGCCATTTGAGACTTGTTTAATTGTTAGTAATGACTATTTTGACATGTTATTTGAGTTAAATGCTTATGAACTTTGTCTACATTTTCATATGTGCTTATTTGAAAAAGTATAGAATTGTAAAAATTATGAAAATGCATATAAGTTTAAGTTTGATTTAACATGTTATTGTGATTGTTTTAAATTGTTATTTTGCTAACACTAATGCATATTTGGATGCACAAATTTTGTGTTTAATGTGTTTTGCAGAGAGCCGATACTGGAGGTTCATCATCGTCATCATCTAGACGACCAGCTCCAGAACCTGAACCAGAGATGCAATATGAACCCGAACAAGAACCACAACAGGAACCACAACAACAACCTGATCAACATGTACCTTATTATGATCCGCTACAGTTTGTTACTGAATTCATAGTATTTCCGATGCATCCGCCTGTAGAATACCCAACGATTCCTGAACACACATTGCATCCTAATCTGAGATTCGATAGACGATGGAGAGATTACCCGGCATATCAAAGTAATAAATTCAAATTAATAACGAAAGATGTGGAGGTGCCTAGGGTAATTGATTGGGATCCTTTGGAAAGGGTCCAACTTGCTGACCGTGTTAGGGAGCATTTGATACAAAGGTATGGCAGTTCTTCTCTTACAGATTGGGAACGATTATTCACCATTCGTAGACCTGTATATAAGGAATGGTGTGTAGAACTTATGAGTACTTTAGCGTTAAATGTAGATGTAGATAGATTAGATGATAGAAGTTTTCTTAGGTTTATACTTGGCGGTAGGATGTACAGGATGTCCATGCTGGACATGGCTAGGGCATTACAGATATATACGCCCGCTGAATTGCTACTACCCGATTGTATGAATTTGATTTATAGTGATGAAAGGGTAGGTAGGAATTTTGACGCGAACGCCGTCTGGAGGCGTATGTCGGACTATAATGTTTTTGGACGGGAAGGAACACATACCTACTTACATATTAACAAAGCCGAGCTTCGCATAATTCATAGATTTTTGGCTAACTCGATTACACAGAGAGGTCACAACAAGGAAAAATTGACCTTACATGATTTATTTTACCTAAAGTGTATTCGAGACCCAAGAGGCTTTGTTAATATCCCCTACTGTGTTGGTTTTTATTTATCTAAGATGGTTGAAGGAATACAGGAAGGGGGGATAATTGGAGGAGGTATTTTTGTTACTCTCATTGGAGAGTATTTGGGTGTAGATAAGGACCAAGGGGGTCCACTTATGGAATGTAGGGAACAAGTAGAGCTTTTAGGATTGAGGGTTTATGCGGGTGCTAAGGTATTAAAGAGTAGACGCAACCAGGCAATACCCTATGTAGGTAGTCAACCTCAGGTAAAGAGAGGCTCAGATGAGGAGATGGAGGAAGCGGATGACATTAGGAATGTCATTCGGGAGGCTATGACTGATGTCTATCAGCGTGTAGATGAGGTTGACATGACAAACGCGGAGAGATTTCGTCGGATGGAGCAGTGGCAAGCCCGGAATGATTACGAACATTCCAGGCAACGACAGCATGATAGATGGGACTATCATCAGCGTCAGATTATGAGCCGGCTGTCACCTCAGGAGCCCTACATCCCGACCAGACCAGCTTACTATCCTCCACACCAGCCCGAGATGAGACCGCCTTATACTTTCTACGACCCTAACCAGGCATACCAGTACACCTATCACCAACCATGGAACCCGAACGATGACATGAACTGGAACCCCTATCCAGATTGATTTACTTCCGGTTGGTAATTTATATAATTTTTAATTTTTATTATTTCTGTTTATTTATGTTTAAACACATTATATTATGATACTTTTATTGTAATGTTTAATATTTTTATTATGTTGTACTAATATTTCATATTTAATTTGAAAGTGAGATTTTAAGTCCCATTTCAAATTACCATGCATGTTTATATTTGTATGTATGTATATTGTCGATTGTACAAAACAGGGTAAAACAGCGCATTTTCAAAGACTGGCATTAAGTTCAGCAAAAGCTAGTACTTTTGACGACAAAACGAAAAACAAATGTGATGTAACAACAAGACGGAATGAACAAATGATATGCACCATTTATCATTCAGCATACAAACGCCAATATGTTTGGAAACTTTGGTAAAATTTAATCATTTTTCTACGCTAATCACCCTCAATAATTTAAATTGTTACTGATTTTTTGCAAATGAGGGCATTGCAAGATCTTAAGTGTGGGAAGGGGTTAAATTCTTTCGGAATTTTAAAATTTTTTGATTTAAACACTTCGTTACCATTAAAAATACTAGTAACACAGTAGTTGTATTAGAATCTAGTGCTCTCTGATAATAAAGAACAGCCCTAGTCTTATATACTGACTACCCAATTCTAGTAAAAATTTTCAAAATTTTCAATTAAATGAACTCAAAATCATGTTTATACATATTTATGAACAATAAAACTAGGTGTTAACACCGAAATTATTGTTACCTCGGAGAGGACATAAATTGAGAAACAAACTAAAATGTTAAAATTCATTTAAAATGGAATAGAGGACAATAAAAAGAAAAATAAAAGCCAAGTGTGAAAAAAATTACCAAGTTATTTAAAACATATATCACATATTTTTGTGCAAATAACTGAAGATACTCTTGCTTTGGACTAATCTAAACAGTTTTACCCGATTTACTGTAATATATTTGAAAGAAAAGATGGATCTACACGATGAATCAATTCCATCATTAAAAGGAAGTAAAGTCTTCCGAAAAAGACACGCGCTTCTTGATTCAGGTCATGAAGTTGTCGTCCAGACTAGTTGTAGGTTGACGAAAAATCTAGAAAAGTCATCTCTAAAATCAGCAGAAAATCCACGGACCTCAGCATCAAACAGGGTCGTCAAGTGGTCAGACTTATCCTAACCATGAGAGGATCTGTCTAGTAAAATGGGGAGGACGCCGTGCAAATTAGCTGGATAAGACTAATGAATCAGATCCCCAGAAAGGATAATCTCCTTAAAGATCAAAAATCAGCTTTTAAGCCTGATATTACTCAATCCTAGAGATTGACCTTAAAGATTGAGAATTACAAACTCATGGAATTCAATGATATCTAAACTCGAGCTTGAACGAGAAAATATTTTGATCAAAATTACAAACCGATTTGTTTTCTGAAAACCTATTTTTAATGCGTTCATTACCATTGAATGTAAAATCCTAGGAATTCACCTGGAATTCATTAGGTCGCCTGAACCAAATCGGGTGTCAACCGTAAGAACGGTGGTTGCATAGCATGGTCAAAGACAGGACCTTGTGCCAGACCGGAAAATTATAAGGGTGAGCTTTACTATTGCTCCTACCAAGGATAGTAATTGCATCCGACACGTTATAGACCATAATTAAAAGCATGTCAGGGGACATTGCCTTAACAGTTGCTTGTTCAACACTTTCCTTTACAACCGGACGGTAGTTTACCAAAAGGTAATATACGGAGCAAGTATACTGGACGTGTTGCTTTCCTAATACAAGGTTAGCAAGTGGGTGACACAAAACCATAAGTTTTGAGCTAAAATTTTCAAATATGAAACCCACCAAACCCACAAAAATAATTTGCAAACACCGGTGAAGGGTTATTCCGGAAAACCTATCTAGGGTAAAAGCTAGATTCAATTTTCAAAAGATCAAATATTTTCATAAAGATCCAATTTCCTTAATGGATCTAAATTTTCATAGTCATGTGAGACTGTAAACCACAACGTTACTACCATTGTTTATACCGCCGTATAGAAATCACTGATGTACAAAGTGTGAAAAATAAAGAAGTGATTCTAGTATTTTTATTTCAAGACTATATTGCTTGAGGACAAGAAACGCTCAAGTGTGGGAATATTTGATAATGCTGAAAACGAACATATATTTCATAGCATTATCCCTCAAGAAAGACAAGCTTTTAGTTACAATTGTTTTATTTACAAGTGATATTCGTTTAAATAATAAAAGGTGAAGACAAAAGACAGATTCGACGAATTGAAGACGCAAACGACCAAAAAGCTCAAAAGTACAAAATACAATCAAAGAGGTTCCAATTATTGGTGATAAACGTCTCAAAATTACAAAAGTACAAGACGCGAAACGCAAAGTACAAGATATTAAATTATACGCAAGGACGTTCGAAAATCCGGAACAGGGACCAAAGTCAACTCTCAACGCTCGACGCAACGGACTAAAAATTACAAGTCAACTATGCACATAAATATAATATAATATTTAAATAATTCTTATAATTATTTATATATTATATTTATTTATTAAAACGTCGACAAGCAAAGAAACAAAAATATGTGAGCTGCTACATAACCCCATGCAATCGCATGGCCTGGAGGCACAAAAGCCATGCGATCGCATGGCCCTGAAATCCAAGCCTGGTCCTATAAATTCGCGTGTTTTGGCTCAGTTTATATATCATATATCTTTCTTCTTCTTACTCATACGTAAACATATATATATATATATATATATATATATATATATATATATATATATATATATATATATATATATATATATATATAATTTTAATTTTAATTTTAATTCTAATAATAAGGGTATGTTAGCGAATATTTTAAGAGTGTAAGTCGAAATTATGTCCGTGTAACGCTACGCTATTTTTAATCACTGTAAGTTATGGTTAATGTTATTTTTAAATTAATGTCTCGTAGCTAAGTTATTATTAGGCTTATTTAAGACGAAGTAATCATGATGTTAGGCTGAAAATATTAAGATTGGGTAATTGGATTTTGTACCATAATTAGAGTTTGGATAAAAGAACGACACTTGTGGAAATTAGACTATGGGCTATTAATGGGTTTTATATTAACTAAACGATACCTCGTTAAATTAATATATAGACTTATAATTTGACGTATTTATATATAACCACATACGCTTGACTTGGTACGGTGGGCGGGATATCTATAAATACCAATAATTGTTCATTTTACCGGACACGGAACTGGATTAATAGTTAATAGACTTGTTGAAATAGGGGTGGATTACATTCAAGGGTAATTGGTGTAATTGTTAACAAAGTAGTAAAACCTTGGTTTATACGCAGTCGATAACCTGGTGTATTCATTAAACAAAGTATTAAGACCTTGTTATAATTCAAATCCCCAATTAGTTGGAATATTTGACTTCGGGAATAAGAATAATTTGGCGAAGACTTTCGCACTTTATATTTATGACTGATGGACTATTATGGACAAATCAGTATGGACATATCGAATAATCCAGGACAAAGAACAATTAACCCATGGGAATAAACTAAAATCAATACGTCAAACATCATGATTATGGAAGTTTAAATAAGCATAATTCTTATATTTTCATATTTAATTGCACTTTTAATTATCGTACTCTTTAATTATCGCAATTTTATTTTATCGCATTTTTATTTATCGCAATTTCATTATTGTTATTTATTTTACGCTTTAAATTAAGTCTTTTATTTATATTTTACATTAGGTTTTAACTGCGACTAGACTTTTAAAAATCGACAAACCGGTCATTAAACGGTAAAAACCCCCTTTTTATAATAATAATATTACTTATATATATATTTGTATTTTTATAAGTTAAACTAATATAGCGTTAAGCTTGTTTAAAAGATTCCATGTGGAACGAACCGGACTTACTAAAAACTACACTACTGTACGATTAGGTACACTGCCTATAAGTGTTGTAGCAAGGTTTAGGTATATCCATTCTATAAATAAATAAATATCTTGTGTAAAATTGTATCGTATTTTATAGTATTTCGTTGTAAAAATAATACTATTTCCTAGCACACCTCGCACACATCACTTCCATTCAACCACACCATTTTGATTACAACGTCTGGAGTTGACTCACGCTCCGTGATCCGGTTTCCGTACTGGTTTCTGTTATCTCCTCCGCCATGCTCTTCCCTTCTTCTGTTATCTCCTCGACGACCTTTTCCACCATCATTCCTTTGCCATCCAAATTTCCTACGAGGATCATTCCTCCTATACTGTTTGCCTGGTAACAAGTGGTTTAACTCTCCTGCTTTGATCTTTGCGGTGATTTCTCTCATCAGGGATTTGCAATTATCTGTATCATGACCCCATGCTTCATGAAAGTCACACCATAGTTCACTTTTTGGACCCTCTCTTTCCTCCATGGGTGCCGGAGGATTGAAAGTGGTCCGGATTGGTTCAGTGAAAAGAATCACTTTCGGAGTTTTAGTCAGCGCCATTATCAACGGATGCCTCTCTATTGGCCTTCTATTGTGATGAAAATCATTGGGATGGTTGTTGCCTCTCCATTCGCCATTGGAATTGTCATTCCTCCTCCGATTTCTGTCAAAGTACCGCCCTCCGTTGTGCGGTTTGCTACTGCTGCTGCCGTCAAACTTATTCATCCCCCGCTCACTAGCTCGAACATGCTTATGTGCAACTTCCAACGCCTGATGTAGAGTTTTTGGCAAGTCATAACTTAACGCATGAACAAGTGCACTAAACCGTCGCTGATCCAGACAGAAAATAAAACCAGATACTAGCTGAGATTCTGGACAATCAGGTATCTTCTGTGCTTCAAGTGTGTATCGCTTCATGAAATTACTCAAGGATTCATTGTGATGCATTGTGATCTCATGTGCATCAAGATGTGTCAAAGTACAGCTTCGAAGGTTTTGATACTGCATAACAAACTTTGCACGGAGGTCCAAATAACTTGTAATGCTCCTTGGCGGCAAGCTAGCAAACCATTCCCTTGTCATTTTCTGCAGCACCATTGAAAACATATGACAAGCTACCTCGTCATCCCAATGCTGCAACCTCATAGCGCCTTCAAACATGGTGAGGAAATCCTCAGGATCTGTTGTACCATCATAAACTCCAATTGCCGGTATGCCAAGATTCCTGGGCAACGAATAGTTGGCAATTCGATCAATGAAACAGTGAGTGGATTCTGCCATAGCTAGTGGCTTTGTAGCTTGCTCTCCAGTAATGAGGGCGAAGAAATTATCTACAGCCACAGCACGGACGGCGGGCTGCGCTAAATGTTTGCTATACTTGCCGGAGCTGTCTGCTTAAGGATGTCATTTAAAAGCAACACTGCCTGCTTCTCAGACATGAACTCATCTTTGCCATCAACCTCATCATCAGAATCATTATTAACATAGCTCAAATCATTATCATCTTCAGAGTCATCAATAAGACTGCCCAACTTGTCAAGTAGCCTGGATAACCTGTATTTTGATATAGATTGCCTTTTCATGATTTGCTTGTCTTTGCCATCCGCCATCCGCCGAAAAGGTATAAATGATGGACATCGTCGTGGTTGCATCAATGGTCGTCGTTCTGGATTAGTAACAAAATTTGGAAGTCTTTCTACACTTTTGGTTGTCGTTTCTTCGATTACTGGCCTTTTCTCCGAATTAGTTGCCAAATGCTTAAGCCTTTCTGCAGTTTCAGCAACTGTTTCTTCAATCGTACCATCTAGTGGTGGAACAGGTACATCTTCAACAGTTATCATGTCGTCAGTTGATGGATTGTTGACTGCTTCAAGTACAAATGGAGCTTCATTTGTTTTTGTTCCTTTTCCGTTTCGTGTGTTCTTTGCATTAGTGGATGGTGCCATTGTTAACACCTATTTCCTTATAAGGTAAGGCTTAGTGTGTCAACACAATACTAGAAGTTATCTAGCTTTAGGAGGGCGGAGTGTTGCCGATTGATGTTTACCCTTGGGAAATAATCCCTGCAGACCCGGTTCACAAGTGTAGAAACTTGTGAGGTGGCTTAATCAATCTGTCGTCCGTAGAGCGTAAAAGTGCTAGCCGGATGACTTCTAGTGAGAGAGAGTAGAGAGAGAGAGAGAGAAGTGAAGTCTCAGCTCTCAAAGTTGTTAGAATATCTGAACTGTGTAAAATGACGACCCAAGGGGTCTATTTATAGTGTCAGATCCACCAGATTGCTCGGGGACACGTGTCAGATGTTGATACGTTCTGTTACTTGTGATCCGAAATTTACGCTGAAGGTGGTGTCCTCCAGCCAGGGCTTACGCGCTAGGCGGCCTTCAGGGCTTACGCATGACGGAGCAGCCTGTACAGCAGAGAACGCTGGACGGATAACTCCACAAAACTGTTGTTTCCAGTCTTCCTGATGCTACTTTTATTCAACCATTATGCATTTTATGCGTGTATACGATAGGATACACCATTAATGTACATATTTATTGCATTCACTAAGCTTTATGCTTACCCCTCTCGTTGTTTACCTTTTTACGGGTACTGTGATTGTGAAGCTAGCTAGTTGTTAGACGCGTAGGAGCGCTTGGACTCGATGGGGTAGCTTTTGGATAATCGGACGCGGATTGGGGATTTGATAGTCCCCGGAATTATGCTTTTGGTATCAGGTTGGGTTATTGAGTATTAACCCGTAATTCGTGTGATTGAGTCATTATTGCAAATGCTTTTATAATATATCATATGTGTACCAAGAGTCATATTAATATGTTAAATGTGTCATTATGTTAATGTGTATTCGGTTAAAACTATTTGGAATGGTTTATGTAAAGTGAATGTTTAATGGGACCTAACTTATAAAAAAAAGGTGCTTCGTTTTTGTTAAACGATTTTGGGATCGTTACAGTCTTATAATGTATTTTGGCATTATTTGTTAAACTCATTAATCACATTTAGTAAACTTTTGTTTATATATAGTTTCATGGTTAGTACATATGTCCCGAATGTGCAGATTTTCATAGTGGCAAACAAAACATATGCACAAAATTCTACTTGACCACTTGAATAATGGGACCAACATCAACTTTCACTTCAAGATTAATATGTATTCAACCAACTCCCGTCATGACTCTAACTGTTAACACCTATTTCCTTATGAGGTAAGGCTTAGTATGTCAACAAGAGACTAGAAGTGATCTAGCTTTTAGGAGGGCGGAGTGTTGCCGATTGATTTTTACCCTCGGGAAATAATCCCTGCAGACCCGGTACACAAGTGTAGAAACTTGTGGGGTGGCTTAATCAATCTGTCGTCCGTAGAGCGTAAGAGTGCTAGCCGGATGACTTCTAGTGAGAGAAGGTAGAGAGAGAAAGAGAAGTGAAGTCTCAGCTCTCAAAGTTGTCAGAATATCTGAACTTGTGTAAAATGACGACCCAAGGGGTCTATTTATAGTGTCAGATCTACCAGATTTGTTTGGGGACACGTGTCGAATGATGATACGTTCTGTTACATGTGCTCCGAAATTTATGCTAAATACGGCGCTCTCCGGCCAGGGCTTATGCGCTAGGCGGCCTTCAGGGCTTACGCATGATGGAGCAGCCTGTACAGCGGAGAACGCTGGACGGACAACTCCACAAAACTGTTGTTTCCAGCCTTCCTGATGCTACTTTTATGCAACCATTATGCCTTTTATGTGTGTATACGATAGGATACACCATTAAGTCCCCCCAGTTTAAGGACTTAAGCATTTGAAAAATGATTAAGTTGTTAAACTTTTGATAACGCGTGCCAAACCAGCCTGTTCATTGCCCACTTGCATCGGGGAAAACATTTTAGGCATTAAATGCAGACGAATTTTACTGACACTGTTATGATTGTCTTCTTACGGATGAGATCATCCACGCACCTCCAGTTGTAAAAAGTATTATTTCGTACCCTTCGTTTAAACTCGCCCATACACGTGTCTCAATCATGACCATAAAAATTGCACCGATGAACCCTTATAAAAACCGTCATAACCCTGTTACCATCACTTTTTTACCTTTGCCAAGATCCAAAAAGCATATTTCTCCCAAATCTTCATCGCCTTCTTCAATCTTCAACTTTTTAAGGTTTACCGTCTTCCAAGGTCAGTACACTTCATCTTACTGCTATTTTCTTGTTGTTGATATCTGTTACTGTATTATCATGGCTTCTTCACGAAGTACTGGCCAAGAACACGCCAAGCCTTCTTCATCAAATACTGCTAACATTCCAGAAGTTAGCACGATGGCTTCATCATTGACTAGTGAATACTTAGATGGATTAAAGATTGCCTTTCGCCATCTCAATCAATACAACCCTGTTCTTCCCACTATCGGACAAACTGCTGACAATCCTCATGAGGGAAAAATTACTTTATACGCTTTACAAATTACCCACGGCAACCTCCGTGTTCCCCTTACTAACTTTCTTCTTCGCCTTCTTAGATATTACGGGGCCTGTCTTAGTCAGATACATCCCCATGGTCTTCAAAAAATCATCCTTTTTGAAATGTACTGCAATGCTATTAATATAAAGCCTCGCAATAATATTTTTATCTCTTTGTTTAGAATCCGCACAATTAGCGATTGCTGGCTTACTATTGATAGTAAGAAAAATAATCATTTTGTTGGTCTAAATAGAGTTTCAAACTTGAAGGACTGGAAAAGTCCATTTTTCTTTGTTGATGAAACTGTTATTCCGAAAGAATACTCCGTTGTCCGGAAGTGGGGTGCTATTGATGCTGGCATAGGAAAGGGTGTTAAAATTTCTCCCGCAGAACAGCGGATAGTAAATAGCTTGAAAGGACTCCGTATTCCACCCAGATCATACGAAAGGTATGAGGGAATCCTTGTGCTGTGCAAAGTGAGCCAAGAATGGCCAAGCAATTCTGTGCCAGTACTTCGTGAGAAAAAACAGGGTAGGATGTGATATGATCATCCTATTATATATATAGATTTTTGTCCACTGTTTGTCATGTGTACTTATATTGCTATTAATGTGTAATCTTTGCAGGCAACTCCGTGATGCAGGTCCGCTCTGCTCTTTTATCCCCTGATCTTGATGATGATGTGGAGGTCACTGCTCGTGACAAAACTGTTGAAGAGCTTGAGGCGGAGAGAGTTGCAGCTGAAGCTAAAGCTGCTGCTGATGCTGAAAAGGGGAAAGAAATTGCTGTGAGCAGCTCAGACAGCGAATCCGGGTCTGATCATACAGACACTGAGCGGACAACGGATGACACCACCACCGCCACCGCCGATCAGCAAACATCGGCATCAATTGACATCACGGGTGAAACCAACCCTACTCCTCCTCCAACCCAAAAGACAAGAAAGAAGAGCATAGGCTCTAAAAGGGTGAAGAGTACTGAGGAAGGCAAAAAGCAAAAACGTAGGAGAAGTATGTCCATTCTGCTCTTTTTTGAAAATGCACATGTTTTTGCTTATAACTGTTATGTTTGTTCATAATACTAATTTGTTTTTGTTAGTAATTTTAGCAGAGTCGGATGATAGCCAAGGGAAGGCTACGGAGGGCGGTGACCGGAGGCCGGAGAGGAATCTTGAAAGTGAAAGAGAGAAGGGCCTGAAAATGCCTGACCCAAACTTTGCCCCCTTCGATGAATCTGAATTTCATGAAGATAGGCCTGAAGGCAACTCTGCTTATGATTCTCCTATTCCTAATATCACTAATCCTGCTGTCACCTCCTCCAATGTTCAAGAGCCAACTCTTCCTGCTCATGTGAGGGCTTTGCAAGCCATCATTGCAAACCCCGCCACTAAAGATAAAGAATTTGCAACTCTTATTCAGGTATGAACGATAAGACCCTCTGCATATATATGCTTGTAATTTATTGATGTGAGCTGTTTGAAATAACTTATAAAATTTTATTGATGTACAGGGTTGTGTTATCCCCGAGCTGAAACCCCAATTCTCTGCTCTCCGTTCTCATCAACTCAGGGAATCAACTATGGCAGCTCATGTACTGCTAACTAACCACCTGGACTCTGTGCTGCAACTGCAGGAACATCAAGAGTCTATTCTTGCCTTTGCTCGTAAAGACATAGCTGAAAGTGCAAATGCTCGTAAAAGAGCTGCTGATGCTGAGCGTGCCTTAAATGATGCGCAGAAAATAATAAAGGCTAAAGAAGTTGAGTTAAAAAGTGCTCAAGATGTTGCTGCTGTTCTGCAAGGGGAAAAGGATGCTGAGCAGGTGAAAGTGGGTGAGCTGGAGAAACAGCTGAGTGAAGAGAGAGAGAAGTCTGCTGAGCTACTCCGGAGGGCGGAGAAAGGCGAGGGCAATTTTGCTGAGCTTAAGAAAGGTGTGCCAGGTCTGATAGCTAAGGTGCTTGGATCC
Source organism: Rutidosis leptorrhynchoides (assembly GCF_046630445.1). Lineage (NCBI taxonomy): Eukaryota > Viridiplantae > Streptophyta > Magnoliopsida > Asterales > Asteraceae > Rutidosis > Rutidosis leptorrhynchoides. The sequence continues at coordinate 207,319,176 of NC_092340.1, forward strand.
AGTCTTGTAGGGAATCCCTACAATGATTATATTGATGCTGCCTGCGCCCATGCTATTGCTGATGTGACCGGCAAGCTGTTCAAACGCCTTGCTCCCAACCAAACGCCTTCTGCTGCCATTGCCAAACTTATGCCTCCTGGTACTCAAGAAAAAGTTGATGAGGCCAAGAACAAATTGATAAATCTGAAGATAAATGTTTATGATGAAGTATGCAGCAAAGAAGACTCTTCTGCTCAAGATGTACTTGGCGTGCAGTTTAATTGATCTTTGTAAAAATTTCAAACAATGTTTTCTAATAAACTTCTTACTGACTTTAACATTATATATATATACTGACTTTATTGTGATGACTATGTGTGCTTATATGCTTGTTGCAAATATTTTTATGCTTAACGCTTTAAAACCAATCAATTATGCACCTGAGCATAAAATTTCTATACACAATTGTACAGTGTATAATTTGAGCAAATTATTTTGAAAAGTGCATAAGGTAACTCACATGTAAATGCCTTGCAGTATCAAGAATACGATGTCTGATTACGCCTTCCATCATAAAATTAATGAGGAAGAATTATGAAGTGTTTTAGAAGAATGACTATAAATCAATAAACTCTCCGTCTTACGCCTTCCGTCATAAAGTATATGAGGAAGAATTGCTAATTATTTTGCCTTCATACATAAAATATATAACTCCGTTCTGTGAAGTAATTTTTTATAATGTTTGTCATGACAAGTATATGAGTTTTGTATCATGCCTCGGTGCGTTCTAGTAAAACTTAAACGTTTTCTAGCCGATCCCTTGTGCCTTTACTGGCCGGCACAAAAGCTTCCGCCATCGGAGGTATTTAAAAATACGATCCTTCTGTGGGCAGGTTATAAATGTAATGTTTTACATTTGTCACGGGCAGCACTTTGTTTAAGAAAAATATAAAATTATTGCTCAGTACTGTGCAGTACATAAACGATTGATGACGACTTTTAGGTGGATCAAGCCTAATTAGTACGTCATGAATGTTTAATGTATGCAATTGCTAATGTATGCACTGCAAAATAACCACAATGGTTCACAGTAAGTTTGATAAACGCTGCTTCATCTTATAATTCGAAATGTGTTCTTCAAATGCCAAACAGGCATGAGTACAACGATTGTAAAAGACTGCTTTTATTGAAATGCTAAATGAAACTGCTCTTTATTGAAAAGATAAACACTGTTCTTGATAACTTGTTGACAAATTGCTTCTTCATATGCCGAGCGCCCAGCGCTGTCCGGCCTTCACACTTGCTTACGGAATGAAAAACTCCTGAACTTCTTCCTCGCTGAATAACCTATCACGCCTTCTCTGACTCATTCTGCCTTCTGGCCCATTTGCAAACGTTGATCTTTCCCTTGTTGGCTGCACATACTGTGAATGTATGGTTGCAACTCCATTTGGAGTGGGGAATCTGACCTCTGCATGGGCCGTCGATGTTATTGCCCCAAACTTAGCCAAAGCTGTTCTTCCAAAAAGGACATTAAAACGAGAATTGCCATCTATGATTGTGAAATCAATTGTTTCCGTTCTCAACAATGGGAATGTGCCCATAACAACTTCCAAACGAATCTGCCCCATGGCATTTATCGGTGCTCCTGTTAGTCCAGAAACTTTCAACCTCGTTTGCCTAGCTCTGCTCTGCACATGCCTTGGAAAAGTTCTCAAACAATGCCAATAGATGATGTCAGCTTCACTTCCTGTATCTGTGTAGATACAATTGACAAACTTATTTGCTATCCCTGCTGAAATGATCACTGGTTGGACGGACAACGCCCAATTCTGAATTGGCTGAAAGATAATTGGGGCATATCTCCAGCTGTCCAAATTGCTGTTTGATAATTCACCTTCTTCATAATGACCATCGTTAATCCAAACCATCCTGATTACAACTTCTGGAGTTGTCTCACGCTCTGTGATCCGTTCTCCGTACTGCGGTTGGTTCCGATTATCTCTTCCGCCATGCTGCTCTCTTCTGTTCTCTCCACGGCGTCCTCTGCTACCATCATTCCTTTGCCACGCAAATTTCCTGCGAGGATCATTACTCCTGTACTGTTTGCCAGGCAACAAATGATTCAGTTCTCCTGCCTTGATTTTCGCTATAATTTCTCTCATCAAAGATTTACAATTGTCCGTATCATGGCCCCAAGCCTCATGGAAATCGCACCACAACTCACTCTTTGGACCCTCCCTTTCTTCCATAGGTGCTGGAGCATTGAAAGTGGTCCGAATTGGTTCAGTGAAGAGGATCTCTTTCGGAGTTTTGGTAAGCGCCATAATCAACGGGTGCCTTTCTATTGGCTTTCTGTTGTGGTGAAAATCATTAGGGTGATTGTTTCCTCTCCATCCTCCATTTGAATTGTCATTCCTTCTCTGATTTCTGTCAAAATACCGTCTTCCGTTGTGCGACTTGCTACTACTGCCAGTATCAAACTTGTTCAACCCACGCTCACCAGCTCGAACATGCCTCTGTGCAACCTCCAAAGCTTGATGCAATGTTTTTGGCAAGTCATACCGTAATGCATGAACAAGTGCACTAAACCGTCGCTGGTCCAAACAGAAAATGAAACCAGATACAAGCTGTGATTCTGGACAATCAGGAATCTTCTGTGCTTCAAGTGTATAACGCTTCATAAAATTGCTCAAAGATTCGTTATGATGCATTGTGATCTCGTGTGCATCAAGATGTGTCAGAGTACAGCTCCGTAGATTTTGGTATTGCATCACAAATTTTGCTCTCAAATCAAGAAAACTGGTAATACTCCTTGGCGGCAAACTAGCAAACCATTCGCGTGACATTTTCTGCAATACCATAGGAAACATATGGCACGCAGTTTCATCCTCCCAATGCTGCAACCTCATAACACCTTCAAACATAGTCAGAAAATCTTCCGGATCCGTTGTGCCATCATAAACTCCAATTGCTGGTATAGCAAGATTTCTGGGCAATGGATAATTAGCAATTCGATCAATGAAACACTGCGTTGATTCTGCCATCGCTGGTGGCTTGGTGGCTTGTTCTCCAGTAATGAGGGCAAAAAAGTTATCCACAGCCACAGCACGGACGGCGGGCTGCGCTAAGCGTTGCTTGTATTTTGCGGGAGCTATCTGCTTAAGAATGTCATTTAAAAGCAACACTGCCTGCTTTTCTGACATGAACTCATCTTTGTCAATTTCATCATCAGAGTCATTATTATCACAACTCAGGTCATTATCATCCCCAGAATCATCAATAAGACTGCCCATCTTGTCAAGTAGCCTGGATAACTTGTACTTTGATATAGATTGCCTTTTCATTATCTGCTTGTCTTTGCCATCCGCCATCCGCCGAAAAGGTATAAATGACGGACATCGCCGTAGTTGCATCAATGGTCGTCGCTCTGGATTAGTAACAAAATTTGGAAGTATTTCTGCACTTTTAGCTGTCACTTCTTCGATTACTGGCCTTTTCTCCGAATTAGTTGCCAAATGTTTAAGCCTCTCTGTAGTTTCAGCAACTGTTTCTTCAATCGTACCATCTAGTGGTGAAATAGGTACATCTTCAACAGTGACCATGTCGTCAGTTGATGGATGATTGACTGCTTCAAGTACAAATGGAACTTCAGCTGCTTTCGTTCCTTTTCCGTTTCGTGTGTTCTTTGCATTAGTGGATGGCGCCATTGTTAACACCTATTTCCTTATGAGGTAAGGCTTAGTATGTCAACAAGAGACTAGAAGTGATCTAGCTTTTAGGAGGGCGGAGTGTTGCCGATTGATTTTTACCTTCGGGAAATAATCCCTGCAGACCCGGTACAAAAGTGTAGAAACTTGTGGGGTGGCTTAATCAATCTGTCGTCCGTAGAGCGTAAGAGTGCTAGCCGGATGACTTCTAGTGAGAGAAGGTAGAGAGAGAAAGAGAAGTGAAGTCTCAGCTCTCAACGTTGTCAGAATATCTGAACTTGTGTAAAATGACGACCCAAGGGGTCTATTTATAGTGTCAGATCTAACCAGACGCGTACTGATATCATATATCAGCCTAAATTAGAAACAACAATACAACATATAACATGAAAGATATACAATAGAAATGTAACCAACGTACACCATCCAATGGTGACTTAAAAAAAATTAACCTACCTTCACATAGCTGACACCAAGGTCCTTTCTTGAGTAGCCACGATCCAAATTGCGCATCACGTAATTATTGTAATCCTTTACAATTCTCATTATTATATCTGACGTGGAAATACCTTCAGTCCGTTTTGTCTCCTTAAACCGTCCAATAGATTTGACCTACGCAAGATTCACCCAACAATATTAACAATAAAGCATAAATGCACCACTCTCAGGGAGAAAAAAAAAAAGGCACAACTAACAAATATATCCCATCCCGTAATGAGGAAACAATAAATTCCTTCGATTGCAAAAACATTACAGTCTGGTTTGGGAACAGATGTAGATAATTATCATTGTGGTATATTTTTTTATTATATATAATAAAACCTAGAAGGATACAAGTACTGAAACCATATAGCTAGCTCATTTCAAAAATCTAAAATGGTATAGAAAACAATAAACATTTAAAGTTAAGTAATTGTCCCTTGCAATGCTGACTGTTTTGGTACTATTTTCTTCAAGTTGAAGCAAAAGATGTAATTTGGACAGATGTCACAGGGCTTCATAGCTTTTTATCTTAATTAAATAATATCTAAACTTACAAATTCATAAACATCATTTCCTGCCCCACTTGCATCAGCATAACTGAGAATTTAAGAAAAAAGCAATTAACACATTACATAATTAGGGTGCACAACTCAAAAACATAATTATTTGTTTGCCATTCTGAAAAAACATAATAGCTATTTACCACATTCCATTAAGTGAAGTTTTTGCTCACATTGCACTTTATCAGCACGTATTATACACAAAGATGTTGAAGAGAAAGAACATTTGTGGCATCGCATAAAAAAAAAAAAAAAAAAAAAAAACTACTATGCAAATATATATATATGAGTGTGTTTTTGTCAATGTGTGTGCGCACTTGTATAGATAAGATAAACAAAAAATGTCAACTGTACTTTCATGGAATGATTTCCCATTTGCTAGATCATAACAAGCAGCAATCCACGTTATCAATTATCAAACTGATTTATTTATTAATGGCTAATTTAGAAGCTAACCGGAAACATGTGTATCACATGCCTAAGTTTTAAGCTTAAAAAATCAAATCCAACTTAGAAGTACCCAAAAGAAGATAACATATTCATAGGCAATTAATTCTTCACCTATTATCCATAACAAATGATTTGCCTTTTTAACGAAATTGTTTGACATATACCCCTTTAAGGTAAAGAAGGCCCTGTGAACTTTAAAGAACATATTGAATATAGTTTTGGGTAGGTTGACCTTACGGGAGAGAGTCATGAGCCACATAGTCAATCTGATGCTTGTCTATAAATTCCTGGTTCATAACCCAAGGAGCATCTGGGATAACTTCATCAACCCACCTGCACAAAGGTAAATTTAAGTAAACAAAAAACTATTAGAAAGATACAGTATATGTACAGATAATCAGAATTATAATTTAAGTGTATTTAATAAACAATCATGACTTTCAGTACAAGAATCATACTTGCAATGACGGAGGGATTCTGATGCGTGATTATGACTTTTAAAACGCAGTTTAGAACAAGCTTTCTTCACCCAACAGATCTGAAACTAAACACCCAATTGGTAACAGTAACAGCCCCAAAACAGAGTATAAAACTCTGAAATAAGAACACAAGGATAGAGAATCTAAACCCTTAATTGATAAAGATACCACCACAATTAGAGATCTAGAAACACTCCAAATCTTCAACTACAGCTGATAAAGATTCCACCACAACTATAATATCAGATATGAAGATTTGGATTTCACCACAATGTTTGATAAAGTAACACCACAAACACTGATAAAGAAACCACTCTTAGCCACCGGAATCAAAGATTCGTAAAGACACAGAGATTTTGTAAATAGATAAGCTCTATCAAACTTTTCATTCAATCATTAACCAAGTTTTACAATTACAAGAACTCTCTATTTATAGTAGAAGCTTAACAGCTATTTTCTAAATAAGACAAAAACATAAAAAGGAAATGGAGACAAAAAAGGACAAACAATTACAAATTAGCCAATAAGAATAAAGGACACAATCTGCAAAAAGCCTGCCATTTGTTAGTGCTCCTTCCCATGATAAAAGCATCCAATGATAAATGGGAGTCTTCCTTGGACAGCTAACATTCTTCTAGAACAGCCACACACGTGTTAAGCACATGACCTGACCGGTTTATTGAAAAGCATAAGTAAACTTTGAATTGTGTTGGCCATTCAGACGGAAAATAGCATCGCGCGCTGGTTGTACTAGAGTTTCGTGTGCTGATTGAACTAAAATTCTTTAGCTGGTTGAACTAGCTGGTTCGCCTAAGCATAACTTTGCTGGTTCGATTTGCTGGTTACCCGGCTGAGTGAATTAAAGCTTTACTGGCTGAACTAAACTCATTTGCTGGTCCGGCTAGCTGGTTCTTCTTCGTTGCTGGCTTGCCTTCAACTATCAAAAACTTTATTCATGAAAACATAACTACTTCAGTTTAAGGACTGAAGTAGGGTCACCCCTGAGCTTCTTGAACCAGCTCCAAAAACACTTAGATGATACGAAATAGATGGTAACACGACCATTGCTTGGCCTGATTCGGGTGTAACATCTTTTGAGCTCGAGCTGGCTGTGTTGCTGGTTACATTGCCCAGCTCACCCGCATCATCCTCTCCCTCTAAAAAGGAACTTGACCTCAAGTTCTCGAGGTTGTCATCTTCCAAGTAGGGCATCAAATCACCAACATTAAAAGTGCTATACACAGCAGTATCACCAGGCAGCTCGACCTTGTAAGCATTATCACCAACTTTTTCCAACACTTTAAATGGACCCTCAGCTCTTGGCATCAGCTTGTTCTTCCTTTTTGCTGGGAACCTTTCCTTCCTTAGATGAATCCAAACAAGATCACCAGGAACAAAAGTGGGCTGCTTTCTGTGCTGGTTAGCTTTAGCCTTGTATTGCTGGTTGGTCTTCTCAATTTTGGCCCTCACTTGCTCATACAGCTTCTTCATTTCTTTGGCCTTTGCTACTGCATCAACACTTACCTTAGGCTCAATTGCAAAAGGAATCAGATCAATGGGTGTGAGTGGATTTGCACCATAGCAGATTTCAAATGGTGATTTTCCTGTGGAGTAATTAGGGGCTCTGTTAAAAGCAAATTCAGCTTGAGCAAGCTTCAAATCCCACTCCTTCAAACTTTTCTTCACAAGTGCCCTTAGCAACATTCTCACAGTTCTATTGGTAACTTCAGTTTGACCATCAGTTTGGGGATGGTGAGAAGTGCTGAATAAAAGCTTTGTTCCAAGCAGCTTCCATAATGTCTTCCAAAAATAGCTTAAGAACTTTGTATCTCGATCAGACACAATGATTTTGGGAACTCCATGAAGACGAACAATTTCTTTGAAGAATAAAGTAGCAACAACAGTAGCATCATTGGTTTTGTTGCAGGCTATGAAATGAGCCATCTTTGAAAACCTGTCAACAACCACCATAATAGAATCTTTGCCTCGCTGAGTCCTTAGTAAAGCAACAATGAAATCCATGCTCAAATCTTCCCATGGCTGGTTGGGAACAGGAAGAGGAGTATATAAACCCTTGTGAAAAGTTGACTTAGCTTGACAGCAGGTAGCACAACGATTAATCACAGCTTTGACATCTTTATCCATACATGGCCAGTAGAAGTGTTCACTTAGGATATCCAATGTCTTGTTAATCCCAAAATGACCAGCTAAACCACCTCCATGTGCTTCTCTAATCAGCAACTCCCTGATTGAATCTTTTGGGATGCACAATCTGCTGCCCTTGAATAGAAAACCATCTTGCTCAATATAATCTCTTTTGGACTCAGCAGGAGAACAGTTCAAAATAGGAGCAAAGTCTGGATCAGCTTCATATAACTCCTTAACAAATGAAAATCCAAGAACTCTAGCTTCCAGAATTGACAACAAAGAATATCTTCTTGAAAGAGCATCAGCAACAACATTAGAAGTACCAGCCTTGTGTTTAGACACAAAGGAGTACATCTGCAAGAATTCAACCCATTTTGCATGCCTTGGATTTAATTTGTGCTGCCCATTAATGTATTTTAATGCTTCATGATCAGAAAAGAGAACAAACTGCCTTGGCTTCAAATAATGTGACCAATGATCAACAGCTCGAATGATGGCATAAAACTCTTTATCATAAGTGCTATAATTCAGCTTTGACCCATTTAGCTTTTCACTGAAATAAGCTACTGGTCTTTTTCCTTGCACTAGCACAGCTCCAATGCCAACACCACTTGCATCACATTCAAGTTCAAATAACATATCAAAATTAGGCAAAGCAAGTATAGGTGCTGAACTTAGCTTCTCTTTCAATGATTCAAATGCTGATTGGGCAGAACTAGACCATTCAAATACCCCTTTCTTCATACAATCAGTAATTGGAGCAACAATTGTGGAGAAGTCTTTGATAAATCTTCTATAAAATGAAGCTAAACCATGAAAACTTCTGACTTCAGTGATGGTAGAAGGACTAGGCCATGATCTGATTGCTTCCACCTTAGATGGATCCATTGAAATGCCTTCTTCAGAAATCACATATCCAAGAAACACTACTTTGCTGACAAAGAAATCACACTTCTCCAGCTTTGCATATAACTGATTCTGCCTTAATAGCTCAAATACTTTCCTCAGATGATCCAAGTGTTCTTCTTTAGTTTTTGAGTACACTAGGATGTCATCAAAGTAAACAACCACAAACTGACCAATAAGTGGCCTGAGCACTTCATTCATAAGCCTCATGAATGTGCTGGGTGCATTAGACAACCCAAAAAGCATAACCAACCACTCGAATAATCCACCTTTGATCTTGAAAGCTGTCTTCCATTCATCTCCTTCTTTCATTCGAATATGATGATACCCACTTCTAAGATCAACTTTGGAAAACACACAAGAACCATGCAGCTCATCTAGCATATCATCTAATCTAGGTATGAGATACCTATACTTGATGGTGATGTTGTTAATAGCTCGGCTGTCTACACACATTCTCATAGAACCATCTTTCTTTGGAACCAGCAAAGCTGGTACTGAACAAGGACTCATGCTGGTTCTAACATATCCCTTGGCAACCAACTCATTAACTTGCTTTTCTAATTCTTTTGCTTCATGAGGGGAACATCGATAAGCTGCTTTATTAGGAAGAACAGATCCAGGTACAAGATCAATTTGATGTTCAATACCCCTGATTGGTGGTAAACCAGTAGGTAACTCGGTAGGAAACACATCAGTAAATTCGGATAACAATGGCTTTACCCTAGCTGGTATTTCATCATGCTGGTTCAACTCATCACTTTCAACCATCAGCAATAAATAAGCACCAGTACCACCCTTTAACTCAGTATCAACTTCAGCTTGAGTCATAAACAAAGTTTTATCATTCTTAACAGTAGGGTCAGCTCTAGGTATTTCACTAGGCTTTAAAGAAGTGAGGGTGATCTTCTTTCCATTCACATACAGCGAGTAAGTATTTTGATGTCCATTATGATAGACATACTTATCAAACAACCAAGGTCTACCAAGCAGCAAATGACAAGCATCCATAGGAATAACATCACAAGTAATCTCATCTTGATAAATAGTACCAATAGAAAATGGAACAGTAACTTGGCGAGTAACCTTTACCTCACTGCCTTGGTTAAGCCATTGAAGTTTGTATGGATGAGGATGCTTCTTTGTAACCAGCTCAAGCTTTTCCACCATGTGAGCAGATGCTGCGTTTGCACAGCTGCCTCCATCAACAATCAGGCTGCACACTTTACCCTTGACTGTGCATCTTGAATGAAAGATGTTTTCTCGCTGGCTCTTATCTTCAATAGTCTCAGCTGAGTGCATTACTCTTCGAACCACTAAAAACTCTCCAATATCAGCAGCAACAAACTCTTCACTATCAGACTCATCATATGCTGGTTCAGTTTCAAAACCCCCTTCCAAATCTTCAATCTCCCTTAGTGTAAGAGCACGCTGGTTAGGACATTGAGCTTGAAAATGCCCAAATCCATGGCACTTGAAGCATTTTCTTCTATCATCTTTAGGACCAGCTACAACCTGCTCTTTGCCTTTAGATACTTTGGATTCTGCCTCGTTATGCCTAGGCAGCATAGATGATTGACCCTTCATAGGCAGCACAGCTGGCTTGGAATAAGACTTAAAATTAATTTTCTTTTTTGCTTGTTTCTCTACTTGAATAGCCAGCTTGCAAGCACTCTCAAAAGTCCATAGAGGCTGCATTTCAACTTGATCAACAATAGAAGCATTTAAGCCTCCAACGAATCTTGCTATAGTGTGTTCTTCAGCTTCTTTAACATTTGTACGAATCTTGAGCTGCTCAAACTCTCTGATGTAATCAACAACATTCATGCTGCCTTGCTTGAGTGTATTCATCTGGATATACAGCTCTTGCTTGTAAGCTTGAGGAACAAACCTCTTTTGCATACACTCTTTTAACTTGGACCAGGTTTTGATTGTTTTCTTCCCTTCATATTGCCTTTCTTTTTTTAGATTATCATACCACATTGAATCATACTTCTTTAATCTGATTACAGCAACTTTAAAGGCCTTTTTATCATCATAGCCTTTAACCTCCATAATTCTATCCATGGCCTGAACCCATTCAAAGTAATCTTCAGGATTAGAGGACCCTTCAAAATCAGGTGGATCTATCTTGATATCTTTCAAATCATCAGCCTTTTTCCTATGCCTTCTTCTTCTTTGTGAAGAAGCATGAGATCCATCAGTAGATTGGCTACCATCCTCAGATTCAGTACTAGAAGACACAATAGTTGTATCTCCATTTTCAGATCTAATTCTATTTCTTCTTGGAACACCATCTTCCAACAAGTTAACCATTCTTTCCATCTGTTGTAGAGCTTCAATAGCTCTATCTCTTCTAAGATTATGAGCTTCTTCAAGAGTCATATTCCTTGGAATATCAGCCATTTCAAATATCAGATCTGAAATAGACCTTTAGCAACAAATAGAAACCCAGATCTGAAATAAAGCTTAACAGCTCTAAAACAGAGTATGAACTGAAACAACAATAAAAATGATAAGAAAGCTTCGATTTGAACAACCTAAGCTCTGATACCACTTTGATGCGTGATTATGACTTTTAAAACGCAGTTTAGAACAAGCTTTCTTCACCCAACAGATCTGAAACTAAACACCCAATTGGTAACAGTAACAGCCCCAAAACAGAGTATAAAACTCTGAAATAAGAACACAAGGATAGAGAATCTAAACCCTTAATTGATAAAGATACCACCACAATTAGAGATCTAGAAACACTCCAAATCTTCAACTACAGCTGATAAAGATTCCACCACAACTATAATATCAGATATGAAGATTTGAATTTCACCACAATGTTTGATAAAGTAACACCACAAACACTGATAAAGAAACCACTCTTAGCCACCGGAATCAAAGATTCGTAAAGACACAGAGATTTTGTAAATAGATAAGCTCTATCAAACTTTTCATTCAATCATTAACCAAGTTTTACAATTACAAGAACTCTCTATTTATAGTAGAAGCTTAACAGCTATTTTCTAAATAAGACAAAAACATAAAAAGGAAATGGAGACAAAAAAGGACAAACAATTACAAATTAGCCAATAAGAATAAAGGACACAATCTGCAAAAAGCCTGCCATTTGTTAGTGCTCCTTCCCATGATAAAAGCATCCAATGATAAATGGGAGTCTTCCTTGGACAGCTAACATTCTTCTAGAACAGCCACACACGTGTTAAGCACATGACCTGACCGGTTTATTGAAAAGCAGAAGTAAACTTTGAATTGTATCAGCAAGTTGGCCATTCAGACAGAAAATAGCATCGCGTGCTGGTTGTACTAGAGTTTCGTGTGCTGATTGAACTAAAATTCTTTAGCTGGTTGAACTAGCTGGTTCGCCTAAGCATAACTTTGCTGGTTCGATTTGCTGGTTACCCGGCTGAGTGAATTAAAGCTTTACTGGCTGAACTAAACTCATTTGCTGGTCCGGCTAGCTGGTTCTTCTTCGTTGCTGGCTTGCCTTCAACTATCAAAAACTTTATTCATGAAAACATAACTACTTCAGTTTAAGGACTGAAGTAGGGTCACCCCTGAGCTTCTTGAACCAGCTCCAAAAACACTTAGATGATACGAAATAGATGGCAACACGACCATTGCTTGGCCTGATTCGGGTGTAACATCTTTTGAGCTCGAGCTGGCTGTGTTGCTGGTTACATTGCCCAGCTCACCCGCATCAGATTCATAGCGCTCCGTGTCAGTCATGACTGTTTTTCCCTTTAGGCTGTGGGTGACATCATTACAGCATCCGACCAGCAGATAAGTATTTGGAAACCTGATTCCGGCATCACAAAGATTTTGTATGTGTAACTATATAAAATCAGAAACCAATTCACGAGAACATTGAAACAAATCATCTACCAAAACAACAATCGAGACACATACAATAAAGATGGTTTCTTCAGCACAACCATAGGTCCTATATCCATGAATAAATGGAATGGGTCAATGTTAGTTTAAAAAGGTCAGACTTAAAAGTACATGTTAAAACTCGAATCATGTGATTAATTTTGATGTTTGGCATCCAACTCCTAGACCTAGCAGGATCATGGTAAGTGATAAACTCCATCTCCAGTATTTAAAAAAACTCTAATAACCAATATTTCAATATCTTTACACCTCCTATCCAAACTTGCCAACATAGTCCACTGTGAGCCCTAAACTAATAAAACTATCCTCGCTGCAAACAAAACTTTCCTGTATTTATCTCTCTGCGATATATCATAATCTTATTAACTTCATAATTTACAACAAAATTTGTCCAAGTTTTTAAAGCGTATACATAATAATAATAATAATAAAAGCATATAATCAAACCAAAAACCTAATAATTGATCATATAAATAAATATAATACATAATACCAAACCACCACAAAACACAAATTAATACTTTATACAAACAAATGAATCAATAATCGGGATAAATTCGAATATATTGATTTTCGAAATATAAAAGATGAAAGCGTATTTGTTACGATTTTTTGGCTTGTTCGAGGGAACGAGCGTGACCGAAGTGAAAGAGATCGTAAATTCCATCGGCGTATACACGAACAGGCCGGTCAGTAGGGGGATCGCGCATCCAGATTCTTTGCTTATGATCTTTATTTTGTTCATCTTCCATGATTCATATATGATTGTAATTGCAATTGCAATTGCAATTGCAATTAATGATTCCGTTAGGGTTAGTAACTTGATCGGTTTCAGACAGATTTTTGGGGAATCGAGATTTGTTATTAACGGAATTCAACAGGCTACAAAATTGGGGGTTGAAATGAATCTAAAAGGAAAAACAATAAATGTGTCCGTGGATCAGTTGTTTCTGCGCCTGGCTAAATCTACGGGTGTCGTTATTTCTTAATTGTTTGTTTAATTAGGAAAAAATAAATAGGACACTAAATTTTGATCCATATACACATAAGTTACTATTATACTCTTACCCATGGCCGGTCCTGAGAGGAGAACGAGAGGAGCAAGAATATGTAATTGGGCAAGCGAGCAAGCGAATTACGATGCCCTGTGTGAGTCTACTATATAATGCCCTCACTAAATTTATATATAAACATAGTCACGATTTTTATAGATTTAGAACCTAATTAAGTTTAATGATTATTTTCACTTTAGTATTAACTAGAAAAAAAATTCAGCCGTGCGTTGCTGCGACACCTTTCGGGTTGTATACTCATAATTAACGTCACGTTATGTACTTACAGAATAAAAAATGTATTGCCACGGGTGTGTTATGTATGGAAGATAGCCCAGAGTATTTAGCATTTTTTTTAAAAGCGTCGGTTTCGCGTATAGGAAGTTGCATTGTGTTCTTAAAATTATTTCGAGTTGAACGATGGTGCTGAAAAAATTTAACTCACGGCGAGCGGGAAGATATGTTCCGTTAAAGATTTGGGTGGAATTGAGTTAAGTTTGGGGGTGTAATTTGAAAGTTGCTAAAAGTTTGGGAGGTTTTAGTGGTGTTTTTGGGATGATTTTGGTATTGTAGTTTTGACCAAAGTTTGTGAGTGACTTTGGTCAAAACTACAAAAATTTTGGCGTTCATTAGTAGAGTTTGGTCAAAACTACAAATATTTTGGTGTTGATTAGTATATAAGGTGAGTTTGGTCAAAACTACAAATAGTTTGGTGTTGATTAGTATATAAGGTTAATTAATTAATATTAAGTAAATAATTAAATTTAGCACAACAAATTCAACCTAAAATATTATCATCGATAAAACCTTCTTCATTTGTTTTAAAAATTCATTTATTGCATCATATATAAAATATTATTATTGTCTATATATTAAGTACACTTTCAATACTTTGCTATTTAATTCGTTCGATCTTTTTCTACTTGCATTTATAAGACGTAATAACTTTATATTTAAACAATACTGGGAGTCAATGCCCGTGTGTTGCACGACTTGTCTCAAATTTCAATATTTTGACATTCGTATTCTGAATGGTTAGTAATGGTGTATCATATCGTATACACACATAAAAGGCATAATGGTTGCATAAAAGTAGCATCAGGAAGGCTGGAAACAACAGTTTTGTGGAGTTGTCCGTCCAGCGTTCTCCGCTGTACAGGCTGCTCCGTCATGCGTAAGCCCTGAAGGCCGCCTAGCGCATAAGCCCTGGCCGGAGAGCGCCGCATTTAGCATAAATTTCGGAGCACATGTAACAGAACGTATTATCATTCGACACGTGTCCCCAAACAAATCTGGTATGATTGATATACCAGGAAAAGAGGTTGAGAGTGAACATGAGTTTGAAGAAGCTACATGAAAAGGTGAAGAAACAGCAAGAGAAGGTTGAAGAGAAGGTACGTCTTCTTTATTTTGTTGCTTGCACGTATATGACATCAACTAAGATGTATGCTAATTAATTACAATATGGATGTATGTAATCACAAATATGGCATAGAATTGCTCACTATTACAGTTGTCGATTATTTTTTATTAATTTTTTTTATCTGATGTTGGTACTGTAGATCCATATAGTTGCAAAAACTGCTGGTATGAATCATAACCTGTGGGTTGAAAATGCTGATCGATTGGTTGCTGGTTTTCTTGAGATGTTCGAAGAAGGCTGCCATAAAATGGTGAGATCTTCTTCATAAATATACATAGATACTGAATGTGCCTACAAGTGAGGTGGTTCACGCGTTGGGTAGCACTTCAAAATGCATTTTTATTGGAAATTGGGTTTGATGACCCAAAACCAGTTTTTCATCCGATTTATAGACTTCTTTTGAATGTGATTAACACGTTAGGTATTACACAAAAACTATATCTTCATTACAGTTCCTTTTTTGTTTATTGAAGGAACTGTTAGGTGATTGCTTGCATTTACTTACAAACCAATCGACCCATTTGACAATTGTATAAAAAAGATTATGTGTGCCGTGTGTTATATATATCATATCCAATAACCCATTTATAAGCAAATTGGTTGAATTTGCCACCTCTACGAATAAGGTATCTACTACTACGTTCTCACAGGGAACTGCAATAAGGGATAGGATTCAAGAACAACTGAAAGGAAATGCGGGGGAACTCACATTTGAAAAGGATGATGAGGATGAGGATGACGAGAATGAGTATTATTATGACTATAGTACCGAGGAAGAACAAGTGTACTCTGATGGAGGAGAAACTGAAACTGAACCAGTATCACTATCACAATGAAGTTTGTTGTTTCGTTTTTGACTGTAGCAATGATTACAATATATATATGTAGAGGTCAGTCTCAGTAGGTAATGACTTGGTATATAGACTATGTAGATTTTCATACATGTTTGAAATCTGTTTATGTTATAATTTTGTTTCTGCATTGTGCAGTTTTTGCATGTATCAAATGTTCAGGCCATAAACTTTTGGCTTGTTAATTAATATATTGTATTTTGTATTCAGTCTTAATATGACAAAAAGGTATATATGCAGACTGGTTGCCTTCAATAGATTTAAAATGCATGGGTGCTTCTACTCTCAAGCAAGAATGCAAGATACGTTTGTCCGTTGTGGTCTAAAATTGATTTTTGCGTTGATACCAAACGAGATATCATAGCATCTGATTTTTTTTTTTTTTTTTTTTTTTTTTTGACGAAAATAACTAAAACTCAAATAGAACCGAGGTCGTTTTGAAAAAGAAAACGCCCTCAACGGGAATTACAAAGAAACGAGAAAGCTCGCACCTAGAAAGTAACTATCTAAACGAAAACTATTTCTAAACGAGCCTCCCTAAATACCCGAAAAAACCTTAAAAACAAATTAAGCATACAAAACCGAATACACGCGAAAATAAAGGATCGAAACAAAACGAATAAACACAAGATGAAGGGCACCAATCAAACTCTAGAACCCGCCCTTTTCAACTTGCCATTAACCGTCTCTTTCAAGATATTCTTCCCGGATCGATTCTATATCTTCTAACTTAACACACTGGTGGATCCATCACCCGGCACGCTCTCATCGGCCAAACGTGTCATCAAAACATTGAAAGCCGCGAAAGTCTCCACCGACATATTACCTCTCCCGCTTGCCGATGAACCGCCATCTCTTCCAACTTGAGGGCCCATAAATAAGTTTTGAATTGCGTCCCCGTAATCTAAGTCGTCCATGTTATACAACAACAACAACAACAAAACCCAATACCACATGAGTGGTGTATGGGGGAGGTGAGATGTAGACAATCCTTCCCCTATCCGAGAATAAAGACAAGTCATTTCTCTACCCAGAGTGAAACACTCTCAAAAGTAGAGAAAGTCATCCCTCTCTCTATTCGACGGATAAAGAGATTGCTTCCGAGAGGACCTTCGGCCTTTAAGTAGAAAAAAGTTTTTAAAAAAAATAAAAAATAATAAAATAAAAATAAGTAGACTCCATGAAAATGGTAGAATCAAATTTCCATGGGTTTTAAATCCTGCCTGGAATTTAATTTAGGCTCTAAGAGTCAGTCAAGTCGCCAATAAGTCGTCTATGTTATCTTTAAGTTTATAAGAACCCGGAGTAGACGCCTCAGTCGCCCTCTTTCTTGACCTCAGCTTATTATTTTCCAACATTTCTTCCTTCTTTTTCTTTTTCTCCTTCTTCAATCGATCCAATCTTGCAAATGTAATGTTATCATCATTCTACGAAGCACCACTACAAACATCATTAGGCACACCCTAACTAGTATATGGTGCTCTAAGTGGTTGGGTTGACCCAGAACACTTATAGTCCAATTTTAAAGTACTTTATTATTATCATAATCTTCTCAATCAAAACTAAAATACTTTAGGATGTTTTATGCATTAAACATTCATTTTGGGTTAGTTAGAGGTAAGTACACATAACCTGAATAATTATTCAACTCATAAATAAATGAATCAAAATTACCTTACTAATCATCTGCAGTGTCATGGACTTGGGTTTTGAGCCATCAAAACATCATAGTAAAATGCAAGAAATTTGGAATATAATCACTTTTATTGACTACACTATAACAACTGAACCACTTTAGTATTCCAATAAATACAAATCCTAATGATTCCATCTCACTTTAGAACACTAATGGTATCTACTATCAGACTAAATCAAGAACTTACACTTAATCTTCCAGCTCCTTTCGAACCGATATGGTTGATTCATGGGGTGGTCCAGATGTTTTTGGGTACGCACTTTTTTTATCCTTCACAGGTTTTGCAAGCTCCACGAATATAACTCTCCCATCAAGATACTGCAAGAGCACTAATATGAGTTTCTAAATAGATAGATGTATAATCATTAATTATTAATTTAATTATTGGAATTGAACAAAAGGCAAAGAAAAACTTTTTCATCCATGCTCTCGAGCGCGCTCATGGCATCATCTTGATTTGTATATTGGATGAATGCATATCCTTTTGATTTCTTTGAGGTCTGATCCTTAACAACCTTAACTACACACAACTCAACAACATATAACATAGTTAAGGTAACAAGAAGATAAGTGTACGTTGTAAATTCTCATTATAATAAATATTCTTGAAAAACCTTGTCAAAGCATACCTTCAGCTATCTGGCCAAAATTTGAAAATTCTTCCTTTAAACAACTTTCGCTTGTAGAGTATGATAAATCTACAGTTCATAATCACCAGGTCTATTAGATCGTGGGGGCCCTAAATATTATTCTCAAAAAATGATAGGTAATTAAAGAAGTTGATGCTAAAAAATAAAGTGATTCAAAACAGCTTAAACATGGTAAAAATAATTCAACAATGTCTATTTTGCAGCTTAAAAAAACTATTTTGACACAAAGGACAGTAAGCAGCGTAATATGTCTAGATAGCTTACAACAGCTACATTAAATAGCCAACTATCAACAAAAAAGTGTCAAACTTAAAACATCAAATATCAAATATAAACATTGTAATACAGAAAATTTCGCAAAAATATAAGAAATTTCAAATCCAAAATTACAATGAAATATCTCTATGAATAAAAATTCATGGTGACAAACCAGCACATTACACACTTAAATCATAAAACAGTTAGGAGAAAAATGGAGGATAAGTCTTGTAATTTGGCCATAGTGAAAAACTAAAATGCACCAATTAAGTTCTTCAAACATTAATCAACTAAACGTATACAAGCTTACAACTAAACCTATTGAAGTACAAATATAAATTAGCATTGTTTTTGTTTGAGCATAACTATTGGAGGATCCTAAAAATATATTAAGGATAAGAAGTTATATTAAAAAGTTTGTTTAACTTGATATAACTGATCATAACTGAAAAAAGAAAGAAGAAAAATACAATGAAAGATATTTTTTATTCTTGTGTACTTCAAGAGAGTTTTGGATCTCAGGTTCCCCCTATCGCTGGGGTGTTAAAATTCTCAGCCTATTTGGAAATAAGTTTAAACTTCTTGTCAATTTAAGCTTAATACTAATTACTAACTATAACAATACTCCATAGTTTTACATCGAACAACTGCTTATGTACATCCAGGGGCGGATCTTAAGGTATTTGTAAGGGAGGTATCCGTAAGGGTGGTATCCGCCCAACCAGTGGCGGATCCAGGAAAATTTTTCACCGGGGGCGAATTTTTTTTTAAAACGTAAGGATTTTTTTTTTTTTTGACAAAATATAAAGGTTGTGGGGCAAAATATATAGTTTTTTGAGCAAAATTTAGAGGTTTTTGAGCAAAATACGAAGGTTTTTGGGCAAAATACGAAGGATTTGGAGAAAAAAATATGAAGGGTTTGGGGAAAAAAAATTCCACCTAGGGCAAAATCGAAAAATCGAAAAAATGTGCACTAAAATTTCGAAATCCACCGGTGGCGGGCGCCCCTCCCCTCTAACACACTGAATCCGCCTCTGCGCCCAACTGGATTTGGAAGAAAAAAAAAAATTTACATTAAATTTTCTTGAGGGAGTCAATTTAATGTTTTAATAACAATCAAAATTTCCTAACTTTAATCAATTTCTGAAAAGATGCAACTCTAAATATATTGAAAACAGGAGGAACTTACTTCTGACCATAATTTTGGTAGCTAATGGGTATTGGATGAAACAAGCACGCAGATGCTTTAAAGGTTTTGAATTGAGCGAACGAATTGGTAAAGATGAAGCTCCGGTTGTTGGTTTCAACCATACAGTTGTTGACATTGCTGATTGCTCCACCGCCACAGCATACAACACAAATTGAAACGGCAAGCTTTATCAATGACAAAATTACTTAAATAGTCCCTGTGTGTGGTGTTTTTATTCATTTTATCCCTTTCAATTAATAACTTCACAAACAACCATTAATAACGGATAACGGGTTACACGAAATCTCGATCCAATTAATCACGGGTTACACGAAATCTCGATTGAGATAATACAAGGAATGGTTTATCTTCTTGGCTAAAAGATAATAAACCCAGGCTATTGTAGATTGTATAATCTAGATATTGAGAGTAAAAAATGTGTGTAAATATTCAAAGTGTCTAACCTAATTCCACAAAATGAATTTTCTATTTATAATGGGCGAAAAAGTGCAACCGAAAAGTTACGGTCTTTGGAAATGGTCATGTTGCAATGACACACCAC
The DNA here is from genome assembly GCF_046630445.1 of Rutidosis leptorrhynchoides. Classification (NCBI taxonomy): domain Eukaryota; kingdom Viridiplantae; phylum Streptophyta; class Magnoliopsida; order Asterales; family Asteraceae; genus Rutidosis; species Rutidosis leptorrhynchoides. The sequence goes on from NC_092340.1 coordinate 207,339,478, forward strand.
TTGAGAATCAACACCCTTGGAAATGGTGTTAAAATCAAGGTTGCAAAAGACGTGAGACGAGGTCGAGACGGTCGGGTCCTAAAAAGGTAGAGACGTTCGAGACGGGGTCGAGACGGGGGTCGAGACGGACGTTGACCAAAGTTGACTTTTAAATATATATATAAGTATATAAATGTATATATGTGTATATATTGTAAAGCCAAAAACTTTAATTGACTAATTTGTACTCATAATTGCTATCACCGTTAATATAATACAGAAAATTCAAACTAAAATACGACAAATTTGTCTGATTTTACCGACTTTCTGGCTTTTTTGAATTTTGAGAGACTTTGACCTAATTTTTTTCAACTTGACCCGAATTTTGATCGTTGACTGTCATATTAGACGGTTTTCTTCAAGACGGGACGGATTAGTCACCAAACCGTCGCAACGGGCGTCGAGACGGCTCGAGACGGGGTGTTTTGCAACAGTGGTTAAAATAGACTAGAAAACATGTTTAAACCGTGCTCAAACTTCCAGGATTAACTGTATAACCTTTGGTGAACCGATGCAACTTTTGGGTCAAAATTCGCACCTATTGCTGCAGACAGGAAATGGCGCGGCGCCCCAATGTTCTGTGCGGCACGCAAATACATTCATTGCCCACTGTCACATGCACATGCTTTATGGTGTGGCGCGCATATGTACTTCCAGTCCTTGTAGCACTTTTAAACACTATACAGCCTATTCCAAATTAACCAAGTTCATTTCCGACTTCCACAATCCATCTAAATCTTTACGAATGGTACTCCACACATCACCAAATTAGTTTCAGAGCATCAATGGATTGTTAACACTTTCTACCTAGTAAATCAATTTCACTAAAATATTTGTTGGATCACACTAAAATAACCAAAAAAATCCCCCTATTTTAATGTAATCCTTGATTTACTTAAATTTCAATAAACAGTCAAACCAATGCATAGATGGAAATATTTCAGAAATTAAATTTCCATCGTAGTATATTACACATTTCAATAATTCGAAAATCAGGGTGCTCTAACGTTTGAACCCTTCAATCCATATGAATACGAGAAGATAATATACACATCAGTTTCAGGCAATCTACAATATAAAGTTGACACTTTACAAGACATATGTCCCAATCCATTCATGAACATATTGAAAACTAAGTCCCAAGCTTTTTTAATTTAGAAAAACTTCATGTCTATATAGGTAGTTTTCTTCAATATTGCTCTGGCAATGCAATTTGTCAGGAAAACTATCAAGACGTTATAATTCAACCTAACTTTATCTTGCAGGTCCGAACACATACCTTAGGATCATATAATACATGTGTTCCAATCTTCAAATAGGCTTTCCACATTGAATTTTAGCTCCTAACATTGTACTAGAAGGGAATTGGGTATCCCACTTTGAAAGATCTAAATGGACTTCAATCCCACACCAATAACCAACTTGTGCACTAAGTCCCTGGCTAATGCTTTGGTTATGTGATCGGAGAAATTGTGTTGTGACCTCACAAAGTCAACAGATATCACTCCATTGGCGATCAATTCACAAATCATACTATGTCTAACACCCAAGTGTCTAGACTTTTCGTTATACTCGTAAATCAACTCAGTTTCCCCACAACATAAGCAATACCCGGTTTAGTGCTAGCCATAGCATACATTAAACATTATATTGCTTGAGAGTATTCGAGTTGTGACATAGCTTTACCAGTATTAGGCATAAGCTTCACATTTAGATCAATGAGAGTATTTACCAGGGAGCAATTCTCATGTTTGAATTTCTTCAAGATTTTCTCAATATAGTGAGAATGTGTGATCGTGATACCTTTGTCATCAAAGTTTAATCCTTATGCTAAGGATTACATCAGCCACCTTCATGTCCTTCATTGAAAATTAATTCGGATAAAAGTAATTCCACAGCTTCTTAAATTCAGTTACAATGCAATGGTTATGTTTTAGGACTACTTAGGTTCTATATATAGCCCTTGTCTATAGAACCTTCTAATAAGCACATTTCACATTAACACTATCTAACTTTGGGGTCCTAACAATCTTCCTTGTAGTGTTAAATGTGAATTTTACAATGTAATCCTATTTTGTAATCTTCAGAGGTCCAAATGTGGCTTTCCATCTTGTACCAGCTGGATTAGAGAATTGAACTTGATTATCTGAAATCTTCTTTGATGGTTTCCAGGTACCCCACACTTTCCTTGGATCTCCTTCATAGATTGGATTTCGTTCATTTCCTTGAAAAATATTCTTTTCCACTGACCGAGAAGAATCTCAAATTGTGTTGTATGAATCGGAAGCTTTAGACGATCTTTGATGCGTTTGATAAATTCTCCAAGACTCATTTTCATGTCAATGTCATCAAACTTGCTTTGAAGAAACTTGAGATGTTTCAGCGCATCTTTGAGTGTTCCATCGGAATATTTGTTGAGCTCGCTTGTTCTGATGAACACCTTTTCCTTCTGGGAATTAACAAATACAAACCCTCCGGGCTCGAATAGTGTTTGAAACAATGTCATGTCCTTCAGTCCTTCTAAAGATTGATCCGGATAAGTTACTCGAATCTTTTTCCTTTTCGCTTTAAGACCTATTTGAAAGTCCTCCCATCTCATCAGTTCTATAGTATCCATCATGTATCTCTTCACCGCTTCCAATGCTTGATACTTTGCAAAAGGTGGTTTGGTGAGAATACTGAGGTAGTTGTAGATGTGAATGATGTCGATCATGTTGAGATTTGGAAAATTTGCTTCGATGAACTTGTACTCATTCTCATCTTCTCGTATCATGTGGAACTGACTCAAGACATCCTTCTTATCACCGATGTTTTCCCCCAATCATTTAATGTCCAACAATTCTGTCAGTTGATGTTTGTGTTGAAGCCATAGATTATCGCCATTCTTATTAACATTTTCCTCCACATTTAACGATACCATGTTCTTTCATTAGCAGGAAGCAATTTAGTGCCAATGTAAGTAAATATTTCACTCCTTGTGTAACAACCCGTCTTTTTCCGTTTACTTTTTGTTTAGTTAATTTAAAGTCCGTTATTAAATTATAACATCACCCGTTAATTTGCGTTTTTAAAATATTTCGTTTAGATGATTCACGCAATCGCTTTTAAACTCGAGGGACTGAGGTTGCCAAGTGGGCAAAATAGTTGACTAGGTCAACTAGTCAACCCACCACCACCACCACCACCACCACCACCACTCATTCATTCATCACCTCCTCATCTCTTAATACTTCCACTTTATGCTCTCAAACTCCCAGTTCATTCAATCATCATCTAAATCCGATCTAGGAATCGTTCTTCAAAACAAATTACATATTTGGAATCCTTGCAACTTCCTCTTCGATTCCATACCAACTTCATCTCTTTTGGGTAACTTTCTAAAAACTCTAGATTTCATGTTCTTAGTGTTTTTAACTTAAAAGTGTGTTAATTAGTGTCTATGGCTCAAGTCTAATATGATTATGTGATTTATTTGCTTATTCTTGCTACTTTGGTGTAACTAGCTTAAACTTGAAAAGTGACTAGTTTGATCTTGAGGTTTGGGTGTTTAAATGTTGTTAGATGTTAAAGTGCATGTATTAAATGTGTTACTAGCATCACTAGCTTCAATTTGGTATGTAAGCTGACTTGGAAAAGCCTCATTAACATGATTAAGGATTTTATGATTTTTGGTTAGGGTTTGGTAACCTTAAATGTGAAATTTGATGCATTAAATGCTTTGCAATGTTGTTTGTAAGTGTTTAGTAGTATTGTATGCATAATTACCTACGAAACGGCGTATTATTTGTGCGTATTAAGTTCCCGAATCATCACTTGCATTTATGAGCTTGAAACATTAAATGAGGTGCATTAAATGATCATTCAACGGGAATTCGGTTATCATAAATGATGTTTTTGTTTGATGAAATGTGTTTAGTTGTGTTACCCGTTAAATTACTTTTCCAACGATATAAGATACTTGTTTTGAATGTTTACGGTTCATGATTTATGGTTGTTTGAAGTTTGGTTCGTGCACTAAATAAAATTCACCAAAAGCTCCTGGAATCCCAACCTTCGCGATCGCGGAGCCCTCCCCACACATAGCTTCGCGATAGCGGATGTAGTGACCCGAACTTTTCCATTTTTATATATATATTAAATGAAATTGTTATTTACATGATTATGTGTTTCCAACATGTTAAGCAATCAAACTTGTTAAGACTTGATTAATTGAAATAGGTTTCATATAAACAATTGACCACCCAAGTTGACCGGCAATTCACGAACGCTAAAACTTGTAAAAACTATATGATGACATATATATGGATATATATATAGTTAACATGATATTATGATAAGTAAACATATCATTAAGTATATTAGCAATGAACTACATATGTAAAAACAAGACTACTAACTTAATGATTTTGAAACGAGACATATATGTAACGATTATCGCTGTAACGACATTTAATGTATATATATATATCATATTAAGATATATTAATACATCATGATATCATGATAATCTAATAATTTAACATCTCATTATTAAGATAATCTAATAATTTAACATCTCTATATGATACATTTTACAAACATTGCATTCGTTTTTAAAAGACAAAATTTCTTTACATCGAAAATTGACAGGCATGCATACCATTTCATAATAACCACTATCCAACTATAAATTGATTTAATAATAATCTTTGATGAACTCAATGACTCGAATGCAACGTTCTTCAAAATATGCTATGAAAGACTCCAAGTAATATCTTTAAAATGAGCAAATGCACAGCGGAAGATTTCTTTAACACCTGAGAATAAACATGCTTTAAAGTGTCAACCAAAAGGTTGGTGAGTTCATTAGTTTATCATAATCATTTATTTCCATCATTTTAATAGACCACAAGAATTTCATTTCCAGTTCTCATAAATATACGTCTCATGCATAGAGACAAAAATAATCATTCATATGGTGAACACCTGGTAACCGACATTAACTAGATACATATAAGAATATCCCCTATCATTCCGGGATCCTCCTTCGGACATGATATAAATTTCGAAGTACTAAAGCATCCGGTACTTTGGATGGGGTTTGTTAGGCCCAATAGATCTATCTTTAGGATTCGCGTCAATTAGGGTGTCTGTTCTCTAATTCTTAGATTACCAGACTAAAAAGGGGCATATCCGGTTTAATAATTCACCCATAGAATGTAGTTTCGATTACTTGTGTCTATTTCGTAAAACAATTATAAAAGCAGCGCATGTATTCTCAGTCCCAAAAATATATATTGCAAAAGCATTTAAAAAGGGGATAATGAAACTCACCATACTGTATTTCGTAGTAAAAATACATATAACGTCATTGAACAAGTGCAAGGTTGGCCTCGGATTCACGAACCTAAATTAATTATATATAATTATGTGTTGGTCAATATTTGTCTAACAAATTAGGCCAAGTCATAGTGTACCACAATCCTAATGCTCGAGACTAATATGCAAAAGTCAACAAAAGTAAATTTGACTCAAAATAATTTCCAAAAATCTATACATGATTAATATATAGTTTAAATATCGTCGTTTTATATTTTTAAATATTTTTAAAAGATTTATTAGAGTAAATAATATAATTTATTTATTAATAAATAAAATTTTATATTAAATTTATATAATATAATATACTTTTATATATATTAAGTAATAAAATTTATAGGGTTCATTTAATATCATAAAGATAATATGATAGGTATTATTAAAGTAAGTTATTACACGTAGTAAAATATGTTTGTATCACATATTTATTTGATAAAATAATATCTATAATGATAGTAAGTAAAAGTTGTATTATTTTGTAATAATAATAATTATTATAAAAATATCAATATTTATAATTACTAAGATGACATTATGATAAAACGATAATTCTAATTATGATAACTTTAATATTTACGATAATTTTTAATATTATCTTTAAAATAATAATTCTATTTAAAATAATAATAATAATGATATTTTATAGTAACAATGACATTTCTATTAAAATGATATTTTTTTGTTAAAATGATAGTTTTAATACTAACGATATTTTTAATAATAATAGTAATGATAAAAATAATAAGAATGATAATTTTATCTAAATTAATATCTTATAATATTTTAATTTCATCATGATACTCTGACTCATTATTTCCTAATCGTTTCGTTTAATAGCTTTTAATCGTCTTTTATATCGTGTTCATAATAATGATAATAATAGTAATCAAAATAATTAGGTGTTACAAATATTTGTTTTAATTACACTAATATTAATAATGATAGTTACTATAACATTTTTAACGATAATACTAATAATTATCTTAATGATAATATAGTAATAATAATAATAACAATGAAAATATCCATTTTTAAATAATGATATATATATATTAATAATGATAATAATAATAATAATACTAATAATAATAATAATAATAATAATTGGATAATAATAATAATAATACTAATTATAACTTTAACAATAATAACGATAGTAATAATAAAAAAAAATAACAATTTTTAATGATAAATCCATTTTATTGATAAAGATAATAATAATGATAATAATAAGATAAAACTAGAACGACGATAAAAACGACGATAATAATCATTTTTAATAAAAATATAGAAAATTCAATTGATTATAACTTCTAATCCGTTCATCGAAACCATTCGATATCTAAAGGAAAAGTCCTTAATTTTTCGCTAGCTTGCCAAGGACATGCATATCTTATACCTTATCTCAACCGCAAGTGTAACTAATTCAATATTCAACCTAACCTGTCTAAGGGCAATATCAAAAGTACAAGCATGCATAATCCTAAATACTCGAGCACTAGTCAGGGATACACTATTAGTATGTAAAAGTTAAATTATGAGTACTCACGTATCAATATTGAGATTCAATATTGCAGGAAAGGTACGTAGATGCAACGGAAATGATAAACACTATATTGACCTCACGAGCATACCCATGAACCATACTCAATCACCTCCATAGCTATAACCCATAATTTCCTTAATCCTATCCTACTCGAAAAACAATTTCGAAATCACTCGGACAGCACTCCGTCGTAATATTTTATGTATACTAATAATATCTTGAAATAATACGGAGTAAATATATATATATGTAAATCGATTGAGAGAGTTTAGAGAAAAATATTTTCAAGTTTCTATAAAATAATGAAACCTATTGAATTCTATTTATAATAGATTTTTGAATTATTAAAGTGAATTATTAAAGTATGAATTATTAAAGTGAATTATTAAAGTATGAATTATTAAAGTATGAATTATTAAAGTGAATTATTAAAGTATGAATTATTAAAGTGAATTATTAAAGTTAAAGTAAAGTAAAAATAAAGTAAAGGTAAAGTTTAAGTATAGTAAAAGTATAAAACTATGTACGTATAATACGCATATAAATATATATAATATTAATTTAAATCGTTATATATATTTAATAAAATAAAATATAAATATCGTTATCTTTATCATACTAGTTAAGTAATGAGTTGTCAAAAGTGGTTCTAGATATTTATAAAAGTTATATACGTTTTAATAATAAAGTTCTTTTTAAACTGAAAACGTTTTTGTACGTTTGAAACTAAATAGATCAATCGAGTCTTTATGAGATTCAATCTTCCACTATCCTTTGTCTAGTTCTCAATGATTGATAATTTATTCTTATTTATAAATCACTTTACCATTTTCCGAATATTGTTAAAACGGAAAGATTTCTCAAATCAACGTGGGCCTTTCAACAGAGACTTGTAATCATAATTCAATATATCTGATAATTCAATCATTTGATCTTATCTTCTAATTCCATTGATAAATATTTTGAAACAGATACAATCATATAAAGTATTTAATCTAATATTTTGTTTACGTTTTAAGTTATAATATATATACACATATACATATATAATCATATTCGTTTAATGGTTCGTGAATCGTTGGAACATGGTCGAGGTTGAATGAATGTATGAACGTAGTTTAAAATTCTTGCAATTTAACTTAACACATATTGCTTATCGTGTCGGAAACATATAAAGATTAAAGTTTAAATTTAGTTGGAAATTTCCGGGTTGTCACAGTACCTACCCGTTAAAGAAATTTCGTCCCGAAATTTGAGTGGAAAGGTCGTGAATGATAATAAGTATGTTTTCATGATGCATACGGGCTGAAAATTAGAGTTTTATCATCAGCGAATAATTTGGATAAACAATCCATTTATATGAAGAGTACGAATGAAGCTAACATAGAAGAGTGAAATGAGTAAGTGTAGATTCATCTTATCATTTGACGTAGATATGATTGATTCCCATATTTCAAGGGATTTGAAGAAAATCTTCTTAATAAGATTTGACTCTCCGGTAATCAAGGGAATTAGGATCCGCTTTAAATGCGATCGTCCATTTTAATTGTTCTGTAGGAGATTTTCTTATAAATTCACCTCCTTCGTTTTCTTACAACTCACACCTTCTGTTGATGCATTTTATGCAGTTCCTAGACATCTACCCGCGTCCATTGCAGGTACAACAGTTTACAGGCCACCATGATTGCTCGTTATTATCCTATCCGTGTTTGTATGTGGTTACAGGAACTGCAGGAACGAGATTTAAATGTTTAACTATGTTAGACTTAGTCAGACGTACGAGTGAAGCCTCACTAGTACAGCTGACAGGCTCATACGCACGGTTGATGCTGAGCTAAGTAACAATTACAACCTAAATGAGAAGACACGAGTGAGTGATCACCCGTACGACTGATGAAGCCAACTCGTAAGTGTGATGAATGAATCGTATAGGTGAGTCAACAGTAGGGTATATAAAGTCTTATGTTCTTCATTTTAGGTTAAGCCTCTCATTTGTTACACACACTCAGATCTAGTGAGCTCCTTCGATTCTCTCTCAGTCCAAATCACCCAGGTGGTGAATAATAGCTCTAGGTGTTGATCTAATCACACTTGATTTAGTTGTGGTTTGACTAAATTAATCAAAAAAAAAACTTAACCTATTCACTAGAGGGTTTGATTCACTTATTCCGCCATTGTGTGAGTTAAATATGTTGATTTCTAAGTTCCTAGTCATGTTTCATCACCTTCTATTCTTTCCCCCTCAACTCATATTTTAAAGTATTCATCAATATGCTCCATCCAGTTCTGATTCTCGATATACTTCTAACTTTCATATCGGTCATTCTTCTTTTTCATCTACCGCCGGAAGAATCTATTTACTTCTACTATACTCTTGGTTTTATAGTGTTTTTAGTTCTCCCGTGTCTTTATATTGCTATATGCATTGATATATACGGTTTGTGATTTCTGGGTTGTTGTTGGGTTTTATATCTTCCCTTATATTTCAAAGTCCTTGCTTCTTCTATAATCATTGTCATCCACAGTTAATGCTCTCTTCTATTTGCTATGATTTATACTCCCATTTCTAGTTCGGAGCTTTGTCCTTCTGTTTCTTCTTCTTGCGATTAAGCACCGCTTGTAATGGTCCAGAATTCGCAGATATAAATTTCGGAATGAACATTGTTAATGTTCTAGGAAGGAAATTGTAATGACACAATCTTGACTTGTCAAATTACCAGAATACCTCGAAAAAGGCCGAATCATCAAGAAATATTTTCTTGATATTTAGAGATCAAAGAGAATACAAGAGTCGTGTAACATAGCACATGATGACGTTATGATCTGTGAATCATCATGTTTCATTTAGAAACTCAGCATGAATTACTGTAATATAATCACGTTGATCAAGTGTCATTATATTATACTAACTCATGCTTCAGCTCCCAACACTTCTTCAAGAATATTCCTATTTTAAACTCGAATGTTTCAGAATTTAGAAACTAAAATAGTTTCTTTTATGATATAATACAGATAGCGCGAAGAGGTAAATGATTTCAGATAAGAATAATTATAAAAATATCTTCAGAAGTATGGATGATGTTTATAATGAAAGATACGATGATATCTTAGAATGTCTAATATCAGAGGATGATGAAGGATATTGTCCGCAAGGGTTTAGAGTCAGGAGCAAGGTATTCGTTAATGACTTCAGCAAGTACTGAATCATTTGGATTCTTTGAAGGCAGGTTCAGCCTTTGTGATTTGTCCACAGCCTCATTCATACTTTGCTCAATCCGTTTTCCAGTTCCAAAGCTTCTCTTTTTCTGAGCTTTGCCAATATACTATCCTTTATCATCCAACTTTTTACTGTTAAGGTCGTTTACAGTTTTTGCTGCTTCATCAGCATTTTTCAAAATTTCGAGAACTGGTTCGCAGTTTAGGGTGTTTTTCAGAAATTTCTCATTCAAAGAATGTAAGTCTTGGAGGTAGACATTGTGTGTATATGTAATTGTTGATGTAGACATGCTGCGAGGTTTCAAAATACTGATTGCTGATTCTCAATAATTGGTATGGCAATTCTTGTTATAAGGTACGAATGAGTATATGATAGGGTTTCGATAATTATAATGATTTTTTTTTTTTTTGGAAAGTCAAAGATCAATGAAGTTGTTGGTAAGTTTATTGCTAATGTGGTGAATATAAACGATTCTCCGGTAACGTTGGCGAAAGGGCAACGTATCTATCGAGGTTATAATAAGACTTTTTTTTGATTGAGAAGTCGAAGATGACTTGCTGGAGCTGTGACAAAACTGTCTATTTTGAGACGGAATTGAAAAGTTATTTTAGCTAGTAAATGCCAAAGGGTCTAACACGGATACGTGTCGAACTATGACTTGGGTTTTGAGAGTTTTTCAGGTGTATAACTGTGGGTAACATGTGGTTGGATCATCATCTCGATTGTTCCTTAGTTGAAGTGTCTTCAGAAATTTCGAAGGGTTTGAACACAGATTGTAATCGTTAACATACATTTGATGTTCTAACACAGTTTTGAAGTCAAAATATAGCTTGTGAAAGATGTAAGGATCTAAGAGTGATGATTTTGGTCATATCTCAAGTTGAATTTTGAGATTTCAAAATCAGAATATGTAATTAAATTTTGAATGAGTATGGTTGTTTTGATTTATATGAAAGAATGGATATTGTTGTGAAAGTAGGGAGTATAGTTGATGATTGCTGAATCAGTTTCGAAAAATGTAATATATTAATTGTGAATTTATATATCTCTCGGGTATTACCTACCCGTTAAAAAAAATTTCACAATTAATATTTTGTACAAAAGAAGTTTATTACAGTCTTTATGAAAATATATGTGTATATTTTCTTTAGATGTAATATAGATTTAATGAGTTAATATTAAATTAAACTCATTTGTTTTATGGTTGGAACTAGAATTGAGTAATCCCTAAAACTTTATAAATTGCATAAGTATTTCTTCAATAATATTGAAATTATGAATCATTACTTTGTTATTTGTTGGTTTTCGTGAAATTCTTGTGAACTTCGCAAGGTACGAATGATGTTATTTGAAAAGTTTCGAGTACATCGATGATGAAAGCGTAAAATCAAACATATATTCGAATAATACACTTGATTTATTATAAATTGGATTTTTTTATTGAATTGAGACAGAGATTGTAATTAACGATGGTTAAGTTGCGGACGAAGGACGTACATCATTGCATATTTGTAATATGAATTAACTGAGTAGTTAAGATTCACACATAATAGCTTAGTACGGGAAGATTTATTATGGTTTAAAAATTTATACATATAAATCTTTCGATTGGAAATGAGTTAATACTTCATAACTCGTTGATACAATATATTTGTTGTTGATTCGTAATAATGTCCACAATGATTCTTGAACTGATAGAGTTTGTGATGTTACAGGTGCTGTTGATTCTGACGATACTGACGGCACTGACTGTGTTGATGATGCTACGGTCCTGTTGATGTTGTTGGTAAAACAATTCTAGCTTGTAAATCGTACACCATTTTCGATCAAAGTTTCTACTCTACCATCTCCGTTCACTCATCCGATTTACGGTCAGAGTTAAATAATCTCTAAGATTTTGGAGATTACATAACTGTCGCAGAGATATCTCTTCAATGAAGTTTATGAATTAATACTTCATCGTTTGTTGTTGTTGATATTCCTGGATATTTACAGGGCGTATGACGTTGATGTTTGAGATACATATTGTGATGTTGCGGTGTGGGATGTGGATGTTGTTGTTGGTGGTGGTGATGGTACTATTGGTGTTGCTGATGGGGGTACTGTTTATGCTGTTGGTGCTGCTGCTGGTGTTTGTAACCTTTGCACCATATTCTCCAAAGTCACTTCCCGAGCGCGAAGCTCGTTGACTTCTTCTATTACACCGGGGTGATTGTCGGTTCGGACGAGCGGATAAATAAAATCTAGAATTTGGTGTAGTATGTAATCGTGACGAGATACTCTAGAAATAAGAGAGAAAATGGTGTTTCGGATAGGTTCGCCGGTAAGTGCTTCAGGTTCTTCGCCAAGAGGGCAATGTGGTGGATGGAAGGGATCACCTTCTTCTTGTCTCCAATGATTAAGGAGGCTACGAACCCATCCCCAATTCATCCAGAATAGATGATGACTAATTGGTTGATCCATTCCGGTCACACTGCTTTAGGAACTTGAGTGGGATTCCATTTCGGAATCCGAGGGACTTGAACTAATGACGAATTCCATTTCGTACGATTGAATAAAGAATTTTTCGATATGAAATGATTTTCCGGCTATCGGGTGGTATTCTAATTATATAGAGCAAAAGGTTACGTAGATTACGGAGGAATTTACGGAATATGTCAGGCAAAGTTTACAGTAACAGATACGCTAAGATATGAATTAGCAGATACGCTAAGATATGAATTTTGTCTATACACTATTCATGCAATCAATACAATAAGATGTGTCTAGACTAAGAATGATAAGCAGGTAATTTTCGACAAGAATGATGAGCAAAACTTTTGAAATGCAGACACGGTCGAAGTCCAGACTCACTAATGCATCCTAACGACTATCAGTTAGACACACTAATGCAGACCTGGTTCGCTAAGACCACCGCTCTGATACCAACTGAAATGACCCGTTCATATACATTATAAACAATTCACAATAGTTGATTACATTGCGAGGTATTTGACCTCTATATGATACATTTTACAAACATTGCATTCGTTTTTAAAAGACAAAATTTCTTTACATCGAAAATTGACAGGCATGCATACCATTTCATAATAACCACTATCCAACTATAAATTGATTTAATAATAATCTTTGATGAACTCAATGACTCGAATGCAACGTTCTTCGAAATATGCTATGAAAGACTCCAAGTAATATCTTTAAAATAAGCAAATGCACAGCGGAAGATTTCTTTAACACCTGAGAATAAACATGCTTTAAAGTGTCAACCAAAAGGTTGGTGAGTTCATTAGTTTATCATAATCATTTATTTCCATCATTTTAATAGACCACAAGAATTTCATTTCCAGTTCTCATAAATATACGTCCCATGCATAGAGACAAAAATAATCATTCATATGGTAAACACCTGGTAACCGACATTAACTAGATACATATAAGAATATCCCCTATCATTTCGGGATCCTTCTTCGGACATGATATAAATTTCGAAGTACTAAAGCATCCGGTACTTTGGATGGGGTTTGTTAGGCCCAATAGATCTATCTTTAGGATTCGCGTCAATTAGGGTGTATGTTCCCTAATTCTTAGATTACCAGACTAAAAAGGGGCATATTCGGTTTAATAATTCACCCATAGAATGTAGTTTCGATTACTTGTGTCTATTTCGTAAAACAATTATAAAAGCAGCGCATGTATTCTTAGTCCCAAAAATATATATTGCAAAAGCATTTAAAAAGGGGATAATGAAACTCACCATACTGTATTTCGTAGTAAAAATACATATAACGTCATTGAACAAGTGCAAGGTTGGCCTCGGATTCACGAACCTAAATTAATTATATATAATTATGTGTTGGTCAATATTTGTCTAACAAATTAGGCCAAGTCATAGTGTACCACAATCCTAATGCTCGAGACTAATATGCAAAAGTCAACAAAAGTAAATTTGACTCAAAATAATTTCCAAAAATCTATACATGATTAATATATAGTTTAAATATCGTCGTTTTATATTTTTAAATATTTTTAAAAGATTTATTAGAGTAAATAATATAATTTATTTATTAATAAATAAAATTTTATATTAAATTTATATAATATAATATACTTTTATATATATTAAGTAATAAAATTTATAGGGTTCATTTAATATCATAAAGATAATATGATAGGTATTATTAAAGTAAGTTATTACACGTAGTAAAATATGTTTGTATCACATATTTATTTGATAAAATAATATCTATAATGATAGTAAGTAAAAGTTGTATTATTTTGTAATAATAATAATTATTATAAAAATATCAATATTTATAGTTACTAAGATGACATTATGATAAAACGATAATTCTAATTATGATAAATTTAATATTTACGATAATTTTTAATATTATCTTTAAAATAATAATTCTATTTAAAATAATAATAATAATGATATTTTATAGTAACAATGACATTTCTATTAAAATGATATTTTTTGTTAAAATGATAGTTTTAATACTAACGATATTTTTAATAATAATAGTAATGATAAAAATAATAAGAATGATAATTTTATCTAAATCAATATCTTATAATATTTTAATTTCATCATGATACTCTTACTCATTATTTCCTAATTGTTTCGTTTAATAGCTTTTAATCGTCTTTTATATCGTGTTCATAATAATGATAATAATAGTAATCAAAATAATTAGGTGTTACAAATATTTGTTTTAATTACACTAATATTAATAATGATAGTTACTATAACATTTTTAACGATAATACTAATAATTATCTTAATGATAATATAGTAATAATAATAATAACAATGACAATATCCATTTTTAAATAATGATATATATATTAATAATGATAATAATAATAATAATACTAATAATAATAATAATAATAATAATAATAATAATAATAATTGGATAATAATAATAATAATACTAATTATAACTTTAACAATAATAACGATAGTAATAATAAAAAAAAATAACAATTTTTAATGATAAATCCATTTTATTGATAAAGATAATAATAATGATAATAATAAGATAAAACTAGAATGACGATAAAAACGACGATAATAATCATTTTTAATAAAAATATAGAAAATTCAATTGATTATAACTTCTAATCCGTTCATCGAAACCATTCGATATCTAAAGGAAAAGTCCTTAATTTTTCGCTAGCTTGCCAAGGACATGCATATCTTATACCTTATCTCAACCGCAAGTGTAACTAATTCAATATTCAACCTAACCTGTCTAAGGGCAATATCAAAAGTACAAGCATGCATAATCCTAAATACTCGAGCACTAGTCAGGGATACACTATTAGTATGTAAAAGTTAAATTATGAGTACTCACGTATCAATATTGAGATTCAATATTGCAGGAAAGGTACGTAGATGCAACGGAAATGATAAACACTATATTGACCTCACGAGCATACCCATAAACCATACTCAATCACCTCCATAGCTATAACCCATAATTTCCTTAATCCTATCCTACTCGAAAAACAATTTCGAAATCACTCGGACAGCACTCCGTCGTAATATTTTATGTATACTAATAATATCTTGAAATAATACGGAGTAAATATATATATGTAAATCGATTGAGAGAGTTTAGAGAAAAATATTTTCAAGTTTCTATGAAATAATGAAACCTATTGAATTCTATTTATAATAGATTTTTGAATTATTAAAGTGAATTATTAAAGTATGAATTATTAAAGTGAATTATTAAAGTATGAATTATTAAAGTGAATTATTAAAGTATGAATTATTAAAGTGAATTATTAAAGTATGAATTATTAAAGTGAATTATTAAAGTATGAATTATTAAAGTGAATTATTAAAGTTAAAGTAAAGTAAAAATAAAGTAAAGGTAAAGTTTAAGTATAGTAAAAGTATAAAACTATGTACGTATAATACGCGTATAAATATATATAATATTAATTTAAATCGTTATATATATTTAATAAAATAAAATATAAATATCGTTATCTTTATCATACTAGTTAAGTAATGAGTTGTCAAAAGTGGTTCTAGATATTTATAAAAGTTATATACGTTTTAATAATAAAGTTCTTTTTAAATTGAAAACATTTTTGTACGTTTGAAACTAAATAGATCAATCGAGTCTTTATGAGATTCAATCTTCCACTATCCTTTGTCTAGTTCTCAATGATTGACAATTTATTCTTTTTTATAAATCACTTTACCATTTTCCGAATATTGTTAAAACGGAAAGATTTCTCAAATCAACGTGGGTCTTTCAACAGAGACTTGTAATCATAATTCAATATATCTGATAATTCAATCATTTGATCTTATCTTCTAATTCCATTGATAAATATTTTGAAACAGATACAATCATATAAAGTATTTAATCTAATATTTTGTTTACGTTTCAAGTTATAATATATATACACATATACATATATAATCATATTCGTTTAATGGTTCATGAATCGTTGGAACATGGTCGAGGTTGAATGAATGTATGAACGTAGTTTAAAATTCTTGCAATTTAACTTAACAAATATTGCTTATCGTGTCGGAAACATATAAAGATTAAAGTTTAAATTTGGTTGGAAATTTCTGGGTTGTCACACCAATGATCAGCTCTTAGCAGCCCATGTGAGTCACCTAACACATGTGGGAACCATCATTTGCTAATTAGCATGAAATATCTCATAAAATTATAAAAATATGAGTAATCATTCATGACTTATTTACATGTAAACAAAATTACACATCCTTTATATCTAATCTGTGATGACCCGGGAATTTCTGACCAAATTTAAACTTGATCTTCATATGTTTCCGACATGATAAGCAAGGACTGTAAGGTTGAGTCTCAAAAACTTTAAACTGTGTTCATATATACATTTGACCTTTGACGAGTTCCGTCGATTCACGAACCTTTAATTGCAAACATAAATGTTGATATAAATAGTTATATATAATAAATTAAATATGTTAATGAACTATTATGTGATTTATAAAGATAAATTAAAATAACTAAAACTTGTTATTTTGAAATATATAGAGTATATTAAGTGTAATTGATTTCGAACATAAATTGTCAACGTTAACAAAGTATTAGATATATAATATTATACTTTGAGTTACGTGTTTCAATATTTATAATTAATATATGAGATATCTATGCATAAATGATACTATATGTATATTGTTAAAATGGATAACTATTAAATATATATAGTATATATTATATAAATATTAAATATTACATAATTAATAAAACGTGAAATTAATATGTAAATTTCGAGGTAAAATATAATTATTATATTAATATTAGTATCATTACTTTCATAATTATTATTAAAGTTAATATTAGTATTATTAATAGTATTATTATTACTGTTACAGTTGTAAATTATAAATTCTAATAAATCTAGGGTTACCAAGATAACAATTTTAAATATAAATTGAAATTATAAATTTATTATGATTAGCTACTATTATTTTTGTAATTAGTATTTTTATCAAATATCATTATTATTGATATCATCCGTATTATTAGTAATATTTTGACATTATTATTAATATTATTATTATTATTAATAGTATTGTTATTAATATCATTAATTACATTATTAATAATAATATTATTATTATTATTTACTATAACAACATTTTTATTTATATGTGATTGTAATTGAATAAAACACAGATATATACAATACGCTAGTAATCAGGGCACCCCACTATCTGTTTTTTATTTTTTTTGTTTCTTTCTGTTGTCGATTCTCTTCATCTTATTTAACTTCTATCGACATTGGTATACAATAATGCAATCCGTGAATAACCAGTGCTTCAACTCCAATCATCAATTCGTTTTATATATTAAACACTGCATTGTGGAAATCAAAAACTAAAAAAAAAAAAAAAAGAAACTGCTCGGCACTCTATACAATTTCTTTTTTACTAAAACTTGAATTCGAGTCGTTTTTCAAAATCCAAGAATGTAGAGTTGTTAGGAATCAAGTATGTAAACTTTCTTCAAAATCTCAAATCCCAATTTATTATATCCACTTCGAATTTTCGAGTCAAAGTTTTGAAAATAAAAAGTCAACAAATCGTTCATCACGAAATTCGAGTTTGTTGTTGCAAACCAACTGCAATTAACGATCCTTATAGTTTCTATAGATGATTATGAAATTCTTTTGTGTTATAACATTTATCTATAATGTTGTAAAAATTGAAAAACGAATTTTTTTAAAGAAAAACGGCGACAACAGCGTTGAATGCTGTATCTTTTTTTTTTATACAAAAATCACATTTTTTTAATGTATTAATGTTTACAAGTTTTAATAAATCACAAAATCGATTTTTTTGTTATGCTTTTAACCTTCACAGTCGATTATAGTCTAGTGAAGAAGAAGGGTATAGGGAAAGACAGATACATAGTTTAAATAAATAAAAGGTGGGGATATTATCAGAAAGGTAGACGCAGAGGAGTGGTTAAGGGATCGTTCGGGTTATCGAGGGGTCGTGGGTTCGATTCCTGGCCTGGGCAGAATGCTTATTTTTTTTTAGGTAACTCTATTGTTACTAACTATTATTATTATTATTATTATTATTATTATTATTATTATTATTATTATTATTATTATTATTATTATTATTATTATTATTATTATTATTATTATTATTATTATTATTATTATTATTAATATCATTATTAATTATTCCCATTGTTATTATTATTATTATTGTTATTATTAGTATTAAAATTTTGATCTTTGTTATTTACCATTTATTATTATTATTATTATTATGATTAGATTATAGTAATATATTTATTATCAATATTATTAATGTATGTGTACTATTAATATGAAGATAATCAAAAATTTATTAATTTCCCCAGTATTAGTATTATTATCATTATTAAGCATTAGTATTATTATTAACCCAGTTATAATTATTATTATTATCATTAATAGTATTATGAGCATTATTATTATATCACTGTTATTATTATTAATAAAAGTATTATTATTATAGATACTATGGTTATTATATTTATTACTATCATTGTTATTATCGTTAGTATTATAATTATCATCATAAATACTATATTCATTATTATTATTTTTATCATTATTATCTATATCAAAATCAATGAATGTAGTTTTATTTAAAATCTTATAATTATTAGTATTATGAATATTAACACAAGTATTATTATTATTAATAGTATCATTTTCATTAATGTAAGAATCATTAACAATATTATTATTATTAAAAAGTTATATAATTATTACTAAAAGTATCATTATTTTAATCTATCATTATTTTCACAAAAACTATTATTTATGCTATCATTATTATTATTATTAGTAATAGTAATATTAAAAGTATTATTTTTATCATTATACCTATTCTAGTATTATTATAACTATATTTTGTAAACAAAAGACTGTTTATATAAAAAGATATATAATACAAGACTTAACTGTATTAATATTGTTATTTATTTAAATATATAAAATAACATATATAAAATATTAATATAAAAATTTCATCAGTAATAAGTTATAAATATAAACTTGTTCGATTACGATTATATATTTTAATATATATACAAATGATATAGGTTCGTGAATCCGAGGCCAACCTTGCATCGTTTAGTTGTTCAATGTCGTTATATGTATTTTTACTACAAAATACAATACAGTGAGTTTCATTTACCTTTTTACCCTTTATATTTTTGGGCTGAGAATACTTGCGCAATTTTTATAAATGTTTTACGAAATAGACACAAGTAATCGAAACTACATTATATGGATGAATGATCGAAATCGAATATGCCCCTATTTAGTCTGGTAATCTAAGAATTAGGGACCAGACACCCTAATTGACGCGAACTCTAAAGATAGATCTATCGGGCCCAACAAGCCCCATCCAAAGTACCAGATGCTTTAGTACTTCGAAATTTATATCATGCCCGATGGAGGATCCCGGAATGATGGGGATATTCTTATATGCATCTTGTGAATGTCGGTTACCAGGTGTTCACCATATGAATGATTTTTGTCTCTATGCATGGGACGTATATTTATGAGAAATGGAAATATGAAATCTTGTGGTCTATTAAAATGATGGAAATGATTATTTATGTTAAACTAATGAACTCACCAACCTTTTGGTTGACACTTGAAAGCATGTTTATTCTCAGGTACGAAAGAAATCTTCCGCTGTGCATTTGCTTAATTTAAGGATATTACTTGGAGTCAGTCATGACATATTTCAAAAGACGTTGCATTCGAGTCGTCGAGTTCATCAAGATTATTATTAAGTCAATTATAGTTGGATATATTATGATATGGTATGCATGCTGTCCACTTTCGATGTAATGAAAGTTTGTCTTTTCAAAAATGAATGCAATGTTTGTAAAATGTATCATATAGAGGTCAAGTACCTCGCGATGAAATCAATTGTAACGTATTCGCCCTGATGGATTAGGACGGGTCGTTTCAGTTGGTATCAGAGCGGTGGTCTTAGCAAACCAGGTCTTGCATTAGTGTGTCTAACTGATAGTCGTTAGGATGCATCAGTGAGTCTGGACTTCGACCGTGTCTGCATGTCATAAGTTTTGCTTATCATTTCTAGTCAGAAATTATCTGCTTATCATCCTTAGAAAATTACCTATTTATCATTCTTAGTCTAGACACGTTTTACTGCATTGACTGCATGAATAGTGTATAGAAAAAAAAATTCATATCTTAGTGTATCTGTTATTGTTACCTTTGCCTGACAGCTTCTGTTGATTCCTCCGTAACTTATGGGATTTTAGTATTATATATGCATATGTAAATTATGTATTGCAGGGTATTAATCTACATCCTATAATCTATTTCTTATCGAAAATCATTCATCTGATCGTACGAGATGAATCCCTCAACCAGTTCGAATTCCTCGGATTTCGACAGCTATTCCAATATGGAGTTTCACCTAAGCTCCGAAAGCAGTGTCACCAGAATGAATCAACCAATTATCCATCCCCAATTCATCTGATGGGTTCGTTGTCGACTTAATCGATGGAGACGCGCAGACGGCGATCCCTTCCACTAACCGAATTCACTTCTTGATGAAGAACCTGAAGCACTTACCGGCGAACCTGTTCGTAACACCATTTTCACTCTCATTTCCCGAATTTCTCACCACGACTATATCATAACTCAGATTCTAAACCTTATTCATCCACTCGTCCGACCGACAATCATCCCGGAATAATAGAAGAAGTCAACGAACTTCACGCTCGAATAATTAATTTGGAAAACGTGGTGCAAAACCTACCAGCTTCAACAACAGCACCGACAACACCAGTACCACCAACAACCTAAGTTTCAACATCACACACCTCAACATCTCAATCTGTACCTCGAGTATAATCATTGTTCTACATATCGTTCTACATCATTTATTTTCGTTCGACATGGCGATCATGTAATCTCTAATGTTTTAGAGATTATATATTCTTGTTCTAACGGTAAATCAAATGAGTTTAATATCATATTAACTCATTAAATCCATGATTACATCTGAAGAAAATATATATATATATATATATATATATATATATATATATATATATATATATATATATATATATATATATATATATATATATATATATGTATATGTTTTCATAAAGATTGTAATTAAAAATTCTTTTGTACAAACTGCTAATGGTGAAAACATTTTAACAGGTAGGTAATACCCAAAGAATATTTAGATTTCATATTAATAAGTTACACTGTACATTCTTCGAATCTGATTCAACAATCATTTACTATCCTATTTATAACCACCGATATACAAATCCGTTCACCACCAAATAACCAATTTCATTCAATTTTCTAATTGAATTTTGACCTATCAAAATTCAACAAGTGGCATAATGAAGAAAACATTGGACAAAATAAAATTTGTTAGAAACAAACAAATTAACTATGAGAAATATTGTTAAGAATCCACGCTAACAGAATCCTAGCTAACTGTTCCTAGCTAACTGTTAATTCCGTATCGCAATTTATTTATCGCAATTTAATTATCGCAATTTACATTCTCGCAATTTTATTTATCGTCATTTAATTTCTGTTATTTACTTTACGCACTTTATTTATCGTCATTTAATTTCTGTTATTTATTTTTACGCACTTTAAATATCGGGACACGTATACAAGGTTTTGACATATCATATCGACGCATCTATATATATTATTTGGAATAACCATAGACACTCTATATGCAGTAATGATCGAGTTCTCTATACATGGTTGAGGTTGATTCTATAATAATATATATATTTTGAGTTGTGATCGAGTCTGAGACATGTACACGGGTCACGATACGTATTAATTAATTCAAATATTATATATTAAACTATATATGAATTATTGAATTACAAACTGTGAACTATCAACTGAAGATTAACAACACTGGATAATTAAAATGAATTAAAATATTGATTATAACATATGAAACTAAACAATTCTTCAAGTTTGCCACTTGATTTCATCTTAAACCTCATTTGTATCTTGACAATTCTAATCTGCGTTCAAACCTTTCATGATTCTTAAAAACACCTCAATTGAAAGGATGAACCAACCACACTTCATCTATAGAAGAAAATATTGACGCATATAGTTATGCACCTGAAAACTCCCGGACCCTAAGTAAAAGTTTAACACGGGTCTGTGTTAGCTCATTTGGCATTGTTATTACCAAAAATAACATTGCAACTCTTTTTCAAATTAGCCAATTTTATCACAGCTTCAACAAATCAACTTCAACTTCCATTCGAATTAGCCTTATTATAACCTCGATATATAAGTTTTCCTGTCATCATCGTTACCAAACAACCGTTTATATTTCACCACATTACCAGTAAAATTACCAGCAACTTCAATGAATTTGGACTTTTTGAAAAATCATTATATTCATTGAAACCCCATCTAGTAATCATCTATACCCTGTAACAATAATTGCCATACCAATTACCGGGAATCAGCAATCAGTATTTCGAATCTCGTAGCATTTCTACATCAATAGTTATATGTATACATATAACAATTATCTCCTAGGATTACGATCTTCAATTCTGAAATTTTGAAAAGGCACCCAGTTTACGAATCGATACTCTGAATGTTGGAAAAGCTCAGAAACGTTGGAACTGGAAAACGGATAAAGTTAACCATGAAGGAGACCAAGGACAAATACAAGGACCATACCCTATATTCAAAGAATCCAGATAATTCTGGATCCGTTGAAATCTTTAGAGAATATCTTGCTCCGAAGTCATGTTAAAATCTTGCGGAAAATCTTTCTCCATCAACCATCGAACTTAGAAATTCCAAAATATCATCATCAATATCTTCGATATTTCTGAGGATATTTTCATAAATATTCTCGTCCGAAATTATATACCTCTTCGTGCTTCCTGTGTATCATTATATTGGAAACATTCAATAGAAAATTTAGTACCGAAAAGCAGATTATGCGAAACTATGAAGAAAGCCGTGGACAAATCACAAAGAATAAGTTTGACTTCAAAGAATCCAAATGATTCTGTTTCTGATGAAATCTTTAGCGAATACCTTGCTTTCGAATCTAAACCCTTACGGATAAATCATCTTCATCATCCATCGATATTAGAAATTCCAAGATATCATCGTATCTTTCATTATAAATATCCTCCATATTTCTGAAAATATTTTCATAACTGTTCCTATCTGAAATCATTAATTTTTTCGTGCTATCAGTGTTACATCATATAGAAACTGTTAGTTTCTATATTCTGTAAACTTTCGAGCTAAAAATATGAATGTTATTGAAGTAATGTTGGGAACTGAAGCATGAGTTAGTATAATATAATGACACTTGATCAACGTGATTATATTACAATAATTCATGCTGAGTTTCTAATGGGACATGATGATTCACAGATCATAACGTCATCATGTGCCATGTTACATGACTCTTTCATTCTGCTTAACTTCTGAACATATCAAGAAAGTATATTCTTGATAGTTCTATTAACAATGATTCTAATAATTTGACAAATCAAATCGTACGATTTTGTTCTTTCTTGGTTAGAACATTAAGTTCATTCGAAACTCCATACTTACGAATTCTGGACCATTATTCGCTTGACTTGAAGTCGGGAAGAGAAAACAAAAGAATAGAACTTCAAAATATAAGAAAAATATAAAGCCCAATAACAACACGGAAATTACAAACCGTGTATATCAATGTTTATTGCAACATAAAGACACAGGAGAATTAAAAACACTATAACCCCAAGGGCGAAGTAGAAGTAAACAGATTCTTCTGGTGGAAGATTAAAAAGAAGGATGACAGAAATGATAATTAGAAAATATCAGGGATTAGAAAGTATAGGAATGGTGAGAATAATGGAACGGAAGAGTTTAATTTATAATGGGAATATCAGACAGAGTAATCGAGGCAGATCACCGTATTTAATTATAGAGATCTTAATTTCCTTATTCGCCGAAGAATCAAACCTTTTAGATTTCAAAGATTTCCTTTAGATCTCTTGAATTCCGGAATTCAAACGTGACCACTGTAGGGATTTAACAAGTTTCAATATCCTTAAAACCATTTATTAGTAAGCTTGCGGAAGCGTGTTAATATGAGTATGTTTAGCCGTTTAAGAACTTGTTAATCATTCAACCATTTAAATGTAAATCCCATGGATCAAGTTGTGAAATAATACTTACTAATTTACAAGAAAGGATAGTGTTTATACCTCCTCAAAACAAGTTTGAGGGTTCTTCAAAATGAGCAGAAAGTTTGAAGGAGATGATGATGAATGGAGCCTCTAACTTGAAGCCTCAAGCAAATAATACCCCAAGCAATAACCCCAACACCTTTGCCTTTAGTTAGAATTTGTTTGACACTTAAAATGAACTTGCAAAAGCAAACTTAGAATCCTCCTTTGGTCCCTAAACAGCCACGGCCAAACAGCAGCTGAGGGAGAGTTTTTTTCCAGTTTTTTCTTCAAGTGTATTGATGTGTTTGCATGTATTAGTTGAGTCAAGGCATTGGTAAACTACTTAAGCATGTGCCTTAGTAGTTGTGCTACCTTAAAAGTGATAAAACAAGGCATGGGTGTCTCCTTGGAGACTCCAAAATTCTGCACACTTTTGAATATATAATAAGGTTTATATTTTTATAAAACATGTTATAAAATACTTGTAATTTATATAAAACTTATTATATAAAGTATGCATTTGTTAAGTCACTTATTTTATAAACCAATTTTATAAAATATAACACAACATAATTATTTAAACCTATAAATAATTAAATACACATCATATGTAAATTATCCAAATAATTTATCTCAAGTGATTATAATTTAGAAAACCGATTTTCTAAAGTTCAAGTGTCGCGTATTCATTTAACAATCCAACCGTTAAAATAATTACATATAAAGTGTTGGTAAGCTTGTTATTGGGTATGACCCGACTTGGATCATAACATAGTGGCCACGTTAATTTAATATGTCTCTCGGGCACACGAAATACCTTCAATCTCCCACTTGCACGAGGAACATAAGAAATTAATGCAAGTGATGGATACCACCTAACGACCGTCCATCACCCCCAATATGTTATGACTTTGTGCCATTCAATAACATCATCCCTTTCGAGTTCCCATCTCGAATATGAATAGGTGAATCTTTACATTATATCCTTTCATCCTAGATGTCATGTTAAATCCAAGAGATATAGAGTGATCACTCTCTTCTAGATTTAACTTTTCAGGCCTTAAACATCTGACTCTCAACGAATAAGAGGGACAAATTCCATCTTGACTACATACGTCCTAGATATATACCTTGCATTATACCTGAGCTCTTCCTTATGAACTACCATGTTTCAGAATAGCGAAGGAAAGATTCAAGGCACAATACTTGGTAAATATCCGAACCCAATATGTATCTCAGGTCAGAGGATACAATGATATTCGCCTTTACTCAAGATTACATGTGATCAACCACAAAGGCTCCATTTAGTAAATCTTGACGGCGGGTCTTCCAATATTTGTATCCCACAAATATCTATGAACCTTGGTTGCAACCTTGCCCTACATTCATCCCGTGAATGTACACCAATCCAAGTTCATAATAGTCTAAACCTCACACTTGTTCCCACAAATGTGATCGACTACGGAATTTAGAATAATTACTTATTCATGGATAAAATATGCAAAATAAGAACATAACTCAAAATAAATTAATACCATAATTATATTAATGAGTTTGAACAATTTCGTTCCATTACAATACTTAAAACAGATCATGACCAATCACTAGAATATCGAAGCCCTAATGCACAAACATGTCCAGCATGTTTTGGTCCATGTAAGAGCTTCGTGAGAGGATCCGCTATATTAAGATCTGAGTGAACTTTGCGAATACATATCTTTCCCTTTTCAACTTCATCCCTTATGTAGTTAAATCTCCGCTCAATGTGACGGGTCTTTTGGTGAGCACAAGGTTCTTTGATTTGAGCAATCGCACCCTCGTTGTCACAAAAGATCTCAAGAGGGTCCTGAATGGAAGGGACTACTCCTAAGTCGTCGATGAATTTCTTCATCCATGCAGCTTCCTGAGCTGCCAATGATGCGGTGATGTACTCCGACTCTGTAGTGGATAATGCAACAACATCCTGTTTTGAACTCTTCCAAGAGACTGCACCTCCATTTAACGTGAAGACATAACCGGATTGTGATCGAGAATCATCTCGATCAGTTTGGAAACTCGCGTCTACGTAACCCTTTACAGCGAGTTCCTCCTCACCAGACCCGTATATAAGAAACATATCCTTAGTCCTCCTAAGGTATTTCAATATACTTTTAACAGCAATCCAATGACTGTTTCCTGGGTTATTCTGGTATCTACTTGTCAGGCTAAGAGCGCATGACACATCCGGTCTAGTACATATCATTGCATACATGATTGACCCAATGGCAGAAGCATATGGGACTTTCTTCATTCTCTCCTGTTCATCTTTCGTGGTGGGGCACTGAGATGAACTGAGAAGTGTTCCCTTTTGAATAGGTACCAAACCTTTCTTAGAGTTCTCCATCTTGAACCTTTTCAAGATCTTTTCAATGTATGCACTTTGATTTAAACCTATCAGTTTCTTGGATCTATCCCTGTAGATCCCAATCCCCAAAACGTATTGTGCTTCTCTAAGACCCTTAATGGAGAAGCATTTGCTTAACCAAGTTTTAACACCTTGCATTGCCGGAATATCATTTCCAAATAACAATATATCATCCACATATAGTACAAGGAACATGTTAGTGCTCCCACTAGCTTTCTTGTATACACAAGCTTCATCACCATTTTTAATGAAGCCAAATTTCTTGGTCTCCTCATTAAAACGATGATTCCACATTCTAGATGCTTGTTTCAATCCGTAGATTGACTTCTTTAACTTGCATACCTTCTTAGGATATTTCGGATCAACAAAACCTTCAGGCTGAACCATGTAGACATCTTCCTCAAGATGTCCGTTTAGGAAAGCGGTCTTGACATCCATTTGCCATATTTCATAATCATAATGAGCAGCAATGGCAAGTAATATCCTAATAGACTTTAGCATTGCCACCGGCGAAAAAGTTTTATCATAGTCAACCCCTTGAGTTTGAGTGAAACCTTTTGCTACAAGTCTAGCTTTATATGTATCCAAATTTCCATGTATGTTGGTTTTCATTTTGAACAGCCATTTACAATCAACTAGCCTAGAGCCAGGAGGTTGCACAACAAGTTCCCAAACTTGGTTGTCATACATGGATTGCATCTCAGCATTCATGGCTTCCTGCCATTTATCTTTATCAATCCTTGATAAAGCATCTTGGTAGTTTATTGGTTCATCCAAATCAACCACATAGCAACCATCCATGAGAAACCCATATCTCTCAGGAGGATTACTAATCCTACCAGATCTGCGAACGTCCTGTGTATTTTGATCATCCATTTGATCACTCTCAACATTTTCATGTTGAGTGCTAGTGTCAGCCAATTGTGTATCATCTACTTGATCTTGAACCTCCTCAAGATCTATCTTCCTTTCACTATTTCCTTCCATTAGGAACTTAGTTTCAAGGAATTCCGCCTTCCGAGCAACAAATACATTCTGCTCGGATGGATCATAGAAATAATATCCCATATCATCCTTGGGATATCCTATGAAGATACACTTCGTGGATCGAGCATTCAACTTATTAGGGACGTAACGCTTAGGGTAAGCTTCACATCCCCATACCTTTAAGTATGATAGAGATGGAGGTTTTCTAAACCACATCTCATGAGGTGTTCGTTCCACTTTCTTGGTTGGGGCCATATTTAAAATACGAGCCGCGGAGCATAGACAATAACCCCAAAATGATAGAGGTAACGAGCTTCTAGCCATCATAGATCGAACCATATCCATTAGGGTTCGGTTCCTCCTTTCGGAAACTCCATTCAGTTGGGGTGTTCCAGGAGGAGTGAGTTGTGAGATAATCCCACAACTTCTAAGATGATCTTGGAAAGCATCGCTTAGGTATTCACCTCCTCTATCGGTACGAAGTACCTTGATTGTCTTATTGAGTTGATTTTGTACTTCATTTTGATACTCTTTGAATGCTTCAAAAGTTTCGTCCTTATGTTTTAACAAGTAGACATATCCGAAACGGCTGAAGTCATCAATGAAAGTAACGAAGTATCTTTCACCATTCCTAGTTATGGGCTTAAAGGGTCCACATACATCCGAATGTATTAATCCCAATAAGTCCTTAGCCCTTTCATAGGTCCCTTTGAAAGGTGCTTTAGTCATTTTGCCTTGTAAACAAGATTTACATACATCAAACGATTCTAGTTCATTTAATTTCAAAAGGCCATTCTTTTGGAGTGTATGCATTCGATT
The DNA here is from genome assembly GCF_046630445.1 of Rutidosis leptorrhynchoides. Lineage (NCBI taxonomy): Eukaryota > Viridiplantae > Streptophyta > Magnoliopsida > Asterales > Asteraceae > Rutidosis > Rutidosis leptorrhynchoides. Next base: position 207,368,619 of record NC_092340.1, read on the forward strand.
CTTGTTTATGTGACCAAGGCGACAATGCCATAAGTAGGAATCACTCAAATCCCTTTTGAGTTTCTTGGTGCTAGTATGGTATATTGAGCTACTAGATGATGTGTCATCGTGAACCAATTCATAAATTCCATTTGAAGGCGAAGCCTTAAAATAAAATACATTATCTAAATAAACGTGGATATCATCATTAACAAAATTAAGATAAAAACCCCCTTGTTTTAAACAGGAAACTGAAATAATGTTTCGACATAAATCCGGTGCATACAAAACATTGTTCAAAATAAGTTCCAAACTACTTGGAAGCTTTAATACAAAGTCTCCTTGAGCCTTCACTTGCACTTTGGCTCCATTACCCATAAAGAGACTTGATGTTCCCGTTTTCTTGCTACTTCTTTTGAACCCCTGCAAAGAATTGCAAATGTGAGTTCCACATCCAGTGTCTAATACCCATGTATTAGAAGAAGTAATACTAAGCTCTATATATACCATATATATGTTACCTGAGGATTGCCCCGCATCCCTCTTTTCCTTCAACTCCTTAAGGTAGACCGGGCAATTGCGTTTCCAGTGACCCATTTCACCGCAACCGAAGCACGGGTCTTCCTTGGGGTTTGCTTGTCCGGCAACCTTTTGCTTCTTGTTCTTGTTTTTGGTTGGGGTAACCATCCTCCCCTTTCCCTTGCCTTGATGGGCGGGTCCTTTCCTCTTAGCCGCCTTTGGCTTAGAGGTGTTGTTACCTTTGGACCCACTATCATTGATCATTAGCACGGGTGAAGCCCTCTTACCCATGCTAGTTTCGGCCGTCCTTAACATGCCATGAAGTTCACCAATGGTCTTATCCATCCCATTCATATTGTAATTAATTACAAATTGGTCAAACCTCTTTGACAGGGAGTTTAGGATAAGATCAGTGGCTAGCTCATTAGATATGTTGAGATTAAGACGGTTTGCGCGATCAATAAGGCTTTTCATTTTGAGGACATAAGAGGATACAGATTGGGTGTCATCCATACGACATGCATGTAGCGCTCGAACCGTTTCGAAGCGATCGACACGTGCTTGTTGAAGGAACATCTCCTTCAATTGCGTAATCATGTCATATACACTATGATGTTCGAAATCCTTTTGGAGTTCGGGTATCATAGTCCCAAGAATTAGGCAAACGACTTGCACCGAATCGGCGCAATACTTGTCATAATAAGCCATGCCCTCTAGATCTTCCTCATCCGGTTGGTCGGGAATAGGGTCCTCCAACACATACGCTTTATCCTCAAGTTTGAGGACAATTCTAAGATTGCGGAACCAATCCATAAAGTTCGTATGGTTGAGTTTGTCTTTCTCGAGGAGAGACCTTAACGATAGGTTGTTCAAGTTAATAGGTGCATTTTGCATGTTGTTGTTATTGGCGGCCATCTACAAAATTTAACAAAGTTCATTTAAGTATCGATTTTAAATTTAATAAACAATACCCTTTTAAATTTTAATTGACTTATTAAATATTAGAATCCAACGGTAAATCAAATTTCGGTTAGGTGACCTTTATCCCGTTATTTGATTTAGCTAGGTAGTCATTTATATGACAATTGCAATCCTTTTGCAACTTCTAAATTATGGGATCATACAATCCTTTTGCATGGCATATTTATCCCATCAACGCCTATTTGTTTCTCATGCTTCGGTGACCTTAAGTTCATGATTCCCAAATCAAGTCGTCCTACTTGTGTAAACATGTAAAATTAACATACAAGTGGTTAGGTGACCTTTATCCCACAAGCATGCGAATTTTACCTTAACCATATTAGTTAGCTCATAACGGTTAGGTGACCTTTATCCCATTATGAGTTCCCTACTATGTTTAAGTGTCCCACAAAAGGATGGCGTTGAACTTGTTTACCTTGTCGATTAAGGGATTTTAAGTTTTCGTTAATTCTAGTTTAAGAAAACATTTATGCCATACACCAACATGCATTTAGTGTATGGTACTTATGAAAAACCAATTTCATGTCTTGTAATTGAGCCAATTACTTGATATAAACCATTTTATATACGTTATCCTTTTCATGTTCTTAATAACCATTTATTAAGGTTTTTGGTTGCCTTTTTCAATTTAACCATTTAAATTTCCGTTTTGCATGTCGTTAATACGTCTAATTTAACCAATTAAATTTTCATTTTGTTTGTTGTTAATTTGTGTGATTAATTTGTTGCAATCAAACATACAATCCATAAACATACAAACAACTACACATGCAAAATAAGTATGTTCACAATCTAGCCATTTTGGTGGACATTTGTTTAGCCGAAAACAAATGTCACCGGGTAAGGGTTAATCATACAAAGTAGGAGATTTCAAATCTCCCACTTAATCTTGCATCCATATGCTCCTTGTGTTCTTCAAGTCTTCATCACCTTGTATCTTCATTTTTACAAAATATATATCCTAATACATTTTATCTAGAAAATGAAATTACAACCTATTCTATTTTACATACCAAATATAAAATGAATTACATAACCAAATGAAATAATTATTACAAACCAATTGAACAATTATTACATGCCATTGAATAATTATTATTACAAACCAAATGAATATAACAAATCAACCAAATATAGCATGCAATCAACACAAGGTCAAGGCATAGATTGTGAACTTCAACATGCAACCAAATATGAACCAAATGGAAGAGCCCAAACCCACTTTTGGACCCTAACCAATTCGGCATTAAACATAAACCCACCCAAATCCAACAATTTTTGCATTCTTCTTTCATGCATGTACTTAGAATGCAAAGTTGATGGGTTTTAAAACAACAATTCGAAGCATATTTCAACAACCTCGGCTCTGATACCATTGTAGGGATTTAACAAGTTTCAATATCCTTAAAACCATTTATTAGTAAGCTTGCGGAAGCGTGTTAATATGAGTATGTTTAGCCGTTTAAGAACTTGTTAATCATTCAACCATTTAAATGTAAATCCCATGGATCAAGTTGTGAAATAATACTTACTAATTTACAAGAAAGGATAGTGTTTATACCTCCTCAAAACAAGTTTGAGGGTTCTTCAAAATGAGCAGAAAGTTTGAAGGAGATGATGATGAATGGAGCCTCTAACTTGAAGCCTCAAGCAAATAATACCCCAAGCAATAACCCCAACACCTTTGCCTTTAGTTAGAATTTGTTTGACACTTAAAATGAACTTGCAAAAGCAAACTTAGAATCCTCCTTTGGTCCCTAAACAGCCACGGCCAAACAGCAGCTGAGGGAGAGTTTTTTTCCAGTTTTTTCTTCAAGTGTATTGATGTGTTTGCATGTATTAGTTGAGTCAAGGCATTGGTAAACTACTTAAGCATGTGCCTTAGTAGTTGTGCTACCTTAAAAGTGATAAAACAAGGCATGGGTGTCTCCTTGGAGACTCCAAAATTCTGCACACTTTTGAATATATAATAAGGTTTATATTTTTATAAAACATGTTATAAAATACTTGTAATTTATATAAAACTTATTATATAAAGTATGCATTTGTTAAGTCACTTATTTTATAAACCAATTTTATAAAATATAACACAACATAATTATTTAAACCTATAAATAATTAAATACACATCATATGTAAATTATCCAAATAATTTATCTCAAGTGATTATAATTTAGAAAACCGATTTTCTAAAGTTCAAGTGTCGCGTATTCATTTAACAATCCAACCGTTAAAATAAATACATATAAAGTGTTGGTAAGCTTGTTATTGGGTATGACCCGACTTGGATCATAACATAGTGGCCACGTTAATTTAATATGTCTCTCGGGCACACGAAATACCTTCAACCACGTCAAAGGTTAAGACGCACCTTATGTTCTAAATTCAACCATGACTAGTCAAAAGTTATAATGAAACTTGTGTTTCTCAATTCACTATTTAGAATAGATTCATTCGTACTCTTTGAATAATCGAATTGTTTTATCTGTATTATTCAATAATGATAAAACTCTATTTATCAGCTCATATTCGTCAGGAAAACATTTTTATTGTTAATCATGACCACCTCAATCAAATTTCGGGACGAAATTTCTTTAACGGGTAGGTACTGTGATGACCCGGGAATTTCCGACCAAATTTAAACTTGATCTTCATATGTTTCCGACACGATAAGCAAGGACTGTAAGGTTAAGTCTCAAAAACTTTAAACTGTGTTCATGTATACATTTGACCTTTGACTATTTCTGTCGATTCACGAACCTTTAATTGCAAACATAAATGTTGATATAAATAGTTATATATAATAAATTAAATATGTTAATGAACTATTATGTGATTTATAAAGATAAATTAAAATAACTAAAACTTGTTATTTTGAAATATATAGAGTATATTAAGTGTAATTGATTTCGAACATAAATTGTCAACGTTAACAAAGTATTAGATATATAATATTATACTTTTAGTTACGTGTTTCAATATTTATAATTAATATATGAGATATCTATGCATAAATGATACTATATGTATATTGTTAAAATGGATAACTATTAAATATATATAGTATATATTATATAAATATTAAATATTACATAATTAATAAAGCGTGATATTAATATGTAAATTTTGAGGTAAAATATAATTATTATATTAATATTAGTATCATTACTTTCATAATTATTATTAAAGTTAATATTAGTATTATTAATAGTGTTATTATTACTGTTACAGTTGTAAATTATAAATTCTAATAAATCTAGGGTTACCAAGATAACAATTTTAAATATAAATTGAAATTATAAATTTATTATGATTAGCTACTATTATTTTCGTAATTAGTATTTTTATCAAATATAATTATTATTGATATCATCCGTATTATTAGTAATATTTTGACATTATTATTAATATTATTATTATTATTAATAGTATTGTTATTAATATCATTAATTACATTATTAATAATAATATTATTATTATTATTTACTATAACAACATTTTTATTTATATGTGATTGTAATTGAATAAAACACAGATATATACACTACGCTAGTAATCAGGGCACCCCACTATCTGTTTTTTATTTTTTTATTTTTTTTGTTTCTTTCTGTTGTCGATTCTCTTCATCTTATTTAACTTCTATTGACATTGGTATACAATAATGCAATCCGTGAATAACTAGTGCTTCAACTCCAATCATCAATTCGTTTTATATATTAAACACTGCATTGTGGAAATCAAAAAGTAAAAAGAAAAAAAAAAGAAACTGCTCGGCACTCTGTACAATTTCTTTTTTACTAAAACTTGAATTCGAGTCGTTTTTCAAAATCCAAGAATGTAGAGTTGTTAGGAATCAAGTATGTAAACTTTCTTCAAAATCTCAAATCCCAATTTATTATATCCACTTCGAATTTTCGAGTCAAAGTTTTGAAAATAAAAAGTCAACAAATCGTTCATCACAAAATTCGAGTTTGTTGTTGCAAACCAACTGCAATTAACGATCCTTATAGTTTCTATAGATGATTATGAAATTCTTTTGTGTTATAACATTTATCTATAATGTTGTAAAAATTGAAAAACGAATTTTTTTTAAGAAAAACAGCGACAGCAGCGTTGAATGCTGTTTCTTTTTTTTTCGTTTATTTTTTTTTACAAAAATCACATTTTTTTAATGTATTAATGTTTACAAGTTTTAATAAATCACAAAATCGATTTTTTTGTTATGCTTTTAACCTTCACAGTCGATTATAGTCTAGTGAAGAAGAAGGGTATAGGGAAAGACTGAAACATAGTTTAAATGAATAAAAGGTGGGGATATTATCAGAAAGGTAGACGCAGAGGAGTGGTTAAGGGATCGTTCGGGTTATCGAGGGGTCGTGGGTTCGATTCCTAGCCTGGGCAGAATGCTTATTTTTTTTAGGTAACTCTATTGTTACTAACTATTATTATTATTATTAATATCATTATTAATTATTACCATCATTATTATTATTATTATTGTTATTATTAGTATTAAAATTTTGATCTTTGTTATTTACCATTTATTATTATTATTATGATTAGATTATAGTAATATATTTATTATCAATATTATTAATGTATGTGTATTATTAATATGAAGATAATCAAAAATTTATTAATTTCCCCAATATTAGTATTATTATCATTATTAAGCATTAGTATTATTATTAACACAGTTATAATTATTATTATCATTATTATCATCATTAATAGTATTATGAGCATTATTATTATATCACTGTTATTATTATTATTATAGATACTATGGTTATTATATTTATTACTATCATTGTTATTATCGTTAGTATTATAATTATCATCATAAATACTATATTCATTATTATTATTTTTATCATTATTATCTATATCAAAATCAATGAATGTAGTTTTATTTAAAATCTTATAATTATTAGTATTATGAATATTAACACAAGTATTATTATTATTAATAGTATCATTTTCATTAATGTAAGTATCATTAACAATATTATTATTATTAAAAAGTTATATAATTATTACTAAAAGTATCATTATTTTAATCTATCATTATTTTCACAAAAACTATTATTTATGCTATCATTATTATTATTAGTAATATTAAAAGTATTATTTTTATCATTAAACCTATTCTAGTATTATTATAACTATATTTTGTAAACAAAAGACTGTTTATATAAAAAGATATATAATACAAGACTTAACTGTATTAATATTGTTATTTATTTAAATACATAAAATAACATATATAAAATATTAATATAAAAATTTCACCAGTAATAAGTTATAAATATAAACTTGTTCGATTACGATTATATATTTTAATATATATACAAATGATATAGGTTCGTGAATCCGAGACCAACCTTGCATCGTTTAGTTGTTCAATGTCGTTATATGTATTTTTACTACAAAATATAATACAGAGAGTTTCATTTACCTTTTTACCCTTTATATTTTTGGGCTGAGAATACATGCGCAATTTTTATAAATGTTTTACGAAATAGACACAAGTAATCGAAACTACATTATATGGTTGAATGATCGAAATCGAATATGCCCCTATTTAGTCTGGTAATCTAAGAATTAGGGAACAGACACCCTAATTGACGCGAACTCTAAAGATAGGTCTATCGGGTCCAACAAGCCCCATCCAAAGTACCGGATGCTTTAGTACTTCGAAATTTATATCATGCCCGATGGAGGATCCCGGAATGATGGGGATATTCTTATATGCATCTTGTGAATGTCGGTTACCAGGTGTTCACCATATGAATGATTTTTGTCTCTATGCATGGGACGTATATTTATGAGAAATGGAAATATGAAATCTTGTGGTCTATTAAAATGATGGAAATGATTATTTATGTTAAACTAATGAACTCACCAACCTTTTGGTTGACACTTGAAAGCATGTTTATTCTCAGGTACAAAAGAAATCTTCCGCTGTGCATTTGCTTAATTTAAGGATATTACTTGGAGTCAGTCATGACATATTTCAAAAGACGTTGCATTAGAGTCGTCGAGTTCATCAAGATTATTATTAAGTCAATTATAGTTGGATATATTATGATATGGTATGCACGTTGTCCACTTTTGATGTAATGAAAGTTTGTATTTTCAAAAACGAATGCAATGTTTGTAAAATGTATCATATAGAGGTCAAGTACCTCGCGATGAAATCAATTGTAACGTATTCGCCCTGATGGATTAGGACGGGTCACTTCATAATCCATATACCAATGACCAAAAACACCTACAAACACTTTCATTCTTCAATTTTCTTCATCTAATTAATCTCTCTCAAGTTCTATCTTCAAGTTCTAAGTGTTCTTCATAAATTCTACGAGTTCTAGTTTCATAAAATCAAGAATACTTCCAAGTTTGCTAGCTTACTTCCAATCTTGTAGAGTGATCATCCAACCTCAAGAAATCTTTCTTATTTACAGTAAGATATCTTTCTAATACAAGGTAATACTCATATTCAAACTTTGATTCAATTTCTATAACTATAACAATCTTATTTCGAGTGAAAATCTTACTTGAACTTGTTTTCGTGTCATGATTTTGCTTCAAGAACTTTCAAGCCATCCAAGGATCCTTTGAAGCTAGATCCATTTTTCTCATTTCCAGTAGCTTTATCCAGAAAACTTGAGGTAGTAATGATGTTCATAACATCATTCGATTCATACATATAAAGCTATCTTATTCGAAGGTTTAAACATGTAATCACTAGAACATAGTTTAGTTAATTCTAAACTTGTTCGCAAACAAAAGTTAATCCTTCTAACTTAACTTTTAAAATCAACCAAACACATGTTCTATATCTATATGATATGCTAACTTAATGATTTAAAACTTGGAAACACGAAGAACACTGTGAAACCGGACATACGCCGTCGTAGTAACACCGCGGGCTGTTTTGGGTTAGTTAATTAAAAACTATGATAAACTTTGATTTAAAAGTTGTTCTTCTGGGAAAATGATTTTTTTTATGAACATGAAACTATATCCAAAAATCATGGTTAAACTCAAAGTGGAAGTATGTTTTCTAAAATGGTCATCTAGACGTCGTTCTTTCGACTGAAATGACTACCTTTACAAAAACAACTTGTAACTTATATTTCTGACTATAAACCTATAATTTTTCTATTTAGATACATAAAATATAGTTCAATATGAAACCATAGCAATTTGATTCACTCAAAACGGATTTAAAATGAAGAAGTTATGGGTAAAACAAGATTGGATAATTTTTCTTGTTGTAGCAACGTGAAAATTGGTAACAAATCTATATTAATCATATCCTAGCTAACTTATATTGTATTATACATGTATTCTAATATATTATGTAATCTTGGGATACCATAGACACGTATGCAAATGTTTTGACATATCATATCGACCCATGTGTATATATTATTTGGAACAACCATAGACACTCTATATGCAGTAATGTGGGAGTTAGCTATACAGGGTTGAGGTTGATTCCAAAAATATATATACTTTGAGTTGTGATCTAGCCTGAGACGTGTATACACTAGGTCGTGGATTGATTCAAGATAATATATATATCAATTTTTTTCTGTACATCTAACGTTGGACAACTAGTTGTAGGTTACTAACGAGGACAGCTGATTTAATAAACTTAAAACATCAAAATATATTAAAAGTGTTGTAAATATATTTTGAACATACTTTGATATATATGTACATATTTGTTATAGGTTCGTGAATCGACCAGTGGCCAAGTCTTACTTCCCGACGAAGTAAAAATCCGTGAAAGTGAGTTATAGTCCCACTTTTAAAATCTAATATTTTTGAGATGAGAATACATGCAGGTTTTATAAATGATTTACAAAATAGACACAAGTACGTGAAACTACATTCTATGGTTGAATTATCGAAATCGAATATGCCCCTTTTTATTAAGTCTGGTAATCTAAGAATTAGGGAACAGACACCCTAATTGACGCGAATCCTAAAGATAGATCTATTGGGCCTAACAAACCCCATCCAAAGTACCGGATGCTTTAGTACTTCGAAATTTATATCATATCCGAAGGGTGTCCCGGAATGATGGGGATATTCTTATATATGCATCTTGTTAATGTCGGTTACCAGGTGTTCACCATATAAATAATTTTTATCTCTATGTATGGGATGTATATTGAAATATCAAATCTTGTGGTCTATTGTTACGATTTGATATATATAGGTTAAACCTATAACTCACCAACATTTTTGTTGACGTTTTAAGCATGTTTATTCTCAGGTAATTATTAAGAGCTTCCGCTGTCGCATACTTAAATAAGGACAAGATTTGGAGTCCATGCTTGTATGATATTGTGTAAAAACTGCATTCAAGAAACTTATTTCGTTGTAACATATTTGTATTGTAAACCATTATGTAATAGTCGTGTGTAAACAGGATATTTTAGATTATCATTATTTGATAATCTACGTAAAGCTTTTTAAACCTTTATTGATGAAATAAAGGTTATGGTTTGTTTTAAAATGAATGCAGTCTTTGAAAAAACGTCTCATATAGAGGTCAAAACCTCGCAACGAAATCAATTAATATGGAACGTTTTTAATCAATAAGAACGGGACATTTTAGTTGGTATCCGAGCATTGGTATTAGAGAACCATAAAATTTGCATTAGTGTGTCTTATCGAGTTTGTTAGGATGCATTAGTGAGTCTGGACTTCGACCGTGTTTTCTTTAAAAATGATTGCTTAACATTTTTGTTGGAAACTATATATTTTTAACATGTGAATATTATGTGATATGTTAATCTCTTAACGTGTTTGATATTATGTGATAGATGTCTACCTCTAGAACAAGTCCCATTGACTCACCTAATAATAATGAAGAGTCAAATGTAAATTGGAATGATTCGTGGACTGATTCACAAGTTCCCGAAGAGGAACCGGAAGAAGAGTCGGAACCGGAAGAAGAATCGGAATCGGAAGAAAAATCGGAGCCGGAAGAAGAAATAGAACTAGTGGGGGAAATAATAAAACGGTTAAGTAGAAGAAAATCCTCAACCAACCGACTAAAGTTAATTATGGTCAATGGTGTTTCCGCCAAGGAAGCAAAGTATTGGGAGGATTACCAATTCTCTGACGAATCGGATCCCGACAAGGATTCTGATGATGTTATAGAAATTACCCCAACACAATTTAATAAGGCAAAAGAGATAAATAAGGGAAAGGGCATAAAAATAGAGAAATTTGATTCCAAACCCGATGAACTTTATATGTATCGTCAACACCCGTATTTCTTAAGTTGTGACAATAACCCGGGAACCTCTAAACCACCAGGTTTTTCTAAACCAATGTGGAAAACGACGTCTCGTATTAGGGGAACATCATATATCCCTAGAAACTTGGCAAAACGAACCAAAATCGAAGAAGAAGAAGAAACGAGCGAGTCGGAATAAGATAGTTGTATTCGTGTGGTGTAATATATGTAATATAGTGTGCTTATGCTTTATGATATATGTAAAAATTGCTTGTATTAATAAGTATTTTTTATGAATCTAACTCTTGTCTATTTTACAGTATAAAAACACAAAATGGATAGACAACCCAATATTTTAAGAGACCTACCCGGAGACATGATTGATGAAATCTTGTCTAGAGTCGGTCAGAATTCCTCGGCACAACTATTTAAGGCGAGATCAGTTTGTAAGACATTCGAAGAACGTTCCAAGAATGCCTTGGTTTATAAAAGGCTTTCGTTTGAAAGATGGGGGATATCACATTGGGAAATCCATAAGTTACGATGTGTTTACTTTGACGCATATATTGCGGGGAACCCAAATGCTATTTTACGCAACGGGTTAAGAAATTATTTTGACACAATATATCCGAATATAGGACTTCGTGATTTAGAAAAAGTGGCTAACATGCAACATAAAGAAGCATGTTATGCTTACGGGTTAGTAATGTTCGCTTCTCACCAAAGTGAGAACAAGAACATCGGGCTACAACTATTATAGAAAACGTTCCCACAAGTGACGGAGTCGGTAATTGGGGTAAGAAATGAGGTTTTTAGGTTATTACGAGACTATTGGTCATTACGTAACCTTCATCCTTTTGACGACGTTACAACACATTGTCTTACTATCGGTGACAATGGTTATGTTCCACAAAACCAAGGATGGGAAGTGGTATTAGTAAAACCAGAATGCATGACTTGTTTCTGGACGTATGAGTTACGTGTCTTTATTGCCTTTGCTGAACGCCTTATTTATTAACTAGAATTATCTTCGCAACTACTTTGTATCAAAGTTTTATGTGTTATATTTCATGCTATATGTAAAAAAAGCGGTATTGTAAGTGTGCAAGTTATTGTATAAAGGTTTGAATATGATATATTTTTTTTTTGTGATTAGTTTTTCATATAGAATTGTAGTAGTTGAAATGGTATGTTAGCTACTAAGTATGAACTTAACGGGTAGGTACTACCCGAATTAAAGAGTATAAAACGCTAATATTGAAAGGACCCGTTCATATATATTATAAACGATTCACAATAGTTGATTACATTGCGAGGTATTTGACCTCTATATGATACATTTTACAAACATTGCATTCGTTTTTAAAAGACAATCTTTCTTTACATCAAAAATTGACAGGCATGCATACCATTTCATAATATCCACTATCCAACTATAAATTGATTTAATAATAATCTTTGATGAACTCAATGACTCGAATGCAACGTTCTTCGAAATATGCTATGAAAGACTCCAAGTAATATCTTTAAAATGAGCAAATGCACAACGGAAGATTTCTTTAACACCTGAGAATAAACATGCTTTAAAGTGTCAACCAAAAGGTTGGTGAGTTCATTAGTTTATCATAATCATTTATTTTCATCATTTTAATAGACCACAAGAATTTCATTTTCAGTTCTCATAAATATACGTCCCATGCATAGAGACAAAAAATAATCATTCATATGGTGAACACCTGGTAACCGACATTAACTAGATACATATAAGAATATCCCCTATCATTCTGGGATCCTCCTTCGGACATGATATAATTTCGAAGTACTAAAGCATCCGGTACTTTGGATGGGGTTTGTTAGGCCCAATAGATCTATCTTTAGGATTCGCGTCAATTAGGGTGTCTGTTCCCTAATTCTTAGATTACCAGACTTTAATAAAAAGGGGCATATTCAATTTCGATAATTCAACCATAGAATGTAGTTTCAATTACTTGTGTCTATTTCGTCAAACATTTATAAAAGCGCATGTATTCTCAGTCCCAAAAATATAAAGGGTAAAAAGGCAAATGAAACTCACCATACTGTATTTCGTAGTAAAAATACATATAACGTCATTGAACAAGTGCAAGGTTGGCCTCGGATTCACGAACCTAAATTAATTATATATATTTATGTGTTGGTTAATATTTGTCTAACAAATTAGGTCAAGTCATAGTGTACCACAATCCTAATGCTCGAGACTAATATGCAAAAGTCAACAAAAGTAAATTTGACTCAAAATAATTTCCAAAAATCTATACATGATTAATATATAGTTTAAATATCGTCGTTTTATATTTTTAAATATTTTTAAAAGATTTATTAGAGTAAATAATATAATTTATTTATTAATAAATAAAATTTTATATTAAATTTATATAATAAAATATACTTTTATATATATTAAGTAATAAAATTTATAGGGTTCATTTAATATCATAAAGATAATATGATACGTATTATTAAAGTAAGTTATTACACATAGTAAAATATGTTTGTTTCACATATTTATTTGATAAAGTAATATCTATAATGATAGTAAGTAAAAGTTGTATTATTTTGTAATAATAATTATTATTATAAAAATATCAATATTTATAATTACTAAGATGACATTATGATAAAACGATAATTCTAATTATGATAACTTTAATATTTACGATAATTTTTAATATTATCTTTAATATAATAATTCTATTTAAAATAATAATAATAATGATATTTTATAGTAACAATGACATTTCTATTAAAATGATAATTTTTGTTAAAATGATAGTTTTAATACTAACGATAATTTTAATAATAATAGTAATGATAAAAATAATAAGAACGATAATTTTATCTAAATCAATATCTTATAATATTTTAATTTCATCATGATACTCTTACCCATTATTTCCTAATCGTTTCGTTTAATAGCTTTTAATCATCTTTTATATCGTGTTTGTAATAATGATAATAATAGTAATCAAAATAATTAGGTGTTACAAATATTTGTTTTAATTACACTAATATTAATAATGATAGTTACTATAACATTATTAACGATAATACTAATAATTATCTTAATGATAATATAGTAATAATAATAATAACAATAACAATAACCATTTTTAAATAATGATATATATATATTAATAATGATAATAATAATAATAATACCAATAATAATAATAATAATAATAATAATAATAATAATAATAATAATAATGATAATAATAATAATAATAATAATTGGATAATAATAAGAATACTAATTATAACTTTAACGATAATAACGATAGTAATAATAAAAAAATAACAATTTTTAATGATAAATCCTTTTATTGATAAAGATAATAATAATAATAATAATAATAATAATAATAATAAGATAAAACTAGAACGACGATAATAACGACGATAATAATAATCATTTTTAATAATAATATAAAAATTCGATGGACTATAACTTCAAATCCGTTCATCGAAATCATTCGATATCTAAATGAAAAGTTCTTAATTTTTCGCTAGCTTTCCAACGACATGCATATCTTATACCTTATCTCAGTCGCATATATAACTAATTCAGGATTCAACATAACCTAACTAAAGGCAATATCAAAAGTACAAACATGCATAATCCTATATACTCGAGCACTAGTCAGGGATACACTATTAGTATGTAAAAGTTAAATTATGAGTACTCACGTATCAATATTGAGATTCAATATTGCAGGAAAGGTACGTAGACGCAACGGAGATGATAAACACTATATTGACCTCACGAGCATACCCATGAACCATACCAATCACCTCCATAGCTATAACCCATAATTTCCTTAATCCAATCCCACTCGAAAAAACAATTTTGCAATCACTCGGACAGCACTCTGACGTAATATTTTATGTATACTAATAATATCTTGAAATAATACGGAGTAAATATATATATGTAAATCGATTGAGAGAGTTTAGAGAAAAATATTTTCAAGTTTCTATGAAATAATGAAACCTATTGAATTCTATTTATAATAGATTTTTGAATTATTAAAGTGAATTATTAAAGTATAAATTATTAAAGTGAATTATTAAAGTATGAATTATTAAAGTGAATTATTAAAGTATGAATTATTAAAGTGAATTATTAAAGTATGAATTATTAAAGTGAATTATAAAAGTATGAATTATTAAAGTGAATTATTAAAGTTAAAGTAAAGTAAAAATAAAGTAAAGGTAAAGTTTAAGTATAGTAAAAGTATAAAACTATGTACGTATAATACGCATATAAATATATATAATATTAATTTAAATCGTTATATATATTTAATAAGATAAAATATAAATATCGTTATCTTTATCATACTGGTTAAGTAATGAGTTGTCAAAAGTGGTTCTAGATATTTATAAAAGTTATATACGTTTTAATAATAAAGTTCTTTTTGAACTGAAAACGTTTTTGTACGTTTGAAACTAAATCAAATAAATATAATAATTTTGTTTTCCAAAACCAAATATATTTTTAAGAATCATTTTGTTTAAAGGTTAAAATAATGGAAATCGTTATATCATAAAATGTTTTAAAAAGTAGAATCATATATATTCATAATAGGTTTCAAGTTTTTAAATTACAGTTTGTTGGTGAAGCATGGGATAAAGTTCAAAGGTTAAATAAACGTATGAAATCATCTTAATGAAAAATGTCGAGTTACTTAACTTGTCGATATCCAACATCTAAGTTATTTACACTTCACGTTCTTACTTATAAATCACTTTACCATTTTCTAAATGTTGTCAAAAAGAATAGATTTCTTAAATCACAGTGGACCTCATAACATAGACCCGTAATCATGTCATAATGTATCTGATAAATCAACAATTTGATATTATCTTCTAATTCCATCGATAAACATATTGAAACAAATACGATCATGTAAAGTATTATACGTTTAATACTTTAATAATATTCTCAAGTTATAATATATATATATATACATATATATATACATATTTATTTATATATAACGGTTCGTGAATCGTCTGAATTTGGTCGAGGTTATAATGAATGTATGAACACAATTTAAAATTCTTGAGATTTAACTTAACAAACTTTGCTTATCGTGTCAGAATAATATAAAGATAAATTTTAAA
Source organism: Rutidosis leptorrhynchoides (assembly GCF_046630445.1). Taxonomy (NCBI): domain Eukaryota; kingdom Viridiplantae; phylum Streptophyta; class Magnoliopsida; order Asterales; family Asteraceae; genus Rutidosis; species Rutidosis leptorrhynchoides. The sequence goes on from NC_092340.1 coordinate 207,384,529, forward strand.
TTTGATTGGAAATTTTCGGGTTGTCATAGTACCTACCCGTTAAAGAAATTTCGTCCCGAAATTTGAGTGGAAAGGTCGTGAATGATAATAAGTATGTTTTCATGATGCATACAGGTTGAAAATTAGAGTTTTATCATCAGCGAATAATTTGGATAAACAATCCATTTATATGAAGAGTACGAATGAAGCTAACATAGAAGAGTGAAATGAGTAAGTGTAGATTCATCTTATCATTTGACGTAGATATGATTGATTTCCAGATTTCAAGGTATTTGAAGAAAATCTTTGTAATAAGATTTGATTCTCTAGTAACAAAAGGAATTAGGATCCGCTTTAAATGCGATCGTCCATTTTAATTGTTCTGTCGGAGATTTTCTTATAAATTCACCTCCTTCCTTTTCTTACAACTCACACCTTCTGTTGATGCATTTTATGCAAATCCCTAGACATCTACCCACGTCCATTGCAGGTACAACTGTTTACAGGCCACCATGATCATTCGTTATTATCCTATCCGTGTTTCTATGTGGTTACAGCAACTGCAGGAACGAGATGTGGATGTTTGACTATGTTAGACTTAGTCAGACGTCCGAGTGAAGCCTCACTTGTACGGCTGACAGGCTCATACGCACGGTTGATGCTGAGCTAAGTCACAATTACAACCTAAATGAGAAGACACGAGTGAGTGATCACCCGTATGGCTGATGAAGCTAACTCGTATGTGTGATGGATGAATCGTACGGGTGAGTCAATAGCAGGGGTATATAAAGTCTTATGTTCTTCATTTTTAGGTTAAGCCTCTCATTTGTTACACACACTCAGATCTGGTGAGCTCCTCCGATTCTCTCTCAACCCAAATCACCCAGGTGGTGAATAATAGCTCTAGGTGTTGATCTAATCACACTTGATTTAGTTGTGGTATGACTAAATTAATCACAAAAAGCTTAACCTATTCACTAGAGGGTTTGATTCACTTATTCCGTCATTATGTGAGTTAAATCTGTTGATTTCTAAGTTCCTAGTCATGTTTCATCACCTTCTATTCTTTCCCCCTCAAATCATATTTTAAAGTATTCATCAATATGCTCCATCCAGTTCTGATTCTCGATATACTTATAACTTTCATATCGGTCATTCTTTTTTTTTTATCTACCGCCGGAAGAATCTATTTACTTCTACTATACTCTTGGGTTTATAGTGTTTCTAGTTCTCCCGTGTCTTTATATTGCTATATGCATCGATATATATGGTTTATAATTTTTGGTTTGTCGTTGGGCTTTATATCTTCTCTTATATTTCAAAGTCTCTGTTTCTATCTTCTATAATCATTGTCATCTTCAGTTAATGCTCTCTTTTATTTGCTGCAATTTATACCCCAATTTCTATATCGGAGTTTTGTCCTTTCGTTTCTTCTTCTTGCGACTAAGCACCGCTTGTAATGGTCCAGAATTCACAAATATGATTTTCGGAATGAACATTGTTAATGTTCTAGGAAGGAAATTGTGATGGCACGATCTTGACTTGTCAAATTACTAAAATACCTTGGAAAAGGCCGAATCATCAAGAAATATTTTCTTGATATTTTAGAGGTTAAATAGAATACAAGAGTCGTATAACATGGCACATGATGATGTTATGATCTGTGAATCATCACGTTCCATTTAGAAACTCAGCATGAATTACTGTAATATAATCACGTTGATCAAGTGTCATTATATTATACTAACTCATGCTTCAGTTTCCAACACTACTTCAAAAACATTCATATTTTAAACTCAAAGGTTTATAGAGTATAGGAACTAAACAGTTTCCTTTTTGATGTAATACAGATAGCGCAAAGAGATAAATGATTCCAGATAAGAATAGTTATGGAAATAGCTTCAGAAATATGGAGGATATTTATAATGAAAGATACGATGATATCTTAGAATTTCTAATATCAGAGGATGATGAAGAATATTGTCTGTAAGGGTTTAGTGTCAGGAGCAAGGTATTCGTTAATGACTTCAGCAGACACTGAATCATCTGGATTCTTTGAAGGCAGGTTCAGTCTTTGTGATTTGTCCACAGCCTCCTTCATACTTTGCTCAATCCGTTTTTCAGTTCCAAAACTTCTCTATTTCTGAGCTTTGTTAATACACTAATCTTTATCATCAAACTTTTTACTGCTAAGGTCGTTTATAGTTTTTGTTGCTTCATCAGCATTTCGAGAACTAGTTCGCGGTTCAGAGTGTTTTTCAGAAACTTCACATTCGTAGTATGTAAGCCTTGGAAATAGACGTTATGTATAACTGTTGGTGTCAACATGCTGTGAGATTTCAAAATACTGATTGCTAACTCCCAATGATTCATATGACAATTCTCGTTACAAGAGGCAGCTGAGTAAATGATGAGGTTTCGATAAATATAAAGATTCTTCGGAATGCCCAAGATCAGTGAAGTTGTTGGTAAGTTTATTGCTAATGTGGTGGAATATGAAAGGTTCTCCGGTAACAAAAGGGTAATAACATATATCAAAATTATGATAAGGCTACTCCGAATGAAAAAATCAAACTTGTCTTGCTGGAGCTGTGATATAATTTGCTACTTTGCAAAGGAATTACAAGGTTATTTTTGCTAATAAATGCCAAAAGATCTGACACAGATATGTGTTGAATTATGACTTTGGTTTCGAGAGCTTTTTAAGTACATAACTGTGGGTAATATGTTGTTGGATCATCATCTCGATTGCTCATTATTTGAAGTGTCTTCAGAGATTTTCGAAGGGTTTGAACATAGATTGTAATCGTTTGTATACATTTGATGTTCTAACACACTTTTGAAGTCAAAGTATAGCTTTGAAAGATGTAGGAATCTAAAAGTAATGGTACCGGTTATATCTCGAATTGAATTCTGAGATTTTAAAATCAGAATACTTAATTGGGTTTGAATGAGTATGGTTGTTTTGATTTCTATGAAAGAATGTATATTATTGTGAAAGTAGGAAGTATAATTGATAATTTGCTTAATTTGATTCGAAGAATGTAACATATTAATTGTGAATTTATATATATCTCTCGGGTATTACCTACCCGTTAAAAAAATTTTCACAATTAATATTTTGTACATAAGAATTTTATTACAGTCTTTATGAAAATATATATGTGTATATTCTCCTCAGATGTAACATAGATTTTAATGAGTTAATACTAAATTAAACTCATTCGATTTACGGTTGGAACTAGAATTGAATAATTCCTTGAAGGTTTAGAGGTTACATAAGTATTTCTTCAATAATATTGAAATTATGAATCAATACTTCGTTATTTGCTGAGATGTGATGTTGGTTTTCGTTAAATTCTTGTGAACTTCGCAAAGTACGAATGGTGTTATCTGAAAAGTTTCGGTTACATCAATGATGAAGTGTAAAATCAAATATATACTTGATTTATTAGGAATTGGAATTTGTTGAATTGAGACAGAGATTGTAGTTAACGATGGTTAAGTTGCGGGTGAGGGACGTACATTATTGCATATTTGTAATATGAATTAACTGAGTAGTTAAGATTCACACACAATAGCTTAGCACGGAAAGATTTATTTTTTATTTCAAAATATATATATATATATATATATATATATATATATATATATATATAAAATATATATATATAATTTCTTCAGAGGGAATGAGTTAATTCTTCATAACTTGTTGATACAATATACACGTTATTGATTCATAATGATGTCCACAGTGATTCTTGAACTGACGGAGTTTGTGATGTTATAGGTGTTGTTGATTCTGATGTTGACTGTACTGACGATGCTGGTGACGTTGACGGTACTGTTGATGCTGTTGGTAAAACAAGTTTAACTTGTTAATCACACACCATTTTTGTCAGGGTTTCTACTCTTTCTTCTATCATTTTGGTTCGCTTAACTGATTTATGGTTAGGGCTAGATTAGATAATCTCTAAGACTTTAGAGATTATATAATCGCCGCGGAATGTTTCTCCAATGAAGTTATGAATTAATACTTCATCAGTTATTGTTGTTGGTACTCCTTGGTATCTATGGTGCGTATGACGTTGATGCTCGTGGGACAGATTATGAAGTTGAGGTTTACAAAGCGGTTGTGGTTGGAGGTGGTAATGGTACTGTTGGCGTTGATGATGGTGGTACTGGTTATGCTGCTGGTGCTGCTGCTGGTGTTTGTAATCTCTGCACCATATTTTCCAAAGCCACTACCCGAGCGCGAAGTTCGTTGACTTCTTCTATTATTCCAGGATGATTGTCGGTCGGAACGAGTGGATAAATAAAATCTAGAATTTGATGTAGTATATAATCGTGACGAGATACCCTGGAAATGAGAGAGAAAATGGTGTCTCGAACAGGTTCGCCGGTAAGTGCTTCAGGTTCTTCGCCAAGAGGGCAATGTGGTGGATGGAAAGGATCGTCTTCTTCTTTTTTCCAATGATTGAGGAGGCTACGAACCCATCCCCAATTCATCCAGAATAGGTGATGACTGATTGGTTGATCCATTCCGGTCACACTGCTTTCGGAGCTTGAGTGAGATTCCATTTCGGAATCTGAGTGACTTGAACTGATGACAAATTTCATTTCGTACGATTGGATAAAGGATTTTCGATATAAAAATGATTTTTCGGCTATCGGGTGGTATTCTATTTACATAGGATATCTATATATAGAGATCAAAAGATTTCATAGATTATGGAGGAATTTGCGGGGTATGTCAGGTAAAGTTTAAAGTAACAGATACGATAAGATATGATTTAGCAGATACGCTAAGATATGAAGTTTGTCTATACACTACTCATGCAATTAATGTAGTAAGACGTGTCTAGACTAATAATGATAAGCAGGTAATTTCCTATGGATGATAAGCAGATGATTTCCGACTGGAAATGATAAGCAAAACTTTTGACATGCAAGCACGGTCGAAGTCCAGACTCACTAATGCATCCTAACGACTTATCAGTTAGACACACTAATGCAGACCTGGTTCGCTAAGACCACGACTCTGATACCAACTGAAAGGACCCGTTCATATATATTATAAACGATTCACAATAGTTGATTACATTGCGAGGTATTTGACCTCTATATGATACATTTTACAAACATTGCATTCGTTTTTAAAAGACAATCTTTCTTTACATCAAAAATTGACAGGCATGCATACCATTTCATAATATCCACTATCCAACTATAAATTGATTTAATAATAATCTTTGATGAACTCAATGACTCGAATGCAACGTTCTTCGAAATATGCTATGAAAGACTCCAAGTAATATCTTTAAAATGAGCAAATGCACAGCGGAAGATTTCTTTAACACCTGAGAATAAACATGCTTTAAAGTGTCAACCAAAAGGTTGGTGAGTTCATTAGTTTATCATAATCATTTATTTCCATCATTTTAATAGACCACAAGAATTTCATTTCCAGTTCTCATAAATATACGTCCCATGCATAGAGACAAAAAATAATCATTCATATGGTGAACACCTGGTAACCGACATTAACTAGATACATATAAGAATATCCCCTATCATTCCGGGATCCTCCTTCGGACATGATATAATTTCGAAGTACTAAAGCATCCGGTACTTTGGATGGGGTTTGTTAGGCCCAATAGATCTATCTTTAGGATTCGCGTCAATTAGGGTGTCTGTTCCCTAATTCTTAGATTACCAGACTTTAATAAAAAGGGGCATATTCAATTTCGATAATTCAACCATAGAATGTAGTTTCAATTACTTGTGTCTATTTCGTCAAACATTTATAAAAGCGCATGTATTCTCAGTCCCAAAAATATAAAGGGTAAAAAGGCAAATGAAACTCACCATACTGTATTTCGTAGTAAAAATACATATAACGTCATTGAACAAGTGCAAGGTTGGCCTCGGATTCACGAACCTAAATTAATTATATATATTTATGTGTTGGTCAATATTTGTCTAACAAATTAGGTCAAGTCATAGTGTACCACAATCCTAATGCTCGAGACTAATATGCAAAAGTCAACAAAAGTAAATTTGACTCAAAATAATTTCCAAAAATCTATACATGATTAATATATAGTTTAAATATCGTCGTTTTATATTTTTAAATATTTTTAAAAGATTTATTAGAGTAAATAATATAATTTATTTATTAATAAATAAAATTTTATATTAAATTTATATAATAAAATATACTTTTATATATATTAAGTAATAAAATTTATAGGGTTCATTTAATATCATAAAGATAATATGATACGTATTATTAAAGTAAGTTATTACACGTAGTAAAATATGTTTGTTTCACATATTTATTTGATAAAGTAATATCTATAATGATAGTAAGTAAAAGTTGTATTATTTTGTAATAATAATTATTATTATAAAAATATCAATATTTATAATTACTAAGATGACATTATGATAAAACGATAATTCTAATTATGATAACTTTAATATTTACGATAATTTTTAATATTATCTTTAATATAATAATTCTATTTAAAATAATAATAATAATGATATTTTATAGTAACAATGACATTTCTATTAAAATGATAATTTTTGTTAAAATGATAGTTTTAATACTAACGATAATTTTAATAATAATAGTAATGATAAAAATAATAAGAACGATAATTTTATCTAAATCAATATCTTATAATATTTTAATTTCATCATGATACTCTTACCTATTATTTCCTAATCGTTTCGTTTAATAGCTTTTAATCATCTTTTATATCGTGTTCGTAATAATGATAATAATAGTAATCAAAATAATTAGGTGTTACAAATATTTGTTTTAATTACACTAATATTAATAATGATAGTTACTATAACATTATTAACGATAATACTAATAATTATCTTAATGATAATATAGTAATAATAATAATAACAATAACAATAACCATTTTTAAATAATGATATATATATATTAATAATGATAATAACAATAATAATACCAATAATAATAATAATAATAATAATAATAATAATAATAATGATAATAATAATAATAATAATAATAATTGGATAATAATAATAATACTAATTATAACTTTAACGATAATAACGATAGTAATAATAAAAAAATAACAATTTTTAATGATAAATCCTTTTATTGATAAAGATAATAATAATAATAATAATAATAAGATAAAACTAGAACGACGATAATAACGACGATAATAATAATCATTTTTAATAATAATACAAAAATTCGATGGACTATAACTTCAAATCCGTTCATCGAAATCATTCGATATCTAAATGAAAAGTTCTTAATTTTTCGCTAGCTTTCCAACGACATGCATATCTTATACCTTATCTCAGTCACATATATAACTAATTCAGGATTCAACATAACCTAACTAAAGGCAATATCAAAAGTACAAACATGCATAATCCTATATACTCGAGCACTAGTCAGGGATACACTATTAGTATGTAAAAGTTAAATTATGAGTACTCGCGTATCAATATTGAGATTCAATATTGCAGGAAAGGTACGTAGACGCAACGGAGATGATAAACACTATATTGACCTCACGAGCATACCCATGAACCATACCAATCACCTCCATAGCTATAACCCATAATTTCCTTAATCCAATCCCACTCGAAAAAACAATTTCGCAATCACTCGGACGGCACTCTGACGTAATATTTTATGTATACTAATAATATCTTGAAATAATACGGAGTAAATATATATATGTAAATCGATTGAGAGAGTTTAGAGAAAAATATTTTCAAGTTTCTATGAAATAATGAAACCTATTGAATTCTATTTATAATAGATTTTTGAATTATTAAAGTGAATTATTAAAGTATAAATTATTAAAGTGAATTATTAAAGTATGAATTATTAAAGTGAATTATTAAAGTATGAATTATTAAAGTGAATTATTAAAGTATGAATTATTAAAGTGAATTATTAAAGTATGAATTATTAAAGTGAATTATTAAAGTTAAAGTAAAGTAAAAATAAAGTAAAGGTAAAGTTTAAGTATAGTAAAAGTATAAAACTATGTACGTATAATACGCATATAAATATATATAATATTAATTTAAATCGTTATATATATTTAATAAAATAAAATATAAATATCGTTATCTATATCATACTGGTTAAGTAATGAGTTGTCAAAAGTGGTTCTAGATATTTATAAAAGTTATATACGTTTTAATAATAAAGTTCTTTTTGAACTGAAAACGTTTTTGTACGTTTGAAACTAAATCAAATAAATATAATAATTTTGTTTTCCAAAACCAAATATATTTTTAAGAATCATTTTGTTTAAAGGTTAAAATAATGAAAATCGTTATATCATAAAATGTTTTAAAAAAGTAGAATCATATATATTCATAATAGGTTTCAAGTTTTTAAATTACAGTTTGTTGGTGAAGCATGGGATAAAGTTCAAAGGTTAAATAAACGTATGAAATCATCTTAATGAAAAATGTCGAGTTACTTAACTTGTCGATATCCAACATCTAAGTTATTTACACTTCACGTTCTTACTTATAAATCACTTTACCATTTTCCGAATGTTGTCAAAAAGAATAGATTTCTTAAATCACAGTGGACCTCATAACATAGACCCGTAATCATATCATAATGTATCTGATAAATCAACAATTTGATATTATCTTCTAATTCCATCGATAAACATATTGAAACAAATACGATCATGTAAAGTATTATACGTTTAATACTTTAATAATATTCTCAAGTTATAATATATATATATATACATATTTATTTATATATAACGGTTCGTGAATCGTCTGAATTTGGTCGAGGTTATAATGAATGTATGAACACAATTTAAAATTCTTGAGATTTAACTTAACAAACTTTGCTTATCGTGTCGGAATAATATAAAGATAAATTTTAAATTTGATTGGAAATTTCCGGGTTGTCACAAATATGAAGAAAGAGCTTTTATAAATAAGTTCATATTACGCTACGAAATACTATTGACTACTCTTGATATTCTATATGATTAACTCGTTTCATTTGACTATTTTGAAGGAAATGGCACCAACTACTCGACACACCTTGAATATGAGCGAAGAGGAATTTCGTGCATTTCTTGCTTCAAATATAGCCGCAGTACAGGCTGCGCTACATACCAACAATAACTCCGAATCTAGCAATGCAGCTAACAGCGCAAGAAATCGTGTAAGATGCACCTACAAAGAATTCACTGCCTGCAAACCTTTGGAATTTGATGGAACCGAAGGACCGATCGGATTGAAACGGTGGACCGAGAAGGTCGAATCGGTGTTTGCTATAAGTAAGTGTACTGAAGAGGACAAAGTGAAGTACGCTACGCATACCTTCACAGGTACTGCGTTAACATGGTGGAATACCTATCTAGAGCAAGTGGGACAAGATGATGCTTACGCACTACCGTGGTCAGCATTCAAGCACTTGATGAACGAGAAGTACCGTCCCAGAATCGAGGTCAATAAGCTCAAGACAGAACTTAGAGGGTTACGAACCCAAGGATTTGATATTACCACGTACGAAAGACGATTCACAGAATTGTGCCTATTGTGTCCGAGAGCGTTCAAAGATGAGGAAGAGAAGATCGACGCATTTGTGAAAGGATTACCGGAAAGAATCCAAGAAGATATAAGTTCACACGAGCCCGCCTTCATACAACAGGCATGTAGAATGGCTCACAAACTAGTGACCAGATTGAGGAAAGAATTAAAGAACAGGCGGCTGAAGAGGCCAATGTGAAGCAAGTCAAAAGAAAGTGGGAGGAAAACTGAAAGGACTCGTTCATATACATTATAAACGATTCACAATAGTTGATTACATCGCGAGGTATTTGACCTCTATATGATACATTTTACAAACATTGCATTCGTTTTTAAAAGATAAACTTTATTTACAACGAAAGTTGACGGCATGCACACCATTTCATAATACATCCAACTATAATTGGCTTAATAATAATCTTGATGAACTCAATGACTCGAATGCAACGTCTTTCAAAATATGCCATAAATGACTCCAAGTAATATCCTTAAAATGAGCTAATGCACAGCGGAAGATTTCTTTAATACCTGAGAATAAACATGCTTTAAAGTGTCAACCAAAAGGTTGGTGAGTTCATAGGTTTATCATAACAATCATCTCAATATATTAATAGACCACAAGATTTCCGTTTATAAATATATGTACACTCGCAAGTGTATAAAAGTATTCTATAAGTTGTAGGCACCCGGTAACAAGCCTTAACGTTCATGTTTTACCCTCTGAAGTACACCAGATCAGGTGTGTTTAAAATAACCTCGAAGTACTAAAGCATCCCATAGTCAGGATGGGGTTTGTCAGGCCCAATAGATCTATCTTTAGGATTCGCGCCTACCGTACATAGACAAGTAGTTTAATGTTACCAAGCTAAGGGTATATTTCTGGTTTAAACCCACGTAGAATTAGTTTTAGTACTTGTGCCTATTTCGTAAAACATTTATAAAAACAGCGCATGTATTCTCAGTCCCAAAAATATATATAAAAGGGAGCAAATGAAACTCACAATACTGTATTTAGTAGTAAAAATACATATAACGTCATTTAATAAGTGCAAGGTTAGCCTCGGATTCACGAACGTATCAATATTGAGATTCAATATTGCAGGAAAGTACGTAGACGCAACGGAGATGATAAACACTAGATTGACCTCACGAGCATACCCATGAACCATACCCATCACCTCCATAGCTATAACCCATAATTTCCTTAGCTTCGACTCATTCAAAAAAAATATTTTGAAATCACTCGGACAGCACTTCGTCGTAATATTTTATGTATACTAATAATATCTTGAAATAATACAGAGCAAATATATATATATATATATATATATATATATATATATATATATATATATATATATATATATATATATATATATATATATATATATATATATATATCAATTGAGAGAGTTTAGAGAAATATATTTTCAAGTTTCTATGAAATAATGAAACCTATTGAATTCTATTTATAATAGATTTTTGAATTAAAAAAAGTGAATTATTAAAGTATGAATTATTAAAGTATGAATTATTAAAGTGAATTATTAAAGTATGAATTATTAAAGTGAATTATTAAAGTTAAAGTAAAGTAAAAGTAAAGTAAAGGTAAAGTTAAAGTATAGTAAAAGTATAAAAAACTATGTATGTATAATACGCGTATAAATATATATAATATTAATTTAAATCGTTATATATATTTAATGAAATAAAATATAAATATCGTTATATTTATTATACTGGTTAAGTAATGAGTTGTCAAAAGTGATTCTAGATATCTATAAAAGTTATATACGTTTTAATAATAAAGTTCTTTTTAAACTGAAAACGTCTTTGTATGTTTGAAAATAGATTAATAGAATATTATGAAAACCAATTCTCCACTAACTTTTGTCTAACTTTCGTAAATGACACTTTTTGTTTTTATTTATAAATAGCTTTACAAATTATTCTGAATATCGTTAAGAGGAATAGATTTTCTCAAATCATAGTGGACCTCTCAACAGAGACTTGTAATCATAATTCAATGTTTCTGATAATTCAATCATTTAATATATTTTTTTCGTCGAAAATCATATTGAAACAAATACGTTCGTGTAAAGTATTATACGTTTAATACTTTGTTAATATTCTCAAGTTATAATATATATATATACATACATATACATATCTATTTATATATAACGGTTCGTGAATCGTCGGAATTTGGTCGAGGTTATAATGAATGTATGAACACAGTTTAAAATTCTTGAGATTTAACTTAACAAACTTTGCTTATCGTGTCGGAATAATATAAAGATTAAAGTTTAAATTTGGTCGGAAATTTCCGGGTCGTCACAGTACCTACCCGGTAAAGAAATTTCGTCCCCGAAATTTGATAGAGGTCGTCATGACTAACAATGAGAATGTTATTATAACGATTATAGAGTTTTATCATGTTCAAGAAGAATGGATAAAATAATTCGATTACTCGAAGCGTGTGAGTGAAGTTATCGTAAATGAATGAAATAAGATAATAGTGATTCGTCGTATCTTTTGACGTCATCACGATTGATCTCCGAAAAGAAAATCTTTGTAATCTATATTGGATTTGATTATTCGGCGATTAAGGAAATTATGATCCTCTTCGAATTAATGCGATAATCCATTTTGATTTCTCTATCGGATATTTCACTATAAATCCACCTCATTTGTTTTCTTACAACTCACACCTTCTCAACTCATATTTTAAAGTATTTGTCAATATGTTTCATCCAGTGCTGATTCTTGATATACTCCTCACTTTCATATCTGTCGCTCTTCTTTTTCATCTGCCTCCGGAAGAATCTATTTACTTCTAATATACTCTTGGTTTTATAGTGTTTTTAGTTCTCCCGTGTCTTTATATTGCTATATGCATTGATATATACGGTTTGTGATTTCTGGGTTGTTGTTGGGTTTTATATCTTCCCTTATATTTCAAAGTCCTTGCTTCTTCTATAATCATTGTCATCCACAGTTAATGCTCTCTTCTATTTGCTATGATTTATACTCCCATTTCTAGTTCGGAGCTTTGTCCTTTCGTTTCTTCTTCTTGCGATTAAGCACCGCTTGTAATGGTCCAGAATTCGTAGATATAAATTTCGGAATGTATTATACTAACTCATGCTTCAGCTCCCAACAATTCTTCAAGAATATTCCTATTTTAAACTCGAATATTTCAGAATTTAGAAACTAAAATAGTTTCTTTTATGATATAATATAGATAGCGCGAAGAGGTAAATGATTTTAGATAAGAATAATTATAAAAATATCTTCAGAAGTATGGATGATATTTGTAATGAAAGATACGATGATATCTTAGAATGTCTAATATCAGAGGATGATGAAGGATATTGTCCGCAGGGGTTTAGAGTCAGGAGCAAGGTATTCGTTAATGACTTCAGCAAGTACTGAATCATTTAGATTCTTTGAAGGCAGGTTCAGCCTTTGTGATTTGTCCACAGCCTCCTTCATACTTTGCCCAATCCGTTTTCCAGTTCCAAAGCTTCTCTTTTTCTGAGCTTTGCCAATATACTATCCTTTATCATCCAACTTTTTACTGTTAAGGTCGTTTACAGTTTTTGCTGCTTCATCAGCATTTTTCAAAATTTCGAGAACTGGTTCGCAGTTTAGGGTGTTTTTCAGAAATTTCTCATTCAAAGAATGTAAGTCTTGGAGGTAGACGTTGTGTGTATATGTAATTGTTGATGTAGACATGCTGCGAGGTTTCAAAATACTGATTGCTGATTCTCAATAATTGGTATGGCAATTCTTGTTATAAGGTACGAATGAGTATATGATAGGGTTTCGATAATTATAATGATTTTTTTTTTTTGGAAAGTTAAAGATCAATGAAGTTGTTGGTAAGTTTATTGCTAATGTGATGAATATAAACGATTCCCCGATAACGTTGGCTAAAGGGCAACGTATCTATCGAGGTTATAATAAGACTGTTTTGATTGAGAAGTTGAAGATGACTTGCTGGAGCTGTGACAAAACTGTCTATTTTGAAACGGAATTGAAAAGTTATTTTAGCTAGTAAATGCCAAAGGGTCTAACATGGATACGTGTCGAACTATGACTTGGGTTTTGAGAGTTTTTCAGGTGTATAACTGTGGGTAACATGTGGTTGGATCATCATCTCGATTGTTCCTTAGTTGAAGTGTCTTCAGGAATTTCGAAGGGTTTGAGCACATATTGTAATCGTTAATACATATGATGTTCTAACACAGTTTTGAAGTCAAAGTATAGCTTTAAAAGATATAGGAATCTAAGAGTGATGATACTGGTTATATTTCGAATTGAATTATGCGATTTCAAAATCAGAATATGTAATTGAATTTGAATGAGTATGATTGTTTTGATTTATATGAAAGAATGGATATTGTTGTGAAAGTAGGGATTATAGTTGATGATTGCTGAATCAGTTTCGAAAAATGTAATGTATTAATTATGAATTTATATATCTCTCGGGTATTACCTACCCGTTAAAAAAAATTTCACAATTAATATTTTGTACAAAAGAAGTTTATTACAATCTTTATGAAAATATATGTGTATATTTTCTTTAGATGTAATATAGATTTAATGAGTTAATATTAAATTAAACTCATTTGTTTTATGGTTGGAACTAGAATTGAGTAATCCCTAAAACTTTATAAATTGTATAAGTATTTCTTCAATAATATTGAAATTATGAATCATTACTTTGTTATTTGTTGGTTTTCGTGAAATTCTTGTGAACTTCGCAAGGTACGAATGATGTTATTTGAAAAGTTTCGAGTTCATCGATGATGAAAGTGTAAAATTAAACATATATTCGAATAATACACTTGATTTATTATGAATTGGATTTTTTATTGAATTGAGATAGAGATTGTAATTAACGATGGTTAAGTTGCGGACGAAGGACGTACATCATTGCATATTTGTAATATGAATTAACTGAGTAGTTAAGATTCACACATAATAGCTTAGTACGGGAAGATTTATTATGGTTTAAAAATTTATACATATAAAAATATACATATAAATCTTTCGATTGGAAATAAGTTAATACTTCATAACTCGTTGATACAATATATTTGTTGTTGATTCGTAATGATGTCCACAATGATTCTTGAACTGACAAAGTTTGTGATGTTACAGGTGCTGTTGATTCTGACGATACTGACGGCACTGACTGTGTTGATGATGCTACGGTCCTGTTGATGCTGTTGGTAAAACAATTCTAGCTTGTAAATCGTACACCATTTTTGATCAAAGTTTCTACTCTACCATCTCCGTTCACTCATCCGATTTACGGTCAGAATTAAATAATCTCTAAGATTTTGGAGATTACATAACTGCCGCAGAGATATCTCTTCAATGAAGTTTATGAATTAATACTTCATCGTTTGTTGTTGTTGATATTCCTGGATATTTACAGGGCGTATGACGTTGATGTTTGAGATACATATTGTGATGTTGCGGTGTGGGATGTGGATGTTGTTGTTGGTGGTGGTGATGGTACTGTTGGTGTTGCTGATGGTGGTACTGTTTATGCTGCTGCTGCTGGTGTTTGTAACCTTTGCACCATATTCTCCAAAGCCACTACCCGAGCGCGAAGCTCGTTGACTTCTTCTATTACACCGGGGTGATTGTCGGTTCAGACGAGCGGATAAATAAAATCTAGAATTTGGTGTAGTATGTAATCGTGATGAGATACTCTAGAAATAAGAGAGAAAATGGTGTTTCGGATAGGTTCGCCGGTAAGTGCTTCAGGTTCTTCGCCAAGAGGGCAATGTGGTGGATGGAAGGGATCACCTTCTTCTTGTCTCCAATGATTAAGGAGGCTATGAACCCATCCCCAATTCATCCAGAATAGATGATGACTAATTGGTTAATCCATTCCGGTCACACTACTTTCGGAACTTGAGTGGGATTCCATTTCGAAATCCGAGGGACTTGAACTAATGACGAATTCCATTTCGTACAATTGAATAAAAAATTTTTCGATATGAAATGATTTTCCGGCTATCGGGTGGTATTCTAATTATATAGAGCAAAAGGTTTCGTAGATTACGGAGGAATTTACGGAATATGTCAGGCAAAGTTTACAGTAACAGATGCGCTAAGATATGAATTAGCAGATACGCTAAGATATGAATTTTGTCTATACACTATTCATGCAATCAATGCAATAAGATGTGTCTAGACTAAGAATGATAAGCAGGTAATTTCCGAGCAAAACTTTTGAAATGCAGACACGGTCGAAGTCCAGACTCACTAATGCATCCTAATGACTATCAGTTAGACACACTAATGCAGACCTGGTTCGCTAAGCCCACCGCTCTGATACCAACTGAAAGGACCCGTTCATATACATTATAAACGATTCACAATAGTTGATTACATCTCGAGGTATTTGACCTCTATATGATACATTTTACAAACATTGCATTCGTTTTTAAAAGACAAACTTTCTTTACAACGAAAGTTGACAGCATGCACACCATTTCATAATACATCAAACTATAATTGGCTTAATAATAATCTTGATAACTCAATGACTCGAATGCAACGTCTTTCAAAATATGCCATAAATGATTCCAAGTAATATCCTTAAAATGAGCTAATGCACAGCGGAAGATTTCATTACTACCTGAGAATAAACATGCTTTAAAGTGTCAACCAAAAGGTTGGTGAGTTCATAGGTTTATCATAACAATCATTTCAATATATTAATAGACCACAAGATTTCCGTTTATAAATATATGTACACTCACAAGTGTATAAAAGTATTCTATAAGTTGTAGGCACCCGGTAACAAGCCTTAACGTTCATGTTTTACCCTCTGAAGTACACCAAATCAGGTGTGTTTAAAATAACCTCGAAGTACTAAAGCATCCCATAGTCAGGATGGGGTTTGTCAGGCCCAATAGATCTATCTTTAGGATTCGCACCTACCGTACATAGACAAGTAGTTTAATGTTACCAAGCTAAGGGTATATTTCTGGTTTAAACCCACGTAGAATTAGTTTTAGTACTTGTGCCTATTTCGTAAAACATTTATAAAAACAACGCATGTATTCTCAGTCCCAAAAATATATATAAAAGGGAGCAAATGAAACTCACAATACTGTATTTCGTAGTAAAAATACATATAACGTCATTTAATAAGTGCAAGGTTGGCCTCGGATTCACGAACGTATCAATATTGAGATTCAATATTGCAGGAAAGTACGTAGATGCAACGGAGATGATAAACACTAGATTGACCTCACGAGCATACCCATGAACCATACCCATCACCTCCATAGCTATAACCCATAATTTCCTTAGCTTCGACTCATTCAAAAAAACTATTTTGAAATCACTCGGACAGCACTCCGCCGTAATATTTTATGTATACTAATAATATCTTGAAATAATACAGAGCAAATATATATATATATATATATATGTATATATATATTTATATATATATATATATATATATATATATATATATATATATATATATATATATATATATATATATATATATAAATCAATTGAGAGAGTTTAGAGAAATATATTTTCAAGTTTCTATGAAATAATGAAACCTATTGAATTCTATTTATAATAGATTTTTGAATTAAAAAAATTAAATTATTAAAGTATGAATTATTAAAGTGAATTATTAAAGTATGAATTATTAAAGTATGAATTATTAAAGTGAATTATTAAAGTATGAATTATTAAAATGAATTATTAAAGTTAAAGTAAAGTAAAAGTAAAGTAAATGTAAAGTTAAAGTATAGTAAAAGTATAAAAAACTATGTATGTATAATATGCGTATAAATATATATAATATTAATTTAAATCGTTATATATATTTAATGAAATAAAATATAAATATCGTTATATTTATTATACTGGTTAAGTAATGAGTTATCAAAAGTGATTCTAGATATCTATAAAAGTTATATACGTTTTAATAATAAAGTTCTTTTTAAACTGAAAACGTCTTTGTACGTTTGAAAATAGATTAATAGAATATTATGGAAACCAATTCTCCACTAACTTTTGTCTAACTTTCGTAAATGACATTTTTTGTTTTTATTTATAAATAGCTTTACAAATTATTCTGAATATCGTTAAGAGGAATAGATTTTCTCAAATCATAGTGGACCTCTCAACAGAGACTTGTAATCATAATTCAATGTTTCTGATAATTCAATCATTTAATATATTTTTTTCGTCGAAAATCATATTGAAACAAATACGTTCGTGTAAAGTATTATACGTTTAATACTTTATTAATATTCTCAAGTTATAATATATATATACATACATATACATATCTATTTATATATAACGGTTCGTGAATCGTCAGAATTTGGTCGAGGTTATAATGAATGTATGAACACAGTTTAAAATTCTTGAGATTTAACTTAACAAACTTTGCTTATCGTGTCGGAATAATATAAAGATTAAAGTTTAAATTTGGTCGGAAATTTCCGGGTCGTCACAAAAACGGTGATAAGAATCACCAATACAACAACAATAGCAATTACAACAATAATCGCAACAACTATCCCAACAATCGCAACATCAATCGCAACTACAACAAACGGCCCAACAACAACAACAACATCAATAACAGCAACTACAACAATCATCCCAACAACAATAACAACCGCAACAACAATAACAATCAGAAGCAGCTATGCCAAAGGTGTGAAAAGTATCACTCGGGGTTCTGCACCAAATTTTGCAACAAGTGTAAAAGAAATGGTCATAGCGCGGTGAAGTGTGAGGTCTACGGATCAGGGGTTAACAGAACGAAAGGAACAAATGGTGTCAGAACGAGTAATGGCGGAGCAAGTAGTGTCAGAGCAAGTTATGCCAATGTAGTTTGTTATAAATGTGGAAAACCGGGCCACATTATTAGAAATTGCCCGAACCAGGAGAACACGAATGGACAAAGCCGCGGAAGAGTTTTCAATATTAATGCGGCAGAGGTACAGGAAGACCCGGAGCTTGTTACGGGTACGTTTCTTATTGACAATAAATCTGCTTACGTTTTATTTGATTCGGGTGCGGATAGAAGCTATATGAGTAGAGATTTTTGTGCTAAATTAAGTTGTCCATTGATGCCTTTGGATAGTAAATTTTTACTCGAATTAGCAAATGGTAAATTAATTTCAGCAGATAATATATGTCGGAATCGAGAAATTAAACTGGTTAGCAAAACATTTAAGATTGACTTGATACCAGTAGAGTTAGGGAGTTTTGATGTGATAATCGGTATGAACTGGTTGAAAGAAGTGAAAGCAGAGATCGTTTGTTACAAAAATGCAATTCGCATTATACGAGAAAAAGGAAAACCCTTAATGGTGTACGGAGAAAAGGGCAACACGAAGCTACATCTTATTAGTAATTTGAAGGCACAAAAACTAATAAGAAAAGGTTGCTATGCTGTTCTAGCACACGTTGAGAAAGTAAAAACTGAAGAAAAGAGCATCAATGATGTTCCCGTCGCAAAAGAATTTCCCGATGTATTTCCGAAAGAATTACCGGGATTACCCCCACATCGATCCGTTGAATTTCAAATAGATCTTGTACCAGGAGCTGCACCAATAGCTTGTGCTCCTTACAGACTCGCACCCAGCGAGATGAAAGAACTGCAATGCCAATTACAAGAACTTTTAGAATGTGGTTTCATTCGACCAAGCACATCACCATGGGGAGCTCCTGTTTTGTTTGTCAAAAAGAAAGATGGTACATTCAGGTTGTGTATCGACTACCGAGAGTTGAACAAACTTACCATCAAGAACCGCTACCCACTACTGAGAATCGACGACTTATTTGATCAACTACAAGGCTCATCTGTTTATTCAAAGATTGACTTACGTTCCGGGTATCATCAAATGCGGGTGAAAGAAGATGATATTCCAAAGACTGCTTTCAGAACACGTTACGGTCATTACGAGTTTATGGTCATGCCGTTTGGTTTAACTAATGCACCAGCTGTGTTCATGGACCTTATGAACCGAGTGTGTGGACCATACCTTGACAAGTTTGTCATTGTTTTCATTGATGACATACTTATTTACTCAAAGAATGACCAAGAACACAGTGAACATTTGAGAAAGGTGTTAGAAGTATTGAGGAAGGAAGAATTGTACGCTAAGTTTTTAAAGTGTGCATTTTGGTTGAAAGAAGTTCAATTTCTCGGTCACATAGTGAACAAAGAAGGTATTAAGGTGGATCCAGCAAAGATAGAAACTGTTGAAAAGTGGGAAACCCCGAAAACTCCGAAACACATACGCCAGTTTTTAGGACTAGCTGGTTACTACAGAAGGTTCATCCAAGACTTTTCCAGAATAGCAAAACCCTTGCCTGCATTAACGCATAAAGGGAAGAAATTTGAATGGAAGGATGAACAAGAAAAAGCGTTTCAGTTATTGAAGAAAAAGCTAACTACGGTACCTATATTGTCATTGCCTGAAGGGAATGATGATTTTGTGATTTATTGTGACGCATCAAAGCAAGGTCTCGGTTGTGTATTAATGCAACGAACGAAGGTGATTGCTTATGCGTCTAGACAATTGAAGATTCACGAACAAAATTATACGACGCATGATTTGGAATTAGGCGCGGTTGTTTTTGCATTAAAGACTTGGAGGCACTACTTATATGGGGTCAAAAGTATTATATATACCGACCACAAAAGTCTTCAACACATATTTAATCAGAAACAACTGAATATGAGGCAGCGTAGGTGGATTGAATTGTTGAATGATTACGACTTTGATATTCGTTACCACCCGGGGAAGGCAAATGTGGTAGCCGACGCCTTGAGCAGAAAGGACAGAGAACCCATTCGAGTAAAATCTATTAATATAATGATTTACACTAACCTTACTACTCAAATAAAGGAGGCGCAACAAGGAGTTTTAAAAGAGGGAAATTTAAAGGATGAAATACTTAAAGCATCGGAGAAGCATCTTAATATTCGGGAAGACGGAACTCGGTATAGGGATGAAAGAATTTGGGTACCAAAATTTGGAGATATGAGAGAAATGGTACTTAGAGAAGCTCATAAAACCAGATACTCAATACATCTTGGAACGGGGAAGATGTACAAGGATCTTAAGAAACATTTTTGGTGGCCAGGTATGAAAGCCGATATTGCTAAATATGTAGGAGAATGTTTGACGTGTTCTAAGGTCAAAGCGGAACATCAGAAACCATCAGGTCTACTACAACAACCTGAAATCCCAGAATGGAAATGGGAAAACATTACCATGGATTTCATTACTAAATTGCCAAGGACTGCAAGTGGTTATGATACTATTTGGGTAATAGTTGATCGTCTCACCAAGTCAGCACACTTCCTGCCAATAAGAGAAGATGACAAGATGAAGAAGTTAGCACGACTGTATTTGAAGGAAGTCGTCTCCAGACATGGAATACCAATCTCTATTATCTCTGATAGGGATGGCAGATTTATTTCAAGATTCTGGCAGACATTACAACAAGCATTAGGAACTCGTCTAGACATGAGTACTGCCTATCATCCACAAACTGATGGGCAGAGCAAAAGGACGATACAAACGCTTGAAGACATGCTACGAGCATGTGTTATTGATTTCGGAAACAGTTGGGATCGATATCTACCGTTAGCAGAATTTTCCTACAACAACAGCTACCATTCAAGCATTGAGATGTCGCCGTTTGAAACACTTTATGGTAGAAAGTGCAGGTCTCCGATTTGTTGAAGTGAAGTTGGGGATAGACAGATTACGGGTCCGGAGATAATACAAGACACTACCGAGAAGATCATCCAAATTCAACAACGGTTGAAACCGCCCAAAGTCGACAAAAGAGCTACGCCGACATTAAAAGAAAAGACATAGAATTTGAAATTGGAGAAATGGTCATGCTTAAGGTTGCACCTTGGAAAGGTGTTGTTCGATTTAGCAAACGGGGGAAATTAAATCCAAGGTATATTGGACCATTCAAGATTATTGATCGTGTCGGACCAGTAGCTTACCGACTTGAGTTACCTCAACAACTTGCGAATGTACATAACACTTTCCACGTCTCGAATTTGAAGAAATATTTTGCTAAAGAAGATCTCACTATTCCGTTGGACGAAATCCAAATCAATGAAAAACTTCAATTCATTGAAGAACCCGTCGAAATAATGGATCGTGAGGTTAAGAGACTTAAACAAAACAAGATACCGATTGTTAAGGTTCGATGGAATGCTTGTAGAGGACCCGAGTTCACCTGGGAGCGTGAAGATCAGATGAAGAAGAAATACCCGCATTTATTTCCAGAAGATACGTCAACACCTCCAACTGCTTAAAATTTCGGGACGAAATTTATTTAACGGGTAGGTACTGTAGTGACCCGAACTTTTCCATGTTTATATATATATTAAATGAAATTGTTATTTACATGATTAAGTGTTTACAACATGTTAATCGATCAAACTTGTTAAGACTTGATTAATTGAAATAGGTTTAATATAGACAATTGACCACCCAAGTTGACCGGCGATTCACGAACGTTAAAACTTGTAAAAACTATATGATGACATATATATGGATATATATATAGTTAACATGATATTATGATAAGTAAACATATCATTAATTATATTAGCAATGAACTACATATGTAAAAACAAGACTACTAACTTAATGATTTTTAAACGAGACATATATGTAACGATTATCGTTGTAACGACATTTAATGTATATATATCATATTAAGATATATTAATACATCATGATAATCTAATAATTTAACATATCATTTGATTTAATAAACAATGGATTAACAACATTTAATAAGATCGTTAACCTAAAGGTTTCAAAACAACACTTACATGTAACGACTAACGATGACTTAACGACTCAGTTAAAATGTATATACATGAAGTGTTTTAATATGTATTCATACACTTTTGAAAGACTTCAAGACACTTATCAAAATACTTCTACTTAACAAAAATGCTTACAATTACATCCTCGTTCAGTTTCATCAACAATTCTACTCGTATGCACCCGTATTCGTACTCGTACAATACACAGCTTTTAGATGTATGTACTATTGGTATATACACTCCAATGATCAGCTCTTAGCAGCCCATGTGAGTCACCTAACACATGTGGGAACCATCATTTGGCAACTAGCATAAAATATCTCATAAAATTACAAAAATATGAGTAATCATTCATGACTTATTTACATGTAAACAAAATTACACATCCTTTATATCTAATCCATATACCAACGATCAAAAATACCTACAAACAATTTCATTCTTCAATTTTCTTCATCTAATTAATCTCTCTCAAGTTCTATCTTCAAGTTCTAATTGTTCTTCATAAATTCTACAAGTTCTAGTTTCATAAAATCAAGAATACTTCCAAGTTTGCTAGCATACTTCCAATCTTGTAGAGTGATCATCCAACCTCAAGAAATCTTTCGTATTTACTGTAAGATATCTTTCTAATACAAGGTAATACTCATATTCAAACTTTGATTCAATTTCTATAACTATAACAATCTTATTTCGAGTGAAAATCTTACTTGAACTTGTTTTCGTGTCATGATTCTGCTTCAAGAACTTTCAAGCCATCCAAGGATCCTTTGAAGTTAGATCCATTTTTCTCATTTCCAGTAGCTTTATCCAGAAAACTTGAGGTGGTAATGATGTTCATAACATCATTCGATTCATACATATAAAGCTATCTTATTCGAAGGTTTAAACTTGTAATTACTAGAACATAGTTTAGTTAATTCTAAACATGTTCGCAAACAAAAGTTAATCCTTCTAACTTTACTTTTAAAATCAACTAAATACATGTTCTATATCTATATGATATGCTAACTTAATTATTTAAAACCTGGAAACACGAAGAACACTGTAAAACCGGACATACGCCGTCGTAGTAACACCGCGGGCTGTTTTGGGTTAGTTAATTAAAAACTATGATAAACTTTGATTTAAAAGTTGTTCTTCTGGGAAAATGATTTTTCTTATGAACATGAAACTATATCCAAAAATCATGGTTAAACTCAAAGTGGAAGTATGTTTTCTAAAATGGTCATCTAGACGTCGTTCTTTCGACTTAAATGACTACCTTTACAAAAACGACTTGTAACTTATATTTCTGACTATAAACCTATACTTTTTCTATTTAGATTCATAAAATAGAGTTCAATATGAAACCATAGCAATTTGATTCACTCAAAACGGATTTAAAATGAAGAATTATGGGTAAAACAAAATTTGATAATTTTTCTTGTTGTAGCAACGTGAAAATTGGTAACAAATCTATATTAATCATATCGTAGCTAACTTATATTGTATTATACATGTATTCTAATATATTATGTGTAGTGACCCGAACTTTTCCATGTTTATATATATTAATTGAGATTGATATTTACATGATTAAATGTTTCCAACATGTTAAGCAATCAAACTTGTTAAGACTTGATTAATTGAAATATGTTTCATATAGACAATTGACCACCCAAGTTGACCGGTGATTCACGAACGTTAAAACTTGTAAAAACTATATGATGACATATATATGGATATATATATATATATAGTTAACATGATACTATGATAAGTAAACATATCAATAAGTATATTAACAATAAACTACATATGTAAAAACAAGACTACTAACTTAATGATTTTTAAACGAGACATATATGTAACGATTATCGTTGCAAAGACATTTAATGTATATATATCATATTAAGAGATATTCATACATGATAATATCATGATAATATAATAATTTAAAATCTCATTTGATATTATAAACATTGGGTTAACAACATTTAACAAGATCGTTAACCTAAAGGTTTCAAAACAACACTTACATGTAACGACTAACGATGACTTAACGACTCAGTTAAAATGTATATACATGTAGTGTTTTAATATGTATTTATACACTTTTGAAAGACTTCAATACACTTATCAAAATACTTCTACTTAACAAAAATGCTTACAATTACATCCTCGTTCAGTTTCATCAACAATTCTACTCGTATGCACCCGTATTCGTACTCGTACAATACACAACTTTTAGATGTATGTACTATTGGTATATACACTCCAATGATCAGCTCTTAGCAGCCCATGTGAGTCACCTAACACATGTGGGAACCATCATTTGGCAACTAGCATGAAATATCTCATAAAATTACAAAAATATGAGTAATCATTCATGACTTATTTACATGAAAACAAAATTACATATCCTTTATATCTAATCCATACACCAACGACCAAAAACACCTACAAACACTTTCATTCTTCAATTTTCTTCATCTAATTGATCTCTCTCAAGTTCTATCTTCATGTTCTAAGTGTTCTTCATAAATTCTACAAGTTCTAGTTACATAAAATCAAGAATACTTTCAAGTTTGCTAGCTCACTTCCAATCTTGTAAGGTGATCATCCAACCTCAAGAAATCTTTGTTTCTTACAGTAGGTTATCATTCTAATACAAGGTAATAATCATATTCAAACTTTGGTTCAATTTCTATAACTATAACAATCTTATTTCAAGTGATGATCTTACTTGAACTTGTTTTCGTGTCATGATTCTGCTTCAAGAACTTCGAGCCATCCAAGGATCCGTTGAAGCTAGATCCATTTTTCTCTTTTCCAGTAGGTTTATCCAAGGAACTTAAGGTATTAATGATGTTCATAACATCATTCGATTCATACATATAAAGCTATCTTATTCGAAGGTTTAAACTTGTAATCACTAGAACATAGTTTAGTTAATTCTAAACTTGTTCGCAAATAAAAGTTAATCCTTCTAACTTGACTTTTAAAATCAACTAAACACATGTTCTATATCTATATGATATGCTAACTTAATGATTTAAAACCTGGAAACACGAAAAACACCGTAAAACCGGATTTACGCCGTCGTAGTAACACCGCGGGCTGTTTTGGGTTAGTTAATTAAAAACTATGATAAACTTTGATTTAAAAGTTATAATTCTGAGAAAATGATTTTTATTATGAACATGAAACTATATCCAAAAATTATGGTTAAACTCAAAGTGGAAGTATGTTTTCTAAAATGGTCATCTAGACGTCGTTCTTTCGACTGAAATGACTACCTTTACAAAAACGACTTGTAACTTATTTTTCCAACTATAAACCTATACTTTTCTGTTTAGATTCATAAAATAGAGTTCAATATGAAACCATAGCAATTTGATTCACTCAAAACGGATTTAAAATGAAGAAGTTATGGGTAAAACAAGATTGGATAATTTTTCTCATTTTAGCTACGTGAAAATTGGTAACAAATCTATTCCAACCATAACTTAATCAACTTGTATTGTATATTATGTAATCTTGAGATACCATAGACACGTATACAATGTTTCGACCTATCATGTCGACACATCTATATATATTTCGGAACAACCATAGACACTCTATATGTGAATGTTGGAGTTAGCTATACAGGGTTGAGGTTGATTCCAAAATATATATAGTTTGAGTTGTGATCAATACTGAGATACGTATACACTGGGTCGTGGATTGATTCAAGATAATATTTTTCGATTTATTTCTGTACATCTAACTGTGGACAACTAGTTATAGGTTACTAACGAGGACAGCTGACTTAATAAACTTAAAACATCAAAATATATTAAAAGTGTTGTAAATATATTTTGAACATACTTTAATATATATGTATATATTGTTATAGATTCGTGAATCAACAGTGGCCAAGTCTTACTTCCCGACGAAGTAAAAATCTGTGAAAGTGAGTTATAGTCCCACTTTTAAAATCTAATATTTTTGGGATGAGAATACATGCAGGTTTTATAAATGATTTACAAAATAGACACAAGTACGTGAAACTACATTCTATGGTTGAATTATCGAAATTGAATATGCCCCTTTTTATTAAGTCTGGTAATCTAAGAATTAGGGAACAGACACCCTAATTGACGCGAATCCTAAAGATAGATCTATTGGGCCTAACAAACCCCATCCAAAGTACCGGATGCTTTAGTACTTCGAAATTTATATCATATCCGAAGGGTGTCCCGGAATGATGGGGATATTCTTATATATGCATCTTGTTAATGTCGGTTACCAGGTGTTCACCATATGAATGATTTTTATCTCTATGTATGGGATGTGTATTGAAATATGAAATCTTGTGGTCTATTATTATGATTTGATATATATAGGTTAAACCTATAACTCACCAACATTTTTGTTGACGTTTTAAGCATGTTTATTCTCAGGTGATTATTAAGAGCTTCCGCTGTCGCATACTTAAATAACGACGAGATTTGGAGTCCATGCTTGTATGATATTGTGTAAAAACTGCATTCAAGAAACTTATTTTGTTGTAACATATTTGTATTGTAAACCATTATGTAATGGTCGTGTGTAAACAGGATAATTTAGATTATCATTATTTGATAATCTACGTAAAGCTTTTTAAACCTTTATTGATGAAATAAAGGTTATGGTTTGTTTTAAAATGAATGCAGTCTTTGAAAAACGTCTCATATAGAGGTCAAAACTGAAATGTCCCGTTCTTATTGATTAAAAACGTTCCATATTAATTGATTTCGTTGCGAGGTTTTGACCTCTATATGAGACGTTTTTCAAAGACTGCATTCATTTTAAAACAAACCATAACCTTTATTTCATCAATAAAGGTTTAAAAATCTTTACGTAGATTATCAAATAATGATAATCTAAAATATCTTGTTTACACACGACCATTACATAATGGTTTACAATACAAATATGTTACAACAAAATAAGTTTCTTGAATGCAGTTTTTACACAATATCATACAAGCATGGACTCCAAATCTCGTCCTTATTTAAGTATGCGACAGCGGAAGCTCTTAATAATCACCTGAGAAT
This sequence comes from Rutidosis leptorrhynchoides, assembly GCF_046630445.1. Lineage (NCBI taxonomy): Eukaryota > Viridiplantae > Streptophyta > Magnoliopsida > Asterales > Asteraceae > Rutidosis > Rutidosis leptorrhynchoides. The sequence goes on from NC_092340.1 coordinate 207,412,045, forward strand.
AAACATGCTTAAAACGTCAACAAAAATGTTGGTGAGTTATAGGTTTAACCTATATATATCAAATTAAAATAATAGACCACAAGATTTCATATTTCAATACACATCCCATACATAGAGATAAAAATCATTCATATGGTGAACACCTGGTAACCGACATTAACAAGATGCATATATAAGAATATCCCCATCATTCCGGGACACCCTTCGGATATGATATAAATTTCGAAGTACTAAAGCATCCGGTACTTTGGATGGGGTTTGTTAAGCCCAATAGATCTATCTTTAGGATTCGCGTCAATTAGGGTGTCTGTTCCCTAATTCTTAGATTACCAGACTTAATAAAAAGGGGCATATTCGATTTCGATAATTCAACCATAGAATGTAGTTTCACGTACTTGTGTCTATTTTGTAAATCATTTATAAAACCTGCATGTATTCTCATCCCAAAAATATTAGATTTTAAAAGTGGGACTATAACTCACTTTCACAGATTTTTACTTCGTCGGGAAGTAAGACTTGGCCACTGGTTGATTCACGAACCTATAACAATATATACATATATATCAAAGTATGTTCAAAATATATTTACAACACTTTTAATATATTTTGATGTTTTAAGTTTATTAAGTCAGCTGTCCTCGTTAGTAACCTACAACTAGTTGTCCACAGTTAGATGTACAGAAATAAATCGATAAATATTATCTTGAATCAATCCACGACCCAGTGTATACGTATCTCAGTATTGATCACAACTCAAACTATATATATTTTGGAATCAACCTCAACCCTGTATAGCTAACTCCAACATTCACATATAGAGTGTCTATGGTTGTTCCGAAATATATATAGATGTGTCGACATGATAGGTCGAAACATTGTATACGTGTCTATGGTATCTCAAGATTACATAATATATAATACAAGTTGATTAAGTTATGGTTGGAATAGATTTGTTACCAATTTTCACGTAGCTAAAATGAGAAAAATTATCCAATCTTGTTTTACCCATAACTTCTTCATTTTAAATCCGTTATGAGTGAATCAAATTGCTATGGTTTCATATTGAACTCTATTTTATGAATCTAAACAAAAAAAGTATAGGTTTCTAGTCGGAAAAATAAGTTACAAGTCGTTTTTGTAAAGGTAGTCATTTCAGTCGAAAGAACGACGTCTAGATGACCATTTTAGAAAACATACTTTCACTTTGAGTTTAACCATAATTTTTGGATATAGTTTCATGTTTATAATAAAAATCATTTTCTCAGAATAACAACTTTTAAATCAAAGTTTATCATAGTTTTTAATTAACTAACCCAAAACAGCCCGCGGTGTTACTACGACGGCGTAAATCCGGTTTTACGGTGTTTTTCGTGTTTCCAGGTTTTAAATCATTAAGTTAGCATATCATATAGATATAGAACATGTGTTTAGTTGATTTTAAAAGTCAAGTTAGAAGGATTAACTTTTGTTTGCGAACAAGTTTAGAATTAACTAAACTATGTTCTAGTGATTACAAGTTTAAACCTTCGAATAAGATAGCTTTATATGTATGAATCGAATGATGTTATGAACATCATTACTATCTTAAGTTCCTTGGATAAACCTACTGGAAAAGATAAAAATGGATCTAGCTTCAATGGATCCTTGGATGGCTCGAAGTTCTTGAAGCAGAATCATGACACGAAAACAAGTTCAAGTAAGATCATCACTTGAAATAAGATTGTTATAGTTATAGAAATTGAACCAAAGTTTGAATATGACTATTACCTTGTATTAGAATGATAACCTACTGTAAGAAACAAAGATTTCTTGAGGTTGGATGATCACCTTACAAGATTGGAAGTGAGCTAGCAAACTTGAAAGTATTCTTGATTTTATGAAACTAGAACTTTTAGAATTTATGAAGAACACTTAGAACTTGAAGATAGAACTTGAGAGAGATCAATTAGATGAAGAAAATTGAAGAATGAAAGTGTTTGTAGGTGTTTTTGGTCGTTGGTGTATGGATTAGATATAAAGGATATGTTATTTTGTTTTCATGTAAATAAGTCATGAATGATTACTCATATTTTTGTAATTTTATGAGATATTTCATGCTAGTTGCCAAATGATGGTTCCCACATGTGTTAGGTGACTCACATGGGCTGCTAAGAGCTGATCATTGGAGTGTATATACCAATAGTACATACATCTAAAAGCTGTGTATTGTACGAGTACGAATACGGGTGCATACGAGTAGAATTATTGATGAAACTGAACGAGGATCTAATTGTAAGCATTTTTGTTAAGTAGAAGTATTTTGATAAGTGTCTTGAAGTCTTTCAAAAGTGTATGAATACATATTAAAACACTACATGTATATACATTTTAACTGAGTCGTTAAGTCATCGTTAGTCGTTACATGTAAATGTTGTTTTGAAACCTTTAGGTTAACGATCTTGTTAAATGTTGTTAACCCAATGTTTATAATATCAAAAGAGATTTTAAATTATTATATTATCATGATATTATGATGTACGAATATCTCTTAATATGATATATATACATTAAATGTCGTTACAACGATAAACGTTACATATATGTCTCGTTTCAAAATCATTAAGTTAGTAGTCTTGTTTTTACATATGTAGTTCATTGTTAATATACTTAATGATATGTTTACTTATCATAATATAATGTTAACTATATATATAACCATATATATGTCATCATATAGTTTTTACAAGTTTTAACGTTCGTGAATCACCGGTCAACTTGGGTGGTCAATTGTCTATATGAAACCTATTTCAATTAATCAAGTCTTAACAAGTTTGATTGCTTAACATGTTGGAAACATTTAATCATGTAAATATCAATCTCAATTAATATATATAAACATGGAAAAGTTCGGGTCACTACAGTACCTACCCGTTAAATAAATTTCGTCCCGAAATTTTAAGCTGTTGAAGGTGTTGACGAATCTTCTGGAAATAGATGAGGGTATTTCTTCTTCATCTGATCTTCACGCTCCCAGGTGAACTCGGGTCCTCTACGAGCATTCCATCGAACCTTAACAATTGGTATCTTGTTTTGCTTAAGTCTTTTAACCTCACGATCCATTATTTCGACGGGTTCTTCGATGAATTGAAGTTTTTCGTTGATTTGGATTTCATCTAACGGAATAGTGAGATCTTCTTTAGCAAAACATTTCTTCAAATTCGAGACGTGGAAAGTGTTATGTACAGCCGCGAGTTGTTGAGGTAACTCAAGTCGGTAAGCTACTGGTCCGACACGATCAATAATCTTGAATGGTCCAATATACCTTGGATTTAATTTCCCTCGTTTACCAAATCGAACAACGCCTTTCCAAGGTGCAACTTTAAGCATGACCATCTCTCCAATTTCAAATTCTATATCTTTTCTTTTAATGTCAGCGTAGCTCTTTTGTCGACTTTGGGCGGTTTTCAACCGTTGTTGAATTTGGATGATCTTCTCGGTAGTTTCTTGTATAATCTCCGGACCCGTAATCTGTCTATCCCCCACTTCACTCCAACAAATCTGAGACATGCACTTTCTACCATAAAGTGCTTCAAACGGCGCCATCTCAATGCTTGAATGGTAGCTGTTGTTGTAGGAAAATTCTGCTAACGGTAGATGTCGATCCCAACTGTTTCTGAAATCAATAACACATGCTCGTAGCATGTCTTCAAGCGTTTGTATCATCCTTTCGCTCTGTCCATCAGTTTGTGGATGATAGGCAGTACTCATGTCTAGATGAGTTCCTAATGCTTGCTGTAATGTCTGCCAGAATCTTGAAATAAATCTGCCATCCCTATCAGAGATAATAGAGATTGGTATTCCATGTCTGGAGACGACTTACTTCAAATACAGTCGTGCTAACTTCTCCATCTTGTCATCTTCTCTTATTGGCAGGAAGTGTGCTGATTTGGTGAGACGGTCAACTATTACCCAAATAGTATCAAAACCACTTGCAGTCCTTAGCAATTTAGTGATGAAATCCATGGTAATGTTTTCCCATTTCCATTCCGGGATTTTGGGTTGTTGAAGTAGACCTGATGGTTTCTGATGCTCAGCTTTGACCTTAGAACACGTCAAACATTCTCCTATGTATTTAGCAACATCGGCTTTCATACCCGGCCACCAAAAATGTTTCTTGAGATCCTTGTACATCTTCCCCGTTCCAGGATGTATTGAGTATCTGGTTTTATGAGCTTCTCTAAGTACCATTTCTCTCATATCTCCAAATTTTGGTACCCAAATCCTTTCAGCCCTATACCGGGTTCCGTCTTCCCGAATATTAAGATGCTGCTCCGATCCTTTGGGTATTTCATCCTTTAAATTTCCCTCTTTTAAAACTCCTTGTTGCGCCTCCTTTATTTGAGTAGTAAGGTTATTATGAATCATTATATTCATAGATTTTACTCGAATGGGTTCTCTGTCCTTCCTGCTCAAGGCATCGGCTACCACATTTGCTTTCCCCGGGTGGTAACGAATCTCAAAGTCGTAATCATTTAATAATTCAATCCACCTACGCTGCCTCATATTCAGTTGTTTCTGATTAAATATGTGTTGAAGACTTTTGTGGTCGGTATATATAATACTTTTGACCCCATATAAGTAGTGCCTCCAAGTCTTTAATGCAAAAACAACCGCGCCTAATTCCAAATCATGCGTCGTATAATTTTGTTCGTGAATCTTCAATTGTCTAGACGCATAAGCAATCACCTTCGTTCGTTGCATTAATACACAACCGAGACCTTGCTTTGATGCGTCACAATAAATCACAAAATCATCATTCCCTTCAGGCAATGACAATATAGGTGCCGTAGTTAGCTTTTTCTTCAATAACTGAAACGCTTTCTCTTGTTCATCATTCCATTCAAATTTCTTCCCTTTATGCGTTAATGCAGTCAAGGGTTTTGCTATTCTGGAAAAGTCTTGGATGAACCTTCTGTAGTAACCAGCTAGTCCTAAAAACTGGCGTATGTGTTTCGGAGTTTTCGGGGTTTCCCACTTTTCAACAGTTTCTATCTTTGCCGGATCCACCTTAATACCTTCTTTGTTCACTATGTGACCGAGGAATTGAACTTCTTCCAACCAAAATGCACACTTTGAAAACTTACCGTACAATTTTTCCTTCCTCAATACTTCTAACACCTTTCTCAAATGTTCACCGTGTTCTTGGTCATTCTTTGAGTAAATAAGTATGTCATCAATGAAAACAATGACAAACTTGTCAAGGTATGGTCCACACACTCGGTTCATAAGGTCCATGAACACAGCTGGTGCATTAGTTAAACCAAACGGCATGACCATAAACTCATAATGACCGTAACGTGTTCTGAAAGCAGTCTTTGGAATATCATCTTCTTTCACCCGCATTTGATGATACCCGGAACGTAAGTCAATCTTTGAATAAACAGACGAGCCTTGTAGTTGATCAAATAAGTCGTCGATTCTCGGTAGTGGGTAGCGGTTCTTGATGGTAAGTTTGTTCAACTCTCGGTAGTCGATACACAACCTGAATGTACCATCTTTCTTCTTGACAAACAAAACAGGAGCTCCCCACGTGATGTGCTTGGTCGAATGAAACCACGCTCTAAAAGTTCTTGTAATTGGCTTTGCAGTTCTTTCATCTCGCTGGGTGCGAGTCTATAAGGAGCACGAGCTATTGGTGCAGCTCCTGGTACAAGATCTATTTGAAATTCAACTGATCGATGTGGGGGTAATCCCGGTAATTCTTTCGAAAATACATCGGAAAATTCTTTTGCAATGGGAACATCATTGATGCTCTTTTCTTCAGTTTGTACTTTCTCGACGTGTGCTAGAACAGCATAGCAACCTTTTCTTATTAGTTTTTGTGCCTTCAAATTACTAATAAGATGTAGCTTCGTGTTGCCCTTTTCTCCGTACACCATTAAGGGTTTTCCTTTTTCTCGTATAATGCGAATTGCATTTTTGTAACAAACGATCTCTGCTTTCACTTCTTTCAACCAGTCCATACCGATTATCACATCAAAACTCCCTAACTCTACTGGTATCAAATCAATCTTAAATGTTTCGCTAACCAGTTTAATTTCTCGATTCCGACATATATTATCTGCTGAAATTAATTTACCATTTGCTAATTCGAGTAAAAATTTACTATCCAAAGGCGTCAATGGACAACTTAATTTAGCACAAAAATCTCTACTCATATAGCTTCTATCCGCACCCGAATCAAATAAAACGTAAGCAGATTTATTGTCAATAAGAAACGTACCCGTAACAAGCTCCGGGTCTTCCTGTGCCTCTACCGCATTAATATTGAAAACTCTTCCGCGGCCTTGTCCATTCGTGTTCTCCTGGTTCGGGCAATTTATAATAATGTGTCCTGGTTTTCCACATTTATAACAAACTACATTGGCGTAACTTGCTCCGACACTACTTGCTCCGCCATTACTCGTTCCGACACCATTTGTTCCTTTCGTTCTATTAACCCCTGGTCCGTAAACCTCACACTTCGCCGCGCTATGACCATTTCTTTTACACTTGTTGCAAAATTTGGTGCAGAACCCCGAGTGATACTTTTCACACCTTTGGCATAGCTGCTTCTGATTGTTGTTGTTGTTGTTGCGGTTATTATTGTTGTTGGGATGATTGTTGTAGTTGCTGTTGTTGTTGTTGTTGTTGGGCCATTTGTTGTAGTTGCGATTGATGTTGCGATTGTTGGGATAATTGTTGCGATTATTGTTGTAATTGCTGTTGTTGTTGTATTGGTGATTCTTATCACCGTTTTCCTCCCACTTTCTTTTGAATTGCTTCACATTGGCCTCTTCAGCAGTCTGTTCTTTAATTCTTTCTTCAATCTGGTTCACTAGTTTGTGAGCCATTCTACATGCCTGTTGTATAGAGGCGGGCTCGTGTGAACTTATATCTTCTTGGATTCTTTCCGGTAATCCTTTCACAAACGCGTCGATCTTCTCTTCCTCATCTTCGAATGCTCCCGGACACAATAGGCACAATTCTGTGAATCGTCTTTCGTATGTGGTAATATCAAATCCTTGGATTCGTAACCCTCTAAGTTCTATCTTGAGCTTATTGACCTCGGTTCTGGGACGGTACTTTTCGTTCATCAAGTGCTTGAATGCTGACCACGGTAGTGCGTACGCATCGTCTTGTCCCACTTGCTCTAGATAGGTATTCCACCATGTTAACGCAGAACCTGTGAAGGTATGCGTAGCGTACTTCACTTTGTCCTCTTCAGTACACTTACTTATGGCAAACACCGATTCCACCTTCTCGGTCCACCGTTTCAATCCGATCGGTCCTTCGGTTCCATCAAATTCCAAAGGTTTGCAGGCAGTGAATTCTTTGTAGGTGCATCCTACACGATTTCCTGTACTGCTAGATCCAAGGTTATTGTTGGTATGTAGCGCAGCCTGTACTGCGGCTATGTTTGAAGCTAGAAAAGTACGGAATTCCTCTTCATTCATATTCACGGTGTGTCGAGTAGTCGGTGCCATTTCCTTCAAAATAGTCCAATGGAACAAGTTAATCATACAGAATATTAAGAGTAGTTAATAGTATTTCGTAGCATAATATGAACTCATTTATAAAAGCTTTTTCTTCATATTAGCGTTTTATAAGTTTAAATTCGGGTAGTACCTACCCGTTAAGTTCATACTTAGTAGCTAATATACAATTCAACTACTACAATTCTATATGAAAAACTTATTATAATAATATTTCGCTTTCAAACTTTTATACAATATTTTACAAACTTACAATACCGCTTATTTTACATAAAGCATGAAATATAGCACACAATAACTTTGATACAAGATAGTTGTGAAGATAATTCTAGCTAGTACACAAGTCGTTCAGCAAAGGCAATAAAGACACGTAATTCATACGTCCAGAAACAAGTCATGCATTCTGGTTTTACTAGGATTACTTCCCATCCTTGGTCTTGTGGAACATAACTGTTATGGCCGTTGATAAGACAGCGTGTTGTAACGTCGTCAAAAGGACGAGGGTTACGTAATGTCCAACAGTCCCGTAACAATCTAAAAACCTCATTTCTTACCCCAATTACCGACTCCGTCACTTGTGGAAACGTTTTGTTTAATAGTTGTAGCCCGATGTTCTTGTTCTCACTTTGGTGAGAAGCGAACATTACTAATCCGTAAGCATAACATGCTTCTTTATGTTGCATGTTAGCCGCTTTTTCTAAATCACGAAGTCCAATATTCGGATATATTGAGTCAAAATAATTTCTTAACCCATTGCGTAAAATAGCATTTGGGTTCCCCGCAATATATGCGTCAAAGTAAACACATCGTAACTTATGGGTTTCCCAATGTGATATCCCCCATCTTTCAAACGAAAGTCTCTTATAAACCAAGACATTCTTGGAATGTTCTTCGAATGTCTTACAAACTGATCTCGCCTTAAATAGTTGTGCCGAGGAATTCTGACCAACTCTAGACAAGATTTCATCAATCATGTCTCCGGGTAGGTCTCTTAAAATATTGGGTTGTCTATCCATTTTGTGTTTTTATACTGTAAAATAGACAAGAGTTAGATTCATAAAAAAATACTTATTAATACAAGAAATTTTTTTTTTACATATATCATAAAGCATAAGCACACTATATTACATATATTACACCACACGAATACAACTATCTTATTCCGACTCGCTCGTTTCTTCTTCTTCGGTTTTGGTTCGTTTTGCCAAGTTTCTAGGGATATATGATGTTCCCCTAATACGAGCCGTCGTTATCCACATTGGTTTAGAAAAACCTGGTGGTTTAGAGGTTCCCGGGTCATTGTTACAACTTAAGGACTTCGGGGGTTGACGATACATATAAAGTTCATCGGGGTTGGATTTAGATTTCTCTATTTTTATGCCCTTTCCCTTATTATTTTCTTTTGCCTTTTTAAATTCAGTTGGGGTAATTTCTATAACATCATCGGAATTCTCGTCGGAATCCGATTCATCGGAGAATTGGTAATCCTCCCAATATTTTGCTTCCTTGGCGGAAACACCATTGGCCATAATTAACCTTGGTCGGTTGGTTGAGGATTTTCTTTTACTTAACCGTTTTATTATTTCCCCCACCGGTTCTATTTCTTCATCCGGTTCCGATTCTTCTTCCGGTTCCGATTCTTCTTCCGGTTCTGACTCTTCTTCCGGTTCCTCTTCGGGAACTTGTGAATCAGTCCACGAATCATTCCAATTTACATTTGACTCTTCATTATTATTAGGTGAGTCAATGGGACTTGTTCTAGAGGTAGACATCTATCACATAATATCAAACACGATAAGAGATTAATATATCACATAATATTCATATGTTAAAAATATATAGTTTCCAACAAAAATGTTAAGCAATCATTTTTAAAGAAAACACGGTCGAAGTCCAGACTCACTAATGCATCCTAACAAACTCGATAAGACACACTAATGCAAATTTTCTGGTTCTCTAAGACCAACGCTCTGATACCAACTGAAATGTCCCGTTCTTATTGATTAAAAACGTTCCATATTAATTGATTTCGTTGCGAGGTTTTGACCTCTATATGAGACGTTTTTCAAAGACTGCATTCATTTTAAAACAAACCATAACCTTTATTTCATCAATAAAGGTTTAAAAAGCTTTACGTAGATTATCAAATAATGATAATCTAAAATATCTTGTTTACACACGACCATTACATAATGGTTTACAATACAAATATGTTACAACAAAATAAGTTTCTTGAATGCAGTTTTTACACAATATCATACAAGCATGGACTCCAAATCTCGTCCTTATTTAAGTATGCGACAGCGGAAGCTCTTAATAATCACCTGAGAATAAACATGCTTAAAACGTCAACAAAAATGTTGGTGAGTTATAGGTTTAACCTATATATATCAAATCATAATAATAGACCACAAGATTTCATATTTCAATACACATCCCATACATAGAGATAAAAATCATTCATATGGTGAACACCTGGTAACCGACATTAACAAGATGCATATATAAGAATATCCCCATCATTCCGGGACACCCTTCGGATATGATATAAATTTCGAAGTACTAAAGCATCCGGTACTTTGGATGGGGTTTGTTAAGCCCAATAGATCTATCTTTAGGATTCGCGTCAATTAGGGTGTCTGTTCCCTAATTCTTAGATTACCAGACTTAATAAAAAGGGGCATATTCGATTTCGATAATTCAACCATAGAATGTAGTTTCACGTACTTGTGTCTATTTTGTAAATCATTTATAAAACCTGCATGTATTCTCATCCCAAAAATATTAGATTTTAAAAGTGGGACTATAACTCACTTTCACAGATTTTTACTTCGTCGGGAAGTAAGACTTGGCCACTGGTTGATTCATGAACCTATAACAATATATACATATATATCAAAGTATGTTCAAAATATATTTACAACACTTTTAATATATTTTGATGTTTTAAGTTTATTAAGTCAGCTGTCCTTGTTAGTAACCTACAACTAGTTGTCCACAGTTAGATGTACAGAAATAAATCGATAAATATTATCTTGAATCAATCCACGACCCAGTGTATACGTATCTCAGTATTGATCACAACTCAAACTATATATATTTTGGAATCAACCTCAACCCTGTATAGCTAACTCCAACATTCACATATAGAGTGTCTATGGTTGTTCCGAAATATATATAGATGTGTCGACATGATAGGTCGAAACATTGTATACGTGTCTATGGTATCTCAAGATTACATATATATGATTAAGTTATGGTTGGAATAGATTTGTTACCAATTTTCACGTAGCTAAAATGAGAAAAATTATCCAATCTTGTTTTACCCATAACTTCTTCATTTTAAATCCGTTTTGAGTGAATCAAATTGCTATGGTTTCATATTGAACTATATTTTATGAATCTAAACAAAAAAAGTATAGGTTTCTAGTCGGAAAAATAAGTTACAAGTCGTTTTTGTAAAGGTAGTCATTTCAGTCGAAAGAACGACGTCTAGATGACCATTTTAGAAAACATACTTTCACTTTGAGTTTAACCATAATTTTTGGATATAGTTTCATGTTCATAATAAAAATCATTTTCTCAGAATAACAACTTTTAAATCAAAGTTTATCATAGTTTTTAATTAACTAACCCAAAACAGCCCGCGGTGTTACTACGACGGCGTAAATCCGGTTTTACGGTGTTTTTCGTGTTTCCAGGTTTTAAATCATTAAGTTAGCATATCATATAGATATAGAACATGTGTTTAGTTGATTTTAAAAGTCAAGTTAGAAGGATTAACTTTTGTTTGCGAACAAGATTAGAATTAACTAAACTATGTTCTAGTGATTATAAGTTTAAACCTTCGAATAAGATAGCTTTATATGTATGAATCGAATGATGTTATGAACATCATTACTATCTTAAGTTCCTTGGATAAACCTACTGGAAAATAGAAAAATGGATCTAGCTTCAATGGATCCTTGGATGGCTCGAAGTTCTTGAAGCAGAATCATGACACGAAAACAAGTTCAAGTAAGATCATCACTTGAAATAAGATTGTTATAGTTATAGAAATTGAACCAAAGTTTGAATATGATTATTACCTTGTATTAGAATGATAACCTACTGTAAGAAACAAAGATTTCTTGAGGTTGGATGATCACCTTACAAGATTGGAAGTGAGCTAGCAAACTTGAAAGTATTCTTGATTTTATGAAACTAGAACTTTTAGAATTTATGAAGAACACTTAGAACTTGAAGATAGAACTTGAGAGAGATCAATTAGATAAAGAAAATTGAAGAATGAAAGTGTTTGTAGGTGTTTTTGGTCGTTGGTGTATGGATTAGATATAAAGGATATGTTATTTTGTTTTCATGTAAATAAGTCATGAATGATTACTCATATTTTTGTAATTTTATGAGATATTTCATGCTAGTTGCCAAATGATGGTTCCCACATGTGTTAGGTGACTCACATGGGCTGCTAAGAGCTGATCATTGGAGTGTATATACCAATAGTACATACATCTAAAAGCTGTATATTGTACGAGTACGAATACGGGTGCATACGAGTAGAATTATTGATGAAACTGAACGAGGATCTAATTGTAAGAATTTTTGTTAAGTAGAAGTATTTTGATAAGTGTCTTGAAGTCTTTCAAAAGTGTATGAATACATATTAAAACACTACATGTATATACATTTTAACTGAGTCGTTAAGTCATCGTTAGTCGTTACATGTAAATGTTGTTTTGAAACCTTTAGGTTAACGATCTTGTTAAATGTTGTTAACCCAATGTTTATAATATCAAAAGAGATTTTAAATTATTATATTATCATGATATTATGATGTACGAATATCTCTTAATATGATATATATACATTAAATGTCGTTACAACGATAAACGTTACATATATGTCTCGTTTCAAAATCATTAAGTTAGTAGTCTTGTTTTTACATATGTAGTTCATTATTAATATACTTAATGATATGTTTACTTATCATAATATAATGTTAACTATATATATAACCATATATATGTCATCATATAGTTTTTACATGTTTTAACGTTCGTGAATCACCGGTCAACTTGGGTGGTCAATTGTCTATATGAAACCTATTTCAATTAATCAAGTCTTAACAAGTTTGATTGCTTAACATGTTGAAAACATTTAATCATGTAAATATCAATCTCAATTAATATATATAAACATGGAAAAGTTCGGGTCACTACAAAAACCTCGCAACGAAATCAATTAATATGGAACGTTTTTAATCAATAAGAACGGGACATTTCAGTTGGTATCCGAGCGTTGGTCTTAGAGAACCAGAATTTTGCATTAGTGTATCTTATCGAGTTTGTTAGGATGCATTAGTGAGTCTGGACTTTAACCGTGTTTACTTGAAAAATGATTGCTTAATAAATTTTGTTGGAAACTATATATTTTTAACATGTGAATATTATGTGATATATTAATCTCTTAACGCGTTTGATATTATGTGATAGATGTCTACCTCTAGAACAAGTCCTATTGACTCACCTAATAATAATGAAGAGTCAAATGTAAATTGGAATGATTCGTGGACTGATTCACAAGTTCCAGAAGAGGAACCGGAAGAAGAGTCGGAACCGGAAGAAGAATCGGAACCGGAAGAAGAATCGGAACCGGATGAAGAAGTAGAACCGGTGGGGGAAATAATAAAACGGTTAAGTAAAATAAAATCCTCAACCAACCGACCAAGGTTAATTATGGTCAATGGTGTTTCCGCCAAGGAAGCAAAATATTGGGAGGATTACCAATTCTCCGATGAATCGGATTCCGACGAGAATTCCGATGATGTTATAGAAATTACCCCAACTGAATTTAAAAAGGCAAAAGAAAATAATAAGGGAAAGGGCATAAAAATAGAGAAATCTAATTCCAACCCCGATGAACTTTATATGTATCGTCAACCCCCGAAGTCCTTAAGTTGTAACAATGACCCGGGAACCTCTAAACCACCAGGTTTTTCTAAACCGTTGTGGAAAACAACAGTTAGTATTAGGGGAACATCATATATCCCTAGAAACTTGGCAAAACTAACCAAAACCGAAGAAGAAGAAACGAGCGAGTCGGAATAAGATAGTTGTATTCGTGTGGTGTAATATATGTAATATAGTGTGCTTATGCTTTATGATATATGTAAAAATTGCTTGTATTAATAAGTATTTTTTTATGAATCTAACTCTTGTCTATTTTACAGTTTAAAAACACAAAATGGATAGACAACCCAATATTTTAAGAGACCTACCCGGAGACATGATTGATGAAATCTTGTCTAGAGTCGGTCAGAATTCCTCGACACAACTATTTAAGGCGAGATCAGTTTGTAAGACATTCGAAGAACGTTCCAAGAATGTCTTGGTTTATAAGAGACTTTCGTTTGAAAGATGGGGGATATCACATTGGGAAACCCATAAGTTACGATGTGTTTACTTTGACGCATATATTGCGGGGAACCCAAATGCTATTTTACGCAACGGGTTAAGAAATTATTTTGACTCAATATATCCGAATATTGGACTTCGTGATTTAGAAAAAGCGGCTAACATGCAACATAAAGAAGCATGTTATGATTACGGATTAGTAATGTTCGCTTCTCACCAAAGTGAGAACAAGAACATCGGGCTACAACTATTAAACAAAACGTTTCCACAAGTGACGGAGTCGGTAATTGGGGTAAGAAATGAGGTTTTTAGATTGTTACGGGACTGTTGGACATTACGTAACCCTCGTCCCTTTGACGACGTTACAACACGCTGTCTTATCAACGGCCATAACGGTTATGTTCCACAAGACCAAGGATGGGAAGTAGTCCTAGTAAAACCAGAATGCATGACTTGTTTCTGGACGTATGAATTACGTGTCTTTATTGCCTTTGCTGAACGACTTGTGTACTAGCTAGAATTATCTTCACAACTATCTTGTATCAAAGTTATTGTGTGCTATATTTCATGCTTTATGTAAAATAAGCGGTATTGTAAGTTTGTAAAATATTGTATAAAAGTTTGAACGCGAAATATTATTATAATCAGTTTTTCATATAGAATTGTAGTAGTTGAATTGTATATTAGCTACTAAGTATGAACTTAACGGGTAGGTACTACCCGAATTTAAACTTATAAAACGCTAATATGAAGAAAAAGCTTTTATAAATGAGTTCATATTATGCTACGAAATACTATTAACTACTCTTAATATTCTGTATGATTAACTTGTTCCATTTGACTATTTTGAAGGAAATGGCACCGACTACTCGACACACCGTGAATATGAATGAAGAGGAATTCCGTACTTTTCTAGCTTCAAACATAGCCGCAGTACAGGCTGCGCTACATACCAACAATAACCTTGGATCTAGCAGTACAGGAAATCGTGTAGGATGCACCTACAAAGAATTCACTGCCTGCAAACCTTTGGAATTTGATGGAACCGAAGGACCGATCGGATTGAAACGGTGGACCGAGAAGGTCGAATCGGTGTTTGCCATAAGTAAGTGTACAGAAGAGGACAAAGTGAAGTACGCTACGCATACCTTCACAGGTTATGCGTTAACATGGTGGAATACCTATCTAGAGCAAGTGGGACAAGACGATGCGTACGCACTACCGTGGTCAGCATTCAAGCACTTGATGAATGAGAAGTACCGTCCCAGAATCGAGGTCAATAAGCTCAAGACTGAACTTAGAGGGTTACGAACCCAAGGATTTGATATTACCACGTACGAAAGACGATTCACAGAATTGTGCCTATTGTGTCCGGGAGCATTCGAAGACGAGGAAGAGAAGATCGACGCGTTTGTGAAAGGATTACCGGAAAGAATCCAAGAATATATACGTTCACACGAGTCCGCCTCTATACAACAGGCATGTAGAATGGCTCACAAACTAGTGAACCAGATTGAAGAAAGAATTAAAGAACAGACTGCTGAAGAGGCCAATGTGAAGCAAGTCAAAAGAAAGTGGGAGGAAAACGGTGATAAGAATCACCAATACAACAACAACAGCAATTACAACAATAATCGCAACAATTATCCCAACAATCGCAACATCAATCGCAACTACAACAAACGGCCCAACAACAACAACAACAACAACAACAACAACAACAACAACAACAACAACAACAGCAACCACAACAATCATCTTAACAACAATAATAACCGCAACAACAACAACAACAACAATCAGAAGCAGCTATGCCAAAGGTGTGAAAAGTATCACTCGGGGTTCTGCACCAAATTTTGCAACAAATGTAAAAGAAATGGTCATAGCGCGGTGAAGTGTGATGTCTACGGACCAGGGGTTAACAGAACGAAAGGAACAAATGGTGTCGGAACGAGTAATGGCGGAGCAAGTAGTGTCGGAGCAAGTTATGCCAATGTAGTTTGTTATAAATGTGGAAAACCAGGCCACATTATTAGAAATTGCCCGAACCAGGAGAACACGAATGGATAAGGCCGCGGAAGAGTTTTCAATATTAATGCGGCAGAGGCACAGGAAGACCCGGAGCTTGTTACGGGTACGTTTCTTATTGACAATAAATCTGCTTACGTTTTATTTGATTCGGGTGCGGATAGAAGCTATACGAGTAGAGATTTTTGTGCTAAATTAAGTTGTCCATTGACGCCTTTGGATAGTAAATTTTTACTCGAATTAGCAAATGGTAAATTAATTTCAGCAGATAATATATGTCGGAATCGAGAAATTAAACTGGTTAGTGAAACATTTAAGATTGATTTGATACCAGTAGAGTTAGGGAGTTTTGATGTGATAATCGGTATGGACTGGTTGAAAGAAGTGAAAGCAGAGATTGTTTGTTACAAAAATGCAATTCGCATTATACGAGAAAAAGGAAAACCCTTAATGGTGTACGGAGAAAAGGGCAACACGAAGCTACATCTTATTAGTAATTTGAAGGCACAAAAACTAATAAGAAAAGGTTGCTATGCTGTTCTAGCACACGTCGAGAAAGTACAAACTAAAGAAAAGAGCATCAATGATGTTCCCATTGCAAAAGAATTTCCCGATGTATTTCCGAAAGAATTACCGGGATTACCCCCACATCGATCCGTTGAATTTCAAATAGATCTTATACCAGGAGCTGCACCAATAGCTCGTGCTCCTTACAGACTCGCACCCAGCGAGATGAAAGAACTACAAAGCCAATTACAAGAACTTTTAGAGCGTGGTTTCATTCGAACAAGCACATCACCGTGGGGAGCTCCTGTTTTGTTTGTCAAGAAGAAAGATGGTACATTCAGGTTGTGTATCGACTACCGAGAGTTGAACAAACTTACCATCAAGAACCGCTACCCACTACCGAGAATCGATGACTTATTTGATCAACTACAAGGCTCGTATGTTTATTCAAAGATTGACTTACGTTCCGGGTATCATCAAATGCGGGTGAAAGAAGATGATATTCCAAAGACTGCTTTCAGAACACGTTACGGTCATTACAAGTTTATGGTCATGCCGTTTGGTTTAACTAATGCACCAGCTGTGTTCATGGACCTTATGAACCGAGTGTGTGGACCATACCTTGACAAGTTTGTCATTGTTTTCATTGATGACATACTTATTTACTCAAAGAATGACCAAGAACACGGTGAACATTTGAGAAAGGTGTTAGAAGTATTGAGGAAGGAAGAATTGTACTCTAAGTTTTCAAAGTGTGCATTTTGGTTGGAAGAAGTTCAATTCCTCGGTCACATAGTGAACAAAGAAGGTATTAAGGTGGATCCGGCAAAGATAGAAACTGTTGAAAAGTGGGAAACCCCGAAAACTCCGAAACACATACGCCAGTTTTTAGGACTAGCTGGTTACTACAGAAGGTTCATCCAAGACTTTTCCAGAATAGCAAAACCCTTGACTGCATTAACGCATAAAGGGAAGAAATTTGAATGGAAGGATGAACAAGAGAAAGCGTTTCAGTTATTGAAGAAAAAGCTAACTACGGCACCTATATTGTCATTGCCTGAAGGGAATGATGATTTTGTGATTTATTGTGACGCATCAAAGCAAGGTCTCGGTTGTGTATTAATGCAACGAACGAAGGTGATTGCTTATGCCTCTAGACAATTGAAGATTCACGAGCAAAATTATACGACGCATGATTTGGAATTAGGCGCGGTTGTTTTTGCATTAAAGACTTGGAGGCACTACTTATATGGGGTCAAAAGTATTATATATACCGACCACAAAAGTCTTCAACACATATTTAATCAGAAACAACTGAATATGAGGCAGCGTAGGTGGATTGAATTGTTGAATGATTACGACTTTGAGATTCGTTACCACCCGGGGAAGGCAAATGTGGTAGCCGATGCCTTGAGCAGGAAGGACAGAGAACCCATTCGAGTAAAATCTATGAATATAATGATTCATAATAACCTTACTACTCTAATAAAGGAGGCACAACAAGGAGTTTTAAAAGAGGGAAATTTAAAGGATGAAATACACAAAGGATCGGAGAAGCATCTTAATATTCGGGAAGACGGAACCCGGTATAGGGCTGAAAGGATTTGGGTACCAAAATTTGGAGATATGAGAGAAATGGTACTTAGAGAAGCTCATAAAACCAGATACTCAATACATCCTGGAGAAGTTAGCACGACTGTATTTGAAGGAAGTCGTCTCCAGACATGGAATACCAATCTCTATTATCTCTGATAGGGATGGCAGATTTATTTCAAGATTCTGGCAGACATTACAGCAAGCATTAGGAACTCGTCTAGACATGAGTACTGCCTATCATCCACAAACTGATAGGCAGAGCGAAAGGATGATACAAACTCTTGAAGACATGCTATGAGCATGTGTTATTGATTTCGGAAACAGTTGGGATCGACATCTACCGTTAGCAGAATTTTCCTACAACAACAGCTACCATTCAAGCATTGAGATGGCACCGTTTGAAGCACTTTATGGTAGAAAGTGCAGGTCTCCGATTTGTTGGAGTGAAGTGGGGGATAGACAGAATACGGGTCCGGAGATTATACAAGAAACTACCGAGAAGATCATCCAAATTCAACAACGGTTGAAAACCGCCCAAAGTCGACAAAAGAGCTACGCTGACATTAAAAGAAAAGATATAGAATTTGAAATTGGAGAGATGGTCATGCTTAAAGTTGCACCTTGGAAAGGCGTTGTTCGATTTGGTAAACGAGGGAAATTAAATCCAAGGTATATTGAACCATTCAAGATTATTGATCGTGTCGGACCAGTAGCTTACCGACTTGAGTTATCTCAACAACTCGCGGCTGTACATAACACTTTCCACGTCTCGAACTTTTCCATGTTTATATATATTAATTGAGATTGATATTTACATGATTAAATGTTTCCAACATGTTAAGCAATCAAACTTGTTAAGACTTGATTAATTGAAATATGTTTCATATAGACAATTGACCACCCAAGTTGACCGGTGATTCACGAACGTTAAAACTTGTAAAAACTATATGATGACATATATATGGATATATATATAGTTAACATGATACTATGATAAGTAAACATATCATTAAGTATATTAACAATGAACTACATATGTAAAAACAAGACTACTAACTTAATGATTTTTAAACGAGACATATATGTAACGATTATCGTTGTAAAGACATTTAATGTATATATATCATATTAAGAGATATTCATACATGATAATATTATGATAATATAATAATTTAAAATCTCATTTGATATTATAAACATTGGGTTAACAACATTTAACAAGATCGTTAACCTAAAGGTTTCAAAACAACACTTACATGTAACGACTAACGATGACTTAACGACTCAGTTAAAATGTATATACATGTAGTGTTTTAATATGTATTTATACACTTTTGAAAGACTTCAATACACTTATCAAAATACTTCTACTTAACAAAAATGCTTACAATTACATCCTCGTTCAGTTTCATCAACAATTCTACTCGTATGCACCCGTATTCGTACTCGTACAATACACAGCTTTTAGATGTATGTACTATTGGTATATACACTCCAATGATCAGCTCTTAGCAGCCCATGTGAGTCACCTAACACATGTGGGAACCATCATTTGGCAACTAGCATGAAATATCTCATAAAATTACAAAAATATGAGTAATCATTCATGACTTATTTACATGAAAACAAAATTACATATCCTTTATATCTAATCCATACACCAACGACCAAAAACACCTACAAACACTTTCATTCTTCAATTTTCTTCATCTAATTGATCTCTCTCAAGTTCTATCTTCAAGTTCTAAGTGTTCTTCATAAATTCTACAAGTTCTAGTTACATAAAATCAAGAATACTTTCAAGTTTGCTAGCTCACTTCCAATCTTGTAAGGTGATCATCCAACCTCAATAAATCTTTGTTTCTTACAGTAGGTTATCATTCTAATACAAGGTAATAATCATATTCAAACTTTGGTTCAATTTCTATAACTATAACAATCTTATTTCAAGTGATGATCTTACTTGAACTTGTTTTCGTGTCATGATTCTGCTTCAAGAACTTCGAGCCATCCAAGGATCCGTTGAAGCTAGATCCATTTTTCTCTTTTCCAGTAGGTTTATCCAAGGAACTTAAGGTAGTAATGATGTTCATAACATCATTCGATTCATACATATAAAGCTATCTTATTAGAAGGTTTAAACTTGTAATCACTAGAACATAGTTTAGTTAATTCTAAACTTGTTCGCAAATAAAACTTAATCCTTCTAACTTGACTTTTAAAATCAACTAAACACATGTTCTATATCTATATGATATGCTAACTTAATGATTTAAAACCTGGAAACACGAAAAACACCGTAAAACCGGATTTACGCCGTCGTAGTAACACCGCGGGCTGTTTTGGGTTAGTTAATTAAAAACTATGATAAACTTTGATTTAAAAGTTGTAATTCTGAGAAAATGATTTTTATTATGAACATGAAACTATATCCAAAAATTATGGTTAAACTCAAAGTGGAAGTATGTTTTCTAAAATGGTCATCTAGACGTCGTTCTTTCGACTGAAATGACTACCTTTACAAAAACGACTTGTAACTTATTTTTCCAACTATAAACCTATACTTTTCTGTTTAGATTCATAAAATAGAGTTCAATATGAAACCATAGCAATTTGATTCACTCAAAACGGATTTAAAATGAAGAAGTTATGGGTAAAACAAGATTGGATAATTTTTCTCATTTTAGCTACGTGAAAATTGGTAACAAATCTATTCCAACCATAACTTAATCAACTTGTATTGTATATTATGTAATCTTGAGATACCATAGACACGTATACAATGTTTCGACCTATCATGTCGACACATCTATATATATTTCGGAACAACCATAGACACTCTATATGTGAATGTTGGAGTTAGCTATACAGGGCTGAGGTTGATTCCAAAATATATATAGTTTGAGTTGTGATCAATACTGAGATACGTATACACTGGGTCGTGGATTGATTCAAGATAATATTTATCGATTTATTTCTGTACATCTAATTGTGGACAACTAGTTATAGGTTACTAACGAGGACAGCTGACTTAATAAACTTAAAACATCAAAATATATTAAAAGTGTTGTAAATATATTTTGAACATACTTTAATATATATGTATATATTGTTATAGGTTCGTGAATCAACAGTGGCCAAGTCTTACTTCCCGACGAAGTAAAAATCTGTGAAAGTGAGTTATAGTCCCACTTTTAAAATCTAATATTTTTGGGATGAGAATACATGCAGGTTTTATAAATGATTTACAAAATAGACACAAGTACGTGAAACTACATTCTATGGTTGAATTATCGAAATCGAATATGCCCCTTTTTATTAAGTCTGGTAATCTAAGAATTAGGGAACAGACACCCTAATTGACGCGAATCCTAAAGATAGATCTATTGGGCCTAACAAACCCCATCCAAAGTACCGGATGCTTTAGTACTTCGAAATTTATATCATATCCGAAGGGTGTCCCGGAATGATGGGGATATTCTTATATATGCATCTTGTTAATGTCGGTTACCAGGTGTTCACCATATGAATGATTTTTATCTCTATGTATGGGATGTGTATTGAAATATGAAATCTTGTGGTCTATTATTATGATTTGATATATATAGGTTAAACCTATAACTCACCAACATTTTTGTTGACGTTTTAAGCATGTTTATTCTCAGGTGATTATTAAGAGCTTCCGCTGTCGCATACTTAAATAAGGACGAGATTTGGAGTCCATGCTTGTATGATATTGTGTAAAAACTGCATTCAAGAAACTTATTTTGTTGTAACATATTTGTATTGTAAACCATTATGTAATGGTCGTGTGTAAACAGGATATTTTAGATTATCATTATTTGATAATCTACGTAAAGCTTTTTAAACCTTTATTGATGAAATAAAGGTTATGGTTTGTTTTAAAATGAATGCAGTCTTTGAAAAACGTCTCATATAGAGGTCAAAACCTCGCAACGAAATCAATTAATATGGAACGTTTTTAATCAATAAGAACGGGACATTTCATTATGTAATCTTGGGATACCATAATCACGTATGCAAATGTTTTGACATATCATATCGACCCATGTGTATATATTATTTGGAACAACCATAGACACTCTATATGCAGTAATGTGGGAGTTAGCTATACAGGATTGAGGTTGATTCCAAAAATATATATACTTTGAGTTGTGATCTAGCCTGAGACGTGTATACACTGGGTCGTGGATTGATTCAAGATAATATATATCAATTTTTTTCTGTACATCTAACGTTGGACAACTAGTTGTAGGTTACTAACGAGGACAGCTGATTTAATAAACTTAAAACATCAAAATGTATTAAAAGTGTTGTAAATATATTTTGAACATACTTTGATATATATGTACATATTTGTTATAGGTTCGTGAATCGACCAGTGGCCAAGTCTTACTTCCCGACGAAGTAAAAATCTGTGAAAGTGAGTTATAGTCCCACTTTTAAATTCTAATATTTTTGGGATGAGAATACATGCAGGTTTTATAAATGATTTACAAAATAGACACAAGTACGTGAAACTACATTCTATGGTTAAATTATCGAAATCGAATATGCCCCTTTTTATTAAGTCTGGTCATCTAAGAATTAGGGAACAGACACCCTAATTGACGCGAATCCTAAAGATAGATCTATTGGGCCTAACAAACCCCATCCAAAGTACCGGATGCTTTACTACTTCGAAATTTATATCATATCCGAAGGGTGTCCCGGAATGATGGGGATATTCTTATATATGCATCTTGTTAATGTCGGTTACCAGGTGTTCACCATATAAATGATTTTTATCTCTACGTATGGGATGTATATTGAAATATGAAATCTTGTGGTCTATTGTTACGATTTGATATATATAGGTTAAACTATAACTCACCAACATTTTTGTTGACGTTTTAAGCATGTTTATTCTCAGGTGATTATTAAGAGCTTCCGCTGTCGCATACTTAAATAAGGACAAGATTTAGAGTCCATGCTTGTATGATATTGTGTAAAAACTGCATTCAAGAAACTGATTTCGATGTAACATATTTGTATTGTAAACCATTATGTAATGGTCGTGTGTAAACAGGATATTTTAGATTATCATTATTTGATAATCTACGTAAAGCTTTTTAAACCTTTATTGATGAAATAAAGGTTATGGTTTGTTTTAAAATGAATGCAGTCTTTGAAAAACGTCTCATATAGAGGTCAAAACCTCGCAACGAAATCAATTAATATGGAACGTTTTTAATCAATAAGAATGGGACATTTCAGCGGAGCAGTGCTCTGGAAGTGCTGAAATGGCTGTCCAAAATGACTTTGTGATTTCACGTTTTCACCTCCGCTTAACCGCAACTCCGATTAACATGAAAATTGGACAACATACTTATATATGGTATCTCGTTATGGAAAAATTTTCGGAAACCCGATCCGACCCCGTTGACTTTGACTTTGACTTTGACCAAGTTTGACTTTTAGTCAAACTTAACCAAATGCTTATGCAATCGTTCTAACATGCTTTTATACTTATATCTTGCATGAAACTTGACAATTTGACTCACATGCTATATTAATCGAGTTGTAACGAGCCATAGAACTAATTGAACAACTTTAACCGACTTCATACTTTACCGATATTGATAAAACCTATTGTTTAGGTCGAGACTAGCATTCGTTCTTGCACACGTTTACTTTGTGAAGTACATTTATATTCATTCACTCAAAGTGAGATCATAGTCCCATTTTTACTCTTTTATACTTATACTTGGGATGAGAAAACATAAACGTTTCGTTTTACAAAGTGAACACAATTACAAAAACAAACATTCTACGTACGAGTTAGAACAAAAATCCTCAAGTCCAATTATCATTAGTTACACTTGTAGGGTGTAAGCGAGAACTTATGTTGTGTGGCCATACGGGTTTGACGAACCCTCATTTGGATGAATGAAACGTATCTTCGGGATATAGTGTAGGTTCTAACACTATGATGCAGAGGTACTATTTAGTTAAGCCTTGGTAATTGGGTGCTCGTGATATAAACAACAACTTTTGGAATGTAAACGATTTGAATAATCACTTTATACTAAATCTTGTGGTTCAATACAATATACTTACTAAACCTATGATTTCACCAACGTTTTCATTGACAGATTTTCTATGTTTTTCTCAGGTCCTTGAATGCTAAGTGATACATGCTTCAGCACTCTATTTTGATACTTGCTTGGATGTCGAGTATACATGCATACATGGAGCGTCTTTTGACTTTACTTTAAATTGTAACATCCCGTTTCCCTATACATGGTTAAAAGGTACGTATTTTACCTTGTAAACGTTTAATATTAAACGCGAACGAGTGTGCATGGTTTAAATGTAGAAAACGTTGAAAAATGGTTTGATCAGACTATCTGTCATGTTTTAGTGTGTCCCATCGCGTTCGGGTTTGTCGCGAACCGCGACAAAGCTGTCTGGGACGCGACAGCTCCAGTGTAGTGACCCGAACTTTTCCATGTTTATATATATTAATTGAGATTGATATTTACATGATTAAATGTTTCCAACATGTTAAGCAATCAAACTTGTTAAGACTTGATTAATTGAAATATGTTTCATATAGACAATTGACCACCCAAGTTGACCGGCGATTCACGAACGTTAAAACTTGTAAAAACCACATGATGATATATATATGGATATACATATGGTTAACATGAGATTATGATAAGTAAGTATCTCCATAAGTATATTAACAATGAGTTATATACATATAAACAAGACTACTAACTTAAGGATTTTGAAACGAGACATATATGTAACGATTATAGTTGTAACGACAATTAAAATGTATATATATCATATTAAGATATATTAATATATCATAATATCATGATAATATAATAATTTAACATCTCATTAGATATAATAAACAATGGGTTAACAACATTAATTGAGATCGTTAACTTAAAGGTTTCAAATCAACACTTACATGTAACGACTAACGATGACTTAACGACTCAGTTAAAATGTATATACATGTAGTGTATTTAGATGTATTAAAATACTTTTGGAAGACTTCAAGACATATATCAAAACACTCATACTTAACGAAAATGGTTACAGTTACTTTCCCATTCTTTTCTTTCATCAAGAATTCTAGTCGTATTCTTACCCGTATTATACACAGCTTCAAAACGTACTTACTATAGGTATATACCAATAGGAACTAGCATGGGATTTCACTCTTGATTATGTCATGTATGACTAATCAATTTTAACTTCTACCATGAGCTAGTCAACTAACTAGAACTCCTTTTAACCCCACTCACCACTCACCAATTACCACTCATCATTCACTCCATTTCACTTCCAATTCTCTTTCTAATTCTCTCTCAACACACACACACTATTATGAACGTATTTTTCTAGTAGTTAATCATCATCTTCATCAAAAATCACTTCAAGAATCAAGCTATAATCATCATAGGAAGAACACTTCAAGAACACTTCAAAAATCCCTTCAAGTTTACTAATTTACTTCCAAGCTTTCTAATCCATTCCAAGTAATCATCTAAGATCAAGAAACCTTTGTTATATACAGTAGGTTATCTTTCTTATTCAAGGTAATATTCATATTCAAACTTTGATTCAATTTCTATAACTATAAACTATCTTAATTCGAGTAAAAATCTTACTTGAACTTGTTTTTGTGTCATGATCCTACTTCAAGAACTTTCAAGCCATCCAAGATCCTTTGAAGCTAGATCATTTCTTGTCACTTCCAGTAGGTTTACCTACTAAACTTGAGGTAGTAATGATGTTCATAACATCATTCGATTCATATATATAAAACTATCTTATTCGAAGGTTTAAACTCGTAATCACTAGAACATAGTTTAGTTAATTCTAAACTTGTTCGCAAACAAAAGTTAATCCTTCTAACTTGACTTTTAAAATTAACTAAACACATTTTCTATATCTATATGATATGCTAACTTAATGGTTTAAAACCTGGAAACACGAAAAACACCGTAAAACCGGATTTACGCCGTCGTAGTAACACCGCGGGCTGTTTTGGGTTAGTTAATTAAAAACTATGATAAACTTTGATTTAAAAGTTGCTATTCTGAGAAAATGATTTTTATTATGAACATGAAACTATATCCAAAAATTATGGTTAAACTCAAAGTGGAAGTATGTTTTCTAAAATGGTCATCTAGACGTCGTTCTTTCGACTGAAATGACTACCTTTACAAAAACGACTTGTAACTTATTTTCCCGACTATAAACATATACTTTTTCTATTTAGATTCATAAAATAGAGTTCAATATGAAACCATAGCAATTTGATTCACTCAAAACGGATTTAAAATGAAGAAGTTATGGGTAAAACAAGATTGGATAATTTTTCTCATTTTAGGTACGTGAAAATTGGTAACAAATCTATTCCAACCATAACTTAATCAACTTGTATTGTATATTATGTAATCTTGAGACACCATAGACACGTATACAATGTTTCGACCTATCATGTCGACACATCTTTATATATTTCGGAACAACCATAGACACTCTATATGTGAATGTTGGAGTTAGCTATACAGGGTTGAGGTTGATTCCAAAATATATATAGTTTGAGTTGTGATCAATACTGAGATACGTATACACTGGGTCGTGGATTGATTCAAGATAATATTTATCGATTTATTTCTGTACATCTAACTGTGGACAACTAGTTGTAGGTTACTAACGAGGACAGCTGACTTAATAAACTTAAAACATCAAAATATATTAAAAGTGTTGTAAATATATTTTGAACATACTTTAATATATATGTATATATTGTTATAGGTTCGTGAATCAACAGTGGCCAAGTCTTACTTCTCGACGAAGTAAAAATCTGTGAAAGTGAGTTATAGTCCCACTTTTAAAATCTAATATTTTTGGGATGAGAATACATGCAGGTTTTATAAATGATTTACAAAATAGACACAAGTACGTGAAACTACATTCTATGGTTGAATTATCGAAATCGAATATGCCCCTTTTTATTAAGTCTGGTAATCTAAGAATTAGGGAACAGACACCCTAATTGACGCGAATCCTAAAGATAGATCTATTGGGCCTAACAAACCCCATCCAAAGTACCGGATGCTTTAGTACTTCGAAATTTATATCATATCCGAAGGGTGTCCTGGAATGATGGGGATATTCTTATATATGCATCTTGTTAATGTCGGTTACCAGGTGTTCACCATATGAATGATTTTTATCTCTATGTATGGGATGTGTATTGAAATATGAAATCTTGTGGTCTATTGTTACGATTTGATATATATAGGTTAAACCTATAACTCACCAACATTTTTGTTGACGTTTAAAGCATGTTTATTCTCAGGTGAATATTAAGAGCTTCCGCTGTTGCATACTAAAATAAGGACAAGATTTGGAGTCCATGTTTGTATGATATTGTGTAAAAACTGCATTCAAGAAACTGATTTCGATGTAACATATTTGTATTGTAAACCATTATGTAATGGTCGTGTGTAAACAGGATATTTTAGATTATCATTATTTGATAATCTACGTAAAGCTTTTTAAACCTTTATTGATGAAATAAAGGTTATGGTTTGTTTTAAAATGAATGCAGTCTTTGAAAAACGTCTCATATAGAGGTTAAAACCTCGCAACGAAATCAATTAATATGGAACGTTTTTAATCAATAAGAACGGGACATTTCAGTTGGTATCCGAGCGTTGGTCTTAGAGAACCAGAATTTTGCATTAGTGTGTCTTATCGAGTTTGTTAGGATGCATTAGTGAGTCTGGACTTCGACCGTGTTTACTTAAAAAATGATTGCTTAACAAATTTTGTTGGAAACTATATATTTTTAACATGTGAATATTATGTGATATATTAATCTCTTAACGCGTTTGATATTATGTGATAGATGTCTACCTCTAGAACAAGTCCCATTGACTCACCTAATAATAACGAAGAGTCAAATGTAAATTGGAATGATTCGTGGACTGATTCATAAGTTCCCGAAGAGGAACCGGAAGAAGAGTCGGAACCAGAAGAAGAATCGGAACCCGAAGAAGAATCGGAACCGGATGAAGAAATAGAACCGGTGGGGGAAATAATAAAATGGTTAAGTAAAAGAAAATCCTCAACCAACCGACCAAGGTTAATTATGGTCAATGGTGTTTCCGCTAAGGAAGCAAAATATTGGGAGGATTACTAATTCTCCGATGAATCGGATTCTGACGAGAATTCCGATGATGTTATAGAAATTACCCCAACTGAATTTAAAAAGGCAAAAGAAAATAATAAGGGAAAGGGCATAAAAATAGAGAAATCTAATTCCAACCCCGATGAACTTTATATGTATCGTCAACCCCCGAAGTCCTTAAGTTGTAACAATGACCCGGGAACCTCTAAACCACCAGGTTTTTCTAAACCAATGTGGAAAACGACGGCTCGTATTAGGAGAACATCATATATCCCTAGAAACTTGGCAAAACGAACCAAAACCGAAGAAGAAGAAACAAGCGAGTCGGAATAAGATAGTTGTATTCGTGTGGTGTAATATATGTAATATAGTGTGCTTATGCTTTATGATATATGTAAAAATTGCTTGTATTAATAAGTATTTTTTTTTATGAATCTAACTCTTGTCTATTTTACAGTATAAAAACACAAAATGGATAGACAACCCAATATTTTAAGGGACCTACCCGGAGACATGATTGATGAAATCTTGTCAAGAGTCGGTCAGAATTCTTCGGCACAACTATTTAAGGCGAGATCAGTTTGTAAGACATTCAAAGAACGTTCCAAGAATGCCTTGGTTTATAAAAGGCTTTCGTTCGAAAGATGGGGGATATCACATTGGGAAATCCATAAGTTACGATGTGTTTACTTTGACGCATATATTGCGGGGAACCCAAATGCTATTTTACGCAATGGGTTAAGAAATTATTTTGACTCAATATATCCGAATATTGGACTTCGTGATTTAGAAAAAGCGGCTAACATGCAACATAAAGAAGCATGTTATGCTTACGGATTAGTAATGTTCGCTTCTCACCAAAGTGAGAACAAGAACATCGGCCTACAACTATTCAACAAAACGTTCCCACAAGTGACGGAGTCGGTAATTGGGGTAAGAAATGAGGTTTTTAGATTGTTACGGGACTGTTGGACATTACGTAACCCTCGTCCCTTTGACGACGTTACAACACACTGTCTTATCAACGGCAATAACGGTTATGTTCCACAAGACCAAGGATGGGAAGTAGTCCTAGTAAAACCAGAATGCATGACTTGTTTCTGGACGTATGAATTACGTGTCTTTATTGCCTTTGCTGAACGACTTGTGTACTAGCTAGAATTATCTTCACAACCATCTTGTATCAAAGTTATTGTGTGCTATATTTCATGCTATATGTAAAATAAGCGGTATTGTAAGTTTGTAAAATATTGTGTAAAAGTTTGAACGCGAAATATTATTATAATCAGTTTTTCATATAGAATTGTAGTAGTTGAATTGTATATTAGCTACTAAGTATGAACTTAAAGGATAGGTACTACCCGAATTTAAACTTATAAAACGCTAATATGAAGAAAAAGCTTTTATAAATGAGTTCATATTATGCTACGAAATACTATTAACTACTCTTAATATTCTGTATGATTAACTTGTTCCATTTGACTATTTTGAAGGAAATGGCACCGACTACTCGACACACTGTGAATATGAATGAAGAGGAATTCCGTACTTTTCTAGCTTCAAACATAGCCGCAGTAAAGGCTGCGCTACATACCAACAATAACCTTGGATCTAGCAGTACAGGAAATCGTGTAGGATGCACCTACAAAGAATTCACTGCCTGCAAACCTTTGGAATTTGATGGAACCGAAGGACCGATCGGATTGAAACGGTGGACCGAGAAGGTCGAATCGGTGTTTGCCATAAGTAAGTGTACTGAAGAGGACAAAGTAAAGTACGCTACGCATACCTTCACAGGTTCTGCGTTAACATGGTGGAATACCTATCTAGAGCAAGTGGGACAAGACGATGCGTACGCACTACCGTGGTCAGCATTCAAGCACTTGATGAATGAGAAGTACCTTCCCAGAACCGAGGTCAATAAGCTCAAGACAGAACTTAGAGGGTTACGAACCCAAGGATTTGATATTACCACGTACGAAAGACGATTCACAGAATTGTGCCTATTGTGTCCGGGAGCATTCGAAGATGAGGAAGAGAAGATCGACGCGTTTGTGAAAGGATTACCGGAAAGAATCCAAGAAGATATAAGTTCACACGAGCCCGCCTCCATACAACAGGCATGTAGAATGGCTCACAAACTAGTGAACCAGATTGAAGAAAGAATTAAAGAACAGACTGCTGAAGAGGCCAATGTGAAGCAAGTCAAAAGAAAGTGGGAGGAAAACGGTGATAAGAATCACCAATACAACAACAACAGCAATTACAACAATAATCGCAACAATTATCCCAACAATCGCAACATCAATCGCAACTACAACAAACGGCCCAACAATAACAACAACAACAACAACAACAACAACAGCAACTACAACAATCATCCCAACAACAGTAATAACCGCAACAACAACAACAATCAGAAGCAGCTATGCCAAAGGTGTGAAAAGTATCACTCGGGGTTCTGCACCAAATTTTGCAACAAGTGTAAAAGAAATGGTCATAGCGCGACGAAGTGTGAGGTCTACGGACCAGGGGTTAATAGAACGAAAGGAACAAATGGTGTCGGAACGAGTAATAGCAGAGCAAGTAGTGTCGGAGCAAGTTATGCCAATGTAGTTTGTTATAAATGTGAAAAACCGGGCCACATTATTAGAAATTGCCCGAACCAGGAGAACACGAATGGACAAGGCCACGGAAGAGTTTTCAATATTAATGCGGCAGAGGCACAGGAAGACCCAGAGCTTGTTACGGGTACGTTTCTTATTGAAAATAAATCTGCTTACGTTTTATTTGATTCGGGTGCGGATAGAAGCTATATGAGTAGAGATTTTTGTGCTAAATTAAGTTGTCCATTGACGCCTTTGGATAGTAAATTTTTACTCGAATTAGCAAATGGTAAATTAATTTCAGCAGATAATATATGTCGGAATCGAGAAATAAAACTGGTTAGCGAAACATTTAAGATTGACTTGATACCAGTAGAGTTAGGGAGTTTTGATGTGATAATCGGTATGGACTGGTTGAAAGAAGTGAAAGCAGAGATCGTTTGTTACAAAAATGCAATTCGCATTATACGAGAAAAAGGAAAACCCTTAATGGTGTACGGAGAAAAGGGCAACACGAAGCTACATCTTATTAGTAATTTGAAGGCACAAAAACTAATAAGAAAAGGTTGCTATGCTGTTCTAGCACACGTCGAGAAAGTACAAACTGAAGAAAAGAGCATCAATGATGTTCCCGTCGCAAAAGAATTTCCCGATGTATTTCCGAAAGAATTACCGGGATTACCCCCACATCGATCCGTTGAATTTCAAATAGATCTTGTACCAGGAGCTGCACCAATAGCTCGTGCTCCTTACAGACTCGCACCCAGCGAGATGAAAGAACTGCAAAGCCAATTGCAAGAACTTTTAGAGCATGGTTTCATTCGACCAAGCACATCACCGTGGGGAGCTCCTGTTTTGTTTGTCAAGAAGAAAGATGGTACATTCAGGTTGTGTATCGACTACCGAGAGTTGAACAAACTTACCATCAAGAACCGCTACCCACTACCGAGAATCGACGACTTATTTGATCAACTACAAGGCTCGTCTGTTTATTCAAAGATTGACTTACGTTCCGGGTATCATCAAATGCGGGTGAAAGAAGATGATATTCCAAAGACTGCTTTCAGAACACGTTACGGTCATTACGAGTTTATGGTCATGCCATTTGGTTTAACTAATGCACCAGCTGTGTTCATGGACCTTATGAACCGAGTGTGTGGACCATACCTTGACAAGTTTGTCATTGTTTTCATTGATGACATACTTATTTACTCAAAGAATGACCAAGAACACGGTGAACATTTGAGAAAGGTGTTAGAAGTATTGAGGAAGGAAGAATTGTACGCTAAATTTTCAAAGTGTGCATTTTGGTTGGAAGAAGTTCAATTCCTCGGTCACATAGTGAACAAAAAAGGTATTAAGGTGGATCCGGCAAAGATAGAAACTGTTGAAAAGTGGGAAACCCCGAAAACTCCGAAACACATACGCCAGTTTTTAGGACTAGCTGGTTACTACAGAAGGTTCATCCAAGACTTTTCCAGAATAGCAAAACCCTTGACTGCATTAACGCATAAAGGGAAGAAATTTGAATGGAAGGATGAACAAGAGAAAGCGTTTCAGTTATTGAAGAAAAAGCTAACTACGGCACCTATATTGTCATTGCCTGAAGGGAATGATGAAATTGTGATTTATTGTGATGCATCAAAGCAAGGTCTTGGTTGTGTATTAATGCAACGAACGAAGGTGATTGCTTATGCGTCTAGACAATTGAAGATTCACGAGCAAAATTATACGACGCATGATTTGGAATTAGGCGCGGTTGTTTTTGCATTAAAGACTTGGAGGCACTACTTATATGGGGTCAAAAGTATTATATATACCGACCACAAAAGTCTTCAACACATATTTAATCAGAAACAACTGAATATGAGGCAGCGTAGGTGGATTGAATTGTTGAATGATTACGACTTTGAGATTCGTTACCACCCGGGGAAGGCAAATGTGGTAGCCGATGCCTTGAGCAGGAAGGACAGAGAACCCATTCGAGTAAAATCTATGAATATAATGATTCATAATAACCTTACTACTCAAATAAAGGAGGCGCAACAAGGAGTTTTAAAAGAAGGAAATTTAAAGGATGAAATACCCAAAGAATCGGAGAAGCTTCTTAATATTCGGGAAGACGGAACCCGGTATAGGGCTGAAAGGATTTGGGTACCAAAATTTGGAGATATGAGAGAAATGGTACTTAGAGAAGCTCATAAAACCAGATAATCAATACATCCTGGAACGAGGAAGATGTACAAATCAGCACACTTCCTGCCAATAAGAGAAGATGACAAGATGGAGAAGTTAGCATGACTGTATTTGAAGGAAGTCATCTCCAGACATGGAATACCAATCTCTATTATCTCTGATAGGGATGGCAGATTTATTTCAAGATTCTGGCAGACATTACAGCAAGCATTAGGAACTCGTCTAGACATGAGTACTACCTATCATCCACAAACTGATGGGCAGAGCGAAAGGACGATACAAACGCTTGAAGACATGCTACGAGCATGTGTTATTGATTTCGGAAACAGTTGGGATCGACATCTACCGTTAGCAGAATTTTCCTACAACAACAGCTACCATTCAAGCATTGAGATGGTGCTGTTTGAAGCACTTTATGGTAGAAAGTGCCGGTCTCTGATTTGTTGGAGTGAAGTGGGGGATAGACAGATTACGGGTCCGGAGATTATACAAGAAACTACCGAGAAGATCATCCAAATTCAACAACGGTTGAAAACCGCCCAAAGTCGACAAAAGAGCTACCCTGACATTAAAAGAAAAGATATAGAATTTGAAATTGGAGAGATGGTCATGCTTAAAGTTGCACCTTGGAAAGGCGTTGTTCGATTTGGTAGACGAGGGTAATTAAATCCAAGGTATATTGGACCATTCAAGATTATTGATCGTGTCGGACCAGTAGCTTACCGACTTGAGTTACCTTAACAACTCGCGGCTGTACATAACACTTTCCACGTCTCGAATTTGAAGAAATGTTTTGCTAAAGAAGATCTCACTATTCCGTTAGATGAAATCCAAATCAACGAAAAACTCCAATTCACCGAAGAACCCGTCGAAATAATGGATCGTGAGGTTAAAAGACTTAAGCAAAACAAGATACCAATTGTTAAGGTTCGATGGAATGCTCGTAGAGGATCCGAGTTCACCTGGGAGCGTGAAGATCAAATGAAGAAGAAATACCCGCATCTATTTCCAGAAGATTCGTCAACACCTTCAACAGCTTAAAATTTCGGGACGAAATTTATTTAACGGGTAGGTACTGTAGTGACCCGAAATTTTCCATGTTTATATATATTAATTGAGATTGATATTTACATGATTAAATGTTTCCAACATGTTAAGCAATCAAACTTGTTAAGACTTGATTAATTGAAATATGTTTCATATAGACAATTGACCACCCAAGTTGACCGGCGATTCACGAACGTTAAAACTTGTAAAAACGACATGACGATATATATATGGATATACATATGGTTAACATGAGATTATTATAAGTAAGTATCTCCATAAGTATATTAACAATGAGTTATATACATATAAACAAGACTACTAACTTAAGGATTTCGAAACGAGACATATATGTAACGATTATAGTTGTAACGACATTTAAATGTATATATATCATATTAAGATATATTAATATATCATAATATCATGATAATATAATAATTTAACATCTCATTAGATATAATAAACAATGGGTTAACAACATTAATTGAGATCGTTAACTTAAAGGTTTCAAAACAACACTTACATGTAACGACTAACGATGACTTAACGACTCAGTTAAAATGTATATACATGTAGTGTATTTAGATGTATTAAAATACTTTTGGAAGACTTCAAGACATATATCAAATCCCTCATACTTAACGAAAATGGTTACAGTTACTTTCCCATTCTTTTCTTTCATCAAGAATTCTAGTCGTATTCTTACCCGTATTATACACAGCTTCAAAACGTACTTACTATGGGTATATACCAATAGGAACTAGCATGGAATTCCACTCTTGATTATGTCATGTATGACTAATCAATTTTAACTTCTACCATGAGCTAGTCAACTAGCTAGAACTCCTTTTAACCCCACTCACCACTCACCAATTACCACTCATCATTCACTCCATTTCACTTCCAATTCTCTTTCTAATTCTCACTCAACACACACACACACACTATTATGAACGTATTTTTCCAGTAGTTAATCATCATCTTCATCAAAAATCACTTCAAGAATCAAGCTATAATCATCATAGGAAGAACACTTCAAAAATCCCTTCAAGTTTACTAATTTACTTCCAAGCTTTCTAATCCATTCCAAGTAATCATCTAAGATCAAGAAACATTTGTTATATACAGTAGGTTATCTTTCTTATTCAAGTTAATATTCATATTCAAACTTTGATTCAATTTTTATAACTATAAACTATCTTAATTCGAGTAAAAATCTTACTTGAACTTGTTTTTGTGTCATGATCCTACTTCAAGAAATTTCAAGCCATCCAAGATCCTTTGAAGCTAGATCATTTCTTGTCACTTCCAGTAGGTTTACCTACTAAACTTGAGGTAGTAATGATGTTCATAACATCATTCGATTCATATATATAAAACTATCTTATTTGAAGGTTTAAACTCGTAATCACTAGAACATAGTTTAGTTAATTCTAAACTTGTTCGCAAACAAAAGTTAATCCTTCTAACTTGACTTTTAAAATTAACTAAACACATGTTCTATATCTATATGATATTCTAACTTAATGGTTTAAAACATGGAAACATGAAAAACACCGTAAAACCGGATTTACGCCGTCGTAGTAACACCGCGGGCTGTTTTGGGTTAGCTAATTAAAAACTATGATAAACTTTGATTTAAAAGTTGTTATTCTGAGAAAATGATTTTTATTATGAACATGAAACTATATCCAAAAATTATGGTTAAACTCAAAGTGGAAATATGTTTTCTAAAATGGTCATCTAGACGTCGTTCTTTCGACTGAAATGACTACCTTTACAAAAATGACTTGTAACTTATTTTTCCGACTATAAACCTATACTTTTTCTGTTTAGATTCATAAAATAGAGTTCAATATGAAACCATAGCAATTTGATTCACTCAAAATGGATTTAAAATGAAGAAGTTATGGGTAAAACAAGATTGGATAATTTTTCTCATTTTAGCTACGTGAAAATTGGTAACAAATCTATTCCAACCATAACTTAATCAACTTGTATTGTATATTATGTAATCTTGAGACACCATAGACACGTATACAATGTTTTGACCTATCATGTCGACACATCTATATATATTTCGGAACAACCATAGACACTCTATATGTGAATGTTGGAGTTAGCTATACAGGGTTGAGGTTGATTCCAAAATATATATATAGTTTGAGTTGTGATCAATACTGAGATACGTATACACTGGGTCGTGGATTGATTCAAGATAATATTTATCGATTTATTTCTGTACATCTAACTGTGGACAACTAGTTGTAGGTTACTAACGAGGACAGCTGACTTAATAAACTTAAAACATCAAAATATATTAAAAGTGTTGTAAATATATTTTGAACATACTTTAATATATATGTATATATTGTTATAGGTTCGTGAATCAACAGTGGCCAAGTCTTACTTCTCGACGAAGTAAAAATCTGTGAAAGTGAGTTATAGTCCCACTTTTAAAATCTAATATTTTTGGGATGAGAATACATGCAGGTTTTATAAATGATTTACAAAATAGACACAAGTACGTGAAACTACATTCTATGGTTGAATTATCGAAATCGAATATGCCCCTTTTTATTAAGTCTGGTAATCTAAGAATTAGGGAACAGACACTCTAATTGACGCGAATCCTAAAGATAGATCTATTGGGCCTAACAAACCCCATCCAAAGTACCGGATGCTTTAGTACTTCGAAATTTATATCATATCCGAAGGGTGTCCCGGAATGATGGGGATATTCTTATATATGCATCTTGTTAATGTCGGTTACCAGGTGTTCACCATATGAATGATTTTTATCTCTATGTATGGGATGTGTATTGAAATATGAAATCTTGTGGTCTATTGTTACGATTTGATATATATAGGTTAAACCTATAACTCACCAACATTTTTGTTGACGTTTAAAGCATGTTTATTCTCAGGTGAATATTAAGAGCTTCCGCTGTTGCATACTAAAATAAGGACAAGATTTGGAGTCCATGTTTGTATGATATTGTGTAAAAACTGCATTCAAGAAATTGATTTTGATGTAACATATTTGTATTGTAAACCATTATGTAATGATCGTGTGTAAACAGGATATTTTAGATTATCATTATTTGATAATCTACGTAAAGCTTTTTAAACCTTTATTGGTGAAATAAAGGTTATGGTTTGTTTTAAAATGAATGCAGTCTTTGAAAAATGTCTCATATAGAGGTCAAAACCTCGCAACGAAATCAATTAATATGGAACGTTTTTAATCAATAAGAACGGGACATTTCATCCAGAATCCCACTTCTGTCAAGGTTATCGCGTTTGAAACATATTTGTCGAGTTTGGTTGTCGCGGAACGCGACACTGTGTCGCGAAACGCGACAAATGTCGGTGAAATGACTTTTTAGCCATTTTAAATGGCATCTTTTAGGGGCATATTAGTCTTTTCACTTATGGCCGGTTTTGGAGAGTCTAAAACTGGTTCAACCTTATCCCATCCTCATTTATCACTTTCTCATCTACCTAAATTAATCTAGAGAGAGATAAGGTTTTAGAGTGAGAGAGCTCACTTTGGTGAAGAAGAAGGCCAAATCTCACCCGAACCCAAGCTTTAAAGTTGTTCCCTACGTCACTAGCTACGTTGTGGTTGTATTGGTAAGTCTTAACTCTATGTTTTGAGTTTTAATTGGTTTATGGTTAGGGTTTTGTTTACTTGAGTCTTGTATGACCCATTTGGGGGTTAAATGGGTGAATTTGGGTTATATTGATGAAAGGAAACCCAAATGGATATAATCTAGGGTTTGGTCATGAAAATTGAGATTTGTAAGTGTTAATTGTGTTGATTAGGCACTAATACACTTGTTAAATGTTGAAAGATTGTAAATGGGTTAAGTTTGACCAAATTTGTAAGTCTAAGTGTTAAAATGGGTTAAATGGGTAATGTTGACATAATTGGGTGAAATGGGTATAAAATACCCTAAGTTTGTGTTAGTTAGAGTTAGTAGACTTTAAACCACTAGCTTTAATGATTAAAGATGAGCCTTGGCCATTTATGGGTGGTTTTGGTGTAGTTGAGTTATTTAATGCAATTGGGTCATTAAATGCTCAAGTGTAAGTATTATGGTTGGTTCCACAAGTTGTGTATTGAATGTGTACTTAATGTATTAGGTACGTTGCTTTGAAGTTTTAGAAGTGCATAATCATCATCTTGGTGTTAAGGTGAGTGGAATAATTATGTGTGTACGTATATAATGTATTTATTTGTGTAGCGTGGAATGTGGAATTGTCGCGGTGTTTAAGACACCACATTCTATGTAACGAGTGGAATTGTCGCGGTGTTCAAGACACCACTCATTAGTTTGATTGACATGTGGAATTGTCGCGGTGTTCAAGACACCACATTGTCATGGGAGTGGAATTGTCGCGGTGTTTAAGACACCACTCATTGGTTGATTGACATGTGGAATTGTCGCGGTGTTCAAGACACCACATTGTCATGGGGTGAGTTAGTCTCGGTGTTCAAGACATCACCCGGGGATTAGTGAATACGTGGGGTAATGTACACTAATGGATGTTATGAACTCCGACGGTCTTTCAAGTACCGTTTCCTTGTTTGATTGGTTAACCATGGTTGTGTGAATTTGTATTTAGCATATTAAATTGTGAACCATATGCTATTGTTATTGCTAGCTTATTGTGAATCGCGAATATTGCTAGCTTGTATGCAGTATTGTGTTTGTGATTGCAAGTAAGTAGGTTATATATCCATGTGTATACTTATTGCACTCACTAAGCGTTAGCTTACCCCTCTCGTTGTTTATCTTTTTAGATGCAGGTGCGGAGAAGGGAAAGGGGGTTGTTGGATACTAGTTCCCCATGTTGGATTTGTGTTGAAGCTTTTGAAGCCGACCTAGCGTATTGGGTAGCTTAGCCCCAAACCATGCTCGGGTGTAGTTTGGATTAAAACTATCATTTTAAGTGGTTCGAACTTGTATTACATTTGATTAATGGCCTTCGTGCCTTTTGTAAACATTAAACTTGTGATATTGTTAAATGGGATATATATAACCGTTTAATTGGGCGCTAATGGTTTTTATTTTAAAAAAAAAAATTGTACTCGTGTTTAATACGGGTTGGGTTGTTTCAAGTGGTATCAGAGCATGGTCTAAGGGATTTAGGCGACTTGAGATAGGTGCCTAGACTTAGACTTTATTGTGTGTACGCTTTATGCAGGACTTGTAGGACTTCGGGTCGGATCGGGTTTGGTTAGTGCATAGGTTTATGTGAACTAACCTTGCGCTATTAGTTTTGTGTTGTATTTTAAATCCATCATGTGACGACCCGGAAATTTCCGATCAAATTTAAGCTTAATCTTAATATGAAATCGACACGATAAGCAAAGTTTGTAATATTGAGTCTCTAAAACTTGGAACAGTTTACATGAATGCATTTGCCCTTTGAATACTCTCGACGATTCACGAATAATTGTTTGTAATTAAATATGTGTGTGTGTGTATATATATATATATATATATATATATATATATATATATATATATATATATATATATATAAATGTAAATATATGTAGTAATTTGAATTTATAAAATATAATTTAAACATTGGAATTAAATATGTAAAATAAGATACAAAATAATTAAGCACAATATAAAAGGAATCCATATATAAAGACATATGAGATCTTTGTATAATAATATATAGGAACTTAACTAATAATGAATCAATAAGAGATATTATATATAAAATATTATATGGTTATTAAATATTACATAATAAATAATATATTATTAACAAATTAAAATATAGTTGTTATAATAAGACTATTATTATTAAAATCATTAATATTATAATTAGTAGTAAGAGTTATAATTTTTGGTTATTATGTTTATTATTAATATTATTAATTAAAATAATCATTATTGTCATCAATAACATCACTTCTTATAATTATTAATATCTTTACTATTATCTATTATCATTAATATTATCAACATTATATTTCTAATATTATTAGAACTCTTAATAAAAATTACTAATAGAATTAAACTAATAACTAATATTACGGAAATTTAATAAAATAGATATATATATATATATATATATATATATATATATATATATATATATATATATATATATATATATATATATACATACAAATAAAATACAACTATATAAAATACAACTTTATAAATAAATACCTAAATAGATATAAAAGAAAATTCAATTATTTATATATAATACAAATATATGTACGCGATAGTATTGGATTCTGTTCTTTATATTTTTTTTTCTTCTGTCTTCTGTTGTCCCGTGAACTGTGGTCGATTTCTCCTCATCTAAATCAATCGATCGACCCATAATTTGGCTAAAAACAGATTCCTTCCATTTTCCTTTATCCATATTAATCTTAACCATCTTCTACAATCTATTTTAATTAATTTAAAAGGCCAAGAAAACTGACCCGTTTATCTATTCGTGTCTGGTATGTTTAATGAATCAAATTCGTGTGAGTTTTCAAAATCTATTAATGTGATGATGTTATAAATCGTACATATAAACTCTCTGTAAAATTTCAAGCCTCAATTTATCAAATTGATTATTAATTTCGAGGTCAAACTTTCAAAAAAAAAAAGTCAAAAGAATTGTTCTTCGCGAAATTAGCTTTTGTTTTGATGTTTCAGATGCAATTAAGGATACAGATAGTTTTCAAAAGAGTTTTGCTACCAAATTTGTGTAGAAACCTTTGCCTAAAACTTTCACAAAATGGAAATCAATTTTTTTTTTCTCATATGTATCAGCGACAGCAGCAAGGCTGCTCTTCTTTATTTTTTTTATATTTTTTTTTGTGTTTTATTGTTTGATTTAAGTAATTTATCCAATTAAGGTTGTTTATAAACTTATTTCAAATCCTAATTTTAATTGGTAATTCGTGTTAAGTATTATTCATGGGTGTTGGTCGATTAGATGTTTAGGAAGAAGAAGAACAAGGATAAACAGAAAAGGGTTTATAAATAAATGGGTACGGTTAAAAACAGAAAAATGGGCCACAGCCCCATGGTTCAAGGTGTTAGCGGGTTTGCGGGAGGTCGCGGGTTCGAGTCTTGGCTTGGGCAGTTTACTATTTTTTTTGAGCAGTTAAAGGAAGTACACTTATTAACTTATTGTTATTATTATTTATTATTATTATTATTATTATTATTATTATTATTATTATTATTATTATTATTATTATTATTATTATTATTATTATTATTATTATCATTGTTATTATTATTATTACAATTATAATTGTTATAATTAGTATTATAATTAATATTATTATTAACATCATTAATAATAAAAGTTACCATTTGTTACTACTAACACAAGTAAAAAGTACAATTATAACTACAATTATTATTAACATTATTATTAATATTATTATCATTATTAGCAGTATTATTAAGAAATATTATTATTGATATTATCAATAGTATTACTATAAGGAATACCAATATTATAAAATCTTGCCATTTGAGTATTATTATCAATATTATGATTATGACTGATATTCTTGTTATGTTACTAGTATTATTAGTAATTGTTATTATTATTACTAGTATTATAATTATTATTAATAATACAATTATCATTATAGTTATCATAATCATTATTATTATAATTATCATTATAAGTATGATTATTTATTATAATGAGTGTTATTAATATGTAACAACCAAAATCGTTATTATAAGTATTAATAATCGAAAAATTAACATTTTCCAGTCATTATTATAAATATCATTAGAAATATCATTGATATAATTATTAACAATAATACCTTATTTAATAATATAAATTATTATGATTATTGTCATTTTTATCAAAATTAATATAATCGTAGTATTACTAAAATTACTATTTTTTAACAAACAAATGATATATACATATATAAAAATATATTTAATAACAAAACGAAAAGTAATACTTTATATAACAAAATAAATATATGAAATATATATATAATTAACATAAAAAGTATATAACTAATAAATTTATATATATTGTTCGATTACAACCATGTATATTAATAAATATACACATGATATAGGTTCGTGAATTCGAGGCCAACCCTGCATTGTTCAGTTTGTCTAATGTCGTCATATGTATTTTTACTACAAAATACATTAGGTGAGTTTCATTTGCCTTTTTACCCTTTATATTATTGGGCTGAGAATACATGCGCTGCTTTTATAAATGTTTTACGAAATAGACACGAGTAAATGAAACTACATTCTATGGCTGGATTATTAAACCGAATATGCCCCTTTTTAGTCTAGTAATCTAAGAATTAGGGAACAGACACCCTAATTGACGCGAATCCTAAAGATAGATCTATCGGGCCCAACAAGCCCCATCCAAAGTACCGGATGCTTTAGTACTTCGAAATTTATATCATGTCCGAAGGAGGATCCCGGAATGATGGGGATATTCTTATATGCATATTGTGAATGTCGGTTACCAGGTGTTCAATCCATATGAATGATATTTTATCTCTATGTATGGGATGTGTATTGAAATATGAAAATCTTGTGGTCTATTAAAATGATGGAAATGATTATTTATGTTAAAATAATGAACTCACCAACCTTTTGGTTGACACTTTAAAGCATGTTTATTCTCAGGTACGAAAGAAATCTTCCGCTGTGCAATTACTCATTTTAAAGATATTATTTGGAGTCATTCATGACATATTTCAAAAGACGTTGCATTCGAGTCGTTGAATTCTTCAAGATTATTGTTAAGTCAAATATAGTTAGATATATTATGAAATGGTATGCTTGTCATCAACTTTCGATGTAATGAAAGATTGACTTTTCAAAAACGAATGCAATGTTTGTAAAATGTATCATATAGAGGTCAAGTACCTCGCAATGTAATCAACTGTTGTGAAACATTTATAATCGATATGGACTTCCTCCGAATGGATTAAGACGGGTCTCTACAGTTGGCATCAGAGCGGTGGTCTTAGCGAACCAGGTCTGCATTAGTGTGTATAATTGATAAGTCGTTAGGATACATTAGTGAGTCTGGACTTCGACCGTGTCTGAATGTCAAAAGTTTTGCTTATCATTTCATGTCGGAAATCATCTGCTTATCATCCTTAGGAAATTACCTACTTATAATTCTTAGTCTAGACACGTCTTACTGCCTCTATTGCATAGACAGTGTATATATAAATTCATATCTTAGCGTATCTGTTATTGTTACCTTTGCCTGATAGTTTCCGTAGATTCCTCCGTAAATTATGGGATTTTAGTATTATATATGCATATGTAAATTATGTATTGCAGGGTACTAATCTACATTCTATAATCTATTTCTTATCGAAAATCCTTCATTTGATCATACGAGATGAATCCTCCAACCAATTCAAATCCCTCAGATTTCGATAGCTATTCCGATAGTTATTTCGACAATTATTCCGACATGGATATTCACCTAAGCTCCGAAAGCAGTGTCACCAGAATGAATCAACCAATCGTCCATCCCCAAATCATCTGATGAGTCCGTAGTTGACTTATTCAACGGAAAAGAGAAGAAGACAATTCCTTTTCACCAATCAAATGTCCCTCTAGGCGAAGAACCTGAAACACTTACCGACGAATCAGTCCGAAACACCATTTTCACCCTCATTTTCAGGATATCTCGTAACTATTATATATTATCCACAATTCTAAATCTTATTCATCTGCTCGTTTCGACCGACAATCATCCTGAAATAATAGAAGAAGTCAACGAACTTCGCTCTCGAGTAATCAATTTGGAGAATATGGTGTAAAACTTACCAGCTTCAGCAACAACATCAATACCATTACCACCAACAACCCAAGTTTCAACATCACACGCCTCAACGTCTCATTCGGTACCTCGAATATAATCATCGTTCTACGAATCGTTCTACATAAACTATCTTCGTCCTTCATGGTAATTATGTGAAGACCCATCCTAATCCATCCGGACGAAGTCCACATCGATTATAAATGATTCACAACAATCGATTACATCGCGAGGTTCTTGACCTCTATATGATACATTTTACAAACATTGCATTCGTTTTTAAAAGACAAACTTTCATTTACATTGAAAGTTGACGACATGCATACCATTTCATAATATATCTAACTATAATTGACTTAATAATAATCTTGATGAACTCGACGACTCGAATGCAACGTCTTTTGAAAAATGTCATGAATGACTCCAAGTAATGTTTCTAAAATGAGCAAATGCACATCGGAAGATTTCTTTCGTACCTGAGAATAAACATGCTTTCAAGTGTCAACCAAAAGGTTGGTGAGTTCATTAGTTTAATATAAATAATCGTTTCATAATTTTAATAGACCACAAGATTTCATATTTCCATTTCTCATAAACATACGTCCCATGCATAGAGACAAAAATATCATTCATATGGATTGAACACCTGGTAACCGACATTCACAATATGCATATAAGAATATCCCCATCATTCCGG
This sequence comes from Rutidosis leptorrhynchoides, assembly GCF_046630445.1. Classification (NCBI taxonomy): domain Eukaryota; kingdom Viridiplantae; phylum Streptophyta; class Magnoliopsida; order Asterales; family Asteraceae; genus Rutidosis; species Rutidosis leptorrhynchoides. The sequence goes on from NC_092340.1 coordinate 207,456,708, forward strand.
GATCCTCCTTCGGACATGATATAAATTTCGAAGTACTAAAGCATCCGGTACTTTGGATGGGGCTTATTGGGCCCGATAGATCTATCTTTAGGATTCGCGTCAATTAGGGTGTCTGTTCCCTAATTCTTAGATTACCAGACTAAAAAGGGGCATATTCGGTTTAATAATCCAGCCATAGAATGTAGTTTCGATCACTTGTGTCTATTTCGTAAAGCATTTATAAAAGCAGCGCATGTATTCTCAGTCCCAAAAATATATATTGCAAAGGCATTTAAAAAAGGAATAATGAAACTCACGCATATATTTATTGTAAAACAATTAATAAAGCATTTGCATGTATTCTCAGCCCAAAAACATAAAGAGTAAAAGGGGAGCAAATGAAACTCACCTAATGTATTTTGTAGTAAAAATACATAGAACGACATTGAACAAGTATAGGGTTGGCCTTCGATTCACGAACCTATATCATTCGTATATATATATATATATTAAAACATATACTTGTAATCGAATAATTATAACTTTATGTAATTAATTTGTATATATATTTGATAATGATTTTTTTATCTATTTAGTTATATATATATATATATATATATATATATATATATATATATATATATATATATATATATATATATATTTACATATATTAAAAATACTTAATTTATTATATATGGATATTTATTTAAAGGTTGTTAATCTAATTAATTTACACATATATGTAATGTATTTTTAAGTATATTTTTACATAGATAATAACGTTTGATATATATAAAAAATTGTATTTAATTATATTGATAATAACATTACTACTAATGATATTCATATTAATAATATTTTTGTTAATAATAATGATAATAATATTAATGATTTTATTGATAATAGTATTATGATAGTTTTAAATGGTAAATCTTATAATAATGATAATAATAGTAGTTTTTAATAAAATGAAAAATTTAGTATTAATGATAATGAAAATACTCATTTTGATAATAACACTTAATATTAAATAATCATCTTATTACTAATGATAAACTTAATAATAATACTCTTGTTAATACTAATAAGTCTAAAATTGATACGAATACTAATAATAACGTTATTAATACGTATTGGTGTTACTTAATAACAAAATGATAATAATATTATTCATAGTACTTATGTTTACATAATAATAATGGCAATACATATATTAACCGCTAATATTTATAATAATAATAATAATAATAATAGTAATAACAATATTCTTAATTATAACTATAATCATACTAATATTAGTGATAATATCAATAATACTTGATAATGTAATAAATGATAACTTTTATTAATACACATGTATTAGTAATAATAATAATAATAAAAATACTAGTTGTATTAACAATAATAAGAATTCCTTTTCTATTATTACAAGTAACAATAATTAATGATATCAATAATAATAATAATAATAATAATAATAATAATAATAATAATAATAATAATAATAATAATAATAATAATAATAATAATAATAATAATAATAATAATAATAATAATAATAATAATAATAATACTCTTGGTGTTGAAAACTACCTCTTATAGCTTTAAAAAAAAATAACCCGCCAGAGCAAGGACTCGAACCCGCGACCACCCGCTCACCCAAACACCTCTTAACCATTCGACCAGTTGAGTTTTTCTGAGATAATAAACCCCGCATTCTTTATAACCCGATTCCCTTTTGATTTATTTATCATCTTCTTCAACCCAATCATACAACCCAACTCCATTTAATTTTGATAACAATCACCATTTGTTTTTAGAGTTAAACGTCCCACACATAAACGATTAAATTGAGATTAATTGGATAAAAAAATAAAATTAAGAGGAAACAGCAGGTACCTGTTCGTCGCTACTTTTAAAAAAAAATTTGATTTTGCAATTAAGATCGTTTTAGGTAGCGATTAAAACATGAAAAAGATCCTAAATCGTTCCCTGAAACTTTTCATAACATCAATTTAACTGTAAACCTCAAAACGATTTCAAATTTTGCGATGAACACAAGCTTTGACTTTTTTTGGATAAAAACTTTGACTCAGAAATTAACATCCAATAAGATGAATTGAACTTTGAAATTTTACAGAAAGTTTGAACAAAAGGTTCCTAGCAAGACTGCATTCATACTTTTCAAAATTAAATTCATATTCAAGGTTTTTGAAAAATGAAACAGGTACAGAGTCGACACCCTCTTTTATTTTCTATTTTTCTATTTTTAATTACTCAATTGAAGTAGATGATAGATATAAGGAACGATTTCTGTTTTTAAATGTAATTGAGAGAGACTTGTAACAACTGGAGACAGTCAGAATCTTTCCACGAAGAAACAGATAAAAGAAAGAATACAAGGGAGATAAAGACCCCTAACTGAATTTGTAAATTGTCTGTTTAGTGGGATTGCACAGATAATAAAGGGATCAAATAACACGCTGCATATATCAGTTTTTATATTTTATATTTATGTATTTATGTTTACGTATATATATATATATATATATATATATATATATATATATATATCAGTTATTTATATTTATATACCTATATTATATTAAATTCTGTCATATTAATTAATATTATAATTCTATTAATAAAATCTGTTAATATTATTAATTTCTAATAAGAATACTAGTATTAATAATAATAAAATTAATAATAATATTAATAATAACTTATCAAAATTATACTAATATTAATAAGAATAAAAGTAATAAAAATGATAATAATAATAATATTATTAATGATAACCATATTAAATTGTATTATTTTTATTATAATAATGTTGATAACTATAATAATGATGATGATGATAATAACATTTTTAATGATTCTAATAATAATACTAATTACAATAATATCATTAATAATATAACAATTTATTAATAATACTAATATAGATGTTAATATTGAAAATAATAATATTATTACTATAACAATTATAGTTTAACTTATAATTAAATTTTATTATATTAGATATTAACATTACATGTTATTAATTATATATATATTTATAAATGTATATATATTTATATATTTATATATAATAATAATAATAATAATAATAATAATAATAATAATAATAATAATAATAATAATACTAGTAATTCTTAATGACAATACTTAATAATAATTTTTAAATCAAATGATTAAATTTTATTATTTCCAATTATTATATTTATTTACATTTATATATGTATACACTTGTACATATTTTAGAAACACAAATTTGTTCGTGAATCGTCGGGAATAGTCAAAGGTTACTGAATCCAAAAATTTTGAGACTCAAATATATATACTTTTCTTATCGTGTCGGAAACATATAAAGATTAATGTTTAAATTTGATCGGAAATTTCCGGGTCATCACAGTACCTACCCGTTAAAGAAATTTCGTCGCGAAATTTGAGTGTGGTTGTCATGGTTAACAATAAGAATGTCTTCATGACGAATATGAGTTGATAAAATAGAATTTTATTACCATAGAGTAATGTGGATAATATGATTCGATTGCTTGAAGCGGGTGAGTGAAGTTATCACAAAAGAGTGAAATGAGAAAGACAAGTTTCGTTATAACTTTTGACTAGTCATAGTTGAATTCCGGAATTCAAGGGATTTAAAAGAAAATCTTGGAAATCTATAAGATCTGATTCTTTGGCGAATAAGGAAATTAAGATCTCTCTAATTAAATACGGTGATCTGCTTCGATTACTCTGTCTGATATTTCCATTATAAATTAAACTCTTCCGTTCCATTATTCTTACCATTCCTGTACTTTCCTTCTTGTTTCATACATCCATAAGATTCTGAAAATGCTTAATCCAGTTCTAATCCTGGTCCTTATCCTTACTATTGCAACAATCATTCTCCTTTTCCAACTTCCACCAGAGGAATCTGCTTTCTTCTACTTCGCCCTTGGGATTATAATGTTTTTAATTCTCCCATGTCTTTATGTTGCGATAAACACTGATATACACGGTTTGTAATTTATGTGTTGTTATCGGGCTTTATATTCTCCCTTATATTTCAAAGCTCTATACTTTTGTTTTCTCTTCCCGACTTCAAGTCAAGCGAATAATGGTCCAGAATTTGTAGATATAGTGTTTCGAATGATTATAATGTTCTAAGCAGGAACGAACATGATAGCACGATTTGATTTTCAAATTTATCAACATTACGGGAGATAGAACCATCAAGAATACATTTTCTTGATTTGTTTAGGGGTTAAGTAGAATGAAAGAGTTATGTAACAGGCACATGATGATGTTATGATCTGTGAATCATCACGTCCCATTAGAAGCTCATCATGACTTACTGTAATATAATCACGTTGATCAAGTGTCATTATATTATACTAACTCATGCATCAGTTCCCATCATTACTTCAATAACATTCATATTTTAAGCTCGAAAGTTTACAGAATATAGAAACTAACAGTTTCTATATGATGTAACACTGATAGCACGGAGAGATTAATGATCCTATGAATATTTATGAAAATATCTTTAGAAATATGGAGGATATTTATAATGAAAGATACGATGATATCTTGGAATTTCTAATATCAAAGGATGGTGAAGAAAATTTGTCCGCAAGAGTTTGGAGTAAGGAGCAAGATATTCGCTAAAGACTTCAGCAGACATTGAATCTTTTGGATTCTTTGAAGTCAAACTTGTTCTTTGTGATTTGTCCACGGTTTCCTTTATAGTTCCGCATAATCCGCCTTTCGGTACTAAATTTTTCTATTGAGTGTTTCCAATACTCCATTCTTTTTCATCAAACTTTCGACGGTTAAGGTCGTTTACGGTTGTCTACAGTTTCTGCTGCTTCATTCAGCTTTTTCAACATTCATAGTATTGATTTGTAGACTGAGTGCTGTTCAGAATTTTTGGAATAAAAGACCATAATTCTAAAAGATAAATGTTATACATATAACTGTTGATGTAGATATGATGTGCATTTTCAAAGTACTGATTGCTGATTCCCGATAATTGGTATGGCAGTTCTCGTTACAAGATGCGGATGAGTATATGATAGGGTTTCAATGAATAAATATAATGATTTATTAGAGAGGTATAAGCCAAGAAGCAACGAGGTTGCTGGTACGTCTGCTGGTAATATAGTGAAATATAAAAGAATTCTCCGGTATCAAAATGGTAATCGTATATATCAGGATTATAGTAAGGCTACTTTGAATGAAAAGTTGAAGTTGACTTGCTGAAGCTGTGACAAAATTGGCTACTTTGAAAAGGGATCGCAAGGTTATTTTTTTTTTATTTTTTTTTTATTTTTATTTTTTTGCTAATAAATGCTAAAGGATCTGACGCGGCTACGTGTTAACTTTTACTCAGTTGCCGAGAGTTTCTCAGGTGCATAACTATATGCATAAATATTTCCTTCCGTAGATGAAGTTCGGTAGATTTATCCTCTCGATTGAGGTGTTTTCAAGAATCATGAAAGGTTTGAACGCAGATTGTAATCTTCAAGATACAAATGAGGTTTAGGATGAAATCAAGTAGCAAACTTGAAGAATTGTTTAGTTTCATACGTTATAATCAATATTTTAATTCATTTTAATTGTCCACTGTTGGTAGTCCTCAGTTGATTAGTCCACAGTTAGCTGGGAACAGTTAGCTAGGATTTTGTTAGCGTGGATTCTTAACAAAATTTCTCATAGTTAATTTGTTTGTTTCTAACAAATTTTATTCCGTCAAAAGTTTTCTTCATTATGCCACTTGTTGGATTCTGATAGGTTAAAATCCAAATATAAAAATTTGAATGAAAATGGTTATTCTGTGGTGAACGGATTCATTTATCTGTGGATGTAAGTAGGATAGGAAATGACTGTTGAATCTGAATTGAAGAATGTACAGTATAACATATTAATGTGAAATCTAAATATTTCTCGGGTACTACCTACCCGTTAAAATATTTTCACCATTAACAGTTTGTACAAAAGAATTTTTAATTACAATCTTTATGAAAATATAGTTACATATATATTTTCTTCAGATGTAATCATGGATTTAATGAGTCAATATGATATTAAACTCCTTTGATTTATCGTTAGAACAATAATATATAATCTCTAAAACATTAGAGATTACATAATCGCTATGTCAAACGAGGATAATTGATGTAGAACGTCATGTAGAACGATGATTATGCTCGAGGTATAGATTGTGGTGTTGAGGCATGGATTGTTGATGGTACTGGTGCTGTTATTGATGGTACTGTTGGTGTCGGTGATGTTGCTGAAGCTGGTAAATTTTGCACCATATTTTCCAAATTTATTTTTCGAGCGCGAAGTTTGTTGACTTCTTCTATTATTCCGGGGTGATTGTCGGTTGGAACGAGCGAATGAATAAAGTTTAGAATTTTAGATAGAATATAATCATGGCGAGATATTCAGGAAATGAGGGTGAAAAGGGTGTTTCGAATTGGTTCGCCGGTGAGTGCTTCAGGTTCATCACCAAGAGAAATTTGGTTGATGTAAAGTATCGCCTTCTTCTCGTCTCCATTGATTAAATCGACTAGAACTCATCAAATGAATTGGGGATGGCTGTTTGATTGATTCATTCTGGTGACACCGCTTTCGGAGCTTAGGTGAATATCTATGTCGGAATAGCTGTTGGAATAACTATCGGAATAGCTATCGAAATCTGAGGGACTCGAACTGGTTGAGGGATTCATCCCGTACAATCAGATGGAGGATTTTCGATAAGAAATAGATTATAGGATATAGATTAGTACCCTATAATACATAATTTATATATGCATATATAATACTAAAATCCCATAAGTTACGGAGGAACCTACGAAATCTGTCAGGCAAAGGTAATAATAACAGATACGCTAAGATACGAAATTTTTTCTATACATTAATCATCCAATCCAGGCAGTAAGATATGTCTAGATTAAGAATGCTAAGAAATAAATTTCTTAAGGATGATAAGCAGATGATTTTCGACACGAAATGATAAGCAAAACTTTTGACATGCAGACACGGTCGAAGTCCAGACTCACTAATGCATCCTAACGACTATCAATTAGACACACTCATGCAGACCTAGTTCGCTAAGACCACCGCTCTGATACCAACTGTGAAGACCCGTCCTAATCCATCCGGACGAAGTCCACATCGATTATAAACGATTCACAACAATTGATTACATCACGAGGTTCTTGACCTCTATATGATACATTTTACAAACACTGCATTCGTTTTTAAAAGACAAACTTTCATTTACATTGAAAGTTGACGACATGCATACCATTGACGTTAAGTTGGTCGATTTTTGTTGTGTTCTATTCTATATCAAGCGTGTCACTAATAGCTTCTTTCAAACCATTTTCTTTAAGACTATTATATATATATATATATATATATATATATATATATATATATATATATATATATATATATATATATATATATATATATATATATATATATATACATATATTAAAAATACTTAATTTATTATATATGGATATTTATTTAAAGGTTGTTAATCTAATTAATTTACACATATATGTAATGTATTTTTAAGTATATTTTTTACATAGATAATAACGTTTGATATATATAAAAAATTGTATTTAATTATATTGATAATAACATTACTACTAATGATATTCATATTAATAATATTTTTGTTAATAATAATGATAATAATATTAATGATTTTATTGATAATAGTATTATGATAGTTTTAAATGGTAAATCTTATAATAATGATAATAACAGTAGTTTTTAATAAAATGAAAAATTTAGTATTAATGATAATGAAAATACTCATTTTGATAATAACACTTATTATTAAATAATCATCTTATTACTAATGATAAACTTAATAATAATACTCTTGTTAATACTAATAAGTCTAAAATTGATACGAATACTAATAATAACGTTATTAATACTTAATGGTGTTACTTAATAACAAAATGATAATAATATTATTCATAGTACTTATGTTTACATAATAATAATGGCAAAACATATATTAGCCGCTAATATTAATAATAATAATAATAATAATAATAATAATAATAATAATAATAATAATAATAATAATAATAATAATAATAATAATAATAATAATAATAATAATAATAATAAAAATATTCTTAATTATAACTATAATCATACTAATATTAGTGATAATATCAATAATACTTGATAATGTAATAAATGATAACTTTTATTAATACACATGTTCTAGTAATAATAATAATAATAACAATACTAGTTGTATTTACAATAATAAGAATTCCTTTTCTATTATTACAAGTAACAATAATTAATGATATCAATAATAATAATAATAATAATAATAATAATAATAATAATAATAATAATAATAATAATAATAATAATAATAATAATAATAATACTCTTGGTGTTGAAAACTACCTCTTATAGCTTTAAAAAAAATAACCCGCCAGAGCAAGGACTCGAACCCGCGACCACCCGCTCACCCAAACACCTCTTAACCATTCGACCAGTTGAGTTTTTCTGAGATAATAAACCCCGCATTCTTTATAACCCGATTCCCTTTTGATTTATTTATCATCTTCTTCAACCCAATCATTTAACCCAACTCCATTTAATTTTGATAACGATCACCATTTGTTTTTAGAGTTAAACGTCCCACACATAAACGATTAAATAGAGATTAATTGGATAAAAAAAATAAAATTAAGAGGAAACAGCAGGTACCTGTTCGTCGCTACTTTAAAAAAAAAAAATTGATTTTGCAATTAAGATCGTTTTAGGTAGCGATTAAAACATGAAAAAGATCCTAAATCGTTCCCTGAAACTTTTCATAACATCAATTTAACTGTAAACCTCAAAACGATTTCAAATTTTGCGATGAACACAAGCTTTGACTTTTTTTGGATAAAAACTTTGACTCAGAAATTAACATCCAATAAGATGAATTGAACTTTGAAATTTTACAGAAAGTTTGAACAAAAGGTTCCTAGCAAGACTGCATTCATACTTTTCGAAATTAAATTCAGATTCAAGGTTTTTGAAAAATGAAACAGGTACAGAGTCGACACCCTCTTTTATTTTCTATTTTTCTGTTTTTAATTACTCAATTGAAGTAGATGGTAGATATAAGGAACGATTTCTGTTTTTAAATGTAATTGAGAGAGACTTGTAACAACTGGAGACAGTCAGAATCTTTCCACGAAGAAACAGATAAAAGAAAGAATACAAGGGAGATAAAGACCCCTAACTGAATTTGTAAATTGTCTGTTTAGTGGGATTGCACAGATAATAAAGGGATCAAATAACACGCTGCATATATCAGTTTTTATATTTTATATTTATGTATTTATGTTTACGTATATATATATATATATATATCAGTTATTTATATTTATATACCTATATTATATTAAATTCTGTCATATTAATTAATATTATAATTCTATTAATAAAATCTGTTAATATTATTAATTTCTAATAAGAATACTAGTATTAATAATAATAATATTAATAATAATATTAATAATAACTTATCAAAATTATACTAATATTAATAAGAATAAAAGTAATAAAAATGATAATAATAATAATATTATTAATGATAGCCATATTAAATTGTATTATTTTTATTCTAATAATGTTGATAACTATAATAATGATGATGATGATAATAACATTTTTAATGATTCTAATAATAATACTAATTACAATAATATCATTAATAATATAACAATTTATTAATAATACTAATATAGATGTTAATATTGAAAATAATAATATTATTACTATAACAATTATAGTTTAACTTATAATTAAATTTTATTATATTAGATATTAACATTACATGTTATTAATTATATATATATATTTATATATGTATATATATTTATATATTTATATATAATAATAATAATAATACTAGTAATTCTTAATGACAATACTTAATAATAATTTTTAAATCAAATGATTAAATTTTATTATTTCCAATTATTATATTTATTTACATTTATATATGTATACACTTGTACATATTTTAGAAACAAAAATTTGTTCATGAATCGTCGGGAATAGTCAAAGGTTGCTGAATCCAAAAATTTTGACACTCAAATATATATACTTTGCTTATCGTGTCGGAAACACATAAAGATTAATGTTTAAATTTGATCGGAAATTTCCGGGTCATCACAAATTATGTGATCTTTAATGTTTTAGAGATTATGTACTCTAGTTTTAGCCGTAAATCTGATGAGTTTAATATCACATTGACTCATTAAATCCATGATGACGTCTGAAGAAAATATATATGTATATATGTTTTCATAAAGATTGTAATTAAAAATTCTTTTGTACAAACTGTTAATGGTGAAAATATTTTAACGGGTAGGTAATACCCGAGGAATATTTAGATTTCACATTAATAAGTTTGATGTTTCGCGAGGTGTATACGAAATAGCTATTAAATTTTTCAGGAAATACTATTAAATACGATACAATTTTACACAAGATATTTATTTATTTAGAGAATGGATATACTTAAACCTTGCTACAACACTTATAGGCAGTGTACCTAATCGTACAGTAGTGTAGTTTTTAGTAAGTCCGGTTCGTTCCACAGGGAATCTTTTTAAACAAAGCTTAACGCTATATTAGTTTACTTTTATAAAAATACAAATATATATATAAGTAATATTATTATTATAAAAGGGGGGTTTTTACCGTTTAATGACCGGTTTGTCGATTTTAAAACTTTAGTCGCAGTTAAAACTAAATGTAAAATATTAAAAATAAATACAAGACTTAAATTAAAGCATAAAGTAAATAACGATAATGAAATTGCGAATAATAAAAATGCGATAAAATAAACTTGCGATAATTAAAAAGTACGATAATTAAAAGTGCAATTAAATACAATAACAATAAATAAAAATGCGATAATTAGAAGTGCAATTAAATATAAAATAAAGGAAATTAAATATGAAATAAAAGAATTATGCTTATTTAAACTTCCGTAATCATGATGTTTGACGTGTTGATTTTAGTTTTATGCCCATGGGTCAATTGTCCTTTGTCCTGGATTATTTAATATGTCCATACGGATTTTGTCCATAACAGTCCATCAGTCATAAATATAAAGAGCGAAAGCCTTCGTCAAATTATTCTTATTCCCGAAGTCAAATATTCCAACTAATTGGGGATTCGAATTGTAACAAAGTTTTAATACTTTGTTTAATGAATACACCAGGTTATCGACTGCGTGTAAACCAAGGTTTTACTACTTTGTTAACAATTACACCAATTACCCTTGAATGTAATTCACCCCTGTTTCGACAAGTCTATTAACTATTAATCCAGTTCCGTATCCGGTAAAATGAATAATTATTGGTATTTATAGATATCCCGCCTGAAATGTCCCGTTCTTATTGATTAAAAACGTTCCATATTAATTGATTTCGTTGCGAGGTTTTGACCTCTATATGAGACGTTTTTCAAAGACTGCATTCATTTTAAAACAAACCTTAACCTTTATTTCATCAATAAAGGTTTAAAAAAAAACTTTACGTAGATTATCAAATAATGATAATCTAAAATATCCTGTTTACACACGACCATTACATAATGGTTTACAATACAAATATGTTACAACAAAATAAGTTTCTTGAATGCAGTTTTTACACAATATCATACAAGCATGGACTCCAAATCTTGTCCTTATTTAAGTATGCGACAGCGGAAGCTCTTAATAATCACCTGAGAATAAACATGCTTAAAACGTCAACAAAAATGTTGGTGAGTTATAGGTTTAACCTATATATATCAAATCATAATAATAGACCACAAGATTTCTTATTTCAATACACATCCCATACATAGAGATAAAAATCATTCATATGGTGAACACCTGGTAACCGACATTAACAAGATGCATATATATAAGAATATCCCCATCATTCCGGGACACCCTTCGGATATGATATAAATTTTGAAGTACTAAAGCATCCGGTACTTTGGATGGGGTTTGTTAGGCCCAATAGATCTATCTTTAGGATTCGCATCAATTAGGGTGTCTGTTCCCTAATTCTTAGATTACCAGACTTAATAAAAAGGGGCATATTCGATTTCGATAATTCAACCATAGAATGTAGTTTCACGTACTTGTGTCTATTTTGTAAATCATTTATAAAACCTGCATGTATTCTCATCCCAAAAATATTAGATTTTAAAAGTGGGACTATAACTCACTTTCACAGATTTTTACTTCGTCGGGAAGTAAGACTTGGCCACTGGTTGATTCACGAACCTATAACAATATATACATATATATCAAAGTATGTTCAAAATATATTTACAACACTTTTAATATATTTTGATGTTTTAAGTTTATTAAGTCAGCTGTCCTCGTTAGTAACCTACAACTAGTTGTCCACAGTTAGATGTACAGAAATAAATCGATAAATATTATCTTGAATCAATCCACGACCCAGTGTATACGTATCTCAGTATTGATCACAACTCAAACTATATATATTTTGGAATCAACCTCAACCCTGTATAGCTAACTCCAACATTCACATATAGAGTGTCTATGGTTGTTCTGAAATATATATAGATGTGTCGACATGATAGGTCGAAACATTGTATACGTGTCTATGGTATCTCAAGATTACATAATATACAATACAAGTTGATTAAGTTATGGTTGGAATAGATTTGTTACCAATTTTCACGTAGCTAAAATGAGAAAAATTATCCAATTTTGTTTTACCCATAACTTCTTCATTTTAAATCCGTTTTGAGTGAATCAAATTGCTATGGTTTCATATTGAACTCTATTTTATGAATCTAAACAGAAAAATATAGGTTTATAGTCGGAAAAATAAGTTACAAGTCGTTTTTGTAAAGGTAGTCATTTCAGTCGAAAGAACGACGTCTAGATGACCATTTTAGAAAACATACTTCCACTTTGAGTTTAACCATAATTTTTGGATATAGTTTCATGTTCATAATAAAAATCATTTTCTCAGAATAACAACTTTTAAATCAAAGTTTATCATAGTTTTTAATTAACTAACCCAAAACAGCCCGCGGTGTTACTACGACGGCGTAAATCCGGTTTTACGGTGTTTTTCGTGTTTCCAGGTTTTAAATCATTAAGTTACCATATCATATAGATATAGAACATGTGTTTAGTTGATTTTAAAAGTCAAGTTAGAAGGATTAACTTTTGTTTGCGAACAAGTTTAGAATTAACTAAACTATGTTCTAGTGATTACAAGTTTAAACCCTCGAATAAGATAGCTTTATATGTATGAATCGAATGATGTTATGAACATCATTACTACCTTAATTTCCTTGGATAAACCTACTGGAAAAGAGAAAAATGGATCTAGCTTCAATGGATCCTTGGATGGCTCGAAGTTCTTGAAGCAGAATCATGACACGAAAACAAGTTCAAGTAAGATCATCACTTGAAATAAGATTGTTATAGTTATAGAAATTGAACCAAAGTTTGAATATGATTATTACCTTGTATTAGAATGATAACCTACTGTAAGAAACAAAGATTTCTTGAGGTTGGATGATCACCTTACAAGATTGGAAGTGAGCTAGCAAACTTGAAAGTATTCTTGATTTTATGAAACTAGAACTTTTGGAATTTATGAAGAACACTTAGAACTTGAAGATAGAACTTGAGAGAGATCAATTAGATGAAGAAAATTGAAGAATGAAAGTGTTTGTAGGTGTTTTTGGTCGTTGGTGTATGGATTAGATATAAAGGATATGTAATTTTGTTTTCATGTAAATAAGTCATGAATGATTACTCATATTTTTGTAATTTTATGAGATATTTCATGCTAGTTGCCAAATGATGGTTCCCACATGTGTTAGGTGACTCACATGGGCTGCTAAGAGCTGATCATTGGAGTGTATATACCAATAGTACATACATCTAAAAGCTGTGTATTGTACGAGTACGAATACGGGTGCATACGAGTAGAATTGTTGATGAAACTGAACGAGGATGTAATTGTAAGCATTTTTGTTAAGTAGAAGTATTTTGATAAGTGTATTGAAGTCTTTCAAAAGTGTATAAATACATATTAAAACACTACATGTATATACATTTTAACTGAGTCGTTAAGTCATCGTTAGTCGTTACATGTAAGTGTTGTTTTGAAACCTTTAGGTTAACGATCTTGTTAAATGTTGTTAACCCAATGTTTATAATATCAAATGAGATTTTAAATTATTATATTATCATGATATTATCATGTATGAATATCTCTTAATATGATATATATACATTAAATGTCTTTACAACGATAATCGTTACATATATGTCTCGTTTAAAAATCATTAAGTTAGTAGTCTTGTTTTTACATATGTAGTTCATTGTTAATATACTTTATGATATGTTTTCTTATCATAGTATCATGTTAACTATATATATATATATCCATATATATGTCATCATATAGTTTTTACAAGTTTTAACGTTCGTGAATCACCGATCAACTTGGGTGGTCAATTGTCTATATGAAACATATTTCAATTAATCAAGTCTTAACAAGTTTGATTGCTTAACATGTTGGAAACATTTAATCATGTAAATATCAATCTCAATTAATATATATAAACATGGAAAAGTTCGGGTCACTACAGTACCTACCCGTTAAATAAATTTCGTCCCGAAATTTTAAGCTGTTGAAGGTGTTGACGAATCTTCTGGAAATAGATGCGGGTATTTCTTCTTCATCTGATCTTCACGCTCCCAGGTGAACTCGGGTCCTCTACGAGCATTCCATCGAACCTTAACAATTGGTATCTTGTTTTGCTTAAGTCTTTTAACCTCACGATCCATTATTTCGACGGGTTCTTCGATGAATTGAAGTTTTTCGTTGATTTGGATTTCATCTAACGGAATAGTGAGATCTTCTTTAGCAAAACATTTCTTCAAATTCGAGACGTGGAAAGTGTTATGTACAGCCGCGAGTTGTTGAGGTAACTCAAGTCGGTAAGCTACTGGTCCGACACGATCAATAATCTTGAATGGTCCAATATACCTTGGATTTAATTTCCCTCGTTTACCAAATCGAACAACGCCTTTCCAAGGTGCAACTTTAAGCATGACCATCTCTCCAATTTCAAATTCTATATCTTTTCTTTTAATGTCCGCGTAGCTCTTTTGTCGACTTTGGGCGGTTTTCAACCGTTGTTGAATTTGGATGATCTTCTCTGTAGTTTCTTGTATAATCTCCGGACCCGTAATCTGTCTATCCCCCACTTCACTCCAACAAATCGGAGACCTGCACTTTCTACCATAAAGTGCTTCAAACGGCGCCATCTCAATGCTTGAATGGTAGCTGTTGTTGTAGGAAAATTCTGCTAATGGTAGATGTCGATCCCAACTGTTTTCGAAATCAATAACACATGCTCGTAGCATGTCTTCAAGCGTTTGTATCGTCCTTTCGCTATGCCCATCAGTTTGTGGATGATAGGCAGTACTCATGTCTAGACGAGTTCCTAATGCTTGCTGTAATGTCTGCCAGAATCTTGAAATAAATCTGCCATCCCCATCAGAGATAATAGAGATTGGTATTCCATGTCTGGAGACGACTTCCTTCAAATACAATCGTGCTAACTTCTCCATCTTGTCATCTTCTCTTATTGGTAGGAAGTGTGCTGATTTAGTGAGACGATCAACTATTGCCCAAATAGTATCAAAACCACTTGCAGTCCTTGGCAATTTAGTGATAAAATCCATGGTAATGTTTTCCCATTTCCATTCCGGGATTTCGGGTTGTTGAAGTAGACCTGATGGTTTCTGATGCTCAGCTTTGACCTTAGAACACGTCAAACATTCTCCCACGTATTTAGCAACATCGGCTTTCATACCCGGCCACCAAAAATGTTTCTTGAGATCCTTGTACATCTTCCCCGTTCCAGGATGTATTGAGTATCTGGTTTTATGAGCTTCTCTAAGTATCATTTCTCTCATATCTCCAAATTTTGGTACCCAAATCCTCTCTGCCCTATACCGGGTTCCGTCTTCCCGAATATTAAGATGCTTCTCCGATCCTTTGGGTATTTCATCCTTTAAATTTCCCTCTTTTAAAACTCCTTGTTGCGCCTCCTTTATTTGAGTAGTAATGTTATTATGAATCATTATATTCATAGATTTTACTCGAATGGGTTCTCTGTCCTTCCTGCTCAAGGCATCGGCTACCACATTTGCCTTCCCCGGGTGGTAACGAATCTCAAAGTCGTAATCATTCAATAATTCAATCCACCTACGCTGCCTCATATTCAGTTGTTTCTGATTAAATATGTGTTGAAGACTTTTGTGGTCAGTATATATAATACTTTTGACCCCATATAAGTAGTGCCTCCAAGTCTTTAATGCAAAAACAACCGCGCCTAATTCCAAATCATGCGTCGTATAATTTTGTTCGTGAATCTTCAATTGTCTAGACGCATAAGCAATCACCTTCGTTCGTTGCATTAATACACAACCGAGACCTTGCTTTGATGCGTCACAATAAATCACAAAATCATCATTCCCTTCAGGCAATGACAATATAGGTGCCGTAGTTAGCTTTTTCTTCAATAACTGAAACGCTTTCTCTTGTTCATCATTCCATTCAAATTTCTTCCCTTTATGCGTTAATGCAGTCAAGGGTTTTGCTATTCTGGAAAAGTCTTAGATGAACCTTCTGTAGTAACCAGCTAGTCCTAAAAACTGGCGTATGTGTTTCGGAGTTTTTGGGGTTTCCCACTTTTCAACAGTTTCTATCTTTGCCGGATCCACCTTAATACCTTCTTTGTTCACTATGTGACCGAGGAATTGAACTTCTTCCAACCAAAATGCACACTTTGAAAACTTAGCGTACAATTCTTCCTTCCTCAATACTTCTAACACCTTTCTCAAATGTTCACCGTGTTCTTGGTCATTCTTTGAGTAAATAAGTATGTCATCAATGAAAACAATGACAAACTTGTCAAGGTATGGTCCACACACTCGGTTCATAAGGTCCATGAACACAGCTGGTGCATTAGTTAAACCAAACGGCATGACCATAAACTCGTAATGACCGTAACGTGTTCTGAAAGTAGTTTTTGGAATATCATCTTCTTTCACCCGCATTTGATGATACCCGGAACGTAAGTCAATCTTTGAATAAACAGATGAGCCTTGTAGTTGATCAAATAAGTCGTCGATTCTCGGTAGTGGGTAGCGGTTCTTGATGGTAAGTTTGTTCAACTCTCGGTAGTCGATACACAACCTGAATGTACCATCTTTCTTCTTGACAAACAAAACAGGAGCTCCCCACGGTGATGTGCTTGGTCGAAAGAAACCACGCTCTAAAAGTTCTTGTAATTAGCTTTGCAGTTCTTTCATCTCGCTGGGTGCGAGTCTGTAAGGAGCACGAGCTATTGGTGCAGCTCCTGGTACAAGATCTATTTGAAATTCAACGGATCGATGTGGGGGTAATCCAGGTAATTCTTTCGGAAATACATCGGGAAATTCCTTTGCAATGGGAACATCATTGATGCTCTTTTCTTCAGTTTGTACTTTCTCGACGTGTGCTAGAACAGCATAGCAACCTTTTCTTATTAGTTTTTGTGCCTTCAAATTACTAATAAGATGTAGCTTCGTGTTGCCCTTTTCTCCGTACACCATTAAGGGTTTTCCTTTTTCTCGTATAATGCGAATTGCATTTTTGTAACAAACGATCTCTGCTTTCACTTCTTTCAACCAGTCCATACCGATTATCACATCAAAACTCCCTAACTCTACTGGTATCAAATCAATCTTAAATGTTTCGCTAACCAGTTTAATTTCTCGATTCCGACATATATTATCTGCTGAAATTAATTTACCATTTACTAATTCGAGTAAAAATTTACTATCCAAAGGCGTCAATGGACAACTTAATTTAGCACAAAAATCTCTACTCATATAGCTTCTATCCGCACCCGAATCAAATAAAACGTAAGCAGATTTATTGTCAATAAGAAACGTACCCGTAACAAGCTCCGGGTCTTCCTGTGCCTCTGCCGCATTAATATTGAAAACTCTTCCGCGACCTTGTCCATTCGTGTTCTCCTGGTTCGGGCAATTTCTAATAATGTGGCCCGGTTTTCCACATTTATAACAAACTACATTGCCATAACTTGCTCCGACACTACTTGCTCCGCCATTACTCGTTCCGACACCATTTGTTCCTTTCGTTCTATTAACCCCTGGTCTGTAGACCTCACACTTCGCCGCGCTATGACCATTTCTTTTACACTTGTTGCAAAATTTGGTGCAGAACCCCGAGTGATACTTTTCACACCTTTGGCATAGCTGCTTCTGATTGTTGTTGTTGTTGCGGTTATTATTATTGTTGGGATGATTGTTGTAGTTGCTGTTGTTGTTGTTGTTGTTGTTGTTGTTGGGCCTTTTGTTGTAGTTGCGATTGATGTTGCGATTGTTGGGATAATTGTTGCGATTATTGTTGTAATTGCTGTTGTTGTATTGGTGATTCTTATCACCGTTTTCCTTCCACTTTCTTTTAACTTGCTTCACATTGACCTCTTCAGCAGTCTGTTCTTTAATTCTTTCTTCAATCTGGTTCACTAGTTTGTGAGCCATTCTACATGCCTGTTGTATAGAGGCGGGCTCGTGTGAACTTATATCTTCTTGGATTCTTTCCGGTAATCCTTTCACAAACGCGTCGATCTTCTCTTCCTCATCTTCGAACGCTCCCGGACACAATAGGCACAATTCTGTGAATCGTCTTTCGTACGTGGTAATATCAAATCCTTGGGTTCGTAACCCTCTAAGTTCTGTCTTGAGCTTATTGACCTCGGTTCTGGGACGGTACTTCTCGTTCATCAAGTGCTTGAATGCTGACCACGGTAGTGCGTACGCATCGTCTTGTCCCACTTGTTCTAGATAGGTATTCCACCATGTTAACGCAGAACCTGTGAAGGTATGCGTAGCGTACTTCACTTTATCCTCTTCAGTACACTTACTTATGGCAAACACCGATTCGACCTTCTCGGTCCACCGTTTCAATCCGATCGGTCCTTCGGTTCCATCAAATTCCAACGGTTTGCAGGCAGTGAATTCTTTGTAGGTGCATCCTACACGATTTCCTGTACTGCTAGATCCAAGGTTATTGTTGGTATGTAACGCAGCCTGTACTGCGGCTATGTTTGAAGCTAGAAAAGTACGGAATTCCTCTTCATTCATATTCACGGTGTGTCGAGTAGTCGGTGCCATTTCCTTCAAAATAGTCAAATGAAAAAGTTAATCATACAGAATATTAAGAGTAGTTAATAGTATTTCGTAGCATAATATGAACTCATTTATAAAAGCTTTTTCTTCATATTAGCGTTTTATAAGTTTAAATTCGGGTAGTACCTACCCGTTAAGTTCATACTTAGTAGCTAATATACAATTCAACTACTACAATTCTATATGAAAAACTGATTATAATAATATTTCGCGTTCAAACTTTTATACAATATTTTACAAACTTACAATACCGCTTATTTTACATAAAGCATGAAATATAGCACACAATAACTTTGATACAAGATAGTTGTGAAGATAATTCTAGCTAGTACACAAGTCGTTCAGCAAAGGCAATAAAGACACGTAATTCATACGTCCAGAAACAAGTCATGCATTCTGGTTTTACTAGGACTACTTCCCATCCTTGGTCTTGTGGAACATAACCGTTATGGCCGTTGATAAGACAGCGTGTTGTAACGTCGTCAAAGGGACGAGGGTTACGTAATGTCCAACAGTCCCGTAACAATCTAAAAACCTCATTTCTTACCCCAATTACCGACTCCGTCACTTGTGGAAACGTTTTGTTTAATAGTTGTAGCCCGATGTTCTTGTTCTCACTTTGGTGAGAAGCGAACATTACTAATCCGTAAGCATAACATGCTTCTTTATGTTGCATGTTAGCCTCTTTTTCTAAATCACGAAGTCCAATATTCGGGTATATTGAGTCAAAATAATTTCTTAACCCGTTGCGTAAAATAGCATTTGGGTTCCCCGCAATATATGCGTCAAAGTAAACACATCGTAACTTATGGGTTTCCCAATGTGATATCCCCCATCTTTCAAACGAAAGTCTCTTATAAACCAAGACATTCTTGGAACGTTCTTCGAATGTCTTACAAACTGATCTCGCCTTAAATAGTTGTGCCGAAGAATTCTGGCCGACTCTAGACAAGATTTCATCAATCATGTCTCCGGGTAGGTCTCTTAAAATATTGGGTTGTCTATCCATTTTGTGTTTTTAAACTGTAAAATAGACAAGAGTTAGATTCATAAAAAAATACTTATTAATACAAGCAATTTTTACATATATCATAAAGCATAAGAACACTATATTACATATATTACACCACACGAATACAACTATCTTATTCCGACTCGCTCGTTTCTTCTTCTTTGGTTTTGGTTCGTTTTGCCAAGTTTCTAGGGATATATGATGTTCCCCTAATACGAGCCGTCGTTGTCCACATTGGTTTAGAAAAACCTGGTGGTTTAGAGGTTCCCGGGTCATTGTTACAACTTAAGGACTTCGGGGGTTGACGATACATATAAAGTTCATCGGGGTTGGAATTAGATTTCTCTATTTTTATGCCCTTTCCCTTATTATTTTCTTTTGCCTTTTTAAATTCAGTTGGGGTAATTTCTATAACATCATCGGAATTCTCGTCGGAATCCGATTCATCGGAGAATTGGTAATCCTCCCAATATTTTGCTTCCTTGGCAGAAACACCATTGACCATAATTAACTTTGGTCGGTTGGTTGAGGATTTTCTTTTACTTAACCGTTTTATTATTTCCCCCACCGGTTCTATTTCTTTATCCAGTTCCGATTCTTCTTCCGGTTCCGATTCTTCTTCCGGTTCCGACTCTTCTTCCGGTTCCTCTTCGGGAACTTGTGAATCAGTCCACAAATCATTCCAATTTACATTTGACTCTTCATTATTATTAGGTGAGTCAATGGGACTTGTTCTAGAGGTAGACATCTATCACATAATATCAAACACGTTAAGAGATTAATATATCACATAATATTCATATGTTAAAAATATATAGTTTCCAACAAAAATGTTAAGCAATCATTTTTAAAGAAAACACGGTCGAAGTCCAGACTCACTAATGCATCCTAACAAACTCGATAAGACACACTAATGCAAATTTTCTGGTTCTCTAAGACCAACGCTCGGATACCAACTGAAATGTCCCGTTCTTATTGATTAAAAACGTTCCATATTAATTGATTTCGTTGCGAGGTTTTGACCTCTATATGAGACGTTTTTCAAAGACTGCATTCATTTTAAAACAAACCTTAACCTTTATTTCATCAATAAAGGTTTAAAAAAAAACTTTACGTAGATTATCAAATAATGATAATCTAAAATATCCTGTTTACACACGACCATTACATAATGGTTTACAATACAAATATGTTACAACAAAATAAGTTTCTTGAATGCAGTTTTTACACAATATCATACAAGCATGGACTCCAAATCTTGTCCTTATTTAAGTATGCGACAGCGGAAGCTCTTAATAATCACCTGAGAATAAACATGCTTAAAACGTCAACAAAAATGTTGGTGAGTTATAGGTTTAACCTATATATATCAAATCATAATAATAGACCACAAGATTTCTTATTTCAATACACATCCCATACATAGAGATAAAAATCATTCATATGGTGAACACCTGGTAACCGACATTAACAAGATGCATATATATAAGAATATCCCCATCATTCCGGGACACCCTTCGGATATGATATAAATTTTGAAGTACTAAAGCATCCGGTACTTTGGATGGGGTTTGTTAGGCCCAATAGATCTATCTTTAGGATTCGCGTCAATTAGGGTGTCTGTTCCCTAATTCTTAGATTACCAGACTTAATAAAAAGGGGCATATTCGATTTCGATAATTCAACCATAGAATGTAGTTTCACGTACTTGTGTCTATTTTGTAAATCATTTATAAAACCTGCATGTATTCTCATCCCAAAAATATTAGATTTTAAAAGTGGGACTATAACTCACTTTCACAGATTTTTACTTCGTCGGGAAGTAAGACTTGGCCACTGGTTGATTCACGAACCTATAACAATATATACATATATATCAAAGTATGTTCAAAATATATTTACAACACTTTTAATATATTTTGATGTTTTAAGTTTATTAAGTCAGCTGTCCTCGTTAGTAACCTACAACTAGTTGTCCACAGTTAGATGTACAGAAATAAATCGATAAATATTATCTTGAATCAATCCACGACCCAGTGTATACGTATCTCAGTATTGATCACAACTCAAACTATATATATTTTGGAATCAACCTCAACCCTGTATAGCTAACTCCAACATTCACATATAGAGTGTCTATGGTTGTTCCGAAATATATATAGATGTGTCGACATGATAGGTCGAAACATTGTATACGTGTCTATGGTATCTCAAGATTACATAATATACAATACAAGTTGATTAAGTTATGGTTGGAATAGATTTGTTACCAATTTTCACGTAGCTAAAATGAGAAAAATTATCCAATTTTGTTTTACCCATAACTTCTTCATTTTAAATCCGTTTTGAGTGAATCAAATTGCTATGGTTTCATATTGAACTCTATTTTATGAATCTAAACAGAAAAATATAGGTTTATAGTCGGAAAAATAAGTTACAAGTCGTTTTTGTAAAGGTAGTCATTTCAGTCGAAAGAACGACGTCTAGATGACCATTTTAGAAAACATACTTCCACTTTGAGTTTAACCATAATTTTTGGATATAGTTTCATGTTCATAATAAAAATCATTTTCTCAGAATAACAACTTTTAAATCAAAGTTTATCATAGTTTTTAATTAACTAACCCAAAACAGCCCGCGGTGTTACTACGACGGCGTAAATCCGGTTTTACGGTGTTTTTCGTGTTTCCAGGTTTTAAATCATTAAGTTACCATATCATATAGATATAGAACATGTGTTTAGTTGATTTTAAAAGTCAAGTTAGAAGGATTAACTTTTGTTTGCGAACAAGTTTAGAATTAACTAAACTATGTTCTAGTGATTACAAGTTTAAACCCTCGAATAAGATAGCTTTATATGTATGAATCGAATGATGTTATGAACATCATTACTACCTTAATTTCCTTGGATAAACCTACTGGAAAAGAGAAAAATGGATCTAGCTTCAATGGATCCTTGGATGGCTCGAAGTTCTTGAAGCAGAATCATGACACGAAAACAAGTTCAAGTAAGATCATCACTTGAAATAAGATTGTTATAGTTATAGAAATTGAACCAAAGTTTGAATATGATTATTACCTTGTATTAGAATGATAACCTACTGTAAGAAACAAAGATTTCTTGAGGTTGGATGATCACCTTACAAGATTGGAAGTGAGCTAGCAAACTTGAAAGTATTCTTGATTTTATGAAACTAGAACTTTTGGAATTTATGAAGAACACTTAGAACTTGAAGATAGAACTTGAGAGAGATCAATTAGATGAAGAAAATTGAAGAATGAAAGTGTTTGTAGGTGTTTTTGGTCGTTGGTGTATGGATTAGATATAAAGGATATGTAATTTTGTTTTCATGTAAATAAGTCATGAATGATTACTCATATTTTTGTAATTTTATGAGATATTTCATGCTAGTTGCCAAATGATGGTTCCCACATGTGTTAGGTGACTCACATGGGCTGCTAAGAGCTGATCATTGGAGTGTATATACCAATAGTACATACATCTAAAAGCTGTGTATTGTACGAGTACGAATACGGGTGCATACGAGTAGAATTGTTGATGAAACTGAACGAGGATGTAATTGTAAGCATTTTTGTTAAGTAGAAGTATTTTGATAAGTGTATTGAAGTCTTTCAAAAGTGTATAAATACATATTAAAACACTACATGTATATACATTTTAACTGAGTCGTTAAGTCATCGTTAGTCGTTACATGTAAGTGTTGTTTTGAAACCTTTAGGTTAACGATCTTGTTAAATGTTGTTAACCCAATGTTTATAATATCAAATGAGATTTTAAATTATTATATTATCATGATATTATCATGTATGAATATCTCTTAATATGATATATATACATTAAATGTCTTTACAACGATAATCGTTACATATATGTCTCGTTTAAAAATCATTAAGTTAGTAGTCTTGTTTTTACATATGTAGTTCATTGTTAATATACTTTATGATATGTTTTCTTATCATAGTATCATGTTAACTATATATATATATATCCATATATATGTCATCATATAGTTTTTACAAGTTTTAACGTTCGTGAATCACCGATCAACTTGGGTGGTCAATTGTCTATATGAAACATATTTCAATTAATCAAGTCTTAACAAGTTTGATTGCTTAACATGTTGGAAACATTTAATCATGTAAATATCAATCTCAATTAATATATATAAACATGGAAAAGTTCGGGTCACTACACCGCCCACCGTACCCAGTAAAGCGTATGTGGTTATATATAAATACGTCGAATTATAATTTTGTATATTAAATTAACAAGGTATTGTTTAGTTAATATAAAACCCATTAATAGCCCATAGTCTAATTTCCGCAAGTGTCGTTCTTTTATCCAAACCCCAATTATGGTACAAAGCCCAATTACCCAATTTTAGTAATTAGCCCAACATCATGATTACTTCGGATTAAATAAGCATAATAATAACTTAGCTACGAGACATTAATGTAAAAAGGTTGAACATAACTTACAATGATTAAAAATAGCGTAGCGTTACACGGACAGAATTTCGACTTACACCCTTACAATATTCGCTAACATACCCTTATTATTAGGATTAAAATTAAAATTAAAATTAAAATATAAATTATATATATATATTACGTATATATTGAGAGAAGAAGGAAAAAAAAGATGATTAAAATGATCAGAATTCGGTTGGCTTTATAGGCAGTTTCTCATTTTGAGGCTCCGCGACTCGCGGCATTTTTGGCCTTCAAACTCCGCGAGTCACGGAATTTGAAATTACAGCTCACCCATTTTGGAGTCTCTCTTGCCGACGGTTTTTATTTATTTATATAATATATAAATAATTATAAGAATTATTTAAATATTATATTATATTTATGTGCATAGTTGCCTTGTAATTTTTAGTCCGTTGCGTCGAGCGTTGAGAGTTGACTCTGGTCTCGGTTCCGGATTTTCGAACGTCCTTGCGTACAATTTTATATTTTGTACTTTGCGTTTTGAATCTTGTACTCTTGTAATTTCGAGACGTTTCTTATCAATAATTGGAACCTCTTTGATTGTATTTTGTACTTTTGAGCTTTTTGGTCGTTTGCGTCTTCAATTCGTCGAATCTGTCTTTTGTCTTCACCTTTTATTATTTAAACGAATATCACTTGTAAATAGAACAATTGCAACTAAAAGCTTGTCTTTCTTGAGGAATAATGCTATGAAATATATGTTTGTTTTTAGCATTATCAAATATTCCCACACTTGAGCGTTGCTTGTCCTCAAGCAATATCGTCTTGCAATACTAGAATCACTTCTTTATTCTTCACACTTTGTACATCAGTGATTTCTATACGGCGGTATAAACAATGATAGTAACGATATGGTTTACAGTCCCACATGACTATAAAAATTTAGATCCATTAAGGAAATTGGATCTTTATGAAAACATTTGATCTTTTGAAAATTAAATCTAGTTTTTACCCTAGATAAGTTTTCCGGAATAACCCTTCACCGGTGTTTGCAAAATATTTTTGTGGGTTTGGTGGGTTTCAGATTTGAAAATTTTAGCTCAAAACTTGTGTCACCCACTTGCTAACCTTGTATTTGGAAAGCAACACGTCCAGTTTACTTGTCCCGTATATTACCTTTCGGTAAACTACCGTCCAGTTGTAAAGGAAAGCGTTGAACAAGCAACTGTTAAGGCAATGTCCCCTGACATGCTTTTAATTATGGTCTATAACGTGTCGGACGCAATTACTATCCTTGGTAGGAGCAATAGTAAAGCTCACCCTTATGATTTTTCGGTCTGGCACAAGGTCCTGTCTTTGACCATGCTATGCAACCACCGTTCTTACGGTTGACACCCGATTTAGTTCAGGTGACCTAATGAATTCCAGGTGAATTCCTAGGATTTCACGTTCAATGGTAATGAACGCATTGAAAATGGGTTTTCAGAAAACAAATCGGTTTATAGTTTTGATCAAAATATTTTCTCGTTCAAGCTCGAGTTTAGATATCATTGAATTCCATGAGTTTGTAATTCTCAATCTTTAAGGTCAATCTCAAGGATTGAGTAATATCAGGCTTAAAAGCTGATTTTTTATCTTTTAAGGAGATTATCCTTTCTGGGGATCTGATTCATTAGTCTTATCCAGCTAATTTGCATGGTGCCCCCCATTGTACGAGATAAATCCTTCTCATGGTTAGGATAAATCTGACCACTTGGCGACCCTGTTTAATGCTGAGGTCCGTGGATTTCCTGCTGATTTTAGTGATGACTTTTCTAGATTTTTCGTCAACCTACAGCTGGTCTGGACGACAACTTCATGACCTAAATCAAGAAGCGCGTGTCTTTTTCGGAAGACTTTACTTCCTTTTAATGATGGAATTGATTCATCGTGTAGATCCATTTTTTCTTTTCTTTCATCGGGTAAAACAGTTTAGTTTAGTCTAAAGCAAAAGTATTTTCAGTTATTTGTTACAGATATATGTGACATATGTTTAAGATAACTTGGTAAATTTTCCCACACTTGGCTTTTATTTTCCTTTTTATCGTCCTCTATTCCATTTTAAATGAATTTTAACATTTTGGTTTGTTTCTCAATTTATGTCCTTTCCGAGGAAACAATAATTTCGGTGTTAAAACCTAGTTTTATTGTTCATAAATATGTATAAACATGATTTTGAGTTCATTTAATTGAAAATTTTTAAAAATTTTACTAGAATTGGGTAGTCAGTATATAAGACTAGGGCTGTTT
The DNA here is from genome assembly GCF_046630445.1 of Rutidosis leptorrhynchoides. Classification (NCBI taxonomy): domain Eukaryota; kingdom Viridiplantae; phylum Streptophyta; class Magnoliopsida; order Asterales; family Asteraceae; genus Rutidosis; species Rutidosis leptorrhynchoides. The sequence continues at coordinate 207,483,782 of NC_092340.1, forward strand.
TTTATTATCAGAGAGCACTAGATTCTAATACAACTACTGCTTTACTAGTATTTTTAATGGTAACCAAGTGTTTAAGATAAAAATTTTAAAATCCGAAAGAATTTAACCCCTTCCCACACTTAAGATCTTGCAATGCCCTCATTTGCAAGAAATCAGTAACAATTTAAATTATTGAGGGTGATTTGTGTGAAAATGATTAAATTTTACCAAAGTTTTCAAACATATTTGCGTTTGTTTACTGAATGATAAATGGTGCACATCATTTGTTCATTCCGTCTCGTTGTTATTTCACATATATTTTGCATCTTGTCGTCAAAATTAGTTGCTTTTGCTGAACTTAATGCCAGTCTTTGAAAATGCGTTATTTTACCCTATTGTGTACATAAGATAAACTGCAAACATATATACATATTTTTGAAGTTTGGTATATTACCCCACATTCAAAAATTATTAAAATCTAAGAATAAAAGTTAGAAAATTATAAAAACTATTACAATATTAACATAAGTATTAAACATATCAACATTACAAATTACAAAATAAATAAAACTAAGTAGACTAGGGATGATACTGGTACCAATAGGGGTTCCAGGCATAACCATAGGTGCTATAGAATGCTTCGGCAGGGTTATACGTTGGATACGGTGGTTGCATCTCTATAGACCAGGGAGGGAAGATGGGTTTCGGTGTAGGAATATAGTTTCTACCTATATGTTGGCAATGAGCTATGATTTGGTTCTGATGAACTTGCCAATCTTCAAATGCTCTCTGTCTAGCATTTTCGTACTCCTGTGAAGCTATAAACCTTTGCATTTCTTGCATCTCATTTCCCCCTCCTACATTACCTTGCTGTTGGTTTCTCTCAACCTGTGGATGTCTACCATGGTATTGTACTGCGGCGTTATTTTGCCTCTTCAAAACCTTCGCACCATGGTATACATTTAAACCTATAGTATCGCGGGGTTCTGGTTCTTCGACTAATAATCCCCCCCGACTTATATCCACACCGAGATATTCAGCAATAAAAGTAATAAAAATACCACCTCCTATTATGCTATGCGGTCTCATTCCCCTGACCATAGCTGATAAATAATAACCCACACAATAAGGTATACTTACAGCGCTTTGTGGGTCTCGAATACACATATGGTAAAATAAATCCTGTTCATTTACCTTTTCCTTGTTCTTACCCCTTTGTGAATTAGCTAAAAACCTATGAATCACTCTTAATTCTGCTCTATCTATATCCAAATAAGAGTAATTTCCCCCTTTGAAACGGTGATGGCTTGTCATTTGACTCCATACACCGTGTGTATCAAAATTTTCATCTATCTTTCTACCATTTAATATCAACCCTCTACAATCGGCAGATGCTAACTCCTCAGGAGTATATATACGTAAAGCCTGAGCCATGTCCAGTAAAGACATGTGGCGCATCGAACCGCCTAACAAAAATCTAATAAAAGATCGATCGGTTAAACTAGTTACTCGATCATTCAACTCTATACTACACAACAATTCTTCACACCATACTTTATATACAGGTCTACGCATGGTGAATAAACGTACCCAGTCATTAAAAGTAGAATTACCATACCTCTGTACAAGTAATTCCCTAATTGGCCCGGCCAATTCTACAGCTTCTAAGGGTCCCCATTCTATGACCCTCGGTACCTCAACAACCTTAGAATGAAGAGTATGCAAACCCCTTTGGTATTTTGAATAATCTATCCAAAGTCTGTCAAATCTCAGGTTCGGGTGCAACTTTTCCAAGTGCATATCAGAAAAGGTCATGACTGGATGAGGTATATCCTGCTTGTAGTAGTTATCCACCTCCTGTTGTTCCACATTCTCAGCAGGAGCATTGCGAGCTTGGGATGAAGATTCACCCCTTTCAGTCTGCAAAACACATCAAACACAATTTTTGTGCATCCAAATATGCATTAGTGTCAGCAAAATCATCAATCAAAATAATTACAATGACATGATCAATTTATATCAAACTTAAGCTCATTTTCACATTTTTATCAAATCTACACTTTTTCAAATAAGCATATACGAAAATGTTCGCCAAGTTCATAATCATTCAATTCAAATAATATGTCAAAATAATCATTACTAGCAATTAAACAAGTTTCAAATGGCATTATCTTTCAAAAATCAAGTTCATGAATTTTTAGACTTGAAAAAGTCCACTTTAATTCTCAAAATCATGTTTAGGCTCAAAGTTTGGATCATTTAACTACCTAAACATGTTACACTACTTAATTTAGCAACAATTCATGACAAAAATCGGCCATAACCTGTTTATATCAAAAAGCCCCAAATTTGCTCAAGAACACAAACCCTAGATTACTCAAAATTTGAAGTTTAAGGCTTCTAATCATGTTAAACAGCATCAATCTAGGTTATACAAGCATAATACATAAACAATTTAAGCCTAATTACACTAAAAAGCATCAAAATCAAATTGGGGAAAAAATTGCTCAAGAACACTAATTTCGGATTAAATGGTGTTTAGGTGTAGAAATTTACCGTTTTTCTTGAGTAATTCCTTGATAGCATCCTTCTCAACATGATTTTAGTAAAAGATTTGATGATTAACGGTTAAAAATTGTGATTTTGGGGTGTATTTTTCGGTTTTTTTGTGCAGTTTTTCGCTGTATTTTTTTCTGTTTTGGGTTGTGTGGACTGAGACTGATCGTTCAGCTCTTTTTATTTTTTTCTGATTTTCGGTCCTCCCGCGACTCGCGGTGTTTGGACCCTTCAAACTCCGCGAGTCGCGGAGTTTGGTATATATTTTTTTTTTTATAACTTATACTAATTAAAACAATTAAGTAATTAATTTTAAAATTTTGTTTCCCTTGTTATTTAGGACGAGGTCGTTTCGGATAGATGTCCTAGTCCGTCCTTCGACAAAATTTTAAAATTTGTCTTTTTGTAGCGATTGTTTTAAAAGCTAAGATTTTTTTTTTTTAATGTTTTTGGCATATTTTAATTTAATAAGATTAAAAATAATGATAATAAAAGTTCTCGTCCCTCCCTCGGGTAAAGCAATTTCGGTTCAAAGACCTAGTCTTCAACTTACGACGAATTTTAAAAATCATATTTTTAACTTAATGAGATAAAGTAAATTTTTGTTTTTAAATTCACACAACTTAAATATGAAATTCAAAATTAATATTAAAAATTCACACCAAACTTAAAATTTAAAATGCATAAAATTAAAAATTCATATTTTAAAAATAAAAAATTCACACCAATCTTAATTTAAAAATTCATATTATAAATTCACACCAAACTTATATTAATTTTTCAAATATTTACAATTTTAAATATATTGTTTTTACAAAGTTTACAATATTAATTTAAGATTTAAATATTAATTTTAAAAACATGGTAAAAATAAAATTAAAAATCTTTTTGGCTTTTTATCCCACTTTAATCAATCAAATATTATCAAAAATATGCGCCCCTCTTTTCGGTAAAGTAATTTCGGTTCCAAGACCTAATTTAACTCATGACGAATTTTTGAAATATTTTAGGTTGATTGTTTAAAGATATTTATACCTTAAGAATAAACGTTAAATTTCGCAGTGATATAATAAATTTTTAAATGATATCAATAATTTCGGTCGCCAAACCTAATTTTATTCAATACCAATTTAATACTTTATAGCGAACAAATTAGCGTTTATTATCAAAAGGTTAAAAATACAAAAAAATAAAATAAAAACTGTACAGACTTACCTGTGAAATAGATTTCTTAGTTATATGATCTATCCCATTCATAAGATAGTCGGTTTAATTGGTTTTCCATGGCTACATAGGCGTAACCTCGAGCATTCAGTGTCTTTTCTTCTAAACATACGAACGGTCCGTCTCTGCATAAAGTAACAAATTCGGTATTTGAATAGGTTTGATTATTTGAACATTTACCTCCATGTGACCATTTTCCGCATTTGTGACATCTTTCTAGGTGTCGTGCTCTTCTTTTCGCTGCGGATTTTGATTTTCCTTTACCAAATTGTAACTTATTATCTTCGCATCTGGATTCTTTTCTAACTCCGTCCATTCTTTCTCTGATTACTGATACTATTTCACTCGGTAGTATGTCATTATTACGTTTAGTGATCAAAGCGTGTAGCATTAGACCATGGTTTAGTTCACAGGCAGTCTTCATTTCCTAAAAAAAATAAAAATTCAGAATGGGGGGAGAAGACTAGTTCTTTAGGGTCTGCTAGGGAAAGACCATTCGGGTTCCATTTTCGAGAACTACACGAAAACAGACAATCTAACTCTAACAGAAATACATATTATCCTTTAAAGACTTGATTCTCCCCACACTTAGTTAGCTGTGGTGTCGAAATTATGATTAACTTCGTTGTCAACTTCCATCGGATCATGTATGTAATGTTTAACTCTGTGACCATTAACTTTAAATTCAATCCCATTTGAATTTATCAATTCTACTGTTCCGTATGGGAAAACTCTTTTGACTATGAATGGTCCAGACCATCTTGATTTCAATTTTCCAGGAAATAGCTTGAATCGTGAATTGAAAAGAAGAACTCTGTCTCCTTCCTTAAATTCTTTTGAACTTCTGATTCTTTTATCATGCCATTTTTTCGTTCTTTCTTTATAGATTAACGAATTTTCGTATGCTTCATGCCTTAATTCTTCTAATTCGTTTAGTTGACTTAATCGTAGACGTCCGGCTTCATGTAAATCAAGATTACATGTTTTCAAAGCCCAAAATGCTTTGTGTTCAATTTCTACTGGAAGATGACATGCTTTTCCATAAACAAGTCTAAAAGGTGTGGTTCCAATTGGAGTTTTGTAGGCTGTTCTAAAAGCCCAAAGTGCATCCTCCAATTTAATGGACCATTCCTTTGGATTTGATCCTACGGTTTTCTCTAGAATACGTTTTAAAGCTAGGTTGGTATTTTCAAGTTGTCCACTTGTTTGTGGATGATATGCGGTGGAGATTTTATGAGTTACTCCATATCTTTTAAGAACTTTCTCAAGTTGATTATTACAGAAATGAGTACCCCGATCACTTATTAAAGCTTTCGGTGTTCCAAACCTTGCAAAAAGACGTTTTAAAAAATTGACTACAACTCGTGCATCGTTAGTTGGGAGAGCTTGTGCTTCCGCCCATTTAGACACATAATCAATGGCTACGAGTATATATAGATTATTATGAGATTTTGGAAATGGACCCATAAAGTCAATACCCTAAATGTCAAATACTTCACATACTTGGATGACATTTTGTGGCATTTCATCACGTTGACTTATTTTTCCGGCCCTTTGACAAGCATCATAGGATTTGCAAAGAAGGTGTGCGTCTTTGTAAATTGTAGGCCAATAGAATCCAGCATCATAAACTTTTCTTGCTGCTAGTTGAGGCCCATAATGCCCTCCTGTTGGTCCTGTGTGACAATGGTTTAATATTTTACTGGCTTCATTTCCAAATACACATCGGCGTATTATTCCATCGGGACAACTTTTAAACAGATGTGGATCTTCCCAAAAATAGTGTTTTATATCACTGAAGAATTTCTTTCGTCTTTGGTACGATAATCCTTTTTCAAGGAATCCACAAACTAAGTAGTTTGCATAGTCTGCAAACCATGGAATTTCTTTATAATCTATCTTCAATAGATATTCATCAGGAAAGTTGTCTTGTATGGCCGATTCATTTAGAACTTCTAATTCGGGATTTTCAAGACGAGAAAGATGATCAGCGGCGAGATTTTCTGCTCCTCTTTTATCTCGGATTTCAATATCAAACTCTTGTAAGAGTAAGATCCAACGGATTAATCTTGGTTTAGCATCTTGTTTTGAAAATAGGTATCTAAGAGCAGAATGGTCGGTATAGACCACCGTTTTTGCTAGAACGAGATATGAACGAAATTTGTCAAAAGCAAAGACAATAGCAAGGAGTTCTTTTTCAGTAGTTGTATAGTTCGTTTGTGCTCCTTGTAACGTCTTACTAGCATAATATATAGGTTGAAATCGTTTTTCAATCCTTTGTCCTAAAACGGCTCCCATTGCAAAATCACTTGCATCGCACATTAGTTCAAATGGTAGATTCCAATTTGGTGTTATCATGATCAGCGCATTAGTGAGTTTTTCTTTAAGAATATTAAAAGATTTGATACACTCATCTGAAAAGATGAATGGCGCATCCTTTTCTAGGAGTTTATTCATAGGAGTGGCAATTTTAGAAAAATCTTTTATGAAACGTCGGTAAAAACCGGCATGCCCTAGAAAACTCCTAACTCCTCTAACATTGGTGGGATGTGGAAGTTTAGCAATTACATCTACTTTAGCTCTATCCACTTCAATTCCTTCTTTTGAAATTTTATGTCCAAGAACGATGCCTTCTTTAACCATGAAATGGCATTTCTCCCAATTAAGAACTAGATTTGATTGTTCGCATCTAATAAGCATTCGTTCAAGATTAACTAGACATGATTCAAATGTATCACCGAAGACTGAAAAGTCTTCCATGCATTCTTCTATCATGTCATGAAAAATCGCCATCATACACCTTTGAAAGGTTGCTGGGGCGTTGCAAAGTCTAAATGGCATGCGTTTGTAAGCAAAAGTACCATAAGGGCACGTGAATGTGGTTTTCTCTTGATCTTCGGGTGCTATTGGAATTTGAAAATATCCGGAAAATCCATCTAGAAAACAATAGTAACTATTTCCGGCTAATCTTTGCAACATTTGATCAATGAAAGGTAAGGGAAAGTGATCTTTTCTGGTGGCGTCATTTAATTTTCTATAATCAATACATACACGCCATCCTGTTACAGTCCTAGTAGGAATAAGCTCATTTTTCTCATTTGTAATGACAGTCATGCCACCCTTCTTAGGCACGCATTGAACTGGGCTTACCCATGGACTATCAGAGATTAAATAAATTAAACCTGCATCTAGCAGTTTAATAATCTCTTTCTTAACTACATCTTGCATATTAGGATTTAGTCTTCGTTGGCGTTGCACATACATTTTATGACCTTCTTCCATAAGGATTTTATGTGTGCAATACGAAGGACTTATTCCTTTAATATCATGAATCTTCCATGCAATGGCTGGTTTATGGGCTTTCAACACAGAAATGAGTTGTGATTTCTCATTTTTAGTAAGAGAAGACGATATTATTATAGGTAATTCAGATTCACCATGTAAATAAGCGTATTCCAAATGGTTTGGAAGTGGCTTTAACTCTAATTTCGGAGGTTCTTCTATCGATGATTTATATCGATATCTGTCTTCTTCTTTTAGCATTTGAATTTCTTCTGTTGTTGGTTCATATCCATTAGCTATAAGTGTAGCTAACATTTCAGCTTCATCAATTGGTTCATTACCTTCTTCTAAAGAACATTCTCCTGTTCCTTGTAATTCTGGAAATTCTTCTAATAATTCTGCATGTGCATCTATAGTTTGAATATAATAACATGTATCATCTGCAGGTTGTGGTTGTTGCATTGCTCTATCAACTGAAAAGGTAACACTCTCATCCTCTATACTTAGGGTCAATTTCTTACCGAACACGTCTATCATTGCTTTAGCCGTGTTTAAAAATGGTCTTCCTAATATGAGAGGAACTTGAGAATCTTCTTCCATGTCCAAAACAACAAAATCTACTGGAAATACTAAAGTACCAACTTTAACTAGCATGTTCTCCATTATCCCTCTACGATATTTTATTGATCTATCGGCTAGTTGTATGCTTATTCTGGTTGGTTTCAATTCTCCAAGGTCTAGTTTAGCGTATAGTGAATACGGCATTAGATTTATACTAGCACCTAAGTCTGCCAATGCTTCTATTGAACTAAGACTACCCAGAAAACATGGAATTGTGAAACTTCCTGGATCAGATAGTTTTTCTGGTATCTTATTCAACAGCACTGCTGAACAATTAGCATTCATAGTAACAGCCGAGAGTTCTTCCATTTTCTTTCTATTTGAGATTAGATCTTTCAAGAATTTAGCATATCTAGGCATTCCTGAAATCACATCAATGAAAGGAAGATTTACATTTATCTGTTTAAACATATCCAAGAATTTGGATTGCTCGGCTTCAAGTTTCTCTTTCTTCATTTTACTTGGGTAAGGAAGTGGTGGTTGGTATGGTTTAACATAAGGTTTAGCCTTAACTGTGTTATCTTCATTAACCTTTTCAACTACCGGTTCTTTTTCCTTATCTTGATCAGGTTGTGGTTCTTGTGGAGTAGGAATAGCTTCATCAGAAGTTAAAGGTATTTCAGGTGGTTTAAGTGTTGTACCACTTCTTGTGGTAATGGCGTTAGCTGTTTCATTCCGGGGGTTAGCATTTGTATCACTAGGTAGACTTCCCGGTTTTCTTTCACCTATTAACCTTGCTAGGTTACTTACTTCTTGTTCCAGATTTTGAATAGAAGCTTGTTGATTTCTAAATGCTTGAGCATTTTGTTCATTAGTTTGTTTCTGAGATGTGAAAAACTGCGTTTGAGTTTCAACTAGCTTCGTCATCATATCTTCTAAATTCGGCTTTTTATCATCGGTTTGTTGTGGTGGTTTGTTTTGAAAATTAGGTCTTTGCTGATTGTAAGTATTATTGGATACTTGTTGATTGCTAGGACCTTGTTGGTTGTTGTATGGAATATTTCGGTTATAATTCTGGTTTTGATTGTAAATCGGTCTTGGCGGTTGATAATTATTCTGATAATTATTTCCAGGCCTTTGGTTTATGTATGAAATATTCTCTCTTTGTTCCATTGTTAATTCAATACTGAGACAATATTTTGTCAAATGTGGTCCTCCACACTGCTCACAACTAATTCGTATTGAGTGAATATCTTTAGTCATCTTTTCCATTCGTCTCTCGACAACATCTATCTTTGCGGAAATGGAATCTAAGTCATGGCTAGAATCGGCTCTAGCTGCTTTAGATGATCTAACGATATCTTTTCTTGGTGCCACTCATGTGAGTGGGAAGCAGTGTTATCAATAATTTTGTAAGCATCAATTTCGGTTTTCTTCATAATAGAACCACCAGCTGCTATATCTATGTCTTTCCTTGTAGTGATGTCGCATCCTTGGTAGAATATTTGTACTATTTGACAGGTTTCTAAACCATGTTGCGGACATCCTCTTAATAACTTTCCATATCTAGTCCACGCCTCATATAGAGTTTCATTCGGCTTCTGTGTAAACGTAACAATTTCTGCTTGAAGTCTTACGGCTTTAGATGCAGGAAAGAATTGTTTAAGAAAATTTTCAACTAAAACATCCCATGTATCAATCGCCCCTTCAGGTAACGATTCCAACCAATCTTTGGCTTCTCCCTTTAAAGTCCAGGGAAATAACATGAGATATATCTGTTCATCCTCCACTTCTCGAATTTTAAATAGTGTGCAGATCCTATTAAAGGTACGTAGATGTTCATTTGGATCTTCCTTCGGCACACCACTAAATTGGCATTGATTAGTCACCATGTGTAGAATTTGTCCTTTGATTTCATAATCTGGCGCATTAATGTCTGGATGAGTAATTGCGTGACCTTGGCCAGTGCGTTTAGCTCTCATTCGGTCTTCCATACTTAAAGGTTCCAGATTCTCCATAATTGAATTTGTTGAATCGGAATCACTAGAGGATTCTGATTTAATGGTTCGTTCCTCAACAATCTCTGTTTGAATGATTGGTGGTTCCGGAGGAAAGTTTAGTGGTTCAGGATCTACGAATCGTTCCTGAATATTCTCCGGATTCTCAATTGTGAGGTCGGGTTTAAAAAATGGATTATCGGAAATTTGAACTGAAGTACTTGGTCGACTGGATGACGATTCTTGAAATGTCCCGTTCTTATTGACTAAAAACGTTCCATATTAATTGATTTCGTTGCGAGGTTTTGACCTCTATATGAGACGTTTTTCAAAGACTGCATTCATTTTTAAAACAAACATAACCTTTATTTCATAGATAAAGGTTTTAAAAAGCTTTACGTAGATTATCAAATAATGATAATCTAAAATATCCTGTTTACACACGACCATTACATAATGGTTTACAATACAAATATGTTACAACAAAATAAGTTTCTTGAATGCAGTTTTTACACAATATCATACAAGCATGGACTCCAAATCTCGTCCTTATTTAAGTATGCGACAGCGGAAGCTCTTAATAATCACCTGAGAATAAACATGCTTAAAACGTCAACAAAAATGTTGGTGAGTTATAGGTTTAACCTATATATATCAAATCATAATAATAGACCACAAGATTTCATATTTCAATACACATCCCATACATAGAGATAAAAATCATTCATATGGTGAACACCTGGTAACCGACATTAACAAGATGCATATATAAGAATATCCCCATCATTCCGGGACACCCTTCGGATATGATATAAATTTCGAAGTACTAAAGCATCCAGTACTTTGGATGGGGTTTGTTAGGCCCAATAGATCTATCTTTAGGATTCGCGTCAATTAGGGTGTCTGTTCCCTAATTCATAGATTACCAGACTTAATAAAAAGGGGCATATTCGATTTCGATAATTCAACCATAGAATGTAGTTTCACGTACTTGTGTCTATTTTGTAAATCATTTATAAAACCTGCATGTATTCTCATCCCAAAAATATTAGATTTTAAAAGTGGGACTATAACTCACTTTCACAGATTTTTACTTCGTCGGGAAGTAAGACTTGGCCACTGGTTGATTCACGAACCTATAACAATATATACATATATATCAAAGTATGTTCAAAATATATTTACAACACTTTTAATATATTTTGATGTTTTAAGTTTATTAAGTCAGCTGTCCTCGTTAGTAACCTACAACTAGTTGTCCATAGTTAGATGTACAGAAATAAATCGATAAATATTATCTTGAATCAATCCACGACCCAGTGTATACGTATCTCAGTATTGATCACAACTCAAACTATATATATTTTGGAATCAACCTCAACCCTGTATAGCTAACTCCAACATTCACATATAGAGTGTCTATGGTTGTTCCGAAATATATATAGATGTGTCGACATGATAGGTCGAAACATTGTATACGTGTCTATGGTATCTCAAGATTACATAATATACAATACAAGTTGATTAAGTTATGGTTGGAATAGATTTGTTACCAATTTTCACGTAGCTAAAATGAGAAAAATTATCCAATCTTTTACCCATAACTTCTTCATTTTAAATCCGTTTTGAGTGAATCAAATTGCTATGGTTTCATATTGAACTCTATTTTATGAATATAAACAGAAAAGTATAGGTTTATAGTCGGAAAAATAAGTTACAAGTCGTTTTTGTAAAGGTAGTCATTTCAGTCGAAAGAACGACGTCTAGATGACCATTTTAGAAAACATACTTCCACTTTGAGTTTAACCATAATTTTTGGATATAGTTTCATGTTCATAATAAAAATCATTTTCCCAGAATAACAACTTTTAAATCAAAGTTTATCATAGTTTTTAATTAACTAACCCAAAACAGCCCGCGGTGTTACTACGACGGCGTAAATCCGGTTTTACGGTGTTTTTCGTGTTTCCAGGTTTTAAATCATTAAGTTAGCATATCATATAGATATAGAACATGTGTTTAGTTGATTTTAAAAGTCAAGTTAGAAGGATTAACTTTTATTTGCGAACAAGTTTAGAATTAACTAAACTATGTTCTAGTGATTACAAGTTTAAACCTTCGAATAAGATAGCTTTATATGTATGAATCGAATGATGTTATGAACATCATTACTACCTTAAGTTCCTTGGATAAACCTACTGGAAAAGAGAAAAGTGGATCTAGCTTCAATGGATCCTTGGATGGCTCGAAGTTCTTGAAGCAGAATCATGACACGAAAACAAGTTCAAGTAAGATCATCACTTGAAATAAGATTGTTATAGTTATAGAAATTGAACCAAAGTTTGAATATGATTATTACCTTGTATTAGAATGATAACCTACTGTAAGAAACAAAGATTTCTTGAGGTTGGATGATCACCTTACAAGATTGGAAGTGAGCTAGCAAACTTGAAAGTATTCTTGATTTTATGTAACTAGAACTTTTGGAATTTATGAAGAACACTTAGAACTTGAAGATAGAACTTGAGAGAGATCAATTAGATGAAGAAAATTGAAGAATGAAAGTGTTTGTAGGTGTTTTTGGTCGTTGGTGTATGGATTAGATATAAAGGATATGTAATTTTGTTTTCATGTAAATAAGTCATGAATGATTACTCATATTTTTGTAATTTTATGAGATATTTCATGCTAGTTGCCAAATGATGGTTCCCACATGTGTTAGGTGACTCACATGGGCTGCTAAGAGCTAATCATTGGAGTGTATATACCAATAGTACATACATCTAAAAGCTGTGTATTGTACGAGTACGAATACGGGTGCATACGAGTAGAATTGTTGATGAAACTGAACGAGGATGTAATTGTAAGCATTTTTGTTAAGTAGAAGTATTTTGATAAGTGTCTTGAAGTCTTTCAAAAGTGTATGAATACATATTAAAACACTACATGTATATACATTTTAACTGAGTCGTTAAGTCATCGTTAGTCGTTACATGTAAATGTTGTTTTGAAACCTTTAGGTTAACGATCTTGTTGAATGTTGTTAACCCATTGTTTATTATAACAAATGAGATATTAAATTGTTATATTATCATGATATTATGATATATAATATATCTCAGTATGATGTATATACAGTTAAATGTCGTTACAACGATAATCGTTACATATATGTCTCGTTTCGAAATCATTAAGTTAGTAGTCTTATTTTTACATATGTATTTCATTGTTAATACACTTAATAATATATTTACTTATCATTTAACATAATTAACCAAGTGTATCAATATCTTAATATGATTCATATGTACCTAGTAAGACGTTGTTATAACGATAATCGTTATATATATCGTTTTCGAGTTTCTTAAATTAATAGTCTCATTTTTATGTATATAACTCATTGTTAAAATACCTAATGAGATACATACTTATAATAAAAACATGTTAACTATATATATAACCATATATATTTCATCGTATAGTTTTTACAAGTTTTAACGTTCGTGAATCACCGGTCAACTTGGGTGGTCAATTGTCTATATGAAACATATTTCAATTAATCAAGTCTTAACAAGTTTGATTGCTTAACATGTTGGAACATTTAATCATGTAAATATCAATCTCAATTAATATATATAAACATGGAAAAGTTCGGGTCACTACAGTACCTACCCGTTAAATAAATTTCGTCCCGAAATTTTAAGCTGTTGAAGGTGTTGACGAATCTTCTGGAAATAGATGCGGGTATTTCTTCTTCATCTGATCTTCACGCTCCCAGGTGAACTCGGGTCCTCTACGAGCATTCCATCGAACCTTAACAATTGGTATCTTGTTTTGCTTAAGTCTTTTAATCTCACGATCCATTATTTCGACGGGTTCTTCGATGAATTGAAGTTTTTCGTTGATTTGGATTTCATCTAAAGGAATAGTGAGATCTTCTTTAGCAAAACATTTCTTCAAATTCGAGACGTGGAAAGTGTTATGTACAGTCGCGAGTTGTTGAGGTAACTCAAGTCTGTAAGCTACTGGTCCGACACGATCAATAATCTTGAATGGTCCAATATACCTTGGATTTAATTTCCCTCGTTTACCAAATCGAACAACGCCTTTCCAAGGTGCAACTTTAAGCATGACCATCTCTCCAATTTCAAATTCTATATCTTTTCTTTTAATGTCAGCGTAGCTCTTTTGTCGACTTTGGGCGGTTTTCAACCGTTGTTGAATTTGGATGATCTTCTCGGTAGTTTCTTGTATAATCTCCGGACCCGTAATCTGTCTATCCCCCACTTCACTCCAACAAATCGGAGACCTGCACTTTCTACCATAAAGTGCTTCAAACGGCGCCATCTCAATGCTTGAATGGTAGCTGTTGTTGTAGGAAAATTCTGCTAACGGTAGATGTCGATCCCAACTGTTTCCGAAATCAATAACACATGCTCGTAGCATGTCTTCAAGCGTTTGTATCGTCCTTTCGCTCTGCCCATCAGTTTGTGGATGATAGGCAGTACTCATGTCTAGACGAGTTCCTAATGCTTGCTGTAATGTCTGCCAGAATCTTGAAATAAATCTGCCATCCCTATCAGAGATAATAGAGATTGGTATTCCATGTCTGGAGACGACTTCCTTCAAATACAGTCGTGCTAACTTCTCCATTTTGTCATCTTCTCTTATTGGCAGGAAGTGTGCTGATTTGGTGAGACGATCAACTATTACCCAAATAGTATCAAAACCACTTGCAGTCCTTGGCAATTTAGTGATGAAATCCATGGTAATGTTTTCCCATTTCCATTCCGGGATTTCGGGTTGTTGAAGTAGACCTGATGGTTTCTGATGCTCAGCTTTGACCTTAGAACACGTCAAACATTCTCCTACGTATTTAGCAACATCGGCTTTCATACCCGGCCACCAAAAATGTTTCTTGAGATCCTTGTACATCTTCCCCGTTCCAGGATGTATTGAGTATCTGGTTTTATGAGCTTCTCTAAGTACCATTTCTCTCATATCTCCAAATTTTGGTACCCAAATCTTTTCAGCCCTATACCGGGTTCCGTCTTCCCGAATATTAAGATGCTTCTCCGATCCTTTGGGTATTTCATCCTTTAAATTTCCCTCTTTTAAAACTCCTTGTTGCGCCTCCTTTATTTGAGTAGTAAGGTTATTATGAATCATTATATTCATAGATTTTACTCGAATGGGTTCTCTGTCCTTCCTGCTCAAGGCATCGGCTACCACATTTGCCTTCCCCGGGTGGTAACGAATCTCAAAGTCGTAATCATTCAATAATTCAATCCACCTACGCTGCCTCATATTTAGTTGTTTCTGATTAAATATGTGTTGAAGACTTTTGTGGTCGGTATATATAATACTTTTGACCCCATATAAGTAGTGCCTCCAAGTCTTTAATGCAAAAACAACCGCGCCTAATTCCAAATCATGCGTCGTATAATTTTGTTCGTGAATCTTCAATTGTCTAGACGCATAAGCAATCACCTTCGTTCGTTGCATTAATACACAACCGAGACCTTGCTTTGATGCATCACAATAAATCACAAAATCATCATTCCCTTCAGGCAATGACAATATAGGTGCCGTAGTTAGCTTTTTCTTCAATAACTGAAACGCTTTCTCTTGTTCATCATTCCATTCAAATTTCTTCCCTTTATGCGTTAATGCAGTCAAGGGTTTTGCTATTCTGGAGAAGTCTTGGATGAACCTTCTGTAGTAACCAGCTAGTCCTAAAAACTGGCGTATGTGTTTCGGAGTTTTCGGGGTTTCCCACTTTTCAACAGTTTCTATCTTTGCCGGATCCACCTTAATACCTTCTTTGTTCACTATGTGACCGAGGAATTGAACTTCTTCCAACCAAAATGCACACTTTGAAAACTTAGCGTACAATTCTTCCTTCCTCAATACTTCTAACACCTTTCTTAAATGTTCACCGTGTTCTTGGTCATTCTTTGAGTAAATAAGTATGTCATCAATGAAAACAATGACAAACTTGTCAAGGTATGGTCCACACACTCGGTTCATAAGGTCCATGAACACAGCTGGTGCATTAGTTAAACCAAACGGCATGACCATAAACTCGTAATGACCGTAACGTGTTCTGAAAGCAGTCTTTGGAATATCATCTTCTTTCACCCGCATTTGATGATACCCGGAACGTAAGTCAATCTTTGAATAAACAGACGAGCCTTGTAGTTGATCAAATAAGTCATCGATTCTCGGTAGTGGGTAGCGGTTCTTGATGGTAAGTTTGTTCAACTCTCGGTAGTCGATACACAACCTGAATGTACCATCTTTCTTCTTGACAAACAAAACAGGAGCTCCCCACGGTGATGTGCTTGGTCGAATGAAACCACGCTCTAAAAGTTCTTGTAATTGGCTTTGTAGTTCTTTCATCTCGCTGGGTGCGAGTCTGTAAGGAGCACGAGCTATTGGTGCAGCTCCTGGTACAAGATCTATTTGAAATTCAACGGATCGATGTGGGGGTAATCCCGGTAATTCTTTCGGAAATACATCAGGAAATTCTTTTGCGACGGGAACATCATTGATGCTCTTTTCTTCAGTTTGTACTTTCTCGACGTGTGCTAGAACAGCATAGCAACCTTTTCTTATTAGTTTTTGTGCTTTCAAATTACTAATAAGATGTAGCTTCGTGTTGCCCTTTTCTCCGTACACCATTAAGGGTTTTCCTTTTTCTCGTATAATGCGAATTGCATTTTTGTAACAAACGATCTCCGCTTTCACTTCTTTCAACCAGTCCATACCGATTATCACATCAAAACTCCCTAACTCTACTGGTATCAAATCAATCTTAAATGTTTCGCTAACCAGTTTAATTTCTCGATTCCGACATATATTATCTGCTGAAATTAATTTACCATTTGCTAATTCGAGTAAAAATTTACTATCCAAAGGCGTCAATGGACAACTTAATTTAGCACAAAAATCTCTACTCATATAGCTTCTATCCGCACCCGAATCAAATAAAACGTAAGCAGATTTATTGTCAATAAGAAACGTACCCGTAACAAGCTCCGGGTCTTCCTGTGCCTCTACCGCATTAATATTGAAAACTCTTCCACGGCCTTGTCCATTCGTGTTCTCCTGGTTCGGGCAATTTCTAATAATGTGGCCCGGTTTTCCACATTTATAACAAACTACATTGGCATAACTTGCTCCGACACTACTTGCTCCGCCATTACTCGTTCCGACACCATTTGTTCCTTTCGTTCTATTAACCCCTGGTCCGTAGACCTCACACTTCGCCGCGCTATGACCATTTCTTTTACACTTGTTGCAAAATTTGGTGCAGAACCCCGAGTGATTCTTTTCACACCTTTGGCATAGCTGCTTCTGATTGTTGTTGTTGTTGCGGTTATTGTTGTTGTTGGGATGATTGTTGTAGTTGCTGTTATTGTTGTTGTTGTTGTTGTTGGGCCGTTTGTTGTAGTTGCGATTGATGTTGCGATTGTTGGGATAATTGTTGCGATTATTTTTGTAATTGCTGTTGTTGTTGTATTGGTGATTCTTATCACCGTTTTCCTCCCACTTTCTTTTGACTTGCTTCACATTGGCCTCTTCAGCAGTCTGTTCTTTAATTCTTTCTTCAATTTGGTTCACGAGTTTGTGAGCCATTCTACATGCCTGTTGTATGGAGGCGGGCTCGTGTGAACTTATATCTTCTTGGATTCTTTCCGGTAATCCTTTCACAAACGCGTCGATCTTCTCTTCCTCATCTTCGAATGCTCCCGGACACAATAGGCACAATTCTGTGAATCGTCTTTCGTACGTGGTAATATCAAATCCTTGGGTTCGTAACCCTCTAAGTTCTGTCTTGAGCTTATTGACCTCGGTTCTGGGACGGTACTTCTCGTTCATCAAGTGCTTGAATGCTGACCACGGTAGTGCGTACGCATCGTCTTGTCCCACTTGCTCTAGATAGGTATTCCACCATGTTAACGCAGAACCTGTGAAGGTATGCGTAGCGTACTTTACTTTGTCCTCTTCAGTACACTTACTTATGGCAAACACCGATTCGACCTTCTCGGTCCACCGTTTCAATCCGATCGGTCCTTCGGTTCCATCAAATTCCAAAGGTTTGCAGGCAGTGAATTCTTTGTAGGTGCATCCTACACGATTTCCTGTACTGCTAGATCCAAGGTTATTGTTGGTATGTAGCGCAGCCTGTACTGCGGCTATGTTTGAAGCTAGAAAAGTACGGAATTCCTCTTCATTCATATTCACGGTGTGTCGAGTAGTCGGTGCCATTTCCTTCAAAATAGTTAAATGGAACAAGTTAATCATACAGAATATTAAGAGTAGTTAATAGTATTTCGTAGCATAATATGAACTCATTTATAAAAGCTTTTTCTTCATATTAGCGTTTTATAAGTTTGAATTCGGGTAGTACCTACCCGTTAAGTTCATACTTAGTAGCTAATATACAATTCAACTACTACAATTCTATATGAAAAACTGATTATAATAATATTTCGCGTTCAAACTTTTATTCAATATTTTACAAACTTACAATACCGTTTATTTTACATAAAGCATGAAATATAGCACACAATAACTTTGATACAATATAGTTGTGAAGATAATTCTAGCTAGTACACAAGTCGTTCAGCAAAGGCAATAAAGACACGTAATTCATACGTCCAGAAACAAGTCATGCATTCTGGTTTTACTAGGACTACTTCCCATCCTTGGTCTTGTGCAACATAACCGTTATGGCCGTTGATAAGACAGCGTGTTGTAGCGTCGTCAAAGGGACGAGGGTTACGTAATGTCCAACAGTCCCGTAATAATCTAAAAACCTCATTTCTTACCCCAATTACCGACTTCGTCACTTGTGGAAACGTTTTGTTTAATAGTTGTAGCCCGATGTTCTTGTTCTCACTTTGGTGAGAAGCGAACATTACTAATCCGTAAGCATAACATGCTTCTTTATGTTGCATGTTAGCCGCTTTTTCTAAATCACGAAGTCCAATATTCGGATATATTGAGTCAAAATAATTTCTTAACCCGTTGCGTAAAATAGCATTTGGGTTCCCCGCAATATATGCGTCAAAGTAAACACATCGTAACTTATGGGTTTCCCAATGTGATATCCCCCATCTTTCAAACGAAAGTCTCTTATAAACCAAGACATTCTTGGAACGTTCTTCGAATGTCTTACAAACTGATCTCGCCTTAAATAGTTGTGCCGAGGAATTCTGGCCGACTCTAGACAAGATTTCATCAATCATGTCTCCGGGTAGGTCTCTTAAAATATTGGGTTGTCTATCCATTTTGTGTTTTTAAACTGTAAAATAGACAAGAGTTAGATTCATAAAAAAAATACTTATTAATACAAGCAATTTTTACATATATCATAAAGCATACGAACACTATATTACATATATTACACCACACGAATACAACTATCTTATTCCGACTCGCTCGTTTCTTCTTCTTCGGTTTTGGTTCGTTTTGCCAAGTTTCTAGGGATATATGATGTTCCCCTAATACGAGCCGTCGTGATCCACATTGGTTTAGAAAAACCTGGTGGTTTAGAGGTTCCCGGGTCATTGTTACAACTTAAGGACTTCGGGGGTTGACGATACATATAAAGTTCATCGGGGTTGGAATTAGATTTCTCTATTTTTATGTCCTTTCCCTTATTATTTTCTTTTGCCTTTTTAAATTCAGTTGGGGTAATTTCTATAACATCATCGGAATTCTCTTCGGAATCCGATTCATCGGAGAATTGGTAATCCTCCCAATATTTTGCTTCCTTGGCGGAAACACCATTGACCATAATTAACCTTGGTCGGTTGGTTGAGGATTTTCTTTTACTTAACCGTTTTATTATTTCCCCCACCGGTTCTATTTCTTCATCCGGTTCCGATTCTTCTTCCGGTTCCGATTCTTCTTCCGGTTCCGACTCTTCTTCCGGTTCCTCTTCGGGAACTTGTGAATCAGTCCACGAATCATTCCAATTTACATTTGACTCTTCATTATTATTAGGTGAGTCAATGGGACTTGTTCTAGAGGTAGACATCTATCACATAATATCAAACGCGTTAAGAGATTAATATATCACATAATATTCACATGTTAAAAATATATAGTTTCCAACAAAATTTGTTAAGCAATCATTTTTCAAGTAAACACGGTCGAAGTCCAGACTCACTAATGCATCCTAACAAACTTGATAAGACACACTAATGCAAAATTCTGGTTCTCTAAGACCAACGCTCGGATACCAACTGAAATGTCCCGTTCTTATTGACTAAAAACGTTCCATATTAATTGATTTCGTTGCGAGGTTTTGACCTCTATATGAGACGTTTTTCAAAGACTGCATTCATTTTTAAAACAAACATAACCTTTATTTCATAGATAAAGGTTTTAAAAAGCTTTACGTAGATTATCAAATAATGATAATCTAAAATATCCTGTTTACACACGACCATTACATAATGGTTTACAATACAAATATGTTACAACAAAATAAGTTTCTTGAATGCAGTTTTTACACAATATCATACAAGCATGGACTCCAAATCTCGTCCTTATTTAAGTATGCGACAGCGGAAGCTCTTAATAATCACCTGAGAATAAACATGCTTAAAACGTCAACAAAAATGTTGGTGAGTTATAGGTTTAACCTATATATATCAAATCATAATAATAGACCACAAGATTTCATATTTCAATACACATCCCATACATAGAGATAAAAATCATTCATATGGTGAACACCTGGTAACCGACATTAACAAGATGCATATATAAGAATATCCCCATCATTCCGGGACACCCTTCGGATATGATATAAATTTCGAAGTACTAAAGCATCCAGTACTTTGGATGGGGTTTGTTAGGCCCAATAGATCTATCTTTAGGATTCGCGTCAATTAGGGTGTCTGTTCCCTAATTCATAGATTACCAGACTTAATAAAAAGGGGCATATTCGATTTCGATAATTCAACCATAGAATGTAGTTTCACGTACTTGTGTCTATTTTGTAAATCATTTATAAAACCTGCATGTATTCTCATCCCAAAAATATTAGATTTTAAAAGTGGGACTATAACTCACTTTCACAGATTTTTACTTCGTCGGGAAGTAAGACTTGGCCACTGGTTGATTCACGAACCTATAACAATATATACATATATATCAAAGTATGTTCAAAATATATTTACAACACTTTTAATATATTTTGATGTTTTAAGTTTATTAAGTCAGCTGTCCTCGTTAGTAACCTACAACTAGTTGTCCATAGTTAGATGTACAGAAATAAATCGATAAATATTATCTTGAATCAATCCACGACCCAGTGTATACGTATCTCAGTATTGATCACAACTCAAACTATATATATTTTGGAATCAACCTCAACCCTGTATAGCTAACTCCAACATTCACATATAGAGTGTCTATGGTTGTTCCGAAATATATATAGATGTGTCGACATGATAGGTCGAAACATTGTATACGTGTCTATGGTATCTCAAGATTACATAATATACAATACAAGTTGATTAAGTTATGGTTGGAATAGATTTGTTACCAATTTTCACGTAGCTAAAATGAGAAAAATTATCCAATCTTGTTTTACCCATAACTTCTTCATTTTAAATCCGTTTTGAGTGAATCAAATTGCTATGGTTTCATATTGAACTCTATTTTATGAATATAAACAGAAAAGTATAGGTTTATAGTCGGAAAAATAAGTTACAAGTCGTTTTTGTAAAGGTAGTCATTTCAGTCGAAAGAACGACGTCTAGATGACCATTTTAGAAAACATACTTCCACTTTGAGTTTAACCATAATTTTTGGATATAGTTTCATGTTCATAATAAAAATCATTTTCCCAGAATAACAACTTTTAAATCAAAGTTTATCATAGTTTTTAATTAACTAACCCAAAACAGCCCGCGGTGTTACTACGACGGCGTAAATCCGGTTTTACGGTGTTTTTCGTGTTTCCAGGTTTTAAATCATTAAGTTAGCATATCATATAGATATAGAACATGTGTTTAGTTGATTTTAAAAGTCAAGTTAGAAGGATTAACTTTTATTTGCGAACAAGTTTAGAATTAACTAAACTATGTTCTAGTGATTACAAGTTTAAACCTTCGAATAAGATAGCTTTATATGTATGAATCGAATGATGTTATGAACATCATTACTACCTTAAGTTCCTTGGATAAACCTACTGGAAAAGAGAAAAGTGGATCTAGCTTCAATGGATCCTTGGATGGCTCGAAGTTCTTGAAGCAGAATCATGACACGAAAACAAGTTCAAGTAAGATCATCACTTGAAATAAGATTGTTATAGTTATAGAAATTGAACCAAAGTTTGAATATGATTATTACCTTGTATTAGAATGATAACCTACTGTAAGAAACAAAGATTTCTTGAGGTTGGATGATCACCTTACAAGATTGGAAGTGAGCTAGCAAACTTGAAAGTATTCTTGATTTTATGTAACTAGAACTTTTGGAATTTATGAAGAACACTTAGAACTTGAAGATAGAACTTGAGAGAGATCAATTAGATGAAGAAAATTGAAGAATGAAAGTGTTTGTAGGTCATGAATGATTACTCATATTTTTTGTAATTTTATGAGATATTTCATGCTAGTTGCCAAATGATGGTTCCCACATGTGTTAGGTGACTCACATGGGCTGCTAAGAGCTGATCATTGGAGTGTATATACCAATAGTACATACATCTAAAAGCTGTGTATTGTACGAGTACGAATACGGGTGCATACGAGTAGAATTATTGATGAAACTGAACGAGGATGTAATTGTAAGCATTTTTGTTAAGTAGAAGTATTTTGGTAAGTGTATTGAAGTCTTTCAAAAGTGTATAAATACATATTAAAACACTACATGTATATACATTTTAACTGAGTCGTTAAGTCATCGTTAGTCGTTACATGTAAGTGTTGTTTTGAAACCTTTAGGTTAACGATCTTGTTAAATGTTGTTAACCCAATGTTTATAATATCAAATGAGATTTTAAATTATTATATTATCATGATATTATCATGTATGAATATCTCTTAATATGATATATATACATTAAATGTATTTACAACGATAATCGTTACATATATGTCTCGTTTAAAAATCATTAAGTTCTATCTTATCCATTATATCTAATCCATACACCAACGACCAAAAACACCTACAAACACTTTCATTCTTCAATTTTCTTCATCTAATTGATCTCTCTCAAGTTCTATCTTCAAGTTCTAAGTGTTCTTCATAAATTCCAAAAGTTCTAGTTTCATAAAATCAAGAATACTTTCAAGTTTGCTAGCTCACTTCCAATCTTGTAAGGTGATCATCCAACCTCAAGAAATCTTTGTTTCTTACAGTAGGTTATCATTCTAATACAAGGTAATAATCATATTCAAACTTTGGTTCAATTTCTATAACTATAACAATCTTATTTCAAGTGATGATCTTACTTGAACTTGTTTTCGTGTCATGATTCTGCTTCAAGAACTTCGAGCCATCCAAGGATCCATTGAAGCTAGATCCATTTTTCTCTTTTCCAGTAGGTTTATCCAAGGAAATTAAGGTAGTAATGATGTTCATAACATCATTCGATTCATAGATATAAAGCTATCTTATTCGAAGGTTTAAACTTGTAATCACTAGAACATAGTTTAGTTAATTCTAAACTTGTTCGCAAACAAAAGTTAATCCTTCTAACTTGACTTTTAAAATCAACTAAACACATGTTCTATATCTATATGATATGCTAACTTAATGATTTAAAACCTGGAAACACGAAAAACACCGTAAAACCGGATTTACGCCGTCGTAGTAACACCGCGGGCTGTTTTGGGTTAGTTAATTAAAAACTATGATAAACTTTGATTTAAAAGTTGTTATTCTGAGAAAATGATTTTTATTATGAACATGAAACTATATCCAAAAATTATGGTTAAACTCAAAGTGGAAGTATGTTTTCTAAAATGGTCATCTAGACGTCGTTCTTTCGACTAAAATGACTACCTTTACAAAAACGACTTGTAACTTATTTTTCCGACTATAAACCTATACTTTTTCTGTTTAGATTCATAAAATAGAGTTCAATATGAAACCATAGCAATTTGATTCACTCAAAACGGATTTAAAATGAAGAAGTTATGGGTAAAACAAGATTGGATAATTTTTCTCATTTTAGCTACGTGAAAATTGGTAACAAATCTATTCCAACCATAACTTAATCAACTTGTATTGTATATTATGTAATCTTGAGATACCATAGACACGTATACAATATTTCGACCTATCATGTCGACACATCTATATATATTTCGGAACAACCATAGACACTCTATATGTGAATGTTGGAGTTAGCTATACAGGGTTGAGGTTGATTCCAAAATATATATAGTTTGAGTTGTGATCAATACTGAGATACGTATACACTGGGTCGTGGATTGATTCAAGATAATATTTATCGATTTATTTCTGTACATCTAACTGTGGACAACTAGTTATAGGTTACTAATGAGGACAGCTGACTTAATAAACTTAAAACATCAAAATATATTAAAAGTGTTGTAAATATATTTTGAACATACTTTAATATATATGTATATATTGTTATAGGTTCGTGAATCAACAGTGGCCAAGTCTTACTTCCCGACGAAGTAAAAATCTGTGAAAGTGAGTTATAGTCCCACTTTTAAAATCTAATATTTTTGGGATGAGAATACATGCAGGTTTTATAAATGATTTACAAAATAGACACAGGTACGTGAAACTACATTCTATGGTTGAATTATCGAAATCGAATATGCCCCTTTTTATTAAGTCTGGTAATCTAAGAATTAGGGAACAGACACCCTAATTGACGCGAATCCTAAAGATAGATCTATTGGGCCTAACAAACCCCATCCAAAGTACCGGATGCTTTAGTACTTCGAAATTTATATCATATCCGAAGGGTGTCCCGGAATGATGGGGATATTCTTATATATGCATCTTGTTATTGTCGGTTACCAGGTGTTCACCATATGAATGATTTTTATCTCTATGTATGGGATGTGTATTGAAATATGAAATCTTGTGGTCTATTGTTACGATTTGATATATATAGGTTAAACCTATAACTCACCAACATTTTTGTTGACGTTTAAAGCATGTTTATTCTCAGGTGAATATTAAGAGCTTCCGCTGTTGCATACTAAAATAAGGACAAGATTTGGAGTCCATGTTTATATGATATTGTGTAAAAACTGCATTCAAGAAACTGATTTCGATGTAACATATTTGTATTGTAAACCATTATGTAATGGTCGTGTGTAAACAGGATATTTTAGATTATCATTATTTGATAATCTACGTAAAGCTTTTTAAACCTTTATTTATGAAATAAAGGTTATGGTTTGTTTTAAAAATGAATGCAGTCTTTGAAAAACGTCTCATATAGAGGTCAAAACCTCGCAACGAAATCAATTAATATGGAACGTTTTTAATCAATAAGAACGGGACATTTCAGTTGGTATCCGAGCGTTGGTCTTAGAGAACCAGAAAATTTGCATTAGTGTGTCTTATCGAGTTTGTTAGGATGCATTAGTGAGTCTGGACTTCGACCGTGTTTTCTTTAAAAATGATTGCTTAACATTTTTGTTGGAAACTATATATTTTTAACATATGAATATTATGTGATATATTAATCTCTTAACGTGTTTGATATTATGTGATAGATGTCTACCTCTAGAACAAGTCCCATTGACTCACCTAATAATAATGAAGAGTCAATTGTAAATTGGAATGATTTGTGGACTGATTCACAAGTTCCCGAAGAGGAACCGGAAGAAGAGTCGGAACCGGAAGAAGAATCGGAACCGGAAGAAGAATCGGAACCGGATGAAGAAATAGAACCGGTGGGGGAAATAATTAAACGGTTAAGTAAAAGAAAATCCTCAACCAACCGACCAAAGTTAATTATGGTCAATGGTGTTTCCGCCAAGGAAGCAAAATATTGGGAGGATTACCAATTCTCCGATGAATCGGATTCCGACGAGAATTCCGATGATGTTATAGAAATTACCCCAACTGAATTTAAAAAGGCAAAAGAAAATAATAAGGGAAAGGGCATAAAAATAGAGAAATCTAATTCCAACCCCGATGAACTTTATATGTATCGTCAACCCCCGAAGTCCTTAAGTTGTAACAATGACCCGGGAACCTCTAAACCACCAGGTTTTTCTAAACCAATGTGGACAACGATGGCTCGTATTAGGGGAACATCATATATCCCTAGAAACTTGGCAAAACGAACCAAAACCGAAGAAGAAGAAACGAGCGAGTCGGAATAAGATAGTTGTATTCGTGTGGTGTAATATATGTAATATAGTGTTCTTATGCTTTATGATATATGTAAAAATTGCTTGTATTAATAAGTATTTTTTTATGAATCTAACTCTTGTCTATTTTACAGTTTAAAAACACAAAATGGATAGACAACCCAATATTTTAAGAGACCTACCCGGAGACATGATTGATGAAATCTTGTCTAGAGTCGGCCAGAATTCTTCGGCACAACTATTTAAGGCGAGATCAGTTTGTAAGACATTCGAAGAACGTTCCAAGAATGTCTTGGTTTATAAGAGACTTTCGTTTGAAAGATGGGGGATATCACATTGGGAAACCCATAAGTTACGATGTGTTTACTTTGACGCATATATTGCGGGGAACCCAAATGCTATTTTACGCAACGGGTTAAGAAATTATTTTGACTCAATATATCCGAATATTGGACTTCGTGATTTAGAAAAAGCGGCTAACATGCAACATAAAGAAGCATGTTATGCTTACGGATTAGTAATGTTCGCTTCTCACCAAAGTGAGAACAAGAACATTGGGCTACAACTATTAAACAAAACGTTTCCACAAGTGACGGAGTCGGTAATTGGGGTAAGAAATGAGGTTTTTAGATTATTACGGGACTGTTGGACATTATGTAACCCTCGTCCCTTTGATGACGTTACAACACGCTGTCTTATCAACGGCCATAACAGTTATGTTGCACAAGACCAAGGATGGGAAGTAGTCCTAGTAAAACCAGAATGCATGACTTGTTTCTGGACGTATGAATTACGTGTCTTTATTGCCTTTGCTGAACGACTTGTGTACTAGCTAGAATTGTCTTCACAACTATCTTGTATCAAAGTTATTGTGTGCTATATTTCATGCTTTATGTAAAATAAGCGGTATTGTAAGTTTGTAAAATATTGTATAAAAGTTTGAACGCGAAATATTATTATAATCAGTTTTTCATATAGAATTGTAGTAGTTGAATTGTATATTAGCTACTAAGTATGAACTTAACGGGTAGGTACTACCCGAATTTAAACTTATAAAACGCTAATATGAAGAAAAAGCTTTTATAAATGAGTTCATATTATGCTACGAAATACTATTAACTACTCTTAATATTCTATATGATTAACTTGTTCCATTTAACTATTTTGAAGGAAATGGCACCGACTACTCGACACACCGTAAATATAAATGAAGAGGAATTCCGTACTTTTCTAGCTTCAAATATAGCCGCAGTACAGGCTGCGCTACATACCAACAATAACCTTGGATCTAGCAGTACAGGAAATCGTGTAGGATGCACCTACAAAGAATTCACTGCCTGCAAACCTTTGGAATTTGATGGAACCGAAGGACCGATCGGATTGAAACGGTGGACCGAGAAGGTTGAATCGGTGTTTGCCATAAGTAAGTGTACTGAAGAGGACAAAGTGAAGTACGCTACGCATACCTTCACAGGTTCTGCGTTAACATGGTGGAATACCTATCTAGAGCAAGTGGGACAAGATGATGCGTACGCACTACCGTGGTCAGCATTCAAGCACTTGATGAACGAGAAGTACCGTCCCAGAACCGAGGTCAATAAGCTCAAGACAGAACTTAGAGGGTTACGAACCCAAGGATTTGATATTACCACGTACGAAAGACGATTCACAGAATTGTGCCTATTGTGTCCGGGAGCATTCGAAGATGAGGAAGAGAAGATCGACGCGTTTGTGAAAGGATTACCGGAAAGAATCCAAGAAGATATAAGTTCACACGAGCCCGCCTCCATACAACAGGCATGTAGAATGGCTCACAAACTAGTGAACCAGATTGAAGAAAGAATTAAAGAATAGACTGCTGAAGAGGCCAATGTGAAGCAAGTCAAAAGAAAGTGGGAGGAAAACGGTGATAAGAATCACCAATACAACAACAACAGCAATTACAACAATAATCGCAACAATTATCCCAACAATCGCAACATCAATCGCAACTACAACAAACGGCCCAACAACAACAACAACAACAGCAACTACAACAATCATCCCAACAACAATAATAACTGCAACAACAACAACAATCAGAAGCAGCTATGCCAAAGGTGTGAAAAGAATCACTCGGGGTTCTGCACCAAATTTTGCAACAAGTGTAAAAGAAATGGTCATAGCGCGGCGAAGTGTGAGGTCTACGGACCAGGGGTTAATAGAACGAAAGGAACAAATGGTGTCGGAACGAGTAATGGCAGAGCAAGTAGTGTCGGAGCAAGTTATGCCAATGTAGTTTGTTATAAATGTGGAAAACCAGGCCACATTATTAGAAATTGCCCGAACCAGGAGAACACGAATGGACAAGGCCGTGGAAGAGTTTTCAATATTAATGCGTTAGAGGCACAGGAAGACCCGGAGCTTGTTACGGGTACGTTTCTTATTGACAATAAATCTGCTTACGTTTTATTTGATTCGGGTGCGGATAGAAGCTATATGAGTAGAGATTTTTGTGCTAAATTAAGTTGTCCATTGACGCCTTTGGATAGTAAATTTTTACTCGAATTAGCAAATGGTAAATTAATTTCAGCAGATAATATATGTCGGAATCGAGAAATTAAACTGGTTAGCGAAACATTTAAGATTGATTTGATACCAGTAGAGTTAGGGAGTTTTGATGTGATAATCGGTATGGACTGGTTGAAAGAAGTGAAAGCGGAGATCGCTTGTTACAAAAATGCAATTCGCATTATACGAGAAAAAGGAAAACCCTTAATGGTGTACGGAGAAAAGGGCAACACGAAGCTACATCTTATTAGTAATTTGAAGGCACAAAAACTAATAAGAAAAGGTTGCTATGCTGTTCTAGCACACGTCGAGAAAGTACAAACTGAAGAAAAGAGCATCAATGATGTTCCCATTGCAAAAGAATTTCCCGATGTATTTTCGAAAGAATTACCGGGATTACCCCCATATCGATCCGTTGAATTTCAAATAGATCTTGTACCAGGAGCTGCACCAATAGCTCGTGCTCCTTACAGACTCGCACCCAGCGAGATGAAAGAACTGCAAAGCCAATTACAAGAACTTTTAGAGCGTGGTTTCATTCGACCAAGCACATCACCGTGGGGAGCTCCTGTTTTGTTTGTCAAGAAGAAAGATGGTACATTCAGGTTGTGTATCGACTACCGAGAGTTGAACAAACTTACCATCAAGAACCGCTACCCACTACCGAGAATCGACGACTTATTTGATCAACTACAAGGCTCGTCTATTTATTCAAAGATTGACTTACGTTCCGGGTATCATCAAATGCGGGTGAAAGAAGATGATATTCCAAAGACTGCTTTCAGAACACGTTACGGTCATTACGAGTTTATGGTCATGCCGTTTGGTTTAACTAATGCACCAGCTGTGTTCATGGACCTTATGAACCGAGTGTGTGGACCATACCTTGACAAGTTTGTCATTGTTTTCATTGATGACATACTTATTTACTCAAAGAATGACCAAGAACACGGTGAACATTTGAGAAAGGTGTTAGAAGTATTGAGGAAGGAAGAATTGTACGCTAGGTTTTCAAAGTGTGCATTTTGGTTGGAAGAAGTTCAATTCCTCGGTCACATAGTGAACAAAGAAGGTATTAAGGTGGATCCGGCAAAGATAGAAACTGTTGAAAAGTGGGAAACCCCGAAAACTCCGAAACACATACGCCAGTTTTTAGGACTAGCTGGTTACTACAGAAGGTTCATCCAAGACTTTTCCAGAATAGCAAAACCCTTGACTGCATTAACGCATAAAGGGAAGAAATTTGAATGGAATGATGAACAAGAGAAAGCGTTTCAGTTATTGAAGAAAAAGCTAACTACGGCACCTATATTGTCATTGCCTGAAGGGAATGATGATTTTGTGATTTATTGTGATGCATCAAAGCAAGGTCTCGGTTGTGTATTAATGCAACGAACGAAGGTGATTGCTTATGCGTCTAGACAATTGAAGATTCACGAACAAAATTATACGATGCATGATTTGGAATTAGGCGCGGTTGTTTTTGCATTAAAGACTTGGAGGCACTACTTATATGGGGTCAAAAGTATTATATATACCGACCACAAAAGTCTTCAACACATATTTAATCAGAAACAACTGAATATGAGGCAGCGTAGGTGGATTGAATTATTGAATGATTACGACTTTGAGATTCGTTACCACCCGGGGAAGGCAAATGTGGTAGCCGATGCCTTGAGCAGGAAGGACAGAGAACCCATTCGAGTAAAATCTATGAATATAATGATTCATAATAACATTACTACTCAAATAAAGGAGGCGCAACAAGGAGTTTTAAAAGAGGGAAATTTAAAGGATGAAATACCCAAAGGATCGGAGAAGCATCTTAATATTCGGGAAGACGGAACCCGGTATAGGGCTGAAAGGATTTGGGTACCAAAATTTGGAGATATGAGAGAAATGGTACTTAGAGAAGCTCATAAAACCAGATACTCAATACATCCTGGAACGGGGAAGATGTACAAGGATCTCAAGAAACATTTTTGGTGGCCGGGTATGAAAGCCGATGTTGCTAAATACGTAGGAGAATGTTTGACGTGTTCTAAGGTCAAAGCTGAGCATCAGAAACCATCAGGTCTACTTCAACAACCCGAAATCCCGGAATGGAAATGGGAAAACATTACCATGGATTTCATCACTAAATTGCCAAGGACTGCAAGTGGTTTTGATACTATTTGGGTAATAGTTGATCGTCTCACCAAATCAGCACACTTCCTACCAATAAGAGAAGATGACAAGATGGAGAAGTTAGCACGACTGTATTTGAAGGAAGTCGTCTCCAGACATGGAATACCAATCTCTATTATCTCTGATAGAGATGGCAGATTTATTTCAAGATTCTGGCAGACATTACAGCAAGCATTAGGAACTCGTCTAGACATGAGTACTGCCTATCATCCACAAACTGATGGGCAGAGCGAAAGGACGATACAAACGCTTGAAGACATGCTACGAGCATGTGTTATTGATTTCGGAAACAGTTGGGATCGACATCTACCGTTAGCAGAATTTTCCTACAACAACAGCTACCATTCAAGCATTGAGAGGGCGCCGTTTGAAGCACTTTATGGTAGAAAGTGCAGGTCTCCGATTTGTTGGAGTGAAGTGGGGGATAGACAGATTACGGGTCCGGAGATTATACAAGAAACTACCGAGAAGATCATCCAAATTCAACAACGGTTGAAAACCGCCCAAAGTCGACAAAAGAGCTACGCTGACATTAAAAGAAAAGATATAGAATTTGAAATTGGAGAGATGGTCATGCTTAAAGTTGCACCTTGGAAAGGCGTTGTTCGATTTGGTAAATGAGGGAAATTAAATCCAAGGTATATTGGACCATTCAAGATTATTGATCGTGTCGGACCAGTAGCTTACCGACTAGAGTTACCTCAACAACTCGCGGCTGTACATAACACTTTCCACGTCTCGAATTTAAAGAAATGTTTTGCTAAAGAAGATCTCACTATTCCGTTAGATGAAATCCAAATCAACGAAAAACTTCAATTCATCGAAGAACCAGTCGAAATAATGGATCGTGAGGTTAAAAGACTTAAGCAAAACAAGATACCAATTGTTAAGGTTTGATGGAATGCTCGTAGAGGACCCGAGTTCACCTGGGAGCGTGAAGATCAGATGAAGAAGAAATACCCGCATCTATTTCCAGAAGATTCGTCAACACCTTCAACAGCTTAAAATTTCGGGACGAAATTTATTTAACGGGTAGGTACTGTAGTGACCCGAACTTTTCCATGTTTATATATATTAATTGAGATTGATATTTAAATGATTAAATGTTTCCAACATGTTAAGCAATCAAACTTGTTAAGACTTGATTAATTGAAATATGTTTCATATAGACAATTGACCACCCAAGTTGATCGGTGATTCACGAACGTTAAAACTTGTAAAAACTATATGATGACATATATATGGATATATATATATATAGTTAACATGATACTATGATAAGAAAACATATCATAAAGTGTATTAACAATGAACTACATATGTAAAAACAAGACTACTAACTTAATGATTTTTAAACGAGACATATATGTAACGATTATCGTTGTAAAGACATTTAATGTATATATATCATATTAAGAGATATTCATACATGATAATATCATGATAATATAATAATTTAAAATCTCATTTGATATTATAAACATTGGGTTAACAACATTTAACAAGATCGTTAACCTAAAGGTTTCAAAATAACACTTACATGTAACGACTAACGATGACTTAACGACTCAGTTAAAATGTATATACATGTAGTGTTTTAATATGTATTTATACACTTTTTAAAGACTTCAATACACTTATCAAAATACTTCTACTTAACAAAAATGCTTACAATTACATCCTCGTTCAGTTTCATCAACAATTCTACTCGTATGCACCCGTATTCGTACTCGTACAATACACAGCTTTTAGATGTATGTACTATTGGTATATACACTCCAATGATCAGCTCTTAGCAGCCCATGTGAGTCACCTAACACATGTGGGAACCATCATTTGGCAACTAGCATGAAATATCTCATAAAATTACAAAAAATATGAGTAATCATTCATGACTTATTTACATGAAAACAAAATTACATATCCTTTATATCTAATCCATACACCAACGACCAAAAACACCTACAAACACTTTCATTCTTCAATTTTCTTCATCTAATTGATCTCTCTCAAGTTCTATCTTCAAGTTCTAAGTGTTCTTCATAAATTCCAAAAGTTCTAGTTTCATAAAATCAAGAATACTTTCAAGTTTGCTAGCTCACTTCCAATCTTGTAAGGTGATCATCCAACCTCAAGAAATCTTTGTTTCTTACAGTAGGTTATCATTCTAATACAAGGTAATAATCATATTCAAACTTTGGTTCAATTTCTATAACTATAATAATCTTATTTCAAGTGATGATCTTACTTGAACTTGTTTTCGTGTCATGATTCTGCTTCAAGAACTTCGAGCCATCCAAGGATCCATTGAAGCTAGATCCATTTTTCTCTTTTCCAGTAGGTTTATCCAAGGAAATTAAGGTAGTAATGATGTTCATAACATCATTCGATTCATAGATATAAAGCTATCTTATTCGAAGGTTTAAACTTGTAATCACTAGAACATAGTTTAGTTAATTCTAAACTTGTTCGCAAACAAAAGTTAATCCTTCTAACTTGACTTTTAAAATCAACTAAACACATGTTCTATATCTATATGATATGCTAACTTAATGATTTAAAACCTGGAAACACGAAAAACACCGTAAAACCGGATTTACGCCGTCGTAGTAACACCGCGGGCTGTTTTGGGTTAGTTAATTAAAAACTATGATAAACTTTGATTTAAAAGTTGTTATTCTGAGAAAATGATTTTTATTATGAACATGAAACTATATCCAAAAATTATGGTTAAACTCAAAGTGGAAGTATGTTTTCTAAAATGGTCATCTAGACGTCGTTCTTTCGACTAAAATGACTACCTTTACAAAAACGACTTGTAACTTATTTTTCCGACAATAAACCTATACTTTTTCTGTTTAGATTCATAAAATAGAGTTCAATATGAAACCATAGCAATTTGATTCACTCAAAACGGATTTAAAATGAAGAAGTTATGGGTAAAACAAGATTGGATAATTTTTCTCATTTTAGCTACGTGAAAATTGGTAACAAATATATTCCAACCATAACTTAATCAACTTGTATTGTATATTATGTAATCTTGAGATACCATAGACACGTATACAATGTTTCGACCTATCATATCGACACATCTATATATATTTCGGAACAACCATAGACACTCTATATGTGAATGTTGGAGTTAGCTATACAGGGTTGAGGTTGATTCCAAAATATATATAGTTTGAGTTGTGATCAATACTGAGATACGTATACACTGGGTCGTGGATTGATTCAAGATAATATTTATCGATTTATTTCTGTACATCTAACTGTGGACAACTAGTTATAGGTTACTAATGAGGACAGCTGACTTAATAAACTTAAAACATCAAAATATATTAAAAGTGTTGTAAATATATTTTGAACATACTTTAATATATATGTATATATTGTTATAGGTTCGTGAATCAACAGTGGCCAAGTCTTACTTCCCGACGAAGTAAAAATCTGTGAAAGTGAGTTATAGTCCCACTTTTAAAATCTAATATTTTTGGGATGAGAATACATGCAGGTTTTATAAATGATTTACAAAATAGACACAAGTACGTGAAACTACATTCTATGGTTGAATTATCGAAATCGAATATGCCCCTTTTTATTAAGTCTGGTAATCTAAGAATTAGGGAACAGACACCCTAATTGACGCGAATCCTAAAGATAGATCTATTGGGCCTAACAAACCCCATCCAAAGTACCGGATGCTTTAGTACTTCGAAATTTATATCATATCCGAAGGGTGTCCCGGAATGATGGGGATATTCTTATATATGCATCTTGTTATTATCGGTTACCAGGTGTTCACCATATGAATGATTTTTATCTCTATGTATGGGATGTGTATTGAAATATGAAATCTTGTGGTCTATTGTTACGATTTGATATATATATGTTAAACCTATAACTCACCAACATTTTTGTTGACGTTTAAAGCATGTTTATTCTCAGGTGAATATTAAGAGCTTCCGCTGTTGCATACTAAAATAAGGACAAGATTTGGAGTCCATGTTTATATGATATTGTGTAAAAACTGCATTCAAGAAACTGATTTCGATGTAACATATTTGTATTGTAAACCATTATGTAATGGTCGTGTGTAAACAGGATATTTTAGATTATCATTATTTGATAATCTACGTAAAGCTTTTTAAACCTTTATTTATGAAATAAAGGTTATGGTTTGTTTTAAAAATGAATGCAGTCTTTGAAAAACGTCTCATATAGAGGTCAAAACCTCGCAACGAAATCAATTAATATGGAACGTTTTTAATCAATAAGAACGGGACATTTCAAACATCATGATTACTTCGGATTAAATAAGCATAATAATAACTTAGCTACGAGACATTAATGTAAAAAGGTTGAACATAACTTACAATGATTAAAAATAGCGTAGCGTTACACGGACAGAATTTCGACTTACACCCTTACAATATTCGCTAACATACCCTTATTATTAGGATTAAAATTAAAATTAAAATTAAAATATAAATTATATATATATATTACGTATATATTGAGAGAAGAAGGAAAAAAAGATGATTAAAATGATCAGAATTCGGTTAGCTTTATAGGCAGTTTCTCATTTTGGGGCTCCGCGACTCGCGGTATTTTTGGCCTTCAAACTCCGCGAGTCGCGGAGTTTGAAATTACAGCTCACCCATTTTGGAGTCTCTCTTGCCGACGGTTTTTATTTATTTATATAATATATAAATAATTATAAGAATTATTTAAATATTATATTATATTTATGTGCATAGTTGCCTTGTAATTTTTAGTCCGTTGCGTCGAGCGTTGAGAGTTGACTCTGGTCCCGGTTCTGGATTTTCGAACGTCCTTGCGTACAATTTTATATTTTGTACTTTGCGTTTTGAATCTTGTACTCTTGTAATTTCGAGACGTTTCTTATCAATAATTGGAACCTCTTTGATTGTATTTTGTACTTTTGAGCTTTTTGGTCGTTTGCGTCTTCAATTCGTCGAATCTGTCTTTTATCTTCACCTTTTATTATTTAAACGAATATCACTTGTAAATAGAACAATTGCAACTAAAAGCTTGTCTTTCTTGAGGAATAATGCTATGAAATATATGTTTGTTTTTAGCATTATCAAAGTTACACTGTACATTCTTTCAAATCTGATTCAACAGTCATTTACTATCCTTCTTACATCTACAGATATACGTATCCATTCACTGCAGAATAATCATTTTCATTCAATTTCATATTTGGTTTTGACCTATCAGAATCCAACAAGTGACATAATTTAGAAAATATTTGACAGAATAAAATTTGTTAGAAACAAACGAATTAACTATATAAAATTCTGTTAAGAATCCACGCTAACAAAATCCTAGCTAACTGTTCCTAGCTAACTGATTACATTTTA
The DNA here is from genome assembly GCF_046630445.1 of Rutidosis leptorrhynchoides. Classification (NCBI taxonomy): domain Eukaryota; kingdom Viridiplantae; phylum Streptophyta; class Magnoliopsida; order Asterales; family Asteraceae; genus Rutidosis; species Rutidosis leptorrhynchoides. The sequence continues at coordinate 207,519,851 of NC_092340.1, forward strand.
TTTATCGCAATTTAATTATCACAATTTTATTTATTGTCATTTAATTTCTGTATTTATTTTTACTCACTTTAAATATCGGGACACGTATACAAGGTTTTGACATATCATATCGACGCATATATATATATATATATATATATATATATATATATATATATATATATATATATATATATATATATATATATATATATATATATATATATATATATATATATATATATATATATTATTTGGAATAACCATAGACACTCTATATGCAGTAATGATCGAGTTCTCTATACAGGGTTGAGGTTGATTCTACAATAATATATATACTTTGAGTTGTGATCAAGTCTGAGACATGTACACGGGTCACGATACGTATTAATTCGAATATTATATATATAATTATATCTGAATTATTGAATTGCTAACTGTGGACTATCAACTGAGGACTATCAACATTAGACAATTAAAATGAATTAAAATATTAATTATAACATTTGAAACTAAATAATTCTTCAAGTTTGCCACTTGATTTCATCTTAAACCTCACTTGTATCTTGACGATTACAATTTGCGTTCAAACTTTTCATGATTCTTGAAAACGCCTCAATCGAAAGGATGAACCAACCGCATTTCATCTACAGAAGGGAAAGATTTATGCATATAGTGACGCACCTGAAAAACTCGAGGAACCTGAGTATACATTTAACACGTATTTGTGCTAGCTTCTTTGGCGTTATTATTACCGAAAATAACTTTGCAATTCCTTTTCAAATTAGCCAATTTTGTCACAGCTCCAGCAGATCAACTTCAACTTTTTGTTCGAAAACAACCTTATTATAACCTAGATTTATACGATTGCCTTTTCATCATCATTACCGGGGAAGTTTTTGTGTTCTACCTCATCAGCAGTAAACGTACCGGCAACTTCAGTATCCTTGGATTAAAACTCTCCGATAAATCAATATATTTATCTATTGAAGTCTTATCTTATACTTATCCGCATCTTGTAACGAGAATTGCCATATCAATTACCGAGAATCAGCAATCAGTATTTTGAAATCTCGCAGCATGTCTACATCAAGAGTTATATGAATACATATAACATTCATCTCTTAGAAGTATAATCTTTCATCCTAAAATTTTGAAAAGCATCCAGTCTACAAATCAATACTTCAAATTCTGAAAAAAACTGAATACAGCAGCAAAAACTGTACACAACTTTAACAGTGAGAAGTTTGATGATAAAGAATAGTATGTTGGCAAAGCTCAGAAAAGTTGAAACTGGAAAACGGATTGAGCAAACCATGAAGGAGACTCTGAACCAATCACAAGAATTAAACTTGTACATAAAGAATTCTGATGATTCTGTTTCTGGTAAAATCTTTAACGAATATCTTGCTCCTTAATCGCTCTAAATTATTGTGAATGGATTTCTCCATCACAATTTGATTATGAAATTATAAGATATTATCGTATCTTTCCTTATTAATATCCTCAATATTTCTGAAGATATCTTCATAAATATTCTCGTTCGATATTAATTATCTTTCCGCGTTATCCGTATTATATCACAAAAGGAAACTGTTTTAGTTTCTATATTCAGTGAACCTTTAAATTTAAAATATGAATGTTTTTGAAGTAGTGTTGGGGATTGATGCATGAGTTAGTATAATATAATGACACTTGATCAACGTGATTATATTACAGTAAGTCATGCTGAGTTTCTAATGGAATGTGATGATTCACAGATTATAATGTTATCATGTACCATGTTATACGACTCTTACATTTGACCTAATCTCCAAACATATCGAGAACATATCATTTTGATAGTTCTATCTTTTCTCTTGAATTTTGGTAATTTAACAAATCAAGATCGTGCCATTATAACTTTCTTCCTGGAACATTAAACATGTTCATTCCGAAATTCATATCTACGAATTCTGGACCATATTTTGCTTGACTTAAAGTCAGGAAGAGAAAACAAAAGCATGAAGCTTCAAAATATCAATGGGAGTATAAATCGCAGCAAATAGGAGGAAGTATTAACTGTGGATGACAATGATTATAGAAGACAGAAGCATAGACTTTGAAATATAAGGGAAGATATAAAGCCCGACGATAAACCAGAAATTATAAACCATATATATCGATGCATATAGCAATATAAAGACACGGGAGAACTAGAAACACTAATAAACCCAAGAGTATAGTAGAAGTAAATAGATTCTTCTGGCGGTAGATGAAAAAGAAGAATGACCGATATGAAGTTAGAAGTATATCGAGAATCAGAACTGGATGGAGCATATTAATGAATACTTTAAAATACGAGTTGAGGGAGAAAGAATAGAAGGTGATGAAACGTGACTAGGAACTTAGAAATCAACATATTTAACTCACACAATGACGGAATAAGTGAATAAAACCCTCTAGTGAACCGGTTAAGCTTTTTGGGATTAATTTAGTCATACCATAACTAAATCAAGTGTGATTAGATCAACACCGAGGGCTATTATTCACCACCTGGGTGATTTGGGCTGAGAGAGAATCAGAGGAGCTCACCAGATCTGAGTGTGTGTAACAAATGAGAGGCTTAACCTAAACTGAAGAACATAAGACTTTATATACCCCTGCTGTTGACTCACCCATATTATTCATCCATCACGCGTACGAGTTGGCTTCATCAGCCGTACGGGTGATCACTCACTCGTGTCTTCTCATTTAGGTTGTAATTGTGAATTAGCTCAGCATCAACCGTGCTTATGAGCCTGTTAGCCGTACGAGTAAGGCTTCACTCGGACATCTAACTAAGTCTAACATAGTCAAACATCCAAATCTCGTTCCTGCAGTTCCTGTAACCACATGCAAACACGAATAGGATTATAACGAACGATCATGATGGCCTGTAAACTGGTGTACCTGCAATGGGCATAGGTAGATGTCTAGGGACTTGCATAAAATGCATCAACAGAAGGTGTGAGTTGTAAGGAAACGAAGGAGGTGAATTTATAAGAAAATCTCCGACAGAACAATTAAAATGGACGATCGCATTTAAATCGGATCCTAATTCCCTTGGTTACCGGAGAATCAAATCTTATTTCGAAGATTTTCTTCACATCCCTTGAATTCAGGAATTCAGCCAGGACTACTCAAAAGTTATGATGAAACTTGTCCTTCTCGTTTCACTATTTAGTGATAACTTCACTCGTACTCTTCGAATAATCGAATTATTTTATCCTTATTACTCAATGGTGATAAAAACTCTATTTATTAACTCATATTCGTGATAAAAACATTTTTATTGTTAGCCATGACAACCTCACTCAAATTTCGGGACGAAATTTCTTTAACGGGTAGGTACTGTGACAACCCGGAAATTTCCGATCAAATTTAAGCTTAATCTTAATATGAAATCGACACGATAAGCAAAGTTTGTAATGTTGAGTCTCTAAAACTTGGAACAGTTTACATGAATGAATTTGCCCTTTGACTACTCTCGACGATTCACGAATAATTGTTTGTAATTAAATATGTATATATATATAAATGTAAATATATGTAGTAATTTGAATTTATAAAATATAATTTAAACATTGGAATTAAATATGTAAAATAAGATACAAAATAATTAAGCACAATATAAAAGGAATCCATATATAAAGACATATGAGATCTATGTATAATAATATATAGGAACTTAACTAATAATGAATCAATAAGAGATACTATATATAAAATATTATATGGTTATTAAATATTACATAATAAATAATATATTATTAACAAATTAAAATATAGTTGTTATAATAAGACTATTATTATTAAAATCATTAATATTATAATTAGTAGTAAGAGTTATAATTTTTGTTTATTATTAATATTATTACTAAAAATAATCATTATTGTCATCAATAACATTACTTCTTATAATTATTAATATCTTTACTATTATCTATTATCATTAATATTATCAACATTATATTTCTAATATTATTAGAACTCTTAATAAAAATTACTAATAGAATTAAACTAATAACTAATATTACGGAAATTTAATAAAATATATATATATATATATATATATATATATATATATATATATATATATATATATATATATATATATATATATATATATATATATATATATATATATATATATATATATATATATATATATAAATAGATATATATATACATACAAATAAAATACAACTATATAAAATACAACGTTATAAATAAATACCTAAATAGATATAAAAGAAAATTTAATTATTTATATATAATACAAATATATGTACGCGATAGTATTGGATTCTGTTCTTTATATTATTTTTTTTCTTCTGTCTTCTGTTGTCCCGTGAACTGTGGTCGATTTCTCCTCATCTAAATCAATTGATCGACTCATAATTTGGCTAAAAAAAGATTCCTTCCATTTTCCTATATCCATATTAATCTTAACCATCTTCTACAATCCGTTTTAATTAATTTAAAAGGCCAAGAAAACTGACCCGTTTATCTGTTCGTGTCTGGTATGTTCAATGAATCAAATTCGTGTGAGTTTTCAAAATCTATTAATGTGATGATGTTATAAATCGTACATATAAACTCTCTGTAAAATTTCAAGCCTCAATTTATCAAGTTGATTATTAATTTCGAGGTCAAACTTTCAAAATAAAAAGTCAAAAGAATTGTTCTTCGCAAAATTAGCTTTTGTTTTGATGTTTCAGATGCAATTAAGGATACAGATAGTTTTCAAAAGAGTTTTGCTACTAAATTTGTGTAGAAACCTTTGCCTAAAACTTTCACAAAATGGAAATCAATTTTTTTTTCTCATATGTATCAGCGACAGCAGCAAGGCTGCTCTTCTTTATTTTTTTATATATTTTTTTTGTGTTTTATTGTTTGATTTAAGTAATTTATCCAATTAAGGTTGTTTATAAACTTATTTCAAATCCTAATTTTAATTGGTAATTCGTGTTAAGTATTATTCATGGGTGTTGGTCGATTAGATGTTTAGGAAGAAGAAGAACAAGGATAAACAGAAAAGGGTTTATAAATAAATGGGTACGGTTAAAAACAGAAAAATGGGCCACAGCCCCATGGTTCAAGGTGTTAGCGAGTTTGCGGGAGGTCGCGGGTTCGAGTCTCGGCTTGGGCAGTTTACTATTTTTTTTGAGCAGTTAAAGGTAGTACACATATTAACTTATTGTTATTATTATTTTATTATTATTATTATTATTATTATTATTATTATTATTATTATTATTATTATTATTATTATTATTATTATTATTATTATTATTATTATTATCATTGTTATTATTATGATTACAATTATAATTATTATAATTAGTATTATAATTAATATTATTATTAACATCATTAATAATAAAAGTTACCATTTGTTACTACTAACACAAGTAAAAAGTACAATTATAACTACAATTATTATTAACATTATTATTAATATTATTATCATTATTAACAGTTTTATTAAGAAATATTATTATTAATATTATAAATAGTATTACTATAAGGAATACTAATATTATAAAATCTTGCCATTTGAGTATTATTATCAATATTATGATTATGACTGATATTCTTGTTATGTTACTAGTATTATTAGTAATTGTTATTATTATTACTAGTATTATAATTATTATTAATAATACAATTATCATTATAGTTATCATAATCATTATTATTATAATTATCATTATAAGTTTGATTATTTATTATAATGAGTGTTATTAATATGTAACTACCAAAATCGTTATTATAAGTATCAATAATCGAAAAATTAACATTTTCCAGTCATTATTATAAATATCATCAGAAATATCATTGATATAATTATTAACAATAATACCTTATTTAATAATATAAAGTATTATGATTATTATCATTTTTATCAAAATTAATATAATCGTAGTATTACTAAAATTACTATTTTTAACAAACAAATGATATATACATATATAAAAATATATTTAATAACAAAACAAAAAGTAATACTTTATATAACAAAATAAATATATGAAATATATATATAATTAACATAAAAAGTATATAACTAATAAATTTATATATATTGTTCGATTACAACCATGTATATTAATAAATATACACATGATATAGGTTCGTGAATCCGAGGCCAACCCTGCATTGTTCAATTTGTCTAATGTCGTCATATGTATTTTTACTACAAAATACATTAGGTGAGTTTCATTTGCCTTTTTACCCTTTATATTTTTGGGCTGAGAATACATGCGCTGCTTTTATAATTGTTTTACGAAATAGACATGAGTAAATGAAACTACATTCTATGGCTGGATTATTAAACCGAATATGCCCCTTTTTAGTCTGGTAATCTAAGAATTAGGGAACAGACACCCTAATTGACGCGAATCCTAAAGATAGATCTATCGGTCCCAACAATCCCCATTCAAAGTACCGGATGCTTAAGTACTTCCAAATTTATATCATGTCCGAAGGAGGATCCCGGAATGATGGGGATATTCTTATATGCATATTGTGAATGTCGGTTACCAGGTGTTCAATCCATATGAATGATATTTTATCTCTATGTATGGGATGTGTATTGAAATATGAAAATCTTGTGGTCTATTAAAATGATGGAAATGATTGAAATGTCCCGTTCTTATTGATTAAAAACGTTCCATATTAATTGATTTCGTTGCGAGGTTTTGACCTCTATATGAGACATTTTTCAAAGACTGCATTCATTTTTAAAACAAACCATAACCTTTATTTCATGAATAAAGGTTTAAAAAGTTTTACGTAGATTATCAAATAATGATAATCTAAAATATCCTGTTTACACACGACCATTACATAATGGTTTACAATACAAATATGTTACATCGAAATCAGTTTCTTGAATGTAGTTTTTACACAATATCATCAAACATGGACTCCAAATCTTGTCCTTATTTTAGTATGCAACAGTGGAAGTTCTTAGTATTCACCTGAGAATAAACATGCTTTAAACGTCAACAAAAATGTTGGTGAGTTATAGGTTTAACCTATATATATCAAATCGTAACAATAGACCACAAGATTTCATATTTCAATGCACATCCCATAAATAGAGATAAAAATCATTCATATGGTGAACACCTGGTAATCAACATTAACAAGATGCATATATAAGAATATCCCCATCATTCCGGGACACCCTTCGGATATGATATAAATTTCGAAGTACTAAAGCATCCGGTACTTTGGATGGGGTTTGTTAGGCCCAATAGATCTATCTTTAGGATTCGCGTCAATTAGGGTGTCTGTTCCCTAATTCTTAGATTACCAGACTTAATAAAAAGGGGCATATTCGATTTCGATAATTCAACCATAGAATGTAGTTTCATGTACTTGTGTCTATTTTGTAAATCATTTATAAAACCTGCATGTATTCTTATCCCAAAAATATTAGATTTTAAAAGTGGGACTATAACTCACTTTCACAGATTTTTACTTCGTCGGGAAGTAAGACTTGGCCACTGGTCGATTCACGAACCTATAACAAATATGTACATATATATCAAAGTATGTTCAAAATATATTTACAACACTTTTAATACATTTTGATGTTTTAAGTTTATTAAGTCAGCTGTCCTCGTTAGTAACGTACAACTAGTTGTCCACAGTTAGATGTACAGAAATAAATCGATAAATATTATCTTGAATCAATCCACGACCTAGTGTATACGTATCTCAGTATTGATCACAACTCAAACTATATATATTTTGGAATCAACCTCAACCCTGTATAGCTAACTCCAACATTCACATATAGAGTGTCTATGGTTGTTCCGAAATATATATAGATGTGTCGACATGATAGGTCAAAACATTGTATACGTGTCTATGGTATCTCAAGATTACATAATATACAATACAAGTTGATTAAGTTATGGTTGGAATAGATTTGTTACCAATTTTCACGTAGCTAAAATGAAAAAAAATTATCCAATCTTGTTTTACCCATAACTTCTTCATTTTAAATCCGTTTTGAGTGAATCAAATTGCTATGGTTTCATATTGAACTCTATTTTATTAATATAAACAGAAAAAGTATAGGTTTATTGTCGGAAAAATAAGTTACAAGTCATTTTTGTAAAGGTAGTCATTTCAATCGAAAGAACGACGTCTAGATGACCATTTTAGAAAACATACTTCCACTTTGAGTTTAACCATAATTTTTGGATATAGTTTCATGTTCATAATAAAAATCATTTTCCCAGAATAACAACTTTTAAATCAAAGTTTATCATAGTTTTTAATTAACTAACCCAAAACAGCCCGCTGTGTTACTACGACGGCGTAAATCCGGTTTTACGGTGTTTTTCGTGTTTCCAGGTTTTAAATCATTAAGTTAGCATATCATATAGATATAGAACATGTGTTTAGTTGATTTTAAAAGTCAAGTTAGAAGGATTAACTTTTATTTGCGAACAAGTTTAGAATTAACTAAACTATGTTCTAGTGATTACAAGTTTAAACCTTCGAATAAGATAGCTTTATATGTATGAATCGAATGATGTTATGAACATAATTACTACCTCAAGTTCCTTGGATAAACCTACTGGAAATGAGAAAAATAGATCTAGCTTCAAAGGATCCTTGGATGGCTTGAAAGTTCTTGAAGCAGAATCATGACACGAAAACAATTTCAAGTAAGATTTCCACTCGAAATAAGATTGTTATAGTTAGAAATTGAATTAAAGTTTGAATATGATTATTACCTTGTATTACAAAGATAACCTAATGTAAGTAACAAAGGTTTCTTGATCTTGGATGATTACTTGGAATGGATTTAGAAAACTTGAAAGTAAACTTGCAATCTTGGAAGTATTCTTGATTTTATGAAACTACAACTTTTGGAATTTATGAAGAACACTTAGAACTTGAAGATAGAACTTGAGAGAGATCAATTAGATGAAGAAAATTGAAGAATGAAAGTGTTTGTAGGTGTTTTTGGTTGTTGGTGTATGGATTAGATATAAAGGATATGTAATTTTGTTTTCATGTAAATAAGTCATGAATGATTACTCATATTTTTGTAATTTTATGACATATTTCATGCTAGTTGCCAAATTATGGTTCCCACATGTGTTAGGTGACTCACATGGGCTGCTAAGAGCTGATCATTGGAGTGTATATACCAATAGTACATACATCTAAAAGTTGTGTATTGTACGAGTACGAATACGGGTGCATACGAGTAGAATTGTTGATGAAACTGAACGAGGATGTAATTGTAAGCATTTTTGTTAAGTAGAAGTATTTTGATAAGTGTCTTGAAGTCTTTCAAAAGTGTATGAATACATATTAAAACACTACATGTATATACATTTTAACTGAGTCGTTAAGTCATCGTTAGTCGTTACATGTAAATGTTGTTTTGAAACCTTTAGGTTAACGATCTTGTTGAATGTTGTTAACCCATTGTTTATTATAACAAATGAGATATTAAATTGTTATATTATCATGATATTATGATATATAATATATCTTAGTATGATATATATACAGTTAAATGTCGTTACAACGATAATCGTTACATATATGTCTCGTTTCGAAATCATTAAGTTAGTAGTCTTATTTTTACATATGTATTTCATTGTTAATACACTTAATAATATATTTACTTATCATTTAACATAATTAACCAAGTGTATCAATATCTTAATATGATTTATATGTACCTAGTAAGACGTTGTTATAACGATAAGCGTTATATATATCGTTTTCGAGTTTCTTAAATTAATAGTCTCATTTTTATGTATATAACTCATTGTTAAAATACCTAATGAGATACATACTTATAATAAAATCATGTTAACTATATATATAACCATATATATGTCATCGTATAGTTTTTACAAGTTTTAACGTTCGTGAATCACTGGTCAACTTGGGTGGTCAATTGTCTATATGAAACCTATTTCAATTAATAAAGTCTTAACAAGTTTGATTGCTTAACATGTTGGAAACACTTAATCATGTAAATAACAATTTCATTTAATATATATATAAACATGGAAAAGTTCGGGTCACTACAGTACATACCCGTTAAATAAATTTTGTCCCGAAATTTTAAGCAGTTGGAGGTGTTGACGTATCTTCTGGAAATAAATGCGGGTATTTCTTCTTCATCTGATCTTCACGCTCCCAGGTGAACTCGGGTCCTCTACGAGAATTCCATCGAACCTTAACAATCAGTATCTTGTTTTGTTTAAGTCTCTTAACCTCACAATCCATTATTTCGACGGGTTCTTCAATGAATTGAAGTTTTTCATTGATTTGGATTTTGTCCAACGGAATAGTGAGATCTTCTTTAGCAAAACATTTCTTCAAATTTGAGACGTGGAAAGTGTTATGTACAGCCGCGAGTTGTTGAGGTAGCTCTAGTTGGTAAGCTACTGGTCCGACACGATCTATAATCTTGAATGGTCCAATGTACCTTGGATTTAGTTTCCCCCGTTTACCAAATCGAACAACGCCTTTCCAAGGTGAAACCTTAAGCATGACCATTTCTCCAATTTCAAACTGTATATCTTTTCTTTTACTGTCCGCGTAGCTCTTTTGTCGACTCTGGGCGGTTTTCAATCTTTGTTGAATTTGGATGATTTTCTCGGTAGTTTCTTGTATTATCTCCGGACCTGTAATCTGTCTATCCCCCACTTCACTCCAACAAATCGGAGACCTGAACTTTCTACCATAAAGTGCTTCAAACGGCGCCATCTCAATGCTTGAATGGTAGCTGTTGTTGTAGGAAAATTCTGCTAACGGTAGATGTCGATCCCAACTGTTTCCGAAATCAATAACACAAGCTCGTAGCATGTCTTCAAGCATTTGTATCGTCCTTTCACTCTGCCCATCAGTTTGTGGATGATAGGCAGTACTCATGTCTAGACGAGTTCCCAATGCTTGCTGTAATGTCTGCCAGAATCTTGAAATAAATCTGTCATCCCTATCAGAGATAATAGAGATTGGTATTCCATGTCTGGAGACGACTTCTTTCAAATACAGTCTTGCTAACTTCTCCATTTTGTCATCTTCTCTTATTGGCAGGAAGTGTGCTAACTTGGTGAGACGATCAACTATTACCCAAATAGTATCATAACCACTTGCAGTCCTTGGCAATTTAGTAATGAAATCCATGGTAATGTTTTCCCATTTCCATTCCGGGATTTCAGGTTGTTGTAGTAGACCTGATGGTTTCTGATGTTCAGCTTTGACCTTAGAACACGTCAAACATTCTCCTACATATTTAGCAATATCGGATTTCATACCTGGCCACCAAAAATGTTTCTTAAGATCCTTGTACATCTTCTCCGTTCCAGGATGTATTGAGTATCTGGTTTTATGAGCTTCTCTAAGTACCATTTCTCTCATATCTCCAAATTTTGGTACCCAAATTCTTTCAGCCCTATACCGGGTTCCGTCTTCCCGAATATTAAGATGCTTCTCCGATCCTTTGGGTATTTCATCCTTTAAATTTCCCTCTTTTAAAACTCCTTGTTGCACCTCCTTTATTTGAGTAGTAAGGTTAGTGTGAATCATTATATTCATAGATTTTACTCGAATGGGTTCTCTTTCCTTTCTGCTCAAGGCGTCGGCTACCACATTTGCCTTCCCCGGGTGGTAACTAATCTCAAAGTCGTAATCATTCAACAATTCAATCCACCTATGCTGCCTCATATTCAGTTGTTTCTAATTAAATATGTGTTGAAGACTTTTGTGGTCGGTATATATAATACTTTTGACCTCATATAAGTAGTGCTTCCAAGTCTTTAATGCAAAAACAATCGCGCCTAATTCCAAATCATGCGTCGTATAATTTTGCTCGTGATTCTTCAATTGTCTAGACGCATAAGCAATCACCTTCGTCCGTTGCATTAATACACAACCGAGACCTTGCTTTGATGCGTCACAATAAATCACAAAATCATCATTCCCTTCAGGCAATGACAATATAGGTGCCGTAGTTAGCTTTTTCTTCAATAATTGAAACGCCTTCTCTTGTTCATCCTTCCACTCAAATTTCTTCCCTTTATGCGTTAATGCAGTCAAGGGTTTTGCTATTTTGGAGAAATCTTGGATGAATCTTCTGTAGTAACCAGCCAATCCTAAAAATTGACGTATATGCTTCGGAGTTTTTGGGGTTTCCCACTTTTCAACGGTTTTGATCTTTGCCGGGTCCACCTGGATACCTTCTTTGTTCACTATGTGACCGAGGAATTGAACTTCTTCCAACCAAAATGCACACTTTGAAAACTTAGCGTACAGTTTTTCTTTCCTCAATACTTCTAGCACTTTTCTCAAATGTTCTTCGTGCTCTTGATCATTCTTTGAGTAAATAAGTATGTCATCGATAAAAACAATGAAAAGTTTGTCAAGATATGGCCCACACACTCGGTTCATAAGGTCCATGAACACAGCTGGTGCGTTAGTCAATCCAAACGGCATAACCATAAACTCGTAATGACCATAACGCGTCCTAAAAGCAGTTTTTGGAATATCATCCTCCTTTACTCGCATTTGATGATATCCAGAACGTAAATCGATCTTCGAATAAACCAATGAGCCTTGTAGTTGATCAAATAAGTCGTCAATTCTCGGCAGTGGATAACGGCTTTTGATGGTAAGTTTGTTCAACTCTTTGTAGTCAATACACAACCTAAATGTACCATCCTTCTTCTTGACAAACAAAACAGGAGCTCTCCATGGTGATGTGCTTGGTCGAATGAAACCACGTTCTAATAGTTCTTGCAGTTGGCTTTGCAGTTCTTTCATCTCGCTGGGTGCGAGTCTATAAGGAGCACGAGCTATTGGTGCAGCTCCTGGTACAAGATCTATTTGAAATTCAACAGATCGATGTGGAGGTAGTCCCGGTAATTCTTTCGGAAATACATCGGGAAATTCTTTTGCGACGGGAACATCATTGATGCTCTTTTCTTCAGTTTGTACTTTCTCGACGTTTGCTAGAACAGCATAGCAACCTTTTCTTATTAGTTTTTGTGCCTTCAAATTACTAATAAGATGTAGCTTCATGTTGCCCTTTTCTCCGTACACCATTAAGAGTTCTCCTTCTTCTCGTACAATGCGAATTGCATTTTTATAACATACGATCTCTGCTTTCACCTTCTTCAGCCAGTCCATGCCAACTATTATATCAAAACTCCCTAACTCTACTGGTATCAAATCAATCTTAAATATTTCGCTACCCAGTTTAATTTCTCGATTCCGGCATATATTATCTGCTGAAATTAATTTACCGTTTGCTAATTCGAGTAAAAATTTACTATCCAACGGCGTCAATGGACAACTTAATTTAGCATAAAAATCTCTACTCATATAGCTTCTAATCGCACCCGAATCAAATAAAACGTAAGCAGATTTATTGTCAATAAGAAACGTACCCGTAACAAGCTCTGGGTCTTCCTGTGCCTCTGCCGCATTAATATTGAAAACTCTTCCGCGGCCTTGTCCATTCGTGTTCTCCTGGTTCGGGAAATTTCTAATAATGTGGCCCGGTTTTCCACATTTATAACAAACTACATTGGCATAACTTGCTCCGACACTACTTGCTCCGCCATTACTCGTTCTGACACCATTTGTTCCTTTCGTTCTGTTAACCCCTGGTCCGTAGACCTCACACTTCGCCGCGCTATGACCATTTCTTTTACACTTGTTGCAAAATTTGGTGCAGAACCCCGAGTGATACTTTTCACACCTTTGGCATAGCTGCTTCTGATTGTTGTTGTTGTTGCGGTTGTTATTGTTGTTGAGATGATTGTTGTAGTTGCTGTTGTTGTTGTTGTTGTTGTTGTTGTTGTTGGGCCGTTTGTTGTAGTTGCGATTGATGTTGCGATTGTTGGGATAATTGTTGGGATTTTTATTGTAATTGCTGTTGTTGTTGTATCGGTGATTCTTATCACCATTTTCCTCCCACTTTCTTTTGACTTGCTTCACATTGGCCTCTTCAGACGTCTGTTCTTTAATTCTTTCCTCAATCTGGTTCACTAGTTTGTGAGCCATTCTACATGCCTGTTGTATGGAGGCGGGCTCGTGTGAACTTATATCTTCTTGGATTCTTTCCGGTAATCCTTTCACAAACGCGTCGATCTTCTCTTCCTCATCTTCGAACGCTCCCGGACACAATAGGCACAATTTTGTGAATCGTCTTTCGTACGTGGTAATATCAAATCCTTGGGTTCGTAACCCTCTAAGTTCTATCTTGAGCTTATTGACCTCGGTTCTGGGACGGTACTTCTCGTTCATCAAGTGCTTGAATGCTGACCACGGTAGTACGTACGCATCATCTTGTCCCACTTGCTCTAGATAGGTATTCCACCATGTTAACGCAGAACCTGTGAAGGTATGCGTAGCGTACTTCACTTTTTCCTCTTCAGTACACTTACTTATGGCAAACACCGATTCAACCTTCTCGGTCCACCGTTTCAATCCGATCGGTCCTTCGGTTCCATCAAATTCCAAAGGTTTGCAGGCAGTGAATTCTTTGTAGGTGCATCCTACACGATTTCCTGTACTGCTAGATCCAAGGTTATTGTTGGTATGTAGCGCAGCCTGTACTGCGGCTATGTTTGATGCTACAAAATTACGGAATTCGTCTTCATTCATATTCACGGTGTGTCGAGTAGTCGGTGCCATTTCCTTCAAAATAGTCAAATGGAACAAGTTAATCATACAGAATATTAAGAGTATTTAATAGTATTTCGTAGCATAATATGTGTAGTGACCCGAACTTTTCCATGTTTATATATATTAATTGAGATTGATATTTACATGATTAAATGTTTCCAACATGTTAAGCAATCAAACTTGTTAAGACTTGATTAATTGAAATATGTTTCATATAGACAATTGACCACCCAAGTTGACCGGTGATTCACGAACGTTAAAACTTGTAGAAACTATATGATGACATATATATGGATATATATATAGTTAACATGATACTATGATAAGTAAACATATCATTAAGTATATTAACAATGAACTACATATGTAAAAACAAGACTACTAACTTAATGATTTTTAAACGAGACATATATGTAACGATTATCGTTGTAAAGACATTTAATGTATATATATATCATATTAAGAGATATTCATACATGATAATATCATGGTAATATAATAATTTAAAATCTCATTTGATATTATAAACATTGGGTTAACAACATTTAACAAGATCGTTAACCTAAAGGTTTCAAAACAACACTTACATGTAACGACTAACGATGACTTAACGACTCAGTTAAAATGTATATACATGTAGTGTTTTAATATGTATTCATACACTTTTGAAAGACTTCAAGACACTTATCAAAATACTTCTACTTAACAAAAATGCTTACAATTACATCCTCGTTCAGTTTCATCAACAATTCTACTCGTATGCACCCGTATTCGTACTCGTACAATACACAGCTTTTAGATGTATGTACTATTGGTATATACACTCCAATGATCAGCTCTTAGCAGCCCATGTGAGTCACCTAACACATGTGGGAACCATCATTTGGCAACTAGCATGAAATATCTCATAAAATTACAAAAATGTGAGTAATCATTCATGACTTATTTACATGAAAACAAAATTACATATCCTTTATATCTAATCCATACACCAACGACCAAAAACACCTACAAACACTTTCATTCTTCAATTTTCTTCATCTAATTGATCTCTCTCAAGTTCTATCTTCAAGTTCTAAGTGTTCTTCATAAATTCTACAAGTTCTAGTTACATAAAATCAAGAATACTTTCAAGTTTGCTAGCTCACTTCCAATCTTGTAAGGTGATCATCCAACCTCAAGAAATCTTTGTTTCTTACAGTAGGTTATCATTCTAATACAAGGTAATAATCATATTCAAACTTTGGTTCAATTTCTATAACTATAACAATCTTATTTCAAGTGATGATCTTACTTGAACTTGTTTTCGTGTCATGATTCTGCTTCAAGAACTTCGAGCCATCCAAGGATCCATTGAAGCTAGATCCATTTTTCTCTTTTCCAGTAGGTTTATCCAAGGAACTTAAGGTAGTAATGATGTTCATAACATCATTCGATTCATACATATAAAGCTATCTTATTCGAAGGTTTAAACTTGTAATCACTAGAACATAGTTTAGTTAATTCTAAACTTGTTTGCAAACAAAAGTTAATCCTTCTAACTTGACTTTTAAAATCAACTAAACACATGTTCTATATCTATATGATATGCTAACTTAATGATTTAAAACCTGGAAACACGAAAAACACCGTAAAACCGGATTTACGCCGTCGTAGTAACACCGCGGGCTGTTTTGGGTTAGTTAATTAAAAACTATGATAAACTTTGATTTAAAAGTTGTTATTCTGAGAAAATGATTTTTATTATGAACATGAAACTATATCCAAAAATTATGGTTAAACTCAAAGTGGAAGTATGTTTTCTAAAATGGTCATCTAGACGTCGTTCTTTCGACTGAAATGACTACCTTTACAAAAACGACTTGTAACTTATTTTTCCGACTATAAACCTATAATTTTTCTGTTTAGATTCATAAAATAGAGTTCAATATGAAACCATAGCAATTTGATTCACTCAAAACGGATTTAAAATGAAGAAGTTATGGGTAAAACAAGATTGGATAATTTTTCTCATTTTAGCTACGTGAAAATTGGTAACAAATCTATTCCAACCATAACTTAATCAACTTGTATTGTATATTATGTAATCTTGAGATACCATAGACACGTATACAATGTTTCGACCTATCATGTCGACACATCTATATATATTTCGGAACAACCATAGACACTCTATATGTGAATGTTGGAGTTAGCTATACAGGGTTGAGGTTGATTCCAAAATATATATAGTTTGAGTTGTGATCAATACTGAGATACGTATACACTGGGTCGTGGATTGATTCAAGATAATATTTATCGATTTATTTCTGTACATCTAATTGTGGACAACTAGTTGTAGGTTACTAACGAGGACAGCTGACTTAATAAACTTAAAACATCAAAATATATTAAAAGTGTTGTAAATATATTTTGAACATACTTTGATATATATGTATATATTGTTATAGGTTCGTGAATCAACCAGTGGCCAAGTCTTACTTCCTAACGAAGTAAAAATCTGTGAATGTGAGTTATAGTCCCACTTTTAAAATCTAATATTTTTGGGATGAGAATACATGCAGGTTTTATAAATGATTTACAAAATAGACACAAGTACGTGAAACTACATTCTATGGTTGAATTATCAAAATCGAATGTGCCCCTTTTTATTAAGTCTGGTAATCTAAGAATTAGGGAACAGACACCCTAATTGACGCGACTCCTAAAGATAGATCTATTGGGCCTAACAAACCCCATCCAAAGTACCGGATGCTTTAGTACTTCGAAATTTATATCATATCCGAAGGGTGTCCCGGAATGATGGGGATATTCTTATATATGCATCTTGTTAATGTCGGTTACCAGGTGTTCACCATATGAATGATTTTTATCTCTATGTATGGGATGTGTATTGAAATATGAAATCTTGTGGTCTATTGTTACGATTTGATATATATAGGTTAAACCTATAACTCACCAACATTTTTGTTGACGTTTAAAGCATGTTTATTCTCAGGTGAATATTAAGAGCTTTCGCTGTTGCATACTAAAATAAGGACAAGATTTGGAGTCCATGTTTGTATGATATTGTGTAAAAACTGCATTCAAGAAACTGATTTCGATGTAACATATTTGTATTGTAAACCATTATGTAATGGTCGTGTGTAAACAGGATATTTTAGATTATCATTATTTGATAATCTACGTAAAGCTTTTTAAACCTTTATTTATGAAATAAAGGTTATGGTTTGTTTTAAAAATGAATGCAGTCTTTGAAAAACGTCTCATATAGAGGTCAAAACCTCGCAATGAAATCAATTAATATGGAACGTTTTTAATCAATAAGAACGGGAAATTTCAGTTGATATCAGAGCGTTGGTCTTAGAGAACCAGAATTTTGCATTAGTGTGTCTTATCGAGTTTGTTAGGATGCATTAGTGAGTCTGGACTTCGACCGTGTTTACTTGAAAAATGATTGCTTAACAAATTTTGTTGGAAACTATATATTTTTAACATGTGAATATTATGTGATATATTTATCTCTTTACGCGTTTGATATTATGTGATAGATGTCTACCTCTAGAACAAGTCCCATTGACTCACCTAATAATAATGAAGAGTCAAATGTAAATTGGAATGATTCGTGGACTGATTCACAAGTTCCCGAAGAGGAACCGGAAGAAGAGTCGGAACCGGAAGAAGAATCGGAACCGGAAGAAGAATCGGAACCGGATGAAGAAATAGAATCGGTGGGGGAAATAATAAAACGGTTAAGTAAAAGAAAATCCTCAACCAATCGACCAAGGTTAATTATGGTCAATGGTGTTTCCGCCAAGGAAGCAAAATATTGGGAGGATTACCAATTCTCCGATGAATCGGATTCCGACGAGAACTCCGATGATGTTATAGAAATTACCCCAACTGAATTTAAAAAGGCAAAAGAAAATAATAAGGGAAAGGGCATAAAAATAGAGAAATCTAATTCCAACCCCGATGAACTTTATATGTATCGTCAACCCCCGAAGTCCTTAAGTTGTAACAATGACCCGGGAACCTCTAAACCACCAGGTTTTTCTAAACCAATGTGGATCACGACGGCTCGTATTAGGGGAACATCATATATCCCTAGAAACTTGGCAAAACGAACCAAAACCGAAGAAGAAGAAACAAGCGAGTCGGAATAAGATATTTGTATTCGTGTGGTGTAATATATGTAATATAGTGTGCTTATGCTTTATGATATATGTAAAAATTGCTTGTATTAATAAGTATTTTTTTTATGAATCTAACTCTTATCTATTTTACAGTATAAAAACACAAAATGGATAGACAACCCAATATTTTAAGAGACCTACCCGGAGATATGATTGATGAAATCTTGTCTAGAGTCGGTCAGAATTCTTCGGCACAACTATTTAAGGCGAGATCAGTTTGTAAGACATTCGAAGAACGTTCCAAGAATGCCTTGGTTTATAAAAGGCTTTCGTTCGGAAGATGGGGGATATCACATTGGGAAATCCATAAGTTACGATGTGTTTACTTTGACGCATATATTTCGGGGAACCCAAATGCTATTTTACGCAATGGGTTAAGAAATTATTTTGACTCAATATATCCGAATATTGGACTTCGTGATTTAGAAAAAGTGGCTAACATGCAACATAAAGAAGCATGTTATGCTTACGGATTAGTAATGTTCGCTTCTCACCAAAGTGAGAACAAGAACATCGGGCTACAACTATTAAACAAAACGTTCCCACAAGTGACGGAGTCGGTAATTGGGGTAAGAAATGAGGTTTTTAGATTGTTACGGGACTGTTGGACATTACGTAACCCTCGTCCCTTTGACGACGTTACAACACGCTGTCTTATCAACGGCCATAACGGTTATGTTCCACAAGACCAAGGATGGGAAGTAGTCCTAGTAAAACCAGAATGCATGACTTGTTTCTGGACGTATGAATTATGTGTCTTTATTGCCTTTGCTGAACGACTTGTGTACTAGCTAGAATTATCTTCACAACCATCTTGTATCAAATTTATTGTGTGCTATATTTCATGCTATATGTAAAATAAGCGGTATTGTAAGTTTGTAAAATATTGTGTAAAAGTTTGAACGCGAAATATTATTATAATCAGTTTTTCATATAGAATTGTAGTAGTTGAATTGTATATTAGCTACTAAGTATGAACTTAACGGGTAGGTACTACCCGAATTTAAACTTATAAAACGCTAATATGAAGAAAAAGCTTTTATAAATGAGTTCATATTATGCTACGAAATACTATTAACTACTCTTAATATTCTGTATGATTAACTTGTTCCATTTAACTATTTTGAAGGAAATGGCACCGACTACTCGACACACCGTGAATATGAATGAAGAGGAATTCCGTACTTTTCTAGCTTCAAACATAGCCGTAGTACAGGATGCGCTACATACCAACAATAACCTTGGATCTAGCAGTACAGGAAATCGTGTAGGATGCACCTACAAAGAATTCACTGCCTGCAAACCTTTGGAATTTGATGGAACCGAAGGACCGATCGGATTGAAACGGTGGACCGAGAAGGTCGAATCGGTGTTTGCCATAAGTAAGTGTACTGAAGAGGACAAAGTAAAGTACGCTACGCATACCTTCACAGGTTCTGCGTTAACATGGTGGAATACCTATCTAGAGCAAGTGGGACAAGACGATGCGTACGCACTACCGTGGTCAGCATTCAAGCACTTGATGAACGAGAAGTACCGTCCCAGAACCGAGGTCAATAAGCTCAAGACAGAACTTAGAGGGTTACGAACCCAAGGATTTGATATTACCACGTATGAAAGATGATTAACAGAATTGTGCCTATTGTGTCCGGGAGCATTCGAAGATGAGGAAGAGAAGATCGACGCGTTTGTGAAAGGATTACCGGAAAGAATCCAAGAAGATATAAGTTCACACGAGCCCGCCTCCATACAACAGGCATGTAGAATGGCTCACAAACTCGTGAACCAGATTGAAGAAAGAATTAAAGAACAGACTGCTGAAGAGGCCAATGTGAAGCAAGTCAAAAGAAAGTGGGAGGAAAATGGTGATAAGAATCACCAATACAACAACAACAGCAATTACAACAATAATCACAACAATTATCCCAACAATCGCAACATCAATCGCAACTACAACAAACGGCCCAACAACAACAACAACAACAACAGCAACTACAACAATCATCCCAACAACAATAATAACCGCAACAACAACAACAATCAGAAGCAGCTATGCCAAAGGTGTGAAAAGAATCACTCGGGGTTCTGTACCAAATTTTGCAACAAGTGTAAAAGAAATGGTCATAGCGCGGCGAAGTGTGAGGTCTACGGACCAGGGGTTAATAGAACGAAAGGAACAAATGGTGTCGGAACGAGTAATGGCGGAGCAAGTAGTGTCGGAGCAAGTTATGCCAATGTAGTTTGTTATAAATGTGGAAAACCGGGCCACATTATTAGAAATTGCCCGAACCAGGAGAACACGAATGGACAATGCCGCGGAAGAGTTTTCAATATTAATGCGGCAGAGGCACAGGAAGACCCGGAGCTTGTTACGGGTACGTTTCTTATTGACAAT
Source organism: Rutidosis leptorrhynchoides (assembly GCF_046630445.1). Taxonomy (NCBI): domain Eukaryota; kingdom Viridiplantae; phylum Streptophyta; class Magnoliopsida; order Asterales; family Asteraceae; genus Rutidosis; species Rutidosis leptorrhynchoides. The sequence goes on from NC_092340.1 coordinate 207,541,130, forward strand.
AAATCTGCTTACGTTTTATTTGATTTGCGTGCGGATAGAAGCTATATGAGTAGAGATTTTTGTGCTAAATTAAGTTGTCCATTGACGCCTTTGGATAGTAAATTTTTACTCGAATTAGCAAATGGTAAATTAATTTCAGCAGATAATATATGTCGGAATCGAGAAATTAAACTGGTTAGCGAAACATTTAAGATTGATTTGATACCAGTAGAGTTAGGGAGTTTTGATGTGATAATCGGTATGGACTGGTTGAAAGAAGTGAAAGCGGAGATCGTTTGTTACAAAAATGCAATTCGCATTATACGAGAAAAAGGAAAACCCTTAATGGTGTACGGAGAAAAGGGCAACACGAAGCTACATCTTATTAGTAATTTGAAGGCACAAAAACTAATAAGAAAAGGTTGCTATGCTGTTCTAGCACACGTCGAGAAAGTACAAACTGAAGAAAAGAGCATCAATGATGTTCCCGTCGCAAAAGAATTTCCTGATGTATTTCCGAAAGAATTACCGGGATTACCCCCACATCGATCCGTTGAATTTCAAATAGATCTTGTACCAGGAGCTGCACCAATAGCTCGTGCTCCTTACAGACTCGCACCCAGCGAGATGAAAGAACTACAAAGCCAATTACAAGAACTTTTAGAGCGTGGTTTCATTCGACCAAGCACATCACCGTGGGGAGCTCCTGTTTTGTTTGTCAAGAAGAAAGATGGTACATTCAGGTTGTGTATCGACTACCGAGAGTTGAACAAACTTACCATCAAGAACCGCTACCCACTACCGAGAATCGATGACTTATTTGATCAACTACAAGGCTCGTCTGTTTATTCAAAGATTGACTTACGTTCCGGGTATCATCAAATGCGGGTGAAAGAAGATGATATTCCAAAGACTGCTTTCAGAACACGTTACGGTCATTACGAGTTTATGGTCATGCCGTTTGGTTTAACTAATGCACCAGCTGTGTTCATGGACCTTATGAACCGAGTGTGTGGACCATACCTTGACAAGTTTGTCATTGTTTTCATTGATGACATACTTATTTACTCAAAGAATGACCAAGAACACGGTGAACATTTGAGAAAGGTGTTAGAAGTATTGAGGAAGGAAGAATTGTACGCTAAGTTTTCAAAGTGTGCATTTTGGTTGGAAGAAGTTCAATTCCTCGGTCACATAGTAAACAAAGAAGGTATTAAGGTGGATCCGGCAAAGATAGAAACTGTTGAAAAGTGGGAAACCCCGAAAACTCCGAAACACATACGCCAGTTTTTAGAACTAGCTGGTTACTACAGAAGGTTCATCCAAGACTTTTCCAGAATAGCAAAACCCTTGACTGCATTAACGCATAAAGGGAAGAAATTTGAATGGAATGATGAACAAGAGAAAGCGTTTCAGTTATTGAAGAAAAAGCTAACTACGGCACCTATATTGTCATTGCCTGAAGGGAATGATGATTTTGTGATTTATTGTGATGCATCAAAGCAAGGTCTCGGTTGTGTATTAATGTAACGAACGAAGGTGATTGCTTATGCGTCTAGACAATTGAAGATTCACGAACAAAATTATACGACGCATGATTTGGAATTAGGCGCGGTTGTTTTTGCATTAAAGACTTGGAGGCACTACTTATATGGGGTCAAAAGTATTATATATACCGACCACAAAAGTCTTCAACACATATTTAATCAGAAACAACTGAATATGAGGCAGCGTAGGTAGATTGAATTATTGAATGATTACGACTTTGAGATTCATTACCACCCGGGGAAGGCAAATGTGGTAGCCGATGCCTTGAGCAGGAAGGACAGAGAACCCATTGGAGTAAAATCTATGAATATAATGATTCATAATAACATTACTACTCAAATAAAGGAGGCGCAACAAGGAGTTTTAAAAGAGGGAAATTTAAAGGATGAAATACCCAAAGGATCGGAGAAGCATCTTAATATTCGGGAAGACGGAACCCGGTATAGGGCTGAAAGGATTTGGGTACCAAAATTTGGAGATATGAGAGAAATGGTACTTAGAGAAGCTCATAAAACCAGATACTCAATACATCCTGGAACGGGGAAGATGTACAAGGATCTCAAGAAACATTTTTGGTGGCCGGGTATGAAAGCCGATGTTGCTAAATACGTAGGAGAATGTTTGACGTGTTCTAAGGTCAAAGCTGAGCATCAGAAACCATCAGGTCTACTTCAACAACCTGAAATCCCGGAATGGAAATGGGAAAACATTACCATGGATTTCATCACTAAATTGCCAAGGACTGCAAGTGGTTTTGATACTATTTGGGTAATAGTTGATCGTCTCACCAAATCAGCACACTTCCTGCCAATAAGAGAAGATGACAAGATGGAGAAGTTAGCACGACTGTATTTAAAGGAAGTCGTCTCCAGACATGGAATACCAATCTCTATTATCTCTGATAGGGATGGCAGATTTATTTCAAGATTCTGGCAGACATTACAGCAAGCATTAGGAACTCGTCTAGACATGAGTACTGCCTATCATCCACAAACTGATGGGCAGAGCGAAAGGACGATACAAACGCTTGAAGACATGCTACGAGCATGTGTTATTGATTTCGGAAACAGTTGGGATCGACATCTACCGTTAGCAGAATTTTCCTACAACAACAGCTACCATTCAAGCATTGAGATGGCGCTGTTTGAAGCACTTTATGGTAGAAAGTGCAGGTCTCCAATTTGTTGGAGTGAAGTGGGGGATAGACAGATTACGGGTCCGGAGATTATACAAGAAACTACCGAGAAGATCATCCAAATTCAACAACGGTTGAAAACCGCCCAAAGTCGACAAAAGAGCTACGCTGACATTAAAAGAAAAGATATAGAATTTGAAATTGGAGAGATGGTCATGCTTAAAGTTGCACCTTGGAAAGGCGTTGTTCGATTTGGTAAACGAGGGAAATTAAATCCAAGGTATATTGGACCATTCAAGATTATTGATCGTGTCGGACCAGTAGCTTACCGACTAGAGTTACCTCAACAACTCGCGGCTGTACATAACACTTTCCACGTCTCGAATTTGAAGAAATGTTTTGCTAAAGAAGATCTCACTATTCCGTTAGATGAAATCCAAATCAACGAAAAACTTCAATTCATCGAAGAACCCGTCGAAATAATGGATCGTGAGGTTAAAAGACTTAAGCAAAACAAGATAACAATTGTTAAGGTTCGATGGAATGCTCGTAGAGGACCCGAGTTCACCTGGGAGCATGAAGATCAGATGAAGAAGAAATACACGCATCTATTTCCAGAAGATTCGTCAACACCTTCAACAGCTTGAAATTTCGGGACGAAATTTATTTAACGGGTAGGTACTGTAGTGACCCGAACTTTTCCATGTTTATATATATTAATTGAGATTGTTATTTACATGATTAAATGTTTCCAACATGTTAAGCAATCAAACTTGTTAAGACTTGATTAATTGAAATATGTTTCATATAGACAATTGACCACCCAAGTTGACCGGTGATTCACGAACGTTAAAACTTGTAAAAACTATATGATGACATATATATGGATATATATATAGTTAACATGATACTATGATAAGTAAACATATCATTAAGTATATTAACAATGAACTACATATGTAAAAACAAGACTACTAACTTAATGATTTTTAAACGAGACATATATGTAACGATTATCGTTGTAAAGACATTTAATGTATATATATCATATTAAGAGATATTCATACATGATAATATCATGGTAATATAATAATTTAAAATCTCATTTGATATTATAAACATTGGGTTAACAACATTTAACAAGATCGTTAACCTAAAGGTTTCAAAACAACACTTACATGTAACGACTAATGATGACTTAACGACTCAGTTAAAATGTATATACATGTAGTGTTTTAATATGTATTCATACACTTTTGAAAGACTTCAAGACACTTATCAAAATACTTCTACTTAACAAAAATGCTTACAATTAAATCCTCGTTCAGTTTCATCAACAATTCTACTCGTATGCACCCGTATTCGTACTCGTACAATACACAGCTTTTAGATGTATGTACTATTGGTATATACACTCCAATGATCAGCTCTTAGCAGCCCATGTGAGTCACCTAACACATGTGGGAACCATCATTTGGCAACTAGCATGAAATATCTCATAAAATTACAAAAATATGAGTAATCATTCATGACTTATTTACATGAAAACAAAATTACATATCCTTTATATCTAATCCATACACCAACGACCAAAAACACCTACAAACACTTTAATTCTTCAATTTTCTTCATCTAATTGATCTCTCTCAAGTTCTATCTTCAAGTTCTAAGTGTTCTTCATAAATTCTACAAGTTCTAGTTACATAAAATCAAGAATACTTTCAAGTTTGCTAGCTCACTTCCAATCTTGTAAGGTGATCATCCAACCTCAAGAAATCTTTGTTTCTTACAGTAGGTTATCATTCTAATACAAGGTAATAATCATATTCAAACTTTGGTTCAATTTCTATAACTATAACAATCTTATTTCAAGTGATGATCTTACTTGAACTTGTTTTCGTGTCATGATTCTGCTTCAAGAACTTCGAGCCATCCAAGGATCCATTGAAGCTAGATCCATTTTTCTATTTTCCAGTAGGTTTATCCAAGGAACTTAAGGTAGTAATGATGTTCATAACATCATTCGATTCATACATATAAAGCTATCTTATTCGAAGGTTTAAACTTGTAATCACTAGAACATAGTTTAGTTAATTCTAAACTTGTTCGCAAACAAAACTTAATCCTTCTAAATTGAATTTTAAAATCAACTAAACACATGTTCTATATCTATATGATATGCTAACTTAATGATTTAAAACCTGGAAACACGAAAAACACCGTAAAACCGGATTTACGCCGTCGTAGTAACACCGCGGGCTGTTTTGGGTTAGTTAATTAAAAACTATGATAAACTTTGATTTAAAAGTTGTTATTCTGAGAAAATGATTTTTATTATGAACATGAAACTATATCCAAAAATTATGGTTAAACTCAAAGTGGAAGTATGTTTTCTAAAATGGTCATCTAGACGTCGTTCTTTCGACTGAAATGACTACCTTTACAAAAACGACTTGTAACTTATTTTTCCGACTATAAACCTATACTTTTTCTGTTTAGATTCATAAAATAGAGTTCAATATGAAATCATAGCAATTTGATTCACTCAAAACGGATTTAAAATGAAGAAGTTATGGGTAAAACAAGATTAGATAATTTTTCTCATTTTAGCTACGTGAAAATTGGTAACAAATCTATTCCAACCATAACTTAATCAACTTGTATTGTATATTATGTAATCTTTAGATACCATAGACACGTATACAATGTTTCGACCTATCATGTCGACACATCTATATATATTTCGGAACAACCATAGACACTCTATATGTGAATGTTGGAGTTAGCTATACAGGGTTGAGGTTGATTCCAAAATATATATAGTTTGAGTTGTGATCAATACTGAGATACGTATACACTGGGTCGTGGATTGATTCAAGATAATATTTATCGATTTATTTCTGTACATCTAATTGTGGACAATAGTTGTAGGTTACTAACGAGGACAGCTGACTTAATAAACTTAAAACATCAAAATATATTAAAAGTGTTGTAAATATATTTTGAACATACTTTGATATATATGTATATATTGTTATAGGTTCATGAATCAACCAGTGGCCAAGTCTTACTTCCTGACGAAGTAAAAATCTGTGAATGTGAGTTATAGTCCCACTTTTAAAATCTAATATTTTTGGGATGAGAATACATGCAGGTTTTATAAATGATTTACAAAATAGACACAAGTACGTGAAACTACATTCTATGGTTGAATTATCGAAATCGAATATGCCCCTTTTTATTAAGTCTGGTAATCTAAGAATTAGGGAACAGACACCCTAATTGACGCGAATTCTAAAGATAGATCTATTGGGCCTAACAAACCCCATCCAAAGTACCGGATGCTTTAGTACTTCGAAATTTATATCATATCCGAAGGGTGTCCCGGAATGATGGGGATATTCTTATATATGCATCTTGTTAATGTCGGTTACCAGGTGTTCACCATATGAATGATTTTTATCTCTATGTATGGGATGTGTATTGAAATATGAAATCTTGTGGTCTATTGTTACGATTTGATATATATAGGTTAAACCTATAACTCACCAACATTTTTGTTGACGTTTAAAGCATGTTTATTCTCAGGTGAATATTAAGAGCTTCCGCTGTTGCATACTAAAATAAGGACAAGATTTGGAGTCCATGTTTGTATGATATTGTGTAAAAACTGCATTCAAGAAACTGATTTCGATGTAACATATTTGTATTGTAAACCATTATGTAATGGTCGTGTGTAAACAGGATATTTTAGATTATCATTATTTGATAATCTACGTAAAGCTTTTTAAACCTTTATTTATGAAATAAAGGTTATGGTTTGTTTTAAAAATGAATGCAGTCTTTGAAAAACGTCTCATATAGAGGTCAAAACCTCGCAATGAAATCAATTAATATGGAACGTTTTTAATCAATAAGAACGGGACATTTCAATATGAACTCATTTATAAAAGTTTTTTCTTCATATTAGCATTTTATAAGTTTAAATTCGGGTAGTACCTACCCATTAAGTTCATACTTAGTAGCTAATATACAATTTAACTACTACAATTCTATATGAAAAACTGATTATAATAATATTTCGCGTTCAAACTTTTATACAATATTTTACAAACTTACAATACCGCTTATTTTACATAAAGCATGAAATATAGCACACAATAACTTTGATACAAGATAGTTGTGAAGATAATTCTAGCTAGTACACAAGTCATTCAGCAAAGGCAATAAAGACACGTAATTCATACGTCCAGAAACAAGTCATGCATTCTGGTTTTACTAGGACTACTTCCCATCCTTGGTCTTGTGGAACATAACCGTTATGGCCGTTGATAAGACAGCGTGTTGTAACTTCGTCAAAGGGACGAGGGTTACGTAATGACCAACAGTCTCGTAATAACCTAAAAACCTCATTTCTTAAACCAATTACCGACTCCGTCACTTGTGGGAACATTTTGTTTAATAGTTGTAGCCCGATGTTCTTTTTCTCACTTTGGTGAGAAGCGAACATTACTAACCCGTAAGCATAGCTTGCTTCTTTATGTTGCATGTTAGCTGCTTTTTCTAAATCATGAAGTCCTATATTCGGATACATTGAGTCAAAATAATTTCTTAATCTGTTGCGTAAAATAGCATTTGGGTTCCCCGCAATATATGCGTAAAAGTAAACACATCGTAACTTATGGGTTTCCCAATGTGATATCCCCCATCTTTCAAACGAAAGTCTCTTATAAACCAAGATATTCTTGGAACGTTCTTCGAATGTCTTACAAACAGATTTCGCCGTAAATAGTTGTGCCGAAGAATTCTGACCGACTCTAGACAAGATTTCATCAATCATGTCTCCGGGTAGGTCTCTTAAAATATTAGGTTGTCTATCCATTTTGTGTTTTTATACTGTAAAATAGACAAGAGTTAGATTCATAAAAAAAATACTTATTAATACAAGCAATTTTTACATATATCATAAAGCATAAGCATACTATATTACATATATTACACCACACGAATACAACTATCTTATTCCGACTCGCTCGTTTCTTCTTCTTCGGTTTTGGTTCATTTTGCCAAGTTTTGTAGTGACCCGAACTTTTCCATGTTTATATATATATTAAATGAAATTGTTATTTACATGATTAAGTGTTTTCAACATGTTAAGCAATCAAACTTGTTAAGACTTGATTAATTGAAATAGGTTTCATATAGACAATTGACCACCCAAGTTGACCGGTGATTCACGAACGTTAAAACTTGTAAAAACTATACGATGACATATATATGGTTATATATATAGTTAACATGATTTTATTATAAGTATGTATCTCATTAGGTATTTTAACAATGAGTTATATACATAAAAATGAGACTATTAATTTAAGAAACTCGAAAACAATATATATAACGATTATCGTTATAACAACGTCTTACTAGGTACATATGAATCATATTAAGATATTCATACACTTGGTTAATTATTTTAAATGATAAGTAAATATATTATTAAGTGTATTAACAATGAAATACATATGTAAAAATAAGACTACTAACTTAATGATTTCAAAACGAGACATATATGTAACGATTATCGTTGTAACGACATTTAACTGTATATATATCATACTAAGATATATTATATATCATAATATCATGATAATATAACAATTTAACATCTCATTTGTTATAATAAACAATGGGTTAACAACATTCAACAAGATCGTTAACCTAAAGGTTTCAAAACAACATTTACATGTAACGACTAACGATGACTTAACGACTCAGTTAAAATGTATATACATGTAGTTTTTTAATATGTATTCATACACTTTTGAAAGACTTCAAGACACTTATCAAAATACTTCTACTTAACAAAAATGCTTACAATTACATCCTCGTTCAGTTTCATCAACAATTCTACTCGTATGCACCCGTATTCGTACTCGTACAATACACAGCTTTTAGATGTATGTACTATTGGTATATACACTCCAATGATCAGCTCTTAGCAGCCCATGTGAGTCACCTAACACATGTAGGAACCATCATTTGGCAACTAGCATGAAATATCTCATAAAATTACAAAAATATGAGTAATCATTCATGACTTATTTACATGAAAACAAAATTACATATCCTTTATATCTAATCCATACACCAACGACCAAAAACACCTACAAACACTTTCATTCTTCAATTTTCTTCATCTAATTAATCTCTCTCAAGTTCTATCTTCAAGTTCTAAGTGTTCTTCATAAATTCCAAAAGTTCTAGTTTCATAAAATCAAGAATACTTCCAAGATTGCAAGTTTACTTCCAAGTTTTCTAAATCCATTCCAAGTAATCATCCAAGATCAAGAAACCTTTGTTACTTACAGTAGGTTATCTTTCTAATACAAGGTAATAATCATATTCAAACTTTAATTCAATTTCTATAGCTATAACAATCTTATTTCGAGTGGAAATCTTACTTGAAATTGTTTTCGTGTCATGATTCTGCTTCAAGAACTTTCAAGCCATCCAAGGATCCTTTGAAGCTAGATCCATTTTTCTCATTTCCAGTAGGTTTATCCAAGGAACTTGAGGTAGTAATTATGTTCATAACATCATTCGATTCATACATATAAAGCTATCTTATTCGAAGGTTTAAACTTGTAATCACTAGAACATAGTTTAGTTAATTCTAAACTTGTTCGCAAATAAAAGTTAATCCTTCTAACTTGACTTTTAAAATCAACTAAACACATGTTCTATATCTATATGATATGCTAACTTAATGATTTAAAACCTGGAAACACGAAAAATACCGTAAAACCGAATTTACGCCGTCGTAGTAACACCGCGGGCTGTTTTGGGTTAGTTAATTAAAAACTATGATAAACTTTGATTTAAAAGTTGTTATTCTGGGATAATGATTTTTATTATGAACATGAAACTATATCCAAAAATTATGGTTAAACTCAAAGTGGTAGTATGTTTTCTAAAATGGTCATCTAGACGTCGTTCTTTCGACTGAAATGACTACCTTTACAAAAACGACTTGTAAAATATTTTTCCGACTATAAACCTATACTTTTTCTGTTTAGATTCATAAAATAGAGTTCAATATGAAACCATAGCAATTTGATTCACTCAAAACGGATTTAAAATGAAGAAGTTATGGGTAAAACTAGATTGGATAATTTTTCTCATTTTAGCTACGTGAAAATTGGTAACAAATCTATTCGAACCATAACTTAACCAACTTGTATTGTATATTATGTAATCTTGAGATACCATAGACACGTATACAATGTTTCGACCTATCATGTCGACACATCTATATATATTTCGGAACAACCATAGACACTCTATATGTGAATGTTGGAGTTAGCTATACAGGGTTGAGGTTGATTCCAAAATATATATAGTTTGAGTTGTGATCAATACTGAGATACGTATACACTGGGTCGTGGATTGATTCAAGATAATATTTATCGATTTATTTCTGTACATCTAACTGTGGACAACTAGTTGTAGGTTACTAACGAGGACAGCTGACTTAATAATATTAAAACATCAAAATATATTAAAAGTGTTGTAAATATATTTTGAACATACTTTGATATATATGTATATATTGTTATAGGTTCGTGAATCAACCAGTGGCCAAGTCTTACTTCCCGACGAAGTAAAAATCTGTGAAAGTGAGTTATAGTCCCACTTTTAAAATCTAATATTTTTGGGATGAGAATACATGCAGGTTTTATAAATGATTTACAAAATAGACACAAGTACGTGAAACTACATTCTATGGTTGAATTATCGAAATCGAATATGCCCCTTTTTATTAAGTCTGGTAATCTAAGAATTATGGAATAGACACCCTAATTTACGCTAATCCTAAAGATAGATCTATTGGGCCTAACAAACTCCATCTAAAGTACCGGATGCTTTAGTACTTCAAAATTTATATCATATCCAAAGGGTGTCCCGGAATGACGGGGATATTCTTATATATATGCATCTTGTTAATGTCGGTTACCAGGTGTTCACCATATGAATGATTTTTATCTCTATGTATGGGATGTGTATTGAAATATGAAATCTTGTGGTCTATTGTTACGATTTGATATATATAGGTTAAACCTATAACTCACCAACATTTTTGTTGACGTTTAAAGCATGTTTATTCTCAGGTGAATACTAAGAGCTTCCGCTGTTGCATACTAAAATAAGGACAAGATTTGGAGTCCATGTTTGTATGATATTGTGTAAAAACTGCATTCAAGTAACTGATTTCTATGTAACATATTTGTATTGTAAACCATTATGTAATGGTCGTGTGTAAACAGGATATTTTAGATTATCATTATTTGATAATCTACGTAAAGCTTTTTAAACCTTTATTTATGAAATAAAGGTTATGGTTTGTTTTAAAAATGAATGCAGTCTTTGAAAAATGTCTCATATAGAGGTCAAAACCTCGCAACGAAATCAATTAATGTGGAACGTTTTTAATCAATAAGAACGGGACATTTCAGTTGGTATCAGAGCGTTGGTCTTAGAGAACCAGAAAATTTGCATTAGTGTGTCTTATCGAGTTTGTTAGGATGCATTAGTGAGTCTGGACTTCGACCGTGTTTTCTTTAAAAATGATTGCTTAACATTTTTGTTGGAAACTATATATTATTAACATGTATATATTATGTGATATATTAATCTCTTAACATGTTTGATATTGTGTGATAGATGTCTACCTCTAGCACAAATTCCATTGACTCACCTAATAATAACGAAGAGTCGAATATATATTGGACTGATTCACAAGTTCCCGAAGAGGAAACGGAAGAAGAATCAGAACCGGAAGAAGAATCAGAACCGGAAGAGGAGGAACCGGAGGAGGAAATAGAACCGTGGGGGAAATAATAAAACGGTTAAGTAAAAGAAAATCCTCAACCAACCGACCAAGGTTAATTATGGTCAATGGTGTTTCCGCCAAGGAAGCAAAATATTGGGAGGATTACCAATTCTCCGATGAATCGGATTCCGACGAGAATTCCGATGATGTTATAGAAATTACCCCAACTGAATTTAAAAAAGTAAAAGAAAATAATAAGGGAAAGGGCATAAAAATAGAGAAATCTAATTTCAACCCCGATGAACTTTATATGTATCGTCAACCCCCGAAGTCCTTAAGTTGTAACAATGACCCGGGAACCTCTAAACCACCAGGTTTTTCTAAACCGTTGTAGAAAACGACAGCTAGTATTAGGGGAACATCATATATCCCTAGAAACTTGGCAAAACGAACCAAAACCGAAGAAGAAGAAACGAGCGAGTTGGAATAAGATAGTTGTATTCGTGTGGTGTAATATATGTAATATAGTGTGCTTATGCTTTATGATATATGTAAAAATTGCTTGTATTAATAAGTATTTTTTTTATGAATCTAACTCTTGTCTATTTTACAGTATAAAAACATAAAATGGATAGACAACCCAATATTTTAAGAGACCTACCAGGAGACATGATTGATGAAATCTTGTCTAGAGTCAGTCAGAATTCTTCGGCACAACTATTTACGGTGAAATCAGTTTGTAAGACATTCGAAGAACGTTCCAAGAATGTCTTGGTTTATAAGAGACTTTCGTTTGAAAGATGGGGGATATCACATTGGGAAACCCATAAGTTACGATGTGTTTACTTTGACGCATATATTGCGGGGAACCCAAATGCAATTTTACGCAACGGGTTAAGAAATTATTTTGACTCAATGTATCCGAATATAGGACTTCATGATTTAGAAAAAGTGGCTAACATGCAACATAAAGAAGCATGCCATGCTTACGGGTTAGTAATGTTCGCTTCTCACCAAAGTGAGAAAAAGAACATCTGGCTACAACTATTAAACAAAACGTTCCCACAAGTGACGGAGTCTGTAATTGGGGTAAGAAATGAGGTTTTTAGGTTATTACGAGACTGTTGGTCATTACGTAACCCTCGTCCCTTTGACGATGTTACAACACGCTGTCTTATCAACGGCCATAACGGTTATGTTCCACAAGACCAAGGATGGGAAGTAGTCCTAGTAAAACCATAATGCATGACTTGTTTCTGGACGTATGAATTACGTGTCTTTATTGCCTTTGCTGAACTACTTGTGTACTAGCTAGAATTATCTTCACAACTATCTTGTATCAAAGTTATTGTGTGCTATATTTCATGCTTTATGTAAAATAAGCGGTATTGTAAGTTTGTAAAATATTGTATAAAAGTTTGAACACGAAATATTATTATAATCAGTTTTTCATATAGAATTGTAGTAGTTGAATTGTATATTAGCTACTAAGTATGAACTTAACGGGTAGGTACTACCCGAATTTAAACTTATAAAACGCTAATATGAAGAAAAAGCTTTTATAAATGAGTTCATATTATGCTACGAAATATTATTAACTACTCTTAATATTCTGTATGATTAACTTATTCCATTTGACTATTTTGAAGGAAATGGCACCGACTACTCGACACACCGTGAATATGAATGAAGAGGAATTTCGTACTTTTCTAGCTTCAAACATAGCCGCAGTACAGGCTGCGCTACATACCAACAATAACCTTGGATCTAGCAGTACAGGAAATCGTGTAGGATGCACCTACAAAGAATTCACTGCCTGCAAACCTTTGGAATTTGATGAAACCGAAGGACCGATCGGATTGAAACGGTGGACCGAGAAGGTCGAATCGGTGTTTTCCATAAGTAAGTGTACTGAAGAGGACAAAGTGAAGTACGCTACGCATACCTTCACAGGTTCTGCGTTAACATGGTGGAATACCTATCTAGAGCAAGTGGGACAAGACGATGCTTACGCACTACCGTGGTCAGCATTCAAGCACTTGATGAATGAGAAGTACCGTCCCAGAATCGAGGTCAATAAGCTCAAGACAGAACTTAGAGGGTTACGAACCCAAGGATTTGATATTACCACGTACGAAAGACGATTCACAGAATTGTGCTTATTGTGTCTGGGAGCGTTCGAAGATGAGGAAGAGAAGATCGACACGTTTGTTAAAGGATTACCGGAAAGAATCCAAGAATATATAAGTTCACACGATCCCGCCTCTATACAACAGGCATGTAGAATGGCTCACAAACTAGTGAACCAGTTTGAGGAAAGAATTAAAGAACAGACGGCTGAAGAGGCCAATGTGAAGCAAGTCAAAAGAAAGTGGGAGGAAAACGGTGATAAGAATCACCAATACAACAACAACAACAGCCATTACAATAATAATTGCAACAATTATCCCAAACATAGCAACATGAATCGCAACTACAACAAACGGCCCAACAACTACAACAACAACAACAACAACAACAACAACAACAACAACAACAACAACAACAACAACTACAACAATCATCCCAACAACAATAACAACCGCAACAACAACAACAATCAGAAGCAGCTATGCCAAAGGTGTGAAAAGTATCACTCGGGGTTCTGCACCAAATTTTGCAACAAGTGTAAAAGAAATGGTCATAGCGCGGCGAAGTGTGAGGTCTACGGACCAGGGGTTAACAGAACGAAAGGAACAAATGGTGTCGGAACGAGTAATGGCGGAGCAAGTAGTGTCGGAGCAATTTATGCCAATGTAGTTTGTTATAAATGTGGAAAACCGGGCCACATTATTAGAAATTGCCCAAACCAGGAGAACACGAATGGGCAAGGCCGCGGAAGAGTTTCAATATTAATGCGGCAGAGGCACAGGAAGACCCGGAGCTTGTTACGGGTACGTTTCTTATTGATAATAAATCTGCTTACGTTTTATTTGATTCGGGTGCGGATAGAAGCTATATGAGTAGAGATTTTTGTGCTAAATTAAGTTGTCCATTGACGCCGTTGGATAGTAAATTTTTACTCGAATTAGCAAACGGTAAATTAATTTGAGCAGATAATATATGCCGGAATCGAGAAATTAAACTGGGTAGCGAAATATTTAAGATTGACTTGATACCAGTAGAGTTAGGGAGTTTTGATGTGATAATCGGTATGGACTGGTTGAAAGAAGTGAAAGCAGAGATCGTTTGTTACAAAAATGCAATTCGCATTATACGAGAAAAAGGAAAACCCTTAATGGTGTACGGAGAAAAGGGCAACACAAAGCTACATCTTATTAGTAATTTGAAGGCACAAAAACTAATAAGAAAAGGTTGCTATGCTGTTCTAGCACACGTCGAGAAAGTACAAACTGAAGAAAAGAGCATCAATGATGTTCCCGTCGCAAAAGAATTTCCCGATGTATTTCCGAAAGAATTACCGGGATTACCCCCACATCGATCTGTTGAATTTCAAATAGATCTTGTACCAGGAGCTGCACCAATAGCTCGTGCTCCTTACAGACTCGCACCCAGTGAGATGAAAGAACTGCAAAGCCAATTACAAGAACTTTTAGAGCGTGGTTTCATTCGACCAAGCACATCACCGTGGGGAGCTCCTGTTTTGTTTGTCAAGAAGAAAGATGGTACATTCAGGTTGTGTATCGACTATCGAGAGTTGAACAAACTTACCATCAAGAACTGCTACCCACTACCGAGAATCGACGACTTATTTGATCAACTACAAGGCTCGTCTGTTTATTCAAAGATTGACTTACGTTCCGGGTATCATCAAAT
Source organism: Rutidosis leptorrhynchoides (assembly GCF_046630445.1). NCBI lineage: Eukaryota > Viridiplantae > Streptophyta > Magnoliopsida > Asterales > Asteraceae > Rutidosis > Rutidosis leptorrhynchoides. The sequence goes on from NC_092340.1 coordinate 207,556,441, forward strand.
GCGGGTGAAAGAAGATGATATTCCAAAGACTGCTTTCAGAACACGTTACGGTCATTATGAGTTTATGGTCATGCCGTTTGGTTTAACTAATGCACCAGCTGTGTTCATGGACCTTATGAACCAAGTGTGTGGACCATACCTTGAAAAGTTTGTCATTATTTTCATTGATGACATACTTATTTACTCAAAGAATGACCAAGAACACGGTGAACATTTGAGAAAGGTGTTAGAAGTATTGAGGAAGGAAGAATTGTACGCTAAATTTTCAAAGTGTGCATTTTGGTTGGAAGAAGTTCAATTCCTCGGTCACATAGTGAACAAAAAAGGTATTAAGGTGGATCCGGCTAAGATAGAAACTGTTGAAAAGTGGGAAACCCCGAAAACTCTGAAACACATACGCCAGTTTTTAGGACTAGCTGGTTACTACAGAAGGTTCATCCAAGACTTTTTCAGAATAGCAAAACCCTTGACTGCATTAACGCATAAAGGGAAGAAATTTTAATGGAAGGATGAACAAGAGAAAGAGTTTCAGTTATTGAATAAAAAGCTAACTACGGCACCTATATTGTCATTGCCTGAAGGGAATGATGATTTTGTGATTTATTGTGACGCATCAAAGCAAGGTCTCAGTTGTGTATTAATGCAACGAACGAAGGTGATTGCTTATGCGTCTAGACAATTGAAGATTCACGAGCAAAATTATACGACGCATGATTTGGAATTAGGCGCGGTTGTTTTTGCATTAAAGACTTGGAGGCACTACTTATATGGGGTCAAAAGTATTATATATACCGACCACAAAAGTCTTCAACACGTATTTAATCAGAAACAACTGAATATGAGGCAGCGTAGGTGGATTGAATTGTTGAATGATTACGACTTTGAGATTCGTTACCACCCGGGGAAGGCAAATGTGGTAGCCGACGCCTTGAGCAGGAAGGACAGAGAACCCATTCGAGTAAAATCTATGAATATAATGATTCACACTAACCTTACTACTCAAATAAAGGAGCCGCAACAAGGAGTTTTAAAAGAGGGAAATTTAAAGGATGAAATACCCAAAGGATCGGAGAAGCATCTTAATATTCGGGAAGACGGAACCCGGTATAGGGCTGAAAGGATTTGGGTACCAAAATTTGGAGATATGAGAGAAATGGTACTTAGAGAAGCTCATAAAACCAGATACTCAATACATCCTGGAACGGGGAAGATGTACAAGGATCTCAAGAAACATTTTTGGTGGGCGAGTATGAAAGCCGATGTTGCTAAATACGTAGGAGAATGTTTGACGTGTTCTAAGGTCAAAGCTGAGCATCAGAAACCATCAGGTCTACTTCAACAACCCGAAATCCCGGAATGGAAATGGGAAAACATTACCATGGATTTCATCACTAAATTGCCAAGGACTGAAAGTGGTTTTGATACTATTTGGGTAATAGTTGATCGTCTCACCAAATCAGCACACTTCCTGTCAATAAGAGAAGATGACAAGATGGATAAGTTAGCACGACTGTATTTGAAGGAAGTCGTCTCCAGACATGGAATACCAATCTCTATTATCTCTGATAGGGATGGCAGATTTATTTCAAGATTCTGGCAGACATTACAGCAAGCATTAGGAACTCGTCTAGACATGAGTACTGCCTATCATCCACAAACTGATGGGCAGAGCGAAAGGACGATACAAACACTTGAAGACATGCTACGAGCATGTGTTATTGATTTCGAAAACAGTTGGGATCGACACCTACCGTTAGCAGAATTTTCCTACAACAACAGTTATCATTCTAGTATTGAGATGGCGCCGTTTGAGGCACTTTATGGTAGAAAGTGCAGGTCTCCGATTTGTTGGAATGAAGTGGGGGATATACAGATTACGAGTCCAGAGATAATACTAGAAACTACCGAGAAAATCATCAAATTCAACAAAGATTGAAAACCGCCCAGAGTCGACAAAAGAGCTACGCTGACAGTAAAAGAAAAGATATAGAGTTTGAAATTGGAGAAATGGTCATGCTTAAGGTTTCACCTTGGAAAGGCGTTATTCGATTTGGTAAACGGGGGAAACTAAATCCAAGGTACATTGGACCATTCAAGATTATAGATCGTGTCGGACCAGTAGCTTACCAACTGGAGCTACCTCAACAACTCGCAGCTGTACATAACACTTTCCACGTCTCAAATTTGAAGAAATATTTTGCTAAAGAAGATCTCACTATTCCGTTGGACGAAATCCAAATCAATGAAAAACTTCAATTCATTGAAGAACCCGTCGAAATAATGGATCGTGAGGTTAAGAGACTTAAACAAAACAAGATACCGATTGTTAAGGTTCGATGGAATGCTCGTAGAGGACCCGAGTTCACCTGGGAGCGTGAAGATCAGATGAAGAAGAAATACCCGCATTTATTTCCAGAAGATACGTCAACACCTCCAACTGCTTAAAATTTCGGGACGAAATTTATTTAACGGGTAGGTACTGTAGTGACCCGAACTTTTCCATGTTTATATATATATTAAATGAAATTGTTATTTACATGATTAAGTGTTTTCAACATGTTAAGCAATCAAACTTGTTAAGACTTGATTAATTGAAATAGGTTTCATATAGACAATTGACCACCCGAGTTGACCGGTGATTCACGAACGTTAAAACTTGTAAAAACTATACGATGACATATATATGGTTATATATATAGTTAACATGATTTTATTATAAGTATGTATCTCATTAGGTATTTTAACAATGAGTTATATACATAAAAATGAGACTATTAATTTAAGAAACTCGAAAACGATATATATAACGATTATCGTTATAACAACGTCTTACTAGGTACATATGAATCATATTAAGATATTGATACACTTGGTTAATTATGTTAAATGATAATTAAATATATTATTAAGTGTATTAACAATGAAATACATATGTAAAACATAATACTACTAACTTAATGATTTCAAAACGAGACATATATGTAACGATTATCATTGTAACAACATTTAACTGTATATATATCATACTAAGATATATTATATATCATAATATCATGATAATATAACAATTTAACATCTCATTTGTTATAATAAACAATGGGTTAACAACATTCAACAAGATCGTTAACCTAAAGGTTTCAAAACAACATTTACATGTAACGACTAACGATGACTTAACGACTCAGTTAAAATGTATATACATGTAGTGTTTTAATATGTATTCATACACTTTTGAAAGACTTCAAGACACTTATCAAAATACTTCTACTTAATAAAAATGCTTACAATTACATCCTCGTTCAGTTTCATCAACAATTCTACTCGTATGCACCCGTATTCGTACTCGTACAATACACAGCTTTTAGATGTATGTACTATTGGTATATACACTCCAATGATCAGCTCTTAGCAGCCCATGTGAGTCACCTAACACATGTAGGAACCATCATTTGGCAACTAGCATGAAATGTCTCATAAAATTACAAAAATATGAGTAATCATTCATGACTTATTTACATGAAAACAAAATTACATATCCTTTATATCTAATCCATACACCAACGACCAAAAACACCTACAAACACTTTCATTCTTCAATTTTTTTCATCTAATTGATCTCTCTCAAGTTCTATCTTCAAGTTCTAAGTGTTCTTCATAAATTCCAAAAGTTCTAGTTTCATAAAATCAAGAATACTTCCAAGATTGCAAATTTACTTCCAAGTTTTCTAAATCCATTCCAAGTAATCAACCAAGATCAAGAAACCTTTGTTACTTACAGTAAGTTATCTTTCTAATACAAGGTAATAATCATATTCAAACTTTAATTCAATTTCTATAGCTATAACAATCTTATTTCGAGTGGAAATCTTACTTGAAATTGTTTTCGTGTCATGATTCTGCTTCAAGAACTTTCAAGCCATCCAAGGATCCTTTGAAGCTAGATCTATTTTTCTCATGTCCAGTAGGTTTATCCAAGGAACTTGAGGTAGTAATGATGTTCATAACATCATTCGATTCATACATATAAAGCTATCTTATTCGAAGGTTTAAACTTGTAATCACTAGAACATAGTTTAGTTAATTCTAAACTTGTTCACAAATAAAAGTTAATCCTTCTAACTTGACTTTTAAAATCAACTAAACACATATTCTATATCTATATGATATGCTAACTTAATGATTTAAAACCTGGAAACACGAAAAACACCGTAAAATCGGATTTACGCCGTCGTAGTAACACCGCGGGCTGTTTTGGGTTAGTTAATTAAAAACTATGATAAACTTTGATTTAAAAGTTGTTATTTTGGGAAAATGATTTTTATTATGAACATGAAACTATATCCAAAAATTATGGTTAAACTCAAAGTGGAAGTATGTTTTCTAAAATGGTCATCTAGACGTCGTTCTTTGGACTGAAATGACTACCTTTACAAAAATGACTTGTAACTTATTTTTCTGACTATAAACCTATACTTTTTCTGTTTAGATTCATAAAATAGAGTTCAATATGAAACATAGCAATTTGATTCACTCAAAACGGATTTAAAATGAAGAAGTTATGGGTAAAAGAAGATTGGATAATTTTTCTCATTCTAGCTACGTGAAAATTGGTAACAAATCTATTCCAACCATAACTTAATCAACTTGTATTGTATATTATGTAATATTGAGATACCATAGACACGTATACAATGTTTCGACCTATCATGTCGACACATCTATATATATTTCGGAACAACCATAGACACTCTATATGTGAATGTTGGAGTTAGCTATACAGAGTTGAGGTTGATTCCAAAATATATATAGTTTGAGTTGTGATCAATACTGAGATACGTATACACTGGGTCGTGGATTGATTCAAGATAATATTTATCGATTTATTTCTGTACATCTAACTGTGGACAACTAGTTGTAGGTTACTAACGAGGACAGCTGACTTAATAAACTTAAAACATCAAAATATATTAAAAGTGTTGTAAATATATTTTGAACATACTTTGATATATATGTATATATTATTATAGGTTCATGAATCAACCAGTGGCCAAGTCTTACTTCCCGACGAAGTAAAAATCTGTGAAAGTGAGTTATAGTCCCACTTTTAAAATCTAATATTTTTGGGATGAGAATACATGCAGGTTTTATAAATGATTTACAAAATAGACACAAGTACGTGAAACTACATTCTATGGTTGAATTATCGAAATCGAATATGCCCCTTTTTATTAAGTCTGGTAATCTAAGAATTAGGGAACAGACACCCTAATTGACGCGAATCCTAAAGATAGATCTATTGGGCCTAACAAACCCCATCTAAAGTACAGAATGCTTTAGTACTTCGAAATTTATATCATATTCGAAGGGTGTCCCGGAATGATGGGGATATTCTTATATATATGCATCTTGTTAATGTCGGTTACCAGGTGTTCACCATATGAATGATTTTTATCTCTATGTATGGGATGTGTATTGAAATATGAAATCTTGTGGTCTATTGTTACGATTTGATATATATAGGTTAAACCTATAACTCACCAACATTTTTGTTGACGTTTAAAGAATGTTTATTCTCAGGTGAATACTAAGAGCTTCCGCTGTTGCATACTAAAATAAGGACAAGATTTGGAGTCTATGTTTGTATGATATTGTGTAAAAACTGCATTCAAGAAACTGATTTCTATGTAACATATTTGTATTGTAAACCATTATGTAATGGTCGTGTGTAAACAGGATATTTTAGATTATTATTATTTGATAATCTACGTAAAGCTTTTTAAACCTTTATTTATGAAATAAAGGTTATGTTTTGTTTTAAAAATGAATGCAGTCTTTGGAAAACGTCTCATATAGAGGTCAAAACCTCGCAACGAAATCAATTAATATGGAACGTTTTTAATCAATAAGAACGGGACATTTCAAGTTTCTAGGGATATATGATGTTCCCCTAATACGAGCCGTCGTTTTCCACATTGGTTTAGAAAAACCTGGTGGTTTAGAGGTTCCCGGGTCATTGTTACAACTTAAGGGCTTCGGGGGTTGACGATACATATAAAGTTCATCGGGGTTGGAATTAAATTTCTCTATTTTTATGCCCTTTCCCTTATTATTTTATTTTGCCTTTTTAAATTTAGTTGGGGTAATTTCTATAACATCATCGGAATTCTCGTCGGAATCCGATTCATCGGAAAATTGGTAATCCTCCCAATATTTTGCTTCCTTGGCGGAAACACCATTGACCATAATTAACCTTGGTCGGTTGGTTGAGGATTTTCTTTTACTTAACCATTTTATTATTTCCCCCACCGGTTCTATTTCCTCCTCCGGTTCCTCCTCTTCCGGTTCTGATTCTTCTTCCGGTTCTGATTCTTCTTCCGGTTCTTCTTCAGGAACTTGTGAATCAGTCCAATATATATTCGACTCTTCGTTTTTATTAGGTGAGTCAATGGGATTTGTGCTAGAGGTAGACATCTATCACACAATATCAAACATGTTAAGAGATTAATATATCATATAATATATACATGTTAATAATATATAGTTTCCAACAAAAATGTTAAGCAATCATTTTTAAAGAAAACAGTCCAGACTCACTAATGCATCCTAACAAACTCGATAAGACACACTAATGCAAATTTCTGGTTCTCTAAGACCAACGCTCGGATACCAACTGAAATCTCCCGTTCTTATTGATTAAAAACGTTCCATATTAATTGATTTCGTTGCGAGGTTTTGACCTCTATATGAGACGTTTTTCAAAGACTGCATTCATTTTTAAAACAAACTATAACCTTTATTTCATAAATAAAGGTTTAAAAAGCTTTACGTAGATTATCAAATAATGATAATCTAAAATATCCTGTTTACACACGACCATTACATAATGGTTTACAATACAAATATGTTACATCGAAATCAGTTTCTTGAATGTAGTTTTTACACAATATCATACAAACATGGACTCCAAATCTTGTCCTTATTTTAGTATGCAACAACGGAAGCTCTTAGTATTCACCTGAGAATAAACATACTTTAAACGTCAACAAAAATGTTGGTGAGTTATAGGTTTAACCTATATATATCAAATCGTAACAATAGACCACAAGATTTCATATTTCAATACACATCCCATACATAGAGATAAAAATCATTCATATGGTGAACACCTGGTAACCGACATTAACAAGATGCATATATAAGAATATCCCCATCATTCCGGGACACCCTTCGGATATGATATAAATTTCGAAGCACTAAAGCATCCGGTACTTTGGATGGGGTTTGTTAGGCCCAATAGATCTATCTTTAGGATTCGCGTCAATTAGGGTGTCTGTTCCCTAATTCTTAGATTACCAGACTTAATAAAAAGGGGCATATTCGATTTCGATAATTCAACCATAGAATGTAGTTTCACGTACTTGTGTCTATTTTGTAAATCATTTATAAAACCTCCATGTATTCTCATCCCAAAAATATTAGATTTTAAAAGTGAGACTATAACTCACTTTCACATATTTTTACTTCGTCGGGAAGTAAGACTTGGCCACTGGTCGATTCACGAACCTATAACAAATATGTACATATATATCAAAGTATGTTCAAAATATATTTACAACACTTTTAATACATTTTGATGTTTTAAGTTTATTAAGTCAGCTGTCCTCGTTAGTAACGTACAACTAGTTGTCCACAGTTAGATGTACAGAAATAAATCGATAAATATTATCTTGAATCAATCCACGACCCAGTGTATACGTATCTTAGTATTGATCACAACTCAAACTATATATATTTTGGAATCAACCTCAACCCTGTATAGCTAACTCCAACATTCACATATAGAGTGTCTATGGTTGTTCCGAAATATATATAGATCTGTCGACATGATAGGTCGAAACATTGTATACGTGTCTATGGTATCTCAAGATTACATAATATACAATACAAGTTGATTAAGATATGGTTGGAATAGATTTGTTACCAATTTTCACGTAGCTAAAATGAGAAAAATTATCCAATCTTGTTTTACCCATAACTTCTTCATTTTAAATCCGTTTTGAGTGAATCAAATTGCTATGGTTTCATATTGAACTCTATTTTATGAATCTAAACAGAAAAAGTATAGGTTTATAGTCGGAAAAATAAGTTACAAGTCATTTTTGTAAAGGTAGTCATTTAAGTCGAAAGAACGACGTCTAGATGATCATTTTAGAAAACATACTTCCACTTTGAGTTTAACTATACTCCTTACTTTCACAACAATATACCTTCTTTTATAAGAAATCAAAGCAACCATACTCATTCAAATTCAATTACATATTCTGATTTTGAAATCTCAGAATGCAACTCGAGATATAAGCAAAACCATCACTCTTAGATCTTTACATTTTTCAAAGCTATACTTTGACTTCAAAACTGTGATAGAACATCACTTTTATTTGTAACACTCAGAAGGATATGAGAATCAATCGAGATTCGTGACGATTTCATCCTTTGGATATTGACAATGACAAGCTGCATTTAAAACACTTCGAAATTTCGGAAGACACTTCAAATAATGAACTATCGAAATGATGATCCAACCACACATTAATCGCAGTCTAGTACCTGAAAAACTCTCGAAACCGAAGTCATAGTTTAACACGTACCCGTGTCGAATTCTTTATCATTTATTAGCAAAAACAACCTTACGATTTCTTTCAAAATTAGCCAATTTTGTCACAGCTCCAGCAAGTCAATTTCAACTCTTCAGTCGGACTAGTCTTATTATAACCTCGATGGATATGTTGTCCTTTCACCATCGTTACTGGGGAACCTTTTATATCTCGCCACATTAACAGTAGACTTATCAACAACTTCATTAACCTTTGACTTAAGCCTCTCCGAAAAGTCATTGTACTTATTCATTGAAACCCCATCATGTACTCACCTACATCCTGTAACAATAATGGGCATACCAACTACTGGGAATCAGCAATCAGTATTTTGAAATTTGCAACGATTCTACGCCAACAGTTATATGTATACATATAATGCCTAACTCCGATACTTACATAATTCGAATGTGAAGTTTCTGAAAAACATCCCAAACTGTGAACTGGTTCTCTAAAATTGGAAAAATGCCGAGGAAGCAGCAAAAACTACAAACGACTTTAAAGATCAAAAGTTTGATGATAAAGAATAGCATGGTGGTAAGGTTGAGAAAAAGAAAAGGATTGGAACTGGAAAACGGATTGAGTAAACCATGAAGGAAGCTGTGGACAAATCACAAAGACTAAACCTGCCTTCAAAGAATTCAAATGATTCAGTGTCTGCTAAAATCGTTAGCAAACACCTTACTCCTTACTCTAAACCTTTACGGACATTATTCTTCATCATCATCTTATCTTAAATATTATAAGACATCTTCGTATCTCCCATTATACATATTCTCCATATTTTTGGAGATATTCTCACAACTATTCTTATCTGAAATCATTTATCTCTCCGTAATATTTGCAACATAAGAGAAACTGTGTTAGTTTCTAAATTCTAAAAAATTCGAATATGAATGTTTTTGAGGTAGTGTTGGGAACTGATGCATGAGTTAGTATAATATAATGACACTTGATCAATGTGATTATATTACAGTAATTCATGCTGAGTTTCTAATGGAACATGATGATTCACATAACATACCGTCATCATGTGCCATTTACACGACTCTTGCATTCTACTCAATCTCTAAACATGTTAAGAACATATTTTCTTGATAGTTCTATTTTCCAGGGTATTCTGGTATTTTAACAAATCAAAATCGCGCCATTTCGATTTCCTTCTTAGAACATATACTATGTTCATTCTGAAATCCATACCTACAAATTCTGGACTTTTACATACGATGCTTAATAGCAAGAAGAGGAAACGAAAGAATGAAGTTTCGAAGTGTAAATGAGGGTATAAATCGCAGCAAATAGGAGAGAGCATTAACTATGGATGATAATTATTATAGGAAACAGAAGCATGGACTTCGAAGAATAAGGAAAGGTATAAATCCCAACAACAACACATAAATTACAAACCGTGTATATCAATAAGTATTGCAACGTAAAGACACGGGAGAACTAAAAACACTATAAAGCCAATAGTATAGTAAAAGTGAATAGATTCCTCCGACGGTAGATGAAAAAGAAGAATGATAGATATAAAAGTTAGGAGTATATCAAGAATCAGTAATGGATCGAGCATATTGATGAATGCTTTAAAAATATGAATTAGGGGAGAAAGAATGGAAGGTGTGAGATATGGAAATAAGGAAACGAAGGGGGTGGATTTATAGTAAAATATCCGACAGAGCAATCGAAATAGATTATTGCATTTAATCAAAGAAGATCTGATTTCCTATATCGCCGAAGAACCAAATCTTATAACGAAGATTTTCTTTAAATCCCATGAATTCCGGAAATCAATTATAACTACGTCATCAGTTCAAACGATTCTACATTTACTCATTTCCCTCTCTTGCGATAGCTTCGATTATACTCTTCGCGTAATCAAATTGTTTTATCTTTATTACTCAATGATGATAAAACTTAATTCATCGACTCATATTCGTCATGAAAACATTTTTATAGTTAGCCATGACGACCTCGATCAAATTTCGGGACGAAATTTCTTTAACGGGTAGGTACTGTGATGACCCGGAAATTTCTGATCAAATTTAAACTTTAATCTTTATATGTTTCCGACACGATAAGCAAAATCTGTAATGTTGAGTCTCGAAAGTTTTGAAATCTATATTCATGTAATCAATTACCCTTTGACCATGCCTGACGATTCACGAACATTTATGTGTATATAGATATGTATATATAATATATAATTATTAATTGAAAACGTTAAGATATTAGATGTATAATATTTTACATAAACGTGTTTGTTTCGATATTTGTTCAATATAGTTATTGACGGAATTAAAAGATAATATCATATGATTGAATTATCAGATACAGTGAATTATGATTACGAGTCTCTGTTACGAGGCCCACGTTAACTTGAAAAATCGTTTCTTTTTAACGGTATTCGGAATAAATAGTAAAGTGATTTTCAAATGAGAACAAAGTATCACTTATCTAGTGTCAGACAGAAGTTAATGGAGAATTGAATTTCATAATACTTGATTGATCTATTTTCAAACGTGCGAAAATGTTTTTCGATATAATAGAACTTGTTATTAAAATGTCTTTGTTTAAATAAGTTAAGTTGGAATATTGGTTGTTAGATATATAAGTAACTTGCAACGTTTATTTAAAACGTGTTTATGTATATTGTACTATATAAAAATGTATAATTATTAAATATAGAAGATATGTTAAAAATTACCTAATTAATAATAAATTATAATATTAATATAGTAAAGGTAATTACAAATTTGAATATAAGTGCTATATTAAGATCATTAATTTCATTATTAATATTAATACTAATAATAATATTAGTAACAGTAATATTAAATTTAATACGCATAATGTGTTATATTAATATTGGTATTTCTAACAATATTAATATTATTAATATCATTATTATTTTTGAGATTATTAAAATAAGTATTGTTATTTTTAAATTTATTACAATTATCATTAATGTCATTATTATTATTAATATTAATATTGACATTATTATTAATAAAAATCATTATTTTTGTTATTTATATTATTATTATTTTTATTTTATTAATAATATAAAGTATTATTATTATTAATATATTTATATTTGTAATAATTATATAATCAAAAATGGTACAATGAGATTCCAATTTAGTTTCACATACCCATCCAAACTGTTGTTAATTTTTGTCTATGTCGGAGTTTGTTACAGATCATTGTCAAGCAAAATTCGTTTATATACATATGCAATTGAGAATCAATTAAGACAGAAAACTCAAGAAAAACAAACCGTAACCTCTGTTCTTCATCTTTTTAACCATATTTTGATTTTGAATGAATTTTCAAAATGTAATAACACAGTCTTGTTAGGAATCGTCTATCTAAACTATCTGTAAGTTTTCAATCCTCAATTCTTTCTATCGAAATCTAATTTTTGTGTCAAAGTTTTGGTTTTAAAAGTCAACTGAGTGTTCTTGAATCAAATTCGAATTTGTTTTGATGTTTTCAGTTAATTTGATGATCCATAAAGATTATAGGGATGATTTGCAACACAATTCATGTTGTAATCATAATCTATAACAGTCTTAATCTAAAAATCAACTTTTGAGTTCATGGGTTCTTGACAGTGATATACAAAAACTTGAACTCGAAATAAATTTCAAAAACTAAAAATGCAGCATTGTTAGGAATCATTTACTTAAACTTTCTGTAAAATCTCAAGTTCCAATTCTTAATAACGAATTCGAATTTGCGAGTCAAAGTTATTTTGCCAAAAGTCAACTAATTTGTTCATCGAGAAATTAGAGCTTGTTTTGATGTTTTAAGTTCAAATGACGATTCCAATAGTTTTTAGGAATGATTTGAAACATATTTCGTGTTGTAAGAATTGTCCAAAACGTATTCGAAATGGAAGACCATTTTTTTTTAAGAAGCTACGAGCTTCAGCAGTAGGCTCGTTTTCAGTTTTTTTTGAATTTTCTTAATTACAAGAACACTTTTATTTTTTGTTTCATGATTGTTTATAAATCCTAAGTTCAATACCCTTTCGATTGTTGTTGTTAAATTGCCTCTGTTTGATTTTAATTATGGTGAAGAAGATGATGAACTAGTTGAAACAAGTACTAGATATATATATTTAGGTTGTAGTATAATCAGAAAGACATGAATGGAAGAATGGTTAAGGGTGTTTGTAGGTGAGCGAGAGGTCTCGGGTTCAAATCCGGTTCGGGACATATATTTTTTAGAAAGGCTTTTGAAGGTAGATTTCATTACCAAAATTATTATTATTATTATTATTATTGTTATTGTTACTAAAATTATAATCTTTATCATTATCATTATTACTAATATATGTATTATTATTATTATTATGATTAGGATTATTATTATTATCAAAATAACACAAACTATTATTATTATTATTATTATTATTATTATTATTATTATTATTATTATTATTATTATTATTATTATTATTATTATTAATATTAGTATTAGTATCATTATGTACTTATTAGTATTATTAGAATCATTATTAACATATGTATTATCATTATTATCATTATCATTTTTATTATTAGTATTATTGTTATTAATAAAGTTATTATTAGTAGAACTGTTAATATCAAAACTATCATTTTTAACAAATAAATATATATAACACATAATTTAAGATATAATATAAGTATACGTTTTTAAATGGAATTTAGTATAAATTCTATATAACTACAAATATATAAATAATATATAGTAATAAATGAAATTATGTGATTTCCATTATATGTGTTAATAGATATATAAATGATATAGGTTCGTGAATCTGAGGCCAACCCTATACTTGTTCAATGTCGTTCTATGTATTTTTACTACAAAATATATTAGGTGAGTTTCATTATTCCCTTTTTAAATGCTTTCGCAATATATATTTTTGGGACTAAGAATACATGCGCTGTTTTTATAATTGTTTTACGAAATAGACACAAGTAATTGAAACTACATTATATGGTTGAATGATCGAAATCGAATATGCCCCTTTTTATTAAGTCTGGTAATCTAATAATTAGGGAACATACACCCTAATTGACGCGAACTCTAAAGATAGATCTATCGGGCGCAACAAGCCCCATCCAAAGTACTGGATGCTTTAGTACTTCGAAATTTATATCATGTCCGAAGGAGGATCCCGGAATGATGGGGATATTCTTATATGTATACTGTGAATGTCGGTTACCAGGTGTTCAATCCATATGAATGATATTTTTGTCTCTATGCATGGGACGTATGTTTATGAGAAATGGAAATATGAAATCTTGTGGTCTATTAAAATTATGAAATGATTATTTATGTTAAACTAATGAATTCACCAACCTTTTGGTTGACACTTGAAAGCATGTTTATTCTCAGGTACGAAAGAAATCTTTCGCTGTGCATTTGTTCATTTTATAGATATTACTTGGATTCATTCATGGCATATTTCAAAATACGTTGCATTCGAGTCGTCGAGTTCATCAAGATTATTATTAAGTCAATTATAGTTGGATATATTATGACGTCAACTTTCGATGTAATGAAAGATTGTCTTTTCAAAAACGAATGCAATGTTTGTAAAATGTATCATATAGAGGTCAAGTACCTCGCGATGTAATCAACTGTTGTGAATCGTTTATAATCGATATGGACTTCGTCCGGATGGATTAGGACGGGTTATGAAAGTTGGTATCAGAGCGGTGGTCTTAGCGAACCAGGTCTTGCATTAGTGTGTCTAATAGATAGTCGTTAAGATGCATTAGTGAGTCTGGACTTCGACCGTGTCTGCATGTCAAAAATTTTGCTTATCATTTTTAGTCGGAAATCATTTACTTACCATTCTTAGGAAATGTCTGCTTATTATTCTTACTGCTTATCATGCTTAAGTCTAGACGCGTTTTCCTGCATTTATTGCATAACAGTGTATAGACGAATTCTTATCTTAACACATCTATTACTGCTAACTTTGACTGATATCTTTTCAAAGATTCTCCATAAATTACGGGACTATGGTATTATATATGCATATGTAAATTATGTATTGAAGAATACCAAATCTAACTCCTATAATCTATTTCACACCAAAAATTTATTTCCCCAATTATACAAGATGGATTCCGCATCTAGTTCGAATTCCTCAGATTCCGACAGCTATGCCGATATGGATTTCCATTCGAGCTCTGAAAGCAGTGTGACCGGAATGGATCAACCAATTTCCCATCATCTATTTTGGATGAATTGGGGATGGGTCCGTAGTCTACTCAATCATTGGAGACAAGAAGAAGATGATCCCTTCCATCCACCACATTGCCCTCTTGGCGATGAACCTGAAGCACTTACCGGTGAACCTGTTCGAGATACCATTTTCTCAATCATTGCTAGAGTATCCCGTTACGATTATATAATATTCCATATTGCAAATCTTATTCATCCACTCGTTCCAACCGCCAATCATCCCGGTGTACTAGCAGAAGTTAACGAACTTCGCGCTCGAGTAGTGGCTTTGGAACACATGGTGCAAGGATTACAAACACCATCAGCAGCACCAGCAGCATAATCCGTACCACCAGTAACAACAACATCGCAAGCCCCAATACCCTAAACATCAGCAGCATCACCGGCATCAACAGTATCACCATCATCAACACCAACAGTACCATTACCACCACCAACAATCACATCCGCATCACATGCCTCAAACATTACAATCTGTACCTCGGATATCAACATCACACGCACTATAGATGCCAAGGAATACCAACAACAACAAACGATGAAGTATTGATTCATAACTTCATTAGAGAAACATTCTACGATGATTATGTAATCTCTAAAGTCTTAGAGATTATCTACTTCAGCCTTAACCACAAATCAGATAAGTGGATAGAAATGATAGAAAGAAGAATCAAAGCCATGACAAGAATGGTGCGTGATTTACAAGCTAAACTTGTTATACAAGCATCATCAGCAGTTACCGGAAGTATTATCAGCACCAACAATATCGTCAGCATCATCAGCAGCACCTATGACATCACAAGTTCCGCCAATTCAAGAATCGCCGTGGACATCATCACTGATCAACAACGAGTATATTGTATCAACGAGTTATGAAGTAATAACTCATTCTTTCGGAAGAATTTATATATATATTTTATATATGAATTCTGAAACTATATAAATCTTTCGTACTAAGCTATTGAGTATGAATTGAAAAAGGGTAGATACTACTCGGTTAAATTCATATTACCAATATGCTATGATGTACATCCTTCGTTAACAACCTAACCATCGTTAATTATGATCTCTGTTTCAATTAAATGAATTTGGTTTCATAATAAACCAAGTGTATCACTCAATAACATGTTTGATTTTACACTTTCATCTTCGATGTACTCGAAACTTACTAGAAAACAACATTCGTATCTTGCGAAGTTAGCAAGAGTTCTATGAGCATTAACATGATTCACTAAGGAGATATCTATAAGAATAAATATTGAAGTATTGATTACGTTAGCGAAATACTCCGCGAAGATTATGTAATCTCTAATGTTTTAGAGATTATTCTTTACTAATTCAAGCCAAAAACTAAATGAGCTTAATATGATATTAACTCGTTAAATCTGTATTACATCTGAAGAAAATATACATACATATATTTTCATCAAGACTGTAATGAAAAATTCTTGTTCAAAATATTATTTGTGAAATTTTTTTAACGGGTAGGTAATACCCGAGAAATATATAAATTCACAATTAATATATTACATTCTTTGATTCTAATTCAGTAAATCATCAACTATACTCCTTATTTTCACAACAATATACCTTCTTTTATAAGAAATCAAAGCAACCATACTCATTCAAATTCAATTACATATTCTGATTTTGAAATCTCAGAATGCAACTCGAGATATAAGCAAAACCATCACTCTTAGATCTTTACATTTTTCAAAGCTATTCTTTGACTTCAAAACTGTGATAGAACATCACTTTTATTTGTAACACTCAGAAGGATATGAGAATCAATCGAGATTCATGACGATTTCATCCTTTGGATATTGACAATGACAAGCTGCATTTAAAACACTTCGAAATTTCGGAAGACACTTCAAATAATGAACTATCGAAATGATGATCCAACCACACATTAATCGCAGTCTTGTACCTGAAAAACTCTCGAAACCGAAGTCATAGTTTAACACGTACCCGTGTCGAATTCTTTATCATTTATTAGCAAAAACAACCTTACGATTTCTTTCAAAATTAGCCAATTTTGTCCAGCTCCAGCAAGTCAATTTCAACTCTTCAGTCGGACTAGTCTTATTATAACCTCGATGGATATGTTGTCCTTTTACCATCGTTACTGGGGAACCTTTTATATCTCGCCACATTAACAGTAGACTTATCAACAACTTCATTAACCTTTGACTTAAGCCTCTCCGAAAAGTCATTGTACTTATTCATTGAAACCCCATCATGTACTCACCTACATCCTGTAACAATAATGGGCATACCAACTACTGGGAATCAGCAATCAGTATTTTGAAATTCGCAACGATTCTACGCCAACAGTTATATGTATACATATAACGCCTAACTCCGATACTTACAAAATTAGAATGTGAAGTTTCTGAAAAACATCCCAAACTTTGAACTAGTTCTCTAAAATTGGAAAAATGTTGAGGAAGCAGCAAAAACTGCAAACGACTTTAAAGATCAAAAGTTTGATGATAAAGAATAGCATGGTGGTAAGGTTGAGAAAAAGAAAAGGATTGGAACTGGAAAACGGATTGAGTAAACCATGAAGGAAGCTGTGGACAAATCACAAAGACTAAACCTGCCTTCAAAGAATTCAAATGATTCAGTGTCTGCTGAAATCGTTAGCAAACACCTTACTCCCTACTCTAAACCTTTACGGACATTATTCTTCATCATCATCTTATCTTAAATATTATAAGATATCTTCGTATCTCCCATTATACATATTCTCCATATTTTTGGAGATATTCTCACAACTATTCTTATCTGAAATCTTTTATCTCTCCGTAATATTTGCAACATAAGAGAAACTGTGTTAGTTTCTAAATTCTGAAAAATTCGAATATGAATGTTTTTGAGGTAGTGTTGGGAACTGATGCATGAGTTAGTATAATATAATGACACTTGATCAATGTGATTATATTACAGTAATTCATGCTGAGTTTCTAATGGAACGTGATGATTCACATAACATACCGTCATCATGTGCCATTTACACGACTCTTGCATTCTACTCAATCTCTAAACATGTTAAGAACATATTTTCTTGATAGTTCTATTTTCCAGGGTATTCTGGTAATTTAACAAATCAAAATCGCGCCATTTCGATTTCCTTCTTAGAACATATACTATGTTCATTCTGAAATCCATACCTACAAATTCTGGACTTTTACATACGATGCTTAATAGCAAGAAGAGGAAACGAAAGAATGAAGTTTCGAAGTGTAAATGAGGGTATAAATCGCAGCAAATAGGAGAGAGCATTAACTATGGATGATAATGATTATAGGAAACACAAGCATGGACTTCGAAGAATAAGGAAAGGTATAAATCCCAACAACAACACATACATTACAAACCGTGTATATCAATAAGTATTGCAACGTAAAGACACGGGAGAACTAAAAACACTATAAAGCCAAGAGTATAGTAAAAGTGAATAGATTCCTCCGACGGTAGATGAAAAAGAAGAATGATAGATATAAAAGTTAGGAGTATATCAAGAATCAGTAATGGATAGAGCATATTGATGAATGCTTTAAAAATATGAATTAGGGGAGAAAGAATGGAAGGTGTGAGATATGGAAATAAGGAAACGAAGGGGGTGGATTTATAGTAAAATATCCGACAGAGCAATCGAAATAGATTATTGCATTTAATTAAAGAAGATCTGATTTCCTATATCGCCGAAGAACCAAATCTTATTACGAAGATTTTCTTTAAATCCCATGAATTCCGGAAATCAATTATAACTACGTCATTAGTTTAAACGATTCTACATTTACTCATTTCCCTCTCTTGCGATAGCTTCGATTATACTCTTCGCGTAATCAAATTGTTTTATCTTTATTACTCAATGATGATAAAACTCGATTCATCGACTCATATTCGTCATGAAAACATTTTTATAGTTAGCCATGACGACCTCGATCAAATTTCGGAACGAAATTTCTTTAACGGGTAGGTACTGTGATGACCCGGAAATTTCTGATCAAATTTAAACTTTAATCTTTATATGTTTCCGACACGATAAGCAAAATCTGTAATGTTGAGTCTCGAAAGTTTTGAAATCTATATTCATGTAATCAATTACCCTTTGACCATGCCTGACGATTCACGAACATTTATGTGTATATAGATATGTATATATAATATATAATTATTAATTGAAAACGTTAAGATATTAGATGTATAATATTTTACATAAACGTGTTTGTTTCGATATTTGTTCAATATAGTTATTGACGGAATTAAAAGATAATATCATATGATTGAATTATCAGATACATTGAATTATGATTACGAGTCTCTGTTACGAGGCCCACGTTAATTTGAAAAATCGTTTCTTTTTAACAGTATTCGGAATAAATAGTAAAGTGATTTTCAAATGAGAACAAAGTATCACTTATCTAGTGTCAGACAGAAGTTAATGGAGAATTGAATTTCATAATACTTGATTGATCTATTTTCAAACGTGCAAAAATGTTTTTCGATATAATAGAACTTGTTATTAAAATGTCTTTGTTTAAATAACTTAAGTTGGAATATTGGTTGTTAGATATATAAGTAACTTGCAACGTTTATTTAAAACGTGTTTATGTATATTGTACTATAAAAAATGTATAATTATTAAATATAGAAGATATGTTAAAAATTACCTAATTAATAATAAATTGTAATATTAATATAGTAAACGTAATTACAAATTTGAATATAAGTGCTATATTAAGATCATTAATTTCATTATTAATAATAATACTAATAATAATATTAGTAACAGTAATATTAAATTTAATACGCATAATGTGTTATATTAATATTGGTATTTCTAACAATATTAATATTATTAATATCATTATTATTATTGAGATTATTAAAATAAGTATTGTTATTTTTAAATTTATTACAATTATCATTAATGTCATTATTATTATTAATATTAATATTGACATTATTATTAATAAAAATCATTATTTTTGTTATTTATATTATTTTTATTTTTATTTTATTAATAATATAAAGTATTATTATTGTTAATATATTTATATTTGTAATAATTATATAATCAAAAATGGTACAATGAGATTCCAATTCAGTTTCACATACCCATCCAAACTGTTGTTAATTTTTGTCTATGTTGGAGTTTGTTACAGATCATTGACAATCAAAATTCGTTTATATACATATGCAATTGAGAATCAATTAAGACAGAAAACTCAAGAAAAACAAACCGTAACCTCTGTTCTTCATCTTTTTAACCATATTTTTATTTTGAATGAATTTTCAAAATGTAATAACACAGTCTTGTTAGGAATCGTCTATCTAAACTATCTGTAAGTTTTCAATCCTCAATTCTTTCTATCGAAATCTAATTTTTGTGTCAAAGTTTTGGTTTTAAAAGTCAACTGAGTGTTCTTGAATCAAATTCGAATTTGTTTTGATGTTTTCAGTTAATTTGATGATCCATAAAGATTATAGGAATGATTTGCAGCACAATTCATGTTGTAATCATAATCTATAACAGTCTTAATCTAAAAATCAACTTTTGAGTTCATGGGTTCTTGACAGTGATATACAAAAACTTGAACTCGAAATAAATTTCAAAAACTAAAAATGCAGCATTGCTAGGAATCATTTACTTAAACTTTCTGTAAAATCTCAAGTTCCAATTCTTAATAACGAATTCGAATTTGCGAGTCAAAGTTATTTTGTCAAAAGTCAACTAATTTGTTCATCGAGAAATTAGAGCTTGTTTTGATGTTTTAAGTTCAAATGACGATTCCAATAGTTTTTAGGAATGATTTGAAACATATTTCGTGTTGTAAGAATTGTCCAAAACGTATTCGAAATGGAAGAACATTTTTTTTTAAGAAGCTACGAGCTTCAGCAGTAGGCTCGTTTTCAGTTTTTTTTGAATTTTCTTAATTACAAGAACACTTTTATTTTTTGTTCATGATTGTTTATAAATCCTAAGTTCAATACCCTTTCGATTGTTGTTATAAATTGCCTCTGTTTGATTTTAATTATGGTGAAGAAGATGATGAACTAGTTGAAACAAGTACTAGATATATATATTTGGGTTGTAGTATAATCAGAAAGACATGAATGGAAGAATGGTTAAGGGTGTTTGTAGGTGAGTGAGAGGTCTCGGGTTCAAATCCGGTTCGGGACATATATTTTTTAGAAAGGCTTTTGAAGGTAGATTTCATTACCAAAATTATTATTATTATTATTATTATTATTATTATTATTGTTATTGTTACTAAAATTATAATCTTTATCATTATCATTATTACTAATATATGTATTATTACTATTATTATGATTAGGATTATTATTATTATCAAAATAACACAAACTATTATTATTATTATTATTATTATTATTATTATTAATATTAGTATTAGTATCATTATGTACTTATTAGTATTATTAGAATCATTATTAACATATGTATTATCATTATTATCATTATCATTTTTATTATTAGTATTATTGTTATTAATAAAGTTATTATTAGTAGAACTGTTAATATCAAAACTATCATTTTTAACAAATAAATATATATAACACATAATTTAAGATATAATATAAGTATACGTTTTTAAATGGAATTTAGTATAAATTCTATATAACTACAAATATATAAATAATATATAGTAATAAATGAAATTATGTGATTTCCATTATATGTGTTAATAGATATATAAATGATATAGGTTCATGAATCTGAGGCCAACCCTATACTTGTTCAATGTCGTTCTATGTATTTTTACTACAAAATACATTAGGTGAGTTTCATTATTCCCTTTTTAAATGCTTTCCCAATATATATTTTTGGGACTGAGAATACATGCGCTGTTTTTATAATTGTTTTACGAAATAGACACAAGTAATTGAAACTACATTATATGGTTGAATGATTGAAATCGAATATGCCCCTTTTTATTAAGTCTGGTAATCTAAGAATTAGGGAACAGACACCCTAATTGACGCGAACTCTAAAGATAGATCTATCGGGCCCAACAAGCCCCATCCAAAGTACCGGATGCTTTAGTACTTCAAAATTTATATCATGTCCGAAGGAGGATCCCGGAATGATGGGGATATTCTTATATGTATACTGTGAATGTCGGTTACCAGGTGTTCAATCCATATGAATGATATTTTTGTCTCTATGCATGGGACGTATGTTTATGAGAAATGGAAATATGAAATCTTGTGGTCTATTAAAATTATGAAATGATTATTTATGTTAACCTAATGAATTCACCAACCTTTTGGTTGACACTTGAAAGCATGTTTATTCTCAGGTACGAAAGAAATCTTCCGCTGTGCATTTGCTCATTTTATAGATATTACTTGGATTCATTCATGGCATATTTCAAAAGACGTTGCATTCGAGTCGTCGATTTCATCAAGATTATTATTAAGTCAATTATAGTTGGATATATTATGACGTCAACTTTCGATGTAATGAAAGATTGTCTTTTCAAAAACGAATGCAATGTTTGTAAAATGTATCATATAGAGGTCAAGTACCTCGCGATGTAATCAACTATTGTGAATCGTTTATAATCGATATGGACTTCGTCCGGATGGATTAGGACGGGTTATGAAATTTTTAGTCGTTGGTGTATGGATTAGATATAAAGGATATGTAATTTTGTTTTCATGTAAATAAGTCATGAATGATTACTCATATTTTTGTAATTTTATGAGATATTTCATGCTAGTTGCCAAATGATGGTTCCCACATGTGTTAGGTGACTCACATGGGCTGCTAAGAGCTGATCATTGGTGAAATGTCCCGTTCTTATTGATTAAAAACGTTCCATATTAATTGATTTCGTTGCGAGGTTTTGACCTCTATATGAGACGTTTTTCAAAGACTGCATTCATTTTTAAAACAAACCTTAACCTTTATTTCATAGATAAAGGTTTTAAAAAGCTTTACGTAGATTATCAAATAATGATAATCTAAAATATCCTGTTTACACACGACCATTACATAATGGTTTACAATACAAATATGTTACAAAAAAATAAGTTTCTTGAATGCAGTTTTTACACAATATCATACAAGCATGGACTCCAAATCTCGTCCTTATTTAAGTATGCAACAGCGGAAGCTCTTAATAATCACCTGAGAATAAACATGCTTAAAACGTCAACAAAAATGTTGGTGAGTTATAGGTTTAACCTATATATATCAAATCATAGTAATAGACCACAAGATTTCATATTTCAATACACATCCCATACATAGAGATAAAAATCATTCATATGGTGAACACCTGGTAACCGACATTAACAAGATGCATATATAAGAATATCCCCATCATTCCGGGACACCCTTCGGATATGATATAAATTTCGAAGTACTAAAGCATCCGGTACTTGGGATGGGGCTTGTTGGGCCCGATAGATCTATCTTTAGGATTCGCGTCAATTATGGTGTCTGTTCCCTAATTCTTAGATTACCAGACTTAATAAAAAGGGGCATATTCGATTTTGATAATTCAACCATAGAATGTAGTTTCACGTACTTGTGTCTATTTTGTAAATCATTTATAAAACCTGCATGTATTCTCATCCCAAAAATATTAGATTTTAAAAGTGGGACTATAACTCACTTTCACAGATTTTTACTTCGTCGGGAAGTAAGACTTGTCCACTGGTTGATTCACGAACCTATAACAATATATACATATATATCAAAGTATGTTCAAAATATATTTACAACACTTTTAATATATTTTGATGTTTTAAGTTTATTAAGTTAGCTGTCCTCGTTAGTAACCTACAACTAGTTGTCCACAGTTAGATGTACAGAAATAAATCGATAAATATTATCTTGAATCAATCCACGACCCTGTGTATACGTATCTCAGTATTGATCACAACTCAAACTACATATATTTTGGAATCAACCTCAACCCTGTATAGCTAACTCCAACATTCACATATAGAGTGTCTATGGTTGTTCCGAAATATATATAGATGTGTCGACATGATAGGTCGAAACATTGTATACGTGTCTATGGTATCTCAAGATTACATAATATACAATACAAGTTGATTAAGTTATGGTTGGAATAGATTTGTTACCAATTTTCACGTAGCTAAAATGAGAAAAATTATCCAATCTTGTTTTACCCATAACTTCTTCATTTTAAATCCGTTTTGAGTGAATCAAATTGCTATGGTTTCATATTGAACTCTATTTTATGAATCTAAACAGAAAAAGTATAGGTTTATAGTCGGAAAAATAAGTTACAAGTCGTTTTTGTAAAGGTAGTCATTTCAGTCGAAAGAACGACGTCTAGATGACCATTTTAGAAAACATACTTCCACTTTGAGTTTAACCATAATTTTTGGATATAGTTTCATGTTCATAATAACAATCATTTTCTCAGAATAACAACTTTTAAATCAAAGTTTATCATAGTTTTTAATTAACTAACCCAAAACAGCCCGCGGTGTTACTACGACGGCGTAAATTCGGTTTTACGGTGTTTTTCGTGTTTCCAGGTTTTAAATCATTAAGTTAGCATATCATATAGATATAGAACATGTGTTTAGTTGATTTTAAAAGTCAAGTTAGAAGGATTAACTTTTGTTTGCGAACAAGTTTAGAATTAACTAAACTATGTTCTAGTGATTACAAGTTTAAACCTTCGAATAAGATAGCTTTATATGTATGAATCGAATGATGTTATGAACATCATTACTACCTTAAGTTCCTTGGATAAACCTACTGGAAAAGAGAAAAATGGATCTAGCTTCAATGGATCCTTGAATGGCTCGAAGTTCTTGAAGCAGAATCATGACACGAAAACAAGTTCAAGTAAGATCATCACTTGAAATAAGATTGTTATAGTTATAGAAATTGAACCAAAGTTTGAATATGATTATTACCTTGTATTAGAATGATAACCTACTGTAAGAAACAAAGATTTCTTGAGGTTGGATGATCACCTTACAAGATTGGAAGTGAGCTAGCAAACTTGAAAGTATTCTTGATTTTATGAAACTAGAACTTTTGGAATTTATGAAGAACACTTAGAACTTGAAGATAGAACTTGAGAGAGATCAATTAGATGAAGAAAATTGAAGAATGAAAGTGTTTGTAGGTGTTTTTGGTCGTTGGTGTATGGATTAGATATAAAGGATATGTAATTTTGTTTTCATGTAAATAAGTCATGAATGATTACTCATATTTTTGTAATTTTATGAGATATTTCATGCTAGTTGCCAAATGATGGTTCCCACATGTGTTAGGTGACTCACATGGGCTGCTAAGAGCTGATCATTGGAGTGTATATACCAATAGTACATACATCTAAAAGCTGTGTATTGTACGAGTACGAATACGGGTGCATACGAGTAGAATTGTTGATGAAACTGAACGAGGATGTAATTGTAAGCATTTTTTTTAAGTAGAAGTATTTTGATAAGTGTATTGAAGTCTTTCAAAAGTATATAAATACATATTAAAACACTACATGTATATACATTTTAACTGAGTCGTTAAGTCATCGTTAGTCGTTACATGTAAGTGTTGTTTTGAAACCTTTAGGTTAACGATCTTGTTAAATGTTGTTAACCCAATGTTTATAATATCAAATGAGATTTTAAATTATTATATTATCATGATATTATCATGTATGAATATCTCTTAATATGATATATATACATTAAATGTCTTTACAACGATAATCGTTACATATATGTCTCGTTTAAAAATCATTAAGTTAGTAGTCTTGTTTTTACATATGTAGTTCATTGTTAATATACTTAATGATATGTTTACTTATCATAGTATCATGTTAACTATATATATATCCATATATATGTCATCATATAGTTTTTACAAGTTTTAACGTTCGTGAATCACCGGTCTACTTGGGTGGTCAATTGTCTATATGAAACATATTTCAATTAATCAAGTCTTAACAAGTTTGATTGCTTAACATGTTGGAAACATTTAATCATGTAAATATCAATCTCAATTAATATATATAAACATGGAAAAGTTCGGGTCACTACAGTACCTACCCGTTAAATAAATTTCGTCCCGAAATTTTAAGTTGTTGAAGGTGTTGACGAATATTCTGGAAATAGATGCGGGTATTTCTTCTTCATCTGATCTTCATGCTCCCAGGTGAACTCGGGTCCTCTACGAGCATTCCATCGAACCTTAACAATTGGTATCTTGTTTTGCTTAAGTCTTTTAACCTCACGATCCATTATTTCGACGGGTTCTTTGATGAATTGAAGTTTTTCGTTGATTTGGATTTCATCTAACGGAATAGTGAGATCTTCTTTAGCAAAACATTTCTTCAAATTCGAGACGTGGAAAGTGTTATGTACAGCCGCGAGTTGTTGAGGTAACTCAAGTCGGTAAGCTACTGGTCCGACACGATCAATAATCTTGAATGGTCCAATATACCTTGGATTTAATTTCCCTCGTTTACCAAATCGAACAACGCCTTTCCAAGGTGCAACTTTAAGCATGACCATCTCTCCAATTTCAAATTCTATATCTTTTCTTTTAATGTCAGCGTAGCTCTTTTGTCGACTTTGGGCGGTTTTCAACCGTTGTTGAATTTGGATGATCTTCTCGGTAGTTTCTTGTATAATCTCCAGACCCGTAATCTGTCTATCCCCCACTTCACTCCAACAAATCGGAGACCTGCACTTTCTACCATAAAGTGCTTCAAACGGCGCCATCTTAATGCTTGAATGGTAGCTGTTGTTGTAGGAAAATTCTGGTAACGGTAGATGTCGATCCCAACTGTTTCCGAAATCAATAACACATGCTCGTAGCATGTCTTCAAGTGTTTGTATCGTCCTTTTGCTCTGCCCATCAGTTTGTGGATGATAGGCAGTACTCATGTCTAGACGAGTTCCTAATGCTTGCTGTAATGTCTGCCAGAATCTTGAAATAAATCTGCCATCCCTATCAGAGATAATAGAGATTGGTATTCCATGTCTGGAGACGACTTCCTTCAAATACAGTCGTGCTAACTTCTCCATCTTGTCATCTTCTCTTATTGGCAGGAAGTGTGCTGATTTGGTGAGACGATCAACTATTACCCAAATAGTATCAAAACCACTTGCAATCCTTGGCAATTTAGTGATGAAATCCATGGTAATGTTTTCCCATTTCCATTCCGGGATTTCGGGTTGTTGAAGTAGACCTGATGGTTTCTGATGCTTAGCTTTGACCTTAGAACACGTCAAACATTCTCCTACGTATTTAGCAACATCGGCTTTCATACCCGGCCACCAAAAATGTTTCTTGAGATCCTTGTACATCTTCCCCGTTCCAGGATGTATTGAGTATCTGGTTTTATGAGCTTCTCTAAGTACCATTTCTCTCATATCTCCAAATTTTGGTACCCAAATCCTTTCAGCCCTATACTGGGTTCCGTCTTCTCGAATATTAAGATGTTTCTCCGATCCTTTGGGTATTTCATCCTTTAAATTTCCCTCTTTTAAAACTCCTTGTTGCGCCTCCTTTATTTGAGTAGTAAGGTTATTATGAATCATTATATTCATAGATTTTACTCGAATGGGTTCTCTGTCCTTCCTGCTCAAGGCATCGGCTACCACATTTGCCTTCCCCGGGTGGTAACGAATCTCAAAGTCGTAATCATTCAATAATTCAATCCACCTACGCTGCCTCATATTCAGTTGTTTCTGATTAAATATGTGTTGAAGACTTTTGTGGTCGGTATATTTAATACTTTTGACCCCATATAAGTAGTGCCTCCAAGTCTTTAATGCAAAAACAACCGCGCCTAATTCCAAATCATGCGTCGTATAATTTTGTTCGTGAATCTTCAATTGTCTAGACGCATAAGCAATCACCTTCGTTCGTTGCATTAATACACAACCGAGACCTTGCTTTGATGCGTCACAATAAATCACAAAATCATCATTCCCTTCAGGCAATGACAATATAGGTGCCGTAGTTAGCTTTTTCTTCAATAACTGAAACGCTTTCTCTTGTTCATCATTCCATTCAAATTTCTTCCCTTTATGCGTTAATGCAGTCAAGGGTTTTGCTATTCTGGAAAAGTCTTGGATGAACCTTCTGTAGTAACCAGCTAGTCCTAAAAACTGGCGTATGTGTTTCGGAGTTTTCGGGGTTTCCCACTTTTCAACAGTTTCTATCTTTGCCGGATCTACCTTAATACCTTCTTTGTTCACTATGTGACCGAGGAAGTGAATTTCTTCCAACCAAAATGCACACTTTGAAAACTTAGCGTACAATTCTTCCTTCCTCAATACTTCTAACACCTTTCTCAAATGTTCACCGTGTTCTTGGTCATTCTTTGAGTAAATAAGTATGTCATCAATGAAAACAATGACAAACTTGTCAAGGTATGGTCCACACACTAGGTTCATAAGGTCCATGAACACAGCTGGTGCATTAGTTAAACCAAATGGCATGACCATAAACTCGTAATGACCGTAACGTGTTCTGAAAGCAGTCTTTGGAATATCATCTTCTTTCACCCGCATTTGATGATACCCGGAACGTAAGTCAATCTTTGAATAAACAGACGAGCCTTGTAGTTGATCAAATAAGTCGTCGATTCTCGGTATTGGGTAGCGGTTCTTGATGGTAAGTTTATTCAACTCTCGGTAGTCGATACACAACCTGAATGTACCATCTTTCTTCTTGACAAACAAAACAGGAGCTCCCCACGGTGATGTGCTTGGTTGAATGAAACCACGCTCTAAAAGTTCTTGTAATTGGCTTTGCAGTTCTTTCATCTCACTGGGTGCGAGTCTGTAAGGAGCACGAGCTTTTGTTGCAGCTCCTGGTACAAGATCTATTTGAAATTCTACGGATCGATGTGGGGGTAATTCCGGTAATTCTTTCGGAAATACATCGGGAAATTCTTTTGCAATGGGAACATCATTGATGCTCTTTTCTTCAGTTTGTACTTTCTCGACGTGTGCTAGAATAGCATAGCAACCTTTTCTTATTAGTTTTTGTGCCTTCAAATTACTAATAAGATGTAGCTTCGTGTTGCCCTTTTCTCCGTACACCATTAAGGGTTTTCCTTTTTCTCGTATAATGCGAATTGCATTTTTGTAACAAACGATCTCTGCTTTCACCTCTTTCAACCAGTCCATACCGATTATCACATTAAAACTCCCTAACTCTACTGGTATCAAATCAATCTTAAATGTTTCGCTAACCAGTTTAATTTCTCGATTCCGACATATATTATCTGCTGAAATTAATTTATCATTTGCTAGTTCGAGTAAAAATTTACTATCCAAAGGCGTCAATGGACAACTTAATTTAGCACAAAAATCTCTACTCATATAGCTTCTATCCGCACCCGAATCAAATAAAACGTAAGCAGATTTATTGTCAATAAGAAACGTACCCGTAACAAGCTCCGGGTCTTCCTGTGCCTCTGTCGCATTAATATTGAAAACTCTTCCGCGGCCTTGTCCATTCGTGTTCTCCTGGTTCGGGTAATTTCTAATAATGTGGCCCGGTTTTCCACATTTATAACAAACTACATTGGCATAACTTGCTCTGACACTACTTGCTCCGCCATTACTCGTTCCGACACCATTTGTTCCTTTCGTTTTATTAACCCCTGGTCCGTAGACCTCACACTTCGCCGCGCTATGACCATTTCTTTCACACTTGTTGCAAAATTTGGTGCAGAACCCCGAGTGATACTTTTCACACCTTTGGCATAGCTGCTTCTGATTGTTGTTGTTGTTGCAGTTATTATTGTTGTTGGGATGATTGTTGTAGTTGCTGTTGTTGTTGTTGTTGTTGTTGTTGTTGTTGTTGTTGTTGTTGTTGTTGTTGTTGTTGGGCCGTTTGTTGTAGTTGCGATTGATGTTGCGATTGTTGGGATAATTGTTGCGATTATTGTTGTAATTGCTGTTGTTTTTGTATTGGTGATTCTTATCACCGTTTTGCTCCCACTTTCTTTTGACTTGCTTCACATTGGCCTCTTCAGCAGTCTGTTCTTTAATTCTTTCTTCAATCTGGTTCACTAGTTTGTGAGCCATTCTACATGCCTGTTGTATGGAGGCGGGCTCGTGTGAACTTATATCTTCTTGGATTCTTTCCGGTAATCCTTTCACAAACGCGTCGATCTTCTCTTCCTCATCTTCGAATGCTCCCGGACACAATAGGCACAATTCTGTGAATCGTCTTTCGTACGTGGTAATATCAAATCCTTGGGTTCGTAACCCTCTAAGTTCTGTCTTGAGCTTATTGACCTCGGTTCTGGGACGGTACTTCTCGTTCATCAAGTGCTTGAATGCTGACCACGGTAGTGCGTACGCATCGTCTTGTCCCACTTGCTCTAGATAGGTATTCCACCATGTTAACGTAGAACCTGTGAAGGTATGCGTAGCGTACTTCACTTTGTCCTCTTCAGTACACTTACTTATGGCAAACACCGATTCGACCTTCTCGGTCCACCGTTTCAATCCAATCGGTCCTTCGGTTCCATCAAATTCCAAAGGTTTGCAGGCAGTGAATTCTTTGTAGGTGCATCCTACACGATTTCCTGTACTGCTAGATCCAAGGTTATTGTTGGTATGTAGCGCAGCCTGTACTGCGGCTATGTTTGAAGCTAGAAAAGTACGGAATTCCTCTTCATTCATATTCACGGTGTGTCGAGTAGTCGGTGCCATTTCCTTCAAAATAGTCAAATGGAACAAGTTAATCATACAGAATATTAAGAGTAGTTAATAGTATTTCGTAGCATAATATGAACTCATTTATAAAAGCTTTTTCTTCATATTAGCGTTTTATAAGTTTAAATTCGGGTAGTACCTACCCGTTAAGTTCATACTTAGTAGCTAATATACAATTCAACTACTACAATTCTATATGAAAAACTGATTATAATAATATTTCGTGTTCAAACTTTTATACAATATTTTACAAACTTACAATACCGCTTATTTTACATAAAGCATGAAATATAGCACGCAATAACTTTGATACAAGATAGTTGTGAAGATAATTCTAGCTAGTACACAAGTCGTTCAGCAAAGGCAATAAAGACACGTAATTCATACGTCCAGAAACAAGTCATGCATTCTGGTTTTACTAGGATTACTTCCCATCCTTGGTCTTGTGGAACATAACTGTTATGGCCGTTGATAAGACAGCGTGTTGTAACGTCGTCAAAGGGACGAGGGTTACGTAATGTCCAACAGTCCCGTAACAATCTAAAAACCTCATTTCTTACCCCAATTACCGACTCCGTCACTTGTGGAAACGTTTTGTTTAATAGTTGTAGCCCGATGTTCTTGTTCTCACTTTGGTGAGAAGCGAACATTACTAATCCGTAAGCATAACATGCTTCTTTATGTTGCATGTTAGCCGCTTTTTCTAAATCACGAAGTCCAATATTCGGATATATTGAGTCAAAATAATTTCTTAACCCGTTGCGTAAAATAGCATTTGGGTTTCCCGCAATATATGCGTCAAAGTAAACACATCGTAACTTATGGGTTTCCCAATGTGATATCCCCCATCTTTCAAACGAAAGTCTCTTATAAACCAAGACATTCTTGGAACGTTCTTCGAATGTCTTACAAACTGATCTCGCCTTAAATAGTTGTGCCGAGGAATTCTGACCGACTCTAGACAAGATTTCATCAATCATGTCTCCTGGTAGGTCTCTTAAAATATTGGGTTGTCTATCCATTTTGTGTTTTTATACTGTAAAATAGACAAGAGTTAGATTCATAAATAAAAATTTCTTATTAATACAAGCAATTTTTACATATATCATAAAGCATAAGCACACTATATTACATATATTACACCACACGAATATAACTATCTTATTCCGACTCGCTCGTTTCTTCTTGTTCGGTTTTGGTTCGTTTTGCCAAGTTTCTAGGGATATATGATGTTCCCCTAATACGAGCCGTCGTTGTCCACATTGGTTTAGAAAAACCTGGTGGTTTAGAGGTTCCCGGGTCATTGTTACAACTTAAGGACTTCGGGGGTTGACGATACATATAAAGTTCATCGGGGTTGGAATTAGATTTCTCTATTTTTATGCCCTTTCCCTTATTATTTTCTTTTGCCTTTTTAAATTCAGTTGGGGTAATTTCTATAACATTATCGGAATTCTCGTCGGAATCCGATTCATCGGAGAATTGGTAATCCTCCCAATATTTTGCTTCCTTGGTGGAAACACCATTGACCATAATTAACCTTGGTCGGTTGGTTGAGGATTCTCTTTTACTTAACCGTTTTATTATTTCCCCTACCGGTTCTATTTCTTCTTCCGGTTCCGATTCTTCTTCCGGTTCCGATTCTTCTTCCGGTTCCGACTCTTCTTCCGGTTCCTCTTCGGGAACTTGTGAATCAGTCCACGAATCATTTCAATTTACATTTGACTCTTCATTATTATTAGGTGAGTCAATGGGACTTGTTCTAGAGGTAGACATCTATCACATAATATCAAACACGTTAAGAGATTAATATATCACATAATATTCATATGTTAAAAATATATAGTTTCCAATAAAAATGTTAAGCAATCATTTTTAAAGAAAACACGGTCGAAGTCCAGACTCACTAATGCATCCTAACAAACTTGATAAGACACACTAATGCAAATTTTCTGGTTCTCTAAGACCAACGCTCGGATACTAACTGAAATGTCCCGTTCATATTGATTAAAAACGTTCCATATTAATTGATTTCGTTGCGAGGTTTTGACCTCTATATGAGACGTTTTTCAAAGACTGCATTCATTTTTAAAACAAACCATAACCTTTATTTCATAGATAAAGGTTTTAAAAAGCTTTACGTAGATTATCAAATAATGATAATCTAAAATATCCTGTTTACACACGACCATTACATAATGGTTTACAATACAAATATGTTACAAAAAAATAAGTTTCTTGAATGCAGTTTTTACACAATATCATACAAGCATGGACTCCAAATCTCGTCCTTATTTAAGTATGCAACAGCGGAAGCTCTTAATAATCACCTGAGAATAAACATGCTTAAAACGTCAACAAAAATGTTGGTGAGTTATAGGTTTAACCTATATATATCAAATCATAGTAATAGACCACAAGATTTCATATTTCAATACACATCCCATACATAGAGATAAAAATCATTCATATGGTGAACACCTGGTAACCGACATTAACAAGATGCATATATAAGAATATCCCCATCATTCCAGGACACCCTTCGGATATGATATATATTTCGAAGTACTAAAGCATCCGGTACTTTGGATGGGGCTTGTTGGGCCCGATAGATCTATCTTTAGGATTCGCGTCAATTAGGGTGTCTGTTCCCTAATTCTTAGATTACCAGACTTAATAAAAAGAGGCATATTCGATTTCGATAATTCAACCATAGAATGTAGTTTCACGTACTTGTGTCTATTTTGTAAATCATTTATAAAACCTGCATGTATTCTCATCCCAAAAATATTAGATTTTAAAAGTGGGACTATAACTCACTTTCACAGATTTTTACTTCGTCGGGAAGTAAGACTTGGCCACTGGTTGATTCACGAACCTATAACAATATATACATATATATCAAAGTATGTTCAAAATATATTTACAACACTTTTAATATATTTTGATGTTTTAAGTTTATTAAGTTAGCTGTCCTCGTTAGTAACCTACAACTAGTTGTCCACAGTTAGATGTACAGAAATAAATCGATAAATATTATCTTGAATCAATCCACGACCCTGTGTATATGTATCTCAGTATTGATCACAACTCAAACTATATATATTTTGGAATCAACCTCAACCCTGTATAGCTAACTCCAACATTCACATATAGAGTGTCTATGGTTGTTCCGAAATATATATAGATGTGTCGACATGATAGGTCGAAACATTGTATACGTGTCTATGGTATCTCAAGATTACATAATATACAATACAAGTTGATTAAGTTATGGTTGGAATAGATTTGTTACCAATTTTCACGTAGCTAAAATGAGAAAAATTATCCAATCTTGTTTTACCCATAACTTCTTCATTTTAAATCCGTTTTGAGTGAATCAAATTGCTATGGTTTCATATTGAACTCTATTTTATGAATCTAAACAGAAAAAGTATAGGTTTATAGTCGGAAAAATAAGTTACAAGTCGTTTTTGTAAAGGTAGTCATTTCAGTCGAAAGAACGACGTCTAGATGACCATTTTAGAAAACATACTTCCACTTTGAGTTTAACCATAATTTTTGGATATAGTTTCATGTTCATAATAACAATCATTTTCTCAGAATAACAACTTTTAAATCAAAGTTTATCATAGTTTTTAATTAACTAACCCAAAACAGCCCGCGGTGTTACTACGACGGCGTAAATCCGGTTTTACGGTGTTTTTCGTGTTTCCAGGTTTTAAATCATTAAGTTAGCATATCATATAGATATAGAACATGTGTTTAGTTTATTTTAAAAGTCAAGTTAGAAGGATTAACTTTTGTTTGCGAACAAGTTTAGAATTAACTAAACTATGTTCTAGTGATTACAAGTTTAAACCTTCGAATAAGATAGCTTTATATGTATGAATCGAATGATGTTATGAACATCATTACTACCTTAAGTTCCTTGGATAAACCTACTGGAAAAGAGAAAAATGGATCTAGCTTCAATGGATCCTTGGATGGCTCGAAGTTCTTGAAGCAGAATCATGACACGAAAACAAGTTCAAGTAAGATCATCACTTGAAATAAGATTGTTATAGTTATAGAAATTGAACCAAAGTTTGAATATGATTATTACCTTGTATTAGAATGATAACCTACTGTAAGAAACAAAGATTTCTTGAGGTTGGATGATCACCTTACAAGATTGGAAGTGAGCTAGCAAACTTGAAAGTATTCTTGATTTTATGAAACTAGAACTTTTGGAATTTATGAAGAACACTTAGAACTTGAAGATAGAACTTGAGAGAGATCAATTAGATGAAGAAAATTGAAGAATGAAAGTGTTTGTAGGTGTTTTTGGTCGTTGGTGTATGGATTAGATATAAAGGATATGTAATTTTGTTTTCATGTAAATAAGTCATGAATGATTACTCATATTTTTGTAATTTTATGAGATATTTCATGCTAGTTGCCAAATGATGGTTCCCACATGTATTAGGTGACTCACATGGGCTGCTAAGAGCTGATCATTGGAGTGTATATACCAATAGTACATACATCTAAAAGCTGTGTATTGTACGAGTACGAATACGGGTGCATACGAGTAGAATTGTTGATGAAACTGAACGAGGATGTAATTGTAAGCATTTTTGTTAAGTAGAAGTATTTTGATAAGTGTATTGAAGTCTTTCAAAAGTGTATAAATACATATTAAAACACTACATGTATATACATTTTAACTGAGTCGTTAAGTCATCGTTAGTCGTTACATGTAAGTGTTGTTTTGAAACCTTTAGGTTAACGATCTTGTTAAATGTTGTTAACCCAATGTTTATAATATCAAATGAGATTTTAAATTATTATATTATCATGATATTATCATGTATGAATATCTCTTAATATGATATATATACATTAAATGTCTTTACAACGATAATCGTTACATATATGTCTCGTTTAAAAATCATTAAGTTAGTAGTCTTGTTTTTACATATGTAGTTCATTGTTAATATACTTAATGATATGTTTACTTATCATAGTATCATGTTAACTATATATATATCCATATATATGTCATCATATAGTTTTTACAAGTTTTAACGTTCGTGAATCACCGGTCAACTTGGGTGGTCAATTGTCTATATGAAACATATTTCAATTAATCAAGTCTTAACAAGTTTGATTGCTTAACATGTTGGAAACATTTAATCATGTAAATATCAATCTCAATTAATATATATAAACATGGAAAAGTTCAGGTCACTACAATTGGAGTGTATATACCAATAGTACATACATCTAAAAGCTGTGTATTGTACGAGTACGAATACGGGAGCATATGAGTAGAATTGTTGATGAAACTGAACGAGGATGTAATTGTAAGCATTTTTGTTAAGTAGAAGTATTTTGATAAGTGTCTTGAAGTCTTTCAAAAGTGTATGAATACATATTAAAACACTACATGTATATACATTTTAACTGAGTCGTTAAGTCATCGTTAGTCGTTACATGTAAATGTTGTTTTGAAACCTTTAGGTTAACGATCTTGTTGAATGTTGTTAACCCATTGTTTATTATAACAAATGAGATGTTAAATTGTTATATTATCATGATATTATGATATATAATATATCTTAGTATGATATATATACAGTTAAATGTCGTTACAACGATAATCGTTACATATATGTCTCGTTTCGAAATCATTAAGTTAGTAGTCTTATTTTTACATATGTATTTCATTGTTAATACACTTCATAATATATTTACTTATCATTTAACATAATTAACCAAGTGTATCAATATCTTAATATGATTCATATGTACCTAGTAAGACGTTGTTATAACGATAATCGTTATATATATCGTTTTCGAGTTTCTTAAATTAATAGTCTCATTTTTATGTATATAACTCATTGTTAAAATACCTAATGAGATACATACTTATAATAAAATCATGTTAACTATATATATAACCATATATATGTCATCGTATAGTTTTTACAAGTTTTAACGTTCGTGAATCACCGGTCAACTTGGGTGGTCAATTGTCTATATGAAACCTATTTCAATTAAACAAGTCTTAACAAGTTTGATTGCTTAACATGTTGGAAACACTTAATCATGTAAATAAAAATTTCATTTAATATATATATAAAATGGAAAAGTTTGGGTCACTACAATGATTATTTATGTTAAAATAATGAACTCACCAACCTTTTGGTTGACACTTTAAAGCATGTTTATTCTCAGGTACGAAAGAAATCTTCCGCTGTGCAATTGCTCATTTTAAAGATATTATTTTGAGTCATTCATGACATATTTCAAAAGACGTTGCATTCGAGTCGTTGAATTCTTCAAGATTATTGTTAAGTCAAATATAGTTAGATATATTATGAAATGGTATGCATGTCGTCAACTTTCGATGTAATGAAAGATTGACTTTTCAAAAACGAATGCAATGTTTGTAAAATGTATCATATAGAGGTCAAGTACCTCACGATGTAATCAACTGTTGTGAAATGTTTATAATCGATATGGACTTCGTCCGGATGGATTAGGACGGGTCTCTACACATCAAGAGAGATAGACGTTGTACTAGCAAGTTAATGCGAGGTGCTCGCGTAACAATGACTAGCTACCATTGTTACGGGTGCAAATCGTGTCAAACAAGCGATGTACGATGAATGTTGAGCAAGATAGGGCTGTAAGGTGTATATGTGCACTCACACACATACACACACACACACATATATATATATATATATATATATATATATATATATATATATATATATATATATATATATATATATATATATATATATATATATATATATATATATATATATATATATATATATATATATATATATGTTACATATATATGTTATGTCTTTTCGTTTCGATGTTTAACCTCTTCTGTTTTATAGAATGAAGATGAGAAACGGACACGACACCGATAATGGGGGGACGAGCGAGGACCCCGAGTTCACGGCCAAGGTTGAGGCCATTTTGAAAAGTCATCATATGTCTTTCCTAGAAGATGTTAAGAAGATGTTTCTAGATACGATTGACAAGCAATTAGTCAATGTAGTAAAGGAACAAATTAAGGTTGTCCTTCAAGAGGATAACGTTGGAAGGCGTGACTTTTTCTACAAAAATTTCAAATATGCTCAACCTCCCACTTTTGAGGGCGAACGGGACCCACTTAAGAGTGCCTGATGGATCTCCGATATGGTGGGAGCTTTTCGTATTTATGAATGCCCTCTTGATAAAAAGACGAGGTACGGTTGTAGCATGTTGAGGGGCGTTGCCAAGTTATGGTGGGACGCAAAGATCCAAGTTTATGGTGAAGAACAATGCATGGAATTCACTTGGGATGAATTCAAGGCGGAATTTTTTGACGAATATCGAACTTCGGCCGATCTTACAAGGCTTAAGGAAAAATTACGTTCCATAAGGCAAGGGTCGATGGATTTGAACACTCTCAAATTCGTTTTCTTGTCCAAGACCCAATTTTGCCCGGAGTATGTCGGGAATGATAAAATGTTGAAGGAAGACTTCTAGCGAATCTTGAACGATATTTATCAAGAGAATATTAGTGTAAATGTGGTGAAGAGTTTTGATGAGTTGTTCAATATGGCCAAAGGTTTTGAGGCGCTTGTGTTGAGAAAGAGTGGCTTTACTTTTGGCAAAAGGAAGTTTGAAGCTACTAGTCATTCGAACTTTTCAAACAAGAAGAACAAGAAGGGCTTCGAGAGTTTTGGTAGTGTGAAGAAAGGTGCTTCCGGAGATTTTCCTTATGTTTGTCACAATTGTGGATGAAAGGGGAATATGGCCCGTGATGAAATGTCCCGTTCTTATTGATTAAAAACGTTCCATATTAATTGATTTCGTTGTGAGATTTTGACCTCTATATGAGACGTTTTTCAAAGACTGCATTCATTTTAAAACAAACCATAACCTTTATTTCATCAATAAAGGTTTAAAAAGCTTTACGTAGATTATCAAATAATGATAATCTAAAATATCCTGTTTACACACGACCATTACATAATGGTTTACAATACAAATATGTTACAAAAAAATAAGTTTCTTGAATGCAGTTTTTACACAATATCATACAAGCATGGACTCCAAATCACGTCCTTATTTAAGTATGCGACAGCGGAAGCTCTTAATAATCACCTGAGAATAAACATGCTTAAAACGTCAACAAAAATGTTGGTGAGTTATAGGTATAACCTATATATATCAAATCATAATAATAGACCACAAGATTTCATATTTCAATACACATCCCATACATAGAGATAAAAATCATTCATATGGTGAACACCTGGTAATCGACATTAACAAGATGCATATATAAGAATATCTCCATCATTCCGGGACACCCTTCGGATATGATATAAATTTCGAAGTACTAAAGCATCCGGTACTTTGGATGGGGTTTGTTAGGCCCAATAGGTCTATCTTTAGGATTCGCGTCAATTAGGGTGTCTGTTCCCTAATTCTTAGATTACCAGACTTAATAAAAAAGGGCATATTCGATTTCGATAATTCAACCATAGAATGTAGTTTCACGTACTTGTGTCTATTTTGTAAATCATTTATAAAACCTGCATGTATTCTCATCCCAAAAATATTAGATTTTAAAAGTGGGACTATAACTCACCTTCATAGATTTTTAATTCGTCGGGAAGTAAGACTTGGCCACTGGTTGATTCACGAACCTATAACAATATATACATATATATCAAAGTATGTTCAAAATATATTTACAACACTTTTAATATATTTTGATGTTTTAAGTTTATTAAGTCAGCTGTCCTCGTTAGTAACCTACAACTAGTTGTCCACAGTTAGATGTACAGAAATAAATCGATAAATATTATCTTGAATCAATCCATGACCCAGTGTATACGTATCTCAGTATTGATCACAACTCAAACTATATATATTTTGGAATCAACCTCAACCCTGTATAGCTAACTCCAACATTCACATATAGAGTGTCTATGGTTGTTCCGAAATATATACAGATGTGTCGACATGATAGGTCGAAACATTGTATACGTGTCTATGGTATCTCAAGATTACATAATATACAATACAAGTTGATTAAGTTATGGTTGGAATAGATTTGTTACCAATTTTCACGTAGCTAAAATGAGAAAAATTATCCAATCTTGTTTTACCCATAACTTCTTCATTTTAAATCCGTTTTGAGTGAATCAAATTGCTATGGTTTCATATTGAACTCTATTTTATGAATATAAACAGAAAAAGTATAGGTTTATAGTCATAAAAATAAGTTACAAGTTATTTTTGTAAAGGTAGTCATTTCAGTCGAAAGAACGACGTCTAGATGACCATTTTAGAAAACATACTTCCACTTTGAGTTTAACCATAATTTTTGGATATAGTTTCATGTTCATAATAACAATCATTTTCTCAGAATAACAACTTTTAAATCAAAGTTTATCATAGTTTTTAATTAACTAACCCAAAACAGCCTCGGTGTTACTACGACGGCGTAAATCCGGTTTTACGGTGTTTTTCGTGTTTCCAGGTTTTAAATCATTAAGTTAGCATATCATATAGATATAGAACATGTGTTTAGTTGATTTTAAAGGTCAAGTTAGAAGGATTAACTTTTGTTTGCGAACAAGTTTAGAATTAACTAAACTATGTTCTAGTGATTACAAGTTTAAACCTTCGAATAAGATACCTTTATATGTATGAATCGAATGATGTTATGAACATCATTACTACCTTAAGTTCCTTGGATAAACCTACTGGAAAAGAAAAAAATGGATCTAGCTTCAACGGATCCTTGGATGGCTCGAAGTTCTTGAAGCAGAATCATGACACGAAAACAAGTTCAAGTAAGATCATCACTTGAAATAAGATTGTTATAGTTATAGAAATTGAACCAAAGTTTGAATATGATTATTACCTTGTATTAGAATGATAACCTACTGTAAGAAACAAAGATTTCTTGAGGTTGGATGATCACCTTACAAGATTGGAAGTGAGCTAGCAAACTTGAAAGTATTCTTGATTTTATGTAACTAGAACTTGTAGAATATATGAAGAACACTTAGAACTTGAAGATAGAACTTGAGAGATCAATTAGATGAAGAAAATTGAAGAATGAAAGTGTTTGTAGGTGTTTTTGGTCGTTGGTGTATGGATTAGATATAAAGGATATGTAATTTTGTTTTCATGTAAATAAGTCTTGACTCATATTTTTGTAATTTTATGAGATATTTCATGCTAGTTGCCAAATGATGGTTCCCACATGTGTTAGGTGACTCACATGGGCTGCTAAGAGCTGATCATTAGAGTGTATATACTAATAGTACATACATCTAAAAGCTGTGTATTGTACGAGTACGAATACGAGTGCATACGAGTAGAATTGTTGATGAAACTGAACGAGGATGTAATTGTAAGCATTTTTGTTAAGTAGAAGTATTTTGATAAGTGTATTGAAGTCTTTCAAAAGTGTATAAATACATATTAAAACACTACATGTATATACATTTTAACTGAGTCGTTAAGTCATCGTTAGTCGTTACATGTAAGTGTTGTTTTGAAACCTTTAGGTTAACGATCTTGTTAAATGTTGTTAACCCAATGTTTATAATATCAAATGAGATTTTAAATTATTATATTATCATGATATTATCATGTATGAAAATCTCTTAATATGATATATATACATTAAATGTCTTTACAACGATAATCGTTACATATATGTCTCGTTTAAAAATCATTAAGTTAGTAGTCTTGTTTTTACATATGTAGTTCATTGTTAATATACTTAATGATATGTTTACT
Source organism: Rutidosis leptorrhynchoides (assembly GCF_046630445.1). NCBI lineage: Eukaryota > Viridiplantae > Streptophyta > Magnoliopsida > Asterales > Asteraceae > Rutidosis > Rutidosis leptorrhynchoides. The sequence goes on from NC_092340.1 coordinate 207,597,891, forward strand.
TATCATAGTATCATGTTAACTATATATATATCCATATATATGTCATCATATAGTTTTTACAAGTTTTAACGTTCGTGAATCACCGGTCAACTTGGGTGGTCAATTGTCTATATGAAACATATTTCAATTAATCAAGTCTTAACAAGTTTGATTGCTTAACATGTTGGAAACATTTAATCATGTAAATATCAATCTCAATTAATATATATAAACATGGAAAAGTTCGGGTCACTACACGTGATTGCATCAAACCATCTATTACAACCAAACTTACTTGTTACAATTGTGGTAAAGATGGGCACCGAAGGCCGGAGTGTCCCGATTTGAATAATGATAATGTTAAGAGGTTAGAGAAGGTGACGAGCACGGCTAAGGGGCGAAACTATTTGATGACCAATGATGAGGCCAAGCAATCCAATGAAGTTGTCTCATGTACTTTCATGGTTAACTCTAATCCGGCAAGGATATTATTTGATAGCGGTACTAATTTGTCTTTTGTGTCGCCTCGATTTGTGCCTAAGCTTAACAAACCACTAGCTAAGTTAAGTCATCCGGTAGAAGTTGATATAGCGGATGGTAAGACGGTGCTAGGGGTTGATGTGTGTAAGGATTGTAATGTTGTGTTTGGTACCGAAACGTTTAAAATTGATCTCATTCCGATGACTTTGGGTGAGTTTGATATTTTTGTGGGTATGGATTGGCTCGATCGTTATAGAGCCGATATTGCATGCCATGATAAGTTCATTCGTTTCAAGACCCCAAGTGGGGGAGAGTTGATTATTCATGGCGATAAACGAAGAAGACTAGTACCATTATGCACTTATGCACGGGCACGACGTTTTCTTAAGAGTGGTGGTATGGTTTATCTTGCCCATGTAGTTGATACTCGTGATGAGCCACCATCCATTCGTGAAATTCCGGTGGTTAATGAATTTGAAGATGTTTTTTCGGATGAATTACCAGGTGTTCCGGTGAAAAGACAAGTCGAATTTCGCATTGAGTTGGTTCCGGGAGCTACTCCCATTGCTAAAACTCCTTATCGTTTAGCGCCGATGAAAATGCAAGAATTGTTAAATCAAACCCAAGAGTTACTTGAAAAGGCTTTTATTCGACCGAGTTCCTCGCCATGGGGTGCTCCGGTTTTGTTTGTGAAAAAGAAAGATGGTAGTGTGCAGATGTGCATCGATTATCGGGAGTTGAACAAAGTGACAATCAAGAATCGTTATCCCTTGCCTCAGATTGACGATTTGTTTGACCAACTCCAAGGTGCAACGTATTTTTCTAAGATTGACTTACGATCTGGCTATCATCAAGTGCGGGTCCGTGAGGAAGACATAGAGAAAACGGCTTTCCGAACTCGTTACGGGCATTTTGAGTTTGTAGTTATGCCTTTTGGTCTTACGAATGCATCGGCAACATTCACGGATCTTATGAACCGAGTGTACAGGTTGGACAAGTCCGTAATTGTGTTCATTGATGACATACTTGTTTATTCTAAGAGTATGAAGGAACATGAGCACCATTTACGTGAAGTGTTGAAGACGTTGCGGAAGGAGAAGTTGTATGCTAAATTCTCCAAATGTGAATTTTGGCTAAGGGAAGTTCAATTCCTTGGCCATATTGTGAATAAAGAAGGTATTCAAGTAGATCCAGGGAAAATAGAAACGGTGAAGAATTGGGGAAAACCGACTACGCCTACGAAAATTCGAAGTTTTCTCGGGTTGGCCGGTTATTATCGTCGGTTTATCCAAGACTTTTCTAAAATTGCTTCTCCTTTGATGAAGTTAACAAGGAAGAACGTGAGGTTTAATTGGGAAAACGAGCAAGAAATTGCTTTCCAATTATTGAAGGAAAATTGTGTCAAGCTCCGGTGTTGGTATTACTGGAAGGAATTGAAGATATGACGGTTTATTGTGATGCTTCATTAAATGGAATCGGGTGTGTTCTAATGCAAAGAGGTAAAGTCATCGCTTACGCCTCTCGACAATTAAAGGAAAACGAAAAGAGATACCCGACTCATGATCTTGAATTGGTGGAGTGGTACATGCGTTGAAAATTTGGCGCCACTACTTGTATGGTGTCAAGTGTACGATTTATTCGGATCATAAGAGTTTGAAACACCTCTTTAACCACGAGATTTGAATTATCGTCAACGTAGGTGGATGGATGTGGTAAAGGATTATGATTGCGAAATACTTTATCATCCGGGTAAGGTGAACGTGGTCGCGAATTCGTTAAGTCGAAAGAGTCAACATCCAGCAATACGAGTAGGGTCGTTACGCATGATCATTACTAACGATTTTCTTGTAAAGCTTGGTGAGATTCAAATAGAAGCGTACGTTCACAACAAACATGAAGAGCGGATTGTGGGGCAAACAGAGTCTATTACTTTAGGTCCGCATGGTTTGTTGTCTTTTCAAGGAAGAGTGTGGGTGCCTAAGATGGGTAACTACCGACAAGTGCTACTTGATGAAGCACATAAGTCAAAGTATTCCATTCATCCGGGTGCAACAAAGATGTACTATGACTTGAAGAAAGAGTATTGGTGGCCCGATATTGTTAAGTATGTTGAACAATGCGTTACGTGTTTGCAAGTTAAAGCCGAACACCAAAAGCCGTATGGTAAGTTACAACCGTTGGAAGTTCCAAAATGGAAATGGGAGCACATTACTGAAAGGACCCGTCCTAATCCATCCGGACAAAGTCCATATTGATTATAAACGATTCACAACAGTTGATTACATCGCGAGGTACTTGACCTCTATATGATACATTTTACAAACATTGCATTCGTTTCTAAAAGACAATCTTTCATTACATCGAAAGTTGACATTATGCATACCATTTCATAATATATCTAACTATATTTGACTTAATAATAATCTTGATAAATTCAATGAATCGAATGCAACATCTTTTGAAATAGACCATGAATGACTCCAAGTAATATTTCTAGAATGAGCAAATGCACAGCGGAAGATTTCTTTCGTAGCTGAGAATAAACATGCTTTAAAGTGTCAACCAAAAGGTTGGTGAGTTCATTAGTTTAACAAAAATAATCATTTCATAATTTTAATATACCACAAGATTACATATTTCCATTTCTCACAAACATACGTCCCATGCATAGAGACTAAAATATCATTCATATGGATTGAACACCTGGTAACCGACATTCACAATATACATATAAGAATATCCCCATCATTCCGGGATCCTCCATCGGACATGATATAAATTTCGAAGTACTAAAGCATCCGGTACTTTGGATGGGGCTTGTTGGGCCCGATAGATCTATCTTTAGAGTTTGCGTCAATTAGGGTGTCTGTTCCCTAATTCTTAGATTACCAGACTTAATAAAAAGGGCATATTCGATTAGATAATCCAACCATAGAATGTAGTTTCGATCACTTGTGTCCATTTCGTAAAACATTTATAAAAGCAGCACATGCATTCTCAGTCCCAAAAATATATATTGCAAAAGCATTTAAAAGGGAGTAATGAAAACTCACGCTTCTAATTATTGTAAAACAGTTAATAAAACATTTGCATGTATTCTCAGCCCCAAAAATGTAAAGAGTAAAAGAGAATCAAATGAACTCACATAATGTATTTTGTAGTAAAAATACATATAACGACAATGGACAAATGTAGGGTTGGCCTCGGATTCACGAACCTAAATCATTTATGTATTTATTAACACACATGATTGTAATCGAACGAATTTATAACATTAGAGATATACTTGTTATTTTAATAAATCATATGTTATATGTTTTAAACATAGTGTTATGTACTAATTGTTATTTGGTAAAATAATACTAATACTAATAAATAAAAAGTTGTGATCTCATTATAATGATAATATTAATGATATAAATAATGTCAATTCAAATATATAAAAAAAATAATAATTTTATTAATAATGTTATTATTTTTTTTATAATAATATAGTTTTAGTGAAAATGATAATTTTAACAATGATGATAATAAAATAAAAAGTATTACTTTTAAAATAAAATTATAATTTTGATAATAACCCTTAATACTAATAATACATAATGTTAATACTAAAAAAAATATAATATTAATGACAATAATAGTTATAATAATAACAATAATAATAATGATAATAATAATAATCGTAATATTAATAAGTATTAGTAATACTACCTATAAAGCTTTCCCAAAAAAAAAAAACACCTCAGCCTGGACTCGAACCCGCAACCTCTAGCTTAAAGACAACACGCCCAACCATCCCTCTATCCTTGCCTTTCTAATTAAAAACCTATACCATATATACTTAATCAATCCCTTCGGCCCAAATAGAATGGCAGCCCAACTGAAGTTCAAAATCGGCCCAGCTTTCAAATATCAAATCTTCACAGCATCTCTTTTCTTAAAAAAAATAATTGTAATAGCCTAGTTTCGAACCTACGACCTCTTGGTTAAACACAACACTCCTAACCAACTGAGCTATTCAGTTATCCTGATTTAAATCGTATGACATATATATTTAACCATTTTCTGTTTGGACTTCTTCTTTTTCTAAAAAAAAAACAGAACCAGAACTATACCTCATCATCAAAATCATCATCGTGATTATCTTTTCATACCCTAACATTATCACTTATCAACATAAAATCATAACCTAATCTTCAACTTCATCGAACATCATCATCATTATCTCATCATCATCGTCTTCGTTATCACCTCCGTAACATCATCATCATTGTTTCATCATTCGTAGGGCAGTAGCAACACAAGGTGGTGGGGTGATGTGAACAGCGAACAAAAAGAAGAGAAAAAAAAATGTAGTTTCTATGCAGGTTCGGTGGTGGCGGTTCAGGGTGGTAACGGGTGGTGATTTTGGGCTGTATAATAGCTGATTTAGGGTGGCTTTGTGGCAGCAGCAAGGCAGCCTGTTCAGGTTGTATGTAGCAGTAAAAAAATAATAATGCAAGAGTGATGAGGGTGGTCGTTATAATGACGGTTTCGCAGGGAAAGAAGAAGAGGAAAAAAATAGAGGTGGTGATATGGGTGTTCATGGTAGATGGCAGTTTGTTGTGGTGGTGAGAGGTGGTTGTGTCATTGAGGAATGTCGAAGAGAACATAATCAAGTAGAAGAGTAAAGTTTGGTCGATGGTTACACAGAAATAAGCATTAGTTGCTAATCATATATTTTACATATACTCCGTATAAGATTTTATATTATGAGTAAAAGATTTTATATTATGAGTAAAAACAAAAACAGTGAGTTCACTTAATAATTTTCCATCTATACTGTGCGAAATAGTAAAGCCATCGCAATTATTTGGATTGTTTTTGCCGACGGTTTTCATGGGATATTAAATCGTGTCCATTGCTAAACAGTTAAAATATACAAGTGTTCCTAAAAATCCCTAATTTTTAAATTAAGTCCATTTATTTATTCTGGTCACTATGGTATAAAATTCGATCATTAACTATTAAATAAAAATTACATTAATTGTTCACTCCCAACTCCAAGTAAAATATAAAAAGTTTTAAAATTCAACAAATAGTTCCTAAATCTATTTTTAATAAGCCTATGATTTATAAAACTCATCTTTCGGATCACCCTTCATTTTAAATTACATAAGTTTCTTTTTAACTCATTTTCTATCATTCGAATGAAAATTTGAGCCTTACCGTCGTTTACTAAATAATTTCAAAATCAGTAAACATATATTCTATACACTTTATTTATATGTATATATATATACTTTCTGAATAATATTTATTATATATTATCCTTATTTACATAAATAATTCTGACCATTACAATTGATGTGCAGCGGGGTGTATATAAAATAGTTATTAAATTTTTACAGGAAATACTATTAAATACGATACAATTTTACACAAGATATTTATTTATTTATAGAATGGATATACTTAAACCTTGCTACAACACTTATAGGCAGTGTACCTAATCGTACAGTAGTGTAGTTTTTAGTAAGTCCGGTTCGTTCCACAGGGAAATCTTTAAACAAAGCTTAACGCTATATTAGTTTACTTTTATAAAAATACAAATATATATATAAGTAATATTATTATTATAAAGGGGGGTTTTTACCGTTTAATGACCGGTTTGTCGATTTTAAAACTTTAGTCGCAGTTAAAACCAAATGTAAAATATTAAAAATAAATACAAGACTTAAATTAAAGCGTAAAGTAAATGACGATAATGAAATTGCGAATAATAAAAGTGCGATAAAATAAACTTGCGATAATTAAAAAGTACGATAATTAAAAGTGCAATTAAATACAATAATAATAAAAATGCGATATTTAGAAGTGCAATTAAATATAAAATAAAGGAAATTAAATATGAAATAAAAGAATTATGCTTATTTAAACTTCCGTTATCATGATGTTTGACGTGTTGATTTTTGTTTTATGCCCATGGGTTAATTGTCCTTTGTCCTGGATTATTTAATATGTCCGTCTGGTTTTTGTCCATAACAGTCCATCAGTCATAAATATAAAGTGCGAGTGTCCTCGTCAAATTATCCTTATACCCGAAGTTAAATATTCCAACTAATTGGGGATTCGAATTGTAACAAGGTTTTAATACTTTGTTTAATGAATACACCAGGTTATCGACTGCGTGTAAACCAAGGTTTTACTACTTTGTTAACAATTACACCAATTACCCTTGAATGTAATTCACCCCTGTTTCAACAAGTTTATTAACTATTAATCCATTTCCGTGTCCGGTTAAATGAACGATTATTCGTACATATAAATACCCCGCCCATCGTGTCCGATTGAGTGTATATGGTAATTTATAGGGACGCCCAATTGTAAATCTTTATATTAACATTAACAAACTATCATTTAGTTAAACAAATATAAAGCCCATTAATAGCCCATAATCTAATTTCCACAAGTGTCGTTCTTTTGTCCAAACCCCAATTATGGTACAAAGCCCAATTACCCAATTTTAGTAATTAGCCCAACATCATGATTACTTCGTTTTAAATAAGCATAATAATAACTTAGCTACGAGACATTAATGTAAAAAGGTTGAACATAACTTACAATGATTAAAAATAGCGTAGCGTTACACGGACAGAATTTCGACTTACACCCTTACAACATTCGCTAACATACCCTTATTATTAGAATTATAATTAAAATTAAAATATAAATTATAAATATATATATATATATATTTTACGTATGAGGAGAAGAAGAAAAAGATGATGAAAATGATCAGAATTCGGTTTGCTTTATAGGGAGTTTCAAAACTGGGGGCTCCGCGACTCGCGGCCTTTTTGGCCTTCAAACTCCGCGAGTCGCGGAGTTTGCTTTTACAGCTCAAAGGAGTTTGGCTCTTTGTTTACCGACAGTTTATAATATATATATAATATATATATAATTAATATAATTAATTATATATTATATTATATTTATATACATAGTTAACTTGTAATTTTTAGTCCGTTGCGTCGAGCGTTGAGAGTTGACTCTGGTCCCGGTTCCGGATTTTCGAACGTCCTTGCGTACAATTTAATATCTTGTACTTTGCGTTTTGAATCTTGTACTCTTGTAATTTCGAGACGTTTCTTATCAATAATTGGAACCTTTTTGATTGTCTTTTGTACTTTTGAGCTTTTTGGTCGTTTGCGTCTTCAATTTGTCGAATCTGTCTTTTGTCTTCACCTTTTATTATTTAAACGAATATCACTTGTAAATAGAACAATTGCAACTAAAAGCTTGTCTTTCTTGAGGAATAATGCTATGAAATATATGTTCGTTTTTAGCATTATCAAATATTCCCACACTTGAGCGTTGCTTGTCCTCAAGCAATATCGTCTTGAAATACTAGAATCACTTCTTTATTCTTCACACTTTGTACATCAGTGATTTCTATACGGCGGTATAAACAATGGTAGTAACGATATGGTTTACAGTCCCACATGACTATAAAAATTTAGATCCATTAAGGAAATTGGATCTTTATGAAAACATTTGATCTTTTGAAAATTAAATCTAGTTTTTACCCTAGATAAGTTTTCCGGAATAACCCTTTACCGGTGTTTGCAAAATATTTTTGTGGGTTTGGTGGGTTTCAGAATTGAAAATTTTAGCTCAAAACTTGCGGTTTTGTGTCACCCACTTGCTAACCTTGTATTTGAATAGCAACACGTCCAGTTTACTTGTCCCGTATATTACCTTTCGGTAAACTACCGTCCAGTTGTAAAGGAAAGCGTTGAACAAGCAACTGTTAAGGCAATGTCCCCTGACATGCTTTTAATTTCGGTATGGCACAAGGTCCTGTCTTTGACCACTATGCAACCACCGTTCTTACGGTTGACACCCGTTTTAGTTCAGGTGACCTAATGAATTCCAGGTGAATTCCTAGGATTTTACGTTCAATGGTAATGAACGCATTGAAAATGGGTTTTCAGAAAACAAATCGGTTTGTAATTTTGATCAAAATATTTTCTCGTTCAAGCTCGAGTTTAGATATCATTGAATTCCATGAGTTTGAATTCTCAATCTTTAAGGTCAATCTCTATGATTGAGTAATATCAGTCTTAAAAGCTGATTTTTAATCTTTAAGGAGATTATCCTTTCTGGGGATCTGATTCATTAGTCTTATCAAGCTAGTTTGCACGGTGCCCCCCCCATTGTACGAGATAAATCCTTCTCATGGTTAGGATAAATCTGACCACTTGGCGACCCTGTTTGATGCTGAGGTCCGTGGATTTCCTGCTGATTTTAGTGATGACTTTTCTAGATTTTTCGTCAACCTACAGCTGGTCTGGACGACAACTTCATGACCTAAATCAAGAAGCGCATGTCTTTTTCGGAAGACTTTACTTCCTTTTAATGATGGAATTGATTCATCGTGTAGATCCATCTCTTCTTTTCTTTTATCGGGTAAAACAGTTTAGTTTAGTCCAAAGCAAAAGTATTTTCAGTTATTTGTTACAGATATATGTGACATATGTTTAAGATAACTTGGTAAATTTTCCCACACTTGGCTTTTATTTTCCTTTTTATCGTCCTCTATTCCATTTTAACTGAATTTTTAACATTTTGGTTTGTTTCTCAATTTATGTCCTTTCCGAGGTTACAATAATTTCGGTGTTAAAACCTAGTTTTATCGTTCATAAATATGTATAAACATGATTTTGAGTTCATTTAATTGAAAATTTTGAAAAATTTTACTAGAATTGGGTAGTCAGTATATAAGACCAGGACTGTTCTTTATTATCAGAGAGCACTAGATTCTAATACAACTACTGCTTTACTAGTATTTTTAATGGTAACCAAGGGTATAAAGTAAAAAATTTTAAAATCCGAAAGAATTTAACCCCTTCCCACACTTAAGATCTTGCAATGCCCTCATTTGCAAGAAATCAGTAACAATTTAAATTATTGAGGGTGATTTGTGTGAAAATGATTAAATTTTACCAAAGTTTCCAAATATATTGGCGTTTGTTTGCTGAATGATAAATGGTGCACATCATTTGTTCATTCCGTCTTGTTGTTATTTCACATATATTTTGCATCTTGTCGTCAAAATTAGTTGCTTTTGCTGAACTTAATGCCAGTCTTTGAAAATGCGTTGTTTTACCCTGTTGTGTACATAAGATAAACTTGCAAACATATATACATATTTTTGAAGTTTGGTATATTACCCCACATTCAAAAATTATTAAAATCTAAGAATAAAAGTTAGATAATTATAAAAATGATTACAATATTAACAAAAGTATTAAACGTATCAATAATTACAAATTACAAAAAAAAATAAGTATACTAGGGATGATACTGGTACCAATAGGGGTTCCAGGCATAACCATAGGTGCTATAGAATGCTTCGGCAGGGTCATACGTAGGATACGGTGGCTGCATCTCTATAGACCAGGGAGGGAAGATGGGTTTCGGTGTAGGAATATAGTTTCTACCTATATGTTGGCAATGAGCTATGATTTGGTTCTGATGAACTTGCCAATCTTCAAATGCTCTCTGTCTAGCATTTTCGTATTCCTGAGAAGCTATAAACCTTTGCATTTCTTGCATCTCATTCCCCCCTCCTGCATTACCTTGCTGTTGGTTTCTCTCCACCTGTGGATGTCTACCATGGTATTGTACTGCGGCGTTATTTCGCCTCTTCAAAACTTTCGCACCATGGTATACATTTAAACCTATAGTATCGCGGGGTTCCGGTTCTTCTACTAATAATCCCCCCCGACTTATATCCACACCGAGATATTCACCAATCAAAGTAATAAAAATACCACCTCCTATTATGCTATGCGGTCGCATCCCCCGAACCATAGCTGATAAATAATAACCCACACAATACGGTATACTTACAGCGCTTTGTGGGTCTCGAATACACATATGGTAAAACAAATCCTGTTCATTTACTTTTTCCTTGTTCTTACCCCTTTGTGTAATCGAATTAGCTAAAAACCTATGTATCACTCTTAATTCAGCTCTATCTATATCCAAATAAGAGTAATTTCCCCCTTTGAAACGGTGATGGCTTGTCATTTGACTCCACACACCGTGTGTATCAAAATTTTCATCTATCTTTCTACCGTTTAGTATCAACCCTCTACAATCGGCAGATGCTAACTCCTCAGGCGTATATATACGTAAAGCCTGAGCAAAGACATGTGGCGCATCGAACCGCCTAACAAAAATCTAATAAAAGAACGATCGATTAAACTAGCTACCCGATCATTCAACTCTATACTACATAACAATTCTTCACACCATACTTTATATACAGGTCTACGCATGGTGAATAAACGTACCCAGTCATTAAAAGAAGAATTACCATACCTCTGTACAAGTAATTCCCTAATTGGCCCGGCCAATTCTACAGCTTCTAAGGGTCCCCATTCTATGACCCTTGGTACCTCAACAACCTTAGAATGAAGAGTATGCAAACCCCTTTGATATTTTGGATAATCTATCCAAAGTCTGTCAAATCTCAGGTTCGGGTGCAATTCTTCCAAGTGCATATCAGAAAAGGTCATGACTGGATGAGGTATATCCTGCTTGTAGTAGTTATCCACCTCCTGTTGTTCCACATTCTCAGTAGGAGCATTGCGGGCTTGAGATGAAGATTCACCCCTTTCAGTCTGCAAAACACATCAAACACAATTTTTGTGCATCCAAATATGCATTAGTGTCAGCAAAATCATCAATCAAAATAATCACAATGACATGATCAATTTATATCAAACTTAAGCTCATTTTCACATTTTCATCAAATCTACACTTTTTCAAATAAGCATATACGAAAATGTTTGCCAAGTTCATAAGCATTCAACTCAAATAACATGTCAAAATAATCATTATTAGCAATTAAACAAGTGTCAAATGGCATTATCTTTCAAAAATCAAGTTCATGAATTTTAGACTTGAAAAAGTCCACTTTAATTCTCAAAATCATGTTTAGGCTCAAAGTTTGGATCATTTAACTACCTAGACATGTTACACTACTCAATTTAGCAACAATTCATGACAAAAATCGGCCATAACCTGTTTATATCAAAAAGTCCCAAATTTGCTCAAGAACACAAACCCTAGATTACTCAAAATTTGAAGTTTAAGGCTTCTAATCATGTTAAACAGCATCAATCTAGGTTATACAAGCATAATACATAAACAATTTAAGCCTAATTACACTAAAAAGCATCAAAATCAAATTGGGGAAAAAATTGTTCAAGAACACCAAATTTCGGATTAAATGGAGTTTAGGTGTAGAAATTTACCGTTTTTCTTGAGTAATTCCTAGATAGCATCCTTCTCAACATGATTTTAGTAAAAGATTTGGTGATTAACGGTTAAAAATTGTGATTTTGGGGTGTATTTTTCGGGTTTTTCGTGGGTTATTTCGCAGTTATTTTCTGTTTTGGGGGTGTGGACTGATCAGTTTGTGCGTTTTATTTTTTTTTTCTGTAAATTGGTCCTCCAGCGAGTCGCGGGGATTAACCCTCCAAACTCCGCGAGTCGCGGAGTTTGGTATTTTTTTATTTTTTTATTTTTTATAATCATTAACTTATAAAACAATTAAGTACTTAATTTTAAAATTTTGTTTCCCTTGTTATTTAGGACGAGGTCGTTTCGGATCGTTGTCCTAGTCCGTCCCTCGACAAAATTTTAAAATTTGTCTTTTTGTAGCGATTGTTTTAAAAGCTAAGATTTTTGGGGTTTTTTAATGTTTTTGGCATACTTTAATTCAATGAGATTAAAAATAATGATAATAAAAGTTCTCGTCCCTCTCTCGGGTAAAGCAATTTCGGTTCAAAGACCTAGTCTTCAACTTACGACGAATTTTAAAAATCATATTTTTAACTTAATGAGATAAAGTAAATTTTTGTTTTTAAATTCACACAACTTAAATATGAAATTCAAAATTAATATTAAAAATTCACACCAAACTTAAAATTTGAAATGCATAAAATTAAAAATTCATACTTTAAAAATTAAAAGTTCACACCAAACTTAATTTAAAAATTCATATTATAAATTCACACCAAACTTATATTAATTTTTTTTCAAATATTTACAATTTTAAAAATATTGATTTTACAAAGTTTACAATATTAATTTAAGATTTAAATATTAATTTTAAAAACATGGTAAAAATAAAATTAAAAAACTTTTTGTCTTTTTATCCCACTTTAATCAATCAAATATTATCAAAAATATGCGCCCCTCTTTTCGGTAAAGTAATTTCGGTTCCAAAACCTAATTTAACTCATGACGAATTTTTGAAATACTTTGGGTTGATTGATTAAACATATTTATACCTTAAGAATAAACGTTAAATTTCGCAGTGATGTAATAAATTTTTGAATGATATCAATAATTTCGGTCGCCAAACCTAATTTTATTCAATACCAATTTAATACTTTTTAGCGAACAAATTAGCGTTTATTATCAAAAGGTTAAAAATAAAAATAAAAATAAAAACTGTACAGACATACCTGTGAAATAGATTTCTTAGTTATATGATCTATCCCATTCATAAGATAGTTGGTTTAATTGGTTTTCCATGGCTACATAGGCGTAACCTCGAGCATTCAGTGTCTTTTCTTCTAAACATATGAACGGTCCGTCTTTGCATAAAGTAACAAATTCGGTATTTGAATAGGTTTGATTATTTGAACATTTACCTCCATGTGACCATTTTCCGCATTTGTGACATCTTTCTAGGTGTCGTGCTCTTCTTTTTGCTGCGGATTTTGATTTTCCTTTACCAAATTGTAACTTATTATCTTCGCATCTGGATTCTTTTCTAACTCCGTCCATTCTTTCTCTGATTACTGATACTATTTCACTCGGTAGTATGTCATTATTACGTTTAGTGATCAAAGCGTGTAGCATTAGACCATGGTTTAGTTCACAGGCAGTCTTCATTTTGTAAAAACCTAAAAAAAATAAAAATTCAGAATGGGGGGAGAAGACTAGTTCTTTAGGGTCTGCTAGGGAAAGACCATTCGGGTTCCATTTTCGAGAACTACACGAAAATAGACAATCTAACTCTAACAGAAATACATATTATCCTTTAAAGACTTGATTCTCCCCACACTTAGTTAGCTGTTGTGTCGAAATTGTGATTAACTTCGTTGTCGACTTCCATCGGACCATGTATGTAATATTTAACTCTGTGACCATTAACTTTAAATTCAATCCCATTTGAATTTATTAATTCTATCGTTCCGTATGGGAAAACTCTTTTGACTATGAATGGTCCAGACCATCTTGATTTCAATTTTCCAGGAAATAGCTTGAATCGTGAATTGAAAAGAAGAACTCTGTCTCCTTCTTTAAATTCTTTTGAACTTCTGATTCTTTTATCATGCCATTTCTGTGATGACCCGGGAATTTCCGACCAAATTTAAACATAATCTTATATGATTCCACTCGATAAGCAAAGTCTATTAAACCGAGTCTCATTATGTTTGAACTATTTCATGATAACATTTGACCTTTAACTATTTCCGACGATTCACGAACCTTTAATTGTAACTAAGAATGTAAATATAAATAATTATATATAAAACTAATTATATTAGTATTAATGAACTATTAAGTAATTTTGTTATTATAAAAGATAACATTTAATAACTAAAGATTTTTATTTTGAATATATATAGTATATTGTATATAAATGATTCAAACATATTTTACCAACGTTATCAAAATATTAAATGTACAATGGTATACTTTGTAGTTAATTGTTTAATATACATAATTAATCATCTACTCAACATTTAAAACATGATTTTATATATATATGGTAGTATACATATATACATAAATATAACTATATATATATATATATATGATTTTATACATAATTATTATATTATGTATATGTAGAAATTTATAATATATCTATGATGAAATAATGTACTATTTTAATAAATATATATAATACTTACATATATAAAACATTTATATTTTTCATAATTACATACATAAGTATAATATAATTAGTATGTAAATAAATATTATAATATATTTATATTAAAATGCATAAATATATAATATTCAGTATATGTTACAATACATATTACATAATTATTAAATATTACATAATAATAGATGATATTAATAAATTAAATTTAAATACAAATATAGTTGTTGTAGTAATGTTATTTGTATCGTCAAATATCAATATTTGTATTCATAATATCACTTTATATCATATAAAGATGAAATTGGATGTATAAATTAGATTATTATTACTAATATTATTATTATCGATAAAATATTAATATTATCATAATTAGTATGGTATTATTATTATTATTATTATCATTTTTACAATTATTATTATCATTAATATTATATTTATCATTATTATTAATTTTATTAATATTATTAGATATTAATAGTATTGTTATTATATATTATTATTATTAATTAAAAAAAATAGTAGGGATCTATATTATACGCTTGACCTCTGTATCCTTTATCTCTATTATTATTATTTTTTTTGTTTCTTTCCTGCTCCCAACTCGTGAACCTGTGTTGATATTTTCTCCATTTTTTATCAACCGATCTCTATTATTACAACATGATTATGTATAATTGAAAATCAAATAAAAAGGAAATCCAATGGGATTAAAGAGCACAGCGATATTTTTTTTTTCTTCTTCTCTGCACGCTCCAATTTTTTTTTTCTCTTAATTCAATTTCGAATAAAGTTTCAAAATCTAAAAATGCAGAAAGGTTAGAAATATTTCTTTGAATCTATCTGCAAAATCTCAACTGTCAAATCTTTATATCGATCTTGAATTTTGAAGTCAAAGTTTAGTTTAAAAAAAGTCAACAATTGTTCTTGAGACAAATTCGCGTTCGTGTATATGTTTCTGATCAAATTGACGATTCCAGTAGTTTTTATACATGTTTAGAAAACTATTTCGTGTTATAAACATTATCTATAATGTTATCTATTACGAAATCAATTTTTTTTGTTTTGTTCCAAGAACCGACGCTGAAGTAGGCCTTTAGTGTTTTTTTTTTATTTTAGAACCCAAATTATTTTTTTTTTCTGTAATGTTTTGAAGCTTTAAAGGGAACCCCGATTTTTTTTTTTTTTTTTTTTTTGGTTATTGATGTTTTGTTGAATCCATGAAACTTGTGGAGAAGAAGAGGAATAGAAGAAAAACAGTTTATATATAAAATTTAAATTCGATATTAGTACAGAGAATCAGAATTGGTGGGATGGTCGAGAGTGTTTGCGTGTGAGCATGTGGTCACGAGATCGAGTCCAGAGGACGGTAGTTTCTTTTTTTTTTTTGAAACTCTTTTCATGTGAGGTAGTTTTCTTTTCTAATTTTATTATTGTTATTATATATTAATTATTATTAGTATTATTATTATTATTGTGATTGTTTTGATTGTTATTGTTATTGTTATTATTAGTATCATACTTGTTATCATATTTGAAAGTATTATAGACATTACTATTATTATTATGATAGGTATTTATAATATTATTATTAGTAATAAACTTATCATTTTAGTATTTTATCATCATTAGGATTATGATTATGATTATCATTATTATTATTATGAAGGAAATAAAAATATATTATTATCATCAATATTAGAATTTGTACCGGTTTATAAATAATAGTATCATCAGTACATTTACAATTAATAATATCATATTTATCAGTATCATCATTAATATTTACTTGTATTATTATGATTATCATTTATCATTTTATAAATATTAGAACCCTTATTATTAACATAAGTATGGTATTAGTATTAATATTATTTTAGAGTTATTATTATTAGTATCATTAACAGTTATCATTTTCATTTTTTTTGCTATTAGTATTCTCATTATTAATAAAATTATTATTATTATTAGTAAATCATTATTATCTAAATTATTATTTTAACAAATAAATCTTTTGTACACTATATATATACTTATGGTATATACTAGGATTGTATTAATAATTCACATAACAAACTAATAAAATTTTATAAATACAATACTAACCACAAATATATGTATATAAATATATTAATGTCACTATTTATATAAACGTAAATCATTATAGATATATATACATAAAATCGATATATATATAAAATATAACTTAAAATATAATATAAGTATACGTTTTAAAATAAAGGTTAGAATAAATTCTACAAAACTATAATATATAAATAATACATATTAATAAATGAAATTTTGTAACTTACATTATACGTATTAATATATACACAATTGATATAGGTTCGTGAATCCGAGGCCAACCCTGCATTGTTCAATGACGTCATATGTATTTTTACTACAAAATACAGTATCGTGAGTTTCATTTGATCCCTTTTACTCTTTACATTTTTGGGCTGAGAATACATGCAAATACTTTATTAACTGTTTTACAATCTTTATATACGTGAGTTTCATTTGCCTTTTTACCCTTTATATTTTTGGGCTGAGAATACATGCGCAACTTTTATAACTGTTTTACGAAATTGACACAAGTACGTGAAACTACATTTTATGGTTGGATTATCGAAGTCGAATATGCCCCTTTTTATTAAGTCTGGTAATCTAAGAATTAGGGAACAGACACCCTAATTGACGCGAATCCTAAAGATAGATCTATCGGGCCCAACAAGCCCCATCCAAAGTACCGGATGTTTTAGTACTTCGAAATTTATATCATGTCCGAAGGAGGATCCCGGAATGATGGGGATATTCTTATATATGCATATTGTTAATGTCGGTTACCAGGTGTTCAATCCATATGAATGATATTTTTGTCTCTATGCATGGGACGTATGTTTATGAGAAATGGAAATCTGAAATCTTGTGGTCTATTAAAATGATGGAAACGATTGTTTAAGTTAAACTAATGAACTCACCAACCTTTTGGTTGACACTTTAAAGCATGTTTATTCTCAGGTACGAAAGAAATCTTCCGCTGTGTATTTGCTCATTTTATAGATATTACTTGGAGTCATTCATGGCATATTTCAAAAGACGTTGCATTCGAGTCGTCGAGTTCATCAAGATTATTATCAAGTCAATTATAGTTGGATATATTATGAAATGGTATGCATGCCTGTCAACTTTTGATGTAATGAAAGTTTGTCTTTTCAAAAATGAATGCAATGTTTGTAAAATGTATCATATAGAGGTCAAGTACCTCGCGATGTAATCAACTGTTGTGAATCGTTTATAATCGATATGGACTTCGTCCGGATGGATTAGGACGGGTCTTCACAGTTGGTATCAGAGCGGTGGTCTTAGTGAACCAGGTCTTGCATTAGTGAGTCTAACTGATAGTCGTTAGAATGCATTAATGAGTCTGGACTTCGACCGTGTTTGCATGTCAAAAGTTTTGCTTATCATTTAGTGTCGAAAAATTATTTGCTTATCATCCTTAAACTCTAAGACACGTCTTACTGCCTTTATTGCATAGACAGTGTATAGTTAAATTCATATCTTAGCGTATCTGTTATTGTTACCTTTGCCTGACAGCTTCCGTAGATTCCTCCGTAGCTTATGGGATTTTAGTATTATATATGCATATGTAAATTATGTATTGCAGGGTACTAATCTACATCCTATAATCTATTTCTTATCGAAAATCCTTCATCTGATCGTACGAGATGAATCCCTCAACCAGTTCGAGTCCATCAGATTTCGATAGCTATTTCGATAGTTATTCCGGCAGCTATTTCGATATGGATTTCCACTCGAGCTCCGAAAGCAGAGTAACCGGAATGAATCGATCAATTAGCCATCATCTATTCTGAATGAATTGGAGATGGGTTCGTAGTCAACTTAATCAATGGAAACGCGAAGAAGGCGATCATTTCCACTAACCAAATTCACCTCTTGACAATGAACCTAAAACGTTTACCGGCGAACCTGTTCGAGACACCATTTTCTCTCTCATTTCCAAAGTATCTCATCACGATCATATACTATCTCAGATTCTAAACCTCATTCATCCGCTCGTCCGAACCGACAATCATCCCGGTGTAATAGAAGAAGTTAACGAACTTCGCGCATAAGTTGTAGTCTTGGAAAATATGGTGCAAAACGTACCAGCTTCATCCAAATCACCGGCACCAACAGTACCACCAACAACCCAAATTTCAATATCACATGCCTCAACATCTCAATCTATACCTCGAGTATAATCATCATTCTACATGACATTCTACATCAGTTATCTTCGTTCGACATGGTGATTATGTAATCTCTAATGTTTTAGAGATTATTTATTCTAGTTCCAACTGAAAACTAAATGAGTTTAATATCATGTTAACTCATTAAATTCATGATTACATCTGAAGAAAATATATATGTATATATGTTTTCATAAAGATTGTAATTAAAAATTCTTTTGTACAAACTGTTAATAATAAAAATATTTTAACGGGTAGGTAATACCCGAGGAATATTTAAATTTCACATTAATAAGTTACACTGTATATTCTTCGAATCTGATTCAACAGTTATTCACTATCCTATTTACAACCACCGGGATACTTATCCGTTCACCAAAGAATAACTATTTTCATTCAAATTCAATTTCATATTTGAATTTTGACCTATCAGAATCCAACAAGTGGCATAATGAAGAAATAATGGACACAATAAAAATTGATTAGAAATAGACTAATTAACAATATTAAATTTTATTAAGAAACCACGCTAACAAAATCCTAGCTAACTGTTCCTAGCTAACTGTTAATTCCGTATTACATTTTATTTATCGCAATTTATTTATCGCAATTTATTTTATCGCAATTTATTTTATCGCAATTTATATTCTCGCAATTTTATTTATTGTCATTTAATTTCTGTTATTTACTTTACGCACTTTATTTATCGTCATTTAATTTCTGTTATTTATTTTACGTACTTTAAATATCGGGACACGTATACAAGGTTTTGACATATCATATCGACACATCTATATATATTATTTGGAATCACCATAGACACTCTATATGCAGTAATGATCGAGTTCTCTATACAGGGTTGAGGTTGATTCTATAATAATATATATACTTTGAGTTGTGATCGAGTCTGAGACATGTACACGGGTCACGATACGTATTAATTAATTCAAATATTATATATTAAACTATATATGAATGATTGCACTGTCAACTGTGGACTATCGACTGTGGACTAATAACATTGGACAATTAAAATGAATTAAAATATTGAATATAACATATGAAACTAAACAATTCTTCAAGTTTGCCACTTGATTTCGTCTTAAACCTCATTTGTATCTTCACGATTACATTCTGCGTTCAAACCTTTCATGATTCTTGAAAACACCTCAATCGATAGGATGAATCAACCGCACTTCATCTACGTAAGGAAAGATTTATGCATATAGTTATGCACCTGAGAAACTCTCGGTAATTGAGTAAAAGTTCAACACGTAGCCGCGTCAGATCCTTTGGCATTTATTAACAAAAACAACTTTACGATCCCTTTTCAAAATTAGCCAATTTTGTCACAGCTCCAACAAGCCAACTTCGACTTTTCGTACGAAACAACCTTATTATAACGTTTATATATACGCGTGCTCTTTTATTGTTACCAGGTAACCTTTCATATTCCATCATATTACCATCAGCGTTTAATCATCTAAAAACACAATTCTCCTGAAACCACCTCGGATTAATAACCGATGATTCAGATATCATAGCATTAAATGCAGAGGAAACAGAAAAATGGTAGATGGTCTAAACGGACAAAAGTTTGATGATAAAGAAAGGAGTGTTAGGAACGCTCGATAGAAAATTGGGTATTGAAAAACAGATTGAGTTACCCATGAAGGAGACCAAGGACAAATACAAGGACCAAATCCTATATTCAAAGGATTCAGGTAATTCTGGATCCGTTGAAATCTTTAGAGAATATCTTGCTCCGAAGTCATGTTAAAATCTTGCGGAAAATCTTTCTCCATTAACCGTCGAACTTAGAAATTCCAAAATATCATCATCAATATCTTTGATATTTCTGAGGATATTTTCATAAATATTCTCGTCCGAAATTATATACCTCTTCGTGCTTCCTGTGTATCAATATATTGGAAACATTCAATAGAAAATATAGTACCGAAAAGCAGATTATGCGAAACTATGAAGAAAGCGGTGGATAAATCACAAAGAATAAGTTTGACTTCAAAGAATCTAAATAATTCAATGTCTGCTAAAGTCTATAGTGAATAACTTGCTCCTTACTCTAAACCCTTGCAGACAATAGTTTCTATCATCCTCTGATCTTAGATATTCTGAGATATTATCGTACCTTTCATTATAAATATCCTCCATATTTCTGGAGATATTTTTATAACTATTCTTATCTGAAATCATTAATCTTTTCGTGCTATCAATATTACATCATATAGAAACTGTTAGTTTCTATATTCTGTAAATTTTCAAGCTTAAAATATGAATGTTATTGTAGTAATGATGGGAACTGATGCATGAGTTAGTATAATATAATGACACTTGATCAACGTGATTATATTACAGTAAGTCATGCTGAGTTTCTAAATGAAACGTGATGATTCACAGATCATAACGTCATCATGTGCCATGTTACATAACTCTTTCATCCTACTTAACTCCGTAACAAATCAAGAAAATGTATTCTTGATGGTTCTATCTTTCGTGATGTTAATAAATTTGAAAATCAAATCGTGCTATCACGTTCCTTCATGCTTAGAACATTATAATCATTCAAAACTCTATATCTATAAATTCTGGACCATTATTCGCTTGACTTGAAGTCGGGAAGAGAAAACAAAAGCATAGAGCTTTGAAATATAAGGGAGAATATAAAGTCCGATAATAACACATAAATTACAAACCGTGTATATCAATGTTTATCGCAACATAAAGACACGGGAGAATTAAAAACATTATAATCCCGAGGGCGAAGTAGAAGAAAGCAGATTCCTCTGGTGGAAGTTGGAAAAGGAGAATGATTGTTGCGATAGTAAGGATGAGGACAAGGATCAGAACTGGATTAATCATTTTCAGAATCTTTTGGATGTATGAACTAAGAAAGAAAGTATAAGAATGGTGAGAATAATGGAAAGGAAGAGCTTAATTTATACTGGAAATATCAGACGTAGTAATCGGGGCCGATCACCGTATTTAATTAAAGAGATCTTAATTTCCATAAATCCCGAAGAATCAGATTTTATAGATCTTCAAGATTTTCTTTAAATCCCTTAAATTCCGGAATTCAACCAAGGCAATGTCAAAAGTTAAGACGCGCCTTATTTTCTAAATTCAAACCTGACTACGTCAAAAGTTAAAAACAAATCTTTGTTTCTCATTTCATCCTTTTGTGAATAGCTTCATTCGCACTCTTCGAATAATCGAATTATTTTTATCCATATTACTCAATGATGATAAAACTCAAGTTATCAACTCATATTCGTCAGGAAAACATATTTATTGTTAGCTATGACGACCTCACTCAAATTTCGGGACGAAATTTCTTTAACGGGTAGGTACTGTGATGACCCGGGAATTTCCGACCAAATTTAAACATAATCTTATATGATTCGACTCGATAAGCAAAGTCTATTAAACCGAGTCTCATTATGTTTGAACTATTTCATGATAACATTTGACCTTTAACTATTTCTGACGATTCACGAACCTTTAATTGTAACTAAGAATGTAAATATAAATAATTATATATAAAACTAATTATATTAGTATTAATGAACTATTAAGTAATTTTGTTATTATAAAAGATAACATTTAATAACTAAAGATTTTCATTTTGAATATATATAGTATATTGTATATAAATGATTCAAACATATTTTACCAACGTTATCAAAATATTAAATGTACAATGTTATACTTTGTAGTTAATTGTTTAATATACATAATTAATCATCTACTCAACATTTAAAACATGATTTTATATATATATGGTAGTATACATATATACATAAATATAACTATATATATATATATATATATATATGATTTTATACATAATTATTATATTATGTATATGTAGAAATTTATAATATATCTATGATGAAATAATGTACTATTTTAATAAATATATATAATACTTACATATATAAAACATTTATATTTTTCATAATTACATACATAAGTATAATATAATTAGTATGTAAATAAATATTATAATATATTTATATTAAAATGCATAAATATATAATATTCAGTATATGTTACAATACATATTACATAATTATTAAATTTAAATACAAATATAGTTGTTGTAGTAATGTTATTTGTATCGTCAAATATCAATATTTGTATTCATAATATCACTTTATATCATATAAAGATGAAATTAGATGTATAAATTAGATTATTATTACTAATATTATTATTATCGATAAAATATTAATATTATCATAATTAGTATGGTATTATTATTATTATTATTATTATTATTATTATTATCATTTTTACAATTATTATTTTCATTAATATTATATTTATCATTATTATTAATTTTATTAATATTATTAGATATTAATAGTATTGTTATTATATATTATTATTATTAATTAAAAAAAACAGTAGGGATCTATATTATACGCTTGACCTCTGTATCCTTTATCTCTATTATTATTATTTTTTTTGTTTCTTTCCTGCTCCCAACTCGTGAACCTGTGTTGACATTTTCTCCATTTTTTATCAACCGATCTCTATTATTACAACATGATTATGTATAATTGCAAATCAAATAAAAAGGGAATCCAATGGGATTAAAGAGCACAGCGATATTTTTTTTTCTTCTTCTCTACACGCTCCAATTTTTTTTTCTCTTAATTCAATTTCGAATAAAGTTTCAAAATCTAAAAATGCAGAAAGGTTAGAAATCTTTCTTTGAATCTATCTGCAAAATCTCAACTATCAAATCTTTATATCGATCTTGAATTTTGAAGTCAAAGTTTAGTTTAAAAAAAGTCAACAATTGTTCTTGAGACAAATTCGCGTTCGTGTATATGTTTCTGATCAAATTGACAATTCCAGTAGTTTTTATACATGTTTAGAAAACTATTTCGTGTTATAAACATTATCTATAATGTTATCTATTACGAAATCAATTTTTTTTGTTTTGTTCCAAGAACCGACGCTGCAGTAGGCCTTTAGTGTTTTTTTTTTTATTTTAGAACCCAAATTATTATTTTTTTCTGTAATGTTTTGAAGCTTTAAAGGGAACCCCGATTTTTTTTTTTTTTTTTGGTTATTGATGTTTTGTTGAATCCATGAGACTTGTGGAGAAGAAGAGGAATAAAAGAAAAACAGTTTATATATAAAATTTAAATTCGATATTAGTACAGAGAATCAGAATTGGTGGGATGGTCGAGAGTGTTTGCGTGTGAGCATGTGGTCACGAGATCGAGTCCAGAGGACGGTAGTTTCTTTTTTTTTTTTGAAACTCTTTTCATGTGAGGTAGTTTTCTTTTCTAATTTTATTATTGTTATTATATATTAATTATTATTAGTATTATTATTATTATTGTGATTGTTTTGATTGTTATTGTTATTGTTATTATTAGTATCATACTTGTTATCATATTTGAAAGTATTATAGACATTACTATTATTATTATGATAGGTATTAATAATATTATTATTAGTAATAAACTTATCATTTTAGTATTTTATCATCATTAGGATTATGATTATGATTATCATTATTATTATTATGAAGGAAATAAAAATATATTATTATCATCAATATTAGAATTTGTACCGGTTTATAAATAATAGTATCATCAGTACATTTACAATTAATAATATCATATTTATCAGTATCATCATTAATATTTACTAGTATTATTATGATTATCATTTATCATTTTATAAATATTAGAACCCTTATTATTAACATAAGTATGGTATTAGTATTAATATTATTTTAGAGTTATTATTATTAGTATCATTAACAGTTATCATTTTCATTTTTTTGCTATTAGTATTATCATTATTAATAAAATTATTATTATTATTAGTAAATCATTATTATCTAAATTATTATTTTAACAAATAAATCTTTTGTACACTATATATATACTTATGGTATATACTAGGATTGTATTAATAATTCACATAACAAACTAATAAAATTTCATAAATACAATACTAACCACAAATATATGTATATAAATATATTAATGTCACTATTTATATAAACGTAAATCATTATAGATATATATACATAAAATCGATATATATATAAAATATAACTTAAAATATAATATAAATATACGTTTTAAAATAAAGGTTAGAATAAATTCTACAAAACTATAATATATAAATAATACATATTAATAAATGAAATTTTGTAACTTACATTATACGTATTAATATATACACAATTGATATAGGTTCGTGAATCCGAGGCCAACCCTGCATTGTTCAATGACGTCATATGTATTTTTACTACAAAATACAGTATCGTGAGTTTCATTTGATCCCTTTTACTCTTTACATTTTTGGGCTGAGAATACATGCAAATACTTTATTAACTGTTTTACAATCTTTATATACGTGAGTTTCATTTGCCTTTTTACCCTTTATATTTTTGGGCTGAGAATACATGCGCAACTTTTATAACTGTTTTACGAAATTGACACAAGTACGTGAAACTACATTTTATGGTTGGATTATCGAAGTCGAATATGCCCCTTTTTATTAAGTCTGGTAATCTAAGAATTAGGGAACAGACACCCTAATTGACGCGAATCCTAAAGATAGATCTATCGGGCCCAACAAGCCCCATCCAAAGTACCGGATGTTTTAGTACTTCGAAATTTATATCATGTCCGAAGGAGGATCCCGGAATGATGGGGATATTCTTATATATGCATATTGTTAATGTCGGTTACCAGGTGTTCAATCCATATGAATGATATTTTTGTCTCTATGCATGGGACGTATGTTTATGAGAAATGAAAATCTGAAATCTTGTGGTCTATTAAAATGATGGAAACGATTGTTTAAGTTAAACTAATGAAATCACCAACCTTTTGGTTGACACTTTAAAGCATGTTTATTCTCAGGTACGAAAGAAATCTTCCGCTGTGTATTTGCTCATTTTATAGATATTACTTGGAGTCATTCATGGCATATTTCAAAAGACGTTGCATTCGAGTCGTCGAGTTCATCAAGATTATTATCAAGTCAATTATAGTTGGATATATTATGAAATGGTATGCATGCCTGTCAACTTTCGATGTAATGAAAGTTTGTCTTTTCAAAAACGAATGCAATGTTTGTTAAATGTATCATATAGAGGTCAAGTACCTCGCGATGTAATCAACTGTTGTGAATCGTTTATAATCGATATGGACTTCGTCCGGATGGATTAGGACGGGTCTTCACAATTTCTTCGTTCTTTCTTTATAGATTAACGAATTATCGTATGCTTCATGTCTTAATTCTTCTAATTCGTTTAGTTGACTTAATCGTAGACGTCCGGCTTCATGTAAATCAAGATTACATGTCTTCAAAGCCCAAAATGCTTTGTGTTCAATTTCTACTGGAAGATGACATGCTTTTCCATAAACAAGTCTAAAAGGTGTGGTTCCAATTGGAGTTTTGTAGGCTGTTCTAAAAGCCCAGAGTGCATCCTCTAATTTAATGGACCATTCCTTCGGATTTGATCCTACGGTTTTCTCTAGAATACGTTTTAAAGCTCGGTTGGTATTTTCAACTTGTCCACTTGTTTGTGGATGATATGCGGTGGAGATTTTATGAGTTACTCCATATCTTTTAAGAACTTTCTCAAGTTGATTATTACAGAAATGAGTACCCCGATCACTTATTAAAGCTTTCGGTGTTCCAAACCTTGCAAAAAGACGTTTTAAAAAATTGACTACAACTCGTGCATTGTTAGTTGGGAGAGCTTGTGCTTCCGCCCATTTAGATACATAATCAATGGCTACGAGTATATATAGATTATTATGAGATTTTGGAAATGGACCCATAAAGTCAATACCCCAAATGTCAAATACTTCACATACTTGGATGACATTTTGTGGCATTTCATCACGTTGACTTATTTTTCCGGCCCTTTGACATGCATCACAGGATTTGCAAAGAAGGTGTGCGTCTTTGTAAATTGTAGGCCAATAGAATCCAGCTTCATAAACTTTTCTTGCTGTTAGTTGAGGCCCATAATGCCCTCCTGTTGGTCCTGTGTGACAATGGTTTAATATTTTACTAGCTTCATCTCCAAATACACATCGGCGTATTATTCCATCGGGACAACTTTTAAACAGATGTGGATCTTCCCAAAAATAGTGTTTTATATCACTGAAGAATTTCTTTCGTCTTTGGTACGATAATCCCTTTTCAAGGAATCCACAAACTAAGTAGTTTGCATAGTCTGCAAACCATGGGATTTCTTTATAATCTATCTTCAATAGATATTCATCAGGAAAGTTTTCTTGTATGGCCGATTCATTTAGAACTTCTAACTCAGGATTTTCAAGACGAGAAAGATGATCAGCGGCGAGATTTTCTGCTCCTCTTTTATCTCGGATTTCAATATCAAACTCTTGTAAGAGTAAGATCCAACGGATTAATCTTGGTTTAGCATCTTGTTTTGAAAATAGGTATCTAAGAGCAGAATGGTCGGTATAGACCACCGTTTTTGCTAGAACGAGATATGATCGAAATTTGTCAAAAGCAAAGACAATAGCAAGGAGTTCTTTTTCAGTAGTTGTATAGTTCGTTTGTGCTCCTTGTAATGTCTTACTAGCATAATATATAGGTTGAAATCGTTTTTCAATCCTTTGTCCTAAAACGGCTCCCATTGCAAAATCACTTGCATCGCACATTAGTTCAAATGGTAGATTCCAATTTGGTGTTATCATGATCGGTGCATTAGTGAGTTTCTCTTTAAGAATATTAAAAGATTTGATACACTCATCTGAAAAGATGAATGGAGCATCCTTTTCTAGGAGTTTATTCATAGGAGTGGCAATTTTAGAAAAATCTTTTATGAAACGTCGGTAAAAACCGGCATGCCCTAGAAAACTCCTAACTCCTCTAACATTGGTGGGATGTGGAAGTTTAGCAATTACATCTACTTTAGCTCTATCCACTTCAATTCCTTCTTTTGAAATTTTATGTCCAAGAACGATGCCTTCTTTAACCATGAAATGGCATTTCTCCCAATTAAGTACTAGATTTGATTTTTCGCATCTAATTAGCATTCGTTCCAGATTAACTAGACATGATTTAAATGTATCACCGAAGACTGAAAAGTCATCCATGAATACTTCCATGCATTCTTCTATCATGTCGTGAAAAATCGCCATCATACACCTTTGAAAGGTTGCAGGGGCGTTACAAAGTCCAAATGGCATGCGTTTGTAAGCAAAAGTACCATAAGGGCACGTGAATGTGGTTTTCTCTTGATCTTCGGGTGCTATTGGAATTTGAAAATATCCGGAAAATCCATCTAGAAAACAATAGTAACTATTTCCGGCTAATCTTTCCAACATTTGATCTATGAAAGGTAAGGGAAAGTGATCTTTTCTGGTGGCGTCATTTAATTTTCTATAATCAATACACACACGCCATCCTGTTACAGTCCTAGTAGGAATAAGCTCATTTTTCTCATTTGTAATGACAGTCATGCCACCCTTCTTAGGCACGCATTGAACTGGGCTTACCCATGGACTATCAGAGATTGGATATATCAAACCTGCATCTAGCAGTTTAATAATCTCTTTCTTAACTACATCTTGCATATTAGGATTTAGTCTTCGTTGGCGTTGCACATATGTTTTATGACCTTCTTCCATAAGGATTTTATGTGTGCAATACGAAGGACTTATTCCTTTAATATCATGAATCTTCCATGCAATGGCTGGTTTATGAGCTTTCAACACAGAAATGAGTTGTGATTTCTCATTTTCAGTAAGAGAAGATGATATTATTACAGGTAATTCAGATTCACCATGTAAATAAGCGTATTCCAAATGGTTTGGAAGTGGCTTTAACTCTAATTTCGGAGGTTCTTCTATCGATGATTTGTATCGATATCTGTCTTCTTCTTTTAGCATTTGAATTTCTTCTGTTGTTGGTTCATATCCATTAGCTATAAGTGTAGCTAACATTTCAGCTTCATCAATTGGTTCATTACCTTCTCCTAAAGAACATTCTCCTGTTCCTTGTAATTCTGGAAATTCTTCTAATAATTCTGCATGTGCATCTATAGTTTGAATATAATAACATGTATCATCTGCAGATTGTGGTTGTTGCATTGCTCTATAAACTGAAAAGGTAACACTCTCATCCTCTATACTTAGGGTCAGTTTCTTACCGAACACGTCTATCATTGCTTTAGCCGTGTTTAAGAATGGTCTTCCTAATATGAGAGGAACTTGAGAATCTTCTTCCATGTCCAAAACAACAAAATCTACTGGAAATATTAAAGTACCAACTTTAACTAGCATGTTCTCCATTATCCCTCTAGGATATTTTATTGATCTATCGGCTAGTTGTATGCTTATTCTGGTTGGTTTCAATTCTCCAAGGTCTAGTTTAGTGTATAGTGAATACGGCATTAGATTTATACTAGCACCTAAGTCTGCCAATGCTTCTATTGAACTAAGACTACCCAGAAAACATGGAATTGTGAAACTTCCTGGATCAGATAATTTTTCTGGTATCTTATTCAACAGCACTGCTGAACAATTAGCATTCATAGTAACAGCCGAGAGCTCTTCCATTTTCTTTCTATTTGAGATTAGATCTTTCAAGAATTTAGCATATCTAGGCATTCCTGAAATCACATCAATGAAAGGAAGATTTACATTTATCTGTTTAAACATATCCAAGAATTTGGATTGCTCGGCTTCAAGTTTCTCTTTCTTTATTTTACTCGGGTAAGGAAGTGGTGGTTGATATGGTTTAACATAAGGTTTAACCTTAACTGTGTTATCTTCATTAACCTTTTCAACTACCGGTTCTTTTTCCTTATCTTGATCAGGTTGTGGTTCTTGTGGAGTAGGAATGGCTTCATCAGAAGTTACAGTTATTTCAGGTGGTTTAAGTGTTATACCACTTCTTGTGGTAATGGCTTTAGCTGTTTCATTCCGGGGGTTAGCATTTGTATCACTAGGTAGACTTCCCGGTTTTCTTTCACCTATTAACCTTGCTAGGTTACTCACTTCTTGTTCCAGATTTTGAATAGAAGCTTGTTGATTTCTAAATGCTTGAGCATTTTGTTCATTGGTTTGTTTCTGAGATGTGAAAAACTGCGTTTGAGTTTCAACTAGCTTCGTCATCATATCTTCTAAATTCGGATTTTTATCATCGGTTTGTTGTGGTGGTTTGTTTTGAAAATTCGGTCTTTGCTGATTGTAAGTATTATTGGATACTTGTTGATTGCTAGGACCTTGTTGGTTGTTGTATGGAATATTTCTGTTATAATTCTGGTTTTGATTGTAAATCGGTCTTGGCGGTTGATAATTATTCTGATAATTATTTCCAGGCCTTTGGTTTATGTATGAAATATTCTCTCTTTGTTCCATTGTTAATTCAATACTGAGACAATCTTTTGTCAAATGTGGTCCTCCACACTGCTCACAACTAATTCGTATTGAGTGAATATCTTTAGTCATCTTTTCCATTCGTCTCTCCACAGCATCTATCTTTGCGGAAATGGAATCTAAGTCATGGCTAGAATCGGCTCTAGCTGCTTTAGATGATCTAACGATGTCTTTTTCTTGGTGTCACTCATGTGAGTGGGAAGCAGTATTATCAATAATTTTGTAAGCATCAGTTTCGGTTTTCTTCATAATAGAACCACCAGCTGCTATATCTATGTCTTTCCTTGTAGTGATGTCGCATCCTTGGTAGAATATTTGTACTATTTGACAGGTGTCTAAACCATGTTGCGGACATCCTCTTAACAACTTTCCATATCTAGTCCACGCCTCATATAGAGTTTCATTTGGTTTCTGTGTAAACGTAACAATTTCTGCTTGAAGTCTTACGGCTTTAGATGCAGGAAAGAATTGTTTAAGAAATTTGTCAACTAAAACGTCCCATGTATCGATCGCCCCTTCAGGTAACGATTCCAACCAATCTTTGGCTTCTCCCTTTAAAGTCCAGGGAAATAACATGAGATATATCTGTTCATCCTCCACTTCTCGGATTTTAAATAGTGTGCAGATCCTATTAAAGGTACGTAGATGTTCATTTGGATCTTCCTTCGGCGCACCACTAAATTGGCATTGATTAGTCACCATGTGTAGAATTTGTCCTTTGATTTCATAATCTGGCGCATTAATGTCTGGATGAGTAATTGCGTGACCTTGGCCAGTGCGTTTAGCTCTCATTCGGTCTTCCATACTTAAAGGTTCCAGATTCTCCATAATTGAATTTGTTGAATCGGTATCACTAGATGATTCTGATTTAATGGTTCGTTCCTCAACAATCTCTGTTTGAATGATTGGTGGTTCTGGAGGAAAGTTTAATGGTTCAGGATCTACGAACCGTTCCTGAATATTTTCCGGATTCTCAATTGTGAGGTCGGGTTCAAAAAATGGATTATCGGAAATTTGAACTGAAGTACTTGGTCTACTGGATGACTTGGCGGTTATATTTGCTAAATGTCTTGATCTAGTTACAGGTGGTGAACGTACAAAAGGTGATGAACGTCTTGCTCGGTGCATTTACTGAATATCCTATTAGTTTTTAAAAGGAAAGAAAAATTATAATAAGTTATCTAATCAATAGACTTTTCTGATTTTGCCCACGTTTCGAATAGCCAAAAGATGCAGCAGAGGGGCAGGATTCATTTGGTCTCAATATAATTGAGGACTGTTTGGCTCCAATAACCCGGTCCACGTACAAATCCAACTATTACTACGAACCAGAAAATTTTGATGTCTATTAATTTAACCACTTAAAATAAATTTTCGTAATTTTAAGAAATTTAGATAAGAAGTAGAATAAAAATCTATGTCCTAAAACTAGAATAGCGAAAAATAAGAAAGAAAAAGAGTTCGTCGAAAAAGGTCGAAAAAGAAAAATGGTTGAAAAATAAAAGGTGACGAAAAAATAAAAGAAACTTATAAAACTTAAAAATACTTGACTAACCTAACCTTATTACTACAACTAACTTAAAATTATAATCGCAAATTGAAATTACTAATTGGAATGATAATTGATACATAGGTAAAAGTCGTCTAAAAATATTAAAGCTTACAGGAAAAACTAAATCCCAAATGGAAATAACTTAAAAAGAAACTAAAACTTAAAAAGGCGTCGCAAAATTCTAAAGTACCTAAATCTTAGTCTAAAGAAAAAGCACTTAAGGAATTCTACGGCAAAGCCTAAAAATCTAAGAGTAAAAATGACTATGGCAAAAACTAAGTTTAAAACTAAATATGAGCGAAAAATACAAATATTACGTTAAAACGATTAAAAAGGGACAAAATATAAAAATATACAAAAAGTTGTAAAAAGTACAATTTTTATAAAAATATTATTTTTTATATTATTTATTTTATTAAACTATTAATTTTACAATTTAATTAAACTTAATAAACTAAAATATAAATTAAATTAAACTTAAATTAAACTAAAACTAATTATAATAATAATAATAATTAGGGTTTATAATAATAATTAATTAATAATTACCGTAATAAATGCAGGATTAGGGCTTTTGTCGCGTGTCAGAATATCTCCGCGAGTTGCGGTATTCGATGCAGCAAACCCCGCGAGTCGCGGGGTTCAGAATTTCAACTGACAGGTTTAATTTCAACGCGTTTTTCTTTATTTATTTATTTATTTATTTTATTTTCTGTTTTTAAATATGTGTATTAATAAAACTTTATATTTAAAACTTAAATAAAAATAGAATCACTTTATAATTTTATAAATAAAAATCTTAAAACTAGATTTATATATATATATTTTTTTATATTTATATGTTTTTATAAAAACAAAGAAACTTTATAAAACTTAAATATTTATCAAACTCCTAAAAATATTTATATTTTTGTTTTTCTTTTTATATTTTCTAATATTTAAAACGTTTTTTTTTTTTTTAAATTAGCGTTGCGCTTCCGGCGTTTAGAAAGTTCCCCGGCAGCGGCGGCAAAAATACTTGATGTGCA
The DNA here is from genome assembly GCF_046630445.1 of Rutidosis leptorrhynchoides. NCBI lineage: Eukaryota > Viridiplantae > Streptophyta > Magnoliopsida > Asterales > Asteraceae > Rutidosis > Rutidosis leptorrhynchoides. Next base: position 207,630,578 of record NC_092340.1, read on the forward strand.
GCGGGGTGTATATAAAATAGTTATTAAATTTTTACAAGAAATACTATTAAATACGATACAATTTTACACAAGATATTTATTTATTTATAGAATGGATATACTTAAACCTTGCTACAACACTTATAGGCAGTGTACCTAATCGTACAGTAGTGTAGTTTTTAGTAAGTCCGGTTCGTTCCACAGGGAAATCTTTAAACAAAGCTTAACGCTATATTAGTTTACTTTTATAAAAATACAAATATATATATAAGTAATATTATTATTATAAAGGGGGGTTTTTACCGTTTAATGACCGGTTTGTCGATTTTAAAACTTTAGTCGCAGTTAAAACCAAATGTAAAATATTAAAAATAAATACAAGACTTAAATTAAAGCGTAAAGTAAATGACGATAATGAAATTGCGAATAATAAAAGTGCGATAAAATAAACTTGCGATAATTAAAAAGTACTATAATTAAAAGTGCAATTAAATACAATAATAATAAAAATGCGATATTTAGAAGTGCAATTAAATATAAAATAAAGGAAATTAAATATGAAATAAAAGAATTATGCTTATTTAAACTTCCGTTATCATGATGTTTGACGTGTTGATTTTTGTTTTATGCCCATGGGTTAATTGTCATTTGTCCTGGATTATTTAATATGTCCGTCTGGTTTTTGTCCATAACAGTCCATCAGTCATAAATATAAAGTGCGAGTGTCCTCGTCAAATTATCCTTATACCCGAAGTTAAATATTCCAACTAATTGGGGATTCGAATTGTAATAAGGTTTTAATACTTTGTTTAATGAATACACCAGGTTATCGACTGCGTGTAAACCAAGGTTTTACTACTTTGTTAACAATTACACCAATTACCCTTGAATGTAATTCACCCCTGTTTCAACAAGTTTATTAACTATTAATCCATTTCCGTGTCCGGTTAAATGAACGATTATTCGTACATATAAATACCCCGCCCATCGTGTCCGATTGAGTGTATATGGTAATTTATAGGGACGTCCAATTGTCAATCTTTATATTAACATTAACAAACTATCATTTAGTTAAACAAATATAAAGCCCATTAATAGCCCATAATCTAATTTCCACAAGTGTCGTTCTTTTGTCCAAACCCCAATTATGGTACAAAGCCCAATTACCCAATTTTAGTAATTAGCCCAACATCATGATTACTTCGTTTTAAATAAGCATAATAATAACTTAGCTACGAGACATTAATGTAAAAAGGTTGAACATAACTTACAATGATTAAAAATAGCGTAGCGTTACACGGACAGAATTTCGAATTACACCCTTACAACATTCGCTAACATACCCTTATTATTAGAATTATAATTAAAATTAAAATATGAATTATAAATATATATATATATTTTACGTATGAGGAGAAGAAGAAAAAGATGATGAAAATGATCAGAATTCGGTTTGCTTTATAGGGAGTTTCAAAACTGGGGGCTCCGCGACTCGCGGCCTTTTTGGCCTTCAAACTCCGCGAGTCGCGGAGTTTGCTTTTACAGCTCAGAGGAGTTTGGCTCTTTGTTTATCGACGGTTTATAATATAAATATAATATATATATAATTAATATAATTAATTATATATTATATTATATTTATATACATAGTTAACTTGTAATTTTTAGTCCGTTGCGTCGAGCGTTGAGAGTTGACTCTGGTCCCGGTTCCGGATTTTCGAACGTCCTTGCGTACAATTTAATATCTTGTACTTTGCGTTTTGAATCTCGTACTCTTGTAATTTCGAGACATTTCTTATCAATAATTGGAACCTTTTTGATTGTCTTTTGTACTTTTGAGCTTTTTGGTCGTTTGCGTCTTCAATTTGTCGAATCTGTCTTTTGTCTTCACCTTTTATTATTTAAACGAATATCACTTGTAAATAGAACAATTGCAACTAAAAGCTTGTCTTTCTTGAGGAATAATGCTATGAAATATATGTTCATTTTTAGCATTATCAACAATATATAATATTTCATTTTATTATCTACATATATATTCATATATGTATATATGTTTAATTATATGCATATCTATTTACAAATAATTGTATCGTGAGTTGTCGAGATTAGTCAATGGTCAAATGAATAGTTTAAAATATTTTGAGATTCAATTTATTAGACTTTGCTTATCATGTCGAGATATTATTAAGATTAAAGTTTAAATTTGATCGTAAATTTCCGGGTCGTCACAGTACCTACCCGTTAAAGAAATTTCGTCCCGAAATTTGAGTGAGGTGGTCATGGCTAACAATAAAAATGTTTTCATGACGAATATGAGTTGATAAATAGAGTTTTATCACCATTGAATAATTTGGATAAAACGATTCGATTACTCGAAGCGTATGAGTGAAGCTATCACAAAAGATTGAGATAAGGTAATAGATATTCGTCTTTACTTTTGATGTAGTCATGGTTGAATTTAGAAAATAAGATGCGTCTTAACTTTTGACATTGTCTTTGTTGAATTCCGGAATTCAAGGGATTTAAAGAAAATCTTCGAAATCTAAAAGATTTGATTCTTCGACGAGTAAGGAAATTAAGATCTCTATAATTAAATGCAGTCATCTACCTCGATTGTTATGTCTGATATTTTGCTATAAATTAATCTCTTTCCGTTCCATTATTTTCACAATTCCAATACTTTCTTCCTCAATTCATACTTTCAAAGATTGTGAAAATGCTTAATCCAGTACTGATCCTTGTCCTTCTTCTGACAATCGCTTCTGTCTTCCTCCTTTTTCATCTACCACCAGAGGAATGCTTAATCCAGTACTGATCCTTGTCCTTCTTCTGACAATCGCTTCTGTCTTCCTCCTTTTTCATCTACCACTGGAGGAATCTGTTAACTTCTACTGTTACCTTGGGGTTATAGTGCTTTTCATTCTCCCGTGTATTTATGTTGCTATCTGCATTGATATACACGGTTTGTAATTTATGTGTTTGTGATCGGCTTTATATTTTCCTTTATATTTCGGAGCTCCATGCTCTTGTTTTCTCTTTTCGATTCTAAATCAAGCGAATAATGGTCCAGAATTCGTGGATATAAAGTTTCGAATGATCATAATGTTCTAAGCAGGAAGGAACGTAATAGCACGATTTTGATTTTGGTAAATTACCAGAATCACAGAGGATAGAACTATCAAGAATATATTTTCCTGATATGTTCAGAGGTTAAATAGAATGTAGAGTCGTGTAACATGACACATGATGACGTTATGATCTGTGAATCATCACGTTCCATTAGAAACTCAGCATGACTTATTGTAATATAATCACGTTGACCAAGTGTCATTATATTATACTAACTCATGCTTCAATTCCCAACACTTCTCCAGAAACCATTCATAATTTGAACCCGAATTTTAAAGAAATTTAGAAACTAAAATAGTTTCCTTTATGATGTAATATAGATAGCACGAAGAGATGTATAATTTCGAACGAGAATATTTATGAAAATATCTTCAGGAATATCGAAGATATTTATGATGATATTTTGAGATTTCTAAGTTTGAAATTTGATGTAGAAAATTCTTCCTCGAGGATTTAGATTAGCTAAGGAGCAAGATATTCGCTAAGGAGTTCATCAGATACAGAATCATCTGGATTCTTTGAATATAGGGTTTGGTCCTTGTATTTGTCCTAGGTCTCCTTCATGGTTAGCTCAATTCATTTTTCAGTACCAAATTTTCTATCGAGCGTTCCCAACATTCCTTTCTTTATTATCAAACTTTTGGCCGTTTAGACCATCTAAAATTTTCCTGTTTCCTCTGCATTTAATGCTACCATATCTGAATCATCGGTTATCAATCCAAGGTGGTTTCAAGAGAACTGTGTTTTTAGATGATTAAACGCTGATGGTAATCGTCAAGATACAAAGGATGTTTAAGATGAAATCAAGTGGAAAACTAGAAGAAATGTTTAGTTTCATATGTTATGATCAATATTTTAATACGTTGTAATTGTCCAAGGTTAGAAATCCAATGTTAGTAGTCCAACAGTCCGATATAAAATCTTAAAATTTTAAATATTTAAAATTAGGAGATGATGAAGAAATTTTACGTAATTAATTAATTGGTTACTAATCAATTTTATTTTTGTCCATTATTTTCCTCATTATGCCACTTGTCAAATCTTGACTTGGATTCTAATCGGTCAAAATCCGAATATAAAATTTGAATTTGAATGAAAATGGTTATTCTGCGGTGAACGGATACGTATCTATGCGGAGTTAAATAAGGTAGATAATGATTGTTGAATCGGAATTGAAGAATGCTGTATTATATTAATGTGAAATCTAAATATTTTTCGGGTATTACCTACCCGTTAAAATATTTTCATCATTAATATTTTGTACAAAGGAATTTTTAATTACAAACTTTATAAAAATATACTTACATGTATATTGTCTTCATATGTAATTATGGATTTGATGAGTTAATAAGGCATTAATCTCATTTAATTTACCGTTAGAACCAGAATACATAATCTCTAAAACTTTAGAGGTTATATAATTGTCAGGTAGAACTAAGATAAATGATGTAGAACGATACGTAGAACGAAGATCATGCTTGGGGTATAGATTGTGATATTGTGGTGTGTGGTGTTGATGGTACGAGTGTTGTTGCTGGATCTGGTATGTTTTGCACCATATTCTCCAAAATCATTACTCAGGCGCGAAGCTCGTTGACTTCTTCGATTACTCCGGGATGATTGGTGGTTGGAATAAGCGGGTGAATAAGGTTTTGAATTTGAGATAGTATATAATCATGACGAGATACTCTGGAAATGAGAGAGAAAATGGTATTACAGACAGGTTCGCCGATAAGTGCTTCAGGTTCTTCGTCAAGAGGAAAATGTGATGGATGGAAGGGATTATCTACTTCTCGTCTCCATTGATTAAGTCGACTACGAACCCATCCCCAATTCATCCAGAATTGGTGATGACTGATTTGTTGATCCATTCCGGTTATACTACTTTCGGAGCTTAGGTGAACATCCATATCGGAATAGCTGTCGAATTCTGAAGAACTTGAACTATTGGTGAGTTCCATTTCGTTCGATTGAGTAAAGAATTTTTTGATATGAAATTATTTCCGGCTATCGGGTGGTATTCTAATTATATAGAATATATATATATATATATATCTATATATAGAACAAAAGATTTCGTAGATTACGGAGGAATTTACGGAATATGTCAGACAAGATTTACAGTAACAGATACTATAAGATATGAATTAGCAGATACGCTAAGATATGAATTTTTGTCTATACACTATTTATGCAATCTATGCAGTAAGATGTGTCTAGACTAAGAATGATAAGCAGGTAATTTCCTAAGGATGATAAGTAGGTAATTTTTAACACGAAATGATAAGCAAAACTTTTGACATGCAGACACGGTCGAAGTCCAGACTCACTAATGCATCTAAGCAACTATCAGTTAGGCACACTAATGCAAGACCTGGTTCGCCAAGACCACCGCTCTGATACCACATGTCATACCCCGTCCAAATTTTTCCTGAACGAATTCAATAACATCTGGTACCATTGCGATGAACGGACCTCTATATTCCATGAACGAGTCCATGTAATATGAGCAAATGCACAGCGGAATATTTCTTTCGTACCTGAGAATAAACATGCTTTAAAGTGTCAACCAAAAGGTTGGTGAGTTCATTAGTTTAACAAAAATAATCATTTCATAATTTTAATAGACCACAAGATTACATATTTCCATTTCTCACAAACATACGTCCCATGCATAGAGACTAAAATATCATTCATATGGATTGAACACCTGGTAACCGACATTCACAATATACATATAAGAATATCCCCATCATTCCGGGATCCTCCATCGGACATGATATAAATTTCGAAGTACTAAAGCATCCGGTACTTTGGATGGGGCTTGTTGGGCCCGATAGATCTATCTTTAGAGTTCGCGTCAATTAGGGTGTCTGTTCCCTAATTCTTAGAATACCAGACTTAATAAAAAGGGCATATTCGATTAGATAATCCAACCATAGAATGTAGTTTCGATCACTTGTGTCCATTTCGTAAAACATTTATAAAAGCAGCGCATGCATTCTCAGTCCCAAAAATATATATTGCAAAAGCATTTAAAAGGGAGTAATGAAAAATCACGCTTCTAATTATTGTAAAACAGTTAATAAAACATTTGCATGTATTCTCAGCCCCAAAAATGTAAAGAGTAAAAGGGAATCAAATGAACTCACCTAATATATTTTGTAGTAAAAATACATATAACGACAATGGACAAATGTAGGGTTGGCCTCGGATTCACGAACCTAAATCATTTATGTATTTATTAACACACATGATTGTAATCGAACGAATTTATAACATTAGAGATATACTTGTTATTTTAATAAATCATATGTTATATGTTTTAAACATAGTGTTATGTACTAATTGTTATTTGGTAAAATAATACTAATACTAATAAATAAAAAGTTGTGATCTCATTATAATGATAATATTAATGATATAAATAATGTCAATTCAAATATATATAAAAAAAAATAATTTTATTAATAATGTTATTATTTTTTTTATAATAATATAGTTTTAGTGAAAATGATAATTTTAACAATGATGATAATAAAATAAAAAGTATTACTTTTAAAATAAAATTATAATTTTGATAATAACCCTTAATACTAATAATACATAATGTTAATACTAAAAAAAAAATATAATATTAATGACAATAATAGTTATAATAATAACAATAATAATAATGATAATAATAATAATCGTAATATTAATAAGTATTAGTAATAATACCTTTAAAGCTTTCCCAAAAAAAACAAAAAACACCTCAGCCTGGACTCGAACCCGCAACCTCTAGCTTAAAGACAACACGCCCAACCATCCCTCTATCCTTGCCTTTCTAATTAAAAACCTATACCATATATACTTAATCAATCCCTTCGGCCCAAATAGAATGGCAGCCCAACTGAAGTTCAAAATCGGCCCAGCTTTCAAATATCAAATCTTCACAGCATCTCTTTTCTTAAAAAAAATAATTGTAATATCCTAGTTTCGAACCTACGACCTCTTGGTTAAACACAACACTCCTAACCAACTGAGCTATTCAGTTATCCTGATTTAAATCGTATGACATATATATTTAACCATTTTCTGTTTGGACTTCTTCTTCTTCTAAAAAAAAAAAAAACAGAACCAGAACTATACCTCATCATCAAAATCATCATCATGATTATCTTTTCATACCCTAACATTATCATTTATCAACATAAAATCATAACCTAATCTTCAACTTCATCGAACATCATCATCATTATCTCATCATCATCGTCTTCGTTATCACCTCCGTAACATCATCATCATTGTTTCATCATTCGTAGCGCAGTAGCAACACAAGGTGGTGGGGTGATGTGAACAGCGAATAAAAAGAAGAGAAAAAAAAATGTAGTTTCTATGCAGGTTCGGTGGTGGTGGTTCAGGGTGGTAACGGGTGGTGATTTTGGGCTGTATAATAGCTGATTTAGGGTGGCTTTGTGGCGGCAGCAAGGCAGCCTGTTCAGGTTGTATGTAGCAGTAAAAAAATAATAATGCAAGAGTGATGAGGGTGGTCGTTATAATGACGGTTTCGCAGGGAAAGAAGAAGAGGAAAAAAATAGAGGTGGTGATATGGGTGTTCATGGTAGATGGCGGTTTGTTGTGGTGGTGAGAGGTGGTTGTGCCGTTGAGGAATGTCGAAGAGAACATAATCAAGTAGAAGAGTAAAGTTTGGTCGATGGTTACACAGAAATAAGCATTAGTTGCTAATCATATATTTTACATATACTCCGTATAAGATTTTATATTATGAGTAAAAGATTTTATATTATGAGTAAAAACAAAAACAGTGAGTTCACTTAATAATTTTCCATCTATACTGTGCGAAATAGTAAAGCCATCGCAATTATTTGGATTGTTTTTGCCGACGGTTTTCACGGGATATTAAATCGTGTCCATTGCTAAACAGTTAAAATATACAAGTGTTCCTAAAAATCCCTAATTTTTAAATTAAGTCCATTTATTTATTCTGGTCACTATGTTATAAAATTCGATCATTAACTATTAAATAAAAATTACATTAATTGTTCACTCCCAACTCCAAGTAAAATATAAAAAGTTTTAAAATTCAACAAATAGTTCCTAAATCTATTTTTAATAAGCCTATGATTTATAAAACTCATCTTTCGGATCACCCTTCATTTTAAATTACATAAGTTTCTTTTTAACTCATTTTCTATCATTCGAATGAAAATTTGAGCCTTACCGTCGTTTACTAAATAATTTCAAAATCAGTAAACATATATTCTATACACTTTATTTATATGTATATATATATACTTTCTGAATAATATTTATTATATATTATCCTTATTTACATAAATAATTCCGACCAATACAATATATAATATTTCATTTTATTATCTACATATATATTCATATATGTATATATGTTTAATTATATGCATATCTATTTACAAATAATTGTATCGTGAGTTGTCCAGATTAGTCAACGGTTAAATGAATAGTTTAAAAAATTTTGAGATTCAATTTATTAGACTTTGCTTATCATGTCGAGATATTATTAAGATTAAAGTTTAAATTTGATCGTAAATTTCCGGGTCGTCACAATTACCATGGACTTCATTACCAAGTTACCAAAGATGGCGAGAACCCAATATGATACGATTTGGGTGATAGTTGATCGGTTGACGAAGAGTGCTTTGTTTCTTCCCATTCAGGAAACGATATCGTCGGAGACTTTGTCCAAGTTGTTTATCAAGGAAGTGATATCAAGACATGGGGTTCCTATATCTATTGTTTCGGATCGAGATACTCATTTCACTTCTCGGTTTTGGAATAAGTTTCATGAAGATATGGGTACTCAATTGAAAATGAGCACGGTGTATCATCCTCAAACGGACGGTCAAACCAAACGTACGAATCAAACGTTGGAGGATATGTTAAGGGCGTGTGTTATTAATTTCGGTGGTAGTTGGGATGAGCACTTACCATTGGTGGAATTCTCGTACAATAATAGTTACCACACTAGTATTGGAATGCCACCTTATAAGATGCTTTATGGGTGTAGGTGTCGAATTCCTATTTGTTGGGGTGAAGTGGGTCAAAGAGAAATCGGGAGTACCAATTTGGTTTTAGAGACGAATAGTAAGATTGAGATGATTCGGGATCGTCTAAAGGCGGTGCAAGATAGAGAAAAATCTTATGCCGATAAAGGTAGGAGACCGATTGAGTTTCAAGAAGGTGACATGGTGATGCTTAAGGTATCTCCATGGAAGGGTGTTATTCGGTTTCGAAAGTGAGGAAAGTTAGCTCCTCGGTTTATTGGACCCTTCAAGGTTTTGGCTCGTGTTGGTGAGGTTGCTTATCGACTAGAGTTACCCGAAGAACTTGCGGGAATTCATAACACATTTCATGTTTCCCATCTCCGTATCTTGCGGATGACTCGACTTGGGTGCCATTAGATGAGATTACCTTGAACAACAAGCTAGAATACGTTGAAGAACCAATAGCTATTCTTGATGAGAAGGTTAAGATGTTGCGAAACAAGGAAGTTCGAACTTACAAAGTGCAATGGTGACATCGAAAGGGTTCCGAGTTTACGTGGGAATCCGAAGAGTTTGTTCTGGTTTATCTTCCAGCTTGTCATGCGGCTTGGATCGCGAGGACGCGCTCTGATTCAAGTAGGGAGAGTTGTAACATCCCGTTTCCCCATACATGGTTAAAAAGGTACGTATTTTACCTTGCTAACGTTTAATATTAACCGCGAATGAGTGTGTATGGTTTAAATGTAGAAAATGTTGAAAAATGGCTTGACCAGATGATCTATCGCCTTTTAATGTGTCCCATCGCGTTTTGGTTTGTCGCGGTACGTATTTTACCTTGCTAACGTTTAATATTAACCGCGAATGAGTGTGTATGGTTTAAATGTAGAAAATGTTGAAAAATGGCTTGACCAGATGATCTATCGCCTTTTAATGTGTCCCATCGCGTTTTGGTTTGTCGCGAACCGCGACAAAGCTGTACGTGACAACTCCAGAACCCCACTTCTGTCAAGGTTATCGCGTTTGAAACATGTTTGTCGCGTTTGGTTGTTGCGGAACGCGACATTGTGTCGCAAAACGCGACAAATGTCGCTGAAATGACTTTTTAGCCATTTTAAATGGCATCTTTTGGTGGCATATTAGTCTATTCACTTATGGCTGGTTTTGGGGAGTCTAAAACTGGTTCAACCTTATCCCATCCTCATTTATCACTTTCTCATCTACCCAAATTAAATCTAGAGAGAGAGATAAGGTTTTAGAGTGAGAGAGCTCACTTTGGTGAAGAAGAAGGCCAAATCTCACCCGAACCCAAGCTTTAAAGTTGTTCCCTATGTCACTAGCTACATTGTGGTTGTATTGGTAAGTCTTAACTCTATGTTTTGAGTTTTAATTGATTTATGGTTAGGGTTTTGTTTACTTGAGTCTTGTATGACCTATTTGGGGGTTAAATGGGTGAATTTAGGTTATATTGATGAAAGGAAACCCAAATGGCTATAATCTAGGGTTTGGTCATGAAAATTGAGATTTGTAAGTGTTAATTGTGTTGATTAGGCACTAATACACTTGCTAAATGTTGAAAGATTGTAAATGGGTTAAGTTTGACCAAATTTGTAAGTCTAAGTGTTAAAATGGGTCAAATGGGTAATGTTGACCTAAATAGGTGAAATGGGTATGAAATACCCTAAGTTTGTGTTAGTAAGAGTTAGTAGACTTTATATCACTAGCTTTAATGATTAAAGATGAGCCTTGGTGTCAAACCCCGTCCAAGTCCCCGTGGACGAAATCATCAATATCTGGTTCCATTGCGATGATCGACTCCAAGTAAGGTCCTTAGTATGAGCTAATGCACAGCGGAAGACTTAATTCGTACCTGAGAATAAACATGCTTTAAAAAGTCAACATAAAGTTGGTGAGATATATAGGTTTGTTGCTAGCAGCGTTATAACTATGGACCACAAGATTTAAAGTTTATAAACATAATACACTCGCAAGTGTATGAAAAGCATTCTAAGTAGTGGGCACCCGGTAACTAGCCTTAACAAGAGTGTGTACCCCTGAGTTATAATAATATATGCACCGAATCAAGTGCGTTCCGTTAACCTCGAAGTACTAAACACCCGTTCTTCTAGTTTTGACTAGAACAACATCTGGGTGGGGGTGTAAAACCCGATAGATCTATCTTTAGGATTCGCGCCTACCAGTTCATAAACCAATAGTTAAAGTTACCAAGCTAGGGGATTTTTGATTCAAACCCATGTAGAACGTAATTTTAGTCACTTGTGTCCATAACGTAAATCATTTATAAAAATAGCACATGTATTCTCAGCCCAAAAATATTTATAGTTTAAAAAGGGACTATATACTCACCTAATGTATTTTGTAGTAAAAATACATATAACATCGTTGAACACGTATAAGTTTGGCCTTCGATTCACGAACCTATATTATTCGTATAAATATTAACACACGTAATTGTAATCGAACATTATTATTATTAGTGATGTAATTTATATAATAAAGTAATAAGTTTCATTATATATATTTTCATTTTATATATATATATATAGAAATATTTATATAGTTAAATTATGTGAAATAAATATATATTTATATATAATTTTCATTTTTTTTTTTACGCCTAAAACATTAATAACATCATTAAAACTTTCATTTTCATAATCATAATTAATAATAATAATAATAATAATATAGATAATACTGGTAACAATAATAATGATAACTTTAGTGATATCAAGATAAAAATTTTTATATATATAAAAAAATGTTTGTCATGAAAATAAATTTAATAATAACAATACTAATAAACAAAATAATGATAATATTAATAATATTAGTTCTAATAAAGTGATACCAATATTAATGTTACTGAAATTAGTCATAACTTTTATTATTTTAATTATAGTCATAATAACTTTATTTTGTTATAATAACAATAATAACAATAGTTATAATAATAATGTTAATAATATTAAATTGATTAAATTAATAATAATAATAATAATAATAATAATAATAATAAATAAAAGTAGCTACCTTAGAGAATAGATCCTAAAAATAAAGTCCCTGCCTGGTCTCGAACTCCCGACCTCTCGGGTAACCGTTAACGCACTAAACCAGCTAAGCTGATCTGTTTTTCTGTTATGTACAAGAACCCATTTCTATTTAACTCGTATTAGTTTTACTATTATAATCATCTTCTTCAACCTCGACCCAAAATCAATCAAGGATCCTTCAACCTTAGTTTTGTTCGTTCGTTTTAAATTTTTGTCAGTAACCAGAAATCAAACATATCGATTACTTTGATTTAATTAAACAGACAACAACAGAAACACTCGCTGTACAGACCCTGATGATCACGAACCCGATTATAAACTCAAAATTTGATTCATTAATCCAGACACTTTTTGATATTGACTCTAAAACGAAATGCGTTTTAAATCCCAAATAGAAACTTTATAATTTATTAATTTCAACTAAAACTCCTTGTAAATCTTCAATTCGATCTGTGTAACTTCGTTTGTCATAAGAACCGAAGATTTGACTCGAGAATTCCCACTCCATACTTTAAATTGGGTTTTGAAAGCTTTCAGAAAGTTTAAACAGAGGTTTTAGAATAGAACTGCATTTATAGAATTTGAGATAGGATTCAAATTTGATTTATGAGTAAAAATTAGCACGTACAGAGGGTAACCTGTGTTCATCGATTTTTTTTTTTTTAAAGAAAACCCGAATTGCAGTAAGTATTACACAAAGTACCAGTTGTTGAATCATATCACTTATCCAATCGATTTAAATAAAGTGGACAGACCATTACTCACATGTAAACAGAAAAAGAAGATAAAAACAAGACTAAACAGATTCTGATATTGATATATAAGATTACACATATTTATATATTTATAAATATATCTGAAATATCAATTCCTATATTATCGATTTCTTGTTAATTAATAATAAATTCTGTAATATCATTTAATTACTAATATGAGTCTATTAATTAAATCTATTAATATTATTAATATTAGATGTAATAATACTAAGTAATAACAATAATAATAATGAAAATAATAATAATAATAATAACATTATTATTTATAATAATAATAATACTATCTAATAAAGATAATAAATATATGTAATAATATATCAATTTATATCAAATTTCATATTTTTTTTTTTGTGGTGTTTTTAAAGTAATAATATTGACAATATAAATGTTGACATTAGTATTGAAAGTAAATAATAATATTATTATAGTCATTCTATTTTAACTTGTAATACCATTTAATTATATTGATATTACATATTATTAATTAATTATATAATATTTGCAATATATAATCACATCTATAATATATTTAATATTATGCATATATACTGCAATACTCCTACAATAATTATATATATATATATATTTAAGTATAATAGTTCGTGAATCGTCAGGCTTGGTAAAAGGGCAACTGATTATCCGAATATAGATTTCAAACTTTCTAGACTCAATATTAAGGTTTTTGCTTATCGTGTCGGAAACATATAAAGAATAGGGTTTAAATTTGGTCGGAAATTTTCGGGTCGTTACACTTGGCCATTTATGGGTGGTTTTGGTGTAGTTGAGTTATTTAATGCAATTGGGTCATTAAATGCTCAAGTGTAAGTATTATGGTTGGTTCCACAAGTTGTGTATTGAATGTGTACTTAATGTATTAGGTACGTTGCTTTGAAGTTTTAGAAGTGCATAATCATCATCTTGGTGTTAAGGTGAGTGGAATAATTATGCGTGTACGTATATAATGTATTTATTTGTGTAGCGTGGAATGTGGAATTGTCGCGGTGTTTAAGACACCACATTCTATGTAACCAGTGGAATTGTCGCGGTGTTCAAGACACCACTCATTGGTTTGATTGACATGTGGAATTGTCGCGGTGTTCAAGACACCACATTGTCATGGGAGTTGAATTGTCGCGGTGTTCAAGACACCACTCATTGGTTGATTGACATGTGGAATTGTTGCGGTGTTCAAGACACCACATTGTCATGGGGGTGAGTTAGTCACGGTGTTCAAGACATCACCCGGGGGATTAGTGAATACGCGGGGTATTGTACACTAATGGATGTTATGAACTCCGACGGTCTTTCAAGTACCGTTCCCTTGTTCGATTGGTTAACCATGGTTGTGTGAATTTGTATTTAGCGTATTAAATTGTGAACCATATGTTATTGTTATTGCTAGCTTATTATGAATCGCGGATAGTAGTTTATGCATGATGTTTCCATGGTTGTTGAATTGCTAGCTTGTATGCAGTATTGTGTTTGTGATTGCAAGTAAGTAGGTTATATATGCATGTGTATACTTATTGCACTCACTAAGTGTTAGCTTACCCCTATCGTTGTTTATCTTTTTAGATGCAGGTGCGGAGAAGGGAAAGGGGGTTGTTGGATACTAGTTCCCCATGTTGGATTTGTGTTGAAGCTTTTGTAGCCGACCTAGCGTTTTGGGTAGTTTAGCCCCAAACCATGCTCGGGTGTAGTTTGGATTTTAACTATCATTTTAAGTGGGTCGAACTTGTATTACATTTGATTAATGGCCTTCGTGCCTTTTGTAAATATTAAACTTGTGATATTGTTAAATGGGATATATGTAACCGTTTAATTGAGCGCTAATGGTTTTTATTTAAAAAAAAAATTTACTCGTGTTTAATACGGGTTGGGTTGTTTCAAAATTGTGTCGCATAGGTTTCATTTGTACTTAAAACGTTGTAATATGTTTAGTCGTTGAACTACTTTGTAAACTTTGAAACGTCTTTACATTTGAAATGAATGCGACATATTTTGGTCAAACGTTGTTTTAAAGACTTATGACCACGTAACGGGACCTAAGTAGACGGAGTCGTCAATGTTGATTTTGTCGGGTCGCTACAGATGGTATCGGAGCGTTGGTTGTAGGGA
Organism: Rutidosis leptorrhynchoides; assembly: GCF_046630445.1. NCBI lineage: Eukaryota > Viridiplantae > Streptophyta > Magnoliopsida > Asterales > Asteraceae > Rutidosis > Rutidosis leptorrhynchoides. The sequence goes on from NC_092340.1 coordinate 207,645,683, forward strand.
TTTAGAGTTCATTAGTGTCAACCCTGAGTCATAGGGTACATTAGTGAGTCTAGACTACAACCGGCATATAGACTTGAAGTAGTACTTGCTTGACTACTTGTACATTTATACTTGAACTCTTCTATTCGTATCTAACTCATATTTCATCTTATTCTCACGATGTTTAATTTGATTGACACACCATCTTGACCTTATGAGGTAATGTCGAATGCACATATGAATTAAGGTAATATAATTGTCGGGATTATATTACGGTGACTCATATGGACGTTCCGACATTATAACATAAAGAATTGAGGGTGGGCTAAGGAAAATTTTCTCTCTACCTTTATTTCCATATCACGATTAGTATTATTGAGAATACTAATCAACGATATTCTTGCGTCTTGAAGGAACAATGCCTCCTCGCCGAGGTTAACGCAATGAAACTCCCAAACAAGCTCTTCAATGAATGATAGCCACCACCGTAGATGCAGCCATGGCCGATCACTCCTCCAACAACAACAATAACAACAACCACAATAACAACAACCATGGAGTCGGTAATTCAAACGAGCGTGCTCCTACAAGAACTTCATGGGGTGCAAACCTCACACTTTCAATGGAACCGGGGGACCGGTTGCTCTCACCTGATGGTTTGAACAAACAGAAGCCGTTTTTAGCATAAGCGGTTGCCGGGACCAAGACAAAGTTAAGTACTCCACTCACACTTTCGCCGGTATCGCCCTCACATGGTGGAATACGTATGTAAAATCAGTGGGTACCGATGAAGCCCATGCTCTCTCTTGGGCCGATTTAAGGGAAAAGATGATCACCGAATACTTCCCACGTGAAGAGACTCGAAGGCTAAAAAATGAGCTAAGAAGTTAAAAGCGGTCGGAAATGACCTCAAGGCTTATAATAAATGGTTTGCCGAGCTAGCCTTAATGTGTCCAAACCTCGTGAATCCCGAGTCCCTACGAGTTGAACTTTAAATGGCTGGCCTCCCTAAGAGCATCAAACACGGGGTAATGTCATCCAAACCCGCTAACCTACAAGAGGCTTTAAAGATGGCCCGTCAATTGATAGAGACGGTGGATGAAATTGAAGTGCCGGCACCTAAGGCCGAGGATAAAGCGGGTGGCAACAAAACAAAGTGGGAAGCCCCCCAATCAAGCAACTACAACAACAATAACTTCGCCAAGAAGGCTTTCACCTCCAATGGCATGAAAGGGTATGCCGGATACCTACCTTATTATAACAAGTGCCAAAAACATCATCTTGGTGAGTGTGGCAAACCATTTTGCATCAAGTGTCGTTCTCCTATTTGTTGGGCCAAAGTAGGTGACAAGCAAATCACCGGACCCGAACTCATTCACGAGATAACCTAGAAGATCGTTCAAATCCGAGATAGGCTCAGGACGGCCCATAGTCGTCAAATGAGCTATGCCAACATTAGACGTAAGGATCTCGAATTCCAAGTGGGTGACCATGTAATGTTAAAAGTCGCAACTTGGAAAGGTGTAATCTGTTTCGGGAAACGTGGGAAGCGAAATTCGCGATATATTGGTCCTTTTGAAATCTTGAAGCGTACTGGACCCGTTGCTTACCGTTTAGATCTTCCGACCCAATTGAGCTCTGTTCATCCTACTTTCCATATATCTAATTTAAAGAAGTTCCTTGTTGAACCCAAACTCGTCATCCCTCTCGAGGAGCTTACCATTGATGACAAACTTCATTTCGTGGAAGAACCGGTTGAAATTGTGGACCACTCCGTCAAGACGCTAAAACAAAGTAAAATCCCAATTGTCAAAGTCCGTTGGAATGCCAAAAGAGGACCTGAGTTTACTTGGGAAAGACAAGATGAAATGCAAAGAAAGTATCCTCACTTATTCGTAGAAGTTGTAACGCAAGATCTCGAGGAAGAAACAACGACCACTACATCTACTTAAATTTCGGGACGAAATTTCTTTTAAGGAGTAGGTAATGTAACAACCCGTCTTTTCCTTTTTACTTTCGGATGTGCGTATAGGTGTATACGAAATAGTTATATTTTTGCTACGAAATACTATTAAATACGATACAAATTTACACAAGTTATTTATTTATTTATAGAGTAGATATACCTAAACCTTTCTACAACACTTATAGGTAGTGTACCTAATTGTACAGTAGTGTAGTTTTTAGTAAGTCCGGTTCGTCCACAGGGAACTAGCCAAGTTTAACGCTATATTTTTAAAACTATATTTGTATAAATATATATATATATATATATATATATATATATATATATATATATATATATATATATATATATATATATATATATATATATATATATATATATATATATATAAGTAATATTTATTATTATAAAAGGGGGGTTTTACCGTTTAATGACCAGTTTGCCGATTTTATGTATTAAGTCGCAGTTAAAACCTAATGTAAAATATTAAAAATAAATATAACTTAATTTAAAGCGTAAAGTAAATAACGATAATTAAAGTGCGATAATTAAAAGTGCGATAAATAAATTGAAGATAAATAAAATTGCGATAATTAAAAGTACGATAAATAAAATGACAGTAAATAAAAGTGCGATGAAATATGAAATAAAGGAATTATGCTTATTTAAACTTCCATAATCATGATGTTTGACGTGTTGATTTTAGTTTATTACCATGGGTTAATTGTCCTTTGTCCTGGATTATTCTATATGTCCATATAGTTTTGTCCATAATAGTCCATCAGTCATAAATATAAAGTGCGAGAGTCTACGTCAAATTATCCTTATACCCGAAGTCAAATATTCTAACTAATTGGGGATTCGAATTGTAACAAGGTCTTAATACTTTGTTTAATGAATACACCAGGTTATCGACTGCGTGTAGTCCAAGGTTTTACTACTTTGTTAACAATTACACCAATTACTCTTGAATGTAATCCACCCCTGTTTTAATGAGTCCATTAACTATTAATCCATTCCCGTATCCTGTAAAATGAACGATAATTCGTATTTATAGATATCCCGCCCACCGTACCCGATTAAGCGTATGTGGTTATATATAGATACGTCAAATTGTAATCTTTATATTAAATTAATGAGGTATCTTTTAGTTAATATAAAGCCCATTAATAGCCCATAGTCCAATTTCCACAAGTGTCGTTCTTTTGTCCAAACCCCAATTATGGTACAAAACCTAATTACCCAATCTTAATATTTAGCCCAACATCATGATTACTTCAGCATAAATAAGCATAATAATAACTTAGCTACGAGACATTAATTTAAAAAGGTTGAACATAACTTACAATGATTAATAATAGCGTAGCGTTACACGGACAGAATGTCAACTTATACACTTACAACTTTCGCTAACATAACCTTGTTATTATTATTATTAATCTTAAATTAAAATTAAAATTATAAATTATATATATATATATATATATATATATATATATATATATATATATATATATATATATATATCGTGAGAGAGAGAGAGATTGAATTAGGTGTATCATATTCGGCTGAAAACTGCGAAATTTATAGATGTGGCCAGCTACTTCTTGCCATGCGATCGCATGGATTTAACACAGCCTGGCCATGCGATCACATGGCCCCCTGAGACAGCTCACATTTGCTTGTTTGCTAGTTTGCCGACGGTTTTAATATATAATATAATATATATATAATTTTAAGAATTAATTATATATTATATTATATTCATGTGCATAGTTGACTTGTAATTTTTAGTCCGTTGCGTCGTGCGTTGAGAGTTGACTCTGGTCCCGATTCCGGATTTTCGAACGTCCTTGCGTACAATTTAATATCTTGTACTTTGCGTTTTGCGGCTCGTACTCTTGTAATTTTTAGACGTTTCTCATCAATAATTTGAACTACTTTGATTGTACTTTGTACTTTTTAGCTTTTTGGTCATTTGCATCTTCAAATCGTCGAATCTGTCTTTTGTCTTCATCTTTTATTATTTAAACGAATATCACTTGTAAATAGAACAATTGCAACCAAAAGCTTGTCTTTCTTGAAGGATAATGCTATGAAATATATGTTCGTTTTTAGCATTATCAAATATTCCCACACTTGAGCGTTGCTTGTCCTCAAGCAATATAGTCTTGAAATAAAAATACTAGAATCACTTCTTTATTCTTCACACTTTGTACATCAGTGATTTCTATACGACGGTATGAATAATGGTAGTAACATTGTGGTTTACAGTCCCACATGACTATGAAAATTTAGATCCTTTAGGAAATTGGATCTTTATGAAAATATTTGATCTTTTTGAAATTTCAATCTAGCTTTTACCCTAGATAAGTTTTCTGGAATAACCCTTCACCGGTGTCTGCGAAATTGTTTGTGGGTTTTGTGGATTTCAGATTTGAAAATTTTAGCTTAAAACTTGCGGTTTTGTGTCACCCACTTGCTAACCTAGTTATTAGGAAAGCAACACGTCCAGTATACTTGCTCCGTATATTACCTTTCAGTAAACTACCGTCCGGTTGTAAAGGAAAGCGTTGAACAAGCAACTGTTGAGGCAATGTCCCGTGACATGCTTTTAATTATGGTCTATATCGTGTCGGATACAATTACTATCCTTTGTAGGAGCAATAGTAAAGATCACCCTATAGTTTTTTTTTCTGGCACAAGGTCCTGTCTTCGACCATGCTATGCAACCACCGTTCTTACGGTTGACACCCGATTTGGTTCAGGTGACCTAATGAATTCCAGGTGAATTCCTAGGATTTTACGTTCAATGGTAATGAACGCATTGAAAATAGGGTTTTCAGAAAACAAATCGGTTTGTAATTTGATCAAAATATTTTCTCGTTCAAGCTCGAGTTTAGATATCACTGAATTCTATGAGTTTGTAATTCTCAATCTTTAAGGTAAATCTCAAGGATTGAGTAATATCAGGCTTAAAAGCTGATTTTTGATCTTTAAGGAGATTATCCTTTCTGGAGATCTGATTCATTAGTCTTATAAGCTAATTTGCATGGTGCCCCCCATTGTACAAGACAGATCCTCTCATGGTTAGGATAAGTCTGACCACTTGGCGACCCTGTTTGATGCTGAGGTCCGTGGATTTTCAGCTGATTTTCGAGAAAACTTTTCAAGGTTTTTCGTAGACTCTACAACTGGTCTGGACGATAACTTCCTGACCTAAATCAAGAAGCGCGTGTCTTTTTTTCTCGGAATACTTTACTTCCTTTTAATGATGGAATTGATTCATCGTGTAGATCCATCTTTCTTTCAAATATATTACAATTTACTGGGTAAAACAGTTAATTTTGTCCAAAACAAAAGTATCTTCAATTATTTGTACAAAAATATATGACATATGTTCTAAATAACTTTTGTAAAATTTTCCCACACTTGGCTTTTATTTTCCTTTCTTTGCCTTTTTATTTTCCTCTATTCCATTTTAAATGAATTCTAACATTTTAAGTTGTTTCTCAATTTATGTCCTTTACGAGGTAACAATAATTTCGGTGTTAACACCTAGTTTTATCGTTCATAAATATGTATAAACATGATTTTGAATTCATTTATTTGAAAATTTTGAAAAATTTTACTAGAATTGGGTAGTCAGTATATAAGACTAGGGATGTTCTTTATTATCAGAGAGCACTAGATTCTAATACAACTACTGCGTTACAAGTATTTTTAATGGTAACCAAGTGTATAAGTCAAAAAATTTTAAAAATCCGAAAGAATTTAACCCCTTCCCACACTTAAGATCTTGTAATGCCCTCATTTACAAAAAATCAGTAGCAATTTTAAATTATTGAGGGTGATTAGCGTAGAAAAATGATTAAATTTTACCAAAGTTTCCAAACATATTGGCGTTTGTTTGTTGAATGATAAATGGTGCACATCATTTGTTCATTCCGTCTTGTTGTTACATCACATTTGTTTTTCGTTTTGTCGTCAAAATTAGTAGCTTTTGCTTAACTTAATGCCAGTCTTTGAAAATTCGTTGTTTTACCATGTCGTGTACAATTGACAATATACATGCATACAAATAATAACATGCATGGTAATTTGAAATGGGACATAACATCCCACTTTCAAATCAAATATGAAATATTAGTACAACATAATAAAAATGTTAAAACAAGTATCACAATATTATATGTTTAAACATAAATAAAAAATAATAAAAAATATAAAAATCATAGAAATCACCAACGGGAACTGTATCAATCTGGATAGGGGTTCCAGTTTATGTCGTCGGTCGGGTTCCACAGTTGGTTATAGGTGTACTGATAAGCCTGGTTGGGGTCGTAGAGAGTAAATGGTGGTCGCATATCGGGCTGGTGTGTAGGATAGTAAGCAGGTCGGGTAAGTACGTAGTTATTTGGTACCTGAGGTGATAGCTGGCTCATGATCTGATGCTGATGATAGTGCCATCTATCATGCTGTCATTGCCTAGAATGCTCATACATATTCTCGGCGTGCCACTGCTCGAACTGACTATGTCTAGCCTCATTTGTCATTTCTACCTCATCTATACGCTGGTAAACGTCAGTAATAGCCTCCCTAATGACATCCCTAATGTCATCCAGTTCCTCCATTTCCTCATCTGAACCTCTCTCTACCTGTGGATGACGACCCTCATATGGTACTGCCTGATTGTGTCTGCTCTTTAATACCTTTGCACCCTAATAGACTCGCAATCCTAAAGTCTCAACCTGTTCCCTACACACCATCAGTGGACCCCCTTGATCCCTATCTGAAAGGACCCGTCCTAATCCATCCGGACGAAGTCTATATCGATTATAAACGATTCACAACAGTTGATTACATCGCGAGGTACTTGACCTCTATATGATACATTTTACAAGCATTGCATTCGTTTTTGAAAAGACAATCTTTCATTACATTAAAAATTGACGGCATGCATACCATTTCATAATATATCTAACTATAATTGACTTAATAATAATCTTGATGAACTCGACGACTCGAATGCAACGTCTTTTGAAATATGTCATGTATGACTCCAAGTAATGTCTCTAAAATGAGCAAATGCACAGCGAACGATTTCTTTCAAACCTGAGAATAAACATGCTTTCAAGTGTCAACCAAAAGGTTGGTGAGTTCATTAGTTTAACATAAATAATCATTTCATAATTATAATAGACCACAAGATTTCATATTTCCGTTTCTCATAAACATACGTCCCATACATAGAGACAAAAATCATTCATATGGATTGAACACCTGGTAACCGACATTCACAATATGCATATAAGAATATCCCCATTATAATAATTTCGAAGTACTAAAGCATCCGGTACTTTGGATGGGGTTTGTTGGGCCCGATAGATCTACCTTTAGAGTTCGCGTCAATTAGGGTGTCTGTTCCCTAATTCTTAGATTACCAGACTTAATAAAAAGGGGCATATTCGATTTCGATAATTCAACCATATAATGTAGTTTCGATTACTTGTGTCTATTTAGTAAAACATTTATAAAAATTGCGCATGTATTCTCAGTCCCAAAAATATATATTGCAAAAGCATTTAAAAAGGGAGCAAATGAAACTCACGCATATAAATATTGTAAAACAGTTAATAAAGCATTTGCATGTATTCTCAGCCCCAAAAATGTAAAGAGTAAAAGGGATTCAAATGAACTCACCTAATGTATTTTGTAGTAAAAATACATATGACAACATTAGATAAACTGAACAATGCAGGGTTGCCCTTGGATTCACGAACCTATATCAATTGTATATATATTAAAATGTATAATCGTATTCGAACAAGTTTATATATTATAACTTGAATTATATATTATACTTATTTAGTTTTAATTGTTTAGTATCTATATATTTAGTTATATTAATATATATATATATATATATATATATATATATATATATATATATATATATATATATATATATATATACATATGGTTAGTATTATATGAAAATATTCTTAATTCGTTATATATAATTATTTATATAAATAATGTTATTATAATTGGTAGGTGATATATAAACTATTAATATGATTATAATATATGTATTAAGTATATTTTAGGTACAAAATATTTATTTGTAACGAAAATGATAGTTTTGATAATAATGATTTACTAATAATAATTACTTTCTTAATATTGATAATACTAATATAAATAACGATATTGTTAAAATTGATACATATGTTAATAATAATAATAGTAAAACTAATAATTACGACAATGATATTTATACTAATATTAGTGAGAGTAATTGTAGTGACCCGAACTTTTCCATGTTTATATATATTAATTGAGATTGATATTTACATGATTAAATGTTTCCAATATGTTAAGCAATCAAACTTGTTAAGACTTGATTAATTGAAATATGTTTCATATAGACAATTGACCACCCAAGTTGACCGGTGATTCACGAACGTTAAAACTTGTAAAAACTATATGATGACATATATATGGATATATATATAGTTAACATGATACTATGATAAGTAAACATATCATTAAGTATATTAACAATGAACTACATATGTAAAAACAAGACTACTAACTTAATGATTTTTAAACGAGACATATATGTAACGATTATCGTTGTAAAGACATTTAATGTATATATATCATATTAATAGATATTCATACATGATAATATCATGATAATATAATAATTTAAAATCTCATTTGATATTATAAACATTGGGTTAACAACATTTAACAAGATCGTTAACCTAAAGGTTTCAAAACAACACTTACATGTAACGACTAACGATGACTTAACGACTCAGTTAAAATGTATATACATGTAGTGTTTTAATATGTATTTATACACTTTTGAAAGACTTCAATACACTTATCAAAATACTTCTACTTAACAAAAATGCTTACAATTACATCCTCGTTCAGTTTCATCAACAATTCTACTCGTATGCACCCGTATTCGTACTCGTACAATACACAGCTTTTAGATGTATGTACTATTGGTATATACACTCCAATGATCAGCTCTTAGCAGCCCATGTGAGTCACCTAACACATGTGGGAACCATCATTTGGCAACTAGCATGAAATATCTCATAAAATTACAAAAATATGAGTAATCATTCATGACTTATTTACATGAAAACAAAATTACATATCCTTTATATCTAATCCATACACCAACGACCAAAAATACCTACAAACACTTTCATTCTTCAATTTTCTTCATTTAATTGATCTCTCTCAAGTTCTATCTTCAAGTTCTAAGTGTTCTTCATATATTCTACAAGTTCTAGTTACATAAAATCAAGAATACTTTCAAGTTTGCTAGCTCACTTCCAATCTTGTAAGGTGATCATCCAACCTCAAGAAATCTTTGTTTTACAGTAGTTATCATTCTAATACAAGGTAATAATCATATTCAAACTTTGGTTCAATTTCTATAACTATAACAATCTTATTTCAAGTGATGATCTTACTTGAACTTGTTTTCGTGTCATGATTCTGCTTCAAGAACTTCGAGCCATCCAAGGATCCGTTGAAGCTAGATCCATTTTTCTCTTTTCCAGTAGGTTTATCCAAGGAACTTAAGGTAGTAATGATGTTCATAACATCATTCGATTCATACATATAAAGCTATCTTATTCGAAGGTTTAAACTTGTAATCACTAGAACATAGTTTAGTTAATTCTAAACTTGTTCGCAAACAAAAGATAATCCTTCTAACTTGACTTTTAAAATCAAATAAACACATGTTCTATATCTATATGATATGCTAACTTAATGATTTAAAACCTGGAAACACGAAAAACACCGTAAAACCGGATTTACGCCGTCGTAGTAACACCGCGGGCTGTTTTGGGTTAGTTAATTAAAAAAACTATGATAAACTTTGATTTAAAAGTTGTTATTCTGGGAAAATTATTTTTATTATGAACATGAAACTATATCCAAAAATTATGGTTAAACTCAAAGTGGAAGTATGTTTTCTAAAATGGTCATCTAGACGTCGTTCTTTCGACTGAAATGACTACCTTTACAAAAACGACTTGTAACTTATTTTTCCGACTATAAACCTATACTTTTTCTATTTAGATTCATAAAATATAGTTCAATATGAAACCATAGCAATTTGATTCACTCAAAACGGATTTAAAATGAAGAAGTTATGGGTAAAACAAGATTGGATAATTTTTATCATTTTAGCTACGTGAAAATTGGTAACAAATCTATTCCAACCATAACTTAATCAACTTGTATTGTATATTATGTAATCTTGAGATACCATAGACACGTATACAATGTTTCGACCTATCATGTCGACACATCTATATATATTTCGGAACAACCATAGACACTCTATATGTGAATGTTGGAGTTAGCTATACAGGGTTGAGGTTGATTTCAAAATATATATAGTTTGAGTTGTGATCAATACTGAGATACGTACACACTGGGTCGTGGATTGATTCAAGATAATATTTATCGATTTATTTCTGTACATCTAACTGTGGACAACTAGTTGTAGGTTACTAACTAGGACAGCTGACTTAATAAACTTAAAACATCAAAATATATTAAAAGTGTTGTAAATATATTTTGAACATACTTTGATATATATGTATATATTGTTATAGGTTCGTGAATCAACCAGTGGCCAAGTCTTACTTCCCAACGAAGTAAAAATCTGTGAAAGTGAGTTATAGTCCCACTTTTAAAATCTAATATTTTTGGGATGAGAATACATGCAGGTTTTATAAATGATTTACAAAATAGACACAAGTACGTGAAACTACATTCTATGGTTGAATTATCGAAATCGAATATGCCCCTTTTTATTAAGTCTGGTAATCTAAGAATTAGGGAACAGACACCCTAATTGACGCGAATCCTAAAGATAGATCTATTGGGCCTAACAAACCCCATCCAAAGTACCGGATGCTTTAGTACTTCGAAATTTATATCATATCCGAAGGGTGTCCTGGAATGATGGGGATATTCTTATATATGCATCTTGTTAATGTCGGTTACCAGGTTTTCACCATATGAATGATTTTTATCTCTATGTATGGGATGTGTATTGAAATATGAAATCTTGTGGTCTATTATTATGATTTGATATATATATGTTAAACCTATAACTCACCAACATTTTTGTTGACGTTTTAAGCATGTTTATTCTCAGGTGATTATTAAGAGCTTCCGCTGTCGCATACTTAAATAAGGACGAGATTTGAAGTCCATGCTTGTATGATATTGTGTAAAAACTGCATTCAAGAAACTTATTTTGTTGTAACATATTTGTATTGTAAACCATTATGTAATGGTCGTGTGTAAACAGGATATTTTAGATTATCATTATTTGATAATCTACATAAAGCTTTTTAAACCTTTATTGATGAAAATAAAGGTTATGGTTTGTTTTAAAATGAATGCAGTCTTTGAAAAACGTCTCATATAGAGGTCAAAACCTCGCAACGAAATCAATTAATATGGAACGTTTTTAATCAATAAGAACGGGACATTTCAGTTGGTATCCGAGCGTTGGTCTTAGAGAACCAGAATTTTGCATTAGTGTGTCTTATCGAGTTTGTTAGGATGCATTAGTTAGTCTGGACTTCGACCGTGTTTACTTGAAAAATGATTGCTTAACAAATTTTGTTGGAAACTATATATTTTTAACATGTGAATATTATGTAATATATTAATCTCTTAACGTGTTTGATATTATGTGATAGATGTCTACCTCTAGAACAAGTCCCATTGACTCACCTAATAATAATGAAGAGTCCAATGTAAATTGGAATGATTCGTGGACTGATTCACAAGTTCCCGAAGAGGAACCGGAAGAAGAGTCGGAACAAAAAGAAGAATCGGAACCGGAAGAAGAATCAGAACCGGTTGAAGAAATAGAACCGGTGGGGGAAATAATAAAACGGTTAAGTAAAAGAAAATCCTCAACCATCCGACCACGGTTAATTATGGTCAATGGTGTTTCCGCCAAGGAAGCAAAATATTGGGAGGATTACCAATTCTCCGATGAATCGGATTCCGACGAGAATTCCGATGATGTTATAGAAATTACCCCAACTGAATTTAAAAAGGCAAAAGAAAATAATAAGGGAAAGGGCATAAAAATAGAGAAATCTAATTCCAACCCCGACGAACTTTATATGTATCATCAACCCCCGAAGCCCTTAAGTTGTAACAATGACCCGAGAACCTCTAAACCACCAGGTTTTTCTAAACCGTTGTGGAAAACGACAGCTCGTATTAGGGGAACATCATATATCCCTAGAAACTTGGCAAAACGAACCAAAACCGAAGAAGAAGAAACGAGCAAGTCGGAATAAGATAGTTGTATTCATGTGGTGTAATATATGTAATATAGTGTGCTTATGCTTTATGATATATGTAAAAATTGCTTGTATTAATAAGTATTTTTTTTATGAATCTAACTCTTGTCTATTTTACAGTACAAAAACACAAAATGGATAGACAACCCAATATTTTAAGAGACCTACCCGGAGACATGATTGATGAAATCTTGTCTAGAGTCGGTCAGAATTCTTCGGCACAACTATTTACGGCGAAATCAGTTTGTAAGACATTCGAAGAACGTTCCAAGAATGTCTTGGTTTATAAGAGACTTTCGTTTGAAAGATGGGGGATATCACATTGGGAAACCCATAAGTTACGATGTGTTTACTTTGACGCATATATTGCGGGGAACCCAAATGCTATTTTACGCAACGGGTTAAGAAATTATTTTGACTCAATGTATCCGAATATAGGACTTCATGATTTAGAAAAAGCGGCTAACATGCAACATAAAGAAGCATGCTATGCTTACGGGTTTGTAATGTTCGCTTCTCACCAAAGTGAGAAAAAGAACATCGGGCTAAAACTATTAAACAAAACGTTCCCACAAGTGACGGAGTTGGTAATTGGGGTAAGAAATGAGGTTTTTAGGTTATTACGAGACTGTTGGTCATTACGTAACCCTCATCCCTTTGACGACGTTACAACACGCTGTCTTATCAACGGCCATAACGGTTAAGTTCCACAAGACCAAGGATGGGAAGTAATCCTAGTAAAACCAGAATGCATGACTTGTTTCTGGACGTATGAATTATGTGTCTTTATTGCCTTTGCTGAACGAGTTGTGTACTAGCTAGAATTATCTTCACAACCATCTTGTATCAAATTTATTGTGTGCTATATTTCATGTTATATGTAAAATAAGCGGTATTGTAAGTTTGTAAAATATTGTGTAAAAGTTTGAATGCGAAATATTATTATAATCAGTTTTTCATATAGAATTGTAGTAGTTGAATTGTATATTAGCTACTAAGTATGAACTTAACAGGTAGGTACTACCCGAATTTAAACTTATAAAACGCTAATATGAAGAAAAAGCTTTTATAAATGAGTTCATATTATGCTACGAAATACTATTAACTACTCTTAATATTCTGTATGATTAACTTGTTCCATTTGACTATTTTGAAGGAAATGGCACCGACTACTCGACACACCGTGAATATGAATGAAGAGAAATTCCGTACTTTTCTAGCTTCAAACATAGCTGCAGTACAGGATGCGCTACATACCAACAATAACCTTGGATCTAGCAGTATAGGAAATCGTGTAGGATGCACCTACAAAGAATTCACTGCCTGCAAACCTTTGGAATTTGATGGAACCGAAGGACCGATCGGATTGAAACGGTGGACCGAAAAGGTCAAATCGGTGTTTGCCATAAGTAAGTGTACTGAAGAGGACAAAGTGAAGTACGCTACGCATACCTTCACAGGTTCTGCGTTAACATGGTGGAATACCTATCTAGAACAAGTGGGACAAGATGATGCGTACGCACTACCGTGGTCAGCATTCAAGCACTTGATGAACGAGAAGTACCGTCCCAGAACCGAGGTCAATAAGCTCAAGACAGAACTTAGAGGGTTACGAACCCAAGGATTTGATATTACCACGTACGAAAGACGATTCACAGAATTGTGCCTATTGTGTCCGGGAGCATTCGAAGATGAGGAAGAGAAGATCGACGCGTTTGTGAAAGGATTACCGAAAAGAATCCAAGAAGATATAAGTTCACACGAGCCCGCCTCCATACAACAGGCATGTAGAATGGCTCACAAACTAGTGAACCAGATTGAGGAAAGAATTAAAGAACAGACGGCTGAAGAGGCTAATGTGAATCAAGTCAAAAGAAAGTGGGAGGAAAACGGTGATAAGAATCACCAATACAACAACAACAGCAATTACAATAATAATCGCAACAATTATCCCAACAATCGCAACATCAATCGCAACTACAACAAATGGCCCAACAATAACAACAACAACAACAACAACAACAACAACAACAACAACAGCAACTACAACAATCGTCCCAACAACAATAACAACCGCAACAACAACAACAACAACAACAATCAGAAGCAGCTATGCCAAAGGTGTGAAAAGTATCACTCGGGGTTCTGCACCAAATTTTGCAACAAGTGTAAAAGAAATGGTCATAGCGCGGCGAAGTGTGAGGTCTACGGACCAGGGGTTAACAGAACGAAAGGAACAAATGGTGTCGGAACGAGTAATGGCGGAGCAAGTAGTGTCGGAGCAAGTTATGCCAATGTAGTTTGTTATAAATGTGGAAAACCGGGCAACATTATTAGAAATTGCCCGAACCAGGAGAACACAAATGGACAAGGCCGTGGAAGAGTTTTCAATATTAATGCGGCAGAGGCACAGGAAGACCCGGAGCTTGTTACGGGTACGTTTCTTATTGACAATAAATCTGCTTACGTTTTATTTGATTCGGGTGCGGATAGAAGCTATATGAGTAGAGATTTTTGTGCTAAATTAAGTTGTCCATTGACGCCTTTGGATAGTAAATTTTTACTCGAATTAGCAAATGGTAAATTAATTTCAGCAGATAATATATGTCGGAATCAAGAAATTAAACTGGTTAGCGAAACATTTAAGATTGATTTGATACCAGTAGAGTTAGGGAGTTTTGATGTGATAATCGGTATGGACTGGTTGAAAGAAGTGAAAGCAGAGATCGTTTGTTACAAAAATGCAATTCGCATTATACGAGAAAAAGGAAAACCCTTAATGGTGTACGGAGAAAAGGGCAACACAAAGCTACATTTTATTAGTAATTTGAAGGCATAAAAACTAATAAGAAAAGGTTGCTATGATGTTCTAGCACACGTCGAGAAAGTACAAACTGAAGAAAAGAGCATCAATGATGTTCCCGTCGCAAAAGAATTTCCCGATGTATTTCCGAAAGAATTACCGGGATTACCCTCACATCGATCCGTTGAATTTCAAATAGATCTTGTACCAGGAGCTGCACCAATAGCTCGTGCTCCTTACAGACTCGCACCCAGTGAGATGAAAGAACTGCAAAGCTAATTACAAGAACTTTTAGAGCGTGGGTTCATTCGACCAAGCACATCACCGTGGGGAGCTCCTGTTTTGTTTGTCAAGAAGAAAGATGGTACATTCAGGTTGTGTATCGACTACCGAGAGTTGAACAAACTTACCATCAAGAACCGCTACCCACTACCGAGAATCGAAGACTTATTTGATCAACTACAAGGCTTGTCTGTTTATTCAAAGATTGACTTACGTTCCGGGTATCATCAAATGCGGGTGAAAGAAGATGATATTCCAAAGACTGCTTTCAGAACACGTTACGGTCATTACGAGTTTATGGTCATGCTGTTTGGTTTAACTAATGCACCAGCTGTGTTCATGGACCTTATGAACCGAGTGTGTGGACCATACCTTGACAAGTTTGTCATTGTTTTCATTGATGACATACTTATTTACTCAAAGAATGACCAAGAACACGGTGAACATTTGAGAAAGGTGTTAGAACTATTGAGGAAGGAAGAATTGTACGCTAAATTTTCAAAGTGTGCATTTTGGTTGGAAGAAGTTCAATTCCTCGGTCACATAGTGAACAAAAAAGGTATTAAGGTGGATCCGGCAAAGATAGAAACTGTTGAAAAGTGGGAAAACCCGAAAACTCCGAAACACATACGCCAGTTTTTAGGACTAGCTGGTTACTACAGAAGGTTCATCCAAGACTTTTCCAGAATAGCAAAACCCTTGACTGCATTAACGCATAAAGGGAAGAAATTTGAATGGAATGATGAACAAGAGAAAGCGTTTCAGTTATTGAAGAAAAAGCTAACTACGGCACCTATATTGTCATTGCCTGAAGGGAATGATGATTTTGTGATTTATTGTGACGCATTAAAGCAAGGTCTCGGTTGTGTATTAATGCAACGAACAAAGGTGATTGCTTATGCGTCTAGACAATTGAAGATTCACGAACAAAATTATACGACGCATGATTTGGAATTAGGCGCGGTTGTTTTTGCATTAAAGACTTAGAGGCACTACTTATATGGGGTCAAAAGTATTATATATACCGACCACAAAAGTCTTCAACACATATTTAATCAGAAACAACTGAATATGAGGCAGCGTAGGTGGATTGAATTATTGAATGATTACGACTTTGAGATTCGTTACCACTCGGGGAAGGCAAATGTGGTAGCCGATGCCTTGAGTAGGAAGGACAGAGAACCCATTCGAGTAAAATCTATGAATATAATGATTCATAATAACCTTACTACTCAAATAAAGGAGGCGCAACAAGGAGTTTTAAAAGAGGGAAATTTAAAGGATGAAATACCCAAAGGATCAGAGAAGCATCTTAATATTCGGGAAGACGGAACCCGGTATAGGGCTGAAAGGATTTGGGTACCAAAATTTGGAGATATGAGAGAAATGGTACTTAGAGAAGCTCATAAAACCTGATACTCAATACATCCTGGAACGGGGAAGATGTACAAGGATCTCAAGAAACATTTTTGGTGGTCGGGTATGAAAGCCGATGTTGCTAAATACGTAGGAGAATGTTTGACGTGTTCTAAGGTCAAAGCTGAGCATCAGAAACCATCAGGTCTACTTCAACAACCCGAAATCCCGGAATGGAAATGGGAAAACATTACCATGGATTTCATCACTAAATTGCCAAGGACTGCAAGTGGTTTTGATACTATTTGGGTAATAGTTGATCGTCTCACCAAATCAGCACACTTCCTGCCAATAAGAGAAGATGACAAGATGGAGAAGTTAGCACGACTGTATTTGAAGGAAGTCGTCTCCAGACATGGAATACCAATCTCTATTATCTCTGATAGGGATGGCAGATTTATTTCAAGATTCTGGCAGACATTACAGCAAGCATTAGGAACTCGTCTAGACATGAGTACTGCCTATCATCCATAAACTGATGGGCAGAGCGAAAGGATGATACAAACGCTTGAAGACATGCTACGAGCATGTGTTATTGATTTCGGAAACAGTTGGGATCGACATCTACCGTTAGCATAATTTTCCTACAACAACAGCTACCATTTAAGCATTGAGATGGCGCCGTTTGAAGCACTTTATGGTAGAAAGTGCAGGTCTCCGATTTGTTGGAGTGAAGTGGGGGATAGACAGATTACGGGTCCAGAGATTATACAAGAAACTACCGAGAAGATCATCCAAATTCAACAACGGTTGAAAACCGCCCAAAGTCGACAAAAGAGCTACGCTGACATTAAAAGAAAAGATATAGAATTTGAAATTGGAGAGATGGTCATGCTTAAAGTTGCACCTTGGAAAGGCGTTGTTTAATTTGGTAAACGAGGGAAATTAAATCCAAGGTATATTGGACCATTCAAGATTATTGATCGTGTCGGACCAGTAGCTTACCGACTTGAGTTACCTCAACAACTCGCGGCTGTACATAACACTTTCCACGTCTCAAATTTGAAGAAATTTTTTGCTAATGGATCGTGAGTTTAAAAGACTTCAATTCATCGAAGAACCCGTCGAAGAACCCGTCGAAATAATGGATCGTGAGGTTAAAAGACTTAAGTAAAACAAGATACCAATTGTTAAGGTTCGATGGAATGCTCGTAGAGGACCCGAGTTCACCTGGGAGCGTGAAGATCAGATGAAGAAGAAATACCCGCATCTATTTCCAGAAGATTCGTCAACACCTTCAACAGCTTAAAATTTCGGGACGAAATTTATTTAACGGGTAGGTACTGTAGTGACCCGAACTTTTCCATGTTTATATATATTAATTGAGATTGATATTTACATGATTAAATGTTTCCAATATGTTAAGCAATCAAACTTGTTAAGACTTGATTAATTGAAATATGTTTCATATAGATAATTGACCACCCAAGTTGACCGGTGATTCACAAACGTTAAAACTTGTAAAAACTATATGATGACATATATATGGATATATATATAGTTAACATGATACTATGATAATTAAACATATCATTAAGTATATTAACAATGAACTACATATGTAAAAACAAGACTACTAACTTAATGATTTTTAAACGAGACATATATGTAACGATTATCGTTGTAAAGACATTTAATGTATATATATATCATATTAAGAGATATTCATACATGATAATATCATGATAATATAATAATTTAAAATCTCATTTGATATTATAATCATTGGGTTAACAACATTTAACAAGATCGTTAACCTAAAGGTTTCAAAACAACACTTACATGTAACGACTAACGATGACTTAACGACTCAGTTAAAATGTATATACATGTAGTGTTTTAATATGTATTTATACACTTTTGAAAGACTTCAATACACTTATCAAAATACTTCTACTTAACAAAAATGCTTACAATTACATCCTCGTTCAGTTTCATCAACAATTCTACTCGTATGCACCTGTATTCGTACTCGTACAATACACAGCTTTTAGATGTATGTACTATTGGTATATACAATCCAATGATCAGCTCTTAGCAGCCCATGTGAGTCACCTAACACATGTGGGAACCATCATTTGGCAACTAGCATGAAATATCTCATAAAATTACAAAAATATGAGTAATCATTCATGACTTATTTACATGAAAACAAAATTACATATCCTTTATATCTAATCCATACACCAATGACCAAAAACACCTACAAACACTTTCATTCTTCAATTTTCTTCTTCTAATTGATCTCTCTCAAGTTCTATCTTCAAGTTCTAAATGTTCTTCATATATTCTACAAGTTCTAGTTACATAAAATCAAGAATACTTTCAAGTTTGCTAGCTCACTTCCAATCTTGTAAGGTGATCATCCAACCTCAAGAAATCTTTGTTTCTTACAGTAGGTTATCATTCTAATACAAGGTAATAATCATATTCAAACTTTGGTTCAATTTCTATAACTATAACAATTTTATTTCAAGTGATGATCTTACTTGAACTTGTTTTCGTGTCATGATTCTGCTTCAAGAACTTCGAGCCATCCAAGGATCCGTTGAAGCTAGATCCATTTTTCTCTTTTCCAGTAGGTTTATCCAAGGAACTTAAGGTAGTAATGATGTTCATAACATCATTCGATTCATACATATAAAGCTATCTTATTCGAAGGTTTAAACTTGTAATCACTAGAACATAGTTTAGTTAATTCTAAACTTGTTCGCAAACACAAGTTAATCCTTCTAACTTGACTTTTAAAATCAACTAAACACATGTTCTATATCTATATGATATGCTAACTTAATGATTTAAAACCTGGAAACACGAAAAACACCATAAAACCGGATTTACGCCGTCGTAGTAACACCGCGGGCTGTTTTGGGTTAGTTAATTAAAAAAACTATGATAAACTTTGATTTAAAAGTTGTTATTCTGGGAAAATGATTTTTATTATGAACATGAAACTATATCCAAAAATCATGGTTAAACTCAAAGTGGAAGTATGTTTTCTAAAATGGTCATCTAGACGTCGTTCTTTCGACTGAAATGACTACCTTTACAAAAACGACTTGTAACTTATTTTTCCGACTATAAACCTATAATTTTTCTGTTTAGATTCATAAAATAGAGTTCAATATGAAACCATAGCAATTTGATTCACTCAAAACGGATTTAAAATGAAGAAGTTATGGGTAAAACAAGATTGGATAATTTTTCTCATTTTAGCTACGTGAAAATTGGTAACAAATCTATTCCAACCATAACTTAATCAACTTGTATTGTATATTATGTAATCATGAGATACCATAGACACGTATACAATGTTTCGACCTATCATGTCGACACATCTATATATATTTCGGAACAACCATAGACACTCTATATGTGAATGTTGGAGTTAGCTATACAGGGTTGAGGTTGATTCCAAAATATATATAGTTTGAGTTGTGATCAATACTGAGATACGTATACACTGGGTCTTGGATTGATTCAAGATAATATTTATCGATTTATTTCTGTACATCTAACTGTGGACAACTAGTTGTAGGTTACTAACGAGGACAGCTGACTTAATAAACTTAAAACATCAAAGTATATTAAAAGTGTTGTAAATATATTTTGAACATACTTTGATATATATGTATATATTGTTATAGGTTCGTGAATCAACCAGTGGCCAAGTCTTACTTCCCGACGAAGTAAAAATCTGTGAAAGTGAGTTATAGTCCCACTTTTAAAATCTAATATTTTTGGGATGAGAATACATGCAGGTTTTATAAATGATTTACAAAATAGACACAAGTACGTGAAACTACATTCTATGGTTGAATTATCGAAATTGAATATGCCCCTTTTTATTAAGTCTGGTAATCTAAGAATTAGGGAACAGACACCCTAATTGACGCGAATCCTAAAGATAGATCTATTGGGCCTAACAAACCCCATCCAAAGTACCGGATGCTTTAGTACTTCGAAATTTATATCATATCCGAAGGGTGTCCTGGAATGATGGGGATATTCTTATATATGCATCTTGTTAATGTCGGTTACCAGGTGTTCACCATATGAATGATTTTTATCTCTATGTATGGGATGTGTATTGAAATATGAAATCTTGTGGCCTATTATTATGATTTGATATATATAGGTTAAACCTATAACTCACCAACATTTTTGTTGACATTTTAAGCATGTTTATTCTCAGGTGATTATTAAGAGCTTCCGCTGTCGCATACTTAAATAAGGACGAGATTTGGAGTCCATGCTTGTATGATATTGTGTAAAAACTGCATTCAAGAAACTTATTTTGTTGTAACATATTTGTATTGTAAACCATTATGTAATGGTCGTGTGTAAACAGGATATTTTAGATTATCATTATTTGATAATCTATATAAAGCTTTTTAAACCTTTATTGATGAAATAAAGGTTATGGTTTGTTTTAAAATGAATGCAGTCTTTGAAAAACGTCTCATATAGAGGTCAAAACCTCGCAATGAAATCAATTAATATGGAACGTTTTTAATCAATAAGAACGGGACATTTCAGTAATAATAACCTGTATTGTTTTATAACAATAATAATAATTCTAAACATATTCATAATAATAATAATAGTACTAAAAATGGTACAATTACTAATATTTACAAAAATAATAATAAGTTGCATTACTTTGTCACTAATTATAATGTTTATAATGGAAGTTTTATTAGGTTCCTAATATTAATAATAATAATACTTTTAATTATTCTAATAAACATATAATATAACTAGTATTAATAATAACAACTAATAATAACTATAATTGATAATAATAATAATAATAATAATAATAATAATAATAATAATAATAATAATAATAATAATAATAATAATAATAATAATAATAATAATAATAATAATAATAATAATAATACATGAAAGGAAAATAGGCTACCTCAATAATTAAGCTTTTTTAAAAAAAACAGCTACGACCCGGGCTCGAACCCAGGACCACTCGCTAACCCGCAACCTTCCCTAACCATTCTGCTGTCCCTGATTATCTGAATTATTCCTATCCCATAAATATAAAACCTGTTTCCTTCAGTTTATATTTGTTCATCTTCTTCCCCAATTAAACATCGACAAGAGATCAAAACTAAAGGGATTAGTTACCAACCATAATTAGATTTTTCATTAACATCTCAATAATCGTTAACAACAATTTATTGTGGCAGCATAAAAAAAATTAAAAAAAATAAAAGACAGACCTGCTGTATCGAGAAAAAAAATAAGAACTCAAAAATGGATTTCGATTTCTGGAAGGTTTTAGCCAAAATTTATAACATCAAACATGTTACAAATCATTTCTATAAAGTTTCTGGATCATCAATTGATCATAAAACATCACGTTGAATTCTAATTTTCTCATGAACGATCCTGTTGACTTTTTAATTTACAACTTTGACTCTCTAATTCGTGACCAATACGAAAAATTAAAGGCTCAAGATTTGCAGATAGTTTGAGAAATTGAATCCTAACAAATTGGCATTATTAGATTTTAAAATGGATTTCGAAATCTCTAATTTTGAAAAACGAAAACAAGAACAGGGGTCTGGACTGTTTTTCTCAAAATTTTTAGTTTAAAATCGATCAAATAATTACTGCAATGGTTTTTAATTGATAGAGAAATTGTATAGGTGAAAGACCAAATCAATAATAATGTGTAATTCGTTGGATTATATAATCCATTGTTTTGACAGGCAATTTCCAGCAGGAAATAAATAAAAAAATTAAAGTGTTTAACAAAGTCCACTGATTTGTACGAATGATTGATATAGGTAACAACTTAAAGGATTCAAACAAAAATCATACTGCAGATTGAGTGATACATGAAACAGAATGTACGATTTTTCTTGGCTTTAACAATAGATTATATAATTATTATAATAATTATTTAGTATATCTATATAAATAATAATAATAATGCTTTTAATATTCCCTAGTAAAATTATAATGATAATATTAATAAAATAATACTAGTAATATTAATAACAATAATAAAATTAATAAGAATTATGATAGTGCTAAAAATAATATTTTTTGGTAATAAGAATAATACTATTTAATAATAATTATATTAATGATAATAATCACCATATTATTCATAAGATAATACTAATAATACATAATGATAATGAATATATTATGATGATATTAATAATAATAGTGATAATGTCAATAAATTTTAGAATAAGCAATACTAATAACACCGTTAATAATATTACTATTATTATTATTAATACAAATAATAATACCAATTATAATAAATGATAATAATATTAATAATAAAAAAAATGATAGAGCAATTCTTACATATCAACTTTGATATCTATATGTTAGGTATAATAATATTATCAATACAGATATTACTATTAATATTGATAGTAATATAGTAACTGTGTTTTTATTTACAACTAAGTTTAATATATTGATATTATATCTTATTAGCTATGTAATATTTTAATAATTATATTATATATCCTATGATAACATTTATTGGATATTGAATCATAAATATACATGTAGATAATGATATCTTGTATAAGTTTGTATAGATTCTTTTTAATTGTACTTAAATTTTGTTTATTATTTTACAGTTTTATTTCTAATTAATTAAAGTGTATCCTATTTATTTAAAATACCATATATATTCTTATATTCATATTTACATAAATGTATTTAAATATTTATCTATAGACAATAGTTCGTGAATCGTCGAGGGCAGTCGAAGGTCAATTGAGTATATGAACATCGTTTCAAAATTTTCTAGACTCAACTTTACATACTTCGCTTATCGTATCGGAAACATATAAAGATTAAGTTTAAATTTGGTCGAAAATTCCCGGGTCATCACACTATCTACACCCAAATACTCTCCAATGAGAGTAACAAAAATACCTCCTATTATTCCCCCGTCCTGTATTCCTGCCACCATTTTGGACAGATAAAAACCAACACAGTAGGGGATATTAACAAAGCTTCTAGTGTTTCGAATACACTTAAGGTAAAATAAATCGTGTAAGGTCATCTTCTCCTTGTTGTTACATCTTTGTGTAATCGAATTAGCTAAAAATCTATGTATAATACGAAGCTCTGCTTTGTTAATATCCAAATAGGAGTGTCTTCCTCCCAGCGTAAAAACATTATAATTTGACATACGCCTCCAGACAGCGTCAGCGTCAGCGTCAAAATTTCTATCTACCCTTTCATCATGATAAATCAAATTTGTACAATCAGGTAGTAGCAATTCACCAGGAGTGTAAATCTGTAAAGTCCTGGCCATGTCCAGCATGGACATCCTATACATCCTACGGCCAAGTAAAAATCTAAGAAAATTCCTATCGTCTAACCTAACTACATTCATATCAAGTGATATAGTACTCATAAGCTCAACACAACTCTCTTTATATACAGGCCTACGAATGGTGAATAAATGTTCCCAATCGGGAAAAGAAGTGTTCCCATACCTTTGGATCAGATGCTGCCTAACTGAGTTAGCTAGTTGGACCCTTTCCAAAGGCTCCCAATCGATTACCCTCGACACTTCTACATTTTTCGTTACCAGTTTAAATTTGTTACTTTGGTATGTCAGGTAATCTCTCCAACTTCGATCAAATCTCAAATTAGGATGCAACTGTTCTTCATGAATCGTTGGGTGTTCTATTATTGGATGAATCGGAAATTGTACGTAGGCATTAACATATTCTTGTTGCGGATCATAGTGTAGTATGTGTTGATCAGGTTGTTGTTATTGTTGTTCTTGTTTAGGTTCTGGTTCATATTGCATTTCTGGTTCAGGTTCGTTTTCAGGTTGTCTGGATGATGATCTCTAACGACCCGTCCTAATCCATCTGGATGAAGTCCATATCGATTACAACCGGTTCACAATAGTTGATTACATCGCGAGGTACTTGACCTCTATATGATACATTTTACAAACATTGCATTCATTTTTAAGAGACAACTTGCTTTACATCAAAAGTTGACGGCAGGTATACCATTTCATAATATATCTAACTATAATTGACTTAATAATAATCTTGATGAACGCAACGACTCAAATGCAACGTGTTTTGAAATATGTCATGAACGACTCTAAGTAATGTCTCTAAAATGAGCAAATACATAGCGGAAGATTTCTTTCATACCTGAGAATAAACATGCTTTAAAGTGTCAACTAAAAGGTTGGTAAGTTCATTAGTTTAACATAAATAATCATTTCCATCATTTTAATAGACCACAAGATTTGCATTTCTCATAAATATACGTCTCATGCATAGAGACAAAAATAATCATTTATGTGGATTGAACAGCTGGTAACCGACATTCACAATATGCATATAAGAATATCCCCATCATTCCGGGATCCTCCTTTGGACATGATATAAATTTCGAAGTACTAAAGCATCCGGTACTTTAGATGGGGCTTGTTGGGCCCGATAGATCTATCTTTAGAGTTCGCGTCAATTAGGGTGTCTGTTCTCTAATTCTTAGATTACCAGACTATAAAAGGGCATATTCAATTTCGATCATTCAACCATATAATGTAGTTTCGATTACTTGTGTCTATTTCGTAAAACAGTTATAAAAACTTGCGCATGTATTCTCAGCCCAAAAATTTAAAGGGTAAAAAGGTAAATGAAACTCACTTAATGTATTTTGTAGTAAAAATAATATGACGATATTGAACAACTGAACAATGCAGGGTTGGCCTCGGATTCACGAACCTATATCATTTGTATATTTATATTAAAACGTATAATCGTAATCGAGCAAATATATTATTATTAGTGATGTACTTCATTTATATAATAGATTAATAAATTTCATTATATATATTTTCATTTTATATATATAGCTATATTAATATAGTTAAGTTATGTGTATTAAATATATATATTTATATATCTAATCTTTAATTTTATGCTTATAACTTTATTAATGATAATTTTACTAAAATTGATGTTTTTTACTAATAATAATAAAATGATAGTTTTACTTATAATGATTCGTTTAATAATAATACAATTGTAATAATAGTAATAATTATACTTTTTAATAATAATACTAATCTTTACTAAAAATGACAATTTTAGATAATAATATGTTATTGATGATAAATATAATAATATGCTTAGTAAGTATAATAACCATACTTTATATAATAATTTTAATAATGATACTAATATTAGTAATTATAATAGTTTTTCTACTAACAATAATACTAATGATAATAATGATAATATAAATTGTAAATATGATGAAATTATTAATATTTAATGATACTAGTTTGGTATATTTTCATACTACAATAATAATAATAATCCTAATTATGATAATACATATATCAATTCTAATACTACTAATAATAACACTAATAATACTTATTGATATTACTTAATAACAAAACTAATAGTAATACTAATCCTAATCCTTATGTTAACATAATAATAATAATAACAATATTCATAGTGATAACAATAATAATCATAATAATAAAAATAATAATCATAACATTAAATCATACCTTAGTAGCATTAAAAAGAAGAAAACTGCCCTAGACGGGACTTGAACCCGCAACCTCTTGCTAACCACATACAGTGCCAAACCACTCCTCTGCCATGGCTTATAAGATTTAACAATAGCCTAAATCTATTTAACCACTCCTCGGCCCACTTCTTTATTTTGGCCCAAAAGCAACAATCGGCCCAACCAAGAATCAATTTTAATGTTTTAAAGTTAAAGCCCATTAAGGGTTTTGGTTCTTAAAAGGGAAATCACAACCAACGGTTAAATGCAAAAAGGGATGGTTCGAGCAAGACAAAAACGTACACGCACCCTCTTTTTTATTTTTTTTATCTTTACAGCTCAT
Organism: Rutidosis leptorrhynchoides; assembly: GCF_046630445.1. NCBI lineage: Eukaryota > Viridiplantae > Streptophyta > Magnoliopsida > Asterales > Asteraceae > Rutidosis > Rutidosis leptorrhynchoides. The sequence goes on from NC_092340.1 coordinate 207,672,412, forward strand.
CCCCAATAAGCATAAAATATTCACAATATCATCATCATTCTCGTATCTGTATTTGATAAAAGAATGGTACATCAACAACACCCAGCGAGTAGCAGGTGAAGGTTTCGAATAACACAGGAAATTAACTATAGGTCACTATTGCTCGTTCATAATTATAATCCTACACCATTCGTTATTTTATGTAACCCTATATCATCGTTCTATGTCTCATCGTTAATTATCTCTTCATCTGGATCATCATGTATCATCAAATTCGTTGTACTGAATCAGTAATAACAAGGCTGCTGAAGCAGCAACAACGATGAGAAAAAGAAAAAAAATATAAGGTGTTCGTTTGTGTTGGTTGTTTCAGGAAAAGAGAGTAAGGGAGAGAGGAGAAAAAAAACTGATCATTGTGGTTATGGGTTGTACTTTGTAGTAGAAACAAGAATAAACATCAGTGATTAAATTGGATTTGTAATGGTCTTCGGTGGTGGTGATAAGGTGATGTTCTATAACAATGATCACAGAACAATAGCAACATGGCATCTGGTGCTTGATTTTTTTTGTGACTATTCGAACGTAAACAGGAATGGGAATTGAAACAGTCGTAGGTGTGATTAAAAAAAGTGAGTCACGAAGGTACTTGATGAAAGGACCCATCCTAATCCATCCGGACGAAGTCCACATCGATTACAAACGAATCACAATAGTTGATTTCATCGCGAGGTACTTGACCTCTATATGATACATTTTACAAACATTGCATTCGTTTTTAAAAGACAAACTTTCATTTCATTGAAAGTTGACGACATGCATACCATTTCATAATACATCCAACTATAAATGACTTAATAATAATCTTGATGAACTCGACGACTAGAATGCAACGTCTTTTGAAATATGTCATGAATGACTCCAAGAATGGTCTCTAATATGAGCAAGTGCACAGCGGAAGATTTCTTTCATTCCTGAGAATAAACATGCTTTAAAGTGTCAACCAAAAGGTTGGTGAGTTCATTAGTTTATCATAAATAATCATTTCATAACTTTTAATAGACCACAAGATTTCATATTTCCATTTCTCATAAACATACGTCCCGTACATAGAGACAAAATAATCATTCATATGGATTGAACACCTGGTAACCGACATTCACAATATGCATATTAGAATATCCCCATCATTCTGGGATCCTCCTTTGGACATGATATAAATTTCGAAGTACTAAAGCATCCGGTACTTTGGATGGGGCTTGTTGGGCCCGATAGATCTATCTTTAGAGTTCGCGTCAATTCGGGTGTATGTTCCCTAATTCTTAGATTACCAGACTTAATAAAAAGGGGCATATTCGATTTCGATAATTCAACCATAGAATGTAGTTTTGATTACTTGTGTCTATTTCGTAAAACAGTTATAAAAACAGCGCATGTATTCTCAGTCCTAAAAATATATATTGCAAAAGCATTTAAAAAGGGAGTAATGAAACTCACCTAATGTATTTTGTAGTAAAAATACATATGACTATATTGAACAAGTGTAGGGTTGGCCTCGGATTCACGAACCTATATCATTTGTATAATTATTAACACACATAATCGTAATCGAACAACTTTATATTATTAGTGATATAAATATCATTTTAATAAATTACATGTTTCATTAGTAACCTAATTAGATATATTTATTTTTATATACATTAAATTACTAAATAATATTTATTACAAAAATTATTAGTATAGATATGTTTTATGTCATAAATATCTTTTAATACAGAAAATCTTTATTTGATATGCTAATAATAAAAAATGATAAAAATAATACTAATTATGATAAAAATTATGATAATCCTAATAATGATGGTAATTTTAGTGATAATAAAATATTTATAATAATAATTATAATATCGATAATAATAATACTTTTACTTAATAATGATAATAATAATAATAACAATAACTACCTTTGGAGCTTTTCACAAAATAAATGCCTTTGACGAGGCTCGAACCTGCAACCTCCCGCTTAATGGACACACATCCAAACCATCTAGCCAAGTCGCTTTTTCTGATTTAGATTATACCTTAATTTATATAACATTAAATTTCGAAGTCCCTGGTTACAATAATAAGGCCCATTTACTAATAGTCCATATGCTTAATTAGTTTAGATCCATCACACTAGCCCATTAATATGATTGAGATAAACAGACCGATGGATATTTGGTTTTTTTTTTTTTTTTTTAAATCGATGCAGACAACACACCCGGATGGGTTCGTTTCTTTAGGTCATCATCTTCTAATCGTGATCTCTCCATAATCAAACCGTCATCATCGTCTCACGATCATAACATCGTCAATATCATCCTCATCGTTCTTTTATTGTAACCTCATAACCATCATATCATTATGTACATGTAATCATCTTCTTCCTCATAAGATCATAACATCCGTCATCATCATCAAATTATCATCATAAATTTATAACCTTCTTCCATTATCATGATCTTTTAACATCATTTAAACATCACCAAATCATCATCTAGTCATCATAACTTTGGATTATAGAATGTATAAACGAAATTAAATGAAAGGTTGGTTTGGTTTCATACAGCAGAAACAAAAGACAGAAGTAGATGGGCGTACAATGGTTTGATAAAAATGTTGGGCCTTGACAGAAAAGGAAAATAGATAACTCGGGCAGCAGCCCAACAGAATAAAATTTGAGCTTGGTCCAACAATTCAATTTGATTATCTCGGCCCAAATATAAACTCTAGATGGGTTTGATTATACAGGAACTATTAGACGTCTTTTTGTTTCAATCACTTGCACATGTGGGGCTATCTTGTTTAGTAATTGTCGGCCAAACAGAAAAAGTATTACGTAGTAGCAGTTCCACGTATGTCCACCTTCATCATCTTTATTCTTTATCACCATTAATTATCAACATCATTATCAAAGTTATAATAACAATTGTTACAGCGAGTTTTGTAGGTGGTGGCAGTTATTCAACCCATAACAGAAACTGAAATATAATAGCAGTTAAATAGAACGAAATATGGCGGTGTTAGGAGATTGTGGTGATGGTTATCAATTTGAAACAGAAATAAGTAGCGAAGTTGGAGTTGAGGTTCGATCAAGACAGAAAAGAATGCAGCAGTTTTTACGATGGATTCAAAGTGGTTCTTGAGGTGGTGATGTTTGATTTAGCTTATGTGTGTGTATATATATATATATATATATATATATATATATATATATATATAAGCTTGTATGTACGTATATGTAGATAGAAATATAGAGTAGATAGATAGAATATATAGAAGTGAGCTTCATGAAATAGAAGGTTAAGAAGGAAAAAGATGTTGATCATGGTGGTCGTTAAAACTCAAAGATTGTTGTTGCAAGTGATCGGGTTGTCCCTGACGGGTGATCGAATCATAACACGATATAGAAAAACAAGTGGTGATGGATTATGGTGACTTTGGGATGGTGGCGGGTGTTGTTCACTACCGGAGATAGAAATATGTATATATAAGATTGGTGTTTTTGATTCCTCCACATATTATGTATGTGATATATATAAATATATCATACTCATGGTTGGTAGTAGGAAACAAAAACAGGAACTTTAAATATATAATAATAATTCATAATAATAAAATAATACAATCAATATCGCATGCGGGAGTGAATTTGAAAATGAAAAAGTGAGCAGCCATAATTTTGTATGCACTCTACCGACAGTTTCCACGGATTCTACTATATCGTGGCCATTGCTAAACAGTTAGAATATAAAAGTGTTCCTAAAAATCCTAGATTTTTAGATTAAATATATTTAATTATTTCACTCATTAACTGTTTGAAACCTGATCAAAAAGGTTCGATAATTATTTATTTTATGTTCCGATTTATATGTACGGAGTACTAATATTTAAACTTAAAAATGTAAAACTATTTTTAACAAATCTAAAATCTTCGCAATAAATTTACACACCAACTTTTATTTCAATCCTTCATGAACATGTATTATATCTATATTAAAACTAATAAAACGTTAACCGAGTGTTACAGACATTTACTAATTAAGCTCGAAATTATTTATTTTTAATGTATTCTCTTTTTATATATAAATAGTTTTAAAATAGAAAGTTTAATTACAAAAACAAATATATTATATATTTTTTAAACAACTAGATTTAATAAAACGTTATATATTTACAAGTAATTTTTATATACATAATTATATATATATATATATATATATATATATATATATATATATATATATATATATATATATATATATATATATATATATATATATATATTTATAAATATAGTTTCCATTACATCCCTTATTATTTTACATATTTATTTCCTACCATCAAATCGTATAATATTTCAAATAATATTCCAAATTATTATTTATATATACATTTAATTATATATGTATTTATTTTCAAATAGTTGTTCGTGAATCATCAGGAGTGGTTGAAGATCATTAATTACATGAATATAGATTTCAAAACTTTCGAGACTCAACATTACAGATTTTTCTTATCGTGTCGGAAACATATAAAGATTAAGTTTAAATTTGGTCGGAAATTCCCGGGTCATCACAGTACCTACCCGTTAAAGAAATTTTGTCCCGAAATTTGAGTGAGGCGGTTATGGCTAACAATAAAAATGTCTTCATGACCAATATGAGTTGATTATTAGAGGTTTATCATCATTGAATAATAATGATAAAATAATTCGATTATTCTAAGGATACGAATGAGGTTATCGCAAAAGAGTGAATTGAAGAAAAATAAGATTTTCCTTAGCTCTTGACGTAAACAGGGTTGAATTTCCAGAATTCAAGGGATTTTAAGAAAATTTTCGAAATCTAAAAGATTTGATTCTTTGACGAATAAGGAAATCAAGATCTCTATAATTAAATACGGTGGTCTGCCTCGACTACTCTGTTCGATATTTCCATTATAAATTAAACCTTTTCTGTTCCATTAATTTTCACCACTTCAATACTCAATTCCCAAATTCAAAAGATCGTGAAAATGCTTAATCCAGTTCTGATCCTTGTCCTTATCCTGATTATCGGAACAATCATTCTCCTTTTCCAACTTCTACCGGAGGAATCTGTTTATTTCTACTATGCTTTAGGGATTATTGTATTTATAATCCTCCCGTGTCTTTATATTGCTATACGCACTGATATCCACGGTTTGTAGTTTCGGTGTTGTTGTTGGGCTTTATATTTTCTCTTATATTTTGGAGCTCTTTGCCTTTTTATTATCCTCCCGACCTCTAGTAAAGCGAGTAACGGTCCAGAATTCGTAAGTATGAAATTTCGTATAAACATCGTGTTCTAAATAAGAACTAATGTATTAGCACGATTTGTTTTATCAAATTACCAGAATCACTGAGAATAGAACTATCAAGAATATACTTTCTTGATATGTTCAGAAGTTAAGCATAATGAAAGAGTTATGTAACATGGCACATGATGACGTTATGATCTGTGAATCATCACGTTTCATTAGAAACTCAGCATGACTTACTGTAATATAATCACGTTGATCAAGTGTCATTATATTATACTAACTCATGCATCAGTTCCCAACATTACTTCAATAACATTCATATTTTAAGCTCGAAATTTTACAGAATATAGAAACTAACAGTTTCTATATGATGTAATACTGATAGTACGAAGAGATTAATGATTTCAGATAAGAATAGTTATAAAAATATCTCCAGAAATATGGAGGATATTTATAATGAAAGATACGATAATATCTCGGAATATCTAAGATCAGTGGATGATAGAAACTATTGTCTGCAAGGGTTTAGAGTAAGGAGCAAGACATTCACTAAAGACTTTAGCAGACATTGAATCATTTGGATTTTTTTTTTTTTTGAAGTCAAACTTATTCTTTGTGATTTGTCCACGACTTTCTTCCTAGTTTCGCATAATCTGCTTTTCGGTACTAAATTTTTTATTGAATGTTTCCAATATAATGATACACAGGAAGCACGAGGAGGTATATAATTTTGGACGAGAATATTTATGAAAATATCCTCAGAAATATCGAAGATATTGATGATGATATTTTGGAATTTCTAAGTTTGATGGTTGATGGAGAAAGATTTTCCGCAAGATTTTAACATGACTTCGAAGCAAGATATTCTCTAAAGATTTCATCGGATCCAGAATTACCTGGATTCATTGAATATAGGGTTTGGTCCTTGTATTTGTCATTGATCTCCTTCATGGTTAGCTCAATCCGTTTTCCAGTTCCAACTTTTCTGAGCTTTTCCAACATACTATTCTTTATCATCAAACTTTCGATGATTATGGTCGTTTACAGTTATCTACAGTTTCTGCTGCTTCATTCAGCTTTTTCAACATTCAGAGTATTGATTTGTGACTGAGTACTTTTCAGAATTTCAGAATGAGAGATCATAATTCTAAGAGGTAAATGTCATATATATAACTGTTGATGTAGATATGCTGTGAGTTTTTAAAGTACTGATTGCTGATTCCCGGTAATTGTTATGGCAGTTCTCGTTACAAGATGCGGATGAGTATATGATAGGGTTTCAATGAAGAAATATAATGATTTATCGGAGAGATTTAAACCAAGAAGCAACGAGGTTGTTGGTACGTCTGATAGTAATATGGTAAAATATGGAAGGTTCCCCGGTAACAATAAAAGAACATACATAATAATCAAGTTGATAATAAGGTTGTTTCGAACGAAAAGTCAAAGTTGATTTGCTGAAGCTGTGACAAAATTTGCTACTTGGAAAAGAGATCGCAAAGTTATTTTTGCTAATAAATGCCAAAGGATCTGACGCGGCTACGTGTTAAACTTTTACTCAGTTGCCGAGAGTTTCCAGGTGCATAACTAAATGCATAAATCTTTCCCTCCGCAGATGAAGTGCGGTTGGTTCATCCTCTTGATTGAGGTGTTTTTAAGAATCATGAAAGGTTTGAACGCAGATTGTAATTTTCAAGATACAATGAGGTTTAAGATGAAATCAAGTGGCAAACTTGAAGAATTGTTTAGTTTTATATGTTATAATCAATATTTTAATTCATTTTTAATTGTCCAATCTTATTAGTCCACAGTCGATAGTCCACATTTGACAGTTCAATAATTCATATATAGTTTAATATATCATATTTGAATTAATTAATACGTGTCGTGACCCGTATACGTCTCAGACTCGATCACAACTCAAAGTATATATATATTATTATAGAATCAACCTCAACCCTGTATAGAGAACTCGATCATTACTGCATATAGAGTGTCTATGGTGATTCCAAATAATATATATAGATGCGTCGATATGATATGTCAAAACCTTGTATACGTGTCCCGATATTTAAAGTGCGTAAAATAAATAACAACAATTAAATGACGATAAATAAAGTGCGTAAAGTAAATAACAGAAATTAAATGACGATAAATAAAATTGCGATAATTAAATTGCGATAAATAAACTGCGATAAATAAAATGTAATCAGTTAGCTCGGAACAGTTAGCTAGGATTTTGTTAGCGTGGATTCTTAACAGAATTTCTCATAGTTAATTTGTTTGTTTCTAACAAATTTTATTTTGTCCAATGTTTTCTTCATTATGCCACTTGTTAGATTCTGATAGGTCAAAATTCAAATATGAAATTGAAGGAAAATGGTTATTTTGCTGTAAACGGATACGTATATATGTGGATGTAAATAGAATAGTAAATGACTTGAATCAGATTCGAAGAATGTACAGTATAACATGTTAATGTGAAAGTTAAATATTTCCTCGGGTATTACCTACCCGTTAAAATATTTTTACCATTAACAGTTTGTACAAAAGAATTTTTAATTACAATCTTTATGAACACATATATACATATATATTTTCTTCAGATGCAATCATGGATTTAATGAGTTAATATGATATTAACACATCTGATTTACCATTAGAACAAGAATACATAATTTCTAAAACATTAGAGATTACATAATCGCCATGAAGAACGAAGGTAATTGGTGTAGAACGATACGTAGAACGATGATTATACTCGAGGTATAGAATGAGATGTTGAGGCATGGATTGTTGAAGCTTGGGTTGTTGGTGGTACTGGTGCCATTAGTGCTGAGGCTGGTGACGTTACTGGTGTTGGTGATACTGCGGGTGCTTGTAAATTGTGTACAGTGCTCTCTAAAGTTAATACTCGAGCTCGGAGTTCTCTAACTTCTTCTACTAACCCTGGTTGGTTACCAGTGTGAGGTAGAGGTCGAATATCTCCTCTATTTCCGTTAATGGTAGCCTCAAGATGAAAAATTCTTGCAAAAAGGTATAAACGGTGTTGCGAACGGGTTCCCCGGTGAGCGGGTCAAGTACTCCAAGGTTAGGTGGTAGATTCGGTTCATGATATGGAGTACCTTCTTCCCTTCTCCATAGGGTGAGTATGTCGCGAACCCACCCCCATTTTCTCCAGTAATCACGGTAGTTGATTGGTTGATGTGCTCCTGTCACGCTATCTTCGGAGTCCGATGAACTTGGTTGGTTCGTAGAGGCCATCTTACGCGATTTCAGAAAAAAAAATTTGGTATGAAGAGTTTAGTGATAGCAATTGATAGTTGGATGGTTTTCTCAATGCATAATATGCATAGATATATAGTACCAGGTTCCCTTAAATTACGGAGAAATTTACAGAAGATATCAGGCAAAATCTACAGTAACAGATACGCTAAGATATGAATTGTCAGATACGCTAAGATATGAATTTTGTCTATACACTATTTATGCAGTCAATGCAATAAAATGTGTCTAGACTAAGAATAATGAGCATGTAACTTCCTAAGGATGATAAGCAGATGATTTTCGACAAAAATGATAAGCAAAACTTTTGACATGCAGACAGGGTCGAAGTCCAGACTCACTAATGCATCCTAACGACTTATCAGTTATACATACTAATGTAGACCTGGTTCGCTAAGACCACCGCTCTGATACCAACTGAAAGGACCCGTCCTAATCCATCCGGACGAAGTCCACATCGATTACAAACGAATCACAATAGTTGATTTCATCGCGAGGTACTTGACCTCTATATGATACATTTTACAAACATTGCATTCGTTTTTAAAAGACAAACTTTCATTTCCTTGAAAGTTGACGACATGCATACCATTTCATAATACATCCAACTATAAATGACTTAATAATAATCTTGATGAACTCGATGACTAGAATGCAACGTCTTTTGAAATATGTCATGAATGACTCCAAGAATGGTCTCTAATATGAGCAAATGCACAACGGAAGATTTCTTTCATACCTGAGAATAAACATGCTTTAAAGTGTCAACCAAAAGGTTGGTGAGTTCATTAGTTTATCATAAATAATCATTTCATAACTTTTAATAGACCACAAGATTTCATATTTCCATTTCTCATAAACATACGTCCCGTACATAGAGACAAAATAATCATTCATATGGATTGAACACCTGGTAACCGACATTCACAATATGCATATTAGAATATCCCCATCATTCCGGGATCCTCCTTCGGACATGATATAAATTTCGAAGTACTAAAGCATCCGGTACTTTGGATGGGGCTTGTTGGGCCCGATAGATCTATCTTTAGAGTTCGCGTCAATTAGGGTGTATGTTCCCTAATTCTTAGATTACCAGACTTAATAAAAAGGGGCATATTCAATTTCGATAATTCAACCATAGAATGTAGTTTTGATTACTTGTGTCTATTTCGTAAAACAGTTATAAAAACAGCGCATGTATTCTCAGTCCCAAAAATATATATTGCAAAAGCATTTAAAAAGGGAGTAATGAAACTCACCTAATGTATTTTGTAGTAAAAATACATATGACTATATTGAACAAGTGTAGGGTTGGCCTCGGATTCACGAACCTATATCATTTGTATAATTATTAACACACATAATCGTAATCGAACAACTTTATATTATTAATGATATAAATATCATTTTAATAAATTACATGTTTCATTAGTAACCTAATTAGATATATTTATTTTTATATACATTAAATTACTAAATAATATTTATTACAAAAATTATTAGTATAGATATGTTTTATGTCATAAATATATTTTAATACAGAAAATCTTTATTTGATATGCTAATAATAAAAAATGATAAAAATAATACTAATTATGATAAAAATTATGATAATCCTAATAATGATGGTAATTTTAGTGATAATAAAATATTTATAATAATAATTATAATATCGATAATAATAATACTTTTACTTAATAATGATAATAATAATAATAACAATAACTACCTTTGGAACTTTTCACAAAATAAATGCCTTTGACGAGGCTCGAACCCGCAACCTCCCGCTTAATGGACACACATCCAAACCATCTAGCCAAGTCGCTTTTTCTGATTTAGATTATACCTTAATTTATATAACATTAAATTTCGAAGTCCCTGGTTACAATAATAAGGCCCATTTACTAATAGTCCATATGCTTAATTAGTTTAGATCCATCACACTAGCCCATTAATATGATTGAGATAAACAGACCGATGGATATTTGGTTTTTTTTTTTTTTTAAATCGATGCAGACAACACACCCGGATGGTTTTGTTTCTTTAGGTCATCATCTTCTAATCGTGATCTCTCCATAATCAAACCGTCATCATCGTCTCACGATCATAACATCGTCAATATCATCCTCATCATTCTTTTATTGTAACCTCATAACCATCATATCATTATGTACATGTAATCATCTTCTTCTTCATAAGATCATAACATCCGTCATCATCATCAAATTATCATCATAAATTTATAACCTTCTTCCATTATCATGATCTTTCAACATCATTTAATCATCACTAAATCATCATCTAGTCATCATAACTTTGGATTATAGAACGTATAAACGAAATTAAATGAAAGGTTGGTTTGGTTTCGTACAGCAGAAATGAAAGACAGAAGTAGATGGGCGTACAATGGTTTGATAAAAATGTTGGGCCTTGACAGAAAAGGAAAATAGATAACTCGGGCAGCAGCCCAACAGGATAAAATTTGAGCTTGGTCCAACAATTCAATTTGATTATCTCGGCCCAAATATAAACTCTGGATGGGTTTGATTTTACAGAAACTATTAGACGTCTTTTTGTTTCAATCACTTGCACATGTGGGGCTATCTTGTTTAGTAATTGTCGGCCAAACAGAAAAAGTATTACGTAGTAGCAGTTCCACGTATGTCCACCTTCATCATCTTTATTCTTTATCACCATTAATTATCAACATCATTATCGAAGTTATAATAACAATTGTTACAGCGAGTTTTGCAGGTGGTGGCGGTTATTCAACCCATAACAGAAACTGAAATATAATAGCAGTTAAATAGAACGAAATATGGCGGTGTTAGGAGATTGTGGTGATGGTTATCAATTTGAAACAGAAATAGGTAGCGAAGTTGGAGTTGAGGTTCGATCAAGACAGAAAAGAATGCAGCAGTTTTACGATGGATTCAAAGTGGTTCTTGAGGTGGTGATGTTTGATTTAGCTTATGTGTGTATATATATATATATCTATATATATATATAAGCTTGTATGTACGTATATGTAGATAGAAATATAGAGTAGATAGATAGAATATATAGAAGTGAGCTTCATGAAATAGAAGGTTAAGAAGGAAAAAGATGTTGATCATGGTGGTCGTTAAAACTCAAAGATTGTTGTTGCAAGTGATCGGGTTGTCCCTGACGGGTGATCGAATCATAACACGATATAGAAAAACAAGTGGTGATGGATTATGGTGACTTTGGGATGGTGGCGGGTGTTGTTCACTACCGGAGATAGAAATATGTATATATAATATTGGTGTTTTTGATTCCTCCACGTATTATGTATGTGATATATATAAATATATCATACTCATGGTTGGTAGTAGGAAACAAAAACAGGAACTTTAAATATATAATAATAATTAATAATAATAATAAAATAATACAATCAATATCGCATGCGGGAGTGAATTTGAAAATGAAAAAGTGAGCAGCCATAATTTTGTATGCACTCTACCGACAGTTTCCACGGATTCTACTATATCGTGGCCATTGCTAAACAGTTAGAATATAAAAGTGTTCCTAAAAATCTTAGATTTTTAGATTAAATATATTTAATTATTTCACTCATTAACTGTTTGAAACCTGATCAAAAAAGTTCGATAATTATTTATTTTCTGTTCCGATTTATATGTATGGAGTACTAATATTTAAACTTAAAAATGTAAAAATATTTTTAACAAATCTAAAATCTTCGCAATAAATTTACACACCAACTTTTATTTCAATCCTTCATGAACATGTATTATATCTATATTAAAACTAATAGAACGTTAACCGAGTGTTACAGACATTTACTAATTAAGCTCGAAATTATTTATTTTTAATATATTCTCTTTTTATATATAAATAGTTTTAAAATAGAAAGTTTAATTACAAAAACAAATATATTATATATTTTTTAAACAACTAGATTTAATAAAACGTTATATATTTACAAGTAATTTTTATATACATAATTATATATATATATATATATATATATATATATATATATATATATATATATATATATATATATATATATATATATATATATATATATATATATTTATATATTTATAAATATAGTTTCCATTACATCCCTTATTATTTTACATATTTATTTCCTACCATCAAATCGTATAATATTTCAAATAATATTCCAAATTATTATTTATATATACATTTAATTATATATGTATTTATTTTCAAATAGTTGTTCGTGAATAATCAGGAGTGGTTGAAGATCATTAATTACATGAATATAGATTTCAAAACTTTCGAGACTCAACATTACAGATTTTTCTTATCGTGTCGGAAACATATAAAGATTAAGTTTAAATTTAGTCGGAAATTCCCGGGTCATCACACTTGAGGTGGTGATCATTATCTACGTATTGTCACTATTATCATCGAATTATCATCATCATCATTTATGGTCTCGTAACTGAAGAACGTTTTAGTTGAAGTGTGTGTGGGTGTTGTCATCGATCAAGAACCCAAAACAGAAATCGACAGGTGATGGTTTGGGGTTGGGAAACAATATAAGATAAGGTTGGTGGTATTTAGTTATGCTCCAAAATAGAAACAATAGTAAGTCGTTTAATAGTGTGGAAGTGGTCCGAAGGTGATCATGGGTTTAAGGTGGTGATTTGGGGTTGATGGGTTTAGTTTAGTACTACCCGAAGTTGAAACAAAAAAGAGGCAGGTAGACCAAATGATCGGGTTAAAAAAATGGTGGTTTTTGTTCTAGTTCGATGGAAAAGCAGAAGGATTGGTTTTGTTGTAATGAGAGATGCATGTATGCATCATATTCATGTATATATGTTATATGTAAATGAGACAAAGAGAAAACAGTAATATGAGTTTTCAAGTTCAATGCATGTATGAGTTTTATATTATAATAATAATATAATAATACGTCCAATTAAGATCACAAGTAACCAATTGAAATTTTAAAGTTGTTTAAACGTGTGAATTGAATATAGCAGCCTTTAATTTGTTTTTAATCTACCGATAGTTTATCACGGACGGCTACATCGTGTCCATTGCTAAACAGTTAACGTATAAAAGTGTTCCTAAAAATTCCAAACTTTTAGATTAAATATATTTAATTATTTCACTCATTAACTGTTTGAAATCTGAGCAAAAAGGTTCGGTAATTATTTATTTTCTGTACCAAATAACATGTACAGAGTACTAAAATTTAAACTAAAAAGATAAAAATATTTTTTTGACAAATCTAAAACCTTCGTAATCAATTTACAGCCCAACTTTTATTTCAATCCTTCAAGAACATGTACAATATCTATATTAAAACTAACAAAACATCAACCAAGTGTTACCGACGTTTGCCAATTAAGCTCGAAATCATTCATTTTCCATTTACTCTCTCTCTATATATATATAATCAGTTTTAAATAACAAGTTTTATCACATAAATATATTATATATTTTTAAATAAATAGATTTAATATTATTTTATATATTTCCAAGTAGTATTTATATACACATTTATATACACACACATATATATGTATCTATTTACAAATAGTTGTTCGTGAATCGTTGAGAACAATCGAAGGTCAATTAAATATATGAAACAGTTCAAAATTTTTGAGATTCAACTTTACAGACTTTGCTTATCGTGTTGAAAATACAATATCGTATCGAGAGTTTGATTTAAAATAAATCAAAAATTTTCGGGTCACTACATGATCCACCGCCAGATTCGGTATATTTCTGCAAAACACATTAAACACAAAACATATTGTATTAGTGTTAGCAAAATAACAAATTAAAACAATTACAATAACATGTTTAATTCATATTAAATTTATACTCATTTTCACATTTTTATCAATTCTACACTTTTTCAAATAAGCATATATGAAAATGTTTACAAAGTTCATAAGCATTCTACTCAAATAACATGTCAAAATAATCATTACTAGCTATTAAACAAGTTTCAAATGGCATTTACATCAATTTAATCAAGTTCATGAATTTTAGACCTAAAAAGTCTACTTTAATTCTCAAAAATCATGTTTAGGATCAAAGTTTGGATCATTTAGCTACCTAAACATGTAACACTACTTAATTTAGCAATAATTCATGACAAAAATCGGCCATAACCTGTTTATATCAAAAAGCCCCAAATTGCTCAAGAACACAAACCCTAGATTTCTAAAAATTTTGAAGTTTTTAGCTTCAAATCATGTTAAATAGCATCAATCTAGGTTATACATGCATAATATACTAACAATTAACTCTAATTATACTAGAAATTAACAAAATTAAATTAGGTATAAATTAGCTCAAGAACACTAAAACTGAAAATTTAAAGAGTTTAGGGGTGAAAATTTTACCTTTTTGCCTCCCCATCTGAAGAAAGACATGATTAGAGCAAGAAATTTGATGAATTATGGTGAAAAATGGCGAAATTTTGAGAGTGTTTGGGAGTATTTTTGTATGTATGTGTGTGTGTTTGTGGGAAGGCAGAACAGGGCGATTGTATTTTGATTCTGCCCAGATTTTGAGCCTCATGCGATCGCATGAGTTTAGTGAAGAAACCTCATGCGATCGCATGGGGTCTGATATTTTTTTTATATATAAAAACCTTTAACTAATAAAACATAAATTAATAAATTTTAGAAATTTGTTTCTTTTTAAGAATGAGGGCGTTTCGGATCGTTGTCCTAGTCCGTCTCTCAACAAAGTTTTAAAATTTGTTACTTTTTAAGCGTCGTTTTAAAAGCAAAGATTTTTGGGTTTTTTTTTAAATATTTTTGGCATACTTTAATTCAATAAGATTAAAAATAATGATAATAAAATTTCTCTTCCCTCCCTTGGGTAAATCAATTTCGGTTCAACGACCTAGTCTTCAACTTACGACGAATTTTAAATATCAAACTTTTAACTTAATGAAATAAAGTAATTTTTTTTTTAAATTCATACCAAACTTAAATTTAAAATGTATAAAATTAAAAATTCATATATATATAATTAATATTTTTAATTTTACAAACTTATATTAAAAATAGTAGTTTAAAATATTCACAAACTTAAATATATTGATTTTAAAAATTTATAATATTAATTTTAAAAACATTATAAAGGTAAAATTAAAAATCTTTTTGGTCTTTTATCCCACTTTAATCAATCAAATATTATCAAAAATATACGCCCCTCTTTTCGGTAAAGTAATTTCGGTTCCATAACCTAGTTTTACTCCTGACGAATTTTTGAAATATTTTGGGTTGATTGATTAAAGATATTTATACCTTAAGAATAAACGGTAAATTTTGCAGTGATGTAATAAATTTTTGTATGGTATCAATAATTTCGGTTTTGCATACCTAATTTTATTGAATATCAATTTAATACTTTATAGCGAACGATTCAGCGTTTATTATCAAAAGGTTAAAAGCAATAAAAATAAAAATAAAAACTGTACATACTTACCTGTGAGATAGAATTCTCAGAGACCTGCTTTAGCTGACTCATAGGAGAGTCGTGTGATTTGGTTCTCCATAGCTACGTAAGCGTAACCTCGATTCTTTAATATCTTTTCTTCTAAACATATATATGGTCCTTCTCTGCATAGAGTAACAAATTCAGTATTTGAATATGTTTGATTGTTCGAACATTTACCTTCGTGTGACCATTTTCCGCATTTATGACATCTTTCAAGGTGTCGTGCTCTTCTTTTTGTTGCGGATTTTTATTTTCCTTTACGAAAATGTATCTTATGATGATCTTTCCCGAGTTCTTTCCTTACTTCATCACATCTGCCTCTTATTACTGACACCAGGTCACTCGGGAGTGTGTCATTATTACGTTTAGTAATCAAAGCGTGCAGCATTAGACCATGGTTCAAATCAAAGGAACTCTTCATCTCGTAAAACCTACAAAAAATAAAAATTCAGAATGGGGGAAGAAGACTAGTTCTTTAGGGTCTGCTAGGGAAAGACCATTCGGATTCTATTCTCGAAAACTACACGAAAACAGAATATCTAACTCTAACAGAAATATATATTACCCTTAAAAGATTCGAATCTTCCCACACTTAGTTAGCTGTGGTGTCGAAATTGTGATTAACTTCGTTTTCAATTGGACTATCAATAACTTGTATATCTCTGACTTTTGCTTCAAGCCAATTGTTGATTTCCTCTGTAATTTTCACAAATTCAACTAACATTGCCTTTTCTTTAGGCGACAAATTGGATACTAATCGGTTACATAACTTAAAGTTCCCCTTAATCCTAGCATCTTGAATCCGTTTATGAAGTTTCTTCGTTAAACTATTAAAAACGGGTTCATCTAATTTCGTATTAACAACGGGGTTCTTTGTTATCAGGTCATCATTTGTTGTTGCTTCATCTTCCCCACACTTTGGTGTTTTTATTGGTTCAACAGTTTTGGTTAGTGGAGATCTAAACTTTCGGTTCACAAAGGTAACCGATTTGTCACCATCCCTAAGTGTCATTCTACCTTCTCTTACATCAATGAACGCTTCTGTGGTTGCTAAAAATGGGCGACCTAAAATTAGAGGAATATCAAGGTCTTCCTCTGTAGTGACCTGAACTTTTCCATGTTTATATATATTAATTGAGATTGATATTTACATGATTAAATGTTTCCAACATGTTAAGCAATCAAACTTGTTAAGACTTGATTAATTAAAATGTGTTTCATATAGACAATTGACCACCCAAGTTGACCGGTGATTCACGAACGTTAAAACTTGTAAAAACTATATGATGACATATATATGGATATATATATAGTTAACATGATACTATGATAAGTAAACATATCATTAAGTATATTAACAATGAACTACATATGTAAAAACAAGACTACTAACTTAATGATTTTTAAACGAGACATATATGTAACGATTATCGTTGTAAAGACATTTAATGTATATATATCATATTAAGAGATATTCATACATGATAATATCATGGTAATATAATAATTTAAAATCTCATTTGATTTTATAAACATTGGGTTAACAACATTTAACAAGATCGTTAACCTAAAGGTTTCAAAACAACACTTACATGTAACGACTAACGATGACTTAACGACTCAGTTAAAATGTATATACATGTAGTGTTTTAATATGTATTTATACACTTTTGAAACACTTCAATACACTTATCAAAATACTTCTACTTAACAAAAATGCTTACAATTACATCCTCGTTCAGTTTCATCAACAATTCTACTCGTATGCACCCGTATTCGTACTCGTACAATACACAGCTTTTAGATGTATGTACTATTGGTATATACACTCCAATGATCAGCTCTTAGCAGTCCATGTGAGTCACCTAACACATGTGGGAACCATCATTTGGCAACTAGCATGAAATATCTCATAAAATTACAAAAATATGAGTAATCATTCATGACTTATTTACATGAAAACAAAATTACATATCCTTTATATCTAATCCATACACCAACGACCAAAAACACCTACAAACACTTTCATTCTTCAATTTTCTTCATCTAATTGATCTCTCTCAAGTTCTATCTTCAAGTTCTAAGTGTTCTTCATAAATTCTACAAGTTCTAGTTACATAAAATCAAGAATACTTTCAAGTTTGCTAGCTCACTTCCAATCTTGTAAGGTGATCATCCAACCTCGAGAAATCTTTGTTTCTTACAGTAGGTTATCATTCTAATACAAGGTAATAATCATATTCAAACTTTGGTTCAATTTCTATAACTATAACAATCTTATTTCAAGTGATGATCTTACTTGAACTTGTTTTCGTGTCATGATTCTGCTTCAAGAACTTCGAGCCATCCAAGGATCCGTTGAAGCTAGATCCATTTTTCTCTTTTCCAGTAGGTTTATCCAAGGAACTTAAGGTAGTAATGATGTTCATAACATCATTCGATTCAAACATATAAAGCTATCTTATTCGAAGGTTTAAACTTGTAATCACTAGAACATAGTTTAGTTAATTCTAAACTTGTTCGTAAATAAAAGTTAATCCTTCTAACTTGACTTTTAAAATCAACTAAACACATGTTCTATATCTATATGATATGCTAACTTAATGATTTAAAACCTGGAAACACGAAAAACACCGTAAAACCGGATTTACGCCGTCGTAGTAACACTGCGGGCTGTTTTGGGTTAGTTAATTAAAAACTATGATAAACTTTGATTTAAAAGTTGTTATTCTGAGAAAATGATTTTTATTATGAACATGAAACTATATCCAAAAATTATGGTTAAACTCAAAGTGGAAGTATGTTTTCTAAAATGGTCATCTAGACGTCGTTCTTTCGACTGAAATGACTACCTTTACAAAAACGACTTGTAACTTATTTTTCTGACTATAAACCTATACTTTTTCTGTTTAGATTCATAAAATAGAGTTCAATATGAAACCATAGCAATTTGATTCACTCAAAACGGATTTAAAATGAAGAAGTTATGGGTAAAACAAGATTGGATAATTTTTCTCATTTTAGCTACGTGAAAATTGGTAACAAATCTATTCCAACCATAACTTAATCAACTTGTATTGTATATTATGTAATCTTGAGATACCATAGACACGTATACAATGTTTCGACCTATCATGTCGACACATCTATATATATTTCGGAACAACCATAGACACTCTATATGTGAATGTTGGAGTTAGCTATACAGGGTTGAGGTTGATTCCAAAATATATATAGTTTGAGTTGTGATCAATACTGAGATATGTATACACTGGGTCGTGGATTGATTCAAGATAATATTTATCGATTTATTTCTGTACATCTAACTGTGGACAACTAGTTGTAGGTTACTAACGAGGACAGCTGACTTAATAAACTTAAAACATCAAAATATATTAAAAGTGTTGTAAATATATTTTGAACATACTTTGATATATATGTATATATTGTTATAGGTTCGTGAATCAACCAGTGGCCAAGTCTTAATTCCCGACGAAGTAAAAATCTGTGAATCTGAGTTATAGTCCCACTTTTAAAATCTAATATTTTTGGGATGAGAATACATGCAGGTTTTATAAATGATTTACAAAATAGACACAAGTACGTGAAACTACATTCTATGGTTGAATTATCGAAATCGAATATGCCCCTTTTTATTAAGTCTGGTAATCTAAGAATTAGGGAACAGACACCCTAATTGACGCGAATCCTAAAGATAGATCTATTGGGCCTAACAAACCCCATCCAAAGTACCGGATGCTTTAGTACTTCGAAATTTATATCATATCCGAAGGGTGTCCCGGAATGATGGGGATATTCTTATATATGCATCTTGTTAATGTCGGTTACCAGGTGTTCACCATATGAATGATTTTTATCTCTATGTATGGGATGTGTATTGAAATATGAAATCTTGTGGTCTATTGTTACGATTTGATATATATAGGTTAAACCTATAACTCACCAACATTTTTGTTGACGTTTAAAGCATGTTTATTCTCAGGTGAATATTAAGAGCTTCCGCTGTTGCATACTAAAATAAGGACAAGATTTGGAGTCCATGTTTGTATGATATTGTGTAAAAACTGCATTCAAGAAACTGATTTCGATGTAACATATTTGTATTGTAAACCATTATGTAATGGTCGTGTGTAAACAGGATATTTTAGATTATCATTATTTGATAATCTACGTAAAGCTTTTTAAACCTTTATTTATGAAATAAAGGTTATGGTTTGTTTTAAAAATGAATGCAGTCTTTGAAAAACGTCTCATATAGAGGTCAAAACCTCGCAATGAAATCAATTAATATGGAACGTTTTTAATCAATAAGAACGGGACATTTCAGTTGGTATCAGAGCGTTGGTCTTAGAGAACCAGAATTTTGCATTAGTGTGTCTTATCGAGTTTGTTAGGATGCATTAGTGAGTCTGGACTTCGACCGTGTTTACTTGAAAAATGATTGCTTAACAAATTTTGTTGGAAACTATATATTTTTAACATGTGAATATTATGTGATATATTAATCTCTTAACGCGTTTGATATTATGTGATAGATGTCTACCTCTAGAACAAGTCCCATTGACTCACCTAATAATAATGAAGAGTCAAATGTAAATTGGAATGATTCGTGGACTGATTCACAAGTTCCCGAAGAGGAACCGGAAGAAGAGTCGGAACCGGAAGAAGAATCAGAACTGGAAGAAGAATCGGAACCGGATGAAGAAATAGAATCGGTGGGGGAAATAATAAAACAGTTAAGTAAAAGAAAATCCTCAACCAACCGACCAAGGTTAATTATGGTCAATGGTGTTTCCGCCAAGGAAGCAAAATATTGGGAGGATTACCAATTCTCCGATGAATCGGATTCCGACGAGAACTCCGATGATGTTATAGAAATTACCCCAACTGAATTTAAAAAGGCAAAAGAAAATAATAAGGGAAAGGGCATAAAAATAGAGAAATCTAATTCCAACCCCGATGAACTTTATATGTATCGTCAACCCCCGAAGTCCTTAAGTTGTAACAATGACCCGGGAACCTCTAAACCACCAGGTTTTTCTAAACCAATGTGGATCACGACGGCTCGTATTAGGGGAACATCATATATCCCTAGAAACTTGGCAAAACGAACCAAAACCGAAGAAGAAGAAACAAGCGAGTCGGAATAAGATATTTGTATTCGTGTGGTGTAATATATGTAATATAGTGTGCTTATGCCTTATGATATATGTAAAAATTGCTTGTATTAATAAGTATTTTTTTTATGAATCTAACTCTTGTCTATTTTACAGTATAAAAACACAAAATGGATAAACAACCCAATATTTTAAGAGACCTACCCGGAGACATGATTGATGAAATCTTGTCTAGAGTCGGTCAGAATTCTTCGGCACAACTATTTAAGGCGAGATCAGTTTGTAAGACATTCGAAGAACGTTCCAAGAATGCCTTGGTTTATAAAAGGCTTTCGTTCGGAAGATGGGGGATATCACATTGGGAAATCCATAAGTTACGATGTGTTTACTTTGACGCATATATTGCGGGGAACCCAAATGCTATTTTACGCAATGGGTTAAGAAATTATTTTGACTCAATATATCCGAATATTGGACTTCGTGATTTAGAAAAAGTGGCTAACATGCAACATAAAGAAGCGTGTTATGCTTACGGATTAGTAATGTTCGCTTCTCACCAAAGTGAGAACAAGAACATCGGGCTACAACTATTAAACAAAACGTTCCCACAAGTGACGGAGTCGGTAATTGGGGTAAGAAATGAGGTTTTTAGATTGTTACGGGACTGTTGGACATTACGTAACCCTCGTCCCTTTGACGACGTTACAACACGCTGTCTTATCAACGGCCATAACGGTTATGTTCCACAAGACCAAGGATGGGAAGTAGTCCTAGTAAAACCAGAATGCATGACTTGTTTCTGGACGTATGAATTACGTGTCTTTATTGCCTTTGCTGAACGACTTGTGTACTAGCTAGAATTATCTTCACAACCATCTTGTATCAAATTTATTGTGTGCTATATTTCATGCTATATGTAAAATAAGCGGTATTGTAAGTTTGTAAAATATTGTGTAAAAGTTTGAACGCGAAATATTATTATAATCAGTTTTTCATATAGAATTGTAGTAGTTGAATTGTATATTAGCTACTAAGTATGAACTTAACGGGTAGGTACTACCCGAATTTAAACTTATAAAACGCTAATATGAAGAAAAAGCTTTTATAAATGAGTTCATATTATGCTACGAAATACTATTAACTACTCTTAATATTCTGTATGATTAACTTGTTCCATTTAACTATTTTGAAGGAAATGGCACCGACTACTCGACACACCGTGAATATGAATGAAGAGGAATTCCGTACTTTTCTAGCTTCAAACATAGCCGCAGTACAGGCTGCGCTACATACCAACAATAACCTTGGATCTAGCAGTACAGGAAATCGTGTAGGATGCACCTACAAAGAATTCACTGCCTGCAAACCTTTGGAATTTGATGGAACCGAAGGACCGATCGGATTGAAACGGTGGACCGAGAAGGTCGAATCGGTGTTTGCCATAAGTAAGTGTACTGAAGAGGACAAAGTAAAGTACGCTACGCATACCTTCACAGGTTCTACGTTAACATGGTGGAATACCTATCTAGAGCAAGTGGGACAAGACGATGCGTACGCACTACCGTGGTCAGCATTCAAGCACTTGATGAACGAGAAGTACCGTCCCAGAACCGAGGTCAATAAGCTCAAGACAGAACTTAGAGGGTTACGAACCCAAGGATTTGATATTACCATGTACGAAAGATGATTAATAGAATTGTGCCTATTGTGTCCGGGAGCATTCGAAGATGAGGAAGAGAAGATCGACGCGTTTGTGAAAGGATTACCGGAAAGAATCCAAGAAGATATAAGTTCACACGAGCCCGCCTCCATACAACAGGCATGTAGAATGGCTCACAAACTCGTGAACCAGATTGAAGAAATAATTAAAGAACAGACTGCTGAAGAGGCCAATGTGAAGCAAGTCAAAAGAAAGTGGGAGGAAAACGGTGATAAGAATCACCAATACAGCAACAACAGCAATTACAACAATAATCGCAACAATTATCCCAACAATCGCAACATCAATCGCAACTACAACAAACGGCCCAACAACAACAACAACAACAACAGCAACTACAACAATCATCCCAACAACAATAATAACCGCAACAACAACAACAATCAGAAGCAGCTATGCCAAAGGTGTGAAAAGAATCACTCGGGGTTCTGTACCAAATTTTGCAACATGTGTAAAAGAAATGGTCATAGCGCGGCGAAGTGTGAGGTCTACGGACCAGGGGTTAATAGAACGAAAGGAACAAATGGTGTCGGAACGAGTAATGGCGGAGCAAGTAGTGTCGGAGCAAGTTATGCCAATGTAGTTTGTTATAAATGTGGAAAACCGGGCCACATTATTAGAAATTGACCGAACCAGGAGAACACGAATGGACAAGGCCGCGGAAGAGTTTTCAATATTAATGCGGCAGAGGCACAGGAAGATCCGGAGCTTGTTACGGGTACGTTTCTTATTGACAATAAATCTGCTTACGTTTTATTTGATTCGGGTGCGGATAGAAGCTATATGAGTAGAGATTTTTGTGCTAAATTAAGTTGTCCATTGACACCTTTGGATAGTAAATTTTTACTCGAATTAGCAAATGGTAAATTAATTTCAGCTGATAATATATGTCGGAATCGAGAAATTAAACTGGTTAGCGAAACATTTAAGATTGATTTGATACCAGTAGAGTTAGGGAGTTTTGATGTGATAATCGGTATGGACTGGTTGAAAGAAGTGAAAGCAGAGATCGTTTGTTACAAAAATGCAATTCGCATTATACGAGAAAAAGGAAAACCCTTGATGGTGTACGGAGAAAAGGGCAACACGAAGCTACATCTTATTAGTAATTTGAAGGCACAAAAACTAATAAGAAAAGGTTGCTATGCTGTTCTAGCACATGTCGAGAAAGTACAAACTGAAGAAAAGAGCATCAATGATGTTCCCATTGCAAAAGAATTTCCCGATGTATTTCCGAAAGAATTACCGGGATTACCCCCAAATCGATCCGTTGAATTTCAAATAGATCTTGTACCAGGAGCTGCACCAACAGCTCGTGCTCCTTACAGACTCGCACCCAGCGAGATGAAAGAACTACAAAGCCAATTACAAGAACTTTTAGAGCGTGGTTTCATTCGACCAAGCACATCACCGTGGGGAGCTCCTGTTTTGTTTGTCAAGAAGAAAGATGGTACATTCAGGTTGTGTATCGACTACCGAGAGTTGAACAAACTTACCATCAAGAACCGCTACCCACTACCGAGAATCGACGACTTATTTGATCAACTACAAGGCTCGTCTGTTTATTCAAAGATTGAATTACGTTTCGGGTATCATCAAATGCGGGTGAAAGAAGATGATATTCCAAAGACTGCTTTCAGATTACGTTACGGTCATTACGAGTTTATGGTCATGCCGTTTGGTTTAACTAATGCACCAGCTGTGTTCATGGACCTTATGAACCGAGTGTGTGGACCATACCTTGACAAGTTTGTCATTGTTTTCATTGATGACATACTTATTTACTCAAAGAATGACCAAGAACACGGTGAACATTTGAGAAAGGTGTTAGAAGTATTGAGGAAGGAAGAATTGTACGCTAAGTTTTCAAAGTGTGCATTTTGGTTGGAAGAAGTTCAATTCCTCGGTCACATAGTAAACAAAGAAGGTATTAAGGTGGATCCGGCAAAGATAGAAACTGTTGAAAAGTGGGAAACCCCGAAAACTCCGAAACACATACGCCAGTTTTTAGGACTAGCTGGTTACTACAGAAGGTTCATCCAAGACTTTTCCAGAATAGCAAAACCCTTGACTGCATTAACGCATAAAGGGAAGAAATTTGAATGGAATGATGAACAAGAGAAAGCGTTTCAGTTATTGAAGAAAAAGCTAACTACGGCACCTATATTGTCATTGCCTGAAGGGAATGATGATTTTGTGATTTATTGTGATGCATCAAAGCAAGGTCTCGGTTGTGTATTAATGCAACGAACGAAGGTGATTGCTTATGCGTCTAGACAATTGAAGATTCACGAACAAAATTATACGACGCATGATTTGGAATTAGGCGCGGTTGTTTTTGCATTAAAGACTTGGAGGCACTACTTATATGGGGTCAAAAGTATTATATATACCGACCACAAAAGTCTTCAACACATATTTAATCAGAAACAACTGAATATGAGGCAGCGTAGGTGGATTGAATTATTGAATGATTACGACTTTGAGATTCGTTACCACCCGGGGAAGGCAAATGTGGTAGCCGATGCCTTAAGCAGGAAGGACAGAGAACCCATTCGAGTAAAATCTATGAATATAATGATTCATAATAACATTACTACTCAAATAAAGGAGGCGCAACAAGGAGTTTTAAAAGAGGGAAATTTAAAGGATGAAATACCCAAAGGATCGGAGAAGCATCTTAATATTCGGGAAGACGGAACCCGGTATAGGGCTGAAAGGATTTGGGTACCAAAATTTGGAGATATGAGAGAAATGGTACTTAGAGAAGCTCATAAAACCAGATACTCAATACATCCTGGAACGGGGAAGATGTACAAGGATCTCAAGAAACATTTTTGGTGGCCGGGTATGAAAGCCGATGTTGCTAAATACGTAGGAGAATGTTTGACGTGTTCTAAGGTCAAAGCTGAGCATCAGAAACCATCAGGTCTACTTCAATAACCCGAAATCCCGGAATGGAAATGGGAAAACATTACCATGGATTTCATCACTAAATTGCCAAGGACTGCAAGTGGTTTTGATACTATTTGGGTAATAGTTGATCGTCTCACCAAATCAGCACACTTCCTGCCAATAAGAGAAGATGACAAGATGGAGAAGTTAGCACGACTGTATTTAAAGGAAGTCCTCTCCAGACATGGAATACCAATCTCTATTATCTCTGATAGGGATGGCAGATTTATTTCAAGATTCTGGCAGACATTACAGCAAGCATTAGGAACTCGTCTAGACATGAGTACTGCCTATCATCCACAAACTGATGGGCAGAGCGAAAGGACGATACAAACGCTTGAAGACATGCTACGAGCATGTGTTATTGATTTCGGAAACAGTTGGGATCGACATCTACCGTTAGCAGAATTTTCCTACAACAACAGCTACCATTCAAGCATTGAGATGGCGCCGTTTGAAGCACTTTATGGTAGAAAGTGCAGGTCTCCAATTTGTTGGAGTGAAGTGGGGGATAGACAGATTACGGGTCCGGAGATTATACAAGAAACTACCGAGAAGATCATCCAAATTCAACAACGGTTGAAAACCGCCCAAAGTCGACAAAAGAGCTACGCTGACATTAAAAGAAAAGATATAGAATTTGAAATTGGAGAGATGGTCATGCTTAAAGTTGCACCTTGGAAAGGCGTTGTTCGATTTGGTAAACGAGGGAAATTAAATCCAAGGTATATTGGACCATTCAAGATTATTGATCGTGTCGGACCAGTAGCTTACCGACTAGAGTTACCTCAACAACTCGCGGCTGTACATAACACTTTCCACGTCTCGAATTTGAAGAAATGTTTTGCTAAAGAAGATCTCACTATTCCGTTAGATGAAATCCAAATCAACGAAAAACTTCAATTCATCGAAGAACCCGTCGAAATAATGGATCGTGAGGTTAAAAGACTTAAGCAAAACAAGATACCAATTGTTAAGGTTCGATGGAATGCTCGTAGAGGACCCGAGTTCACCTGGGAGTGTGAAGATCAGATGAAGAAGAAATACCCGCATCTATTTCCAGAAGATTCGTCAACACCTTCAACAACTTAAAATTTCGGGACGAAATTTATTTAACGGGTAGGTACTGTAGTGACCCGAACTTTTCCATGTTTATATATATTAATTGAGATTGATATTTACATGATTAAATGTTTCCAACATGTTAAGCAATCAAACTTGTTAAGACTTGATTAATTGAAATATGTTTCATATAGACAATTGACCACCCAAGTTGACCGGTGATTCACGAACGTTAAAACTTGTAAAAACTATATGATGACATATATATGGATATATATATAGTTATCATGATTGTAGTGACCCGAACTTTTCCATGTTTATATATATTAATTGAGATTGATATTTACATGATTAAATGTTTCCAACATGTTAAGCAATCAAACTTGTTAAGACTTGATTAATTGAAATATGTTTCATATAGACAATTGACCACCCAAGTTGACCGGCGATTCACGAACGTTAAAACTTGTAAAAACGACATGACGATATATATATGGATATACATATGGTTAGCATGAGATTATGATAAGTAAGTATCTCCATAAGTATATTAACAATGAGTTATATACATATAAACAAGATTACTAACTTAAGGATTTCGAAACGAGACATATATGTAACGATTATCGTTGTAACGACATTTAAATGTATATATATCATATTAAGATATATTAATATATCATAATATCATGATAATATAATAATTTAACATCTCATTAGATATAATAAACAATGGGTTAACAACATTAATTGAGATCGTTAACTTAAAGGTTTCAAAACAACACTTACATGTAACGACTAACGATGACTTAACGACTCAGTTAAAATGTATATACATGTAGTGTATTTAGATGTATTAAAATACTTTTGGAAGACTTCAAGACATATATCAAAACACTCATACTTAACGAAAATGGTTACAGTTACTTTCCCATTCTTTTCTTTCATCAAGAATTCTAGTCGTATTTTTACCCGTATTATACACAGCTTCAAAACGTACTTACTATGGGTATATACCAATAGGAACTAGCATGGGATTCCACTCTTGATTATGTCATGTATGACTAATCAATTTTAACTTCTACCATGAGCTAGTCAACTAACTAGAACTCCTTTTAACCCCACTCACCACTCACCAATTACCACTCATCATTCACTCCAATTCACTTCCAATTCTCTTTCTAATTCTCTCTCAACACACCCACACTATTATGAACGTATTTTTCCAGTAGTTAATCATCATCTTCATCAAAAATCACTTCAAGAATCAAGCTATAATCATCATAGGAAGAACACTTCAAGAACACTTCAAAAATCCCTTCAAGTTTACTAATTTACTTCCAAGCTTTCTAATCCATTCCAAGTAATCATCTAAGATCAAGAAACCTTTGTTATATACAGTAGGTTATCTTTCTTATTCAAGGTAATATTCATATTCAAACTTTGATTCAATTTCTATAACTATAAACTATCTTAATTCGAGTAAAAATCTTACTTGAACTTGTTTTTGTGTCATGATCCTACTTCAAGAACTTTCAAGCCATCCAAGATCCTTTGAAGCTAGATCATTTCTTATCACTTCCAGTAGGTTTACCTACTAAACTTGAGGTAGTAATGATGTTCATAACATCATTTGATTCATATATATAAAACTATCTTATTCGAAGGTTTAAACTCGTAATCACTAGAACATAGTTTAGTTAATTCTAAACTTGTTCGCAAACAAAAGTTAATCCTTCTAACTTGACTTTTAAAATTAACTAAACACATGTTCTATATCTATATGATATGCTAACTTAATGATTTAAAACCTGGAAACACGAAAAACACCGTAAAACCGGATTTACGCCGTCGTAGCAACACCGCGGGCTGTTTTGGGTTAGTTAATTAAAAACTATGATAAACTTTGATTTAAAAGTTGTTATTCTGAGAAAATGATTTTTATTATGAACATGAAACTATATCCAAAAATTATGGTTAAACTCAAAGTGGAAGTATGTTTTCTAAAATGGTCATCTAGACGTCGTTCTTTCGACTGAAATGACTACCTTTACAAAAACGACTTGTAACTTATTTTTCTGACTATAAACCTATACTTTTTCTGTTTAGATTCATAAAATAGAGTTCAATATGAAACCATAGCAATTTGATTCACTCAAAACGGATTTAAAATGAAGAAGTTATGGGTAAAACAAGATTGGATAATTTTTCTCATTTTAGCTACGTGAAAATTGGTAACAAATCTATTCCAACCATAACTTAATCAACTTGTATTGTATATTATGTAATCTTGAGATACCATAGACACGTATACAATGTTTCGACCTATCATGTCGACACATCTATATATATTTCGGAACAACCATAGACACTCTATATGTGAATGTTGGAGTTAGCTATACAGGGTTGAGGTTGATTCCAAAATATATATAGTTTGAGTTGTGATCAATACTGAGATACGTATACACTGGGTCGTGGATTGATTCAAGATAATATTTATCGATTTATTTCTGTACATCTAACTGTGGACAACTAGTTGTAGGTTACTAACGAGGACAGCTGACTTAATAAACTTAAAACATCAAAATATATTAAAAGTGTTATAAATGTATTTTGAACATACTTTGATATATATGTATATATTGTTATAGGTTCGTGAATCAACCAGTGGCCAAGTCTTACTTCCCGACGAAGTAAAAATCTGTGAAAGTGAGTTATAGTCCCACTTTTAAAATCTAATATTTTGGGATGAGAATACATGCAGGTTTTATAAATGATTTACAAAATAGACACAAGTACGTGAAACTACATTCTATAGTTGAATTATCGAAATCGAATATGCCCCTTTTTATTAAGTCTGGTAATCTAAGAATTAGGGAACAGACACCCTAATTGACGCGAATCCTAAAGATAGATCTATTGGGCCTAACAAACCCCATCCAAAGTACCGGATGCTTTAGTACTTCGAAATTTATATCATATCCGAAGGGTGTCCCGGAATGATGGGGATATTCTTATATATGCATCTTGTTAATGTCGGTTACCAGGTGTTCACCATATGAATGATTTTTATCTCTATGTATGGGATGTGTATTGAAATATGAAATCTTGTGGTCTATTATTATGATTTGATATATATAGGTTAAACCTATAACTCACCAACATTTTTGTTGACGTTTTAAGCATGTTTAATCTCAGGTGATTATTAAGAGCTTTCGCTGTCGCATACTTAAATAAGGACGAGATTTGGAGTCCATGCTTGTATGATATTGTGTAAAAACTGCATTCAAGAAACTTATTTTGTTGTAACATATTTATATTGTAAACCATTATGTAATGGTCGTGTGTAAACAGGATATTTTAGATTATCATTATTTGATAATCTACGTAAAGCTTTTTAAACCTTTATTGATGAAATAAAGGTTATGGTTTGTTTTAAAATGAATGCAGTCTTTGAAAAACGTCTCATATAGAGGTCAAAACCTCGCAACGAAATCAATTAATATGAAACGTTTTTAATCAATAAGAACGGGACATTTCAGTTGGTATCAGAGCGTTGGTCTTAGAGAACCAGAAAATTTGCATTAGTGTGTCTTATCGAGTTTGTTAGGATGCATTAGTGATTCTGGACTTCGACCGTGTTTTCTTTAAAAATGATTGCTTAACATTTTTGTTGGAAACTATATATTTTTAACATATGAATATTATGTGATATATTAATCTCTTAACGTGTTTGATATTATGTGATAGATGTCTACCTCTAGAACAAGTCCCATTGACTCACCTAATAATAATGAAGAGTCAAATGAAAATTGGAATGATTCGTGGACTGATTCACAAGTTCCCGAAGAGGAACCGGAAGAAGAGTCGGAACCGGAAGAAGAATCGGAACCGGACGAAGAATCGGAACCAGAAGAAGAATCGGAACCGGTGGGGGAAATAATAAAACGGTTAAGTAAAAGAGAATCCTCAACCAACCGACTAAGGTTAATTATGGTCAATGGTGTTTCCGCCAAGGAAGCAAAATATTGGGAGGATTACCAATTCTCCGATGAATCGGATTCTGACGAGAATTCCAATGATGTTATAGAAATTACCCCAACTGAATTTAAAAAGGCAAAAGAAAATAATAAGGGAAAGGGCATAAAAATAGAGAAATCTAATTCCAACCCCGATGAACTTTATATGTATCGTCAACCCCCGAAGTTCTTAAGTTGTAACAATGACCCGGGAACCTCTAAACCACCAGGTTTTTCTAAACCAATGTGGACAACGACGGCTCGTATTAGGGGAACATCATATATCCCTAGAAACTTGGCAAAATGAACCAAAACCGAAGAAGAAGAAACGAGCGAGTCAGAATAAGATAGTTGTATTCGTGTGGTGTAATATATGTAATATAGTGTTCTTATGCTTTATGATATATGTAAAAATTGCTTGTATTAATAAGTATTTTTTTATGAATCTAACTCTTGTCTATTTTACAGTTTAAAAACACAAAATGGATAGACAACCCAATATTTTAAGAGACCTACCCGGAGACACAACTATTAAAGGCGAGATCAGTTTGTAAGACATTCGAAGAACGTTCCAAGAATGTCTTGGTTTATAAGAGACTTTCGTTTGAAAGATGGGGGATATCACATTGGGAAACCCATAAGTTACGATGTGTTTACTTTGACGCATATATTGCGGGGAACCCAAATGCTATTTTACGCAACGGGTTAAGAAATTATTTTGACTCGATATATCCGAATATTGGACTTCGTGATTTATAAAAAGCGGCTAACATGCAACATAAAGAAGCATGTTATGCTTACGGATTAGTAATGTTCGCTTCTCACCAAAGTGAGAACAAGAACATCGGGCTACAACTATTAAACAAAACGTTTCCACAAGTGACGGAGTCGGTAATTGGGGTAAGAAATGAGGTTTTTAGATTATTACGGGACTGTTGGACATTACGTAACCCTCGTCCCTTTGACGACGTTACAACACGCTGTCTTATCAACTGCCATAACGGTTATGTTCCACAAGACCAAGGATGGGAAGTAGTCCTAGTAAAACCAGAATGCATGACTTGTTTCTGGACGTATGAATTACGTGTCTTTATTGCCTTTGCTGAACGACTTGTGTATTAGCTAGAATTATCTTCACAACTATCTTGTATCAAAGTTATTGTGTGCTATATTTCATGCTTTATGTAAAATAAGCGGTATTGTAAGTTTGTAAAATATTGTATAAAAGTTTGAACGCGAAATATTATTATAATCAGTTTTTCATATAGAATTGTAGTAGTTGAATTGTATATTAGCTACTAAGTATGAACTTAACGGGTAGGTGCTACCCGAATTTAAATTTATAAAACGCTAATATGAAGAAAAAGCTTTTATAAATGAGTTCATATTATGCTACGAAATACTATTAACTACTCTTAATATTCTGTATGATTAACTTGTTCCATTTGACTATTTTGAAGGAAATGGCACCGACTACTCGACACACTGTAAATATGAATGAAGAGGAATTCCGTACTTTTCTAGCTTCAAACATAGCCGCAGTACAGGCTGCGCTACATACCAACAATAACCTTGGATCTAGCAGTACAGGAAATCGTGTAGGATGCACCTACAAAGAATTCACTGCCTGCAAACCTTTAGAATTTGATGGAACCGAAGGACCGATCGGATTGAAACGGTGGACCGAGAAGGTCGAATCGGTGTTTTCCATAAGTAAGTGTACTGAAGAGGACAAAGTAAAGTACGCTACGCATACCTTCACAGGTTCTGCGTTAACATGGTGGAATACCTATCTAGAGCAAGTGGGACAAGACGATGCGTACGCACTACCGTGGTCAGCATTCAAGCACTTGATGAACGAGAAGTACCGTCCCAGAACCGAGGTCAATAAGCTCAAGACAGAACTTAGAGGGTTACGAACCCAAGGATTTGATATTACCACGTACGAAAGACGATTCACAGAATTGTGCCTATTGTGTCCGGGAGCATTCGAAGATGAGGAAGAGAAGATCGACGCATTTGTGAAAGGATTACCGGAAAGAATCCAAGAAGATATAAGTTCACACGAGCCCGCCTCCATACAACAGGCATGTAGAATGGCTCACAAACTAGTGAACCAAATTGAAGAAAGAATTAAAGAACAGACTGCTAAAGAGGCCAATGTGAAGCAAGTCAAAAGAAAGTGGGAGGAAAACGGTGATAAGAATCACCAATACAAAAACAACAGCAATTACAACAATAATCGCAACAATTATCCCAACAATCGCAACATCAATCGCAACTACAACAAACGGCCCAACAACAACAACAACAATAGCAACTACAACAATCATCCCAATAACAATAATAACCGCAACAACAACAACAATCAGAAGCAGCTATGCCAAAGGTGTGAAAAGTATCACTCGGGGTTCTGCACCAAATTTTGCAACAAGTGTAAAAGAAATGGTCATAGCGCGGCGAAGTGTGAGGTCTACGGACCAGGGGTTAATAGAACGAAAGGAACAAATGGTGTCGGAACGAGTAATGGCGGAGCAAGTAGTGTCGGAGCAAGTTATGCCAATGTAGTTTGTTATAAATGTGGAAAACCGGGCCACATTATTAGAAATTGCCCAAACCAGGAGAACACGAATGGACAAGGCCACGGAAGAGTTTTCAATATTAATGCGGCAGAGGCACAGGAAGACCCGGAGCTTGTTACGGGTACGTTTCTTATTGACAATAAATCTGCTTACGTTTTATTTGATTCGGGTGCGGATAGAAGCTATATGAGTAGAGATTTTTGTGCTAAATTAAGTTGTCCATTGACGCCTTTGGATAGTAAATTTTTACTCGAATTAGCAAATGGTAAATTAATTTCAGCAGATAATATATGTCGGAATCGAGAAATTAAACTGGTTAGCGAAACATTTAAGATTGATTTGATACCAGTAGAGTTAGGGAGTTTTGATGTGATAATCAGTATGGACTGGTTGAAAGAAGTGAAAGCAGAGATCGTTTGTTACAAAAATGCAATTCGTATTATACGAGTAAAAGGAAAACCCTTAATGGTGTACGGAGAAAAGGGCAACACGAAGCTACATCTTATTAGTAATTTGAAGGCACAAAAACTAATAAGAAAAGGTTGCTATGCTGTTCTAGCACACGTCGAGAAAGTACAAACTGAAGAAAAGAGCATCAATGATGTTCCCATTGCAAAATAATTTCCCGATGTATTTCCGAAAGAATTACCGGGATTACCCCCACATCGATCCGTTGAATTTCAAATAGATCTTGTACCAGGAGCTGCACCAATAGCTCGTGCTCCTTACAGACTCGCACCCAGCGAGATGAAAGAACTGCAAAGCCAATTACAAGAACTTTTAGAGCATGGTTTCATTCGACCAAGCACATCACCGTGGGGAGCTCCTGTTTTGTTTGTCAAGAAGAAAGATGGTACATTCAGGTTGTGTATCGACTACCGAGAGTTGAACAAACTTACCATCAAGAACCGCTACCCACTACCGAGAATCGATGACTTATTTGATCAACTACAAGGCTCGTCTGTTTATTCAAAGATTGACTTACGTTCCGAGTATCATCAAATGCGGGTGAAAGAAGATGATATTCCAAAGACTGCTTTCAGAACACGTTACGGTCATTACGAGTTTATGGTCATGCCGTTTGGTTTAACTAATGCACCAGCTGTGTTCATGGACCTTATGAACCGAGTGTGTGGACCATACCTTGACAAGTTTGTCATTGTTTTCATTGATGACATACTTATTTACTCAAAGAATGACCAAGAACACGGTGAACATTTGAGAAAAGTGTTAGAAGTATTGAGGAAGGAAGAATTGTACGCTAAGTTTTCAAAGTGTGCATTTTGGTTGGAAGAAGTTCAATTCCTCGGTCACATAGTGAACAAAGAAGGTATTAAGGTGGATCCGGCAAAGATAGAAACTGTTGAAAAGTGGGAAACTCCGAAAACTCTGAAACACATACGCCAGTTTTTAGGACTAGCTGGTTACTACGGAAGGTTCATCCAAGACTTTTCCAGAATAGCAAAACCCTTAACTGCATTAACGCATAAAGGGAAGAAATTTGAATGGAAAGATGAACAAGAGAAAGCGTTTCAGTTATTGAAGAAAAAGCTAACTACGGCACCTATATTGTCATTGCCTGAAGGGAATGATGATTTTGTGATTTATTGTGACGCATCCAAGCAAGGTCTCGGTTGTGTATTAATGCAACGAACGAAGGTGATTGCTTATGCGTCTAGACAATTGAAGATTCACGAGCAAAATTATACGACGCATGATTTGGAATTAGGCGCGGTTGTTTTTGCATTAAAGACTTGGAGGCACTACTTATATGGGGTCAAAAGTATTATATATATCGACCACAAAAGTCCTCAGCACATATTTAATCAGAAACAACTGAATATGAGGCAGTGTAGGTGGATTGAACTGTTGAATGATTACGACTTTGAGATTCGTTACCACCCGGGGAAGGCAAATGTGGTAGCCGATGCCTTGAGCAGGAAGGACAGAGAACCCATTCGAGTAAAATCTATGAATATAATGATTCATAATAACCTTACTACTCAAATAAAGGAGGCGCAACAAGGAGTTTTAAAAGAGGGAAATTTAAAGGATGAAATACCCAAAGGATCGGAGAAGCATCTTAATATTCGGGAAGACGGAACCCGGTATAGGGCTGAAAGGATTTGGGTACCAAAATTTGGAGATATGAGAGAAATGGTACTTAGAGAAGCTCATAAAACCAGATACTCAATACATCCTGGAACGGGGAAGATGTACAAGGATCTCAGGAAATATTTTTGGTGGCCGGGTATGAAAGCCGATGTTGCTAAATACGTAGGAGAATGTTTGACGTGTTCTAAGGTCAAAGCTGAGCATCAGAAACCATCAGGTCTACTTCAACAACCCGAAATCCCAGAATGGAAATGGGAAAACATTACCATGGATTTCATCACTAAATTGCCAAGGACTGCAAGTGGTTTTGATACTATTTGGGTAATAGTTGATCGTCTCACCAAATCAGCACACTTCCTGCCAATAAGAGAAGATGACAAGATGGAGAAGTTAGCACGACTGTATTTGAAGGAAGTTTTCTCCAGACATGGAATACCAATCTCTATTATCTCTGATAGGGATGGCAGATTTATTTCAAGATTCTGGCAGACATTACAGCAAGCATTAGGAACTCGTCTAGATATGAGTACTGCCTATCATCCACAAACTGATGGGCAGAGCGAAAGGACAATACAAACGCTTGAAGACATGCTACGAGCATGTGTTATTGATTTCGGAAACAGTTGGGATCGACATCTACCGTTAGCAGAATTTTCCTACAACAACAGCTACCATTCAAGCATTGAGATGGCGCCGTTTGAAGCACTTTATGGTAGAAAGTGCAGGTCTCCGATTTGTTGGAGTGAAGTGGGGGATAGACAGATTACGGGTCCGGAGATTATACAAGAAAATACCGAGAAGATCATCCAAATTCAACAACGGTTGAAAACCGCCCAAAGTCGACAAAAGAGCTACGCTGACATTAAAAGAAAAGATATAGAATTTGAAATTGGAGAGATGGTCATGCTTAAAGTTGCACCTTGGAAAGGCGTTGTTCGATTTGGTAAACGAGGGAAATTAAATCCAAGGTATATTGGACCATTCAAGATTATTGATCGTGTCGGACCAGTAGCTTACCGACTTGAGTTACCTCAACAACTCGCGGCTGTACATAACACTTTCCACGTCTCGAATTTGAAGAAATGTTTTGCTAAAGAAGATCTCACTATTCCGTTAGATGAAATCCAAATCAACGAAAAACTCCAATTCATCGAAGAACCCGTCGAAATAATGGATCGTGAGGTTAAAAGACTTAAGCAAAACAAGATACCAATTGTTAAGGTTCGATGGAATGCTCGTAGAGGACCCGAGTTCACCTGGGAGCGTAAAGATCAGATGAAGAAGAAATACCCGCATCTATTTCCAGAAGATTCGTCAACACCTTCAACATCTTAAAATTTCGGGACGAAATTTATTTAACGGGTAGGTACTGTAGTGACCCGAACTTTTCCATGTTTATATATATTAATTGAGATTGATATTTACATGATTAAATGTTTCCAACATTTTAAGCAATCAAACTTGTTAAGACTTGATTAATTGAAATATGTTTCATATAGACAATTGACCACCCAAGTTGACCGGCGATTCACGAACGTTAAAACTTGTAAAAACGACATGACGATATATATATGGATATACATATGGTTAACATGAGATTATGATAAGTAAGTATCTCCATAAGTATATTAACAATGAGTTATATACATATAAACAAGATTACTAACTTAAGGATTTCGAAACGAGACATATATGTAACGATTATCGTTGTAACGACATTTAAATGTATATATATCATATTAAGATATATTAATATATCATAATATCATGATAATATAATAATTTAACATCTCATTAGATATAATAAACAATGGGTTAACAACATTAATTGAGATCGTTAACTTAAAGGTTTCAAAACAACACTTACATGTAACGACTAACGATGACTTAACGACTCAGTTAAAATGTATATACATGTAGTGTATTTAGATGTATTAAAATACTTTTGGAAGACTTCAAGACATATATCAAAACACTCATACTTAACGAAAATGGTTACAGTTACTTTCCCATTCTTTTCTTTCATCAAGAATTCTAGTCGTATTTTTACCCGTATTATACACAGCTTCAAAACGTACTTACTATGGGTATATACCAATAGGAACTAGCATGGGATTCCACTCTTGATTATGTCATGTATGACTAATCAATTTTAACTTCTACCATGAGCTAGTCAACTAACTAGAACTCCTTTTAACCCCACTCACCACTCACCAATTACCACTCATCATTCACTCCAATTCACTTCCAATTCTCTTTCTAATTCTATCTCAACACACCCACACTATTATGAACGTATTTTTCCAGTAGTTAATCATCATCTTCATCAAAAATCACTTCAAGAATCAAGCTATAATCATCATAGGAAGAACACTTCAAGAACACTTCAAAAATCCCTTCAAGTTTACTAATTTACTTCCAAGCTTTCTAATCTATTCCAAGTAATCATCTAAGATCAAGAAACCTTTGTTATATACAGTAGGTTATCTTTCTTATTCAAGGTAATATTCATATTCAAACTTTGATTCAATTTCTATAACTATAAACTATCTTAATTCGAGTAAAAATCTTACTTGAACTTGTTTTTGTGTCATGATCCTACTTCAAGAACTTTCAAGCCATCCAAGATCCTTTGAAGCTAGATCATTTCTTATCACTTCCAGTAGGTTTACCTACTAAACTTGAGGTAGTAATGATGTTCATAACATCATTTGATTCATATATATAAAACTATCTTATTCGAAGGTTTAAACTCGTAATCACTAGAACATAGTTTAGTTAATTCTAAACTTGTTCGCAAACAAAAGTTAATCCTTCTAACTTGACTTTTAAAATTAACTAAACACATGTTCTATATCTATATGATATGCTAACTTAATGATTTAAAACCTGGAAACACGAAAAACACCGTAAAACCGGATTTACGCCGTCGTAGCAACACCGCGGGCTGTTTTGGGTTAGTTAATTAAAAACTATGATAAACTTTGATTTAAAAGTTGTTATTCTGAGAAAATGATTTTTATTATGAACATGAAACTATATCCAAAAATTATGGTTAAACTCAAAGTGGAAGTATGTTTTCTAAAATGGTCATCTAGACGTCGTTCTTTCGACTGAAATGACTACCTTTACAAAAACGACTTGTAACTTATTTTTCTGACTATAAACCTATACTTTTTCTGTTTAGATTCATAAAATAGAGTTCAATATGAAACCATAGCAAGTTGATTCACTCAAAACGGATTTAAAATGAAGAAGTTATGGGTAAAACAAGATTGGATAATTTTTCTCATTTTAGCTACGTGAAAATTGGTAACAAATCTATTCCAACCATAACTTAATCAACTTGTATTGTATATTATGTAATCTTGAGATACCATAGACACGTATACAATGTTTCGACCTATCATGTCGACACATCTATATATATTTCGGAACAGCCATAGACACTCTATATGTGAATGTTGGAGTTAGCTATACAGGGTTGAGGTTGATTCCAAAATATATATAGTTTGAGTTGTGATCAATACTGAGATACGTATACACTGGGTCGTGGATTGATTCAAGATAATATTTATCGATTTATTTCTGTACATCTAACTGTGGACAACTAGTTGTAGGTTACTAACGAGAACAGCTGACTTAATAAACTTAAAACATCAAAATATATTAAAAGTGTTATAAATGTATTTTGAACATACTTTGATATATATGTATATATTGTTATAGGTTCGTGAATCAACCAGTGGCCAATTCTTACTTCCCGACGAAGTAAAAATCTGTGAAAGTGAGTTATAGTCCCACTTTTAAAATCTAATATTTTGGGATGAGAATACATGCAGGTTTTATAAATGATTTACAAAATAGACACAAGTACGTGAAACTACATTCTATGGTTGAATTATCGAAATCGAATATGCCCCTTTTTATTAAGTCTGGTAATCTAAGAATTAGGGAACAGACACCCTAATTGACGCGAATCCTAAAGATAGATCTATTGGGCCTAACAAACCCCATCCAAAGTACCGGATGCTTTAGTACTTCGAAATTTATATCATATCCGAAGGGTGTCCCGGAATGATGGGGATATTCTCATATATGCATCTTGTTAATGTCGGTTACCAGGTGTTCACCATATGAATGATTTTTATCTCTATGTATGGGATGTGTATTGAAATATGAAATCTTGTGGTCTATTATTATGATTTGATATATATAGGTTAAACCTATAACTCACCAACATTTTTGTTGACGTTTTAAGCATGTTTATTCTCAGGTGATTATTAAGAGCTTTCGCTGTCGCATACTTAAATAAGGACGAGATTTGGAGTCCATGCTTGTATGATATTGTGTAAAAACTGCATTCAAGAAACTTATTTTGTTGTAACATATTTGTATTGTAAACCATTATGTAATGGTCGTGTGTAAACAGGATATTTTAGATTATCATTATTTGATAATCTACGTAAAGCTTTTTAAACCTTTATTGATGAAATAAAGGTTATGGTTTGTTTTAAAATGAATGCAGTCTTTGAAAAACGTCTCATATAGAGGTCAAAACCTCGCAACGAAATCAATTAATATGAAACGTTTTTAATCAATAAGAACGGGACATTTCAATGATACTATGATAAGTAAACATATCATTAAGTATATTAACAATGAACTACATATGTAAAAACAAGACTACTAACTTAATGATTTTTAAACGAGACATATATGTAACGATTATCGTTGTAAAGACATTTAATGTATATATATCATATTAAGAGATATTCATACATGATAATATCATGGTAATATAATAATTTAAAATCTCATTTGATATTATAAACATTGGGTTAACAACATTTAACAAGATCGTTAACCTAAAGGTTTCAAAACAACACTTACATGTAACGACTAACGATGACTTAACGACTCAGTTAAAATGTATATACATGTAGTGTTTTAATATGTATTTATACACTTTTGAAACACTTCAATACACTTATCAAAATACTTCTACTTAACAAAAATGCTTACAATTACATCCTCGTTCAGTTTCATCAACAATTCTACTCGTATGCACCCGTATTCGTACTCGTACAATACACAGCTTTTAGATGTATGTACTATTGGTATATACACTCCAATGATCAGCTCTTAGCAGCCCATCTGAGTCACCTAACACATGTGGGAACCATCATTTGGCAACTAGCATGAAATATCTCATAAAATTACAAAAATATGAGTAATCATTCATGACTTATTTACATGAAAACAAAATTACATATCCTTTATATCTAATCCATACACCAACGACCAAAAACACCTACAAACACTTTCATTCTTCAATTTTCTTCATCTAATTGATCTCTCTCAAGTTTTATCTTCAAGTTCTAAGTGTTCTTCATAAATTCTACAAGTTCTAGTTACATAAAATCAAGAATACTTTCAAGTTTGCTAGCTCACTTCCAATCTTGTAAGGTGATCATCCAACCTCAAGAAATCTTTGTTTCTTACAGTAGGTTATCATTCTAATACAAGGTAATAATCATATTCAAACTTTGGTTCAATTTCTATAACTATAACAATCTTATTTCAAGTGATGATCTTACTTGAACTTGTTTTCGTGTCATGATTCTGCTTCAAGAACTTCGAGCCATCCAAGGATCCGTTGAAGCTAGATCCATTTTCCTCTTTTCCAGTAGGTTTATCCAAGGAACTTAAGGTAGTAATGATGTTCATAACATCATTCGATTCATACATATAAAGCTATCTTATTCGAAGGTTTAAACTTGTAATCACTAGAACATAGTTTAGTTAATTCTAAACTTGTTCGTAAACAAAAGTTAATCCTTCTAACTTGACTTTTAAAATCAACTAAACACATGTTCTATATCTATATGATATGCTAACTTAATGATTTAAAACCTGGAAACACGAAAAACAAAAACCGGATTTACGCCGTCGTAGTAACACTGCGGGCTGTTTTGGGTTAGTTAATTAAAAACTATGATAAACTTTGATTTAAAAGTTGTTATTCTGAGAAAATTATTTTTATTATGAACATGAAACTATATCCAAAAATTATGGTTAAACTCAAAGTGGAAGTATGTTTTCTAAAATGGTCATCTAGACGTCGTTCTTTCGACTGAAATGACTACCTTTACAAAAACGACTTGTAACTTATTTTTCCGACTATAAACCTATACTTTTTCTGTTTAGATTCATAAAATAGAGTTCAATATGAAACCATAGCAATTTGATTCACTCAAAACGGATTTAAAATGAAGAAGTTATGGGTAAAACAAGATTGGATAATTTTTCTCATTTTAGCTACGTGAAAATTGGTAACAAATCTATTTCAACCATAACTTAATCAACTTGTATTGTATATTATGTAATCTTGAGATACCATAGACACGTATACAATGTTTCGACCTATCATGTCGACACATCTATATATATTTCGGAACAACCATAGACACTCTATATGTGAATGTTGGAGTTAGCTATACAGGGTTGAGGTTGATTCCAAAATATATATAGTTTGAGTTGTGATCAATACTGAGATATGTATACACTGGGTCGTGGATTGATTCAAGATAATATTTATCGATTTATTTCTGTACATCTAACTGTGGACAACTAGTTGTAGGTTACTAACGAGGACAGCTGACTTAATAAACTTAAAACATCAAAATATATTAAAAGTGTTGTAAATATATTTTGAACATACTTTGATATATATGTATATATTGTTATAGGTTCGTGAATCAACCAGTGGCCAAGTCTTACTTCCCGACGAAGTAAAAATCTGTGAATGTGAGTTATAGTCCCACTTTTAAAATCTAATATTTTTGGGATGAGAATACATGCAGGTTTTATAAATGATTTACAAAATAGACACAAGTACGTGAAACTACATTCTATGGTTGAATTATCGAAATCGAATATACCCCTTTTTATTAAGTCTGGTAATCTAAGAATTAGGGAACAGACACCCTAATTGACGCGAATCCTAAAGATAGATCTATTGGGCCTAACAAACCCCATCCAAAGTACCGGATGCTTTAGTACTTCGAAATTTATATCATATCCGAAGGGTGTCCCGGAATGATGGGGATATTCTTATATATGCATCTTGTTAATGTCGGTTACCAGGTGTTCACCATATGAATGATTTTTATCTCTATGTATGGGATGTGTATTGAAATATGAAATCTTGTGGTCTATTGTTACGATTTGATATATATAGGTTAAACCTATAACTCACCAACATTTTTGTTGACGTTTAAAGCATGTTTATTCTCAGGTGAATATTAAGAGCTTCCGCTGTTGCATACTAAAATAAGGACAAGATTTGGAGTCCATGTTTGTATGATATTGTGTAAAAACTGCATTCAAGAAACTGATTTCGATGTAACATATTTGTATTGTAAACCATTATGTAATGGTCGTGTGTAAACAGGATATTTTAGATTATCATTATTTGATAATCTACGTAAAGCTTTTTTGTAACGACCCGGAAATTTCCGACCAAATTTAAACCTTAAACTTTATATGTTTCCGACACGATAAGCAAAAACCTTAATGTTGAGTTTAGAAAAGTTGGAAATCTATATTCATGAAATCCGTTACCCTTTGACCATGCCTGACGATTCACGAACAATTATGTATACATATATAAATACAAATATATGTTGTATTTTGAAATTTCAAAATATAATTTTTAACATTAAAATTAAATATAATTAGTGTTCAACATATGTTATTAGATATGTATTAAGTGTTATATGATTAATAACTTATATTATTAATATATTCATGTACAAATTAAAATGAGTATTTCATTTATATATATTTACTTTTATTATTAATATTGATATTTGTAATTAATATATATAATATATAAATATGAGATTGATAGACATAATTTGTTATATCAATATTTTAAGTAGTATCCTCATTATTATTATTAGTATTGACATCTGTAATAAATAATATATAGATATAAAATTTAAATATGAAACTTGTTATTTCTAGTAACCTTATTAGTATTTTTTTTTAAAAGAATCATTATTATTATTATTATTATTATTACTATTATTATTATTATTATTTTTTTATAATGGTTATAAAAACAATACAATTTATTATTAATAAAATAACATTATTATAATTAGGATAATTAGTATTAATTGTGT
This sequence comes from Rutidosis leptorrhynchoides, assembly GCF_046630445.1. Lineage (NCBI taxonomy): Eukaryota > Viridiplantae > Streptophyta > Magnoliopsida > Asterales > Asteraceae > Rutidosis > Rutidosis leptorrhynchoides. Next base: position 207,716,275 of record NC_092340.1, read on the forward strand.
TATTATTATCATTAGTGATTTTTTTTTCATATTGGTTAGTATTATTATTATTAATATAATTATATTTACTAATATTTATAAAATTATTATTATTAATATTACTAGTATTATTAATTATTAACCTATTTAATTAATTATCTATAATAAATATATAAAATTGCATACAAAAATCAGATATTTTTTTCCTTATCCTGTATTGCCCGTGATACTTGGTCGAATTAGTATAGGATGCAAACAAAATTGTTACAGCTATAAGACAGCCCCTCAGTCGTTTACATCTAGTTTCATTTGTGAATTAAAAGAAAAAGTAATTGAGGAAATAAAAGAAAAATAAAAACCGATAGTCCCTGTTATGAACTCAAAATACCATGGATCGAATCCGATTTAATTTTTAAAAACTAGAAATGCAGATGTGTTCTAAATTCGTTCGTGAATGTTTCCTCAAAATCTCAAGACCCAATTCATTATATTGAGTATGAATTTTCGAATAAAAGTTTGGGTTTTGAAAAATCAAATTTTATTTTTTTCAATTAAATTCGAAATCTCTGTTATGTTTTAAGTGAAATTAGGTATTGAGATAAATTCTAGAAACGATTCTAAACTTAATTCGTGTTGTAACAACTGGCTAAAACTTTCTCAAAATCAAAAATCGATTTATTTTTTTTTTATTTTTTTGATGACGAGCGATAGCAGGTTCTTCTTTTATTTTATTTTTATTTTTATTTTTACAATAAATAACTGGAACTTGTTTCTATGTTGAATAATTAATCCAACAAAAGTGAAATTTACATGTTATTGGAAGGGTTGAACCCTGGTTCGATTTTTATGGGTTCTGAAGAAGAAAGATAATAGATGGAACAGAAAACGGTTTAATTAAAAACGTATGGGTTTACAAACAGAAAGACAGTCACAGAACAATGGTTTAAGGTGTTGACGGGTAACCGGGAGGTCGCGGGTTCGAGTCCCGGCCTGAGCAGTTTAATCTCTTTTTAGCATCTTAAGGTAGTTTAATATTTATTGTTAATTATTAATTATAATATCTTTTTTTTATTATCATTATTATTATTATTATTATAAATAACATAAATATTATTATTAAGGTTACCATTATTATTTTTAAAATGATTATTAGTATTGTTATTATTAAATTTATTATCATGACTATATTTTTTTATTAAAACTATTATTTTGATTTCATTAAAGCTATCATTATTATTATTATCAGTATTATTTACATTATTATTTTTAATAATTATGATTATGAAAATAAGAGTTTTAATAATGCTATTAAAGTTATAAACATAACAATAAAGATTATATATATATATATATATATATATATATATATATATATATATATATATATATATATATATATATATATATATAAATATAAATATATATTTATTACACATATCTTAACTATATAAATATTTCTAAAAATAAAATGAAAAATACATTTATATGTAATGAAAATTACTAATAATATAGATATATATGAATATCTGTTCGATTACAACTACGTGTGTTAATATATATATACGTGATATAGGTTCGTGAATCCGAGGCCAACCTTATAAGTGTTCAATGATGTTATATGTATTTTTACTACAAAATACATTAGGTGAGTATATAGTCCCTTTTAAACTCTAAATATTTTGGGCTAAGAATACATGCGCTGTTTTTATAAATGATTTACGTTATGGACACAAGTGATTAAAAATGATATTCTGCGGATTGATGTGCTAGGTAATTTAGTTATATGTTATAATAGCATGTAAGCGCGAATCCTAAAGATAGATCTATCGGGTTTAACACCCCCATCCAGTAGGCTGCACTAGACATAAGAACTAGTGGGCGGATGTTTAGTACTTCGAGGATTATTTATACACTTGCGAGTGTACATATCCATCTTTGCGAAGATGACTTATTATATTATTGTTAAGGTTGGTTACTGAGGCCTCAACATAAGCAGAATGATTTTATACACTTGCGAGTGTATTATATTTTTATATATGAAATCTTGTGGTCTATAGTTATAACGCTGCTAGCATCAAACCTATATATCTCACCAACTTTATGTTGACATTTTAAAGCATGTTATTCTCAGGTACGAATTAAGTCTTCCGCTGTGCATTTGCTCATGATAAGGACCTTACTTGGAGTCGATCAACGCAATGGAATCAGATGTTGATGATTTCGTCCAGGGGAATAAGGACGGGTTCTCACATGTGGTATCAGAGCGTTGGTCTTAGTGAACCAGGCCTTGCATTAGTGTGTCTGACTAGTAGTTGTTAGGATACAGTAGTGAGTCTGGACTTCGACCGTGTCTGCCTGTCAAAAAGTTTTGCTTATCATTCTAGTCGGAAATCATCTGCTTATCATCCTTAGGGAATTGCCTGCTTACCATTCATAAGTCTAGACACGTCTTACTGCATTTACTGCATCGATAGTGTATAGACAAAATTCATATTTTAGTTTATCTGATAATTCATATTTTAGCGCATCTGTAGACTTGTCTGACAAATGCCGTAGATTCCTCTGTAGACTACGAAATCTTTAGTATTATAGATATTCTATGAAGATAGAATATCATCTTATATTCGAAAATCATTTCACATCAAAGATCCTTCTCAAATTGCCCTCTTGGCGATGAACCTGAAAGCACTTACCGGCGAACCTGTTCGAGAAACCATTTACCCTCTCATTTCTAGAGTATCCTGTCACGATTATATATTATCCTATATTTCGAATCTTACTCACCGCTTGTTTCAATCGTCAATCATCCCGACTTAATATAAGAAGTTAACGAACTACGTGCTCGAGTAATGGTTTTGGAGAAACTGGTGCGAAGGTTACGAACACCAGCAGCAGCACCAGCAACATAATCAGTACCAACATCATCGACGTCGACAGTACCCTTATCATCCCTAAACCATAATCGCGCCGTAACTCTCAACATCACAACCTGTACCTCGAATATCAACATCACACGCCTCAATATTACCATCTGTATTTAGAATATGATCTTCGTTCTACATATCGTTCTACATCGATTAATTTCGTTCTATGTATTGTTCTACCTCATTTACCTTCGTTCGACATGACGATTATGTAATCTCTAATGTTTTAGAGATCATGTAATCTAGTAATAACGATAAATCAAATGAGTTTAATATCCTATTGACTCATTAAATTTATGATCACATCCGAAGAAAATATATATGCATGTATATTTTCATAAAGAGTGTAACTAAAAATCCTTTTTGTACAAACTATTAATGATGAAAATATTTTAACGGGTGGGTAGTACCCGAGGAATATTTGGAATTCACATTAATAAGTTACACTGTACATTCTTCGAATCTGATTCAACGATCATTTATTATCCTACCTATAACTACCGATATACTTATTCGTTCACCCCAGATTAACCATTTCCATTTAAATTTCATATTTGGATTTTTACCTATCCGAATTCAACAAGTGGCATAATGAAGAAAACATTGGATATAATAAAATTGGTTAGAAACAAACGGATTAACTATTGTAATATTGTTAAGATTCCACGCTAACTGTTCCGGCTAACTGTTCCCAGCTAACTAATTAACATTTAATTTATCGTAATTTACATTCTCGCAATTTTATTTATCGTCATTTAATTTCTGTTATTTACTTTTACGCACTATAAATAACGGGACACGTATGCAAGGTTTCGACTTATCATATCGACCCATCTATATATATATTTCGGAACAACCGTAGACACTCTATATGTGAAGGTGGGAGTTGGCTATACAGGGTCGGAGTTGATTCCAAAATATATATATACTTTGAGTTGTGATCGACACCGAGACCGGTACACGGGTCACGATACGTATTAATTATGTATATTAAATTATATATGAATATATTGAACTGTTGAACTATTGGACCATTGGGCAATCGGACTAATAGACTGCTAACTACGGACAATTAAAATGAATTAAAATATTGATTATAACATATGAAACTAAACAGTTCTTCAAGTTTGCCACTTGATTTCATCTAAAACTTCATTGGTACCTCGACAATTACAAATCCGCATTCAAACCTATCATTATTCTTGAAAACACCGCGATCGAGAAGTTGAACCAGCCGTGCCTCGTCTACGGAAGAAAGATTTATGCATACAGTTATGCACCTGAAAAACTTTCGAAACCAAAATTTTAATTAAAACGTATCCGCGACGAATTCCTTATCATTTATTAGCAAAAACAACCTCACAATTCCTTTTCAAGAAGCTGATTTTGTCACAGCTTCACTTCAACTTCTCAGTAGGACTACTCTTATTATAATCTCAATATATACGTATCCTTTCGCTGTCGTTACTGGAAAACCTTTTATATTCCACCATAATACCATCAGCGTTTAATCATCTAAAAACACAATTCTCCTGAAACCACCTCGGTTTGATAACCAATGACCCATATCTGTTAACTTTGAAAATGCTGACGAAGCAGCATGTTGTAGATGGTCTTAATGGCCAAGAGTTTGATGATAAAGAAGGAGGTGTTGGAAACACCCGATGGAAAATTTGGTATTGAAAATCGGATTGAGCTAATCATGAAAGAGATCAAGGACAAATACAAGGACCAAACTCTGTATTTAAAGAATCCAGATGATCCTGTTTCTAATGAAATCTTTAGTGAACACTTTGCTTCCGAATCTAAACCCTTACGGGTCAATCTTCATCATCATCCTTCGACATTAGAAATTCCAAGATATTATCATATCTTTCATTATAAATATCCTCAATATTTCTGAAGATATTTTCACAGCTATCCTTATCTGAAATCATTTATTCCTCCGTAATATCTGCGTTACAACATAAAAGAAACTGTGTTAGTTTCTAAATTTTGAAACCTTCAAATTTAAAATATGAATGTTTTGAAGTAGTGTTGGGAACTGATGCATGAATTAGTATAATATAATGAAACTTGATCAACTTCATTATATTACAGTAACTCATGTTAAGTTTCTAATGGAATATGATGATTCACAGTACCATCATCATATGCCATGTTACACAACTCATACATTCTATCCAATCCCTAAACATATCAAGAAAATATTTTCTTGATGATTCGGTCTTTTCCAAGATATTCTGGTAATTTGACAAATCAAAATTTTGTCATTATCATTACTTTCTAAAAGAATTAGCTATGTTCATTCTGAATTTCATACCTACGAATTTCGGACATTTACACAAGATGCTTAGTTGAAGAGGAGGAAAAGAAAAAGAATGAAGCTCCGAAATAAAAATGGTAGTAAAAATCGCAGCAACTAGAAAAGAACATTAACTGTGGATGACAATGATTATAGAAAACAAAAGCAAGGATATTGAAGTATAAGGGGGATATCAAACTCAACAACCACTCAGGATTTACAAACCGTGTATATCAATGCCGACAGCAATATAGAGACACGGGAGAACTAGAAACACTATCAACGCAAGAGTATAGTAGAAGTAAATAGACTCTTCTGGTCGTAGATGAAAAGAAGGATGACAGATGTAAAAATTAAGAATATATTAAGGATTAGAATAGGATGGAGCATATTGGCAAATATCTTTAAGTAAGAATTAAGGAGAAAAGAGTAAAAGATGTAGGATACGGAAATAAGGAAACGAAGGAGCTAGATTTATAGTGAAATGTCCGACAAAGAAATCAAAACAGATTTGCCACATTAAATTAAAGGAGATCCTGTTTCCTAAATCGTCGAAGAACCAAATCTTATTACATCAGATTTTCTTTAAATTCCATAAATTCCGAAAATCAATCCTAATCATGTCATCGGTTAAAACAATTCCATATTTACTCATTTCACTATTTTGTGATAACTTCACTTGTACGCTTCACAAGATCGAATCGTTTTATCTAAATCTCTCAATAATGATAAAACTTCATTATTACCTCATATTTGTCATGAAAACATCTCTTTTGTTATTTATGACAACCTCTATCAAATTTTGGGGACGAAATTTCTTTAACGGGTGGGTACTGTAACGACCCGGAAATTTCCGACCAAATTTAAACCTTAAACTTTATATGTTTCCGAAACGATAAGCAAAAACCTTAATGTTGAGTTTAGAAAAGTTGGAAATCTATATTCATGAAATTCGTTACCCTTTGACCATGCCTGACGATTCACGAACAATTATGTATACATATATAAATACAAATATATGTTGTATTTTGAAATTTCAAAATATAATTTTTAACATTAAAATTAAATATAATTAGTGTTCAACATATGTTATTAGATATGTATTAAGTGTTATATGATTAATAACTTATATTATTAATATATTCATGTACAAATTAAAATGAGTATTTCATTTATATATATTTACTTTTATTATTAATATTGATATTTGTAATTAATATATATAATATATAAATATGAGATTGATAGACATAATTTGTTATATCAATATTTTAAGTAGTATCCTCATTATTATTATTAGTATTGACATCTGTAATAAATAATATATAGATATAAAATTTAAATATGAAACTTGTTATTTCTAGTAACCTTATTAGTATTTTTTTTTAAAAGAATCATTATTATTATTATTATTATTATTATTACTATTATTATTATTATTTTTTTTTATAATGGTTATAAAAACAATACAATTTATTATTAATAAAATAACATTATTATAATTAGGATAATTAGTATTAATTGTGTTATTATTATCATTAGTGATTTTTTTTTTCATATTGGTTAGTATTATTATTATTAATATAATTATATTTACTAATATTTATAAAATTATTATTATTAATATTACTAGTATTATTAATTATTAACCTATTTAATTAATTATCTATAATAAATATATAAAATTGCATACAAAAATCAGATATTTTTTCCTTATCCTGTATTGCCCGTGATACTTGGTCGAATTAGTATAGGATGCAAACAAAATTGTTACAGCTATAAGACAGCCCCTCAGTCGTTTACATCTAGTTTCATTTGTGAATTAAAAGAAAAAGTAATTGAGGAAATAAAAGAAAAATAAAAACCGATAGTCCCTGTTATGAACTCAAAATACCATGGATCGAATCCGATTTAATTTTTAAAAACTAGAAATGCAGATGTGTTCTAAATTCGTTCGTGAATGTTTCCTCAAAATCTCAAGACCCAATTCATTATATTGAGTATGAATTTTCGAATAAAAGTTTGGGTTTTGAAAAATCAAATTTTATTTTTTTCAATTAAATTCGAAATCTCTGTTATGTTTTAAGTGAAATTAGGTATTGAGATAAATTCTAGAAACGATTCTAAACTTAATTCGTGTTGTAACAACTGGCTAAAACTTTCTCAAAATCAAAAATCGATTTATTTTTTTTTTATTTTTTTGATGACGAGCGATAGCAGGTTCTTCTTTTATTTTATTTTTATTTTTATTTTTACAATAAATAACTGGAACTTGTTTCTATGTTGAATAATTAATCCAACAAAAGTGAAATTTACATGTTATTGGAAGGGTTGAACCCTGGTTCGATTTTTCTGGGTTCTGAAGAAGAAAGATAATAGATGGAACAGAAAACGGTTTAATTAAAAACGTATGGGTTTACAAACAGAAAGACAGTCACAGAACAATGGTTTAAGGTGTTGACGGGTAACCGGGAGGTCGCGGGTTCGAGTCCCGGCCTGAGCAGTTTAATCTCTTTTTAGCATCTTAAGGTAGTTTAATATTTATTGTTAATTATTAATTATAATATCTTTTTTTTATTATTATCATTATTATTATTATTATTATTATAAATAACATAAATATTATTATTAAGGTTACCATTATTATTATTAAAATGATTATTAGTATTGTTATTATTAAATTTATTATCATGACTATATTTTTTTATTAAAACTATTATTTTGATTTCATTAAAGCTATCATTATTATTATTATCAGTATTATTTACATTATTATTTTTAATAATTATGATTATGAAAATAAGAGTTTTAATAATGCTATTAAAGTTATAAACATAACAATAAAGATTTTATATATATATATATATATATATATATATATATATATATATATATATATATATATATATATATATATATATAAATATATATTTATTACACATATCTTAACTATATAAATATTTCTAAAAATAAAATGAAAAATACATTTATATGTAATGAAAATTACTAATAATATAGATATATATGAATATCTGTTCGATTACAACTACGTGTGTTAATATATATATACGTGATATAGGTTCGTGAATCCGAGGCCAACCTTATAAGTGTTCAATGATGTTATATGTATTTTTACTACAAAATACATTAGGTGAGTATATAGTCCCTTTTAAACTCTAAATATTTTGGGCTAAGAATACATGCGCTGTTTTTATAAATGATTTACGTTATGGACACAAGTGATTAAAAATGATATTCTGCGGATTGATGTGCTAGGTAATTTAGTTATATGTTATAATAGCATGTAAGCGCGAATCCTAAAGATAGATCTATCGGGTTTAACACCCCCATCCAGTAGGCTGCACTAGACATAAGAACTAGTGGGCGGATGTTTAGTACTTCGAGGATTATTTATACACTTGCGAGTGTACATATCCATCTTTGAGAAGATGACTTATTATATTATTGTTAAGGTTGGTTACTGAGGCCTCAACATAAGCAGAATGATTTTATACACTTGCGAGTGTATTATATTTTTATATATGAAATCTTGTGGTCTATAGTTATAACGCTGCTAGCATCAAACCTATATATCTCACCAACTTTATGTTGACATTTTAAAGCATGTTATTCTCAGGTACGAATTAAGTCTTCCGCTGTGCATTTGCTCATGATAAGGACCTTACTTGGAGTCGATCAACGCAATGGAATCAGATGTTGATGATTTCGTCCAGGGGAATAAGGACGGGTTCTCACATTTTTAAACCTTTATTTATGAAATAAAGGTTATGGTTTGTTTTAAAAATGAATGCAGTCTTTGAAAAACGTCTCATATAGAGGTCAAAACCTCGCAATGAAATCAATTAATATGGAACGATTTTAATCAATAAGAACGGGACATTTCATCCTCCATATTAATAACTATGAAATTTGCAACAAAGGTCAAACTTCCCACTTTAACAAGTAAATTGTTTGCTATTCCAACCGGGTGTTTAATGGTTTGATCAAATAATTGAACACCTATTCTGGTTGATCTTAATTTACCCGCACCTAATCTTTTATATAAGGAAAGAGGCATAACATTTGCACTTGCTCCTAAATCTGCGAGTCCATTATACATAGCGCCATCATTAAGCAAGCAAGAAATGATAAATTCACCTGGGTCTCCTACTTTAGTAAGTAGAGTTGGGTTGTTAACCTTTTCCGAGTGATCTTTTCTTGGTTCTTTCACTTCTACTTGAACTTCTTGTTCACATTTTTTTTCGTTTCTTGGAATGAGAGGTTTGTATAGGAATTCTTCTTCATCACTCCAATTTGAAGTTTCCTCGTCTTCCAATTTTGGTTTTTCATATGTTGTTGATAACATATTTATGTTTTCATTCTGCGGGTTTTCTTGGGTGGTGAAATTATGATTGACTTCATTGTCAACTTCCATCAGACCATGTATGTAATGTTTAACTCTGTGACCATTAACTTTAAATTCAATCCCATTTGAATTTATTAACTCTATTGTTCTGTATGGGAAAACTCTTTTGACTATGAATGGTCCAGACCATCTTGATTTCAATTTTCCAGAAAATAGCTTGAATCGTGAATTGAAAAGAAGAACTCTGTATCCTTCTTTAAATTCTTTTGAACTTCTGATTCTTTTATCATGCCATTTCTTCGTTCTTTCTTTATAGATTAACGAATTTTCGTATGCTTTATGTCTTAATTCTTCTAATTCATTTAGTTGACTTAACCGTAGACGTTCGGCTTCATGCAAATCAAGATTACATGTCTTCAAAGCCCAAAATGTTTTGTGCTCAATTTCTACTGGAAGATGACATGCTTTTCTGTAAACGAGTTTAAAAGGTGTGGTGCCAATTGGAGTTTTGTAGGCTGTTCTAAAACCCAGAGTGCATCCTCCAATTTCATGGACCATTCCTTCGGATTTGATCCTACGGTTTTCTCTAGAATACGTTTTAATGCTCGGTTGGTATTTTCAACTTGTCCACTTGTTTGTGGATGATAAGCTGTTGAAATTTTATGAGTTACTCCATATCTTTTGAGAACTTTCTCAAGTTGATTATTACAAAAATGAGTACCCGATCACTTATTAAAGCTTTCGGTGTTCCAAACCTTGCAAAAAGACGTTTTAAAAAGTTGACTACAACTCGTGCATCGTTAGTCGGGAGAGCTTGTTCTTCTGCCCATTTAGATACATAATCAATAGCAACGAGAATGTGGAGATAATTATGAGATTTTGGAAATGGACCCATAAAGTCAATACTCCAAACGTCAAATACTTCACATACTTGAATGACATTTTTTGGCATTTCATCACGTTGACTTATTTTTCCGGCCCTTTGACATGTATCACAGGATTTGCAAAGAAGGTGTGCGTCTTTGAAAATTGTAGGCCAATAGAATCTAGCGTCATAGACTTTTCTTGCTGTGAGTTGAGGCCCATAATGCCCTCCTATTGGTCCTGTGTGACAATGGTTTAAGATTTGACTGGCTTCATCCCCGAATACACATCGGCGTATTATTCCATCGGGACAACTTTTAAACAAATGTGGATCTTCCCAGAAATAGTGTTTTATATCGCTAAAGAATTTCTTTCGTTTTTGGTACGACAACCCCTTTTCAAGGAATCCACATACTAAGTAGTTTGCATAGTCTGCAAACCATGGAATTTCACTATAATCTATCTTCAATAGATATTCATCAGGAAAGTTATCTTGTATGGCCGATTCATTTTGAACTTCTAATTCAGGATTTTCAAGACGAGAAAGATGATCAGCGGCGAGATTTTCTGCTCCCTTTTTGTCTCGGATTTCAATATCGAACTCTTGTAGGAGTAAGATCCAATGGATTAATCGTGGTTTGGCATCTTGTTTTTAAAATAGGTATCTAAGAGCAGAATGGTCGGTGTAGACCACCGTTTTAGCTAGAACGAGATATGAACGAAATTTGTCAAAGGCAAAGACAATAGCAAGGAGTTCTTTTTCAGTAGTTGTGTAATTCGTTTGTGCTCCTTGTAACGTCTTACTAGCGTAATAAATAGGTTGAAATCATTTTTCAATCCTTTGTCCTAAAACGGCTCCCATTGCAAAATCACTTGCATCGCACATGAGTTCAAATGGTAGATTGCAATTTGGAGTTATCATGATCGGCGCATTAGTGAGTTTTTCTTTAAGAATATTAAAAGATTTGATGCAATCATTTGAAAAGATGAATGGAGCATACTTTTCAAGGAGTGTATTCATAGGAGTGGCAATTTTGGAAAAATCTTTTATGAAACGTCGGTAAAAACCGGCATGCCCTAGAAAACTCCTAACTCCTCTAACATTGGTGGGATGTGGAAGTTTAGCAATTACATCTACTTTAGCTCTATCCACTTCAATTCCTTCCTTTGAAATTTTATGACCGAGAACGATGCCTTCTTTAACCATGAAATGGCATTTCTCCCAATTAAGAACTAGATTTGATTGTTCGCATCTAATAAGCATTCGTTCAAGATTAACTAGACATGTTTCAAAAGTATCACCGAAGACTGAAAAGTCATCCATGAAAACTTCCATGCATTCTTCTATCATGTCGTGAAAAATTGCCATCATGCACCTTTGAAAGGTTGCAGGGGCGTTGCAAAGTCCAAATGGCATGCGTTTATAAGCAAAACTACCATAAGGGCACGTGAATGTGGTTTTCTCTTGGTCCTCGGGTGCTATTGGAATTTGAAAGTATCCGGAGAAATCGTCAAGAAAATAATAGTAACTATTTCCGGCTAATCTTTCCAACATTTGATCAATGAAAGGTAAGGGAAAGTGATCTTTTCTGGTGGCGTCATTTAATTTTCTATAATCAATACAGACACGCCATCTTGTTACAGTTCTAGTAGGAATAAGCTCATTTTTTTCATTTGTGATGACAGTCATGCCACCCTTCTTATGTACGCATTGAACTGGGCTTACCCATGGGCTATCAGAGATTGGATAAATTAAACCTGCATCTAGTAGTTTAATAATTTCTTTCTTAACAACATCTTGCATATTAGGATTTAGTCTTCGTTGGCGTTGCATATACGTTTTATGACCTTCTTCCATAAGGATTTTATGTGTGCAATACGAAGGACTTATACCTTTAATGTCATGAATCTTCCATGCAATAGCTGGTTTATGAGCTTTTAGCACAGAAATGAGTTGAGATTTTTCATTTTCAGTAAGAGAAGATGATATTATTACAGGTAATTCAGATTCACCATGTAAATAAGTGTATTCCAAATGGTTTGGAAGTGGCTTTAACTCTAATGTCGGTGGTTCTTCTATCAATGATTTGTATCGATATCTGTCTTCCTCTTTTAACATTTGAATTTCTTCTGTTGTTGGTTCATATCCATTAGCCATAAGTGTAGCTAACATTTCAGCTTCATTAATTGGTTCAGTTCCTTCTCCTAAAGAACATTCTCCTGTTCCTTGTAATTCTGGAAATTCTTCTAACAATTCTGCATGTGAATCTATAGTTTGAATATAATAACATGTATCATCTGCAGATTGTGGTTGTTGCATGGCTCTATCAACAGAAAAGGTAACACTCTCGTCCTCTATACTTAGGGTCAGTTTCTTACCAAACACGTCTATTATTGCTTTAGCCGTGTTTAAGAATGGTCTTCCTAATATGAGAGGAACTCGAGAATCTTCTTCCATGTCCAAAATAACAAAATCTACTGGAAATACTAAAGTACCTGAAATGTCCCTTTCATATTGATTATAAGCGTTCCATATTAATTGATTTCGTCAAGAGGTTTTGACCTCTATATGAGACGTTTTTCAAAGACTGCATTCATTTTTAAAACAACCATAACCTTTATTTTATCGATAAAGGTTTAAAAAGCATTACGTAGATTATCAAATAATGATAATCTAAAATATACCGTTTACACACGACCATTACATAATGGTTTACAATAAGAATATATTACATCAAAAATAAGTTTCTTGAATGCAGTTTTTACATAATATCATACAAGCATGGATGATGTTATTGAATGGCACTAAGTCATAACATATTGGGGGTGATGGACGGTCGTTAGGTGGTATCCATCACTTGCATTAATTTCTTATGTTTCTCGTGCAAGTGGGAGATTGAAGGTATTTCGTATGCCCGAGAGACGTATTAAATTAATGTGGCTAATATGTTTTGATCCAAGTCGGGTCATACCCAATAACAAGCTTACCGACACCTTAATCGTATTTTGATCTTAACGATTGGATCATTGATTAAATTACGCAACACTTGAGATTTAAGAAAAATGGTTTTCTTAAATAATATTACTTGATGTGTATATAAATTATGGTATAATTTATATAATAAGAATTTAATTATTTATAGGTTAAATAATTAATAAAGTTATGTTACATTTTATAAAATTGGTTTTATAAAATAAAGTAAACATAACTTATTATATGGAATTCATAAAAAATGAGTTTTATAAATATGTATACATAATTTTATAGAATGCAAGTTTATTAAGTGTGTTTTATAAAATCTAATTTTATAAAAACAACTTTATAAAATGTGCAAGTATATAAAATGTGTCTAGTTTATAAAATCATTTAATAATAATGTGAGTGGCTTTGGAAGTGAAGTGAGCATGCTTGGATTCCTTTTCTTGGTCAATTACAAGGGCCATTCTTCTATAACATGCAAGGCTTAACTTATTCCAAAGGTACTCTTTCACATACACATCAAAAAGATAAAAAAAAAAACTGCATAATCCTTTGCAGCTGCTGCTGAAAGCCGTGGCTGTTTAGAGGACTAAAGGGGTTCAAGTTTTGATCTTAGTAAGCCAAATTCAAGTGTTAACAAATCCTAACTAAGGTACAAGGTGTTGGTGAAAAGCTTGGGGTATAACAACTTGAGGTTTCATTGCTTTGAAGCTCCATTTTCGCATCATCTTCATCCACATTCTGCTGTCCATTTTCAGCCCTCAATCTATATTGAGGAGGTAAATTCTTATTCCCTCTTTTAGTTTGTAAGTATATGTTCAAGGCTTGATAACACATAATGGAATTCACTTAAAAGGGTTTAACATATACACTTGTTTATAAATAACATAATGCTTCCGCTTGTCTTAATATTCATGAAATCGGTTTTGTGATTATACACACATATAAATTTGTTGTTATGTTGAATTCCATCAATGGTATCTAGAGCCGAAGTCTTGAAATATGCTTCGAGATGGTTTTTTGAACTCACCATAACTTTGCATTTTATGTACATGCATGAAAATAGAATGCAAATATTATTGGTTTTGGGTGGGTTAATCTATGTGCCGAATTGTTTGGGGCTCCAAATATGGTTTTGGTTTGCCATTTGGTTCATATTTTGTTCATATGTTGTTGTTCACAATCATATCCAAGACCTTGTGATTGAATGCATGTGTGTTTGAATGATTTGTATTATTCATTTGGTATGTAATTATTAATTCATTCATTTGGTTGTAATATTCATTCATTTGGTTATGTAATTTATTTTATATTTGGTATGTAAAATAGATTAGGTTGTAATTTCATTTTTAGACAAAATGTATTAGGATATAATTTTGTAAAAATGAAGATACAAGATGAAGACTTGGAAGATGCATTTGGATGCAAGATTAAGTGGGAGATTTTGAAATCTCCTACTTAGTGTTATAACCCTTAACCGGTGACATTTGTTTTCGGCTAAACAAATGTCTACCAAAACGGATTGATTGTGAACACATTGTTTTGCATGCATGGTTGTGTTGTTTGATTATGGTTTGTATGTTTGGTTACTACATGTTATCACACAAGTAAAACAACAAGCAAAACTACATTTAATTGGTTAAATTAAAAATTGTTAACACATGCAAAAGATCAATTTAAATGGTTAAATTAAAAACGTCGAAAAGGAAATTAATAAACGGTTATTAAGAACATGATAAGGATCGTAAATATAAAATGGTTTATTTCAAGTAATTGGTTAAAATTACAAGATTTGAAAATGGATTTCAAATGAACCATACACTAAATGCATGTTGGTGTATGGCATAAATGTTTTCTTAAACTAGAATTAACGAAAACTTAAAATCCCTTAATCGACAAGGAAAACAAGTTAAACGCCATCCTATTGTGGGACACTTGAACATAGTAGTGAACTCATAATGGGATAAAGGTCACCTAACCTTTATGAGCAAACTAATATGGTTAAGGTGAAATTCACATGCTTGTGGGATAAAGGTCACCTAACCACTTGCATGTTAATTTTACATGTTTACACAAGTAGGACGACTTGATTTGGGAATCATGAACTTAGGGTCACCGAAGCATGAGGAACAAATAGGCGTTGATGGGATAAATATGCCATGCAAAAGGATTGCATGATCCCATAATTTAGAAGTTGCAAAAGGATTGCAATTGTCATATAAATGACTACCTAGCTAAATCAAATAACGGGATAAAGGTCACCTAACCGAAATTTGATTTACCGTTGGATTCTAATATTTAATAAGACAATTATAATATAAAAGGGTATTGTTTATTAAATTTGAAATCAATACTTAAATGAACTTTGTTAATTTTGTAGATGGCCGCTAATAACAACAACAACATGCAAAACGCACCACTTAACCTAAACAACCTATCGTTAAGGTCTCTCCTCGAGAAAGACAAACTCAACCATACGAACTTTATGGATTGGTTCCGTAATCTTAGGATTGTCCTCAAACTCGAGGATAAAGCGTATGTGTTGGAGGACCCCATTCCCGATCAACCCGACATGGATGATACGGAGGGCATGGCTTACTATGACAAATATTGTGCCGATTCGGTGCAAGTTGGTTGCCTAATGCTTGGGACTATGATACCCGAACTCCAAAAGGATTTCGAACATCATAGTGCATATGACATGATAACGCAATTGAAGGAGATGTTCCTTCAACAAGCACGTGTCGAGCGCTTCGAAACGGTTCGAGCGCTACATGCATGTTGTATGGATGACACCCAATCCGTCTCTTCCTATGTCCTCAAAATGAAAAGCCTCATTGATCGCGCAAACCGTCTTAACCTCAACATTTCCAATGAGCTAGCCACCGATCTTATCCTAAACTCCTTGTCAAAGAGGTTTGACCAATTTGTAATTAATTACAATATGAATGGGATGGATAAGACCATCGGTGAGCTTCATGGCATGTTAAGGATGGCCGAAACAAGCATGGGTAAAAGGGCTTCACCCGTGCTAATGATCAATGATGGCGGGTCAAAAGGTAACAACACCTCTAAGCCTAAGGTGGCTAAGAGAAAAGGACCCGCCTATCAAGGCAAGGGAAAGGTGAAGATGGTTACCCCAACCAAGAACAAGAACAAAAAGAAAAAGGTTGCGGAAAAGGCAAACCCCAAGGAAGACCCATGTTTCGGTTGCGGTGAGATGGGTCATTGGAAACGAAACTGTCCGGTCTACCTTAAGGAGTTGAAGGAAAAGAGGGATGCGGGGCAATCCTCTGGTAATATATATATGGTATATATAGAGCTTAGTATTACTTCTTCTAATACATGGGTATTAGACACTGGATGTGGAACTCACATTTGCAATTCTTTGCAGGGGTTCAAAAGAAGTAACAATCAAACGGGAACATCAAGTCTCTTCATGGGGAATGGAGCTAAAGTGCAAGTGAAAGCTCAAGGAGACTTTGTGTTAAAACTTCCAAGTAGCATGGAACTTATTTTGAATGATGTTTTGTATGCACCCGACTTGTGTCGAAACATTATTTATGTTTCCCGTTTGAAACAATATGGTTTTAATGTTAATTTTATTAATGATGATATCCATGTCTGTTTAGATAATGTATTCTATTTCAAGGCTTCGCCTTCAAATGGAATTTATGAATTGGTTCATGATGACACATCATCTAGTAGCTCAATGTACCATACAAGCACCAAGAAACTCAAAAGGGATTTGAGTGATTCCTACTTATGGCATTGTCGCCTTGGTCACATAAACAAGAACCGAATGCATACACTTCAAAAGAATGGACTTTTAAAATCAAATGAGATGGACTCGTTTGATGTATGTGAATCTTGTTTACAAGGCAAAATGACTAAAGCACCTTTCAAAGGGACCTATGAAAGGGCTAAAGACTTATTGGGATTAATACATTCGGATGTGTGTGGACCCTTTAAGCCCATGACTAGGAATGGTGAAAGATACTTTGTTACATTCATTGATGACTTCAGTCGTTTCGGATATGTCTACTTGTTAAGGCATAAGGATGAAACTTTTGAAGCATTCAAAGAATATCAAAACGAAGTACAAAATCAACTCAATAAGAAAATTAAGGTACTTCGAAACGATAGAGGAGGTGAATACCTAAGCGATGCCTTCCAAGATCATCTTAGAAGTTGTGGGATTATCTCGCAACTTACTCCACCCGGGACACCACAGCTTAATGGTGTGTCCGAAAGGAGGAACCGAACCCTAATGGATATGGTTCGATCTATGATGGCTAGAAGCTCGTTACCTCTATCATTCTGGGGTTATTGTCTATGCTCAGCGGCTCGTATTTTAAATATGGCCCCAACCAAGAAAGTGGAACGAACACCTCATGAGATGTGGTTTGGAAAACCTCCATCTCTATCATACTTAAAGGTATGGGGATGTGAAGCTTACCCTAAGCGTTACGTCCCTAATAAGTTGAATGCTCGATCCACGAAGTGTATCTTCATAGGATATCCCAAGAATGATATGGGATATTATTTCTATGATCCATCCGAGCAGAATGTATTTGTTGCTCGGAAGGCGGAATTCCTTGAAACTAAGTTCCTAATGGAAGGAAATAGTGAAAGGAAGATAGATCTTGAGGAGGTTCAAGATCAAGTAGTAGATACACAATTGGTTAACACTAGCACTCAACATGAAAATGTTGAGAATGATCAAATGGATGATCAAAGTACACAAGACGTTCGCAGATCTGGTAGGATTAGTAATCCTCCTGAGAGATATGGGTTTCTTATGGATGGTTGCTATGTGGTTGATTTAGATGAACCAACCAACTACCAAGATGCTTTATCAAGGATTGATAAAGATAAATGGAAGGAAGCCATGAACGCTGAGATGCAATCCATGTATGACAACCAAGTTTGGGAACTTGTTGCGCAACCTCCTGGCTCTAGGCTAGTTGATTGTAAATGGCTTTTCAAAATGAAAACCGACATACATGGAAACTTGGATACATATAAAGCTAGACTTGTAGCAAAAGGTTTCACTCAAACTCAAGGGGTTGACTATGATGAAACTTTTTCGCCTGTGGCAATGCTAAAGTCTATTAGGATATTACTTGCCATTGCGGCTCATTATGATTATGAAATATGGCAGATGGATGTCAAGACCGCTTTCCTAAATGGACATCTTGAGGAAGATGTCTATATGGTTCAGCCTGAAGGTTTTGTGGATCCGAAATATCCTAATAAGCTATGCAAGTTAAAGAAATCAATCTACGGATTGAAACAAGCATCCAGAATGTGGAATCATCGTTTTAATGAGGAGGCCAAGAAATTTGGCTTCATTAAAAATGGTGATGAAGCTTGTGTATACAAGAAGGCTAGTGGGAGCACTATCATGTTCCTTGTACTATATGTGGATGATATATTGTTATTTGGAAATGATATTCCGGCAATGCAAGGTGTTAAAACTTGGTTAAGCAAATGCTTCTCCATTAAGGATCTTGGAGAAGCACAATACGTTTTGGGGATTGGGATCTACAGGGATAGATCCAAGAAACTGATAGGTTTAAATCAAAGTGCATACATTGAAAAGATCTTGAAAAGGTTCAAGATGGAGAACTCTAAGAAAGGTTTGGTACCTATTCAAAAGGGAACACTTCTCAGTTCATCTCAGTGCCCCACCACGAAAGATGAACAAGAGAAAATGAAGAAAGTCCCATATGCGTCTGCCATTGGGTCAATCATGTATACAATGATATGCACTAGACCGGATGTGTCATGCGCTCTAAGCCTGACAAGTAGATACCAGAATAACCCAGGCAACAGTCATTGGATTGCTGTCAAAAGTATATTGAAATACCTTAGGAGAACTAAGGATATGTTTCTAATATATGGGTCTGGTGAGGAGGAACTCGCTGTAAAAGGTTACGTGGACGCGAGTTTCCAAACTGATCGAGATGATTCTCGATCACAATCCGGTTATGTCTTCACATTAAATGGTGGTGCGGTCTCTTGGAAGAGTTCAAAACAGGATGTTGTTGCATTATCCACTACAGAGTCGGAGTACATTGCCGCCTCATTGGCAGCTCAGGAAGCTGCATGGATGAAGAAATTCATCGACGACTTAGGAGTAGTCCCTTCCATTCAGGACCCTCTTGAGATCTTTTGTGACAACGAGGGTGCGATTGCTCAAATCAAGGAACCTCGTGCTCACCAAAAGACCCGTCACATTGAGCGGAGATTCAACTACATAAGGGATGAAGTTGAAAAGGGAAAGATATGTATTCGCAAAGTTCACACAGATCTTAATATAGCGGATCCTCTCACGAAGCTCTTACATGGATCAAAACATGCAGGACATGTTTGTGCATTAGGACTTCGATATTCTAGTGATTGGTCATGATCTGTTTAAGTATTTTAATGGAATGAAATCTGTTCAAACTCATTTATATAATTATGGTATTAATTTATTAATATTGAGTCATGTTCCTATTTTGCATATTTTATCCATGAATAAGTAATTATTCTAAATTCCGTAGTCGATCACATTTGTGGGAACAAGTGTGAGGTTTAGACTATTATGAACTCGGATTGGTATACATTCACGGGATGAATGTGATGCAAGATCACAGCCAAGGTTCGTAGATATTTGTGGGATACAAATATTGGAAGACCCGCTCTCAAGACTTACTAAATGGAGCCTTGTGGTTGATCACATGTAATCTTGAGTAAAGGCGAAAATCATTGTATCCTCTGACCTGAGATACATATTGGGTTCAGATATTTACCAAGTACTGTGCCTTGATTCTTTCCTTCGCTATTCTGAAATATGGTAGCTCATAAGGAAGAGCTCAGGTACAATGCAAGGTACATATTTAGGACGTATGTAGTCAAGATGGAATTTGTCCCTCTTATTTGTTGAGAGTCAGATGTCTAAGGCCTGATAAAGTTAAATCTAGAAGAGAGTGATCACTCTGTGTCTCTTGGATTTAACAAGACATCTAGGACGAAAGGAAATAATGAAAGATTCACCTATTCATATTCGAGATGGGAACTCGAAAGGGATTATGTTATTGAATGGCACTAAGTCATAACATATTGGGGGTGATGGACGGTCGTTAGGTGGTATCCATCACTTGCATTAATTTCTTATGTTTCTCGTGCAAGTGGGAGATTGAAGGTATTTCGTATGCCTGAGAGACGTATTAAATTAATGTGGCTAATATGTTTTGATCCAAGTCGGGTCATACCCAATAACAAGCTTACCGACACCTTAATCGTATTTTGATCTTAACGATTGGATCATTGATTAAATTACGCAACACTTGAGATTTAAGAAAAATGGTTTTCTTAAATAATATTACTTGATGTGTATATAAATTATGGTATAATTTATATAATAAGAATTTAATTATTTATAGGGTAAATAATTAATAAAGTTATGTTACATTTTATAAAATTGGTTTTATAAAATAAAGTAAACATAACTTATTATATGGAATTCATAAAAAATGAGTTTTATAAATATGTATACATAATTTTATAGAATGCAAGTTTATTAAGTGTGTTTTATAAAATCTAATTTTATAAAAACAACTTTATAAAATGTGCAAGTATATAAAATGTGTCTAGTTTATAAAATCATTTAATAATAATGTGAGTGGCTTTGGAAGTGAAGTGAGCATGCTTGGATTCCTTTTCTTGGTCAATTACAAGGGCCATTCTTCTATAACATGCAAGGCTTAACTTATTCCAAAGGTACTCTTTCACATACACATCAAAAAGATAAAAAAAAAACTGCATAATCCTTTGCAGCTGCTGCTGAAAGCCGTGGCTGTTTAGGGGACTAAAGGGGTTCAAGTTTTGATCTTAGTAAGCCAAATTCAAGTGTTAACAAATCCTAACTAAGGTACAAGGTGTTGGTGAAAAGCTTGGGGTATAACAACTTGAGGTTTCATTGCTTTGAAGCTCCATTTTCGCATCATCTTCATCCACATTCTGCTGTCCATTTTCAGCCCTCAATCTATATTGAGGAGGTAAATTCTTATTCCCTCTTTTAGTTTGTAAGTATATGTTCAAGGCTTAATAACACATAATGGAATTCACTTAAAAGGGTTTAACATATACACTTGTTTATAAATAACATAATGCTTCCGCTTGTCTTAATATTCATGAAATCGGTTTTGTGATTATACACACATATAAATTTGTTGTTATGTTGAATTCCATCATATGGTTGTTCCAAATAATATATATAGATGGGTCGATATGATATGTCAAAATATTTGCATACGTGTCTATGGTATCCCAAGATTACATAATATATTAGAATACATGTATAATACAATATAAGTTAGCTAGGATATGATTAATATAAATTTGTTACCAATTTTCACGTAGCTACAACAAGCAAAAATATCCAATCTTGTTTTACCCATAACTTCTTCGTTTTAAATCCGTTTTGAGTGTTTCAAGTTGCTATGGTTTCATATTGAACTTAAGTTTATGAATATAAACAGAAAAGTATAAGTTTATAGTCGGAAATACAGGTTACAAGTCGTTTTTGTAAAGGTAGTCATTTCAGTCGAAAGAACGACGTCTAGATGACCATTTTGGAAAACATACTTCCACTTTGAGTTTAACCATGATTTTTGGATATAGTTTCATGTTCATAAGAAAAATCATTTTCCCAGAAGAACAACTTTTAAATCAAATTTTATCATAGTTTTTAATTAATTAACCCAAAACAGCCCGCGGTGTTACTACGACGGTGTATATCCGGTTTTACGGTGTTTTTTGTGTTTTCCGATTTTAAATCATTAAGTTAGCATATCATATAGATATATAACATGTGTTTAGTTGATTTTAAAAGTCAAGTTAGAAGGATTAACTTTTTTTTGCGAACAAGTTTAGAATTAACTAAACTATGTTCTAGTGATTACATGTTCAAATCTTCGAATAAGATAGTTTTATATGTATGAATCGAATGATGTTATGAACATCATTACTACCTCAAGTTTAGTAGGTAAACCTACTGGAAGTGACAAGAAATGATCTAGCTTCAAAGGATCTTGGATAGCTTGAAAGTTCTTGAAGTAGAATCATGACACAAAAACAAGTTCAAGTAAGATTATCACTCGAATTAAGATAGTTATAGTTATAGGAATTGAATCAAAGTTTGTATATGAGTATTACCTTGATTTAGAATGATATCTTACTGTAAACAACAAAGATTTCTTGAGGTTGGATGATCACTTTACAAGATTGGAAGTGAGCTAGTAAACTTGGAAGTATTCTTGATTTTATGAAACTAGAACTTGTAGAATTTATGAAGAACACTTAGAAATTGAAGATAGAACTTGAGAGAGATTAATTAGATGAAGAAAATTGAAGAATGAAAGTGTTTGTAGGTGTTTTTGGTCGTTGGTATATGGATTAGATATAAAGGATGTGTAATTTTGTTTACATGTAAATAAGTCATGAATGATTACTAATATTTTTGTAATTTTATGAGATATTTCATGCTAGTTGCCAAATGATGGTTCCCACATGTGTTAGGTGACTCACATGGGCTGCTAAGAGCTGATCATTGGAGTGTATATACCAATAGTACATACATCTAAAAGCTGTGTATTGTACGAGTACGAATACGGGTGCATACGAGTAGAATTGTTGATGAAAATGAACGAGGATGTAATTGTAAGCATTTTTGTTAAGTAGAAGTATTTTGATAAGTGTCTTGAAGTCTTTCAAAAGTGTATAAATACATATTAAAACACTACATGTATATACATTTTAACTGAGTCGTTAAGTCATCGTTAGTCGTTACATGTAAGTGTTGTTTTGAAACCTTTAGGTTAACGATCATGTTAAATGTTGTTAACCCATTATTTATTATATCTAAAGAGATGTTAAATTATTACATTATCATGATATTATGATGTATTAATATATCTTAATATGATATATATACAATTAAATGTTGTTACAACGATAATCGATACATATATGCCTCGTTTTGAAATCATTAAGTTAGTAGTCTTGTTTTACATATGTAGTTCATTGTTAACATACTTAATGATATACTTAATTATCATTTTATCATGTTAAACATAATGTATCAATATCTTAATATGATTCATATGTAATTAGTAAGACTTTGATATAATGATAATCGTTATATATATCGTTTTCGAGTTTCTTAATTCAATAGGCTCATTTTTATGTATATAACTCATTGTTAAAATACCTAATGAGATACATACTTATCATAATATCATGTTAACTATATATATATATATATATATATATATATATATATATATATATATATATATATATATATATATATATATATATATATATATATATCCATATATATGTCATCATATAATTTTTACAAGTGTTAACGTTCATGAATCACCGGTCAACTTGGGTGGTCAATTGTCTACATGAAACCTATTCAATTAATCAAGTCTTAATAAGTTTGATTGATTAACATGTTGAAAACACTTAATCATGTAAATATCAATTTCATTTAATATATATAAACATGGAAAAGTTCGGGTCACTAGAGTACCTACCCGTTAAATAAATTTCGTCCCGAAATTTTAAGCAGTTGGAGGTGTTGACGTATCTTCTAGAAATAAGTGCGGGTATTTCTTCTTCATCTGATCTTCTCATTCCCAGGTGAACTCGAGTCCTCTACGGGCATTCCATCGAACATTAACAATTGGTATCTTGTTTTGCTTAAGTCTTTTTACCTCACGATCCATTATTTTGACGGGTTCCTCGATGAATTAAAGTTTATCGTTGATTTGGATTTCGTCTAACGGAATAGTGAGATCTTCTTTAGCAAAACATTTCTTCAAATTCGAGACGTGGAAAGTGTTATGTACAGCCGCGAGTTGTTGAGGTAACTCAAGTCGGTAAGCTACTGGTCCGACACGATCAATAATCTTGAATGGTCCAATATACTTTGGATTTAATTTCCCTCGTTTACCAAATCGAACAACGCCTTTCCAAGGTGAAACTTTAAGCATGACCATCTCTCCAATTTCAAATTCTATATCTTTTCTTTTAATGTCAGCGTAGCTCTTTTGTCGACTTTGGGCGATTTTCAACCGTTGTTGAATTTGGATGATCTTCTCGGTAGTTTCTTGTATTATCTCCGGACCCGTAATCTGTCTATCCCCCACTTCACTCCAACAAATCGAAGACCTGCACTTTCTACCATAAAGTGCTTCAAACGGCGCCATCTCAATGCTTGAATGGTAGCTGTTGTTGTAGGAAATCTCTGCTAACGGTAGATGTCGATCCCAACTGTTTCCAAAATCAATAACACATGCTCGTAGCATGTCTTCAAGCGTTTGTATCGTCCTTTCGCTCTGTCCATCAGTTTGTGGATGATAGGCAGTACTCATGTCTAGACAAGTTCCTAATGCTTGCTATAATGTCTGCTAGAATCTTGAAATAAATCTGTCATCCCTATAAGAGATAATAGAGATTGGTATTCCATGTCTGGAGACGACTTCCTTCAAATACAAACGTGCTAACTTCTCCATCTTGTCATCTTCTCTTATTGGCAGGAAGTGTGCTGATTTGGTGAGACGATCAACTATTACCCAAATAGTATCAAAACCACTTGCAGTCCTTGGCAATTTAGTGATGAAATCCATGGTAATGTTTTCCCATTTCTATTCTGGGATTTCAGGTTGCTGAAGTAGATCTGATGGTTTCTGATGCTCAGCTTTGACCTTAGAACACGTCAAACATTCTCCTACATATTTAGCAACATCGGCTTTCATACCCGGCCACCAAAACTGTTTTTTAAGATCCTTGTACATCTTTCCCGTTCCAGGATGTATTAAGTATCTGGTTTTATGAGCTTCTCTATGTACCATTTCTCTCATATCTCCAAATTTTGGTACCCAAATTCTTTCAGCCCTATACTGGGTTCCGTCTTAACGAATATTAAGATGCTTCTCCAATCCTTTGGGTATTTCATCCTTTAAGTTTCCCTCTTTTAAAACTCCTTGTTGCGCCTCCTTTATTTGAGTAGTAAGGTTAGTGTGAATCATTATATTCATAGATTTTACACGAATGGGTTCTCTGTCCTTTCTGCTCAAGGCGTCGGCTACCACATTTGCCTTCCCTGGGTGGTAACGAATCTTAAAGTCGTAATCATTCAACAATTCAATCCATCTGCGCTGCCTCATGTTCAGTTGTTTCTGATTAAATATGTGTTGAAAACTTTTGTGGTCGGTATATATAATACTTTTGACCCCATATAAGTAGTGCCTCCAAGTCTTTAATGCAAAAACAACCGCGTCTAATTCCAAATCATGCGTCGTATAATTTTGTTCGTGAATCTTCAATTGTCTAGACGCATAAGCAATCACCTTCGTTCGTTGCATTAATACACAACCGAGACCTTGCTTTGACGCGTCACAATAAATCACAAAATCATCATTCCCTTCAGGCAATGACAATATAGGTGCCGTAGTTAGCTTTTTCTTCAATAACTGGAACGCTTTCTCTTGTTCATCCTTCCATTCAAATTTCTTCCCTTTATGCGTTAATGCAGTCAAGGGTTTTGCTATTCTGGAAAAGTCTTGGATGAACCTTCTGTAGTAACCAGCTAGTCCTAAAAACTGGCGTATGTGTTTCGAAGTTTTCGGGGTTTCCCACTTTTCAACGGTTTCAATCTTTGCTGGATCCACCTGAATACCTTCTTTGTTCACTATGTGACCGAGGAATTGAACTTCTTCCAACCAAAATGCACACTTTGAAAACTTAGCGTATAGTTTTTCTTTTCTCAGCAACTCTAGCACTTTTCTCAAATGTTCTTCATGCTCTTGATCATTCTTCGAGTAAATAAGTATGTCATCGATGAAAACAATGACAAACTTGTCAAGATATGGCCCACATACTCGGTTCATGAGGTCCAAGAACACAGCTGGTGCGTTAGTCAATCCAAACGGCATAACCATAAACTCGTAATGACCATAACGCGTCCTAAAAGCAGTCTTTGGAATATCATCCTCCTTCACCCGCATTTAATGATATCCAGAACGTAAATCGATCTTCGAATAAACATACGAGCCTTGTAGTTGATCAAATAAGTCGTCGATTCTCGGTAGTGGGTAGCGGTTCTTGATGGTAAGTTTGTTCAACTCTCGGTAGTCGATACACAACCTGAATGTACCATCTTTCTTCTTGACAAACAAAACAGGAGCTCCCCATGGTGATGTGCTTGGTCGAATGAAACCACGCTCTAAAAGTTCCTGTAACTGACTTTGTAATTCTTTCATTTCGCTGGGTGCGAGTCTGTATAGAGCACGAGCTATTGGTGCAGCTCCTGGTACAAGGTCTATTTGAAATTCAACGGATCGATGTGGGGGTAATCCCGGTAATTCTTTCGGAAATACATCGGGAAATTCTTTTACGACGGGAACATCACTGATATTCTTTTCTTCAGGTTTAACTTCCTCGATGTGTGCTAGAATGACGTAACAACCTTTTCTTATTAGTTTTTGCACCTTCAAACTACTAATAAGATTTGATTTCGCGTTGTTCTTTTCTCCGTACACCATTAAAGGTTTTCCTTTTTCACGCATAATGCGAATCACATTTTTGTAACAAACAACCTCTGCTCTCACCTTTTTCAACCAGTCCATGCCAATTATTACATCAAAACTCTCTAACTCAACTGGTATTAAATCAATTTTAAACGTTTCAACCCCCAGTTTAATTTCTCTCTCCCGACATATATTATCTGCTGAAATTAATTTACCGTTTGCTAATTCGAGTAAAAATTTACTATCCAAAGGCATCAATGGGCAACTTAATTTAGCACAAAATTCTCTACTCATATAGCTTCTATCCGCACCCGAATCAAATAAAACATAAGCAGATTTATCGTCAATAAGAAACGTACCCGTAACAAGCTCCGGGTCTTCCTGTGCTTCTGCCGCATTAATATTGAAAACTCTTCCACGGCCCTGCCCATTAGTATTCCCCTGATTTGTGCAATTTCTAATAATGTGGCCCGGTTTTCCACATTAACAAACAGCGTTGGTATTACTTGATCCGACACTATTCGTTTCGGCATTACTTGTTCTGACATTATTTGTTCCTTTAGTTCTGTTAAACTTTGGTCCGTAGAACTCACACTTTGTCATGCTATGACCATTTCTTTTACACCTATTGCAAAATGTCGTGCAAAACTCCTGATGATTTTCTTCACACCTATGACATGGCTGTTTTTAGTTTTTGTTGCCGTTGTTGTTATTGAGGTTGTTGTTGGGATTGTTATTGTTGTTGAAACGGTTTTTGTAGTTGTTGTTGTTGTTGTTGGGATGTTTGTTGTAGTTATTGTTAGGATTGCGATTATTGTTGCGATTGTTGTTGCGGTTGTTGTGATAGTTGTTGCGATTGTGGTTGTAATTGTTGTTGTTGTTGTACTGGTGACTCTTGTCACCGTTTTCCTTCCACTTCTTCTTGAGTTGTTTCGTGTTGGCTTCTTTGGCCGCCTGCTCTTTAATTCTTCCCTCAATCTGATTTATGAGTTTATGAGCCATTCGACTTGCCTTCTGTATAGAAGCGGGCTCGTGTGAACTCACATCTTCTTGAATCCTTACTGGTAACCCTTTTACAAATGCGCCGATCTTCTCTTCTTCATCTTTGAATGCACCCGGACACAATAGGCACAACTCTGTGAATCGTCGTTCATATGTGGTAACGTCGAACCCTTGTGTTCGTAACTCTCTAAGTTCTGCCTTGAGTTTATTGACCTCGTTTCTAGGACGGTACTGCTCGTTCATCAATTGCTTGAATGCCGACCACGGTAGTGCGTAAGCAGCATTTTGTCCTACCTGTTCAAGATAGGTGTTCCACCACGTTAACACAGTACCTGTGAAGGTTTGCGTAGCGTACTTAACTTTGTCCTCCTCAGTACACTTACTTATGGCAAACACCGATTTGACTTTCTCGGTCCATCGTTTCAATCCAATTGGTCCTTCGGTTCCATCAAATTCCAAAGGTTTGTTGTGATGACCCGGGAATTTCTGACCAAATTTAAACTTTAATCTTTATATGTTTCCGACACGTTAAGCAAAGACTGTAATGTTGAGTCTCGAAAACTTTGAAATTTATTTTAATGTAATCAATTACCATTCGACCTTTACCAATTATTCACGAACAATTAGTTACAAATAAATATATATAGATATATAAATAAGTGTGTATATATATAAGTATATATATATATATATATATATATATATATATATATATATATATATATATATATATATATATATATATATATATATATATATATATATATATATATATATATATATATATAAACAAAAGTATATATAATAATTTAAAATAATAAAATATAATTTAATCATTAGATTTAGATATATAAAAATATATATACAAGATAGGTAGGTTGTAACCAAAAATGAATTTATATAAATATATATGATTCTCTATACATAATTAATATGTTATGTAGATTGTGAAGAATATAAATATTATATGTCGAAATGTATTAGGAAATAACATAATATTAAATAAATATAAAACATGTTCATATTTATATGAATGATGATAATATATTAAGATGTACACACATATAATATTATATAGTTATAATATATAAATATTAAAATTTATTTATATTATATAAATATAGATAAATCAGTACGTGTACATATATAAAAAAAATAGAAAAATGTGTGTTTAAAAAAATCACAAGATTCAGTTCCAGATATAAATGAAATTTTAGGAGATTCATTTCCTGTTTCAAATTGATATTAGTACAAATCACGACTCTAAGATTTCAGTAACAGCCAAAAATCTGTAAGCAGTTGCATTTAGACTTTGTATTTTTATCTTATTCCCTGTCCTTCATGTCTGCTCTTGGTTAGATGTCGACTTCAACGGACAAACACAAACAATTGTGATAAACTATGTACTACATCACTTCCATCTTCAAACTCATTCATTATCTCAAAACCATCCTCCACTCATTTAAACTTTCACAAAACCGAACCATCTATCTACCTTGTTTTCTGTTATATGGCTAAACTGAGATCAAGCAATTACCACCAGCTACAGCCCATTTTGTTCTATTGTTGGTCACTCAAAGTTTGCAAGATATTATATCGGCTACACCTGCTCGACAAACATAACCCAACCAAGCACACACCACAATAATATCTCCATTTGAACACCACTTCCACCACCATGAATCATCAAATCATCACCACCATCATTTTTTTCCCTCTCTTTTCTTTCTCTAATTCTCTTCTCTCTCTATTCCTTTAAACCGAAGACCAACAAATTGGAACACCATTACAAATGAACCAAGAACACCCTACAATCACCACGCTACTCGTTACAGTTTCTGTTGAAGGATTTGTCCCACAACAACTCGTCACCATTACTTTATTTCTTTTCTCTCTCACCTCTCTCTCTCTTCCTTCTTGTGGTCTTCCTTGTGAACTCACAAAAACCATCGAACCATTCCATTAGAACGCCATCACCGCCATAAAATCACCCCACTTGATTGAAAATAAATACCCCACATCACTGTTATTTTTTTTCCTGTGTTGCTCCTTACTACAACTCACGTTCATGGTTGCAAAACTGTGAAAAAATGGGAACGAAGGTGAAATAAAGAAGAAATAAGATTACAAATTAGTTTGAATAAATTTATGCAATCAAGGTGTCGGTCACATGCCTTTTCCCTTGGTTGGTCGACAAAGTTAAAACTCACAAACCCACTTGCAATACTTTAGGTTATTATAATCCACCGAAAAAAATCCTTGAATCTGTGTTGAGTCATGCTAAATTGGACTGCAATTCCACTTCGTATTTCTGTTGGGCCTTATTCTATTCCTGCAGTTGGGCCGAGGGTTGTGGTGTATTTCTGTTGGGCCATAACACCACTTGTGTGGTTTCTCTATTAACTAACTGCAACTGCAATTTCTTTTTTTCTGTTTTCTTACGAAACCAAGAGCGAAGGGTGTAAAGATGATGATGATGGCATTTATGACAATTAGATGATTAGATAATTAAGTTGATTAGATGATTAGATTGAGGATGATGATAGATGATTTCATAATGATGACAATCGTAATTAATAAAAATGACTAGTTTGATTTGAGTAATGATCATCATGGAACGTGATGTGATGATTATATTGGAATGATAAAGATGATCATGGTGAAGATTACACGATGGTACATGATGATGATGACTATGATCGTGATAAGTGGTGATGGAAATGATGATAATATGATAACGGTGATGATTATGATGTTATGGATATATGATGATGGTTATGTTTATGAAGGGGGCCATTTGAATGATAAAACAATGATGAAGCAACGATGATGATGTCTGTTGTAGAAGGAAACTGAGAACGTATGAGTTATACTTTAGAACCTAATAATAATACGGGATACAAGGATAGGGAGAAGGATTTAAAACAAATAATAGGCGACAGAGCCATGGTTTAGGGTGTTAGCGGGTTTGCGAGTGGTCAAGGGTTCGAGCCCGGGCATGGGCTGCTATTTCTTTTTAGGACACTTTCCTTTAAGGTAGTATTTTATTTATTATTATTATTATTATTATTATTATTATTATTATTATTATTATTATTATTATTATTATTATTATTATTTTTATTATTATTATTATTATTGTTATTGTTATTGTTATTATAATTATAATATTAACTAATTAGGAAGTATCATTTATTATTATGATTATAGTTACAATTAATATTATTATTATTATTATTATTATTATTAACATTGATATGAATATGATTATTATTATTATTGTTATTACAAAAATGACACCAACTATTATTATTATCATTAATTTTAATATATTATTATGATCATTATTCTTAGTACTACAAATAAAATGACTAGTTTTATCACTATTAAATTATTAATACTATTAGTAAGACTTTAATATATTTATCATGATTATTATTTTAAACAAAAGATATTTATATAAAAATATATTTACTACATATATCATGACTATATTAATATTACATACTATTGTTTTTAAAACAAAATGTTATTATTATTTAAGTTAGATATAATATATAAATATATGTTAATATATATAAATTTTAATACATTATATATAAATTTTAATTAAAGTACTCTAATAAGAATCTGACATCTAAATATAAATTAATTATTCAAAATATATAAAATATAAAATAATTATAATTAAGCTACTTAATAAAATAACATATAAATTATTAAGATAACAAGTATATTAATATTAGTAGATAAACTTGTTTGAATATTATTACATGTTTTAATATATATAACTGATAACTGATATAGGTTCGTGAATCCGAGGCCAACCCTATATTTATTCAACGTCGTTCTATGTATTTTTACTACAAAATGCAGTATGGTGAGTTTCATTTGCCCTTTTTTTACTCTTTACATTTTTGGGCTGAGAATACATGCAAATGCTTTATTAACTGCTTTATAATATTTATATGCGTAAGTTTCATTTGATCCCTTTTACTCTTTACATTTTTGGGACTGAGAATACATGCGCTGTTTTTACAACTGCTTTATTAAATGCTTTTGGAAATATATTTTGAACTGCGAATACATGCAAATGCTTTATTAATTGTTTTACAATATTTATATGCGTGAGTTTCATTTGATTCCCTTTTTACTCTTTACATTTTTGGGCCTTGGAATACATGCGCTTTTATAAATGTTTGATGCAATAGACACAAGTACCTTAACTGCATTCTATGATAGAATTATCTGGGATTGGGGTTGATTATTATGACCTGCATTAGCCCCCGGTTTCCATTAGAGCGTGTGAGCTCCCGAGCCGGGTGGATGGTTTATTATTTACGACATTTTGGCACCGGTTGGCCTATATTTTATAAACATGTGTTCAGCCGTGGGGTGTAAAGACCGGCACAGAGGTTCTATATTTTGAAGGCACATGTACTCAGCCGTGGGGTGAAAGACCGGCACAGATGGTTACTATTATATTTTGAATCCTCACCAGGTGTTCTTCATATGAAAGATATTTTTTGTGCAGTTGGAATGGGACTTCTGCACGTCTGATAATATTTAAAATCTTGTGGTCTATTAAAATGATGAAAATGAAATGATTACTCTAAACTAATGAACTCACCAACCTTTTGGTTGACACTTGAAAGCATGTTTATTCTCAGGTTTGAAAGAAATCTTCCGCTGTGTATTAGCTCATTTTAAGGATATTACTTGGAGTCATTCATGACATATTTCAAAAGACGTTGCATTCGAGTCGTTGAAGTTCATTAGAGATTATTATTAAGTAAATGACGGATTAGGTCATTTATAGTTGGATATTATGAAATGGTATGCATACCTGTCAACTTTCGATGAAATGAAAGTTTGTCTTTTAAAAACGAATGAAATGTTTGTAAAATGTATCATTTAGAGGTCAAGTACCTCGTGATGAAATCAACTATTATGAATCGTTTATAATCGATATGGACCTCGTCCGGATGGATTAGGACGGGGCGTTTCATTTGCAGGCAGTGAATTCTTTGTAGGAGCATCCTACACGATTTCTTGCGCCGTTAGCTGCATTGCTAGATTCAGAGTTATTGTTGGTATGTAGCGCAGCCTGTACTGTGGCTATGTTTGCAGCAAGAAAGGTACGAAATTCCTCTTCGCTCATATTCATGGTGTGTCGAGTAGTCGGTGCCATTTCCTTCAAAATAGCCAACTGAATCGAGTTAATCATACAGAATATTAAGAGTAGTCAATAGTATTTCGTAGCATAATATGAACTCATTTATAAAAGCTTTTTTTTCATATTTTATAATTTTAAATTCGGGTACTACCTACCCGTTAAGTTCATACTTAGTAGCTAATATACAATTCAACTACTACAATTCCATATGAAAAACTGATTATAATAATATATCACATACAAATATTCTTCAAACTTACAACTTCGCTATATTACATATAACATGAAATATAGTACACTATGATACAGGATAGTTTTGAAGATGAATCTAGTTAATACGCAAGTTGTTCAGCAAAGGAAATAAAGACACGTAATTCATAAGTCCAGAAATAAGTCATGCATTCTGGTTTTACTAAGACAACTTCCCATCCTTGGTCTTGTGGAAAATAACCGTTATGACCATTGGCTAGGCAGCATGTTGTAATGTCGTCAAAAGGATGAGGGTTTCGTAATGTCCAACAGCCCCGTAATAATCTAAAAACCTTGTTTCTCACCCCAACTACTGAATCCGTCACTTGTGGGAAGGTTTTATTTAAAAGTTGCAATCCGATGTTCTTTTTCTCACTTTGGTAAGCAGCGAACATCACTAACCCGTAAGCAAAACATGCTTCTTTATGTTGCATGTTAGAAGCTCTTTCTAATTCACGAAATCCTATGTTGGGATATGTTGAGTCAAAATAGGTTCTTAACTCGTAGCGTAAAATTGCATTTGGGTTCCCCGCATTTAATGCTTTAAAGAAAACATAGCGTAACTTACGGTCTCCCCAATGTGATATACCCCACCTATCAAAGGAAAGCCTTTTATAAACTAAGGCATTTCTGGAAAGTCTTTCAAATGTTTGACAAGTTAGTTTCGCCATAACTAAATGTGCTGATGAATTCTGACCGACTCTAGACAAGATTTCCTCAATCATATCCTCTGGTAGGTCTTCTAAAATATTCGATTGTAAACCCTTAACGTCTATTTTGTTTTTATACTGTAAAATAGAAAAGGATTAGATTCGTAAAAGATAATTAACAAACAATACAAGCAATTTTTACATAGAACATAAAAGTACAAGCACACTACAATATGTAGAGACCCGTCCTAATCCATCTGGACGAAGTCCATATCGATTACAAATGATTCACAATAGTTGATTTCATCGCGAGGTACTTGACCTTTATATGATACATTTTACAAACATTGCATTCATTTTTAAAAGACAAACTTTCATTTCATCGAAAGTTGACGACATGCATAACATTTCATAATATATCTAAACTATAAATGACTTGATAATAATCTTGATGAAATCGATGACTCGAATGCAACGTCATTTGAAATATGTCATGAATGACTCCAAGTAATGTCTCTAAAATGAGCAAATGCACAGCGGAAGATTTCTTTCATACCTGAGAATAAATATGCTTTAAAGTGTCAACCAAAAGGTTGGTGGGTTCATTAGTTTAACATAAATAATCATTTCATAAATTTTAATAGACCACAAGATTTCATATTTCCATTTCTCATAAACATACGTCCCATGCATAGAGACAAAATATCATTCATATGGATTGAACACCTAGTAACCGACATTCACAATATGCATATAAGAATATCCCCATCATTCCGGGATCCTCCTTCAGACATGATATAAATTTCGAAGTACTAAAGCATCCAGTACTTTGGATGGGGCTTGTTGGGCCCGATAGATCTATCTTTAGGATTCGTGTCAATTAGGGTGTCTGTTCCATAATTCTTAGATTACCAGACTTAATAAAAAGGGGCATATTCGACTTCGATAATTCAACCATAGAATGTAGTTTCGATTACTTGTGTCTATATCGTAAAACATTTATAAAAGTAGTGCATGTATTCTCAGTCCCAAAAATATATATAAAAAGGGAGTAATGAAACTCACCTAATGTATTTTGTAGTAAAAATACATATAACGACATTGAACAAGTATAGGGTTGGCCTCGGATTCACGAACCTATATTATTTGTATATAAATTAAAATGTATACTTGTAATCACAGTCGAACAACTTATATATACATATTAAATATATACTATATATATATATATTGTGTTATATTGGTATAAATAATAACAATTAATAGAATAGTAGGTAATACTAATATAGTTATATGTAATAAATATATTTTTATATAAATATCATTGGTTTGTTAAAATAGTATTTTAATAATACTAGATAATATTGGAAATGATAACATTAATGATAATACTAGTATTAATAATTCTGTTAATGATAATATTAATGATAGTTTTTATAATAAATCTCATGATAATGATGATAATAGTGGTTCTTAATAAAGTGAAATAATTTAATAGTAATGGTAATGAAAATAATGATTTTGATAATAATACTTAATATTTAATAATAATAATAATAACTATAACAATATTATTATTAGTGGTAATCTTAATGATAATACTATAAACTACTTTAAAGTTAATAATTTTATTAGTCATGTTATTAATAATAATCTTGATACTAATTAATAATACCATATCACTAATCAATAATGATAATAGTACTTGATAATGATAATGATATTAGTTATAACAATATTAATTCTAATTATAGTTGCTATACTTGTAATAATAACATTATTTGAATAATGACAATAATAATAATTTTAACATTTATAATCATAACAATAATAATAATACAATCACAACAATAATAATCATGTTAATAATAATACTTATAGTAATAATAATTAATATTAATGAGTAGTATAAATAACAATAATAAATAAAGACTACCTCAAGAAATGAATTCCACAAAAAAAAAAAGACAGCCCATGCGTGACTCGAACCCCAGACCTCTCGTTAGCTGACACAATCCTCAACCATCCAGTCCGTTCTATTTTTCTGAATTAATACACAACCCATCTCTATATAACCTTTTTATCTATCTGACATCTCCCTCTTCTTCAATTTAATCGACCAAAATAAAATCATAAAACAAAGATTTTTGATACTTCAAAATAACAATAACAATTTAATATCAAAGGTTTAACTAAAAAAAATAAAAAAAATAAAAAAAGAAACCAACCTGCTGCTGTTCGACGAGTGGAAGGAAAAAAAAATTTGATTTCGTGTTTGGATCGTTTTGAGACCTTGTGATCTACATGAATTATCTCTCAAATGATCATTAGAATACACTAAAATTATCAATTGAATCTAAATCATAACAGATTTCACAAATTTGACCGAAGAACATTGTTTGACTTTTAAAAAATGAAAGTTTGACTTGAAAATTCACATTCGATATCATGAATTAAATTTTGAAACTTTGCATATAGATCAAATAGATGATTCCTAACTAAACCTCATTAATAGATTTTAAGATAAAAACCGAAATCGAATTTTGGTTGTAAATGTGAAGAACAGAGGGTACCGACTGGGTTTTCTTCTTATTCCAGTTTAATTCAATAATTTAATTGCTGTAAAGAGATAATGGTGATTTTTAATTGATAGAGTAATGTCATGTGGTAATTATTAACACTGGAATGAGTTCATTTATAGCAAAAAGATTTTAAAAATTTTGTTAATTCACGATCAGAGAAAAAAAATAAAAATAAAGTACAAGAAGAAATCGATTGGTAACTGCATTTGGCTATATCTGAATTTAAGTTTGTTCTCATACAGATTCTTTGAGACAGAAGTACCAATTTGAAATAGTTGGATTACGATGTTTAACAAATGTGATTTGGTTATGATACGTATGAAGTTATATATTAATATATAATAATTATAATTAATTAATAATATTAAATATAGAATTAATAATAATAATATTAAATATAGAATTAATAATAATAATATTACTATTATCAAACAATGCTAAAAAAAATGATATAAATAATATTATTATTGATAAATATAATAATGATAATAATAATAACAATTTTTATTAATAATAATTCTTAATGTTATTGGTAATAATAATAATACTAATATTAACAAATATTTCAATTTTACTACTAGTTATTAATAATGATAATAGTAATAATTATTGTTAGTGATTCTATTAACAATACTAATTATAATAACATTGATATTATTATGATACTAAAAATAGAATAACAATATAACAATTTATACACTTAAATTTCATATCTATATATATATTATATATTAATAATACAATAATAATATTAATATCTATATCAATATCAATATTAATCATAATAACAAGAGTATTAATAATAATATGGATATAGTACTTTACCTAAACTTGTGATAATACTTAATATACTAATTTTACACATGTCATTTTTAGTATATATATATTACAATATACATATAATATTAATTATTTATAGAATTCATATATATATATATATATATATATACATATCTATATATATATATATATATATATATATATATATATATATATATATATATATATATATATATATATAGATTCATTTAAATAACAGCTTAATTACTTTGCACATTACTTTACGTTTTCAATTCAAATGATTATTTTAATATGTACTCTTATATTTATATATGTATATATATATTTACATATTTATTTATACACAGATGTTCGTGAATCGTCGGGAATAGTCAAAGGTCAAATGCATTTATGAAAAGTAGTTCAAACATTTTGAGACTCGGTTTAATAGACTTTGCTTATCGTGTCGAAACCATATAAGATTCAAGTTTAAATTTGGTCAGAAATTCCCGGGTCATCACACAATACATATAATACAAAACATTATTACAACCCTCTAATCTGAATCACTGGTTTCTTCTTCTTCGGACTTGGTTCGTTTTCCTAATTTTCTAGGAATATATGGTGTTCCTCTAATACAAGCCGTCATTTTCCATAATGGTTTAGAAAAACCTGGTAGTTTAGAGGTTCCCGGGTCATTGTTACATTTTAGGAAATACGGATGTTGTCGATACATATAAAGTTCATCGGAGTTGGAATCGGGTTTCTCTATTTTTATACCTTTTCCCTTATTATTTTCTTTCGCTTTATTAAATTGGGTCGAGCTAATTTCTATAACATCATCGGAATCCTCATCGGGATCCGATTCATCAGAAAATTGGTAATCTTCCCAATATTTTGCTTCCTCGGTAGAAACACAATTGACCATTATTAACTTTGGTCCGTTGGTTGAGGATTTTCTTTTATTTAATCGATTTACTATAGGTATCAATATTTCTTCCTCCGAAACCTCTTCTTCTTCTGGTTCCTCCTCTTCCGATTCCTCCTCTTCTGGTTCCTCTTCTTTCGGTTCCTCCTCTTCCGGTTCCTCTTCGGGAATTTGTGAATCTTCCCAAAATATATTCGACTCTTCATTATTATTAGGTGAATCAATGGGATTTGTACTAGTGGTAGACATCTATCACACAATATCAAACACGTTAAGAGATTAATATATCACATAATATTTACATGGTAATAATATATAGTTTCCAACAAAAAAATGTTAAGCAATCGTTTTTGAAGAAAAACAGGTCGAAGTCCAGTCTCACTAATGCATCCTAACAAACTCGGTAAGACACATTA
This sequence comes from Rutidosis leptorrhynchoides, assembly GCF_046630445.1. Taxonomy (NCBI): domain Eukaryota; kingdom Viridiplantae; phylum Streptophyta; class Magnoliopsida; order Asterales; family Asteraceae; genus Rutidosis; species Rutidosis leptorrhynchoides. Next base: position 207,755,068 of record NC_092340.1, read on the forward strand.
ATGCAATTTTATGGTTCTCTAAGACCAACGCTCGGATACCAACTGAAATGTCCCGTTCATATTTATTATAAACGTTCCATATTAATTGATTTCGTCGCGAGGTTTTGACCTCTATATGAGACGTTTTTCAAAGACTGCATTCATTTTTAAAACAACCATAACCTTTATTTTATCGATAAAGGTTTAAAAAGCATTACGTAGATTATCAAATAATGATAATCTAAAATATACCGTTTACACACGACCATTACATAATGGTTTACAATAAGAATATATTAAATCAAAAATAAGTTTCTTGAATGCAGTTTTTTCATAATATCATACAAGCATGGACTCCAAATCTTGTCCTTATTTTTGTATGCAACAGTGTAAGCTTTTAATAATCACCTGAGAATAAACATGCTTAAAACGTCAACAAAAATGTTGGTGAGTTATAGGTTTAACCTATATATTATCAAATCATAATAATAGACCACAAGATTCCATATTTCAATATACATCCCATACATAGAGATAAAATTCATTCATATGGTGAACACCTGGTAACCGACATTAACAAGATGCATATAAGAATATCCCCTATCATTCCGAGAAATCCTTCGGACATGATAAAAAAGAATTCAAAGTACTAAAGCATCCGGTACTTTGGATGGGGTTCGTTAGGCCCAATAGATCTATCTTTAGGATTCGCGTCAATTAGTAGATCGGTTTACTAATTCTTAGGTTACCAAGCAAAAGGGGCATATTCGGCTTCGATCATTCACCCATATAATGTAGTTTCAATTACTTGTGTCTATTTCGTAAAACATTTATAAAACTGCACGTATTCTCATCCCAAAATATTAGATTTTAAAAGTGGGACTATAACTCACTTTCACAGATTTTTACTTCGTCGGGAAGTAAGACTTGGCCACTGGTCGATTCACGAACCTATAACAAATATGTACATATATATCAAAGTATGTTCAAAATATATTTACAACATTTTTAATACGTTTTAATGTTTTAAGTTTATTAAGTCAGCTGTCCTCGTTAGTAACCTACAACTAGTTGTCCACAATTAGATGTACAGAAATAAATCGATATTTAATATCTTGAATCAATCCACGACCCAGTGTATACACGTCTTAGGCTAGATCACAACTAAAAGTATATATATTTTTGGAATCAACCTCAACCCTGTATAGCTAACTCCAACATTACTGCATATAGAGTGTCTATGGTTGTTCCAAATAATATATATAGATGGGTCGATATGATATGTCAAAACATTTGCATACGTGTCTATGATATCCCAAGATTACGTAATATATTAGAATAATGTATAATACAATATAAGTTAGCTAGGATATGATTAATATAAATTTGTTACCAATTTTCACGTAGCTACAACAAGCAAAAATATCCAATCTTGTTTTACCCATAACTTCTTCGTTTTAAATCTGTTTTGAGTGTTTCAAGTTGCTATGGTTTCATATTGAACTTAAGTTTATGAATCTAAATAGAAAAAGTATAAGTTTATAGTCGGAAATACAGGTTACAAGTCGTTTTTGTAAAGGTAGTCATTTCAGTTGAAAGAACGACGTCTAGATGACCATTTTGGAAAACATACTTCCCCTTTGAGTTTAACCATGATTTTTGGATATAGTTTCATGTTCATAAGAAAAATAATTTTCCTAGAAGAACAACTTTTAAATCAAAGTTTATCATAGTTTTTAATTAACTAACCCAAAACAGCCCGCGGTGTTACTACGACGGCGTATATCCGGTTTTACGGTGTTTTTCGTGTTTTCCGGTTTTAAATCATTAAGTTAGCATATCATATAGATATAGAACATATGTTTAGTTGATTTTAAAAGTCAAGTTAGAAGGATTAACTTTTGTTTGCGAACAAGTTTAGAATTAACTAAACTATGTTCTAGTGATTACATGTTCAAATCTTCAAATAAGATAGTTGATAATGCTAAAAACGAACATATATTTCATAGCATTATCCCTCAAGAAAGACAAGCTTTTAGTTGCAATTGTTCTATTTACAAGTGATATTCGTTTAAATAATAAAAGGTAAAGACAAAAGACAGATTCGACGAATTGAAGACGCAAACGAACAAAAAGCTCAAAAGTACAAAGTACAATCAAAGAGGTTCCAATTATTGATAAGAAACGTCTCAGAATTACAAGAGTACAAGATTCAAAATGCAAAGTACAAGATATTAAATTGTACGCAAGGACGTTCGAAAATCCGGAACCGGGACGAGAGTCAACTCTCAACGCTCGATGCAACGGACTAAAAATTACAAGTCAACGGAGTACAAGAATATAATATAATATAATATATATATAATTAAATTTAATTATATATATTATATTATATAATAAATAAATAAGCAGCCCACGTTTTTAAAGACTTTTGAGCCTCCCCAGCTGGCCATGCGATCGCATGGCCTTGAAGGGCAAAGCCCATGCGATCGCATGAGGCCCTTTTCCAGCCCACATGCCTATAAAAGTCGCAGTTTGGTGCATCAAAAATATATATATATCCATCCATCCAACTCTCAACGTGTATATATATATATATATATATATATATATATATATATATATATATATATATATATATATATATATATATATATATATATATATATATTTATAATTTTAATTTTAATTTTAATTTTAATTCTAATAATAAGGGTATGTTAGCGCATATTGTAAGGGTGTAAGTCGAAATTCTGTCCGTGTAACGCTACGCTATTTTTAATCATTGTAAGTTATGTTCAACCTTTTTACATTAATGTCTCGTAGCTAAGTTATTATTATGCTTATTTAAAACGAAGTAATCATGATGTTGGGCTAATTACTAAAATTGGGTAATTGGGCTTTGTACCATAATTGGGGTTTGGACAAAAGAACGACACTTGTGGAAATTAGACTATGGGCTATTAATGGGATTTATATTTGTTTAACTAAATGATAGTTTGTTAATTTTAATATAATGATTTACAATTGGACGTACCTATAAATAACCATATACACTCGATCGGACACGATGGGCGGGATATTTATATGTACGAATAATCGTTCATTTAACCGCACACGGGAATGGATTAATGGTCTATGGAATTATTAAAACAGGGGTGAAATTATGTACAAGGACACTTGGCATAATTGATAACAAAGTATTAAAACCTTGGGTTACACGCAGTCGATATCCTGGTGTAATTATTAAACAAAGTATTAAGACCTTGTTACAGTTTAAGTCCCCAATTAGTTGGAATATTTGACTTCGGGTATAAGGATAATTTGACGAGGATACTCGCACTTTATATTTATTGACTGATGGACTGTTATGGACAAAAACCAGACGGACATATTAAATAATCCAGGACAAAGGACAATTAACCCATGTGCATAAAACTAAAATCAACACGTCAAACATCATGATTACGGAAGTTTAAACAAGCATAATTCCTTTATTTTCATATTTAATTGCACTTCTAATTATTGCACTTTTATTTATTGTCATTGTATTTAATTGCACTTTTAATTTTTGTACTTTTTAATTATTGCAAGTTTATTTTATCGCAATTTTATTTATCGCAATTTTATTATCGTTATTTACTTTACGCTTTAAATTAAGTTGTATTTATTTTTAATATTTTACATTAGGTTTTAACTGCGACTAAAGTTTTAAAATCGACAAACCAGTCATTAAATGGTAAAAACCCCCTTTTTATAATAATAATATTACTTATATATATTTGTATTTTTATAAAATAAAACTAATATAGCGTTAAGCTTTGTTTAAAAGATTTCCCTGTGGAACGAACCGGACTTACTAAAAACTACACTACTGTACGATTAGGTACACTGCCTATAAGTGTTGTAGCAAGGTTTAGGTATATCCATTCTATAAATAAATAAATATCTTGTGTAAAATTGTATCGTATTTAATAGTATTTCCTAGTAAAATATAAGCTATTTCATATACGCCTCTACGCACATCAATAGTTTTATATGTATGAATCGAATGATGTTATGAACATCATTACTACCTCAAGTTTAGTAGATAAACCTACTGGAAGTAACAAGAAATGATCTAGCTTCAAAGGATCTTGGATAGCTTGAATGTTCTTGAAGTAGAATCATGACACAAAAACAAGTTCAAGTAAGATTATCACTCGAATTAAGATAGTTATAGTTATAGGAATTGAATCAAAGTTTATATATGAGTATTACCTTGATTTAGAATGATATATTACTATAAACTACAAGGATTTCTTGAGGTTGGATGATCACTTTACCAGATTGGAAGTGAGCTAGTAAACTTGGAAGTATTCTTGATTTTATGAAACTACAACTTGTAGAATTTATGAAGAACACTTAGAACTTGAAGATAGAACTTGAGAGAGATCAATTAGATGAAAAAAATTGAAGAATGAAAGTGTTTGTAGGTGTTTTTGGTCGTTGGTATATGGATTAGATATAAAGGATGTGTAATTTTGTTTACATGTAAATAACTCATGAATGATTACTAATATTTTTGTAATTTTATGAGATATTTCATGCTAGTTGCCAAATGATGGTTCCCACATGTGTTAGGTGACTCATATGGGCTGCTAAGAGCTGATCATTGGAGTGTATATACTAATAGTACATACATCTAAAAGCTGTGTATTGTACGAGTACGAATACAGGTGCATACGAGTAGAATTGTTGATGAAACTGAACGAGGATGTAATTGTAAGTATTTTTGTTAAGTAGAAGTATTTTGATAAGTGTCTTGAAGTCTTTCAAAAGTGTATAAATACATATTAAAACACTACATGTATATACATTTTAACTGAGTCGTTAAGTCATCGTTAGTCGTTACATGTAAGTGTTATTTTGAAACCTTTAGGTTAACGATCATGTTAAATGTTGTTAACCCATTGTTTATTATATCTAAAGAGATGTTAAATTATTACATTATCATGATATTATGATGTATTAATATATCTTAATATGATATATATACAACTAAATGTCGTTACAACGATAATCGTTACATATATGCCTCGTTTCGAAATCATTAAGTTAGTAGTCTTGTTTTACATATGTAGTTCATTATTAACATACTTAATGATATACTTAATTATCATTTTATCATGTTAAACATAGTGTATCAATATCTTAATATGATTCATATGTAATTAGTAAGACTTTGATATAACGATAATCGTTATATATATTTTTTTCGAGTTTCTTAATTCAATAGGCTCATTTTTATGTATATAACTCATTGTTAAAATACCTAATGAGATACATACTTATCATAATATCATGTTAACTATATATATATATATATATATATATATATATATATATATATATATATATATATATATATATATATATATATATATATATATATATATATATATATATATATATATCCATATATATGTCATCATATAATTTTTACAAGTGTTAACGTTCATAAATCACCGGTCAACTTGGGTGGTCAATTGTCTACATGAAACCTATTTCAATTAATCAAGTCTTAACAAGTTTAATTGCTTAACTTGTTGAAAACACTTAATCATGTAAATATCAATTTCATTTAATATATATAAACATGGAAAAGTTCGGGTCACTATAGTACCAACTTTAACTAGCATGTTTTTCATTATCCCTCTAGGATATTTTACTGATCGATCGGCTAGTTGTATGCTTATTCGTGTTGGTTTCAATTCTCCAAGGTCTAGTTTAGCGTATAGTGAATACAGCATTAAATTTATACTAGCACCTAAGTCTGCCAATGCTTCTATTGAACTAAGACTACCCAGAAAACATGGAATTGTGAAACTTCCTGGATCAGATAATTTTTCTGGTATCTTATTCAACAGTGCTGCAGAGCAATTAGCATTCATAGTAACATCCGAGAGTTCTTCCATTTTCTTTCTATTTGTGATTAGATCTTTCAAGAATTTAGCATATCTTGGCATTCCTGAAATCACATCAATGAAAGGAAGTTGACATTTATTTGTTTAAACATATCCAAGAATTTAGATTGCTCGGCTTCAAGTCTTTCTTTTCTCATTTTACTCGGGTAAGGAAGTGGTGGTTGGTATGGTTTAACATAAGGCTTTGCCTTAACTGTGTTATCTTCATTAACCTTTTCAACTACCAGTTCTGTTTCCTTATCTTGCTCAGATTGTGGTTCTTGTGTAGTAGGAATAGAGTTATCAGAAATTACAGGTATTTTAGGTGGTTTAAGTGTAATACCACTTCTCGTGGTAATGGCTTTAGCCGTTTCATTCCGGGAGTTAGCATTTGTATCACTAGGTAGACTTTCCGGTTTTCTTTCACCTATCAACCTTGCTAGGTTGTTCACTTCTTGTTCCAGATTTTGAATAGAAGCTTGTTGATTTCTAAATGCTTGAGCATTTTGTTCATTGGTTTGTTTCTGAGATGTGAAAAATTGAGTTTGAGATTCAACTAGCTTTGACATCATATCTTCTAAATTTGGCTTTTTTTCATCGGTCTGTGGTGGTTTATTTGGAAAAATAGGTCTTTGCTGATTGTAATTATTGTTGGATACTTGTTGATTGCTAGGACCTTGTTGATTGTTGTATGGAACATTTCAGTTATAATTCTGATTTTGATTGTAGATTGGTCTTGGCAGTTGATAATTATTCTGATAATTATTTTCAGGCCTTTGGTTCATGTATGAAATATTCTCTCGTTGTTCCATTGTTTGTTCAATACAGAGACAATCTTTTGTCAAATGTGGTCCTCCACACTGCTCACAACTAATTCGTATTGAGTGAATATCTTTAGTCATCTTTTCCATCTGTCTCTCAATAGCATCTATCTTTGCAGACATGGAATCTAATGGTGTATCCTATCGTATACACGCATAAAAGACGTAATGGTTGCATAAAAGTAGCATCAGGAAAGCTGGAAACAACAATTTTATGGAGTTGTCCGTCCAGCGTTCTCAGCTATACAGGCTACTCTGTCGTGCGTAAGCCCTGAAGGCCGCCTAGCATGTAAACCCTGGCTGGAGAATGCCACATTCAGCATAAATTTTGGATCACGAATAACAGAACATATCATCATCTGACACGTGTCCGCGAGCAATCTGGTGGATCTGACACTATAAATAGACCCTTGGGTCATCATTTTACACAGTTCAGACATTCTGACAAATTCGAGAGCTGAGACTTCACTTCTCTCTCTCTAACACTTTCTCTCACTAGAAGTCATCCGGCAAGCACTTTACGCTCTACGGACGACAGATTGATTAAGCCACCCCACAAGTTTCTACACTTGTGAATCGGGTCTGCAGGGATTATTTCCCAAGGGTAAACATCAATCGGCAACACTCCGCCCTCCTAAAGCTAGATTACTTCTAGTATTGTGTTGGCACACTAAGCCTTACCTCATAAGAAAATAGGTGTTAACAATGGCGCCATCCATTATTAAGACGAATCATGTCACCAACACTGACAAAGAAGGAGAGGGTAACGAATTGGTACCCATAGAAGTAGGAATGATACATCCATGGAAAGCTGGACAACGGAGGAAGGCAGAAGTGTTAGAAGAATGGGAAGAGCAATTAATATCGTTTCCTTCTATGTTCAACACAAATCCATCCGATGGTCCAGTAGTTATAGAAGCATGAGTTGCTAATTGTTTAATACGCAACATTTATACGGACACAGGAGCTGGAGCAAACATTATGTATGAACATTGCTTCATACAGCTTCCCAAAGATGTACAAGAAAAAATGAAGGAAACATATATGCCGTTAGCAAGTTTTACAAGTGAACCGTCCTGGTATGAAGGAATTATTCTGCTTGAAGTAACCTTGGGCAAGCCACCCCTAAGACGCACAGCCAACATTGAGTTCCTGGTGGTTAAAGCAAATTCACAGTACAACATAATTTTAGGAAGAATTGCTTTAATGACGTTTGGAGCTGTAACATCAACTGTACAGGGCATGATGAAGTTTCCAACGCCAGGCGGAGTAGCAACGTTATATGCAGAACGGCAGAAATCAATTGAGTGTTCTCAAGTAACAAAGATAGTAATTAAACCAATCATACACGATGATGGGTCAATTTCACCGAATCTTAAATTTCCAGATCAGAAAATCATAATTGGGCACACGTTGTCCGCCGAATGAAAAGAAAAATTTTACAACATTTTGGCAACAAATTTAGACATTTTTGCATGGCAACTATAACGACCCTCATTTTTTCCATTCTATATTTTTCCAATATTAAAAGCCCAAACAATATAATTAAAACTTAATGATTAAACTTTAATCAACAATTGTTAAGTGTTAAGAGTTAGAAAACATATTAATTAACTTTGTACAAAAATTGACAAGTTAATAAAAGATGAAAATAATAAACTGTTAGTCGACACTCACTGCTAATTAAAATTTATGCATTTATGTAATATTATAACTAATAACCTATAAGTAATAAATAAAAAGTGACATTTATATAAATAATAAAACAATTGGGAGCTAAATATATACAAGTCATGAATTAGTAAAAAGAAAATAATACTTATCATGTAGTAAATGTAAAAATAATAATAATAATAATAGTAATAATAATGAGACTAAAAAAATCTTACATCCTTATGTTGACTAAAAATAAAGTGTAAACTAGTACATCCTTATGTTGACTAATTATAAACTAGTACCACCTATTGTTGACTAAAAATTATAAAACAAAATAAAATCATTAATTAGAACATCCTTATGTTGACTAACACTCTAATACTTGCACTATATAAACACCTAGTTTCTCATTCACAAATCACACCAAAATTCTCTCTCAAAAACAATCTCTCCCTCTCCCTCTCTTGTGGTATTCGGATCTTCAAGCTTGTTCTTCGTGTTCTTCAAGAATCTTCAAGGAGTTCTTCAAGATTTTCAAGGCTTTGATCTTCCATCTTCATCGTGTTCATCTTTTCTTTGTTAATTATCTTGAATCTTCAAAGGTATAACATAAACCCTAAACTATTTACATAAACTTTGATCTTTGATAATTCATATTCATATTATAAACTTGTTATTCATAAGTATATACATAAACACACCTAGATTTATATATACATATATACATGTAAAAAAAATATTTATATATATATATATACATATATATACGAATTATATATACATATACATATTAAAACCTTAAACCCTAATTACACCTAAACTATAATTCTTAAACCCTAATTAATTAAACTCTAAACATTTATGAAACCCTAGGACATTAATTACTAAACCCTAGTTATTAATTACTACTTTAATTAACTAACCCTAATTAATGAAACCCTAATACTACTTATACTAGTACTTAACATGTATACACTATTACTATTACTAGCACCTATAACCTACTAATTATATTGTAGCACAAAAACATTTTGGGATATGTATTAGAGATGTATAGATCTTCGAACTTTCTTGACGAATGGTTTCTACGAGATTCTAGGCAGAGGGTTTGGATTTCCGATTTAAAGGGTCCTATGGCTCAAGCCCCTAGATCTAAATTAGCCATTCGAAGGGAAAGGGGTGATTGGAAGCTTATCTAATACGGCAAGTATCCTAAAATGGAAACACTCATAAAAGTAGAAACTCTCTAGTCATAGAAACTTAGTAAAATAAGAAACTTTCTAAAAATAGAAACTTTATAAAAATAGTAACTTACTAGGAATAGAAACTTAGTAAAACAAACTATACTTAAACACATACTTAAACTTAAACATGGGCAAAACACTTAACTACTCTTAAATGTCAATAGGTTGACTTTCCTGCTCACTCGTTCAACTCTCTATTCCGAGGAATAACTCTCTCTACTTACTAAGGTGAATTCATAGCCCCATTCTTTATTGCTAGCAAACTTATTTAACTTATTTGGGGTGAGACACATGCTGCTTTTACTATTTACAATTTAGACACAAGTACCAACTGCTAAAACTATGCTATACCCGGCTACGTCCGACTAAGTCCCTACAGTGATATTTTTAAGTGCTGCGGCATGCTTATTTATTGGGGGTAGGCCTATCGGGAGTAACGTCCCCGATACATTTGACTCAGTCTTTGTATTACTTGATAATGAAATTTAAACCGACAAGGACAGACACAACTTGTCATGGGGCAAACTTGAACGTTTAGTCTAAATATCACGCACTGGCATAACTTTTGGATCTGCGAGATCTACTTTTTGATCCTGCGGGAGATCAACTTTACAACTAAATCTTGTGGTCTAAAAACAACGATAACTACTTTTGTTAAACCTATGAACTTCACTCAACCTTTTTGGTTGACACTTTAGCATGTTTTGTCTCAGGTGCTGTTTGATTCAAGCTTTCTTATCTACTACTTATGTGATGCTACTTGGACTTAGGATCAAGAGATATCGCATTTATTACTTCTGCATATGAACAATTACTTTATCGTTATTTCCATTATTGTAACGACATTTCATTTTCCGCTGCGTACTCAATAAAGTTAAATTTTCTCATTTAGTATTGTTCTCGTATTATAATATGTTGGTTTATTTGATATTAGTAACGTTTCTTCCAGACCCTATTGGGAGGACGTTACAGATTGGTATCAGAGCATAACCAGGCTGTTATAGAGAACCAGGATTGCAATTTTATGTGTGCCTTACTTGCTAGCTAGGGTGCCTTAGCAATCTAGGAAACTATAACCTTTCCTGCCTTACACTTAAAGCACTTAGGATTGCCTTATAATCTTAACAATCATGCTTTACCAAACTTGACTTAAAGATTCTAATCAAAGTCTCTTTCCTAATGTAGGACTACAACTTTTCTTGACCATAGTGCCTTTAATTGTTGCCTTTAACTGTTAAATGCTACACTATACTTTATAAACTTTACTTATCTTAGAATGACGAGCTAATCTAAGAACTCTGCTCACTTTCCTGAGTACTATCCAATTACACCACCGCATCTAAATGCGACACAATGATTTCAGAAATTCTTGACATTCATAAGTCATCTATCATGGTTATGTGTATTACATATGTATTACATGAAATATTATCCATGATTTTGAAACTCTTATAATTGTTACTACTCACACACAAACGTATATAACTCCCTGTTATATCACGTACCTATATGCCTTATGCCTTTATGCATCGGTTTATGAATCGAAAAATGTCATTGGGTTATCACAGTATACGAATTGAAAGTCTTTAATCAAAAGATTATTAGATTACATACTTATCACTTTATGATCTCGACACGTCATACTGCCATTATTAAAGTATAGACACATCATATCTTATTATATCTTATCGTATCTATCCCAATAGATTTTGTCTAACACTTTTCCTAAATTCCCTCCGTAAATTACGGAAATCTTTTTGCTATATACACGTATTCGAGGAGACGAATATATCATCCAGTATTCAACACTAATCTCATATCAAAAACCCTAATTCCAAACACATAATATGGATTCCTCGAACTCTTCGAGCTCCAATGGCAGCGTAACCGGAATGAACCAACCAATCAGCCATCATCTATTTTGGATGAATTGGGGATGGGTTCGTAGTAAACTTAATCAATGGAGACAAGAAGAAGGTGATCCCTTCCACCAACCGAATTCACCTCTTGGTGAAGAACCTGAAGCACTTACTGGCGAACCCGTTCGGAACACTATTTTCACCCTCATTTCCAGGATATCCAGTCACGAATATATAATATCTAAAATTTTAGATCTTATTCATCCACTTGTCCGAACCGCCAATCATCCCGGAATAATAGAAGAAGTCAACGAGCTTCGCGCTCGAGTAGTGGCTCTGGAGAATATGGTGCGAAACCTATGAACACCAGCAGCAGCACCAGCAGCATAACCAGTACCACCAGTACCATCAGCATCACCACCAACATCACCACCAACATCACCAGCTTCACCAACGACAACATCCGCATTCCACGCCTCAACATCGCACTCAGTACCTCAAACATCAACATCATACGCCCCATAGATACCAAGGAATATTATTAATAATGAGTTAAGATGTATTGACTCATTCTTCCTGAAGAATTACATATGTATACTTTATATATATGGATTGGAACAATAATAAATCTTTTCGTACTAAGCTATTACGTGTGAATCTTAACTAGTATGTACTACATGGTTAATTCATATCACAATATGCTATGATGTACATCTTTTGTTAATAACTTAACAATCGTTAATCATTGCTTCAATACAATAAACTCCATTTCGTAATAAACCAAGTGTATTACTCAAATATATGATTGATTGTATACTTTAATTTTCGATGTACTCGAAACTTTCTAGAAAATATCATTAGTGCCTTATGAATTTCACAAGAATTCCAAGAGCACCAACATCATATACCGAAGTATATCAATAACAATGAACGATGAAGTATTAATTCATAACTTCATTAGCGAAATATTTCACGACAATTATGAAATCTCTAAGGTTTTGGAGATTATTTATTCTCGTTTCAACAGCAAATCAAATGAGTTTAATATTATATTAGCTCATTAAAACCATGATTACATCTGAAGAATACATATATGAACGTATATCTTCTCTTTTGTACAAACTGTTAATTGTAAAAAATATTTTAACGGGTAGGTAAAACCCGAGAGATATTCATATCTCATATAAATATGTTACATTGTACATTCTTCCATTCTGATTCAGCAGTTGTTAACTATACTACTTACATTCACATGATATATGTATATGTTCACCAAAGAAAAACCATTTTCATACAAATTCAGTTACATACTCTGATTTTGACATATCGAAACTTAAGTAAAGCTTTAGCAAGTGTTATCTTCCTAAAGATCACTACATTCATGAATTATATTCATTCGTATTCTATGATGAATTATCAAATCAAACCACCGAACTTACCATTCCTTACTTTTGAAAATCACAACATTTCTTCGTCAACCGTTAGATCCATTGATGGATGCATCTTACGCTTAAACACTTCAAATTTAAAATTCTTGAAAACATCCTTTGAATCTTGACGATCGCAATCAGCGTTTAATCATCTAAAAATGAAATTTCTTGAAACCATTTCGGATTGATAACCGATGATTCAAATATGGCTGCATTAAATGCAGAGGAAACAGAAAAATTGTAGATGGTCTTAAGGGCCAACAGTTTGATAATAAAGAATGGTACGTTGGAAAAGCTCAAAAGAAAATTTGGAACTGAAAAACGGATTGAGCTAACCATGGAGGAGACCAAGGACAAACACAAGGGTCAAACCCTATATTCAAAGAATCCAGGTAATTTTGGATCCGGTGAAATCTTTAGAGAATATCTTGCTCCGAAGTCATGTTAAAAGCTTGCGGAAAATTTTTCTTCATCAACTTTCGAACTTAGAAATTCCAAAATATCATCATAAATATCCTCTATATTTCGAAAGATATCTTCATAACGATTCATGTCCGCAATTAAGTATCTCTTTGTGATATCTTTATAAAGGAAACTGTTTTAGTTTCTATATTCTGTAAAATTCGAGTTTAAATTATAAATGCTTTGAAGAAGTGTTGGGAATTGAAGCATGAGTTAGTATAATATAATGACGTCAGGCCAACGTGATTATATTACAGTAAGTCATGCTAAGTTTTTAATGGAAGATGATGATTCATAGATTTTATAATCATCATTTTCCATGTTACACGACTCTTACATTCTATTTAACCTCTAAATATATCAAGAACATATTTTTCTTGATGATTCGGTCTTTTCCGGATATTCTGGTAATATGACAAATCAAATCGTGCTATTACATTTCCTTTCTACTTTATATATTATGATCATTCGAAACTTCATACCTATGAATTCTGGACCATTACTCGCTTGACTTGAAGTCGGGAAGAAGAAACAAAAGCATAAAGCTCCGACATATAAGGGAAAATATAAAGCCCGATAACGACTCCGAAATTACAAACCGTGTATATCAATGCGTATAGCAATATAAAGACACGGGATAATTAAAAACACTATAATCCCAAGAGCATAGTAGAAGTAAACAGATTCCTCTGGCGGTAAAAGAAAAAGAAGAATGACTGCATAGATGGTCAATATAATAACCAGGATCAGAACTGGATTAAGCATTTTCTTAATCTTTTGGAAGTTTGAATTGAGAAAGAAAGTATAGAAGTGGTGAAGATAATGAAACGAAAGAAGCTAATTTATAGCAAAATTCCAAACACATCAATCGAGGCAAATCACCGCATTTAATCAAACAAATCTCAAAATTTCGTAAATACCGGAGAATCAAATCTTATAGATTACGAAGATTTCCTTTAATTCCTTGAATTCCGGAAATCAATCGTGACTACGTCAAAAGTTAAGGCGAACATTTAATTTTCTCATTTCACTCTTTTATGATAGCTTCATTTATACTCTTCCTATAAACGAATCGTTTTATCCATATTATTCGATAGTGATAAAACTTTATTTTTCAACTTATATTCATCATTAAAATATTCTTGTTGTAAACAATGAAGATCTCTATCAAATTTCATGACTGTGATTTTCACGAACTCCTCTTTGTTTGTCTGCCCTAATATTGTGGCATAAAATGCTCAAGGTTTTAAATGAGCTCAGTACTATTCATAACACATTTCATGTATCCAATTTACTGAAATGACTTGTATAACATCATCATTTTGAATGATATTCGCATTAATGATAAAATGCACTTCGTTGAATAACCTATAGAAATCATGGAAGGAGAGGTCAAACAAACGCGTAAAAGCAATATACCTATCGTTAAAGTCCGTTGGAATTCGCGTAGAGGCCCCGAATATACCTGGGAACGCAAAGACCATATGAAACGGAAATATCCCCATCTCTTCTCAACTGCTGATGCAAACGAGGAAACTACCTAAAAACTTCGGGACGAAGTTTTCAATAACGGGGAGGTACTATAACGACCCTCATTTTTTCCATTCTATATTTTTCCAATATTAAAAGCCCAAACAATATAATTAAAACTTAATGATTAAACTTTAATCAACAATTGTTAAGTGTTAAGAGTTAGAAAACATATTAATTAACTTTGTACAAAAATTGACAAGTTAATAAAAGATGAAAATAATAAACTGTTAGTCGACACTCACTGCTAATTAAAATTTATGCATTTATGTAATATTATAACTAATAACCTATAAGTAATAAATAAAAAGTGACATTTATATAAATAATAAAACAATTGGGAGCTAAATATATACAAGTCATGAATTAGTAAAAAGAAAATAATACTTATCATGTAGTAAATGTAAAAATAATAATAATAATAATAGTAATAATAATGAGACTAAAAAAATCTTACATCCTTATGTTGACTAAAAATAAAGTGTAAACTAGTACATCCTTATGTTGACTAATTATAAACTAGTACCACCTATTGTTGACTAAAAATTATAAAACAAAATAAAATCATTAATTAGAACATCCTTATGTTGACTAACACTCTAATACTTGCACTATATAAACACCTAGTTTCTCATTCACAAATCACACCAAAATTCTCTCTCAAAAACAATCTCTCCCTCTCCCTCTCTTGTGGTATTCGGATCTTCAAGCTTGTTCTTCGTGTTCTTCAAGAATCTTCAAGGAGTTCTTCAAGATTTTCAAGGCTTTGATCTTCCATCTTCATCGTGTTCATCTTTTCTTTGTTAATTATCTTGAATCTTCAAAGGTATAACATAAACCCTAAACTATTTACATAAACTTTGATCTTTGATAATTCATATTCATATTATAAACTTGTTATTCATAAGTATATACATAAACACACCTAGATTTATATATACATATATACATGTAAAAAAAATATTTATATATATATATATATACATATATATACGAATTATATATACATATACATATTAAAACCTTAAACCCTAATTACACCTAAACTATAATTCTTAAACCCTAATTAATTAAACTCTAAACATTTATGAAACCCTAGGACATTAATTACTAAACCCTAGTTATTAATTACTACTTTAATTAACTAACCCTAATTAATGAAACCCTAATACTACTTATACTAGTACTTAACATGTATACACTATTACTATTACTAGCACCTATAACCTACTAATTATATTGTAGCACAAAAACATTTTGGGATATGTATTAGAGATGTATAGATCTTCGAACTTTCTTGACGAATGGTTTCTACGAGATTCTAGGCAGAGGGTTTGGATTTCCGATTTAAAGGGTCCTATGGCTCAAGCCCCTAGATCTAAATTAGCCATTCGAAGGGAAAGGGGTGATTGGAAGCTTATCTAATACGGCAAGTATCCTAAAATGGAAACACTCATAAAAGTAGAAACTCTCTAGTCATAGAAACTTAGTAAAATAAGAAACTTTCTAAAAATAGAAACTTTATAAAAATAGTAACTTACTAGGAATAGAAACTTAGTAAAACAAACTATACTTAAACACATACTTAAACTTAAACATGGGCAAAACACTTAACTACTCTTAAATGTCAATAGGTTGACTTTCCTGCTCACTCGTTCAACTCTCTATTCCGAGGAATAACTCTCTCTACTTACTAAGGTGAATTCATAGCCCCATTCTTTATTGCTAGCAAACTTATTTAACTTATTTGGGGTGAGACACATGCTGCTTTTACTATTTACAATTTAGACACAAGTACCAACTGCTAAAACTATGCTATACCCGGCTACGTCCGACTAAGTCCCTACAGTGATATTTTTAAGTGCTGCGGCATGCTTATTTATTGGGGGTAGGCCTATCGGGAGTAACGTCCCCGATACATTTGACTCAGTCTTTGTATTACTTGATAATGAAATTTAAACCGACAAGGACAGACACAACTTGTCATGGGGCAAACTTGAACGTTTAGTCTAAATATCACGCACTGGCATAACTTTTGGATCTGCGAGATCTACTTTTTGATCCTGCGGGAGATCAACTTTACAACTAAATCTTGTGGTCTAAAAACAACGATAACTACTTTTGTTAAACCTATGAACTTCACTCAACCTTTTTGGTTGACACTTTAGCATGTTTTGTCTCAGGTGCTGTTTGATTCAAGCTTTCTTATCTACTACTTATGTGATGCTACTTGGACTTAGGATCAAGAGATATCGCATTTATTACTTCTGCATATGAACAATTACTTTATCGTTATTTCCATTATTGTAACGACATTTCATTTTCCGCTGCGTACTCAATAAAGTTAAATTTTCTCATTTAGTATTGTTCTCGTATTATAATATGTTGGTTTATTTGATATTAGTAACGTTTCTTCCAGACCCTATTGGGAGGACGTTACAGCAACCGTCTGATATGACTGGTGTTCCAAGGGAAATTGCAGAACATGGGCTAAACGTGAATCCCAACATACATCCTGTTTGTCAGAAAAAGCGTGGCATGGCGCCAGAAAGAAGCAAATTCCTCCGTGATGAGGTACGAAGTTTGGTGGATGCTGGAATCTTGCGAGAGGTCAAATATCAGACATGGGTGGCCAATCCAGTCATGGTTAGGAAGCCGGACAACTCATGGCGGATGTGTGTGGATTTCACGGATATCAATAAAGCATGTCCAAAGGATAATTATCCTTTACCTGAAATTGATTGGAAGGTTGAATCATTGGAAGGATATCGATTCAAATGTTTCCTAGATGCAGCTAAGGGATATCATTAAATCCCAATGGCTTTAAAAGATGAAGACAAAACGGCTTTTCACACGACGGAAGGCATATTCTGTTACATGAAAATGCCTTTTGGTTTGAAGAATGCAGGAGCAACATATCAATGACTTATTGATATGGCGTTTAAGGATCAAATTGGGCGAAACTTAGAAGCTTATGTTAATGACATTGTCATCAAAAGTCATACTGAAGAAAAGATGTTACGAGATATACAGGAAACTTTTGCATCTCTGTGAAAAATCAACATGAAATTAAATCCCAAGAAGTGCACGTTTGGTGTAGAAGAGAGAAAATTCTTAGGTCATATTGTCACAGAACGTGGTATTAAAGCTAATCCTAAGAAAATTCAAGCAATTGAAGATATAAAGTCACCAACTAGCAAGAAAGATGTTCAACGGTTACATGGATGTCTAGCAGCATTAACAAGATTCTTGTCCAGAGCTGCTGAAAAGTCGCTTCCATTCATGAAGGTGTTAAAGGACTGTTTAAATAAAAAAGATTTTGTGTGGACGGCGGAAGCCGAAAATGCATTCCAAGAGGTCAAGCAGTTGCTAAAAACATTACCTACATTAACAGCATCAAAAGAGGGGGAAACCCTAATTTTGTACTTAGCTGTCTCAAAAGAAGCAATAAGTTCTGTCCTAATCGCAGAACGGAACGGCGTGCAAATGCCTATATATTTTGTTAGAAAAGTGTTGCAGCTTAGTGAAACAAATTATCCACTACTTCACCGCATGGTTTATGCCCTTGTGCATACTGCACGATGTTTACGAAGATATTTTCAAGGTCATCCCATTTTAGTGTTAACAGATCAACCATTGAAGCAAATACTCCGGCGTCCAGAATCATCTGGCCGTTTAGCAAAATGGGCCATCGAGTTGGGGGAGTATGAAATCAATTTTGCTCCCCGGAATGCAGTTAAAGGACAAATTTTGGCAGATTTTCTCTTGGAGACAAATGAAAAAGTAGAGTATGACAACAAAATGGCACCATCATAGCATGAGTGGGAGTTACACACTGATGGGGCATCCAGTGAAGAGGGAACATGCGCAGGACTAGTTTTAACAAGTCCAGACGGTGAAGAGTATACTTATGCATTGAAATTTTGTTTTTATGCTTCAAACAATGAAGCAGAGTATGAGGCATTACTCTCCGACCTCCGCATAGCGGTAAAAATGGGAATAACAAATTTACGAGCATATGTTGATTCTCAAATTGTCGCCCAGCAGGTTAATGGAACATTTGATGCAAGGGATACATCCATGAGGCAATATGTAAAGTTGGTGGAGGCAATTTCAAAGAAATTTGATAACCTTGAAGTCGTACAACTCCCTCGAAATAAGAACAAAAAAGCTGACGTCTTGAGCAAGTTAGCTACTTTAACCTTTGATCATTTGCACAAACGAGTGTTGGTTGAAGAGCTTAAGGAGAAATCAATACATGGAAAACCAATTATTGCAATAGTTGAAGGAGCTAAGGAAACTTGGATGACTCCATATTTGAGATATTTGCATGACGGATGGTTACCTGTTGATAAGGCGGAAGCAAGAAAAATAAGAGTGACAGCACCAATGTATGAAATTGTTAACGGTGTACTTTATCGAAGAACTTACAATGGTCCGTTGTTGAGGTGTTTAACCAAAGATGAAGCATTAAAGGTGGTCAAAGAAATGCACGAGGGAGTTTGTTCTCAACACTCCGACTTCCGTACTGTGGCGTCACGGATCATGCGACAAGGGTATTTTTGGCCTTCCCTTTATCGAGAAGTTGCAGAAATCATAAAAACATGTGAAAATTGTCAGAGGCATGGTATGTAATAACCCGTCCTTATCCACCTGGACGAAATCATCAACATCTGGTCCCATTGCGATGATCGACTCCAAATAGTGTCCTTAATATGAGCAAATGCACAGCGGAAGACTTAATTCGTACCTGAGAATAAACATGCTTTAAAACGTCAACATAAAGTTGGTGAGATATATAGGTTTGATGCTAGCAGCGTAATAACTATGGACCACAAGATTTTAAGTTTATACATAATACACTCCTCGTGTATAGAAAAGACGTTGAGCACTTGGTAACCATACTTAACTAAAAGTCACAGCAGCATACTCTTAAATAAACCCTACACCGTACCAAAGTGTAGTAACGAGAACGAAGTACTGTGCAACCGTTAAATGCTGGTCGTCCAGCCCGGTTGGGGATGTCAGCCCGATAGATCTATCAACAGGATTCGCGTTTACGCTCCTCACGTAATTAGCAGTTACCAAGTATAAAGAGATATGCCATGGTACAACTCAACGTAGAATTTATTTTTGATCACTTGTGTCCATAACGTAAATCATTTATAAAAACAGCGCATGTATTCTCAGCCCAAAAATATTTAGAGTTAAAAGGGACTATATACTCACCATACTGTATTTTGTAGTAAAAATACATATAACATCATTGAACAAGTGTAAGGTTGACCTCGGATTCACGAACCTATATTAAGTATATCTATTAATACATATAATGAGCATGTAATACATATAATGAGCATGTAATGATAATCAAATCAGCTTATATATGTTAATTAATTAATTTAGCAATATATTTTTCATATGTAAATATTTTCTTAAATAATGTTATTATGTTTAATATATACTTTATGTGTAATACTAATAAATTTATAGTATCTTTAATAATTATATTTTTTTTTATATATTTTAAATATATTTTTATATACAAAATATTTTAAATATATATTTTAAATATATTTTTGTATACAATTTATTTATTTGTTGTGATATAATAATAATAACAATAATAATAATACTTAAAATAACAATTAGTACCTTAAAAGCATTAAAAAGAAATTAACCACCCGCAATGGGACTCGAACCCGTGACCTCTTGCTAACACACCCACTAACACAACCTTAACCATGGATCCAATTCTGTATTTCTTGTTTAATACCAGCCTGTAACCTATTTATATTCATTTCGGCCCAATTAAGAACTCGTGGCTCATCAGAATTAATACGGCCCAACATAGAATTAGTGAAATGGCGGCCCAAACCAATTTATAAAAAAAATAGTGTCATGGCTCAGAATCGAACCTAGGACCTCTTTCTTAAAGGCAAGTACTCCAACCATCTGCTCTACCACGGTCTTCTTGTATAGTAATCATTTTAATTACTTTTCTATATATATCAGTTTTCTTCATTTTCTCCATATCATAACCTAATCCATAACCATTCATCATAATTCAAACATAAGATCATAACCATTTTATCATCACCCGATTTCATTATCATCATCTTTATCATTTCATTTCATTATCATGGTTTGACAACATCACCATCATAATCATCATCATCAAATTGAGACCCAATATCAAAAAAAAAAAAAAAAAATATAAAACCGCTCCTATGTGTCTCTGCTCAAGGGTGTCTCGGCCTAAGTGATTAATTCAAACCCAACAACATTAACTCTCGGCCCAACAAACACTAATCATACGGCCCATGAAAATCCAAATAATAAAACTGTCCCAACTTCTATTCTATTTGTTTTTGTCCAAGTTGATAGCCGATGGTTACAGTACATGTAGCGAAAATTAGTCTCCATAATATTTCCTATTATTAACTTTAAGTGGGGTCTCGGTTTGATGATAGGAATTTCAAACGCAGGAACATCACATAAAGAAAAAGGTAACGCATGCACTCAACAATAATTCATCAACATGGATTATCCTAATCCTCATGACCCACCAAAACTAACACGTGAATTTAATAGTGAACCGAGACTTGCTTTTGGCCGATACATCCTTAATTATCTTAGTTAAATACTTGATTCTTTAGTAGACTATATCCCTTATGTAACCCACCAAGGAATAAAAGAATGAGTGGGACAACTCTTGTAAAAAAAAAATTGACCATAATAACAATATAAAAGTAGTGTCCCCATTTACATGCTCCACACATAATCTCAAATAATTTGTAGGTGAGTTCTTTCATATTTTCTTATGAAAACATAATCAGTAGGTTAGTAGATAAAGAGGTTTATTTTACGATTGAAGGGAAGAAACAGAAATGGATATCGTGCTGGTTTAGGTGATGTAAAGGTGATGGTTTAGGGTTTCACGATGAAGGTGGTTAGTGGATGAGGGTGGTTAGTCGTGATTGTTTGAGCTGCACACAGGAGTCGAGGTAATAGAAAAGTTGTGGGTTTGAGATGGGTTAATTTGTACGTTCTGTACATGTCCTGCACAGAATACGGCTATTTGGTTTGATAGTGGTTTTGAACAAGAAGAGAGTAATAGGAGTAGCAGTCGAGAGTTGTTCATAGATAAAGGTGGGTCGGATGTGTTGGTGTTTGACAACCGATAGCAACAAGGAAGCAACAAAAATGATCGTTAATGGTTCATGATTGTGTGGTTAGTGAAAACATGATGACAATGATGTGGTTGTTTTTGTTACTCAATAAAAATAGCAACAACAATCCAACGGTGTTTGGTTTGTGGTTTGATCAAAACAGAAACATAGTATTAGCAAGATTTTTGGTGGCGATTGTGATGGTGAAGAAGATGAAGCACAAGTGTTTTGATTATGGTGTGGGTTTAAGGATGAACCGAAGATAGGAAACAAGTAGTGAGGGTGATCGAGTTAGACTCATCATGGTTTGGGTCTTTAATCAACGGAAGCAGAGATTAAGAAATTGGTGAGGAGTTTAATAACAAAAAGAAATATATATGAATGTGTTTGGTGTATATGGATATTATATATAGATATATGGAAAGGTTGTAAAAGAAACTGTCCCATTTGAATGAATTTAAAAGTATCCACTCAAGCTACAATAATTCTCGTGAACATTATTTGTTCTTATGCTACCGACATAATTTACGAGTACTATATCGGGTCTATTGCTAAACAATTAGTGTATAAAAGTGTTCCTAAAAATCCCAAACTTTGAGATTAAACATAATTAATTATTTCACTCATATATACATTAAAGGTTCGTGAATCGTCAGGCTTGGTCAAAGGGTATCTAGTTATCCAAATATAGATTTCAAACTTTCTAGACTCAACATTAGGGTTTTTGCTTATCGTGTCGGAAACATATAGAGTTTTAGGTTTAAATTTGGTCGGAAATTTCCGGGTCGTTACAGTACCCACCCGTTAGAGAAATTTCGTCCCCGAAATTTGGTAGAAGTTGTCATAAATAACAATAGGAATGTTTTCATGACGAATATGATATAATAATAGAGTTTTATCATTATCGGAAGATATGGATAAAACGATTCGATCATGTGAAGCGCCCGAGTGAAGCTATCACAAAAGAATGAAATAAGTAAGTATATAATTGTTTTAACCGATGATGTGATTAGATTTGATTTCCAGAATTTAAGGGATTTAAAGAAAATCTTATGTAACAAGATTTGGTTTTTCGACGATTTAAGAAACAGGATCTCCTTTGTTTTAATGCGGTAATCTGTTTCGATTTCTTTGTCGGATATTTCACTATAAAACCACCTCCCTTCCTTTCTTACTTCCCACATCTTCTATTCTCAATTCATACCTTAGAGTATTCTTTAAAATGCTCCATCCCATTCTGATTCTTGATATACTCTTAATTTTCACATCTATCATTCTTCTTTTTCATTTACCACCAGAAGAGTCTATTTACTTCTACTATACTCTTGCGTTGATAGTGCTTCTAGTTCTCCCGTGTCTCTATATTGCTATCGGCATTGATATACATCGTTTGTAAATCCTGGGTGGTTGTTGGTTTTTATTTCCTTCATTATTTTTTTTTTCTTTTTTTTTTTTCAGAGCTTCATGTTTTCGTTTTCTCTTCCCGACTTCGAGTCACGTGAGTAATGATCCGGAATTCTTATATATGTAATTTGGAATGTGCATACTTAATTCTATTAGAAAGAAATGGTAATGACACAATTTTGATTTGTCACATTACCAGAATATCTTGGAAAGATAGAACTATCAAGACGATATGTTCTTAATAAGTTTGGAGATTAGAATGTAAGAGCCGTGTAACATGGCACATGATGACGGTACTGTGAATCATCATATTCGATTAGAAACTTAACATGGCTTACTATAATATAATGAAGTTGATCAAGTTTCATTATATTATACTAATTCATGCATCAGTTCCCAACACTGCTTCAGAACATTCCTATTTTAAACTCGAAAGTTTAAAAACTTAGAAACTAACACAGTTTCCTTGGTATTGTAACGCAGAAGTTACGGAAGGATAAATGATCTCAGATAGGAATAGTTGTGAAAATATCTCCAGAAATATGGAGAATATGTATAACGAAAGATATGAAGATATCTTATAATATCTAAGATAAGATGATGATGAAGAATATCATCCGGGCAAGGTTTAGAATACAGAGTAGGGTTGTTACTGACGATTTTAGCAGGCACTGAATCATATTGATTCTTGGAAGTCAGGTTTAGTTTTTTTTTTTTTGTTCACGGCCTCCTTCATACTTTGCTCAACCTTTTTCCAGTTCTCAACCTTCTCTTTTTCGGAGCTTTACCAATACACTGCACTTTATCATCAAACTTTTGACCGTTAAAGTCGTTTACGGTTTTTGCTGTTTCATCAGCATTTCAAGAACTACTTCATAGTCCAGGGTGTTTTTCAGAAACATCACATTCAAGGTATGAAATTCTTAGGGATAGACGCTATAGGTATAACTGGAGAAGTTCTGCGAGATTTTCAAAATACTAATTGCAGGTTCTGCCAAAGAGATAACAAGTTGCTGATACATCTGACAATGATTTCATGGAATATAAAAGGTTTTTCGGTAATGACGGCGAAAGGATAACGTATATATATCAAGGTTATAATAAGAGTAGTCTTACTGAGAAGTCGAAGTGGAGCTGTGACAAAATTGACTACTTTGAAAAGGAATCATAAGGTTGTTTGTACCAATAAATGATAAAGGATTCAACACAGGTATGTGTTAAACTATGAATCTGGATTCGAGAGTTTTTCAGGTGCATAAATATATGCAAAGATCTTTTCTTCCATAGATTAGGTGCGGTTGGTTCAATTTCTCGATTGAGGTGTCTTCAAGAATCATGAAGAGATTTGAACGCGGATTGTAATTGTCGAGGTACAAATGAGGTTTAAGATGGAATCAAGTGGCAAACTTGAAGAATTATTTAGTTTCATATGCTATAATCAATATTTTAATTCATTTTAATTGTCCAAAGTTAGCAGTCCAATAGTCCGATTGTCCAATGGTCCAATAAATTCATATATAAATTAAATATATATAATATTCGAATTAATTAATACATATCGTGACCCGTGTACCGATCTCAGTATTGATCACAACTCAAACCATATATATATTTTGGAATCAACTCCAACCCTGTATAGCCAACTCCCACCTTCACATATAGAGTGTCTACGGTTGTTCCGAAATATATATATAGATGGGTCGATATGATAGGTCGAAACCTTGTATACGTGTCCCGTTATTTATAATGCGTAAAATAAATAAATATATATCATGACCCATTATACAACGTGTTGTCTCAGAATTAATCCGACGTATTGTTGTACACGTGTCCCGACTAAAGTGCAGAAAAGTAAATAACAGAAGTTAAATGACGATAAATAAAATTGCGAGAATGTAAATTGCGATAAATTAAATGTTAATCAGTTAGCTGGGAACAGTTAGCCGGAACAGTTAGCGTGGAATCCTTAACAGATTTTTAATTAGTTAATACGTGTGTTTCTAACAATTTTTAATTTGTCCAATGTTTCTTCTTTATGCCACTTGTTGAATTCGGATAGGAAATAAAAAAAATCCAAATATGAAATTTAAATGGAGGTGGTTAAGCTGAGGTGAACGGATACGTATATTGGTGATTGTAAATAGAATAACAATTGACCGTTGAATCAGATTTGAAGAATGTACAGTGTAACTTATTAATGTGAAATCTGAATATTTCTTGGGTACTACCCACCCGTTAAAATATTTTCATCATTAACAGTTTGTACGAAAGAATTTTTAATTACAATCTTTATGAAAATATACTTGCATATATATTTTCTTCAGAGGTAATCATGAATTTAATGAGTCAATAAGATTTTAAACTCATTTGATTTATCGCTACTACAAGATTACATAATCTCTAAAACTTTAGAAATTACATAATCGCCATAACGAGCGAAGATGAATGAGGTAGAATGATATGTAAAGCGGAGATAATCAATGTATAACGATATGTAGAACGAAGATCATACTCGAAGTACATATGATAATATTGAGGCGTGTGAGGTTGATATCCGAGGTATAGATCGTGATGTTGAGATTTACGACGTGATTGTGGTTGGGGTGATAAGAGTATTGTCGGCGTTAATGATGCTGGTACGGTTTATGCTGCTGGTGCTGCTGGTGTTTGTAACCTTCGCACCGTGTTCTCCAAAGCCGTCACGCGAGCGCGAAATTCGTTAACTTTTGCTGGTACACCGGGATGATTGCCAGTTGGGGCGAGCGGATGAATAAGATTCGAAATATGGGATAGTATATAATCGTGACGAGACACTCGGGAAATGAGGAAGGAAATGGTTTCTCGTACAGGTTCGCTGGTAAGTGCTTCAGGTTCGTCACCAAGGGGTAATTGGATGGATGGAAAGGATTTTCAATATAAAATGATTTTCGGATGTCGGATGATATTCTAACTATATAGAATATCTATATGTAATACTAAAGATTTCGTAGACTACAAAGGATGTTACGGCATATATCAGGCAATCTTACAAATGTGTTAAGATATGAGTTTGGTCTATACACTCTCGATGCACTAAATGCAGTAAGACGTGTCTAGACTTAAGAATGATAAGCAGGCAGTCCCTAAGGATGATAAGCAGATGGTTTCCGACTAGAAATGATAAGCAAAACTTTTTGACAGGTAGACACGGTCAAAGTCCAGACTCACTAATGTACCCTAACAACTACTAGTTAGACACACTAATGCAAGGCCTGGTTCGCTAAGACCAACGCTCTGATACCACATGTAATAACCCGTCCTTATCCACCTGGACGAAATCATCAACATCTGGTCCCATTGCGATGATCGACTCCAAATAGTGTCCTTAATATGAGCAAATGCACAGCGGAAGACTTAATTCGTACCTGAGAATAAACATGCTTTAAAACGTCAACATAAAGTTGGTGAGATATATAGGTTTGATGCTAGCAGCGTAATAACTATGGACCACAAGATTTTAAGTTTATACATAATACACTCCTCGTGTATAGAAAAGACGTTGAGCACTTGGTAACCATACTTAACTAAAAGTCACAGCAGCATACTCTTAAATAAACCCTACACCGTACCAAAGTGTAGTAACGAGAACGAAGTACTGTGCAACCGTTAAATGCTGGTCGTCCAGCCCGGTTGGGGATGTCAGCCCGATAGATCTATCAACAGGATTCGCGTTTACGCTCCTCACGTAATTAGCAGTTACCAAGTATAAAGAGATATGCCATGGTACAACTCAACGTAGAATTTATTTTTGATCACTTGTGTCCATAACGTAAATCATTTATAAAAACAGCGCATGTATTCTCAGCCCAAAAATATTTAGAGTTAAAAGGGACTATATACTCACCATACTGTATTTTGTAGTAAAAATACATATAACATCATTGAACAAGTGTAAGGTTGACCTCGGATTCACGAACCTATATTAAGTATATCTATTAATACATATAATGAGCATGTAATACATATAATGAGCATGTAATGATAATCAAATCAGCTTATATATGTTAATTAATTAATTTAGCAATATATTTTTCATATGTAAATATTTTCTTAAATAATGTTATTATGTTTAATATATACTTTATGTGTAATACTAATAAATTTATAGTATCTTTAATAATTATATTTTTTTATATATATTTTAAATATATTTGTATATACAAAATATTTTAAATATATATTTTAAATATATTTTTGTATACAATTTATTTATTTGTTGTAATATAATAATAATAACAATAATAATAATACTTAAAATAACAATTAGTACCTTAAAAGCATTAAAAAGAAATTAACCACCCGCAATGGGACTCGAACCCGTGACCTCTTGCTAACACACCCACTAACACAACCTTAACCATTGATCCAATTCTGTATTTCTTGTTTAATACCAGCCTGTAACCTATTTATATTCATTTCGGCCCAATTAAGAACTCGTGGCTCATCATAATTAATACGGCCCAACATAGAATTAGTGAAATGGCGGCCCAAACCAATTTATAAAAAAAATAGTGTCATGGCTCAGAATCGAACCTAGGACCTCTTTCTTAAAGGCAAGTACTCCAACCATCTGCTCTACCACGGTCTTCTTGTATAGTAATCATTTTAATTACTTTTCTATATATATCAGTTTTCTTCATCTTCTCCATATCATAACCTAATCCATAACCATTCATCATAATTCAAACATAAGATCATAACCATTTTATCATCACCCGATTTCATTATCATCATCTTTATCATTTCATTTCATTATCATGGTTTGACAACATCACCATCATAATCATCATCATCAAATTGAGACCCAATATCAAAAAAAAAAAAAAAAATATAAAACCGCTCCTATGTGTCTCTGCTCAAGGGTGTCTCGGCCTAAGTGATTAATTCAAACCCAACAACATTAACTCTCGGCCCAACAAACACTAATCATACGGCCCATGAAAATCCAAATAATAAAACTGTCCCAACTTCTATTCTATTTGTTTTTGTCCAAGTTGATAGCCGATGGTTACAGTACATGTAGCGAAAATTAGTCTCCATAATATTTCCTATTATTAACTTTAAGTGGGGTCTCGGTTTGATGATAGGAATTTCAAACGCAGGAACATCACATAAAGAAAAAGGTAACGCATGCACTCAACAATAATTCATCAACATGGATTATCCTAATCCTCATGACCCACCAAAACTAACACGTGAATTTAATATTGAACCGAGACTTGCTTTTGGCCGATACATCCTTAATTATCTTAGTTAAATACTTGATTCTTTAGTAGACTATATCCCATGTGTAACCCATCAAGGAATAAAAGAATGAGTGGGACAACTCTTGTAAAAAAAAAACGTCCATAATAACAATATAAAAGTAGTGTCCCCATTTACATGCTCCACACATAATCTCAAATAATTTGTAGGTGAGTTCTTTCATATTTTCTTATGAAAACATAATCAGTAGGTTAGTAGATAAAGAGGTTTATTTTACGATTGAAGGGAAGAAACAGAAATGGATATCGTGCTGGTTTAGGTGATGTAAAGGTGATGGTTTAGGGTTTCACGATGAAGGTGGTTAGTGGATGAGGGTGGTTAGTCGTGATTGTTTGAGCTGCACACAGGAGTCGAGGTAATAGAAAAGTTGTGGGTTTGAGATGGGTTAATTTGTACGTTCTGTACATGTCCTGCACAGAATACGGCTATTTGGTTTGATAGTGGTTTTGAACAAGAAGAGAGTAATAGGAGTAGCAGTCGAGAGTTGTTCATAGATAAAGGTGGGTCGGATGTGTTGGTGTTTGACAACCGATAGCAACAAGGAAGCAACAAAAATGATCGTTAATGGTTCATGATTGTGTGGTTAGTGAAAACATGATGACAATGATGTGGTTGTTTTTGTTACTCAATAAAAATAGCAACAACAATCCAACGGTGTTTGGTTTGTGGTTTGATCAAAACAGAAACATAGTATTAGCAAGATTTTTGGTGGCGATTGTGATGGTGAAGAAGATGAAGCACAAGTGTTTTGATTATGGTGTGGGTTTAAGGATGAACCGAAGATAGGAAACAAGTAGTGAGGGTGATCGAGTTAGACTCATCATGGTTTGGGTCTTTAATCAACGGAAGCAGAGATATATATATGAATGTGTTTGGTGAGGAGTTTAATAACAAAAAGAAATATATATGAATGTGTTTGGTGTATATGGATATTATATATAGATATATGGAAAGGTTGTAAAAGAAACTGTCCCATTTGAATGAATTTAAAAGTATCCACTCAAGCTACAATAATTCTCGTGAACATTATTTGTTCTTATGCTACCGACATAATTTACGAGTACTATATCGGGTCTATTGCTAAACAATTAGTGTATAAAAGTGTTCCTAAAAATCCCAAACTTTGAGATTAAACATAATTAATTATTTCACTCATATATACATTAAAGGTTCGTGAATCGTCAGGCTTGGTCAAAGGGTATCTAGTTATCCAAATATAGATTTCAAACTTTCTAGACTCAACATTAGGGTTTTTGCTTATCGTGTCGGAAACATATAGAGTTTTAGGTTTAAATTTGGTCGGAAATTTCCGGGTCGTTACATGGTACAATTCAACGTCTCCCAAAGTATGACTTGATACCGTTGTCATCTACTTGGCCGTTCTGCAAATGGGCTATTGATATTGTGGGACCATTCAATAGAAGCACTGGTAATGCTAAGTTCTTGGTGGTAGCAATCGATTTTTTCACGAAATGGGTTGAAGAAAAGGCTTTATCAAAAATCACAGGAGAAAATGTCAAGAAGTTTGTCTGGCATGATATCGTATGCTGTTATGGGGTGCCAAATGAAATAGTCAGCGATAACGGCAAGCGATTTGCAAAAAATCCATTTCGGAGTTGGTGTGAAGAGCTGGGCATAAAGCAAAACTTTACATCTGTTGCTCATCCTCAAGCGAACGGACAAGTGGAGGTTACCAACAAGGAAATCGTTGCTGGCATTAAGGCACGGTTGGGTCTGAGTCAAACTGGATGGGTGGATGAGCTGCCAAATGTGTTGTGGGCACACCGGACAACGCCAAAGCGGAGCACGAGAGAAACACCTTTCAGTCTAGTGTACGGTACAGAGGCAGTAATACCGGCTAAAATATGTGTACCAACACAACGCATTATGGCATTTGATGTTG
Organism: Rutidosis leptorrhynchoides; assembly: GCF_046630445.1. NCBI lineage: Eukaryota > Viridiplantae > Streptophyta > Magnoliopsida > Asterales > Asteraceae > Rutidosis > Rutidosis leptorrhynchoides. The sequence goes on from NC_092340.1 coordinate 207,785,777, forward strand.
AGGTTAATTCTGAAGCTTTAAGGGAGAATCTCAACTTGTTGGAAGAAAGAAGGTTGATGGCCGCCATCCGGCAAGCAGATCACAAGCATAAAATGGCAAAATATTACAACAAGAAAGTGCAGCATGTGCAGTTTGAAGTAGGTGATTTAGTGCTACGAGATAATGAGGCAAGCAGGCAAATCAAATTTGGAAAGCTAGCCCCAAAATGGGAAGGACATTATAAGGTCACAAAAGTAAATCAAAATGGATCTTACATGCTTGCTACGCCTTCCGGCGAGCAATACGAAAGAGCTTGGAATGCAATGAATTTAAAGAAATTTTATGCGTAGCACTATATGCATGGACAGCTTGATCAACTGTCAAATGCATGAGATATAGTCATAAATGTAAAAATTTCTTTAAGAATATGAATAATAGCAATTATTCTTATGGCAATATTTTTCATAAATTTTATTCGGCCAAGGATTTTTTTAGCCCAGGTGTCACATAGCTGTGTGTCATCCCTACCCGCAGAAAGAAAGAAAGCCTTTCGGTGGCAGAAGTACAATCATACTCAAAATGGTTGTATCGATAGTAAGACATGTAGAACTCATTAAAGCATCGAAGCGATGAAACGAATCTACAAAAAATGTCATGACACAACTTATATACACAAAATGCAGAGCAAAACGGAAAACGGACCATGGTGTCCAGCAAAATATTTAAAGGCAAAAATAATTCATAACTTTTCCTCATGAGTTTCATGACGGAAAGTGTATAACGGAGAATATGATTTCAATATTTAAAAGCATAATGATTGCAAAGTACAATCTCAATATCTTGTGCATTGTTCACTACAACAATCTTACTAAATTGCAGCATATTTATAATATATACAACCAAGTACAATATTAAACGATTATGCAAAAGCGGATGTATAAAAATGTAGTATTTCATTCATCCTGCGGAGTATAATTCAATACATCGTCTATTGTTACATTCGGTCTTTTACAAAGATTTTCGAGATCAGCAAACTTCATATTTTCTATCAGTGCACCAGCTGCATCAGCTTCTTTTATGGCGTTTTCATTAATCTTTGATGTAATAACAACAGGCATTGGACTTGGCAATTCTGGCAGTTTTCTTTTTATAAAATTGAAAAAAATTTAGTCGTTCAGCAGACTTCGCAAGACGGACAAACTCGCGTATCTTGTGAGACAGAGCTTGACAATTAAAGATACGCTCTACAAGGGCAGGAATCCCAGCTATCATACATCTTTCATTCTCCTCTTTAGCCTTAAGCTGTTCTTTCAAAGCGTTATTCTGCTCAAGTATTTTTTCATTCTCCTCTTTAGCCTTAAGCTGTTCTTTCAAAGCGTTATTCTGCTCAAGTATTTTTTCATTCTCCTTTACTACTTCATCAATTTTACTCAAGTGCCGCTTTTCTCTGGAGGATAGTTCTTTGACTTATTCTTTATACTCCGCCCTCTGATTGTTGCTATTATTATAAAGCCTCTTCATCGTCTCATATTCCCTCTTTAAGGACGTATCTATTTGTTCAGTCCTGGCTACTTTCTCCTTTTCAGCAGATAGCTCCTTATTCGTGGTGACTTCATTGTTTTGCAACTCAGATAGGCGTTGAAGGTCATTTAACCTAGAATCAATGTTCAGAATGATACTTTGTGCCTTAACCTTCTTGGCATCTGCATCAGATAGGCTGCTAAAAAATTGGGCTAGTGAAGGACACACCATGGCATTCAAAAAAGTCATGAAATCTTCGTAAGAGTGTGGTGGTCCTTTTAAAAGGGAGGAAAGAATATTTGTGTCAAGATTGAGAAGCGTAATTTGTTGTTGAGAAGAACTAGGGCCAGCTCCTTGTTGAGCGGAATACGGAGGAATTTGACCAGTTCTTCTCCTCTTGGCGGAAGGCGGAAGAGTCACTAATGTAGTGTCTTGGTGTGATGCACTAGCTGTTGGAGATAAAGCGAAATTGTTACTTATAAAAGAGTTCCAATATGCTTCACAACATTTCAAGGGTGGCATAAAATATAAGGAAGGGTTAGGATTATAAAGTCCACCAGTACTGGGCACACAAGAAAACAAGTACAGGTTTTGGTATGGTATTTTACATAATTCAGTGTTATCATTTTCATTACCCGAGGCACGACGTTCTCTAGAGGTAACTAGATTCATACCTATGTCTTCTTCTTCTTCTTATTCATCTTCCTCCTCCCTCACTTAATCTATTTTGGGGGTATCATCAATAATTTTATGAGTAGTAAAGGTAAGCTGTGAATAAGACGATGACCGCATGGCGGTAAACGGAGTAATTTCTGCAAAAGTTTAAACGTCACAGTGGTTAATTGGATAAATAAAGAAGAGCATCTTATTAAGCATATGTAGCAAAAGTAAATGCTTACTCTTCCTCCCAGCAAGAACACAGGCATAACCTTGTGTGATATCCCAATCTTGGCTTACGGATGTCAGCGAAAGCATGTGTTCCCCATATTTAATGTCATTGATTTGTTCAGCTTTAATTTTCTTAAACAAAATGTTTTCCTTGGTAACGAGTTTTGGAAAGGTAACTGATACGGTATGCAAGTAGTTGCGCCACACTCGAGTAGATGAGTATTGGTCATCAATTGCATCTTCATTAATAAAGATAAATGAAGCATACCAGTTATCGCCGGGATGATCAGGTGCAGGTTTCAGAAATCCATGAACTTTGTTGAATGTGAACCAACCTTTTTCATGGGGTGCTATACGTACCAAATGGCAAAATATCCGAATAGATGACTCTATATTCCTTGTGCGACAATACATTTCAAAAATCAGAATCTTTCGAATTGATGCTGGTTCAAATTGACCAACAGCAACACCGTAAAACTTGCAAACTTCTAAGAAGTATGGTGTAAATGGTAGTCGAAACAAAAATTGAAAATTGAATGGCCATAAATAGCAACCTTGCTAGGGGGCGGCGAGCAGGCTCTGGCATTGATTGCAGGAATCATTGGTTCAACACCAGCTAATCTAGGAAAATGTTGCAGTAGCTCGCCCAAATATTTCTCATTTACTCTGCTATGAATAGCTGAAACGTCCTTTATGGCTGCCATTAATGTTCTAATGAAACAGGAAGTAAAGAAGGTATTGATGGAAGAAGATGAACACTGTAGAAGGAAGTTGTAAAAGTAAATGATCGGTTAGGGTTTATGGTGGTTAAAAAGCAAAAAGATATAACAGCTTTGATCAGGTGGTGAAATTGGGGGTTTTAATTTCAACCACACACGTGTAAGGACATGATTAAAGAGCAAGTACATTGAAATGTATTTTTACAGCTAGAGGCGTGTGGGGTATTGTGGCCATGCAAAAAGCAATAATTACAATGTCAATAAATTTTGCCTATCATTTAATGCCTGTAATGTTTTCCCCGATGAATGAACAGGCTGGTTTGGCGTGCGTTATCAAAAGTTTAATAACTTATTCATTTTTCAAATGCTTAAGTCATTAAACTGGGGGGACTTAATGGTGTATCCTATCGTATACACGCATAAAAGACGTAATGGTTGCATAAAAGTAGCATCAGGAAAGCTGGAAACAACAGTTTTGTGGAGTTGTCCATCCAGCGTTCTCCGCTATACAGGCTACTCCATCGTGCGTAAGCCCTGAAGGCCGCCTAGCGTGTAAGCCTTGGCCGGAGAACGCCACCTTCATCATAAATTTCGGATCACAAATAACAGTACGTTTCATCATCTGACACGTGTTCCCGAGCAATCTGGTGGATCTGACACTATAAATAGACCCCTTGGGTCGTCATTTTACACAGTTCAGACATTCTGACAAATTCGAGAGCTGAGACTTCACTTCTCTCTCTAACACTTTCTCTCACTAGAAGTCATCCGACTAGTACTTTACGCTCTACGGATGATAGATTGATTAAGCCACCCCACAAGTTTCTACACTTATGAACCGGGTCTGCAGGGATTATTACCCAAGGGTAAACATCAATCGGCAACACTCCGCCCTCCTAAAGCTAGATAACTTCTAGTATTGTGTTGGCACACTAAGCCTTACCTCATGAGGAAATAGGTGTTAACAGAATCAAAGTCATGGCTAGAATCGGCTCTAGCCGCTGATGTCAAAGCTAAGGGGTATAAAATACTATTAAATTTTAGCAGGAAATACTATTAAATACGATACAATTTTACACAAGATATTTATTTATTTATTGAATGGATATACTTAAACCTTGCTACAACACTTATAGGTAGTGTACCTAATCGTACAGTAGTGTAGTTTTTAGTAAGTCCGGTTCGTTCCACAGGGAATCTTTTTCACAAAGCTTAACGCTATATTAGTTTAAATTTATAAAAATACAAATATATATATATATAAGTAATATTATTATTATAAAGGGGGGTTTTTACCTTTTAATGACCGGTTTGTCGATTTTAAAACTTTAGTCGCAGTTAAAACCAAATGTAAAATATTAAATAAAAGACTTAATTTAAAGCGTAAAGTAAATAACGATAATGAAATTACGAATAATAAAAGTGCGATAAAATAAACTTGCGATAATTAAAAAGTACGATAATTAAAAGTGCAATTAAATACAATAACAATAAATAAAAGTGCTATAATTAGAAGTGAAATTAAATATAAAATAAAGGAAATTAAATATGAAATAAAAGAATTATGCTTATTTAAACTTCCATAATCATGATGTTTGACGTGTTGATTTTAGTTTTATGCCCATGGGTTAATTGTCCTTTGTCCTGGATTATTTAATATGTCCGTCTGGTTTTTGTCCATAACAGTCCATCAGTCATAAATATAAAGTGCGAGTGTCCTCGTCAAATTATTCTTATACCCGAAGTTAAATATTCCAACTAATTGGGGACTTAAACTGTAACAAGATTTTAATACTTTGTTTAATAATTACACCAGGATGTCGACTGAGTGTAACCCAAGGTTTTAATATTTTGTTATCAATTATACCAAGTGTCCTTGTACATAATTTCACCCCTGTTTTAATTATTCTAGTGGCTATTAATCCATTCCCGTGTCCGGTTAAATGAACGATTATTCGTACATATAAATACCCCGCCCATCGTGTCCGATCGAGTGTATATGGTAATTTATAGGGACGCCCAATTGTAAATCTTTATATTAACATTAACAAACTATCATTTAGTTAAACAAATATAAAGCCCATTAATAGCCCATAGTCTAATTTCCACAAGTGTCGTTCTTTTGTCCAAACTCCAATTATGGTACAAAGCCCAATTACCCAATTTTAGTAATTAGCCTAACATCATGATTACTTCGGATTAAATAAGCATAATAATAACTTAGCTACGAGACATTAATGTAAAAAGGTTGAACATAACTTACAATGATTAAAAATAGCGTAGCGTTACACGGACAGAATTTCGACTTACACCCTTACAACATTCGCTAACATACCCTTATTATTAGAATTATAATTAAAATTAAAATTAAAATATAAATATAAATATATTTACGTATACATATATAGAGAGAGATTGAATTTGGATGATCAAAATGATCAGAATTCGTTTGGCTTTATAGGGAATTGAGTTCAGGGGTACTCCGCGACTCGCGGCAATTTTTGCCTTCAAACTCCGCGAGTCGCGGAGTTTGAAAATACAGCTCACCCTCCTTTGGCTTCTTTCTTGCCGACGATTTATAAATATATTATAATATATATATTAATTTTAAGAATTAATTAGATATTATATTATATTTATGTGCATAGTTGACTCGTAATTTTTAGTCCATTGCGTCGAGCGTTGAGAGTTGACTCACGTCCCGGTTCTGAATTTTTGAACGTCCTTGCGTACAATTTTATATTTTGTACTTTGCGTTTTTGAATCTTGTACTCTTGTAATTTCGAGATGTTTCTCATCAATATTTGGAACCTCTTTGATTGTACTTTGTACTTTTGAGCTTTTTGGACCTTTGCGTCTTCAATTCATCGAATCTGTCTTTTGTCTTCACCTTTTATTATTTAAACGAATATCACTTGTAAATAGAACAATTGCAACTAAAAGCTTGTCTTTCTTGAGGAATAATGCTATGAAATATATGTTTGTTTTTGGCATTATCAAATATTCCCACACTTGAGCGTTGCTTGTCCTCAAGCAATATAGTCTTGAAATACTAGAATCACTTCTTTATTCTTCACACTTTGTACATCAGTGATTTCTATATGGCGGTATAAACAATGGTAGTAACAATATGGTTTACAGTCCGACTTGACTATAAAAATTTAGATCCATTAAGAAAATTGGATCTTTATGAAAACATTTGATCTTTTAAAAATTAAATCTAGTTTTTTTACCCTAGATAAGTTTTCCGGAATAACCCTTCACCGGTGTTTGCAAAATATTTTTGTGGGCTTGGTGGGTTTCAGATTTGAAAATTTTAGCTCAAAACTTGCGGTTTTGTGTCACCTACTTGCTAACCTTGTATTAGGAAAGCAACACGTCCAGTTTACTTGCTCCGTATATTACCTTTCGATAAACTACCTTCTGGTTGTAAAGGAAAGCGTTGAACAAGCAACTGTTAAGGCAATGTCCCCTGACATGCTTTTAATTATGGTCTATAACGTTTCGGACGCAATTACTATCCTTGGTAGGAGCAATAGTAAAGCTCACCCTTATAATTTGTAGGTTTGGCACAAGGTCCTGTCTTTGACCACTATGCAACCACCGTCCTTACGGTTGACACCCGATTTAGTTCAGGTGACCTAATGAATTCCAGGTGAATTCCTAGGATTTTACGTTCAATGGTAATGAACGCATTGAAAATGGGTTTTTAGAAAACAAATCGGTTTATAATTTTGATCAAAATATTTTCTCGTTCAAGCTCGAGTTTAGATATCATTGAATTCCATGAGTTAGTAATTCTCAATCTTTAAGGTCAATCTCAAGGATTGAGTAATATCAGCCTTAAAAGGTGATTTTTAATCTTTAAGGAGATTATCCTTTCTGGGGATCTGATTCATTAGTCTTATCAAGCTAATTTGCACGGTGCCTCCCCATTATACGAGATAAATCCTTCTCATGGTTAGGATAAATCTGACCACTTGGCGACCCTGTTTGATGCTGAGGTCCGTGGATTTCCTGCTGATTTTAGTGATGACTTTTCTAGATTTTTCGTCAACCTACAGCTGGTCTGGACGACAACTTCTTGACCTAAATCAAGAAGCGCGTGTCTTTTTCGGAAGACTTTACTTCCTTTTAATGATGGAATTGATTCATCGTGTAGATCCATCTCTTCTTTTCTTTCATCGGGTAAAACAGTTTAGTTTAGTCCAAAGCAAAAATATTTTCAGTTATTTGTTACAGAAATATGTGACATATGTTTAAAATATCTTCGTAAATTTTCCCACACTTGGCTTTTATTTTCCTTTTTATTGTCCTCTATTTCATTTTAAATGAATTTTAACATTTTGGTTTGTTTCTCAATTTATGTCCTTTCCGAGGTAACAATAATTTCGGTGTTAACACCTAGTTTTATCGTTCATAAATATGTATAAACATGATTTTGAGTTCATTTAATTGAAAATTTTGAAAAATTTTACTAGAATTGGGTAGTCAGTATATAAGACTAGGGCTGTTCTTTATTATCATAGAGCACTAGATTCTAATACAACTACTACTTTACTAGTATTTCTAATGGTAACCAAGTGTTTAAGATAAAAATTTTAAAAATCCGAAAGAATTTAACCCCTTCCCACACTTAAGATCTTGCAATGCCCTCATTTACAAGAAATCAGTAACAATTTAAATTATTAAGGGTGATTAGCGTAGAAATGATTAAATTTTACCAAAGTTTCCAAACATATTTGTGTTTGCTTGCTGAATGATAAATGGTGCATATCATTTGTTCATTCCGTCTTGTTGTTATTTCACATATATTTTGCATCTTGTCGTCAAAATTAGTTGCTTTTGCTGAACTTAAAGCCAGTCTTTGAAAATGCGTTGTTTTACCCTGTTGTATACATAAGATAAAATGCAAACATATATACATATTTTTGAAGTTTGGTATATTACCCCACATTCAAATATTATTAAAATCTAAAAATAAAAATTAGTAAAAAAAAAAAACTAATACAATTCCAACATAAGTATTAAATGTATCAACATTACAAATAATAAAATAAATAAAACTAAGTACACTAGGGATGATACTGATACCAGTAGGGGTTCCATGCAAAACCGTATGTGCTATAGAATGCTTCGGCAGGGTTATACGTAGCATACGGTGATTGCATCTCTATAGACCAGGGAGGGAATATGGGCGTTGGAATAGGAATATAGTTTCTACCTATATATTGGCAATAAGCTATGATTTGGTTTTGATGAACTTGCCAATCTTCAAATGCTCTATGTCTAGCATTTTCGTATTCCTGTGAAGCTATAAACCTTTGCATTTCTTGCATTTCATTTCCCCCTCCTACATTACCTTACTGTTGGTTTCTCTCAACCTGTGGATGTCTACCATTATATCGTACTGCGGCGTTATTTCACCTCTTCAAAACTTTAGCACCATGGTATAAATTTAAACCTATTGTATCTTGGGGTTCTGGTTCTTCTACTAATAATCCCCCCCAACTTATATCCACATTGAGATACTCATCAATCAAAGTAATAAATATACCACCTCTTATTATGCTATGCGGTCTCATCCCCCTAACCATAGCTGATAAATAAAAACCCACACAATACGGTATACTTACAACGCTTTGTGGGTCTCGAATACATATGTGGTAAAACAAATCCTGTTCATTTACCTTTTCCTTATTCTTACCTCTTTGTGTAATCGAGTTCGCTAAAAACCTATAAATTACTCTTAACTCTGCTATATCTATGTAGTGACCCGAACTTTTCCATGTTTATATATATTAATTGAGATTGATATTTACATGATTAAATGTTTCCAACATGTTAAGCAATCAAACTTGTTAAGACTTGATTAATTGAAATATGTTTCATATAGACAATTGACCACCCAAGTTGACCGGCGATTCACGAACGTTAAAACTTGTAAAAACGACATGACGATATATATATGGATATACATATGGTTAACATGAGATTATGATAAGTAAGTATCTCCATAAGTATATTAACAATGAGTTATATACATATAAACAAGACTACTAACTTAAGGATTTCGAAACGAGACATATATGTAACGATTATCGTTGTAACGACATTTAAATGTATATATATCATATTAAGATATATTAATATATCATAATATCATGATAATATAATAATTTAACATCTCATTAGATATAATAAACAATGGGTTAACAACATTAATTGAGATCGTTAACTTAAAGGTTTCAAAACAACACTTACATGTAACGACTAACGATGACTTAACGACTTAGTTAAAATGTATATACAAGTAGTGTGATTAGATGTATTAAAATACTTTTGGAAGACTTCAAGACATATATCAAAACACTCATACTTAACGAAAATGGTTACAGTTACTTTTCCATTCTTTTCTTTCATCAAGAATTCTAGTCGTATTCTTACCCGTATTATACACAGCTTCAAAACGTACTTACTATGAGTATATACCTATAGGAACTAGCATGGGATTCCACTCTTTATTATGTCATGTATGACTAATCAATTTTAACTTCTACCATGAGCTAGTCAACTAACTAGAACTCCTTTTAACCCCACTCACCACTCACCAATTACCACTCATCATTCACTCCATTTCACTTCCAATTCTCTTTCTAATTCTCTCTCAACACACACACACTATTATGAATGTATTTCTCCAGTAGTTAATCATCATCTTCATCAAAAATCACTTCAAGAATCAAGCTATAATCATCATAGGAAGAACACTTCAAGAACACTTCAAAAATCCCTTCAAGTTTACTAATTTACTTCCAAGCTTTCTAATCCATTCCAAGTAATCATCTAAGATCAAGAAACCTTTGTTATATACAGTAGTTTATCTTTCTTATTCAAGGTAATATTCATATTCAAACTTTGATTCAATTTCTATAACTATAAACTATCTTAATTCGAGTAAAAATCTTACTTGAACTTGTTTTTGTGTCATGATCCTACTTCAAGAACTTTCAAGCCATCCAAGATCCTTTGAAGCTAGATCATTTCTTGTCACTTCCAGTAGGTTTACCTACTAAACTTGAGGTAGTAATGATATTCATAACATCATTCGATTCATATATATAAAACTATCTTATTCGAAGGTTTAAACTCGTAATCACTAGAACATAGTTTAGTTAATTCTAAACTTGTTCGCAAACAAAAGTTAATCCTTCTAACTTGACTTTTAAAATTAACTAAACACATGTTCTATATCTATATGATATGCTAACTTAATAATTTAAAACCTGGAAACACGAAAAACACCGTAAAACCGGATTTACGCCGTCGTAGTAACACCGCGGGCTGTTTTGGGTTAGTTAATTAAAAACTATGATAAACTTTGATTTAAAAGTTGTTATTCTGAGAAAATGATTTTTATTATGAACATGAAACTATATCCAAAAATTATGGTTAAACTCAAAGTGGAAGTATGTTTTCTAAAATGGTCATCTAGACGTCGTTCTTTCGACTGAAATGACTACCTTTACAAAAACGACTTGTAAATTATTTTTCTGACTATAAACCTATACTTTTTCTGTTTAGATTCATAAAATAGAGTTCAATATGAAACCATAGCAATTTGATTCACTCAAAACGGATTTAAAATGAAGAAGTTATGGCTAAAACAAGATTGGATAATTTTTCTCATTTTAGCTTTTTGAAAATTGGTAACAAATCTATTCCAACCATAACTTAATCAACTTGTATTGTATATTATGTAATCTTGAGATACCATAGACACGTATACAATGTTTCGACCTATCATGTCGACACATCTATATATATTTCGGAACAACCATAGACACTCTATATGTGAATGTTGGAGTTAGCTATACAGGGTTGAGGTTGATTCCAAAATATATATAGTTTGAGTTGTGATCAATACTGAGATACGTATACACTGGGTCGTGAAATGTCCCGTTCTTATTGATTAAAAACGTTCCATATTAATTGATTTCGTTGCGAGGTTTTGACCTCTATATGAGACGTTTTTCAAAGACTGCATTCATTTTTAAACAAACCATAACCTTTATTTCATCAATAAAGGATTAAAAAGCTTTACGTAGATTATCAAATAATGATAATCTAAAATATCCTGTTTACACACGACCATTACATAATGGTTTACAATACAAATATGTTACAACAAAATAAGTTTCTTGAATGCAGTTTTTACACAATATCATACAAGCATGGACTCCAAATCTTGTCCTTATTTAAGTATGCGACAGCGGAAGCTCTTAATAATCACCTGAGAATAAACATGCTTAAAACGTCAACAAAAATGTTGGTGAGTTATAGGTTTAACCTATATATATCAAATCGTAACAATAGACCACAAGATTTCATATTTCAATACACATCCCATACATAGAGATAAAAATCATTCATATGGTGAACACCTGGTAACCGACAATAACAAGATGCATATATAAGAATATCCCCATCATTCCGGGACACCCTTCGGATATGATATAAATTTCGAAGTACTAAAGCATCCGGTACTTTGGATGGGGTTTGTTAGGCCCAATAGATCTATCTTTAGGATTCGCGTCAATTAGGGTGTCTGTTCCCTAATTCTTAGATTACCAGACTTAATAAAAAGGGGCATATTCGATTTCGATAATTCAACCATAGAATGTAGTTTCACGTACTTGTGTCTATTTTGTAAATCATTTATAAAACCTGCATGTATTCTCATCCCAAAAATATTAGATTTTAAAAGTGGGACTATAACTCACTTTCACAGATTTTTACTTCGTCGGGAAGTAAGACTTGGCCACTGGTTGATTCACGAACCTATAACAATATATACATATATATCAAAGTATGTTCAAAATATATTTACAACACTTTTAATATATTTTGATGTTTTAAGTTTATTAAGTCAGCTGTCCTCGTTAGTAACCTACAACTAGTTGTCCACAGTTAGATGTACAGAAATAAATCGATAAATATTATCTTGAATCAATCCACGACCCAGTGTATACGTATCTCAGTATTGATCACAACTCAAACTATATATATTTTGGAATCAACCTCAACCCTGTATAGCTAACTCCAACATTCACATATAGAGTGTCTATGGTTGTTCCGAAATATATATAGATGTGTCGACATGATAGGTCGAAACATTGTATATGTGTCTATGGTATCTCAAGATTACATAATATATAATACAAGTTGATTAAGTTATGGTTGGAATAGATTTGTTACCAATTTTCACGTAGCTAAAATGAGAAAAATTATCCAATCTTGTTTTACCCATAACTTCTTCATTTTAAATCCGTTTTGAGTGAATCAAATTGCTATGGTTTCATATTGAACTCTATTTTATGAATCTAAACAAAAAAAGTATAGGTTTCTAGTCGGAAAAATAAGTTACAAGTCGTTTTTGTAAAGGTAGTCATTTCAGTCGAAAGAACGACGTCTAGATGACCATTTTAGAAAACATACTTCCACTTTGAGTTTAACCATAATTTTTGGATATAGTTTCATGTTCATAATAAAAATCATTTTCTCAGAATAACAACTTTTAAATCAAAGTTTATCATAGTTTTTAATTAACTAACCCAAAACAGCCCGCGGTGTTACTACGACGGCGTAAATCCGGTTTTACGGTGTTTTTCGTGTTTCCAGGTTTTAAATCATTAAGTTAGAATATCATATAGATATAGAACATGTGTTTAGTTGATTTTAAAAGTCAAGTTAGAAGGATTAACTTTTGTTTGCGAACAAGTTTAGAATTAACTAAACTATGTTCTAGTGATTACAAGTTTAAACCTTCGAATAAGATAGCTTTATATGTATGAATAGAATGATGTTATGAACATCATTACTACCTTAAGTTCCTTGGATAAACCTACTGGAAAAGAGAAAAATGGATCTAGCTTCAATGGATCCTTGGATGGCTCAAAGTTCTTGAAGCAAAATCATGACACGAAAACAAGTTCAAGTAAGATCATCACTTGAAATAAGATTGTTATAGTTATAGAAATTGAACCAAAGTTTGAATATGATTATTACCTTGTATTAGAATGATAACCTACTGTAAGAAACAAAGATTTCTTGAGGTTGGATGATCACCTTACAAGATTGGAAGTGAGCTAGCAAACTTGAAAGTATTCTTGATTTTATGAAACTAGAACTTTTGGAATTTATGAAGAACACTTAGAACTTGAAGATAGAACTTGAGAGAGTTCAATTAGATGAATAAAATTGAAGAATGAAAGTGTTTGTAGGTGTTTTTGGTCGTTGGTGTATGGATTAGATATAAAGGATATGTAATTTTGTTTTCATGTAAATAAGTCATGAATGATTACTCATATTTTTGTAATCTTATGAGATATTTCATGCTAGTTGCCAAATGATGGTTCCCACATGTGTTAGGTGACTCACATGGGCTGCTAAGAGCTGATCATTGGAGTGTATATACCAATAGTACATACATCTAAAAGCTGTGTATTGTACGAGTACGAATACGGGTGCATACGAGTAGAATTGTTGATGAAACTGAACGAGAATGTAATTGTAAGCATTTTTGTTAAGTAGAAGTATTTTGATAAGTGTATTGAAGTCTTTCAAAAGTGTATAAATACATATTAAAACACTACATGTATATACATTTTAACTGAGTCGTTAAGTCATCGTTAGTCGTTACATGTAAGTGTTGTTTTGAAACCTTTAGGTTAACGATCTTGTTAAATGTTGTTAACCCAATGTTTATAATAACAAAAGAGATTTTAAATTATTATATTATCATGATATTATGATGTACGAATATCTCTTAATATGATATATATACATTAAATGTCGTTACAACGATAAACGTTACATATATGTCTCGTTTCAAAATCATTAAGTTAGTAGTCTTGTTTTTACATATGTAGTTCATTGTTAATATAATTAATGATATGTTTACTTATCATAATATCATGTTAACTATATATATAACCATATATATGTCATCATATAGTTTTTTTACAAGTTTTAACGTTCGTGAATCACCGGTCAACTTGGGTGGTCAATTGTCTATATGAAACCTATTTCAATTAATCAAGTCTTAACAAGTTTGATTTCTTAACATGTTGGAAACATTTAATCATGTAAACATCAATCTCAATTAATATATATAAACATGGAAAAGTTCGGGTCACTACAGTACCTACCCGTTAAATAAATTTCGTCCCGAAATTTTAAGCTGTTGAAGGTGTTGACGAATCTTCTGGAAATAGATGCGGGTATTTCTTCTTCATCTGATCTTCACGCTCCCAGGTGAACTCGGGTCCTCTACGAGCATTCCATCGAACCTTAACAATTGGTATCTTGTTTTGCTTAAGTCTTTTAACCTCACGATCCATTATTTCGACGGGTTCTTCGATGAATTGGAGTTTTTCGTTGATTTGGATTTCATCTAACGGAATAGTGAGATCTTCTTTAGCAAAACATTTCTTCAAATTCGAGACGTGGAAAGTGTTATGTACAGCCGCGAGTTGTTGAGGTAACTCAAGTCGGTAAGCTACTGGTCCGACACGATCAATAATCTTGAATGGTCCAATATACCTTGGATTTAATTTCCCTCGTTTACCAAATCGAACAACGCCTTTCCAAGGTGAAACTTTAAGCATGACCATCTCTCCAATTTCAAATTCTATATCTTTTCTTTTAATGTCAGCGTAGCTCTTTTGTCGACTTTGGGCGGTTTTCAACCGTTGTTGAATTTGGATGATCTTCTCGGTAGTTTCTTGTATAATCTCCGGACCCGTAATCTGTCTATCCCCCACCTCACTCCAACAAATCGGAGACCTGCACTTTCTACCATAAAGTGCTTCAAACGGCGCCATCTCAATGCTTGAATGGTAGCTGTTGTTGTAGGAAAATTCTGCTAACGGTAGATGTCGATCCCAACTGTTTCCGAAATCAATAACACATGCTCGTAGCATGTCTTCAAGCGTTTGTATCGTCCTTTCGCTCTGCCCATCAGTTTGTGGATGATAGGCAGTACTCATGTCTAGACGAGTTCCTAATGCTTGCTGTAATGTCTGCCAGAATCTTGAAATAAATCTGCCATCCCTATCAGAGATAATAGAGATTGGTATTCCATGTCTGGAGACGACTTCCTTCAAATACAGTCGTGCTAACTTCTCCATCTTGTCATCTTCTCTTATTGGTAGGAAGTGTGCTGATTTGGTGAGACGATCAACTATTACCCAAATAGTATCAAAACCACTTGCAGTCCTTGGCAATTTAGTGATGAAATCCATGGTAATGTTTTGCCATTTCCATTCCGGGATTTCGGGTTGTTGAAGTAGACCTGATGGTTTCTGATGCTCAGCTTTGACCTTAGAACACGTCAAACATTCTCCTACGTATTTAGCAACATCGGCTTTCATACCCGGCCACCAAAAATGTTTCTTGAGATCCTTGTACATCTTCCCCGTTCCAGGATGTATTGAGTATCTGGTTTTATGAGCTTCTCTAAGTACCATTTCTCTCATATCTCCAAATTTTGGTACCCAAATCCTTTCAGCCCTATACCGGGTTCCGTCTTCCCGAATATTAAGATGCTTCTCCGATCCTTTGGGTATTTCATCCTTTAAATTTCCCTCTTTTAAAACTCCTTGTTGCGCCTCCTTTATTTGAGTAGTAATGTTATTATGAATCATTATATTCATAGATTTTACTCGAATGGGTTCTCTATCCTTCCTGCTCAAGGCATCGGCTACCACATTTGCCTTCCCCGGGTGGTAACGAATCTCAAAATCGTAATCATTCAATAATTCAATCCACCTACGCTGCCTCATATTCAGTTGTTTCTGATTAAATATGTGTTGAAGACTTTTGTGGTCGGTATATATAATACTTTTGACCCCATATAAGTAGTGCCTCCAAGTTTTTAATGCAAAAACAACCGCGCCTAATTCAAAATCATGCGTCGTATAATTTTGTTCGTGAATCTTCAATTGTCTAGACGCATAAGCAATCACCTTCGTTCGTTGCATTAATACACAACCGAGACCTTGCTTTGATGCGTCACAATAAATCACAAAATCATCATTCCCTTCAGGCAATGACAATATAGGTGCCGTAGTTAGCTTTTTCTTCAATAACTGAAACGCTTTCTCTTGTTCATCATTCCATTCAAATTTCTTCCCTTTATGCGTTAATGCAGTCAAGGGTTTTGCTATTCTGGAAAAGTCTTGGATGAACCTTCTGTAGTAACCAGCTAGTCCTAAAAACTGGCGTATGTGTTTCGGAGTTTTCGGGGTTTCCCACTTTTCAACAGTTTCTATCTTTGCCGGATCCACCTTAATACCTTCTTTGTTCACTATGTGACCGAGGAATTGAACTTCTTCCAACCAAAATGCACACTTTGAAAACTTAGCGTACAATTCTTCCTTCCTCAATACTTCTAACACCTTTCTCAAATGTTCACCGTGTTCTTGGTCATTCTTTGAGTAAATAAGTATGTCATCAATGAAAACAATGACAAACTTGTCAAGGTATGGTCCACACACTCGGTTCATAAGGTCCATGAACACAGCTGGTGCATTAGTTAAACCAAACGGCATGACCATAAACTCGTAATGACCGTAACGTGTTCTGAAAGCAGTCTTTGGAATATCATCTTCTTTCACCCGCATTTGATGATACCCGGAACGTAAGTCAATCTTTGAATAAACAGACGAGCCTTGTAGTTGATCAAATAAGTCGTCGATTCTCGGTAGTGGGTAGCGGTTCTTGATGGTAAGTTTGTTCAACTCTCGGTAGTCGATACACAACCTGAATGTACCATCTTTCTTCTTGACAAACAAAACAGGAGCTCCCCACGGTGATGTGCTTGGTCGAATGAAACCACGCTCTAAAAGTTCTTGTAATTGGCTTTGCAGTTCTTTCATCTCGCTGGGTGCGAGTCTGTAAGGAGCACGAGCTATTGGTGCAGCTCCTGGTACAAGATCTATTTGAAATTCAACGGATCGATGTGGGGGTAATCCCGGTAATTCTTTCGGAAATACATCGGGAAATTCTTTTGCAATGGGAACATCATTGATGCTCTTTTCTTCAGTTTGTACTTTCTCGACGTGTGCTAGAACAGCATAGCAACCTTTTCTTATTAGTTTTTGTGCCTTCAAATTACTAATAAGATGTAGCTTCGTGTTGCCCTTTTCTCCGTACACCATTAAGGGTTTTCCTTTTTCTCGTATAATGCGAATTGCATTTTTGTAACAAACGATCTCCGCTTTCACTTCTTTCAACCAGTCCATACCGATTATCACATCAAAACTCCCTAACTCTACTGGTATCAAATCAATCTTAAATGTTTCGCTAACCAGTTTAATTTCTCGATTCCGACATATATTATCTGCTGAAATTAATTTACCATTTGCTAATTCGAGTAAAAATTTACTATCCAAAGGCGTCAATGGACAACTTAATTTAGCACAAAAATCTCTACTCATATAGCTTCTATCCGCACCCGAATCAAATAAAACGTAAGCAGATTTATTGTCAATAAGAAACGTACCCGTAACAAGCTCCGGGTCTTCCTGTGCCTCTGCCGCATTAATATTGAAAACTCTTCCACGGCCTTGTCCATTCGTGTTCTCCTGGTTCGGGCAATTTCTAATAATGTGGCCCGGTTTTCCACATTTATAACAAACTACATTGGCATAACTTGCTCCGACACTACTTGCTCCGCCATTACTCGTTCCGACACCATTTGTTCCTTTCGTTCTATTAACCCCTGGTCCGTAGACCTCACACTTCGCCGCGCTATGACCATTTCTTTTACACTTGTTGCAAAATTTGGTGCAGAACCCCGAGTGATTCTTTTCACACCTTTGGCATAGCTGCTTCTGATTGTTGTTGTTGTTGCGGTTATTATTATTGTTGGGATGATTGTTGTAGTTGCTGTTGTTGTTGTTGTTGTTGTTGTTGTTGTTAGGCCGTTTGTTGTAGTTGCGATTGATGTTGCGATTGTTGGGATAATTGTTGCGATTATTGTTGTAATTGCTGTTGTTGTTGTATTGGTGATTCTTATCACCGTTTTCCTCCCACTTTCTTTTGACTTGCTTCACATTGGCCTCTTCAGCAGTCTGTTCTTTAATTCTTTCTTCAATTTGGTTCACGAGTTTGTGAGCCATTCTACATGCCTGTTGTATGGAGGCGGGCTCGTGTGAACTTATATCTTCTTGGATTCTTTCCGGTAATCCTTTCACAAACGCGTCGATCTTCTCTTCCTCATCTTCGAATGCTCCCGGACACAATAGGCACAATTCTGTGAATCGTCTTTCGTACGTGGTAATATCAAATCCTTGGGTTCGTAACCCTCTAAGTTCTGTCTTGAGCTTATTGACCTCGGTTCTGGGACGGTACTTCTCGTTCATCAAGTGCTTGAATGCTGACCACGGTAGTGCGTACGCATCGTCTTGTCCCACTTGCTCTAGATAGGTATTCCACCATGTTAACGCAGAACCTGTGAAGGTATGCGTAGCGTACTTTACTTTGTCCTCTTCAGTACACTTACTTATGGCAAACACCGATTCGACCTTCTCGGTCCACCGTTTCAATCCGATCGGTCCTTCGGTTCCATCAAATTCCAAAGGTTTGCAGGCAGTGAATTCTTTGTAGGTGCATCCTACACGATTTCCTGTACTGCTAGATCCAAGGTTATTGTTGGTATGTAGCGCAGCCTGTACTGCGGCTATGTTTGAAGCTAGAAAAGTACGGAATTCCTCTTCATTCATATTCACGGTGTGTCGAGTAGTCGGTGCCATTTCCTTCAAAATAGTTAAATGGAACAAGTTAATCATACAGAATATTAAGAGTAGTTAATAGTATTTCGTAGCATAATATGAACTCATTTATAAAAGCTTTTTCTTCATATTAGCGTTTTATAAGTTTAAATTCGGGTAGTACCTACCCGTTAAGTTCATACTTAGTAGCTAATATACAATTCAACTACTACAATTCTATATGAAAAACTGATTATAATAATATTTCGCGTTCAAACTTTTATACAATATTTTACAAACTTACAATACCGCTTATTTTACATAAAGCATGAAATATAGCACACAATAACTTTGATACAAGATAGTTGTGAAGATAATTCTAGCTAGTACACAAGTCGTTCAGCAAAGGCAATAAAGACACGTAATTCATATGTCCAGAAACAAGTCATGCATTCTGGTTTTACTAGGACTACTTCCCATCCTTGGTCTTGTGGAACATAACCGTTATGGCCGTTGATAAGACAACGTGTTGTAACGTCGTCAAAGGGACGAGGGTTACGTAATGTCCAACAGTCCCGTAACAATCTAAAAACCTCATTTCTTACCCCAATTACCAACTCCGTCACTTGTGGGAACGTTTTGTTTAATAGTTGTAGCCCGATGTTCTTGTTCTCACTTTGGTGAGAAGCGAACATTACTAATCCGTAAGCATAACATGCTTCTTTATGTTGCATGTTAGCCGCTTTTTCTAAATCACGAAGTCCAATATTCGGATATATTGAGTCAAAATAATTTCTTAACCCGTTGCGTAAAATAGCATTTGGGTTCCCCGCAATATATGCGTCAAAGTAAACACATCGTAACTTATGGGTTTCCCAATGTGATATCCCCCATCTTTCAAACGAAAGTCTCTTATAAACCAAGACATTCTTGGAACGTTCTTCGAATGTCTTACAAACTGATCTCGCCTTAAATAGTTGTGCCGAAGAATTCTGGCCGACTCTAGACAAGATTTCATCAATCATGTCTCCGGGTAGGTCTCTTAAAATATTGGGTTGTCTATCCATTTTGTGTTTTTAAACTGTAAAATAGACAAGAGTTAGATTCATAAAAAAAATACTTATTAATACAAGCAATTTTTACATATATCATAAAGCATAAGAACACTATATTCCATATATTACACCACACGAATACAACTATCTTATTCCGACTCGCTCGTTTCTTCTTCTTCGGTTTTGGTTCGTTTTGCCAAGTTTCTAGGGATATATGATGTTCCCCTAATACGAGCCGTCGTTGTCCACATTGGTTTAGAAAAACCTGGTGGTTTAGAGGTTCCCGGGTCATTGTTACAACTTAAGGACTTCGGGGGTTGACGATACATATAAAGTTCATCGGGGTTGGAATTAGATTTCTCTATTTTTATGCCCTTTCCCTTATTATTTTCTTTTGCCTTTTTAAATTCAGTTGGGGTAATTTCTATAACATCATCGGAATTCTCGTCGGAATCCGATTCATCGGAGAATTGGTAATCCTCCCAATATTTTGCTTCCTTGGCGGAAACACCATTGACCATAATTAACTTTGGTCGGTTGGTTGAGGATTTTCTTTTACTTAACCGTTTTATTATTTCCCCCACCGGTTCTATTTCTTCATCCGGTTCCGATTCTTCTTCCGGTTCCGATTCTTCTTCCGGTTCCGACTCTTCTTCCGGTTCCTCTTCGGGAACTTGTGAATCAGTCCACAAATCATTCCAATTTACATTTGACTCTTCATTATTATTAGGTGAGTCAATGGGACTTGTTCTAGAGGTAGACATCTATCACATAATATCAAACACGTTAAGAGATTAATATATCACATAATATTCATATGTTAAAATATATAGTTTCCAACAAAAATGTTAAGCAATCATTTTTAAAGAAAACACGGTCGAAGTCCAGACTCACTAATGCATCCTAACAAACTCGATAAGACACACTAATGCAAATTTTCTGGTTCTCTAAGACCAACGCTCGGATACCAACTGAAATGTCCCGTTCTTATTGATTAAAAACGTTCCATATTAATTGATTTCGTTGCGAGGTTTTGACCTCTATATGAGACGTTTTTCAAAGACTGCATTCATTTTTAAACAAACCATAACCTTTATTTCATCAATAAAGGATTAAAAAGCTTTACGTAGATTATCAAATAATGATAATCTAAAATATCCTGTTTACACACGACCATTACATAATGGTTTACAATACAAATATGTTACAACAAAATAAGTTTCTTGAATGCAGTTTTTACACAATATCATACAAGCATGGACTCCAAATCTTGTCCTTATTTAAGTATGCGACAACGGAAGCTCTTAATAATCACCTGAGAATAAACATGCTTAAAACGTCAACAAAAATGTTGGTGAGTTATAGGTTTAACCTATATATATCAAATCGTAACAATAGACCACAAGATTTCATATTTCAATACACATCCCATACATAGAGATAAAAATCATTCATATGGTGAACACCTGGTAACCGACAATAACAAGATGCATATATAAGAATATCCCCATCATTCCGGGACACCCTTCGGATATGATATAAATTTCGAAGTACTAAAGCATCCGGTACTTTGGATGGGGTTTGTTAGGCCCAATAGATCTATCTTTAGGATTCGCGTCAATTAGGGTGTCTGTTCCCTAATTCTTAGATTACCAGACTTAATAAAAAGGGGCATATTCGATTTCGATAATTCAACCATAGAATGTAGTTTCACGTACTTGTGTCTATTTTGTAAATCATTTATAAAACCTGCATGTATTCTCATCCCAAAAATATTAGATTTTAAAAGTGGGACTATAACTCACTTTCACAGATTTTTACTTCGTCGGGAAGTAAGACTTGGCCACTGGTTGATTCACGAACCTATAACAATATATACATATATATCAAAGTATGTTCAAAATATATTTACAACACTTTTAATATATTTTGATGTTTTAAGTTTATTAAGTCAGCTGTCCTCGTTAGTAACCTACAACTAGTTGTCCACAGTTAGATGTACAGAAATAAATCGATAAATATTATCTTGAATCAATCCACGACCCAGTGTATACGTATCTCAGTATTGATCACAACTCAAACTATATATATTTTGGAATCAACCTCAACCCTGTATAGCTAACTCCAACATTCACATATAGAGTGTCTATGGTTGTTCCGAAATATATATAGATGTGTCGACATGATAGGTCAAAACATTGTATATGTGTCTATGGTATCTCAAGATTACATAATATATAATACAAGTTGATTAAGTTATGGTTGGAATAGATTTGTTACCAATTTTCACGTAGCTAAAATGAGAAAAATTATCCAATCTTGTTTTACCCATAACTTCTTCATTTTAAATCCGTTTTGAGTGAATCAAATTGCTATGGTTTCATATTGAACTCTATTTTATGAATCTAAACAAAAAAAGTATAGGTTTCTAGTCGGAAAAATAAGTTACAAGTCGTTTTTGTAAAGGTAGTCATTTCAGTCGAAAGAACGACGTCTAGATGACCATTTTAGAAAACATACTTCCACTTTGAGTTTAACCATAATTTTTGGATATAGTTTCATGTTCATAATAAAAATCATTTTCTCAGAATAACAACTTTTAAATCAAAGTTTATCATAGTTTTTAATTAACTAACCCAAAACAGCCCGCGGTGTTACTACGACGGCGTAAATCCGGTTTTACGGTGTTTTTCGTGTTTCCAGGTTTTAAATCATTAAGTTAGAATATCATATAGATATAGAACATGTGTTTAGTTGATTTTAAAAGTCAAGTTAGAAGGATTAACTTTTGTTTGCGAACAAGTTTAGAATTAACTAAACTATGTTCTAGTGATTACAAGTTTAAACCTTCGAATAAGATAGCTTTATATGTATGAATAGAATGATGTTATGAACATCATTACTACCTTAAGTTCCTTGGATAAACCTACTGGAAAAGAGAAAAATGGATCTAGCTTCAATGGATCCTTGGATGGCTCAAAGTTCTTGAAGCAAAATCATGACACGAAAACAAGTTCAAGTAAGATCATCACTTGAAATAAGATTGTTATAGTTATAGAAATTGAACCAAAGTTTGAATATGATTATTACCTTGTATTAGAATGATAACCTACTGTAAGAAACAAAGATTTCTTGAGGTTGGATGATCACCTTACAAGATTGGAAGTGAGCTAGCAAACTTGAAAGTATTCTTGATTTTATGAAACTAGAACTTTTGGAATTTATGAAGAACACTTAGAACTTGAAGATAGAACTTGAGAGAGTTCAATTAGATGAATAAAATTGAAGAATGAAAGTGTTTGTAGGTGTTTTTGGTTGTTGGTGTATGGATTAGATATAAAGGATATGTAATTTTGTTTTCATGTAAATAAGTCATGAATGATTACTCATATTTTTGTAATCTTATGAGATATTTCATGCTAGTTGCCAAATGATGGTTCCCACATGTGTTAGGTGACTCACATGGGCTGCTAAGAGCTGATCATTGGAGTGTATATACCAATAGTACATACATCTAAAAGCTGTGTATTGTACGAGTACGAATACGGGTGCATACGAGTAGAATTGTTGATGAAACTGAACGAGAATGTAATTGTAAGCATTTTTGTTAAGTAGAAGTATTTTGATAAGTGTATTGAAGTCTTTCAAAAGTGTATAAATACATATTAAAACACTACATGTATATACATTTTAACTGAGTCGTTAAGTCATCGTTAGTCGTTACATGTAAGTGTTGTTTTGAAACCTTTAGGTTAACGATCTTGTTAAATGTTGTTAACCCAATGTTTATAATAACAAAAGAGATTTTAAATTATTATATTATCATGATATTATGATGTACGAATATCTCTTAATATGATATATATACATTAAATGTCGTTACAACGATAAACGTTACATATATGTCTCGTTTCAAAATCATTAAGTTAGTAGTCTTGTTTTTACATATGTAGTTCATTGTTAATATAATTAATGATATGTTTACTTATCATAATATCATGTTAACTATATATATAACCATATATATGTCATCATATAGTTTTTTTACAAGTTTTAACGTTCGTGAATCACCGGTCAACTTGGGTGGTCAATTGTCTATATGAAACCTATTTCAATTAATCAAGTCTTAACAAGTTTGATTTCTTAACATGTTGGAAACATTTAATCATGTAAACATCAATCTCAATTAATATATATAAACATGGAAAAGTTCGGGTCACTACAGGTCGTGGATTGATTCAAGATAATATTTATCGATTTATTTCTGTACATCTAACTGTGGACAACTAGTTGTAGGTTACTAACGAGGACATCTGACTTAATAAACTTAAAACATCAAAATATATTAAAAGTTTTGTAAATATATTTTGAACATACTTTAATATATATGTATATATTGTTATAGGTTCGTGAATCAACAGTGGCCAAGTCTTACTTCTCGACGAAGTAAAAATCTGTGAAAGTGAGTTATAGTCCCACTTTTAAAATCTAATATTTTTGGGATCAGAATACATGCAGATTTTATAAATGATTTACAAAATAGACACAAGTACGTGAAACTACATTCTATGGTTGAATTATCGAAATCGAATATGCCCCTTTTTATTAAGTCTGGTAATCTAAGAATTAGGGAACAGACACCCTAATTGACACGAATCCTAAAGATAGATCTATTGGGCCTAACAAACCCCATCCAAAGTACCGGATGCTTTAGTACTTCGAAATTTATATCATATCCGAAGGGTGTCCCGGAATGATGGGGATATTCTTATATATGCATCTTGTTAATGTCGGTTACCAGGTGTTCACCATATGAATGATTTTTATCTCTATGTATGGGATGTGTATTGAAATATGAAATCTTGTGGTCTATTATTATGATTTGATATATATAGGTCAAACCTATAACTCACCAACATTTTTGTTGACGTTTTAAGCATGTTTATTCTCAGGTGATTATTAAGAGCTTCCGCTGTCGCATACTTAAATAAGGACGAGATTTGGAGTCCATGCTTGTATGATATTGTGTAAAAACTGCATTCAAGAAACTTATTTTGTTGTAACATATTTGTATTGTAAACCATTATGTAATGGTCGTGTGTAAACAGGATATTTTAGATTATCATTATTTGATAATCTACGTAAAGCTTTTTAAAACCTTTATCTATGAAATAAAGGTTATGGTTTGTCACACCCCCAAATTATGGTCTAGGGTATTTGTGACTAATTATATCAAATCACAGTTGTATAAACGAGAACGACTCTATATGAGACGTTTTGAATAAAACATTTATTAATAAAACAGCGGAAGCATTAAAAGTTTTACATCAAATTTAAACTGAAATAATAATAATAGTCTTAATGCAAAGTAAATGTAATGAAATGAAGACTCCATGTAGCAGCATTCAATTCATCAGGTAGCAATCATGGCAATCATCTTATTCGTCACCTGAGACAAAACATGCTTAAAGTGTCAACCAAAAAGGTTGGTGAGTTCATTAGTTTATCAAAATCAATCATTTCCGTTATAATAATAGGCCACAAGATTTCAATTTCATAAATATCCGTACACTAGCAAGTATATAAAAGCATTCTATAAGTTGTAGGCACCCGGTAACAAGCCTTAACGTTCATGTTTTACCCTCTGAAGTACACCAGATCAGGTGTGTTTAAAATAACCTCGAAGTACTAAAGCATCCCATAGTCAGGATGGGGTTTGTCAGACCCAATAGATCTATCTTTAGGATTCGCGCCTACCGTACATAGACAAGTAGTTTAATGTTACCAAGCTAAGGGTATATTTCTGGTTTAAACCCACATAGAATTAGTTTTAGTACTTGTGCCTATTTCGTAAAACATTTATAAATCAGCGCATGTATTCTCAGCCCAAAAATATATATAAAAAGGGAGCAAATGAAACTCACCTTAAATAGCAGTTGAAGTATTCCACGCAAGAAAGGAAAGTAAAGCAAGTAAGTGACCGAGATATCAACTAGAAGTAGTTCTTTAAGAGAGAAATGAGAGATTAAGGTGTAAGTTTGAAATGAGAAATGTATGTGGTATTTATAGTTGAAAATGTTAGGTAAAAAAAATTAAAATAAAATAAGTAAATCTTAAAAGTTAAAATAAGAAAAATTATTTTGTATTTTTATTAAAAGTAAATCTTAAAAGTTAAAATAAGAAAAAGTAGTTTGTATTTTTACTAAAAGTAAAATCTTAAAAGTTAAAATAAGAAAAAGTAGTTTGTATTTTTATTAAAAGTAAAATCTAAGAAAAAGTATTTTGTATTTTTATTAAAAGTAAATTTTAAAAGTTAAAATAAGAAAAAGTAGTTTGTATTTTTATTAAAAGTAAAATCTTAAAAGTTAAAATAAGAAAAAGTAGTTTATATTTTTATTAAAAGTAAAATCTTAAAAGTTAAAATAAGAAAAAGTATTTTGTATTTTTATTAAAAGTAAATAAGAAAAAGTAGTTTGTATTTTTATTAAAAATAAAATCATAAAAGTTAAAATAAGAAAAAGTAGTTTGTATTTTTATTAAAAGTAAAATCTTAAAAGTTAAAATAAGAAAAAGTATTTTGTATTTTTATTAAAAGTAAATCTTAAAAGTTAAAATAAGAAAAAGTAGTTTGTATTTTTATTAAAAGTAAAATCTTAAAAGTTAAAATAAGAAAAAGTAGTTTGTATTTTTATTAAAAGTAAAATCTTAAAAGTTAAAATAAGAAAAAGTATTTTGTATTTTTATTAAAAGTAAATTTTAAAAGTTAAAATAAAAAAAAATAGTTTGTATTTTTATTAAAAGTAAAATCTTAAAAGTTAAAATAAGAAAAAGTAGTTTGTATTTTTATTAAAAGTAAAATCTTAAAAGTTAAAATAAGAAAAAGTATTTTGTATTTTTATTAAAAGTAAATCTTAAAAGTTAAAATAAGAAAAAGTAGTTTGTATTTTTATTAAAAGTAAAATCATAAAAGTTAAAATAAGAAAAAGTAGTTTGTATTTTTGTATTTATTTATTAAAAGTAGATATAGTTTTGATTTTTTTTTTTGTATAAAATTCTAAAAAAAAATTTGTTTAATATATTTCTAAGAACATTTAACATTTTATTTCTATATTTGTTTAATTATTAAATACGAATTTTATATAAAAATTATTATTATATTTAATTTTTATAAAAATTAAAATTTATGATTATTAATTTATAGTTTTTATTAGTTTTATAAATGTTATAATATTATGTATTATTTAGTTAATTATATATTCTATTAACTAAATAACAAAAGTAATATAAATATTATATATATATTCATTGATGTAATTATGTTATATTATATATCATAATCTTATTTATAATATTTATAATTATATTATTTATTTTAAGTGTACGTTTATTCGGTCAACGTTAAATTTATTCGTATATAACAACTCTAGGTATTTTAGTAAAATAGGAAGTCGAAAAGTGAGGGTTGTTATAGTACCTACCCGTTAAAAGAAATTTCGTCCCGAAATTTAGTTTTTGCCATCAATCAGCGTTGTTCGTACCTACACGAGGATATTTACGTTTTATCTGGTCTTCACGTTCCCAGGTAGGTTCGGGGCCTTTCGTGGATTCCAACGGATAGAATATTGTTCTGTTTCATGCATTTAAATAATACGAACCCTAATTTCTTACAGGTTCTTCTATAAAGTGCATTTTATCATTAATGCGGAGGTTATCTAAAGGATTAATAAGAGTGTCATTTGACTAGGTTATCCTCAAAAGGGATGATGGTGTTATACGAGCATTTTAGTAAACTGAACACATGAAATGTGTTATGAATAGTATTGAGCTTATTTAAAACTTTGAGTGTTTATGTCACAATATTAGGGTAGACAAAACAGAGAGTAGTTCATGAAAATTATAGTCATGAAGTTTGATAGAGATCATCATTGTTTACAACAAGAATATTGTAATGATGAATATAAGTTGAAAAAATAAAGTTTTATCACTACTGAATAATATGGATAAAACGATTTGATTATAGGAAGCGTATAAACGAAGCTATTATAAAAGAGTGAATGAGAAATTAAATGTTCGCCTTAACTTTTGACGTAGTCAAGATTGATTTTTGGAATTCAAGGGATTAAAGGAAATCTTCATAATCCATAAGATTTGATTCTCCGGTAATTAAGGAATTTGAAATTTTCTTTGATTAAATGAGGTGAATTGCTTCAATTGCTGTGTTTGGAATTTTGCTATAAATTAGCTTCTTCCGTTTCATTATCTTCACCACTTCTATACTTTCTTCCTCAATTCATACTTCCAAAGATTGTGAGAATGCTCCATCCAGTTCTTATCCTGGATATTTTTCTGACTATCATTTCAGTCATTCTTCTTTTTCATTTACCACTAGAGGAATTTGTTTTCTTCTACTATTACCTTGGGGTTATAGTGTTTTTTATTCTCCCATGTCTTTACGTTGCAATACGTATTGATATACACGGTTTGTAATTTCGGTATCGTTATCGGGCTACATATTTTCCCTTATATGTCGGAGCTCTTTGCCTTTTTATTCTCCTCTCGACTCTAAGTAAAGCGAGTAATGGTCCAGAATTTGTAGGTATGAAGTTTCGAATGGACCTACTGTTCTAAGCGTAATATCACGATTTGATTTGGTAAATTACCAGAATTACTGAGGATAGAACTATCAAGAACATATTTGCTTGATATGTTCAGAGATTAAGTAGAATGTAAGAGTCGTGTAACATGGCAAATGATGATTATAAAGTCTATGAATCATCATCTTCCATTAAAAATTTAGCATGACTTACTGTAATATAATCATGTTGGCCTGACGTCATTATATTATACTAACTCATGCTTCAATTCTCAACACTACTTCAAATCATTCAAAATTTGAATTTAAATTTTACGGAATATAGAAACTTAAACAGTTTTCCTTTATGATGTAATAAAGATATTGCAAAGAGATAATTAATTGCGGACAAGAATCGTTATGAAGATATCTTTAGAAATATCGAGGATATTTATAACGAAAGATATGATGATATTTTAGAATTTCTAAAATCGATGGATAATGAAGAAATTCTTCTGTAAGGATTTAGAATGCGTAAAAAGATCTTCTGTGATTTCCTTCAGAAATCGAATCATCTAGATTCTTTGGTTATAGGTTTAGTCCTTGGGATTTGTCCTTGGTCTCCTTCATGTTTTGCTCAATCCGTCTTTCAATACCAGATATTCTTTTGAGCTTTTCCAACACACAATTCTTTATTATCAAGCTTCTGGTCATTAAGGCCATCTACAGCTTTTGCTGCTTCATCAGCATTCTCAAGGTTAACTGATCTAAATCATTGATTATCAATCTGATATGTTTTCAAGGATTTTGAAGAATGTACAATGTAATATATTAATGTGAATGTTAGATATTTCTTGGGTATTACCTACCCGTTAAAATATTTTCACAATTAACAGTTTGTACAAAAGAATTTTTAAATACAATCTTTATGAAAATATACATACATATATATTTTCTTCAGATGTAATTATGGATTTAATAAGTTAATATAATATTAAACTCATTTGATTTACGGTTGAAACGAGAATAAATAATCTCCAAAACTTTAGAGATTACATAATCGTCGCGGAATATTTCTTTAATGAAGTTATGAATCAATACTTTATCGTTCATTGTTATTAATATACCTCAGTAAATGATGTTGATGCTCGTGGATTTCTTGTGAAATTCATAAGGCACAAATGATGTTTTCGATAAATTTTCGAGTACATCGAAAAATAGGAGTGTAAAATCACACATGCATTTGAATAATACACTTAGTTTATTATGAAATGGAGTTTATTGTACTGAAGCAGTGATTAATGATTGTTAAGTCATTAACGAAGGATGTACATCATAGCGTATTAGTGATATGAATTAACCAAGTAGTACATACTAGTTAAGATTCACACGTAATAGTTTAGTACGAAAAGATTTATTATTGTTCCAAACCATATATATATATAAAGTATACATATATAATTCTTCAGGAAGAATGAGTCAATACATCTTAACTCATTATTACTAATATTCCTTAGTATCTATGGGCGTATGATGTCGATGTTTGAGGTACCGATTATGATGTTGAGACGTGGGATGCTGATGTTGTTGTTGGTGAAGCTGATGCTGTTGGTGGTGATGCTGATAGTACTGGTGGTGCTGGTGCTGGTGCTGGTGCTGCTGTTGGTGCTGCTTGTGGTACTTGGTTAGTAAGTGTGAGCCTAGCTACCAAATCGCGCACTATTTCCTCCAGGGTTTCTACTTTACGCTCGAGTCTATGGATTTGTTCTACCCATTCCTCTGTAAGGTTTGTCAATTCTTGATATTTAGTTCGAAGTCTTCTAACTTCTTCTAATAACCCTTTCTGGTTAGAATTCGAGAGTAGAGGACGAATATTGTCGTTGGTTACATCGAGTCGACCTTCGAGGTGGAAAATCCTTGCGAAAAGAGTGAAAACGGTATTGCGAACAGGTTCGCCAGTAAGAGGATCGAGTACTCCGACGTTTGGTGGTAAGTTTGGCTCGTGATAAGGAGTACCTTCTTCATTTCTCCATAGGGTGAGTATTTCGCGAACCCATCCTCATTTTCTAAAGAAATCACGGTAATTGATCGGTGGGTGTGCTCCTGTCACGCTATCTTTGGAGCTAGAAGAACTTGAGGAATTAGGTGAGAAATCCATATTATGTGTTTGGAATAGGGTTTGATATGAAATGGGTGTTGAATATTGAATGATATATTCATCTCCTTGAATACGTATATATAGCAGAAAGATTTCCGTAATTTACGGAGGAAATTTAGGAAAAGTGTTAGACAAGGTCTATTGGGAATAGATATGCTAAGATATGATTTGTCTATACTCTAATAATGGCAGTATGACGTGTCGAGATTATAAAATGATAAGTATGTAATCTAATAATCTTTCGATTAAAGACTTTCAATTCGTATACTGTGATAACCCAATGACATTTCCCGGTTCGCAAACCAATGCATAAAGGCATAAGGCATATAGGTTCGTGATATAACAGGGAGTTATATACGTTTGAGTATGAATTATAGGAGTTTCAAAAATCTTGGATAATATTTCATGTAATACATATGTAATACACAAAACCAGGATTGATGACTAGGTGAGTTGTTCTTAATAAGTTCACCACTTATTAAGTGCGTAAGTGACTAAGTGTTGTATGATCACTATAGTCAGGTTTGATATTGTGCACCATACCCAAACATCTATGCCACCGCCGAGTCACTTGAATGATCAATTGTTACCGGTTGGCCCAGGAATTCTCGACCAAAATCTAAGTTTGGCATTCGAAATCCACAAGCGTCCCATAGTGGTACCAAGGATCACCCTAGGCCTTAAGTAGCGTTGACGTTCGAGTAATTTCACATTATCGTGTATGTTATAATCTTAAGATTTAAGTATAGTTTCTAAGGTATAGTGTAGCATTTATCAATTAAAGGCAACAATTAAAGGCACTATGGTCAAGGAAAGTTGTAGTCCTACATTGCTAAGGTACCTAATTGTATAAGGCACACATAAAATGCAATCCTGGTTCTCTACAACAACCTGCTCTGATACCAATCTGTCACACCCCCAAATTATGGCCTAGGGTATTTGTGACTAATTATATCAAATCACAGTTGTATAAACGAGAACGACTCTATATGAGACGTTTTGAATAAAACATTTATTAATAAAACAGCGGAAGCATTAAAAGTTTTACATCAAATTTAAACTGAAATAATAATAATAGTCTTAATGCAAAGTAAATGTAATGAAATGAAGACTCCATGTAGCAGCATTCAATTCATCAGGTAGCAATCATGGCAATCATCTTATTCGTCACCTGAGACAAAACATGCTTAAAGTGTCAACCAAAAAGGTTGGTGAGTTCATTAGTTTATCAAAATCAATCATTTCCGTTATAATAATAGGCCACAAGATTTCAATTTCATAAATATCCGTACACTAGCAAGTGTATAAAAGCATTCTATAAGTTGTAGGCACCCGGTAACAAGCCTTAACGTTCATGTTTTACCCTCTGAAGTACACCAGATCAGGTGTGTTTAAAATAACCTCGAAGTACTAAAGCATCCCATAGTCAGGATGGGGTTTGTCAGACCCAATAGATCTATCTTTAGGATTCGCGCCTACCGTACATAGACAAGTAGTTTAATGTTACCAAGCTAAGGGTATATTTCTGGTTTAAACCCACATAGAATTAGTTTTAGTACTTGTGCCTATTTCGTAAAACATTTATAAATCAGCGCATGTATTCTCAGCCCAAAAATATATATAAAAAGGGAGCAAATGAAACTCACCTTAAATAGCAGTTGAAGTATTCCACGCAAGAAAGGAAAGTAAAGCAAGTAAGTGACCGAGATATCAACTAGAAGTAGTTCTTTAAGAGAGAAATGAGAGATTAAGGTGTAAGTTTGAAATGAGAAATGTATGTGGTATTTATAGTTGAAAATGTTAGGTAAAAAAAATTAAAATAAAATAAGTAAATCTTAAAAGTTAAAATAAGAAAAATTATTTTGTATTTTTATTAAAAGTAAATCTTAAAAGTTAAAATAAGAAAAAGTAGTTTGTATTTTTACTAAAAGTAAAATCTTAAAAGTTAAAATAAGAAAAAGTAGTTTGTATTTTTATTAAAAGTAAAATCTTAAAAGTTAAAATAAGAAAAAGTATTTTGTATTTTTATTAAAAGTAAATTTTAAAAGTTAAAATAAGAAAAAGTAGTTTGTATTTTTATTAAAAGTAAAATCTTAAAAGTTAAAATAAGAAAAAGTAGTTTATATTTTTATTAAAAGTAAAATCTTAAAAGTTAAAATAAGAAAAAGTATTTTGTATTTTTATTAAAAGTAAATAAGAAAAAGTAGTTTGTATTTTTATTAAAAATAAAATCATAAAAGTTAAAATAAGAAAAAGTAGTTTGTATTTTTATTAAAAGTAAAATCTTAAAAGTTAAAATAAGAAAAAGTATTTTGTATTTTTATTAAAAGTAAATCTTAAAAGTTAAAATAAGAAAAAGTAGTTTGTATTTTTATTAAAAGTAAAATCTTAAAAGTTAAAATAAGAAAAAGTAGTTTGTATTTTTATTAAAAGTAAAATCTTAAAAGTTAAAATAAGAAAAAGTATTTTGTATTTTTATTAAAAGTAAATTTTAAAAGTTAAAATAAAAAAAAATAGTTTGTATTTTTATTAAAAGTAAAATCTTAAAAGTTAAAATAAGAAAAAGTAGTTTGTATTTTTATTAAAAGTAAAATCTTAAAAGTTAAAATAAGAAAAAGTATTTTGTATTTTTATTAAAAGTAAATCTTAAAAGTTAAAATAAGAAAAAGTAGTTTGTATTTTTATTAAAAGTAAAATCATAAAAGTTAAAATAAGAAAAAGTAGTTTGTATTTTTGTATTTATTTATTAAAAGTAGATATAGTTTTGATTTTTTTTTTTTGTATAAAATTCTAAAAAAAAAATTTGTTTAATATATTTCTAAGAACATTTAACATTTTATTTCTATATTTGTTTAATTATTAAATACGAATTTTATATAAAAATTATTATTATATTTAATTTTTATAAAAATTAAAATTTATGATTATTAATTTATAGTTTTTATTAGTTTTATAAATGTTATAATATTATGTATTATTTAGTTAATTATATATTCTATTAACTAAATAACAAAAGTAATATAAATATTATATATATATTCATTGATGTAATTATGTTATATTATATATCATAATCTTATTTATAATATTTATAATTATATTATTTATTTTAAGTGTACGTTTATTCGGTCAACGTTAAATTTATTCGTATATAACAACTCTAGGTATTTTAGTAAAATAGGAAGTCGAAAAGTGAGGGTTGTTATATGGTTTGTTTTAAAAATGAATGCAGTCTTTGAAAAACGTCTCATATAGAGGTCAAAACCTCGCAACGAAATCAATTAACATGGAACGTTTTTAATCAATAAGAACAGGACATTTCAGTTGGTATCCGAGCGTTGGTCTTAGAGAACCAAAATTTTGCATTAGTGTGTCTTATCGAGTTTGTTAGGATGCATTAGTGAGTCTGGACTTCGACCGTGTTTACTTGAAAAATGATTGCTTAACAAATTTTGTTGGAAACTATATATTTTTAACATGTGAATATTATGTGATATATTAATCTCTTAACGCGTTTGGTATTATGTGATAGATGTCTACCTCTAGAACAAGTTCCATTGACTCACCTAATAATAATGAAGAGTCAAATGTAAATTGGAATGATTCGTGGACTGATTCACAAGTTTCCCGAAGAGGAACCGAAAGAAGAGTCGGAACCAGAAGAAGAATCGGAACCGGAAGAAGAATCGGAACAGGATGAAGAAATAGAACCGGTGGGGGAAATAATAAAACGGTTAAGTAAAAGAAAATCCTCAACCAACCGACCAAGGTTAATTATGGTCAATGGTGTTTCCGCTAAGGAAGCAAAATATTGGGAGGATTACCAATTCTCCGATGAATCGGATTCTGACGAGAATTCCGATGATGTTATAGAAATTACCCCAACTGAATTTAAAAAGGCAAAAGAAAATAATAAGGGAAAGGGCATAAAAATAGAGAAATCTAATTCCAACCCCGATGAACTTTATATGTATCGTCAACCCCCGAAGTCCTTAAGTTGTAACAATGACCCGGGAACCTCCAAACCACTAGGTTTTTCTAAACCAATGTGGATAACGACGGCTCGTATTAGGGGAACATCATATATCCCTAGAAACTTGGCAAAACGAACCAAAACTATAACGACCCTCATTTTTTCCATTCTATATTTTTCCAATATTAAAAGCCCAAACAATATAATTAAAACTTAATGATTAAACTTTAATCAACAATTGTTAAGTGTTAAGAGTTAGAAAACATATTAATTAACTTTGTACAAAAATTGACAAGTTAATAAAAGATGAAAATAATAAACTGTTAGTCGACACTCACTGCTAATTAAAATTTATGCATTTATGTAATATTATAACTAATAACCTATAAGTAATAAATAAAAAGTGACATTTATATAAATAATAAAACAATTGGGAACTAAATATATACAAGTCATGAATTAGTAAAAAGAAAATAATACTTATCATGTAGTAAATGTAAAAATAATAATAATAATAATAATAGTAATAATAATGAGACTAAAAAAATCTTACATCCTTATGTTGACTAAAAATAAAGTGTAAACTAGTACATCCTTATGTTGACTAATTATAAACTAGTACCACCTATTGTTGACTAAAAATTATAAAACAAAATAAAATCATTAATTAGAACATCCTTATGTTGACTAACACTCTAATACTTGCACTATATAAACACCTAGTTTCTCATTCACAAATCACACCAAAATCCTCTCTCAAAAACAATCTCTCCCTCTCCCTCTCTTGTGGTATTCGGATCTTCAAGCTTGTTCTTCGTGTTCTTCAAGAATCTTCAAGGAGTTCTTCAAGATTTTCAAGGCTTTGATCTTCCATCTTCATCGTGTTCATCTTTTCTTTGTTAATTATCTTGAATCTTCAAAGGTATAACATAAACCCTAAACTATTTACATAAACTTTGATCTTTGATAATTCATATTCATATTATAAACTTGTTATTCATAAGTATATACATAAACACACCTAGATTTATATATACATATATACATGTAAAAAAAAATATTTATATATATATATATATATACATATATATACGAATTATATATACATATACATATTAAAACCTTAAACCCTAATTACACCTAAACTATAATTCTTAAACCCTAATTAATTAAACTCTAAACATTTATGAAACCCTAGGACATTAATTACTAAACCCTAGTTATTAATTACTACTTTAATTAACTAACCCTAATTAATGAAACCCTAATACTACTTATACTAGTACTTAACATGTATACACTATTACTATTACTAGCACCTATAACCTACTAATTATATTGTAGCACAAAAACATTTTGGGATATGTATTAGAGATGTATAGATCTTCGAACTTTCTTGACGAATGGTTTCTACGAGATTCTAGGCAGAGGGTTTGGATTTCTGATTTAAAGGGTCCTATGGCTCAAGCCCCTAGATCTAAATTAGCCATTCGAAGGGAAAGGGGTGATTGGAAGCTTATCTAATACGGCAAGTATCCTAAAATGGAAACACTCATAAAAGTAGAAACTCTCTAGTCATAGAAACTTAGTAAAATAAGAAACTTTCTAAAAATAGAAACTTTATAAAAATAGTAACTTACTAGGAATAGAAACTTAGTAAAACAAACTATACTTAAACACATACTTAAACTTAAGCATGGGCAAAACACTTAACTACTCTTAAATGTCAATAGGTTGACTTTCCTGCTCACTCGTTCAACTCTCTATTCCGAGGAATAACTCTCTCTACTTACTAAGGTGAATTTCATAGCCCCACTTTTTACTATTTCATTACTGTTTTTAAACTATGGGGTGAGACACATGCTTGCTTTTAAATTTTTAACATGCAATATTTTAATAACAGTTTTACAATATACGTGAATTCATAGCCCCACTTTTTACTGTTTCATAACTGTTTTATAACTTTTGGGGTGAGAATACATGCACAACTTTTATAACTGTTTTACACGTATTAACTATTAAACTGTGATATGTTGGACTATGACCAGCAAGCTCCCAACCGATAAGTATAAACGATAACTTGTTACGGGGTAAACTTGAAAGTCTAGTCTAAATATCAGTACTTACACGTATCTACTATTAAACTGTGATATGTTGGGCTATGACCAGCAAGCCCCCAACCGACAAGTATAAACGATAACTTGACACGGGGTAAACTTGAAAGTCTAGTCTAAATATCAGTACCAACTGTTAAAACTATGCTATACCCGGCTATGTCCGACTAAGTCCCTACAGTGATATTTTTAAGTGCTGCAGCATGCTTATTTATTGGGGGTAGGCCTATCGGGAGTAACGTCCCCGATACATTTGACTCAGTCTTTGTATTACTTGATAATGAAATTTAAACCGACAAGGACAGACACAACTTGTCATGGGGCAAACTTGAACGTTTAGTCTAAATATCACGCACTGGCATAACTTTTGGATCTGCGAGATCTACTTTTTGATCCTGCGGGAGATCAACTTTACAACTAAATCTTGTGGTCTAAAAACAACGATAACTACTTTTGTTAAACCTATGAACTTCACTCAACCTTTTTGGTTGACACTTTAGCATGTTTTGTCTCAGGTGCTGTTTGATTCAAGCTTTCTTATCTACTACTTATGTGATGCTACTTGGACTTAGGATCAAGAGATATCGCATTTATTACTTCTGCATATGAACAATTACTTTATCGTTATTTCCATTATTGTAACGACATTTCATTTTCCGCTGCGTACTCAATAAAGTTAAATTTTCTCATTTAGTATTGTTCTCGTATTATAATATGTTGGTTTATTTGATATTAGTAACGTTTCTTCCAGACCCTATTGGGAGGATGTTACAGATTGGTATCAGAGCATAACCAGGCTGTTATAGAGAACCAGGATTGCAATTTTATGTGTGCCTTACTTGCTAGCTAGGGTGCCTTAGCAATCTAGGAAACTATAACCTTTCCTGCCTTACACTTAAAGCACTTAGGATTGCCTTATAATCTTAACAATCATGCTTTACCAAACTTGACTTAAAGATTCTAATCAAAGTCTCTTTCCTAATGTAGGACTACAACTTTTCTTGACCATAGTGCCTTTAATTGTTGCCTTTAACTGTTAAATGCTACACTATACTTTATAAACTTTACTTATCTTAGAATGACGAGCTAATCTAAGAACTCTGCTCACTTTCCTGAGTACTATCCAATTACACCACCGCATCTAAATGCGACACAATGATTTCAGAAATTTTTGACATTCATAAGTCATCTATCATGGTTATGTGTATTACATATGTATTACATGAAATATTATCCATGATTTTGAAACTCTTATAATTGTTACTACTCACACACAAACGTATATAACTCCCTGTTATATCACGTACCTATATGCCTTATGCCTTTATGCATCGGTTTATGAATCGAAAAATGTCATTGGGTTATCACAGTATACGAATTGAAAGTCTTTAATCAAAAGATTATTAGATTACATACTTATCACTTTATGATCTCGACACGTCATACTGCCATTATTAAAGTATAGACACATCATATCTTATTATATCTTATCGTATCTATCCCAATAGATTTTGTCTAACACTTTTCCTAAATTCCCTCCGTAAATTACGGAAATCTTTTTGCTATATACACGTATTCGAGGAGACGAATATATCATCCAGTATTCAACACTAATCTCATATCAAAAACCCTAATTCCAAACACATAATATGGATTCCTCGAACTCTTCGAGCTCCAATGGCAGCGTAACCGGAATGAACCAACCAATCAGCCATCATCTATTTTGGATGAATTGGGGATGGGTTCGTAGTAAACTTAATCAATGGAGACAAGAAGAAGGTGATCCCTTCCACCAACCGAATTCACCTCTTGGTGAAGAACCTGAAGCACTTACTGGCGAACCCGTTCGGAACACTATTTTCACCCTCATTTCCAGGATATCCAGTCACGAATATATAATATCTAAAATTTTAGATCTTATTCATCCACTTGTCCGAACCGCCAATCATCCCGGAATAATAGAAGAAGTCAACGAGCTTCGCGCTCGAGTAGTGGCTCTGGAGAATATGGTGCGAAACCTACGAACACCAGCAGCAGCACCAGCAGCATAACCAGTACCACCAGTACCATCAACATCGCCACCAACATCACCACCAACATCACCAGCTTCACCAACGACAACATCCGCATTCCACGCCTCAACATCGCACTCAGTACCTCAAACATCAACATCATACGCCCCATAGATACCAAGGAATATTATTAATAATGAGTTAAGATGTATTGACTCATTCTTCCTGAAGAATTACATATGTATACTTTATATATATGGATTGGAACAATAATAAATCTTTTCGTACTAAGCTATTACGTGTGAATCTTAACTAGTATGTACTACATGGTTAATTCATATCACAATATGCTATGATGTACATCTTTTGTTAATAACTTAACAATCGTTAATCATTGCTTCAATACAATAAACTCCATTTCGTAATAAACCAAGTGTATTACTCAAATATATGATTGATTGTATACTTTAATTTTCGATGTACTCGAAACTTTCTAGAAAATATCATTAGTGCCTTATGAATTTCACAAGAATTCCAAGAGCACCAACATCATATACCGAAGTATATCAATAACAATGAACGATTAAGTATTAATTCATAACTTCATTAGCGAAATATTTCACGACAATTATGAAATCTCTAAGGTTTTGGAGATTATTTATTCTCGTTTCAACAGCAAATCAAATGAGTTTAATATTATATTAGCTCATTAAAACCATGATTACATCTGAAGAATACATATATGAACGTATATCTTCTCTTTTGTACAAACTGTTAATTGTAAAAAATATTTTAACGGGTAGGTAAAACCCGAGAGATATTCATATCTCATATAAATATGTTACATTGTACATTCTTCCATTCTGATTCAGCAGTTGTTAACTATACTACTTACATTCACATGATATATGTATATGTTCACCAAAGAAAAACCATTTTCATACAAATTCAGTTACATACTCTGATTTTGACATATCGAAACTTAAGTAAAGCTTTAGCAAGTGTTATCTTCCTAAAGATCACTACATTCATGAATTATATTCATTCGTATTCTATGATGAATTATCAAATCAAACCACCGAACTTACCATTCCTTACTTTTGAAAATCACAACATTTCTTCGTCAACCGTTAGATCCATTGATGGATGCATCTTACGCTTAAACACTTCAAATTTAAAATTCTTGAAAACATCCTTTGAATCTTGACGATCGCAATCAGCGTTTAATCATCTAAAAATGAAATTTCTTGAAACCATT
The DNA here is from genome assembly GCF_046630445.1 of Rutidosis leptorrhynchoides. Classification (NCBI taxonomy): domain Eukaryota; kingdom Viridiplantae; phylum Streptophyta; class Magnoliopsida; order Asterales; family Asteraceae; genus Rutidosis; species Rutidosis leptorrhynchoides. Next base: position 207,825,802 of record NC_092340.1, read on the forward strand.
TCGGATTGATAACCGATGATTCAAATATGGCTGCATTAAATGCAGAGGAAACAGAAAAATTGTAGATGGTCTTAAGGGCCAACAGTTTGATAATAAAGAATGGTACGTTGGAAAAGCTCAAAAGAAAATTTGGAACTGAAAAACGGATTGAGCTAACCATGGAGGAGACCAAGGACAAACACAAGGGTCAAACCCTATATTCAAAGAATCCAGGTAATTTTGGATCCGGTGAAATCTTTAGAGAATATCTTGCTCCGAAGTCATGTTAAAAGCTTGCGGAAAATTTTTCTTCATCAACTTTCGAACTTAGAAATTCCAAAATATCATCATAAATATCCTCTATATTTCGAAAGATATCTTCATAACGATTCATGTCCGCAATTAAGTATCTCTTTGCGATATCTTTATAAAGGAAACTGTTTTAGTTTCTATATTCTGTAAAATTCGAGTTTAAATTATAAATGCTTTGAAGAAGTGTTGGGAATTGAAGCATGAGTTAGTATAATATAATGACGTCAGGCCAACGTGATTATATTACAGTAAGTCATGCTAAGTTTTTAATGGAAGATGATGATTCATAGATTTTATAATCATCATTTTCCATGTTACACGACTCTTACATTCTATTTAACCTCTAAATATATCAAGAACATATTTTTCTTGATGATTCGGTCTTTTTCGGATATTCTGGTAATATGACAAATCAAATCGTGCTATTACATTTCCTTTCTACTTTATATATTATGATCATTCGAAACTTCATACCTATGAATTCTGGACCATTACTCGCTTGACTTGAAGTCGGGAAGAAGAAACAAAAGCATAAAGCTCCGACATATAAGGGAAAATATAAAGCCCGATAACGACTCCGAAATTACAAACCGTGTATATCAATGCGTATAGCAATATAAAGACACGGGATAATTAAAAACACTATAACCCCAAGAGCATAGTAGAAGTAAACAGATTCCTCTGGCGGTAAAAGAAAAAGAAGAATGACTGCATAGATGGTCAATATAATAACCAGGATCAGAACTGGATTAAGCATTTTCTTAATCTTTTGGAAGTTTGAATTGAGAAAGAAAGTATAGAAGTGGTGAAGATAATGAAACGAAAGAAGCTAATTTATAGCAAAATTCCAAACACATCAATCGAGGCAAATCACCGCATTTAATCAAACAAATCTCAAAATTTCGTAAATACCGGAGAATCAAATCTTATAGATTACGAAGATTTCCTTTAATTCCTTGAATTCCGGAAATCAATCGTGACTACGTCAAAAGTTAAGGCGAACATTTAATTTTCTCATTTCACTCTTTTATGATAGCTTCATTTATACTCTTCCTATAAACGAATCGTTTTATCCATATTATTCAATAGTGATAAAACTTTATTTTTCAACTTATATTCATCATTAAAATATTCTTGTTGTAAACAATGAAGATCTCTATCAAATTTCATGACTGTAATTTTCACGAACTCCTCTTTGTTTGTCTGCCCTAATATTGTGGCATAAAATGCTCAAGGTTTTAAATGAGCTCAGTACTATTCATAACACATTTCATGTATCCAATTTACTGAAATGACTTGTATAACATCATCATTTTGAATGATATTCGCATTAATGATAAAATGCACTTCGTTGAATAACCTATAGAAATCATGGAAGGAGAGGTCAAACAAACGCGTAAAAGAAATATACCTATCGTTAAAGTCCGTTGGAATTCGCGTAGAGGCCCCGAATATACCTGGGAACGCAAAGACCATATGAAACGGAAATATCCCCATCTCTTCTCAACTGCCGATGCAAACGAGGAAACTACCTAAAAACTTCGGGACGAAGTTTTCAATAACGGGGAGGTACTATAACGACCCTCATTTTTTCCATTCTATATTTTTCCAATATTAAAAGCCCAAACAATATAATTAAAACTTAATGATTAAACTTTAATCAACAATTGTTAAGTGTTAAGAGTTAGAAAACATATTAATTAACTTTGTACAAAAATTGACAAGTTAATAAAAGATGAAAATAATAAACTGTTAGTCGACACTCACTGCTAATTAAAATTTATGCATTTATGTAATATTATAACTAATAACCTATAAGTAATAAATAAAAAGTGACATTTATATAAATAATAAAACAATTGGGAACTAAATATATACAAGTCATGAATTAGTAAAAAGAAAATAATACTTATCATGTAGTAAATGTAAAAATAATAATAATAATAATAATAGTAATAATAATGAGACTAAAAAAATCTTACATCCTTATGTTGACTAAAAATAAAGTGTAAACTAGTACATCCTTATGTTGACTAATTATAAACTAGTACCACCTATTGTTGACTAAAAATTATAAAACAAAATAAAATCATTAATTAGAACATCCTTATGTTGACTAACACTCTAATACTTGCACTATATAAACACCTAGTTTCTCATTCACAAATCACACCAAAATCCTCTCTCAAAAACAATCTCTCCCTCTCCCTCTCTTGTGGTATTCGGATCTTCAAGCTTGTTCTTCGTGTTCTTCAAGAATCTTCAAGGAGTTCTTCAAGATTTTCAAGGCTTTGATCTTCCATCTTCATCGTGTTCATCTTTTCTTTGTTAATTATCTTGAATCTTCAAAGGTATAACATAAACCCTAAACTATTTACATAAACTTTGATCTTTGATAATTCATATTCATATTATAAACTTGTTATTCATAAGTATATACATAAACACACCTAGATTTATATATACATATATACATGTAAAAAAAAATATTTATATATATATATATATATACATATATATACGAATTATATATACATATACATATTAAAACCTTAAACCCTAATTACACCTAAACTATAATTCTTAAACCCTAATTAATTAAACTCTAAACATTTATGAAACCCTAGGACATTAATTACTAAACCCTAGTTATTAATTACTACTTTAATTAACTAACCCTAATTAATGAAACCCTAATACTACTTATACTAGTACTTAACATGTATACACTATTACTATTACTAGCACCTATAACCTACTAATTATATTGTAGCACAAAAACATTTTGGGATATGTATTAGAGATGTATAGATCTTCGAACTTTCTTGACGAATGGTTTCTACGAGATTCTAGGCAGAGGGTTTGGATTTCTGATTTAAAGGGTCCTATGGCTCAAGCCCCTAGATCTAAATTAGCCATTCGAAGGGAAAGGGGTGATTGGAAGCTTATCTAATACGGCAAGTATCCTAAAATGGAAACACTCATAAAAGTAGAAACTCTCTAGTCATAGAAACTTAGTAAAATAAGAAACTTTCTAAAAATAGAAACTTTATAAAAATAGTAACTTACTAGGAATAGAAACTTAGTAAAACAAACTATACTTAAACACATACTTAAACTTAAGCATGGGCAAAACACTTAACTACTCTTAAATGTCAATAGGTTGACTTTCCTGCTCACTCGTTCAACTCTCTATTCCGAGGAATAACTCTCTCTACTTACTAAGGTGAATTTCATAGCCCCACTTTTTACTATTTCATTACTGTTTTTAAACTATGGGGTGAGACACATGCTTGCTTTTAAATTTTTAACATGCAATATTTTAATAACAGTTTTACAATATACGTGAATTCATAGCCCCACTTTTTACTGTTTCATAACTGTTTTATAACTTTTGGGGTGAGAATACATGCACAACTTTTATAACTGTTTTACACGTATTAACTATTAAACTGTGATATGTTGGACTATGACCAGCAAGCTCCCAACCGATAAGTATAAACGATAACTTGTTACGGGGTAAACTTGAAAGTCTAGTCTAAATATCAGTACTTACACGTATCTACTATTAAACTGTGATATGTTGGGCTATGACCAGCAAGCCCCCAACCGACAAGTATAAACGATAACTTGACACGGGGTAAACTTGAAAGTCTAGTCTAAATATCAGTACCAACTGTTAAAACTATGCTATACCCGGCTATGTCCGACTAAGTCCCTACAGTGATATTTTTAAGTGCTGCAGCATGCTTATTTATTGGGGGTAGGCCTATCGGGAGTAACGTCCCCGATACATTTGACTCAGTCTTTGTATTACTTGATAATGAAATTTAAACCGACAAGGACAGACACAACTTGTCATGGGGCAAACTTGAACGTTTAGTCTAAATATCACGCACTGGCATAACTTTTGGATCTGCGAGATCTACTTTTTGATCCTGCGGGAGATCAACTTTACAACTAAATCTTGTGGTCTAAAAACAACGATAACTACTTTTGTTAAACCTATGAACTTCACTCAACCTTTTTGGTTGACACTTTAGCATGTTTTGTCTCAGGTGCTGTTTGATTCAAGCTTTCTTATCTACTACTTATGTGATGCTACTTGGACTTAGGATCAAGAGATATCGCATTTATTACTTCTGCATATGAACAATTACTTTATCGTTATTTCCATTATTGTAACGACATTTCATTTTCCGCTGCGTACTCAATAAAGTTAAATTTTCTCATTTAGTATTGTTCTCGTATTATAATATGTTGGTTTATTTGATATTAGTAACGTTTCTTCCAGACCCTATTGGGAGGATGTTACAAAAACCGAAGAAGAAGAAACAAGCGAGTCGGAATAAGATAGTTGTATTCGTGTGGTGTAATATAAGTAATATAGTGTGCTTATGCTTTAAGATATATGTAAAAATTGCTTGTATTAATAAGTATTTTTTTTTTATGAATCTAACTCTTGTCTATTTTACAGTATAAAAACACAAAATGGATAGACAACCCAATATTTTAAGAGACCTACCCGGAGACATGATTGATGAAATCTTGTCTAGAGTCGGTCAGAATTCTTAGGCACAACTATTTAAGGCGAGATCAGTTTGTAAGATATTCGAAGAACGTTCCAAGAATGCCTTGGTTTATAAAAGGCTTTCGTTCGAAAGATGGGGGATATCACATTGGGAAATCCATAAGTTACGATGTGTTTACTTTGACGCATATATTGCGGGGAACCCAAATGCTATCTTACGCAATGGGTTAAGAAATTATTTTGACTCAATATATCCGAATATTGGACTTCGTGATTTAGAAAAAGCGGCTAACATGCAACATAAAGAAGCATGTTATGCTTACGGATTAGTAATGTTCGCTTCTCACCAAAGTGAGAACAAGAACATCGGGCTACAACTATTAAACAAAACGTTCCCACAAGTGACGGAGTCAGTAATTGGGGTAAGAAATGAGGTTTTTAGATTGTTACGGGACTGTTGGACATTACGTAACCCTCGTCCCTTTGACGACGTTACAACACGCTGTCTTATCAACGGCCATAACGGTTATGTTCCACAAGACCAAGGATGGGAAGTAATCCTAGTAAAACCAGAATGCATGACTTGTTTCTGGACGTATGAATTACGTGTCTTTATTGCCTTTGCTGAACGACTTGTGTACTAGCTAGAATTATCTTCACAACTATCTTGTATCAAAGTTATTGTGTGCTATATTTCATGCTTTATGTAAAATAAGCGGTATTGTAAGTTTGTAAAATATTGTATAAAAGTTTGAACGCGAAATATTATTATAATCAGTTTTTCATATAGAATTGTAGTAGTTGAATTGTATATTAGCTACTAAGTATGAACTTAACGGGTAGGTACTACCCGAATTTAAACTTATAAAACGCTAATATGAAGAAAAGGCTTTTATAAATGAGTTCATATTATGCTACGAAATACTATTAACTACTCTTAATATTCTGTATGATTAACTTGTTCCATTTGACTATTTTGAAGGAAATGGCACCGACTACTCGACACACCGTGAATATGAATGAAGAGGAATTCCGTACTTTTCTAACTTCAAACATAGCCGCAGTACAGGCTGTGCTACATACCAACAATAACCTTGGATCTAGCAGTACAGGAAATCGTGTAAGATGCACCTACAAAGAATTCACTGCCTGCAAACCTTTGGAATTTGATGGAACCGAAATACCGATCGGATTGAAACGGTGGACCGAGAAGGTCGAATCGGTGTTTGCCATAAGTAAGTGTACTGATGAGGACAAAGTGAAGTACGCTACGCATACCTTCACAGGTTCTGCGTTAACATGGTGGAATACCTATCTAGAGCAAGTGGGACTAGATGATGCGTACGCACTACCGTGGTCAGCATTCAAGCACTTGATGAATGAGAAGTACCGTCCCAGAACCGAGGTCAATAAGCTCCAGACAGAACTTAGAGGGTTACGAACCCAAGGATTTGATGTTACCACGTACGAAAGACGATTCACAGAATTGTGCCTATTGTGTCCGGGAGCGTTCGAAGATGAGGAAGAGAAGATCGACGCGTTTGTGAAAGGATTACCGGAAAGAATCCAAGAAGATATAAGTTCACACGAGCCCGCCTCCATACAACAGGCATGTAGAATGGCTCACAAACTAGTGAACCAGATTGAGGAAAGAATTAAAGAACAGACGGCTGAAGAGGCCAATGTGAAGCAAGTCAAAAGAAAGTGGGAGGAAAACGGTGATAAGAATCACCAATACAACAACAACAGCAATTACAACAATAATCGCAACAATTATCCCAACAATCGCAACATCAATCGCAACTACAACAAACGGCCCAACAACAACAACAACAACAACAACAGCAACTACAACAATCATCCCAATAACAATAATAACCGCAACAACAACAACAATCAGAAGCAGCTATGCCAAAGGTGTGAAAAGTATCACTCGGGGTTCTGCACCAAATTTTGCAACAAGTGTAAAAGAAATGGTCATAGCGCGGTGAAGTGTGAGGTCTACGGACCAGGGGTTAATAGAACGAAAGGAACAAATGGTGTCGGAACGAGTAATGGCGGAGCAAGTTGTGTCGGAGCAAGTTATGCCAATGTAGTTTGTTATAAATGTGGAAAACCGGGCCACATTATTAGAAATTGCCCGAACCAGGAGAACACGAATGGACAAGGCCGCGGAAGAGTTTTCAATATTAATGCGGCAGAGGCACAGGAAGACCCGGAGCTTGTTACGGGTACGTTTCTTATTGACAATAAATCTGCTTACGTTTTATTTGATTCAGGTGCGGATAGAAGCTATATGAGTAGAGATTTTTGTGCTAAATTAAGTTGTCCATTGACGCCTTTGGATAGTAAATTTTTACTAGAATTAGCAAATGGTAAATTAATTTCAGCAGATAATATATGTCGGAATCGAGAAATTAAACTGGTTAGCGAAACATTTAAGATTGACTTGATACCAGTAGAGTTAGGGAGTTTTGATGTGATAATCGGTATGGACTGGTTGAAAGAAGTGAAAGCAGAGATTGTTTGTTACAAAAATGCAATTCGCATTATACGAGAAAAAGGAAAACCCTTAATGGTGTACGGAGAAAAGGGCAACACGAAGCTACATCTTATTAGTAATTTGAAGGCACAAAAACTAATAAGAAAAGGTTGCTATGCTGTTCTAGCACACGTCGAGAAAGTACAAACTGAAGAAAAGAGCATCAATGATGTTCCCGTCGCAAAAGAATTTCCCGATGTATTTCCGAAAGAATTACCGGGATTACCCCCACATCGATCCGTTGAATTTTAAATAGATCTTGTACCAGGAGCTGCACCAATAGCTCGTGCTCCTTACAGACTCGCACCCAGCGAGATGAAAGAACTGCAAAGCCAATTACAAGAACTTTTAGAGCATGGTTTCATTCGACCAAGCACATCACCGTGGGGAGCTCCTGTTTTGTTTGTCAAGAAGAAAGATGGTACATTCAGGTTGTGTATCGACTACCGAGAGTTGAACAAACTTACCATCAAGAACCGCTACCCACTACCGAGAATCGACGACTTATTTGATCAGCTACAAGGCTCGTCTGTTTATTCAAAGATTGACTTACGTTCCGGGTATCATCAAATGAGGGTGAAAGAAGATGATATTCCAAAGACTGCTTTCAGAACATGTTACGGTCATTACGAGTTTATGGTCATGCCATTTGGTATAACTAATGCACCAGCTGTGTTCATGGACCTTATGAACCGAGTGTGTGGACCATACCTTGACAAGTTTGTCATTGTTTTCATTGATGACATACTTATTTACTCAAAGAATGACCAAGAACACGGTGAACATTTGAGAAAGGCGTTAGAAGTATTGAGGAAGGAAGAATTGTAGGCTAAATTTTCAAAGTGTGCATTTTGGTTGGAAGAAGTTCAATTTCTCGGTCACATAGTGAACAAAAAAGGTATTAAGGTGGATCCGGCAAAGATAGAAACTGTTGAAAAGTGGGAAACCCCGAAAACTCCGAAACACATACGCCAGTTTTTAGGACTAGCTGGTTACTACAGAAGGTTCATCCAAGACTTTTCTAGAATAGCAAAACCCTTGACTGCATTAACGCATAAAGGGAAGAAATTTGAATGGAAGGATGAACAAGAGAAAGCGTTTCAGTTATTGAAGAAAAAGCTAACTACGGCACCTATATTGTCATTGCCTGAAGGGAATGATGATTTTGTGATTTATTGTGACGCATCAAGGAAAGGTCTCGGTTGTGTATTAATGCAACGAACGAAGGTGATTGCTTATGCGTCTAGACAATTGAAGATTCACGAGCAAAATTATACGACGCATGATTTGGAATTAGGCGCGGTTGTTTTTGCATTAAAGACTTGGAGGCACTACTTATATGGGGTCAAAAGTATTATATATACCGACCACAAAAGTCTTCAACACATATTTAATCAAAAACAACTGAATATGAGGCAGCGTAGGTGGATTGAATTGTTGAATGATTACGACTTTGAGATTCGTTACCACCCGGGGAAGGGAAATGTGGTAGCCGATGCCTTGAGCAGGAAGGACAGAGAACCCATTCGAGTAAAATCTATGAATATAATGATTCATAATAACTTTACTACTCAAATAAAGGAGGCGCAACAAGGAGTTTTAAAAGAGGGAAATTTAAAGGATGAAATACCCAAAGGATCGGAGAAGCATCTTAATATTCTGGAAGACGGAACCCGGTATAGGGCTGAAAGGATTTGGGTACCAAAATTTGGAGATATGAGAGAAATGGTACTTAGAGAAGCTCATAAAACCAGATACTCAATACATCCTGAAACGGGGAAGATGTACAAGGATCTCAAGAAACATTTTTTGTGGCCGGGTATGAAAGTTGATGTTGCTAAATACGTAAGAGAATGTTTGACGTGTTCTAAGGTCAAAGCTGATCATCAGAAACCATCAGGTCTACTTCAACAACCTGAAATCCCGAAATGGAAATGGGAAAACATTACCATGGATTTCATCACTAAATTGCCAAGGACTGCAAGTGGTTTTGATACTATTTGGGTAATAGTTGATCGTCTCACCAAATCAGCACACTTCCTGCCAATAAGAGAAGATGACAAGATGGAGAAGTTAGCATGACTGTATTTAAAGGAAGTCGTCTCCAGACATGGAATACCAATCTCTATTATCTCTGATAGGGATGGCAGATTTATTACAAGATTCTGACAGACATTACAGCAAGCATTAGGAACTCGTCTAGACATGAGTACTGCCTATCATCCACAAACTGATGGGCAGAGCGAAAGGACGATACAAACGCTTGAAGACATGCTACGAGCATGTGTTATTGATTTCGGAAACAGTTGGGATCGACATCTACCGTTAGCAGAATTTTCCTACAACAACAGCTACCATTCAAGCATTGAGATGGCGCCGTTTGAAGCACTTTATGGTAGAAAGTGCAGGTCTCCAATTTGTTGGAGTGAAGTGGGGGATAGACAGATTACGGGTCCGGAGATTATACAAGAAACTACCGAGAAGATCATCCAAATTCAACAACGGTTGAAAACCGCCCAAAGTCGACAAAAGAGCTACGCTGACATTAAAAGAAAAGATATAGAATTTGAAATTGGAGAGATGGTCATGCTTAAAGTTGCACCTTGGAAAGGCGTTGTTCGATTTGGTAAACGAGGGAAATTAAATCCAAGGTATATTGGACCATTCAAGATTATTGATCGTGTCGGACCAGTAGCTTACCGACTTGAGTTACCTCAACAACTCACGGCTGTACATAACACTTTCCACGTCTCGAATTTGAAGAAATGTTTTGCTAAAGAAGATCTCACTATTTCGTTAGATGAAATCCAAATCAACAAAAAACTCCAATTCATCGAAGAACCCGTCGAAATAATGGATCGTGAGGTTAAAAGACTTAAGCAAAACAAGATACCAATTGTTAAGGTTCGATGGAATGCTCGTAGAGGACCCGAGTTCACCTGGGAGCGTGAAGATCAGATGAATAAGAAATACCCGCATCTATTTCCAGAAGATTCGTCAACACCTTCAACAGCTTAAAATTTCGGGACGAAATTTATTTAACGGGTAGGTACTGTAGTGACCCGAACTTTTCCATGTTTATATATATTAATTGAGATTGATATTTACATGATTAAATGTTTCCAACATGTTAAGCAATCAAACTTGTTAAGACTTGATTAATTGAAATATGTTTCATATAGACAATTGACCACCCAAGTTGACCGGCGATTCACGAACGTTAAAACTTGTAAAAACGACATGACGATATATATATATATGGATATACATATGGTTAACATGAGATTATGATAAGTAAGTATCTCCATAAGTATATTAACAATGAGTTATATACATATAAACAAGACTACTAACTTAAGGATTTCGAAACGAGACATATATGTAACGATTATCATTGTAACGACATTTAAATGTATATATATCATATTAAGATATATTAATATATCATAATATCATGATAATATAATAATTTAACATCTCATTAGATATAATAAACAATGGGTTAACAACATTAATTGAGATCGTTAACTTAAAGGTTTCAAAACAACACTTACATGTAACGACTAACGATGACTTAACGACTCAGTTAAAATGTATATACAAGTAGTGTATTTAGATGTATTAAAATACTTTTGGAAGACATCAAGAAATATATCAAAACACTCATACTTAACGAAAATGGTTACAGTTACTTTTCCATTCTTTTCTTTCATCAAGAATTCTAGTCGTGTTCTTACCCGTATTATACACAGCTTCAAAACGTACTTACTATGAGTATATACCAATAGGAACTAGCATGGGATTCCACTCTTGATTATGTCATGTATTACTAATCAATTTTAACTTCTACCATGAGCTAGTCAACTAACTAGAACTCCTTTTAACCCCACTCACCACTCACCAATTACCACTCATCATTCACTCCATTTCACTTCCAATTCTCTTTCTAATTCTCTCTCAACACACACACACACACACACACTATTATGAACGTATTTTTCCAGTAGTTAATCATCATCTTCATCAAAAATCACTTCAAGAATCAAGCTATAATCATCATAGGAAGAACACTTCAAGAACACTTCAAAAATCCCTTCAAGTTTACTAATTTACTTCCAAGCTTTCTAATCCATTCCAAGTAATCATCTAAGATCAAGAAACCTTTGTTATATACAGTAGGTTATCTTTCTTATTCAAGGTAATATTCATATTCAAACTTTGATTCAATTTCTATAACTATAAACTATCTTAATTCGAGTAAAAATCTTACTTGAACTTGTTTTTGTGTCATGATCCTACTTCAAGAACTTTCAAGCCATCCAAGATCCTTTGAAGCTAGATAATTTCTTGTCACTTCCAGTAGGTTTACCTACTAAACTTGAGGTAGTAATGATGTTCATAACATCATTCGATTCATATATATAAAACTATCTTATTCGAAGGTTTAAACTCGTAATCACTAGAACATAGCTTAGTTAATTCTAAATTTGTTCGCAAACAAAAGTTAATCCTTCTAACTTGACTTTTAAAATTAACTAAACACATGTTCTATATCTATATGATATGCTAACTTAATGATTTAAAACCTGGAAACACGAAAAACACCGTAAAACCGGATTTACGCCGTCGTAGTAACACCGCGGGCTGTTTTGGGTTAGTTAATTAAAAACTATGATAAACTTTGATTTAAAAGTTGTTATTCTGATAAAATGATTTTTATTATGAACATGAAACTATATCTAAAAATTATGGTTAAACTCAAAGTGGAATTATGTTTTCTAAAATGGTCATCTAGACGTCGTTCTTTCGACTGAAATGACTACCTTTAAAAAAACGACTTGTAAATTATTTTTCCGACTATAAACCTATACTTTTTCTGTTTAGATTCATAAAATAGAGTTCAATATGAAACCATAGCAATTTGATTTACTCAAAACGGATTTAAAATGAAGAAGTTATGGGTAAAACAAGATTGGATAATTTTTCTCATTTTAGCTACGTGAAAATTGGTAACAAATCTATTCCAACCATAACTTAATCAACTTGTATTGTATATTATGTAATTTTGAGATACCATAGACACGTATACAATGTTTCGACCTATCATGTCGACACATCTATATATATTTCGAAACAACCATAGACACTCTATATGTGAATGTTGGAGTTAGCTATACAGGGTTGAGGTTGATTCCAAAATATATATAGTTTGATTTGTGATCAATACTGAGATACGTATACACTGGGTCATGGATTGATTCAAGATAATATTTATCGATTTATTTCTGTACATCTAACTGTGGACAACTAGTTGTAGGTTACTAACGAGGACAGCTGACTTAATAAACTTAAAACATCAAAATATATTAAAAGTGTTGTAAATATATTTTGAACATACTTTAATATATATGTATATATTGTTATAGGTTCGTGAATCAACAGTGGCCAAGTCTTACTTCTCGACGAAGTAAAAATCTGTGAAAGTGAGTTATAGTCCCACTTTTAAAATCTAATATTTTTGGGATGAGAATACATGCAGATTTTATAAATGATTTACAAAATAGACACAAGTACGTGAAACTACATTCTATGGTTGAATTATTGAAATCGAATATGCCCCTTTTTATTAAGTCTGGTAATCTAAGAATTAGGGAACAGACACCCTAATTGACGCGAATCCTAAAGATAGATCTATTGGGCCTAACAAACCCCATCCAAAGTACCGGATGCTTTAGTACTTCGAAATTTATATCATATCCGAAGGGTGTCCCGGAATGATGGGGATATTCTTATATATGCATCTTGTTAATGTCGGTTACCAGGTGTTCACCATATGAATGATTTTTATCTCTATGTATGGGATGTGTATTGAAATATGAAATCTTGTGGTCTATTATTATAATTTGATATATATAGGTTAAACCTATAACTCACCAACATTTTTGTTGACGTTTTAAGCATGTTTATTCTCAGGTGATTATTAAGAGCTTCCGCTGTCGCATACTTAAATAAGGACGAGATTTGGAGTCCATGCTTGTATGATATTGTGTAAAAACTGCATTCAAGAAACTTATTTTGTTGTAACATATTTGTATTGTAAACCATTATGTAATGGTCGTGTGTAAACAGGATATTTTAGATTATCATTATTTGATAATCTACGTAAAGCTTTTTAAAACCTTTATCTATGAAATAAAGGTTATGGTTTGTTTTAAAAATGAATGCAGTCTTTGAAAAACGTCTCATATAGAGGTCAAAACCTCGCAACGAAATCAATTAATATGGAACGTTTTTAATCAATAAGAACGGGACATTTCAATCTATATCCAAATAAGAGTAATTCCCCCCTTTGAACCGGTGATGGCTAGTAATTTGACTCCATACACCATGTGTATCAAAATTTTCATCTATCTTTCTACCATTTAGTATCAACCCTCTACAATCGACAGATGCTAACTCCTCAGGCGTATATATACGTAAAGCCTGAGCCATGTCTAGTAAAGACATGTGGCGCATCGAACCTCCTAACAAAAATCTAATAAAAGATCGATCGGTTAAACTAGTTACCCGATCTTTTAATTCTATACTACACAACAATTCTTCACACCATACTTTATATACAGGTCTACGCATGGTGAATAAACGTACCCAGTCGTTAAAAGTAGAATTACCATACCTCTGTGCAAGTAATTCCCTAATTGGCCCGGCCAATTCTACAGCTTCTAATGGTCCCCATTCTATGACCCTAGGTACCTCAACAGCTTTAGAATGAAGAGTATGCAATCCCCGTTGGTATTTTTGTAGTGACCCGAACTTTTCCATATTTATTTATATTAATTGAGATTGATATTTACATGATTAAATGTTTCCAACATGTTAAGCAATCAAACTTGTTAAGACTTGATTAATTGAAATATGTTTCATATAGACAATTGACCACCCAAGTTGACCGGCGATTCACGAACGTTAAAACTTGTAAAAACGACATGACGATATATATATGGATATACATATGGTTAACATGAGATTATGATAAGTAAGTATCTCCATAAGTATATTAACAATGAGTTATATACATATAAACAAGACTACTAACTTAAGGATTTCGAAACGAGACATATATGTAACGATTATCGTTGTAACGACATTTAAATGTATATATATCATATTAAGATATATTAATATATCATAATATCATGATAATATAATAATTTAACATCTCATTAGATATAATAAACAATGGGTTAACAACATTAATTGAGATCGTTAACTTAAAGGTTTCAAAACAACACTTACATGTAACGACTAACGATGACTTAACGACTCAGTTAAAATGTATATACATGTAGTGTATTTAGATGTATTAAAATACTTTTGGAAGACTTCAAGACATATATCAAAACACTCATACTTAACGAAAATGGTTACAGTTACTTTTCCATTCTTTTCTTTCATCAAGAATTCTAGTCGTATTCTTACCCGTATTATACACAGCTTCAAAACGTACTTACTATGAGTATATACCAATAGGAACTAGCATGGGATTCCACTCTTGATTATGTCATGTATGACTAATCAATTTTAACTTCTACCATGAGCTAGTCAACTAACTAGAACTCCTTTTAACCCCACTCACCACTCACCAATTACCACTCATCATTCACTCCATTTCACTTCCAATTCTCTTTCTAATTCTCTCTCAACACACACACTATTATGAACGTATTTTTCCAGTAGTTAATCATCATCTTCATCAAAAATCACTTCAAGAATCAAGCTATAATCATCATAGGAAGAACACTTGAAGAACACTTCAAAAATCCCTTCAAGTTTACTAATTTACTTCCAAGCTTTCTAATCCATTCCAAGTAATCATCTAAGATCAAAAAACCTTTGTTATATACAGTAGGTTATCTTTCTTATTCAAGGTAATATTCATATTCAAACTTTGATTCAATTTCTATAACTATAAACTATCTTAATTCGAGTAAAAATCTTACTTGAACTTGTTTTTGTGTCATGATCCTACTTCAAGAACTTTCAAGCCATCCAAGATCCTTTGAAGCTAGATCATTTCTTGTCACTTCCAGTAGGTTTACCTACTAAACTTGAGGTAGTAATTATGTTCATAACATCATTCGATTCATATATATAAAACTATCTTATTCGAAGGTTTAAACTCGTAATCACTAGAACATAGTTTAGTTAATTCTAAACTTGTTCGCAAACAAAAGTTAATCCTTCTAACTTGACTTTTAAAATTAACTACACACATGTTCTATATCTATATGATATGCTAACTTAATGATTTAAAACCTGGAAACACGAAAAACACCGTAAAACCGGATTTACGCCGTCGTAGTAACACTGCGGGCTGTTTTGGGTTAGTTAATTAAAAACTATGATAAACTTTGATTTAAAAGTTGTTATTCTGAAAAAAGGATTTTTATTATGAACATGAAACTATATCCAAAAATTATGGTTAAACTCAAAGTGGAAGTATGTTTTCTAAAATGGTCATCTAGACGTCGTTCTTTCGACTGAAATGACTACCTTTACAAAAATGACTTGTAACTTATTTTTCCGACTATAAACCTATACTTTTTCTGTTTAGATTCATAAAATAGATTTTAATATGAAACCATAGCAATTTGATTCACTCAAAACGGATTTAAAATGAAGAAGTTATGGGTAAAACAAGATTGGATAATTTTTCTCATTTTAGCTACGTGAAAATTGGTAACAAATCTATTCCAACCATAACTTAATCAACTTGTATTGTATATTATGTAATCTTGAGATACCATAGACACGTATACAATGTTTCGACCTATCATGTCGACACATCTATATATATTTCGGAACAACCATAGACACTCTATATGTGAATGTTGGAGTTAGCTATACAGGGTTGAGGTTGATTCCAAAATATATATAGTTTGAGTTGTGATCAATACTGAGATACGTATACACTGGGTCGTGGATTGATTCAAGATAATATTTATCAATTTATTTCTGTACATCTAACTGTGGACAACTAGTTGTAGGTTACTAATGAGGACAGCTGACTTAATAAACTTAAAACATCAAAATATATTAAAAGTGTTGTAAATATAGTTTAAACATACTTTGATATATATGTATATATTGTTATAGGTTCGTGAATCAACCAGTGGCCAAGTCTTACTTCCCGAGGAAGTAAAAATCTGTGAAAGTGAGTTATAGTCCCACTTTTAAAATCTAATATTTTTGGGATGAGAATACATGCAGGTTTTATAAATGATTTACAAAATAGACACAAGTACGTGAAACTACATTCTATGGTTGAATTATCGAAATCGAATATGCCCCTTTTTATTAAGTCTGGTAATCTAAGAATTAGGGAACAGACACCCTAATTGACCCAAATCCTAAAGATAGATCTATTGGGCCTAACAAACCCCATCCAAAGTACTGGATGCTTTAGTACTTCGAAATTTATATCATATCCGAAGGGTGTCCCGGAATGATGGGGATATTCTTATATATGCATCTTGTTAATGTCGGTTACCAGGTGTTCACCATATGAATGATTTTTATCTCTATGTATGGGATGTGTAATGAAATATGAAATCTTGTGGTCTATTATTATGATTTGATATATATAGGTTAAACCTATAACTCACCAACATTTTTGTTGACGTTTTAAGCATGTTTATTCTCAGGTGATTATTAAGAGCTTCCGTTGTCGCATACTTAAATAAGGACGAGATTTGGAGTCCATGCTTGTATGATATTGTGTAAAAACTGCATTCAAAAAACTTATTTTGTTGTAACATATTTGTATTGTAAACCATTATGTAATGGTCGTGTGTAAACAGAATATTTTAGATTATCATTATTTGATAATCTACGAAAACCTTTTTAAACCTTTATTGATGAAATAAAGGTTATGGTTTGTTTTAAAATGAATGCAGTCTTTGAAAAACGTCTCATATAGAGGTCAAAACCTCGCAACGAAATCAATTAATATGGAACGTTTTTAATCAATATGAACGAGACATTTCAGTTGGTATCCGAGCGTTGGTCTTAGAGAACCAGAAAATTTGCATTAGTGTGTCTTATCGAGTTTGTTAGGATGCATTAGTGAGTCTGGACTTCGACCGTGTTTTCTTTAAAAATGATTGCTTAACATTTTTGTTGGAAACTATATATTTTTAACATTTGAATATTATGTGATATATTAATCTCTTAACGTGTTTGATATTATGTGATAGATGTCTACCTCTAGAACAAGTCCCATTGACTCACCTAATAATAATGAAGAGTCAAATGTAAATTGGAATTATTCGTGGACTGATTCACAAGTTCCCGAAGAGGAACCGGAAGAAGAGTCGGAACCGGAAGAAGAATCGGAACCGGAAGAAGAAATAGAACCGGTGGGGGAAATAATAAAACGGTTAAGTAAAAGAGAATCCTCAACCAACCGACCAAGGTTAATTATGGTCAATGGTGTTTCCGCCAAGGAAGCAAAATATTGGGAGGATTACCAATTATCCGATGAATCGTATTCCGACGAGAATTCCGATGATGTTATAGAAATTACCCCAACTGAATTTAAAAAGGCAAAAGAAAATAATAAGGGAAAGGGCATAAAAATAGAGAAATCTAATTCCAACCCCGATGAACTTTATATGTATCGTCAACCCCCGAAGTCCTTAAGTTGTAACAATGACCCGGGAACCTCTAAACCACCAGGTTTTTCTAAACCAATGTGGACAACGACGGCTCGTATTAGGGGAACATCATATATCCCTAGAAACTTGGCAAAACGAACCAAAACCGAACAAGAAGAAACGAGCGAGTCGGAATAAGATAGTTGTATTCGTGTGGTGTAATATATGTAATATAGTGTGCTTATGCTTTATGATATATGTAAAAATTGCTTATATTAATAAGTATTTTTTTTATGAATCTAACTTTTGTCTATTTTACAGTATAAAAACACAAAATGGATAGACAACCCAATATTTTAAGAGACCTACCCGGAGACATGATTGATGAAATCTTGTCTAGAGTCGGTCAGAATTCCTCGGCACAACTATTTAAGGCGAGATCAGTTTGTAAGACATTCGAAGAACGTTCCAAGAATGCCTTGGTTTATAAAAGGCTTTCGTTCGAAAGATGGGGGATGATATCACATTGGGAAATCCATAAGTTACGATGTGTTTACTTTGACGCATATATTGCGGGGAACCCAAATGCTATTTTACGCAACGGGTTAAGAAATTATTTTGACTCAGTATATCCGAATATAGGACTTCGTGATTTAGAAAAAGCGGCTAACATGCAACATAAAGAAGCATGTTATGCTTACGGGTTAGTAATGTTCGCTTCTCACCAAAGTGAGAACAAGAACATCGGGCTACAACTATTAAACAAAACGTTCCCACAAGTGACGGAGTCGGTAATTGGGGTAAGAAATGAGGTTTTTAGGTTATTACGAGACTGTTGGTCATTACGTAACCCTCGTCCCTTTGACGACGTTACAACACGCTGTCTTATCAACGGCCATAACGGTTATGTTCCACAAGACCAAGGATGGGAAGTAGTCCTAGTAAAACCAGAATGCATGACTTGTTTCTGGACGTATGAATTACGTGTCTTTATTGCCTTTGCTGAACGACTTGTGTACTAGCTAGAATTATCTTCACAACTATCTTGTATCAAAGTTATTGTGTGCTATATTTCATGCTTTATGTAAAATAAGCGGTATTGTAAGTTTGTAAAATATTGTATAAAAGTTTGAACGCGAAATATTATTACAATCAGTTTTTCATATAGAATTGTAGTAGTTGAATTGTATATTAGCTACTAAGTATGAACTTAACGGGTAGGTACTACCCGAATTTAAACTTATAAAACGCTAATATGAAGAAAAAGCTTTTATAAATGAGTTCATATTATGCTACGAAATACTATTAACTACTCTTAATATTCTGTATGATTAACTTGTTCCATTTGACTATTTTGAAGGAAATGGCACCGACTACTCGACACACCGTGAATATGAATGAAGAGGAATTCCGTACTTTTCTAGCTTCAAACATAGCCGCAGTACAGGCTGCGCTACATACCAACAATAACCTTGGATCTGGCAGTACAAGAAATCGTGTAGGATGCACCTACAAAGAATTCACTGCCTGCAAACCTTTGGAATTTGATGGAACCGAAGGACTGATTGGATTGAAACGGTGGACCGAGAAGGTCGAATCGGTGTTTGCCATAAGTAAGTGTACTGAAGAGGACAAAGTGAAGTACGCTATGCATACCTTCACAGGTTCTGCGTTAACATGGTGGAATACCTATCTAGAGCAAGTGGGACAAGATGATGCGTACGCACTACCGTGGTCAGCATTCAAGCACTTGATGAACGAGAAGTACCGTCCCAGAACCGAGGTCAATAAGCTCAAGACAGAACTTAGAGGGTTACGAACCCAAGGATTTGATATTACCACGTATGAAAGACGATTCACAGAATTGTGCCTATTGTGTCCGGGAGCATTCGAAGATGAGGAAGAGAAGATCGACGCGTTTGTGAAAGGATTACCGGAAAGAATCCAAGAAGATATAAGTTCACACGAGCCCGCCTCCATACAAAAGGCATGTAGAATGGCTCACAAACTAGTGAACCAGATTGAAGAAAGAATTAAAGAACAGACTGCTGAAGAGGCCAATGTGAAGCAAGTCAAAAGAAAGTGGGAGAAAAACGGTGATAAGAATCACCAATACAACAACAACAGCAATTACAACAATAATCGCAACAATTATCCCAACAATCGCAACATCAATCGCAACTACAACAAACGGCCCAACAACAACAACAACAACAACAACAACAACAACAGCAACTACAACAATCATCCCAACAACAATAATAACCGCAACAACAACAACAATCAGAAGCAGCTATGCCAAAGGTGTGAAAAGTATCACTCGGGGTTCTGCACCAAATTTTGCAACAAGTGTAAAAGAAATGGTCATAGCGCGGCGAAGTGTGAGGTCTACGGACCAGGGGTTAATAGAACGAAAGGAACAAATGGTGTCGGAACAAGTAATGGCGGAGCAAGTAGTGTCGGAGCAAGTTATGCCAATGTAGTTTGTTATAAATGTGGAAAACCGGGCCACATTATTAGAAATTGCCCGAACCAGGAGAACACGAATGGACAAGGCCGCGGAAGAGTTTTCAATATTAATGCGGCAGAGGCACAGGAAGACCCGGAGCTTGTTACGGGTACGTTTCTTATTGACAATAAATCTACTTACGTTTTATTTGATTCGGGTGCGGATAGAAGCTATATGAGTAGAGATTTTTGTGCTAAATTAAGTTGTCCATTGACGCCTTTGGATAGTAAATTTTTACTCGAATTAGCAAATGGTAAATTAATTTCAGCAGATAATATATGTCGGAATCGAGAAATTAAACTCGTTAGCGAAACATTTAAGATTGATTTGATACCAGTAGAGTTAGGGAGTTTTGATGTGATAATCGGTATGGACTGGTTGAAAGAAGTGAAAGCAGAGATCGTTTGTTACAAAAATGCAATTCGCATTATACGAGAAAAAGGAAAACCCTTAATGGTGTACGGAGAAAGGGGCAACACGAAGCTACATATTATTAGTAATTTGAAGGCACAAAAACTAATAAGAAAAGGTTGCTATGCTATTCTAGCACACGTCGAGAAAGTACAAACTGAAGAAAAGAGCATCAATGATGTTCCCATTGCAAAAGAATTTCCCGATGTATTTCCGAAAGAATTACCGGAATTACCCCCACATCGATCCGTTGAATTTCAAATAGATCTTGTACCAGGAGCTGCACCAATAGCTCGTGCTCCTTACAGACTCGCACCCAGCGAGATGAAAGAACTGCAAAGCCAATTACAAGAACTTTTAGAGTATGGTTTCATTCGACCAAGCACATCACCGTGGGGAGCTCCTGTTTTGTTTGTCAAGAAGAAAGATGGTACATTCAGGTTGTGTATCGACTACCGAGAGTTGAACAAACTTACCATCAAGAACCGCTACCCACTACCGAGAATCGACGACTTATTTGATCAACTACAAGGCTCATCTGTTTATTCAAAGATTGACTTACGTTCCGGGTATCATCAAATGCGGGTGAAAGAAGATGATATTCCAAAGACTGCTTTCAGAACACGTTACGGTCATTACGAGTTTATGGTCATGCTGTTTGGTTTAACTAATGCACCAGCTGTGTTCATGGACCTTATGAACCGAGTGTGTGGACCATACCTTGACAAGTTTGTCATTGTTTTCATTGATGACATACTTATTTACTCAAAGAATGACCAAGAACACGGTGAACATTTGAGAAAGGTGTTAGAAGTATTGAGGAAGGAAGAATTGTACGCTAAGTTTTCAAAGTGTGCATTTTGGTTGGAAGAAGTTCAATTCCTCGGTCACATAGTGAACAAAGAAGGTATTAAGGTGGATCCGGCAAAGATAGAAACTGTTGAAAAGTGGGAAACCCCGAAAACTCCGAAACACATAGGCCAGTTTTTAGGACTAGCTGGTTACTACAGAAGGTTCATCCAAGACTTTTCCAGAATAGCAAAACCCTTGACTGCATTAACGCATAAAGGGAAGAAATTTGAATGGAATGATGAACAAGAGAAAGCATTTCAGTTATTGAAGAAAAAGCTAACTACGGCACCTATATTGTCATTGCCTGAAGGGAATGATGATTTTGTGATTTATTGTGACGCATCAAAGCAAGGTCTCGGTTGTGTATTAATGCAACGAACGAAGGTGATTGCTTATGCGTCTAGACAATTGAAGATTCACGAACAAAATTATACGACGCTTGATTTGGAATTAGGCGAGGTTGTTTTTGCATTAAAGACTTGGAGGCACTACTTATATGGGGTCAAAAGTATTATATATACCGACCACAAAAGTCTTCAACACATATTTAATCAGAAACAACTGAATATGAGGCAGCGTAGGTGGATTGAATTATTGAATGATTACGACTTTGAGATTCGTTACCACCCGGGGAAGGCAAATGTGGTAGCCGATGCCTTGAGCAGGAAGGACAGAGAACCCATTCGAGTAAAATCTATGAATATAATGATTCATAATAACCTTACTACTCAAATAAAGGAGGCGCAACAAGGAGTTTTAAAAGAGGGAAATTTAAAGGATGAAATACCCAAAGGATCGGAGAAACATCTTAATATTCAGGAAGACGGAACCCAGTATAGGGCTGAAAGGATTTGGGTACCAAAATTTGGAGATATGAGAGAAATGGTACTTAGAGAAGCTCATAAAACCAGATACTCAATACATCCTGGAACGGGGAAGATGTACAAGGATCTCAGGAAATATTTTTAGTGGCCGGGTATGAAAGCCGATGTTGCTAAATACGTAGGAGAATGATTGACGTGTTCTAAGGTCAAAGCTGAGCATCAGAAACCTTCAGGTCTACTTCAACAACCCGAAATCCCGAAATGGAAATGGGAAAACATTACCATGGATTTCATCACTAAATTGCCAAAGACTGCAAGTGGTTTTGATACTATTTGGGTAATAGTTGATCGTTTCACCAAATCAGCACATTTCCTGCCAATAAGAGAAGATGACAAGATGGAGAAGTTAGCACGACTGTATTTGAAGGAAGTCGTCTCCAGACATGGAATACCAATCTCTATTATCTCTGATAGGGATGGCAGATTTATTTCAAGATTCTGGCAGACATTACAGCAAGCATTAGGAACTCGTCTAGACATGAGTACTGCCTATCATCCACAAACTGATGGGCAGAGCAAAAGGACGATACAAACACTTGAAGACATGCTACGAGCATGTGTTATTGATTTCGGAAACAGTTGGGATCGACATCTACCATTAGCAGAATTTTTCTACAACAACAGCTACCATTCAAGCATTGAGAGGGCGCCGTTTGAAGCACTTTATGGTAGAAAGTGCAGGTCTCCGATTTGTTGGAGTGAAGTGGGGGATAGAAAGATTACGGGTCCGGAGATTATACAAGAAACTACCGAGAAGATCATCCAAATTCATCAACGGTTGAAAACCGCCCAAAGTTGACAAAAGAGCTACGCTGACATTAAAAGAAAAGATATAGAATTTGAAATTGGAGAGATGGTCATGCTTAAAGTTGCACCTTGGAAAGGCGTTGTTCGATTTGGTAAACAAGGGAAATTAAATCCAAGGTATATTGGACCATTCAAAATTATTGATCGTGTCGGACCAGTAGCTTACCGACTTGAGTTACCTCAACAACTCGCGGCTGTACATAACACTTTCCACGTCTCGAATTTGAAGAAATGTTTTGCTAAAGAAGTTCTCACTATTCCGTTAGATGAAATCCAAATCAACGAAAAACTCCAATTCATCGAAGAACCCGTCGAAATAATGGATCGTGAGGTTAAAAGACTTAAGCAAAACAAGATACCAATTGTTAAGGTTCGATGGAATGCTCGTAGAGGACCCGAGTTCACCTGGGAGCGTGAAGATTAGATGAAGAAGAAATACCCGCATCTATTTCCAGAAGATTCGTCAACACCTTCAACAGCTTAAAATTTCGGGACGAAATTTATTTAACGGGTAGTTACTGTAGTGACCCGAACTTTTCCATATTTATATATATTAATTGAGATTGATATTTACATGATTAAATGTTTCCAACATGTTAAGCAATCAAACTTGTTAAGACTTGATTAATTGAAATATGTTTCATATAGACAATTGACCACCCAAGTTGACCGGCGATTCACGAACGTTAAAACTTGTAAAAACAACATGACGATATATATATGGATATACATATGGTTAACATGAGATTATGATAAGTAAGTATCTCCATAAGTATATTAACAATGAGTTATATACATATAAACAAGACTACTAACTTAAGGATTTCGAAACGAGACATATATGTAACGATTATCGTTGTAACGACATTTAAATGTATATATATCATATTAAGATATATTAATATATCATAATATCATGATAATATAATAATTTAACATCTCATTAGATATAATAAACAATGGGTTAACAACATTAATTGAGATCGTTAACTTAAAGGTTTCAAAACAACACTTACATGTAACGACTAACGATGACTTAACGACTCAGTTAAAATGTATATACATGTAGTGTATTTAGATGTATTAAAATACTTTTGGAAGACTTCAAGACATATATCAAAACACTCATACTTAACGAAAATGGTTACAGTTACTTTTCCATTCTTTTCTTTCATCAAGAATTCTAGTCGTATTCTTACCCGTATTATACACAGCTTCAAAACGTACTTACTATGAGTATATACCAATAGGAACTAGCATGGGATTCCACTCTTGATTATGTCATGTATGACTAATCAATTTTAACTTCTACCATGAGCTAGTCAACTAACTAGAACTCCTTTTAACCCCACTCACCACTCACCAATTACCACTCATCATTCACTCCATTTCACTTCCAATTCTCTTTCTAATTCTCTCTCAACACACACACACTATTATGAACGTATTTTTCCAGTAGTTAATCATCATCTTCATCAAAAATCACTTCAATAATCAAGCTATAATCATCATAGGAAGAACACTTCAAGAACACTTCAAAAATCCCTTCAAGTTTACTAATTTACTTCCAAGCTTTCTAATCCATTCCAAGTAATCATCTAAGATCAAGAAACCTTTGTTATATACAGTAGGTTATCTTTCTTATTTAAGGTAATATTCATATTCAAACTTGGATTCAATTTCTATAACTATAAACTATCTTAATTCGAGTAAAAATCTTACTTGAACTTGTTTTTGTGTCATGATCCTACTTCAAGAACTTTCAAGCCATCCAAGATCCTTTGAAGCTAGATCATTTCTTGTCACTTCCAGTAGGTTTACCTACTAAACTTGAGGTAGTAATGATGTTCATAACATCATTCGATTTATATATATAAAACTATCTTATTCGAAGGTTTAAACTCGTAATCACTAGAACATAGTTTAGTTAATTCTAAACTTGTTCGCAAACAAAAGTTAATCCTTCTAACTTGACTTTTAAAATTAACTACACACATATTCTATATCTATATGATATGCTAACTTAATGATTTAAAACCTGGAAACACGAAAAACACCGTAAAACCGGATTTACGCCGTTGTAGTAACACCGCGGGCTGTTTTGGGTTAGTTAATTAAAAACTATGATAAACTTTGATTTAAAAGTTGTTATTCGAAGAAAATGATTTTTATTATGAACATGAAACTATATCCAAAAATTATGGTTAAACTCAAAGTGGAAGTATGTTTTCTAAAATGGTCATCTAGACGTCGTTCTTTCGACTGAAATGACTACCTTTACAAAAACGACTTGTAACTTATTTGTTCGACTATAAACCTATACTTTTTCTGTTTAGATTCATAAAATAGAGTTCAATATGAAACCATAGCAATTTGATTCACTCAAAACGGATTTAAAATGAAGAAGTTATGGGTAAAACAAGATTGGATAATTTTTCTCATTTTAGCTACGTGAAAATTGGTAACAAATATATTCCAACCATAACTTAATCAACTTGTATTGTATATTATGTAATCTTGAGATACCATAGACACGTATACAATGTTTCGACCTATCATGTCGACACATCTATATATATTTCGGAACAACCATAGACACTCTATATGTGAATGTTGGAGTTAGCTATACAGGGTTGAGGTTGATTCCAAAATATATATATAGTTTGAGTTGTGATCAATACTGAGATACGTATACACTGGGTCGTGGATTGATTCAAGATAATATTTATCAATTTATTTCTGTACATCTAACTGTGGACAACTAGTTGTAGGTTACTAATGAGGACAGCTGACTTAATAAACTTAAAACATCAAAATATATTAAAAGTGTTGTAAATATATTTTAAACATACTTTGATATATATGTATATATTGTTATAGGTTCGTGAATCAACCAGTGGCCAAGTCTTACTTCCCGAGGAAGTAAAAATCTGTGAAAGTGAGTTATAGTCCCACTTTTAAAATCTAATATTTTTGGGATAAGAATACATGCAGGTTTTATAAATGATTTACAAAATAGACACAAGTACGTGAAACTACATTCTATGGTTGAATTATCGAAATCGAATATGCCCCTTTTTATTAAGTCTGGTAATCTAAGAATTAGGGAACAGACACCCTAATTGACGCAAATCCTAAAGATAGATCTATTGGGCCTAACAAACCCCATCTAAAGTACCGGATGCTTTAGTACTTCGAAATTTATATCATATCCGAAGGGTGTCCCGGAATGATGGGGATATTCTTATATATGCATCTTGTTAATGTCGGTTACCAGGTGTTCACCATATGAATGATTTTTATCTCTATGTATGGGATGTGTATTGAAATATGAAATCTTGTGGTCTATTATTATGATTTGATATATATAGGTTAAACCTATAACTCACCAACATTTTTGTTGACGTTTTAAGCATGTTTATTCTCAGGTGATTATTAAGAGCTTCCGCTGTCGCATACTTAAATAAGGACGAGATTTGGAGTCCATGCTTGTATGATATTGTGTAAAAACTGCATTCAAGAAACTTATTTTGTTGTAACATATTTGTATTGTAAACCATTATGTAATGGTCGTGTGTAAACAGGATATTTTAGATTATCATTATTTGATAATCTACGTAAAGCTTTTTAAACCTCTATTGATGAAATAAAGGTTATGGTTTGTTTTAAAATGAATGCAGTCTTTGAAAAACATCTCATATAGAGGTCAAAACCTCGCAACGAAATCAATTATTATGGAACGTTTTTAATCAATAAGAACGGGACATTTCAATTTTGGATAATCTATCCAACGTCTGTCAAATCTCAAGTTCGGGTGCAAATCTTCTAAGTGCATATCAGAAAATGTCATTACTGGATGAGGTATATCTTGCTTGTAGTAGTTATCCACCTCCTGTTGGTCCGCATTCTCAGGAGGAGCATTGCGAGCTTGGGATGAAGATTCACCCCTTTCAGTCTGCAAAACACATCAAACACAATTTTTGTGCATCCAAATATGCATTAGTGTTAGCAAAATCAGCAATCAAAATAATTACAATGACATGATCAATTTATATCAAACTTCAGCTCATTTTCATATTTTCATCAAATCTACACTTTTTCAAATAAGCATATAAGAAAATGTTCTCCAAGTTCATAAGCATTCAACTCAAATAACATGTCAAAATAATCATTACTAGCAATTAAACAAGTTTCAAATGGCATTATCTCTCAAAAATCAAGTTCATAAATTTTAGACTTGAAAAAGTCCACTTTAATTCTCAAAATCATGTTTAGGCTCAAAGTTTGGATCATTTAACTACCTAAACATGTTACACTACTTAATTTAGCAACAATTCATGACAAAAATCGGCCATAACCTGTTTATATCAAAAAGCCCCAAATTTGCTCAAGAACACAAACCCTAGATTACTCAAAATTTGAAGTTTAAGGCTTCTAATCATGTTAAATAGCATCAATCTAGGTTATGCAAGCATAATACATAAACAATTTAAGCATAATTACACTAAAAAGCATCAAAATCAAATTGGGTATAAAATTGCTCAAGAACACTAATTTTCGGATTAAATGGTGTTTAGGTGTAGAAATTTACCGTTTTTCTTGAGTAATTCCTTGATAGCATCCTTCTCAACATGATTTTAGTAAAAGATTTGATGATTAACGGTCAAAAATTGCGAATTTGGTGTGTATTTTTCGGGTTTTTTCGGGTTATTTTCGCAGTTTGTTTTGTGGGTGTTGTGTGGACTGAGCTGTTCCAGCTCCTTTATTTTTTTTCTGTAATTCAGTCCCTCCGTGAGTCGCGGGGTTTTTACCCTTCAAACTCCGCGAGTCGCGGGGTTTGTATTTTATTTTTTTTTATAAAATCTTAACTTATGAAACAATTAAGTAATTAATTTTAAAATTTTGTTTCCCTTTGTTTTAGGACGAGGTCGTTTCGGATCGATGTCCTAGTCCGTCCTTCGATAAAATTTTAAAATTTGTCTTTTTCAAGCGATTGTTTTAAAAGCTTAAATTTTTGGGTTTTTTTTTGTTTTTTGTTTTTGGCATACTTTAATTCAATAAGATTACAAATAATGATAATAAAAGTTCTCGTCCCTCCCTCGGGTAAAGCAATTTCGGTTCAAAGACCTAGTCTTCAACTTACGACGAATTTTAAAAATCATATTTTTAACTTAGCGAAATAAAGTAAATTTTTGTTTTTAAATTCACACCAAACTTAAATTAAAAATTCATAAAAATTCAAAATTAATATTAAAAATTCGCACTAAACTTAAAATTTGAAATGCATAAAATTAAAAATTCATATTTTAAAAATTAAAAATTCACACCAAACTTAATTTAAAAATTCATATTATAAATTCACACCAAACTTATATTAATTTTTCAAATATTTACAATTTTAAATATATTGTTTTTACAAAGTTTACAACATTAATTTAAGATTTATATATTAATTTTAAAAACATGGTAAAAATAAAAATAAAAATCTTTTTTTGGCTTTTATCCCACTTTAATCAATCAAATATTATCAAAAATATGCGCCCCTCTTTTCGGTAAAGTAATTTCGGTTCCAAGACCTAATTTAACTCATGACGAATTTTTTGAAATATTTTGGGTTGATTAATTAAAGATATTTATACCTTAAGAATAAACGTTAAATTTCGCAGTGATGTAATAAATTTTTGTATGATATCAATAATTTCGGTCGCCAAACCTAATTTTATTTCATACCAATTTAATACTTTATAGCGAACAAATTAGCGTTTATTATCAAAAGGTTAAAAAAAAAAAAAAACTGTACAGACTTACCTGTGAAATAGATTTCTTAGTTATATGATCTATCCCATTCATAAGATAGTCGGTTTAATTGGTTTTCCATGGCTACATAGGCGTAACCTCGAGCATTCAGTGTTTTTTCTTCTAAACATATGAACGGTCCGTCTCTGCATAAAGTAACAAACTCGGTATTTGAATAGGTTTGATTATTTGAACATTTACCTCCATGTGACCATTTTCCGCATTTGTGACATCTTTCAAGGTGTCGTGCTCTTCTTTTCGCTGCGGATTTTGATTTTCCTTTACCAAATTGTAACTTATTATCTTCGCATCTGGATTCTTTTCTTACTCCGTCCAATCTTTCTCTGATTACTGATACTATTTCACTCGGAAGTGTGTCATTATTACGTTTCGTGATCAAAGCGTGTAGCATTAGACCATGGTTTAGTTCACAGGCAGTCTTCATATCGTAAAAGCCTAAAAAAAATAAAAATTCAGAATGGGGGGAGAAGACTAGTTCTTTAGGGTCTGCTAGGGAAAGATCATTCGAGTTCCATTTTCGAGAACTACACGAAAACAGACAATCTAACTCTAACAGAAATACCTATTATCCTTTAAAGACTTGATTCTCCTCACACTTAGTTAGCTGTGGTATCGAAATTGTGATTAACTTCGTTGTCGACTTCCATCGGACCATGTATGTAATGTTTAACTCTGTGACCATTAACTTTAAATTCAATTCCATTTGAATTTATTAATTCTATCGTTCCGTATGGGAAAACTCTTTTGACTATGAATGGTCCAGACCATCTTGATTTCAATTTTCCAGGAAATAGCTTGAATCGTGAATTGAAAAGAAGAACTCTGTCTCCTTCTTTAAATTCTTTTAAACTTCTGATTCTTTTATCATGCCATTTCTTCGTTCTTTCTTTATAGATTAATGAATTTTCGTATGCTTCATGTCTTAATTCTTCTAATTCGTTTAGTTGACTTAATCGTAGACGTCCAGCTTCATGTAAATCAAGATTACATGTTTTCAAAGCCCAAAATGCTTTGTGTTCAATTTCTACTGGAAGATGACATGCTTTTCCGTAAACAAGTCTAAAAGGTGTGGTTCCAATTGGAGTTTTGTAGGCTGTTCTAAAAGCCCAGAGTGCATCCTCCAATTTAATGGACCATTCCTTCGGATTTGATCCTACGGTTTTCTCTAGAATACGTTTTAAAGCTCGGTTGGTATTTTTAACTTGTCCACTTGTTTGTGGATGATATGCGGTGGAGATTTTATGAGTTACTCCATATCTTTTAAGAACTTTCTCAAATTGATTATTACAGAAATGAGTTCCCCGATCACTTATTAAAGCTTTCGGTGTTCCAAACCTTGCAAAAAGACGTTTTAAAAAGTTGACTACAACTCGTGCATCGTTAGTTGGGAGAGCTTGTGCTTCCGCCCATTTAGATACATAATCAATGGCTACGAGAATATAGAGATTATTATGAGATTTTGGAAATGGACCCATAAAGTCAATACCCCAAATGTCAAATACTTCACATACTTGTATGACATTTTGTGGCATTTCATCACGTTGACTTATTTTTTCGGCCCTTTGACATGCATCACAGGATTTGCAAAGAAGGTGTGCGTCTTTGTAAATTGTAGGCCAATAGAATCCAGCTTCATAAATTTTTCTTACTATTAATTGAGGCCCATAATGCCCTCCTGTTGGTCCTGTGTGACAATGGTTTAAAATTTTACTAGGTTCATCTCCAAATACACATCGTCGTATTATTCCATCGGGACAACTTTTAAACAGATGTGGATCTTCCCAAAAATAGTGTTTTATATCACTGAAGAATTTCTTTCGTTTTTGGTACGATAATCCTTTTTCAAGGAATCCACATACTAAGTAGTTTGCATAGTCTGCAAGCCATGGAATTTCTTTATAATCTATCTTCAATAGATATTCATCAGGAAAGTTGTCTTGTATGGCCGATTCATTTAGAACTTCTAATTCGGGATTTTCAAGTCGAGAAAGATGATCAGCGGCAAGATTTTCTGCTCCTCTTTTATCTCGGATTTCAATATCAAACTCTTGTAAGAGTAAGATCCAACGGATTAATCGTGGTTTAGCATCTTGTTTCGAAAATAGGTATCTAAGAGCAGAATGGTCGGTATAGATCACCGTTTTTGCTAGAAGGAGATATGATCGAAATTTGTCAAAAGCAAAGACAATAGCAAGGAGTTCTTTTTCAGTAGTTGTATAGTTTGTTTGTGCTCCTTGTAACGTCTTACTAGTATAATATATATGTTGAAATCGTTTTTCAATCCTTTGTCCTAAAACGGCTCCCATTGCAAAATCACTTGCATCGCACATTAGTTCAAATGGTAGATTCCAATTTGGTGTTATCATGATCGCGCATTAGTTAGTTTCTCTTTAAGAATATTAAAAGATTTGATACACTCATCTGAAAAGATGAATGGAGCATCTTTTTCTAGGAGTTTATTCATAGGAGTGGCAATTTTAGAAAAATCTTTTATGAAACGTCGGTAAAAACCGGCATGCCCTAGAAAACTCCTAACTCCTCTAACATTGGTGGGATGTGGAAGTTTAGCAATTACATCTACTTTAGCTCTATCCACTTCAATTCCTTCTTTTGAAATTTTATGTCCAAGAACGATGCCTTCTTTAACCATGAAATGGCATTTCTCCCAATTAAGTACTAGATTTGATCGTTCGCATCTAATCAGCATTCGTTCAAGATTAGCTAGACATGTTTCAAATGTATCACCGAAGACTGAAAAGTCATCCATGAAAACTTCCATGCATTCTTCTATCATGTCGTGAAAAATCGCCATCATACACCTTTGAAAGGTTGCAGGGGCATTACAAAGTCCGAATGGCATGCGTTTGTAAGCAAAAGTACCATAAGGGCACGTGAATGTGGTTTTCTCTTGGTCCTCGGGTGCTATTGGAATTTGAAAATATTCGGAAAATCCATCTAGAAAACAATAATAACTATTTCCGGCTAATCTTTCCAACATTTGATCAATGAAAGGTAAGGGAAAGTGATCTTTTCTGGTGGCGTCATTTAATTTTCTATAATCAATACACACACGCCATCTTGTTACAGTCCTAGTAGGAATAAGCTCATTTTTCTCATTTGTAATGACAGTCATGCCACCCTTCTTAGGTACGCATTGAACTGGGCTTACCCATGGACTATCAGAAATTGGATAAATTAAACC
The DNA here is from genome assembly GCF_046630445.1 of Rutidosis leptorrhynchoides. Taxonomy (NCBI): domain Eukaryota; kingdom Viridiplantae; phylum Streptophyta; class Magnoliopsida; order Asterales; family Asteraceae; genus Rutidosis; species Rutidosis leptorrhynchoides. The sequence goes on from NC_092340.1 coordinate 207,858,303, forward strand.
TGCATCTAGCAGTTTAATAATTTCTTTCTTAACTACATCTTGCATATTAGGATTTAGTCTTCGTTAGCATTGCACATACGTTTTATGACCTTCTTCCATAAGGATTTTATGTGTGCAATACGAAGGACTTATTCCTTTAATATCATGAATCTTCCATGCAATGGCTGGTTTATGAGCTTTCAACACAGAAATGAGTTGTGATTTCTCATTTTCAGTAAGAGAAAACGATATTATTACAGGTAATTCAGATTCACCATGTAAATAAGCGTATTCCAAATGGTTTGGAAGTGGCTTTAACTCTAATTTCGGAGGTTCTTCTATCGATGATTTGTATCGATATCTGTCTTCTTCTTTTAGCATTTGAATTTCTTCTGTTGTTGGTTCATATCCATTAGCTATAAGTGTAGCTAACATTTCAGCTTCATCAATTGGTTCATTACCTTCTCCTAAAGAACATTCTCCTGTTCCTTGTAATTCTGTAAATTCTTCTAATAATTCTGCATGTGAATCTATAGTTTGAATATAATAAAATATATCATCTGCAGATTGCGGTTGTTGCATTGCTCTATCAACTGAAAAGGTAACACTCTCATCCTCTATACTTAGGGTCAATTTCTTACCAAACACGTCTATCATTGCTTTAGTCGTATTTAAGAATGGTCTTCCTAATATGAGAGGAACTTGAGAATCTTCTTCCATGTCCAGAACAACAAAATCTACTGAAAATACTAAAGTACCAACTTTAACTAGTATGTTCTCCATTATCCCTCTAGGATATTTTATTGATCGATCGGCTAGTTGTATGCTTATTCTTGTTGGTTTCAATTCTCCAAGGTCTAGTTTAGTGTATAGTGAAAACGGCATTAAATTTATACTAGCACCTAAGTCTGCCAATGCTTCTATTGAACTAAGACTACCCAGAAAACATGGAATTGTGAAACTTCCTGGATAAGATAATTTTTCTGGTATCTTATTCAACAGCACTGCTGAACAATTAGCGTTCATGGTAACAGCCGAGAGTTCTTCCATTTTCTTTCTATTCGTGATCAGATCTTTCAAGAATTTAGCATATCTAGGCATTCCTGAAATCACATCAATGAAAGGAAGATTTACATTTATCTGTTTAAACATATCCAAGAATTTGGATTGCTCGGCTTCAAGTTTCTCTTTCTTCATTTTACTCGGGTAAGGAAGTAGTGGTTGGTATGGTTTAACATAAGGTTTAGCCTTAACTGTGTTATCTTCATTAACCTTTTCAACTACTGGTTCTGTTTCCTTATCTTGATCAGGTTGTGGTTCTTGTTGAGTAGGAATAGCTTCATCAGAAGTTACAGGTATTTCAGGTGGTTTAAGTGTTATACCACTTCTTGTGGTAATGGCTTTAGCTGTTTCATTCCGGGGGTTAGCATTTGTATCACTAGGTAGACTTCCCGGTTTTCTTTCACCTATTAATCTTGCTAGGTTACTTACTTCTTGTTCCAGATTTTGAATAGAAGCTTGTTGATTTCTAAATGCTTGAGCATTTTGTTCATTAGTTTGTTTCTGAGATGTGAAAAACTGCGTTTGAGTTTCAACTAGCTTTGTCATCATATCTTCTAAATTCGGCTTTTTATCATCGGGTTGTGGTGGTTTGTTTTGAAAATTAGGTCTTTGCTGATTGTAAGTATTGTTGGATACTTGTCGATTGCTAGGACCTTGTTGGTTGTTGTATGGAATATTTCGGTTATAATTCTAGTTTTGATTGTAGATCGGTCTTGGCGGTTGATAATTATTCTGATAATTATTTCCAGGCCTTTGGTTTATGTATGAAATATTCTCTCTTTGTTCCATTGTTAATTCAATACTGAGACAATCTTTTGTCAAATGTGGTCCTCCACACTGCTCACAACTAATTCGTATTGAGTGAATATCTTTAGTCATCTTTTCCATTCGACTCTCGACAGCATCTATCTTTGCGGAAATGGAATCTAAGTCATGGCTAGAATCGGCTCTAGCTGCTTTAGATGATCTAACGATATTTTTTTCTTGGTGCCACTCATGTGAGTGGGAAGTAGTGTTATCAATAATTTTGTAAGCATCAGTTTCGGTTTTCTTCATAATAGAACCACCAGCTGCTATATCTATGTCTTTCCTTGTAGTGATGTCCCATCCTTGGTAGAATATTTGTACTATTTGACAGGTGTCTAAACCATGTTGCGGACATCCTCTTAATAACTTTCCAAATCTTGTCCATGCCTCATATAGTGTTTCATTCGGTTTCTGTGTGAACGTAAAAATTTCTGCTTAAAGTCTTACGGCTTTAGATGCTGGAAAAAATTGTTTAAGAAAATTTTCAACTAAAACGTCCCATGTATCGATCGCCCCTTCAGGTAACGATTCCAACCAATCTTTGGCTTCTCCCTTTAAAGTCCAGGGAAATAACATGAGATATATCTGTTCATCCTCTACTTCTCGGATTTTAAATAGTGTGCAGATCCTATTAAAGGTACGAAGATGTTCATTTGGATCTTCCTTCGGCGCATCACTAAATTGGCATTGATTAGTCACCATGTGTAGAATTTGTCCTTTGATTTCATAATCTGGCGCATTAATGTCTGGATGAGTAATTGCGTGACCTTGGCCAGTGCGTTTAGCTCTCATTCGGTCTTCCATACTTAAAGGTTCCAGATTCTTCATAATTGAATTTGTTGAATCGGAATCACTAGAGGATTCTGATTTAATGGTTCGATCCCCGGCAGCGGCTCTAAAAATAACTTGATGTCAAAGCTAAGGGGTATAAAATACTATTAAATTTTAGCAGGAAATACTATTAAATACGATACAATTTTACACAAGATATTTATTTATTTATTGAATGGATATACTTAAACCTTGCTACAACACTTATAGGCAGTGTACCTAATCGTACAGTAGTGTAGTTTTTAGTAAGTCCGATTCGTTCCACAGGGAATCTTTTTCACAAAGCTTAACGCTATATTAGTTTAAATTTATAAAAATACAAATATATATATAAGTAATATTATTATTATAAAAGTGGGTTTTTACCGTTTAATGACCGGTTTGTCGATTTTAAAACTTTAGTCGCAGTTAAAACCAAATGTAAAATATTAAATAAAAGACTTAATTTAAAGCGTAAAGTAAATAACGATAATGAAATTATGAATAATAAAAGTACGATAAAATAAACTTGCGATAATTAAAAAGTACGATAATTAAAAGTGCAATTAAATACAATAACAATAAATAAAAGTGCTATAATTAGAAGTGCAATTAAATATAAAATAAAGGAAATTAAATATGAAATAAAAGAATTATGCTTATTTAAACTTCCATAATCATGATGTTTGACGTGTTGATTTTAGTTTTATGCCCATGGGTTAATTGTCCTTTGTCCTGGATTATTTAATATGTCCGTCTGGTTTTTGTCCATAACAGTCCATCAGTCATAAATATAAAGTGCGAGTGTCCTCGTCAAATTATTCTTATATCCGAAGTTAAATATTCCAACTAATTGGGGACTTAAACTGTAACAAGATTTTAATACTTTGTTTAATAATTACACCAGGATGTCGACTGAGTGTAACCCAAGGTTTTAATATTTTGTTATCAATTATACCAAGTGTCCTTGTACATAATTTCACCCCTGTTTTAATTATTCTAGTGGCTATTAATCCATTCCCGTGTCTGGTTAAATGAACGATTATTCGTACATATAAATACCCAGCCCATCGTGTCATATCGAGTGTATATGGTAATTTATAGGGACGCTATAACGACCCTCATTTTTCCATTCTATATTTTTCCAATATTAAAAGCCTAAACAATATAATTAAAACTTAATGATTAAACTTTAATCAACAATTGTTAAGTGTTAAGAGTTAGAAAACATATTAATTAACTTTGTACAAAAATTGACAAGTTAATAAAAGATGAAAATAATAAACTGTTAGTCGACACTCACTGCTAATTAAAATTTATGCATTTATGTAATATTATAACTAATAACCTATAAGTAATAAATAAAAAGTGACATTTATATAAATAATAAAACAATTGGGAACTAAATATATACAAGTCATGAATTAGTAAAAAGAAAATAATACTTATCATGTAGTAAATGTAAAAATAATAATAATAATAATAATAGTAATAATAATGAGACTAAAAAAAATCTTACATCCTTATGTTGACTAAAAATAAAGTGTAAACTAATACATCCTTATGTTGACTAATTATAAACTAGTACCACCTATTGTTGACTAAAAATTATAAAACAAAATAAAATCATTAATTAGAACATCCTTGTGTTGACTAACACTCTAATACTTGCACTATATAAACTCCTAGTTTCTCATTCACAAATCACACCAAAATCCTCTCTCAAAAACAATCTCTCCCTCTCCCTCTCTTGTGGTATTCGGATCTTCAAGCTTGTTCTTCGTGTTCTTCAAGAATCTTCAAGGAGTTCTTCAAGATTTTTAAGGCTTTGATCTTCCATCTTCATCGTGTTCATCTTTTCTTTGTTAATTATCTTGAATCTTCAAAGGTATAACATAAACCCTAAACTATTTACATAAACTTTAATCTTTGTTAATTCATATTCATATTATAAACTTGTTATTCATAAGTATATACATAAACACTCCTAGATTTATATATACATATATACATGTAAAAAAAAAAATATTTTTATGTATATATACGAATTATATATACATATACATATTAAAACCTTAAACCCTAATACTACTTATACTAGTACTTAACATGTATACACTATTACTATTACTAGCACCTATAACCTACTACTTATATTGTAGCACAAAAATATTTTGGGATATGTATTAGAGATGTATAGATCTTCGAACTTTCTTGACGAATGGTTTCTACGAGATTCTAGGCAGAGGGTTTGGACTTCCGATTTAAAGGGTCCTATGGCTCAAGCCCCTAGATCTAAATTAGCCATTCGAAGGGAAAGGGGTGATTGGAAGCTTATCTAATACGGCAAGTATCCTAAAATGAAAAACACTCATAAAAGTAGAAACTCTATAGTCATAGAAACTTAGTAAAATAAGAAACTTTCTAAAAATGGAAACATTATAAAAATAGTAACTTACTAGGAATAGAAACTTAGTAAAACAAACTATACTTAAACACATACTTAAACTTAAACATGGGCAAAACACTTAACTACTCTTAAATGTCAATAGGTTGACTTTCCTGCTCACTCGTTCAACTCTTTATTCCGAGGAATAACTCTCTCTCTACTTACTAAGGTGAATTCATAGCCCCACTCTTTATTGCTAGCAAACTTATTTAACTTATTTGGGGTGAGACACATGCTGCTTTTACTATTTACAATTTAGACACAAGTACCAACTGCTAAAACTATGCTATACCCGGCTACGTCCGACTAAGTCCCTACAGTGATATTTTTAAGTGCTGCGGCATGCTTATTTATTGGGGGTAGGCCTATCGGGAGTAACGTCCCCGATACATTTGACTAAGTCTTTGTATTACTTGATAATGAAATTAAACCGACAAGGACAGACACAACTTGTCATGGGGCAAACTTGAACGTTTAGTCTAAATATCACGCACTGGCATAACTTTTTGATCCTGCGGGAGATCAACCTTACAAATTAAATCTTGTGGTCTAAAACAAACGGTCAAACTTATTTGTTAAACCTATGAACTTCACTCAACCTTTTGGTTGACACTTTAGCATGTTTTGTCTCAGGTGCTGTTTGATTCAAGCTCTTATACTTACTGCTTATGTGATGCTACTTGGACATAGGATCAAGAGATATCGCATTTATTACTTCTGCATATGAACAATTACTTTATCGTTATTTCCATTATTGTAACGACATTTCATTTTCCGCTGCGTGCTCAATAAAGTTTGTTTTATCATTTAGTATTGTTCTCGTATATTATAATATGTTGGTTGATTTGATATTAAGTCACATTTCACCCAGGCCCTAACTGGGGGTGTGACAGACGCCCAATTGTAAATCTTTATATTAACATTAACAAACTATCATTTAGTTAAACAAATATAAAGCCCATTAATAGCCCATAGTCTAATTTCCACAAGTGTCGTTCTTTTGTCCAAACTCCAATTATGGTACAAATCCCAATTACCCAATTTTAGTAATTAGCCTAACATCATGATTACTTCGGATTAAATAAGCATAATAATAACTTAGCTACGAGACATTAATGTAAAAAGGTTGAACATAACTTACAATGATTAAAAATAGCGTAGCGTTACACGGACAGAATTTCGACTTACACCCTTACAACATTCGCTAACATACCCTTATTATTAGAATTATAATTAAAATTCAAATTAAAATATAAATATAAATATATTTACGTATACATATATAGAGAGAGAGATTGAATTTGGATGATCAAAATGATCAGAATTCGTTTGGCTTTATAGGGAATTGAGTTCAGGGGTACTCCGCGACTCGCGGCAATTTTTGCCTTCAAACTCCGCGAGTCGCGGAGTTTGAAAATACAGCTCACCCTCCTTTGGCTTCTTTCTTGCCGACGATTTATAAATATATTATAATATATATATATTAATTTTAAAAATCTATGTCCTAAAACTAGAATAGCGAGAAATAAGAGAGAAAAAGAGCGTGTCGAAAAAGGTCGAAAAATAAAAATAAGAAAGAAAAAGAGTGACTTATAGAACTTAAAAACACTAGACTAACCCAACCTTATTACTATCACTAACTTAAAATTATAATCGCAAATTGAGATTACTAATTGGAATGATAATTGATACATAGGTAAAAGGTGTCTATTAATATTAAAGCTTACAAGAAAAACTATATCCCAAATGGCAATAACTTAAAAAGAAACTAAAACTTAAAAAGGCGTCGCAAAATTCTAAAGCACTTAAATCTTAGTCTAAAGAAAAAGCACTTAAGGAATTCTACGGCAAAGCCTAAAAATCTAGAAGTAAAAATAACTATGGCAAAAACTAAGTTTAAAACTAAATATGAGCTAAAAATACAAATATTACGCTAAAACGATTAAAAAGGGACAAAAATATAAAAATATACAAAAAGTTGTAAAAATTACAAATTTTATAAAAATATTATTTTTATATTAATTATTTATTAAAACTATTAATTTTACAATTTAATTAAACTAATTTAACTAAAATATAAATTAAATAAAAAGTAAAACTAATTATAATAATAATAAGTAATTAGGGTTAATAATAATAATAATTAATAATTACTCCGTATTTAATGCGAATTAGGGTTTCTGTCGGTGTCAGGGTGGCTCCGCGAGTTGCGGTATTCGAGACTGCAAACTCCGCGAGTCGCGGGGTTCCAAAATTCAACTCAGGTACTTTTTTTAATTCGACGTTTTTTTTTTATATTCTGTTTTATATTTTCTATTTAAATAAAAATATTTATATAATAAAAACTTATATTTAAAAACTAAAATAAAAATAGAACTACTTTATAATTTTAAAAATATCTTAAAAATAGATTTATATATATATTAAAAAAAATTCAGTTTTTTTTTTGTGTGTTTTAAATAAAAATATTTAAATAAAACTTATATTTTTATAAAATAAAAATAAAGAAACTTTATAAAACTTAAATATTTAATAAACTCTTAAAAATAATATATAAATTTTTGTTTTCTTTTTATATTTTTGAATAATTAAAAACGTATTTTTACAAAAGTGAGTTTTAATAAAAGTAAACTAAAAATAAAAATCTTTTTTTTATATAATTATTAGCGTTGCGCTTTCGGCGTTTAAGAGTCCCCGGCAGCGGCGCCAAAAATAACTTGATGTCAAAGCTAAGGGGTATAAAATACTATTAAATTTTAGCAGGAAATACTATTAAATACGATACAATTTTACACAAGATATTTATTTATTTATTGAATGGATATACTTAAACCTTGCTACAACACTTATAGGAAGTGTACCTAATCGTACAGTAGTGTAGTTTTTAGTAAGTCCGGTTCGTTCCACAAGGAATCTTTTTCACAAAGCTTAACGCTATATTAGTTTAAATTTATAAAAATACAAATATATATATAAGTAATATTATTATTATAAAGGGGGGTTTTTACCGTTTAATGACCGGTTTGTCGATTTTAAAACTTTAGTCGCAGTTAAAACCAAATGTAAAATATTAAATAAAAGACTTAATTTAAAGCGTAAAGTAAATAACGATAATGAAATTACGAATAATAAAAGTGCGATAAAATAAACTTGCGATAATTAAAAAGTACGATAATTAAAAGTGTAATTAAATACAATAACAATAAATAAAAGTGCTATAATTAGAAGTGCAATTAAATATAAAATAAAGGAAATTAAATATGAAATAAAAGAATTATGCTTATTTAAACTTCCATAATCATGATGTTTGACGTGTTGATTTTAGTTTTATGCCCATGGGTTAATTGTCCTTTGTCCTGGATTATTTAATATGTCCGTCTGGTTTTTGTCCATAACAGTCCATCAGTCATAAATATAAAGTGCGAGTGTCCTCGTCAAATTATTCTTATACCCGAAGTTAAATATTCCAACTAATTGGGGACTTAAACTGTAACAAGATTTTAATACTTTGCTTAATAATTACACCAGGATGTCGACTGAGTGTAACCCAAGGTTTTAATATTTTGTTATCAATTATACCAAGTGTCCTTGTACATAATTTCACCCATGTTTTAATTATTCTAGTGGCTATTAATCCATTCCCGTGTCCGGTTAAATGAACGATTATTCGTACATATAAATACCCCGCCCTTCGTGTCCGATCGAGTGTATATGGTAATTTATAGGGACGCCCAATTGTAAATCTTTATATTAACATTAACAAACTATCATTTAGTTAAACAAATATAAAGCCCATTAATAGCCCATAGTCTAATTTCCACAAGTGTCGTTCTTTTGTCCAAACTCCAATTATGGTACAAAGCCCAATTACCCAATTTTAGTAATTAGCCTAACATCGTGATTACTTCGGATTAAATAAGCATAATAATAACTTAGCTACGAGACATTAATGTAAAAAGGTTGAACATAACTTACAATGATTAAAAATAGCGTAGCGTTACACGGACAGAATTTCGACTTACACCCTTACAACATTCGCTAACATACCCTTATTATTAGAATTATAATTAAAATTAAAATTAAAATATAAATATAAATATATTTACGTATACATATATAGAGAGAGATTGAATTTGGATGATCAAAATGATCAGAATTCGTTTGGCTTTATAGGGAATTGAGTTCAGGGGTACTCCGCGACTCGCGGCAATTTTTGCCTTCAAACTCCGCGAGTCGCGGAGTTTGAAAATACAGCTCACCCTCCTTTGGCTTCTTTCTTGCCGACGATTTATAAATATATTATAATATATATATATTAATTTTAAGAATTAATTATATATTATATAATATTTATGTGCATAGTTGACTCGTAATTTTTAGTCCATTGCGTCGAGCGTTGAGAGTTGACTCATGTCCCGGTTCTGGATTTTCGAACGTCCTTGCGTACAATTTTATATTTTGTACTTTGCGTTTTTGAATCTTGTACTCTTGTAATTTCGAGACGTTTCTCATCAATATTTGGAACCTCTTTGATTGTACTTTGTACTTTTGAGCTTTTTGGACCTTTGCGTCTTCAATTCATCGAATCTGTCTTTTGTCTTCACCTTTTATTATTTAAACGAATATCACTTGTAAATAGAACAATTGCAACTAAAAGCTTGTCTTTCTTGAGGAATAATGCTATGAAATATATGTTCGTTTTTAGCATTATCAGCCGCTTTAGCTGATCTAACGATATCTTTTTCTTGGTGCCACTCATGTGAGTGGGAAGCAGTGTTATCAATAATTTTGTAAGCTTCAGTTACGGTTTTCTTCATAATGGAACCACCAGCTACTGTATCGATGTCTTTTCTTGTAGTGATGTCACATCCTTGGTAGAATATTTGTACTATTTGATAAGTGTCTAAACCATGTTGCGGACATCCTCTCAACAACTTTCCAAATCTTGTCCATGAATCATACAGAGTTTCATTTGGCTTTTGTGTGAACGTAACTATTTCTCCTTGAAGTCTCACGGGTTTTGATGCCGGAAAGAATTGTTTAAGAAATTTTTCAACTAAAACATCCCATGTATCAATCGCCCATTCAGGTAATGATTCTAACTAATCTTTGGCTTCTCCCTTTAAAGTCCAGGGAAATAACATGAGATAGATCTGTTCATCCACCACTTCTCGGATTTTAAATAGAGTACAGATCCTATTAAAGGTACGAAGATGTTCATTTGGATCTTCCATCGGCGCACCACTAAATTGGCATTGATTAGTTACCATATGTAGGATTTGTCCTTTGATTTCATAATATGGTGCATTAATGTCTGGTTGAGTAATTGAGTGACCTTGGCCAGTGCGTTTAACTCTCATTCGGTCTTCCATAATTAAAGGTTCCAGATTTTCCATGATTGAATTTGTTGAATCTGAATCACTAAGGGATTCTGATTTAATGGTTTCTTCCTCGACAATCTCTGGATGAATGATTAGTGGTTCAGGAGGAATGATTAGTGGTTCAGGATCTCTGAATTGTCCCTGAATATCCTTCGGATTCTCAATTGTGAGGTCGGATTCAAAAAATGGATTATCGGAAATTTGAATTGGAGTACTTGGTCGACTAGATGACGATTCTAAAGAAAAATCAACGGCGACAATATTGGCTAGATGTCTTGATCGAGTTACAGGTGGTGAACGTATAAAAAATGGTGAACGTTTTGCTCGGTGCATTCACTGAATATCCAATTAGTTATAAAAGATAAAAATTATATAAGTTATCAAATTAATAGACTTTTCTGATTTTGCCCACGTTTCGAATAGCCAATAGATGCAGCAGGTAGCCAGGACCCTTTAAATTGGAAGCCCACAACTCGCCACTAACAAATCCAACTATTACTACGAACTAGAAATTTTTGGATGTCTATCAATTTAACCGCTTAAAATAATTTTTCTCTTTGAAATTTTAGAGAAGAAATAGAAAAAATTCTAAGTCCTAAAAACTAGAGCGTCGAGAAATAAGAAAGAAAAAGAGTGCGTCGAAAAACAAATGTTGAAAAATAAACAGTCGAAAAAATAAAAATAAGAAAATAAGCGTCGAAACATAGTATTCTAAAAAAACTAAATATTAAAAGTTGCGTCTAAAGGTATTAAAGCTTAAAGGAATTCTATATCCAAAACGACAATAACTTAAAAAGGTACTAAAGTCTTAAAACGGCGTCGTAAAATTCTAAAGCATCTAAATCTTAGTTTAAAGAAAAATCACTTAAGGGATTTTACGGCAAAACCTAAAAATCTAGAAATATAAAATACTACGTAAAAATACTAGATTAAAAACTAATTACGAACGAAAAATATAAATATTATGAATAAAAAAGATATAAAATATAAAAATAAAACTTAAATTTGTAAAAAATACAATTTTTATAAAAATATTGTTTTTATATTATTTATTTTATAAAAGTATTAATTTATTATATTAATAAAACTAATTAAAACAAAAATTACAAAATAAATAAAACTAAACTAAATATTATTATACTTAACCCTAATTAGAATTAATTAATAATAATAATAATAACCGTAACCCTAATTTCGTACGTACTAGGATCAGGCCAGTCAAATCACTCCATGCGATCGCATGGAGTGCTAGTTAAATATTCATGCGGTCGCATGAATTAGGAAACCAGGCCAGAAGTTGTGGGCTACTACAGTATCGTGCCGTATACTTTTTATATTTATAGTTTTTATTTTTAATTTTCTGTTTTATATTTATATAAAGTATTTATATAAACTAAATAAAAACTTATATTTTTACAAACAAAAATAGAAATAGAAATATTTTATAATTTATATATTTTAAACAAATTCTTATATATATATATATATATATATATATATATATATATATAGATATATATATATATATATATATATATATATATATATATATATATATATATATATATATATATATTATTTAATTTTGTATTTTTAATATTTAAAACGTATTTTTACAAAAATAAATTGAAACCTAATAAAAATCTTATTTTTTTGTATATATATAGCGTTGCGCTTTCGGCGTTTAGGTCCCCGGCAGTGGCGCCAAAAATACTTGATGTGCGTAGAGGTGTATACGAAATAGTTATATTTTTGCTACGAAATACTATTAAATACGATACAAATTTACACATGTTATTTATTTATTTATAGAGTGGATATACCTAAACCTTGCTACAACACTTATAGGCAGTGTACCTAATCGTACACTAGTGTAGTTTTTAGTAAGTCCGGTTCATCCACAGGGAACTAGCCAAGTTTAACGCTATATTTTTAAAACTATATTTGTATAAATATAAATATAAATATAAATATAATATATATATATATATATATATATATATATATATATATATATATATATATATATATATATATATAAGTAATATTTATTATTATAAAAGGGGGTTTTTACCGTTTAATGACCGGTTTGTCGATTTTATGTCTTAAGTCGCAGTTAAAACCTAATGTAAAATATTAAAAATAAATATAACTTAATTTAAAGTGTAAAGTAAATAACGCTAATTAAAGTGCGATAAATAAATTGACGATAAATAAAATTGCGATAATTAAAAGTACGATAAATAAAATGACAGTAAATAAAAGTGCGATGAAATATGAAATAAAGAGATTATGCTTATTTAAACTTCCATAATCATGATGTTTGACGTGTTGATTTTAGTTTATTACCATGGGTTAATTGTCCTTTTTCCTGGATTATTCGATATGTCCATATGGTTTTGTCCATAATAGTCCATCAGTCATAAATATAAAGTGCGAGAGTCTTCGTCAAATTATCCTTATATCCGAAGTCAAATATTCCAACTAATTGGGGATTCGAATTGTAACAAGGTCTTAATACTTTGTTTAATGAATACACCAGGTTATCGACTGCGTGTAGTCCAAGGTTTTACTACTTTGTTAACAATTACACCAATTACCCTTGAATGTAATCCACCCATGTTTTAATGAGTCCATTAACTATTAATCCATTCCCGTGTTCGGTAAAATGAACGATAATTCGTATTTATAGATATCCCGCCCACCGTACCCGATTAAGCGTATGTGGTTATATATAGATACGCCAAATTTTAATCTTTATATTAAATTAACGAGGTATCGTTTAGTTAATATAAAACCCATTAATAGCCTATAGTCCAATTTCCACAAGTGTCATTCTTTTGTCTAAACCCCAATTATGGTACAAAACCCAATTACCCAATCTTAATATTTAGTCCAACATCATGATTACTTCGGCTTAAATAAGAATAATAATAATTTAACTACGAGACATTAATTTAAAAAGATTGAACATAACTTACAATGATTAATAATAGCGTAGCGTTACACGGACAGAATTTCGACTTATACACTTACAACATTCGCTAACATAACCTTATTATTATTAATCTTAAATTAAAATTAAAATTAAAATTATAAAATATATATATATATATATATATATATATATATATATATATATATATATATATATATATATATATATATATATATATATATATATATATATATATCGTGAGTGAGAGAGATTGAATTAGGTGTATCATATTCGGCTGAAAACTGCGAAATTTATAGATGTGGCCAGCTACTTCTTGCCATGCGATCGCATGGATTTAACACAGCCTGGCCATGCGATCGCATCCCCCTGGGACAGCTCACATTTGCTTGTTTGCTAGTTTGCCGACGGTTTTAATATATAATATAATATATATATATATATATATATATATATAATTTTAAGAATTAATTATATATTATATTATATTCATGTGCATAGTTGACTTGTAATTTTTAGTCCGTTGCGTCGTGCGTTGAGAGTTGACTCTGGTCCCGGTTCCGGATTTTCGAACGTCCTTGCGTACAATTTAATATCTTGTACTTTGCGTTTTGCGGCTCGTACTCTTGTAATTTTTAGACGTTTCTCATCAATAATTTGAACCACTTTGATTGTACTTTGTACTTTTTAGCTTTTTGGACATTTACGTCTTCAAATCGTCGAATCTGTCTTTTGTCTTCATCTTTTATTATTTAAACGAATATCACTTGTAAATAGAACAATTGCAACCAAAAGCTTGTCTTTCTTGAAGGATAATGCTATGAAATATATGTTCGTTTTTAGCATTATCACTTTCCGTTTAGTTAATTTAAAGTCCGTTATTAAATTATAACATCACCCGTTAATTTACATTTTAAAATATTTCGTTTAGATGATTCACGCACTCTCTTTTAAACACGAGGGACTAAGGTTGCCAAGTGGGCAAACTAGTTGACTAGGTCTACTAGTCAACCCACCACCACCACCACTCATTCATTCATCTCCTCCTCATCTCTTAATACTTCCACTTTATGCTCTCAAACTCCCAATTCATTCAATCATCATCTAAATCCGATCTTGCAAGTAATCTTCAAAACAAATTACATATTTAGAATCCTTACAATTTCCTCTTCGATTCCATACCAACTTCATCTCTTTTAGGTAACTTTATAAAAACTCTAGATTTCATGTTCTTAGTGTTTTTAACTTAAAAGTGTGTTAATTAGTGTCTATGGCTCAAGTCTAACATGATTATGTGATTTGTTTGCTTGTTCTTGCTATTTTGGTGTAACTAGCTTAAACTTAAAAAGTAACTAGTTTAATCTTGAGGTTTGGGTGTTTAAATGTTGTTAGATGTTAAAGTGCATGTATTAAATGTGTTACTAGCATCACTAGCTTCAATTTAGTATGTAAGTTGACTTGGAAAAGCCTCATTAACATGATTAAGGATTTTATGATTTTTGGTTAGGGTTTGGTAGCCTTAAATGTGAAATTTCATGCTTGTAAGTGTTTAGTAGTATTGTATGCATAATTACCTACGAAACGGCGTATTATATGTGCGTATTAAGTTCCCGAATCATCACTTTCATTTATGAGCTTGAAACATTAAATGAGGTGCATTAAATGATCATTCAACGGGAATTCGGTTATCGTAAATGATGTTTTTGTTTGATGAAATGTGTTTAGTTGTGTTCCCCGTTAAATTACCTTTCCAACGATATAAGATACTTGTTTTGAATGTTTACGGTTCATGATTTATGGTTGTTTGAAGTTTGGTTCGTGCACTAGATAAAATTCACCAAAAGCTCCTGGAATCCAAACCTTCGCGATCGCGGAGCCCTCCCCACACATAGTTTCGCGATAGCGGAGCAGTGCTCTGGAAGTGCTGAAATGGCTGTCCAAAATGACTTTGTGATTTCACGTTTTGACCCCCGCTTAACCGCAACTCCGATTAACATGAAACTTGGATAACATACTTATATATGGTTTCTCATCATGGAAAAATTGTCGGAAACCCGATCCGACCTCGTTGACTTTGACTTTGACTTTGACCAAGTTTGACTTTTAGTCAAACTTAACTAAATGCTTATGCAATCGTTCTAACATGCTTTTATACTTATATCTTGCATGAAAATTGACAATTTGACTCACATGCTATATTAATCGAGTCGTAACGAGCCATAGGACTAATTGAACAACTTTGACCGACTTCATACTTTACCGATATTGATACAACCTATTGTTTAGGTCGAGACTAGCATTCGTTCTTGTACACGTTTACTTTGTGAAGTACATTTATATTCGTGCACTCAAGGTGAGATCATAGTCCCACTTTTACTCTTTTATACTTATACTTGGTATGAGAAAACATAAACGTTTCGTTTTACAAAGTGAACACAATTACAAAAACAAACATTCTAAGTACGAGTTAGAACAAAAATCCTCAAGTCCAATTATCATTAGTTACACTTGTAGGGTGAAAGAGAGAACTTATGTTGTGTGGCCATACGGGTTTGACGAACCCTCATTCGGATGAATGAAACGTATTTTTGGGATATAGTGTAGGTTCTAACACTATGATGCAGAGGTACTATTTAGTTAAGCCTTGATAATTGGGTTCTCTTGAAACAAACAACAACTTTTGGAATGTAAATGATTTGGATAATCACTTTATACTAAATCTTGTGGTTCAATACAATATAATTACTAAACCTATGATTTCACTAGCATTTTCGTTGACAGATTTTCTATGTTTTTCTCAGGTCCTTGAATGCTAAGTGATACATGCTTATGCACTCTATTTTAATACTTGCTTGGATGTCGAGTATACATGCATACATGGAGCGTCTTTTGACTTTACTTGAAATTGTGTCGCATAGGTTTCATTTGTACTTAAAACATTGTAATATGTTTAGTCGTTGAACTACTTTGTAAACTTTGAAACATCTTTACATTTGAAATGAATGCGACATATTTTGGTCTAACGTTGTTTTAAAGACTTATGACCACGTAACAGGACCTAAGTAGACGGCGAAGTCAATGACGATTTTGTCGTGTCGCTACACCTTGGGGTCTCATTGATGTGGAATATTCTATACGAATGAGTGCTAAGGCATCATAATAATTTGATGAATGTGGGGGTGATGGCTGAAATGTCACGTTCTTATTGATTAAAAACGTTCCATATTAATTGATTTCGTTGCGAGGTTTTGACCTCTATATGAGACGTTTTTCAAAGACTGCATTCATTTTTAAACAAACCATAACCTTTATTTCATCAATAAAGGTTTAAAAAGCTTTACGTAGATTATCAAATAATGATAATCTAAAATATCCTTTTTACACACGACCATTACATAATGGTTTACAATACAAATATGTTACAACAAAATAAGTTTCTTGAATGCAGTTTTTACACAATATCATACAAGCATGGACTCCAAATCTTGTCCTTATTTAAGTATGCGACAGCAGAAGCTCTTAATAATCACCTGAGAATAAACATGCTTAAAACGTCAACAAAAATGTTGGTGAGTTATAGGTTTAACCTATATATATCAAATCGTAACAATAGACCACAAGATTTCATATTTCAATACACATCCCATACATAGAGATAAAAATCATTCATATGGTGAACACCTGGTAACCGACATTAACAAGATGCATATATAAGAATATCCCCATCATTCCGGGACACCCTTCGGATATGATATAAATTTCGAAGTACTAAAGCATCCGGTACTTTGGATGGGGTTTGTTAGGCCCAATAGATCTATCTTTAGGATTCGCGTCAATTAGGGTGTCTGTTCCCTAATTCTTAGATTACCAGACTTAATAAAAAGGGGCATATTCGATTTTGATAATTCAACCATAGAATGTAGTTTCACGTACTTGTGTCTATTTTGTAAATCATTTATAAAACCTGCATGTATTCTCATCCCAAAAATATTAGATTTTAAAAGTGGGACTATAACTCACTTTCACAGATTTTTACTTCGTCGGGAAGTAAGACTTGACCACTGGTTGATTCACGAACCTATAACAATATATACATATATATCAAAGTATGTTCAAAATATATTTACAACACTTTTAATATATTTTGATGTTTTAAGTTTATTAAGTCAGCTGTCCTCGTTAGTAACCTACAACTAGTTGTCCACAGTTAGATGTACAGAAATAAATCGATAAATATTATCTTGAATCAATCCACGACCCAGTGTATACGTATCTCAGTATTGATCACAACTCAAACTATATATATTTTGGAATCAACCTCAACCCTGTATAGCTAACTCCAACATTCACATATAGAGTGTCTATGGTTGTTCCGAAATATATATAGATGTGTCGACATGATAGGTCGAAACATTGTATACGTGTCTATGGTATCTCAAGATTACATAATATATAATACAAGTTGATTAAGTTATGGTTGGAATAGATTTGTTACCAATTTTCACGTAGCTAAAATGAGAAAAATTATCCAATCTTGTTTTACCCATAACTTCTTCATTTTAAATCCGTTTTGAGTGAATCAAATTACTATGGCTTCATATTGAACTCTATTTTATGAATCTAAACAAAAAAAGTATATGTTTCTAGTCGGAAAAATAAGTTACAAGTCGTTTTTGTAAAGGTAGTCATTTCAGTTGAAAGAACGACGTCTAGATGACCATTTTAGAAAACATACTTCCACTTTGAGTTTAACCATAATTTTTGGATATAGTTTCATGTTCATAATAAAAATCATTTTCTCAGAATAAAAACTTTTAAATCAAAGTTTATCATAGTTTTTAATTAACTAACCCAAAACAGCCCGCGGTGTTACTACGACGGCGTAAATCCGGTTTTACGGTGTTTTTCGTGTTTCCAGGTTTTAAATCATTAAGTTAGCATATCATATAGATATAGAACATGTGTTTAGTTGATTTTAAAAGTCAAGTTAGAAGGATTAACTTTTGTTTGCGAACAAGTTTAGAATTAACTAAACTATGTTCTAGTGATTACAAGTTTAAACCTTCGAATAAGATAGCTTTATATGTATGAATCGAATGATGTTATGAACATCATTACTACCTTAAGTTCCTTGGATGAACCTACTGGAAAAGAGAAAAATGGATCTAGCTTCAATGGATCCTTGGATGGCTCAAAGTTCTTGAAGCAAAATCATGACACGAAAACAAGTTCAAGTAAGATCATCACTTGAAATAAGATTGTTATAGTTATAGAAATTGAACCAAAGTTTGAATATGATTATTACCTTGTATTAGAATGATAACCTACTGTAAGAAACAAAGATTTCTTGAGGTTGGATGATCACCTTACAAGATTGGAAGTGAGCTAGCAAACTTGAAAGTATTCTTGATTTTATGAAACTAGAACTTTTGGAATTTATGAAGAACACTTAGAACTTGAAGATAGAACTTGAGAGAGTTCAATTAGATGAAGAAAATTGAAGAATAAAAGTGTTTGTAGGTGTTTTTGGTCGTTGGTGTATGGATTAGATATAAAGGATATGTAATTTTGTTTTCATGTAAATAAGTCATGAATGATTACTCATATTTTTGTAATCTTATGAGATATTTCATGCTAGTTGCCAAATGATGGTTCCCACATGTGTTAGGTGACTCACATGGGCTGCTAAGAGCTGATCATTGGAGTGTATATACCAATAGTACATACATCTAAAAGCTGTGTATTGTACGAGTACGAATACGGGTGCATACGAGTAGAATTGTTGATGAAACTGAACGAGAATGTAATTGTAAGCATTTTTGTTAAGTAGAAGTATTTTGATAAGTGTATTAAAGTCTTTAAAAAGTGTATAAATACATATTAAAACACTACATGTATATACATTTTAACTGAGTCGTTAAGTCATCGTTAGTCGTTACATGTAAGTGTTGTTTTGAAACCTTTAGGTTAACGATCTTGTTAAATGTTGTTAACCCAATGTTTATAATAACAAAAGAGATTTTAAATTATTATATTATCATGATATTATGATGTACGAATATCTCTTAATATGATATATATACATTAAATGTCGTTACAATGATAAGCGTTACATATATGTCTCGTTTCAAAATCATTAAGTTAGTAGTCTTGTTTTTACATATGTAGTTCATTGTTAATATAATTAATGATATGTTTACTTATCATAATATCATGTTAACTATATATATATAACCATATATATGTCATCATATAGTTTTTTTACAAGTTTTAACGTTCGTGAATCACCGGTCAACTTGGGTGGTCAATTGTCTATATGAAACCTATTTCAATTAATCAAGTCTTAACAAGTTTGATTGCTTAACATGTTGGAAACATTTAATCATGTAAACATCAATCTCAATTAATATATATAAACATGGAAAAGTTCGGGTCACTACAGTACCTACCCGTTAAATAAATTTCGTCCCGAAATTTTAAGCTGTTGAAGGTGTTGACGAATCTTCTGGAAATAGATGCGGGTATTTCTTCTTCATCTGATCTTCACGCTCCCAGGTGAACTCGGGTCCTCTACGAGCATTCCATCGAACCTTAACAATTGGTATCTTGTTTTGCTTAAGTCTTTTAACCTCACGATCCATTATTTCGACGGGTTCTTCGATGAATTGGAGTTTTTCGTTGATTTGGATTTCATCTAACGGAATAGTGAGATCTTCTTTAGCAAAACATTTCTTTAAATTCGAGACGTGGAAAGTGTTATGTACAGCCGCGAGTTGTTGAGGTAACTCAAGTCGGTAAGCTACTGGTCCGACACGATCAATAATCTTGAATGGTCCAATATACCTTGGATTTAATTTCCCTCGTTTACCAAATCGAACAACACCTTTCCAAGGTGAAACTTTAAGCATGACCATCTCTCCAATTTCAAATTCTATATCTTTTCTTTTAATGTCAGCGTAGCTCTTTTGTCGACTTTGGGCGGTTTTCAACCGTTGTTGAATTTGGATGATCTTCTCGGTAGTTTCTTGTATAATCTCCGGACCCGTAATCTGTCTATCCCCCACTTCACTCCAATAAATCGGAGATCTGCACTTTCTACCATAAAGTGCTTCAAACGGCGCCATCTCAATGCTTGAATGGTAGCTGTTATTGTAGGAAAATTCTGCTAACGGTAGATGTCGATCCCAACTGTTTCCGAAATCAATAACACATGCTCGTAGCATGTCTTCAAGCGTTTGTATCGTCCTTTCGCTCTGCCCATCAGTTTGTGGATGATAGGCAGTACTCATGTCTAGACGAGTTCCTAATGCTTGCTGTAATGTCTGCCAGAATCTTGAAATAAATCTGCCATCCCTATCAGAGATAATAGAGATTGGTATTCCATGTTTGGAGACGACTTCCTTCAAATACAGTCGTGCTAACTTCTCCATCTTGTCATCTTCTCTTATTGGCAGGAAGTGTGCTGATTTGGTGAGACGATCAACTATTACCCAAATAGTATCAAATCCACTTGCAGTCCTTGGCAATTTAGTGATGAAATCCATGGTAATGTTTTCCCATTTCCATTCCGGGATTTCAGGTTGTTGAAGTAGACCTGATGGTTTCTGATGCTCAGCTTTGACTTTAGAACACGTCAAACATTCTCCTACGTATTTAGCAACATCGGCTTTCATACCCGGCCACCAAAAATGTTTCTTGAGATCCTTGTACATCTTCCCCGTTCCAGGATGTATTGAGTATCTGGTTTTATGAGCTTCTCTAAGTACCATTTCTCTCATATCTCCAAATTTTGGTACCCAAATCCTTTCAGCCCTATACCGGGTTCCGTCTTCCCGAATATTAAGATGTTTCTCCGATCCTTTGGGTATTTCATCCTTTAAATTTCCCTCTTTTAAAACTCCTTGTTGCGCCTCCTTTATTTGAGTAGTAAGGTTATTATGAATCATTATATTCATAGATTTTACTCGAATGGGTTCTCTGTCCTTCCTACTCAAGGCATCGGCTACCACATTTGCCTTCCCCGGGTGGTAACGAATCTCAAAGTCGTAATCATTCAATAATTCAATCCACCTACGCTGCCTCATATTCAGTTGTTTCTGATTAAATATGTGTTGAAGACTTTTGTGGTCGGTATATATAATACTTTTGACCCCATATAAGTAGTGCCTCCAAGTCTTTAATGCAAAAACAACCGCGCCTAATTCCAAATCATGCGTCGTATAATTTTGTTCGTGAATCTTCAATTGTCTAGACGCATAAGCAATCACCTTCGTTCGTTGCATTAATACACAACCGAGACCTTGCTTTGATGCATCACAATAAATCACAAAATCATCATTCCCTTCAGGCAATGACAATATAGGTGCCGTAGTTAGCTTTTTCTTCAATAACTGAAACGCTTTCTCTTGTTCATCATTCCATTCAAATTTCTTCCCTTTATGCGTTAATGCAGTCAAGGGTTTTGCTATTCTGGAAAAGTCTTGGATGAACCTTCTGTAGTAACCAGCTAGTCCTAAAAACTGGCGTATGTGTTTCGGAGTTTTCGGGGTTTCCCACTTTTCAACTGTTTCTATCTTTGCCGGATCCACCTTAATACCTTCTTTGTTCACTATGTGACCGAGGAATTGAACTTCTTCCAACCAAAATGCACACTTTGAAAACTTAGCGTACAATTCTTCCTTCCTCAATACTTCTAACACATTTCTCAAATGTTCACCGTGTTCTTGGTCATTCTTTGAGTAAATAAGTATGTCATCAATGAAAACAATGACAAACTTGTCAAGGTATGGTCCACACACTCGGTTCATAAGGTCCATGAACACAGCTAGTGCATTAGTTAAACCAAACGGCATGACCATAAACTCGTAATGACCGTAACGTGTTCTGAAAGCAGTCTTTGGAATATCATCTTCTTTCACCCGCATTTGATGATATCCGGAACGTAAGTCAATCTTTGAATAAACAGACGAGCCTTGTAGTTGATCAAATAAGTCGTCGATTCTTGGTAGTGGGTAGCGGTTCTTGATGGTAAGTTTGTTCAACTCTCGGTAGTCGATACACAACCTGAATGTACCATCTTTCTTCTTGACAAACAAAACAGGAGCTCCCCACGGTGATGTGCTTGGTCGAATGAAACCACGCTCTAAAAGTTCTTGTAATTGGCTTTGTAGTTCTTTCATCTCGCTGGGTGCGAGTCTGTAAGGAGCAAGAGCTATTGGTGCAGCTCCTGGTACAAGATCTATTTGAAATTCAACGGATCGATGTGGGGGTAATCCCGGTAATTCTTTCGGAAATACATCGGGAAATTCTTTTGCAATGGGAACATCATTGATGCTCTTTTCTTCAGTTTGTACTTTCTCGACGTGTGCTAGAACAGCATAGCAACCTTTTCTTATTAGTTTTTGTGCCTTCAAATTACTAATAAGATGTAGCTTCGTGTTGCCCTTTTCTCCGTACACCATTAAGGGTTTTCCTTTTTCTCGTATAATGCGAATTGCATTTTTGTAACAAACGATCTCTGCTTTCACTTCTTTCAACCAGTCCATACCGATTATCACATCAAAACTCCCTAACTCTACTGGTATCAAATCAATCTTAAATGTTTCGCTAACCAGTTTAATTTCTCGATTCCGACATATATTATCTGCTGAAATTAATTTACCATTTGCTAATTCGAGTAAAAATTTACTATCCAAAGGCGTCAATGGACAACTTAATTTAGCACAAAAATCTCTACTCATATAGCTTCTATCCGCACTCGAATCAAATAAAACGTAAGCAGATTTATTGTCAATAAGAAACGTACCCGTAACAAGCTCCGGGTCTTCCTGTGCCTCTGCCGCATTAATATTGAAAACTCTTCCACGGCCTTGTCCATTCGTGTTCTCCTGGTTTGGGCAATTTCTAATAATGTGGCCCGGTTTTCCACATTTATAACAAACTACATTGGCATAACTTGCTCCGACACTACTTGCTCCGCCATTACTCGTTCCGACACCATTTGTTCCTTTCGTTCTATTAACCCCTGGTCCGTAGACCTCACACTTCGCCGCGCTATGACCATTTCTTTTACACTTGTTGCAAAATTTGGTGCAGAACCCCGAGTGATTCTTTTCACACCTTTGGCATAGCTGCTTCTGATTGTTGTTGTTGTTGCGGTTATTATTGTTGTTGGGATGATTTTTGTAGTTGCTGTTGTTGTTGTTGTTGTTGTTGTTGTTGTTGGGCCGTTTGTTGTAGTTGCGATTGATGTTGCGATTGTTGGGATAATTGTTGCGATTATTGTTGTAATTGCTGTTGTTGTTGTATTGGTGATTCTTATCACCGTTTTCCTCCCACTTTCTTTTGACTTGCTTCACATTGGCCTCTTCAGTAGTCTGTTCTTTAATTCTTTCTTCAATCTGGTTCACGAGTTTGTGAGCCATTCTACATGCCTGTTGTATGGAGGCGGGCTCGTGTGAACTTATATCTTCTTGGATTCTTTCTGGTAATCCTTTCACAAACGCGTCGATCTTCTCTTCCTCATCTTCGAATGCTCCCGGACACAATAGGCACAATTCTGTGAATCGTCTTTCGTACGTGGTAATATCAAATCCTTGGGTTCGTAACCCTCTAAGTTCTGTCTTGAGCTTATTGACCTCGGTTCTGGGACGGTACTTCTCGTTCATCAAGTGCTTGAATCCTGACCACGGTAGTGCGTACACATCGTCTTGTCCCACTTGCTCTAGATAGGTATTCCACCATGTTAACGCAGAACCTGTGAAGGTATGCGTAGCGTACTTCACTTTGTCCTCTTCAGTACACTTACTTATGGCAAACACCGATTCAACCTTCTCGGTCCACCGTTTCAATCCGATCGGTCCTTCGGTTCCATCAAATTCCAAAGGTTTGCAGGCAGTGAATTCTTTGTAGGTGCATCCTACACGATTTCCTGTACTGCTAGATCCAAGGTTATTGTTGGTATGTAGCGCAGCCTGTACTGCGGCTATGTTTGAAGCTAGAAAAGTACGGAATTCCTCTTCATTCATATTCACGGTGTGTCGAGTAGTCGGTGCCATTTCCTTCAAAATAGTTAAATGGAACAAGTTAATCATACAGAATATTAAGAGTAGTTAATAGTATTTCGTAGCATAATATGAACTCATTTATAAAAGCTTTTTCTTCATATTAGCGTTTTATAAGTTTAAATTCGGGTAGTACCTACCCGTTAAGTTCATACTTAGTAGCTAATATACAATTCAACTACTACAATTCTATATGAAAAACTGATTATAATAATATTTCGCGTTCAAACTTTTACACAATATTTTACAAACTTACAATACCGCTTATTTTACATAAAGCATGAAATATAGCACACAATAACTTTGATACAAGATAGTTGTGAAGATAATTCTAGCTAGTACACAAGTCGTTCAGCAAAGGCAATAAAGACACGTAATTCATACGTCCAGAAACAAGTCATGCATTCTGGTTTTACTATGACTACTTCCCATCCTTGGTCTTGTGGAACATAACCGTTATGGCCGTTGATAAGACAGCGTGTTGTAACGTCGTCAAAGGGATGAGGGTTACGTAATGTCCAACAGTCCCGTAACAATCTAAAAACCTCATTTCTTACCCCAATTACCGACTCCGTCACTTGTGGAAACGTTTTGTTTAATAGTTGTAGCCCGATGTTCTTGTTCTCACTTTGGTGAGAAGCGAACATTACTAATCCGTAAGCATAACATAGCGACTGAATTTTTTTTATTTTTTTATTTAATCTGTTATGTTAAATCAATTCAAAAATATAGAACGTTTCCATTTCAATTTTAAGCCATAATCAAACTAATTAATTCATTGTCATAACTTGTGTTTGGTAATTGATCGAATCTGTGAAGAAGAAGAAGAAGAAGGAAACATATTTACCGGGTTAAAAGAAATTAAGTGGTGATTATAACAGAAAAATAAAACGGAGCAGCTGGTTGGGTACATATCGGGTTAACGAGAGGTCGAGGGTTCGAGCCCGATCTTGGGCAATTCTTTTTAGAATGGCTCTTTAAAGGGTATACACTTTCATTTATTATTATTATTATTTTTATTATTATTATTATTATTATTATTATTATTATTATTATTATTATTATTATTATTATTATTATTGTTGTTGTTGTTGTTGTTGTTGTTATTATTATTATTATTATTAATATTTATGATTTTTGTTATTTAGTAATATAAGTAATAAGATTACTAGTATAATTAATATTATTGTCATTTTTGATATTATTAATATTATTATTATCATTAAAAATTTAATTTTATCATAAATATAAGTATTAATTATTATTTATTATTATTACTATAGTACAATTATGATTATGATTATTAATAAGTATTATATATTTATGAACTAAACTTGGAAATTATGGAAACTCTTATGATCTTGAATAAGATAAGTATTTAGATAAATATAAGATTTATATTGATTAGGATATAACTATGATCGTGTATACTGTAAACAAAGTATCATTACATATGTAAATATAGATATAAAGCTGTTAAGTTCTTAAGATATTAATAAGTATTATTATTAATAAGTATTATTATTATTATGATCACTACTAATATTACGATTCGACCTTCTCGGTCCACCGTTTCAATCCGATCGGTCCTTCGGTTCCATCAAATTCCAAAGGTTTGCAGGCAGTGAATTCTTTGTAGGTGCATCCTACACGATTTCCTGTACTGCTAGATCCAAGGTTATTGTTGGTATGTAGCGCAGAATGTACTGCGGCTATGTTTGAAGCTAGAAAAGTACGGAATTCCTCTTCATTCATATTCACGGTGTGTCGAGTAGTCGGTGCCATTTCCTTCAAAATAGTCAAATGGAACAAGTTAATCATACAGAATATTAAGAGTAGTTAATAGTATTTCGTAGCATAATATGAACTCATTTATAAAAGCTTTTTCTTCATATTAGCGTTTTATAAGTTTAAATTCGGGTAGTACCTACCCGTTAAGTTCATACTTAGTAGCTAATATACAATTCAACTACTACAATTCTATATGAAAAACTGATTATAATAATATTTCGCGTTCAAACTTTTATACAATATTTTACAAACTTACAATACCGCTTATTTTACATAAAGCATGAAATATAGCACAAAATAACTTTGATACAAGATAGTTGTGAAGATAATTCTAGCTAGTACACAAGTCGTTCAGCAAAGGCAATAAAGACACGTAATTCATACGTCCAGAAACAAGTCATGCATTCTGGTTTTACTAGGACTACTTCCCATCCTTGGTCTTGTGGAACATAACCGTTATGGCCGTTGATAAGACAGCGTGTTGTAACGTCGTCAAAGGGACGAGGGTTACGTAATGTCCAACAGTCCCGTAACAATCTAAAAACCTCATTTCTTACCCCAATTACCGACTCTGTCACTTGTGGGAACGTTTTGTTTAATAGTTGTAGGCCGATGTTCTTGTTCTCACTTTGGTGAGAAGCGAACATTACTAATCCGTAAGCATAACATGCTTCTTTATGTTGCATGTTAGCCGCTTTTCTAAATCACGAAGTCCAATATTCGGATATATTGAGTCAAAATAATTTCTTAACCCATTGCGTAAAATAGCATTTGGGTTCCCCGCAATATATGCATCAAAGTAAACACATCGTAACTTATGGATTTCCCAATGTGATATCCCCCATCTTTCGAACGAAAGCCTTTTATAAACCAAGGCATTCTTGGAACGTTCTTCGAATGTCGTACAAACTGATCTCGCCTTAAATAGTTGTGCCGAAGAATTCTGACCGACTCTAGACAAGATTTCATCAATCATGTCTCCGGGTAGGTCTCTTAAAATATTGGGTTGTCTATCCATTTTGTGTTTTTATACTGTAAAATAGACAAGAGTTAGATTCATAAAAAAAATACTTATTAATACAAGCAATTTTTACATATATCATAAAGCATAAGCACACTATATTACATATATTACACCACACGAATACAACTATCTTATTCCGACTCGCTTGTTTCTTCTTCTTCGGTTTTGGTTCGTTTTGCCAAGTTTCTAGGGATATATGATGTTTCCCTAATACGAGTCGTCGTTTTCCACATTGGTTTAGAAAAACCTGGTGGTTTAGAGGTTCCCGGGTCATTGTTATAACTTAAGGACTTCGGGGGTTGACGATACATATAAAGTTCATCGGGGTTGGAATTAGATTTCTCTATTTTTATGCCCTTTCCCTTATTATTTTCTTTTGCCTTTTTAAATTCAGTTGGGGTAATTTCTATAACTTCATCGGAATTCTCGTCAGAATCCGATTCATCGGAGAATTGGTAATCCTCCCAATATTTTGCTTTCTTAGCGGAAACACCATTGACCATAATTAATCTTGGTCGGTTGGTTGAGGATTTTCTTTTACTTAACCGTTTTATTATTTCCCCCACCGGTTTTATTTCTTCATCCGGTTCCGATTCTTCTTCCGGTTCCGATTCTTCTTCTGGTTCCGACTCTTCTTCCGGTTCCTCTTCGGGAACTTGTGAATCAGTCCACGAATCATTCCAATTTACATTTGACTCTTCATTATTATTAGGTGAGTCAATGGGACTTGTTCTAGAGGTAGGCATCTATCACATAATATCAAACGCGTTAAGAGATTAATATATCACATAATATTCACATGTTAAAAATATATAGTTTCCAACAAAATTTGTTAAGCAATCATTTTTCAAGTAAACACGGTCGAAGTCCAGACTCACTAATGCATCCTAACAAACTCGATAAGACACACTAATGCAAAATTCTGGTTCTCTAAGACCAACGCTCGGATACCAACTGAAATGTCCCGTTCTTATTGATTAAAAATGTTCCATATTAATTGATTTCGTTGCGAGGTTTTGACCTCTGTATGAGACGTTTTTCAAAGACTGCATTCATTTTAAAACAAACCATAACCTTTATTTCATCAATAAAGGTTTAAAAAGCTTTACGTAGATTATCAAATAATGATAATCTAAAATATCCTGTTTACACACGACCATTACATAATGGTTTACAATACAAATATGTTACAACAAAATAAGTTTCTTGAATGCAGTTTTTACACAATATCATACAAGCATGGACTCCAAATCTCGTCCTTATTTAAGTATGCGACAGCGGAAGCTCTTAATAATCACCTGAGAATAAACATGCTTAAAACGTCAACAAAAATGTTGGTGAGTTATAGGTTTAACCTATATATATCAAATCATAATAATAGACCACAAGATTTCATATTTCAATACACATCCCATACATAGAGATAAAAATCATTCATATGGTGAACACCTGGTAACCGACATTAACAAGATGCATATATAAGAATATCCCCATCATTCCGGGACACCCTTCGGATATGATATAAATTTCAAAGTACTAAAGCATCCGGTACTTTGGATGGGGTTTGTTAGGCCCAATAGATCTATCTTTAGGATTCACGTCAATTAGGGTGTCTGTTCCCTAATTCTTAGATTACCAGACTTAATAAAAAGGGGCATATTCGATTTCGATAATTCAATCATAGAATGTAGTTTCACGTATGAAATGTCCCGTTCTTATTGATTAAAAACGTTCCATATTAATTGATTTCGTTGCGAGGTTTTGACCTCTATATGAGACGTTTTTCAAAGACTGCATTCATTTTTAAAACAAACCATAACCTTTATTTCATAGATAAAGGTTTTAAAAAAAGCTTTACGTAGATTATCAAATAATGATAATCTAAAATATCCTGTTTACACACGACCATTACATAATGGTTTACAATACAAATATGTTACAACAAAATAAGTTTCTTGAATGCAGTTTTTACACAATATCATACAAGCATGGACTCCAAATCTCGTCCTTATTTAACTATGCGACAGCGGAAGCTCTTAATAATCACCTGAGAATAAACATGCTTAAAGCGTCAACAAAAATGTTGGTGAGTTATAGGTTTAACCTATATATATCAAATCATAATAATAGACCACAAGATTTCATATTTCAATACACATCCCATACATAGAGATAAAAATCATTCATATGGTGAACACCTGGTAACCGACATTAACAAGATGCATATATAAGAATATCCCCATCATTCCGGGACACCCTTCGGATATGATATAAATTTCGAAGTACTAAAGCATCCGGTACTTTGGATGGGGCTTGTTGGGCCCGATAGATCTATCTTTAGGATTCGCGTCAATTAGGGTGTCTGTTCCCTAATTCTTAGATTACCAGACTTAATAAAAAGGGGCATATTCGATTTCGATAATTCAACCATAGAATGTAGTTTCACGTACTTGTGTCTATTTTGTAAATCATTTATAAAACCTGCATGTATTCTCATCCCAAAAATATTAGATTTTAAAAGTGGGACTATAACTCACTTTCACAGATTTTTACTTCGTCGGGAAGTAAGACTTGGCCACTGTTGATTCACGAACCTATAACAATATATACATATATATTAAAGTATGTTCAAAATATATTTACAACACTTTTAATATATTTTGATGTTTTAAGTTTATTAAGTCAGCTGTCCTCGTTAGTAACCTATAACTAGTTGTCCACAGTTAGATGTACAGAAATAAAGCGATAAATATTATCTTGAATCAATCCACGACCCAGTGTATACGTATCTCAGTATTGATCACAACTCAAACTATATATATTTTGGAATCAACCTCAACCCTGTATAGCTAACTCCAACATTCACATATAGAGTGTCTATGGCTGTTCCGAAATATATATAGATGTGTCGACATGATAGGTCGAAACATTGTATACGTGTCTATGGTATCTCAAGATTACATAATATATAATACAAGTTGATTAAGTTATGGTTGGAATAGATTTGTTACCAATTTTCACGTAGCTAAAATGAGAAAAATTATCCAATCTTGTTTTACCCATAACTTCTTCATTTTAAATCCGTTTTGAGTGAATCAAATTGCTATGGTTTCATATTGAACTCTATTTTATGAATCTAAACAGAAAAAGTATAGGTTTATAGTCGGAAAAATAAGTTACAAGTCGTTTTTGTAAAGGTAGTCATTTCAGTCGAAAGAACGACGTCTAGATGACCATTTTAGAAAACATACTTCCACTTTGAGTTTAACCATAATTTTTGGATATAGTTTCATGTTCATAATAAAAATCATTTTCTCAGAATAACAACTTTTAAATCAAAGTTTATCATAGTTTTTAATTAACTAACCCAAAACAGCCCGCGGTGTTACTACGACGGCGTAAATCCGATTTTACGGTGTTTTTCGTGTTTCCAGGTTTTAAATCATTAAGTTAGCATATCATATAGATATAGAACATGTGTTTAGTTGATTTTAAAAGTCAAGTTAGAAGGATTAACTTTTGTTTGCGAACAAGTTTAGAATTAACTAAACTATGTTCTAGTGATTACAAGTTTAAACCTTCGAATAAGATAGCTTTATATGTATGAATCGAATGATGTTATGAACATCATTACTACCTTAATTTCCTTGGATAAACCTACTGGAAAAGAGAAAAATGGATCTAGCTTCAATGGATCCTTGGATGGCTCGAAGTTCTTGAAGCAGAATCATGACACGAAAACAAGTTCAAGTAAGATCATCACTTGAAATAAGATTGTTATAGTTATAGAAATTGAACCAAAGTTTGAATATGATTATTACCTTGTATTAGAATGATAACCTACTGTAAGAAACAAAGATTTCTTGAGGTTGGATGATCACCTTACAAGATTGGAAGTGAGCTAGCAAACTTGAAAGTATTCTTGATTTTATGAAACTAGAACTTTTGGAATTTATGAAGAACACTTAGAACTTGAAGATAGAACTTGAGAGAGATCAATTAGATGAAGAAAATTGAAGAATGAAAGTGTTTGTAGGTGTTTTTGGTCGTTGGTGTATGGATTAGATATAAAGGATATGTAATTTTGTTTTCATGTAAATAAGTCATGAATGATTACTCATATTTTTGTAATTTTATGAGATATTTCATGCTAGTTGCCAAATGATGGTTCCCACATGTGTTAGGTGACTCAAATGGGCTGCTAAGAGCTGATCATTGGAGTGTATATACCAATAGTACATACATCTAAAAGCTGTGTATTGTACGAGTACGAATACGGGTGCATACGAGTAGAATTATTGATGAAACTGAACGAGGATGTAATTGTAAGCATTTTTGTTAAGTAGAAGTATTTTGATAAGTGTATTGAAGTCTTTCAAAAGTGTATAAATACATATTAAAACACTACATGTATATACATTTTAACTGAGTCGTTAAGTCATCGTTAGTCGTTACATGTAAGTGTTGTTTTGAAACCTTTAGGTTAACGATCTTGTTAAATGTTGTTAACCCAATGTTTATAATATCAAATGAGATTTTAAATTATTATATTATCATGATATTATCATGTATGAATATCTCTTAATATGATATATATATACATTAAATGTCGTTACAACGATAATCGTTACATATATGTCTCGTTTAAAAATCATTAAGTTAGTAGTCTTGTTTTTACATATGTAGTTCATTGTTAATATACTTTATGATATGTTTTCTTATCATAGTATCATGTTAACTATATATATATCCATATATAT
The DNA here is from genome assembly GCF_046630445.1 of Rutidosis leptorrhynchoides. Taxonomy (NCBI): domain Eukaryota; kingdom Viridiplantae; phylum Streptophyta; class Magnoliopsida; order Asterales; family Asteraceae; genus Rutidosis; species Rutidosis leptorrhynchoides. Next base: position 207,890,385 of record NC_092340.1, read on the forward strand.
GTCATCATATAGTTTTTACAAGTTTTAACGTTCGTGAATCACCGATCAACTTGGGTGGTCAATTGTCTATATGAAACATATTTCAATTAATCAAGTCTTAACAAGTTTGATTGCTTAACATGTTGGAAACATTTAATCATGTAAATATCAATCTCAATTAATATATATAAACATGGAAAAGTTCGGGTCACTACAGTACCTACCCGTTAAATAAATTTCGTCCCGAAATTTTAAGCTGTTGAAGGTGTTGACGAATCTTCTGGAAATAGATGCGGGTATTTCTTCTTCATCTAATCTTCACGCTCCCAGGTGAACTCGGGTCCTCTACGAGCATTCCATCGAACCTTAACAATTGGTATCTTGTTTTGCTTAAGTCTTTTAACCTCACGATCCATTATTTCGACGGGTTCTTCGATGAATTGAAGTTTTTCGTTGATTTGGATTTCATCTAACGGAATAGTGAGATCTTCTTTAGCAAAACATTTCTTTAAATTCGAGACGTGGAAAGTGTTATGTACAGCCGCGAGTTGTTGAGGTAACTCTAGTCGGTAAGCTACTGGTCCGACACGATCAATAATCTTGAATGGTCCAATATACCTTGGATTTAATTTCCCTCGTTTACCAAATCGAACAACGCCTTTCCAAGGTGCAACTTTAAGCATGACCATCTCTCCAATTTCAAATTCTATATCTTTTCTTTTAATGTCAGCGTAGCTCTTTTGTCGACTTTGGGCGGTTTTCAACCGTTGTTGAATTTGGATGATCTTCTCGGTAGTTTCTTGTATAATCTCCGGACCCGTAATCTGTCTATCCCCCACTTCACTCCAACAAATCGGAGACCTGCACTTTCTACCATAAAGTGCTTCAAACGGCGCCATCTCAATGCTTGAATGGTAGCTGTTGTTGTAGGAAAATTCTGCTAACGGTAGATGTCGATCCCAACTGTTTCCGAAATCAATAACACATGCTCGTAGCATGTCTTCAAGCGTTTGTATCGTCCTTTCGCTCTGCCCATCAGTTTGTGGATGATAGGCAGTACTCATGTCTAGACGAGTTCCTAATGCTTGCTGTAATGTCTGCCAGAATCTTGAAATAAATCTGCCATCCCTATCAGAGATAATAGAGATTGGTATTCCATGTCTGGAGACGACTTCCTTCAAATACAGTCGTGCTAACTTCTCCATCTTGTCATCTTCTCTTATTGGTAGGAAGTGTACTGATTTGGTGAGACGATCAACTATTACCCAAATAGTATCAAAACCACTTGCAGTCCTTGGCAATTTAGTGATGAAATCCATGGTAATGTTTTCCCATTTCCATTCCGGGATTTCGGGTTGTTGAAGTAGACCTGATGGTTTCTGATGCTCAGCTTTGACCTTAGAACACGTCAAACATTCTCCTACGTATTTAGCAACATCGGCTTTCATACCCGGCCACCAAAAATGTTTCTTGAGATCCTTGTACATCTTCCCCGTTCCAGGATGTATTGAGTATCTGGTTTTATGAGCTTCTCTAAGTACCATTTCTCTCATATTTCCAAATTTTGGTACCCAAATCCTTTCAGCCCTATACCGGGTTCCATCTTCCCGAATATTAAGATGCTTCTCCGATCCTTTGGGTATTTCATCCTTTAAATTTCCCTCTTTTAAAACTCCTTGTTGCGCCTCCTTTATTTGAGTAGTAATGTTATTATGAATCATTATATTCATAGATTTTACTCGAATGGGTTCTCTGTCCTTCCTGCTCAAGGCATCGGCTACCACATTTGCCTTCCCCGGGTGGTAACGAATCTCAAAATCGTAATCAGTCAATAATTCAATCCACCTACGCTGCCTCATATTCAGTTGTTTCTGATTAAATATGTGTTGAAGACTTTTGTGGTCGGTATATATAATACTTTTGACCCCATATAAGTAGTGCCTCCAAGTCTTTAATGCAAAAACAATCGCGCCTAATTCCAAATCATGCGTCGTATAATTTTGTTCGTGAATCTTCAATTGTCTAGACGCATAAGCAATCACCTTCGTTCGTTGCATTAATACACAACCGAGACCTTGCTTTGATGCATCACAATAAATCACAAAATCATCATTCCCTTCAGGCAATGACAATATAGGTGCCGTAGTTAGCTTTTTCTTCAATAACTGAAACGCTTTCTCTTGTTCATCATTCCATTCAAATTTCTCACCTTTATGCGTTAATGCAGTCAAGGGTTTTGATATTCTGGAAAAGTCTTGGATGAACCTTCTGTAGTAACCAGCTAGTCCTAAAAACTGGCGTATGTGTTTCGGAGTTTTCGGGGTTTCCCACTTTTCAACAGTTTCTATCTTTGCCGGATCCACCTTAATACCTTCTTTGTTCACTATGTGACCGAGGAATTGAACTTCTTCCAACCAAAATGCACACTTTGAAAACTTAGCGTATAATTCTTCCTTCCTCAATACTTCTAACACCTTTCTCAAATGTTCACCGTGTTCTTGGTCATTCTTTGAGTAAATAAGTATGTCATCAATGAAAACAATGACAAACTTGTCAAGGTATGGTCCACACACTCGGTTCATAAGGTCCATGAACACAGCTGGTGCATTAGTTAAACCAAACGGCATGACCATAAACTCGTAATGACCGTAACGTGTTCTGAAAGCAGTCTTTGGAATATCATCTTCTTTCACCCGCATTTGATGATACCCGGAACGTAAGTCAATCTTTGAATAAACAGACGAGCCTTGTAGTTGATCAAATAAGTCGTCGATTCTCGGTAGTGGGTAGCGGTTCTTGATGGTAAGTTTGTTCAACTCTCGGTAGTCGATACACAACCTGAATGTACCATCTTTCTTCTTGACAAACAAAACAGGAGCTCCCCACGGTGATGTGCTTGGTCGAATGAAACCACGCTCTAAAAGTTCTTGTAATTGGCTTTGCAGTTCTTTCATCTCGCTGGGTGCGAGTCTGTAAGGAGCACGAGCTATTGGTGCAGCTCCTGGTACAAGATCTATTTGAAATTCAACGGATCGATGTGGGGGTAATCCCGGTAATTCTTTCGGAAATACATCAGGAAATTCTTTTGCGACGGGAACATCATTGATGCTTTTTTCTTCAGTTTGTACTTTCTCGACGTGTGCTAGAACAGCATAGCAACCTTTTCTTATTAGTTTTTGTGCCTTCAAATTACTAATAAGATGTAGCTTCGTGTTGCCCTTTTCTCCGTACACCATTAAGGGTTTTCCTTTTTCTCGTATAATGCGAATTGCATTTTTGTAACAAACGATCTCCGCTTTCACTTCTTTCAACCAGTCCATACCGATTATCACATCAAAACTCCCTAACTCTACTGGTATCAAATCAATCTTAAATATTTCGCTAACCAGTTTAATTTCTCGATTCCGACATATATTATCTGCTGAAATTAATTTACCATTTGCTAATTCGAGTAAAAATTTACTATCCAAAGGCGTCAATGGACAATTTAATTTAGCACAAAAATCTCTACTCATATAGCTTCTATCCGCACCCGAATCAAATAAAACGTAAGCAGATTTATTGTCAATAAGAAACGTACCCGTAACAAGCTCCGGGTCTTCCTGTGCCTCTGCCGCATTAATATTGAAAACTCTTCCACGGCCTTGTCCATTCGTGTTCTCCTGGTTCGGGCAATTTCTAATAATGTGGCCCGGTTTTCCACATTTATAACAAACTACATTGGCATAACTTGCTCCGACACTACTTGCTCCACCATTACTCGTTCCGACACCATTTGTTCCTTTCGTTCTATTAACCCCTGGTCCGTAGACCTCACACTTCGCTGCGCTATGACCATTTCTTTTACACTTGTTGCAAAATTTGGTGCAGAACCCCAAGTGATTCTTTTCACACCTTTGGCATATCTGCTTCTGATTGTTGTTGTTGTTGCAGTTATTATTGTTGTTGGGATGATTGTTGTAGTTGCTGTTGTTGTTGTTGTTGTTGGGCCGTTTGTTGTAGTTGCGATTGATGTTGCGATTGTTGGGATAATTGTTGCGATTATTGTTGTAATTGCTGTTGTTGTTGTATTGGTGATTCTTATCACCGTTTTCCTCCCACTTTCTTTTGACTTGCTTCACATTGGCCTCTTCAGCAGTCTGTTCTTTAATTCTTTCTTCAATTTGGTTCACGAGTTTGTGAGCCATTCTACATGCCTGTTGTATGGAGGCGGGCTCGTGTGAACTTATATCTTCTTGGATTCTTTCCGGTAATCCTTTCACAAACGCGTCGATCTTCTCTTCCTCGTCTTCGAATGCTCCCGGACACAATAGGCACAATTCTGTGAATCGTCTTTCGTACGTGGTAATATCAAATCCTTGGGTTCGTAACCCTCTAAGTTCTGTCTTGAGCTTATTGACCTCGGTTCTGGGACGGTACTTCTCGTTCATCAAGTGCTTGAATGCTGACCACGGTAGTGCGTACGCATCATCTTGTCCCACTTGCTCTAGATAGGTATTCCACCATGTTAACGCAGAACCTGTGAAGGTATGCGTAGCATACTTCACTTTGTCCTCTTCAGTACACTTACTTATGGCAAACACCGATTCAACCTTCTCGGTCCACCGTTTCAATCCGATCGGTCCTTCGGTTCCATCAAATTCCAAAGGTTTGCAGGCAGTGAATTCTTTGTAGGTGCATCCTACACGATTTCCTGTACTGCCAGATCCAAGGTTATTGTTGGTATGTAGCGCAGCCTGTACTGCGGCTATGTTTGAAGCTAGAAAAGTACGGAATTCCTCTTCATTCATATTCATGCTGTGTCGAGTAGTCGGTGCCATTTCCTTCAAAATAGTCAAATGGAACAAGTTAATCATACAGAATATTAAGAGTAGTTAATAGTATTTCGTAGCATAATATGAACTCATTTATAAAAGCTTTTTCTTCATATTAGCGTTTTATAAGTTTAAATTCGGGTAGTACCTACCCGTTAAGTTCATACTTAGTAGCTAATATACAATTCAACTACTACAATTCTATATGAAAAACTGATTATAATAATATTTCGCGTTCAAACTTTTATACAATATTTTACAAACTTACAATACCGCTTATTTTACATAAAGCATGAAATATAGCACACAATAACTTTGATACAAGATAGTTGTGAAGACAATTCTAGCTAGTACACAAGTCGTTCAGCAAAGACAATAAAGACACGTAATTCATACGTCCAGAAACAAGTCATGCATTCTGGTTTTACTAGGACTACTTCCCATCCTTGGTCTTGTGCAACATAACCGTTATGGCCGTTGATAAGACAGCGTGTTGTAACGTCATCAAAGGGACGAGGGTTACGTAATGTCCAACAGTCCCGTAATAATCTAAAAACCTCATTTCTTACCCCAATTACCGACTCTGTCACTTGTGGAAACGTTTTGTTTAATAGTTGTAGCCCGATGTTCTTGTTCTCACTTTGGTGAGAGGCGAACATTACTAATCCGTAAGCATAACATGCTTCTTTATGTTGCATGTTAGCCGCTTTTTCTAAATCACGAAGTCCAATATTCGGATATATTGAGTCAAAATAATTTCTTAACCCGTTGCGTAAAATAGCATTTGGGTTCCCCGCAATATATGCGTCAAAGTAAACACATCGTAACTTATGGGTTTCCCAATGTGATATCCCCCATCTTTCAAACGAAAGTCTCTTATAAACCAAGACATTCTTGGAACGTTCTTCGAATGTCTTACAAACTGATCTCGCCTTAAATAGTTGTGCCGAAGAATTCTGGCCGACTCTAGACAAGATTTCATCAATCATGTCTCCGGGTAGGTCTCTTAAAATATTGGGTTGTCTATCCATTTTGTGTTTTTAAACTGTAAAATAGACAAGAGTTAGATTCATAAAAAAATACTTATTAATACAAGCAATTTTTACATATATCATAAAGCATAAGAACACTATATTACATATATTACACCACACGAATACAACTATCTTATTCTGACTCGCTCGTTTCTTCTTCTTCGGTTTTGGTTCGTTTTGCCAAGTTTCTAGGGATATATTGAAATGTCCCGTTCTTATTGATTAAAAACGTTCCATATTAATTGATTTCGTTGCGAGGTTTTAACCTCTATATGAGACGTTTTTCAAAGACTGCATTCCTTTTTAAAACAAACCATAACCTTTATTTCATAAATAAAGGTTTAAAAAGCTTTACGTAGATTATCAAATAATGATAATCTAAAATATCCTGTTTACACATGACCATTACATAATGGTTTACAATACAAATATGTTACATCGAAATCAGTTTCTTGAATGCAGTTTTTACACAATATCATACAAACATGGACTCCAAATCTTGTCCTTATTTTAGTATGCAACAGCGGAAGCTCTTAATATTCACCTGAGAATAAACATGCTTTAAACGTCAACAAAAATGTTGGTGAGTTATAGGTTTAACCTATATATATCAAATCGTAACAATAGACCACAAGATTTCATATTTCAATACACATCCCATACATAGAGATAAAAATCATTCATATGGTGAACACCTGGTAACCGACAATAACAAGATGCATATAAGAATATCCCCATCATTCCGGGACACCCTTCGGATATGATATAAATTTCGAAGTACTAAAGCATCCGGTACTTTGGATGGGGTTTGTTAGGCCCAATAGATCTATCTTTAGGATTCGCGTCAATTAGGGTGTCTGTTCCCTAATTCTTAGATTACCAGACTTAATAAAAAGGGGCATATTCGATTTCGATAATTCAACCATAGAATGTAGTTTCACGTACTTGTGTCTATTTTGTAAATCATTTATAAAACCTGCATGTATTCTCATCCCAAAAATATTAGATTTTAAAAGTGGGACTATAACTCACTTTCACAGATTTTTACTTCGTCGGGAAGTAAGACTTGGCCACTGTTGATTCACGAACCTATAACAATATATACATATATATTAAAGTATGTTCAAAATATATTTACAACACTTTTAATATATTTTGATGTTTTAAGTTTATTAAGTCAGCTGTCCTCGTTAGTAACCTATAACTAGTTGTCCACAGTTAGATGTACAGAAATAAATCGATAAATATTATCTTGAATCAATCCACGACCCAGTGTATACGTATCTCAGTATTGATCACAACTCAAACTATATATATTTTGGAATCAACCTCAACCCTGTATAGCTAACTCCAACATTCACATATAGAGTGTCTATGGTTGTTCCGAAATATATATAGATGTGTCGACATGATAGGTCGAAACATTGTATACGTGTCTATGGTATCTCAAGATTACATAATATACAATACAAGTTGATTAAGTTATGGTTGGAATAGATTTGTTACCAATTTTCACGTAGCTAAAATGAGAAAAATTATCCAATCTTGTTTTACCCATAACTTCTTCATTTTAAATCCGTTTTGAGTGAATCAAATTGCTATGGTTTCATATTGAACTCTATTTTATGAATCTAAACAGAAAAAGTATAGGTTTATAGTCGGAAAAATAAGTTACAAGTCGTTTTTGTAAAGGTAGTCATTACAGTCGAAAGAACGACGTCTAGATGACCATTTTAGAAAACATACTTCCACTTTGAGTTTAACCATAATTTTTGGATATAGTTTCATGTTCATAATAAAAATCATTTTCTCAGAATAACAACTTTTAAATCAAAGTTTATCATAGTTTTTAATTAACTAACCCAAAACAGCCCGCGGTGTTACTACGACGGCGTAAATCCGGTTTTACGGTGTTTTTCGTGTTTCCAGGTTTTAAATCATTAAGTTAGCATATCATATAGATATAGAACATGTGTTTAGTTGATTTTAAAAGTCAAGCTAGAAGGATTAACTTTTGTTTGCGAACAAGTTTAGAATTAACTAAACTATGTTCTAGTGATTACAAGTTTAAACCTTCGAATAAGATAGCTTTATATGTATGAATCGAATGATGTTATGAACATCATTACTACCTTAATTTCCTTGGATAAACCTACTGGAAAAGAGAAAAATGGATCTAGCTTCAATGGATCCTTGGATGGCTCGAAGTTCTTGAAGCAGAATCATGACACGAAAACAAGTTCAAGTAAGATCATCACTTGAAATAAGATTGTTATAGTTATAGAAATTGAACCAAAGTTTGAATATGATTATTACCTTGTATTAGAATGATAACCTACTGTAAGAAACAAAGATTTCTTGAGGTTGGATGATCACCTTACAAGATTGGAAGTGAGCTAGCAAACTTGAAAGTATTCTTGATTTTATGAAACTAGAACTTTTGGAATTTATGAAGAACACTTAGAACTTGAAGATAGAACTTGAGAGAGATCAATTAGATGAAGAAAATTGAAGAATGAAAGTGTTTGTAGGTGTTTTTGGTCGTTGGTGTATGGATTAGATATAAAGGATATGTAATTTTGTTTTCATGTAAATAAGTCATGAATGATTACTCATATTTTTGTAATTTTATGAGATATTTCATGCTAGTTGCCAAATGATGGTTCCCACATGTGTTAGGTGACTCACATGGGCTGCTAAGAGCTGATCATTAGAGTGTATATACCAATAGTACATACATCTAAAAGCTGTGTATTGTACGAGTACGAATACGGGTGCATACGAGTAGAATTGTTGATGAAACTGAACGAGGATGTAATTGTAAGCATTTTTGTTAAGTAGAAGTATTTTGATAAGTGTATTGAAGTCTTTCAAAAGTGTATAAATACATATTAAAACACTACATGTATATACATTTTAACTGAGTCGTTAAGTCATCGTTAGTCGTTACATGTAAGTGTTGTTTTGAAACCTTTAGGTTAACGATCTTGTTAAATGTTGTTAACCCAATGTTTATAATATCAAATGAGATTTTAAATTATTATATTATCATGATATTATCATGTATGAATATCTCTTAATATGATATATATACATTAAATGTCTTTACAACGATAATCGTTACATATATGTCTCGTTTAAAAATCATTAAGTTAGTAGTCTTATTTTTACATATGTAGTTCATTGTTAATATACTTTATGATATGTTTTCTTATCATAGTATCATGTTAACTATATATATATATCCATATATATGTCATCATATAGTTTTTACAAGTTTTAACGTTCGTGAATCACCGATCAACTTGGGTGGTCAATTGTCTATATGAAACATATTTCAATTAATCAAGTCTTAACAAGTTTGATTGCTTAACATGTTGGAAACATTTAATCATGTAAATATCAATCTCAATTAATATATATAAACATGGAAAAGTTCGGGTCACTACAGTACCTACCCGTTAAATAAATTTCGTCCCGAAATTTTAAGTTGTTGAAGGTGTTGACGAATCTTCTGGAAATAGATGCGGGTATTTCTTCTTCATCTGATCTTCACGCTCCCAGGTAAACTCGGGTCCTCTACGAGCATTCCATCGAACCTTAACAATTGGTATCTTGTTTTGCTTAAGTCTTTTAACCTCACGATCCATTATTTCGACGGGTTCTTCGATGAATTGAAGTTTTTCGTTGATTTGGATTTCATCTAACGGAATAGTGAGATCTTCTTTAGCAAAACATTTCTTTAAATTCGAGACGTGGAAAGTGTTATGTACAGCCGCGAGTTGTTGAGGTAACTCTAGTCGGTAAGCTACTGGTCCGACACGATCAATAATCTTGAATGGTCCAATATACCTTGGATTTAATTTCCCTCGTTTACCAAATCGAACAACGCCTTTCCAAGGTGCAACTTTAAGCATGACCATCTCTCCAATTTCAAATTCTATATCTTTTCTTTTAATGTCAGCGTAGCTCTTTTGTCGACTTTGGGCGGTTTTCAACCGTTGTTGAATTTGGATGATCTTCTCGGTAGTTTCTTGTATAATCTCCGGACCCGTAATCTGTCTATCCCCCACTTCACTCCAACAAATCGGAGACCTGCACTTTCTACCATAAAGTGCTTCAAACGGCGCCATCTCAATGCTTGAATGGTAGCTGTTGTTGTAGGAAAATTCTGCTAACGGTAGATGTCGATCCCAACTGTTTCCGAAATCAATAACACATGCTCGTAGCATGTCTTCAAGCGTTTGTATCGTCCTTTCGCTCTGCCCATCAGTTTGTGGATGATAGGCAGTACTCATGTCTAGACGAGTTCCTAATGCTTGCTGTAATGTCTGCCAGAATCTTGAAATAAATCTGCCATCCCTATCAGAGATAATAGAGATTGGTATTCCATGTCTGGAGACGACTTCCTTCAAATATAGTCGTGCTAACTTCTCCATCTTGTCATCTTCTCTTATTGGTAGGAAGTGTGCTGATTTGGTGAGACGATCAACTATTACCCAAATAGTATCAAAACCACTTGCAGTCCTTGGCAATTTAGTGATGAAATCCATGGTAATGTTTTCCCATTTCCATTCCGGGATTTCGGGTTGTTGAAGTAGACCTGATGGTTTCTGATGCTCAGCTTTGACCTTAGAACACGTCAAACATTCTCCTACGTATTTAGCAACATCGGCTTTCATACCCGGCCACCAAAAATGTTTCTTGAGATCCTTGTACATCTTCCCCATTCCAGGATGTATTGAGTATCTGGTTTTATGAGCTACTCTAAGTACCATTTCTCTCATATCTCCAAATTTTGGTACCCAAATCCTTTCAGCCCTATACCGGGTTCCGTCTTCCCGAATATTAAGATGCTTCTCCGATCCTTTGGGTATTTCATCCTTTAAATTTCCCTCTTTTAAAACTCCTTGTTGCGCCTCCTTTATTTGAGTAGTAATGTTATTATGAATCATTATATTCATAGATTTTACTCGAATGGGTTCTCTGTCCTTCCTGCTCAAGGCATCGGCTACCACATTTGCCTTCCCCGGGTGGTAACGAATCTCAAAGTCGTAATCATTCAATAATTCAATCCACCTACGCTGCCTCATATTCAGTTGTTTCTGATTAAATATGTGTTGAAGACTTTTGTGGTCGGTATATATAATACTTTTGACCCCATATAAGTAGTGCCTCCAAGTCTTTAATGCAAAAACAACCGCGCCTAATTCCAAATCATGCGTCGTATAATTTTGTTCGTGAATCTTCAATTGTCTAGACGCATAAGCAATCACCTTCGTTCGTTGCATTAATACACAACCGAGACCTTGCTTTGATGCATCACAATAAATCACAAAATCATCATTCCCTTCAGGCAATGACAATATAGGTGCCGTAGTTAGCTTTTTCTTCAATAACTGAAACGCTTTCTCTTGTTCATCATTCCATTCAAATTTCTTCCCTTTATGCGTTAATGCAGTCAAGGGTTTTGCTATTCTGGAAAAGTCTTGGATGAACCTTCTGTAGTAACCAGCTAGTCCTAAAAACTGGCGTATGTGTTTCGGAGTTTTCGGGGTTTCCCACTTTTCAACAGTTTCTATCTTTGCCGGATCCACCTTAATACCTTCTTTGTTCACTATGTGACCGAGGAATTGAACTTCTTCCAACCAAAATGCACACTTTGAAAACTTAGCGTACAATTCTTCCTTCATCAATACTTCTAACACCTTTCTCAAATGTTCACCGTGTTCTTGGTCATTCTTTGAGTAAATAAGTATGTCATCAATGAAAACAATGACAAACTTGTCAAGGTATGGTCCACACACTCGGTTCATAAGGTCCATGAACACAGCTGGTGCATTAGTTAAACCAAACGGCATGACCATAAACTCGTAATGACCGTAACGTGTTCTGAAAGCAGTCTTTGGAATATCATCTTCTTTCACCCGCATTTGATGATACCCGGAACGTAAGTCAATCTTTGAATAAACAGACGAGCCTTGTAGTTGATCAAATAAGTCGTCGATTCTCGGTAGTGGGTAGCGGTTCTTGATGGTAAGTTTGTTCAACTCTCGGTAGTCGATACACAACCTGAATGTACCATCTTTCTTCTTGACAAACAAAACAGGAGCTCCCCACGGTGATGTGCTTGGTCGAATGAAACCACGCTCTAAAAGTTCTTGTAATTGGCTTTGCAGTTCTTTCATCTCGCTGGGTGCGAGTCTGTAAGGAGCACGAGCTATTGGTGCAGCTCCTGGTACAAGATCTATTTGAAATTCAACGGATCGATGTGGGGGTAATCCCGGTAATTCTTTCGGAAATACATCGGGAAATTCTTTTGCAATGGGAACATCATTGATGCTCTTTTCTTCAGTTTGTACTTTCTCGACGTGTGCTAGAACAGCATAGCAACCTTTTCTTATTAGTTTTTGTGCCTTCAAATTACTAATAAGATGTAGCTTCGTGTTGCCCTTTTCTCCGTACACCATTAAGGGTTTTCCTTTTTCTCGTATAATGCGAATTGCATTTTTGTAACAAACGATCTCCGCTTTCACTTCTTTCAACCAGTCCATACCGATTATCACATCAAAACTCCCTAACTCTACTGGTATCAAATCAATCTTAAATGTTTCGCTAACCAGTTTAATTTCTCGATTCCGACATATATTATCTGCTGAAATTAATTTACCATTTGCTAATTCGAGTAAAAATTTACTATCCAAAGGCGTCAATGGACAACTTAATTTAGCACAAAAATCTCTACTCATATAGCTTCTATCCGCACCCGAATCAAATAAAACGTAAGCAGATTTATTGTCAATAAGAAACGTACCCGTAACAAGCTCTGGGTCTTCCTGTGCCTCTACCGCATTAATATTGAAAACTCTTCCACGGCCTTGTCCATTCGTGTTCTCCTGGTTCGGGCAATTTCTAATAATGTGGCCTGGTTTTCCACATTTATAACAAACTACATTGGCATAACTTGCTCCGACACTACTTGCTCCTCCATTACTCGTTCCGACACCATTTGTTCCTTTCGATCTATTAACCCCTGGTCCGTAGACCTCACACTTCGCCGCGCTATGACCATTTCTTTTACACTTGTTGCAAAATTTGGTGCAGAACCCCGAGTGATTCTTTTCACACCTTTGGCATAGCTGCTTCTGATTGTTGTTGTTGTTGCGGTTATTATTGTTGTTGGGATGATTGTTGTAGTTGCTGTTGTTGTTGTTGTTGTTGTTGTTGTTGGGCCGTTTGTTGTAGTTGCGATTGATGTTGCGATTGTTGGGATAATTGTTGCGATTATTGTTGTAATTGCTGTTGTTGTTGTATTGGTGATTCTTATCACCGTTTTCCTCCCACTTTCTTTTGACTTGCTTCACATTGGCCTCTTCAGCAGTCTGTTCTTTAATTCTTTCTTCAATCTGGTTCACTAGTTTGTGAGCCATTCTACATGCCTGTTGTATGGAGGCGGGCTCGTGTGAACTTATATCTTCTTGGATTCTTTCCGGTAATCCTTTCACAAACGTGTCGATCTTCTCTTCCTCATCTTCGAATGCTCCCGGACACAATAAGCACAATTCTGTGAATCGTCTTTCGTACGTGGTAATATCAAATCCTTGGGTTCGTAACCCTCTAAGTTCTGTCTTGAGCTTATTGACCTCGGTTCTGGGACGGTACTTCTCGTTCATCAAGTGCTTGAATGCTGACGACGGTAGTGCGTACGCATCATCTTGTCCCACTTGCTCTAGATAGGTATTCCACCATGTTAACGCAGAACCTGTGATGGTATGCGTAGCGTACTTCACTTTGTCCTCTTCAGTACACTTACTTATGGCAAACACCGATTCAACCTTCTCGGTCCACCGTTTCAATCCGATCGGTCCTTCGGTTCCATCAAATTCCAAAGGTTTGCAGGCAGTGAATTCTTTGTAGGTGCATCCTACACGATTTCCTGTACTGCTAGATCCAAGGTTATTGTTGGTATGTAGCGCAGCCTGTACTGCGGCTATGTTTGAAGCTAGAAAAGTACGGAATTCCTCTTCATTCATATTCACGGTGTGTCGAGTAGTCGGTGCCATTTCCTTCAAAATAGTTAAATGGAACAAGTTAATCATACAGAATATTAAGAGTAGTTAATAGTATTTCGTAGCATAATATGAACTCATTTATAAAAGCTTTTTCTTCATATTAGCGTTTTATAAGTTTAAATTCGGGTAGTACCTACCCGTTAAGTTCATACTTAGTAGCTAATATACAATTCAACTACTACAATTCAATATGAAAAACTGATTATAATAATATTTCGCGTTCAAACTTTTATACAATATTTTACAAACTTACAATACCGCTTATTTTACATAGAGCATGAAATATAGCACACAATAACTTTGATACAAGATAGTTGTGAAGACAATTCTAGCTAGTACACAAGTCGTTCAGCAAAGGCAATAAAGACACGTAATTCATACGTCCAGAAACAAGTCATGCATTCTGGTTTTACTAGGACTACTTCCCATCCTTGGTCTTGTGCAACATAACCGTTATGGCCGTTGATAAGACAGCGTGTTGTAACGTCATCAAAGGGACGAGGGTTACGTAATGTCCAACAGTCCCGTAATAATCTAAAAACCTCATTTCTTACCCCAATTACCGACTCCGTCACTTGTGGAAACGTTTTGTTTAATAGTTGTAGCCCGATGTTCTTGTTCTCACTTTGGTGAGAAGCGAACATTACTAATCCGTAAGCATAACATGCTTCTTTATGTTGCATGTTAGCCGCTTTTTCTAAATCACGAAGTCCAATATTCGGATATATTGAGTCAAAATAATTTCTTAACCCGTTGCGTAAAATAGCATTTGGGTTCCCCGCAATATATGCGTCAAAGTAAACACATCGTAACTTATGGGTTTCCCAATGTGATATCCCCCATCTTTCAAACGAAAGTCTCTTATAAACCAAGACATTCTTGGAACGTTCTTCGAATGTCTTACAAACTGATCTCGCCTTAAATAGTTGTGCCGAAGAATTCTGGCCGACTCTAGACAAGATTTCATCAATCATGTCTCCGGGTAGGTCTCTTAAAATATTGGGTTGTCTATCCATTTTGTGTTTTTAAACTGTAAAATAGACAAGAGTTAGATTCATAAAAAATACTTATTAATACAAGCAATTTTTACATATATCATAAAGCATAAGAACACTATATTACATATATTACACCACACGAATACAACTATCTTATTCCGACTCGCTCGTTTCTTCTTCTTTGGTTTTGGTTCGTTTTGCCAAGTTTCTAGGGATATATGATGTTCCCCTAATACGAGCCGTCGTTGTCCACATTGGTTTAGAAAAACCTGGTGGTTTAGAGGTTCCCGGGTCATTGTTACAACTTAAGGACTTCGGGGGTTGACGATACATATAAAGTTCATCGGGGTTGGAATTAGATTTCTCTATTTTTATACCCTTTCCCTTATTATTTTCTTTTGCCTTTTTAAATTCAGTTGGGGTAATTTCAATAACATCATCGGAATTCTCGTCGGAATCCGATTCATCGGAGAATTGGTAATCCTCCCAATATTTTGCTTCCTTGGCGGAAACACCATTGACCATAATTAACTTTGGTCGGTTGGTTGAGGATTTTCTTTTACTTAACCGTTTTATTATTTCCCCCACCGGTTCTATTTCTTCATCCGTTTCCGATTCTTCTTCCGGTTCCGATTCTTCTTCCGGTTCTGACTCTTCTTCCGGTTCCTCTTCGGGAACTTGTGAATCAGTCCACAAATCATTCCAATTTACATTTGACTCTTCATTATTATTAGGTGAGTCAATGGGACTTGTTCTAGAGGTAGACATCTATCACATAATATCAAACACATTAAGAGATTAATATATCACATAATATTCATATGTTAAAAATATATAGTTTCCAACAAAAATGTTAAGCAATCATTTTTAAAGAAAACACGGTCGAAGTCCAGACTCACTAATGCATCCTAACAAACTCGATAAGACACACTAATGCAAATTTTCTGGTTCTCTAAGACCAACGCTCGGATACCAACTGAAATGTCCCGTTCTTATTGATTAAAAACGTTCCATATTAATTGATTTCGTTGCGAGGTTTTAACCTCTATATGAGACGTTTTTCAAAGACTGCATTCCTTTTTAAAACAAACCATAACCTTTATTTCATAAATAAAGGTTTAAAAAGCTTTACGTAGATTATCAAATAATGATAATCTAAAATATCCTGTTTACACACGACCATTACATAATGGTTTACAATACAAATATGTTACATCGAAATCAGTTTCTTGAATGCAGTTTTTACACAATATCATACAAACATGTACTCCAAATCTTGTCCTTATTTTAGTATGCAACAGCGGAAGCTCTTAATATTCACCTGAGAATAAACATGCTTTAAACGTCAACAAAAATGTTGGTGAGTTATAGGTTTAACCTATATATATCAAATCGTAACAATAGACCACAAGATTTCTTATTTCAATACACATCCCATACATAGAGATAAAAATCATTCATATGGTGAACACCTGGTAACCGACAATAACAAGATGCATATAAGAATATCCCCATCATTCCGGGACACCCTTCGGATATGATATAAATTTCGAAGTACTAAAGCATCCGGTACTTTGGATGGGGTTTGTTAGGCCCAATAGATCTATCTTTAGGATTCGCGTCAATTAGGGTGTCTGTTCCCTAATTCTTAGATTACCAGACTTAATAAAAAGGGGCATATTCGATTTCGATAATTCAACCATAGAATGTAGTTTCACGTACTTGTGTCTATTTTGTAAATCATTTATAAAACCTGCATGTATTCTCATCCCAAAAATATTAGATTTTAAAAGTGGGACTATAACTCACTTTCACAGATTTTTACTTCGTCGGGAAGTAAGACTTGGCCACTGTTGATTCACGAACCTATAACAATATATACATATATATTAAAGTATGTTCAAAATATATTTACAACACTTTTAATATATTTTGATGTTTTAAGTTTATTAAGTCAGCTGTCCTCGTTAGTAACCTATAACTAGTTGTCCACAGTTAGATGTACAGAAATAAATCGATAAATATTATCTTGAATCAATCCACGACCCAGTGTATACGTATCTCAGTATTGATCACAACTCAAACTATATATATTTTGGAATCAACCTCAACCCTGTATAGCTAACTCCAACATTCACATATAGAGTGTCTATGGTTGTTCCGAAATATATATAGATGTGTCGACATGATAGGTCGAAACATTGTATACGTGTCTATGGTATCTCAAGATTACATAATATACAATACAAGTTGATTAAGTTATGGTTGGAATAGATTTGTTACCAATTTTCACGTAGCTAAAATGAGAAAAATTATCCAATCTTGTTTTACCCATAACTTCTTCATTTTAAATCCGTTTTGAGTGAATCAAATTGCTATGGTTTCATATTGAACTCTATTTTATGAATCTAAACAGAAAAAGTATAGGTTTATAGTCGGAAAAATAAGTTACAAGTCGTTTTTGTAAAGGTAGTCATTACAGTCGAAAGAACGACGTCTAGATGACCATTTTAGAAAACATACTTCCACTTTGAGTTTAACCATAATTTTTGGATATAGTTTCATGTTCATAATAAAAATCATTTTCTCAGAATAACAACTTTTAAATCAAAGTTTATCATAGTTTTTAATTAACTAACCCAAAACAGCCCGCGGTGTTACTATGACGGCGTAAATCCGGTTTTACGGTGTTTTTCGTGTTTCCAGGTTTTAAATCATTAAGTTAGCATATCATATAGATATAGAACATGTGTTTAGTTGATTTTAAAAGTCAAGTTAGAAGGATTAACTTTTGTTTGCGAACAAGTTTAGAATTAACTAAACTATGTTCTAGTGATTACAAGTTTAAACCTTCGAATAAGATAGCTTTATATGTATGAATCGAATGATGTTATGAACATCATTACTACCTTAATTTCCTTGGATAAACCTACTGGAAAAGAGAAAAATGGATCTAGCTTCAATGGATCCTTGGATGGCTTGAAGTTCTTGAAGCAGAATCATGACACGAAAACAAGTTCAAGTAAGATCATCACTTGAAATAAGATTGTTATAGTTATAGAAATTGAACCAAAGTTTGAATATGATTATTACCTTGTATTAGAATGATAACCTACTGTAAGAAACAAAGATTTCTTGAGGTTGGATGATCACCTTACAAGATTGGAAGTGAGCTAGCAAACTTGAAAGTATTCTTGATTTTATGAAACTAGAACTTTTGGAATTTATGAAGAACACTTAGAACTTGAAGATAGAACTTGAGAGAGATCAATTAGATGAAGAAAATTGAAGAATGAAAGTGTTTGTAGGTGTTTTTGGTCGTTGGTGTATGGATTAGATATAAAGGATATGTAATTTTGTTTTCATGTAAATAAGTCATGAATGATTACTCATATTTTTGTAATTTTATGAGATATTTCATGCTAGTTGCCAAATGATGGTTCCCACATGTGTTAGGTGACTCACATGGGCTGCTAAGAGCTGATCATTGGAGTGTATATACCAATAGTACATACATCTAAAAGCTGTGTATTGTACGAGTACGAATACGGGTGCATACGAGTAGAATTGTTGATGAAACTGAACGAGGATGTAATTGTAAGCATTTTTGTTAAGTAGAAGTATTTTGATAAGTGTATTGAAGTCTTTAAAAAGTGTATAAATACATATTAAAATACTACATGTATATACATTTTAACTGAGTCGTTAAGTCATCGTTAGTCGTTACATGTAAGTGTTGTTTTGAAACCTTTAGGTTAACGATCTTGTTAAATGTTGTTAACCCAATGTTTATAATATCAAATGAGATTTTAAATTATTATATTATCATGATATTATCATGTATGAATATCTCTTAATATGATATATATACATTAAATGTCTTTACAACGATAATCGTTACATATATGTCTCGTTTAAAAATCATTAAGTTAGTAGTCTTATTTTTACATATGTAGTTCATTGTTAATATACTTTATGATATGTTTTCTTATCATAGTATCATGTTAACTATATATATATATCCATATATATGTCATCATATAGTTTTTACAAGTTTTAACGTTCGTGAATCACCGATCAACTTGGGTGGTCAATTGTCTATATGAAACATATTTCAATTAATCAAGTCTTAACAAGTTTGATTGCTTAACATGTTGGAAACATTTAATCATGTAAATATCAATCTCAATTAATATATATAAACATGGAAAAGTTCGGGTCACTACATATATGATGTTCCCCTAATACGAGCCGTCGTTGTCCACATTGGTTTAGAAAAACCTGGTGGTTTAGAGGTTCCCGGGTCATTGTTACAACTTAAGGACTTCGGGGGTTGACGATACATATAAAGTTCATCGGGGTTGGAATTAGATTTCTCTATTTTTATGCCCATTCCCTTATTATTTTCTTTTGCCTTTTTAAATTCAGTTGGGGTAATTTCTATAACATCATCGGAATTCTCGTCGGAATCCGATTCATCGGAGAATTGGTAATCCTCCCAATATTTTGCTTCCTTGGCGGAAACACCATTGACCATAATTAACTTTGGTCGGTTGGTTGAGGATTTTCTTTTACTTAACCGTTTTATTATTTCCCCCACCGGTTCTATTTCTTTATCCGGTTCCGATTCTTCTTCCGGTTCCGATTCTTCTTCCGGTTCCGACTCTTCTTCCGGTTCCGACTCTTCTTCCGGTTCCTCTTCGGGAACTTGTGAATCAGTCCACAAATCATTCCAATTTACATTTGACTCTTCATTATTATTAGGTGAGTCAATGGGACTTGTTCTAGAGGTAGACATCTATCACATAATATCAAACACGTTAAGAGATTAATATATCACATAATATTCATATGTTAAAAATATATAGTTTCCAACAAAAATGTTAAGCAATCATTTTTAAAGAAAACACGGTCGAAGTCCAGACTCACTAATGCATCCTAACAAACTCGATAAGACACACTAATGCAAATTTTCTGGTTCTCTAAGACCAACGCTCGGATACCAACTGAAATGTCCCGTTCTTATTGATTAAAAACGTTCCATATTAATTGATTTCGTTGCGAGGTTTTGACCTCTATATGAGACGTTTTTCAAAGACTGCATTCATTTTTAAAACAAACCATAACCTTTATTTCATAGATAAAGGTTTTAAAAAAAGCTTTACGTAGATTATCAAATAATGATAATCTAAAATATCCTGTTTACACACGACCATTACATAATGGTTTACAATACAAATATGTTACAACAAAATAAGTTTCTTGAATGCAGTTTTTACACAATATCATACAAGCATGGACTCCAAATCTCGTCCTTATTTAACTATGCGACAGCGGAAGCTCTTAATAATCACCTGAGAATAAACATGCTTAAAACGTCAACAAAAATGTTGGTGAGTTATAGGTTTAACCTATATATATCAAATCATAATAATAGACCACAAGATTTCATATTTCAATACACATCCCATACATAGAGATAAAAATCATTCATATGGTGAACACCTGGTAACCGACATTAACAAGATGCATATATAAGAATATCCCCATCATTCCGGGACACCCTTCGGATATGATATAAATTTCGAAGTACTAAAGCATCCGGTACTTTGGATGGGGCTTGTTGGGCCCGATAGATCTATCTTTAGGATTCGCGTCAATTAGGGTGTCTGTTCCCTAATTCTTAGATTACCAGACTTAATAAAAAGGGGCATATTCGATTTCGATAATTCAACCATAGAATGTAGTTTCACGTACTTGTGTCTATTTTGTAAATCATTTATAAAACCTGCATGTATTCTCATCCCAAAAATATTAGATTTTAAAAGTGGGACTATAACTCACTTTCACAGATTTTTACTTCGTCGGGAAGTAAGACTTGGCCACTGTTGATTCACGAACCTATAACAATATATACATATATATTAAAGTATGTTCAAAATATATTTACAACACTTTTAATATATTTTGATGTTTTAAGTTTATTAAGTCAGCTGTCCTCGTTAGTAACCTATAACTAGTTGTCCACAGTTAGATGTACAGAAATAAATCGATAAATATTATCTTGAATCAATCCACGACCCAGTGTATACGTATCTCAGTATTGATCACAACTCAAACTATATATATTTTGGAATCAACCTCAACCCTGTATAGCTAACTCCAACATTCACATATAGAGTGTCTATGGTTGTTCCGAAATATATATAGATGTGTCGACATGATAGGTCAAAACATTGTATACGTGTCTATGGTATCTCAAGATTACATAATATATAATACAAGTTGATTAAGTTATGGTTGGAATAGATTTGTTACCAATTTTCACGTAGCTAAAATGAGAAAAATTATCCAATCTTGTTTTACCCATAACTTCTTCATTTTAAATCCGTTTTGAGTGAATCAAATTGCTATGGTTTCATATTGAACTCTATTTTATGAATCTAAACAGAAAAAGTATAGGTTTATAGTCGGAAAAATAAGTTACAAGTCGTTTTTGTAAAGGTAGTCATTTCAGTCGAAAGAACGACGTCTAGATGACCATTTTAGAAAACATACTTCCACTTTGAGTTTAACCATAATTTTTGGATATAGTTTCATGTTCATAATAAAAATCATTTTCTCAGAATAACAACTTTTAAATCAAAGTTTATCATAGTTTTTAATTAACTAACCCAAAACAGCCCGCGGTGTTACTACGACGGCGTAAATCCGGTTTTACGGTGTTTTTCGTGTTTCCAGGTTTTAAATCATTAAGTTAGCATATCATATAGATATAGAACATGTGTTTAGTTGATTTTAAAAGTCAAGTTAGAAGGATTAACTTTTGTTTGCGAACAAGTTTAGAATTAACTAAACTATGTTCTAGTGATTACAAGTTTAAACCTTCGAATAAGATAGCTTTATATGTATGAATCGAATGATGTTATGAACATCATTACTACCTTAATTTCCTTGGATAAACCTACTGGAAAAGAGAAAAATGGATCTAGCTTCAATGGATCCTTGGATGGCTCGAAGTTCTTGAAGCAGAATCATGACACGAAAACAAGTTCAAGTAAGATCATCACTTGAAATAAGATTGTTATAGTTATAGAAATTGAACCAAAGTTTGAATATGATTATTACCTTGTATTAGAATGATAACCTACTGTAAGAAACAAAGATTTCTTGAGGTTGGATGATCACCTTACAAGATTGGAAGTGAGCTAGCAAACTTGAAAGTATTCTTGATTTTATGAAACTAGAACTTTTGGAATTTATGAAGAACACTTAGAACTTGAAGATAGAACTTGAGAGAGATCAATTAGATGAAGAAAATTGAAGAATGAAAGTGTTTGTAGGTGTTTTTGGTCGTTGGTGTATGGATTAGATATAAAGGATATGTAATTTTGTTTTCATGTAAATAAGTCATGAATGATTACTCATATTTTTGTAATTTTATGAGATATTTCATGCTAGTTGCCAAATGATGGTTCCCACATGTGTTAGGTGACTCAAATGGGCTGCTAAGAGCTGATCATTGGAGTGTATATACCAATAGTACATACATCTAAAAGCTGTGTATTGTACGAGTACGAATACGGGTGCATACGAGTAGAATTGTTGATGAAACTGAACGAGGATGTAATTGTAAGCATTTTTGTTAAGTAGAAGTATTTTGATAAGTGTATTGAAGTCTTTCAAAAGTGTATAAATACATATTAAAACACTACATGTATATACATTTTAACTGAGTCGTTAAGTCATCGTTAGTCGTTACATGTAAGTGTTGTTTTGAAACCTTTAGGTTAACGATCTTGTTAAATGTTGTTAACCCAATGTTTATAATATCAAATGAGATTTTAAATTATTATATTATCATGATATTATCATGTATGAATATCTCTTAATATGATATATATATATACATTAAATGTCGTTACAACGATAATCGTTACATATATGTCTCGTTTAAAAATCATTAAGTTAGTAGTCTTGTTTTTACATATGTAGTTCATTGTTAATATACTTCATGATATGTTTTATTATCATAGTATCATGTTAACTATATATATATCCATATATATGTCATCATATAGTTTTTACAAGTTTTAACGTTCGTGAATCACCGATCAACTTGGGTGGTCAATTGTCTATATGAAACATATTTCAATTAATCAAGTCTTAACAAGTTTGATTGCTTAACATGTTGGAAACATTTAATCATGTAAATATCAATCTCAATTAATATATATAAACATGGAAAAGTTCGGGTCACTACAACGTACTTGTGTCTATTTTGTAAATCATTTATAAAACCTGCATGTATTCTCATCCCAAAAATATTAGATTTTAAAAGTGGGACTATAACTCACTTTCACAGATTTTTACTTCGTCGGGAAGTAAGACTTGGCCACTGGTTGATTTACGAACCTATAACAATATATACATATATATCAAAGTATGTTCAAAATATATTTACAACACTTTTAATATATTTTGATGTTTTAAGTTTATTAAGTCAGCTGTCCTCGTTAGTAACCTACAACTAGTTGTCCACGGTTAGATGTATAGAAATAAATCGATAAATATTATCTTGAATCAATCCACGACCCAGTGTATACGTATCTCAGTATTGATCACAACTCAAACTATATATATTTTGGAATCAACCTCAACCCTGTATAGCTAACTCCAACATTCACATATAGAGTGTCTATGGTTGTTCCGAAATATATATAGATGTGTCGACATGATAGGTCAAAACATTGTATACGTGTCTATGGTATCTCAAGATTACATAATATATAATACAAGTTGATTAAGTTATGGTTGGAATAGATTTGTTACCAATTTTCACGTAGCTAAAATGAGAAAAATTATCCAATCTTGTTTTACCCATAACTTCTTCATTTTAAATCCGTTTTGAGTGAATCAAATTGCTATGGTTTCATATTGAACTCTATTTTATGAATCTAAACAGAAAAATTATAGGTTTATAGTCGGAAAAATAAGTTACAAGTCGTTTTTGTAAAGGTAGTCATTTCAGTCGAAAGAACGACGTCTAGATGACCATTTTAGAAAACATACTTACACTTTGAGTTTAACCATAATTTTTGGATATAGTTTCATGTTCATAATAAAAATCATTTTCTCAGAATAACAACTTTTAAATCAAAGTTTATCATAGTTTTTAATTAACTAACCCAAAACAGCCCGCGGTGTTACTACGACGGCGTAAATCCGGTTTTACGGTGTTTTTCGTGTTTCCAGGTTTTAAATCATTAAGTTAGCATATCATATAGATATAGAACATGTGTTTAGTTGATTTTAAAAGTCAAGTTAGAAGGATTAACTTTTGTTTGCGAACAAGTTTAGAATTAACTAAACTATGTTCTAGTGATTACAAGTTTAAACCTTCGAATAAGATAGCTTTATATGTATGAATCGAATGATGTTATGAACATCATTACTACCTTAATTTCCTTGGATAAACCTACTGGAAAAGAGAAAAATGGATCTAGCTTCAATGGATCCTTGGATGGCTCGAAGTTCTTGAAGCAGAATCATGACACGAAAACAAGTTCAAGTAAGATCATCACTTGAAATAAGATTGTTATAGTTATAGAAATTGAACCAAAGTTTGAATATGATTATTACCTTGTATTAGAATGATAACCTACTGTAAGAAACAAAGATTTCTTGAGGTTGGATGATCACCTTACAAGATTGGAAGTGAGCTAGCAAACTTGAAAGTATTCTTGATTTTATGAAACTAGAACTTTTGGAATTTATGAAGAACACTTAGAACTTGAAGATAGAACTTGAGAGAGATCAATTAGATGAAGAAAATTGAAGAATGAAAGTGTTTGTAGGTGTTTTTGGTCGTTGGTGTATGGATTAGATATAAAGGATATGTAATTTTGTTTTCATGTAAATAAGTCATGAATGATTACTCATATTTTTGTAATTTTATGAGATATTTCATGCTAGTTGCCAAATGATGGTTCCCACATGTGTTAGGTGACTCAAATGGGCTGCTAAGAGCTGATCATTGGAGTGTATATACCAATAGTACATACATCTAAAAGCTGTGTATTGTACGAGTACGAATACGGGTGCATACGAGTAGAATTGTTGATGAAACTGAACGAGGATGTAATTGTAAGCATTTTTGTTAAGTAGAAGTATTTTGATAAGTGTATTGAAGTCTTTCAAAAGTGTATAAATACATATTAAAACACTACATGTATATACATTTTAACTGAGTCGTTAAGTCATCGTTAGTCGTTACATGTAAGTGTTGTTTTGAAACCTTTAGGTTAACGATCTTGTTAAATGTTGTTAACCCAATGTTTATAATATCAAATGAGATTTTAAATTATTATATTATCATGATATTATCATGTATGAATATCTCTTAATATGATATATATATATACATTAAATGTCGTTACAACGATAATCGTTACATATATGTCTCGTTTAAAAATCATTAAGTTAGTAGTCTTGTTTTTACATATGTAGTTCATTGTTAATATACTTCATGATATGTTTTATTATCATAGTATCATGTTAACTATATATATATCCATATATATGTCATCATATAGTTTTTACAAGTTTTAACGTTCGTGAATCACCGATCAACTTGGGTGGTCAATTGTCTATATGAAACATATTTCAATTAATCAAGTCTTAACAAGTTTGATTGCTTAACATGTTGGAAACATTTAATCATGTAAATATCAATCTCAATTAATATATATAAACATGGAAAAGTTCGGGTCACTACAACGTACTTGTGTCTATTTTGTAAATCATTTATAAAACCTGCATGTATTCTCATCCCAAAAATATTAGATTTTAAAAGTGGGACTATAACTCACTTTCACAGATTTTTACTTCGTCGGGAAGTAAGACTTGGCCACTGGTTGATTTACGAACCTATAACAATATATACATATATATCAAAGTATGTTCAAAATATATTTACAACACTTTTAATATATTTTGATGTTTTAAGTTTATTAAGTCAGCTGTCCTCGTTAGTAACCTACAACTAGTTGTCCACGGTTAGATGTATAGAAATAAATCGATAA
The DNA here is from genome assembly GCF_046630445.1 of Rutidosis leptorrhynchoides. Taxonomy (NCBI): domain Eukaryota; kingdom Viridiplantae; phylum Streptophyta; class Magnoliopsida; order Asterales; family Asteraceae; genus Rutidosis; species Rutidosis leptorrhynchoides. The sequence continues at coordinate 207,916,366 of NC_092340.1, forward strand.
ATATTATCTTGAATCAATCCACGACCCAGTGTATACGTATCTCAGTATTGATCACAACTCAAACTATATATATTTTGGAATCAACCTCAACCCTGTATAGCTAACTCCAACATTCACATATAGAGTGTCTATGGTTGTTCCGAAATATATATAGATGTGTCGACATGATAGGTCAAAACATTGTATACGTGTCTATGGTATCTCAAGATTACATAATATATAATACAAGTTGATTAAGTTATGGTTGGAATAGATTTGTTACCAATTTTCACGTAGCTAAAATGAGAAAAATTATCCAATCTTGTTTTACCCATAACTTCTTCATTTTAAATCCGTTTTGAGTGAATCAAATTGCTATGGTTTCATATTGAACTCTATTTTATGAATCTAAACAGAAAAATTATAGGTTTATAGTCGGAAAAATAAGTTACAAGTCGTTTTTGTAAAGGTAGTCATTTCAGTCGAAAGAACGACGTCTAGATGACCATTTTAGAAAACATACTTACACTTTGAGTTTAACCATAATTTTTGGATATAGTTTCATGTTCATAATAAAAATCATTTTCTCAGAATAACAACTTTTAAATCAAAGTTTATCATAGTTTTTAATTAACTAACCCAAAACAGCCCGCGGTGTTACTACGACGGCGTAAATCCGGTTTTACGGTGTTTTTCGTGTTTCCAGGTTTTAAATCATTAAGTTAGCATATCATATAGATATAGAACATGTGTTTAGTTGATTTTAAAAGTCAAGTTAGAAGGATTAACTTTTGTTTGCGAACAAGTTTAGAATTAACTAAACTATGTTCTAGTGATTACAAGTTTAAACCTTCGAATAAGATAGCTTTATATGTATGAATCGAATGATGTTATGAACATCATTACTACCTTAATTTCCTTGGATAAACCTACTGGAAAAGAGAAAAATGGATCTAGCTTCAATGGATCCTTGGATGGCTCGAAGTTCTTGAAGCAGAATCATGACACGAAAACAAGTTCAAGTAAGATCATCACTTGAAATAAGATTGTTATAGTTATAGAAATTGAACCAAAGTTTGAATATGATTATTACCTTGTATTAGAATGATAACCTACTGTAAGAAACAAAGATTTCTTGAGGTTGGATGATCACCTTACAAGATTGGAAGTGAGCTAGCAAACTTGAAAGTATTCTTGATTTTATGAAACTAGAACTTTTGGAATTTATGAAGAACACTTAGAACTTGAAGATAAAACTTGAGAGAGATCAATTAGATGAAGAAAATTGAAGAATGAAAGTGTTTGTAGGTGTTTTTGGTCGTTGGTGTATGGATTAGATATAAAGGATATGTAATTTTGTTTTCATGTAAATAAGTCATGAATGATTACTCATATTTTTGTAATTTTATGAGATATTTCATGCTAGTTGCCAAATGATGGTTCCCACATGTGTTAGGTGACTCAAATGGGCTGCTAAGAGCTGATCATTGGAGTGTATATACCAATAGTACATACATCTAAAAGCTGTGTATTGTACGAGTACGAATACGGGTGCATACGAGTAGAATTGTTGATGAAACTGAACGAGGATGTAATTGTAAGCATTTTTGTTAAGTAGAAGTATTTTGATAAGTGTATTGAAGTCTTTCAAAAGTGTATAAATACATATTAAAACACTACATGTATATACATTTTAACTGAGTCGTTAAGTCATCGTTAGTCGTTACATGTAAGTGTTGTTTTGAAACCTTTAGGTTAACGATCTTGTTAAATGTTGTTAACCCAATGTTTATAATATCAAATGAGATTTTAAATTATTATATTATCATGATATTATCATGTATGAATATCTCTTAATATGATATATATATACATTAAATGTCGTTACAACGATAATCGTTACATATATGTCTCGTTTAAAAATCATTAAGTTAGTAGTCTTGTTTTTACATATGTAGTTCATTGTTAATATACTTCATGATATGTTTTATTATCATAGTATCATGTTAACTATATATATATCCATATATATGTCATCATATAGTTTTTACAAGTTTTAACGTTCGTGAATCACCGATCAACTTGGGTGGTCAATTGTCTATATGAAACATATTTCAATTAATCAAGTCTTAACAAGTTTGATTGCTTAACATGTTGGAAACATTTAATCATGTAAATATCAATCTCAATTAATATATATAAACATGGAAAAGTTCGGGTCACTACAACGTACTTGTGTCTATTTTGTAAATCATTTATAAAACCTGCATGTATTCTCATCCCAAAAATATTAGATTTTAAAAGTGGGACTATAACTCACTTTCACAGATTTTTACTTCGTCGGGAAGTAAGACTTGGCCACTGGTTGATTTACGAACCTATAACAATATATACATATATATCAAAGTATGTTCAAAATATATTTACAACACTTTTAATATATTTTGATGTTTTAAGTTTATTAAGTCAGCTGTCCTCGTTAGTAACCTACAACTAGTTGTCCACGGTTATATGTATAGAAATAAATCGATAAATATTATCTTGAATCAATCCACGACCCAGTGTATACGTATCTCAGTATTGATCACAACTCAAACTATATATATTTTGGAATCAACCTCAACCCTGTATAGCTAACTCCAACATTCACATATAGAGTGTCTATGGTTGTTCCGAAATATATATAGATGTGTCGACATGATAGGTCGAAACATTGTATACGTGTCTATGGTATCTCAAGATTACATAATATACAATACAAGTTGATTAAGTTATGGTTGGAATAGATTTGTTACCAATTTTCACGTAGCTAAAATGAGAAAAATTATCCAATCTTGTTTTACCCATAACTTCTTCATTTTAAATCCGTTTTGAGTGAATCAAATTGCTATGGTTTCATATTGAACTCTATTTTATGAATCTAAACAGAAAAAGTATAGGTTTATAGTCGGAAAAATAAGTTACAAGTCGTTTTTGTAAAGGTAGTCATTTCAGTCGAAAGAACGACGTCTAGATGACCATTTTAGAAAACATACTTCCACTTTGAGTTTAATCATAATTTTTGGATATAGTTTCATGTTCATAATAAAAATCATTTTCTCAGAATAACAACTTTTAAATCAAAGTTTATCATAGTTTTTAATTAACTAACCCAAAACAGCCCGCGGTGTTACTATGACGGCGTAAATCCGGTTTTACGGTGTTTTTCGTGTTTCCAGGTTTTAAATCATTAAGTTAGCATATCATATAGATATAGAACATGTGTTTAGTTGATTTTAAAAGTCAAGTTAGAAGGATTAACTTTTGTTTACGAACAAGTTTAGAATTAACTAAACTATGTTCTAGTGATTACAAGTTTAAACCTTCGAATAAGATAGCTTTATATGTATGAATCGAATGATGTTATGAACATCATTACTACCTTAAGTTCCTTGGATAAACCTACTAGAAAAGAGAAAAATGGATCTAGCTTCAATGGATCCTTGGATGGCTCGAAGTTCTTGAAGCAGAATCATGACACGAAAACAAGTTCAAGTAAGATCATCACTTGAAATAAGATTGTTATAGTTATAGAAATTGAACCAAAGTTTGAATATGATTATTACCTTGTATTAGAATTATAACCTACTGTAAGAAACAAAGATTTCTTGAGGTTGGATGATCACCTTACAAGATTGGAAGTGAGCTAGCAAACTTGAAAGTATTCTTGATTTTATGTAACTAGAACTTGTAGAATATATGAAGAACACTTAGAACTTGAAGATAGAACTTGAGAGAGATCAATTAGATGAAGAAAATTGAAGAATGAAAGTGTTTGTAGGTGTTTTTGGTCGTTGATGTATGGATTAGATATAAAGGATATGTAATTTTGTTTTCATGTAAATAAGTCATGAATGATTACTCATATTTTTGTAATTTTATGAGATATTTCATGCTAGTTGCCAAATGATGGTTCCCACATGTGTTAGGTGACTCACATGGGCTGCTAAGAGCTAATCATTGGAGTGTATATACCAATAGTACATACATCTAAAAGATGTGTATTGTACGAGTACGAATACGGGTGCATACGAGTAGAATTGTTGATGAAACTGAACGAGGATGTAATTGTAAGAATTTTTGTTAAGTAGAAGTATTTTGATAAGTGTATTGAAGTCTTTCAAAAGTGTATAAATACATATTAAAACACTACATGTATATACATTTTAACTGAGTCGTTAAGTCATCGTTAGTCGTTACATGTAAGTGTTGTTTTGAAACCTTTAGGTTAACGATCTTGTTAAATGTTGTTAACCCAATGTTTATAATATCAAATGAGATTTTAAATTATTATATTATCATGATATTATCATGTATGAATATCTCTTAATATGATATATATACATTAAATGTCTTTACAACGATAATCGTTACATATATGTCTCGTTTAAAAAATCATTAAGTTAGTAGTCTTGTTTTTACATATGTAGTTCATTGTTAATATGCTTAATGATATGTTTACTTATCATAGTATCATGTTAACTATATATATATCCATATGTATGTCATCATATAGTTTTTACAAGTTTTAACGTTCGTGAATCACCGGTCAACTTGGGTGGTCAATTGTCTATATGAAACATATTTCAATTAATCAAGTCTTAACAAATTTGATTGCTTAACATGTTGGAAACATTTAATCATGTAAATATCAATCTCAATTAATATATATAAACATGGAAAAGTTTGGGTCACTACACAATTGACCTTTGACTACTCCCGATAATTCACGAACAATTGTGTGTAAATATATATATCAAAATGGATATAAGAGTTCATATATGATATTAAACACTTTAATCAATTAGAATTAAAAATGTGATATAATAAATAGGATAATTAAGTAACTATTAATATATAAATATATATATACATATGATATCTATAAAGAAGTGTTAATATATGTATATTGGATTATATATATAAAAGATATAAACATTATACGTTGAAAGAATATGAAAATTTAAATAAATATATATATTACTTACATATGTAAAACAATTTACATACTTACATGTATAACTAGTATGCAAAAACATATAATAATATATATACTTATAACAAAATGTATAAATATTCAATATGTTATTATATATTATATAATTACAATGTATTACATAATTAATAAAATGTAATATTAAATACAAATTAAAATATGATTGTTGTATTAATACTAATATTATTATTACTATTTTCATTATTATTATCAATATTAGTATTAATTATATTATTAAGTATTAACATTATTATTATAACTATTATTATTATATTATCTGTATTTCATTATTATTATTAGTAATATTAACAAAATTATAATTAATTTAATATATTTAATAATCGTTATTATTTATTTATGATGTATAAACTCAGATCTACACGTAAAAAGTGGAATATATATCCCTATCTGAGTATCTGCTGAGCTATCTGCTTTATTTAATTTTTTGTCATTCTCCTGCTCGTGAACCAGGATCTAACCAACCATCACCACAGACAAATATCAATTAATCATTCTATATTATTGATAGAATTTATTCTAATCTCATTATTAATATCCAATCCAATTCCAGTAGCTGTTATCAGGTATTAGTTTTAATCGTCAATCTTTAAGAACAGACCCGTTTATATTGCTCACGACACTTTTAATCCATAAATTGAATTCGAGTCAATTTTCAAAAAGTGACAATGTAGAAACGTTCAAATTCATGTCTTGAAACTTTCTACAAAATTTCAAAAGATAATTCGAAGAATCGATCACGAATTTTCGAGTCAAAGTTTGAGTTTCAAAAGTCAAACAAATCGTTCATCCCAAAATTCGTAACCGTTTGGATATCTCCAATTAAATTGATGATGTCAATAGTTTCCATGAACAATTTACAAACTTTTTCACTTTAACATCATAGCCTAAAACTTTCAAAATAGCACAATCAAATTTTTTTTTCCCTTATGTTCAGCGACGAGCAGAAGTCCTTTTGTTTTATTTTTTTTATTTTTTTATCTAATAAGTCACATAGTTAATGATAGTTGTTATAATTAATTAAATATCAAATCTTTGATATGGAGAATAAAATCTAGTATCGGTCGAGGGGATTATATGAAGAAGAAGATGATATGAATGAATTCGGGTTACAAACATTTAAGAGGGGTTATAATTTAGAAAACATAGTCATGGATGGTTGGTTATGAGATGTTTTGGGTAATCAGGTGGTCTCGGGTTCAAGCCCAGTTCAGTGCAAATCTTTTTAGAATGGCTTTTTACAAGGGTATACACTTCAATTTTATTATTATTATTATTATTATTATTATTATTATTATTATTATTATTATTATTATTATTATTATTATTATTATTATTATTATTATTATTGAGGACATGGTAAAAATAATTAGGGACGTAACTATAATTATAATGATATAAAGATTATGAATCAAGTTTTTAATAGGATTATGAGATAATCATGATTAAGAAAATATAAAGATATGGTTATAAATATAATTCTATTTGAGTCATGATTAAATAGATTATCATTATTATATATATATATATATATATATATATATATATATATATATATATATACATATATATATATATATATATATATATACATACATATATATATATATATATATATATATATATATATATTATTTTTATTAAAATTGTTATTATTATTATTATTATTATTATTATTGTTATTGATATTATTGTTATTATTAGTATTATAACACCTATTATTATTATTATCATAGTTATAAGTATTAAAACTATCATTATTATTATTATTTTTAACATTATTAATGTATTTATTATTATAAATTTTGTCATGTATATATTAGTTATTATTATTATTATTATGATTATAGTTATAAATAAATATATGGTTATTATTATTAGTAATATAAGTATTATTATACATATTATCATTATTATTATTAGTATAACCATTAGTATTATTATTATTAAACTTATTATCATTATTATCATTCTTATAAAATTATTATCTTGTTATCACTAAAATTATCAACATTATCATATATAGATACTTTTATATAAAATACTTTACGCTATACTTTTATTATTTAAAAGATATTAGTTAAGTTATATCAATTAATATATAAATATATAATAAACCTTAATATACGATTTTATTATTTAATGATAAGTAATAAATATATATAAAACATATAAACTAAATATAAAAAATATATCTAAATAACATATAGTATAACAAGTATATTATTAATAACAAAAGTATTTATATATAATTGATCGATTACGATTGCGTGTATTAATATATATATAAGTGATATAGGTTCGTGAATCCGAGGCCAACCCTATACTTGTTCAATATCATCCTATGTATTTTTACTACAAAATACAGTATGGTGAGTTCATTTAATCCCTTTTTACTCATTTCATTTTTGGGCTGAGAATACATGCAAATACTTTATTAACTATTTTATAATATTTATATGCGTGAGTTTCATTTTCCTTTTTACCCCTTTATATTTTTAGGCTGAGAATACATGCGCAATTTTTATAACTGTTTTACGAAATAGACATAAGTACGTGAAACTACATTCTATGGTTGAATTATCGAAATTGAATATGCCCCTTTTTATTAAGTCTGGTAATCTAAGAATTAGGGAACAGACACCCTAATTGACGCGAATCCTAAAGATAGATCTATCGGGCCCAACAAGCCCCATCCAAAGTACCGGATGCTTTAGTACTTCGAAATTTATATCATGTCCGAAGGAGGATCCCGGAATGATGGGGATATTCTTATATGCATATTGTGAATGTCGGTTACCAGGTGTTCAATCTATATGAATGATATTTTTGTCTCTATGCATGGGACGTATGTTTATGAGAAATGGAAATATGAAATCTTGTGGTCTATTTAAATTATGAAATGATTATTTATGTTAAACTAATGAACTCACCAACCTTTTGGTTGACACTTTAAAACATGTTCATTCTCAGGTACGAAAGAAATCTTCCGCTGTACATTTGCTCATCTTAGAGATAATACTTGGAGTCATTCATGACATATTTCAAAAGACGTTGCATTCGAGTCGTTGAGTTCATTAAAATTATTATTAAGTCAATTATAGTTAGATATGTTATGAAATGGTATGCATGCCGTCAACTTTTGATGTAATGAAAGATTGTCTTTTCAAAAACGAATGCAATGTTTGTAAAATGTATCATATAGAGGTCAAGTACTTCGCGATGTAATCAACCGTTGTGAATCGTTTATAATCGATATGGACTTCGTCTGGATGGATTAGGATGGGTCTTCACAGTGTTCACCATATGAATGATTTTTAATTCGCAGGTTATGCGTACTATTTTGTAGTCGGGTTATGTGTACAATTATATATCTGAAATCTTGTGGTCTATTAAAATGATGGAAATGAATGTTTATGATAACTAATGAACTCGCCAACCTTTTGGTTGACACTTGAAAGCATGTTTATTCTCAGGTTTGAAAGAAATCTTCCGCTGTGCATTTGCTTATTTTAGAGATATTACTCGGAGTCATTCATGGCATATTTCAAAAGACATTGCATTCGAGTCGTTGAGTTCAACAAGATTATTATTAAGTCATTTATAGTTTGGATATATTATGGAATGGTATGCATGCCTGTCAACTTTTGAAGATATGAAAGTTTGTCATTTAAAAACGGATGAAATGTTTGTAAAATATATCATTTAGAGGTCAAGTACCTAGCGATGTAACCATATGTTATTGTATTCGTCCTTATGGATTAGGACTGGTCTTGGCAGGTGGTATCAGAGCGGTGGTTGTAGCGAACCAGGTCTTGCATTATTGTGTCTAACTGATAGTTGTTAGGATACATTAGTGAGTCTGGACTTCGACCGTGTCTGCATGTCAAAAGTTTTGCTTATCATTTTTGTGGAAAATTACCTGCTTATCATCCTTAGGAAATTACCTGCTTATCATTCTTAGGAAATTACCTGCTTATAATTTTTAGTCTAGACACGTTTTACTGCATCGACTGCATGAATAGTGTATCGACAAAATTCATATCTTAGTAATGGTGTATCCTATCGTATACACACATAAAAGGCATAATTGTTGCATAAAAGTAGCATCAAGAAGACTGGAAACAACAGTTTTGTGGAATTATCCGTCTAGGGTTCTCCGCTGTACAGGCTGCTCCGTCATGCGTAAGCCCTGAAGGCGGCCTAGTGCGTAAGCCCTGGCCGGAGAACGCCACCTTCAGCGTAAATTTCGGATCACAAGTAACAGAACGTATCATCATCTGACACGTGTCCCCGAGCAATCTGGTGGATCTAACACTATAAATAGACCCCTTGGGTCGTCATTTTACACAGTTCAGACATTCTGATAAATTTGAGAGCTGAGACTTCACCTCTCTCTCTCTACTTTCTCTCACTAGAAGTCATCCGGCTAGCACTTTTATGCTCTACGGATGACAGATTGATTAAGCCACCCCACAAGTTTCTACACTTGTGAACTGGGTCTGCAGGGATTATTTCCCAAGGGTAAAAATCAATCGGCAACACTCCGCCCTACTAAAGCAAGATTACTTCTAGTATTTTGTTGACACACTAAGCCTTACCTCATAAGGAAATAGGTGTTAACAATGGTGCCATCCACTAATGCAAAGAACACACGAAATGGAAAAGGAACAAAAACAACTGAAGCTCCATTTGTACTTGAAGCAGCCAACAATCCATCAACTGACGACATGATAACTGTTGAAGATGTACCCGCTCCGCCACTAGATGGTACGATTGAAGAAACAGTTGCTGAAACTGCAGAAAGGCTTAAACATTTGGCAACTAATTCGGAGAAAAGGCCAGTAATCGAAGAAACGACAACCAAAAGTTCAAAAAGACTTCCAAATTTTGTTACTAATCCAGAGCGACGACCATTTATGCAACCACGGCGATGACCATCATTTATACCTTTTAAGCGGATGGCGGATGGCAAAGACAAGCAAATAATGAAAAGGCAATCTATATCAAAATACAAGTTATCCAGGCTACTCGACAAGCTGGGCAATCTTATTGATGATTCTGGGGATGATAACAACCTGAGCTATGATAATAATGACTCTGATGATGAAATTGACAAAGATGAGTTCATGTCATAGAAGCAGGCAGTGTTGATTTTAAATGACATCCTTAAACAGACAACTCCGACAAAATATAAGCAACGCTTAGCGCAGCCCGCCGTCCGTGTTGTGGCCATGGATAATTTCTTTGCCCTCATTACTGGAGAGCAAGCCATCAAGCCACCAGCCATGGCAGAATCTACACAGTGTTTCATTGATCGAATTGCTAATTATCCATTGCCCAGAAATCTTGCTATACCAACAATTGGAGTTTATGATGGCACAACGGATCCGGAAGATTTTCTGACTATGTTTGAAGGTGTTATGAGGTTGCAGCATTGGGAGGATGAAACTGTGTGCCATATGTTTCCTATGGTACTGCAGAAAATGGCACGCGAATGGTTTGCTAGTTTGCCACCAAGGAGTATTACCGGTTTTCTTGATTTGAGAGCAAAATTTGTGATGCAATGCCAAAATCTCCGGAGCTGTACTCTGACGCATCTTGATGCACACGAGATCAAAATGCATCATAACGAATCTTTGAGCAATTTTATGAAGCGTTATACACTTGAAGCACAGAAAATTCCTGATTGTCCAGAATCACAGCTTGTATCTGGTTTCATTTTCTGTCTGGACCAGCGGTGGTTTAGTGCACTTGTTCATGCATTACGGTATGACTTGCCAAAAACATTGCATCAGGCGTTGGAGGTTGCACAGAGGCATGTACGAGCTGGTGAGCGTGGGTTGAACAAGTTTGATACTGGCAGCAGTAGCAAGCCGCACAACGGGGGGCGGTATTTTGACAGAAATCAGAGAAGGAATGACAATTCAAATGGAGGATGGAGAGGAAACAATCACCCTAATGATTTTCACCACAACATAAGGCCAATAGAAAGGCACCCGTTGATAATGGTTCTTACCAAAACTCCGAAAGAGATCCTCTTCACTGAACCAATTCGGACCACTTTCAATGCTCCAGCACCTATGGAGGAAAGGAAGGGTCCAAAGAGTGAGTTGTGGTGCGATTTCCATGAAGCTTGGGGCCATGATACGGACAATTGCAAATCTTTAATGAGAGAAATTATAGCGAAAATCAAGGCAGGAGAACTGAATCATTTGTTGCCTGGCAAACAGTACAGGAGGAATGATCCTCGCAGGAAATTTGCGTGGCAAAGGAATGATGGCAACAGAGGACGCCGTGGAGAGAACAGAAGAGAGCAACATGGTGGAAGAGATAATCAGAACCAACCGCATTACGGAGACCGGGTCACAGAGCGTGAGCCAACTCCAAAAGTTGTAATCAGGATGGTTTGGATCAACGACAGTCATTATGAAGAAGGTGAATCATCAAACAGCAATTTGGACAGCTGGAGATATGCTCCAATTATCTTTCAGCCAATTCAGAATTGGGCGTTGTCCGTCCAACCAGTGATCATTTCAGCAGAGATAGCAAATAAGTTTGTCAACCGTATCTACACAGATACGGGAAGTGAAGCTGACATCATTTACTGGCATTGCTTGAAGACTTTTCCAAGGCATGTGCAGGGCAGAGCTAGGCGAACGAGGTTGAAAGTTTCTGGATTAACGGGAGCACCGATAAATGCCATGGGGCAGATTCATTTGGAAGTTGTTATGGGCACATTCCCATTGTTGAGAACAGAAACAATCGATTTCACAATCATAGATGTCAAATCTTGATTTAATGTCCTTTTTGGAAGGGCAGCGTTGGCTAAATTCGGAGCGATAACATCGACAGCTCATGCAGAGATCAGGTTCCCAACTCCTAACGGAGTAGCCGCCATACATTCACAGTATGTGGCACGTGCTAGGGAGAGATCCACATTTGTGAACTTACCAGAAGGAAACGTAAACCGGAGAAAGCATGATCGGTTGTTTGGTGATGATGAGGTTCAGAAGTTTTTCATTCCATAATCAAGTGTGTAGGCCAGATAGCGCTGGGCGCTCGGCGTGTGAAGAAGCAAATCTCAGCATGTTATCAAGAACACAAGTTTATTATCAGAGCAGTTTTTTAGCATTTTTATGAAGACATTGTCTTTTACAATCATTGTATTCATGCCAAAATACACATGTTTGGCATTTGAAGAACATATTTTCGCATTATATGAAGAGTAACGTTTATCAATTTACTGTGAACCATTGTGGTTATTTTACAGTGCATATGTTAGCAATTGCATACATTAAACATTCATGGCGTACTAATTAGGCTTGATCTGTGACAACCCGGAAATTTCCAACCAAATTTAAACTTTATCTTTATATTATTCCGACACGATAAGCAAAGTTTGTTAAGTTAAATCTCAAGAATTTTAAATTGTGTTCATACATTCATTATAACCTCGACCAAATTCCGATGATTCACGAACCGTTATATATAAATAAATATGTATATATATGTATATATATATTATAACTTGAGAATATTAATAAAGTATTAAACGTATAATACTTTACATGAACGTATTTGTTTCAATATGTTTATCGATGGAATTAGAAGATAATATCAAATGATTGATTTATCAGATACATTATGATATCATTACGGGTCTATGTTATGAGGTCCATTGTGATTTAAGAAATCTATTCTTTTTGACAACATTCGGAAAATGGTAAAGTGATTTATAAGTAAGAACGTGAAGTGTAAATAACTTAGATGTTGGATATCGACAAGTTAAGTAACTCGACATTTTTCATTAAGATGATTTCATACGTTTATTTAACCTTTGAACTTTATCCCATGCTTCACCAACAAACTGTAATTTAAAAACTTGAAACCTATTATGAATATATATGATTCTACTTTTCTAAAGCATTTTATGATATAAAGATTTCCATTATTTTAACCTTTAAACAAAATGATTCTTAAAAATATATTTGGTTTTGGAAAACAAAATTATTATATTTATTTGATTTAGTTTCAAACGTACAAAAACGTTTTCAGTTTAAAAAGAACTTTATTATTAAAACATATATAACTTTTATAGATATCTAGAACCACTTTTGACAACTCATTACTTAACCAGTATGATAAAGATAACGATATTTATATTTTATTTTATTAAATATATATAACGATTTAAATTAATATTATATATATTTATACGCGTATTATACGTACATAGTTTTATACTTTTACTATACTTAAACTTTACCTTTACTTTATTTTTACTTTACTTTACCTTTAATAATTCACTTTAATAATTCATACTTTAATAATTCACTTTAATAATTCATACTTTAATAATTCAATATTGATTTAATATAGTGTTTATCATCTCCGTTGCGTCTACGTACCTTTCCTGCAATATTGAATCTCAATATTGATACGTGAGTACTCATAATTTAACTTTTACATACTAATAGTGTATCCCTGACTAGTGCTCGAGTATATAGGATTATGCATGTTTGTACTTTTGATATTGCCTTTAGTTAGGTTATGTTGAATCCTGAATTAGTTATATATGCGACTGAGATAAGGTATAATGTGACGCCCCGTACTAAATCATCATGTACGGACCATCAACAACAGGATCATTACAAGGTTAAGTACTATATGCGTTTTCAAAACAGAGTTTACATTCATAAATAAAAGTGACGTCATAACATACGTCAATTGTTTTACAAATCAAAAGTATGCTTCGCTAAGTAGAAGCATTAAATAAGTGTACGTGACCATAATGGTCGTTACATAACATAAGTTCATAAGTAAAAAGTTTGAATGCAACATAAGTAGTCATGCGATAACAACTCTAGGCAGCGGGTTCTACAGCACGACTAGTAAGATAGCGGAAGCGACTTCAAGCACCTGAGAAAATACATGCTTAAAAAGGTCAACACAAAGGTTGGTGAGCTATAGTTTAAGTATAACAGTAATGTAAGTAGGCCACGAGATTTCAGTGCTCAACGAGCGTTTCCAACGTATGTAAAAGTATATGCTTAACCGTGGGCACCCGGTAACTAACTTAACGTTTAATGTACCCCCTTAAAGTGCACTTGGCAAGTGCGTATAACCTCGAAGTATTAAACACTCGTTAAATGCTAGCGCTACTAGCCCGAGTGGGGATGTCAAACCCTATGGATCCATATCTAAGATTCGCGTTCACGGTTCAAAAACCAATGATTAAACGTTACCGAGCTAAAGGGAATGTTTCTGCCGTTATATATGTAGTGACCCGAACTTTTCCATGTTTATATATATTAATTGAGATTGATATTTACATGATTAAATGTTTCCAACATGTTAAGCAATCAAACTTGTTAAGACTTGATTAATTGAAATAGGTTTCATATAGACAATTGACCACCCAAGTTGACCGGTGATTCACGAACGTTAAAACTTGTAAAAACTATATGATGACATATATATGGTTATATATATAGTTAACATGATATTATGATATGTAAACATATCATTAAGTATATTAACAATGAACTACATATGTAAAAACAAGACTACTAACTTAATGATTTTGAAACGAGACATATATGTAACGATTATCGTTGTAACGACATTTAATGTATATATATCATATTAAGAGATATTCGTACATCATAATATCATGATAATATAATAATTTAAAATCTCTTTTGATATTATAAACATTGGGTTAACAACATTTAACAAGATCGTTAACCTAAAGGTTTCAAAACAACATTTACATGTAACGACTAACGATGACTTAACGACTCAGTTAAAATGTATATACATGTAGTGTTTTAATATGTATTTATACACTTTTGAAAGACTTCAATACACTTATCAAAATACTTCTACTTAACAAAAATGCTTACAATTACATTCTCGTTCAGTTTCATCAACAATTCTACTCGTATGCACCCGTATTCGTACTCGTACAATACACAGCTTTTAGATGTATGTACTATTGGTATATACACTCCAATGATCAGCTCTTAGCAGCCCATGTGAGTCACCTAACACATGTGGGAACCATCATTTGGCAACTAGCATGAAATATCTCATAAGATTACAAAAATATGAGTAATCATTCATGACTTATTTACATGAAAACAAAATTACATATCCTTTATATCTAATCCATACACCAACGACCAAAAACACCTACAAACACTTTCATTCTTCAATTTTCTTCATCTAATTGAACTCTCTCAAGTTCTATCTTCAAGTTCTAAGTGTTCTTCATATTTTCCAAAAGTTCTAGTTTCATAAAATCAAGAATACTTTCAAGTTTGCTAGCTCACTTCCAATCTTGTAAGGTGATCATCCAACCTCAAGAAATCTTTGTTTCTTACAGTAGGTTATCATTCTAATACAAGGTAATAATCATATTCAAACTTTGGTTCAATTTCTATAACTATAACAATCTTATTTCAAGTGATGATCTTACTTGAACTTGTTTTCGTGTCATGATTTTGCTTCAAGAACTTTGAGCCATCCAAGGATCCATTGAAGCTAGATCCATTTTTCTCTTTTCCAGTAGGTTCATCCAAGGAACTTAAGGTAGTAATGATGTTCATAACATCATTCGATTCATACATATAAAGCTATCTTATTCGAAGGTTTAAACTTGTAATCACTAGAACATAGTTTAGTTAATTCTAAACTTGTTCGCAAACAAAAGTTAATCCTTCTAACTTGACTTTTAAAATCAACTAAACACATGTTCTATATCTATATGATATGCTAACTTAATGATTTAAAACCTGGAAACACGAAAAACACCGTAAAACCGGATTTACGCCGTCGTAGTAACACCGCGGGCTGTTTTGGGTTAGTTAATTAAAAACTATGATAAACTTTGATTTAAAAGTTGTTATTCTGAGAAAATGATTTTTATTATGAACATGAAACTATATCCAAAAATTATGGTTAAACTCAAAGTGGAAGTATGTTTTCTAAAATGGTCATCTAGACGTCGTTCTTTCGACTGAAATGACTACCTTTACAAAAACGACTTGTAACTTATTTTTCCGACTAGAAACCTATACTTTTTTTGTTTAGATTCATAAAATAGAGTTCAATATGAAACCATAGCAATTTGATTCACTCAAAACGGATTTAAAATGAAGAAGTTATGGGTAAAACAAGATTGGATAATTTTTCTCATTTTAGCTACGTGAAAATTGGTAACAAATCTATTCCAACCATAACTTAATCAACTTGTATTATATATTATGTAATCTTGAGATACCATAGACACGTATACAATGTTTCGACCTATCATGTCGACACATCTATATATATTTCGGAACAACCATAGACACTCTATATGTGAATGTTGGAGTTAGCTATACAGGGTTGAGGTTGATTCCAAAATATATATAGTTTGAGTTGTGATCAATACTGAGATACGTATACACTGGGTCGTGGATTGATTCAAGATAATATTTATCGATTTATTTCTGTACATCTAATTGTGGACAACTAGTTGTAGGTTACTAACGAGGACAGCTGACTTAATAAACTTAAAACATCAAAATATATTAAAAGTGTTGTAAATATATTTTGAACATACTTTAATATATATGTATATATTGTTATAGGTTCGTGAATCAACAGTGGCCAAGTCTTACTTCCCGACGAAGTAAAAATCTGTGAAAGTGAGTTATAGTCCCACTTTTAAAATCTAATATTTTTGGGATGAGAATACATGCAGGTTTTATAAATGATTTACAAAATAGACACAAGTACGTGAAACTACATTCTATGGTTGAATTATCGAAATCGAATATGCCCCTTTTTATTAAGTCTGGTAATCTAAGAATTAGGGAACAGACACCCTAATTGACGCGAATCCTAAAGATAGATCTATTGGGCCTAACAAACCCCATCCAAAGTACCGGATGCTTTAGTACTTCGAAATTTATATCATATCCGAAGGGTGTCCCGGAATGATGGGGATATTCTTATATATGCATCTTGTTATTGTCGGTTACCAGGTGTTCACCATATGAATGATTTTTATCTCTATGTATGGGATGTGTATTGAAATATGAAATCTTGTGGTCTATTGTTACGATTTGATATATATAGGTTAAACCTATAACTCACCAACATTTTTGTTGACGTTTTAAGCATGTTTATTCTCAGGTGATTATTAAGAGCTTCCGCTGTCGCATACTTAAATAAGGACAAGATTTGGAGTCCATGCTTGTATGATATTGTGTAAAAACTGCATTCAAGAAACTTATTTTGTTGTAACATATTTGTATTGTAAACCATTATGTAATGGTCGTGTGTAAACAGGATATTTTAGATTATCATTATTTGATAATCTACGTAAAGCTTTTTAAACCTTTATTGATGAAATAAAGGTTATGGTTTGTTTAAAAATGAATGCAGTCTTTGAAAAACGTCTCATATAGAGGTCAAAACCTCGCAATGAAATCAATTAATATGGAACGTTTTTAATCAATAAGAACGGGACATTTCAGTTGGTATCAGAGCGTTGGTCTTAGAGAACCAGAAAATTTGCATTAGTGTGTCTTATCGAGTTTGTTAGGATGCATTAGTGAGTCTGGACTTCGACCGTGTTTTCTTTAAAAATGATTGCTTAACATTTTTGTTGGAAACTATATATTTTTAACATATGAATATTATGTGATATATTAATCTCTTAACGTGTTTGATATTATGTGATAGATGTCTACCTCTAGAACAAGTCCCATTGACTCACCTAATAATAATGAAGAGTCAAATGTAAATTGGAATGATTTGTGGACTGATTCACAAGTTCCCGAAGAGGAACCGGAAGAAGAGTCGGAACCGGAAGAAGAATCGGAACCGGAAGAAGAATCGGAACCGGATGAAGAAGTAGAACCGGTGGGGGAAATAATAAAACGGTTAAGTAAAAGAAAATCCTCAACCAACCGACCAAAGTTAATTATGGTCAATGGTGTTTCCGCCAAGGAAGCAAAATATTGGGAGGATTACCAATTCTCCGATGAATCGGATTCCGACGAGAATTCCGATGATGTTATAGAAATTACCCCAACTGAATTTAAAAAGGCAAAAGAAAATAATAAGGGAAAGGGCATAAAAATAGAGAAATCTAATTCCAACCCCGATGAACTTTATATGTATCGTCAACCCCCGAAGTCCTTAAGTTGTAACAATGACCCGGGAACCTCTAAACCACCAGGTTTTTCTAAACCAATGTGGACAACGACGGCTCGTATTAGGGGAACATCATATATCCCTAGAAACTTGGCAAAACGAACCAAAACCGAAGAAGAAGAAACGAGCGAGTCGGAATAAGATAGTTGTATTCGTGTGGTGTAATATATGTAATATAGTGTTCTTATGCTTTATGATATATGTAAAAATTGCTTGTATTAATAAGTATTTTTTTTATGAATCTAACTCTTGTCTATTTTACAGTTTAAAAACACAAAATGGATAGACAACCCAATATTTTAAGAGACCTACCCGGAGACATGATTGATGAAATCTTGTCTAGAGTCGGCCAGAATTCTTCGGCACAACTATTTAAGGCGAGATCAGTTTGTAAGACATTCGAAGAACGTTCCAAGAATGTCTTGGTTTATAAGAGACTTTCGTTTGAAAGATGGGGGATATCACATTGGGAAACCCATAAGTTACGATGTGTTTACTTTGACGCATATATTGCGGGGAACCCAAATGCTATTTTACGCAACGGGTTAAGAAATTATTTTGACTCAATATATCCGAATATTGGACTTCGTGATTTAGAAAAAGCGGCTAACATGCAACATAAAGAAGCATGTTATGCTTACGGATTAGTAATGTTCGCTTCTCACCAAAGTGAGAACAAGAACATCGGGCTACAACTATTAAACAAAACGTTTCCACAAGTGACGGAGTCTGTAATTGGGGTAAGAAATGAGGTTTTTAGATTATTACGGGACTGTTGGACATTACGTAACCCTCGTCCCTTTGATGACGTTACAACACGCTGTCTTATCAATGGCCATAACGGTTATGTTGCACAAGACCAAGGATGGGAAGTAGTCCTAGTAAAACCAGAATGCATGACTTGTTTCTGGACGTATGAATTACGTGTCTTTATTGCCTTTGCTGAACGACTTGTGTACTAGCTAGAATTGTCTTCACAACTATCTTGTATCAAAGTTATTGTGTGTTATATTTCATGCTTTATGTAAAATAAGCGGTATTGTAAGTTTGTAAAATATTGTATAAAAGTTTGAACGCGAAATATTATTATAATCAGTTTTTCATATAGAATTGTAGTAGTTGAATTGTATATTAGCTACTAAGTATGAACTTAACGGGTAGGTACTACCCGAATTTAAACTTATAAAATGCTAATATGAAGAAAAAGCTTTTATAAATGAGTTCATATTATGCTACGAAATACTATTAACTACTCTTAATATTCTGTATGATTAACTTGTTCCATTTAACTATTTTGAAGGAAATGGCACCGACTACTCGACACACCGTGAATATGAATGAAGAGGAATTCCGTACTTTTCTAGCTTCAAACATAGCCGCAGTACAGGCTGCGCTACATACCAACAATAACCTTGGATCTAGCAGTACAGGAAATCGTGTAGGATGCACCTACAAAGAATTCACTGCCTGCAAACCTTTGGAATTTGATGGAACCGAAGGACCGATCGGATTGAAACGGTGGACCGAGAAGGTCGAATCGGTGTTTGCCATAAGTAAGTGTACTGAAGAGGACAAAGTGAAGTACGCTACGCATACCTTCACAGGTTCTGCGTTAACATGGTGGAATACCTATCTAGAGCAAGTGGGACAAGATGATGCGTACGCACTACCATGGTCAGCATTCAAGCACTTGATGAACGAGAAGTACCGTCCCAGAACTGAGGTCAATAAGCTCAAGACAGAACTTAGAGGGTTACGAACCCAAGGATTTGATATTACCACATACGAAAGACGATTCACAGAATTGTGCCTATTGTGTCCGGGAGCATTCGAAGATGAGGAAGAAAAGATTGACGCGTTTGTGAAAGGATTACCAGAAAGAATCCAAGAAGATATAAGTTCACACGAGCCCGCCTCCATACAACAGGCATGTAGAATGGCTCACAAACTCGTGAACCAAATTGAAGAAAGAATTAAAGAACAGACTGCTGAAGAGGCCAATGTGAAGCAAGTCAAAAGAAAGTGGGAGGAAAACGGTGATAAGAATCACCAATACAACAACAACAACAATTACAACAATAATCGCAACAATTATCCCAACAATCGCAACATCAATCGCAACTACAACAAACGGCCCAACAACAACAACAACAGCAACTACAACAATCATCCCAACAACAATAATAACCGCAACAACAACAACAATCAGAAGCAGCTATGCCAAAGGTGTGAAAAGAATCACTCGGGGTTCTGCACCAAATTTTGCAACAAGTGTAAAAGAAATGGTCATAGCGCGGCGAAGTGTGAGGTCTATGGACCAGGGGTTAATAGAACGAAAGGAACAAATGGTGTCGGAACGAGTAATGGCGGAGCAAGTAGTGTCGGAGCAAGTTATGCCAATGTAGTTTGTTATAAATGTGGAAAACCAGGCCACATTATTAGAAATTGCCCGAACCAGGAGAACACGAATGGACAAGGCCGTGGAAGAGTTTTCAATATTAATGCGGCAGAGGCACAGGAAGACCCGGAGCTTGTTACGGGTACGTTTCTTATTGACAATAAATCTGCTTACGTTTTATTTGATTCGGGTGCGGATAGAAGCTATATGAGTAGAGATTTTTGTGCTAAATTAAGTTGTCCATTGACGCCTTTGGATAGTAAATTTTTACTCGAATTAGCAAATGGTAAATTAATTTCAGCAGATAATATATGTCGGAATCGAGAAATTAAACTGGTTAGCGAAACATTTAAGATTGATTTGATACCAGTAGAGTTAGGGAGTTTTGATGTGATAATCGGTATGGACTGGTTGAAAGAAGTGAAAGCGGAGATCGTTTGTTACAAAAATGCAATTCGCATTATACGAGAAAAAGGAAAACCCTTAATGGTGTACGGAGAAAAGGGCAACACGAAGCTACATCTTATTAGTAATTTGAAGGCACAAAAACTAATAAGAAAAGGTTGCTATGCTGTTCTAGCACACGTCGAGAAAGTACAAACTGAAGAAAAGAGCATCAATGATGTTCCCATTGCAAAAGAATTTCCCGATGTATTTCCGAAAGAATTACCGGGATTACCCCCACATCGATCCGTTGAATTTCAAATAGATCTTGTACCAGGAGCTGCACCAATAGCTCGTGCTCCTTACAGACTCGCACCCAGCGAGATGAAAGAACTGCAAAGCCAATTACAAGAACTTTTAGAGCGTGGTTTCATTCGACCAAGCACATCACCGTGGGGAGCTCCTGTTTTGTTTGTCAAGAAGAAAGATGGTACATTCAGGTTGTGTATCGACTACCGAGAGTTGAACAAACTTACCATCAAGAACCGCTACCCACTACCGAGAATCGACGACTTATTTGATCAACTACAAGGCTCGTCTGTTTATTCAAAGATTGACTTACGTTCCGGGTATCATCAAATGCGGGTGAAAGAAGATGATATTCCAAAGACTGCTTTCAGAACACGTTACGGTCATTACGAGTTTATGGTCATGCCGTTTGGTTTAACTAATGCACCAGCTGTGTTCATGGACCTTATGAACCGAGTGTGTGGACCATACCTTGACAAGTTTGTCATTGTTTTCATTGATGACATACTTATTTACTCAAAGAATGACCAAGAACACGGTGAACATTTGAGAAAGGTGTTAGAAGTATTGAGGAAGGAAGAATTGTACGCTAAGTTTTCAAAGTGTGCATTTTGGTTGGAAGAAGTTCAATTCCTCGGTCACATAGTGAACAAAGAAGGTATTAAGGTGGATCCGGCAAAGATAGAAACTGTTGAAAAGTGGGAAACCCCGAAAACTCCGAAACACATACGCCAGTTTTTAGGACTAGCTGGTTACTACAGAAGGTTCATCCAAGACTTTTCCAGAATAGCAAAACCCTTGACTGCATTAACGCATAAAGGGAAGAAATTTGAATGGAATGATGAACAAGAGAAAGCGTTTCAGTTATTGAAGAAAAAGCTAACTACGGCACCTATATTGTCATTGCCTGAAGGGAATGATGATTTTGTGATTTATTGTGACGCATCAAAGCAAGGTCTCGGTTGTGTATTAATGCAACGAACGAAGGTGATTGCTTATGCGTCTAGACAATTGAAGATTCACGAACAAAATTATACGACGCATGATTTGGAATTAGGCGCGGTTGTTTTTGCATTAAAGACTTGGAGGCACTACTTATATGGGGTCAAAAGTATTATATATACCGACCACAAAAGTCTTCAACACATATTTAATCAGAAACAACTGAATATGAGGCAGCGTAGGTGGATTGAATTATTGAATGATTACGATTTTGAGATTCGTTACCACCCGGGGAAGGCAAATGTGGTAGCCGATGCCTTGAGCAGGAAGGATAGAGAACCCATTCGAGTAAAATCTATGAATATAATGATTCATAATAACATTACTACTCAAATAAAGGAGGCGCAACAAGGAGTTTTAAAAGAGGGAAATTTAAAGGATGAAATACCCAAAGGATCGGAGAAGCATCTTAATATTCGGGAAGACGGAACCCGGTATAGGGCTGAAAGGATTTGGGTACCAAAATTTGGAGATATGAGAGAAATGGTACTTAGAGAAGCTCATAAAACCAGATACTCAATACATCCTGGAACGGGGAAGATGTACAAGGATCTCAAGAAACATTTTTGGTGGCCGGGTATGAAAGCCGATGTTGCTAAATACGTAGGAGAATGTTTGACGTGTTCTAAGGTCAAAGCTGAGCATCAGAAACCATCAGGTCTACTTCAACAACCCGAAATCCCGGAATGGAAATGGGAAAACATTACCATGGATTTCATCACTAAATTGCCAAGGACTGCAAGTGGTTTTGATACTATTTGGGTAATAGTTGATCGTCTCACCAAATCAGCACACTTCCTACCAATAAGAGAAGATGACAAGATGGAGAAGTTAGCACGACTGTATTTGAAGGAAGTCGTCTCCAGACATGGAATACCAATCTCTATTATCTCTGATAGGGATGGCAGATTTATTTCAAGATTCTGGCAGACATTACAGCAAGCATTAGGAACTCGTCTAGACATGAGTACTGCCTATCATCCACAAACTGATGGGCAGAGCGAAAGGACGATACAAACGCTTGAAGACATGCTACGAGCATGTGTTATTGATTTCGGAAACAGTTGGGATCGACATCTACCGTTAGCAGAATTTTCCTACAACAACAGCTACCATTCAAGCATTGAGATGGCGCCGTTTGAAGCACTTTATGGTAGAAAGTGCAGGTCTCCGATTTGTTGGAGTGAGGTGGGGGATAGACAGATTACGGGTCCGGAGATTATACAAGAAACTACCGAGAAGATCATCCAAATTCAACAACGGTTGAAAACCGCCCAAAGTCGACAAAAGAGCTACGCTGACATTAAAAGAAAAGATATAGAATTTGAAATTGGAGAGATGGTCATGCTTAAAGTTTCACCTTGGAAAGGCGTTGTTCGATTTGGTAAACGAGGGAAATTAAATCCAAGGTATATTGGACCATTCAAGATTATTGATCGTGTCGGACCAGTAGCTTACCGACTTGAGTTACCTCAACAACTCGCGGCTGTACATAACACTTTCCACGTCTCGAATTTGAAGAAATGTTTTGCTAAAGAAGATCTCACTATTCCGTTAGATGAAATCCAAATCAACGAAAAACTCCAATTCATCGAAGAACCCGTCGAAATAATGGATCGTGAGGTTAAAAGACTTAAGCAAAACAAGATACCAATTGTTAAGGTTCGATGGAATGCTCGTAGAGGACCCGAGTTCACCTGGGAGCGTGAAGATCAGATGAAGAAGAAATACCCGCATCTATTTCCAGAAGATTCGTCAACACCTTCAACAGCTTAAAATTTCGGGACGAAATTTATTTAACGGGTAGGTACTGTAGTGACCCGAACTTTTCCATGTTTATATATATTAATTGAGATTGATATTTACATGATTAAATGTTTCCAACATGTTAAGCAATCAAACTTGTTAAGACTTGATTAATTGAAATAGGTTTCATATAGACAATTGACCACCCAAGTTGACCGGTGATTCACGAACGTTAAAACTTGTAAAAACTATATGATGACATATATATGGTTATATATATAGTTAACATGATATTATGATATGTAAACATATCATTAAGTATATTAACAATGAACTACATATGTAAAAACAAGACTACTAACTTAATGATTTTGAAACGAGACATATATGTAACGATTATCGTTGTAACGACATTTAATGTATATATATCATATTAAGAGATATTCGTACATCATAATATCATGATAATATAATAATTTAAAATCTCTTTTGATATTATAAACATTGGGTTAACAACATTTAACAAGATCGTTAACCTAAAGGTTTCAAAACAACATTTACATGTAACGACTAACGATGACTTAACGACTCAGTTAAAATGTATATACATGTAGTGTTTTAATATGTATTTATACACTTTTGAAAGACTTCAATACACTTATCAAAATACTTCTACTTAACAAAAATGCTTACAATTACATTCTCGTTCAGTTTCATCAACAATTCTACTCGTATGCACCCGTATTCGTACTCGTACAATACACAGCTTTTAGATGTATGTACTATTGGTATATACACTCCAATGATCAGCTCTTAGCAGCCCATGTGAGTCACCTAACACATGTGGGAACCATCATTTGGCAACTAGCATGAAATATCTCATAAGATTACAAAAATATGAGTAATCATTCATGACTTATTTACATGAAAACAAAATTACATATCCTTTATATCTAATCCATACACCAACGACCAAAAACACCTACAAACACTTTCATTCTTCAATTTTCTTCATCTAATTGAACTCTCTCAAGTTCTATCTTCAAGTTCTAAGTGTTCTTCATATTTTCCAAAAGTTCTAGTTTCATAAAATCAAGAATACTTTCAAGTTTGCTAGCTCACTTCCAATCTTGTAAGGTGATCATCCAACCTCAAGAAATCTTTGTTTCTTACAGTAGGTTATCATTCTAATACAAGGTAATAATCATATTCAAACTTTGGTTCAATTTCTATAACTATAACAATCTTATTTCAAGTGATGATCTTACTTGAACTTGTTTTCGTGTCATGATTTTGCTTCAAGAACTTTGAGCCATCCAAGGATCCATTGAAGCTAGATCCATTTTTCTCTTTTCCAGTAGGTTCATCCAAGGAACTTAAGGTAGTAATGATGTTCATAACATCATTCGATTCATACATATAAAGCTATCTTATTCGAAGGTTTAAACTTGTAATCACTAGAACATAGTTTAGTTAATTCTAAACTTGTTCGCAAACAAAAGTTAATCCTTCTAACTTGACTTTTAAAATCAACTAAACACATGTTCTATATCTATATGATATGCTAACTTAATGATTTAAAACCTGGAAACACGAAAAACACCGTAAAACCGGATTTACGCCGTCGTAGTAACACCGCGGGCTGTTTTGGGTTAGTTAATTAAAAACTATGATAAACTTTGATTTAAAAGTTGTTATTCTGAGAAAATGATTTTTATTATGAACATGAAACTATATCCAAAAATTATGGTTAAACTCAAAGTGGAAGTATGTTTTCTAAAATGGTCATCTAGACGTCGTTCTTTCGACTGAAATGACTACCTTTACAAAAACGACTTGTAACTTATTTTTCCGACTAGAAACCTATACTTTTTTTGTTTAGATTCATAAAATAGAGTTCAATATGAAACCATAGCAATTTGATTCACTCAAAACGGATTTAAAATGAAGAAGTTATGGGTAAAACAAGATTGGATAATTTTTCTCATTTTAGCTACGTGAAAATTGGTAACAAATCTATTCCAACCATAACTTAATCAACTTGTATTATATATTATGTAATCTTGAGATACCATAGACACGTATACAATGTTTCGACCTATCATGTCGACACATCTATATATATTTCGGAACAACCATAGACACTCTATATGTGAATGTTGGAGTTAGCTATACAGGGTTGAGGTTGATTCCAAAATATATATAGTTTGAGTTGTGATCAATACTGAGATACGTATACACTGGGTCGTGGATTGATTTAAGATAATATTTATCGATTTATTTCTGTACATCTAATTGTGGACAACTAGTTGTAGGTTACTAACGAGGACAGCTGACTTAATAAACTTAAAACATCAAAATATATTAAAAGTGTTGTAAATATATTTTGAACATACTTTAATATATATGTATATATTGTTATAGGTTCGTGAATCAACAGTGGCCAAGTCTTACTTCCCGACGAAGTAAAAATCTGTGAAAGTGAGTTATAGTCCCACTTTTAAAATCTAATATTTTTGGGATGAGAATACATGCAGGTTTTATAAATGATTTACAAAATAGACACAAGTACGTGAAACTACATTCTATGGTTGAATTATCGAAATCGAATATGCCCCTTTTTATTAAGTCTGGTAATCTAAGAATTAGGGAACAGACACCCTAATTGACGCGAATCCTAAAGATAGATCTATTGGGCCTAACAAACCCCATCCAAAGTACCGGATGCTTTAGTACTTCGAAATTTATATCATATCCGAAGGGTGTCCCGGAATGATGGGGATATTCTTATATATGCATCTTGTTATTGTCGGTTACCAGGTGTTCACCATATGAATGATTTTTATCTCTATGTATGGGATGTGTATTGAAATATGAAATCTTGTGGTCTATTGTTACGATTTGATATATATAGGTTAAACCTATAACTCACCAACATTTTTGTTGACGTTTTAAGCATGTTTATTCTCAGGTGATTATTAAGAGCTTCCGCTGTCGCATACTTAAATAAGGACAAGATTTGGAGTCCATGCTTGTATGATATTGTGTAAAAACTGCATTCAAGAAACTTATTTTGTTGTAACATATTTGTATTGTAAACCATTATGTAATGGTCGTGTGTAAACAGGATATTTTAGATTATCATTATTTGATAATCTACGTAAAGCTTTTTAAACCTTTATTGATGAAATAAAGGTTATGGTTTGTTTAAAAATGAATGCAGTCTTTGAAAAACGTCTCATATAGAGGTCAAAACCTCGCAACGAAATCAATTAATATGGAACGTTTTTAATCAATAAGAACGGGACATTTCAATATAACCCACACATATATAAAGTTTAAGTACTCGTGCCTAGTATGTAAAACATAAAATCCGCATGCATTCTCAGTTCCCAAAATAAGTTAAAGTAAAAAGGGAATGCTATAACTCACAATGATTAGTAGTAATGGTAAGGTAGTAGTCGGAAAGTGGTGTGCAAGTAACGGTCCAAACGTCCTCAACCTAAGTCAAATAGCACTAAGTCAATAAGTCGTCTCAAAAGGTTTACAAGTACGTAATTAAGGTCATAAGGGTCATCATCAATCATCATTAAACAAAAGGTAACAAGTAAGGCTCGTTTATGAAAGTCGTTTAAAACAAAGGCTGACTTCGGTCAGTCACCACGGCCTCTACCCTTACTGAATTAAGGTGAGACCAGTGGTCATGGCTCCGTCTATGAGTCCCTTAAGTGTGGTAAAATTTACAGAAGCAAACTCGTCTTGGTTTGACCGTGGCGTCGGTCTAAGTGCGAGTAGGTCAGAAATTTCTGCACAACGTTAAAGGACATGGTAACGATCGGAGGGCCATAAATCCTAAACCGTAACTCGGATTAAGACGAGTCCTATATGAAAAGTTATCTACTCGAAAAGTTCTATTTAAAAATCAAGGTTAGAACAGCCCAGGTCTACTGGTCTGTTCCAGAAGCATCAGGTCAGTAGGTTTTGGACAGAACAGTGGGTTTTGGAGAGTTCCGGTTGTCTCGGTGCTTGATGTTCATCACGGTTCTCATCCTTGATGCGTATAGCTTCAAGTGTACAACTCGTTGATGTGTTAACATCATTTTGACCAAGGTTTGTCCATCATAACTCAAGTGCAAGTGTTGTAAGTGTTTGATGAACCAAGGTTACATGTAAGTTTATGAACAAGTTCATGAACACTAAGAAAGATCACAACCAAGTGTTGGATCCATGATACTTGCACCAAAGTGTAAGCTCTTGTTGGTTTCATGTCCTTGTTCAAATGTGTAGTAAGCAACTAACAATAAGAAATAAAGAAAATGAATGATAAGCCTAAACCAACCATGAAGGTGGTATTCTAGTAACATACAACAAACAAGAACACAAGTAACAATTATAAAGATTATAAACTTTAAATCCTTTGAAACAAAATATGTAGAACATAACTAGATAGATTATGTTCTTGGATGTTCTTGATAAATACAAGATATAAGATGAAGAATCAAAACTAGGAAGTTAGATTCTTGAAAGTTAGTAAGTAAGTAACAACAACATGTAACAAGAATCAAACAACAAACAAAGATTGATGATGATGAATGCTTATGAAATCAGTTTTTAGCAAGGAAAAAGAGGAGAGAAAAGTTCATATTACTTACAAGTAAGTAGAGAAAAGTGAGAGAGAATGGTTGAGAGAAAATGGGAGATGAATGTGTGTTTGAATGAGAGAAAATACAAGTGGTGAAGTAATACAAAAATGAACCAAAAGAACTCCCTCCAAGGACATAGGGGGACGGTTTTTGCAGCAGAAAAAAATGGGGGGAGGGATTAGTTTGGTGGTCACTTGCAAGTAAAGCTTCAAAAGTTGGATAATGGGGATGCATGCATGGGAAGTGTATGTTAACTAGATTCCAAGTGAACCAAAACTAGCTAGTTAATGTTCAAGTATCACTTACACTTGTAAGAGTGGGCTAAAGGTCCACTAATAATAGTAGGGTGGGCTTGGAAGCCCAAGTCATGAGTCCATTTCATTAATTAAAGCCCAAGTTCAATAAATCTCTAGTTAAACCAAATAAAGCCCAAGTAATTAATCTATCACCTTAGTTAATTAAAATGATTAATAAAATTAATCATGAATGTAAATAATATCTTAAAATATTATCCGTGCAAGTTCCGGGTGTCACAAAGACGTTTCGGGCATTTAAAGTTCAAGTACGGGCAATTAAAGCAACATGTAAATGTAATAACATACATTCGTTTAATCAAGCGTATTAATAATAATAATTATTAATAAATAACGTAGGAAAAACCAGGGTCGTTACATTACCCACCTGTTAAAGAAAATTTCGTCCCGAAATTTAAGCTGAAGTAGATGGAGGAGTCGAGAAAAGATGAGGATATTTCCGCATCATTTGATCCTCTCGTTCCCAAGTAAACTCAGGTCCTCGTTTGGCATTCCATCGTACTCGTACAATCGGAATCTTGTTGCGTTTCAAAGTTTTGATCTCACGATCCATAATCTCAACAGGTTCCTCCACAAAGTGGAGTTTGTCATCAATAGTAAGTTCTTCCAAAGGTATGATGAGTTCGGGTGCAGCAAGACACTTCTTCAAGTTTGACACATGGAAGGTAGGATGAACTGAGCTCAATTGTGCTGGTAAATCCAAACGGTAAGCAACTGGTCCAACACGTTCCAAGATTTCGAAAGGACCAATGTATCGTGGGTTCAACTTTCCACGTTTTCCAAAACGGATCACACCTTTCCAAGGTGCAACCTTCAACATTACACGATCACCAACATTAAATTCAAAGTCTTTCCGTTTAAGATCGGCATAGCTCTTTTGGCGATCACGGGCAGTCTTAAGTCTAGCTTGGATCTGAGCAATCTTCTCCGTGGTTTCGTGAACTACCTCGGGTCCGGTGATTTGCTTTTCGCCTACTTCGGCCCAACAAATAGGAGATCGGCACTTACGACCATACAATGCTTCAAAAGGTGCAGCATTAATGCTTGAGTGATAACTGTTATTGTACGAGAATTCGGCGAGTGGCAAATGCCTTTCCCAGGCCTTTCCAAAATCAATGACACATGCACGCAGCATGTCCTCCAAGGTCTGAATCGTTCGTTCACTTTGCCTGTCAGTCTGAGGATGATAAGCAGTACTCATGTCAAGACGAGTTCCCATGGCTTCTTGCAAAGAACGCCAAAATCTGGAAGCAAAACGGGGATCGCGATCGGAGATGATTGATAAAGGTACACCATGACGAGATACAACCTCTTTGATGTACAGCTGAGCAAGTCTTTCCATTGTATCAGTTTCCTTCATCGCTAGGAAGTGTGCAGATTTGGTGAGGCGGTCAACAATAACCCAAATAGTATCGCATCCGCCCACCGTCTTCGGCAGCTTAGTAATGAAATCCATTGTGATCCTTTCCCACTTCCATTGTGGGATTTCCGGCTGTTGAAGTAACCCAGAGGGTCTCTGATGTTCGGCTTTAACCTTCGAGCAAGTCAAACACTTACCAACATAAGTCGCAACGTCCTTCTTAAGATTCGGCCACCAATACTGTTCTTTAAGGTCGTGGTACATCTTACCTGCACCGGGGTGAATCGAATATCTCGATTTGTGTGCTTCATCAAGTATCAGGCTTCGTAGATCTCCATAGTAAGGTACCCAAATTCTTCCGGCATAACATCGGAGTCCAGACTCTCTAACCTCGAATCGAGAGACAAGTATGTTCAAATGCTCGTGAGATATGTTCTCCTCCTTGAGAGCCTCAACTTGGGCTACTCTGATCTGGTTGTTGAGGTTCGAATGGATGGTGATGTTCAGAGCCCTAACACGGAGAGGTGCCGTCCTCTCCTTTCGGCTTAAAGCGTCAGCTACAACATTGGCCTTGCCAGGGTGATAACGGAGTTCACAATCGTAGTCGTTGAGCGTCTTGATCCATCGACGCTGTCTCATATTCAATTGCTTCTGATCGAAGATGTGCTGGAGACTCTTGTGATCGGTGAAGATAGTGCTCTTAGTTCCATACAAATAATGTCTCCACAATTTGAGTGCAAAGACAACGGCTCCAAGTTCAAGATCATGTGTAGTGTAGTTCCGCTCGTGAATCTTCAATTGGCGGGAGGCATAGGCAATAACCTTTGATCGTTGCATCAATACACAACCAAAACCACTCTTCGATGCATCGCAATAAACAACAAAGTCGTCACTGCCTTCAGGAAGTGATAGGATAGGTGCGGAGGTTAACTTCTTCTTCAAAGTTTGGAATGCTGATTCTTGTGTGGGTTCCCAAATGAACTTCTTGCCCTTGTGAGTCAGTGCGGTCAAAGGACGCGCAATCAGAGAAAATCCTTCGATAAACCTTCGATAATAACCGGCGAGACCTAGAAATTGGCGAATATGCGTTGGAGTAGTGGGGGTCTCCCACTTGCTGATGGCTTCAATCTTGGCGGGATCAACTTTGATACCCTGGTCGCTCACAACATGACCCAAAAACTGTACTTCCTTCAACCAAAATTCGCACTTGGAGAATTTGGCGTAAAGTTGCTCTTGTCTTAAGAGTTCAAGCACTAGCCGAAGGTGTTGCTCATGTTCTTCTTCGCTCTTAGAGTAGATGAGGATATCATCTATGAAGACGATAACAAACTTATCCAAGTAAGGCTTGCAGACACGATTCATGAGATCCATGAACACGGCAGGTGCATTTGTCAAACCGAATGGCATCACGAGGAACTCATAATGACCATAACGGGTCCTGAATGCAGTTTTCATCACGTCACTTTCCTTCACCCTCAGCTGGTGATATCCGGATCGCAAATCGATCTTTGAATAAACGCTCGATCCTTGTAGTTGATCAAAAAGATCATCAATTCGTGGAAGAGGATATCGATTCTTGATAGTCAATTTGTTGAGTTCACGGTAGTCAATACACATACGGAAGGATCCATCCTTCTTCTTTACAAACAACACAGGTGCGCCCCAAGGCGAGAAGCTTGGTTGGATAAACCCTCGATCTAATAGCTCTTGTAGTTGACTCTGTAATTCTTGCATCTCGGAAGGTGCGAGTCTATAAGGTGCGCGAGCTACAGGTGCAGCTCCTGGCACTAAGTCAATCTGAAACTCTACTGCTCTCTGCGGCGGTAATCCAGGCAATTCCTCTGGGAAGACATCAGAAAATTCGTTCACAATTCGAACGTCGTTCACGTTCTTCATCTCAGTTTCTACCGCTTTCACATGTGCTAGGACAGCAAAGCGTCCCTTCTTCATAATCTTTTGCGCTTTCACGCAACTAATGAGGTTCAACTTCGAGGTACATCTCTCTCCATAGATAACCAGTGGTTCGCCATCTCCTTGTGGTATGCGAAGTGCTTTATCTCCACAGATAACATCGGCCTTTATCTTGCTCAACCAATCCATACCGACGATCACGTCAAAACTTCCCAGTTTGATAGGTATCAAATCAATTTCGAAATCTGCACCAGCTATGTTGATAATAGCTCCACGACTAATATGGTCAACCTTTTCAAGTTTTCCATTGGCGACCTCGACAAGCATACTTTCCTTCAAAGGAACTAACGACCAATCTAACTTATCACAAAAATGTCTACACACATAGCTCCTATCGGCACCAGTATCAAATAGGACAGAAGCTAAAAGATTGTTGATCTTGAATATACCTGTCACCAAGTCGGGGTTGTCGCGAGCGTCCCTTGCATTAACATTGAAGGCTCTAGCACGTGGTGGTTCGCCATCCTTACGCTTGTTAGGACACTCGTTTCTGAAATGGCCCGTCTTTCCACATTCATAACACTTCTTAGGCCCATTGTTGTTGTGGTTTGGCTTCACGTTCAAAGTGGTAACCTTGCAATCCTTGCCAACATGTCCAGATCGTTGGCACTTCTCACAGATAACATTGCAATACCCAGTGTGGTGCTTGTAGCACCTATTGCATTGTGGTAAGGTTCCTTTGTAGTTCGGATTGGTGCGGTTGTTGTTGTTGGGGTTGGTGTTGTTGTTGTGCATGTTGTTGTTTTGCCTGAACCCTTCATGTCGTTTTGCCGGGTTTTGATCATAGTTCCTACCCCTGTTGTTGTTGTGGTTGTTGTCCCATTTCCTCTTTTCACCACTAACAGTTTCGAACTTAGCCTTCTCCGGCTCGTCAAGGATGATTTGATTCAAGAGAGTATGCGCCATACGCATTGCTTCGGGAACACTTGGTGGCTTGGATGAGGTAACATTACCCTTGATGGACTTAGGAAGTCCCGAGAAGTATTTCTCCAAACGCTTAAATTCGGGGGTGACCATGGTTGGACACATAAGAGCCAATTCCAAAAACCTACGGTTGTAGTTGCTAAGGTCGTTCCCTACGGTTTTCAATTGCATAAATTCGATTTCCATCTTTTGAATCTCGGTTCTCGGACAGTATTCCTCGATCATAGCACATTTAAATTCTTCCCAAGGCGTAGCATACGCCTCATCAATTCCTTTCGCTTGGGCCATGGTATTCCACCATGTGAGCGCGCCATCAGACAGCGTGCAAGATGCAAATTTCGTTTTGTTAGCCTCAGAACAATTGCTAACCCTGAATACCGATTCCAACCTTTCGAACCATCTGGTGAGACCGACGGGTCCCTCAGTGCCACTGAAGTAGTGTGGCTTGCAGTTTTGGAATTCCTTGTAAGTACACCCATCTCGGACGACAGGTGGATTGACAGGCGGTGGTGGTGGAACTTGGGGTTGTCTTTCAGCTAGTGCAGCAGCGACTCGCTCGTTAATCATTTCCTCAATTTGTGCCGCGGTGGGGATAGATCTCCCGTTGGCCATGATGTTCTATACAAACATTTTGACTCAAGTCAAAATCCATTATGCAAATAATAATAGTACATTATATAACAACCAACATGAAAACAGCACAACACATGTTGATTAAATAACGCAAGCAGATATAAGTACCACAAAACCATGAGATGATAACGTAAATAGAACACTTGCGCAAGAAGTAAGCAACACAAATTCCATTCATTAATGATAATAGGTTCATACATTACAATAAGTTCGTACATTACATAAGTGAAATATGAAATTACAAAAGAAATTACAATACAGAATCTAGTACAAAGTCCTACGGCGATGGTGGGTACAAGATGTCCAAAACATGAGTCAACTGCTCCTCGAGCTCAGTAACTCGAGTCTGGAGAATCTCAATCTCCCGCCTCATTTCCTCATTAGAGGAAGGTGATGGGGCAGGTGGTGCTGGCGGTGCAGGTGGAGCCGGTGGTGCTGAAGTGGATGGTCCGACTCTGGGTGGAGACGGTAATATCTGTGGGTCGGCGGGGTACGGCACCAGCCGTTTACGAGCAGTGATCCTACGACGCCGACCATAAGCGTCAGTGACAGTACGACCAGGAATTATGCCAGCGAAGCGATACCGCTTCTTCGGCGGGGTAGAAGGTGCCTGAATCGGTCGGTCAGCGGGATCCTCCTCATCACTGGAGTCGTCAGATGAGGTGTCGTCTGAAGAAGCATCGGTGGAAGAACCGTCGTCTGAATCATGCGGTGGTGGCGCGGGTGGCTCAACATATCCGAAAGCGGCCAACATCTGTCGGTGTCGGCCTGGCGTAATCACGGCTAAGCGGCCGTCGGCAGTGCGTCGGCAAGGTGTGCGCCAGTGATTACGGAAGGGTCCTTCCCCGAACTCCGCGGGGATCTCCATGCCACCAATGCGAGCCAGTTGCCTCAGGGGTCTGGAAGAAGACGCCGGGATAGGCACACTAGAGCTAGCTCCAGAACTAGAGGTGCCGGGGTCGCCAGTGGGTGTCGGGGCCGGAATGTCGGCAGCAGCAGCAGCAACAGGTGCAGCAGTGGGTGGAACAACGGGGCCTGAGCCGCTCGGGATGTCAGTAGGTGGAACGTCCGACATCTGAACAAGGAAAAATAAATTTTCCATGTCAGTATGTCATAAAGCAAGCAAATAATAGGCCAACAGTTTAATTCATGTATAACAATAAGTAGCATGGCAATATCAGTAATCGTACGAAACTAGCATGCAATCGAAAGCAAGTAATAGCATGCAGTAGTGAAATCACGTAGTAGCATACGGCATATAGCAGTAACAGTAAGCAGCAGCATGCAGTAAGTTCAGCGGAAACAAGTAAACTAACAAGTTGTAGATTAGCCCTATTAGTGAATCCTACTCGGGTCGGTCTTAGACTCACTAATGCATCCTAATTCCCTACAACCAATGCTCTGATACCAAATGTGACGCCCCGTACTAAATCATCATGTACGGACCATCAACAACAGGATCATTACAAGGTTAAGTACTATATGCGTTTTCAAAACAGAGTTTACATTCATAAATAAAAGTGACGTCATAACATACGTCAATTGTTTTACAAATCAAAAGTATGCTTCGCTAAGTAGAAGCATTAAATAAGTGTACGTGACCATAATGGTCGTTACATAACATAAGTTCATAAGTAAAAAGTTTGAATGCAACATAAGTAGTCATGCGATAACAACTCTAGGCAGCGGGTTCTACAGCACGACTAGTAAGATAGCGGAAGCGACTTCAAGCACCTGAGAAAATACATGCTTAAAAAGGTCAACACAAAGGTTGGTGAGCTATAGTTTAAGTATAACAGTAATGTAAGTAGGCCACGAGATTTCAGTGCTCAACGAGCGTTTCCAACGTATGTAAAAGTATATGCTTAACCGTGGGCACCCGGTAACTAACTTAACGTTTAATGTACCCCCTTAAAGTGCACTTGGCAAGTGCGTATAACCTCGAAGTATTAAACACTCGTTAAATGCTAGCGCTACTAGCCCGAGTGGGGATGTCAAACCCTATGGATCCATATCTAAGATTCGCGTTCACGGTTCAAAAACCAATGATTAAACGTTACCGAGCTAAAGGGAATGTTTCTGCCGTTATATAACCCACACATATATAAAGTTTAAGTACTCGTGCCTAGTATGTAAAACATAAAATCCGCATGCATTCTCAGTTCCCAAAATAAGTTAAAGTAAAAAGGGAATGCTATAACTCACAATGATTAGTAGTAATGGTAAGGTAGTAGTCGGAAAGTGGTGTGCAAGTAACGGTCCAAACGTCCTCAACCTAAGTCAAATAGCACTAAGTCAATAAGTCGTCTCAAAAGGTTTACAAGTACGTAATTAAGGTCATAAGGGTCATCATCAATCATCATTAAACAAAAGGTAACAAGTAAGGCTCGTTTATGAAAGTCGTTTAAAACAAAGGCTGACTTCGGTCAGTCACCACGGCCTCTACCCTTACTGAATTAAGGTGAGACCAGTGGTCATGGCTCCGTCTATGAGTCCCTTAAGTGTGGTAAAATTTACAGAAGCAAACTCGTCTTGGTTTGACCGTGGCGACGGTCTAAGTGCGAGTAGGTCAGAAATTTCTGCACAACGTTAAAGGACATGGTAACGATCGGAGGGCCATAAATCCTAAACCGTAACTCGGATTAAGACGAGTCCTATATGAAAAGTTATCTACTCGAAAATTTCTATTTAAAAATCAAGGTTAGAACAGCCCAGGTCTACTGGTCTGTTCCAGAAGCATCAGGTCAGTAGGTTTTGGACAGAACAGTGGGTTTTGGAGAGTTCCGGTTGTCTCGGTGCTTGATGTTCGTCACGGTTCTCATCCTTGATGCGTATAGCTTCAAGTGTACAACTCGTTGATGTGTTAACATCATTTTGACCAAGGTTTGTCCATCATAACTCAAGTGCAAGTGTTGTAAGTGTTTGATGAACCAAGGTTACATGTAAGTTTATGAACAAGTTCATGAACACTAAGAAAGATCACAACCAAGTGTTGGATCCATGATACTTGCACCAAAGTGTAAGCTGTTGTTGGTTTCATGTCCTTGTTCAAATGTGTAGTAAGCAACTAACAATAAGAAATAAAGAAAATGAATGATAAGCCTAAACCAACCATGAAGGTGGTATTCTAGTAACATACAACAAACAAGAACACAAGTAACAATTATAAAGATTATAAACTTTAAATCCTTTGAAACAAAATATGTAGAACATAACTAGATAGATTATGTTCTTGGATGTTCTTGATAAATACAAGATATAAGATGAAGAATCAAAACTAGGAAGTTAGATTCTTGAAAGTTAGTAAGTAAGTAACAACAACATGTAACAAGAATCAAACAACAAACAAAGATTGATGATGATGAATGCTTATGAAATCAGTTTTTAGCAAGGAAAAAGAGGAGAGAAAAGTTCATATTACTTACAAGTAAGTAGAGAAAAGTGAGAGAGAATGGTTGAGAGAAAATGGGAGATGAATGTGTGTTTGAATGAGAGAAAATACAAGTGGTGAAGTAATACAAAAATGAACCAAAAGAACTCCCTCCAAGGACATAGGGGGACGGTTTTTGCAGCAGAAAAAAATGGGGGGAGGGATTAGTTTGGTGGTCACTTGCAAGTAAAGCTTCAAAAGTTGGATAATGGGGATGCATGCATGGGAAGTGTATGTTAACTAGATTCCAAGTGAACCAAAACTAGCTAGTTAATGTTCAAGTATCACTTACACTTGTAAGAGTGGGCTAAAGGTCCACTAATAATAGTAGGGTGGGCTTGGAAGCCCAAGTCATGAGTCCATTTCATTAATTAAAGCCCAAGTTCAATAAATCTCTAGTTAAACCAAATAAAGCCCAAGTAATTAATCTATCACCTTAGTTAATTAAAATGATTAATAAAATTAATCATGAATGTAAATAATATCTTAAAATATTATCCGTGCAAGTTCCGGGTGTCACAAAGACGTTTCGGGCATTTAAAGTTCAAGTACGGGCAATTAAAGCAACATGTAAATGTAATAACATACATTCGTTTAATCAAGCGTATTAATAATAATAATTATTAATAAATAACGTAGGAAAAACCAGGGTCGTTACATATAAGATATGCATGTCGTTGGAAAGCTAGCGAAAAATTAAAAACTTTTCATTTAGATATCGAATGATTTCGATGAACGGATTTGAAGTTATAGTCCATCGAATTTTTGTATTATTATTAAAAATGATTATTATTATCGTCGTTATTATCGTCGTTCTAGTTTTATCTTATTATTATTATTATCTTTATCAATAAAAGGATTTATATTTAAAAATTGTTATTTTTTTTATTATTACTATCGTTATTATCGTTAAAGTTATAATTAGTATTATTATTATTATCCAATTATTATTATTATTATTATTATTATTATTATTATTATTGGTAATATTATTATTATCATTATTAATATACATATCATTATTTAAAAATGGTTATTGTTATTTTTATTATTATTATTACTATATTATCATTAAGATAATTATTAGTATTATCGTTAATAATGTTATAGTAACTATCATTATTAATATTAGTGTAATTAAAACAAATATTTGTAACACCTAATTATTTTGATTACTATTATTATCATTATTACGAACACGATATAAAAGATGATTAAAAGCTATTAAACGAAACGATTAGGAAATAATGGGTAAGAGTATCATGATGAAATTAAAATATTATAAGATATTGATTTAGATAAAATTATCGTTCTTATTATTTTTATCATTACTATTATTATTAAAATTATCGTTAGTATTAAAACTATCATTTTAACAAAAATTATCATTTTAATAGAAATGTCATTGTTACTATAAAATATCATTATTATTATTATTTTAAATAGAATTATTATTTTAAAGATAATATTAAAAATTATCGTAAATATTAAAGTTATCATAATTAGAATTATCGTTTTATCATAATGTCATCTTAGTAATTATAAATAATGATATTTTATAATAATAATTATTATTACAAAATAATACAACTTTTACTTACTATCATTATAGATATTATTTTATCAAATAAATATTTGATACAAACATATTTTACTACGTGTAATAACTTACTTTAATAATACCTATCATATTATCTTTATAATATTAAATGAACCCTATAAATTTTATTACTTAATATATATAAAAGTATATTTTATTATATAAATATAATATAAAATTTTATTTATTAATAAATAAATTATATTATTTACTCTAATAAATCTTTTAAAAATATTTAAAAATATAAAACGACGATATTTAAACTATATATTAATCATGTATAGATTTTTGGAAATTATTTTGAGTCAAATTTACTTTTGTTGACTTTTGCATATTAGTCTCGAGCATTAGGATTGTGGTACACTTTGACATGACCTGATTTATTAGACAAATATTGACCAACACATAAATATATATAATTAATTTAGGTTCGTGAATCCGAGGCCAACCTTGCACTTGTTCAATGACGTTATATGTATTTTTACTACGAAATACAGTATGGTGAGTTTCATTTACCTTTTTACCCTTTATATTTTTGGGACTGAGAATACATGCGCTTTTATAAATGTTTGACGAAATAGACACAAGTAATTGAAACTACATTCTATGGTTGAATTATCGAAATCGAATATGCCCCTTTTTATTAAAGTCTGGTAATCTAAGAATTAGGGAACAGACACCCTAATTGACGCGAATCCTAAAGATAGATCTATTGGGCCTAACAAACCCCATCCAAAGTACCGGATGATTTAGTACTTCGAAATTATATCATGTCCGAAGGAGGATCCCGGAATGATAGGGGATATTCTTATATGTATCTAGTTAATGTCGGTTACCAGGTGTTCACCATATGAATGATTATTTTTTGTCTCTATGCATGGGACGTATATTTATGAGAACTGGAAATGAAATTCTTGTGGTCTATTAAAATGATGGAAATAAATGATTATGATAAACTAATGAACTCACCAACCTTTTGGTTGACACTTTAAAGCATGTTTATTCTCAGGTGTTAAAGAAATCTTCCGCTGTGCATTTGCTCATTTTAAAGATATTACTTGGAGTCTTTCATAGCATATTTCGAAGAACGTTGCATTCGAGTCATTGAGTTCATCAAAGATTATTATTAAATCAATTTATAGTTGGATAGTGGATATTATGAAATGGTATGCATGCCTGTCAATTTTTGATGTAAAGAAAGATTGTCTTTTAAAAACGAATGCAATGTTTGTAAAATGTATCATATAGAGGTCAAATACCTCGCAATGTAATCAACTATTGTGAATCGTTTATAATGTATATGAACGGGTCCTTTCAGTTGGTATCAGAGCGGTGGTCTTAGCGAATCAGGTCTGCATTAGTGTGTCTAACTGATAAGTCGTTAGGATGCATTAGTGAGTCTGGACTTCGACCGTGTTTGTATGTCAAAAGTTTTGCTTATCATTTCTAGTCGGAAATCATCTGCTTATCATCCATAGGAAATTACCTGCTTATCATTATTAGTCTAGACACGTCTTGCTACATTAAGTGCACGAGTAGTGTATATACAAAATTCATATCTTAGCGTATCTGCTAAATCATATCTTATCGTATCTGTTACTTTAAACTTTGCCTGACATATCCCGCAAATTCCTCCGTAATCTATGAAATCTTTTGATCTCTATATATAGATATCCTATGTAAATAGAATACCACCCGATAGCCGAAAAACATTTTATATCGAAAATCCTTTATCTAATCGTACGAAATAGAATTTGTCATCAGTTCAAGTCACTCGGATTCCGAAATGGAATATCACTCAAGCTCCGAAAGCAGTGTGACCGGAATGGATCAACCAATCAGTCATCACCTATTCTGGATGAATTGGGGATGGGTTCGTAGCCTCCTCAATCATTGGAAACAAGAAGAAGGCGATCCTTTCCATCTACAACATTGCCCTCTTGGCGAAGAACCTGAAGCACTTACCGGAGAACCTGTTTGAGACACCATTTTCTCTCTCATTTCCAGGGTATCTCGTCACGATTATATACTACATCAAATTCTAGATTTTATTTATCCGCTCGTTCCGACCGACAATCATCCTGGAATAATAGAAGAAGTCAACGAACTTCGCGCTCGGGTAGTGGCTTTGGAGAATATGGTGCAGAGATTACAAACACCAGCAGCAGCACCAGTAGCATAACAAGTACCACCATCATCAACGCCAACAGTACCATTACCACCTCCAACTACAACCGCATTGTAAACCTCAACTTCACAATCTGTCCCACGAGCATCAACGTCATATATACCATAGATACCAAGGAGTACCAACAACAATAACTGACAAAGTATTAATTCATAACTTCATTGGAGAAACATTCCGCGGTGATTATATAATCTCTAAAGTCTTAGAGATTATCTAATCTAGCCCTAACCATAAATCAGTTAAGCGAACCAAAATGATAGAAGGAAGAGTAGAAACCCTGACAAAAATGGTGTGTGATTAACAAGTTAAACTTGTTTTACCAACAGCATCAACAGTACCGTCAACGTCACCAGCATCGTCAGTACAGTCAACATCAGAATCAACAACACCTATAACATCACAAACTCCGTCAGTTCAAGAATCACTGTGGACATCATTACGAATCAATAACGTGTATATTGTATCAACGAGTTATGAAGAATTAACTCATTCTGTAGTGACCCGAACTTTTCCATGTTTATATATATTAATTGAGATTGATATTTACATGATTAAATGTTTCCAACATGTTAAGCAATCAAACTTGTTAAGACTTGATTAATTGAAATAGGTTTCATATAGACAATTGACCACCCAAGTTGACCGGTGATTCACGAACGTTAAAACTTGTAAAAACTATACGATGACATATATATGGTTATATATATAGTTAACATGATTTTATTATAAATATGTATCTCATTAGGTATTTTAACAATGAGTTATATACATAAAAATGAGACTATTAATTTAAGAAACTCGAAAACGATATATATAACGATTATCGTTATAACAACGTCCTACTAGGTACATATGAATCATATTAAGATATTGATACACTTGGTTAATTATGTTAAATGATAAGTAAATATATTATTAAGTGTATTAACAATGAAATACATATGTAAAAATAAGACTACTAACTTAATGATTTCGAAACGAGACATATATGTAACGATTATCGTTGTAACGACATTTAACTGTATATACATCATACTAAGATATATTATATATCATAATATCATGATAATATAACAATTTAACATCTCATTTGTTATAATAAACAATGGGTTAACAACATTCAACAAGATCGTTAACCTAAAGGTTTCAAAACAACATTTACATGTAACGACTAACGATGACTTAACGACTCAGTTAAAATGTATATACATGTAGTGTTTTAATATGTATTCATACACTTTTGAAAGACTTCAAGAAACTTATCAAAATACTTCTACTTAACAAAAATGCTTACAATTACATCCTCGTTCAGTTTCATCAACAATTCTACTCGTATGCACCCGTATTCGTACTCGTACAATACACAGCTTTTAGATGTATGTACTATTGGTATATACACTCCAATGACCAGCTCTTAGCAGCCCATGTGAGTCACCTAACACATGTGGGAACCATCATTTGGCAACTAGCATGAAATATCTCATAAAATTACAAAAATATGAGTAATCATTCATGACTTATTTACATGAAAACAAAATTACATATCCTTTATATCTAATCCATACACCAACGACCAAAAACACCTACAAATACTTTCATTCTTCAATTTTCTTCATCTAATTGAACTCTCTCAAGTTCTATCTTCAAGTTCTAACTGTTCTTCATAAATTCCAAAAGTTCTAGTTTCATAAAATCAAGAATACTTCCAAGATTGCAAGTTTACTTCCAAGTTTTCTAAATCCATTCCAAGTAATCATCCAAGATCAAGAAACCTTTGTTACTTACAGTAGGTTATCTTTCTAATACAAGGTAATAATCATATTCAAACTTTAATTCAATTTCTATAACTATAACAATCTTATTTCGAGTGGAAATCTTACTTGAAATTGTTTTCGTGTCATGATTCTGCTTCAAGAACTTTCAAGCCATCCAAGGATCCTTTGAAGCTAGATCTATTTTTCTCATTTCTAGTAGGTTTATCCAAGTAACTTGAGGTAGTAATGATGTTCATAACATCATTCGATTCATACATATAAAGCTATCTTATTCGAAGGTTTAAACTTGTAATCACTAGAACATAGTTTAGTTAATTCTAAACTTGTTCGCAAATAAAAGTTAATCCTTCTAACTTAACTTTTAAAATCAACTAAACACATGTTATATATCTATATGATATGCTAACTTAATGATTTAAAACCTGGAAACACGAAAAACACCGTAAAACCGGATTTACGCCGTCGTAGTAACACCGCGGGCTGTTTTGGGTTAGTTAATTAAAAACTATGATAAACTTTGATTTAAAAGTTGTTATTCTGAGAAAATGATTTTTATTATGAACATGAAACTATATCCAAAAATTATGGTTAAACTCAAAGTGGAAGTATGTTTTCTAAAATGGTCATCTAGACGTCGTTCTTTCGACTGAAATGACTACCTTTACAAAAACGACTTGTAATTTATTTTTCCGACTATAAACCTACACTTTTTCTATTTAGATTCATAAAATAGAGTTCAATATGAAACCATAGCAATTTGATTCACTCAAAACGGATTTAAAATGAAGAAGTTATGGGTAAAACAAGATTGGATAATTTTTCTCATTTTAGCTACGTGAAAATTGGTAACAAATCTATTCCAACCATAACTTAATTAACTTGTATTGTATATTATGTAATCTTGAGATACCATAGACACGTATACAATGTTTCGACCTATCATGTCGACACATCTATATATATTTCGGAACAACCATAGACACTCTATATGTGAATGTTGGAGTTAGCTATACAGGGTTGAGGTTGATT
This sequence comes from Rutidosis leptorrhynchoides, assembly GCF_046630445.1. Taxonomy (NCBI): domain Eukaryota; kingdom Viridiplantae; phylum Streptophyta; class Magnoliopsida; order Asterales; family Asteraceae; genus Rutidosis; species Rutidosis leptorrhynchoides. The sequence continues at coordinate 207,960,316 of NC_092340.1, forward strand.
CCAAAATATATATAGTTTGAGTTGTGATCAATACTGAGATACGTATACACTGGGTCGTGGATTGATTCAAGATAATATTTATCGATTTATTTCTGTACATCTAATTGTGGACAACTAGTTGTAGGTTACTAACGAGGACAGCTGACTTAATAAACTTAAAACATCAAAATATATTAAAAGTGTTGTAAATATATTTTGAACATACTTTGATATATATGTATATATTGTTATAGGTTCGTGAATCAACCAGTGGCCAAGTCTTACTTCCCGACGAAGTAAAAATCTGTGAAAGTGAGTTCATTTACTCCCTTTTTACTCTTTACGTTTTTGGGCTGAGAATACATGCAAATGCTTTATTAACTGTTATACAATATTTATACGCGTGAGTTTCATTTGCTCCCTTTTTACTCTTTACGTTTTTGGCCTGAGAATACATGCAAATGCTTTATTAACTGTTTTACAATACTTATATGCGTGAGTTATAGTCCCACTTTTAAAATCTAATATTTTTGGGATGAGAATACATGCAGGTTTATAAATGATTTACAAAATAGACACAAGTACGTAAAACTACATTCTATGGTTGAATTATCGAAATCGAATATGCCCCTTTTTATTAAGTCTGGTAATCTAAGAATTAGGGAACAGACACCCTAATAAACGCGAATCCTAAAGATAGATCTATCGGGCCCAACAAGCCCCATCCAAAGTACCGGATGCTTTAGTTCTTCGAAATTTATATCATATCCGAAGGGTGTCCCGGAATGATGGGGATATTCTTATATATGCATCTTGTTAATGTCGGTTACCAGGTGTTCACCATATGAATGATTTTTATATCTATGTATGGGATGTGTATTGAAATATGAAATCTTGTGGTCTATTGTTACGATTTGATATATATAGGTTAAACCTATAACTCACCAACATTTTTGTTGACGTTTGAAGCATGTTTATTCTCAGGAGAATACTAAGAGCTTCCGCTGTTGCATACTAAAATAAGGGCAAGATTTGGAGTCCTTGTTTGTATGATATTGTGTAAAAACTGCATTCAAGAAACTGATTTCGATGTAACATATTTGTATTGTAAACCATTATGTAATGGTCGTGTGTAAACAGGATATTTTAGATTATCATTATTTGATAATCTACGTAAAGCTTTTTAAACCTTTATTTATGAAATAAAGGTTATAGTTTGTTTTAAAAATGAATGCAGTCTTTGAAAAACGTCTCATATAGAGGTCAAAACCTCGCAACGAAATCAATTAATATGGAACGTTTTTAATCAATAAGAACGGGACATTTCAGTTGGTATCAGAGCGTTGGTCTTAGAGAACCAGAAATTTGCATTAGTGTGTCTTATCGAGTTTGTTAGGATGCATTAGTGAGTCTGGACTTCGACCGTGTTTTCTTTAAAAATGATTGCTTAACATTTTTGTTGGAAACTATATATTATTAACATATATATATTATGTGATATATTAATCTCTTAACATGTTTGATATTGTGTGATAGATGTCTACCTCTAGCACAAATCCCATCGACTCACTTAATAATAACGAAGAGTCGAATATATATTGGACTGATTCACAAGTTCCCGAAGAAGAACCGGAAGAAAAATCAGAACCGGAAGAAGAATCAGAACCGGAAGAGGAGGAACCGGAGGAGGAAATAGAACCGGTGGGGGAAATAATAAAACGGTTAAGTAAAAGAAAATCCTCAACCAACCGACCAAGGTTAATTATGGTCAATGGTGTTTCCGCCAAGGAAGCAAAATATTGGGAGGATTACCAATTCTCCGATGAATCGGATTTCGACGAGAATTCCGATGATGTTATAGAAATTACCCCAACTGAATTTAAAAAGGCAAAAGAAAATAATAAGGGAAAGGGCATAAAAATAGAGAAATCTAATTCCAACTCCGATGAACTTTATATGTATCGTCAACCCCCGAAGTCCTTAAGTTGTAACAATGACCCGGGAACCTCTAAACCACCAGGTTTTTCTAAACCGTTGTGGAAAACGACAGCTCGTATTAGGGGAACATCATATATCCCTAGAAACTTGGCAAAATGAACCAAAACCGAAGAAGAAGAAATGAGCGAGTCGGAATAAGATAGTTGTATTCGTGTGGTGTAATATAGTGTGCTTATGCTTTATGATATATGTAAAAATTGCTTGTATTAATAAGTATTTTTTTTTATGAATCTAACTCTTGTCTATTTTACAGTATAAAAACACAAAATGGATAGACAACCCAATATTTTAAGAGACCTACCCGGAGACATGATTGATGAAATCTTGTCTAGAGTCGGTCAGAATTCTTCGGCACAACTATTTACGGCGAAATCAGTTTGTAAGACATTCGAAGAACGTTCCAAGAATGTCTTGGTTTATAAGAGACTTTTGTTTGAAAGATGGGGGATATCACATTGGGAAACCCATAAGTTACGATGTGTTTACTTTGACGCATATATTGCGGGGAACCCAAATGCTATTTTACGCAACGGGTTAAGAAATTATTTTGACTCAATGTATCCGAATATAGGACTTCATGATTTAAAAAAAGCGGCTAACATGCAACATAAAGAAGCATGCTATGCTTACGGGTTAGTAATGTTCGCTTCTCACCAAAGTGAGAAAAAGAACATCGGGCTACAACTATTAAACAAAACGTTCCCACAAGTGACGGAGTCGGTAATTGGGGTAAGAAATGAGGTTTTTAGGTTATTACGGGACTGTTGGACATTACGTAACCCTCGTCCTTTTGACGATGTTACAACACGCTATCTTATCAACGGCCATAACGGTTATGTTCCACAAGACCAAGGATGGGAAGTAGTCCTAGTAAAACCAGAATGCATGATTTGTTTCTGGACGTATGAATTACGTGTCTTTATTGCCTTTGCTGAACGACTTGTGTACTAGCTAGAATTATCTTCACAACTATCTTGTATCAAAGTTATTGTGTGCTATATTTCATGCTTTATGTAAAATAAGCGGTATTGTAAGTTTGTAAAATATTGTATAAAAGTTTGAACGCGAAATATTATTATAATCAGTTTTTCATATAGAATTGTAGTAGTTGAATTGTATATTAGCTACTAAGTATGAACTTAACGGGTAGGTACTACCCGAATTTAAACTTATAAAACGCTAATATGAAGAAAAAGCTTTTATAAATGAGTTCATATTATGCTACGAAATACTATTAACTACTCTTAATATTCTGTATGATTAACTTGTTCCATTTGACTATTTTGAAGGAAATGGCACCGACTACTCGACACACCGTGAATATGAATGAAGAGGAATTCCGTACTTTTCTAGCTTCAAACATAGCCGCAGTACAGGCTGCGCTACATACCAACAATAACCTTGGATCTAGCAGTACAGGAAATTATGTAGGATGCACCTACAAAGAATTCACTGCCTGCAAACCTTTGGAATTTGATGGAACCGAAGGACCGATCGGATTGAAACTGTGGACCGAGAAGGTCGAATCGGTGTTTGCCATAAGTAAGTGTACTGAAGAGGACAAAGTGAAGTACTCTACGCATACCTTCACAGGTTCTGCGTTAACATGGTGGAATACCTATCTAGAGCAAGTGGGACAAGATGATGCTTAAGCACTACCGTGGTCAGCATTCAAGCACTTGATGAACGAGAAGTACCGTCCCAGAACCGAGGTCAATAAGCTCAAGACAGAACTTAGAGGGTTACGAACCCAAGGATTTGATATTACCACGTACGAAAGACGATTCACAGAATTGTGCCTATTGTGTCCGGGAGCGTTCGAAGATGAGGAAGAGAAGATCGACGCGTTTGTGAAAGGATTACCGGAAAGAATCCAAGAAGATATAAGTTCACACGAGCCCGCCTCCATACAACAGGCATGTAGAATGGCTCACAAACTAGTGAACTAGATTGAGGAAAGAATCAAAGAACAGATGGCTGAAGAGGCCAATGTGAAGCAAGTCAAAAGAAAGTGGGAGGAAAACGGTGATAATAATCACCAATACAACAACAACAGCAATTACAATAATAATCGCAACAATTATCCCAACAATCGTAACATCAATCACAACTACAACAAACGGCCCAACAACAACAACAACAACAACAACAGCAACTACAACAATCGTCCCAACAACAATAACAATCGCAACAACAACAATCAGAAGCAGCTATGCCAAAGGTGTGAAAAGTATCACTCGGGGTTCTGCACCAAATTTTGCAACAAATGTAAAAGAAATGGTCATAGCTCGGCGAAGTGTGAGGTCTACGGACCAGGGGTTAACAGAACGAAAGGAACAAATGGTGTCGGAACGAGTAATGGCGGAGCAAGTAGTGTCGGATCAAGTTATGCCAATGTAGTTTGTTATAAATGTGGAAAACCGGGCCACATTATTAGAAATTGCCCGAATCAGGAGAACACGAATGGACAAGGCCACGGAAGAGTTTTCAATATTAATGCGGCAGAAGCACAGGAAGACCCGGAGCTTGTTACGGGTACGTTTCTTATTGACAATAAATCTGCTTACGTTTTATTTGATTCGGGTGCGGATAGAAGCTATATGAGTAGAGATTTTTGTGCTAAATTAAGTTGTCCATTGACGCCGTTGGATAGTAAATTTTTACTCGAATTAGCAAATGGTAAATTAATTTCAGCAGATAATATATGTCGGAATCGAGAAATTAAACTGGGTAGCGAAATATTTAAGATTGATTTGATACCAGTAGAGTTAGGGAGTTTTGATGTAATAGTTGGCATGGACTGGCTGAAGAAGGTGAAAGCAGAGATCGTATGTTATAAAAATGCAATTTACATTGTACGAGAAGAAGGAGAACCCTTAATGGTGTACGGAGAAAAGGGCAACATGAAGCTACATCTTATTAGTAATTTGAAGGCACAAAAACTAATAAGAAAAGGTTGCTATGCTGTTCTAGCACACGTCGAGAAAGTACAAACTGAAGAAAAGAGCATCAATGATGTTCCCATCGCAAAAGAATTTCCCGATGTATTTCCGAAAGAATTACCGGGACTACCTCCACATCGATCTGTTGAATTTCAAATAGATCTTGTACCAGGAGCTGCACCAATAGCTCGTGCTCCTTATAGACTCGCACCCAGCGAGATGAAAGAACTGCAAAGCCAACTGCAAGAACTATTAGAACGTGGTTTCATTCGACCAAGCACATCACCATGGGGAGCTCCTGTTTTGTTTGTTAAGAAGAAGGATGGTACATTTAGGTTGTGTATTGACTACAGAGAGTTGAACAAACTTACCATCAAAAACCGTTATCCACTACCGAGAATTGATGACTTATTTGATCAACTACAAGGCTCGTCGATTTATTTGAAGATCGATTTACGTTCTGGATATCATCAAATGCGAGTAAAGGAGGATGATATTCCAAAAACTGCTTTTAGGACGCGTTATGGTCATTACGAGTTTATGATTATGCCGTTTGGATTGACTAACGCACCAGCTGTGTTCATGGACCTTATGAACCGAGTGTGTGGGCCATATCTTGACAAGTTTGTCATTGTTTTCATCGATGACATACTTATTTACTCAAAGAATGATCAAGAGCACGAAGAACAGTTGAGAAAAGTGCTAGAAGTATTGAGGAAAGAAAAACTGTACGCTAAGTTTTCAAAGTGTGCATTTTGGTTGAAAGAAGTTCAATTCCTCGGTCACATAGTGAACAAAGAAGGTATCCAGGTGGACCCGGCAAAGATCGAAACCGTTGAAAAGTGGGAAACCCCAAAAACTCCGAAGCATATACGTCAATTTTTAGGATTGGCTGGTTACTACAGAAGATTCATCCAAGATTTCTCCAAAATAGCAAAACCCTTGACTGCATTAACGCATAAAGGGAAGAAATTTGAATGGAAGGATGAACAAGAGAAGGCGTTTCAATTATTGAAGAAAAAGCTAACTACGGCACCTATATTGTCATTGCCTGAAGGGAATGATGATTTTGTGATTTATTGTGACGCATCAAAGCAAGGTCTCAGTTGTGTATTAATGCAACGGACGAAGGTGATTGCTTATGCGTCTAGACAATTGAAGATTCACGAGCAAAATTATACGACGCATGATTTGGAATTAGGCGCGGTTGTTTTTGCATTAAAGACTTGGAGGCACTACTTATATGGGGTCAAAAGTATTATATATACCGACCACAAAAGTCTTCAACACATATTTAATCAGAAACAACTGAATACGAGGCAGCGTAGGTGGATTGAATTGTTGAATGATTACGACTTTGAGATTCGTTACCACCCGGGGAAGGCAAATGTGGTAGCCGACGCCTTGAGCAGAAAGGACAGAGAACCCATTCGAGTAAAATCTATGAATATAATGATTCACACTAACCTTACTACTCAAATAAAGGAGGCGCAACAAGGAGTTTTAAAAGAGGGAAATTTAAAGGATGAAATACCCAAAGGATCGGAGAAGCATCTTAATATTCGGGAAGACGGAACCCGGTATAGGGCTGAAAGGATTTGGGTACCAAAATTTGGAGATATGAGAGAAATGGTACTTAGAGAAGCTCATAAAACCAGATACTCAATACATCCTGGAACGGGGAAGATGTACAAGGATCTCAAGAAATATTTTTGGTGGATGGGTATGAAAGCCGATGTTGCTAAATAGGTAGGAGAATGTTTGACGTGTTCTAAGGTCAAAGCTGAGCATCAGAAACCATCAGGTCTACTTCAACAACCCGAAATCCCGGAATAGAAATGGGAAAATATTATCATGAATTTCATCACTAAATTGCCAAGGACTGCAAGTGGTTTTGATACTATTTGGGTAATAGTTGATCATCTCACCAAATCAGCACACTTCCTGCCAATAAGAGAAGATGACTGAAGTGACCCGAAATTTTCTATGTTTATATATATTAATTGAGAGTGATATTTACATGATTAAATGTTTCCAACATGTTAAGCAATCAAACTTGTTAAGACTTGATTAATTGAAATTGGTTTCATATAGACAATTGACCACCCAAGTTGACCGGTGATTCACGAACGTTAAAACTTGTAAAAACTATATGATGACATATATATGGTTATATATATAGTTAACATTATATTAACAATTAACTACATATGTAAAAACAAGACTACTAACTTAATGATTTTGAAACGAGACATATATGTAACGATTATCGTTGTAACGACATTTAATGTATATATATCATATTAAGAGATATTCGTACATCATAATCATAATATCATGATAATATAATAATTTAAAATCTCTTTTGATATTATAAACATTGGGTTAACAACATTTAACAAGATCGTTAACCTAAAGGTTTCAAAACAACATTTACATGTAACGACTAACGATGACTTAACGACTCAGTTAAAATGTATATACATGTAGTGTTTTAATATGTATTTATACACTTTTGAAAGACTTCAATACACTTATCAAAATACTTCTACTTAACAAAAATGCTTACAATTACATCCTCGTTCAGTTTCATCAACAATTCTACTCGTATGCACCCGTATTCGTACTCGTACAATACACAGCTTTTAGATGTATGTACTATTGGTATATACACTCCAATGATCAGCTCTTAGCAGCCCATGTGAGTCACCTAACACATGTGGGAACCATCATTTGGCAACTAGCATGAAATATCTCATAAAATTACAAAAATATGAGTAATCATTCATGACTTATTTACATGAAAACAAAATTACATATCCTTTATATCTAATCCATACACCAATGACCAAAAACACCTACAAACACTTTCATTCTTCAATTTTATTCATCTAATTGATCTCTCTCAAGTTCTATCTTCAAGTTCTAAGTGTTCTTCATAAATTCCAAAAGTTCTAGTTTCATAAAATCAAGAATACTTTCAAGTTTGCTAGCTCAATTCCAATCTTGTAAGGTGATCATCCAACCTCAAGAAATCTTTGTTTCTTACAGTAGGTTATCATTCTAATACAAGGTAATAATCATATTCAAACTTTGGTTCAATTTCTATAACTATAACAATCTTATTTCAAGTGATGATCTTACTTGAACTTGTTTTCGTGTCATGATTCTGCTTCAAGAACTTCGAGCCATCCAAGGATCCATTGAAGCTAGATCCATTTTTCTCTTTTCCAGTAGGTTTATCCAAGGAAATTAAGGTAGTAATGATGTTCATAACATCATTCGATTCATACATATAAAGCTATCTTATTCGAAGGTTTAAACTTGTAATCACTAGAACATAGTTTAGTTAATTCTAAACTTGTTCGCAAACAAAAGTTAATCCTTATAACTTGACTTTTAAAATCAACTAAACACATGTTCTATATCTATATGATATGCTAACTTAATGATTTAAAACCTGGAAACACGAAAAACACCGTAAAACCGGATTTACGCCGTCGTAGTAACACCGCGGGCTGTTTTGGGTTAGTTAATTAAAAACTATGATTAACTTTGATTTAAATGTTGTTATTCTGAGAAAATGATTTTTATTATGAACATGAAACTATATCCAAAAATTATGGTTAAACTCAAAGTGGAAGTATGTTTTCTAAAATGGTCATCTAGACGTCGTTCTTTCGACTGAAATGACTACCTTTACAAAAACGACTTGTAACTTATTTTTCCGACTATAAACCTATACTTTTTCTGTTTAGATTCATAAAATAGAGTTCAATATGAAACCATAGCAATTTGATTCACTCAAAACGGATTTAAAATGAAGAAGTTATGGTTAAAACAAGATTGGATAATTTTTCTCATTTTAGCTACGTGAAAATTGGTAACAAATCTATTCCAACCATAACTTAATCAACTTGTATTGTATATTATGTAATCTTGAGATACCATAGACACGTATACAATGTTTCGACCTATCATGTCGACACATCTATATATATTTCGGAACAACCATAGACACTCTATATGTGAATGTTGGAGTTAGCTATACAGGGTTGAGGTTGATTCCAAAATATATATAGTTTGAGTTGTGATCAATACTGAGATACGTATACACTGGGTCGTGGATTGATTCAAGATAATATTTATCGATTTATTTATGTACATCTAACTGTGGACAACTAGTTGTGGGTTACTAACGAGGACAGCTGACTTAATAAACTTAAAACATTCAAATATATTAAAAGTGTTGTAAATATATTTTGAACATACTTTGATATATATGTATATATTGTTATAGGTTCGTGAATCAACCAGTGGCCAAGTCTTACTTCCCGACGAAGTAAAAATCTGTGAAAGTGAGTTATAGTCCCACTTTTAAAATCTAATATTTTTGGGATGAGAATACATGCAGGTTTTATAAATGATTTACAAAATAGACACAAGTACGTGAAACTACATTCTATGGTTGAATTATCAAAATCGAATATGCCCCTTTTTATTAAGTCTGGTAATCTAAGAATTAGGGAACAGACACCCTAATTGACGCGAATCCTAAAGATAGATCTATTGGGCCTAACAAACCCCATCCAAAGTACCGGATGCTTTAGTACTTCGAAATTTATATCATATCCGAAGGGTGTCCCGGAATGATGGGGATATTCTTATATATGCATCTTGTTATTGTCGGTTACCAGGTGTTCACCATATGAATGATTTTTATCTCTATATATGGGATGTGTATTGAAATCTGAAATCTTGTGGTCTATTGTTACGATTTGATATATATAGGTTAAACCTATAACTCACCAACATTTTTGTTGACGTTTAAAGCATGTTTATTCTCAGGTGAATACTAAGAGCTTCCGCTGTTGCATACTAAAATAAGGACAAGATTTGGAGTCCATGTTTGTATGATATTGTGTAAAAACTGCATTCAAGAAACTGATTTCGATGTAACATATTTGTATTGTAAACCATTATGTAATGGTCGTGTGTAAACAGGATATTTTAGATTATCATTATTTGATAATCTACGTAAAGCTTTTTAAACCTTTATTTATGAAATAAAGGTTATGGTTTGTTTTAAAAATGAATGCAGTCTTTGAAAAACGTCTCATATAGAGGTCAAAACCTCGCAACGAAATCAATTAATATGGAACGTTTTTAATCAATAAGAACGGGACATTTCAGTGACAAGATGGAGAAGTTAGCACGACTGTATTTGAAGGAAGTCGTCTCCAGACATGGAATACCAATCTCTATTATTTCTGATAGGGATGGCAGATTTATTTCAAGATTCTGGCAGACATTATAGCAAGCATTAGGAACTCGTCTAGACATGAGTACTGCCTATCATCCACAAACTGATGGGCAGAGCGAAAGGACGATACAAACGCTTGAAGACATGCTACGAGCATGTGTTATTGATTTCGGAAACAGTTGGGATCGACATCTACCGTTAGCAGAATTTTCCTACAACAATAGCTACCATTCAAGCATTGAGATGGCGCCCTTTGAAGCACTTTATGGTAGAAAGTGCAGGTCTCAAATTTGTTGGAGTGAAGTGGGGGATAGACAGATTACGGGTCCAGAGATAATACAAGAAACTACCGAGAAAATCATCCAAATTCAACAAAGATTGAAAACCGCCCAGAGTCGACAAAAGAGCTACGTGGACAGTAAAAGAAAAGATATAGAGTTTGAAATTGGAGAAATGGTCATGCTTAAGGTTTCACCTTGGAAAGGCGTTGTTCGATTTGGTAAACGGGGGAAACTAAATCCAAGGTACATTGGACCATTCAAGATTATAGATCGTGTCGGACCAGTAGCTTACCAACTGGAGCTACCTCAACAACTCGCGGCTGTACATAACACTTTGCACGTCTCAAATTTGAAGAAATGTTTTGCTAAAGAAGATCTCACTATTCCGTTGGACGAAATACAAATCAATCAAAAACTTCATTTCATTGAAGAACCCGTCGAAATAATGGATCGTGAGGTTAAGAGACTTAAGCAAAACAAGATACCAATTGTTAAGGTTCGATGGCATGCTCGTAGAGGACCCGAGTTCACCTGGGAGCGTGAAGATCACATGAAGAAGAAATACCCACATCTATTTCCAGAAGATTCGTCAACACCTTCAACAGCTTAAAATTTCAGGACGAAATTTATTTAACGGGTAGGTACTGTAGTGACCCGAACTTTTCCATGTTTATATATATTAATTGAGATTGATATTTACATGATTAAATGTTTCCAACATGTTAAGCAATCAAACTTGTTAAGACTTGATTAATTGAAATAGGTTTCATATAGACAATTGACCACCCAAGTTGACCGGTGATTCACGAACGTTAAAACTTGTAAAAACTATACGATGACATATATATGGTTATATATATAGTTAACATAATTTTATTATAAATATGTATCTCATTAGGTATTTTAACAATGAGTTATATACATAAAAATGAGACTATTAATTTAAGAAACTCGAAAACGATATATATAACGATTATCGTTATAACAACGTCCTACTAGGTACATATGAATCATATTAAGATATTGATACACTTGGTTAATTATGTTAAATGATAAGTAAATATATTATTAAGTGTATTAACAATGAAATACATATGTAAAAATAAGACTACTAACTTAATGATTTCGAAACGAGACATATATGTAACGATTATCGTTGTAACGACATTTAACTGTATATACATCATACTAAGATATATTATATATCATAATATCATGATAATATAACAATTTAACATCTCATTTGTTATAATAAACAATGGGTTAACAACATTCAACAAGATCGTTAACCTAAAGGTTTCAAAACAACATTTACATGTAACGACTAACGATGACTTAACGACTCAGTTAAAATGTATATACATGTAGTGTTTTAATATGTATTCATACACTTTTGAAAGACTTCAAGAAACTTATCAAAATACTTCTACTTAACAAAAATGCTTACAATTACATCCTCGTTCAGTTTCATCAACAATTCTACTCGTATGCACCCGTATTCGTACTCGTACAATACACAGCTTTTAGATGTATGTACTATTGGTATATACACTCCAATGACCAGCTCTTAGCAGCCCATGTGAGTCACCTAACACATGTGGGAACCATCATTTGGCAACTAGCATGAAATATCTCATAAAATTACAAAAATATGAGTAATCATTCATGACTTATTTACATGAAAACAAAATTACATATCCTTTATATCTAATCCATACACCAACGACCAAAAACACCTACAAATACTTTCATTCTTCAATTTTCTTCATCTAATTGAACTCTCTCAAGTTCTATCTTCAAGTTCTAAGTGTTCTTCATAAATTCCTAAAGTTCTAGTTTCATAAAATCAAGAATACTTCCAAGATTGCAAGTTTACTTCCAAGTTTTCTAAATCCATTCCAAGTAATCATTCAAGATCAAGAAACCTTTGTTACTTACAGTAGGTTATGTTTCTAATACAAGGTAATAATCATATTCAAACTTTAATTCAATTTATATAACTATAACAATCTTATTTCGAGCGGAAATCTTACTTGAAATTGTTTTCGTGTCATGATTCTGCTTCAAGAACTTTCAAGCCATCCAAGGATCCTTTGAAGCTAGATCTATTTTTCTCATTTCCAGTAGGTTTATCCAAGGAACTTGAGGTAGTAATGATGTTCATAACATCATTCGATTCATACATATAAAGCTATCTTATTCGAAGGTTTAAACTTGTAATCACTAGAACATAGTTTAGTTAATTCTAAACTTGTTCGCAAATAAAAGTTAATTCTTCTAACTTGACTTTTAAAATAAACTAAACACATGTTATATATCTATATGATATGCTAACTTAATGATTTAAAACCTGGAAACACGAAAAACACCGTAAAACCGGATTTACGCCGTCGTAGTAACACCGCGGGCTGTTTTGGGTTAGTTAATTAAAAACTATGATAAACTTTGATTTAAAAGTTGTTATTCTGAGAAAATGATTTTTATTATGAACATGAAACTATATCCAAAAATTATGGTTAAACTCAAAGTGGAAGTATGTTTTCTAAAATGGTCATCTAGACGTCGTTCTTTCGACTGAAATGACTACCTTTACAAAAACGACTTGTAACTTATTTTTCCGACTATAAACCTACACTTTTTCTATTTAGATTCATAAAATAGAGTTCAATATGAAACCATAGCAATTTGATTCACTCAAAACGGATTTAAAATGAAGAAGTTAATGGGTAAAACAAGATTGGATAATTTTTCTCATTTTAGCTACGTGAAAATTGGTAACAAATCTATTCCAACCATAACTTAATTAACTTGTATTGTATATTATGTAATCTTGAGATACCATAGACACGTATACAATGTTTCGACCTATCATGTCGACACATCTATATATATTTTGGAACAACCATAGACACTCTATATGTGAATGTTGGAGTTAGCTATACAGGGTTGAGATTGATTCCAAAATATATATAGTTTGAGTTGTGATCAATACTGAGATACGTATACACTGGGTCGTGGATTGATTCAAGATAATATTTATCGATTTATTTCTGTACATCTAATTGTGGACAACTAGTTGTAGGTTACTAACGAGGACAGCTGACTTAATAAACTTAAAACATCAAAATATATTAAAAGTGTTGTAAATATATTTTGAACATACTTTGATATATATGTATATATTGTTATAGGTTCGTGAATCAACCAGTGGCCAAGTCTTACTTCCCGACGAAGTAAAAATCTGTGAAAGTGAGTTCATTTACTCCCTTTTTACTCTTTATGTTTTTGGGCTGAGAATACATGCAAATGCTTTATTAACTGTTATACAATATTTATACGCGTGAGTTTCATTTGCTCCCTTTTTACTCTTTACGTTTTTGGCCTGAGAATACATGCAAATGCTTTATTAACTGTTTTACAATACTTATATGCGTGAGTTATAGTCCCACTTTTAAAATCTAATATTTTTGGGATGAGAATACATGCAGGTTTATAAATGATTTACAAAATAGAAACAAGTACGTAAAACTACATTCTATGGTTGAATTATCGAAATCGAATATGCCCCTTTTTATTAAGTCTGGTAATCTAAGAATTAGGGAACAGACACCCTAATTGACGCGAATCCTAAAGATAGATCTATCGGGCCCAACAAGCCCCATCCAAAGTACCAGATGCTTTAGTTCTTCGAAATTTATATCATATCCGAAGGGTGTCCCGGAATGATGGGGATATTCTTATATATGCATCTTGTTAATGTCGGTTACCAGGTGTTCACCATATGAATGATTTTTATCTCTATGTATGGGATGTGTATTGAAATATGAAATCTTGTGGTCTATTGTTACGATTTGATATATATAGGTTAAACCTATAACTCACCAACATTTTTGTTGACGTTTGAAGCATGTTTATTCTCAGGAGAATACTAAGAGCTTCCGCTGTTGCATACTAAAATAAGGACAAGATTTGGAGTCCTTGTTTGTATGATATTGTGTAAAAACTGCATTCAAGAAACTGATTTCGATGTAACATATTTGTATTGTAAACCATTATGTAATGGTCGTGTGTAAACAGGATATTTTAGATTATCATTATTTGATAATCTACGTAAAGCTTTTTAAACCTTTATTTATGAAATAAAGGTTATGGTTTGTTTTAAAAATGAATGCAGTCTTTGAAAAACGTCTCATATAGAGGTCAAAACCTCGCAACGAAATCAATTAATATGGAACGTTTTTAATCAATAAGAACGGGACATTTCACATTCCCTCTGAAGAAATTATATATATATTTTATATATATATTTTGAAATAAAAAAATAAATCTTTCCGTGCTAAGCTATTGTGTGAGAATCTTAACTACTCAGTTAATTCATATTACAAATATGCAATAATGTACATCCTTCACCCGCGACTTAACCATCGTTAACTACAATCTCTGTCTCAATTCAACAAATTCCAATTCCTAATAAATCAAGTATATATTTTATTTTACACTTCATCATTGATGTAACCGAAACTTTTCAGATAACATCATTCGTACTTTGCGAAGTTCACAAGAATTTAACGAAAACCAACATCACATCTCAACAAATAACGAAGTATTGATTCATAATTTCAATATTATTGAAGAAATACTTATGTAACCTCTAAAGCCTTCAAGGAATTATTCAATTCTAGTTCCAACCGTAAATCGAATGAGTTTAATTTAGTATTAACTCATTAAAATCTATGTTACATCTGAGGAGAATATATACATATATATTTTCATAAAGACTGTAATAAAATTCTTATGTACAAAATATTAATTGTGAAATTTTTTTTAACGGTTAGGTAATACCCGAGAGATATATATAAATTCACAATTAATATGTTACATTCTTCGAATCAGATTAAGCAAATTATCAATTATACTTCCTACTTTCACAATAATATACATTCTTTCATAGAAATCAAAACAACCATACTCATTCAAACCCAATTACATATTCTGCTTTTAAAATCTCAGAATTCAATTTGAGATATAACCGGTACCATCACTTTTAGATTCCTACATCTTTCAAAGCTATACTTTGACTTCAAAAGTGTGTTAGAACATCAAATGTATACAAACGATTACAATATGTGTTCAAACCCTTCGAAAATCTCCGAAGACACTTCAAATAATGAGCAATCGAGATGATGATCCAACCACATATTACCCACAGTTATGTACTTAAAAAGTTCTCGAAACCAAAGTCATAATTTAACACATATCTGTGTCAGATCTTTTGGCATTTATTAGCAAAAATAACCTTGCAATTCCTTTGCAAAGTAGCAAATTATATCACAGCTCCAGCAAGACAACTTCGATTTTTTCATTCGGAGTAGCCTTATCATTATTTTGATATATGTGATTACCCTTTTGTTATCGGAGAACCTTTCATATTCCACCACATTAGCAATAAACTTACCAACAACTTCACTGATCTTGGGCATTCCGAAGAATCTTTATATTTATCGAAACCTCATCATTTACTCATCTGCCTCTTGTAACGAGAATTGCCATACGAATCATTGGGAATTAGCAATCAGTATTTTGAAATCTCACAGCATGTTGACGCCAACAGTTATACATAACGTCTATTTCCAAGGCTTACATACTTTGAATGTGAAGTTTCTGAAAAACACTCTGAACCGCGAACTAGTTCTCGAAATGCTGATGAAGCAACAAAAACTGTAAACGACCTTAGCAGTAAAAAGTTTGATGATAAAGATTAGTGTATTAACAAAGCTCAGAAATAGAGAAGTTTTGGAACTGGAAAACGGATTGAGCAAAGTATGAAGGAGGCTGTGGACAAATCACAAAGACTGAACCTGCCTTCAAAGAATCCAAATGATTCAGTGTCTGTTGAAGTCATTAACGAATACCTTGCTCCTGACACTAAACCCTTACAGACAATATTCTTCATCATCCTCTGATATTAGAAATTCTAAGATATCATCGTATCTTTCATTATAAATATCCTCCATATTTCTGAAGATATTTCCATAACTATTCTTATCTGGAATCATTTATCTCTTTGCGCTATCTGTATTACATCAAAAAGGAAACTGTTTAGTTCCTATACTCTGTAAACCTTTGAGTTTAAAATATGAATGTTTTTGAAGTAGTGTTGGAAACTGAAGCATGAGTTAGTATAATATAATGACACTTGATCAACGTGATTATATTACAGTAATTCATGCTGAGTTTCTAAATGGAACGTGATGATTCACAGATCATAACATCATCATGTGCCATGTTATACGACTCTTGTATTCTATTTAACCTCTAAAATATCAAGAAAATATTTCTTGATGATTCGGCCTTTTCCAAGGTATTCTAGTAATTTGACAACTCAAGATCATGCCATCACAATTTCCTTCCTACAACATTAACAATGTTCATTCCGAAATTCATATCTGTGAATTCTGGACCATTACAAGCGGTGCTTAATCGCAAGAAGAAGAAACGAAAGGACAAAACTCCGAAATAGAAATTGGGGTATAAATTGCAGCAAATAAAAGAGAGCATTAACTGTGGATGACAATGATTATAGAAGATAGAAACAGAGACTTTGAAATATAAGGGAAGATATAAAGCCCAACGACAAACCAAAAATTATAAACCATATATATCGATGCATATAGCAATATAAAGACACGGGAGAACTAGAAACACTATAAACCCAAGAGTATAGTAGATGTAAATAGATTCTTCCGGCGGTAGATGAAAAAGAAGAATGACCGATATGAAAGTTATAAGTATATCGAGAATCAGAACTGGATGGAGCATATTGATGAATACTTTAAAATATGAGTTGAGGGGGAAAGAATAGAAGGTGATGAAACATGACTAGGAACTTAGAAATCAACAGATTTAACTCACACAATGACGGAATAAGTGAATCAAACCCTCTAGTGAATAGGTTAAGCTTTTTTGGATTAATTTAGTCATACCACAACTAAATCAAGTGTGATTAGATCAACACCTAGAGCTATTATTCACCACCTGGTTGATTTGGGTTGAGAGAGAATCGGAGGAGCTCACCAGATCTGAGTATGTGTAACAAATGAGAGGCTTAACCTAAAATGAAGAACATAAGACTTTATATACCCCTGCTGTTGACTCACCCGTACGATTCATCCATTACACATACGAGATGGCTTCATCAGCCGTACGGGTGATCACTCACTTGTGTCTTCTCATTTAGGTGGTAATTGTGACTTAGCTCAGCATCAACCGTGCGTATGAGCCTGTCAGCCGTACGAGTGAGGCTTCACTCAGACGTCTGACTAAGTCTAACATAGTCAAACATCCAAATCTCGTTCCTGCAGTTGCTGTAACCACATACAAACACGGATAGGATAATAACGAACGATCATGGTGGCCTGTAAACTGTTGTACCTGTAATGGACGTGGGTAGATGTCTAGGGACTTGCATAAAATGCATCAACAAAAGGTGTGAGTTGTAAGAAAACGAAGGAGGTGAATTTATAAGAAAATCCCCGACAAAACAATTAAAATGGACGATCGCATTTAAAGCGGATCCTAATTCCTTTTGTTACCGGAGAATCAAATCTTATTACAAAGATTTTCTTCAAATCTGAAAATCAATCATATCTACGTCAAATGATAAGATGAATCTACACTTACTCATTTCACTCTTCTATGTTAGCTTCATTCGTACTCTTCATATAAATGGATTGTTTATCCAAATTATTCGCTGATGATAAAACTCTAATTTCCAGCCTGTATGCATCATGAAAACATACTTATTATCATTCACGACCTTTCCATTCAAATTTCGGGACGAAATTTCTTTAACGGGTAGGTACTGTGACAACCCGGAAATTTCTAACCAAATTTAAACTTTATCTTTATATTATTCCAACACGATAAGCAAAGTTTGTTAAGTTAAATCTCAAGAATTTTAAATTGTGTTCATACATTCATTATAACCTCGACCAAATTCCGACGATTCACGAACCGTTATATATAAATAAATATGTATATATATATATTATAACTTGAGAATATTAATAAAGTATTAAACGTATAATACTTTACATGAACGTATTTGTTTCAATATGTTTATCGATGGAATTAGAAGATAATATCAAATGATTGATTTATCAGATACATTATGATATCATTACGGGTCTATGTTATGAGGTCCACTGTGATTTAAGAAATCTATTCTTTTTGACAACATTCGGAAAATGGTAAAGTGATTTATAAGTAAGAACGTGAAGTGTAAATAACTTAGATGTTGGATATCGACAAGTTAAGTAACTCGACATTTTTCATTAAGATGATTTCATACGTTTATTTAACCTTTGAACTTTATCCCATGCTTCACCAACAAACTGTAATTTAAAAACTTGAAACCTATTATGAATATATATGATTCTACTTTTCTAAAGCATTTTATGATATAACGATTTCCATTATTTTAACCTTTAAACAAAATGATTCTTAAAAATATATTTGGTTTTGGAAAACAAAATTGTTATATTTATTTGATTTAGTTTCAAACGTACAAAAACGTTTTCTGTTTAAAAAGAACTTTATTATTAAAACGTATATAATTTTTATAAATATCTAGAACCACTTTTGACAACACATTACTTAACCAGTATGATAAAGATAACGATATTTATATTTTATTTTATTAAATATATATAACGATTTAAATTAATATTATATATATTTATACGCGTATTATACGTACATAGTTTTATACTTTTACTATACTTAAACTTTACCTTTACTTTATTTTTACTTTACTTTAACTTTAATAATTCACTTTAATAATTCATACTTTAATAATCCACTTTAATAATTCATACTTTATTAATTCACTTTAATAATTCATACTTTAATAATTCACTTTAATAATTCATACTTTAATAATTCACTTTAATAATTCATACTTTAATAATTCACTTTAATAATTCATACTTTAATAATTCACTTTAATAATTCAAAAATCTATTATAAATAGAATTCAATAGGTTTCATTATTTCATAGAAACTTGAAAATATTTTTCTCTAAACTCTCTCAATCGATTTACATATATATATATATATATATATATATATATATATATATATATATATATATATATATATATATATATATATATATATATATATATATATATCTACTCCGTATTATTTCAAGATATTATTAGTATACATAAAATATTACGTCAGAGTGCTGTCCGAGTGATTTCGAAATTGTTTTTCGAGGGGGATTGGATTAAGGAAATTATGGGTTATAGCTATGGAGGTGATTGGGTAGGTTCATGGGTATGCTCGTGAGGTCAATATAGTGTTTATCATCTCCGTTGCGTCTACGTACCTTTCCTGCAATATTGAATCTCAATATTGATACGTGAGTACTCATAATTTAACTTTTACATACTAATAGTGTATCCCTGACTAGTGTTCGAGTATATAGGATTATGCATGTTTGTACTTTTGATATTGCCTTTAGTTAGGTTATGTTGAATCCTGAATTAGTTATATATGCGACTGCGATAAGGTATAAGATATGCATGTCGTTGGAAAGCTAGCGAAAAATTAAAAACTTTTCATTTAGATATCGAATGATTTCGATGAACGGATTTGAAGTTATAGTCCATCGAATTTTTGTATTATTATTAAAAATGATTATTATTATCGTCGTTATTATCGTCGTTCTAGTTTTATCTTATTATTATTATTATCTTTATCAATAAAAGGATTTATATTTAAAAATTGTTATTTTTTTTTATTATTACTATCGTTATTATCGTTAAAGTTATAATTAGTATTATTATTATTATCCAATTATTATTATTATTATTATTATTATTATTATTGGTATTATTATTATTATCATTATTAATATACATATCATTATTTAAAAATGGTTATTGTTATTGTTATTATTATTATTACTATATTATCATTAAGATAATTATTAGTATTATCGTTAATAATGTTATAGTAACTATCATTATTAATATTAGTGTAATTAAAACAAATATTTGTAACACCTAATTATTTTGATTACTATTATTATCATTATTACGAACACGATATAAAAGACGATTAAAAGCTATTAAACGAAACGATTAGGAAATAATGGGTAAGAGTATCATGATGAAATTAAAATATTATAAGATATTGATTTAGATAAAATTATCGTTCTTATTATTTTTATCATTACTATTATTATTAAAATTATCGTTAGTATTAAAACTATCATTTTAACTAAAATTATCATTTTAATAGAAATGTCATTGTTACTATAAAATATCATTATTATTATTATTTTAAATAGAATTATTATTTTAAAGATAATATTAAAAATTATCGTAAATATTAAAGTTATCATAATTAGAATTATCGTTTTATCATAATGTCATATTAGTAATTATAAATATTGATATTTTATAATAATAATAATAATTATTACAAAATAATACAACTTTTACTTACTATCATTATAGATATTATTTTATCAAATAAATATTTGATACAAACATATTTTACTACGTGTAATAACTTACTTTAATAATACCTATCATACTATCTTTATAATATTAAATGAACCCTATAAATTTTATTACTTAATATATAGAAAAGTATATTTTATTATATAAATATAATATAAAATTTTATTTATTAATAAATAAATTATATTATTTACTCTAATAAATCTTTTAAAAATATTTAAAAATATAAAACGACGATATTTAAACTATATATTAATCATGTATAGATTTTTGGAAATTATTTTGAGTCAAATTTACTTTTGTTGACTTTTGCATATTAGTCTCGAGCATTAGGATTGTGGTACACTTTGACATGACCTAATTTATTAGACAAATATTGACCAACACATAAATATATATAATTAATTTAGGTTCGTGAATCCGAGGCCAACCTTGCACTTATTCAATGACGTTATATGTATTTTTACTACGAAATACAGTATGGTGAGTTTTATTTACCTTTTTACCCTTTATATTTTTGGGACTGAGAATACATGCGCTTTTATAAATGTTTGACGAAATAGACACAAGTAATTGAAACTACATTCTATGGTTGAATTATCGAAATCGAATATGCCCCTTTTTATTAAAGTCTGGTAATCTAAGAATTAGGGAACAGACACCCTAATTGACGCGAATCCTAAAGATAGATCTATTGGGCCTAACAAACCCCATCCAAAGTACCGGATGCTTTAGTACTTCGAAATTATATCATGTCCGAAAGAGGATCCCGGAATGATAGGGGATATTCTTATATGTATCTAGTTAATGTCGGTTACTAGGTGTTCACCATATGAATGATTATTTTTATCTCTATGCATGGGACGTATATTTATGAGAACTGGAAATGAAATTCTTGTGGTCTATTAAAATGATGGAAATAAATGATTATGATAAACTAATGAACTCACCAACCTTTTGGTTGACACTTTAAAGCATGTTTATTCTCAGGTGTTAAAGAAATCTTCCGCTGTGCATTTGCTCATTTTAAAGATATTACTTGGAGTCTTTCATAGCATATTTCGAAGAACGTTGCATTCGAGTCATTGAGTTCATCAAAGATTATTATTAAATCAATTTATAGTTGGATAGTGGATATTATGAAATGGTATGCATGCCTGTCAATTTTTGATGTAAAGAAAGATTGTCTTTTAAAAACGAATGCAATGTTTGTAAAATGTATCATATAGAGGTCAAATACCTCGCAATGTAATCAACTATTGTGAATCGTTTATAACGTATATGAACGGGTCCTTTCATGATCCACCTAAATTCGTCATCAATCGTTTATGTACTGCACAGTACCGAACAATAAATTTTATATTTTTCTTAAACAAAGTGCTGCCCGTGACAAATGTAAAACATTACATTTATAACCTGCCCACAGAAGGAGTGTATTTTTAAAATACCTCCGATGGCGGAAGCTTTTGTGCCGGCCAGCAAAAGGCATAAAGGATCGGCTAGAAAACATTTAAATTTTACTAGAACGCACCGAGGCATGATACAAAACTCAGATACTTGTCATGACAAACATTATAAAAAACTTACTTCACAGAACGAAGGTCTATATTTTATATAAAAGTAAAAATATTTAGCAATTCTTCCTCATATACTTTATGACGGAAGGCGTATGACGGACAAGTCACTAACTCATAACTAATATTTATGTAATATTTCAAAAAATTCTTCCTCATATACTTTATGACGGAAAGCGTATGGCAGAAAGATTATTTTGTAATCACTCTTCAAAATTACTTCATAATTATTATTCCTCATTAATTTGATGACGAATGCATATAACAAAGTATGAATATCTTACAGCATGGTTAAAAACATAATGTTTACAAAGTGAATTTTTTAAGTGTTGCTCATTCAGCTGAACTTAACACTGCAAAACATCCAAAACCGAATTACCTTAAATAATTATCACAGTGCTTCACTCAGTTTTATAGTGTACAATTGTACATAGCAAATTTATTATATGCTTCAGTGCATCACAGATTTATTCTAAGCATGAAACAAAAAATAATTGAAACAAGTATGTAAGGAGATAGGCTCATCGAAGGCAATGCATATTTATGGAATTCAAAGTTGTCAATGTTTATTACAAATGTCTACTCATGAAGTGGTTACAAGTTTATGAAAATTGAATATTGAGTACATCCTGAGCAGATGACTCTTCTCTGTTACATACTTCATCGTAAACATCTATCTTCAGATTAATTAATATGTCTCTGGCTTCTTCAACCTTCTCCAGGGTTCCAAGAGGCATCAGATTTGTAATAGCAGCAGGGAGAGACATGTTTAGAGCAAGGCGTCTGGTCAGTTTATCTATTACATCAGCAATAGCATAGGTGCGTATAGCATCAACGTAATCATTGTAGGGATTCCCCACAAGAGTGGATCCAAGGACCTTCACTATCACACCTGGTATCCCCTTCTTATGCTCAGCAAAATTACCCTCGCCTTCCTCCACCCTCTGGAGAAGCTCAGCGGATTTTTCCCTCTCTGCACTCAGCTGCTTCTCCAGCTCGCTTACTTTCACCTGCTCCTCTTCAAGTCTTTTATTCTCAGCATCCCTTTCCCCTTGCAGAACAACAGCGACATCTTGAGCACTTTTTAGCTCAACTTCTCTAGCCTTTATTATTTTCTGAGCATCACTCAAGGCACGCTCAGCATCAGCAGCTCTCTTACAAGCATTTACACCTTCAGTTATATCTTTCCGAGCTATAGCAAGAATAGACTCTTGATGCTTCTACAGTTGCAGCACAGAGTCCAGATGATTGGTTGGCAGTACATGAGCTGCCATAGTTGATTCCCTGATTTGATCAGAGCGGAGAGCGGTGAATTGGGGTTTCAGCTCAGTGATAACACAACCCTGTACAAGAAAAAATTTTATGAGTAATTTCAGGCAACTCACATCAATAAATTACAAGCATATACATGCAGATGGTCTTATCATTCATACCTGAAGAAGAGTTGCAAATTCTTTATCCTTAGTAGCAGGGTTTGCAATGATGGCCTGCAATGCCCTCACTTGAGCAGGAAGAGTTGGCTCTTGAACATTGGAGGATGTGATAGCTGGGTTAGTGATATTAGGAGGAGGAGAATGATAAGCAGAGTTGCCTTTCAGCCTATCTTCTTGAAATTCAGATTCCTCAAATGGAGTAAAGTTTGGATCAGGAGTTTTCAGGCCCTTCTCTCCTTCACTTTCAAGATTTTCCTCCGGCACCCGTTCACCGCCCTCAGTAGCCTTGCCTTGGCTATCATTAGATTCTGCTAAAATCACTAACAAAAACAAATTAGCATTATGAATAAATATAACAGTTAAAAAAAAATGTGTGCGAGCAGAATGGGCATACTTCTTCTGCGTTTCTGCTTTTTGTCCTCCTCTGTACTCTTTGCCCCTTTAGAGCCTATGCTCTTCTTTCTTGTCTTTTGGGTTGGAGGAGGAGTGGGGTTAGTTTCACCCATGATGTCAACTGAACCTGATGTTTGTTGATCGGCGGTGGTGGTATCATTCGTTGTCCGTTCAGTGTCTGTTTGTTCAGACCCGGACTCACTATCAGAGCAGCTAACAATTACTCCTTCACCCTTTTAAGCAGCAGCTTTAGCCTCAGCTGCAGCTCTCTCTGCCTCTAGCTCTTCAGCAGTTTTGTCACGAGCAGTGACCTCCACGTCATCATCAAGATCAACGGATAAGAGAGCAGAACGAACCTGCATCACGGAGTTGGCTGCAAAAACATAAACAACAATATAAGCAAATGTGACAAACAATGGACATGCATTTATATACAGTAGGATGATCATATCCCATCCTACCCTGGTTTTTCTCACGGAGTACTGGCACAGAATTGCTCAGCCATTCTTGACTCACTTTGCACAGCACAAGAATTCCCTCATACCTTTCGTATGATCTCGGCGGAAGGCGGAGCTCTTTCAAGCTATTTACTATCCACTACTCTGCGGGAGAAATCTTAACACCCTTTCCCACACCAGCATCAATAGCACCCCATTACCGAACAACGGAGTACTCCTCCGGAATAACAGTCTCATCAACAAAGAAAAATGGACTTTTCCAGTCCTTTAAATTTGAAACTCTATTCGTACCAACAAAATGATTATTTTTCTTACTATCAATAGTAAGCCAGCAGTCACTAATTGTGCGAATTCTAAACAAAGAGATAAAAACTTTAATACGAGGCTTTATATTAATAGCATTACAGTACATTTCAAAAAGGATGATTTTTTGAAGGCCATGGGGATGCATCTGACTAAGACATGCCTTATAATATCTAAGAAGGCGAAGAAGAAAGTTAGTAAGGGGAACACGGAGGTTGTCGTGGGTAATTTGTAAAGCGTATAAAGTAATTTTCCCCTCAGGAGGGTTGTCAGCAGTTTGTCTGTTGGTGGGAAGAACAAGGTTGTATTGATTGAGATGGCGGAAGGCAATCTTTAAGCCATCTAAATATTCACTTGTCAATGATGAAGCCATCGTGCTAACTTCTGGAATGTCAGCGGTATTTGACGAAGAAGGCTTTGCATGTTCTTGGCCAGTACTTGGAGTAGAAGCCATGATAATACAGTAAAAGATACCAACAAGAAAAAAATAGCAGTAAGATGGAGTGTACTGATCTTGTAAAATGGTAAATCTTAAAAAGTTGAAGATTGAAGAAGGCGGTGAAGATTTGGGAGAGAAATGTGCTTTTTAGATCTTGGCAAAAGTAAAAAAGTGATGGTAAAAAGGTTATGACGGTTTTTATAGGGGTTCATCGGTGCAATTTTTATGGCCATGATTGAGACACGTGTATGGGTGAGTTTAAACGTAGGGTACGAAATAACACTTTTTACAGCTAGAGGCGCGTGGAGGATCTCAGCCGTAAAAAATTAATCATAACAGCGTCAGTAAAACTCGTCTGCATTTAATGCCTACAATGTTATCCCCGATGCAAGTGGGCAATGAACAGGCTGGTTTGGCATGCGTTATTAAAAGTTTAACAACTTAATCATTTTTCAAATGCTTAAGTCATTAAACTGGGGGGACTTAATGGTGTATCCTATCGTATACACACATAAAAGGCATAATGGTTGCATAAAAGTAGCATCAAGAAGACTGGAAACAACAGTTTTGTAGAATTATCCGTCCAGCGTTCTCCGCTGTACAGGCTGCTCCGTCATGCGTAAGCCCTGAAGGCCGCCTAGCGTGTAAGCCCTGGCCAGAGAACGCCACCTTCAGCGTAAATTTCGAATCACAAGTAACAGAACGTATCATCATCTGACACGTGTCCCCGAGCAATCTGGTGGATCTGATGAAATGTCCCGTTCTTATTGATTAAAAACGTTCCATATTAATTGATTTCGTTGCGAGGTTTTGACCTCTATATGAGACGTTTTTCAAAGACTGCATTCATTTTAAAACAAACCATAACCTTTATTTCATCAATAAAGGTTTAAAAAGCTTTACGTAGATTATCAAATAATGATAATCTAAAATATCCCGTTTACACACGACCATTACATAATGGTTTACAATACAAATATGTTACAACAAAATAAGTTTCTTGAATGCAGTTTTTACACAATATCATACAAGCATGGACTCCAAATCTCGTCCTTATTTAAGTATGCGACAGCGGAAGCTCTTAATAATCACCTGAGAATAAATATGCTTAAAACGTCAACAAAAATGTTGGTGAGTTATAGGTTTAACCTATATATATCAAATCATAATAATAGACCACAAGATTTCATATTTCAATACACATCCCATACATAGAGATAAAAATCATTCATATGGTGAACACCTGGTAACCGACATTAACAAGATGCATATATAAGAATATCCCCATCATTCCGGGACACCCTTCGGATATGATATAAATTTCGAAGTACTAAAGCATCCGGTACTTTGGATGGGGTTTGTTAGGCCCAATAGATCTATCTTTAGGATTCGCGTCAATTAGGGTGTCTGTTCCCTA
Source organism: Rutidosis leptorrhynchoides (assembly GCF_046630445.1). NCBI lineage: Eukaryota > Viridiplantae > Streptophyta > Magnoliopsida > Asterales > Asteraceae > Rutidosis > Rutidosis leptorrhynchoides. The sequence goes on from NC_092340.1 coordinate 207,987,328, forward strand.
ATTCTTAGATTACCAGACTTAATAAAAAGGGGCATATTCGATTTCGATAATTCAACCATAGAATGTAGTTTCACGTACTTGTGTCTATTTTGTAAATCATTTATAAAACTTGCATGTATTCTCATCCCAAAAATATTAGATTTTAAAAGTGGGACTATAACTCACTTTCACAGATTTTTACTTCGTCGGGAAGTAAGACTTGGCCACTGGTTGATTCACGAACCTATAACAATATATACATATATATCAAAGTATGTTCAAAATATATTTACAACACTTTTAATATATTTTGATGTTTTAAGTTTATTAAGTCAGCTATCCTCGTTAGTAACCTATAACTAGTTGTCCACAGTTAGATGTATAGAAATAAATCGATAAATATTATCTTGAATCAATCCACGACCCAGTGTATACGTATCTCAGTATTGATCATAACTCAAACTATATATATTTTAGAATCAACCTCAACCCTGTATAGCTAACTCCAACATTCACATATAGAGTGTCTATGGTTGTTCCGAAATATATATAGATGTGTCGACATGATAGGTCGAAACATTGTATACGTGTCTATGGTATCTCAAGATTACATAATATACAATACAAGTTGATTAAGTTATGGTTGGAATAGATTTGTTACCAATTTTCACGTAGCTAAAATGAGAAGTTTTTACCAATTTTGTTTTGCTCGCAATTTATTCGTTTCTAATCCGTTTTGAGTGATTTAAGCGGCCACGGTTTCGTATTGAACTTGAATTTATGAAACTAAACAGAAAAGGTATAGGTTTATAGTCAGAAATACAAGTTACAAGTCATTTTTGAAAGAGGTAGTCATTTCCGTCGAAAGAACGACATCTTGATGACTGTTTTGAAAAACATACTTTCACTTTGAGTTTAACCATGATTTTTGGATATGGTTTCATGTTCATAAGAAAAATCATTTTCCCAGAAGTATAGCTTTTAAATCAAAGTTTTTCATAGTTTTAATTATCCAAACCAAAACAGCCCCCGGTTGTAACTACGACGGCGTAAATCCGGTTTTATGGTGTTTATCGTGTTTATCGTGTTTCCGGGTTTTAAATCATTAAGTTAGCATATCATATAGATATAGATCATGTGTATAGTTGATTTTAAAATTGTAGTTAGAAGGATTAACTTTATTTGCGAACAAGTTTAGAATTAACTAAACTATGTTCTAGTGATTACTAGTTTACCACTTCGAATATGATAGCTTTTTATGTATGAATTGAATGATGTTATGAACATCATTACTACCTTAAGTTCCTTGGATAAATCTACTAGAAAAGAGAAAAGTGGATCTAGCTTCAACGGATCCTTGGATGGCTCGAAGTTCTTGAAGCAGAATCATGACACGAAAACAAGTTCAAGTAAGATCATCACTTGAAATAAGATTGTTATAGTTATAGAAATTGAACCAAAGTTTGAATATGATTATTACCTTGTATTAGAATGATAACCTACTGTAAGAAACAAAGATTTCTTGAGGTTGGATGATCACCTTACAAGATTGGAAGTGAGCTAGCAAACTTGAAGTATTCTTGATTTTATGAAACTAGAACTTTTGAAATTTATGAAGAACACTTAGAACTTGTAGATAGAAATTGAGAGAGATCAATTAGATGAACAAAATTGAAGAATGAAAGTGTTTTTAGGTGTTTTTGGTCATTGGTGTATGGATTAGATATAAAGGATATGTAATTTTGTTTTCATGTAAATAAGTCATGAATGATTACTCATATTTTTGTAATTTTATGAGATATTTCATGATAGTTGCCAAATGATGGCTCCCACATGTGTTAGGTGACTCACATGGGCTGCTAAGAGCTGATCATTGGAGTGTATATACCAATAGTACATACATCTAAAAGCTGTGTATTGTACGAGTACGAATACGGATGCATACGAGTAGAATTGTTGATGAAACTGAACGAGGATGTAATTGTAAGCATTTTTGTTAAGTAGAAGTATTTTGATAAGTGTCTTGAAGTCTTTCAAAAGTGTATGAATACATATTAAAACACTACATGTATATACATTTTAACTGAGTCGTTAAGTCATCGTTAGCCATTACATGTAAGTGTTGTTTTGAAACCTTTAGGTTAACGATCTTGTTGAATGTTGTTAACCCATTGTTTATTATAACAAATGAGATGTTAAATTGTTATATTATCATGATATTATGATATATAATATATCTTAGTATGATATATATACAGTTAAATGTCGTTACAACGATAATCGTTACATATATGTCTCGTTTCGAAATCATTAAGTTAGTAGTCTTATTTTTACATATGTATTTCATTGTTAATACACTTAATAATATATTTAATTATCATTTAACATAATTAACCAAGTGTATCAATATCTTAATATGATTCATATGTACCTAGTAAGACGTTGTTATAACGATAATCGTTATATATATCGTTTTCGAGTTTCTTAAATTAATAGTCTCATTTTTATGTATATAACTCATTGTTAAAATACCTAATGAGATACATACTTATAATAAAATCCTGTTAACTATATATATAACCATATATATGTCATCGTATAGTTTTTACAAGTTTTAACGTTCGTGAATCACCGATCAACTTGGGTGGTCAATTGTCTATATGAAACCTATTTCAATTAATCAAGTCTTAACAAGTTTAATTGCTTAACATGTTGGAAACACTTAATCATGTAAATAACAATTTCATTTAATATATATATATAAACATGGAAAAGTTCGGGTCACTACAGTACCTACCCGTTAAATAAATTTCCTCCCGAAATTTTAAGCTGTTGAAGGTGTTGACGAATCTTCTGGAAATAGATGCGGGTATTTATTCTTCATCTGATCTTCACGCTCCCAGGTGAACTCGGGTCCTCTACGAGCATTCCATCGAACCTTAACAATTGGTATCTTGTTTTGCTTAAGTCTTTTAACCTCACGATTCATTATTTCGACGGGTTCTTCGATGAATTAAAGTTTTTCGTTGATTTGGATTTCATCTAACGGAATAGTGAGATCTTCTTTAGCAAAACATTTCTTCAAATTCGAGACGTGGAAAGTGTTATGTACAGCCGCGAGTTGTTGAGGTAACTCAAGTCGGTAAGCTACTGGTCCGACACGATCAATAATCTTGAATGGTCCAATATACCTTGGATTTAATTTCCCTCGTTTACCAAATCGAACAACGCCTTTCCAAGGTGCAACTTTAAGCATGACCATCTCTCCAATTTCAAATTCTATATCTTTTCTTTTAATGTCAGCGTAGCTCTTTTGTCGACTTTGGGCGGTTTTCAACCGTTGTTGAATTTGTCTATCCCGTAATCTATCTATCCCCCACTTCACTCCAACAAATTGGAGACCTGCACTTTCTACCATAAAGTGCTTCAAACGGCGCCATCTTAATGCTTGAATGGTAGCTGTTGTTGTAGGAAAATTCTGCTAACGGTAGATGTCGATCCCAACTATTTCCGAAATCAATAACACATGCTCGTAGCATGTCTTCAAGCGTTTGTATCGTCCTTTCTCTCTGCCCATCAGTTTGTGGATGATAGGCAGTACTCATGTCTAGACGAGTTCCTAATGCTTGCTGTAATGTCTGCCAGAATCTTGAAATAAATCTACCATCCCTATCAGAGATAATAGAGATTGGTATTCCATGTCTGGAGACGACTTCCTTCAAATACAGTCGTGCTAACTTCTCCATCTTGTCATCTTCTCTTATTGGCAGGAAGTGTGCTGATTTGGTGAGACGATCAACTATTACCCAAATAGTATCAAAACCACTTGCAGTCCTTGGCAATTTAGTGATGAAATCCATGGTAATGTTTTCCCATTTCCATTCCGGGATTTCGGGTTGTTGAAGTAGACCCGATGGTTTCTGATGCTCAGCTTTGACCTTAGAACACGTCAAACATTCTCCTACGTATTTAACAACATCGGCTTTCATACCCGGCCACTAAAAATGTTTCTTGAGATCCTTGTACATCTTCCCCGTTCCAGGATGTATTGAGTATCTGGTTTTATGAGCTTCTCTAAGTACCATTTCTCTCATATCTCCAAATTTTGGTACCCAAATCCTTTCAGCCCTATACCGGGTTCCGTCTTCCCGAATATTAAGATGCTTCTCCGATCCTTTGGTTATTTCATCCTTTAAATTTCCCTCTTTTAAAACTCCTTGTTGCGCCTCCTTTATTTGAGTAGTAAGGTTATTATGAATCATTATATTCATCGATTTTACTCGAATGGGTTCTCTGTCCTTCCTGCTCAAGGCATCGGCTACCACATTTGCCTTCCCCGGGTGGTAACGAATCTCAAAGTCGTAATCATTCAATAATTCAATCCACCTACGCTGCCTCATATTCAGTTGTTTCTGATTAAATATGTGTTGAAGACTTTTGTGGTCGGTATATATAATACTTTTGACCCCATATAAGTAGTGCCTCCAAGTATTTAATGCAAAAACAACCGCGCCTAATTCCAAATCATGCGTCGTATAATTTTGTTCGTGAATCTTCAATTGTCTAGACGCATAAGCAATCACCTTCGTTCGTTGCATTAATACACAACCGAGACCTTGCTTTGATGCGTCACAATAAATCACAAAATCATCATTCCCTTCAGGCAATGACAATATATGTGCCGTAGTTAGCTTTTTCTTCAATAACTGAAACGCTTTCTCTTGTTCATCATTCCATTCAAATTTCTTCCCTTTATGCGTTAATGCAGTCAAGGGTTTTGCTATTCTGGAAAAGTCTTGGATGTACCTTCTGTAGTAACCAGCTAGTCCTAAAAACTGGCGTATGTGTTTCGGAGTTTTTGGGGTTTCCCACTTTTCAACAGTTTCTATCTTTGCCGGATCCACCTTAATACCTTCTTTGTTCACTATGTGACCGAGGAATTGAACTTCTTCCAACCAAAATGCACACTTTGAAAACCTAGCGTACAATTCTTCCTTCCTCAATACTTCTAACACCTTTCTCAAATGTTCACCATGTTCTTGGTCATTCTTTGAGTAAATAAGTATGTCATCAATGAAAACAATGACAAACTTGTCAAGGTATGGTCCACACACTCGGTTCATAAGGTCCATGAAAACAGCTGGTGCATTAGTTAAACCAAACGGCATGACCATAAACTCGTAATGACCGTAACGTGTTCTGAAAGCAGTCTTTGGAATATCATCTTCTTTCACCCGCATTTGATGATACCCGGAACGTAAGTCAATCTTTGAATAAACAGACGAGCCTTGTAGTTGATCAAATAAGTCGTCGATTCTCGGTAGTGGGTAGCGGTTCTTGATGGTAAGTTTGTTCAACTCTCGGTAGTAGATACACAACCTGAATGTACCATCTTTCTTCTTGACAAACAAAACAGGAGCTCCCCACAGTGATGTGCTTGGTCGAATGAAACCACGCTCTAAAAGTTCTTGTAATTGGCTTTGCAGTTCTTTCATCTCGCTGGGTGCGAGTCTAAGGAGCACGAGCTATTGGTGTAGCTCCTGGTATAAGATCTATTTGAAATTCAACGGATCGATGTGGGGGTAATCCCGGTAATTCTTTCGGAAATACATCGGGAAATTCTTTTGCAATGGGAACATCATTGATGCTCTTTTCTTCAGTTTGTATTTTCTCGACGTGTGCTAGAACAGCATAGCAACCTTTTCTTATTAGTTTTTGTGCCTTCAAATTACTAATAAGATGTAGCTTCGTGTTGCCCTTTTCCGTTCTATTAACCCCTGGTCCGTAGACCTCACACTTCGCCGCGCTATGACCATTTCTTTTACACTTGTTGCAAAATTTGTTGCAGAACCCCGAGTGATACTTTTCACACCTTTGGCATAGCTGCTTCTGATTGTTGTTGTTGTTGGGATGATTGTTGTAGTTACTGTTGTTGTTGTTGTTGTTGTTGTTGTTGGGCCGTTTGTTGTAGTTGCGATTGATGTTGCGATTGTTGGGATAATTGTTGCGATTATTGTTGTAATTGCTGTTGTTGTTGTATTGGTGATTCTTATCACCGTTTTCCTCCCACTTTCTTTTGACTTGCTTCACATTGGCCTCTTCAGCAGTCTGTTCTTTAATTCTTTCTTCAATCTGGTTCACTAGTTTGTGAGCCATTCTACATGCCTGTTGTATGGAGGCGTGCTCGTGTGAACTTATATCTTCTTGGATTCTTTCCTATAATCCTTTCACAAACGCGTCGATCTTCTCTTCCTCATCTTCGAATGCTCCCGGACACAATAGGCACAATTCTGTGAATCGTCTTTCGTACGTGGTAATATCAAATCCTTGGGTTCGTAACCCTCTAAGTTCTGTCTTGAGCTTATTGACCTCGGTTCTGGGACGGTATTTCTCGTTCATCAAGTGCTTGAATACTGACGACGGTAGTGCGTACGCATCGTCTTGTCCCACTTGCTCTAGATAGGTATTCCACCATGTTAACGCAGAACCTGTGAAGGTATGCATAGCGTACTTCACTTTGTCCTCTTCAGTACACTTACTTATGGCAAACACCGATTCAACCTTCTCGGTCCACCGTTTCAATCCGATCAGTCCTTCAGTTCCATCAAATTCCAAAGGTTTGCAGGCAGTGAATTCTTTGTAGGTGCATCCTACACGATTTCCTGTACTGCTAGATCCAAGGTTATTGTTGGTATGTAGTGCAGCCTGTACTGCGGCTATGTTTGAAGCTATAATACAATTCAACTACTACAATTCTATATAAAAAACTGATTATAATAATATTTCGCGTTCAAACTTTTACACAATATTTTACAAACTTACAATACCGCTTATTTTACATATAGCATGAAATATAGCACACAATAAATTTGATACAAGATAGTTGTGAAGATAATTCTAGCTAGTACACAAGTCGTTCAGCAAAGGCAATAAAGACACGTAATTCATACGTCCAGAAACAAGTCATGCATTCTGGTTTTACTAGGATTACTTCCCATCCTTGGTCTTGTGGAACATAACCGTTATGGCCGTTGATAAGACATCGTGTTGTAACGTCGTCAAAGGGACGAGGGTTACGTAATGTCCAACAGTCCCGTAACAATCTAAAAACCTCATTTCTTACCCCAATTACCGACTCCGTCACTTGTGGGAACGTTTTGTTTAATAGTTGTAGCCCGATGTTCTTGTTCTCACTTTGGTGAGAAGCAAACATTACTAATCCGTAAGCATAACATGCTTCTTTATGTTGCATGTTAGCCACTTTTTCTAAATCACGAAGTCCAATATTCGGATATATTGAGTCAAAATAATTTCTTAACCCATTGCGTAAAATAGCATTTGGGTTCCCCGCAATATATGCGTCAAAGTAAACACATCGTAACTTATGGATTTCCCAATGTGATATCCCCCATCTTTCGAACGAAAGCCTTTTATAAACCAAGGCATTCTTGGAACGTTCTTCGAATGTCTTACAAACTGATCTCGCCTTAAGTAGTTGTGCCGAAGAATTCTGACCGACTCTAGACAAGATTTCATCAATCATGTCTCCGGGTAGGTCTCTTAAAATATTGGGTTGTCTATCCATTTTGTGTTTTTATACTGTAAAATAGACAAGAGTTAGATTCATAAAAAAAAAATACTTATTAATACAAGCAATTTTTACATATATCATAAAGCATAAGCACACTATATTACATATATTACACCACACGAATACAACTATCTTATTCCGACTCGCTTGTTTCTTCTTCTTCGGTTTTGGTTCGTTTTGCCAAGTTTCTAGGGATATATGATGTTCCCCTAATACGTGAAGGTAATTCGTATGCCCGAGAGACATAATTGATTAATGTGGCTAATATGTTATGATCCAAGTCGGGTCATACCCAATAACAAGCTATCAACACTTTTAATGTATTTGTTTTAAGGATTGGTTCATTAAAACTGATACTTGACACTTAGACTTTAGAAATTGGTTTTCTAAAAGATTAAAATGCTTGTAATAATTATTTGGATAATTATATACATAAGTTTAATTATTTTATTAAACTATTACATGTACATATTATTTAGAAAAGGCTTATAAATATATATATGTACATCACAAGTAACAAAATGCACCCTTTTGTTTTATAAAAGAAAAATAAATAAAAAAAAGGGGGGGCCACATGGGTGGCGGTTTTGGTGGGTTCCAAGGAAGCCCCATGCTTGCTTGTTACAATTACTTTTGTACATATATCAAAGCATGCATCTTGCACAAGTTACTAGGTACATTCACTAGCATTTTCAAATTTGCAAAAGCTCTCCTTTTTCTCCCCTTTTTGGCCGAAATTTTGGAGCTAGGAAGAGGGTTCTTCCATTGATTTTTGCTTGTATTTTGGTGTCTTGCAAATCCTAACCAAAGGTGGTGTTGATTACATAGCTTGTGGGTATACAAGATTTGAGGTTTCAAGTTAGAAACTAGCTTCATATTCATCATCTTCATCTTGCTACTTCAACCTCCTTCAAGGAGAAGGTATAAAACCCTAACTAGTTCTATTTACATTTTAGTATATTTTCAAGACTAGATCTATAAAATGGAATACATTTTAAAAGGTTAAAATACACATGTTCTTGAAGTAAAAATTGCTTCCGCTTGCTATATACATATATACGAATTCATATACATACAAAATGGATTTTGTGACCTTGTTTACATGTGGTATTTCATCAATGGTATCTAGAGCCAAAGTCTTGATAACATGCTTCTTGTTTTTGGCTAGAAAACTCATTTATTTTACAATCTACTAACATGCATGAAAGTAGAATGGAAAAATCATGAGTTTTGGTGGGTTTGGTACCTTGGCCGAATTTTATGGGTCCCAAAAGTGGGTTTGGGACTTCAAGTTTGGCCAAGATTTGTTGTTAAGTTGTTGTTCACAATCGAGCCTAGACCGTGTGTTTGTTTGGTTGAATGATTTGGTTATTATTCATGATTGTAATTCATCATTTTGGTTTGTAATAAGTTGTAATTGTTCTTGTAATTTTGATGTAATTCATTCTATTTTGGTATGTAAAAAATAGAGTAGGTTGTTATTTCATTTTCTAGAAAAAATTGTATTAGGATATAATTTTGTAACATGAAAATGAAGAATCAAGAAGAAGGTTACAAGTTGGAGCTCTTGAAGATTACAAGATTAAGTGGGAGATTTTGCTTAAAATCTCTTACTTTCCTTTACCCTTTCCGGTGACATTTGTTTTTTGGCTAAACAAATGTCCACCAAAATGGCTCCCGATTGTGAACATATTTTGTTATGCATGTTTGTGTATGTTTGTATGTTTGGTTGCTACAAGATTATCACATGTTTACAACTTGCATAATACATTATAAATGGTTATAATAAAACATAACAAAACAACACTAATAATTGGTTATTAGACCTAAATAAAATGGTTTATTTAAAAGATATTAAATTGGTAATTGGTTTTACTAAAAGGACATGAAAATGGGTTTTTCATAATATACTACACACCAAATGCATGTTGGTGTATAGCATTTTGTTTTCTAAAACTAGAATGTAGAAAACTTAAAATCCCTTTAACTAAAACAAGGTAAACAAGTTAAACGCAATCCTTTTGTGGAAACACTTAGACATATTAGGAATCTCTTGATGGGATAAAGGTCACCTAACCGTCATGAGTGAACTAATATGAATAAGGTACACTTCGCATACATGTGGGATAAAGGTCACCTAACCACTTGTATGTTAAGTCTACATGTTTACGCAAGTAGGACGACTTGATTTGGGAATCATGAACTTAGGGTCACCGAAGCATGAGGAACAAATGGGCGTTGATGGGATTAATATGCCATGCAAAAGGATTGCATGATCCCATAACTTAGAAGTTGCAAAAGGATTGCAATTGTCATTATGACTACCTAGCTAAATCAAATGACGGGATAAAGGTCACCTAACCGAAATTTGATTTACCGTTGGATTCTAATATTTAATAAAACAAATTAAAAGGGTATTGTTTATTAAATCTAAAATCGATACTTAAAATGAACTTTGTTGAATTTTGTAGATGGCCGCTAATAACAACAACAACATGCAAAACGCACCACTTAACATGAACAACCTATCGTTACGGTCTCTCCTCGAGAAAGACAAACTCAACCATACCAACTTTATGGATTGGTTCCGCAATCTTCGGATTGTCCTCAAACAAGAGGATAAAGCGTATGTACTTGAGGACCCCATTCCCGATCAACCGGATGAGAATGATGTGGAGGCAATGGCCTCTTACGATAAGTATTGCCACGACTCCCTTCAAGTCTCATGCTTAATGCTTGGGACTATGATACCCGAACTCCAAAAGGATTTCGAGCATCATAGTGCATACGACATGATCACGCAATTGAAGGAGATGTTCCTCCAACAAACGCGTGTCGAGCGCTTCGAAACGGTTCGGGCGCTACATGCTTGTCGTATGGACGATACCCAATCGGTTTCATCTTATGTACTTAAGATGAAAAGCCTTATCGATCGTGCTAACCGTCTTAACCTAAACATATCAAATGAGTTAGCCACCGATCTTATCCTAAACTCCCTATCAAAAAGGTTTGATCAATTTGTAATTAATTACAATATGAATGGGATGGATAAGAGCATAGGTGAGCTTCACGGTATGCTTAGAACGGCGGAAACTAGCATGGGTAAAAGGGCTTTACCCGTGTTAGCAATCGATCAAGGTGGGTCAAAAGGTAACACCTCTAAGCCAAAGGTGGCCAAGAGAAAAGGACCCGCCCATCAAGGCAAAGGGAAAGGGAAGATGGTTACCCCAACCATCAACAAGGCTAAGAAGCAAAAGGTAGCTGAGAAGGCAAACCCCAAAGAAGACCCATGTTTCGGTTGCGGTGAGATGGGTCATTGGAAACAAAACTGTCCGGTCTATCTTAAGGAGTTGAAGGACAAGAGGGATGCAGGGCAAACCTCAGGTAATATATATATGGTATATATAGAGCTTAGTATTACTTCTTCTAATACATGGGTATTAGACACGGGATGTGGAACTCATATTTGCAATTCCTTGCAGGGGTTCAAAAGAAGTGATCATAAGGCGGGAACATCAAGTCTCTATATGGGCAATGGTGCAAAGGTGCATGTTAAAGCTCAAGGAGATTTTATTTTGAAGCTTCCAAGCGGATTGGAACTTATTTTAGAAAATGTTTTGTATGCTCCGGATTTGTGTAGAAACATTATTTCTATTTCTCGCTTAAAACAATGTGGTTACGTTGTTAATTTTATTGATGATGATATTCATGTTTCTAAAGACAATGTATTCTATTTCAAGGCTTCGCCTTCAAATGGAATTTATGAATTGGTTCATGATGACGCATCATCGAGCTCTATATACCATACAAGCACCAAGAAACTCAAAAGGGATTTGAGTGATTCCTATTTATGGCATTGTCGCCTTGGTCACATAAACAAGAACCGAATGCATACACTTCAAAAGTATGGACTTTTGAAATCAAATGAAATGGATTCGTTTGATGTATGTGAATCTTGTTTACAAGGCAAGATGACTAAAGCACCTTTCAAAGGGACTTATGAAAGGGCTAAAGATTTATTGGGATTAATACATTCGGATGTATGTGGACCCTTTAAACCCATGACTAGGAAAGGTGAAAGATACTTTGTTACTTTCATTGATGACTTTAGTCGTTTCGGATATGTCTACTTATTAAGACACAAGGACGAAACGTTTGAAGCATTCAAAGAATATCAAAATGAAGTACAAAATCAACTCAATAAGACAATTAAGGTACTACGTACCGATAGAGGAGGTGAATACCTAAGCGATGCCTTCCAAGATCATCTTAGGAGTTGTGGGATTATCTCACAACTTACTCCACCCGGAACACCCCAACTTAATGGAGTTTCCGAAAGGAGGAACCGAACCCTAATGGATATGGTTCGATCTATGATGGCAAGAAGCTCGTTACCTCTATCATTTTGGGGTTATTGTCTAAGCTCCGCGGCTCGTATTTTAAATATGGCCCCAACCAAGAAGGTGGAACTAACTCCTCATGAGATGTGGTTTGGAAAACCTCCTTCTCTTTCATACTTGAAAGTATGGGGATGTGAAGCTTATCCTAAGCGTTATGTAGCAAATAAGCTACATGCTCGATCCACAAAGTGTATCTTCATAGGATATCCCAAAGATGACATGGGATATTACTTCTATGATCCATCCGAGCAAACGGTATTTGTTGCTCGGAAAGCGGAATTCCTTGAAACCAAGTTCCTTATGGAAGGTGATGGTGAAAGGAAGATAGATCTTGTAGAGGTACAAGATCAAGCCGATGATACACAATTGGTTGGCACTAGTACTCAACATGAGGATGTTGAAAATGATCAAGTGGATGATCAAGGTATACAAGACGTTCGAAGATCTAGTAGGATTAGTAATCCTCCCGAGAGATATGGGTTTCTCGTGGAAGGTTGCTATACGGTTGATTTGGATGAACCGACAAACTACAAAGATGCTTTATCAAGAATTGATAAAGATAAATGGCAGGAAGCCATGAACGCCGAGATGCAATCCATGTATGAAAACCAAGTTTGGGAACTTGTTGTGCAACCTCATAGCTCCAAGCTAGTTGATTGCAAATGGCTTTTCAAGAAGAAAACCGACATACATGGAAACTTGGATACATACAAAGCTAGACTTGTAGCAAAAGGTTTCACTCAAACTCAAGGGGTTGATTATGATGAAACTTTCTCACCAGTGGCAATGCTAAAGTCTATTAGGATATTATTTGCCATTGCTGCTCACTATGACTATGAAATATGGCAAATGGATGTCAAAACCGCTTTCCTAAATGGATATCTTGAGGAAGATGTTTATATGGTACAGCCCGAAGGTTTTGTTGATCCGAAAAATCCTAAAAAGGTATGCAAGTTGAAGAAATCAATCTACGGATTGAAACAAGCATATAGAATGTGGAATCATCACTTTAATGAAGAGGCAAAGAAATTTGGCTTCATTAAAAATGGTGATGAAGCTTGTGTGTACAAGAAGGCTAGTGGGAGCTCTATAATGTTCCTTGTGCTATATGTGGATGATATATTATTGTTTGGGAATGATATTACCACAATGCAAGGAGTCAAAACTTGGCTAAAGAGTTACTTCTCTATTAAGGATCTTGGAGAAGCACAATACATATTGGGGATTGGGATCTATAGGAATAGATCCAAGAGATTAATAGGTTTAAGTCAAAGTGCATACATTGATAAAATCTTGAAAAGGTTCAAGATGGAAAACTCTAAGAAAGGTTTGATACCTATTCAAAAGGGTACCATTCTCAGTTCATCTCAGTGTCCTACCACGAAAGATGAGCAAGAGAGAATGAAGAAAGTCCCATACGCATCTGCTATTGGGTCTATCATGTATGCAATGATATGTACTAGACCGGATGTGTCATGCGCCCTAAGCCTGACAAGTAGATACCAGAATAACCCGGGAAATAGTCATTGGACTGCGGTTAAATGTATATTGAAATACCTTAGAAGGACTAAGGAAATGTTTCTAATATATGGGTCTGGTGAGGAAGAACTCGCAGTAAAAGGTTACGTGGACGCGAGTTTCCAAACTGATCGAGATGACTCTCGATCACAATCCGGTTATGTCTTCATGTTAAATGGTGGTGCAGTCTCTTGGAAGAGCTCAAAACAGGAAGTTGTTGTGTTATCCACTACAGAGTCGGAGTACATTGCAGCCTCACTGGCAGCTCAGGAAGCTGCATGGATGAAGAAATTCATAGACGACTTAGGAGTGGTCCCTTCCATTCAGGACCCTCTTGAGATCTTTTGTGACAACGAGGGTGCGATTGCTCAATGTAACATCCCGCGTTTTTCCGTTAAATTTATTTTTAACACCGTCTTTTTTTTTAAATAATATCTTTCGCTATTTAAATTCCCAATTTCCGTTGACTAACGTTTATAATATTCTCGTTATTTAATTATAACATCACTCGTCTACTCGAACGTTTTTAAAATATTTCGTTTGGTTAAATCCCGCACCCGCTTCTAAACTCGAGGGACTAAAATTGACACGGGGCAAACTAGTTGACTAGGTCAACTAGTCCACCCCAATCACCACCATTCAATCACCTCCATCTCTCTCTCTTTCTCTCTAGCAAGAACACACACACACACCCCAACTTCATAGAATCATCATCTAAATTCGGGATTGGAAGCAAACTTCAAAACAAATTACATATTTGGAATCCTCTCTTCATCCTCTACAATTTGATACCAACTTCATCTCGTTTGGGTAACATTTCTAAAACTCTAGATTTCTCTAAATTCGTGTTTTTGACTTGAAATGGTGTTAGTTAGTGTCTATGGCTCGTGTATAACATGAATATATGTTTTGTTTGCTCGATTCGTTGCTTTGAGTAACTAGTTTGAACATTTGAAATGGGTGTGCTAAATCTTTGATTTTGGATGAGTTAATGTTGTTAAATTGTTAAAGTTCATGTTTTAATTGTGTTACTAGTATCACTAGCTTCGTTTTGATGCGTAGGTTGATTAAGAAAACTTCAAAAACCCGATTAATGATTTTGTGATGTTTGACTAGGGTTTGATAGTTCTTGACATGAACTTTTGATGCTTGAATGCCATGGAATGTTAATTGTTAGTGATTAGTTGTAATGTATGCTTAATTACCTTCGAAACGGCATATCGTATGTGTGAATTGGATTCTCGAATCATAAAATACGTTTTACGAACTTGAAACTTTGAAAATAAACCTTTCTTGATCAATTGACGAGTTTTCGGTTATTGTAAATGATGTTTTTGATTGATGATATGTGGTTAGTTGTATTCCTCGTCAAAATACCTTTTCGACGATATATGATAGGCATTATAAGTGTTTGCGGGTCAAGTGTTGTGTTAGAAAAGGTTTTGGTTCGTGCACACTTGGAAAAACTGACCAGAATTCTCTGCCCAGGTAGTGGCGCGGCGCGCCACATCCCCGCGCGGCGCGCAGAATCACCTGGCCAGATTCTGACCTCTTGGACCCATTTCACGTGAAATGTTTGACTAGCTATCGACCTCCGATTCACATGAAACTTGTTCTAATATACTTGTATATGAATAACTAGCATAGAAAAATAGTCCGGGACCCGACCCGAACGTGTTGACTTTTTCGTTGACTTTGACCAAGTTTGACTTTTAGTCAAACTTAACCAAACTTTTATGCAAACGTTCTAACATGCTTTTATACGTGATTCTTGCATGAAACTTGACAACGTGATTCACATGCTATACTATTCGAGTCGTAACGAGCCATAGGACAAATTGAACACATTTCACCCGACCTTGTGTCGTAACCAGTTAATTGATACAACTTATTTGTTTAGGTCAAGGCTAAGCAACTTTCATGCATACGTTTACTTTGTGAAGTACTTTTATACTCGTGCACTCGAGTTGAGATCATAGTCCCACTTTTTCAACAACTTTTTATACTTTTAAATTGTGGGCTGAGAAACATATACTTTGTTACATTTTGTACTACTTGCTTTTATACTTTGAACACAAGTACAAGGAAAACAAACATTCCACAGCGAGTTAGAACAAAAATCCTCAATTCGATTATCATTAGTTACACTTGCAGGGTGTAAGCGAGAACTTATATTGTGTGGCCATACGGGTTTGACAAACCCTCATTTCGGACGGTTCGCTACCGTCTACGGATGAAATATATTTTCGAGAAACAGTGTATGTTCTAACACTATTGTGATGGGGTTCTATGGAAGGAAACGTTAAGTCTTGATAATTGGGTGCTCGCGAACCAACTTTTGGAATGCAACTTTTGGATGATCAATTTATGGAAATACTAAATCTTGTGGTTCAAAATATAACTTTTATTAATACACCTATGATTTCACCAACGTTTTTCGTTGACAGTTTTCTATATGTTTCTCAGGTTCATACATGGCTATTTGATACATGCTTCCGCGTACATTCATACTTGCTTGGGGTCAAGCATACATACGTGCATACGCTAGTGATAGCACCTTTGGATTCAAACATATTGTTTACATACTTACGCTATTTATAGCAACTGTGTTTTTAAACTAATTATGTCGCAAGTTATTTCATTTATACTTTATGACTTTTGTAAACTTAGACTTGTTGTCGAATGGTTTTGTAAACTAAACTTGCAAGTCTTGTACCTTTCAAATGAATGCGACATAATTTTGGTCAAACGAGTCTCATATAGGGACTACGACCACGCAACGGGACCTAAGTTAACGGCGCCGTCAATAACGGTTTTGGTCGGGTCGTTACAAGTGGTATCAGAGCGTTGGTTGTAGGGAACTAGGATGTGCATTAGTGTGTCTAACAGAGTCGTTAGGACGCATTAGTGAGTCTAGACTACAACCGGATAGTTAGCATTTGCATTCTGACATACATTTGCTATAGATAGCACTTACTTGACTACTTGTGCATTATACTTGAATCATTCTTAGGCAAACTTTTTAATGGTACCCAACCTTCATCATACGAACTCGTATTCCGCCACTTTTTAGTAACACACGTAAATTCATGATTCATACACGTATGGAAGACGACGACTTCATTAGTCACACTTGTTCGGGAACTCTGTCTCCCGGATTGTTATTTGCCACCGTTTCAACTTACTATCGGTTTCCCACTGGTGTTTCTTACTATCTACTTTTTGGTGTTACTACCATCACTACTCTAGGTGAGTATCGTCATCAACATTTATCACTACGGTTGCGTGCTACTCGTTATCATGACTCGTTACTCTTTTTATACCTAAATATATTATTGTCTGACTCGAACCGCATTGATGTGAACAATCATTTATACACTTCCCTCGGGGAACGCTTCCTTAGAGTTGCAGAAATTCTTTCGATTTAATACGAGTCACGTTTGAGACGTCGTTACATTTTGTTCATTTTAGATCTTCACGATGACACGAACTTGAATCTATGGAGTGATGTGGGAATGGAGGTATGAGTTAGCGTAATATAACGACACTCGATCAACGTGGTTATATTACGGTAAGACATACCAAAGTTCTAGTGACACGTGATGGTGGTTAGACTCGATCAACCTAAACACCACCATGTGCCATGTACATGATTTCATCTATTCATGTTTGGACATCTGAAAACTCCGAGAATGTTGATAACAACCATACCAGGGACACATCTTCGATTATTGTCGAACCATACCCATGCTTCCGAAGGAATGACAAATTCTTTCAACTTCAAACATATGTTACACGTGTATACTATCTCGTTTTCGCACAGTTTTATCGACGAACTACAATATGCTTATTATGCTCACATCGAGACGGAAGCTTCTCTCGCATCACACTCGTACTTCCGGTTCAGGAAATCTTTATTCTAAACTCCCAATGGAGGGAGGGACTCTCCACGTTATACTAGTATTCGCCTCGAGGGTGAATAGTCTCGACGAACGTATTTGAAAACCGATAAATCTTCCGCGACGCGAATTTTCTTGAGAAACTTGTCCTAGCTAACGTTTTCAATTCCTAGCAAACGTGTTCAATATGCCTTAGGGAAATGTACCCCGTTTCGGATCGAGATCCTCGTTTCACTTCTAGATTTTGGAGTACCTTACAAAAAGCCTCGGGACCGCGTTTAGACATGAGTACCGCGTACCATCCATAACCCGACGGACCGAACAAACATGCGATTTAAACCTTGGAAACCATAATACAAGTTTGTATTACCAACTTCAAATTTACTTGAGAAAAGTATTTTCCTTTAACCGAATCCTCGTACTACAATGATTTTCATTCGAGTTTTAACGTCACTCCTTTTGAAACCACATGTGACCGGAAACGTCATTCTCCTTTGTCGAACCAAGTAAACGATGATCAATTCACCGGGGCCGAGGTTATTCATGAGCAACCGAGAAAATTTATTCATATTCAGGTAAAACCCTACGCGACTCGTAATCACCAAGAGCTACGCCGATGTTAGACGTAAACATTTCAAATTCCACGTGGGAAACCGCGTCACGTTAAGAGTCGCACCTTGGAAAGGTGCAATCCGTTTCGGGAAAACGTAGGAAGCTAAATCCGCGATATTTTGATCCTTTAAATTCTTGGGGTGTTTTGGACCCGTCGCTAGCCGTTTAGACTTTTCCGACTCATTTTGGGTCTCCGTTTATCCTACATTCGATGTATCAACTCAAAGACGTGTTTTGCGAAACAAGAACTTGTCATTCCTTTTCGATAAGCTTACTATCGACGATAAACTTCATTCCTAGGAGGACCGGTTGAAACCATGAATCGTGAAACCAAACTTCAATCCAACGTAAAAATCCCGACCGTCGAAGTTCGTTGAAATACCCTAGGACGTACTTCTCCCTCACTCGTAGAATTTACAACGCAAGATCTCGAGTAAGATTCAACAACTACTACTTCCAACTAAATTTCGGGACGAAATTTCTTTTGAGGTGTGGATAATGTAACATCCCGCGTTTTTCCGTTAAATTTATTTTTAACACCGTCTTTTTTTTTAAATAATATCTTTCGCTATTTAAATTCCCAATTTCCGTTGACTAACGTTTATAATATTCTCGTTATTTAATTATAACATCACTCGTCTACTCGAACGTTTTTAAAATATTTCGTTTGGTTAAATCCCGCACCCGCTTCTAAACTCGAGGGACTAAAATTGACACGGGGCAAACTAGTTGACTAGGTCAACTAGTCCACCCCAATCACCACCATTCAATCACCTCCATCTCTCTCTCTTTCTCTCTAGCAAGAACACACACACCCCAACTTCATAGAATCATCATCTAAATTCGGGATTGGAAGCAAACTTCAAAACAAATTACATATTTGGAATCCTCTCTTCATCCTCTACAATTTGATACCAACTTCATCTCGTTTGGGTAACATTTCTAAAACTCTAGATTTCTCTAAATTCGTGTTTTTGACTTGAAATGGTGTTAGTTAGTGTCTATGGCTCGTGTATAACATGAATATATGTTTTGTTTGCTCGATTCGTTGCTTTGAGTAACTAGTTTGAACATTTGAAATGGGTGTGCTAAATCTTTGATTTTGGATGAGTTAATGTTGTTAAATTGTTAAAGTTCATGTTTTAATTGTGTTACTAGTATCACTAGCTTCGTTTTGATGCGTAGGTTGATTAAGAAAACTTCAAAAACCCGATTAATGATTTTGTGATATTTGACTAGGGTTTGATAGTTCTTGACATGAACTTTTGATGCTTGAATGCCATGGAATGTTAATTGTTAGTGATTAGTTGTAATGTATGCTTAATTACCTTCGAAACGGCATATCGTATGTGTGAATTGGATTCCCGAATCATAAAATACGTTTTACGAACTTGAAACTTTGAAAATAAACCTTTCTTGATCAATTGACGAGTTTTCGGTTATTGTAAATGATGTTTTTGATTGATGATATGTGGTTAGTTGTATTCCTCGTCAAAATACCTTTTCGACGATATATGATAGGCATTATAAGTGTTTGCGGGTCAAGTGTTGTGTTAGAAAAGGTTTTGGTTCGTGCACACTTGGAAAAACTGACCAGAATTCTCTGCCCAGGTAGTGGCGCGGCGCGCCACATCCCCGCGCGGCGCGCAGAATCACCTGGCCAGATTCTGACCTCTTGGACCCATTTCACGTGAAATGTTTGACTAGCTATCGACCTCCGATTCACATGAAACTTGTTCTAATATACTTGTATATGAATAACTAGCATAGAAAAATAGTCCGGGACCCGACCCGAACGTGTTGACTTTTTCGTTGACTTTGACCAAGTTTGACTTTTAGTCAAACTTAACCAAACTTTTATGCAAACGTTCTAACATGCTTTTATACGTGATTCTTGCATGAAACTTGACAACGTGATTCACATGCTATACTATTCGAGTCGTAACGAGCCATAGGACAAATTGAACACATTTCACCCGACCTTGTGTCGTAACCAGTTAATTGATACAACTTATTTGTTTAGGTCAAGGCTAAGCAACTTTCATGCATACGTTTACTTTGTGAAGTACTTTTATACTCGTGCACTCGAGGTGAGATCATAGTCCCACTTTTTCAACAACTTTTTATACTTTTAAATTGTGGGCTGAGAAACATATACTTTGTTACATTTTGTACTACTTGCTTTTATACTTTGAACACAAGTACAAGGAAAACAAACATTCCACAGCGAGTTAGAACAAAAATCCTCAATTCGATTATCATTAGTTACACTTGCAGGGTGTAAGCGAGAACTTATATTGTGTGGCCATACGGGTTTGACAAACCCTCATTTCGGACGGTTCGCTACCGTCTACGGATGAAATATATTTTCGAGAAACAGTGTATGTTCTAACACTATTGTGATGGGGTTCTATGGAAGGAAACGTTAAGTCTTGATAATTGGGTGCTCGCGAACCAACTTTTGGAATGCAACTTTTGGATGATCAATTTATGGAAATACTAAATCTTGTGGTTCAAAATATAACTTTTATTAATACACCTATGATTTCACCAACGTTTTTCGTTGACAGTTTTCTATATGTTTCTCAGGTTCATACATGGCTATTTGATACATGCTTCCGCGTACATTCATACTTGCTTGGGGTCAAGCATACATGCATACACTCTGATTTCATGCTTGGAGTCAAGCATACATACGTGCATACGCTAGTGATAGCACCTTTGGATTCAAACATATTGTTTACATACTTACGCTATTTATAGCAACTGTGTTTTTAAACTAATTATGTCGCAAGTTATTTCATTTATACTTTATGACTTTTGTAAACTTAGACTTGTTGTCGAATGGTTTTGTAAACTAAACTTGCAAGTCTTGTACCTTTCAAATGAATGCGACATAATTTTGGTCAAACGAGTCTCATATAGGGACTACGACCACGCAACGGGACCTAAGTTAACGGCGCCGTCAATAACGGTTTTGGTCGGGTCGTTACACTCAAATCAAGGAACCTCGTGCTCATCAAAAGACTCGTCACATTGAGCGGAGATTCAACTACATTAGGGATGAGGTTGAAAAAGGAAAGATATGTATTCACAAAGTTCACACAGATCAAAATGTTGTGGATCCACTCACGAAGCTTTTACATGGGCCAAAACATGAGGGACATGTTTGTGCATTAGGGCTTCGATATTCTAGTGATTGGAATTGATCTATTTTAAGTATTGTAACGGAACAAATTAGTTCAAACTCATTAATATAATTATGGTATTAATTTAATTATGAGTCATGTTCCAATTTTGCATATTTTATCCATGAATAAACTATTATTCTAAATTCCGTAGTTGATCACACTTGTGGGAATAAGTGTGAGGTCTAGACTATTATGAACTTGGATTGGTTAACATTCAAATGGTGAATGTGGGGCAAGGTTGCAACCAAGGTTCATAGATATTTGTGGGACACAAATATTGGAAGACCCGCTCTCAAGATTTACTATATGGAGCCTTTGTGGTTGATCACATGTAATCTTGAGTAAAGGAGAATATCATTATATCCTCTGACCTGAGACACATATTGGGTTCGGATATTCGCCGAATATTGTGCCTTGATTCTTTCCTTCGCTATTCATAAATATGGTAGTACATAAGGGAGGCTTCAGGTATGGTACGAAGTGTAGTGTCTAGGACGTATGTAGTCGAGATGGAATTTGTCCCTCTTATTCGTTGAGAGTCAGATGTCTAACGCCTGATAAAGTTAGATCTATAAGAGAGTGATCATTCTATGTCTCTTGGATTTGACATGACATCTAGGACAAAAGGATATATTGAAAATTCACCTAATCATATTCGAGATGGGAACTCGAAAGGGATGATGTTATTGAATGGCACTAAGTCATAACATATTGGGGGTGATGGACGGTCGTTAGGTGGTATCCGTCACTTGCATTAATTTCTTATGTTTCTCGTGCAAGTGGGAGATTGAAGGTAATTCGTATGCCCGAGAGACATAATTGATTAATGTGGCTAATATGTTATGATCCAAGTCGGGTCATACCCAATAACAAGCTATCAACACTTTTAATGTATTTGTTTTAAGGATTGGTTCATTAAAACTGATACTTGACACTTAGACTTTAGAAATTGGTTTTCTAAAAGATTAAAATGCTTGTAATAATTATTTGGATAATTATATACATAAGTTTAATTATTTTATTAAACTATTACATGTACATATTATTTAGAAAAGGCTTATAAATATATATATGTACATCACAAGTAACAAAATGCACCCTTTTGTTTTATAAAATAAAAATAAATAAATAAAAAGGGGGGGGGCCACATGGGTGGCGGTTTTGGTGGGTTCCAAGGAAGCCCCATGCTTGCTTGTTACAATTACTTTTGTACATATATCAAAGCATGCATCTTGCACAAGTTACTAGGTACATTCACTAGCATTTTCAAATTTGCAAAAGCTCTCCTTTTTCTCCCCTTTTTGGCCGAAATTTTGGAGCTAGGAAGAGGGTTCTTCCATTGATTTTTGCTTGTATTTTGGTGTCTTGCAAATCCTAACCAAAGGTGGTGTTGATTACATAGCTTGTGGGTATACAAGATTTGAGGTTTCAAGTTAGAAACTAGCTTCATATTCATCATCTTCATCTTGCTACTTCAACCTCCTTCAAGGAGAAGGTATAAAACCCTAACTAGTTCTATTTACATTTTAGTATATTTTCAAGACTAGATCTATAAAATGGAATACATTTTAAAAGGTTAAAATACACATGTTCTTGAAGTAAAAATTGCTTCCGCTTGCTATATACATATACACGAATTCATATACATACAAAATGGATTTTGTGACCTTGTTTACATGCGGTATTTCATCAATACGAGCCGTCGTTTTCCACATTGGTTTAGAAAAACCTGGTGGTTTAGAGGTTCCCGGGTCATTGTTACAACTTAAGGACTTCGGGGGTTGACGATACATATAAAGTTCATCGGGGTTAGAATTAGATTTCTCTATTTTTATGCCCTTTCCCTTATTATTTTCTTTTGCCTTTTTAAATTCAGTTGGGGTAATTTCTATAACATCATCGGAATTCTCGTCGGAATCCGATTCATCGGAGAATTGGTAATCCTCCCAATATTTTGCTTCCTTGGCGGAAACACCATTGACCATAATTAACCTTGGTCGGTTGGTTGAGGATTTTCTTTTACTTAACCGTTTTATTATTTCCCCCACCGGTTCTATTTCTTCATCCGGTTCCGATTCTTCTTCTGGTTCCGATTCTTCTTCCGGTTCCGACTCTTCTTCCGGTTCCTCTTCGGGAACTTGTGAATCAGTCCACGAATCATTCCAATTTACATTTGACTCTTCATTATTATTAGGTGAGTCAATGGGACTTGTTCTAGAGGTAGACATCTATCACATAATATCAAACGCGTTAAGAGATTAATATATCACATAATATTCACATGTTAAAAATATATAGTTTCCAACAAAATTTGTTAAGCAATCATTTTTCAAGTAAACACGGTCGAAGTCCAGACTCACTAATGCATCCTAACAAACTCGATAAGACACATTAATGCAAAATTCTGGTTCTCTAAGACCAACGCTCTGATACCAACTGAAATGTCCCGTTCTTATTGATTAAAAACGTTCCATATTAATTGATTTCGTTGCGAGGTTTTGACCTCTATATGAGACGTTTTTCAAAGACTGCATTCATTTTAAAACAAACCATAACCTTTATTTCATCAATAAAGGTTTGAAAAGCTTTACGTAGATTATCAAATAATGATAATCTAAAATATCCCGTTTACACACGACCATTACATAATGGTTTACAATACAAATATGTTACAACAAAATAAGTTTCTTGAATGCAGTTTTTACACAATATCATACAAGCATGGACTCCAAATCTCGTCCTTATTTAAGTATGCGACAGCGGAAGCTCTTAATAATCACCTAAGAATAAACATGCTTAAAACGTCAACAAAAATGTTGGTGAGTTATAGGTTTAACCTATATATATCAAATCATAATAATAGACCACAAGATTTCATATTTCAATACACATCCCATACATAGAGATAAAAATCATTCATATGGTGAACACCTGGTAACCGACATTAACAAGATGCATATATAAGAATATCCCCATCATTCCGGGACACCCTTCGGATATGATATAAATTTCAAAGTACTAAAGCATCCGGTACTTTGGATGGGGTTTGTTAGGCCCAATAGATCTATCTTTAGGATTCGCGTCAATTAGGGTGTCTGTTCCCTAATTCTTAGATTACCAGACTTAATAAAAAGGGGCATATTCGATTTCGATAATTCAACCATAGAATGTAGTTTCACGTACTTGTGTCTATTTTGTAAATCATTTATAAAACCTGCATGTATTCTCATCCCAAAAATATTAGATTTTAAAAGTGGGACTATAACTCACTTTCACAGATTTTTACTTCGTCGGGAAGTAAGACTTGGCCACTGGTTGATTCACGAACCTATAACAATATATACATATATATCAAAGTATGTTCAAAATATATTTACAACACTTTTAATATATTTTGATGTTTTAAGTTTATTAAGTCAGCTATCCTCATTAGTAACCTATAACTAGTTGTCCACAGTTAGATGTATAGAAATAAATCGATAAATATTATCTTGAATCAATCCACGACCCAGTGTATACGTATCTCAGTATTGATCACAACTCAAACTATATATATTTTAGAATCAACCTCAACCCTGTATAGCTAACTCCAACATTCACATATAGAGTGTCTATGGTTGTTCCGAAATATATATAGATGTGTCGACATGATAGGTCGAAACATTGTATACGTGTCTATGGTATCTCAAGATTACATAATATACAATACAAGTTGATTAAGTTATGGTTGGAATAGATTTGTTACCAATTTTCACGTAGCTAAAATGAGAAGTTTTTACCAATTTTGTTTTGCTCGCCATTTATTCGTTTCTAATCCGTTTTGAGTGATTTAAGCGGCCACGGTTTCGTATTGAACTTGACTTTATGAAACTAAATAGAAAAGGTATAGGTTTATAGTCAGAAATACAAGTTACAAATCATTTTTGAAAGAGGTAGTTATTTCCGTCGAAAGAACGACATCTTGATGACTGTTTTGAAAAACATACTTTCACTTTGAGTTTAACCATGATTTTTGGATATGGTTTCATGTTCATAAGAAAAATCATTTTCCCAGAAGTATAGCTTTTAAATCAAAGTTTTTCATAGTTTTAATTATCCAAACCAAAACAGCCCCCGGTTGTAACTACGACGGCGTAAATCCGGTTTTATGGTGTTTATCGTGTTTATCGTGTTTTCGGGTTTTAAATCATTAAGTTAGCATATCATATAGATATAGATCATGTGTATAGTTGATTTTAAAAGTGTAGTTAGAAGGATTAACTTTATTTGCGAACAAGTTTAGAATTAACTAAACTATGTTCTAGTGATTACTAGTTTACCACTTCGAATATGATAGCTTTTTATGTATGAATCGAATGATGTTATGAACATCATTACTACCTTAAGTTCCTTGGATAAATCTACTAGAAAAGAGAAAAGTGGATCTAGCTTCAACGGATCCTTGGATGGCTCGAAGTTCTTGAAGCAGAATCATGACACGAAAACAAGTTCAAGTAAGATCATCACTTGAAATAAGATTGTTATAGTTATAGAAATTGAACCAAAGTTTGAATATGATTATTACCTTGTATTAGAATGATAACCTACTGTAAGAAACAAAGATTTCTTGAGGTTGGATGATCACCTTACAAGATTGGAAGTGAGCTAGCAAACTTGAAGTATTCTTGATTTTATGAAACTAGAACTTTTGGAATTTATGAAGAACACTTGGAACTTGAAGATAGAACTTGAGAGAGATTAATTAGATGAAGAAAATTGAAGAATGAAAGTGTTTGTAGGTGTTTTTGGTCGTTGGTGTATGGATTAGATATAAAGGATATGTAATTTTGTTTTCATGTAAATAAGTCATGAATGATTACTCATATTTTTGTAATTTTATGAGATATTTCATGATAGTTGCCAAATGATGGCTCCCACATGTGTTAGGTGACTCACATGGGCTGCTAAGAGCTGATCATTGGAGTATATATACCAATAGTACATACATCTAAAAGCTGTGTATTGTACGAGTACGAATACGGATGCATACGAGTAGAATTGTTGATGAAACTAAACGAGGATGTAATTGTAAGCATTTTTGTTAAGTAGAAGTATTTTGATAAGTGTCTTGAAGTCTTTCAAAAGTGTATGAATACATATTAAAACACTACATGTATATACATTTTAACTGAGTTATTAAGTCATCGTTAGCCGTTACATGTAAGTGTTGTTTTGAAACCTTTAGGTTAACGATCTTGTTGAATGTTGTTAACCCATTGTTTATTATAACAAATGAGATGTTAAATTGTTATATTATCATGATATTATGATATATAATATATCTTAGTATGATATATATACAGTTAAATGTCGTTACAACGATAATCGTTACATATATGTCTCGTTTCGAAATCATTAAGTTAGTAGTCTTATTTTTACATATGTATTTCATTGTTAATGCACTTAATAATATATTTAATTATCATTTAACATAATTAACCAAGTGTATCAATATCTTAATATGATTCATATGTACCTAGTAAGACGTTGTTATAACGATAATCGTTATATATATCGTTTTCGAGTTTCTTAAATTAATAGTCTCATTTTTATGTATATAACTCATTGTTAGAATACCTAATGAGATACATACTTATAATAAAATCATGTTAACTATATATATAACCATATATATGTCATCGTATAGTTTTTACAAGTTTTAACGTTCGTGAATCACCGATCAACTTGGGTGGTCAATTGTCTATATGAAACCTATTTCAATTAATCAAGTCTTAACATGTTTGATTGCTTAACATGTTGGAAACACTTAATCATGTAAATAACAATTTCATTTAATATATATATATATATATAAACATGGAAAAGTTCGGGTCACTACATCTGACACTATAAATAGACCCCTTGGGTCGTCATTTTACACAGTTCAGACATTCTGATAATTTTGAGAGCTGAGACTTCACCTCTCTCTCTCTCTCTAATTTCTCTCACTAGAAGTCATCCGGCTAGCACTTTTACGCTCTACGGATGACATATTGATTAAGCCACCCCACAAGTTTCTACACTTGTGAACCGGGTCTGCAGAGATTATTTCCCAAGGGTAAAAATCAATCAACAACACTCCGCCCTACTAAAGCTAGATTACTTCTAGTATCTTGTTGACACACTAAGCCTTACCTCATAAGGAAATAGGTGTTAACACTTAGCGTATCTGTTACTGTAAACTTTGTCTGACATATTCCATCAATTCCTCCGTAATCCACGAAATCTTTTGTTCTATATATATAGATATTTTATGTAATTAGAATACCATTCGATAGCCGAAAATCATTTCATATCAAAAAATTCTTTATTCAATCGTACGAAATGGAACTCGCCACCAGTTCAAGTCCCTCGGATTCCGATATAGATTTTCACTCAAGCTCCGAAAGCAGTGTGACCAGAATGGATCAACCAATCAGCCATCATCAAATCTGGGTGAATTGAGAATGAGTTTGTAGTTGACTTAATCAATGGAGACGAGAAGAAGGCGATCCTTTCCACCAACCAAACTTCCCCCCTTAGCAAACAACTCGAAGCACTTACCAACAAACCCATTCGAAACACCATTTTCTCTCTCATTTCCAGAGTATCTCGTCACGACTATATATTATCTCAAATCCTAGATCTTATTCATCAGCTCGTCCGAACCGCCAGTCATCCCGGTGTAGTAGAAGAAGTCAACGAGCTTTGCGCTCGAGTAGTGACTTTGAAAAATATGATGCACAACCTGCAGGCATCACAGGCAACACCAACAGTATCACCAGCACCAGTAGTACCACCAACAACACAAGCCTCAATACTGCAAACCTCAACTTCACAATTTGTCCCATGAGTATCAACGTCATACGCATCGTAGATACCAAGGAGTACCAACAACAATTAACGATGAAGTATTGATTCATAACTTCATTGAAGAAATATTCTGCGAAGAATATGTGGTTTCTAAAAGTTTTAGAGATTACTTATTCTAGCTTAAACCGTAAAGTAAATGAGATTAATATCATCTTAACTCATTAAATCCATGATTACATCTGAAGAAAATATGTATGTATATATGTTTTCATAAAGATTGTAAATAAAAATTATTTTGTACAAACTGTTAATGGTGAAAATATTTTAACGGGTAGGTAATACCCTAGAAATATTTAGATTTCACATTAATAAGTTACACTGTACATTCTTCCAATTTGATTCAACAGTCATTTACTATCCTACTTACATCCACAGATATACGCATCTGTTTACCGCAGAATAACCATTTTATTTCAATTTCATATTTGGATTTTGACATATCAGAATCCAACAAGTGGCATAATGAATAAAACATTGGACAAAATAAAATTTGTTACAAACAAACGAATTACTTATGAGAAATTTTGTTAAGAAGCCACGCTAACTAATGGTGTATCCTATCGTATACACGCATAAAAGGCATAATGTTTGCATAAAAGTAGCATCAGGAAGACTGGAAACAACAATTTTGTGGAGTTATCCATCCAGCGTTCTCCGCTGTACAGGCTGCTCCGTCATGCGTAAGCCCTGAAGGCCGCCTAGCGCGTAAGCCCTGGCCGGAGAACGCCACCTTCAGCGTAAATTTCGGATCACAAGTAACAGAATGTATCATCATCTGACACGTGTCCCCGAGCAATCTGGTGGATCTAACACTATAAATAGACCCCTTGGGTCGTCATTTTACACAGTTCAATCATTCTGACAACTTTGAGAGCTGAGACTTCACTTCTCTTTATCTCTCTACTTTCTCTCACTAGAAGTCATCCGGCTAGCACTTTTACACTCTACGGACGACAGATTGATTAAGCCACCCCACAAGTTTCTACACTTGTGAACCGAGTCTGCAGGGATTATTTCCCAACGGTAAAAATCAATCGGCAACACTCCATCCTCCTAAAACTAGATTACTTCTAGTATCTTGTTGACACGCTAAGCCTTACCTCATAAGGAAATAGGTGTTAACAATGGCGCCATCCACTAATGCAAAGAACACACGAGACGGAAAAGGAACAAAAACAGCTGAAGCTCCATTTGTACTTGAAGCAGTCAACAATCCATCAACTGACGACATGATAACTATTGAAGATGTACCTGTTCCGCCACTAGATGGTACGATTGAAGAAACAGTTGCTGAAACTGCAGAAAGGTTTAAGCATTTGGCAACTAATTCGGAGAAAAGGCCAGTAATCGAAGAAACGACAACCAAAAGTGCAGAAAGACTTCCAAATTTTGTTACTAATCCAGAGCGACGACCATTGATGCAACCACAGCGATGTCCATCATTTATACCTTTTCGGCGGATGGTGGATGGTAAAGACAAGCAAATCATGAAAAGGCAATCTATATCAAAATACAGGTTATCCAGGCTACTTGACAAGCTGGGTAGTCTTATTGATGATTCTGAGGATGATAATGACCTGAACTATGATAATAATGACTCTGATGATGAAACTGACAAAGATGAGTTCTTGTCAGAGAAGCAGGCAGTGTTGCTTTTGAACGACATCCTTAAGCAGACAGCTCCAGCAAAATATAAGCAACGCTTAGCGCAGCCCACCATCTGTGTTGTGGCTGTAGATAATTTCTTCGCCCTTATTACTGGAGAGCAAGCTACAAAGCCACCAGCTATGGCAGAATCCACTTAGTGTTTCATTGATCGAATTGCTAACTATTCGTTGCCTAGGAATCTTGGCATACCGGCAATTGGAGTTTATGATGGTACAACAGATCCTGAGGATTTCCTCACCATGTTTGAAGGCGCTATGAGGCTGCAGCATTGGGATGACGAGGTAGCTTGTCATATGTTTCCAATGGTGCTGCAGAAAATGGCAAGGGAATGGTTTGCTAGCTTGCCGCCAAGAAGCATCACCAGTTATTTGGACCTCCGTGCAAAGTTTGTTATGCAGTATCAAAACCTTCGAAGCTGTACTTTGACACATCTTGATGCACATGAGATCACAATGCATCACAATGAATCCTTGAGTAATTTCATGAAGCGATACACACTTGAAGCACAGAAGATACCTGATTGTCCAGAATCTCAGCTAGTATCTGGTTTTATTTTTTGTCTGGATCAGCGATGGTTTAGTGCACTTGTTCATGCGTTAAGGTATAACTTGCCAAAGACTCTACATCAAGCGTTGGAAGTTGCACAGAAGCATGTTCGAGCCGGTGAGCGGGGGATGAATAAGTTTGATGGCAGCAGCAGCAGCAAACCGCACAATGGAGGGCGGTACTTTGACAAAAATCAGAGGAGGAATGACAATTCCAATGGCGGATGGAGAGGCAACAACCATCCCAATGATTTTCATCACAATAGAAGGCCAATAGAGAGGCATCCGTTGATAATGGCACTGACTAAAACTCCAAAAGAGATTCTTTTTACTGAACCAATCCGGATCACTTTCAATCCGCCGGCACCCATGGAAGAAAGAGAAGGTCCAAAAAGTGAATTATGGTATGACTTTCATGAAGCATGGGGTCATGATACAGATAATTGCAAAGCCCTGATGAGAGAGATCATCGCAAAGATCAAAGCAGGAGAGTTAAACCACTTGTTACCAAGCAAACAATACAGGAGGAATGATCCTAGTAGGAAATTTGGATGGCAAAGGAATGATGGTGGAAGAGGTCATCGAGGAGATAACAGAAGAAGGGAAGAGCATGGCGGAGGAGATAACAGAAATCAGTACGGAAACCGGATCACGGAGCCTGAGTCAACTCCAGACGTTGTAATCAAAATGGTGTGGTTGAATGGAAGTCACTATAAGGACGGTGAGCAGTCGAATAACAATGTTGACAGCTGGAGATATGCTCCAATTATTTTTCAACCAATTCAAAATAGGGCTTTGTCCATTTAGCCAGTGGTCATTTCAGCAGAAATTGCAAACAAGTTCATCAGCCATATGTAACGACCCGACCAAAACCGTTATTGACGGCGCCGTTAACTTAGGTCCCGTTGCGTGGTCGTAGTCCCTATATGAGACTCGTTTGACCAAAATTATGTCGCATTCATTTGAGAGGTACAAGACTTGCAAGTTTAGTTTACAAAACCGTTCGACAACAAGTCTAAGTTTACAAAAGTCATAAAGTATAAATGAAATAACTTGCGACATAATATAAGTTGAAAAACACAGTTGCTATAAATAGCGTAAGTATGTAAACAAAAGTTTGAATCCAAAAGTGCTATCCCTAGCGTATGTATGTATGTATGCTTGACCCCAAGCAAGTATGAGTGTACGCGGAAGCATGTATCAAATAGCCAAGTATGAACCTGAGAAACATATAGAAAACTGTCAACGCAAAAACGTTGGTGAAATCATAGGTGTATTAGTAAATGTTATATTTTGAACCACAAGATTTAGTATTTCCATAAATTGATGATCCAAAAGTTGCATTCCAAAAGTTGGTTCGCGAGCACCCAATTATCAAGACTTAACGTTTCCTTCCATAGAACCCCATCACAATAGTGTTAGAACATACACTGTTTCCCGAAAATATATTTCATCCGTAGACGGTAGCGAACCGTCCGTAATGAGGGTTTGTCAAACCCGTATGGCCACACAATATAAGTTCTCGCTTACACCCTGCAAGTGTAACTAATGATAATCGAATTGAGGATTTTTGTTCTAACTCGCTGTGGAATGTTTGTTTTCCTTGTACTTGTGTTCAAAGTATAAAAGCAAGTAGTACAAAATGTAACAAAGTATATGTTTCTCAGCCCACAATTTAAAAGTATAAAAAGTTGTTGAAAAGGTGGGACTATGATCTCACCTCGAGTGCACGAGTATAAAAGTACTTCACAAAGTAAACGTGTGCATGATAGTTGTTTAGCCTTGACCTAAACAAGTAAGTTATATCAATTAACCGGTTACGACACCAGGTCGGGTGAAATGTGTTCAATTAGTCCTATGGCTCGTTACGACTCGATTAAGTATAGCATGTGAATCACGTTGTCAAGTTTCATACAAGAAACAAGTGTAAAAGCATGTTAGAATGATTGTATAAAAGTTTGGTTAAGTTTGACTAAAAGTCAAACTTGGTCAAAGTCAACGAAAAAGTCAACGCGTTCGGGTCGGGTCCCGAACTATTTTTCTATGCTAAATATTCATATACAAGTATATTAAAACAAGTTTCATGTGAATCGGAGGTCGGTAGCTAGTCAAACATTTCGCGTGAAATGCGCCAAACAAGGCAGAATCTGGCCAGGCCAATCCGCGCGCCGCGCGGGGATGGGGCGCGCCGCGCCGCTACCTGGGCAGAGAATTCTGGTCAGTTTTTCCAAGTGTGCACGAACCAAAACCTTTTCTAACACAACACTTGACCCGCAAACACTTATAATGCCTATCATATATCGTCGAAAAGGTATTTTGACGAGGAATACAACTAACCACATATCATCAATCAAAAACATCATTTACAATAACCGAAAACTCGTCAATTGATCAAGAAAGGTTTATTTTCAAAGTTTCAAGTTCGTAAAATGTATTTTATGATTCGGGAATCCAATTTACACATACGATATGCCGTTTCGAAGGTAATTAAGCATACATTACAACTAATCACTAACAATTAACATTCCATGGCATTCAAGCATCAAAAGTTCATGTCAAGAACTATCAAACCCTAGTCAACATCACAAAATCATTAATCGGGTTTTTGAAGTTTTCTTAATCAACCTACGCATCAAAACGAAGCTAGTGATACTAGTAACACAATTAAAACATGCACTTTAACAATCTAACAACATTAACTCATCCAAAATCAAGGATTAGGCACACCCATTTCAAGTTCATGCTAGTTACTCCAAAAACAACAAATCGAGCAAACCAAACATATATTCATGTTAGACTTGAGCCATAGACACTAACTAACACCATTTCAAATCAAAAACACGAATTTAGAGAAATCTAGAGTTTTAGAAATGTTACCCAAACGAGATGAAGTTGGTATCAAATTGTAGGGGATGAAGAGAGGATTCCAAATATGTAATTTGTTTTGAAGTTTGCTTCCAAACCCGAATTTAGATGATGATTCTATGAAGTTGGGGTTTGTGTGTGTTCTTGCTAGAGAGAAAGAGAGAGAGATGGAGGGATTGAATGGTGGTGATTGGGGTGGACTAGTTGACCTAGTCAACTAGTTTGCCCCGTGTCAATTTTAGTCCCTCGAGTTTCAAATCGGGTGCGGGAATTAACCAAACGAATATTTTAAAAACGCTCGAGTAGACGAGTGATGTTATAATTAAATAACGAGAATATTATGAACGTTTGTTAACGGAATCTACGAATATAAATAACGAAAGATATTATTTTAAAAAAAAAGACAGTGTTAAAAATAATTTTAACGGAAAAACGCGGGATGTTACATTACCTACACCTTAAAAGAAATTTCGTCCCGAAATTTAGTTGGAAGTAGTAGTTGTTGTTTCTTCCTCGAGATCTTGCGTTGTAAATTATACGGATAAGTGAAGGTACGTCCTTGGGCATTTCAACGAACTTCGACGGTCGGGATTTTTACGTTGGATTGAAGTTTGGTTTCACGATTCATGGTTTCAACCGGTCCTCCTAGGAATGAAGTTTATCGTCGATAGTAAGCTTATCGAAAAGGAACAGCAAGTTACGTCTTCAGGTTCTATGTAGGATGAACGGAGACTCAAATGAGTCGGAAAAGTCTAAACGGCTAGCGACGGGTCCAAAACACCCCAAGAATTTAAAGGATCAAAATATCGCGGATTTAGCTTCTTACGTTTTCCCGAAACGGATTGCACCTTTCCAAGGTGCGACTCCTAACGTGACGCGGTTTCCCACGTGGAATTTGAAAGGTTTACGTGTAACATCGGCATAGCTCCTGGTGATTACGAGTCGCGTAGGGTTTTACCTGAATATGAATAAATTTTCTCGGTTGCTCATGAATAACCTCGGCCCCGGTGAATTGATCATCGTTTACTTGGTTTCGACAAATAGGAGGATGATGTTTCCGGTCACATGTGGTTTCAAAAGGTGTGACGTTAAAACTCGAATGAAAATCATTGTAGTACGAGGATTAAGCTAAAGGAAAATACTTTTCTCAAGTAAATTTGAAGTTGGTAATACAAACTTGTATTATGGTTTCCAAGGTTTAAATCGCATGTTTGTTCGGTCCGTCGGGTTGTGGATGGTACGCGGTACTCATGTCTAAATGCGGTCCCGAGGCTTTTTGTAAGGTACTCCAAAATCTAGAAGTGAAACGAGGATCTCGATCCGAAACGGGGTACATTTCCCTAAGGCATATTGAACAAGTTTGCTAGGAATTGAAAACGTTAGCTAGGACAAGTTTCTCAAGAAAATTCGCGTCGCGGAAGATTTATCGGTTTCCAAAAACGTTCGTCGGGGCAAGTTCTTATCGGGTTTTGAAAACGATTGTTAGGACTATCCACCCTCGCGGCGAATATTTGTACGACGTGAAGAGTCGCTCTCCATTGCGAATTTAGAATAAGGACCTCTTGAACCGGAAGTACGAGGGTGATGCAAGAGAAGTTTCCGCCCCGATGTGAGCATAACGAGTAAATTGTAGTTAGTCAATAAGACTGCGCGAGGACGAGCTAGTATACCCGTGTGACATACGGTTGAAGTCGAATGGAATCGGTAATTCATTCGGAAGCATAAATATAATTTGACAATAATTGAAGGTGTGTCCCCGGTATGGTTGTTATAAATATTCTCGGAGTTTTCGGATGTCCAAACCTGAAAAGATGAAGTCATGTACATGGCACATGGTGGTGTTTAGGTTGATCGAGTCTAACCACCATCACGCGTCACTAGAACTTTGGTATGTCTTACCGTAATATAACCACGTTGATCGAGTGTCGTTATATTACGCTAACTCATACCTCCATTCCCACATCACTCTATGGATTCAAGTTCGTGTAATCGCGAAAATCTAAAATAAACAAAATGTAACGACGTCTCAAACGTGACTCGTATTAAATCGAAAGAATTGGTGCAACTCTGAAGATGCGTTCCCCGAGGGAAGTGTATAGTTGATTGTTCACGTCAATGCGGTTCAAGTCAAGCGATAATGCCCTTAGGCACGAAAAGAGTAACGAATCATGATAACAAAAAGTACGCAACCGTAGTGATATTTAGCGATGACGATACTCACCTAGAGTAGTGATGGTAGTAACACCAAAAAGTAGATAGTAAGAAACACCAGTGGAAAACCGATAGTAAGTTGAAACGGTGGCAAATAACAATCCGGGAGACAGAGTTCCCGAACAAGTGTGACTAATGAAGTCGTTGTCATCCATACGTGTATGAATCATGAATTTACGTGTGTTACCAAAAAGTGGCGGAATACGAGTTCGTATGATGAAGGTTGGGTACCATTAAAAAGTTTGCCTAAGAATGATTCAAGTATAATGCACAAGTAGTCAAGTAAGTGCTATCTATAGCAAATGTATGTCAGAATGCAAATGCTAACTATCCGGTTGTAGTCTAGACTCACTAATGCGTCCTAACGACTCTGTTAGACACACTAATGCACGTCCTAGTTCCCTACAACCAACGCTCTGATACCACTTGTAACGACCCGACCAAAACCGTTATTGACGGCGCCGTTAACTTAGGTCCCGTTGCGTGGTCGTAGTCCCTATATGAGACTCGTTTGACCAAAATTATGTCGCATTCATTTGAGAGGTACAAGACTTGCAAGTTTAGTTTACAAAACCGTTCGACAACAAGTCTAAGTTTACAAAAGTCATAAAGTATAAATGAAATAACTTGCGACATAATATAAGTTGAAAAACACAGTTGCTATAAATAGCGTAAGTATGTAAACAAAAGTTTGAATCCAAAAGTGCTATCCCTAGCGTATGTATGTATGTATGCTTGACCCCAAGCAAGTATGAGTGTACGCGGAAGCATGTATCAAATAGCCAAGTATGAACCTGAGAAACATATAGAAAACTGTCAACGCAAAAACGTTGGTGAAATCATAGGTGTATTAGTAAATGTTATATTTTGAACCACAAGATTTAGTATTTCCATAAATTGATCATCCAAAAGTTGCATTCCAAAAGTTGGTTCGCGAGCACCCAATTATCAAGACTTAACGTTTCCTTCCATAGAACCCCATCACAATAGTGTTAGAACATACACTGTTTCCCGAAAATATATTTCATCCGTAGACGGTAGCGAACCGTCCGTAATGAGGGTTTGTCAAACCCGTATGGCCACACAATATAAGTTCTCGCTTACACCCTGCAAGTGTAACTAATGATAATCGAATTGAGGATTTTTGTTCTAACTCGCTGTGGAATGTTTGTTTTCCTTGTACTTGTGTTCAAAGTATAAAAGCAAGTAGTACAAAATGTAACAAAGTATATGTTTCTCAGCCCACAATTTAAAAGTATAAAAAGTTGTTGAAAAGGTGGGACTATGATCTCACCTCGAGTGCACGAGTATAAAAGTACTTCACAAAGTAAACGTGTGCATGATAGTTGTTTAGCCTTGACCTAAACAAGTAAGTTATATCAATTAACCGGTTACGACACCAGGTCGGGTGAAATGTGTTCAATTAGTCCTATGGCTCGTTACGACTCGATTAAGTATAGCATGTGAATCACGTTGTCAAGTTTCATACAAGAAACAAGTGTAAAAGCATGTTAGAATGATTGTATAAAAGTTTGGTTAAGTTTGACTAAAAGTCAAACTTGGTCAAAGTCAACGAAAAAGTCAACGCGTTCGGGTCGGGTCCCGAACTATTTTTCTATGCTAAATATTCATATACAAGTATATTAAAACAAGTTTCATGTGAATCGGAGGTCGGTAGCTAGTCAAACATTTCGCGTGAAATGCGCCAAACAAGGCAGAATCTGGCCAGGCCAATCCGCGCGCCGCGCGGGGATGGGGCGCGCCGCGCCACTACCTGGGCAGAGAATTCTGGTCAGTTTTTCCAAGTGTGCACGAACCAAAACCTTTTCTAACACAACACTTGACCCGCAAACACTTATAATGCCTATCATATATCGTCGAAAAGGTATTTTGACGAGGAATACAACTAACCACATATCATCAATCAAAAACATCATTTACAATAACCGAAAACTCGTCAATTGATCAAGAAAGGTTTATTTTCAAAGTTTCAAGTTCGTAAAACGTATTTTATGATTCGGGAATCCAATTTACACATACGATATGCCGTTTCGAAGGTAATTAAGCATACATTACAACTAATCACTAACAATTAACATTCCATGGCATTCAAGCATCAAAAGTTCATGTCAAGAACTATCAAACCCTAGTCAACATCACAAAATCATTAATCGGGTTTTTGAAGTTTTCTTAATCAACCTACGCATCAAAACGAAGCTAGTGATACTAGTAACACAATTAAAACATGCACTTTAACAATCTAACAACATTAACTCATCCAAAATCAAGGATTAGGCACACCCATTTCAAGTTCATGCTAGTTACTCCAAAAACAACAAATCGAGCAAACCAAACATATATTCATGTTAGACTTGAGCCATAGACACTAACTAACACCATTTCAAATTAAAAACACGAATTTAGAGAAATCTAGAGTTTTAGAAATGTTACCCAAACGAGATGAAGTTGGTATCAAATTGTAGGGGATGAAGAGAGGATTCCAAATATGTAATTTGTTTTGAAGTTTGCTTCCAAACCCGAATTTAGATGATGATTCTATGAAGTTGGGGTTTGTGTGTGTTCTTGCTAGAGAGAAAGAGAGAGAGATGGAGGGATTGAATGGTGGTGATTGGGGTGGACTAGTTGACCTAGTCAACTAGTTTGCCCCGTGTCAATTTTAGTCCCTCGAGTTTCAAATCGGGTGCGGGAATTAACCAAACGAATATTTTAAAAACGCTCGAGTAGACGAGTGATGTTATAATTAAATAACGAGAATATTATGAACGTTTGTTAACGGAATCTACGAATATAAATAACGAAAGATATTATTTTAAAAAAAAAGACAGTGTTAAAAATAATTTTAACGGAAAAACGCGGGATGTTACACCATATT
Source organism: Rutidosis leptorrhynchoides (assembly GCF_046630445.1). Classification (NCBI taxonomy): domain Eukaryota; kingdom Viridiplantae; phylum Streptophyta; class Magnoliopsida; order Asterales; family Asteraceae; genus Rutidosis; species Rutidosis leptorrhynchoides. The sequence continues at coordinate 208,025,591 of NC_092340.1, forward strand.
TACACAGATACAGGCAGTGAGGCTGACATCATCTATTAGCATTGTTTCAAAGCTTTTCCAAGGCATGCGCAGGTAAGAGCTAGGCAGACGAGTTTGAAGGTTTCAGGGCTAACAGGAGCGCCAGCGAATGCAATGGGAAGAGTTCGTTTGGAGGTCGTTGAAATGTCCCGTTCTTATTGATTAAAAACGTTCCATATTAATTGATTTCGTTGCGAGGTTTTGACCTCTATATGAGACGTTTTTCAAAGACTGCATTCATTTTTAAACAAACCATAACCTTTATTTCATCAATAAAGGTTTAAAAAGCTTTACGTAGATTATCAAATAATGATAATCTAAAATATCCTGTTTACACACGACCATTACATAATGGTTTACAATACAAATATGTTACAACAAAATAAGTTTCTTGAATGCAGTTTTTACACAATATCATACAAGCATGGACTCCAAATCTTGTCCTTATTTAAGTATGCGACAGCGGAAGCTCTTAATAATTACCTGAGAATAAACATGCTTAAAACGTCAACAAAAATGTTGGTGAGTTATAGGTTTAACCTATATATATCAAATCGTAACAATAGACCACAAGATTTCATATTTCAATACACATCCCATACATAGAGATAAAAATCATTCATATGGTGAACACCTGGTAACCGACAATAACAAGATGCATATATAAGAATATCCCCATCATTCCGGGACACCCTTCGGATATGATATAAATTTCGAAGTACTAAAGCATCCGGTACTTTGGATGGGGTTTGTTAGGCCCAATAGATCTATCTTTAGGATTCGCGTCAATTAGGGTGTCTGTTCCCTAATTCTTAGATTACCAGACTTAATAAAAAGGGGCATATTCGATTTCGATAATTCAACCATAGAATGTAGTTTCACGTACTTGTGTCTATTTTGTAAATCATTTATAAAACCTGCATGTATTCTCATCCCAAAAATATTAGATTTTAAAAGTGGGACTATAACTCACTTTCACAGATTTTTACTTCGTCGGGAAGTAAGACTTGGCCACTGGTTGATTCACGAACCTATAACAATATATACATATATATCAAAGTATGTTCAAAATATATTTACAACACTTTTAATATATTTTGATGTTTTAAGTTTATTAAGTCAGCTGTCCTCGTTAGTAACCTACAACTAGTTGTCCACAATTAGATGTACAGAAATAAATCGATAAATATTATCTTGAATCAATCCACGACCCAGTGTATACGTATCTCAGTATTGATCACAACTCAAACTATATATATTTTGGAATCAACCTCAACCCTGTATAGCTAACTCCAACATTCACATATAGAGTGTCTATGGTTGTTCCGAAATATATATAGATGTGTCGACATGATAGGTCGAAACATTGTATACGTGTCTATGGTATCTCAAGATTACATAATATATAATACAAGTTGATTAAGTTATGGTTGGAATAGATTTGTTACCAATTTTCACGTAGCTAAAATGAGAAAAATTATCCAATCTTGTTTTACCCATAACTTCTTCATTTTAAATCCGTTTTGAGTGAATCAAATTGCTATGGTTTCATATTGAACTCTATTTTATGAATCTAAACAAAAAAAGTATAGGTTTCTAGTCGGAAAAATAAGTTACAAGTCGTTTTTGTAAAGGTAGTCATTTCAGTCGAAAGAACGACGTCTAGATGACCATTTTAGAAAACATACTTCCACTTTGAGTTTAACCATAATTTTTGGATATAGTTTCATGTTCATAATAAAAATCATTTTCTCAGAATAACAACTTTTAAATCAAAGTTTATCATAGTTTTTAATTAACTAACCCAAAACAGCCCGCGGTGTTACTACGACGGCGTAAATCCGGTTTTACGGTGTTTTTCGTGTTTCCAGGTTTTAAATCATTAAGTTAGTAGTCTTGTTTTTACATATGTAGTTCATTGTTAATATAATTAATGATATGTTTACTTATCATAATATCATGTTAACTATATATATAACCATATATATGTCATCATATAGTTTTTTTCAAGTTTTAACGTTCGTGAATCACCGGTCAACTTGGCTGGTCAATTGTCTATATGAAACCTATTTCAATTAATCAAGTCTTAACAAGTTTGATTGCTTAACATGTTGGAAACATTTAATCATGTAAACATCAATCTCAATTAATATATATAAACATGGAAAAGTTCGGGTCACTACAGTACCTACCCGTTAAATAAATTTCGTCCCGAAATTTTAAGCTCTTGAAGGTGTTGACGAATCTTCTGGAAATAGATGCGGGTATTTCTTCTTCATCTGATCTTCACGCTCCCAGGTGAACTCGGGTCCTCTACGAGCATTCCATCGAACCTTAACAATTGGTATCTTGTTTTGCTTAAGTCTTTTAACCTCACGATCCATTATTTCGACGGGTTCTTCGATGAATTGGAGTTTTTCGTTGATTTGGATTTCATCTAACGGAATAGTGAGATCTTCTTTAGCAAAACATTTCTTCAAATTCGAGACGTGGAAAGTGTTATGTACAGCCGCGAGTTGTTGAGGTAACTCAAGTCGGTAAGCTACTGGTCCGACACGATCAATAATCTTGAATGGTCCAATATACCTTGGATTTAATTTCCCTCGTTTACCAAATCGAACAACGCCTTTCCAAGGTGAAACTTTAAGCATGACCATCTCTCCAATTTCAAATTCTATATCTTTTCTTTTAATGTCAGCGTAGCTCTTTTGTCGACTTTGGGCGGTTTTCAACCGTTGTTGAATTTGGATGATCTTCTCGGTAGTTTCTTGTATAATCTCCGGACCCGTAATCTGTCTATCCCCCACCTCACTCCAACAAATCGGAGACCTGCACTTTCTACCATAAAGTGCTTCAAACGGCGCCATCTCAATGCTTGAATGGTAGCTGTTGTTGTAGGAAAATTCTGCTAACGGTAGATGTCGATCCCAACTGTTTCCGAAATCAATAACACATGCTCGTAGCATGTCTTCAAGCGTTTGTATCGTCCTTTCGCTCTGCCCATCAGTTTGTGGATGATAGGCAGTACTCATGTCTAGACGAGTTCCTAATGCTTGCTGTAATGTCTGCCAGAATCTTGAAATAAATCTGCCATCCCTATCAGAGATAATAGAGATTGGTATTCCATGTCTGGAGACGACTTCCTTCAAATACAGTCGTGCTAATTTCTCCATCTTGTCATCTTCTCTTATTGGTAGGAAGTGTGCTGATTTGGTGAGACGATCAACTATTACCCAAATAGTATCAAAACCACTTGCAGTCCTTGGCAATTTAGTGATGAAATCCATGGTAATGTTTTCCCATTTCCATTCCGGGATTTCGGGTTGTTGAAGTAGACCTGATGGTTTCTGATGCTCAGCTTTGACCTTAGAACACGTCAAACATTCTCCTACGTATTTAGCAACATCGGCTTTCATACCCGGCCACCAAAAATGTTTCTTGAGATCCTTGTACATCTTCCCCGTTCCAGGATGTATTGAGTATCTGGTTTTATGAGCTTCTCTAAGTACCATTTCTCTCATATCTCCAAATTTTGGTACCCAAATCCTTTCAGCCCTATACCGGGTTCCGTCTTCCCGAATATTAAGATGCTTCTCCGATCCTTTGGGTATTTCATCCTTTAAATTTCCCTCTTTTAAAACTCCTTGTTGCGCCTCCTTTATTTGAGTAGTAATGTTATTATGAATCATTATATTCATAGATTTTACTCGAATGGGTTCTCTATCCTTCCTGCTCAAGGCATCGGCTACCACATTTGCCTTCCCCGGGTGGTAACGAATCTCAAAATCGTAATCATTCAATAATTCAATCCACCTACGCTGCCTCATATTCAGTTGTTTCTGATTAAATATGTGTTGAAGACTTTTGTGGTCGGTATATATAATACTTTTGACCCCATATAAGTAGTGCCTCCAAGTCTTTAATGCAAAAACAACCGCGCCTAATTCCAAATCATGCGTCGTATAATTTTGTTCGTGAATCTTCAATTGTCTAGACGCATAAGCAATCACCTTCGTTCGTTGCATTAATACACAACCGAGACCTTGCTTTGATGCATCACAATAAATCACAAAATCATCATTCCCTTCAGGCAATGACAATATAGGTGCCGTAGTTAGCTTTTTCTTCAATAACTGAAACGCTTTCTCTTGTTCATCATTCCATTCAAATTTCTTCCCTTTATGCGTTAATGCAGTCAAGGGTTTTGCTATTCTGGAAAAGTCTTGGATGAACCTTCTGTAGTAACCAGCTAGTCCTAAAAACTGGCGTATGTGTTTCGGAGTTTTCGGGGTTTCCCACTTTTCAACAGTTTCTATCTTTGCCGGATCCACCTTAATACCTTCTTTGTTCACTATGTGACCGAGGAATTGAACTTCTTCCAACCAAAATGCACACTTTGAAAACTTAGCGTACAATTCTTCCTTCCTCAATACTTCTAACACCTTTCTCAAATGTTCACCGTGTTCTTGGTCATTCTTTGAGTAAATAAGTATGTCATCAATGAAAACAATGACAAACTTATCAAGGTATGGTCCACACACTCGGTTCATAAGGTCCATGAACACAGCTGGTGCATTAGTTAAACCAAACGGCATGACCATAAACTCGTAATGACCGTAACGTGTTCTGAAAGCAGTCTTTGGAATATCATCTTCTTTCACCCGCATTTGATGATACCCGGAACGTAAGTCAATCTTTGAATAAACAGACGAGCCTTGTAGTTGATCAAATAAGTCGTCGATTCTCGGTAGTGGGTAGCGGTTCTTGATGGTAAGTTTGTTCAACTCTCGGTAGTCGATACACAACCTGAATGTACCATCTTTCTTCTTGACAAACAAAACAGGAGCTCCCCACGGTGATGTGCTTGGTCGAATGAAACCACGCTCTAAAAGTTCTTGTAATTGGCTTTGCAGTTCTTTCATCTCGCTGGGTGCGAGTCTGTAAGGAGCACGAGCTATTGGTGCAGCTCCTGGTACAAGATCTATTTGAAATTCAACGGATCGATGTGGGGGTAATCCCGGTAATTCTTTCGGAAATACATCGGGAAATTCTTTTGCAATGGGAACATCATTGATGCTCTTTTCTTCAGTTTGTACTTTCTCGACGTGTGCTAGAACAGCATAGCAACCTTTTCTTATTAGTTTTTGTGCCTTCAAATTACTAATAAGATGTAGCTTCGTGTTGCCCTTTTCTCCGTACACCATTAAGGGTTTTCCTTTTTCTCGTATAATGCGAATTGCATTTTTGTAACAAACGATCTCCGCTTTCACTTCTTTCAACCAGTCCATACCGATTATCACATCAAAACTCCCTAACTCTACTGGTATCAAATCAATCTTAAATGTTTCGCTAACCAGTTTAATTTCTCGATTCCGACATATATTATCTGCTGAAATTAATTTACCATTTGCTAATTCGAGTAAAAATTTACTATCCAAAGGCGTCAATGGACAACTTAATTTAGCACAAAAATCTCTACTCATATAGCTTCTATCCGCACCCGAATCAAATAAAACGTAAGCAGATTTATTGTCAATAAGAAACGTACCCGTAACAAGCTCCGGGTCTTCCTGTGCCTCTACCGCATTAATATTGAAAACTCTTCCACGGCCTTGTCCATTCGTGTTCTCCTGGTTCGGGCAATTTCTAATAATGTGGCCTGGTTTTTCACATTTATAACAAACTACATTGGCATAACTTGCTCCGACACTACTTGCTCCGCCATTACTCGTTCCGACACCATTTGTTCCTTTCGTTCTATTAACCCCTGGTCCGTAGACCTCACACTTCGCCGCGCTATGACCATTTCTTTTACACTTGTTGCAAAATTTGGTGCAGAACCCCAAGTGATTCTTTTCACACCTTTGGCATAGTTGCTTCTGATTGTTGTTGTTGTTGCGGTTATTATTGTTGTTGGGATGATTGTTGTAGTTGCTGTTGTTGTTGTTGTTGTTGTTGGGCCGTTTGTTGTAGTTGCGATTGATGTTGCGATTGTTGGGATAATTGTTGCGATTATTGTTGTAATTGCTGTTGTTGTTGTATTGGTGATTCTTATCACCGTTTTCCTCCCACTTTCTTTTGACTTGCTTCACATTGGCCTCTTCAGCAGTCTGTTCTTTAATTCTTTCTTCAATCTGGTTCACTAGTTTGTGAGCCATTCTACATGCCTGTTGTATGGAGGCGGGCTCGTGTGAACTTATATCTTCTTGGATTCTTTCCGGTAATCCTTTCACAAACGCGTCGATCTTCTCTTCCTCATCTTCGAATGCTCCCGGACACAATAGGCACAATTCTGTGAATCGTCTTTCGTACGTGGTAATATCAAATCCTTGGGTTCGTAACCCTCTAAGTTCTGTCTTGAGCTTATTGACCTCGGTTCTGGGACGGTACTTCTCGTTCATCAAGTGCTTGAATGCTGACCACGGTAGTGCGTACGCATCATCTTGTCCCACTTGCTCTAGATAGGTATTCCACCATGTTAACGCAGAACCTGTGAAGGTATGCGTAGCGTACTTCACTTTGTCCTCTTCAGTACACTTACTTATGGCAAACACCGATTCAACCTTCTCGGTCCACCGTTTCAATCCAATCGGTCCTTCGGTTCCATCAAATTCCAAAGGTTTGCAGGCAGTGAATTCTTTGTAGGTGCATCCTACACGATTTCCTGTACTGCTAGATCCAAGGTTATTGTTGGTATGTAGCGCAGCCTGTACTGCGGCTATGTTTGAAGCTAGAAAAGTACGGAATTCCTCTTCATTCATATTCACGGTGTGTCGAGTAGTCGGTGCCATTTCCTTCAAAATAGTTAAATGGAACAAGTTAATCATACAGAATATTAAGAGTAGTTAATAGTATTTCGTAGCATAATATGAACTCATTTATAAAAGCTTTTTCTTCATATTAGCGTTTTATAAGTTTAAATTCGGGTAGTACCTACCCGTTAAGTTCATACTTAGTAGCTAATATACAATTCAACTACTACAATTCTATATGAAAAACTGATTATAATAATATTTCGCGTTCAAACTTTTATACAATATTTTACAAACTTACAATACCGCTTATTTTACATAAAGCATGAAATATAGCACACAATAACTTTGATACAAGATAGTTGTGAAGACAATTCTAGCTAGTACACAAGTCGTTCAGCAAAGGCAATAAAGACACGTAATTCATACGTCCAGAAACAAGTCATGCATTCTGGTTTTACTAGGACTACTTCCCATCCTTGGTCTTGTGCAACATAACCGTTATGGCCGTTGATAAGACAGCGTGTTGTAACGTCATCAAAGGGACGAGGGTTACGTAATGTCCAACAGTCCCGTAATAATCTAAAAACCTCATTTCTTACCCCAATTACCGACTCCGTCACTTGTGGAAACGTTTTGTTTAATAGTTGTAGCCCGATGTTCTTGTTCTCACTTTGGTGAGAAGCGAACATTACTAATCCGTAAGCATAACATGCTTCTTTATGTTGCATGTTAGCCGCTTTTTCTAAATCACGAAGTCCAATATTCGGATATATTGAGTCAAAATAATTTCTTAACCCGTTGCGTAAAATAGCATTTGGGTTCCCCGCAATATATGCGTCAAAGTAAACACATCGTAACTTTTGGGTTTCCCAATGTGATATCCCCCATCTTTCAAACGAAAGTCTCTTATAAACCAAGACATTCTTGGAACGTTCTTCGAATGTCTTACAAACTGATCTCGCCTTAAATAGTTGTGCCGAAGAATTCTGGCCGACTCTAGACAAGATTTCATCAATCATGTCTCCGGGTAGGTCTCTTAAAATATTGGGTTGTCTATCCATTTTGTGTTTTTAAACTGTAAAATAGACAAGAGTTAGATTCATAAAAAAAATACTTATTAATACAAGCAATTTTTACATATATCATAAAGCATAAGAACACTATATTCCATATATTACACCACACGAATACAACTATCTTATTCCGACTCGCTCGTTTCTTCTTTTTCGGTTTTGGTTCGTTTTGCCAAGTTTCTAGGGATATATGATGTTCCCCTAATACGAGCCATCGTTGTCCACATTGGTTTAGAAAAACCTGGTGGTTTAGAGGTTCCCGGGTCATTGTTACAACTTAAGGACTTCGGGGGTTGACGATACATATAAAGTTCATCGGGGTTGGAATTAGATTTCTCTATTTTTATGCCCTTTCCCTTATTATTTTCTTTTGCCTTTTTAAATTCAGTTGGGGTAATTTCTATAACATCATCGGAATTCTCATCGGAATCCGATTCATCGTAGAATTGGTAATCCTCCCAATATTTTGCTTCCTTGGCGGAAACACCATTGACCATAATTAACTTTGGTCGGTTGGTTGAGGATTTTCTTTTACTTAACCGTTTTATTATTTCCCCCACCGGTTCTATTTCTTCATCCGGTTCCGATTCTTCTTCCGGTTCCGATTCTTCTTCCAGTTCCGACTCTTCTTCCGGTTCCTCTTCGGGAACTTGTGAATCAGTCCACAAATCATTCCAATTTACATTTGACTCTTCATTATTATTAGGTGAGTCAATGGGACTTGTTCTAGAGGTAGACATCTATCACATAATATCAAACACGTTAAGAGATTAATATATCACATAATATTCATATGTTAAAAATATATAGTTTCCAACAAAAATGTTAAGCAATCATTTTTAAAGAAAACACGGTCGAAGTCCAGACTCACTAATGCATCCTAACAAACTCGATAAGACACACTAATGCAAATTTTCTGGTTCTCTAAGACCAACGCTCGGATACCAACTGAAATGTCCCGTTCTTATTGATTAAAAACGTTCCATATTAATTGATTTCGTTGCGAGGTTTTGACCTCTATATGAGACGTTTTTCAAAGACTGCATTCATTTTTAAACAAACCATAACCTTTATTTCATCAATAAAGGTTTAAAAAGCTTTACGTAGATTATCAAATAATGATAATCTAAAATATCCTGTTTACACACGACCATTACATAATGGTTTACAATACAAATATGTTACAACAAAATAAGTTTCTTGAATGCAGTTTTTACACAATATCATACAAGCATGGACTCCAAATCTTGTCCTTATTTAAGTATGCGACAGCGGAAGCTCTTAATAATTACCTGAGAATAAACATGCTTAAAACGTCAACAAAAATGTTGGTGAGTTATAGGTTTAACCTATATATATCAAATCGTAACAATAGACCACAAGATTTCATATTTCAATACACATCCCATACATAGAGATAAAAATCATTCATATGGTGAACACCTGGTAACCGACAATAACAAGATGCATATATAAGAATATCCCCATCATTCCGGGACACCCTTCGGATATGATATAAATTTCGAAGTACTAAAGCATCCGGTACTTTGGATGGGGTTTGTTAGGCCCAATAGATCTATCTTTAGGATTCGCGTCAATTAGGGTGTCTGTTCCCTAATTCTTAGATTACCAGACTTAATAAAAAGGGGCATATTCGATTTCGATAATTCAACCATAGAATGTAGTTTCACGTACTTGTGTCTATTTTGTAAATCATTTATAAAACCTGCATGTATTCTCATCCCAAAAATATTAGATTTTAAAAGTGGGACTATAACTCACTTTCACAGATTTTTACTTCGTCGGGAAGTAAGACTTGGCCACTGGTTGATTCACGAACCTATAACAATATATACATATATATCAAAGTATGTTCAAAATATATTTACAACACTTTTAATATATTTTGATGTTTTAAGTTTATTAAGTCAGCTGTCCTCGTTAGTAACCTACAACTAGTTGTCCACAATTAGATGTACAGAAATAAATCGATAAATATTATCTTGAATCAATCCACGACCCAGTGTATACGTATCTCAGTATTGATCACAACTCAAACTATATATATTTTGGAATCAACCTCAACCCTGTATAGCTAACTCCAACATTCACATATAGAGTGTCTATGGTTGTTCCGAAATATATATAGATGTGTCGACATGATAGGTCGAAACATTGTATACGTGTCTATGGTATCTCAAGATTACATAATATATAATACAAGTTGATTAAGTTATGGTTGGAATAGATTTGTTACCAATTTTCACGTAGCTAAAATGAGAAAAATTATCCAATCTTGTTTTACCCATAACTTCTTCATTTTAAATCCGTTTTGAGTGAATCAAATTGCTATGGTTTCATATTGAACTCTATTTTATGAATCTAAACAAAAAAAGTATAGGTTTCTAGTCGGAAAAATAAGTTACAAGTCGTTTTTGTAAAGGTAGTCATTTCAGTCGAAAGAACGACGTCTAGATGACCATTTTAGAAAACATACTTCCACTTTGAGTTTAACCATAATTTTTGGATATAGTTTCATGTTCATAATAAAAATCATTTTCTCAGAATAACAACTTTTAAATCAAAGTTTATCATAGTTTTTAATTAACTAACCCAAAACAGCCCGCGGTGTTACTACGACGGCGTAAATCCGGTTTTACGGTGTTTTTCGTGTTTCCAGGTTTTAAATCATTAAGTTAGTAGTCTTGTTTTTACATATGTAGTTCATTGTTAATATAATTAATGATATGTTTACTTATCATAATATCATGTTAACTATATATATAACCATATATATGTCATCATATAGTTTTTTTCAAGTTTTAACGTTCGTGAATCACCGGTCAACTTGGCTGGTCAATTGTCTATATGAAACCTATTTCAATTAATCAAGTCTTAACAAGTTTGATTGCTTAACATGTTGGAAACATTTAATCATGTAAACATCAATCTCAATTAATATATATAAACATGGAAAAGTTCGGGTCACTACAGTCGTTTTGGGAACATTTCCACTATTAAGAACCGAAACAATCGATTTCACTATCTTGAATGGTAATTCACGATTCAATGTCCTTTTTGGACGAGCAGCGTTAGCAAAGTTTGGAGCGATAACATCAATGGCCCATGCAGAGATCAGATTCCCAACTCCTAACAGAGTAGCTGCCATACACTCACAGTCTGTGGCACCAACAAGGGAACGATCCACATTTGGAAGCATACCAGAAGGCAATATGAATCAGAGGAGGAGAAATCGGTTGTTCAGGGAAGATGAGGTTCAGGAGTTTTTCATTTCATAATCAAGTGTTTGGCCGGACAGCGCTGGGTGCTCGGCGTATGAAGAAACAATTTGTTATCATTTTTATCAAGAGCAGAATTTATCATTTCAATAAATGCAGTTGATTAGCATTTTCTGAAGAGCAACGTGTATCAATTTACTGTAGACCATTATGGTCATTTTTACAGTGCATGTATTCGCAATAAGCATACACTAAACATTCATGATGTACTAATTAGGCTTGATCCACCTAAATTCGTCATCAATCGTTTATGTATTTCTCAGTACTGATCAATAAATTTTATATTTTTCTTAAACAAAGTGCTACCCGTGACAAATGTAGAACATTGCATTTATATCCTGCCCACAGAAGGAGTGTATTTTTATACCTTCGATGGCGGAAGCTTTTGTACCGGCCAGCAAAAGGCACAAGGGATCAGCTAGAAAACGTTTAAGTTTTACTAGAACGCACCGAGGCATGATACAAAACTCAGATACTTGTCATGACAAACATTATAAAAAACTTATTTCACAGAACGAAGTTCTATATTTTATATGAAGGCAAAAATATTCAGCAATTCTTCCTCATAACTTTATGATGGAAGGCGTATGACGGACAAGTCACTAACTCATAATTAATATTTATGTAATATTTCAAAAAATTCTTCCTCATATACTTTATGACGGAAGGCGTACGGCAGAAAGATTATTTTATAATCACTCTTCAAAGAACACTCCATAACTATTCCCCATCAATTTGATGATGGAAGGCGTGTAACATACTTTAAATATCCTATTAATTGTGTGAAGGCATAATATTTGTAAAGTGGGATTTCAATTTTGCATGTGATATTCCTTTGACAGAAGTTAACAGTGCACAACGTTCAAAAACAAATTACCTTAAAAATGCTTTGTTCAGTTGTACAATACACAGTTGTACATAAAATTTTATGATATGCTTCGTGCATAGCCGATACGTTATACATAACAAATATTAAAGTATTTGGTGCAAGCCCACAAGCAAGGCATAATCACTACAATAAGCGTATATTTAGGGCATTCAAGTTATCAATGTTTATTACAAACGGTTGCTGATCAAATGGTTAGAAATTTATGAAAATTTAACATTGAGCACATCCTGAGCAGAGGACTCCTCTCTGCTGCATACTTCATCATAAACATCTATCTTCAGATTAATCAATCTGTCTCTAGTTTCATCAACCTTCTCCAGGGTTCCAGGAGGCATCAGATTCGTAATAGCAGCGGGAAGAGACGTGTTTGAAGCAAGGCGTCTGGTTAATTTATCTGTCACATCAGCAATAGCATGGGTGCGTATAGCATCAACATAATCATTGTAGAGATTCCCTACAAGACTGGATCCAAGCACCTTCGCTATCAAACCCGGTATACCCTTCTTAAGCTCGACAAAATTGCTCTCACCCTTCTTCGCCCTCTGGAGAAGCATAGCAGACTTTTCCCTTTATGCAGATAGCTGCTTTTCCAACTCAGCAATCTTCAGCTGATCTTTGTGACGACCCAGAAATTTCCGACCAAATTAAAACTTAATCTTTATATGTTCCAACACAATAAGCAAAGCCTGTAATGTTGAGTCTCGAAATGTTTGAACTGTTTATATAGATTCATTTAACCTGTGACTATTTCTGACGATTCACGAACAATTGTGTGTAAATAAATATGTAAATATATATACATGTATAAATATAAGAGTGCATATTAAGTTGTATTAATAAAATACAAAATAATCATTTGAATTGAAAATGTAAAATAATGTACAAGATAATTAAGATTAAAATTTATTTATGATTTAAACGAATTCTTATTTTTATTTATTATCATTTTTATGATATTATTTAGTTATTTTATTAGAATTATTATTAATATTATTAGGGTATTTACTATTAATATTTATTAAAAATAAAAATAGGGAATCCCATTATGTTAGAAGTAACTATCAATTTTTTTTCTTTTTCTTCACATGAAAATAATTTACGTACTTCATGTCTCCAGTTTGTTACAAGTCTACTTCACAAATCAATTGGAAATCAATTTAACTGTTAAATCATGTACCTAATCAATCTATATAAGTTACAAACTGCAATTTGAGTTGAAAACAAAGAAAACCCAGAAAATAAGCTCGACACTCTGTACATTCATCTTTTTCACCATATTTTGATTTAGAACAAATTTTCAAAATGTAATAATGCAGTCATGTTAGGAATCGTCTATCTAAACTATCTGTAAGTTTTCAATCCTCAATTCTTTCTATTAATTTCTAATTTGAGAGTCAAAGTTTTGGTTTTCAAAGTCAACTAAGCGTTCTTGAATCAAATTCGAGTTTGTTTTGATATCTCCAGTTAATTTGATGATCCATAAAGATTATAGGAATGATTTACAACACAATTCATGTTGTAATCATAACCTATAACACTCTTAATCTAAAAATCAATTTTTGAGTTCTTGAGTTCTTCACAGTGATATACACTAACGTGAATTCGAAACAAATTTCAAAAACTAAAAATGTAGAGTTGTTAGGAATCATTTACTTAAACTTCCTGCAAAATCTCAAGTTCCAATTCTTGATAACGAATTCGAATTTGCGAGTCAAAGTTAAATTGTCAAAAGTCAACTGTTTTGTTCTTGGAGAAATTAGAGCTTGTTTTGATGTTTTAAGTTCAATTGACGATTTCAATAGTTTTTAGGAATGATTTGAAACATGTTTCATGTTGTAAAGATTGTCCAAAACGAACTCAAAATTGAAAACAAAATTTTTTTTTTCTTGGCTACTAGCAAGCAGTAGGATTTTTTTTTTGTTTTTTTTTTCTCATTTTTTTTATATCATGAACACATTTTTATTTTTTGTTTCATGTTTGTTTAGAAGTCCTAAAATCATTTTGATGATTGACTATTAAGAATGAAGTTGTTTGATTGTTTAGATTTTGGTGAAGAAGATGAAGTGTGTTGAAACATGTAATAGATAAATATTTGAGTTTGTATTATAAATCAGAAAAACTGAAATGGAGGAATGGTTAAGGGTGTTGATGAGTGAATGAGAGGTCTCGGGTTCGAGCCCGGCTTGGTGCAGTTTTTTTAAAACTGACTCCTAAGGTAGTTTTATACTTTTAAAAATTATTATTATTATTAATATTATTATTATTATCCTTAGGTATTTCTACAATTATTAATTTTACAAAACAAAAGATATATATGTAAATATATTATTACATAAAATATACTAATATTACGTAAAATTATGTTTCAACTAATATTATTGATATAACATTAATTAAATATCAAATAAGTATCATAATATATTATAAGAATAATTAACACATAACAAATATATAAACTTAATTGATTTATACTATAATGTGTTAATACTTGATATAGGTTCGTGAATCCGAGGCCAACCCTGCATTGTTCAATGTCGTCATATGTATTTTTACTACAAAATACAGTATTGTGAGTTTCATTTACCTTTTTACCCTTTATATTTTTGGGCTGAGAATACATGCGCAACTTTTATAACTGTTTTACGAAATAGACACAAGTAATCGAAATTACGTTCTATGGTTGAATGACCGAAACTGAATATGCCTCTTTTTATTAAGTCTGATAATCTAAGAATTAGGGAACAGACACCCTAATTGACGCGAACTCTAAAGATAGATCTATCGGGCCCAACAAGCCCCATCCAAAGTACCGGATGCTTTAGTACTTCGAAATTTATATCATGTCCGAAGGAGGATCCCGAAATGATGGGGATATTCTTATATGCATATTGTGAATGTCGGTTACCAGGTGTTCAATCCATATGAATGATATTTTTGTCTCTATGCATGGGATGTATGATTATGAGAAATGGAAGTATGAAATCTTGTGGTCTATTAAAATTATGAAATGATTCTTTATGATAAACTAATGAACTCACCAACCTTTTGGTTGACACTTTAAAGCATGTTTATTCTCAGGTACGAAAGAAATCTTCCGCTGTGCATTTGCTCATATTAGAGATATTACTTGGAGTCATTCATGACATATTTCAAAAGATGTTGCATTCGAGTCGTTGAGTTCATCAAGATTATTATTAATTCAATTATATTTGGATATATTATGAAATGCTTTACATGCCTGTCAACTGTCGATGTAACGAAAGTTTGTCTTTTAAAAACGAATGCAATATTTGTAAAATTTATCATATAGAGGTCAATTACCTCGCGATGTAATCAACTGTTGTGAATCGTTTGTAATCGATATGAACTTCGTCCGGATGGATTAGGACGGGTCTCTACAATCTTCCTCAACCCTTTTCTTTTCAGCATCCACCAACTTGTCTTTCTCCTCTTTCAGGGCAGTATCAGTATCTAGAGCATTTTTTAGCTCAGTCTCCTTAGCTTTTATTGTTTTCTGAGGCGTCACTCAAGGCACGCTCAGCATCAGCAGCTCTCTTACGAGCATTTGCACCTTCAGCTATATCTTTATGGGCTAAGGCAAGAATAGACTCCTGATGTTACTGCTGTTGGAGGATGGACTCTGGCTGATTAGTTAGTAACAAGTGAGTAGCAGCAGTTGATTCCCTGAGTTGTTCAGAACGGAGAGCGTTTAAATGAGGTTTCAACTCAGGGATAGCACAACCCTGCAACATCAAAATATTATGATTAAATATTGCAAGATTACATAAATAAATTGCAGGTACAGGCATACAGATGATTTAATCGTTAATACCTGAAGAGCAGTTGCAAAACCTTTGCTCTTAGTAGCAGGATAATCAATGAGTGCCTGCAACGTACTAACATGAGCAGGAACTTGTAGCACTTGCACATTTGATGATGTGACAGCAGGGTTGCCAGTGTTGGGAGGAGGAGAACGATAAGAGGCATTGTCCTCCACCCTCTGTTCAAACTCAGATTCATTAAAGGGAGTGAAGTTGTAGTCTGGAGTTTTTAGTGTTTTATCTCCTTCACTCTCACGGTTTTCCTCCGACACCCGTTCACCACCCTCAGTAGCCTTCAATTGGCTATCATCAGATTCGGCTAAAATCACTAACAAGAACAAATTAGCATTATGAACAAACATAACAGTTATAAGCAAAAAGCATGTGCATTATCGAGAAAGAGCAGAATGGACATACTTCTTCTGCGTTTCTGCTTTTGATCCCCCTTTGTACTTTTTACCCTCTTAGAGCCTATGCTCTTCTTCCTTGTCTTTTGGGTTGGAGGGGGGGGGGGGGGGTGGGGTTTGTTTCACCCGTGATATCAACCGAACATGATGTCTCCTGCTCGATGGTGGTTGTTCGTCCGCTGTCCGCTCAGTGTCTGTCTCTTCAGATCCAGATTCACTGTCCGAGCTACTAACAATGATTTCTTTCCCCTTTTCACCAGCAGCATCAGCAGCAGCTTTAGCCTCAGCTGCAGCTCTCTCCGCCTCTAGCTCTTCAGTCGTTTTGTCACGAGCAATGACCTCCACATCATCATCAAGATCAACGGATAAAAGAGCAGAACGAACCTGCATCACGGAGTTGGCTGCAAAAATTGAACATGAACAGCAATATAAACAAACATGACAAGCAGTAGAAACACATTTATATATAATAGGATGATCATATCACATCCTACCCTGGTTTTTCTCACGAAGTACTGGCACAGAAGTGCTCGGCCATTCTTGACTCACTTTGCACAGCACAAGAATTCCCTCATACCTTTAGTATGATCTGGGCGGAAGGCGGAGCTCTTTCAAGCTATTTACTATCCGCTGCTCTGCGGCAGAAATCTTCACATCCTTTCCTACACCAGCATCCATAGGTCCCCATTCTCGGACAACAGAGTACTCCTCCAGGATAACAGTCTCATCAACAAAGAAAAATGGACTTTTCCAGTCCTTCAAATTTGAAACTCTATTTGTACCAACAAAATGAGTATTTAGCTTACTATCAATAGTAAGCCATCAGTCACTAATTGTGCGAATTCTAAACAAAGAGATAAAAAACTTTAATGCGAGGCTTTATATTAATAGCATTGCAGTACATTTCAAAAAGGATGATTTTTTGAAGGCCATGAGGATGCATCTGACTAAGACAGGCCTTATAATATCTAAAAAGGCGAAGAAGAAAATTAGTAAGGGGAACACGGAGGTTGCCGTGGGTAATTTGTAAGGCGTATAAAGTAATTTTTCCATCAGGAGGGTTGTCAGCAGTTTGTTTGTTGGTGGGAAGAACAGGGTTGTATTGATTAAGATGGCGGAAGGCAATCTTTAAACCATATAAATATTCACTTGTCAATGATGAGGCCATCATGCTAACTTCTGGAATGTCAGCGGTATTTGACGAAGAAGGCTTATCGTGTTCTTGGAAAGTACTTGGAGTAGAAGCCATGATAATACAGTAAAAAGATATCAACAAGAAGAAAATAGCAAAAGGATGAAGTATAACTGACCTTGGAAAGATGCTAAACCTTAAAAAGTTGAAAATTGAAGAATGCAATGAAGATTTGGGGAGAAATATGCTTTTCAGATCTTGGCAAAGGTAAAAAAGTGAAGGTAAAAGGGTTATGACGGTTTATATAGGAGTTCATCGATGCAATTTTTATGGCCACGATTAAGACACGTGTATGGGTGAGTTTAAATGTGGGGTACGAAATAACACTTTTACAGCTGGAGGTGCGTGAAGGATCTCAACCGTGCAAAATTAATCATAACAGCGTCAGAAAAATTCGTCTACATTTAATGCCTATAATATTTTCCCCGATGCAAATGGGCAGTGAACAGGCTAGTTTGGCATGCGTTATCAAAAGTTTAACAACTTAATCATTTTTAAACGCTTAAGTCATTAAACTAGGGGGACTTAATGGTGTATCCTATCATATACACGCATAAAAGGCATAATGGTTGCATAAAAGTAGCATCAGGAAGACTGGAAACAACAGTTTTGTGGAGTTATCCATCCAGCGTTCTCCGCTGTACAGGCTGCTCCGTCATGCGTAAGCCCTGAAGGCCGCCTAGCGCGTAAGCCCTGGCCGGAGAACGCCACCTTCAGCGTAAATTTTGGATCACAAGTAACAGAACGTATCATCATCTGACACGTGTCCCCGAGTGATCTGGTGGATCTAATACTATAAATAGACCCCTTGGGTCGTCATTTTACACAGTTCAATCATTCTGACAACTTTGAGAGATGAGACTTCACTTCTCTTTCTCTCTCTACTTTCTCTCACTAGAAGTTATCCGGCTAGCACTTTTACACTCTACGGATGACAGATTGATTAATCCACCCCACAAGTTTCTACACTTGTGACCGGGTCTGCAGGGATTATTTCCCAAGGGTAAAAATCAATCGGCAACACTCCGTCCTCCTAAAGCTAGATTACTTCTAGTATCTTGTTGACACGCTAAGACTTACCTCATAAGGAAATAGGTGTTAACACTAACAAAATGCTAGTTAACTGTTCCTAGCTAACTGTTAATTCCTTATTACATTTATTTATCACAATTTAATTATCGTAATTTTAATTCTCGCAATTTTATTTATCGTCATTTAATTTTTGTTATTTATTTTACGCACTTTATTTATCGTCATTTAAATACTGTTATTTACGCATTTTAAATATCGGGACACGTATACAATGTTTTGACATATCATATCGACGTCATCTATATATATTATTTGGAATAACCATAGGCACTCTATATGCGGTAATGTTCGAGTTAGCTATACAGGGTTGAGGTTGATTCTCAAATAATATATATACTTTGAGTTATGATCGAGTCTGAGACATGTATATAATGGGTCAAGACACGTATTAATTAATTCGAATATTATATATTAAACTATATATGAATTGTTGAACTACTAATTGTGGACTACTAACTGTGGACTAATAAAATTGGACAATTAAAATGAATTAAAATATTGATTATAACATATGAAAATAAACATTTCTTCAAGTTTGCTACTTGATTTCATCTTAAACCTCATTTGTATCTTGACGATTACAATCTACGTTCAAACCTTTCATGATTCTTGAAAATACCTCAATCGGGAGGATGAACCAACCGCAATTCATCTACGGAAGAAAAGATTGATGCATATAGTTATGCACCTGAAAACACTCGGAACCTGAGTAAACATTTCACACGTATCTTTGCTATCTCCTTTGGCATTGTTATTACCGAAAATAACATTGCAATTCTTTTTTTCAAATTAGCCAATTTTGTCATAGCTCCATCAAGTCAACTTCGACTTCTCAGTCGAAACAGTCTTATTATAACCTCGATATTGAAATGTCCCGTTCATATTGATTATAAACGTTCCATATTAATTGATTTCGTTGCGAGGTTTTGACCTCTATATGAGACGTTTTTCAAAGACTGCATTCATTTTTAAAACAACCATAACCTTTATTTTATCAATAAAGGTTTTAAAAACATTACGTAGATTATCAAATAATGATAATCTAAAATATACTGTTTACACACGACCATTACATAATGGTTTATAATAGAAATATATTACATCGACATATGTTTCTTGAATGCAGTTTTTACACAATATCATACAAACATGGACTCCAAATCTTGTCCTTATTTTAGTATGCAACAGCAGAAGCTCTTAGTATTCACCTGAGAATAAACATGCTTTAAACGTCAACAAAAATGTTGGTGAGTTATAGGTTTAACCTATATATATCAAATCGTAACAATAGACCACAAGATTTCATATTTCAATACACATCCCGTACATAGTATAACGACCCTAATTTTTCCATTCTATATTTTTCCAATATTAAAAGCCCAAACAATATAATTAAAACTTAATGATTAAACTTTAATCAACAATTGTTAAGTGTTAAGAGTTAGAAAACATATTAATTAACTTTGTACAAAAATTGACAAGTTAATAAAAGATGAAAATAATAAACTTTTAGTCGACACTCACTGCTAATTAAAATTTATGCATTTATGTAATATTATAACTAATAACCTATAAGTAATAAATAAAAAGTGACATTTATATAAATAATAAAACAATTGGGAACTAAATATATACAAGTCATGAATTAGTAAAAAGAAAATAATACTTATCATGTAGTAAATGTAAAAATAATAATAATAATAATAATAATAATAATAGTAATAATAATGAGACTAAAAAAATCTTACATCCTTATGTTGACTAAAAATAAAGTGTAAACTAGTACATCCTTATGTTGACTAATTATAAACTAGTACCACCTATTGTTGACTAAAAATTATAAAACAAAATAAAATCATTAATTAGAACATCCTTATGTTGACTAACACTCTAATACTTGCACTATATAAACACCTAGTTTCTCATTCACAAATCACACCAAAATCCTCTCTCAAAAACAATCTCTCCCTCTCCCTCTCTTGTGGTATTCGGATCTTCAAGCTTGTTCTTCGTGTTCTTCAAGAATCTTCAAGGAGTTCTTCAAGATTTTCAAGGCTTTGATCTTCCATCTTCATCGTGTTCATCTTTTCTTTGTTAATTATCTTGAATCTTCAAAGGTATAACATAAACCCTAAACTATTTACATAAACTTTGATCTTTGATAATTCATATTCATATTATAAACTTGTTATTCATAAGTATATACATAAACACACCTAGATTTATATATGCATATATACATGTAAAAAAAAATATTTATATATATATATATATACATATATATACGAATTATATATACATATACATATTAAAACCTTAAACCCTAATTACACCTAAACTATAATTCTTAAACCCTAATTAATTAAACTCTAAACATTTATGAAACCCTAGGACATTAATTACTAAACCCTAGTTATTAATTACTACTTTAATTAACTAACCCTAATTAATGAAACCCTAATACTACTTATACTAGTACTTAACATGTATACACTATTACTATTACTAGCACCTATAACCTACTAATTATATTGTAGCACAAAAACATTTTGGGATATGTATTAGAGATGTATAGATCTTCGAACTTTCTTGACGAATGGTTTCTACGAGATTCTAGGCAGAGGGTTTGGATTTCCGATTTAAAGGGTCCTATGGCTCAAGCCCCTAGATCTAAATTAGCCATTCGAAGGGAAAGGGGTGATTGGAAGATTATCTAATACGGCAAGTATCCTAAAATGGAAACACTCATAAAAGTAGAAACTCTCTAGTCATAGAAACTTAGTAAAATAAGAAACTTTCTAAAAATAGAAACTTTATAAAAATAGTAACTTACTAGGAATAGAAACTTAGTAAAACAAACTATACTTAAACACATACTTAAACTTAAACATGGACAAAACACTTAACTACTCTTAAATGTCAATAGGTTGACTTTCCTGCTCACTCGTTCAACTCTCTATTCCGAGGAATAACTCTCTCTACTTACTAAGGTGAATTCATAGCCCCACTCTTTATTGCTAGCAAACTTATTTAACTTTTTGGGGTGAGACACATGCTGCTTTTACTATTTACAATTTAGACACAAGTACCAACTGTTAAAACTATGCTATACCCGGCTATGTCCGACTAAGTCCCTACAGTGATATTTTTAAGTGCTGCGGCATGCTTATTTATTGGGGGTAGGCCTATCGGGAGTAACGTCCCCGATACATTTGACCGCGATGTCTTTGTATTACTTAATAATGATTTAAACATGGTGATAAGGTACTGCCAACTTATCATCGGGGCAACAAAACGAACGTTTAGTCTAAATATCACGCACTGGCATAACTTTTTGATCCTGCGGGAGATCAACGTTACAAACTAAATCTTGTGGTCTAAAACAATGATAACTACTTTTGTTAAACCTATGAATTTCACTCAACCTTTTTGGTTGACACTTTAGCATGTTTTGTCTCAGGTGCTGTTTGATTCAAGCTTTCTTATCTACTACTTATGTGATGCTACTTGGACTTAGGATCAAGAGATATCGCATTTATTACCTCTGCATATGAACAATTACTTTTTCGTTATTTCCATTATTGTAACGACATTTCATTTTCCGCTGCGTACTTAATAAAGTTAAATTTTCTCATTTAGTATTGTTCTCGTATTATAATATGTTGGTTTATTTGATATTAGTAACGTTTCTTCCAGACCCTATTGGGAGGACGTTACAGATTGGTATCAGAGCATAACCAGGCTGTTATAGAGAACTAGGATTGCATTTTTATGTGTGCCTTACTTGCTAGCTAGGGTGCCTTAGCAATCTAGGAAACTATAACCTTTCCTGCCTTAGACTTAAAGCACTTAGGATTGCCTTATAATCTTAACAATCATGCTTTACCAAACTTGACTTAAAGATTCTAATCAAAGTCTCTTTCCTAATGTAGGACTACAACTTTCCTTGACCATAGTGCCTTTAATTGTTGCCTTTAACTGTTAAATGCTACACTATACTTTAGAAACTTTACTTATCTTAGAATGCCGAGCTAATCTAAGAACTCTGCTCACTTTCCTGAGTACTATCCAATTACACCACCACATCTAAATGCGACACAATGATTTCAGAAATTCTTGACATTCATAAGTCATCTATCATGGTTATGTGTATTACATATGTATTACATGAAATATTATCCATGATTTTGAAACTCTTATAATTGTTAATACTCAAAATCAAACGTATATAACTCCCTATTATATCACGTACCTATATGCCTTATGCCTTCATGCATCGGTTTGCGAATCGAAAAATTTCATTGGGCTATCACAGTATACGAATTGAAAGTCTTTAATCAAAAGATTATTAGATTACATACTTATCACTTTATGATCTCGACACGTCATACTGCCATTATTAAAGTATAGACACATCATATCTTATTATATCTTATCGTATCTATCCCAATAGATTTTGTCTAACACTTTTCCTAAATTCCCACCGTAAATTACGGAAATCTTTTTGCTATATACACGTATTCGAGGAGACGGATATATCATCCAGTATTCAACACTAATCTCATATCAAAAACCCTATTCAAAACACATAATATGAATTCCTCGAACTCTTCGAGCTCCAATGGCAGCGTAACCGGAATGAACGAACCAATCAGCCATCATCTATTTTGGATGAATTGGGGATGGGTTCGTAGTAAACTTAATCAATGGAGACAAGAAGAAGGTGATCCCTTCCACCAACCGAATTCACCTCTTGGTGAAGAACCTGAAGCACTTACTGGCGAACCCGTTCGGAACACTATTTTCACCCTCATTTACAGGATATCCAGTCACGAATATATAATATCTAAAATTTTAGATCTTATTCATCCACTTGTCCGAACCGCCAATCATCCCGGAATAATAGAAGAAGTCAACGAGCTTCGCGCTCGAGTAGTGGCTCTGGAGAATATGGTGCGAAACCTACGAACACCAGCAGCAGCACCAGCAGCATAACCAGTACCACCAGTATATTCGGCATCACCACCAACATCACCACCAACATCACCAGCTTCACCAACGACAACATCCGCATTCCACGCCTCAACATCACACTCAGTACCTCAAACATCAACATCATACGCCCCATAGATACCAAGGAATATTAGTAATAATGAGTTAAGATGTATTGACTCATTCTTCCTGAAGAATTACATATGTATACTTTATATATATGGATTGGAACAATAATAAATCTTTTCGTACTAAGCTATTACGTGTGAATCTTAACTAGTATGTACTACATGGTTAATTCATATCACAATATGCTATGATGTACATCTTTTGTTAATAACTTAACAATCGTTAATCATTGCTTCAATACAATAAACTCCATTTCGTAATAAACCAAGTGTATTACTCAAATACATGATTGATTGTATACTTTAATTTTCGATGTACTCGAAACTTTCTAGAAAATATCATTAGTGCCTTATGAATTTCACAAGAATTCCAAGAGCACCAACATCATATACCGAAGTATATCAATAACAATGAATGATGAAGTATTAATTCATAACTTCATTAGCGAAATATTTCACGACAATTATGAAATCTCTAAGGTTTTGGAGATTATTTATTCTCGTTTCAACAACAAATCAAATGAGTTTAATATTATATTAGCTCATTAAAACCATGATTACATCTGAAGAATACATATATGAACGTATATCTTCTCTTTTGTACAAACTGTTAATTGTAAAAAAATATTTTAACGGGTAGGTAAAACCCGAGAGATATTCATATCTCATATAAATATGTTACATTGTGCATTCTTCCATTCTGATTCAGCAGTTGTTAACTATACTACTTACATTCACATGATATATGTATATGTTCACCAAAGAAAAACCATTTTCATACAAATTCAGTTACATACTCTGATTTTGACATATCGGAACTTAAGTAAAGCTTTAGCAAGTGTTATCTTCCTAAAGATCACTACATTCATGAATTATTTTCATTCGTATTCTATGATGAATTATCAAATCAAACCACCGAACTTACCATTCCTTACTTTTGAAAATCACAACATTTCTTCGTCAACCGTTAGATCCATTGATGGATGCATCTTACGCTTAAACACTTCAAATTCAAAATTCTTGAAAACATCCTTTGAATCTTGACGATCGCAATCAGCGTTTAATCATCTAAAAATGAAATTTCTTGAAACCATTTCGGATTGATAACCGATGATTCAAATATGGCTGCATTAAATGCAGAGGAAACAGAAAAATTGTAGATGGTCTTAAGGGCCAACAGTTTGATAATAAAGAATGGTACGTTGGAAAAGCTCAAAAGAAAATTTGGAACTGAAAAACGGATTGAGCTAACCATGGAGGAGACCAAGGACAAACACAAGGGCCAAACCCTATATTCAAAGAATCCAGGTAATTTTGGATCCGGTGAAATCTTTAGAGAATATCTTGCTCCGAAGTCATGTTAAAAGCTTGCGGAAAATTTTTCTTCATCAACTTTCGAACTTAGAAATTCCAAAATATCATCATAAATATCCTCTATATTTCGAAAGATATCTTCATAACGATTCATGTCCGCAATTAAGTATCTCTTTGCGATATCTTTATAAAGAAAACTGTTTTAGTTTCTATATTCTGTAAAATTCGAGTTTAAATTATAAATGCTTTGAAGAAGTGTTGGGAATTGAAGCATGAGTTAGTATAATATAATGACGGCAGGCCAACGTGATTATATTACAGTAAGTCATGCTAAGTTTTTAATGGAAGATGATGATTCATAGATTTTATAATCATCATTTTCCATGTTACACGACTCTTACATTCTATTTAACCTCTAAACATATCAAGAAAATATTTTTCTTGATGATTCGGTCTTTTCCGGATATTCTGGTAATATGACAAATCAAATCGTGCTATTACCTTTCCTTTCTACTTTATATATTATGATCATTCGAAACTTCATACCTATGAATTCTGGACCATTACTCGCTTGACTTGAAGTCGGGAAGAAGAAACAAAAGCATAAAGCTCCGACATATAAGGGAAAATATAAAGCCCGATAACGACTCCGAAATTACAAACCGTGTATATCAATGCGTATAGCAATATAAAGACACGGGATAATTAAAAACACTATAACCCCAAGAGCATAGTAGAAGTAAACAGATTCCTCTGGCGGTAAAAGAAAAAGAAGAATGACTGCATAGATGGTCAATATAATAACCAGGATCAGAACTGGATTAAGCATTTTCTTAATCTTTTGGAAGTTTGAATTGAGAAAGAAAGTATAGAAGTGGTGAAGATAATGAAACGAAAGAAGCTAATTTATAGCAAAATTCCAAACACATCAATCGAGGCAAATCACCGCATTTAATCAAACAAATCTCAAAATTTCGTAAATACCGGAGAATCAAATCTTATAGATTACGAAGATTTCCTTTAATTCCTTGAATTCCGGAAATCAATCGTGACTACGTCAAAAGTTAAGGCGAACATTTAATTTTCTCATTTCACTCTTTTATGATAGCTTCATTTATACTCTTCCTATAAACGAATCGTTTTATCCATATTATTTAATAGTGATAAAACTTTATTATTCAACTTATATTCATCATTAAAATATTCTTGTTGTAAACAATGAAGATCTCTATCAAATTTCATGACTGTGATTTTCACGAACTCCTCTTTGTTTGTCTGCCCTAATATTGTGGCATAAAATGCTCAAGGTTTTAAATGAGCTCAATACTATTCATAACACATTTCATGTATCCAATTTACTGAAATGATTGGTATAACATCATCATTTTGAATGATCTTCGCATTAATGATAAAATGCACTTCGTTGAAAAACCTATAGAAATCATGGAAGGAGAGGTCAAACAAACGCGTAAAAGCAATATACCTATCGTTAAAGTCCGTTGGAATTCGCGTAGAGGCCCCGAATATACCTGGGAACACAAAGACCATATGAAAAGGAAATATCCCCATCTCTTCTCAACTGCTGATGCAAACGAGGAAACTACCTAAAAACTTCGGGACGAAGTTTTCAATAACGGGGAGGTACTATAACGACCCTAATTTTTCCATTCTATATTTTTCCAATATTAAAAGCCCAAACAATATAATTAAAACTTAATGATTAAACTTTAATCAACAATTGTTAAGTGTTAAGAGTTAGAAAACATATTAATTAACTTTGTACAAAAATTGACAAGTTAATAAAAGATGAAAATAATAAACTTTTAGTCGACACTCACTGCTAATTAAAATTTATGCATTTATGTAATATTATAACTAATAACCTATAAGTAATAAATAAAAAGTGACATTTATATAAATAATAAAACAATTGGGAACTAAATATATACAAGTCATGAATTAGTAAAAAGAAAATAATACTTATCATGTAGTAAATGTAAAAATAATAATAATAATAATAATAATAATAGTAATAATAATGAGACTAAAAAAATCTTACATCCTTATGTTGACTAAAAATAAAGTGTAAACTAGTACATCCTTATGTTGACTAATTATAAACTAGTACCACCTATTGTTGACTAAAAATTATAAAACAAAATAAAATCATTAATTAGAACATCCTTATGTTGACTAACACTCTAATACTTGCACTATATAAACACCTAGTTTCTCATTCACAAATCACACCAAAATCCTCTCTCAAAAACAATCTCTCCCTCTCCCTCTCTTGTGGTATTCGGATCTTCAAGCTTGTTCTTCGTGTTCTTCAAGAATCTTCAAGGAGTTCTTCAAGATTTTCAAGGCTTTGATCTTCCATCTTCATCGTGTTCATCTTTTCTTTGTTAATTATCTTGAATCTTCAAAGGTATAACATAAACCCTAAACTATTTACATAAACTTTGATCTTTGATAATTCATATTCATATTATAAACTTGTTATTCATAAGTATATACATAAACACACCTAGATTTATATATGCATATATACATGTAAAAAAAATATTTATATATATATATATATACATATATATACGAATTATATATACATATACATATTAAAACCTTAAACCCTAATTACACCTAAACTATAATTCTTAAACCCTAATTAATTAAACTCTAAACATTTATGAAACCCTAGGACATTAATTACTAAACCCTAGTTATTAATTACTACTTTAATTAACTAACCCTAATTAATGAAACCCTAATACTACTTATACTAGTACTTAACATGTATACACTATTACTATTACTAGCACCTATAACCTACTAATTATATTGTAGCACAAAAACATTTTGGGATATGTATTAGAGATGTATAGATCTTCGAACTTTCTTGACGAATGGTTTCTACGAGATTCTAGGCAGAGGGTTTGGATTTCCGATTTAAAGGGTCCTATGGCTCAAGCCCCTAGATCTAAATTAGCCATTCGAAGGGAAAGGGGTGATTGGAAGATTATCTAATACGGCAAGTATCCTAAAATGGAAACACTCATAAAAGTAGAAACTCTCTAGTCATAGAAACTTAGTAAAATAAGAAACTTTCTAAAAATAGAAACTTTATAAAAATAGTAACTTACTAGGAATAGAAACTTAGTAAAACAAACTATACTTAAACACATACTTAAACTTAAACATGGACAAAACACTTAACTACTCTTAAATGTCAATAGGTTGACTTTCCTGCTCACTCGTTCAACTCTCTATTCCGAGGAATAACTCTCTCTACTTACTAAGGTGAATTCATAGCCCCACTCTTTATTGCTAGCAAACTTATTTAACTTTTTGGGGTGAGACACATGCTGCTTTTACTATTTACAATTTAGACACAAGTACCAACTGTTAAAACTATGCTATACCCGGCTATGTCCGACTAAGTCCCTACAGTGATATTTTTAAGTGCTGCGGCATGCTTATTTATTGGGGGTAGGCCTATCGGGAGTAACGTCCCCGATACATTTGACCGCGATGTCTTTGTATTACTTAATAATGATTTAAACATGGTGATAAGGTACTGCCAACTTATCATCGGGGCAACAAAACGAACGTTTAGTCTAAATATCACGCACTGGCATAACTTTTTGATCCTGCGGGAGATCAACGTTACAAACTAAATCTTGTGGTCTAAAACAATGATAACTACTTTTGTTAAACCTATGAATTTCACTCAACCTTTTTGGTTGACACTTTAGCATGTTTTGTCTCAGGTGCTGTTTGATTCAAGCTTTCTTATCTACTACTTATGTGATGCTACTTGGACTTAGGATCAAGAGATATCGCATTTATTACCTCTGCATATGAACAATTACTTTTTCGTTATTTCCATTATTGTAACGACATTTCATTTTCCGCTGCGTACTTAATAAAGTTAAATTTTCTCATTTAGTATTGTTCTCGTATTATAATATGTTGGTTTATTTGATATTAGTAACGTTTCTTCCAGACCCTATTGGGAGGACGTTACACATAGAGATAAAAATCATTCATATGGTGAACACCTGGTAACCGACATTAACAAGATGCATATATAAGAATATCCCCATCATTTCGGGACACCCTTCGAATATGATATAAATTTCAAAGTACTAAAGCATCCGGTACTTTGGATGGGGTTTGTTAGGCCCAATAGATCTATCTTTAGGATTCGCGTCAATTAGGGTGTCGGTTCCCTAATTCTTAGATTACCAGACTTAAAAAAAGGGCATATTCGATTTCGATAATTCAACCATATAATGTAGTTTACCGTACTTGTGTCTATTTGGTAAATCATTTATAAAACCTGCATGTATTCTCATCCTAAAAATATTAGATTTTAAAAGTGGGACTATAACTCACTTTCACAGATATTTCCTTCCTCGAAAATAAGACTTGGCCACGGATCGATTCACGAACCTATACAAATATGTACATATATAGCAAAGTATGATCAAAATATAATTACAACCATTTTTATTATGTTTTAAAGATTTGAGAGTATTAAGTCAGCTGTCCTCGTTAGTAACCTACAACTAGTTGTCCACAGTTAGATGTACATAAATAAATCGATATATATTATCTTGAATCAATCCACGACCCAGTGTATACACGTCTCAGGCTAAATCACAACTTAAAGTATATGTATTTTTGGAATCAACCACAACCCTGTATAGCTAACTCCAACATTACTGCATATAGAGTGTCTATGGTTGTTCCAAATAATATATATACATGGGTCGATATGATATGTCAAAACATTTGCATACGTGTCTATGGTATCCCAAGATTACATAATATATTAGAATACATGTATAATACAATATAAGTTAGCTAGGATATGATTTGTATAGATTTGTTAAACATTTCCCGTAGTTAAAAAGATCAAAAATATCCAATCTTGTTTTACCCATAACTTCTTCATTTTAAATCCGTTTTGAGTGAATCAAATTGCTATGGTTTCATATTGAACTCTAATTAAAGAATCCAAACAGAAAAAGTATAGGTTTATAGTCAAAAATTTAAGTTACATGTCAATTACTAAAGAGGTAGTCATTTCCGTCGAAAGAACGACATCTTGATGACCATTTTGAAAAACATACTTTAACTTTGAGTTTAACCAAGATTTTTGGATATAGTTTCATGTTCATATGAAAAATCATTTTCCCAGAAGAACAACTTTTAAATCAAAGTTTATCATAGTTTTTAATTATCCAAACCAAAACAGCCCCCGGTTTCACTACGACGGCGTATATCCGATTTTATGGTGTTTTTTCAGGTTTTAAATCATTAAGTTAGCATATCATATAGATATAGAAAATGTGTTTAGTTGATTTTAAAAGTCAAGTTAGAAGGATTAACTTTTGTTTGCAAACAAGTTTAGAATTAACTAAACTATGTTCTAGTGATTACAAGTTTAAACCTTCGAATAAGATAGCTTTATATGTATGAATCGAATGATGTTATGAACATCATTACTACCTCAAGTTTTCTGGATAAAACTACTGAAAATGAGAAAAATGGATCTAGCTTCAAAGGATCCTTGGATGGCTTGAAAGTTCTTGAAGCAAAATCATGACACGAAAACAGTTCAAGTAAGATTTTCACTCGAAATAAGATTTTTATAGTTGTAGAAATTGAATCAAAGTTTGAATATGAATATTACCTTGAATTAGAAAGATAACCTACTATAAATAACAAAGGTTCCTTGATCTTAGATGATTACTTGGAATGGATTAGAAAGCTTGGAAGTAGACTTGCAAACTTGGAAGTATTCTTGATTTTTATGAAACTATACTTATGAAATTTATGAAGAACACTTAGAACTTGAAGATGGAACTTGAGAGAGATCAATTAGATGAAGAAAATTGAAGAATGAAAGTGTTTGTAGGTGTTTTTGGTCGTTGGTATATGGATTAGATATAAAGGATATGTAATTTGTTTTCATGTAAATAAGTCATGAATGATTACTAATATTTTTGTAATTTTATGAGATATTTCATGCTAGTTGCCAAATGATGGTTCCCACATGTGTTAGGTGACTCACATGGGCTGCTAAGAGCTGATCATTGGAGTGTATATACCAATAGTACATACATCTAAAAGCTGTGTATTGTACGAGTATGAATACGGGTGCATACGAGTAGAATTATTGATGAAACTGAACGAGGATGTAATTGTAAGCATTTTTGTTAAGTAGAAGTACTTTGATATGTGTCTTGAAGTCTTTCAAAAGTGTAAGAATATATATCAAAACACAACATGTATATACATTCTAATGGAGTCGTTAAGGCTTCGTTAGTCGTTACATGTAAGTGTTGTTTTGAAACCTTTAAGTTAACGATCTCAATTAATGTTGTTAACCCAATGTTTATTATATCAAATGAGATGTTAAATTATTATATTATCATGATATTATGATGTATGAATATCTCTTAATATGACATATACATTAAAATATCGTTACAACGATAATCATTACATATAAGTCTCGTTTCATAATTCTTGAGTTAGTAGTCTTGTTTTTACATATGTAGTTCATTGTAAACACACTTAATGATATATTTAAATATCATTTTATCATGTTAAATATAGTGTATCAATATCTTAATATGATACATATATATTTAGTAGAAGTTATCATAACGATAATCGTTATATATATCATTTCGAGTTTCTTAACTTAGTAATCTCATTTCTAATGTATATCACACATTGTTAATATACTTAGTGAGATACTTACTCAACATAATCTCATGTCAACCATATATATATGTCTATATTTACCACAACATGTAGTTTTTTCAATTTTGTAACGTTCGTGAATCGCCGGTCAACTTGGGTGATCAATTATCTATATGAAACTTATTTCATTTAATCAAGTCTTAACAAGTTTGATTACTTAACACGTTGGAAACATTTAGTCATGTAAATATCAATCTCAATTAATATATATAAACATGGAAAAGTTCGGGTCACTACAGTACCTACCCGTTAAATAAATTTCGTCCCGAAATTTTAAGCTGTTGAAGGTGTTGACGAATCTGTCATACCCCGTCCTAATCCATCTGGACGAAGTCACCAACATCTGGTCCCATTGCGATGATCGACTCCAAATAATGTCTTTAAAATGAGCAAATGCACAGCGGAAGGTTTCTTTCATACCTGAGAATAAACATGCTTTCAAGTGTCAACCAAAAGGTTGGTGAGTTCATAAGTTTATGATAAAACAATAAAATTCATCATTTTGATAGACCACAAGATTTAAATCCTGCATGGTACAAATGGGCCTGAATCCTATACCCACCTGTAATGTACATGCGATATCTTTTAAATACAGTACACCTTTCTCGTGTACGAAATCATCTTTCATAAATCTTAGTAACCGTACACATATCTCGTGCACAAAAATAACATACACATAACTTGTGTATAAAATCATTCTCTCGATACATAACATTCAAATCACTTGGTGGCAATTATCATGTCCAAATAATTTAATGGTGGCAATTATCATGTCCACATAATTCAACGGTGGCAATTATCATGTCCACATAATTCAACAATAATCCGCAGAACTCCTGTCTGCATAATAATTCATTTGAGGAATGTTTTGCTTGTGTCTATCTCGTCAGACATTTATAAAAACATTTCATGTATTCGCAGTTCAAAATATATTTCAAAAGCATTTAATAAAGCAGTTGTAAAAACAGCGCATGTATTCTCAGTCCCAAAAATATAAAGAGTAAAAGGGAGCAAATGAACTCACTATACGATATTTTGTAGTAAAAATATGCATACGACAAAACTGAACAATGCAGGGTTAGCCTCGGATTCACGAACCTATATCATTTATATATATATTAACACACATAATTGTAATCGAACAAATTTATATATATATATATATATATATATATATATATATATATATATATATATATATATATATATATATATATATATATATATATATATATATATATATATATATATATATATATATATATATATATATATAGTGGTAGGATCAAGAGGGAAGTAACCATTCGGGGGGAAGCGGGGGGAAGCAATTTTTTTTTTTCGTTTTTTGAAAAAACTTTGTTCACGAACATTATAGATGAGATGAAAATATGAACATTTAGTAGAGACACTTTGTGATAA
Organism: Rutidosis leptorrhynchoides; assembly: GCF_046630445.1. Classification (NCBI taxonomy): domain Eukaryota; kingdom Viridiplantae; phylum Streptophyta; class Magnoliopsida; order Asterales; family Asteraceae; genus Rutidosis; species Rutidosis leptorrhynchoides. Next base: position 208,058,770 of record NC_092340.1, read on the forward strand.
ATGTTTTTATTTTGGTGGGAAAATGCTCGAAGAAGTAATATATAACAATTATCGTATTTTTCGAGAGTATTTTGAGGTTTTAGCTATTGGGGTTTAGATATTAGGGTTTAGATATTAGGGTTTATAGGGTTTAGATATTAGGGTTTAGAAATTTAGAGTTTAGGGTTTAGATTTAGGGTTTAGATTTAGGATTTAGATTGAGTTTTTAACACGAACGGTTTAGAGTTTAGGGTTTAGGGTTTAGGGTTTAGGGTTTGGTGTTTTGGGTTTATTTTTAGGGTTTGGTGTTTTGGGTTTATGGAATAAACCCAAAACACCAAACCCTAAACCCTAAACCCTAAACTCTAAATCGGGCTAAATTTTACTTCACAAAACATGAAAAAAAACGTTCATATTCTTCACGAACAATATTAGCTTGAATGTTATTTTTGTCGATCATTTTTCCACCTAAATAATAACATTCATCACGAAGTGTCTTTTCTAAACGTTCATATTTTCGTGTAATCTTGATGCCGGAAAAAAAAATTTCAAAAAAAAACGAAAATAAAAATTTTTTTTTGCTTCCCCCCTATTGGTTACTTCTCCATTGATCCTGCCCCTATAAATTTATTAGTTATATCATTCTTATATTAATAACCTATATGTTTCATATATTCATTTTATATATTTAAAATAAATAAAAATATAAATTTTGTTATGTTATATGTATTAAATATATTTTTGTATATATATATATATCATTTGTTTGTTGTTAACACCTATTTCCTTATGAGGTAAGGCTTAGTGTGTCAACAAGATACTAGAAGTATTCTAGCTTTAGGAGGGCGGAGTGTTGCCGATTGATTTTTACCCTTGGGAAATAATCCCTGCAGACCCGGTTCACAAGTGTAGAAACTTGTGGGGTGGCTTAATCAATCTGTCGTCCGTAGAGTGTAAAAGTGCTAGCCGGATGGCTTCTAGTGAGAGAAAGTAGAGAGAGAAAGAGAGAGGTGAAGTCTCAGCTCTCAAAGTTGTCAGAATGTCTATACTGTGTAAAATGACGACCGAAGGGGTCTATTTATAGTGTCAGATCCACTAGATTGCTCGGGGACACGTGTCAGATGATGATACGTTCTGTTACTTGTGATCCGAAATTTACGCTGAAGGTGGCGTTCTCCGGCCAGGGCTTACGCGCTAGGCGGCCTTCAGGGCTTACGCATGACGGAGCAGCCTGCACAACGGAGAACGCTGGACGGACAGTTCTACAAAACTGTTGTTTCCAGCCTTCCTCATGATACTTTTATGCGACCATTACGCCTTTTATGCGTGTATACGATAGGATACACCATTAAGTCCCCCCCAGTTTAATGACTTAAGCATTTGAAAATTGATTAAGTTGTTAAACTTGGAATATCGCATGCAAACCAAGTCTTAACGTTTTCCTTTTGTATTGGGGAGCACATCACAGGCATTAAATGATAGGCGAATTCTACTGACATTATGATGATTGCTTTTTGCACAGCTAAAATACCGCACGCGCCTCTAGCTGTAAAAAGACTCTTCAATGTACTCGCCTTTTTATCTTGTCCTTACACGTGTGTGGCTGAAAACAAAACCCCCAAAATCACCACTGATTACAGTTGTTATATCTTTTTGCTTTTTAACCACCATAAACCCTAACCGATCATTTACGTTTACAACTTCCTTCTACAGTATTCATCTTCTTCCATCAATACCTTCGTTACTTCCAACAAGTTGAGATTTTCCCTTAATGCCTCAGAATTAGCCTCAACATCAAATGCCATAATGCGTTGCGTTTGTAGTGACCCGAACTTTTCCATGTTTATATATATTAATTGAGATTGATATTTACATGATTAAATGTTTCCAACATGTTAAGCAATCAAACTTGTTAAGACTTGATTAATTGAAATATGTTTCATATAGACAATTGACCACCCAAGTTGACCGGTGATTCACGAACGTTAAAACTTGTAAAAACTATATGATGACATATATATGGATATATATATAGTTAACATGATAATATGATAAGTAAACATATCATTAAGTATATTAATAATGAACTACATATGTAAAAACAAGACTACTAACTTAATGATTTTTAAACGAGACATATATGTAACGATTATCGTTGTAAAGACATTTAATGTATATATATCATATTAAGAGATATTCATACATGATAATATCATGATAATATAATAATTTAAAATCTCATTTGATATTATAAACATTGGGTTAACAACATTTAACAAGATCGTTAACCTAAAGGTTTCAAAACAACACTTACATGTAACGACTAACGATGACTTAACGACTCAGTTAAAATGTATATACATGTAGTGTTTTAATATGTATTTATACACTTTTGAAAGACTTCAATACACTTATCAAAATACTTCTACTTAACAAAAATGCTTACAATTACATCCTCGTTCAGTTTCATCAACAATTCTACTCGTATGCACCCGTATTCGTACTCGTACAATACACAGCTTTTAGATGTATGTACTATTGGTATATAACTCCAATGATTAGCTCTTAGCAACCCATGTGAGTCACCTAACACATGTGGGAACCATCATTTGGCAACTAGCATGAAATATCTCATAAAATTACAAAAATATGAGTAATCATTCATGACTTATTTACATGAAAACAAAATTACATATCCTTTATATCTAATCCATACACCAACGACCAAAAACACCTAAAAACACTTTCATTCTTCAATTTTCTTCATCTAATTGATCTCTCTCAAGTTCTATCTTCAAGTTCTAAGTGTTCTTCATATATTCTACAAGTTCTAGTTACATAAAATCAAGAATACTTTCAATTTTGCTAGCTCACTTCCAATCTTGTAAGGTGATCATCCAACCTCAAGAAATCTTTGTTTCTTACAGTAGGTTATCATTCTAATACAAGGTAATAATCATATTCAAACTTTGGTTCAATTTCTATAACTATAACAATCTTATTTCAAGTGATGATCTTACTTGAACTTGTTTTCGTGTCATGATTCTGCTTCAAGAACTTCGAGCCATCCAAGGATCCGTTGAAGCTAGATCCATTTTTCTATTTTCCAGTAGGTTTATCCAAGGAACTTAAGGTAGTAATGATGTTCATAACATCATTCAATTCATACATATAAAGCTATCTTATTCGAAGGTTTAAACTTGTAATCACTAGAACATAGTTTAGTTAATTCTAAACTTGTTCGCAAACAAAAGTTAATCCTTCTAACTTGACTTTTAAAATCAACTAAACACATGTTCTATATCTATATGATATGCTAACTTAATGATTTAAAACCTGGAAACACGAAAAACACCGTAAAACCGGATTTACGCCGTCGTAGTAACACCGCGGGCTGTTTTGGGTTAGTTAATTAAAAACTATGATAAACTTTGATTTAAAAGTTGTTATTCTGAGAAAATGATTTTTATTATGAACATGAAACTATATCCAAAAATTATGGTTAAACTCAAAGTGGAAGTATGTTTTCTAAAATGGTCATCTAGACGTCGTTCTTTCGACTGAAATGACTACCTTTACAAAAACGACTTGTAACTTATTTTTCCGAATATAAACCTATACTTTTTCTGTTTAGATTCATAAAATAGAGTTCAATATGAAACCATGGCAATTTGATTCACTCAAAACGGATTTAAAATGAAGAAGTTATGGGTAAAACAAGATTGGATAATTTTTCTCATTTTAGCTACGTGAAAATTGGTAACAAATCTATTCCAACCATAACTTAATCAACTTGTATTGTATATTATGTAATCTTGAGATACCATAGATACGTATACAATGTTTTGACCTATCATGTCGACACATCTATATATATTTCGGAACAACCATAGACACTCTATATGTGAATGTTGGAGTTAGCTATACAGGGTTGAGGTTGATTCCAAAATATATATAGTTTGAGTTGTGATCAATACTGAGATACGTATACACTGGGTCGTGGATTGATTCAAGATAATATTTATCGATTTATTTTCTGTACATCTAACTGTGGACAACTAGTTGTAGGTTACTAACGAGGACAGCTGACTTAATAAACTTAAAACATCAAAATATATTAAAAGTGTTGTAAATATATTTTGAACATAGTTTGATATATATGTATATATTGTTATAGGTTCGTGAATCAACCAATGGCCAAGTCTTACTTCCCGACGAAGTAAAAATCTGTGAAAGTGAGTTATAGTCCCACTTTTAAAATCTAATATTTTTGGGATGAGAATACATGCAGGTTTTATAAATGATTTACAAAATAGACACAAGTACGTGAAACTACATTCTATGGTTGAATTATCGAAATCGAATATGCCCCTTTTTATTAAGTCTGGTAATCTAAGAATTAGGGAACAGACACCCTAATTGACGCGAATCCTAAAAATAGATCTATTGGGCCTAACAAACCCCATCCAAAGTACCGGATGCTTTAGTACTTCGAAATTTATATCATATCCGAAGGGTGTCCTGGAATGATGGGGATATTCTTATATATGCATCGTGTTAATGTCGGTTACCAGGTGTTCACCATATGCATCTTATATATGATTTTTATCTATTATTATGATTTGATATATATAGGATAAACCTATAACTCACCAACATTTTTGTTGACGTTTTAAGCATGTTTATTCTCAGGTGATTATTAAGAGCTTCCCCTGTCGCATACTTAAATAAGGACGAGATTTGGAGTCCATGCTTGTATGATATTGTGTAAAAACTGCATTCAAGAAACTTATTTTGTTGTAACATATTTGTATTGTAAACCATTATGTAATGGTCGTGTGTAAACAGGATATTTTAGATTATCATTATTTGATAATCTACGTAAAGCTTTTTAAACGTTTATTGATGAAATAAAGGTTATGGTTTGTTTTAAAATGAATGCAGTCTTTGAAAAACGTCTCATATAGAGGTCAAAACCTCGCAACGAAATCAATTAATATGGAACGTTTTTAATCAATAAGAACGGGACATTTCAGTGTTGGCACACATATTTCAGCCGGTATCACTACCTCTGTTCCATACACCGGACTAAAAGGTGTTTCCCCCATGCTCCGCTTTGGCGTCGTCCGGTGTGCCCACAATACATTTGGCAGCTCATCCATCCATCTAGTTTGACTCAAACCCAATCGTGCCTTAATGCCAGCAACGATTTCCTTGTTGGTAACCTCCACTTGTCCGTTCACTTGAGGATGAGCAACAGATGTAAAATTTTGTTTTATACCCAGCTCTTCACACCAACTCCGAAATGGATTTTCTGCAAATTGCTTGCCGTTATCACTGACTATTTCATTTGGCACCCCATAACGGCATACAATATCATGCCAGACAAACTTCTTGACATTTTCTCCTGTGATTTTTGCTTCAACCCATTTCGTGAAAAAATCGATCGCTACCACCAAGAACTTAGCATTACCAGTGCTTCTATTGAATGGCCCCACAATATCAATAGCCCACTTGCAGAACGGCCAAGAGGATGACACCGGTATCAAGTCATACTTTGGAAGACGCTGAATTGTACCATGCCTCTAACAATTCTTACATGTTTTTATGATTTCTGCGACATACCGATAAAGGGAAGGCCAAAAATACCCTTGTCGCATGATCCGTGATGCCACAGTACAGAAACCAGAGTGTTGAGAACAAACTCCTTCATGCATTTCTTTGACCACTTTTAATGCTTCATTATCGATTAAACATCTTAACAATGGACCATTGTATGATTTTTGATAAAGGATACCATTAACAATTTCATACATTGGTGCAGTCACTCTTATTCTTCTTGCTTCTACCTTATCAACAGGTAATCATCCGTCATGCAAATATCTCAAATACGGAGTCATCCAAGTTTCCTTAGCTCCTTCAACTATTACGATAATTGGTTTTCCATGTATTGATTTTTCCTTAAGCTCTTCAACCAACACTCGTTTGTGCAAATGATCAAAGGTTAAAGTAGCTAACTTGCTCAAGACGTCAGCTTTTTTGTTCTTATTTCGAGGGATTTGCACGACTTCAAGGGTATCAAATTTCTTTGAAATTGCCTCCACCAACTTTACATATTGCCTCATGGATGTATCCCTTGCATCAAACATTCCATTAACCTGCTGGGCGACAATTTGAGAATCGACATATGCTCGTAAATTTGTTATGCCCATTTCTACCGCTATGCGGAGGCCGGAGAGTAACGCCTCATACTCTGCTTCATTGTTTGAAGCATAAAAACAAAATTTCAGTGCATAAGTATACTCTTCACCGTCTGGACTTGTTAAAACTAGCCCTGCACCTGTTCCCTCTTCACTGGATGCCCCATCAGTGTGTAACTCCCACTCATGCTGTGATGGTGCCATTTTGTTGTCATACTCTACTTTTTCATTTGTTTCCAAGAGGAAATTTGCCAAAATTTGTCCTTTAACTGCATTTCGGGGAGCAAAATTGATTTCATACTCCCCCAACTCAATGGCCCATTTTGCTAAACGGCCAGATGATTCTGGACGCCGGAGTATTTGCTTCAATGGTTGATCTGTTAACACTAAGATGGTATGACCTTGAAAATATCTTCGTAAACGTCGTGCAGTATGAACAAGGGCATAAACCATGCGGTGAAGTGGTGGATAATTTGTTTCAGTAAGCTACAACACCTTGCTAACAAAATATATAGGCATTTGCACACCGTTCCGTTCTGCGGTTAGGACAGAACTTATTGCTTCCTTTGAGACAGCTAAATATAAAATTAGGGTTTCCCCCTCTTTTGGTGCTGTTAATGTAGGTAATGTTTTTAACAACTGCTTGATCTCTTGGAATGCATTTTCGGCTTCCGCCGTCCACACAAAATCTTTTTTATTTAAATAGCCCTTTAACACCTTCATGAATGGAAGTGACTTTTCAGCTGCTCTGGACAAGAATCTTGTTAATGCTGCTAGACATCCATGTAGCCGTTGAACATCCTTCTTGCTAGTTGGTGACTTCATATCTTAAATTGCTTGAATTTTCTTAGGATTAGCTTTAATTCCACGTTCTGTGACAATATGACCCAAGAATTGTCCCTCTTCCACACCAAACGTGCACTTCTTGGGATTTAATTTCATGTTAATTTTTCGCAGAGATGCAAAAGTTTCATGTATATCTCGTAACATCTTTTCTTCAGTATGACTTTTGATGACAATGTCATCAACATAAGCTTCTAAGTTTCACCCAATTTGATCCTTAAACGCCATATCAATAAGTCGTTGATATGTTGCTCCTGCATTCTTCAAACCAAAAGGCATTTTCATGTAACAGAAAATGCCTTCCGTCGTGTGAAAAGCCGTTTTGTCTTCATCTTTTAAAGCCATTGGGATTTGATGATATCCCTTAGCTGCATCTAGGAAACATTTGAATCGATATCCTGCCAATGATTTAACCTTCCAATCAATTTCAGGTAAAGGATAATTGTCCTTTGGACATGCTTTATTGATATCCGTAAAATCCACACACATCCGCCATGAGTTGTCCGGCTTCCTAACCATGACCGGATGGGCTACCCATGTCTGATATTTGACCTCTCGTAAGATCCCAGCATCCACCAAACTTCGTACCTCATCACGGAGGAATTTGCTTCTTTCTGGCGCCATGCCACGCTTTTTCTGACAAACAGGATGTATGTTGGGATTCACGTTTAGCCTATGCTCTGCAATTTCCCTTGGAACACCGGTTATATCAGATAGCTGCCATGCAAAAACGTCTAGATTTGTTGTCAAAATATTGTATAATTTTTCTTTACATTCGGCGGACAACGTATGCCCAATTATGATTTTCTGATCTGAAAAAATTTAAGATTTGGTGAAATTGACCCATCATCATGTATGATTGGCTTAATTACTGCCTTTGTTACTTGAGAACACTCAATTGACTTCTGTCGTTCTGCATATAACTTTGCTACTCAGCCTGGCGTTGGAAACTTCATCATACCATGTACAGTTGACATTACAGCTCCAAACGTCATTAAAGCAGTTCTTCCCAAAATTTTGTTGTACTGTGAATTTGCTTTAACCACCAAGAACTCAATGTTGGCTGTACGTCTTAGGGGTGGCTTGCCCAAGGTTACTTCAAGCAAAATACTTCCTTCAGACCAGGACGGCTCACTTGTAAAACTTGCCAACGGCACATATGTTTCCTTCATTTTTTCTTGTACATCTTTGGGTAGCTGTATGAAGTAATGTTCATATATAATGTCTGCTCCAGCTCCTGTGTCAGTGTAAATGTTGCGTATCAAGCAATTAGCAACTCGCGCTTCTATAACTACTGGACCATCGGATGGATTTGTGTTACACATAGAAGGAAATGATATTAATTGCTCTTCCCAATCTTCTAATACTTCTGCCTTCCTCCATTGTCCAGCTTTCCATGGATGTATCATGCCCATTTCTATGGGTATGAATTCGTTATCCTCGCTGTCTTTATCAGTGTTGGTGAGATGATTCGTCTTAATAATGGATGGCACCATTGTTAACACCTATTTCCTTATGAGGTAAGGCTTAGTGTGTCAACAAGTTACTAGAAGTATTCTAGCTTTTGGAGGGCGGAGTGTTGCCAATTGATTTTTACCCTTCGGAAATAATCCCTGCAGACCCGGTTCATAAGTGTAGAAACTTGTGGGGTGGCTTAATCAATCTGTCGTCCGTATAGTGTAAAAGTGCTAGCCGGATGACTTCTAGTGAGAGAAAGTAGAGAGAGAAAGAGAGAGGTGAAGTCTCAGCTCTCAAAGTTGTTAGAATGTCTGAACTGTGTAAAATGACGACCCAAGGGGTCTATTTATAGTGTCAGATCCACCAGATTGCTCAGGAACACGTGTCAGATGATGATACGTTCTGTTACTTGTGATCCAAAATTTACGCTGAAGGTGGCGTTCTCCGGCCAGGGCTTACGCGCTAGGCGGCCTTCAGGGGTTACGCATGACGGAGCAGCCTGCACAGCGGAGAACGCTGGACGGACAGTTCTACAAAACTGTTGTTTCCAGCCTTCCTCATGCCACTTTTATGCGACCATTATACCTTTTATGCGTGTACACGATAGGATACACCATTATTTGTTAAAATTATAATAATTCTAAAATAATATTAGTAATGATAAAAATAATAATAATGATAATAGGGTTAAAAATGATACTTTTAATATAAATGATAAAATGATAACTTTAATAAAAATGATACTTTTTAATAAAAATGTTAATTTTAAAGAAAATGAATACTAATAATAATAATTATAAAAAAAATAATGATTTTACTAATAATAATAATGATACTAATATTTATATTAATAACTATAATGTTAATAATACTACTTATAATGATACTAATATTTATGATAATAATAATAATAATCATAATATAGTTGTAAAATAATAATTTTTAATAATAACTATACTAATAATAATAATATTGACAATTGACAATAATAATAATAATACTAATGATATTAGGAATGCTACCTCAATGTAACAAGCTAAAAAAAAAAATGAACGTCTCTGCCATGGTTTGAACCCGCAACCTCTCGAGCACTACAACTCTCCTAAACCATTACACCATTTCTAGTTTTTCTGTTTAATACTAAACTTATATTTATTTGTATCCCGTTTCTGTTTTCTCCTTTTTGGAAAGTCCACTTCAATAGAACAAGCCTCATAAACCCATCGGCCCAATACCTAAAATGAGTTCATGGCCCAATTCCTTGTAGTCCTTAACCGTAAAGAAGTCCATTTTACAATTTTTAAAACCCATCGTAGCAGTAAAATCGCCCAGATCATATTAGGGTTGGTGTAGCGATCAATCAGATAACCAAAATAGAAAATAGCAAGGTATACTTAACGATCGAATAGCAGCGTAATTAATAGTAACATATGGGTGTTGGGTTCATCATCATCATCAAAATACTATCATCATCTTCATCTCCTTAACATCATCATCCATGTTCATCATCATCGAATCTTACACCCACTTCTATTAGAAAAAAGATCAAGTGGGATCCGGATGTAAAATAAAAAGGAGATCATGACATATTTAGATCTGGGATCATCATATCCCCTCTTTCTTCTTCCTCATCGAAAAAAAAATATATATATATCATCTTCAATTATCTTATTAACTTGATCGTTATCATTATCTCTTATTATCTTCATCACCATGATTCGATCTTCATTCCACAGTCACCATCATCATCACTATATCTAATAAGTATAGAAAAAGAAACCGTAGTAGTAGGAGGTAATAACAATCAATATCATCTTCGTTTACTGTTTAAAAAAATAAAATAGCTGTAGCAATAATAACAGCAGGGTGTTCGGAGTTGTTGTTTTCGAGTTGGTTTCGTGATGTAGTAATAAAAACAAACGGTATTCAAATGGTTTAGGTTTGATTACTTTATCGAAACAGAAACATCATCATCATTATTCGCTCTATTTGTTCGATCATCACTCGTCTATGTTACTCATCATCTTCATTAAACAAACAAGAAAAGTACAGCTGGAGTAGCAGTGTAGCATTAGTATCTATAGGGGTGTTTGGTTTCAGTGATTGTAGTCGTGAAACAAAAGAAAAAAAATGTAATAGTCACCTTTCGAGCATACATGGCAGCGATGGTGGCTATTTGGGTGCGTATCATGGGTCTCAAAAGAAGCAACTACAGTAGCAGGATAACAGCTTGATGAGCAGTTAAAGATGGTGGTTTAGTGGTGTTGGAGATTGTGGAAGTGATGGTAGTCTGAATGGAGCATAAAGTTGATGATGTAGTGATCTAAGTGACGGGTTGTTAATGGTGGGGTGATCATTTTTAGAGTGATAAAGGTGGTGATGACGGTTGTTCTTGATTACAAATAGAAGAAAGAGGACGAGAGAGAGATGGTTCTTCTTGTGGTGGTGGCCGATGATGTGGTTGATGAAAGTGTTTGGTTGTCAACGGTTTAGGGTGGTTTAACATGAAGAGGGTGGTGGCGAGGTGGTGGTTCCCGGTGATGGTGGCCGGAGATGGTGATGAGATAGTTGAGTTCACAAACAGAAATAGAGATATAGATATGTGTTATGTTCTCGGTGGTTGATAAAATGCATATGTGATATGTATGAGTATGTATGCATTTGTCTAAGATATATATCTTAATAAGTTAGTTAGTTGACACACAACACACAGTACCCTTATTGAATTCATTAGATCACGGAGTAAATAATAATAATATTATAATAAAATATCCTAATCTAAAATGAAAAGTTAAAAGAAATAGTAATCTGATTCAATAATTCGAACAGTGTAGCAGTGTCCATATTGAATTCTTGTGCTGATAGTTTATCCCGGATGGCCATATCGTGTCCATTGCTAAACAGTTAATGTATAAAAGTGTCCCTAAAAATCCCAAATTTTTAGATTAAATTTATTTAGTTATTTCACTCATTACCTGTTTGAAACCTGATCAAAAAGATTCGAAAATTATTTATTTTCTGTTCCAATTTATATGTACGGAGTACTAAAACTTAGTTTGAAAAGGTAAAAAAATATATTTATCAAAACTATTATCTTTTTAATCAAATTTTGGAACAACTTTTATTTTTAAACTTCATATATATATATATATATATATATATATATATTAGACCTATTTTAAAAATAATTAAACGTCAACCAAAAGTTACAGACATTACCCATTTAAACTCAAAATTAATTATATTTAATACATGCTATGTATATATATAAACATTTTTAAATAACAAAATTTACTATGCAAATAAATATATATATTAAATAATTAAATTAAATATACAAGAAATATACATATAAAATAATAGTTTTGATTACAATGTATTGTACATATTTATTTATAACAATAAATGTACGTAATAGTTTATTAATGTTCAAGTTATTATATATATTATACATATATTTATATATACACATTTTTATATATATCCACATATTTACAAGCAATGATTCGTGAATCAACGAGGACAGTCAAAGGGTAATTGAATATATGAACATAGTTTCAAGGTTTTTGAGACTCAATGATAGGTCAGATCATGTTGAGATTGAGAGAAATGATAAGATAAAGAGAGATTCGGTATGAAAGAATGAGACTCGGTATTAGAGAGAATCGGTAAAATTACATTCCACAACTTCTAGAACTCGGTTACAATGCAATGGCTATCTAATTAGGACTACTTAGGTTCCTTATATAGCCCTCTTCTAAGGAACCTTCATTTAAGCTTATTTCACATTAACACTATACAACTTCGGGGTCCTAACAATCTCCCCCTTAGTGTTAAATGTGAACTTTACAACATAATCCTATTTAAAACATCTAAAGGAACTTTGTTCCTCTGAAGTGAACTTTGGATTTGAAACCCTTGAGATTCTCATATCTTCGTATATTCACTCTTGTTTTGAGACGACTTTTTAATATTGTAAGAATGTATTTGACAATCTCAATATCTTCAGTTGAATAGCAGTTATTGATCAATCTCCATCTCATGTACTTGAAAGCATACATCAACGTTCCGTCTGAGTATCTTCTGAAATCTGAGACTCTGATGAAGATCTTTGTATAGTGAGAATTGACAAATGCAAACCCATATGGACAGTCGCTCACTTCAAGTAAGGACATGTATCTTAGCTCTTCAATCACTTGATTTGGTGGTTTGATTCCGAGCTTTTTGTGTCCAGATTCCAACCCCAACTGAAAATCATGAACTGACAACCATCTCATCGAATCAAGAATAAATCTGTAGACTGCCTTCATTGCAGTAGCATGATAAATTGTTGCAGATTCATTCAAGTTAATCAGATAGTTGTAAATGAAAATAATGTCATCCATCTTCAGTTTATCAAAATCCGCTTCTGAGAATTGGTAATCCTCATCATCCATTCTTGTAACTTGAAACAATGGCATCTTCACTCCATCCTTATTAATCATCATGTAGCGACCCGACCAAATCATGTTTGACGGCGTCGACTACTTAAGTCCCGTTGCGTGGTCATAAGTCTTTATCATGACGTTTGACCAAAATATGTCGCATCTATTTCATAAGTAAAAGGATGTTTCAAGTTTACAAATGTAGTTCAAAGACTAGTTACATTACAATGTTTAACGTACGAACGAAACCTATGCGACATAATTTAAAATAGTCAAAAGATGCTCCAACTATGCATGTATACTCGACATCCAAGCAAGTATCAAAAAGAGTGCGGAAGCATGTATCAAGTAGCTTTCAAGGACCTGAGAAAACATATAGAAAACTGTCAACGAAAACGTTGGTGAAATCATAGGTGTTTTAGTAAACGTTGCATTTGAACCACAAGATTTAATATAATAAAGTGTGCGAAGGATAGTGCTAGTCTTGACCTAAACAAATAGGTCATATCAATAACGGTAAACACGATAGGTCAAAGATGTTCAATTAGTCCTATGGCTCGTTACGACTCGATTATGTAGCATATGAAATCAAATTGTCAAGTTTCATGCAAGATACAAGTATAGAAACAAGTTAGGAAGGTTGCATAATCATTTGGTTAAGTTTGACAAAAAGTCAAACTTTGGTCGGTCAAAGTCAACGAAAAAGTCAACACGTTCGGGTCGGGTCCCGAACTATTTTTCTGAGGTTTTTAATCATATATGAGCATGTTAGAACATGTTACATGTGAATCGGAGGTGCGTAGCATAGCAAACATTATTCGAAAATCGACAAAGTTGGACAGACCACTTTGGCGAGCCGCGCGGGTATATGGCGCGCCGCGCCATTACCTGTGCAGAGAAAACTGGCAGTTTTTAAGTTTTGTGCACGAACCTAACTTCAAACAATCACCATTTATGACCCGCAAACAACCAAAGCATGATTCTTATATCATCGGAAAGGTATTTTGACAAGGAAAACAACTAAACACATTTCATCCATCACATTTACTTTTACAACAACCAAAACCACATTCAAAGCTCCTCATTAAATGCACTCAAGTTCATAAATGAAATTCGATGATTCGGCAACCAATTTACATGAATGATATGCCGTTTCGAAGGTGATCAAGCATACAATACAACCTAACACTTACAAATAACATTTCGTTGACTTTTTCGTTGACTTTGACCGACTAAAGTTTGACTTTTTGTCAAACTTAATCAAATGATTATGCAACCTTCCTAACTTGTTTCTATACTTGTATCTTGCATGAAACTTGACAATTTGATTTCACATGCTACATAATCGAGTCGTAACGAGCCATAGGACTAATTGAACATCTTTGACCTATCGTGTTTACCGTTATTGATATGACGTATTTGTTTAGGTCAAGACTAGCACTATCCTTCGCACACGTTATTTTGTGAAGTACTTTTCATACGTGCACTCAAGGTGAGATCATAGTCCCATCTTTCAAACAACTTTTATGCTTTAAACTATGGGATGAGAAACATATACGTATCATACTTTTATACATTGAACACAAGTACGAAAACGAACATTCCACGTACGGGTTTGAACAAAAATCCTCAATTAAATTATCATTAGTTACACTTGCAGGGTGTAAACGTGAACTTATATTATGTGATCACATGGGCTTGACGAGCCTCAATCGGACGGTTCGCTACCGTTAGCGGATGAAATATATTTTCGGGTCTAGTGTATGTTCTAACACTACGCAAAGGGTGCAAAAGAGTTAAGTTTGATAATTGGGTGCCCGCGAAACAAATAACAACTTTAGAATGCAAATGATTTTGATAATCATATTATATTAAATCTTGTGGTTCAAATGCAACGTTTACTAAAACACCTATGATTTCACCAACGTTTTCGTTGACAGTTTTCTATATGTTTTCTCAGGTCCTTGAAAGCTACTTGATACATGCTTCCGCACTCTTTTTGATACTTGCTTGGATGTCGAGTATACATGCATAGTTGGAGCGTCTTTTGACTACTTTAAATTGTGTCGCATAGGTTTCATTCGTACGTTAAACATTGTAATGTAACTAGTCTTTGAACTACATTTGTAAACTTGAAACATCCTTTTACTTATGAAATAGATGCGACATATTTTGGTCAAACGTCATGATAAAGACTTATGACCACGCAACGGGACCGAAGTAGTCGGCGCCGTCAAACATGATTTGGTCGGGTCGCTACACATCAAAACCTTATTTATGCTTTTAATCTCTGAACTCCGCTGAATTTGAAGTTTCTCTTCATTCTTCAATTTGAATTTGTCACAAACACTCAGATAGTTTTTGAGATATTCTGGTTTCTTATGATATTTCCATGCACCCAGAACACTCATTGATGCAGAAAGGACGAGATCAGAATCACCATAAATTCTATATGCTTGTTGTTCAATGAATGGTGAACGAAGAATATCTTTCTCTTCATCCTCACTCAGTTGGTAATTAGCATAACGTTCAAGAACAATCTCTGCAATTTGAAAAGGAACATTCAAATCGGGAGGAGTCGTGGTATCTTCTTTGCCATTAGAGAAAATCTCCTTTTCGAAGTGTATTCCAAATTCGTCAGTTGGAGATGTCAAATTAACAAATTGATGATCATTGAATTCATTGGCGACACTCGATTACCCCTTCAAAATATCTTCAATGTTGTCAAAGTTTTGATTGTCCTCTTGAGTTAAGTTTTTCTCTGATTGATCAGCTGAATCCATAATCATTAACATCCCTGAGTCACCCTCTCTCTGACTTTTCGATTCATCTAGAAAACTTTCACAATGAATTTCTTCAATTTCATCACTGGAATCAGATATATCAACAACATCTTTATCCTTCTTTTGACTAGATGTACCAGTTTCATACGTTGATCTTTGAAAAACACTAGACCGATAACCACCTTGTCTATTCTCCCCCTCATGAAGATTGTCGGAATCAAAATCATCATGATCAGGCATGTGAATTGGTCCAGGTGACTTGCATGGAGATAAAGGATACACTATCCTTGCTTGCTCAAGATAAATCATCATAGTTTCGCGAACTTCATCAAGATCAGTTCGTTTAGCAAACTCAGCAAGATAGAGCTCCTCCACCTCATTGTCAGAGAGATACTGTAATCCATATCTATTTAAACTTCGAGAAGGTGACCCAGTTGGTGAAACAACAGTGTAACCATGAACAAAAGCAGCATCAACAGCAACTGTTGAAGGCGATGTTGGTGGAAGTGTTTGAATTGCCGTGAGGGCAGGTAAGGATGATTGTGCGATATTATTCTTATATGTAGGGTTATACATACTACTAGTCAGATTCGTGATATCCCCTTCTGATGGAGGTTGGGTAACAACCGGAGTTGTCACCGGCGAAGTTTCTTTCGAAGCATCCGCCTCCATGACTTTGATCTCATGGGACTCTGACAGAGTAGTAGAACTACCCGTCTGTTTAGTTCTTGCAGAGATATTGCTATCTCCGACTCCTGAAATCATTGATATACCATGAGGTGGCACATCTCTTTCAGTTAAAGACTCTTCCTCCAGACCCTGAGATTCAGAATCCGTAAGAGAAGTGGTTTAAACCAATGGATCACTTTCATGAACCAAGGGAACAGTCTGCTGGAAGTCTGATAAATATCCCGAAGGATTGTCATGTTGACTCGTTTCCATGGGACGCGGCAGATCTTCCTCATCAAGATAAGCTGGACCTCGAGACCCTGTTGTACGTTGAGGCATAGGAGGATTTCCAGCCGATACGCAGGGTGCCTTTTCAAGATTTTTTGGCTCCCCTTCGGCCATTCTGGACTTCAATGATTGAGTGTCCTCAATCGATTGAGTCAACGCAGACTTTACTGCAGAGGAAGACTTTACTTCCTTAGATGCTGAAGCATCTTGCTTTGTAGGATTTATTCTTAAGTCCTGTTTAGATTGGATGGGCTTAGTGGTCTTTTTACCATCCGTGCCTTTAGATCTCTTGCCTATCGAAGCTTGCGCTTCATTTAGTGTAGGGCTTACTATTATTCTTGGATGTGATACGGAGATGGGTGAAGGTGACCTTTTCAACTCATTGAGAACACCATTGAAACGACGATAGGTATCATTGAGTGGTTCATCAGTTTCCTGCTTGAAATCTTCATAGAATCCCAGAGCCTTATTCAATTTAGTAACGTCTGACATGTCATAACCTTCTTGCTGTCGTTTGATCTCATCCCATATATCTTTTGCTGTTGTGTTGCTATCAACATTTTCAAACAATTTATACGGGATAGCTTGCATAACAATATTCTTTGCCTCTATGTCACCCTGAGCTCTCTCACGCTTATCACCAGAAAATTCATAGACTAGAATTGGCATACCAGTATCCGGATGATAATCAACAACTGGACCATCTCTCAGAGAAGCCCAAATATACTTTGCTTTCTCACCCTTATAGTCTATGTACTGAGTGATACGGTGAAGCCACTGAGTGTACTTGCCATTAAACAACACTGGAGGATGGTAATCTGATCCAATGATCAAAGTATCTTGAGTAGACATCTTGAAAATGAGGTAGATTTGGTAAAGATTCTGTATTACACAAATCTAAGATGAAAAATCACAACAATCTGATCAGAATGTCAGATTCTGTATCAGATTTGGTACTGTAGCAGATTCGGTAAAGATTCTGTATATCAGATTCTGTATAAGAAACTGATAAGAAATACAGGTGACACACCCAGATTCAGTATAGATTAGGTAATCACAAGAATTGTAGCCTGTAACCACTTAAAACAATGGATTAAGTGATACAGAAACTCAGATTCTGTATCTGACTCGGTAGTCAGATTATGTATGAATTTGAAGTTCAAACTCAATTCAATCCTTTTGAATGAGATTCTGTAACCTTGCTACACAAGGAAACAAGTTAGTATCACACAAAATATCAAAGATACCGAAAGTATAGGATACCGAATGTCAACTGTAGCAGTTGACAATACCGAGTCTAAGTTTAAAACTTACAAATATGACAGAATCCTTTCTCAAACCACACCAATTAGCTGCGTATAATCAAACCAAATGTGATAGAATCACGATCACACCACAATCTGCAACACTTAAGATGAATTTAAGTAATGAAGCAGACTCGGTATGACAGTTACGATACCGAGTGTTGATCAAATCTTCAAAACTTGATGAATTGAAGAAATTGAACCGTCAGAAATATGATTTAACACCTCACGAACACAATTGAATCCTTAAATCTTCACAAAAATCCAGAATCAAGCTTGAAATAAGCAATACCGAGAGTTTTAGCCACAAACTCTAAAAATTAACTTGATTCTCCATAATTGAAGTTAAAAAGCTGTAATGATGATCGAAACTCTTTCAAAAGACCTAATGCACCTTCGCTAAACTTATCACAAGAATCTGAATGTCAGATTATCAAATTCGATAATACCGAATGTGATTCAAAATACCGAGAGTATTCAGATTCTGTAATCTACAATCTCTGGATCGATATAGTGATGTAGAATCACTTCCTGGAAGCTCTGATACCAAATGATAGGTCAGATCATGTTGAGATTGAGAGAAATGATAAGATAAAGAGAGATTCGGTATGAAAGAATGAGACTCGGTATTAGAGAGAATCGGTAAAATTACATTCCACAGCTTCTAGAACTCGGTTACAATGCAATGGCTATCTAATTAGGACTACTTAGATTCCTTATATAGCCCTCTTCTAAGGAACTTTCATTTAAGCTTATTTCACATTAACACTATACAACTTCGGGGTCCTAACACTCAATATTACAGACTTTGCTTATCGTGTCGAATTCATATGAAGATTAAGCTTAAATTTGGTCGAAAATTTCCGGGTCGTCACAGTACCAACCCGTTAAAGAAATTTCGTCCCGAAATTTGAGTGAGGTGGTCATGGCTAACACTAAAAATGTTTTCATGACGAATACGAGTTGATAAATAGAGTTTTATCATCATTGAGTAATATGGATAAAACAATTCGATTTTTGCGAAGCGTCTGAGCGAAGCTATCACAAAAGAGTGAAAAGTTTCATCTTAACTTTTGACTAGCCATGGTTGAATTCCGGAATTCAAGGGATTTAAAAGATATCTTGGAAATCTATAAGATCTGATTCTTCGGGATTTATGGAAATTAAGATCTCTATAATTAAATGCGATTATCTGTCTCGATTGCTTTGTCTGGTATTTTCACTATAAATGAACTTCTTCCGTTTCATTATTTTCACCACTCCAATACTTTCTTTCTCGATCCAAACTTTCAATGATTGTGAATACGCTTAATCCAATTCTAATTCTTGTTCTTATCCTCACTATCGCAACAATCATTCTCCTTTTCCAATTACCAGCGGATGAATCTGTTTTCTTCTACTTCGCCCTTGGGGTTATAATGTTTTTAATTCTCCCGTGTCTCTATGTTGTGATAAACATTGATATACACGGTTTGTAATTCCTGTGTTTGTGATCGACTTTATATTTCTTGTTATGTTTTGGAGCTCCATGCTCTTGTTTTCTTTTTCTGACTTCAAGTCAAGCGAATAATGATCCAGAATTCGTAGATATAGAGTTTTGAATGATTATAATGTTCTAAGCAGGAAGGAACGTGATAGCACGATTTGATTTTCAAATTTATTAACATCACGGAAAATAGAACCATCAAGAATACATTTTCTTGATATGTTCAGAAGTTAAGTAGAATGAAAGAGTTATGTAACATGGCACATGATGATGGTATGATCTACTGTGAACCATCATTATGTTCTATTAGAAATTTAGCATGACTTACTGTAATATAATCACATTGGCCGGGCGTCATTATATTATACTAACCCATGCTTCAATTTCCAACACTTCTCCATAATTCATTCATAATTTATACTTAAATTTTACAGAAGTTTCCAATATAATGAAATACAGAAAATACGAAAAGGTAGATAATTTCGGACAAGAATATTTATGAAAATATCCTCAGAAATATCGAAGATATTTATGATGATATTTTGGAATTTCTAAGTTCGAAGGTTGACGAAGAAAATTTTTCCGCAAGATTTTAACATGACTTCGGAGCAATATATTCTCTAGAGATTTCAACGGATCCAGAATTACCTGGATTCTTTGAATAGAGGGTATGGTCCTTGTATTTGTCCTTGGTCTCCTTCGTGGTTAGCTCAATCCATTTTCCAGTTCCAACTTTTCTGAGCTTTTCCAACATACTATACTTTATCATAAAACTTCTGACGATTAAGGTCGTTTTACGGTTTTTGCTGCTTCATCAGCATTTCGAGGACTAGTTCGCAGTTCGGGGTGTTTTTCAGAAACTTCACATTCAAGCATGTAAGTCCAGATGATAGAAGTTATATGTACACATATAACTGTTGGCATAGGCATGCTGCGAGATTTCAAAATACTGATTGCTATTTCCCGATGATTCGTATGGCAATTCTTGTTACAAGATGCAGATGAGTAAATGATGGGGTTTTGATAAATATAGAGATTTTTCGGAAAAATTATAAATCATTACTGTTGTTGATAAGTTTGCTGCTAATGTGGTGGAATATAAGCGGTTCCCCGGTAATGATGGCGAAAAGGAAACGTATATATTAAGGTTATAATAAGGCTGTTTCGACTGAAAAGTCGAAGTTGACTTGCTAGAGCTGTGACAAAACTGACTACTTTGAAAAAGAATTGGAATGCTATTTTCAGTAATAACAATGCCAAAGGAGCTAGCACAGATACGTGTTAAACGTTTACTCAGGTTTCGAGTGTTTTTCAGATGCATAACTATATGTATCAAACTTTTCTTCTGTATATGAAGTTCGGTTAGTTCATCCTCTCGATTGAGGTGTTTTCAAGAATCATGAAAGGTTTGAACACAAATTGTAATCGTCAGGATACAATTGAGGTTTAAGATGAAATCAAGTGGCAAACTTGAAGAGATGTTTAGTTTCATATGTTATAATCAATATTTTAATTCATTTTAATTGTCCAATGTTATTAGTCCACAGTCAATAGTCCACAGTTAACATTCCAATAATTCATATATAGTTTAATATATAATATTCGAATTAATTAATACGTATCGTGACCCGTGTACATGTCTCAGACTCGATCACAACTCAAACTATATATATTATTGTAGAATCAACCTCAACCCTGTATAGCTAACTCCAGCATTACTGCATATAGAGTATCTATGGTTATTCCAAATAATATATATAGATGCGTCGATATGATATGTCAAAATCTTGTATACGTGTCCCGATATTTAAAGTGCGTAAAATAAATAACAGAAATTAAATGACGATAAATAAAATTGCGAGAATTAAAATTGCGATAAATAAAATACGATAAATAAATTGCGATAAAAAAAATTGCGATGAATAAAAGGTAATACGGAATTAACAGTTAGCTAGGAACAGTTAGCTAGGATTTTGTTAGCGTGGATTCTTAACAAAATTTCTCATAGTTAATTTGTTTGTTTCTAACAAATTTTATTTTGTCAAATGTTTTCTTCATTATGCCACTTGTTGGATTCTAATAAGTCAAAATCAAATTATGAAATTGAATGAAAATGGTTACTATGTGGTGAACGGATTCGTATAGCTGTGGGTGTAAGTAGGATAGTAAATGACTATTGAATTAGATTCATGATGGAATTTAACAAGTTTCAAAACAACATGTTCATGAAGTTTACACAATCATAAAACCAATTTTAAGATAGTTAATACGAGCGGAAGCATTAAAAGAACAAGTATATATGTAAAACCATTTTGTTAAATTCCATATTAATATCAAGTCTTGAAATCATGCTTACAAATATAACAACAAAGGAAGTAAGATTATACCTCCTCAAGCTAGTTGAGGGTTGTTATCAAGGATGCAAGATGATGATGAAGATGAAGGAAAGTAGAGCTTCTAACTTGAAGCCTCAAGTGTGTAATACCCCAAGCAATCACCCAACACCTTTGTATTTAGTTAGGATTTGAAGAACACTTGAAATGAACTTGCATAAACAAAATTAAGAACTCCCTTGAGTCCTCAAAGGCCACGGTTTTCAGCTCACTTTTGAGCAGAATTCTGTGCAGTATTTTTGCTCTCTTGATATGTTTTTAATTGCATGTGTGAGTGTAGAAATCTAAATCTTGGTCCTAGCTAAGCATGGGTAGTAAGTAATAAACAAATGCATGCTCATACCAACTCCCATGCCACTCACATTATCATGTTATTATATACATTTATATATATAAAAACTGATTTTATAAAATCAGTTTTTATAAAACTTGATTTCATAAAACACATTTTTTATAAACTTGTATATTATTTGTTAAGTATATTTTATAAAACCAATTTTATAAAATGTAACATAACTTAATTAATTATTTAACCTATAAATAATTAAATCCTTGTTATATAAGTTGTTCCATAACTTATATAAACATATCAAATAATATTATTTAAGAAACCTTTTCCTTAAAATTCAAGTGTCGCGTATTTAATCAATGATCCAATCGTTAAGATCAAATACGAATAAGGTGTCGGTAAGCTTGTTATTGGGTATGACCCGACTTGGATCAAAACATATTAGCCACATTAATTTAATATGTCTCTCGGGCATACGAAATACCTTCAATCTCCCATTTGCACGAGAAACATAAGAAATTAATGCAAGTGATGGATACCACCTAACGACCGTCCATCACCCCCAATATGTTATGACTTTGTGCCATTCAATAACATCATCCCTTTCGAGTTCCCATCTCGAATATGAATAGGTGAATCTTTTCATTATATCCTTTCGTCCTAGATGTCATGTTAAATCCAAGAGATACAGAGTGATCACTCTCCTTTAGATTTAACTTTATCAGGCCTTAGACACCTGAATCTCAACGAATAAGAGGGACAAATTCCATCTTGACTACATACGTCCTAAATATATACCTTGCATTATACCTGAGCTCCTCCTTATGAACTACCATATTTCAGAATAGCGAAGGAAAGAATCAAGGCACAATACTTGGTAAATATCCGAATCCAATATGTATCTCAGGTCAGAGGATACAATGATATTCGCCTTTACTCAAGATTACATGTGATCAAACACAAAGGCTCCATTTAGTAAATCTTGAGAGCGGGTCTTCCAATATTTGTATCCTACAAATATCTACGAACCTTGGTTGCATCCTTGCCCCACATTCATCCCGTGAATGTATACCAATCCAAGTTCATAATAGTCTAAACCTCACATTTGCTCCCACAAATGTGATCGACTACGAAATTTAGAATAATTACTTATTCATGGATGAAATATGCAAAATAGGAACATAACTCAAAATAAATTAATACCATAATTATATTAATGAGTTTGAATAATTTCGTTCCATTACAATACTTAAAACAGATCATGACCAATCACTAGAATATCGAAGCCCTAATGCACAAACATGTCCTGTATGTTTTGATCCATGTAAGAGCTTCATGAGAGGATCCGCTATATTAAGATCTGTGTGAACTTTGCGAATACATATCTTTCCCTTTTCAACTTCATCCCTTATGTAGCTGAATCGCCGCTCAATGTGACGGGTCTTTTGGTGAGCACGAGGTTCTTTGATTTGAGCAATCGCACCCTCGTTGTCACAAAAGATCTCAAGAGGGTCCTGAATGGAAGGGACTACTCCTAAGTCATCGATGAATTTCTTCATCCATGCAGCTTCCTGAGCTACCAATGATGCGGTGATGTACTCTGACTCTGTAGTGGATAGAGCAACAACATCCTGTTTTGAACTCTTCCAAGAGACCGCACCTCTATTTAATGTGAAGACATAACCGGACTGTGATCGAGAATCATCTCGATCAGTTTGGAAACTCGCGTCCACGTAACCCTTTACAGCAAGCTCCTCCTCACCAGATCCATATATTAGAAACATATCCTTAGTCCTCCTAAGGTATTTCAATATACTTTTAACCGCAATCCAATGACTGTTTCCTAGGTTATTCTGGTATCTACTTGTCAAGCTTAGGGCGCATGACACATCCGGTCTAATGCATATCATTGCATACATGATTGACCCAATAGCAGATGCATAAGGGACTCTCTTCATTCTCTCTTGTTCATCTTTCGTGGTAGGGCACTGAGATGAACTGAGAGGTGTTCCTCTTTGAATAGGTACCAAACCACTCTTAGAGTTCTCCATCTTGAACCTTTTCAAGACCTTTTCAATGTATGCACTTTGATTCAAATCTATCAGTTTCTTGGATCTATTCCTGTAGATCCCAATCCCCAAAACATATTGTGCTTCTCCAAGATCCTTAATGGAGAAGCATTTACTTAGCCAAGTTTTAACTCCTTGCATTACCGGAATATCATTTCCAAATAACAATATATCATCCACATATAGTACAAGGAACATGATAGTGCTCCCACTAGCTTTCTTATATACACAAGCTTCATCACCATTTTTAATGAAGCCAAATTTCTCGGCTTCCTCATTAAAACGATGATTCCACATTCTAGATGCTTGTTTCAATCCGTAGATTGAATTCTTTAACTTGCATACCTTTTTAGGATATTTCAGATCAACAAAACCTTCAGGCTGAACCATATAGACATCTTCCACAAGATATCCATTTAGGAAAGCGGTCTTGACATCCATTTGCCATATTTCATAATCATAATGAGCAGCAATGGCAAATAATATCCTAATAGACTTTAGCATTGCCACAGGCGAAAAAGTTTCATCATAGTCAACCCCTTGAGTTTGAGTGAAACCTTTTGCTACAAGTCTAGCTTTATATGTATCCAAGTTTCCATGTATGTCAGTTTTCATTTTGAAAAGCCATTTACAATCAACTAGCCTTGAGCCAGTAGGTTGTACAACCAGTTCCCAAACTTGGTTGTCATACATGGATTGCATCTCAGCGTTCATGGCATCCTGCCATTTATCCTTATCAATCCTTGATAAAGCATCTTGGTAGTTTGTTGGTTCATCCAAATCAACTATATAGCAACCATCCATGAGAAACCCATATCTCTCAGGAGAATTACTACTTCTACCAGATCTGCGAACGTCTTGTGTATTTTGATCATCCATTTGATCACTCTCAACATTTTCATGTTGAGTGCTAGTGTCAACCAATTGTGTATCATCTACTTGATCTTGAACCTCTTCAAGATCTATCTTCCTTTCACCATCACCTTCCATTAGGAACTTAGTTTCAAGGAATTCAGCCTTCCGAGCAACAAATACATTCTGCTCGGAAGGATCATAGAAATAATATCCCATATCATCCTTGGGATATCCTATGAAGATACACTTCATGGATCGAGCATTCAACTTATTAGGGATGTAACGCTTAGGATAAGCTTCACATCCCCATACCTTTAAGTATGATAGAGATGGAGGTTTTCCAAACCACATCTCATGAGGAGTTCGTTCCACTTGCTTGGTTGGGGCCATATTTAGAATACGAGCCGTGGAGCATAGACAATAACCCCAAAATGATAGAGGCAACGAGCTTCTAGCCATCATAGATCGAACCATATCCAATAGGGTTCGGTTCCACCTTTCGGAAACTCCATTAAGTTGGGGTGTTCTAGGAAGAGTAAGTTGCGAGATAATCCCACAAATTCTAAGATGATCTTGGTAAGCAACGCTTAGGTATTCACCTCCTCTATCGGTACGAAGTACCTTGATTGTCTTATTGAGTTGATTTTATACTTCGTTTTGATATTCTTTGAATGCTTCAAAAGTTTCGTCCTTGTGTCTTAATAAGTAGACATATCCGAAACAACTGAAGTCATCAATGAAAGTAACGAAGTATCTTTCACCATTCCTAGTTATGGGCTTAAAGGGTCCACATATATCCGAATGTATTAATCCCAATAAGTCTTTAGCCCTTTCATAGGTCCCTTTGAAAGGTGCTTTAGTCATTTTGCCTTGTAAACAAGATCCACATACATCGAACGAGTCTAGTTCATTTGATTTCAAAAGTCCATTCTTTTGAAGTGTATGCATTCGATTCTTGTTTATATGACCAAGGCGACAATGCCATAAGTAGGAATCACTCAAATCCCTTTTGAGTTTCTTGGTGTTTGCATGGTATATTGAGCTATTGTATGATGTGTCATCATGAACCAATTCATAAATACCATTCATAGGCGAAGCCTTGAAATAGAACACACTATCTAAAGAAACATGGATATCATCATTAATGAAATTAAGATTAAAACCACATTGTTTCAAAGGGGTACAGAAATAATGTTTCGCGATAAATCGGGTGCATACAAAACATTTTTCAAAGTAAGTTCCAAACCACTTGGAAGCTTTAGAATAAAGTCTCCTTTAGCTACTACGTGCACCTTAGCTCCATTTTCCATGTAGAGACTTGATGTTCCCGCTTCTTGTTTACTTCTTTTGAACCCCTGCATAGAATTGCAAATGTGAGTTCCACATCCTGTGTCTAATACCCATGTATTAGAAGAAGTAATACTAAGCTCAATGTATACCATTTATACATTACCTGAGGTTTGCCCTGCATCCCTCTTTTCCTTTAACTCCTTAAGGTAGACGGGGTAGTTGCGTTTCCAGTGACCCATTTCACCGCAACCAAAGCACGGATCTTCCTTGGGGTTAGCCTTTTCGGCAACCTTTTGCTTTTTGTTGTTGGTTGGGGTAACCATCTTCCCCTTTCCCTTGCCCTTGCCTTGGTAGGCGGGTCCTTTCCTCTTAGCCGCCTTCGGCTTAGAAGTGTTATTGCCTTTGGACCCGCCTTCATTGATCTTAAACATGGGTGAAGCCCTTTTATCCATGCTCGCTTCGGCCGTCTTAAGCATGGCGTGTAATTCGCCAATGCTCTTATCCCATCCATTCATATTGTAATTCATTACAAATGTGTCAAACCTCTTTGACAAGGAGTTAAGGATAAGGTCCGTGGCTAATTCATTAGACACGTTGCAGTTTAGACGGTTCACTCGATCAATTAGGCTTTTCATCTTAAGGACATAAGATGAAACGGAGTGGGAGTCGTCCATCCGACATGCATGAAGCGCTCGAACCGTTTCGAAGCGCTCGACACGAGCTTATTGAAGGAACATCTCCTTCAACTGTGTGATCATGTCATATGCACTATGATGCTCAAAATCCTTTTGGAGTTCGGGTATCATAGTCCCAAGCATGAGGCAAGAAACTTGCACCGAATCGGTGCAATATTTCTCCCAATAAGCCATGCCTTCCGTATCATCCTCGTCCGGTTGATCGGGAATGGGGTCTTCCAACACATACGCCCTATCCTCTAATTTGAGGACAAATCTTAGATTGCGAAACCAATCCATGAAGTTCGTATGGCTGAGTTTTTCCTTTTCGAGGATTGACCTCAACGATAGGTTGTTAAAGTTTATTGGTGCTTTTGGAATGTTGTTGTTATTGGCGGCCATCTACAAAATTTAACAAAGTTGTTTAAGTATCAATTTTAATTTAACAATCAATACCCTTTAAATCCAATTGATATTTATTAAATTTTAGAATCCAACGGTAAACCAAATTTCGATTAGGTGACCTTTATCCCGTCATTTGATTTAGCTAGGTAGTCATTATATGACAATTGCAATCCTTTTGTAACTTCTAAGTTATAGGATCATGCAATCCTTTTGCATGGCATATTATCCCATCAACGCCTATTTGTTCATCATGCTTCGATGACCCTAAGTTCATGATTTCCAAATCAAGTCGTCCTACTTGTGTAAACGTGTAAACTTAACATACAAGTGGTTAGGTGACCTTTATCCCACAAGCATGCGAATTTCACCTTAATCATATTAGTTTATTCATGACGGTTAGGTGACCTTTATCCCATCATGAGTTCCCTAATATGTCTAAGTGTCACACAAAAGGATGGCGTTTAACTTGTTTACCTTGTTGGTTAAAGGGATTTTAAGTTTTTCATTATTTCTAGTTTGAGAAAACTTTTATGCCATACACCAACATGCATTTAGTGTATGGTTCATTTGAAATCCATTTTCATGTCATGTAATTTAGCCAATTACATGATATAAACCATTTTATATGTGATCATTTTCTTATTCTTAATAACCATTTATTAAGGTCTTTTGCCACTTTTAATTTAACCAATTAAATTTGTCGTTTTGCATGTTGTTAACTATTTTTAATTTAACCAATTAAATTGTAGTTTTGCTTGTTGTTAACATGTGTGATAACTTGTAGTAATCAAACATATAAACCATAATCAAACAACACAACCATGCATGCAAAACAATTATGTT
The DNA here is from genome assembly GCF_046630445.1 of Rutidosis leptorrhynchoides. NCBI lineage: Eukaryota > Viridiplantae > Streptophyta > Magnoliopsida > Asterales > Asteraceae > Rutidosis > Rutidosis leptorrhynchoides. The sequence goes on from NC_092340.1 coordinate 208,087,022, forward strand.
CACAATCAAGCCTTTTGGTAAGCATTTTGTTTAGCCGAAAACAAAATACCACCGGGTAATGGGTCATAACATAAAGTAGGAGATTTTACCACTCCCACTTAATCTTGCATCCAAGTAGATTCTTCTTGTGTTCTTCCTTTGACTCCATCTTTTCATCTTCATTTTTACAAAAAATATATCCTAATACATTTTTCTAAAAAAAATGAAAATACAACCTAATCTATTTTACATACCAAATATAAAATAAATTACATAACCAAAATTAATGAATATTACAACCAAATGAATGAATTAATTATTACATACCAAATGAATAAATACAAATCATTCAAACACACATGCATTCAATCAAAAGGTCAAGGCATTGATTGTGAACACTACATACAACAAATATAACCAATTTGCAAGTTCCAAACCCTCTTGAAACCTCCAAGAATTCGGCCACCATTTCAAACCCACCCAAACCCGAATATTTTTTACATTCCATATTCATGCATGTGCATGGAATGCAAATATAGTGGGTTTAAAGACCATAAAAGAAGCATAATCCATAGACTTCGGCTCTAGATACCATTGATGGAATTTAACAAGTTTCAAAACAACATGTTCATGAAGTTTACACAATCATAAAACCAATTTTAAGATAGTTAATACGAGCAAAAGCATTAAAAGAACAAGTATATATGTAAAGCCATTTTGTTAAATTCCATATTAATATCAAGTCTTGAAATCATGCTTACAAATATAACAACAAAGGAAGTAAGATTATACCTCCTCAAGCTAGTTGAGGGTTGTTATCAAGGATGCAAGATGATGATGAAGATGAAGGAAAGTAGAGCTTCAAACTTGAAGCCTCAAGTGTGTAATACCCCAAGCAATCACCCAACACCTTTGTATTTAGTTAGGATTTGAAGAACACTTGAAATGAACTTGCATAAACAAAATTAAGAACTCCCTTGATGAAAGGACCCGTTCATATACATTATAAACGATTCACAATAGTTGATTACATTGCGAGGTATTTGACCTCTACATGATACATTTTACAAACATTGCATTCGTTTTTAAAAGACAATCTTTCTTTACATCGAAAATTGACAGGCATGCATACCATTTCATAATATACACTATCCTACTATAAATTGATTTAATAATAATCTTTGATGAACTCAATGACTCGAATGCAACGTTCTTCGAAATATGCTATGAAAGACTCCAAGTAATATCTTTAAAATGAGCAAATGCACAGCGGAAGATTTCTTTAACACCTGAGAATAAACATGCTTTAAAGTGTCAAACAAAAGGTTGGTGAGTTCATTAGTTTATCATAATCATTTATTTCCATCATTTTAATAGACCACAAGAATTTCATTTCCAGTTCTCATAAATATACGTCCCATGCATAGAGACAAAAATAATCATTCATATGGTGAACACCTGGTAACCGATATTAACTAGATACATATAAGAATATCCCCTATCATTCCGGGATCCTCCTTCGGACATGATATAAATTTCGAAGTACTAAAGCATCCGGTACTTTGGATGGGGTTTGTTAGGCCCAATAGATCTATCTTTAGGATTCGCGTCAATTAGGGTATCTGTTCCCTAATTCTTAGATTACCAGACTTAATAAAAAGGGGCATATTCGATTTCGATAATTCAACCATAGAATGTAGTTTCAATTACTTGTGTCTATTTCGTCAAACATTTATAAAAGCGCATGTATTCTCAGTCCCAAAAATATAAAGGGTAAAAAGGCAAATGAAACTCACCATACTGTATTTCGTAGTAAAAATACATATAACGTCATTGAACAAGTGCAAGGTTGGCCTCGGATTCACGAACCTAAATTAATTATATATATTTATGTGTTGGTCAATATTTGTCTAACAAATTAGGTCAAGTCATAGTGTACCACAATCCTAATGCTCGAGACTAATATGCAAAAGTCAACAAAAGTAAATTTGACTCAAATTAATTTCCAAAAATCTATACATGATTAATATATAGTTTAAATATCGTCGTTTTATATTTTTAAATATTTTTAAAAGATTTATTAGAGTAAATAATATAATTTATTTATTAATAAATAAAATTTTATATTAAATTTATATAATAAAATATACTTTTATATATATTAAGTAATAAAATTTATAGGGTTCATTTAATATCATAAAGATAATATGATAGGTATTATTAAAGTAAGTTATTACACGTAGTAAAATATGTTTGTATCACATATTTATTTGATAAAATAATATCTATAATGTTAGTAAGTAAAAGTTGTATTATTTTGTAATAATAATTATTATTATAAAAATATCAATATTTATAATTACTAAGATGACATTATGATAATACGATAATTCTAATTATGATAACTTTAATATTTACAATAATTTTTAATATTATCTTTAAAATAATAATTCTATTTAAAATAATAACAATAATGATATTTTATAGTAACAATGACATTTATATTAAAATGATAATTTTTGTTAAAATGATAGTTTTAATACTAACGATACTTTTAATAATAATAGTAATGATAAAAATAATAAGAAAGATAATTTTATCTAAATCAATATCTTATAATATTTTAATTTTATCATGATACTCTTACCCATTATTTCCTAATCGCTTCGTTTAATAGCTTTTAATCGTCTTTTATATCGTGTTCATAATAATGATAATAATAGTAATCAAAATAATTAGATGTTACAAATATTTGTTTTAATTACACTAATATTAATAATGATAGTTACTATAACATTATTAACGATAATACTAATAATTATCTTAATGATAATATAGTAATAATAATAATAACAATAACAATAACCATTTTTAAATAATGATATATATATTAATAATGATAATAATAATAATAATGCCAATAATAATAATAATAATAATAATAATAATAATAATAATAATAATAATAATAATAATAATAATACTAATTATAACTTTAACGATAATAACGATAGTAATAATAAAAAAAATAACAATTTTTAATGATAAATCCCTTTTATTGATAAAGATAATAATAATGATAATAATAAGATAAAACTAGAACAACGATAAAAACGACGATAATAATAATCATTTTTAATAAAAATGTCGAAAATTCAATTGATTATAACTTCTAATCCGTTCATCGAAACCATTCGATATCTAAAGGAAAAGTTTTTAATTTTTCACTAGCTTTCCAAGGACATGCATATCTTATACCTTATATCAACCGCAAGTGTAACTAATTCAAGATTCAACCTAACCTGTCTAAGGGCAATATCAAAAGTACAAGCATGCATAATCCTAAATACTCGAGCACTAGTCTGGGATACACTATTAGTATGTAAAAGTTAAATTATGAGTACTCACGTATCAATATTGAGATTCAATATTGCAGGAAAGGTACATAGACGCAACGGAAATGATAAACACTATATTGATCTCACGAGCATACCCATGAACCATACTCAATCACCTCCATAGCTATAACCCATAATTTCCTTAATCCTATCCCACTCGAAAAACAATTTCGAAATCACTCGAAAAGCACTCCGTCGTAATATTTTATGTATACTAATAATATCTTGAAATAATACGGAGTAAATATATATATGTAAATCGATTGAGAGAGTTTAGAGAACAATATTTTCAAGTTTCTATGAAATAATGAAACCTATTGAATTCTATTTATAATAGATTTTTGAATTATTAAAGTGAATTATTAAAGTATGAATTATTAAAGTGAATTATTAAAGTATGAATTATTAAAGTGAATTATTAAAGTATGAATTATTAAAGTAAAATTATTAAAGTGAATTATTAAAGTGAATTATTAAAGTATGAATTATTAAAGTTAAAGTAAAGTAAAAATAAAGTAAAGGTAAAGTTTAAGTATAGTAAAAGTATAAAACTATGTACGTATAATACGCGTATAAATATATATAATATTAATTTAAATCGTTATATATATTTAATAAAATAAAATATAAATATCGCTATCTTTATCATACTAGTTAAGTAATGAGTTGTCAAAAGTGGTTCTAGATATTTATAAAAGTTATATACGTTTTAATAATAAAGTTCTTTTTAAACTGAAAACGTTTTTGTACGTTTGAAACTAAATAGATCAATCGAGTCTTTATGAGATTCAATCTTCCACTATCCTTTGTCTAGTTCTCAATGATTGACAATTTGTTCTTATTTATAAATCACTTTACCATTTTCCGAATATTGTTAAAATGGAAAGATTTCTCAAATCAACGTGGACCTTTCAACAGAGACTTGTAATCATAATTCAATATATCTGATAATTCAATCATTTGATCTTATCTTCTAATTCCATTGATAAACATTTTGAAACAGATACAATCATATAAAGTATTTAATCTAATATTCTGTTTACGTTTCAAGTTATAATATATATACACATATATATATAATCATATTCGTTTAATGGTTCGTGAATCGTTGGAACTTGGTCGAGGTTGAATGAATGTATGAACATAGTTTAAAATTCTTGAAATTTAACTTAACAAATATTGCTTATCGTGTCGGAAACATATAAAGATTAAAGTTTAAATTTGGTTGGAAATTTTCGGGTTGTCACAGTACATACCCGTTAAAGAAATTTCGTCCCGAAATTTGAGTGGAAAGGTTGTGAATGATAATAAGTATGTTTTCATGATGCATATGGGCTGAAAATTAGAGTTTTATCATCAGCGAATAATTTGGATAAACAATCCATTTATATGAAGAGTACGAATGAAGCTAACATAGAAGAGTAAAATGAGTAAGTGTAGATTCTTCTTATCACTCGACGTAGATATGATTGATTCCCAGATTTCAAGGGATTTGAAGAAAATCTTCTTAATAAGATTTGACTCTCCGGTAATCAAGGGAATTAGGATCCGCTTTAAATGCGATCCTCCATTTTTAATTGTTCTGTCAGAGATTTTCTTATAAATTCACCTCCTTTATTTCCTTACAACTCACACATTCTGTTGATGCATTTTATGCAAGTCCCTAGAAATCTACCCACGTCCATTGCAGGTACAACAGTTTACAGGCCACCATGATTGCTCGTTATTATCCTATCCGTGTTTGTATGTGGTTACAGGAACTGCAGGAACTAGATTTAGATGTTTGACTATGTTAGACTTAGTCAGACATACGAGTGAAGCCTCACTAGTACGGCTGACAGGCTCATACGCACGGTTGATGCTGAGCTAAGTCACAATTACAACCTAAATGAGAAGACACGAGTGAGTGATCACCCGTACGGCTGATGAAGCCAACTCGTACGTGTGATGAATGAATCGTATGGGTGAGTCAACAGCAGGGGTATATAAAGTCTTATGTTCTTCATTTTAGATTAAGCCTCTCATTTGTTACACACACTCAGATCTAGTGAGCTCCTCCGATTCTCTCTCAGTCCAAATCACCCAGGTGGTGAATAATAGCTCTAGGTGTTGATCTAATCACACTTGATTTAGTTGTGGTTTGACTAAATTAATCAAAAAAAAAAAAAAACTTAACCTATTCACTAGAGGGTTTGATTCACTTATTCCGCCATTGTGTGAGTTAAATCTGTTAATTTCTAAGTTCCTAGTCATGTTTCATCACCTTCTATTCTTTCCCCCTCAACTCATATTTTAAAGTATTCATCAATATGCTCCATCCAGTTCTGATTCTCGATATACTTCTAACTTTCATATCGGTCATTCTTCTTTTTTATCTACCGTCGGAAGAATCTATTTACTTCTACTATACTCTTGGATTTATAGTGTTTCTAGTTCTCCCGTGTCTTTATATTGCTATATGCATCGATATATATATGGTTTATAATTTCTGGTTTATCGTTGGGCTTTATATGTTCCCTTATATTTCAAAGTCTCTGCTTCTGTCTTCTATAATCATTATCATTCACAGTTAATGCTCTCTTTTATTTGCTGCAATTGATACCCCAATTTTTATTTCGGAGTTTTATCCTTTCGTTTCTTCTTTTTGCGATTAAGTACCGCTTGTAATGGTCCAGAATTCACAGATATGAATTTCGGAATAAACATTGTTAATGTTATAGGAAGGAAATTGTGATGGCACGATCTTGACTTGTCAAATTACTAGAATACCTTGGAAAAGGCCGAATCATCAAGAAATATTTTCTTGATATTTTAGAGGTTAAATAGAATACAAGAGTCGTATAACATGGCACATGATGATGTTATGATCTGTGAATCATCACGTTCTATTTAGAAACTCAGCATGACTTACTGTAATATAATCACGTTGATCAAGTGTCATTATATTATACTAATTCATGCTTCAGTTCCCAACACTACTTCAAAATATTCCTATTTTAAACTTGAATGTTTCAGAATTTAGAAACTAAAATAGTTTCTTTTATGATGTAATACAGATAGCGCGAAGAGGTAAATGATTTCAAATAAGAAAAATTAAGAAAATATCTTCAGAAATATGGAGGATATTTATAATGAAAGATATGATGATATTTTTGAATTTCTAATATCAGAGGATGATGAAGAATATTGTCCACAGAGGTTTAGAGTCAGGAGCAAGGTATTCGTTAATGACTTCAGCAGGTACTGAATCATTTGGATCCTTTGAAGTCAGGTTCAGTCTTTGTAATTTGTCCATAGCCTCCTTCATACTTTGCTCAATCCGTTTTCCAGTTCCAAAACTTCTCTTTTTCTGCGCTTTGCCAGCACACTTCATCATTATCATCCAGCTTTTACCGTTTAAAGTCATTTATAGTCTTTGCTGCTTCATCAGCATTTTTTCCATTTTCGGAGAACCAATTCGTAGTTCGGAGTGTTTTTCAGAAACTTCATATTCAAATTAAGTCCAGAATATAGACGTTATATATACACATATAACTATTGGCGTAGACATGCTGCGAGATTTCAAAATACTGATTGCTAATTCCCAATGATTCGTATGGTAATTCTCATTACAATATGCGAATGAGTAAATGATGGGGTTTCAATAAATAATTATAATGACTTTTTGGAGAGGCTAAAGTCAAAGGATAATGAAGTTGTTGGTACATCTGCTAATAATGTGGTGGAATGTAAAAGGTTCCCTGGTAACGATGGTGTATATCTCAAGGTTATAATAAGGTTAGTCTGACTGAAAAGTCGAAGTTGACTTGCTGGAGATGTGACAAAACTGGCTACTTTGAATAGGAGTCGCAAAGTTATTTTTGCTAATAAATGCCAAAGAATCTGACGCGGATACGTTGTTTAAACTTTTACTTTGGTTTCAATAGTTTTTTGGGTACATAACTGTGGGTAACATGTGGTTGGATCATCATCTCGATTGCTCATCATTCGAAGTGTCTTCAGAAATTTTCGAAGGGTTTGAACACAGATTGTAATCGTTAACATACATTTGATGTTGTAACACAGTTTTGAAGTCAAAATATAGCTTGTGAAAGATGTAAGGATCTAAGAGTGATGATTTTGGTCATATCTAGAGTTGAATTTTGAGTTTTCAAAATCATAATATGTAATTAAATTTTGAATGAGTATGGTTGTTTTGATTTCTATAAAAGAATGTATATTGTTGTGAAAGTAGGGAGTATAATGGATGATTTGCTGAATCAGATTCGAAGAATGTAACATATTATTTGTGAATTTATATATCTCTCGGGTATTACCTACCCGTTAAAAAATTTCACAATTAATATTTTGTACAAAAGAATTTTATTACAGTCTTTATGAAAATATATATATGTATATTTTCTTCAGATGTAACATAGATTTAATGAGTTAATGTTAAATTAAACTCATTTGATTTACGGTTGAAACTAGAATTGAATAATCCCTAAAGGCTTTAAAAAGTACATAACTTTTACGCAGTATTTCTTTAATGACATTGAAATTATGAATCAATACTTCATTATTTGTTTATGTATGATGCTCGGTTCGTGGAATTCTTGTGAATTTCGCAAAGTACGAATGATGTTATCTGAAAAGTTTCGGGTACATCGATGATGAAAGTGTAAAATTAAATATATACTTGATTTATTATGAATTGGAATTTGTTGTATTACGACAGAGATTGTAGTTAACGCTGGTTAAGTTGTGGCCGAAGGACGTACATTATTGCATATTTGTAATATGAATTAACCGAGTAGTTAAGATTCACACACAATAGCTTAGCACGGAAAGATTTATTTCAAAATATATATATATATATATATATATATATATATATATATATATATATATATATATATATATATATATATATATATATATATATATATATAATATACATATAATTTCTTCAGAGGGAATGAGTTAATTATTCATAACTCGTTGATACAATATACACGTTATTGATTCGTAATGATGTCCACAGTGATTCTTGAACTGACGGAGTTTGTGATGTTATCGGTGTTGTTGATTCGGATATTGACTGTACTGACGATGCTGGTAACGCTGACGGTACTGCTGATGCTTTTGGTAAAGCAAGTTTAGCTTGTTAATCACACACCATTTTTGTCAGGGTTTCTACTCTTCCTTCTATCATTTTGGTTCGCTTAACTGATTTATGGTTAGGGCTAGATTAGATAATCTCTAAGACTTTAGAGATTACATAATCGTCATGGAATGTTTCTCCAATGAAGTTATGAATTAATTCTTCGTCAGTTATTGTTGTTGGTACTCCTTGGTATCTATAGTGCGTATGACGTTGATGCTCGTGGGACAGATTGTGAAGTTTCGGCTTACGACACGGTTGTGGTTGGAGGTGGTAATGGTACTGTTGGCGTTGATGATGGTGGTACTGGTTATGCTGCTGATGCTGCTGCTGGTGTTTGTAATCTCTGCACCATATTCTCCAAAGCCACTACCCGAGAGCGAAGCTCGTTGACTTCTTCTATTACACCAGGGTCATTGTCGGTTCGGACGAGCGGATAAATAAAATCTAAAATTTGATGTAATATATAATCGTGACGAGATACTCTGGAAATGAGCGAGAACATGGTATTTCGGACATGTTCGCCGGTAAGTGCTTTAGGTTCTTCGTCAAGAGGGAAATGTGGTGGATGAAAGGGATCACCTTCTTCTTGTCTCCAATGATTGAGGAGGCTACGAAACCATCCCCAATTCATCCAGAATAGGTGATGACTGATTGGTTGATCTATTCCGGTCGCACTGCTTTCGGAGCTTAAATGGGATTCCATTTCGAAATCTGAGTGACTTGAACTGATGACGAATTCCATTTCGTACGATTGGATAAAGGATTTTTTTTTTCGATATGAAATGATTTTGGCTAACGGATGGTATTCTAATTACACAGAATATATATATATATATATATATATATATATATATATATATATATATATATATCAAAAGATTTGGTAGATTACAGAGGACTTTGCGGGATATGTCAGGCAAAGTTTAAAGTAACAGATACGATAAGATATGATTTAGCAGATATGCTAAGATATGAATTTTTGTCTATACACTATTCATGCAATCAATGCAGCAAGACGTGTCTTAGACTAAAAATGATAAGCAGGTAATTTCCTGATGTTGATAAGTAGTTAATTTTCGACACAAAATGATAAGCAAAACTTTTGACATGAAGACACAGTCGAAGTCCAGACTCACTAAAGCATCTAAACAACTATCAGTTAGACACACTAAGGCAAGACCTGGTTCACTAAGACCACCGCTCTGATACCAACTGAAAGGACCCGTTCATATACATTATAAATGATTCACAATAGTTGATTACATTGCAAGGTATTTGACCTCTACATGATACATTTTACAAACATTGCATTCGTTTTTAAAAGACAATCTTTCTTTACATCGAAAATTGACAGGCATGCATACCATTTCATAATATCCACTATCCTACTATAAATTGATTTAATAATAATCTTTGATGAACTCAATGACTCGAATGCAACGTTCTTCGAAATATGCTATGAAAGACTCCAAGTAATATCTTTAAAATGAGCAAATGCACAGCGGAAGATTTTTTAACACCTGAGAATAAACATGCTTTAAAGTGTCAACCAAAAGGTTGGTGAGTTCATTAGTTTATCATAATCATTTATTTCCATCATTTTAATAGACCACAAGAATGTCATTTACAGTTCTCATAAATATACGTCCCATGCATAGAGACAAAAATAATCATTGATATGGTGAACACCTGGTAACCGACATTAACTAGATACATATAAGAATATCCCCTATCATTCTGGGATCCTCCTTCGGACATGATATAAATTTCGAAGTACTAAAGCATCCGGTACTTCGGATGGGGTTTGTTAGGCCCAATAGATCTATCTTTAGGATTCGCGTCAATTAGGGTGTATGTTCCCTAATTCTTAGATTACCAGACTTAATAAAAAGGGGCATATTCGATTTCGATAATTCAACCATAGAATGTAGTTTCAATTACTTGTGTCTATTTCGTCAAACATTTATAAAAGCGCATGTATTCTCAGTCCCAAAAATATAAAGGGTAAAAAGGCAAATGAAACTCACCATACTGTATTTCGTAGTAAAAATACATATAACGTCATTGAACAAGTGCAAGGTTGGCCTCGGATTCACGAACCTAAATTAATTATATATATTTATGTGTTGGTCAATATTTGTCTAACAAATTAGGTCAAGTCATAGTGTACCACAATCCTAATGCTCGAGACTAATATGCAAAAGTCAACTAAAGTAAATTTGACTCAAATTAATTTCCAAAAATCTATACATGATTAATATATAGTTTAAATATCGTCGTTTTATATTTTTAAATATTTTTAAAAGATTTAGTAAATAATATAATTTATTCATTAATAAATAAAATTTTATATTAAATTTATATAATAAAATATACTTTTATATATATTAAGTAATAAAATTTATAGGGTTCATTTAATATCATAAAGATAATATGATAGGTATTATTAAAGTAAGTTATTACACGTAGTAAAATATGTTTGTATCACATATTTATTTGATAAAATAATATCTATAATGTTAGTAAGTAAAAGTTGTATTATTTTGTAATAATAATTATTATTATAAAAATATCAATATTTATAATTACTAAGATGACATTATGATAATACGATAATTCTAATTATGATAACTTTAATATTTACAATAATTTTTAAAATTATCTTTAAAATAATAATTCTATTTAAAATAATAATAATAATGATATTTTATAGTAACAATGACATTTATATTAAAATGATAATTTTTGTTAAAATGATAGTTTTAATACTAACGATACTTTTAATAATAATAGTAATGATAAAAATAATAAGAACGATAATTTTATCTAAATCAATATCTTATAATATTTTAATTTCATCATGATACTCTTACCCATTATTTCCTAATCGTTTCGTTTAATAGCTTTTAATCGTCTTTTATATCGTGTTCATAATAATGATAATAATAGTAATCAAAATAATTAGATGTTACAAATATTTGTTTTAATTACACTAATATTAATAATGATAGTTACTATAACATTATTAACGATAATACTAATAATTTTCTTAATGATAATATAGTAATAATAATAATAACAATAACAATAACTATTTTTAAATAATGATATATATATTAATAATGATAATAATAATAATAATGCCAATAATAATAATAATAATAATAATAATAATAATAATAATACTAATTATAACTTTAACGATAATAACGATAGTAATAATAAAAAAAAATAACAATTTTTAATGATAAACCCCTTTTATTGATAAAGATAATAATAATGATAATAATAAGATAAAACTAGAACAACGATAAAAACGACGATAATAATAATCATTTTTAATAAAAATATCGAAAATTCAATTGATTATAACTTCTAATCCGTTCATCGAAACCATTCGATATCTAAAGGAAAAGTTCTTAATTTTTCGCTAGCTTTCCAAGGACATGCATATCTTATACCTTATCTCAACCGCAAGTGTAACTAATTCAAGATTCAACCTAACCTGTCTAAGGGCAATATCAAAAGTACAAGCATGCATAATCCTAAATAGTCGAGCACTAGTCAGGGATACACTATTAGTATGTAAAAGTTAAATTATGAGTACTCACGTATCAATATTGAGAATCAATATTGCAGGAAAGGTACATAGACGCAACGGAAATGATAAACACTATATTGATCTCACGAGCATACCCATGAACCATACTCAATCACCTCCATAGCTATAACCCATAATTTCCTTAATCCTATCCCACTCGAAAAACAATTTCGAAATCACTCAGACAGCACTCCGTCGTAATATTTTATGTATACTAATAATATCTTGAAATAATACGGAGTAAATATATATATGTAAATCGATTGAGAGAGTTTAGAGAACAATATTTTCAAGTTTCTATGAAATAATGAAACCTATTGAATTCTATTTATGATAGATTTTTGAATTATTAAAGTGAATTATTAAAGTATGAATTATTAAAGTGAATTATTAAAGTATAAATTATTAAAGTGAATTATTAAAGTAAATTATTAAAGTGAATTATTAAAGTGAATTATTAAAGTATAAATTATTAAAGTGAATTATTAAAGTTAAAGTAAAGTAAAAATAAAGTAAAGGTAAAGTTTAAGTATAGTAAAAGTATAAAACTATGTACGTATAATACGCGTATAAATATACATAATATTAATTTAAATCGTTATATATATTTAATAAAATAAAATATAAATATCGCTATCTTTATCATACTAGTTAAGTAATGAGTTGTCAAAAGTGGTTCTAGATATTTATAAAAGTTATATACGTTTTAATAATAAAGTTCTTTTTAAACTGAAAACGTTTTTGTACGTTTGAAACTAAATAGATCAATCGAGTCTTTATGAGATTCAATCTTCCACTATCCTTTGTCTAGTTCTCAATGATTGACAATTTGTTCTTATTTATAAATCACTTTACCATTTTCCGAATATTGTTAAAATGGAAAGATTTCTCAAATCAACGTGGACCTTTCAACAGAGACTTGTAATCATAATTCAATATATCTGATAATTCAATCATTTGATCTTATCTTCTAATTCCATTGATAAACATTTTGAAACAGATACAATCATATAAAGTATTTAATCTAATATTCTGTTTACGTTTCAAGTTATAATATATATACACATATATATATAATCATATTCGTTTAATGGTTCGTGAATCGTTGGAACTTGGTCGAGGTTGAATGAATGTATGAACATAGTTTAAAATTCTTGAAATTTAACTTAACAAATATTGCTTATCGTGTCGGAAACATATAAAGATTAAAGTTTAAATTTGGTTGGAAATTTCCGGGTTGTCACACTTGAGTCCTCAAAGGCCACGGTTTTCAGCTCACTTTTGAGCAGAATTCTGTGCATTATTTTTGCTCTCTTGATATGTTTTTAATTGCATGTGTGAGTGTAGAAATCTAAATCTTGGTCCTAGCTAAGCATGGGTAGTAAGTAATAAACAAATGCATGCTCATACCAACTCCCATGCCACTCACATTATCATGTTATTATATACATTTATATATAAAAAAACTAATTTTATAAAATCAGTTTTTATAAAACTTGATTTCATAAAACACATTTTTTATAAACTTGTATATTATTTGTTATGTATATTTTATAAAACCAATTTTATAAAATGTAACATAACTTAATTAATTATTTAACCTATAAATAATTAAATCCTTGTTATATAAGTTGTTCCTTTTCCTTAAAATTCAAGTAATATTATTTAAGAAACCTTTTCCTTAAAATTCAAGTGTCGCGTATTTAATCAATGATCCAATCGTTAAGATCAAATACGAATAAGGTGTCGGTAAGCTTGTTATTGGGTATGACCCAACTTGGATCAAAAAATATTAGCCACATTAATTTAATATGTCTCTCGGGCATACGAAATACCTTCAATTCAAAGAATGTACAGTGTAACTTATTAATGTGAAATTTAAATATTCCTCGGGTATTACCTACCCGTTAAAATATTTTCTCCATTAACAGTTTATACGAAAGAATTTTTAATTACAATCTTTATGAAAATATACTTACATATATATTTTCATCAGATGTAATCATAGATTCAATGAGTTAATATAATATTAATCTCATTTGATTTACCGTTATAACTAGAATACATAATCTCTAAAACATTAGAGATTACATAATTGCCTTGAAGGACGAAGATAATTGATGTAAGACGATACGTAGAATGATGATTACACTCGAGGTACCGAATGAGGTGTTGAGGCATGTGATGTTGAAACTTGGGTTGTTGGTGGTACTGGTGTTAATGTTGGTAGTACTGTTGGTACCGGTGATGTTGCTGAAGCTGGTAGGTTTTGCACCACGTTTTCCAGATTGATTATTCGAGCGCGAAGTTCGTTGACCCCATCTATTATTCCGGAACGATTTGTCGGTCAGAACGAGCGGACGAATAAGGTTTAGAATTGTGGATAGAATATAATCGTGACGAGCTACTTTGGAAATGAGAGAGAAAATAGTATTACGGACAGGTTCGCCGGTAAGTGCTTCAGGTTCATCGTCAAGAGGACAATATGGCGGATGAAAGGGATCGCTTCTTCTTTTCTCCAATGATTAAGTAGAATACGAACCCATCAAATGAATTGAAGATGACTAGTTTGTTGATCCATTTCGTTTACAATGTTTTCGAAGCTTAGGTGAATATCCATGTCGGAATAGCTGTCGGAATAACTATCGGAATAGCTATCAAAATCTGAGGGACTCGAACTAGTTGAGGGATTCACCTCGTACAATCAGATGAAGGATTTTTGATAAAAAATAGATTATAGGATGTAGATTAGTACCCTGCAATACATAATTTACATATGCATATATAATACTAAAATCCCATAAGTTACGGAGGAATCTACGGAAGCTGTCAGGCAAAGGTAACAATAACAGGTACGCTAAGATATGAATTAGCAGATATGCTAAGATATAAATTTTGTCTACACACTAATCATGCAATTCACGCAATAAGATGTGTCTAGACTAAGAATGGTAAGCAAATGATTCCCTAAGAATGATAAGCAGGAAATTTTCGACACGAAATGATAAGCAAAACTTTTGACATGCAGACACGGTCGAAGTCCAGACTCACTAATGCATCTAAACAACTATCAGTTAGACACACTAATGCAAGACCTGGTTCGCTAAGACCATCGCTCTGATACCACATGTCATACCCCGTCCTAATCCATCTGGACGAAGTCACCAACATCTGGTCCCATTGCGATGATCGACTCGAAATAATGTCTTTAAAATGAGCAAATGCACATCGGAAGGTTTCTTTCATACCTGAGAATAAATATGCTTTCAAGTGTCAACCAAAAGGTTGGTGAGTTCATAAGTTTATCATAAAACAATAAAATTCATAATTTTGATAGACCACAAGATTTAAATCCTGCATGGTACAAATGGGCCCGAATCCTATACCCACCTGTAATGTACATGCGATATCTTTTAAATACACTACACTTTTTTCGTGTACGAAATCATCTTTCATAAATCTTAGTAACCGTACACATATCTCGTGCACAAAAATAACATACACATAACCTGTGTATAAAATCATTCTCTTGATACATAACATTCATATAACTTGGTGGCAATTATCATGTCCACATAATTCAATGGTGGCAATTATCATGTCCACATAATTCAACGGTGGCAATTATCATGTCCACATAATTCAACAATAATCCGCAGAACTCATGTCTGCATAATAATTCATTCGATGAATGTTTTGCTTGTGTCTATCTCGTCAAACATTTATAAAAACATTTCATGTATTCGCAGTTCAAAATATATTTCAAAAGCATTTAATAAAGCAGTTGTAAAAACAGCGCATGTATTCTCAGTCCCAAAAATATAAAGAGTAAAAGGGAGCAAATGAACTCACTATACGATATTTTGTAGTAAAAATATGCATACGACAAAACTGAACAATGCAGGGTTGGCCTCGAATTCACGAACCTATATCATTTATATATATATTAATACACAAAATTGTAATCGAACAAATTTATATATATATATATATATATATATATATATATATATATATATATTGAAGGTATTTCGTATGCCCGAGAGACATATTAAATTAATGTGGCTAATGTGTCATGATCCAAGTCGGGTCATACCCAAATAACAAGCTTACCAACACTTTACAAGTATTTAATCTTAACGGTTGGATCGTTAAATAAGTACGCGACACTTGAACTTTAGAAAATCGGGTTTCTAAAATATTATCACTTGAGATAAATTATTTGGATAATTTAACTTGAATTATTTATAGGTTTAAATAATTATGTTATGTTATATCTTATAAATAGGTTTATAAGATGTAAGTAACTTACATGCATGGTGTCATATATATATATATATATATATATATATATATATATATATATATATATATATATATATATATATATATATATATATATCAAGTTTTATATCTTTACAAGACTTAATATTACAAGGTTTTATAAAATATGAATCTTGATACACCATACATATATGGGACGGTTTTGGGGTCTCCTAGGAGACACCCCATGCTAGTCTTTTGTGACTTTTAATGTCACATTTCTCAAGTGCATGCCTTCCTCTAATAACCAAGCATTGACTCCCTCTTTTGAACAAGTTGTTGAATCATTTTTCTCTCATATTTTTGGGCTGCTGCTGCCGTGAATTGGGAGAGGAGAGGAAGAGAGTTTTTGCTTGGTAGCTAGCTAGTTTAAGTGCATAAAATCCTAACCAATACAAAGGGTGGTGTTGGTAATTAAAGCTTGGGGTATACTACACTTGAGGCTTCAAGTTAGAAGCTATAAACTCATCAATTTCATCAAACATTCTGCTGATTTTAGGAGCTGCTGTTCGAAGTATCTCAAGGCAGAAAAGTGGGTTTCAAGCTTAGGTTTTAAGGTGATCAAGGTCAAGCAAGACTCAAGGGTGTTTTGGTGTTTTGTTTGGTCATCTTCTTCATCATCTTTCACGACTTATAGCAGCCCTTAAACTTGTTTTAAGGAGGTATAAAACTCTTCCTTTCTTGTTAATTAGTAAGCATTATTTCACAACTTGATCCAAGATGGGATTTAGCTTTAATTGGTTTAAAGATAACAAGTTAAATTGGTAATTTCACGCTTCCGTTTTATAATGATTCTTAAATGATTTAAGAGTTTCAAACTTGTTAAATCTCAACACACACACACACACACACATATATATATATATATATATATATATATATATATATATATATATATATATATATATATATATATATATATATATATATATATATATATATATATATTAGTTATATCATTTGTATTAAATATATTTTTGTGTATATATATATATATATATATATATTTATTAGTTATATCATTCTTATATTAATAACCTATATGTTTCATATATTCATTTTATATATTTAAAATAAATAAAAATATAAATTTTGTTATGTTATATGTATTAAATATATTTTTGTATATATATATATATATATCATTTGTTTGTTAAAATTATAATAATACTAAAATAATATTAATAATGATAAAAATAATAATAATGATAATAGGGTTAAAAATGATACTTTTATTATAAATGATAAAATGATAACTTTAATAAAAATGATACTTTTTAATAAAAATGTTAATTTTAAAGAAAATGAATACTAATAATAATAATTATATAAAAAAATAATGATTTTACTATTAATAATAATGATACTAATATTTATATTAATAACTATAACTATAATGATAATAATACTACTTATAATGATACTAATATTTATGATAATAATAATAATAATAATAATAATAATATAGTTGTAAAATAATAATTTTTAATAATAACTATACTAATAATAATAATATTGACAATTGACAATAATAATAATAATAATAATAATCCTAATGATATTAGGAATGCTACCTCAATGTAACATGCTAAAAAAAAATGAACGTCTCTGCCATGGTTTGAACCCGCAACCTCTCGAACACTACAACTCTCCTAAACCATTACACCATTTCTAGTTTTTCTGTTTAATACTAAACTTATATTTATTTGTATCCCATTTCTGTTTTCTCCTTTTTGGAAAGTCCACTTCAATAGAACAAGCCTCATAAACCCATCGGCCCAATACCTAAAACGAGTTCATGGCCCAATTCCTTGTAGTCCTTAACCGTAAAAAAGTCCATTTTATAATTTTTAAAACCCATCGTAGCAGTAAAATCGCCCTGATCATATTAGGGTTGGTGTTGCGATCAATCAGATAACCAAAACAGAAAATAGCACGGTTTACTTAACGATCGAATAGCAGCGTAATTAATAGTAACATATGGGTGTTGGGTTCATCATCATCATCGAAATACTATCATCATCTTCATCTCCTTAACATCATCATCCATGTTCATCATCATCGAATCTTACACCCACTTCTATTAGAAAAAAGATCAAGTGGGATCCGGATGTAAAATAAAAAGGAGATCACGACATATTTAGATCTGGGATCATCATATCCCCTCTTTCTTCTTCCTCATCGAAAAAAATATATATATATATATCATCTTCAATTATCTTATTAACTTGATCGTTATTATCATCTCTTATTATCTTCATCACCATGATTCGATCTTCATTCCACAGTCACCATCATCATCACTATATCTAATAAGTATAGAAAAAGAAACCGTAGCAGTAGGAGGTAATAACAATCAATATCATCTTCGTTTGCTTTAAAAAAAAATAGATGTAGCAATAATAACAGCAGGGTGTTCGGAGTTGTTGTTTTCGAGTTGGTTTCGTGATGTAGTAATAAAAACAAACGGTATTCAAATGGTTTGGGTTTGATTACTTTACCGAAACAGAAACATCATCATCATTATTCGCTCTATTTGTTCGATCATCACTCGTCTATGTTACTCATCATCTTCATTAAACAAACAAGAAAAGTACAGCTGTAGTAGCAGTGTAGCAGTAGTATCTATAGGGGTGTTTGGTTTCGGTTGATTGTAGTCGTGAAACAAAAGAAAAAAAATGTAATAGTCACCTTTCGAGCATACATGGCAGTGATGGTGGCTGTTTGGGTGCGTATCATGGGTCTTGAAAGAAACAACTACAGTAGCAGGATAGCAGCTTGATGAGCAGTTAAATATGGTGGTTTAGTGGTGTTGGAGATTGTGGAAGTGATGGTAGTCTGAATGGAGCATAAAGTTGATGATGTAGTGATCTAAGTGACGGGTTGTTAATGGTGGGGTGATCATTTTTAGAGTGATAAAGGTGGTGATGACGGTTGTTCTTGATTACAAATAGAAGAAAGAGGACGAGAGAGAGATGGTGCTTCTTGTGGTGGCCGCCGATGATGTGGTTGATGAAAGTGTTTGGTTGTCAACGGTTTAGGGTGGTTTAACATGAAGAGGGTGGTGGCGAGGTGGTGGTTCCCGGTGATGATGGCCGGAGATGGTGATGAGATAGTTGAGTTCACAAACAGAAATAGAGTTATAGATATGTGTTATGTTCTCGGTGGTTGATAAAATGCATATGTGATATGTATGAGTATATCTGCATTTGTCTAAGATATATATCTTAACAAGTTAGTTAGTTGACACACAACACACAGTACCCTTATTGAATTCATTAGATCACGGAGTAAATAATAATAATATAATAATAAAATAACCTAATCTAAAATGAAAAGTTAAAAGAAACAGTAATCTGATTCAATAATTCGAAAAGTGTAGCAGTGTCCATATTGAATTTTTGTGCCGATAGTTTATCTCGGATGGCCATATCGTGTCCATTGCTAAACAGTTAATGTATAAAAGTGTCCCTAAAAATCCCAAATTTTTAGATTAAATTTATTTAATTATTTCACTCATTACCTGTTTGAAACCTGATCAAAAAGATTCGAAAATTATTTATTTTCTGTTCCAATTTATATGTACGGAGTACTAAAACTTAGTTTGAAAAGGTAAAAAAAAAATATTTATCAAATCTATTATCTTTTTAATCAAATTTTGGAACAACTTTTATTTTTAAACTTCATATATATATATATATATATATATATATATATATATATATATATATATATATATATATATATATATATATATATATATATATATATATATATATATATATATTTGACCTATTTTAAAAATAATTAAACGTCAACCAAAAGTTACAGACATTAACCATTTAAACTCAAAATTAATTATATTTAATACATGCTTTGTATATATATAAACATTTTTAAATAACAAAATTTACTACGCAAATAAATATATATTAAATAATTAAATTAAATATACAAGAAATATACATATAAAATAATAGTTTTGATTACAATGTATTGTACATATTTATTTATAACAATAAATGTACGTAATAGTTTATTAATGTTCAAGTTATTATATATATTATACATATATTTATATATACACATTTTTATATATATCCACATATTTACAAGCAATGATTCGTGAATCATCGAGGACAGTCGAAGGGTAATTGAATATATGAACATAGTTTCAAGGTTTTCGAGACTCAATATTACAGACTTTGCTTATCGTGTCGAATTCATATGAAGATTAAGCAGAAATTTGGTCGAAAATTTTCGGGTCATCACAGAATCTTCTGGAAATAGATGCGGGTATTTCTTCTTCATCTGATCTTCACGCTCCCAGGTGAACTCGGGTCCTCTACGAGCATTCCATCGAACCTTAACAATCAGTATCTTATTTTGCTTAAGTCTCTTAACCTCACGATCCATTATTTCGACGGGTTCTTTAATGAATTGAAATTTTTCATTGATTTGGATTTCGTCCAACGGAATAGTGAGATCTTCTTTAGCAAAACATTTCTTCAAATTTGAGACGTGGAAAGTGTTATGTACAGCCGCTGTAGTGACCCGAACTTTTCCATGTTTATATATATTAATTGAGATTGATATTTACATGATTAAATGTTTCCAACATGTTAAGCAATCAAACTTGTTAAGACTTGATTAATTGAAATATGTTTCATATAGACAATTGACCACCCAAGTTGATCGGTGATTCACGAACGTTAAAACTTGTAAAAACTATATGATGACATATATATGGATATATATATATAGTTAACATGATACTATGATAAGAAAACATATCATAAAGTGTATTAACAATGAACTACATATGTAAAAACAAGACTACTAACTTAATGATTTTTAAACGAGACATATATGTAACGATTATCGTTGTAAAGACATTTAATGTATATATATCATATTAAGAGATATTCATACATGATAATATCATGATAATATAATAATTTAAAATCTCATTTGATATTATAAACATTGGGTTAACAACATTTAACAAGATCGTTAAGCTAAAGGTTTCAAAACAACACTTACATGTAACGACTAACGATGACTTAACGACTCAGTTAAAATGTATATACATGTAGTGTTTTAATATGTATTTATACACTTTTGAAAGACTTCAATACACTTATCAAAATACTTCTACTTAACAAAAATGCTTACAATTACATCCTCGTTCAGTTTCATCAACAATTCTACTCGTATGCACCCGTATTCGTACTCGTACAATACACAGCTTTTAGATGTATGTACTATTGGTATATACACTCCAATGATCAGCTCTTAGCAGCCCATGTGAGTCACCTAACACATGTGGGAACCATCATTTGGCAACTAGCATGAAATATCTCATAAAATTACAAAAATATGAGTAATCATTCATGACTTATTTACATGAAAACAAAATTACATATCCTTTATATCTAATCCATACACCAACGACCAAAAACACCTACAAACACTTTCATTCTTCAATTTTCTTCATCTAATTGATCTCTCTCAAGTTCTATCTTCAAGTTCTAAGTGTTCTTCATAAATTCCAAAAGTTCTAGTTTCATAAAATCAAGAATACTTTCAAGTTTGCTAGCTCACTTCCAATCTTGTAAGGTGATCATCCAACCTCAAGAAATCTTTGTTTCTTACAGTAGGTTATCATTCTAATACAAGGTAATAATCATATTCAAACTTTGGTTCAATTTCTATAACTATAACAATCTTATTTCAAGTGATGATCTTACTTGAACTTGTTTTCGTGTCATGATTCTGCTTCAAGAACTTCGAGCCATCCAAGGATCCATTGAAGCTAGATCCATTTTTCTCTTTTCCAGTAGGTTTATCCAAGGAAATTAAGGTAGTAATGATGTTCATAACATCATTCGATTCATAGATATAAAGCTATCTTATTCGAAGGTTTAAACTTGTAATCACTAGAACATAGTTTAGTTAATTCTAAACTTGTTCGCAAACAAAAGTTAATCCTTCTAACTTGACTTTTAAAATCAACTAAACACATGTTCTATATCTATATGATATGCTAACTTAATGATTTAAAACCTGGAAACACGAAAAACACCGTAAAACCGGATTTACGCCGTCGTAGTAACACCGCGGGCTGTTTTGGGTTAGTTAATTAAAAACTATGATAAACTTTGATTTAAAAGTTGTTATTCTGAGAAAATGATTTTTATTATGAACATGAAACTATATCCAAAAATTAAGGTTAAACTCAAAGTGGAAGTATGTTTTCTAAAATGGTCATCTAGACGTCGTTCTTTCGACTAAAATGACTACCTTTACAAAAACGACTTGTAACTTATTTTTCCAACTATAAACCTATACTTTTTCTGTTTAGATTCATAAAATAGAGTTCAATATGAAACTATAGCAATTTGATTCACTCAAAACGGATTTAAAATGAAGAAGTTATGGGTAAAACAAGATTGGATAATTTTTCTCATTTTAGCTACGTGAAAATTGGTAACAAATCTATTCCAACCATAACTTAATCAACTTGTATTGTATATTATGTAATCTTGAGATACCATAGACACGTATACAATGTTTCGACCTATCATATCGACACATCTATATATATTTCGGAACAACCATAGACACTCTATATGTGAATGTTGGAGTTAGCTATACAGGGTTGAGGTTGATTCCAAAATATATATAGTTTGAGTTGTGATCAATACTGAGATACGTATACACTGGGTCGTGGATTGATTCAAGATAATATTTATCGATTTATTTCTGTACATCTAACTGTGGACAACTAGTTATAGGTTACTAATGAGGACAGCTGACTTAATAAACTTAAAACATCAAAATATATTAAAAGTGTTGTAAATATATTTTGAACATACTTTAATATATATGTATATATTGTTATAGGTTCGTGAATCAACAGTGGCCAAGTCTTACTTCCCGACGAAGTAAAAATCTGTGAAAGTGAGTTATAGTCCCACTTTTAAAATCTAATATTTTTGGGATGAGAATACATGCAGGTTTTATAAATGATTTACAAAATAGACACAAGTACGTGAAACTACATTCTATGGTTGAATTATCGAAATCGAATATGCCCCTTTTTATTAAGTCTGGTAATCTAAGAATTAGGGAACAGACACCCTAATTGACGCGAATCCTAAAGATAGATCTATTGGGCCTAACAAACCCCATCCAAAGTACCGGATGCTTTAGTACTTCGAAATTTATATCATATCCGAAGGGTGTCCCGGAATGATGGGGATATTCTTATATATGCATCTTGTTATTGTCGGTTACCAGGTGTTCACCATATGAATGATTTTTATCTCTATGTATGGGATGTGTATTGAAATATGAAATCTTGTGGTCTATTGTTACGATTTGATATATATAGGTTAAACCTATAACTCACCAACATTTTTGTTGACGTTTAAAGCATGTTTATTCTCAGGTGAATATTAAGAGCTTCCGCTGTTGCATACTAAAATAAGGACAAGATTTGGAGTCCATGTTTATATGATATTGTGTAAAAACTGCATTCAAGAAACTGATTTCGATGTAACATATTTGTATTGTAAACCATTATGTAATGGTCGTGTGTAAACAGGATATTTTAGATTATCATTATTTGATAATCTACGTAAAGCTTTTTAAACCTTTATTTATGAAATAAAGGTTATGGTTTGTTTTAAAAATGAATGCAGTCTTTGAAAAACGTCTCATATAGAGGTCAAAACCTCGCAACGAAATCAATTAATATGGAACGTTTTTAATCAATAAGAACGGGACATTTCAGTTGGTATCCGAGCGTTGGTCTTAGAGAACCCGAAAATTTGCATTAGTGTGTCTTATCGAGTTTGTTAGGATACATTAGTGAGTCTGGACTTCGACCGTGTTTTCTTTAAAAATGATTGCTTAACATTTTTGTTGGAAACTATATATTTTTAACATATGAATATTATGTGATATATTAATCTCTTAACGTGTTTGATATTATGTGATAGATGTCTACCTCTAGAACAAGTCCCATTGACTCACCTAATAATAATGAAGAGTCAAATGTAAATTGGAATGATTTGTGGACTGATTCACAAGTTCCCGAAGAGGAACCGGAAGAAGAGTCGGAACCGGAAGAAGAATCGGAACCGGAAGAAGAATCGGAACCGGATGAAGAAATAGAACCGGTGGGGGAAATAATAAAACGGTTAAGTAAAAGAAAATCCTCAACCAACCGACCAAAGTTAATTATGGTCAATGGTGTTTCCGCCAAGGAAGCAAAATATTGGGAGGATTACCAATTCTCCGATGAATCGGATTCCGACGAGAATTCCGATGATGTTATAGAAATTACCCCAACTGAATTTAAAAAGGCAAAAGAAAATAATAAGGGAAAGGGCATAAAAATAGAGAAATCTAATTCCAACCCCGATGAACTTTATATGTATCGTCAACCCCCGAAGTCCTTAAGTTGTAACAATGACCCGAGAACCTCTAAACCACCAGGTTTTTCTAAACCAATGTGGACAACGATGGCTCGTATTAGGGGAACATCATATATCCCTAGAAACTTGGCAAAACGAACCAAAACCGAAGAAGAAGAAACGAGCGAGTCGGAATAAGATAGTTGTATTCGTGTGGTGTAATATATGTAATATAGTGTTCTTATGCTTTATGATATATGTAAAAATTGCTTGTATTAATAAGTATTTTTTTATGAATCTAACTCTTGTCTATTTTACAGTTTAAAAACACAAAATGGATAGACAACCCAATATTTTAAGAGACCTACCCGGAGACATGATTGATGAAATCTTGTCTAGAGTCGGCCAGAATTCTTCGGCACAACTATTTAAGGCGAGATCAGTTTGTAAGACATTCGAAGAACGTTCCAAGAATGTCTTGGTTTATAAGAGACTTTCGTTTGAAAGATGGGGGATATCACATTGGGAAACCCATAAGTTACGATGTGTTTACTTTGACGCATATATTGCGGGGAACCCAAATGCTATTTTACGCAACGGGTTAAGAAATTATTTTGACTCAATATATCCGAATATTGGACTTCGTGATTTAGAAAAAGCGGCTAACATGCAACATAAAGAAGCATGTTATGCTTACGGATTAGTAATGTTCGCTTCTCACCAAAGTGAGAACAAGAACATTGGGCTACAACTATTAAACAAAACGTTTCCACAAGTGACGGAGTCGGTAATTGGGGTAAGAAATGAGGTTTTTAGATTATTACGGGACTGTTGGACATTACGTAACCCTCGTCCCTTTGATGATGTTACAACACGCTGTCTTATCAACGGCCATAACGGTTATGTTGCACAAGACCAAGGATGGGAAGTAGTCCTAGTAAAACCAGAATGCATGACTTGTTTCTGGACGTATGAATTACGTGTCTTTATTGCCTTTGCTGAACGACTTGTGTACTAGCTAGAATTGTCTTCACAACTATCTTGTATCAAAGTTATTTTGTGCTATATTTCATGCTTTATGTAAAATAAGCGGTATTGTAAGTTTGTAAAATATTGTATAAAAGTTTGAACGCGAAATATTATTATAATCAGTTTTTCATATAGAATTGTAGTAGTTGAATTGTATATTAGCTACTAAGTATGAACTTAACGGGTAGGTACTACCCGAATTTAAACTTATAAAACGCTAATATGAAGAAAAAGCTTTTATAAATGAGTTCATATTATGCTACGAAATACTATTAACTACTCTTAATATTCTGTATGATTAACTTGTTCCATTTAACTATTTTGAAGGAAATGGCACCGACTACTCGACACACCGTAAATATGAATGAAGAGGAATTCCGTACTTTTCTAGCTTCAAATATAGCCGCAGTACAGGCTGCGCTACATACCAACAATAACCTTGGATCTAGCAGTACAGGAAATCGTGTAGGATGCACCTACAAAGAATTCACTGCCTGCAAACCTTTGGAATTTGATGGAACCGAAGGACCGATCGGATTGAAACGGTGGACCGAGAAGGTCGAATCGGTGTTTGCCATAAGTAAGTGTACTGAAGAGGACAAAGTGAAGTACGCTACGCATACCTTCACAGGTTCTGCGTTAACATGGTGGAATACCTATCTAGAGCAAGTGGGACAAGATGATGCGTACGCACTACCGTGGTCAGCATTCAAGCACTTGATGAACGAGAAGTACCGTCCCAGAACCGAGGTCAATAAGCTCAAGACAGAACTTAGAGGGTTACGAACCCAAGGATTTGATATTACCACGTACGAAAGACGATTCACAGAATTGTGCCTATTGTGTCCGGGAGCATTCGAAGATGAGGAAGAGAAGATCGACGCGTTTGTGAAAGGATTACCGGAAAGAATCCAAGAAGATATAAGTTCACACGAGCCCGCCTCCATACAACAGGCATGTAGAATGGCTCACAAACTAGTGAACCAGATTGAAGAAAGAATTAAAGAACAGACTGCTGAAGAGGCCAATGTGAAGCAAGTCAAAAGAAAGTGGGAGGAAAACGGTGATAAGAATCACCAATACAACAACAACAGCAATTACAACAATAATCGCAACAATTATCCCAACAATCGCAACATCAATCGCAACTACAACAAACGGCCCAACAACAACAACAACAACAGCAACTACAACAATCATCCCAACAACAATAATAACCGCAACAACAACAACAATCAGAAGCAGCTATGCCAAAGGTGTGAAAAGAATCACTCGGGGTTCTGCACCAAATTTTGCAACAAGTGTAAAAGAAATGGTCATAGCGCGGCGAAGTGTGAGGTCTACGGACCAGGGGTTAATAGAACGAAAGGAACAAATGGTGTCGGAACGAGTAATGGCGGAGCAAGTAGTGTCGGAGCAAGTTATGCCAATGTAGTTTGTTATAAATGTGGAAAACCATGCCACATTATTAGAAATTGCCCGAACCAGGAGAACACGAATGGACAAGGCCGTGGAAGAGTTTTCAATATTAATGCGGTAGAGGCACAGGAAGACCCGGAGCTTGTTACGGGTACGTTTCTTATTGACAATACATCTGCTTACGTTTTATTTGATTCGGGTGCGGATAGAAGCTATATGAGTAGAGATTTTTGTGCTAAATTAAGTTGTCCATTGACGCCTTTGGGTAGTAAATTTTTACTCGAATTAGCAAATGGTAAATTAATTTCAGCAGATAATATATGTCGGAATCGAGAAATTAAACTGGTTAGCGAAACATTTAAGATTGATTTGATACCAGTAGAGTTAGGGAGTTTTGATGTGATAATCGGTATGGACTGGTTGAAAGAAGTGAAAGCGGAGATCGTTTGTTACAAAAATGCAATTCGCATTATACGAGAAAAAGGAAAACCCTTAATGGTGTACGGAGAAAAGGGCAACACGAAGCTACATCTTATTAGTAATTTGAAGGCACAAAAACTAATAAGAAAAAGTTGCTATGCTGTTCTAGCACACGTCGAGAAAGTACAAACTGAAGAAAAAAGCATCAATGATGTTCCCATTGCAAAAGAATTTCCCGATGTATTTCCGAAAGAATTACCGGGATTACCCCCACATCGATCCGTTGAATTTCAAATAGATCTTGTACCAGGAGCTGCACCAATAGCTCGTGCTCCTTACAGACTCGCACCCAGCGAGATGAAAGAACTGCAAAGCCAATTACAAGAACTTTTAGAGCGTGGTTTCATTCGACCAAGCACATCACCGTGGGGAGCTCCTGTTTTGTTTGTCAAGAAGAAAGATGGTACATTCAGGTTGTGTATCGACTACCGAGAGTTGAACAAACTTACCATCAAGAACCGCTACCCACTACCGAGAATCGACGACTTATTTGATCAACTACAAGGCTCGTCTGTTTATTCAAAGATTGACTTACGTTCCGGGTATCATCAAATGCGGGTGAAAGAAGATGATATTCCAAAGACTGCTTTCAGAACACGTTACGGTCATTACGAGTTTATGGTCATGCCGTTTGGTTTAACTAATGCACCAGCTGTGTTCATGGACCTTATGAACCGAGTGTGTGGACCATACCTTGACAAGTTTGTCATTGTTTTCATTGATGACATACTTATTTACTCAAAGAATGACCAAGAACACGGTGAACATTTGAGAAAGGTGTTAGAAGTATTGAGGAAGGAAGAATTGTACGCTAAGTTTTCAAAGTGTGCATTTTGGTTGGAAGAAGTTCAATTCCTCGGTCACATAGTGAACAAAGAAGGTATTAAGGTGGATCCGGCAAAGATAGAAACTGTTGAAAAGTGGGAAACCCCGAAAACTCCGAAACACATACGCCAGTTTTTAGGACTAGCTGGTTACTACAGAAGGTTCATCCAAGACTTTTCCAGAATAGCAAAACCCTTGACTGCATTAACGCATAAAGGGAAGAAATTTGAATGGAATGATGAACAAGAGAAAGCGTTTCAGTTATTGAAGAAAAAGCTAACTACGGCACCTATATTGTCATTGCCTGAAGGGAATGATGATTTTGTGATTTATTGTGATGCATCAAAGCAAGGTCTCGGTTGTGTATTAATGCAACGAACAAAGGTGATTGCTTATGCGTCTAGACAATTGAAGATTCACGAACAAAATTATACGACGCATGATTTGGAATTAGGCGCGGTTGTTTTTGCATTAAAGACTTGGAGGCACTACTTATATGGGGTCAAAAGTATTATATATACCGACCACAAAAGTCTTCAACACATATTTAATCAGAAACAACTGAATATGAGGCAGTGTAGGTGGATTGAATTATTGAATGATTACGACTTTGAGATTCGTTACCACCCGGGGAAGGCAAATGTGGTAGCCGATGCCTTGAGCAGGAAGGACAGAGAACCCATTCGAGTAAAATCTATGAATATAATGATTCATAATAACATTACTACTCAAATAAAGGAGGCGCAACAAGGAGTTTTAAAAGAGGGAAATTTAAAGGATGAAATACCCAAAGGATCGGAGAAGCATCTTAATATTCGGGAAGACGGAACCCGGTATAGGGCTGAAAGGATTTGGGTACCAAAATTTGGAGATATGAGAGAAATGGTACTTAGAGAAGCTCATAAAACCAGATACTCAATACATCCTGGAACGGGGAAGATGTACAAGGATCTCAAGAAACATTTTTGGTGGCCGGGTATGAAAGCCGATGTTGCTAAATACGTAGGAGAATGTTTGACGTGTTCTAAGGTCAAAGCTGAGCATCAGAAACCATCAGGTCTACTTCAACAACCCGAAATCCCGGAATGGAAATGGGAAAACATTACCATGGATTTCATCACTAAATTGCCAAGGACTGCAAGTGGTTTTGATACTATTTGGGTAATAGTTGATCGTCTCACCAAATCAGCACACTTCCTACCAATAAGAGAAGATGACAAGATGGAGAAGTTAGCACGACTGTATTTGAAGGAAGTCGTCTCCAGACATGGAATACCAATCTCTATTATCTCTGATAGGGATGGCAGATTTATTTCAAGATTCTGACAGACATTACAGCAAGCATTAGGAACTCGTCTAGACATGAGTACTGCCTATCATCCACAAACTGATGGGCAGAGCGAAAGGACGATACAAACACTTGAAGACATGCTACGAGCATGTGTTATTGATTTCGGAAACAGTTGGGATCGACATCTACCGTTAGCAGAATTTTCCTACAACAACAGCTACCATTCAAGCATTGAGATGGCGCCGTTTGAAGCACTTTATGGTAGAAAGTGCAGGTCTCCGATTTGTTGGAGTGAAGTGGGGGATAGACAGATTACGGGTCCGGAGATTATACAAGAAACTACCGAGAAGATCATCCAAATTCAACAACGGTTGAAAACCGCCCAAAGTCGACAAAAGAGCTACGCTGACATTAAAAGAAAAGATATAGAATTTAAAATTGGAGAGATGGTCATGCTTAAAGTTGCACCTTGGAAAGGCGTTGTTCGATTTGGTAAACGAGGGAAATTAAATCCAAGGTATATTGGACCATTCAAGATTATTGATCGTGTCGGACCAGTAGCTTACCGACTAGAGTTATCTCAACAACTCGCGGCTGTACATAACACTTTCCACGTCTCGAATTTAAAGAAATGTTTTGCTAAAGAAGATCTCACTATTCCGTTAGATGAAATCCAAATCAACGAAAAACTTCAATTCATCGAAGAACCCGTCGAAATAATGGATCGTGAGGTTAAAAGACTTAAGCAAAACAAGATACCAATTGTTAAGGTTCGATGGAATGCTCGTAGAGGACCCGAGTTCACCTGGGAGCGTGAAGATCAGATGAAGAAGAAATACCCGCATCTATTTCCAGAAGATTCGTCAACACCTTCAACAGCTTAAAATTTCGGGACGAAATTTATTTAACGGGTAGGTACTGTAGTGACCCGAACTTTTCCATGTTTATATATATTAATTGAGATTGATATTTACATGATTAAATGTTTCCAACATGTTAAGCAATCAAACTTGTTAAGACTTGATTAATTGAAATATGTTTCATATAGACAATTGACCACCCAAGTTGATCGGTGATTCACGAACGTTAAAACTTGTAAAAACTATATGATGACATATATATGGATATATATATATATATTTAACATGATACTATGATAAGAAAACATATCATAAAGTGTATTAACAATGAACTACATATGTAAAAACAAGACTACTAACTTAATGATTTTTAAACGAGACATATATGTAACGATTATCGTTGTAAAGACATTTAATGTATATATATCATATTAAGAGATATTCATACATGATAATATCATGATAATATAATAATTTAAAATCTCATTTGATATTATAAACATTGGGTTAACAACATTTAACAAGATCGTTAACCTAAAGGTTTCAAAACAACACTTACATGTAACGACTAACGATGACTTAACGACTCAGTTAAAATGTATATACATGTAGTGTTTTAATATGTATTTATACACTTTTGAAAGACTTCAATACACTTATCAAAATACTTCTACTTAACAAAAATGCTTACAATTACATCCTCGTTCAGTTTCATCAACAATTCTACTCGTATGCACCCGTATTCGTACTCGTACAATACACAGCTTTTAGATGTATGTACTATTGGTATATACACTCCAATGATCAGCTCTTAGCAGCCCATGTGAGTCACCTAACACATGTGGGAACCATCATTTGGCAACTAGCATGAAATATCTCATAAAATTACAAAAATATGAGTAATCATTCATGACTTATTTACATGAAAACAAAATTACATATCCTTTATATCTAATCCATACACCAACGACCAAAAACACCTACAAACACTTTCATTCTTCAATTTTCTTCATCTAATTGATCTCTCTCAAGTTCTATCTTCAAGTTCTAAGTGTTCTTCATAAATTCCAAAAGTTCTAGTTTCATAAAATCAAGAATACTTTCAAGTTTGCTAGCTCACTTCCAATCTTGTAAGGTGATCATCCAACCTCAAGAAATCTTTGTTTCTTACAGTAGGTTATCATTCTAATACAAGGTAATAATCATATTCAAACTTTGGTTCAATTTCTATAACTATAACAATCTTATTTCAAGTGATGATCTTACTTGAACTTGTTTTCGTGTCATGATTCTGCTTCAAGAACTTCGAGCCATCCAAGGATCCATTGAAGCTAGATCCATTTTTCTCTTTTCCAGTAGGTTTATCCAAGGAAATTAAGGTAGTAATGATGTTCATAACATCATTCGATTCATAGATATAAAGCTATCTTATTCGAAGGTTTAAACTTGTAATCACTAGAACATAGTTTAGTTAATTCTAAACTTGTTCGCAAACAAAAGTTAATCCTTCTAACTTGACTTTTAAAATCAACTAAACACATGTTCTATATCTATATGATATGCTAACTTAATGATTTAAAACCTGGAAACACGAAAAACACCGTAAAACCGGATTTACGCCGTCGTAGTAACACCGCGGGCTGTTTTGGGTTAGTTAATTAAAAACTATGATAAACTTTGATTTAAAAGTTGTTATTCTGAGAAAATGATTTTTATTATGAATATGAAACTATATCCAAAAATTATGGTTAAACTCAAAGTGGAAGTATGTTTTCTAAAATGGTCATCTAGACGTCGTTCTTTCGACTAAAATGACTACCTTTACAAAAACGACTTGTAACTTATTTTTCCGACAATAAACCTATACTTTTTCTGTTTAGATTCATAAAATAGAGTTCAATATGAAACCATACCAATTTGATTCACTCAAAACGGATTTAAAATGAAGAAGTTATGGGTAAAACAAGATTGGATAATTTTTCTCATTTTAGCTACGTGAAAATTGGTAACAAATCTATTCCAACCATAACTTAATCAACTTGTATTGTATATTATGTAATCTTGAGATACCATAGACACGTATACAATGTTTCGACCTATCATATCGACACATCTATATATATTTCGGAACAACCATAGACACTCTATATGTGAATGTTGGAGTTAGCTATACAGGGTTGAGGTTGATTCCAAAATATATATAGTTTGAGTTGTGATCAATACTGAGATACGTATACACTGGGTCGTGGATTGATTCAAGATAATATTTATCGATTTATTTCTGTATATCTAACTGTGGACAACTAGTTATAGGTTACTAATGAGGACAGCTGACTTAATAAACTTAAAACATCAAAATATATTAAAAGTGTTGTAAATATATTTTGAACATACTTTAATATATATGTATATATTGTTATAGGTTCGTGAATCAACAGTGGCCAAGTCTTACTTCCCGACGAAGTAAAAATCTGTGAAAGTGAGTTATAGTCCCACTTTTAAAATCTAATATTTTTGGGATGAGAATACATGCAGGTTTTATAAATGATTTACAAAATAGACACAAGTACGTGAAACTACATTCTATGGTTGAATTATCGAAATCGAATATGCCCCTTTTTATTAAGTCTGGTAATCTAAGAATTAGGGAACAGACACCCTAATTGACGCGAATCCTAAAGATAGATCTATTGGGCCTAACAAACCCCATCCAAAGTACCGGATGCTTTAGTACTTCGAAATTTATATCATATTCGAAGGGTGTCCCGGAATGATGGGGATATTCTTATATATGCATCTTGTTATTGTCGGTTACCAGGTGTTCACCATATGAATGATTTTTATCTCTATGTATGGGATGTGTATTGAAATATGAAATCTTGTGGTCTATTGTTACGATTTGATATATATAGGTTAAACCTATAACTCACCAACATTTTTGTTGACGTTTAAAGCATGTTTATTCTCAGGTGAATATTAAGAGCTTCCGCTGTTGCATACTAAAATAAGGACAAGATTTGGAGTCCATGTTTATATGATATTGTGTAAAAACTGCATTCAAGAAACTGATTTCGATGTAACATATTTGTATTGTAAACCATTATGTAATGGTCGTGTGTAAACAGGATATTTTAGATTATCATTATTTGATAATCTACGTAAAGCTTTTTAAACCTTTATTTATGAAATAAAGGTTATGGTTTGTTTTAAAAATGAATGCAGTCTTTGAAAAACGTCTCATATAGAGGTCAAAACCTCGCAACGAAATCAATTAATATGGAACGTTTTTAATCAATAAGAACGGGACATTTCAGCCGCGAGTTGTTGAGGTAGCTCCAGTTGGTAAGCTACTGGTCTGACACGATCTATAATCTTGAATGGTCCAATGTACCTTGGATTTAGTTTCCCCCGTTTACCAAATCGAACAACGCCTTTCCAAGGTGAAACCTTAAGCATGACCATTTCTCCAATTTCAAACTCTATATCTTTTCTTTTACTGTCCGTGTAGCTCTTTTGTCGACTCTGGGCGGTTTTCAATCGTTGTTGAATTTGGATGATTTCTCGGTAGTTTCTTGTATTATCTCCGGACCCGTAATCTGTCTATCCCCCACTTCATTCCAACAAATTGGAGACCTGCACTTTCTACCATAAAGTGCCTCAAACGGCGCCATCTCATTACTAGAATGATAACTGTTGTTGTAGGAAAATTCTTCTAATGGTAGGTGTCGATCTCAACTGTTTCCGAAATCAATAACACATGCTCGTAGCATGTCTTCAAGAGTTTGTATTGTCCTTTTGCTCTGCCCATCAGTTTGTGGATGATAGGCAGTACTCATGTCTAGACAAGTCCCCAATGCTTGTTGCAATGTCTGCCAGAACCTTGAAACAAATCTACCATCCCTATCAGATATAATAGAGACGGGTATTCCATGTCTGGAGACAACCTCCTTCAAAAACAATCGTGCTAACTTCTCCATTTTATCATCTTCTCTCATTGGCAGGAAGTGTGTTGACTTGGTGAGACAATCAACTATTACCCAAATAGTATCATAACCACTTGCAGTCCTTGGCAATTTAGTAATGAAATCTATGGTAATGTTTTCCCATTTCCATTCCGGGATTTCAGGTTGTTGTAGTAGACCTGATGGTTTCTGATGTTCAGCTTTGACCTTAGAACACATTAAACATTCTCCTACGTATTTAGCAATATCGGCTTTCATACCCGGCCACCAAAAGTGTTTCTTGAGATCTTTATACATCTTCCCCGCTCCGGGATGTATTGAATATCTGGTTTTATGTGCTTCTTTAAGTACCATTTCTCTCACATCTCCAAACCTTGGTACCCAAATTCTATCAGCCCTATATCGGGTTCCGTCTTCCTGAATATTAAGATGTTTCTCTGATCCTTTGGGTATCTCATTCTTCAACTTTCCTTCTTTTACAAACCCTGTTGCACCTCCTTTATTTGAGTAGTAAGGTTAGTACAAATAATTATATTCATAGCTTTTACCCGTATAGGTTCTCTGTCCTTTCTACTCAAAGCGTCGGCTACCACATTCACCTTCCCTGGGTGGTATCGAATCTCAAAATTATAATCATTCAACAGTTCAATCCACCTGCGTTGTCTCATATTCAGTTTCTTCTGATTAAATATATGTTGGAGACTTTTGTGGTCGGTATATATAATACTTTTGACTCCATATAAATAATGCCTCCAAGTCTTTAATGCAAAAACAACATCATCCAATTCCAAATCGTGAGTTGTATAATTTTGCTCGTGAATCTTCAATTATCTAGACGCATAAGCAATCACCTTCGTTCGTTGCATTAATACACAACCGAGACCTTACTTTGATGCATCATAATAAATCACAAAATCATCATTCCCTTCAGGCAATGACAATATAGGTGCAGTAGTTAGCTTTTTCTTCAATAACTGAAATGCCTTCTCTTGTTCATCCTTCCATTCAAATTTCTTCCCTTTATGCGTTAATGCAGTCAAGGGTTTTGCTATTTTGGAGAAATCTTGGATGAATCTTCTGTAGTAACCAGCCAATCCTAAAAATTGACGTATATGCTTCGGAGTTTTTGGGGTTTCCCACTTTTCAATGGTTTCGATCTTTTCCGGGTCCACCTGGATACCTTCTTTGTTCACTATGTGACCGAGGAATTGAACTTCTTCCAACTAAAATGCACACTTTGAAAACTTAGCGTACAGTTTTTCTTTCCTCAATACTTCTAGCACTTTTCTCAAATGTTCTTCGTGCTCTTGATCATTCTTTGAGTAAATAAGTATGTCATCGATGAAAACAATTACAAACTTGTCAAGATATGGCCCACACACTCGGTTCATAAGGTCCATGAACACAGCTGGTGCGTTAGTCAATCCAAACGGCATAACCATAAACTCGTAATGACCATAACGCGTCCTAAAAGCAATTTTTGGAATATCATCCTCCTTTACTCACATTTGATGATATCCAGAACGTAAATCGATTTTTGAATAAACCGACGAGCCTTATAGTTGATCAAATAGGTCGTCAATTCTCGGCAGTGGATAACGGTTTTTGATGGTAAGTTTATTCAACTCTCTGTAGTCAATACACAACCTAAATGTACCATCCTTCTTCTTGACAAACAAAACAGGAGCTCCCCATGGTGATGTGCTTGGTCGAATGAAACCACGTTCTAATAGTTCTTGCAGTTGGCTTTACAGTTCTTTCATCTCACTGGGTACCCGTCTGTAAGGAGCACAAGCTATTGGTGCAACTCCTGGTATAAGATCTTTTTGAAATTCAACAGATCGATGTGGAGATAGTCCCGGTAATTCTTTTGGAAATACATCGGGAAATTCTTTTGCGACGGGAACATCATTGATGCTCTTTTCTTCAGTTTGTACTTTCTCGACGTGTGCTAGAACAGCATAGCAACCTTTTCTTATTAGTTTTTGTGCCTTCAAATTACTAATAAGATGTAGCTTCGTGTTGCCCTTTTCTCCGTACACCATTAAGGGTTCTCCTTCTTCTCGTACAATGCAAATTGCATTTTTGTAACATACGATCTCTGCTTTCATCTCCTTCAGCCAGTCCATGTCAACTATTACATCAAAACTCCCTAACTCTACTGGTATCAAATCAATCTTAAATATTTCGCTACCCAGTTTAATTTCTCGATTCCAGCATATATAATCTGCTGAAATTAATTTACCGTTTGCTAATTCGAGTAAAAATTTACTATCCAATGGCG
The DNA here is from genome assembly GCF_046630445.1 of Rutidosis leptorrhynchoides. NCBI lineage: Eukaryota > Viridiplantae > Streptophyta > Magnoliopsida > Asterales > Asteraceae > Rutidosis > Rutidosis leptorrhynchoides. The sequence goes on from NC_092340.1 coordinate 208,124,042, forward strand.
TCAATGGACAACTTAATTTAGCACAAAAATCTCTACTCATATAGTTTCTATCCGCACCCGAATCAAATAAAATGTAAGCAGATTTATTGTCAATAAGAAACGTACCCGTAACAAGCTCCGGGTCTTCCTGTGCCTCTGCCGCATTAATATTGAAAACTCTTCTGCGGCCTTGTCCATTCGTGTTCTCCTGGTTTGGGCAATTTCTAATAATGTGGCCCGGTTTTTCACATTTATAACAAACTACATTGGCATAACTTGCTCCGACACTACTTGCTCCGCCATTACTCGTTTCGACACCATTTGTTCCTTTCGTTCTGTTAACCCCTGGTCCGTAGACCTCACACTTCACCGCGCTATGACCATTTCTTTTACACTTGTTGCAAAATTTTGTGCAGAACCCCGAGTGATACTTTTCACACCTTTGGCATAGCTGCTTCTGATTGTTGTTGTTGTTGTTGCGATTGTTATTGTTGTTGGGATGATTGTTGTAGTTGTTGTTGTTGTTGTTGTTGTTGTGCCATTTATTGTAGCTGCGATTGATGTTGCGATTGTTGGGATAGTTTTTGTTTTGGTGACTCTTATCACCGTTTTCCTCCCACTTTCTTTTGACTAGCTTCACGTTGGCCTCTTCGGCCGCCTGTTCTTTAATTCTTCCCTCAATCTGGTTCACTAGTTTGTGAGCCATTCTACATGCCTTTTGTATGGAGGACGGCTCGTGTGAACTTATATCTTCTTGGATTCTCTCCGGTAATCCTTTCACAAACTCGTCGATCTTCTCTTCCTCATCTTCGAACACTCTCGGACACAATAGGCACAATTCTGTGAATCGTCTTTCGTACGAAGTAATATCGAATCCCTGTGTTCGTAACCCTCTAAGTTCTGACTTGAGCTTATTGACCTCGGTTCTAGGACGGTACTTCTCGTTCATCAAGTGCTTGAATGCTGACCACGGTAGCGTGTAAGTAGCATCTTGTCCCACTTGTTCTAGATAGGTATTCCACCATGTTAACGCAATACCTGTGAAGGTACGTGTAGCGTACTTCACTTTGTCTCCTTCAGCACACTTACTTATGGCAAACACCGATTCAACTTTCTCGGTCCATCGTTTCAATCCGATTGGTCCTTCGGTCCCATCAAATTCTGAAGGTTTGCAGGCAGTGAATTCCTTGTAGGAGCATCCTACACGATTTCTTGCGCAGTTAGCTGTATTGCTAGATTCAGAGTTATTGTTGGTATGTAGCGCGGCCTGTACTGCGGCTATGTTTGAAGCAAGAAAGGCACTAAATTCCTCTTCGCTCATATTCAAGGTGTGTCGAGTAGTCGGTGCCATTTCCTTCAAAAAAGTCAAATGAAACAAGTTAATCATACAGAATATTAAGAGTAGTTAATAGTATCTCGTAGCATAATATGAACTCATTTATAAAAGCTTTTTCTTCATATTAGCATTTTATAAGTTTAAATTCGGGTACTACCTACCCGTTAAGTTCATACTTCGTAGCTAATATACAATTCAACTGCTATAATTCCATATGAAAAACTGATTATAATAATATATCACATACAAATATTCTTCAAACTTATAACTTCGCTATATTACATATAACATGAAATATAGTACACTATGATACAGGACAGTTTTGAAGATAAATCTAGTTAATACACAAGTTGTGCAGCAAAGGAAATAAAGACACGTAATTCATAAGTACAGAAACAAGTCATGCATTCTGGTTTTACTAAGACGACTTCCCATCCTTGGTCTTGTGAAAAATAACTGTTATGACCATTGGCTAGGCAGCATGTTGTAATGTCGTCAAAAGGACGAGGGTTTCGTAATGTCCAACAGCCCCGTAATAATCTAAAAACTTTGTTTCTCATCCCAACTACTGAATCCGTCACTTGTGGGAAAGTTTTATTTAAAAGCTGCAATCCGATGTTCTTTTTCTCACTTTGGTAAGAAGCGAACATCACTAACCGGTAAGCATAACATGCTTCTTTATGTTGCATGTTAGAAGCTGTTTCTAGCTCTTTCTAATTCACGAAATCCTATGTTGGGATATGTTGAGTCAAAATAGGTTCTTAACCCGTAGCGTAAAATTGTATTTGGGTTCCCCGCATTTAACGCTTTAAAGAAAACACGGCATAACTTAAAGTCTCCCCAATGTGATATACCCCACCTATCAAAGGAAATCCTTTTATAAACTAAGGCATTTCTGAAAAGTCTTTCAAATGTTTGACAAGTTAATTTCGCCATAACTAAATGTGCTGATGAATTCTGACTGACTCTAGACAAGATTTCCTCAATCATATCCTCTGGTAGGTCTTCTAAAATATTCGGTTGTCTACCCTTAACGTCCATTTTGTTTTTGTACTGTAAAATAGACAAGGATTAGATTCGTAATAACAAACAATACAAGCAATTTTTACATAGAAAATAAAAGTACAAGCACACTACAATACATTTATTACATAACATGCTCACACCCCTCTAATCTGAATCACTGGTTTCTTCTTCTTCGAACTTGGTTCTTTTTCCTAATCTTCTAGGGATATATGATGTTCCTCTAATACGAGTCGTCGTTTTTCACATTGGTTTAGAAAAACCTGGTGGTTTAGAGGTTCCCGGGTTATTGTCACGATATTGAAAATACGGGTGTTGACGGTACATATAAAGTTCATCGGGGTCGGAATCAGATTTCTCTATTTTGATGCCTTTTCCCTTATTATTTTCTTTTGCCTCATTAATTTGGGTCGGGGTAATTTCTATAACATCATCGGAATCCTCATCAGGATCCGATTGATCAAAAAATTGGTAATTTTCCCAATATTTTGCTTCCTTAGCGGAAACACCATTGACCATTATTAATTTTGGTCCATTGGTTGAGGATTTTCTTTTATTTGACCGGTTTTCTGTGATTCTTACTATTCCCCCCTCCGGAACCTCATCTTCTTCCGGTTCCTCTTCTTCTAGTTCCTCTTCTTTCGGTTCCTCTTCTTCCGGTTCCGTTTCCTCTTCTTCCGGTTCTTCGGGAACTTGTGAATCTTGCCAATATATATTCGACTCCTCGTTATTATTAGGTGAGTCAATGGGATTTGTGCTAGAGGTAGACATCTATCACACAATATCAAACATGTTAAGAGATTAATATATCACATAATATTTACATGTTAATAATATATAGTTTCCAACAAAAATGTTAAGCAATCATTTTTAAAGAAAACACGGTCGAAGTCCAGACTCACTAATGCATCCTAACAAACTCGATAAGACACACTAATGCAAATTTTCTGGTTCTCTAAGACCAACACTCTGATACCAACTGAAATGTCCCGTTCATATTGATTATAAACGTTCCATATTAATTGATTTCGTTGCGAGGTTTTGACCTCTATATGAGACGTTTTTCAAAGACTACATTCATTTTTAAAACAACCATAACCTTTATTTTATCAATAAAGGTTTTAAAAATATTACGTAGATTATCAAATAATGATAATCTAAAATATACTGTTTACACACGACCATTACATAATGGTTTACAATAGAAATATATTACATCGACATATGTTTCTTGAATGCAGTTTTTACACAATATCATACAAACATGGACTCCAAATTTTGTCCTTATTTTAGTATGCAACAGCGGAAGCTCTTAGTATTCACCTGAGAATAAACATGCTTTAAACGTCAACAAAAATGTTGGTGAGTTATAGGTTTAACCTATATATATCAAATCGTAACAATAGACTACAAGATTTCATATTTCAATACACATCCCATACATAGAGATAAAAATCATTCATATGGTGAACACCTGGTAACCGACATTAACAAGATGCATATATAAGAATATCCCCATCATTCCGGGACACCCTTCGAATATGATATAAATTTCGAAGTACTAAAGCATCCGGTACTTTGGATGGGGTTTGTTAGGCCCAATAGATCTATCTTTAGGATTCGCGTCAATTAGGGTGTCTTTAGATTACCAAACTTAATAAAAAGGGGCATATTCGATTTCGATAATTCAACCATAGAATGTAGTTTCACGTACTTGTGTCTATTTTGTAAGTCATTTATAAAACCTGCATGTATACTCATCCCAAAAATATTAGATTTTAAAAGTGGGACTATAACTCACTTTAACAGATATTTCATTCCTCGGAAATAAAACTGGGCCACGGATCGATTCACGAACCTATAGAAATATGTACATATATATCAAAGTATGATCAAAATATAATTACAACCATTTTTATTATGTTTTAAAGATTTGAGTGTATTAAGTCAGCTGTCCTCGTTAGTAACCTACAACTAGTTGTCCACAGTTATATGTGTTGGGATTTAACAAGTTCAAAACACTTAAACCAATTTAAGAATCATATCAAAGCGGAAGCAAGTTAATTACCATTTTGGAACATGTAAATCTTTAACCATACTTACAAGTTAAATCCCAAATAGGATCAAGTTGTGAAACATACTTACAAATTAAGAGTGGGTTTAGAAATTATACCTCCTCAAGCTAGTTGAGGGTTATTTTCAAAGTTGCAAGTTGATGATGAAGATGATGATGAATGCAAGCCTCAAAGTGATGAAACCTCAAGAGAGTATACCCCAAACTTGACACCAACACCCTAGCTTTTGGTTAGGATTTAATAACACTTGAAATGAGCTTGCAAAAAAAGGAAATGAACCCTCTTTGCTTCCCCAAACCTCACGGCCAACAGCAGCAGATTGGGAGAGTTTTTTTTGCAGTTTTTTTGTGATGTGTAATTGCATGTATGTATCTCAAAGTGAGTCAAGATGCTCCTATATGGAATTGGGAAAGTATGACCATGTGTGGGAGTCTTTAGCATGCCTACTTACAACTCCTAGGCCACTCCCTCTTTCTTTATAAAATAATACTTGAACTAATTTATGAGCATGCATGTTTTATAAACTTATTTTATAAAATTAGATTTTATAAAACAAATTTCATAAACTTGCATTTTATAAATTATGTATGTATTATTTATAAAACCAAATATATAAAATTCCATATTATTTGTCATGTATACTTTACTTTATAAAACCAATTTTATAAAATGCAACATGACTTAATTATTTAGTCCATAAATAATTAAATCCTTATTATATATAAATCATTCCATGATTTATATATATATACATATCAAGTGCAATTATTTTCAGAAACCATTTTCTTAAAATTCAAGTGTTGCGTAATTTAATCAACGATCCAATCGTTAAGATCAAATACGGATAAGGTGTCGGTAAGCTTGTTATTGGGTATGACCCGACTTGGATCATAACACATTAGCCACATTAATTTAATATGTCTCTCAGGCATACGAAATACCTTCAATCTCCCACTTGCACGAGAAACATAAGAAATTAATGCAAGTGACGGATACCACCTAACGACCATCCATCACCCCCAATATGTTATGACTTTGTGCCATTCAATAACATCATCCCTTTCGAGTTCCCATCTCGAATATGATTAGGTGAATCTTTCATTTATCCTTTCATCCTAGATGTCATGTTAAATCCAAGAGACATAGAGTGATCACTCTCTTTTAGATTTAACTTTATCAGGCCTTAGACATCTGACTCTCAACGAATAAGAGGGACAAATTCCATCTTAACTACATACGTCCTACATATATACTTTGTATTACACCTGAGATCTTCCTTATGGATTACCATATTTCAGAATAGCGAAGGAAAGAATCAAGGCATAATACTTGGTGAATATATGAACCTAATATGTGTCTCAGGTCAGAGGATACAATGATATTCGCCTTTACTCAAGACTACATGTGATCAACCACAAAGGCTCCATTCAATAAATCTTGAGGGCGGGTCTTCCAATATTTGTATCCCACAAATATCTATGAACCTTGGTTGCAACCTTGCCCCACATTCATCCCGTGAATGTATACCAATCCAAGTTCATAGTAGTCTAAACCTCACAATTGTTCCCACAAATGTGATCGACTACGGAATTTAGAATAATTACTTATTCGTGGATAAAATATGTAAAATAGGAACATGACTCAAGATAAATTAATACCATAATTTTATTAATGAGCTTGAACAATTTCGTTCCATTACAATACTTAAAACAGATCACAACCAATCACTAGAATATCGAAGCCCTAATGCACTAACATGCCCTTGATGTTTTGCACCATGTAAGAGTTTCGTGAGTGGATCCGCTATATTAAGATCTGTGTGAACTTTGCGAATACATATCTTTCCCTTTTCAACTTCATCCCTTGTGTAGTTAAATCTCCGCTCAATGTGACGGGTCTTTTGGTGAGCACGAGGTTCCTTGATTTGAACAATCGCACCCTCGTTGTCACAAAAGATCTCAAGAGGGTCCTGAATGGAAGGGACTACTCCTAAGTCGTCGATGAATTTCTTCATCCATGCAGCTTCCTGAGCTGCCAATGAGGTGGTAATGTTGAAAGGACCCATCCTAATCCATCCGAACGAAGTCCATATCGATTATAAATGAATCACAACAGTTGATTACATCGCGAGGTACTTGACCTCTATATGTTACATTTTACAAACATTGCATTTGTTTTTGAAAAGACAATATTTCATTACATCAAAAGTGGACGTCATGCATACCATTTTATAATATCTAACTATAATTGACTTAATAATAATCTTGATTAATTCAATGACTCGAATGCAACGTCTTTTGAAATATGTCATGAATGACTCCAAGTAATATCTTTAAAATGAGCAATTGCACAGCGGAAGATTTCTTTCATACCTGAGAATAAGCATGCTTTCAAGTGTCAACCAAAAGGTTGGTGAGTTCATTAGTTTAACATAAATAATTATTTCATAATTTTAATAGACCACAAGATTTCATATTTCCATTTCTCATAAACAAACGTCCCATGCATAGAGACAAAAATATCATTCATATGGATTGAACACCTGGTAACCGACATTCACAATATACATATAAGAATATCCCCATCATTCCGGGATCCTCCTTCGGACATGATATAAATTTTGAAGTACTAAAACATCCGGTACTTTGGATGGGGCTCGTTGGACCCGATAGATCTATCTTTAGAGTTCGCGTCAATTAGGGTGTCTGTTCCCTAATTCTTAGATTACCAGACTTAATAAAAAGTGCATATTCGGTTTAATAATCCAACCATAGAATGTCGTTTCATTTACTCGTGTCTATTTCGTAAAACAGTTATAAAAACAGCGCATGTATTCTCAGTCCCAAAAATATATATTGCGAAAGCATTTAAAAAGGGAATACTGAAACTCACCTAATGTATTTTGTAGTAAAAATACATAGAATGACATTGAACAAGTATAAGGTTGGCCTCAGATTCACGAACCTATATCAATTGTATTTCGATTAACACATATTTTTGTAATCGAGTAAGTTTATATATATTATTATTAATAATATGCTTGTTAGGTTATATGTTATTTCGTTAAATTTAATCTATTTAATTTATATATTTTATATAACTAATATTTATCTTGCTTTATAACAGTTTATTAATAAAAATTTATACTAGGGTTTTTATATGATGAAAATATACTTATATATCAAGTGATATCTTTTATACTTAATTAGTATCATTTTAAAAAAATATAGTGATATGTATTACTAATATTATGATAATGAAATTTTATATACGAATATCTATTTGTAATAATATTTATGATGATCAGTGATAATAATAATAATAATATTTCATTTATAACTTTCTTGAAAAACAGTATATTTATTTTTAAAATCTTTTCTTTTCATAATCCTACTAATTTAAAACAAAATAATGATATTGATAATATTAATAATAATATCATTATTAGTTTTCATGTTAACAAAGTAATATTGATTATAATGATAATAGTTTTTAATAATAACAATAATGATAATCATGCTAGTAATAATAATAATGATAACCTTAATACTAATTCTTATGATAGTAATATTATAAATATGATAATAATACAAATATTAATGATAATAATATTAGGTTGTATTGTTTTCCTAATAATGATGATAATAATCATAATCACAATAATAATGAAAATACTTATAATAATAATTATAATGGTGATACTAGTAATTATAATGATAATACTAATATTATTAGTAATACTTTTAATAATAATAACACTAGTAACAATAACAATTTATAATCATAAATATAACCTTAACAACTTATAATAATAATCATAACAATAATAATAATAATCATAATAATAATAAAAATAAAAGAAATTGTATATACCCTTATAAGCTTTGTTTAAAAAGAATTGCTCTGAACCGGGCTCGAACCCGTGACCTCTCGCATACCCAACAATCCCCACGACCACTCTTCTATTTTCTGTTTTACTGAATTAAATCCCAACCGAATATATATGTCTCGATTATGATTTTTGTTTCCTTCTTCTTCTTCACCAATTATCTTGACCCAAGACTAAACCAATTCAGAAACTTAAATGTTTTGGCTTTTAGACTTTTAACCGAAAACAGAAACATAGTTGGAGAGGAGGGAAACTTCACTAAAAAAATATATATATCACGAAGTTGCTGTAAAAAAAATAAAAAGGCTGCTGGGGTAGTCGCTGTTTCAAGCACACAAAAAAAAATTTAGTTTTCGATTTCTAGATTGTTTTAGACAAATCTTATAACATGAAATAGATTTTAATCCTCTCATAGAAAGTATTAGAATCGTTAATTTCACTTAAAACATCATAACAAACTCGAATTTCTTGATAATCAAATCGGTTGACTTTTATTTTTAAAACTTTGACTCGAAAATTCGTATTTGATTGAAAGAATTAGAGATTGAAAATTTGCAGGTAGCTCCCTTAGATGATTACTAACAAGCCTGCATTTTTAGATTTTACAATATCATTCGAAATCAAAATTTGACTATAATGTTGAAGAACAGAGGTAACCGAGAGAAGAAAAAAAATTCTATTTTTAATTCGATGTATTGAACTGATATTGTAGTGACCCGAACTTTTCCATGTTTATATATATTAATTGAGATTGATATTTACATGATTAAATGTTTCCAACATGTTAAGCAATCAAACTTGTTAAGACTTGATTAATTGAAATATGTTTCATATAGACAATTGACCACCCAAGTTGACCGGTGATTCACGAACGTTAAAACTTGTAAAAACTATATGATTACATATATATGGATATATATATATATAGTTAACATGAAACTATGATAAGTAAACATATCATTAAGTATATTAACAATGAACTACATATGTAAAAACAAGACTACTAACTTAATGATTTTTAAACGAGACATATATGTAACGATTATCGTTGTAAAGACATTTAATGTATATATATCATATTAAGAGATATTCATACATGATAATATCATGATAATATAATAATTTAAAATCTCATTTGATATTATAAACATTGGGTTAACAACATTTAACAAGATCGTTAACCTAAAGGTTTCAAAACAACACTTACATGTAACGACTAACGATGACTTAACGACTCAGTTAAAATGTATATACATGTAGTGTTTTAATATGTATTTATACACTTTTGAAACACTTCAATACACTTATCAAAATACTTCTACTTAACAAAAATGATTACAATTACATCCTCGTTCAGTTTCATCAACAATTCTACTCGTATGCACCCGTATTCGTACTCGTACAATACACAGCTTTTAGATGTATGTACTATTGGTATATACACTCCAATTATCAGCTCTTAGCAGCCCATGTGAGTCACCTAACACATGTGGGAACCATCATTTGGCAACTAGCATGAAATATCTCATAAAATTACAAAAATATGAGTAATCATTCATGACTTATTTACATGAAAACAAAATTACATATCCTTTATATCTAATCCATACACCAACGACCAAAAACACCTACAAACACTTCCATTCTTCAATTTTCTTCATCTAATTGATCTCTCTCAAGTTCTATCTTCAAGTTCTAAGTGTTCTTCATAAATTCCAAAAGTTCTAGTTTCATAAAATCAAGAATACTTTCAAGTTTGCTAGCTCACTTCCAATCTTGTAAGGTGATCATCCAACCTCAAGAAATCTTTGTTTCTTACAGTAGGTTATCATTCTAATACAAGGTAATAATCATATTCAAACTTTGGTTCAATTTCTATAACTATAACAATCTTATTTCAAGTGATGATCTTACTTGAACTTGTTTTCGTGTCATGATTCTGCTTCAAGAACTTCGAGCCATCCAAGGATCCGTTGAAGCTAGATCCATTTTCTCTTTTCCAGTAGGTTTATCCAAGGAACTTAAGGTAGTAATGATGTTCATAACATCATTCGATTCATACATATAAAGCTATCTTATTCGAAGGTTTAAACTTGTAATCACTAGAACATAGTTTAGTTAATTCTAAACTTGTTCGCAAATAAAAGTTAATCCTTCTAACTTGACTTTTAAAATCAACTAAACACATGTTCTATATCTATATGATATGCTAACTTAATGATTTAAAACCTGGAAACACGAAAAACACCGTAAAACCGGATTTACGCCGTCGTAGTAACACCGCGGGCTGTTTTGGGTTAGTTACTTAAAAACTATGATAAACTTTGATTTAAAAATTATTATTCTGAGAAAATGATTTTTATTATGAACATGAAACTATATCCAAAAATTATGGTTAAACTCAAAGTGGAAGTATGTTTTCTAAAATGGTCATCTAGACGTCGTTCTTTCGACTGAAATGACTACCTTTACAAAAACGACTTGTAACTTATTTTTCGGACTATAAACCTATACTTTTTCTGTTTAGATTCATAAAATAGAGTTCAATATGAAATCATAGCAATTTGATTCACTCAAAACGGATTTAAAATGAAGAAGTTATGGGTAAAACAAGATTGGATAATTTTTCTCATTTTAGCTACGTGAAAATTGGTAACAAATCTATTCCAACCATAACTTAATCAACTTGTATTGTATATTATGTAATCTTGAGATACCATAGACACTTATACAATGTTTCGACCTATCATGTCGACACATCTATATATATTTCGGAACAACCATAGACACTCTATATGTGAATGTTGGAGTTAGCTATACAGGGTTGAGGTTGATTCCAAAATATATATAGTTTGAGTTGTGATCAATACTGAGATACGTATACACTGGGTCGTGGATTGATTCAAGATAATATTTATCGATTTATTTCTGTACATCTAACTGTGGACAACTAGTTGTAGGTTACTAATGAGGACAGCTGACTTAATAAACTTAAAACATCAAAATATATTAAAAGTGTTGTAAATATATTTTGAACATACTTTGATATATATGTATATATTGTTATAGGTTTGTGAATCAACCAGTGGCCAAGTCTTACTTCTCGACGAAGTAAAAATCTGTGAAAGTGAGTTATAGTCCCACTTTTAAAATCTAATATTTTTGGGATGAGAATACATGCAGGTTTTATAAATGATTTACAAAATAGACACAAGTACGTGAAACTACATTCTATGGTTAAATTATCGAAATCGAATATGCCCCTTTTTATTAAGTCTGGTAATCTAAGAATTAGGGAACAGACACCCTAATTGACGCGAATCCTAAAGATAGATCTATTGGGCCTAACAAACCCCATCCAAAGTACCGGATGCTTTAGTACTTCAAAATTTATATCATATCCGAAGGGTGTCCCGGAATGATGGGGATATTCTTATATATGCATCTTGTTAATGTCGGTTACCAGGTGTTCACCATATGAATGATTTTTATCTCTATGTATGGGATGTGTATTGAAATATGAAATCTTGTGGTCTATTATTATGATTTGATATATATAGGTTAAACCTATAACTCACCAACATTTTTGTTGACGTTTTAAGCATGTTTATTCTCAGGTGATTATTAAGAGCTTCCGCTATCGCATACTTAAATAAGGACGAGATTTGGAGTCCATGCTTGTATGATATTGTGTAAAAACTACATTCAAGAAACTTATTTTGTTGTAATATATTTGTATTGTAAACCATTATGTAATGGTCGTGTGTAAACAGGATATTTTAGATTATCATTATTTGATAATCTACGTAAAGCTTTTTAAACCTTTATTGATGAAATAAAGGTTATGGTTTGTTTTAAAAATGAATGCAGTCTTTGAAAAACGTCTCATATAGAGGTCAAAACCTCGCAACGAAATCAATTAATATGGAACGTTTTTAATCAATAAGAACGGGACATTTCAGATATCTTGTTAATACAAGTACACAAATGATTTAATAGTGAGGTTGATCTTAATTGATTTTGTGATATCGACATCTAACAAATTGGTGGACAAGAGTACGACTAAATTTCTATCAGAAGAATAAAATCAAAGAAAACAGATATTTACCTTTAATTGTATTTGGATCTGTATTGCAAATTGAAATCGACATATGGTCACGAGTGAAACAGAAAAGTGAAAAAAAAAATAGAACCTGATTGATATAATCTACTCCGTATCTTATAATATATATAATTGTTTATATCTGTAATATGTATAGCTGTATATATCTTTATATATAAATATTTGTAAATTATAATTAATCTTTCTAATAAATATGATTATATTAATAATACCCTTAATATTACGAATAATAATAAATATTTGTATTAACATAATAGTAGTAATAATAATAATCATAATACTAGTTATAATAACACTAATATTATTATTAATAATAATATTGTTAGTAATAATAATACTATAAAAGTTTATATATACATAAACTCGTATCTTAAAGATTATATATATTTAAAATAATATTAATAACACTAGTATAGAGATTAATGATGAAATAATAACATTGTTATAATAACAACTATATTTATATTTGTGTTATATATATGTATTATTACTTATGTAATATTTAATAATCATATAATATATTATATAATAACTTTTATTGAATATTTATTATTTATACATATCAATATTCATTTTTAATAATAATCATACATGAAACTTCATATCTATTTGTGTATAGATTCATAATGCTATTATATATCTATTTGTATATATTCATGTTAATTTACTTATTTTGTTTGTTATTTTACATTTCTAATTCTAATTGATTAAAGTATACTTATCAATATTATATATTTACCCTTTTTTATTTATTTACACACAATTGTTCGTGAATCGTCGGACACGGTCGAAGGTCAATTGAACACATGAGCATAGTTTCAAAGTTTTCGAGACTCAACATTACAGATTTTGCTTATCGTGTCGGGAACATATAAAGAATAAAGTTTAAATTTGATCGGAAATTCTCGGGTCATCACAGTACCTACCCGTTAAAGAAATTTTGTCTCGAAATTCGAGTGAGGTGGTCATGGCTAACAAATAAAATGCTTTCTTAACGAATATGAGTTGATAAATCGGGTTTTATCATTATTGATTAATATAGATAAAATAATTCGATTACTCGAAGAGTACGAGTGAAGCTATCATAAAAGATTGAAATGAGTAAATGCAGATTTGTCTTAACTGGTGACGTAGTCAGGGTTGAATTCCGGAATTCAAGGGATTTAAAAGAAAATCTTCGAAATCTAAAAGATTTGATTCTGCGGCGAATAAGGAAATTAAGATCTCTATAATTAAATACGGTGATCTGCTTCGATTACTCTGTCTGATATTTCCATTATAAATTAACTCTTCCGTTCCATTATTCTCATCATTCCTATACTTTATTTCTTAGTCCATACATCCAAAAGGTTGTGAATTGCTTAATCCCGTTCTAATCCTTGATGTTTTCTCAATTATCATTTCTGTCATCCTTCTTCTCAATCTTTCACCAGAAGAATCTGTTTACTCCTATTATTACCTTGGGGTAATACTATTCTTAATTATACCATGTCTTTATATTGTTATTCGTATTAATATTCACGGTTTGTAACCTCCGTGCTGTTTATTGGGCTTTATATTTTCTCTTATATTTTGGAACTTTGTCCCTTAGTTTCTTCTTCTTGCGATTAAACACCGCTTGTAATGGTTCAGAATTCGTAGATATAAATTCAGAATGAAGATTGTTAATGTTCTAAGAAGGAAATCGTAATGGCACGATTTGATTTGTCAAATTACCAGATTTACTGAGAATAGAACTATCAAGAATATACTTTCTTGATATGTTCGGAAGTTAAGCAGAATGAAAGAGTTATGTAACATGGCACATGATGACGTTATGATCAGCGAATCATCATATCCCATTAGAAACTCAGCATGACTTACTGTAATATAATCACGTTGATCAAGTGTTATTATATTATACTAACTCATGCATCAGTTCCCAACACTACTTCAAAACATTCGTATTTTAAACTCGAAAGTTTACAGAATATAGAAACTAACAGTTTCTATATGATGTAACACTGATAGCACGAAGAGATTAATGATTTCAGATAAGAATGGTTATGAAAATATCTTCAGAAATATGGAGGATATTTATAATGAAAGATACTATGATATCTTAGAATTTCTATTATCGAAGGATGGTGAAGAAAATTTGTTCGTAAGAGTTTGGAGTAAGGAGCAAGATATTCGCTAAAGACTTCAGCAGGCATTGAGTTATTTGGATTCTTTGAAGTCAACTTATTCTTTGTGATTTGTCACGGCTTCCTTCATAGTTTCGCATAATCCGCTTTTCGGTACTAAATTTTCTATTGAATGTTTCCAATATAATGATACACAGGAAGCACGAAGAGGTGTATAATTTCGGACGAGAATATTTATAAAAATATCCTCAAAAATATCGAAGATATTGATGATGATATTTTGGAATTTCTAAGTTCGATGGTTGATGGAGAAAGATTTTCCGCAAGATTTTAACATGACTTCGGAGCAAGATATTCTCTAAAGATTTCAACAGATCCAGAATTATCTGGATTCTTTGAATATAGGGTATAGTCCTTGTATTTGTCCTTGGTCTCCTTCGTGGTTAGCTCAATCCGTTTTTCAGTTCTAACTTTTCTGAGCTTTTCCAACATACTATTCTCTATCATCAAACTTTTGAGGATTAAGATCGTTTTACAGTTGTCTATGGTTTCTGCTGCTTCATTCAGCTTTTTCAACATTCAGAGTATTGATTTGTGACTGAGTGCTTTTCAGAATTTCAGAATAAGAGATCATAATTCTAGGAGATAAATGTCATACATATAACTGTTGATGTAGATATGCTGTGAGTTTTCAAAGTACTGATTGCTGATTCTTGGTAACTGTTATGGCAGTTCTCGTTACAAGATGCGGATGAGTATATGATAGGGTTTCAATGAATAAATATAATGATTTGTTAGGGAGATTTAAGCCAAGAAGCAACGAGGTTGCTGGTACGTCTACTGGTAATATGGTGAAATATAAAAGAATTCTCCAGTATCAAAAGGGTAATCGTATATATCAGGATTATAGTAAGGCTATTTCGAATGAAAAGTCGAAGTTGACTTGCTGAAGCTGTGACAAAATTGGCTACCTTGAAAAGGGATCGCAAAGTTATTTTTGCTAATAAATGTCAAAGGATCTGACGCGGCTACGTGTTAAACTTTTACTCAGTTGCCGAGAGTTTCTCAGGTGCATAACTATATGCATAAATCTTTCCTTCCATAGATGAAGTGCGGTTGATTCATCCTATTGATTGAGGTGTTTTCAAGAATCATGAAAGGTTTGAACACAGAATATAATCGTGAAGATACAAATGATGTTTAAGACGAAATCAAGTGGCAACTTGAAGAATTGTTTAGTTTCATATATTATAATCAATATTTTAATTCATTTTAATTGTCCAATGTTATTAGTCCACAGTCGATAGTTCACAGTTGACAGTCCAATAATTCATATATAGTTTAATATATAACATTCGAATTAATTAATACGTGTCGTGACCCGTATACGTCTCAGAATCGATCACAACTCAAAGTATATATATTATTATAGAATCAACCTCAACCCTGTATAGAGAACTCGATCATTACTGCATATAGAGTGTCTATGGTGATTCCAAATAATATATATAGATGCATCGATATGATATGTCAAAACCTTGTATAGGTGTCCCGATATTTAAAGTGCGTAAAATAAATAACAGAAATTTAAATGATGAATAATAAAGTGCGTAAAGTAAATAACAGAAATTAAATGGCGATAAATAAAATTACGAGAATATAAATTGCGATAATTAAATTGCGATAAATAAAATGTAATCAGTTAGCTAGGAACAATTAGCTAGGAACAGTTAGCGTGGATTCTTAACAAAATTTCTCATAGTTAATTTGTTTGTTTCTAACAAATTTTATTTTGTCAAATGTTTTCTTCATTATGCCACTTGTTGGATTCTGATAAATCAAAATCCAAATATGAAATTGAATGAATATGGTTATTCTTTGGTGAACGGATACGTATATCGGTGGATGTAAGTAGGATAGTATATGACTGTTGAAACAGATTCGAAGAACGTACAATGTAATTTATTAATGTGAAATTTAAATATTCCTCGGGTATTACCTACCCGTTAAAATATTTCATCATTAACAGTTTGTACAAAAGAATTTTTAATTACAATCTTTATGAAAATATATATACATATATATTTTCTTCAGATATAATCATGGATTTAATGAGTTAATATGATATTAAACTCATTTGGTTTACCATTAGAACTAGAATACATAATCTCTAAAATATTTAGAGATTACTTAATCGTCATGAAGAACGAAGATAATCGATGTAGAACGATACGTAGAACGATGATTATACTCGAGGTACATAATGAGATGTTGAGGCATGGATTGTTGATGGTACTGGTGCTGTTACTGATGGTACTGTTGGTGCCGGTGATGTTGCTGAAGCTGGTACGTTTTGCACCATATTTTACAAGGCTAAAACTCTGGCGCGAAGCTCGTTGACTTCTTATATTATTCCAGAATGATTGTCGGCCGGAACGAGCAGATGAATAAGGTTTAGAATTTTAGATAGAATATAATCGTGATGAGCTACCCTAGAAATGAGGCTGAAAATGGTGTTTCGGATAAGTCCGCGGTAAACGCTTCAGGTTCATTGTCAAGAGGTGAATTCGGTTGGTGGAAGGGATCGCCTTCTTCGCGTCCCATTGATTAAGTCGACTACGAATGCATCAGATGAATTGGGAATGGCTGATTGATTGATTCATTCTGGTGACATCGCTTTCGGAGCTTAGGTGAATATCTGAAATGTCCCGTTCTTATTGATTAAAAACGTTCCATATTAATTGATTTCGTTGCGAGGTTTTGACCTCTATATGAGACGTTTTTCAAAGACTGCATTCATTTTTAAAACAAACCATAACCTTTATTTCATAAGTAAAGGTTTAAAAAGCTTTACGTAGATTATCAAATAATGATAATCTAAAATATCCTGTTTACACACGACCATTACATAATGGTTTACAATACAAATATGTTACATCGAAATCAGTTTCTTGAATGCAGTTTTTACACAATATCATACAAACATGGACTCCAAATCTTGTCCTTATTTTAGTATGCAACAGCGGAAGCTCTTAATATTCACTTGAGAATAAACATGCTTTAAACGTCAACAAAAATGTTGGTGAGTTATAGGTTTAACCTATATATATCAAATCGTAACAATAGACCACAAGATTTCATATTTCAATACACATCCCATACATAGAGATAAAAATCATTCATATGGTGAACACCTGGTAACCGACAATAACAAGATGCATATATAAGAATATCCCCATCATTCCGGGACACCCTTCGGATATGATATAAATTTCGAAGTACTAAAGCATCCGGTACTTTGGATGGGGTTTGTTAGGCCCAATAGATCTATCTTTAGGATTCGCGTCAATTAGGGTGTCTGTTCCCTAATTCTTAGATTACCAGACTTAATAAAAAGGGGCATATTCGATTTCGATAATTCAACCATAGAATGTAGTTTCACGTACTTGTGTCTATTTTGTAAATCATTTATAAAACCTGCATGTATTCCCATCCCAAAAATATTAGATTTTAAAAGTGGGACTATAACTCACTTTCACAGATTTTTACTTCGTTGGGAAGTAAGACTTGGCCACTGTTGATTCACGAACCTATAACAATATATACATATATATTAAAGTATGTTCAAAATATATTTACAACACTTTTAATATATTTTGATGTTTTAAGTTTATTAAGTCAGCTGTCCTCGTTAGTAACCTATAACTAGTTGTCCACGGTTAGATGTACAGAAATAAATCGATAAATATTATCTTGAATCAATCCACGACCCAGTGTATACGTATCTCAGTATTGATCACAACTCAAACTATATATATTTTGGAATCAACCTCAACCCTGTATAGCTAACTCCAACATTCACATATAGAGTGTCTATGGTTGTTCCGAAATATATATAGATGTGTCGACATGATAGGTCGAAACATTGTATACGTGTCTATGGTATCTCAAGATTACATAATATAAAATACAAGTTGATTAAGTTATGGTTGGAATAGATTTGTTACCAATTTTCACGTAGCTAAAATGAGAAAAATTATCCAATCTTGTTTTACCCATAACTTCTTCATTTTAAATCCGTTTTGAGTGAATCAAATTGCTATGGTTTCATATTGAACTCTATTTTATGAATCTAAACAAAAAAAGTATAGGTTTATAGTCGGAAAAATAAGTTACAAGTCGTTTTTGTAAAGGTAGTCATTTCAGTCGAAAGAACGACGTCTAGATGACCATTTTAGAAAACATACTTCCACTTTGAGTTTAACCATAATTTTTGGATATAGTTTCATGTTCATAATAAAAATCATTTTCTCAGAATAACAACTTTTAAATCAAAGTTTATCATAGTTTTTAATTAACTAACCCAAAACAGCCCGCGGTGTTACTACGACGGCGTAAATCCGGTTTTACGGTGTTTTTCGTGTTTCCAGGTTTTAAATCATTAAGTTAGCATATCATATAGATATAGAACATGTGTTTAGTTGATTTTAAAAGTCAAGTTAGAAGGATTAACTTTTGTTTGCGAACAAGTTTAGAATTAACTAAACTATGTTCTAGTGATTACAAGTTTAAACCTTCGAATAAGATAGCTTTATATGTATGAATCGAATGATGTTATGAACATCATTACTACCTTAATTTCCTTGGATAAACCTACTGGAAAAGAGAAAAATGGATCTAGCTTCAATGGATCCTTGGATGGCTCGAAGTTCTTGAAGCAGAATCATGACACGAAAACAAGTTCAAGTAAGATCATCACTTGAAATAAGATTGTTATAGTTATAGAAATTGAACCAAAGTTTGAATATGATTATTACCTTGTATTAGAATGATAACCTACTGTAAGAAACAAAGATTTCTTGAGGTTGGATGATCACCTTACAAGATTGGAAGTGAGCTAGCAAACTTGAAAGTATTCTTGATTTTATGAAACTAGAACTTTTGAAATTTATGAAGAACACTTAGAACTTGAAGATAGAACTTGAGAGAGATCAATTAGATGAAGAAAATTGAAGAATGAAAGTGTTTGTAGGTGTTTTTGGTCGTTGGTGTATGGATTAGATATAAAGGATATGTAATTTTGTTTTCATGTAAATAAGTCATGAATGATTACTCATATTTTTGTAATTTTATGAGATATTTCATGCTAGTTGCCAAATGATGGTTCCCACATGTGTTAGGTGACTCACATGGGCTGCTAAGAGCTGATCATTGGAGTGTATATACCAATAGTACATACATCTAAAAGCTGTGTATTGTACGAGTACGAATACGGGTGCATACGAGTAGAATTGTTGATGAAACTGAACGAGGATGTAATTGTAAGCATTTTTGTTAAGTAGAAGTATTTTGATAAGTGTATTGAAGTCTTTCAAAAGTGTATAAATACATATTAAAACACTACATGTATATACATTTTAACTGAGTCGTTAAGTCATCGTTAGTCGTTACATGTAAGTGTTGTTTTGAAACCTTTAGGTTAACGATCTTGTTAAATGTTGTTAACCCAATGTTTATAATATCAAATGAGATTTTAAATTATTATATTATCATGATATTATCATGTATGAATATCTCTTAATATGATATATATACATTAAATGTCTTTACAACGATAATCGTTACATATATGTCTCGTTTAAAAATCATTAAGTTAGTAGTCTTGTTTTTACATATGTAGTTCATTGTTAATATACTTTATGATATGTTTTCTTATCATCGTATCATGTTAACTATATATATATATCCATATATATGTCATCATATAGTTTTTACAAGTTTTAACGTTCGTGAATCACCGATCAACTTGGGTGGTCAATTGTCTATATGAAACATATTTCAATTAATCAAGTCTTAACTAGTTTGATTGCTTAACATGTTGGAAACATTTAATCATGTAAATATCAATCTCAATTAATATATATAAACATGGAAAAGTTCGGGTCACTACAGTACCTACCCGTTAAATAAATTTCGTCCCGAAATTTTAAGCTATTGAAGGTGTTGACGAATCTTCTGGAAATAGATGCGGGTATTTCTTCTTCATCTGAGCTTCACGCTCCCAGGTGAACTCGGGTCCTCTACGAGCAATCCATCGAACCTTAACAATTGGTATCTTGTTTTGCTTAAGTCTTTTAACCTCACGATCCATTATTTCGACGGGTTCTTCGATGAATTGAAGTTTGTCGTTGATTTGGATTTCATCTAACGGAATAGTGAGATCTTCTTTAGCAAAACATTTCTTTAAATTCGAGACGTGGAAAGTGTTATGTACAGCCGCGAGTTGTTGAGGTAACTCTAGTCGGTAAGCTACTGGTCCGACACGATCAATAATCTTGAATGGTCCAATATACCTTGGATTTAATTTCCCTCGTTTACCAAATCGAACAACTGAAAGGACCCGTCCTAATCCATCCGGACGAAGTCCATATCGATTACAAACGATTCACAACAGTTGATTACATCGCGAGGTAATTGACCTCTATATGATAAATTTTACAAACATTGCATTCGTTTTTAAAAGACAAACTTTCGTTACATCGACAGTTGACAGGCATGTAAAGCATTTCATAATATATCCGAATATAATTGACTTAATAATAATCTTGATGAACTCAACGACTCGAATGCAACATCTTTTGAAATATGTCATGAATGACTCCAAGTAATATCTCTAATATGAGCAAATGCACAGCGGAAGATTTCTTTCGTACCTGAGAATAAACATGCTTTAAAGTGTCAACCAAAAGGTTGGTGAGTTCATTAGTTTATCATAAAGAATCATTTCATAATTTTAATAGACCACAAGATTTCATACTTCCATTTCTCATAATCATACGTCCCATGCATAGAGACAAAAATATCATTCATATGGATTGAACACCTGGTAACCGACATTCACAATATACATATAAGAATATCCCCATCATTCCGGGATCCTCCTTCGGACATGATATAAATTTCAAAGTACTAAAGCATCCGGTACTTTGGATGGGGCTTGTTGGGCCTGATAGATCGATCTTTAGAGTTCGCGTCAATTAGGGTGTCTGTTGTAGTGACCCGAACTTTTCCATGTTTATATATATTAATTGAGATTGATGTTTACATGATTAAATGTTTCCAACATGTTAAGAAATCAAACTTGTTAAGACTTGATTAATTGAAATAGGTTTCATATAGACAATTGACCACCCAAGTTGACCGGTGATTCACGAACGTTAAAACTTGTAAAAAAACTATATGATGACATATATATGGTTATATATATAGTTAACATGATATTATGATAAGTAAACATATCATTAATTATATTAACAATGAACTACATATGTAAAAACAAGACTACTAACTTAATGATTTTGAAACGAGACATATATGTAACGTTTATCGTTGTAACGACATTTAATGTATATATATCATATTAAGAGATATTCGTACATCATAATATCATGATAATATAATAATTTAAAATCTCTTTTGTTATTATAAACATTGGGTTAACAACATTTAACAAGATCGTTAACCTAAATGTTTCAAAACAACACTTACATGTAACGACTAACGATGACTTAACGACTCAGTTAAAATGTATATACATGTAGTGTTTTAATATGTATTTATACACTTTTGAAAGACTTCAATACACTTATCAAAATACTTCTACTTAACAAAAATGCTTACAATTACATTCTCGTTCAGTTTCATCAACAATTCTACTCGTATGCACCCGTATTCGTACTCGTACAATACACAGCTTTTAGATGTATGTACTATTGGTATATACACTCCAATGATCAGCTCTTAGCAGCCCATGTGAGTCACCTAACACATGTGGGAACCATCATTTGGCAACTAGCATGAAATATCTCATAAGATTACAAAAATATGAGTAATCATTCATGACTTATTTACATGAAAACAAAATTACATATCCTTTATATCTAATCCATACACCAACGACCAAAAACACCTACAAACACTTTCATTCTTCAATTTTCTTCATCTAATTGAACTCTCTCAAGTTCTATCTTCAAGTTCTAAGTGTTCTTCATAAATTCCAAAAGTTCTAGTTTCATAAAATCAAGAATACTTTCAAGTTTGCTAGCTCACTTCCAATCTTGTAAGGTGATCATCCAACCTCAAGAAATCTTTGTTTCTTACAGTAGGTTATCATTCTAATACAAGGTAATAATCATATTCAAACTTTGGTTCAATTTCTATAACTATAACAATCTTATTTCAAGTGATGATCTTACTTGAACTTGTTTTCGTGTCATGATTTTACTTCAAGAACTTCGAGCCATCCAAGGATCCATTGAAGCTAGATCCATTTTTCCCTTTTCCAGTAGGTTTATCCAAGGAAATTAAGGTAGTAATGATGTTCATAACATCATTCGATTCATACATATAAAGCTATCTTATTCGAAGATTTAAACTTGTAATCACTAGAACATAGTTTAGTTAATTCTAAACTTGTTCGCAAACAAAAGTTAATCCTTCTAACTTGACTTTTAAAATCAACTAAACACATGTTCTATATCTATATGATATGCTAACTTAATGATTTAAAACCTGAAAACACGAAAAACACCGTAAAACCGGATTTACGCCGTCGTAGTAACACCGGGGGCTGTTTTGGGTTAGTTAATTAAAAACTATGATAAACTTTGATTTAAAAGTTGTTATTCTGAGAAAATGATTTTTATTATGAACATGAAACTATATCCAAAAATTATGGTTAAACTCAAAGTGGAAGTATGTTTTCTAAAATGGTCATCTAGACGTCGTTCTTTCGACTGAAATGACTACCTTTACAAAAACGACTTGTAACTTATTTTTCCGACTATAAACCTATACTTTTTCTGTTTATATTCATAAAATAGAGTTCAATATGAAACCATAGCAATTTGATTCACTCAAAACGGATTTAAAATGAAGAAGTTATGGGTAAAACAAGATTGGATAATTTTTCTCATTTTAGCTACGTGAAAATTGGTAACAAATCTATTCCAACCATAACTTAATCAACTTGTATTGTATATTATGTAATCTTGAGATACCATAGACACGTATACAATGTTTCGACCTATCATGTCAACACATCTATATATATTTCGGAACAACCATAGACACTCTATATGTGAATGTTGGAGTTAGCTATACAGGGTTGAGGTTGATTCCAAAATATATATAGTTTGAGTTGTGATCAATACTGAGATACGTATACACTGGGTCGTGGATTGATTCAAGATAATATTTATCGATTTATTTCTGTACATCTAACTGTGGACAACTAGTTGTAGGTTACTAACGAGGACAGCTGACTTAATAAACTTAAAACATCAAAATATATTAAAAGTGTTGTAAATATATTTTGAACATACTTTGATATATATGTATATATTGATATAGGTTCGTGAATCAACCAGTGGCCAAGTCTTACTTCCCGACGAAGTAAAAATCTGTGAAAGTGAGTTATAGTCCCACTTTTAAAATCTAATATTTTTGGGATGAGAATACATGCAGGTTTTATAAATGATTTACAAAATAGACACAAGTACGTGAAACTACATTCTATGGTTGAATTATCGAAATCGAATATGCCCCTTTTTATTAAGTCTGGTAATCTAAGAATTAGGGAACAGACACCCTAATTGACGCGAATCCTAAAGATAGATCTATTGGGCCTAACAAACCCCATCCAAAGTACCGGATGCTTTAGTACTTCGAAATTTATATCATATCCGAAGGGTGTCCCGGAATGATGGGGATATTCTTATATATGCATCTTGTTATTGTCGGTTACCAGGTGTTCACCATATGAATGATTTTTATCTCTATGTATGGGATGTGTATTGAAATATGAAATCTTGTGGTCTATTGTTACGATTTGATATATATAGGTTAAACCTATAACTCACCAACATTTTTGTTGACGTTTAAAGCATGTTTATTCTCAGGTGAATACTAAGAGCTTCCGCTGTTGCATACTAAAATAAGGACAAGATTTGGAGTCCATGTTTGTATGATATTGTGTAAAAACTGCATTCAAGAAACTGATTTCGATGTAACATATTTGTATTGTAAACCATTATGTAATGGTCGTGTGTAAACAGGATATTTTAGATTATCATTATTTGATAATCTACGTAAAGCTTTTTAAAACTTTATTTATGAAATAAAGGTTATGGTTTGTTTTAAAAATGAATGCAGTCTTTGAAAAACGTCTCATATAGAGGTCAAAACCTCGCAACGAAATCAATTAATATGGAACGTTTTTAATCAATAAGAACGGGACATTTCAGTTGGTATCCGAGCGTTGGTCTTAGAGAACCAGAAAATTTGCATTAGTGTGTCTTATCGAGTTTGTTAGGATGCATTAGTGAGTCTGGACTTCGACCGTGTTTTCTTTAAAAATGATTGCTTAACATTTTTGTTGGAAACTATATATTTTTAACATATGAATATTATGTGATATATTAATCTCTTAACGTGTTTGATATTATGTGATAGATGTCTACCTCTAGAACAAGTCCCATTGACTCACCTAATAATAATGAAGAGTCAAATGTAAATTGGAATGATTTGTGGACTGATTCACAAGTTCCCGAAGAGGAACCGGAAGAAGAGTCGGAACCGGAAGAAGAATCGGAACCGGAAGAAGAATCGGAACCGGATGAAGAAATAGAACCGGTGGGGGAAATAATAAAAGGGTTAAGTAAAAGAAAATCCTCAACCAACCGACCAAAGTTAATTATGGTCAATGGTGTTTCCGCCAAGGAAGCAAAATATTGGGAGGATTACCAATTCTCCGATGAATCGGATTCCGACGAGAATTCCGATGATGTTATAGAAATTACCCCAACTGAATTTAAAAAGGCAAAAGAAAATAATAAGGGAAAGGGCATAAAAATAGAGAAATCTAATTCCAACCCCGATGAACTTTATATGTATCGTCAACCCCCGAAGTCCTTAAGTTGTAACAATGACCCGGGAACCTCTAAACCACCAGGTTTTTCTAAACCAATGTGGACAACGACGGCTCGTATTAGGGGAACATCATATATCCCTAGAAACTTGGCAAAACGAACCAAAACCGAAGAAGAAGAAACGAGCGAGTCGGAATAAGATAGTTGTATTCGTGTGGTGTAATATATGGAATATAGTGTTCTTATGCTTTATGATATATGTAAAAATTGCTTGTATTAATAAGTATTTTTTTATGAATCTAACTCTTGTCTATTTTACAGTTTAAAAACACAAAATGGATAGACAACCCAATATTTTAAGAGACCTACCCGGAGACATGATTGATGAAATCTTGTCTAGAGTCGGCCAGAATTCTTCGGCACAACTATTTAAGGCGAGATCAGTTTGTAAGACATTCGAAGAACGTTCCAAGAATGTCTTGGTTTATAAGAGACTTTCGTTTGAAAGATGGGGGATATCACATTGGGAAACCCATAAGTTACGATGTGTTTACTTTGACGCATATATTGCGGGGAACCCAAATGCAATTTTACGCAACGGGTTAAGAAATTATTTTGACTCAATATATCCGAATATTGGACTTCGTGATTTAGAAAAAGCGGCTAACATGCAACATAAAGAAGCATGTTATGCTTACGGATTAGTAATGTTCGCTTCTCACCAAAGTGAGAACAAGAACATCGGGCTACAACTATTAAACAAAATGTTTCCACAAGTGACGGAGTCGGTAATTGGGGTAAGAAATGAGGTTTTTAGATTATTACGGGACTGTTGGACATTACGTAACCCTCGTCCCTTTGATGACGTTACAACACGCTGTCTTATCAACGGCCATAACGGTTATGTTGCACAAGACCAAGGATGGGAAGTAGTCCTAGTAAAACCAGAATGCATGACTTGTTTCTGGACGTATGAATTACGTGTCTTTATTGCCTTTGCTGAACGACTTGTGTACTAGCTAGAATTATCTTCACAACTATCTTGTATCAAAGTTATTGTGTGCTATATTTCATGCTTTATGTAAAATAAGCGGTATTGTAAGTTTGTAAAATATTGTATAAAAGTTTGAACGCGAAATATTATTATAATCAGTTTTTCATATAGAATTGTAGTAGTTGAATTGTATATTAGCTACTAAGTATGAACTTAACGGGTAGGTACTACCTGAATTTAAACTTATAAAACGCTAATATGAAGAAAAAGCTTTTATAAATGAGTTCATATTATGCTACGAAATACTATTAACTACTCTTAATATTCTGTATGATTAACTTGTTCCATTTGACTATTTTGAAGGAAATGGCACCGACTACTCGACACACCGTGAATATGAATGAAGAGGAATTCCGTACTTTTCTAGCTTCAAACATAGCCGCAGTACAGGCTGCGCTACATACCAACAATAACCTTGGATCTAGCAGTACAGGAAATCGTGTAGGATGCACCTACAAAGAATTCACTGCCTGCAAACCTTTGGAATTTGATGGAACCGAAGGACCGATCGGTTTGAAACGGTGGACCGAGAAGGTCGAATCGGTGTTTGCCATAAGTAAGTGTACTGAAGAGGACAAAGTGAAGTATGCTACGCATACCTTCATAGGTTCTGCATTAACATGGTGGAATACCTATCTAGAGCAGGTGGGACAAGACGATGCGTACGCACTACCGTGGTCAGCATTCAAGCACTTGATGAACGAGAAGTACCGTCCCAGAACCGAGGTCAATAAGCTCAAGACAGAACTTAGAGGGTTACGAACCCAAGGATTTGATATTACCACGTATGAAAGACGATTCACAGAATTGTGCCTATTGTGTCCGGGAGCATTCGAAGATGAGGAAGAGAAGATCGACGCGTTTGTGAAAGGATTACCGGAAAGAATCCAAGAAGATATAAGTTCACACGAGCCCGCCTCCATACAACAGGCATGTAGAATGGCTCATAAACTCGTGAACCAAATTGAAGAAAGAATTAAAGAACAGACTGCTGAAGAGGCCAATGTGAAGCAAGTCAAAAGAAAGTGGGAGGAAAACGGTGATAAGAATCACCAATACAACAACAACAGCAATTACAACAATAATCGCAACAATTATCCCAACAATCGCAACATCAATCGCAACTACAACAAACGGCCCAACAACAACAACAACAACAACAACAACTACAACAATCATCCCAACAACAATAATAACCGCAGCAACAACAACAATCAGAAGCAGCTATGCCAAAGGTGTGAAAAGAATCACTCGGGGTTCTGCACCAAATTTTGCAACAAGTGTAAAAGAAATGGTCATAGCGCGGCGAAGTGTGAGGTCTACGGACCAGGGGTTAATAGAACGAAAGGAACAAATGGTGTCGGAACGAGTAATGGCGGAGCAAGTAGTGTCGGAGCAAGTTATGCCAATGTAGTTTGTTATAAATGTGGAAAACCGGGCCACATTATTAGAAATTGTCCGAACCAGGAGAACACGAATGGACAAGGCCGTGGAAGAGTTTTCAATATTAATGCGGCAGAGGCACAGGAAGACCCGGAGCTTGTTACGGGTACGTTTCTTATTGACAATAAATCTGCTTACGTTTTATTTGATTCGGGTGCGGATAGAAGCTATATGAGTAGAGATTTTTGTGCTAAATTAAGTTGTCCATTGACGCCTTTGGATAGTAAATTTTTACTCGAATTAGCAAATGGTAAATTAATTTCAGCAGATAATATATGTCGGAATCGAGAAATTAAACTGGTTAGCGAAACATTTAAGATTGATTTGATACCAGTAGAGTTAGGGAGTTTTGATGTGATAATCGGTATGGACTGGTTGAAAGAAGTGAAAGCAGAGATCGTTTGTTACAAAAATGCAATTCGCATTATACGAGAAAAAGGAAAACCCTTAATGGTGTACGGAGAAAAGGGCAACACGAAGCTACATCTTATTAGTAATTTGAAGGCACAAAAACTAATAAGAAAAGGTTGCTATGCTGTTCTAGCACACGTCGAGAAAGTACAAACTGAAGAAAAGAGCATCAATGATGTTCCCGTCGCAAAAGAATTTCCTGATGTATTTCCGAAAGAATTACCGGGATTACCCCCACATCGATCCGTTGAATTTCAAATAGATCTTGTACCAGGAGCTGCACCAATAGCTCGTGCTCCTTACAGACTCGCACCCAGCGAGATGAAAGAACTGCAAAGCCAATTACAAGAACTTTTAGAGCGTGGTTTTATTCGACCAAGCACATCACCGTGGGGAGCTCCTGTTTTGTTTGTCAAGAAGAAAGATGGTACATTCAGGTTGTGTATCGACTACCGAGAGTTGAACAAACTTACCATCAAGAACCGCTACCCACTACCGAGAATCGACGACTTATTTGATCAACTACAAGGCTCGTCTGTTTATTCAAAGATTGACTTACGTTCCGGGTATCATCAAATGCGGGTGAAAGAAGATGATATTCCAAAGACTGCTTTCAGAACACGTTACGGTCATTACGAGTTTATGGTCATGCCGTTTGGTTTAACTAATGCACCAGCTGTGTTCATGGACCTTATGAACCGAGTGTGTGGACCATACCTTGACAAGTTTGTCATTGTTTTCATTGATGACATACTTATTTACTCAAAGAATGACCAAGAACACGGTGAACATTTGAGAAAGGTGTTAGAAGTATTGAGGAAGGAAGAATTGTACGCTAAGTTTTCAAAGTGTTCATTTTGGTTGGAAGAAGTTCAATTCCTCGGTCACATAGTGAACAAAGAAGGTATTAAGGTGGATCCGGCAAAGATAGAAACTGTTGAAAAGTGGGAAACCCCGAAAACTCCGAAACACATACGCCAGTTTTTAGGACTAGCTGGTTACTACAGAAGGTTCATCCAAGACTTTTCCAGAATAGCAAAACCCTTGACTGCATTAACGCATAAAGGGAAGAAATTTGAATGGAATGATGAACAAGAGAAAGCGTTTCAGTTATTGAAGAAAAAGCTAACTACGGCACCTATATTGTCATTGCCTGAAGGGAATGATGATTTTGTGATTTATTGTGACGCATCAAAGCAAGGTCTCGGTTGTGTATTAATGCAACGAACGAAGGTGATTGCTTATGCGTCTAGACAATTGAAGATTCATGAACAAAATTATACGACGCATGATTTGGAATTAGGCGCGGTTGTTTTTGCATTAAAGACTTGGAGGCACTACTTATATGGGGTCAAAAGTATTATATATACCGACCACAAAAGTCTTCAACACATATTTAATCAGAAACAACTGAATATGAGGCAGCGTAGGTGGATTGAATTATTGAATGATTACGATTTTGAGATTCGTTACCACCCGGGGAAGGCAAATGTGGTAGCCGATGCCTTGAGCAGGAAGGATAGAGAACCCATTCGAGTAAAATCTATGAATATAATGATTCATAATAACCTTACTACTCAAATAAAGGAGGCGCAACAAGGAGTTTTAAAAGAGGGAAATTTAAAGGATGAAATACCCAAAGGATCGGAGAAGCATCTTAATATTCGGGAAGACGGAACCCGGTATAGGGCTGAAAGGATTTGGGTACCAAAATTTGGAGATATGAGAGAAATGGTACTTAGAGAAGCTCATAAAACCAGATACTCAATACATCCTGGAACGGGGAAGATGTACAAGGATCTCAAGAAACATTTTTGGTGGCCGGGTATGAAAGCCGATGTTGCTAAATACGTAGGAGAATGTTTGACGTGTTCTAAGGTCAAAGCTGAGCATCAGAAACCATCAGGTCTACTTCAACAACCCGAAATCCCGGAATGGAAATGGGAAAACATTACCATGGATTTCATCACTAAATTGCCAAGGACTGCAAGTGGTTTTGATACTATTTGGGTAATAGTTGATCGTCTCACCAAATCAGCACACTTCCTACCAATAAGAGAAGATGACAAGATGGAGAAGTTAGCACGACTGTATTTGAAGGAAGTCGTCTCCAGACATGGAATACCAATCTCTATTATCTCTGATAGGGATGGCAGATTTATTTCAAGATTCTGGCAGACATTACAGCAAGCATTAGGAACTCGTCTAGACATGAATACTGCCTATCATCCACAAACTGATGGGCAGAGAGAAAGGACGATACAAACGCTTGAAGACATGCTACGAGCATGCGTTATTGATTTCGGAAACAGTTGGGATCGACATCTACCATTAGCAGAATTTTCCTACAACAACAGCTACCATTCAAGCATTGAGATGGCGCCGTTTGAAGCACTTTATGGTAGAAAGTGCAGGTCTCCGATTTGTTGGAGTGAGGTGGGGGATAGACAGATTACGGGTCCGGAGATTATACAAGAAACTACCGAGAAGATCATCCAAATTCAACAACGGTTGAAAACCGCCCAAAGTCGACAAAAGAGCTACGCTGACATTAAAAGAAAAGATATAGAATTTGAAATTGGAGAGATGGTCATGCTTAAAGTTTCACCTTGGAAAGGCGTTGTTCGATTTGGTAAACGAAGGAAATTAAATCCAAGGTATATTGGACCATTCAAGATTATTGATCGTGTCGGACCAGTAGCTTACCGACTTGAGTTACCTCAACAACTCGCGGCTGTACATAACACTTTCCACGTCTCGAATTTGAAGAAATGTTTTGCTAAAGAAGATCTCACTATTCCGTTAGATGAAATCCAAATCAACGAAAAACTCCAATTCATCGAAGAACCCGTCGAAATAATGGATCGTGAGGTTAAAAGACTTAAGCAAAACAAGATACCAATTGTTAAGGTTCGATGGAATGCTCGTAGAGGACCCGAGTTCACCTGGGAGCGTGAAGATCAGATGAAGAAGAAATACCCGCATCTATTTCCAGAAGATTCGTCAACACCTTCAACAGCTTAAAATTTCGGGACGAAATTTATTTAACGGGTAGGTACTGTAGTGACCCGAACTTTTCCATGTTTATATATATTAATTGAGATTGATGTTTACATGATTAAATGTTTCCAACATGTTAAGAAATCAAACTTGTTAAGACTTGATTAATTGAAATAGGTTTCATATAGACAATTGACCACCCAAGTTGACCGGTGATTCACGAACGTTAAAACTTGTAAAAAAACTATATGATGACATATATATGGTTATATATATAGTTAACATGATATTATGATAAGTAAACATATCATTAATTATATTAACAATGAACTACATATGTAAAAACAAGACTACTAACTTAATGATTTTGAAACGAGACATATATGTAACGTTTATCGTTGTAACGACATTTAATGTATATATATCATATTAAGAGATATTCGTACATCATAATATCATGATAATATAATAATTTAAAATCTCTTTTGTTATTATAAACATTGGGTTAACAACATTTAACAAGATCGTTAACCTAAATGTTTCAAAACAACACTTACATGTAACGACTAACGATGACTTAACGACTCAGTTAAAATGTATATACATGTAGTGTTTTAATATGTATTTATACACTTTTGAAAGACTTCAATACACTTATCAAAATACTTCTACTTAACAAAAATGCTTACAATTACATTCTCGTTCAGTTTCATCAACAATTCTACTCGTATGCACCCGTATTCGTACTCGTACAATACACAACTTTTAGATGTATGTACTATTGGTATATACACTCCAATGATCAGCTCTTAGCAGCCCATGTGAGTCACCTAACACATGTGGGAACCATCATTTGGCAACTAGCATGAAATATCTCATAAGATTACAAAAATATGAGTAATCATTCATGACTTATTTACATGAAAACAAAATTACATATCCTTTATATCTAATCCATACACCAACGACCAAAAACACCTACAAACACTTTCATTCTTCAATTTTCTTCATCTAATTGAACTCTCTCAAGTTCTATCTTCAAGTTCTAAGTGTTCTTCATAAATTCCAAAAGTTCTAGTTTCATAAAATCAAGAATACTTTCAAGTTTGCTAGCTCACTTCCAATCTTGTAAGGTGATCATCCAACCTCAAGAAATCTTTGTTTCTTACAGTAGGTTATCATTCTAATACAAGGTAATAATCATATTCAAACTTTGGTTCAATTTCTATAACTATAACAATCTTATTTCAAGTGATGATCTTACTTGAACTTGTTTTCGTGTCATGATTTTACTTCAAGAACTTCGAGCCATCCAAGGATCCATTGAAGCTAGATCCATTTTTCTCTTTTCCAGTAGGTTTATCCAAGGAAATTAAGGTAGTAATGATGTTCATAACATCATTCGATTCATACATATAAAGCTATCTTATTCGAAGGTTTAAACTTGTAATCACTAGAACATAGTTTAGTTAATTCTAAACTTGTTCGCAAACAAAAGTTAATCCTTCTAACTTGACTTTTAAAATCAACTAAACACATGTTCTATATCTATATTATATGCTAACTTAATGATTTAAAACCTGAAAACACGAAAAACACCGTAAAACCGGATTTACGCCGTCGTAGTAACACCGGGGGCTGTTTTGGGTTAGTTAATTAAAAACTATGATAAACTTTGATTTAAAAGTTGTTATTCTGAGAAAATGATTTTTATTATGAACATGAAACTATATCCAAAAATTATGGTTAAACTCAAAGTGGAAGTATGTTTTCTAAAATGGTCATCTAGACGTCGTTCTTTCGACTGAAATGACTACCTTTACAAAAACGACTTGTAACTTATTTTTCCGACTATAAACCTATACTTTTTCTGTTTATATTCATAAAATAGAGTTCAATATGAAACCATAGCAATTTGATTCACTCAAAACGGATTTAAAATGAAGAAGTTATGGGTAAAACAAGATTGGATAATTTTTCTCATTTTAGCTACGTGAAAATTGGTAACAAATCTATTCCAACCATAACTTAATCAACTTGTATTGTGTAGCGACCCCGACAAATCGTCAAGTGACGGCGTCGGCTACGTGGGTCCCATTACCTGATTATAAGTCTTTAAGATAACGTTTGACCAAAATATGTCGCCTTCATTTCAAAATAAAGATTGTTTCAAAGTTTACAAGAATTGTTCAACCAAAAGTTAAGTTACAACGTTGTAAGTACGATTGAAATCTAGGCGACACGGTTTAAAGTAAAGTCAAAAGACGCTCCATGAAATGCATGTATACTCGACATCGGATGCAAGTATCAAATAGTAAGCGGAAGCATGTTTCACATATCGTGCCTGACCTGAGAAAAACATGTAGAAAACTGTCAACGAAAAACGTTGGTGAGATCATAAATGTATTTGTAAAAGTATATTTTGAATCACAAGGTTTAGTATCAAGGCGTATACATCTCTAAAGATGTGTTTGTAAACCACAAGATTTAGTATAAAGTGAATATCAAGCGTATACATCCCAAAAGATGTTGTCTGTATCACGAGCACCCAATTACCAAAACTTAACTGAATCTTCCCTCTGAATTTTGAATATAGTGTTAGAACATACACTATGCACGTTGAAATTATATTTCATCCACTAACGGTAGCGAACCGTCTGAATGAGGGTTCGTTAAACCCGTATGGCCACACAACATAATCACTCGCTTACACTTACACCCTGCAAGTGGAACTAATGATAATTGGATTGAGGACTTTTGTTCAAACTCGTCTGTATCTTTGTATTCGTATTTGTGTTCGAAGTATAAAAGTATGCAAAGTATATATACATGTGAAATGTATATAAATATGTAATGTATATGTTTCTCAGCCCACGATTTAAAAGTATAAAAGTATTTGCAAAGGTGGGACTATGATCTCACCTTGAGCGCGAGAGTTAATAAAGTACTTCAACAAGTAAACGCGTGCAAAGACAAAGCTAGTCTTGACCTAAACAATAGGTTTGTATCAATAACGGTAAACACGATAGGTCAAAGATGTTCAATTAGTCCTATGGCTCGTTACGACTCAATAATGTAGCATGTGAGTCACGTTGCCAAGTTTCATGCGAGAATCAAGTATAAAAGCATGTTAGAACGATTGCATAAAAGTTTGGTTAAGTTTGACTAAAAGTCAAACTTGGTCAAAGTCAAAGTCAACGGGGTCGGGTCGGGTATCCGACAATTTTTCTAAGTTATATAATCATATATGAGCATGTTGGCCAAGTTTCATGTTAATCGGAAGTCCGTAGCATAGCAAACATTTTTACGTCAAAAGGCAACCCAAACAGCCAGTTTTAGTACAATGGGACGGCGTCCTAATTGGCTAGACGGCGTCCCAAATTGCAGAGTGGGACGGCGTCCTAACATCCTAGACGGCGTCTAGGTTCAAATGTTGGGACGGCGTCCCAAGTATCTGGACGGCGTCCTGATCGTTTTCCAGGCCCTGTTTGCTGTATTCCTCAAATGGACGAACCAAAACACAAACAATCACATTTTATGATCCGCAAACAATTAGAACATGTATTTTATATCATCGGAAAGCTCTTTCGACAAGGAACGCAACTAAGCACTTTTCATCAAGCAAAAACATCATACACTATAACCGAAATCCCGTCAAGCGATCAATAGAGGTTTATTTTCAAGTTTCAAGTTTATCAATTTTAATTTAAGTTTCGGGAATCCAATTTATACATATGATATGCCGTTTTGAAGGTAATTAAGCATACGACACAACCTAACACTTACAACTAACATTCCATGTCATTCAAATCATTAAAAGTCCATTTTAAGTTCGGGAAACCTTAACCTAAATTCACCAAATTTCATAATCAAGTTTAGGAGGTTTCATTTATCGAACTATACATCATAATGAAGCTAGTAACACTAGAAACACAATTAAAACATGCACTTTAACAATCTAACAACATTTGATCATCCAAAATCAAGGATTTAGCAAGAAATTTTCATTTTGAACTAGTTACACCAAAAACAACAAATCGAGCATACAAATTACATACACGACATCACAATGAGCCATAGACACTAATTAACATACTTTTAAGTCAAGAACACAAATTTAAAGAAAAACTAGTGTTTTAGAAATGTTACCCAAACGAGATGAAGTTGGTACCAAAATGAAGAGGATGAAGAGAGGATCACGAATATGTAATTTATTTTGTTGTAAGCCTCCTAGATCGGATTTAGATGATGATTGAATGAATTTGGAATTGGTGTGTGTTCTTGCTAGAGAGAAAGAGAGAGAGAGGGAGATGGTTGAATGGTGGTGATTTGGGGTGGACTAGTTGACCTAGTCAACTAGTTTGCCCCGTGTCAATTTTAGTCCCTCGAGTTTGTAGTCGGGTGCGGAAAATACCTAAACGGAATATTTTAAAACGCGTATTAACGGAAGATATTAAAATCCGATAAAGAGAAATTTAGAATGTTAGCTAACGGAGGTTACGAATCTAGATACGAGGAATATTATCTAAAAAGAAAAAGACGGCGTTAAAAAATAATTTAACGGAAAGATGCGGGATGTTACATTATCCACACCTCAAAAGAAATTTCGTCCCGAAATTTAGTTGGAAGTAATAGTCGATGTCTCTTGCTCGAGACCTTTCGTTGTCAATGTTATAAGTAAGTGAGGATACGTCCTTGGACATTTTCACGATTTCGGATAGTCGGGATTTTACGTTGTATTAAGGTTTGGTTTTACGATCCACAAGTTCAGCCGGTTTTCCCTACGAGGAGGAGTTTGTCATCAGTAGTTGGTGCATCTAGAAGG
Organism: Rutidosis leptorrhynchoides; assembly: GCF_046630445.1. Classification (NCBI taxonomy): domain Eukaryota; kingdom Viridiplantae; phylum Streptophyta; class Magnoliopsida; order Asterales; family Asteraceae; genus Rutidosis; species Rutidosis leptorrhynchoides. The sequence goes on from NC_092340.1 coordinate 208,160,254, forward strand.
ATTGCACGTTCCTGTTTCGCAGGACACGTTTCTAAGTTTGTTACACGAAATGTAGGGTAAACGGAAACTTAATTTAGTCGGAAGTTATAAACGATAGGAAGCGGTTCCAATACGCCCCAAGGTTTCAAAAGGTTCGATATTGCGGATATAGCCTTTCTCGATTTTCCAAAATGGATTACACCTTTCCAAGGTGCGGTTTCTCAATATTACGCGGTTACACACTGGGATTTGTGAGGTTTTCATCTAAGTTTGGTATTACTCTTTTGGGCGACTACGGGTCGTCTCGAGCCCTTCTCGGACTTGGATTATCTCAATTGTTGTTTCTTGGATGAGTTAAGATTCGGTGTTTTGTTTGCCACATGCTTTGGTCCAACGAATAGGGGTATGACATTAGCGGTCATATAGGGTTTCGGAAGGTGCGTGTGAACACACGAGTGGTAACTACGGTTGTAAGAGGGATCTACTAAAAACGACCATGCAAGTTTGAAACATGTCTTTCGAAGACGTAAATCGTTCGTTTATTCGGTTCGTCTGTTTGTGGGTGGTACGCGGTACTCATGTCTAAGCGGGTCTCCAAGGTTTCTTGTAAAACTAGAGGCGAAACGAGTATTTCGATACGGGATAATTGACAAAGATACACCGTGTTGGAATAGAATCTATTAAGATACGTTTGAACAAGTCAGTTAGGGTTCAAAAAATGTTCGTTAGGACTATTCACCCTCGTGGCGAATACTAATGTAATGTGATGAATTTCTCTATCCCTGGAGAAATGTTACAAGGAGTTTCTTTAAACGGAAATGCGAGCGATAAAGCTAGGAGTGAAATGAGGACTTAGAATAGGATGAGCTTGCATCTCGAGGTTGCCATAACGTGCCTCTAGTTGTCAAAAGTCGAAGTCTGAAAGAGAAACGAGGTAGTACACGCAGTTGTATAGTTCGGGGTTGAATAATAGTTGACCGATTATCAGAAACACAAGGGCGTTAAGTCAAAGAAGAGCGAAGTGTCGTTGGATTGTGTGCTATCTTAAATTCCAGTAATATCAGACGGTAACGGTGAAATATCAGAGGTATGTAGAGTGGTACGTGATGACGAGAAAATTGATCGGATCCACAATTTAGTATTTGACTTCTTCGTGCAAAATAACGAATTTAACTAGAAATGTTGGTGTGAAGAATCACGCTCAAGGCTCGAACACGGAGAGGTTTATAGTTTTTCCTTAGTGAGTTAACGAGTTTAAAAGTCGTGTAACACGAGAAAAGTCAGAAATGAATCTTCGGTGATAACAGGCGAGATCTAAGATTTTACGAATACAAGTCTGAGTTGAGAGAGTTTCATGATTACGTGTGGCTTGATTTCGAGATTGATTGTAATGCCTTGACCATTTACATCATGGTCTAGAAAATTTGACTTCGTTTAACAGAAATTCTCACTCGGAGAATTTGGTATAGAGTTGCTCTTTTCTCAAAGTTCGAGCGTAAGATGATGATGTTGTTCGTTTGCCTTCTTTACTTGAATAAGTTAAGATGTCATCTATAAATGTGATAACAGATTTGTCTAGATAAGTTGCATACGTGGTTTAGGAGGTTCATGAATACGGACGAGCCTTGGATAAATAGAATGGTACTAAGAGGGATTTACAACTAACGTTGCGAGTTCGGAAAAGACTCAGGAGACATCGTCTCCCTTAACCCCCAATTGATGATAACCGGAACGGAGGTCATTTTGGAATACACACGGGATTCATGCAAGAAATCATGAGGTCATGGATGCGAGGGAGAGGGTATCGGTTTCCAACCGAAAATCACTCAGTTCACAATAATCTATACGAGATGATGGGGAAACTTTTTTTTTTTTTTTTTTTTTTTTTTTTTTAACGAATAGGTTCCGAGCTCCCTAGTTCTATAGGTGTCAAGTCAAAAGTCTTAACGTATATCCTCCAATAAAATTTATAGGCACACAATGTTTTCCGTTGGTCACTAAGAGCACGAGTCAAAGACTTGGTTAATAAACATCTAGCGGTAATCGAATCGAATAAGTATGAAATATACGGTTTGTTGTGAAGAAACGTACCCGTGACTAGTCCATCGTCGTCTCGGGCATCCTAGGTGTCGATGTTGAAAGTTCAACGGCGTGCGTTGGGGTTGATTTTCTTATTTGGGCACGCACTCCTAAAATGTCCCGGTTGGCCACATTCAAAACAAACACCCGTCTTGGGTGCATTGTGCTCCTTTTGGGCGACGGGAGCGGTATTCCTACAATCGTGGGCTACATGGCCACTTCTTTGACACTTCAAGCAAAATGGTTTGCCACATTCGCCTAAATGATGTTTGTAGCACTCGTTACAATACGGTAGGTGTCCGGTATAACCCCTATTGCCGTCGGAGGTGTAAGGCTTCTTAGCAAAGTTGTTGTTGCTTGATTGAGAGGGTTCCCACTTTCTTTTGTTGCCGCCCGATTTATCCTCGGCCTTAGGTGCCGGAACTACGATTTCGTCAACCGTTTCAATTAGTTGGCGAGCCATGTTCATAGCGGCTTGATGAGTAGTGGGTTTGGATGACATCACCCCTTGTTTGATGCTTTTTGGAAGACCGAGCATGTAGAGTTCAATCCTTTGAGATTCGGGGTTAACAAGATTAGGACACATCAAGGATAGTTCGGCGAAGCGTTGATTATAGGCTTTAAGATCGTTTCCGACCGCTTTCAAAGCTCTTAGTTCTCCCTCAAGTTTCCGGGTTTCTTCGCGCGGAAAATATTCAACAATCATCTTTTCCTTTAGATCGGCCCAAGAGAGGGCATGAGCTTCATCGGTACCCACCGATTGAACATAGGTGTTCCACCATGTTAGAGCAATTCCGGAGAAAGTGTGAGTGGAGTATTTGACCTTGTCTTGGTCCCGACAACCGCTTATGCTAAAGACGGCTTCCGTTTGCTCAAACCATCGGGTGAGCACGACCGGTCCCCCGGTTCCATCAAAAGTGTGAGGTTTGCACCCCATGAAAGCTTTATAGGAGCATCCCTCGTTTGAGTTTCCGGCTCCATTGTTGTTGTTGTTGTTGTGGTTGTTATTATTATTGTTGTTGGATGAGTGACCGGCCATGGCCGCATCTACGGCGGTAGCTATCATCCGTTCGAGAGCTTGTTCGGGAGTTTCATTGCGGCGTACACGACGAGGAGCCATTGTTCCTTCATGACACAAGAATATCGTTGGTTAGTATTTTCAACAATACTAACCGGAGTATGGAATAAGGATAGAGAGAAAATTTTTCCTTGACTCGCCCTAAATTCTTTATGTCATAATGTCGGAACGTCCATGTGAATCACCGTAATATAATCCCGGAAATTATATTACCCTGATTCTCATGTGCATTTAACATTACTTCATAAAGTCAAGGTGGCGCGTCAACAAAATTTATCAACGTAAGATCAAGATCGAATACGAGTTAGATATGATAGAAGAATTCGAGTATGAATGCACAAATAGTCAAGTAATTCCTACTTCCGTCTATATGCCGGTTGTAGTCTAGATTCACCTATGTACCTTATGACTCGGGGTGGACACAAATGAACTCTAAATCCCTACAACCAAGGCTCTGATACCAACTGTAGCGACCCCGACAAATCGTCAAGTGACGGCGTCGGCTACGTGGGTCCCATTACCTGATTATAAGTCTTTAAGATAACGTTTGACCAAAATAAGTCGCCTTCATTTCAAAAAAAAGATTGTTTCAAAGTTTACAAGAATTGTTCAACCAAAAGTTAAGTTACAACGTTGTAAGTACGATTGAAATCTAGGCGACACGGTTTAAAGTAAAGTCAAAAGACGCTCCATGAAATGCATGTATACTCGACATCGGATGCAAGTATCAAATAGTAAGCGGAAGCATGTTTCACATATCGTGCCTGACCTGAGAAAAACATGTAGAAAACTGTCAACGAAAAACGTTGGTGAGATCATAAATGTATTTGTAAAAGTATATTTTGAATCACAAGGTTTAGTATCAAGGCGTATACATCTCTAAAGATGTGTTTGTAAACCACAAGATTTAGTATAAAGTGAATATCAAGCGTATACATCCCAAAAGATGTTGTCTGTATCACGAGCACCCAATTACCAAAACTTAACTGAATCTTCCCTCTGAATTTTGAATATAGTGTTAGAACATACACTATGCACGTTGAAATTATATTTCATCCACTAACGGTAGCGAACCGTCTGAATGAGGGTTCGTTAAACCCGTATGGCCACACAACATAATCACTCGCTTACACTTACACCCTGCAAGTGGAACTAATGATAATTGGATTGAGGACTTTTGTTCAAACTCGTCTGTATCTTTGTATTCGTATTTGTGTTCAAAGTATAAAAGTATGCAAAGTATATATACATGTGAAATGTATATAAATATGTAATGTATATGTTTCTCAGCCCACGATTTAAAAGTATAAAAGTATTTGCAAAGGTGGGACTATGATCTCACCTTGAGCGCGAGAGTTAATAAAGTACTTCAACAAGTAAACGCGTGCAAAGACAAAGCTAGTCTTGACCTAAACAATAGGTTTGTATCAATAACGGTAAACACGATAGGTCAAAGATGTTCAATTAGTCCTATGGCTCGTTACGACTCAATAATGTAGCATGTGAGTCACGTTGCCAAGTTTCATGCGAGAATCAAGTATAAAAGCATGTTAGAACGATTGCATAAAAGTTTGGTTAAGTTTGACTAAAAGTCAAACTTGGTCAAAGTCAAAGTCAACGGGGTCGGGTCGGGTATCCGACAATTTTTCTAAGTTATATAATCATATATGAGCATGTTGGCCAAGTTTCATGTTAATCGGAAGTCCGTAGCATAGCAAACATTTTTACGTCAAAAGGCAACCCAAACAGCCAGTTTTAGTACAATGGGACGGCGTCCTAATTGGCTAGACGGCGTCCCAAATTGCAGAGTGGGACGGCGTCCTAACATCCTAGACGGCGTCTAGGTTCAAATGTTGGGACGGCGTCCCAAGTATCTGGACGGCGTCCTGATCGTTTTCCAGGCCCTGTTTGCTGTATTCCTCAAATGGACGAACCAAAACACAAACAATCACATTTTATGATCCGCAAACAATTAGAACATGTATTTTATATCATCGAAAAGCTCTTTCGACAAGGAACGCAACTAAGCACTTTTCATCAAGCAAAAACATCATACACTATAACCGAAATCCCGTCAAGCGATCAATAGAGGTTTATTTTCAAGTTTCAAGTTTATCAATTTTAATTTAAGTTTCGGGAATCCAATTTATACATATGATATGCCGTTTTGAAGGTAATTAAGCATACGACACAACCTAACACTTACAACTAACATTCCATGTCATTCAAATCATTAAAAGTCCATTTTAAGTTCGGGAAACCTTAACCTAAATTCACCAAATTTCATAATCAAGTTTAGGAGGTTTCATTTATCGAACTATACATCATAATGAAGCTAGTAACACTAGAAACACAATTAAAACATGCACTTTAACAATCTAACAACATTTGATCATCCAAAATCAAGGATTTAGCAAGAAATTTTCATTTTGAACTAGTTACACCAAAAACAACAAATCGAGCATACAAATTACATACACGACATCACAATGAGCCATAGACACTAATTAACATACTTTTAAGTCAAGAACACAAATTTAAAGAAAAACTAGTGTTTTAGAAATGTTACCCAAACGAGATGAAGTTGGTACCAAAATGAAGAGGATGAAGAGAGGATCACGAATATGTAATTTATTTTGTTGTAAGCCTCCTAGATCGGATTTAGATGATGATTGAATGAATTTGGAATTGGTGTGTGTTCTTGCTAGAGAGAAAGAGAGAGAGAGGGAGATGGTTGAATGGTGGTGATTTGGGGTGGACTAGTTGACCTAGTCAACTAGTTTGCCCCGTGTCAATTTTAGTCCCTCGAGTTTGTAGTCGGGTGCGGAAAATACCTAAACGGAATATTTTAAAACGCGTATTAACGGAAGATATTAAAATCCGATAAAGAGAAATTTAGAATGTTAGCTAACGGAGGTTACGAATCTAGATACGAGGAATATTATCTAAAAAGAAAAAGACGGCGTTAAAAAATAATTTAACGGAAAGATGCGGGATGTTACATATTGTATATTATGTAATCTTGAGATACCATAGACACGTATACAATGTTTCGACCTATCATGTCAACACATCTATATATATTTCAGAACAACCATAGACACTCTATATGTGAATGTTGGAGTTAGCTATACAGGGTTGAGGTTGATTCCAAAATATATATAGTTTGAGTTGTGATCAATACTGAGATACGTATACACTGGGTCGTGGATTGATTCAAGATAATATTTATCGATTTATTTCTGTACATCTAACTGTGGACAACTAGTTGTAGGTTACTAACGAGGACAGCTGACTTAATAAACTTAAAACATCAAAATATATTAAAAGTGTTGTAAATATATTTTGAACATACTTTGATATATATGTATATATTGATATAGGTTCGTGAATCAACCAGTGGCCAAGTCTTACTTCCCGACGAAGTAAAAATCTGTGAAAGTGAGTTATAGTCCCACTTTTAAAATCTAATATTTTTGGGATGAGAATACATGCAGGTTTTATAAATGATTTACAAAATAGACACAAGTACGTGAAACTACATTCTATGGTTGAATTATCGAAATCGAATATGCCCCTTTTTATTAAGTCTGGTAATCTAAGAATTAGGGAACAGACACCCTAATTGACGCGAATCCTAAAGATAGATCTATTGGGCCTAACAAACCCCATCCAAAGTACCGGATGCTTTAGTACTTCGAAATTTATATCATATCCGAAGGGTGTCCCGGAATGATGGGGATATTCTTATATATGCATCTTGTTATTGTCGGTTACCAGGTGTTCACCATATGAATGATTTTTATCTCTATGTATGGGATGTGTATTGAAATATGAAATCTTGTGGTCTATTGTTACGATTTGATATATATAGGTTAAACCTATAACTCACCAACATTTTTGTTGACGTTTAAAGCATGTTTATTCTCAGGTGAATACTAAGAGCTTCCGCTGTTGCATACTAAAATAAGGACAAGATTTGGAGTCCATGTTTGTATGATATTGTGTAAAAACTGCATTCAAGAAACTGATTTCGATGTAACATATTTGTATTGTAAACCATTATGTAATGGTCGTGTGTAAACAGGATATTTTAGATTATCATTATTTGATAATCTACGTAAAGCTTTTTAAAACTTTATTTATGAAATAAAGGTTATGGTTTGTTTTAAAAATGAATGCAGTCTTTGAAAAACGTCTCATATAGAGGTCAAAACCTCGCAACGAAATCAATTAATATGGAACGTTTTTAATCAATAAGAACGGGACATTTCATCTGTTCCCTAATTCTTAGATTACCAGACTATATAAAAAGGGGCATATTCGATTTCGATCATTCAACCATATAATGTAGTTTTGATTACTTGTGTCTATTTCATAAAAACATTTATAAAAACAACGCATGTATTCTCAGTCCCAAAAATATATATAAAAAGGGAATAATGAAACTCACGTGTATAAATATTGTATAACAGTTAATAAAGCATTTGCATGTATTCTCAGCCCAAAAACGTAAAGAGTAAAAAGGGAGTAAATGAACTCACCTAATGTATTTTGTAGTAAAAATACATATGACGACATTGAACAAGTGTAGGGTTTGACCTCGGATTCATGAACCTATAGTCAATTATATATATATATTAACATATGTAATGGTAATCGAACAGCTTTATATATTATTATTAGTGATATATTTGTTATTAATGATTTATGTGTTCCATTAATAGCTTAAATATATTTATCTTATATATCTTACTTATTATAAAAATAGAGTTAGGTTATATGTATTAGATATATTATTATGTAACTAATATTTATTTGGTAAAATAATACGGATAAATGAAAAGTTGTAATATCTTTATAACGATAATAATAATAACTAATAATCATTTAAAAAAAAAGTAATTGTAGAAATAATAGTAATAATAGTAATAATAATGGTAATTTTTATAAAAGTAATATTAATGATAAAACTAATGTTAATAATGATAAAAATAATAGTAATGATAATATAAATAAAATATTATATGTTAGTAATAATAATAACATTTGTGATAATAATAATGTTAATGATATTAATAATAATAATAATACTTCTACTAATAATGATAATAATAATGATAATAATGATAATAAAGATAATAATACTAATAATAATAGTAATAATAGAAATGCTACCTCAATGTAACAGGCTTTTAAAAAAAATTACGTCCCTGCCCGGGCTCGAACCCACGACCTCTCACTTAACCACCCAAAGCTATAACCATTCCTCTGTTTGCATTTTTTCTGATTTATACCCCGTAATCAAAAATATAACCCACATCTTATATGTTTCCTTTTTCTAAAACAAAACTCATTTACATCTTTATCATCATCATCATTTTCTTTAATGAATATCATTCATCCTCTACGTCATGTATTGTTAGCAGATCATCATCATGCATTACATTAAAATCAAACATCTTCATCATTGATTTCGTTCAGTTTATCAAAAAGAAGAACTGGATCACGGCCCATTAGTAGTTTAAATGGCCCAACAATTAGTTAACCCACTTATTTTTGATTAAATAGATTCCATAAGCCCAGCATGTAAACATGAAAGGTTTCATTCGGTTCAACAGATACAAGCAAAAGGATCCGGTTCTTATGCCCCTTTTCATGGAATGGTTTTCGTAAATAAAAGAAGGGGTGTACATGTTTTGATTTTTTTTTTTTTGCCAAAGAATATTATAATCTATAGATTATCTATGTAATTTGGCAAGTGGGGGAAAAATAAAGTAGCATACGTTTAGAAAATTGAAAACGGCAATGAGTGGGGATAGTGAGGGACAAAAAGGTATGGTCTTTGATTTAAAGGATGTCGGCCACAAAAGTACCACTTTATTTGCACGCTTTAGTTTATTAATAAGATTTTGAATAGCTTAAACAGAAGGGAAATATTGAGTGGGTTTTGATCAGACATAGAGAAATGAAACAGAAAATAGCAAGCATGATGGTTGTGGGTTACCATGGTTTAAACAGAAACACTGAAACGAGTATAGCAGCAGCTGTAATGCAGTAGCATGCTGATTGTTTGGGTCTGTGAAACTATCGAACGAAACAGAAAGATAGCAGCCATGATACCCCAATTTTTACGGCCCATCATACAACCCAATAACTAATACTTCAATAAAGTTCATGGCCCATATAAAGATTACGACCCAATGAAGTTTCAGTTTGTAAAGAAATCGAATCACAGCTGGAGGAGACAAGGATAATAAACGTAATATTAAATTTGCAAGTGGGACTTTTGGTTTGGTAACTTTCGGTGGAAGGTGAGGAAAAGTATCAGCTCATGAGGCGATTAAACAAATAGGAGCAGGTTATAAGACCCCACGATGATAATTGCTACTAATATATTAATAATATGATGATTAGATTGGGTCTTAAAGTGATCCCTTTTGTTTGACAGAATTGTATAAGTGTACATGGGATGCTTTGCAGTTGGAACGAGCACAACATGCAAAGAAAAGGATGGTTACGTTGGCTTGGCATTGATCAGATAGATACTGGTTCATATAGCAGCGGCTACCGTAATTAATATAAAGGTATTGTAGTTTTCCTAAAGTGATTTAAAGGTGATGATATTCGATGGTGAACTGTGGAGATGGTTGTGTTCCGGTTAGAAATGGGTTTGAGGGTGATCAATGGTGAAACCGCTATGGTGGTGATTCATGGGATGGTTCATGATCGAATTTAGAGATAGAGAGACAAAGGTGGTGATTGTGTTTTGATCGAAACAAAATAATATAGCAGCGATGTATCAATCCTTGTTGCAGGAGAGTGATGGTTAATGGTTGTCGAGTTGTAGAACAGAAATATAGAAACAAGGGTCGGTTTGTACATGGTGATAGAGGTGGATGATATTTTGTAAGTGTTATATTTATGTATATGTTTTCTTATATGCAATTATTTTTAGATATAAATGTATATATATCTCGTTAGCTAGAAATCAACATATAGTTTAGCAATAATTGTAAGTCTCAAATACACAGTTAAAGCAGTATTTTTCCTTGTTATTTAGTAATTGTGGTCGACGGAGAATCTCGATTCAGAGAAGGAAGGACAAGAAATAGTATAATATAAAGTTTGATCACGATGGCTAACAGAATCGTACGATTTCTGATGTTGAGGTCGACAGGTTGTACAATTTAGAACAGAAGGAGAAGAAAAATAAGTAAAGAAGACAATGACATCAAACTGATTTTGTTTGATACTCTTGGTAATATGTTTGAGGATTCAATCAAGTAGACAGATTCAATAGAGTGAAAAACGATTTTAAATAGATTTTGTATTTATGCGTATGTATTTAGTCGCATTTATGTATTTGTATATACATATACAACTGTATATGTATTTATATCTGTATATTCGTATTTTGCATATGTATATGCATTTGATTGAATCTTGTATCTAACAGTATTCAAGTATCTGCATATATATGAGAATTGTATATCCCCATGTTTATATATTTACATTTATAAATTATAATTAACCATATTATTAAATATAATAATGCTCTTAATATTATAATAAGAGTAACACAAATATAATAGTTTTAATAATACTATTATTGTAAATGATAATGATGATAATTATTATAAGTTGTATAACAACAATATTATTAATATCAATAATACTAATTTCATTAATAATATATCAATTTATATGTATCAATTTTTATATTTATATATTATCTATTAATAAAGATAGTATATCTATATACACATAAATGTTCGTGAATCTTCGAGCACAGTCGAAGGGTCATTGATTACCTAAATATAGATTTCAAAACTTTCGAGACTCAACATTACAGATTTTGCTTATCGTGTCGGAAACATATAAAGATTAAAGTTTAAATTTGGTCGGAAATTCCCGGGTCATCACAGTACCTACCCGTTAAAGAAATTTCGTCCTGAAATTTGAGTGAGGTGGTCATTGCTAACATTAAAAATGTTTTCATGACGAATATGAGTTGATAAATAGAGTTTTATCATCATTGAGTAATGTGGATAAAACAATTCGATTACTCGAAGAGTACGAATGAAACTATTCACAAAAGAATGAAATGAGAAACAAAGATTTGTTTTTAACTTTTGACGTAGTCAGGTTTGAATTCCGGAATTCAAGGGATTTAAAAGGAAATCTTGAAGATCTATAAGATCTGATTCTTCGGCGAATAATGAAATTAAGATCTCTCGAATTAAATGCAGTGATCTGCTTTGATTACTCTGTCTGATATTTCCATTATAAATTAAACTCTTCCGTTCCTTTATTCTCACCCTTCCTATACTTTCCTTATTATTTCATACATCCAAAAGATTCTGAAAATGCTTAATCCAGTTCTGATCCTTGTCCTCATCCTTATTATCGCAACAATCATTCTACTTTTCCAACTTCCACCAGAGGAATCTGTTTTGTTCTACTTCGCTCTTGGGGTTATAGTGCTTTTAATCTTCCCGTGTCTTTATGTTGCTATAAACATTGATATACACGGTTTGTAATTTATGTGTTGTTATCGGCTTTATATCTTTCCTTATACTTTGAAGTCCTTGTTTCTGTTTTCTATAATCAATGTCATTCACAGTTAATGCTCTCTCCTATTTGCTGTGATTTATACCCCCATCTCTATTTCGGAGATTCATTCTTTTGTTTTCTCTTCCCGACTTTAGATCAAGCAAATAATGGTCCAGAATTCGTAGACATAGAGTTTTGAATGATTATAATGTTCTAAGCAGGAAAGAACGTGATAGCACGATTTGATTTTCAAATTTATCAACATCACGGAAGGTAGATTCATCAAGAATACATTTTCTTGATATGTTCAGAAGTTAAGTAAAATGAAAGAGTTATGTAACATGACACATGATGATGGTATGATCTACTGTGAACCATCATCACGTTTCATTAGAACTCAGCATGACTTACTGTAATATAATCACGTTGATCAAGTGTCATTATATTATACTAACTCATGCATCAGTTCCCAACATTACTTCAATAACATTCATATTTTAAGCTCAAAAGTTTACAGAATATAGAAACTAACAGTTTCTATATGATGTAACACTGATAACACGAAGAGATTAATGATTTCAAATAAGAATAGTTAAAAAAATATCTTCAGAAATATGGAGGATATTTATAATGAAAGATACGATGATATCTTAGAATTTCTAATATCGATGGATGATGATGAAGACTTATCCGTAAGAGTTTAGATTCGGAAGCAAGGTATTCGCTAAAGATTTCATCAGAAACAGAATCATATGGATTCTTTGAAGTCAAACTTATTCTTTGTGATTTGTCCACGGCTTTCTTCATAGTTTCGCATAATCTGCTTTTCAGTACTAAATTTCCTATTGAATGTTTCTAATATAATGATACACAGGAAGGACGTAGAGGTATATAATTTCGGACGAGAATATTTATGAAAATATCCTCAGAAATATCGAAGATATTGATGATGATATTTTGGAATTTCTAAGTTCGATGGTTGATGGAGAAAGATTTTCCGCAAGATTTTAACATGACTTCGGAGCAAGATATGCTCTAAAGATTTCAATGGATCCAGAACTACCTGAATCCTTTGAATATAGGATTTGGTTAAATGTATACGTATCTCAGTGGTGAAATATAAACAGTTCCCCGGTAACGATAACGAAAGTTGGGCTTATAAATCAAGTTATAATAAGTTTAATCCGAATGAAAGTCAAAGTTGATTTGCTGGAGCTATGACAAAATTGGCTAATTGGGAAAGGAATTGTAAAGTTATTTTCGGTATTAACAACGCCAAAGGAGCTAGCACAGATACGTGTTAAACGTTTACTCATGTTCTGAGTTTTTTTAGGTGCATAACTATATGCATCAATCTTTTCTTTCGTTGATGAAGTGTGGTTGGTTCATCCTCTCGATTGAGGTGCTTTCAAGAATCATGAAAGGTTTGAACGCAGATTGTATTCGTCAAGATACAAATGAGATTTAAGATAAAATCAAGTGGCAACTTGAATAATTGTTTTAATTTCATATGTTATTATCAATATTTTAATTCATTTTAATTGTCCACTGTTGGTAGTCCTCAGTTGATTAGTCCACAGTTAGCTAGGATTTTTGTTAGCGTGGATTCTTAACAAAATTTCTCATAGTTAATTTGTTTGTTTCTAACAAATTTTATTTCGTCCACTGTTTTCTTCATTATGCCACTTGTTGGATTCTGATAAATCAAAATCCAAATATGAAATTGGATGAATATGGTTATTCTGTGGTGAACGGATTTGTATAGCTATGGTTGCAAGTAGGATAGTAAATGACTGTTGAATCAGATCTGAAAAACGTACAATGTAACTTATTAATGTGAAATTTAAATATTCCTCGGGTATTACCTACCCGTTAAAATATTTTCACCATTAACAGTTTGTACAAGAGAATTTTTAATTACGATCTTTATGAAAACATATATACATATATATTTTCTTCAGATGTATTAATGGATTTAATGAGTTAATATGATATTAAACTCAATTGCTTTTCGGTTGAACTAGAATAAATAATCTCTAAAACTTTAGAGATTACATATTCGTCATGTCGAACGAAGATAAATGAGGTAGAACGATACGTAGAACGAAGATCATACTCAAAGTACATATGATGATATTGAAGCATGGATTGTTGATGGTACTGGTGCTGTCATTGATGGTACTGTTGGTGCCGGTGATGTTGCTGAAGCTGGTACATTTTGCACCATATTCTCTGAATAGATTATTCGAGCGTGAAGTTCGTTGTCTTATTACTCCAGGATGATTGTCGGTCGGAACGAGCGGATGAATAATGTTCAGAATTGTGGATAAAATATAATCTTGTCGAGTTACCCTGGAAATGAGACTGAAAATGGTGTTTCGAACAGGTTCGCCGGTAAACGCTTCAGGTTCATTGTCAAGAGGTGAATTCGGTTGGTGGAAGGGATTACCTTTTGCGCGTTTCCATTAATTAAGTCGACTACGAACCCATCAGATGAATTGTTGATGGCTGATTGGTTGATTCGTGTCGATGACGCTGTTTTCGGAGCTTAGGTGAACATCTATGTCGGAATAGCTGTCGGAATAACTATCGGAATAGCTATCAGAATCTGAGGGACTCGAACGGGTTGTAGGATTCATCTCGTACGATCAGATGAAGGATTTTCGATAAGAAATAGATTGTAGGATATAGATTAGTACTCTGCAATACATAATTTACATATGCATATATAATACTAAGATCCCATAAGTTACGGAGGAATTCTACGGAAGTTGTCAGGCAAAGTTACAGTAACAGATACGCTAAGATATGAAGTAGCAGATACGCTAAGATATGAATTTTGTCTATACACTATTCATGCAGTCAATGCAGTAAAACGTGTCTAGACTAAGAATGATAAGCAAGTGATTTTCTAAGAATGATAAGCAGGTAATTTTCGACACGAAATGATAAGCAAAACTTTTGCCATGCAGACACGGTCTAAGTCCAGACTCTCTAATGCATCCTAACGAATTATCAGTTAGACACACTAATGTAGACCTGGTTCGCTAAGACCACCGCTCTGATACCAACTGAAAGGACCCGTCCTAATCCATCCGGACGAAGTCCATATCGATTACAAACGATTCACAACAGTTGATTACATCGCGAGGTAATTGACCTCTATATGATAAATTTTACAAACATTGCATTCGTTTTTAAAAGACAAACTTTCGTTACATCGACAGTTGATAGGCATGTAAAGCATTTCATAATATATCCGAATATAATTGACTTAATAATAATCTTGATGAACTCAACGACTCGAATGCAACATCTTTTGAAATATGTCATGAATGACTCCAAGTAATATCTCTAATATGAGCAAATGCACAGCGGAAGATTTCTTTCGTACCTGAGAATAAACATGCTTTAAAGTGTCAACCAAAAGGTTGGTGAGTTCATTAGTTTATCATAAAGAATCATTTCATAATTTTAATAGACCACAAGATTTCAAACTTCCATTTCTCATAATCATACGTCCCATGCATAGAGACAAAAATATCATTCATATGGATTGAACACCTGGTAACCGACATTCACAATATACATATAAGAATATCCCCATCATTCCGGGATCCTCCTTCGGACATGATATAAATTTCAAAGTACTAAAGCATCCGGTACTTTGGATGGGGCTTGTTGGGCCTGATAGATCGATCTTTAGAGTTCGCGTCAATTAGGGTGTCTGTTCCCTAATTCTTAGATTACCAGACCATATAAAAAGGGGCATATTCGATTTCGATCATTCAACCATATAATGTAGTTTTGATTACTTGTGTCTATTTCATAAAAACATTTATAAAAACAACGCATGTATTCTCAGTCCCAAAAATATATATAAAAAGGGAATAATGAAACTCACGTGTATAAATATTGTATAACAGTTAATAAAGCATTTGCATGTATTCTCAGCCCAAAAACGTAAAGAGTAAAAAGGGAGTAAATGAACTCACCTAATGTATTTTGTAGTAAAAATACATATGACGACATTGAACAAGTGTAGGGTTTGACCTCGGATTCATGAACCTATAGTCAATTATATATATATATTAACATATGTAATGGTAATCGAACAGCTTTATATATTATTATTAGTGATATATTTGTTATTAATGATTTATGTGTTCCATTAATAGCTTAAATATATTTATCTTATATATCTTACTTATTATAAAAATAGAGTTAGGTTATATGTATTAGATATATTATTATGTAACTAATATTTATTTGGTAAAATAATACGGATAAATGAAAAGTTGTAATATCTTTATAACGATAATAATAATAACTAATAATCATTTAAAAAAAAAAGTAATTGTAGAAATAATAGTAATAATAGTAATAATAATGGTAATTTTTATAAAAGTAATATTAATGATAAAACTAATGTTAATAATGATAAAAATAATAGTAATGATAATATAAATAAAATATTATATGTTAGTAATAATAATAACATTTGTGATGATAATAATGTTAATGATATTAATAATAATAATAATACTTCTACTAATAATGATAATAATAATGATAATAATGATAATAAAGATAATAATACTAATAATAATAGTAATAATAGAAATGCTACCTCAATGTAACAGGCTTTTAAAAAAAATTACGTCCCTGCCCGGGCTCGAACCCACGACCTCTCACTTAACCACCCAAAGCTATAACCATTCCTCTGTTTGCATTTTTTCTGATTTATACCCCGTAATCAAAAATATAACCCACATCTTATATGTTTCCTTTTTCTAAAACAAAACTCATTTACATCTTTATCATCATCATCATTTTCTTTAATGAATATCATTCATCCTCTACGTCATGTATTGTTAGCAGATCATCATCATGCATTACATTAAAATCAAACATCTTCATCATTGATTTCGTTCAGTTTATCAAAAAGAAGAACTGGATCACGGCCCATTAGTAGTTTAAATGGCCCAACAATTAGTTAACCCACTTATTTTTGATTAAATAGATTCCATAAGCCCAGCATGTAAACATGAAAGGTTTCATTCGGTTCAACAGATACAAGCAAAAGGATCCGGTTCTTATGCCCCTTTTCATGGAATGGTTTTCGTAAATAAAAGAAGGGGTGTACATGTTTTGATTTTTTTTTTTTTGCCAAAGAATATTATAATCTATAGATTATCTATGTAATTTGGCAAGTGGGGGAAAAATAAAGTAGCATACGTTTAGAAAATTGAAAACGGCAATGAGTGGGGATAGTGAGGGACAAAAAGGTATGGTCTTTGATTTAAAGGATGTCGGCCACAAAAGTACCACTTTATTTGCACGCTTTAGTTTATTAATAAGATTTCGAATAGCTTAAACAGAAGGGAAATATTGAGTGGGTTTTGATCAGACATAGAGAAATGAAACAGAAAATAGCAAGCATGATGGTTGTGGGTTACCATGGTTTAAACAGAAACACTGAAACGAGTATAGCAGCAGCTGTAATGCAGTAGCATGCTGATTGTTTGGGTCTGTGAAACTATCGAACGAAACAGAAAGATAGCAGCCATGATACCCCAATTTTTACGGCCCATCATACAACCCAATAACTAATACTTCAATAAAGTTCATGGCCCATATAAAGATTACGACCCAATGAAGTTTCAGTTTGTAAAGAAATCGAATCACAGCTGGAGGAGACAAGGATAATAAACGTAATATTAAATTTGCAAGTGGGACTTTTGGTTTGGTAACTTTCGGTGGAAGGTGAGGAAAAGTATCAGCTCATGAGGCGATTAAACAAATAGGAGCAGGTTATAAGACCCCACGATGATAATTGCTACTAATATATTAATAATATGATGATTAGATTGGGTCTTAAAGTGATCCCTTTTGTTTGACAGAATTGTATAAGTGTACATGGGATGCTTTGCAGTTGGAACGAGCACAACATGCAAAGAAAAGGATGGTTACTGTAACATCCCGCGTTTTTCCGTTAAATTTATTTTTAACACCGTCTTTTTTTTAAATAATATCTTTCGCTATTTAAATTCCCAATTTCCGTTGACTAACGTTTATAATATTCTCGTTATTTAATTATAACATCACTCGTCTACTCGAACGTTTTTAAAATATTTCGTTTGGTTAAATCCCGCACCCGCTTCTAAACTCGAGGGACTAAAATTGACACGGGGCAAACTAGTTGACTAGGTCAACTAGTCCACCCCAATCACCACCATTCAACCATCTCCCTCCCTCTCTCTTTCTCTCTAGCAAGAACACACACACACACCCCAACTTCATAGAATCATCATCTAAATTCGGGATTGGAAGCAAACTTCAAAACAAATTACATATTTGGAATCCTCTCTTCATCCTCTACAATTTGATACCAACTTCATCTCGTTTGGGTAACATTTCTAAAACTCTAGATTTCTCTAAATTCGTGTTTTTGACTTGAAATGGTGTTAGTTAGTGTCTATGGCTCGTGTATAACATGAATATATGTTTTGTTTGCTCGATTCGTTGCTTTGAGTAACTAGTTTGAACATTTGAAATGGGTGTGCTAAATCTTTGATTTTGGATGAGTTAATGTTGTTAAATTGTTAAAGTTCATGTTTTAATTGTGTTACTAGTATCACTAGCTTCGTTTTGATGCGTAGGTTGATTAAGAAAACTTCAAAAACCCGATTAATGATTTTGTGATGTTTGACTAGGGTTTGATAGTTCTTGACATGAACTTTTGATGCTTGAATGCATGGAATGTTAATTGTTAGTGATTAGTTGTAATGTATGCTTAATTACCTTCGAAACGGCATATCGTATGTGTGAATTGGATTCCCGAATCATAAAATACGTTTTACGAACTTGAAACTTTGAAAATAAACCTTTCTTGATCAATTGACGAGTTTTCGGTTATTGTAAATGATGTTTTTGATTGATGATATGTGGTTAGTTGTATTCCTCGTCAAAATACCTTTTCGACGATATATGATAGGCATTATAAGTGTTTGCGGGTCAAGTGTTGTGTTAGAAAAGGTTTTGGTTCGTGCACACTTGGAAAAACTGACCAGAATTCTCTGCCCAGGTAGTGGCGCGGCGCGCCACATCCCCGCGCGGCGCGCAGAATCACCTGGCCAGATTCTGACCTCTTGGACCCATTTCACGTGAAATGTTTGACTAGCTATCGACCTCCGATTCACATGAAACTTGTTCTAATATACTTGTATATGAATAACTAGCATAGAAAAATAGTCCGGGACCCGACCCGAACGTGTTGACTTTTTCATTGACTTTGACCAAGTTTGACTTTTAGTCAAACTTAACCAAACTTTTATGCAAACGTTCTAACATGCTTTTATACGTGATTCTTGCATGAAACTTGACAACGTGATTCACATGCTATACTATTCGAGTCGTAACGAGCCATAGGACAAATTGAACACATTTCACCCGACCTTGTGTCGTAACCAGTTAATTGATACAACTTATTTGTTTAGGTCAAGGCTAAGCAACTTTCATGCATACGTTTACTTTGTGAAGTACTTTTATACTCGTGCACTCGAGGTGAGATCATAGTCCCACTTTTTCAACAACTTTTTATACTTTTAAATTGTGGGCTGAGAAACATATACTTTGTTACATTTTGTACTACTTGCTTTTATACTTTGAACACAAGTACAAGGAAAACAAACATTCCACAGCGAGTTAGAACAAAAATCCTCAATTCGATTATCATTAGTTACACTTGCAGGGTGTAAGCGAGAACTTATATTGTGTGGCCATACGGGTTTGACAAACCCTCATTTCGGACGGTTCGCTACCGTCTACGGATGAAATATATTTTCGAGAAACAGTGTATGTTCTAACACTATTGTGATGGGGTTCTATGGAAGGAAACGTTAAGTCTTGATAATTGGGTGCTCGCGAACCAACTTTTGGAATGCAACTTTTGGATGATCAATTTATGGAAATACTAAATCTTGTGGTTCAAAATATAACTTTTATTAATACACCTATGATTTCACCAACGTTTTTCGTTGACAGTTTTCTATATGTTTCTCAGGTTCATACATGGCTATTTGATACATGCTTCCGCGTACATTCATACTTGCTTGGGGTCAAGCATACATGCATACACTCTGATTTCATGCTTGGAGTCAAGCATACATACGTGCATACGCTAGTGATAGCACCTTTGGATTCAAACATATTGTTTACATACTTACGCTATTTATAGCAACTGTGTTTTTAAACTAATTATGTCGCAAGTTATTTCATTTATACTTTATGACTTTTGTAAACTTAGACTTGTTGTCGAATGGTTTTGTAAACTAAACTTGCAAGTCTTGTACCTTTCAAATGAATGCGACATAATTTTGGTCAAACGAGTCTCATATAGGGACTACGACCACGCAACGGGACCTAAGTTAACGGCGCCGTCAATAACGGTTTTGGTCGGGTCGTTACAAGTGGTATCAGAGCGTTGGTTGTAGGGAACTAGGACGTGCATTAGTGTGTCTAACAGAGTCGTTAGGACACATTAGTGAGTCTAGACTACAACCGGATAGTTAGCATTTGCATTCTGACATACATTTGCTATAGATAGCACTTACTTGACTACTTGTGCATTATACTTGAATCATTCTTAGGAAAACTTTTTAATGGTACCCAACCTTCATCATACGAACTCGTATTCTGCCACTTTGGTTCGGGAACTCTGACTCCTTGGTTGTTATTCACCCCGTCTCATCTTACTATCCATGAGTATTGTAAAGTCACTGTCACTACTCTAGGTGAGTATCGTCATCACTATTTATCGCTACGGTTGCGTACTACTCGCTATCATGACTCGTTACTCTTTTCATACCTAACTACGTTATTGTCTGATTCGAACCGCATTGACGTGAACAATCACTTATACACTTCCCTCTGGGAACGCATCTTTAGAGTTGCACTAATTCTTTCGATTCAATACGAATCATGTTTGAGACGTCGTTACATTTTGTTCATTTTAGGTCTTCACGATGACACGAACTTGAATCTATAGAGTGATGTGGGAATGGAGGTATGAGTTAGCGTAATATAACGACACTCGATCAACGTGGTTATATTACGGTAAGACATACCAAAGTTCTAGTGACACGTGATGGTGGTTAGACTCGATCAACCTAAACACCACCATGTGCCATGTACATGACTTCATCTTTTCAGGTTTGGACATCCGAAAACTCCGAGAATATTTATAACAACCATACCGGGGACACACCTTCAATTATTGTCAAATTATATTTATGCTTCCGAATGAATTACCGATTCCATTCGACTTCAACCGTATGTCACACGGGTATACTAGCTCGTCCTCGCGCAGTCTTATTGACTAACTACAATTTACTCGTTATGCTCACATCGGGGCGGAAACTTCTCTTGCATCACCCTCGTACTTCCGGTTCAGGAGGTCCTTATTCTAAATTCTCAATGGAGAGCGACTCTTCACGTCATACAAGTATTCGCCGCGAGGGTGGATAGTCCTAACAATCGTTTTCAAAACCCGATAAGAACTTGCCCGACGAACGTTTTTGGAAACCGATAAATTTTCCGCGGCGTGAACCTTTTGAGGAACGAAACTTGTTCAAACATATTTTAAGGAAATTCTAGCTCGGCACGGCGTGCCATCTCCATTTAAATTTCGGATCGAGATCCTCGTTTCACTTCTAGATTTTGGAGTACCTTACAAAAAGCCTCGGGACCGCGTTTAGACATGAGTACCGCGTACCATCCACAACCCGACGGACCGAACAAACATACGATTTAAGTCTTGAAAACCATAATACGAATTTGTATTACCAACTTCAAATTTACTTGAGAAAAATATTTTTCCTTGAACCGAATCCTCGTACTACAATGATTTTCATTCAAGTTTTAACGTCACTCCTTTTGAAACCACATGTGACCGGAAACGTCATTCTCCTTTGTCGAACCAAGTAAACGATGATCAATTCACCGGGGCCGAGGTTATTCATGAGCAACCGAGAAAATTTATTCATATTCAGGTAAAACCCTACGCGACTCGTAATCACCAAGAGCTACGCCGATGTTAGACGTAAACATTTCAAATTCCACGTGGGAAACCGCGTCACGTTAAGAGTCGCACCTTGGAAAGGTGCAATCCGTTTCGGGAAAACGTAGGAAGCTAAATCCGCGATATTTTGATCCTTTAAATTCTTGGGGTGTTTTGGACCCGTCGCTAGCCGTTTAGACTTTTCCGACTCATTTTGGGTCTCCGTTTATCCTACATTCGATGTATCAACTCAAAGACATGTTTTGCGAAACAAGAACTTGTCATTCCTTTTCGATAAGCTTACTATCGACGATAAACTTCATTCCTAGGAGGACCGGTTGAAACCATGAATCGTGAAACCAAACTTCAATCCAACGTAAAAATCCCGACCGTCGAAGTTCGTTGAAATACCCTAGGACGTACTTCTCCCTCACTCGTAGAATTTACAACGCAAGATCTCGAGTAAGATTCAACAACTACTACTTCCAACTAAATTTCGGGACGAAATTTCTTTTGAGGTGTGGATAATGTAACATCCCGCGTTTTTCCGTTAAATTTATTTTTAACACCGTCTTTTTTTTAAATAATATCTTTCGCTATTTAAATTCCCAATTTCCGTTGACTAACGTTTATAATATTCTCGTTATTTAATTATAACATCACTCGTCTACTCGAACGTTTTTAAAATATTTCGTTTGGTTAAATCCCGCACCCGCTTCTAAACTCGAGGGACTAAAATTGACACGGGGCAAACTAGTTGACTAGGTCAACTAGTCCACCCCAATCACCACCATTCAACCATCTCCCTCTCTCTCTCTTTCTCTCTAGCAAGAACACACACACACACCCCAACTTCATAGAATCATCATCTAAATTCGGGATTGGAAGCAAACTTCAAAACAAATTACATATTTGGAATCCTCTCTTCATCCTCTACAATTTGATACCAACTTCATCTCGTTTGGGTAACATTTCTAAAACTCTAGATTTCTCTAAATTCGTGTTTTTGACTTGAAATGGTGTTAGTTAGTGTCTATGGCTCGTGTATAACATGAATATATGTTTTGTTTGCTCGATTCGTTGCTTTGAGTAACTAGTTTGAACATTTGAAATGGGTGTGCTAAATCTTTGATTTTGGATGAGTTAATGTTGTTAAATTGTTAAAGTTCATGTTTTAATTGTGTTACTAGTATCACTAGCTTCGTTTTGATGCGTAGGTTGATTAAGAAAACTTCAAAAACCCGATTAATGATTTTGTGATGTTTGACTAGGGTTTGATAGTTCTTGACATGAACTTTTGATGCTTGAATGCCATGGAATGTTAATTGTTAGTGATTAGTTGTAATGTATGCTTAATTACCTTCGAAACGGCATATCGTATGTGTGAATTGGATTCCCGAATCATAAAATACGTTTTACGAACTTGAAACTTTGAAAATAAACCTTTCTTGATCAATTGACGAGTTTTCGGTTATTGTAAATGATGTTTTTGATTGATGATATGTGGTTAGTTGTATTCCTCGTCAAAATACCTTTTCGACGATATATGATAGGCATTATAAGTGTTTGCGGGTCAAGTGTTGTGTTAGAAAAGGTTTTGGTTCGTGCACACTTGGAAAAACTGACCAGAATTCTCTGCCCAGGTAGTGGCGCGGCGCGCCACATCCCCGCGCGGCGCGCAGAATCACCTGGCCAGATTCTGACCTCTTGGACCCATTTCACGTGAAATGTTTGACTAGCTATCGACCTCCGATTCACATGAAACTTGTTCTAATATACTTGTATATGAATAACTAGCATAGAAAAATAGTCCGGGACCCGACCCGAACGTGTTGACTTTTTCGTTGACTTTGACCAAGTTTGACTTTTAGTCAAACTTAACCAAACTTTTATGCAAACGTTCTAACATGCTTTTATACGTGATTCTTGCATGAAACTTGACAACGTGATTCACATGCTATACTATTCGAGTCGTAACGAGCCATAGGACAAATTGAACACATTTCACCCGACCTTGTGTCGTAAC
Organism: Rutidosis leptorrhynchoides; assembly: GCF_046630445.1. Classification (NCBI taxonomy): domain Eukaryota; kingdom Viridiplantae; phylum Streptophyta; class Magnoliopsida; order Asterales; family Asteraceae; genus Rutidosis; species Rutidosis leptorrhynchoides. The sequence goes on from NC_092340.1 coordinate 208,184,032, forward strand.
CAGTTAATTGATACAACTTATTTGTTTAGGTCAAGGCTAAGCAACTTTCATGCATACGTTTACTTTGTGAAGTACTTTTATACTCGTGCACTCGAGGTGAGATCATAGTCCCACTTTTTCAACAACTTTTTATACTTTTAAATTGTGGGCTGAGAAACATATACTTTGTTACATTTTGTACTACTTGCTTTTATACTTTGAACACAAGTACAAGGAAAACAAACATTCCACAGCGAGTTAGAACAAAAATCCTCAATTCGATTATCATTAGTTACACTTGCAGGGTGTAAGCGAGAACTTATATTGTGTGGCCATACGGGTTTGACAAACCCTCATTTCGGACGGTTCGCTACCGTCTACGGATGAAATATATTTTCGAGAAACAGTGTATGTTCTAACACTATTGTGATGGGGTTCTATGGAAGGAAACGTTAAGTCTTGATAATTGGGTGCTCGCGAACCAACTTTTGGAATGCAACTTTTGGATGATCAATTTATGGAAATACTAAATCTTGTGGTTCAAAATATAACTTTTATTAATACACCTATGATTTCACCAACGTTTTTCGTTGACAGTTTTCTATATGTTTCTCAGGTTCATACATGGCTATTTGATACATGCTTCCGCGTACATTCATACTTGCTTGGGGTCAAGCATACATGCATACACTCTGATTTCATGCTTGGAGTCAAGCATACATACGTGCATACGCTAGTGATAGCACCTTTGGATTCAAACATATTGTTTACATACTTACGCTATTTATAGCAACTGTGTTTTTAAACTAATTATGTCGCAAGTTATTTCATTTATACTTTATGACTTTTGTAAACTTAGACTTGTTGTCGAATGGTTTTGTAAACTAAACTTGCAAGTCTTGTACCTTTCAAATGAATGCGACATAATTTTGGTCAAACGAGTCTCATATAGGGACTACGACCACGCAACGGGACCTAAGTTAACGGCGCCGTCAATAACGGTTTTGGTCGGGTCGTTACAGTTACGTTGGCTTGGCATTGATCAGATAGATACTGGTTCATATAGCAGCGGCTACCGTAATTAATATAAAGGTATTGTAGTTTTCCTAAAGTGATTTAAAGGTGATGATATTCGATGGTGAACTGTGGAGATGGTTGTGTCCGGTTAGAAATGGGTTTGAGGGTGATCAATGGTGAAACCGCTATGGTGGTGATTCATGGGATGGTTCATGATCGAATTTAGAGATAGAGAGACAAAGGTGGTGATTGTGTTTTGATCGAAACAAAATAATATAGCAGCGATGTATCAATCCTTGTTGCAGGAGAGTGATGGTTAATGGTTGTCGAGTTGTAGAACAGAAATATAGAAACAAGGGTCGGTTTGTACATGGTGATAAAGGTGGATGATATTTTGTAAGTGTTATATTTATGTATGTGTTTTCTTATATGCAATTATTTTTAGATATAAATGTATATATATCTCGTTAGCTAGAAATCAACATATAGTTTAGCAATAATTGTAAGTCTCAAATACACAGTTAAAGCAGTATTTTTCCTTGTTATTTAGTAATTGTGGTCGACGGAGAATCTCGATTCAGAGAAGGAAGGACAAGAAATAGTATAATATAAAGTTTGATCACGATGGCTAACAGAATCGTACGATTTCTGATGTTGAGGTCGACAGGTTGTACAATTTAGAACAGAAGGAGAAGAAAAATAAGTAAAGAAGACAATGACATCAAACTGATTTTGTTTGATACTCTTGGTAATATGTTTGAGGATTCAATCAAGTAGACAGATTCAATAGAGTGAAAAACGATTTTAAATAGATTTTGTATTTATGCGTATGTATTTAGTCGCATTTATGTATTTGTATATACATATACAACTGTATATGTATTTATATCTGTATATTCGTATTTTGCATATGTATATGCATTTGATTGAATCTTGTATCTAACAGTATTCAAGTATCTGCATATATATGAGAATTGTATATCCCCATGTTTATATATTTACATTTATAAATTATAATTAACCATATTATTAAATATAATAATGCTCTTAATATTATAATAAGAGTAACACAAATATAATAGTTTTAATAATACTATTATTGTAAATGATAATGATGATAATTATTATAAGTTGTATAACAACAATATTATTAATATCAATAATACTAATTTCATTAATATTATTAATATTATTAATATCAATTTATATGTATCAATTTTTATATTTATATATTATCTATTAATAAAGATAGTATATCTATATACACATAAATGTTCGTGAATCTTCGAGCACAGTCGAAGGGTCATTGATTACCTAAATATAGATTTCAAAACTTTCGAGACTCAACATTACAGATTTTGCTTATCGTGTCGGAAACATATAAAGATTAAAGTTTAAATTTGGTCGGAAATTCCCGGGTCATCACAACAACGCCTTTCCAAGGTGCAACTTTAAGCATGACCATATCTCCAATTTCAAATTCTATATCTTTTCTTTTAATGTCAGCGTAGCTCTTTTGTCGACTTTGGGCGGTTTTCAACCGTTGTTGAATTTGGATGATCTTCTCGGTAGTTTCTTGTATAATCTCCGGACCCGTAATCTGTCTATCCCCCACTTCACTCCAACAAATCGGAGACCTGCACTTTCTACCATAAAGTGCTTCAAACGGCGCCATCTCAATGCTTGAATGGTAGCTGTTGTTGTAGGAAAATTCTGCTAACGGTAGATGTCGATCCCAACTGTTTCCGAAATCAATAACACATGCTCGTAGCATGTCTTCAAGCGTTTGTATCATCCTTTCGCTCTGCCCATCAGTTTGTGGATGATAGGCAGTACTCATGTCTAGACGAGTTCCTAATGCTTGCTGTAATGTCTGCCAGAATCTTGAAATAAATCTGCCATCCCTATCAGAGATAATAGAGATTGGTATTCCATGTCTGGAGACGACTTCCTTCAAATACAGTCGTGCTAACTTCTGCATCTTGTCATCTTCTCTTATTGGTAGGAAGTGTGCTGATTTGGTGAGACGATCAACTATTACCCAAATAGTATCAAAACCACTTGCAGTCCTTGGCAATTTAGTGATGAAATCCATGGTAATGTTTTCCCATTTCCATTCCGGGATTTCGGGTTGTTGAAGTAGACCTGATGGTTTCTGATGCTCAGCTTTGACCTTAGAACACGTCAAACATTCTCCTACGTATTTAGCAACATCGGCTTTCATACCCGGCCACCAAAAATGTTTCTTGAGATCCTTGTACATCTTCCCCGTTCCAGGATGTATTGAGTATCTGGTTTTATGAGCTTCTCTAAGTACCATTTCTCTCATATCTCCAAATTTTGGTACCCAAATCCTTTCAGCCCTATACCGGGTTCCGTCTTCCCGAATATTAAGATGCTTCTCCGATCCTTTGGGTATTTCATCCTTTAAATTTCCCTCTTTTAAAACTCCTTGTTGCGCCTCCTTTATTTGAGTAGTAATGTTATTATGAATCATTATATTCATAGATTTTACTCGAATGGGTTCTCTGTCCTTCCTGCTCAAGGCATCGGCTACCATATTTGCCTTCCCCGGGTGGTAACGAATCTCAAAGTCGTAATCATTCAATAATTCAATCCACCTACGCTGCCTCATATTCAGTTGTTTCTGATTAAATATGTGTTGAAGACTTTTGTGGTCGGTATATATAATACTTTTGACCCCATATAAGTAGTGCCTCCAAGTCTTTAATGCAAAAACAACCGCGCCTAATTCCAAATCATGCGTCGTATAATTTTGTTCGTGAATCTTCAATTATCTAGACGCATAAGCAATCACCTTCGTTCGTTGCATTAATACACAACCGAGACCTTGCTTTGATGCATCACAATAAATCACAAAATCATCATTCCCTTCAGGCAATGACAATATAGGTGCCGTAGTTAGCTTTTTCTTCAATAACTGAAACGCTTTCTCTTGTTCATCATTCCATTCAAATTTCTTCCCTTTATGCGTTAATGCAGTCAAGGGTTTTGCTATTCTGGAAAAGTCTTGGATGAACCTTCTGTAGTAACCAGCTAGTCCTAAAAACTGGCGTATGTGTTTCGGAGTTTTCGGGGTTTCCCACTTTTCAACAGTTTCTATCTTTGCCGGATCCACCTTAATACCTTCTTTGTTCACTATGTGACCGAGGAATTGAACTTCTTCCAACCAAAATGCACACTTTGAAAACTTAGCGTACAATTCTTCCTTCCTCAATACTTCTAACACCTTTCTCAAATGTTCACCGTGTTCTTGGTCATTCTTTGAGTAAATAAGTATGTCATCAATGAAAACAATGACAAACTTGTCAAGGTATGGTCCACACACTCGGTTCATAAGGTCCATGAACACAGCTGGTGCATTAGTTAAACCAAACGGCATGACCATAAACTCGTAATGACCGTAACGTGTTCTGAAAGCAGTCTTTGGAATATCATCTTCTTTCACCCGCATTTGATGATACCCGAAACGTAAGTCAATCTTTGAATAAACAGACGAGCCTTGTAGTTGATCAAATAAGTCGTCGATTCTCGGTAGTGGGTAGCGGTTCTTGATGGTAAGTTTGTTCAACTCTCGGTAGTCGATACACAACCTGAATGTACCATCTTTCTTCTTGACAAACAAAACAGGAGCTCCCCACGGTGATGTGCTTGGTCGAATGAAACCACGCTCTAAAAGTTCTTGTAATTGGCTTTGCAGTTCTTTCATCTTGCTGGGTGCGAGTCTGTAAGGAGCACGAGCTATTGGTGCAGCTCCTGGTACAAGATCTATTTGAAATTCAACGGATCGATGTGGGGGTAATCCCGGTAATTCTTTCGGAAATACATCGGGAAATTCTTTTGCAATGGGAACATCATTGATGCTCTTTTCTTCAGTTTGTACTTTCTCGACGTGTGCTAGAACAGCATAGCAACCTTTTCTTATTAGTTTTTGTGCCTTCAAATTACTAATAAGATGTAGCTTCGTGTTGCCCTTTTCTCCGTACACCATTAAGGGTTTTCCTTTTTCTCGTATAATGCGAATTGCATTTTTGTAACAAACGATCTCCGCTTTCACTTCTTTCAACCAGTCCATACCGATTATCACATCAAAACTCCCTAACTCTACTGGTATCAAATCAATCTTAAATGTTTCGCTAACCAGTTTAATTTCTCGATTCCGACATATATTATCTGCTGAAATTAATTTACCATTTGCTAATTCGAGTAAAAATTTACTATCCAAAGGCGTCAATGGACAACTTAATTTAGCACAAAAATCTCTACTCATATAGCTTCTATCCGCACCCGAATCAAATAAAACGTAAGCAGATTTATTGTCAATAAGAAACGTACCCGTAACAAGCTCCGGGTCTTCCTGTGCCTCTACCGCATTAATATTGAAAACCCTTCCACGGCCTTGTCCATTCGTGTTCTCCTGGTTCGGGCAATTTCTAATAATGTGGCCTAGTTTTCCACATTTATAACAAACTACATTGGCATAACTTGCTCCGACACTAATTGCTCCGCCATTACTCGTTCCGACACCATTTGTTCCTTTCGTTCTATTAACCCCTGGTCCGTAGACCTCACACTTAGCCGCGCTATGACCATTTCTTTTACACTTGTTGCAAAATTTGGTGCAGAACCCCGAGTGATTCTTTTCACACCTTTGGCATAGCTGCTTCTGATTGTTGTTGTTGTTGCGGTTATTATTGTTGTTGGGATGATTGTTGTAGTTGCTGTTGGTGTTGTTGTTGTTGTTGTTGGGCCGTTTGTTGTAGTTGCGATTGATGTTGCGATTGTTGGGATAATTGTTGCGATTATTGTTGTAATTGCTGTTGTTGTTGTATTGGTGATTCTTATCACCGTTTTCCTCCCACTTTCTTTTGACTTGCTTCACATTGGCCTCTTCAGCAGTCTGTTCTTTAATTCTTTCTTCAATCTGGTTCACTAGTTTGTGAGCCATTCTACATGCCTGTTGTATGGAGGCGGGCTCGTGTGAACTTATATCTTCTTGGATTCTTTCCGGTAATCCTTTCACAAACGCGTCGATCTTCTCTTCCTCATCTTCGAATGCTCCCGGACACAATAGGCACAATTCTGTGAATCGTCTTTCGTACGTGGTAATATCAAATCCTTGGGTTCGTAACCCTCTAAGTTCTGTCTTGAGCTTATTGACCTCGGTTCTGGGACAGTACTTCTCGTTCATCAAGTGCTTGAATACTGACTACAGTAGTGGGTACGCATCATCTTGTCCCACTTGCTCTAGATAGGTATTCCACCATGTTAACGCAGAACCTGTGAAGGTATGCGTAGCGTACTTCACTTTGTCCTCTTCAGTACACTTACTTATGGCAAACACCGATTCAACCTTCTCGGTCCACCGTTTCAATCCGATCGGTCCTTCGGTTCCATCAAATTCCAAAGGTTTGCAGGCAGTGAATTCTTTGTAGGTGCATCCTACACGATTTCCTGTACTGCTAGATCCAAGGTTATTGTTGGTATGTAGCGCAGCCTGTACTGCGGCTATGTTTGAAGCTAGAAAAGTACGGAATTCCTCTTCATTCATATTCACGGTGTGTCGAGTAGTCGGTGCCATTTCCTTCAAAATAGTTAAATGGAACAAGTTAATCATACAGAATATTAAGAGTAGTTAATAGTATTTCGTAGCATAATATGAACTCATTTATAAAAGCTTTTTCTTCATATTAGCGTTTTATAAGTTTAAATTCGGGTAGTACCTACCCGTTAAGTTCATACTTAGTAGCTAATATACAATTCAACTACTACAATTCTATATGAAAAACTGATTATAATAATATTTCGCGTTCAAACTTTTATACAATATTTTACAAACTTACAATACCGCTTATTTTACATAAAGCATGAAATATAGCACACAATAACTTTGATACAAGATAGTTGTGAAGACAATTCTAGCTAGTACACAAGTCGTTCAGCAAAGGCAATAAAGACACGTAATTCATACGTCCAGAAACAAGTCATGCATTCTGGTTTTACTAGGACTACTTCCCATCCTTGGTCTTGTGCAACATAACCGTTATGGCCGTTGATAAGACAGCGTGTTGTAACGTCATCAAAGGGACGAGGGTTACGTAATGTCCAACAGTCCCGTAATAATCTAAAAACCTCATTTCTTACCCCAATTACCGACTCCGTCACTTGTGGAAACGTTTTGTTTAATAGTTGTAGCCCGATGTTCTTGTTCTCACTTTGGTGAGAAGCGAACATTACTAATCCGTAAGCATAACATGCTTCTTTATGTTGCATGTTAGCCGCTTTTTCTAAATCACGAAGTCCAATATTCGGATATATTGAGTCAAAATAATTTCTTAACCAGTTGCGTAAAATAGCATTTGGGTTCCCCGCAATATATGCGTCAAAGTAAACACATCGTAACTTATGGGTTTCCCAATGTGATATCCCCCATCTTTCAAACGAAAGTCTCTTATAAACCAAGACATTCTTGGAACATTCTTCGAATGTCTTACAAACTGATCTCGCCTTAAATAGTTGTGCCGAAGAATTCTGGCCGACTCTAGACAAGATTTCATCAATCATGTCTCCGGGTAGGTCTCTTAAAATATTGGGTTGTCTATCCATTTTGTGTTTTTAAACTGTAAAATAGACAAGAGTTAGATTCATAAAAAAATACTTATTAATACAAGCAATTTTTACATATATCATAAAGCATAAGAACACTATATTACATATATTACACCACACGAATACAACTATCTTATTCCGACTCGCTCGTTTCTTCTTCTTCGGTTTTGGTTCGTTTTGCCAAGTTTCTAGGGATATATGATGTTCCCCTAATACGAGCCGTCGTTGTCCACATTGGTTTAGAAAAACCTGGTGGTTTAGAGGTTCCCGGGTCATTGTTACAACTTAAGGACTTCGGGGGTTGACGATACATATAAAGTTCATCGGGGTTGGAATTAGATTTCTCTATTTTTATGCCCTTTCCCTTATTATTTTCTTTTGCCTTTTTAAATTCAGTTGGGGTAATTTCTATAACATCATCGGAATTCTCGTCGGAATCCGATTCATCGGAGAATTGGTAATCCTCCCAATATTTTGCTTCCTTGGCGGAAACACCATTGACCATAATTAACTTTGGTCGGTTGGTTGAGGATTTTCTTTTACTTAACCGTTTTATTATTTCCCCCACCGGTTCTATTTCTTCATCCGGTTCCGATTCTTCTTCCGGTTCCGATTCTTCTTCCGGTTCCGACTCTTCTTCCGGTTCCTCTTCGGGAACTTGTGAATCAGTCCACAAATCATTCCAATTTACATTTGACTCTTCATTATTATTAGGTGAGTCAATGGGACTTGTTCTAGAGGTAGACATCTATCACATAATATCAAACACGTTAAGAGATTAATATATCACATAATATTCATATGTTAAAAATATATAGTTTCCAACAAAAATGTTAAGCAAATCATTTTTAAAGAAAACACGGTCGAAGTCCAGACTCACTAATGCATCCTAACAAACTCGATAAGACACACTAATGCAAATTTTCTGGTTCTCTAAGACCAACGCTCGGATACCAACTGAAATGTCCCGTTCTTATTGATTAAAAACGTTCCATATTAATTGATTTCGTTGCGAGGTTTTGACCTCTATATGAGACGTTTTTCAAAGACTGCATTCATTTTTAAAACAAACCATAACCTTTATTTCATAAGTAAAGGTTTAAAAAGCTTTACGTAGATTATCAAATAATGATAATCTAAAATATCCTGTTTACACACGACCATTACATAATGGTTTACAATACAAATATGTTACATCGAAATCAGTTTCTTGAATGCAGTTTTTACACAATATCATACAAACATGGACTCCAAATCTTGTCCTTATTTTAGTATGCAACAGCGGAAGCTCTTAATATTCACCTGAGAATAAACATGCTTTAAACGTCAACAAAAATGTTGGTGAGTTATAGGTTTAACCTATATATATCAAATCGTAACAATAGACCACAAGATTTCATATTTCAATACACATCCCATACATAGAGATAAAAATCATTCATATGGTGAACACCTGGTAACCGACAATAACAAGATGCATATATAAGAATATCCCCATCATTCCGGGACACCCTTCGGATATGATATAAATTTCGAAGTACTAAAGCATCCGGTACTTTGGATGGGGTTTGTTAGGCCCAATAGATCTATCTTTAGGATTCGCGTCAATTAGGGTGTCTGTTCCCTAATTCTTAGATTACCAGACTTAATAAAAAGGGGCATATTCGATTTCGATAATTCAACCATAGAATGTAGTTTCACGTACTTGTGTCTATTTTGTAAATCATTTATAAAACCTGCATGTATTCCCATCCCAAAAATATTAGATTTTAAAAGTGGGACTATAACTCACTTTCACAGATTTTTACTTCGTCGGGAAGTAAGACTTGGCCACTGTTGATTCACGAACCTATAACAATATATACATATATATTAAAGTATGTTCAAAATATATTTACAACACTTTTAATATATTTTGATGTTTTAAGTTTATTAAGTCAGCTGTCCTCGTTAGTAACCTATAACTAGTTGTCCACGGTTAGATGTACAGAAATAAATCGATAAATATTATCTTGAATCAATCCACGACCCAGTGTATACGTATCTCAGTATTGATCACAACTCAAACTATATATATTTTGGAATCAACCTCAACCCTGTATAGCTAACTCCAACATTCACATATAGAGTGTCTATGGTTGTTCCGAAATATATATAGATGTGTCGACATGATAGGTCAAAACATTGTATACGTGTCTATGGTATCTCAAGATTACATAATATACAATACAAGTTGATTAAGTTATGGTTGGAATAGATTTGTTACCAATTTTCACGTAGCTAAAATGAGAAAAATTATCCAATCTTGTTTTACCCATAACTTCTTCATTTTAAATCCGTTTTGAGTGAATCAAATTGCTATGGTTTCATATTGAACTCTATTTTATGAATCTAAACAGAAAAAGTATAGGTTTATAGTCGGAAAAATAAGTTACAAGTCGTTTTTATAAAGGTAGTCATTTCAGTTGAAAGAACGACGTCTAGATGACCATTTTAGAAAACATACTTCCACTTTGAGTTTAACCATAATTTTTGGATATAGTTTCATGTTCATAATAAAAATCATTTTCTCAGAATAACAACTTTTAAATCAAAGTTTATCATAGTTTTTAATTAACTAACCCAAAACAGCCCGCGGTGTTACTACGACGGCGTAAATCCGGTTTTACGGTGTTTTTCGTGTTTCCAGGTTTTAAATCATTAAGTTAGCATATCATATAGATATAGAACATGTGTTTAGTTGATTTTAAAAGTCAAGTTAGAAGGATTAACTTTTGTTTGCGAACAAGTTTAGAATTAACTAAACTATGTTCTAGTGATTACAAGTTTAAACCTTCGAATAAGATAGCTTTATATGTATGAATCGAATGATGTTATGAACATCATTACTACCTTAATTTCCTTAGATAAACCTACTGGAAAATAGAAAAATGGATCTAGCTTCAATGGATCCTTGGATGGCTCGAAGTTCTTGAAGCAGAATCATGACACGAAAACAAGTTCAAGTAAGATCATCACTTGAAATAAGATTGTTATAGTTATAGAAATTGAACCAAAGTTTGAATATGATTATTACCTTGTATTAGAATGATAACCTACTGTAAGAAACAAAGATTTCTTGAGGTTGGATGATCACCTTACAAGATTGGAAGTGAGCTAGCAAACTTGAAAGTATTCTTGATTTTATGAAACTAGAACTTTTGGAATTTATGAAGAACACTTAGAACTTGAAGATAGAACTTGAGAGAGATCAATTAGATGAATAAAATTGAAGAATGAAAGTGTTTGTAGGTGTTTTTGGTCGTTGGTGTATGGATTAGATATAAAGGATATGTAATTTTGTTTTCATGTAAATAAGTCATGAATGATTACTCATATTTTTGTAATTTTATGAGATATTTCATGCTAGTTGCCAAATGATGGTTCCCACATGTGTTAGGTGACTCACATGGGCTGCTAAGAACTGATCATTGGAGTGTATATACCAATAGTACATACATCTAAAAGCTGTGTATTGTACGAGTACGAATACGGGTGCATACGAGTAGAATTGTTGATGAAACTGAACGAGGATGTAATTGTAAGCATTTTTGTTAAGTAGAAGTATTTTGATAAGTGTATTGAAGTCTTTCAAAAGTGTATAAATACATATTAAAACACTACATGTATATACATTTTAACTGAGTCGTTAAGTCATCGTTAGTCGTTACATGTAAGTGTTGTTTTGACACCTTTAGGTTAACGATCTTGTTAAATGTTGTTAACCCAATGTTTATAATATCAAATGAGATTTTAAATTATTATATTATCATGATATTATCATGTATGAATATCTCTTAATATGATATATATACATTAAATGTCTTTACAACGATAATCGTTACATATATGTCTCGTTTAAAAATCATTAAGTTAGTAGTCTTGTTTTTACATATGTAGTTCATTGTTAATATACTTTATGATATGTTTTCTTATCATCGTATCATGTTAACTATATATATATATCCATATATATGTCATCATATAGTTTTTACAAGTTTTAACGTTCGTGAATCACCGATCAACTTGGGTGGTCAATTGTCTATATGAAACATACTTCAATTAATCAAGTCTTAACAAGTTTGATTGCTTAACATGTTGGAAACATTTAATCATGTAAATATCAATCTCAATTAATATATATAAACATGGAAAAGTTCGGGTCACTACAATATCCATGTCAGAATAGCTGTCGGAATAACTATCGGAATAGCTATCGAAATCTGAGGGACTCGAACTGGTTGAGGGATTCATCCCGTACAATCAGATGAAGGATTTTCGATAAGAAATAGATTATAGGATGTAGATTAGTACCCTGCAATACATAATTTGCATATGCATATATAATACTAAAATCCCATAAGTTACGGAGGAATCTATGGAAGCTGTCAGGCATCGGTAACAATAACATGTACGCTAAGATATGAATTAGCAGATATGCTAAGATATAAATTTTGTCTATGCACTAATCATGCAATCAATGCAATAAGATGTGTCTAGACTAAGGATGATAAGCAAGTGAGTCTCTAAGAATGATGAGCAGGTAATTTTCGTCACGAAATGATAAGTAAAACTTTTGACATGCAGACACGGTCGAAGTCCAGACTCACTAATGCATCCTAACGACTTATCAGTTAGACACACTAATGCCGACTTGGTTTGCTAAGACCATCGCTCTGATACCAACTGAAAGGACCCATCCTAATCCATCCGAACGAAGTCCATATCGATTATAAACGAATCACAACAGTTGATTACATCGCGAGGTACTTGACCTCTATATGTTACATTTTATAAACATTGCATTCGTTTTTGAAAAGACAATATTTCATTACATCAAAAGTGGACGTATGCATACCATTTTATAATATCTAACTATAATTGACTTAATAATAATCTTGATGAATTCAATGACTCGAATGCAACGTCTTTTGAAATATGTCATGAATGACTCCAAGTAATATCTTTAAAATGAGCAATTGCACAGCGGAAGATTTCTTTCATACCTGAGAATAAACATGCTTTCAAGTGTCAACCAAAAGGTTGGTGAGTTCACTAGTTTAACATAAATAATCATTTCATAATTTTAATAGACCACAACATTTCATATTTCCATTTCTCATAAACAAACGTCCCATGCATAGAGACAAAAATATCATTCATATGGATTGAACACCTGGTAACCGACATTCACAATATACATATAAGAATATCCCCATCATTCCGGGATCCTCCTTCGGACATGATATAAATTTCGAAGTACTAAAACATCCGGTACTTTGGATGGGGCTCGTTGGGCCCGATAGATCTATCTTTAGAGTTCGCGTCAATTAGGGTGTCTGTTCCCTAATTCTTAGATTACCAGAATTAATAAAAAGGTCATATTCGGTTTAATAATCCAGCGATAGAATGTAGTTTCATTTACTCGTGTCTATTTCGTAAAACAGTTATAAAAACAGCGCATGTATTCTCAGTCCCAAAAATATATATTGCGAAAGCATTTAAAAAGGGAGTAATGAAACTCACCTAATGTATTTTGTAGTAAAAATACATAGAACGACATTGAACAAGTATAGGGTTGGCTTCAGATTCACGAACCTATATCAATTGTATTTCGATTAACACATATTTTTGTAATCAAGTAAGTTTATATATATTATTATTAATAATATGCTTGTTAGGTTATATGTTATTTAGTTAAATTTAATATATTTAATTTATATATTTTATATAACTAATATTTATCTTGCTTTATAACAGGTTATTAATAAAAATTTATACTAGGGTTTTTATATGACGAAAATATACTTATATATCAAGTGATATCTTTTATACTTAATTAGTATCATTTAAAAAAATATAGTGATATGTATTACTAATATTATGATAATGAAATTTTATATACGAATATCTATTTGTAATAATATTTATGATGATCAGTGATAATAATAATAATAATAATTCATTTATAACTTTCTTGAAAAACAGTATATTTATTTTTAAAATCTTTTCTTTTCATAATCCTACTAATTTAAAACAAAATAATGATATTGATAATATTAATAATAATATCATTATTAGTTTTCATGTTAACAAAGTAATATTGATTATAATGATAATAGTTTTTAATAATAACAATAATGATAATCATGCTAGTAATAATAATAATGATAACCTTAATACTAATTCTTATGATAGTAATATTATAAATATGATAATAATACAAATATTAATGATAATAATATTAGGTTGTATTATTTTCCAAATAATGATGATAATAATCATAATCACAATAATAATGATAATACTTATAATAATAATTATAATGGTGATACTAGTAATTATAATGATAATACTAATATTATTAGTAATACTTTTAATAATAATAACACTAGTAACAATAACAATTTATAATCATAAATATAACCTTAACAACTTATAATAATAATCATAACAATAATAATAATAATCATAATAATAATAAAAATAAAAGAAATTGTATATACCCTTATAAGCTTTGTTTAAAAAGAATTGCTCTGAACCGGGCTCGAACCCGTGACCTCTCGCATACCCAACAATCCCCACGACCACTCTTCTATTTTCTATTTTACTGAATTAAATCCCAACCGAATATATATGTCCCGATTATGATTTTTGTTTCCTTCTTCTTCTTCACCAATTATCTTGACCTAAGACTAAACCAATTCAAAAACTTAAATGTTTTGGCTTTTAGACTTTTAACCGAAAACAGAAACATAGTTGGAGAGGAGGGAAACTTCACAAAAAAAAATATATATCACGAAGTTGCTGTAAATAAAAAATAAAAAAAATAAAAAGGCTGCTGGGGCAGTCGCTGTTTCAAGAAAAAAAAAATTTAGTTTTCGATTTCTAGTTTGTTTTAGACAAATCTTATAACATGAAATAGATTTTAATCCTCTCATAGAAAGTATTAGAATCGTTAATTTCACTTAAAACATCATAACAAACTCGAATTTCTTGATAATCAAATCGGTTGACTTTTATTTTTAAAACTTTGACTCGAAAATTCGTATTTGATTGAAAGAATTAGAGATTGAAAATTTGCAGGTAGCTCCCTTAGATGATTACTAACAAGCCCGCATTTTTAGATTTTACAATATCATTCGAAATCAAAATTTGACTATAATGTTGAAGAACAGAGGTAACCGAGAGAAGAAAAAAAAAATTTCTGTTTTTAATTCGATGTATTGAACTGATATCTTGTTAATAAAAGTACACAAATGATTTAATAGTGAGGTTGATCTTAATTGATTTTGTGATATCGACATCTAACAAATTGGTGGACAAGAGTACGACTAAATTTCTATCAGAAGAATAAAATCAAAGAAAACAGATATTTACCTTTAACTGTATTTGGATCTGTATTGCAAATTGAAATCGACATATGGTCACGAGTGAAACAAAAAAGTGAAAAAAAAAAAATAGAACCTGATTGATATAATCTACTCCGTATCTTATAATATATATAATTGTTTATATCTGTAATATATATAGATGTATATATCTTTATATATAAATATTTGTAAATTATAATTAATCTTTCTAATAAATATGATTATATTAATAATACCCTTAATATTACGAATAATAATAAATATTTGTATTAACATAATAGTAGTAATAATAATAATCATAATACTAGTTATAATAACACTAATATTATTATTAATAATAATATTATTAGTAATAATAATACTATAAAAGTTTATATATACATAAACTCGTATCTTAAAGATTATATATATTTAAAATAATATTAATAACACTAGTATAGAGATTAATGATGAAATAATAACATTGTTATAATAACAACTATATTTATATTTGTGTTATATATATGTATTATTACTTATGTAATATTTAATAATCATATAATATATAATATAATAACTTTTATTGAATATTTATTATTTAAACATATCAATATTCATTTTTAATAATAATCATACATGAAACTTCATATCTATTTGTGTATAGATTCATAATGCTATTATATATCTATTTGTATATATTCATGTTAATAATAATTTACTTATTTTGTTTGTTATTTTACATTTCTAATTCTAATTGATTAAAGTATACTTATCAATATTATATATTTACCCTTTTTTATTTATTTACACACAATTGTTCGTGAATCGTCGGACACGGTCGAAGGTCAATTGAACACATGAGCATAGTTTCAAAGTTTTCGAGACTCAACATTACAAATTTTGCTTATCATGTCGGGAACATATAAAGATTAAAGTTTAAATTTGATCGGAAATTCCCGGGTCATCACAAATGTACTCCGACTCTGTAGTGGATAATGCAACAACGTCCTGTTTTGAAATCTTCCAAGAGACCGCACCTCCATTTAATGTGAAGACATAACCGAATTGTGAACGAGAATCATCACGATCAGTTTGGAAACTCGCGTCCATGTAACCTTTTACAGCGAGTTCCTCCTCACCAGACCCGTATATAAGAAACATATCCTTAGTCCTCCTAAGGTATTTCAATATACTTTTAACAGCAATCCAATGACTGTTTCCTGGGTTATTCTGGTATCTACTTGTCAGGCTAAGAGCGCATGACACATCCGGTCTAGTGCATATCATTGCATACATGATTGACCCAATAGTAGATGCATATGGGACTTTCTTCATTCTCTCCTGTTCATCTTTCGTGGTGGGACACTGAGATGAACTAAGGAGCGTTCCTCTTCGAATAGGTACCAAACCCTTTTTAGAGTTCTCCATCTTGAACCTTTTCAAGATCTTTTCAATGTATGCACTTTAATTCAAACCTATCAATTTCTTGGATCTATCCCTGTAGATCCTAATCCCCAAAATGTATTGTGCTTCTTCAAGATCCTTAATGGAGAAGCAGCCTTTTAGCCAAGTTTTAACTCCTTGCATTGTCGGGATATCATTCCCAAATAATAATATATCATCCACATATAATACAAGGAACATGATAGTGCTCCCACTAGCTTTCTTGTATACACAAGCTTCATCACCATTTTTAATGAAGCCAAATTTCTTGGCTTCCTCATTAAAACGATGATTCCACATTCTAGATGCTTGTTTCAATCCGTAGATTGACTTCTTTAACTTACATACTTTGTTAGGATGTTTTGGATTGACAAAACCTTCAGGTTGAACCATATAGACATCTTCCTCAAGATATCCATTTAGGAAAGCGGTCTTGACATCCATTTGGCATATTTCATAATCATAATGAGCAGCAATGGCAAATAATATCCTAATAGACTTTAGCATTGCCACAGGTGAAAAGGTTTCATCATAGTCAATCCCTTGAGTTTGAGTGAAACCTTTTGCTACAAGTCTAGCTTTATATGTATTTAAGTTTCCATGCATGTCAGTTTTCATCTTGAAAATCCATTTACAATCAACTAACTTGGAGCTAGTAGGTTGTACAACTAGTTCCCAAACTTGGTTGTCATACATGGATTGCATCTCAGCGTTCATGGCTTCCTGCCATTTATCTTTATCAATCCTTGATAAAGCATCTTTGTAGTTTGTTGGTTCATCCAAATCAACCACATAGCAATCATCCATGAGAAACCCATATCTCTCAGGAGGATTACTAATCCTACCAGATCTGTGAACGTCTTGTATACTTTGATCATCCATTTAATCATTCTCAACATTTTCATGTTGAGTGCTAGTGTTAACCAATTGTGTATCATCTACTTGATCTTGAACCTCTTCAAGATCTATCTTCCTTTCACTATTTCCTTCCAATAGGAACTTAGTTTCAAGGAACTCAGCCTTTCGAGCAACAAATACATTTTGCTCGATTGGATCATAGAAATAGTATCCCATATCATCCTTGGGATATCCTATGAAGATACACTTCGTGGATCGAGCATTCAACTTATTAGGGACGTAACGCTTAGGATAAGCTTCACATCCCCATACCTTTAAGTATGATACAGATGGAGGTTTTCCAAACCACATCTCATGAGGAGTTCGTTCCACTTTCTTGGTTGGGGCCATATTTAAAATACGAGCCGCGAAGCATAGACAATAACCCCAAAATGATAGAGGTAACCTGCTTCTATCCATCATAGATCGAACCATATCCATTAGGGTTCGGTTCCTCCTTTCGGAAACCCTATTAAGTTGGGGTGTTCCTGGTGGAGTAAGTTGTGAGATAATCCCACAACTCCTAAGATGATCTTGGAAAGCATCGCTTAGGCATTCACCTCCTCTATCGGTACGAAGTACCTTGATTGTCTTGTTGAGTTGATTTTGTACTTCGTTTTGATATTCTTTGAATGCTTTAAAAGTTTCATCCTTATGTCTTAATAAGTAGACATATCCGAAACGACTAAAGTCATCAATGAAAGTAACAAAGTATCTTTTACCATTCCTAGTCATGGGTTTAAAGGGTCCACATACATCTGAATGTATTAATCCCAATAAATCTTTAGCCCTTTCATAGGTCCCTTTGAAAGGTGCTTTAGTCATTTTGCCTTGTAAACAATATTCACATACATCAAACGAGTCCATCTCATTTGATTTCAAGAGTCCATTCTTTTGAAGTGTACGTATTCGGTTCTTGTTTATGTGACCAAGGCGACAATGCCATAAGTATGAATCACTCAAATCCCTTTTGTGTTTCTTGGTGCTAGTATGGTATATTGAGCTACTAGATGATGTATCATCATGAACCAATTCATAAATTCCATTTGAAGGCGAAGCCTTAAAATAGAATACATTATCTAAATAAACGTGGATATCATTATTAACAAAATTAAGATAAAAACCACATTTTTTTAAACGAGAAACTGAAATAATGTTTCGACATAAATCCGGTGCATACAAAATATTGTTCAAAATAAGTTCTAAACCACTTGGAAGCTTTAATACAAAGTCTCCGTGAGCCTTCACTTGCACTTTGGCTCCATTACCCATAAAGAGACTTGATGTTCCCGTTTGCTTGCTACTTCTTTTGAATCCCTGCAAAGAATTGCAAATGTGAGTTCCACATCCAGTGTCTAATACCCATGTATTAGAAGAAGTAATACTAAGCTCTATATATACCATATATATATTACCTGAGGTTTGCCCCGCACCCCTCTTTTCCTTCAACTCCTTAAGGTAGACCGGGCAGTTGCGTTTCCAGTGACCCATTTCACCGCAACCGAAGCACGGGTCTTCCTTGGGGTTTGATTTTCCGGTAACCTTTTGCTTCTTGTTCTTGTTTTTGGTTGGGGTAACCATCCTCCCCTTTCCCTTGCCTTGATGGGCGGGTCCTTTCCTCTTAGCCGCCTTTGGCTTAGAGGTGTTGCTACCTTTGGACCCACCATCATTGATCATTAGCACGGGTGAAGCCCTCTTACCCATGCTAGTTTCCGCCGTCCTAAGCATGCCATGAAGTTCGCCAATGGTCTTATCCATCCCATTCATATTGTAATTAATTACAAATTGGTCAAACCTCTTTAACAAGGAGTTTAGGATAAGATCCGTGGCAAGCTCATTAGATATGTTGAGATTAAGACGGTTTGCGAGATCAATGAGGCTTTTCATCTTAAGGACATAAGATGAAACGGATTGGGAGTCGTCCATACGACATGCATGAAGCGCTCGAACGGTCTCGAAGCGCTCGATACGTGCTTGTTGAAGGAACATCTCCTTCAATTGCGTGATCATGTCATATGCAGTATGATGCTCGAAATCCTTTTGGAGTTCGAGTATCATAGTCCCAAGCATTAGGCAAGCGACTTGCACCGAATCGGCGCAATACTTATCCCAATAAGCCATGCCTTCCGTATCATCCTCGTCGGGTTGATCG
Organism: Rutidosis leptorrhynchoides; assembly: GCF_046630445.1. Taxonomy (NCBI): domain Eukaryota; kingdom Viridiplantae; phylum Streptophyta; class Magnoliopsida; order Asterales; family Asteraceae; genus Rutidosis; species Rutidosis leptorrhynchoides. The sequence continues at coordinate 208,203,541 of NC_092340.1, forward strand.
GGAATAGGGTCTTCCAACACATACGCCTTATCCTCAAGTTTGAGGACAATCCTAAGATTGCGGAACCAATCCATAAAGTTCGTATGGTTGAGTTTGTCTTTCTCGAGGAGAGACCTTAACGATAGGTTGTTCAAGTTAATAGGTGCGTTTTTCATGTTGTTGTTATTGGCGGCCATCTACAAAATTTAACAAAGTTCATTTAAGTATCGATTTTAAATTTAATAAACAATACCCTTTTAAATTTTAATTGACTTATTAAATATTAGAATCCAACGGTAAATCAAATTTCGGTTAGGTGACCTTTATCCCGTTATTTGATTTAGCTAGGTAGTCATTTATATGACAATTGCAATCCTTTTGCAACTTCTAAATTATGGGATCATGCAATCCTTTTGCATGGCATATTTATCCCATCAACGCCTATTTGTTCCTCATGCTTCGGTGACCCTAAGTTCATGATTCCCAAATCAAGTCGTCCTACTTGTGTAAACATGTAAAATTAACATACAAGTGGTTAGGTGACCTTTATCCCACAAGCATGCAAATTTTACCTTAACCATATTAGTTAGCTCATAACGGTTACGTCCATTATGAGTTCCCTACTATGTTTAAGTGTCCCACAAAAGGATGGCGTTAAACTTGTTTACCTTGTTTTAGTTTTAAAGGGATTTTCGGCTTTCTTTATTCTAGTTTAAGAAAACATATATGCCATACACCAACATGCATTTAGTGTATGGTTTATTTGAAATCCATTTTCAATTCTAGTAATTTTAGCCAATTACATGATATAAACCATTTTATATATATGATCCTTATCATGTTCTTAATAACCGTTTATTAATGTCCTTTTAGCCGTTTTTAATTTAACCATTTAAATTGACGTTTTGCATGTCGTTAATAATTTAACCAATTAAATTGTAGTTATGCTTGTTGTTAACTTGTGTGATAACTTGTTGTAGTAACATACACAATCCACAATCATACAAGAAATAAAACAACCACGCATGCAAACATATGTGTTCACAATTGTGACGACCCGAAAATTTCCGACCAAATTTAAACTTAACCTTTATATGTTTCCGACACGATAAGCAGAATTTGTAATGTTGAATCTCAAAAAGTTTGGAACTACATTCATGTAATCAATTATCCTTTGACCGTGTTCGACGATTCACGAACAATTATGTGTATATAGATATGTATATATAATATATAATATTAACTGAAAATATTAACAAAGTATTAGATATATGATACTTTACATGAACGTATTTGTTTCGATATATTTATTGACAGAATTAAGAGATAATATCAAATGATTGAATTATCAGATACATTATGATATGATTACGGGCCTATGTTATGAGGTCCATTGTGATTTAAGAAATCTATTCTTTTTGACCACTCATTACTTAACTAGTATGATAAAATAACGATATTTATATTTTATTTTATCAAATATATATAACGATTTAAATTAATATTATATATATTTATTCGCGTATTATACGTACATAGTTTTATACTTTTACTATACTTTAACTTTACCTTTACTTTACTTTAACTTTACTTTAACTTTAATAATTCACTTTAATAATTCATACTTTAATAATTCACTTTAATAATTCATACTTTAATAATTCACTTTAATAATTCACTTTAATAATTCATACTTTAATAAATCACTTTAATAATTCATACTTTAATAATTCACTTTAATAATTCATACTTTAATAATTCACTTTAATAATTCATACTTTAATAATTCACTTTAATAATTCAAAAATCTATTATAATAGAATTCAATAGGTTTCATTATTTTATAGAAACTTGAAAATATATTTCTCTAAACTCTCTCAATCAAATTACATATATATATTTACTTAGTATTATTTCAAGATATTATTAGTATACATAAAATACTACGACGGAGTTATATTCAGACGATTTCAAAATAAGTTTTCAAACGGGATAGAGCTAAGGAAATTATGGGTTATAGCTATGGAGGTTATGGGTATTGTTCGAGGGTATTGCTCGTGAGGTCAACCTAACGTTTATCATTTTCGTTGCGTCTACGTACTTTCCTGCAATATTGAATCACAATATTGATACGTGAGCATTCATATCTTATTTTTTTATATTCATAGTGTATCCCTGACTAGTGCTCGAGTATATATGATTATGCATGTTTGTATGCTTAGTTTCATCGTTAAATAGTTTATGATAAATCACGAATTTGATACATATGCTACTGAGATAAGTATATGATATGCATGTCGTTAAAAAGCTAAAGAAAAATTAATAACTTTTCATTTAGAAATCGTGTGGGTTCGATGAACGGATTAAAAGATATGGCCAACTGAATTATTATTAATTTTAATATTATTATTAAAACTATTATTATAATTGTTATCAGTTGATGTTATTACTAAAATTATATTTATTACTAAAAATTAATATTTTTATTGAAACTATCATTTTATTATTTGTATCATTATTATTATTATCAATATTATTTAATCAAATAAATATGCGTACAAAGATATTTTTAACACACGTAATATAATTACATTAATAATACATACCACTATATTTTTATGATATCAAGTGAATTTTATAAATTTTATTACTTGAGATATATAAAAGTATATTTTTTATCATATATGAATTTAAATATAAATTTTTATTTATTAATAAATGACTTGTATTATTTAGTATAATAAGATCTGATAAATATATTTAAATATATAAAACGACTATATATAAGTTATATAATAAACATGTATAGATTTTGGAAGTCATTTTGGGTCAAGTTGACTTTTGTTGACTTTTGCATGTCGGTCTCGAGCATTAGGATTGCGATACACTACGACTTGACCTAAATTGTTAGACAGATATTGACCAACATATAAATATATATACTTAATATAGGTTCTTGAATCCGAGACAAACCCTGCACTTGTTCAGTTCCGTCATATACATAATTGCTACGAAATACAGTATTGTGAGTTTCATTTGCTCCCTTTTTAATTGCTTTTGCAATATATATTTTTGGCCTGAGAATACATGCGTTGTTTTATAAATGTTTTACGAAATAGACACAAGTACTAAAACTAATTCTACGTGGGTTTAAACCAGAAATATACCCTTAGCTTGGTAACATTAAACTACTTGTCTATGTACGGTAGGCGCGAATCCTAAAGATAGATCTATTGGGCCTGACAAACCCCATCCTGACTATGGGATGCTTTAGTACTTCGAGGTTATTTTAAACACACCTGATCTGGTGTACTTCAGAGGGTAAAACATGAACGTTAAGGCTTGTTACCGGGTGCCTACAACTTATAGAATACTTTTATACACTCGTGAGTGTACGGATATTTATAGAAACTGAAATCTTGTGGTCTATTACTATTACGAAAATGATTGATTATGATAAACTAATGAACTCACCAACCTTTTGGTTGACACTTTAAAGCATGTTTATTCTCAGGTATTAAAGAAATCTTCCGCTGTGCATTAGCTCATTTTAAGGATATTACTTGGAGTCATTCATGACATACTTTGAAAGACGTTGCATTCGAGTCGTTGAGTTCATCAAGATTAATATTAAGTCAATTATAGTTGGATGTAATATGAAATGGTATGCATGCCGTCAATTTTAGATGTAAAGAAAGTTTGTCTTTTAAAAACAAATGCAATGTTTGTAAAACGTATCATATAGTGGTCAAATATCTCGCGATGTAATCAACTATTGTGAATCATTTATAATGTATATGAACGGGTCCTTTCAGTTGGTATCAGAGCGGTGGTCTTAGCGAACCAGGTCTTGCATTAGTGTGTCTAACTGATAGTTGTTAAGATGCATTAGTGAGTCTGGACTTCGACCGTGTTTGCATGTCAAAAGTTTTGCTTATCATTTTTAGTCGAAAATCATCTACTTACCATCCTTAGGAAATTACCTGCTTATCATTCTTAAGTCTAGACGCATTTTCCTACATTTATTGCATAATAGTGTATAGATGAATTCTTATCTTAGCATATCTGTTACTGTGAACTTTGACTGACATCTTTCAAAGATTCCTCTGTAATTTATGGGATTTTGGTATTATATATACATATGTAAATTATGTATTGAAGAATACCAAATCTAAATTCTACAATCTATTTCATAAAAAAAAAAATTCTTTCCCTGATCATACAAGATGGATCCCTCAACCAGTTCGAGTTCCTCGGATTCCGACAGCTATGCCGATATGGATTTCCACATGAGCTCCGATCGCAGCGTGACCGGAATGGATCAACCAATTAGCCATCATCTATTCTGGATGAATTGGGGATGGGTTCGTAATCTACTTAACCATTGAAGACAAGAAGAAGGTGATCCCTTTCATCCACCACATTGCCCTCTTGGCAATGAACCTGAAGCACTTACCGGTGAACCTGTCCGAAACACCATTTTCTCTCTCATTTCCAGAGTATCTCGTCATGATTATATACTACACCAAATTCTAGATCTTATCTATCCGCTCGTCCGAACCGACAATCACCCCGGTGTAATAGAAGAAGTCAACGAGCTTCGCGCTCGGGTAGTGGCTTTGGAGAATATGGTGCAAATGTTACAAACACCAGCAGCATAACCAGTACCACCATTAACAACATCAACACTACTATTACCACCACCAACAACAACCGCATCGCAAACCTCAACTTCACAATCTGTCCCACGAGCATCGACGTCATACGCCATGTAGATACCAAGGAGTACCACAACGATTAAGTATTGATTCATAACTTCATTGGGGAAACATTCTACGGCGATTATGTAATTTCTAAAGTTTAGAAATTATCTATCCTAGCCTTAACCATAAATCAAATGAGTTTAATTTAATATTAACTCATTAAATCTATATTACATCTGAAGAAATATACACATATATATTTCCATAAAGACTGTAATAAAATTCTTTTGTACAAAATATTAATTGTGAATTTTTTTTTTAACGGGTAGGTAATACCCGAGAGATATATAAATTCACAATTAATATGTTACATTCTTCGAATCTGATTCAGCAAGTCATCCATTATACTCCCTACTTTCACAACAATATACATTCTTTTATAGAAATCAAAACAACCATACTCATTCAAAATCTAATTACATATTCTGATTTTAAAATCTCAGAATTCGATTCAAGATATAACCGAAATCATCACTCTTAGATTCCTACATCTTTCAAAACTATACTTTAACTTCAAAACTGTCCTAGAACCTCATTTCTATTCATGGAACTCACAAAAATATTTGTATCATTTAAAATCTTAGAACATCATATGTATATTAACAATTACAATATGTGTTCAAACACTTCGAAATTCCTAAAGACATGCGAGATGATTATCCAACCACACATTACCCACTGTCATGCACCTGAAAAGCTCTCGAAACCAAAGTTATAGTTTAACATGTATCCATGTCAGATCCTTTGATATTTATTACCAAATATAATTTTTCAATCTCTTTCCAAAATAGACAGTTTTGTCACAGCTCCAGCAAATCACCTTCATTTGTTTATACGAATAAACCCTTCATCATTGTTACCGGGGAACCTTTCATATCTCGCCACATTAGCAGTAAACTTATCAACAACTTCATTAACCTTCGACTTAAGCCTCTCCGAAAAGCCACTATACTTATTCATTAAAACCCATCATGTACTTACCTACATTCTGTAACAATAATTGTCACACCAACTACTGGGAATTAGCAATCAGTATTTTGAATTTCGCTACAATTTTACATCAAAAGTTATATGTATACATATAACGTCTATCTCCTAGACTTACATACTTCGAATGTGAATTTTCTAAAAAACATCCCAAACTATGAACTAGTTCTTCGAAATTGGAAAAATGCTGATGAAGCAGCAAAAACTGTAAACGACTTTAACAGTCAAAAGTTTGATGATAAAGAATAGTATGGTGGTAAAGCTGAGAAAAAGAGAAGGTTTGAAACTGGAAAACAGATTGAGCAGACCATGAAGGAGGCTGTGGATAAATCACAAAGACTAAACCTGCCTTCAAAGGATCTAAATGATTCAGTGTCTACTGAAATCGTTAGCAAACACCTTACTTCTTATTCTAAACCTTCACAGACAAATCTTCTTCATCATCCATCTATGTTAAGAATTCTAAGATATCATCGTATCTTTTATTATAAATATCTTCGATATTCCTGAAGATATTTTCACAACTATTCTTATCTGAAATCTTCTATCTATTCGCAATATCTGCGTTACAACATAAAAAGAAACTGTGTTAGTTTCTAAATTCTGAAGAAGAAAAAAATTCGAATTTAAAATAGGAATGTTTTTGAAGTAGTGTGGGGAACTGAAACATGAGTTAGTATAATATAATGACACTTGATCAATGTGATTATATTACAGTAAGTCATACTGAGTTTCTAATGGAACGTAATGATTCACAGAACATATCGTCATCATGTACTATTTACACGACTCTTACATTCTACCCAATTTCCAAACATATTAAGAACATATGATCTTGATAGCTCTATATTTTCGGATATTCTGGTAATTTGCCAAGTCAAGATCGTGCCATTACGATTTTCTTCTTGGAACATTAACTATGTTCATCCAAAAATTCATATCTACAAATTCTGGACCATTATCCGCTTGACTTAAGGTCGGGAAGAGAAAACGAAAGCATGAAGCTCCGAAATATAATGGAGAATATAAAGCCCGATAACAACCCTGAAATTATAAACCTTGTATATCAATGCGTATAGCAATATAAAGATACGGGAGAATGAAAAACACAATAACCCCAAGGTAATGGTAGAAGAAAATAACTTCCTCCGGTGGTAGATGAAAAAGAAGAATGACAGATATGAAAGTTAAGAGTATATCAAGAATCAATACTGGATGAAGCATATTAACGAATGCTTTAAAGTATGAATTGGGGAGAAAGACTAGAAGGTGTGAGCTGTGGAAATAAAGAAACGAAGGGGGTGGATTTATAGTAAAATATCAGACAGAGAAATCGAGACAGATTATCGCATTTAATCAAAGAAGGTCATGATTTTCTTAATCGCCGAAGAACCAAATCTTATTGCAAAGATTTTCTTTAAATCCAATGAATTCTGGAAATCAATCATAACTACGTCATCGGTTAAAATAAATATACGTTTACTCATTTCACTCTCTTGCGATAGCTTCACTTATACTCTTCGCGTAATCAAATTGTTTTATCTATATTACTCAATGATGATAAAACTCTATTTATCAACTCATATTCGTCATGAAAACATTTTTATAGTTAGCCATGACGACCTCGATCAAATTTCGGGACGAAATTTCTTTAACGGGTAGGTACTGTGACGACCCGAAAATTTCTGACCAAATTTAAACTTAACCTTTATATGTTTCCGACACGATAAGCAGAATTTGTAATGTTGAATCTCAAAAAGTTTGGAACTACATTCATGTAATCAATTATCCTTTGACCGTGTTCGACGATTCACGAACAATTATGTGTATATAGATATGTATATATAATATATATTATTAACTGAAAACATTAACAAAGTATTAGATATATGATACTTTACATGAACGTATTTGTTTCGATATATTTATTGACAGAATTAAGAGATAATATCAAATGATTGAATTATCAGATACATTATGATATGATTACGGGCCTATGTTATGAGGTCCACTGTGATTTAAGAAATCTATTCTTTTTGACCACTCATTACTTAACTAGTATGATAAAATAACGATATTTATATTTTATTTTATCAAATATATATAACGATTTAAATTAATATTATATATATTTATACGCGTATTATACGTACATAGTTTTATACTTTTACTATACTTTAACTTTACCTTTACTTTACTTTTACTTTACTTTAACTTTAATAATTCACTTTAATAATTCATACTTTAATAATTCACTTTAATAATTCATACTTTAATAATTCACTTTAATAATTCACTTTAATAATTCATACTTTAATAATTCACTTTAATAATTCATACTTTAATAATTCACTTTAATAATTCATACTTTAATAATTCACTTTAATAATTCATACTTTAATAATTCACTTTAATAATTCAAAAATATATTATAAATAGAATTCAATAGGTTTCATTATTTCATAGAAACTTGAAAATATATTTCTCTAAACTCTCTCAATCGAATTACATATATATATTTACTTAGTATTATTTCAAGATATTATTAGTATACATAAAATACTACGACGGAGTTATATTCAGACGATTTCAAAATAAGTTTTCAAACGGGATAGAGCTAAGAAAATTATGGGTTATAGCTATGGAGGTTATGGGTATTGTTCGAGGGTATTGCTCGTGAGGTCAACCTAACGTTTATCATTTTCGTTGCGTCTACGTACTTTCCTGCAATATTGAATCACAATATTGATACGTGAGCATTCATATCTTATTTTTTTTATATTCATAGTGTATCCCTGACTAGTGCTCGAGTATATATGATTATGCATGTTTGTATGCTTAGTTTCATCGTTAAATAGTTTATGATAAATCACGAATTTGATACATATGCTACTGAGATAAGGTATATGGTATGCATGTCGTTAAAAAGCTAAAGAAAAATTAATAACTTTTCATTTAGAAATCGTGTGGGTTCGATGAACGGATTAAAAGATATGGCCAACTGAATTATTATTAATTTTAATATTATTATTAAAACTATTATTATAATTGTTATCAGTTGATGTTATTACTAAAATTATCTTTATTACTAAAAATTAATATTTTTATTGAAACTATCATTTTATTATTTGTATCATTATTATTATTATCAATATTATTTAATCAAATAAATATGCGTACAAAAATATTTTTAACACACGTAATATAATTACATTAATAATACATACCACTATATTTTTATGATATCAAGTGAATTTTATAAATTTTATTACTTGAGATATATAAAAGTATATTTTTTATCATATATGAATTTAAATATAAATTTTTATTTATTAATAAATGACTTGTATTATTTAGTATAATAAGATCTGATAAATATATTTAAATATATAAAACGACTATATATAAGTTATATAATAAACATGTATAGATTTTGGAAGTCATTTTGGGTCAAGTTGACTTTTGTTGACTTTTGCATGTCGGTCTCGAGCATTAGGATTGCGATACACTACGACTTGACCTAAATTGTTAGACAGATATTGACCAACATATAAATATATATACTTAATATAGGTTCGTGAATCCGAGACAAACCCTGCACTTGTTCAGTTCCGTCATATACATAATTGCTACGAAATACAGTATTGTGAGTTTCATTTGCTCCCTTTTTAATTGCTTTTGCAATATATATTTTTGGGCTGAGAATACATGTGTTGTTTTATAAATGTTTTACGAAATAGACACAAGTACTAAAACTAATTCTACGTGGGTTTAAACCAGAAATATACCCTTAGCTTGGTAACATTAAACTACTTGTCTATGTACGGTAGGCGCGAATCCTAAAGATAGATCTATTGGGCCTGACAAACCCCATCCTGACTATGGGATGCTTTAGTACTTCGAGGTTATTTTAAACACACCTGATCTGGTGTACTTCAGAGGGTAAAATATGAACGTTAAGGCTTGTTACCGGGTGCCTACAACTTATAGAATACTTTTATACACTCGCGAGTGTACGGATATTTATAGAAACTGAAATCTTGTGGTCTATTACTATTACGAAAATGATTGATTATGATAAACTAATGAACTCACCAACCTTTTGGTTGACACTTTAAAGCATGTTTATTCTCAGGTATTAAAGAATTTTTTCGCTGTGCATTAGCTCATTTTAAGGATATTACTTGGAGTCATTCATGACATACTTTGAAAGACGTTGCATTCGAGTCGTTGAGTTCATCAAGATTAATATTAAGTCAATTATAGTTGGATGTAATATGAAATGGTATGCATGCCGTCAATTTTAGATGTAAAGAAAGTTTGTCTTTTAAAAACGAATGCAATGTTTGTAAAACGTATCATATAGTGGTCAAATATCTCGCGATGTAATCAACTATTGTGAATCGTTTATAATGTATATGAACGGGTCCTTTCAACAATCAAGCCATTTTGGTAGACATTTGTTTAGCAGAAAACAAATGCCACCGGATAAGGGGTTATAACACAAAGTAGGAGATTTTAAATCTCCCACTTAATCTTGCATCCAAATGCTTCTTCTTGTGTTCTTCAAGTCTTCATCATCTTCATCTTTTTACAAAATATATCCTAATACATTTTGTCTAAAAAAGTGAAATTACAACCTAATCTATTTTACATACCAAATATAAAATAAATTACATAACCAAAATAATATTATTACATACCAAATGAATAAATATTAAATCAACCAAACATGCAACCAAACACAAGGTCAAGGCTTAGATTGTGAACATCATCAACATAAGTGATAGGCAATACAGAATCACAAGTGATTGGAAACACAGAATCACAAGTGATCTGCAACACAGAATCACAAGTGATTGGCAATACAGAATCACAAGTGATCAGCAACACAGAATGCAGAATCACAAGTGATTTTGGCCAAAATGACAAACCACTCAAAACCGAAAATTTTACATTCTACTTCATGCATGTTCATAGAATGCAAAATTATAGTGGGTTTAATAACCATCTCGAAGCATATTTCAACAACTTCGGCTCTAGATACCATTGTTGGGATTTAACAAGTTCAAAACACTTAAACCAATTTAAGAATCATATCAAAGCGGAAGCAAGTTAATTACCATTTTGGAACATGTAAATCTTTAACCATTTAAAGTTAAATCCCAAATAGGATCAAGTTGTGAAACATACTTACAAATTAAGAGTGGGTTTAGAAATTATACCTCCTCAAGCTAGTTGAGGGTTGTTTTCAAAGTTGCAAGTTGACGATGAAGATGATGATGAATGCAAGCCTCAAAGTGATGAAACCTCAAGAGATTATACCCCAAACTTGACACCAACACCCTAGCTTTTGGTTAGGATTTAATAACACTTGAAATGAGCTTGCAAAAAAAGGAAATGAACCCTCTTTGCTTCCCCAAACCTCACGGCCAACAGCAGCAGATTGGGAGAGTTTTTTTTGCAGTTTTTTTGTGATGTGTAATTGCATGTATGTATCTCAAAGTGAGTCAAGATGCTCCTATATGGAATTGGGAAAGTATGACCATGTGTGGGAGTCTTTAGCATGCCTACTTACAACTCCTAGGCCACTCCCTCTTTCTTTATAAAATAATACTTGAACTAATTTATGAGCATGCATGTTTTATAAACTTATTTTATAAAATTAGATTTTATAAAACAAATTTCATAAACTTTCATTTTATAAATTATGTATGTATTATTTATAAAACCAAATATATAAAATTCCATATTATTTGTCATGTATACTTTACTTTATAAAACTAATTTTATAAAATGCAACATGACTTAATTATTTAGTCCATAAATAATTAAATCCTTATTATATATAAATCATTCCATGATTTATATATATATACATATCAAGTGCAACTATTTTCAGAAACCATTTTCTTAAAATTCAAGTGTTGCGTAATTTAATCAACGATCCAATCGTTAAGATCAAATACGGATAAGGTGTCGGTAAGCTTGTTATTGGGTATGACCCGACTTAGATCATAACACATTAGCCACATTAATTTAATATGTCTCTCGAGCATACGAAATACCTTCAATATGTACAGAAATAAATCGATATATATTATCTTGAATCAATCCACGACCCAGTGTATACACGTCTCAGGCTAAATCACAACTCAAAGTATATATATTTTTGGAATCAAGCTCAACCCTGTATTGCTAACTCCAACATTACTGCATATAGAGTGTCTATGGTTGTTCCAAATAATATATATACATGGGTAGATATGATATGTCAAAACATTTGCATACGTGTCTATGGTATCCCAAGATTACATAATATATTAGAATACATGTATAATACAATATAAGTTAGCTAGGATATGATTTGTATAGATTTGTTAAACATTTCCCGTAGCTAAAAAGATCAAAAATATCCAATCTTGTTTTACCCATAACTTCTTCATTTTAAATCCGTTTTGAGTGAATAAAATTGCTATGGTTTCATATTGAACTCTAATTTAAGAATCCAAATAGAAAAAGTATAGGTTTATAGTTGGAAATTTAAGTTACATGTCAATTACTAAAGAGGTGGTCATTTCCGTCGAAAGAACGACATCTTGATGACCATTTTGAAAAACATACTTTCACTTTGAGTTTAACCAAGATTTTTGGATATAGTTTCATGTTCATATGAACAATCATTTTCCCAGAAGAACAACTTTTAAATCAAAGTTTATCATAGTTTTTAATTATCCAAACCAAAACAGCCCCCGGTTTCACTACGACGGCGTATATCCGATTTTATGGTGTTCATCGTGTTTCGAGGTTTTAAATCATTAAGTTAGCATATCATATAGATATAGAACATGTGTTTAGTTGATTTTAAAAGTCAAGTTAGAAGGATTAACTTTTGTTTGCGAACAAGTTTAGAATTAACTAAACTATGTTCTAGTGATTACAAGTTCAAACCTTCGAATAAGATAGCTTTATATGTATGAATCGAATGATGTTATGAACATCATTACTACCTAAAGTTTTCTGGATAAAACTACTGGAAATGAGAAAAATGGATCTAGCTTTAAAGGATCCTTGGATGGCTTGAAAGTTCTTGAAGCAGAATCATGACACGAAAACAGTTCAAGTAAGATTTTCACTCGAAATAAGATTGTTATAGTTGTAGAAATTGAATCAAAGTTTGAATATGAATATTACCTTGAATTAGAAAGATAACCTACTGTAAATAACAAAGGTTCCTTGATCTTAGATGATTATTTGGAATGGATTAGAAAGCTTGGAAGTAGACTTGCAAACTTGGAAGTATTCTTGATTTTTATGAAACTATACTTATGGAATTTATGAAGAACACTTAGAACTTGAAGATGGAACTTGAGAGAGATCAATTAGATGAAGAAAATTGAAGAATGAAAGTGTTTGTAGGTGTTTTTGGTCGTTGGTATATGGATTAGATATAAAGGATATGTAATTTTGTTTTCATGTAAATAAGTCATGAATGATTACTAATATTTTTGTAATTTTATGAGATATTTCATGCTAGTTGCCAAATGATGGTTCCCACATGTGTTAGGTAACTCACCTGGTCTGCTAAGAGCTGATCATTGGAGTGTATATACCAATAGTACATACATCTAAAAGCTGTGTATTGTACGAGTACGAATACGGGTGCATACGAGTAGAATTGTTGATGAAACTGAACGAGGATGTAATTGTAAGCATTTTTGTTAAGTAGAAGTACTTTGATATGTATCTTGAAGTCTTTCAAAAGTGTAAGAATATATATCAAAACACAACATGTATATACATTCTAATGGAGTCGTTAAGTCTTCGTTAGTCGTTACATGTAAGTGTTGTTTTGAAACCTTTAAGTTAACGATCTCAATTAATGTTGTTAACCCAATGTTTATTATATCAAATGAGATGTTAAATTATTATATTATCATGATATTATGATGTATGAATATCTCTTAATATGACATATACATTAAAATATCGTTACAACGATAATCGTTACATATAAGTCTCGTTTCGTAATTCTTGAGTTAGTAGTCTTGTTTTTACATATGTAGTTCATTGTTAACACACTTAATGATATATTTAAATATCATTTTATCATGTTAAATATAGTGTATCAATATCTTAATATGATACATATATATTTAGTAGACGTTATCATAACGATAATCGTTATATATATCATTTCGAGTTTCTTAACTTAGTAATCTCATTTCTTATGTATATCACACATTGTTAATATACTTAGTGAGATACTTACTCAACATAATGTCATGTCAACCATATATATGTCTATATATAGCACAACATGTAGTTTTTACAATTTTATAACGTTCGTGAATCGCCGGTCAACTTGGGTGATCAATTGTCTATATGAAACTTATTTCATTTAATCAAGTCTTAACAAGTTTGATTGCTTAACACGTTGGAAACATTTAGTGATGTAAATATCAATCTCAATTAATATATATAAACATGGAAAAGTTCGGTCACTACAGATATATACGTTGCCCTTTTGCCAACGTTACCGGGGAACCGTTAATGTTCCACCACATTAGCAATAAAATTACCAACAGCTTCACTGATCTTTGACTTTTTGAAAAATCATTATATTTATCGAAACCCCATCATTTACTCATCTGCATCTTGTAACAAGAATTGTCATACCAATTACTGGGAATCAGCAAATCAGTATTTTGAAATCTCGCAGCATGTCTACGCCAACAGTTATAGGTGTGCATATAACGTCTATCTCCTAGACTTACATAATTCGAATGTAAAGTTTCTGAAAAACACCCTAATCTACGATTTAGTTCTCTGAATTTTTGGAAAAGCTGAATGAAGCAGTAGAAAATGTAGACAACCGTAATAGTCAAAAGTTTAAGGATAAAGAATAGTGTGTTCAGTGATAGCAAAGCTCAGAAAAAGAGAAGGTTTGGAACTGGAAAACAGATTGAGCAAACTATGAAGGAGGCTGTGGACAAATCACAAGGACGAAATCTACCTTCAAAGAATCCAAATGATTCGGTGTCTGCTGAAGTCTATTGCGAATACTTTGCTCCTTAATCTAAACTCTTGCGAACAATATTCTTCATCATCATATGATATTAAAAATTTTAAGATATCAACGTATCTTTCATAATAAATATCCTCGATATTTCTGAAGATATTTTCATAACTATTCTTATCTGAAATCATTTATCTCTTCGTAATATCAATGTAACATCAGAAAGAAAACTGGTTTAGTTTCTAAAATCTGAAAAATTCGAACTTAAAATATGAATGTTATTGAAGTAGTGTTGGGAACTGAAGCATGAGTTAGTATAATATAATGACACTTGATCAACGTGATTATATTATAATAAGTCATGCTGAGTTTCTAATGGAACGTGATGATTCACAGACTATAACGTCATTATGTGCCATTTTACACGACTCTTACATTCTACCTAATCTCTAAATATATCAAGAACATATTTTCTTGATAGTCCTATTTTTTCCCTTAAATTCTGGTAAATTGACAAGTCAGATTGTGCTATTACCATTTCTTTCTTAGAACATTAACTATGTTCATTCCGAAATACATATCTACGAATTCTGGACCATTATTCGCAAGACTTAAAGTCGAGAAGAGAAAACAAAAGTTTGAATTGAGGGAGAAATAATAGAAGATGCGAGTTGTGGAAATAAGGAAGTGAAGGGGTGGATTTATAGTGAAATATTCGACAGAGAAATCAAAACAGATTATCGCATTTAACCAAAGAGGATCCTAATTCCCTTATTTACCGAAGAATCAAATCTTATTATGAAGATTTTCTCTAAATCCCTTAAATTCTGGAAATCAACCATGACTACGTCAAAAGTTAAGACGAATCTCTATTTCTTTATTTCAAACTTTTGCAATAACTTCGCTTATACTCTTCGAGTAATCGAATTATCTTATCTATATTACCCAACAGTAATAAAACTCCATTTATCAGCTCACATTCATCAGGAAAACATTCTTACTGTTAGCCATGACGATCTCGATCAAATTTCGGGGACGAAATTTCTTTAACGGGTAGGTACTGTGACGACCCGGAAATTTCCGAACAAATTTAAACTTATTTCTTATGTGGTTTCGACATGATAAGCAAAGCCTGTTAAACCAAGTCTCAAAATTTTTGAACTGTTTACATGGATGCATTTAACCTCAGACTATGCCCGACGATTCACGAACAATTGTTTGTATATATATATATATATATATATATATATATATATATATATATATATATATATATATATATATATGATTATATGGTAATGTATATATAAAATGTATAAATAATAAATATTCAACATATGTTATCATATAATATGTAATATTAATAAATAAATTTAATTACAAGTATATTGTTATAATATTATTATTATTACTTTTATTATTACTAATATCAATATCAATATCATTAATATTGTTAAGGAAACATGTAACTTGTTATATCTTCGTTATTATCAGATATTATTATTATTATTAAAATATATAAAAATTTAATACTCAATATTATATAATATATTATATAGTTATATTACATAATCTAAAATATGTAATACTAATATATTAAATATAGTTGTTATAATAATATTGTTATTACTTTTAATATTAAAATCAATACTAGTGTTATTAATATTATTATTTTATATAGATATGAAATTATATACATCTAATTTGTTATCTTTACTAATAATATTAATACTCTCATTACTATTATTAGAATAGATATTTAATATAAATATCAGTGTTATTATTATTATGTAAAATACATAAATATGAAATTTGATACAATTGTTTTAGTATATTGTTATTATTATTAATAATTAATAATATTATTGTTATCATTATCATAATTAGTAGTAAGATTACAATTTTAATTATTATTAATGATTATTTATTATTATTATTATCTTTACAAATATTATTATTATTATTAATAATTATGATAAAATAATACAAACTATTGTTTTATCATTAATAATATTACTAATTTTATTATATTTAGTATTTCTTTTATTATTAATCATTATTATTAGTATAACTAATTAGTATTATTATTATAAATAATATACTTAATAATAGGAATAATTAATTATTAGTATAATTTATTAGTATTAATATTAATTATTTTTTTTTAAAGAAATCGTATAATCTGTTAACCATAGCTATCATACTGTGTGAAATTTTGTTTCTTATCTTTAAATTGTACGAAATCAAGATTCTATCACAATAACGATCCAAAATCTATCAGTAGTCCTAATCTCCTTTTAATTTTTTTATTATTTTTCGGTACGTGCTTGATTCTTTCTGTCGAACCATAATTTTTATAAAACTCGATCAAATTCATTGTTAAGTGATACCATTCGACATACACTATCAATTACCAACTCCAAATATCCTTTACAATTTTCAAATTATCGAAATTAATCAGAAAAAGGGAAGAAAACAGGAAACTGCCCTGTTCTTCACCATTTTTATCAAAAGCTCGATTTCTAAAATAATTTCAAATTCTATAAATGCATTTCTGTTTGAAAACTTCTACTCAATCTATCTGGAAAGTTTCAATTGCCAATTTTTAGTATCGAGTTCTAATTTCGAAGTCAAAGTTAATTTATGAAAAGTCAAACATTCTATTCTTCGTGAAATTTGACTTCCTTTTGATGTTTTGAGTTAAATTGAGGGTCCAGATAGTTTCTAGGAGAGATTTGGAAAATATTTCATGAAGGAATCGAGGTCTGAAACCATTTCAATTTCAAAATCAATGTTCATGTTCTTCATTCACAATGCCTGAAATTTTTTATTTTTTTATTTAATCTGTTATGTTAAATCAATTCAAACATACAGAACGTTTCCATTTCTATTTCAAGCCATAATCAAACTAATTAATTTATTGTCATAACTTGTGTTTGGTAATTGATCGAATCTGTGAAGAAGAAGAAGGAAACATATTTAACAGGTTAAAAGAAATTATGTGGTGATTATAACAGAAAAATAAAACGGAGTAGCTGGTTGGGTACATGTCGGGTTAACGAGAGGTCAAGGGTTCGAGCCCGGTCTTGGGCAATTCTTTTTATTATTTGTAACGACCCGGAAATTTCCGACCAAATTTAAACCTTAATCTCTATAGGTTTCCGACACGATAAGCAAAATTCTGTAATGTAGAGTCTAGAAAGTTTGAAATCTAATTTTCGGTTACCTTTGACTACTTCCGACGATTCACGAACATTATTATAAATAAATATGTATATATTATAAATATATGAATATTTAATATTTTGGGTATACTTTAAATAATAGGAATTCAAAATGTGATATAACAATTAGAATAATTAAGTATTGTGTATTATTATAAATCTATTATTTTTATCAAATAAATATAAAATATATATTGGCTATTCATTAGATATAAACATATAATATAATATTACATAAATAATAAATGACTTTATATTAAATTACAAGGTTGAATATAACTGATATATTAACATTATTAACGTTACTTTCATTATTTTTATTATTAATATTTGTATTAGCAATATTATCAATAATATTATTACTATCAAAAATTTATATTAGTATTATCAACTACTAGTAATAATAAATGCTAATTATAAAAATTTAAGAACTAGATATATATATTTACATATAAATATTTAATCAAAAATATATAAACAATTTTATAAATAAATATAAACTGATAAAAAAAAACCTAGATATAATTTAGATATACACACACGCAACATTACTGGTACTAGATTCTATCCTATATTTTTTTTTTTTTTTTTATCTTTTTCCTTTTCGTCCCTGTTATCCCGTGAACTATGGTCGGGTATCTCCAAGTATATATCAATCGATCCAAATTTTTTTGTTGAAAATCTGTCACTCCAGTTCCTTATCACTATCTCTATCAGTTACTAATTATAACTTATTCAAATTGTGGAATTAAAACTGAAATAGAAGCAGAAACAGTCGAACCCTCTGTATATGACACTTTATTGCCAAAATTTGAATTCGATCTCTATTTCAAAAAGTAAAAATGTAGAGTTGCGAGGAATCCTTCACTAAAACTCTCTGTAAAATCTCAAGTTCCAACTTTTTCTAACGAATTCCAATTTTTGAGTCAAAATTATGAATTTAAAAGTCAACTGTATGTTCTTCGTTAAAATTCGAATCTGTTTTGATGATTCAAATTCAAATTATGATCCCAATAGTTTCTATATAATGTTAGAAAACTATTTCGTGTTATGAAGTTTGGTTAAAACCTTATAAAAATCGAAACCCAATTCTTCTTCTTCTTCCTTTTTGGCGTCGAACAGTAACAGCAACAAAGGCTGTGTAAATTTTTTTTTTATTATTTATCTTTCGTTTTAATCTAAACTTAAAATTAGATACTTCTGTTCCATCATAAAGCTTTGTTGATTTGGGTACTAAACTCTGATTAAACTGATTTGAAGAAGAAAAGGAACTGTGAAAAACGGGTTATAAAATTTTAATTAGAGACTAAATCAGAAATAATGAACTGGAGGAATGGCAAGGTGTTGTGTCTGGTGACAGAGAGGTCGCGGGTTCAATACCCAGCAGTGGCGTTTTTTTAAAACCTATTATTTTGAGGTATAACAATGTTTATTATTATTATCTATTATTATTATTACTAATATCATCATCATTGCTAATATTATGTGAACTAATATTAATACCTTTAATATAATTAAAATTATTATCTTTATTGTTATTATTATTATCATTAGTTATTATTATCATTATTATTAGTAACATCATTAAGGTTAATAATAGTAGTATCATTATAATCAAAATCACAATATTAGTACTATTATCATTATTTTTACAAATTATCATTCTAATCATTATCATTTTTTTTTTTAAAAATATCTTTTTATTAAATTTACATTTTAAACAAAATTATCATTTATTTTATCAATATTATTTTTGTATCATTATTATTGTTATTAAGATATTACAAATTATTATTAATTTAAGGAGTATCATTACCAATATTATTACAATAACACAACTCTTTATTCATTATCATTAGTAATATCATTTAATCAAATAAACACTTATATAAAATATATATATATATATATATATATAGAAATATATATAACAATTGAAATAATATATATAAACTTGTTCGGGTACGATAATATATTTTAATATATATAACTGATATAGGTTCGTGAATCCGAGGCCATCCTTAAACTTGATCAATGATGTTATATGTATTTTTACTACAAAATACAGTATGGTGAGTATATAGTTCCCTTTTAAACTTTAAATATTTTTGGGCTGAGAATACATGCGCTGTTTTTATAAATGATTTACGATATGGACACAAGTGATCAAAAATATAAATTCTACGTTGAGTTGTACCATGGCATATCTCTTTATACTTGGTAGCTAATATTTACGTGAGGAGCGTAAACGCGAATCCTGTTGATAGATCTATCGGGCCTGACAACCCCAACCGGGCTGGACGACCAGTTTTTAACGGCTGCACAGTACTTCGTTTCGTTACTACACTTGGTACGGTGTAGGGTTTATTTAAGAGTATGCTGCTGTGATTTAAATGTTAAGTATGGTTACCAAGTGCTCAACGTCTTTTCTATACACGAGGAGTGTATTATGTATAAACTTAAATTCTTGTGGTCCATAGTTATTACGCTGCTAGCATCAAATCTATATCTCACCAACTTTATGTTGACGTTTTAAAGCATGTTATTCTCAGGTACGAATTAAGTCTTCCGCTGTGCATTTGCTCATGTTAAGGACAATACTTGGAGTCGATCATCGCAAAGGAACCAAATGTTGATGACTTCGTCCGGATGGATTAGGACGGGTCCTTTCAGTTGGTATCAGAGCGGTGGTCTTAGTGAACCAGGTCTTGCATTAGTGTGTCTAACTAGTAGCTGTTAGGATACATTAATGAGTCTGGACTTCGACCGTGCCTGCATGTCAAAAGTTTTGCTTATCATTTCTAGTCGTAAATTATTTGCTTATCATCCTTAGGGAATTGCCTGCTTATCATTCATAAGTCTAGACACGTCTTACTGCATTTAGTGCATCGATAGTGTATAGACAAAATTCATATTTTAGCGTATCTGTTACTATAGAATTGCCTGACACATGTCGTAAATTCCTCTGTAGTCTACGGAATCTTTAGTACTATATATATATATAGGTATTCTATGAAGATAGAATATCATCCTATATTCGAAAATCGTTTCATCTCAAAGATCCTTTTCATTCATCAAATTGCCCCTTGGCGTTGAACATGAAGCATTTACCGGTGAACCTATTCGGAAAACCATTTTCTCTCTCGTTTCTAAAAGTATCTCGTCACGATTACATACTATCCCATATTTCGAATCTTGTTCATTCGCTCGTTCCAACCGCCAATCATTCCGGTGTACTAGCAGAAGTTAACAAACTTCGCGCTCGCGTGACGGCTTTGGGGAACCTGGTGCGAAGGTTACAAACACCAGCAGCAGCACCAGCAGCATAATCAGGACCACCATCATCAACGCCGACAGTACCCTTATCATCCCTAAACCATAACCGCGCCGTAACTCTCAACATCACAATCTGTACCTCGAATATCAATATTACACGCCTCAATATCACCATCTGTACTTCGAGTATGAACTTCGTTCTACACATCGATCTACATCGACTATCTTCGCTTTACGTATCATTTTACCCCATTTTTCCTCGTTCGACATGGTGATTATGTAATTTCTAAAGTTTTAGAGATTATGTAATCTAGTATTAACGATAAATCAGATGAATTTTTGACTCATTAAATCCAAGATTACATCCGATGAAAATATATATGCAAGTATATTTTCATAAAGATTGTAATAAAAAATTCTCTCGTACAAACTGTTAATGATGAAAATATTTTAACGGGTGGGTAGTACCCGAGGAATATTTAGATTTCACATTAATAAGTTACACTGTACATTTTTCGAATCTGATTCAACAATCATTTATTATCCTACTTACAACTACCGATATACGTATCCGTTCACCACAGAATAACCATTTCTATTCAAATTTCATATTTGAATTTTGACCTATCAGAATCCAACAAGTGGCATAACTGTAACAACCCAAACCAACCCGCGATTAAACCGTGTAAAATTACAAACAAAAAAAAAAATTTGCTGAGCTGCCACCTGGCGCGGCGCGCCATATAGGCCGCGCGGCGCGCCAAACCTGACTGTCCGAAAAGTCTTTAAATGCGAAAATGTTTGACTAGTTCCCGACATATTTAGGCGTAACGCTTTTAACCCCATGTTCCATATATAAAAACTAGCACGTTCTATTAATAAAATTATGTTTACGAAGCGGGGCCCACATTGACCCAAATTACCCCTTAAGTACCAAAATACAATTTTTGACCATAAGACTTTTAATACAAAACAAAGCCGAGCATGGCGATTGGGGATACGCTACCCAATCCTAATAAATCCAAAAGCAAGCCTTCTACGCAAACTATGCAAGTCCTCTAATCCTCGCGCTTACCCGAGCCACCATCCGCATGCAATCTATAAAAAGAGTCAACAACGAGAGGGTAAGCTAACGCTTAGTGAATGATAATATACTACATACATATATATGTATAAAATGGACACGCCACAAAATAACAAATACCGCATACCGAGGCATCCATATATAAGGTACTACACTAAGCATACCGTACGATCTCTAAGCAACGTGCTAAAGATACAACAACAATATAAGTTCACCAACGACGATGTGAACAACGCCAAATAGCTACACCCAGAGGGTTAGCTACAACACAACAATACATTAATATATAACAATATAAATGAACAAGGTTAACACCTTAACCCAATACTGAGAACCAAATACCACAATGAAGATTGGCCGAACTACACGAGCCTTAGTAATCCGAAACCACACAAGATTACTATCTTCACAACATCGAGGTTGGCCGAACTACACGAGCCTTAGTAATCCGAAACCACACGAGATTACTACCTCAATAAGATGACCGAACTACACGAGTCACCATGAATCCGAACTACACGAGATTCATTTTGATAAGATGACCGAACTACACGAGTCACCATGAATCCGAACTACACGAGATTCATTTTGATAAGATGACCGAACTACACGCGTCATCGTGAATCCGAACTACACGCGATTCACTTCTCCAACTCAAAACCCTTCGCCATTGGGGTTATAACATCCACATCACAACCACGTGTGATAGTGTACACACAAAACGTGTACCTCGCCAAATATGGTCAACCAAAACGCACAACCGTGCCAATTGGATCTAAATGCAAGTCTATCAAATCCACCTATATGTGAAGTGAGCTCTATAACCGAGAACCACTTCACCCGACCCGCACCCATCCTACACATACATATGCACATAGGATATTATCACTCACCTTGAAGTCTTGAAGAATGCTTCCAAGTAAACCGCAACTCGCCAATGGAAAATACCTAATCCATTATCACAATTACAACATTACACTTAGAGTGGATTCACAATTCAACCCAATTCAACCATTAGTGCAATTTCGACCCAAATGCACTTCCAAGCACAAACCGTGCCCAAACTAACCCATAATCACTAACACAAGTGAGAATGGTCCCAATATGTCAATTAAACTCGAACTCAAGTGTTAAACACGTGTCATACCCATTTTGACACTTAAACCCTAATTTTGACCCATAAAGGTCAAAATCTCATCCTTTACAAGTTTTGACACCTAAACACATTTAACTCGGTTCTATACTTCAACTTAATCCATTTTGAGTTTATAAACATCATTAAATCGCCAATTGGGTCATAATTACCACCGAACCCTAATTTGACCCAAAGTCACAATTAGTCAACCATAATACCCTAAATGGGTTCCAATACTTCAATAATCACTATACCTAGTGATTAAACTCCAAACCAAAGCCTAATCAAGGCTAAATCGTCATCCAACCCAAAACCCGCCAAGTGACAAGAATAACTAGTCACCATAAATCCATTTCATCACTTAAAAGGGTTACACAACAATTTAACTCAAAACCCTAACTTGAATATCAAATCAAACAAATGAAATTCGGAGTTTGAGTTTACCAATACTATCACCGCGTAGCCAAGAACGAAAGGGACAACTTTAAAACCCGAGACTTTGAACAATTTGAGCTTCTTCTTCACCAAAACCTCCAATCTCTCTCTAGAATCACTCTCTCTCTCTCTAGATAGTTGGGAGTGATGAATGGATGCCAAAATGATCCAAAAGTGGATCTAAAACTGATATTATGGCCACAAATCCGTTCACAAGTGAAAGGACCATAATACCCTTCATTTAGACACTTAAAATGCTGAAAAAAACGCATCAGGCCCAATCGGCGCGCCGCGCCAAAAGGTGGGGCGCCGCTCCACCCTGCAGGTCAGATTTCAGAAACTCGTTTTGGCCATAACTTTTTGACCGTAGCTCCGTTTTCGATGAATCAAATATCGTTGGAAACGTAATAAGATTTTCTTTCCAATGGTAAGGCTTTGAAACATCAACACAAACTTTATTTGAGGTTGAAAAGGTACGTACACACCTTGTACCTCAAACAACGTCCAGTTTCCTTCGACGGTCGAGCAAGCAACACCTACATGCTGTGCACACTCCATACACACATAGTACACCTTAAATACATTATGTACAATAAATATTTGGGTCTTACAACTCTCCCCCACTTAGAATCGATCACGTCCTCGTGATCCTAGTCACTTAACCAAACGGACCACACTCCACGGTCCTCAACATAAGTCCCAATCCGACCTTCCTAAGAAATTCTTCCTAACGAATCGCCTTCAACAACTAAATCGTCATCCACGATTTTCTCAAATCCACAATCCGAGCATTAAAACCATGCTCCTTCCCTAACATCGGGAAACTCATCCCATCTCTAACCGAGATATCAATCCTCTAGCGTACCATTACCAAGTACCGTGCTAAAGTAACCAAGTCTCAACCTAAGGTTAACAACCCGAAACGATGATGACCGAACCAAACGAATCCTTACGGATAACACCACTCAATAGACATCCCTTGTAGTGCGCAATACGACCAATACGCAACTACCGTAACATCATAATCCAACGGTTAAAAAAAACCGATAGCGCCCAAACGACTATGGAAACGCAAATCCCAAGGTGTACGAAATCAACCATCGTCACACCCGTAACCAACATGTGAGCGAAACACGGCTATCGTGAAATGTCCCGTTCTTATTGATTAAAAACGTTCCATATTAATTGATTTCGTTGCGAGGTTTTGACCTCTATATGAGACGTTTTTCAAAGACTGCATTCATTTTTAAACAAACCATAACCTTTATTTCATCAATAAAGGTTTAAAAAGCTTTACGTAGATTATCAAATAATGATAATCTAATATATCCTGTTTACACACGACCATTACATAATGGTTTACAATACAAATATGTTACAACAAAATAAGTTTCTTGAATGCAGTTTTTACACAATATCATACAAGCATGGACTCCAAATCTTGTCCTTATTTAAGTATGCGACAGCGGAAGCTCTTAATAATCGCCTGAGAATAAACATGCTTAAAACGTCAACAAAAATGTTGGTGAGTTATAGGTTTAACCTATATATATCAAATCGTAACAATAGACCACAAGATTTCATATTTCAATACACATCCCATACATAGAGATAAAAATCATTCATATGGTGAACACCTGGTAACCGACAATAACAAGATGCATATATAAGAATATCCCCATCATTCCGGGACACCCTTCGGATATGATATAAATTTCGAAGTACTAAAGCATCCGGTACTTTGGATGGGGTTTGTTAGGCCCAATAGATCTATCTTTAGGATTCGCGTCAATTAGGGTGTCTGTTCCCTAATTCTTAGATTACCAGACTTAATAAAAAGGGGCATATTCGATTTCGATAATTCAACCATAGAATGTAGTTTCACGTACTTGTGTCTATTTTGTAAATCATTTATAAAACCTGCATGTATTCTCATCCCAAAAATATTAGATTTTAAAAGTGGGACTATAACTCACTTTCACAGATTTTTACTTCGTCGGGAAGTAAGACTTGGCCACTGGTTGATTCACGAACCTATAACAATATATACATATATATCAAAGTATGTTCAAAATATATTTACAACACTTTTAATATATTTTGATGTTTTAAGTTTATTAAGTCAGCTGTCCTCGTTAGTAACCTACAACTAGTTGTCCACAGTTAGATGTACAGAAATAAATCGATAAATATTATCTTGAATCAATCCACGACCCAGTGTATACGTATCTCAGTATTGATCACAACTCAAACTATATATATTTTGGAATCAACCTCAACCCTGTATAGCTAACTCCAACATTCACATATAGAGTGTCTATGGTTGTTCCGAAATATATATAGATGTGTCGACATGATAGGTCGAAACATTGTATACGTGTCTATGGTATCTCAAGATTACATAATATATAATACAAGTTGATTAAGTTATGGTTGGAATAGATTTGTTACCAATTTTCACGTAGCTAAAATGAGAAAAATTATCCAATCTTGTTTTACCCATAACTTCTTCATTTTAAATCCGTTTTGAGTGAATCAAATTGCTATGGTTTCATATTGAACTCTATTTTATGAATCTAAACAAAAAAAGTATAGGTTTCTAGTCGGAAAAATAAGTTACAAGTCATTTTTGTAAAGGTAGTCATTTCAGTCGAAAGAACGACGTCTAGATGACCATTTTAGAAAACATACTTCCACTTTGAGTTTAACCATAATTTTTGGATATAGTTTCATGTTCATAATAAAAATCATTTTCTCAGAATAACAACTTTTAAATCAAAGTTTATCATAGTTTTTAATTAACTAACCCAAAACAGCCCGCGGTGTTACTACGACGGCGTAAATCCGGTTTTACGGTGTTTTTCGTGTTTCCAGGTTTTAAATCATTAAGTTAGCATATCATATAGATATAGAACATGTGTTTAGTTGATTTTAAAAGTCAAGTTAGAAGGATTAACTTTTGTTTGCGAACAAGTTTAGAATTAACTAAACTATGTTCTAGTGATTACAAGTTTAAACCTTCGAATAAGATAGCTTTATATGTATGAATCGAATGATGTTATGAACATCATTACTACCTTAAGTTCCTTGGATGAACCTACTGGAAAAGAGAAAAATGGATCTAGCTTCAATGGATCCTTGGATGGCTCAAAGTTCTTGAAGCAAAATCATGACACGAAAACAAGTTCAAGTAAGATCATCACTTGAAATAAGATTGTTATAGTTATAGAAATTGAACCAAAGTTTGAATATGATTATTACCTTGTATTAGAATGATAACCTACTGTAAGAAACAAAGATTTCTTGAGGTTGGATGATCACCTTACAAGATTGGAAGTGAGCTAGCAAACTTGAAAGTATTCTTGATTTTATGAAACTAGAACTTTTGGAATTTATGAAGAACACTTAGAACTTGAAGATAGAACTTGAGAGAGTTCAATTAGATGAAGAAAATTGAAGAATGAAAGTGTTTGTAGGTGTTTTTGGTCGTTGGTATATGGATTAGATATAAAGGATATGTAATTTTGTTTTCATGTAAATAAGTCATGAATGATTACTCATATTTTTGTAATCTTATGAGATATTTCATGCTAGTTGCCAAATGATGGTTCCCACATGTGTTAGGTGACTCACATGGGCTGCTAAGAGCTGATCATTGGAGTGTATATACCAATAGTACATACATCTAAAAGCTGTGTATTGTACGAGTACGAATACGGGTGCATACGAGTAGAATTGTTGATGAAACTGAACGAGAATGTAATTGTAAGCATTTTTGTTAAGTAGAAGTATTTTGATAAGTGTATTGAAGTCTTTCAAAAGTGTATAAATACATATTAAAACACTACATGTATATACATTTTAACTGAGTCGTTAAGTCATCGTTAGTCGTTACATGTAAGTGTTGTTTTGAAACCTTTAGGTTAACGATCTTGTTGAATGTTGTTAACCCATTGTTTATTATAACAAATGAGATATTAAATTGTTATATTATCATGATATTATGATATATAATATATCTCAGTATGATGTATATACAGTTAAATGTCGTTACAACGATAAACGTTACATATATGTCTCGTTTCAAAATCATTAAGTTAGTAGTCTTGTTTTTACATATGTAGTTCATTGTTAATATAATTAATGATATGTTTACTTATCATAATATCATGTTAACTATATATATAACCATATATATGTCATCATATAGTTTTTTTACAAGTTTTAACGTTCGTGAATCACCGGTCAACTTGGGTGGTCAATTGTCTATATGAAACATATTTCAATTAATCAAGTCTTAACAAGTTTGATTGCTTAACATGTTGGAAACATTTAATCATGTAAATATCAATCTCAATTAATATATATAAACATGGAAAAGTTCGGGTCACTACAGTACCTACCCGTTAAATAAATTTCGTCCCGAAATTTTAAGCTGTTGAAGGTGTTGACGAATCTTCTGGAAATAGATGCGGGTATTTCTTCTTCATCTGATCTTCACGCTCCCAGGTGAACTCGGGTCCTCTACGAGCATTCCATCGAACCTTAACAATTGGTATCTTGTTTTGCTTAAGTCTTTTAACCTCACGATCCATTATTTCGACGGGTTCTTCGATGAATTGAAGTTTTTCGTTGATTTGGATTTCATCTAATGGAATAGTGAGATCTTCTTTAGCAAAACATTTCTTTAAATTCGAGACGTGGAAAGTGTTATGTACAGCCGCGAGTTGTTGAGGTAACTCAAGTCGGTAAGCTACTGGTCCGACACGATCAATAATCTTGAATGGTCCAATATACCTTGGATTTAATTTCCCTCGTTTACCAAATCGAACAACGCCTTTCCAAGGTGCAACTTTAAGCATGACCATCTCTCCAATTTCAAATTCTATATCTTTTCTTTTAATGTCAGCGTAGCTCTTTTGTCGACTTTGGGCGGTTTTCAACCGTTGTTGAATTTGGATGATCTTCTCGGTAGTTTCTTGTATAATCTCCGGACCCGTAATCTGTCTATCCCCCACTTCACTCCAACAAATTGGAGACCTGCACTTTCTACCATAAAGTGCTTCAAACGGCGCCATCTCAATGCTTGAATGGTAGCTGTTGTTGTAGGAAAATTCTGCTAACGGTAGATGTCGATCCCAACTGTTTCCGAAATCAATAACACATGCTCGTAGCATGTCTTCAAGCGTTTGTATCGTCCTTTCGCTCTGCCCATCAGTTTGTGGATGATAGGCAGTACTCATGTCTAGACGAGTTCCTAATGCTTGCTGTAATGTCTGCCAGAATCTTGAAATAAATCTGCCATCCCTATCAGAGATAATAGAGATTGGTATTCCATGTCTGGAGATGACTTCCTTCAAATACAGTCGTGCTAACTTCTCCATCTTGTCATCTTCTCTTATTGGCAGGAAGTGTGCTGATTTGGTGAGACGATCAACTATTACCCAAATAGTATCAAAACCACTTGCAGTCCTTGGCAATTTAGTGATGAAATCCATGGTAATGTTTTCCCATTTCCATTCCGGGATTTCGGGTTGTTGAAGTAGACCTGATGGTTTCTGATGCTCAGCTTTGACCTTAGAACACGTCAAACATTCTCCTACGTATTTAGCAACATCGGCTTTCATACCCGGCCACCAAAAATGTTTCTTGAGATCCTTGTACATCTTCCCCGTTCCAGGATGTATTGAGTATCTGGTTTTATGAGCTTCTCTAAGTACCATTTCTCTCATATCTCCAAATTTTGGTACCCAAATCCTTTCAGCCCTATACAGGGTTCAGTCTTCCCGAATATTAAGATGCTTCTCCGATCCTTTGGGTATTTCATCCTTTAAATTTCCCTCTTTTAAAACTCCTTGTTGCGCCTCCTTTATTTGAGTAGTAATGTTATTATGAATCATTATATTCATAGATTTTACTCAAATGGGTTCTCTGTCCTTCCTGCTCAAGGCATCGGCTACCACATTTGCCTTCCCCGGGTGGTAACGAATCTCAAAGTCGTAATCATTCAATAATTCAATCCACCTACGCTGCCTCATATTCAGTTGTTTCTGATTAAATATGTGTTGAAGACTTTTGTGGTCGGTATATATAATACTTTTGACCCCATATAAGTAGTGCCTCCAAGTCTTTAATGCAAAAACAACCGCGCCTAATTCCAAATCATGCGTCGTATAATTTTGTTCGTGAATCTTCAATTGTCTAGACGCATAAGCAATCACCTTCGTTCGTTGCATTAATACACAACCGAGACCTTGCTTTGATGCGTCACAATAAATCACAAAATCATCATTCCCTTCAGGCAATGACAATATAGGTGCCGTAGTTAGCTTTTTCTTCAATAACTGAAACGCTTTCTCTTGTTCATCATTCCATTCAAATTTCTTCCCTTTATGCGTTAATGCAGTCAAGGGTTTTGCTATTCTGGAAAAGTCTTGGATGAACCTTCTGTAGTAACCAGCTAGTCCTAAAAACTGGCGTATGTGTTTCGGAGTTTTCGGGGTTTCCCACTTTTCAACAGTTTCTATCTTTGCCGGATCCACCTTAATACCTTCTTTGTTCACTATGTGACCGAGGAATTGAACTTCTTCCAACCAAAATGCACACTTTGAAAACTTAGCGTACAATTCTTCCTTCCTCAATACTTCTAACACCTTTCTCAAATGTTCACCGTGTTCTTGGTCATTCTTTGAGTAAATAAGTATGTCATCAATGAAAACAATGACAAACTTGTCAAGGTATGGTCCACACACTCGGTTCATAAGGTCCATGAACACAGCTGGTGCATTAGTTAAACCAAATGGCATGACCATAAACTCGTAATGACCGTAACGTGTTCTGAAAGCAGTCTTTGGAATATCATCTTCTTTCACCCGCATTTGATGATACCCGGAACGTAAGTCAATCTTTGAATAAACAGACGAGCCTTGTAGTTGATCAAATAAGTCGTCGATTCTCGGTAGTGGGTAGCGGTTCTTGATGGTAAGTTTGTTCAACTCTCGGTAGTCGATACACAACCTGAATGTACCATCTTTCTTCTTGACAAACAAAACCGGAGCTCCCCACGGTGATGTGCTTGGTCGAATGAAACCACGCTCTAAAAGTTCTTGTAATTGGCTTTGCAGTTCTTTCATCTCGCTGGGTGCGAGTCTGTAAGGAGCACGAGCTATTGGTGCAGCTCCTGGTACAAGGTCTATTTGAAATTCAACGGATCGATGTGGGGGTAATCCCGGTAATTCTTTCGAAAATACATCGGGAAATTCTTTTGCAATGGGAACATCATTGATGCTCTTTTCTTCAGTTTGTACTTTCTCGACGTGTGCTAGAACAGCATAGCAACCTTTTCTTATTAGTTTTTGTGCCTTCAAATTACTAATAAGATGTAGCTTCGTGTTGCCCTTTTCTCCGTACACCATTAAGGGTTTTCCTTTTTCTCGTATAATGCGAATTGCATTTTTGTAACAAACGATCTCTGCTTTCACTTCTTTCAACCAGTCCATACCGATTATCACATCAAAACTCCCTAACTCTACTGGTATCAAATCAATCTTAAATGTTTCGCTAACCAGTTCAATTTCTCGATTTCGACATATATTATCTGCTGAAATTAATTTACCATTTGCTAATTCGAGTAAAAATTTACTATCCAAAGGCGTCAATGGACAACTTAATTTAGCACAAAAATCTCTACTCATATAGCTTCTATCCGCACCCGAATCAAATAAAACGTAAGCAGATTTATTGTCAATAAGAAACGTACCCGTAACAAGCTCCGGGTCTTCCTGTGCCTCTACCGCATTAATATTGAAAACTCTTCCACGGCCTTGTCCATTCGTGTTCTCCTGGTTCGGGCAATTTCTAATAATGTGGCCTGGTTTTCCACATTTATAACAAACTACATTGGCATAACTTGCTCCGACACTACTTGCTCCGCCATTACTCGTTCCGACACCATTTGTTCCTTTCGTTCTATTAACCCCTGGTCCGTAGACCTCACACTTCGCCGCGCTATGACCATTTCTTTTACACTTGTTGCAAAATTTGGTGCAGAACCCCGAGTGATTCTTTTCACACCTTTGGCATAGCTGCTTCTGATTGTTGTTGTTGTTGCGGTTATTATTGTTGTTGGGATGATTGTTGTAGTTGCTGTTGTTGTTGTTGTTGTTGTTGTTGGGCCGTTTGTTGTAGTTGCGATTGATGTTGCGATTGTTGGGATAATTGTTGCGATTATTGTTGTAATTGCTGTTGTTGTTGTATTGGTGATTCTTATCACCGTTTTCCTCCCACTTTCTTTTGACTTGCTTCACATTGGCCTCTTCAGCAGTCTGTTCTTTAATTCTTTCTTCAATCTGGTTCACTAGTTTGTGAGCCATTCTACATGCCTGTTGTATGGAGGCGGGCTCGTGTGAACTTATATCTTCTTGGATTCTTTCCGGTAATCCTTTCACAAACGCGTCGATCTTCTCTTCCTCATCTTCGAATGCTCCCGGACACAATAGGCACAATTCTGTGAATCGTCTTTCGTACGTGGTAATATCAAATCCTTGGGTTCGTAACCCTCTAAGTTCTGTCTTGAGCTTATTGACCTCGGTTCTGGGACGGTACTTCTCGTTCATCAAGTGGTTGAATGCTGACCACGGTAGTGCGTACGCATCATCTTGTCCCACTTGCTCTAGATAGGTATTCCACCATGTTAACGTAGAACCTGTGAAGGTATGCGTAGCGTACTTTACTTTGTCCTCTTCAGTACACTTACTTATGGCAAACACCGATTCGACCTTCTCGGTCCACCGTTTCAATCCGATCGGTCCTTCGGTTCCATCAAATTCCAAAGGTTTGCAGGCAGTGAATTCTTTGTAGGTGCATCCTACACGATTTCCTGTACTGCTAGATCCAAGGTTATTGTTGGTATGTAGCGCAGCCTGTACTGCGGCTATGTTTGAAGCTAGAAAAGTACGGAATTCCTCTTCATTCATATTCACGGTGTGTCGAGTAGTCGGTGCCATTTCCTTCAAAATAGTTAAATGGAACAAGTTAATCATACAGAATATTAAGAGTAGTTAATAGTATTTTGTAGCATAATATGAACTCATTTATAAAAGCTTTTTCTTCATATTAGCGTTTTATAAGTTTAAATTCGGGTAGTACCTACCCGTTAAGTTCATACTTAGTAGCTAATATACAATTCAACTACTACAATTCTATATGAAAAACTGATTATAATAATATTTCGCGTTCAAACTTTTATACAATATTTTACAAACTTACAATACCGCTTATTTTACATAAAGCATGAAATATAGCACACAATAACTTTGATACAAGATAGTTGTGAAGACAATTCTAGCTAGTACACAAGTCGTTCAGCAAAGGCAATAAAGACACGTAATTCATACGTCCAGAAACAAGTCATGCATTCTGGTTTTACTAGGACTACTTCCCATCCTTGGTCTTGTGCAACATAACCGTTATGGCCGTTGATAAGACAGTGTGTTGTAACGTCATCAAAGGGACGAGGGTTACGTAATGTCCAACAGTCCCGTAATAATCTAAAAACCTCATTTCTTACCCCAATTACCGACTCCGTCACTTGTGGAAACGTTTTGTTTAATAGTTGTAGCCCGATGTTCTTGTTCTCACTTTGGTGAGAAGCGAACATTACTAATCCGTAAGCATAACATGCTTCTTTATGTTGCATGTTAGCCGCTTTTTCTAAATCACGAAGTCCAATATTCGGATATATTGAGTCAAAATAATTTCTTAACCCGTTGCGTAAAATAGCATTTGGGTTCCCCGCAATATATGCGTCAAAGTAAACACATCGTAACTTATGGGTTTCCCAATGTGATATCCCCCATCTTTCAAACGAAAGTCTCTTATAAACCAAGACATTCTTGGAACGTTCTTCGAATGTCTTACAAACTGATCTCGCCTTAAATAGTTGTGCCGAAGAATTCTGGCCGACTCTAGACAAGATTTCATCAATCATGTCTCCGGGTAGGTCTCTTAAAATATTGGGTTGTCTATCCATTTTGTGTTTTTAAACTGTAAAATAGACAAGAGTTAGATTCATAAAAAATACTTATTAATACAAGCAATTTTTACATATATCATAAAGCATAAGAACACTATATTACATATATTACACCACACGAATACAACTATCTTATTCCGACTCGCTCGTTTCTTCTTCTTCGGTTTTGGTTCGTTTTGCCAAGTTTCTAGGGATATATGATGTTCCCCTAATACGAGCCGTCGTTGTCCACATTGGTTTAGAAAAACCTGGTGGTTTAGAGGTTCCCGGGTCATTGTTACAACTTAAGGACTTCGGGGGTTGACGATACATATAAAGTTCATCGGGGTTGGAATTAGATTTCTCTATTTTTATGCCCTTTCCCTTATTATTTTCTTTTGCCTTTTTAAATTCAGTTGGGGTAATTTCTATAACATCATCGGAATTCTCGTCGGAATTCGATTCATCGGAGAATTGGTAATCCTCCCAATATTTTGCTTCCTTGGCGGAAACACCATTGACCATAATTAACTTTGGTCGGTTGGTTGAGGATTTTCTTTTACTTAACCGTTTTATGATTTCCCCCACCGGTTCTATTTCTTCATCCGGTTCCGATTCTTCTTCCGGTTCCGATTCTTCTTCCGGTTCCGACTCTTCTTCCGGTTCCTCTTCGGGAACTTGTGAATCAGTCCACAAATCATTCCAATTTACATTTGACTCTTCATTATTATTAGGTGAGTCAATGGGACTTGTTCTGGAGGTAGACATCTATCACATAATATCAAACACGTTAAGAGATTAATATATCACATAATATTCATATGTTAAAAATATATAGTTTCCAACAAAAATGTTAAGCAATCATTTTTAAAGAAAACACGGTCGAAGTCCAGACTCACTAATGCATCCTAACAAACTCGATAAGACACACTAATGCAAATTTTCTGGTTCTCTAAGACCAACGCTCGGATACCAACTGAAATGTCCCGTTCTTATTGATTAAAAACGTTCCATATTAATTGATTTCGTTGCGAGGTTTTGACCTCTATATGAGACGTTTTTCAAAGACTGCATTCATTTTTAAACAAACCATAACCTTTATTTCATCAATAAAGGTTTAAAAAGCTTTACGTAGATTATCAAATAATGATAATCTAATATATCCTGTTTACACACGACCATTACATAATGGTTTACAATACAAATATGTTACAACAAAATAAGTTTCTTGAATGCAGTTTTTACACAATATCATACAAGCATGGACTCCAAATCTTGTCCTTATTTAAGTATGCGACAGCGGAAGCTCTTAATAATCGCCTGAGAATAAACATGCTTAAAACGTCAACAAAAATGTTGGTGAGTTATAGGTTTAACCTATATATATCAAATCGTAACAATAGACCACAAGATTTCATATTTCAATACACATCCCATACATAGAGATAAAAATCATTCATATGGTGAACACCTGGTAACCGACAATAACAAGATGCATATATAAGAATATCCCCATCATTCCGGGACACCCTTCGGATATGATATAAATTTCGAAGTACTAAAGCATCCGGTACTTTGGATGGGGTTTGTTAGGCCCAATAGATCTATCTTTAGGATTCGCGTCAATTAGGGTGTCTGTTCCCTAATTCTTAGATTACCAGACTTAATAAAAAGGGGCATATTCGATTTCGATAATTCAACCATAGAATGTAGTTTCACGTACTTGTGTCTATTTTGTAAATCATTTATAAAACCTGCATGTATTCTCATCCCAAAAATATTAGATTTTAAAAGTGGGACTATAACTCACTTTCACAGATTTTTACTTCGTCGGGAAGTAAGACTTGGCCACTGGTTGATTCACGAACCTATAACAATATATACATATATATCAAAGTATGTTCAAAATATATTTACAACACTTTTAATATATTTTGATGTTTTAAGTTTATTAAGTCAGCTGTCCTCGTTAGTAACCTACAACTAGTTGTCCACAGTTAGATGTACAGAAATAAATCGATAAATATTATCTTGAATCAATCCACGACCCAGTGTATACGTATCTCAGTATTGATCACAACTCAAACTATATATATTTTGGAATCAACCTCAACCCTGTATAGCTAACTCCAACATTCACATATAGAGTGTCTATGGTTGTTCCGAAATATATATAGATGTGTCGACATGATAGGTCGAAACATTGTATACGTGTCTATGGTATCTCAAGATTACATAATATATAATACAAGTTGATTAAGTTATGGTTGGAATAGATTTGTTACCAATTTTCACGTAGCTAAAATGAGAAAAATTATCCAATCTTGTTTTACCCATAACTTCTTCATTTTAAATCCGTTTTGAGTGAATCAAATTGCTATGGTTTCATATTGAACTCTATTTTATGAATCTAAACAAAAAAAGTATAGGTTTCTAGTCGGAAAAATAAGTTACAAGTCGTTTTTGTAAAGGTAGTCATTTCAGTCGAAAGAACGACGTCTAGATGACCATTTTAGAAAACATACTTCCACTTTGAGTTTAACCATAATTTTTGGATATAGTTTCATGTTCATAATAAAAATCATTTTCTCAGAATAACAACTTTTAAATCAAAGTTTATCATAGTTTTTAATTAACTAACCCAAAACAGCCCGCGGTGTTACTACGACGGCGTAAATCCGGTTTTACGGTGTTTTTCGTGTTTCCAGGTTTTAAATCATTAAGTTAGCATATCATATAGATATAGAACATGTGTTTAGTTGATTTTAAAAGTCAAGTTAGAAGGATTAACTTTTGTTTGCGAACAAGTTTAGAATTAACTAAACTATGTTCTAGTGATTACAAGTTTAAACCTTCGAATAAGATAGCTTTATATGTATGAATCGAATGATGTTATGAACATCATTACTACCTTAAGTTCCTTGGATGAACCTACTGGAAAAGAGAAAAATGGATCTAGCTTCAATGGATCCTTGGATGGCTCAAAGTTCTTGAAGCAAAATCATGACACGAAAACAAGTTCAAGTAAGATCATCACTTGAAATAAGATTGTTATAGTTATAGAAATTGAACCAAAGTTTGAATATGATTATTACCTTGTATTAGAATGATAACCTACTGTAAGAAACAAAGATTTCTTGAGGTTGGATGATCACCTTACAAGATTGGAAGTGAGCTAGCAAACTTGAAAGTATTCTTGATTTTATGAAACTAGAACTTTTGGAATTTATGAAGAACACTTAGAACTTGAAGATAGAACTTGAGAGAGTTCAATTAGATGAAGAAAATTGAAGAATGAAAGTGTTTGTAGGTGTTTTTGGTCGTTGGTATATGGATTAGATATAAAGGATATGTAATTTTGTTTTCATGTAAATAAGTCATGAATGATTACTCATATTTTTGTAATCTTATGAGATATTTCATGCTAGTTGCCAAATGATGGTTCCCACATGTGTTAGGTGACTCACATGGGCTGCTAAGAGCTGATCATTGGAGTGTATATACCAATAGTACATACATCTAAAAGCTGTGTATTGTACGAGTACGAATACGGGTGCATACGAGTAGAATTGTTGATGAAACTGAACGAGAATGTAATTGTAAGCATTTTTGTTAAGTAGAAGTATTTTGATAAGTGTATTGAAGTCTTTCAAAAGTGTATAAATACATATTAAAACACTACATGTATATACATTTTAACTGAGTCGTTAAGTCATCGTTAGTCGTTACATGTAAGTGTTGTTTTGAAACCTTTAGGTTAACGATCTTGTTGAATGTTGTTAACCCATTGTTTATTATAACAAATGAGATATTAAATTGTTATATTATCATGATATTATGATATATAATATATCTCAGTATGATGTATATACAGTTAAATGTCGTTACAACGATAAACGTTACATATATGTCTCGTTTCAAAATCATTAAGTTAGTAGTCTTGTTTTTACATATGTAGTTCATTGTTAATATAATTAATGATATGTTTACTTATCATAATATCATGTTAACTATATATATAACCATATATATGTCATCATATAGTTTTTTTACAAGTTTTAACGTTCGTGAATCACCGGTCAACTTGGGTGGTCAATTGTCTATATGAAACATATTTCAATTAATCAAGTCTTAACAAGTTTGATTGCTTAACATGTTGGAAACATTTAATCATGTAAATATCAATCTCAATTAATATATATAAACATGGAAAAGTTCGGGTCACTACATATCGCATCACTAATCTCACAACATGGTCCTCACGACCCCACCATCGGTATATAAAACAACCGACAGATCACACAACACGAAGGCTGGCCGAAAACACACGCGCCTTAGTGAATCCGAACTACACGCGACTCACTACCTTCACCACAACACAATCGGGAATGGCCGAACTACACGCGCCATAGTGAATCCGAACTACACGAGAGTCACTATCCCGGAGGAATGACCGAACTACACGAGTCATTTGTGAATCCGAACTACACGAGACTCACTCCTCAATACAATGACCGAAACCACACGAGTCATTTGTGAATCCGAACTACACGAGATTCACTTCCACAACATCGAGGTTAGCCGAACTACACGAGCCTTAGTAATCCGAAACCACACGAGATTACTACCTCAATAAGATGACCGAACTACACGAGTCACCATGAATCCGAACTACACGAGATTCATTCCAATAAGATGACCGAACTACACGCGTCATCGTGAATCCGAAAACACACGCGATCCACAATCTCAACACAGGAATGGTACTCGCATTTCCCACCGGTACTCGCATTTCCCGATAGTGTTACACCATACCGACATAACACTACTCCCTTGATGAAGTCAGCGGACCCCGAAGGTCATGCTCCACCAATCACAACACCGGATGAAGTCAGCGGACCCGAAGATCATGCTTCACCGATCACAACACCGGATGAAGTCAGCGGACCCGAAGATCATGCTTCACCGATCACAACACCGGATGAAGTCAGCGGACCCGAAGATCATGCTTCACCGATCACAACACCGGATGAAGTCAGCGGACCCGAAAGATCATGCTTCATCAAACAACCATACCATAATCGATCAAGAACCACCTATACCAAACATAGGTACCAAACAATAATTCTCCACAAGAGAACCCGACACACACCTCCCTTAACCGAAGGATTTCACCTTGCTCGCCAAACACGTCCATTATCTCTCAACGAGATTTACCACGTTACCACCTCGGTGATGATTCAAATCCAAACCATAAGTACAATTTATCCGAGATTGTACTCTACCACAAATCGACCCAACCAGGTCTCGACAACATTTTCCGGATCTACCAAAAGTATCATCCGAAATCTCACACTAAAACTTCCTCGTGCGGGAGTGTAACTCCCCCACTTAGAACCACGTTCCATACCCACAACTCGTACAACCGCACAATGCTACCACAGGTAGACTTTACCAACAATTGGGCTCACACGACCCATTACCACATCTTGCTCCAACCTTGAGCACACGAAGGATTTTAACCAACCCTTAAACACTTTGTACGAAAAGTGTACCGCAACACAATCGGAGTCGAACACCACGCTAGTAGGTATAAAAGGGGCACCTAATGTCGCTTCATAAAGACTCCATTACCAACACACATCGAGATTTAAAACACTCGATCTCAAGGGTTCCAACCAACCGACGAACCTCATGATTCGTCACTTCAACATGAAAGCGAACACGCGCTTAACAACCAAACACCAAAACCATTTCCGTGGCTTGGTAGAACGTTTCCCAAATACTAAGGAATGCTTGGTTGCACCAAGTCTTACGCCCTTCGCCCGTCAATCAATCATCAACATAGGGTACTTCCATTAGGAACGTCACCCATTGCATAACATGCACAACAAAGGCACGCAACTCAAACTCAAACGGCATTTAATAAATAATCAAAAGACATATTTATTAAAATGAAACGTACCTTAACGTCTCCTTGCCGCACCCGTCCCCGCTAACTTGGGACATTCCGACTTACGATGTCCTTCTTTTTGGCAATTGAAGCACACCATACCATCACCCTTTGGTACCGAACATTCCCAAGACTTGTGACCCCTCACGCCACAATTGTAACATCTAGCCGCACTAGAATCCGACATACCCGCTCGCGTACCACCCGTGCTCACACTCGGACCCTTAGCCCTCTTACTCGGAGCACCATAAGAAACGACCCTTCGTTCACTTGAAGGTTCACCCTTTTTCGATCGTGAATACGACTCGAAACCTCTAGCCAAGTCGAATAATTCCGAAAACGATTTCGCTTGACCCCGACTAATTTTACTTTTCAAGTCATCATTCAAGGTCCGATAGAAATCCCCCATCAACAAACGATCATTCCCCAAATACTCCGGACAAAAACGAGCCTTCGCCATAAAGGTCGTCTTGAGAGTACTCAAATCCATAGATCCTTGTCGCAAATTTCGCAACTCATTACGCAATTCCCACAAATCGGCCGAAGTCCGGAACTCCTCAAAGAATTCCTCCTTAAAGTCGTCCCACGATAAAGCCATAAACGTCTCGCCACCGACAAGATCAATCTTACCATCCAACCAATCCCTTGCCCTACCCCGCAACAAACTCGTAGCGAGTCTCGTCTTTCTCTCGGGAGGGCAATCAATAGTACGGAAACACCCTTCGACATCCGAAATCCAAGTTGTGCTTACCAAAGGATCCGGCTTTCCGTCATACATCGGGGGTTTAGTCCTCATGAAGCTCTTAAGATAACGCTCCATTTCACCACTACTTTGAAGTTCGGAATACTTCCTTTCCATTCTTTCTTCTAACGCACCCATTTGCTCCGCAACGGCGGCCGCAACCCTAGTGTTAAACTCCACGCCATTCGCCTCGGTCTCATTTCGCGTCGTCATTCTAAAGAATGCAAAACGATTAGTCCACGAACGTGTAAAACCGTACGCACGACACAGCCCCATCTTGCTAAACACTCATCGTACATCACTTGTTAGACACGATTTGCACCCGTAATAAGGTTTGCAAGTTCTTATTACGCACACATGCCGCATCGACTCGTTAGTACAACGACCGTCTCGCTCGATGATATACACAAACACAACCAAAATTCTACGCAGTACAAACACACGCGAGAATTATTATCACAACACAACAACATATTAATAATATCCGCATTACTAATATAAACGTTAGTCAACCTA
This sequence comes from Rutidosis leptorrhynchoides, assembly GCF_046630445.1. NCBI lineage: Eukaryota > Viridiplantae > Streptophyta > Magnoliopsida > Asterales > Asteraceae > Rutidosis > Rutidosis leptorrhynchoides. The sequence goes on from NC_092340.1 coordinate 208,244,666, forward strand.
TAGCCAAGGCACTAACCAAACCCATTCCGACCCGTAATCCTACAAGTCCCGCAACAATTTAAGCACACACAAGTCTAAGTCTAGGCACCTATCTCAAGTCACCTAAATCAATTAGACCATGCTCTGATACCACTTGTAACAACCCAAACCAACCCGCGATTAAATCGTGTAAAATTACAAACAAAAAAAAAAATTGCTGAGCTGCCACCTGGCGCGGCGCGCCATATAGGCCGCGCGGTGCGCCAAACCTGACTGTCCGAAAAGTCTTTAAATGCGAAAATGTTTGACTAGTTCCCGACATATTTAGGCGTAACGCTTTTAACCCCATGTTCCATATATAAAAACTAGCACGTTCTATTAATATAATTATGTTTACGAAGCGGGGCCCACATTGACCCAAATTACCCCTTAAGTACCAAAATACAATTTTCGACCATAAGACTTTTAATACAAAACAAAGCCGAGCATGGCGATTGGGGATACGCTACCCAATCCTAATAAATCCAAAAGCAAGCCTTCTACGCAAACTATGCAAGTCCTCTAATCCTCGCGCTTACCCGAGCCACCATCCGCATGCAATCTATTAAAAGAGTCAACAACGAGAGGGTAAGCTAACGTTTAGTGAATGATAATATACTACATACATATATATGTATAAAATGGACACGCCACAAAATAACAAATGCCGCATACCGAGGCATCCATATATAAGGTACTACACTAAGCATACCGTACGATCTCTAAGCAACGTGCTAAAGATACAACAACAATATAAGTTCACCAATGACGATGTGAACAACGCCAAATAGCTACACCCGGAGGGTTAGCTACAACACAACAATACATTAATATATAACAATATAAATGAACAAGGTTAACACCTTAACCCAATACCGAGAACCAAATACCACAATGAAGATTGGCCGAACTACACGAGCCTTAGTAATCCGAAACCACACGAGATTACTATCTTCACAACATCGAGGTTGGCCGAACTACACGAGCCTTAGTAATCCGAAACCACACGAGATTACTACCTCAATAAGATGACCGAACTACACGAGTCACCATGAATCCGAACTACACGAGATTCATTTTGATAAGATGACCGAACTACACGAGTCACCATGAATCCAAACTACACGAGATTCATTTTGATAAGATGACCGAACTACACGCGTCATCGTGAATCCGAACTACACGCGATTCACTTCTCCAACTCAAAACCCTTCGCCATTGGGGTTATAACATCCACATCACAACCACGTGTGATAGTGTACACACAAAACGTGTACCTCGCCAAATATGGTCAACCAAAACGCACAACCGTGCCAATTGGATCTAAATGCAAGTCTATCAAATCCACCTATATGTGAAGTGAGCTCTATAACCGAGAACCACTTCACCCGACCCGCACCCATCCTACACATACATATGCACATAGGATATTATCACTCACCTTGAAGTCTTGAAGAATGCTTCCAAGTAAACCGCAACTCGCCAATGGAAAATACCTAATCCATTATCACAATTACAACATTACACTTAGAGTGGATTCACAATTCAACCCAATTCAACCATTAGTGCAATTTCGACCCAAATGCACTTCCAAGCACAAACCGTGCCCAAACTAACCCATAATCACTAACACAAGTGAGAATGGTCCCAATATGTCAATTAAACTCGAACTCAAGTGTTAAACACGTGTCATACCCATTTTGACTCTTAAACCCTAATTTTGACCCATAAAGGTCAAAATCTCATCCTTTACAAGTTTTGACACCTAAACACATTTAACTCGGTTCTATACTTCAACTTAATCCATTTTGAGTTTATAAACATCATTAAATCGCCAATTGGGTCATAATTACCACCGAACCCTAATTTGACCCAAAGTCACAATTAGTCAACCATAATACCCTAAATGGGTTCCAATACTTCAATAATCACTATACCTAGTGATTAAACTCCAAACCAAAGCCTAATCAAGGCCAAATCGTCATCCAACCCAAAACCCGCCAAGTGACAAGAATAACTAGTCACCATAAATCCATTTCATCACCTAAAAGGGTTACACAACAATTTAACTCAAAACCCTAACTTGAATATCAAATCAAACAAATGAAATTCGGAGTTTGAGCTTACCAATACTATCACCGCGTAGTCAAGAACGAAAGGGACAACTTTAAAACCCGAGACTTTGAACAATTTGAGCTTCTTCTTCACCAAAACCTCCAATCTCTCTCTAGAATCACTCTCTCTCTCTCTAGATAGTTGGGAGTGATGAATGGATGCCAAAATGATCCAAAAGTGGATCTAAAACTGATATTATGGCCACAAATCCGTCCACAAGTGAAAGGACCATAATACCCTTCATTTAGACACTTAAAATGCTGAAAAAAACGCATCAGGCCCAATCGGCGCGCCGCGCCACAAGGTGGGGCGCCGCTCCACCCTGCAGGTCAGATTTCAGAAACTCGTTTTGGCCATAACTTTTTGACCGTAGCTCCGTTTTCGATGAATCAAATATCGTTGGAAACGTAATAAGATTTTCTTTCCAATGGTAAGGCTTTGAAACATCAACACAAACTTTATTTGAGGTTGAAAAGGTACGTACACACCTTGTACCTCAAACAACGTCCAGTTTCCTTCGACGGTCGAGCAAGCAACACCTACATGCTGTGCACACTCCATACACACATAGTACACCTTAAATACATTATGTACAATAAATATTTGGGTCTTACAATAACGAAGAAAACATTGGACAAAACTAAAAAGTGTTAGAAACAAACGAATTAATTAATTGGAATTGTGATAGGATTTCACGCTAACTGTTCCGACTAACTGTTCCCAGCTAACTGATTAACATTTAATTTATCGCAATTTACATTCTCGCAATTTTATTTATCGTCATTTAATTTCTGTTATTTACTTTTACGCACTTTAATCGGGACACGTATGCAAGGTTTCGACTTATCATATCGACCCATCTATATATATATTTCGGAACAACCATGGACACTCTATATGTGAAGGTGGGAGTTGGCTATACAGGGTTGGAGTTGATTCCAAAATATATATATGGTTTGAGTTGTGATCGACACTGAGACTGGTACACAGGTCACGATACGTATTATTTAATTCGAATATTATATATTTAATTTATATATGAAAGTATTGGACCATTGGACAATCGGACTATTAGACTGCTAACTTTGGACAATTAAAAATGAATTAAAATATTGATTATAACATATGAAACTAAACAATTCTTCAAGTTTGCCACTTGATTTCATCTTAAATCTCATTTGTACCTCGACAATTACAAACCGCGTTCAAATCTTTTCATGATTCTTGAAACACCTCAACCGAGAAGTTGAACCAACCGCACTTCATCTATGGAAGAAAAGATCTTAGCATAAATTCATGCACCTGAGAAACTCTCGAACCCAAATTCCTAGTTTAATACGTACCTGTGTTGAATCCTTTACCATTTATTAGCAAAAACAACCTTACGATTCCTTTTCAAGGTAGCCAATTTTGTCACAGCTCCACTTTGACTTCTCAGTGAGACTACTCCTATTATAATCTCGATATTTATACCTTGTCTTTTCGCCATCGTTACCGGGGAACCTTTCATACTCCGCCATGTTATCATCAACATTTAATCATCTAAAAACACAATTCGCCCAAAAACACCTCGGATTGATAATCGACGATTCAGATATGACTGCATTAAATGCAGAGGAAACAGTAAAATTTTAGATGGCCTAAATGGCCAAAAGTTTGATGATAAAGAAGGGAATGTTAGGAACGCTCGATAGAAAATTTAGTGCTGAAAAATGGATTGAGCTAACCGTGAAGGAAACAAAGAACAAATACAAGGAATGAACCTGCCTTCAAATAATGCAAATGATTCAGTGTCTGTTGAAACCGTCAGTATGAACCCTACTCCTTATTCTAAACTTTTTCAGATGATATTATTCATCATCATCTTATCTTAGATATTATAAGATATCTTCATATTTTCCGCTATACATATTCTCCAAATTTCTAAAGATATTTTCACAACTATTCCTATCTGCAATCATCTATCTCCCCGTAATATCTGCGTTACAACATAAAAGAAACTGTGTTAGTTTCTAAGTTCTAAAATCTTCGAGTTTAAATATGAATGTTTTGAAGTAGTGTTGGGAACTGATGCATGAATTAGTATAATATAATGAAACTTGATCAACTTCATTATATTACAGTAAGTCATGTTAAGTTTCTAATGGAATGTGATGATTCACAGTACCGTCATCATGTGCCATGTTACACGGCTCTTACATTCTATCCAATCCCCAAACGCATTAGGAACATATTGTCTTGATAGTTCGATCTTTTCCAGGATATTCTGGTAATTGAACAAATCAAAATTGTGCCATTACCATTTCTTTCTAAGAGCATTAGCTATGTTCATTCTGAATTACATACCTACGAATTTCAGACCATTGTTCGCTTGACTCGAGGACGGGAAGAGGAAACGAAAGAATGAAGACTCCAAACCAGAAATTGGAGTATAAATCGCAGCAAATCGAAGAAGCATTAACTATAGATGACAATAACTATAGAAGACAGAAGTAGGGACATCGGGATATAAGGAAAAATATAAAACCCAATAACAACCCTGAAACTACAAACCATGCATATCAATACATATTGCCACGTAAAGGCATGGGAAGATTAAAAACACTATAACCCCAAGATAATAGTAGAAGTAAATAAAATCTTCCGGTGGTAGATGGAAGAGAAGAATGACGGATGTGAAAATTAGGAGTATATCAAGAATCAGAATTGGATGGAACATATCGACGAATGTTTTGAAGTAGGAATTAAGGAGAAAGAGTAGAAGATGTGAGTTGTGAAAAAAAAAAAAAAAAAACAAGGAAACAAAGGAGTATATTTATAGTAAAATATCCGGCAGAAAAATCGAAACAGATTGCCGCATTAAATCAAAGAAGATCCTGATCGCCGAAGAACTAAATCTTATTACGTAAGATTTTCTTTAAATCCCATAAATTCCGGAAATCAATCTTAATCATGTCATTGGTTAAAACAATTCCATATTTACTCATTTCACCCTTTTGTGATAGCTTCACTCGTACGCTTCACATGATCGAATCGTTTTATCTATATCTCTAAATAATGATAAAACTCCATTATTACTTCATATTCGTCATGAGAACATTAATATTATTATTCATGACGACCTCTACCAAATTTCGGGGACGAAATTTTTTTAACGGGTGGGTACTGTAACGACCCGGAAATTTCCGACCAAATTTAAACCTTAATCTCTATAGGTTTCCGACACGATAAGCAAAATTCTGTAATGTAGAGTCTAGAAAGTTTGAAATCTAATTTTCGGTTACCTTTGACTACTTCCGACGATTCACGAACATTATTATAAATAAATATGTATATATTATAAATATATGAATATTTAATATTTTGGGTATACTTTAAATAATAGGAATTCAAAATGTGATATAACAATTAGAATAATTAAGTATTGTGTATTATTATAAATCTATTATTTTTATCAAATAAATATAAAATATATATTGGCTATTCATTAGATATCAACATATAATATAATATTACATAAATAATAAATGACTTTATATTAAATTACAAGGTTGAATATAACTGATATATTAACATTATTAACGTTACTTTCATTATTTTTATTATTAATATTTGTATTAGCAATATTATCAATAATATTATTACTATCAAAAATTTATATTAGTATTATCAACTACTAGTAATAATAAATGCTAATTATAAAAATTTAAGAACTAGATATATATATTTACATATAAATATTTAATCAAAAATATATAAACAATTTTATAAATAAATATAAACTGATAAAAAAAACCTAGATATAATTTGGATATACACACACGCAACATTACTGGTACTAGATTCTATCCTATATTTTTTTTTTTATCTTTTTCCTTTTCGTCCCTGTTATCCCGTGAACTATGGTCGGGTATCTCCAAGTATATATCAATCGATCCAAATTTTTTTGTTGAAAATCTGTCACTCCAGTTCCTTATCACTATCTCTATCAGTTACTAATTATAACTTATTCAAATTGTGGAATTAAAACTGAAATAGAAGCAGAAACAGTCGAACCCTCTGTATATGACACTTTATTACCAAAATTTGAATTCGATCTCTATTTCAAAAAGTAAAAATGTAGAGTTGCGAGGAATCCTTCACTAAAACTCTCTGTAAAATCTCAAGTTCCAACTTTTTCTAACGAATTCCAATTTTTGAGTCAAAATTATGAATTCAAAAGTCAACTGTATGTTCTTCGTTAAAATTCGAATATGTTTTGATGATTCAAATTCAAATTATGATCCCAATAGTTTCTATATAATGTTAGAAAACTATTTCGTGTTATGAAGTTTGGTTAAAACCTTATAAAAATCGAAACCCAATTCTTCTTCTTCTTCCTTTTTGGCGTCGAACAGTAACAGCAACAAAGGCTGTGTAATTTTTTTTTTTATTATTTATCTTTCGTTTTAATCTAAACTTAAAATTAGATACTTCTGTTCCATCATAAAGCTTTGTTGATTTGGGTACTAAACTCTGATTAAACTGATTTGAAGAAGAAAAGGAACTGTGAAAAACGGGTTATAAAATTTTAATTAGAGACTAAATCAGAAATACTGAACTGGAGGAATGGCAAGGTGTTGTGTCTGGTGACAGAGAGGTCGCGGGTTCAATACCCAGCAGTGGCGTTTTTTTAAAACCTATTATTTTGAGGTATAACAATGTTTATTATTATTATCTATTATTATTATTACTAATATCATCATCATTGCTAATATTATGTGAACTAATATTAATACCTTTAATATAATTAAAATTATTATCTTTATTGTTATTATTATTATCATTAGTTATTATTATCATTATTATTATTAACATCATTAAGGTTAATAATAGTAGTATCATTATAATCAAAATCACAATATTAGTACTATTATCATTATTTTTACAAATTATCATTCTAATCATTATCATTTTTTTTTTAAAAAAAATATCTTTTTATTAAATTTACATTTTAAACAAAATTATCATTTATTTTATCAATATTATTTTAGTATCATTATTATTGTTATTAAGATATTACAAATTATTATTAATTTAAGGAGTATCATTACCAATATTATTACAATAACACAACTCTTTATTCATTATCATTAGTAATATCATTTAATCAAATAAACACTTATATAAAATATATATATATATATAGAAATATATATAACAATTGAAATAATATATATAAACTTGTTCGGGTACGATAATATATTTTAATATATATAACTGATATAGGTTCGTGAATCCGAGGCCATCCTTAAACTTGATCAATGATGTTATATGTATTTTTACTACAAAATACAGTATGGTGAGTATATAGTTCCCTTTTAAACTTTAAATATTTTTGGGCTGAGAATACATGCGCTGTTTTTATAAATGATTTACGATATGGACACAAGTGATCAAAAATATAAATTCTACGTTGAGTTGTACCATGGCATATCTCTTTATACTTGGTAGCTAATATTTACGTGAGGAGCGTAAACGCGAATCCTGTTGATAGATCTATCGGGCCTGACAACCCCAACCGGGCTGGACGACCAACTTTTAACGGCTGCACAGTACTTCGTTTCGTTACTACACTTGGTACGGTGTAGGGTTTATTTAAGAGTATGCTGCTGTGATTTAAATGTTAAGTATGGTTACCAAGTGCTCAACGTCTTTTCTATACACGAGGAGTGTATTATGTATAAACTTAAATTCTTGTGGTCCATAGTTATTACGCTGCTAGCATCAAATCTATATCTCACCAACTTTATGTTGACGTTTTAAAGCATGTTATTCTCAGGTACGAATTAAGTCTTCCGCTGTGCATTTGCTCATGTTAAGGACAATACTTGGAGTCGATCATCGCAAAGGAACCAAATGTTGATGACTTCGTCCGGATGGATTAGGACGGGTCCTTTCATTATTATTATTATTATTATTATTATTATTATTATTATTATTATTATTATTATTATTATTATTATTATTATTATTGTTGTTGTTGTTGTTATTATTATTATTATTATTATTATTTATGATTGTTGTTATTTAGTAATATAATTAATAAGATTACTAGTATAATTAATATTATTATCATTTTTGATATTACTAATATTATTATTATCATTAAAAATATAATTTTATCACAAATATAAGTATTAATTATTATTTATTATTATTATTATAGTACAATTATGATTATGATTATTAATAAGTATTATATATTTATGAACTAAACTTGGAAATTATGGAAACTCTTATGATCTTGAATAAGATAAGTATTTAGATAAATATAAGATTTATATTGATTAGGATATAACTATGATCGTGCATACTGTAAACAAAGTATCTATACATATGTAAATATAGATATAAAACCGTTAAGTTCTTAAGATATTAATAAGTATTATTATTAATAATATTATTATTATTATGATCACTACTAATATTATATTGTTATTATCATTATTATTATTATCATTACTATTATTATCATTATTATTACTATCATTGTTATTATTATTTCAAATAAATATTTTAAATATATATCAATATAAAGTTTTTAATACCTAAGATGATATTTTCTAAACATCAAAATAGGATAATTATAATACATGACATATCTATTACTTTAAATCTGTTATATATATACATATAATTATACAAATTTTAAGTATTTAAAATGTATAAATAAATAGTTAATAAATTACTAAAATAAGAAATATATTAATATATACATTTGTTCGATTACGATTATGTGTATTAATATATATACAAATGATATAGGTTCGTGAATCTGAGGCCAACCCTGCATTGTTCAGTTCAGTCGTATGCATATTTTTACTACAAAATATCGTATCGTGAGTTTTATTACTCCCTTTTTATATATATTTTTGGGATTGAGAATATATGCGCTGCTTTTATAACTGTTTTACGAAATAGACACAAATACTTGAAACTACATTATATGGTTGAATTATTATACTGGATATCACCCTTTTAGCTTGGTAGCCTAAGAATTTAGGAACAGACCTCCAAATTGACGCGAATCGTGAAGATAGATCTATGGACTTTGACATGTCCCATCCGGGTTACGGATGCTTTAGTACTTTGATTTTATATACAGATGAGTGTATCTGTATTTTGGGGATATTCTAGATGCATTTGTTAATGTCGGTTACCAGGTGTTCACCATATGAATGATTTTTAATTCACAGGTTATGCGTACTATTTTGTACTCGGGTTACGTGTACAATTATATATTCGAAATTTTGTGGTCTATTAAAATGATGAAAATGAATGTTTATGATAACTAATGAACTCGCCAACCTTTTGGTTGACCCTTGAAAGCATGTTTATTCTCAGGTTTGAAAGAAATCTTCCGCTGTGCATTTGCTCATTTTAGAGATATTACTGGGAGTCATTCATGGCATATTTCAAAAGATGTTGCATTCGAGTCGTTGAGTTCAACAAGATTATTATTAAGTCATTTATAGTTTGGATATATTATGGAATGGTATGCATGCCTGTCAACTTTTGAGGATATGAAAGTTTATCTTTTAAAAACAAATGCAATGTTTGTAAAATGTATCATTTAGAGGTCAAGTACCTCGCGATGTAACCATATGTTATTGTATTCGTCCTTATGGTTTAGGACGGGTCTTGACAGCTGACAAGGACCTTTTCGATTCATTCGCCTCCATGATATATGTCTCATGGGACTCTGACAGAGTAGAAAAACTACCTAGTCATTTTAGCACTCATAGAGATATTTATATCCCGACTCCTGAAGTCATCAATGTATCATGAGGTAATACATATCTTTCAGTTAAAGACTCAACACCCTGATCCTGATTTTCAAGATCAAGATGAGAAGTAGTTTGGTCCAATGGATAAATTGCTTGGTCCAAAGGATGAGTCTGATAAATTTCCCAAAGGAATGTCATGTTGGCTCGTTTCTGTGGGACACGACAGAACTCCCTCATCGAGATAAGTCAAACCTCCAAGCCCTGTTTGACATTGAGGCTCTACGGAATCTTGTGGATAAAGTATATAAGGAGAATTTCCTTCTGATACGCAGGGTGCCTGTTCAAGATTTTTCGGCTCCCCTTCGACAATTTTGGAGTTCAATGATCGAGTTTCCTCTATCAATTGAGTCTGCGAAGACTTTACTTCAGAGGAAGATTTTATGTCCTTCACATATGTAGAAACATCCCTTTGGGTGGGATTTATTCTTAAATCCTGTTTAGGGTGGATGGGCTTGATGTTATTATTAGGTTGATCTAGTTTAGGGTGGATTTATTCTTACCATCCTTGCGTTTAGCGCTCTTGCCTACCAAAGCTTGCACCTCATTTTTTGTAGAGTTTGATGTTATTATTGGATGTGATACAGAGATCGGTGATGGAGTCCTAGAAGGCTCTAAGTCTTGGTCTGTATCAACAACAATGTCAGCTTGGTGTAGAATGATAGGATTGGAAGTCCTAGATCTAGTCATTCGGATTGGTGGAGTCTGAATCATCTCTCAGGTTTGTAACGCATCTTCTTCTTCGTTGGTTCAGGTAATGATTTAGTTGCTGATATGTCGTTTTCACTATCGTCAAGTGTAGATATGGTAGGTGTAACCCTAGTTAGACTAGGCTCACTGATTCTCACAAGTTGTGATGATCTGGTTACCCTAGGTCTTTTTGAGGTTTAACCTATGTGAAGGTTCAACTGATCCAGGTGGTTTCTAGGTTCCTCTCCAACCTCTTGGGCTGGAACCGCTGCTGGTTCAACTTGTGCTTGTTGTACCCGGTTCGGTAGAGGTGATCCTACTTCAATAAGATATGGATATATTCTAGTATCCATAGGATCAACTATCCTTAACAACCATACTGGAATTGGTTCTGTAAACATGTTATCAACAATGTTGGGTGTATTCATTTTCACCTCAGAGAATCTCACCATTCTTAGTCCTTGAGCAGAAGGGACCGGTATATTAGCATTCCTGCAAGAGGTTAGTGTATCATTTATGAATAAACAGCAAAACCTTTCACATGGAATGTACTTGTTTTGTGGTTTTTCCATTTGAGCTTGGACTAGATCCCATATCAGTTCAGCATAATTGGGATTCTCAACCCTTGTGAAAGAGTAGAACAACTTCAGCATATGAATTGTCATGCTATCTGTACTCTGGATGTCATCAGCAAGCATCTGTTGATGATCGAGAAGACCACGTACCACCTGTAATGAAGATACTTCTTTTGGAAGTGCCTTAATGGAACAGTTGTATCTCCACTGTATCCCAAGTCAAAGATTCAATTGAGCATTGCAGCATTTGATGGGAATGCTGGAGAATTGTTAACAACGAGAAGATGGAAGATCCTCCTAAATTCAGCCTTGGTGATAGATCTCCTTCCCTGAATTTCTCTCAGCGGAAAAGAGAAATGAACGAGTTCCCCTTCATGGTTTTCAGAAGATGGTTGAGTTTCCCCAATAAATCTAATAGATTCATGAAGAATCTCCAGATCCTGCTCAGGATCACTGACTGTGTAATTGAAAGCACCCCAGATCTGATGCTGTTCAAGTATGGCTAACCAGTAGTTTCTTGGGATGTTTTTTTTAGAGTTGATAAATAATTGTTCACCATTTGCTGCTTGATAAGAATAGAAGACCATAAGATGTTATGAATAATCAAATGTCTTTATTCTTATTTCTTCTCAACAAAAACTTTTATTACAAAATATTTACAAGTGTTTATAAATCATGAAATCCATTTAATATTTTGACTCATTGACTATTTGACTAATTCTCTCAACATTCATATCAATAAACACAATATTCATGAGTTAAGGTCCAAACAAGTCATTTGAGATCATGCAAGATTTGGATATATAAAGATTTATCAAACATACAATCCAAAATCAAACATCACTTAGCACTTTTCCAAAAAAGACCAGATTCGGATAAATGAGCATCTGACTTTTGTAAGTCTAAATCGGATACCAAATTTCTTATCACTTCAAATTCATGATCTAGATTGCATGTAAGAGATTCTGATACACAAGTTATAATTAAAGTATTGTAATCTAACCATTTTCATCAGATTCGGATATATGAGAATCTCATATATTTCAAGTTAAAACAAGTCAAATTTGGATACAATCATAATAATCAAACTTATGCACTTAATCATGTAATTCTAGTTATTCTATCATTAAATTCATCATCAAAATCACATTCAATCAAATAAAGAACAAATTCGCATGTTTTGTCAAGAACAGATCCGTATATATATATATATATATATATATATATATATATATATATATATATATATATATATATCAGATATAACAGATTCGGATACATCAGAATCTATCAAACTCTAAATAAACATGCGATCCAGGTCGTTATCATGCAATATCCACTTATCAATCATCAATTTATCCCAGATATACATCAACAATGTATATGAATATGTTCAAGTATATGAATTGGTATACTTATTCTAGATTCGCATATCTCAGGATTAGCCAATTATGTTATCTGATAATGCAAATATGGATATTTTCTATTTTATTAACCTTTAAACGACTCAGATCTATTCATTATTATGAAGAACTTGAATTAAAAGAAGATTAACCAAAGTGTCGATTTGAGATTGGTCATAGATTCGTATGCTGATGTCAGATTCAGATATAAGAGAATTTTGAAAATGTAAGAATTTTGACTTTTGACTCTTCTATTTATAGTTCGAATCCGAGGTCAAAGATGGGCCTATGCGAATCTGTTACCGAATGGGCTTTATAATCGAATGTTCAGTCCATTAAGTCAATTAATTCATTTTTACACAAATATTGGAGAATCCAAATGTATTAAACCATAAGTTTATCATTTTTCATCAAAATTAAGATTGAGAGAATCTGAGTTTTGGAAACATCCGAATCTGTACTGTTTGGTTGTTAGATTCGGATACATGTTAAACTTAACATTTATTCGTTAAAAATCAAATCTTTTTGGATTTTAAACTTTTCCAAATTTTAGGATTTTTCAAAGATTAAGATTTGTACTTATTGGTTTTGAACAACGTACAAATCTTAAGTGACACCAATTGTAAAACGGGTTGCATACTGAGATGTATACAAGCCAAAGTGAATTTTATGTTTTTATGTATTCACTTTCTGAAAATCAATTTTCTTGTCATTTTCTCCCATTTCTCCCCCTCAAAATGTGATATACAGTTAAGTAAATCATCATTTTGATCCTTCCAAAGAAAATTATAAACTCTACCTTGAATAAAGATTAGATATCAATTAGTTGCCTCCCCCTAGCATAACTATTGAAATTCATATCAAGGGAGATATCAATGATTCAAAAGCTCCCCCTAGAAAGATACTATCTAAATCATTGGAAGATCAGTTGCTCCCCCTAGAAATTATATACTCTCCCTAAACACAAGAGATCGGGATAAAGTACCGTGTGAATCAAGTAAATTAAGAACTATATGTAGCGACCCGACAAAATCGTCATTGACGGCGCCGTCTACTTAGGTCCTATTACGTGATCATAAGTCTTTAAAATGACGTTTGACCAAAATATGTCGCATTCATTTCAAATGTAAAGATGTTTCAAGTTTACAAAAGTAATTCAACATCTAGTGACGTTACAATGTTTTACGTACAAATGAAACCTATGCGACACAGTTTAAATGTAAAGTCAAAAGATGCTCCATGTATGCATGTATACTAGACATCCAAGCAAGTATCAAAATAGTGAGTGGAAGCATGTAACACATATCGTTCAAGGACCTGAGAAAAACATAGAAAATCTGTCAATGAAAACGTTGGTGAAATCATAGGTTTAGTAATTGCGTACGCAAGTAAGTTGAACCACAAGATTTATAACGTTGAAGTAATAGTAAGAACATTCTAAAAGTTGTTATCACGAGCACCCAATTATCAATGCTTAACTAACGTTACCCCATCACAAATAGTGTTAGAACATACACTGTTTCTCGAAAATATATTTCATCCGCATAACGGTAGCGAACCGTCCGAATGAGGGTTTTGATGGAATTCAACATAATAACAAGTTTCTTAAAGTTAATAAAATCATGAAACCAATTCATATTAAGTTATAACAAGCGGAAGCATGATTATTAAGAAAACAAGTTAATATGCATAACCATTTTAGTTGAATTCCATATAGTTAATATCAAGTCTTGAAAGATATGCTTACAAATAAGATGAGAAGATAAGAAATGTACCTCCTCAAGCTAGTTGAGGGTAGTTTTCAAGCAAGCAAGATGATGAAGAAGATGATGAAAATGGAGCTTCAAATGGATGAAACCTCAAGTGATTATACCCCAAACTTATCACCAACACTTTGCACTTTGGTTAGGATTTTGTCACACTTGAAAATGAACCTTCAAATAAACTCAAGACCACCTTCTTGGTGCCAAAAGAATTCGGCCAGAATTCCCAAGGAGAGAAAAATAGAGCTAATTTGATTTATTACTTGATATTTGATAAAATGCATGTGTCATTCTTTTGGTCAAGGAACAAATACATAAGGTGTTGTGCATTTTGAAACTCACAAACAAGCATGGGTGGACCTCTTGGTCCTCACAAAAACCGTCCCCCATGGGGTTTTTTATAAAATATTAGTCTTTAAATTTTATAAAACTAGTTCCATTTTAATTACCATGTATTTGTTACTTGTTCCATTTTAATTACCATTTTATAAAACCTTTTATAAAATGTATCATAACACAACTATTTAATCTTATAAATAATTAATTCCATATCATATAAATTATCCAAATAATTTATCTCAAGTAATAATATTTTAGAAAACCGATTTTCTAAAGTCCAAGTGTCGCGTATTTATTTAACGACCCAATCGTTAAGATTAAATACGTATAAGGTGTTGGTAAGTTTGTTATTGGGTATGACCCGACTTGGATCATAACACATTAGCCACATTAATTTAATATGTCTCTCGGGCATACGAAATACCATCAATCTCCCACTTGCACGAGTAACATAAGAAATTAATGCAAGTGACGGATACCACCTAACGACCGTCCATCACCCCCAATATGTTATGACTTTTGCCATTCAATAACATCATCCCTTTCGAGTTCCATCTCGATATGAATAGGCGAATCTTTTCATTACATCCTTTCATCCTAGATGTCATGTTAAATCCAAGAGACACAGAGTGATCACTCTCTTCTAGATTTAACTTTATCAGGCCTTAGACATCTGACTCTCAATGAATAAGAGGCATAAATTCCATCTTGACTACATACGTCCTAAATATATACCTTGCATTGTACCTGAGCTCTTCCTTATGAACCACCATATTTCAGAATAGCGAAGGAAAGAATCAAGGCACAATACTTGGTGAATATCCGAGTCCAATACGTATTTCAGGTCAGAGGATACAATGATATTCGCCTTTACTCAAGATTACCCGTGATCAACCACAAAGGCTCCATTTAGTAAATCTTGAGGGCGGGTCTTCCAATATTTGTTTCCTACAAATATCTATGAACCTTGGTTGCAACCTTGCCCCACATTCATCCCGTGAATGCATACCAATCCAAGTTCATAGTAGTCTAAACCTCACATTCGCTCCCACAAATGTGATCGACTACGGAATTTAGAATAATTACTTATTCATGGATAAAATATGCAAAATAGGAACATAACTCAAAATAAATTAATGCCATAATTATATAAATGAGTTTGAACAATTTCGTTCCGTTACAATACTTAAACAGATCATGACCAATCACTAGAATATCGAAGCCCTAATGCACAAACATGTCCTGCATGTTTTGGTCCATGTAAGAGCTTCGTGAGAGGATCCGCTATATTAAGATCTGTGTGAACTTTGCGAATACATATCTTTCCCTTTTCAACTTCATCCCTTATGTAGTTGAATCTCCGCTCAATGTGATGGGTCTTTTGGTGAGCACGAGGTTCTTTGATTTGAGCAATCGCTCCCTCGTTGTCACAAAAGATCTCAAGAGGGTCCTGAATGGAAGGGACTACTCCTAAGTCGTCGATGAATTTCTTCATCCATGCAGCTTCCTGAGCTGCCAATGATGCGGCGATGTACTCCGACTCTGTAGTGGATAATGCAACAACATCTTGTTTTGAACTCTTCCAAGAGACTGCACCTCCATTTAACGTGAAGACATAACCGGATTGTGATCGAGAATCATCTCGATCAGTTTGGAAACTCGCGTCCACGTAACCTTTTACAGCGAGTTCCTCCTCACCAGACCCGTATATAAGAAACATGTCCTTAGTCCTCCTAAGGTATTTCAATATACTTTTAACAGCAATCCAATGACTGTTTCCTGGGTTATTCTGGTATCTACTTGTCAGGCTAAGAGTGCATGACACATCCGGTCTAGTGCATATCATTGCATACATGATTGACCCAATAGCAGATGCATAAGGGACCTTCTTCATTCTCTCTTGTTCATCTTTCGTGGTAGGATACTGAGATGAACTGAGAGGCGTTCCTCTTTGAATAGGTACCAAACCTTTCTTAGAGTTGTCCATCTTGAACCTTTTCAAGATCTTTTCAATGTATGCACTTTGATTCAAACCTATCAGTTTCTTGGATCTATTCCTGTAGATCCCAATCCCTAAAACATATTATGCTTCTCCAAGATCCTTAATGGAGAAGCACTTACTTAGCCAAGTTTTAACTCCTTGCTTTGCCGGAATATCATTTCCAAATAACAATATATCATCCACATATAGTACAAGGAACATGATAGTGCTCCCACTAGCTTTCTTATATACACAAGCTTCATCTACATTTTTAATGAAGCCAAATTTCTCGGCTTCCTCATTAAAACGATGATTCCACATTCTAGATGCTTGTTTCAATCTGTAGATTGACTTCTTTAACTTGCATACCTTTTTAGGATATTTCGGATCAACAAAACCTTCAGGCTGAACCATATAGACATCTTCCACAAGATATCCATTTAGGAAAGCGGTCTTGACATCCATTTGCCATATTTCATAATCATAATGAGCAGCAATGGCAAACAATATCCTAATAGACTTTAGCATTGCCACAGGCGAAAAAGTTTCATCATAGTCAACCCCTTGAGTTTGAGTGAAACCTTTTGCTACAAGTCTTGCTTTATATGTATCCAAGTTTCCATGTATGTCTGTTTTCATTTTTAAAAGCCATTTACAATCAACTAGCCTTGAGCCAGTAGGTTGTACAACCAGTTCCCAAACTTGGTTGTCATACATGGATTGCATCTCAGCGTTCATGGCTTCCTGCCATTTATCCTTATCAGTCCTCGACAAAGCATCTTGGTAGTTTGTTGTTTCATCCAAATCAACCACATAGCAACCATCCATGAGAAACCCATATCTCTCAGGAGGATTACTAATCCTACTAGATTTGCGAATGTCTTGTGTATTTTGATCATCCATCTGATCACTCTCAACATTTTCATGTTGAGTGCTAGTGTCAGCCAATTGTGTATCATCTACTTGATCTTGAACCTCTTCAAGATCTATCTTCCTTTCACTATTTCCTTCCATTAGGAACTTAGTTTCAAGGAATTCAGCCTTTCGAGCAACAAATACATTTTGCTCGGTTGGATCATAGAAATAGTATCCCATATCATCCTTGGGATATCCTATGAAGATACACTTCGTGGATCGAGCATTCAACTTATTAGGGACGTAACGCTTAGGATAAGCTTCACATCCCCATACCTTTAAGTATGATAGAGATGGAGGTTTTCCAAACCACATCTCATGAGGTGTTCGTTCCACTTTCTTGGTTGGGGCCATATTTAAAATACGAGCCGCAGAGCATAGACAGTAACCCCAAAATGATTGAGGTAACGAGCTTCTAGCCATCATAGATCGAACCATATCCATTAGGGTTCGGTTCCTCCTTTCGGAAACTCCATTAAGTTGTGGTGTCCCGGGTGGAGTAAGTTGCGAGATAATCCCACAACTTCTAAGATGATCTTGGAAAGCATCACTTAGGTATTCACCTCCTCTATCGGTACGAAGTACCTTGATTGTCTTATTGAGTTAATTTTGTACTTCGTTTTGATATTCCTTGAATGCCTCAAAAGTTTCGTCCTTATGTCTTAATAAGTAGACATATCCGAAACGACTGAAGTCATCAATGAAAGTAACGAAGTATCTTTCACCATTCCTAGTTATAGGCTTAAAGGGTCCACATACATCCGAGTGTATTAATCCCAATAAGTCCTTAGACCTTTCATAGGTCCCTTTGAAAGGTGCTCTAGTCATTTTGCCTTGTAAGCAAGACTCACATACATCAAACGAGTCTAGTTCATTTGATTTCAAAAGTCCATTCTTATGAAGTGTATGCATTTAGTTCTTGTTTATGTGACCAAGGTGACAATGCCATAAGTAGGAATCACTCAAATCCCTTTTGAGTTTCTTGATGTTTGTATGGAACATTGAGCTACTGCATGAAGTGACATTATGAACCAATTCATAAATACCATTCGAAGGTGAAGCCTTAAAATAGAACACATTATCTAAAGAAACATGGATATCATCATTAATGAAATTAAAATTTAAAACCACATTGTTTCAAACGGGATACAGAAATAATGTTTCGAGATAAATCGGGTGCATACAAAACATTTTTCAAAATAAGCTCCAAACCACTTGGTAGCTTTAAAACAAAGTCTCCTTGAGCTTTTACTTGCACCCTTGCTCCATTTCCCATGAAGAGACTTGTCGTTCCCGCTTCTCGATCACTTCTTTTGAACCCCTGCAAAGAATTGCAAATATGAGTTCCACATCCTGTGTCTAATACCCATGTATTAGAAGAAGTAATACTAAGCTCAATGTATACCATATATACATTACCTGAGGTTTGCCCTGCATCCCTCTTTTTCTTCAACTCCTTAAGGTAGACCGGGTAGTTTCGTTTCCAGTGACCCATTTCACCGCAACCGAAGCACGGATCTTCCTTGGGGTTAGCTTTACCGGCAACCTTTTGCTTCTTGTTTTTGGTTGGGGTAACCATCTTCCCCTTTCCCTTGCCCTTGCCTTGGTAGGCGGGTCCTTTCCTCTTAGCCGCCTTTGGCTTAGAAGTGTTATGGTTTTTGGACCCGCCTTCATTGATCGTAAACACGGGTGAAGCCCTTTTTCCCATGCTTGCTTCTGCCGTCTTAAGCATGGCATGTAATTCGCCAATGCTTTTATCCCAACCATTCATGTTATAGTTTAACATGAATGTGTCAAACCTCTTTGACAATGAGTTAAGGATAAGGTCCGTGGCTAATTCATTAGACACGTTGCAATTTTGACGGTTTGCTCGATCAATGAGGCTTTTCATCTTAAGGACATAAGATGAAACGGATTGGGTGTCGTCCATCCGACATGCATGAAGCGCTCGGACCGTTTCAAAGTGCTCGACATGAGCTTGTTGAAGGAACATCTCCTTCAATTGTGTGATCATGTCATATGCACTATGATGCTTGAAATCCTTTTGGAGTTCGGGTATCATAGTCCCAAGCATGAGGCAAGAAACTTGCAACGAATCGGTGCAATATTTCTCCCAATAAGCCATGGCTTCCGTATCATCCTTGTCCGGTTGATCGGGAATGGGGTCTTCCAACACATACGCCCTGTCCTCAAGTTTGAGGACTATTCTTAGATTGCGGAACCAATCCATGAAGTTTGTATGGTTGAGTTTTTCCTTTTCGAGGATTGACCTCAACGATAGGTTGTTAAAGTTGATAGGTGCGTTAGGAATGTTGTTGTTGTTATTGGCGGCCATCTACAAAATTTAACAAAGTTGTTTAAGTATTAATTTTAATTTAACAATCAATACCCTTTAAATCTAATTGATATTTATTAAATTTTGGAATCCAACGGTAAACCAAATTTCGGTTAGGTGACCTTTATCCCGTCATTTGATTTAGCTAGGTAGTCATTATATGACAATTGCAATCCTTTTGCAACTTCCAAGTTATGGGATCATGCAATCCTTTTGCATGGCATATTATTCCATCAACGCCTATTTGTTCATCATGCTTCGGTGACCCTAAGTTCATGATTCCCAAATCAAGTCGTCCTACTTGTGCTAACGTGTAAATTCAACATACTAGTGGTTAGGTGACCTTTATCCCACAAGTGTGCAAAATTCACCTCAATCATATTAGTTTGCTCATAACGGTTAGGTGACCTTTATCCCATTAAGAGTTCCCTAATATTTTTAAGTGTTTGCACAAAAGGATGGCATTTAACTTGTTTGCCTTGTTTGTTAAAGGGATTTTAAGTTTCATAATTTCTAGTTTGAGAAAACTTTTATGCCATACACCAACATGCATTTAGTGTATGGTATTTATGAAAATCCATTTACATGTTATGTAATAAAGATATTTCATTACTTTGATATAAACCGTTTTATATGTGCAATCCGTTTCTTGTTCTTAATAACCATTTATTAGCGTCTTTAGCCATTTCAATTTAACCGATTAAATTGTAGTTTGGTACATTTCATGTTGTTAATAATTTAACCAATTAAATAGTAGTTTTGCTTGTTGTTAACTTGTGTGATAACTTGTTGTAGTAACATACACAATCCACAATCATACAAGAAATTAAAACAACCACGCATGCAAAACAAATGTTCACAATCAAGCCTTTTGGTAGACATTTTATTTAGCCGAAAACAAAATGCCACCGGGTAATGGGTCATAACACAAAGTAGGAGATTTTACCACTCCCACTTAATCTTGCATCCAAGTAGATTCTTCTTGTGTTCTTCCTTTGGCACCATCCTTTCATCTTCATTTTTACAAAAAATATATCCTAATACATTTTTCTAAAATGAAAATATAACCTAATCTATTTTACATACCAAATATGAAATAAATTACATAACCAAAATTAATATTACATGCCAAATGAATAATTAATTTTACAAACCAAATGAATGAATATTACAACCATATCAATTGAGTAATAAATCAACCAAATAAGCATTCATTCAAACACATGGTCATGGCTAGATTGTGAACTTACAACATACAACAAAATTGACCAATTTGCAAGTTCCAAACCCACTTTTGGAACCCTTAAAATTCAGCCAAAATCATGAACCCACCCAAACCCGAATATTTTTACATTCTACTTTCATGCATGTACATAGAATGCAAAGTTGGTGGGTTTTAAAGACCATATATAAGAAGCATATTTCATTGACTTCGGCTCTAGATACCATTGATTGAATTCAACATAATAACAAGTTTCTTAATGTTAATAAAATCATGAAACCAATTCATATTAAGTTATAACAAGCGGAAGCATGATTATTAAGAAAACAAGTTAATATGCATAACCATTTTAGTTGAATTCCATATAGTTAATATCAAGTCTTGAAAGATATGCTTACAAATAAGATGAGAAGATAAGAAATGTACCTCCTCAAGCTAGTTGAGGGTAGTTTTCAAGCAAGCAAGATGATGAAGAAGATGATGAAAATGGAGCTTCAAATGGATGAAACCTCAAGTGATTATACCCCAAACTTATCACCAACACTTTGCACTTTGGTTAGGATTTTGTCACACTTGAAAATGAACCTTCAAATAAACTCAAGACCACCTTCTTGGTGCCAAAAGAATTCGGCCAGAATTCCCAAGGAGAGAAAAAGAGAGCTAATTTGATTTATTACTTGATATTTGATAAAATGCATGTGTCATTCTTTTGGTCAAGGAACAAATACATAAGGTGTTGTGCATTTTGAAACTCACAAACAAGCATGGGTGGACCTCTTGGTCCTCACAAAAACCGTCCCGCATGGGGTTTTTTATAAAATATTAGCCTTTAAATTTTATAAAACTAGTTCCATTTTAATTACCATGTATTTGTTACTTGTTCCATTTTAATTACCATTTTATAAAACCTTTTATAAAATGTATCATAACACAACTATTTAATCTTATAAATAATTAATTCCATATCATATAAATTATCCAAATAATTTATCTCAAGTAATAATATTTTAGAAAACCGATTTTCTAAAGTCCAAGTGTCGCGTATTTATTTAACGACCCAATCGTTAAGATTAAATACATATAAGGTGTTGGTAAGTTTGTTATTGGGTATGACCCGACTTGGATCATAACACATTAGCCACATTAATTTAATATGTCTCTCGGGCATACGAAATACCATCAGGTTTGTCAAACCCATATGGTGAAGTGACCCGAACTTTTCCATGTTTATATATATTAAATGAAATTGATATTTACATGATTAAGTGTTTCCAACATGTTAAGCAATCAAACTTGTTAAGACTTGATTAATTGAAATAGGTTTCATATAGACAATTGACCACCCAAGTTGACCGGTGATTCATGAACGTTAAAACTTGTAAAAACTAAATGATGACATATATATGGATATATATATATATATATATATATATATATATATAGTTAACATGATATTATGATAAGTAAAAATATCATTAAGTATATTAACATGGAAAAGTTCGGGTCACTACAGTACCTACCCGTTAAATAAATTTCGTCCCGAAATTTTAAGCAGTTGGAGGTGTTGACGTATCTTCTGGAAATAAGTGCGGGTATTTCTTCATCCGATCTTCTCATTCCCAGGTGAACTCGGGTCCTCTACGAGCATTCCATCGAACCATAACAATTGGTATCTTGTTTTGTTTAAGTCTTTTAACCTCACGATCCATTATTTCGACGGGTTCTTCGATGAATTGAAGTTTTTCGTTGATTTGGATTTCGTCTAACGGAATAGTGAGATCTTCTTTAGCAAAACATTTCTTCAAATTCGAGACGTGGAAAGTGTTATGTACAGCCGCGAGTTGTTGAGGTAACTCAAGTCGGTAAGCTACTGGTCCGACACGATCAATAATCTTGAATGGTCCAATATACCTTGGATTTAATTTCCCTCGTTTACCAAATCGAAGAACGCCTTTCCAAGGTGCAACCTTAAGCATGACCATCTCTCCAATTTCAAATTCTATATCTTTTCTTTTAATGTAGGTGTAGCTCTTTTGTCGACTTTGGGCGGTTTTCAACCGTTGTTGAATTTGGATGATCTTCTCGGTTGTTTCTTGTATTATCTCCGGACCCGTAAACTGTCTATCTCCCACTTCACTCCAACAAATCGGAGACCTGGACTTTCTACCATAAAGTGCTTTAAATGGTGCCATCTCAATGCTTGAATGGTAGCTGTTGTTGTAGGAAAATTCTGTTAACGGTAGATGTCGATCCCAACTGTTTCCGAAATCAAAACACATGCTCGTAGCATGTCTTCAAGTGTTTGTATCGTCCTTTCGCTCTGCCCATCAGTTTGTGGATGATAGGTAGTACTCATGTCTAGACGAGTTCCTAATGCTTGCTGTAATATCTGCCAGAATCTTGAAATAAATCTGCCATCCCTATCCGAGATAATAGAGATTGGTATTCCATGTCTGGAGACAACTTCCTTCAAATACAGTCGTGCTAACTTCTCCATCTTGTCATCTTCTCTTATTGGCAGGAAGTGTGCTGATTTGGTGAGACGATCAACTATTACCCAAATAGTATCAAAACCACTTGCAGTCCTTGGCAATTTAGTGATGAAATCCATGGTAATGTTTTCCCATTTCCATTCCGGGATTTCGGGTTGTTGAAGTAGACCTGATGGTTTCTGATGCTTCGCTTTGACCTTAGAACACGTCAAACATTCTCCTACGTATTTAGCAACATCGGCTTTCATACCTGGCCACCAAAAATGTTTCTTGAGATCCTTGTACATCTTCCCCGTTCCAGGATGTATTGAGTATCTGGTTTTATGAGCTTCTCTAAGTACCATTTCTCTCATATCTCCAAATTTTGGTACCCAAATTCTTTCAGCCCTATACCGGGTTCCGTCTTCCCGAATATTAAGATGCTTCTCCGATCCTTTGGGTATTTCATTCTTTAAATTTCCCTCTTTTAAAACTCCTTGTTGCGCCTCCTTTATTTGAGTAGTAAGGTTATTGTGAATCATTATATTCATAGATTTTACACGAATGGGTTCTCTGTCCTTTCTGCTCAAGGCGTCGGCTACCACATTTGCCTTCCCTGGGTGGTAACGAATCTCAAAGTCGTAATCATTCAACAATTCAATCCATCTGCGCTGCCTCATATTCAGTTGTTTTTGATTAAATATGTGTTGAAGACTTTTGTGGTCGGTATATATAATACTTTTGACCCCATATAAGTAGTGCCTCCAAGTCTTTAATGCAAAAACAACCGCGCCTAATTCCAAATCATGCGTCGTATAATTTTGCTCGTGAATCTTCAATTGTCTAGACGCATAAGCAATTACCTTCGTTCGTTGCATTAATACACAACCGAGACCTTGCTTTGAGGCGTCACAATATATCACAAAATCATCATTCCCTTCACGTAATGACAATATAGGTGTCGTAGTTAACTTTTTCTTCAACAATTGAAATGCTTTCTCTTGTTCATCCTTCCATTCAAATTTCTTCCCTTTATGCGTTAATGCAGTCAAGGGTTTTGCTATTTTGGAAAAATCTCGGATGAATCTCCTGTAATAACCAGCCAGCTCTAAAAATTGGCGTATGTGTTTCGGAGTTTTCGGGGTTTCCCACTTTTCAACGGTTTCGATCTTTGCTGGATCCACCTGAATACCTTCTTTGTTCACTATGTGACCGAGGAATTGAACTTCTTCCAGCCAAAATGCACACTTTGAAAACTTAGCGTACAGTTTTTCTTTTCTCAGTAACTCTAGCACTTTTCTCAAATGTTCCTCGTGCTCTTGATCATTCTTCGAGTAAATAAGTATGTCATCGATGAAAACAATGACAAACTTGTCAAGATATGGCCCACACACTCGATTCATGAGGTCCATGAACACAGCCGGTGCGTTAGTCAATCCAAACGGCATAACCATAAACTCGTAATGACTGTAACGCATCCTAAAAGCAGTCTTTGGAATATCATCCTCCTTCACCCTCATTTGATGATATCCAGAACGTAAATCGATCTTCGAATAAATAGATGAGCCTTGTAGTTGATCAAATAAGTCGTCGATTCTCGGTAGTGGGTAGCGGTTCTTGATGGTAAGTTTGTTTAACTCTCGGTAGTCGATACACAACCTAAATGTACCATCCTTCTTCTTGACAAACAAAACAGGAGCTCCCCACGGTGATGTGCTTGGTCGAATGAAACTACGCTATAAAAGTTCTTGTAATTGGCTCTGAAGTTCCTTCATTTCGCTAGGTGCGAGTCTGTATGGAGCACGAGCTATTGGTGCTGCTCCCGGTACAAGGTCTATTTGAAATTCAACGGATCGGTGTGGAGGTAGTCTCGGTAATTCTTTCGGAAATACATCGGGAAATTCTTTTGCGACGGGAATATCATTGATGTTCTTTTCTTCGGAATTGACTTTCTCGACGTGTGCTAGCACAGCATCGCAACCTTTTCTTATTAGTTTTTGTGCCTTCAGGTTATTAATAAGATTTAACTTCGCGTTGTTATTTTCTCCGTACACCATTAAGGGTTTTCCTTTTTCTCGTATAATTCGAATTGCATTTTTGTAACAAACGATCTCTGCTTTCACTTCTTTCAACCAGTCGATACCGATTATCACATCAAAACTCCCTAACTCTACTGGTATCAAGTCAATCTTAAATGTTTCGCTAACCAGTTTAATTTCTCGATTCCGACATATATTATCTGCTGAAATTAATTTACCATTTGCTAATTCGAGTAAAAATTTACTATCCAAAGGCGTCAATGGGCAACTTAATTTAGCACAAAATTCTCTACTCATATAGCTTCTATCTGCACCCGAATCAAATAAAACATAAGCAGATTTATCTTCA
Source organism: Rutidosis leptorrhynchoides (assembly GCF_046630445.1). Taxonomy (NCBI): domain Eukaryota; kingdom Viridiplantae; phylum Streptophyta; class Magnoliopsida; order Asterales; family Asteraceae; genus Rutidosis; species Rutidosis leptorrhynchoides. The sequence goes on from NC_092340.1 coordinate 208,270,707, forward strand.
ATAAGAAACGTACCCGTAACAAGCTCCGGGTCTTCCTGTGCTTCTGCCGCATTAATATTGAAAACTCTTCCACGGCCTTGCCCATTAGTATTCCCCTGATTCGGGAAATTTCTAATAATGTGGCCCGGTTTTCCACATTTATAACAAACAGCGTTGGTATTACTTGCTCTGACACTTTTCGTTTCGGCATTACTTGTTCTGACATTATTTGTTCTTTTAGTTCTGTTAAACTTTGGTCCGTAGACCTCACACTTTGTCGCGCTATGACCATTTCTTTTACACCTGTTGCAAAATGTCGTGCAAAACCCCTGATGAGTTTCTTCACACCTATGACATGGCTGTTTTTGGTTTTTGTTGCCGTTGTTGTTATTGAAGTTGTTGCTGGGATTGTTATTGTTGTTGAAACGGTTGTTGTAGTTGTAAAATTTTTAATAATATACTAGTAATAATTTTATTATTAATGATAATGATAATAATAACTATAGAATTTATAACAATAATATTAATAATAATAATAATAATAATATTAATTATAATAATACTAATATCATTAATGATAATAATAATATTAGTAATAATAATACTATAATAATTTATTTATATCAATTTCATATCTATATGTAGTATATTGAAAATAATAATATTATTAATACTGATTTTAATATTAATATTACTATTGATAATAATAATGAAAATAATGATAATTATATTCGAATTTGTAACTTGATTTAATATATTACAATTTATTATTATTTACTAATTATATAATATATTGAATTTTTAATATTTATTACATATATATACATATACATTACAACATATAATATTACAATTTATAAATTCCAATTACCATGTATATATATACACACATATCTATTTACAATTTATTGTTCGAGAATCGTCAGGAGTAGTTAAAGTTAAATGCATTCATAAAAAATATATTTCTAACATTTTGAGACTCGGTCTATCAGACTTTGCTTATCGTGTCGGAATTATATAAAGATTAAGTTTAAATTTGGTCAGAAATTCCCGGGTCATCACAGTACCTACCCGTTAAAGAAATTTCGTCCCGAAATTTAAGTGAGGTGGTCATGGCTTATAATAAAAATGTTTTCATGACGAATATGAGTTGATAAATTGAGTTTTATCATCATTGAGTAATATGGATAAAAATAATTCGTTTATTCGAAAAGTACGAATGAAGCTATCACCAAAGAGTGAAATAGGAAAATAAAGATTTATCTTAACTTTTGACAGAGTCAGGGTTGAATTCCGGAATTCAAGGGATTTAAAGAAAATCTTCGAAATCTAAAAGATTTGATTCTTCGACGAATAAGGAAATTAAGATCTCTATATTTTAATACGGTGATCTGCATCGATTACTCTGTCTGATATTTCCATTATAAATTAAACTTTTTCCGTTCCATTATTCTCACCATTCCTATACTTTCTTTCTTAGTTCATACATCCAAAAGATTGTGATAATGCTTAATCTATTTCTAATCCTTGATATTTTTCTAATTATCATTTCTGTCATCCCTCTTTTCAATCTTTCTACCAGAAAAATCTGCTTACTTCTATTATTACCTTGGAGTGATACTATTCTTAATTCTACCGTGTCCTTATATTGCTATTCATTTTAATATTTATGGTTTGTAACCTCTGTGTTGTTATTGGTCTTTATATTTTCTCTTATATTTTGGATCTCTTTGCCTTTTTATTATCCTCTCGACCTCTAGTAAAGCGAGCAACGTTCCAGAATTCGTAAGTAAGGAGTTTTTGAATGAACTTAATGTTCTAACCAAGAAAGAACATAATAGCACGATTTGATTTGTCAAATTACCAGAATCATTGAGAATATAACTATCAAGAATATACTTTCTTGATATGTTCAGAAGTTAAGCAGAATGAAAGAGTTATGTAACATGACACATGATGACGTTATGATCTGTGAATCATCACGTTCCATTAGAAACGCAGCATGACTTACTGTAATATAATCACGTTGATCAAGTGTCATTATATTATACTAACTCATGCATCAGTTCCCAACATTACTTCAATAACATTCATATTTTAAGCTCGAAAGTTTACAGAATATAGAAACTAACAGTTTCTATATGATGTAACACTGATAGCAAGAAGAGATTAATGATTTCAGATAAGACAGTTATGAAAATATCTTCAGAAATATGGAGGATATTTATAATGAAAGATACGATGATATCTTGGAATTTCTAATATCGATGGATGATGAAGAAGATTTATCCGTAAGGGTTTAGATTCGGAAGCAAGGTATTCGCTAAAGATTTCATCAGAAAAAGAATCATCAGATTCTTTAAATATAGAGTTTGGTCCTTGTATTTGTCCTTGGTCTCCTTCGTGGTTAGCTCAATCCGTTTTCCAGTTTCAACTTTTCTGAGCTTTTCCAACATCCTATTCTTTATCATCAAACTTCCGACGATTAAGGTCGTTTGCGCTTGTCTTCAGTTTCTGCTGCTTCATTCAGCTTTTTCAACATACAGAGTATTGATTTGTAGACTGAGGTCTTTTCAGGATTTCAGATGAAAGATCATAATTCTAAGAGATGAATGTTATACATATAACTATTGATGTAGCTATGCTGTGAGTTTTCAAAGTACTGATTGCTGATTCCCGGTAATTGGTATGGCAATTCTTGTTACAAGAAGCGGATGAGTACATGATGAGACTTCAATAGATAAATATAGTGATTTGTCGGAGAGATTTAAACCAAGAAGCAACGAGGTTGCTGGTACGTCTGCTGGTAATATGGTGGAATATAAAATAATTCTTCGGTATCAAAAGGGTAATCATATATATCAGGATTATAGTAAGGCTACTTCGAATGAAAAGTCGAAGTTGACTTGCTGGAGCTATGACAAAATTGGCTACTTTGAAAAAGGGATTGCAAAGTTATTTTGGGTAATAATAACGCTAATAATTTAGTACAGATACGTGTTAAACGTTTATTCAGATTCCGGGTATTTTCAGGTGCATAACTATATGCATAAATCTTTCTTTCCGTAGATGAAGTGCGGTTGGTTCATCCTCTCGTTTGAGGTGTTTTCAAGAATCGTGAAAAGTTTGAACGCGGATTGTAATCGTCAAGATACAAATGAGGTTTAAGATGAGATCAAGTGGCAAACTTGAAGAATTGTTTAGTTTCATATATTATAATCAATATTTTAATTCATTTTAATTGTCCAATGTTATTAGTCCACAGTCGATAGTCCACAGTTGACAGTCCAATAATTCATATATAGTTTAATATATAATATTTGAATTAATTAATACGTATCGTGACCCGTGTACATGTCTCAGACTCGATCACAACTCAAACTATATATATTAATGTAGAATCAACCTCAACCCTGTATAGCTATCTCCCGCATTACTGTATATAGAGTGTCTATGGTTATTCCAAATAATATATATAGATGGGTCGATATGACATGTCAAAATCTTGTATACGTGTCCCGATATTTAAAGTGCGTAAAATAAATAACAAAAATTAAATGACGATAAATAAAATTGTGATAATTAAATTGCGATAAATAAACTGCGATAAATAGAATGTAATCAGTTAGCTAGGAACAGTTAGCTGGAAACAGTTAGCGTGGTTTCTTAACAAAATTTTATATTGTTAATTAGTCTGTTTCTAATCAATTTTTATCGTGTCCATTATTTCTTCATTATGCCACTTGTTGGATGCTGATAGGTCAAAATCCAAATATGAAATTGAATTTGAATGAAAATAGTTATTCTTTGGTGAACGGATACGTATATCGGTGGTTGTAAATATGATAGTAAATGATCGTTGGATCAAATTCGAAGAATGTACAGTATAACTTATTAATGCGAAATCCAAATATTTCTAGGTTATTACCTACCCGTTAAAATATTTTCACCATTAACAGTTTGTACAAAAGGATTTTTAGTTAAAATCTTTATGAAAATATACTTACATATATATATTTTCTTCAGATGTAATTATGGATTTAATGAGTCAATGTGATATTAAACTCACCAGATTTACGGCTAGAATTAGAGTACATAATCTCTAAAACATTAGAGATTATATAATCACCATGAAGGACGAAGATAGTTTATGTAGAACGATTCGTAGAACGATGATTATGTTTGAGGTATAGATTACGAGGTTGAGACGTTTGATAATGTTGTTGTTGTTGTTAGTACTGGTTATGCTGCTGGTGCTGCTGATGGTGGTACTGTTGCTATTGGTGCTACAAGTGTTGTTGGTGCTAAGGTTGGTGATGATGTTGGTGTAGTAAGTATAGCTTGTAAATCATGCACCATTCTTGTCAGGGTTTCTATCCTACCTTCTATCATTTCTATCCATCCACTCATCTGATTCGATAGATCTTGATTATCAATTCAAAGTTCCCTAACTTCTTCTAATATTCCCCTTCGATTGGTATTTGAAAGTAGAGGTTGAATATTTTCTGAGATTGCAGTAATGCGACCTTCGAGGTGGAAAACTTTAGCAAGCAGGGTGAATACAGTGTTGCACATAGGTTCACCGGTGAGTACATCGTTTTCTCTGATGTTAGGAGGTAAATTTGGTTCGCGGTAGGGCTCGCCTTCTTCATTTCTCCATCGAGTAAGTAAGTCTCAGACCCACCCCCATCTCCTCCAGAAAGAAAAATAGCTAAACAGTGGAGACACTTCGGGTTCATTGACTTCGGAGTCTACTTCAATACGCATCTCGAAATTGCTTCCAGAACTAATGGAATCCAAGCTAGGTGTAGGATCCATCTCTTATGATCAGTTAGAGGATTTTCGATATGAAATGATTTTCGGTTATCGGATAATATTCTAATTATATAGAATATCTAATATAGTACAGAAGATCCCGTAGATTACGGAGGAAATTAACGAAATGTGTCAGATAAAGTCTACAGTAACAGATACGCTAAGATATAAATTAGCAGATATGCTAAGATATGAATTTTTGTCTATACACTAATCATGCAATCAATGCAATAAGATGTGTCTAGACTAAGGATGATAAGTAAGTGATTCTCTAAGAATGATAAGCAGGTAATTTTCGACACGAAATGATAAGCAAAACTTTTGACATGCAGACACGGTCGGATTCCAGACTCACTAATGCATCTAAACAGCTATCAGTTAGACACACTAATGCAAGACCTTGTTCGCTAAGACCACTTCTCTGATACCAACTGTTGGAACCCATCCTAATCCATCCGGACGAAGTCCATATCAATTATAAATGATTCACAACAGTTGGTTACATCGCAAGGTACTTGACCTCTATATGATACATTTTACAAACATTGCATTCATTTTTTTTGAAAAGACAATCTTTCATTACATCGAAAGTTGACGGCATGCATACCATTTCATAATATATCAAACTATAATTGACTTAATAATAATCTTGATGAAGTCGACGACTCGAATGCAACGTCTTTTGAAATATGTCATGTATGACTCCAAGTAATGTCTCTAAAATGAGCAAATGTACAGCGGAATATTTCTTTCATACATGAGAATAAACATGCTTTAAAGTGTCAACCAAAAGGTTGGTGAGTTCATTAGTTTATCATAAATAATCATTTCATAATTTTAATAGACCACAAGATTTTCATTTCTCATAAACATACGTCCCATGCATAGGGACAAAAAATCATTCATATGGATTGAACACCTGGTAACCGACATTCACAATATGCATATAAGAATATCCCCATCATTCCGGGATCCTCCTTCGGACATGATATAAATTTCGAAGTACTAAAGCATCCGGTACTTTGGATGGGGCTTGTTGTGTAGTGACCCGAACTTTTTCATGTTTATATATATTAATTGAGATTGATATTTACATAACTAAATGTTTCCAACATGTTAAGCAATCAAACTTGTTAAGACTTGATTAATTGAAATATGTTTCATATAGACAATTGACCACCCAAGTTGACCGGTGATTCACGAACGTTAAAACTTGTAAAAACTATATGATGACATATATATGGATATATATATAGTTAACATGATACTATGATAAGTAAACATATCATTAAGTATATTAACAATGAACTACATATGTAAAAACAAGACTACTAACTTAATGATTTTTAAACGAGACATATATGTAACGATTATCGTTGTAAAGACATTTAATGTATATATATCATATTAAGAGATATTCATACATGATAATATCATGATAATATAATAATTTAAAATCTCATTTGATATTATAAACATTGGGTTAACAACATTTAACAAGATCGTTAACCTAAAGGTTTCAAAACAACACTTACATGTAACGACTAACGATGACTTAACGACTCAGTTAAAATGTATATACATGTAGTGTTTTAATATGTATTTATACACTTTTGAAAGACTTCAATACACTTATCAAAATACTTCTACTTAACAAAAATGCTTACAATTACATCCTCGTTCAGTTTCATCAACAATTTTACTCGTATGCACCCGTATTCGTACTCGTACAATACACAGCTTTTAGATTTATGTACTATTGGTATATACACTCCAATGATCAGCTCTTAGCAGCCAATGTGAGTCACCTAACACATGTGGGAACCATCATTTGGCAACTAGCATGAAATATCTCATAAAATTACAAAAATATGAGTAATCATTCATGACTTATTTACATGAAAACAAAATTACATATCCTTTATATCTAATCCATACACCAACGATCAAAAACACCTACAAACACTTTCATTCTTCAATTTTATTCATCTAATTAATCTCTCTCAAGTTCTATCTTCAAGTTCTAAGTGTTCTTCATATATTCTACAAGTTCTAGTTACATAAAATCAAGAATACTTTCAAGTTTGCTAGCTCACTTCCAATCTTGTAAGGTGATCATCCAACCTCAAGAAATCTTTGTTTCTTACAGTAGGTTATCATTCTAATACAAGGTAATAATCATATTCAAACTTTGGTTCAATTTCTATAACTATAACAATCTTATTTCAAGTGATGATCTTACTTGAACTTGTTTTCGTGTCATGATTCTGCTTCAAGAACTTCGAGCCATCCAAGGATCCGTTGAAGCTAGATCCATTTTTCTCTTTTCCAGTAGGTCTATCCAAGGAACTTAAGGTAGTAATGATGTTCATAACATCATTCGATTCATACATATAAAGCTATCTTATTCGAAGGTTTAAACTTGTAATCACTAGAACATAGTTTAGTTAATTCTAAACTTGTTCGCAAACAAAAGTTAATCCTTCTAACTTGACTTTTAAAATCAACTAAACACATGTTCTATATCTATATGATATGCTAACTTAATGATTTAAAACCTGGAAACACGAAAAACATCGTAAAACCGGATTTACGCCGTCGTAGTAACACCGCGGGCTGTTTTGAGTTAGTTAATTAAAAACTATGATAAATTTTGATTTAAAAGTTGTTATTCTGAGAAAATGATTGTTATTATGAACATGAAACTATATCCAAAAATTATGGTTAAACTCAAAGTGGAAGTATGTTTTCTAAAATGGTCATCTAGACGTCGTTCTTTCGACTGAAATGACTACCTTTACAAAAACGACTTGTAACTTATTTTTCCGACTATAAACCTATACTTTTTCTGTTTAGATTCATAAAATAGAGTTCAATATGAAACCATAGCAATTTGATTCACTGAAAACGGATTTAAAATGAAGAAGTTATGGGTAAAACAAGATTGGATAATTTTTCTCATTTTAGCTACGTGAAAATTGGTAACAAATCTATTCCAACCATAACTTAATCAACTTGTATTGTATATTATGTAATCTTGAGATACCATAGACACGTATACAATGTTTCGACCTATCATGTCGACACATCTATATATATTTTAGAACAACCATAGACACTCTATATGTGAATGTTGGAGTTAGCTATACAGGGTTGAGGTTGATTCCAAAATATATATAGTTTGAGTTGTGATCAATACTGAGGTACGTATACACTGGGTCGTGGATTGATTCAAGATAATATTTATCGATTTATTTCTGTACATCTAACTGTGGACAACTAGTTGTAGGTTACTAACGAGGACATCTGACTTAATAAACTTAAAACATTAAAATATATTAAAAGTGTTGTAAATATATTTTGAACATACTTTGATATATATGTATATATTGTTATAGGTTCGTGAATCAACCAGTGGCCAAGTCTTACTTCCCGACGAAGTAAAAATCTGTGAAAGTGAGTTATAGTCACACTTTTAAAATCTAATATTTTTGGGATGAGAATACATGCAGGTTTTATAAATGATTTACAAAATAGACACAAGTACGTGAAACTACATTCTATGGTTGAATTATCGAAATCGAATATGCCCCTTTTTATTAAGTCTGGTAATCTAAGAATTAGGGAACAGACACCCTAATTGACGCGAATCCTAAAGATAGATCTATTGGGCCTAACAAACTCCATCCAAAGTACCGGATGCTTTAGTACTTTGAAATTTATATCATATCCGAAGGGTGTCCCGGAATGATGGGGATATTCTTATATATGCATCTTGTTAATGTCGGTTACCAGGTGTTTACCATATGATTGATTTTTATCTCTATGTATGGGATGTGTATTGAAATATGAAATCTTGTGGTCTATTATAATGATTTGATATATGTAGGTTAAACCTATAACTCACCAACATTTTTGTTGACGTTTTAAGCATGTTTATTCTCAGGTGATTATTAAGAGCTTCCGCTGTTGCATACTTAAATAAGGACGAGATTTGGAGTCCATGCTTGTATGATATTGTGTAAAAACTGCATTCAAGAAACTTATTTTGTTGTAACATATTTGTATTGTAAACCATTATGTAATGGTCGTGTGTAAACAGGATATTTTAGATTATCATTATTTGATAATCTACGTAAAGCTTTTTAAACCTTTATTGATGAAATAAAGGTTATGGTTTATTTTAAAATGAATGCAGTCTTTGAAAAACGTCTCATATAGAGGTCAAAACCTCGCAACGAAATCAATTAATATGGAACGTTTTTAATCAATAAGAACGGGACATTTCAGTTGGTATCCGAGCGTTGGTCTTAGAGAACCAGAATTTTGCATTAGTGTGTCTTATCGAGTTTGTTAGGATGCATTAGTGAGTCTGGACTTCGACCGTGTTTACTTGAAAAATGATTGCTTAACAAATTTTGTTGGAAACTATATATTTTTAACATGTGAATATTATGTGATATATTAATCTCTTAACGCGTTTGATATTATGTGATAGATGTCTACCTCTAGAACAAGTCCCATTGACTCACCTAATAATAATGAAGAGTCAAATGTAAATTGGAATGATTCGTGGACTGATTCACAAGTTCCCGAAGAGGAACCGGAAGAAGAGTCGGAACCGGAAGAAGAATCGGAACCGGAAGAAGAATCGGAACCGGATGAAGAAATAGAACCGGTGGGGGAAATAATAAAACAGTTAAGTAAAAGAAAATCCTCAACCAACTGACCAAGGTTAATTATGGTCAATGGTGTTTCCGCCAAGGAAGCAAAATATTGGGAGGATTACCAATTCTCCGATGAATCGGATTCCGACGAGAATTCCGATGATGTTATAGAAATTACCCCAACTGAATTTAAAAAGGCAAAAGAAAATAATAAGGGAAAGGGAATAAAAATAGAGAAATCTAATTCCAACCCCGATGAACTTTATATGTATCGTCAACCCCCGAAGTCCTTAAGTTGTAACAATGACCCGGGAACCTCTAAACCACCAGGTTTTTCTAAACCAATGTGGAAAACGACGGCTCGTATTAGGGGAACATCATATATCCCTAGAAACTTGGCAAAACGAACCAAAACCGAAGAAGAAGAAACAAGCGAGTCAGAATAAGATAGTTGTATTCGTGTGGTGTAATATATGTAATATAGTGTGCTTATGCTTTATGATATATGTAAAAATTGCTTGTATTAATAAGTATTTTTTTATGAATCTAACTCTTATCTATTTTACAGTATAAAAACACAAAATGGATAGACAACCCAATATTTTAAGAGACCTACCCGGAGACATGATTGATGAAATCTTGTCTAGAGTCGGTCAGAATTCTTCGGCACAACTATTTAAGGCGAGATCAGTTTGTAAGACATTCGAAGAACGTTCCAAGAATGCCTTGGTTTATAAAAGGCTTTCGTTCGAAAGATGGGGGATATCACATTAGGAAATCCATAAGTTACGATGTGTTTACTTTGACGCATATATTGCGGGGAACCCAAATGCTATTTTACGCAATGGGTTAAGAAATTATTTTGACTCAATATATCCGAATATTGGACTTCGTGATTTAGAAAAAGCGACTAACATGCAACATAAAGAAGCATGTTATGCTTACGGATTAGTAATGTTCGCTTCTCACCAAAGTGAGAACAAGAACATCGGGCTACAACTATTAAACAAAACGTTCCCACAAGTGACGGAGTCGGTAATTGGGGTAAGAAATGAGGTTTTTAGATTGTTACGGGACTGTTGGACATTACGTAACCCTCGTCCCTTTGACGACGTTACAACACGCTGTCTTATCAACGACCATAACGATTATGTTCCACAAGACCAAGGATGGGAAGTAATCCTAGTAAAACCAGAATGCATGACTTGTTTTTGGACGTATGAATTACGTGTCTTTATTGCCTTTGTTGAACGACTTGTGTACTAGCTAGAATTATCTTCACAACCATCTTGTATCAAATTTATTGTGTGCTATATTTCATGCTCTATGTAAAATAAGCGTTATTGTAAGTTTGTAAAATATTGTGTAAAAGTTTGAACGCGAAATATTATTATAATCAGTTTTTCATATAGAATTGTAGTAGTTGAATTGTATATTAGCTAGTAAGTATGAACTTAACGGGTAGGTACTACCCGAATTTAAACTTATAAAAAGCTAATATGAAGAAAAACTTTTATAAATGAGTTCATATTATGCTACGAAATACTATTAACTACTCTTAATATTCTGTATGATTAACTTGTTCCATTTGACTATTTTGAAGGAAATGGCACCGACTACTCGACACACCGTGAATATGAATGAAGAGGAATTCCGTACTTTTCTAGCTTCAAACATAGCCGCAGTACAGGCTGCGCTACATACCAACAATAACCTTGGATCTAGCAGTACAGGAAATTGTGTAGGATGCACCTACAAAGAATTCACTGCCTGTAAACCTTTGGAATTTGATGGAACCGAAGGACCGATGGGATTGAAACGGTGGACCGAGAAGGTCGAATCAGTGTTTGCCATAAGTAAGTGTACTGAAGAGGACAAAGTGAAGTACGCTACGCATACCTTCACAGGTTCTGCGTTAACATGGTGGAATACCTATCTAGAGCAAGTGGGACAAGATGATGCGTACGCACTACCGTGGTCAGCATTCAAGCACTTGATGAACGAGAAGTACCATCCCAGAACCGAGGTCAATAAGCTCAAGACAGAACTTAGAGGGTTACAAACCCAAGGATTTGATATTACCACGTACGAAAGACGATTCACAGAATTGTGCCTATTGTGTCCGGGAGCATTCGAAGATGAGGAAGAGAAGATCGACGCGTTTGTGAAAGGATTACCGGAAAGAATCCAAGAAGATATAAGTTCACACGAGCCCGCCTCCATACAACAGGCATGTAGAATGGCTCACAAACTAGTGAACCAGATTGAAGAAAGAATTAAAGAACAGACTGTTGAAGAGGCCAATGTGAAGCAAGTCAAAAGAAAGTGGGAGGAAAACGGTGATAAGAATCACCAATACAACAACAACAGCAATTACAACAATAATCGCAACAATTATCCCAACAATCGCAACATCAATCGCAACTACAACAAACGGCCCAACAACAACAACAACAACAACAACAACAGCAACTACAACAATCATCCCAACAACAATAATAACCGCAACAACAACAACAATCAGAAGCAGCTATACCAAAGGTGTGAAAAGTATCACTCGGGGTTCTGCACCAAATTTTGCAACAAGTGTAAAAGAAATGGTCATAGCGCGGCGAAGTGTGAGGTCTACGGACCAGGGGTTAATAGAACGAAAGGAACAAATGGTGTCGGAACGAGTAATGGCGGAGCAAGTAGTGTCGGAGCAAGTTATGCCAATGTAGTTTGTTATAAATGTGGAAAACCGGGCCACATTATTAGAAATTGCCCGAACCAGGAGAACACGAATGGACAAGGCCGCAGAAGAGTTTTCAATATTAATGCGGCAGAGGCACAGGAAGACCCGGAGCTTGTTAGGGGTACGTTTCTTATTGACAATAAATCTGCTTACGTTTTATTTGATTCGGGTGCGGATAGAAGCTATATGAGTAGAGATTTTTGTGCTAAATTAAGTTGTCCATTGACGCCTTTGGATAGTAAATTTTTATTCGAATTAGCAAATGGTAAATTAATTTCAGCAGATAATATATGTCGAAATCGAGAAATTAAACTAGTTAGCGAAACATTTAAGATTGATTTGATACTAGTAGAGTTAGGGAGTTTTGATGTGATAATCGGTATGGACTAGTTGAAAGAAGTGAAAGCAGAGATCGTTTGTTACAAAAATGCAATTCGCATTATACGAGAAAAAGGAAAACCCTTAATGGTGTACGGAGAAAAGGGCAACACGAAGCTACATCTTATTAGTAATTTGAAGGCACAAAAACTAATAAGAAAAGGTTGCTATGATGTTCTAGCACACGTCGAGAAAGTACAAACTGAAGAAAAGAGCATCAATGATGTTCCCATTGCAAAAGAATTTCCCGATGTATTTCCGAAAGAATTACCGGGATTACCCCCACATCGATCCGTTGAATTTCAAATAGATCTTGTACCAGGAGCTGCACCAATAGCTCGTGCTCCTTACAAACTCGCACCCAGCGAGATGAAAGAACTGCAAAGCCAATTACAAGAACTTTTAGAGCGTGGTTTCATTCGACCAAGCACATCACCGTGGGGAGCTCCTGTTTTGTTTGTCAAGAAGAAAGATGGTACATTCAGGTTATGTATCGACTACCGAGAGTTGAACAAACTTACCATCAAGAACCGCTACCAACTACCGAGAATCGACGACTTATTTGATCAACTACAAGGCTCGTCTGTTTATTCAAAGATTGACTTATGTTCCGGGTATCATCAAATGCGGGTGAAAGAAGATGATATTCCAAAGACTGCTTTCAGAACACGTTACGGTCATTACGAGTTTATGGTCATGCCGTTTGGTTTAACTAATGCACCAGCTGTGTTCATGGACCTTATGAACCGAGTGTGTGGACCATACCTTGACAAGTTTGTCATTGTTTTCATTGATGACATACTTATTTACTCAAAGAATGACTAAGAACACGGTGAACATTTGAGAAAGGTGTTAGAAGTATTGAGGAAGGAAGAATTGTACGTTAAGTTTTCAAAGTGTGCATTTTGGTTGGAAGAAGTTCAATTCCTCGGTCACATAGTGAACAAAGAAGGTATTAAGGTGGATCCGGCAAAGATAGAAACTGTTGAAAAGTGGGAAACCCCGAACACTCCAAAACACATACGCCAGTTTTTAGGACTAGCTGGTTACTACAGAAGGTTCATCCAAGACTTTTCCAGAATAGCAAAACCCTTGACTGCATTAACGCATAAAGGGAAGAAATTTGAATGGAATGATGAACAAGAGAAAGCGTTTCAGTTATTGAAGAAAAAGCTAACTACGGCACGTATATTGTCATTGCCTGAAGGGAATGATGATTTTGTGATTTATTGTGACGCATCAAAGCAAGGTCTCGGTTGTGTATTAATGCAACGAACGAATGTGATTGCTTATGCGTCTAGACAATTGAAGATTCACGAACAAAATTATACGACGCATGATTTGGAATTAGGCGCAGTTGTTTTTGCATTAAAGACTTGGAGGCACTACTTATATGGGGTCAAAAGTATTATATATACCGACCACAAAAGTCTTCAACACATATTTAATCAGAAACAACTGAATATGAGGCAGCGTAGGTGGATTGAATTATTGAATGATTACGACTTTGAGATTCGTTACCACCCGGGGAAGGCAAATGTGGTAGCCGATGCCTTGAGCAGGAAGGACAGAGAACCCATTCGAGTAAAATCTATGAATATAATGATTCATAATAACCTTACTACTCAAATAAAGGAGGCGCAACAAGGAGTTTTAAAAGAGGGAAATTTAAAGGATGAAATACCCAAAGGATCGGAGAAGCATCTTAATATTCGGGAAGACGGAACCCGGTATAGGGCTGAAAGGATTTGGGTACCAAAATTTGGAGATGTGAGAGAAATGGTACTTAGAGAAGCTCATAAAACCAGATACTCAATACATCCTGGAACGGGGAAGATGTACAAGGATCTCAAGAAACATTTTTGGTGGCCGGGTATGAAAGCCGATGTTGCTAAATACGTAGGAGAATGTTTGACGTGTTCTAAGGTCAAAGCTGAGCATCAGAAACCATCAGGTCTACTTCAACAACCCGAAATCCCGGAATGGAAATGGGAAAACATTACCATGGATTTCATCACTAAATTGCCAAGGACTACAAGTGGTTTTGATACTATTTGGGTAATAGTTGATCGTCTCACCAAATCAGCACATTTCCTGCCAATAAGAGAAGATGACAAGATGGAGAAGTTAGCACGACTGTATTTGAAGGAAGTCGTCTCCAGACATGGAATACCAATCTCTATTATCTCTGATAGGGATGGCAGATTTATTTCAAGATTCTGGCAGACATTACAGCAAGCATTAGGAACTCGTCTAGACATGAGTACTGCCTATCATCCACAAACTGATGGGCAGAGCGAAAGGACGATACAAACGCTTGAAGACATGCTACGAGCATGTGTTATTGATTTCGGAAACAGTTGGGATCGACATCTACCGTTAGCAGAATTTTCCTACAACAACAGCTACCATTCAAGCATTGAGATGGCGCCGTTTGAAGCACTTTATGGTAGAAAGTGCAGGTCTCTGATTTGTTGGAGTGAAGTGGGGGATAGACAGATTACGGGTCCGGAGATTATACAAGAAACTACCGAGAAGATCATCCAAATTCAACAACGGTTGAAAACCGCCCAAAGTCGACAAAAGAGCTACGCTGACATTAAAAGAAAAGATATAGAATTTGAAATTGGAGAGATGGTCATGCTTAAAGTTGCACCTTGGAAAGGCGTTGTTCGATTTGGTAAACGAGGGAAATTAAATCCAAGGTATATTGGACCATTCAAGATTATTGATCGTGTCGGACCAGTAGCTTACCGACTTGAGTTACCTCAACAACTCGCGGCTGTACATAACACTTTCCACGTCTCGAATTTGAAGAAATGTTTTGCTAAAGAAGATCTCACTATTCTGTTAGATGAAATCCAAATCAACGAAAAACTTCAATTCATCGAAGAACCCGTCGAAATAATGGATCGTGAGGTTAAAAGACTTAAGCAAAACAAGATACCAATTGTTAAGGTTCGATGGAATGCTCGTAGAGGACCCGAGTTCACCTGGGAGCTTGAAGATCAGATGAAGAAGAAATACCCGCATCTATTTCCAGAAGATTCGTCAACACCTTCAACAGCTTAAAATTTCGGGACGAAATTTATTTAACGGGTAGGTACTGTAGTGACCCGAACTTTTCCATGTTTATATATATTAATTGAGATTGATATTTACATAACTAAATATTTCCAACATGTTAAGCAATCAAACTTGTTAAGACTTGATTAATTGAAATATGTTTCATATAGACAATTGACCACCCAAGTTGACCGGTGATTCACGAACGTTAAAACTTGTAAAAACTATATGATGACATATATATGGATATATATATAGTTAACATGATACTATAATAAGTAAAGATATCATTAAGTATATTAACAATGAACTACATATGTAAAAACAAGACTACTAACTTAATGATTTTTAAACGAGACATATATGTAACGATTATCGTTGTAAAGACATTTAATGTATATATATCATATTAAGAGATATTCATACATGATAATATCATGATAATATAATAATTTAAAATATCATTTGATATTATAAACATTGGGTTAACAACATTTAACAAGATCGTTAACCTAAAGGTTTCAAAACAACACTTACATGTAACGACTAACGATGACTTAACGACTCAGTTAAAATGTATATACATGTAGTGTTTTAATATGTATTTATACACTTTTGAAAGACTTCAAAACACTTATCAAAATACTTCTACTTAACAAAAATGCTTACAATTACATCCTCGTTCAGTTTCATCAACAATTCTACTCGTATGCACCCGTATTCGTACTCGTACAATACACAGCTTTTAGATGTATGTACTATTGGTATATACACTCCAATGATCAGCTCTTAGCAGCCCATGTGAGTCACCTAACACATGTGGGAACCATCATTTGGCAACTAGCATGAAATATCTCATAAAATTACAAAAATATGAGTAATCATTCATGACTTATTTACATGAAAACAAAATTACATATCCTTTATATCTAATCCATACACCAACGACCAAAAACACCTACAAATACTTTCATTCTTCAATTTTCTTCATCTAATTAATCTCTCTCAAGTTCTATCTTCAAGTTCTAAGTGTTCTTCATATATTCTACAAATTCTAGTTACATAAAATCAAGAATACTTTCAAGTTTGCTAGCTCACTTCCAATCTTGTAAGGTGATCATCCAACCTCAAGAAATCTTTGTTTCTTACAGTAGGTTATCATTCTAATACAAGGTAATAATCATATTCAAACTTTGGTTCAATTTCTATAACTATAACAATCTTATTTCAAGTGATGATCTTACTTGAACTTGTTTTCGTGTCATGATTCTGCTTCAAGAACTTCGAGCCATCCAAGGATCCGTGGAAGCTAGATCCATTTTTCTCTTTTCCAGTAGGTTTATCCAAGGAACTTAAGGTAGTAATGATGTTCATAACATCATTCGATTCATACATATAAAGCTATCTTATTCGAAGGTTTAAACTTGTAATCACTAGAACATAGTTTAGTTAATTCTAAACTTGTTCGCAAACAAAAGTTAATCCTTCTAACTTGACTTTTAAAATCAACTAAACACATGTTATATATCTATATGATATGCTAACTTAATGATTTAAAACCTGGAAACACGAAAAACACCGTAAAACCGGATTTACGCCGTCGTAGTAACACCGCGGACTGTTTTGGGTTACTTAATTAAAAACTATGATAAATTTTGATATAAAAGTTGTTATTCTGAGAAAATGATTGTTATTATGAACATGAAACTATATCCAAAAATTATGGTTAAACTCAAAGTGGAAGTATGTTTTCTAAAATGGTCATCTAGACGTCGTTCTTTCGACTGAAATGACTACCTTTACAAAAATGACTTGTAACTTATTTTTCTAACTATAAACCTATACTTTTTCTGTTTAGATTCATAAAATAGAGTTCAATATGAAACCATAGCAATTTGATTCACTCAAAACGGATTTAAAATGAAGAAGTTATGGGTAAAATAAGATTGGATAATTTTTCTCATTTTAGCTACGTGAAAATTGGTAACAAATCTATTCCAACCATAACTTAATCAACTTGTATTGTATATTATGTAATCTTGAGATACCATAGACACGTACACAATGTTTCGACCTATCATGTTGTGACGACCCGGAAATTTCCGACCAAATTTAAACTTTAATCTTTATATTATTCCGACACGATAAGCAAAGTTTGTTAAGTTAAATCTCAAGAATTTTAAACTGTGTTCATACATTCATTTGACCTTTGACCATTTCCGACGATTCGCGAACAGTTGTATAAATAAATGTGTAAATATATAAATATGATATAAGTATATATATACACATAATATTGTAAATTAATAAAATACCTCTAGCATAATATTGTAAATTAATAAAATACCTCTAGCAAATTAGTGTTAATCATATAATATAATAAAGGGGAATGATTGTGATTATTGTTATTATTGTTAACATTATTATTATTAATTATTATTATTTACAAAATTATTAAAATCAACATTTACATTATTATTAATATTAACATATTTAATTATTTATATCAAATATGATAAAGGAACGAATATATATAGATTTAGTAAATTTGTAGATATTGCAAGTCTTTGTCTAACTGTTTGTGATTGACAAATTCGTACGCTTTAGATTCCAAACAATAGGATAATTACAAACTCAGTTATCAATCTATCTCACCTTTTTAATCTTTTTTTTGTTTCATTTTTGTCTGTTTTAAAAATTTTGTTGGATGAATACTCATATAATAAACGGTGAATTCCTGTTTCAAGGGAGTAGTTCCAATTCCTCAACTCATTAAATCCATTTCTGTTTTATGTCCTTCTATTCAAACATCACTTTAAACCCGTTTTGAACACCACCATATATCTTAATCTTGCTTATTTTGTTTTCTGTTTACAGATTCATCAACAAATCCACCATGAACCAACAAGCTACCACCTCATCGTCTAATTGATGTCATGTTTGAAGCCTACACCACGAACCACCTTCTCATCTCCCTCTATCTCTAGTCTTCTCTCTTTCTTTTCAGGATCACAACCGGATCAACCATGTTTAATCAACTACTTTCTCCATCTCCACACCGCCACCACCTCAAATCTCCAATGACACCAAATCACGAACACACCCATGAACTAATAGGAACTAAAACCGCTGATACAAAGGTTTCTGTTTTCATTTTCTGTTGAAACCACCATCACGGTTGTAAACCACCACTCACTTAATCACCATCACAAAATCATCATCATCAAGCCGCTATTTTATTTGCTCCGGTTTCCTGCTTGTTTATAACCAAAACAAACCACCACTCGATCAAACTTCTTCTCTATCATCATCATCATTGACCATCATCACCGAAACTCTATCACTACCACTCTAGATTCTGTTTCTGTTTCGAGAAAATTATAAACCAAACACCATCGAGTCTTCTTCACCTCCCTCTCACTCTTCCATCTCACTCTCTCTTTTCCTTTCTCAATCAATTAACAACCATGAACTACCTATCTCTTTCACCCTCTCTAACCCATCTCTCTCTCTCTTCTCTCTCTCTTCCATATTTTTGTGGTAAACAGACCAACACCATCTACTATAATCTGTTTCGAATTGCTGCTACTGCTACGGTTTATTCTTGCAGCTATTATATGCTACTGCTAAGCGTAAATTATCTGTTTCCGTTCAAACACCCAGACCACCACTATATAAAACCGAAACCCTACCTTCTTAATGCTACTACCATACTCGCTCTCTGTTTCGGTTTAGATTACGTCAATGAGAATAATTGATGTTAATAATTGATGAACAATGATGAGAGGTAGAAACAATGATCTCGTGATACCTTCTTTCTGTGTGCTCCGTGATTTATGGATATTTTTTTTTTGGGTGGATGTCGACTAGCATAATTAGGCAAAAAGAATTATTTAGTTAACAAATTTGTGGGGACACTTTGTGAAAAATGAATCCTAGAAAGAAAACTAGCTGGAGTTTTACCAAATTAAAAAAAAACGTATTACTTTTATTGGGCTATGGTGATTCAGTTTACAGGCCGTGAACTAAGTTTTAATATCACTTGGACCGAAGCCCAATATCCACATGAGTTAAATTGGTTACATGATGATGATGACGTTAAAACGAATAGGGATGATACGGGTTAAGGATTTAGATAATGATTATAACGTTAATAGATGATGATGATAATGAATCCAGTAATGATACATGTTAAAGATGATGATATGATAATGGTAGGTTTGATTTTGTTATTGATGAAGAAGATGATAAGATTTGTTTAAGGGTTAAATATATATGAAGTGAAGAAAATTTAAGAAAAACAGACGCAGAGGAATGGCAGGGTGTTGGTGTTGGGAAGCTAGAGGTCTCGGGTTCGAGTCTTGCTGGTGATATCTTTTATTTTTCAACTATTTTGAGAGGTAGTGATCTTTATATTATTATTATTATTATTATCATTAATACCATTATTAACATTAATATTATTATTATTAGAAAAATTAGCATATTTAATTACATTGTTATTAAAAATTGACATTTTTATTAAAACTATCATTATTATTAAAATTTTTAACATTTTATTATTATCTTTAATATAAGGTCATATTTTTTTCACTATCATAAAACTAATCAAATTTAATATTTTAACATAAAAATAAATATATATATATATATATATATATATATATATATATATATATATATATATATATATATATATATATATATATATATATATATATATAACATTTGGAACTAACAAATACATTATAATAAATAATATATTATATAATTATTATATAAAACGGTATGATTATTATTACATGTAACTATACGTGTTAATATATATACGTGATATAGGTTCGTGAATCCGAGGCCAACCTTGCACTTATTAAATGATGTTATATGTATTTTTACTACGAAATACAGTATGGTGAGTTTCATTTGATCCCTTTTATATATATTTTTGGGACTGAGAATACATGCGCTGTTTTTTATAAATGTTTTACGAAATAGGCACAAGTACTAAAACTAATTCTACGTGGGTTTAAACCAGAAATATACCCTTAGCTTGGTAACATTAAACTACTTGTCTATGTACGGTAGGCGCGAATCCTAAAGATAGATCTATTGGGCCTGACAAACCCCATCCTGACTATGGGATGCTTTAGTACTTCGAGGTTATTTTAAACACACCTGATCTGGTGTACTTCAGAGGGTAAAACATGAATGTTAAGGCTTATTACCGGGTGCCTACAACTTATAGAATACTTTTATACACTTGCGAGTGTACATATATTTATAAACGGAAATCTTGTGGTCTATTAATATATTGAAATGATTGTTATGATAAACCTATGAACTCACCAACCTTTTGGTTGACACTTTAAAGCATGTTTATTCTCAGGTATTAAAGAAATCTTCCGCTGTGCATTAGCTCATTTTAAGGATATTACTTGGAGTCATTCATGGCATATTTTGAAAGACGTTGCATTCAAGTCATTGAGTTCATCAAGATTATTATTAAGTCAATTATAGTTGGATGTATTATGAAATGGTGTACATGCCGTCAATTTTCGTTGTAAAGAAAGTTTGTCTTTTAAAAACGAATGCAATGTTTGTAAAATGTATCATATAGAGGTCAAATACCTCGCGATGTAATCAACTATTGTGAATCGTTTATAATGTATATGAACGGGTCCTTTCAGTTGGTATCAGAGCGGTGGTCTTAGCGAACCAGGTCTGCATTAGTGTGTCTAACTGATAGTCGTTAGGATGCATTAGTGAGTCTGGACTTCGACCGTGTCTGCATGTCAAAAGTTTTGCTCATCATTTTTGTCGGAAATTATCTGCTTATCATTCTTAGTCTAGACACATCTTATTGCATTGATTACATGAATAGTGTATAGACAAAATTCATATCTTAGCGTATCTGTTACTGTAAACTTTGCCTGACATATTCCGTAAATTCCTCCGTAATCTACGAAATCTTTTGCTCTATATAATTAGAATACCACCTGATAGCCGGAAAATCATTTCATATCGAAAAATTCTTTATTCAATCGTACGAAATGGAATTCGTCATTAGTTCAAGTCCCTCGGATTCCGAAATGGAATCCCACTCAAGTTCCGAAAGCAGTGTGACCGGAATGGATCAACCAATTAGTCATCATCTATTCTGGATAAATTGGGGATGGGTTCGTAGCCTCCTTAATCATTGGAGACAAGAAGAAGGTGATCCCTTCCATCCACCACATTGCCCTCTTGGCGAAGAACCTGAAGCACTTACCGGCGAACCTATTCGAAACACCATTTTCTCTCTCATTTCCAGAGTATCTCGTCATGATTATATACTACACCAAATTCTAGATCTTATTTATCCGCTCGTCCGAATCGACAATCACCCCGGTGTAATAGAAGAAGTCAACGAGTTTCGCGCTCGGGTAGTGGCTTTGGAGAATATGGTGCAAAGGTTACAAACACCAGCAGCAGCACCAACAACATAACCAGTACCACCATCAACAACATCAACAGTACCATTACCACCACCAACAACAATCGCATCGCAAACCTCAACTTCACAATCTGTCCCATGAGCATCGATGTCATACGCCCTGTAGATACTAAGGAATACCACAACGATGAAGTATTGATTCATAACTTCATTGGGAAAACATTCTATGACGATTATGTAATTTCTAAAGTTTAGAAATTATCTATCCTAGCCTTAACCATAAATTAAGTGAGTTTAATTTAATATTAACTCATTAAATCAATATTACATCTGAAGAAGTATACACATATATTTCCATAAAGACTGTAATAAAATTCTTTTGTACAAAATATTAATTGTGACAATTTTTTTTTAACGGGTAGGTAATACCCGAGAGATATATAAATTCACAATTAATATATTACATTCTTTGAATCTGATTCAGCAAATCATCCATTATACTCCCTACTTTCACAACAATATACATTCTTTTATAGAAATCAAAATAACCATACTCATTCAAATTCAATTACATATTCTGATTTTGAAATCGCAAAATTTAATTCGAGATATAGCCAAAAATCATCACTCTTAAATCCTTACATCTTTCAAAGCTATACTTTGACTTCAAAACTGTGTTAGAACATCATAGGTATATTAACGATTACAATCTGTGTCCAAACCCTTCGAAATTCCTGAAGACGCTTCAAATAATGAACAATCGAGATGATAATCCAACCATATGTTACCCACAGTATACACCTGAAAAACTCTCGAAACTAAAGTCATAGTTTAACACGTATCCGTGTCAGACTCTTTGGCATTTATTAGCAAAAATGACTTTTCAATTCCTTACCAAAGTAGACAGTTGTGTCACAGCTCCACAAGTCAACTTCGACTTTTCAATTAAAACGGTCTTATTATAATCTCGATATATACGATGCCCTTTCGCCATCGTTACCGGAGAACCGTTTATGTCCCATCACATTAGCAATAAACTTACCAACAATTTCACTGATCTTTGATTTTCAGAAAAATCGATATATTCATTAGAACCCTATCATATACTCATCCGCACTTTGTAACAAGAATTGCCATACCTGAAGGTATTTCATATGCCCGAGAGACATATTAAACTAATGTGGCTAATATGTTATGATCCAAGTCGGGTCATACCCAATAACAAGCTTATCAACACTTTTATGTATTTATTTTAATGAGTGGATCTTTAAAATAAATACTTGACACTTAGACTTTAGAAATTGGTTTTCTAAAAGTAAAATGCAAGAAATAATTATATGGATAATTATAAGTAAGTTTAATTATTTAGATGATTAAACTTATATATATATGTGTGTTTTAATTTTATAAAGAGGTTTATAAAATTATATATAAATGTGTAAGTATCAAAAGATTGTTGCAAGACATTTAAATAAAAGGAATGCAAAAAAAATAAAAATAAAAGGGGAGGTGGGGTGGTGGCGGTTTTGGAGTCCCAAGACCACCCACCCATGCTTTTGGTTAAATGCATTTCCACACTCCAAGTCTTGCATGCTTGCACAAGTTTACATACACACTTTAATCTTGTTTTTTCAAACTAGCAAAAGGCTCTCTCTTTCTCCCTCATCTTGGCCGAAATTTTGGAGCTTGGAAGAGGGTTCTTCCATTGAATTTTTGCTTGTATTTTGGTGTCTTGCAAATCCTAACTAAAGGTAGTGTTGGTTGCATAGCTTGTGGGTATTATCTCTTGAGGTTTCAAGTTAGAAACTAGCTTCACTTCATCATCTTCATCTTGTTACTTCTACCTCCTTTTGGAGAAGGTATAAACCCTAACTAGCTCTATTTACATTTTAGTATATTTTCAAGACTAGATCTATAAATGGAATTCATGTATAAAAGGTTAAACTATACATGCATAAACTTAAAATTGCTTCCGCTTGCTACATATACATACACGAACTTATATATCTTCTAAATGGGTTTTGTAACTTGTTTATGTGATGAATTCCATCAATGGTATCTAGAGCCAAAGTATTGTTAATATGCTTCTTGTTTTTGGCTAGTAAACTCATTTATTTTACAATCTACCAACATGCATGAAAGTAGAATGTAAAAATCTTGAGTTTTGGTGGGTATGTTGGTTTGGCCGAATTTTTTGGACCCCAAAAGTGGGTTTGGGACTTCAAGTTTGGCCAAGATTTGTTGTTGTTTTAGTTCACAATCATGCCTTGACCTTGTGGTTGGATTTGTGTGTGATTTGGTTGATTATTCATTCTTATGGTTTGTAATAATTATTTATTTGGTTTGTAATTAATCTTGTAATTTCTTGATGTAATTTATTCTATTTGGTTTGTAAAATAGAATAGGTTGTTATTTCATTTTCTAGAAAAGAATTGTATTAGGATATAATTTTGTAAATGAAAATGAAGATTCAAGATGAAGATTACAAGATGGAGCTTATGAAGTTACAAGATCAAGTGCTTACCACTTTGGCATGATTGTGGACTTTTATTTTGCATGCTTGTATGGTTTTATGTATGTGTTTGGTTGCTACAACAATTTCACATGTTTACAACTTGCAAAATACATTATAAATGGTTATAATAAAAATAACAAAATGACACTAATAATTGGTTATTAGACCTAAATAAAATGGTTTATCTAAAAGGTTACAAATTGGCTTATAACTAGTAATTGGTTTTACTAAAAGGACATGAAAATAGGTTTTTCATAAAACACTACACACCAAATGCATGTTGGTGTATAGCACTTTGTTTTCTAAAACTAGAATGTAGAAAACTTAAAATCCCTTTTACTAAAACAAAGTAAACAAGTTAAAAGCCATCCTTTTGTGGAAACACTTAGACATATTAGGAATCTCTTGATGGGATAAAGGTCACCTAACCGTCATGAGTGAACTAATGTGAATAAGGTACACTTCGCATACATGTGGGATAAAGGTCACCTAACCACTTATATGTTAAGTCTACATGTTTACACAAGTAGGACGACTTGATTTGGGAATCATGAACTTAGGGTCACCGAAGCATGAGGAACAAATAAGCGTTGATGGGATTAATATGCCATGCAAAAGGATTGCATGATCCCATAACTTAGAAGTTGCAAAAGGATTGCAATTGTCATTATGACTACCTAGCTAAATCAAATGACGGGATAAAGGTCACCTAACCGAAATTTGATTTACCGTTGGATTCTAATATTTAATAAAACAAATTAAAAGGGTATTGTTTATTAAATTTAAAAATCGATACTTAAAAGGACTTTGTTGAATTTTGTAGATGGCCGCTAATAACAACAACAACATGCAAAACGCACCACTTAACATGAACAACCTATCGTTACGGTCTCTCCTCGAGAAAGACAAACTCAACCATACCAACTTTATGGATTGGTTCCGTAATCTTCGGATTGTCCTCAAACAAGAGGATAAAGCGTATGTACTTGAGGACCCCATTCCCGATCAACCGGATGAGAATGATGTGGAGGCAATGGCCTCTTACGATAAGTATTGCCACGACTCCCTTCAAGTCTCATGCCTAATGCTTGGGACTATGATACCCGAACTCCAAAAGGATTTCGAGCATCATAGTGCATACGACATGATAACGCAATTGAAGGAGATGTTCCTCCAAAAAGCGCGTGTCGAGCGCTTCGAAACGGTTCGGGCGCTACATGCTTGTCGTATGGACGATACCCAATCGGTTTCATCTTATGTACTTAAGATGAAAAGCCTTATCGATCATGCTAACCGACTTAACCTAAACATATCTAATGAGTTAGCCACCGATCTTATCCTTAACTCCCTATTAAAAAGGTTTGATCAATTTGTAATTAATTACAATATGAATGGGATGGATAAGAGCATAGGTGAGCTTCACGGTATGCTTAGAACGGCGGAAACTAGCATGGGTAAAAGGGCTTTACCCGTGTTAGCAATCGATCAAGGTGGATCCAAAGGTAACACCTCTAAGCCTAAGGTGGCTAAGAGAAAAGGACCCGCCCATCAAGGCAAAGGGAAGGGGAAGATGGTTACCCCAACCATCAATAAGGCTAAGAAGTAAAAGGTAGCCGAGAAGGCAAACCCCAAGGAAGACCCATGTTTCGGTTGCGGTGAGATGGGTCATTGGAAACGAAACTGTCCGGTCTACCTTAAGGAGTTGAAGGACAAGAGGGATGCAGGGCAAACCTCAGGTAATATATATATGGTATATATAGAGCTTAGTATTACTTCTTCTAATACATGGGTATTAGACACTGGATGTGGAACTCATATTTGCAATTCTTTGCAGGGGTTCAAAAGAAGTGATCATAAGGCGGGAACATCAAGTCTCTATATGGGCAATGGTGCAAAGGTGCATGTTAAAGCTCAAGGAGATTTTATTTTGAAGCTTCCAAGCGGATTGGAACTTATTTTAGAAAATGTTTTGTATGCTCCGGATTTGTGTAGAAACATTATTTCTATTTCTCGCTTAAAACAATGTGGTTACGTTGTTAATTTTATTGATGATGATATTCATGTTTCTAAAGATAATGTATTCTATTTCAAGGCTTCGCCTTCAAATGGAATTTATGAATTGGTTCATGATGACGCATCATCGAGCTCTATTTACCATACTAGCACCAAGAAACTCAAAAGGGATTTGAGTGATTCCTATTTATGGCATTGTCGCCTTGGCCACATAAACAAGAACCGAATGCATACACTTCAAAAGAATGGACTTTTGAAATCAAATGAAATGGATTCGTTTGATGTATGTGAATCTTGTTTACAAGGCAAGATGACTAAAGCACCTTTCAAAGGGACTTATGAAAGGGCTAAAGATTTATTGGGATTAATACATTCGGATGTATGTGGACCCTTTAAACCCATGACTAGGAATGGTGAAAGATACTTTGTTACTTTCATTGATGACTTTAGTCGTTTCGGATATGTATACTTATTAAGACACAAGGACGAAACGTTTGAAGCATTCAAAGAATATCAAAACGAAGTACAAAATCAACTCAATAGGACAATTAAGGTACTTCGTACCGATAGAGGAGGTGAATACCTAAGCGATGCCTTCCAAGATCATCTTAGGAGTTGTGGGATTATCTCACAACTTACTCCACCCGGAACACCCCAACTTAATGGAGTTTCCGAAAGGAGGAACCGAACCCGAATGGATATGGTTCGATCTATGATGGCAAGAAGCTCGTTACCTCTATCATTTTGGGGTTATTGTCTAAGCTCCACGGTTCGTATTTTAAATATGGCCCCAACCAAGAAAGTGGAACGAACTCCTCATGAGATGTGGTTTGGAAAACCTCCTTCTCTTTCATACTTGAAAGTATGGGGATGAGAAGCTTATCCTAAGCGTTATGTAGCAAATAAGCTACATGCTCGATCCACAAAGTGTATCTTCATAGGATATCCCAAAGATGACATGGGATATTACTTCTATGATCCATCCGAGCAAACGGTATTTGTTGCTCGGAAAGCGGAATTCCTTGAAACCAAGTTCCTTATGGAAGGTGATGGTGAAAGGAAGATAGATCTTGTAGAGATACAAGATCAAGCTGATGATACACAATTGGTTGGCACTAGTACTCAACATGAGGATGTTGAAAATGATCAAGTGGATGATCAAGGTACACAAGACGTTCGAAGATCTAGTAGGATTAGTAATCCTCCCGAGAGATATGGGTTTCTCGTGGAAGGTTGCTATACGGTTGATTTGGATGAACCGACAAACTACAAAGATGCTTTATCAAGAATTGATAAAGATAAATGGCAGGAAGCCATGAACGCCGAGATGCAATCCATGTATGAAAATCAAGTTTGGGAACTTGTTGTGCAACCTCCTAGCTCCAAGCTAGTTGATTGCAAATGGCTTTTCAAGAAGAAAACCGACATACATGGAAACTTGGATACATACAAAGCTAGACTTGTAGCAAAAGGTTTCACTCAAACTCAAGGGGTTGATTATGATGAAACTTTCTCGCCTGTGGCAATGCTAAAGTCTATTAGGATATTATTTGCCATTGCTGCTCACTATGACTATGAAATATGGCAAATGGATGTCAAAACTGCTTTCCTAAATGGATATCTTGAGGAAGATGTTTATATGGTACAGCCCGAAGGTTTTGTTGATCCGAAAAATCCTGAAAAGGTATGCAAGTTAAAGAAGTCAATCTACGGATTGAAACAAGCATCTAGAATGTGGAATCATCGTTTTAATGAAGAGGCAAAGAAATTTGGCTTCATTAAAAATGGTGATGAAGCTTGTGTATACAAGAAGGCTAGTGGGAGCTCCATAATGTTTCTTGTGCTATATGTGGATGATATATTATTATTTGGGAATGATATTACCACAATGCAAGAAGTCAAAACTTGGCTAAAGAGTTGCTTCTCCATTAAGGATCTTGGAGAAGCACAATACATATTGGGGATTGGGATCTATAGGAATAGATCCAAGAGATTAATAGGTTTAAGTCAAAGTGCATACATTGATAAAATCTTGAAAAGGTTCAAGATGGAAAACTCTAAGAAAGGTTTGGTACCTATTCAAAAGGGAACCATTCTCAGTTCATCTCAATGTCCTACCACGAAAGATGAGCAAGAGAGAATGAAGAAAGTCCCATACGCATCTGCTATTGGGTCTATCATGTATGCAATGATATGTACTAGACCGGATGTGTCATGCGCCCTAAGCTTGACAAGTAGATACCAGAATAACCCAGGAAATAGTCATTGGACTGCGGTTAAATGTATATTGAAATACCTTAGAAGGACTAAGGATATGTTTCTAATATATGGGTCTGGTGAGGAGGAACTCGCTGTAAAAGGTTATGTAGACGCGAGCTTCCAAACTGATCGAGATGACTCTCGATCACAATCCGGTTATGTCTTCATGTTAAATGGTGGTGCAGTCTCTTGGAAGAGCTCTAAACAGGAAGTTGTTGCGTTATCCACTACAGAGTCGGAGTACATTGCCGCCTCACTGGCAGCTCAGGAAGCTGCATGGATGAAGAAATTCATCGACGACTTAGGAGTGGTCCCTTCCATTCAGGACCCTCTTGAGATCTTTTGTGACAACGAGGGTGCGATTGCTCAAATCAAGGAACCTCGTGCTCATCAAAAGACTCGTCACATTGAGCGGAGATTCAACTACATCAGGGATGAGGTTGAAAAGGGAAAGATATGTATTCACAAAGTTCACACAGATCAAAATGTTGCGGATCCACTCACGAAGCTTTTACATGGGCCAAAACATGAGGGACATGTTTGTGCATTAGGGCTTCAACATTCTAGTGATTGGAATTGATCTATTTTATGTATTGTATAAGAACGAATTAGTTCAAACTCATTAATATAATTATGGTATTAATTTAATTATGAGTCATGTTCCAATTTTGCATATTTTATCCATGAATAAACTATTATTCTAAATTCCATAGTTGATCACATTTGTGGGAACAAGTGTGAGGTCTAGACTATTATGAACTTGGATTGGTTAACATTCAAATGGTGAATGTGGGGCAAGGTTGCAACCAAGGTTCATAGATATTTGTGGGACGCAAATATTGGAAGACCCGCTCTCAAGATTTACAATATGGAGCCTTTTTGGTTGATCACATGTAATCTTGAGTAAAGGAGAATATCATTATATCCTCTGACCTGAGACACATATTGGGTTCAGACATTCACCGAATATTGTGCCTTGATTCTTTCCTTCGCTATTCTGAAACATGGTAGTACATAAGGGAGGCTTCAGGTGAAATGTCCCGTTCTTATTGATTAAAAACGTTCCATATTAATTGATTTCGTTGCGAGGTTTTGACCTCTATATAAGACGTTTTTCAAAGACTGCATTCATTTTTAAAACAAACCATAACCTTTATTTCATAGATAAAGGTTTTAAAAAGCTTTACGTAGATTATCAAATAATGAAAATCTAAAATATCCTGTTTACACACGACCATTACATAATGGTTTACAATACAAATATGTTACAACAAAATAAGTTTCTTGAATACAGTTTTTACACAATATCATACAAGTATGGACTCCAAATCTCGTCCTTATTTAAGTATGCGACAGCGGAAGCTCTTAATAATCACCTGAGAATAAACATGCTTAAAACGTCAACAAAAATGTTGGTGAGTTATAGGTTTAGCCTATATATATCAAATCATAATAATAGACCACAAGATTTCATATTTCAATACACATCCCATACATAGAGATAAAAATCATTCATATGGTGAACACCTGGTAACCGACATTAACAAGATGCATATATAAGAATATCCCCATCATTCCGGGACACCCTTCGGATATGATATAAATTTCGAAGTACTAAAGCATCCGGTACTTTGGATGGGGCTTGTTGGGCCCGATAGATCTATCTTTAGGATTCGCGTCAATTAGGGTGTCTGTTCCCTAATTCTTAGATTACCAGACTTAATAAAAAGGGGCATATTCGATTTCGATAATTCAACCATAGAATGTAGTTTCACGTACTTGTGTCTATTTTGTAAATCATTTATAAAACCTGCATGTATTCTCATCCCAAAAATATTAGATTTTAAAAGTGGGACTATAACTCACTTTCACAGATTTTTACTTCGTCGGGAAGTAAGACTTGACCACCGGTTGATTCACGAACCTATAACAATATATACATATATATCAAAGTATGTTTAAAATATATTTACAACACTTTTAATATATTTTGATGTTTTAAGTTTATTAAGTCAGCTGTCCTCGTTAGTAACCTACAACTAGTTGTCCACAGTTAGATGTACAGAAATAAATTGATAAATATTATCTTGAATCAATCCACGACCCAGTGTATACGTATCTCAGTATTGATCACAACTCAAACTATATATATTTTGGAATCAACCTCAACCCTGTATAGCTAACTCCAACATTCACATATAGAGTGTCTATGGTTGTTCCGAAATATATATAGATGTGTCGACATGATAGGTCGAAACATTGTATACGTGTCTATGGTATCTCAAGATTACATAATATACAATACAAGTTGATTAAGTTATGGTTGGAATAGATTTGTTACCAAATTTCACGTAGCTAAAATGAGAAAAATTATCCAATCTTGTTTTACCCATAACTTCTTCATTTTAAATCCGTTTTGAGTGAATCAAATTGCTATGGTTTCATATTGAACTCTATTTTATGAATCTAAACAGAAAAGTATAGGTTTATAGTCGGAGAAATAAGTTACAAGTCGTTTTTGTAAAGGTAGTCATTTCAGTCGAAAGAACGACGTCTAGATGACCATTTTAGAAAACATACTTCCACTTTGAGTTTAACCATAATTTTTGGATATAGTTTCATGTTCATTATAAAAATCATTTTCTCAGAATAACAACTTTTAAATCAAAGTTTATCATAGTTTTTAATTAACTAACCCAAAACAGCCCGCGGTGTTACTACGACGGCGTAAATCCGGTTTTACGGTGTTTTTCGTGTTTTCAGGTTTTAAATCATTAAGTTAGCATATCATATAGATATAGAACATGTGTTTAGTTGATTTTAAAAGTCAAGTTAGAAGGATTAACTTTTGTTTGCGAACAAGTTTAGAATTAACTAAACTATGTTCTAGTGATTACAAGTTTAAACCTTCGAATAAGATAGCTTTATATGTATGAATCGAATGATGTTATGAACATCATTACTACCTTAAGTTCCTTGGATAAACCTACTGGAAAAGAGAAAAATGGATCTAGCTTCAACGGATCCTTGGATGGCTCGAAGTTCTTGAAGCAGAATCATGACACGAAAACAAGTTCAAGTAAGATCATCACTTGAAATAAGATTGTTATAGTTATAGAAATTAAACCAAAGTTTGAATATGATTATTACCTTGTATTAGAATGATAACCTACTGTAAGAAACAAAGATTTCTTGAGGTTGGATGATCACCTTACAAGATTGGAAGTGAGCTAGCAAACTTGAAAGTATTCTTGATTTTATGAAACTAGAACTTTTGGAATTTATGAAGAACACTTAGAACTTGAAGATAGAACTTGAGAGAGATCAATTAGATGAAGAAAATTGAAGAATGAAAGTGTTTGTAGGTGTTTTTGGTCGTTGGTGTATGGATTAGATATAAAGGATATGTAATTTTGTTTTCATGTAAATAAGTCATGAATGATTACTCATATTTTTGTAATTTTATGAGATATTTCATGCTAGTTGCCAAATGATGGTTCCCACATGTGTTAGGTGACTCACATGGGCTGCTAAGAGCTGATCATTGGAGTGTATATACCAATAGTACATACATCTAAAAGCTGTGTATTGTACGAGTACGAATACGGGTGCATACGAGTAGAATTGTTGATGAAACTGAACGAGGATGTAATTGTAAGCATTTTTTTTAAGTAGAAGTATTTTGATAAGTGTCTTGAAGTCTTTCAAAAGTGTATGAATACATATTAAAACACTACATGTATATACATTTTAACTGAGTCGTTAAGTCATCGTTAGTCGTTACATGTAAATGTTGTTTTGAAACCTTTAGGTTAACGATCTTGTTAAATGTTGTTAACCCAATGTTTATAATATCAAAAGAGATTTTAAATTATTATATTATCATGATATTATGATGTACGAATATCTCTTAATATGATATATATACATTAAATGTCGTTACAACGATAATCGTTACATATATGTCTCGTTTCAAAATCATTAAGTTAGTAGTCTTGTTTTTACATATGTAGTTCATTGTTAATATACTTAATGATATGTTTACTTATCATAATATCATGTTAACTATATATATAACCATATATATGTCATCATATAGTTTTTACAAGTTTTAACGTTCGTGAATCACCGGTCAACTTGGGTGGTCAATTGTCTACATGAAACCTATTTCAATTAATTAAGTCTTAACAAGTTTGATTGCTTAATATGTTGGAAACATTTAATCATGTAAATATCAATCTCAATTAATATATATATAAATGGAAAAGTTCGGGTCACTACAGTACCTACCCGTTAAATAAATTTCGTCCCGAAATTTTAAGCTGTTGAAGGTGTTGACGAATCTTCTGGAAAGAGATGCGGGTATTTCTTCTTCATCTGATCTTCACGCTCCCAGGTGAACTCAGGTCCTCTACGAGCATTCCATCGAACCTTAACAATTGGTATCTTGTTTTGCTTAAGTCTTTTAACCTCACGATCCATTATTTCGACGGGTTCTTCGATGAATTGAAGTTTTTCGTTGATTTGGATTTCATCTAACGAAATAGTGACATCTTCTTTAGCAAAACATTTCTTCAAATTCGAGACGTGGAAAGTGTTATGTACAGCCGCGAGTTGTTGAGGTAACTCAAGTCGGTAAGCTACTGGTCCGACACGATCAATAATCTTGAATGGTCCAATATACCTTGGATTTAATTTCCCTCGTTTACCAAATCGAACAACGCCTTTCCAAGGTGCAACTTTAAGCATGACCATCTCTCCAATTTCAAATTCTATATCTTTTCTTTTAATGTCAGCGTAGCTCTTTTGTCGACTTTGGGCGATTTTCAACCGTTGTTGAATTTGGATGATCTTCTCGGTAGTTTCTTGTATAATCTCCGGACCCGTAATCTGTCTATCCCCCACTTCACTCCAACAAATCGGAGACCTGCACTTTCTACCATAAAGTGCTTCAAACGGCGCCATCTCAATGCTTGAATGGTAGCTGTTGTTGTAGGAAAATTCTGCTTAGATGTCGATCCCAACTGTTTCCGAAATCAATAACACATGCTCGTAGCATGTCTTCAAGCGTTTGTATCGTCCTTTCGCTCTGCCCATCTGTTTGTGGATGATAGGCAGTACTCATGTCTAGACGAGTTCCTAATGCTTGCTGTAAAGTCTGCCAGAATCTTGAAATAAATCTGCCATCCCTATCAGAGATAATAGAGATTGGTATTCCATGTCTGGAGACGACTTCCTTCAGATACAGTCGTGCTAACTTCTCCATCTTGTCATCTTCTCTTATTGGCAGGAAGTGTGCTGATTTGGTGAGACGATCAACTATTACCCAAATAGTATCAAAACCACTTGCAGTCCTTGGCAATTTAGTGATGAAATCCATGGTAATGTTTTCCCATTTCCATTCTGGGATTTCGGGTTGTTGAAGTAGACCTGATGGTTTCTGATGCTCAGCTTTGACCTTAGAACACGTCAAACATTCTCCTACGTATTTAGCAACATCGGCTTTCATACCCGTGAAGATATTTCGTATGCCCGAGAGACATGTTAAATTAACGTGGCTGACGTGTTATGATCCAAGTCGGGTCATACCCAATAACAAACTTACCGACACCTTATTCGTCTTTGATTTTAACGATTGGTTCGTTGATTAAATACGCGATACTTGAACTTTAAGAAAAATGGTTTTCTTAAATAATACTTGATGTGTATATATATAAATTATGGAATAATTTATATAATATGGATTTAATTATTTATAAGTTAAATAATTAATAACATTGTGGCACATTTTATATATTATTAGATTTATAAATGTTGTACACATATTAAATAAGATGGGAGTTCTATAAAATGTATTTTATAAAATCATCTTTTATAAAATAAACCCATTTTATTTATGGAGTGGGAAGTGGCATGGGAGTTTGAGTTCTAGTGTTAAGAACTTGTGCATTTGACCACCTTTTCCCATATATCCATATACACATGCTTGCTCTCTTGGGGACTCAAGATACATGAAAAATACATCAAGTAACTAGCAAAGAAAAAAACTGCACACCCTTTTTTTTTTTGTGCTGCTGCCGTGACCCTTTCTAAAGGGAAAGGAGTTCATTTTTCTTTTTTGCAAGCTTGTTTCAAGTATAAATTAAATCCTAACTAAAGTACAAGGTGTTTGTGGCAAGCTTGGGGTATAATCACTTGAGGTTTCATTGTTTTGGAGCTCCATTCATCATCATCATCTTCATCATCAACTACATAGCTTGGAGAAGGTATAAACACTTTACTTGCTTGTAGTTTGTAAGCATATTTCATAACTTGATCCTTCTTGGGTTTTAACTTTAATTGGTTAAAGTATAACAAGTTCTAAATGGCAATACTTACATGCTTCCGCTTAAATTTGTTTCTTAAAATGTTTTAAGTATTATGAATCTTGTTAAATCCCAACA
The DNA here is from genome assembly GCF_046630445.1 of Rutidosis leptorrhynchoides. Taxonomy (NCBI): domain Eukaryota; kingdom Viridiplantae; phylum Streptophyta; class Magnoliopsida; order Asterales; family Asteraceae; genus Rutidosis; species Rutidosis leptorrhynchoides. Next base: position 208,306,009 of record NC_092340.1, read on the forward strand.
ATGGTATCTAGAGCCGAAGTTGTTGAAATATGCTTCGAGATGATTTATTAAACCCACTATATTTTGCATTTTATGTACATGCATGAAAGAAAAATGCAAAAATTAATGGATTTGGGTGGGTTGGTCTTTTGGCCGAATTTATGGGTGTTCCAAAATGGTTTTGGGTTTGCCATTTGGTTAATATTTGGTGACATTTTGATGTTCACAATCATAGCCAAGACCTTGTGGTTGAATGAATGTTTATTTGGTTGATTTATGATTCATTTGGTATGTATTATCATTCATTCAAAAGGCATGTAATAATTATTCATTTGGTTGTAATATTTATTATTTTGGTTATGTAATTTATTTTATATTTGGTATGTAAAATAGATTAGGTTGTATTTTCATTTTCTAGACAAAATGTATTAGGATATATTTTGTAAAATGATGAAGATGATGAAGACTTGAAGAACACATGAAGAAGCATTTGGATGCAAGATTAAGTGGGAGGTTAAAACCTCCTACTTTGTGTTATTACCCTTAACCGGTGGCATTTGTTTTCGGCTAAACAAATGTCTACCAAAAATGGCTTGATTGTGAACATATGATTTTGCATGCGTGGTTGTTTTGTATGATTATGTGGATTGTATGTTTGTATGCTACAAGTTAATCACACAAGTTAACAACAAACTAAAATGGCAATTTAAATTGGTTAAAATTGACATTATTAACGACATGCAAAACGTCAATTTAAATGGTTAAATTAAAAACGGCTAAAAGGACATTAATAAACGGTTATTAAGGACATGATAAGGATCATACATATAAAATGGTTTATATTAAGTAATTGGCTTAATTACAAGACATGAAAATGGTTTTTCATAAGTACCATGCACTAAATGCATGTTGGTGTATGGTATAAAAGTTTTCTCAAACTAGAATTAACAAAAACTCAAAATCCCTTTCATTAACAAGGTAAACAAGTTAAACGCCATCCTATTGTGTGACACTTAAAAGTATTAGGGAACTCATGATGGGATAAAGGTCACCTAACCATTATGAGCAAACTAATGTGATTAAGGTAAATTTCGCATGCTTGTGGGATAAAGGTCACCTAACCACATGTATGTTAAATTTACAAGTCTATACAAGTAGGACGACTTGATTTGGGAATCATGAACTTAGGGTCACCGAAGCATGAAGAACAAATAGGCGTTGATGAGATAAATATGCCATGCAAAAGGATTGCATGATCCCATACTCTAGAAGTTGCAAATGGATTGCAATTGTCATTTATTGACTACCTAGCTAAATCAAATTGCGGGATAAAGGTCACCTAACCGAAATTTGGTTTACCGTTGGATTCTAGAATTTAATAATTCAATTTGATTTAAAGGGTATTGAATGTTAAATTAAAATCGATACTTAAACGAACTTTGTTAATTTTGTAGATGGCCGCCAATAACAACAACAACAACATTTCAAACGCACCACTTAATCTAAACCACCTATCATTAAGGTCTCTCTTAGAGAAAGACAAACTCAACCATACAAACTTTATGGATTGGTTCCGCAATCTTCGGATTGTCCTCAAACAAGAGGATAAAATGTATGTACTTGAGGACCCCATTCCCGATCAACCGGATGAGAATGATGTGGAAGCAATGGCCTCTTATGATAAGTATTGCCACGATTCCCTTCAAGTCTCATGCTTAATGCTTGGGACTATGATACCCGAACTCCAAAAGGATTTCGAGCATCATAGTGCATACGACATGATAACGCAATTGAAGGAGATGTTCCTCCAACAAGCACGTGTCGAGCGTTTCGAAACGGTTCGGGCGCTACATGCTTGTCGTATGGACGATACCCAATCGGTTTCATCTTATGTACTTAAGATGAAAAGCCTTATCGATCGTGCTAACCGTCTTAACCTAAACATATCAAATGAGTTAGCCACCGATCTTATCCTTAACTCCCTATCAAAAAGGTTTGATCAATTTGTAATTAATTACAATATGAATGGGATGGATAAGAGCATAGGTGAGCTTCACGGTATGCTTAGAACGGCGGAAACTAGCATGGGTAAAAGGGCTTTACCCGTGTTAGCAATCGATCAAGGTGGGTCAAAAGGTAACACCTCTAAGCCAAAGGTGGCCAAGAGAAAAGGACCCGCCCATCAAGGCAAAGGGAAAGGGAAGATGGTTACCCCAACCATCAACAAGGCTAAGAAGCAAAAGGTAGCAGAGAAGGCAAACCCCAAAGAAGACCCATGTTTCGGTTGCGGTGAGATGGGTCATTGGAAACGAAACTGTCCGGTCTATCTTAAGGAGTTGAAGGACAAGAGGGATGCAGGGCAAACCTCAGGTAATATGTATATGGTATATATAGAGCTTAGTATTACTTCTTCTAATACATGGGTATTAGACACGGGATGTGGAACTCATATTTGCAATTCTTTGCAGGGGTTCAAAAGAAGTGAACATAAGGCGGGAACATCAAGTCTCTATATGGGCAATGGTGCAAAGGTGCATGTTAAAGCTCAAGGAGATTTTATTTTGAAGCTTCCAAGCGGATTGGAACTTATTTTAGAAAATGTTTTGTATGCTCCGGATTTGTGTAGAAACATTATTTCTATTTCTCGCTTAAAACAATGTGGTTACGTTGTTAATTTTATTGATGATGATATTCATGTTTCTAAAGATAATGTATTCTATTTCAAGGCTTCGCCTTCAAATGGAATTTATGAATTGGTTCATGATGACACATCATCGAGCTCTATATACCATACTAGCACCAAGAAACTCAAAAGGGATTTGAGTGATTCCTACTTATGGCATTGTCGCCTTGGTCACATAAACAAGAACCGAATGCATACACTTCAAAAGAATGGACTCTTGAAATCAAATGAGATGGACTCGTTTGATGTATGTGAATCTTGTTTACAAGGCAAGATGACTAAAGCACCTTTCAAAGGAACTTATGAAAGGGCTAAAGATTTATTGGGATTAATACATTCGGATGTATGTGGACCCTTTAAACCCATAGCTAGAAATGGTGAAAGATACTTCGTTACTTTCATTGATGACTTCAGTCGTTTTGGATATGTCTACTTGTTAAGACATAAGGACGAAACTTTTGAAGCATTCAAAGAATATCAAAACGAAGTACAAAATCAACTCAATAGGACAATTAAGGTACTTCGTACCGATAGAGGAGGTGAATACCTAAGCGATGCCTTCCAAGATCATCTTAGGAATTGTGGGATTATCTCACAACTTACTCCACCCGGAACACTCCAACTTAATGGAGTTTCCGAAAGGAGGAACCGAACCCTAATGGATATGGTTCGATCTATGATGGCAAGAAGCTCGTTGCCTCTATCATTTTGGGGTTATTGTCTAAGCTCCGCGGTGTAGTGACCCGAACTTTTCCATGTTTATATATATTAATTGAGATTGATGTTTACATGATTAAATGTTTCCAACATGTTAAGCAATCAAACTTGTTAAGACTTGATTAATTGAAATAGGTTTCATATAGACAATTGACCACCCAAGTTGACCGGTGATTCACGAACGTTAAAACTTGTAAAAAAAAAAAACTATATGATGACATATATATGGTTATATATATAGTTAACATGATATTATGATAAGTAAACATATCATTAATTATATTAACAATGAACTACATATGTAAAAACAAGACTACTAACTTAATGATTTTGAAACGAGACATATATGTAACGTTTATCGTTGTAACGACATTTAATGTATATATATTATATTAAGAGATATTCGTACATCATAATATCATGATAATATAATAATTTAAAATCTCTTTTGTTATTATAAACATTGGGTTAACAACATTTAACAAGATCGTTAACCTAAAGGTTTCAAAACAACACTTACATGTAACGACTAACGATGACTTAACGACTCAGTTAAAATGTATATACATGTAGTGTTTTAATATGTATTTATACACTTTTGAAAGACTTCAATACACTTATCAAAATACTTCTACTTAACAAAAATGCTTACAATTACATTCTCGTTCAGTTTCATCAACAATTCTACTCGTATGCACCCGTATTCGTACTTGTACAATACACAGCTTTTAGATGTATGTACTATTGGTATATACACTCCAATGATCAGCTCTTAGCAGCCCATGTGAGTCACCTAACACATGTGGGAACCATCATTTGGCAACTAGCATGAAATATCTCATAAGATTACAAAAATATGAGTAATCATTCATGACTTATTTACATGAAAACAAAATTACATATCCTTTATATCTAATCCATACACCAACGACCAAAAACACCTACAAACACTTTCATTCTTAAATTTTCTTCATCTAATTGAACTCTCTCAAGTTCTATCTTCAAGTTCTAAGTGTTCTTCATAAATTCCAAAAGTTCTAGTTTCATAAAATCAAGAATACTTTCAAGTTTGCTAGCTCACTTCCAATCTTGTAAGGTGATCATCCAACCTCAAGAAATCTTTGTTTCTTACAGTAGGTTATCATTCTAATACAAGGTAATAATCATATTCAAACTTTGGTTCAATTTCTATAACTATAACAATCTTATTTCAAGTGATGATCTTACTTGAACTTGTTTTCGTGTCATGATTTTGCTTCAAGAACTTTGAGCCATCCAAGGATCCATTGAAGCTAGATCCATTTTTCTCTTTTCCAGTAGGTTCATCCAAGGAACTTAAGGTAGTAATGATGTTCATAACATCATTCGATTCATACATATAAAGCTATCTTATTCGAAGGTTTAAACTTGTAATCACTAGAACATAGTTTAGTTAATTCTAAACTTGTTCGCAAACAAAAGTTAATCCTTCTAACTTGACTTTTAAAATCAACTAAACACATGTTCTATATCTATATGATATGCTAACTTAATGATTTAAAACCTGGAAACACGAAAAACACCATAAAACCGGATTTACGCCGTCGTAGTAACACCGCGGGCTGTTTTGGGTTAGTTAATTAAAAACTATGATAAACTTTGATTTAAAAGTTGTTATTCTGAGAAAATGATTTTTATTATGAACATGAAACTATATCCAAAAATTATGGTTAAACTCAAAGTGGAAGTATGTTTTCTAAAATGGTCATCTAGACGTCGTTCTTTCGACTGAAATGACTACCTTTACAAAAACGACTTGTAACTTATTTTTCCGACTAGAAACCTATACTTTTTTTGTTTAGATTCATAAAATAGAGTTCAATATGAAACCATAGCAATTTGATTCACTCAAAACGGATTTAAAATGAAGAAGTTATGGGTAAAACAAGATTGGATAATTTTTCTCATTTTAGCTACGTGAAAATTGGTAACAAATCTATTCCAACCATAACTTAATCAACTTGTATTATATATTATGTAATCTTGAGATACCATAGACACGTATACAATGTTTCGACCTATCATGTCGACACATCTATATATATTTCGGAACAACCATAGACACTCTATATGTGAATGTTGGAGTTAGCTATACAGGGTTGAGGTTGATTCCAAAATATATATAGTTTGAGTTGTGATCAATACTGAGATACGTATACACTGGGTCGTGGATTGATTCAAGATAATATTTATCGATTTATTTCTGTACATCTAACTGTGGACAACTAGTTGTAGGTTACTAACGAGGACAGCTGACTTAATAAACTTAAAACATCAAAATATATTAAAAGTGTTGTAAATATATTTTGAACATACTTTGATATATATGTATATATTGTTATAGGTTCGTGAATCAACCAGTGGCCAAGTCTTACTTCCCGACGAAGTAAAAATCTGTGAAAGTGAGTTATAGTCCCACTTTTAAAATCTAATATTTTTGGGATGAGAATACATGCAGGTTTTATAAATGATTTACAAAATAGACACAAGTACGTGAAACTACATTCTATGGTTGAATTATCAAAATCGAATATGCCCCTTTTTATTAAGTCTGGTAATCTAAGAATTAGGGAACAGACACCCTAATTGACGCGAATCCTAAAGATAGATCTATTGGGCCTAACAAACCCCATCCAAAGTACCGGATGCTTTAGTACTTCGAAGTTTATATCATATCCGAAGGGTGTCCCGGAATGATGGGGATATTCTTATATATGCATCTTGTTATTGTCGGTTACCAGGTGTTCACCATATGAATGATTTTTATCTCTATGTATGGGATGTGTATTGAAATATGAAATCTTGTGGTCTATTGTTACGATTTGATATATATAGGTTAAACCTATAACTCACCAACATTTTTGTTGACGTTTTAAGCATGTTTATTCTCAGGTGATTATTAAGAGCTTCCGCTGTCGCATACTTAAATAAGGACAAGATTTGGAGTCCATGCTTGTATGATATTGTGTAAAAACTGCATTCAAGAAACTTATTTTGTTGTAACATATTTGTATTGTAAACCATTATGTAATGGTCGTGTGTAAATAGGATATTTTAGATTATCATTATTTGATAATCTACGTAAAGCTTTTTAAACCTTTATTGATGAAATAAAGGTTATGGTTTGTTTAAAAATGAATGCAGTCTTTGAAAAACGTCTCATATAGAGGTCAAAACCTCACAACGAAATCAATTAATATGGAACGTTTTTAATCAATAAGAACGGGACATTTCAGTTGGTATCAGAGCGTTGGTCTTAGAGAACCAGAAAATTTGCATTAGTGTGTCTTATCGAGTTTGTTAGGATGCATTAGTGAGTCTGGACTTCGACCGTGTTTTCTTTAAAAATGATTGCTTAACATTTTTGTTGGAAACTATATATTTTTAACATATGAATATTATGTGATATATTAATCTCTTAACGTGTTTGATATTATGTGATAGATGTCTACCTCTAGAACAAGTCCCATTGACTCACCTAATAATAATGAAGAGTCAAATGTAAATTGGAATGATTTGTGGACTGATTCACAAGTTCCCGAAGAGGAACCGGAAGAAGAGTCGGAACCGGAAGAAGAATCGGAACCGGAAGAAGAATCGGAACCGGATGAAGAAATAGAACCGGTGGGGGAAATAATAAAACGGTTAAGTAAAAGAAAATCCTCAACCAACCGACCAAAGTTAATTATGGTCAATGGTGTTTCCGCCAAGGAAGCAAAATATTGGGAGGATTACCAATTCTCCGATGAATCGGATTCCGACGAGAATTCCGATGATGTTATAGAAATTACCCCAACTGAATTTAAAAAGGCAAAAGAAAATAATAAGGGAAAGGGCATAAAAATAGAGAAATCTAATTCCAACCCCGATGAACTTTATATGTATCGTCAACCCCCGAAGTCCTTAAGTTGTAACAATGACCCGGGAACCTCTAAACCACCAGGTTTTTCTAAACCAATGTGGACAACGACGGCTCGTATTAGGGGAACATCATATATCCCTAGAAACTTGGCAAAACGAACCAAAACCGAAGAAGAAGAAACGAGCGAGTCGGAATAAGATAGTTGTATTCGTGTGGTGTAATATATGGAATATAGTGTTCTTATGCTTTATGATATATGTAAAAATTGCTTGTATTAATAAGTATTTTTTTTATGAATCTAACTCTTGTCTATTTTACAGTTTAAAAACACAAAATGGATAGACAACCCAATATTTTAAGAGACCTACCCGGAGACATGATTGATGAAATCTTGTCTAGAGTCGGCCAGAATTCTTCGGCACAACTATTTAAGGCGAGATCAGTTTGTAAGACATTCGAAGAACGTTCCAAGAATGTCTTGGTTTATAAGAGACTTTCGTTTGAAAGATGGGGGATATCACATTGGGAAACCCATAAGTTACGATGTGTTTACTTTGACGCATATATTGCGGGGAACCCAAATGCTATTTTACGCAACGGGTTAAGAAATTATTTTGACTCAATATATCCGAATATTGGACTTCGTGATTTAGAAAAAGCGGCTAACATGCAACATAAAGAAGCATGTTATGCTTACGGATTAGTAATGTTCGCTTCTCACCAAAGTGAGAACAAGAACATCGGGCTACAACTATTAAACAAAACGTTTCCACAAGTGACGGAGTCGGTAATTGGGGTAAGAAATGAGGTTTTTAGATTATTACGGGACTGTTGGACATTACGTAACCCTCGTCCCTTTGATGACGTTACAACACGCTGTCTTATCAACGGCCATAACGGTTATGTTGCACAAGACCAAGGATGGGAAGTAGTCCTAGTAAAACCAGAATGCATGACTTGTTTCTGGACGTATGAATTACGTGTCTTTATTGCCTTTGCTGAACGACTTGTGTACTAGCTAGAATTGTCTTCACAACTATCTTGTATCAAAGTTATTGTGTGCTATATTTCATGCTTTATGTAAAATAAGCGGTATTGTAAGTTTGTAAAATATTGTATAAAAGTTTGAACGCGAAATATTATTATAATCAGTTTTTCATATAGAATTGTAGTAGTTGAATTGTATATTAGCTACTAAGTATGAACTTAACGGGTAGGTACTACCCGAATTTAAACTTATAAAACGCTAATATGAAGAAAAAGCTTTTATAAATGAGTTCATATTATGCTACGAAATACTATTAACTACTCTTAATATTCTGTATGATTAACTTGTTCCATTTAACTATTTTGAAGGAAATGGCACCGACTACTCGACACACTGTGAATATGAATGAAGAGGAATTCCGTACTTTTCTAGCTTCAAACATAGCCGCAGTACAGGCTGCGCTACATACCAACAATAACCTTGGATCTAGCAGTACAGGAAATCGTGTAGGATGCACCTACAAAGAATTCACTGCCTGCAAACCTTTGGAATTTGATGGAACCGAAGGACCGATCGGATTGAAACGGTGGACCGAGAAGGTTGAATCGGTGTTTGCCATAAGTAAGTGTACTGAAGAGGACAAAGTGAAGTACGCTACGCATACCTTCACAGGTTCTGCGTTAACATGGTGGAATACCTATCTAGAGCAAGTGGGACAAGATGATGCGTACGCACTACCGTGGTCAGCATTCAAGCACTTGATGAACGAGAAGTACCGTCCCAGAACCGAGGTCAATAAGCTCAAGACAGAACTTAGAGGGTTACGAACCCAAGGATTTGATATTACCACGTACGAAAGACGATTCACAGAATTGTGCCTATTGTGTCCGGGAGCATTCGAAGATGAGGAAGAGAAGATCGACGCGTTTGTGAAAGGATTACCGGAAAGAATCCAAGAAGATATAAGTTCACACGAGCCCGCCTCCATACAACAGGCATGTAGAATGGCTCACAAACTAGTGAACCAGATTGAAGAAAGAATTAAAGAACAGACTGCTGAAGAGGCCAATGTGAAGCAAGTCAAAAGAAAGTGGGAGGAAAATGGTGATAAGAATCACCAATACAACAACAACAACAATTACAACAATAATCGCAACAATTATCCCAACAATCGCAACATCAATCGCAACTACAACAAACGGCCCAACAACAACAACAACAACAACAACAGCAACTACAACAATCATCCCAACAACAATAATAACCGCAACAACAACAACAATCAGAAGCAACTATGCCAAAGGTGTGAAAAGAATCACTCGGGGTTCTGCACCAAATTTTGCAACAAGTGTAAAAGAAATGGTCATAGCGCGGCGAAGTGTGAGGTCTACGGACCAGGGGTTAATAGAACGAAAGGAACAAATGGTGTCGGAACGAGTAATGGCGGAGCAAGTAGTGTCGGAGCAAGTTATGCCAATGTAGTTTGTTATAAATGTGGAAAACCAGGCCACATTATTAGAAATTGCCCGAACCAGGAGAACACGAATGGACAAGGCCGTGGAAGAGTTTTCAATATTAATGCGGTAGAGGCACAGGAAGACCCGGAGCTTGTTACGGGTACGTTTCTTATTGACAATAAATCTGCTTACGTTTTATTTGATTCGGGTGCGGATAGAAGCTATATGAGTAGAGATTTTTGTGCTAAATTAAGTTGTCCATTGACGCCTTTGGATAGTAAATTTTTACTCGAATTAGCAAATGGTAAATTAATTTCAGCAGATAATATATGTCGGAATCGAGAAATTAAACTGGTTAGTGAAACATTTAAGATTGATTTGATACCAGTAGAGTTAGGGAGTTTTGATGTGATAATCGGTATGGACTGGTTGAAAGAAGTGAAAGCGGAGATCGTTTGTTACAAAAATGCAATTCGCATTATACGAGAAAAAGGAAAACCCTTAATGGTGTACGGAGAAAAGGGCAACACGAAGCTACATCTTATTAGTAATTTGAAGGCACAAAAACTAATAAGAAAAGGTTGCTATGCTGTTCTAGCACACGTCGAGAAAGTACAAACTGAAGAAAAGAGCATCAATGATGTTCCCATTGCAAAAGAATTTCCCGATGTATTTCCGAAAGAATTACCGGGATTACCCCCACATCGATCCGTTGAATTTCAAATAGATCTTGTACCAGGAGCTGCACCAATAGCTCGTGCTCCTTACAGACTCGCACCCAGCGAGATGAAAGAACTGCAAAGCCAATTACAAGAACTTTTAGAGCGTGGTTTCATTCGACCAAGCACATCACCGTGGGGAGCTCCTGTTTTGTTTGTCAAGAAGAAAGATGGTACATTCAGGTTGTGTATCGACTACCGAGAGTTGAACAAACTTACCATCAAGAACCGCTACCCACTACCGAGAATCGACGACTTATTTGATCAACTACAAGGCTCGTCTGTTTATTCAAAGATTGACTTACGTTCCGGGTATCATCAAATGCGGGTGAAAGAAGATGATATTCCAAAGACTGCTTTCAGAACACGTTACGGTCATTACGAGTTTATGGTCATGCCGTTTGGTTTAACTAATGCACCAGCTGTGTTCATGGACCTTATGAACCGAGTGTGTGGACCATACCTTGACAAGTTTGTCATTGTTTTCATTGATGACATACTTATTTACTCAAAGAATGACCAAGAACACGGTGAACATTTGAGAAAGGTGTTAGAAGTATTGAGGAAGGAAGAATTGTACGCTAAGTTTTCAAAGTGTGCATTTTGGTTGGAAGAAGTTCAATTCCTCGGTCACATAGTGAACAAAGAAGGTATTAAGGTGGATCCGGTAAAGATAGAAACTGTTGAAAAGTGGGAAACCCCGAAAACTCCGAAACACATACGCCAGTTTTTAGAACTAGCTGGTTACTACAGAAGGTTCATCCAAGACTTTTCCAGAATAGCAAAACCCTTGACTGCATTAACGCATAAAGGGAAGAAATTTGAATGGAATGATGAACAAGAGAAAGCGTTTCAGTTATTGAAGAAAAAGCTAACTACGGCACCTATATTGTCATTGCCTGAAGGGAATGATGATTTTGTGATTTATTGTGATGCATCAAAGCAAGGTCTCGGTTGTGTATTAATGCAACGAACGAAGGTGATTGCTTATGCGTCTAGACAATTGAAGATTCACGAACAAAATTATACGACGCATGATTTGGAATTAGGCGCGGTTGTTTTTGCATTAAAGACTTGGAGGCACTACTTATATGGGGTCAAAAGTATTATATATACCGACCACAAAAGTCTTCAACACATATTTAATCAGAAACAACTGAATATGAGGCAGCGTAGGTGGATTGAATTATTGAATGATTACGACTTTGAGATTCGTTACCACCCGGGGAAGGCAAATGTGGTAGCCGATGCCTTGAGCAGGAAGGACAGAGAACCCATTCGAGTAAAATCTATGAATATAATGATTCATAATAACATTACTACTCAAATAAAGGAGGCGCAACAAGGAGTTTTAAAAGAGGGAAATTTAAAGGATGAAATACCCAAAGGATCGGAGAAGCATCTTAATATTCGGGAAGACGAAACTCGGTATAGGGCTGAAAGGATTTGGGTACCAAAATTTGGAGATATGAGAGAAATGGTACTTAGAGAAGCTCATAAAACCAGATACTCAATACATCCTGGAACGGGGAAGATGTACAAGGACCTCAAGAAACATTTTTGGTGGCCGGGTATGAAAGCCGATGTTGCTAAATACGTAGGAGAATGTTTGACGTGTTCTAAGGTCAAAGCTGAGCATCAGAAACCATCAGGTTTACTTCAACAACCTGAAATCCCGGAATGGAAATGGGAAAACATTACCATGGATTTCATCACTAAATTGCCAAGGACTGCAAGTGGTTTTGATACTATTTGGGTAATAGTTGATCGTCTCACCAAATCAGCACACTTCCTACCAATAAGAGAAGATGACAAGATGGAGAAGTTAGCACGACTGTATTTGAAGGAAGTCGTCTCCAGACATGGAATACCAATCTCTATTATCTCTGATAGGGATGGCAGATTTATTTCAAGATTCTGGCAGACATTACAGCAAGCATTAGGAACTCGTCTAGACATGAGTACTGCCTATCATCCACAAACTGATGGGCAGAGCGAAAGGACGATACAAACGCTTGAAGACATGCTACGAGCATGTGTTATTGATTTCGGAAACAGTTGGGATCGACATCTACCATTAGCAGAATTTTCCTACAACAACAGCTACCATTCAAGCATTGAGATGGCGCCGTTTGAAGCACTTTATGGTAGAAAGTGCAGGTCTTCAATTTGTTGGAGTGAGGTGGGGGATAGACAGATTACGGGTCCGGAGATTATACAAGAAACTACCGAGAAGATCATCCAAATTCAACAACGGTTGAAAACCGCCCAAAGTCGACAAAAGAGCTACGCTGACATTAAAAGAAAAGATATAGAATTTGAAATTGGAGAGATGGTCATGCTTAAAGTTTCACCTTGGAAAGGCGTTGTTCGATTTGGTAAACGAGGGAAATTAAATCCAAGGTATATTGGACCATTCAAGATTATTGATCGTGTCGGACCAGTAGCTTACCGACTTGAGTTACCTCAACAACTCGCGGCTGTACATAACACTTTCCACGTCTCGAATTTGAAGAAATGTTTTGCTAAAGAAGATCTCACTATTCCGTTAGATGAAATCCAAATCAACGAAAAACTCCAATTCATCGAAGAACCCGTCGAAATAATGGATCGTGAGGTTAAAAGACTTAAGCAAAACAAGATACCAATTGTTAAGGTTCGATGAAATGCTCGTAGAGGACCCGAGTTCACCTGGGAGCGTGAAGATCAGATGAAGAAGAAATACCCGCATCTATTTCCAGAAGATTCGTCAACACCTTCAACAGCTTAAAATTTCGGGACGAAATTTATTTAACGGGTAGGTACTGTAGTGACCCGAACTTTTCTATGTTTATATATATTAATTGAGATTGATGTTTACATGATTAAATGTTTCCAACATGTTAAGCAATCAAACTTGTTAAGACTTGATTAATTGAAATAGGTTTCATATAGACAATTGTCCACCCAAGTTGACCGGTGATTCACGAACGTTAAAACTTGTAAAAAAAAAAACTATATGATGACATATATATGGTTATATATATAGTTAACATGATATTATGATAAGTAAACATATCATTAATTATATTAACAATGAACTACATATGTAAAAACAAGACTACTAACTTAATGATTTTGAAACGAGACATATATGTAACGTTTATCGTTGTAACGACATTTAATGTATATATATTATATTAAGAGATATTCGTACATCATAATATCATGATAATATAATAATTTAAAATCTCTTTTGTTATTATAAACATTGGGTTAACAACATTTAACAAGATCGTTAACCTAAAGGTTTCAAAACAACACTTACATGTAACGACTAACGATGACTTAACGACTCAGTTAAAATGTATATACATGTAGTGTTTTAATATGTATTTATACACTTTTGAAAGACTTCAATACACTTATCAAAATACTTCTACTTAACAAAAATGCTTACAATTACATTCTCGTTCAGTTTCATCAACAATTCAACTCGTATGCACCCGTATTCGTACTTGTACAATACACAGCTTTTAGATGTATGTACTATTGGTATATACACTCCAATGATCAGCTCTTAGCAGCCCATGTGAGTCACCTAACACATGTGGGAACCATCATTTGGCAACTAGCATGAAATATCTCATAAGATTACAAAAATATGAGTAATCATTCATGACTTATTTACATGAAAACAAAATTACATATCCTTTATATCTAATCCATACACCAACGACCAAAAACACCTACAAACACTTTCATTCTTCAATTTTCTTCATCTAATTGAACTCTCTCAAGTTCTATCTTCAAGTTCTAAGTGTTCTTCATAAATTCCAAAAGTTCTAGTTTCATAAAATCAAGAATACTTTCAAGTTTGCTAGCTCACTTCCAATCTTGTAAGGTGATCATCCAACCTCAAGAAATCTTTGTTTCTTACAGTAGGTTATCATTCTAATACAAGGTAATAATCATATTCAAACTTTGGTTCAATTTCTATAACTATAACAATCTTATTTCAAGTGATGATCTTACTTGAACTTGTTTTCGTGTCATGATTTTGCTTCAAGAACTTTGAGCCATCCAAGGATCCATTGAAGCTAGATCCATTTTTCTCTTTTCCAGTAGGTTCATCCAAGGAACTTAAGGTAGTAATGATGTTCATAACATCATTCGATTCATACATATAAAGCTATCTTATTCGAAGGTTTAAACTTGTAATCACTAGAACATAGTTTAGTTAATTCTAAACTTGTTCGCAAACAAAAGTTAATCCTTCTAACTTGACTTTTAAAATCAACTAAACACATGTTCTATATCTATATGATATGCTAACTTAATGATTTAAAACCTGGAAACACGAAAAACACCATAAAACCGGATTTACGCCGTCGTAGTAACACCGCGGGCTGTTTTGGGTTAGTTAATTAAAAACTATGATAAACTTTGATTTAAAAGTTGTTATTCTGAGAAAATGATTTTTATTATGAACATGAAACTATATCCAAAAATTATGGTTAAACTCAAAGTGGAAGTATGTTTTCTAAAATGGTCATCTAGACGTCGTTCTTTCGACTGAAATGACTACCTTTACAAAAACGACTTGTAACTTATTTTTCCGACTAGAAACCTATACTTTTTTTGTTTAGATTCATAAAATAGAGTTCAGTATGAAACTATAGCAATTTGATTCACTCAAAACGGATTTAAAATGAAGAAGTTATGGGTAAAACAAGATTGGATAATTTTTCTCATTTTAGCTACGTGAAAATTGGTAACAAATCTATTCCAACCATAACTTAATCAACTTGTATTATATATTATGTAATCTTGAGATACCATAGACACGTATACAATGTTTCGACCTATCATGTCGACACATCTATATATATTTCGGAACAACCATAGACACTCTATATGTGAATGTTGGAGTTAGCTATACAGGGTTGAGGTTGATTCCAAAATATATATAGTTTGAGTTGTGATCAATACTGAGATACGTATACACTGGGTCGTGGATTGATTCAAGATAATATTTATCGATTTATTTCTGTACATCTAACTGTGGACAACTAGTTGTAGGTTACTAACGAGGACAGCTGACTTAATAAACTTAAAACATCAAAATATATTAAAAGTGTTGTAAATATATTTTGAACATACTTTGATATATATGTATATATTGTTATAGGTTCGTGAATCAACCAGTGGCCAAGTCTTACTTCCCGACGAAGTAAAAATCTGTGAAAGTGAGTTATAGTCCCACTTTTAAAATCTAATATTTTTGGGATGAGAATACATGCAGGTTTTATAAATGATTTACAAAATAGACACAAGTACGTGAAACTACATTCTATGGTTGAATTATCAAAATCGAATATGCCCCTTTTTATTAAGTCTGGTAATCTAAGAATTAGGGAACAGACACCCTAATTGACGCGAATCCTAAAGATAGATCTATTGGGCCTAACAAACCCCATCCAAAGTACCGGATGCTTTAGTACTTCGAAGTTTATATCATATCCGAAGGGTGTCCCGGAATGATGGGGATATTCTTATATATGCATCTTGTTATTGTCGGTTACCAGGTGTTCACCATATGAATGATTTTTATCTCTATGTATGGGATGTGTATTGAAATATGAAATCTTGTGGTCTATTGTTACGATTTGATATAT
Organism: Rutidosis leptorrhynchoides; assembly: GCF_046630445.1. NCBI lineage: Eukaryota > Viridiplantae > Streptophyta > Magnoliopsida > Asterales > Asteraceae > Rutidosis > Rutidosis leptorrhynchoides. The sequence goes on from NC_092340.1 coordinate 208,322,110, forward strand.
ATAGGTTAAACCTATAACTCACCAACATTTTTGTTGACGTTTTAAGCATGTTTATTCTCAGGTGATTATTAAGAGCTTCCGCTGTCGCATACTTAAATAAGGACAAGATTTGGAGTCCATGCTTGTATGATATTGTGTAAAAACTGCATTCAAGAAACTTATTTTGTTGTAACATATTTGTATTGTAAACCATTATGTAATGGTCGTGTGTAAATAGGATATTTTAGATTATCATTATTTGATAATCTACGTAAAGCTTTTTAAACCTTTATTGATGAAATAAAGGTTATGGTTTGTTTAAAAATGAATGCAGTCTTTGAAAAACGTCTCATATAGAGGTCAAAACCTCACAACGAAATCAATTAATATGGAACGTTTTTAATCAATAAGAACGGGACATTTCACGCGGTTCGTATTTTAAATATGGCCCCAACCAAGAAAGTGGAACGAACTCCTCATGAGATGTGGTTTGGAAAACCTCCTTCTCTTTCATACTTGAAAGTATGGGGATGTGAAGCTTATCCTAAGCGCCATGTAGCTAATAAGTTACATGCTCGATCCACAAAGTGTATCTTCATAGGATATCCCAAGGATGATATGGGATACTATTTCTATGATCCGACCGAGCAAAATGTATTTGTTGCTCGAAAGGCGGAATTCCTTGAAACCAAATTCCTAATGGAAGGTGATGGTGAAAGGAAAATAGATCTTGTAGAGGTACAAGATCAAGTTGATGATACACAAATGGTTGACACTAGTACTCAACATGAGGATGTTGAAAATGATCAAGTGGATGATCAAAGTACACAAGACGTTCGAAGATCTAGTAGGATTAGTAATCCTCCTGAGAGATATGGTTTTCTCGTGGATGGATGCTACACGGTTGATTTGGATGAACCGACAAACTACGAAGATGCTTTATCAAGGATTGATAAAGATAAATGGCAGGAAGCCATGAACGCTGAGATGCAATCCATGTATGAAAACCAAGTGTGGGAACTTGTTGAGCAACCTCCTAGCTCTAAGCTAGTTGATTGCAAATGGCTTTTCAAAATGAAAACCGACATACATGGAAACTTGGATACATATAAAGCTAGACTTGTTGCAAAAGGTTTCACTCAAACTCAAGGGGTTGATTATGATGAAACTTTCTCGCCTGTTGCAATGCTAAAGTCTATTAGGATATTATTTGCCATTGCTGCTCACTACGACTATGATATATGGCAAATGGATGTCAAAACCGCTTTCCTAAATGGATATCTTATGGAAGATGTCTATATGGTCCAGCCTGAAGGTTTTGTTGATCCAAAATATCCTAAAAGTGTATGCAAGTTAAAGAAGTCAATCTACGGATTGAAACAAGCATCTAGAATGTGGAATCATCGTTTTAATGAGGAAGCCGAGAAATTTGGCTTCATTAAAAATGGTGATGAAGCTTGTGTATATAAGAAAGCTAGTGGGAGCACTATCATGTTCCTTGTACTATATGTGGATGATATATTATTATTTGGGAATGATATTACCACAATGCAAGGAGTCAAAACTTGGCTAAAGAGTTGCTTCTCCATTAAGGATCTTGGAGATGCACAATACATATTGGGGATAGGGATCTATAGGAATAGATCCAAGAGATTGATAGGTTTAAGTCAAAGTACATACATTGATAAAATCTTGAAAAGGTTCAAGATGGAAAACTCTAAGAGAGGTTTGGTACCTATTCAAAAAGGAACCGTTCTCAGTTCATCTCAGTGTCCTACCACGGAAGATGAACAAGAGAGAATGAAGAGAGTCCCATACGCATCTGCTATTGGGTCTATCATGTATGCAATGATATGTACTAGACCGGATGTGTCATGCGCTCTAAGCTTGACAAGTAGATACCAGAATAACCCAGGAAACAGTCATTGGATTGCTGTTAAAAGTATATTGAAATACCTTAGGAGAACTAAGGATATGTTTCTAATATATGGGTCTGGTAAGGAGGAACTCGCTGTAAAAGGTTACGTGGACGCGAGTTTCCAAACTGATCGTGATGACTCTCGATCACAATCCGGTTATGTCTTCACATTAAATGGAGGTGCAGTCTCTTGGAAGAGTTCAAAACAGGATGTTGTTGCTCTATCCACTACAGAGTCGGAGTACATCGCCGCATCATTGGCAGCTCAGGAAGCTGCATGGATGAAGAAATTCATCGACGACTTAGGAGTAGTCCCTTCCATTCAGGACCCTCTTGAGATCTTTTGTGACAACGAGGGTGCGATTGCTCAAATCAAGGAACCTCGTGCTCATCAAAAGACCCGTCACATTGAGCGGAGATTCAACTACATAAGGGATGAAGTTGAAAAGGGAAAGATATGTATTCGCAAAGTTCACACAGATCTTAATATAGCGGATCCTCTCACGAAGCTCTTACATGGATCAAAACATGCTGGACATGTTTGTGCATTAGGGCTTCGATATTCTAGTGATTGGTTATGATCTGTTTTAAGTATTGTAACGGAACGAAGTAGTTCAAACTCATTTATACAATTATGGCATTAATTTATCTTGAGTTATGTTCCTATTTTGCATATTTTATCCATGAATAAGTAATTATTCTAAAATTCCGTAGTCGATCACATTCGTGGGAACAAGTGTGAGGTTTAGACTATTATGAACTTGGATTAGTATACATTCACGGGATGAATGTGGGGCAAGGTTGCAACCAAGGTTCATAGATATTTGTGGGACACAAATATTGGAAGACCCGCTATCAAGACTTACTAAATAGGGCCTTTGTGGTCGATCACATGTAGTCTTGATTAAAGGCGAATATCATTGTATCCTCTGACCTGAGATACATATTGGGTTCGGATATTTACCAAGTATTGTGCCTTGATTCTTTCCTTCGCTAGTCTGAAATATGGTAGTTCATAAGGAAGATCTCAGGTATAATGCAAGGTGTATATTTAGGACGTATGTAGTCAAGATGGAATTTGTCCCTCTTATTCGTTGAGAGTCAGATGTCTAAGGCCTGATAAAGTTAAATCTAAAAGAGAGTGATCACTCTGTATCTCTTGGAATTAACATGACATCTAAGACGAAAGGATATAATGAAAGATTCACCTAATCATGTTCGAGATGGGAACTCGAAAGGGATGATGTTATTGAATGGCACAAAGTCATAACATATTAGGGGTGATGGACGGTGTGTTAGGCTGTATCCATCACTTGCATTAATTTCTTATGTTTCTCGTGCAAGTGGGAGATTGAAGATATTTCGTATGCCCGAGAGACATGTTAAATTAACGTGGCTGACGTGTTATGATCCAAGTCGGGTCATACCCAATAACAAACTTACCGACACCTTATTCGTCTTTGATTTTAACGATTGGTTCGTTGATTAAATACGCGATACTTGAACTTTAAGAAAAATGGTTTTCTTAAATAATACTTGATGTGTATATATATAAATTATGGAATAATTTATATAATATGGATTTAATTATTTATAAGTTAAATAATTAATAACATTGTGGCACATTTTATATATTATTAGATTTATAAATGTTGTACACATATTAAATAAGATGGGAGTTCTATAAAATGTATTTTATAAAATCATCTTTTATAAAATAAACCCATTTTATTTATGGAGTGGGAAGTGGCATGGGAGTTTGAGTTCTAGTGTTAAGAACTTGTGCATTTGACCACCTTTTCCCATATATCCATATACACATGCTTGCTCTCTTGGGGACTCAAGATACATGAAAAATACATCAAGTAACTAGCAAAGAAAAAAACTGCACACCCTTTTTTTTTTTTGTGCTGCTGCCGTGACCCTTTCTAAAGGGAAAGGAGTTCATTTTTCTTTTTTGCAAGCTTGTTTCAAGTATAAATTAAATCCTAACTAAAGTACAAGGTGTTGGTGGCAAGCTTGGGGTATAATCACTTGAGGTTTCATTGTTTTGGAGCTCCATTCATCATCATCATCTTCATCATCAACTACATAGCTTGGAGAAGGTATAAACACTTTACTTGCTTGTAGTTTGTAAGCATATTTCATAACTTGATCCTTCTTGGGTTTTAACTTTAATTGGTTAAAGTATAACAAGTTCTAAATGGCAATACTTACATGCTTCCGCTTAAATTTGTTTCTTAAAATGTTTTAAGTATTATGAATCTTGTTAAATCCCAACAACCCGGCCACCAAAAATGTTTCTTGAGATCCTTGTACATCTTCCCCGTTCCAGGATGTATTGAGTATCTGGTTTTATGAGCTTCTCTAAGTACCATTTCTCTCATATCTCCAAATTTTGGTACCCAAATCCTTTCAGCCCTATACCGGGTTCCGTCTTCCCGAATATTAAGATGCTGTTCTGATCCTTTGGGTATTTCATCCTTTAAATTTCCTTCTTTTAAAACTCCTTGTTGCGCCTCCTTTATTTGAGTAGTAAGGTTATTATGAATCATTATATTCATAGATTTTACTCGAATGGGTTCTCTGTCCTTCCTGCTCAAGGCATCGGCTACCACATTTGCCTTCCCCGGGTGGTAACGAATCTCAAAGTCGTAATCATTCAACAATTCAATCCACCTACGCTGCCTCATATTCAGTTGTTTCTGATTAAATATGTGTTGAAGACTTTTGTGGTCGGTATATATAATACTTTTGACCCCATATAAGTAGTGCCTCCAAGTCTTTAATGCAAAAACAACCGCGCCTAATTCCAAATCATGCGTCGTATAATTTTGCTCGTGAATCTTCAATTGTCTAGACGCATAAGCAATCACCTTCGTTCGTTGCATTAATACACAACCGAGACCTTGCTTTGATGCGTCACAATAAATCACAAAATCATCATTCCCTTCAGGCAATGACAATATAGGTGCCGTAGTTAGCTTTTTCTTCAATAACTGAAACGCTTTCTCTTGTTCATCCTTCCATTCAAATTTCTTCCCTTTATGCGTTAATGCAGTCAAGGGTTTTGCTATTCTGGAAAAGTCTTGGATGAACCTTCTGTAGTAACCAGCTAGTCCTAAAAATTGGCGTATGTGTTTCGGAGTTTTCGGGGTTTCCCACTTTTCAACAGTTTCTATCTTTGCCGGATCCACTTTAATACCTTCTTTGTTCACTATGTGACCGAGGAATTGAATTTCTTCCAACCAAAATGCACACTTTGAAAACTTAGCATACAATTCTTCCTTCCTCAATACTTCTAACACCTTTCTCAAATGTTCACCGTGTTCTTGGTCATTCTTTGAGTAAATAAGTATGTCATCAATGAAAACAATGACAAACTTGTCAAGGTATGGTCCACACACTCGGTTCATAAGGTCCATGAACACAGCTGGTGCATTAGTTAAACCAAACGGCATGACCATAAACTCGTAATGACCGTAACGTGTTCTGAAAGCAGTCTTTGGAATATCATCTTCTTTCACCCGCATTTGATGATACCCGGAACGTAAGTCAATCTTTGAATAAACAGACGAGCCTTGTAGTTGATCAAATAAGTCGTCGATTCTCGGTAGGGGGTAGCGGTTCTTGATGGTAAGTTTGTTCAACTCTCGGTAGTCGATACACAACCTGAATGTACCATCTTTCTTCTTGACAAACAAAACAGGAGCTCCCCACGGTGATGTGCTTGGTCGAATGAAACCACGCTCTAAAAGTTCTTGTAATTGGCTTTGCAGTTCTTTCATCTCGCTGGGTGCGAGTCTGTAAGGAGCACGAGCTATTGGTGCAGCTCCTGGTACAAGATCTATTTGAAATTCAACGGATCGATGTGGGGGTAATCCCGGTAATTCTTTCGGAAATACATCGGGAAATTCTTTTGCAATGGGAACATCATTGATGCTCTTTTCTTCAGTTTGTACTTTCTCGACGTGTGCTAGAACAGCATAGCAACCTTTTCTTATTAGTTTTTGTGCCTTCAAATTACTAATAAGATATAGCTTCGTGTTGCCCTTTTCTCCGTACACCATTAAGGGTTTTCCTTTTTCTCGTATAATGCGAATTGCATTTTTGTAACAAACGATCTCTGCTTTCACTTCTTTCAACCAGTCCATACCGATTATCACATCAAAACTCCCTAACTCTACTGGTATCAAATCAATCTTAAATGTTTCGCTAACCAGTTTAATTTCTCGATTCCGACATATATTATCTGCTGAAATTAATTTACCATTTGCTAATTCGAGTAAAAATTTACTATCCAAAGGCGTCAATGGACAACTTAATTTAGCACAAAAATCTCTACTCATATAGCTTCTATCCGCACCCGAATCAAATAAAACGTAAGCAGATTTATTGTCAATAAGAAACGTACCCGTAACAAGCTCCGGGTCTTCCTGTGCCTCTGCCGCATTAATATTGAAAACTCTTCCGCGGCCTTGTCCATCCGTGTTCTCCTGGTTCGGGCAATTTCTAATAATGTGGCCCGGTTTTCCACATTTATAACAAACTACATTGGCATAACTTGCTCCGACACTACTTGCTCTGCCATTACTCGTTCCGACACCATTTGTTCCTTTCGTTCTATTAACCCCTGGTCCGTAGACCTCACACTTCGCCGCGCTATGACCATTTCTTTTACACTTGTTGCAAAATTTGGTGCAGAACCCCGAGTGATACTTTTCACACCTTTGGCATAGCTGCTTCTGATTGTTGTTGTTGTTGCGGTTATTATTGTTGTTGGGATGATTGTTGTAGTTGCTGTTGTTGTTGTTGTTGTTGTTGGGCCGTTTGTTGTAGTTGCGATTGATGTTGCGATTGTTGGGATAATTGTTGCGATTATTGTTGTAATTGCTGTTGTTGTTGTATTGGTGATTCTTATCACCGTTTTCCTCCCACTTTCTTTTGACTTGCTTCACATTGGCCTCTTCAGCAGTCTGTTCTTTAATTCTTTCTTCAATCTGGTTCACTAGTTTGTGAGCCATTCTACATGCCTGTTGTATGGAGGCGGGCTCGTGTGAACTTATATCTTCTTGGATTCTTTCCGGTAATCCTTTCACAAACGCGTCGATCTTCTCTTCCTCATCTTCGAATGCTCCCGGACACAATAGGCATAATTCTGTGAATCGTCTTTCGTACGTGGTAATATCAAATCCTTGGGTTCGTAACCCTCTAAGTTCTGTCTTGAGCTTATTGACCTCGGTTCTGGGACGGTACTTCTCGTTCATCAAGTGCTTGAATGCTGACCACGGTAGTGCGTACGCATCGTCTTGTCCCACTTGCTCTAGATAGGTATTCCACCATGTTAACGCAGAACCTGTGAAGGTATGCGTAGCGTACTTCACTTTGTCCTCTTCAGTACACTTACTTATGGCAAACACCGATTCGACCTTCTCGGTCCACCGTTTCAATCCGATCGGTCCTTCAGTTCCATCAAATTCCAAAGGTTTGCAGGTAGTGAATTCTTTATAGGTGCATCCTACACAATTTCCTGTACTGCTAGATCCAAGGTTATTGTTGGTATGTAGCGCAGCCTGTACTGCGGCTATGTTTGAAGCTAGAAAAGTACGTAATTCCTCTTCATTCATATTCACGGTGTGTCGAGTAGTCGGTGCCATTTCCTTCAAAATAGTCAAATGGAACAAGTTAATCATACAGAATATTAAGAGTAGTTAATAGTATTTCGTAGCATAATATGAACTCATTTATAAAAGCTTTTTCTTCATATTAGCGTTTTATAAGTTTAAATTCGGGTAGTACCTACCCGTTAAGTTCATACTTAGTAGCTAATATACAATTCAACTACTACAATTCTATATGAAAAACTGATTATAATAATATTTCGCGTTCAAACTTTTATACAATATTTTACAAACTTACAATACCGCTTATTTTACATAAAGCATGAAATATAGCACACAATAACTTTGATACAAGATAGTTGTGAAGATAATTCTAGCTAGTACACAAGTCGTTCAACAAAGGCAATAAAGACACGTAATTCATACGTCCAGAAACAAGTCATGCATTCTGGTTTTACTAGGACTACTTCCCATCCTTGGTCTTGTGGAACATAACCGTTATGGCCGTTTATAAGACAGCGTGTTGTAACGTCGTCAAAGGGACGAGGGTTACGTAATGTCCAACAGTCCCGTAATAATCTAAAAACCTCATTTCTTACCCCAATTACCGACTCCGTCACTTGTGGAAACGTTTTGTTTAATAGTTGTAGCCCGATGTTCTTGTTCTCACTTTGGTGAGAAGCGAACATTACTAATCCGTAAGCATAACATGCTTCTTTATGTTGCATGTTAGCCGCTTTTTCTAAATCACGAAGTCCAATATTCGGATATATTGAGTCAAAATAATTTCTTAACCCGTTGCGTAAAATAGCATTTGGGTTCCCCGCAATATATGCGTCAAAGTAAACACATCGTAACTTATGGGTTTCCCAATGTGATATCCCCCATCTTTCAAACGAAAGTCTCTTATAAACCAAGACATTCTTGGAACGTTCTTCGAATGTCTTACAAACTGATCTCGCCTTAAATAGTTGTGCCGAGGAATTCTGGCCGACTCTAGACAAGATTTCATCAATCATGTCTCCGGGTAGGTCTCTTAAAATATTGGGTTGTCTATCCATTTTGTGTTTTTAAACTGTAAAATAGACAAGAGTTAGATTCATAAAAAAATACTTATTAATACAAGCAATTTTTACATATATCATAAAGCATAAGAACACTATATTACATATATTACACCACACGAATACAACTATCTTATTCCGACTCGCTCGTTTCTTCTTCTTCGGTTTTGGTTCGTTTTGCCAAGTTTCTAGGGATATATGATGTTCCCCTAATACGAGCCGTAATTTTCCACATTGGTTTAGAAAAACCCGGTGGTTTAGAGGTTCCCGGGTCATTGTTAAAACTTAAGGACTTCGGGGGTTGACGATACATATAAAGTTCATCGGGGTTGGAATTAGATTTCTCTATTTTTATGCCCTTTCCCTTATTATTTTCTTTTGCCTTTTTAAATTCAGTTGGGGTAATTTCTATTACATCATCGGAATTCTTGTCGGAATCTGATTCATCGGAGAATTGGTAATCCTCCCAATATTTTGCTTCCTTGGCGGAAACACCATTGACCATAATTAACCTTGGTCGGTTGGTTGAGGATTTTCTTTTACTTAACCGTTTTATTATTTCCCCCACCAGTTCTATTTCTTCATCCGGTTCCGATTCTTCTTCCGGTTCCGACTCTTCTTCCGGTTCCGACTCTTCTTCCGGTTCCTCTTCGGGAACTTGTGAATCAGTCCACGAATCATTCCAATTTACATTTGACTCTTCATTATTATTAGGTGAGTCAATGGGACTTGTTCTAGAGGTAGACATCTATCACATAATATCAAACGCGTTAAGAGATTAATATATCACATAATATTCACATGTTAAAAATATATAGTTTCCAACAAAATTTGTTAAGCAATCATTTTTCAAGTAAACACGGTCGAAGTCCAGACTCACTAATGCATCCTAACAAACTCGATAAGACACACTAATGCAAATTTTCTGGTTCTCTAAGACCAACGCTCGGATACCAACTGAAATGTCCCGTTCTTATTGATTAAAAACGTTCCATATTAATTGATTTCGTTGCGAGGTTTTGACCTCTATATGAGACGTTTTTCAAAGACTGCATTCATTTTTAAAACAAACCATAACCTTTATTTCATAGATAAAGGTTTTAAAAAGCTTTACGTAGATTATCAAATAATGATAATCTAAAATATCCTGTTTACACACGACCATTACATAATGGTTTACAATACAAATATGTTACAACAAAATAAGTTTCTTGAATGCAGTTTTTACACAATATCATACAAGTATGGACTCCAAATCTCGTCCTTATTTAAGTATGCGACAGCGGAAGCTCTTAATAATCACCTGAGAATAAACATGCTTAAAACGTCAACAAAAATGTTGGTGAGTTATAGGTTTAGCCTATATATATCAAATCATAATAATAGACCACAAGATTTCATATTTCAATACACATCCCATACATAGAGATAAAAATCATTCATATGGTGAACACCTGGTAACCGACATTAACAAGATGCATATATAAGAATATCCCCATCATTCCGGGACACCCTTCGGATATGATATAAATTTCGAAGTACTAAAGCATCCGGTACTTTGGATGGGGCTTGTTGGGCCCGATAGATCTATCTTTAGGATTCGCGTCAATTAGGGTGTCTGTTCCCTAATTCTTAGATTACCAGACTTAATAAAAAGGGGCATATTCGATTTCGATAATTCAACCATAGAATGTAGTTTCACGTACTTGTGTCTATTTTGTAAATCATTTATAAAACCTGCATGTATTCTCATCCCAAAAATATTAGATTTTAAAAGTGGGACTATAACTCACTTTCACAGATTTTTACTTCGTCGGGAAGTAAGACTTGACCACCGGTTGATTCACGAACCTATAACAATATATACATATATATCAAAGTATGTTTAAAATATATTTACAACACTTTTAATATATTTTGATGTTTTAAGTTTATTAAGTCAGCTGTCCTCGTTAGTAACCTACAACTAGTTGTCCACAGTTAGATGTACAGAAATAAATTGATAAATATTATCTTGAATCAATCCACGACCCAGTGTATACGTATCTCAGTATTGATCACAACTCAAACTATATATATTTTGGAATCAACCTCAACCCTGTATAGCTAACTCCAACATTCACATATAGAGTGTCTATGGTTGTTCCGAAATATATATAGATGTGTCGACATGATAGGTCGAAACATTGTATACGTGTCTATGGTATCTCAAGATTACATAATATACAATACAAGTTGATTAAGTTATGGTTGGAATAGATTTGTTACCAAATTTCACGTAGCTAAAATGAGAAAAATTATCCAATCTTGTTTTACCCATAACTTCTTCATTTTAAATCCGTTTTGAGTGAATCAAATTGCTATGGTTTCATATTGAACTCTATTTTATGAATCTAAACAGAAAAGTATAGGTTTATAGTCGGAGAAATAAGTTACAAGTCGTTTTTGTAAAGGTAGTCATTTCAGTCGAAAGAACGACGTCTAGATGACCATTTTAGAAAACATACTTCCACTTTGAGTTTAACCATAATTTTTGGATATAGTTTCATGTTCATTATAAAAATCATTTTCTCAGAATAACAACTTTTAAATCAAAGTTTATCATAGTTTTTAATTAACTAACCCAAAACAGCCCGCGGTGTTACTACGACGGCGTAAATCCGGTTTTACGGTGTTTTTCGTGTTTTCAGGTTTTAAATCATTAAGTTAGCATATCATATAGATATAGAACATGTGTTTAGTTGATTTTAAAAGTCAAGTTAGAAGGATTAACTTTTGTTTGCGAACAAGTTTAGAATTAACTAAACTATGTTCTAGTGATTACAAGTTTAAACCTTCGAATAAGATAGCTTTATATGTATGAATCGAATGATGTTATGAACATCATTACTACCTTAAGTTCCTTGGATAAACCTACTGGAAAAGAGAAAAATGGATCTAGCTTCAACGGATCCTTGGATGGCTCGAAGTTCTTGAAGCAGAATCATGACACGAAAACAAGTTCAAGTAAGATCATCACTTGAAATAAGATTGTTATAGTTATAGAAATTAAACCAAAGTTTGAATATGATTATTACCTTGTATTAGAATGATAACCTACTGTAAGAAACAAAGATTTCTTGAGGTTGGATGATCACCTTACAAGATTGGAAGTGAGCTAGCAAACTTGAAAGTATTCTTGATTTTATGAAACTAGAACTTTTGGAATTTATGAAGAACACTTAGAACTTGAAGATAGAACTTGAGAGAGATCAATTAGATGAAGAAAATTGAAGAATGAAAGTGTTTGTAGGTGTTTTTGGTCGTTGGTGTATGGATTAGATATAAAGGATATGTAATTTTGTTTTCATGTAAATAAGTCATGAATGATTACTCATATTTTTGTAATTTTATGAGATATTTCATGCTAGTTGCCAAATGATGGTTCCCACATGTGTTAGGTGACTCACATGGGCTGCTAAGAGCTGATCATTGGAGTGTATATACCAATAGTACATACATCTAAAAGCTGTGTATTGTACGAGTACGAATACGGGTGCATACGAGTAGAATTGTTGATGAAACTGAACGAGGATGTAATTGTAAGCATTTTTGTTAAGTAGAAGTATTTTGATAAGTGTCTTGAAGTCTTTCAAAAGTGTATGAATACATATTAAAACACTACATGTATATACATTTTAACTGAGTCGTTAAGTCATCGTTAGTCGTTACATGTAAATGTTGTTTTGAAACCTTTAGGTTAACGATCTTGTTAAATGTTGTTAACCCAATGTTTATAATATCAAAAGAGATTTTAAATTATTATATTATCATGATATTATGATGTACGAATATCTCTTAATATGATATATATACATTAAATGTCGTTACAACGATAATCGTTACATATATGTCTCGTTTCAAAATCATTAAGTTAGTAGTCTTGTTTTTACATATGTAGTTCATTGTTAATATACTTAATGATATGTTTACTTATCATAATATCATGTTAACTATATATATAACCATATATATGTCATCATATAGTTTTTACAAGTTTTAACGTTCGTGAATCACCGGTCAACTTGGGTGGTCAATTGTCTACATGAAACCTATTTCAATTAATTAAGTCTTAACAAGTTTGATTGCTTAATATGTTGGAAACATTTAATCATGTAAATATCAATCTCAATTAATATATATATAAATGGAAAAGTTCGGGTCACTACATCAGGTATGCTACGAAGTGTAGTGTCTAGGACGTATGTAGTCAAGATGGAATTTGTCCCTCTTATTCATTGAGAGTCGGATGTCTAAGGCCTGATAAAGTTAAATCTATAAGAGAGTGATCATTCTATGTCTCTTGGATTTGACATGACATCTAGGACGAAAGGATACATTGAAAATTCACCTAATCATATTCGAGATGGGAACTCGAAAGGGATGATGTTATTGAATGGCACTAAGTCATAACATATTGGGGGTGATGGACGATCGTTAGGTGGTATCCGTCACTTGCATTAATTTCTTATGTTTCTCGTGCAAGTGGGAGATTGAAGGTATTTCATATGCCCGAGAGACATATTAAACTAATGTGGCTAATATGTTATGATCCAAGTCGGGTCATACCCAATAACAAGCTTATCAACACTTTTATGTATTTATTTTAATGAGTGGATCTTTAAAATAAATACTTGACACTTAGACTTTAGAAATTGGTTTTCTAAAAGTAAAATGCAAGAAATAATTATATGGATAATTATAAGTAAGTTTAATTATTTATATGATTAAACTTATATATATATGTGTGTTTTAATTTTATAAAGAGGTTTATAAAATTATATATAAATGTGTAAGTATCAAAAGATTGTTGCAAGACATTTAAATAAAAGGAATGCAAAAAAAAAAAAGGGGAGGTAGGGTGGTTGCGGTTTTGGAGTCCCAAGACCACCCACCCATGCTTTTGGTTAAATGCATTTCCACACTCCAAGTCTTGCATGCTTGCACAAGTTTACATACACACTTTAATCTTGTTTTTTCAAACTAGCAAAAGGCTCTCTCTTTCTCCCTCATCTTGGCCGAAATTTTGGAGCTTGGAAGAGGGTTCTTCCATTGAATTTTTGCTTGTATTTTGGTGTCTTGCAAATCCTAACTAAAGGTAGTGTTGGTTGCATAGCTTGTGGGTATTATCTCTTGAGGTTTCAAGTTAGAAACTAGCTTCACTTCATCATCTTCATCATCTTCATCTTGTTACTTCTACCTCCTTTTGGAGAAGGTATAAACCCTAACTAGCTCTATTTACATTTTAGTATATTTTCAAGACTAGATCTATAAATGGAATTCATGTATAAAAGGTTAAACTATACATGCATAAACTTAAAATTGCTTCCGCTTGCTACATATACATACACGAACTTATATATCTTCTAAATGGGTTTTGTAACTTGTTTATGTGATGAATTCCATCAATACCAATTATTGAGAATCAGTAATCAGTATTTTGAAATCTTGCAGCATGTCTACATCAACAGTTATATATACATATAACGTCTACCTCCAAGACTTACATACTTCGAATGTGAAGTTTCTGAAAAACGCCTAAACTGTGAACTAGTTCTCGAAATTTTAAAAAAATGCTGATGAAGCAGCAGAAACTGTCAACGATCTTAACAGTAAAAAGCTTGATGATAAAAAATAGTGTGTTGGCAAAACTCAGAAAAAGAGAAGGTTTGGAACTGGAAAACGGATTGAGCAAAGTATGAAGGAGGCTGTGGACAAATCACAAAGACTAAACCTGCCTTCAAAGAATCCAAATGATTCAATACTTGCTGAAGTCATTAACGAATACCTTGCTCCTGACTCTAAACCCTTGCGGACAATATCCTTCATCATCCTCTGATATTAGACATTCTAAGATATCATCGTATCTTTCATTATAAATATCATCCATACTTCTGAAGATATTTTTATAATTATTCTTATCTGAAATCATTTACCTCTTCGCGCTATCTGTATTATATCATAAAAGAAACTATTTTAGTTTCTAAATTCTGAAACATTCGAGTTTAAAATAGGAATATTCTTGAAGAAGTGTTAGGAGCTGAAGCATGAGTTAGTATAATATAATGACACTTGATCAACGTGATTATATTACAGTAATTCATGCTGAGTTTCTAAATGAAACATGATGATTCACAGATCATAACGTCATCATGTGTTATGTTACACGACTCTTGTATTCTCTTTGATCTCTAAATATCAAGAAAATATTTCTTGATGATTCGGCCTTTTCCGAGGTATTCTGGTAATTTGACAAGTCAAGATCGTGTCATTACAATTTCCTTCCTAGAACATTAACAATGTTCATTCCGAAATTTATATCTGCGAATTCTGGACCATTACAAGCGGTGCTTAATCGCAAGAAGAAGAAACGGAAGGACAAAGCTCCGAACTAGAAATGGGAGTATAAATCATAGCAAATAGAAAAGAGCATTAACTGTGGATGACAATGATTATAGAAGAAGCAAGGACTTTGAAATATAAGGGAAGATATAAAACCCAACAACAACCCAGAAATCACAAACCGTATATATCAATGCATATAGCAATATAAAGACACGGGAGAACTAAAACACTATAAAACCAAGAGTATAGTAGAAGTAAATAGATTCTTCCGGTGGCAGATGAAAAAGAAGAACGACAGATACGAAAGTGAGGAGTATATCAAGAATCAGCACTGGATGGAGCATATTGACAAATACTTTAAAATATGAGTTGAGGGAGAAAGAATAGAAGGTGTAAGGAAACGAAGATGGTGGATTTATAGTGAAGTACCAGACAGAACAATCAGGACAGATCATCGCATTTAACCAAAGAGGATTCTAATTTCCTTAATTATCGAAGAACCCAAATCTTATGACGAAAATTTCCTCTAAATCTGAAAATCAACCGTGACTACGTCACTGGTTAAAACGAATCTGCATTTATTCATTTCACTCTTTTGTGATAGCTTCACTTATACTCTTTGCGTAATCAAATTGTTTTATCTATATTACTCAATGATTATAAAACTCTATTTATCAACTCATATTCGTCATGAAAACATTTTTATGGTTAGCCATGACGATCTCGATCAAATTTCGGGGACGAAATTTCTTTAACGGGTAGGTACTGTGACGACCCGGAAATTTCCGACCAAATTTAAACTTTAATCTTTATATTATTCCGACACGATAAGCAAAGTTTGTTAAGTTAAATCTCAAGAATTTTAAACTGTGTTCATACATTCATTTGACCTTTGACCATTTCCGACGATTCGCGAACAGTTGTATAAATAAATGTGTAAATATATAAATATGATATAAGTATATATATACACATAATATTGTAAATTAATAAAATACCTCTAGCATAATATTGTAAATTAATAAAATACCTCTAGCAAATTAGTGTTAATCATATAATATAATAAAGGGGAATGACTGTGATTATTGTTATTATTGTTAACATTATTATTATTAATTATTATTATTTACAAAATTATTAAAATCAACATTTACATTATTATTAATATTAACATATTTAATTATTTATATCAAATATGATAAAGGAATGAATATATATAGATTTAGTAAATTTGTAGATATTGCAAGTCTTTGTCTAACTGTTTGTGATTGACAAATTCGTACGCTTTAGATTCCAAACAATAGGATAATTACAAACTCAGTTATCAATCTATCTCACCTTTTTAATCTTTTTTTTGTTTCATTTTTGTCTGTTTTAAAAATTTTGTTGGATGAATACTCATATAATAAACGGTGAATTCCTGTTTCAAGGGAGTAGTTCCAATTCCTCAACTCATTAAATCCATTTCTGTTTTATGTCCTTCTATTCAAACATCACTTTAAACCCGTTTTGAACACCACCATATATCTTAATCTTGCTTATTTTGTTTTCTGTTTACAGATTCATCAACAAATCCACCATGAACCAACAAGCTACCACCTCATCGTCTAATTGATGTCATGTTTGAAGCCTACACCACGAACCACCTTCTCATCTCCCTCTATCTCTAGTCTTCTCTCTTTCTTTTCAGGATCACAACCGGATCAACCATGTTTAATCAACTACTTTCTCCATCTCCACACCGCCACCACCTCAAATCTCCAATGACACCAAATCACCAACACACCCATGAACTAATAGGAACTAAAACCGCTGATACAAAGGTTTCTGTTTTCATTTTCTGTTGAAACCACCATCACGGTTGTAAACCACCACTCACTTAATCACCATCACAAAATCATCATCATCAAGCCTCTATTTTATTTGCTCCGGTTTCCTGCTTGTTTATAACCAAAACAAACCACCACTCGATCAAACTTCTTCTCTATCATCATCATCATTGACCATCATCACCGAAACTCCATCACTACCACTCTAGATTCTGTTTCTGTTTCGAGAAAATTATAAACCAAACACCATCGAGTCTTCTTCACCTCCCTCTCACTCTTCCATCTCACTCTCTCTTTTCCTTTCTCAATCAATTAACAACCATGAACTACCTATCTCTTTCACCCTCTCTAACCCATCTCTCTCTCTCTTCTCTCTCTCTTCCATATTTTTGTGGTAAACAGACCAACACCATCTACTACAATCTGTTTCGAATTGCTGCTACTGCTACGGTTTATTCTTGCAGCTATTATATGCTACTGCTAAGCGTAAATTATCTGTTTCCGTTCAAACACCCAGACCACCACTATATAAAACAGAAACCCTACCTTCTTAATGCTACTACCATACTCGCTCTCTGTTTCGGTTTAGATTACGTCAATGAGAATAATTGATGTTAATAATTGATGAACAATGATGAGAGGTAGAAACAATGATCTCGTGATACCTTCTTTTCTGTGTGCTCCGTGATTTATGGATATTTTTTTTGGGTGGATGTCGACTAGCATAATTAGGCAAAAAGAATTATTTAGTTAACAAATTTGTGGGGACACTTTGTGAAAAACGAATCCTAAAAAGAAAACTAGCTGGAGTTTTACCAAATTAAAAAAAAAACGTATTACTTTTATTGGGCTATGGTGATTCAGTTTACAGGCCGTGAACTAAGTTTTAATATCACTTGGACCGAAGCCCAATATCCACATGAGTTAAATTGGTTACATGATGATGATGACGTTAAAACGAATAGGGATGATACGGGTTAAGGATTTAGATAATGATTATAACGTTAATAGATGATGATGATAACGAATCCAGTAATGATACATGTTAAAGATGATGATATGATAATGGTAGGTTTGATTTTGTTATTGATGAAGAAGATGATAAGATTTGTTTAAGGGTTAAATATATATGAAGTGAAGAAAATTTAAGAAAAACAGACGCAGAGGAATGGCAGGGTGTTGGTGTTGGGAAGCTAGAGGTCTCGGGTTCGAGTCTTGCTGGTGATATCTTTTATTTTTCAACTATTTTGAGAGGTAGCGATCTTTATATTATTATTATTATTATTATCATTAATACCATTATTAACATTAATATTATTATTATTAGAAAAATTAGCATATTTAATTACATTGTTATTAAAAATTGACATTTTTATTAAAACTATCATTATTATTAAAATTTTTAACATTTTATTATTATCTTTAATATAAGGTCATATTTTTTTCACTATCATAAAACTAATCAAATTTAATATTTTAACATAAAAATAAAATATATATATATATATATATAACATTTGGAACTAACAAATACATTATAATAAATAATATATTATATAATTATTATATAAAACGGTATGATTATTATTACATGTAACTATACGTGTTAATATATATACGTGATATAGGTTCGTGAATCCGAGGCCAACCTTGCACTTATTAAATGATGTTATATGTATTTTTACTATGAAATACAGTATGGTGAGTTTCATTTGATCCCTTTTATATATATTTTTGGGACTGAGAATACATGCGCTGTTTTTTATAAATGTTTTACGAAATAGGCACAAGTACTAAAACTAATTCTACGTGGGTTTAAACCAGAAATATACCCTTAGCTTGGTAACATTAAACTACTTGTCTATGTACAGTAGGCGCGAATCCTAAAGATAGATCTATTGGGCCTGACAAACCCCATCCTGACTATGGGATGCTTTAGTACTTCGAGGTTATTTTAAACACACCTGATCTGGTGTACTTCAGAGGGTAAAACATGAACGTTAAGGCTTGTTGCCGGGTGCCTACAACTTATAGAATACTTTTATACACTTGCGAGTGTACATATATTTATAAACGGAAATCTTGTGGTCTATTAATATATTGAAATGATTGTTATGATAAACCTATGAACTCACCAACCTTTTGGTTGACACTTTAAAGCATGTTTATTCTCAGGTATTAAAGAAATCTTCCGCTGTGCATTAGCTCATTTTAAGGATATTACTTGGAGTCATTCATGGCATATTTTGAAAGACGTTGCATTCAAGTCATTGAGTTCATCAAGATTATTATTAAGTCAATTATAGTTGGATGTATTATGAAATGGTGTACATGCCGTCAATTTTCGTTGTAAAGAAAGTTTGTCTTTTAAAAACGAATGCAATGTTTGTAAAATGTATCATATAGAGGTCAAATACCTCGCGATGTAATCAACTATTGTGAATCGTTTATAATGTATATGAACGGGTCCTTTCACATGTCGACACATCTATATATATTTCGGAACAACCATAGACACTCTATATGTGAATGTTGGAGTTAGCTATACAGGGTTGAGGTTGATTCCAAAATATATATAGTTTGAGTTGTGATCAATACTGAGATACGTATACACTGGGTCGTGGATTGATTCAAGATAATATTTATCGATTTATTTCTGTACATCTAACTGTGGACAACTAGTTGTAGGTTACTAACGAGGACAGCTGACTTAATAAACTTAAAACATCAAAATATATTAAAAGTGTTGTAAATATATTTTGAACATACTTTGATATATTTGTATATATTGTTATAGGTTCGTGAATCAACCAGTGGCCAAGTCTTACTTCCCGACGAAGTAAAAATCTGTGAAAGTGAGTTATAGTCCCACTTTTAAAATCTAATATTTTTGGGATGAGAATACATGCAGGTTTTATAAATGATTTACAAAATAGACACAAGTACGTGATGATGGAATTCATTACATAAACAAAGTCACAAAACCCATTTTGTACATGTAAAATTCGTGTATATGTGTAAGTAACAAGCGGAAGCAATTTAAAGTTTATGCATGTAAAGTTTAACCTTTTAAACATGAATTCCATTAAAGATCTAGTCTTGAAATATATGCTAGAATGTAAATAGAAGCTAGTGAGGTGTTATACCTACTCCAAAAGGAGGTGAAGAACAAGGATGAAGAAGATGATGTAGATGAAGAAAGCTTCTAACTTGAAGCCTCAAATCTTTGATACCCACAAGCACTAATCAACACCCAAGACTTGGTTAGGATTTTAGACACTTAAATCACTTGCAAAAATCAACCAAAACCTTTGATGGAAGCCCCAAATATTTCGGCCAAAGGGATGGAGGAAGGAGAGAAAAAAATTGCAAGTTCAAAATCAAATGCTAGAATGAAGAGTGTGTGTTCAAGTCCACCAATGCATGTGTAGATGTAATAAATATATGGAGTAACCAAGGGAAAAGTGGTTGGCTCCTAGGAGTCCCAAAAAAAATGCCACCCCACTCCCCTCTTTTATTTTTATTACATTTTTATAAAAAATACATGCATCTAGTTGTAAGTATTTTATTTTATAAACCTATTATAAAATAAAATGCAACACACATATGTTACATACACTTTATATTATTTATAACCTATATAAATAATATGCAACATGTAGTATACTTATAATTATCCAAATAATTATATCTAGCATTTATTTTAGAAAACCAATTTCTAAAATTCAAGTGTCGTGTATTTGCTTTAATGATCCGATTGTCAAAACAAATACATAAAGTGTTGATAGCTTGTTATTGGGTATGACCCGACTTGGATCACAACATGTAAGCCACATTAATTTATTATGTCTCTCGGGCATAAGAAAATCCTTCAATCTCCCACTTGCACGAGAAACATAAGGAATTAATGCAAGTGACAGATACCACCTAACGACCGTCCATCACCCCCAACATGTTATGACTTAGTGCCATTCAATAACATCATCCCTTTCGAGTTCCCATCTCGAATATGATTAGGTGAATCTTTCAATATATCCTTTTGTCCTAGATGTCATGTTAAATCCAAGAGACATAGAATGATCACTCTCTTATAGATTTAACTTTGTCAGGCCTTAGACATCTGACTCTCAACGAATAAGAGGGACAAATTCCATCTTGACCACATACGTCCTAGACACTACACTTCGTACCGTACCTGAAGCCTCCCTTATGTACTACCATATTTCAGAATAGCGAAGGAAAGAATCAAAGCACAATAGTTGGTGAATATCTGAACCCAATATGTGTCTCAGGTCAGAGGATACAATGATATTCTCCTTTACTCAAGATTACATGTGATCAACCACAAAGGCTCCATATAGTAAATCTTGAGAGCGGGTCTTCCAATATTTGTGTCCCACAAATATCTATGAACCTTGGTTGCAACCTTGCCCCACATTCACCATTTGAATGTTAACCAATCCAAATTCATAATAGTCTAGACCTCACACTTATTCCCACAAGTGTGATCAACTACGGAATTTAGAATAATAGTTTATTCATGGATAAAATATGCAAAATTGGAACATGACTCATAATTAAATTAATACCATAATTATATTAATGAGTTTGAACTAATTCGTTCCGTTACAATACTTAAAATAGATCAATTCCAATCACTAGAATATCGAAGCCCTAATGCACAAACATGTCCCTCATGTTTTGGCCCATGTAAAAGCTTCGTGAGTGGATCCGCAACATTTTGATCTGTGTGAACTTTGTGAATACATATCTTTCCTTTTTCAACCTCATCCCTAATGTAGTTGAATCTCCTCTCAATGTGACGAGTCTTTTGATGAGCACGAGGTTCCTTGATTTGAGCAATCGCACCCTCGTTGTCACAAAAGATCTCAAGAGGGTCCTGAATGGAAGGGACCACTCCTAAGTCGTCGATGAATTTCTTCATCCATGCAGCTTCCTGAGCTGCCAATGAGGCGGCAATGTACTCCGACTCTGTAGTGGATAACGCAACAACTTCCTGTTTCGCACTCTTCCAAGAGACCGCACCACCATTTAACATGAATACATAACCGGATTGTGACCGAGAGTCATCTCGATCAGTTTGGAAACTCGCGTCCACGTAACCTTTTACAGCGAGTTCTTCCTCACCAGACCCATATATTAGAAACATATCCTTAGTCCTTCTAAGGTATTTCAATATACATTTAACCGCAGTCCAATGACTATTTCCCGGGTTATTCTGGTATCTACTTGTCAGGCTTAGGGCGCATGACACATCCGGTCTAGTACATATCATTGCATACATGATAGACCCAATAGCAGATGCGTATGGGACTTTCTTCATTCTCTCTTGCTCATCTTTCGTGGTAGGACACTGAGATGAACTAAGAATGGTTCCCTTTTGAATAGGTACCAAACCTTTCTTAGAGTTTTCCATCTTGAACCTTTTCAAGATTTTATCAATGTATGCACTTTGACTTAAACCTATTAATCTCTTGGATCTATTCCTATAGATCCCAATCCCCAATATATATTGTGCTTCTCCAAGATCCTTAATAGAGAAGCAACTCTTTAGCCAAGTTTTGACTCCTTGCATTGTGGTAATATCATTCCCAAACAATAATATATCATCCACATATAGCACAAGGAACATTATAGAGCTCCCACTAGCCTTCTTGTACACACAAGCTTCATCACCATTTTTAATGAAGCCAAATTTCTTTGCCTCTTCATTAAAGCGATGATTCCACATTCTAGATGCTTGTTTCAATCCGTAGATTGATTTCTTCAACTTGCATACTGTAACGACCCGGAAATTTCCGACCAAATTTAAACCCTAATCTCTATATGTTTCCGACACGATAAGCAAAAACCCTAATGTTGAGTCTAGAAAGTTTGAAATCTATATTTGGAAATTTTTCTGAGAACTTTTAACTCGCCACTAAGTAGCAACGGGGTACGAAATAATAGCTCATATAAAGTGTCGGTAAGAATTTTAGGCTACTACTATCCAAGTTATTATATTTACACGTTTATGTTAATTACAATATTTTATTATAATATAATTATTTTAATTATTATGGGGTACAGCTGTTTTGATTGTTTAATTTGTCCATAAAATTAAACTTTTGTGTGTAATAAAGACATATAGGGTGGGATATATCCATCTACCCCATTTGCAACCTTCCTACTTCCTATCGGCTATTATCTCTTTCTTTTGTTTAAGACCTCACACATAAAACTAGTGAAACCATTAAAACCCATCACTAATTTCATCTAAACACCAAATTCATCATTGAATTGTTGTGCTATAACATCTTGCCTGATAAACCTTGAAACCCATCACCATAACCACTGTCGACAACCGTCACAGCCACATCTTATACTTCCTGTTTCTGTTGATGCTAAACAGCAATCTTCATAACCATTAACATACTTGTACTTTCATCTGTTTCTTCGACTATTGTAAGAAACCAACAAATCGAAACCCAAGTTGTTCTTGCTTTCATTTGTGAACACCATAATCACCACCTTGAACAAAGAACAACACCACTCACCTCCTTAATCTTTCACGACCCATCTTCACCTCCATAATCATATCATTGAACACCACCTTTGATCGAAAACACCACGCTCTCTATTCCTGTTTTCTTGCTCAGTCTCTTCTTCTTTTCTTTCTCTTCAAACCACTACAACTATTACTGCACTCTAACCATTTGTTTTAGCTTCTACAATTCGAAACTTATGCTAAACCTTATTGTTTCCGTTTTCAAACAAAAATAAGAGAGTAATATATTGATGAGGGATTACATGCTAGGGTGGAAGTATAATATATAAAAAGGGATGCAGTATTCCTTTTTGTTGATGGCCGACATTGTAAGATCAAACAACCTGCAAACCCATTAACTATTATCTTCTGCTTCCTGTTTTGTATTAAATCTGAACACCAACACTAACCCACATTGATAACCATGTCGATCACCACCCGTTACCTTCTCACCGTCACTATTTCACCACCTACAAAACCCATTACTATCAAACACCCATATCACTACAACCTTCTCCATAAGTTATTCTCCACCCTGTAACACGCCACCATTTCAAACCCTAATCACCACCGTAACCTTAAATAAACCGCTGCAACAAACAACCAAACATCACCTCGTGGTTATATAAAAATATACACTCACTTACATATTGAAACGTGTATCTTTCTTGCACCAATTTTCTGTTAATTCGTGAGATAATATACTGCAACAGCGGTACCCCTTTTGGGTTTATTTTCAGTCGACAAACAAGAAAGAAAAGGGTAGGGTTTTGTATTATTGGACAAGAGAAAAAGGACAAGACATACACGTTATTATGATAATGATACTTTGTGATAGTGGTGACCCTTATATGGTTTCTGTTTTGATTCCTGTAAAACGTAGAAGATAAGTTTGGGTGTCGGTTGAACCCCACCATCCACTAAATTATCGATTACCCTACTTTTGATTAAGATAATACCAAAATAAATATTAAACGGTGGATAATGGACCGTGAACAAGTTTAGGTGGTTGGGCCAGCGAATTTATTTTAGCCATGGACTGTTTTTACGACTTGGGCTTATGATATAATCTATTGAGTCGGACGAAATTGTGTAATGAAGAAGAGAAAATGGGACAGATAAATTACGGGTTCAACTATATAAGATTGGAATACAAAATAGAAAAACAAGATTAGTGTAGATGGTTAGGAGTGATTAGCAGTTGAGCGAGAGGTCTTGGGTTCGAGTCTCACACACAGCAGTTTTATTTAAGGAGTCTTTTTGAGGTAGCTAACTTATGTTTAGTATTAATACTTCCTTATTATTATTATTATTATCATTATTATTATTATTATTATTATTATTATTATTATTATTATTATTATTATTATTATTATTATTATTATTATTAATAGAACTACTAAGAGTAGTGGTAGAATTATTATTATTAGTAAAAAATTATCAAAAGTATCATTTTTATTATTGTTAGTAAAATTATTATTTTTAGAATTATTATTATTATTATACATCATTATTAAAATTAACATTTTTATTTATTTAATAGTTATTATTATATCATTAAAATTTAAAAGTATCATTTTTATATTATCATTATCATTTTTATTTAAAATATCATTACTATAAAGGTTTAATATTTTTATTAAAGTTATTAAAATTTTCATTTAAGATTATTATTATTATTAACAATATTAGTATTATTACTATCATTATTATTTTTATATTAACAATATTATTATTACAAATTAAAAATATAAGATACAATATAATATATAGATTTGTTCAATTACAATTATGTGTGTTAATATATATACATAAATGATATAGGTTCGTGAATCCGAGGCCAACCCTATACTTGTTCAATGTCGTTCTATGTATTTTTACTACAAAATACATTAGGTGAGTATATAGTCCCACTTTTAAACTCTAAATATTTCGGGATGAGAATACATGTATTTTATGTTTTACGTTATGGACACAAGTAACTGAAAAATATATTCTACGTTGAGTTGTACCACTGGCATACTTCCCTGTAGCTTGGTAACTAATATTTACAGCGGTATTGTAAACGCGAATCCTGTTGATAGATCTATCGGGCCTGACAACCCCAACCGGACTGGACGACCAGTATTCAACGGTTGCACAGTACTTCGTTTCGTGACTATACTTGGTACAGTGTAGTAAGATTTCATAATAAAGGGAATATGCGACGTGATTAAATGTTAAGTATGGTTACCAAGTGCTCAACCACTTAGAATATTTTTATTAAAACGTTTACATATGAAATCTTGTGGTCCATTGTTATAACGCTGCTAGCATCAAACCTATATATCTCACCAACTTTATGTTGACATTTTAAAGCATGTTATTCTCAGGTACGAATTAAGTCTTCTGCTGTGCATTTGCTCATGTTAAGGACATTACTTGGAGTCGATCATCGCGATGGAACCAAATATTGATGACTTCGTCCAGGAGGATTAGGACGGGTTGTTAAAGTTGGTATCAGAGCGTTGGTCTTAGCGAACCAGGCCTTGCATTAGTGTGTCTAACTAGTAGTTGTTAGGATACATTAGTGAGTCTGGACTTTGACCGTGTCTATCTGCCAAAAAGTTTTGCTTATCATTTCTAGTCGGAAACTATCTGCTTATCATCCTTAGGGAATTACCTGCTTATCATTCTTAAGTCTAGACACGTCTTACTGCATTTAGTGCATCGATAGTGTATAGACAAAATTCATATCTTAGCATATCTGTTACTTTGGACTTTAGTTGACATCTTTTCAAAGATTCTCCGTAATTTACGGGATTTTGGTATTATATATACATATGTAAAGTATGTATTGAAGAGTACCAAATCTAACTTCTATAATCTATTTCATACCAAAAATTCATTTTTCCGATTATACAAGATGGATTCCGCATCTAGTTCGAATTCCTCAGATTATGACAGCTATGCCGATATGGATTTTCATTCAAGCTCCGAAGGCAGCATCACCGGAATGGATCAACCAATCTCCCATCATCTATTCTGGATGAATTGGGGGTGGGTTCGTAATATACTAAGTCACTGGAGACATGAAGAGGGTGATCCCTTCCATCCACCAAATTGCCCTCTTGGCGATGAACCTGAAGCACTTACCGGCGAACCTGTTCGAGAAACCATTTTCTCTCTCATTTCTAAGAGTATCTCGTCACGATTATATACTATTCCATATTTCAGATCTTGTTCATTCGCTCACCCCAACCACCAATCATCCCGGTGTACTAGCAGAAGTTAACGAACTTCGCGCTCGCGTGACGGCTTTGGAGAATATGGTGCGAAGGTTACAAACACCAGCAGCAGCACCCGCAGCATAATCTGTACCACCATCACCAACGCTGGCAGTACTCTTATCACCCCCACCTCATAACCGCGCCGTAACTTTCAACATCACCACCTATATCTCGGATATCAACATCACACGCCTCAATATCTGTACTTCGAGTATGAACTTCGTTCTACATACCGTTCTACATTGATTATTTTCGCTTTACATATCGCTCTATTTTAATTATCCTCGTTCGATATGACGATTATGTGATTTCTAAAGTTTTAGAGATCTTGCAATCTAGTATTAACGATAAATCAAATGAGTTTAATATCTTATTGACTCATTAAATCCATAATTGCATCTGAAGAAAATATATATGCAAGTATATTTTCATAAAAATTGTAATTAAAAATTTCTTTCGTACAAACTGTTAATGATGAAAATATTTTAACGGGTGGGTAGTACCCGAGGAATATTTAGAATTCACATTAAAAAGTTACACTATACATTCTTCGAATCTGATTCAACGATCATTTACTATCCTACATACAACTACCGATATACGTATCCGCTCACCCCAGAATAACCATTTCCATTCAAATCTCGTATTTGGATTTTTACCTATCCGAATCCAACAAGTGGCATAATGAAGAAAACATTGGACATGATAAAAATGTGTTAGAAACAAACGAATTAATTAATTGAAATTGTGATAGGATTACACGCTAACTGTTCCGGCTAACTGTTCCCAGCTAACTGATTAACATTTAATTTATCGCAATTTACATTCTCGCAATTTTAATTTCTGCACTGTACATACTGTCGGGACACATGTACAACAATACGTCGGATTAATTCTGAGACAACACGTTGTATAATGGGTCATGATATATATTTATTTATTTTACGCATTATAAACAACGGGACACGTATACAAGGTTTCGACTTATCATATCGACCCATCTATATATATATTTCGGAACGACCATAGACACTCTATAGTTGACTGTACAGGGTTGAGGTGGATTCCAAAATATATATACGGTTTGAGTTGTGATCAATACTGAGACCGGCGCACGGGTCACGATACGTATTATTTAATTCGAATATTATATATTAAACTATATATGAATATATTGGACTATTGGACTGCTAACTTTGGACAAGTAAAATAAATTAAAATATTGATTATAACATATGAAACGAAACAATTCTTCAAGTTTGCCACTTGATTTCATCTTAAACCTCATTCGTATCTTGACGATTACAATCCGCGTTCAAACCTATCATGATTCTTAAAAATACCTCGATCGAGAAGTTGAACCAGCCGCACCTCGTCTACAGAAGAAAGATTTATGCATACGGTTATGCACCTGAAACTTTCAAAACCAAAGTTATAGTTAAAACGTATCCGCGTCGAATTCCTTATCAATTATTAGCAAAAACAACCTCACAATTTCCTTTTCAAGAAGCTGATTTTGTCACAGCTCCACTTCGACTTCTCAGTAAGACCACTTTTATTATAATCTCAATATATACGTATCCTTTTGCAGTCGTTACTGGAGAACCTTTTTCCACCATACTACCATCAGCGTTTAATCATCTAAAAACACAAATCTCTTAAAATCACCTCGGTTTGAAAACCAATGACCCAAATTCGTTAACTTTGAAAATGCTGACGAAGCAGCATGTTGTAGATGGTCTTAATGACCAAAAGTTAATGATAAGGAAGGAGGTGTTGGGGACACCCGATGGAAAATTTTGTATTGAAAATCGGATTGAGCTAACCATGAAGGAGACCAAGGACAAATACAAGGACCAAACTATGTATTTAAAGAATCCAGATGATTCTGTTTCTAATGAAATCTTTAGTGGACACCTTGCTTCCGAATCTAAACCCTTACGGGTCAATCTTCATCATCATCCTTCGACATTAGAAATTTCAAGATATTATCATATCTTTCATCATAAATATCCTCAATATTTCTGAAGATGTTTTCACAGCTATCCTTATCTGAAATAATTTATTCCTCCGTAATATTTGCGTTACAATATAAAAGAAACTGTGTTAGTTTCTAAGTTCTAAAACCTTCAAGTTTAAAATAGGAATGTTCTGAAGCAGTGTTGGGAACTGATGCATGAATTAGTATAATATAATGAAACTTGATCAACTTCATTATATTACAGTAAGTCATGTTAAGTTCCTAATGGTATGTGATGATTCACAGTACCGTCATCATGTGCCATGTTACACGGCTCTTACATTCTATCCAATTCTGAAACGTATTAAGAACATATCATCTTGATAGTTCTATTTTCCTGGATATCCTGGTAATTTGACAAATCAAAATCGTGCCATTACCATTTCTTTCTGAGAACATTAGATATGTTCATTCCAAAACTTATACCTACGAATTCCGAACCATTGCTCGCTTGACCTGAGAACGGGAAGAAGAAACGAAGGGACAAATCCCCGCAATAGAAATTGAGGTAAAAATCACAGCAAATAGGAGGTGGATTTATAGTGAAATATCCAACAAAGAAATCGAAACAGATTTGCCGCATTAAATCAAAGATCGCCGAAGAACCAAATCTTATTACGTAAGATTTTCCATAACTCCCTTAAAATCCGGAAATCAATCATGACTACGTCATCGGTTAAAACAATTTCATATTTACCCATTTCACTCTTTTGTGATAGCTTCACTCGTACGCTTCACATGATCGAATCGTTTTATTCATATTTTCCAATAATGACAGAACTCTATTATTACCTCATATTTGTCATGAAAACATTTCTATTGTTATTTATGACAACCTCTACCAAATTTCGGGGACGAAATTTCTTTAACGGGTGGGTACTGTAACGACCCGGAAATTTCCGACCAAATTTAAACCCTAATCTCTATATGTTTCCGACACGATAAGCAAAAACCCTAATGTTGAGTCTAGAAAGTTTGAAATCTATATTTGGAAATTTTTCTGAGAACTTTTAACTCGCCACTAAGTAGCAACGGGGTACGAAATAATAGCTCATATAAAGTGTCGGTAAGAATTTTAGGCTACTACTATCCAAGTTATTATATTTACACGTTTATGTTAATTACAATATTTTATTATAATATAATTATTTTAATTATTATGGGGTACAGCTGTTTTGATTGTTTAATTTGTCCATAAAATTAAACTTTTGTGTGTAATAAAGACATATAGGGTGGGATATATCCATCTACCCCATTTGCAACCTTCCTACTTCCTATCGGCTATTATCTCTTTCTTTTGTTTAAGACCTCACACATAAAACTAGTGAAACCATTAAAACCCATCACTAATTTCATCTAAACACCAAATTCATCATTGAATTGTTGTGCTATAACATCTTGCCTGATAAACCTTGAAACCCATCACCATAACCACTGTCGACAACCGTCACAGCCACATCTTATACTTCCTGTTTCTGTTGATGCTAAACAGCAATCTTCATAACCATTAACATACTTGTACTTTCATCTGTTTCTTCGACTATTGTAAGAAACCAACAAATCGAAACCCAAGTTGTTCTTGCTTTCATTTGTGAACACCATAATCACCACCTTGAACAAAGAACAACACCACTCACCTCCTTAATCTTTCACGACCCATCTTCACCTCCATAATCATATCATTGAACACCACCTTTGATCGAAAACACCACGCTCTCTATTCCTGTTTTCTTGCTCAGTCTCTTCTTCTTTTCTTTCTCTTCAAACCACTACAACTATTACTGCACTCTAACCATTTGTTTTAGCTTCTACAATTCGAAACTTATGCTAAACCTTATTGTTTCCGTTTTCAAACAAAAATAAGAGAGTAATATATTGATGAGGGATTACATGCTAGGGTGGAAGTATAATATATAAAAAGGGATGCAGTATTCCTTTTTGTTGATGGCCGACATTGTAAGATCAAACAACCTGCAAACCCATTAACTATTATCTTCTGCTTCCTGTTTTGTATTAAATCTGAACACCAACACTAACCCACATTGATAACCATGT
Source organism: Rutidosis leptorrhynchoides (assembly GCF_046630445.1). NCBI lineage: Eukaryota > Viridiplantae > Streptophyta > Magnoliopsida > Asterales > Asteraceae > Rutidosis > Rutidosis leptorrhynchoides. Next base: position 208,352,796 of record NC_092340.1, read on the forward strand.
CGATCACCACCCGTTACCTTCTCACCGTCACTATTTCACCACCTACAAAACCCATTACTATCAAACACCCATATCACTACAACCTTCTCCATAAGTTATTCTCCACCCTGTAACACGCCACCATTTCTGTAGTGACCCGAACTTTTCCATGTTTATATATATTAATTGAGATTGATGTTTACATGATTAAATGTTTCCAACATGTTAAGAAATCAAACTTGTTAAGACTTGATTAATTGAAATAGGTTTCATATAGACAATTGACCACCCAAGTTGACCGGTGATTCACGAACGTTAAAACTTGTAAAAAAACTATATGATGACATATATATGGTTATATATATAGTTAACATGATATTATGATAAGTAAACATATCATTAATTATATTAACAATGAACTACATATGTAAAAACAAGACTACTAACTTAATGATTTTGAAACGAGACATATATGTAACGTTTATCGTTGTAACGACATTTAATGTATATATATCATATTAAGAGATATTCGTACATCATAATATCATGATAATATAATAATTTAAAATCTCTTTTGATATTATAAACATTGGGTTAACAACATTTAACAAGATCGTTAACCTAAAGGTTTCAAAACAACACTTACATGTAACGACTAACGATGACTTAACGACTCAGTTAAAATGTATATACATGTAGTGTTTTAATATGTATTTATACACTTTTGAAAGACTTCAATACACTTATCAAAATACTTCTACTTAACAAAAATGCTTACAATTACATTCTCGTTCAGTTTCATCAACAATTCTACTCGTATGCACCCGTATTCGTACTCGTACAATACACAGCTTTTAGATGTATGTACTATTGGTATATACACTCCAATGATCAGCTCTTAGCAGCCCATGTGAGTCACCTAACACATGTGGGAACCATCATTTGGCAACTAGCATGAAATATCTCATAAGATTACAAAAATATGAGTAATCATTCATGACTTATTTACATGAAAACAAAATTACATATCCTTTATATCCAATCCATACACCAACGACCAAAAACACCTACAAACACTTTCATTCTTCAATTTTCTTCATCTAATTGAACTCTCTCAAGTTCTATCTTCAAGTTCTAAGTGTTCTTCATAAATTCCAAAAGTTCTAGTTTCATAAAATCAAGAATACTTTCAAGTTTGCTAGCTCACTTCCAATCTTGTAAGGTGATCATCCAACCTCAAGAAATCTTTGTTTCTTACAGTAGGTTATCATTCTAATACAAGGTAATAATCATATTCAAACTTTGGTTCAATTTCTATAACTATAACATTCTTATTTCAAGTGATGATCTTACTTGAACTTGTTTTCGTGTCATGATTTTGCTTCAAGAACTTTGAGCCATCCAAGGATCCATTGAAGCTAGATCCATTTTTCTCTTTTCCAGTAGGTTCATCCAAGGAACTTAAGGTAGTAATGATGTTCATAACATCATTCGATTCATACATATAAAGCTATCTTATTCGAAGGTTTAAACTTGTAATCACTAGAACATAGTTTAGTTAATTCTAAACTTGTTCGCAAACAAAAGTTAATCCTTCTAACTTGACTTTTAAAATCAACTAAACACATGTTCTATATCTATATGATATGCTAACTTAATGATTTAAAACCTGGAAACACGAAAAACACCGTAAAACCGGATTTACGCCGTCGTAGTAACACCGCGGGCTGTTTTGGGTTAGTTAATTAAAAACTATGATAAACTTTGATTTAAAAGTTGTTATTCTGAGAAAATGATTTTTATTATGAACATGAAACTATATCCAAAAATTATGGTTAAACTCAAAGTGGAAGTATGTTTTCTAAAATGGTCATCTAGACGTCGTTTTTTCGACTGAAATGACTACCTTTACAAAAACGACTTGTAACTTATTTTTCCGACTAGAAACCTATACTTTTTTTGTTTAGATTCATAAAATAGAGTTCAATATGAAACCATAGCAATTTGATTCACTCAAAACGGATTTAAAATGAAGAAGTTATGGGTAAAACAAGATTGGATAATTTTTCTCATTTTAGCTACGTGAAAATTGGTAACAAATCTATTCCAACCATAACTTAATCAACTTGTATTATATATTATGTAATCTTGAGATACCATAGACACGTATACAATGTTTCGACCTATCATGTCGACACATCTATATATATTTCGGAACAACCATAGACACTCTATATGTGAATGTTGGAGTTAGCTATACAGGGTTGAGGTTGATTCCAAAATATATATAGTTTGAGTTGTGATCAATACTGAGATACGTATACACTGGGTCGTGGATTGATTCAAGATAATATTTATCGATTTATTTCTGTACATCTAACTGTGGACAACTAGTTGTAGGTTACTAACGAGGACAGCTGACTTAATAAACTTAAAACATCAAAATATATTAAAAGTGTTGTAAATATATTTTGAACATACTTTGATATATATGTATATATTGTTATAGGTTCGTGAATCAACCAGTGGCCAAGTCTTACTTCCCGACGAAGTAAAAATCTGTGAAAGTGAGTTATAGTCCCACTTTTAAAATCTAATATTTTTGGGATGAGAATACATGCAGGTTTTATAAATGATTTACAAAATAGACACAAGTACGTGAAACTACATTCTATGGTTGAATTATCGAAATCGAATATGCCCCTTTTTATTAAGTCTGGTAATCTAAGAATTAGGGAACAGACACCCTAATTGACGCGAATCCTAAAGATAGATCTATTGGGCCTAACAAACCCCATCCAAAGTACCGGATGCTTTAGTACTTCGAAATTTATATCATATCCGAAGGGTGTCCCGGAATGATGGGGATATTCTTATATATATGCATCTTGTTATTGTCGGTTACCAGGTGTTCACCATATGAATGATTTTTATCTCTATGTATGGGATGTGTATTGAAATATGAAATCTTGTGGTCTATTGTTACGATTTGATATATATAGGTTAAACCTATAACTCACCAACATTTTTGTTGACGTTTTAAGCATGTTTATTCTCAGGTGATTATTAAGAGCTTCCGCTGTTGCATACTAAAATAAGGACAAGATTTGGAGTCCATGTTTGTATGATATTGTGTAAAAACTGCATTCAAGAAACTGATTTCGATGTAACATATTTGTATTGTAAACCATTATGTAATGGTCGTGTGTAGACATGATATTTTAGATTATCATTATTTGATAATCTACGTAAAGCTTTTTAAACCTTTATTGATGAAATAAAGGTTATGGTTTGTTTTAAAATGAATGCAGTCTTTGAAAAACGTCTCATATAGAGGTCAAAACCTCGCAACGAAATCAATTAATATGGAACGTTTTTAATCAATAAGAACGGGACATTTCAGTTGGTATCAGAGCGTTGGTCTTAGAGAACCAGAAAATTTGCATTAGTGTGTCTTATCGAGTTTGTTAGGATGCATTAGTGAGTCTGGACTTCGACCGTGTTTTCTTTAAAAATGATTGCTTAACATTTTTGTTGGAAACTATATATTTTTAACATATGAATATTATGTGATATATTAATCTCTTAACGTGTTTGATATTATGTGATAGATGTCTACCTCTAGAACAAGTCCCATTGACTCACCTAATAATAATGAAGAGTCAAATGTAAATTGGAATGATTTGTGGACTGATTCACAAGTTCCCGAAGAGGAACCGGAAGAAGAGTCGGAACCGGAAGAAGAATCGGAACCGGAAGAAGAATCGGAACCGGATGAAGAAATAGAACCGGTGGGGGAAATAATAAAACGGTTAAGTAAAAGAAAATCCTCAACCAACCGACCAAAGTTAATTATGGTCAATGGTGTTTCCGCCAAGGAAGCAAAATATTGGGAGGATTACCAATTCTCCGATGAATCGGATTCCGACGAGAATTCCGATGATGTTATAGAAATTACCCCAACTGAATTTAAAAAGGCAAAAGAAAATAATAAGGGAAAGGGCATAAAAATAGAGAAATCTAATTCCAACCCCGATGAACTTTATATGTATCGTCAACCCCCGAAGTCCTTAAGTTGTAACAATGACCCGGGAACCTCTAAACCACCAGGTTTTTCTAAACCAATGTGGACAACGACGGCTCGTATTAGGGGAACATCATATATCCCTAGAAACTTGGCAAAACGAACCAAAACCGAAGAAGAAGAAACGAGCGAGTCGGAATAAGATAGTTGTATTCGTGTGGTGTAATATATGGAATATAGTGTTCTTATGCTTTATGATATATGTAAAAATTGCTTGTATTAATAAGTATTTTTTTTATGAATCTAACTCTTGTCTATTTTACAGTTTAAAAACACAAAATGGATAGACAACCCAATATTTTAAGAGACCTACCCGGAGACATGATTGATGAAATCTTGTCTAGAGTCGGCCAGAATTCTTCGGCACAACTATTTAAGGCGAGATCAGTTTGTAAGACATTCGAAGAACGTTCCAAGAATGTCTTGGTTTATAAGAGACTTTCGTTTGAAAGATGGGGGATATCACATTGGGAAACCCATAAGTTACGATGTGTTTACTTTGACGCATATATTGCGGGGAACCCAAATGCTATTTTACGCAACGGGTTAAGAAATTATTTTGACTCAATATATCCGAATATTGGACTTCGTGATTTAGGAAAAGCGGCTAACATGCAACATAAAGAAGCATGTTATGCTTACGGATTAGTAATGTTCGCTTCTCACCAAAGTGAGAACAAGAACATCGGGCTACAACTATTAAACAAAACGTTTCCACAAGTGACGGAGTCGGTAATTGGGGTAAGAAATGAGGTTTTTAGATTATTACGGGACTGTTGGACATTACGTAACCCTCGTCCCTTTGATGACATTACAACACGCTGTCTTATCAACGGCCATAACGGTTATGTTGCACAAGACCAAGGATGGGAAGTAGTCCTAGTAAAACCAGAATGCATGACTTGTTTCTGGACGTATGAATTACGTGTCTTTATTGCCTTTGCTGAACGACTTGTGTACTAGCTAGAATTGTCTTCACAACTATCTTGTATCAAAGTTATTGTGTGCTATATTTCATGCTTTATGTAAAATAAGCGGTATTGTAAGTTTGTAAAATATTGTATAAAAGTTTGAACGCGAAATATTATTATAATCAGTTTTTCATATAGAATTGTAGTAGTTGAATTGTATATTAGCTACTAAGTATGAACTTAACGGGTAGGTACTACCCGAATTTAAACTTATAAAACGCTAATATGAAGAAAAAGCTTTTATAAATGAGTTCATATTATGCTACAAAATACTATTAACTACTCTTAATATTCTGTATGATTAACTTGTTCCATTTAACTATTTTGAAGGAAATGGCACCGACTACTCGACACACCGTGAATATGAATGAAGAGGAATTCCGTACTTTTCTAGCTTCAAACATAGCCGCAGTACAGGCTGCGCTACATACCAACAATAACCTTGGATCTAGCAGTACAGGAAATCGTGTAGGATGCACCTACAAAGAATTCACTGCCTGCAAACCTTTGGAATTTGATGGAACCGAAGGACCGATCGGATTGAAACGGTGGACCGAGAAGGTCGAATCGGTGTTTGCCATAAGTAAGTGTACTGAAGAGGACAAAGTAAAGTACGCTACGCATACCTTCACAGGTTCTGCGTTAACATGGTGGAATACCTATCTAGAGCAAGTGGGACAAGACGATGCGTACGCACTACCTTGGTCAGCATTCAAGCACTTGATGAACGAGAAGTACCGTCCCAGAACCGAGGTCAATAAGCTCAAGACAGAACTTAGAGGGTTACGAACCCAAGGATTTGATATTACCACGTACGAAAGACGATTCACAGAATTGTGCCTATTGTGTCCGGGAGCATTCGAAGATGAGGAAGAGAAGATCGACGCATTTGTAAAAGGATTACCGGAAAGAATCCAAGAAGATATAAGTTCACACGAGCCCGCCTCCATACAACAGGCATGTAGAATGGCTCACAAACTCGTGAACCAAATTGAAGAAAGAATTAAAGAACAGACTGCTGAAGAGGCCAATGTGAAGCAAGTCAAAAGAAAGTGGGAGGAAAACGGTGATAAGAATCACCAATACAACAACAACAGCAATTACAACAATAATCGCAACAATTATCCCAACAATCGCAACATCAATCGCAACTACAACAAACGGCCCAACAACAACAACAACAACAACAACAACAACAACAGCAACTACAACAATCATCCCAACAACAATAATAACCGCAACAACAACAACAATCAGAAGCAGCTATGCCAAAGGTGTGAAAAGAATCACTCGGGGTTCTGCACCAAATTTTGCAACAAGTGTAAAAGAAATGGTCATAGCGCGGCGAAGTGTGAGGTCTACGGACCAGGGGTTAATAAAACGAAAGGAACAAATGGTGTCGGAACGAGTAATGGCGGAGCAAGTAGTGTCGGAGCAAGTTATGCCAATGTAGTTTGTTATAAATGTGGAAAACCAGGCCACATTATTAGAAATTGCCCGAACCAGGAGAACACGAATGGACAAGGCCGCGGAAGAGTTTTCAATATTAATGCGGCAGAGGCACAGGAAGACCCGGAGCTTGTTACGGGTACGTTTCTTATTGACAATAAATCTGCTTACGTTTTATTTGATTCGGGTGCGGATAGAAGCTATATGAGTAGAGATTTTTGTGCTAAATTAAGTTGTCCATTGACGCCTTTGGATAGTAAATTTTTACTCGAATTAGCAAATGGTAAATTAATTTCAGCAGATAATATATGTCGGAATCGAGAAATTAAACTGGTTAGCGAAACATTTAAGATTGATTTGATACCAGTAGAGTTAGGGAGTTTTGATGTGATAATCGGTATGGACTGGTTGAAAGAAGTGAAAGCGGAGATCGTTTGTTACAAAAATGCAATTCGCATTATACGAGAAAAAGGAAAACCCTTAATGGTGTACGGAGAAAAGGGCAACACGAAGCTACATCTTATTAGTAATTTGAAGGCACAAAAACTAATAAGAAAAGGTTGCTATGCTGTTCTAGCACACGTCGAGAAAGTACAAACTGAAGAAAAGAGCATCAATGATGTTCCCATTGCAAAAGAATTTCCCGATGTATTTCCGAAAGAATTACCGGGATTACCCCCACATCGATCCGTTGAATTTCAAATAGATCTTGTACCAGGAGCTGCACCAATAGCTCGTGCTCCTTACAGACTCGCACCCAGCGAGATGAAAGAACTGCAAAGCCAATTACAAGAACTTTTAGAGCGTGGTTTCATTCGACCAAGCACATCACCGTGGGGAGCTCCTGTTTTGTTTGTCAAGAAGAAAGATGGTACATTCAGGTTGTGTATCGACTACCGAGAGTTGAACAAACTTACCATCAAGAACCGCTACCCACTACCGAGAATCGACGACTTATTTGATCAACTACAAGGCTCGTCTGTTTATTCAAAGATTGACTTACGTTCCGGGTATCATCAAATGCGGGTGAAAGAAGATGATATTCCAAAGACTGCTTTCAGAACACGTTACGGTCATTACGAGTTTATGGTCATGCCGTTTGGTTTAACTAATGCACCAGCTGTGTTCATGGACCTTATGAACCGAGTGTGTGGACCATACCTTGACAAGTTTGTCATTGTTTTCATTGATGACATACTTATTTACTCAAAGAATGACCAAGAACACGGTGAACATTTGAGAAAGGTGTTAGAAGTATTGAGGAAGGAAGAATTGTACGCTAAGTTTTCAAAGTGTGCATTTTGGTTGGAAGAAGTTCAATTCCTCGGTCACATAGTGAACAAAGAAGGTATTAAGGTGGATCCGGCAAAGATAGAAACTGTTGAAAAATGGGAAACCCCGAAAACTCCGAAACACATACGCCAGTTTTTAGGACTAGCTGGTTACTACAGAAGGTTCATCCAAGACTTTTCCAGAATAGCAAAACCCTTGACTGCATTAACGCATAAAGGGAAGAAATTTGAATGGAATGATGAACAAGAGAAAGCGTTTCAGTTATTGAAGAAAAAGCTAACTACGGCACCTATATTGTCATTGCCTGAAGGGAATGATGATTTTGTGATTTATTGTGATGCATCAAAGCAAGGTCTCGGTTGTGTATTAATGCAACGAACGAAGGTGATTGCTTATGCGTCTAGACAATTGAAGATTCACGAACAAAATTATACGACGCATGATTTGGAATTAGGCGCGGTTGTTTTTGCATTAAAGACTTGGAGGCACTACTTATATGGGGTCAAAAGTATTATATATACCGACCACAAAAGTCTTCAACACATATTTAATCAGAAACAACTGAATATGAGGCAGCGTAGGTGGATTGAATTATTGAATGATTACGATTTTGAGATTCGTTACCACCCGGGGAAGGCAAATGTGGTAGCCGATGCCTTGAGCAGGAAGGATAGAGAACCCATTCGAGTAAAATCTATGAATATAATGATTCATAATAACATTACTACTCAAATAAAGGAGGCGCAACAAGGAGTTTTAAAAGAGGGAAATTTAAAGGATGAAATACCCAAAGGATCGGAGAAGCATCTTAATATTCGGGAAGACGGAACCCGGTATAGGGCTGAAAGGATTTGGGTACCAAAATTTGGAGATATGAGAGAAATGGTACTTAGAGAAGCTCATAAAACCAGATACTCAATACATCCTGGAACGGGGAAGATGTACAAGGATCTCAAGAAACATTTTTGGTGGCCGGGTATGAAAGCCGATGTTGCTAAATACGTAGGAGAATGTTTGACGTGTTCTAAGGTCAAAGCTGAGCATCAGAAACCATCAGGTCTACTTCAACAACCCGAAATCCCGGAATGGAAATGGGAAAACATTACCATGGATTTCATCACTAAATTGCCAAGGACTGCAAGTGGTTTTGATACTATTTGGGTAATAGTTGATCGTCTCACCAAATCAGCACACTTCCTACCAATAAGAGAAGATGACAAGATGGAGAAGTTAGCACGACTGTATTTGAAGGAAGTCGTCTCCAGACATGGAATACCAATCTCTATTATCTCTGATAGGGATGGCAGATTTATTTCAAGATTCTGGCAGACATTACAGCAAGCATTAGGAACTCGTCTAGACATGAGTACTGCCTATCATCCACAAACTGATGGGCAGAGCGAAAGGACGATACAAACGCTTGAAGACATGCTACGAGCATGTGTTATTGATTTCGGAAACAGTTGGGATCGACATCTACCGTTAGCAGAATTTTCCTACAACAACAGCTACCATTCAAGCATTGAGATGGCGCCGTTTGAAGCACTTTATGGTAGAAAGTGCAGGTCTCCGATTTGTTGGAGTGAAGTGGGGGATAGACAGATTACGGGTCCGGAGATTATACAAGAAACTACCGAGAAGATCATCCAAATTCAACAACGGTTGAAAACCGCCCAAAGTCGACAAAAGAGCTACGCTGACATTAAAAGAAAAGATATAGAATTTGAAATTGGAGAGATGGTCATGCTTAAAGTTGCACCTTGGAAAGGCGTTGTTCGATTTGGTAAACGAGGGAAATTAAATCCAAGGTATATTGGACCATTCAAGATTATTGATCGTGTCGGACCAGTAGCTTACCGACTAGAGTTACCTCAACAACTCGCGGCTGTACATAACACTTTCCACGTCTCGAATTTAAAGAAATGTTTTGCTAAAGAATATCTCACTATTCCGTTAGATGAAATCCAAATCAACGAAAAACTTCAATTCATCGAAGAACCCGTCGAAATAATGGATCGTGAGGTTAAAAGACTTAAGCAAAACAAGATACCAATTGTTAAGGTTCGATGGAATGCTCGTAGAGGACCCGAGTTCACCTGGGAGCGTGAAGATCAGATGAAGAAGAAATACCCGCATCTATTTCCAGAAGATTCGTCAACACCTTCAACAGCTTAAAATTTCGGGACGAAATTTATTTAACGGGTAGGTACTGTAGTGACCCGAACTTTTCCATGTTTATATATATTAATTGAGATTGATGTTTACATGATTAAATGTTTCCAACATGTTAAGAAATCAAACTTGTTAAGACTTGATTAATTGAAATAGGTTTCATATAGACAATTGACCACCCAAGTTGACCGGTGATTCACGAACGTTAAAACTTGTAAAAAAACTATATGATGACATATATATGGTTATATATATAGTTAACATGATATTATGATAAGTAAACATATCATTAATTATATTAACAATGAACTACATATGTAAAAACAAGACTACTAACTTAATGATTTTGAAACGAGACATATATGTAACGTTTATCGTTGTAACGACATTTAATGTATATATATCATATTAAGAGATATTCGTACATCATAATATCATGATAATATAATAATTTAAAATCTCTTTTGATATTATAAACATTGGGTTAACAACATTTAACAAGATCGTTAACCTAAAGGTTTCAAAACAACACTTACATGTAACGACTAACGATGACTTAACGACTCAGTTAAAATGTATATACATGTAGTGTTTTAATATGTATTTATACACTTTTGAAAGACTTCAATACACTTATCAAAATACTTCTACTTAACAAAAATGCTTACAATTACATTCTCGTTCAGTTTCATCAACAATTCTACTCGTATGCACCCGTATTCGTACTCGTACAATACACAGCTTTTAGATGTATGTACTATTGGTATATACACTCCAATGATCAGCTCTTAGCAGCCCATGTGAGTCACCTAACACATGTGGGAACCATCATTTGGCAACTAGCATGAAATATCTCATAAGATTACAAAAATATGAGTAATCATTCATGACTTATTTACATGAAAACAAAATTACATATCCTTTATATCCAATCCATACACCAACGACCAAAAACACCTACAAACACTTTCATTCTTCAATTTTCTTCATCTAATTGAACTCTCTCAAGTTCTATCTTCAAGTTCTAAGTGTTCTTCATAAATTCCAAAAGTTCTAGTTTCATAAAATCAAGAATACTTTCAAGTTTGCTAGCTCACTTCCAATCTTGTAAGGTGATCATCCAACCTCAAGAAATCTTTGTTTCTTACAGTAGGTTATCATTCTAATACAAGGTAATAATCATATTCAAACTTTGGTTCAATTTCTATAACTATAACATTCTTATTTCAAGTGATGATCTTACTTGAACTTGTTTTCGTGTCATGATTTTGCTTCAAGAACTTTGAGCCATCCAAGGATCCATTGAAGCTAGATCCATTTTTCTCTTTTCCAGTAGGTTCATCCAAGGAACTTAAGGTAGTAATGATGTTCATAACATCATTCGATTCATACATATAAAGCTATCTTATTCGAAGGTTTAAACTTGTAATCACTAGAACATAGTTTAGTTAATTCTAAACTTGTTCGCAAACAAAAGTTAATCCTTCTAACTTGACTTTTAAAATCAACTAAACACATGTTCTATATCTATATGATATGCTAACTTAATGATTTAAAACCTGGAAACACGAAAAACACCGTAAAACCGGATTTACGCCGTCGTAGTAACACCGCGGGCTGTTTTGGGTTAGTTAATTAAAAACTATGATAAACTTTGATTTAAAAGTTGTTATTCTGAGAAAATGATTTTTATTATGAACATGAAACTATATCCAAAAATTATGGTTAAACTCAAAGTGGAAGTATGTTTTCTAAAATGGTCATCTAGACGTCGTTTTTTCGACTGAAATGACTACCTTTACAAAAACGACTTGTAACTTATTTTTCCGACTAGAAACCTATACTTTTTTTGTTTAGATTCATAAAATAGAGTTCAATATGAAACCATAGCAATTTGATTCACTCAAAACGGATTTAAAATGAAGAAGTTATGGGTAAAACAAGATTGGATAATTTTTCTCATTTTAGCTACGTGAAAATTGGTAACAAATCTATTCCAACCATAACTTAATCAACTTGTATTATATATTATGTAATCTTGAGATACCATAGACACGTATACAATGTTTCGACCTATCATGTCGACACATCTATATATATTTCGGAACAACCATAGACACTCTATATGTGAATGTTGGAGTTAGCTATACAGGGTTGAGGTTGATTCCAAAATATATATAGTTTGAGTTGTGATCAATACTGAGATACGTATACACTGGGTCGTGGATTGATTCAAGATAATATTTATCGATTTATTTCTGTACATCTAACTGTGGACAACTAGTTGTAGGTTACTAACGAGGACAGCTGACTTAATAAACTTAAAACATCAAAATATATTAAAAGTGTTGTAAATATATTTTGAACATACTTTGATATATATGTATATATTGTTATAGGTTCGTGAATCAACCAGTGGCCAAGTCTTACTTCCCGACGAAGTAAAAATCTGTGAAAGTGAGTTATAGTCCCACTTTTAAAATCTAATATTTTTGGGATGAGAATACATGCAGGTTTTATAAATGATTTACAAAATAGACACAAGTACGTGAAACTACATTCTATGGTTGAATTATCGAAATCGAATATGCCCCTTTTTATTAAGTCTGGTAATCTAAGAATTAGGGAACAGACACCCTAATTGACGCGAATCCTAAAGATAGATCTATTGGGCCTAACAAACCCCATCCAAAGTACCGGATGCTTTAGTACTTCGAAATTTATATCATATCCGAAGGGTGTCCCGGAATGATGGGGATATTCTTATATATATGCATCTTGTTATTGTCGGTTACCAGGTGTTCACCATATGAATGATTTTTATCTCTATGTATGGGATGTGTATTGAAATATGAAATCTTGTGGTCTATTGTTACGATTTGATATATATAGGTTAAACCTATAACTCACCAACATTTTTGTTGACGTTTTAAGCATGTTTATTCTCAGGTGATTATTAAGAGCTTCCGCTGTTGCATACTAAAATAAGGACAAGATTTGGAGTCCATGTTTGTATGATATTGTGTAAAAACTGCATTCAAGAAACTGATTTCGATGTAACATATTTGTATTGTAAACCATTATGTAATGGTCGTGTGTAGACATGATATTTTAGATTATCATTATTTGATAATCTACGTAAAGCTTTTTAAACCTTTATTGATGAAATAAAGGTTATGGTTTGTTTTAAAATGAATGCAGTCTTTGAAAAACGTCTCATATAGAGGTCAAAACCTCGCAACGAAATCAATTAATATGGAACGTTTTTAATCAATAAGAACGGGACATTTCAATTTCAAACCCTAATCACCACCGTAACCTTAAATAAACCGCTGCAACAAACAACCAAACATCACCTCGTTGTTATATAAAAATATACACTCACTTACATATTGAAACGTGTATCTTTCTTGCACCAATTTTCTGTTAATTCGTGAGATAATATACTGCAACAGCGGTACCCCTTTTGGGTTTATTTTTAGTCGACAAACAAGAAAGAAAAGGGTAGGGTTTTGTATTATTGGACAAGAGAAAAAGGACAAGACATACACGTTATTATGATAATGATACTTTGTGATAGTGGTGACCCTTATATGGTTTCTGTTTTGATTCCTGTAAAACGTAGAAGATAAGTTTGGGTGTCGGTTGAACCCCACCATCCACTAAATTATCGATTACCCTACTTTTGATTAAGATAATACCAAACTAAATATTAAACGGTGGATAATGGACCGTGAACAAGTTTAGGTGGTTGGGCCAGCGAATTTATTTTAGCCATGGACTGTTTTTACGACTTGGGCTTATGATATAATCTATTGAGTCGGACGAAATTGTGTAATGAAGAAGAGAAAATGGGACAGATAAATTACGGGTTCAACTATATAAGATTGGAATACAAAACAGAAAAACAAGATTAGTGTAGATGGTTAGGAGTGATTAGCAGTTGAGCGAGAGGTCTTGGGTTCGAGTCTCACACACAGCAGTTTTATTTAAGGAGTCTTTTTGAGGTAGCTAACTTATGTTTAGTATTAATACTTCCTTATTATTATTATTATTATCATTATTATTATTATTATTATTATTATTATTAATAGAACTACTAAGAGTAGTGGTAGAATTATTATTATTAGTAAAAAATTATCAAAAGTATCATTTTTATTATTGTTAGTAAAATTATTATTTTTAGAATTATTATTATTATTATACATCATTATTAAAATTAACATTTTTATTTATTTAATAGTTATTATTATATCATTAAAATTTAAAAGTATCATTTTTATATTATCATTATCATTTTTATTTAAAATATCATTACTATAAAGGTTTAATATTTTTATTAAAGTTATTAAAATTTTCATTTAAGATTATTATTATTATTAACAATATTAGTATTATTACTATCATTATTATTTTTATATTAACAATATTATTATTACAAATTAAAAATATAAGATACAATATAATATATAGATTTGTTCAATTACAATTATGTGTGTTAATATATATACATAAATGATATAGGTTCGTGAATCCGAGGCCAACCCTATACTTGTTCAATGTCGTTCTATGTATTTTTACTACAAAATACATTAGGTGAGTATATAGTCCCACTTTTAAACTCTAAATATTTCGGGATGAGAATACATGTATTTTATGTTTTACGTTATGGACACAAGTAACTGAAAAATATATTCTACGTTGAGTTGTACCACTGGCATACTTCCCTGTAGCTTGGTAACTAATATTTACAGCGGTATTGTAAACGCGAATCCTGTTGATAGATCTATCGGGCCTGACAACCCCAACCGGACTGGACGACCAGTATTCAACGGTTGCACAGTACTTCGTTTCGTGACTATACTTGGTACAGTGTAGTAAGATTTCATAATAAAGGGAATATGCGATGTGATTAAATGTTAAGTATGGTTACCAAGTGCTCAACCACTTAGAATATTTTTATTAAAACGTTTACATATGAAATCTTGTGGTCCATTGTTATAACGCTGCTAGCATCAAACCTATATATCTCACCAACTTTATGTTGACATTTTAAAGCATGTTATTCTCAGGTACGAATTAAGTCTTCTGCTGTGCATTTGCTCATGTTAAGGACATTACTTGGAGTCGATCATCGCGATGGAACCAAATATTGATGACTTCGTTCAGGAGGATTAGGACGGGTTGTTAAACATACCTTTTTAGGATTTTTCGGATCAACAAAACCTTCGGGCTGTACCATATAAACATCTTCCTCAAGATATCCATTTAGGAAAGCGGTTTTGACATCCATTTGCCATATTTCATAGTCATAGTGAGCAGCAATGGCAAATAATATCCTAATAGACTTTAGCATTGCCACTGGCGAGAAAGTTTCATCATAATCAACCCCTTGAGTTTGAGTGAAACCTTTTGCTACAAGTCTAGCTTTGTATGTATCCAAGTTTCCATGTATGTCGGTTTTCTTCTTGAAAAGCCATTTGCAATCAACTAGCTTGGAGCTAGGAGGTTGCACAACAAGTTCCCAAACTTGGTTTTCATACATGGATTGCATCTCGGCGTTCATGGCTTCCTGCCATTTATCTTTATCAATTCTTGATAAAGCATCTTTGTAGTTTGTCGGTTCATCCAAATCAACCGTATAGCAACCTTCCACGAGAAACCCATATCTCTCGGGAGGATTACTAATCCTACTAGATCTTCGAACGTCTTGTGTACCTTGATCATCCACTTGATCATTTTCAACATCCTCATGTTGAGTACTAGTGCCAACCAATTGTGTATCATCGGCTTGATCTTGTACCTCTACAAGATCTTGTACCTCTACTAAGGAACTTGGTTTCAAGGAATTCCGCTTTTCGAGCAACAAATACCGTTTGCTCGGATGGATCATAGAAGTAATATCCCATGTCATCTTTGGGATATCCTATGAAGATACACTTTGTGGATCGAGCATGTAGCTTATTTGCTACATAACGCTTAGGATAAGCTTCACATCCCCATACTTTCAAGTATGAAAGAGAAGGAGGTTTTCCAAACCACATCTCATGAGGAGTTCGTTCCACCTTCTTGGTTGGGGCCATATTTAAAATACGAGCCGCGGAGCTTAGACAATAACCCCAAAATGATAGAGGTAACGAGCTTCTTGCCATCATAGATCGAACCATATCCATTAGGGTTCGGTTCCTCCTTTCGGAAACTCCATTAAGTTGGGGTGTTCCGGGTGGAGTAAGTTGTGAGATAATCCCACAACTCCTAAGATGATCTTGGAAGGCATCGCTTAGGTATTCACCTCCTCTATCGGTACGTAGTACCTTAATTGTCTTATTGAGTTGATTTTGTACTTCATTTTGATATTCTTTGAATGCTTCAAACGTTTCATCCTTGTGTCTTAATAAGTAGACATATCCGAAACGTCTAAAGTCATCAATGAAAGTAACAAAGTATCTTTCACCTTTCCTAGTCATGGGTTTAAAGGGTCCACATACATCCGAATGTATTAATCCCAATAAATCTTTAGCCCTTTCATAAGTCCCTTTGAAAGGTGCTTTAGTCATCTTGCCTTGTAAACAAGATTCACATACATCAAACGAATCCATTTCATTTGATTTCAAAAGTCCATACTTTTGAAGTGTATGCATTCGGTTCTTGTTTATGTGACAAAGGCGACAATGCCATAAATAGGAATCACTCAAATCCCTTTTGAGTTTCTTGGTGCTTGTATGGTATATAGAGCTCGATGATGCGTCATCATGAACCAATTCATAAATTCCATTTGAAGGCGAAGCCTTGAAATAGAATACATTTTCTTTAGAAACATGAATATCATCATCAATAAAATTAACAACGTAACCACATTGTTTTAAGCGAGAAATAGAAATAATGTTTCTACACAAATCCGTAGCATACAAAACATTTTCTAAAATAAGTTCCAATCCGCTTGGAAGCTTCAAAATAAAATCTCCTTGAGCTTTAACATGCACCTTTGCACCATTGCCCATATAGAGACTTGATGTTCCCACCTTATGATCACTTCTTTTGAACTCCTGCAAGGAATTGCAAATATGAGTTCCACATCCCGTGTCTAATACCCATGTATTAGAAGAAGTAATACTAAGCTCTATATATACCATATATATATTACCTGAGGTTTGCCCTGCATCCCTCTTGTCCTTCAACTCCTTAAGATAGACCGGGCAATTTCGCTTCCAGTGACCCATTTCACCGCAACCGAAACATGGGTCTTCCTTGGGGTTTGCCTTCTCGGCTACCTTTTGCTTCTTAGCCTTGTTGATGGTTGGGGTAACCATCTTCCCTTTCCCTTTGCCTTGATGGGCGAGTCCTTTTCTCTTGGCCACCTTTGGCTTAGAGGTGTTACCTTTTGACCCACCTTGATCGATTGCTAACACGGGTAAAGCCCTTTTACCCATGCTAGTTTTCGCCGTTCTAAGCATACCGTGAAGCTCACCTATGCTCTTATCCATCCCATTCATATTGTAATTAATTACAAATTGATCAAACCTTTTTGATAGGGAGTTTAGGATAAGATCGGTGGCTAACTCATTTGATATGTTTAGGTTAAGACGGTTAGCACGATCGATAAGGCTTTTCATCTTAAGTACATAAGATGAAACCGATTGGGTATCGTCCATACGACAAGCATGTAGCGCCCGAACCGTTTCGAAGCGCTCGACACGCGCTTGTTGGAGGAACATCTCCTTCAATTGCGTTATCATGTCGTATGCACTATGATGCTCGAAATCCTTTTGGAGTTCGGGTATCATAGTCCCAAGCATTAAGCATGAGACTTGAAGGGAGTCGTGGCAATACTTATCGTAAGAGGCCATTGCCTCCACATCATTCTCATCCGGTTGATCGGGAATGGGGTCCTCAAGTACATACGCTTTATCCTCTTGTTTGAGGACAATCCGAAGATTGCGGAACCAATCCATAAAGTTGGTATGGTTGAGTTTGTCTTTCTCGAGGAGAGACCGCAACGATAGGTTATTAAAGTTAAGTGGTGCGTTTTGCATGTTGTTGTTGTTATTAGCGGCCATCTACAAAATTCAACAATAGTTCATTTTAAGTATCGTTTTTAGATTTAATAAACAATACCCTTTTAATTTGTTTTATTAAATATTAGAATCCAACGGTGAATCAAATTTCGGTTAGGTGACCTTTATCCCGTCATTTGATTTAGCTAGGTAGTCATAATGACAATTGCAATCCTTTTGCAACTTCTAAGTTATGGGATCATGCAATCCTTTTGCATGGCATATTAATCCCATCAACGCCCATTTGTTCCTCATGCTTCGGTGACCCTAAGCTCATGATTCCCAAATCAAGTCGTCCTACTTGCGTAAACATGTAGACTTAACATACAAGTGGTTAGGTGACCTTTATCCCACATGTATGCGAAGTGTACCTTATTCATATTAGTTCACTCATGACGGTTAGGTGACCTTTATCCCATCAAGAGATTCCTAATATGTCTAAGTGTTTCCACAAAAGGATGGCGTTTAACTTGTTTACCTTGTTTTAGTTAAGGGATTTTAGGTTTTCTACATTCTAGTTTAGAAAACAAAATGCTATACACCAACATGCATTTGGTGTGTAGTGATTTATGAAAAACCTATTTTCATGTCCTTTTAGTAAACCAATTACTAGTTATAAACCATTTCATTACTTTATAAATAAACCATTTTATTCAAATCTAATAACCAATTATTAGTGTCATTTTGTTATGTTTTATTATAACCAATTATAATGTATTATGCAAGTTGTAAACATGTGATGATCTTGTAGCAACCAAACATACAAACATACACAAACATGCATAACAAAGTGTTCACAATCAAGAGCCATTTTGGTGGACATTTGTTTAGCCAAAAACAAATGTCACCTAAGGGGTTAACCAAAGTAAGAGATTTTTAACCAAAATCTCCCACTAAATCTTGTAACTTCATAAGCTCCATCTTGTACCCTTCTTCATGAATCTTCATTTTCTCTTTACAAAATTATATCCTAATACAATTTTTCTAGAAAATGAAATAACAACCTATTCTATTTTTACAAACCAAATAGAACAAATTACATGGAAAAATTACAAGATTACATACAACTTATTACAAACCAAAATTACAAAATTATTACAAATCATATGAATGAATATTACAACCAAATCATTCAAACATCCAACCACATGGTCTAGGCTCGATTGTGAACAACAACATAACAATAAACTTGGCCAAACTTGAAGTCCAAACCCACTTTTGGAGCCCCAAAAATTCGGCCAAAACCAAACACCCACCAAAACTCAAGATTTTTACATTCTACTTTCATTCATGTTGGTAGATTGTAAAATAAATGAGTTTACTAGCCAAAAACAAGAAGCATATTAACAAGACTTTGGCTCTAGATACCATTGATGGAATTCATTACATAAACAAAGTCACAAAACCCATTTTGTACATGTAAAATTCGTGTATATGTGTAAGTAACAAGCGGAAGCAATTTAAAGTTTATGCATGTAAAGTTTAACCTTTTAAACATGAATTCCATTAAAGATCTAGTCTTGAAATATATGCTAGAATGTAAATAGAAGCTAGTGAGGTGTTATACCTACTCCAAAAGGAGGTGAAGAACAAGGATGAAGAAGATGATGTAGATGAAGAAAGCTTCTAACTTGAAGCCTCAAATCTTTGATACCCACAAGCACTAATCAACACCCAAGACTTGGTTAGGATTTTAGACACTTAAATCACTTGCAAAAATCAACCAAAACCTTTGATGGAAGCCCCAAATATTTCGGCCAAAGGGATGGAGGAAGGAGAGAAAAAAATTGCAAGTTCAAAATCAAATGCTAGAATGAAGAGTGTGTGTTCAAGTCCACCAATGCATGTGTAGATGTAATAAATATATGGAGTAACCAAGGGAAAAGTGGTTGGCTCCTAGGAGTCCCAAAAAAAACGCCACCCCACTCCCCTCTTTTATTTTTATTACATTTTTATAAAAAATACATGCATCTAGTTGTAAGTATTTTATTTTATAAACCTATTATAAAATAAAATGCAACACACATATGTTACATACACTTTATATTATTTATAACCTATATAAATAATATGCAACATGTAGTATACTTATAATTATCCAAATAATTATATCTAGCATTTATTTTAGAAAACCAATTTCTAAAATTCAAGTGTCGTGTATTTGCTTTAATGATCCGATTGTCAAAACAAATACATAAAGTGTTGATAGCTTGTTATTGGGTATGACCCGACTTGGATCACAACATGTAAGCCACATTAATTTATTATGTCTCTCGGGCATAAGAAAATCCTTCACGTGAAACTACATTCTATGGTTGAATTATCGAAATCGAATATGCCCCTTTTTATTAAGTCTGGTAATCTAAGAATTAGGGAACAGACACCCTAATTGACACGAATCCTAAAGATAGATCTATTGGGCCTAACAAACACCATCCAAAGTACCGGATGCTTTAGTACTTCGAAATTTATATCATATCCGAAGGGTGTCCCGGAATGATGGGGATATTCTTATATATGCATCTTGTTAATGTCGGTTACCAGGTGTTCACCATATGATTGATTTTTATCTCTATATATGGGATGTGTATTGAAATATGAAATCTTGTGGTCTATTATAATGATTTGATATATATAGGTTAAACCTATAACTCACCAACATTTTTGTTGATATTTTAAGCATGTTTATTCTCAGGTGATTATTAAGAGCTTCCGCTGTTGCATACTTAAATAAGGACGAGATTTGGAGTCCATGCTTGTATGATATTGTGTAAAAACTGCATTCAAGAAACTTATTTTCTTGTAACATATTTTTATTGTAAACCATTAGGTAATGGTCGTGTGTAAACAGGATATTTTAGATTATCATTATTTGATAATCTACGTAAAGCTTTTTAAACCTTTATTGATGAAATAAAGGTTATGGTTTGTTTTAAAATGAATGAAGTCTTTGAAAAACGTCTCATATAGAGGTCAAAACCTCGCAACGAAATCAATTAATATGGAACGTTTTTAATCAATAAGAACGGGACATTTCATGTTGGGCCCGATAGATCTATCTTTTGGATTCGCATCAATTAGGGTGTCTGTTCCCTAATTCTTAGATTACCAGGCTAAAAGGGGCATATTCGATTTCAATCATTCAACCTTATAATGTAGTTTCAATTACTTTTGTCTATTTCGTAAAACAGTTATAAAAACAGCACATGTATTCTCAGTCCCAAAAATATATATTGCAAAAGCATTTAAAAAGGGATTAATGAAACTCACGCATATAAATATTGTAAAACAGTTATTAAAACAGTGCATGTATTCTCAGCCCAAAAATGTAATGAGTAAAAGGGAATCAAATGAACTCACCTAATGTATTTTGTAGTAAAAATACATATGATTACATTGAACAATGCCGGGTTGGCCTCGGATTCACGAACCTATATCATTTATATATATTAACACATATAATTGTAATCGAATAAACTTATATATTGTTAGTGATATAGTTTAATAATCTATAGGTCTTATTAATTAATTATGTACATTTATTTTATATATACTTTAAATAAATAATTATTGTTTATTATAAATATTTTAATATATATTTTATATGTATTAAATATATTTTTATGTAACTAACATTTTACTTGTTAAAACTACTACTAATAATAAAAGGTTGTATTTTTATAATAATAATAGTAATATTAACAATAACTATAATATCTATAATCATAATAATAATAAAAATGATACTAATACTAAGGAAAATAATAATGATTTGTATTGTTTTCAAAATAATAATAATTATTATTATAATCATAGTAGTAATAATAATAATACCTATACTAATAACAATGATAATTCCATAATTTTAATCATAATACTTTTAAATGATGTTGATAAGAATAATAATAATAATAATAACAATATTAATGATAATATATTAATAATAACAATAATCTTAATCATAATAATAATAATAATAATAATAATAATATTACTTATAATGCTCAAATGCTATTACTTTGTAATAACTAAATGATAATAATAATAATCATTTTAATTATATAACAACAACAATAAGTAATAATAATAATAATCATAATAATGATAATAATAATAATAATAATAATAATAATAATAATAATAATAATAATAATAGCTACCTCTCTATAAGCCTTCTAAAAAGAAAAATATTGCAGAGACCAGGCTCGAACTTAAGACCTCTTGTTACACCCCAACACATCTAAACCATTCATATATATATATATATATATATATATATATATATATATATATATATATATATATATATATATATATATATCAAGGTTATAATAAGGTTGTTTTGAACGAAAAGTCAAAGTTGACTTGTTGGAGCTGTGACAAAATTGGCTACTTTGAAAAAGGATCGCAAAGTTATTTTTGCTAATAAATGCCAAAGGATCTGACGCCGCTACATGTTAAACTTTTACTCAGTTGTCGAGAGTTTCTCAGGTGCATAACTATAGGCATAAATCTTTCCTTCCGTAGATGAAGTGCGGTTGGTTCATCCACTCAATTGAGGTGTTTTCAAGAATTATGAAAGGTTTGAACGTGGATTGTAATCGTCAAGATACAAATGAGGTTTAAGATGAGATCAAGTGGCAACTTAAAGAATTGTTTAGTTTCATATGTTATAATCAATATTTTTAATTCATTTTAATTGTCCAATACTGATAGTCCTCAGTTGATAGTCCACAATTAGCAATATATAATATTCGAATTAATTAATACTTGTCGTAACCCGTATACGTCTCAGACTCGATCACAACTCAAATTATATATATTATTGTAGAATCAACCTCAACCCTGTATAGAGAACTCGATCATTACTGCATATAGAGTGTCTATGGTTATTCCAAATAATATATATAAATGCGTCGATATGATATGTCAAAACCTTGTATACGTGTCCCGATATTTAAAGTGCGTAAAATAAATACAGAAATTAAATGACGATAAATAAAATGCGTAAAGTAAATAACAGAAATTAAATAACGATAAATAAAATTGCGAGAATTAAAATTGCGATAATTAAATTGCGATAAATAAAATGTAATATGGAATTAGCAGTTAGCTAGGAACAATTAGCTAGGATCTTATTAGCGTGGATTCTTAACAAAATTTCATATTGTCAAATAGTCTGTTTCTAATCAATTTTTATTATGTCAATTATTTCTTCATTATGCCACTTGTTGGATTCTGATAGTTCAAAATCCAAGTATGAATTTGAATTTGAATGAAAATAGTTATTCTTTGGTGAACGGATACGTATAAGTGTGGTTGTATGTAGGATAGTAAATGACTGTTGAATCAGATTCGAAGAATGTACAGTGTAACCTATTAATGTGAAATCTAGATATTCCTCGGGTATTACCTACCCGTTAAAATATTTTCACCATTAACAGTTTCTACAAAAGAATTTTTAATTACAATCTTTATGAAAACATATATACATATATATTTTCTTCAGATGTAATCATGGATTTAATGAGTTAATATAATATTAAACTCATTTAGTTTTCGGTTGGAACTAGAATAAATAATCTCTAAAACTTTAGAGATTACATATTCGCCATGTCGAACGAAGATAAATGAGGTAGAACGATACATAGAACGAAGATCATACTGGAAGTACAGATGGTGATATTGAAGCATGGATTGTTGATGGTACTGGTGCTGTTATTGATCGTACTGTTGGTGCCGGTGATGTTGCTGAAGCTGGTAGATTTTGCACCATATTCTTCAAATTGATTACTCGAGCGCGAAGTTCGTTGACCTCTTATATTATTCCGGGATGATTGTCGATCGGAACGAGCGGATGAATAAGATCTTGAATTGTGGATAGAATATAATCTTGTCGAGTTACCCTGGAAATGAGACTGAAATTGGTGTCTCGAACAAGTTTGCCGGTAAACGCTTCAGGTTCATTGTCAAGAGGTGAATTCGGTTAGTGGAAGGGATTGCCTTCTGCGCGTTTTCATTAATTAAGTCGACTACAAACCCATCTGATGAATTGATAATGGCTGATTGGTTGATTCATGCCGATGACGCTATTTTCGGAGCTTAGGTGAACATCTATGTCGGAATAGCTGTCGGAATAACTATCGGAATAGCTATCGGAATCTGAGGGACTCGAACTGGTTGAGGGATTCATCTCGTACGATCAGATGAAGGATTTTCGATAAGAAATAGATTATAGGATGTAGATTAGTACCCTGCAATACATAATTTACATATGCATATATAATACTAAAATCCCATAAGTTACGAAGGAATCTACGGAAGCTGTCAGGCAAAGGTAACAATAACAGATACGCTAAGATATGAATTTTGTCTATACACTGTTCATGCAATCAATGCAGTAAGATGTGTCTAGACTAAGAATGATAAGCAAATGATTCCCTAAGAATGATAAACAGGTAATTTTCAACACGAAATGATAAGCAAAACTTTTGACATGCAGACACGGTCGAAGTCCAGACTCACTAAAGCATCCTAACGACTTATCAGTTAGACACACTAATGCAGACCTGGTTCGCTAAGACCACCGCTCTGATACCAACTGAAAGGACCCGTCCTAATCCATCCGGACAAAGTCCATATCAATTACAAACGATTCACAATAGTTGATTACATCGCGAGGTACTTGACCTCTATACGATACATTTTACAAACATTGCATTCTTTTTTAAAAGACAAACTTGCTTTATATCGAAAACTGATGACATGCAAATCATTTCATAATATATTCAACTATAATTGACTAAATAATAATCTTGATGAACCCGACGACTCGAATGCAACGTCTTTTGAACTATGTCATGAATGACTCCAAGTAATATCTTTTAAATGAGCCATCGCACAACGGAAGACTTCTTTCTTACCTGAGAATAAACATACTTTCAAGTGTCAACCAAAAGGTTGGTGAGTTCATTAGTTTAACATAAATAATCATTTCATAATTTTAATAGACCACAAG
The DNA here is from genome assembly GCF_046630445.1 of Rutidosis leptorrhynchoides. Classification (NCBI taxonomy): domain Eukaryota; kingdom Viridiplantae; phylum Streptophyta; class Magnoliopsida; order Asterales; family Asteraceae; genus Rutidosis; species Rutidosis leptorrhynchoides. Next base: position 208,377,816 of record NC_092340.1, read on the forward strand.
ATTTCATATTTCCATTTCTCATAAACATACGTCTCATGCATAGAGACAAAAATATCATTCATATGGATTGAACACCTGGTAACCGACATTCACAATATGCATATAAGAATATCCCCATCATTCCGGGATCCTCCTTCGGACATGATATAAATTTCGAAGTACTAAAGCATCCGGTACTTTGGATGGGGCTTGTTGGGCCCGATAGATCTATCTTTAGAGTTCGCGTCAATTAGGGTGTCTGTTCCCTAATTCTTAGATTACCAGACTTAATAAAAAGGGGCATATTCGATTTCGATCATTCAACCATATAATGTAGTTTCGATTACTTGTGTCTATTTCGTAAAACATTTATAAAAATTGCGCATGTATTCTCAGCCCAAAAATATAAAAGGGTAAAAAGGGCAAATGAAACTCACGCATATAAATATTATAAAACAGTTAATAAAGCATTTGCATGTATTCTCAGCCCAAAAACGTAAAGAGTAAAAGGGAGTAAATGAAACTCACGCATATAAATATTGTAAAACAGTTAATAAAGCATTTGCATGTATTCTCAGCCCAAAATGTATATAAAAAGGGAATAATGAAACTCACCTAATGTATTTTGTAGTAAAAATACATATGACGAAACTGAACAATGCATGGTTGACCTTGGATTCACGAACCTATATCATCTGTATTTGTATTAAAACCTATTCTTAAAATCGAATAAATCAATATATCTTTTATTGGTGATGTAATTTATATATATGTATAGTAAATGAAATAAGTTTTATTATATATATATTTATTTTAAATATAAAGATATTAATATAGTTAAGTTATATGTATTAAATATATATTTATATATATATCATCTTTATTTTATTTTTTTATAACCTTAATAATGTCATTAAAACCTTTATTTTCATAATCGTAATTATTTTACTAATAGTGATACTGATAACAATATTAATGATAGTTTTAGTAAAAAAAATACTTTTAATAAAAATAATAATTTTTAATAGATTTAAAAGAAATTTCGATAATCACACAGTATTACAATATTAATGTTTAACTGATAAGTCTATTAATGATACAAGTACTAATATTAATGAAAATAATTTGTATTATTTTCATAATAATAATATTAATCTTAATCATAGTGATAATAGTAATTCCTATATTAATAATACTAATCTTTCTAAGATTTTACTAAAAATACTTTTATTGATTTTTATATAGATAACAATAATAATCATAACCATATTAATGAATATATAGGAATAATAATTTTAATCATAATAATAATAATAATAATAATAATAATAATAATAATAATAATAATAATAATATTTATAATACTTATAACAATAACTAATACTAATTATAATGCTAGTAAGAATACTAACAATAATAATAACAATAACAATAATATTGATAGTAATAATAATAATAATAATAAATGACTACCTCAAGATATAGGTCTCTTAAAAATATACGACCAAGCCTAGATTCGAACCCGAGACCACTCGATACCCCCAACACTCCCCTATCCATCCGTCCAACTCATCTTATCTGTTATATTTTGCGTTTTGTATTTATTTAACACTATTGCTGTCTCAGTCCAACCTCCAAATTAATATACGGCCCATGTTACAAATAACGGCCCAACTCACTAATCTCGGCCCAAGTATCAATTAAAGACCCAAGTTGTTTTAAGTTTTATAACTCTGAAAGTGAAAAGAAAAAGGAATCACAGGTTGTCTTCGGTTTCATCATCGTTACATCATCACTCGCATATCATCATCGTGCATCATGTATTACCATCATTTCACCATTTTCTTGATCATCATCATTTATCCTCGCTGCAATGGTAATACAGAGGCAACAGAACAACAACAACAAAAAATATGCAGCACAAATAAACGTATCGCGTAATTTTGTCATCCATTACACGGACCGCGTAATTTCTTTACCAATTCAGTTTTCACTTCCCACATATGCAGATCGTGTAGAGTTCGAGCCTTCAATACTGTATCATCGTTTAAAAAAATATGAAGTAGCAGCGGTTTCGTTTGAACCCAAAAGAAAAAGAACATATGTGGCGTATTAGCAGTTAAAAGAGACGATATTTGGTGGTGATTAAAATGCGTTATGGTGGTTGCGTTTGTCAACGAAAGAAACAGAAAAAGTGTAGTAGTGGTTACGGTGAGAGTGGCAGATGACATGATGGCGGTTGTGGGTTACGAAGAAGAAAGTGGAGATAGGTGGTTTTCGTGTGGTGGTGATGGTTTCCGGTTGTGTTCAACAGTCGAGGGTGGTGGTGAAGATGATAATTGGGTTAAGAGAGGTTGATACCATGTGTACGTTCGTGTATATATGTATATATAGAAGAGAAGGAGAGTTAGAGAGAGAAGAAGGTGGTGGAATATGGTCACGGTGGTGGTGCCAGTAGTGATGGTGGCCGGAGGTGGTGACCTCGTGACGGTGTAAGGTGGTCGAGGGTAGATATGATATGGGTGGTGAGGTGATGAAGAGGATGCTTGATATATGTATATATATATATATATATATATATATATATATATATATATATATATATATATATATATATATATATATATATATATATATATATATATATATATATATATATATAACTTTCTCCTTTCTATAAGTGTAAGTGTAAGTGAATGTATATATATAATACATTTGAATTTTAATTGTGAGTAAACAAAGTCCACATAGTATTCCATACATCAATCACATAAAGTAATATCTCACTAATGTAAGTCTAGATTCCAATCACGGTAGAAGTTAATTCAATTGAAAACAGAAATATAATATTATAATATAATATAAGAATAAAAATCAAAGATTCAAATTCATTTAGCAGCCATACTTTTGTTTATATGTACCGACAGTTGTTAGGGAATGCGGCATCGTGTCCCTTGCTAAACAGTTACGAAATAAAAGTGTCCCTAAAAGTCCCAAATTTTTAGATTAAATATATTTAATTATATCACTCATTATCTGATTGAAACCTGATCAAAAAGGTTCTAAAAAAATATTTAATTTCTGTTCCAATTTATATGTACGGAGTACCAATATTCAAACTAAAAAGGGTAAAAATATATTTAACAAATCTAAGATCTTCGAAATCAATTTGCAGTTCAACTTTTATTTCAATCCTTCAAGAACATGTACTATATCTATATTAAACTAACAAAACATCACCCGAGTGTTACTGACGTTTACTGATTAAGCTTAAAATTATTTATTTTTAATATATTCTCTTTCTATATATAAACAGTTTTTAAAATAGCAAGTTTAATTACTAAAATAAATATATTATATATATTTAGACAAATAGATTTAATATAACTTTATATATTTACAAGTAATATTTAATATATATATATATACATATATATATATATATATATATATATATATATATATATATATATATATATATATATATATATATATATATATATATATATATATATATATATATATATAAATATATATATGTATCTATTTACAAATAGTTGCTCGTGAATCGCCGAGAATAGTCGAAGGTCAATTGAATATATGAACATAGTTTCAAAATTTTCGAGACTAAACATTATAGACTTTGCTTATCGTGTTAGAATCATAGTAAGATTAAGTTTAAATTTGGTCGGAAATCTCCGGGTCATCACAGGTTAAACCTATAACTCACCAACATTTTTGTTGACGTTTAAAGCATGTTTATTCTCAGGTGAATACTAAGAGCTTTCGCTGTTGCATACTAAAATAAGGACAAGATTTGGAGTCCATGTTTGTATGATATTGTGTAAAAACTGCATTCAAGAAACTGATTTCGATGTAACATATTTGTATTGTAAACCATTATGTAATGGTCGTGTGTAAACAGGATATTTTAGATTATCATTATTTGATAATCTAGGTAAAGCTTTTTAAACCTTTATTTATAAAATAAAGGTTATGGTTTGTTTTAAAAATGAATGCAGTCTTTGAAAAACGTCTCATATAGAGGTCAAAACCTCGCAACGAAATCAATTAATATGGAACATTTTTAATCAATAAGAACGGGACATTTCAGTTGGTATCCGAGCGTTGGTCTTAGAGAACCGGAAAATTTGTATTAGTGTGTCTTATCGAGTTTGTTAGGATGCATTAGTGAGTCTGGACTTCGACCGTATTTTCTTTAAAAATGATTGCTTAACAGTTTTGTTAGAAACTATATATTTTTAACATGTGAATATTATGTGATATATTAATCTCTTAACGTGTTTGATATTATGTGATAGATGTCTACTGATCAATCCTTAATTAATGATGTTTCTTAATTACGGATTGAGTGCAATAAGATTATAATGGAGGATGGGATGTTCGATGATTATTTTGGGCCCAGATGATCGTTTTTCACTTTAACTATCAAGTGATCAACCACCCAGACCCGGTCTTCGTTATCGATTAGCATGATTCACCTTAACTCAATGTAAGAAGTCCTTGGGCAAAGTCACAAGTGAAATCTACAAAGGCTTAGGCAAATGGCAGAGAATCAACAACCCATAAATGAGAGGCCAAGCTCCCTATTTATAGTATCCGTGATATCCGCAGTCTGCGAGATGCTCGGCTCTCCGCGAAAAGTCAGCGGATCAAACCGCAGTTTGGTATTTCAAAGAATACATAACCACAGTATTTATTTTCAGTGAATATTGCATAACTGTGCCTTATAATCCGCGTAGTTCTGTCCTTAGCTTTTAGAAAATAAAATATATATATACAATGCTATGTATATGATCAAGTCCCTCCAGTTTATTATGATGTATTTTCGCGAAGCAAATGCATCATGATAAACTCTAAAATTCGCAATGTTCGCAGTTATTTTCCGCTTTAATTAATGTCGCGTTAGCATAGTTACCGTTGTAAAAGTTACCGTTGTTTCCTGCTAACTCAAATATTACCGTTTGAGTTTTTTACAACGGATAATTAAAACACTTGATTACCCCTTGCATTCGCCTATATATATTGTGGTTCACAATCACCAACGTCACACTTACCCTCGCTATTCTCACTTTCTTTCGCTTATTCTTAATTCATTTGTTCTCTTTGAAACATTATCAAGTCGGCAATCACAACCTTCAATCATTAATCATGAAGATGGATGAAGTTGATCGAAAGGTGGACCCAAAAACGCTAATTAACAAGCTACTCGTAAGCCCGGAGGTGAAGTTAGTATTATCCGGCCGTCAAATTAAACAAGAGAAGCCTGACATTCCTCTTGTGGATTTGACGGCAAAGTCACCACCACCCCAGTCAAGTACTGGTAAACGACCGCTCGAAAACCCGCCTTCTACGCAAAGCAAGAGGGCCAAACAAAGTTCTCCCCTTTTCGATAATCCGATATCAGCGGATTATGAAGGAGAACAACAAACAGGTATAAATCTAATAACCATGATCTCATACCTTTATCTGAAATATTTATTGTTATGATTATAATCCGCGTTTCTTTTTTGTTTGCAGAAGGCGCATCCTTCAATCCTTTGTTTCCCTGCCCGAACACTGTGGCGCAGATCACAGAGCTTCTTCGTACTCCTCCTGATTCATATGGAGTGCAAATTGATGGGTTATCGGGATATACTTATGCTTCTCCCGGCGCTGCTGCAGATCAGCGCGAACAAATGAAGCTTGCAATTCCGAGCGAACTTCGTCGTGAATTCGCCAAACGCTCTGCCGTTGATGCACATAATAGTTTTGTACAAAACTTTTACATGTGCTTTAACTCGGCATATGATATGATTTTGCGCGAAGAAAAATTCTTCGACATCCTCGACACTGAGCAGCAAAAATATAACTCTGAGCGGATCAGAACTGAAAATAGCGAGAAGCGCGCTGTTGACTTAGCTTATCAACTTACTGCGGCGAAGACTACCGCAGAGGATTTGCAATCTCAAGTTTCAGCCGCTGCTAAAAATGAGAAAAAACTGGAATCTTCTATTTCCTCACTCAAGTTTCAGCTCACCGCAGAGCGGGATAATGCTCTGGCTAAAGCGGCTGCTGCAAAGCATGAATTTTCTCTACTCCGCCAACACTTACCGTAGTTTTCGAAAAAGGTGCTTAATTCAGCACCCGTGAACGCGCATTTCACAACTTATGCATCTGCCTTGAAATTGCTCGAAAGGGTAGAGTTTCTGCATGAAATTGCACCGCTTTGCACCATACCAGACCCTCTTCCCTCCGCAATTAGTGACCGCATTTGTGCTCTTGAAGACGCACGGAACGCAGCTGCTGTGGCAGAAGCTAAGTTAGCGGATATCCCTATTGACAAAGTCGTTGCTATTAGTTATGCGGAGGATGCTACTGCTCAAGACATCATAGCACTTGACTTGTCAAAATTAGATTAGGGATATGTAATATAGCACGCAGCTATCTCTGCGGTTTTGTTAATAAAATTTCAGCGTTTTATCTTTATTTGCGAGTACTCAATATTTATATAGCGCTTTTTATTTTAGCAATATTCATAACACAAACTTGTCCTTTGCAATTTCCAACACTTTATTATTGTGCACATAATAAGCGCGTACTTTCGCGAAACAATTTGTATGCGTATATACCTATACGTTATGAATCTTCTAAGTCCGTCGTAACGATCCTTAGGTATGTAATCAGCATTGCGAAGCATCTAAATTTTGGCAAGATCAAATATTTAGGAGATAATATTCCTTTCGCAATAATTCGCGTGCAAAAGTGGGCAATTTCATCACTTTGCTATATAAACAATGCGGAATATAAAAATATGAAATTAACTGCAAAACATATCATATTTATTCGCATTAGAACTTTCACATACTTTTACAAGTGAGTATTCTTAAAATTTTAACAAGCGTGATCAAGACTTGCAAAAAATTAAAAACAAGGACACTTAATAAGTATTTCAGCCATGTGTATTGAATATAATTTTCGCGATTTTTTACATATACAATTGTTAATTTCCGCAAAACTATGCATAATATCGCTTTAAAAGGACAGCATGCCATGCATTAGGCAAAGTTCGCCCTTCCACGTCCGCGAGCTTATATGAGCCTGCCGCATTAATTGCCATAATTAGATAAGGGCCTTCCCAATTAGGACCCAATTTGCCAAGCTTTTCTGCTCTGCTTGCTTCATTATTACGCAACACCCATTCACCTATAGCGAATGATAAAGCTCGCACTCTTTTATTATAATACTTAGCAATTTGCTGTTTATTATTCGCTTCTCTGATAGCAGCTATTAACCTCCACTCTTCTATAAAATTGAGATTTTCGCACAACGCGGCATCATTTGCTTCTTCATCAAAGTTAGCGATTCGATGCGTTGGTACTAAAATTTCAGCGGGGATTACTGATTCAGAGCCATAAACCAGGCTAAATGGTGTTTCACCTATACTCTTTTTGAAAGTTGTACGATGTGCCCATAAGACATTGGGTAATTCATCTACCCAACCAGTTCGCCTTTCGCACAACCTCTTTTTTATTCCGCTTACAATATCGCGATTTGTCACCTCGCATAAACCATTAGCTTGCGGGTGCGCTACTGACGTGAACTTTTGTATTATGTTTAAGTCAGTGCACCACGTCTTAAATGGATCTTTCGCTATTTATGCGCCATTATCGCTAACCAATTCTCGCGGAATACCAAATCTGCACACAATGTATTCCCACACAAAATTTCGCACCTGCACACCAGTGACTGTGCGAACCGCTTTCGCTTCAACCCATTTAGAAATAATCAATTGCAACGATTAGGAATTTAACATTGCCAGGTCCTGTAGGAAATGGCCCCACAATGTCAATGGCACATTTACTAAACGACCATGGCGAATTAACAGGGATCATATCATGCCGCGGCATTCGATTCTGCGGAGCATGCCTTTGGCAACTTTTACAGCGTTTAACAATTTTTACCACATCGCGGTATAGGGACGGCCAAAAGTATCCCATCCACATAATTTTTGCAGCAATAGTCTTGTATCCTGAATGTAGCGCACAAGTACCATTATGCACTTCTTCAACAAGCATTTCCGCCTCAATTGGTCCAACACACCGCATCATCGGTCCACAGTACGATTTGCGATATAAGACATCATCTTGTATGAGATACATCGGCGTTCGCTCTCGCACTAAACGAGCTTCGCGACTATCCTCTGGCAAAATATCATTGCGAATATATTGCAGGATTGGTTCCATCCAATTTGGCTGCGCCTCTGTAACAGATGCTACCATTAAATCACTATCAATTGATTTACTTGGCAATTCCTCAACCCATACTTGTTTTTGAAAATGCGAAAATGTTAGAGCGGCTAATTTGCTCAAAGCATCTGCCTTTTTGTTTTGACTTCTAGGCACTTGCGCGAGTTCAAAGTATTCGAACCGCGCAGTAGTTTCTTTTAGCAGTTTCAAGTACTTCTGCATAGAAGGATCATGCGCTTCAAAAGATCTGCTAAACTGATGCGCTACTAGTTGCGAATCTGTAAATGCACGCAACTTAACAATATTCATTTTTTGCGCGATATTTAAGCCTGCAAGCAATGCTTCATATTCTGCCTCATTGTTTGTCACATCAAAATTAAACCGCAGTGCGTAAGTGTGCTCTTCGCCGTTAGAACTTACCAAAACTAAACCAGCACCTGCACCTTCCGCACAAGAAGCACCATCAGTATATAACTCCCAAGTTTCATTAACTGCTGGTTTTAGCGCGGTTCGCTCATTAATTACTTCCAACTCTCCAGACAGCTCTGCGAGATAATCTGTCATAACTTGACCTTTTTCCGCACTTCGCGGAAAGTAGGGTATTTGATAGGCACCCAACTCCACTGCCCATAATGCGAGTCTACCGGAAATCTCTGATTTTGTTAAGACTTGCCTGATTAGCAGATTGGTTAGCACATGCACTGGATGCCCCTGAAAATATCTACGTAGCCTTCGCGTTGTTAAAATGAGCGCATATACAAACTTTTCGATCGGCGCATAGTTTATTTCGCTTCCCGTAAGAGCTTTGCTAACAAAATACACTGGCTTTTGTATTTTGTTCCTTTCCGCTATCAAGACTGAGCCAAACGCTTCATTTGTTACTGAAATATATAGATAGAGAATTTCGCCATGAATTGGAGCTGTTAGTGTAGGCAAAGTTTTCAACAGGTTTTTCATCTCTTGAAACGCAGAATCTGCTTCAGCGGTCTAAACAAAATTCTTCTGCTTCAAGAACCCTTTTAAAGTTTTGAAAAATGGCAATTGTCGCTCAGCAGCTTTAGACAAAAAACTCGTTAGGGCGGCCAATTTTCCTGTTAAACTTTGCACTTCCTTAACCGTCTTTGGCGCGGTCATATTTTCGATAGCCGCGATCTTTTTTGGATTAGCTTGAATACCTTGTTCCGTAACAAGATATCCTAAAAACTTTCCTTCAGTTTCGCTGAAACTGCATTTCAGCGGATTGAGCTTCATGTTTATCTCACGCAGTTTATCAAATGTTTCGCGTATATCTTCAACGATTCGCTCTTGCGTTGTACTTTTGATGACTAAATCATCGACATAGGCCTCAAGATTACGCCCTATTTGCTTATCAAACGCGGTGTCAATCAAGCGCTGATATGTCGCACCCACATTGATTAGTCCAAAAGGCATCATTATATAACAATATATGCCTTTGCCTGTGTGAAACACGGTTTTATCTGCGTCCTCTTGCGCCATAGGGATTTGATGATAACCTCTTGCCGAATCCAGAAAACATTTATATGGAAATGCATGCAAAGATTCCACCTTTAAATCAATTTCTGGCAGCGGATAATTATCTTTGGTGCACGCTTTATTCAGATCTTTGTAGTCAATACACATTCGCCAGGAATTATCTGGTTTTTTCACCAATACTGGATTCGCGATCCATGACTGATATTGTACTTCGCGCAAAATTCCAGCTCGGACTAATTTTGTGACTTCTTCGCACAACCATTTGACGCGATCTGGGGCCATACCCCTTTGCTTTTGCACTACTGGTTTTAGAGCTGGATTTACATTTAGCTTGTGTTCCGCAATGTGACGCGGAACACCGGTCATATCGTTTTCGCACCAGGAAAAAACATCCATATATTCATCAAGTAATTGCACAATTTGCTTTCGAGTATCCGCACTAAGATTGCGACCTACTTTGATTTTCTGTTCTGGATATGCAGGATTAACTATTTCCATGCTATCCTCCTTATCCGCAGTATCCTCAGGTTTCTGACCTGCGGTTTTTACATTGACAGCCGCACAAATAGGCACTATGCTCGCTGAACATATTGCGGCGATTTCTTTATATGTTGGAAATTTAATCATGCCATGAATTGTGGACGGTACAATTCCAAATTTGCTTATAGCAGTCCTTCCTAGCAACATGTTATAGCGAGAAGAAGCTCGCATAACATAGAAATCTAGCCGTGCTTGTCGCGCTAAAGCATTATCATTTACATCAGCTAGCTCGATGTTCAGCGACAAGACACCGATTGGTAGCGAAAATTCTCCTGCAAAACCGGTTAGCGAAACCGCAGTCGTTTGCAGATTTGCTTTAATATCCTCTGGCAACTGAGCGAAACATTGTTCGTAAATAATATCAACGCTACTACCATTATTAACATGAACTTTCATCACTGTAATATTAGCGTCCGCAATTTTACACGATACTATTATCGGCATTTCAGAAAAATCGTCGCTCTGCATTTTTGGAAAGCTAATTGGCGCTGATTGCCAATTATGATACATTTTGGCAGATTTTCGCTTCTTTCCTCTTTTTTGGACATTCATTCGTATAGTGGCCATGTTATCACTATTATTGCCAATGTTATTCATTATTTACTGCCAATTTGAAAACACGCACCTGCAAATCATCACAACAAAAACACGATTGAAATTAAACTGCCTAATTAATTGTTTAACAGCGTAAAACAAAAATTTTCAGTTTAATTCGTAAAACGTGTCCCACGGATGGCGCCAATTGATCAATCCTTAATTAATGATGTTGCTTAATTACGGATTGAGTGCAATAAGATTATAATGGAGGATGGGATGTTCGATGATTATTTTGGGCCCCGATGATCGTTTTTCACTTTAACTATCAAGTGATCAACCACCCAGACCCGGTCTTCGTTATCGATTAGCATGATTCACCTTAACTCAATGTAAGAAGTCCTTGGGCAAAGTCACAAGTGAAATCTACAAAGGCTTAGGCAAATGGCAGAGAATCAACAACCCATAAATGAGAGGCCAAGCTCCCTATTTATAGTATCCGTGATTTCCGCGGTCTGCGAGATGCTCGGCTCTCCGCGGAAAGTTAGCGGATCAAAACGCAGTTTGGTATTTTAGCGAATACATAACCACAGTATTTATTTTCAGCGAATATTGCATAACTGTGCCTTATAATCCGCGTAGTTCTGTCCTTAGCTTTTAGAAAATAAAATATACATATACAATGCTATGTATATGATCATCTACCTCTAGAACAAGTCCCATTGACTCACCTAATAATAATGAAGAGTCAAATGTAAATTGGAATGATTCGTGGACTGATTCACAAGTTCCCCAAGAGGAACCGGAAGAAGAATCGGAACCGGAAGAAGAATCGGAACCGGCGGAGGAGGAACCGGAAGAAGAAATAGAACCGGTGGGAGAAATAATAAAACGGTTAAGTAAAAGAAAATCCTCAACCAACCGACCAAGGTTAATTATGGTCAATGGTGTTTCCGCCAAGGAAGCAAAATATTGGCAGGATTACCAATTCTCCGATGAATTGGATTCCGACGAGAATTCCGATGATGTTATAGAAATTACCCCAACTGAATTTAAAAAAGCAAAAGAAAATAATAAGGGAAAGGGCATAAAAAAAGAGAAATCTAATTCCAACCCCGATGAACTTTATATGTATCGTCAACCCCCGACGTCCTTAAGTTGTAACAATGACCCGGGAACCTCTAAACCACCAGGTTTTTCTAAACCGTTGTGGAAAACGACAGCTCGTATTAGGGGAACATCATATATCCCTAGAAACTTGGCAAAACGAACCAAAACTGAAGAAGAAGAAACGAGCGAGTCGGAATAAGATAGTTGTATTCGTGTGGTGTAATATATGTAATATAGTGTGCTTATGCTTTATGATATATGTAAAAATTGCTTGTATTAATAAGTATTTTTTTATGAATCTAACTCTTGTCTATTTTACAGTATAAAAACACAAAATGGATAGACAACCCAATATTTTAAGAGACCTACCCGGAGACATGATTGATGAAATCTTGTCTAGAGTCGGTCAGAATTCTTCGGCACAACTATTTACGGCGAAATCAGTTTGTAAGACATTCGAAGAACGTTCCAAGAATGCTTTGGTTTATAAGAGACTTTCGTTTGAAAAATGGGGGATATCACATTGGGAAACCCATAAGTTACGATGTGTTTACTTTGACGCATATATTGCGGGGAACCCAAGTGCTATTTTACGCAACGGGTTAAGAAATTATTTTGACTCAATGTATCCGAACATAGGACTTCATGATTTAGAAAAAGCGGCTAACATGCAACATAAAGAAGCATGCTATGCTTACAGGTTAGTAATGTTCACTTCTCACCAAAGTGAGAAAAAGAACATCGGGCTACAGCTATTAAACAAAACATTCCCACAAGTGACGGAGTCGGTAATTGGGGTAAGAAATGAGGTTTTTAGGTTATTACCAGACTGTTGGTCATTACGTAACCCTCGTCCCTTTGACAATGTTACAACACGCTGTCTTATCAACGGCCATAACGGTTATGTTCCACAAGACCAAGGATGGGAAGTAGTCCTAGTAAAACCAGAATGCATGACTTGTTTCTGGACGTATGAATTACGTGTCTTTATTGCCTTTGCTGAACGACTTGTGTACTAGCTAGAATTATCTTCACAACTATCTTGTATCAAAGTTATTGTGTGCTATATTTCATGCTTTATGTAAAATAAGCGGTATTGTAAGTTTGTAAAATATTGTATAAAAGTTTGAACGCGAAATATTATTATAATCAGTTTTTCATATAGAATTGTAGTAGTTGAATTGTATATTAGCTACTAAGTATGAACTTAACGGGTAGGTACTACCCGAATTTAAACTTATAAAACGCTAATATGAAGAAAAAGCTTTTATAAATGAGTTCATATTATGCTACGAAATACTATTAACTACTCTTAATATTCTGTATGATTAACTTGTTCCATTTGACTATTTTGAAGGAAATGGCACCGACTACTCGACACACCGTGAATATGAATGAAGAGGAATTCCTTACTTTTCTAGCTTCAAACATAGCCGCAGTACAGGCTGCGCTACATACCAACAATAACCTTGGATCTAGCAGTACAGGAAATCGTGTAGGATGCACCTACAAAGAATTCACTGCCTGCAAACCTTTGGAATTTGATGGAACCGAAGGACCGATCGGATTGAAACGGTGGACCGAGAAGGTCGAATCGGTGTTTGCCATAAGTAAGTGTACTGAAGAGGACAAAGTGAAGTACGCTACACATACCTTCACAGGGTCTGCGTTAACATGGTGGAATACCTATCTAGAGCAAGTGGGACAAGATGATGCGTACGCACTACCGTGATCAGCATTCAAGCACTTGATGAACGAGAAGTACCGTCCCAGAACAGAGGTCAATAAGCTCAAGACAGAACTTAGAGGGTTACGAACCCAAGGATTTGATATTACCACGTACGAAAGACGATTCACAGAATTGTGCCTATTGTGTCCGGGAGCGTTCGAAGATGAGGAAGAGAAGATCGACGCGTTTGTGAAAGGATTACCGGAAAGAATCCAAGAAGATATAAGTTCACACGAGCCCGCCTCCATACAACAGGCATGTAGAATGGCTCACAAACTAGTGAACCAGATTGAGGAAAGAATTAAAGAACAGACGGTTGAAGAGGCCAATGTGAAGCAAGTCAAAAGAAAGTGGGAGGAAAACGGTGATAAGTGTAGTGACCCGAACTTTTCCATGTTTATATATATATTAAATGAAATTGTTATTTACATGATTAAGTGTTTCCAACATGTTAAGCAATCAAACTTGTTAAGACTTGATTAATTGAAATAGGTTTCATATAGACAATTGACCACCCAAGTTGACCGGTGATTCACGAATGTTAAAACTTGTAAAAACTATACGATGACATATATATGGTTATATATATAGTTAACATGATTTTATTATAAGTATGTATCTCATTAGGTATTTTAACAATGAGTTATATACATAAAAATGAGACTATTAATTTAAGAAACTCGAAAACGATATATATAACGATTATCATTATAACAACGTCTTACTAGGTACATATGAATCATATTAAGATATTGATACACTTGGTTAATTATGTTAAATGATAAGTAAATATATTATTAAGTGTATTAACTGTAGTGACCCGAACTTTTTCATGTTTATATATATTAATTGAGATTGATATTTACATGATTAAATGTTTCCAACATGTTAAGCAATCAAACTTGTTAAGACTTGATTAATTGAAATATGTTTCATATGGACAATTGACCACCCAAGTTGACCGGTGATTCACGAACGTTAAAACTTGTAAAAACTATATGATGACATATATATGGATATATATATATATAGTTAACATGATACTATGATAAGTAAACATATCATCAAGTATATTAACAATGAACTACATATGTAAAAACAAGACTACTAACTTAATGATTTTTAAACGAGACATATATGTAACGATTATCGTTGTAAAGACATTTAATGTATATATATCATATTAAGAGATATTCATACATGATAATATCATGATAATATAATAATTTAAAATCTCATTTGATATTATAAACATTGGGTTAACAACATTTAACAAGACCGTTAACCTAAAGGTTTAAAAACAACACTTACATGTAACGACTAACGATGACTTAACGACTCAGTTAAAATGTATATACATGTAGTGTTTTAATATGTATTTATACACTTTTGAAAGACTTCAATACACTTATCAAAATACTTCTACTTAACAAAAATGCTTACAATTACATCCTCGTTCAGTTTCATCAACAATTCTACTCGTATGCACCCGTATTCGTACTCGTACAATACACAGCTTTTAGATGTATGTACTATTGGTATATACACTCCAATGATCAGCTCTTAGCAGCCCATGTGAGTCACCTAACACATGTGGGAACCATCATTTGGCAACTAGCATGAAATATCTCATAAAATTACAAAAATATGAGTAATCATTCATGACTTATTTACATGAAAACAAAATTACATATCCTTTATATCTAATCCATACACCAACGACCAAAAAAACCTACAAACACTTTCATTCTTCAATTTTCTTCATCTAATTGATCTCTCTCAAGTTCTATCTTCAAGTTCTAAGTGTTCTTCATATATTCTACAAGTTCTAGTTACATAAAATCAAGAATACTTTCAAGTTTGCTAGCTCACTTCCAATCTTGTAAGGTGATCATCCAACCTCAAGAAATCTTTGTTTCTTACAGTAGGTTATCATTCTAATACAAGGTAATAATCATATTCAAACTTTGGTTCAATTTCTATAACTATAACAATCTTATTTCAAGTGATGATCTTACTTGAACTTGTTTTCGTGTCATGATTCTGCTTCAAGAACTTCGAGCCATCCAAGGATCCGTTGAAGCTAGAACCATTTTTCTCTTTTCCAGTAGGTTTATCCAAGGAAATTAAGGTAGTAATGATGTTCATAACATCATTCGATTCATACGTATAAAGCTATCTTATTCGAAGGTTTAAACTTGTAATCACTAGAACATAGTTTAGTTAATTCTAAACTTGTTCGCAAACAAAAGTTAATCCTTCTAACTTGACTTTTAAAATCAACTAAACACATGTTATATATCTATATGATATCCTAACTTAATGATTTAAAACCTGGAAACACGAAAAACACCGTAAAACCGGATTTACGCCGTCGTAGTAACACCGCGGGCTGTTTTGGGTTAGTTAATTAAAAACTATGATAAACTTTGATTTAAAAGTTGTTATTCTGAGAAAATGATTTTTATTATGAACATGAAACTATATCCAAAAATTATGGTTAAACTCAAAGTGGAAGTATGTTTTCTAAAATGGTCATCTAGAAGTCGTTCTTTCGACTGAAATGACTACCTTTACAAAAATGACTTGTAACTTATTTTTCCAACTATAAACCTATACTTTTTCTATTTAGATTCATAAAATAGAGTTCAATATGAAACCATAGCAATTTGATTCACTCAAAACGGATTTAAAATGAAGAAGTTATGGGTAAAACAAGATTGGATAATTTTTCTCATTTTAGCTACGTGAAAATTGGTAACAAATCTATTCCAACCATAACTTAATTAACTTGTATTGTATATTATGTAATCTTGAGATACCATAGACACGTATACAATGTTTCGACCTATCATGTCGACACATCTATATATATTTCGGAACAACCATAGACACTCTATATGTGAATGTTGGAGTTAGCTATACAGGGTTGAGGTTGATTCCAAAATATATATAGTTTGAGTTGTGATCAATACTGAGATACGTATACACTGGGTCGTGGATTGATTCAAGATAATATTTATCGATTTATTTATGTACATCTAATTGTGGACAACTAGTTGTAGGTTACTAACGAGGACAGCTAACTTAATAAACTTAAAACATCAAAATATATTAAAAGTGTTGTAAATATATTTTGAACATACTTTGATATATATGTATATATTGTTATAGGTTCGTGAATCAACCAGTGGCCAAGTCTTACTTCCCGACGAAGTAAAAATCTGTGAAGGTGAGTTATAGTCCCACTTTTAAAATCTAATATTTTTGGGATGAGGATACATGCAGGTTTTATAAATGATTTACAAAATAGACACAAGTACGTGAAACTACATTCTATGGTTGAATTATCGAAATCGAATATGCCCCTTTTTATTAAGTCTGGTAATCTAAGAATTAGGGAACAGACACCCTAATTGACGCGAATCCTAAAGATAGATCTATTGGGCCTAACAAACCCCATCCAAAGTACCGGATGCTTTAGTACTTCGAAATTTATATCATATCCGAAGGGTGTCCCGGAATGATGGGGATATTCTTATATATGCATCTTGTTAATGTCGGTTACCAGGTGTTCACCATATGAATGATTTTTATCTCTATGTATGGGATGTGTATTGAAATATGAAATCTTGTGGTCTATTATTATGATTTGATATATATATAGGTTAAACCTATAACTCACCAACATTTTTGTTGACGTTTTAAGCATGTTTATTCTCAGGTGATTATTAAGAGCTTCCGCTGTCGCATACTTAAATAAGGACGAGATTTGGAGTCCATGCTTGTATGATATTGTGTAAAAACTGCATTCAAGAAACTTATTTTGTTGTAACATATTTGTATTGTAAACCATTATGTAATGGTCGTGTGTAAACAGGATATTTTAGATTATCATCATTTGATAATCTACGTAAAGCTTTTTAAACCCTTATTGATGAAATAAAGGTTATGGTTTGTTTTAAAATGAATGCAGTCTTTCAAAAACGTCTCATATAGAGGTCAAAACCTCGCAACGAAATCAATTAATATGGAACGTTTTTAATCAATAAGAACGGGACATTTCAGTTGGTATCCGAGCGTTGGTCTTAGAGAACCAGAATTTTGCATTAGTGTGTCTTATCTAGTTTGTTAGGATGCATTAGTGAGTCTGGACTTCGACCGTGTTTACTTGAAAAATGATTGCTTAACAAATTTTGTTGGAAACTATATATTTTTAACATGTGAATATTATGTGATATATTAATCTCTTAACGCGTTTGATATTATGTGATAGATGTCTACCTCTAGAACAAGTCCCATTGACTCACCTAATAATAATGAAGAGTCAAATGTAAATTGGAATGATTCGTGGACTGATTCACAAGTTCCCGAAGAGGAACCGGAAGAAGAGTCGGAACCGGAAGAAGAATCGGAACCGGAAGAAGAATCGGAACCGGATGAAGAAATAGAACCGGTGGGGGAAATAATAAAACGATTAAGTAAAAGAAAATCCTCAACCAACCGACCAAGGTTAATTATGGTTAATGGTGTTTCCGCCAAGGAAGCAAAATATTGGGAGGATTACCAATTCTCCGATGAATCGGATTCCGACGAGAATTCCGATGATGTTATAGAAATTACCCCAACTGAATTTAAAAAGGCAAAAGAAAATAATAAGGGAAAGGGCATAAAAATAGAGAAATCTAATTCCAACCCCGATGAACTTTATATGTATCGTCAACCCCCGAAGTCCTTAAGTTGTAACAATGACCCGGGAACCTCTAAACCACCAGGTTTTTCTAAACCAATATGGATAACGACGGCTCGTATTAGGGGAACATCATATATCCCTAGAAACTTGGCAAAACGAACCAAAATCGAAGAAGAAGAAACAAGCGAGTCGGAATAAGATAGTTGTATTCGTGTGGTGTAATATATGTAATATAGTGTGCTTATGCTTTATGATATATGTAAAAATTGCTTGTATTAATAAGTATTTTTTTTTTATGAATCTAACTCTTGTCTATTTTACAGTATAAAAACACAAAATGGATAGACAACCCAATATTTTAAGAGACCTACCCGGAGACATGATTGATGAAATCTTGTCTAGAGTCGGTCAGAATTCTTCGGTACAACTATTTAAGGCGAGATCAGTTTGTAAGACATTCGAAGAACGTTCCAAGAATGCCTTGGTTTATAAAAGGCTTTCGTTCGAAAGATGGGGGATATCACATTGGGAAATCCATAAGTTACTATGTGTTTACTTTGACGCATATATTGCGGGGAACCCAAATGCTATTTTACGCAATGGGTTAAGAAATTATTTTGACTCAATATATCCGAATATTGGACTTCGTGATTTAGAAAAAGCGGCTAACATGCAACATAAAGAAGCATGTTATGCTTACGGATTAGTAATGTTCGCTTCTCACCAAAGTGAGAACAAGAACATCGGGCTACAACTATTAAACAAAACGTTCCCACAAGTGACGGAGTCGGTAATTGGGGTAAGAAATGGGGTTTTTAGATTGTTACGGGACTGTTGGACATTACGTAACCTTCGTCCCTTTGACGACATTACAACACGCTGTCTTATCAACGGCCATAACGGTTATGTTCCACAAGACCAAGGATGGGAAGTAATCCTAGTAAAACCAGAATGCATGACTTGTTTCTGGACGTATGAATTACGTGTCTTTATTGCCTTTGCTGAACGACTTGTGTACTAGCTAGAATTATCTTCACAACTATCTTGTATCAAAGTTATTGTGTGTTATATTTCATGCTATATGTAAAATAAGCGGTATTGTAAGTTTGTAAAATATTGTGTAAAAGTTTGAACGCGAAATATTATTATAATCAGTTTTTCATATAGAATTGTAGTAGTTGAATTGTATATTAGCTACTAAGTATGAACTTAACGGGTAGGTACTACCCGAATTTAAACTTATAAAACGCTAATATGAAGAAAAAGCTTTTATAAATGAGTTCATATTATGCTACGAAATACTATTAACTACTCTTAATATTCTGTATGATTAACTTGTTCCATTTGACTATTTTGAAGGAAATGGCACCGACTACTCGACGCACCGTAAATATGAATGAAGAGGAATTCCGTACTTTTCTAGCTTCAAACATAGCCGCAGTACAGGCTGCGCTACATACCAACAATAACCTTGGATCTAGCAGTATAGGAAATCGTGTAGGATGCACCTACAAAGAATTCACTGCCTGCAAACCTTTGGAATTTGATGGAACCGAAGGACCGATCGGATTGAAACGGTGGACCGAGAAGGTCGAATCGGTGTTTGCCATAAGTAAGTGTACTGAAGAGGACAAAGTGAAGTACGCTACACATACCTTCACAGGTTCTGCGTTAACATGGTGGAATACCTATCTAGAGCAAGTGGGACAAGACGATGCGTACACACTACCGTGGTCAGCATTCAAGCACTTGATGAACGAGAAGTACCGTCCCAGAACCGAGGTCAATAAGCTCAAGACAGAACTTAGAGGGTTACGAACCCAAGGATTTGATATTACCACGTACGAAAGACGATTCACAGAATTGTGCCTATTGTGTCCGGGAGCATTCGAAGATGAGGAAGAGAAGATCGACGCGTTTGTGAAAGGATTACCAGAAAGAATCCAAGAAGATATAAGTTCACACGAGCCCGCCTCCATACAACAGGCATGTAGAATGGCTCACAAACTAGTGAACCAGATTGAAGAAAGAATTAAAGAACAGAATGCTGAAGAGGCCAATGTAAAGCAAGTCAAAAGAAAGTGGGAGGAAAACGGTGATAAGAATCACCAATACAACAACAACAGCAATTACAACAGTAATCGCAACAATTATCCCAACAATCGCAACATCAATCGCAACTACAACAAACGGCCCAACAACAACAACAACAACAACAACAGCAACTACAACAATCATCCCAACAACAATAATAACTGCAACAACAACAACAATCAGAAGCAGCTATGCCAAAGGTGTGAAAAGTATCACTCGGGGTTCTGCACCAAATTTTGCAATAAGTGTAAAAGAAATGGTCATAGCGCGGTGAAGTGTGAGGTCTACGGACCAGGGGTTAATAGAACGAAAGGAACAAATGGTGTTGGAACGAGTAATGGCGGAGCAAGTAGTGTCGGAGCAAGTTATGCCAATGTAGTTTGTTATAAATGTGGAAAACCGGGCCACATTATTAGAAATTGCCCGAACCAGGAGAACACGAATGGACAAGGCCGCGGAAGAGTTTTCAATATTAATGCGGCAGAGGCACAGGAAGACCCGGAGCTTGTTACGGGTACGTTTCTTATTGACAATAAATCTGCTTACGTTTTATTTGATTCGGGTGCGGATAGAAGCTATATGAGTAGAGATTTTTGTGCTAAATTAAGTTGTCCATTGACGCCTTTGGATAGTAAGTTTTTACTCGAATTAGCAAATGGTAAATTAATTTGAGCAGATAATATATGTCGGAATCGAGAAATTAAACTGGTTAGCGAAACATTTAAGATTGATTTGATACCAGTAGAGTTAGGGAGTTTTGATGTGATAATCGGTATGGACTGGTTGAAAGAAGTGAAAGCAGAGATCGTTTGTTACAAAAATGCAATTCGCATTATACGAGAAAAAGGAAAACCCTTAATGGTGTACGGAGAAAAGGGCAACACGAAGCTACATCTTATTAGTAATTTGAAGGCACAAAAACTAATAAGAAAAGGTTGCTATGCTGTTCTAGCACACGTCGAGAAAGTACAAACTGAAGAAAAGAGCATCAATGATGTTCCCATTGCAAAAGAATTTCCCGATGTATTTCCGAAAGAATTACCGGGATTACCCCCACATCGATCCGTTGAATTTCAAATAGATCTTGTACCAGGAGCTGCACCAATAGCTCGTGCTCCTTACAGACTCGAACCCAGCGAGATGAAAGAACTGCAAAGCCAATTACAAGAACTTTTAGAGCGTGGTTTCATTCGACCAAGCACATCACCGTGGGGAGCTCCTGTTTTGTTTGTCAAGAAGAAAGATGGTACATTCAGGTTGTGTATCGACTATCGAGAGTTAAACAAACTTACCATCAAGAACCGCTACCCACTACCGAGAATCGACGACTTATTTGATCAACTACAAGGCTCGTCTGTTTATTCAAAGATTGACTTACGTTCCGGGTATCATCAAATGCAGGTGAAAGAAGATGATATTCCAAAGACTGCTTTCAGAACACGTTACAGTCATTACGAGTTTATGGTCATGCCGTTTGGTTTAACTAATGCACCAGCTGTGTTCATGGACCTTATGAACCGAGTGTGTGGACCATACCTTGACAAGTTTGTCATTGTTTTCATTGATGACATACTTATTTACTCAAAGAATGACCAAGAACACGGTGAACATTTGAGAAAGGTGTTAGAAGTATTGAGGAAGGAAGAATTGTACGCTAAGTTTTCAAAGTGTGCATTTTTGGTTGGAAGAAGTTCAATTCCTCGGTCACATAGTGAACAAAGAAGGTATTAAGGTGGATCCAGCAAAGATAGAAACTGTTGAAAAGTGGGAAACCCCGAAAACTCCGAAACACATACGCCAGTTTTTAGGACTAGCTGGTTACTACAGAAGGTTCATCCAAGACTTTTCCAGAATAGCAAAACCCTTGACTGCATTAAAGCATAAAGGGAAGAAATTTGAATGGAATGATGAACAAGAGAAAGCGTTTCAGTTATTGAAGAAAAAGCTAACTACGGCACCTATATTGTCATTGCCTGAAGGGAATGATGATTTTGTGATTTATTGTGACGCATCAAAGCAAGGCCTCGGTTGTGTATTAATGCAACGAACGAAGTTGATTGCTTATGCGTCTAGACAATTGAAGATTCACGAACAAAATTATACGACGCATGATTTGGAATTAGGCGCGGTTGTTTTTGCATTAAAGACTTGGAGGCACTACTTATATGGGGTCGAAAGTATTATATATACCGACCACAAAAGTCTTCAACACATATTTAATCAGAAACAACTGAATATGAGGCAGCGTAGGTGGATTGAATTATTGAATGATTACGACTTTGAGATTCGTTACCACCCGGGGAAGGCAAATGTGGTAGCCGATGCCTTGAGCAGGAAGGACAGAGAACCCATTCGAGTAAAATCTATGAATATAATGATTCATAATAACCTTACTACTCAAATAAAGGAGGCGCAACAAGGAGTTTTAAAAGAGGGAAATTTAAAGGATGAAATACCCAAAGGATCGGAGAAGCATCTTAATATTCGGGAAGACGGAACCCGGTATAGGGCTGAAAGGATTTGGGTACCAAAATTTGGAGATATGAGAGAAATGGTACTTAGAGAAGCTCATAAAACCAGATACTCAATACATCCTGGAACGGGGAAGATGTACAAGGATCTCAAGAAACATTTTTGGTGGCCGGGTATGAAAGCCGATGTTGCTAAATACGTAGGAGAATGTTTGACGTGTTCTAAGGTCAAAGCTGAGCATCAGAAACCATCAGGTCTACTTCAACAACCCGAAATCCCAGAATGGAAATGGGAAAACATTACCATGGATTTCATCACTAAATTGCCAAGGACTGCAAGTGGTTTTGATACTATTTGGGTAATAGTTGATCGTCTCACCAAATCAGCACATTTCCTGCCAATAAGAGAAGATGACAAGATGGAGAAGTTAGCACGACTGTATTTGAAGGAAGTCATCTCCAGACATGGAATACCAATCTCTATTATCTCTGATAGGGATGGCAGATTTATTTCAAGATTCTGGCAGACATTACAGCAAGCATTAGGAACTTGTCTAGACATGAGTACTGCCTATCATCCACAAACTGATGGGCAGAGCGAAAGGACGATACAAACGCTTAAAGACATGCTACGAGCATGTGTTATTGATTTCGGAAACAGTTGGGATCGACATCTACCGTTAGCAGAATTTTCCTACAACAACAGCTACCATTCAAGCATTGAGATGGCGCCGTTTGAAGCACTTTATGGTAGAAAGTGCAGGTCTCCGATTTGTTGGAGTGAAGTGGGGGATAGACAGATTACGGGTCCGGAGATTATACAAGAAACTACCGAGAAGATCATCCAAATTCAACAACGGTTGAAAACCACCCAAAGTCGACAAAAGAGCTACGCTGACATTAAAAGAAAAGATATAGAATTTGAAATTGGAGAGATGGTCATGCTTAAAGTTGCACCTTGGAAAGGCGTTGTTCGATTTGGTAAACGAGGAAAATTAAATCCAAGGTATATTGGACCATTCAAGATTATTGATCGTGTCGGACCAGTAGCTTACCGACTTGAGTTACCTCAACAACTCGCAGCTGTACATAACACTTTCCACGTCTCGAATTTGAAGAAATGTTTTGCTAAAGAAGATCTCACTATTTCATTAGATGAAATCCAAATCAACGAAAAACTTCAATTCATCGAAGAACCCGTCGAAATAATGGATCGTGAGGTTAAAAGACTTAAGCAAAACAAGATACCAATTGTTAAGGTTCGATGGAATGCTCGTAGAGGACCCGAGTTCACCTGGGAGTGTGAAGATCAGATGAAGAAGAAATACCCGCATCTATTTCCAGAAGATTCGTCAACACCTTCAACAGCTTAAAATTTCGGGACAAAATTTATTTAACGGGTAGGTACTGTAGTGACCCGAACTTTTTCATGTTTATATATATTAATTGAGATTGATATTTACAAGATTAAATGTTTCCAACATGTTAAGCAATCAAACTTGTTAAGACTTGATTAATTGAAATATGTTTCATATAGACAATTGACCACCCAAGTTGACCGGTGATTCACGAACGTTAAAACTTGTAAAAACTATATGATGACATATATATGGATATATATATATATATAGTTAACATGTTACTATGATAAGTAAACATATCATTAAGTATATTAACAATGAACTACATATGTAAAAACAAGACTACTAACTTAATGATTTTTAAACGAGACATATATGTAACGATTATCGTTGTAAAGACATTTAATGTATATATATCATATTAAGAGATATTCATACATGATAATATCATGATAATATAATATTTAAAATCTCATTTGATATTATAAACATTGGATTAACAACATTTAACAAGACCGTTAACCTAAAGGTTTAAAAACAACACTTACATGTAACGACTAACGATGACTTAACGACTCAGTTAAAATGTATATACATGTAGTGTTTTAATATGTATTTATACACTTTTGAAAGACTTCAATACACTTATCAAAATACTTCCACTTAACAAAAATGCTTACAATTACATCCTCGTTCAGTTTCATCAACAATTCTACTCGTATGCACCCGTATTCGTACTCGTACAATACACAGCTTTTAGATGTATGTACTATTGGTATATACACTCCAATGATCAGCTCTTAGCAGCCCATGTGAGTCACCTAACACATGTGGGAACCATCATTTGGCAACTAGCATGAAATATCTCATAAAATTATAAAAATATGAGTAATCATTCATGACTTATTTACATGAAAACAAAATTACATATCCTTTATATCTAATCCATACACCAACGACCAAAAACACCTACAAACACTTTCATTCTTCAATTTTCTTCATCTAATTGATCTCTCTCAAGTTCTATCTTCAAGTTCTAAGTTTTCTTCATATATTCTACAAGTTCTAGTTACATAAAATCAAGAATACTTTCAAGTTTGCTAGCTCACTTCCAATCTTGTAAGGTGATCATCCAACCTCAAGAAATCTTTGTTTCTTATAGTAGGTTATCATTCTAATACAAGGTAATAATCATATTCAAACTTTGGTTCAATTTCTATAACTATAACAATCTTATTTCAAGTGATGATCTTACTTGAACTTGTTTTCGTGTCATGATTCTGCTTCAAGAACTTCGAGCCATCCAAGGATCCGTTGAAGCTAGATCCATTTTTCTCTTTTCTAGTAGGTTTATCCAAGGAAATTAAGGTAGTAATGATGTTCATAACTGAAGGTATTTCGTATGCCCGAGAGACATATTAAATTAACGTGGCTGACGTGTTATGATCCAAGTCGGGTCATACCCAATAACAAGCTTACCGACACCTTAATCGTATTTAATCTTAATGAATGGATCATTAAATGAATACGCGACACTTGGATTTTAGAAAATCGGTTTTCTAAAATATAATCACTTGAGATAAATTATTTGGATAATTTATATATGATAAGGATTTAATTATTTATAGGTTTTAAATAATTAAGTTGTGTTATATTTTATAAAATGGTTTATAAAATGAAAGTAACCAAACAAATAACAAGTTTTATATAAAAATTACATATTTTTTTATATTGCTTGATGGGTAAAGGTTTTGCATAAAAAAATTGGACTCACCCATGCTTGTTTGGGACTTTCAAGAGTACACAACTCCTCATGTGCATGCTTAACATTTCTACCAATGTTTTGACTCAAGCAAGAGAAGATATACAAGCATTCAAACACCAAGAAAAAGAGACAACACTCTCTCAATTTTCTGCTGGGCAGTCTGGCCGAAATATTTGGGGTAAAGAAAGTGTTCTTGAGCTTGTTTGAAAGCTTAGCTTCAAGTGTCATTAAATCCTAACCATTATATTAGGTGTTGGGTAAAGGCTTGGGGTATAATCCCTTGAGGTCTCATTGTTTTGAGGCTTGCATTCACCATCAAATTAAACTACCTGCTGTTCGAATTCTCAGCAACAACAACTTGGTTTCTAGCTTGATTACAAAGTGTTTAAGGGTCTTAAACTTTAACAAGTTCAAGGGTGGTGTTGGAGCATCAAAGGGTTGGAGTTTACAACACTTGAAGGTTCAAGTTGAAGGCTATTTCATCACCATTCTCCTTCAAACTTTCTGCTCTTTTAAAGAACCCTCAAACTTGTTTTGAGGAGGTATTAAATCACTCCCTTCCTTTAATTAGTAAGCATATGTTCACAACTTGATCCAAATGGGATTTAGCTTTAAATTGGTTTAAAGTTTAACAAGATAAAATGTAACTAACTTGCTTCCGCTTTGATAAGTTTCTTAAAAGGTTTTAAGTATCATGAAACTTGTTAAATCCCAACAATGGTATCTAGAGCCGAAGTTGTTGAAATATGCTTCGAGATGGTTATTAAACCCACTATAATTTTGCATTCTATGAACATGCATGAAGTAGAATGTAAAATTTTCGGTTTTGGGTGGTTGTCATTTTGGCCAAAATCACTTGTGATTCTGCATTCTGTACTGCAAATCACTTGTGATTCTGTGTTGCAGATCACTTGTGATTCTGTGTTGCAGATCACTTGTGATTCTGTGTTGCCGATCACTTGTGATTCTGTATTGCCATTCACTTGTGATTCTGTGTTTCCAATCACTTGTGATTCTGTATTGCCTATCACTTATGTTGATGATGTTCACAATCTAAGCCTTGACCTTGTGTTTGGTTGCATGCATGGTTGATTGATATTTATTCAATTGGTTTGTAATAATATTTATTCATTTGGCATGTAATAATTCATTTGGTTATGTAATTTATTTTATATTTGGTATGTAAAATAGATTAGGTTGTATTTTCATTTTTTAGAGAAAAATGTATTAGGATATATTTTTTGTAAAAGATGAAGATGCAAGATGAAGAACACAAGAAGAAGCATTTGGATGCAAGATTGAGTGGGAGATTTTAAATCTCTAACTTTGAGTTATAACCCCTTAACCGGTGGCATTTGTTTTCGGCTAAACAAATGCCTACCAAAATGGCTAGATTGTGAACATCTTTGTTTTGCATGCGTGGTTGTTTTAATTTCTTGTATGATTGTGGATTGTATGTTTGTATGCCACAAGTTAATCACACAAGTTAACAACAAACAAAACTAAAATTTAATTGGTTAAATTAGACGTTATTAATCACATGCAAAACGACAATTTAAAATGGTTAAATTGAAATGGCTAAAAGGACATTAATAAACGGTTATTAAGATCATGATTAGGATCATATATATAAAATGGTTTATAGACATGAAATTGGCTTTTCATAATGAACTATACACCAAATGCATGTTGGTGTATGGCAAATGTTTTCTTAAACTAGAATTTATGAAAACTTAAAATCCCTTAACTAAAACAAGGTAAACAAGTTAAAACGCCATCCTTTTGTGAAAACACTTAGACATATTAGGAATCTCTTGATGGGATAAAGGTCACCTAACCGTCATGAGTGAACTAATATGAATAAGGTACACTTCGCATACATGTGGGATAAAGGTCACCTAACCACTTGTATGTTAAGTCTACATGTTTACACAAGTAGGACGACTTGATTTAGGAATCATGAACTTAGGGTCACCGAAGCATGAGGAACAAATAGGCGTTGATGGGATAAATATGCCATGCAAAAGGATTGCATGATCCCATAACTTAGAAGTTGCAAAAGGATTGCAATTGTCACATAAATGACTACCTAGCTAAATCAAATGACGGGATGAAGGTCACCTAACTGAAATTTGATTTACCGTTGGATTCTAAGATTTAATAAAACAATTAAAAATAAGAGGGTATTGTTTATTAAATTTAAAATCGATACTTAAAAGAACTTTGTTGAATTTTGTAGATGGCCGCCAATAACAACAACAACATGCAAAACGCACCACTTAACCTAAACCACCTATCATTAAGGTCTCTCTTAGAGAAAGACAAACTCAACCATACCAACTTTATGGATTGGTTCCGCAATCTTCGGATTGTCCTCAAACAAGAGGATAAAGCGTATGTACTTGAGGACCCCATTCCCGATCAACCGGATGAGAATGATGTGGAGGCAATGGCCTCTTACGATAAGTATTGCCACGACTCCCTTCAAGTCTCATGCTTAATGCTTGGGACTATGATACCCGAACTCCAAAAGGATTTCGAACATCATAGTGCATACGACATGATAACGCAATTGAAGGAGATGTTCCTTCAACAAGCGCGTGTCGAACGCTTCGAAACGGTTCGAGCGCTACATGCTTGTCGTATGGACGATACCCAATCGGTTTCATCTTATGTACTTAAGATGAAAAGCCTTATCGATCGTGCTAACCGTCTTAACCTAAACATATCTAATGAGTTAGCCACCGATCTTATCCTAAACTCCCTATCAAAAAGGTTTGATCAATTTGTAATTAATTACAATATGAATGGGATGGATAAGAGCATAGGTGAGCTTCACGGTATGCTTAGAACGGCGGAAACTAGCATGGGTAAAAGGGCTTTACCCGTGTTAGCAATCGATCAAGGTGGGTCCAAAGGTAAGACCTCTAAGCCAAAGGTGGCTAAGAGAAAAGGACCCGCTTACCAAGGCAAAGGGAAAGGGAAGATGGTTACCCCAACCATCAACAAGGCTAAGAAGCAAAAGGTAGCCGAGAAGGCAAACCCCAAGGAAGACCCATGTTTCGGTTGCGGTGAAATGGGTCATTGGAAACGAAACTGTCCGATCTATCTTAAGGAGTTGAAGGATAAGAGGGATGCAGGGCAAACCTCAGGTAATATATATATGGTATATATAGAGCTAAGTATTACTTCTTCTAATACATGGGTATTAGACACTGGATGTGGAACTCATATTTGCAATTCTTTGCAGGGGTTCAAAAGAAGTGATCATGAGGCGGGAACATCAAGTCTCTATATGGGCAATGGTGCAAAGGTGCATGTTAAAGCTCAAGGAGATTTTATTTTGAAGCTTCCAAGCGGATTGGAACTTATTTTAGAAAATGTTTTGTATGCTCCGGATTTGTGTAGAAACATTATTTCTATTTCTCGCTTAAAACAATGTGGTTACGTTGTTAATTTTATTGATGATGATATTCATGTTTCTAAAGATAATGTATTCTATTTCAAGGCTTCGCCTTCAAATGGAATTTATGAATTGGTTCATGATGACACATCATCTAGTAGCTCAATGTACCATACAAGCACCAAAAAACTCAAAAGGGATTTGAGTGATTCCTACTTATGGCATTGTCGCCTTGGTCACATAAACAAGAACCGAATACATACACTTCAAAAGAATGGACTTTTGAAATCAAATGAAATGGATTCGTTTGAAGTATGTGAATCTTGTTTACAAGGCAAGATGACTAAAGCACCTTTCAAAGGGACCTATGAAAGGGCTAAAGATTTATTGGGATTAATACATTCGGATGTATGTGGACCCTTTAAACCCATGACAAGGAAAGGTGAAAGATACTTTGTTACTTTCATTGATGACTTTAGTCGTTTCGGATATGTCTACTTATTAAGACACAAGGACGAAACGTTTGAAGCATTCAAAGAATATCAAAACGAAGTACAAAATCAACTCAATAAGACAATTAAGGTACTACGTACCGATAGAGGAGGTGAATACCTAAGCGATGCCTTCCAAGATCATCTTAGGAGTTGTGGGATTATCTCACAACTTACTCCACCCGGAACACCCCAACTTAATGGAGTTTCCGAAAGGAGGAACCGAACCCTAATGGATATGGTTCGATCTATGATGGCAAGAAGCTCGTTGCCTCTATCATTTTGGGGTTATTGTCTAAGCTCCGCGGCTCGTATTTTAAATATGGCCCCAACCAAGAAAGTGGAACGAACTCCTCACGAGATGTGGTTTGGTAAACCTCCATCTCTATCATACTTAAAGGTATGGGGATGTGAAGCTTATCCTAAGCGTTACGTCCCTAATAAGTTGAATGCTCGATCCACAAAGTGTATCTTCATAGGATATCCCAAAGATGACATGGGATATTACTTCTATGATCCATCCGAGCAAACCGTATTTATTGCTCGGAAGGCGGAATTCCTTGAAACTAAGTTCCTAATGGAAGGATATAGTGAAAGGAAGATAGATCTTGAAGAGGTTCAAGATCAAGTAGATGATACACAATTGGTTGACACTAGCACTCAACATGAAAATGTTGATAGTGATCAAATGGATGATCAAAATACACAAGACATTCGTAGATCTGGTAGGATTAGCAATTCTCTTGAGAAATATGGGTTTCTCATAGATGGTTGCTATACGGTTGATTTGGATGAACCAACAAACTACCAAGATGCTTTATCAAGGATTGATAAAGATAAATGGCAGGAAGCCATGAACGCCGAGATGCAATCCATGTATGAAAACCAAGTGTGGGAACTTGTTGAGCAACCTCCTAGCTCTAAGCTAGTTGATTGCAAATGGCTTTTCAAAATGAAAACCGACATACATGGAAACTTGGATACATACAAAGCTAGACTTGTAGCAAAAGGATTCACTCAAACTCAAGGGGTTGATTATGATGAAACTTTCTCGCCAGTGGCAATGCTAAAGTCTATTAGGATATTATTTGCCATTGCTGCTCACTACGACTATGAAATATGGCAAATGGATGTCAAAACCGCTTTTCTAAATGGATATCTTATGGAAGATGTCTATATGGTCCAGCCTGAAGGTTTTGTTGATCCAAAATATCCTAAAAAGGTATGCAAGTTAAAGAAGTCAATCTACGGATTGAAACAAGCATCTAGAATGTGGAATCATCGTTTTAATGAGGAAGCCGAGAAATTTGGCTTCATTAAAAATGGTGATGAAGCTTGTGTATATAAGAAAGCTAGTGGGAGCACTATCATGTTCCTTGTACTATATGTGGATGATATATTATTATTTGGGAATGATATTACCACAATGCAAGGAGTCAAAACTTGGCTAAAGAGTTGCTTCTCCATTAAGGATCTTGGAGATGCACAATACATATTGGGGATAGGGATCTATAGGAATAGATCCAAAAGATTGATAGGTTTAAGTCAAAGTACATACATTGATAAAATCTTGAAAAGGTTCAAGATGGAAAACTCTAAGAAAGGTTTGGTACCTATTCAAAGAGGAACCGTTCTCAGTTCATCTCAGTGTCCTACCACGAAAGATGTACAAGATAGAATGAAGAAAGTCCCATACGCATCTGCAATTGGGTCTATCATGTATGCAATGATATGTACTAGACCGGATGTGTCATGCGCTCTAAGCTTGACAAGTAGATACCAGAACAACCCAGGAAACAGTCATTGGATTGCTGTTAAAAGTATACTGAAATACCTTAGGAGGACTAAGGATATGTTTCTAATATACGGATCTGGTGAGGAGGAACTCGCCGTAAAAGGTTACGTGGACGCGAGTTTCCAAACTGATCGAGATGACTCTCGATCACAATCCGGTTATGTCTTCATGTTAAATGGTGGTGCGGTCTCTTGGAAGAGTTCGAAACAGGAGGTTGTTGCGTTATCCACTACAGAGTCAGAGTACATTGCCGCCTCACTGGCAGCTCAGGAAGCTGCATGGATGAAGAAATTCATCGACGACTTAGGAGTGGTCCCTTCCATTCAGGACCCTCTTGAGATCTTTTGTGACAACGAGGGTGCGATTGCTCAAATCAAGGAACCTCGTGCTCATCAAAAGACTCGTCACATTGAGCGGAGATTCAACTACATCAGGGATGAGGTTGAAAAGGGAAAGATATGTATTCACAAAGTTCACACAGATCATAATGTTGCGGATCCACTCACGAAGCTTTTACATGGGCCAAAACATGAGGGACATGTTTGTGCGTTAGGGCTTCGATATTCTAGTGATTGGAATTGATCTACTTTATGTATTGTAACGGAACGAATTAGTTCAAACTCATTAATATAATTATGGTATTAATTTAATTATGAGTCATGTTCCTATTTTGCATATTTCATCCATGAATAAGCAACTATTCTAAATTTCCGTAGTCGATCACATTTGTGGGAACAAGTGTGAGGTTTAGACTATTATGAACTTGGATTGGTATACATTCATAGGTTGAATGTGGGGCAAGGTTGCAACCAAGGTTCATAGATATTTGTGGGAAACAAATATTGGAAGACCCGCTCTCAAGAATTACTGTATAGAGCCTTTGTGGTCGATCACATGTAATCTTGAGTAAAGGCGAATATCATTGTATCCTCTGACCTGAGATACATATTGGGTTCGGATATTCACCAAGTACTGTGCCTTGATTCTTTCCTTCGCTATTCTGAAACATGGTAGTACATAAGGAAGAACTCAGGTATATTACAAAGTGTATATCTATGACGTATGTAGTCAAGATGGAATTTGTCCCTCTTATTCGTTGAGAGTCAGATGTCTAAGGCCTGAAAAGTTAAATCCATAAGAGAGTGATCACTCTGTATCTCTTGGATTTAACATGACATCTAGGACGAAAGGAAATAATGAAAGATTCACCTAATCATATTCGAGATGGGAACTCGAAAGGGATGATGTTATTGAATGGCACAAAGTCATAACATATTAGGGGTGATGGACGGTGTGTTAGGCTGTATCCATCACTTGCATTAATTTCTTATGTTTCTCGTGCAAGTGGGAGATTGAAGGTATTTCGTATGCCCGAGAGACATATTAAATTAACGTGGCTGACGTGTTATGATCCAAGTCGGGTCATACAAAATAACAAGCTTACCGACACCTTAATCGTATTTAATCTTAATGAATGGATCATTAAATGAATACGCGACACTTGGATTTTAGAAAATCGGTTTTCTAAAATATAATCACTTGAGATAAATTATTTGGATAATTTATATATGATAAGGATTTAATTATTTATAGGTTTTAAATAATTAAGTTGTGTTATATTTTATAAAATGGTTTATAAAATGAAAGTAACCAAACAAATAACAAGTTTTATATAAAAATTACATATTTTTTTATATTGCTTGATGGGTAAAGGTTTTGCATAAAAAAATTGGACTCACCCATGCTTGTTTGGGACTTTCAAGAGTACACAACTCCTCATGTGCATGCTTAACATTTCTACCAATGTTTTGACTCAAGCAAGAGAAGATATACAAGCATTCAAACACCAAGAAAAAGAGACAACACTCTCTCAATTTTCTACTGGGCAGTCTGGCCGAAATATTTGGGGTAAAGAAAGTGTTCTTGAGCTTGTTTGAAAGCTTAGCTTCAAGTGTCATTAAATCCTAACCATTGTATTAGGTGTTGGGTAAAGGCTTGGGGTATAATCCCTTGAGGTCTCATTGTTTTGAGGCTTGCATTCACCATCAAATTAAACTACCTGCTGTTCGAATTCTCAGCAACAACAACTTGGTTTCTAGCTTGATTACAAAGTGTTTAAGGGTCTTAAACTTTAACAAGTTCAAGGGTGGTGTTGGAGCATCAAAGGGTTGGAGTTTACAACACTTGAAGGTTCAAGTTGAAGGCTATTTCATCACCATTCTCCTTCAAACTTTCTGCTCTTTTAAAGAACCCTCAAACTTGTTTTGAGGAGGTATTAAATCACTCCCTTCCTTTAATTAGTAAGCATATGTTCACAACTTGATCCAAATGGGATTTAGCTTTAAATTGGTTTAAAGTTTAACAAGATAAAATGTAACTAACTTGCTTCCGCTTTGATAAGTTTCTTAAAAGGTTTTAAGTATCATGAAACTTGTTAAATCCCAACAATAACATCATTCGATTCATACGTATAAAGCTATCTTATTCGAAGGTTTGAACTTGTAATCACTAGAACATAGTTTAGTTAATTCTAAACTTGTTCGCAAACAAAAGTTAATCCTTCTAACTTGACTTTTAAAATCAACTAAACACATGTTATATATC
Source organism: Rutidosis leptorrhynchoides (assembly GCF_046630445.1). Classification (NCBI taxonomy): domain Eukaryota; kingdom Viridiplantae; phylum Streptophyta; class Magnoliopsida; order Asterales; family Asteraceae; genus Rutidosis; species Rutidosis leptorrhynchoides. The sequence goes on from NC_092340.1 coordinate 208,412,128, forward strand.
TATATGATATGCTAACTTAATGATTTAAAACCTGGAAACACGAAAAACACCGTAAAACCGGATTTACGCCGTCGTAGTAACACCGCGGGCTGTTTTGGGTTAGTTAATTAAAAACTATGATAAACTTTGATTTAAAATTTGTTATTCTGAGAAAATGATTTTTATTATGAACATGAAACTATATCCAAAAATTATGGTTAAACTCAAAGTGGAAGTATGTTTTCTAAAATGGTCATCTAGACGTCGTTCTTTCGAATGAAATGACTACCTTTACAAAAACGACTTGTAACTTATTTTTCCGACTGTAAACCTATACTTTTTCTGTTTAGATTCATAAAATAGAGTTCAATATGAAACCATAGCAATTTGATTCACTCAAAACGGATTTAAAATGAAGAAGTTATGGGTAAAACAAGATTGGATAATTTTTCTCATTTTAGCTACGTGAAAATTGGTAACAAATCTATTCCAACCATAACTTAATCAACTTGTATTGTATATTATGTAATCTTGAGATACCATAGACACGTATACAATGTTTCGACCTATCATGTCGACACATCTATATATATTTCGGGACAACCATAGACACTCTATATGTGAATGTTGGAGTTAGCTATACAGGGTTGAGGTTGATTCCAAAATATATATAGTTTGAGTTGTGATCAATACTGAGATACGTATACACTGGGTCGTGGATTGATTCAAGATAATATTTATCGATTTATTTATGTACATCTAATTGTGGACAACTAGTTGTAGGTTACTAACGAGGACAGCTGACTTAATAAACTTAAAACATCAAAATATATTAAAAGTGTTGTAAATATATTTTGAACATACTTTGATATATATGTATATATTGTTATAGGTTCGTGAATCAACCAGTGGCCAAGTCTTACTTCCCGACGAAGTAAAAATCTGTGAAGGTGAGTTATAGTCCCACTTTTAAAATCTAATATTTTTGGGATGAGAATACATGCAGGTTTTATAAATGATTTACAAAATAGACACAAGTACGTGAAACTACATTCTATGGTTGAATTATCGAAATCGAATATGCCCCTTTTTATTAAGTCTGGTAATCTAAGAATTAGGGAACAGACACCCTAATTGACGCGAATCCTAAAGATAGATCTATTGGGCCTAACAAACCCCATCCAAAGTACCGGATGCTTTAGTACTTTGAAATTTATATCATATCCGAAGGGTGTCCCGGAATGATGGGGATATTCTTATATATGCATCTTGTTAATGTCGATTACCAGGTGTTCACCATATGAATGATTTTTATCTCTATGTATGGGATGTGTTTTGAAATATGAAATCTTGTGGTCTATTATTATGATTTGATATATATAGGTTAAACCTATAACTCACCAACATTTTTGTTGACGTTTTAAGCATGTTTATTCTCAGGTGATTATTAAGAGCTTCCGCTGTCGCATACTTAAATAAGGACGAGATTTGGAGTCCATGCTGTTGGAATTTAACAAGTTTCATAAGTCTTAAAACCTTTTAAGAATCATTATAATCGGAAGCGTGTAATTATCAAGTTTTACTTGTTAAACTTTAACCAATTTAAAGCTAAATCCCATGGATCAAGTTGTGAACATTATGCTTACATATTAACAAGAGAAGGAAGAGTGTTTTATACCTCCTTAAACTAAGTTTAAGGGCTGTTTTGATGCAAGAAGATGATGAAGAAATAATGCTTCAACACACCCTTGAGTTGGTTGAACCTTTAAGCCTTTATAACCTTGCTATCCAAGCTTGAAACCACTTCTTTTTGCACTTGAATAAACCAATCAGCAGCAACACTGATTTGAGCAGAAAGTTGATGAACTTATTGATGAACTTAGCCTCTAACTTGAAGCCTCAAGTGTTGCATACCCCAAGCTATGATCCCAACACCTTTGTCTTTGATTTGGTTAGGATTTAAGAGCACTTGATCACTTGATTTTGCAAGCAAAACTCCTCCTTTTCTTTCCTTAAATAACCGGCAGCAGCAAGCAGTTTTGGGAGTGCAAGAAAATGTTTTTCAAAACCAAAATTTAGAATGAGTTGGTCAAGTTCTTGGTTAATGAATCTTGCATGTTATTAAGGAATGTGTCATGTATCAAAAGTAACAAGAATAAAATGAGCATGGGTTCTTCCTTGGGGCATGTAAATGCCGTCCCCCATGGGGATTCTTTAACCAAAGTGTTACTTGCAAATTAGATAATACTTGTAAAGAAAAATGCCCATATATTGTTACTTGCAAATTGTATATTTATAAACCTTTTATAAATATAAACACAACTTAATTATTTAACCTTTTAAATAATTAAATCCTTAATATATAAATTATCCAAATAATTTATCTCAAGTGATAACATTTCAGAAAACCGATTTTCTGAAGTCCAAGTGTCGCGTATTTATTTAACGATCCATTCGTTATTATTAATACGTATAAGGTGTCTGTAAGCTTGTTATTGGGTATGACCCGACTTGGATCATAACATGTTGGCCACATTAATTTAATATGTCTCTCGGGCATACGAAATACCTTCAATCTCCCACTTGCACGAGAAACATAAGAAATTAATGCAAGTGACGGATACCACCTAACGACCTTCCATCACCCCCAATATGTTATGACTTTGTGCCATTCAATAACATCATCCTTTTCGAGTTCCCGTCTCGAACATGAATAGGTGAATCTATCATTATTTCCTTTCGTCCTAGATGTCATGTTAATTCTAAGAGATACAGAGTGATCACTCTCTTATAGATTTAACTTTATCAGGCCTTAGACATCTGACTCTCAACGAATAAGAGGGACAAATTCCATCTTGACTACATACGTCCAAGATATACACTTTACATTATACCTGAGTTCTCCCTTATGTACTACCATATTTCAGAATAGCGAAGGAAAGAATCAAGGCACAATACTTGGTGAATATCCGAACCCAATATGTATCTCAGGTCATAGGATACAATGATATTCGCCTTTACTCAAGATTACATGTGATCAACCACAAAGGCTCTATACAGTAAATCTTAAGAGCGGGTCTTCCAATATTTGTATCCCACAAATATCTATGAACCTTGGTAGCAATCCTGCCCCACATTCAACCTATGAATGTATACCAATCCAAGTTCATAATAGACTAAACCACACACTTGTTCCCACAAATGTGATCGACTACGGAATTTAGAATAATTGCTTATTCATGGATGAAATATGCAAAATAGGAACATGACTCAGAATTAACACCATAGTTATATTAATGAGTTTGAACTAATTCGTTCCGGTACAATACTTAAAACAGATCATAACCAATCACTAGAATATCGAAGCCCTAAAGCACTAACATGCCCTTCATGTTTTGCTCCATGTAAGAGCTTCGTGAGTGGATCCGCTATATTAAGATCTGTGTGAACCTTGCGAATACATATCTTTCCTTTTTCAACTTCATCCCTTATGTAGTTGAATCTCCGCTCAATGTGACGGGTCTTTTGGTGTGCACGAGGTTCCTTGATTTGAGCAATCGCACCCTCGTTGTCACAAAAGATCTCAAGAGGGTCCTGAATGGAAGGGACTACTCCTAAGTCGTCGATGAATTTCTTCATCCATGCAGCTTCCTGAGCTGCTAATGATGCGGCGATGTACTCCGACTCTGTAGTGGATAGAGCAACAACATCCTGTTTTGAACTCTTCCAAGAGACCGCACCTCCATTTAATGTGAAGACATAACCGGATTGTGATCGAGAATCATCACGATCAGTTTGGAAACTCGCGTCCACGTAACCTTTTACAGCGAGTTCCTCCTCACCAGACCCATATATCAGAAACATATCCTTAGTCCTCCTAAGGTATTTCAATATACTTTTAACAGCAATCCAATGACTGTTTCCTGGGTTATTCTGGTATCTACTTGTCAGGCTAAGAGCGCATGACACATCCGGTCTAGTGCATATCATTGCATACATGATTGACCCAATGGCAGAAGCATATGGGACTTTCTTCATTCTCTCCTGTTCATCTTTCGTGGTGGGACATTGAGATGAACTGAGAAGTGTTCCCTTTTGAATAGGTACCAAACCTTTCTTAGAGTTCTCCATCTTGAACCTTTTCAAGATTTTTTCAATGTATGCACTTCGATTCAAACCTATCAATTTCTTGGATCTATCCCTGTAGATCCCAATCCCCAAAACGTATTGTGCTTCTCCAAGATCCTTAATGGAGAAGCATTTACTTAACCAAGTTTTAACACCTTGCATTGCCAGAATATCATTCCCAAATAACAATATATCATCCACATATAATACAAGGAACATGATAGTGCTCCCACTAGCTTTCTTATATACACAAGCTTCATCACCATTTTTAATGAAGCCAAATTTCTCAGCTTCCTCATTAAAACGATGATTCCACATTCTAGATGCTTGTTTCAATCCGTAGATTGACTTCTTTAACTTGCATACCTTTTTAGGATATTTCGGATCAACAAAACCTTCAGGCTGAACCATATAGACATCTTCCATAAGATATCCATTTAGGAAAGCGGTCTTGACATCCATTTGCCATATTTCGTAATCATAATGAGCAGCAATGGCAAATAATATCCTGATAGACTTTAGCATTGCCACAGGCGAAAAAGTTTCATCATAGTCAACCCCTTGAGTTTGAGTGAAACCTTTTGCTACAAGTCTAGCTTTGTATGTATCCAAGTTTCCATGTATGTCGGTTTTCATTTTGAAAAGCCATTTGCAATCAACTAGCCTAGAGCCAGGGGGTTGCGTAACAAGTTCCCAAACTTGGTTGTCATACATGGATTGCATCTCAGATTTCATGGCTTCCTGCCATTTATCTTTATCAATCCTTGATAAAGCATCTTGGTAGTTTGTTGGTTCATCCAAATCAACCGTATAGTAACCATCTATGAGAAACCCATATCTCTCAGGAGGATTGCTAATCCTACCAGATCTACGAATGTCTTGTGTATTTTGATCATCCATTTGATCACTCTCAACATTTTCATGTTGAGTGCTAGTGTCAACCAATTGTGTATCATCTACTTGATCTTAAACCTCTTCAAGATCTATCTTCCTTTCACTATTTCCTTCCATTAGGAACTTAGTTTCAAGGAATTCCGCCTTCCGAGCAACAAATACATTCTGCTCGGATGGATCATAGAAATAGTATCCCATATCATCCTTGGGATATCCTATGAAGATACACTTCGTGGATCGAGCATCCAACTTATTAGGGACGTAACGCTTAGGATAAGCTTCACATCCCCATACCTTTAAGTATGAAAGAGAAGGAGGTTTTCCAAACCACATCTCATGAGGAGTTCGTTCCACTTTCTTGGTTGGGGCCATATTTAAAATACGAGCCGCGGAGCTTAGACAATAACCCCAAAATGATAGAGGTAACGAGCTTCTTGCCATCATAGATCGAACCATATCCATTAGGGTTCGGTTCCTCCTTTCGAAAACTCCATTAAGTTGGGGTGTTCTGGGTGGAGTAAGTTGTGAGATAATCCCACAACTCCTAAGATGATCTTGGAAGGCATCGCTTAGGTATTCACCTCCTCTATCGGTACGAAGTACCTTAATTGTCCTATTGAGTTGATTTTGTACTTCGTTTTGATATTCTTTGAATGCTCCAAACGTTTCGTCCTTGTGTCTTAACAAGTAGACATATCCGGAACGACTGAAGTCATCAATGAAAGTAACGAAGTATCTTTCACCATTCCTAGTTATGGGCTTAAAGGGTCCACATACATCCGAATGTATTAATCCCAATAAGTCTTTAGCCCTTTCATAGGTCCCTTGGAAAGGTGCTTTTGTCATTTTGCCTTGTAAACAAGATTCACATACATCAAATGAGTCTAGTTCATTTGATTTCAAAAGTCCATTCTTTTGAAGTGTATGCATTCGGTTCTTGTTTATATGGCCAAGGCGACAATGCCATAAATAGGAATCACTCAAATCCCTTTTGAGTTTCTTGGTGCTTGTATGGTATATAGAGCTCTATGATGCGTCATCATGAACCAATTCATAAATTCCATTTGAAGGCGAAGCCTTGAGATAGAATACATTGTCTTTAGAAACATGAATATCATCATCAATAAAATTAACAACGTAACCACATTGTTTTAAGCGAGAAATAGAAATAATGTTTCTACACAAATCCGGAGCATACAAAACATTTTCTAAAATAAGTTCCAATCCGCTTGGAAGCTTCAAAATAAAATCTCCTTGAACTTTAACATGCACCTTTGCACCATTGCCCATATAGAGACTTGATGTTCCCGCCTTATGATCACTTCTTTTGAACCCCTGCAAAGAATTGCAAATATGAGTTCCACATCCCGTGTCTAATACCCATGTATTAGAAGAAGTAATACTAAGCTCTATATATACCATATATATATTACCTGAGGTTTGCCCTGCATCCCTCTTGTCCTTCAACTCCTTAAGATAGACCGGACAGTTTCATTTCCAATGACCCATCTCACCGCAATCGAAACATGGGTCTTCTTTGGGGTTTGCCTTCTCGGATACCTTTTGCTTCTTAGCCTTGTTGATGGTTGGGGTAACCATCTTCCCTTTCCCTTTGCCTTGATGGGCGGGTCCTTTTCTCTTGGTCACCTTTGGCTTAGAGGTGTTACCTTTTGACCCACCTTGATCGATTGCTAACACGGGTAAAGCCCTTTTACCCATGCTAGTTTCCGCCGTTCTAAGCATACCGTGAAGCTCACCTATGCTCTTATCCATCCCATTCATATTGTAATTAATTACAAATTGATCAAACCTTTTTGATAGGGAGTTAAGGATAAGATCGGTGGCTAACTCATTAGATATGTTTAGGTTAAGGCGGTTAGCACGATCGATAAGGCTTTTCATCTTAAGTACATAAGATGAAACCGATTGGGTATCGTCCATACGACAAGCATGTAGCGCCCGAACCGTTTCGAAACGCTCGACACGCGCTTGTTGGAGGAACATCTCCTTCAATTGCATTATCATGTCGTATGCACTATGATGCTCGAAATCCTTTTGGAGTTCGGGTATCATAGTCCCAAGCATTAAGCATGAGACTTGAAGGGAGTCGTGGCAATACTTATCGTAAGAGGCCATTGCCTCCATATCATGCTCATCCGGTTGATCGGGAATGGGGTCCTCAAGTACATACGCTTTATCCTCTTGTTTGAGGACAATCCGAAGATTGCGGAACCAATCCATAAAGTTGGTATGATTGAGTTTGTCTTTTTCGAGGAGAGACCGTAACGATAGGTTGTTCATGTTAAGTGGTGCGTTTTGCATGTTGTTGTTGTTATTAGCGGCCATCTACGAAATTCAACAAAGTCCTTTTAAGTATCGATTTTAAATTTAATAAACAATACCCTTTTAATTTGTTTTATTAAATATTAGAATCCAACGGTAAATCAAATTTCGGTTAGGTGACCTTTATCCCGTCATTTGATTTAGCTAGGTAGTCATAATGACACTTGCAATCCTTTTGCAACTTCTAAGTTATGGGATCATGCAATCCTTTTGCATGGCATATTAATCCCATCAACGCCTATTTGTTCCTCATACTTCGGTGACCCTAAGTTCATGATTCCCAAATCAAGTCGTCCTACTTGTGTAAACATGTAGACTTAACATACAAGTGGTTGGGTGACCTTTATCCTACATGTATGCGAAGTGTACCTTATTCATATTAGTTCACTCATGACGGTTAGGTGACCTTTATCCCATCAAGAGATTCCTAATATGTCTAAGTGTTTCCACAAAAGGATGGCGTTTAACTTGTTTACCTTGTTTTAGTTAAAGGGATTTAAGTTTTCATTAATTCTAGTTTGAGAAAACTTTTATGCCATACACCAACATGCATTTAGTGTATGGTACTTATGAAAAACCAATTTCATGTCTTGTAATTGAGCCAATTACTTGATATAAACCAATTTATATTTGTTATCCTTTTCTTGTTCCTAATAACCATTTATTAAGGTCTTTAGTTGCCTTTTCAATTTAACCATTTAAATTGCCGTTTTGCATGTCGTTAATACGTCTAATTTAACCAATTAAATTGTCGTTATGTTTGTTGTTAACTTGTGTGATTAATTTGTTACAATCAAACATACAATCCATAAACATACAAACAACCACACATGCAAAATAAGTATGTTCACAATCTAGCCATTTAGGTGGACATTTGTTCAGCCGAAAACAAATGTCACCGGGTAAGGGTTTTCAACACAAAGCAAGAGATTTCCAATCTCCCACTTAACCTTGCATCCAAATGCTACTTGTGTTCTTCAAGTCTTCATTCATCATCTTGTATCTTCATTTTACAAAATATGTATCCTAATACATTTTTCTAGAAAATGAAAATACAACCTAATCTATTTTACATACCAAATATAAAATAAAATTACATATCCTTATGAATGAATTATTATATACCAATTGAACAAATATTACATGCCATTGAATAATTATAATTACAAACCAAATGAATCATAAATCAACCAAATATAGCATGCAATCAACACACGGTCAAGGCTAGGATTGTGAACATCAACATGCAACCAATTGTGACCAAAATGCAAGAGCCCAAACCCAATTTTGGAGCCCTAACAATTTGGCATTCATCAAACACCCTCCCAAAACCCATGATTTTTGCATTCTTCTTTCATGCATGTACTTAGAATGCAAAGTTGATGGGTTTTAAAACAACAATTCGAAGCATATTTCAACAACTTCGGCTCTAGATACCATTGTTGGAATTTAACAAGTTTCATAAGTCTTAAAACCTTTTAAGAATCATTATAATCGGAAGCGTGTAATTATCAAGTTTTACTTGTTAAACTTTAACCAATTTAAAGCTAAATCCCATGGATCAAGTTGTGAACATTATGCTTACATATTAACAAGAGAAGGAAGAGTGTTTTATACCTCCTTAAACTAAGTTTAAGGGCTGTTTTGATGCAAGAAGATGATGAAGAAATAATGCTTCAACACACCCTTGAGTTGGTTGAACCTTTAAGCCTTTATAACCTTGCTATCCAAGCTTGAAACCACTTCTTTTTGCACTTGAATAAACCAATCAGCAGCAACACTGATTTGAGCAGAAAGTTGATGAACTTATTGATGAACTTAGCCTCTAACTTGAAGCCTCAAGTGTTGCATACCCCAAGCTATGATCCCAACACCTTTGTCTTTGATTTGGTTAGGATTTAAGAGCACTTGATCACTTGATTTTGCAAGCAAAACTCCTCCTTTTCTTTCCTTAAAGAACCGGCAGCAGCAAGCAGTTTTGGGAGTGCAAGAAAATGTTTTTCAAAACCAAAATTTAGAATGAGTTGGTCAAGTTCTTGGTTAATGAATCTTGCATGTTATTAAGGAATGTGTCATGTATCAAAAGTAACAAGAATAAAATGAGCATGGGTTCTTCCTTGGGGCATGTAAATGCCGTCCCCCATGGGGATTCTTTAACCAAAGTGTTACTTGCAAATTAGATAATACTTGTAAAGAAAAATGCCCATATATTGTTACTTGCAAATTGTATATTTATAAACCTTTTATAAATATAAACACAACTTAATTATTTAACCTTTTAAATAATTAAATCCTTAATATATAAATTATCCAAATAATTTATCTCAAGTGATAACATTTCAGAAAACCGATTTTCTGAAGTCCAAGTGTCGCGTATTTATTTAACGATCCATTCGTTATTATTAATACGTATAAGGTGTCGGTAAGCTTGTTATTGGGTATGACCCGACTTGGATCATAACATGTTGGCCACATTAATTTAATATGTCTCTCGGGCATACGAAATACCTTCACATGCTTGTATGATATTGTGTAAAAACTGCATTCAAGAAACTTATTTTGTTGTAACATATTTGTATTGTAAACCATTATGTAATGGTCGTGTGTAAACAGGATATTTTAGATTATCATCATTTGATAATCTACGTAAAGCTTTTTAAACCTTTATTGATGAAATAAAGGTTATGGTTTGTTTTAAAATGAATGCAGTCTTTCAAAAACGTCTCATATAGAGGTCAAAACCTCGCAACGAAATCAATTAATATGGAACGTTTTTAATCAATAAGAACGGGACATTTCATTAACAATGAAATACATATGTAAAAATAAGACTACTAACTTAATGATTTCGAGACAAGACATATATGTAACGATTATCGTTGTAACGACATTTAACTGTATATACATCATACTAAGATATATTATATATCATAATATCATGATAATATAACAATTTAACATCTCATTTGTTATAATAAACAATGGTTTAACAACATTCAACAAGATCGTTAACCTAAAGGTTTCAAAACAACATTTACATGTAACGACTAACGATGACTTAACGACTCAGTTAAAATGTATATACATGTAGTGTTTTAATATGTATTCATACACTTTTGAAAGACTTCAAGACACTTATGAAAATACTTCTACTTAACAAAAATGCTTACAATTACATCCTCGTTCAGTTTCATCAACAATTCTACTCGTATGCACCCGTATTCATACTTGTACAATACACAGCTTTTAGATGTATGTACTATTGGTATATATACTCCAATGATCAGCTCTTAGCAGCCCATGTGAGTCACTTAACACATGTGGGAACCATCATTTGGAAACTAGCATGAAATATCTCATAAAATTACAAAAATATGAGTAATCATTCATGACTTATTTACATGAAAACAAAATTACATATCCTTTATATCTAATCCATACACCAACGACCAAAAACACCTACAAACACTTTAATTCTTCAATTTTCTTCATCTAATTGATCTCTCTCAAGTTCTATCTTCAAGTTCTAAGTGTTCTTCATAAATTCCAAAAGTTCTAGTTTCATAAAATCAAGAATACTTCCAAGATTGCAAGTTTACTTCCAAGTTTTCTAAATCCATTCCAAGTAATCATCCAAGATCAAGAAACCTTTGTTACTTATAGTAGGTTATCTTTATAATACAAGGTAATAATCATATTCAAACTTTAATTCAATTTCTATAACTATAACAATCTTATTTCGAGTGGAAATCTTACTTGAAATTGTTTCCGTGTCATGATTCTGCTTCAAGAACTTTCAAGCCATCCAAGGATCCTTTGAAGCTAGATCTATTTTTCTCATTTCCAGTAGGTTTATCCAAGGAACTTGAGGTAGTAATGATGTTCATAACATCATTCGATTCATACATATAAAGCTATCTTATTCGAAGGTTTAAACTTGTAATCACTAGAACATAGTTTAGTTAATTCTAAACTTGTTCGCAAATAAAAGTTAATCCTTCTAACTTGACTTTTAAAATCAACTAAACACATGTTCTATATCTATATGATATGCTAACTTAATGATTTAAAATCTGGAAACACGAAAAACACCGTAAAACCGGATTTACGCCGTCGTAGTAACACCGCGGGCTGTTTTGGGTTAGTTAATTAAAAACTATGATAAACTTTGATTTAAAAGTTGTTATTCTGAGAAAATGATTTTTATTATGAACATGAAACTATATCCAAAAATTATGGTTAAACTCAAAGTGGAAGTATGTTTTCTAAAATGGTCATCTAGACGTCGTTCTTTCGACTGAAATGACTACCTTTACAAAAACGACTTGTAACTTATTTTTCCGACTATAAACCTATACTTTTTATGTTTATATTCATAAAATAGAGTTCAATATGAAACCATAGCAATTTGATTCACTCAAAACGGAATTAAAATGAAGAAGTTATGGGTAAAACAAGATTGGATAATTTTTCTCATTTTAGCTACGTGAAAATTGGTAACAAATCTATTCCAACCATAACTTAATCAACTTGTATCGTATATTATGTAATCTTGCGATACCATAGACACGTATACAATGTTTCGACCTATCATGTCGACACATCTATATATATTTCGGAACAACCATAGACACTCTATATGTGAATGTTGGAGTTAGCTATACAGGGTTGAGGTTGATTCCAAAATATATATAGTTTGAGTTGTGATCAATACTGAGATACGTATACACTGGGTCGTGGATTGATTCAAGATAATATTTATCGATTTATTTCTATACATCTAACTGTGGACAACTAGTTGTAGGTTACTAACAAGGACAGCTGACTTAATAAACTTAAAACATCAAAATATATTAAAAGTGTTGTAAATATATTTTGAACATACTTTGATATATATGTATATATTGTTATAGGTTCGTGAATCAACCAGTGGCCAAGTCTTACTTCCCGACGAAGTAAAAATCTGTGAAAGTGAGTTATAGTCCCACTTTTAAAATCTAATATTTTTGGGATGAGAATACATGGAGGTTTTATAAATGATTTACAAAATAGACACAAGTACGTGAAACTACATTCTATGGTTGAATTATCGAAATCGAATATGCCCCTTTTTATTAAGTCTGGTAATCTAAGAATTAGGGAACAGACACCTTAATTGACGCAAATCCTAAAGATAGATCTATTGGGCCTAACAAACCCCATCCAAAGTACCGGATGCTTTAGTACTTCGAAATTTATATCATATCCGAAGGGTGTCCCGGAATGATGGAGATATTCTTATATATGCATCTTGTTAATGTCGGTTACCAGGTGTTCACCATATGAATGATTTTTATCTCTATGTATGGGATGTGTATTGAAATATGAAATCTTGTGGTCTATTGTTACGATTTGATATATATAGGTTAAACCTATAACTCACCAACATTTTTGTTGACGTTTAAAGCATGTTTATTCTCAGGTGAATACTAAGAGCTTCCGCTGTTGCATACTAAAATAAGGACAAGATTTGGAGTCCATGTTTGTATGATATTGTGTAAAAACTGCATTCAAGAAACTGATTTCGATGTAACATATTTGTATTGTAAACCATTATGTAATGGTCGTGTGTAAACAGGATATTTTAGATTATCATTATTTGATAATCTACGTAAAGCTTTTTAAACCTTTATTTATGAAATAAAGGTTATGGTTTGTTTTAAAAATGAATGCAGTCTTTGAAAAACGTCTCATATAGAGGTCAAAACCTCGCAACGAAATCAATTAATATGGAACGTTTTTAATCAATAAGAACTGGACATTTCAGTTGGTATCAGAGCGTTGGTCTTAGAGAACCAGAAAATTTGCATTAGTGTATCTTATCGAGTTTGTTAGGATGCATTAGTGAGTCTGGACTTCGACCTTGTTTTCTTTAAAAATGATTGCTTAACATTTTTGTTGGAAACTATATATTATTAACATGTATATATTATGTGATATATTAATCTCTTAACATGTTTGATATTGTGTGATAGATGTCTATCTCTAGCACAAATCCCATTGACTCACCTAATAATAACGAACAGTCGAATTTATATTGGACTGATTCACAAGTTCCCGAAGAAGAACCGGAAGAAGAATCAGAACCGGAAGAAGAATCAGAACCGGAAGAGGAGGAACCGGAGGAGGAAATAGAACCGGTGGGGGAAATAATAAAACGGTTAAGTAAAAGAAAATCCTCAACCAACCGACCAAGGTTAATTATGGTCAATGGTGTTTCCGCCAAGGAAGCAAAATATTGGGAGGATTACCAATTCTCCGATGAATCGGATTCCGACGAGAATTCCGATGATGTTATAGAAATTACCCCAACTGAATTTAAAAAGGCAAAAGAAAATAATAAGGGAAAGGGCATAAAAATAGAGAAATCTAATTCCAACCCCGATGAACTTTATATGTATCATCAACCCCCGAAGTCCTTAAGTTATAACAATGACCCGAGAACCTCTAAACCACCAGGTTTTTCTAAACCGTTGTGGAAAACGACAGCTAGTATTAGGGGAACATCATATATCCCTAGAAACTTGGCAAAACGAACCAAAACCGAAGAAGAAGAAATGAGCGAGTCGGAATAAGATAGTTGTATTCGTATATATGTAATATAGTGTGCTTATGCTTTATGATATATGTAAAAATTGCTTGTATTAATAAGTATTTTTTTATGAATCTAACTCTTGTCTATTTTACAGTTTAAAAACACAAAATGGATAGACAACCCAATATGTTAAGAGACCTACCCGGAGACATGATTGAAGAAATCTTGTCTAGAGTCGGTCAGAATTCCTCGGCACAACTATTTAAGGCAAGATCAGTTTGTAAGACATTCGAAGAACGTTCCAAGAATGTCTTGGTTTATAAGAGACTTTCGTTTGAAAGATGGGGGATATCACATTGGGAAACCCATAAGTTACGATGTGTTTACTTTGACGCATATATTGCGGGGAACCCAAATGCTATTTTACGCAACGGATTAAGAAATTATTTTGACTCAATGTATCCGAATATAGGACTTCATGATTTAGAAAAAGCGGCTAACATGCAATATAAAGAAGCATGCTATGCTTACAGGTTAGTAATGTTCACTTCTCACCAAAGTGAGAAAAAGAACATCGGGCTACAGCTATTAAACAAAATGTTCCCACAAGTGACGGAGTCGGTAATTGGGGTAAGAAATGAGGTTTTTAGGTTATTACGAGACTGTTGGTCATTACGTAACCCTCGTCCCTTTGACGACGTTACAACACACTGTCTTATCAACGACCATAACGGTTATGTTCCACAAGACCAAGGATGGGAAGTAGTCCTAGTAAAACCAGAATGCATGACTTGTTTCTGGACGTATGAATTAAGTGTCTTTATTGCCTTTGCTGAACGACTTGTGTACTAGCTAGAATTATCTTCACAACTATCTTGTATCAAAGTTATTGTGTGCTATATTTCATGCTTTATGTAAAATAAGCGGTATTGTAAGTTTGTAAAATATTGTATAAAAGTTTGAACGCGAAATATTATTATAATCAGTTTTTCATATAGAATTGTAGTAGTTGAATTGTATATTAGCTACTAAGTATGAACTTAACGGGTAGGTACTACCCAAATTTAAACTTATAAATCGCTAATATGAAGAAAAGCTTTTATAAATGAGTTCATATTATGCTACGAAATACTATTAACTACTCTTAATATTCTGTATGATTAACTTGTTCCATTTGACTATTTTGAAGGAAATGGCACCGACTACTCGACACACCGTGAATATGAATGAAGAGGAATTCCGTACTTTTCTAGCTTCAAACATAGCCGCAGTACAGGCTGCGCTACATACCAATAATAACCTTGGATCTAGCAGTACAGGAAATCGTGTAGGATGAACCTACAAAGAATTCACTGCCTGCAAACCTTTGGAATTTGATGGAACCGAAGGACCGATCAGATTGAAACGGTGGACCGAGAAGGTCGAATCGGTGTTTGCCATAAGTAAGTGTACTGAAGAGGACAAAGTGAAGTACGCTACGCATACCTTCACAGGTTCTACGTTAACATGGTGGAATACCTATCTAGAGCAAGTGGGATAAGATGATGTGTACGCACTACCGTGGTCAGCATTCAACCACTTGATGAACGAGAAGTATCGTCCCAGAACCGAGGTCAATAAGCTCAAGACATAACTTACAGGGTTACGAACCCAAGGATTTGATATTACCACGTACGAAAGACGATTCACAGAATTGTGCCTATTGTGTCCGGGAGCGTTCGAAGATGAGGAAGAGAAGATCGACACGTTTGTGAAAGGATTACCGGAAAGAATCCAAGAAGATATAAGTTCACACGAGCCCGCCTCCATACAACAGGCATGTAGAATGGCTCACAAACTAGTGAACCAGATTGAGGAAAGAATTAAAGAACAGACGGCTGAAGAGGCCAATGTGAAGCAAGTCAAAAGAAGGTGGGAGGAAAACGGTGATAAGAATCACCAATACAACAACAACATCAATTACAATAATAATCGCAACAATTATCCCAACAATCGCAACATCAATCGCAACTACAACAAACGGCCCAACAACAACAACAACAACAACAACAACAACAACAACAAACAACAACAACAACAAACATAACAACAACAATAGTAACTACAACAATCATCCCAACAACAATAACAATTGCAACAACAACAACAATCAGAAGCAGCTATGCCAAATGTAACGTCCTCCCAATAGGGTCTGGAAGGAGCGTCACTAATATCAAAACATACCAACATATTATAATAAATGAGAACAATACTAAATGATGAATTTAACTTTAATGAGTACGCAGCGGAAAATGAAATATCATTACAATGACAGGAATAACAATATCGTAAATGTTCACATGCAGAAGTAATAAATGCGATATCTCTTGATCCTATGTCCAAGTAGCATCACATAAGCAGTAAGTATAAGAGCTTGAATCAAACAGCACCTGAGACAAAACATGCTAAAGTGTCAACCAAAAAGGTTGAGTGAAGTTCATAGGTTTAACAAAAAGTTTGTCGTTGTTTTAGACCACAAGATTTAGTTTGTAAAGTTGA
Organism: Rutidosis leptorrhynchoides; assembly: GCF_046630445.1. Classification (NCBI taxonomy): domain Eukaryota; kingdom Viridiplantae; phylum Streptophyta; class Magnoliopsida; order Asterales; family Asteraceae; genus Rutidosis; species Rutidosis leptorrhynchoides. Next base: position 208,428,584 of record NC_092340.1, read on the forward strand.
TCTCCCGCAGGATCAAAAAGTTATGCCAATGCGTGATATTTAGACTAAACGTTCAAGTTTGCCCCATGACAAGTTGTGTCTGTCCTTGTCGGTTTAATTTCATTATTAAGTAATACAATGACTTGGTCAAATGTATCGGGGACGTTACTCCCTATAGGACTACCCCTAATAATTAAGCATGCCGCAACAATTAAAAATATCACTGTAGGGACTTAGTCGGACATAGCCGGGTATAGCATAGTTTAACAGTTTGGTACTTGTGTCTAAAGTGTAAAAAGTAAAAACAGCATGTGTCTCACCCCAAGTAAAAGTAAGTAAGTTTGCTAGCAATTAAAGAGGGGCTATGAATTCACCTTAGTAAATAGAGAGAGAGTTATTCCTCAGAATAAAGAGTTGAACGAGTGAGCAGGAAAATCAACCTATTGACATTTAAGAGTAGTTAAGTGTTTTGCCCATGTTTAAGTTTAAGTATGTGTTTAAGTATAGTTTGTTTTACTAAGTTTCTATTCCTAGTAAGTTACTGTTTTTATAAAGTTTCCATTTTTAGAAAGTTTCTTATTTTACTAAGTTTCTATGACTAGAGAGTTTCTACTTTTGTCAGTGTTTTCCATTTTAGGATACTTGTCGTATTAGATAAGCTTCCAATCACCCCTTTCCCTTCGAATGGCTAATTTAGATCTAGGGGCTTGAGCCATAGGACCCTTTAAATCGGAAATCCAAACCCTCTGCCTAGAATCTCATAGAAACCATTCGTCAAGAAAGTTCGAAGATCTATACATCTCTAATACATATCCCAAAATGTTTTTATGTTACAATATAAGTAGTATGTAGTGACCCGAACTTTTCCATGTTTATATATATTAATTGAGATTGATATTTACATGATTAAATGTTTCCAACATGTTAAGCAATCAAACTTGTTAAGACTTGATTAATTGAAATATGTTTCATATAGACAATTGACCACCCAAGTTGACCGATGATTCACGAACGTTAAAACTTGTAAAAGCTATATGATGACATATATATGGATATATATATAGTTAACATGATACTATGATAAGTAAACATATCATTAAGTATATTAACAATGAACTACATATGTAAAAACAAGACTACTAACTTAATGATTTTTAAACGAGACATATATGTAACGATTATCGTTGTAAAGACATTTAATGTATATATATCATATTAAGAGATATTCATACATGATAATATCATGATAATATAATAATTTAAAATCTCATTTGATATTATAAACATTGGGTTAACAACATTTAACAAGATCGTTAACCTAAAGGTTTCAAAACAACACTTACATGTAACGACTAACGATGACTTAACGACTCAGTTAAAATGTATATACATGTAGTGTTTTAATATGTATTTATACACTTTTGAAAGACTTCAATACACTTATCAAAATAAATCTACTTAACAAAAATGCTTACAATTACATCCTCGTTCAGTTTTATCAACAATTCTACTCGTATGCACCCGTATTCGTACTCGTACAATACACAGCTTTTAGATGTATGTACTATTGGTATATACACTCCAATGATCAGCTCTTAGAAGCCCATGTGAGTCACCTAACACATGTAGGAACCATCATTTGGCAACTAGCATGAAATATCTCATAAAATTACAAAAATATGAGTAATCATTCATGACTTATTTACATGAAAACAAAATTACATATCCTTTATATCTAATCCATATACCAACGACCAAAAACACCTACAAACACTTTTATTCTTCAATTTTCTTCATCTAATTGATCTCTCTCAAGTTCTATCTTCAAGTTCTAAGTGTTCTTCATATATTCTACAAGTTCTAGTTACATAAAATCAAGAATACTTTCAAGTTTGCTAGCTCACTTCCAATCTTGTAAGGTGATCATCCAACCTCAAGAAATCTTTGTTTCTTACAGTAGGTTATCATCCTAATTCAAGGTAATAATCATATTCAAACTTTGGTTCAATTTCTATAACTATAACAATCTTATTTCAAGTGATGATCTTACTTGAACTTGTTTTCGTGTCATGATTCCGCTTCAAGAACTTCGAGCCATCCAAGGATCCGTTGAAGCTAGATCAATTTTTCTCTTTTCCAGTAGGTTTATCCAAGGAACTTAAGGTAGTAATGATGTTCATAACATCATTCGATTCATGAATATAAAGCTCTCTTATTCGAAGGTTTAAACTTGTAATCACTAGAACATAGTTTAGTTAATTCAAAACTTGTTCGCAAACAAAAGTTAATCCTTCTAACTTGACTTTTAAAATCAACTAAACACATGTTCTATATCTATATGATATGCTAACTTAATGATTTAAAACCTGGAAACACGAAAAATACCGTAAAACCGGATTTACGCCGTTGTAGTAACACCGCGGGCTGTTTTGGGTTAGTTAATTAAAAACTATGAAAAACTTTGATTTAAAAGTTGTTATTCTGAGAAAATGATTTTTATTATGAACATGAAACTATATCCAAAAAATATGGTTAAACTCAAAGTGGAAGTATGTTTACTAAAATGGTCATCTAGACGTCGTTCTTTCGACTGAAATGACTACCTTTACAAAAACGACTTGTAACTTATTTTTCCGACTATAAACCTATACTTTTTCTGTTTAGATTCATAAAATAGAGTTCAATATGAAACCATAGCAATTTGATTCACTCAAAACGGATTTAAAATGAAGAAGTTATGGGTAAAACAAGATTGGATAATTTTTCTCATTTTAGCTACGTGAAAATTGATAACAAATCTATTCCAACCATAACTTAATCAACTTGTATTGTATATTATGTAATCTTGAGATACCATAGACACGTATACAATGTTTCGACCTATCATGTCGACACATCTATATATATTTCGGAACAACCATAGACACTCTATATGTGAATGTTGGAGTTAGCTATACAGGGTTGAGGTTGATTCCAAAATATATATAGTTTGAGTTGTGATCAATACTGAGATACGTATACACTGGGTCGTGGATTGATTCAAGATAATATTTATCGATTTATTTCTATACATCTAACTGTGGACAACTAGTTGTAGGTTACTAACGAGGACACCTGACTTAATAAACTTAAAACATCAAAATATATTAAAAGTGTTGTAAATATATTTTGAACATACTTTGATTTATATGTATATATTGTTATAGGTTCGTGAATCAACCAGTGGCCAAGTCTTACTTCCCGACGAAGTAAAAATATGTGAAAGTGAGTTATAGTCCCACTTTTAAAATCTAATATTTTTGGAATGAGAATACATGCAGGTTTTATAAATGATTTACAAAATAGACACAAGTACGTGAAACTACATTCTATGGTTGAATTATCGAAATCGAATATGCCCCTTTTTATTAAGTCTGGTAATCTAAGAATTAGGGAACAGACACCCTAATTGACGCGAATCCTAAAGATAGATCTATTGGGCCTAACAAACCCCATCCAAAGTACCGGATGCTTTAGTACTTTGAAATTTATATCATATCCGAAGGGTGTCCCGGAATGATGGGGATATTCTTATATATGCATCTTGTTAATGTCGGTTACCAGGTGTTCACCATATGAATGATTTTTATCTCTATGTATGGGATGTGTATTGAAATATGAAATCTTGTGGTCTATTGTTACGATTTGATATATATAGGTTAAACCTATAACTCACCAACATTTTTGTTGACGTTTTAAGCATGTTTATTCTCAGGTGATTATTAAGAGCTTCCGCTGTCGCATACTTAAATAAGGACGAGATTTGGAGTCCATGCTTGTATGATATTGTGTAAAAACTGCATTCAAGAAACTTATTTTGTTGTAACATATTTGTATTGTAAACCATTATGTAATGGTCGTGTGTAAACATGATATTTTAGATTATCATTTTTTGATAATCTACGTAAAGCTTTTTAAACATTTATTGATGAAATAAAGGTTATGGTTTGTTTTAAAATGAATGCAGTCTTTGAAAAACGTCTCATATAGAGGTCAAAACCTCGCAACGAAATCAATTAATATGGAACGTTTTTAATCAATAAGAACGGGACATTTCATAGTAGGTTATAGGTGCTAGTAATAGTAATAGTGTGTATATGTTATTTATTTTATTTTTAATTGCATATAATTTATAACATTATTTACATATTTCGGTAAAAATAATAACCGAAGTAAAAATTAAAAAGTAAAAAGTAAAAAGTAAAAAGTGAAAAGTGAAAAGTAAAAAAATAAAAAGTAAGAAAAGAATACTTACTAGTAGTAATTCTTCAAAGAGAGAATGAGAGAAATTTTGGTGTGAGTTTGAATGAGAAATGAGGGGTATTTATACTTGAAAAAATTAGCTAAAAAGAATAAAATAATTAAAAGAAAAAGAAATATTTAATTCTTAATGGGATTTTAAAATTAAAAAGTATTAAATGTTAGGTCATGGGATAATGCACAAAATAAAATAATAAAAGTAGTTTTTCCATTAAAATTTTTAATTAAAAAGTAATTTATTTATTTATTTTTTATTTATTTTAAGGATTTTTTTTATGTAAATAAACAAATTTATTTAATGTTTTTCCAAGAATATTTATCAATAATATTTTATTTTTATTTTTTTATTTTTGTTTTATTTAATTAATAAATACAAATTTTGCATAAAAATAATAAATAATTCGGTATTTTGTATTTTTAATAATAATTATGATTTTAATTATTAAACTATAGTTTTAGTAAGTTTGTAAATATTATTACATTTATATATAATTGGATTTATTATATAGTTAAATATATAATACATTAACTAAATAATAAAAGTGATACAAAGTTTATATACTTAGTTAAATTATGTCAAATTATATAAATTAATAATATATTATTTATTTAAGCGTACATTGTTGACTAAAAATTACTATTCGGTCAATATTTAATTGTATATGACAACCCTTAATACATATAGTCAGACATATAACCCTAGGGTTAATTCAGTAATTTAGAAGTCGAAAAGTGAGGGTTGTTACAGTACCTCCCCGTTAATAAAAACTTCGTCCCGAAGTTTTAGGTAGACTTCTCGGATGCATCAGCGGTTGAGAAGATATGGGGATATTTCTATTTCATTTGGTCTTCACGTTCCCAGGTATGTTCGGGGCCTTGCGTGTTTTCCAAAGGATAGAATATTGTTTTGTTTCAAGCGTTTAAGTCATACAAACCATAATCTCTATAGGTTCTTCTACGAAGTGCATTTTATCATTAATGCAGAGATCATTCAAAATGATGATGTTATGCAAGTCATTTCAGTAAATTGGATACATGAAATGTGTTATGAATAATATTGAGCTCATTTAAAACCTTGAGCGTTTATGCTGCAATATTAGGCAGACAAAATAGAAAGGAGTTCATGAAAATCATAGTCATGAAATTTGATAGAGATCGTCATTCTTTATAACAAGAATGATGAATTAGAGTTTTATCGACATTAAATAATATGGATAAAGTAATTCAATTATAGAAAGAGTATAAACGAAGCTATCGTAAAAGAGTAAATGAGAAAATTAAATGTTCGCCTTAACTTTTGACGTAGTTACGATTGATTTCCGGATTTCAAGGAATTAAAGAAATCTTTGAAATCTTTATAAGATTTGATTTTTCGGTAATTACGGAAATTAGGATTTTCTTTAATTAAATGCGGTGAATTGCCTCGATTGCTGTGTCTGGAATTTTTGCTATAAATTAGCTTCTTCCGTTTCATTATCTTCACCACTTATATACTTTCTTTCTCAATTCATACTTCCAAAAGTTTTGTTAATATGCTCAATCTAGTTCTTGTCTTTGACATTATATTGGTTATCGCCACAATCATCCTTCTTTTCCAACTCCCACCAGAGGAGTCTGTTTACTTCTACTATGCTCTAGGATTTATTGTGTTTTTAGTTCTCCCGTGTCTTTATATTGCTATACGCATTAATATACACGGTTTGTAATTTCAGTGTTGTTATCGGGATTTATATTTTCCCTTATATGTCGAAGCTTCATGCTTTTGTAAAGCAAGTAACGGTCCAGAATTCGTAGGTATGAAGTTTCGAATGATCATGATATTCAAAGCAGAAGGAAAGGTAATAGCACGATTTGATTTGTCATATTACCAGAATATCCGAAAAAGACCGAATTATCAAGAAAAATATTTTCTTGATATGTTTAGAGTTTAAATAGATAAGAGTCGTGTAACATGGCAAATGATGATTATAAAGTCTATGAATCATCATCTTCCATTAAAAATTTAGCATGACTTACTGTATCACGTTGGCCTGACATCATTATATTATACTAACTCATGCTTCAATTCCCAACACTACTTCAAATCATTCATAATTTAAACTTGAACTTTACAGAATATAGAAACTAAAACAGTTTCCTTTATGATGTGATAAAGATATCGCAAAGAGATAATTAATTGCTGACAAGAATCGTTATAAAGATATCTTCAGAAATATAGAGGATATTTATAACGAAAGATACAGTGATATCTCAGAATTTCTAAGTTCCAATGACGAGGAAAATTCTTTTGTTTCCTCTGCATTTAATGCTACCATATCTGAATCATTGGTTATCAATCCGAGATGGTTTCAAGAAATTTTATTTTTTTTAGATGATTAAACGCTGATTGTAATCGTCAACGGATCTAATGGTTAACGAATAGGCGTTGTTGATGATAATTTCGGTGGTTTGATGTGATAATTCATCATAGAATACGAATGAATATAATTCATGAATGTAGTGATCTTTAGGAAGATAACACCTGCTAAAGCTTTACTTGAATTCTGGTATGTTAATTTCATAATGTGTAATTAAATTTGTATGAAAATGATTGTGTATCACAGTGAAGGCAGTGAGTATAATTAATGATTTATGAATCGAAATTGAAGAATGTACAGTGTATTTATGTGAGATGTAAATATTTCTCGGGTATTACCTACCCGTTAAAATATTTTCACAATTAGCAGTTTTTACAATCTTTATGAAGATATACGTTCATATATGTATTCTTCAGATATAATCATGGATTTAATGAGTTAATATATATTAAACTCATTTGATTTGCGGTTTGGAACGAGAGTAAATAATCTCCAAAATCTTAGAGATTTCATAATTGTTGCGAAATATTTCGCTAATGAAGTTATGAATCAATACATTCATCGTTATACTTGATTTATTATGAAATGGAGTTTATTGTGCTGAGGCAGTGATTAACAATTGTTAAGTCATTAGCGAAGGGTGTACATCATAGCATATTAGTGATATGAATTAACCAAATAGTACATACTAGTTGAGATTCTCACGTAATTGCTTAGTACGACAAGATTTATTATTGTTCCAAATCATATATATAAGGTATACATATATAATTCTTCACGAAGAATGAGTCAATACATCTTAACTCTTTATTGCTAATATTCCTTGGTATCTATGGGGCGTATCATGTTGATGTTTGAGGTACTGAGTGTGTTGTTGAGGCGGGGGATGCGAATGTTGTTGTTGATGAAGCTGATGCTGTTAGTGGTGATGTTGATGGTACTGGTGGTGATGCTGGTTATGCTGCTGGTGCTGCTGCTGGTGTTCGTAGGTTTCGCACCAGATTTTCCAGAGCCACTACTCGAGCGCGAAGCTCGTTGACTTCTTCTATTATTCCGGGATGATTGGTGGTTGGAACAAGGGGGTGAATAAGATCTAGAATCTTCGATATTATATATTCGTGACGGGATACCCTGGAAAGAAGAGAGAAAATGGTGTTTCGGACTGGTTCGCCGGTAAGCGCTTCAGGTTCTTCGCCAAGAGGTGAATTCGGTTGATGGAAGGGATCACCTTCTTCTTGTCTCCATTGATTGAGTCGGCTACGAACCCATCCTGAAAGGATCCGAAACTAATCATCCGGACATCGTCCATATAGATTAAAAACGAATTACAATAGTTGATAACATCGCGAGGTACTTGACCTCTATATGATACATTTTACAAACGTTGCATTTATTTCTTAAAGGCAATCTATTATTACATCGAGAGTTGACATATTAGCCTAACATTTTATAATAACCAAATGATCTAATCTGCCATTTGCATAACAATAGTCTTTAATGAACTTCAATGACTCGAATGCAACGTCCTTGTATCATAGCTTAAATGGTCCCAAACAATATCCTTAATATGAGCTAATGCACAGCGGAAGACTTAATTCGTACCTGAGAATAACATGCTTTAAAACGTCAACATAAAGTTGGTGAGATATATAGGTTTGTTGCTAGCAGCGTTATAACAATGGACCACAAGATTTCGTATATAATCATTTCAATAAAAATATTCTAAGTGGTTGAGCACTTGGTAACCATACTTAACATTTAATCACGTCGCATATTCCCTTTAATATGAAATCTTACTACACCGTACCAAGGTGTAGTCGCAAAACGAAGTACTGTGCAACCGTTGAATACTGGTCGTCCAGTCCGGTTGGGGTTGTCAGGCCCGATAGATCTATCAACAGGATTCGCGTTTACAATACCGCTGTAAATATTAGTTACCAAGCTACAGGGAAGTATGCCAGTGGTACAACTCAACGTAGAACATATTTTTCAGTTACTTGTGTCCATATCGTAAAACATAAAATACATGTATTCTCATCCCGAAATATTTAGAGTTTAAAAGTGGGACTATATACTCACTGTTGTCTCGAAGATATATATATTTTTGACTTGGTCTTCCGGTTGATATCACGAACCTATCCATATATAATATATCAATATATTTTCATTTTAAACAAACGTCTCGTATATATATTTATAATACTTTTAATACTTTGAATAATTCCTTAGTCCGTAGTTAGCGTTTCGATGTTAGTAATTCAATTTTAATGGTTCATTTTTAGATGTTTAATATACCCGCAATAAATAAACCCCCAACGAAATAAATAAAACTCCCATAAAACCCCATCGTTTATGTGTTGGTCGAGATTAATCTTGACCCACGGTACCGGTGTTGTCAAATGACGTGTTGCGTACATAAAGTACCGGTGTTGTCAAATGACGTGTTGCGTACAATCATGGGATCTTATGATTAATCTTCTCGTGTTGTTTACGGGTGATCCTGAACCATATAAAATTGAATTGTAAGTACATATATATAAAATATCATGTTATCTTAGAAGTATGTGATTTTATGTAAATTTTTCCAATGAATCCCGAAGTCATTTAAGTCTTGGATAACCAATTTTGTTTCGGTCATAGTTTCTTCGTTACAAGTCCGTTTTCGTTGATTCAACTTGCCATCTCCTTGGATCGAGTCCCTCTTTAAGACTATGAACTGTAAATACCTTAGTTTGTATTCAAAATCATACGGCATAAGTGAAACATTAGTGAAACATATGAAGTTAAACATTTTTGTTACAACAAAATCATTTAATGACCATTTTTCTAAAAATACTTATACTTTGAAAAACCAAGTTTTACCTTGTTAAATTAGCATATACATAAGTTATATTACAGGTCTTGAAGTATTTTAAAAGTTAAGTTAGAAGGATCTATTTAGTTTGCAAACAAGTTTGAAAACATTCAAACTATGTTCTTGTTGTTAAACTTGTATACCACAAAATATGATAGCTATATATATATGAATCGAATAAGGTTATGAACATAGATTCTACCTTAAGTTCCTTGGATGAAGTTGCTGTAAGAGAGAAGTAAGAAGCTAGAATCAAAAGGGTGTTGGAAGTGGATGAAAGATTGGAAGTAAGTTGGTGTTCTTGGAAGGTTTTCTTGAAGTGTTTTTGTATGATTTTCTTATGGTGTTTTAGTATGGTTTTTGAAGCTAGATCTTTTTGAAAACTTTGCTGAATTGATTAAGGGTTTTTAAGGCTTCAAAGTATGTGTGTGTTTTGGCTAAAATATTGAAGTAAAATGAAACAAAAATGCTCATGTATTTATACTAAAAAAAACGTGTATAATGGGAGTATATGGACAAAATTTTCAAGTAATCATTTTATGTATCTAGTCCTAATTGCTTCCAAATACAATTACCTAGCCCTAAGGGCATGTACAATGGCTGGTTAGGTGGTGATTTGACATGTATTTACTATTAGTAAATACGTATAGAAGCTATGTATGATACGAGTACAAATACTCTAAATATACGTATAGAAATTTTGTGAAAAATGGAATGAGGATTCAAATATAGCTATCTTTTGTGAATACACTTATATGGTTTTATGTATTTAAGTTCTTAAAAGTGATTAAATACATTACTTATACGATATATGTATACATATTATAAGTCTTAAGTATTTATGTCAAATAACGTTACGTATTGTTATCATTTTGAAAACTTAAGTTAGTAGTTTCAAAATATACTCATAACTTATTGTTATTAATACAAAATGAGATATTAAAACATTCATTAATCATGTTAAATATGTATATATACATATATATACGCAAACGTATAATTATCATATATTGTATAGTTCGTGATATCGTCGGTCAAACTAGACGGTCAAACGTTGTGTAAAACTCTTTTCGGAAATATAAATCTCGACAATTTGGATTACTTATCATGTTGGTAAGTTTTAATTTATGTAAATATTAATCTTATAAGTATAGAACGATCGAAAAAAAATGCGGGTCAACTTTAGGGTTTTTGCTTATCGTGTCGGAACCATATAGAGATTAGAGTTTAAATTTGGTCGGAAATTTCCGGGTCGTTACAGTACCCATCCGTTAAAGAAATTTCGTCCTCGAAATTTGGTAGAGGTTGTCATAAATAACCATAGGAATGTTTTCATGACGAATATGAGGTAATAATGAAATTTTATCATTATTGAAAGATTTAGATAAAACGATTTGGTTATGTGAGACGCACGAGCGAAGCTATCACAAAAAAAAAAAAAAAATGAAATGAGTAAATATGGAATCGTTTTTAATCGATGACGTGGTTTAGAATTGATTTCCGGGATTTAAGGGATTTAGGAAAAATCTTACGTAATAAGATTTGGTTCTTCGGCGATCAGAATCTTCTTTGATTTAATGCGGTAATCTGTTTCGATTTCTCTGTCGGATATTTCACTATAAATCCACTCCTTCGTTTCCTTATTTTTCACAACTCGCATCTTCTACTCTTTCTCCTTAATTCCTACTTTAAGGTATCCTTTGAAATGCTTCATCCCGTTCTGATTTTTGTTATACTTCTAACTTTTATATCTTTCATTCTTCTCTTCCATCTACCGCCAGAAGAATCTATTCACTTTTATGATTTTCTTGGAATTATAATGTTTCTAATTCTCCCGTGTCTTTACGTCGCCATACGTATTGATATACACGGTTTGTAGTTTCTGGGTGGTTGTTGGGTTTGATATCTTTCCTCATACTTCGATGCTCCTGCTTCTGTTTTCCATAATCATTGTCATCCATAGTTAATATTCTCTCCTATTTGCTGTGATCTATACCCCAATTTCTATTTTGGGACTTTGTCCCTTCGTTTCTTCTTCCCGTCCTTGAGTCAAGCGATCAATAGTTCGGAATTCGTAGGTATAAAATTTGGAATGAACCTAGCTTTTGGTTTTAGAATGAAATTGTAATGGCACGATCTTGATTCGTTAAATTACTCGAATATTCCGGAAAAATAGAACTATCAAGGTGATACGTTCTAATATGTTTGGAGACTTGATAGAATGTAAGAGCCGTGTAACATGGCACATGATGATGGTACTGTGAATCATCACATTCCATTAGAAACTTAACATGACTTACTGTAATATAATGAAGTTGATCAAGTTTCATTATATTATACTAATTCATGTATCAGTTCCCAACACTACTTCAAAACATTCCTATTTTAAACTTGAAGGTTTTAGAACTTAGAAACTAACACAGTTTCTTTTATATTGTAACGCAGATATTACGGAGAAATACATGATTTTGGATAAGAACAGTTGTGAGAATATCTCCAGAAATATGGAGGATATGTATAACGAAAGATATGAAGATATCTTATAATATCTAAGATAAGATGATGATGAAGAATATCATCGGGAAAGGTTTAGGATAAGGGGTAGGTTTTTTTTTTTTTACTAATGGTTTCAGCAAGCACTGAATCGTTTGAATCCTTTGAAAGCAGATTCAGTTCTTGTGATTTATCTACATCCTCCTTCATACTTTGCTCAATCCGTTTTCCAGTTCCAACTCTCCTCTTTTTCTAAGCTTTACCAATACAATGTACTTCATCATTAAACTTTTGACTGTTAAAGTCGTTTACAGTTTTTTTTTTTTTTTCTGCCTCTTCAGCATTTCAAGAACTACTTCATAGTCCAGGATGTTTTTCAGAACTTCACATTCGAAAAATGTAATTCTTAGGGATAGTCGTTCTCGGTATAACTGGGAGAATTTCTACGAGATTTTCAAAATACTGATTGCGGGTTTCGCCAAAGAGATAACGAGTTGCTGGTACGTCTGCTGATGATGTTGTGAAAAAGGTTCTCCGGTAACAACGGCGAAAGGTCAAAGTATAAATATCGAGATTATAATAGGAGTAGTCTCACTGAGAAGTCAAAGTGGAGCTGTGACAAACTTAGCTTCTTGAAAAGGAATTGTAGGGTTGTTCTTGCTAATAAATGGCAAAGGATTCAATACGTTATGTGTTAAATTATGAATTTGGGTTCGAGAGTTCTTCAGGTGTATAACTGTATGTATAAATCTTCATTCCGTAGGCGAGGTGCGGCGGGTTCAACTTCTCGGTCGAGGTGTTTTCAGGAATCATGAAAAGATTTAAATGAGGATTATAATTGTCGAAGTACAAATGAGGTTTAGGATGAAATCAAGTGGCAAACTTGAAGAATTGTTTAGTTTCATATGTTATAATCAACATTTTATTTCATTTTAATTGTCCAATGTTTCTTCTTTATGCCACTTGTTGGATTTGGATAGGTAAAAAAAAAAAAAATTCAAATATGAAATTTAAATGGAAATGGTTATTCTGGGGTGAACGGATACGTATATCGATGGTTGTAAGTAGAATAACAAATGACCGTTGAATCAGATTCAAGAATGTACAATATAACTTATTAATGTGAATTCTAAATATTCCTCGGGTACTACCCACCCGTTAAAATATTTTCATCATTATTAGTTTGTACGAAGGAATTTTTAATTACTATCTTTATGAAAATATACTTGCATATATATTTTCTTCAGAGATAATCATAGATTTAATGAGTCAATAAGATAATAAACTCATTTGATTTATCGTTAATTCTAGATTACATAATCTCTAAGACTTTAGAAATTACATAATCGTCATACGATACGTAAAGCGAAGATAATCGATGTAGAACGATATATAGAACGAAGATCATACTCGAAGTACAGATATTGAGTCGTGTGATGTTGATATTCGAGATACAGATTGTGATGTTGAGATTTTGGGAGTGACAAGAGTACTGTCGGCGTTGATGATGGTGGTATAGATTATGCTGCTGGTGCTGCTGCTGGTGTTTGTAACCTTCGCACCGTATTTTCTAAAGCCACTACCCGAGCGCGAAGCTCGTTGACTTCTTCTATTATACCGGGATGATTGACGGTTGGAACGAGCGAATGAACAAGATTCGAAATATGGGATAGTATGTAATCATGACGAGATACTCTAGAAATGAGCGAGAAAATGGTGTTTCGAATAGGTTCGCCGGTAAGTGCTTCAGGTTCATCGTTAAGAGGACAATTTGGTGGATGGAATGGATCACCTTCTTCTTGCCTCCAGAGATTTAGTATATTACGAACCCATCCCCAATTCATCCAAAATAGATGATGGGAAATCGGTTGATCCATTCCGGTAACGCTGTTCTCGGAGCTCGAATGGAAATCCATATCGGCGAAGCTATCGAAGTCGGAGGAATTTGAGCTGGATGAAGAATCCATCTTGTATGGTCGGAGAAATGAATTTTTGGTTTGGAATAGATTATAGGAGTTGGGTTTGGTACTCTTCAATACATAATTTACATATGTATATATAATATCAAAATCCCATGAATTACGGAGAATCTTTGAAATACGTCAGGCAATGTCTATAGTAACAGATACGCTAGGATATGAATTTTTGTCTATACACTATCGATGCACTTAAATGCAATAAGACGTGTCTAGACTTAAGAATGATAAGCAGACAGTTCTCTAAGAATGATAAGCAGATGATTTCTGACTAGGACTGATAAGCAAAACTTTTGACAGGCAGACACGGTCAAAGTCCAGACTTACTTAATGTATCCTAACAACTACTAGTTAGACACACTAATGCAAGGCCTGGTTCGCTAAGACCAACGCTCTGATACCAACTGAAAGGATCCGAAACTAATCATCCGGACATCGTCCATATAGATTAAAAACGAATTACAATAGTTGATAACATCGCGAGGTACTTGACCTCTATATGATACATTTTACAAACGTTGCATTTATTTCTTAAAGGCAATCTATTATTACATCGAGAGTTGACATATTAGCCTAACATTTTATAATAACCAAATGATCTAATCTGCCATTTGCATAACAATAGTCTTTAATGAACTTCAATGACTCGAATGCAACGTCCTTGTATCATAGCTTAAATGGTCCCAAACAATATCCTTAATATGAGCTAATGCACAGCGGAAGACTTAATTCGTACCTGAGAATAACATGCTTTAAAACGTCAACATAAAGTTGGTGAGATATATAGGTTTGTTGCTAGCAGCGTTATAACAATGGACCACAAGATTTCGTATATAATCATTTCAATAAAAATATTCTAAGTGGTTGAGCACTTGGTAACCATACTTAACATTTAATCACGTCGCATATTCCCTTTAATATGAAATCTTACTACACCGTACCAAGGTGTAGTCGCAAAACGAAGTACTGTGCAACCGTTGAATACTGGTCGTCCAGTCCGGTTGGGGTTGTCAGGCCCGATAGATCTATCAACAGGATTCGCGTTTACAATACCGCTGTAAATATTAGTTACCAAGCTACAGGGAAGTATGCCAGTGGTACAACTCAACGTAGAACATATTTTTCAGTTACTTGTGTCCATATCGTAAAACATAAAATACATGTATTCTCATCCCGAAATATTTAGAGTTTAAAAGTGGGACTATATACTCACTGTTGTCTCGAAGATATATATATTTTTGACTTGGTCTTCCGGTTGATATCACGAACCTATCCATATATAATATATCAATATATTTTCATTTTAAACAAACGTCTCGTATATATATTTATAATACTTTTAATACTTTGAATAATTCCTTAGTCCGTAGTTAGCGTTTCGATGTTAGTAATTCAATTTTAATGGTTCATTTTTAGATGTTTAATATACCCGCAATAAATAAACCCCCAACGAAATAAATAAAACTCCCATAAAACCCCATCGTTTATGTGTTGGTCGAGATTAATCTTGACCCACGGTACCGGTGTTGTCAAATGACGTGTTGCGTACATAAAGTACCGGTGTTGTCAAATGACGTGTTGCGTACAATCATGGGATCTTATGATTAATCTTCTCGTGTTGTTTACGGGTGATCCTGAACCATATAAAATTGAATTGTAAGTACATATATATAAAATATCATGTTATCTTAGAAGTATGTGATTTTATGTAAATTTTTCCAATGAATCCCGAAGTCATTTAAGTCTTGGATAACCAATTTTGTTTCGGTCATAGTTTCTTCGTTACAAGTCCGTTTTCGTTGATTCAACTTGCCATCTCCTTGGATCGAGTCCCTCTTTAAGACTATGAACTGTAAATACCTTAGTTTGTATTCAAAATCATACGGCATAAGTGAAACATTAGTGAAACATATGAAGTTAAACATTTTTGTTACAACAAAATCATTTAATGACCATTTTTCTAAAAATACTTATACTTTGAAAAACCAAGTTTTACCTTGTTAAATTAGCATATACATAAGTTATATTACAGGTCTTGAAGTATTTTAAAAGTTAAGTTAGAAGGATCTATTTAGTTTGCAAACAAGTTTGAAAACATTCAAACTATGTTCTTGTTGTTAAACTTGTATACCACAAAATATGATAGCTATATATATATGAATCGAATAAGGTTATGAACATAGATTCTACCTTAAGTTCCTTGGATGAAGTTGCTGTAAGAGAGAAGTAAGAAGCTAGAATCAAAAGGGTGTTGGAAGTGGATGAAAGATTGGAAGTAAGTTGGTGTTCTTGGAAGGTTTTCTTGAAGTGTTTTTGTATGATTTTCTTATGGTGTTTTAGTATGGTTTTTGAAGCTAGATCTTTTTGAAAACTTTGCTGAATTGATTAAGGGTTTTTAAGGCTTCAAAGTATGTGTGTGTTTTGGCTAAAATATTGAAGTAAAATGAAACAAAAATGCTCATGTATTTATACTAAAAAAAACGTGTATAATGGGAGTATATGGACAAAATTTTCAAGTAATCATTTTATGTATCTAGTCCTAATTGCTTCCAAATACAATTACCTAGCCCTAAGGGCATGTACAATGGCTGGTTAGGTGGTGATTTGACATGTATTTACTATTAGTAAATACGTATAGAAGCTATGTATGATACGAGTACAAATACTCTAAATATACGTATAGAAATTTTGTGAAAAATGGAATGAGGATTCAAATATAGCTATCTTTTGTGAATACACTTATATGGTTTTATGTATTTAAGTTCTTAAAAGTGATTAAATACATTACTTATACGATATATGTATACATATTATAAGTCTTAAGTATTTATGTCAAATAACGTTACGTATTGTTATCATTTTGAAAACTTAAGTTAGTAGTTTCAAAATATACTCATAACTTATTGTTATTAATACAAAATGAGATATTAAAACATTCATTAATCATGTTAAATATGTATATATACATATATATACGCAAACGTATAATTATCATATATTGTATAGTTCGTGATATCGTCGGTCAAACTAGACGGTCAAACGTTGTGTAAAACTCTTTTCGGAAATATAAATCTCGACAATTTGGATTACTTATCATGTTGGTAAGTTTTAATTTATGTAAATATTAATCTTATAAGTATAGAACGATCGAAAAAAAATGCGGGTCAACTTTAGGGTTTTTGCTTATCGTGTCGGAACCATATAGAGATTAGAGTTTAAATTTGGTCGGAAATTTCCGGGTCGTTACACATCCCCAATTCATCCAGAATAGATGATGGCTGATTGGTTCGTTTGTTCCGGTTACGCTGCCTTGGGAGCTTGAAGAGTTTGAGAAATTCATATTATATGTTTGGAATAGGGTTTGATATGAAATGGGTATTGAATACCGAATGATATATTCGTCTCCTTGAATACGTATTTATTGTAGTGACCCGAACTTTTCCATGTTTATATATATTAATTGAGATTGATATTTACATGATTAAATGTTTCCAACATGTTAAGCAATCAAACTTGTTAAGACTTGATTAATTGAAATATGTTTCATATAGACAATTGACCACCCAAGTTGACCGGTGATTCACGAACGTTAAAACTTGTAAAAACTATATGATGACATACATATGGTTATATATATAGTTAACATGATATTATGATAAGTAAACATATCATTAAGTATATTAACAATGAACTACATATGTAAAAACAAGACTACTAACTTAATGATTTTGAAACGAGACATATATGTAACGATTATCGTTGTAAAGACATTTAATGTATATATATCATATTAAGAGATATTCATACATGATAATATCATGATAATATAATAATTTAAAATCTCATTTGATATTATAAACATTGGGTTAACAACATTTAACAAGATCGTTAACCTAAAGGTTTCAAAACAACACTTACATGTAACGACTAACGATGACTTAACGACTCAGTTAAAATGTATATACATGTAGTGTTTTAATATGTACTTATACACTTTTGAAAGACTTCAATACACTTATCAAAATACTTCTACTTAACAAAAATGCTTACAATTACATCCTCGTTCAGTTTCATCAACAATTCTACTCGTACGCACCCGTATTCGTACTCGTATAATACACAGCTTTTAGATGTATGTACTATTGGTAGATACACTCCAATGATCAGCTCTTAGCAGCCCATGTGAGTCACCTAACACATGTGGGAACCATCATTTCGCAACTAGCATGAAATATCTCATAAAATTACAAAAATATGAGTAATCATTCATGACTTATTTACATGAAAACAAAATAACATATCCTTTATATCTAATCCATACACCAACGACCAAAAACACCTACAAACACTTTCATTCTTCAATTTTCTTCATCTAATTGATCTCTCTCAAGTTCTATCTTCAAGTTCTAAGTGTTCTTCATAAATTCCAAAAGTTCTAGTTTCATAAAATCAAGAATACTTTCAAGTTTGCTAGCTCACTTCCAATCTTGTAAGGTGATCATCCAACCTCAAGAAATCTTTGTTTCTTACAGTAGGTTATCATTCTAATACAAGGTAATAATCATATTCAAACTTTGGTTCAATTTCTATAACTATAACAATCTTATTTCAAGTGATGATCTTACTTGAACTTGTTTTCGTGTCATGATTTTGCTTCAAGAACTTTGAGCCATCCAAGGATCCATTGAAGCTAGATCCATTTTTCTCTTTTCCAGTAGGTTCATCCAAGGAACTTAAGGTAGTAATGATGTTCATAACATCATTCGATTCATACATATAAAGCTATCTTATTCGAAGGTTTAAACTTGTAATCACTAGAACATAGTTTAGTTAATTCTAAACTTGTTCGCAAACAAAAGTTAATCCTTCTAACTTGACTTTTAAAATCAACTAAACACATGTTCTATATCTATATGATATGCTAACTTAATGATTTAAAACCTGGAAACACGAAAAACACCGTAAAACCGGATTTACGCCGTCGTAGTAACACCGCGGGCTGTTTTGGGTTAGTTAATTAAAAACTATGATAAACTTTGATTTAAAAGTTGTTATTCTGAGAAAATGATTTTTATTATGAACATGAAACTATATCCAAAAATTATGGTTAAACTCAAAGTGGAAGTATGTTTTCTAAAATGGTCATCTAGACGTCGTTCTTTCGACTGAAATGACTACCTTTACAAAAACGACTTGTAACTTATTTTTCCGACTAGAAACCTATACTTTTTTTGTTTAGATTCATAAAATAGAGTTCAATATGAAACCATAGCAATTTGATTCACTCAAAACGGATTTAAAATGAAGAAGTTATGGGTAAAACAAGATTGGATAATTTTTCTCATTTTAGCTACGTGAAAATTGGTAACAAATCTATTCCAACCATAACTTAATCAACTTGTATTATATATTATGTAATCTTGAGATACCATAGACACGTATACAATGTTTCGACCTATCATGTCGACACATCTATATATATTTCGGAACAACCATAGACACTCTATATGTGAATGTTGGAGTTAGCTATACAGGGTTGAGGTTGATTCCAAAATATATATAGTTTGAGTTGTGATCAATACTGAGATACGTATACACTGGGTCGTGGATTGATTCAAGATAATATTTATCGATTTATTTCTGTACATCTAACTGTGGACAACTAGTTGTAGGTTACTAACTAGGACAGCTGACTTAATAAACTTAAAACATCAAAATATATTAAAAGTGTTGTAAATATATTTTGAACATACTTTGATATATATGTATATATTGTTATAGGTTCGTGAATCAACCAGTGGCCAAGTCTTACTTCCCGACGAAGTAAAAATCTGTGAAAGTGAGTTATAGTCCCACTTTTAAAATCTAATATTTTTGGGATGAGAATACATGCAGGTTTTATAAATGATTTACAAAATAGACACAAGTACGTGAAACTACATTCTATGGTTGAATTATCGAAATCGAATATGCCCCTTTTTATTAAGTCTGGTAATCTAAGAATTAGGGAACAGACACCCTAATTGACGCGAATCCTAAAGATAGATCTATTGGGCCTAACAAACCCCATCCAAAGTACCGGATGCTTTAGTACTTCGAAATTTATATCATATCCGAAGGGTGTCCCGGAATGATGGGGATATTCTTATATATGCATCTTGTTATTGTCGGTTACCAGGTGTTCACCATATGAATGATTTTTATCTCTATGTATGGGATGTGTATTGAAATATGAAATCTTGTGGTCTATTGTTACGATTTGATATATATAGGTTAAACCTATAACTCACCAACATTTTTGTTGACGTTTTAAGCATGTTTATTCTCAGGTGATTATTAAGAGCTTCCGCTGTCGCATACTTAAATAAGGACAAGATTTGGAGTCCATGCTTGTATGATATTGTGTAAAAACTGCATTCAAGAAACTTATTTTGTTGTAACATATTTGTATTGTAAACCATTATGTAATGGTCGTGTGTAAACAGGATATTTTAGATTATCATTATTTGATAATCTACGTAAAGCTTTTTAAACCTTTATTGATGAAATAAAGGTTATGGTTTGTTTAAAAATGAATGCAGTCTTTGAAAAACGTCTCATATAGAGGTCAAAACCTCGCAACGAAATCAATTAATATGGAACGTTTTTAATCAATAAGAACGGGACATTTCAGTTGGTATCCGAGCGTTGGTCTTAGAGAACCAGAAAATTTGCATTAGTGTGTCTTATCGAGTTTGTTAGGATGCATTAGTGAGTCTGGACTTCGACCGTGTTTTCTTTAAAAATGATTGCTTAACATTTTTGTTGGAAACTATATATTTTTAACATATGAATATTATGTGATATATTAATCTCTTAACGTGTTTGATATTATGTGATAGATGTCTACCTCTAGAACAAGTCCCATTGACTCACCTAATAATAATGAAGAGTCAAATGTAAATTGGAATGATTTGTGGACTGATTCACAAGTTCCCGAAGAGGAACCGGAAGAAGAGTCGGAACCGGAAGAAGAGTCGGAACCGGAAGAAGAATCGGAACCGGAAGAAGAATCGGAACCGGTGGGGGAAATAATAAAACGGTTAAGTAAAAGAAAATCCTCAACCAACCGACCAAAGTTAATTATGGTCAATGGTGTTTCCGCCAAGGAAGCAAAATATTGGGAGGATTACCAATTCTCCGATGAATCGGATTTCGACGAGAATTCCGATGATGTTATAGAAATTACCCCAACTGAATTTAAAAAGGCAAAAGAAAATAATAAGGGAAAGGGCATAAAAATAGAGAAATCTAATTCCAACCCCGATGAACTTTATATGTATCGTCAACCCCCGAAGTCCTTAAGTTGTAACAATGACCCGGGAACCTCTAAACCACCAGGTTTTTCTAAACCAATGTGGACAACGACGGCTCGTATTAGGGGAACATCATATATCCCTAGAAACTTGGCAAAACGAACCAAAACCGAAGAAGAAGAAATGAGCGAGTCGGAATAAGATAGTTGTATTCGTGTGGTGTAATATATGGAATATAGTGTTCTTATGCTTTATGATATATGTAAAAATTGCTTGTATTAATAAGTATTTTTTTTATGAATCTAACTCTTGTCTATTTTATAGTTTAAAAACACAAAATGGATAGACAACCCAATATTTTAAGAGACCTACCCGGAGACATGATTGATGAAATCTTGTCTAGAGTCGGCCAGAATTCTTCGGCACAACTATTTAAGGCGAGATCAGTTTGTAAGACATTCGAAGAACGTTCCAAGAATGTCTTGGTTTATAAGAGACTTTCGTTTGAAAGATGGGGGATATCACATTGGGAAACCCATAAGTTACGATGTGTTTACTTTGACGCATATATTGCGGGGAACCCAAATGCTATTTTACGCAACGGGTTAAGAAATTATTTTGACTCAATATATCCGAATATTGGACTTCGTGATTTAGAAAAAGCGGCTAACATGCAACATAAAGAAGCATGTTATGCTTACGGATTAGTAATGTTCGCTTCTCACCAAAGTGAGAACAAGAACATCGGGCTACAACTATTAAACAAAACGTTTCCACAAGTGACGGAGTCGGTAATTGGGGTAAGAAATGAGGTTTTTAGATTATTACGGGACTGTTGGACATTACGTAACCCTCGTCCCTTTGATGACGTTACAACACGCTGTCTTATCAACGGCCATAACGGTTATGTTGCACAAGACCAAGGATGGGAAGTAGTCCTAGTAAAACCAGAATGCATGACTTGTTTCTGGACGTATGAATTACGTGTCTTTATTGCCTTTGCCGAACGACTTGTGTACTAGCTAGAAATGTCTTCACAACTATCTTGTATCAAAGTTATTGTGTGCTATATTTCATGCTTTATGTAAAATAAGCGGTATTGTAAGTTTGTAAAATATTGTATAAAAGTTTGAACGCGAAATATTATTACAATCAGTTTTTCATATAGAATTGTAGTAGTTGAATTGTATATTAGCTACTAAGTATGAACTTAACGGGTAGGTACTACCCGAATTTAAACTTATAAAATGCTAATATGAAGAAAAAGCTTTTATAAATGAGTTCATATTATGCTACGAAATACTATTAACTACTCTTAATATTCTGTATGATTAACTTGTTCCATTTAACTATTTTGAAGGAAATGGCACCGACTACTCGACATACCGTGAATATGAATGAAGAGGAATTCCGTACTTTTCTAGCTTCTCACATAGCCGCAGTACAGGCTGCGCTACATACCAACAATAACCTTGGATCTAGCAGTACAGGAAATCGTGTAGGATGCACCTACAAAGAATTCACTGCCTGCAAACCTTTGGAATTTGATGGAACCGAAGGACCGATCGGATTGAAACGGTGGACCGAGAAGGTTGAATCGGTGTTTGCCATAAGTAAGTGTACTGAAGAGGATAAAGTGAAGTACGCTACGCATACCTTCACAGGTTCTGCGTTAACATGGTGGAATACCTATCTAGAGCAAGTGGGACAAGATGATGCGTACGCACTACCGTGGTCAGCATTCAAGCACTTGATGAACGAGAAGTACCGTCCCAGAACCGAGGTCAATAAGCTCAAGACAGAACTTAGAGGGTTACGAACCCAAGGATTTGATATTACCACGTACGAAAGACGATTCACAGAATTGTGCCTATTGTGTCCGGGAGCATTCGAAGATGAGGAAGAGAAGATCGACGCGTTTGTGAAAGGATTACCGGAAAGAATCCAAGAAGATATAAGTTCACACGAGCCCGCCTCCATACAACAGGCATGTAGAATGGCTCACAAACTAGTGAACCAGATTGAAGAAAGAATTAAAGAACAGACTGCTGAAGAGGCCAATGTGAAGCAAGTCAAAATAAAGTGGGAGGAAAACGGTGATAAGAATCACCAATACAACAACAACAGCAATTACAACAATAATCGCAACAATTATCCCAACAATCGCAACATCAATCGCAACTACAACAAACGGCCCAACAACAACAACAACAACAACAACAACAGCAACTACAACAATCATCCCAACAACAATAATAACCGCAACAACAACAACAATCAGAAGCAACTATGCCAAAGGTGTGAAAAGAATCACTCGGGATTCTGCACCAAATTTTGCAACAAGTGTAAAAGAAATGGTCATAGCGCGGTGAAGTGTGAGGTCTACGGACCAGGGGTTAATAGAACGAAAGGAACAAATGGTGTCGGAACGAGTAATGGCGGAGCAAGTAGTGTCGGAGCAAGTTATGCCAATGTAGTTTGTTATAAATGTGGAAAACCAGGCCACATTATTAGAAATTGCCCGAACCAGGAGAACACGAATGGACAAGGCCGCGGAAGAGTTTTCAATATTAATGCGGCAGAGGCACAGGAAGACCCGGAGCTTGTTACGGGTACGTTTCTTATTGACAATAAATCTGCTTACGTTTTATTTGATTCGGGTGCGGATAGAAGCTATATGAGTAGAGATTTTTGTGCTAAATTAAGTTGTCCATTGACGCCTTTGGATAGTAAATTTTTACTCGAATTAGCAAATGGTAAATTAATTTCAGCAGATAATATATGTCGGAATCGAGAAATTAAACTGGTTAGCGAAACATTTAAGATTGATTTGATACCAGTAGAGTTAGGGAGTTTTGATGTGATAATCGGTATGGACTGGTTGAAAGAAGTGAAAGCGGAGATCGTTTGTTACAAAAATGCAATTCGCATTATACGAGAAAAAGGAAAACCCTTAATGGTGTACGGAGAAAAGGGCAACACGAAGCTACATCTTATTAGTAATTTGAAAGCACAAAAACTAATAAGAAAAGGTTGCTATGCTGTTCTAGCACACGTCGAGAAAGTACAAACTGAAGAAAAGAGCATCAATGATGTTCCCGTCGCAAAAGAATTTCCTGATGTATTTCCGAAAGAATTACCGGGATTACCCCCACATCGATCCGTTGAATTTCAAATAGATCTTGTACCAGGAGCTGCACCAATAGCTCGTGCTCCTTACAGACTCGCACCCAGCGAGATGAAAGAACTACAAAGCCAATTACAAGAACTTTTAGAGCGTGGTTTCATTCGACCAAGCACATCACCGTGGGGAGCTCCTGTTTTGTTTGTCAAGAAGAAAGATGGTACATTCAGGTTGTGTATCGACTACCGAGAGTTGAACAAACTTACCATCAAGAACCGCTACCCACTACCGAGAATCGATGACTTATTTGATCAACTACAAGGCTCGTCTGTTTATTCAAAGATTGACTTACGTTCCGGGTATCATCAAATGCGGGTGAAAGAAGATGATATTCCAAAGACTGCTTTCAGAACACGTTACGGTCATTACGAGTTTATGGTCATGCCGTTTGGTTTAACTAATGCACCAGCTGTGTTCATGGACCTTATGAACCGAGTGTGTGGACCATACCTTGACAAGTTTGTCATTGTTTTCATTGATGACATACTTATTTACTCAAAGAATGACCAAGAACACGGTGAACATTTGAGAAAGGTGTTAGAAGTATTGAGGAAGGAAGAATTGTACGCTAAGTTTTCAAAGTGTGCATTTTGGTTGGAAGAAGTTCAATTCCTCGGTCACATAGTGAACAAAGAAGGTATTAAGGTGGATCCGGCAAAGATAGAAACTGTTGAAAAGTGGGAAACCCCGAAAACTCCAAAACACATACGCCAGTTTTTAGGACTAGCTGGTTACTACAGAAGGTTCATTCAAGACTTTTCCAGAATAGCAAAACCCTTGACTGCATTAACGCATAAAGGGAAGAAATTTGAATGGAATGATGAACAAGAGAAAGCGTTTCAGTTATTGAAGAAAAAGCTAACTACGGCACCTATATTGTCATTGCCTGAAGGGAATGATGATTTTGTGATTTATTGTGATGCATCAAAGCAAGGTCTCGGTTGTGTATTAATGCAACGAACGAAGGTGATTGCTTATGCGTCTAGACAATTGAAGATTCACGAACAAAATTATACGACGCATGATTTGGAATTAGGCGGGGTTGTTTTTGCATTAAAGACTTGGAGGCACTACTTATATGGAGTCAATAGTATTATATATACCGACCACAAAAGTCTTCAACACATATTTAATCAGAAACAACTGAATATGAGGCAGCGTAGGTGGATTGAATTATTGAATGATTACGACTTTGAGATTCGTTACCACCCGGGGAAGGCAAATGTGGTAGCCGATGCCTTGAGCAGGAAGGACAGAGAACCCATTCGAGTAAAATCTATGAATATAATGATTCATAATAACCTTACTACTCAAATAAAGGAGGCACAACAAGGAGTTTTAAAAGAGGGAAATTTAAAGGATGAAATACCCAAAGGATCGGAGAAGCATCTTAATATTCGGGAAGAAGGAACCCGGTATAGGGCTGAAAGGATTTGGGTACCAAAATTTGGAGATATGAGAGAAATGGTACTTAGAGAAGCTCATAAAACCAGATACTCAATACATCCTGGAACGGGGAAGATGTACAAGGATCTCAAGAAACATTTTTGGTGGCCGGGTATGAAAGCCGATGTTGCTAAATATGTAGGAGAATGTTTGACGTGTTCTAAGGTCAAAGCTGAGCATCAGAAACCATCAGGTCTACTTCAACAACCCGAAATCCCGGAATGGAAATGGGAAAACATTACCATGGATTTCATCACTAAATTGCCAAGGACTGCAAGTGGTTTTGATACTATTTGGGTAATAGTTGATCGTCTCACCAAATCAGCACACTTCCTGCCAATAAGAGAAGATGACAAGATGGAGAAGTTAGCACGACTGTATTTGAAGGAAGTCGTCTCCAGACATGGAATACCAATCTCTATTATCTCTGATAGGGATGGCAGATTTATTTCAAGATTCTGGCAGACATTACAGCAAGCATTAGGAACTCGTCTAGACATGAGTACTGCCTATCATCCACAAACTGATGGGCAGAGCGAAAGGACGATACAAACGCTTGAAGACATGCTACGAGCATGTGTTATTGATTTCGGAAACAGTTGGGATCGACATCTACCGTTAGCAGAATTTTCCTACAACAACAGCTACCATTCAAGCATTGAGATGGCGCCGTTTGAAGCACTTTATGGTAGAAAGTGCAGGTCTCCGATTTGTTGGAGTGAAGTGGGGGATAGACAGATTACGGGTCCGGAGATTATACAAGAAACTACCGAGAAGATCATCCAAATTCAACAACGGTTGAAAACCGCCCAAAGTCGACAAAAGAGCTACGCTGACATTAAAAGAAAAGATATAGAATTTGAAATTGGAGAGATGGTCATGCTTAAAGTTTCACCTTGGAAAGGCGTTGTTCGATTTGGTAAACGAGGGAAATTAAATCCAAGGTATATTGGACCATTCAAGATTATTGATCGTGTCGGACCAGTAGCTTACCGACTTGAGTTACCTCAACAACTCGCGGCTGTACATAACACTTTCCACGTCTCGAATTTGAAGAAATGTTTTGCTAAAGAAGATCTCACTATTCCGTTAGATGAAATCCAAATCAACGAAAAACTCCAATTCATCGAAGAACCCGTCGAAATAATGGATCGTGAGGTTAAAAGACTTAAGCAAAACAAGATACCAATTGTTAAGGTTCGATGGAATGCTCGTAGAGGACCCGAGTTCACCTGGGAGCGTGAAGATCAGATGAAGAAGAAATACCCGCATCTATTTCCAGAAGATTCGTCAACACCTTCAACAGCTTAAAATTTCGGGACGAAATTTATTTAACGGGTAGGTACTGTAGTGACCCGAACTTTTCCATGTTTATATATATTAATTGAGATTGATATTTACATGATTAAATGTTTCCAACATGTTAAGCAATCAAACTTGTTAAGACTTGATTAATTGAAATATGTTTCATATAGACAATTGACCACCCAAGTTGACCGGTGATTCACGAACGTTAAAACTTGTAAAAACTATATGATGACATATATATGGTTATATATATAGTTAACATGATATTATGATAAGTAAACATATCATTAAGTATATTAACAATGAACTACATATGTAAAAACAAGACTACTAACTAAATGATTTTGAAACGAGACATATATGTAACGATTATCGTTGTAAAGACATTTAATGTATATATATCATATTAAGAGATATTCATACATGATAATATCATGATAATATAATAATTTAAAATCTCATTTGATATTATAAACATTGGGTTAACAACATTTAACAAGATCGTTAACCTAAAGGTTTCAAAACAACACTTACATGTAACGACTAACGATGACTTAACGACTCAGTTAAAATGTATATACATGTAGTGTTTTAATATGTACTTATACACTTTTGAAAGACTTCAATACACTTATCAAAATACTTCTACTTAACAAAAATGCTTACAATTACATCCTCGTTCAGTTTCATCAACAATTCTACTCGTACGCACCCGTATTCGTACTCGTATAATACACAGCTTTTAGATGTATGTACTATTGGTAGATACACTCCAATGATCAGCTCTTAGCAGCCCATGTGAGTCACCTAACACATGTGGGAACCATCATTTCGCAACTAGCATGAAATATCTCATAAAATTACAAAAATATGAGTAATCATTCATGACTTATTTACATGAAAACAAAATAACATATCCTTTATATCTAATCCATACACCAACGACCAAAAACACCTACAAACACTTTCATTCTTCAATTTTCTTCATCTAATTGATCTCTCTCAAGTTCTATCTTCAAGTTCTAAGTGTTCTTCATAAATTCCAAAAGTTCTAGTTTCATAAAATCAAGAATACTTTCAAGTTTGCTAGCTCACTTCCAATCTTGTAAGGTGATCATCCAACCTCAAGAAATCTTTGTTTCTTACAGTAGGTTATCATTCTAATACAAGGTAATAATCATATTCAAACTTTGGTTCAATTTCTATAACTATAACAATCTTATTTCAAGTGATGATCTTACTTGAACTTGTTTTCGTGTCATGATTTTGCTTCAAGAACTTTGAGCCATCCAAGGATCCATTGAAGCTAGATCCATTTTTCTCTTTTCCAGTAGGTTCATCCAAGGAACTTAAGGTAGTAATGATGTTCATAACATCATTCGATTCATACATATAAAGCTATCTTATTCGAAGGTTTAAACTTGTCATCACTAGAACATAGTTTAGTTAATTCTAAACTTGTTCGCAAACAAAAGTTAATCCTTCTAACTTGACTTTTAAAATCAACTAAACACATGTTCTATATCTATATGATATGCTAACTTAATGATTTAAAACCTGGAAACACGAAAAACACCGTAAAACCGGATTTACGCCGTCGTAGTAACACCGCGGGCTGTTTTGGGTTAGTTAATTAAAAACTATGATAAACTTTGATTTAAAAGTTGTTATTCTGAGAAAATGATTTTTATTATGAACATGAAACTATATCCAAAAATTATGGTTAAACTCAAAGTGGAAGTATGTTTTCTAAAATGGTCATCTAGACGTCGTTCTTTCGACTGAAATGACTACCTTTACAAAAACGACTTGTAACTTATTTTTCCGACTAGAAACCTATACTTTTTTTGTTTAGATTCATAAAATAGAGTTCAATATGAAACCATAGCAATTTGATTCACTCAAAACGGATTTAAAATGAAGAAGTTATGGGTAAAACAAGATTGGATAATTTTTCTCATTTTAGCTACGTGAAAATTGGTAACAAATCTATTCCAACCATAACTTAATCAACTTGTATTATATATTATGTAATCTTGAGATACCATAGACACGTATACAATGTTTCGACCTATCATGTCGACACATCTATATATATTTCGGAACAACCATAGACACTCTATATGTGAATGTTGGAGTTAGCTATACAGGGTTGAGGTTGATTCCAAAATATATATAGTTTGAGTTGTGATCAATACTGAGATACGTATACACTGGGTCGTGGATTGATTCAAGATAATATTTATCGATTTATTTCTGTACATCTAACTGTGGACAACTAGTTGTAGGTTACTAACGAGGACAGCTGACTTAATAAACTTAAAACATCAAAATATATTAAAAGTGTTGTAAATATATTTTGAACATACTTTGATATATATGTATATATTGTTATAGGTTCGTGAATCAACCAGTGGCCAAGTCTTACTTCCCGACGAAGTAAAAATCTGTGAAAGTGAGTTATAGTCCCACTTTTAAAATCTAATATTTTTGGGATGAGAATACATGCAGGTTTTATAAATGATTTACAAAATAGACACAAGTACGTGAAACTACATTCTATGGTTGAATTATCGAAATCGAATATGCCCCTTTTTATTAAGTCTGGTAATCTAAGAATTAGGGAACAGACACCCTAATTGACGTGAATCCTAAAGATAGATCTATTGGGCCTAACAAACCCCATCCAAAGTACCGGATGCTTTAGTACTTCGAAATTTATATCATATCTGAAGGGTGTCCCGGAATGATGGGGATATTCTTATATATGCATCTTGTTATTGTCGGTTACCAGGTGTTCACCATATGAATGATTTTTATCTCTATGTATGGGATGTGTATTGAAATATGAAATCTTGTGGTCTATTGTTACGATTTGATATATATAGGTTAAACCTATAACTCGCCAACATTTTTGTTGACGTTTTAAGCATGTTTATTCTCAGGTGATTATTAAGAGCTTCCGCTGTCGCATACTTAAATAAGGACAAGATTTGGAGTCCATGCTTGTATGATATTGTGTAAAAACTGCATTCAAGAAACTTATTTTGTTGTAACATATTTGTATTGTAAACCATTATGTAATGGTCGTGTGTAAACAGGATATTTTAGATTATCATTATTTGATAATCTACGTAAAGCTTTTTAAACCTTTATTGATGAAATAAAGGTTATGGTTTGTTTAAAAATGAATGCAGTCTTTGAAAAACGTCTCATATAGAGGTCAAAACCTCGCAACGAAATCAATTAATATGGAACGTTTTTAATCAATAAGAACGGGACATTTCATTTATAGCAAAAAGATTTCCGTAATTTACGGAGGAAATTCAGGATAAGTGGTAGACAAAGTTTATAGACATGATAATATATGATAAGATATGATGTGTCATCCATTTATGTAATAATGGTGGTATGACGTGTTGAGATTTGTAACCAGATATTGATTAAAGAATTTCAATTCGTATACTGTGATAACCCAATAATATTTTCCGGTTCGCAAACCGATGCATAAAGGCATAAGATACGTGAGTGTTTGAAGTAGTAGCAGGAGCTTGTGGACGAACCGTTATCTTCAATAACATATAGATGTTTGATAAACTTGATAGGTCATAAGTTTGAAAAAAAAAATTAAGTGGAATAAAGATGAATATGATATAAACGAAAC
Organism: Rutidosis leptorrhynchoides; assembly: GCF_046630445.1. Taxonomy (NCBI): domain Eukaryota; kingdom Viridiplantae; phylum Streptophyta; class Magnoliopsida; order Asterales; family Asteraceae; genus Rutidosis; species Rutidosis leptorrhynchoides. The sequence continues at coordinate 208,459,439 of NC_092340.1, forward strand.
ACTTTATTTTATTAAGAACAAGGCTTTAAACAAGCCTTCTTATTACACGATTCGGGGATAGAAATAGTTTAAGGCCTAGCCTTTGCATAGACAAGGAATTGGAAAAATAATCTAGGAAATATTAAGATTGAAGTAATCTTCATATTTCTTCTTCTCATCCTCCACCTTCTTCATAAACTCATCAACTTTCTTGTTCCTCACCTTTTGTTTCACATGCAGGAACTCGAGATTATCATAAAGGTTAGAAACTTCATTGTTGATTACATGGTACTTGTGGTCCCTTATAGAAAGTTGATTATTCACGCGGTTTTCCTCCATCTTCAATCTAAGGTCAACATCTTCTCTTAGGCAAGAGAGAGATTGCTTCCCCAATCGGGTATTTCTATCACCTTCATACTTCACCAACTTTATCTCTTTCTTTAGTTCAGCATTTTCCTCCATGAGCTTCTTGATCGCTAGGTCTTTTTCCTTCATTTGAAAATCGATCCTTGCAATATGGCGAATTAGGTCATCGGTAGTTTTTCGCAGAGAACCGATGCCTGCTGCTTCATCTGGGAGAAAATAATCATAGATATGGCGGTCATTAGAAGGAAGAACCACCATAAAAAGATTCCTCGTGTATCATCTGTAGCAAAATTATGTTCGTACTTGGCATCAACTTCATCGTAGAAAGGAGATCGGGATCTTTTCTTTGACGGCCCAGTTTCTTCAAAACATTTCCTCTTGTCTTTATTCCTTGGGGTTGAATAGTATTCAGGAGACCCATGTAACTTTAGAGTAGTATTTGGGCTATAATTTGGTGAGGGAGGACCACCAAAGTCATAAGGTGGACTTTGGACTGGTCTTTCTGTGGAAGACCTTTCAGTATCTTTTTCGGTTGGCTTGAAAAGATTCATTTTGGTCGTTTGATGATAATTAGACATCCTATGTCATAACCCGTCCTTAACCATAAGAACGTGTTAGATAACGTATGATTTCATTGCGAGGTATTGACCTCTATATGCGACATTTTTAAAAGAGAAACTGCATATATTATACATTACAAACCATAACCATTATTTTTGTTACAAGCTTTAGACAATAAAAAGATGATTATCGTTTAGCGATAATCTTCGACTTACAAACTTTAAATATAATGATAACAACACGATTTCGAGCATATTTTACAACACAAATCCTTGGGTATGCAGTTTTATTTTTGACACAAATATGCGTACGCAAGATCCTGCTCAAATTCAACATAATGCAGCGGAAACTTCTAATTATCACCTGAGAATAAACATGTTTAAAACGTCAACATAAAGTTGGTGAGATATAGGTTTAGTGCCGGCAGCAATATATATATAGACCACAAGATTTCATATATAAACAGTTTAATAAAAATATTCTAAGTGGTTGAGCACTTGGTAACCATACTTAACATTTAATCACGTCGCATATTCCCTTTATTATGAAATCTTACTACACCGTACCAAGTGTAGTCACGAAACGAAGTACTGTGCAACCGTTGAATACTGGTCGTCCAGTCCGGTTGGGGTTGTCAGGCCCGATAGATCTATCAACAGGATTCGCGTTTACAATACCGCTGTAAATATTAGTTACCAAGCTACAGGGAAGTATGCCAGTGGTACAACTCAACGTAGAATATATTTTTCAGTTACTTGTGTCCATAACGTAAAACATAAAATACATGTATTCTCATCCCGAAATATTTAGAGTTTAAAAGTGGGACTATATACTCACTTTCGTCTTGAAGATATATATATAATTTGACTTGGTCTCCGGTTGATATCACGAACCTATCCATATATAATATATCAATACCTTTTCTTTTTAAACAAACGTCACATATATATACTTGTTATACTTTTAATACTTTGAATAATTCCTTAGTCCGTAGTTAGCAGTTCGTTGTTAGTAATTCAATTTTAATGGTTCATTTTTAGATGTTTAATATACCCGCAATGAAATAAATAAAACCCCCAACAAAATAAATAAAACCCCATCGTATATGTATTGGTCGAGATTAATCTTGACCCATGGTACCGGTGTTGTCAAATGACGTGTTGCGTACATAAAGTACCGGTGTTGTCAAATGACGTGTTGCGTACAATCATGGGATCTTATGATTAATCTTCTCGTGTTGTTTACGGGTGATCCTGAACCATATAAAATTGAATTATAAGTACATATATATAAAATATCATGTTAACTTAAAAAGATGTGATTTATTTAATTTTTTTCCCAATTATTTTCGTGGCTAAACTAGTCTTGGATATCCGATTTTGTTTCGGTCATAGTTTCTTCGTTACAACTCCGTTTTCGTTGATTCAACTTGCCATCTCCTTGGATCGAGTCCCTCTTTAAGACTATGAACTGTAAATACCTTAGTTTGTATTCAAAATCACACGGCATAGGTCAAACTTTAGTGAAACTTATGAAGTTAATCATTTTTCATCATGTAAACAACCTCAAATGATTATTTTTCTAAAAATACTTATACTTTGAGTTAAATCATGAAATTTTTATGTGTTATCATATTCATAGTAAAAATCATTTTTCCAGAAAATAAACCTCCAATTCAAAGTTTAAGATGGTTTTTAATTATCCAACCCAAAACAGCCCCCGGTTGCACTCCGACGTCGTAAATTCAGTTTTTAAGGTGTTCTTTGAAAAACCAAGTTATACCTTGTTAAGTTAGCATATAATTAAGATATGTTACAGGTCTTGAAGTATTTTAAAAGTTAAGTTAGAAGGATCTATTTAGTTTGCGAACAAGTTTGAAATCATTCAAACTATGTTCTAGTTTATAAACTCTTATATATATAGCTTTAAATATATGAATTGAAAAAGAGTTGAAGTAGAGTTTTTACCTCAAGTTTAAAATGTAAAGTTGCTGGAAAGAAGTAGTAAAATAAAAGTTGAGAGAGTTCTTGCAAGTGTGTGTGAAAATTGGAAGTAAAATTTGGAAAATGAATGTGTAAAAATGAGTTAGAAATGGTGCTTATTTATAGGCTTGAAAATTTGGTTTTTAGTGAAAATATCTAAGATAAGTTAAAATTTATTATGTCATGAATGACATATTATTCCAATAATTGAAGATTTCTATTGGTATATACCAATAGTAAATACTTCTAGAAGCTGTGTATAGTACCCTAGATATACGTATAGGATTATTGAGGAAACGGAACGAGAATTCAAATATAACTATCTTTTGTAAATATACTTATATTGTTTTATGTATAAAAGCCCTTTAAAAATGATTAAATACATTACTTATACGATATATGTATAAACATTATAAATCATCAGTATTTATGTCAAATAACGTTACGTAGGTTATTGTTTTGAAAACTTAAGTTAGTAGTTTCAAAATATACTTATGACTTTTTGTTATTAATACAAAATGAGATATTAAAACATCCTTAGATCATGTTAAATATGTATGTATAATTATCATATATTGTATAGTTCGTGATATCATCGGTCAAACTAGACGGTCAAACGTTGTGTAAAACTCTTTTCAAAAACATAAGTCTCAACAATTTGGATTGCTTATCATGTTGGTAAGGTTTAATTTATGTAAATATTAATCTCATAAGTATAGAACGATCGGAAAAGTGCGGGTCGTTACAGTACCTACCCGTTAAATAAATTTCGTCCCGAAATTTTAAAATTGTACCTATTTTGCGTCATCGAGAAACAAGTGTGGATACTTTTGTTTCATCTGATCCTCTCGTTCCCAAGTAAACTCAGGACCTCTTCGAGCATTCCAACGAACCTTAACGATTGGTATGTTGCTCTGCTTGAGCTGTTTAACTTCACGATCCATGATTTCGATTGGTTCTTCGATGAATTGTAGTTTCTCATCGACATGGATTTCTTCAAGAGGAATGGTGAGGTCTTCCTTTGCAAGACACTTCTTAAGGTTTGAGACGTGAAAGGTATTGTGTACTCCGGCGAGTTGTTGCGGTAACTCGAGTCGATAAGCTACCGGTCCAATGCGTTCGATGATCTTGAACGGGCCTACGTACCTTGGGTTCAGTTTACCCCTTTTGCCGAAACGTATTACACCTTTCCATGGTGACACTTTTAACATAACCATGTCACCGATCTGAAACTCTAATGGTTTCCTTCGAACATCGGCGTAGCTCTTTTGGCGACTACGGGCTGTTTTCAATCTCTCCTTGATTTGTACAATCTTCTCAGTCGTTTCGTGTATGATCTCGGGACCCGTTAATTGTTGATCTCCTACTTCATTCCAACAGATAGGAGATCTACACTTCCTTCCATACAATGCTTCAAATGGCGCAGCTCCAATGCTCGCATGATAACTATTATTATACGAGAATTCTGCTAACGGTAGATATTTATCCCATCCGTTTCCAAAATCGATCACACATGCCCTGAGCATGTCTTCAAGAGTCTGAATTGTTCTTTCACTCTGCCCGTCGGTTTGCGGATGATATGTGGTACTCATATCCAAACGAGTTCCTAGTGCCTCCTGCAGTGATTGCCAGAACTTTGAGGTAAATCTACTATCACGATCGGATATAATGGAAATAGGTATTCCATGCCTTGAAACAATTTCCTTTATATACAATCGTAATAGTTTCTCCATTCTATCCGTTTCCTTTATAGGCAAGAAATGGGCAGATTTGGTAAGACGATCAACAATCACCCAAATGGTGTCGTATCCCCAGGCAGTCTTTGGTAACTTCGTGATGAAATCCATGGTAATACCATCCCATTTCCATTCTGGGATTTCTGGTTGTTGAAGTAACCCTGATGGTTTCTGGTGTTCTGCCTTGACTTTGGAACAAGTTAAACATTCCCCAACATATGTTGTAACGTCTGTCTTTAAATTAGGCCACCAATAATGTGTCTTAAGATCTTGGTACATCTTTCCAACTCCAGGATGTATCGAGTATCTTGTCTTATGTGCCTCATTTAATATCAACTTCCTTAATCCACCCAACATCGGTACCCAAATACGATTTGCAAAATATCGAATTCCATCTTCCCGCATAACGAGTTGCTTCTCATACTTCTTCATTATTTCATTTCCTATATTTTCTTTAGTAAGTGCTTCTCGTTGAACTTCTTTGATTTGTGAGTTGAGATTCATGCGAATTTTTATGTTCATCGCTCGTACTCGAATTGGTTCTCGTTCCTTTCTGCTTAAAGCATCGGCCACCACGTTCGCCTTCCCGGGATGATAACGAATTTCACAATCATAGTCGTTTATTAACTCGACCCACCTACGTTGTCTCATGTTCAGCTGTTTCTGATCAAAAATATGTTGAAGGCTTTTATGATCAGTAAACACAGTGCATTTAACCCCATACAAGTAGTGTCTCCATATCTTCAATGCAAACACGACTGCTCCCAGTTCTAGATCATGCGTCGTATAATTCCGCTCGTGAATCTTCAATTGTCGGGATGCGTATGCAATAACTTTCTTTCGTTGCGTAAGAACGCAACCAAAACCTTGTCGCGAAGCGTCACAATATATTTCAAAATCATCGTTCCCTTCTGGTAACGATAAAATAGGCGCCGTAGTTAACTTCTTCTTTAGTAATTGAAATGCACTCTCCTGCTCAGAAGTCCATTCATATTTCTTCCCTTTTTGCGTTAACGCTGTCAACGGCTTAGCTATTCGGGAAAAATCTTGAATAAACCTTCTATAATAACCGGCTAAACCCAAAAATTGACGTATCTGCGTTGGTGTCTTAGGAGTCTCCCATTTTTCAATGGCTTCAGTTTTTGCTGGATCAACCTGAATTCCTTTGCTACTAACAACGTGGCCAAGAAATTGAACTTCTTTCAACCAAAAAGTACACTTAGAAAATTTAGCATATAGTTGTTCTTTTCTCAACAACTCTAATATCAACCTTAAATGCTCTTCATGCTCTTGCTCACTCTTGGAATAGATAAGAATATCATCAATGAAAACGATAACAAACTTATCTAAATACGGACTACAAACTCGATTCATGAGGTCCATGAATACAGCTGGCGCATTCGTCAATCCAAATGGCATAACCAAAAATTCGTAATGACCATAACGTGTCCGAAAAGCAGTTTTCGGTATATCTTCTTCTTTGACACGTAGTTGATGATAGCCCGATCTTAGGTCGATTTTCGAATAAACACATGATCCCTGGAGTTGATCAAATAAGTCGTCAATTCTCGGTAGTGGATACCGATTTTTGATAGTTAACTTATTTAATTCACGATAATCTATACACATCCTAAAAGATCCATCTTTCTTTTTAACAAATAGAATCGGAGCTCCCCACGGTGAAGTACTTGGTCGTATGAATCCATGATCCAGTAATTCTTTTAACTGACTCTGAAGTTCTTTTAACTCGGACGGTGCAAGTCTATATGGAGCACGAGCCACTGGTGCAGCTCCTGGTACTAAATCTATTTGAAATTCTACAGATCTAAATGGAGGTAATCCCGGCAACTTTTCCGGAAAGACTTCAGGAAAATCTCTTGCCACAGGCACGTCATTGATGCTCTTCACTTTTTCCTTTGTTTCGACTTTATTAACATGTGCTAAGATAGCATAGCACCCTTTCTTCAAGCACTTTTGAGCTTTCAAATAACTAATGAGTTTTAGCTTTGAGTTACCCTTCTCTCCATAAATCATTACTGGCGTTTTATCCTTACGAGGAATGCGAATTGCCTTCTTGGCGCACACAACTTCAGCTCCTATTTTGGACATCCAGTCCATGCCGACTATTACATCAAAACTTCCTAATTCTACGGGTATCAAGTCAATTTTAAACGTTTCTCCGGCTAAATTTATTTTACAATCACGGCAAATTTTATCGGCTTTAATTAGTTTACCATTAGCTAACTCAATCATGTACTTAGCATCGAGAGGTAATGATGAACAATTCAATTTAGCGTGAAAGTCTCTACACACGTAACTTCTATCAGCACCAGTATCAAATATAATAGATGCGGATAAGTTATTAATGGTAAACGTACCCGTAACAAGCTCCGGGTCTTCACATGCCTCTTTAGCATTAATAACAAATGCTCTTCCACGTGCAGATCCATTATTCTTCTCTGGATTCGGACACTGGCTCTTATAGTGACCTTGTTTTCCACACCCATAACAAGTAATGGTAGCCAAAGCAGTTCTATTTGCATTGGTGGCAGGAGTCTTGGTACCATTTGTATTTGTAACGAGAGCCCTACAATCTTCAGCAAGATGACCCTTTCGATTACATTTGTTGCATACCACATTACAGTAGCCAGAGTGATGTTTGTGGCATCGGTTGCATAAAGGATTTTGTCCTTTGTAACCAAAGCTTGAACCACCACCTGCACCTTGTATGGTTTCTTGTTTCTTAAAAGATTGTTGTTGGTTACCTCGATCATAATTTCCATTCCACTTTCTTTTGTTACCTGATACCTTCACATCAGTATTGGATGCTTTCTTATCCATGATGACCTGATCCATTAGCTCATTTTCCATGGTTATAGCTTCATGAATTGTCTTAGGTTTCGATGCTGTAACGTTTGCCTTGACCTTTTTGGGCAAACCATCTTTGTACATTTCAATCTTCCGTTCTTCGGTTGGAACCAATTCAGGACATAGCAAAACTAATTCCATGAATCGCTGATTGTAGTTGGTGATTTCAGTACCAATAACCTTCAGACTTCGTAACTCATCTTCCAACTTCCTAACCTCGTTCCTTGGACAATATTCGTTGATTAACAATTGTTTTGAATTCTTCCCACGGAGTATCATAAGCTACATCTCCTCCTACAGCCTTCACATAATTTTTCCACCACGTGAGTGCACTATCTTGTAAAGTGCACGATGCATACTTGGTCATGTCCTTTTCAACACAACCACTGATTTTAAACACAGTCTCCATCTTTTCTATCCACCGGGTTAAACCGATTGGTCCTTCTGTTCCACTGAATGATGAGGGCTTGCAAGCTTGAAAAGTTTTGTAAGTGCACCCCACACGAGGATTTGGGTTAACTGCAGCACCTCTTGCAGCCTCGACCCATAACATTCTGTCGTTCACTCGTTGATTGATGAGTTCCTGGATTTCTTGTTCCGTCATTCGGTTCAATCGCGCCATATTCTTCTATAAGAATGAAAAGAAAATAATTATTCACATGGAATATTATAGATGTAGTGTATATTTACAGTACATTATAGCTTATTAATAATATGAACCAGGTATTATTATAAAAGCCTTTTCTTCTTATTAGCGTTTTATAATTACATCTAGGGTAGTACCTACCCGTTAATGTCCATACTTAATAGCTTAGTACAGAATCAATTACTACCATCTAAATAATACTTAACCATGGAAAATTATTGCATTTCACACTTCACTATTTTACATATGCTTATCTTATATCGAACATTAAGCAAACCACACTAATAATATTATACAAAACATTATATGATCCCATGGTTTAATACGGCAGCGCATCGTTTGGTCTATTTTCTAGGACGTTTAGGTTCAAGGAATGGCCTAACGCTTATCCTAGCTGTCTGCCTATATTTTGGCTGTGGGGCTGAAGAACTGGATGCCGGGACAGCACGAATAGGAATAGCGGGAATAGGGGTGGTAGTGTCTAGTGGAGTTGGTGCCACATCATCCTTACTAAACTCGGGATTTGAATTTTCTAATTCATTAGCCTTTCGTTTCTTTCCTAGTTCGAACTCGTCTTTTGTAATTTCCTGTATTTCTTCCTCGGGTTCACTTTCCTCCTCGGGTTCACTTTCCTCCTCGGGTTCACTTTCCTCCTCGGGTTCACTTTCCTCCTCGGGTTCACTTTCCGGGTTCTCTATAGTCGGTTCATCCGGAATTTGTGAGTCTTCCCCAAAGATATTATTTTCGTCATCGGATAGGTTAATGACTGGAACACCATCTGAAGATTCTGGTTCGGAGTCGCTGAATGTGATAACAAGTTTTGAGCCCGACATCTATCATACAACAACTAACCCATTAGTACTACATAATATTTACATATAAATTTTAACCAACAATGATAAGCAATGGTTTTTAAATCAGACCCGGTCAAAGTCCAGACTTACTAATGTATCCTAACGACTTATCGGTTAGACACACTAATGCAAACCTGGTTCGCTAAGACCACCGCTCTGATACCACATGTCATAACCCGTCCTTAACCATAAGAACGTGTTAGATAACGTATGATTTCATTGCGAGGTATTGACCTCTATATGCGACATTTTTAAAAGAGAAACTGCATATATTATACATTACAAACCATAACCATTATTTTTGTTACAAGCTTTAGACAATAAAAAGATGATTATCGTTTAGCGATAATCTTCGACTTACAAACTTTAAATATAATGATAACAACACGATTTCGAGCATATTTTACAACACAAATCCTTGGGTATGCAGTTTTATTTTTGACACAAATATGCGTACGCAAGATCCTGCTCAAATTCAACATAATGCAGCGGAAACTTCTAATTATCACCTGAGAATAAACATGTTTAAAACGTCAACATAAAGTTGGTGAGATATAGGTTTAGTGCCGGCAGCAATATATATATAGACCACAAGATTTCATATATAAACAGTTTAATAAAAATATTCTAAGTGGTTGAGCACTTGGTAACCATACTTAACATTTAATCACGTCGCATATTCCCTTTATTATGAAATCTTACTACACCGTACCAAGTGTAGTCACGAAACGAAGTACTGTGCAACCGTTGAATACTGGTCGTCCAGTCCGGTTGGGGTTGTCAGGCCCGATAGATCTATCAACAGGATTCGCGTTTACAATACCGCTGTAAATATTAGTTACCAAGCTACAGGGAAGTATGCCAGTGGTACAACTCAACGTAGAATATATTTTTCAGTTACTTGTGTCCATAACGTAAAACATAAAATACATGTATTCTCATCCCGAAATATTTAGAGTTTAAAAGTGGGACTATATACTCACTTTCGTCTTGAAGATATATATATAATTTGACTTGGTCTCCGGTTGATATCACGAACCTATCCATATATAATATATCAATACCTTTTCTTTTTAAACAAACGTCACATATATATACTTGTTATACTTTTAATACTTTGAATAATTCCTTAGTCCGTAGTTAGCAGTTCGTTGTTAGTAATTCAATTTTAATGGTTCATTTTTAGATGTTTAATATACCCGCAATGAAATAAATAAAACCCCCAACAAAATAAATAAAACCCCATCGTATATGTATTGGTCGAGATTAATCTTGACCCATGGTACCGGTGTTGTCAAATGACGTGTTGCGTACATAAAGTACCGGTGTTGTCAAATGACGTGTTGCGTACAATCATGGGATCTTATGATTAATCTTCTCGTGTTGTTTACGGGTGATCCTGAACCATATAAAATTGAATTATAAGTACATATATATAAAATATCATGTTAACTTAAAAAGATGTGATTTATTTAATTTTTTTCCCAATTATTTTCGTGGCTAAACTAGTCTTGGATATCCGATTTTGTTTCGGTCATAGTTTCTTCGTTACAACTCCGTTTTCGTTGATTCAACTTGCCATCTCCTTGGATCGAGTCCCTCTTTAAGACTATGAACTGTAAATACCTTAGTTTGTATTCAAAATCACACGGCATAGGTCAAACTTTAGTGAAACTTATGAAGTTAATCATTTTTCATCATGTAAACAACCTCAAATGATTATTTTTCTAAAAATACTTATACTTTGAGTTAAATCATGAAATTTTTATGTGTTATCATATTCATAGTAAAAATCATTTTTCCAGAAAATAAACCTCCAATTCAAAGTTTAAGATGGTTTTTAATTATCCAACCCAAAACAGCCCCCGGTTGCACTCCGACGTCGTAAATTCAGTTTTTAAGGTGTTCTTTGAAAAACCAAGTTATACCTTGTTAAGTTAGCATATAATTAAGATATGTTACAGGTCTTGAAGTATTTTAAAAGTTAAGTTAGAAGGATCTATTTAGTTTGCGAACAAGTTTGAAATCATTCAAACTATGTTCTAGTTTATAAACTCTTATATATATAGCTTTAAATATATGAATTGAAAAAGAGTTGAAGTAGAGTTTTTACCTCAAGTTTAAAATGTAAAGTTGCTGGAAAGAAGTAGTAAAATAAAAGTTGAGAGAGTTCTTGCAAGTGTGTGTGAAAATTGGAAGTAAAATTTGGAAAATGAATGTGTAAAAATGAGTTAGAAATGGTGCTTATTTATAGGCTTGAAAATTTGGTTTTTAGTGAAAATATCTAAGATAAGTTAAAATTTATTATGTCATGAATGACATATTATTCCAATAATTGAAGATTTCTATTGGTATATACCAATAGTAAATACTTCTAGAAGCTGTGTATAGTACCCTAGATATACGTATAGGATTATTGAGGAAACGGAACGAGAATTCAAATATAACTATCTTTTGTAAATATACTTATATTGTTTTATGTATAAAAGCCCTTTAAAAATGATTAAATACATTACTTATACGATATATGTATAAACATTATAAATCATCAGTATTTATGTCAAATAACGTTACGTAGGTTATTGTTTTGAAAACTTAAGTTAGTAGTTTCAAAATATACTTATGACTTTTTGTTATTAATACAAAATGAGATATTAAAACATCCTTAGATCATGTTAAATATGTATGTATAATTATCATATATTGTATAGTTCGTGATATCATCGGTCAAACTAGACGGTCAAACGTTGTGTAAAACTCTTTTCAAAAACATAAGTCTCAACAATTTGGATTGCTTATCATGTTGGTAAGGTTTAATTTATGTAAATATTAATCTCATAAGTATAGAACGATCGGAAAAGTGCGGGTCGTTACATCCTAACATTAGGAAGGATATTTTGATTAGAATCTTTAAGCATAATCGTTAAGATTATGGGGCAATCCTAAGTGCTTTAATTCTAAGGCAGGAAAGGTTATAGTTTCCTAGATTGCTAAGGCACCCTAGCTAACAAGTAAGGCACATATAAAAATGCAATCCTGGTTCTCTATAACAGCCTGGTTATGCTCTGATACCAATCTGTAACGTCCTCCCAATAGGGTCTGGAAGGAACGTCACTAATATCAAAACATACCAACATATTATAATAAATGAGAACAATACTAAATGATGAATTTAACTTTAATGAGTACGCAGCGGAAAATGAAATATCGTTACAATGACAGGAATAACAATATCGTAAATGTTCACATGCAGAAGTAATAAATGCGATATCTCTTGATCCTATGTCCAAGTAGCATCACATAAGCAGTAAGTATAAGAGCTTGAATCAAACAGCACCTGAGACAAAACATGCTAAAGTGTCAACCAAAAAGGTTGAGTGAAGTTCATAGGTTTAACAAAAAGTTTGTCATTGTTTTAGACCACAAGATTTAGTTTGTAAAGTTGATCTCCCGCAGGATCAAAAAGTTATGCCAATGCGTGATATTTAGACTAAACGTTCAAGTTTGCCCCATGACAAGTTGTGTCTGTCCTTGTCGGTTTAATTTCATTATTAAGTAATACAATGACTTGGTCAAATGTATCGAGGACGTTACTCCCGATAGGCCTACCCCCAATAATTAAGCATGCCGCAGCAATTAAAAATATCACTGTAGGGACTTAGTCGGACATAGCCGGGTATAGCATAGTTTAACAGTTTGGTACTTGTGTCTAAAGTGTAAAAAGTAAAAACAGCATGTGTCTCACCCCAAGTAAAAGTAAGTAAGTTTGCTAGCAATTAAAGAGGGGCTATGAATTCACCTTAGTAAATAGAGAGAGAGTTATTCCTCAGAATAAAGAGTTGAACGAGTGAGCAGGAAAATCAACCTATTGACATTTAAGAGTAGTTAAGTGTTTTGCCCATGTTTAAGTTTAAGTATGTGTTTAAGTATAGTTTGTTTTGATGGAATTCATCACATGTTAACAAGTCACAAAACCCATTTATGCATGTTAAAATTCGGCCAAAATAAGGACCAAGCGGAAGCATTTTCAAGTTGCATGTGTATATAAACCTTTTAAACATGAATTCCATTTATAGATCTAGTCTTGAAAATATACTAAAATGTAAATAGAGCTAGTTAGGGTTTATACCTTCTCCTAAAATGGAGGTTGAAGCAAGATGAAGATGAAGATGAAGAAAGCAAGTTTCTAACTTGAAACCTCAAGCCTTGTATACCCACAAACCTTTTTACTTCAACACCCTAGAACTTGGTTAGGATTTTTAACACTAATTAACAAGCAAAACAAGATTGAAGAACCTCTTCTTCCTCCTCTAATATTTCTGCCAAAAAGGAGAGAAATGGGAGAGATTTTTGCAAGTTCAAAATGCTAGAAAGGGTGTGTGTGTGAGAGAGACAATGCATGCATTTACTTGGAGTGTTTAATACATTAAATCAAGCATGGGGTGGCTTGTCTTGGGCACCCCAAAACCGCCACCAACCATCACCCATCCTTTTCTTTTTTTTTTTGCTTTTCTTTTGTATTTCTTGCATGCTAAATAACTTGTACAAATATATAAAATAAGTCTTGCATTATTTTATATATAACACATACACATCTTAACTTTATAAACACTTATAAAGATATGTATGTTACTTGCACATTTACTTAATTCTATAAACCATTTTATAAAATTATAACTCACACATGTAAGTTTAATTATATAAATAATTAAACTTGCACTTATAATTATCCAAATAATTATCTCAAGCATTTTATCTTTAGAAAACCAATTTCTAAAGTCTAAGTGTCAAGTATTTATTTTAAAGATCCACTCATTAAAATAAATACATAAAAGTGTTGACGGCTTGTTATTGGGTATGACCCGACTTGGATCATAACATATTGGCCACATTAATTAATTATGTCTCTCGGGCATACGAATTTCCTTCAATCTCCCACTTGCACGAGAACATAAGAAATTAATGCAAGTGACGGATACCACCTAACGACCGTCCATCACCCCCAATATGTTATGACTTAGTGCCATTCAATAACATCATCCCTTTCGAGTTCCCATCTCGAATATGATTAGGTGAATTTTCAATATATCCTTTCGTCCTAGATGTCATGTTAAATCTAAGAGACATAGAATGATCACTCTCTTATAGATTTAACTTTATCAGGCCTTAGACATCTGACTCTCAACGAATAAGAGGGACAAATTCCATCTTGACTACATACGTCCTAGATACTACACCTTGTACCATACCTGAAGCCTCCCTTATGTACTACCATGTTCCAGAATAGCGAAGGAAAGAATCAAGGCACAATATTCGGTGAATATCCGAACCCAATATGTGTCTCAGGTAAGAGGATATAATGATATTCTCCTTTACTCAAGATTACATGTGATCAACCACAAAGGCTCCATATAGTAAATCTTGAGAGCGGGTCTTCCAATAATTGTGTCCCACAAATATCTATGAACCTTGGTTGCAACCTTGCCCCACATTCACCATTTGAATGTTAACCAATCCAAGTTCATAATAGTCTAGACCTCACACTTGTTCCCACAAATGTGATCAACTACGAAATTTAGAATAATAGTTTATTCATGGATAAAATATGCAAAATTGGAACATGACTCATAATTAAATTAATACCATAATTATATTAATGAGTTTGAACTAATTCGTTCCGTTACAATACTTAAATAGATCAATTCCAATCACTAGAATATCGAAGCCCTAATGCACAAACATGTCCCTCATGTTTTGGCCCATGTAAAAGCTTCGTGAGTGGATCCGCAACATTTTGATCTGTGTGAACCTTGTGAATACATATCTTTCCCTTTTCAACCTCATCCCTGATGTAGTTGAATCTCCGCTCAATGTGACGAGTCTTTTGATGAGCACGAGGTTCCTTGATTTGAGCAATCGCACCCTCGTTGTCACAAAAGATCTCAAGAGGGTCCTGAATGGAAGGGACCACTCCTAAGTCGTCGATGAATTTCTTCATCCATGCAGCTTCCTGGGCTGCCAATGAGGCGGCAATGTACTCCGACTCTGTAGTGGATAACGCAACAACTTCCTGTTTTGAGCTCTTCCAAGAGACCGCACCACCATTCAACATGAAGACATAACCGGATTGTGATCGAGAGTCATCTCGATCAGTTTGGAAACTCGCGTCCACGTAACCTTTTACCGCGAGTTCCTCCTCACCAGACCCATATATTAGAAACATATCCTTAGTCCTTCTAAGGTATTTCAATATACATTTAACCGCAGTCCAATGACTATTTCCTGGGTTATTCTGGTATCTACTTGTCAAGCTTAAAGCGCATGACACATCCGGTCTAGTACATATCATTGCATACATGATAGACCCAATAGCAGATGCGTATGGGACTTTCTTCATTCTCTCTTGTTCATCTTTCGTGGTAGGACACTGAGATGAACTGAGAACGGTTCCCTTTTGAATAGGTACCAAACCTTTCTTAGAGTTTTCCATCTTGAACCTTTTCAAGATTTTATCAATGTATGTACTTTGACTTAAACCTATCAATTTCTTAGATCTATTCCTATAGATCCCAATCCCCAATATGTATTGTGCTTCTCCAAGATCCTTAATGGAGAAGCAACTCTTTAGCCAAGTTTTGACTTCTTGCATTGTGGTAATATCATTCCCAAACAATAATATATCATCCACATATAGCACAAGGAACATTATAGAGCTCCCACTAGCCTTCTTGTATACACAAGCTTCATCACCATTTTTAATGAAGCCAAATTTCTTTGCCTCTTCATTAAAACGATGATTCCACATTCTAGATGCTTGTTTCAATCCGTAGATTGATTTCTTTAACTTGCATACCTTTTTAGGATTTTTCGGATCAACAAAACCTTCGGGCTGTACCATATAGACATCTTCCTCAAGATATCCATTTAGGAAAGCGGTTTTGACATCCATTTGCCATATTTCATAGTCATAGTGAGCAGCAATGGCAAATAATATCCTAATATACTTTAGCATTGCCACTGGCGAGAAAGTTTCATCATAGTCAACCCCTTGAGTTTGAGTGAAACCTTTTGCTACAAGTCTAGCTTTGTATGTATCCAAGTTTCCATGTATGTCGGTTTTCTTCTTGAAAAGCCATTTGCAATCAACTAGCTTAGAGCTAGGAGGTTGCACAACAAGTTCCCAAACTTGGTTTTCATACATGGATTGCATCTCGGCGTTCATGGCTTCCTGCCATTTATCTTTATCAATCCTTGATAAAGCATCTTTTTAGTTTGTCGGTTCATCCAAATCAACCGTATAGCAACCATCCACGAGAAACCCATATCTCTCAGGAGGATTACTAATCCTACTAGATCTTCGAACGTCTTGTGTACCTTGATCATCCACTTGATCATTTTCAACATCCTCATGTTGAGTACTAGTGCCAACCAATTGTGTATCATCGGCTTGATCTTGTACCTCTACAAGATCTATCTTCCTTTCACCATCACCTTCCATAAGGAATTTGGTTTCAAGGAATTCCGCTTTTAGAGCAACAAATACCGTTTGCTCGGATGGATCATAGAAGTAATATCCCATGTCATCTTTGGGATATCCTATGAAGATACACTTTGTGGATCGAGCATGTAGCTTATTAGCTACATAACGCTTAGGATAAGCTTCACATCCCCATACTTTTAAGTATGAAAGAGAAGGTGGTTTTCCAAACCACATCTCATGAGGAGTTCGTTCCACTTTCTTGGTTGGGGCCATATTTAAAATACGAGCCGCGGAGCTTAGACAATAACCCCAAAATGATAGAGGTAACGAGCTTCTTGCCATCATAGATCGAACCATATCCATTAGGGTTCGGTTCCTCCTTTCGGAAACTCCATTAAGTTGGGGTGTTCCGGGTGGAGTAAGTTGTGAGATAATCCCACAACTCCTAAGATGATCTTGGAAGGCATCGCTTAGGTATTCACCTCCTCTATCGGTACGAAGTGCCTTAATTGTCCAATTGAGTTGATTTTGTACTTCGTTTTGATATTCTTTAAATGCTTCAAATGTTTCGTCCTTGTGTCTTAATAAGTATACATATCCGAAACGACTAAAGTCATCAATGAAAGTAACAAAGTATCTTTCACCATTCCTAGTCATGGGTTTAAAGGGTCCACATACATCCGAATGTATTAATCCCAATAAATCTTTAGCCCTTTCATAAGTCCCTTTGAAAGGTGCTTTAGTCATCTTGCCTTGTACACAAGATTCACATACATCAAACGAATCCATTTCATTTGATTTCAAAAGTCCATTCTTTTGAAGTGTATGCATTCGGTTCTTGTTTATGTGACCAAGGCGACAATGCCATAAATAGGAATCACTCAAATCCCTTTTTAGTTTCTTGGTGCTAGTATGGTATATAGAGCTCGATGATGCGTCATCATGAACCAATTCATAAATTCCATTTGAAGGCGAAGCCTTGAAATAGAATACATTATCTTTAGAAACATGAATATCATCATCAATAAAATTAACAACGTAACCACATTGTTTTAAGCGAGAAATAGAAATAATGTTTCTACACAAATCCGGAGCATACAAAACATTTTCTAAAATAAGTTCCAATCCGCTTGGAAGCTTCAAAATAAAATCTCCTTGAGCTTTAACATGCACCTTTGCACCATTGCCCATATAGAGACTTGATGTTCCCGCCTTATGATCACTTCTTTTGAACCCCTGCAAAGAATTGCAAATATGAGTTCCACATCCAGTGTCTAATACCCATGTATTAGAAGAAGTAATACTAAGCTCTATATATACCATATATATATTACCTGAGGTTTGCCCTGCATCCCTCTTGTCCTTCAACTCCTTAAGGTAGACCGGACAGTTTCGTTTCCAATGACCCATCTCACCGCAACCGAAACATGGGTCTTCCTTGGGGTTTGCCTTCTCGGCTACCTTTTGCTTCTTAGCCTTATTGATGGTTGGGGTAACCATCTTCCCCTTCCCTTTGCCTTGATGGGCGGGTCCTTTTCTCTTAGCCACCTTAAGCTTAGAGGTGTTACCTTTGGATCCACCTTGATCGATTGCTAACACGGGTAAAGCCCTTTTACCCATGCTAGTTTCTGCCGTTCTAAGCATACCGTGAAGCTCACCTATGCTCTTATCCATCCCATTCATATTGTAATTAATTACAAATTGATCAAACCTTTTTGATAGGGAGTTAAGGATAAGATCGGTGGCTAACTCATTAGATATGTTTAGGTTAAGACGGTTAGCACGATCGATAAGGCTTTTCATCTTAAGTACATAAGATGAAACCGATTGGGTATCGTCCATACGACAAGCATGTAGCGCCCGAACCGTTTCGAAGCGCTCGACACGCGCTTGTTGAAGGAACATCTCCTTCAATTGCGTTATCATGTCGTATGCACTATGATGCTCGAAATCCTTTTGGAGTTCGGGTATCATAGTCCCAAGCATTAGGCATGAGACTTGAAGGGAGTCGTGGCAATACTTATCGTAAGAGGCCATTGCCTCCACATCATTCTCATCCGGTTGATCGAGAATGGGGTCCTCAAGTACATACGCTTTATCCTCTTGTTTGAGGACAATCCGAAGATTGCGGAACCAATCCATAAAGTTGGTATGGTTGAGTTTGTCTTTCTCGAGGAGAGACCGTAACGATAGGTTGTTCATGTTAAGTGGTGCGTTTTGCATGTTGTTGTTGTTATTAGCGGCCATCTACAAAATTCAACAAAGTCCTTTTAAGTATCGATTTTAAATTTAATAAACAATACCCTTTTAATTTGTTTTATTAAATATTAGAATCCAACGGTAAATCAAATTTCGGTTAGGTGACCTTTATCCCGTCATTTGATTTAGCTAGGTAGTCATAATGACAATTGCAATCCTTTTGCAACTTCTAAGTTATGGGATCATGCAATCCTTTTGCATGGCATATTAATCCCATCAACGCCTATTTGTTCCTCATGCTTCGGTGACCCTAAGTTCATGATTCCCAAATCAAGTCGTCCTACTTGCGTGAACATGTAGACTTAACATACAAGTGGTTAGGTGACCTTTATCCCACATGTATGCGAAGTGTACCTTATTCATATTAGTTCACTCATGACGGTTAGGTGACCTTTATCCCAACAAGAGTTTCCTAATATGTCCAAGTGTTCAT
Organism: Rutidosis leptorrhynchoides; assembly: GCF_046630445.1. NCBI lineage: Eukaryota > Viridiplantae > Streptophyta > Magnoliopsida > Asterales > Asteraceae > Rutidosis > Rutidosis leptorrhynchoides. The sequence goes on from NC_092340.1 coordinate 208,478,603, forward strand.
ACAAAAGGATGGCGTTTAACTTGTTTACCTTGTTTTAGTTAAAGGGATTTTATGTTTTCTACATTCTAGTTTTAGAAAATAAAGTGCTATACACCAACATGCATTTGGTGTGTAGTGTTTTATGAAAAACTTATTTTCATGTCCTTTTAGTAAACCAATTACTAGTTATAAACCATTTCATTACCTTTTAAATAAACCATTTTATTTAGGTCTAATAACCAATTATTAGTGTCATTTTGTTATTTTTATTATAACCATTTATAATGTATTTTGCAAGTTGTAAACATGTGAAATTGTTGTAGCAACCAAACACATACACAAAACCATACAAGCATGCAAAATAAAAGTCCACAATCATGCCAAAGTGGTAAGCACTTGTTTAGCCAAAACAAGTGTTACTTAAAGGGTTAACCAAGTAAGAGATTTTAAACAAAATCTCCTACTTAATCTTGTAATCTTCAAAGTTCCATCTTGTAATCTTCTTCATGAATCTTCATTTTCTCTTTACAAAATTATATCCTAATACAATTCTTTTCTAGAAAATGAAATAACAACCTATTCTATTTTACAAACCAAATAGAATAAATTACATCAAGAAATTACAAGATTAATTACAAACCAAATAAATAATTATTACAAACCATAAGAATGAATAATCAACCAAATCACACACAAATCCAACCACAAGGTCAAGGCATGATTGTGAACTAAAACAACAACAAATCTTGGCCAAACTTGATGCTCCAAACCCATTTTGGAAGCCCAAAAATTCGGCCAACCCATCAAACCCACCAAAACTCAAGATTTTTACATTCTACTTTCATGCATGTTGGTAGATTGTAAAATAAATGAGTTTACTAGCCAAAAACAAGAAGCATATTAACAAGACTTTGGCTCTAGATACCATTGATGGAATTCATCACATGTTAACAAGTCACAAAACCCATTTTGCATGTTAAAATTCGGCCAAAATAAGGACCAAGCGGAAGCATTTTCAAGTTGCATGTGTATATAAACCTTTTAAACATGAATTCCATTTATAGATCTAGTCTTGAAAATATACTAAAATGTAAATAGAGCTAGTTAGGGTTTATACCTTCTCCTAAAATGGAGGTTGAAGCAAGATGAAGATGAAGATGAAGAAAGCAAGTTTCTAACTTAAAACCTCAAGCCTTGTATACCCACAAACCTTTTTACTTCAACACCCTAGAACTTGGTTAGGATTTTTAACACTAATTAACAAGCAAAACAAGATTGAAGAACCTCTTCTTCCTCCTCTAATATTTCGGCCAAAAAGGAGAGAAATGGGAGAGATTTTTGCAAGTTCAAAATGCTAGAAAGGGTGTGTGTGTGAGAGAGACAATGCATGCATTTACTTGGAGTGTTTAATACATTAAATCAAGCATGGGGTGGCTTGTCTTGGGCACCCCAAAACCGCCACCAACCATCACCCATCCTTTTCTTTTTTTTTTGCTTTTCTTTTGTATTTCTTGCATGCTAAATAACTTGTACAAATATATAAAATAAGTCTTGCATTATTTTATATATAACACATACACATCTTAACTTTATAAACACTTATAAAGATATGTATGTTACTTGCACATTTACTTAATTCTATAAACCATTTTATAAAATTATAACTCACACATGTAAGTTTAATTATATAAATAATTAAACTTGCACTTATAATTATCCAAATAATTATCTCAAGCATTTTATCTTTAGAAAACCAATTTCTAAAGTCTAAGTGTCAAGTATTTATTTTAAAGATCCACTCATTAAAATAAATACATAAAAGTGTTGACGGCTTGTTATTGGGTATGACCCGACTTGGATCATAACATATTGGCCACATTAATTAATTATGTCTCTCGGGCATACGAATTTCCTTCATGTTTTACTAAGTTTCTATTCCTAGTAAGTTACTATTTTTATAAAGTTTCCATTTTTAGAAAGTTTCTTATTTTACTAAGTTTCTTTGACTAGAGAGTTTCTACTTTTATCAGTGTTTTCCATTTTAGGATACTTGTCGTATTAGATAAGCTTCCAATCACCCCTTTCCCTTCGAATGGCTAATTTAGATCTAGGGGCTTGAGCCATAGGACCCTTTAAATCGGAAATCCAAACCCTCTGCCTAGAATCTCATAGAAACCATTCGTCAAGAAAGTTCGAAGATCTATACATCTCTAATACATATCCCAAAATGTTTTTATGTTACAATATAAGTAGTAGGTTATAGGTGCTAGTAATAGTAATAGTGTATACATGTTATTTATTTTATTTTTAATTGCATATAATTTATAACATTATTTACATATTTCGGTAAAAATAATAACCGAAGTAAAAATTAAAAAGTAAAAAGTAAAAAGTAAAAAGTGAAAAGTAAAAAAAATAAAAAGTAAGAAAAGAATACTTACTAGTAGTAATTCTTCAAAGAGAGAATGAGAGAAATTTTGATGTGAGTTTGAATGAAAAATGAGGGGTATTTATACTTGAAAAAATTAGGTAAAAAGAATAAAATAATTAAAAGAAAAAGAAATATTTAATTCTTAATGGGATTTTAAAATTAAAAAGTATTAAATGTTAGGTCATGGGATAATGCACAAAATAAAATAATAAAAGTAGTTTTTCCATTAAAATTTTTAATTAAAAAGTAATTTATTTATTTATTTTTTATTTATTTTAAGGATTTTTTTATGTAAATAAACAAATGTATTTAATGTTTTTCCAAGAATATTTGTCAATAATATTTTTTTTTATTTTTTTTTATTTTTTTTAATTAATAAATACAAATTTTGCATAAAAATAATAAATAATTCGGTATTTTGTATTTTTAATAATAATTATGATTTTAATTATTAAACTATAGTTTTAGTAAGTTTGTAAATATTATTACATTTATATATAATTGGATTTATTATATAGTTAAATATATAATACATTAACTAAATAATAAAAGTGATACAAAGTTTATATACTTAGTTAAATTATGTTAAATTATATAAATTAATAATATATTATTTATTTAAGCATACATTGTTGACTAAAAATTACTATTCGGTCAATATTTAATTGTATATGACAACCCTTAATACATATAGTCAGACATATAACCCTAGGGTTAATTCAGTAATTTAGAAGTCGAAAAGTGAGGGTTGTTACACCAAAGGTGTGAAAAGTATCACTCGGGGTTCTGCACCAAATTTTGCAACAAGTGTAAAAGAAATGATCATAGCGCGGCGAAGTGTGAGGTCTACGGACCAGGGGTTAACAGAACGAAAGGAACAAATGGTGTCGGAACGAGTAATGGCGGAGCAAGTAGTGTCGGAGCAAGTTATGCCAATGTAGTTTGTTATAAATGTGGAAAACCGGGCCAAATTATTAGAAATTGCCCGAACCAGGAGAACACGAATGGACAAGGCCGCGGAAGAGTTTTCAATATTAATGCGGCAGAGGTACAGGAAGACCCGGAGCTTGTTACGGGTACGTTTCTTATTGACAATAAATCTACTTACGTTTTATTTGATTCGGGTGCGGATAAAAGCTATATGAGTAGAGATTTTTGTGCTAAATTAAGTTGTCCATTGACGCCGTTGGATAGTAAATTTTTACTCGAATTAGCAAACGGTAAATTAATTTCAACAGATAATATATGTCGGAATTGAGAAATTAAACTGGTTAGCGAAACATTTAAGATTGACTTGATACCAGTAGAGTTAGGGAGTTTTGATGTGATAATCGGTATGGACTGGTTGAAAGAAGTGAAAGCAAAGATCGTTTGTTACAAAAATGCAATTCGCATTATACGAGAAAAAGGAAAACCCTTAATGGTGTACGGAGAAAAGGGCAACACGAAGCTACATCTTATTAGTAATTTGAAGGCACAAAAACTAATAAGAAAAGGTTGCTATGCTGTTCTAGCACACGTCGAGAAAGTACAAACTGAAGAAAAGAGCATCAATGATGTTCCCGTCGCAAAAGAATTCCCGATGTATTTCCGAAAGAATTACCGGGATTACCCCTGTAGTGACCCGAACTTTTCCATGTTTATATATATTAATTGAGATTGATATTTACATGATTAAATGTTTCCAACATGTTAAGCAATCAAACTTGTTAAGACTTGATTAATTGAAATATGTTTCATATAGACAATTGACCACCCAAGTTGACCGGTGATTCACGAACGTTAAAACTTGTAAAAACTATACGATGACATATATATGGTTATATATATAGTTAACATGTTTTTATTATAAGTATGTATCTCATTAGGTATTTTAACAATGAGTTATATACATAAAAATGAGACTATTAATTTAAGAAACTCGAAAACGATATATATAACGATTATCGTTATAACAACGTCTTACTAGGTACATATGAATCATATTAAGATATTGATACACTTGGTTAATTATGTTAAATGATAAGTAAATATATTATTAAGTGTATTAACAATGAAATACATATGTAAAAATAAGACTACTAACTTAATGATTTCGAAATGAGACATATATGTAACGATTATCGTTGTAACGACATTTAACTGTATATACATCATACTGAGATATATTATATATCATAATATCATGATAATATAATAATTTAAAATCTCTTTTGATATTATAAACATTGGGTTAACAACATTTAACAAGATCGTTAACCTAAAGGTTTCAAAACAACACTTACATGTAACGACTAACGATGACTTAACGACTCAGTTAAAATGTATATACATGTAGTGTTTTAATATGTATTTATACACTTTTGAAAGACTTCAATACACTTATCAAAATACTTCTACTTAACAAAAATGCTTACAATTACATTCTCGTTCAGTTTCATCAACAATTCTACTCGTATGCACCCGTATTCGTACTCGTACAATACACAGCTTTTAGATGTATGTACTATTGGTATATACACTCCAATGATCAGCTCTTAGCAGCCCATGTGAGTCACCTAACACATGTGGGAACCATCATTTGGCAACTAGCATGAAATTTCTCATAAGATTACAAAAATATGAGTAATCATTCATGACTTATTTACATGAAAACAAAATTACATATCCTTTATATCTAATCCATACACCAACGACCAAAAACACCTACAAACACTTTCATTCTTCAATTTTCTTCATCTAATTGAACTCTCTCAAGTTCTATCTTCAAGTTCTAAGTGTTCTTCATAAATTCCAAAAGTTCTAGTTTCATAAAATCAAGAATACTTTCAAGTTTGCTAGCTCACTTCCAATCTTGTAAGGTGATCATCCAACCTCAAGAAATCTTTGTTTCTTACAGTAGGTTATCATTCTAATACAAGGTAATAATCATATTCAAACTTTGGTTCAATTTCTATAACTATAACAATCTTATTTCAAGTGATGATCTTACTTGAACTTGTTTTCGTGTCATGATTTTGCTTCAAGAACTTTGAGCCATCCAAGGATCCATTGAAGCTAGATCCATTTTTCTCTTTTCCAGTAGGTTCATCCAAGGAACTTAAGGTAGTAATGATGTTCATAACATCATTCGATTCATACATATAAAGCTATCTTATTCGAAGGTTTAAACTTGTAATCACTAGAACATAGTTTAGTTAATTCTAAACTTGTTCGCAAACAAAAGTTAATCCTTCTAACTTGACTTTTAAAATCAACTAAACACATGTTCTATATCTATATGATATGCTAACTTAATGATTTAAAACCTGGAAACACGAAAAACACCGTAAAACCGGATTTACGCCGTCGTAGTAACACCGCGGGCTGTTTTGGGTTAGTTAATTAAAAACTATGATAAACTTTGATTTAAAAGTTGTTATTCTGAGAAAATGATTTTTATTATGAACATGAAACTATATCCAAAAATTATGGTTAAACTCAAAGTGGAAGTATGTTTTCTAAAATGGTCATCTAGACGTCGTTCTTTCGACTGAAATGACTACCTTTACAAAAACGACTTGTAACTTATTTTTCTGACTAGAAACCTATACTTTTTTTGTTTAGATTCATAAAATAGAGTTCAATATGAAACCATAGCAATTTGATTCACTCAAAACGGATTTAAAATGAAGAAGTTATGGGTAAAACAAGATTGGATAATTTTTCTCATTTTAGCTACGTGAAAATTGGTAACAAATCTATTCCAACCATAACTTAATCAACTTGTATTATATATTATGTAATCTTGAGATACCATAGACACGTATACAATGTTTCGACCTATCATGTCGACACATCTATATATATTTCGGAACAACCATAGACACTCTATATGTGAATGTTGGAGTTAGCTATACAGGGTTGAGGTTGATTCCAAAATATATATAGTTTGAGTTGTGATCAATACTGAGATACATATACACTGGGTCGTGGATTGATTCAAGATAATATTTATCAATTTATTTCTGTACATCTAACTGTGGACAACTAGTTGTAGGTTACTAACGAGGACAGCTGACTTAATAAACTTAAAACATCAAAATATATTAAAAGTGTTGTAAATATATTTTGAACATACTTTGATATATATATATGTATATATTGTTATAGGTTCGTGAATCAACCAGTGGCCAAGTCTTACTTCCTGACGAAGTAAAAATCTGTGAAAGTGAGTTATAGTCCCACTTTTAAAATCTAATATTTTTGGGATGAGAATACATGCAGGTTTTATAAATGATTTACAAAATAGACACAAGTACGTGAAACTACATTCTATGGTTGAATTATCGAAATCGAATATGCCCCTTTTTATTAAGTCTGGTAATCTAAGAATTAGGGAACAGACACCCTAATTGACGCGAATCCTAAAGATAGATCTATTGGGCCTAACAAACCCCATCCAAAGTACCGGATGCTTTAGTACTTCGAAATTTATATCATATCCGAAGGGTGTCCCGGAATGATGGGGATATTCTTATATATGCATCTTGTTATTGTCGGTTACCAGGTGTTCACCATATGAATGATTTTTATCTCTATGTATGGGATGTGTATTGAAATATGAAATCTTGTGGTCTATTGTTACGATTTGATATATATAGGTTAAACCTATAACTCACCAACATTTTTGTTGACGTTTTAAGCATGTTTATTCTCAGGTGATTATTAAGAGCTTCCGCTGTCGCATACTTAAATAAGGACAAGATTTGGAGTCCATGCTTGTATGATATTGTGTAAAAACTGCATTCAAGAAACTTATTTTGTTGTAACATATTTGTATTGTAAACCATTATGTAATGGTCGTGTGTAAACAGGATATTTTAGATTATCATTATTTGATAATCTACTTAAAGCTTTTTAAACCTTTATTGACGAAATAAAGGTTATGGTTTGTTTTAAAATGAATGCAGTCTTTGAAAAACGTCTCATATAGAGGTCAAAACCTCGCAACGAAATCAATTAATATGGAACGTTTTTAATCAATAAGAACGGGACATTTCAGTTGGTATCCGAGCGTTGGTCTTAGAGAACCAGAATTTTTCATTAGTGTGTCTTATCGAGTTTGTTAGGATGCATTAGTGAGTCTGGACTTCGACCGTGTTTACTTGAAAAATGATTGCTTAACAAATTTTGTTGGAAACTATATATTTTTAACATGTGAATATTATGTGATATATTAATCTCTTAACGCGTTTGATATTATGTGATAGATGTCTACCTCTAGAACAAGTCCCATTGACTCACCTAATAATAATGATGAGTCAAATGTAAATTGGAATGATTCGTGGACTGATTCACAAGTTCCCGAAGAGGAACCGGAAGAAGAGTCGGAACCGGAAGAAGAATCGGAACCGGAAGAAGAATCGGAACCGGATGAAGAAATAGAACCGGTGGGGGAAATAATAAAACAGTTAAGTAAAAGAAAATCCTCAACCAACCGACCAAGGTTAATTATGGTCAATGGTGTTTCCGCCAAGGAAGCAAAATATTGGGAGGATTACCAATTCTCCGATGAATCGGATTCCGACGAGAATTCCGATGATGTTATAGAAATTACCCCAACTGAATTTAAAAAGGCAAAAGAAAATAATAAGGGAAAGGACATAAAAATAGAGAAATCTAATTCCAACCACGATGAACTTTATATGTATCGTCAACGCCCGAAGTCCTTAAGTTGTAACAATGACCCGGGAACCTCTAAACCACCAGGTTTTTCTAAACCAATGTGGACAACGACGGCTCGTATTAGGGGAACATCATATATCCCTAGAAACTTGGCAAAATGAACCAAAACCGAAGAAGAAGAAACGAGCGAGTCGGAATAAGATAGTTGTATTCGTGTGGTGTAATATATGTAATATAGTGTTCTTATGCTTTATGATATATGTAAAAATTGCTTGTATTAATAAGTATTTTTTTATGAATCTAACTCTTGTCTATTTTACAGTTTAAAAACACAAAATGGATAGACAACCCAATATTTTAAGAGACCTACCCGGAGACATGATTGATGAAATCTTGTCTAGAGTCGGCCAGAATTCTTCGGCACAACTATTTAAGGCGAGATCAGTTTGTAAGACATTCGAAGAACGTTCCAAGAATGTCTTGGTTTATAAGAGACTTTCGTTTGAAAGATGGGGGATATCACATTGGGAAACCCATAAGTTACGATGTGTTTACTTTGACGCATATATTGCGGGGAACCCAAATGCTATTTTACGCAACGGGTTAAGAAATTATTTTGACTCAATATATCCGAATATTGGACTTCGTGATTTAGAAAAAGCGGCTAACATGCAACATAAAGAAGCATGTTATGCTTACGGATTAGTAATGTTCGCTTCTCACCAAAGTGAGAACAAGAACATCGGGCTACAACTATTAAACAAAACGTTTCCACAAGTGACGGAGTCGGTAATTGGGGTAAGAAATGAGGTTTTTAGATTGTTACGGGACTGTTGGACATTACGTAACCCTCGTCCCTTTGATGACGTTACAACACGCTGTCTTATCAACGGCCATAACGGTTATGTTGCACAAGACCAAGGATGGGAAGTAGTCCTAGTAAAACCAGAATGCATGACTTGTTTCTGGACGTATGAATTACGTGTCTTTATTGCCTTTGCTGAACGACTTGTGTACTAGCTAGAATTGTCTTCACAACTATCTTGTATCAAAGTTATTGTGTGCTATATTTCATGCTTTATGTAAAATAAGCGGTATTGTAAGTTTGTAAAATATTGTATAAAAGTTTGAACGCGAAATATTATTATAATTAGTTTTTCATATAGAATTGTAGTAGTTGAATTGTATATTAGCTACTAAGTATGAACTTAACGGGTAGGTACTACCCGAATTTAAACTTATAAAACGCTAATATGAAGAAAAAGCTTTTATAAATGAGTTCATATTATGCTACGAAATACTATTAACTACTCTTAATATTCTGTATGATTAACTTGTTCCATTTAACTATTTTGAAGGAAATGGCACCGACTACTCGACACACCGTGAATATGAATGAAGAGGAATTCCGTACTTTTCTAGCTTCAAACATAGCCGCAGTACAGGCTGCGCTACATACCAACAATAACCTTGGATCTAGCAGTACAGGAAATCGTGTAGGATGCACCTACAAAGAATTCACTGCCTGCAAACCTTTGGAATTTGATGGAACCGAAGGACCGATCGGATTGAAACGGTGGACCGAGAAGGTTGAATCGGTGTTTGCCATAAGTAAGTGTACTGAAGAGGACAAAGTGAAGTACGCTACGCATACCTTCACAGGTTCTGCGTTAACATGGTGGAATACCTATCTAGAGCAAGTGGGACAAGATGATGCGTACGCACTACCGTGGTCAGCATTCAAGCACTTGATGAACGAGAAGTACCGTCCCAGAACCGAGGTCAATAAGCTCAAGACAGAACTTAGAGGGTTACGAACCCAAGGATTTGATATTACCACGTACGAAAGACGATTCACAGAATTGTGCCTATTGTGTCCGGGAGCATTCGAAGATGAGGAAGAGAAGATCAACGCGTTTGTGAAAGGATTACCGGAAAGAATCCAAGAAGATATAAGTTCACACGAGCCCGCCTCCATACAACAGGCATGTAGAATAGCTCACAAACTAGTGAACCAGATTGAAGAAAGAATTAAAGAACAGACTGCTGAAGAGGCCAATGTGAAGCAAGTCAAAAGAAAGTGGGAGGAAAACGGTGATAAGAATCACCAATACAACAACAACAGCAATTACAACAATAATCGCAACAATTATCCCAACAATCGCAACATCAATCGCAACTACAACAAACGGCCCAACAACAACAACAACAACAACAACAGCAACTACAACAATCATCCCAACAACAATAATAACCGCAACAACAACAACAATCAGAAGCAGCTATGCCAAAGGTGTGAAAAGAATCACTCGGGGTTCTGCACCAAATTTTGCAACAAGTGTAAAAGAAATGGTCATAGCGCGGCGAAGTGTGAGGTCTACGGACCAGGGGTTAATAGAACGAAAGGAACAAATGGTGTCGGAACGAGTAATGGCGGAGCAAGTAGTGTCGGAGCAAGTTATGCCAATGTAGTTTGTTATAAATGTGGAAAACCAGACCACATTATTAGAAATTGCCCAAACCAGGAGAACACGAATGGACAAGGCCGTGGAAGAGTTTTCAATATTAATGCGGTAGAGGCACAGGAAGACCCGGAGCTTGTTACGGGTACGTTTCTTATTGACAATAAATCTGCTTACGTTTTATTTGATTCGGGTGCGGATAGAAGCTATATGAGTAGAGATTTTTGTGCTAAATTAAGTTGTCCATTGACGCCTTTGGATAGTAAATTTTTACTCGAATTAGCAAATGGTAAATTAATTTCAGCAGATAATATATGTTGGAATAATGAAATTAAACTGGTTAGCGAAACATTTAAGATTGATTTGATACCAGTAGAGTTAGGGAGTTTTGATGTGATAATCGGTATGGACTGGTTGAAAGAAGTGAAAGCGGAGATCGTTTGTTACAAAAATGCAATTCGCATTATACGAAAAAAAAAAGGAAAACCCTTAATGGTGTACGGAGAAAAGGGCAACACGAAGCTACATCTTATTAGTAATTTGAAGGCACAAAAACTAATAAGAAAAGGTTGCTATGCTGTTCTAGCACACGTTGAGAAAGTACAAACTGAAGAAAAGAGCATCAATGATGTTCCCATTGCAAAAGAATTTCCCGATGTATTTCCGAAAGAATTACCGGGATTACCCCCACATAGATCCGTTGAATTTCAAATAGATCTTGTACCAGGAGCTGCACCAATAGCTCGTGCTCCTTACAGACTCGCACCCAGCGAGATGAAAGAACTGCAAAGCCAATTACAAGAACTTTTAGAGCGTGGTTTCATTCGACCAAGCACATCACCGTGGGGAGCTCCTGTTTTGTTTGTCAAGAAGAAAGATGGTACATTCAGGTTGTGTATCGACTACCGAGAGTTGAACAAACTTACCATCAAGAACCGCTACCCACTACCGAGAATCGACGACTTATTTGATCAACTACAAGGCTCGTCTGTTTATTCAAAGATTGACTTACGTTCCGGGTATCATCAAATGCGGGTGAAAGAAGATGATATTCCAAAGACTGCTTTCAGAACACGTTACGGTCATTACGAGTTTATGGTCATGCCGTTTGGTTTAACTAATGCACCAGCTGTGTTCATGGACCTTATGAACCGAGTGTGTGGACCATACCTTGACAAGTTTGTCATTGTTTTCATTGATGACATACTTATTTACTCAAAGAATGACCAAGAACACGGGGAACATTTGAGAAAGGTGTTAGAAGTATTGAGGAAGGAAGAATTGTACGCTAAGTTTTCAAAGTGTGCATTTTGGTTGGAAGAAGTTCAATTCCTCGGTCACATAGTGAACAAAGAAGGTATTAAGGTGGATCCGGCAAAGATAGAAACTGTTGAAAAGTGGGAAACCCCGAAAACTCCGAAACACATACGCCAATTTTTAGGACTAGCTGGTTACTACAGAAGGTTCATCCAAGACTTTTCCAGAATAGCAAAACCCTTGACTGCATTAACGCATAAAGGGAAGAAATTTGAATGGAATGATGAACAAGAGAAAGCGTTTCAGTTATTGAAGAAAAAGCTAACTACGGCACCTATATTGTCATTGCCTGAAGGGAATGATGATTTTGTGATTTATTGTGACGCATCAAAGCAAGGTCTCGGTTGTGTATTAATGCAACGAACGAAGGTGATTGCTTATGCGTCTAGACAATTGAAGATTCACGAACAAAATTATACAACGCATGATTTGGAATTAGGCGCGGTTGTTTTTGCATTAAAGACTTGGAGGCACTACTTATATGGGGTCAAAAGTATTATATATACCGACCACAAAAGTCTTCAACACATATTTAATCAGAAACAACTGAATATGAGGCAGCGTAGGTGGATTGAATTATTGAATGATTACGACTTTGAGATTCGTTACCACCCGGGGAAGGCAAATGTGGTAGCCGATGCCTTGAGCAGGAAGGACAGAGAACCCATTCGAGTAAAATCTATGAATATAATGATTCATAATAACATTACTACTCAAATAAAGGAGGCGCAACAAGGAGTTTTAAAAGAGGGAAATTTAAAGGATGAAATACCCAAAGGATCGGAGAAGCATCTTAATATTCGGGAAGACGGAACCCGGTATAGGGCTGAAAGGATTTGGGTACCAAAATTTGGAGATATGAGAGAAATGGTACTTAGAGAAGCTCATAAAACCAGATACTCAATACATCCTGGAACGGGGAAGATGTACAAGGATCTCAAGAAACATTTTTGGTGGCCGGGTATGAAAGCCGATGTTGCTAAATACGTAGGAGAATGTTTGACGTGTTCTAAGGTCAAAGCTGAGCATCAGAAACCATCAGGTCTACTTCAACAACCCGAAATCCCGGAATGGAAATGGGAAAACATTACCATGGATTTCATCACTAAATTGCCAAGGACTGCAAGTGGTTTTGATACTATTTGGGTAATAGTTGATCGTCTCACCAAATCAGCACACTTCCTACCAATAAGAGAAGATGACAAGATGGAGAAGTTAGCACGACTGTATTTGAAGGAAGTCGTCTCCAGACATGGAATACCAATCTCTATTATCTCTGATAGGGATGGCAGATTTATTTCAAGATTCTGGCAGACATTACAGCAAGCATTAGGAACTCGTCTAGACATGAGTACTGCCTATCATCCACAAACTGATGGGCAGAGCGAAAGGACGATACAAACGCTTGAAGACATGCTACGAGCATGTGTTATTGATTTCGGAAACAGTTGGGATCGACATCTACCGTTAGCAGAATTTTCCTACAACAACAGCTACCATTCAAGCATTGAGATGGCGCCGTTTGAAGCACTTTATGGTAGAAAGTGCAGGTCTCCGATTTGTTGGAGTGAGGTGGGGGATAGACAGATTACGGGTCCGGAGATTATACAAGAAACTACCGAGAAGATCATCCAAATTCAACAACGGTTGAAAACCGCCCAAAGTCGACAAAAGAGCTACGCTGACATTAAAAGAAAAGATATAGAATTTGAAATTGGAGAGATGGTCATGCTTAAAGTTTCACCTTGGAAAGGCGTTGTTCGATTTGGTAAACAAGGGAAATTAAATCCAAGGTATATTGGACCATTCAAGATTATTGATCGTGTCGGACCAGTAGCTTACCGACTTGAGTTACCTCAACAACTCGCGGCTGTACATAACGCTTTCCACGTCTCAAATTTGAAGAAATGTTTTGTTAAAGAAGATCTCACTATTCCGTTAGATGAAATCCAAATCAACGAAAAACTCCAATTCATCGAAGAACCCGTCGAAATAATGGATCGTGAGGTTAAAAGACTTAAGCAAAACAAGATACCAATTGTTAAGGTTCGATGGAATGCTCGTAGAGGACCCGAGTTCACCTGGGAGCGTGAAGATCAGATGAAGAAGAAATACCCTCATCTATTTCCAGAAGACTCGTCAACACCTTCAACAGCTTAAAATTTCGGGACGAAATTTATTTAACGGGTAGGTACTGTAGTGACCCGAACTTTTCCATGTTTATATATATTAATTGAGATTGATATTTACATGATTAAATGTTTCCAACATGTTAAGCAATCAAACTTGTTAAGACTTGATTAATTGAAATATGTTTCATATAGACAATTGACCACCCAAGTTGACCGGTGATTCACGAACGTTAAAACTTGTAAAAACTATACGATGACATATATATGGTTATATATATAGTTAACATGTTTTTATTATAAGTATGTATCTCATTAGGTATTTTAACAATGAGTTATATACATAAAAATGAGACTATTAATTTAAGAAACTCGAAAACGATATATATAACGATTATCGTTATAACAACGTCTTACTAGGTACATATGAATCATATTAAGATATTGATACACTTGGTTAATTATGTTAAATGATAAGTAAATATATTATTAAGTGTATTAACAATGAAATACATATGTAAAAATAAGACTACTAACTTAATGATTTCGAAATGAGACATATATGTAACGATTATCGTTGTAACGACATTTAACTGTATATACATCATACTGAGATATATTATATATCATAATATCATGATAATATAATAATTTAAAATCTCTTTTGATATTATAAACATTGGGTTAACAACATTTAACAAGATCGTTAACCTAAAGGTTTCAAAACAACACTTACATGTAACGACTAACGATGACTTAACGACTCAGTTAAAATGTATATACATGTAGTGTTTTAATATGTATTTATACACTTTTGAAAGACTTCAATACACTTATCAAAATACTTCTACTTAACAAAAATGCTTACAATTACATTCTCGTTCAGTTTCATCAACAATTCTACTCGTATGCACCCGTATTCGTACTCGTACAATACACAGCTTTTAGATGTATGTACTATTGGTATATACACTCCAATGATCAGCTCTTAGCAGCCCATGTGAGTCACCTAACACATGTGGGAACCATCATTTGGCAACTAGCATGAAATTTCTCATAAGATTACAAAAATATGAGTAATCATTCATGACTTATTTACATGAAAACAAAATTACATATCCTTTATATCTAATCCATACACCAACGACCAAAAACACCTACAAACACTTTCATTCATCAATTTTCTTCATCTAATTGAACTCTCTCAAGTTCTATCTTCAAGTTCTAAGTGTTCTTCATAAATTCCAAAAGTTCTAGTTTCATAAAATCAAGAATACTTTCAAGTTTGCTAGCTCACTTCCAATCTTGTAAGGTGATCATCCAACCTCAAGAAATCTTTGTTTCTTACAGTAGGTTATCATTCTAATACAAGGTAATAATCATATTCAAACTTTGGTTCAATTTCTATAACTATAACAATCTTATTTCAAGTGATGATCTTACTTGAACTTGTTTTCGTGTCATGATTTTGCTTCAAGAACTTTGAGCCATCCAAGGATCCATTGAAGCTAGATCCATTTTTCTCTTTTCCAGTAGGTTCATCCAAGGAACTTAAGGTAGTAATGATGTTCATAACATCATTCGATTCATACATATAAAGCTATCTTATTCGAAGGTTTAAACTTGTAATCACTAGAACATAGTTTAGTTAATTCTAAACTTGTTCGCAAACAAAAGTTAATCCTTCTAACTTGACTTTTAAAATCAACTAAACACATGTTCTATATCTATATGATATGCTAACTTAATGATTTAAAACCTGGAAACACGAAAAACACCGTAAAACCGGATTTACGCCGTCGTAGTAACACCGCGGGCTGTTTTGGGTTAGTTAATTAAAAACTATGATAAACTTTGATTTAAAAGTTGTTATTCTGAGAAAATGATTTTTATTATGAACATGAAACTATATCCAAAAATTATGGTTAAACTCAAAGTGGAAGTATGTTTTCTAAAATGGTCATCTAGACGTCGTTCTTTCGACTGAAATGACTACCTTTACAAAAACGACTTGTAACTTATTTTTCTGACCAGAAACCTATACTTTTTTTGTTTAGATTCATAAAATAGAGTTCAATATGAAACCATAGCAATTTGATTCACTCAAAACGGATTTAAAATGAAGAAGTTATGGGTAAAACAAGATTGGATAATTTTTCTCATTTTAGCTACGTGAAAATTGGTAACAAATCTATTCCAACCATAACTTAATCAACTTGTATTATATATTATGTAATCTTGAGATACCATAGACACGTATACAATGTTTCGACCTATCATGTCGACACATCTATATATATTTCGGAAGAACCATAGACACTCTATATGTGAATGTTGGAGTTAGCTATACAGGGTTGAGGTTGATTCCAAAATATATATAGTTTGAGTTGTGATCAATACTGAGATACATATACACTGGGTCGTGGATTGATTCAAGATAATATTTATCAATTTATTTCTGTACATCTAACTGTGGACAACTAGTTGTAGGTTACTAACGAGGACAGCTGACTTAATAAACTTAAAACATCAAAATATATTAAAAGTGTTGTAAATATATTTTGAACATACTTTGATATATATATATGTATATATTGTTATAGGTTCGTGAATCAACCAGTGGCCAAGTCTTACTTCCTGACGAAGTAAAAATCTGTGAAAGTGAGTTATAGTCCCACTTTTAAAATCTAATATTTTTGGGATGAGAATACATGCAGGTTTTATAAATGATTTACAAAATAGACACAAGTACGTGAAACTACATTCTATGGTTGAATTATCGAAATCGAATATGCCCCTTTTTATTAAGTCTGGTAATCTAAGAATTAGGGAACAGACACCCTAATTGACGCGAATCCTAAAGATAGATCTATTGGGCCTAACAAACCCCATCCAAAGTACCGGATGCTTTAGTACTTCGAAATTTATATCATATCCGAAGGGTGTCCCGGAATGATGGGGATATTCTTATATATGCATCTTGTTATTGTCGGTTACCAGGTGTTCACCATATGAATGATTTTTATCTCTATGTATGGGATGTGTATTGAAATATGAAATCTTGTGGTCTATTGTTACGATTTGATATATATAGGTTAAACCTATAACTCACCAACATTTTTGTTGACGTTTTAAGCATGTTTATTCTCAGGTGATTATTAAGAGCTTCCGCTGTCGCATACTTAAATAAGGACAAGATTTGGAGTCCATGCTTGTATGATATTGTGTAAAAACTGCATTCAAGAAACTTATTTTGTTGTAACATATTTGTATTGTAAACCATTATGTAATGGTCGTGTGTAAACAGGATATTTTAGATTATCATTATTTGATAATCTACTTAAAGCTTTTTAAACCTTTATTGACGAAATAAAGGTTATGGTTTGTTTTAAAATGAATGCAGTCTTTGAAAAACGTCTCATATAGAGGTCAAAACCTCGCAACGAAATCAATTAATATGGAACGTTTTTAATCAATAAGAACGGGACATTTCAGTCCCCACATCGATCTGTTGAATTTCAAATAGATCTTGTACCAAGAGCTGCACCAATAGCTCGTGCTCCTTATAGACTCGCACCCAGCGAGATGAAAGAACTGCAAAGCCAACTGCAAGAACTATTAGAACGTGGTTTCATTCGACCAAGCACATCACCATGAGGAGCTCCTGTTTTGTTTGTCAAGAAGAAGGATTGTACATTTAGATTGTGTATTGACTACAGAGAGTTGAACAAACTTACCATCAAAAACCGTTATCCACTGCCGAGAATTGACGACTTATTTGATCAACTACAAGGCTCGTCGGTTTATTCGAAGATCAATTTACGTTCTGGATATCATCAAATGCGAGTAAAGGAGGATGATATTCCAAAAACTGCTTTTAGGACGCGTTATGGTCATTACGAGTTTATGGTTATGCCGTTTGGATTGACTAACGCACCAGCTGTGTTCATGGACCTTATGAACCGAGTGTGTAGGCCATATCTTGACAAGTTTGTCATTGTTTTCATCGATGACATACTTATTTACTCAAAGAATGATCAAGAGCACGAAGAACATTTGAGAAAAGTGCTAGAAGTATTGAGGAAAGAAAAACTGTACGCTAAGTTTTCAAAGTGTGCATTTTAGTTGGAAGAAGTTCAATTCCTCGGTCACATAGTGAACAAAGAAGGTATCCAAGTGGACCCGGCAAAGATCGAAACCGTTGAGAAGTGGGAAACCCCAAAAACTCCGAAGCACATACGCCAGTTTTTAGGACTAGCTGGTTACTACAGAAGGTTCATCCAAGACTTTTCCAGAATAGCAAAACCCTTGACTGCATTAACGCATAAAGGGAAGAAATTTGAATGGAAAGATGAATAAGAGAAGGCATTTCAATTATTGAAGAAAAAGCTAACTACGGCACCTATATTGTCATTGCCTGAAGGGAATGATGATTTTGTGATTTATTGTGACGCATCAAAGCAAGGTCTCGGTTGTGTATTAATGCAACGGACGAAGGTGATTGCTTATGCCTCTAGACAATTAAAGATTCACGAGAAAAATTATACGACGCATGATTTGGAATTAGGCGCGGTTGTTTTTGAATTAAAGACTTGGAGGCACTACTTATATGGGGTCAAAAGTATTATATATACCGACCAGAAAAGTCTTCAACACATATTTAATCAGAAACAACTGAATATGAGACAGCGTAGGTGGATTGAATTGTTGAATGATTACGACTTTGAGATTCGTTACCACCCGGGGAAGGCAAATGTGGTAGCCGACGCCTTGAGAAGAAAGGACAGAGAACCCATTCGAGTAAAATCTATGAATATAATGATTCACACTAACCTTACTACTCAAATAAAGGAGGCGCAACAAGGAGTTTTAAATGAGGGAAATTTAAAGGATGAAATACCCAAAGGATCGGAGAAGCATCTTAATATTCGGGAAGACGGAACCCGGTATAGGGCTGAAAGGATTTGGGTACCAAAATTTGGAGATATGAGAGAAATGGTACTTAGAAAAGCTCATAAAACCAGATACTCAATACATCCTGGAACGGGGAAGATGTACAAGGATCTCAAGAAACATTTTTGGTGGCCAGGTATGAAAGCCGATATTGCTAAATATGTAGCAGAATGTTTGACGTGTTCTAAGGTCAAAGCTGAACATCAGTAACAATCAGGTCTACTACAACAACCTAAAATCCCGGAATGGAAATGGAAAAACATTACCATGGATTTCATTACTAAATTGCCAAGGACTGCAAGTGGTTATGATACTATTTGGGTAATAGTTGATCGTCTCACCAAGTCAGCACACTTCCTGCCAATAAGAGAAGATGACAAGATGGAGAAGTTAGCACGACTGTATTTGAAGGAAGTCGTCTCCAGACATGGAATACCAATCTCTATTATCTCTGATAGGGATGGCAGATTTATTTCAAGATTCTGGCAGACATTACAGCAAGCATTAGGAACTCGTCTAGACATGAGTACTGCCTATCATCCACAAACTTGTAGTGACCTGAACTTTTCCATGTTTATATATATTAATTGAGATTGATATTTACATGATTAAATGTTTTCAACATGTTAAGCAATCAAACTTGTTAAGACTTGATTAATTGAAATATGTTTCATATAGACAATTGACCACCCAAGTTGACCGATGATTCACGAACGTTAAAACTTGTAAAAACTATATGATGACATATATATGGATATATATATAGTTAACATGATACTATGATAAGTAAACATATCATTAAGTATATTAACAATGAACTACATATGTAAAAACAAGACTACTAACTTAATGATTTTTAAACAAGACATATATGTAACGATTATCGTTGTAAAGACATTTAATGTATATATATCATATTAAGAGATATTCATACATGATAATATCATGATAATATAATAATTTAAAATCTCATTTGATATTATAAACATTGGGTTAACAACATTTAACAAGATCGTTAACCTAAAGGTTTCAAAACAACACTTACATGTAACGACTAACGATGACTTAACGACTCAGTTAAAATGTATATACATGTAGTGTTTTAATATGTATTTATACACTTTTGAAAGACTTCAATACACTTATCAAAATACTTCTACTTAACAAAAATGCTTACAATTACATCCTCGTTCAGTTTCATCAACAATTCTACTCGTATGCACCTGTATTCATACTCGTACAATACACAGCTTTTAGATGTATGTACTATTGGTATATACACTCCAATGATCAGCTCTTAGCAGCCCATGTGAGTCACCTAACACATGTGGGAACCATCATTTGGCAAGTAGCATGAAATATCTCATAAAATTACAAAAATATGAGTAATCATTCATGACTTATTTACATGAAAACAAAATTACATATCCTTTATATCTAATCCATACACCAACGACCAAAAACACCTACAAACACTTTCATTCTTCAATTTTATTCATCTAATTGATCTCTCTCAAGTTCTATCTTCAAGTTCTAAGTGTTCTTCATATATTCTACAAGTTCTAGTTACATAAAATCAAGAATACTTTCAAGTTTGCTAGCTCACTTCCAATCTTGTAAGGTGATCATCCAACCTCAAGAAATCTTTGTCTCTTACAGTAGGTTATCATTCTAATACAAGGTAATAATCATATTCAAACTTTGGTTCAATTTCTATAACTATAACAATCTTATTTCAAGTGATGATCTTACTTGAACTTGTTTTCGTGTCATGATTCTGCTTCAAGAACTTCGAGCCATCCAAGGATCCATTGAAGCTAGATCCATTTTTCTCTTTTCCAGTAGGTTTATCCAAGGAACTTAAAGTAGTAATGATGTTCATAACATCATTCGATTCATACATATAAAGCTATCTTATTCGAAGGTTTAAACTTGTAATCACTAGAACATAGTTTAGTTAATTCTAAACTTGTTCGCAAACAAAAGTTAATCCTTCTAACTTGACTTTTAAAATCAACTAAACACATGTTCTATATCTATATGATATGCTAACTTAATGATTTAAAATCTGGAAACACGAAAAACACCGTAAAACCGAATTTACGCCATCGTAGTAAAACCGCGGGCTGTTTTGGGTTAGTTAATTAAAAACTATGATAAACTTTGATTTAAAAGTTGTTATTCTGAGAAAATTATTTTTATTATGAACATGAAACTATATCCAAAAATTATGGTTAAACTCAAAGTGGAAGTATGTTTTCTAAAATGGTCATCTAGACGTCGTTCTTTCGACTGAAATGACTACCTTTACAAAAACGACTTGTAACTTATTTTTCCGACTATAAACCTACACTTTTTCTGTTTAGATTCATAAAATAGAGTTCAAATGAAACCATAGCAATTTGATTCACTCAAAACGGATTTAAAATGAAGAAGTTATGGGTAAAACAAGATTGGATAATTTTTCTCATTTTAGCTACGTGAAAATTGGTAACAAATCTATTCCAACCATAACTTAATCAACTTGTATTGTATATTATGTAATCTTGAGATACCATAGACACGTATACAATGTTTCGACCTATCATGTCGACACATCTATATATATTTCGGAACAACCATAGACACTCTATATGTGAATGTTGGAGTTAGCTATACAGGGTTGA
This sequence comes from Rutidosis leptorrhynchoides, assembly GCF_046630445.1. NCBI lineage: Eukaryota > Viridiplantae > Streptophyta > Magnoliopsida > Asterales > Asteraceae > Rutidosis > Rutidosis leptorrhynchoides. The sequence goes on from NC_092340.1 coordinate 208,500,207, forward strand.
GGTTGATTCCAAAAAATATATAGTTTGAGTTGTGATCAATACTGAAATACGTATACACTGGGTCGTGGATTGATTCAAGATAATATTTATCGATTTATTTCTGTACATCTAACTGTGGACAACTAGTTGTAGGTTACTAATGAGGACAGCTGACTTAATAAACTTAAAACATCAAAATATATTAAAAGTGTTGTAAATATATTTTGAACATACTTTGATATATATGTATATATTGTTATAGGTTCGTGAATCAACCAGTGGCCAAGTCTTACTTCCCGACGAAGTAAAAATCTGTGAAAGTGAGTTATAGTCCCACTTTTAAAATCTAATATTTTTGGGATGAGAATACATGCAGGTTTTATAAATGATTTACAAAATAGACACAAGTACGTGAAACTACATTCTATGGTTGAATTATCGAAATCGAATATGCCCCTTTTTATTAAGTATGGTAATCTAAGAATTAGGGAACAGACACCCTAATTGACGTGAATCCTAAAGATAGATCTATTGGGCCTAACAAACCCCATCCAAAGTACCGGATGCTTTAGTACTTTGAAATTTATATCATATCCGAAGGGTGTCCTGGAATGATGGGGATATTCTTATATATGCATCTTGTTAATGTCGGTTACCAGGTGTTCACCATATGAATGATTTTTATCTCTATGTATGGGATGTGTATTGAAATATGAAATCTTGTGGTCTATTGTTACGATTTGATATATATAGGTTAAACCTATAACTCACCAACATTTTTGTTGACGTTTAAAGCATGTTTATTCTCAGGTGAATACTAAGAGCTTCCGCTGTTGCATACTAAAATAAGGACAAGATTTGGAGTCCATGTTTGTATGATATTGTGTAAAAACTGCATTCAAGAAACTGCATTCAAGTTCCCGAAGAGGAACCGGAAGAAGAGTCGGAACCGGAAGAAGAATCGGAACCGGAAGAAGAATCGGAACCGGATGAAGAAATAGAACCGGTGGGGGAAATAATAAAACGGTTAAGTAAAAGAAAATCCTCAACCAACCGACCAAGGTTAATTATGGTCAATGGTGTTTCCGCCAAGGAAGCTAAATATTGGGAGGATTACCAATTCTCCGATGAATCGGATTCCGACGAGAATTCCGATGATGTTATAGAAATTACCCCAACTGAATTTAAAAAGGCAAAAGAAAATAATAAGGGAAAGGGTATAAAAATAGAGAAATCTAATTCCAACCCCGATGAACTTTATATGTATCGTCAACCCCCGAAGTCCTTAAGTTGTAACAATGACCCGGGAACCTCTAAACCACCAGGTTTTTCTAAACCAATGTGGAAAACGACGGCTCGTATTAGGGGAACATCATATATCCCTAGAAACTTGGCAAAACGAACCAAAACCGAAGAAGAAGAAACAAGCGAGTCGGAATAAGATAGTTGTATTCGTGTGGTGTAATATATGTAATATAGTGTGCTTATGCTTTATGATATATGTAAAAATTGCTTAATAAGTATTTTTTTTATGAATCTAACTCTTGTCTATTTTACAGTATAAAAACACAAAATGGATAGACAACCCAATATTTTAAGAGACCTACCCGGAGACATGATTGATGAAATCTTGTCTAGAGTCGGTCAGAATTCTTCGGCACAACTATTTAAGGCGAGATCAGTTTGTAAGACATTCGAAGAACGTTCCAAGAATGCCTTGGTTTATAAAAGGCTTTCGTTCGAAAGATGGGGGATATCACATTGGGAAATCCATAAGTTACGATGTGTTTACTTTGACGCATATATTGCGGGGAACCCAAATGCTATTTTACGCAATGGGTTAAGAAATTATTTTGACTCAATATATCCGAATATTGGACTTCGTGATTTAGAAAAAGCGGCTAACATGCAACATAAAGAAGCATGTTATGCTTACGGATTAGTAATGTTCGCTTCTCACCAAAGTGAGAACAAGAACATCGGGCTACAACTATTAAACAAAACATTTCCACAAGTGACGGAGTCGGTAATTGGGGTAAGAAATGAGGTTTTTAGATTGTTATGGGATTGTTGGACATTACGTAACCCTCGTCCCTTTGACGACGTTACAACACGCTATCTTATCAACGGCCATAATGGTTATGTTCCACAAGACCAAGGATGGGAAGTAATCCTAGTAAAACCAGAATGCGTGACTTGTTTCTGGACGTATGAATTACGTGTCTTTATTGCCTTTGCTGATGAAATGTCCCGTTCTTATTGATTAAAAACGTTCCATATTAATTGATTTCGTTGCGAGGTTTTGACCTCTATATGAGACGTTTTTCAAAGACTGCATTCATTTTAAAACAAACCATAACCTTTATTTCATCAATAAAGGTTTAAAAAGCTTTACGTAGATTATCAAATAATGATAATCTAAAATATCCTGTTTACACACGACCATTACATAATGGTTTACAATACAAATATGTTACAACAAAATAAGTTTCTTGAATGCAGTTTTTACACAATATCATACAAGCATGGACTCCAAATCTCGTCCTTATTTAAGTATGCGACAGCGGAAGCTCTTAATAATCACCTGAGAATAAACATGCTTAAAACGTCAACAAAAATGTTGGTGAGTTATAGGTTTAACCTATATATATCAAATCATAATAATAGACCACAAGATTTCATATTTCAATACACATCCCATACATAGAGATAAAAATCATTCATATGGTGAACACCTGGTAACCGACATTAACAAGATGCATATATAAGAATATCCCCATCATTCCGGGACACCCTTCGGATATGATATAAATTTCGAAGTACTAAAGCATCCGGTACTTTGGATGGGGTTTGTTAGGCCCAATAGATCTATCTTTAGGATTCGCGTCAATTAGGGTATCTGTTCCCTAATTCATAGATTACCAGACTTAATAAAAAGGGGCATATTCGATTTCGATAATTCAACCATAGAATGTAGTTTCACGTACTTGTGTCTATTTTGTAAATCATTTATAAAACCTGCATGTATTCTCATCCCAAAAATATTAGATTTTAAAAGTGGGACTATAACTCACTTTCACAGATTTTTACTTCGCCGGGAAGTAAGACTTGGCCACTGGTTGATTCACGAACCTATAACAATATATACATATATATCAAAGTATGTTCAAAATATATTTACAACACTTTTAATATATTTTGATGTTTTAAGTTTATTAAGTCAGCTGTCCTCGTTAGCAACCTACAACTAGTTGTCCACAGTTAGATGTACAGAAATAAATCGATAAATATTATCTTGAATCAATCCACGACCCAGTGTATACGTATCTCAGTATTGATCACAACTCAAACTATATATATTTTGGAATCAACCTCAACCCTGTATAGCTAACTCCAACATTCACATATAGAGTGTCTATGGTTGTTCCGAAATATATATAGATGTGTCGACATGATAGGTCGAAACATTGTATACGTGTCTATGGTATCTCAAGATTACATAATATACAATACAAGTTGATTAAGTTATGGTTGGAATATATTTGTTACTAATTTTCACGTAGCTAAAATGAGAAAAATTATCCAATCTTGTTTTACCCATAACTTCTTCATTTTAAATCCGTTTTGAGTGAATCAAATTGCTATGGTTTCATATTGAACTCTATTTTATGAATCTAAACAGAAAAAGTATAGGTTTATAGTCGGAAAAATAAGTTACAAGTCGTTTTTGTAAAGGTAGTCATTTCAGTCGAAAGAACGACGTCTAGATGACCATTTTAGAAAACATACTTCCACTTTGAGTTTAACCATAATTTTTGGATATAGTTTCATGTTCATAATAAAAATCATTTTCTCAGAATAACAACTTTTAAATCAAAGTTTATCATAGCTTTTAATTAACTAACCCAAAACAGCCCGCGGTGTTACTACGACGGCGTAAATCCGGTTTTACGGTGTTTTTCGTGTTTCCAGGTTTTAAATCATTAAGTTAGCATATCATATAGATATAGAACATGTGTTTAGTTGATTTTAAAAGTCAAGTTAGAAGGATTAACTTTTGTTTGCGAACAAGTTTAGAATTAACTAAACTATGTTCTAGTGATTACAAGTTTAAACCTTCGAATAAGATAGTTTTATATGTATGAATCGAATGATGTTATGAACATCATTACTACCTTAATTTCCTTGGATAAACCTACTGGAAAAGAGAAAAATGGATCTAGCTTCAATGGATCCTTGGATGGCTCGAAGTTCTTGAAGCAGAATCATGACACGAAAACAAGTTCAAGTAAGATCATCACTTGAAATAAGATTGTTATAGTTATAGAAATTGAACCAAAGTTTGAATATGATTATTACCTTGTATTAGAATGATAACCTACTGTAAGAAACAAAGATTCCTTGAGGTTGGATGATCACCTTACAAGATTGGAAGTGAGCTAGCAAACTTGAAAGTATTCTTGATTTTATGAAACTAGAACTTTTGGAATTTATGAAGAACACTTAGAACTTGAAGATAGAACTTGAGAGAGATCAATTAGATGAAGAAAATTGAAGAATGAAAGTGTTTGTAGGTGTTTTTGGTCGTTGGTGTATGGATTAGATATAAAGGATATGTAATTTTGTTTTCATGTAAATAAGTCATGAATGATTACTCATATTTTTGTAATTTTATGAGATATTTCATGCTAGTTGCCAAATGATGGTTCCCACATGTGTTAGGTGACTCACATGGGCTGCTAAGAGCTGATCATTGGAGTGTATATACCAATAGTACATACATCTAAAAGCTGTGTATTGTACGAGTACGAATACGGGTGCATACGAGTAGAATTGTTGATGAAACTGAACGAGGATGTAATTGTAAGCATTTTTGTTAAGTAGAAGTATTTTGATAAGTGTATTGAAGTCTTTCAAAAGTGTATAAATACATATTAAAACACTACATGTATATACATTTTAACTGAGTCGTTAAGTCATCGTTAGTCGTTACATGTAAGTGTTGTTTTGAAACTTTTAGGTTAACGATCTTGTTAAATGTGGTTAACCCAATGTTTATAATATCAAATGAGATTTTAAATTATTATAATATCATGATATTATCATGTATGAATATCTCTTAATATGATATATATACATTAAATGTCTTTACAACGATAATCGTTACATATATGTCTCGTTTAAAAATCATTAAGTTAGTAGTCTTGTTTTTACATATGTAGTTCATTGTTAATATACTTAATGATATGTTTACTTATCATAGTATCATGTTAACTATATATATATCCATATATATGTCATCATATAGTTTTTACAAGTTTTAACGTTCGTGAATCACCGGTCAACTTGGGTGGTCAATTGTCTATATGAAACATATTTCAATTAATCAAGTCTTAACAAGTTTGATTGCTTAACATGTTGGAAACATTTAATCATGTAAATATCAATCTCAATTAATATATATAAACATGGAAAAGTTCGGGTCACTACAGTACCTACCCGTTAAATAAATTTCGTCCCGAAATTTTAAGCTGTTGAAGGTGTTGACGAATCTTCTGGAAATAGATGCGGGTATTTCTTCTTCATCTGATCTTCACGCTCCCAGGTGAACTCGGGTCCTCTACGAGCATTCCATCGAACCTTAACAATTGGTATCTTGTTTTGCTTAAGTCTTTTAACCTCACGATCCATTATTTCGACGGGTTCTTCGATGAATTGAAGTTTTTCGTTAATTTGGATTTCATCTAATGGAATAGTGAGATCTTCTTTAGCAAAACATTTCTTCAAATTCGAGACGTGGAAAGTGTTATGTACAGCCGCGAGTTGTTGAGGTAACTCTAGTCGGTAAGCTACTGGTCCGACACGATCAATAATCTTGAATGGTCCAATATACCTTGGATTTAATTTCCCTCGTTTACCAAATCGAACAACGCCTTTCCAAGGTGCAACTTTAAGCATGACCATCTCTCCAATTTCAAATTCTATATCTTTTCTTTTAATGTCAGCGTAGCTCTTTTGTCGACTTTGGGCGGTTTTCAACCGTTGTTGAATTTGGATGATCTTCTCGGTAGTTTCTTGTATAATTTCCGGACCCGTAATCTGTCTATCCCCCACTTCACTCCAACAAATCGGAGACCTGCACTTTCTACCATAAAGTGCTTCAAACGGCGCCATCTCAATGCTTGAATGGTAGCTGTTGTTGTAGGAAAATTCTGTTAACGGTAGATGTCGATCCCAACTGTTTCCGAAATCAATAACACATGCTCGTAGCATGTCTTCAAGTGTTTGTATCGTCCTTTCGCTCTGCCCATCAGTTTGTGGATGATAGGCAGTACTCATGTCTAGACGAGTTCCTAATGCTTGCTGTAATGTCTGCCAGAATCTTGAAATAAATCTGCCATCCCTATCAGAGATAATAGAGATTGGTATTCCATGTCTGGAGACAACTTCCTTCAAATACAGTCGTGCTAACTTCTCCATCTTGTCATCTTCTCTTATTGGTAGGAAGTGTGCCGATTTGGTGAGACGATCAACTATTACCCAAATAGTATCAAAACCACTTGCAGTCCTTGGCAATTTAGTGATGAAATCCATGGTAATGTTTTCCCATTTCCATTCCGGGATTTCGGGTTGTTGAAGTAGACCTGATGGTTTTTGATGCTCAGCTTTGACCTTAGAACACGTCAAACATTCTCCTACGTATTTAGCAACATCGGCTTTCATACCCGGCCACCAAAAATGTTTCTTGAGATCCTTGTACATCTTCCCCGTTCCAGGATGTATTGAGTATCTGGTTTTATGAGCTTCTCTAAGTACCATTTCTCTCATATCTCCAAATTTTGGTACCCAAATCCTTTCAGCCCTATACCGGGTTCCGTCTTCCCGAATATTAAGATGCTTCTCCGATCCTTTGGGTATTTCATCCTTTAAATTTCCCTCTTTTAAAACTCCTTGTTGCGCCTCCTTTATTTGAGTAGTAATGTTATTATGAATCATTATATTCATAGATTTTACTCGAATGGGTTCTCTGTCCTTCCTGCTCAAGGCATCGGCTACCACATTTGCCTTCCCCGGGTGGTAACGAATCTCAAAGTCGTAATCATTCAATAATTCAATCCACCTACGCTGCCTCATATTCAGTTGTTTCTGATTAAATATGTGTTGAAGACTTTTGTGGTCGGTATATATAATACTTTTGACCCCATATAAGTAGTGCCTCCAAGTCTTTAATGCAAAAACAACCGCGCCTAATTCCAAATCATGCGTCGTATAATTTTGTTCGTGAATCTTCAATTGTCTAGACGCATAAGCAATCACCTTCGTTCGTTGCATTAATACACAACCGAGACCTTGCTTTGATGCATCACAATAAATCACAAAATCATCATTCCCTTCAGGCAATGACAATATAGGTGCCGTAGTTAGCTTTTTCTTCAATAACTGAAACGCTTTCTCTTGTTCATCATTCCATTCAAATTTCTTCCCTTTATGCGTTAATGCAGTCAAGGGTTTTGCTATTCTGGAAAAGTCTTGGATGAACCTTCTGTAGTAACCAGCTAGTCCTAAAAACTGGCGTATGTGTTTTGGAGTTTTCGGGGTTTCCCACTTTTCAACAGTTTCTATCTTTGCCGGATCCACCTTAATACCTTCTTTGTTCACTATGTGACCGAGGAATTGAACTTCTTCCAACCAAAATGCACACTTTGAAAACTTAGCGTACAATTCTTCCTTCCTCAATACTTCTAACACCTTTCTCAAATGTTCACCGTGTTCTTGGTCATTCTTTGAGTAAATAAGTATGTCATCAATGAAAACAATGACAAACTTGTCAAGGTATGGTCCACACACTCGGTTCATAAGGTCCATGAACACAGCTGGTGCATTAGTTAAACCAAATGGCATGACCATAAACTCGTAATGACCGTAACGTGTTCTGAAAGCAGTCTTTGGAATATCATCTTCTTTCACCCGCATTTGATGATACCCGGAACGTAAGTCAATCTTTGAATAAACAGACGAGCCTTGTAGTTGATCAAATAAGTCGTCGATTCTCGGTAGTGGGTAGCGGTTCTTGATGGTAAGTTTGTTCAACTCTCGGTAGTCGATACACAACCTGAATGTACCATCTTTCTTCTTGACAAACAAAACAGGAGCTCCCCACGGTGATGTGCTTGGTCGAATGAAACCACGCTCTAAAAGTTCTTGTAATTGGCTTTGCAGTTCTTTCATCTCGCTGGGTGCGAGTCTGTAAGGAGCACGAGCTATTGGTGCAGCTCCTGGTACAAGATCTATTTGAAATTCAACGGATCGATGTGGGGGTAATCCCGGTAATTCTTTCGGAAATACATCGGGAAATTCTTTTGCAATGGGAACATCATTGATGCTCTTTTCTTCAGTTTGTACTTTCTCGACGTGTGCTAGAACAGCATAGCAACCTTTTCTTATTAGTTTTTGTGCCTTCAAATTACTAATAAGATGTAGCTTCGTGTTGCCCTTTTCTCCGTACACCATTAAGGGTTTTCCTTTTTCTCGTATAATGCGAATTGCATTTTTGTAACAAACGATCTCCGCTTTCACTTCTTTCAACCAGTCCATACCGATTATCACATCAAAACTCCCTAACTCTACTGGTATCAAATCAATCTTAAATGTTTCGCTAACCAGTTTAATTTCTCGATTCCGACATATATTATCTGCTGAAATTAATTTACCATTTGCTAATTCGAGTAAAAATTTACTATCCAAAGGCGTCAATGGACAACTTAATTTAGCACAAAAATCTCTACTCATATAGCTTCTATCCGCACCCGAATCAAATAAAACGTAAGCAGATTTATTGTCAATAAGAAACGTACCCGTAACAAGCTCCGGGTCTTCCTGTGCCTCTACCGCATTAATATTGAAAACTCTTCCACGGCCTTGTCCATTCGTGTTCTCCTGGTTTGGGCAATTTCTAATAATGTGGCCTGGTTTTCCACATTTATAACAAACTATATTGGCATAACTTGCTCCGACACTACTTGCTCCGCCATTACTCGTTCCGACACCATTTGTTCCTTTCGTTCTATTAACCCCTGGTCCGTAGACCTCACACTTCGCCGCGCTATGACCATTTCTTTTACACTTGTTGCAAAATTTGGTGCAGAACCCCGAGTGATTCTTTTCACACCTTTGGCATAGCTGCTTCTGATTGTTGTTGTTGTTGCGGTTATTATTGTTATTGGGATGATTGTTGTAGTTGCTGTTGTTGTTGTTGTTGTTGTTGTTGTTGTTGTTGGGCCGTTTGTTGTAGTTACGATTGATGTTGCGATTGTTGGGATAATTATTACGATTATTGTTGTAATTACTGTTGTTGTTGTATTGGTGATTCTTATCACCGTTTTCCTCCCACTTTCTTTTGACTTGCTTCACATTGGCCTCTTCAGCAGTCTGTTCTTTAATTCTTTCTTCAATCTGGTTCACTAGTTTGTGAGCCATTCTACATGCTTGTTGTATGGAGGCGGGCTCGTGTGAACTTATATCTTCTTGGATTCTTTCCGGTAATCCTTTCACAAATGCGTCGATCTTCTCTTCCTCATCTTCGAATGCTCCCGGACACAATAGGCACAATTCTGTGAATCGTCTTTCGTACGTGGTAATATCAAATCCTTGGGTTCGTAACCCTCTAAGTTCTGTCTTGAGCTTATTGACCTCGGTTCTGGGACGGTACTTCTCGTTCATCAAGTGCTTGAATGCTGACCACGGTAGTGCGTACGCATCATCTTGTCCCACTTGCTCTAGATAGGTATTCCACCATGTTAACGCAGAACCTGTGAAGGTATGCGTAGCGTACTTCACTTTGTCCTCTTCAGTACACTTACTTATGGCAAACACCGATTCAACCTTCTCGGTCCACCGTTTCAATCCGATCGGTCCTTCGGTTCCATCAAATTCCAAAGGTTTGCAGGCAGTGAATTCTTTGTAGGTGCATCCTACACGATTTCCTGTACTGCTAGATCCAAGGTTATTGTTGGTATATAGCGCAGCCTGTACTGCGGCTATGTTTGAAGCTAGAAAAGTACGGAATTCCTCTTCATTCATATTCACGGTGTGTCGAGTAGTCGGTGCCATTTCCTTCAAAATAGTTAAATGGAACAAGTTAATCATACAGAATATTAAGAGTAGTTAATAGTATTTCGTAGCATAATATGAACTCATTTATAAAAGCTTTTTCTTCATATTAGCGTTTTATAAGTTTAAATTCGGGTAGTACCTACCCGTTAAGTTCATACTTAGTAGCTAATATACAATTCAACTACTACAATTCTATATGAAAAACTGATTATAATAATATTTCGCGTTCAAACTTTTATACAATATTTTACAAACTTACAATACCGCTTATTTTACATAAAGCATGAAATATAGCACACAATAACTTTGATACAAGATAGTTGTGAAGACAATTCTAGCTAGTACACAAGTCGTTCAGCAAAGGCAATAAAGACACGTAATTCATACGTCCAGAAACAAGTCATGCATTCTGGTTTTACTAGGACTACTTCCCATCCTTGGTCTTGTGCAACATAACCGTTATGGCCGTTGATAAGACAGCGTGTTGTAACGTCATCAAAGGGACGAGGGTTACGTAATGTCCAACAGTCCCGTAATAATCTAAAAACCTCATTTCTTACCCCAATTACCGACTCCGTCACTTGTGGAAACGTTTTGTTTAATAGTTGTAGCCCGATGTTCTTGTTCTCACTTTGGTGAGAAGCGAACATTACTAATCCGTAAGCATAACATGCTTCTTTATGTTGCATGTTAGCCGCTTTTTCTAAATCACGAAGTCCAATATTCGGATATATTGAGTCAAAATAATTTCTTAACCCGTTGCGTAAAATAGCATTTGGGTTCCCCGCAATATATGCGTCAAAGTAAACACATCGTAACTTATGGGTTTCCCAATGTGATATCCCCCATCTTTCAAACGAAAGTCTCTTATAAACCAAGACATTCTTGGAACGTTCTTCGAATGTCTTACAAACTGATCTCGCCTTAAATAGTTGTGCCGAAGAATTCTGGCCGACTCTAGACAAGATTTCATCAATCATGTCTCCGGGTAGGTCTCTTAAAATATTGAGTTGTCTATCCATTTTGTGTTTTTAAACTGTAAAATAGACAAGAGTTAGATTCATAAAAAAAATACTTATTAATACAAGCAATTTTTACATATATCATAAAGCATAAGAACACTATATTACATATATTACACCACACGAATACAACTATCTTATTCCGACTCGCTCGTTTCTTCTTCTTCGGTTTTGGTTCGTTTTGCCAAGTTTCTAGGGATATATGATGTTCCCCTAATACGAGCCGTCGTTGTCCACATTGGTTTAGAAAAACCTGGTGGTTTAGAGGTTCCCGGGTCATTGTTACAACTTAAGGACTTCGGGGGTTGACGATACATATAAAGTTCATCGGGGTTGGAATTAGATTTCTCTATTTTTATGCCCTTTCCCTTATTATTTTCTTTTGCCTTTTTAAATTCAGTTGGGGTAATTTCTATAACATCATCGGAATTCTCGTCGGAATCCGATTCATCGGAGAATTGGTAATCCTCCCAATATTTTGCTTCCTTGGCGGAAACACCATTGACCATAATTAACTTTGGTCGGTTGGTTGAGGATTTTCTTTTACTTAACCGTTTTATTATTTCCCCCACCGGTTCTATTTCTTCATCCGGTTCCGATTCTTCTTCCGGTTCCGATTCTTCTTCCGGTTCCGACTCTTCTTCCGGTTCTTCTTCGGGAACTTGTGAATCAGTCCACAAATCATTCCAATTTACATTTGACTCTTCATTATTATTAGGTGAGTCAATGGAACTTGTTCTAGAGGTAGACATCTATCACATAATATCAAACACGTTAAGAGATTAAGATATCACATAATATTCATATGTTAAAAATATATAGTTTCCAACAAAAATGTTAAGCAATCATTTTTAAAGAAAACACGGTCGAAGTCCAGACTCACTAATGCATCCTAACAAACTCGATAAGACACACTAATGCAAATTTTCTGGTTCTCTAAGACCAACGCTCGGATACCAACTGAAATGTCCCGTTCTTATTGATTAAAAACGTTCCATATTAATTGATTTCGTTGCGAGGTTTTGACCTCTATATGAGACGTTTTTCAAAGACTGCATTCATTTTAAAACAAACCATAACCTTTATTTCATCAATAAAGGTTTAAAAAGCTTTACGTAGATTATCAAATAATGATAATCTAAAATATCCTGTTTACACACGACCATTACATAATGGTTTACAATACAAATATGTTACAACAAAATAAGTTTCTTGAATGCAGTTTTTACACAATATCATACAAGCATGGACTCCAAATCTCGTCCTTATTTAAGTATGCGACAGCGGAAGCTCTTAATAATCACCTGAGAATAAACATGCTTAAAACGTCAACAAAAATGTTGGTGAGTTATAGGTTTAACCTATATATATCAAATCATAATAATAGACCACAAGATTTCATATTTCAATACACATCCCATACATAGAGATAAAAATCATTCATATGGTGAACACCTGGTAACCGACATTAACAAGATGCATATATAAGAATATCCCCATCATTCCGGGACACCCTTCGGATATGATATAAATTTCGAAGTACTAAAGCATCCGGTACTTTGGATGGGGTTTGTTAGGCCCAATAGATCTATCTTTAGGATTCGCGTCAATTAGGGTATCTGTTCCCTAATTCATAGATTACCAGACTTAATAAAAAGGGGCATATTCGATTTCGATAATTCAACCATAGAATGTAGTTTCACGTACTTGTGTCTATTTTGTAAATCATTTATAAAACCTGCATGTATTCTCATCCCAAAAATATTAGATTTTAAAAGTGGGACTATAACTCACTTTCACAGATTTTTACTTCGCCGGGAAGTAAGACTTGGCCACTGGTTGATTCACGAACCTATAACAATATATACATATATATCAAAGTATGTTCAAAATATATTTACAACACTTTTAATATATTTTGATGTTTTAAGTTTATTAAGTCAGCTGTCCTCGTTAGTAACCTACAACTAGTTGTCCACAGTTAGATGTACAGAAATAAATCGATAAATATTATCTTGAATCAATCCACGACCCAGTGTATACGTATCTCAGTATTGATCACAACTCAAACTATATATATTTTGGAATCAACCTCAACCCTGTATAGCTAACTCCAACATTCACATATAGAGTGTCTATGGTTGTTCCGAAATATATATAGATGTGTCGACATGATAGGTCGAAACATTGTATACGTGTCTATGGTATCTCAAGATTACATAATATACAATACAAGTTGATTAAGTTATGGTTGGAATATATTTGTTACTAATTTTCACGTAGCTAAAATGAGAAAAATTATCCAATCTTGTTTTACCCATAACTTCTTCATTTTAAATCCGTTTTGAGTGAATCAAATTGCTATGGTTTCATATTGAACTCTATTTTATGAATCTAAACAGAAAAAGTATAGGTTTATAGTCGGAAAAATAAGTTACAAGTCGTTTTTGTAAAGGTAGTCATTTCAGTCGAAAGAACGACGTCTAGATGACCATTTTAGAAAACATACTTCCACTTTGAGTTTAACCATAATTTTTGGATATAGTTTCATGTTCATAATAAAAATCATTTTCTCAGAATAACAACTTTTAAATCAAAGTTTATCATAGCTTTTAATTAACTAACCCAAAACAGCCCGCGGTGTTACTACGACGGCGTAAATCCGGTTTTACGGTGTTTTTCGTGTTTCCAGGTTTTAAATCATTAAGTTAGCATATCATATAGATATAGAACATGTGTTTAGTTGATTTTAAAAGTCAAGTTAGAAGGATTAACTTTTGTTTGCGAACAAGTTTAGAATTAACTAAACTATGTTCTAGTGATTACAAGTTTAAACCTTCGAATAAGATAGTTTTATATGTATGAATCGAATGATGTTATGAACATCATTACTACCTTAATTTCCTTGGATAAACCTACTGGAAAAGAGAAAAATGGATCTAGCTTCAATGGATCCTTGGATGGCTCGAAGTTCTTGAAGCAGAATCATGACACGAAAACAAGTTCAAGTAAGATCATCACTTGAAATAAGATTGTTATAGTTATAGAAATTGAACCAAAGTTTGAATATGATTATTACCTTGTATTAGAATGATAACCTACTGTAAGAAACAAAGATTCCTTGAGGTTGGATGATCACGTTACAAGATTGGAAGTGAGCTAGCAAACTTGAAAGTATTCTTGATTTTATGAAACTAGAACTTTTGGAATTTATGAAGAACACTTAGAACTTGAAGATAGAACTTGAGAGAGATCAATTAGATGAAGAAAATTGAAGAATGAAAGTGTTTGTAGGTGTTTTTGGTCGTTGGTGTATGGATTAGATATAAAGGATATGTAATTTTGTTTTCATGTAAATAAGTCATGAATGATTACTCATATTTTTGTAATTTTATGAGATATTTCATGCTAGTTGCCAAATGATGGTTCCCACATGTGTTAGGTGACTCACATTGAAATGTCCCGTTCTTATTGATTAAAAACGTTCCATATTAATTGATTTCGTTGCGAGGTTTTGACCTCTATATGAGACATTTTTCAAAGACTGCATTCATTTTTAAAACAAACCATAACCTTTATTTCATAAATAAAGGTTTAAAAAGCTTTACGTAGATTATCAAATAATGATAATCTAAAATATCCTGTTTACACACGACCATTACATAATGGTTTACAATACAAATATGTTACATCGAAATCAGTTTCTTGAATGCAGTTTTTACACAATATCATACAAACCAGGACTCCAAATCTTGTCCTTATTTTAGTATGCAACAGCGGAAGCTCTTAATATTCACCTGAGAATAAACATGCTTTAAACGTCAACAAAAATGTTGGTGAGTTATAGGTTTAACCTATATATATCAAATCGTAACAATAGACCACAAGATTTCATATTTCAATACACATCCCATACATAGAGATAAAAATCATTCATATGGTGAACACCTGGTAACCGACATTAACAAGATGCATATATAAGAATATCCCCATCATTCCGGGACACCCTTCGGATATGATATAAATTTCGAAGTACTAAAGCATCCGGTTCTTTGGATGGGGTTTGTTAGGCCCAATAGATCTATCTTTAGCATTCGCGTCAATTAGGGTGTCTGTTCCCTAATTCTTAGATTACCAGACTTAATAAAAAGGGGCATATTCGATTTCGATAATTCAACCATAGAATGTAGTTTCACGTACTTGTGTCTACTTTGTAAATCATTTATAAAACCTGCATGTATTCTCATCCCAAAAATATTAGATTTTAAAAGTGGGACTATAACTCACTTTCACAGATTTTTACTTCGTCGGGAAGTAAGACTTGGCCACTGGTTGATTCACGAACCTATAACAATATATACATATATATCAAAGTATGTTCAAAATATATTTACAACACTTTTAATATATTTTGATGTTTTAAGTTTATTAAGTCAGCTGTCCTCGTTAGTAACCTACAACTAGTTGTTCACAGTTAGATGTACAGAAATAAATCGATAAATATTATCTTGAATCAATCCACGACCCAGTGTATACGTATCTCAGTATTGATCACAACTCAAACTATATATATTTTGGAATCAACCTCAACCCTGTATAGCTAACTCCAACATTCACATATAGAGTGTCTATGGTTGTTCCGAAATATATATAGATGTGTCGACATGATAGGTCGAAACATTGTATACGTGTCTATGGTATCTCAAGATTACATAATATACAATACAAGTTGATTAAGTTATGGTTGGAATAGATTTGTTACCAATTTTCACGTAGCTAAAATGAGAAAAATTATCCAATCTTGTTTTACCCATAACTTCTTCATTTTAAATCCGTTTTGAGTGAATCAAATTGCTATGGTTTCATATTGAACTCTATTTTATGAATCTAAACAGAAAAGTATAGGTTTATAGTCGGAAAAATAAGTTACAAGTCGTTTTTGTAAAGGTAGTCATTTCAGTCGAAAGAACGACGTCTAGATGACCATTTTAGAAAACATACTTCCACTTTGAGTTTAACCATAATTTTTGGATATAGTTTCATGTTCATAATAAAAATCATTTTCTCAGAATAACAACTTTTAAATCAAAGTTTATCATAGTTTTTAATTAACTAACCCAAAACAGCCCGCGGTGTTACTACGACGGCGTAAATCCGGTTTTACGGTGTTTTTCGTGTTTTCAGGTTTTAAATCATTAAGTTAGCATATCATATAGATATAGAACATGTTTTTAGTTGATTTTAAAAGTCAAGTTAGAAGGATTAACTTTTGTTTGCGAACAAGTTTAGAATTAACTAAACTATGTTCTAGTGATTACAAGTTTAAACCTTCGAATAAGATAGCTTTATACGTATGAATCGAATGATGTTATGAACATCATTACTACCTTAATTTCCTTGGATAAACCTACTGGAAAAGAGAAAAATGGATCTAGCTTCAACGGATCATTGGATGGCTCGAAGTTCTTGAAGCAGAATCATGACACGAAAACAAGTTCAAGTAAGATCATCACTTGAAATAAGATTGTTATAGTTATAGAAATTGAACCAAAGTTTGAATATGATTATTACCTTGTATTAGAATGATAACCTACTGTAAGAAACAAAGATTTATTGAGGTTGGATGATCACCTTACAAGATTGGAAGTGAGCTAGCAAACTTGAAAGTATTCTTGATTTTATGAAACTAGAACTTTTGGAATTTATGAAGAACACTTAGAACTTGAAGATAGAACTTGAGAGAGATCAATTAGATGAAGAAAATTGAAGAATGAAAGTGTTTGTAGGTGTTTTTGGTCGTTGGTGTATGGATTAGATATAAAGGATATGTTATTTTGTTTTCATGTAAATAAGTCATGAATGATTACTCATATTTTTGTAATTTTATGAGATATTTCATGCTAGTTGCCAAATGATGGTTCCCACATGTGTTAGGTGACTCACATGGGCTGCTAAAAGCTGATCATTGGAGTGTATATACCAATAGTACATACATCTAAAAGCTATGTATTGTACGAGTACGAATACGGGTGCATACGAGTAGAATTGTTGATGAAACTGAACGAGGATGTAATTGTAAGCATTTTTGTTTAGTAGAAGTATTTTGATAAGTGTCTTTAAGTCTTTCAAAAGTGTATGAATACATATTAAAACACTACATGTATATACATTTTAACTGAGTCGTTAAGTCATCGTTAGTCGTTACATGTAAATGTTGTTTTGAAACCTTTAGGTTAACGATCTTGTTAAATGTTGTTAACCCAATGTTTAT
This sequence comes from Rutidosis leptorrhynchoides, assembly GCF_046630445.1. Lineage (NCBI taxonomy): Eukaryota > Viridiplantae > Streptophyta > Magnoliopsida > Asterales > Asteraceae > Rutidosis > Rutidosis leptorrhynchoides. The sequence continues at coordinate 208,517,592 of NC_092340.1, forward strand.
AATATCAAAAGAGATTTTAAATTATTATATTATCATGATATTATGATGTACGAATATCTCTTAATATGATATATATACATTAAATATCGTTACAACGATAAACGTTACATATATGTCTCGTTTCAAAATCATTAAGTTAGTAGTCTTGTTTTTACATATGTAGTTCATTGTTAATATAATTAATGATATGTTTACTTATCATAATATCATGTTAACTATATATATAACCATATATATGTCATCATATAGTTTTTTTACAAGTTTTAACGTTCGTGAATCACCGGTCAACTTGGGTGGTCAATTGTCTATATGAAACCTATTTCAATTAATCAAGTCTTAACAAGTTTGATTGCTTAATAAGTTGGAAACATTTAATCATGTAAACATCAATCTCAATTAATATATATAAACATGGAAAATTTCGGGTCACTACAGTACCTACCCGTTAAATAAATTTCGTCCCGAAATTTTAAGCTGTTGAAGGTGTTGACGAATCTTCTGGAAATAGATGCGGGTATTTCTTCTTCATCTGATCTTCACGCTCCCAGGTGAACTCGGGTCCTCTACGAGCATTCCATCGAACCTTAACAATTGGTATCTTGTTTTGCTTAAGTCTTTTAACCTCACGATCCATTATTTCGACGGGTTCTTCGATGAATTGAAGTTTTTCGTTGATTTGGATTTCATCTAACGGAATAGTGAGATCTTCTTTAGCAAAACATTTCTTTAAATTCGAGACGTGGAAAGTGTTATGTACAGCCGCGAGTTGTTGAGGTAACTCTAGTCGGTAAGCTACTGGTCCGACACGATCAATAATCTTGAATGGTCCAATATACCTTGGATTTAATTTCCCTCGTTTACCAAATCGAACAACGCCTTTCCAAGGTGCAACTTTAAGCATGACCATCTCTCCAATTTCAAATTCTATATCTTTTCTTTTAATGTCAGCGTAGCTCTTTTGTCGACTTTGGGCGGTTTTCAACCGTTGTTGAATTTGGATGATCTTCTCGGTAGTTTCTTGTATAATCTCCGGACCCGTAATCTGTCTATCCCCCACTTCACTCCAACAAATCGGAGACCTGCACTTTCTACCATAAAGTGCTTCAAACGGCGCCATCTCAATGCTTGAATGGTAGCTGTTGTTGTAGGAAAATTCTGCTAACGGTAGATGTCGATCCCAACTGTTTCCGAAATCAATAACACATGCTCGTAGCATGTCTTCAAGCGTTTGTATCGTCCTTTCGCTCTGCCCATCAGTTTGTGGATGATAGGCAGTACTCATGTCTAGACGAGTTCCTAATGCTTGCTGTAATGTCTGCCAGAATCTTGAAATAAATCTGCCATCCCTATCAGAGATAATAGAGATTGGTATTCCATGTCTGGAGACGACTTCCTTCAAATACAGTCGTGCTAACTTCTCCATCTTGTCATCTTCTCTTATTGGTAGGAAGTGTGCTGATTTGGTGAGACGATCAACTATTACCCAAATAGTATCAAAACCACTTGCAGTCCTTGGCAATTTAGTGATGAAATCCATGGTAATGTTTTCCCATTTCCATTCCGGGATTTCGGGTTGTTGAAGTAGACCTGATGGTTTCTGATGCTCAGCTTTGACCTTAGAACACGTCAAACATTCTCCTACGTATTTAGCAACATCGGCTTTCATACCCGGCCACCAAAAATGTTTCTTGAGATCCTTGTACATCTTCCCCGTTCCAGGATGTATTGAGTATCTGGTTTTATGAGCTTCTCTAAGTACCATTTCTCTCATATCTCCAAATTTTGGTACCCAAATCCTTTCAGCCCTATACCGGGTTCCGTCTTCCCGAATATTAAGATGCTTCTCCGATCCTTTGGGTATTTCATCCTTTAAATTTCCCTCTTTTAAAACTCCTTGTTGCGCCTCCTTTATTTGAGTAGTAATGTTATTATGAATCATTATATTCATAGATTTTACTCGAATGGGTTCTCTGTCCTTCCTGCTCAAGGCATCGGCTACCACATTTGCCTTCCCCGGGTGGTAACGAATCTCAAAGTCGTAATCATTCAATAATTCAATCCACCTACGCTGCCTCATATTCAGTTGTTTCTGATTAAATATGTGTTGAAGACTTTTGTGGTCGGTATATATAATACTTTTGACCCCATATAAGTAGTGCCTCCAAGTCTTTAATGCAAAAACAACCGCGCCTAATTCCAAATCATGCGTCGTATAATTTTGTTCGTGAATCTTCAATTGTCTAGACGCATAAGCAATCACCTTCGTTCGTTGCATTAATACACAACCGAGACCTTGCTTTGATGCGTCACAATAAATCACAAAATCATCATTCCCTTCAGGCAATGACAATATAGGTGCCGTAGTTAGCTTTTTCTTCAATAACTGAAACGCTTTCTCTTGTTCATCATTCCATTCAAATTTCTTCCCTTTATGCGTTAATGCAGTCAAGGGTTTTGCTATTCTGGAAAAGTCTTGGATGAACCTTCTGTAGTAACCAGCTAGTCCTAAAAACTGGCGTATGTGTTTCGGAGTTTTCGGGGTTTCCCACTTTTCAACAGTTTCTATCTTTGCCGGATCCACCTTAATACCTTCTTTGTTCACTATGTGACCGAGGAATTGAACTTCTTCCAACCAAAATGCACACTTTGAAAACTTAGCGTACAATTCTTCCTTCCTCAATACTTCTAACACCTTTCTCAAATGTTCACCGTGTTCTTGGTCATTCTTTGAGTAAATAAGTATGTCATCAATGAAAACAATGACAAACTTGTCAAGGTATGGTCCACACACTCGGTTCATAAGGTCCATGAACACAGCTGGTGCATTAGTTAAACCAAACGGCATGACCATAAACTCGTAATGACCGTAACGTGTTCTGAAAGCAGTCTTTGGAATATCATCTTCTTTCACCCGCATTTGATGATACCCGGAACGTAAGTCAATCTTTGAATAAACAGACGAGCCTTGTAGTTGATCAAATAAGTCGTCAATTCTCGGTAGTGGGTAGCGGTTCTTGATGGTAAGTTTGTTCAACTCTCGGTAGTCGATACACAACCTGAATGTACCATCTTTCTTCTTGACAAACAAAACAGGAGCTCCCCACGGTGATGTGCTTGGTCGAATGAAACCACGCTCTAAAAGTTCTTGTAATTGGCTTTGCAGTTCTTTCATCTCGCTGGGTGCGAGTCTGTAAGGAGCACGAGCTATTGGTGCAGCTCCTGGTACAAGATCTATTTGAAATTCAACGGATCGATGTGGGGGTAATCCCGGTAATTCTTTCGGAAATACATCGGGAAATTCTTTTGCAATGGGAACATCATTGATGCTCTTTTCTTCAGTTTGTACTTTCTCGACGTGTGCTAGAACAGCATAGCAACCTTTTCTTATTAGTTTTTGTGCCTTCAAATTACTAATAAGATGTAGCTTCGTGTTGCCCTTTTCTCCGTACACCATTAAGGGTTTTCCTTTTTCTCGTATAATGCGAATTGCATTTTTGTAACAAACGATCTCCGCTTTCACTTCTTTCAACCAGTCCATACCGATTATCACATCAAAACTCCCTAACTCTACTGGTATCAAATCAATCTTAAATGTTTCGCTAACCAGTTTAATTTCTCGATTCCGACATATATTATCTACTGAAATTAATTTACCATTTGCTAATTCGAGTAAAAATTTACTATCCAAAGGCGTCAATGGACAACTTAATTTAGCACAAAAATCTCTACTCATATAGCTTCTATCCGCACCCGAATCAAATAAAACGTAAGCAGATTTATTGTCAATAAGAAACGTACCCGTAACAAGCTCCGGGTCTTCCTGTGCCTCTACCGCATTAATATTGAAAACTCTTCCACGGCCTTGTCCATTCGTGTTCTCCTGGTTCGGGCAATTTCTAATAATGTGGCCTGGTTTTCCACATTTATAACAAACTACATTGGCATAACTTGCTCCGACACTACTTGCTCCGCCATTACTCGTTCCGACACCATTTGTTCCTTTCGTTCTATTAACCCCTGGTCCGTAGACCTCACACTTCGCCGCGCTATGACCATTTCTTTTACACTTGTTGCAAAATTTGGTGCAGAACCCCGAGTGATTCTTTTCACACCTTTGGCATAGCTGCTTCTGATTGTTGTTGTTGTTGCGGTTATTATTGTTGTTGGGATGATTGTTGTAGTTGCTGTTGTTGTTGTTGTTGTTGCTGGGCCGTTTGTTGTAGTTGCGATTGATGTTGCGATTGTTGGGATAATTGTTGCGATTATTGGTGTAATTGCTGTTGTTGTTGTATTGGTGATTCTTATCACCGTTTTCCTCCCACTTTCTTTTGACTTGCTTCACATTGGCCTCTTCAGCAGTCTATTCTTTAATTCTTTCTTCAATCTGGTTTACTAGTTTGTGAGCCATTCTACATGCCTGTTGTATGGAGTCGGGCTCGTGTGAACTTATATCTTCTTGGATTCTTTCCGGTAATCCTTTCACAAACGCGTCGATCTTCTCTTCCTCATCTTCGAATGCTCCCGGACACAATAGGCACAATTCTGTGAATCGTCTTTCGTACGTGGTAATATCAAATCCTTGGGTTCGTAACCCTCTAAGTTCTGTCTTGAGCTTATTGACCTCGGTTCTGGGACGGTACTTCTCGTTCATCAAGTGCTTGAATGCTGACCACGGTAGTGCGTACGCATCATCTTGTCCCACTTGCTCTAGATAGGTATTCCACCATGTTAACGCAGAACCTGTGAAGGTATGCGTAGCGTACTTCACTTTGTCCTCTTCAGTACACTTACTTATGGCAAACACCGATTCAACCTTCTCGGTCCACCGTTTCAATCCGATCGGTCCTTCGGTTCCATCAAATTCCAAAGGTTTGCAGGCAGTGAATTCTTTGTAGGTGCATCCTACACGATTTCCTGTACTGCTAGATCCAAGGTTATTGTTGGTATGTAGCGCAGCCTGTACTGCGGCTATGTTTGAAGCTAGAAAAGTACGGAATTCCTCTTCATTCATATTCACGGTGTGTCGAGTAGTCGGTGCCATTTCCTTCAAAATAGTTAAATGGAACAAGTTAATCATACAGAATATTAAGAGTAGTTAATAGTATTTCGTAGCATAATATGAACTCATTTATAAAAGCTTTTTCTTCATATTAGCGTTTTATAAGTTTAAATTCGGGTAGTACCTACCCGTTAAGTTCATACTTAGTAGCTAATATACAATTCAACTACTACAATTCTATATGAAAAACTGATTATAATAATATTTCGCGTTCAAACTTTTATACAATATTTTACAAACTTACAATACCGCTTATTTTACATAAAGCATGAAATATAGCACAAAATAACTTTGATACAAGATAGCTGTGAAGACAATTCTAGCTAGTACACAAGTCGTTCAGCAAAGGCAATAAAGACACGTAATTCATACGTCCAGAAACAAGTCATGCATTCTGGTTTTACTAGGACTACTTCCCATCCTTGGTCTTGTGCAACATAACCGTTATGGCCGTTGATAAGACAGCGTGTTGTAACGCCATCAAAGGGACGAGGGTTACGTAATGTCCAACAGTCCCGTAATAATCTAAAAACCTCATTTCTTACCCCAATTACCGACTTCGTCACTTGTGGAAACGTTTTGTTTAATAGTTGTAGCCCGATGTTCTTGTTCTCACTTTGGTGAGAAGCGAACATTACTAATCCGTAAGCATAACATGCTTCTTTATGTTGCATGTTAGCCGCTTTTTCTAAATCACGAAGTCCAATATTCGGATATATTGAGTCAAAATAATTTCTTAACCCGTTGCGTAAAATAGCATTTGGGTTCCCCGCAATATATGCGTCAAAGTAAACACATCGTAACTTATGGGTTTCCCAATGTGATATCCCCCATCTTTCAAACGAAAGTCTCTTATAAACCAAGACATTCTTGGAACGTTCTTCGAATGTCTTACAAACTGATCTCGCCTTAAATAGTTGTGCCGAAGAATTCTGGCCGACTCTAGACAAGATTTCATCAATCATGTCTCCGGGTAGGTCTCTTAAAATATTGGGTTGTCTATCCATTTAGTGTTTTTAAACTGTAAAATAGACAAGAGTTAGTTTCATAAAAAAATACTTATTAATACAAGCAATTTTTACATATATCATAAAGCATAAGAACACTATATTACATATATTACACCACACGAATACAACTATCTTATTCCGACTTGCTCGTTTCTTCTTCTTCGGTTTTGGTTCGTTTTGCCAAGTTTCTAGGGATATATGATGTTCCCCTAATACGAGCCGTCGTTGTCCACATTGGTTTAGAAAAACCTGGTGGTTTAGAGGTTCCCGGGTCATTGTTACAACTTAAGGACTTCGGGGGTTGACGATACATATAAAGTTCATCGGGGTTGGAATTAGATTTCTCTATTTTTATGCCCTTTCCCTTATTATTTTCTTTTGCCTTTTTAAATTCAGTTGGGGTAATTTCTATAACATCATCGGAATTCTCGTCGGAATCCGATTCATCGGAGAATTGGTAATCCTCCCAATATTTTGCTTCCTTGGCGGAAACACCATTGACCATAATTAACTTTGGTCGGTTGGTTGAGGATTTTCTTTTACTTAACCGTTTTATTATTTCCCCCACCGGTTCTATTTCTTCATCCGGTTCCGATTCTTCTTCCGGTTCCGATTCTTCTTCCGGTTCCGACTCTTCTTCCGGTTCCTCTTCGGGAACTTGTGAATCAGTCCACAAATCATTCCAATTTACATTTGACTCTTCATTATTATTAGGTGAGTCAATGGGACTTGTTCTAGAGGTAGACATCTATCACATAATATCAAACACGTTAAGAGATTAATATATCACATAATATTCATATGTTAAAAATATATAGTTTCCAACAAAAATGTTAAGCAATCATTTTTAAAGAAAACACGGTCGAAGTCCAGACTCACTAATGCATCCTAACAAACTCGATAAGACACATTAATGCAAATTTTCTGGTTCTCTAAGACCAACGCTCGGATACCAACTGAAATGTCCCGTTCTTATTGATTAAAAACGTTCCATATTAATTGATTTCGTTGCGAGGTTTTGACCTCTATATGAGACATTTTTCAAAGACTGCATTCATTTTTAAAACAAACCATAACCTTTATTTCATAAATAAAGGTTTAAAAAGCTTTACGTAGATTATCAAATAATGATAATCTAAAATATCCTGTTTACACACGACCATTACATAATGGTTTACAATACAAATATGTTACATCGAAATCAGTTTCTTGAATGCAGTTTTTACACAATATCATACAAACCAGGACTCCAAATCTTGTCCTTATTTTAGTATGCAACAGCGGAAGCTCTTAATATTCACCTGAGAATAAACATGCTTTAAACGTCAACAAAAATGTTGGTGAGTTATAGGTTTAACCTATATATATCAAATCGTAACAATAGACCACAAGATTTCATATTTCAATACACATCCCATACATAGAGATAAAAATCATTCATATGGTGAACACCTGGTAACCGACATTAACAAGATGCATATATAAGAATATCCCCATCATTCCGGGACACCCTTCGAATATGATATAAATTTCGAAGTACTAAAGCATCCGGTTCTTTGGATGGGGTTTGTTAGGCCCAATAGATCTATCTTTAGCATTCGCGTCAATTAGGGTGTCTGTTCCCTAATTCTTAGATTACCAGACTTAATAAAAAGGGGCATATTCGATTTCGATAATTCAACCATAGAATGTAGTTTCACGTACTTGTGTCTACTTTGTAAATCATTTATAAAACCTGCATGTATTCTCATCCCAAAAATATTAGATTTTAAAAGTGGGACTATAACTCACTTTCACAGATTTTTACTTCGTCGGGAAGTAAGACTTGGCCACTGGTTGATTCACGAACCTATAACAATATATACATATATATCAAAGTATGTTCAAAATATATTTACAACACTTTTAATATATTTTGATGTTTTAAGTTTATTAAGTCAGCTGTCCTCGTTAGTAACCTACAACTAGTTGTCCACAGTTAGATGTACAGAAATAAATCGATAAATATTATCTTGAATCAATCCACGACCCAGTGTATACGTATCTCAGTATTGATCACAACTCAAACTATATATATTTTGGAATCAACCTCAACCCTGTATAGCTAACTCCAACATTCACATATAGAGTGTCTATGGTTGTTCCGAAATATATATAGATGTGTCGACATGATAGGTCGAAACATTGTATACGTGTCTATGGTATCTCAAGATTACATAATATACAATACAAGTTGATTAAGTTATGGTTGGAATAGATTTGTTACCAATTTTCACGTAGCTAAAATGAGAAAAATTATCCAATCTTGTTTTACCCATAACTTCTTCATTTTAAATCCGTTTTGAGTGAATCAAATTGCTATGGTTTCATATTGAACTCTATTTTATGAATCTAAACAGAAAAGTATAGGTTTATAGTCGGAAAAATAAGTTACAAGTCGTTTTTGTAAAGGTAGTCATTTCAGTCGAAAGAACGACGTCTAGATGACCATTTTAGAAAACATACTTCCACTTTGAGTTTAACCATAATTTTTGGATATAGTTTCATGTTCATAATAAAAATCATTTTCTCAGAATAACAACTTTTAAATCAAAGTTTATCATAGTTTTTAATTAACTAACCCAAAACAGCCCGCGGTGTTACTACGACGGCGTAAATCCGGTTTTACGGTGTTTTTCGTGTTTTCAGGTTTTAAATCATTAAGTTAGCATATCATATAGATATAGAACATGTTTTTAGTTGATTTTAAAAGTCAAGTTAGAAGGATTAACTTTTGTTTGCGAACAAGTTTAGAATTAACTAAACTATGTTCTAGTGATTACAAGTTTAAACCTTCGAATAAGATAGCTTTATACGTATGAATCGAATGATGTTATGAACATCATTACTACCTTAATTTCCTTGGATAAACCTACTGGAAAAGAGAAAAATGGATCTAGCTTCAACGGATCATTGGATGGCTCGAAGTTCTTGAAGCAGAATCATGACACGAAAACAAGTTCAAGTAAGATCATCACTTGAAATAAGATTGTTATAGTTATAGAAATTGAACCAAAGTTTGAATATGATTATTACCTTGTATTAGAATGATAACCTACTGTAAGAAACAAAGATTTATTGAGGTTGGATGATCACCTTACAAGATTGGAAGTGAGCTAGCAAACTTGAAAGTATTCTTGATTTTATGAAACTAGAACTTTTGGAATTTATGAAGAACACTTAGAACTTGAAGATAGAACTTGAGAGAGATCAATTAGATGAAGAAAATTGAAGAATGAAAGTGTTTGTAGGTGTTTTTGGTCGTTGGTGTATGGATTAGATATAAAGGATATGTTATTTTGTTTTCATGTAAATAAGTCATGAATGATTACTCATATTTTTGTAATTTTATGAGATATTTCATGCTAGTTGCCAAATGATGGTTCCCACATGTGTTAGGTGACTCACATGGGCTGCTAAAAGCTGATCATTGGAGTGTATATACCAATAGTACATACATCTAAAAGCTATGTATTGTACGAGTACGAATACGGGTGCATACGAGTAGAATTGTTGATGAAACTGAACGAGGATGTAATTGTAAGCATTTTTGTTTAGTAGAAGTATTTTGATAAGTGTCTTTAAATCTTTCAAAAGTGTATGAATACATATTAAAACACTACATGTATATACATTTTAACTGATTCGTTAAGTCATCGTTAGTCGTTACATGTAAATGTTGTTTTGAAACCTTTAGGTTAACGATCTTGTTAAATGTTGTTAACCCAATGTTTATAATATCAAAAGAGATTTTAAATTATTATATTATCATGATATTATGATGTACGAATATCTCTTAATATGATATATATACATTAAATGTCGTTACAACGATAAACGTTACATATATGTCTCGTTTCAAAATCATTAAGTTAGTAGTCTTGTTTTTACATATGTAGTTCATTGTTAATATAATTAATGATATGTTTACTTATCATAATATCATGTTAACTATATATATAACCATATATATGTCATCATATAGTTTTTTTACAAGTTTTAACGTTCGTGAATCACCGGTCAACTTGGGTGGTCAATTGTCTATATGAAACCTATTTCAATTAATCAAGTCTTAACAAGTTTGATTGCTTAATAAGTTGGAAACATTTAATCATGTAAACATCAATCTCAATTAATATATATAAACATGGAAAAGTTCGGGTCACTACACACATGGGCTGCTAAGAGCTGATCATTGGAGTGTATATACCAATAGTACATACATCTAAAAGCTGTGTATTGTACGAGTACGAATACGGGTGCATACGAGTAGAATTGTTGATGAAACTGAACGAGGATGTAATTGTAAGCATTTTTGTTAAGTAGAAGTATTTTGATAAGTGTATTGAAGTCTTTCAAAAGTGTATAAATACATATTAAAACACTACATGTATATACATTTTAACTGAGTCGTTAAGTCATCGTTAGTCGTTACATGTAAGTGTTGTTTTGAAACTTTTAGGTTAACGATCTTGTTAAATGTGGTTAACCCAATGTTTATAATATCAAATGAGATTTTAAATTATTATAATATCATGATATTATCATGTATGAATATCTCTTAATATGATATATATACATTAAATGTCTTTACAACGATAATCGTTACATATATGTCTCGTTTAAAAATCATTAAGTTAGTAGTCTTGTTTTTACATATGTAGTTCATTGTTAATATACTTAATTGATGGATTTCAATACATAAACAAAGTTACAAAACCCATTTTGTTACATATAAATTCGTGTGTATATGTATATATAAAGCGGAAGCAATTTCAAGTTCATGCATGTAAAGTTTAACCTTTTAAAGCATGAAATCCATTAAAGATCTAGTCTTGAAATATATGCTAAAATGTAAGTATAAGCTAGTAGGAGTTTATACCTTCTCCAAATGGAGGTGTAGAACAAAATGAAGATGATGATGAAGAAAGGCTAGTCTCTAACTTGAAACCTCAAGAGAATGATACCCACAAGCTATGTAATCAACACCACCTTTGGTTAGGATTTGCAAGACACCTAAAACACAAGCAAAATCAATGGAAGAACCCTCTTCCTTGCTCAAAACTTTCGGCCAAAATGGGGAAGAAAAGGAGAGCTTTTTGCTAATTTGAAAATGCAAGAGTAAGTGTGTGTCTTGGAGAATTCAAGCATGCAAGTATAGAAGTAATTGCTAGTTATTAAAACAAAATGGGGAGGTGCCTAGGAGACCACAAAACCGCCCCCATGCCTCCCCCATTTTATATCTTTTATTTTTTTTAAACTTGTTAAATAAAATCTCATGATACTTGCAAATATATATATATGTTAAAACATGTACACATTTTTATCTTTACAAACCATTTATAAAGATAAATAAATATGATTTGTACATGTATATTATATATATATATATACATAATTTTATAAGCCACTTTATAAAATTATAACACACACATATAAGTTTAATGATTAAACTTGTACTTATAATCATCCAAATAATTATATCTTGCATTTTAACTTTAGAAAACCAATTTCTAAAGTATAGGTGCCAAGTATTTATTTATTAAAGTTCCATTTAATAAAATAAATACTAAAAGTATTGATAAGCTTGTTATTGGGTATGACCCGACTTGGATCATAACATGTAAGCCACATTAATTTATTATGTCTCTCGGGCATAAGAAAATCCTTCAATCTCCCACTTGCACGAGAAACATAAGGAATTAATGTAAGTGATAGATACCACCTAACGACCGTCCATCACCCCCAACATGTTATGACTTGGTGCCATTCAATAACATCATCCCTTTCGAGTTCCCATCTCGAATATGATTTAGGTGAATTTTTCAATATATCCTTTTGTCCTAGATGTCATGTTAAATCCAAGAGACATAGAATGATCACTCCCTTATAGATTTAACTTTGTCAGGCCTTAGACATCTGACTCTCAACGAATAAGAGGGACAAATTCCATCTTGACTACATACGTCCTAGACATTACACTTCATACCATGCCTGAAGCCTCCCTTAAGTACTACCATGTTTCAGAATAGCGAAGGAAAGAATCAAGGTACAATATTCGGTGAATATCTGAACCCAATATGTGTCTCAGGTCAGAGGATATAATGATATTCTCCTTTACTCAAGATTACATGTGATCAACCACAAAGGTTCCATATAGTAATCTTGAGAGCGGGTCTTCCAATATTTGTATCCCACAAATATCTATGAACCTTGGTTGCAACCTTGCCCCACATTCATCATTTGAATGTTAACCAATCCAAGTTCATAATAGTCTAGACCTCACACTTGTTCCCACAAATGTGATCAACTACGGAATTTAGAATAATAATTTATTCATGGATAAAATATGCTAAATTGGAACATGACTCATAATTGAATTAATACCATAATTATATTAATGAGTTTGAATTAATTCGTTCCGTTACAATACATAAAGTAGATCAATTCCAATCACTAGAATATCGAAGCCCTAATGCACAAACATGTCCCTCATGTTTTGGCCCATGTAAGAGCTTCGTGAGTGGATCCGCAACATTTTGATCTGTGTGAACTTTGTGAATACATATCTTTCCTTTTTCAACCTCATCCCTAATGTAGTTGAATCTCCGCTCAATGTGACGAGTCTTTTGATGAGCACGAGGTTCCTTGATTTGAGCAATCGCACCCTCGTTGTCACAAAAGATCTCAAGAGGGTCCTGAATGGAAGGGACCACTCCTAAGTCGTCGATGAATTTCTTCATCCATGCAGCCTCCTGAGCTGCCAATGAGGCGGCAATGTACTCCGACTCTGTAGTGGATAACGCAACAACTTCCTGTTTCGCACTCTTCCAAGAGACCGCACCACCATTTAACATGAATACATAACCGGATTGTGATCGGGAGTCATCTCGATCAGTTTGGAAACTCGCGTCCACGTAACCTTTTACAACGAGTTCCTCCTCACAAGACCCATATATTAGAAACATATCCTTAGTCCTTCTAAGGTATTTCAATATACATTTAACCGCAGTCCAATGACTATTTCCTGGGTTATTCTGGTATCTACTTGTCAAGCTAAGAGCGCATGACACATCCGGTCTAGTACATATCATTGCATACATGATAGACCCAATAGCAGATGCGTATGGGACTTTCTTCATTTTCTCTTGTTCATCTTTCGTGGTAGGACACTGAGATGAACTGAGAACAGTTCCCTTTTGAATAGGTACCAAACCTTTCTTAGAGTTTTCCATCTAGAACCTTTTCAAGACTTTATCAATGTATGTACTTTGACTTAAACCTATCAATCTCTTGGATCTATTTCTATAGATTCCAATCCCCAATATGTATTGTGCTTCTCCAAGATCCTTAATGGAGAAGCAACCTTTTAACCAAGTTTTGACCTCTTGCATTGTGGTTATATCATTCCCAAATAATAATATATCATCCACATATAGCACAAGGAACATCATGGAGCTCCCACTAGCCTTCTTGTATACACAAGCTTCATCACCATTTTTAATGAAGCCAAATTTCTTTGCCTCTTCATTAAAACGATGATTCTACATTCTCGATGCTTGCTTCAATCCGTAGATTGATTTCTTTAACTTGCATACCTTTTTAGGATTTTTCGGATCGACAAAACCTTCGGGCTGTACCATATAGACATCTTCCTCAAGATATCCATTTAGGAAAGCGGTTTTGACATCCATTTGCCAAATTTCGTAATCATAATGAGCAGCGATGGCAAACAATATCCTAATAGACTTTAGCATTGCCACAGGCGAGAAGGTTTCATCATAGTCAACCCCTTGAGTTTGAGTGTGTAGCGACCCGACCAAATCGTCATTGACGGCGCCGTCTACTTAGGTCCCGTTACGTGGTCATAAGCCTTTAAGACAAAGTTTGACCAAAATATGTCGCCTTCATTTCAAAATAAAGATTGTTCCCAAAGTTTACAAGAATTGTTCAACCAATAGTTAAGTTACAACGTTATAATACGAATGAAATCTAGGCGACACGGTTTAAAGTAAAGTCAAAAGACGCTCCATGAAATGCACATATACTCGACATCCAATGCAAGTATCAAATAATGAGCGGAAGCATGTATCATGTATCGTTCAAGGACCTGAGAAAAACATAGAAATCTGTCAACGAAAACGTTGGTGAAATCATAGGTTTAAGTAAGTAAGTATAAGTGAACCACAAGATTTGCATCAATGAAATAATAGTAATACATTCCAAAAGTTTGTTTCACGAGCACCCAATTATCAATGCTTAACATTTCTCCCATTGAACCCCATCACTTAGTGCTAGAACATACACTGTTTCTCGAAAATATATTTCATTCGTAAACGGTAGCGAACCGTTTGAATGAGGGTTTGTCAAACCCATATGGATCCATACAACATAAGTTCTCGCTTACACCCGGCAAGTGTAACTAATGATAATCGAATTGAGGATTTTGTTCTAAACTCGTATGTAGAATGTTTGTTTTCCTGTACTTGTGTTCACTTAGTAAAGAAATGTTTATGTTTTCTCATCCCAAATGTAAGTTCAAAAAGAGTAAAAGTGGGACTATGATCTCACCTTGAATGCACGAGTAGTAAAGTACTTCAACAAGTAAACGTGTGCAAAGAACAATGCTAGTCTTGACCTAAACAATAGGTTGTATCAATAACGGTAAACACGATAGGTCAAAGATGTTCAATTAGTCCTATGGCTCGTTACGACTCGATTATTTAGCATGTGAAATCAAATTGCCAAGTTTCATGCAAGATACAAGTATATAAATAAGTTAGGAAGGTTGCATAATCATTTGGTTAAGTTTGACAAAAAGTCAAACTTTGGTCGGTCAAAGTCAACGAAAGTCAACACGTTCGGGTCGGGTTCCGAACTATTTTTCTAATCTTAGAAATCATATATGAGCATGTTGGCCAAGTTACATGTTAATCGGAGGTGCGTAGCATGCCAAACATTATTCAAAAATTGACCAAGTTGGACAGAATTCTGGCCAGGCCATTTGGCGCGCCGCGCGGGGTAGGGGCGCGCCGCGCCACCCTCTGTGCAGGTCTGTTTCTGTTTTTCCCAAGTATGCACGAGCCAAAACCTTTTCCAACCCAACTCTTGACCCGCAAACACTTATAATGCCTATTATATATCGTTGGAAAGGTATTTTGACGAGGAATACAACTAAGTACATTTCATCAATCAAACTTCCACTTACAACAACCAAAAACCGTAATTAAACGTTCATAATCAAAGTTCAAGTTCCAAAAACGCATTTTATGATTCGGGCAACCAATTTACATGAATGATATGCCGTTTCGAAGGTAATCAAGCATACAATCCAACTAAACACTTACCAATAATAATCCATGGCATTCAATGCATCAAAAGTCCATTTCAAGTTCATCAAACCCTAACCCAAATTCACCAAAATCAATAATCAAGCTCATGAAGTTTTCTAAGGCAACCTACACATCAAATTGAAGCTAGTGATGCTAGTAACACAATTAAAACATCAACTTTCAACATCTAACAACATATGATCATCCAAAATTCAAGAATAACACACCAAAATTCAAGTTCATGCTAGTTACACTAAAACAACGAGATCGAGCATATAAATCATATATTCATGTTAGACTTGAGCCATAGACACTAATTAACACTTTTATAAGTTAAAAACATCAAGAACACAAAATCTAGTGATTTTAGAAAGTTACCCAAATGAGATGAAGTTGGTACCAAAACGAAGAGGATGAAGAGAGGATCACGAATATGTAATTTATTTTGTTGTAAGCCTCCTAGATCGAATTTAGATGATGATTGAATGAATATGGTTTTGAGTGTGTGTGTTCTTGCTAGAGAGAAAGAGAGAGAGAGATGAAGATGAAATGAATGGGTGAAAGGGGTTTGACCCTTTGACCTAGTCAAGGGTTTGACCCCTTGTCAAGTTTAGTCCCTCAACTTTCGTTCGGGTGCGGGAATTACCTAAACGAGATAATTTAAAACGCGTATCAACGGGAGATGTTATAAACATATAACGGACTTTATATTAGTATAACGGAAAAGTAAACGGAAAAAGGCGGGATGTTACATTACCTACTCCTTAAAAGAAATTTCGTCCCGAAATTTAAGTAGGCGTAGTAGTCGTTGTTTCTTCCTCGAGATCTTGCGTTTCCGAATTCACGAATAGATGAGGATACTTCCTTTGCATTTGATCTTGTCTTTCCCAAGTAAACTCGGGTCCTCTTTTGGCGTTCCAACGGACTTTAACAATCGGGATTCGACTTTGTTTCAATATCTTGACGGAGGTGTCCAAAATTTCAACCGGTTCCTCCACAAAATGAAGTTTGTCATCAATAGTAAGTTCTTCGAGAGGGATGACGATATCGGGTTCGGCAAGACACTTTTTCAAGTTAGATACATGGAAGGTAGGATGAACGGAGTTCAATTGAGGCGGAAGATCTAAACGATAAGCAACGGTTCCAATACGCTCCAAGATTTCGAAAGGACCAATATACCGCGGATTTAGCTTCCCGCGTTTCCCAAAACGGATTACACCCTTCCAAGGTGCGACTTTTAACATTACTCGGTCACCGACTTGAAATTCAAGATCGTTGCGTCGTTTGTCGGTATAGCTCTTTTGACGACTTCGGGCCGTCCTAAGCCTATCTCGGATTTGAACGATTTTCTCGGTGGTTTCGTGAATGAGTTCGGGTCCGGTGATTTGCACGTCGCCTACCTCGGCCCAACAAAGAGGTGAACGACATTTGCGGCCATATAGCGCTTCAAAAGGTGCGGCTTTAATACTCGCGTGATAACTATTGTTGTAAGAGAACTCGGCGAGAGGTAAGTGCTTGTCCCAAGCTTTTCCGAAATCAACTACGCAAGCTCGTAACATGTCCTCTAAGGTTTGAATTGTACGTTCGCTTTGTCCATCGGTTTGAGGATGATATGCGGTGCTCATGTCTAAACGCGTTCCCAACGCTTCTTGCAATGTACGCCAAAATCTAGAAACAAAACGGCCATCTCGGTCGGAAATAATCGATAAAGGTACACCGTGTCGGGCTACGATCTCCTTTATGTAAAGTTGTGCAAGTTTCTCCATTTTGTCCGTTTCTTTCATGGCCAGGAAGTGTGCGGATTTGGTGAGACGGTCAACAATAACCCAAATGGTATCATAACCGCCCGTCGTTTTTGGTAGCTTGGTGATAAAATCCATCGTTATCCTTTCCCACTTCCATTGCGGGATCTCGGGTTGTTGAAGTAGTCCGGACGGTCTTTGGTGTTCGGCTTTGACTTTGGAACATGTCAAACACTTGGAAACATAAGTAGCTACGTCCCTTTTGATGTTCGGCCACCAATATAGCTGTTTAAGGTCGTGGTACATCTTATTGGCACCGGGGTGAATCGAGTATCGTGACTTATGGGCTTCATCTAAAATAAGGCCTCGTAGGTCCCCATAACTAGGCACCCAAATCCTTCCGGCGAAATATCGGAGTCCGGTTTCTTTAACTTCGAATCGAGAGGTGAGGACGTTCAAGTGTTCGAGAGAGATGTTTTCATCCTTGAGAGCCTCATCTTGGGCTACCCGAATTTGGCTATTAAGGTTGGTGTGAATGGTGATGTTTAAAGCTCGGACACGGAGAGGCACCACTCTTTCTTTTCGACTTAAGGCATCGGCTACTACATTTGCCTTCCCGGGATGGTAACGAAGCTCGCAATCGTAATCGTTTAAGGTTTCAATCCACCTTCGTTGTCTCATGTTTAGTTGCTTTTGATCGAAAATGTGTTGAAGGCTTTTGTGATCGGTGAAGATAGTACTCTTGGTCCCGTAAAGATAGTGTCTCCACATTTTAAGTGCAAAGACAACGGCTCCGAGTTCGAGATCATGTGTCGTATAGTTTCGTTCATGAATTTTGAGTTGTCGAGAAGCATAAGCAATGACTTTCGTTCGTTGCATCAATACACACCCAAAACCATGTTTTGAGGCATCGCAATATACAACAAAGTCATCATTGCCTTCGGGAAGTGACAAGATAGGAGCGGTGGTTAGCTTTGTTTTCAAGATTTGGAATGCGGATTCATGTTCGGTCGCCCAAATGAATTTCTTTCCCTTGTGAGTCAATGCGGTTAGAGGACGTGCAACCAAAGAGAAATTTTCGATGAATCTACGATAGTACCCGGCGAGACCCAAAAATTGACGAATGTGAGTAGGAGTAGTAGGAGTCTCCCATTTGCTAATGGCTTCGATTTTTGTTGGATCGACTTTAATACCTTGGTCACTTACAACATGACCAAGAAATTGAACTTCCTTTAACCAAAATTCACACTTGGAGAATTTGGCATAGAGTTGTTCTTGTCTTAAAAGTTCAAGCACAAGTCGGAGATGTTGTTCGTGCTCTTCTTCATTTTTAGAATAGATCAATATGTCATCGATGAACACAATAACGAATTTATCGAGATACGGTTTGCACACGCAGTTCATAAGATCCATGAACACCGCCGGTGCGTTAGTGAGACCAAATGGCATGACAAGGAATTCATAACTACCATAATGAGTCCGGAAAGCGGTTTTGGAGACATCTTCCCCCTTAACCCTTAATTGATGATAACCCGAGCGGAGATCGATTTTCGAATATACACAAGACCCTTGTAGTTGATCAAAGAGGTCATCGATGCGGGGAAGAGGATATCGGTTCTTAACCGTCAATTTATTTAGTTCACGATAATCAATGCACATTCGTAGGGATCCGTCTTTCTTTTTAACAAACAAAATCGGAGCGCCCCAAGGTGAATGGCTAGGTTGGATAAAACCTCGATCAAGTAGTTCTTGGATTTGACTTTGCAATTCTTGCATTTCAGATGGAGCGAGTCTATATGGTGCACGTGCTACGGGTGCGGCTCCCGGAATAAGATCGATTTGGAATTCAACCGGTCGATGAGGCGGAAGACCCGGCAATTCGTCGGGAAATACATCGGAATAGTCACTAACAATTGGCACATCATCGATGTGCTTCTCATCGGACTCGACTTTCTTAACGTGAGCAAGGATCGCAAAACAACCCTTACGGAGTAGTTTTCTAACTTTAACACACGAAACGAGGTTGAGTCCGGTGCAACTCTTATCGCCATAGACGATCAAAGGTTCACCATTCTCGATAGGAATTCGGATTGCGTTAAGATCACAAAGAATGTGAGATTTCGTTTTGACTAACCAATTCATACCGATTATTACATCAAAGCTTCCTAGTTCCATGGGTATCAAGTCAATTTCAAATTCCTTACCCAAAATGTTTAACGTACACCCCCGGTAATATGTGTTGGCACTTAATAGTTTTCCGTTAGCCACTTCAATGGTGTAAGTGGTATCTAATGGAAGAGGCGGAGTGCTAAAAGAATGAGTCAAAGTCTTGGATACAAAGCATTTATCGGCACCCGAATCAAATAAGCAAGAGACATAAGAATTGTTGAGAAGAAACGTACCCGTGACTAGTTCAGTGTCATCCCGGGCTTCCTCGGTGTTTATGTTGAAAGCTCGGCCGTGCGTATTGGGGTTATCTTTCCTCTTCGGGCATGCATTTCTATAATGGCCCGTTTGGCCACATTCATAACAAGTGCCCGTCTTTGGTGCATTGGGCCATTTTCGAGCGACGGGAGTGGCACTTTTACAATCGTTGGCCTTATGACCAACTCCTTGGCACCGGTGGCAAATTATCTTACTACATTCGCCAAAGTGATGTTTGTTGCATTTGTTGCAAAGAGGCAGGTTCCCGGCATAACCTTTCTTGCCGTCGGAGGTGTAAGGCTTCTTAGCAAAGTTGTTGTTGCTTGATTGGGAGGGTTCCCACTTTCTTTTGTTGCCGCCCGATTTATCCTCGGCCTTAGGTGCCGGAACTACGATTTCGTCAACCGTTTCAATTAGTTGGCGAGCCATGTTCATAGCGGCTTGATGAGTAGTGGGTTTGGATGACATCACCCCTTGTTTGATGCTTTTTGGAAGACCGAGCATGTAGAGCTCAATCCTTTGAGATTCGGGGTTAACAAGATTAGGACACATCAAGGATAGTTCGGCGAAGCGTTGATTATAAGCTTTAAGATCGTTTCCGACCGCTTTCAAAGCTCTTAGTTCTTCCTCAAGCTTTCGGGTTTCTTCGCGCGGAAAATATTCAACAATCATCTTTTCCTTTAGATTGGCCCAAGAGAGGGCATGAGCTTCATCGGTACCCACCGATTGAACATAGGTGTTCCACCATGTTAGAGCAATTCCGGAGAAAGTGTGAGTGGAGTATTTGACCTTGTCTTGGTCCCGACAACCGCTTATGCTAAAGACGGCTTCCGTTTGCTCAAACCATCGGGTGAGCACGACCGGTCCCCCGGTTCCATCAAAAGTGTGAGGTTTGCACCCCATGAAAGCTTTATAGGAGCATCCCTCGTTTGAGTTTCCGGCTCCATTGTTGTTGTTGTTGTTATTGTTGTTGTGGTTGTTATTATTATTGTTGTTGGATGAGTGACCGGCCATGGCCGCATCTACGGCGGTAGCTATCATTCGTTCGAGAGCTTGTTCGGGAGTTTCATTGCGGCGTACACGACGAGGAGCCATTGTTCCTTCAAGACACAAGATTATCATTGATTAGTATTCTCAATAATACTAACCGTGATATAGAATAAAGATAAAGAGAAGTTTTTTTTTTTTTTTTTTTTTTTTTTTTTTTTTTTTTTTTTTTCGACTCGCCTTAAATTCTTTATGCCATAATGTCGGAATGTTCATATGAGTCACCGTAATATAATCCCGGAAATTATATTACCCTGATTCATATGTGCATTCGACATTATTCTATAAAGTCAAGGTGGCGTGTCAATCAAATTAAACAACGTGAGATTAAGATGAACTAAGAGTAGATATGAGTAGAAGCGTTCGAGTATAAATGCACAAGTAGTCAAGTAATTCCTACTTCAAGTCTATATGCCGGTTGTAGTCTAGACTCACCAATGTACCCTATGACTCGAGGTTGACACTAATGAACTCTAAATCCCTACAACCAACGCTCTGATACCATCTGTAGCGACCCGACCAAATCGTCATTGACGGCGCCGTCTACTTAGGTCCCGTTACGTGGTCATAAGCCTTTAAGACAAAGTTTGACCAAAATATGTCGCCTTCATTTCAAAATAAAGATTGTTCCCAAAGTTTACAAGAATTGTTCAACCAATAGTTAAGTTACAACGTTATAATACGAATGAAATCTAGGCGACACGGTTTAAAGTAAAGTCAAAAGACGCTCCATGAAATGCACATATACTCGACATCCAATGCAAGTATCAAATAATGAGCGGAAGCATGTATCATGTATCGTTCAAGGACCTGAGAAAAACATAGAAATCTGTCAACGAAAACGTTGGTGAAATCATAGGTTTAAGTAAGTAAGTACAAGTGAACCACAAGATTTGCATCAATGAAATAATAGTAATACATTCCAAAAGTTTGTTTCACGAGCACCCAATTATCAATGCTTAACATTTCTCCCATTGAACCCCATCACTTAGTGCTAGAACATACACTGTTTCTCGAAAATATATTTCATTCGTAAACGGTAGCGAACCGTTTGAATGAGGGTTTGTCAAACCCATATGGATCCATACAACATAAGTTCTCGCTTACACCCGGCAAGTGTAACTAATGATAATTGAATTGAGGATTTTGTTCTAAACTCGTATGTAGAATGTTTGTTTTCCTGTACTTGTGTTCACTTAGTAAAGAAATGTTTATGTTTTCTCATCCCAAATGTAAGTTCAAAAAGAGTAAAAGTGGGACTATGATCTCACCTTGAATGCACGAGTAGTAAAGTACTTCAACAAGTAAACGTGTGCAAAGAACAATGCTAGTCTTGACCTAAACAATAGGTTGTATCAATAACGGTAAACACGATAGGTCAAAGATGTTCAATTAGTCCTATGGCTCGTTACGACTCGATTATTTAGCATGTGAAATCAAATTGCCAAGTTTCATGCAAGATACAAGTATATAAATAAGTTAGGAAGGTTGCATAATCATTTGGTTAAGTTTGACAAAAAGTCAAACTTTGGTCGGTCAAAGTCAACGAAAGTCAACACGTTCGGGTCGGGTTCCGAACTATTTTTCTAATCTTAGAAATCATATATGAGCATGTTGGCCAAGTTACATGTTAATCGGAGGTGCGTAGCATGCCAAACATTATTCAAAAATTGACCAAGTTGGACAGAATTCTGGCCAGGCCATTTGGCGCGCCGCGCGGGGTAGGGGCGCGCCGCGCCACCCTCTGTGCAG
The DNA here is from genome assembly GCF_046630445.1 of Rutidosis leptorrhynchoides. Classification (NCBI taxonomy): domain Eukaryota; kingdom Viridiplantae; phylum Streptophyta; class Magnoliopsida; order Asterales; family Asteraceae; genus Rutidosis; species Rutidosis leptorrhynchoides. Next base: position 208,539,997 of record NC_092340.1, read on the forward strand.
GTCTGTTTCTGTTTTTCCCAAGTATGCACGAGCCAAAACCTTTTCCAACCCAACTCTTGACCCGCAAACACTTATAATGCCTATTATATATCGTTGGAAAGGTATTTTGACGAGGAATACAACTAAGTACATTTCATCAATCAAACTTCCACTTACAACAACCAAAAACCGTAATTAAACGTTCATAATCAAAGTTCAAGTTCCAAAAACGCATTTTATGATTCGGGCAACCAATTTACATGAATGATATGCCGTTTCGAAGGTAATCAAGCATACAATCCAACTAAACACTTACCAATAATAATCCATGGCATTCAATGCATCAAAAGTCCATTTCAAGTTCATCAAACCCTAACCCAAATTCACCAAAATCAATAATCAAGCTCATGAAGTTTTCTAAGGCAACCTACACATCAAATTGAAGCTAGTGATGCTAGTAACACAATTAAAACATCAACTTTCAACATCTAACAACATATGATCATCCAAAATTCAAGAATAACACACCAAAATTCAAGTTCATGCTAGTTACACTAAAACAACGAGATCGAGCATATAAATCATATATTCATGTTAGACTTGAGCCATAGACACTAATTAACACTTTTATAAGTTAAAAACATCAAGAACACAAAATCTAGTGATTTTAGAAAGTTACCCAAATGAGATGAAGTTGGTACCAAAACGAAGAGGATGAAGAGAGGATCACGAATATGTAATTTATTTTGTTGTAAGCCTCCTAGATCGAATTTAGATGATGATTGAATGAATATGGTTTTGAGTGTGTGTGTTCTTGCTAGAGAGAAAGAGAGAGAGAGATGAAGATGAAATGAATGGGTGAAAGGGGTTTGACCCTTTGACCTAGTCAAGGGTTTGACCCCTTGTCAAGTTTAGTCCCTCAACTTTCGTTCGGGTGCGGGAATTACCTAAACGAGATAATTTAAAACGCGTATCAACGGGAGATGTTATAAACATATAACGGACTTTATATTAGTATAACGGAAAAGTAAACGGAAAAAGGCGGGATGTTACAGAGTGAAACCTTTTGCTACAAGTCTAGCTTTGTATGTATCCAAGTTTCCATGTATGTCGGTTTTCTTCTTGAAAAGCCACTTGCAATCAACTAGCTTAGAGCTAGGAGGTTGCTCAACAAGTTCCCAAACTTGGTTATCATACATGGATTGCATCTCGGCGTTCATGGCTTCTTGCCATTTATCTTTATCAATCCTTGATAAAGCATCTTCGTAGTTTACCGGTTCATCCAAATCAACCGTATAGCAACCATCCACGAGAAAACCATATCTCTCAGGAGGATTACTAATCCTACTAGATCTTCGAACGTCTTGTGTACCTTGATCATCCACTTGATCATTTTCAACATCCTCATGTTGAGTGCTAGTGTCAACCAATTGTGTATCATTGGCTTGATCTTGTACCTCTACAAGATCTATTTTCCTTTCACCATCACCTTCCATAAGGAACTTGGTTTCAAGGAATTCCGCTTTCCGAGCAACAAATACCGTTTGCTCGGATGGATCATAGAAGTAATATCCCATGTCATCTTTGGGATATCCTATGAAGATACACTTTGTGGATCGAGCATGTAGCTTATTTGCTACATAACGCTTAGGATAAGCTTCACATCCCCATACTTTCAAGTATGAAAGAGAAGGAGGTTTTCCAAACCACATCTCATGAGGAGTTCGTTCCACTTTCTTGGTTGGGGCCATATTTAAAATACGAGCCGCGGAGCTTAGACAATAACCCCAAAATGATAGAGGTAACGAGCTTCTAGCCATCATAGATCGAACCATATCCATTAGGGTTCGGTTCCTCCTTTCGGAAACTCCATTAAGTTGGGGTGTTCCGGGTGGAGTAAGTTGTGAGATGATCCCACAACTCCTAAGATGATCTTGGAAGGCATCGCTTAGGTATTCACCTCCTCTATCGGTACGAAGTACCTTGATTGTCCTATTGAGTTGATTTTGTACTTCGTTTTGATATTCTTTGAATGCTTCAAACGTTTCGTCCTTGTGTCTTAGTAAGTAGACATATCCGAAACGACTAAAGTCATCAATGAAAGTAACAAAGTATCTTTCACCATTCCTAGTCATGGGTTTAAAGGGTCCACATACATCCGAATGTATTAATCCCAATAAATCTTTAGCCCTTTCATAAGTCCCTTTGAAAGGTGCTTTAGTCATCTTGCCTTGTAAACAAGATTCACATACATCAAACGAATCCATTTCATTTGATTTCAAAAGTCCATTCTTTTGAAGTGTATGCATTCGGTTCTTGTTTATATGACCAAGGCGACAATGCCATAAATAGGAATCACTCAAATCCCTTTTGAGTTTCTTGGTGCTAGTATGGTATATAGAGCTCGATGATGCGTCATCATGAACCAATTCATAAATTCCATTTGAAGGCGAAGCCTTGAAATAGAATACATTATCTTTAGAAAAATGGATATCATCATCAATAAAATTAACATTGAAACCACATTGTCTTAAGCGAGAAATAGAAATAATGTTTCGACATAAATCCGGTGCATACAAAACATTTTCTAAAATAAGCTCCAATCCACTTGGAAGCTTCAAAACAAATTCTCCTTGAGCTTTAACATGCACCTTTGCACCATTGCCCATATAGAGACTTGATGTTCCCGCTTTATGATCACTTCTTTTGAACCCCTGCAAAGTATTGCAAATATGAGTTCCACATCCCGTGTCTAATACCCATGTATTAGAAGAAGTAATACTAAGCTCTACATATACCATGTATATATTACCTGAGGTTTGCCCTGCATCCCTCTTGTCCTTCAACTCTTTAAGATAGACCGGACAGTTTCGTTTCCAATGACCCATCTCACCGCAACCGAAACATGGGTCTTCCTTGGGGTTTGACTTCTCGGCTACCTTTTGCTTCTTTGCCTTGTTGATGGTTGGGGTAACCATCTTCCCCTTCCCTTTGCCTTGATGGGCGGGTCCTTTTCTCTTAGCCACCTTTGGCTTAGAGGTGTTACCTTTAGACCCACCTTGATCGATTGCTAACACGGGTAAAGTCCTTTTACCCATGCTAGTTTCCGCCGTCCTAAGCATACCATGAAGCTCACCTATACTCTTATCCATCCCATTCATGTTGTAATTAATTACAAATTGATCAAACCTCTTTGATAGGGAGTTAAGGATAAGATCGGTGGCTAACTCATTAGATATGTTAAGGTTAAGACGGTTAGCACGATCGATAAGGCTTTTCATCTTAAGTACATAAGATGAAACCGATTGGGTATCGTCCATACGACAAGCATGAAGCGCCCGAACCGTTTCGAAACGCTCAACACGTGCTTGTTGGAGAAACATCTCCTTCAATTGTGTTATCATGTCGTATGCGCTATGATGCTCGAAATCCTTTTGGAGTTCGGGTATCATAGTCCCAAGCATTAAGCATGAGACTTGAAGGGAGTCGTGGCAATACTTATCGTAAGCGGCCATTGCCTCCACATCATTCTCATCCGGTTGATCGGGAATGGGGTCCTCAAGCACATACATTTTATCCTCTTGTTTGAGGACAATCCGAAGATTGCGGAACCAATCCATGAAATTTGTATGGTTGAGTTTGTCTTTCTCGAGGAGAGACCGTAACGATAGGTTGTTAAAGTTAAGTGGTGCGTTGTTCATGTTGTTGTTGTTATTAGCGGCCATCTACAAAATTCAACAAAGTTCATTTAAGTATTGATTTCAAATTTAATAAACAATACCCTTTTAATTTGTTTTATTAAATATTAGAATCCAACGGTAAATCAAATTTTGGTTAGGTGACCTTTATCCCGTTATTTGATTTTGCTAGGTAGTCATAATGACAATTGCAATCCTTTTGCAACTTCTAATTTATGGGATCATGCAATCCTTTTGCATGGCATATTAATCCCATCAACGCCTATTTGTTCCTCATGCTTCGGTGACCCTAAGTTCATGATTCCCAAATCAAGTTGTCCTACTTGTGTAGACATGTAGACTTAACATACAAGTGGTTAGGTGACCTTTATCCCACATGTATGTGAAGTGTACCTTATTCATATTAGTTCACTCATGACGGTTAGGTGACCTTTATCCCATCAAGAGATTCCTAATATGTCTAAGTGTTTCCACAAAAGGATGGCGTTAAACTTGTTTACCTTGTTTTATTAAAGGGATTTTAGGTTTTCTACATTCTAGTTTAGAAAACAAAGAGCTATACACCAACATGCATTTGGTGTGTAGTATGTTTATGAAAAACCCATTTTCATGTACCTTTTAGTAACCAATTACTAGTTTTAACCATTCCATTGCTTTTAAATAAACCATTTTATCTAAGTCTAATAACCAATTATTAGTGTCATTTTGTTATGTTTTATTATAACCATTTTATAATGTATTATGCAAGTGTTATCTAGTGATGATCTTGTGGCAACCAAACATACAAACATTCACAAACATGCATAACAAAGTGTTCACAATCAAGAGCCATTTTGGTAGACATTTGTTTAGCCAATAAACAAATGTCACCTAAGGGGTTAAACCAAAATAAGAGATTTTTACCAAAATCTCCCACTTAATCTTGTAATCCTCAAATGCTTCATCTTGTAACTTTCTTCATGATCTTCATTTTCTCTTTACAAAATTATATCCTAATACAATCTTTCTAGAAAATGAAATAACAACCTATTCTATTTTACAAACCAAATAGAACAAATTACATGAATATTACAAGATTACATACAACTTATTACAAACCAAAATAACAAAATTATTACAAATCATATGAATGAATATTACAACCAATTCAACCAAACATTCAAACATATGGTCTAGGCTTGATTGTGAACAATAACATAACAACAAACTTGGCCAAACTTGAAGTCCCAAAACCCACTTTTGGGTCCAATAATTCGGCCAAGACCATAAACCCCACCAAAACTCAAGATTTTTACATTCTACATTCATGCATGTTAGTAGATTGTAAAACAAATGAGTTTTCTAGCCAAAAACAAGAAGCATATTAACAAGACTTTGGCTCTAGATACCATTGATGGATTTCAATACATAAACAAAGTTACAAAACCCATTTTGTTACATATAAATTCGTGTGTATATGTATATATAAAGCGGAAGCAATTTCAAGTTCATGCATGTAAAGTTTAACCTTTTAAAGCATGAAATCCATTAAAGATCTAGTCTTGAAATATATGCTAAAATGTAAGTATAAGCTAGTAGGAGTTTATACCTTCTCCAAATGGAGGTGTAGAACAAAATGAAGATGATGATGAAGAAAGGCTAGTCTCTAACTTGAAACCTCAAGAGAATGATACCCACAAGCTATGTAATCAACACCACCTTTGGTTAGGATTTGCAAGACACCTAAAACACAAGCAAAATCAATGGAAGAACCCTCTTCCTTGCTCAAAACTTTCGGCCAAAATGGGGAAGAAAAGGAGAGCTTTTTGCTAATTTGAAAATGCAAGAGTAAGTGTGTGTCTTGGAGAATTCAAGCATGCAAGTATAGAAGTAATTGCTAGTTATTAAAACAAAATGGGGAGGTGCCTAGGAGACCACAAAACCGCCCCCATGCCTCCCCCATTTTATATCTTTTATTTTTTTTAAACTTGTTAAATAAAATCTCATGATACTTGCAAATATATATATATGTTAAAACATGTACACATTTTTATCTTTACAAACCATTTATAAAGATAAATAAATATGATTTGTACATGTATATTATATATATATATATACATAATTTTATAAGCCACTTTATAAAATTATAACACACACATATAAGTTTAATGATTAAACTTGTACTTATAATCATCCAAATAATTATATCTTGCATTTTAACTTTAGAAAACCAATTTCTAAAGTATAGGTGCCAAGTATTTATTTATTAAAGTTCCATTTAATAAAATAAATACTAAAAGTATTGATAAGCTTGTTATTGGGTATGACCCGACTTGGATCATAACATGTAAGCCACATTAATTTATTATGTCTCTCGGGCATAAGAAAATCCTTCATTAATGATATGTTTACTTATCATAGTATCATGTTAACTATATATATATCCATATATATGTCATCATATAGTTTTTACAAGTTTTAACGTTCGTGAATCACCGGTCAACTTGGGTGGTCAATTGTCTATATGAAACATATTTCAATTAATCAAGTCTTAACAAGTTTGATTGCTTAACATGTTGGAAACATTTAATCATGTAAATATCAATCTCAATTAATATATATAAACATGGAAAAGTTCGGGTCACTACAGCTGAAAGACTTGTGTACTAGCTAGAATTATCTTCACAACCATCTTGTATCAAATTTATTGTGTGCTATATTTCATGCTATATGTAAAATAAGCGGTATTGTAAGTTTGTAAAATATTGTGTAAAAGTTTGAACGCGAAATATTATTATAATCAGTTTTTCATATAGAATTGTAGTAGTTGAATTGTATATTAGCTACTAAGTATGAACTTAACGGGTAGGTACTACCCGAATTTAAACTTATAAAACGCTAATATGAAGAAAAAGCTTTTATAAATGAGTTCATATTATGCTATGAAATACTATTAAATACTCTTAATATTCTATATGATTAACTTGTTCCATTTGACTATTTTGAAGGAAATGGCACCGACTACTCGACACACCGTGAATATGAATGAAGAGGAATTCCGTACTTTTCTAGCTTCAAACATAGCCGCAGTACAGGCTGCGCTACATACCAACAATAACCTTGGATCTAGCAGTACTGGAAATCGTGTAGGATGCACCTACAAAGAATTCACTGCCTGCAAACCTTTGGAATTTGATGGAACCGAAGGACCGATCGGATTGAAACGGTGGACCGAGAAGGTCGAATCGGTGTTTGCCATAAGTAAGTGTACTGAAGAGGACAAAGTGAAGTACGCTACGCATACCTTCACAGGTTCTGCGTTAACATGGTGGAATACCTATCTAGAGCAAGTGGGACAAGACGATGCATACGCACTACCGTGGTCAGCATTCAAGCACTTGATGAACGAGAAGTACCGTCCCAGAACCGAGGTCAATAAGCTCAAGACAGAACTTAGAGGGTTACGAACCCAAGGATTTGATATTACCACGTACGAAAGACGATTCACAGAATTGTGCCTATTATGTCCGGGAGCATTCGAAGATGAGGAAGAGAAGATCGACGCGTTTGTGAAAGGATTACCGGAAAGAATCCAAGAAGATATAAGTTCACACGAGCCCGCCTCCATACAATAGGCATGTAGAATGGCTCACAAACTAGTGAACCAGATTGAAGAAAGAATTAAAGAACAGACTGCTGAAGAGGCCAATGTGAAGCAAGTCAAAAGAAAGTGGGAGGAAAACGGTGATAAGAATCACCAATACAACAACAACAGCAATTACAACAATAATCGCAACAATTATCCTAACAATCGCAACATCAATCGCAACTACAACAAACGGCCCAACAACAACAACAACAACAACAACAACAGCAACTACAACAATCATCCCAACAACAATAATAACCGCAACAACAACAACAATCAGAAGCAGCTATGCCAAAGGTGTGAAAAGTATCACTCGGGGTTCTGCACCAAATTTTGCAACAAGTGTAAAAGAAATGGTCATAGCGCGGCGAAGTGTGAGGTCTACGGACCAGGGGTTAATAGAACGAAAGGAACAAATGGTGTCGGAACGAGTAATGGCGGAGCAAGTAGTGTCGGAGCAAGTTATGCCAATGTAGTTTGTTATAAATGTGGAAAACCGGGCCACATTATTAGAAATTGCCCGAACCAGGAGAACACGAATGGACAAGGCCGCGGAAGAGTTTTCAATATTAATGCGGCAGAGGCATAGGAAGACCCGGAGCTTGTTACGGGTACGTTTCTTATTGACAATAAATCTGCTTACGTTTTATTTGATTCGGGTGCGGATAGAAGCTATATGAGTAGAGATTTTTGTGCTAAATTAAGTTGTCCATTGATGCCTTTGGATAGTAAATTTTTACTCGAATTAGCAAATGGTAAATTAATTTCAGCAGATAATATATGTCGGAATCGAGAAATTAAACTGGTTAGCGAAATATTTAAGATTGATTTGATACCAGTAGAGTTTGGGAGTTTTGATGTGATAATCGGTATGGACTGGTTAAAAGAAGTGAAAGCAGAGATCGTTTGTTACAAAAATGCAATTCGCATTATACGAGAAAAAGGAAAACCCTTAATGGTGTACGGAGAAAAAGGCAACACGAAGCTACATCTTATTAGTAATTTGAAGGCACAAAAACTAATAAGAAAAGGTTGCTATGCTGTTCTAGCACACGTCGAGAAAGTACAAACTGAAGAAAAGAGCATCAATGATATTCCCATTGCAAAAGAATTTCCCGATGTATTTTCGAAAGAATTACCGGGATTACCTCCACATCGATCCGTTGAATTTCAAATAGATCTTGTACCAGGAGCTGCACCAATAGCTCGTGCTCCTTACAGACTCGCACCCAGTGAGATGAAAGAACTGCAAAGCTAATTACAAGAACTTTTAGAGCGTGGTTTCATTCGACCAAGCACATCACCGTGGGGAGCTCCTGTTTTGTTTGTCAAGAAGAAAGATGGTACATTCAGGTTGTGTATCGACTACCGAAAGTTGAACAAACTTACCATCAAGAACCGCTACCCACTACCGAGAATCGACGACTTATTTGATCAACTACAAGGCTCGTCTGTTTATTCAAAGATTGACTTACGTTCCGGGTATCATCAAATGCGGGTGAAAGAAGATGATATTCCAAAGACTGCTTTCAGAACACGTTACGGTCATTACGAGTTTATGGTCATGCCGTTTGGTTTAACTAATGCACCAGCTGTGTTCATGGACCTTATGAACCGAGTGTGTGGACCATACCTTGACAAGTTTGTCATTGTTTTCATTGATGACATACTTATTTACTCAAAGAATGACCAAGAACACGGTGAACATTTGAGAAAGGTGTTAGAAGTATTGAGGAAGGAAGAATTGTACGCTAAGTTTTCAAAGTGTGCATTTTGGTTGGAAGAAGTTCAATTCCTCGGTCACATAGTGAACAAAGAAGGTATTAAGGTGGATCCGGCAAAGATAGAAACTGTTGAAAAGTGGGAAACCCCGAAAACTCTGAAACACATACGCCAGTTTTTTGGACTAGCTGGTTACTACAGAAGGTTCATCCAAGACTTTTCCAGAATAGCAAAACCCTTGACTGCATTAACGCATAAAGGGAAGAAATTTGAATGGAAGGATGAACAAGAGAAAGCGTTCCAGTTATTGAAGAAAAAGCTAACTACGGCACCTATATTGTCATTGCCTGAAGGGAATGATGATTTTGTGATTTATTGTGACGCGTCAAAGCAAGGTCTCGGTTGTGTATTAATGCAACGAACGAAGGTGATTGCTTATGCGTCTAGACAATTGAAGATTCACGAACAAAATTATACGACGCATGATTTGGAATTAGGCGCGGTTGTTTTTGCATTAAAGACTTGGAGGCACTACTTATATGGGGTCAAAAGTATTATATATACCGACCACAAAAGTCTTTAACACATATTTAATCAGAAACAACTGAATATGAGGCAGCGTAGGTGGATTGAATTATTGAATGATTACGACTTTGAGATTCGTTACCACCCGGGGAAGGTAAATGTGGTAGCCAATGCCTTGAGCAGGAAGGACAGAGAACCCATTCGAGTAAAATCTATGAATATAATGATTCATAATAACCTTACTACTCAAATAAAGGAGGCGCAACAAGGAGTTTTAAAAGAGGAAAATTTAAAGGATGAAATACCCAAAGGATCGGAGAAGCATCTTAATATTCGGGAAGATGGAACCCGGTATAGGGCTGAAAGGATTTGGGTACCAAAATTTGGAGATATGAGAGAAATGGTACTTAGAGAAGCTCATAAAACCAGATACTCAATACATCCTGGAACGGGGAAGATGTACAAGGATCTCAAGAAACATTTTTGGTGGCCGGGTATGAAAGCCGATGTTGCTAAATACGTAGGAGAATGTTTGACGTGTTCTAAGGTCAAAGCTGAGCATCAGAAACCATCAGGTCTACTTCAACAACCCGAAATCCCGGAATGGAAATGGGAAAACATTACTATGGATTTCATCACTAAATTGCCAAGGACTGCAAGTGGTTTTGATACTATTTGGGTAATAGTTGATCGTCTCACCAAATCAGCACACTTCCTGCCAATAAGAGAAGATGATAAGATGGAGAAGTTAGCACGATTGTATTTGAAGGAAGTTGTCTCCAGACATGGAATACCAATCTCTATTATCTCTGATAGGGATGGCAGATTTATTTCAAGATTCTGGCAGACATTACAGCAAGCATTAGGAACTCGTCTAGACATGAGTACTGCCTATCATCCACAAACTGATGGGCAGAGCGAAAGGACAATACAAACGCTTGAAGACATGCTACGCGCATGTGTTATTGATTTCGGAAACAGCTGGGATCGACATCTACCATTAGCAGAATTTTCCTACAACAACAGCTACCATTCAAGCATTGAGATGGCGCAGTTTGAAGCACTTTATGGTAGAAAGTGCAGGTCTCCGATTTGTTGGAGTGAAGTGGGGGATAGACAGATTACGGGTCCGAATATTATACAAGATACTACCGAGAAGATCATCCAAATTCAACAACGGTTGAAAACCGCCCAAAGTCGACAAAAGAGCTACGCTGACATTAAAAGAAAAGATATAGAATTTGAAATTGGAGAGATGGTCATGCTTAAAGTTGCACCTTGGAAAGGCGTTGTTCGATTTGGTAAACGAGGGAAATTAAATCCAAGGTATATTGGACCATTCAAGATTATTGATCGTGTCGGACCAGTAGCTTACCGACTTGAGTTACCTCAACAACTCGCGGCTGTACATAACACTTTCCACGTCTCGAATTTGAAGAAATGTTTTGCTAGAGAAGATCTCACTATTCCGTTAGATGAAATCCAAATCAACGAAAAACTTCAATTCATCGAAGAACCCGTCGAAATAATGGATCGTGAGGTTAAAAGACTTAAGCAAAACAAGATACCAATTGTTAAGGTTCGATGGAATGCTCGTAGAGGACCCGAGTTCACCTGGGAGCGTGAAGATCAGATGAAGAAGAAATACCCGCATCTATTTCCAGAAGATTCGTCAACACCTTCAACAGCTTAAAATTTCGAGACGAAATTTATTTAACGGGTAGGTACTGTAGTGACCTGAACTTTTCCATGTTTATATATATTAATTGAGATTGATATTTACATGATTAAATGTTTCCAACATGTTAAGCAATCAAACTTGTTAAGACTTGATTAATTGAAATATGTTTCATATAGACAATTGACCACCCAAGTTGACCGATGATTCACGAACGTTAAAACTTGTAAAAACTATATGATGACATATATATGGATATATATATAGTTAACATGATACTATGATAAGTAAACATATCATTAAGTATATTAACAATGAACTACATATGTAAAAACAAGACTACTAACTTAATGATTTTTAAACGAGACATATATGTAACGATTATCGTTGTAAAGACATTTAATGTATATATATCATATTAAGAGATATTCATACATGATAATATCATGATAATATAATAATTTAAAATCTCATTTGATATTATAAACATTGGGTTAACAACATTTAACAAGATCGTTAACCTAAAGGTTTCAAAACAACACTTACATGTAACGACTAACGATGACTTAACGACTCAGTTAAAATGTATATACATGTAGTGTTTTAATATGTATTTATACACTTTTGAAAGACTTCAATACACTTATCAAAATACTTCTACTTAACAAAAATGCTTACAATTACATCCTCGTTCAGTTTCATCAACAATTCTACTTGTATGCACCCGTATTCATACTCGTACAATACACAGCTTTTAGATGTATGTACTATTGGTATATACACTCCAATGATCAGCTCTTAGCAGCCCATGTGAGTCACCTAACACATGTGGGAACCATCATTTGGCAACTAGCATGAAATATCTCATAAAATTACAAAAATATGAGTAATCATTCATGACTTATTTACATGAAAACAAAATTACATATCCTTTATATCTAATCCATACACCAACGACCAAAAACACCTACAAACACTTTCATTATTCAATTTTCTTCATCTAATTGATCTCTCTCAAGTTCTATCTTCAAGTTCTAAGTGTTCTTCATATATTCTACAAGTTCTAGTTACATAAAATCAAGAATACTTTCAAGTTTGCTAGCTCACTTCCAATCTTGTAAGGTGATCATCCAACCTCAAGAAATCTTTGTTTCTTACAGTAGGTTATCATTCTAATACAAGGTAATAATCATATTCAAACTTTGGTTCAATTTCTATAACTATAACAATCTTATTTCAAGTGATGATCTTACTTGAACTTGTTTTCGTGTCATGATTCTGCTTCAAGAACTTCGAGCCATCCAAGGATCCATTGAAGCTAGATCCATTTTTCTCTTTTCCAGTAGGTTTATCCAAGGAACTTAAGGTAGTAATGATGTTCATAACATCATTCGATTCATACATATAAAGCTATCTTATTCGAAGGTTTAAACTTGTAATCACTAGAACATAGTTTAGTTAATTCTAAACTTGTTCGCAAACAAAAGTTAATCCTTCTAACTTGACTTTTAAAATCAACTAAACACATGTTCTATATCTATATGATATGCTAACTTAATGATTTAAAACCTGGAAACACGAAAAACACCGTAAAACCGGATTTACGCCGTCGTAGTAACACCGCGGGCTGTTTTGGGTTAGTTAATTAAAAACTATGATAAACTTTGATTTAAAAGTTGTTATTCTGAGAAAATTATTTTTATTATGAACATGAAACTATATCCAAAAATTATGGTTAAACTCAAAGTGGAAGTATGTTTTCTAAAATGGTCATCTAGACGTCGTTCTTTCGACTGAAATGACTACCTTTACAAAAACGACTTGTAACTTATTTTTCCGACTATAAACCTACACTTTTTCTGTTTAGATTCATAAAATAGAGTTCAATATGAAACCATAGCAATTTGATTCACTCAAAACGGATTTAAAATGAAGAAGTTATGGGTAAAACAAGATTGGATAATTTTTCTCATTTTAGCTACGTGAAAATTGGTAACAAATCTATTCCAACCATAACTTAATCAACTTGTATTGTATATTATGTAATCTTGAGATACCATAGACACGTATACAATGTTTCGACCTATCATGTCGACACATCTATATATATTTCGGAACAACCATAGACACTCTATATGTGAATGTTGGAGTTAGCTATACAGGGTTGAGGTTGATTCCAAAATATATATAGTTTGAGTTGTGATCAATACTGAAATACGTATACACTGGGTCGTGGATTGATTCAAGATAATATTTATCGATTTATTTCTGTACATCTAACTGTGGACAACTAGTTGTAGGTTACTAACGAGGACAGCTGACTTAATAAACTTAAAACATCAAAATATATTAAAAGTGTTGTAAATATATTTTGAACATACTTTGATATATATGTATATATTGTTATAGGTTCGTGAATCAACCAGTGGCCAAGTCTTACTTCCCGACGAAGTAAAAATCTGTGAAAGTGAGTTATAGTCCCACTTTTAAAATCTAATATTTTTGGGATGAGAATACATGCAGGTTTTATAAATAATTTACAAAATAGACACAAGTACGTGAAACTACATTCTATGGTTGAATTATCGAAATCGAATATGCCCCTTTTTATTAAGTCTGGTAATCTAAGAATTAGGGAACAGACACCCTAATTGACGCGAATCCTAAAGATAGATCTATTGGGCCTAACAAACCCCATCCAAAGTACCGGATGCTTTAGTACTTTGAAATTTATATCATATCCGAAGGGTGTCCTGGAATGATGGGGATATTCTTATATATGCATCTTGTTAATGTCGGTTACCAGGTGTTCACCATATGAATGATTTTTATCTCTATGTATGGGATGTGTATTGAAATATGAAATCTTGTGGTCAATTGTTACGATTTGATATATATAGGTTAAACCTATAACTCACCAACATTTTGTTGACGTTTAAAGCATGTTTATTCTCAGGTGAATACTAAGAGCTTCCGCTGTTGCATACTAAAATAAGGACAAGATTTGGAGTCCATGTTTGTATGATATTGTGTAAAAACTGCATTCAAGAAACTGATTTCGATGTAACATATTTGTATTTCAAACCATTATGTAATGGTCGTGTGTAAACAGGATATTTTAGATTATCATTATTTGATAATCTACATAAAGCTTTTTAAACCTTTATTTATGAAATAAAGGTTATGGTTTGTTTTAAAATGAATGCAGTCTTTGAAAAACGTCTCATATAGAGGTCAAAACCACGCAACGAAATCAATTAATATGGAACGTTTTTAATCAATAAGAACGGGACATTTCAAAACTGATGGGCAGAGCGAAAGGATGATACAAACGCTTGAAGACATGTTACGAGCTTGTGTTATTGATTTCGGAAACTGTTGGGATCGACATCTACCGTTAGCAGAATTTTCCTACAACAACTGTAGTGACCCGAACTTTTCCATGTTTATATATATTAATTGAGATTGATGTTTACATGATTAAATGTTTCCAACATGTTAAGCAATCAAACTTGTTAAGACTTGATTAATTGAAATAGGTTTCATATAGACAATTGACCACCCAAGTTGACCGGTGATTCACGAACGTTAAAACTTGTAAAAAAAACTATATGATGACATATATATGGTTATATATATAGTTAACATGATATTATGATAAGTAAACATATCATTAATTATATTAACAATGAACTACATATGTAAAAACAAGACTACTAACTTAATGATTTTGAAACGAGACATATATGTAACGTTTATCGTTGTAACGACATTTAATGTATATATATCATATTAAGAGATATTCGTACATCATAATATCATGATAATATAATAATTTAAAATCTCTTTTGATATTATAAACATTGGGTTAACAACATTTAACAAGATCGTTAACCTAAAGGTTTCAAAACAACACTTACATGTAACGACTAACGATGACTTAACGACTCAGTTAAAATGTATATACATGTAGTGTTTTAATATGTATTTATACACTTTTGAAAGACTTCAATACACTTATCAAAATACTTCTACTTAACAAAAATGCTTACAATTACATTCTCGTTCAGTTTCATCAACAATTCTACTCGTATGCACCCGTATTCGTACTCGTACAATACACAGCTTTTAGATGTATGTACTATTGGTATATACACTCCAATGATCAGCTCTTAGCAGCCCATGTGAGTCACCTAACACATGTGGGAACCATCATTTGGCAACTAGCATGAAATATCTCATAAGATTACAAAAATATGAGTAATCATTCATGACTTATTTACATGAAAACAAAATTACATATCCTTTATATCTAATCCATACACCAACGACCAAAAACACCTACAAACACTTTCATTCTTCAATTTTCTTCATATAATTGAACTCTCTCAAGTTCTATCTTCAAGTTCTAAGTGTTCTTCATAAATTCCAAAAGTTCTAGTTTCATAAAATCAAGAATACTTTCAAGTTTGCTAGCTCACTTCCAATCTTGTAAGGTGATCATCCAACCTCAAGAAATCTTTGTTTCTTACAGTAGGTTATCATTCTAATACAAGGTAATAATCATATTCAAACTTTGGTTCAATTTCTATAACTATAACAATCTTATTTCAAGTGATGATCTTACTTGAACTTGTTTTCGTGTCATGATTTTGCTTCAAGAACTTTGAGCCATCCAAGGATCCATTGAAGCTAGATCCATTTCTCTCTTTTCCAGTAGGTTCATCCAAGGAACTTAAGGTAGTAATGATGTTCATAACATCATTCGATTCATACATATAAAGCTATCTTATTCGAAGGTTTAAACTTGTAATCACTAGAACATAGTTTAGTTAATTCTAAACTTGTTCGCAAACAAAAGTTAATCCTTCTAACTTGACTTTTAAAATCAACTAAACACATGTTCTATATCTATATGATATGCTAACTTAATGATTTAAAACCTGGAAACACGAAAAACACCGTAAAACCGGATTTACGCCGTCGTAGTAACACCGCGGGCTGTTTTGGGTTAGTTAATTAAAAACTATGATAAACTTTGATTTAAAAGTTGTTATTCTGAGAAAATGATTTTTATTATGAACATGAAACTATATCCAAAAATTATGGTTAAACTCAAAGTGGAAGTATGTTTTCTAAAATGGTCATCTAGACGTCGTTCTTTCGACTGAAATGACTACCTTTACAAAAACGACTTGTAACTTATTTTTCCGACTAGAAACCTATACTTTTTTTGTTTAGATTCATAAAATAGAGTTCAATATGAAACCATAGCAATTTGATTCACTCAAAACGGATTTAAAATGAAGAAGTTATGGGTAAAACAAGATTGGATAATTTTTCTCATTTTAGCTACGTGAAAATTGGTAACAAATCTATTCCAACCATAACTTAATCAACTTGTATTATATATTATGTAATCTTGAGATACCATAGACACGTATACAATGTTTCGACCTATCATGTCGACACATCTATATATATTTCGGAACAACCATAGACACTCTATATGTGAATGTTGGAGTTAGCTATACAGGGTTGAGGTTGATTCCAAAATATATATAGTTTGAGTTGTGATCAATACTGAGATACGTATACACTGGGTCGTGGATTGATTCAAGATAATATTTATCGATTTATTTCTGTACATCTAACTGTGAACAACTAGTTGTAGGTTACTAACGAGGACAGCTGACTTAATAAACTTAAAACATCAAAATATATTAAAAGTGTTGTAAATATATTTTGAACATACTTTGATATATATGTATATATTGTTATAGGTTCGTGAATCAACCAGTGGCCAAGTCTTACTTCCCGACGAAGTAAAAAAATCTGTGAAAGTGAGTTATAGTCCCACTTTTAAAATCTAATATTTTTGGGATGAGAATACATGCAGGTTTTATAAATGATTTACAAAATAGACACAAGTACGTGAAACTACATTCTATGGTTGAATTATCGAAATCGAATATGCCCCTTTTTTATTAAGTCTGGTAATCTAAGAATTAGGGAACAGACACCCTAATTGACGCGAATCCTAAAGATAGATCTATTGGGCCTAACAAACCCCATCCAAAGTACCGGATGCTTTAGTACTTCGAAATTTATATCATATCCGAAGGGTGTCCCGGAATGATGGGGATATTCTTATATATGCATCTTGTTATTGTCGGTTACCAGGTGTTCACCATATGAATGATTTTTATCTCTATGTATGGGATGTGTATTGAAATATGAAATCTTGTGGTCTATTGTTACGATTTGATATATATAGGTTAAACCTATAACTCACCAACATTTTTGTTGACGTTTTAAGCATGTTTATTCTCAGGTGATTATTAAGAGCTTCCGCTGTCGCATACTTAAATAAGGACAAGATTTGGAGTCCATGCTTGTATGATATTGTGTAAAAACTGCATTCAAGAAACTTATTTTGTTGTAACATATTTGTATTGTAAACCATTATGTAATGGTCGTGTGTAAACAGGATATTTTAGATTATCATTATTTGATAATCTACGTAAAGCTTTTTAAACCTTTATTGATGAAATAAAGGTTATGGTTTGTTTAAAAATGAATGCAGTCTTTGAAAAACGTCTCATATAGAGGTCAAAACCTCGCAACGAAATCAATTAATATGGAACGTTTTTAATCAATAAGAACGGGACATTTCAGTTGGTATCCGAGCGTTGGTCTTAGAGAACCAGAAAATTTGCATTAGTGTGTCTTATCGAGTTTGTTAGGATGCATTAGTGAGTCTGGACTTCGACCGTGTTTTCTTTAAAAATGATTGCTTAACATTTTTGTTGGAAACTATATATTTTTAACATATGAATATTATGTGATATATTAATCTCTTAACGTGTTTGATATTATGTGATAGATGTCTACCTCTAGAACAAGTCCCATTGACTCACCTAATAATAATGAAGAGTCAAATGTAAATTGGAATGATTTGTGGACTGATTCACAAGTTCCCGAAGAGGAACCGGAAGAAGAGTCGGAACCGGAAGAAGAATCGGAACCGGAAGAAGAATCAGAACCGGATGAAGAAATAGAACCGGTGGGGGAAATAATAAAACGGTTAAGTAAAAGAAAATCCTCAACCAACCGACCAAAGTTAGTTATGGTCAATGGTGTTTCCGCCAAGGAAGCAAAATATTGGGAGGATTACCAATTCTCCGATGAATCGGATTCCGACGAGAATTCCGATGATGTTATAGAAATTACCCCAACTGAATTTAAAAAGGCAAAAGAAAATAATAAGGGAAAGGGCATAAAAATAGAGAAATCTAATTCCAACCCCGATGAACTTTATATGTATCGTCAACCCCCGAAGTCCTTAAGTTGTAACAATGACCCGGGAACCTCTAAACCACCAGGTTTTTCTAAACCAATGTGGACAACGACGGCTCGTATTAGGGGAACATCATATATCCCTAGAAACTTGGCAAAACGAACCAAAACCGAAGAAGAAGAAACGAGCGAGTCGGAATAAGATAGTTGTATTCGTGTGGTGTAATATATGGAATATAGTGTTCTTATGCTTTATGATATATGTAAAAATTGCTTGTATTAATAAGTATTTTTTTTATGAATCTAACTCTTGTCTATTTTACAGTTTAAAAACACAAAATGGATAGACAACCCAATATTTTAAGAGACCTACCCGGAGACATGATTGATGAAATCTTGTCTAGAGTCGGCCAGAATTCTTCGGCACAACTATTTAAGGCGAGATCAGTTTGTAAGACATTCGAAGAACGTTCCAAGAATGTCTTGGTTTATAAGAGACTTTCGTTTGAAAGATGGGGGATATCACATTGGGAAACCCATAAGTTACGATGTGTTTACTTTGACGCATATATTGCGGGGAACCCAAATGCTATTTTACGCAACGGGTTAAGAAATTATTTTGATTCAATATATCCGAATATTGGACTTCGTGATTTAGAAAAAGCGGCTAACATGCAACATAAAGAAGCATGTTATGCTTACGGATTAGTAATGTTCGCTTCTCACCAAAGTGAGAACAAGAACATCGGGCTACAACTATTAAACAAAACGTTTCCACAAGTGACGGAGTCGGTAATTGGGGTAAGAAATGAGGTTTTTAGATTATTACGGGACTGTTGGACATTACGTAACCCTCGTCCCTTTGATGACGTTACAACACGCTGTCTTATCAACGGCCATAACGGTTATGTTGCACAAGACCAAGGATGGGAAGTAGTCCTAGTAAAACCAGAATGCATGACTTGTTTCTGGACGTATGAATTAAGTGTCTTTATTGCCTTTGCTGAACGACTTGTGTACTAGCTAGAATTGTCTTCACAACTATCTTGTATCAAAGTTATTGTGTGCTATATTTCATGCTTTATGTAAAATAAGCGGTATTGTAAGTTTGTAAAATATTGTATAAAAGTTTGAACGCGAAATATTATTATAATCAGTTTTTCATATAGAATTGTAGTAGTTGAATTGTATATTAGCTACTAAGTATGAACTTAACGGGTAGGTACTACCCGAATTTAAACTTATAAAACGCTAATATGAAGAAAAAGCTTTTATAAATGAGTTCATATTATGCTACGAAATACTATTAACTACTCTTAATATTCTGTATGATTAACTTGTTCCATTTAACTATTTTGAAGGAAATGGCACCGACTACTCGACACACCGTGAATATGAATGAAGAGGAATTCCGTACTTTTCTAGCTTCAAACATAGCCGCAGTACAGGCTGCGCTACATACCAACAATAACCTTGGATCTAGCAGTACAGGAAATCGTGTAGGATGCACCTACAAAGAATTCACTGCCTGCAAACCTTTGGAATTTGATGGAACCGAAGGACCGATCGGATTGAAACGGTGGACCGAGAAGGTTGAATCGGTGTTTGCCATAAGTAAGTGTACTGAAGAGGACAAAGTGAAGTACGCTACGCATACCTTCACAGGTTCTGCGTTAACATGGTGGAATACCTATCTAGAGCAAGTGGGACAAGATGATGCGTACGCACTACCGTGGTCAGCATTCAAGCACTTGATGAACGAGAAGTACCGTCCCAGAACCGAGGTCAATAAGCTCAAGACAGAACTTAGAGGGTTACGAACCCAAGGATTTGATATTACCACGTACGAAAGACGATTCACAGAATTGTGTCTATTGTGTCCGGGAGCATTCGAAGATGAGGAAGAGAAGATCGACGCGTTTGTGAAAGGATTACCGGAAAGAATCCAAGAAGATATAAGTTCACACGAGCCCGCCTCCATACAACAGGCATGTAGAATGGCTCACAAACTAGTGAACCAGATTGAAGAAAGAATTAAAGAACAGACTGCTGAAGAGGCCAATGTGAAGCAATTCAAAAGAAAGTGGGAGGAAAACGGTGATAAGAATCACCAATACAACAACAACAGCAATTACAACAATAATCGCAACAATTATCCCAACAATCGCAACATCAATCGCAACTACAACAAACGGCCCAACAACAACAACAACAACAACAACAACAGCAACTACAACAATCATCCCAACAACAATAATAACCGCAACAACAACAACAATCAGAAGCAACTATGCCAAAGGTGTGAAAAGAATCACTCGGGGTTCTGCACCAAATTTTGCAACAAGTGTAAAAGAAATGGTCATAGCGCGGCGAAGTGTGAGGTCTACGGACCAGGGGTTAATAGAACGAAAGGAACAAATGGTGTCGGAACGAGTAATGGCGGAGCAAGTAGTGTCGGAGCAAGTTATGCCAATGTAGTTTGTTATAAATGTGGAAAACCAGGCCACATTATTAGAAATTGCCCGAACCAGGAGAACACGAATGGACAAGGCCGTGGAAGAGTTTTCAATATTAATGCGGTAGAGGCACAGGAAGACCCGGAGCTTGTTACGGGTACGTTTCTTATTGACAATAAATCTGCTTACGTTTTATTTGATTCGGGTGCGGATAGAAGCTATATGAGTAGAGATTTTTGTGCTAAATTAAGTTGTCCATTGACGCCTTTGGATAGTAAATTTTTACTCGAATTTGCAAATGGTAAATTAATTTCAGCAGATAATATATGTCGAAATCGAGAAATTAAACTGGTTAGCGAAACATTTAAGATTGATTTGATACCAGTAGAGTTAGGGAGTTTTGATGTGATAATCGGTATGGACTGGTTGAAAGAAGTGAAAGCGGAGATCGTTTGTTACAAAAATGCAATTCGCAATATACGAGAAAAAGGAAAACCCTTAATGGTGTACGGAGAAAAGGGCAACACGAAGCTACATCTTATTAGTAATTTAAAGGCACAAAAACTAATAAGAAAAGGTTGCTATGCTGTTCTAGCACACGTCGAGAAAGTACAAACTGAAGAAAAGAGCATCAATGATGTTCCCATTGCAAAAGAATTTCCCGATGTATTTCCGAAAGAATTACCGGGATTACCCCCACATCGATCCGTTGAATTTCAAATAGATCTTGTACCAGGAGCTGCACCAATAGCTCGTGCTCCTTACAGACTCGCACCCAGCGAGATGAAAGAACTGCAAAGCCAATTACAAGAACTTTTAGAGAGTGGTTTCATTCGACCAAGCACATCACCGTGGGGAGCTCCTGTTTTGTTTGTCAAGAAGAAAGATGGTACATTCAGGTTGTGTATCGACTACCGAGAGTTGAACAAACTTACCATCAAGAACCGCTACCCACTACCGAGAATCGACGACTTATTTGATCAACTACAAGGCTCGTCTGTTTATTCAAAGATTGACTTACGTTCCGGGTATCATCAAATGCGGGTGAAAGAAGATGATATTCCAAAGACTGCTTTCAGAACACGTTACGGTCATTACGAGTTTATGGTCATGCCGTTTGGTTTAACTAATGCACCAGCTGTGTTCATGGACCTTATGAACCGAGTGTGTGGACCATACCTTGACAAGTTTGTCATTGTTTTCATTGATGACATACTTATTTACTCAAAGAATGACCAAGAACACGGTGAACATTTGAGAAAGGTGTTAGAAGTATTGAGGAAGGAAGAATTGTACGCTAAGTTTTCAAAGTGTGCATTTTGGTTGGAAGAAGTTCAATTCCTCGGTCACATAGTGAACAAAGAAGGTATTAAGGTGGATCCGGCAAAGATAGAAACTGTTGAAAAGTGGGAAACCCCGAAAACTCCGAAACACATACGCCAGTTTTTAGGACTAGCTGGTTACTACAGAAGGTTCATCCAAGACTTTTCCAGAATAGCAAAACCCTTGACTGCATTAACGCATAAAGGGAAGAAATTTGAATGGAATGATGAACAAGAGAAAGCGTTTCAGTTATTGAAGAAAAAGCTAACTACGGCACCTATATTGTCATTGCCTGAAGGGAATGATGATTTTGTGATTTATTGTGACGCATCAAAGCAAGGTCTCGGTTGTGTATTAATGCAACGAACGAAGGTGATTGCTTATGCGTCTAGACAATTGAATATTCACGAACAAAATTATACGACGCATGATTTGGAATTAGGCGCGGTTGTTTTTGCATTAAAGACTTGGAGGCACTACTTATATGGGGTCAAAAGTATTATATATACCGACCACAAAAGTCTTCAACACATATTTAATCAGAAACAACTGAATATGAGGCAGCGTAGGTGGATTGAATTATTGAATGATTACGATTTTGAGATTCGTTACCACCCGGGGAAGGCAAATGTGGTAGCCGATGCCTTGAGCAGGAAGGATAGAGAACCCATTCGAGTAAAATCTATGAATATAATGATTCATAATAACATTACTACTCAAATAAAGGAGGCGCAACAAGGAGTTTTAAAAGAGGGAAATTTAAAGGATGAAATACCCAAAGGATCGGAGAAGCATCTTAATATTCGGGAAGACGGAACCCGGTATAGGGCTGAACGGATTTGGGTACCAAAATTTGGAGGTATGAGAGAAATGGTACTTAGAGAAGCTCATAAAACCAGATACTCAATACATCCTGGAACGGGGAAGATGTACAAGGATCTCAAGAAACATTTTTGGTGGCCGGGTATGAAAGCCGATGTTGCTAAATACGTAGGAGAATGTTTGACGTGTTCTAAGGTCAAAGCTGAGCATCAGAAACCATCAGGTCTACTTCAACAACCCGAAATCCCGGAATGGAAATGGGAAAACATTACCATGGATTTCATCACTAAATTGCCAAGGACTGCAAGTGGTTTTGATACTATTTGGGTAATAGTTGATCGTCTCACCAAATCAGCACACTTCCTACCAATAAGAGAAGATGACAAGATGGAGAAGTTAGCACGACTGTATTTGAAGGAAGTCGTCTCCAGACATGGAATACCAATCTCTATTATCTCTGATAGGGATGGCAGATTTATTTCAAGATTCTGGCAGACATTACAGCAAGCATTAGGAACTCGTCTGGACATGAGTACTGCCTATCATCCACAAACTAATGGGCAGAGCGAAAGGACGATACAAACGCTTGAAGACATGCTACGAGCATGTGTTATTGATTTCGGAAACAGGTGGGATCGACATCTACCGTTAGCAGAATTTTCCTATAACAACAGCTACCATTCAAGCATTGAGATGGCGCCGTTTGAAGCACTTTATGGTAGAAAGTGCAGGTCTCCGATTTGTTGGAGTGAGGTGGGGGATAGACAGATTACGGGTCCGGATATTATACAAGAAACTACCGAGAAGATCATCCAAATTCAACAACGGTTGAAAACCGCCCAAAGTCGACAAAAGAGCTACGCTGACATTAAAAGAAAAGATATAGAATTTGAAATTGGAGAGATGGTCATGCTTAAAGTTTCACCTTGGAAAGGCGTTGTTCGATTTGGTAAACGAGGGAAATTAAATCCAAGGTATATTGGACCATTCAAGATTATTAATCGTGTCGGACCAGTAGCTTACCGACTTGAGTTACCTCAACAACTCGCGGCTGTACATAACACTTTCCACGTCTCGAATTTGAAGAAATGTTTTGCTAAAGAAGATCTCACTATTCCGTTAGATGAAATCCAAATCAACGAAAAACTCCAATTCATCGAAGAACCCGTCGAAATAATGGATCGTGAGGTTAAAAGACTTAAGCAAAACAAGATACCAATTGTTAAGGTTCGATGGAATGCTCGTAGAGGACCCGAGTTCACCTGGGAGCGTGAAGATCAGATGAAGAATAAATACCCGCATCTATTTCCAGAAGATTCGTCAACACCTTCAACAGCTTAAAATTTCGGGACGAAATTTATTTAACGGGTAGGTACTGTAGTGACCCGAACTTTTCCATGTTTATATATATTAATTGAGATTGATGTTTACATGATTAAATGTTTCCAACATGTTAAGCAATCAAACTTGTTAAGACTTGATTAATTGAAATAGGTTTCATATAGACAATTGACCACCCAAGTTGACCGGTGATTCACGAACGTTAAAACTTGTAAAAAAAACTATATGATGACATATATATGGTTATATATATAGTTAACATGATATTATGATAAGTAAACATATCATTAATTATATTAACAATGAACTACATATGTAAAAACAAGACTACTAACTTAATGATTTTGAAACGAGACATATATGTAACGTTTATCGTTGTAACGACATTTAATGTATATATATCATATTAAGAGATATTCGTACATCATAATATCATGATAATATAATAATTTAAAATCTCTTTTGATATTATAAACATTGGGTTAACAACATTTAACAAGATCGTTAACCTAAAGGTTTCAAAACAACACTTACATGTAACGACTAACGATGACTTAACGACTCAGTTAAAATGTATATACATGTAGTGTTTTAATATGTATTTATACACTTTTGAAAGACTTCAATACACTTATCAAAATACTTCTACTTAACAAAAATGCTTACAATTACATTCTCGTTCAGTTTCATCAACAATTCTACTCGTATGCACCCGTATTCGTACTCGTACAATACACAGCTTTTAGATGTATGTACTATTGGTATATACACTCCAATGATCAGCTCTTAGCAGCCCATGTGAGTCACCTAACACATGTGGGAACCATCATTTGGCAACTAGCATGAAATATCTCATAAGATTACAAAAATATGAGTAATCATTCATGACTTATTTACATGAAAACAAAATTACATATCCTTTATATCTAATCCATACACCAACGACCAAAAACACCTACAAACACTTTCATTCTTCAATTTTCTTCATATAATTGAACTCTCTCAAGTTCTATCTTCAAGTTCTAAGTGTTCTTCATAAATTCCAAAAGTTCTAGTTTCATAAAATCAAGAATACTTTCAAGTTTGCTAGCTCACTTCCAATCTTGTAAGGTGATCATCCAACCTCAAGAAATCTTTGTTTCTTACAGTAGGTTATCATTCTAATACAAGGTAATAATCATATTCAAACTTTGGTTCAATTTCTATAACTATAACAATCTTATTTCAAGTGATGATCTTACTTGAACTTGTTTTCGTGTCATGATTTTGCTTCAAGAACTTTGAGCCATCCAAGGATCCATTGAAGCTAGATCCATTTCTCTCTTTTCCAGTAGGTTCATCCAAGGAACTTAAGGTAGTAATGATGTTCATAACATCATTCAATTCATACATATAAAGCTATCTTATTCGAAGGTTTAAACTTGTAATCACTAGAACATAGTTTAGTTAATTCTAAACTTGTTCGCAAACAAAAGTTAATCCTTCTAACTTAACTTTTAAAATCAACTAAACACATGTTCTATATCTATATGATATGCTAACTTAATGATTTAAAACCTGGAAACACGAAAAACACCGTAAAACCGGATTTACGCCGTCGTAGTAACACCGCGGGCTGTTTTGGGTTAGTTAATTAAAAACTATGATAAACTTTGATTTAAAAGTTGTTATTCTGAGAAAATGATTTTTATTATGAACATGAAACTATATCCAAAAATTATGGTTAAACTCAAAGTGGAAGTATGTTTTCTAAAATGGTCATCTAGACGTCGTTCTTTCGACTGAAATGACTACCTTTACAAAAACGACTTGTAACTTATTTTTCCGACTTGAAACCTATACGTTTTTTGTTTAGATTCATAAAATAGAGTTCAATATGAAACCATAGCAATTTGATTCACTCAAAACGGATTTAAAATGAAGAAGTTATGGGTAAAACAAGATTGGATAATTTTTCTCATTTTAGCTACGTGAAAATTGGTAACAAATCTATTCCAACCATAACTTAATCAACTTGTATTATATATTATGTAATCTTGAGATACCATAGACACGTATACAATGTTTCGACCTATCATGTCGACACATCTATATATATTTCGGAACAACCATAGACACTCTATATGTGAATGTTGGAGTTAGCTATACAGGGTTGAGGTTGATTCCAAAATATATATAGTTTGAGTTGTGATCAATACTGAGATACGTATACACTGGGTCGTGGATTGATTCAAGATAATATTTATCGATTTATTTCTGTACATCTAACTGTGGACAACTAGTTGTAGGTTACTAACGAGGACAGCTGACTTAATAAACTTAAAACATCAAAATATATTAAAAGTGTTGTAAATATATTTTGAACATACTTTGATATATATGTATATATTGTTATAGGTTCGTGAATCAACCAGTGGCCAAGTCTTACTTCCCGACGAAGTAAAAAAATCTGTGAAAGTGAGTTATAGTCCCACTTTTAAAATCTAATATTTTTGGGATGAGAATACATGCAGGTTTTATAAATGATTTACAAAATAGACACAAGTACGTGAAACTACATTCTATGGTTGAATTATCGAAATCGAATATGCCCCTTTTTTATTAAGTCTGGTAATCTAAGAATTAGGGAACAGACACCCTAATTGACGCGAATCCTAAAGATAGATCTATTGGGCCTAACAAACCCCATCCAAAGTACCGGATGCTTTAGTACTTCGAAATTTATATCATATCCGAAGGGTGTCCCGGAATGATGGGGATATTCTTATATATGCATCTTGTTATTGTCGGTTACCAGTGAAATGTCCCGTTCTTATTGATTAAAAACGTTCCATATTAATTGATTTCGTTGCGAGGTTTTGACCTCTATATGAGACGTTTTTCAAAGACTGCATTCATTTTTAAACAAACCATAACCTTTATTTCATCAATAAAGGTTTAAAAATCTTTACGTAGATTATCAAATAATGATAATCTAAAATATCCTGTTTACACACGACCATTACATAATGGTTTACAATACAAATATGTTACAACAAAATAAGTTTCTTGAATGCAGTTTTTACACAATATCATACAAGCATGGACTCCAAATCTTGTCCTTATTTAAGTATGCGACAGCGGAAGCTCTTAATAATCACCTGAGAATAAACATGCTTAAAACGTCAACAAAAATGTTGGTGAGTTATAGGTTTAACCTATATATATCAAATCGTAACAATAGACCACAAGATTTCATATTTCAATACACATCCCATACATAGAGATAAAAATCATTCATATGGTGAACACCTGGTAACCGACAATAACAAGATGCATATATAAGAATATCCCCATCATTCCGGGACACCCTTCGGATATGATATAAATTTCGAAATACTAAAGCATCCGGTACTTTGGATGGGGTTTGTTAGGCCCAATAGATCTATCTTTAGGATTCGCGTCAATTAGGGTGTCTGTTCCCTAATTCTTAGATTACCAGACTTAATAAAAAGGGGCATATTCGATTTCGATAATTCAACCATAGAATGTAGTTTCACGTACTTGTGTCTATTTTGTAAATCATTTATAAAACCTGCATGTATTCTCATCCCAAAAATATTAGATTTTAAAAGTGGGACTATAACTCACTTTCACAGATTTTTACTTCGTCGGGAAGTAAGACTTGGCCACTGGTTGATTCACGAACCTATAACAATATATACATATATATCAAAGTATGTTCAAAATATATTTACAACACTTTTAATATATTTTGATGTTTTAAGTTTATTAAGTCAGCTGTCCTCGTTAGTAACCTATAACTAGTTGTCCACAGTTAGATGTACAGAAATAAATCGATAAATATTATCTTGAATCAATCCACGACCCAGTGTATACGTATCTCAGTATTGATCACAACTCAAACTATATATATTTTGGAATCAACCTCAACCCTGTATAGCTAACTCCAACATTCACATATAGAGTGTCTATGGTTGTTCCGAAATATATATAGATGTGTCGACATGATAGGTCGAAACATTGTATACGTGTCTATGATATCTCAAGATTACATAATATATAATACAAGTTGATTAAGTTATGGTTGGAATAGATTTGTTACCAATTTTCACGTAGCTAAAATGAGAAAAATTATCCAATCTTGTTTTACCCATAACTTCTTCATTTTAAATCCGTTTTGAGTGAATCAAATTGCTATGGTTTCATATTGAACTCTATTTTATGAATCTAAACAAAAAAAGTATAGGTTTCTAGTCGGAAAAATAAGTTACAAGTCGTTTTTGTAAAGGTAGTCATTTCAGTCGAAAGAACGACGTCTAGATGACCATTTTAGAAAACATACTTCCACTTTGAGTTTAACCATAATTTTTGGATATAGTTTCATGTTCATAATAAAAATCATTTTCTCAGAATAACAACTTTTAAATCAAAGTTTATCATAGTTTTTAATTAACTAACCCAAAACAGCCCGCGGTGTTACTACGACGGCGTAAATCCGGTTTTACGGTGTTTTTCGTGTTTCCAGGTTTTAAATCATTAAGTTAGCATATCATATAGATATAGAACATGTGTTTAGTTGATTTTAAAAGTCAAGTTAGAAGGATTAACTTTTATTTGCGAACAAGTTTAGAATTAACTAAACTATGTTCTAGTGATTACAAGTTTAAACCTTCGAATAAGATAGCTTTATATGTATGAATCGAATGATGTTATGAACATCATTACTACCTTAAGTTCCTTGGATGAACCTACTGGAAAAGAGAAAAATGGATCTAGCTTCAATGGATCCTTGGATGGCTCAAAGTTCTTGAAGCAAAATCATGACACGAAAACAAGTTCAAGTAAGATCATCACTTGAAATAAGATTGTTATAGTTATAGAAATTGAACCAAAGTTTGAATATGATTATTACCTTGTATTAGAATGATAACCTACTGTAAGAAACAAAGATTTCTTGAGGTTGGATGATCACCTTACAAGATTGGAAGTGAGCTAGCAAACTTGAAAGTATTCTTGATTTTATGAAACTAGAACTTTTGGAATTTATGAAGAACACTTAGAACTTGAAGATAGAACTTGAGAGAGTTCAATTAGATGAAGAAAATTGAAGAATGAAAGTGTTTGTAGGTGTTTTTGGTCGTTGGTGTATGGATTAGATATAAAGGATATGTAATTTTGTTTTCATGTAAATAAGTCATGAATGATTACTCATATTTTTGTAATCTTATGAGATATTTCATGCTAGTTGCCAAATGATGGTTCCCACATGTGTTAGGTGACTCACATGGGCTGCTAAGAGCTGATCATTGGAGTGTATATACCAATAGTACATACATCTAAAAGCTGTGTATTGTACGAGTACGAATACGGGTGCATACGAGTAGAATTGTTGATGAAACTGAACGAGAATGTAATTGTAAGCATTTTTGTTAAGTAGAAGTATTTTGATAAGTGTATTGAAGTCTTTCAAAAGTGTATAAATACATATTAAAACACTACATGTATATACATTTTAACTGAGTCGTTAAGTCATCGTTAGTCGTTACATGTAAGTGTTGTTTTGAAACCTTTAGGTTAACGATCTTGTTAAATATTGTTAACCCAATGTTTATAATAACAAAAGAGATTTTAAATTATTATATTATCATGATATTATGATGTACGAATATCTCTTAATATGGTATATATATACATTAAATGTCGTTACAACGATAAACGTTACATATATGTCTCGTTTCAAAATCATTAAGTTAGTAGTCTTGTTTTTACATATGTAGTTCATTGTTAATATAATTAATGATATGTTTACTTATCATAATATCATGTTAACTATATATATAACCATATATATGTCATCATATTGTTGTTTTTACAAGTTTTAACGTTCGTGAATCACCGGTCAACTTGGGTGGTCAATTGTCTATATGAAACCTATTTCAATTAATCAAGTCTTAACAAGTTTGATTGCTTAACATGTTGGAAACATTTAATCATGTAAACATCAATCTCAATTAATATATATAAACATGGAAAAGTTCGGGTCACTACAGTACCTACCCGTTAAATAAATTTCGTCCCGAAATTTTAAGCTGTTGAAGGTGTTGACGAATCTTCTGGAAATAGATGCGGGTATTTCTTCTTCATCTGATCTTCACGCTCCCAGGTGAACTCGGGTCCTCTACGAGCATTCCATCGAACCTTAACAATTGGTATCTTGTTTTGCTTAAGTCTTTTAACCTCACGATCCATTATTTCGACGGGTTCTTCGATGAATTGGAGTTTTTCGTTGATTTGGATTTCATCTAACGGAATAGTGAGATCTTCTTTAGCAAAACATTTCTTCAAATTCGAGACGTGGAAAGTGTTATGTACAGCCGCGAGTTGTTGAGGTAACTCAAGTCGGTAAGCTACTGGTCCGACACGATCAATAATCTTGAATGGTCCAATATACCTTGGATTTAATTTCCCTCGTTTACCAAATCGAACAACGCCTTTCCAAGGTGAAACTTTAAGCATGACCATCTCTCCAATTTCAAATTCTATATCTTTTCTTTTAATGTCAGCGTAGCTCTTTTGTCGACTTTGGGCGGTTTTCAACCGTTGTTGAATTTGGATGATCTTCTCGGTAGTTTCTTGTATAATCTCCGGACCCGTAATCTGTCTATCCCCCACCTCACTCCAACAAATCGGAGACCTGCACTTTCTACCATAAAGTGCTTCAAACGGCGCCATCTCAATGCTTGAATGGTAGCTGTTGTTGTAGGAAAATTCTGCTAACGGTAGATGTCGATCCCAACTGTTTCCGAAATCAATAACACATGCTCGTAGCATGTCTTCAAGCGTTTGTATCGTCCTTTCGCTCTGTCCATCAGTTTGTGGATGATAGGCAGTACTCATGTCTAGACGAGTTCCTAATGCTTGCTGTAATGTCTGCCAGAATCTTGAAATAAATCTACCATCCCTATCAGAGATAATAGAGATTGGTATTCCATGTCTGGAGACGACTTCCTTCAAATACAGTCGTGCTAACTTCTCCATCTTGTCATCTTCTCTTATTGGTAGGAAGTGTGCTGATTTGGTGAGACGATCAACTATTACCCAAATAGTATCAAAACCACTTGCAGTCCTTGGCAATTTAGTGATGAAATCCATGGTAATGTTTTCCCATTTCCATTTCGGGATTTCGGGTTGTTGAAGTAGACCTGATGGTTTCTGATGCTCAGCTTTGACCTTAGAACACGTCAAACATTCTCCTACGTATTTAGCAACATCGGCTTTCATACCCGGCCACCAAAAATGTTTCTTGAGATCCTTGTACATCTTCCCCGTTCCAGGATGTATTGAGTATCTGGTTTTATGAGCTTCTCTAAGTACCATTTCTCTCATATCTCCAAATTTTGGTACCCAAATCCTTTCAGCCCTATACCGGGTTCCGTCTTCCCGAATATTAAGATGCTTCTCCGATCCTTTGGGTATTTCATCCTTTAAATTTCCCTCTTTTAAAACTCCTTGTTGCGCCTCCTTTATTTGAGTAGTAATGTTATTATGAATCATTATATTCATAGATTTTACTCGAATGGGTTCTCTATCCTTCCTGCTCAAGGCATCGGCTACCACATTTGCCTTCCCCGGGTGGTAACGAATCTCAAAATCGTAATCATTCAATAATTCAATCCACCTACGCTGCCTCATATTCAGTTGTTTCTGATTAAATATGTGTTGAAGACTTTTGTGGTCGGTATATATAATACTTTTGACCCCATATAAGTAGTGCCTCCAAGTCTTTAATGCAAAAACAACCGCGCCTAATTCCAAATCATGCGTCGTATAATTTTGTTCGTGAATCTTCAATTGTCTAGACGCATAAGCAATCACCTTCGTTCGTTGCATTAATACACAACCGAGACCTTGCTTTGATGCGTCACAATAAATCACAAAATCATCATTCCCTTCAGGCAATGACAATATAGGTGCCGTAGTTAGCTTTTTCTTCAATAACTGAAACGCTTTCTCTTGTTCATCATTCCATTCAAATTTCTTCCCTTTATGCGTTAATGCAGTCAAGGGTTTTGCTATTCTGGAAAAGTCTTGGATGAACCTTCTGTAGTAACCAGCTAGTCCTAAAAACTGGCGTATGTGTTTCGGAGTTTTTGGGGTTTCCCACTTTTCAACAGTTTCTATCTTTGCCGGATCCACCTTAATACCTTCTTTGTTCACTATGTGACCGAGGAATTGAACTTCTTCCAACCAAAATGCACACTTTGAAAACTTAGCGTACAATTCTTCCTTCCTCAATACTTCTAACACCTTTCTCAAATGTTCACCGTGTTCTTGGTCATTCTTTGAGTAAATAAGTATGTCATCAATGAAAACAATGACAAACTTGTCAAGGTATGGTCCACACACTCGGTTCATAAGGTCCATGAACACAGCTGGTGCATTAGTTAAACCAAACGGCATGACCATAAACTCGTAATGACCGTAACGTGTTCTGAAAGCAGTCTTTGGAATATCATCTTCTTTCACCCGCATTTGATGATACCCGGAACGTAAGTCAATCTTTGAATAAACAGACGAGTCTTGTAGTTGATCAAATAAGTCGTCGATTCTCGGTAGTGGGTAGCGGTTCTTGATGGTAAGTTTGTTCAACTCTCGGTAGTCGATACACAACCTGAATGTACCATCTTTCTTCTTGACAAACAAAACAGGAGCTCCCCACGGTGATGTGCTTGGTCGAATGAAACCACGCTCTAAAAGTTCTTGTAATTGGCTTTGCAGTTCTTTCATCTCGCTGGGTGCGAGTCTGTAAGGAGCACGAGCTATTGGTGCAGCTCCTGGTACAAGATCTATTTGAAATTCAACGGATCGATGTGGGGGTAATCCCGGTAATTCTTTCGGAAATACATCGGGAAATTCTTTTGCAATGGGAACATCATTGATGCTCTTTTCTTCAGTTTGTACTTTCTCGATGTGTGCTAGAACAGCATAGCAACCTTTTCTTATTAGTTTTTGTGCCTTCAAATTACTAATAAGATGTAGCTTCGTGTTGCCCTTTTCTCCGTACACCATTAAGGGTTTTCCTTTTTCTCGTATAATGCGAATTGCATTTTTGTAACAAACGATCTCCGCTTTCACTTCTTTCAACCAGTCCATACCGATTATCACATCAAAACTCCCTAACTCTACTGGTATCAAATCAATCTTAAATGTTTCGCTAACCAGTTTAATTTCTCGATTCCGACATATATTATCTGCTGAAATTAATTTACCATTTGCTAATTCGAGTAAAAATTTACTATCCAAAGGCGTCAATGGACAACTTAATTTAGCACAAAAATCTCTACTCATATAGCTTCTATCCGCACCCGAATCAAATAAAACGTAAGCAGATTTATTGTCAATAAGAAACGTACCCGTAACAAGCTCCGGGTCTTCCTGTGCCTCTACCGCATTAATATTGAAAACTCTTCCACGGCCTTGTCCATTCGTGTTCTCCTGGTTCGGGCAATTTCTAATAATGTGGCCTGGTTTTCCACATTTATAACAAACTACATTGGCATAACTTGCTCCGACACTACTTGCTCCGCCATTACTCGTTCCGACACCATTTGTTCCTTTCGTTCTATTAACCCCTGGTCCGTAGACCTCACACTTCGCCGCGCTATGACCATTTCTTTTACACTTGTTGCAAAATTTGGTGCAGAACCCCGAGTGATTCTTTTCACACCTTTGGCATAGTTGCTTCTGATTGTTGTTGTTGTTGCGGTTATTATTGTTGTTGGGATGATTGTTGTAGTTGCTGTTGTTGTTGTTGTTGTTGTTGTTGGGCCGTTTGTTGTAGTTGCGATTGATGTTGCGATTGTTGGGATAATTGTTGCGATTATTGTTGTAATTGCTGTTGTTGTTGTATTGGTGATTCTTATCACCGTTTTCCTCCCACTTTCTTTTGACTTGCTTCACATTGGCCTCTTCAGCAGTCTGTTCTTTAATTCTTTCTTCAATCTGGTTCACTAGTTTGTGAGCCATTCTACATGCCTGTTGTATGGAGGCGGGCTCGTGTGAACTTATATCTTCTTGGATTCTTTCCGGTAATCCTTTCACAAACGCGTCGATCTTCTCTTCCTCATCTTCGAATGCTCCCGGACACAATAGGCACAATTCTGTGAATCGTCTTTCGTACGTGGTAATATCAAATCCTTGGGTTCGTAACCCTCTAAGTTCTGTCTTGAGCTTATTGACCTCGGTTCTGGGACGGTACTTCTCGTTCATCAAGTGCTTGAATGCTGACCACGGTAGTGCGTACGCATCATCTTGTCCCACTTGCTCTAGATAGGTATTCCACCATGTTAACGCAGAACCTGTGAAGGTATGCGTAGCGTACTTCACTTTGTCCTCTTCAGTACACTTACTTATGGCAAACACCGATTCAACCTTCTCGGTCCACCGTTTCAATCCGATCGGTCCTTCGGTTCCATCAAATTCCAAAGGTTTGCAGGCAGTGAATTCTTTGTAGGTGCATCCTACACGATTTCCTGTACTGCTAGATCCAAGGTTATTGTTGGTATGTAGCGCAGCCTGTACTGCGGCTATGTTTGAAGCTAGAAAAGTACGGAATTCCTCTTCATTCATATTCACGGTGTGTCGAGTAGTCGGTGCCATTTCCTTCAAAATAGTTAAATGGAACAAGTTAATCATACAGAATATTAAGAGTAGTTAATAGTATTTCGTAGCATAATATGAACTCATTTATAAAAGCTTTTTCTTCATATTAGCGTTTTATAAGTTTAAATTCGGGTAGTACCTACCCGTTAAGTTCATACTTAGTAGCTAATATACAATTCAACTACTACAATTCTATATGAAAAACTGATTATAATAATATTTCGCGTTCAAACTTTTATACAATATTTTACAAACTTACAATACCGCTTATTTTACATAAAGCATGAAATATAGCACACAATAACTTTGATACAAGATAGTTGTGAAGACAATTCTAGCTAGTACACAAGTCGTTCAGCAAAGGCAATAAAGACACGTAATTCATACGTCCAGAAACAAGTCATGCATTCTGGTTTTACTAGGACTACTTCCCATCCTTGGTCTTGTGCAACATAACCGTTATGGCCGTTGATAAGACAGCGTGTTGTAACGTCATCAAAGGGACGAGGGTTACGTAATGTCCAACAGTCCCGTAATAATCTAAAAACCTCATTTCTTACCCCAATTACCGACTCCGTCACTTGTGGAAACGTTTTGTTTAATAGTTGTAGCCCGATGTTCTTGTTCTCACTTTGGTGAGAAGCGAACATTACTAATCCGTAAGCATAACATGCTTCTTTATGTTGCATGTTAGCCGCTTTTTCTAAATCACGAAGTCCAATATTCGGATATATTGAGTCAAAATAATTTCTTAACCCGTTGCGTAAAATAGCATTTGGGTTCCCCGCAATATATGCGTCAAAGTAAACACATCGTAACTTATGGGTTTCCCAATGTGATATCCCCCATCTTTCAAACGAAAGTCTCTTATAAACCAAGACATTCTTGGAACGTTCTTCGAATGTCTTACAAACTGATCTCGCCTTAAATAGTTGTGCCGAAGAATTCTGGCCGACTCTAGACAAGATTTCATCAATCATGTCTCCGGGTAGGTCTCTTAAAATATTGGGTTGTCTATCCATTTTGTGTTTTTAAACTGTAAAATAGACAAGAGTTAGATTCATAAAAAAAAAAACTTATTAATACAAGCAATTTTTACATATATCATAAAGCATAAGAACACTATATTCCATATATTACACCACACGAATACAACTATCTTATTCCGACTCGCTCGTTTCTTCTTCTTCGGTTTTGGTTCGTTTTGCCAAGTTTCTAGGGATATATGATGTTCCCCTAATACGAGCCGTCGTTGTCCACATTGGTTTAGAAAAACCTGGTGGTTTAGAGGTTCCCGGGTCATTGTTACAACTTAAGGACTTCGGGGGTTGACGATACATATAAAGTTCATCGGGGTTGGAATTAGATTTCTCTATTTTTATGCCCTTTCCCTTATTATTTTCTTTTGCCTTTTTAAATTCAGTTGGGGTAATTTCTATAACATCATCGGAATTCTCGTCGGAATCCGATTCATCGGAAAATTGGTAATCCTCCCAATATTTTGCTTCCTTGGCGGAAACACCATTGACCATAATTAACTTTGGTCGGTTGGTTGAGGATTTTCTTTTACTTAACCGTTTTATTATTTCCCCCACCGGTTCTATTTCTTCATCTGGTTCCGATTCTTCTTCCGGTTCCGATTCTTCTTCCGGTTCCGACTCTTCTTCCGGTTCCTCTTCGGGAACTTGTGAATCAGTCCACAAATCATTCCAATTTACATTTGACTCTTCATTATTATTAGGTGAGTCAATGGGACTTGTTCTAGAGGTAGACATCTATCACATAATATCAAACACGTTAAGAGATTAATATATCACATAATATTCATATGTTAAAAATATATAGTTTCCAACAAAAATGTTAAGCAATCATTTTTAAAGAAAACACGGTCGAAGTCCAGACTCACTAATGCATCCTAACAAACTCGATAAGACACACTAATGCAAATTTTCTGGTTCTCTAAGACCAACGCTCTGATACCAACTGAAATGTCCCGTTCTTATTGATTAAAAACGTTCCATATTAATTGATTTCGTTGCGAGGTTTTGACCTCTATATGAGACGTTTTTCAAAGACTGCATTCATTTTTAAACAAACCATAACCTTTATTTCATCAATAAAGGTTTAAAAATCTTTACGTAGATTATCAAATAATGATAATCTAAAATATCCTGTTTACACACGACCATTACATAATGGTTTACAATACAAATATGTTACAACAAAATAAGTTTCTTGAATGCAGTTTTTACACAATATCATACAAGCATGGACTCCAAATCTTGTCCTTATTTAAGTATGCGACAGCGGAAGCTCTTAATAATCACCTGAGAATAAACATGCTTAAAACGTCAACAAAAATGTTGGTGAGTTATAGGTTTAACCTATATATATCAAATCGTAACAATAGACCACAAGATTTCATATTTCAATACACATCCCATACATAGAGATAAAAATCATTCATATGGTGAACACCTGGTAACCGACAATAACAAGATGCATATATAAGAATATCCCCATCATTCCGGGACACCCTTCGGATATGATATAAATTTCGAAATACTAAAGCATCCGGTACTTTGGATGGGGTTTGTTAGGCCCAATAGATCTATCTTTAGGATTCGCGTCAATTAGGGTGTCTGTTCCCTAATTCTTAGATTACCAGACTTAATAAAAAGGGGCATATTCGATTTCGATAATTCAACCATAGAATGTAGTTTCACGTACTTGTGTCTATTTTGTAAATCATTTATAAAACCTGCATGTATTCTCATCCCAAAAATATTAGATTTTAAAAGTGGGACTATAACTCACTTTCACAGATTTTTACTTCGTCGGGAAGTAAGACTTGGCCACTGGTTGATTCACGAACCTATAACAATATATACATATATATCAAAGTATGTTCAAAATATATTTACAACACTTTTAATATATTTTGATGTTTTAAGTTTATTAAGTCAGCTGTCCTCGTTAGTAACCTACAACTAGTTGTCCACAGTTAGATGTACAGAAATAAATCGATAAATATTATCTTGAATCAATCCACGACCCAGTGTATACGTATCTCAGTATTGATCACAACTCAAACTATATATATTTTGGAATCAACCTCAACCCTGTATAGCTAACTCCAACATTCACATATAGAGTGTCTATGGTTGTTCCGAAATATATATAGATGTGTCGACATGATAGGTCGAAACATTGTATACGTGTCTATGGTATCTCAAGATTACATAATATATAATACAAGTTGATTAAGTTATGGTTGGAATAGATTTGTTACCAATTTTCACGTAGCTAAAATGAGAAAAATTATCCAATCTTGTTTTACCCATAACTTCTTCATTTTAAATCCGTTTTGAGTGAATCAAATTGCTATGGTTTCATATTGAACTCTATTTTATGAATCTAAACAAAAAAAGTATAGGTTTCTAGTCGGAAAAATAAGTTACAAGTCGTTTTTGTAAAGGTAGTCATTTCAGTCGAAAGAACGACGTCTAGATGACCATTTTAGAAAACATACTTCCACTTTGAGTTTAACCATAATTTTTGGATATAGTTTCATGTTCATAATAAAAATCATTTTCTCAGAATAACAACTTTTAAATCAAAGTTTATCATAGTTTTTAATTAACTAACCCAAAACAGCCCGCGGTGTTACTACGACGGCGTAAATCCGGTTTTACGGTGTTTTTCGTGTTTCCAGGTTTTAAATCATTAAGTTAGCATATCATATAGATATAGAACATGTGTTTAGTTGATTTTAAAAGTCAAGTTAGAAGGATTAACTTTTATTTGCGAACAAGTTTAGAATTAACTAAACTATGTTCTAGTGATTACAAGTTTAAACCTTCGAATAAGATAGCTTTATATGTATGAATCGAATGATGTTATGAACATCATTACTACCTTAAGTTCCTTGGATGAACCTACTGGAAAAGAGAAAAATGGATCTAGCTTCAATGGATCCTTGGATGGCTCAAAGTTCTTGAAGCAAAATCATGACACGAAAACAAGTTCAAGTAAGATCATCACTTGAAATAAGATTGTTATAGTTATAGAAATTGAACCAAAGTTTGAATATGATTATTACCTTGTATTAGAATGATAACCTACTGTAAGAAACAAAGATTTCTTGAGGTTGGATGATCACCTTACAAGATTGGAAGTGAGCTAGCAAACTTGAAAGTATTCTTGATTTTATGAAACTAGAACTTTTGGAATTTATGAAGAACACTTAGAACTTGAAGATAGAACTTGAGAGAGTTCAATTAGATGAAGAAAATTGAAGAATGAAAGTGTTTGTAGGTGTTTTTGGTCGTTGGTGTATGGATTAGATATAAAGGATATGTAATTTTGTTTTCATGTAAATAAGTCATGAATGATTACTCATATTTTTGTAATCTTATGAGATATTTCATGCTAGTTGCCAAATGATGGTTCCCACATGTGTTAGGTGACTCACATGGGCTGCTAAGAGCTGATCATTGGAGTGTATATACCAATAGTACATACATCTAAAAGCTGTGTATTGTACGAGTACGAATACGGGTGCATACGAGTAGAATTGTTGATGAAACTGAACGAGAATGTAATTGTAAGCATTTTTGTTAAGTAGAAGTATTTTGATAAGTGTATTGAAGTCTTTCAAAAGTGTATAAATACATATTAAAACACTACATGTATATACATTTTAACTGAGTCGTTAAGTCATCGTTAGTCGTTACATGTAAGTGTTGTTTTGAAACCTTTAGGTTAACGATCTTGTTAAATATTGTTAACCCAATGTTTATAATAACAAAAGAGATTTTAAATTATTATATTATCATGATATTATGATGTACGAATATCTCTTAATATGGTATATATATACATTAAATGTCGTTACAACGATAAACGTTACATATATGTCTCGTTTCAAAATCATTAAGTTAGTAGTCTTGTTTTTACATATGTAGTTCATTGTTAATATAATTAATGATATGTTTACTTATCATAATATCATGTTAACTATATATATAACCATATATATGTCATCATATTGTTGTTTTTACAAGTTTTAACGTTCGTGAATCACCGGTCAACTTGGGTGGTCAATTGTCTATATGAAACCTATTTCAATTAATCAAGTCTTAACAAGTTTGATTGCTTAACATGTTGGAAACATTTAATCATGTAAACATCAATCTCAATTAATATATATAAACATGGAAAAGTTCGGGTCACTACAACCAGGTGTTCACCATATGAATGATTTTTATCTCTATGTATGGGATGTGTATTGAAATATGAAATCTTGTGGTCTATTGTTACGATTTGATATATATAGGTTAAACCTATAACTCACCAACATTTTTGTTGACGTTTTAAGCATGTTTATTCTCAGGTGATTATTAAGAGCTTCTGCTGTCGCATACTTAAATAAGGACAAGATTTGGAGTCCATGCTTGTATGATATTGTGTAAAAACTGCATTCAAGAAACTTATTTTGTTGTAACATATTTGTATTGTAAACCATTATGTAATGGTCGTGTGTAAACAGGATATTTTAGATTATCATTATTTGATAATCTACGTAAAGCTTTTTAAACCTTTATTGATGAAATAAAGGTTATGGTTTGTTTAAAAATGAATGCAGTCTTTGAAAAACGTCTCATATAGAGGTCAAAACCTCGCAACGAAATCAATTAATATGGAACGTTTTTAATCAATAAGAACGGGACATTTCAACAACAGCTACCATTCAAGCATTGAGATGGCGCCATTTGAAGCACTTTATGGTAGAAAGTGCAGGTCTCCGATTTGTTGGAGTGAAGTGGGGGATAGACAGATTACGGGTCCGGAGATAATACAAGAAACTACCGAGAAAAT
Source organism: Rutidosis leptorrhynchoides (assembly GCF_046630445.1). Lineage (NCBI taxonomy): Eukaryota > Viridiplantae > Streptophyta > Magnoliopsida > Asterales > Asteraceae > Rutidosis > Rutidosis leptorrhynchoides. The sequence continues at coordinate 208,581,016 of NC_092340.1, forward strand.
CATCCAAATTCAACAAAGATTGAAAACCGCCCAGAGTCGACAAAAGAGCTACGCGGACAGTAAAAGAAAAGATATAGAGTTTGATATTGGAGAAATGGTCATGCTTAAGGTTTCACCTTGGAAAGGCGTTGTTCGATTTGGTAAAAGGGGGAAACTAAATCCAAGGTACATTGGACCATTCAAGATTATAGATCGTGTCGGACCAGTAGCTTACCAACTGGAGCTACCTCAACAACTCGCGGCTGTACATAACACTTTCCACGTCTCAAATTTGAAGAAATGTTTTGCTAAAGAAGATCTCACTATTCCGTTGGACGAAATCCAAATCAATGAAAAACTTCAATTCATTGAAGAACCCGTCGAAATAATGGATCGTGAGGTTAAGAGACTTAAACAAAACAAGATAGCGATTGTTAAGGTTCGATAGAATGCTCGTAAAGGACCCGAGTTCACCTGGGAGCGTGAAGATCAGATGAAGAAGAAATACCCGCATTTATTTCCAAAAGATACGTCAGCACCTCCAACTGCTTAAAATTTCGGGACGAAATTTATTTAACGGGTAGGTACTATAGTGACCCGAACTTTTCCATGTTTATATTTATATATATATTAAATGAAATTGTTATTTACATGATTAAGTGTTTCCAACATGTTAAGCAATCAATCTTGTTAAGACTTGATTAATTGAAATAGGTTTCATATAGACAATTGACCACCCAAGTTGACCGGTGATTCACGAACGTTAAAACTTGTAAAAACTATACGATGACATATATATGGTTATATATATAGTTAACATGATTTTATTATAAGTATGTATCTCATTAGGTATTTTAACAATGAGTTATATACATAAAAATGAGACTATTAATTTAAGAAACTCGAAAACGATATATATAACGATTATCGTTATAACAACGTCTTACTAGGTACATATGAATCATATTAAGATATTGATACACTTGGTTAATTATGTTAAATGATAAGTAAATATATTATTAACTGTATTAACAATGAAATACATATGTAAAAATAAGACTACTAACTTAATGATTTCGAGACGAGACATATATGTAACGATTATCGTTGTAACGACATTTAACTGTATATACATCATACTAAGATATATTATATATCATAATATCATGATAATATAACAATTTAACATCTCATTTGTTATAATAAACAATGGGTTAACAACATTCAACAAGATCGTTAACCTAAAGGTTTCAAAACAACATTTACATGTAACGACTAACGATGACTTAACGACTCAGTTAAAATGTATATACATGTAGTGTTTTAATATATATTCATACACTTTTGAAAGACTTCAAGACACTTATCAAAATACTTCTACTTAACAAAAATGCTTACAATTACATCCTCGTTCAGTTTCATCAACAATTCTACTCGTATGCACCCGTATTCGTACTCGTACAATACACAGCTTTTAGATGTATGTACTATTGGTATATATACTCCAATGATCAGCTCTTAGTAGCCCATGTGAGTCACCTAACACATGTGGGAACCATAATTTGACAACTAGCATGAAATATCTCATAAAATTACAAAAATATGAGTAATCATTCATGACTTATTTACATGAAAACAAAATTACATATCCTTTATATCTAATCCATACACCAACGACCAACAACACCTACAAACACTTTAATTCTTCAATTTTCTTCATCTAATTGATCTCTCTCAAGTTCTATCTTCAAGTTCTAAGTGTTCTTCATAAATTCCAAAAGTTCTAGTTTCATAAAATCAAGAATACTTCCAAGATTGCAAGTTTACTTCCAAGTTTTCTAAATCCATTCCAAGTAATCATCCAAGATCAAGAAACCTTTGTTACTTACAGTAGGTTATCTTTATAATACAAGGTAATAATCATAATCAAACTTTAATTCAATTTCTATAACTATAACAATCTTATTTCGAGTGGAAATCTTACTTGAAATTGTTTTCGTGTCATGATTCTGCTTCAAGAACTTTCAAGCCATCTAAGGATCCTTTGAAGCTAGATCTATTTTTTTCATTTCCAGTAGGTTTATCCAAGGAACTTGAGGTAGTAATGATGTTCATAACATCATTCGATTCATACATATAAAGCTATCTTATTCGAAGGTTTAAACTTGTAATCACTAGAACATAGTTTAGTTAATTCTAAACTTGTTCGCAAATAAAAGTTAATCCTTCTAACTTGACTTTTAAAATCAACTAAACACATGTTCTATATTTATATGATATGCTAAATTAATGATTTAAAACCTGGAAACACGAAAAACACCGTAAAACCGGATTTACGCCGTCGTAGTAACACCGCGGGCTGTTTTGGGTTAGTTAATTAAAAACTATGAGAAACTTTGATTTAAAAGTTGTTATTCTGAGAAAATGATTTTTATTATGAACATGAAACTATATCCAAAAATTATGGTAAAACTCAAAGTGGAAGTATGTTTTCTAAAATGGTCATCTAGACGTCGTTCTTTCGACTGAAATGACTACCTTTAAAAAATGACTTGTAACTTATTTTTCCGACTATAAACCTATACTTTTTCTGTTTAGATTCATAAAATAGAGTTCAATATGAAACCATAGCAATTTGATTCACTCAAAACGGATTTAAAATGAAGAAGTTATGGGTAAAACAAGATTGGATAATTTTTCTCATTTTAGCTACGTGAAAATTGGTAACAAATCTATTTCAACCATAACTTAATCAACTTGTATTGTATATTATGTAATCTTGAGATACCATAGACACGTATACAATGTTTCGACCTATCATGTCGACACATCTATATATATTTCGGAACAACCATAGACACTCTATATGTGAATGTTGGAGTTAGCTATACAGGGTTGAAGTTGATTCCAAAATATATATAGTTTGAGTTGTGATCAATACTGAGATACGTATACACTGGGTCGTGGATTGATTCAAGATAATATTTATCGATTTATTTCTGTACATCTAACTGTGGACAACTAGTTGTAGGTTACTAACGAGGACAACTGACTTAATAAACTTAAAACATCAAAATATATTAAAAGTGTTGTAAATATATTTTGAACATACTTTGATATATATGTATATATTGTTATAGATTCGTGAATCAACCAGTGGCCAAGTTTACTTCCCGACGAAGTAAAAATCTGTGAAAGTGAGTTATAGTCCCACTTTTAAAATCTAATATTTTTGGGATGAGAATACATGCATGTTTTATAAATGATTTACAAAATAGACACAAGTACGTGAAACTACATTCTATGGTTGAATTATCGAAATCGAATATGCCCCTTTTTATTAAGTCTGGTAATCTAAGAATTAGGGAACAGACACCCTAATTGACGCGAATCCTAAAGATAGATTTATTGGGCCTAACAAACCCCATCCAAAGTACCAGATGCTTTAGTACTTCGAAATTTATATCATATCCGAAGGGTATCCAGGAATGTTGGGGATATTCTTATATATGCATCTTGTTAATGTCGGTTACCAGGTGTTCACCATAAGAATGATTTTTATCTCTATGTATGGGATGTGTATTGAAATATGAAATCTTGTGGTCTATTGTTACGATTTGATATATATAGGTTAAACCTATAACTCACCAACATTTTTGTTGACGTTTAAAGCATGTTTATTCTCAGGTGAATACTAAGAGCTTCCGCTGTTGCATACTAAAATAAGGACAAGATTTGGAGTCCATGTTTGTATGATATTGTGTAAAAACTGCATTCAAGAAACTGATTTCGATGTAACATATTTGTATTGTAAACCATTATGTAATGGTCGTTTGTAAACAGGATATTTTAGATTATCATTATTTGATAATCTACGTAAAGCTTTTTAAACCTTTATTTATGAAATAAAGGTTATGGTTTGTTTTAAAAATGAATGCAGTCTTTGAAAAACGTCTCATATAGAGGTCAAAACCTCGCAACGAAATCAATTAATATGGAACAATTTTAATCAATAAGAACGGGACATTTGAATAAGAATCACCAATACAACAACAACAGCAATTACAACAATAATCGCAACAATTATCCCAACAATCGCAACATCAATCGCAACTACAACAAACGGCCCAACAACAACAACAACAACAGCAACAGCAACTACAACAATCATCCCAACAACAATTACAACCGCAACAACAACAACAATCAGAAGCAGCTATGCCAAAGGTGTGAAAAGTATCACTCGGGGTTCTGCACCAAATTTTGCAACAAGTGTAAAAGAAATGGTCATAGTGCGGTGAAGTGTGAGGTCTACGGACCAGGGGTTAACAGAACGAAAGGAACAAATGGTGTCGGAACGAGTAATGGCGGAGCAAGTAGTGTCGGAGCAAGTTATGCCAATGTAGTTTGTTATAAATGTGGAAAACCGGGCCAAATTATTAGAAATTTCCCGAACCAAGAGAACACGAATGGACAAGGCCGCGGAAGAGTTTTCAATATTAATGCGGCAGAGGCACAGGAAGACCCGGAGCTTGTTACGGGTACGTTTCTTATTGACAATAAATCTGCTTACGTTTTATTTGATTCGGGTGCGGATAGAAGCTATATGAGTAGAGATTTTTGTGCTAAATTAAGTTGTCCATTGACGCCGTTGGATAGTAAATTTTTACTCGAATTAGCAAACAGTAAATTAATTTCAGCAGATAAACTAGCTTCGGATACCCGATCTTGTTTTAGTCGTAGTTTCTTCATTACAACTCCGTTTTTGTTGGTTCAACTTGCCACTTTCTTGGATCGAGTCAAATTTTAAGAATATGAACTGAAAATACCTTAGGTTGTATTCAAAATCACAGGTTATAGGTCAAACTTTGGTGAAACTTATGAAAGTGATCATTTTCCATCATAAAAACAACATTTAATGATCATTTTTCTAAAAATACTTACACTTTGAGTTAAACCATGAAATTTTTATGTGTTAACATATTCATAAGAAATATCATTTTTCCAGAACATGAACTTCCAATTCAAAGCTTAAGATGGTTTTTAATTATCCAACCCAAAACAGCACCCGGTTGCACTCCGACGACGTAGATTCAGTTTTTAAGATGTTCTTTGTAAAACCAAGTTATATCTTGTTAAGTTAGCATATCATTATGATATATTACAGGTCATTTAAAAGTTAAGTTAGAAGGATCTATTTAGTTTTCAAACAAGTTTGAAATTATTCAAACTATGTTCTTGTTGTTAAAATTTTACAACACAAAATAAGATAGCTATATAAATATGAATCGAATAAGGTTATGAACTAGGTTACTATCTCAAGTTACTTGGACAAAGTTACTGTAAAAGATGAGAAAAATCCTAGAATCAAAAGAGTGGTGGAGTTGGATCAAAAGGTTGGAAGTAAACTTGTATTTTTGGAAGGATTATTGAAGTTTTCTTGTAAGGAATTTATTATGATGATTAAGGCTTGTTTTTGAAGCTAGATCTTCATGTTTATTTGCTGAGATTGTGAAGAACACTTAAGGTTCCTAAGAGTTTGTTTTTGGTTAGAGAAAATGTGTAGTAAAAATGAAATTGGAATGGAGTATAAATGGTGGTGAAAAGATGTATAAATTTGTAATATTGTGCAAAAGTCTTGTAATATGCCAAATTGATTAATCATGCATGCTAAGATCCAAAATTGGCTGACTCATGGCTGCTAATAAAGTGATTGTGATTTGTATATACATTTTAACTGAGTCGTTAAGTCATCGTTAGTCGTTACATGTAAGTGTTGTTTTGAAACCTTTAGGTTAACGATCTTGTTAAATGTTGTTAACCCAATGTTTATAATATCAAATGAGATTTTAAATTATTATATTATCATGATATTATCATGTATGAATATCTCTTAATATGATATATATACATTAAATGTCTTTACAACGATAATCGTTACATATATGTCTCGTTTAAAAATCATTAAGTTAGTAGTCTTGTTTTTACATATGTAGTTCATTGTTAATATACTTAATGATATATTTACTTATCATAGTATCATGTTAACTATATATATATCCATATATATGTCATCATATAGTTTTTACAAGTTTTAACGTTCGTGAATCACCGGTCAACTTGGGTGGTCAATTGTCTATATGAAACATATTTCAATTAATCAAGTCTTAAGAAGTTTGATTGCTTAACATGTTGGAAACATTTAATCATGTAAATATCAATCTCAATTAATATATATAAACATGGAAAAGTTCGGGTCACTACAGTACCTACCCGTTAAATAAATTTCGTCCCGAAATTTTAAGCTGTTGAAGGTGTTGACGAATCTTCTGGAAATAGATGCGGGTATTTCTTCTTCATCTGATCTTCACGCTCCCAGGTGAACTCGGGTCCTCTACGAGCATTCCATCGAACCTTAACAATTGGTATCTTGTTTTGCTTAAGTCTTTTAACCTCACGATCCATTATTTCGACGGGTTCTTCGATGAATTGAAGTTTTTCGTTGATTTGGATTTCATCTAACGGAATAGTGAGATCTTCTTTAGCAAAACATTTCTTCAAATTCGAGACGTGGAAAGTGTTATGTACAGCCGCGAGTTGTTGAGGTAACTCTAGTCGGTAAGCTACTGGTCCGACACGATCAATAATCTTGAATGGTCCAATATACCTTGGATTTAATTTCCCTCGTTTACCAAATCGAACAACGCCTTTCCAAGGTGCAACTTTAACCATCTCTCCAATTTCAAATTCTATATCTTTTCTTTTAATGTCAGCGTAGCTCTTTTGTCGACTTTGGGCGGTTTTCAACCGTTGTTGAATTTGGATGATCTTCTCGGTAGTTTCTTGTATAATCTCCGGACCCGTAATCTGTCTATCCCCCACTTCACTCCAACAAATCGGAGACCTGCACTTTCTACCATAAAGTGCTTCAAACGGCGCCATCTCAATGCTTGAATGGTAGCTGTTGTTGTAGGAAAATTCTGCTAACGGTAGATGTCGATCCCAACTGTTTCCGAAATCAATAACACATGCTCGTAGCATGTCTTCAAGCGTTTGTATCGTCCTTTCGCTCTGCCCATCAGTTTGTGGATGATAGGCAGTACTCATGTCTAGACGAGTTCCTAATGCTTGCTGTAATGTCTGCCAGAATCTTGAAATAAATCTGCCATCCCTATCAGAGATAATAGAGATTGGTATTCCATGTCTGGAGATGACTTCCTTTAAATACAGTCGTGCTAACTTCTCCATCTTGTCATCTTCTCTTATTGGCAGGAAGTGTGCTGATTTGGTGAGACGATCAACTATTACCCAAATAGTATCAAAACACTTGCAGTCCTTGGCAATTTAGTGATGAAATCCATGGTAATGTTTTCCCATTTCCATTCCGGGATTTCGGGTTGTTGAAGTAGACCTGATGGTTTCTGATGCTCAGCTTTGACCTTAGAACACGTCAAACATTCTCCTACGTATTTAGCAACATCGGCTTTCATACCCGGCCACCAAAAATGTTTCTTGAGATCCTTGTACATCTTCCCCGTTCCAGGATGTATTGAGTATCTGGTTTTATGAGCTTCTCTAAGTACCATTTCTCTCATATCTCCAAATTTTGGTACCCAAATCCTTTCAGCCCTATACCGGGTTCCGTCTTCCCGAATATTAAGATGCTTCTCCGATCCTTTGGGTATTTCATCCTTTAAATTTCCCTCTTTTAAAACTCCTTGTTGCGCCTCCTTTATTTGAGTAGTAATGTTATTATGAATCATTATATTCATAGATTTTACTCGAATGGGTTCTCTGTCCTTCCTGCTCAAGGCATCGGCTACCACATTTGCCTTCCCCGGGTGGTAACGAATCTCAAAGTCGTAATCATTCAATAATTCAATCCACCTACGCTGCCTCATATTCAGTTGTTTCTGATTAAATATGTGTTGAAGACTTTTGTGGTCGGTATATATAATACTTTTGACCCCATATAAGTAGTGCCTCCAAGTCTTTAATGCAAAAACAACCGCGCCTAATTCCAAATCATGCGTCGTATAATTTTGTTCGTGAATCTTCAATTGTCTAGACGCATAAGCAATCACCTTCGTTTGTTGCATTAATACACAACCGAGACCTTGCTTTGATGCATCACAATAAATCACAAAATCATCATTCCCTTCAGGCAATGACAATATAGGTGCCGTAGTTAGCTTTTTCTTCAATAACTGAAACGCTTTCTCTTGTTCATCATTCCATTCAAATTTCTTCCCTTTATGCGTCAATGCAGTCAAGGGTTTTGCTATTCTGGAAAAGTCTTGGATGAACCTTCTGTAGTAACCAGCTAGTCCTAAAAACTGGCGTATGTGTTTCGGAGTTTTCGGGGTTTCCCACTTTTCAACAGTTTCTATCTTTGCCGGATCCACCTTAATACCTTCTTTGTTCACTATGTGACCGAGGAATTGAACTTCTTCCAACCAAAATGCACACTTTGAAAACTTAGCGTACAATTCTTCCTTCCTCAATACTTCTAACACCTTTCTCAAATGTTCACCGTGTTCTTGGTCATTCTTTGAGTAAATAAGTATGTCATCAATGAAAACAATGACAAACTTGTCAAGGTATGGTCCACACACTCGGTTCATAAGGTCCATGAACACAGCTGGTGCATTAGTTAAACCAAACGGTATGACCATAAACTCGTAATGACCGTAACGTGTTCTGAAAGCAGTCTTTGGAATATCATCTTCTTTCACCCGCATTTGATGATACCCGGAACGTAAGTCAATCTTTGAATAAACAGACGAGCCTTGTAGTTGATCAAATAAGTCGTCGATTCTCGGTAGTGGGTAGCGGTTCTTGATGGTAAGTTTGTTCAACTCTCGGTAGTCGATACACAACCTGAATGTACCATCTTTCTTCTTGACAAACAAAACAGGAGCTCCCCACGGTGATGTGCTTGGTCGAATGAAACCACGCTCTAAAAGTTCTTGTAATTGGCTTTGCAGTTCTTTCATCTCGCTGGGTGCGAGTCTGTAAGGAGCACGAGCTATTGGTGCAGCTCCTGGTACAAGATCTATTTGAAATTCAACGGATCGATGTGGGGGTAATCCCGGTAATTCTTTCAGAAATACATCGGGAAATTCTTTTGCAATGGGAACATCATTGATGCTCTTTTCTTCAGTTTGTACTTTCTCGACGTGTGCTAGAACAGCATAGCAACCTTTTCTTATTAGTTTTTGTGCCTTCAAATTACTAATAAGATGTAGCTTCATGTTGCCCTTTTCTCCGTACACCATTAAGGGTTTTCCTTTTTCTCGTATAATGCGAATTGCATTTTTGTAACAAACGATCTCTGCTTTCACTTCTTTCAACCAGTCCATACCGATTATCACATCAAAACTCCCTAACTCTACTGGTATCAAATCAATCTTAAATGTTTCGCTAACCAGTTTAATTTCTCGATTCCGACATATATTATCTGCTGAAATTAATTTACCATTTGCTAATTCGAGTAAAAATTTACTATCCAAAGGCGTCAATGGACAACTTAATTTAGCACAAAAATCTCTACTCATATAGCTTCTATCCGCACCCGAATCAAATAAAACGTAAGCAGATTTATTGTCAATAAGAAACGTACCCGTAACAAGCTCCGGGTCTTCCTGTGCCTCTGCCGCATTAATATTGAAAACTCTTCCGCGGCCTTGTCCATTCGTGTTCTCCTGGTTTGGGCAATTTCTAATAATGTGGCCCGGTTTTCCACATTTATAACAAACTACATTGGCATAACTTGCTCCGACACTACTTGCTCCGCCAGTACTCGTTCCGACACCATTTGTTCCTTTCGTTCTGTTAACCCCTGGTCCGTAGACATCACACTTCACCGCGCTATGACCATTTCTTTTACACTTGTTGCAAAATTTGGTGCAGAACCCCGAGTGATACTTTTCACACCTTTGGCATAGCTGCTTCTGATTGTTGTTGTTGTTGCGGTTATTATTGTTGTGGTTGCTGTTGTTGTTATTGTTGTTGTTGTTGTTGTTGTTGTTGGGACATTTGTTGTAGTTGCGATTGATGTTGCGATTGTTAGGATAGTTGTTGCGATTATTGTTATAATTGCTGTTGTTGTTGTATTGGTGATTCTTATCACCGTTTTCCTCCCACTTTCTTTTGACTTGCTTCACATTGGCCTCTTCAGCAGTCTGTTCTTTAATTCTTTCTTCAATCTGGTTCACTAGTTTGTGAGCCATTCTACATGCCTGTTGTATGGAGGCGGGCTCGTGTGAACTTATATCTTCTTGGATTCTTTCCGGTAATCCTTTCACAAACGCGTCGATCTTCTCTTCCTCATCTTCGAATGCTCCTGGACACAATAGGCACAATTCTGTGAATCGTCTTTCGTACGTGGTAATATCAAATCCTTGGGTTCGTAACCCTCTAAGTTCTGTCTTGAGCTTATTGACCTCGGTTCTGGGACGGTACTTCTCGTTCATCAAGTGCTTGAATGCTGACCACGGTAGTGCGTACGCATCGTCTTGTCCCACTTGCTCTAGATAGGTATTCCACCATGTTAACGCAGAACCTGTGAAGGTATGCGTAGCGTACTTCACTTTGTCCACTTCAGTACACTTACTTATGGCAAACACCGATTCAACCTTCTCGGTCCACCGTTTCAATCCGATCGGTCCTTCGGTTCCATCAAATTCCAAAGGTTTGCAGGCAGTGAATTCTTTGTAGGTGCATCCTACACGATTTCCTGTACTGCTAGATCCAAGGTTATTGTTGGTATGTAGCGCAGCCTGTACTGCGGCTATGTTGGAAGCTAGAAAAGTACGGAATTCCTCTTCATTCATATTCACGGTGTGTCGAGTAGTCGGTGCCATTTCCTTCAAAATAGTTAAATGGAACAAGTTAATCATACAGAATATTAAGAGTAGTTAATAGTATTTCGTAGCATAATATGAACTCATTTATAAAAGCTTTTTCTTCATATTAGCGTTTTATAAGTTTAAATTCGGGTAGTACCTACCCGTTAAGTTCATACTTAGTAGCTAATATACAATTCAACTACTACAATTCTATATGAAAAACTGATTATAATAATATTTCGCGTTCAAACTTTTACACAATATTTTACAAACTTACAATACCGCTTATTTTACATATAGCATGAAATATAGCACACAATAAATTTGATACAAGATGGTTGTGAAGATAATTCTAGCTAGTACACAAGTCGTTCAGCAAAGGCAATAAAGACACGTAATTCATACGTCCAGAAACAAGTCATGCATTCTGGTTTTACTAGGACTACTTCCCATCCTTGGTCTTGTGGAACATAACCGTTATGGCCGTTGATAAGACAGCGTGTTGTAACTTCGTCAAAGGGACGAGGGTTACGTAATGTCCAACAGTCCTGTAACAATCTAAAAACCTCATTTCTTACCCCAATTACCGACTCCGTCACTTGTGGGAACGTTTTGTTTAATAGTTGTAGCCCGATGTTCTTGTTCTCACTTTGGTGAGAAGCGAACATTACTAATCCGTAAGCATAACATGCTTCTTTATGTTGCATGTTAGCCACTTTTTCTAAATCACGAAGTCCAATATTCGGATATATTGAGTCAAAATAATTTCTTAACCCATTGCGTAAAATAGCATTTGGGTTCCCCGCAATATATGCGTCAAAGTAAACACATCGTAACTTATGGATTTCCCAATGTGATATCCCCCATCTTCTGAACGAAAGCCTTTTATAAACCAAGGCATTCTTGGAACGTTCTTCGAATGTCTTACAAACTGATCTCGCCTTAAATAGTTGTGCCGAAGAATTCTGACCGACTCTAGACAAGATTTCATCAATCATGTCTCCGGGTAGGTCTCTTAAAATATTGGGTTGTCTATCCATTTTGTGTTTTTATACTGTAAAATAGACAAGAGTTAGATTCATAAAAAAAAATACTTATTAATACAAGCAATTTTTACATATATCATAAAACATAAGCACACTATATTACATATATTACACCACACGAATACAACTATCTTATTCCGACTCGCTTGTTTTTTCTTCTTCGGTTTTGGTTCTTTTTGCCAAGTTTCTAGGGATATATGATGTTCCCCTAATACGAGCCGTCGTGATCCACATTGGTTTAGAAAAACCTGGTGGTTTAGAGGTTCCCGGGTCATTGTTACAACTTAAGGACTTCGGGGGTTGACGATACATATAAAGTTCATCGGGGTTGGAATTAGATTTCTCTATTTTTATGCCCTTTCCCTTATTATTTTATTTTGCCTTTTTAAATTCAATTGGGGTAATTTCTATAACATCATCGGAATTCTCGTCGGAATCCGATTCATCGGAGAATTGGTAATCCTCCCAATATTTTGCTTCCTTGGCGGAAACACCATTGACCATAATTAACCTTGGTCGGTTGGTTGAAGATTTTCTCTTACTTAACCGTTTTATTATTTCCCCCACCGGTTCTATTTCTTCATCCGGTTCCGATTCTTCTTCCGGTTCCGATTCTTCTTCCGGTTCCGACTCTTCTTCCGGTTCCTCTTCGGGAACTTGTGAATCAGTCCACGAATCATTCCAATTTACATTTGACTCTTCATTATTATTAGGTGAGTCAATGGGACTTGTTCTAGAGGTAGACATCTATCACATAATATCAAACGCGTTAAGAGATTAATATATCACATAATATTCACATGTTAAGAATATATATTTTCCAACAAAATTTGTTAAGCAATCATTTTTCAAGTAAACACGGTCGAAGTCCAGACTCACTAATGCATCCTAACAAACTCGATAAGACACACTAATGCAAAATTCTGGTTCTCTAAGACCAACGCTCGGATACCAACTGAAATGTCCCGTTCCATATTAATTGATTTCGTTGCGAGGTTTTGACCTCTATATGAGACGTTTTTCAAAGACTGCATTCATTTTTAAAACAAACCATAACCTTTATTTCATAAATAAAGGTTTAAAAAGCTTTACGTAGATTATCAAATAATGATAATCTAAAATATCCTGTTTACACACGACCATTACATAATGGTTTACAATACAAATATGTTACATCGAAATCAGTTTCTTGAATGCAGTTTTTACACAATATCATACAAACATGGACTCCAAATCTTGTCCTTATTTTAGTATGCAACAGCGGAAGCTCTTAATATTCACCTGAGAATAAACATGCTTTAAACGTCAACAAAAATGTTGGTGAGTTATAGGTTTAACCTATATATATCAAATCATAATAATAGACCACAAGATTTCATATTTCAATACACATCCCATACATAGAGATAAAAATCATTCATATGGTGAACACCTGGTAACCGACATTAACAAGATGCATATATAAGAATATCCCCATCATTCCGGGACACCCTTCGGATATGATATAAATTTCGAAGTACTAAAGCATCCGGTACTTTGGATGGGGTTTGTTAGGCCCAATAGATCTATCTTTAGGATTCGCGTCAATTAGGGTGTCTGTTCCTAATTCTTAGATTACCAGACTTAATAAAAAGGGGCATATTCGATTTCGATAATTCAACCATAGAATGTAGTTTCACATACTTGTGTCTATTTTGTAAATCATTTATAAAACCTGCATGTATTCTCATCCCAAAAATATTAGATTTTAAAAGTGGGACTATAACTCACTTTCAAAGATTTTTACTTCGTCGGGAAGTAAGACTTGGCCACTGGTCGATTCACGAACCTATAACAAATATGTACATATATATCAAAGTATATTCAAAATATATTTACAACACTTTTAATACATTTTGATGTTTTAACTTTATTAAGTCAGCTGTCCTCGTTAGTAACCTACAACTAGTTGTCCACAGTTAGATTTACAGAAATAAATCGATAAATATTATCTTGAATCAATCCACGACCCAATGTATACGTATCTCAGTATTGATCACAACTCAAACTATATATATTTTGGAATCAACCTCAACCCTGTATAGCTAACTCCAACATTCACATATAGAGTGTCTATGGTTGTTCCGAAATATATATAGATGTGTCGACATGATAGGTCGAAACATTGTATACGTGTCTATGGTATCTCAAGATTACATAATATACAATACAAGTTGATTAAGTTATGGTTGGAATAGATTTGTTACCAATTTTCACGTAGCTAAAATGAGAAAAATTATCCAATCTTGTTTTACCCATAACTTCTTCATTTTAAATCCGTTTTGAGTGAATCAAATTGCTATGGTTTCATATTGAACTCTATTTTATGAATCTAAACAGAAAAAGTATAGGTTTATAGTCGGAAAAATAAGTTACAAGTCGTTTTTGTAAAGGTAGTCATTTCAGTCGAAAGAACGACGTCTAGATGACCATTTTAGAAAACATACTTCCACTTTGAGTTTAACCATAATTTTTGGATATAGTTTCATGTTCATAATAAAAATCATTTTCTCAGAATAACAACTTTTAAATCAAATTTTATCATAGTTTTTAATTAACTAACCCAAAACAGCCCGCGGTGTTACTACGACGGCGTAAATCCGGTTTTACGGTGTTTTTCGTGTTTCCAGGTTTTAAATCATTAAGTTAGCATATCATATAGATATAGAACATGTGTTTAGTTGATTTTAAAAGTCAAGTTAGAAGGATTAACTTTTGTTTGCGAACAAGTTTAGAATTAACTAAACTATGTTCTAGTGATTACAAGTTTAAACCTTCGAATAAGATAGCTTTATATGTATGAATCGAATGATGTTATGAACATCATTACTACCTTAAGTTCCTTGGATAAACCTACTGGAAAAGAGAAAAATGGATCTAGCTTCAATGGATCCTTGGATGGCTCGAAGTTCTTGAAGCAGAATCATGACACGAAAACAAGTTCAAGTAAGATCATCACTTGAAATAAGATTGTTATAGTTATAGAAATTGAACCAAAGTTTGAATATGATTATTACCTTGTATTAGAATGATAACCTACTGTAAGAAACAAAGATTTCTTGAGGTTGGATGATCACCTTACAAGATTGGAAGTGAGCTAGCAAACTTGAAAGTATTCTTGATTTTATGAAACTAGAACTTTTGGAATTTATGAAGAACACTTAGAACTTGAAGATAGAACTTGAGAGAGATCAATTAGATGAAGAAAATTGAAGAATGAAAGTGTTTGTAGGTGTTTTTGGTCGTTGGTGTATGGATTAGATATAAAGGATATGTAATTTTGTTTTCATGTAAATAAGTCATGAATGATTACTCATATTTTTGTAATTTTATGAGATATTTCATGCTACTTGCCAAATGATGGTTCCCACATGTGTTAGGTGACTCACATGGGCTGCTAAGAGCTGATCATTGGAGTGTATATACCAATAGTACATACATCTAAAAGCTGTGTATTATACGAGTACGAATACGGGTGCATACGAGTAGAATTGTTGATGAAACTGAACGAGGATGTAATTGTAAGCATTTTTGTTAAGTAGAAGTATTTTGATAAGTGTATTGAAGTCTTTCAAAAGTGTATAAATACATATTAAAACACTACATGTATATACATTTTAACTGAGTCGTTAAGTCATCGTTAGTCGTTACATGTAAGTGTTGTTTTGAAACCTTTAGGTTAACGATCTTGTTAAATGTTGTTAACCCAATGTTTATAATATCAAATGAGATTTTAAATTATTATATTATCATGATATTATCATGTATGAATATCTCTTAATATGATATATATACATTAAATGTCTTTACAACGATAATCGTTACATATATGCCTCGTTTAAAAATCATTAAGTTAGTAGTCTTGTTTTTACATATGTAGTTCATTGTTAATATACTTAATGATATATTTACTTATCATAGTATCATGTTAACTATATATATATATCCATATATATGTCATCATATAGTTTTTACAAGTTTTAACGTTCGTGAATCACCGGTCAACTTGGGTGGTCAATTGTCTATATGAAACATATTTCAATTAATCAAGTCTTAAGAAGTTTGATTGCTTAACATGTTGGAAACATTTAATCATGTAAATATCAATCTCAATTAATATATATAAACATGGAAAAGTTCGGGTCACTACAATAAACGATTCACAATAGTTGATTACATCGCAAGGTATTTGACCTCTATATGATATGTTTTACAAACATTGCATTCGTTTTTAAAAGACAAACTTTCTTTACATCAAAAATTGACGGCATGCATACCATTTCATATTACATCCAACTATAATTGACTTAATATTAATCTTGATGAACTCAACGACTCGAATGCAACGTCTTTCAAAGTATGTCATGAATGACTCCAAATAATATCCTTAAAGTGAGCTAATGCACAGCGGAAGATTTCTTTAATACCTGAGAATAAACATGCTTTAAAGTGTCAACCAAAAGGTTGGTGAGTTCATTAGTTTATCATAATCAATCATTTCCGTAATAGTAATAGACCACAAGATTTCATATACATAAACGTTTTAATAAAAATATTCTAAGTGGTTGAGCACTTGGTAACCATACTTAACATTTAATCAACGTCGCATATTCCCTTTATTATGAAATCTCACTACACTGTACCAAGTGTAGTCACTGAAACGAAGTACTGTGCAACCGTTGAATACTGGTCGTCCAGTCCGGTTGGGGTTGTCAGGCCCGATAGATCTATCAACAGGATTCGCGTTTACAATACCGCATGTAAATGGTAGTTACCAAGCTATTAGGGAAAAATATGCAAAGTGGTACAACTCAACGTAGAATATGTTTTTAGTACTTGTGTCCATTTCGTAAAATAGTTATAAAACAGTGCATGTATTCTCAGCCCAAAAATATATATAAAAAGGGAGTAATGAAACTCACAATACTGTATTTCGTAGCAATTATGTATATGACGGCACTGAACAAGTGCAAGGTTTGTCTCGGATTCACGAACCTATATTAAGTATATATATTTATATGTTGGTCAATATCTATCTAACAATTTAGGTCAAGTCGTAGTGTATCACAATCCTAATGCTCGAGACCGACATGCAAAAGTCAACAAAAGTCAACTTGACCCAAAATGACTTCCAAAATCTATACATGTTTATTATATAACTTATATATAGTCGTTTTATATATTTAAATATATTTATCAGATCTTATTATACTAAATAATACAAGTCATTTATTAATAAATAAAAATTTATATTAAAATTCATATATGATAAAAATATACTTTTATATATCTCAAGTAATAAAATTTATAAAATTCACTTAATATCATAAAAATATAGTGGTATGTATTATTAATGTAATTATATTACGTGTGGTAAAATATCTTTGTACGCATATTTATTTGATAAAATAATATTGATAATAATAATAATGATAAAAATAATAAAATGATAGTTTCAATAAAAATATTAATTTTTAGTAATAAAGATAATTTTAGTAATAACATCAACTGATAACAATTATAATAATCGTTTTAATAACAATATTAAAATTAATGATAATTCAGTTGACCATATCTTTTAATCCGTTCATCGAAACCACACGATTTCTAAATGAAAAATTATTAATTTTTCTTTAGCTTTCCAACGACATGCATATCATATACCTTATCTCAGTAGCATATGTATCAAATTCGTGATTTATCATAAACTATTTAACGACGAAACTAAGCATACAAACATGCATAATCATATATACCCGAGCACTAGTCAGGGATACACTATTAATATATAAAAGATAAGATATGAATGCTCACGTATCAATATTGTGATTCAATATTGCAGGAAAGTACGTAGACGCAACGAAAATGATAAACGTTAGGTTGATCTCACGAGCAATACCCTCGAACAATACCCATAACCTCCATAGCTATAACTCATAATTTCCTTAGCTCTATCCCGTTTGAAAACTTATTTTGAAATCGTCTGAATATAACTCCGTCGTAGTATTTTATGTATACTAATAATATCTTGAAATAATACTAAATAAATATATATATATAATTCGATTGAGAGAGTTTAGAGAAATATATTTTCAAGTTTCTATGAAATAATGAAACCTACTGAATTCTATTTATAATATATTTTTGAATTATTAAAGTGAATTATTAAAGTATGAATTATTAAGTGAATTATTAAAGTATGAATTATCAAAGTGAATTATTAAAGTATGAATTATTAAAGTGAATTATTAAAGTATGAATTATTAAAGTGAATTATTAAAGTGAATTATTAAAGTATGAATTATTAAAGTGAATTATTAAAGTGAATTATTAAAGTGAATTATTAAAGTAAAAGTAAAGTAAAAGTAAAGTTAAAGTATAGTAAAAGTATAAAACTATGTACGTATAATACGCGTATAAATATATTTAATATTAATTTAAATCGTTATATCATAAAACATTTTAGAAAAGTAGAATTATATATATTCATAATAGGTTTCAAGTTTTTAAATTACAGTCTGTTGGTGAAGCATGTGATAAAGTCCAAAGGTTAAAAAAACGTATGAAATCATCTTAATAAAAAATGTCGAGTTACTTAACTTGTCGATATCCAACATCTAAGTTATTTACACTCCACATTCTTACTTTCATATTAAATAAAATGAAGGTTAACATAGTTATCTTATCAAGGTCACGAGGAAAATATTATAAAACATGTCTTGAAAATTAAACAGGAATTTCCACTAACCCTTGTCTAGTTCCCGTTAATTGACACATTTGTTCTTACTTATAAATCACTTTACCATTTTCTGAATATTGTCAAAAAGAATAGATTTCTTAAATCACAGTGGACCTCATAACATTGGCCCGTAATCATATCATAATGTATATGATAATTCAATCATTTGATATTATCTCTTAATTCTGTCGATAAATATATCAAAACAAATACGTTCATGTAAAGTATCATATATCTAATACTTTGTTAATGTTTTCAGTTAATATTATATATTATATATACATATCTATATACACATAATTGTTCGTGAATCGTCGAACACGGTCAAAGGGTAATTGATTACATGAATATAGTTCCAAACTTTTTGAGATTCAACATTACAAATTCTGCTTATCGTGTCGGAAACATATAAAGGTTAAGTTTAAATTTGGTCGAAAATTTCCGGGTCGTCACAATTGTGAAGAACACTTAAAGTTCCTAAGAGTGTGTTTTTGGTTAGAGAAAATGTGTAGTAAAAATGAAATTGGAATGGAGTATAAATGGTGGTGAAAAGATGTATAAATTTGTAATATTGTGCAAAAGTCTTGTAATATGCCAAATTGATTAATCATGCATGCTAATTTCCAAAATTGGCTAACTCATGGCTGCTAATAAAGTGATTGTGATGTGTATATACTAATAGTAAATACGTATAGGAGCTAGGTATGATACGAGTACATATACTCTAGGTATACGTGTAGAAATTTTGAGGAAACGGAACGAGAATTCAAATATAGCTATCTTTTGTAAATATACTTATATTGTTTTATGTATATAAGCCCTTTAAAAGTGATTAAATACATATTTATACGATACTTGTATAAGTATTATAGGTTAAAGGTATATATGTCAAATAACGTTACGTATAGTTATCATTTTGAAAACTTAAGTTAGTAGTCTCAAAGTATACTTATAACTTATTGTTATTAGTACACAATGAGATGTTAAACCATTCTTAGATAATGTTAAATATATATAAATACATATATATACACAAACGTATAATTATCGTTTGTTATATAGTTCGTGATATCATCGGTCAAATTGGACGGTCAAACGTTGTGTAAAACTCTTTTTAAAAACACAAATCTCAACAATTTAGATTACTTATCATGTTGGTAAGGTTTAATTTATGTAAATATTAATCTCATAGGTATAAAATGATCGGAAAAATCCGGGTCGTTACATAACAATAGACCACAAGATTTCATATTTCAATATACATCCCATACATAGAGATAAAAATCATTCATATGGTGAACACCTGGTAACCGACATTAACAAGATGCATATATATAAGAATATCCCCATCATTCTGGGACACCCTTCGGATATGATAAAAATTTCGAAGTACTAAAGCATCCGGTACTTTGGATGGGGTTTGTTAGGCCCAATAGATCTATCTTTAGGATTCGCGTCAATTAGGGTGTCTGTTCCCTAATTCTTAGATTACCAGACTTAATAAATGTGACGACCCGGAAATTTCTGACCAAATTTAAACTTAATTCTTATTTGATTTCGACACGATAAGCAAAGTCTGTAAAGTTGAATCTCAAAAATTTTGAACTATTTTTATGAATCCATTTGACCTTTGACTTTTCCCGACGACGCACAATACGATTACTTGTAAATAGATATGTATATAATTATATATATATATATATATATATATATATATATATATATATATATATATGTAAATAATAAAATGAAATATTATATATTGTAATTGTTAGAATTAATTACGTAAATAATAATAATATATAATAAATATTATTTAGAAAGTATATATACATATAAATAAAGTGTATAGAATATATATTTAGTGATTTTGAAGTTATTTAGTAAACAACGGTAACGCTCAATTGTCATTCAATTGATAGTAAACGAGTTAAAAAGGAACTTATGTGATTTTAAAATAAACGATGATCCGAAAATGAGTTTTATAAATTATAGGCTTATTAAAAATATAATAAATAATGAAACACACCAACTAGGTATGACGTCAAGAATTTTAAAAGGTTTAAAACAATATAGATATATATATAATTTTTATAAATATAAAATTAACCAATCATTGAATCATATTAAACTAAAATACTTTGGGTTTTAGATAACAGATAAAAATTAAATACCAACCCGTGACTACACATTTAATACCCGAGTTTATTTAATTATTACACCGTGTTATATCTATACCCGTGATTAACCAGTAAAACACCCGTGACCTTATCTAATCTATCTATATTCCAGATTCATTTTATCAAACACCCAATTTTTCTCTCAAGAACACCCACTACTATTCATCATCATCATCAATCTTTTATCACTCAAGAACACCTTAAAAACTTGATGGATCATAAAATCGTTTATATATTCGGATTCCTCTCGAAGAGCTCTACACATCCATACCAACAATTTCATGATTTGTGTAAGTTTTAAAAACTCAAATTTTTGGGTTTTCATGTTTTTGTTACATATTAGGGTGGATATAGTGTCTATTGCTCAAGTCTATATGATTATACATGATTGTATGTGTTATATTGCTCGTTTGATGTGTTTATGTTTAATCCCGAATTTGTTTTGTGTGGTTACAGAAACTTGGTTTTCTTGAATGTTAAATATTATGATATAATTAAAATCCTCTCGAAAAATTAATAATTTTAGGCTTTAGATTCGCGTATTTTCATTACCGTATGCTTAAGATATGATTGATTGAAGTTTTTGTGATGAATATGTGATTATGTCAAATTCTGGAAAAATGGACATAGAATTGAATTCTAAACTGATCATAATTGTGTAGAGGATTTAAAAACACTCAAGTTAGACTAGGATATCATGCTATTTGGATTTGTAATACTCCCGTTATGCTTAATTGATCGTATATGAAAAACTGATTTGCTCAGTATTATAAAACTGACTTTTAAATTTATTTGAAGTATGATAGTGATTTAGGACTTTTCATATCTGAAAATTTCATATGTTGTAGTTAACGTTTCATCTAGGCCTTGCATCATTTGGATTTGTGAAGCTTGAGTAATGTGCGTGTCGAAATGGTAACCTGCATTCTGTCCAAATCTGTAACGTATGTACCTATAGTTTTATAGTAAGAGTTGTACACCTTTTGAGACCTTGGCCTTCTGTATTATCGAACTTTGTATGTTATGTGATAAATGTCTAGTTTATTGAAACCTCTGAAACCCGATACATTGTGCACACTAAGGCCGTAGATTTGGTAACTTCTGAATTGAGCTGAAACAGAATGTCCAATTTGATTGAATAAACTGTACCAATTGGCTAAACAAAAGTTTCTCATTTAAGGATATGTGGTAATTTGACTTGTCCTTGAACTAGGACCACTGACCTAGCTTGATTTGCATGTCCCTAGCTCCGGTTATAGCCATTACGAGATTGGTGCGCAGTCAGAAACTGATTTAGCGAACCATAAATGTACCTCTTCTAAAACCCGACTTGTAGACATCGTATGAGGCCCTGGCTGGATTTTTTGGAATCGATTTTGAGTCTACTTTTGATCTGGAGTTTTCCATGTTACCATGTTTTATGTGTTATGAATTATGTCCGATGTTTGTATGACGCGCGTGAAAATTTGTGACAATACGTGTTAACTCTAAACTAAACAGGCCAATATGTTTAATTAACTTAAGTTCTGGAAAATGTAGATTTTATATTTGAAAAGTTCATGATTAGTAGTTAAGTTTTCATATAGGTGTTGTATCTTAAAAGTTTCTAGATTTTGAGATAATTGCATGCGAAAATGGACACCCGAACTTGGACCGTCCATTTGGACACTTGACCCGTTTGAGTCTAAAAATGTCAAAATGGATAACGGTCAGTGTAAACAAATTCTATATGTTGATTTAAGTATGCCTGCAAGTTTTGGTGCTTTAAAAATGAGTTTTGGGTCTATTTTGGTTTAAAGAGAGATTTATGACCTATTCGGGTCAAACGTGAATAAATTGACCCATATGCATAATTTTGGAAAACGGAAGCCACCAACACATCTAAAATGTCATTTTTGAGCTGTGATACAAATTTGGTTAACTCAGGTCAGCCGGATTCAAATTTGGATCGTTAACCGAAAGTTTTAGCATTTTTAACAAAAGTGTCAAAAATGACTCTCGAGCCTACTTTGCGGACTCATAAGTTGAAATTGGTTAAGTTTGGATAAAAACCATTAATTGATATTGAAAGTATTTACGACAAGCTTTAAAACGATATGTTATATGTATGATTTTGTCGAGACTAAACTGGTCTAAAACGAGTACGAAAATGGAACATCAGGGCTGATCCAATGCTGTTAACAACAGCAAAACTCAGCATTTAGTGTTTTGAAGGACTGTTTTCGCGAGGTCATAACTTTCAAACTGTAACTCCGTCTTTGTCAAATAAACTGTCTATAGAAAGGTGGGATGACATACTTTCCAACGGTCATGACCCAAAGTATTATATCGGATTTGGTGGGACCCGAAATCAGCTGTAAAGTTACTACATATACATATATGTAAATAATATTGTTTTTACTAAATAAAAATGTATAACTTAAGTTTGACCTATGTTTGACTATTTGACCAACTTGAGTAATATTATGAGATTGTTGACTGGTGTTGACTATGTTGACTGTGTTTGACTTGCGTTTGACTAACATTTGACTTAATTTGACTTTTGTTGACTTTTGCTAAATTTTGCTAAATTTATGAGTAGGACTTGAGCAATAAGACTATACGAACCCTATAGACCGACCTAGCTTATTAGACACTTATTGACCAACATATGTTCTCTAGGTTGGGGTCTACGGTTACTTGCATTCCGATTTTCGGTCACATCTCTGTGATTTATTTCTGAAGTTGTCAGGTGAGTTTCATTTGCCTTTTTACCCTTTATATTTTTGGGCTGAGAATACATGCGCAATTTTTATAAATGATTTACAAAATAGACACAAGTACGTGAAACTACATTCTATGGTTGAATTATCGAAATCGAATATGCCCCTTTTTATTTAGTCTGGTAATCTAAGAATTAGGGAACAGACACCCTAATTGACGCGAATCCTAAAGATAGATCTATCGGGCCCAACAAGCCCCATCCAAAGTACCGGATGCTTTAGTACTTCGAAATTTATATCATGTCTGAAGGAGGATCCCAGAATGATGGGGATATTCTATATGCATATTGTTAATGTCGGTTACCAGGTGTTCAATCCATATGAATGATATTTTTGTCTCTATGCATGGGACGTTTATTTATGAGAATTGAAAATATGAAATCTTGTGGTCTATTAAAATTATGAAATGTTTGTTTATGATAAACTAATTAACTCACCAACCTTTTGGTTGACACTTTAAAGCATGTTTATTCTCAGGTATGAAAGAAATCTTCCGCTGTGCTTTTGCTCATCTTAGAGATATTAATTGGAGTCATTCATGACATATTTCAAAAGACGTTGCATTCGAGTCGTTGAGTTTATCAAGATTATTATTAAGTCAATTATAGTAAGATATATTATGAAATGGTATGCATGTCGTCAACCGTAGATGTAATGAAAGATTGTCTTTTCAAAAATGAATGCAATGTTTGTAAAATGTATTATATAGAGGTCAAGTACCTCGCGATGTAATCAACTGTTGTGAATCGTTCATAATCGATGTGGACTTTGTCCGGATGGATTAGGACGGGTCCTTTCAGTTGGTATCAGAGCGGTGGTCTTAGCGAACCAGGTCTTGCATTAGTGTGTCTAACTGATAGTTGTTTAGATGCATTAGGAGTCTGGACTTTGACCGTGTCTGCATGTCAAAAGTTTTGCTTATCATTTCGTGTCGAAAATTATCTGCGGGGAATCACTTGCTTATCATTCTTAATCTAGACATATCTTACTGCATTGATTGCATGAATAGTGTATAGACAAAAATTCATATCTTAGCGTATCTGCTAATTCACATCATAACGTATCTGTTACTGTAGACTTTATCTGACACGTTTCCTTATTTCCCTTCGTAATCTACGGAATCTTCTATACTATACATAGGTATTCTATGTAATTAGAATATCATCCGATATCCGAAAATCATTTCATATCAAAAATCTTTTATCTAACCGTGTAAGATGAATTCTGCAACAAGTTCAAGTTCCTCGGATTTCGATATGGGTTTCCACTCGAGCTTCGAAAGTGGTGTAATCGGAATGAATCAACCAATCAGCCATCATCAATTCTGGATGAATTGAGAATGGGTTCGTAGTCGACTTAATCAATGGAGGTGAGAAGAAGTGATCCCTCTCACCAACCATATTGCCCTATTGGCAAAGAACCTGAAGTACTTACCGGCGAACCTATTCGAAACACCATATTCACCCTCATTACCAGGATATTTCACAACAAATTATATGATATCCCAAACTCTGAACCTTATTCATCCACTTGTTAAAACTGAAATGTCCCGTTCTTATTGATTAAAAACGTTCCATATTAATTGATTTCGTTGCGAGGTTTTGACCTCTATATGAGACGTTTTTCAAAGACTGCATTCATTTTTAAAACAAACCATAACCTTTATTTCATAAATAAAGGTTTAAAAAGCTTTACGTAGATTATCAAATAATGATAATCTAAAATATCCTGTTTACACACGACCATTACATAATGGTTTACAATACAAATATGTTACATCGAAATCAGTTTCTTGAATGCAGTTTTTACACAATATCATACAAACATGGACTCCAAATCTTGTCCTTATTTTAGTATGCAACAGCGGAAGCTCTTAATATTCACCTGAGAATAAACATGCTTTAAACGTCAACAAAAATGTTGGTGAGTTATAGGTTTAACCTATATATATAAAATCGTAACAATAGACCACAAGATTTCATATTTCAATACACATCCCATACATAGAGATAAAAATTATTCATATGGTGAACACCTGGTAACCGACATTAACAAGATGCATATATAAGAATATCCCCATCATTCCGGGACACCCTTCGGATATGATATAAATTTCGAAGTACTAAAGCATCCGGTACTTTGGATGGGGTTTGTTAAGCCCAATAGATCTATCTTTAGGATTCGCGTCAATTAGGGTGTCTGTTCCCTAATTCTTAGATTACCAGACTTAATAAAAAGGGCATATTCGATTTCGATAATTCAACCATAGAATGTAGTTTCACGTACTTGTGTCTATTTTGTAAATCATTTATAAAACCTGCATGTATTCTCATCCCAAAAATATTAGATTTTAAAAGTGGGACTATAACTCACTTTCACAGATTTTTACTTCGTCGGGAAGTAAGACTTGGCCACTGGTTGATTCACGAACCTATAACAATATATACATATATATCAAAGTATGTTCAAAATATATTTACAACACTTTTAATATATTTTGATGTTTTAAGTTTATTAAGTCAGCTGTCCTCGTTAGTAACCTACAACTAGTTGTCCACAGTTAGATGTACAGAAATAAATCGATAAATATTATCTTGAATCAATCCACGACCCAGTGTATACGTATCTCAGTATTGATCACAACTCAAACTATATATATTTTGGAATCAACCTCAACCCTGTATAGCTAACTCCAACATTCACATATAGAGTGTCTATGGTTGTTCCGAAATATATATAGATGTGTCGACATGATAGGTCGAAACATTGTATACGTGTCTATGGTATCTCAAGATTACATAATATACAATACAAGTTGATTAAGTTATGGTTGGAATAGATTTGTTACCAATTTTCACGTAGCTAAAATGAGAAAAATTATCCAATCTTGTTTTACCCATAACTTCTTCATTTTAAATCCGTTTTGAGTGAATCAAATTGCTATGGTTTCATATTGAACTCTATTTTATGAATCTAAACAGAAAAGTATAGGTTTATAGTCGGAAAAATAAGTTACAAGTCGTTTTTGTAAAGGTAGTCATTTCAGTCGAAAGAACGACGTCTAGATGACCATTTTAGAAAACATACTTCCACTTTGAGTTTAACCATAATTTTTGGATATAGTTTCATGTTCATAATAAAAATCATTTTCTCAGAATAACAACTTTTAAATCAAAGTTTATCATAGTTTTTAATTAACTAACCCAAAACAGCCCGCGGTGTTACTACGACGGCGTAAATCCGGTTTTACGGTGTTTTTCGTGTTTCCAGGTTTTAAATCATTAAGTTAGCATATCATATAGATATAGAACATGTGTTTAGTTGATTTTAAAAGTCAAGTTAGAAGGATTAACTTTTGTTTGCGAACAAGTTTAGAATTAACTAAACTATGTTCTAGTGATTACAAGTTTAAACCTTCGAATAAGATAGCTTTATATGTATGAATCGAATGATGTTATGAACATCATTACTACCTTAATTTCCTTGGATAAACCTACTGAAAAAGAGAAAAATGGATCTAGCTTCAATGGATCCTTGGATGGCTCGAAGTTCTTGAAGCAGAATCATGACACGAAAACAAGTTCAAGTAAGATCATCACTTGAAATAAGATTGTTATAGTTATAGAAATTGAACCAAAGTTTGAATATGATTATTACCTTGTATTAGAATGATAACCTACTGTAAGAAACAAAGATTTCTTGAGGTTGGATGATCACCTTACAAGATTGGAAGTGAGCTAGCAAACTTGAAAGTATTCTTGATTTTATGAAACTAGAACTTTTGGAATTTATGAAGAACACTTAGAACTTGAAGATAGAACTTGAGAGAGATCAATTAGATGAAGAAAATTGAAGAATGAAAGTGTTTGTAGGTGTTTTTGGTCGTTGGTGTATGGATTAGATATAAAGGATATGTAATTTTGTTTTCATGTAAATAAGTCATGAATGATTACTCATATTTTTGTAATTTTATGAGATATTTCATGCTAGTTGCCAAATGATGGTTCCCACATGTGTTAGGTGACTCACATGGGCTGCTAAGATCTGATCATTGGAGTGTATATACCAATAGTACATACATCTAAAAGCTGTGTATTGTACGAGTACGAATACGGGTGCATACGAGTAGAATTGTTGATGAAACTGAACGAGGATGTAATTGTAAGCATTTTTGTTAAGTAGAAGTATTTTGATAAGTGTATTGAAGTCTTTCAAAAGTGTATAAATACATATTAAAACACTACATGTATATACATTTTAACTGAGTCGTTAAGTCATCGTTAGTCGTTACATGTAAGTGTTGTTTTGAAACCTTTAGGTTAACGATCTTGTTAAATGTTGTTAACCCAATGTTTATAATATCAAATGAGATTTTAAATTATTATATTATCATGATATTATCATGTATGAATATCTCTTAATATGATATATATACATTAAATGTCTTTACAACGATAATCGTTACATATATGTCTCGTTTAAAAATCATTAAGTTAGTAGTCTTGTTTTTACATATGTAGTTCATTGTTAATATACTTTATGATATGTTTTCTTATCATAGTATCATGTTAACTATATATATATATCCATATATATGTCATCATATAGTTTTTACAAGTTTTAACGTTCGTGAATCACCGATCAACTTGGGTGGTCAATTGTCTATATGAAACATATTTCAATTAATCAAGTCTTAACAAGTTTGATTGCTTAACATGTTGGAAACATTTAATCATGTAAATATCAATCTCAATTAATATATATAAACATGGAAAAGTTCGGGTCACTACAGTACCTACCCGTTAAATAAATTTCGTCCCGAAATTTTAAGCTGTTGAAGGTGTTGACGAATCTTCTGGAAATAGATGCGGGTATTTCTTCTTCATCTGATCTTCACGCTCCCAGGTGAACTCAGGTCCTCTACGAGCATTCCATCGAACCTTAACAATTGGTATCTTGTTTTGCTTAAGTCTTTTAACCTCACGATCCATTATTTCGACGGGTTCTTCGATGAATTGAAGTTTTTCGTTGATTTGGATTTCATCTAAAGGAATAGTGAGATCTTCTTTAGCAAAACATTTCTTTAAATTCGAGACGTGGAAAGTGTTATGTACAGCCGCGAGTTGTTGAGGTAACTCTAGTCGGTAAGCTACTGGTCCGACACGATCAATAATCTTGAATGGTCCAATATACCTTGGATTTAATTTCCCTCGTTTACCAAATCGAACAACGCCTTTCCAAGGTGCAACTTTAAGCATGACCATCTCTCCAATTTCAAATTCTATATCTTTTCTTTTAATGTCAGCGTAGCTCTTTTGTCGACTTTGGGCGCTTTTCAACCGTTGTTGAATTTGGATGATCTTCCCGGTAGTTTCTTGTATAATCTCCGGACCCGTAATCTGTCTATCCCCCACTTCACTCCAACAAATTGGAGACCTGCACTTTCTACCATAAAGTGCTTCAAACGGCGCCATCTCAATGCTTGAATGGTAGCTGTTGTTGTAGGAAAATTCTGCTAACGGTAGATGTCGATCCCAACTGTTTCCGAAATCAATAACACATGCTCGTAGCATGTCTTCAAGCGTTTGTATCGTCCTTTCGCTCTGCCCATCAGTTTGTGGATGATAGGCAGTACTCATGTCTAGACGAGTTCCTAATGCTTGCTGTAATGTCTGCCAGAATCTTGAAATAAATCTGCCATCCCTATCAGAGATAATAGAGATTGGTATTCCATGTCTGGAGATGACTTCCTTCAAATACAGTCGTGCTAACTTCTCCATCTTGTCATCTTCTCTTATTGGCAGGAAGTGTGCTGATTTGGTGAGACGATCAACTATTACCCAAATAGTATCAAAACCACTTGCAGTCCTTGGCAATTTAGTGATGAAATCCATGGTAATGTTTTCCCATTTCCATTCCGGGATTTCGGGTTGTTGAAGTAGACCTGATGGTTTCTGATGCTCAGCTTTGACCTTAGAACACGTCAAACATTCTCCTACGTATTTAGCAACATCGGCTTTCATACCCGGCCACCAAAAATGTTTCTTGAGATCCTTGTACATCTTCCCCGTTCCAGGATGTATTGAGTATCTGGTTTTATGAGCTTCTCTAAGTACCATTTCTCTCATATCTCCAAATTTTGGTACCCAAATCCTTTCAGCCCTATACCGGGTTCCGTCTTCCCGAATATTAAGATGCTTCTCCGATCCTTTGGGTATTTCATCCTTTAAATTTCCCTCTTTTAAAACTCCTTGTTGCGCCTCCTTTATTTGAGTAGTAATGTTATTATGAATCATTATATTCATAGATTTTACTCGAATGGGTTCTCTGTCCTTCCTGCTCAAGGCATCGGCTACCACATTTGCCTTCCCCGGGTGGTAACGAATCTCAAAGTCGTAATCATTCAATAATTCAATCCACCTACGCTGCCTCATATTCAGTTGTTTCTGATTAAATATGTGTTGAAGACTTTTGTGGTCGGTATATATAATACTTTTGACCCCATATAAGTAGTGCCTCCAAGTCTTTAATGCAAAAACAACCGCGCCTAATTCCAAATCATGCGTCGTATAATTTTGTTCGTGAATCTTCAATTGTCTAGACGCATAAGCAATCACCTTCGTTCGTTGCATTAATACACAACCGAGACCTTGCTTTGATGCATCACAATAAATCACAAAATCATCATTCCCTTCAGGCAATGACAATATAGGTGCCGTAGTTAGCTTTTTCTTCAATAACTGAAACGCTTTCTCTTGTTCATCATTCCATTCAAATTTCTTCCCTTTATGCGTTAATGCAGTCAAGGGTTTTGCTATTCTGGAAAAGTCTTGGATGAACCTTCTGTAGTAACCAGCTAGTCCTAAAAACTGGCGTATGTGTTTCGGAGTTTTCGGGGTTTCCCACTTTTCAACAGTTTCTATCTTTGCCGGATCCACCTTAATACCTTCTTTGTTCACTATGTGACCGAGGAATTGAACTTCTTCCAACCAAAATGCACACTTTGAAAACTTAGCGTACAATTCTTCCTTCCTCAATACTTCTAACACCTTTCTCAAATGTTCACCGTGTTCTTGGTCATTCTTTGAGTAAATAAGTATGTCATCAATGAAAACATTGACAAACTTGTCAAGGTATGGTCCACACACTCGGTTCATAAGGTCCATGAACACAGCTGGTGCATTAGTTAAACCAAACGGCATGACCATAAACTCGTAATGACCGTAACGTGTTCTGAAAGCAGTCTTTGGAATATCATCTTCTTTCACCCGCATTTGATGATACCCGGAACGTAAGTCAATCTTTGAATAAACAGACGAGCCTTGTAGTTGATCAAATAAGTCGTCGATTCTCGGTAGTGGGTAGCGGTTCTTGATGGTAAGTTTGTTCAACTCTCGGTAGTCGATACACAACCTGAATGTACCATCTTTCTTCTTGACAAACAAAACAGGAGCTCCCCACGGTGATGTGCTTGGTCGAATGAAACCACGCTCTAAAAGTTCTTGTAATTGGCTTTGCAGTTCTTTCATCTCGCTGGGTGCGAGTCTGTAAGGAGCACGAGCTATTGGTGCAGCTCCTGGTACAAGATCTATTTGAAATTCAACGGATCGATGTGGGGGTAATCCCGGTAATTCTTTCGGAAATACATCGGGAAATTCTTTTGCAATGGGAACATCATTGATGCTCTTTTCTTCAGTTTGTACTTTCTCGACGTGTGCTAGAACAGCATAGCAACCTTTTCTTATTAGTTTTTGTGCCTTCAAATTACTAATAAGATGTAGCTTCGTGTTGCCCTTTTCTCCGTACACCATTAAGGGTTTTCCTTTTTCTCGTATAATGCGAATTGCATTTTTGTAACAAACGATCTCCGCTTTCACTTCTTTCAACCAGTCCATACCGATTATCACATCAAAACTCCCTAACTCTACTGGTATCAAATCAATCTTAAATGTTTCGCTAACCAGTTTAATTTCTCGATTCCGACATATATTATCTGCTGAAATTAATTTACCATTTGCTAATTCGAGTAAAAATTTACTATCCAAAGGCGTCAATGGACAACTTAATTTAGCACAAAAATCTCTACTCATATAGCTTCTATCCGCACCCGAATCAAATAAAACGTAAGCAGATTTATTGTCAATAAGAAACGTACCCGTAACAAGCTCCGGGTCTTCCTGTGCCTCTACCGCATTAATATTGAAAACTCTTCCACGGCCTTGTCCATTCGTGTTCTCCTGGTTCGGGCAATTTCTAATAATGTGGCCTGGTTTTCCACATTTATAACAAACTACATTGGCATAACTTGCTCCGACACTACTTGCTCCGCCATTACTCGTTCCGACACCATTTGTTCCTTTCGTTCTATTAACCCCTGGTCCGTAGACCTCACACTTTGCCGCGCTATGACCATTTCTTTTACACTTGTTGCAAAATTTGGTGCAGAACCCCGAGTGATTCTTTTCACACCTTTGGCATAGCTGCTTCTGATTGTTGTTGCGGTTATTATTATTGTTGGGATGATTGTTGTAGTTGCTGTTGTTGTTGTTGTTGTTGTTGTTGGGCCGTTTGTTGTAGTTGCGATTGATGTTGCGATTGTTGGGATAATTGTTGCGATTATTGTTGTAATTGCTGCTGTTGTTGTATTGGTGATTCTTATCACCGTTCTCCTCCCACTTTCTTTTGACTTGCTTCACATTGGCCTCTTCAGCAGTCTGTTCTTTAATTCTTTCTTCAATCTGGTTCACTAGTTTGTGAGCCATTCTACATGCCTGTTGTATGGAGGCGGGCTCATGTGAACTTATATCTTCTTGGATTCTTTCCGGTAATCCTTTCACAAACGCGTCGATCTTCTCTTCCTCATCTTCGAATGCTCCCGGACACAATAGGCACAATTCTGTGAATCGTCTTTCGTACGTGGTAATATCAAATCCTTGGGTTCGTAACCCTCTAAGTTCTGTCTTGAGCTTATTGACCTCGGTTCTGGGACGGTACTTCTCGTTCATCAAGTGCTTGAATGCTGACCACGGTAGTGCGTACGCATCATCTTGTCCCACTTGCTCTAGATAGGTATTCCACCATGTTAACGCAGAACCTGTGAAGGTATGCGTAGCGTACTTCACTTTGTCCTCTTCAGTACACTTACTTATGGCAAACACCGATTCAACCTTCTCGGTCCACCGTTTCAATCCGATCGGTCCTTCGGTTCCATCAAATTCCAAAGGTTTGCAGGCAGTGAATTCTTTGTAGGTGCATCCTACACGATTTCCGGTACTGCTAGATCCAAGGTTATTGTTGGTATGTAGCGCAGCCTGTACTGCGGCTATGTTTGAAGCTAGAAAAGTACGGAATTCCTCTTCATTCATATTCACGGTGTGTCGAGTAGTCGGTGCCATTTCTTTCAAAATAGTTAAATGGAACAAGTTAATCATACAGAATATTAAGAGTAGTTAATAGTATTTCGTAGCATAATATGAACTCATTTATAAAAGCTTTTTCTTCATATTAGCGTTTTATAAGTTTAAATTCGGGTAGTACCTACCCGTTAAGTTCATACTTAGTAGCTAATATACAATTCAACTACTACAATTCTATATGAAAAACTGATTATAATAATATTTCGCGTTCAAACTTTTATACAATATTTTACAAACTTACAATACCGCTTATTTTACATAAAGCATGAAATATAGCACACAATAACTTTGATACAAGATAGTTGTGAAGACAATTCTAGCTAGTACACAAGTCGTTCAGCAAAGGCAATAAAGACACGTAATTCATACGTCCAGAAACAAGTCATGCATTCTGGTTTTACTAGGACTACTTCCCATCCTTGGTCTTGTGCAACATAACCGTTATGGCCGTTGATAAGACAGCGTGTTGTAACGTCATCAAAGGGACGAGGGTTACGTAATGTCCAACAGTCCCGTAATAATCTAAAAACCTCATTTCTTACCCCAATTACCGACTCCGTCACTTGTGGAAACGTTTTGTTTAATAGTTGTAGCCCGATGTTCTTGTTCTCACTTTGGTGAGAAGCGAACATTACTAATCCGTAAGCATAACATGCTTCTTTATGTTGCATGTTAGCCGCTTTTTCTAAATCACGAAGTCCAATATTCGGATATATTGAGTCAAAATAATTTCTTAACCCGTTGCGTAAAATAGCATTTGGGTTCCCCGAAATATATGCGTCAAAGTAAACACATCGTAACTTATGGGTTTCCCAATGTGATATCCCCCATATTTCAAACGAAAGTCTCTTATAAACCAAGACATTCTTGGAACGTTCTTCGAATGTCTTACAAACTGATCTCGCCTTAAATAGTTGTGCCGAAGAATTCTGGCCGACTCTAGACAAGATTTCATCAATCATGTCTCCGGGTAGGTCTCTTAAAATATTGGGTTGTCTATCCATTTTGTGTTTTTAAACTGTAAAATAGACAAGAGTTAGATTCATAAAAAAATACTTATTAATACAAGCAATTTTTACATATATCATAAAGCATAAGAACACTATATTACATATATTACACCACACAAATACAACTATCTTATTCCGACTCGCTCGTTTCTTCTTCTTCGGTTTTGGTTCGTTTTGCCAAGTTTCTAGGGATATATGATGTTCCCCTAATACGAGCCGTCGTTGTCCACATTGGTTTAGAAAAACCTGGTGGTTTAGAGGTTCCCGGGTCATTGTTACAACTTAAGGACTTCGGGGGTTGACGATACATATAAAGTTCATCGGGGTTGGAATTAGATTTCTCTATTTTTATGCCCTTTCCCTTATTATTTTCTTTTGCCTTTTTAAATTTAGTTGGGGTAATTTCTATAACATCATCGGAATTCTCGTCGGAATCCGATTCATCGGAGAATTGGTAATCCTCCCAATATTTTGCTTCCTTGGCGGAAACACCATTGACCATAATTAACTTTGGTCGGTTGGTTGAGGATTTTTTTTTTTTACTTAACCGTTTTATTATTTCCCCCACCGGTTCTATTTCTTCATCCGGTTCCGATTCTTCTTCCGGTTCCGATTCTTCTTCCGGTTCCGACTCTTCTTCCGGTTCCTCTTCGGGAACTTGTGAATCAGTCCACAAATCATTCCAATTTACATTTGACTCTTCATTATTATTAGGTGAGTCAATGGGACTTGTTCTAGAGGTAGACATCTATCACATAATATCACACACGTTAAGAGATTAATATATCACATAATATTCATATGTTAAAAATATATAGTTTCCAACAAAAATGTTAAGCAATTATTTTTAAAGAAAACACGGTCGAAGTCCAGACTCACTAATGCATCCTAACAAACTCGATAAGACACACTAATGCAAATTTTCTAGTTCTCTAAGACCAACGCTCTGATACCAACTGAAATGTCCCGTTCTTATTGATTAAAAACGTTCCATATTAATTGATTTCGTTGCGAGGTTTTGACCTCTATATGAGACGTTTTTCAAAGACTGCATTCATTTTTAAAACAAACCATAACCTTTATTTCATAAATAAAGGTTTAAAAAGCTTTACGTAGATTATCAAATAATGATAATCTAAAATATCCTGTTTACACACGACCATTACATAATGGTTTACAATACAAATATGTTACATCGAAATCAGTTTCTTGAATGCAGTTTTTACACAATATCATACAAACATGGACTCCAAATCTTGTCCTTATTTTAGTATGCAACAGCGGAAGCTCTTAATATTCACCTGAGAATAAACATGCTTTAAACGTCAACAAAAATGTTGGTGAGTTATAGGTTTAACCTATATATATAAAATCGTAACAATAGACCACAAGATTTCATATTTCAATACACATCCCATACATAGAGATAAAAATCATTCATATGGTGAACACCTGGTAACCGACATTAACAAGATGCATATATAAGAATATCCCCATCATTCCGGGACACCCTTCGGATATGATATAAATTTCGAAGTACTAAAGCATCCGGTACTTTGGATGGGGTTTGTTAAGCCCAATAGATCTATCTTTAGGATTCGCGTCAATTAGGGTGTCTGTTCCCTAATTCTTAGATTACCAGACTTAATAAAAAGGGCATATTCGATTTCGATAATTCAACCATAGAATGTAGTTTCACGTACTTGTGTCTATTTTGTAAATCATTTATAAAACCTGCATGTATTCTCATCCCAAAAATATTAGATTTTAAAAGTGGGACTATAACTCACTTTCACAGATTTTTACTTCGTCGGGAAGTAAGACTTGGCCACTGGTTGATTCACGAACCTATAACAATATATACATATATATCAAAGTATGTTCAAAATATATTTACAACACTTTTAATATATTTTGATGTTTTAAGTTTATTAAGTCAGCTGTCCTCGTTAGTAACCTACAACTAGTTGTCCACAGTTAGATGTACAGAAATAAATCGATAAATATTATCTTGAATCAATCCATGACCCAGTGTATACGTATCTCAGTATTGATCACAACTCAAACTATATATATTTTGGAATCAACCTCAACCCTGTATAGCTAACTCCAACATTCACATATAGAGTGTCTATGGTTGTTCCGAAATATATATAGATGTGTCGACATGATAGGTCGAAACATTGTATACGTGTCTATGGTATCTCAAGATTACATAATATACAATACAAGTTGATTAAGTTATGGTTGGAATAGATTTGTTACCAATTTTCACGTAGCTAAAATGAGAAAAATTATCCAATCTTGTTTTACCCATAACTTCTTCATTTTAAATCCGTTTTGAGTGAATCAAATTGCTATGGTTTCATATTGAACTCTATTTTATGAATCTAAACAGAAAAGTATAGGTTTATAGTCGGAAAAATAAGTTACAAGTCGTTTTTGTAAAGGTAGTCATTTCAGTCGAAAGAACGACGTCTAGATGACCATTTTAGAAAACATACTTCCACTTTGAGTTTAACCATAATTTTTGGATATAGTTTCATGTTCATAATAAAAATCATTTTCTCAGAATAACAACTTTTAAATCAAAGTTTATCATAGTTTTTAATTAACTAACCCAAAACAGCCCGCGGTGTTACTACGACGGCGTAAATCCGGTTTTACGGTGTTTTTCGTGTTTCCAGGTTTTAAATCATTAAGTTAGCATATCATATAGATATAGAACATGTGTTTAGTTGATTTTAAAAGTCAAGTTAGAAGGATTAACTTTTGTTTGCGAACAAGTTTAGAATTAACTAAACTATGTTCTAGTGATTACAAGTTTAAACCTTCGAATAAGATAGCTTTATATGTATGAATCGAATGATGTTATGAACATCATTACTACCTTAATTTCCTTGGATAAACCTACTGGAAAAGAGAAAAATGGATCTAGCTTCAATGGATCCTTGGATGGCTCGAAGTTCTTGAAGCAGAATCATGACACGAAAACAAGTTCAAGTAAGATCATCACTTGAAATAAGATTGTTATAGTTATAGAAATTGAACCAAAGTTTGAATATGATTATTACCTTGTATTAGAATGATAACCTACTGTAAGAAACAAAGATTTCTTGAGGTTGGATGATCACCTTACAAGATTGGAAGTGAGCTAGCAAACTTGAAAGTATTCTTGATTTTATGAAACTAGAACTTTTGGAATTTATGAAGAACACTTAGAACTTGAAGATAGAACTTGAGAGAGATCAATTAGATGAAGAAAATTGAAGAATGAAAGTGTTTGTAGGTGTTTTTGGTCGTTGGTGTATGGATTAGATATAAAGGATATGTAATTTTGTTTTCATGTAAATAAGTCATGAATGATTACTCATATTTTTGTAATTTTATGAGATATTTCATGCTAGTTGCCAAATGATGGTTCCCACATGTGTTAGGTGACTCACATGGGCTGCTAAGATCTGATCATTGGAGTGTATATACCAATAGTACATACATCTAAAAGCTGTGTATTGTACGAGTACGAATACGGGTGCATACGAGTAGAATTGTTGATGAAACTGAACGAGGATGTAATTGTAAGCATTTTTGTTAAGTAGAAGTATTTTGATAAGTGTATTGAAGTCTTTCAAAAGTGTATAAATACATATTAAAACACTACATGTATATACATTTTAACTGAGTCGTTAAGTCATCGTTAGTCGTTACATGTAAGTGTTGTTTTGAAACCTTTAGGTTAACGATCTTGTTAAATGTTGTTAACCCAATGTTTATAATATCAAATGAGATTTTAAATTATTATATTATCATGATATTATCATGTATGAATATCTCTTAATATGATATATATACATTAAATGTCTTTACAACGATAATCGTTACATATATGTCTCGTTTAAAAATCATTAAGTTAGTAGTCTTGTTTTTACATATGTAGTTCATTGTTAATATACTTTATGATATGTTTTCTTATCATAGTATCATGTTAACTATATATATATATATCCATATATATGTCATCATATAGTTTTTACAAGTTTTA
The DNA here is from genome assembly GCF_046630445.1 of Rutidosis leptorrhynchoides. Lineage (NCBI taxonomy): Eukaryota > Viridiplantae > Streptophyta > Magnoliopsida > Asterales > Asteraceae > Rutidosis > Rutidosis leptorrhynchoides. The sequence continues at coordinate 208,619,079 of NC_092340.1, forward strand.
ACGTTCGTGAATCACCGATCAACTTGGGTGGTCAATTGTCTATATGAAACATATTTCAATTAATCAAGTCTTAACAAGTTTGATTGCTTAACATGTTGGAAACATTTAATCATGTAAATATCAATCTCAATTAATATATATAAACATGGAAAAGTTCGGGTCACTACAAAAACCGCCAATCATCCCAGAGTAATAGAAGAAGTCAACAAGCTTCGCGCTCTAGTAGTGGCTTTGGAAATTATGGTGCCAAAATTACCAGCTTCAGCAACATCACCTACATCAACAACACCACCAGCATCAGTACCAACAGCACCAATACCACCAACAACACAAGCCTCAACATCCGCATCACAAGCCCCAACCTCACAATCTGTACCTCAAGCATAATCTTGTTCTACATGACGTTCTACACCATTTATCTTCGTTCTACATATTCGTTCTACATCGAATATATTCGTTCTACGTATCGTTGTACATCAAAGATTCTTGTGTACAAACTGTTAATGGTTAAAATATTTTAACGGGTAGGTAATACCCGAGGAATATTTAGATTTCACATTAACATGTTATACTGTACATTCTTTAAATACGATTCAATAGTCATTTACTATCCTACTTACAACCACAGATATACGTATCCGTTCATCAAAGAATAACTATTTTCATTCCAATTCAATTTCATATACGAATTTCTGTCGATCAAAATCCAAGTCAAGATTTGACAAGTGGCATAATGGAGAAAATAATAAATAAAATAAAAATTGATTAGTAACCAATTAATTAACTACGTAAAATTTTCTTCATCATCTTCAAATCTTAAATATTTTAAATTCTAAGATTTTATATTGGACTATTAGACTACTAACCTTGGACAACTAAAAAGCATTAAAAGAATAGGAGATGTCAATTATAACACATTCTGATTTAAAATATCGTTAATAAGTTACATCTTCTACAATTAAATAATTTTCTCAAGGTTGCCACTTGATTTCATCTTAAACAATCTTTTGTATCTTAGCGATTACAATTTTCATTCAAACCCTTCAAACTCTTGAAAATACCTCGGATTGATAACCAATGATTCATATATGAGAGTGCTGATGAAGCAGCAAAAGCTATAGATGGTCCTAATGACCAGAAGCTTAATAATAAAGAATGGAGTGTTGAAAACGCTCAATAGAAAATTTGGTACTGAAAAACGGATTGAGCAAACCATGAAGGAGACAGAGGACAAATACAAGGACCAAACCCTATATTCAAAAAAAAAAAAAAAATCCAGATAATTCTATATCCGATGAAATTTTTAGAGAATATCTTGCTCTGTACTCATGTTAAATCTTGTGGAAAATCTTTCTTCATCAACCTTCGATCTTAGAAATTCTGAAAATATCATCATAAATATCTTCGATATTTCTGAGGATATATTCATAACTCTTCTTGTCCAAAAATTATCTATCTCCTCGTGCTATCTATGTTACATCATAAAGGAAACTATTTTAGTTTCTAAAGTTCATTGAAATTCGAGTTTAAATTATGAATGAATTCTGGAGAAGTGTTGGAAATTGAAGCATGAGTTAGTATAATATAATGACGTCAGGTCAACGTGATTATATTACAGTAAGTCATGCTGAGTTTCTAATGGAACATGATGATGGTTCACAGTAGATCACACCCTCATCATGTACCATGTTACATAACTCTTTCATTCTGCTTAACCTCCGAACATATCAAGAAAATATATTCTTGATAGCTCTATCCTCAGTAATTCTGGTAATATAACAAATCAAATCGTGCTATTACGATCCTTCCTACTTAGAACATTATGATCAATCAAAACTTTATACCTACGAATTCTGGACCAGTATTCGCTTGACTTAAAGTCGGGAAGAGAAAACAAGAGCATGGAGCTCCGAAATATAAAAGGAAATATAAAGCTGATCACAAACACAGAAATTAAAAACCGTGTATAACAATGCGTATAGCAAAATAAAGACATGGGAGAAGGGAAATAAAATAATTTCTAGAGCATAGTTGTGTTGGGATTTAACAAGTTTCATAATACTTAAAACCTTTTAAGAATCATTCAAAGCGGAAGCATGTAAAATTACCAATTGAAACTTGTATATCTTTAACCATATAAAAGTTAAATCCCAAGAAAAGGATCAAGTTGAGAAATAAGCTTACAAACTACAAGCAAGAATAAGATGTTATACCTATTCCAAGCTAGTTGAAAGTGATGAAGATGATGATGTTGAATGGAGCTTCAAATGGATGAAACCTCAAGAGATTATACCCTAAACTTGTAACCAACACCTTGTACTTTGGTTAGGATTTAATAACACTTGAATATGGCTTACAAAAATCAAATTATGAAGCCTTCTCTTGCACTAAAACCCCACGGCAGTAGCAGCTAGTAGGAGCTGAAATTGCAGTTTTTATTTTGTGTTTTATGCAAGTATCACTTGAGAGAATATTTGTTAAACCTTGGTGGAAGTGTTAGACATGTTTATATGGAGTTGTGTAGTGTTAAAAGTAACAAAACAAGCAAGTGTGGTCTTTCTTGGAGACCAAAAATCTGCCACACTTCAAGTTAAATAATAATGCATTTAAGTTTATAAAAGTTTATAAAAGTTTATAAATTTGTTATAAACTTATGTATTATTTTGTTACTTATACATTTTATAAAACCTTTTATAAAATATAACACAATACAATCATTTAAACCTATAAACAAATATATATATATAAATTATCCAAATAATTTATCTCAAGTGATAATATTTTAGAAACCCGATTTTCTAAAATTCAAGTGTCGCGTATTTGTTTAATGAACCAATCGTTAAGATCAAATACGTTTAAGGTGTCGGTAAGCTTGTTATTGGGTATGACCCGACTTGGATCATAACATATTAGCCACATTAATTTAATATGTCTCTCGGGCATACGAAAAACCTTCAATCTCCCACTTGCACGAGAAACATAAGAAATTAATGCAAGTGATGGATACAGCCTAACACACTGTCCATCACCCCTAATATGTTATGACTTTGTGCCATTCAATAACATCATCCCTTTCGAGTTCCATCTCGAATATGATTAGGTGAATCTTTCATTATATCCTTTCATCCTAGATGTCATGTTAAATCCAAGAGATACAGAGTGATCACTCTCTTATAGATTTAACTTTTCAGGCCTTAGACATCTGACTCTCAACGAATAAGAGGGACAAATTCCATCTTGACTACATACGTCCTAGATATACACTTTGTAATATACCTGAGTTCTTCCTTATGTACTACCATGTTTCAGAATAGCGAAGGAAAGAATCAAGGCACAGTACTTGGTGAATATCCGAACCCAATATGTATCTCAGGTCAGAGGATACAATGATATTCGCCTTTACTCAAGATTACATGTGATCAACCACAAAGGCTCTATACAGTAATTCTTGAGAGCGGGTCTTCCAATATTTGTTTCCCACAAATATCTATGAACTTTGGTTGCAACCTTGCCCCACATTCAACCTATGAATGTATACCAATCCGAGTTCATAATAGTCTAAACCTCACACTTGTTCCCACAAATGTGATCGACTACGGAAATTTAGAATAATTGCTTATTCATGGATGAAATATGCAAAATAGGAACATAACTCAAATAAATTAACACCATAGTTATATTAATGAGTTTGAATAATTTCGTTCCGGTACAATACATAAAATAGATCATATCCAATCACTAGAATATCGAAGCCCTAATGCACAAACATGTCCCTCATGTTTTGGCCCATGTAAAAGCTTCGTGAGTGGATCCGCAACATTATGATCTGTATGAACTTTGCGAATACATATCTTTCCTTTTTCAACTTCATCCCTTATGTAGTTGAATCTCCGCTCAATGTGACGAGTCTTTTGATGGGCACGAGTGTGACGCCCCGTACTAAATCATCATGTACGGACCATCATCAACAGGATCATTACAAGGTTAAGTACTATATGCGTTTTCAAAACAGAGTTTACATTTATAAATAAAAGTGACGTCATAACATACGTCAATTGTTTTACAAATCAAAAGTATGCTTCGCTAAGTAGAAGCATTAAATAAGTGTACGTGACCATAATGGTCGTTACATAACATAAGTTCATAAGTAAAAAGTTTGAATGCAACATAAGTAGTCATGCGATAACAACTCTAGGCAGCGGGTTCTACAGCACGACTAGTAAGATAGCGGAAGCGACTTCAAGCACCTGAGAAAATACATGCTTAAAAAGGTCAACACAAAGGTTGGTGAGCTATAGTTTAAGTATAACAGTAATGTAAGTAGGCCACGAGATTTCAGTGCTACAACGAGCGTTTCAAAAGTATGTAAAAGTATATGCTTAACCGTGGGCACCCGGTAACTAACTTAACGTTTAATGTACCCCCTTAAAGTGCACTTGGCAAGTGCGTATAACCTCGAAGTATTAAACACTCGTTAAATGCTAGCGCTACTAGCCCGAGTGGGGATGTCAAACCCTATGGATCCATATCTAAGATTCGCGTTCACGGTTCAAAAACCAATGATTAAACGTTACCGAGCTAAAGGGAATGTTTCTGCCGTTATATAACCCACACATATATAAAGTTTAAGTACTCGTGCCTAGTATGTAAAACATAAAATCCGCATGTATTCTCAGTTCCCAAAATAAGTTAAAGTAAAAAGGGAAATGCTATAACTCACAATGATTAGTAGTAATGGTAAGGTAGTAGTCGGAAAGTGGTGTGCAAGTAACGGTCCAAACGTCCTCAACCTAAGTCAAATAGCACTAAGTCAATAAGTCGTCTCAAAAGGTTTACAAGTACGTAATTAAGGTCATAAGGGTCATCATCAATCATCATTAAACAAAAGGTAACAAGTAAGACTCGTTTATGAAAGTCGTTTAAAACAAAGGCTGACTTCGGTCAGTCACCACGGCCTCTACCCTTACTGAATTAAGGTGAGACCAGTGGTCATGGCTCCGTCTATGAGTCCCTTAAGTGTGGTAAAATTTACAGAAGCAAAATTGTCTTGGTTTGACCGTGGCGACGGTCTAAGTGCGAGTAGGTCAGAAATTTCTGCACAACGTTAAAGGACATGGTAACGATCGGAGGGCCATAAATCCTAAACCGTAACTCGGATTAAGACGAGTCCTATATGAAAAGTTATCTACTCGAAAAGTTCTATCTAAAAATCAAGGTTAGAACAGCCCAGGTCTACTGGTCTGTTCCAGAAGCATCAGGTCAGTAGGTTTTGGACAGAACAGTGGGTTTTGGAGAGTTCCGGTTGTCTCGGTGCTTGATGTTCATCACGGTTCTCATCCTTGATGCGTATAGCTTCAAGTGTACAACTCGTTGATGTGTTAACATCATTTTGACCAAGGTTTGTCCATCATAACTCAAGTGCAAGTGTTGTAAGTGTTTGATGAACCAAGGTTACATGTAAGTTTATGAACAAGTTCATGAACACTAAGAAAGATCACAACCAAGTGTTGGATCCATGATACTTGCACCAAAGTGTAAGCTCTTGTTGGTTTCATGTCCTTGTTCAAATGTGTAGTAAGCAACTAACAATAAGAAATAAAGAAAATGAATGATAAGCCTAAACCAACCATGAAGGTGGTATTCTAGTAACATACAACAAACAAGAACACAAGTAACAATTATAAAGATTATAAACTTTAAATCTTTTGAAACAAAATATGTAGAACATAACTAGATAGATTATGTTCTTGAATGTTCTTGATAAATACAAGATATAAGTGAAGAATCAAACTAAAGAGTTGATTCTTGAAACATGTAAAGAAAGACAAGTAAGTAAGTAAGTAAACAACTTAGTAATCTACAAGTAATCAACCTTAAACAAGAACAAGTAACAATTTAACAACAAAGAATGATGATGAAGATGGATTGGAAATCGGTTTTGGTTGAAGAAAAAGAAGAGAAATAAAGTTCATACACTTACAAGAACAAGAGAGAATTTGAGAGAGAATGAAGCAAGTTTGTGTGTGTGTATTTGAGAGGGAAATGCAAGTAAGTTGTGAATGAAAAATGGAAACCAAAACACCTCTAAAAGTGACCAAGGGATTCGGCATTCTGCAGCAAAAACAAGGGGAAGAGGTTTGTTTGTTGGTCACTTGAATGAAAAGCTTGCAAAAGTTGGGTAAAAGGGTGGTGTTCATGGGGATAATGAGCCAACTATATTCCAATTCTATGTAACCAACTAGTTTAAGTTCAAGTATCATACTTACATGTAAACATGGGCTAGTTTAATCCATAATATAAGTAGGGTGGGCTTACACTAGTCCATTAACACTTAAAAGGCCCAAGTTGCAAGTAGTTAGCAAGTAATCCAATAAAAGTCCATCTTAAGCCCAAGTAACTAACTAAAAGCCTTAGTTAATTAAAATGATTAATAAAATTAATCATGAATGTAAATAATATCTTAAAATATTATTCGTGCAAGTTCCGGGTGTCACAAAGACGTTTCGGGCATTTAAAGTTCAAGTACGGGCAATTAAAGCAACATGTAAATGTAATAACATACATTCGTTTAATCAAGCGTATTAATAATAATAATTATTAATAAATAACGTTGGAAAAACCAGGGTCGTTACATTACCCACCTGTTAAAGAAAATTTCGTCCCGAAATTTAAGCTGAAGTAGATGGAGGAGTCGGGAAAAGATGAGGATATTTCCGCATCATTTGATCCTCTCGTTCCCAAGTAAACTCAGGTCCTCGTTTGGCATTCCATCGTACTCGTACAATCGGAATCTTGTTGCGTTTCAAAGTTTTGATCTCACGATCCATAATCTCAACAGGTTCCTCCACAAAGTGGAGTTTGTCATCAATAGTAAGTTCTTCCAAAGGTATGATGAGTTCGGGTGCAGCAAGACACTTCTTCAAGTTTGACACATGGAAGGTAGGATGAACTGAGCTCAATTGTGCTGGTAGATCCAAACGGTAAGCAACTGGTCCAACACGTTCCAAGATCTCGAAAGGACCAATGTATCGTGGGTTCAACTTTCCACGTTTTCCAAAACGGATCACACCTTTCCAAGGTGCAACCTTCAACATTACACGATCACCAACATTAAATTCAAAGTCTTTCCGTTTAAGATCGGCATAGCTCTTTTGGCGATCACGGGCAGTCTTAAGTCTAGCTTGGATCTGAGCAATCTTCTCCGTGGTTTCGTGAACTACCTCGGGTCCGGTGATTTGCTTTTCGCCTACTTCGGCCCAACAAATAGGAGATCGGCACTTACGACCATACAATGCTTCAAAAGGTGCAGCATTAATGCTTGAGTGATAACTGTTATTGTACGAGAATTCGGCGAGTGGCAAATGCCTTTCCCAGGCCTTTCCAAAATCAATGACACATGCACGCAGCATGTCCTCCAAGGTCTGAATCGTTCGTTCACTTTGCCAGTCAGTCTGAGGATGATAAGCAGTACTCATGTCAAGACGAGTTCCCATGGCTTCTTGCAAAGAACGCCAAAATCTGGAAGCAAAACGGGGATCGCGATCGGAGATGATTGATAAAGGTACACCATGACGAGATACAACCTCTTTGATGTACAGCTGAGCAAGTCTTTCCATTGTATCAGTTTCCTTCATCGCTAGGAAGTGTGCAGATTTGGTGAGGCGGTCAACAATAACCCAAATAGTATCGCATCCGCCCACCGTCTTCGGCAGCTTAGTAATGAAATCCATTGTGATCCTTTCCCACTTCCATTGTGGGATTTCCGGCTGTTGAAGTAACCCAGAGGGTCTCTGATGTTCGGCTTTAACCTTCGAGCAAGTCAAACACTTACCAACATAAGTCGCAACGTCCTTCTTAAGATTCGGCCACCAATACTGTTCTTTAAGGTCGTGGTACATCTTACCTGCACCGGGGTGAATCGAATATCTTGATTTGTGTGCTTCATCAAGTATCAGGCTTCGTAGATCTCCATAGTAAGGTACCCAAATTCTTCCGGCATAACATCGGAGTCCAGACTCTCTAACCTCGAATCGAGAGACAAGTATGTTCAAATGCTCGTGAGATATGTTCTCCTCCTTGAGAGCCTCAACTTGGGCTACTCTGATCTGGTTGTTGAGGTTCGAATGGATGGTGATGTTCAGAGCCCTAACACGGAGAGGTGCCGTCCTCTCCTTTCGGCTTAAAGCGTCAGCTACAACATTGGCCTTGCCAGGGTGATAACGGAGTTCACAATCGTAGTCGTTGAGCGTCTCAATCCATCGACGCTGTCTCATATTTAGTTGCTTCTGATCAAAGATGTGCTGGAGACTCTTGTGGTCGGTGAAGATAGTGCTCTTAGTTCCATACAAATAATGTCTCCACAATTTGAGTGCAAAGACAACGGCTCCAAGTTCAAGATCATGTGTAGTGTAGTTCCGCTCGTGAATCTTCAATTGGCGGGAGGCATAGGCAATAACCTTTGATCGTTGCATCAGTACACAACCAAAACCACTCTTCGATGCATCGCAATAAACAACAAAGTCGTCACTGCCTTCAGGAAGTGATAGGATAGGTGCGGAGGTTAACTTCTTCTTCAAAATTTGGAATGCTGATTCGTGTGTGGGTTCCCAAATGAACTTCTTGCCCTTGTGAGTCAGTGCGGTCAAAGGACGCGCAATCAGAGAAAATCCTTCGATAAACCTTCGATAATAACCGGCGAGACCTAGAAATTGGCGAATATGCGTTGGAGTAGTGGGGGTCTCCCACTTGCTGATGGCTTCAATCTTGGCGGGATCAACTTTGATACCCTGGTCGCTCACAACATGACCCAAAAACTGTACTTCCTTCAACCAAAATTCGCACTTGGAGAATTTGGCATAAAGTTGCTCTTGTCTTAAGAGTTCAAGCACTAGCCGAAGGTGTTGCTCATGTTCTTCTTCGCTCTTAGAGTAGATGAGGATATCATCTATGAAGACGATAACAAACTTATCCAAGTAAGGCTTGCAGACACGATTCATGAGATCCATGAACACGGCAGGGGCATTTGTCAAACCGAATGGCATCACGAGGAACTCATAATGACCATAACGGGTCCTGAATGCAGTTTTCATCACGTCACTTTCCTTCACCCTCAGCTGGTGATATCCGGATCGCAAATCGATCTTTGAATAAACGCTCGATCCTTGTAGTTGATCAAAAAGGTCATCAATTCGTGGAAGAGGATATCGATTCTTGATAGTCAATTTGTTGAGTTCACGGTAGTCGATACACATACGGAAGGATCCATCCTTCTTCTTTACAAACAACACAGGTGCGCCCCAAGGTGAGAAGCTTGGTTGGATAAACCCTCGATCTAATAGCTCTTGTAGTTGACTCTGTAATTCTTGCATCTCGGAGGGTGCGAGTCTATAAGGTGCGCGAGCTACAGGTGCAGCTCCTGGCACTAAGTCAATCTGAAACTCTACTGCTCTCTGCGGCGGTAATCCAGGCAATTCCTCTGGGAAGACATCAGAAAATTCGTTCACAATTCGAACGTCGTTCACGTTCTTCATCTCAGTTTCTACCGCTTTCACATGTGCTAGGACAGCAAAGCGTCCCTTCTTCATAATCTTTTGCGCTTTCACGCAACTAATGAGGTTCAACTTCGAGGTACATCTCTCTCCATAGATAACCAGTGGTTCGCCATCTCCTTGTGGTATGCGAAGTGCTTTATCTCCACAGATAACATCGGCCTTTATCTTGCTCAACCAATCCATACCGACGATCACGTCAAAACTTCCCAGTTTGATAGGTATCAAATCAATTTCGAAATCTGCACCAGCTATGTTGATAATAGCTCCACGACTAATATGGTCAACCTTTTCAAGTTTTCCATTGGCGACCTCGACAAGCATACTTTCCTTCAAAGGAACTAACGACCAATCTAACTTATCACAAAAATGTCTACACACATAGCTCCTATCGGCACCAGTATCAAATAGGACAGAAGCTAAAAGATTGTTGATCTTGAATATACCTGTCACCAAGTCGGGGTTGTCGCGAGCGTCCCTTGCATTAACATTGAAGGCTCTAGCACGTGGTGGTCCGCCATCCTTACGCTTGTTAGGACACTCGTTTCTGAAATGGCCCGTCTTTCCACATTCATAACACTTCTTAGGCCCATTGTTGTTGTGGTTTGGCTTCACATTCAAAGTGGTAACCTTGCAATCCTTGCCAACATGTCCAGATCGTTGGCACTTCTCACAGATAACATTGCAATACCCAGTGTGGTGCTTGTAGCACCTATTGCATTGTGGTAAGGTTCCTTTGTAGTTCGGATTGGTGCGGTTGTTGTTGTTGGGGTTGGTGTTGTTGTTGTGTATGTTGTTGTTTTGCCTGAACCCTTCATGTCATTTTGCCGGGTTTTGATCATAGTTCCTACCCCTGTTGTTGTTGTGGTTGTTGTCCCATTTCCTCTTTTCACCACTAACAGTTTCGAACTTAGCCTTCTCCGGCTCGTCAAGGATGATTTGATTCAAGAGAGTATGCGCCATGCGCATTGCTTCAGGAACACTTGGTGGCTTGGATGAGGTAACATTACCCTTGATGGACTTAGGAAGTCCCGAGAAGTATTTCTCCAAACGCTTAAATTCGGGGGTGACCATGGTTGGACACATAAGAGCCAATTCCAAAAACCTACGGTTGTAGTTGTTAAGGTCGTTCCCTACGATTTTCAATTGCATAAATTCGATTTCCATCTTTTGAATCTCGGTTCTCGGACAGTATTCCTCGATCATAGCACATTTAAATTCTTCCCAAGGCGTAGCATACGCCTCATCAATTCCTTTCGCTTGGGCCATGGTATTCCACCATGTGAGCGCGCCATCAGACAGCGTGCAAGATGCAAATTTCATTTTGTTAGCCTCAGAACAATTGCTAACCCTGAATACCGATTCCAACTTTTCGAACCATCCGGTGAGACCGACGGGTCCCTCAGTGCCACTGAAGTAGTGTGGCTTGCAGTTTTGGAATTCCTTGTAAGTATACCCATCTCGGACGACAGGTGGATTGACAGGCGGTGGTGGTGGAACTTGGGGTTGTCTTTCAGCTAGTGCAGCAGCGACTCGCTCGTTAATCATTTCCTCAATTTGTGCCGCGGTGGGGATAGATCTCCCGTTGGCCATGATGTTCTATACAAACATTTTGACTCAAGTCAAAATCCATTATGCAAATAATAATAGTACATTATATAACAACCAACATGAAAACAGCACAACACATGTTGATTAAATAACGCAAGCAGATATAGGTACCACAAAACCATGAGATGATAACGTAAATAGAACACTTGCGCAAGAAGTAAGCAACACAAATTCCATTCATTAATGATAATAAGTTCATACATTACAATAAGTTCGTACATTACATAAGTGAAATATGAAATTACAAAAGAGATTACAGTACAGAATCTAGTACAAAGTCCTACGGCGATGGTGGGTACAAGATGTCCAAAACATGAGCCAACTGCTCCTCGAGCTCAGTAACTCGAGTCTAGAGAATCTCAATCTCCCGCCTCATTTCCTCATTAGAGGAAGGTGATGGGGCAGGTGGTGCTGGCGGTGCAGGTGGAGCCGGTGGTGCTGAAGTGGATGGTCCGGCTCTGGGTGGAGACGGTAATATCTGTGGGTCGGCGGGGTACGGCACCAGCCGTTTACGAGCAGTGATCCTACGACGCCGACCATAAGCGTCAGTGACAGTACGACCAGGAATTATGCCAGCGAAGCGATACCGCTTCTTCGGCGGGGTAGAAGGTGCCTGAATCGGTCGGTCAGCGGGATCCTCCTCATCACTGGAGTCGTCAGATGAGGTGTCGTCTGAAGAAGCATCGGTGGAAGAACCGTCGTCTGAATCATGCGGTGGTGGCGCGGGTGGCTCAACATATCCGAAAGCGGCCAACATCTGTCGGTGTCGGCCTGGCGTAATCACGGCTAAGCGGCCGTCGGCAGTGCGTCGGCAAGGTGTGCGCCAGTGATTACGGAAGGGACCTTCCCCGAACTCCGCGGGGATCTCCATGCCACCAATGCGAGCCAGTTGCCTCAGGGGTCTGGAAGAAGACGCCGGGATAGGCACACTAGAGCTAGCTCCAGAACTAGAGGCGCCGGGGTCGCCAGTGGGTGTCGGGGCCGGAATGTCGGCAGCAGCAGCAGCAGCAACAGGTGCAGCAGTGGGTGGAACAACGGGGCCTGAGCCGCTCGGGATGTCAGTAGGTGGAACGTCCGACATCTGAACAAGGAAAAATAAATTTTCCATGTCAGTATGTCATAAAGCAAGCAAATAATAGGCCAACAGTTTAATTCATGTATAACAATAAGTAGCATGGCAATATCAGTAATCGTACGAAACTAGCATGCAATCGAAAGCAAGTAATAGCATGCAGTAGTGAAATCACGTAGTAGCATACGGCATATAGCAGTAACAGTAAGCAGCAGCATGCAGTAAGTTCAGCGGAAACAAGTAAACTAACAAGTTGTAGATTAGCCCTATTAGTGAATCCTACTCGGGTCGGTCTTAGACTCACTAATGCATCCTAATTCCCTACAACCAATGCTCTGATACCAAATGTGACGCCCCGTACTAAATCATCATGTACGGACCATCATCAACAGGATCATTACAAGGTTAAGTACTATATGCGTTTTCAAAACAGAGTTTACATTTATAAATAAAAGTGACGTCATAACATACGTCAATTGTTTTACAAATCAAAAGTATGCTTCGCTAAGTAGAAGCATTAAATAAGTGTACGTGACCATAATGGTCGTTACATAACATAAGTTCATAAGTAAAAAGTTTGAATGCAACATAAGTAGTCATGCGATAACAACTCTAGGCAGCGGGTTCTACAGCACGACTAGTAAGATAGTGGAAACGACTTCAAGCACCTGAGAAAATACATGCTTAAAAAGGTCAACACAAAGGTTGGTGAGCTATAGTTTAAGTATAACAGTAATGTAAGTAGGCCACGAGATTTCAGTGCTACAACGAGCGTTTCAAAAGTATGTAAAAGTATATGCTTAACCGTGGGCACCCGGTAACTAACTTAACGTTTAATGTACCCCCTTAAAGTGCACTTGGCAAGTGCGTATAACCTCGAAGTATTAAACACTCGTTAAATGCTAGCGCTACTAGCCCGAGTGGGGATGTCAAACCCTATGGATCCATATCTAAGATTCGCGTTCACGGTTCAAAAACCAATGATTAAACGTTACCGAGCTAAAGGGAATGTTTCTGCCGTTATATAACCCACACATATATAAAGTTTAAGTACTCGTGCCTAGTATGTAAAACATAAAATCCGCATGTATTCTCAGTTCCCAAAATAAGTTAAAGTAAAAAGGGAAATGCTATAACTCACAATGATTAGTAGTAATGGTAAGGTAGTAGTCGGAAAGTGGTGTGCAAGTAACGGTCCAAACGTCCTCAACCTAAGTCAAATAGCACTAAGTCAATAAGTCGTCTCAAAAGGTTTACAAGTACGTAATTAAGGTCATAAGGGTCATCATCAATCATCATTAAACAAAAGGTAACAAGTAAGACTCGTTTATGAAAGTCGTTTAAAACAAAGGCTGACTTCGGTCAGTCACCACGGCCTCTACCCTTACTGAATTAAGGTGAGACCAGTGGTCATGGCTCCATCTATGAGTCCCTTAAGTGTGGTAAAATTTACAGAAGCAAACTCGTCTTGGTTTGACCGTGGCGACGGTCTAAGTGCGAGTAGGTCAGAAATTTCTGCACAACGTTAAAGGACATGGTAACGATCGGAGGGCCATAAATCCTAAACCGTAACTCGGATTAAGACGAGTCCTATATGAAAAGTTATCTACTCGAAAAGTTCTATCTAAAAATCAAGGTTAGAACAGCCCAGGTCTACTGGTCTGTTCCAGAAGCATCAGGTCAGTAGGTTTTGGACAGAACAGTGGGTTTTGGAGAGTTCCGGTTGTCTCGGTGCTTGATGTTCATCACGGTTCTCATCCTTGATGCGTATAGCTTCAAGTGTACAACTCGTTGATGTGTTAACATCATTTTGACCAAGGTTTGTCCATCATAACTCAAGTGCAAGTGTTGTAAGTGTTTGATGAACCAAGGTTACATGTAAGTTTATGAACAAGTTCATGAACACTAAGAAAAATCACAACCAAGTGTTGGATCCATGATACTTGCACCAAAGTGTAAGCTCTTGTTGGTTTCATGTCCTTGTTCAAATGTGTAGTAAGCAACTAACAATAAGAAATAAAGAAAATGAATGATAAGCCTAAACCAACCATGAAGGTGGTATTCTAGTAACATACAACAAACAAGAACACAAGTAACAATTATAAAGATTATAAACTTTAAATCTTTTGAAACAAAATATGTAGAACATAACTAGATAGATTATGTTCTTGAATGTTCTTGATAAATACAAGATATAAGTGAAGAATCAAACTAAAGAGTTGATTCTTGAAACATGTAAAGAAAGACAAGTAAGTAAGTAAGTAAACAACTTAGTAATCTACAAGTAATCAACCTTAAACAAGAACAAGTAACAATTTAACAACAAAGAATGATGATGAAGATGGATTGGAAATCGGTTTTGGTTGAAGAAAAAGAAGAGAAATAAAGTTCATACACTTACAAGAACAAGAGAGAATTTGAGAGAGAATGAAGCAAGTTTGTGTGTGTGTATTTGAGAGGGAAATGCAAGTAAGTTGTGAATGAAAAATGGAAACCAAAACACCTCTAAAAGTGACCAAGGGATTCGGCATTCTGCAGCAAAAACAAGGGGAAGAGGTTTGTTTGTTGGTCACTTGAATGAAAAGCTTGCAAAAGTTGGGTAAAAGGGTGGTGTTCATGGGGATAATGAGCCAACTATATTCCAATTCTATGTAACCAACTAGTTTAAGTTCAAGTATCATACTTACATGTAAACATGGGCTAGTTTAATCCATAATATAAGTAGGGTGGGCTTACACTAGTCCATTAACACTTAAAAGGCCCAAGTTGCAAGTAGTTAGCAAGTAATCCAATAAAAGTCCATCTTAAGCCCAAGTAACTAACTAAAAGCCTTAGTTAATTAAAATGATTAATAAAATTAATCATGAATGTAAATAATATCTTAAAATATTATTCGTGCAAGTTCCGGGTGTCACAAAGACGTTTCGGGCATTTAAAGTTCAAGTACGGGCAATTAAAGCAACATGTAAATGTAATAACATACATTCGTTTAATCAAGCGTATTAATAATAATAATTATTAATAAATAACGTTGGAAAAACCAGGGTCGTTACAACGAGGTTCCTTGATTTGAGCAATCGCACCCTCGTTGTCACAAAAGATCTCAAGAGGATCCTGAATGGAAGGGACCACTCCTAAGTCGTCGATGAATTTCTTCATCCATGCAGCTTCCTGAGCTACCAGTGAGGCGGCAATGTACTCCGACTCTGTAGTGGATAACGCAACAACCTCCTGTTTCGAACTCTTCCAAGAGACCGCACCTCCATTTAACGTGAAGACATAACCGGATTGTGATCGAGAATCATCTCGATCAGTTTGGAAACTCGCGTCCACGTAACCTTTTACAGCGAGTTCCTCCTCACCAGACCCATATATTAGAAACATATCCTTAGTTCTCCTAAGGTATTTCAATATACTTTAAACAGCAATCCAATGACTGTTTCCTGGGTTGTTCTGGTATCTACTTGTCAAGCTTAGAGCACATGACACATCCGGTCTAGTACATATCATTGCATACATGATAGACCCAATAGCAGATGCGTATGGGACTTTCTTCATTCTTTCTTGTTCATCTTTCGTGGTAGGACACTGAGATGAACTGAGAACGGTTCCTTTTTGAATAGGTACCAAACCTCTCTTGGAGTTTTCCATCTTGAACCTTTTCAAGATTTTATCAATGTATGTACTTTGACTTAAACATATCAATCTCTTGGATCTATTCCTATAGATCCCTATCCCCAAAATGTATTGTGCTTCTCCAAGATCCTTAATGGAGAAGCAACTCTTTAGCCAAGTTTTGACCTCTTGCATTGTGGTTATATCATTCCCAAATAATAATATATCATCCACATATAGCACAAGGAACATTCTAGAGCTCCCACTAGCCTTCTTGTATACACAAGCTTCATCACCATTTTTAATGAAGCCAAATTTCTTTGCCTCTTCATTAAAACGATGATTCCACATTCTAGATGCTTGTTTCAATCCGTAGATTGATTTCTTTAACTTGCATACCTTTTTAGGATTTTTCGGATCAACAAAACCTTCGGGCTGTACCATATAAACATCTTCCTCAAGATATCCATTTAGGAAAGCGGTTTTGACATCCATTTGCCATATTTCATAGTCATAGTGAGCAGCAATGGCAAATAATATCCTAATAGACTTTAGCATTGCCACTGGCGAAAAAGTTTCATCATAATCAATCCCTTGAGTTTGAGTGAAACCTTTTGCTACAAGTCTAGCTTTGTATGTATCCAAGTTTCCATGTATGTCGGTTTTCATTTTGAAAAGCCATTTGCAATCAACTGGCTTAGAGCTAGGAGGTTTCTCAACAAGTTCCCACACTTGGTTTTCATACATGGATTGCATCTCGGCGTTCATGGCTTCCTGCCATTTATCTTTATCAATCCTTGATAAAGCATCTTGGTAGTTTGTTGGTTCATCCAGATCAACCGTATAGCAACCATCTATGAGAAACCCATATCTCTCAGGAGGATTGCTAATCCTACCAGATCTATGAATGTCTTGTGTATTTTGATCATCTATTTGATCACTATCAACATTTTCATGTTGAGTGCTAGTGTCAACCAATTGTGTATCATCTACTTGATCTTGAACCTCTTCAAGATCTATCTTCCTTTCACTATTTCCTTCCATTAGGAACTTAGTTTCAAGGAATTCCGCCTTCCGAGCAACAAATACATTCTGCTCGGATGGATCATAGAAATAGTATCCCATATCATCCTTGGGATATCCTATGAAGATACACTTCGTGGATCGAGCATTCAACTTATTAGGGACGTAACGCTTAGGATAAGCTTCACATCCCCATACCTTTAAGTATGATAGAGATGGAGGTTTACCAAACCACATCTCGTGAGGAGTTCGTTCCACTTTCTTGGTTGGGGCCATATTTAAAATACGAGCCGCGGAGCTTAGACAATGAAAGGACCGGTCCTAATCCTCCCGGACGGAGTCATCAACAGTTGGTCCCATCGCGATGATCAACTCCAAATAATGTCCTTAAAATGAGCAAATGCACAGCGGAAGACTTAATTCGTACCTGAGAATAACATACTTTAAAACGTCAACATAAAGTTGGTGAGATATATAGGTTTGATGCTAGCAGCGTTATAACTATAGAACACAAGATTTCATATATAAACATTTTTAATAAAAATATTCTAAGTGGTTGAGCACTTGGTAACCATACTTAACATTTAATCACGTCGCATATTCCCTTTATTATGAAATCTTACTACACTGTACCAAGTATAGTCACGAAACGAAGTACTGTGCAACCGTTGAATACTGGTCGTCCAGTCCGGTTGGGGTTGTCAGGCCCGATAGATCTATCAACAGGATTCGCGTTTACAATACCGTTGTAAATATTAGTTACCAAGCTACAGGGAAGTATGCCAGTGGTACAACTCAACGTAGAATATATTTTTCAGTTACTTGTGTCCATAACGTAAATCATTTATAAAAACAGCGCATGTATTCTCAGCCCAAAAATATTTAAAGTTTAAAAGGGACTATATACTCACCATACTGTATTTTGTAGTAAAAATACATATATCATCACTGAACACGTATAGGGTTGGCCTTCGAATTCACGAACCTATACCAATTGTATATTTATTAATATACATAATCGTGATCGAACAAGTTTATATATTACCTTAAATTATATACTATATTTATTTAGTTTGTGTATATAATCAGAATGTTTAATATCTTTATAGTTATATTAATAAATAAATTACTTATATCGATTTTTATATATTAATGCTTGAAAATCAAAATAATGTATTAGAACTTATATTTATGTATATATTTATATATATATATATATATATATATATATATATATATATACTTTGATTTAAAATATACTTATATATTACTTATAACTTAATTATAATAACATTTTTATTACACAAGGTAGTATCTAATATTAATATAAATACTATTTATAATACTAACGTAGTGATAATAATAATAATAATAATAATAATAATAATAATAATAATAATAATAATAATAATAAATAATAATGATAATAGATAAATAAATAAAAGAAAACTACCTTAAGGACTCCAAAAATATATCAAACTGTCCAAGCTAGGAATCGAACCCAAGATGTCTCGCTACCTCACAAACACCCTAGCCATCTGCTCTGTTGTTGCTTTTCAATTTTTATACGCAGCCTATACTTAATCTAGTTCTTCGTTTTGAATCATTATCACTAATCATTATAAACACATTAACAGAAAACATAAACGGGCCTAGGCCCAACTTGTAAGCCCAGATAATTTAGAATCGTCCCAAAAATAATAAACCGCCCCTTCAGGGACTCGAACCCGGGACCTCTCGCTTACACCCTAACGCCTTAAACCATTGGGCTGTTGCCCATTTTCTGGTATATGATACAATCCGAAAATACATATCTAGTAACTGTTTCAGTCTTAGTTCATCTCCTTCCCAATTCCAAAACAAATCGACCGTGATCCCATCAGCAATCCATTTAAATTTTAAACTTAGTTTATTTCTGACTTTTACTGAATACATATTCATTTAAACATACACAAAAAAATATATATATAATCGATTTTTTTTTTTAAAAAAAAAAAAAAAAAAAAGAACCTGCTGTTCGTCGCAGGTACTGTTACCAAACCAAAAATTGATAATGATAATTAAAACGTGTTAGTTCAAACTTCCTACACGAAAGATGTTTAGAAACTCTTCTGTAAACATTATCAAATCTCAAATTCACTTAATTCGCAACACAGAGATCGAATTTAATTGAAGAACACCGTTTGACCTTATGTGTTCAAAAGTTTGACTTCCAAAATTAAGAATCGATATGAAAGATTAGTGTTTGATACTTTACAGACAGTTCAAGTGAAAGGTTTTAAACATTTTTGCATTTATAGAATTTTAATTAAAATAAAAAGTCGAAGATTTTGGGAATTGATACATGAACAGAGGATACCGACTGTTTCCAGTTTTATTTCATTCAGATGGAAGCTGTAAGAGACAGATGTAGTTGATATTTGATAGAGTAAATTTGATTCATATCGTAACAACAGATAAATCCTTGTTTTATAGCAGAGATCGTCGACATATCAAAAGGAAATCGAGCAGTGGTTAGGAAAAAAATTTACTCGATAGTGACAGATAACAAATAAATATTTATAAATTGATTTTTATAAAATACTGATTTCTTTAGAATCCTATGGTATATTTCGCAGGTATTAGTATTTATAATTAAATTTATTCGTATATATGTTTATATATATATATATATCATTATATATATATATTTATATATAACTGTATATTATAGATGTATATGTGTTTATATATATTTGCTTATATGTTTATCTATATAATATATGTAATTTATAAATAATGTTATTATCAATACAATATAATACTAGTATAATAATAAAATTATTATTAATAATATCGCATTACTATCAATTATATTAGTAATAATAATAATGACATCAACATAATAAATAAGAATAATAATACAGATATAATAATATTAATTAACTACTAACTATACATTTAATAATAAAAATCTTAATAATCATATTATTAATGTTAATAATAATAAAATGCATTATTTTCTAATAATCAAATTGATAACAATAATAACTTATAATAAGCATCTTTAATAATAATATTACTAATATTAACATATAGTTATGATTACAACTTTACTACAAATTAAATATAACAATTTATATTATATACTATATAACTACATCTATTGGTTATTTATTATTTATATATTTTATAAATGCTTTAATATAGAAATCTTTTATATCTAACTATCTATCAAATATCTATATATTTATCTTATTTGCTTAAATTTTGTTACCCTACATTTTTAATTCTAATTGATGACTGTATAAATATATTTTTATATTTACATTATTTATTACACATTGGTTCGTGAATCGTCGGAAATGGTCAAAGGTTAATTGATTACCTAAACATAGATTTCAAACTTTCTAGACTCAACATTACTGTTTTAGCTTATCGTGTCGGAAACATATAAAGATTAAGGTTTAAATTTGGTCGGAAATTTCCGGGTCGTTACAGTACCCACCCGTTAAAGAAATTTCGTCCCCGAAATTTGATAGAGGTTGTCATAAATAACAATAGGAATGTTTTCATGACGAATATGAGGTAATAATAGAGTTTTATCATTATTGAAGGATATGGATAAAACCATTCGATCGTGTGAAACGCACGAGTGAAGCTATCACCAAAAGAATGAAATGAATGAATATGGAATTGTTTTAACCGATGACATGATTAGAATTGATTTCCAGAATTTAAGGGATTTAAAGAAAATCTTATGTAACAAGATTTTGCTCTTCGGCGATTTAGGAAACAGAATCTCCTTTGATTAAATGCGGCAAATCTGTTGTGATTTCTTTGTCGGATATTTTATTTGTAAAACTACCCCCTTCGTTCCCTTATTTCCATATCCCACATCTTCTACTCTTTCTCCTATTTGCTGCGATTTATACTCTAGTTTCTATTTTGGAGCTTCATTCTTTCATTTCCTCTTCCCGTCCTCAAGCCAAGCGAGCAATGGTTCGGAATTCGTAGGTATAAGATTTGGAATGAACATGGCTAATGTTTTCAGAAAGGAATGGTAATGGTACGATTTTGATTTGTCAAATTACCAGAATATCCAGGAAAATAGAACTATCAAGATGATTTGTTCTTAATACGTTTCAGAATTGAATAGAATGTAAGTGCTGTGTAACATGGCACATGATGACGGTACTGTGAATCATCATATTCCATTAGAAACTTAACATGACTTACTGTAATATAATGAAGTTGATCAAGTTTCATTATATTATACTAATTCATGCATCAATTCCCAACACTACTTCAAAACATTTATATTTTAAACTTGAAGGTTTTAGAACTTAGAAACTAACGCAGTTTCTTTTATGTTGTAACGCAGATGTTACGGAGAGATAAATGATCCCAGATAAGAATAGTTGTGAAAATATATCAAGAAATATGGAGAATATGTATAACGGAAGATACGAAGATATCTTATAGTATCTAAGATAGGATGATGGTGATGAATATCATCTGGAAAGATTTAGAATAATGAGTAGGGTTCTTACTAATGATTTCAGCAGGCACTGAATCATTTGGATTCTTTGAAAGAAGATTCAGTTCTTGTATTTGTTCTTTGTTTCCTTCACGGTTAGCTCAATCCGTTTTTCATTACCAAATTTGCTATCGAGTGTTTCTAACACTTCCTTCTTTATCATCAACTTTTAACCATTAAGACCATCTACAACATGCTGCTTTGTCAGCATTTTCGAAGTTAACAGATCCGAGTCATCGGTTATCAAACCGAGGTGATTTCAGGAGCATTGTGTTTTTAGATGATTAAACGCTGATGGTAGTATGGTGGAATATAAAAGGTTCTCCGGTAACGACGGCGAAAGGGTACGTATATTTTGAGATTATAATAAAAGTAATCTTACTGAGAAATCGAAGTGGAGCTGTGACAAAATCAGCTTCTTAAAAAGGAATTGTGTGGTTGTTTTTGCTAATAAATGATAAGGAATTCGACGTGGATATGTTTTAACTAAAATTTTGGTTTCGAAAGTTTTTCAGATGCATAATGTATGCATAAATCTTTCTTCCGTAGACGAGGTGCGGCTGGTTCAACTTCTCGATCGATGTGTTTTCAAGAATCATGAAAAGATTTGAACGCGGATTGTAATTGTCGAGGTACCAATGAGGTTTAAGATGAAATCAAGTGGCAAACTTGAAGAATTGTTTAGTTTCATATGTTATAATCAATATTTTAATTCATTTTTAATCGTCCAAAGTTAGCAGTCCAATAGTCCGATATTTCAATAGTTCAATGATTCATATATAATTTAATATTTAATATTCGAATTAAATAATACGTATCGTGACCCGTGTACCGGTCTCAGTGTCGATCACAACTCAAAGTATATATATTATTTGAGAATCAACCTCAACCCTGTATAGCTAACTCCCGCATTACTGCATATAGAGTGTCTATGGTTATTCCAAATAATATATACAGATGCGTCGATATGATATGTCAAAACCTTGTATACGTGTCCCGATATTTAAAGGGCGTAAAATAAATAACAGAAATTAAATGACGATAAATAAAATTGCGAGAATGTAAATTGCGATAAATTAAATGTTAATCAGTTAGCTGGGAACAGTTAGCCGGAACAGTTAGCGTGAAATCCTATCACAATTCCAATTAATTAATTCGTTTGTTTCTAACAATTTTTATTTTTGTCCAATGTTTTCTTCGTTATGCCACTTGTTGGATTCTGATAGGTCAAAATCCAAATATGAAATTTGAATAGAAATGGTTATTCTGTGGTGAACGGATACGTATATCGGTAGTTGTAAGTAGGATAGTAAATGATCGTTGAATCAGATTCGAAGAATGTACAGTGTAACTTATCAATGTGAATTCTAAATATTCCTCGGGTACTACCCACCCGTTAAAATATTCTCATCATTAACAGTTTGTACGAAAGAAGTTTTAATTACAATCTTTATGAAAATATACTTGCATATATATTTTCTTCGAATGTAATTATGAATTTAATGAGTCAATAAGATATTAAACTCATTTGATTTATCATTAGTACTGGATTACATGATCTCTAAAACATTAGAGATTACGTGATTGCCATGTCGAACGAAGATATATGAGGTAAAACATAAAGCGAAAGTAATCGATTTAGAATAATATGTCAAACAAAAATTTAGTAGATAGAATGATACGTAGAACGGTGACTATACTCAAGGTATAGTTTATGACATTGAGGTTTACGACGCGGTTGTGGCTGCTGCTGGTGTTTGTAACCGTCGCACCATATTTTCCATAGCCGTCACACGAGCGCGAAGTTTATTAACTTATGCTTGTACACCGGGATGATTGGCGATTGAAGCGAGCGGATGTATAATATTCAGAATATGAAATGATATGTAATTATGATGAGATATCTGTAAAAAGGGGAAAAGAAATGATTTCTCGAACAGGTTCGTCGGTAAGTGTTTCAGGTTTATCGCCAAAAGGATAATTTAGTGGATGGAAAGGTTCCTCAATGTGAAATGATTTTCGGATGTCGTATGATATTCTAACTATATAGAATATCTATATATATTACCAAAAATTTCATAGACTTCAAAGGAATTTACGGCATATGTCCGGCAAATCTAGGATGCGCTAAGATATGAATTTTTGTCTATACACTATCGATGCACTAAATGCAGTAAGACGTGTCTAGACTAAAGAATGATAGGCAGGCAATTCCCTAAGGATGATAAGCAGATGATTTCCGACTAGAAATGATAAGCAAAACTTTTGACAGGCAGACACAGTCAAAGTCCAGACTCACTAATGTATCCTAACACTACCAGTTAGACACACTAATGCAAGGCCTGGTTCACTAAGACCAACGCTCTGATACCAACTGAAAGGACCGGTCCTAATCCTCCCGGACGGAGTCATCAACAGTTGGTCCCATCGCGATGATCAACTCCAAATAATGTCCTTAAAATGAGCAAATGCACAGCGGAAGACTTAATTCGTACCTGAGAATAACATACTTTAAAACGTCAACATAAAGTTGGTGAGATATATAGGTTTGATGCTAGCAGCGTTATAACTATAGAACACAAGATTTCATATATAAACATTTTTAATAAAAATATTCTAAGTGGTTGAGCACTTGGTAACCATACTTAACATTTAATCACGTCGCATATTCCCTTTATTATGAAATCTTACTACACTGTACCAAGTATAGTCACGAAACGAAGTACTGTGCAACCGTTGAATACTGGTCGTCCAGTCCGGTTGGGGTTGTCAGGCCCGATAGATCTATCAACAGGATTCGCGTTTACAATACCGTTGTAAATATTAGTTACCAAGCTACAGGGAAGTATGCCAGTGGTACAACTCAACGTAGAATATATTTTTCAGTTACTTGTGTCCATAACGTAAATCATTTATAAAAACAGCGCATGTATTCTCAGCCCAAAAATATTTAAAGTTTAAAAGGGACTATATACTCACCATACTGTATTTTGTAGTAAAAATACATATATCATCACTGAACACGTATAGGGTTGGCCTTCGAATTCACGAACCTATACCAATTGTATATTTATTAATATACATAATCGTGATCGAACAAGTTTATATATTACCTTAAATTATATACTATATTTATTTAGTTTGTGTATATAATCAGAATGTTTAATATCTTTATAGTTATATTAATAAATAAATTACTTATATCGATTTTTATATATTAATGCTTGAAAATCAAAATAATGTATTAGAACTTATATTTATGTATATATTTATATATATATATATATATATACTTTGATTTAAAATATACTTATATATTACTTATAACTTAATTATAATAACATTTTTATTACACAAGGTAGTATCTAATATTAATATAAATACTATTTATAATACTAACGTAGTGATAATAATAATAATAATAATAATAATAATAATAATAATAATAATAATAATAATAATAATAATAATAAATAATAATGATAATAGATAAATAAATAAAAGAAAACTACCTTAAGGACTCCAAAAATATATCAAACTGTCCAAGCTAGGAATCGAACCCAAGATGTCTCGCTACCTCACAAACACCCTAGCCATCTGCTCTGTTGTTGCTTTTCAATTTTTATACGCAGCCTATACTTAATCTAGTTCTTCGTTTTGAATCATTATCACTAATCATTATAAACACATTAACAGAAAACATAAACGGGCCTAGGCCCAACTTGTAAGCCCAGATAATTTAGAATCGTCCCAAAAATAATAAACCGCCCCTTCAGGGACTCGAACCCGGGACCTCTCGCTTACACCCTAACGCCTTAAACCATTGGGCTGTTGCCCATTTTCTGGTATATGATACAATCCGAAAATACATATCTAGTAACTGTTTCAGTCTTAGTTCATCTCCTTCCCAATTCCAAAACAAATCGACCGTGATCCCATCAGCAATCCATTTAAATTTTAAACTTAGTTTATTTCTGACTTTTACTGAATACATATTCATTTAAACATACACAAAAATATATATATATAATCGATTTTTTTTTTTTTAAAAAAAAAAAAAAAAAAAGAACCTGCTGTTCGTCGCAGGTACTGTTACCAAACCAAAAATTGATAATGATAATTAAAACGTGTTAGTTCAAACTTCCTACACGAAAGATGTTTAGAAACTCTTCTGTAAACATTATCAAATCTCAAATTCACTTAATTCGCAACACAGAGATCGAATTTAATTGAAGAACACCGTTTGACCTTATGTGTTCAAAAGTTTGACTTCCAAAATTAAGAATCGATATGAAAGATTAGTGTTTGATACTTTACAGACAGTTCAAGTGAAAGGTTTTAAACATTTTTGCATTTATAGAATTTTAATTAAAATAAAAAGTCGAAGATTTTGGGAATTGATACATGAACAGAGGATACCGACTGTTTCCAGTTTTATTTCATTCAGATGGAAGCTGTAAGAGACAGATGTAGTTGATATTTGATAGAGTAAATTTGATTCATATCGTAACAACAGATAAATCCTTGTTTTATAGCAGAGATCGTCGACATATCAAAAGGAAATCGAGCAGTGGTTAGGAAAAAAATTTACTCGATAGTGACAGATAACAAATAAATATTTATAAATTGATTTTTATAAAATACTGATTTCTTTAGAATCCTATGGTATATTTCGCAGGTATTAGTATTTATAATTAAATTTATTCGTATATATGTTTATATATATATATATATCATTATATATATATATTTATATATAACTGTATATTATAGATGTATATGTGTTTATATATATTTGCTTATATGTTTATCTATATAATATATGTAATTTATAAATAATGTTATTATCAATACAATATAATACTAGTATAATAATAAAATTATTATTAATAATATCGCATTACTATCAATTATATTAGTAATAATAATAATGACATCAACATAATAAATAAGAATAATAATACAGATATAATAATATTAATTAACTACTAACTATACATTTAATAATAAAAATCTTAATAATCATATTATTAATGTTAATAATAATAAAATGCATTATTTTCTAATAATCAAATTGATAACAATAATAACTTATAATAAGCATCTTTAATAATAATATTACTAATATTAACATATAGTTATGATTACAACTTTACTACAAATTAAATATAACAATTTATATTATATACTATATAACTACATCTATTGGTTATTTATTATTTATATATTTTATAAATGCTTTAATATAGAAATCTTTTATATCTAACTATCTATCAAATATCTATATATTTATCTTATTTGCTTAAATTTTGTTACCCTACATTTTTAATTCTAATTGATGACTGTATAAATATATTTTTATATTTACATTATTTATTACACATTGGTTCGTGAATCGTCGGAAATGGTCAAAGGTTAATTGATTACCTAAACATAGATTTCAAACTTTCTAGACTCAACATTACTGTTTTAGCTTATCGTGTCGGAAACATATAAAGATTAAGGTTTAAATTTGGTCGGAAATTTCCGGGTCGTTACAGACAATAACCCCAAAATGATAGAGGCAACGAGCTTCTTGCCATCATAGATCGAACCATATCCATTAGGGTTCGGTTCCTCCTTTCGGAAACTCCATTAAGTTGGGGTGTTCCGGGTGGAGTAAGTTGTGAGATAATCCCACAACTCCTAAGATGATCTTGGAAGGCATCGCTTAGGTATTCACCTCCTCTATCGGTACGAAGTACCTTAATTGTCCTATTGAGTTGATTTTGTACTTCGTTTTGATATTCTTTGAATGCTTCAAACGTTTCGTCCTTGTGTCTTAATAAGTAGACATATCCGAAACGACTAAAGTCATCAATGAAAGTAACAAAGTATCTTTCACCATTCCTAGTCATGGGTTTAAAGGGTCCACATACATCCGAATGTATTAATCTCAATAAATCTTTAGCCCTTTCATAGGTTCCTTTGAAAGGTGCTTTAGTCATCTTGCCTTGTAAACAAGATTCACATACTTCAAACGAATCCATTTCATTTGATTTCAAAAGTCCATTCTTTTGAAGTGTATGTATTCGGTTCTTGTTTATGTGACCAAGGCGACAATGCCATAAGTAGGAATCACTCAAATCCCTTTTGAGTTTCTTGGTGCTTATATGGTACATTGAGCTACTAGATGATGTGTCATCATGAACCAATTCATAAATCCCATTTGAAGGTGAAGCCTTGAAATAGAATACATTATCTAAATAAATATGGATATCATCATTAACAAAATTAAGATTAAAACCACATTGTTTCAAACGGGAAATGGAAATAATGTTTCGACATAAATCGGGTGCATACAAAACATCTTTCAAAATAAGTTCCAAACCACTTGGAAGCTTTAACACAAAGTCTCCTTGAGCCTTCACTTGCACTTTGGCTCCATTACCCATGTAGAGACTTGATGTTCCCGTTTGCTTGCTACTTCTTTTGAACCCCTGCAATGAATTGCAAATGTGAGTTCCACATCCAGTGTCTAATACCCATGTATTAGAAGAAGTAATACTAAGCTCTATATATACCATATATATATTACCTGAGGTTTGCCCTGCATCCCTCTTGTCCTTCAACTCCTTAAGATAAACCGGACAGTTTCGTTTCCAATGACCCATCTCACCGCAACCGAAACATGGGTCTTCCTTGGGGTTTGCCTTCTCGGCTACCTTTTGCTTCTTAGCCTTGTTGATAGTTGGGGTAACCATCTTCCCTTTCCCTTTGCCCTGATAGGCGGGTCCTTTTCTCTTAGCCACCTTTGGCTTAGAGGTCTTACTTTTGGACCCACCTTGATCGATTGCTAACACGGGTAAAGCCCTTTTACCCATGCTAGTTTCCGCCGTTCTAAGCATACCGTGAAGCTCACCTATGCTCTTATCCATCCCATTCATATTGTAATTAATTACAAATTGATCAAACCTTTTTGATAGGGAGTTAAGGATAAGATCGGTGGCTAACTCATTGGATATGTTTAGGTTAAGTCGGTTAGCACGATCGATAAGGCTTTTCATCTTGAGTACATAAGATGAAACCGATTGGGTATCGTCCATACGACAAGCATGTAGCGCCCGAACCGTTTCGAAGCGCTCGACACGCGCTTGTTGGAGGAACATCTCCTTCAATTGTGTTATCATGTCGTATGCACTATGGTGCTCTAAATCCTTTTGGAGTTCGGGTATCATAGTCCCAAGCATTAAGCATGAGACTTGAAGGGAGTCGTGGCAATACTTATCGTAAGAGGCCATTGCTGAAATGTCCCGTTCTTATTGATTAAAAACGTTCCATATTAATTGATTTCGTTGCGAGGTTTTGACCTCTATATGAGACGTTTTTCAAAGACTGCATTCATTTTAAAACAAACCATAACCTTTATTTCATCAATAAAGGTTTAAAAAGCTTTACGTAGATTATCAAATAATGATAATCTAAAATATCCTGTTTACACACGACCATTACATAATGGTTTACAATACAAATATGTTACAACAAAATAAGTTTCTTGAATGCAGTTTTTTCATAATATCATACAAGCATGGACTCCAAATCTCGTCCTTATTTAAGTATGCGACAGCGGAAGCTCTTAATAATCACCTGAGAATAAACATGCTTAAAACGTCAACAAAAATTTTGGTGAGTTATAGGTTTAACCTATATATATCAAATCATAATATTAGACCACAAGATTTCATATTTCAATACACATCCCATACATAGAGATAAAAATCATTCATATGGTGAACACCTGGTAACCGACATTAACAAAATGCATATATAAGAATATCCCCATCATTCCGGGACACCCTTCGGATATGATATAAATTTCGAAGTACTAAAGCATCCGGTACTTTGGATGGGGCTTGTTGGGCCCAATAGATCTATCTTTAGGATTCGCGTCAATTAGGGTGTCTGTTCCCTAATTCTTAGATTACCAGACTTAATAAAAAGGGGCATATTCGATTTCGATAATTCAACCATAGAATGTAGTTTCACGTACTTGTGTCTATTTTGTAAATCATTTATAAAACCTGCATGTATTCTCATCCCAAAAATATTAGATTTTAAAAGTGGGACTATAACTCACTTTCACAGATTTTTACTTCGTCGGGAAGTAAGACTTGGCCACTGGTTGATTCACGAACCTATAACAATATATACATATATATCAAAGTATGTTCAAAATATATTTACAACACTTTTAATATATTTTGATGTTTTAAGTTTATTAAGTCAGCTGTCCTCGTTAGTAACCTACAACTAGTTGTCCACAGTTAGATGTACAGAAATAAATCGATAAATATTATCTTGAATCAATCCACGACCCAGTGTATACGTATCTCAGTATTGATCACAACTCAAACTATATATATTTTGGAATCAACCTCAACCCTGTATAGCTAACTCCAACATTTACATATAGAGTGTCTATGGTTGTTCCGAAATATATATAGATGTGTCGACATGATAGGTCGAAACATTGTATACGTGTCTATGGTATCTCAAGATTACATAATATATAATACAAGTTGATTAAGTTATGGTTGGAATAGATTTGTTACCAATTTTCACGTAGCTAAAATGAGAAAAATTATCCAATCTTGTTTTACCCATAACTTCTTCATTTTAAATCCGTTTTGAGTGAATCAAATTGCTATGGTTTCATATTGAACTCTATTTTATGAATCTAAACAAAAAAAGTATAGGTTTCTAGTCGGAAAAATAAGTTACAAGTCGTTTTTGTAAAGGTAGTCATTTCAGTCGAAAGAACGACGTCTAGATGACCATTTTAGAAAACATACTTCCACTTTGAGTTTAACCATAATTTTTGGATATAGTTTCATGTTCATAATAAAAATCATTTTCTCAGAATAACAACTTTTAAATCAAAGTTTATCATAGTTTTTAATTAACTAACCCAAAACAGCCCGCGGTGTTACTACGACGGCGTAAATCCGATTTTACGGTGTTTTTCGTGTTTCCAGGTTTTAAATCATTAAGTTAGCATATCATATAGATATAGAACATGTGTTTAGTTGATTTTAAAAGTCAAGTTAGAAGGATTAACTTTTGTTTGCGAACAAGTTTAGAATTAACTAAACTATGTTCTAGTGATTACAAGTTTAAACCTTCGAATAAGATAGCTTTATATGTATGAATCGAATGATGTTATGAACATCATTACTACCTTAAGTTCCTTGGATGAACCTACTGGAAAATAGAAAAATGGATCTAGCTTCAATGGATCCTTGGATGGCTCAAAGTTCTTGAAGCAAAATCATGACACGAAAACAAGTTCAAGTAAGATCATCACTTGAAATAAGATTGTTATAGTTATAGAAATTGAACCAAAGTTTGAATATGATTATTACCTTGTATTAGAATGATAACCTACTGTAAGAAACAAAGATTTCTTGAGGTTGGATGATCACCTTACAAGATTGGAAGTGAGCTAGCAAACTTGAAAGTATTCTTGATTTTATGAAACTAGAACTTTTGGAATTTATGAAGAACACTTAGAACTTGAAGATAGAACTTGAGAGAGTTCAATTAGATGAAGAAAATTGAAGAATGAAAGTGTTTGTAGGTGTTTTTGGTCGTTGGTGTATGGATTAGATATAAAGGATATGTAATTTTGTTTTCATGTAAATAAGTCATGAATGATTACTCATATTTTTGTAATCTTATGAGATATTTCATGCTAGTTGCCAAATGATGGTTCCCACATGTGTTAGGTGACTCACATGGGCTGCTAAGAGCTGATCATTGGAGTGTATATACCAATAGTACATACATCTAAAAGCTGTGTATTGTACGAGTACGAATACGGGTGCATACGAGTAGAATTGTTGATGAAACTGAACGAGAATGTAATTGTAAGCATTTTTGTTAAGTAGAAGTATTTTGATAAGTGTATTGAAGTCTTTCAAAAGTGTATAAATACATATTAAAACACTACATGTATATACATTTTAACTGAGTCGTTAAGTCATCGTTAGTCGTTACATGTAAGTGTTGTTTTGAAACCTTTAGGTTAACGATCTTGTTAAATGTTGTTAACCCAATGTTTATAATATCAAAAGAGATTTTAAATTATTATATTATCATGATATTATGATGTACGAATATCTCTTAATATGATATATATACATTAAATGTCGTTACAACGATAAACGTTACATATATGTCTCGTTTCAAAATCATTAAGTTAGTAGTCTTGTTTTTACATATGTAGTTCATTGTTAATATAATTAATGATATGTTTACTTATCATAATATCATGTTAACTATATATATAACCATATATATGTCATCATATAGTATTTTTACAAGTTTTAACGTTCGTGAATCACCGGTCAACTTGGGTGGTCAATTGTCTATATGAAACCTATTTCAATTAATCAAGTCTTAACAAGTTTGATTGCTTAACATGTTGGAAACATTTAATCATGTAAACATCAATCTCAATTAATGTATATAAACATGGAAAAGTTCGGGTCACTACAGTACCTACCCGTTAAATAAATTTCGTCCCGAAATTTTAAGCTGTTGAAGGTGTTGACGAATCTTCTGGAAATAGATGCGGGTATTTCTTCTTCATCTGATCTTCACGCTCCCAGGTGAACTCGGGTCCTCTACGAGCATTCCATCGAACCTTAACAATTGGTATCTTGTTTTGCTTAAGTCTTTTAACCTCACGATCCATTATTTCGACGGGTTCTTCGATGAATTGGAGTTTTTCGTTGATTTGGATTTCATCTAACGGAATAGTGAGATCTTCTTTAGCAAAACATTTCTTCAAATTCGAGACGTGGAATGTGTTATGTACAGCCGCGAGTTGTTGAGGTAACTCAAGTCGGTAAGCTACTGGTCCGACACGATCAATAATCTTGAATGGTCCAATATACCTTGGATTTAATTTCCCTCGTTTACCAAATCGAACAACGCCTTTCCAAGGTGAAACTTTAAGCATGACCATCTCTCCAATTTCAAATTCTATATCTTTTCTTTTAATGTCAGCGTAGCTCTTTTGTCGACTTTGGGCGGTTTTCAACCGTTGTTGAATTTGGATGATCTTCTCGGTAGTTTCTTGTATAATCTCCGGACCCGTAATCTGTCTATCCCCCACCTCACTCCAACAAATCGGAGACCTGCACTTTCTACCATAAAGTGCTTCAAACGGCGCCATCTCAATGCTTGAATGGTAGCTGTTGTTGTAGGAAAATTCTGCTAACGGTAGATGTCGATCCCAACTGTTTCCGAAATCAATAACACATGCTCGTAGCATGTCTTCAAGCGTTTGTATCGTCCTTTCGCTCTGCCCATAAGTTTGTGGATGATAGGCAGTACTCATGTCTAGACGAGTTCCTAATGCTTGCTGTAATGTCTGCCAGAATCTTGAAATAAATCTGCCATCCCTATCAGAGATAATAGAGATTGGTATTCCATGTCTGGAGATGACTTCCTTCAAATACAGTCGTGCTAACTTCTCCATCTTGTCATCTTCTCTTATTGGTAGGAAGTGTGCTGATTTGGTGAGACGATCAACTATTACCCAAATAGTATCAAAACCACTTGCAGTCCTTGGCAATTTAGTGATGAAATCCATGGTAATGTTTTCCCATTTCCATTCTGGGATTTCGGGTTGTTGAAGTAGACCTGATGGTTTCTGATGCTCAGCTTTGACCTTAGAACACGTCAAACATTCTCCTACGTATTTAGCAACATCGGCTTTCATACCCGGCCACCAAAAATGTTTCTTGAGATCCTTGTACATCTTCCCCGTTCCAGGATGTATTGAGTATCTGGTTTTATGAGCTTCTCTAAGTACCATTTCTCTCATATCTCCAAATTTTGGTACCCAAATCCTTTCAGCCCTATACCGGGTTCCGTCTTCCCGAATATTAAGATGCTTCTCCGATCCTTTGGGTATTTCATCCTTTAAATTTCCCTCTTTTAAAACTCCTTGTTGCGCCTCCTTTATTTGAGTAGTAAGGTTATTATGAATCATTATATTCATAGATTTTACTCGAATGGGTTCTCTGTCCTTCCTGCTCAAGGCATCGGCTACCACATTTGCCTTCCCCGGGTGGTAACGAATCTCAAAGTCGTAATCATTCAATAATTCAATCCACCTACGCTGCCTCATATTCAGTTGTTTCTGATTAAATATGTGTTGAAGACTTTTGTGGTCGGTATATATAATACTTTTGACCCCATATAAGTAGTGCCTCCAAGTCTTTAATGCAAAAACAACCGCGCCTAATTCCAAATCATGCGTCGTATAATTTTGTTCGTGAATCTTCAATTGTCTAGACGCATAAGCAATCACCTTCGTTCGTTGCATTAATACACAACCGAGACCTTGCTTTGATGCGTCACAATAAATCACAAAATCATCATTCCCTTCAGGCAATGACAATATAGGTGCCGTAGTTAGCTTTTTCTTCAATAACTGAAACGCTTTCTCTTGTTCATCATTCCATTCAAATTTCTTCCCTTTATGCGTTAATGCAGTCAAGGGTTTTGCTATTCTGGAAAAGTCTTGGATGAACCTTCTGTAGTAACCAGCTAGTCCTAAAAACTGGCGTATGTGTTTCGGAGTTTTCGGGGTTTCCCACTTTTCAACAGTTTCTATCTTTGCCGGATCCACCTTAATACCTTCTTTGTTCACTATGTGACCGAGGAATTGAACTTCTTCCAACCAAAATGCACACTTTGAAAACTTAGCGTACAATTCTTCCTTCCTCAATACTTCTAACACCTTTCTCAAATGTTCACCGTGTTCTTGGTCATTCTTTGAGTAAATAAGTATGTCATCAATGAAAACAATGACAAACTTGTCAAGGTAGGGTCCACACACTCGGTTCATAAGGTCCATGAACACAGCTGGTGCATTAGTTAAACCAAACGGCATGACCATAAACTCATAATGACCGTAACGTGTTCTGAAAGCAGTCTTTGGAATATCATCTTCTTTCACCCGCATTTGATGATACCCGGAACGTAAGTCAATCTTTGAATAAACAGACGAGCCTTGTAGTTGATCAAATAAGTCATCAATTCTCGGTAGTGGGTAGCGGTTCTTGATGGTAAGTTTGTTCAACTCTCGGTAGTCGATACACAACCTGAATGTACCATCTTTCTTCTTGACAAACAAAACAGGAGCTCCCCACGGTGATGTGCTTGGTCGAATGAAACCACGCTCTAAAAGTTCTTGTAATTGGCTTTGCAGTTCTTTCATCTCGCTGGGTGCGAGTCTGTAAGGAGCACGAGCTATTGGTGCAGCTCCTGGTACAAGATCTATTTGAAATTCAACGGATCGATGTGGGGGTAGTCCCGGTAATTCTTTCGGAAATACATCGGGAAATTCTTTTGCGACGGGAACATCATTGATGCTCTTTTCTTCAGTTTGTACTTTCTCGACGTGTGCTAGAACAGCATAGCAACCTTTTCTTATTAGTTTTTGTGCCTTCAAATTACTAATAAGATGTAGCTTCGTGTTGCCCTTTTCTCCGTACACCATTAAGGGTTTTCCTTTTTCTCGTATAATGCGAATTGCATTTTTGTAACAACCGATCTCTGCTTTCACTTCTTTCAACCAGTCCATACCGATTATCACATCAAAACTCCCTAACTCTACTGGTATCAAGTCAATCTTAAATGTTTCGCTAACCAGTTTAATTTCTCGATTCCGACATATATTATCTGCTGAAATTAATTTACCATTTGCTAATTCGAGTAAAAATTTACTATCCAAAGGCGTCAATGGACAACTTAATTTAGCACAAAAATCTCTACTCATATAGCTTCTATCCGCACCCGAATCAAATAAAACGTAAGCAGATTTATTGTCAATAAGAAACGTACCCGTAACAAGCTCTGGGTCTTCTTGTGCCTCTACCGCATTAATATTGAAAACTCTTCCGCGGCCTTGTCCATTCGTGTTCTCCTGGTTCGGGCAATTTCTAATAATGTGGCCCGGTTTTCCACATTTATAACAAACTACATTGGCATAACTTGCTCCGACACTACTTGCTCCGCCATTACTCGTTCCGACACCATTTGTTCCTTTCGTTCTATTAACCCCTGGTCCGTAGACCTCACACTTCGCCGCGCTATGACCATTTCTTTTACACTTGTTGCAAAATTTGGTGCAGAACCCCGAGTGATTCTTTTCACACCTTTGGCATAGCTGCTTCTGATTGTTGTTGTTGTTGCGGTTATTATTGTTGTTGGGATGATTGTTGTAGTTGTTGTTGTTGTTGTTGTTGTTGGGCCGTTTGTTGTAGTTGCGATTGATGTTGCGATTGTTGGGATAATTGTTGCGATTATTGTTGTAATTGCTGTTGTTGTTGTATTGGTGATTCTTATCACCGTTTTCCTCCCACTTTCTTTTGACTTGCTTCACATTGGCCTCTTCAGCAGTCTGTTCTTTAATTCTTTCTTCAATCTGGTTCACTAGTTTGTGAGCCATTCTACATGCCTGTTGTATGGAGGCGGGCTCGTGTGAACTTATATCTTCTTGGATTCTTTCCGGTAATCCTTTCACAAACGCGTCGATCTTCTCTTCCTCATCTTCGAATGCTCCCGGACACAATAGGCACAATTCTGTGAATCGTCTTTCGTACGTGGTAATATCAAATCCTTGGGTTCGTAACCCTCTAAGTTCTGTCTTGAGCTTATTGACCTCGGTTCTGGGACGGTACTTCTCGTTCATCAAGTGCTTGAATGCTGACCACGGTAGTGCGTACGCATCGTCTTGTCCCACTTGCTCTAGATAGGTATTCCACCATGTTAACGCAGAACCTGTGAAGGTATGCGTAGCGTACTTCACTTTGTCCTCTTCAGTACACTTACTTATGGCAAACACCGATTCGACCTTCTCGGTCCATCGTTTCAATCCAATCGGTCCTTCGGTTCCATCAAATTCCAAAGGTTTGCAGGCAGTGAATTCTTTGTAGGTGCATCCTACACGATTTCCTGTACTGCTAGATCCAAGGTTATTGTTGGTATGTAGCGCAGCCTGTACTGCGGCTATGTTTGAAGCTAGAAAAGTACGGAATTCCTCTTCATTCATATTCACGGTGTGTCGAGTAGTCGGTGCCATTTCCTTCAAAATAGTTAAATGGAACAAGTTAATCATACAGAATATTAAGAGTAGTTAATAGTATTTCGTAGCATAATATGAACTCATTTATAAAAGCTTTTTCTTCATATTAGCGTTTTATAAGTTTAAATTCGGGTAGTACCTACCCGTTAAGTTCATACTTAGTAGCTAATATACAATTCAACTACTACAATTCTATATGAAAAACTGATTGTAATAATATTTCGCGTTCAAACTTTTATACAATATTTTACCAACTTACAATACCGCTTATTTTACATAAAGCATGAAATATAGCACACAATAACTTTGATACAAGATAG
This sequence comes from Rutidosis leptorrhynchoides, assembly GCF_046630445.1. Classification (NCBI taxonomy): domain Eukaryota; kingdom Viridiplantae; phylum Streptophyta; class Magnoliopsida; order Asterales; family Asteraceae; genus Rutidosis; species Rutidosis leptorrhynchoides. Next base: position 208,655,929 of record NC_092340.1, read on the forward strand.
TTGTGAAGACAATTCTAGCTAGTACACAAGTCGTTCGGCAAAGGCAATAAAGACACGTAATTCATACGTCCAGAAACAAGTCATGCATTCTGGTTTTACTAGGACTACTTCCCATCCTTGGTCTTGTGCAACATAACCGTTATGGCCGTTGATAAGACAGCGTGTTGTAACGTCATCAAAGGGACGAGGGTTACGTAATGTCCAACAGTCCCGTAATAATCTAAAAACCTCATTTCTTACCCCAATTACCGACTCCGTCACTTGTGGAAACGTTTTGTTTAATAGTTGTAGCCCGATATTCTTGTTCTCACTTTGGTGAGAAGCGAACATTACTAATCCGTAAGCATAACATGCTTCTTTATGTTGCATGTTAGCCGCTTTTTCTAAATCACGAAGTCCAATATTCGGATATATTGAGTCAAAATAATTTCTTAACCCGTTGCGTAAAATAGCATTTGGGTTCCCCGCAATATATGCGTCAAAGTAAACACATCGTAATTTATGGGTTTCCCAATGTGATATCCCCCATCTTTCAAACGAAAGTCTCTTATAAACCAAGACATTCTTGGAACGTTCTTCGAATGTCTTACAAACTGATCTCGCCTTAAATAGTTGTGCCGAAGAATTCTGGCCGACTCTAGACAAGATTTCATCAATCATGTCTCCGGGTAGGTCTCTTAAAATATTGGGTTGTCTATCCATTTTGTGTTTTTAAACTGTAAAATAGACAAGAGTTAGATTCATAAAAAAATACTTATTAATACAAGCAATTTTTACATATATCATAAAGCATAAGAACACTATATTCCATATATTACACCACACGAATACAACTATCTTATTCCGACTCGCTCGTTTCTTCTTCTTCGGTTTTGGTTCGTTTTGCCAAGTTTCTAGGGATATATGATGTTCCCCTAATACGAGCCATCGTTGTCCACATTGGTTTAGAAAAACCTGGTGGTTTAGAGGTTCCCGGGTCATTGTTACAACTTAAGGACTTCGGGGGTTGACGATACATATAAAGTTCATCGGGGTTGGAATTAGATTTCTCTATTTTTATGCCCTTTCCCTTATTATTTTCTTTTGCCTTTTTAAATTCAGTTGGGGTAATTTCTATAACATCATCGGAATTCTCGTCGAAATCCGATTCATCGGAGAATTGGTAATCCTCCCAATATTTTGCTTCCTTGGCGGAAACACCATTGACCATAATTAACTTTGGTCGGTTGGTTGAGGATTTTCTTTTACTTAACCGTTTTATTATTTCCCCCACCGGTTCTATTTCTTCATCCGGTTCCGATTCTTCTTCCGGTTCCTCTTCGGGAACTTGTGAATCAGTCCACAAATCATTCCAATTTACATTTGACTCTTCATTATTATTAGGTGAGTCAATGGGACTTGTTCTAGAGGTAGACATCTATCACATAATATCAAACACGTTAAGAGATTAATATATCACATAATATTCATATGTTAAAAATATATAGTTTCCAACAAAAATGTTAAGCAATCATTTTTAAAGAAAACACGGTCGAAGTCCAGACTCACTAATGCATCCTAACAAACTCGATAAGACACACTAATGCAAATTTTCTGGTTCTCTAAGACCAACGCTCGGATACCAACTGAAATGTCCCGTTCTTATTGATTAAAAACGTTCCATATTAATTGATTTCGTTGCGAGGTTTTGACCTCTATATGAGACGTTTTTCAAAGACTGCATTCATTTTAAAACAAACCATAACCTTTATTTCATCAATAAAGGTTTAAAAAGCTTTACGTAGATTATCAAATAATGATAATCTAAAATATCCTGTTTACACACGACCATTACATAATGGTTTACAATACAAATATGTTACAACAAAATAAGTTTCTTGAATGCAGTTTTTTCATAATATCATACAAGCATGGACTCCAAATCTCGTCCTTATTTAAGTATGCGACAGCGGAAGCTCTTAATAATCACCTGAGAATAAACATGCTTAAAACGTCAACAAAAATGTTGGTGAGTTATAGGTTTAACCTATATATATCAAATCATAATAATTGTGAAGACCCGTCCTAATCCATCCGGACGAAGTCCATATCGATTATAAACGATTCACAACAGTTGATTACATCGCGAGATACTTGACCTCTATATGATACATTTTACAAACATTGCATTCGTTTTTGAAAAGACAAACTTTCATTACATCGAAAGTTGACAGGCATGCATACCATTTCATAATATATCCAACTATAATTGACTTGATAATAATCTTGATGAACTCGACGACTCGAATGCAACGTCTTTTGAAATATGCCATGAATGACTCCAAGTAATATCTATAAAATGAGCAAATACACAGCGGAAGATTTCTTTCGTACCTGAGAATAAACATGCTTTAAAGTGTCAACCAAAAGGTTGGTGAGTTCATTAGTTTAACTTAAACAATCGTTTCCATCATTTTAATAGACCACAAGATTTCAGATTTCCATTTCTCATAAACATACGTCCCATGCATAGAGACAAAAATATCATTCATATGGATTGAACACCTGGTAACCGACATTAACAATATGCATATATAAGAATATCCCCATCATTCCGGGATCCTCCTTCGGACATGATATAAATTTCGAAGTACTAAAACATCCGGTACTTTGGATGGGGCTTGTTGGGCCCGATAGATCTATCTTTAGGATTCGCGTCAATTAGGGTGTCTGTTCCCTAATTCTTAGATTACCAGACTTAATAAAAAGGGGCATATTCGACTTCGATAATCCAACCATAGAATGTAGTTTCACGTACTTGTGTCAATTTCGTAAAACAGTTATAAAAGTTGCGCATGTATTCTCAGCCCAAAAATATAAAGGGTAAAAAGGCAAATGAAACTCACGATACTGTATTTTGTAGTAAAAATACATATGACGTCATTGAACAATGCAGGGTTGGCCTCGGATTCACGAACCTATATCAATTGTGTATATATTAATACGTATAATGTAAGTTACAAAATTTCATTTATTAATATGTATTATTTATATATTATAGTTTTGTAGAATTTATTCTAACCTTTATTTTAAAACGTATACTTATATTATATTTTAAGTTATATTTTATATATATATATATATATATATATATATCGATTTTATGTATATATATCTATAATGATTTACGTTTATATAAATAGTGACATTAATATATTTATATACATATATTTGTGGTTAGTATTGTATTTATGAAATTTTATTAGTTTGTTATGTGAATTATTAATACAATCCTAGTATATACCATAAGTATATATATAGTGTACAAAAGATTTATTTGTTAAAATAATAATTTAGATAATAATGATTTACTAATAATAATAATAATTTTATTAATAATGATAATACTAATAGCAAAAAAAATGAAAATGATAACTGTTAATGATACTAATAATAATAACTCTAAAATAATATTAATACTAATACCATACTTATGTTAATAATAAGGGTTCTAATATTTATAAAATGATAAATGATAATCATAATAATACTAGTAAATATTAATGATGATACTGATAAATATGATATTATTAATTGTAAATGTACTGATGATACTATTATTTATAAACCGGTACAAATTCTAATATTGATGATAATAATATATTTTTATTTCCTTCATAATAATAATAATGATAATCATAATCCTAATGATGATAAAATACTAAAATGATAAGTTTATTACTAATAATAATATTATTAATACCTATCATAATAATAATAGTAATGTCTATAATACTTTCAAATATGATAACAAGTATGATACTAATAATAACAATAACAATAACAATCAAAACAATCACAATAATAATAATAATACTAATAATAATTAATATATAATAACAATAATAAAATTAGAAAAGAAAACTACCTCACATGAAAAGAGTTTCAAAAAAAAAAAAGAAACTACCGTCCTCTGGACTCGATCTCGTGACCACATGCTCACACGCAAACACTCTCGACCATCCCACCAATTCTGATTCTCTGTACTAATATCGAATTTAAATTTTATATATAAACTGTTTTTCTTCTATTCCTCTTCTTCTCCACAAGTCTCATGGATTCAACAAAACATCAATAACCAAAAAAAAAAAAAAAAAAAAAAAAAAAAAATCAGGGTTCCTTTTAAAGCTTCAAAACATTACAGAAAAAAAAATAATTTGGGTTCTAAAATAAAAAAAAAAAACACTAAAGGCCTACTGCAGCGTCGGTTCTTGGAACAAAACAAAAAAAATTGATTTCGTAATAGATAACATTATAGATAATGTTTATAACACGAAATAGTTTTCTAAACATGTATAAAAACTACTGGAATCGTCAATTTGATCAGAAACATATACACGAACGCGAATTTGTCTCAAGAACAATTGTTGACTTTTTTTAAACTAAACTTTGACTTCAAAATTCAAGATCGATATAAAGATTTGAGAGTTGAGATTTTGCAGATAGATTCAAAGAAAGATTTCTAACCTTTCTGCATTTTTAGATTTTGAAACTTTATTCGAAATTGAATTAAGAGAAAAAAAAATTGAAGCGTGCAGAGAAGAAGAAAAAAAAATATCGCTGTGCTCTTTAATCCCATTGGATTTCCTTTTTATTTGATTTGCAATTATACATAATCATTTTGTAATAATAGAGATCGGTTGATAAAAAATGGAGAAAATGTCAACACAGGTTCACGAGTTTGGAGCAGGAAAGAAACAAAAAAAATAATAATAATAGAGATAAAGGATACAGAGGTCAAGCGTATAATATAGATCCCTACTGTTTTTTTTTAATTAATAATAATAATAATAATATATAATAACAATACTATTAATATCTAATAATATTAATAAAATTAATAATAATGATAAATATAATATTAATGATAATAATAATTGTAAAAATGATAATAATAATAATAATAATAATAATAATAATAATAATAATAATAATAATACCATACTAATTATGATAATATTAATATTTTATCGATAATAATAATATTAGTAATAATAATCTAATTTATACATCCAATTTCATCTTTATATGATATAAAGTGATATTATGAATACAAATATTGATATTTGACGATACAAATAACATTACTACAACAACTATATTTGTATTTAAATTTAATTTATTAATATCATCTATTATTATGTAATATTTAATAATTATGTAATATGTATTGTAACATATACTGAATATTATATATTTATGCATTTTAATATAAATATATTATAATATTTATTTACATACTAATTATATTATACTTATGTATGTAATTATGAAAAATATAAATGTTTTATATATGTAAGTATTATATATATCTATTAAAATAGTACATTATTTCATCATAGATATATTATAAATTTCTACATATACATAATATAATAATTATGTATAAAATCATATATATATAGTTATATTTATGTATATATGTATACTACCATATATATAAAATCATGTTTTAAATGTTGAGTAGATGATTAATTATGTATATTAAACAATTAACTACAAAGTATAACATTGTACATTTAATATTTTGATAACGTTGGTAAAATATGTTTGAATCATTTATATACAATATACTATATATATTCAAAATGAAAATCTTTAGTTATTAAATGTTATCTTTTATAATAACAAAATTACTTAATAGTTCATTAATACTAATATAATTAGTTTTATATATAATTATTTATATTTACATTCTTAGTTACAATTAAAGGTTCGTGAATCGTCGAAAATAGTTAAAGGTCAAATGTTATCATGAAATAGTTCAAACATAATGAGACTCGGTTTAATAGACTTTGCTTATCGAGTCGAATCATATAAGATTATGTTTAAATTTGGTCGGAAATTCCCGGGTCATCACAGTACCTACCCGTTAAAGAAATTTCGTCCCGAAATTTGAGTGAGGTCGTCATAGCTAACAATAAATATGTTTTCCTGACGAATATGAGTTGATAACTTGAGTTTTATCATCATTGAGTAATATGGATAAAAATAATTCAATTATTCGAAGAGTGCGAATGAAGCTATTCACAAAAGGATGAAATGAGAAACAAAGATTTGTTTTTAACTTTTGACGTAGTCAGGTTTGAATTTAGAAAATAAGGCGCGTCTTAACTTTTGACATTGCCTTGGTTGAATTCCGGAATTTAAGGGATTTAAAGAAAATCTTGAAGATCTATAAAATCTGATTCTTCGGGATTTATGGAAATTAAGATCTCTTTAATTAAATACGGTGATCTGCCCCGATTACTACGTCTGATATTTCCAGTATAAATTAAGCTCTTCCTTTCCATTATTCTCACCATTCTTATACTTTCTTTCTTAGTTCATACATCCAAAAGATTCTGAAAATGATTAATCCAGTTCTGATCCTTGTCCTCATCCTTACTATCGCAACAATCATTCTCCTTTTCCAACTTCCACCAGAGGAATCTGCTTTCTTCTACTTCGCCCTCGGGATTATAATGTTTTTAATTCTCCCGTGTCTTTATGTTGCGATAAACATTGATATACACGGTTTGTAATTTATGTGTTGTTATCGGACTTTATATTCTCCCTTATATTTCAAAGCTCTATGCTTTTGTTTTCTCTTCCCGACTTCAAGTCAAGCGAATAATGGTCCAGAATTTATAGATATAGAGTTTCGAATGATTATAATGTTCTAAGCATGAAGGAACGTGATAGCACGATTTGATTTTCAAATTTATCAACATCACGGAAGATAGAACCATCAAGAATACATTTTCTTGATTTGTTACGGAGTTAAGTAGGATGAAAGAGTTATGTAACATGGCACATGATGACGTTATGATCTGTGAATCATCACGTTTCATTTAGAAACTCAGCATGACTTACTGTAATATAATCACGTTGATCAAGTGTCATTATATTATACTAACTCATGCATCAGTTCCCATCATTACTACAATAACATTCATATTTTAAGCTTGAAAATTTACAGAATATAGAAACTAACAGTTTCTATATGATGTAATACTGATAGCACGAAAAGATTAATGATTTCAGATAAGAATAGTTATAAAAATATCTCCAGAAATATGGAGGATATTTATAATGAAAGGTACGATAATATCTCAGAATATCTAAGATCAGAGGATGATAGAAACTATTGTCTGCAAGGGTTTAGAGTAAGGAGCAAGTTATTCACTATAGACTTTAGCAGACATTGAATTATTTGGATTCTTTGAAGTCAAACTTATTCTTTGTGATTTATCCACGGCTTTCTTCATAGTTTCGCATAATCTGCTTTTCGGTACTATATTTTCTATTGAATGTTTCCAATATATTGATACACAGGAAGTACGAAGAGGTATATAATTTCGGACGAGAATATTTATGAAAATATCCTCAGAAATATCAAAGATATTGATGATGATATTTTGGAATTTCTAAGTTCGACGGTTGATGGAGAAAGATTTTCCGCAAGATTTTAACATGACTTCGGAGCAAGATATTCTCTAAAGATTTCAACGGATCCAGAATTACCTGAATCCTTTGAATATAGGATTTGGTCCTTGTATTTGTCCTTGGTCTCCTTCATGGGTAACTCAATCTGTTTTTCAATACCCAATTTTCTATCGAGCGTTCCTAACACTCCTTTCTTTATCATCAAACTTTTGTCCGTTTAGACCATCTACCATTTTTCTGTTTCCTCTGCATTTAATGCTATGATATCTGAATCATCGGTTATTAATCCGAGGTGGTTTCAGGAGAATTGTGTTTTTAGATGATTAAACGCTGATGGTAATATGATGGAATATGAAAGGTTACCTGGTAACAATAAAAGAGCACGCGTATATATAAACGTTATAATAAGGTTGTTTCGTACGAAAAGTCGAAGTTGACTTGTTGGAGTTGTGACAAAATTGGCTAATTTTGAAAAGGGATCGCAAAGTTGTTTTTGTTAATAAATGCCAAAGGATCTGACGCGGCTACGTGTTGAACTTTTACTCAATTGCCGAGAGTTTCTCAGGTGCATAACTATATGCATAAATCTTTCCTTCCGTAGATGAAGTGCGGTTGATTCATCCTATCGATTGAGGTGTTTTCAAGAATCATGAAAGGTTTGAACGCAGAATGTAATCGTGAAGATACGAATGAGGTTTAAGACGAAATCAAGTGGCAAACTTGAAGAATTGTTTAGTTTCATATGTTATATTCAATATTTTAATTCATTTTAATTGTCCAATGTTATTAGTCCACAGTCGATAGTCCACAGTTGACAGTGCAATCATTCATATATAGTTTAATATATAATATTTGAATTAATTAATACGTATCGTGACCCGTGTACATGTCTCAGACTCGATCACAACTCAAAGTATATATATTATTATAGAATCAACCTCAACCCTGTATAGAGAACTCGATCATTACTGCATATAGAGTGTCTATGGTGATTCCAAATAATATATATAGATGTGTCGATATGATATGTCAAAACCTTGTATACGTGTCCCGATATTTAAAGTGCGTAAAATAAATAACAGAAATTAAATGACGATAAATAAAGTGCGTAAAGTAAATAACAGAAATTAAATGACAATAAATAAAATTGCGAGAATATAAATTGCGATAAAATAAATTGCGATAAATAAATTGCGATAAATAAAATGTAATACGGAATTAACAGTTAGCTAGGATTTTGTTAGCGTGGTTTCTTAATAAAATTTAATATTGTTAATTAGTCTGTTTCTAATCAATTTTTATTGTGTCCATTATTTCTTCATTATGCCACTTGTTGGATTCTGATAGGTCAAAATTCAAATATGAAATTGAATTTGAATGAAAATAGTTATTCTTTGGTGAACGGATAAGTATCCCGGTGGTTGTAAATAGGATAGTGAATAACTGTTGAATCAGATTCGAAGAATATACAGTGTAACTTATTAATGTGAAATTTAAATATTCCTCGGGTATTACCTACCCGTTAAAATATTTTTATTATTAACAGTTTGTACAAAAGAATTTTTAATTACAATCTTTATGAAAACATATATACATATATATTTTCTTCAGATGTAATCATGAATTTAATGAGTTAACATGATATTAAACTCATTTAGTTTTCAGTTGGAACTAGAATAAATAATCTCTAAAACATTAGAGATTACATAATCACCATGTCGAACGAAGATAACTGATGTAGAATGTCATGTAGAATGATGATTATACTCGAGGTATAGATTGAGATGTTGAGGCATGTGATATTGAAATTTGGGTTGTTGGTGGTACCGTTGGTGCCGGTGATTTGGATGAAGCTGGTACGTTTTGCACCATATTTTCCATGACTACAACTTATGCGCGAAGTTCGTTAACTTCTTCTATTACACCGGGATGATTGTCGGTTCGGACGAGCGGATGAATGAGGTTTAGAATCTGAGATAGTATATGATCGTGATGAGATACTTTGGAAATGAGAGAGAAAATGGTGTCTCGAACAGGTTCGCCGGTAAACGTTTTAGGTCCATTGTCAAGAGGTGAATTTGGTTAGTGGAAATGATCGCCTTCTTCGCGTTTCCATTGATTAAGTCGACTACGAACCCATCTCCAATTCATTCAGAATAGATGATGGCTAATTGATCGATTCATTCCGGTTACTCTGCTTTCGGAGCTCGAGTGGAAATCCATATCGAAATAGCTGTCGGAATAACTATCGAAATAGCTATCGAAATCAGATGGACTCGAACTGGTTGAGGGATTCATCTCGTACGATCAGATGAAGGATTTTCGATAAGAAATAGATTATAGGATGTAGATTAGTACCCTGCAATACATAATTTACATATGCATATATAATACTAAAATCCCATAAGCTACGGAGGAATCTACGGAAGCTGTCAGGCAAAGGTAACAATAACAGATACGCTAAGATATGAATTTAACTATACACTGTCTATGCAATAAAGGCAGTAAGACGTGTCTTAGACTTTAAGGATGATAAGTAAATAATTTTTCGACACTAAATGATAAGCAAAACTTTTGACATGCAAACACGGTCGAAGTCCAGACTCATTAATGCATTCTAACGACTATCAGTTAGACTCACTAATGCAAGACCTGGTTCGCTAAGACCACCGCTCTGATACCAACTGTGAAGACCCGTCCTAATCCATCCGGACGAAGTCCATATCGATTATAAACGATTCACAACAGTTGATTACATCGCGAGATACTTGACCTCTATATGATACATTTTACAAACATTGCATTCGTTTTTGAAAAGACAAACTTTCATTACATCGAAAGTTGACAGGCATGCATACCATTTCATAATATATCCAACTATAATTGACTTGATAATAATCTTGATGAACTCGACGACTCGAATGCAACGTCTTTTGAAATATGCCATGAATGACTCCAAGTAATATCTATAAAATGAGCAAATACACAGCGGAAGATTTCTTTCGTACCTGAGAATAAACATGCTTTAAAGTGTCAACCAAAAGGTTGGTGAGTTCATTAGTTTAACTTAAACAATCGTTTCCATCATTTTAATAGACCACAAGATTTCAGATTTCCATTTCTCATAAACATACGTCCCATGCATAGAGACAAAAATATCATTCATATGGATTGAACACCTGGTAACCGACATTAACAATATGCATATATAAGAATATCCCCATCATTCCGGGATCCTCCTTCGGACATGATATAAATTTCGAAGTACTAAAACATCCGGTACTTTGGATGGGGATTGTTGGGCCCGATAGATCTATCTTTAGGATTCGCGTCAATTAGGGTGTCTGTTCCCTAATTCTTAGATTACCAGACTTAATAAAAAGGGGCATATTCGACTTCGATAATCCAACCATAGAATGTAGTTTCACGTACTTGTGTCAATTTCGTAAAACAGTTATAAAAGTTGCGCATGTATTCTCAGCCCAAAAATATAAAGGGTAAAAAGGCAAATGAAACTCACGATACTGTATTTTGTAGTAAAAATACATATGACGTCATTGAACAATGCAGGGTTGGCCTCGGATTCACGAACCTATATCAATTGTGTATATATTAATACGTATAATGTAAGTTACAAAATTTCATTTATTAATATGTATTATTTATATATTATAGTTTTGTAGAATTTATTCTAACCTTTATTTTAAAACGTATACTTATATTATATTTTAAGTTATATTTTATATATATATATATATATATATATATATATATCGATTTTATGTATATATATCTATAATGATTTACGTTTATATAAATAGTGACATTAATATATTTATATACATATATTTGTGGTTAGTATTGTATTTATGAAATTTTATTAGTTTGTTATGTGAATTATTAATACAATCCTAGTATATACCATAAGTATATATATAGTGTACAAAAGATTTATTTGTTAAAATAATAATTTAGATAATAATGATTTACTAATAATAATAATAATTTTATTAATAATGATAATACTAATAGCAAAAAAAATGAAAATGATAACTGTTAATGATACTAATAATAATAACTCTAAAATAATATTAATACTAATACCATACTTATGTTAATAATAAGGGTTCTAATATTTATAAAATGATAAATGATAATCATAATAATACTAGTAAATATTAATGATGATACTGATAAATATGATATTATTAATTGTAAATGTACTGATGATACTATTATTTATAAACCGGTACAAATTCTAATATTGATGATAATAATATATTTTTATTTCCTTCATAATAATAATAATGATAATCATAATCCTAATGATGATAAAATACTAAAATGATAAGTTTATTACTAATAATAATATTATTAATACCTATCATAATAATAATAGTAATGTCTATAATACTTTCAAATATGATAACAAGTATGATACTAATAATAACAATAACAATAACAATCAAAACAATCACAATAATAATAATAATACTAATAATAATTAATATATAATAACAATAATAAAATTAGAAAAGAAAACTACCTCACATGAAAAGAGTTTCAAAAAAAAAAAAGAAACTACCGTCCTCTGGACTCGATCTCGTGACCACATGCTCACACGCAAACACTCTCGACCATCCCACCAATTCTGATTCTCTGTACTAATATCGAATTTAAATTTTATATATAAACTGTTTTTCTTCTATTCCTCTTCTTCTCCACAAGTCTCATGGATTCAACAAAACATCAATAACCAAAAAAAAAAAAAAAAAAAAAAAATCAGGGTTCCTTTTAAAGCTTCAAAACATTACAGAAAAAAAAATAATTTGGGTTCTAAAATAAAAAAAAAAAAACACTAAAGGCCTACTGCAGCGTCGGTTCTTGGAACAAAACAAAAAAAATTGATTTCGTAATAGATAACATTATAGATAATGTTTATAACACGAAATAGTTTTCTAAACATGTATAAAAACTACTGGAATCGTCAATTTGATCAGAAACATATACACGAACGCGAATTTGTCTCAAGAACAATTGTTGACTTTTTTTAAACTAAACTTTGACTTCAAAATTCAAGATCGATATAAAGATTTGAGAGTTGAGATTTTGCAGATAGATTCAAAGAAAGATTTCTAACCTTTCTGCATTTTTAGATTTTGAAACTTTATTCGAAATTGAATTAAGAGAAAAAAAAATTGAAGCGTGCAGAGAAGAAGAAAAAAAAATATCGCTGTGCTCTTTAATCCCATTGGATTTCCTTTTTATTTGATTTGCAATTATACATAATCATTTTGTAATAATAGAGATCGGTTGATAAAAAATGGAGAAAATGTCAACACAGGTTCACGAGTTTGGAGCAGGAAAGAAACAAAAAAAATAATAATAATAGAGATAAAGGATACAGAGGTCAAGCGTATAATATAGATCCCTACTGTTTTTTTTTAATTAATAATAATAATAATAATATATAATAACAATACTATTAATATCTAATAATATTAATAAAATTAATAATAATGATAAATATAATATTAATGATAATAATAATTGTAAAAATGATAATAATAATAATAATAATAATAATAATAATAATAATAATAATAATAATAATAATACCATACTAATTATGATAATATTAATATTTTATCGATAATAATAATATTAGTAATAATAATCTAATTTATACATCCAATTTCATCTTTATATGATATAAAGTGATATTATGAATACAAATATTGATATTTGACGATACAAATAACATTACTACAACAACTATATTTGTATTTAAATTTAATTTATTAATATCATCTATTATTATGTAATATTTAATAATTATGTAATATGTATTGTAACATATACTGAATATTATATATTTATGCATTTTAATATAAATATATTATAATATTTATTTACATACTAATTATATTATACTTATGTATGTAATTATGAAAAATATAAATGTTTTATATATGTAAGTATTATATATATCTATTAAAATAGTACATTATTTCATCATAGATATATTATAAATTTCTACATATACATAATATAATAATTATGTATAAAATCATATATATATAGTTATATTTATGTATATATGTATACTACCATATATATAAAATCATATTTTAAATGTTGAGTAGATGATTAATTATGTATATTAAACAATTAACTACAAAGTATAACATTGTACATTTAATATTTTGATAACGTTGGTAAAATATGTTTGAATCATTTATATACAATATACTATATATATTCAAAATGAAAATCTTTAGTTATTAAATGTTATCTTTTATAATAACAAAATTACTTAATAGTTCATTAATACTAATATAATTAGTTTTATATATAATTATTTATATTTACATTCTTAGTTACAATTAAAGGTTCGTGAATCGTCGGAAATAGTTAAAGGTCAAATGTTATCATGAAATAGTTCAAACATAATGAGACTCGGTTTAATAGACTTTGCTTATCGAGTCGAATCATATAAGATTATGTTTAAATTTGGTCGGAAATTCCCGGGTCATCACAATAATAGACCACAAGATTTCATATTTCAATACACATCCCATACATAGAGATAAAAATCATTCATATGGTGAACACCTGGTAACCGACATTAACAAAATGCATATATAAGAATATCCCCATCATTCCGGGACACCCTTCGGATATGATATAAATTTCGAAGTACTAAAGCATCCGGTACTTTGGATGGGGCTTGTTGGGCCCAATAGATCTATCTTTAGGATTCGCGTCAATTAGGGTGTCTGTTCCCTAATTCTTAGATTACCAGACTTAATAAAAAGGGGCATATTCGATTTCGATAATTCAACCATAGAATGTAGTTTCACGTACTTGTGTCTATTTTGTAAATCATTTATAAAACCTGCATGTATTCTCATCTCAAAAATATTAGATTTTAAAAGTGGGACTATAACTCACTTTCACAGATTTTTACTTCGTCGGGAAGTAAGACTTGGCCACTGGTTGATTCACGAACCTATAACAATATATACATATATATCAAAGTATGTTCAAAATATATTTACAACACTTTTAATATATTTTGATGTTTTAAGTTTATTAAGTCAGCTGTCCTCGTTAGTAACCTACAACTAGTTGTCCACAGTTAGATGTACAGAAATAAATCGATAAATATTATCTTGAATCAATCCACGACCCAGTGTATACGTATCTCAGTATTGATCACAACTCAAACTATATATATTTTGGAATCAACCTCAACCCTGTATAGCTAACTCCAACATTTACATATAGAGTGTCTATGGTTGTTCCGAAATATATATAGATGTGTCGACATGATAGGTCGAAACATTGTATACGTGTCTATGGTATCTCAAGATTACATAATATATAATACAAGTTGATTAAGTTATGGTTGGAATAGATTTGTTACCAATTTTCACGTAGCTAAAATGAGAAAAATTATCCAATCTTGTTTTACCCATAACTTCTTCATTTTAAATCCGTTTTGAGTGAATCAAATTGCTATGGTTTCATATTGAACTCTATTTTATGAATCTAAACAAAAAAAGTATAGGTTTCTAGTCTGAAAAATAAGTTACAAGTCGTTTTTGTAAAGGTAGTCATTTCAGTCGAAAGAACGACGTCTAGATGACCATTTTAGAAAACATACTTCCACTTTGAGTTTAACCATAATTTTTGGATATAGTTTCATGTTCATAATAAAAATCATTTTCTCAGAATAACAACTTTTAAATCAAAGTTTATCATAGTTTTTAATTAACTAACCCAAAACAGCCCGCGGTGTTACTACGACGGCGTAAATCCGATTTTACGGTGTTTTTCGTGTTTCCAGGTTTTAAATCATTAAGTTAGCATATCATATAGATATAGAACATGTGTTTAGTTGATTTTAAAAGTCAAGTTAGAAGGATTAACTTTTGTTTGCGAACAAGTTTAGAATTAACTAAACTATGTTCTAGTGATTACAAGTTTAAACCTTCGAATAAGATAGCTTTATATGTATGAATCGAATGATGTTATGAACATCATTACTACCTTAAGTTCCTTGGATGAACCTACTGGAAAATAGAAAAATGGATCTAGCTTCAATGGATCCTTGGATGGCTCAAAGTTCTTGAAGCAAAATCATGACACGAAAACAAGTTCAAGTAAGATCATCACTTGAAATAAGATTGTTATAGTTATAGAAATTGAACCAAAGTTTGAATATGATTATTACCTTGTATTAGAATGATAACCTACTGTAAGAAACAAAGATTTCTTGAGGTTGGATGATCACCTTACAAGATTGGAAGTGAGCTAGCAAACTTGAAAGTATTCTTGATTTTATGAAACTAGAACTTTTGGAATTTATGAAGAACACTTAGAACTTGAAGATAGAACTTGAGAGAGTTCAATTAGATGAAGAAAATTGAAGAATGAAAGTGTTTGTAGGTGTTTTTGGTCGTTGGTGTATGGATTAGATATAAAGGATATGTAATTTTGTTTTCATGTAAATAAGTCATGAATGATTACTCATATTTTTGTAATCTTATGAGATATTTCATGCTAGTTGCCAAATGATGGTTCCCACATGTGTTAGGTGACTCACATGGGCTGCTAAGAGCTGATCATTGGAGTGTATATACCAATAGTACATACATCTAAAAGCTGTGTATTGTACGAGTACGAATACGGGTGCATACGAGTAGAATTGTTGATGAAACTGAACGAGAATGTAATTGTAAGCATTTTTGTTAAGTAGAAGTATTTTGATAAGTGTATTGAAGTCTTTCAAAAGTGTATAAATACATATTAAAACACTACATGTATATACATTTTAACTGAGTCGTTAAGTCATCGTTAGTCGTTACATGTAAGTGTTGTTTTGAAACCTTTAGGTTAACGATCTTGTTAAATGTTGTTAACCCAATGTTTATAATATCAAAAGAGATTTTAAATTATTATATTATCATGATATTATGATGTACGAATATCTCTTAATATGATATATATACATTAAATGTCGTTACAACGATAAACGTTACATATATGTCTCGTTTCAAAATCATTAAGTTAGTAGTCTTGTTTTTACATATGTAGTTCATTGTTAATATAATTAATGATATGTTTACTTATCATAATATCATGTTAACTATATATATAACCATATATATGTCATCATATAGTATTTTTACAAGTTTTAACGTTCGTGAATCACCGGTCAACTTGGGTGGTCAATTGTCTATATGAAACCTATTTCAATTAATCAAGTCTTAACAAGTTTGATTGCTTAACATGTTGGAAACATTTAATCATGTAAACATCAATCTCAATTAATGTATATAAACATGGAAAAGTTCGGGTCACTACAATTGCCTCCACATCATTCTCATCCGGTTGATCGGGAATGGGGTCCTCAAGCACATACATTTTATCCTCTTGTTTGAGGATAATCCGAAGATTGCGGAACCAATCCATAAAGTTTGTATGGTTGAGTTTGTCTTTCTCTAAGAGAGACCTTAATGATAGGTGGTTCAGGTTAAGTGGTGCGTTTGGAATGTTGTTGTTGTTATTGGCGGCCATCTACAAAATTAACAAAGTTCGTTTAAGTATCGATTTTAATTTAACATTCAATACCCTTTTAAATTTTAATTGACTTATTAAATATTAGAATCCAACGGTAAATCAAATTTCGGTTAGGTGACCTTTATCCCGTTATTTGATTTAGCTAGGTAGTCATTATATGACAATTGCAATCCTTTTGCAACTTCTAAGTTATGGGATCATGCAATCCTTTTGCATGGCATATTTATCCCATCAACGCCTATTTGTTCATCATGCTTCGGTGACCCTAAGTTCATGATTCCCAAATCAAGTCGTCCTACTTGTGTAAACATGTAGACTTAACATACAAGTGGTTAGGTGACCTTTATCCCACATGTATGCGAAGTGTACCTTATTCATATTAGTTCGCTCATGACGGTTAGGTGACCTTTATCCCATCAAGAGTTTCCTAATACGTCTAAGTGTTTCCACAAAAGGATGGCGTTTAACTTGTTTGCCTTGTTAATAAGGGATTTTAAGTTTTCATTAATTCTAGTTTGAGAAAACTTTTGCACCATACACCAACATGCATTTAGTGTATGGTTTATTTGAAAATCCATTTTCATGTTATGTAATAAAGCCAATTTTATTACTTTGATATAAACCATTTTATATGTATGATCCTTATCATGTTCTTAATAACCGATTATTAGTGTCCTTTTAGCCGTTTTTAATTTAACCATTTAAATTGACGTTTTGCATGTCGTTAATAATGTCAATTTTAACCAATTTAAATTGCCATTTTAGTTTGTTGTTAACTTGTGTGATTAACTTGTAGCATACAAACATACAATCCACATAATCATACAAAACAACCACGCATGCAAAATCATATGTTCACAATCAAGCCATTTTTGGTAGACATTTGTTTAGCCGAAAACAAATGCCACCGGTTAAGGGTAATAACACAAAGTAGGAGATTTTAAAATCTCCCACTTAATCTTGCATCCAAATGCTTCTTCTTGTGTTCTTCAAGTCTTCATCATCTTCATCATTTTACAAAATATATCCTAATACATTTTGTCTAGAAAATGAAATACAACCTAATCTATTTTACATGCCAAATATAAAATAAATTACATAACCAAGATAATATTATTACAAACCAATTGAATAAATATTATTACAAACCAAATGAATGAATAATAAATCAACCAAACAAACATTCATTCAAACACAAGGTCTTGGCTATGATTGTGAACAACAACATACAACTAAATATGAAAAAATGGAAGCACCCAAAACCCATTTTGGGTCTCCAAATTTTCGGCCTAACCATAAACCCACCCAAAATTTATAATTTTTGCATTTTACTTTCATGCATGTACATAAAATGCAAAATATATAGTGAGTTTAATAACCATCTCGAAGCATATTTCAACAACTTCGGCTCTAGATACCATTGTTGGGATTTAACAAGTTTCATAATACTTAAAACCTTTTAAGAATCATTCAAAGCGGAAGCATGTAAAATTACCAATTGAAACTTGTATATCTTTAACCATATAAAAGTTAAATCCCAAGAAAAGGATCAAGTTGAGAAATAAGCTTACAAACTACAAGCAAGAATAAGATGTTATACCTATTCCAAGCTAGTTGAAAGTGATGAAGATGATGATGTTGAATGGAGCTTCAAATGGATGAAACCTCAAGAGATTATACCCTAAACTTGTAACCAACACCTTGTACTTTGGTTAGGATTTAATAACACTTGAATATGGCTTACAAAAATCAAATTATGAAGCCTTCTCTTGCACTAAAACCCCACGGCAGTAGCAGCTAGTAGGAGCTGAAATTGCAGTTTTTATTTTGTGTTTTATGCAAGTATCACTTGAGAGAATATTTGTTAAACCTTGGTGGAAGTGTTAGACATGTTTATATGGAGTTGTGTAGTGTTAAAAGTAACAAAACAAGCAAGTGTGGTCTTTCTTGGAGACCAAAAATCTGCCACACTTCAAGTTAAATAATAATGCATTTAAGTTTATAAAAGTTTATAAATTTGTTATAAACTTATGTATTATTTTGTTACTTATACATTTTATAAAACCTTTTATAAAATATAACACAATACAATCATTTAAACCTATAAACAAATATATATATAAATTATCCAAATAATTTATCTCAAGTGATAATATTTTAGAAACCCGATTTTCTAAAATTCAAGTGTCGCGTATTTGTTTAATGAACCAATCGTTAAGATCAAATACGTTTAAGGTGTCGGTAAGCTTGTTATTGGGTATGACCCGACTTGGATCATAACATATTAGCCACATTAATTTAATATGTCTCTCGGACATACGAAAAACCTTCAAGTTGAAGTAAACATATTCCTCTAGTGGTAGTTGAAAAAGAAGAGTGATTGATACGATAATCAAGAAAATATCAAGGATTAGAATTGGATTAAGCATTTTCAAAATCTTTTGAAAATATGAACTAAGAAAGAAGGTATTGGAATGATGAAAATAATGAAACGGGAGAGATAAATTTATAGTGAAAATATCTGACAGAGCAATCGAG
The DNA here is from genome assembly GCF_046630445.1 of Rutidosis leptorrhynchoides. Classification (NCBI taxonomy): domain Eukaryota; kingdom Viridiplantae; phylum Streptophyta; class Magnoliopsida; order Asterales; family Asteraceae; genus Rutidosis; species Rutidosis leptorrhynchoides. The sequence continues at coordinate 208,675,522 of NC_092340.1, forward strand.
GAAGATTACCGTGTTTAATTATAGAGATCCTAATTTCCTTAAATCACGAAGAACCATATCTTATAGATTTCAAAGATTTTCTTTAAATCCCTTGAATTCCAGAATTCAACCATGACTAGTCAAAAGTTATGATGAAACTTGTCTTTCTCATTTCACTATTTTGTGATAGCTTCATTCGTGCTCTTCGAAAAATCGAATTGTTTTACCCATATTACTCAAAGATGATAAAACTCTATTTATCAACTCATATTCGTCATGAAAACATTTTTATTGTTAGCCATGACCACCTCACTCAAATTTCGGGACGAAATTTCTTTAACGGGTAGGTACTGTGACGACCCGGAAATTTCTGACCAAATTTAAACTTAATTCTTATTTGATTTCGACACGATAAGCAAAGTCTGTAAAGTTGAATCTCAAAAATTTTGAACTATTTTTATGAATCCATTTGACCTTTGACTTTTCCCGACGACGCACAATACGATTACTTGTAAATAGATATGTATATATATATATATATATATATATATATATATATATATATATATATATATATATATATATATATATATATATATATATATATATATATATAAATAATAAAATGAAATATTATATATTGTAATTGTTAGAATTAATTACGTAAATAATAATAATATATAATAAATATTATTTAGAAAGTATATATACATATAAATAAAGTGTATAGAATATATATTTAGTGATTTTGAAGTTATTTAGTAAACAACGGTAACGCTCAATTGTCATTCAATTGATAGTAAACGAGTTAAAAAGGAACTTATGTGATTTTAAAATAAACGATGATCCGAAAATGAGTTTTATAAATTATAGGCTTATTAAAAATATAATAAATAATGAAACACACCAACTAGGTATGACGTCAAGAATTTTAAAAGGTTTAAAACAATATAGATATATATATAATTTTTATAAATATAAAATTAACCAATCATTGAATCATATTAAACTAAAATACATTGGGTTTTAGATAACAGATAAAAATTAAATACCAACCCGTGACTACACATTTAATACCCGAGTTTATTTAATTATTACACCGTGTTATATCTATACCCGTGATTAACCAGTAAAACACCCGTGACCTTATCTAATCTATCTATATTCCAGATTCATTTTATCAAACACCCAATTTTTCTCTCAAGAACACCCACTACTATTCATCATCATCATCAATCTTTTATCACTCAAGAACACCTTAAAAACTTGATGGATCATAAAATCGTTTATATATTCGGATTCCTCTCGAAGAGCTCTACACATCCATACCAACAATTTCATGATTTGTGTAAGTTTTAAAAACTCAAATTTTTGGGTTTTCATGTTTTTGTTACATATTAGGGTAGATATAGTGTCTATTGCTCAAGTCTATATGATTATACATGATTGTATGTGTTATATTGCTCGTTTGATGTGTTTATGTTTAATCCCGAATTTGTTTTGTGTGGTTAGAGAAACTTGGTTTTCTTGAATGTTAAATATTATGATATAATTAAAATCCTCTCGAAAAATTAATAATTTTAGGCTTTAGATTCGCGTATTTTCATTACCGTATGCTTAAGATATGATTGATTGAAGTTTTTGTGATGAATATGTGATTATGTCAAATTCTGGAAAAATGGACATATAATTGAATTCTAAACTGATCATAATTGTGTAGAGGATTTAAAAACACTCAAGTTAGACTAGGATATCATGCTATTTGGATTTGTAATACTCCCGTTATGCTTAATTGATCGTATATGAAAAACTGATTTGCTCAGTATTATAAAACTGACTTTTAAATTTATTTGAAGTATGATAGTGATTTAGGACTTTTCATATCTGAAAATTTCATATGTTGTAGTTAACGTTTCATCTAGGCCTTGCATCATTTGGATTTGTGAAGCTTGAGTAATGTGCGTGTCGAAATGGTAACCTGCATTCTGTCCAAATCTGTAACGTATGTACCTATAGTTTTATAGTAAGAGTTGTACACCTTTTGAGACCTTGGCCTTCTGTATTATCGAACTTTGTATGTTATGTGATAAATGTCTAGTTTATTGAAACCTCTGAAACCCGATACATTGTGCACACTAAGGCCGTAGATTTGGTAACTTCTGAATTGAGCTGAAACAGAATGTCCAATTTGATTGAATAAACTGTACCAATTGGCTAAACAAAAGTTTCTCATTTAAGGATATGTGGTAATTTGACTTGTCCTTGAACTAGGACCACTGACCTAGCTTGATTTGCATGTCCCTAGCTCCGGTTATAGCCATTACGAGATTGGTGCGCAGTCAGAAACTGATTTAGCGAACCATAAATGTACCTCTTCTAAAACCCGACTTGTAGACATCGTATGAGGCCCTGGCTGGATTTTTTGGAATCGATTTTGAGTCTACTTTTGATCTGGAGTTTTCCATGTTACCATGTTTTATGTGTTATGAATTATGTCCGATGTTTGTATGACGCGCGTGAAAATTTGTGACAATACGTGTTAACTCTAAACTAAACAGGCCAATATGTTTAATTAACTTAAGTTCTGGAAAATGTAGATTTTATATTTGAAAAGTTCATGATTAGTAGTTAAGTTTTCATATAGGTGTTGTATCTTAAAAGTTTCTAGATTTTGAGATAATTGCATGCGAAAATGGACACCCGAACTTGGACCGTCCATTTGGACACTTGACCCGTTTGAGTCTAAAAATGTCAAAATGGATAACGGTCAGTGTAAACAAATTCTATATGTTGATTTAAGTATGCCTGCAAGTTTTGGTGCTTTAAAAATGAGTTTTGGGTCTATTTTGGTTTAAAGAGAGATTTATGACCTATTCGGGTCAAACGTGAATAAATTGACCCATATGCATAATTTTGGAAAACGGAAGCCACCAACACATCTAAAATGTCATTTTTGAGCTGTGATACAAATTTGGTTAACTCAGGTCAGCCGGATTCAAATTTGGATCGTTAACCGAAAGTTTTAGCATTTTTAACAAAAGTGTCAAAAATGACTCTCGAGCCTACTTTGCGGACTCATAAGTTGAAATTGGTTAAGTTTGGATAAAAACCATTAATTGATATTGAAAGTATTTACGACAAGCTTTAAAACGATATGTTATATGTATGATTTTGTCGAGACTAAACTTGTCACAACCCGTCCTTAACCATAAGAACGTGTTAGATAACGTATGATTTCATTGCGAGGTATTGACCTCTATATGCGACATTTTTAAAAGAAAAACTGCATATATTATACATTACAAACCATAATTCTTATTTTTGTTACAAGCTTTAGACAATAAAAAGATGATTATCGTTTAGCGATAATCTTCGACTTACAAACTTTGCAAATGATAATAACAACCCGATTTCTAGCATATTTTACAACACAAGTTCTTGGATATGCAGTTTTGTTTTTGACACATACATGCGTACGCAAGATCTTGCTCAAATTCAACATAATGCAGCGGAAGCTTCTAATTATCACCTGAGAATAAACATGTTTAAAACGTCAACATAAAGTTGGTGAGATATAGGTTTAATGCCGGCAGCAATATATATATATAGACCACAAGATTTCATATATAAACAGTTTAATAAAAATATTCTAAGTGGTTGAGCACTTGGTAACCATACTTAACAATTAATCACGTCGCATATTCCCTTTAATATGAAATCTTACTACACCGTACCAAGTGTAGTCACAAAACGAAGTACTGTGCAACCGTTGAATACTGGTCGTCCAGTCCGGTTGGGGTTGTCAGGCCCGATAGATCTATCAACAGGATTCGCGTTTACAATACCGCTGTAAATATTAGTTACCAAGCTACAGGGAAGTATGCCAGTGGTACAACTCAACGTAGAATATATTTTTCAGTTACTTGTGTCCATAATGTAAAACATAAAATACATGTATTCTCATCCCGAAATATTTAGAGTTTAAAAGTGGGACTATATACTCACTGTTGTCTTGAAGATATATATATTTTGACTTGGTCTTCCGGTTGATATCACGAACCTATCCATATATAATATATCAATACCTTTTCTTTTTTAAACAAACGTCACATATATATACTTGTTATACTTTTAATACTTTTAATAATTCCTTAGTCCGTAGTTAGCAGTCCGATGTTAGTAATTCAATTTTAATGGTTCATTTTTAAGTGTTTAATAAACCCCCGATGAAATAAATAAAACCCTCATCGTATATGTATTGGTCGAGATTAATCTTGACCCACGGTACCGGTGTTGTCAAATGACGTGTTGCGTACATAAAGTACCGGTGTTGTCAAATGACGTGTTGCATACAAACATGGGATCTTATGATTAATCTTCTCGTGTTGTTTACGGGTGATCCTGAACCATATAAAATTGAATTATGAGTACATATGTATAAAATATCATGTTATCTTAGAAAGATGTGATTTATTTAATTTTTCCCAATTAATCCCGAAGTTAGACTAGTCTTGGATAACCAATTTTGTTTCGGTCATAGTTTCTTCGTTACAACTCCGTTTTCGTTGATTCAACTTGCCATCTCCTTGGATCGAGTTCCTCTTTAAGACTATGAACTGTAATTACCTTAGTTTGTATTCAAAATCACACGGCATAGGTGAAACTTTAGTGAAACTTATGAAGTTAAACATTTTTGTTACAAAAATATCATTTAATGACCATTTTTCTAAAAATACTTATACTTTGAATTAAATCATGAAATTTTTATGTGTTATCATATTCATAGTAAAAATCATTTTTCCAGAACATAAACCTCCAATTCAAAGTTTAAGATGGTTTTTAATTATCCAACCCAAAACAGTCCCCGGTTACACTCCGACGTCGTAAAAACAGTTTTTAAGGTATTCTTTGAAAAACCAAGTTTTACCTTGTTAAGTTAGCATATATTTAAGTTATATTACAGGTATTGAAGTATTTTAAAAGTTAAGTTAGAAGGATCTATTTAGTTTGCAAACAAGTTTGAAAACTTTCAAACTATGTTCTTGTTGTTAAATTTTTATACCACAAAATAAGATAGCTATATATATATGAATCGAATAAGGTTATGAACATAGATTCTACCTCAAGTTCCTTGGACAAGGTTGCTGTAAAAGAGGAGTAAGAACCTAGAACAAAAAGGGTGATGGAATTGGATGAAAGATTGGAAGTAAGTTTGTGTTCTTGGAAGGATTCTTGAAGTGTTTTTGTAAGGGTTTTCTTATGGTGATTAAGTAAGGTTTTTGAAGCTAAATGATGGGGAAAATGCTTGGAGATGATCAAGTATGAAGTTAAGAGTATTTTGAGAGAGAAATGGAAGTGTAAGTATGAGAAAATGGGGTGAAGAAATGGTGTGCATGCATAAAAACGTTTTTAGGTTATAAAGGAAAAAAAAGATACCTAACTTTGTTTTCTTGCTAAATAATTCATGCTACTTGACAAATGGTTGGTTCCACATGTTTCTTAATCATTTAAGGCTGCTAAGGAGCAGATTTTTATTGGTATATACCAATAGTAAATACATCTAGAAGCTGCGTATGATACGGGTACATATACCCTAGGTATACGTATAGAAATCTTTGAGAAAACGGAACGAGGATTCAAATATAGCTATCTTTTGTAAATATACTTATATTGTTTTATGTATGTAAGCCCTTTAAAAGTGATAAAATACATATCTATACGATGCATGTATAAGTATTATAGGTTATAAGTATTTACGTCGAAAAACATTACGTATAGTTATCGTTTTGAAAACTTAAGTTAGAAGTTTCAAAATATACTTATAACTTATTGTTATTAATACAAAATGAGATATTAAAACATTCTTAGATCATGTTAAATATGTATATATACATATATATACACAAACGTATAATTATCATATATTGTATAGTTCGTGATATCATCGGTCAAACTAGACGGTCAAACGTTGTGTAGAACTCATTTAAAAAACATAAGTCTCAACAATTTGGATTGCTTATCATGTTGGTAAGGTTTAATTTAAGTAAATATTAATCTTATAAGTATAGAACGATCGAAAAAGTGCGGGTCGTTACATTACCTCCCTGTTAAATAAATTTCGTCCCGAAATTTTAAAATTGTACCTATTTTGCGTCATCGAGAAACAAGTGTGGATACTTTTGTTTCATCTGATCCTCTCGTTCCCACGTAAACTCGGGACCTCTTCGAGCATTCCAAAGAACCTTAACAATCGGTATGTTGCTCTGCTTGAGCTGTTTAACTTCACGGTCCATGATTTCGATTGGTTCTTCGATGAATTGTAGTTTCTCGTCGACATGGATTTCTTCAAGAGGAATGGTGAGGTCTTCCTTTGCAAGACACTTCTTAAGGTTTGAGACGTGAAAGGTATTATGTACTCCGGCGAGTTGTTGCAGTAACTCGAGCCGATAAGCTACCGGTCCAATGCGTTCGATAATCTTGAACGGACCTACATATCTTGGGTTTAGTTTACCCCTTTTTCCGAAGCGTATTACACCTTTCCATGGTGACACCTTTAACATAACCATGTCCCCGACCTGAAACTCTAATGGTTTCCTTCGGACATCGGCGTAGCTCTTTTGGCGACTACGGGCTGTTTTCAATCTCTCCTTAATTTGTACTATCTTCTCAGTCGTTTTGTGTATGATCTCGGGACCAGTTAATTGTCGATCTCCTACTTCATTCCAACAAATAGGAGATCTACACTTCCTTCCGTACAATGCTTCGAATGGTGCAGCTTTAATGCTCGCATGATAACTATTATTATACGAGAATTCTGCTAATGGTAGATATTTATCCCATCCGTTTCCAAAATCGATCACACATGCCCTGAGCATGTCTTCAAGAGTCTGAATTGTTCTTTCACTCTGCCCGTCGGTTTGCGGATGATATGCGGTACTCATATCCAAACGAGTTCCTAGTGCCTCCTGTAGTGATTGCCAGAACTTTGAGGTAAATCTACTATCACGATCGGATATAATGGAAATAGGTATTCCATGCCTTGAAACAATTTCCTTTATATACAATCGTAATAGTTTCTCCATTCTATCCGTTTCCTTTATAGGCAAGAAATGTGCAGACTTGGTGAGACGATCAACAATCACCCAAATGGTGTCGTATCCCCAGGCAGTCTTAGGTAACTTCGTGATGAAATCCATGGTAATACCATCCCATTTCCATTCTGGGATTTCTGGTTGTTGAAGTAACCCTGACGGCTTTTGGTGTTCTGCTTTGACTTTGGAACAAGTTAAACACTCCCCAACATATGTTGCAACGTCTGTCTTTAAATTAGGCCACCAATAACGTGTTTTAAGATCTTGATACATCTTTCCAACTCCAGGATGTATCGAGTATCTTGTCTTATGTGCCTCGTTCAATATCAACTTCCTTAATCCACCCAACTTCGGTACCCAAATACGGTTTGCAAAATATCGAATTCCGTCTTCCCGTATAACGAGTTGCTTCTCATACTTCTTCATTATTTCCTTTCTTATGTTTTCTTTATTAAGTGCTTCTTGTTGAACCTCTTTGATTTGTGAGTTGAGATTCATGCGAATTTTTATATTCATCGCTCGTACTCGAATTGGTTCTCGTTCCTTTCTGCTTAAAGCATCGGCCACCACGTTCGCCTTCCCGGGATGATAACGAATCTCACATTCATAGTCATTTATTAACTCGACCCACCTACGTTGCCTCATGTTCAGCTGTTTCTGATCAAAAATATGTTGAAGGCTTTTATGATCAGTAAACACAGTGAATTTAACCCCATACAAGTAGTGTCTCCACATCTTCAGTGCAAACACGACTGCTCCCAATTCTAGATCATGCGTCGTATAATTCCGCTCGTGAATCTTCAATTGTCGGGATGCGTATGCAATCACTTTCTTCCGTTGCATAAGAACACAACCAAAACCTTGTCGCGAAGCGTCACAATATATTTCAAAATCATCGTTCCCTTCTGGTAACGATAAAATAGGCGCCGTAGTTAACTTCTTCTTCAGTATTTGAAATGCGTTCTCCTGCTCCGAGGTCCATTCATATTTCTTCCCTTTTTGCGTTAACGCTGTCAACGGCTTAGCTATTCGGGAAAAATCTTGAATAAACCTTCTATAATAACCGGCTAAACCCAAAAATTGGCGTATCTGCGTTGGTGTCTTAGGAGTCTCCCATTTTTCAATGGCTTCAGTTTTTGCTGGATCAACCTGAATTCCTTTACTACTAACAACGTGGCCAAGAAATTGCACTTCTTTCAACCAGAAAGCACACTTAGAAAATTTAGCATATAGTTGTTCTTTTCTCAACAACTCTAATATCAACCTTAAATGCTCTTCATGCTCTTGCTCACTCTTGGAATAGATAAGAATATCATCAATGAAAACTGAAGGTATTTCGTATGCCCGAGAGACATATTAAATTAATGTGGCTGACGTGTTATGATCCAAGTCGGGTCATACCCAATAACAAACTTACCGACACCTTATTTGTATTTGATTTTAATGATTGGTTCATTGATCAAATACGCGACACTTGAACTTTAAGAAAAATGGTTTTCTTAAATATTATTTGATGTGTATTATATAAATTATGGAATAATTTATATATTATGGATTTAATTATTTATTGGTTAAATAATTAATTTATTTATGTTACATTTTTATATATAAATTGGTTTTATATAATAAAATGTATATAATAAATGGAAGTTTTATAAAATGTGTTTTATAAAATCTAATTTTATAAAACAAACCATTTTATTTAAAAGAATTGGAAGTGGCATGGGAGTATGGAGTAAGCATGCTCTTTTGACTTGTCTTTTACCATGTTACTTCCATTCTAAATGCATATTAACCAAGGCTCTCTTGGAGACCAAAATACACATGCATTTACACATCAAAAGTAATCAAAAAAACTGCATTTTCTCCTCCCATTTCTGCTGCCAAAACCGTGGGGTTTAATGAAATGTCCCGTTCTTATTGATTAAAAACGTTCCATATTAATTGATTTCGTTGCGAGGTTTTGACCTCTATATGAGACGTTTTTCAAAGACTGCATTCATTTTTAAACAAACCATAACCTTTATTTCATCAATAAAGGTTTAAAAAGCTTTACGTAGATTATCAAATAATGATAATCTAAAATATCCTGTTTACACACGACCATTACATAATGGTTTACAATACAAATATGTTACAACAAAATAAGTTTCTTGAATGCAGTTTTTACACAATATCATACAAGCATGGACTCCAAATCTTGTCCTTATTTAAGTATGCGACAGCGGAAGCTCTTAATAATCACCTGAGAATAAACATGCTTAAAACGTCAACAAAATGTTGGTGAGTTATAGGTTTGACCTATATATATCAAATCATAATAATAGACCACAAGATTTCATATTTCAATACACATCCCATACATAGAGATAAAAATCATTCATATGGTGAACACCTGGTAACCGACATTAACAAGATGCATATATAAGAATATCCCCATCATTCCGGGACACCCTTCGGATATGATATAAATTTCGAAGTACTAAAGCATCCGGTACTTTGGATGGGGTTTGTTAGGCCCAATAGATCTATCTTTAGGATTCGAGTCAATTAGGGTGTCTGTTCCCTAATTCTTAGATTACCAGACTTAATAAAAAGGGGCATATTCGATTTCGATAATTCAACCATAGAATGTAGTTTCACGTACTTGTGTCTATTTTGTAAATCATTTATAAAACCTGCATGTATTCTCATCCCAAAAATATTAGATTTTAAAAGTGGGACTATAACTCACTTTCACAGATTTTTACTTCGTCGGGAAGTAAGACTTGGCCACTGGTTGATTCACGAACCTATAACAATATATACATATATATCAAAGTATGTTCAAAATATATTTACAACACTTTTAATATATTTTGATGTTTTAAGTTTATTAAGTCAGCTGTCCTCGTTAGTAACCTACAACTAGTTGTCCACAGTTAGATGTACAGAAATAAATCGATAAATATTATCTTGAATCAATCCACGACCCAGTGTATACGTATCTCAGTATTGATCACAACTCAAACTATATATATTTTGGAATCAACCTCAACCCTGTATAGCTAACTCCAACATTCACATATAGAGTGTCTATGGTTGTTCCGAAATATATATAGATGTGTCGACATGATAGGTCGAAACATTGTATACGTGTCTATGGTATCTCAAGATTACATAATATATAATACAAGTTGATTAAGTTATGGTTGGAATAGATTTGTTACCAATTTTCACGTAGCTAAAATGAGAAAAATTATCCAATCTTGTTTTACCCATAACTTCTTCATTTTAAATCCGTTTTGAGTGAATCAAATTGCTATGGTTTCATATTGAACTCTATTTTATGAATCTAAACAAAAAAAGTATAGGTTTCTAGTCGGAAAAATAAGTTACAAGTCGTTTTTGTAAAGGTAGTCATTTCAGTCGAAAGAACGACGTCTAGATGACCATTTTAGAAAACATTCTTCCACTTTGAGTTTAACCATAATTTTTGGATATAGTTTCATGTTCATAATAAAAATCATTTTCTCAGAATAACAACTTTTAAATCAAAGTTTATCATAGTTTTTAATTAACTAACCCAAAACAGCCCGCGGTGTTACTACGACGGCGTAAATCCGGTTTTACGGTGTTTTTCGTGTTTCCAGGTTTTAAATCATTAAGTTAGCATATCATATAGATATAGAACATGTGTTTAGTTGATTTTAAAAGTCAAGTTAGAAGGATTAACTTTTGTTTGCGAACAAGTTTAGAATTAACTAAACTATGTTCTAGTGATTACAAGTTTAACCCTTCGAATAAGATAGCTTTATATGTATGAATCGAATGATGTTATGAACATCATTACTACCTTAAGTTCCTTGGATGAACCTACTGGAAAAGATAAAAATGGATCTAGCTTCAATGGATCCTTGGATGGCTCAAAGTTCTTGAAGCAAAATCATGACACGAAAACAAGTTCAAGTAAGATCATCACTTGAAATAAGATTGTTATAGTTATAGAAATTGAACCAAAGTTTGAATATGATTATTACCTTGTATTAGAATGATAACCTACTGTAAGAAACAAAGATTTCTTGAGGTTGGATGATCACCTTACAAGATTGGAAGTGAGCTAGCAAACTTGAAAGTATTCTTGATTTTATGAAACTAGAACTTTTGGAATTTATGAAGAACACTTAGAACTTGAAGATAGAACTTGAGAGAGTTCAATTAGATGAAGAAAATTGAAGAATGAAAGTGTTTGTAGGTGTTTTTGGTCGTTGGTGTATGGATTAGATATAAAGGATATGTAATTTTGTTTTCATGTAAATAAGTCATGAATGATTACTCATATTTTTGTAATCTTATGAGATATTTCATGCTAGTTGCCAAATGATGGTTCCCACATGTGTTAGGTGACTCACATGGGCTGCTAAGAGCTGATCATTGGAGTGTATATACCAATAGTACATACATCTAAAAGCTGTGTATTGTACGAGTACGAATACGGGTGCATACGAGTAGAATTGTTGATGAAACTGAACGAGAATGTAATTGTAAGCATTTTTGTTAAGTAGAAGTATTTTGATAAGTGTATTGAATTCTTTCAAAAGTGTATAAATACATATTAAAACACTACATGTATATACATTTTAACTGAGTCGTTAAGTCATCGTTAGTCGTTACATGTAAGTGTTGTTTTGAAACCTTTAGGTTAACGATCTTGTTAAATGTTGTTAACCCAATGTTTATAATATCAAAAGAGATTTTAAATTATTATATTATCATGATATTATGATGTACGAATATCTCTTAATATGATATATATACATTAAATGTCGTTACAACGATAAACGTTACATATATGTCTCGTTTCAAAATCATTAAGTTAGTAGTCTTGTTTTTACATATGTAGTTCATTGTTAATATAATTAATGATATGTTTACTTATCATAATATCATGTTAACTATATATATAACCATATATATGTCATCATATAGTTTTTTTACAAGTTTTAACGTTCGTGAATCACCGGTCAACTTGGGTGGTCAATTGTCTATATGAAACCTATTTCAATTAATCAAGTCTTAACAAGTTTGATTGCTTAACATGTTGGAAACATTTAATCATGTAAACATCAATCTCAATTAATATATATAAACATGGAAAAGTTCGGGTCACTACAGTACCTACCCGTTAAATAAATTTCGTCCCGAAATTTTAAGCTGTTGAAGGTGTTGACGAATCTTCTGGAAATAGATGCGGGTATTTCTTCTTCATCTGATCTTCACGCTCCCAGGTGAACTCGGGTCCTCTACGAGCATTCCATCGAACCTTAACAATTGGTATCTTGTTTTGCTTAAGTCTTTTAACCTCACGATCCATTATTTCGACGGGTTCTTCGATGAATTGGAGTTTTTCGTTGATTTGGATTTCATCTAACGGAATAGTGAGATCTTCTTTAGCAAAACATTTCTTCAAATTCGAGACGTGGAAAGTGTTATGTACAGCCGCGAGTTGTTGAGGTAACTCAAGTCGGTAAGCTACTGGTCCGACACGATCAATAATCTTGAATGGTCCAATATACCTTGGATTTAATTTCCCTCGTTTACCAAATCGAACAACGCCTTTCCAAGGTGAAACTTTAAGCATGACCATCTCTCCAATTTCAAATTCTATATCTTTTCTTTTAATGTCAGCGTAGCTCTTTTGTCGACTTTGGGCGGTTTTCAACCGTTGTTGAATTTGGATGATCTTCTCGGTAGTTTCTTGTATAATCTCCGGACCCGTAATCTGTCTATCCCCCACCTCACTCCAACAAATCGGAGACCTGCACTTTCTACCATAAAGTGCTTCAAACGGCGCCATCTCAATGCTTGAATGGTAGCTGTTGTTGTAGGAAAATTCTGCTAACGGTAGATGTCGATCCCAACTGTTTCCGAAATCAATAACACATGCTCGTAGCATGTCTTCAAGCGTTTGTATCGTCCTTTCGCTCTGCCCATCAGTTTGTGGATGATAGGCAGTACTCATGTCTAGACGAGTTCCTAATGCTTGCTGTAATGTCTGCCAGAATCTTGAAATAAATCTGCCATCCCTATCAGAGATAATAGAGATTGGTATTCCATGTCTGGAGACGACTTCCTTCAAATACAGTCGTGCTAACTTCTCCATCTTGTCATCTTCTCTTATTGGTAGGAAGTGTGCTGATTTGGTGAGACGATCAACTATTACCCAAATAGTATCAAAACCACTTGCAGTCCTTGGCAATTTAGTGATGAAATCCATGGTAATGTTTTCCCATTTCCATTCCGGGATTTCGGGTTGTTGAAGTAGACCTGATGGTTTCTGATGCTCAGCTTTGACCTTAGAACACGTCAAACATTCTCCTACGTATTTAGCAACATCGGCTTTCATACCCGGCCACCAAAAATGTTTCTTGAGATCCTTGTACATCTTCCCCGTTCCAGGATGTATTGAGTATCTGGTTTTATGAGCTTCTCTAAGTACCATTTCTCTCATATCTCCAAATTTTGGTACCCAAATCCTTTCAGCCCTATACCGGGTTCCGTCTTCCCGAATATTAAGATGCTTCTCCGATCCTTTGGGTATTTCATCCTTTAAATTTCCCTCTTTTAAAACTCCTTGTTGTGCCTCCTTTATTTGAGTAGTAATGTTATTATGAATCATTATATTCATAGATTTTACTCGAATGGGTTCTCTATCCTTCCTGCTCAAGGCATCGGCTACCACATTTGCCTTCCCCGGGTGGTAACGAATCTCAAAATCGTAATCATTCAATAATTCAATCCACCTACGCTGCCTCATATTCAGTTGTTTCTGATTAAATATGTGTTGAAGACTTTTGTGGTCGGTATATATAATACTTTTGACCCCATATAAGTAGTGCCTCCAAGTCTTTAATGCAAAAACAACCGCGCCTAATTCCAAATCATGCGTCGTATAATTTTGTTCGTGAATCTTCAATTGTCTAGAAGCATAAGCAATCACCTTCGTTCGTTGCATTAATACACAACCGAGACCTTGCTTTGATGCGTCACAATAAATCACAAAATCATCATTCCCTTCAGGCAATGACAATATAGGTGCCGTAGTTAGCTTTTTCTTCAATAACTGAAACGCTTTCTCTTGTTCATCATTCCATTCAAATTTCTTCCCTTTATGCGTTAATGCAGTCAAGGGTTTTGCTATTCTGGAAAAGTCTTGGATGAACCTTCTGTAGTAACCAGCTAGTCCTAAAAACTGGCGTATGTGTTTCGGAGTTTTCGGGGTTTCCCACTTTTCAACAGTTTCTATCTTTGCCGGATCCACCTTAATACCTTCTTTGTTCACTATGTGACCGAGGAATTGAACTTCTTCCAACCAAAATGCACACTTTGAAAACTTAGCGTACAATTCTTCCTTCCTCAATACTTCTAACACCTTTCTCAAATGTTCACCGTGTTCTTGGTCATTCTTTGAGTAAATAAGTATGTCATCAATGAAAACAATGACAAACTTGTCAAGGTATGGTCCACACACTCGGTTCATAAGGTCCATGAACACAGCTGGTGCATTAGTTAAACCAAACGGCATGACCATAAACTCGTAATGACCGTAACGTGTTCTGAAAGCAGTCTTTGGAATATCATCTTCTTTCACCCGCATTTGATGATACCCGGAACGTAAGTCAATCTTTGAATAAACAGACGAGCCTTGTAGTTGATCAAATAAGTCGTCGATTCTCGGTAGTGGGTAGCGGTTCTTGATGGTAAGTTTGTTCAACTCTCGGTAGTCGATACACAACCTGAATGTACCATCTTTCTTCTTGACAAACAAAACAGGAGCTCCCCACGGTGATGTGCTTGGTCGAATGAAACCACGCTCTAAAAGTTCTTGTAATTGGCTTTGCAGTTCTTTCATCTCGCTGGGTGCGAGTCTGTAAGGAGCACGAGCTATTGGTGCAGCTCCTGGTACAAGATCTATTTGAAATTCAACGGATCGATGTGGGGGTAATCCCGGTAATTCTTTCGGAAATACATCGGGAAATTCTTTTGCAATGGGAACATCATTGATGCTCTTTTCTTCAGTTTGTACTTTCTCGACGTGTGCTAGAACAGCATAGCAACCTTTTCTTATTAGTTTTTGTGCCTTCAAATTACTAATAAGATGTAGCTTCGTGTTGCCCTTTTCTCCGTACACCATTAAGGGTTTTCCTTTTTCTCGTATAATGCGAATTGCATTTTTGTAACAAACGATCTCCGCTTTCACTTCTTTCAACCAGTCCATACCGATTATCACATCAAAACTCCCTAACTCTACTGGTATCAAATCAATCTTAAATGTTTCGCTAACCAGTTTAATTTCTCGATTCCGACATATATTATCTGCTGAAATTAATTTACCATTTGCTAATTCGAGTAAAAATTTACTATCCAAAGGCGTCAATGGACAACTTAATTTAGCACAAAAATCTCTACTCATATAGCTTCTATCCGCACCCGAATCAAATAAAACGTAAGCAGATTTATTGTCAATAAGAAACGTACCCGTAACAAGCTCCGGGTCTTCCTGTGCCTCTACCGCATTAATATTGAAAACTCTTCCACGGCCTTGTCCATTCGTGTTCTCCTGGTTCGGGCAATTTCTAATAATGTGGCCTGGTTTTCCACATTTATAACAAACTACATTGGCATAACTTGCTCCGACACTACTTGCTCCACCATTACTCGTTCCGACACCATTTGTTCCTTTCGTTCTATTAACCCCTGGTCCGTAGACCTCACACTTCGCCGCGCTATGACCATTTCTTTTACACTTGTTGCAAAATTTGGTGCAGAACCCCGAGTGATTCTTTTCACACCTTTGGCATAGTTGCTTCTGATTGTTGTTGTTGTTACGGTTATTATTGTTGTTGGGATGATTGTTGTAGTTGCTGTTGTTGTTGTTGTTGTTGTTGTTGGGCCGTTTGTTGTAGTTGCGATTGATGTTGCGATTGTTGGGATAATTGTTGCGATTATTGTTGTAATTGCTGTTGTTGTTGTATTGGTGATTCTTATCACCGTTTTCCTCCCACTTTCTTTTGACTTGCTTCACATTGGCCTCTTCAGCAGTCTGTTCTTTAATTCTTTCTTCAATCTGGTTCACTAGTTTGTGAGCCATTCTACATGCCTGTTGTATGGAGGCGGGCTCGTGTGAACTTATATCTTCTTGGATTCTTTCCGGTAATCCTTTCACAAACGCGTCGATCTTCTCTTCCTCATCTTCGAATGCTCCCGGACACAATAGGCACAATTCTGTGAATCGTCTTTCGTACGTGGTAATATCAAATCCTTGGGTTCGTAACCCTCTAAGTTCTGTCTTGAGCTTATTGACCTCGGTTCTGGGACGGTACTTCTCGTTCATCAAGTGCTTGAATGCTGACCACGGTAGTGCGTACGCATCATCTTGTCCCACTTGCTCTAGATAGGTATTCCACCATGTTAACGCAGAACCTGTGAAGGTATGCGTAGCGTACTTCACTTTGTCCTCTTCAGTACACTTACTTATGGCAAACACTGATTCAACCTTCTCGGTCCACCGTTTCAATCCGATCGGTCCTTCGGTTCCATCAAATTCCAAAGGTTTGCAGGCAGTGAATTCTTTGTAGGTGCATCCTACACGATTTCCTGTACTGCTAGATCCAAGGTTATTGTTGGTATGTAGCGCAGCCTGTACTGCGGCTATGTTTGAAGCTAGAAAAGTACGGAATTCCTCTTCATTCATATTCACGGTGTGTCGAGTAGTCGGTGCCATTTCCTTCAAAATAGTTAAATGGAACAAGTTAATCATACAGAATATTAAGAGTAGTTAATAGTATTTCGTAGCATAATATGAACTCATTTATAAAAGCTTTTTCTTCATATTAGCGTTTTATAAGTTTAAATTCGGGTAGTACCTACCCGTTAAGTTCATACTTAGTAGCTAATATACAATTCAACTACTACAATTCTATATGAAAAACTGATTATAATAATATTTCGCGTTCAAACTTTTATACAATATTTTACAAACTTACAATACCGCTTATTTTACATAAAGCATGAAATATAGCACACAATAACTTTGATACAAGATAGTTGTGAAGACAATTCTAGCTAGTACACAAGTCGTTCAGCAAAGGCAATAAAGACACGTAATTCATACGTCCAGAAACAAGTCATGCATTCTGGTTTTACTAGGACTACTTCCCATCCTTGGTCTTGTGCAACATAACCGTTATGGCCGTTGATAAGACAGCGTGTTGTAACGTCATCAAAGGGACGAGGGTTACGTAATGTCCAACAGTCCCGTAATAATCTAAAAACCTCATTTCTTACCCCAATTACCGACTCCGTCACTTGTGGAAACGTTTTGTTTAATAGTTGTAGCCCGATGTTCTTGTTCTCACTTTGGTGAGAAGCGAACATTACTAATCCGTAAGCATAACATGCTTCTTTATGTTGCATGTTAGCCGCTTTTTCTAAATCACGAAGTCCAATATTCGGATATATTGAGTCAAAATAATTTCTTAACCCGTTGCGTAAAATAGCATTTGGGTTCCCCGCAATATATGCGTCAAAGTAAACACATCGTAACTTATGGGTTTCCCAATGTGATATCCCCCATCTTTCAAACGAAAGTCTCTTATAAACCAAGACATTCTTGGAACGTTCTTCGAATGTCTTACAAACTGATCTCGCCTTAAATAGTTGTGCCGAAGAATTCTGGCCGACTCTAGACAAGATTTCATCAATCATGTCTCCGGGTAGGTCTCTTAAAATATTGGGTTGTCTATCCATTTTGTGTTTTTAAACTGTAAAATAGACAAGAGTTAGATTCATAAAAAAAAAATACTTATTAATACAAGCAATTTTTACATATATCATAAAGCATAAGAACACTATATTCCATATATTACACCACACGAAGACAACTATCTTATTCCGACTCGCTCGTTTCTTCTTCTTCGGTTTTGGTTCGTTTTGCCAAGTTTCTAGGGATATATGATGTTCCCCTAATACGAGCCGTCGTTGTCCACATTGGTTTAGAAAAACCTGGTGGTTTAGAGGTTCCCGGGTCATTGTTACAACTTAAGGACTTCGGGGGTTGACGATACATATAAAGTTCATCGGGGTTGGAATTAGATTTCTCTATTTTTATGCCCTTTCCCTTATTATTTTCTTTTGCCTTTTTAAATTCAGTTGGGGTAATTTCTATAACATCATCGGAATTCTCGTCGGAATCCGATTCATCGGAGAATTGGTAATCCTCCCAATATTTTGCTTCCTTGGCGGAAACACCATTGACCATAATTAACTTTGGTCGGTTGGTTGAGGATTTTCTTTTACTTAACCGTTTTATTATTTCCCCCACCGGTTCTATTTCTTCATCCGGTTCCGATTCTTCTTCCGGTTCCGATTCTTCTTCCGGTTCCTCTTCGGGAACTTGTGAATCAGTCCACAAATCATTCCAATTTACATTTGACTCTTCATTATTATTAGGTGAGTCAATGGGACTTGTTCTAGAGGTAGACATCTATCACATAATATCAAACACGTTAAGAGATTAATATATCACATAATATTCATATGTTAAAAATATATAGTTTCCAACAAAAATGTTAAGCAATCATTTTTAAAGAAAACACGGTCGAAGTCCAGACTCACTAATGCATCCTAACAAACTCGATAAGACACACTAATGCAAATTTTCTGGTTCTCTAAGACCAACGCTCGGATACCAACTGAAATGTCCCGTTCTTATTGATTAAAAACGTTCCATATTAATTGATTTCGTTGCGAGGTTTTGACCTCTATATGAGACGTTTTTCAAAGACTGCATTCATTTTTAAACAAACCATAACCTTTATTTCATCAATAAAG
The DNA here is from genome assembly GCF_046630445.1 of Rutidosis leptorrhynchoides. Classification (NCBI taxonomy): domain Eukaryota; kingdom Viridiplantae; phylum Streptophyta; class Magnoliopsida; order Asterales; family Asteraceae; genus Rutidosis; species Rutidosis leptorrhynchoides. The sequence goes on from NC_092340.1 coordinate 208,694,463, forward strand.
GTTTAAAAAGCTTTACGTAGATTATCAAATAATGATAATCTAAAATATCCTGTTTACACACGACCATTACATAATGGTTTACAATACAAATATGTTACAACAAAATAAGTTTCTTGAATGCAGTTTTTACACAATATCATACAAGCATGGACTCCAAATCTTGTCCTTATTTAAGTATGCGACAGCGGAAGCTCTTAATAATCACCTGAGAATAAACATGCTTAAAACGTCAACAAAATGTTGGTGAGTTATAGGTTTGACCTATATATATCAAATCATAATAATAGACCACAAGATTTCATATTTCAATACACATCCCATACATAGAGATAAAAATCATTCATATGGTGAACACCTGGTAACCGACATTAACAAGATGCATATATAAGAATATCCCCATCATTCCGGGACACCCTTCGGATATGATATAAATTTCGAAGTACTAAAGCATCCGGTACTTTGGATGGGGTTTGTTAGGCCCAATAGATCTATCTTTAGGATTCGAGTCAATTAGGGTGTCTGTTCCCTAATTCTTAGATTACCAGACTTAATAAAAAGGGGCATATTCGATTTCGATAATTCAACCATAGAATGTAGTTTCACGTACTTGTGTCTATTTTGTAAATCATTTATAAAACCTGCATGTATTCTCATCCCAAAAATATTAGATTTTAAAAGTGGGACTATAACTCACTTTCACAGATTTTTACTTCGTCGGGAAGTAAGACTTGGCCACTGGTTGATTCACGAACCTATAACAATATATACATATATATCAAAGTATGTTCAAAATATATTTACAACACTTTTAATATATTTTGATGTTTTAAGTTTATTAAGTCAGCTGTCCTCGTTAGTAACCTACAACTAGTTGTCCACAGTTAGATGTACAGAAATAAATCGATAAATATTATCTTGAATCAATCCACGACCCAGTGTATACGTATCTCAGTATTGATCACAACTCAAACTATATATATTTTGGAATCAACCTCAACCCTGTATAGCTAACTCCAACATTCACATATAGAGTGTCTATGGTTGTTCCGAAATATATATAGATGTGTCGACATGATAGGTCGAAACATTGTATACGTGTCTATGGTATCTCAAGATTACATAATATATAATACAAGTTGATTAAGTTATGGTTGGAATAGATTTGTTACCAATTTTCACGTAGCTAAAATGAGAAAAATTATCCAATCTTGTTTTACCCATAACTTCTTCATTTTAAATCCGTTTTGAGTGAATCAAATTGCTATGGTTTCATATTGAACTCTATTTTATGAATCTAAACAAAAAAAGTATAGGTTTCTAGTCGGAAAAATAAGTTACAAGTCGTTTTTGTAAAGGTAGTCATTTCAGTCGAAAGAACGACGTCTAGATGACCATTTTAGAAAACATTCTTCCACTTTGAGTTTAACCATAATTTTTGGATATAGTTTCATGTTCATAATAAAAATCATTTTCTCAGAATAACAACTTTTAAATCAAAGTTTATCATAGTTTTTAATTAACTAACCCAAAACAGCCCGCGGTGTTACTACGACGGCGTAAATCCGGTTTTACGGTGTTTTTCGTGTTTCCAGGTTTTAAATCATTAAGTTAGCATATCATATAGATATAGAACATGTGTTTAGTTGATTTTAAAAGTCAAGTTAGAAGGATTAACTTTTGTTTGCGAACAAGTTTAGAATTAACTAAACTATGTTCTAGTGATTACAAGTTTAACCCTTCGAATAAGATAGCTTTATATGTATGAATCGAATGATGTTATGAACATCATTACTACCTTAAGTTCCTTGGATGAACCTACTGGAAAAGATAAAAATGGATCTAGCTTCAATGGATCCTTGGATGGCTCAAAGTTCTTGAAGCAAAATCATGACACGAAAACAAGTTCAAGTAAGATTATCACTTGAAATAAGATTGTTATAGTTATAGAAATTGAACCAAAGTTTGAATATGATTATTACCTTGTATTAGAATGATAACCTACTGTAAGAAACAAAGATTTCTTGAGGTTGGATGATCACCTTACAAGATTGGAAGTGAGCTAGCAAACTTGAAAGTATTCTTGATTTTATGAAACTAGAACTTTTGGAATTTATGAAGAACACTTAGAACTTGAAGATAGAACTTGAGAGAGTTCAATTAGATGAAGAAAATTGAAGAATGAAAGTGTTTGTAGGTGTTTTTGGTCGTTGGTGTATGGATTAGATATAAAGGATATGTAATTTTGTTTTCATGTAAATAAGTCATGAATGATTACTCATATTTTTGTAATCTTATGAGATATTTCATGCTAGTTGCCAAATGATGGTTCCCACATGTGTTAGGTGACTCACATGGGCTGCTAAGAGCTGATCATTGGAGTGTATATACCAATAGTACATACATCTAAAAGCTGTGTATTGTACGAGTACGAATACGGGTGCATACGAGTAGAATTGTTGATGAAACTGAACGAGAATGTAATTGTAAGCATTTTTGTTAAGTAGAAGTATTTTGATAAGTGTATTGAATTCTTTCAAAAGTGTATAAATACATATTAAAACACTACATGTATATACATTTTAACTGAGTCGTTAAGTCATCGTTAGTCGTTACATGTAAGTGTTGTTTTGAAACCTTTAGGTTAACGATCTTGTTAAATGTTGTTAACCCAATGTTTATAATATCAAAAGAGATTTTAAATTATTATATTATCATGATATTATGATGTACGAATATCTCTTAATATGATATATATACATTAAATGTCGTTACAACGATAAACGTTACATATATGTCTCGTTTCAAAATCATTAAGTTAGTAGTCTTGTTTTTACATATGTAGTTCATTGTTAATATAATTAATGATATGTTTACTTATCATAATATCATGTTAACTATATATATAACCATATATATGTCATCATATAGTTTTTTTACAAGTTTTAACGTTCGTGAATCACCGGTCAACTTGGGTGGTCAATTGTCTATATGAAACCTATTTCAATTAATCAAGTCTTAACAAGTTTGATTGCTTAACATGTTGGAAACATTTAATCATGTAAACATCAATCTCAATTAATATATATAAACATGGAAAAGTTCGGGTCACTACATTTAAGGGGATTCAAAGGGTTCTTAATTTGGTTTTTGGAAGCTAAATTCAAGTGTCAATAAATCCTAACCAAAGCTAGGGTGTTGGTGCACAAGTTTGGGGTATAACAACTTGAGGTTTCACACTTTTGGAGCTCCATTCATCATCATCATCTTCATCATTTACTAGCAAGCTTGGAGTAGGTATAATCTCTTTACTTGCTTGTAGTTTGTAAGTATATATCACAACTTGATCCTAATTGGGATTTAACTTTAATTGGTTAAAGTTTAACAAGTCTAAAATTGATAATTAACATGCTTCCGCTTTCTTAATTCTTAAAATGGTTTAAGTATATTATGAACTTGTTAAATCCCAACAATGGTATCTAGAGCCGAAGTTGTTGAAATATGCTTCGAGATGGTTATTAAACCCACTATAATTTTGCATTCTATGAACATGCATGAAGTAGAATGTAAAATTTTCGGTTTTGGGTGGTTGTCATTTTGGCCAAAATCACTTGTGATTCTGCATTCTGTACTGCCAATCACTTGTGATTCTGTACTACCAATCACTTGTGATTCTGTGTTGCCGATCACTTGTGATTCTGTATTGCCAATCACTTGTGATTCTGTGTTGCAGATCACTTGTGATTCTGTGTTTCCAATCACTTGTGATTCTGTATTACCTATCACTTATGTTGATGATGTTCACAATCTAAGCCTTGACCTTGTGTTTGGTTGCATGCATGGTTGATTGATATTTATTCAATTGGTTTGTAATAATATTTATTCATTTGGCATGTAATAATTCATTTGGTTATGTAATTTATTTTATATTTGGTATGTAAAATAGATTAGGTTGTAATTTCATTTTTTAGACAAAATGTATTAGGATATATTTTGTAAAATGATGAAGAATGATGAAGACTTGAAGAACACATGAAGAAGCATTTGGATGCAAGGTTAAGTGGGAGATTTGAAATCTCCTACTTTATGTAATTACCCCTTATCCGGTGGCATTTGTTTTCGGCTAAACAAATGTCTACCAAAATGGCTTGATTGTGAACATATTTGTTTTGCATGCATGGTTGTTTATTGTATGATTGTGGATTGTATGTTTGTATGCTACAAGTTAATCACACAAGTTAACAACAAGCAAAATGGAAATTTAATTGGTTAAATTATACATTAATTAACGACATGCAAAACGACAATTTAAATGGTTAAATTAAAAACGGCTAAAAGGACATTAATAATCGGTTATTAAGAAAATGATAAGGATCATATAAAATGGTTTATAGACATGAAATTGGCTTTTCATAATGAACTATACACCAAATGCATGTTGGTGTATGGCAAATGTTTTCTTAAACTAGAATTTATGAAAACTTAAAATCCCTTAACTAAAACAAGGTAAACAAGTTAAACGCCATCCTTTTGTGGAAACACTTAGACATATTAGGAATCTCTTGATGGGATAAAGGTCACCTAACCGTCATGAGTGAACTAATATGAATAAGGTACACTTCGCATACATGTGGGATAAAGGTCACCTAACCACTTGTATGTTAAGTCTACATGTTTACACAGGTAGGACGACTTGATTTAGGAATCATGAACTTAGGGTCACCGAAGCATGAGGAACAAATAGGCGTTGATGGGATAAATATGCCATGCAAAAGGATTGCATGATCCCATAACTTAGAAGTTGCAAAAGGATTGCAATTGTCACATAAATGACTACCTAGCTAAATCAAATAACGGGATAAAGGTCACCTAACCGAAATTTGATTTACCGTTGGATTCTAAGATTTAATAAAACAATTAAAAATAAAAGGGTATTGTTTATTAAATTTAAAATCGATACTTAAAAGGACTTTGTTAAATTTTGTAGATGGCCGCAAATAACAACAACATGCAAAATGCACCACTTAACCTAAACAACCTATCATTAAGGTCTCTCCTCGAGAAAGACAAACTCAACCATACGAACTTTATGGATTGGTTCCGTAATCTTAGGATTGTCCTCAAACTTGAGGACAAAGCGTATGTGTTGGAGGACCCTATTCCCGACCAACCGGATGAGGAAGATATAGAGGGCATGGCTTATTATGACAAGTATTGCGCCGATTCGGTGCAAGTCGCTTGTCTAATGCTTGGGACTATGATACCCGAACTCCAAAAGGATTTCGAACATCATAGTGCATATGACATGATTACGCAATTGAAGGAGATGTTCCTTCAACAAGCACGTGTCGAGCGCTTCGAAACGGTTCGAGCGCTACATGCATGTCGTATGGATGACACCCAATCCGTCTCCTCTTATGTCCTCAAAATGAAGAGCCTTATTGATCGTGCTAACCGTCTTAACCTAAACATATCAAATGAGTTAGCCACCGATCTTATCCTTAATTCCCTTTCAAAAAGGTTTGATCAATTTGTAATTAATTACAATATGAATGGGATGGATAAGAGCATAGGTGAGCTTCACGGTATGCTTAGAACGGCGGAAACTAGCATGGGTAAAAGGGCTTTACCCGTGTTAGCAATCGATCAAGGTGGGTCCAAAGGTAACACCTCTAAGCCAAAGGTGGCTAAGAGAAAAGGACCAGCCTATCAAGGCAAAGGGAAGGGGAAGATGGTTACCCCAACCATCAACAAGGCCAAGAAGCAAAAGGTCACCGAGAAGGCAAACCCCAAGGAAGACCCATGTTTCGGTTGCGGTGAGATGGGTCATTGGAAACGAAACTGTCCGGTCTACCTTAAGGAGTTGAAGGACAAGAGGGATGCAGGGCAAACCTCAGGTAATATATATATGGTATATATAGAGCTAAGTATTACTTCTTCTAATACATGGGTATTAGACACTGGATGTGGAACTCATATTTGCAATTCTTTGCAGGGGTTCAAAAGAAGTGATCATAAGGCGGGAACATCAAGTCTCTATATGGGCAATGGTGCAAAGGTGCATGTTAAAGCTCAAGGAGATTTTATTTTGAAGCTTCCAAGTGGATTGGAACTTATTTTAGAAAATGTTTTGTATGCTCCGGATTTGTGTAGAAACATTATTTCTATTTCTCGCTTAAAACAATGTGGTTACGTTGTTAATTTTATTGATGATGATATTCATGTTTCTAAAGATAATGTATTCTATTTCAAGGCTTCGCCTTCAAATGGAATTTATGAATTGGTTCATGATGACACATCATCTAGTAGCTCAATGTACCATACAAGCACCAAGAAACTCAAAAGGGATTTGAGTGATTCCTACTTATGGCATTGTCGCCTTGGTCACATAAACAAGAACCGAATACATACACTTCAAAAGAATGGACTTTTGAAATCAAATGAAATGGATTCGTTTGAAGTATGTGAATCTTGTTTACAAGGCAAGATGACTAAAGCACCTTTCAAAGGGACCTATGAAAGGGCTAAAGATTTATTGGGATTAATACATTCGGATGTATGTGGACCCTTTAAACCCATGACTAGGAAAGGTGAAAGATACTTTGTTACTTTCATTGATGACTTTAGTCGTTTCGGATATGTCTACTTATTAAGACACAAGGACGAAACGTTTGAAGCATTCAAAGAATATCAAAACGAAGTACAAAATCAACTCAATAAGACAATTAAGGTACTACGTACCGATAGAGGAGGTGAATACCTAAGCGATGCCTTCCAAGATCATCTTAGGAGTTGTGGGATTATCTCACAACTTACTCCACCCGGAACACCCCAACTTAATGGAGTTTCCGAAAGGAGGAACCGAACCCTAATGGATATGGTTCGATCTATGATGGCAAGAAGCTCGCTGCCTCTATCATTTTGGGGTTATTGTCTAAGCTCCGCGGCTCGTATTTTAAATATGGCCCCAACCAAGAAGGTGGAACGAACTCCTCATGAGATGTGGTTTGGAAAACCTCCTTCTCTTTCATACTTGAAAGTATGGGGATGTGAAGCTTATCCTAAGCGTTATGTAGCAAATAAGCTACATGCTCGATCCACAAAGTGTATCTTCATAGGATATCCCAAAGATGACATGGGATATTACTTCTATGATCCATCTGAGCAAACCGTAATTGTTGCTCAGAAAGCGAAATTCCTTGAAACCAAATTCCTTATGGAAGGTGATGGTGAAAGGAAGATAGATCTTGTAGAGGTACAAGATCAAGCCGATGATACACAATTGGTTGGCACTAGTACTCAACATGAGGATGTTGAAAATGATCAAGTGGATGATCAAGGTACACAAGACGTTCGAAGATCTAGTAGGATTAGTAATCCTCCCGAGAGATATGGGTTTCTCGTGGAAGGTTGCTATACGGTTGATTTGGATGAACCGACAAACTACAAAGATGCTTTATCAAGAATTGATAAAGATAAATGGCAGGAAGCCATGAACGCCGAGATGCAATCCATGTATGAAAACCAAGTGTGGGAACTTGTTGAGCAACCTCCTAGCTCTAAGCTAGTTGATTGCAAGTGGCTTTTCAAGAAGAAAACCGACATACATGGAAACTTGGATACATATAAAGCTAGACTTGTAGCAAAAGGTTTCACTCAAACTCAAGGGGTTGATTATGATGAAACTTTCTCGCCAGTGGCAATGCTAAAGTCTATTAGGATATTATTTGCCATTGCTGCTCACTATAACTATGAAATATGGCAAATGGATGTCAAAACCGCTTTCCTAAATGGATATCTTATGGAAGATGTCTATATGGTTCAGCCTGAAGGTTTTGTTGATCCAAAATATCCTAAAAGGGTATGCAAGTTAAAGAAGTCAATCTACGGATTGAAACAAGCATCTAGAATGTGGAATCATCGCTTTAATGAAGAGGCAAAGAAATTTGGCTTCATTAAAAATGGTGATGAAGCTTGTGTGTACAAGAAGGCTAGTGGGAGCTCTATAATGTTCCTTGTGCTATATGTGGATGATATATTATTATTTGGGAATGATATTACCACAATGCAAGGAGTCAAAACTTGGCTAAAGAGTTGCTTCTCCATTAAGGATCTTGGAGACGCACAATATATATTGGGGATAGGGATCTATAGGAATAGATCCAAGAGATTGATAGGTTTAAGTCAAAGTACATACATTGATAAAATCTTGAAAAGGTTCAAGATGGAAAACTCTAAGAAAGGTTTGGTACCTATTCAAAGAGGAACCATTCTCAATTCATCTCAGTGTCCTACCACGAAAGATGAACAAGAGAGAATGAAGAAAGTCCCATACGCATCTGCTATTGGGTCTATCATGTATGCGATGATATGTACTAGACCGGATGTGTCATGCGCTCTAAGCTTGACAAGTAGATACCAGAATAACCCAGGAAACAGTCATTGGATTGCTGTTAAAAGTATATTGAAATACCTTAGGAGAACTAAGGATATGTTTCTAATATATGGGTCTGGTGAGGAGGAACTTGCCGTAAAAGGTTACGTGGACGCGAGTTTCCAAACTGATCGAGATGACTCTCGATCACAATCCGGTTATGTCTTCATGTTAAATGGTGGTGCGGTCTCTTGGAAGAGTTCGAAACAGGAGGTTGTTGCGTTATCCACTACAGAGTCGGAGTACATTGCCGCCTCACTGGCAGCTCAGGAAGCTGCATGGATGAAGAAATTCATCGACGACTTAGGAGTGGTCCCTTCCATTCAGGACCCTCTTGAGATCTTTTGTGACAACGAGGGTGCGATTGCTCAAATCAAGGAACCTCGTGCTCATCAAAAGACTCGTCACATTGAGCGGAGATTCAACTACATCAGGGATGAGGTTGAAAAGGGAAAGATATGTATTCACAAAGTTCACACAGATCATAATGTTGCGGATCCACTCACGAAGCTTTTACATGGGCCAAAACATGAGGGACATGTTTGTGCGTTAGGGCTTCGATATTCTAGTGATTGGAATTGATCTACTTTATGTATTGTAATGGAACGAATTAGTTCAAACTCATTAATATAATTATGGTATTAATTTAATTATGAGTCATGTTCCAATTTTGCATATTTTATCCATGAATAAACTATTATTCTAAATTCCGTAGTCGATCACATTTGTGGGAACAAGTGTGAGGTTTAGACTATTATGAACTCGGATTGGTATACATTCATAGGTTGAATGTGGGGCAAGGTTGCAACCAAGGTTCATAGATATTTGTGGGAAACAAATATTGGAAGACCCGCTCTCAAGAATTACTGTATAGAGCCTTTGTGGTTGATCACATGTAATCTTGAGTAAAGGCGAATATCATTGTATCCTCTGACCTGAGATACATATTGGGTTCGGATATTCACCAAGTACTGTGCCTTGATTCTTTCCTTCGCTATTCTGAAACATGGTAGTACATAAGGAAGAACTCAGGTATATTACAAAGTGTATATCTAGGACGTATGTAGTCAAGATGGAATTTGTCCCTCTTATTCGTTGAGAGTCAGATGTCTAAGGCCTGAAAAGTTAAATCTATAAGAGAGTGATCACTCTGTATCTCTTGGATTTAACATGACATCTAGGACGAAAGGAAATAATGAAAGATTCACCTAATCATATTCGAGATGGGAACTCGAAAGGGATGATGTTATTGAATGGCACAAAGTCATAACATATTAGGGGTGATGGACGGTGTGTTAGGCTGTATCCATCACTTGCATTAATTCCTTATGTTTCTCGTGCAAGTGGGAGATTGAAGGTATTTCGTATGCCCGAGAGACATATTAAATTAATGTGGCTGACGTGTTATGATCCAAGTCAGGTCATACCCAATAACAAACTTACCGACACCTTATTTGTATTTGATTTTAATGATTGGTTCATTGATCAAATACGCGACACTTGAACTTTAAGAAAAATGGTTTTCTTAAATATTATTTGATGTGTATTATATAAATTATGGAATAATTTATATATTATGGATTTAATTATTTATTGGTTAAATAATTAATTTATTTATGTTACATTTTTATATATAAATTGGTTTTATATAATAAAATGTATATAATAAATGGAAGTTTTATAAAATGTGTTTTATAAAATCTAATTTTATAAAACAAACCATTTTATTTAAAAGAATTGGAAGTGGCATGGGAGTATGGAGTAAGCATGCTCTTTTGACTTGTCTTTTACCATGTTACTTCCATTCTAAATGCATATTAACCAAGGCTCTCTTGGAGACCAAAATACACATGCATTTACACATCAAAAGTAATCAAAAAAACTGCATTTTCTCCTCCCATTTCTGCTGCCAAAACCGTGGGGTTTAAGGGGATTCAAAGGGTTCTTAATTTGGTTTTTGGAAGCTAAATTCAAGTGTCAATAAATCCTAACCAAAGCTAGGGTGTTGGTGCACAAGTTTGGGGTATAACAACTTGAGGTTTCACACTTTTGGAGCTCCATTCATCATCATCATCTTCATCATTTACTAGCAAGCTTGGAGTAGGTATAATCTCTTTACTTGCTTGTAGTTTGTAAGTATATATCACAACTTGATCCTAATTGGGATTTAACTTTAATTGGTTAAAGTTTAACAAGTCTAAAATTGATAATTAACATGCTTCCGCTTTCTTAATTCTTAAAATGGTTTAAGTATATTATGAACTTGTTAAATCCCAACAAAAACGATAACAAACTTATCTAAATACGGACTACAAACTCGATTCATGAGGTCCATGAATACAGCTGGCGCATTTGTCAACCCAAACGGCATAACCAAAAATTCGTAATGACCATAACATGTCCGAAAAGCAGTTTTCGGAATGTCCTCTTCTTTGACGCGTAATTGATGATAACCCGATCTTAGGTCGATTTTCGAATAAACACATGATCCTTGCAATTGATCAAATAAGTCATCAATTCTCGGTAGTGGATACCGATTCTTGATAGTTAACTTATTTAATTCACGATAATCTATACACATCCTAAAAGATCCATCTTTCTTCTTAACAAATAAAATTGGAGCTCCCCACGGTGAAGTACTTGGTCGTATGAATCCACGGTCCAGTAATTCTTTCAACTGACTTTGAAGTTCTTTTAACTCGGACGGTGCAAGTCTATATGGAGCACGAGCAACTGGTGCAGCTCCTGGTACTAAATCTATTTGAAATTCTACAGATCTAAATGGAGGTAATCCCGGCAATTCTTCCGGAAAAACTTCAGGAAAATCTCTTGCCACAGGCACATCGTTGATGCACTTCTCTTTCTTTTCGACTTTATTAACATGTGCTAAAATAGCATAACATCCCTTTTCTAAACACTTCTTGGCTTTCAAACAGCTAATGAGTTTTAGCTTTGAATCACCCTTCTCTCCATAAATCATCACCGGCATTTTATCCTTACAAGGAATGCGAATTGCCTTCTTGGCACACACAACTTCAACTCCTACTTTGGACATCCAGTCCATGCCGACTATTACATCAAAACTTCCTAATTCTACGGGTATTAAGTCGATTTTAAACGTTTCTCCGGCTAAATTTATTTCACAATCACGACAAATTTTATCGGCTTTAATTAGTTTACCATTAGCTAACTCAATCATGTACTTAGCATCTAGAGGTAAAGAGGAACAATTCAATTTAGTGTAAAAATTTCTACACACATAACTTCTATCGGCGCCAGTATCAAATATAATAGATGCTGATAAGTTATTAATGGTAAACGTACCCGTAACAAGCTCCGGATCCTCATATGCCTCTCTAGCATTAATAACAAATGCTCTCCCACGTGCAGGTCCATTATTCTTCTCTGGATTCGGGCACTGGCTCTTATAGTGACCTTGTTTTCCACACCCAAAACAAGTAACAGTAGCCAAAGCAGTTCTATTTGCATTGGTGGCAGGAGTCTTGTTACCATTTGTATTTGTAACGAGAGCCCTACAATCTTCAGCAAGATGACCCTGTCGATTACACTTGGTGCATACTACAGTAACCAAAGTGATGTTTGTGACAACGGTTGCATAAAGGACTTTGCCCTTTGTAACCAAAGCCTGAACCACTACCCGCACCTTTCGTGGTTTCTGGTTTCTTAAAAGATTGTTGTTGGTTACCTCGATCATAATTTCCGTTCCACTTTCTTTTGTTACTCAATACCTTCACATCAGTAGTAAATGCTTTCTTATCCAAGATGACCTGATCCATTAGCTCGTTTGCCATGGTTATAGCTTCATGAATTGTCCTAGGTTTTGATGCTGTAACGTTTGCCTTAACCTTTGAGGGCAAACCATCTTTGTACATTTCAATCTTCCGTGCTTCAGTTGGAACCAATTCAGGACATAGCAAAACTAATTCCATGAATCGCTGATTGTAGTTGGTAATTTCAGTACCAACAACCTTCAAACTTCGTAACTCATCTTCTAACTTCCTAACCTCGTTCCTTGGACAATACTCGTTGATTAACATCGTTTTGAATTCTTCCCATGGAGTATCATAAGCTACATCTCCTCCTACAGCCTTCACGTAATTTTTCCACCACGTGAGTGCACTATCTTGTAAAGTGCACGATGCATACTTGGTCATGTCTTTTTCATCACAACCACTGATTTTAAACACCGTCTCCATCTTCTCTATCCACCGAGTTAAACCGATCGGCCCTTCCGTTCCACTGAATGATGAGGGCTTGCAAGCTTGAAACGTCTTGTAGGTGCATCCTACACGAGGATTTGGGTTAACTGCAGCAGCTCTTGCAGCTTCGACCCATAACATTCGGTCGTTGACTCGCTGGTTGATGAATTCCTCGACTTCTTGTTCCGTCATTCGATTCAAGCGCGCCATTTCCTAATGAAAGAAAATAATTATTCACATGGAATATTATAGATGTAGTGTGTATTTATAGTACATTATAGCTTGTTAATAATATGAACCAGGTATTATTATAAAAGCCTTTTCTTCTTATTAGCGTTTTATAATTATATCTAGGGTACTACCTACCCGTTAATGTTCATACTTAATAGCTTAGTACAGAACCAATTACTACAATCTAAATAATACTTAACCATGGAAAATTATTGCATTTCATACTTCACTATTTTACATATGCTTATCTTACATCAAACATTAAGCAAACCACACTAATAATATTATACAAAACATTATATGATCCCATGATTTAATACGGCAGCGCATCGTTTGGTCTATTTTCTAGGACGTTTAGTTCCAATGAATGGCCTAACGCTTATCCTAGCTGTCTGCCTATATTTTGGTGGTGGGGCTGAGGAACTGGATGCGGGGATAGCACGAATAGGAATAGCGGGAATAGGGGTGGTAGTGTCTAGTGGAGTTGGTGCCACAACATCCTCACTACACTCGGGATTTGAATTTTCTAATTCATTGGCTTTTCGTTTCTTTCCTTGATCGAACTTTTCTTTCGTAATTTCTAGTATTTCTTCCTCGGGTTCACTTTCTTCCTCGGGTTCACTTTCCGATTTTTCTATAGTTGGTTCCTCCGGAATTTGTGAGTCTTCCCCAAAGATATCATTTTCGTCATCGGATAGGTTAATGACTGGAACACCATCGGAAGATTCTGATTCGGAGTCGCTGAATGTGATAATAAGTTTCGAGCCCGACATCTATCACATAACAACTAACCCATTAGTACTACATAATATTTGCATATAAATTTTAACCAACAATGATAAGCAATGGTTTTCAAAATCAGACCCGGTCAAAGTCCAGACTTACTAATGTATAACAACTTCTCGGTTAGACACACTAATGCAAACCTGGTTCACTAAGACCAACGCTCTGATACCACATGTCACAACCCGTCCTTAACCATAAGAACGTGTTAGATAACGTATGATTTCATTGCGAGGTATTGACCTCTATATGCGACATTTTTAAAAGAAAAACTGCATATATTATACATCACAAACCATAATTCTTATTTTTGTTACAAGCTTTAGACAATAAAAAGATGATTATCGTTTAGCTATAATCTTCGACTTACAAACTTTGCAAATGATAATAACAACCCGATTTCTAGCATATTTTACAACACAAGTTCTTGGATATGCAGTTTTGTTTTTGACACATATATGCGTACGCAAGATCTTGCTCAAATTCAACATAATGCAGCGGAAGCTTCTAATTATCACCTGAGAATAAACATGTTTAAAACGTCAACATAAAGTTGGTGAGATATAGGTTTAATGCCGGCAGCAATATATATATATAGACCACAAGATTTCATATATAAACAGTTTAATAAAAATATTCTAAGTGGTTGAGCACTTGGTAACCATACTTAACAATTAATCACGTCGCATATTCCCTTTAATATGAAATCTTACTACACCGTACCAAGTGTAGTCACAAAACGAAGTACTGTGCAACCGTTGAATACTGGTCGTCCAGTCCGGTTAGGGTTGTCAGGCCCGATAGATCTATCAACAGGATTCGCGTTTACAATACCGCTGTAAATATTAGTTACCAAGCTACAGGGAAGTATGCCAGTGGTACAACTCAACGTAGAATATATTTTTCAGTTACTTGTGTCCATAATGTAAAACATAAAATACATGTATTCTCATCCCGAAATATTTAGAGTTTAAAAGTGGGACTATATACTCACTGTTGTCTTGAAGATATATATATTTTGACTTGGTCTTCCGGTTGATATCACGAACCTATCCATATATAATATATCAATACCTTTTCTTTTTTAAACAAACGTCACATATATATACTTGTTATACTTTTAATACTTTTAATAATTCCTTAGTCCGTAGTTAGCAGTCCGATGTTAGTAATTCAATTTTAATGGTTCATTTTTAAGTGTTTAATAAACCCCCGATGAAATAAATAAAACCCTCATCGTATATGTATTGGTCGAGATTAATCTTGACCCACGGTACCGGTGTTGTCAAATGACGTGTTGCGTACATAAAGTACCGGTGTTGTCAAATGACGTGTTGCGTACAAACATGGGATCTTATGATTAATCTTCTCGTGTTGTTTACGGGTGATCCTGAACCATATAAAATTGAATTATGAGTACATATGTATAAAATATCATGTTATCTTAGAAAGATGTGATTTATTTAATTTTTCCCAATTAATCCCGAAGTTAGACTAGTCTTGGATAACCAATTTTGTTTCGGTCATAGTTTCTTCGTTACAACTCCGTTTTCGTTGATTCAACTTGCCATCTCCTTGGATCGAGTTCCTCTTTAAGACTATGAACTGTAATTACCTTAGTTTGTATTCAAAATCACACGGCATAGGTGAAACTTTAGTGAAACTTATGAAGTTAAACATTTTTGTTACAAAAATATCATTTAATGACCATTTTTCTAAAAATACTTATACTTTGAATTAAATCATGAAATTTTTATGTGTTATCATATTCATAGTAAAAATCATTTTTCCAGAACATAAACATCCAATTCAAAGTTTAAGATGGTTTTTAATTATCCAACCCAAAACAGTCCCCGGTTACACTCCGACGTCGTAAAAACAGTTTTTAAGGTATTCTTTGAAAAACCAAGTTTTACCTTGTTAAGTTAGCATATATTTAAGTTATATTACAGGTATTGAAGTATTTTAAAAGTTAAGTTAGAAGGATCTATTTAGTTTGCAAACAAGTTTGAAAACTTTCAAACTATGTTCTTGTTGTTAAATTTTTATACCACAAAATAAGATAGCTATATATATATGAATCGAATAAGGTTATGAACATAGATTCTACCTCAAGTTCCTTGGACAAGGTTTCTGTAAAAGAGGAGTAAGAACCTAGAACAAAAAGGGTGATGGAATTGGATGAAAGATTGGAAGTAAGTTTGTGTTCTTGGAAGGATTCTTGAAGTGTTTTTGTAAGGGTTTTCTTATGGTGATTAAGTAAGGTTTTTGAAGCTAAATGATGGGGAAAATGCTTGGAGATGATCAAGTATGAAGTTAAGAGTATTTTGAGAGAGAAATGGAAGTGTAAGTATGAGAAAATGGGGTGAAGAAATGGTGTGCATGCATAAAAACGTTTTTAGGTTATAAAGGAAAAAAAAGATACCTAACTTTGTTTTCTTGCTAAATAATTCATGCTACTTGACAAATGGTTGGTTCCACATGTTTCTTAATCATTTAAGGCTGCTAAGGAGCAGATTTTTATTGGTATATACCAATAGTAAATACATCTAGAAGCTGCGTATGATACGGGTACATATACCCTAGGTATACGTATAGAAATCTTTGAGAAAACGGAACGAGGATTCAAATATAGCTATCTTTTGTAAATATACTTATATTGTTTTATGTATGTAAGCCCTTTAAAAGTGATAAAATACATATCTATACGATGCATGTATAAGTATTATAGGTTATAAGTATTTACGTCGAAAAACATTACGTATAGTTATCGTTTTGAAAACTTAAGTTAGTAGTTTCAAAATATACTTATAACTTATTGTTATTAATACAAAATGAGATATTAAAACATTCTTAGATCATGTTAAATATGTATATATACATATATATACACAAACGTATAATTATCATATATTGTATAGTTCGTGATATCATCGGTCAAACTAGACGGTCAAACGTTGTGTAGAACTCATTTAAAAAACATAAGTCTCAACAATTTGGATTGCTTATCATGTTGGTAAGGTTTAATTTATGTAAATATTAATCTTATAAGTATAGAACGATCGAAAAAGTGCGGGTCGTTACAAAACTGGTCTAAAACGAGTACGAAAATGGAACATCAGGGCTGATCCAATGCTGTTAACAACAGCAAAACTCAGCATTTAGTGTTTTGAAGGACTGTTTTCGCGAGGTCATAACTTTCAAACTGTAACTCCGTCTTTGTCAAATAAACTGTCTATAGAAAGGTGGGATGACATACTTTCCAACGGTCACGACCCAAAGTATTATATCGGATTTGGTGGGACCCGAAATCAGCTGTAAAGTTACTACATATACATATATGTAAATAATATTGTTTTTACTAAATAAAAATGTATAACTTAAGTTTGACCTATGTTTGACTATTTGACCAACTTGAGTAATATTATGAGATTGTTGACCGGTGTTGACTATGTTGACTGTGTTTGACTTGCGTTTGACTTACATTTGACTTAATTTGACTTTTGTTGACTTTTGCTAAATTTTGCTAAATTTATGAGTAGGACTTGAGCAATAAGACTATACGAACCCTATAGACCGACCTAGCTTATTAGACACTTATTGACCAACATATGTTCTCTAGGTTGGGGTCTACGGTTACTTGCATTCCGATTTTCGGTCACATCTCTGTGATTTATTTCTGAAGTTGTCAGGTGAGTTTCATTTGCCTTTTTACCCTTTATATTTTTGGGCTGAGAATACATGCGCAATTTTTATAAATGATTTACAAAATAGACACAAGTACGTGAAACTACATTCTATGGTTGAATTATCGAAATCGAATATGCCCCTTTTTATTTAGTCTGGTAATCTAAGAATTAGGGAACAGACACCCTAATTGACGCGAATCCTAAAGATAGATCTATCGAGCCCAACAAGCCCCATCCAAAGTACCGGATGCTTTAGTACTTCGAAATTTATATCATGTCTGAAGGAGGATCCCAGAATGATGGGGATATTCTATATGCATATTGTTAATGTCGGTTACCAGGTGTTCAATCCATATGAATGATATTTTTGTCTCTATGCATGGGACGTTTATTTATGAGAATTGAAAATATGAAATCTTGTGGTCTATTAAAATTATGAAATGTTTGTTTATGATAAACTAATGAACTCACCAACCTTTTGGTTGACACTTTAAAGCATGTTTATTCTCAGGTATGAAAGAAATCTTCCGCTGTGCTTTTGCTCATCTTAGAGATATTAATTGGAGTCATTCATGACATATTTCAAAAGACGTTGCATTCGAGTCGTTGAGTTTATCAAGATTATTATTAAGTCAATTATAGTAAGATATATTATGAAATGGTATGCATGTCGTCAACCGTAGATGTAATGAAAGATTGTCTTTTCAAAAATGAATGCAATGTTTGTAAAATGTATTATATAGAGGTCAAGTACCTCGCGATGTAATCAACTGTTGTGAATCGTTCATAATCGATGTGGACTTTGTCCGGATGGATTAGGACGGGTCCTTTCAATAAAAAGGGGCATATTCGATTTCGATAATTCAACCATAGAATGTAGTTTCACGTACTTGTGTCTATTTTGTAAATCATTTATAAAACCTGCATGTATTCTCATCCCAAAAATATTAGATTTTAAAAGTGGGACTATAACTCACTTTCACAGATTTTTTTACTTCATCGGCAAGTAAGACTTGGCCACTGGTTGATTCACGAACCTATAACAATATATACATATATATCAAAGTATGTTCAAAATATATTTACAACACTTTTAATATATTTTGATATTTTAAGTTTATTAAGTCAGCTGTCCTCGTTAGTAACCTACAACTAGTTGTCCACAGTTAGATGTATAGGAATAAATCGATAAATATTATCTTGAATCAATCCACGACCCAGTCTATACGTATCTCAGTATTGATCACAACTCAAACTATATATATTTTGGAATCAACCTCAACCCTGTATAGCTAACTCCAACATTCACATATAGAGTGTCTATGGTTGTTCCGAAATATATATAGATGTGTCGACATGATAGGTCGAAACATTGTATACGTGTCTATGGTATCTCAAGATTACATAATATACAATACAAGTTGATTAAGTTATGGTTGGAATAGATTTGTTACCAATTTTCACGTAGCTAAAATGAGAAAAATTATCCAATCTTGTTTTACCCATAATTTCTTCATTTTAAATCCGTTTTGAGTGAATCAAATTGCTATGGTTTCATATTGAACTCTATTTTATGAATCTAAATAGAAAAAGTATAGGTTTATAGTCGGAAAAATAAGTTACAAGTCGTTTTTGTAAAGGTAGTCATTTCAGTCGAAAGAACGACGTCTAGATGACCATTTTAGAAAACATACTTCCACTTTGAGTTTAACCATAATTTTTGGATATAGTTTCATTTTCATAATAAAAATCATTTTCCCAGAATAACAACTTTTAAATCAAAGTTTATCATAGTTTTTAATTAACTAACCCAAAACAGCCCGCGGTGTTACTACGACGGCGTAAATCCGGTTTTACGGTGTTTTTCGTGTTTCCAGGTTTTAAATCATTAAGTTAGCATATTATATAGATATAGAACATGTGTTTAGTTGATTTTAAAAGTCAATTTAGAAGGATTAAATTTTATTTGCGAACAAGTTTAGAATTAACTAAACTATGTTCTAGTGATTACAAGTTTAAACCTTCGAATAAGATAGCTTTATATGTATGAATCGAATGATGTTATGAACATCATTACTACCTCAAGTTCCTTGGATAAACCTACTGGAAATGAAAAAAAAAAGATCTAGCTTCAAAGGATCCTTGGATGGCTTGAAAGTTCTTGAAGCAGAATCATGACACGAAAACAATTTCAAGTAAGATTTCCACTCGAAATAAGATTGTTATAGTTATAGAAATTGAATTAAAATTTGAATATGATTATTACATTGTATTAGAAAGATAACCTACTGTAAGTAACAAAGGTTTCTTGATCTTGGATGATTACTTGGAATGGATTTAGAAAACTTGGAAGTAAACTTGCAATCTTGGAAGTATTCTTGATTTTATCAAACTAGAACTTTTGAAATTTATGAAGAACACTTAGAACTTGAAGATAGAACTTGAGAGAGATCAATTAGATGAATAAAATTGAAGAATGAAAGTGTTTGTAGGTATTTTTGGTCGTTGGTGTATGGATTAGATATAAAGGATAGGTAATTTTGTTTTCATGTAAATAAGTCATGAATGCTTACTCATATTTTTGTAATTTTATGAGATATTTCATGCTAGTTGCCAAATGATGGTTCCCACATGTGTTAGGTGACTCACATGGGCTGCTAAGAGCTGATCATTGGAGTATATATACCAATAGTACATACATCTAAAAGCTGTGTATTGTACGAGTACGAATACGGGTGCATACGAGTAGAATTGTTGATGAAACTGAACGAGGATGTAATTGTAAGCATTTTTGTTAAGTAGAAGTATTTTGATAAGTGTCTTGAAGTCTTTCAAAAGTGTATGAATACATATTAAAACACTACATGTATATACATTTTAACTGAGTCGTTAAGTCATCGTTAGTCGTTACATGTAAACGTTGTTTTGAAACCTTTAGGTTAACGATCTTGTTGAATGTTGTTAACCCATTGTTTATTATAAAAAATGAGATGTTAAATTGTTATATTATCATGATATTATGATATATAATATATCTTAGTATGATATATATACAGTTAAATGTCGTTACAACCATAATCGTTACATATATGTCTCGTTTCGAAATCATTAAGTTAGTAGTCTTATTTTTTACATATGTATTTCATTGTTAATACACTTAATAATATATTTACTTATCATTTAACATTATTAACCAAGTGTATCAATATCTTAATATGATTCATATGTACCTAGTAAGACGTTGTTATAACGATAATCGTTATATATATCGTTTTCGAGTTTCTTAAATTAATAGTCTCATTTTTATGTATATAACTCATTGTTAAAATACCTAATGAGATACATAATTATAATAAAATTATGTTAACTATATATATAACCATATATATGTCATCGTATAGTTTTTACAAGTTTTAACGTTCGTGAATCACCGGTCAACTTGGGTGGTCAATTGTCTATATGAAACCTATCTCAATTAATCAAGTCTTAACAAGTTTGATTGCTTAACATGTTGGAAACACTTAATCATGTAAATAACAATTTCATTTAATATATATAAACATGGAAAAGTTCGGGTCACTACAGTACTTACCCGTTAAATAAATTTCGTCCCGAAATTTTAAGCAGTTGGAGGTGTTGACGTATCTTCTGGAAATAAATGCGGGTATTTCTTCTTCATTTGATCTTCACGCTCCCAGGTGAACTCGGGTCCTCTACGAGCATTCCATCGAACCTTAACAATCGGTATCTTGTTTTGTTTAAGTCTCTTAACCTCACGATCCATTATTTCGAAGGGTTCTTCAATGAATTGAAGTTTTTCATTGATTTGGATTTTGTCCAACGGAATAGTGAGATCTTCTTTAGCAAAACATTTCTTCAAATTTGAGACGTGAAAAGTGTTATGTACAGCAGCGAGTTGTTGGGGTAGCTGCAGTTGGTAAGCTACTGGTCCGACACGATCTATAATCTTGAATGGTCCAATGTACCTTGGATTTAGTTTCCCCCGTTTACCAAATCGAACAATGCCTTTCCAAGGTGAAACCTTAAGCATGACCATTTCTCCAATTTCAAACTCTATATCTTTTCTTTTACTGTCCGCGTAGCTCTTTTGTTGACTCTGGGCGGTTTTCAATCTTTGTTGAATTTGGATGATTTTCTCGATAGTTTCTTGTATTATCTCCGGACCCGTAATCTGTCTATCCCCCACTTCACTCCAAAAAATCGGAGACCTGCACTTTCTACCATAAAGTGCTTCAAACGGCGCCATCTCAATGCTTAAATGGTAGCTGTTGTTGTAGGAAAATTCTGCTAACGGTAGATGTCGATCCCAACTGTTTCCGAAATCAATAACACAAGCTCGTTGCATGTCTTCAAGCGTTTGTATAGTCCTTTCACTCTGCCCATCAGTTTGTGGATGATAGGTAGTACTCATGTCTAGACGAGTTCCCAATGCTTGCTGTAATGTCTGCCAGAATCTTGAAATAAATCTGCCATCCCTATCAGAGATAATAGAGATTGGTATTCCATATCTGGAGACGACTTCCTTCAAATACAGTCGTGCTAACTTCTCCATCTTGTCATCTTCTCTTATTGGCAGGAAGTGTGCTGACTTGGTGAGACGATCAACTATTACCCAAATAGTATCATAACCACTTGCAGTCCTTGGCAATTTAGTAATGAAATCCATGGTAATGTTTTCCCATTTCCATTTCGGGATTTCAGGTTGTTGTAGTAGACCTGATGGTTTCTGATGTTCAGCTTTGACCTTAGAACACGTCAAACATTCTCCTACATATTTAGCAATATCGGCTTTCATACCTGGCCACCAAAAATGTTTCTTAAGATCCTTGTACATCTTCCCCGTTCCAGGATGTATTGAGTATCTGGTTTTATGAGCTTCTCTAAGTACCATTTCTCTCATATCTCCAAATTTTGGTACCCAAATTCTTTCAGCCCTATACCGGGTTCCGTCTTCCCGAATATTAAGATGCTTCTCCGATCCTTTGGGTATTTCATCCTTTAAATTTTCCTCTTTTAAAACTCCTTGTTGCGCCTCCTTTATTTGAGTAGTAAGGTTAGTGTGAATCATTATATTCATAGATTTTACTCGAATGGGTTCTCCGTCCTTTCTGCTCAAGGCGTCGACTACCACATTTGCCTTCCCCGGGTGGTAACGAATCTCAAAGTCGTAATCATTCAACAATTCAATCCACCTACGCTGCCTCATATTCAGTTGTTTCTGATTAAATATGTGTTGAAGACTTTTGTGGTCGGTATATATAATACTTTTGACCCCATATAAGTAGTGCCTCCAAGTCTTTAATGCAAAAACAACCGTGCCTAATTCCAAATCATGCGTCGTATAATTTTGCTCGTGAATCTTCAATTGTCTAGACGCATAAGCAATCACCTTCGTCCGTTGCATTAATACACAACTGAGACCTTGCTTTGATGCGTCACAATAAATCACAAAATCATCATTCCCTTCAGGCAATGACAATATAGGTGCCGTAGTTAGCTTTTTCTTCAATAATTGAAACGCCTTCTCTTGTTCATCCTTCCATTCAAATTTCTTCCCTTTATGCGTTAATGCAGTCAAGGGTTTTGCTATTTTGGAGAAATCTTGGATGAATCTTCTGTAGTAACCAGCCAATCCTAAAAATTGACGTATATGCTTCGGAGTTTTTGGGGTTTTCCACTTTTCAACGGTTTCGATCTTTGCTGGGTCCACGTGGATACCTTCTTTGTTCACTATGTGACCGAGAAATTGAACTTCTTCCAACCAAAATGCACACTTTGAAAACTTAGCGTACAGTTTTTCTTTCCTCAATACTTCTAGCACTTTTCTCAAATGTTCTTCGTGCTCTTGATCATTCTTTAAGTAAATAAGTATGTCATCGATGAAAACAATGACAAACTTGTCAAGATATGGCCCACACACTCGGTTCATAAGGTCCATGAACACAGCTGGTGCGTTAGTCAATCCAAACGGCATAACCATAAACTCGTAATGACCATAACGCGTCCTAAAAGCAGTTTTTGGAATATCATCCTCCTTTACTCGCATTTGATGATATCCAGAACGTAAATCGATCTTCGAATAAACCGACGAGCCTTGTAGTTGATCAAATAAGTCGTCAATTCTCGGCAGTGGATAACGGTTTTTGATGGTAAGTTTGTTCAACTCTCTGTAGTCAATACACAATCTAAATGTACCATCCTTCTTCTTGACAAACAAAACAGGAGCTCCCCATGATGATGTGCTTGGTCGAATGAAACCACGTTCTAATAGTTCTTGCAGTTGGCTTTGCAGTTCTTTCATCTCGCTGGGTGCGAGTCTATAAGGAGCACGAGCTATTGGTGCAGCTCCTGGTACAAGATCTATTTGAAATTTAACAGATCGATGTGGAGGTAGTCCCGGTAATTCTTTCGGAAATACATCGGGAAATTCTTTTGCGATGGGAACATCATTGATGCTCTTTTCTTCAGTTTGTACTTTCTCAACGTGTGCTAGAACAGCATAGCAACCTTTTCTTATTAGTTTTTGTGCCTTCAAATTACTAATAAGATGTAGCTTCATGTTGCCCTTTTCTCCGTACACCATTAAGGGTTCTCCTTCTTCTCGTACAATGCGAATTGCATTTTTATAACATACGATCTCTGCTTTCACCTTCTTCAGCCTGTCCATGCCAACTATTACATCAAAACTCCCTAACTCTACTGGTATTAAATCAATCTTAAATATTTCGCTACCCAGTTTAATTTCTCGAATCCGGCATATATTATCTGCTGAAATTAATTTACCGTTTGCTAATTCGAGTAAAAATTTACTATCCAACGGCGTCAATGGACAACTTAATTTAGCACAAAAATCTCTACTCATATAGCTTCTATCCTCACCCGAATCAAATAAAACGTAAGCAGGTTTATTGTCAATAAGAAACGTACCCGTAACAAGCTCCGAGTCTTCCTGTGCCTCTGGCGCATTAATATTGAAAACTCTTGCGCGTTCTTATCCATTCGTGTTCTCCTGGTTCGGGCAATTTCTAATAATGTGGCCCGGTTTTCCACATTTATAACAAACTACATTGGCATAACTTGCTCCGAAACTACTTGCTCCGCCATTACTCGTTCCGACACCATTTGTTCCTTTCGTTAGACCTCACACTTCGCTGCGCTATGACCATTTCTTTTACACTTGTTGCAAAATTTGGTGCAGAACCCCGAGTGATACTTTTCACACCTTTGGCATAGTTGCTTCTGATTGTTGTTGTTGTTGCGGTTGTTATTGTTATTGGGATGATTGTTGTAGTTGCTGTTGTTATTATTGTTGTTGTTGTTGTTGTTGTTGTTGTTGTTGTTGTTGTTGTTGTTGTTGTTGTTGTTGTTGTTGTTGTTGTTGTTGGGCCATTTGTTGTAGTTGCGATTGATGTTACGATTGTTGGGATAATTGTTGCGATTATTATTGTAATTGCTGTTGTTGTTGTATTGGTGATTCTTATCACCATTTTCCTCCCACTTTCTTTTGACTTGCTTCACATTGGCCTCTTCAGCTGTCTGTTCTTTAATTCTTTCCTCAATCTGGTTCACTAGTTTGTGAGCCATTCTACATGCCTGTTGTATGGAGGCGGGCTCGTGTGAACTTAAATCTTCTTGGATTCTTTCCGGTAATCCTTTCACAAACGCGTCGATCTTCTCTTCCTCATCTTCGAACGCTCCCGGACACAATAGGCATAATTCTGTGAATCATCTTTCATACGTGGTAATATCAAATCCTTGGGTTCGTAACCCTCTAAGTTCTGTCTTGAGCTTATTGACCTCGGTTCTGGGATGGTACTTCTCTTTCATCAAGTGCTTGAATGCTGACCACGGTAGCGCGTACACATCATCTGTCCCACTTGCTCTAGATAGGTATTCCACCATGTTAACGCAGAACCTGTGAAGGTATGCGTAGCGTACTTCACTTTGTCCTCTTCAGTACACTTACTTATGGCAAACACCGATTTGACCTTCTCGGTCCAACGTTTCAATCCGATTGGTCCTTCGGTTCCATCAAATTCTAAAGGTTTACAGGCAGTGAATTCTTTGTAGGTACATCCTACACAATTTCCTGTACTGCTAGATCCAAGGTTATTGTTGGTATGTAGCGCAGCCTGTAATGCGGCTATGTTTGAAGCTAGAAAAGTACGGAATTCCTCTTCATTCATATTTACGGTGTGTCGAGTAGTCGGTGCCATTTCCTTCAAAATAGTGAAATGGAACAAGTTAATCATACAGAATATTAAGAGTAGTTAATAGTATTTCGTAGCATAATATGAACTCATTTATAAAAGCTTTTTCTTCATATTAGCGTTTTATAAGTTTAAATTCGGGTAGTACCTACCCGTTAAGTTCATACTTAGTAGCTAATATACAATTCAACTACTACAATTCTATATGAAAAACTGATTATAATAATATTTCGCGTTCAAACTTTTATACAATATTTTACAAACTTACAATACCGCTTATTTTGCATAAAGCATGAAATATAGCACACAATAACTTTGATACAAGATAGTTGTGAAGATAATTCTAGCTAGTACACAAGTCGTTCAACAAAGGCAATAAAGACACGTAATTCATATGCCCAGAAACAAGTCATGCATTCTGGTTTTACTAGGACTACTTCCCATTGTGGAACATAACCGTTATGGCCGTTGATAAGACAGCGTGTTGTAACGTCGTCAAAGGGACGAGGGTTACGTAATGACCAACAGTCTCGTAATAACCTAAAAACCTCATTTCTTACCCCAATTACCGACTCCGTCACTTGTGGGAACGTTTTGTTTAATAGTTGTAGCCCGATGTTGTTTTTCTCACTTTGGTGAGAAGCGAACATTACTAACCCATAAGCATAACATGCTTCTTTATGTTGCATGTTAGCCGCTTTTTCTAAATCAGGAAGTCCTATATTCAGATACATTGAGTCAAAATAATTTCTTAACCCGTTGCGTAAAATAGCATTTGGGTTCCCTGCAATATATGCGTCAAAGTAAACACATCGTAACTTATGGGTTTCCCAATGTGATATCCCCCATCTTTCAAACGAAAGCCTTTTATAAACCAAGGCATTCTTGGAACGTTCTTCGAATGTCTTACAAACTGATTTTGCCATAAATAGTTGTGCCGAGGAATTCTGACCGACTCTAGACAAGATTTCATCAATCATGTCTCCGGGTAAGTCTTCTAAAATACTGGGTTGTCTATCCATTTTGTGTTTTTATACTGTAAAATAGACAAGAGTTAGATTCATAAAAGATACTTATTAATACAAGCAATTTTTACATATATCGTAAAGCATAAGCACACTATATTACATATATTACACCACACGAATACAACTATCTTATTCTGACTCGCTCGTTTCTTCTTCTTCGGTTTTGGTTCGTTTTGCCAAGTTTCTAGGGATATATGATATTCCCCTAATACGAGCTGTCGTTTTCCACAACGGTTTAGAAAAACCTGGTGGTTTAGAGGTTCCCGGGTCATTGTTACAACTTAAGGGCTTCGGGGGTTGACGATACATATAAAGTTCATCGGGGTTGGAATTAGATTTCTCTATTTTTATGCCCTTTCCCTTATTATTTTCTTTTGCCTTTTTAAATTCAGTTGGGGTAATTTCTATAACATCATCGGAATTCTCGTCGGAATCCGATTCATCGGAGAGTTGGTAATCCTCCCAATATTTTGCTTCCTTGGCAGAAACACCATTGACCATAATTAACCTTGGTCGGTTGGTTGAGGATTTTCTTTTACTTAACCGTTTTATTATTTCCCCCACCGGTTCTATTTCCTCCTCCGGTTCCTCCTCTTCCGATTCTGATTCTTCTTCCAGTTCTTCTTCGGCAACTTGTGAATCAGTCCAATATATCTTTAGGATTCGCGTCAATTAGGGTGTCTGTTCCCTAATTCTTAGATTACCAGACTTAATAAAAAGGGGTATATTCAATTTCGATAATTCAACCATAGAATGTAGTTTCACGTACTTGTGTCTATTTTGTAAATCATTTATAAAACCTGCATGTATTCTCATCCCAAAAATATTAGATTTTAAAAGTGGGACTATAACTCACTTTCACAGATTTTTTTACTTCGTCGGGAAGTAAGACTTGGCCACTGGTTGATTTACGAACCTATAACAATATATACATATATATCAAAGTATGTTCAAAATATATTTACAACACTTTTAATATATTTATATGTTTTAAGTTTATTAAGTCAGCTGTCCTCGTTAGTAACCTACAACTAGTTATCCACAGTTAGATGTATAGGAATAAATCGATAAATATTATCTTGAATCAATCCACGACCCAGTGTATACGTATCTCAGTATTGATCACAACTCAAACTATATATATTTTGGAATCAACCTCAACCCTGTATAGCTAACTCCAACATTCACATATAGAGTGTCTATGGTTGTTCCGAAATATATATAGATGTGTCGACATGATAGGTCGAAACATTGTATACGTGTCTATGGTATCTCAAGATTACATAATATACAATACAAGTTGATTAAGTTATGGTTGGAATAGATTTGTTACCAATTTTCACGTAGCTAAAATGAGAAAAATTATCCAATCTTGTTTTACCCATAACTTCTTCATTTTAAATCCGTTTTGAGTGAATCTGTGACGCCCCGTACAAAATCATCGTGTACGGTACATCAACAACAGGATCATTACAAGGTCAAACACTATATGCTGTTTGAAAACCAGTTTTGCATTCATGAACAGATAACGTTTTACAAAAGATGAATAGGAAACATTAACATGAGTACATGATACTAAGGTCATTACAAAGCTATTGTTTTGAAAATAACATAAGTTGAGAATGCAAAGTAAAAGTTTCATGCTTGAGACATCTCTAAGTAATGCAGCGGAAGTCTAACACAGCAAGTCTGTAACAGCAAGTCTATACACCGAGACTAGAACAGCAAGGCTAACAGTTAGAAGCAACAACGTCTAAACACCTGAGAAATACATGCTTAAAAAGTCAACACGAATGTTGGTGAGCTATAGTTTGTTTGTATTCAGTAATGTAATGTAGGCCACGAGATTTCAGTGCTTCAAACAAGCGTTTCAAATCAGTAATTCAAATCAGTATGATAAAGTATATGTATAACCGTGGGCACTCAGTAACTAACTTAACGTTTATACCCCCTGAAAGTACACTTGGCAAGTGCGTATGTCTACGAAGTATTAAACACTCGTTAAATGTTAGCGCGACTAGCCCGAGTGGGGATGTCAAACCCTATGGATCCATATCTAAGATTCGCGTTCACGGTTCAAAAACCAATGATTAAACGTTACCGAGCTAAAGGGAAAGTTTATGCCGTTGTATAACCCACACATATATAAGTTTAAGTACTCGTGCCTAGTATGTAAAAACATAAAATGCGCATGTATTCTCAGTTCCCAAAATAGTTAAAGTACAAAGGGAATGCTATAACTCACAGTGATAAAAGCGGTAAAGTCGGTAATGAAAGTACGCAAGTAGTAAGTCGGTCCGAAAGGTCGTCAACCTAAATCAAGGGTTACTAGATCAGTAGGTTGTTTTTATAAATTCTAATAGTGCATAAAATAAGTTTAAGTGTCATCATCATCATCATTCATCATCATAAAAGCTAAGTAAGTTCGACAAGAATAGAGATCGAAACAATAGGCTGACTTCAGTCAGCTGCTGCGACCTCTACGTAAATCGAAAATATGCATAGTCAGTGGCTATGGGTCCGTATGTGAGTCCCATAACCTCTGACCAATTTTCAGAACCTAACTCGTCTTCGTTTGACCGTGGTGACAGTTTAAGTGCGAGTATGTCAGAAATTTCAGCACAACGTTAATAGGGTGTAGTGACTCTCGGAGGGCCATAAATCCTAAACCGTAAGTTCGACAAGAATAGAGATCGAAACAATAGGCTGACTTCAGTCAGCTGCTGCGACCTCTACGTAAATCGAAAATATGCATAGTCAGTGGCTATGGGTCCGTATGTGAGTCCCATAACCTCTGACCAATTTTCAGAACCTAACTCGTCTTCGTTTGACCGTGGTGACAGTTTAAGTGCGAGTATGTCAGAAATTTCAGCACAACGTTAATAGGGTGTAGTGACTCTCGGAGGGCCATAAATCCTAAACCGTAACTCGGATTAAGACGAGGCCTAAACGGAAAATCATCTACTCGAACCGAACTAACTGAAAATCAACTTTCCAGTAGCCCAGGTGGTATGATAAGATATGAAAATCAGTGGACAAGTGCTCCGGTGAGGTTCTTGGTACTTGATGCTCATCACGGTTCTCATCCTTGATGCTTGTAGCTTCAAGTGTACAACTCGTTGATGGTTTAGCATCACTTTTGACCAAGATTCTACCATCAATACACAATATGTTAAGACCAAGTGATAACACAACTCATTTAAGAGTCTTAGATGGATGATGAACCAAGGTTACATCATATCCTTAGTCTTAACACAATTACAAGTCCTATTTACAAACAAAGTTACAAACTTTACATCAATCAAACAAGTATGAACATGATCCAAGTCAAAAGAGGTGATGGAACCCTAAGCTAGAGAGCTTGGATCCCTTTCACACAATTTATAAGGTCACAAAGCTAGAAAGCTTGAACCTTTAGTGTTCTTGAAGATCTTGAAGCATAAAGCTTGGATCTTTAAGATATATGAAGATAACAAACAAAAGTTTGAATCTTTATCACAAAATAACAAGATTAAAGTAAAAGAAAGATGAATCTACAAAGTTGGTGAAGATTCAAAGCTAGAAAGCTTCAATCTTCCATGTTCTTGAAAGATTCATACTTGAATCAACAAGATATAAGCAAGATCAAAGCTAAAAGGAACTTTGATCTCCATAATATGATGATGATGGCCACGAAAATGAAAGGAAAAGAAGAAGAAAAAGAAGACTTACAAGCAATACTAGAAAGGGAAGAAAGAAAGAACAAGTGTGTGTGAAAACCAAATGAGCAAGTGATTTGAATGAGAGGTAAATGGCTAGTATTTATAAGCAAGGAATTTGACAAGGATTGATGACATGGACAAGGGCTAGTATTTATAAGCAAGGAATTTGACAAGGATTGATGACATGGACAAGGGCTAGTATTTATAAGCAAGGAATTTGACAAGGATTGATGACATGGACAAGGGCTAATTAATTGGGTCACTAGCTAGAGTAGGGTGGGCTTGAGCCCAACAAGGTAGAAAGTCCAACAAGACTAACTATTGTGCATAATCAAATTACTACGCGTAATTAAGCATCCAAAAACCCAGTTAATTATTATTATAAAATAATAATTAATATTTCGCAGTCATAATATTCCGATTATGACAAAAGTTAAACGTGCGCGCAAGTTCGTGGTTTATTCGAAACGTCAAATAACACTAACGGTTATAAAGGCTTCCAATGATCAAGTTATGTATCGTACGTACTCTAAGGCACATTTTAACATATAAATGGAAGTAAACCACGTAAATCAAGTTTTCAGAGTATAAAGTAACACAGTACGCACAAATACGCAGTTTCGCAAAAACACAAGGCACAAAAGCAAGTCGAAAAAGCCGGGTCGTTACATTACCCACCTGTTAATGGAAATTTCGTCCCGAAATTTGAGGAGTAACAAAAAAAAATGGTACCGTATTTAAATAAGAAGTAGCGTATCAAAGTTCCGAAAGATTCGTGGGCTAAAAAGTGAGCTATTTACCTTGAAAGGTACTCTGGCGTATAAAAGTAAGAATAGGTATATGCTATTAATTAAGTCTCTTAGGAGATCAACAAATTGATTTCGTTTCTGGTTAACATGAGTATGTTGTCTGAATATATCCACAAAAGAAAAGATGATGTTTTTAGCCTTACAGGCATCTTTAGTAAGCTGGATGCATGAAATACATCATGAATGTTACTAAACTCATCTAAAACATTGAGCGCTTATGTCGCAATACAAAGCTGACAGGTAGGATGGAAAACATGGTGATCATAACCATGCGATTTGATGTCTGGATAGTGTTAGCCACGGATTTTACTAACCCCTTGATTTCGGAAAGAGACCATAGGCATAAAGAACTTGATATTTAAGAACGTTTCATTTGACTATATGAATTGAAACTTTTGATGAAAGTGAATAATCGGACTTATATGCAATGCAAGCCATAATTATCTATAGTGCCTTCAGGACGGTCTGAACGAACAATGAAGGATATCACCCAGTTTACCATACTGCAGGTGAACTTATCCTTAGATGGAATGAAAGAACAGTTCCATAATGTAACTTTATCCTTTCAGTTACATGTTGAAGTTAGGGTTAACATTAACTAGAACAACATATAGTTGCAACCAACGAAGAAAGGAATGTGTAGAGTAACTATATCCGTATTACAGATGTTTTAAGCAGTCCCTTCCAAGAGGATAACAAGATTCATAGATTCCTAAAGTATGTTACTTTACATTTCCGAAAGAGAATCGCACGAAAGGTGTGATCTTTGAACCAGGGTGAACTCTTCGAGCGGTTTGTTCTGAATTTATCCTTATACTTAAGGAGATGCGCGGACACGAAGATACGTGGACCCTTGGTCGTAAAGAACGGTTTACTCTAAGTGAAAAGAATCTCAAAACGATTCCTTGTACCTCAACCTACTAATTCATAGAGATGATTTTTACGAGGATGTTGCGATTAGCCGTGAAATATTGAGAATAGAAACCCACCTAGTGCCCTTCCTACAATGGGGTGACCATTGAGTGTACCTCAGAAAACTGATTTATCGGCCCGCGATTTTGCCATGTTTAACCTTAAAAGGAACATTTTTCGAGTACAAAGACTTCCTAACAAATTTTTTTTTTATAAATCTGCCACCCAAAGTGGCTCAAGCGTTTTTAACAAGGATTTTAATAGTAAGCTTCATCCCTAACGGAGGGAGAGAAGAAGTGTGATCCCTACATGGTGTAGTCTAATACGGAAACCTTTAATAAAATCAACCGAGGAAGTTTTGAAAAACCTTTAAATGTTTGATGCGACAATATAAATGGAACGAAGTTCTTGGTAAATTTAGAAGTATGTATAACGAGTACTATTTGCACAAAATTATTTGACTTAAAACAACTCAATAAAGGAGCGATTTTTAATCATCTTGAAGGTATAACTTAGTATGTACTAACCCAAAATAAGTAAGGGTAAATTTATACATATATGATTTTATAAATCGCGTAAGTGATAGAAAAGTTTTTAGTACTTTCATTTGTCCATAAATCTCGTGAGGACAGCACAAATAAGCAACGTGTAAATCAACGTGTAAAAATTTTGATAAACATAGTTTTTCGTATTTCAGAGGTTACGAGTTGAAAAAGGTCGAGTGAAAAATCTTTGAATCATCGGTTGACATGTTACTAGGTAATGAAAACTAATGAATTAAATGTAGTTTTGATGATTATCTGAACTTAAGTCTTTGGCCCAAAAATGTTTACGTCCGAAGCCGTTGCTAAAAAGTGAGGTATGAAGGATAGAGCGTGAGGATGAGAAGTTAATCGCTTCTTGACTTTGCAGAATGCCACACAGGTTATGGCTAATATTAAAGTCAGAATACTAATGATGTTAATATCGCTAGATGAGAATTTCCTTGGAATAGGTCAGGACTTTGAGTTATGTAAGATAGAGCATCGCTCCGACAGATGTGAAGAATAAGATCCCTGGGGTAACGCAGTAATTTTGAATGGTTTAAGTGTTTGTGGATGCCCGAAGGCTCTGCATGACGTGGTAGTAAGTGCCTTCATCACATACACACACATGAATCTCTTAGTTTAGACAGTTGTCTGTCTTCATGATGACTTGGATACGAATAAGCAACGAAAAATTTTATATTGACAAGCAACGAAAATTTTATAGAATTCATTTAAGGTGACGATGTAAGAAAAGAAATTAAGTTCTTAGCAAACTAGGGTTATGTACAACACATACCATTCAAGGTAAAATATCCTTTGAATAAAAGATTTGATTTGTAAAAGTGAAAGTAAAATTTCATATGTATTTGTCAAAAAGAAGTAATTATTTACTTTATTTTATATAACGTATACGATTTCAAAAATTTGCACGAATGGCAAATAAAATAAATTTATTTTTATTAAGTTTTGAGAGGATCGCACAGAATAGTGTAAGTAAAATTTTGGCAAACAAAATTTTCATATTTCGGAGGTTACAAGTTGAAAAAAGATTGATTAGAATCGAGTAAAAGACTTTTGAAAATCTCGGGTGATATTTGAGCAAAAATGTTACGAGGTAATGAAAACTGTTGAATTTTAATGTGGTTGATAACTATTAGTAGGGCATAAGTCCTTCGACCAAAAATGCTTAAGTATAAAGTTGTTGCTTATAAGTGAGAAACGAAAGGGAGAGTATGAGGACGGGGATTAACTGCCCATTAATTTTGGAAATTCCGAACTGGTATGACTAATATCGAAGTAAGAAGGGTGATGGTGGGATTATCATTGATTAAGAATTCTCTCGGAATAAGTTAGGATTCAGTGTCGCATAAGAATGAGTATCAAATACGATTCTTGTGTAGTATAGTATTTGAATTGCTGAAGTGACGGGATACAATTTCCTTTATGTATCGTTGTCCATTGTATCGGTTTCTTTCATGGCTAGAAAGTGAGCAGATTTGGTGAGGCGATCAACGATAACCCCGATAGTGTCATAACTGCCGACTGTTTTCGGTAGTTTTAGAATGAAATCCATCGTCATCCCTTCCCATTTCCATTATAGGATCTCGGGTTGTTGAAGTAATCCGGATGGCTTTTGGCTCACCATTCTCGCGAGGTATACGAATAATCTTCTTACTATAAATAACTTTCGCTTTCGTCCTTGAAAGTCAGTCCGTTCCAACTATTTCCTCAAAGCTTTCTAACTCGATGAGTATTAGGTTAATTTTAAGGTCCATTCCAACCAAATCTTATTATACTGCCGTGAAAATTTTTATCAACCTTCTCAAATAACATCTGCTTGTGCGCAGGTAACTAATCCTTTCCAACTACTACTATAAAACTTCCAAGTTCTGTTGGCATGAGGTCATCTCCAAATGACCCACCTGTTAATTTTTAAGGTACTATCTTAAATTACTCCTCTATCTCTGCCAACTTACCATTAGCTTGTCCTATAGAATTCTTAACTCTCATGATTGTTAATGGCTTATTAGTCATCACACTAGGATTCTTAGGTATAAGGTTTCTATCACTCTAGTATTAAACAATTCCGAGACGATAAATCGTTGTGAAGAAACGTACCCTAACTAAAATCAGGATCCATGCGAGTCTCCATAGCTGAGATAACGATTGCTCTATCATATGTGAGTCCAAAGTTTTTTTTTTCCTATTTGAGAACTTTTTCCTTAAGTATACAGGGTGTCTATATCTATAACAAATTTCCGGGTTATCAATTCTGCAGTCCAGGCCCTTCTCGTACAGTATCTAGACTAAGTGGTTATTCCTGCCTTTATCAGACCATAATGCGTATACTCAAGTGGTTCCTACCAAAATTTCCTTTGAATCGCTTCATATTCCTTATGTAGTAACATTGGGACTTCTGCATAATTCACTTCAATATAATTACGCTGGCCTGGCGTCATTATATTGTACTAAATCGTACGTTCATTCCAATATCACTCCATATGGTCAATGTAACGTGATCACTTTCAGTTCTACTCAATTTCATCCCACGGTGCTTTATCTATGCTATCTCAAAACAAAATCTACATAATTATCTCACGGTTTCTCGGTGTGGGTGCGTAAGTTCCGTACGTCATGCACCAATGCCTAAATGTCCTGAAAATTCTTCAAAATGTTCAGGTTCAGGTAACATCGTTAGGTTCCTTTCTAGAAATTCAATCTGGGTCTCGCGTCAAGTTGTATGTGTAGAAAGTAGTAGTACGATATGTCTTGAGGCGACTCCTAAGTCTTTGGGTATGGTTGAGCATCAGTAGAAGGCACTCTGACATTGTGAAAGGAGATGTCCTCCTGACTTCCCCAATGCCTAAGAGTGTTAGGGTACTAAATCCAGAAATGTCGTCAGATCGTCGAGCAGTGGTGAAGAACGAAAGAGATAAGTGACAGTCATGAAAGCGTACGAGATACGAGCCATCTTGCAGGAACTGAACAACCTTCGAATGTTCACACGTCCTACGTGGCTATTTAGAGTGAGCTCGGGGTGCGGTTACTTAGACAAATCCTCCAATATCTCCTCCTCCGAGGATCGACTTTAGTGGGCGTGTAATCCGAGGGGTACTCCTCCTAGATTGCGTGAAGAATCATTTCGATCTCTGGAACGGTGGAACAGTAGTAACAGGTGGATTACAATACTAATCCTTAGGGTTAGACGTGTGGGAAATGGGTTCAGAAGAACATCTGAACTAGGAAAGGTAAGTTTTTCCAAGTCGGTGTAGCGAATAGCAGGCATGAAGCAAGCACGTAATCAGGCACTACAGCAACCTAGCTCATTTACAGCAGTATATAGCATGGCAATATTAACAGTACTAAACAGAAGTAACATGCAATCGAAAGCAGATAGTAGCATGCAGTAGCTAGAATAAGCAAAAGCATGCAGCGAGTTTACATAGCAGTAAAAGGAAACGGTAGCATGCAGCAAGTTCATACGGTAGTAAAAGTAAGCAGTGGAATGCAGTAGTAGTAAGCAGTAACATGTAGTAATATAACACAGTAGCATGCAGCAGGTTCCGCAGAAACAAGTAAACTAGCAAGTTGTAGATTAGTCCTATTAGTGAATCCTACTTGGGTCGGTCCTAGACTCACTAATGCAACCTAATTCCCTACAACCTGGCTCTGATACCAACTGTGACGCCCCGTACAAAATCATCGTGTACGGTACATCAACAACAGGATCATTACAAGGTCAAACACTATATGCTATTTGAAAACCACTTTTGCATTCATGAACAGATAATGTTTTACAAAAGATGAATAGGAAACATTAACATGAGTACATGATACTAAGGTCATTACAAAGCTATTGTTTTGAAAATAACATAAGTTGGGAATGCAAAGTTAAAGTTTCATGCTTGAGACATCTCTAAGTAATGCAGCGGAAGTCTAACACAGCAAGTCTGTAACAGCAAGTCTATACACCGAGACTAGAACAGCAAGGCTAACAGCAGAAGCAACAACGTCTAAACACCTGAGAAATACATGCTTAAAAAGTCAACACGAATGTTGGTGAGCTATAGTTTGTTTGTATTCAGTAATGTAATGTAGGCCACGAGATTTCAGTGCTTCAAACAAGCGTTTCAAATCAGTAATTCAAATCAGTATGATAAAGTATATGTATAACCGTGGGCACTCGGTAACTAACTTAACGTTTATACCCCCTGAAAGTACACTTGGCAAGTGCGTATGTCTACGAAGTATTAAACACTCGTTAAATGCTACCGCGACTAGCCCGAGTGGGGATGTCAAACCCTATGGATCCATATCTAAGATTCGCGTTCACGGTTCAAAAACCAATAATTAAACGTTACCGAGCTAAAGGGAAAGTTTATGCCGTTGTATAACCCACACATATATAAGTTTAAGTACTCGTGCCTAGTATGTAAAAACATAAAATGCGCATGTATTCTCAGTTCCCAAAATAGTTAAAGTACAAAGGGAATGCTATAACTCACAGTGATAAAAGCGGTAAAGTCGGTAATGAAAGTACGCAAGTACTAAGTCGGTCCGAAAGGTCGTCAACCTAAATCAAGGGTTACTAGGTCAGTAGGTTGTTTTTATAAATTCTAATAGTGCATAAAATAAGTTTAAGTGTCATCATCATCATCATTCATCATCATAAAAGCTAAGTAAGTTCGACAAGAATAGAGATTGAAACAATAGGCTGACTTCGGTCAGCTGCTGCGACCTCTACGTAAATCGAAAAGATGCATAGTCAGTGGCTATGGCTCCGTATGTAAGTCCCCTAACCGCTGAACAATTTTCAGAACCTAACTCGTCTTCGTTTGACCGTGGCGACGGTTTAAGTGCGAGTATGTCAGAAATTTCAGCACAACGTTAATAGGGTGTAGTGACTCTCGGAGGGCCATAAATCCTAAACCGTAACTCGGATTAAGACGAGGCCTAAATGGAAAATCATCTACTCGAACCGAACTAACTGAAAATCAACTTTCCAGTAGCCCAGGTTGTAGTGACCCGAACTTTTCCATGTTTATATATATTAATTGAGATTGATATTTACATGATTAAATGTTTCCAACATGTTAAGCAATCAAACTTGTTAAGACTTGATTAATTAAAATATGTTTCATATAGACAATTGACCACCCAAGTTGACCGGTGATTCACGAACGTTAAAACTTGTAAAAACTATATGATGACATATATATGGATATATATATATAGTTAACATGATACTATGATAAGTAAACATATCATTAAGTATATTAACAATGAACTACATATGTAAAAACAAGACTACTAACTTAATGATTTTTAAACGAGACATATATGTAACGATTATCGTTGTAAAGACATTTAATGTATATATATCATATTAAGAGATATTCATACATGACTTAACGACTAACGATGACTTAACGACTCAGTTAAAATGTACATACATGTAGTGTTTTAATATGTATTTATACACTTTTGAAAGACTTCAATACACTTATCAAAATACTTCTACTTAACAAAAATGCTTACAATTACATCCTCGTTCAGTTTCATCAACAATTTTACTCGTATGCACCCGTGTTCGTACTCGTACAATACACAGCTTTTAGATGTATGTACTATTGGTATATACACTCCAATGATCAGCTCTTAGCAGCCCATGTGAGTCACCTAACACGTGTGGGAACCATCATTTGGCAACTAGCATGAAATATCTCATAAAATTACAAAAATATGAGTAATCATTCATGACTTATTTACATGAAAACAAAATTACATATCCTTTATATCTAATCCATACACCAACGACCAAAAACACCTACAAACACTTTCATTCTTCAATTTTCTTCATCTAATTGATCTCTCTCAAGTTCTATCTTCAAGTTCTAAGTGTTCTTCATAAATTCTACAAGTTCTAGTTACATAAAATCAAGAATACTTTCAAGTTTGCTAGCTCACTTCCAATCTTGTAAGGTGATCATCCAACCTCAAGAAATCTTTG
The DNA here is from genome assembly GCF_046630445.1 of Rutidosis leptorrhynchoides. Lineage (NCBI taxonomy): Eukaryota > Viridiplantae > Streptophyta > Magnoliopsida > Asterales > Asteraceae > Rutidosis > Rutidosis leptorrhynchoides. The sequence continues at coordinate 208,733,035 of NC_092340.1, forward strand.
TTTCTTATAGTAGGTTATCATTCTAATACAAGGTAATAATCATATTCAAACTTTGTTTCAATTTCTATAACTATAACAATCTTATTTCAAGTGATGATCTTACTTGAACTTGTTTTCGTGTCATGATTCTGCTTCAAGAACTTCGAGCCATCCAAGGATCCGTTGAAGCTAGATCCATTTTTATCTTTTCCAGTAGGTTTATCCAAGGAACTTAAGGTAGTAATGATGTTCATAACATCATTCGATTCATACATATAAAGCTATCTTATTCGAAGGTTTAAACTTGTAATCACTAGAACATAGTTTAGTTAATTCTAAACTTGTTCGCAAACAAAAGTTAATCCTTCTAACTTGACTTTTAAAATCAACTAAACACATGTTCTATATCTATATGATATGCTAACTTAATGATTTAAAACCTGGAAACACGAAAAACACCGTAAAACCGGATTTACGCCGTCGTAGTAACACCGCAGGCTGTTTTGGGTTAGTTAATTAAAAACTATGATAAACTTTGATTTAAAAGTTGTTATTCTGAGAAAATGATTTTTATTATGAACATGAAACTATATCCAAAAATTATGGTTAAACTCAAAGTGGAAGTATGTTTTCTAAAATGGTCATCTAGACGTCGTTCTTTCGACTGAAATCACTACCTTTACAAAAACGACTTGTAACTTATTTTTCCGACTATAAACCTATACTTTTTCTGTTTAGATTTATAAAATAGAGTTCAATATGAAACCATAGCAATTTGATTCACTCAAAACGGATTTAAAATGAAGAAGTTATGGGTAAAACAAGATTGGATAATTTTTCTCATTTTAGCTACGTGAAAATTGGTAACAAATCTATTCCAACCATAACTTAATCAACTTGTATTGTATATTATGTAATCTTGAGATACCATAGACACGTATACAATGTTTCGACCTATCATGTCAACACATCTATATATATTTCGAAACAACCATAGACACTCTATATGTGAATGTTGGAGTTAGCTATACAGGGTTGAGGTTGATTCCAAAATATATATAGTTTGAGTTGTGATCAATACTGAGATACGTATACACTGGGTCGTGGATTGATTCAAGATAATATTTATCGATTTATTTCTGTACATCTAACTGTGGACAACTAGTTGTAGGTTACTAACGAGGACAGCTGACTTAATAAACTTAAAACATCAAAATATATTAAAAGTGTTGTAAATATATTTTGAACATACTTTGATATATATGTATATATTGTTATAGGTTCGTGAATCAACCAGTGGCCAAGTCTTACTTCCCGACGAAGTAAAAATCTGTGAAAGTGAGTTATAGTCCCACTTTTAAAATCTAATATTTTTGGGATGAGAATACATGCAGGTTTTATAAATGATTTACAAAATAGACACAAGTACGTGAAACTACATTCTATGGTTGAATTATCGAAATCGAATATGCCCCTTTTTATTAAGTCTGGTAATCTAAGAATTAGGGAACAGACACCCTAATTGACGCAAATCCTAAAGATAGATCTATTGGGCCTAACAAACCCCATCCAAAGTACCGGATGCTTTAGTACTTCGAAATTTATATCATATCCGAAGGGTGTCCCGGAATGATGGGGATATTCTTATATATGCATCTTGTTAATGTCGGTTACCAGGTGTTCACCATATGAATAATTTTTATCTCTATGTATGGGATGTGTATTGAAATATGAAATCTTGTGGTCTATTATTATGATTTGATATATATAGGTTAAACCTATAACTCACCAACATTTTTGTTGACGTTTTAAGCATGTTTATTCTCAGGTGATTATTAAGAGCTTCCGCTGTCGCATACTTAAATAAGGACGAGATTTGGAGTCCATGCTTGTATGATATTGTGTAAAAACTGCATTCAAGAAACCTATTTTGTTGTAACATATTTGTATTGTAAACCATTATGTAATGGTCGTGTGTAAACAGGATATTTTAGATTATCATTATTTTCATAATCTACGTAAAGCTTTTTAAACCTTTATTGATGAAATAAAGGTTATGGTTTGTTTTAAAATGAATGCAGTCTTTGAAAAACGTCTCATATAGAGGTCAAAACATCGCAACGAAATCAATTAATATGGAACGTTTTTAATCAATAAGAACGGGACATTTCAGTTGGTATCCGAGCGTTGGTCTTAGAGAACCATGTTTACTTGAAAAATGATTGTTAGGATGCATTAGTGAGTCTGGACTTCGACCATGTTTACTTGAAAAATGATTGCTTAACAAATTTTGTTGGAAACTATATATTTTTAACATGTGAATATTATGTGATATATTAATCTCTTAACGCGTTTGATATTATGTGATAGATGTCTACCTCTAGAACAAGTCCCATTGACTCACCTAATAATAATGAAGAGTCAAATTTAAATTGGAATGATTCGTGGACTGATTCACAAGTTCCCGAAGAGGAACCGGAAGAAGAGTCGGAACCGGAAGAAGAATCGGAACCGGAAGAAGAATCGGAACCTGATGAAGAAATAGAACCGGTGGGGGAAATAATAAAACGGTTAAGTAAAAGAAAATCCTTAACCAACCGACCAAGGTTAATTATGGTCAATGGTGTTTCCGCCAAGGAAGCAAAATATTGGGAGGATTACCAATTCTCCGATGAATCGGATTCCGACGAGAATTCCGATGATGTTATAGAAATTACCCCAACTGAATTTAAAAAGGCAAAAGAAAATAATAAGGGAAAGGGCATAAAAATAGAGAAATCTAATTCCAACCCCGATGAACTTGATATGTATCATCAACCCCCGAAGTCCTTAAGTTGTAACAATGACCCGGGAACCTCTAAACCACCAGGTTTTTCTAAACCAATGTGGAAAACGACGGCTCGTATTAGGGGAACATCATATATCCCTAGAAACATGGTAAAACGAACCAAAACCAAAGAAGAAGAAACAAGCGAGTCGGAATAAGATAGTTGTATTCGTGTGGTGTAATATATGTAATATAGTGTGCTTATGCTTTATGATATATGTAAAAATTGCTTGTATTAATAAGTATTTTTTTTTTTATGAATCTAACTCTTGTCTATTTTACAGTATAAAAACACAAAATGGATAGATAACCCAATATTTTAAGACACCTACCCGGAGACATGATTGATGAAATCTTGTCTAGAGTCGGTCAGAATTCTTCGGCACAACTATTTAAGGCGAGATCAGTTTGTAAGACATTCGAAGAACGTTCCAAGAATGCCTTGGTTTATAAAAGGCTTTCGTTCGAAAGATGGGGGATATCACATTGGGAAATCCATAAGTTATGATGTGTTTACTTTGACGCATATATTGCGGGGAACCCAAATGCTATTTTACGCAATGGGTTAAGAAATTATTTTGACTCAATATATCCGAATATTGGACTTCGTGATTTAGAAAAAGCGGCTAACATGCAACATAAAGAAGCATGTTATGCTTACGGATTAGTAATGTTCGCTTCTCACCAAAGTGAGAACAAGAACATCGGGCTACAACTATTAAACAAAATGTTCCCACAAGTGACGGAGTCGGTAATTGGGGTAAGAAATGAGGTTTTTAGATTGTTACTGGACTGTTGGACATTACGTAACCCTCGTCCCTTTGACGACGTTACAACACGCTGTCTTATCAATGGCCATAACGGTTATGTTCCACAAGACCAAGGATGGGAAGTAATCCTAGTAAAACCAGAATGCATGACTTGTTTCTGGACGTATGAATTACGTGTCTTTATTGCCTTTGTTGAACGACTTGTGTACTAGCTAGAATTATCTTCACAACCATCTTGTATCAAATTTATTGTGTGCTATATTTCATGCTATATGTAAAATAAGCGGTATTGTAAGTTTGTAAAATATTGTGTAAAAGTTTGAACGCGAAATATTATTATAATCAGTTTTTCATATAGAATTGTAGTAGTTGAATTGTATATTAGCTACTAAGTATGAACTTAACGGGTAGGTACTACCCGAATTTAAACTTATAAAACGCTAATATGAAGAAAAAGCTTTTATAAATGAGTTCATATTATGCTACGAAATACTATTAACTACTCTTAATATTCTGTATGATTAACTTGTTCCATTTGACTATTTTGAAGGAAATGGCACCGACTACTCGACACACCGTGAATATGAATGAAGAGGAATTCCGTACTTTTCTAGCTTCAAACATAGCCGCAGTACAGGCTGTGCTACATACCAACAATAACCTTGGATCTAGCAGTACAGGAAATCGTGTAGGATGCACCTACAAAGAATTCACTGCCTGCAAACCTTTGGAATTTGATGGAACAGAAGGACCGATCGGATTGAAACGGTGGACCGAGAAGGTCGAATCGGTGTTTGCCATAAGTAAGTGTACTGAAGAGGACAAAGTGAAGTACGCTACGCATACCTTCACAGGTTCTGCGTTAACATGGTGGAATACCTATCTAGAGCAAGTGGGACAAGACGATGCGTACGCACTACCATGGTCAGCATTCAAGCACTTGATGAACGAGAAGTACCGTCCCAGAACCGAGGTCAATAAGCTCAAGACAGAACTTAGAGGGTTACGAACCCAAGGATTTGATATTACCACGTACGAAAGACGATTCACAGAATTGTGCCTATTGTGTCCGGGAGCATTCGAAGATGAGGAAGAGAAGATCGACGCGTTTGTGAAAGGATTACCGGAAAGAATCCAAGAAGATATAAGTTCACACGAGCCCGCCTCCATACAACAGGCATGTAGAATGGCTCACAAACTAGTGAACCAGATTGAAGAAAGAATTAAAGAACAGACTGCTGAAGAGGCCAATGTGAAGCAAGTCAAAATAAAGTGGGAGGAAAACGGTGATAAGAATCACCAATACAACAACAACAGCAATTACAACAATAATCGCAACAATTATCCCAACAATCGCAACATCAATCGCAACTACAACAAACGGCCCAACAACAACAACAACAACAACAACAACAACAACAACAACAACAACAACAGCAATTACAACAATCATCCCAACAACAATAATAACCGCAACAACAACAACAATCAGAAGCAGCTATGCCAAAGGTGTGAAAAGTATCACTCGGGGTTCTGCACCAAATTTTGCAACAAGTGTAAAAGAAATGGTCATAGCGCGGTGAAGTGTGAGGTCTACGGACCAGGGGTTAATAGAACGAAAGGAACAAATGGTGTCGGAACGAATAATGGCGGAGCAAGTAGTGTCGGAGCAAGTTATGCCAATGTAGTTTGTTATAAATGTGGAAAACCGGGCCACATTATTAAAAATTGCCCGAACCAGGAGAACACGAATGGACAAGGCCGCGGAAGAGTTTTCAATATTAATGCGGCAGAGGCACAGGAAGACCCGGAGCTTGTTACGGGTACGTTTCTTATTGACAATAAATCTGCTTACGTTTTATTTGATTCGGGTGCGGATAGAATCTATATGAGTAGAGATTTTTGTGCTAAATTAAGTTGTCCATTGACGCCTTTGGATAGTAAATTTTTACTCGAATTAGCTAATGCTAAATTAATTTCAGCAGATAATATATGTCGGAATCGAGAAATTAAACTGGTTAACGAAACATTTAAGATTGATTTGATACCAGTAGAGTTAGGGAGTTTTGATGTGATAATCGGTATGGACTGGTTGAAAGAAGTGAAAGCAGAGATCGTTTGTTACAAAAATGCAATTCGCATTATACGAGAAAAAGGAAAACCCTTAATGGTGTACGGAGAAAAGGGCAACACGAAGCTACATCTTATTAGTAATTTGAAGGCACAAAAACTAATAAGAAAAGGTTGCTATACCGTTCTAGCACACGTCGAGAAAGTACAAAATGAAGAAAAGAGCATCAATGATGTTCCCATTGCAAAAGAATTTCTCGATGTATTTCCAAAAGAATTACCGGGATTACCCCCTCATCGATCCGTTGAATTTCAAATAGATCTTGTACCAGGAGCTGCACCAATAGCTCGTGCTCCTTACAGACTCGCACCCAGCAAGATGAAAGAACTGCAAAGCCAATTACAAGAACTTTTAGAGCGTGGTTTCATTCGACCAAGCACATCACCGTGGGGAGCTCCTGTTTTGTTTGCCAAGAAGAAAGATGGTACATTCAGGTTGTGTATCGACTACCGAGAGTTGAACAAACTTACCATCAAGAACCGCTACCCACTACCGAGAATCGACGACTTATTTGATCAACTACAAGGCTCGTCTGTTTATTCAAAGATTGACTTACGTTCCGGGTATCATCAAATGTGGGTGAAAGAAGACGATATTCCAAAGACTGCTTTCAGAACACGTTACGGTCATTACGAGTTTATGGTCATGCCGTTTGGTTTAACTAATGCACCAACTGTGTTCATGGACCTTATGAACCGAGTGTGTGGACCATACCTTGACAAGTTTGTCATTGTTTTCATTGATGACATACTTATTTACTCAAAGAATGACCAAGAACACGGTGAACATTTGAGAAAGGTGTTAGAAGTATTGAGGAAGGAAGAATTGTACGCTAAGTTTTCAAAGTGTGCATTTTGGTTGGAAGAAGTTCAATTCCTCGGTCACATAGTGAACAAAGAAGGTATTAAGGTGGATCCGGCAAAGATAGAAACTGTTGAAAAGTGGGAAACCCCGAAAACTCTGAAACACATACGCCAGTTTTTAGGACTAGCTGGTTACTACAGAATGTTCATTCAAGACTTTTCTAGAATAGCAAAACCCTTGACTGCATTAACGCATAAAGGGAAGAAATTTGAATGGAATGATGAACAAGAGAAAGCGTTTCAGTTATTAAAGAAAAAGCTAACTACGGCACCTATATTGTCATTGCATGAAGGGAATGATGATTTTGTGATTTATTGTGACGCATCAAAGCAAGGTCTCGGTTGTGTTTTAATGCAACGAACGAAGGTGATTGCTTATGCGTCTAGACAATTGAAGATTCACGAACAAAATTATACGACGCATGATTTGGAATTAGGCGCGGTTGTTTTTGCATTAAAGACTTGGAGGCACTACTTATATGGGGTCAAAAGTATTATATATACCGACCACAAAAGTCTTCAACACATATTTAATCAGAAACAACTGAATATGAGGCAGCGTAGGTGGATTGAATTATTGAATGATTACGACTTTGAGATTCGTTACCACCCGGGGAAGGCAAATGTGGTAGCCGATGCCTTGAGCAGGAAGGACAGAGAACCCATTCGAGTAAAATCTATGAATATAATGATTCATAATAACCTTACTACTCAAATAAAGGAGGCGCAACAAGGAGTTTTAAAAGAGGGAAATTTAAAGGATGAAATACCCAAAGGATCGGAGAAGCATCTTAATATTCGGGAAGACGGAACCCGGTATAGGGCTGAAAGGATTTGGGTACCAAAATTTGGAGATATGAGAGAAATGGTACTTAGAGAAGCTCATAAAACCAGATACTCAATACATCCTGGAACGGGAAAGATGTACAAGGATCTCAAGAAACATTTTTCTTGGCCGGGTATGAAAGCCGATGTTGCTAAATACGTAGGAGAATGTTTGACGTGTTCTAAGGTCAAAGCTGAGCATCAGAAACCATCAGGTCTACTTCAACAACCCGAAATCCCGGAATGGAAATGGGAAAATATTACCATGGATTTCATCACTAAATTGCCAAGGACTGCAAGTGGTTTTGATACTATTTGGGTAATAGTTGATCGTCTCACCAAATCAGCACACTTCCTGCCAATAAAAGAAGATGACAAGATGGAGAAGTTAGCATGACTGTATTTGAAGGAAGTCGTCTCCAGACATGGAATACCAATCTCTATTATCTCTGATAGGGATGGCAGATTCATTTCAAGATTCTGGCAGACATTACAGCAAGCATTAGGAACTCGTCTAGACATGAGTACTGCCTATCATCCACAAACTGATGGGCAGAGCGAAAGGACGATACAAACGCTTGAAGACATGCTACGAGCATGTGTTATTGATTTCGGAAACAGTTGGGATCGACATCTACCATTAGCAGAATTTTCCTACAACAACAGCTACCATTCAAGCATTGAGATGGCGCCGTTTGAAGCACTTTATGGTAGAAAGTGCAGGTCTCCGATTTGTTGGAGTGAAGTGGGGGATAGACAGATTACGGGTCCGTAGATTATACAAGAAACTACCGAGGGAAATTTGAAATTGGAGAGATGGTCATGCTTAAAGTTGCACCTTGGAAAGGCGTTGTTCGATTTGGTAAACGAGGGAAATTAAATCCAAGGTATATTGGACCATTCAAGATTATTGATCGTGTCGGACCAGTAGCTTACCGACTTGAGTTACCTCAACAACTCGTGGCTGTACATAACACTTTCCACGTCTCGAATTTGAAGAAATGTTTTGCTAAAGAAAATCTCACTATTCCGTTAGATGAAATCCAAATCAACGAAAAGCTTCAATTCATCGAAGAACCCGTCGAAATAATGGATCGTGAGGTTAAAAGACTTAAGCAAAACAAGATACCAATTGTTAAGGTTCGATGGAATGCTCGTTGAGGACCCGAGTTCACCTGGGAGCGTGAAGATCAGATGAAGAAGAAATACCCGCATCTATTTCCAGAAGATTCGTCAACACCTTCAACAGCTTAAAATTTCGGGACGAAATTTATTTAACGGGTAGGTACTGTAGTGACCCGAACTTTTCCATGTTTATATATATTAATTGAGATTGATATTTACATGATTAAATGTTTCCAACATGTTAAGCAATCAAACTTGTTAAGACTTGATTAATTAAAATATGTTTCATATAGACAATTGACCACCCAAGTTGACCGGTGATTCACGAACGTTAAAACTTGTAAAAACTATATGATGACATATATATGGATATATATATAGTTAACATGATACTATGATAAGTAAACATATCATTAAGTATATTAACAATGAACTACATATGTAAAAACAAGACTACTAACTTAATGATTTTTAAACGAGACATATGTGTAACGATTATCGTTGTAAAGACATTTAATGTATATATATCATATTAAGAGATATTCATACATGATAATATCATGATAATATAATAATTTAAAATCTCATTTGATATTATAAACATTGGGTTAACAACATTTAACAAGATCGTTAACCTAAAGGTTTCAAAACAACACTTACATGTAACGACTAACGATGACTTAACGACTCAGTGAAAATGTATATACATGTAGTGTTTTAATATGTATTTATACACTTTTGAAAGACTTCAATACACTTATCAAAATACTTCTACTTAACAAAAATGCTTACAATTACATCCTCGTTCAGTTTCATCAACAATTCTACTCGTATGCACCCGTATTCGTACTCGTACAATACACAGCTTTTAGATGTATGTACTATTGGTATATACACTCCAATGATCAGCTCTTAGCAGCCCATCTGAGTCACCTAACACATGTGGGAACCATCATTTGGCAACTAGCATGAAATATCTCACAAAATTACAAAAATATGAGTAATCATTCATGACTTATTTACATGAAAACAAAATTACATATCCTTTATATCTAATCCATACACCAACGACCAAAAACACCTACAAACACTTTCATTCTTCAATTTTCTTCATCTAATTGATCTCTCTTAAGTTCTATCTTCAAGTTCTAAGCGTTCTTCATAAATTCTACAAGTTCTAGTTACATAAAATCAAGAATACTTTCAAGTTTGCTAGCTCACTTCCAATCTTGTAAGGTGATCATCCAACCTCAAGAAATCTTTGTTTCTTACAGTAGGTTATCATTCTAATACAAGGTAATAATCATATTCAAACTTTGTTTCAATTTCTATAACTATAACAATCTTATTTCAAGTGATGATCTTACTTGAACTTGTTTTCGTGTCATGATTCTGCTTCAAGAACTTCGAGCCATCCAAGGATCCGTTGAAGCTAGATCCATTTTTATCTTTTCCAGTAGGTTTATCCAAGGAACTTAAGGTAGTAATGATGTTCATAACATCATTCGATTCATACATATAAAGCTATCTTATTCGAAGGTTTAAACTTGTAATAACTAGAACATAGTTTAGTTAATTCTAAACTTGTTCGCAAACAAAAGTTAATCCTTCTAACTTGACTTTTAAAATCAACTAAACACATGTTCTATATCTATATGATATGCTAACTTAATGATTTAAAACCTGGAAACATGAAAAACACCGTAAAACCGGATTTACGCCGTCGTAGTAACACCGCGGGCTGTTTTGGGTTAGTTAATTAAAAACTATGATAAAATTTGATTTAAAAGTTGTTATTCTGAGAAAATGATTTTTATTATGAACATGAAACTATATCCAAAAATTATGGTTAAACTCAAAGTGGAAGTATGTTTTCTAAAATGGTCATCTAGACGTCGTTCTTTCGACTGAAATGACTGCCTTTACAAAAATGACTTGTAACTTATTTTTCCGACGATAAACCTATACTTTTTCTGTTTAGATTCATAAAATAGAGTTCAATATGAAACCATAGCAATTTGATTCACTCAAAACGGATTTAAAATGAAGAAGTTATGGGTAAAACAAGATTGGATAATTTTTCTCATTTTAGCTACGTGAAAATTGGTAACAAATCTATTCCAACCATAACTTAATCAACTTGTATTGTATATTATGTAATCTTGAGATACCATAGACACGTATACAATGTTTCAACCTATCATGTCAACACATCTATATATATTTCGGAACAACCATAGACACTCTATATGTGAATGTTGGAGTTAGCTATACAGGGTTGAGGTTGATTCCAAAATATATATAGTTTGAGTTGTGATCAATACTGAGATACATATACACTGGGTCGTAGATTGATTCAAGATAATATTTATCGATTTATTTCTGTACATCTAACTGTGGACAACTAGTTGTAGGTTACTAACGAGGACAGCTGACTTAATAAACTTAAAACATCAAAATATATTAAAAGTGCTGTAAATATATTTTGAACATACTTAGATATATATGTATATATTGTTATAGGTTCGTGAATCAACCAGTGGCCAAGTCTTACTTCCCGACGAAGTAAAAATCTGTGAAAGTGAGTTATAGTCCCACTTTTAAAATCTAATATTTTTGGGATGAGAATACATGCAGGTTTTATAAATGATTTACAAAATAGACACAAGTACGTGAAACTACATTCTATGGTTGAATTATCGAAATCGAATATGCCCCTTTTTATTAAGTCCGGTAATCTAAGAATTAGGGAACAGACACCCTAATTGACGCGAATCCTAAAGATAGATCTATTGGGCCTAACAAACCCCATCCAAAGTACCGGATGCTTTAGTACTTCGAAATTTATATCATATCCGAAGGGTGTCCCGGAATGATGGGGATATTCTTATATATGCTTCTTGTTAATGTCGGTTACCAGGTGTTCACCATATGAATGATTTTTATCTCTATGTATGGGATGTGTATTGAAATATGAAATCTTGTGGTCTATTATTATGATTTGATATATATAGGTTAAACCTATAACTCACCAACATTTTTGTTGACGTTTTAAGCATGTTTATTCTCAGGTGATTATTAAGAGCTTCCGCTGTCGCATACTTAAATAAGGACGAGATTTGGAGTCCATGCTTGTATGATATTGTGTAAAAACTGCATTCAAGAAACTTATTTTGTTGTAACATATTTGTATTGTAAACCATTATGTAATGGTCGTGTGTAAACAGGATATTTTAGATTATCATTATTTGATAATCTACGTAAAGCTTTTTAAACCTTTATTGATGAAATAAAGGTTATGGTTTGTTTTAAAATGAATGCAGTCTTTGAAAAACGTCTCATATAGAGGTCAAAACATCGCAACGAAATCAATTAATATGGAACGTTTTTAATCAATAAGAACGGGACATTTCACAGGTGGTCTGATAAGATACGAAAATCAGTGGACAAGTGCTCCGGTGAGGTTCTTGGTGCTTGATGCTCATCACGGTTCTCATCCTTGATGCTTGTAGCTTCAAGTGTACAACTCGTTGATGGTTTAGCATCACTTTTGACCAAGATTCTACCATCAATACACAATATGTTAAGACCAAGTGATAACACAACTCATTTAAGAGTCTTAGATGGATGATGAACCAAGGTTACATCATATCCTTAGTCTTAACACAATTACAAGTCCTATTTACAAACAAAGTTACAAACTTTACATCAATCAAACAAGTATGAACATGATCCAAGTCAAAAGAGGTGATGGAACCCTAAGCTAGAGAGCTTGGATCCCTTTCACACAATTTATAAGGTCACAAAGCTAGAAAGCTTGAACCTTTAGTGTTCTTGAAGATCTTGAAGCATAAAGCTTGGATCTTTAAGATATATGAAGATAACAAACAAAAGTTTGAATCTTTATCACAAAAAAACAAGATTAAAGTAAAAGAAAGATGAATCTACAAAGTTGGTGAAGATTCAAAGCTAGAAAGCTTCAATCTTCCATGTTCTTGAAAGATTCATGCTTGAATCTGTAGTGACCCGAACTTTTCCATGTTTATATATATTAATTGAGATTGATGTTTACATGATTAAATGTTTCCAACATGTTAAGCAATTAAACTTGTTAAGACTTGATCAATTGAAATAGGTTTCATATAGACAATTGACCACCCAAGTTGACCGGTGATTCACGAACGTTAAAACTTGTAAAAACTATATGATGACATATATATGGTTATATATATAGTTAACATGATATTATGATAAGTAAACATATCATTAAGTATATTAACAATGAACTACATATGTAAAAACAAGACTACTAACTTAATGATTTTGAAACGAGACATATATGTAACGATTATCGTTGTAACGACATTTAATGTATATATATCATATTAAGAGATATTCGTACATCATAATATCATGATAATATAATAATTTAAAATGTCTTTTGATATTATAAACATTGGGTTAACAACATTTAACAAGATCGTTAACCTAAAGGTTTCAAAACAACACTTACATGTAACGACTAACGATGACTTAACGACTCAGTTAAAATGTATATACATGTAGTGTTTTAATATGTATTTATACACTTTTGAAAGACTTCAATACACTTATCAAAATACTTCTACTTAACAAAAATGCTTACAATTACATTCTCGTTCAGTTTCATCAACAATTCTACTCGTATGCACCCGTATTCGTACTCGTACAATACACAGCTTTTAGATGTATGTACTATTGGTATATACACTCCAATGATCAGCTCTTAGCAGCCCATGTGAGTCACCTAACACATGTGGGAACCATCATTTGGCAACTAGCATGAAATATCTCATAAGATTACAAAAATATGAGTAATCATTCATGACTTATTTACATGAAAACAAAATTACATATCCTTTATATCTAATCCATACACCAACGACCAAAAACACCTACAAACACTTTCATTCTTCAATTTTCTTCATCTAATTGATCTCTCTCAAGTTCTATCTTCAAGTTCTAAGTGTTCTTCATAAATTCCAAAAGTTCTAGTTTCATAAAATCAAGAATACTTTCAAGTTTGCTAGCTCACTTCCAATCTTGTAAGGTGATCATCCAACCTCAAGAAATCTTTGTTTCTTACAGTAGGTTATCATTCTAATACAAGGTAATAATCATATTCAAACTTTGGTTCAATTTCTATAACTATAACAATCTTATTTCAAGTGATGATCTTACTTGAACTTGTTTTCGTGTCATGATTTTGCTTCAAGAACTTCGAGCCATCCAAGGATCCATTGAAGCTAGATCCATTTTTCTCTTTTCCAGTAGGTTTATCCAAGGAACTTAAGGTAGTAATGATGTTCATAACATCATTCGATTCATACATATAAAGCTATCTTATTCGAAGGTTTAAACTTGTAATCACTAGAACATAGTTTAGTTAATTCTAAACTTGTTCGCAAACAAAAGCTAATCCTTCTAACTTGACTTTTAAAATCAACTAAACACATGTTCTATATCTATATGATATGCTAACTTAATGATTTAAAACCTGGAAACACGAAAAACACCGTAAAACCGGATTTACGCCGTCGTAGTAACACCGCGGGCTGTTTTGGGTTAGTTAATTAAAAACTATGATAAACTTTGATTTAAAAGTTGTTATTCTGAGAAAATGATTTTTATTATGAACATGAAACTATATCCAAAAATTATGGTTAAACTCAAAGTGGAAGTATGTTTTCTAAAATGGTCATCTAGACGTCGTTCTTTCGACTGAAATGACTACCTTTACAAAAACGACTTGTAACTTATTTTTCCGACTAGAAACCTATACTTTTTTGGTTTAGATTCATAAAATAGAGTTCAATATGAAACCATAGCAATTTGATTCACTCAAAACGGATTTAAAATGAAGAAGTTATGGGTAAAACAAGATTGGATAATTTTTCTCATTTTAGCTACGTGAAAATTGGTAACAAATCTATTCCAACCATAACTTAATCAACTTGTATTATATATTATGTAATCTTGAGATACCATAGACACGTATACAATGTTTCGACCTATCATGTCGACACATCTATATATATTTCGGAACAACCATAGACACTCTATATGTGAATGTTGGAGTTAGCTATACAGGGTTGAGGTTGATTCCAAAATATATATAGTTTGAGTTGTGATCAATACTGAGATACGTATACACTGGGTCGTGGATTGATTCAAGATAATATTTATCGATTTATTTCTGTACATCTAACTGTGGACAACTAGTTGTAGGTTACTAACGAGGACAGCTGACTTAATAAACTTAAAACATCAAAATATATTAAAAGTGTTGTAAATATATTTTGAACATACTTTGATATATATGTATATATTGTTATAGGTTCGTGAATCAACCAGTGGCCAAGTCTTACTTCCCGACGAAGTAAAAATCTGTGAAAGTGAGTTATAGTCCCACTTTTAAAATCTAATATTTTTGGGATGAGAATACATGCAGGTTTTATAAATGATTTACAAAATAGACACAAGTACGTGAAACTACATTCTATGGTTGAATTATCGAAATCGAATATGCCCCTTTTTATTAAGTCTGGTAATCTAAGAATTAGGGAACAGACACCCTAATTGACGCGAATCCTAAAGATAGATCTATTGGGCCTAACAAACCCCATCCAAAGTACCGGATGCTTTAGTACTTCAAAATTTATATCATATCCGAAGGGTGTCCCGGAATGATGGGGATATTCTTATGTATGCATCTTGTTAATGTCGGTTACCAGGTGTTCACCATATGAATGATTTTTATCTCTATGTATGGGATGTGTATTGAAATATGAAATCTTGTGGTCTATTATTATGATTTGATATATATAGGTTAAACCTATAACTCACCAACATTTTTGTTGACGTTTTAAGCATGTTTATTCTCAGGTGATTATTAAGAGCTTCTGCTGTCGCATACTTAAATAAGGACAAGATTTGGAGTCCATGCTTGTATGATATTGTGTAAAAACTGCATTCAAGAAACTTATTTTGTTGTAACATATTTGTATTGTAAACCATTATGTAATGGTCGTGTGTAAACAGGATATTTTAGATTATCATTATTTGATAATCTACGTAAAGCTTTTTAAACCTTTATTGATGAAATAAAGGTTATGGTTTGTTTAAAAATGAATGCAGTCTTTGAAAAACGTCTCATATAGAGGTCAAAACCTCGCAACGAAATCAATTAATATGGAACGTTTTTAATCAATAAGAACGGGACATTTCAGTTGGTATCCGAGCGTTGGTCTTAGAGAACCAGAAAATTTGCATTAGTGTGTCTTATCGAGTTTGTTAGGATGCATTAGTGAGTCTGGACTTCGACCGTGTTTTCTTTAAAAATGATTGCTTAACATTTTTGTTGGAAACTATATATTTTTAACATATGAATATTATGTGATATATTAATCTCTTAACGTGTTTGATATTATGTGATAGATGTCTACCTCTAGAACAAGTCCCATTGACTCACCTAATAATAATGAAGAGTCAAATGTAAATTGGAATGATTTGTGGACTGATTCACAAGTTCCCGAAGAGGAACCGGAAGAAGAGTCGGAACCGGAAGAAGAATCGGAACCGGAAGAAGAATCGGAACCGGATGAAAAAATAGAACCGGTGGGGGAAATAATAAAACGGTTAAGTAAAAGAAAATCCTCAACCAACCGACCAAAGTTAATTATGGTCAATGGTGTTTCCGCCAAGGAAGCAAAATATTGGGAGGATTACCAATTCTCCGATGAATCGGATTCCGACGAGAATTCCGATGATGTTATAGAAATTACCCCAACTGAATTTAAAAAGGCAAAAGAAAATAATAAGGGAAAGGGCACAAAAATAGAGAAATCTAATTCCAACCCCGATGAACTTTATATGTATCGTCAACCCCCGAAGTCCTTAAGTTGTAACAATGACCCGGGAACCTCTAAACCACCAGGTTTTTCTAAACCAATGTGGACAACGACGGCTCGTATTAGGGGAACATCATATATCCCTAGAAACTTGGCAAAACGAACCAAAACCGAAGAAGAAGAAACGAGCGAGTCGGAATAAGATAGTTGTATTCGTGTGGTGTAATATATGGAATATAGTGTTCTTATGCTTTATGATATATGTAAAAATTACTTGTATTAATAAGTATTTTTTTTATGAATCTAACTCTTGTCTATTTTACAGTTTAAAAACACAAAATGGATAGACAACCCAATATTTTAAGAGACCTACCCGGAGACATGATTGATGAAATCTTGTCTAGAGTCGGCCAGAATTCTTCGGCACAACTATTTAAGGCGAGATCAGTTTGTAAGACATTCGAAGAACGTTCCAAGAATGTCTTGGTTTATAAGAGACTTTCGTTTGAAAGATGGGGGATATCACATTGGGAAACCCATAAGTTACGATGTGTTTACTTTGACGCATATATTGCGGGGAACCCAAATGCTATTTTACGCAACGGGTTAAGAAATTATTTTGACTCAATATATCCGAATATTGGACTTCGTGATTTAGAAAAAGCGGCTAACATGCAACATAAAGAAGCATGTTATGCTTACGGATTAGTAATGTTCGCTTCTCACCAAAGTGAGAACAAGAACATCGGGCTACAACTATTAAACAAAACGTTTCCACAAGTGACGGAGTCGGTAATTGGGGTAAGAAATGAGGTTTTTAGATTATTACGGGACTGTTGGACATTACGTAACCCTCGTCCCTTTGATGACGTTACAACACGCTGTCTTATCAACGGCCATAACGGTTATGTTGCACAAGACCAAGGATGGGAAGTAGTCCTAGTAAAACCAGAATGCATGACTTGTTTCTGGACGTATGAATTACGTGTCTTTATTGCCTTTGCTGAACGACTTGTGTACTAGCTAGAATTGTCTTCACAACTATCTTGTATCAAAGTTATTGTGTGCTATATTTCATGCTTTATGTAAAATAAGCGGTATTGTAAGTTTGTAAAATATTGCATAAAAGTTTGAACGCGAAATATTATTATAATCAGTTTTTCATATAGAATTGTAGTAGTTGAATTGTATATTAGCTACTAAGTATGAACTTAACGGGTAGGTACTACCCGAATTTAAACTTATAAAACGCTAATATGAAGAAAAAGCTTTTATAAATGAGTTCATATTATGCTACGAAATACTATTAACTACTCTTAATATTCTGTTTGATTAACTTGTTCCATTTAACTATTTTGAAGGAAATGGCACCAATTACTCGACACACCGTGAATATGAATGAAGAGGAATTCCGTACTTTTCTAGCTTCAAACATAGCCGCAGTACAGGCTGCGCTACATACCAACAATAACCTTGGATCTAGCAGTACAGGAAATCGTGTAGGATGCACCTACAAAGAATTCACTGCCTGCAAACCTTTGGAATTTGATGGAACCGAAGGACCGATCGGATTGAAACGGTGGACCGAGAAGGTTGAATCGGTGTTTGCCATAAGTAAGTGTACTGAAGAGGACAAAGTGAAGTACGCTACGCATACCTTCACAGGTTCTGCGTTAACATGGTGGAATACCTATCTAGAGCAAGTGGGACAAGATGATGCGTACGCACTACCGTGGTCAGCATTCAAGCACTTGATGAACGAGAAGTACCGTCCCAGAACCGAGGTCAATAAGCTCAAGACAGAACTTAGAGGGTTACGAACCCAAGGATTTGATATTACCACGTACGAAAGACGATTCACAGAATTGTGCCTATTGTGTCCGGGAGCATTCGAAGATGAGGAAGAGAAGATCGACGCATTTGTGAAAGGATTACCGGAAAGAATCCAAGAAGATATAAGTTCACACGAGCCCGCCTCCATACAACAGGCATGTAGAATGGCTCACAAACTAGTGAACCAGATTGAAGAAAGAATTAAAGAACAGACTGCTGAAGAGGCCAATGTGAAGCAAGTCAAAAGAAAGTGGGAGGAAAACGGTGATAAGAATCACCAATACAACAACAACAGCAATTACAACAATAATCGCAACAATTATCCCAACAATCGCAACATCAATCGCAACTACAACAAACGGCCCAACAACAACAACAACAACAACAACAACAACAGCAACTACAACAATCATCCCAACAACAATAATAACCGCAACAACAACAACAATCAGAAGCAACTATGCCAAAGGTGTGAAAAGAATCACTCGGGGTTCTGCACTAAATTTTGCAACAAGTGTAAAAGAAATGGTCATAGCGCGGCGAAGTGTGAGGTCTACGGACCAGGGGTTAATAGAACGAAAGGAACAAATGGTGTCGGAACGAGTAATGGCGGAGCAAGTAGTGTCGGAGCAAGTTATGCCAATGTAGTTTGTTATAAATGTGGAAAACCAGGCCACATTATTAGAAATTGCCCGAACCAGGAGAACACGAATGGACAAGGCCGTGGAAGAGTTTTCAATATTAATGCGGTAGAGGCACAGGAAGACCCGGAGCTTGTTACGGGTACGTTTCTTATTGACAATAAATCTGCTTACGTTTTATTTGATTCGGGTGCGGATAGAAGCTATATGAGTAGAGATTTTTGTGCTAAATTAAGTTGTCCATTGACGCCTTTGGATAGTAAATTTTTACTCGAATTAGCAAATGGTAAATTAATTTCAGCAGATAATATATGTCGGAATCGAGAAATTAAACTGGTTAGCGAAACATTTAAGATTGATTTGATACCAGTAGAGTTAGGGAGTTTTGATGTGATAATCGGTATGGACTGGTTGAAAGAAGTGAAAGCGGAGATCGTTTGTTACAAAAATGCAATTCGCATTATACGAGAAAAAGGAAAACCCTTAATGGTGTACGGAGAAAAGGGCAACACGAAGCTACATCTTATTAGTAATTTGAAGGCACAAAAACTAATAAGAAAAGGTTGCTATGCTGTTCTAGCACACGTCGAGAAAGTACAAACTGAAGAAAAGAGCATCAATGATGTTCCCATTGCAAAAGAATTTCCCGATGTATTTCCGAAAGAATTACCGGGATTACCCCCACATCGATCCGTTGAATTTCAAATAGATCTTGTACCAGGAGCTGCACCAATAGCTCGTGCTCCTTACAGACTCGCACCCAGCGAGATGAAAGAACTGCAAAGCCAATTACAAGAACTTTTAGAGCGTGGTTTCATTCGACCAAGCACATCACCGTGGGGAGCTCCTGTTTTGTTTGTCAAGAAGAAAGATGGTACATTCAGGTTGTGTATCGACTACCGAGAGTTGAACAAACTTACCATCAAGAACCGCTACCCACTACCGAGAATCGACGACTTATTTGATCAACTACAAGGCTCGTCTGTTTATTCAAAGATTGACTTACGTTCCGGGTATCATCAAATGCGGGTGAAAGAAGATGATATTCCAAAGACTGCTTTCAGAACACGTTACGGTCATTACGAGTTTATGGTCATGCCGTTTGGTTTAACTAATGCACCAGCTGTGTTCATGGACCTTATGAACCGAGTGTGTGGACCATACCTTGACAAGTTTGTCATTGTTTTCATTGATGACATACTTATTTACTCAAAGAATGACCAAGAACACGGTGAACATTTGAGAAAGGTGTTAGAAGTATTGAGGAAGGAAGAATTGTACGCTAAGTTTTCAAAGTGTGCATTTTGGTTGGAAGAAGTTCAATTCCTCGGTCACATAGTGAACAAAGAAGGTATTAAGGTGGATCCGGCAAAGATAGAAACTGTTGAAAAGTGGGAAACCCCGAAAACTCCGAAACACATACGCCAGTTTTTAGGACTAGCTGGTTACTACAGAAGGTTCATCCAAGACTTTTCCAGAATAGCAAAACCCTTGACTGCATTAACGCATAAAGGGAAGAAATTTGAATGGAATGATGAACAAGAGAAAGCGTTTCAGTTATTGAAGAAAAAGCTAACTACGGCACCTATATTGTCATTGCCTGAAGGGAATGATGATTTTGTGATTTATTGTGACGCATCAAAGCAAGGTCTCGGTTGTGTATTAATGCAACGAACGAAGGTGATTGCTTATGCGTCTAGACAATTGAAGATTCACGAACAAAATTATACGACGCATGATTTGGAATTAGGCGCGGTTGTTTTTGCATTAAAGACTTGGAGGCACTACTTATATGGGGTCAAAAGTATTATATATACCGACCACAAAAGTCTTCAACACATATTTAATCAGAAACAACTGAATATGAGGCAGCGTAGGTGGATTGAATTATTGAATGATTAAGATTTTGAGATTCGTTACCACCCGGGGAAGGCAAATGTGGTAGCCGATGCCTTGAGCAGGAAGGATAGAGAACCCATTCGAGTAAAATCTATGAATATAATGATTCATAATAACATTACTACTCAAATAAAGGAGGCGCAACAAGGAGTTTTAAAAGAGGGAAATTTAAAGGATGAAATACCCAAAGGATCGGAGAAGCATCTTAATATTCGGGAAGACGGAACCCGGTATAGGGCTGAAAGGATTTGGGTACCAAAATTTGGAGATATGAGAGAAATGGTACTTAGAGAAGCTCATAAAACCAGATACTCAATACATCCTGGAACGGGGAAGATGTACAAGGATCTCAAGAAACATTTTTGGTGGCCGGGTATGAAAGCCGATGTTGCTAAATACGTAGGAGAATGTTTGACGTGTTCTAAGGTCAAAGCTGAGCATCAGAAACCATCAGGTCTACTTCAACAACCCGAAATCCCGGAATGGAAATGGGAAAACATTACCATGGATTTCATCACTAAATTGCCAAGGACTGCAAGTGGTTTTGATACTATTTGGGTAATAGTTGATCGTCTCACCAAATCAGCACACTTCCTACCAATAAGAGAAGATGACAAGATGGAGAAGTTAGCACGACTGTATTTGAAGGAAGTCGTCTCCAGACATGGAATACCAATCTCTATTATCTCTGATAGGGATGGCAGATTTATTTCAAGATTCTGGCAGACATTACAGCAAGCATTAGGAACTCGTCTAGACATGAGTACTGCCTATCATCCACAAACTGATGGGCAGAGCGAAAGGACGATACAAACGCTTGAAGACATGCTACGAGCATGTGTTATTGATTTCGGAAACAGTTGGGATCGACATCTACCGTTAGCAGAATTTTCCTACAACAACAGCTACCATTCAAGCATTGAGATGGCGCCGTTTGAAGCACTTTATGGTAGAAAGTGCAGGTCTCCGATTTGTTGGAGTGAGGTGGGGGATAGACAGATTACAGGTCCGGAGATTATACAAGAAACTACCGAGAAGATCATCCAAATTCAACAACGGTTGAAAACCGCCCAAAGTCGACAAAAGAGCTACGCTGACATTAAAAGAAAAGATATAGAATTTGAAATTGGAGAGATGGTCATGCTTAAAGTTTCACCTTGGAAAGGCGTTGTTCGATTTGGTAAACGAGGGAAATTAAATCCAAGGTATATTGGACCATTCAAGATTATTGATCGTGTCGGACCAGTAGCTTACCGACTTGAGTTACCTCAACAACTCGCGGCTGTACATAACACTTTCCACGTCTCGAATTTGAAGAAATGTTTTGCTAAAGAAGATCTCACTATTCCGTTAGATGAAATCCAAATCAACGAAAAACTCCAATTCATCGAAGAACCCGTCGAAATAATGGATCGTGAGGTTAAAAGACTTAAGCAAAACAAGATACCAATTGTTAAGGTTCGATGGAATGCTCGTAGAGGACCCGAGTTCACCTGGGAGCGTGAAGATCAGATGAAGAAGAAATACCCGCATCTATTTCCAGAAGATTCGTCAACACCTTCAACAGCTTAAAATTTCGGGACGAAATTTATTTAACGGGTAGGTACTGTAGTGACCCGAACTTTTCCATGTTTATATATATTAATTGAGATTGATGTTTACATGATTAAATGTTTCCAACATGTTAAGCAATTAAACTTGTTAAGACTTGATCAATTGAAATAGGTTTCATATAGACAATTGACCACCCAAGTTGACCGGTGATTCACGAACGTTAAAACTTGTAAAAACTATATGATGACATATATATGGTTATATATATAGTTAACATGATATTATGATAAGTAAACATATCATTAAGTATATTAACAATGAACTACATATGTAAAAACAAGACTACTAACTTAATGATTTTGAAACGAGACATATATGTAACGATTATCGTTGTAACGACATTTAATGTATATATATCATATTAAGAGATATTCGTACATCATAATATCATGATAATATAATAATTTAAAATCTCTTTTGATATTATAAACATTGGGTTAACAACATTTAACAAGATCGTTAACCTAAAGGTTTCAAAACAACACTTACATGTAACGACTAACGATGACTTAACGACTCAGTTAAAATGTATATACATGTAGTGTTTTAATATGTATTTATACACTTTTGAAAGACTTCAATACACTTATCAAAATACTTCTACTTAACAAAAATGCTTACAATTACATTCTCGTTCAGTTTCATCAACAATTCTACTCGTATGCACCCGTATTCGTACTCGTACAATACACAGCTTTTAGATGTATGTACTATTGGTATATACACTCCAATGATCAGCTCTTAGCAGCCCATGTGAGTCACCTAACACATGTGGGAACCATCATTTGGCAACTAGCATGAAATATCTCATAAGATTACAAAAATATGAGTAATCATTCATGACTTATTTACATGAAAACAAAATTACATATCCTTTATATCTAATCCATACACCAACGACCAAAAACACCTACAAACACTTTCATTCTTCAATTTTCTTCATCTAATTGATCTCTCTCAAGTTCTATCTTCAAGTTCTAAGTGTTCTTCATAAATTCCAAAAGTTCTAGTTTCATAAAATCAAGAATACTTTCAAGTTTGCTAGCTCACTTCCAATCTTGTAAGGTGATCATCCAACCTCAAGAAATCTTTGTTTCTTACAGTAGGTTATCATTCTAATACAAGGTAATAATCATATTCAAACTTTGGTTCAATTTCTATAACTATAACAATCTTATTTCAAGTGATGATCTTACTTGAACTTGTTTTCGTGTCATGATTTTGCTTCAAGAACTTCGAGCCATCCAAGGATCCATTGAAGCTAGATCCATTTTTCTCTTTTCCAGTAGGTTTATCCAAGGAACTTAAGGTAGTAATGATGTTCATAACATCATTCGATTCATACATATAAAGCTATCTTATTCGAAGGTTTAAACTTGTAATCACTAGAACATAGTTTAGTTAATTCTAAACTTGTTCGCAAACAAAAGCTAATCCTTCTAACTTGACTTTTAAAATCAACTAAACACATGTTCTATATCTATATGATATGCTAACTTAATGATTTAAAACCTGGAAACACGAAAAACACCGTAAAACCGGATTTACGCCGTCGTAGTAACACCGCGGGCTGTTTTGGGTTAGTTAATTAAAAACTATGATAAACTTTGATTTAAAAGTTGTTATTCTGAGAAAATGATTTTTATTATGAACATGAAACTATATCCAAAAATTATGGTTAAACTCAAAGTGGAAGTATGTTTTCTAAAATGGTCATCTAGACGTCGTTCTTTCGACTGAAATGACTACCTTTACAAAAACGACTTGTAACTTATTTTTCCGACTAGAAACCTATACTTTTTTGGTTTAGATTCATAAAATAGAGTTCAATATGAAACCATAGCAATTTGATTCACTCAAAACGGATTTAAAATGAAGAAGTTATGGGTAAAACAAGATTGGATAATTTTTCTCATTTTAGCTACGTGAAAATTGGTAACAAATCTATTCCAACCATAACTTAATCAACTTGTATTATATATTATGTAATCTTGAGATACCATAGACACGTATACAATGTTTCGACCTATCATGTCGACACATCTATATATATTTCGGAACAACCATAGACACTCTATATGTGAATGTTGGAGTTAGCTATACAGGGTTGAGGTTGATTCCAAAATATATATAGTTTGAGTTGTGATCAATACTGAGATACATATACACTGGGTCGTGGATTGATTCAAGATAATATTTATCGATTTATTTCTGTACATCTAACTGTGGACAACTAGTTGTAGGTTACTAACGAGGACAGCTGACTTAATAAACTTAAAACATCAAAATATATTAAAAGTGTTGTAAATATATTTTGAACATACTTTGATATATATGTATATATTGTTATAGGTTCGTGAATCAACCAGTGGCCAAGTCTTACTTCCCGACGAAGTAAAAATCTGTGAAAGTGAGTTATAGTCCCACTTTTAAAATCTAATATTTTTGGGATGAGAATACATGCAGGTTTTATAAATGATTTACAAAATAGACACAAGTACGTGAAACTACATTCTATGGTTGAATTATCGAAATCGAATATGCCCCTTTTTATTAAGTCTGGTAATCTAAGAATTAGGGAACAGACACCCTAATTGACGCGAATCCTAAAGATAGATCTATTGGGCCTAACAAACCCCATCCAAAGTACCGGATGCTTTAGTACTTCGAAATTTATATCATATCCGAAGGGTGTCCCGGAATGATGGGGATATTCTTATGTATGCATCTTGTTAATGTCGGTTACCAGGTGTTCACCATATGAATGATTTTTATCTCTATGTATGGGATGTGTATTGAAATATGAAATCTTGTGGTCTATTATTATGATTTGATATATATAGGTTAAACCTATAACTCACCAACATTTTTGTTGACGTTTTAAGCATGTTTATTCTCAGGTGATTATTAAGAGCTTCCGCTGTCGCATACTTAAATAAGGACAAGATTTGGAGTCCATGCTTGTATGATATTGTGTAAAAACTGCATTCAAGAAACTTATTTTGTTGTAACATATTTGTATTGTAAACCATTATGTAATGGTCGTGTGTAAACAGGATATTTTAGATTATCATTATTTGATAATCTACGTAAAGCTTTTTAAACCTTTATTGATGAAATAAAGGTTATGGTTTGTTTAAAAATGAATGCAGTCTTTGAAAAACGTCTCATATAGAGGTCAAAACCTCGCAACGAAATCAATTAATATGGAACGTTTTTAATCAATAAGAACGGGACATTTCAGAATCAACAAGATATAAGCAAGATCAAAGCTGAAAGGAACTTTGATCTCCATAATATGATGATGATGGCCACGAAAATGAAAGGAAAAGAAGAAGAAAAAGAAGACTTACAAGCAATACTAGAAAGGGAAGAAAGAAAGAACAAGTGTGTGTGAAAACCAAATGAGCAAGTGATTTGAATGAGAGGTAAATGGCTAGTATTTATAAGCAAGGAATTTGACAAGGATTGATGACATGGACAAGGGCTAGTATTTATAAGCAAGGAATTTGACAAGGATTGATGACATGGACAAGGGCTAGTATTTAT
Source organism: Rutidosis leptorrhynchoides (assembly GCF_046630445.1). Classification (NCBI taxonomy): domain Eukaryota; kingdom Viridiplantae; phylum Streptophyta; class Magnoliopsida; order Asterales; family Asteraceae; genus Rutidosis; species Rutidosis leptorrhynchoides. Next base: position 208,758,980 of record NC_092340.1, read on the forward strand.
AAGCAAAGAATTTGACAAGGATTGATGACATGGACAAGGGCTAGTATTTATAAGTAAGGAATTTGACAAGGATTGATGACATGGACAAGGGCTAATTAATTGGGTCACTAGCTAGAGTGGGCTTGAGCCCAACAAGGTAGAAAGTCCAACAAGACTAACTATTGTGCATAATCAAATTACTACGCGTAATTAAGCATCCAAAAACCCAGTTAATTATTATTATAAAATAATAATTAATATTTCGCAGTCATAATATTCCGATTATGGCAAAAGTTAAACGTGCGCGCAAGTTCGCGGTTTATTCGAAACGTCAAATAACACTAACGGTTATAAAGGCTTCCAATGATCAAGTTATGTATCCTACGTACTCTAAGGCACGTTTTAACATATAAATGGAAGTAAACCACATAAATCAAGTTTCCAGAGTATAAAGTAACACAGTAACTACAAATACGCAGTTTCGCAAAAACACAAGGCACAAAAGCAAGTCGAAAAAGCCGGGTCGTTACAGAATCAAATTGATATGGTTTCATATTGAACTCTATTTTATGAATCTAAACAGAAAAAGTATAGGTTTATAGTCGGAAAAATAAGTTACAAGTCGTTTTTGTAAAGGTAGTCATTTCAATCGAAAGAACGACGTCTAGATGACCATTTTAGAAAACATACTTCCACTTTGAGTTTAACCATAATTTTTGGATATAGTTTCATGTTCATAATAAAAATCATTTTCCCAGAATAACAACTTTTAAATCAAAGTTTATCATAGTTTTTAATTAACTAACCCAAAACAGCCCGCGGTGTTACTACGACGGCGTAAATCCGGTTTTATGGTGTTTTTCGTGTTTCCAGGTTTTAAATCATTAAGTTAGCATATCATATAGATATAGAACATGTGTTTAGTTGATTTTAAAAGTCAAGTTAGAAGGATTAACTTTTATTTGCGAACAAGTTTAGAATTAACTAAACTATGTTCTAGTGATTACAAGTTTAAACCTTCGAATAAGATAGCTTTATATGTATGAATCGAATGATGTTATGAACATCATTACTATCTCAAGTTCCTTGGATAAACCTACTGGAAATGAGAAAAAAATATCTAGCTTCAAAGGATCCTTGGATGGCTTGAAAGTTCTTGAAGCAGAATCATGACACGAAAACAATTTCAAGTAAGATTTCCACTCGAAATAAGATTGTTATAGTTATAGAAATTGAATTAAAGTTTGAATATGATTATTACCTTGTATTAGAAAGATAACCTACTGTAAGTAACAAAGGTTTCTTGATCTTGGATGATTACTTGGAATGGATTTAGAAAACTTGGAAGTAAACTTGCAATCTTGGAAGTATTCTTGATTTTATGAAACTAGAACTTTTGGAATTTATGAAGAATACTTAGAACTTGAAGATAGAACTTGAGAGAGATCAATTAGATGAAGAAAATTGAAGAATGAAAGTATTTGTAGGTGTTTTTGGTCGTTGGTGTATGGATTAGATATAAAGGATATGTAATTTTGTTTTCATGTAAATAAGTCATGAATGATTACTCATATTTTTGTAATTTTATGAGATATTTCATGCTAGTTGCCAAATGATGGCTCCCACATGTGTTAGGTGACTCACATGGGCTGCTAAGAGCTGATCATTGGAGTGTATATACCAATAGTACATACATCTAAAAGCTGTGTATTGTACGAGTACGAATACGGGTGCATACGAGTAGAATTGTTGATGAAACTGAACGAGGATGTAATTGTAAGCATTTTTGTTAAGTAGAAGTATTTTGATAAGTGTCTTTAAGTCTTTCAAAAGTGTATGAATACATATTAAAACACTACATGTATATACATTTTAACTGAGTCATTAAGTCATCGTTAGTCGTTACATGTAAACGTTGTTTTGAAACCTTTAGGTTAACGATCTTGTTGAATGTTGTTAACCCATTGTTTATTATAACAAATGAGATGTTAAATTGTTATTTTATCATGATATTATGATATATAATATATCTTAGTATGATATATATACAGTTAAATGACGTTACAACGATAATCGTTACATATATGTCTCGTTTCGAAATCATTAAGTTAGTAGTCTTATTTTTTACATATGTATTTCATTGTTAATACACTTAATAATATATTTACTTATCATTTAACATAATTAACCAAGTGTATCAATATCTTAATATGATTCATATGTACCTAGTAAGACGTTGTTATAACGATAATCGTTATATATATCGTTTTCGAGTTTCTTAAATTAATAGTCGCATTTTTATGTATATAACTCATTGTTAAAATACCTAATGAGATACATACTTATAATAAAATCATGTTAACTATATATATAACCATATATATTTCATCGTATAGTTTTTACAAGTTTTAACGTTCGTGAATCACCGGTCAACTTGGGTGGTCAATTGTCTATATGAAACCTATTTCAATTAATCAAGTCTTAACAAGTTTGATTGCTTAACAAGTTGGAAACACTTAATCATGTAAATAAAAATTTCATTTAATATATATAAACATGGAAAAGTTCGGGTCACTACATCTTATTGCATTAATTGCATGAGTAGTGGAAAATTTATATCTTAGCATATCTGCTAATTCATATCTTAGCGTACCTGTTATTGTTACCGATGGCTGACAGCTTCCGTAGATTCCTCTGTAACTTATGGGATTTTAGTATTATATATGCATATGTAAATTATGTATTACAGGGTACTAATCTATATCCTATAATTTATTTCTTATCGAAAATCCTTCATCTGATCGTACGGGATGAATCCCTTAATCAGTTCGAGTCCCTCAGATTTCGATAGCTATTTCGATAGTTATTCCGGCAGCTAATCCGATATGGATTTCCAGTCGAACTCCGAAAGCAGTATAATCAGAATGAATCAACCAATCAGTCATCCTCAATTCATCTGATGGGTTCGTAGTTGAATTAATCAATGGAGACGCAAAAAAGACGATCCCTTCCACCAACCGAATTTACCTCTTGGCGATGAACCTGAAACACTTACCGACGAACCCGTTCGAAACACCAATTTCTATCTCAGAGTATCTCACCACGACTATATCATAACTCAGATTCTAAACCTTATTCATCCGCTCGTTCTGATCAACAATCATCCCGGATAATAGAAAAAGTCAACGAACTTCGCACTCGTGTAATCAAATTGGAGAATATGGTGCAAAATTTACCAGCTTTAGCAACATTATCGGCACCAACAGTACCATCAGTAACAGCACCAGTACTACCAACAACCTAAGTTTCAACACCACATGCCTCAACATCTCATTCTGTACCTCGAGTATAATCATCGTTCCACGTATCGTTCTACATCAATTATCTTCGTTCTTAATGGCGATTAAGTAATCTCTAAATGTTTTAGAGATTATGTGTTCTAGTTCTAACGATAAATCAAATGAGTTTAATATCATATTAACTCAATGAATCCATGATTACATCTGAAGAAAATATATATGTATATATGTTTTCATAAAGATTGTAATTAAAAATTCTTTCGTACAAACTGATAATGGTGAAAATATTTTAACGGGTAGGTAATACCCGAGGAATATTCAGATTTCACATTAATAAGTTACACTGTACATTCTTCGAATCTAATTCAACAGTCATTTACTATCCTACTTACATCCACAGACATACGTATTCGTTCACCACAGAATAACCATTTTCATTCAATTTCATATTTGAATTTTGACCTATCAGAATCCGACAAGTGGCATAATGAAGAAACATTGGACAAAATAAAAATTATTAGAAACAAACAAATTAACTATGAGAAATTTTATTAAGAATCCACGCTAACTATTCCTAACTAATTGTTCCTAGCTAACTGATTACATTTTATTTTATCGCAATTTAAATATCGTAATTTACATTCTCGCAATTTTAATTATCGTCATTTAATTTATGTTATTTACTTTACGCACTTTATTTATCGTTATTTAATTTCTGTTATTTAATTTACGCACTTTAAATATCGGGACACGTATACAAGGTTTTGACATATCATATCGACGCATTTATATATATTATTTGGAATAACCATAGACACACTATATGCAGTAATGATCGAGTTCTCTATACAGGGTTGAGGTTGATTCTATAATAATATATATAATTTGAGTTGTGATCGAGTCTGAGATGAATACGGGTCACGATACGTATTAATTAATTCGAATATTATATATTAAACTATATATGAATTATTGAATTGCTAACTGTGGACTATCAACTGTGGACTACCAACATTGGACAATTAAAATGAATTAAAATATTGACTATAACATATGAAACTAAACAATTCTTCAAGTTGCCACTTGATTTCATCTTAAACCTCATTTGTATCTTAACAATTCCAATCTGCGTTCATACCTTTCATGATTCTTAAAAACACCTCAATCGAGAGGTTGAACCAACCGCACTTCATCTACGGAAGAAAAGATTGATGCATATAGTTATGCACCTGAAAACACTCGGAAACTGAGTAAACGTTTAACACGTAGCTGTGCTAATTCCTTTAGTGTTATTATTACCTAAAATAACTTTGTAGTTCTTTTTCGAATTAGCCAATTTTGTCACATCTCCAGCAAGTCAACTTCGACTTTCATTCAAAACGACCTTATTATAATCGTGATATATGTGCGTACTCTTTTATTATTACCGGGAAACCTTTTATATTCCACCATATTACCAGAAGATGTACCAACAACCTCGTCGCTCCTTGGTTTAAATCTCTCCGATAAATCACTATATTTATCTATTGAAGTCTCATCATGTACTCATCTGCATCTTGTAACAAGAACTGCCCTACCAATTATCGGGAATCAGCAATCAGTACCTTGAAAATTCACAGCATATCTGCATCAACAGTTATATGTATAACCTTTATCTCCTAGAATTATGACTTTCCATTCTGAAATTTTGAACAGCACCCAGTCTACGAATCAATACTCGGAATGTTAAAAAAGCTGAATGAAGCAGTAAAAACTATAAATGATCTTAACAGCCAGAAGTTTGATAATAAGGAATAGTATGTTGGAAAAGCTCAGAAAAGTTGGAGCTGGAAAAAATGGATTATGCGAAACTATGAAGGAAGCCGTGGACAAATCACAAAGAATAAGTTTGACTTCAAAGAATCCAAATAATTCAATGCCTGCTGAAGTCTTTAGCAAATATCTTGCTCCTTACTCTAAACCCTTGCAGACAATAGTCTCTATCATCCTCTGATCTTAGATATTCTAAGATATCATCGTATCTTTCATTATAAATATCCTCCATATTTCTGAAGATATTTTCATAACTATTCTTATCTGAAATCATTAATCTCTTCGTGCTATCAGTGTTACATCATATAGAAACTGTTAGTTTCTATATTATGTAAACTTTCGAGCTTAAAATATGAATGTTATTGAAGTAATGTTGGGAACTGATGCATGAGTTAGTATAATATAATGACACTTGATCAACGTGATTATATTACAGTAAGTCATGCTGAGTTTTTAATGGGACGTGATGATTCACAGATCATAACGTCATCATGTGCCATGTTACATAACTCTTTCGTTCTACTTAATTTCTGAACATATCAAGAAAATATATTCTTAATAGTTCTATCCTCAGTAATTCTGGTAATTTGACAAATCAAATCGTGCTACTACCTTTCCATTCTACCTTGTATATTATGATAATTCGAAACTCTATATCTATGAAGTCTGGACCTTTACTTGCGAAAAGAAAACAAAATCATGAAGCTCCGAAGTAGAAAGGGAGTATTAATCACAGCAAATAGGAGAGAGCATTAACTATGGATGACAATGATTATAGGAGACAAAAGCTGAGACATTGAAATATAAGGGAAGATATAAAGCTCGATAACAACAGGGAAATTACAAACTGTGTATATCAATGTTTATCGCAACATAAAGACACGGGAGAATTAAAAACATTATAATTCCAAGAGCGAAGTAGAAGAAAGCAGATTCCTCTGGTGAAAGTTGGAAAAAGAGAATGATTGTTGCGATAGTAAGGATGAGGACAAGGATCAGAACTGGATTAAGCATTTTCAGAATCTTTTGGATGTATGAAACAAGAATGAAAGTATAGGAATGATGAGAATATTGGAACAAAAGAGTTTAATTTATAATGGAAATATCAGACAGAGTAATCGAAGCTGATCACCTTATTAATTGTAGAGATCCTAATTTCCTTATTTGCCGAAGAAATCAAATCTTTTAGATTTCGAAGATTTTCTTCAAATCTCTTGAATTCCGGAATTCAACCCTCTACGTCAAAAGTTAAGACACGCCTTATTTCCTAAATTCAACCATGACTAGTCAAAATTTATGATGAAACTTGTCTTTCTCAATGCACTATTTAGTGATAACTTCACTCGTACTCTTCGAGTAATCGAACTATCTTATCCATATTACTCAACAGTAATAAAATTCTATTTATCAACTCATATTCGTCATGAAAACATTTTTATTGTTAGCTATGACGACCTCACTCAAATTTCGGGAAGAAATTTCTTTAACGGGTAGGTACTGTGATGACCCGAGAATTTCCGAACAAATTTAAACTTGAATTTTATTTGATTTCGACACGATAAGCAAAGTAAGTTTTATTGGGTCTTAAAGTTTTTAGAATTTTATTCATATAATCAATTACCCGTTGACCGTGCTCGACGATTCACGAACAATTGTTTGTATATATTTATTTTGTAAAAATAAATATAAAGAATACCTAATAATTTGAATTAATAAAATACAATATAATTTTTTTAACTAAAAATGTAAAAGTATTATATAGAATAATTAAATTACTATTAAGATGAATATGTATATATATATTTGTGTAAATATGATTTTGAAGAATAATTGATGATCATATATATTGTATTAAACATTCAATACTGGTTATATATTATATGATTAGTAAATATTATATATTTAATAATAAATAATAAATTAAAACATAATTGGTATGTTCATATCATTATGAGTACCTTCATTGTTATTATCAATACGGATATTAATACTAATATCAGTAGTGTTAATATTATTATTTTCAATAAAAATATATAGATATGAATTTTAACGCATTTAATTTTTTTCATCTTTACAAATCGTATTATTATTATTATTTAGAAAAGTATTTAATATTAATATCAGTATTATCATCATTATTATGTATATTACCTAATTATGAAATTTGATACAACTGATTTGTTATATTATTATTAATATTGTTGATATCATAATTGGTAGTAAGATTACAACTTTAGTTATTATTAATAGATATTTATTATTATTATTATTGTCCTTATAAATATTAGTATTATTAATATCATTAATATTATTATAGTTATTATTATTAGAAAATAATACAATCTATTAGTAATATCATTAATAAAAAAATTTGCATTTTTATTATTAATAATTCTATTAGTACAAATCAGTATTTTAATTATTATTAATTAGTATTATTATTATTATTATTTCTAATATATATTTATTAATTAATTAAAAACTAATTATATAATTTATATAAAAATCAGAAAAAGGTGATCATTCAGTGTAAAGCAATTAACAACTTGTTGCTAAATTTTGTTTCTGTCTCCTGATTAGTACGATCGATCATATAAGCATCCAAAACCCGTTACCCATCTCTTTCTCCTTTTTTTTTATTATTTTTTTATTTTTTGGTACCTGATAGTTTATCTGTCGAGTATCATTATATAACAAATCGTTTTTCTCAAAATGTTAAGAAGTTATTCGAATTCCACACTGTCATAACCCGTCCTTAACCATAAGAACGAGTTAGATAACGTATGATTTCATTGCGAGGTATTGACCTCTATATGCGACATTTTTAAAAGAACAACTGCATTTATTTTACATTACAAACCATAACTCTTATCTTAATACAAGCTTTAGACAATAAAAAGATGATTATCGTTTAGCGATAATCTTAGACTTACAAACTTTACATGTGATGATAACAATACGATTTCTAGCATATTTTACATTACAATTCCTCGGATATGCAGTTTTATTTTTGACACAAATATGCATACTCAAGATCTTGCTTAAATTCAACATGTTGCAGCGGAAGCTTCTAATTATCACCTGAGAATAGACATGCTTAAAACGTCAACATAAAGTTGGTGAGATATAGGTTTAATGCCGGCAGCAATATATATATATAGACCACAAGATTTCATATATAAACGTTTTAATAAAAATATTCTAAGTGGTTGAGCACTTGGTAACCATACTTAACATTTAATCACGTCGCATATTCCCTTTATTATGAAATCTTACTACACCGTACCAAGTGTAGTCACAAAACGAAGTACTGTGCAACCGTTGAATACTGGTCGTCCAGTCCGGTTGGGGTTGTCAGGCCCGATAGATGTGATGACCCGGGAATTTCCGACCAAATTTAAACATAATCTTATATGATTCGACTCGATAAGCAAAGTCTATTAAACCGAGTCTCATTATGTTTGAACTATTTCATGATAACATTTGACCTTTAACTATTTCCGACGATTCACGAACCTTTAATTGTAACTAAGAATGTAAATATAAATAATTATATATAAAACTAATTATATTAGTATTAATGAACTATTAAGTAATTTTGTTATTATAAAAGATAACATTTAATAACTAAAGATTTTCATTTTGAATATATATAGTATATTGTATATAAATGATTCAAACATATTTTACCAACGTTATCAAAATATTAAATGTACAATGTTATACTTTGTAGTTAATTGTTTAATATACATAATTAATCATCTACTCAACATTTAAAACATGATTTTATATATATGGTAGTATACATATATACATAAATATAACTATATATATATGATTTTATACATAATTATTATATTATGTATATGTAGAAATTTATAATATATCTATGATGAAATAATGTACTATTTTAATAAATATATATAATACTTACATATATAAAACATTTATATTTTTCATAATTACATACATAAGTATAATATAATTAGTATGTAAATAAATATTATAATATATTTATATTAAAATGCATAAATATATAATATTCAGTATATGTTACAATACATATTACATAATTATTAAATATTACATAATAATAGATGATATTAATAAATTAAATTTAAATACAAATATAGTTGTTGTAGTAATGTTATTTGTATCGTCAAATATCAATATTTGTATTCATAATATCACTTTATATCATATAAAGATGAAATTGGATGTATAAATTAGATTATTATTACTAATATTATTATTATCGATAAAATATTAATATTATCATAATTAGTATGGTATTATTATTATTATTATTATTATTATTATTATTATTATTATTATTATTATTATTATCATTTTTACAATTATTATTATCATTAATATTATATTTATCATTATTATTAATTTTATTAATATTATTAGATATTAATAGTATTGTTATTATATATTATTATTATTAATTAAAAAAAACAGTAGGGATCTATATTATACGCTTGACCTCTGTATCCTTTATCTCTATTATTATTATTTTTTTTGTTTCTTTCCTGCTCCAAACTCGTGAACCTGTGTTGACATTTTCTCCATTTTTTATCAACCGATCTCTATTATTACAAAATGATTATGTATAATTGCAAATCAAATAAAAAGGAAATCCAATGGGATTAAAGAGCACAGCGATATTTTTTTTTTCTTCTTCTCTGCACGCTCCAATTTTTTTTTCTCTTAATTCAATTTCGAATAAAGTTTCAAAATCTAAAAATGCAGAAAGGTTAGAAATCTTTCTTTGAATCTATCTGCAAAATCTCAACTCTCAAATCTTTATATCGATCTTGAATTTTGAAGTCAAAGTTTAGTTTAAAAAAAGTCAACAATTGTTCTTGAGACAAATTCGCGTTCGTGTATATGTTTCTGATCAAATTGACGATTCCAGTAGTTTTTATACATGTTTAGAAAACTATTTCGTGTTATAAACATTATCTATAATGTTATCTATTACGAAATCAATTTTTTTTGTTTTGTTCCAAGAACCGACGCTGCAGTAGGCCTTTAGTGTTTTTTTTTTTTTATTTTAGAACCCAAATTATTTTTTTTCTGTAATGTTTTGAAGCTTTAAAAGGAACCCTGATTTTTTTTTTTTTTTTTTTTTTTTTTTTTTTTTTTGAAACTCTTTTCATGTGAGGTAGTTTTCTTTTCTAATTTTATTATTGTTATTATATATTAATTATTATTAGTATTATTATTATTATTGTGATTGTTTTGATTGTTATTGTTATTGTTATTATTAGTATCATACTTGTTATCATATTTGAAAGTATTATAGACATTACTATTATTATTATGATAGGTATTAATAATATTATTATTAGTAATAAACTTATCATTTTAGTATTTTATCATCATTAGGATTATGATTATGATTATCATTATTATTATTATTATGAAGGAAATAAAAATATATTATTATCATCAATATTAGAATTTGTACCGGTTTATAAATAATAGTATCATCAGTACATTTACAATTAATAATATCATATTTATCAGTATCATCATTAATATTTACTAGTATTATTATGATTATCATTTATCATTTTATAAATATTAGAACCCTTATTATTAACATAAGTATGGTATTAGTATTAATATTATTTTAGAGTTATTATTATTAGTATCATTAACAGTTATCATTTTCATTTTTTTTGCTATTAGTATTATCATTATTAATAAAATTATTATTATTATTAGTAAATCATTATTATCTAAATTATTATTTTAACAAATAAATCTTTTGTACACTATATATATACTTATGGTATATACTAGGATTGTATTAATAATTCACATAACAAACTAATCAAATTTTATAAATACAATACTAACCACAAATATATGTATATAAATATATTAATGTCACTATTTATATAAACGTAAATCATTATAGATATATATACATAAAATCGATATATATATAAAATATAACTTAAAATATAATATAAGTATACGTTTTAAAATAAAGGTTAGAATAAATTCTACAAAACTATAATATATAAATAATACATATTAATAAATGAAATTTTGTAACTTACATTATACGTATTAATATATACACAATTGATATAGGTTCGTGAATCCGAGGCCAACCCTGCATTGTTCAATGACGTCATATGTATTTTTACTACAAAATACAGTATCGTGAGTTTCATTTGCCTTTTTACCCTTTATATTTTTGGGCTGAGAATACATGCGCAACTTTTATAACTGTTTTACGAAATTGACACAAGTACGTGAAACTACATTCTATGGTTGGATTATCGAAGTCGAATATGCCCCTTTTTATTAAGTCTGGTAATCTAAGAATTAGGGAACAGACACCCTAATTGACGCGAATCCTAAAGATAGATCTATCGGGCCCAACAAGCCCCATCCAAAGTACCGGATGTTTTAGTACTTCGAAATTTATATCATGTCCGAAGGAGGATCCCGGAATGATGGGGATATTCTTATATATGCATATTGTTAATGTCGGTTACCAGGTGTTCAATCCATATGAATGATATTTTTGTCTCTATGCATGGGACGTATGTTTATGAGAAATGGAAATCTGAAATCTTGTGGTCTATTAAAATGATGGAAACGATTGTTTAAGTTAAACTAATGAACTCACCAACCTTTTGGTTGACACTTTAAAGCATGTTTATTCTCAGGTACGAAAGAAATCTTCCGCTGTGTATTTGCTCATTTTATAGATATTACTTGGAGTCATTCATGGCATATTTCAAAAGACGTTGCATTCGAGTCGTCGAGTTCATCAAGATTATTATCAAGTCAATTATAGTTGGATATATTATGAAATGGTATGCATGCCTGTCAACTTTCGATGTAATGAAAGTTTGTCTTTTCAAAAACGAATGCAATGTTTGTAAAATGTATCATATAGAGGTCAAGTATCTCGCGATGTAATCAACTGTTGTGAATCGTTTATAATCGATATGGACTTCGTCCGGATGGATTAGGACGGGTCTTCACAATAGATCTATCAACAGGATTCGCGTTTACAATACCGCTGTAAATAATAGTTACCAAGCTACAGGGAAGTATGCCAGTGGTACAACTCAACGTAGAATATATTTTTCAGTTACTTGTGTCCATAACGTAAAACATAAAATACATGTATTCTCATCCCGAAATACTTAGAGTTTAAAAGTGGGACTATATACTCACTTTCGTCTTGAAGATATGTAATTTTGACTTGGTCTCCGATTGATATCACGAACCTATCCATATATAATATATCAATACCTTTTCTTTTTAAACAAACGTCACATATATATACTTATAATACTTTTAATACTTTTAATAATTCCTTAGTCCGTAGTTAGCAATCCGATGTTAGTAATTCAATTTTAATGGTTCATTTTTAGGTGTTTAATAAACCCCCAATGAAATAAATAAAACCCCCATCGTATATGTATTGGTCGAGATTAATCTTGACCCACGGTACCGGTGTTGTCAAATGACGTGTTGCGTACATAAAGTACCGGTGTTGTCAAATGACGTGTTGCGTGCAATCATGGGATCTTATGATTAATCTTCTCGTATTGTTTACGGGTGATCCTGAACCATATAAAATTAAATTATGAGTACATATATATAAAATATCATGTTATTTTAAAAAGATGTGATTTATTTAATTTTCTCCAATTATTTTCGTAGCTAAACTAGTCTTAGATATCCGATCTCGTTTTGGTCATAGTTTCTTCGTTACAACTCCGTTTTCATTGATTCAACTTGCCACTTCCTTGGATCGAGTCCCTCTTTAAGACTATGAACTGTAAATACCTTAGTTTGTATTCGAAATCACAGGTCATAGGTCAAACTTTAGTGAAACTTATGAAGTTAATCATTTTCCATCATGTAAACAACCTTAAATGATTATTTTTCTAAAAATACTTATACTTTGAGTTAAATCATGAAATTTTTATGTGTTATCATATTCATAGTAAAAATCATTTTTCCAGAAAATAAACCTCCAATTCAAAGTTTAAGATGGTTTTTAATTATCCAACCCAAAACAGCCCCCGGTTGCACTCCGACGTCGTAAATTCAGTTTTTAAGGTGTTCTTTGAAAAACCAAGTTATACCTTGTTAAATTAGCATATATTTATGATATATTACAGGTCTTGAAGTATTTTAAAAGTTAAGTGAGAAGGATCTATTTAGTTTGCAAACAAGTTTGAAAACATTCAAACTATGTTCTTGTTGTTAAAATTTTATACCACAAAATAAGATAGCTATATATATATGAATTGAATAAGGTTATGAACAAAGTTACTACCTCAAGTTACTTGGACAAGATTGCTGTAAAAGAGGAGTAAAGACCTAGAACCAAAAGAGTGGTGGAGTTGGATGAAAGATTGGAAGTAAACTTGTGTTCTTGAAAGGATTCTTGAAGTGTTTTTGTAAGGTTTTTCTTATGGTGTTTAAGTGATGTTTTTATGGCTAGATCTTCATGGATACTAGCTGAATGGTTATGGAGTTTCTTAAGAGTGTGTTTTAGTTAAAGGAAATGTGTAGTAAAATGAAAATGGAATGGAGTATAAATGGTGGTGTAAAAGGTGTATAAGTTTGTAATTTTGTGAAAAAATCTTTTAATCATGTGAAATTGTCATACTAGACAATAAAAGTAGTTACCTTATACATAAGGCATTGAACAAGGGCTGGTTGGTGGTGATTTGATGTGTATATACCAATAGTAAATACGTATAGAAGCTAGGTATGATACGAGTACATGTACTCTAGATATACGTATAGAAATCTTGTGAAAAATGGAATGAGAATTCAAATATAGCTATCTTTTGTGAATATACTTATATTGTTTTATGTATTTAAGTCTTTAAAAGTGATTAAATACATTACATATACGATATATGTATAAACATTATAGGTTATAAGTATTTATGTCAAATAACGTTACGTATGGTTATTGTTTTGAAAACTTAAGTTAGTAGTTTCAAAATATACTTATAACTTATTGTTATTAATACAAAATGAGATATTAAAACATCCTTAGATCATGTTAAATATGTATATATACATATATATACACAAACGTATAATTATCATATATTGTATAGTTCGTGATATCATCGGTCAAACTAGACGGTCAATCGTTGTGTAAAACTCTCTTTGAAAACATAAGTCTCAACAATTTGGATTGCTTATAATGTTGGTAAGGTTTAATTTATATAAATATTAATCTTATAAGTATAGAACGATCGAAAAAGTGCGGGTCATTACAGTACCTACCCGTTAAATAAATTTCGTCCCGAAATTTTAAAATTGTACCTATTTTGCGTCATCGAGAAACAAGTGTGGATACTTTTGTTTCATCTGATCCTCTCGTTCCCAAGTAAACTCGGGACCCCTTCGAGCATTCCAACGAACCTTAACGATCGGTATGTTGCTCTGCTTGAGCTGTTTAACTTCACGGTCCATGATTTCGATTGGTTCTTCGACGAATTGTAGTTTCTCGTCGACATGGATTTCTTCAAGAGGAATGGTGAAATCTTCCTTTGCCAGACACTTCTTAAGGTTTGAGACGTGAAAGGTATTATGTACTCCGGTGAGTTGTTGCGGTAACTCGAGTCGATAAGCTACCGGTCCAATGCTTTCGATGATCTTGAACGGGCCTACATATCTTGGGTTCAGTTTACCCCTTTTTCCAAAACGTATTACACCTTTCCATGGTGACACCTTTAACATAACCATGTCACCGATCTGAAACACTAATGGTTTCCTTCGGACATCGGCGTAGCTCTTTTGGCGACTACGGGCTGTTTTCAATCTCTCCTTGATTTGTACTATCTTCTCAGTCGTTTCGTGTATGATCTCGGGACCAGTTAATTGTCGATCTCCTACTTCATTCCAACAAATAGGAGATCTACACTTCCTTCCGTACAATGCTTCGAATGGCGCAGCTTTAATGCTCGCATGATAACTATTATTATACGAGAATTCTGCTAATGGTAGATATTTATCCCATCCGTTTCCAAAATCGATCACACATGCCCTGAGCATGTCTTTAAGAGTCTGAATTGTTCTTTCACTCTACCCGTCGGTTTGCGGATGATATGCGGTGCTCATATCCAAACGAGTTCCTAGTGCCTCCTGTAGTGATTGCCAGAACTTTGAGGTAAATCTACTATCACGATCAGATATAATGGAAATAGGTATTCCATGCCTTGAAACTATTTCCTTTATATATAATCGTAATAATTTCTCCATTCTATCCGTTTCCTTTATAGGCAAGAAATGTGCAGATTTGGTAAGACGATCAACAATCACCCAAATGGTGTCGTATCCCCAGGCAGTCTTTGGTAACTTCGTGATGAAATCCATGGTAATACCATCCCATTTCCATTCTGGGATTTCTGGTTGTTGAAGTAACCCTGACGGCTTTTGGTGTTCTGCTTTGACTTTGGAACAAGTTAAACACTCCCCAACATATGTTGCAACGTCTGTCTTTAAATTAGGCCACCAATAATGTGTCTTAAGATCTTGGTACATCTTTCCAACTCCAGGATGTATCGAGTATCTTGTCTTATGTGCCTCGTTCAATATCAACTTCCTTAATCCACCCAACTTCGGTACCCAAATACGATTTGCAAAATATCGAATTCCATCTTCCCGTATAACGAGTTGCTTCTCATACTTCTTCATTATTTCATTTCTTATGTTTTCTTTAGTAATTGCTTCTCGTTGAACTTCTTTGATTTGTGAGTTGAGATTCATGCGAATTTTTATGTTCATCGCTCGTACTCGAATTGGTTCTCGTTCCTTTCTGCTTAATGCGTCAGCCACCACATTCGCTTTCCCGGGATGATAACGAATTTCACAATCATAGTCGTTTATTAACTCGACCCACCTACGTTGCCTCATGTTCAGCTGTTTCTGATCAAAAATATGTTGAAGGCTTTTATGATCAGTAAACACAGTGCATTTAACTCCATACAAGTAGTGTCTCCACATCTTCAATGCAAACACGACTGCTCCCAATTCTAGATCATGCGTCGTAAAATTTCGCTCGTGAATCTTCAATTGTCGGGATGCGTATGCAATAACTTTCTTCCGTTGCATAAGAACGCAACCAAAACCTTGTCGCGAAGCGTCACAATATATTTCAAAATCATCGTTCCCTTCTGGTAACGATAAAATAGGCGCCGTAGTTAACTTCTTCTTCAGTAATTGAAATGCACTCTCCTGCTCAGAGGTCCATTCATATTTCTTCCCTTTTTGCGTTAACGCTGTCAACGGCTTAGCTATTCGGGAAAAATCTTGAATAAACCTTCTATAATAACCGGCTAAACCCAAAAATTGGCGTACCTGCGTTGGTGTCTTAGGAGTCTCCCATTTTTCAATGGCTTCAATTTTTGCTGGATCAACCTGAATTCCTTTGCTACTAACAACGTGGCCAAGAAATTGCACTTCTTTCAACCAGAAAGCACATTTAGAAAATTTAGCATATAGCTGTTCTTTTCTCAACAACTCTAATATCAACCTTAAATGCTGTTCATGCTCTTGCTCACTCTTGGAATAGATAAGAATATCATCAATGAAAACGATAACAAACTTATCTAAATATGGACTACAAACTCGATTCATGAGGTCCATGAATACAGCTGGCGCATTCGTCAATCCAAACGGCATGACCAAAAATTCGTAATGACCGTAACGTGTCCGAAAAGCAGTTTTCGGTATATCTTCTTCTTTGACACGTAATTGATGATAGCCCGATCTTAGGTCAATTTTCGAGTACACACATGATCCTTGGAGTTGATCAAATAAGTCGTCAATTCTCGGTAGTGGATACCGATTCTTGATAGTTAACTTATTTAATTCACGATAATCTATACACATTCGAAAAGATCCGTCTTTCTTCTTGACGAATAAAATTGGAGCTCCCCACGGTGAAGTGCTTGGTCGTATGAATCCACGGTCTAGTAATTCTTTTAACTGACTTTGAAGTTCTTTTAATTCGGACGATGCAAGTCTATATGGAGCACGAGCCACTGGTGCAGCTCCTGGTACTAAATCTATTTGAAATTCTACAGATCTAAATGGAGGTAATCCCGGCAACTCTTCCGGAAAAACTTCAGGAAAATCTCTTGCCACAGGCACATCGTTGATGCACTTCTCTTTTTCTTTCTTTTCGACTTTATTAACATGTGCTAGAATAGCATAACATCCCTTTTCTAAACACTTCTTGGCTTTCAAACAGCTAATGAGTTTTAGCTTTGAATTACCCTTCTCTCCATAAATCATCGCCGGCATTTTATCCTTACTAGGAATGCGAATTGCCTTCTTGGCACACACAACTTCAGCTCCTACTTTGGACATCCAGTCCATGCCGACTATTACATCAAAACTTTCTAATTCTACGGGTATCAAGTCAATTTTAAACGTTTCTCCGGCTAAATTTATTTTACAATCACGACAAATTTTATCGGCTTTAATTAGTTTACCATTAGCTAACTCAATCATGTACTTAGCATCTAGAGGTAATGATGAACAATTCAATTTAGCGTGAAAGTCTCTACACACGTAACTTCTAATCAGCACCAGTATCAAATATAATAGATGCGGATAAGTTATTAATGGTAAACGTACTCGTAACAAGCTCTGGGTCTTCACACGCCTCTCTAGCATTAATAACAAATGCTCTCCCTCGTGCAGGTCCGATATTCTTCTCTGGATTCGGACACTGGCTCTTATAATGACCCTGTTTTCCACACCCATAACAAGTAATGGTAGCCAAAGCAGTTCTATTTGCATTGGTGGCAGGAGTCTTGGTACCATTTGCATTTGTAACGAGAGCCCTACAATCTTCAGCAAGATGACCCTTTCGATTACATTTGTTGCATACCACATTACAGTAACCAGAGTGATGTTTGTGGCATCGGTTGCATAAAGGATTTTGTCCTTTGTAACCAAAGCCTGAACCACTACCCGCACCTTGCGTGGTTTCTTGTTTCTTAAAAGATTGTTGTTGATTACCTCAATCATAACTTCCATTCCACTTTCTTTTGTTACCTGATACCTTCACATCAGTATTGGATGCTTTCTTATCCAAGATGACCTGATCCATTAGCTCGTTTGCCATGGTTATAGCTTCATGAATTGTCTTAGGTTTCGATGCTGTAACATTTGCCTTGACCTTTTTGGGCAAACCATCTTTGTACATTTCAATCTTCCGTTCTTCGGTTGGAACCAATTCAGGACATAGCAAAACTAATTCCATGAATCGCTGATTGTAGTTGGTGATTTCAGTACCAACAACCTTCAGGCTTCGTAATTCATCTTCCAACTTCCTAACCTCGTTCCTTGGACAATACTCGTTGATTAACATTGTTTTGAATTCTTCCCAAGGAGTATCATAAGCTACATCTCCTCCTACAGCCTTCACATAATTTTTCCACCACGTGAGTGCACTATCTTGTAAAGTGCATGATGCATACTTGGTCATGTCCTTTTCAACACAACCACTTATTTTAAACACAGTCTCCATCTTTTCTATCCACCGGGTTAAACCGATCGGTCCTTCTGTTCCACTGAATGATGAGGGCTTGCAAGCTTGAAAAGTTTTGTAAGTGCACCCCACACGAGGATTTGGGTTAACTGCAGCACCTCTTGCAGCCTCGACCCATAACATTCTGTCGTTCACTCGCTGATTGATGAGTTCCTGGATTTCTTGTTCTGTCATTCGGTTCAATCGCGCCATATTCTTCTATAAGAATGAAAAGAAAATAATTATTCACATGGAATATTATAGATGTAGTGTATATTTACAGTACATTATAGCTTATTAATAATATGAACCAGGTATTATTATAAAAGCCTTTTCTTCTTATTAGCGTTTTATAATTATATCTAGGGTAGTACCTACCCGTTAATGTCCATACTTAATAGCTTAGTACAGAATCAATTACTACCATCTAAATAATACTTAACCATGGAAAATTATTGCATTTCACACTTCACTATTTTACATATGCTTATCTTACATCGAACATTAAGCAAACCACACTAATAATATTATACAAAATATTATATGATCCCATGGTTTAATACGGCAGTGCATCGTTTGGTCTATTTTCTAGGACGTTTAGGTTCAAAGAATCGCTTAACGCTTATCCTGGCGACGCCTATATTTTGGCTGTGGGACTGAAGAACTGGATGCCGGGATAGAACGAATAGGAATAGCGGGAATAGGGGTGGTAGTGTCTAGTGGAGTTGGTGCCACATCATCCTTACTAAACTCGGGATTTGAATTTTCTAATTCATTAGCCTTTCGTTTCTTTCCTAGTTCGAACTTGTCTTTCGTAATTTCCTGTATTTCTTCCTCTGGTTCACTTTCCTCCTCGAGTTCACTTTCCTCCTCGGGTTCACTTTCCGGGTTCCCTATAGTTGGTTCATCTGGAATTTGTGAGTCTTCCCCAAAGATATCATTTTCGTCATCAGATAGGTTAATGACTGAAACGCCATCTGAAGATTCTGATTCGGAGTCGCTGAATGTGATAATAAGTTTCGAGCCCGACATCTATCACATAACAACTAACCCATTAGTACTACATAATATTTACATATAAATTTTAACCAACAATGATAAGCAATGGTTTTTAAATCAGACCCGGTCAAAGTCCAGACTTACTAATGTATCCTAACGACTTCTCGGTTAGACACACTAATGCAAACCTGGTTCGCTAAGACCACCGCCCTGATACCACATGTCATAACCCGTCCTTAACCATAAGAACGAGTTAGATAACGTATGATTTCATTGCGAGGTATTGACCTCTATATGCGACATTTTTAAATGAACAACTGCATTTATTTTACATTACAAACCATAACTCTTATCTTAATACAAGCTTTAGACAATAAAAAGATGATTATCGTTTAGCGATAATCTTAGACTTACAAACTTTACATGTGATGATAACAATACGATTTCTAGCATATTTTACATTACAATTCCTCGGATATGCAGTTTTATTTTTGACACAAATATGCATACTCAAGATCTTGCTTAAATTCAACATGTTGCAGCGGAAGCTTCTAATTATCACCTGAGAATAGACATGCTTAAAACGTCAACATAAAGTTGGTGAGATATAGGTTTAATGCCGGCAGCAATATATATATATAGACCACAAGATTTCATATATAAACATTTTAATAAAAATATTCTAAGTGGTTGAGCACTTGGTAACCATACTTAACATTTAATCACGTCGCATATTCCCTTTATTATGAAATCTTACTACACCGTACCAAGTGTAGTCACAAAACGAAGTACTGTGCAACCGTTGAATACTGGTCGTCCAGTCCGGTTGGGGTTGTCAGGCCCGATAGATCTATCAACAGGATTTGCGTTTACAATACCGCTGTAAATAATAGTTACCAAGCTACAGGGAAGTATGCCAGTGGTACAACTCAACGTAGAATATATTTTTCAGTTACTTGTGTCCATAACGTAAAACATAAAATACATGTATTCTCATCCCGAAATACTTAGAGTTTAAAAGTGGGACTATATACTCACTTTCGTCTTGAAGATATGTAATTTTGACTTGGTCTCCGATTGATATCACGAACCTATCCATATATAATATATCAATACCTTTTCTTTTTAAACAAACGTTACATATATATACTTATAATACTTTTAATACTTTTAATAATTCCTTAGTCCGTAGTTAGCAATCCAATGTTAGTAATTCAATTTTAATGGTTCATTTTTAGGTGTTTAATAAACCTCCAATGAAATAAATAAAACCCCCATCGTATATGTATTGGTCGAGATTAATCTTGACCCACGGTACCGGTGTTGTCAAATGACGTGTTGCATAAAGTACCGGTGTTGTCAAATGACGTGTTGCGTACAATCATGGGATCTTATGATTAATCTTCTCGTATTGTTTACGGGTGATCCTGAACCATATAAAATTAAATTATGAGTACATATATATAAAATATCATGTTATTTTAAAAAGATGTGATTTATTTAATTTTCTCCAATTATTTTCGTAACTAAACTAGTCTTAGATATCCGATCTCGTTTTGGTCATAGTTTCTTCGTTACAACTCCGTTTTCGTTGATTCAACTTGCCACTTCCTTGGATCGAGTCCCTCTTTAAGACTATGAACTGTAAATACCTTAGTTTGTATTCAAAATCACAGGTCATAGGTCAAACTTTAGTGAAACTTATGAAGTTAATCATTTTCCATCATGTAAACAACCTTAAATGATTATTTTTCTAAAAATACTAATACTTTGAGTTAAATCATGAAATTTTTATGTGTTATCATATTCATAGTAAAAATCATTTTTCCAGAAAATAAACCTCCAATTCAAAGTTTAAGATGGTTTTTAATTATCCAACCCAAAACAGCCCCCGGTTGCACTCCGACGTCGTAAATTCATTTTTTAAGGTGTTCTTTGAAAAACCAAGTTATACCTTGTTAAATTAGCATATATTTATGATATATTACAGGTCTTGAAGTATTTTAAAAGTTAAGTGAGAAGGATCTATTTAGTTTGCAAACAAGTTTGAAAACATTCAAACTATGTTCTTGTTGTTAAAATTTTATACCACAAAATAAGATAGCTATATATATATGAATCGAATAAGGTTATGAACAAAGTTACTACCTCAAGTTACTTGGACAAGATTGCTGTAAAAGAGGAGTAAAGACCTAGAACCAAAAGAGTGGTGGAGTTGGATGAAAGATTGGAAGTAAACTTGTGTTCTTGAAAGGATTCTTGAAGTGTTTTTATAAGGTTTTTCTTATGGTGTTTAAGTGATGTTTTTATGGCTAGATCTTCATGGATACTAGCTGAATGGTTATGGAGTTTCTTAAGAGTGTGTTTTAGTTAAAGGAAATGTGTAGTAAAATGAAAATGGAATGGAGTATAAATGGTGGTGTAAAAGGTGTATAAGTTTGTAATTTTGTGAAAAAAATCTTTTAATCATGTGAAATTGTCATACTAGACAACAAAAGTAGTTACCTTATACATAAGGCATTGAACAAGGGCTGGTTGGTGGTGATTTGATGTGTATATACCAATAGTAAATACGTATAGAAGCTAGGTATGATACGAGTACATGTACTCTAGATATACGTATAGAAATCTTGTGAAAAATGGAATGAGAATTCAAATATAGCTATCTTTTGTGAATATACTTATATTGTTTTATGTATTTAAGTCTTTAAAAGTGATTAAATACATTACATATACGATATATGTATAAACATTATAGGTTATAAGTATTTATGTCAAATAACGTTACGTATGGTTATTGTTTTGAAAACTTAAGTTAGTAGTTTCAAAATATACTTATAACTTATTGTTATTAATACAAAATGAGATATTAAAACATCCTTAGATCATGTTAAATATGTATATATACATATATATACACAAACGTATAATTATCATATATTGTATAGTTCGTGATATCATCGGTCAAACTAGACGGTCAATCGTTGTGTAAAACTCTCTTTGAAAACATAAGTCTCAACAATTTGGATTGCTTATAATGTTGGTAAGGTTTAATTTATATAAATATTAATCTTTTAAGTATAGAACGATCGAAAAAGTGCGGGTCATTACACACACTACTAATATCAAATAACAATTTATATCTGTACCATCTGAGAAATTCAATTCGAAAATTTCTAAAACAATTTGAATATCTCTGTTCTTGGGTTAAAATATCAAAATCTCGATTTCGTTTTGTTTTTCACAATCTATAAATGCAAAACTGTTATAAATCTTACACTTAAACTTTATGTAAAGTTTCAAAGCTCAATGTTTCATATCGAATTCAAATTGTGGAGTCAAAAGTTTCGATTGCAAAAGTCAACAATTATGTTCTTGGTAAAATTCGAATTCTCTGTGTTGTTTTAAGATCAATTGATGACTCCAATAGTTTCTATGAACGATTTAAAAACTATTTCGTATTATAATCATAGTCCATTATGTAACGAAATCGAAAATCATATATTTTTTTTAAAAAACAGTCGCGAATGGAAGCAGGCCTTTTCTTTTAATTTTTTTTTTATTTTTTATTTGTTTGATTGAAGAATAAAATCTAAACAGATGATATTGGGTTATTATTATTATTTTGAAGAATCAAAATACGTTTGATTCGTTGTTGTGAAGTTCATCGATCACTTAGAATTTTGAAGAAGAAGATAGAATACGAAAATGGGTTAAATATAATACATACGCGTATAAATCAG
Source organism: Rutidosis leptorrhynchoides (assembly GCF_046630445.1). Taxonomy (NCBI): domain Eukaryota; kingdom Viridiplantae; phylum Streptophyta; class Magnoliopsida; order Asterales; family Asteraceae; genus Rutidosis; species Rutidosis leptorrhynchoides. The sequence goes on from NC_092340.1 coordinate 208,782,370, forward strand.
AAAAACGAAATAGAGTGAATGGTTAAGGGGTGTTGCGGTGTCCGAGAGGTCATGGGTTCGAGTCTCCTACAGGACATTTCTTTTTAGGATGGCTTTTAAAGGGTATACACTTTAATTTCCTTTTCCATTATTATTATTATTATTATTATTATTATTTTTATTATGATTATTGTTATTATTTTTACTAGTTATTATTATTGTTATGACTATTGTTATAATTATTAGTATAAACTCAAATTATTATTAATAGAGTTAATATCATTATATAATTATTAATATCTTTGTTATTAATATTATTATGAATATTACTATAAATAGTATTAATGTGATTAATAAGATTATTGTTATTATTATCATTTTAGTTAATATTATGTAATATCATAAAGTATTAAAAGTATTATTATTATCATTATGATACCAAACATATTATTAACATAAACACATATTAAAAGATGATAAGATAGAAATTATAGAAATTAGTTCTAGGTATACGAATACTCGTAAAAATAATGATTTTAGTACAAATTAATGTATTACAAAAACTATAGGCAGTAGCGTAGAAAGTTGACACAAAGATTATGATTTAAAGGAATTGTTAAAATTATTATAACTATTGTTATCATAATACAATTTAGTATTATTATCATTAATTCTATTAACATTATTATTATTATTATCACTTTTTTCAATATAATTATATAATATAATTATTTTACTAACCGTAGTATTATCAAAATTAACAAATTCATAAACAAATGATCTTTATATAAAAGGTATATTTATTATACTTAACTTAACTATATTAATATAACTATATATAAAATAAAGATATAAAAATAAATAATGAAACATATGAATTATTAAAAATAACAATTATATCAATAATAAAAATAAATAAAGTTATTCGGTTACAAGAATATGTTTTTAATACATATATGATTTATATAGGTTCATGAATCCGAGGCCAACCCTACTTTTGTTCAATGTCGTTATATGTATTTTTACTACAAAATACATTATGGTGAGTTTCATTACTCTCTTTTTTTTTAAATGCTTTTGCAATATATATTTTTGGGACTGAGAATACATGTGCTGCTTTTATAACTGTTTTATGAAATAGACACGAGTAAATGAAACTACATTCTATGGCTGGATTGTTAAACCGAATATGCCCCTTTTTAGTCTGGTAATCTAAGATTTAGGGAACAGACACCCTAATTGACCCGAACTCTAAAGATAGATCTATTGGGCCCAACGAGCCTCATTCAAAGTACCGAATGCATTAGTACTTCGAAATTTATATCATGTCTGAAGGAGGATCCCGGAATGATGGGGATATTCTATATACATCTTGTTAAGGTCGGTTACCAAGTGTTCAATCCATATGAATGATACTTTTGTCTCTATGCATGGGACGTATGTTTATGAGAAATGGAAATATGAAATCTTGTGGTCTATTAAGATTATGAAATGATTATTTATGTTAAACTAATGAACTCACCAACCTTTTGGTTGACACTTTAAAGCATGTTTATTCTCAGGTACGAAAGAAATCTTCCGCTGTGAATTTGTTCACTTTAAAGATATTACTTGGAGTCCTTCATGACATATTTCAAAAGAAGTTGCATTCGAGTCATTGAGTTCATTCAAGATTATTATTAAGTCAATTATAATTATATATATTATGAAATGGTATGCATGCCGTCAAATTTCGATGTGATGAAAGATTGTCTTTTCAAAAATGAATGCAATGTTTGTAAAATGTATCATATAGAGGTCAAGTACCTCGCAATGTAATCAACTGTTGTGAATCGTTTATAATCGATATGGACTTCGTCCGGATGGATTAGGACGGGTCGCTTCAAAATGTATCATATAGAGGTCAAGTACCTCGCGATGTAATCAACTGTTGTGAATCGTTTATAATCGATATAGACTTCGTCCGAATGGATTAGGACGGGTCATAACAGTTGGTATCAGAGCGGTGGTCTTAGCGAACCAGGTTTTGCATTAGTGTGTCTAACTAATAGTCTTTAGGATGCATTAGTGAGTCAGGACTTCGACCGTGTCTGCATGTCAAAAGTTTTGCTTATCATTTCGTGTCGAAAATTACCTGTTTATCATTCTTAGGGAATCACTTGCTTATCACTCTTAGTCTAGACACATTTTACTGCATTGATTGCATGAATAGTGTATAGACGAAATTCATATACTTGCGTGTCTGCTACCTTATATCTTAGCGTATCTGTTACTGTAACTTTGCCTGAAATATTCCGTAGATTCCTTCGTAACTTATGGGATTTTAGTATTAAATATACATATGTAAATTATGTATTGCAGGGTACTAATCTACACCCTATAATCTATTACTTATCAAAAATCCTTCATCTGATCGTACGAGATGAACCCCTCAATCAGATCGAGTCCCCCGAATTTCGATAGCTATTACGATGGTTATTCCGACATCTATTCCGACATGGATATTCACCTCAGCTCCGAAAGCGGTGTCACCAGAATGAATCAATCAATCATCCATTCCCAATTCATCTGATGAGTTCGTAGATGACTTAACTGAAATGTCCCGTTCTTATTGATTAAAAACGTTCCATATTAATTGATTTCGTTGCGAGGTTTTGACCTCTATATGAGACGTTTTTTCAAAGACTGCATTCATTTTAAAACAAACCATAACCTTTATTTCATCAATAAAGGTTTAAAAAACTTTACGTAGATTATCAAATAATGATAATCTAAAATATCCTGTTTACACACGACCATTACATAATGGTTTACAATACAAATATGTTACAACAAAATAAGTTTCTTGAATGCAGTTTTTACACAATATCATACAAGCATGGACTCCAAATCTCGTCCTTATTTAAGTATGCGACAGCGGAAGCTCTTAATAATCACCTGAGAATAAACATGCTTAAAACGTCAACAAAAATGTTGGTGAGTTATAGGTTTAACCTATATATATCAAATCATAATAATAGACCACAAGATTTCATATTTCAATACACATCCCATACATAGAGATAAAAATCATTCATATGGTGAACACCTGGTAACCGACAATGACAAGATGCATATATAAGAATATCCCCATCATTCCGGGACACCCTTCGGATATGATATAAATTTCGAAGTACTAAAGCATCCGGTACTTTGGATGGGGTTTGTATCTTTAGGATTCGCGTCAATTAGGGTGTCTGTTCCCTAATTCTTAGATTACCAGACTTAATAAAAAGGGGCATATTCGATTTCGATAATTCAACCATAGAATGTAGTTTCACGTACTTGTGTCTATTTTGTAAATCATTTATAAAACCTGCATGTATTCTCATCCCAAAAATATTAGATTTTAAAAGTGGGACTATAACTCACTTTCACAGATTTTTACTTCGTCGGGAAGTAAGACTTGGCCACTGGTTGATTCACGAACCTATAACAATATATACATATATATCAAAGTATGTTCAAAATATATTTACAACACTTTTAATATATTTTGATGTTTTAAGTTTATTAAGTCAGCTGTCCTCGTTAGTAACCTACAACTAGTTGTCCACAGTTAGATGTACAGAAATAAATCGATAAATATTATCTTGAATCAATCCACGACCCAGTGTATATGTATCTCAGTATTGATCACAACTCAAACTATATATATTTTGGAATCAACCTCAACCCTGTATAGCTAACTCCAACATTCACATATAGAGTGTCTATGGTTGTTCCGAAATATATATAGATGTGTCGACATGATAGGTCGAAATATTGTATACGTGTCTATGGTATCTCAAGATTACATAATATACAATACAAGTTGATTAAGTTATGGTTGGAATAGATTTGTTACCAATTTTCACGTAGCTAAAATGAGAAAAAATTATCCAATCTTGTTTTACCCATAACTTCTTCATTTTAAATCCGTTTTGAGTGAATCAAATTGCTATGGTTTCATATTGAACTCTATTTTATGAATCTAAACAGAAAAAGTATAGGTTTATAGTCGGAAAAATAAGTTACAAGTCGTTTTTGTAAAGGTAGTCATTTCAGTCGAAAGAACGACGTCTAGATGACCATTTTAGAAAACATACTTCCACTTTGAGTTTAACCATAATTTTTGGATATAGTTTCATGTTCATAATAACAATCATTTTCTCAGAATAACAACTTTTAAATCAAAGTTTATCATAGTTTTTAATTAACTAACCCAAAACAGCCCGCGGTGTTACTACGACGGCGTAAATCCGGTTTTACGGTGTTTTTCGTGTTTCCAGGTTTTAAATCATTAAGTTAGCATATCATATAGATATAGAACATGTGTTTAGTTGATTTTAAAAGTTAAGTTAGAAGGATTAACTTTTGTTTGCGAACAAGTTTAGAATTAACTAAACTATGTTCTAGTGATTACAAGTTTAAACCTTCGAATAAGATAGCTTTATATGTATGAATCGAATGATGTTATGAACATCATTACTACCTTAAGTTCCTTGGATAAACCTACTGGAAAAGAGAAAAATGGATCTAGCTTCAATGGATCCTTGGATGGCTCGAAGTTCTTGAAGCAGAATCATGACACGAAAACAAGTTCAAGTAAGATCATCACTTGAAATAAGATTGTTATAGTTATAGAAATTGAACCAAAGTTTGAATATGATTATTACCTTGTATTAGAATGATAACCTACTGTAAGAAACAAAGATTTCTTGAGGTTGGATGATCACTTTACAAGATTGGAAGTGAGCTAGCAAACTTGAAAGTATTCTTGATTTTATGTAACTAGAACTTGTAGAATATATGAAGAACACTTAGAACTTGAAGATAGAACTTGAGAGAGATCAATTAGATGAAGAAAATTGAAGAATGAAAGTGTTTGTAGGTGTTTTTGGTCGTTGGTGTATGGATTAGATATAAAGGATATGTAATTTTGTTTTCATGTAAATAAGTCATGAATGATTACTCATATTTTTGTAATTTTATGAGATATTTCATGCTAGTTGCCAAATGATGGTTCCCACATGTGTTAGGTGACTCACATGGGCTGCTAAGAGCTGATCATTGGAGTGTATATACCAATAGTACATACATCTAAAAGCTGTGTATTGTACGAGTACGAATACGGGTGCATACGAGTAGAATTGTTGATGAAACTGAACGAGGATGTAATTGTAAGCATTTTTGTTAAGTAGAAGTATTTTGATAAGTGTATTGAAGTCTTTCAAAAGTGTATAAATACATATTAAAACACTACATGTATATACATTTTAACTGATTCGTTAAGTCATCGTTAGTCGTTACATGTAAGTGTTGTTTTGAAACCTTTAGGTTAACGATCTTGTTTAATGTTGTTAACCCAATGTTTATAATATCAAATGAGATTTTAAATTATTATATTATCATGATATTATCATGTATGAATATCTCTTAATATGATATATATACATTAAACGTCTTTACAACGATAATCGTTACATATATGTCTCGTTTAAAAATCATTAAGTTAGTAGTCTTGTTTTTACATATGTAGTTCATTGTTAATATACTTAATGATATGTTTACTTATCATATTATCATGTTACCTATATATATATATATATATATATATATATATATATATATATATATCCATATATATGTCATCATATAGTTTTTACAAGTTTTAACGTTCGTGAATCACCGGTCAACTTGGGTGGTCAATTGTCTATATGAAACATATTTCAATTAATCAAGTCTTAACAAGTTTGATTGCTTAACATGTTGGAAACATTTAATCATGTAAATATCAATCTCAATTAATATATATAAACATGGAAAAGTTCGGGTCACTACAGTACCTACCCGTTAAATAAATTTCGTCCCGAAATTTTAAGCTGTTGAAGGTGTTGACGAATCTTCTGGAAATAGATGCGGGTATTTCTTCTTCATCTGATCTTCATGCTCCCAGGTGAACTCGGGTCCTCTACGAGCATTCCATCGAACCTTAACAATTGGTATCTTGTTTTGCTTAAGTCTTTTAACCTCACGATCCATTATTTCGACGGGTTTTTCGATGAATTGAAGTTTTTCGTTGATTTGGATTTCATCTAACGGAATAGTGAGATCTTTTTTAGCAAAACATTTCTTCAAATTCGAGACGTGGAAAGTGTTATGTACAGCCGCGAGTTGTTGAGGTAACTCTAGTCGGTAAGCTACTGGTCCGACACGATCAATAATCTTGAATGGTCCAATATACCTTGGATTTAATTTCCCTCGTTTACCAAATCGAACAACGCCTTTCCAAGGTGCAACTTTAAGCATGACCATCTCTCCAATTTCAAATTCTATATCTTTTCTTTTAATGTCAGCGTAGCTCTTTTGTCGACTTTGGGCGGTTTTCAACCGTTGTTGAATTTGGATGATCTTCTCGGTAGTTTCTTGTATAATCTCTGGACCCGTAATCTGTCTATCCCCCACTTCACTCAAAAAAATCGGAGACCTGCATTTTCTACCATAAAGTGCTTCAAACGGTGCCATCTCAATGCTTGAATGGTAGCTGTTGTTGTAGGAAAATTCTGCTAATGGTAGATGTCGATCCCAACTGTTTCCGAAATCAATAACACATGCTCGTAGCATGTCTTCAAGCGTTTGTATCGTCCTTTCGCTCTGCCCATCAGTTTGTGGATGATAGGCAGTACTCATGTCTAGACGAGTTCCTAATGCTTGCTGTAATGTCTGCCAGAATCTTGAAATAAATCTGCCATCCCTATCAGAGATAATAGAGATTGGTATTCCATGTCTGGAGACGACTTCCTTCAAATACAGTCGTGCTAACTTCTCCATCTTGTCATCTTCTCTTATTGGCAGGAAGTGTGCTGATTTGGTGAGACGATCAACTATTACCCAAATAGTATCAAAACCACTTGCAGTCCTTGGCAATTTAGTGATGAAATCCATGGTAATGTTTTCCCATTTCCATTCTGGGATTTCGGGTTGTTGAAGTAGACCTGATGGTTTCTGATGCTCAGCTTTGACCTTAGAACACGTCAAACATTCTCCTACGTATTTAGCAACATCGGCTTTCATACCCGGCCACCAAAAATGTTTCTTGAGATCCTTGTACATCTTCCCCGTTCCAGGATGTATTGAGTATCTGGTTTTATGAGCTTCTCTAAGTACCATTTCTCTCATATCTCCAAATTTTTATTACCCAAATCCTTTCAGCCCTATACCGGGTTCCGTCTTCCTGAATATTAAGATGCTTCTCCGATCCTTTGGGTATTTCATCCTTTAAATTTCCCTCTTTTAAAACTCCTTGTTGCGCCTACTTTATTTGAGTAGTAAGGTTATTATGAATCATTATATTCATAGATTTTACTCGAATGGGTTCTCTGTCCTTCCTGCTCAAGGCATCGGCTACCACATTTGCCTTCCCCGGGTGGTAACGAATCTCAAAGTCGTAATCATTCAATAATTCAATCCACCTACGCTGCCTCATATTCAGTTGTTTCTGATTAAATATGTGTTGAAGACTTTTGTGGTCGGTATATATAATACTTTTGACCCCATATAAGTAGTGCCTCCAAGTCTTTAATGCAAAAACAACCGCGCCTAATTCCAAATCATGCGTCGTATAATTTTGTTCGTGAATCTTCAATTGTCTAGACGCATAAGCAATCACCTTCGTTCGTTGCATTAATACACAACCGAGACCTTGCTTTGATGCGTCACAATAAATCACAAAATCATCATTCCCTTCAGGCAATGACAATATAGGTGCCGTAGTTAGCTTTTTCTTTAATAACTGAAACGCTTTCTCTTGTTCATCATTCCATTCAAATTTCTTCCCTTTATGCGTTAATGCAGTCAAGGGTTTTGCTATTCTGGAAAAGTCTTGGATGAACCTTCTATAGTAACCAGCTAGTCCTAAAAACTGGCGTATGTGTTTCGGAGTTTTCGGGGTTTCCCACTTTTCAACAGTTTCTATCTTTGCCGGATCCACCTTAATACCTTCTTTGTTCACTATGTGACCGAGGAATTGAACTTCTTCCAACCAAAATGCACACTTTGAAAACTTAGCGTACAATTCTTCCTTCCTCAATACTTCTAACACCTTTCTCAAATGTTCACCGTGTTCTTGGTCATTCTTTGAGTAAATAAGTATGTCATCAATGAAAACAATGACAAACTTGTCAAGGTATGGTCCACACACTCGGTTCATAAGGTCCATGAACACAGCTGGTGCATTAGTTAAACCAAACGGCATGACCATAAACTCGTAATGACCGTAACGTGTTCTGAAAGCAGTCTTTGGAATATCATCTTCTTTCACCCGCATTTGATGATACCCGGAACGTAAGTCAATCTTTGAATAAACAGACGAGCCTTGTAGTTGATCAAATAAGTCGTTGATTCTCGGTAGTGGGTAGCGGTTCTTGATGGTAAGTTTGTTCAACTCTCGGTAGTCGATACACAACCTGAATGTACCATCTTTCTTCTTGACAAACAAAACAGGAGCTCTCCACGGTGATGTGCTTGGTCGAATGAAACCACGCTCTAAAAGTTCTTGTAATTGGCTTTGCAGTTCTTTCATCTCGCTGGGTGCGAGTCTGTAAGGAGCACGAGCTATTGGTGCAGCTCCTGGTACAAGATCTATTTGAAATTCAACGGATGGCTGTGGGGGTAATCCCGGTAATTCTTTCGGAAATACATCGGGAAATTCTTTTGCAATGGGAACATCATTGATGCTCTTTTCTTCAGTTTGTACTTTCTCGACGTGTGCTAGAACTGCATAGCAACCTTTTCTTATTAGTTTTTGTGCCTTCAAATTACTAATAAGATGTAGCTTCGTGTTGCCCTTTTCTCCGTACACCATTAAGGGTTTTCCTTTTTCTCGTATAATGCGAATTGCATTTTTGTAACAGACGATCTCTGCTTTCACTTCTTTCAACCAGTCCATACCGATTATCACATCAAAACTCCCTAACTCTACTGGTATCAAATCAATCTTAAATGTTTCGCTAACCAGTTTAATTTCTCGATTCCGACATATATTATCTGCTGAAATTAATTTACCATTTGCTAATTCGAGTAAAAATTTACTATCCAAAGGCGTCAATGGACAACTTAATTTAGCACAAAAATCTCTACTCATATAGCTTCTATCCGCACCCGAATCAAATAAAACGTAAGCAGATTTATTGTCAATAAGAAACGTACCCGTAACAAGCTCCGGGTCTTCCTGTGCCTCTGCCACATTAATATTGAAAACTCTTCCGCGGCCTTGTCCATTCGTGTTCTCCTGGTTCGGGCAATTTCTAATAATGTGGCCCGGTTTTCCACATTTATAACAAACTACATTGGCATAACTTGCTCCGACACTACTTGCTCCGCCATTACTCGTTCCGACACCATTTGTTCCTTTCGTTCTGTTAACCCCTGGTCCGTAGACATCACACTTCGCCGCGCTATGACCATTTCTTTTACACTTGTTGCAAAATTTGGTGCAGAACCCCGAGTGATTCTTTTCACACCTTTGGCATAGCTGCTTCTGATTGTTGTTGTTGTTGCGGTTATTATTGTTGTTGGGATGATTGTTGTAGTTGTTGTTGTTGTTGTTGTTGTTGTTGTTGTTGTTGTTGGGCCGTTTGTTGTAGTTGCGATTGATGTTGCGATTGTTAGGATAGTTGTTGCGATTATTGTTATAATTGCTGTTGTTGTTGTATTGGTGATTCTTATCACCGTTTTCCTCCCACTTTCTTTTGACTTGCTTCACATTGGCCTCTTCAGCAGTCTGTTCTTTAATTCTTTCTTCAATCTGGTTCACTAGTTTGTGAGCCATTCTACATGCCTGTTGTATGGAGGCGGGCTCGTGTGAACTTATATCTTCTTGGATTCTTTCCGGTAATCCTTTCACAAACGCGTCGATCTTCTCTTCCTCATCTTCGAATGCTCCCGGACACAATAGGCACAATTCTGTGAATCGTCTTTCGTACGTGGTAATATCAAATCCTTGGGTTCGTAACCCTCTAAGTTCTGTCTTGAGCTTATTGACCTCGGTTCTGGGACGGTACTTCTCGTTCATCAAGTGCTTGAATGCTGACCACGGTAGTGCGTACGCATCGTCTTGTCCCACTTGCTCTAGATAGGTATTCCACCATGTTAATGCAGAACCTGTGAAGGTATGCGTAGCGTACTTCACTTTGTCCTCTTCAGTACACTTACTTATGGCAAACACCGATTCGACCTTCTCGGTCCACCGTTTCAATCCGATCGGTCCTTCGGTTCCATCAAATTCCAAAGGTTTGCAGGCAGTGAATTCTTTGTAGGTGCATCCTACACGATTTCCTGTACTGCCAGATCAAAGGTTATTGTTGGTATGTAGCGCAGCCTGTACTGCGGCTATGTTTGAAGCTAGAAAAGTACGGAATTCCTCTTCATTCATATTCACGGTGTGTCGAGTAGTCGGTGCCATTTCCTTCAAAATAGTCAAATGGAACAAGTTAATCATACAGAATATTAAGAGTAGTTAATAGTATTTCGTAGCATAATATGAACTCATTTATAAAAGCTTTTTCTTCATATTAGCGTTTTATAAGTTTAAATTCGGGTAGTACATACCCGTTAAGTTCATACTTAGTAGCTAATATACAATTCAACTACTACAATTCTATATGAAAAACTGATTATAATAATATTTCTCGTTCAAACTTTTATACAATATTTTACAAACTTACAATACCGCTTATTTTACATAAAGCATGAAATATAGCACACAATAACTTTGATACAAGATAGTTGTGAAGATAATTCTAGCTATTACACAAGTCGTTCAGCAAAGGCAATAAAGACATGTAATTCATACGTCCAGAAACAAGTCATGCATTCTGGTTTTACTAGGACTACTTCCCATCCTTGGTCTTGTGCAACATAACCGTTATGGCCGTTGATAAGACAGCGTGTTGTAACGTCGTCAAAGGGACGAGGGTTACGTAATGTCCAACAGTCCCGTAACAATCTAAAAACCTCATTTCTTACCCCAATTACCGACTCCGTCACTTGTGGGAACGTTTTGTTTAATAGCTGTAGCCCGATGTTCTTTTTCTCACTTTGGTGAGAAGCGAACATTACTAACCCATAAGCATAGCATGCTTCTTTATGTTGCATGTTAGTCGCTTTTTCTAAATCATGAAGTCCTATATTCGGATACATTGAGTCAAAATAATTTCTTAACCCGTTGCGTAAAATAGCATTTGGGTTCCCCGCAATATATGCGTCAAAGTAAACACATCGTAACTTATGGGTTTCCCAATGTGATATCCCCCATCTTTCAAACGAAAGTCTCTTATAAACCAAGACATTCTTGGAACGTTCTTCGAATGTCTTACAAACTGATCTCGCCTTAAATAGTTGTGCCGAGGAATTCTGACCGACTCTAGACAAGATTTCATCAATCATGTCTCCGGGTAGGTCTCTTAAAATATTGGGTTGTCTATCCATTTTGTGTTTTTATACTGTAAAATAGACAAGAGTTAGATTCATAAAAAAAATACTTATTAATACAAGCAATTTTTACATATATCATAAAGCATAAGCACACTATATTACATATATTACACCACATGAATACAACTATCTTATTCCGACTCGCTTGTTTCTTCTTCTTCGGTTTTGGTTCGTTTTGCCAAGTTTCTAGGGATATATGATTTTCCCCTAATACGAGCCGTTGTTATCCACATTGGATTAGAAAAACCTGGTGGTTTAGAGGTTCCCGGGTCATTGTTACAACTTAAGGACTTCGGGGGTTGACGATACATATAAAGTTCATCGGGGTTGGAATTAGATTTCTCTATTTTTATGCCCTTTCCCTTATTATTTTCTTTTGCCTTTTTAAATTCAGTTGGGGTAATTTCTATAACATCATCAGAATTCTCGTCGGAATCCGATTCATCGGAGAATTGGTAATCCTCCCAATATTTTGCTTCCTTAGCGGAAACACCATTGACCATAATTAACCTTGGTCGGTTGGTTGAGGATTTTCTTTTACTTAACCGTTTTATTATTTCCCCCACCGGTTCTATTTCTTCATCCGGTTCCTCCTCTTCCGGTTCTGATTCTTCTTCCGGTTCCAACTCTTCTTTCGGTTCCTCTTCGGGAACTTGTGAATCAGTCCACGAATCATTCCAATTTACATTTGACTCTTCATTATTATTAGGTGAGTCAATGGGACTTGTTCTAGAGGTAGACATCTATCACATAATATCAAACACGTTAAGAGATTAATATATCACATAATATTCACATGTTAAAAATATATAGTTTCCAACAAAATTTGTTAAGCAATCATTTTTCAAGTAAACACGGTCGAAGTCCAGACTCACTAATGCATCCTAAAAAACTCGATAAGACACACTAATGCAAAATTCTGGTTCTCTAAGACCAATGCTCGGATACCAACTGAAATGTCCCGTTCTTATTGATTAAAAACGTTCCATATTAATTGATTTCGTTGCGAGGTTTTGACCTCTATATGAGACGTTTTTTCAAAGACTGCATTCATTTTAAAACAAACCATAACCTTTATTTCATCAATAAAGGTTTAAAAAACTTTACGTAGATTATCAAATAATGATAATCTAAAATATCCTGTTTACACACGACCATTACATAATGGTTTACAATACAAATATGTTACAACAAAATAAGTTTCTTGAATGCAGTTTTTACACAATATCATACAAGCATGGACTCCAAATCTCGTCCTTATTTAAGTATGCGACAGCGGAAGCTCTTAATAATCACCTGAGAATAAACATGCTTAAAACATCAACAAAAATGTTGGTGAGTTATAGGTTTAACCTATATATATCAAATCATAATAATAGACCACAAGATTTCATATTTCAATACACATCCCATACATAGAGATAAAAATCATTCATATGGTGAACACCTGGTAACCGACAATGACAAGATGCATATATAAGAATATCCCCATCATTCCGGGACACCCTTCGGATATGATATAAATTTCGAAGTACTAAAGCATCCGGTACTTTGGATGGGGTTTGTTAGGCCCAATAGATCTATCTTTAGGATTCGCGTCAATTAGGGTGTCTGTTCCCTAATTCTTAGATTACCAGACTTAATAAAAAGGGGCATATTCGATTTCGATAATTCAACCATAGAATGTAGTTTCACGTACTTGTGTCTATTTTGTAAATCATTTATAAAACCTGCATGTATTCTCATCCCAAAAATATTAGATTTTAAAAGTGGGACTATGTAACGACCCGAAAATTTCCGACCAAATTAAAACCTTATTCTTTATATGTTTCCGACACGATAAGCAGAATCTCTAATATTGAGTCTAGAAAGTTTGAAATCTATATTCGGATAATTTGTTACCCTTGACCTAGCCTGACAATTCACGAACCACTATCTGTAAATCAATATATGTATATATATTAAATTGAAATAGAAATTTATATGATTTAATTCAATAGTGTAAATAAAATAATATATGATATTACTATATATATATATATATATATATATATATATATATATATATATATATATATATATATATATATGAAAAGTATGTGGAAGATATATATATAACTGATAAAAATTCAAATATGTTATTATATAGATAATAAATAAATAATAAAATGTAAGGTTAGTATATTATAATTACAAGTTAGGATATAGATGTTATATAATCTTTATTACTTGAAATACTAATATCTGTATTATTCATATTACCATTATCATTAAAAATATTATTTATCATAATTATGATTTTTATCAGTATTATAAACTCTATTATTATTAATTATCACTTTATTTAAAATATATGACTACTATTATTATTATATTTTTTTTTATCATTCTTATCATTAGAAATATTATTATTTTATTATTCTCAATTATAAATATAATTATCATTAATATTGATTATTATTACTACTAATATTTTTAGTAATATTCATAATATTAAGAGTAATATTAATATTGTAGATATATTTATTCTTATTGTAGTTATAATTATAGGATTTACTATAATACATTTGGATATATATATATATATATATATATATATATATATATATATTACTTGAATATAAGTATATACATAATTATATTTAAAACATATATAAAAGAAATTTCATTTATTAATAAAATAGATAAATACGCGAGATATTCTTGGATTCTGTTTTATTTTTTTGATACATCTGTTTAACCCGTGAAAACTTTTGTTCGACTTTATCTGCTATAATACAAATCATCACAGTAGTTATGGGATGCCATATAACTTACACGATCTGTTATCAATCCCAAAACATCCTCTACAATTCTAAATAATCGAAATTAAGCAGAAATAAAAAAAAATGGGTGCCGTCCCTGTTATGAACACTTTTGGGCCATAATCTGATTTCAAACGAAATTCCAAATTCTAAAAATGCAGTTTAGATAGAAATCGTGAGTTTAAACTATCTGCAAACTTTCAAGTTTTGATTTTTGATATTGAATTCGAATTTTCAATTCAAAGTTTAATTTTAAAAAAAAGTTAAAGGATTCGTTTTTCATGAAATTCAAACTCTAGAAGCTGTTTCTGATTCAATTGATAGTTGAGAAAGTTTCTAGGATTATATTGAAATATATTTCATGTTATAAGTTTTGTCAAATACGAATTCAAGAACCGAAATCAAATTTTTTTTTTTTTAACCCGAAAGGCAACAGCAACAGCGATATTTATTTAAATTTTTTTTTTTGTTTTATTTTATAATTGTATCCATGCCAGTCGATTTTAAATCTGTTACAGGTTTTAAAAAAAGTCCCATAATTCGTTACCTTGATTTTGTTTATGGTTGGGGTCGACTAAGTTGGAGAGGGTGAAGAGGATATAGAACCAGGAGAAAATAAACGGTTATAATCATATAAAACAGATACAAAACAGAATTGTAAGGTTAGCTGAATGGTTTAAGGGTACGATGGACATCCGGGAGGTCTCGGGTTCAAGTCTCCCATGGGACAATTTTTTTTTAGAGAAGCATTCTTTGAAAAGGGTATATAATCTACTTCCATTTTTATTATTATAATCATTTTAATTATTATTATTATTATTATTATTATTATTATTGTTATTATTATCATAAACATTGAAGTTACTATTTTAATTGAAATTATA
Organism: Rutidosis leptorrhynchoides; assembly: GCF_046630445.1. Taxonomy (NCBI): domain Eukaryota; kingdom Viridiplantae; phylum Streptophyta; class Magnoliopsida; order Asterales; family Asteraceae; genus Rutidosis; species Rutidosis leptorrhynchoides. The sequence goes on from NC_092340.1 coordinate 208,797,551, forward strand.
ACTATCGTTATTATTATCAATATTACTATTATTATTATCATTATTTTCAATAACATAATTTTATATCTAATTTTATTTACACTATTTTATTATCACTAATAGCATCATTAGTATTATTATTATTATTATTAAAGAATTATTATTATTATTATTTTTTTTTTTACAAACATACTAAATTTTGTATATAACAAATTACTGATTTTAAGATAACATTAACTATAAATATATATATATATTGTAAAATGATTGTATATAAGAATATTGATATATAAAATATAACCGAGGATAAAAAAAATATAAATAATGTATATATATATGTATATATATTTATATAACTACAACACTTAATAAATAAATGTTATTTAGGAGGAATTATGTGATCTTATGTGTTAATATATATACTGGATATAGGTTCGTGAATCCGAGGCCAACCTTATACGGGTTCAATGATGTTATATGTATTTTTACTACAAAATACAGTATGGTGAGTATATAGTCCCACTTTTAAACTCTAAATATTTCGGGATGAGAATACATGTATTTTATGATTTACGTTATGGACACAAGTGACTAAAATTACGTTCTACATGGGTTTGAATCAAAAATCCCCTAGCTTGGTAACTTTAACTATTGGTTTATGAACTGGTAGGCGCGAATCCTAAAGATAGATCTATCGGGTTTTACACCCCCACCCAGATGTTGTTCTAGTAAACTAGAAGAACGGGTGTTTAGTACTTCGAGGTTAACGGAATGCACTTGATTCGGTGCACATATTATTATAACTCAGGGGTACACACTCTTGTTAAGGCTAGTTACCGGGTGCCCACTGCTTGGAATGCTTTTCATACACTTGCGAGTGTATTATGTTTATAAATATGAAATCTTGTGGTCCATAGTTATAACGCTGCTAGCATCAAACCTATATATCTCACCAACTTTATGTTGACTTTTTAAAGCATGTTTATTCTCAGGTACAAATTAAGTCTTCCGCTGTGCATTAGCTCATACTAAAGACATTATTTGGAGTCGATCATCGCGATGGAACCAACTGTTGAAGATTTCGTCCGGATGGATAAGGACGGGTCTTTACATGTGGTATCAGAGCGTTGGTCATAGTGAACCAGGTCTTGCATTAGTGTGTCTAACTGTTAGTTGTTTAGATGCATTAGTGAGTCTGGACTTTGACCGTGTCTGCCTGTCAAAAGGTTTTGCTTATCATTTTAGTCGGAAACCATCTGCTTATCATTCTTAGGAAATTGCCTGCTTATCATTCATAAGTCTAGACACGTCTTACTGCATTTAAGTGCATCGATAGTGTATAGACAAAATTCATATCCTAGCGTATCTGTTACTATAGATTTGCCTGACATATACTGTAAATTCCTCTGTAGTTTGCGAAATCTTTGGTATTATACATAGATATTCTATATAGCTAGAATATCATCCGACATTCGAAAAAAAAAAAATCATTTCACATCGAAGATTCTCTTCCATTCACCAAATTGCCTTTTCAACCTGAAGCGCTTACCGGCGAACCAGTTCGAGAAACCAAGTTCTCTTTCCTTTTTCCGAGTAATTTATCACGATTACATACTATTCCATATTTCGAATCTTATTCATTCACTCGCTTCAATCGTCAATCATCCCGGCATAAGAAGTTAACGAACTACGCGCTCGTGTGACGACTTTGGAGAAACTGGTGCGAAGGTTACGAACACCAGCAGCAGCACCAGTAGCATAATCAGTACCACTATCATCGACGTCGACAGTACCCTTATCATCCCTAAACCACAACCACGTCGTAAATCTCAACGTCACAAATTACACATCGAGTATAATCACCATTCTACGTATCCGCTCACCACAGAATAACCATTTCTATTCACATTTCATATTCGGATTTTGACCTATCAGAATCCAACAAGTGGCATAATGAAGAAAATGTTGGACGAAAATAAAAAGTGTTAGAAACAAACGAATTAATTAATTGAAATTGTGATAGGAATCCACGCTAACTGTTCCGGCTAACTGTTCCCAGCTAACTGATTAACATTTAATTTATCGCAATTTACATTATCGCAATTTACATTCTTGCAATTTTATTTATCGTCATTTAATTTCTGTTATTTACTTTTACGCACTTTAGTCGGGACGCGTATACAAGGTTCGACTTATCATATCGACCCATCTATATATATATTTCGGAACGACCATAGACACTCTATAGTTAGCTATACAGGGTTGAGGTGGATTCCAAAATATATATATGGTTTGAGTTGTGATCTATACTGAGACCGGTACACGGGTCACGATACGTATTAATTAATTCGAATATTATAATTGTATATGAATCATCGGACTATCGGACTGCTAACTTTGGACAATTAAAATGAATTAAAATGTTGATTATAACATATGAAACTAAACAATTCTTCAAGTTTGCCACTTGAATCCATCTTAAACCTCATTCGTATCTTGATTATTACAATCCGCGTTCAAACCTATCATGATTCTTGAACACACCTCGATCGAGAAGTTGAACCAGCTGCACCTCATCTATGGAAGAGAGATTTATGCATACAATTATGCGCCTGAAAAACAAACCAAAGTGATAGTTAAAATCTATCCGCGTCGAATTCCTTATCATCCATTAGCAAAAACAACCATACGATTTCTTTTCAAGTAGCCAATTTTGTCACAGTTCCACTTCGACTTCTTAGTAAAACTAGTATTACTATCATCTCGATATTTATACCTCGTCCTTTCGCCGTCACCGGAGAACCTTTTATATTTCATAACATCATCAGCAGATGTACCAACAACTCGTTATCTCTTTGGCAAAATCCGCAACCAGTATTTTGTAAATCTTGTAGAAATTCTCCCAGTTATACTTAAAACGTCTATCCCTAAGAATTGCATATTTCGAATGTGAAGTTTCTGAAAAACACCCTGGACTATGAAGTAGTTCTTGAAATGCTGATGAAGCAGCAAAAACCGTAAACGACCTTAACAGTCAAAAGTTTACGATGAAGTTAAGTATGTTGGAAAAGCTCAGAAAAAGAGAAGGGTTGAACTTGGAAAATGGATTGAGCAAAGTATGAAGGAAACCGTGAACAAATCATGAAAACTAAACTCGACTTCAAAGGATTCAAATGATTCAGTACCTGCTGAAATCGTTAGTAAGAACCCTACTCCTTATTCTAAACCTTTTCGGATGATATTCTTCATCAACATTTTATCTTAGAGATTATAAGATATTTCATATCTTCCGTTATGTATATTCTTCAAATTTCTGGAGATATTATTCCCATCTGAAATCATTTATCACTTCGTAACATCTGCGTTACAATATAAAAGAAACTGCATTAGTTTCTAAATTCTGAAACTTTCAAGTTTAAAATAGGAATGTTCTGAAGTAGTGTTGGGAACTGATGCATGAATTAATATAATATAATGAAACTTGATCAACTTCATTATATTACAGTAAGTCATGTTAAGTTTCTAATGGAATTTGATGATTCACAGTACCGTCATCATGTGTCATGTTACACGGCTCTTACATTCTATTCAATTCCGAAACGTATTAAGAACAAATCATCTTGATAGTTCTATCTTTTCCAGGATATTCTGGTAACTGGACAAATCAAAATCGTGCCAATACCATTTCTATCTTAGAGCATTAACTATATTCATTTCAAATTTCATATCTACGAATTCCGGACCATTACTCGTTTGACTCGAAGACGGGGAGAGAAAACGAAGGTATGAAGTTCCGAAAAATAAGAAAGGATATAAAACCCAACAACCACCCATAAATTTCAAACCATGTATATCGATACAAATAGTAATATAGAGACACGGGAGAACTAGAAACCTTATAAGCACAAGAGTATAGTAGAAGTAAATAGATTCTTCTGGCGGTAGATGAAAAAGAAGAATTATAGATACGAAAGTTAGGAGTATATCAAGAATCGGAATGGGATGGAGCATATCGACGAATGTTTTGAAGTAGAAATTAAGGAGAAAGAGTAGAAGATGTGAGTTGTGAAAAATAAGGAAACGAAGGAGTAGATTTATAGTGAAATATCCGACAGAGAAATCAAAGCGAATTGCCGCATTAAATCAAAGAAGATCCTGATCGCCGAAAAACCAAATCTTATTATGTAAGATTTTCTTAGAATCCCTTAAATTTCGGAAATCAATCCTCATCACGACATCGGTCAGAAACAATTCCATATTAACTCATTTCATTCTTTTGTGATAGCTTCACTCGTGCGCCTTACATAATCGAATCGTTTTATCTAAATTTCTCAATAATGATAAAATTTCATTATCACCTCATCATCGTCATAAAAACATTCCTATTGTTATTTATGACAATCTCTACCAAATTTCGGGGACGAAATTTCTTTAACGGGTGGGTACTGTAACGACCCGAAAATTTCCGACCAAATTAAAACCTTATTCTTTATATGTTTCCGACACGATAAGCAGAATCTCTAATATTGAGTCTAGAAAGTTTGAAATCTATATTCGGATAATTTGTTACCCTTGACCTAGCCTGACAATTCACGAACCACTATCTGTAAATCAATATATGTATATATATTAAATTGAAATAGAAATTTATATGATTTAATTCAATAGTGTAAATAAAATAATATATGATATTACTATATATATATATATATATATATATATATATATATATATATATATATATATATGAAAAGTATGTGGAAGATATATATATAACTGATAAAAATTCAAATATGTTATTATATAGATAATAAATAAATAATAAAATGTAAGGTTAGTATATTATAATTACAAGTTAGGATATAGATGTTATATAATCTTTATTACTTGAAATACTAATATCTGTATTATTCATATTACCATTATCATTAAAAATATTATTTATCATAATTATGATTTTTATCAGTATTATAAACTCTATTATTATATTATTAATTATCACTTTATTTAAAATATATGACTACTATTATTATTATATTTTTTTTTATCATTCTTATCATTAGAAATATTATTATTTTATTATTCTCAATTATAAATATAATTATCATTAATATTGATTATTATTACTACTAATATTTTTAGTAATATTCATAATATTAAGAGTAATATTAATATTGTAGATATATTTATTCTTATTGTAGTTATAATTATAGGATTTACTATAATACATTTGGATATATATATATATATATATATATATATATATATATATATATATATATATATATATATATATATATATTACTTGAATATAAGTATATACATAATTATATTTAAAACATATATAAAAGAAATTTCATTTATTAATAAAATAGATAAATACGCGAGATATTCTTGGATTCTGTTTTATTTTTTTGATACATCTGTTTAACCCGTGAAAACTTTTGTTCGACTTTATCTGCTATAATACAAATCATCACAGTAGTTATGGGATGCCATATAACTTACACGATCTGTTATCAATCCCAAAACATCCTCTACAATTCTAAATAATCGAAATTAAGCAGAAATAAAAAAAAATGGGTGCCGTCCCTGTTATGAACACTTTTGGGCCATAATCTGATTTCAAACGAAATTCCAAATTCTAAAAATGCAGTTTAGATAGAAATCGTGAGTTTAAACTATCTGCAAACTTTCAAGTTTTGATTTTTGATATTGAATTCGAATTTTCAATTCAAAGTTTAATTTTAAAAAAAAGTTAAAGGATTCGTTTTTCATGAAATTCAAACTCTAGAAGCTGTTTCTGATTCAATTGATAGTTGAGAAAGTTTCTAGGATTATATTGAAATATATTTCATGTTATAAGTTTTGTCAAATACGAATTCAAGAACCGAAATCAAATTTTTTTTTTTAACCCGAAAGGCAACAGCAACAGCGATATTTATTTAAATTTTTTTTTTTGTTTTATTTTATAATTGTATCCATGCCAGTCGATTTTAAATCTGTTACAGGTTTTAAAAAAAGTCCCATAATTCGTTACCTTGATTTTGTTTATGGTTGGGGTCGACTAAGTTGGAGAGGGTGAAGAGGATATAGAACCAGGAGAAAATAAACGGTTATAATCATATAAAACAGATACAAAACAGAATTGTAAGGTTAGCTGAATGGTTTAAGGGTACGATGGACATCCGGGAGGTCTCGGGTTCAAGTCTCCCATGGGACAATTTTTTTTTAGAGAAGCATTCTTTGAAAAGGGTATATAATCTACTTCCATTTTTATTATTATAATCATTTTAATTATTATTATTATTATTATTATTATTATTGTTATTATTATCATAAACATTGAAGTTACTATTTTAATTGAAATTATAACTATCGTTATTATTATCAATATTACTATTATTATTATCATTATTTTCAATAACATAATTTTATATCTAATTTTATTTACACTATTTTATTATCACTAATAGCATCATTAGTATTATTATTATTATTATTAAAGAATTATTATTATTATTATTTTTTTTTTACAAACATACTAAATTTTGTATATAACAAATTACTGATTTTAAGATAACATTAACTATAAATATATATATATATTGTAAAATGATTGTATATAAGAATATTGATATATAAAATATAACCGAGGATAAAAAAAATATAAATAATGTATATATATATGTATATATATTTATATAACTACAACACTTAATAAATAAATGTTATTTAGGAGGAATTATGTGATCTTATGTGTTAATATATATACTGGATATAGGTTCGTGAATCCGAGGCCAACCTTATACGGGTTCAATGATGTTATATGTATTTTTACTACAAAATACATTATGGTGAGTATATAGTCCCACTTTTAAACTCTAAATATTTCGGGATGAGAATACATGTATTTTATGATTTACGTTATGGACACAAGTGACTAAAATTACGTTCTACATGGGTTTGAATCAAAAATCCCCTAGCTTGGTAACTTTAACTATTGGTTTATGAACTGGTAGGCGCGAATCCTAAAGATAGATCTATCGGGTTTTACACCCCCACCCAGATGTTGTTCTAGTAAACTAGAAGAACGGGTGTTTAGTACTTCGAGGTTAACGGAATGCACTTGATTCGGTGCACATATTATTATAACTCAGGGGTACACACTCTTGTTAAGGCTAGTTACCGGGTGCCCACTGCTTGGAATGCTTTTCATACACTTGCGAGTGTATTATGTTTATAAATATGAAATCTTGTGGTCCATAGTTATAACGCTGCTAGCATCAAACCTATATATCTCACCAACTTTATGTTGACTTTTTAAAGCATGTTTATTCTCAGGTACAAATTAAGTCTTCCGCTGTGCATTAGCTCATACTAAAGACATTATTTGGAGTCGATCATCGCGATGGAACCAACTGTTGAAGATTTCGTCCGGATGGATAAGGACGGGTCTTTACAGACTATAACTCACTTTCACAGATTTTTACTTCGTCGGGAAGTAAGACTTGGCCACTGGTTGATTCACGAACCTATAACCATATATACATATATATCAAAGTATGTTCAAAATATATTTACAACACTTTTAATATATTTTGATGTTTTAAGTTTATTAAGTCAGCTGTCCTCGTTAGTAACCTACAACTAGTTGTCCACAGTTAGATGTACAGAAATAAATCGATAAATATTATCTTGAATCAATCCACGACCCAGTGTATACGTATCTCAGTATTGATCACAACTCAAACTATATATATATTTTGGAATCAACCTCAACCCTGTATAGCTAACTCCAACATTCACATATAGAGTGTCTATGGTTGTTCCGAAATATATATAGATGTGTCGACATGATAGGTCGAAATATTGTATACGTGTCTATGGTATCTCAAGATTACATAATATACAATACAAGTTGATTAAGTTATGGTTGGAATAGATTTGTTACCAATTTTCACGTAGCTAAAATGAGAAAAAATTATCCAATCTTGTTTTACCCATAACTTCTTCATTTTAAATCCGTTTTGAGTGAATCAAATTGCTATGGTTTCATATTGAACTCTATTTTATGAATCTAAACATAAAAAGTATAGGTTTATAGTCGGAAAAATAAGTTACAAGTCGTTTTTGTAAAGGTAGTCATTTCAGTCGAAAGAACGACGTCTAGATTACCATTTTAGAAAACATACTTCCACTTTGAGTTTAACCATAATTTTTGGATATAGTTTCATGTTCATAATAACAATCATTTTCTCAGAATAACAACTTTTAAATCAAAGTTTATCATAGTTTTTAATTAACTAACCCAAAACAGCCCGCGGTGTTACTACGACGACGTAAATCCGGTTTTACGGTGTTTTTCGTGTTTCCAGGTTTTAAATCATTAAGTTAGCATATCATATAGATATAGAACATGTGTTTAGTTGATTTTAAAAGTCAAGTTAGAAGGATTAACTTTTGTTTGCGAACAAGTTTAGAATTAACTAAACTATGTTCTAGTGATTACAAGTTTAAACCTTCGAATAAGATAGCTTTATATGTATGAATCGAATGATGTTATGAACATCATTACTACCTTAAGTTCCTTGGATAAACCTACTGGAAAAGAGAAAAATGGATCTAGCTTCAATGGATCCTTGGATGGCTCGAAGTTCTTGAAGCAGAATCATGACACGAAAACAAGTTCAAGTAAGATCATCACTTGAAATAAGATTGTTATAGTTATAGAAATTGAACCAAAGTTTGAATATGATTATTACCTTGTATTAGAATGATAACCTACTGTAAGAAACAAAGATTTCTTGAGGTTGGATGATCACCTTACAAGATTGGAAGTGAGCTAGCAAACTTGAAAGTATTCTTGATTTTATGTAACTAGAACTTGTAGAATATATGAAGAACACTTAGAACTTGAAGATAGAACTTGAGAGAGATCAATTAGATGAAGAAAATTGAAGAATGAAAGTGTTTGTAGGTGTTTTTGGTCGTTGGTGTATGGATTAGATATAAAGGATATGTAATTTTGTTTTCATGTAAATAAGTCATGAATGATTACTCATATTTTTGTAATTTTATGAGATATTTCATGCTAGTTGCCAAATGATGGTTCCCACATGTGTTAGGTGACTCACATGGGCTGCTAAGAGCTGATCATTGGAGTGTATATACCAATAGTACATACATCTAAAAGCTGTGTATTGTACGAGTACGAATACGGGTGCATACGAGTAGAATTGTTGATGAAACTGAACGAGGATGTAATTGTAAGCATTTTTGTTAAGTAGAAGTATTTTGATAAGTGTATTGAAGTCTTTCAAAAGTGTATAAATACATATTAAAACACTACATGTATATACATTTTAACTGATTCGTTAAGTCATCGTTAGTCGTTACATGTAAGTGTTGTTTTGAAACCTTTAGGTTAACGATCTTGTTAAATGTTGTTAACCCAATGTTTATAATATCAAATGAGATTTTAAATTATTATATTATCATGATATTATCATGTATGAATATCTCTTAATATGATATATATACATTAAACGTCTTTACAACGATAATCGTTACATATATGTCTCGTTTAAAAATCATTAAGTTAGTAGTCTTGTTTTTACATATGTAGTTCATTGTTAATATACTTAATGATATGTTTACTTATCATATTATCATGTTAACTATATATATATATATATCCATATATATGTCATCATATAGTTTTTACAAGTTTTAACGTTCGTGAATCACCGGTCAACTTGGGTGGTCAATTGTCTATATGAAACATATTTCAATTAATCAAGTCTTAACAAGTTTGATTGCTTAATATGTTGGAAACATTTAATCATGTAAATATCAATCTCAATTAATATATATAAACATGGAAAAGTTCGGGTCACTACATTAACCGATGGAGACGCGAAGAAATCGATCCTTTTCATCCACCACATTCCCCTCTTGGTGAAGAACCTGAAGCATTTATCGGCGAACCTATTCGAAACACTATTTCCACACTCATTTTCAAAGTATCTCACCATAATTATATTCTATCTAAAATTCTAAACCTTATTCATCCGATCGTTCCGACCGAAAATCATCCCGGAATAATGGAAGAAGTCAACAAGTTTCGCGCCCGAGTTGTAGCCTTGGAAAAAAAATATGGTGCAAAACGCATCAGCTTCAGCAACATCACCGGCACCAACCATACCATCAATAACAGCACCAGTACCATCAACAATCTATGCCTCAACATCTCATTCTGGACCTCGAGTATAATCATCATTCTACTTATCGTTCTACATCATTTATCTTCGTTCGACATGGCGATTATGTAATCTCTAATGTTTTAGAGATTATATATTCATGTTCTAACGGTAAAGCAAATGAGTTTAATATCGTATTAACTCCTTAAATCCATGATTACATCTGAAGAAAATATATATGCATATATGTTTTCATAAAGATTGTAATTAAAAATTCTTTCGTACAAACTGTTAATGGTGAAGATATTTTAACGGGTAGGTAATACCCGAGGAATACTTAGATTTCACATTAATAAGTACACTCTACATTCTTTCAAATCTAATTCAACAGTCAGTTATTATCCTATTTACAATCACCGATATACGTATCCGTTCACCGCAGAATAACCATATTCATCCAATTTCATATTTGGATTTTGATTTATCAGAATCTAACAAGTGGCATAATGAAGAAAACATTTGACAAAATAAAATTTGTAGAAACAAACAAATTAACTATGAGAAATTTTGTTAAGAATCCACGCTAATTTTTCCTAGCTAATAGTTCCTAGCTAACTGATTACATTTTATTTATCGCAATTTAATTATCGCAATTTTATTTATCGTCATTTAATTTTTGTTATTTACTTTACGCATTTTATTTATCGTCATTTAAATTTCTGTTATTTATTTTACGCACTTTAAATATCGAAACACGTATACAAGGTTTTGACATATCATATCGACGCAATATATATATATATATATATATATATATATATATATATATATATATATATATATATATATATATATATATATATATATATATATATATATATATATATATATATATATATATATATATATATATATATATATATATTATTTGGAATAACCATAGACACTCTATATGCAGTAATGATCGAGTTTCTATACAGGGTTGAGGTTGATTCTATAATAATATATATACTTTGAGTTGTGATCGAGTCTGAGACGAATACTGGTCACGATACATATTAATTAATTCGAATATTATATATTAAACTATATATGAATTATTGGACTGTTACGGTGGACTATCGACTGTGGACGAATAATATTGGACAATTAAAATGAATTAAAAATACTGATTATAACATATGAAACTAAATAATTCTTCAAGTTTGCCACTTGATTTCATCTTAAACTTCATTTATATCTTGACAATTATGATCTGCATTCAAACCTTTCACGATCCTTGAAAATACCTCAGACCAGAGGATGAACCAACCGCACTTCAGCTACGGAAGAAAAGATTGATGCATATAGTTATGCACCAAAAAACTCTCGGAACCTAAGTAAACATTTAAAACATAGCTGTGCTAATTCCTTTGGCATTGGTATTACCAAAAATAACTTTGCAATTCCTTTTCAAGGTAGCAAATTTTGTCACAGCTCCAGCAAGTCAACTTCAATTATCCGCTCAAATCAACCTTATTATAACCTTGATATACGTGCTTGCTCTCTTACTGTTACCGAAGAACCTTTCATATTCTATCATATTACTAACAGACGTTCCAGTAAACTCGTCACTCCTTAGTTTAAATCTCTCCTGCAAATCACTAAATTATCTATTGAAGTCTCATCATGTACTCATCCGCATTTTGTAACAAGAATTGCCATACCAATTATCGTGAATCAGCAAATATGTATTGTGAGTCTCGCAACGTTTCCACACCAACAGTTATATGTATCCATATAACATTTATCTCTAGGAATTATGATCTTTCATTCTGAAATTTTGAAAAGCACCCAGCCTACAAATCAATACATTGAACTTTGAAAAAGCTGAATGAAGCAGCAAAAACTGTAGGCAACCGTAAACGACCTTAGTCGTCGGAAGTTGATGATAAAGAATGGAGTATTGGAAACACTCAATAGAAAATTTAGTACCGAAAAGCGGATTATGCGAAACTATGAAGGAAACCATGGACAGATCACAAAGAATAAGTTTGACTTCAAAGAATCCAAAAGATTCAATGCCTGCTGAAGTCTTTAGCGAATATCTTGCTCTTTACTCTAAACCCTTGCGGACAATAGTCTCCATCATCCTCTGATCTTAGATATTCAAAGATATTATCGTATCTTTCATTATAAATATCCTCCATATTTTTGAAGATATTTTCATAACTATTCTTATTTGAAATCATTAATCTCTTCATGCTATCAGTGTTACATCATATAGAAACTGTTAGTTTCTATATTCTGTAAACTTTCGAGTTTAAAAATATGAATGTTATTAAAGTAATGTTGGGAACTGATGCATGAGTTAGTATAATATAATGACACTTGATCAATGTGATTATATTACAGTAAGTCATGCTGAGTTTCTAATGAAACGTGATGATTCACAGACCCTAACGTCATCATGTGCCATATTACACTACTCTTGTATTCTATTTAAACTTCTAAAATATCAAGAAAATATTCCTTGATGATTCGGTTTTTTCCAGGGTATTCTGGTAATTTAACAAATCAAGATCGTACCATTACCATTCCCTTCTTAGAACATTAACTATGTTCATTTAAAAATCCATACCTACGAATTCTGGACCATTATTTGCTTGACTCGCGAACGGGAAGAGAAAATGAAAGCATGAAGCCCTGAAATATAATGGAGAATATAAAGCCCGATAACAACCCCGAAACTACAAACCGTGCATATCAATACGTATTGCCACGTAAAGGCACGGAAAAAAAAATTAAAACACTATAACCTCAGGGTAATAGTAGAAGTGAATAAAATCCTCCGGTGGTAGATTAAAGAGAAGAATGACAGATATGAAAGTTAAGAGTATATTAAGGATCAGAATGGATGGAGCATATTGACAAATGTTTTAAAGTATGAGTTGAGGGAGAAAGAATAGAAGGTGTGAGTTGTAAGGAAACGACGGGGGTGGATTTATAGTGAAATATCCGACAGAGCAATCAAAACAGATGATTGCATTTAAAGCGGATCCTAATTTCCTTGATTACCGAAGAATCAAATCTTATTATGAAGATTTTCTCCGAATCTCTTGAACTCGGGAAATCAACCCTATCTACGTCAAAAGATTTGACGAATTTCCATTTTCTCATTTCACTCTTTTACGATAGCTTCACTCATACGCTTCGAGAGATCGAATTATTTTATCCGTATTTCTTAATCATGATAAAACTCTATGTATCAGCTTATATTCGTCATAATAACATTCTTACTGTTAGCCATGACGATCTCTATCAAATTTCGGGACGAAATTTCTTTAACGGGTAGGTACTGTCATGACCCGAAAATTTCCGACCAAATTTAAACTTTAATCTTTATATGGTTCCGACACGATAAGCAAAAAATCTGTAATGTTGAGTCTCGAAAGTCTTGAAATTATATTCATGCAATCAATTACCCTTTGACTTTGCTCGACGATTCACAAACAATTGTTGTTAGTAAATATGTATATATATATAAATATATGTGTATAAATAATAATGTGAAATAATAAAATACAAATTAATCAGTAGAACTAAATGTGTAAAATAATATATAATATAATGAAGTAATTATTAAAAAGAATCCATATATAAACATATATGATAACTATACATAAATATTATTATATGTATATGGTAATATAAAAGATATAAATATTATGTGTTGAAATTTATAATATTTATCTCTATTATGAACTAATGTAATATAGTAAATAGATATATAATAATTATATATATATATATATATATATATATATATATATATATATATATATATATATATATATATATATATATATATATATATATAATGTGTAAATATTAAAGATTCAGAATATGTTATTAAATAATATATTATATTACATAATTAAAAATAAATAATATTAAGATATTAAATTAAATTATAAATTAAAAATATAGTTACTAAAAGTAATATTATTATCACTTTCAAGATTAATATCAACATTAGTATTTTTAACATCATTATATTAAATATATATAACATAGATATACAATGTGATATATATATTAATATTAATATTAATATTAATATTATTATCATTATTATTACTAAAAATTATAAATTTTTTTTTTATTTCTTTTATCATTAGACTTATTGTTATTGAATGTATTTTGATATGGTTATTATAATTATTATTATTAGTATTATTAGTATTTATTCTTAATAGAAGTAATATTAGTAATATATTTATATGTATTTGTTGTTAAAAATTAATATACCATCGAATTACTTGTGGAATTCGTTACCTATCGTTATCTGAATTTAAAGGGCTTTTGTTTTCTGCCTCTAATCACTTCAAATATCAAAATCATATTGATAATACAAACGAATCTGTTAACATCTGGTTGCAGCTTTTATTTTTTCTATTTTATTTAGTGTCCTTGTTGTCTGGATAAAGAAAAATCGACATATCATATAATTGATCATCCCAAGTGTTAAACGGATCATTATCCATTACCATTATCAATTGAAAACCCCTACAACTCGTGTCTGATAGAAATTAAACAAGAAAAACATAAAAATTTTAAATAACAGGAGGCGTTACCTCTGTTATTGTTTATTTTTTTTAAAGCTTCGAAATCAAATCAAGTTCTCAAATCCTTAAATGCAGTTTTATTAGGAATATACTGAGTGATCTTTCTGCAAAATTTTGGTTTCCAATTCTTGTTATCGAACATTAATTTTAAGGTCAAAGTTTTAAAATTCAAAAGTTAAATATTAAGTTCATCATGAAATTCATAATTATGTTAATGTTTCTGGGTAAATTGATGATTCATAAAGTTTTAAGGATCCATTTTGAATCTATTTCACGTTGAACTCATATTATAAAACGATCTAGAAATCAAATTCAGTGAATGAGTTCCGTGTTCTTCGCGAAACTGTTTGAAACGATGTAAATATATTTTGTTGTTTGTCTGTTAATCAAAAACCCCTTTTATAGATCGTTTTAAATCAATTTCAAAGTCCCAATTCAAATTTATAATTCACGGTTGTGATTAGGAATGGTCTCTGGTCGATTATCGTTTAAGAAGATGAAGTCAAAAAAGTAAACGGGTTAAATATAAATTAGACTTGATAATAATCAGAAAAAGCAACGGTAGTAGAATGGTTAAGAAGGGGTGTTGGGTTTCGAGTGGTCGCGGGTTCGAGTCCCCTCCCGGGTAGCTTATTTATTTTTAACACTTCTAAGGTATAATTTGTTATATTTATTATTATTATTGTTATTATTATTAGTAATTTACCTATTATTATTGTTATTGCTACTAAATCAAGTTTATAGATCATTTATTATTATTGTTATTATAAAGGTTAAAATTATTATCATTAGGATTATATCTAAAAGTATTATAATTATCATTAGTATTATTAGTATTATTATTAATAATGATTGTATAAAAACAAGTATTATAGTTGTTATCATTATTATTACTAAAATAAGTATTAGTTACCAATTATTATTTATCATAAATAAGATTTCAAATATGATTATTATTATTATCAAAATAACACAAACTATTATTATTAATACTAATATTAGTATTAGCATCCTTATGTACTTATTAGTATTATTAGAATCATTATTAACATATGTATTATTATTATTATCATTAATATTAAAAGTATCATTAATTTTTAAATCTATCATTTTATTAAAAACTTCATTTTTGTATTAATATTATTATTAAACCTAATAGTATTATTATCATTATTTTAGCATTTTCATTAAATTAACTAACAAACGATATTCATATAACAATATATTTAATACACATAAGTAAACTATAATAATATCTTATTTAATAAAATATATAAAATGAAAATATAATGAAATATATAAGTTATTGATATAAAAACTCATAGTAATAATAATAATATATATATAATTATTCGATTACAAGTATATGTATTAATACATATATGAATGATATAGGTTCGTGAATCCGAGGCCAACCTTGCATTGTTTAGTTGTTCAATGTTGTTATATGTATTTTTACTACAAAATACAATACGGTGAGTTTCATTTTTCCTTTTACTCTTTACATTTTTGGGGCTGAGAATACATGCAAATGCTTTATTAACTGTTTTACAATAAATTATATGCGTGAGTTTCATTTGCCTTTTTACCCTTTATATTTTTGGGCTGAGAATACATGCACAATTTTTATAAATGTTTTACGGAATAGACACAAGTAATTGAAACTACATTATATGGTTGAATTATCGAAATCGAATATGCCCTTTTTATTAAGTCTGGTAATCTAAGAATTAGGGAACAGACACCCTAATTGACGCGAACTCTAAAGGTAGATCTATCGGGCCCAACAAACCCCATCCAAAGTACCGGATGCTTTAGTACTTCGAAATTTTATATCATGTCCGAAGGAGGATCCCGGAATGATGGGGATATTCTTATATGCATATTGTGAATGTCGGTTACCAGGTGTTCAATCCATATGAATGATATTTTTGTCTCTATGCATGGGACGTATGTTTATGAGAAATGGAAATATGAAATCTTGTGGTCTATTAAAATTATGAAATGATTATTTATGTTAAACTAATGAACTCACCAACCTTTTGGTTGACACTTTAAAGCATGTTTATTCTCAGGTATGAAAGAAATCTTCCGCTGTACATTTGCTCATTTTTAAGATATTACTTGGAGTCATTCATGACATATTTCAAAGGACGTTGCATTCGAGTCGTTGAGTTCATCAAGATTATTATTAAGTCAATTATAGTTGGATAAATTATGAAATGGAATGCATGTCGTCAACTTTCGATGAAATGAAAGATTGTCTTTTCAAAAACGAATGCAATGTTTGTAAAATGTATCATATAGAGGTCAAGTACCTCGCGATGTAATCAACTGTTGTGAATCGTTTATAATCGATATGGACTTCGTCCGGATGGATTAGGACGGGTCATCACAACAATCATTTAATATTTATTTTTAATATACTTTATTTATATATAGTTATGCTTTAAATAATAATTATTATAATATCTTATTTTTATTTTATTTTACATAATTAATTTTAAATACAACAACATATAATACATCAAATTATATTTCATATTATTATTTATATATACATACACACATATCTATTTACAATTAATTATTCGTGAATCGTCGGGAATGGTCGAAGTCAAATGGTAATTAAATATATGAACATAGTTCCAAAATTTTCGAGACTCAACATTATGGACTTTGCTTAACGTGTCGAAATAATATAAAGATCAAGTTTAAATTTGGTTGGAAATTTCCGGGTCATCACAGTACCTACCCGTTAAAGAAATTTCGTCCCGAAATTTGAGTGAGGTGGTCATGGCTAACAATAAAAATGTTTTCATGACGAATACAAGCTGATAAATAGAGTTTTATTACTGTTGAGTAACATGGATAAGATAATTCGACTACTCGAAGAGTACGAGTGATGCTATCATTAAATAGAGAAATGAGATAGACAAGTTTTATCATAACTTTTCACTAGTCATGGTTGAATTTTGGAATTCAAGGGATTTAAAGAAAATCTTCGAAATCTAAAAGATTTGATTCTTTGGCGAGTAAGGAAATTAAGATCTCTATAATTAAATACGATGATCTGCCTCGATTACTCTGTCTAATATTTCCATTATAAATTAAACTCCTCCGTTCCATTTTTCTCACCATTCCAATGCTTTCTTTCTTAGTTCATACATCCAAAAGAATGTGAAAATGCTTAATCCCGCTCTGATCCTTGATATTTTCCCAATTATCATTTCTGTCATCCTTCTTTTCAATCTTTCACCAGAAAAATCTGTTTACTTCTACTATCGCCTTGGGGTGATACTATTCTTACTTATACCGTGTCTTTATATTGCTATTCGTATTAATATACATGGTTTGTAACCTCTGTGTTGTTATTGGGCTTTATATTTTCTCTTATATTTTGGATCTCTTTGCCTTTTTATTATCCTCCCGACCTCTAGTAAAGCGAGCAACGGTCCAGAATTCGTAAGTACGGAGTTTCGGATAAACATCATGTTTTAAATAAGAAAGAATGTATTAGCACGATTTGATTTGTCAAATTACCAGAATCACTGAGAATAGAACTATCAAGAATATATTTTCTTGATATGTTCAGAAGTTAATCAGAATGAAAGAGTTATGTAACATGACACATGATGACGTTATAATCTGTGAATCATCATGTTCCATTTAGAAACTCAGCATGACTTACTTTAATATAATCACGTTGATCAAGTGTCATTATATTATACTAACTCATACATCAGTTCCCAACATTACTTCAATAACATTCATATTTTAAGCTCGAAAGTTTACAGAATATAGAAACTAACAGTTTCTATATGATGTAACACTGATATCATGAAGAGATTAATGATTTCCGATAAGAATAGTTATGAAAATATCTTCAGAAATATGGAGGATATTTATAATGAAAGATACGATGATATCTTGGAATTTCTGATATCGAAGGATGGTGAAGAAAATCTGTCCGCAAGAGTTTGGAGTCAGAAGCAAGGTATTTGTTAATTACGTCAGCAGTTACTGAATCATTTGGATTCTTTGAAGTCAGGTTTAGTCCGTGTGGTTTGTCCATAGCCTCCTTCATACTTTGCTCAATCCGTTTTCCAATTTCAAACTTTTGACTGTTACGGTTGTCTATAGTTTCTGCTGCTTCATTCAGCCTTTTCAACATTTAGATTATTGATTTGCAGACTAGGTGCTTTTTAGAATTTCAGAATGGAAGATCATAATTCTAAGAGGTAAATGTTATATGTATACATATAACTTTTGATGTAGAAATGTTGCGAGACTCACAATACAGATTTGCTGATTCCCGGTAATTGGTATGGCAATTCTTGTTACAAGATGCGGATGAGTACATGATGAGACTTCAATAGATAAATATAGTGATTTGTTGGAGAGATTTAAGCTAAGGAGCAACGAGGTTGCTGGTACGTCTGCTGGTAATATGATGGAATATAAAAGGTTCCCCGGTAACAATAAAAGAGAACGCATATATATCAAGGTTATAGTAAGGCTAGTCCGACTGAAAAGTCGAAGTTGAATTGATGGAGCTGTGACAAATTTGGCTAATTTGAAAAGAGTTACAATGTTATTTTTGGTAATAACAATGCCAAAGGAGCTAGCACAGACACGTGTTAAACATTTACTCAGGTTCCGAGTGTTTTCAGGTGCATAACCATATGTATCAATCTTTTCTTCCGTAGGCGAAGTGAGGTTGGTTCATCCTCTCGATTGAGGTGTTTTCAAGAATTATGAAGGGTTTGAACGCAGATAGTAATCGCCAAGATACAAATAAGATTTAAGATGAAATCAAGTGGCAAACTTGAAGAAATATTTAGTTTCATATGTTATAATCAATATTTTAATTCATTTTAATTGTCCAATGTTATTAGTCCACAGTCGATAGTCCACAGTTAACAGTCCAATAATTCATATATAGTTTAATTTATAATATTCGAATTAATTAATACGTATCGTGACCCGTGTACATGTCTCAGACTCGATCACAACTCAAACTATATATATTATTGTAGAATCAACCTCAACCCTGTATAGCTAACTCCAGCATTACTGCATATAGAGTGTCTATGGTTATTCCAAATAATATATATAGATGCGTCGATATGATATGTCAAAACCTTGTATACGTGTCCCGATATTTAAAGTGTGTAAAATAAATAACAGAAATTAAATGACGATAAATAAAATTGCGAGAATTAAAATTGCGATTGATCATGCATATTTTAACCGTGGGGTTTAATATGCCTGCTCAATACGTAAAGGGGGGTTTAAGGATCTTAGAACGTGGCTCTCCGGTCCGGCTACCGTGAATAACCCTGGCCGACATGATGATGTCGGCGGGGTGGCCAAGTGATTAAGTCCACCTCTGATAACGGTCGTCGATCAAGAGGCCCCAAATAAGGTCGTAGGTACTAGCTTACGAAAGACTAACCTGTTAACCTTGAAGAGATGTTGAATGATGCTGTTTTGCGTAATGTATCTCGTGTGTGATAGTTAGGTAATATGCCGTGTCTGGTAAATGATGATTAGGGTTATATTTATAGGCAAACCCTAATTCTAGAACCGTCCCAGATCACGTTAATCTCATCCATAACTGACTCCCCCGAATCACGGATATAATTATGGAAAAGATATTTACTTGACAGCTAAGCAACTGCCGTACCGGGAACAAAGGCATTCGCACGCCGCATACCGCACACAAGAACACGCATACGCACAATAGTGATTGTCCGTATACATTTGCGGTGCGCCTGCGGGTTGCGGTATCATTATGTCCCCCCAGTTTGATGTTATATGGCGCGAGGCGTATGATATCAAACTATTAAGCGAAAGAAAAAACAAGAAAACGGCTAGCATTTAATATTCCGCGTGGGCCTCGATGTTATTAAATGCCTGTCACAATCGCAGAAGCCCATTCGGCGGACATGACATAAAGTGGCAGTGTGTCAGGCGCGTGCCAACCACGCGCGTTCATGTAATCATACCCAACTGGCATCCACGCGCATAAATATAGTGCTGGCCGTCGATTGCGTAACACGTGTACAGCCACGATCACACCACTCCATCCAATCTTCCCTATAAATACCCCATTTCACAGCTCATTTCCACTTTCCTGCTTCAAGCTTCCTCGTTACGCTGCCAATTTGAATTCCGATCAAAAATCGAACATTCCGGCCACCATTTAAAGGTTAGTATTCATCCGATTACTCCTAGAAAATGACTAAAGCTAACGAGACGTATGTAGATAGCGTAGAGTCTGTTATAGAGCAGAAGCACATAGATTACTTAGTGAAACAGTATCCTCCCTTAGCCAAGTACAATCCGGTGCCACCCCTACCCCATCAGCGTGCTCACGAGCCACCGGAGAAGAAAGTGGCCATCTATGAACATGCGTTCAAGCATGGTAACTTTAGGGTTCCTCCCACTGATTTCTTCCTGGGCGTGTTAGATCACTTTAAGGTCGGATTAGGTCAGTTACACCCTTACGCTATAGGAAAAATAGTCTTGTTCGAGATGTGGTGCGTTGCACTCAAGAAAGTGCCCCTGGTGAAGGTGTTTTGCCATTTATACCGACTAGCCCACCACCACAAATCGTGGTTCACCTTCTTCGCTCGTCAAAACTTCACCAAGACCCCAAAATCGAATGCGGGGAATTGGAAAGAGACATTCTTTTTCGTCGACCAAACTGTGGTGAGTGCAAACTTCCCGCAAACGCTGATATGGTTCGAGAAGGTGGAGAAGGATGTAAACAAGACCCCCGTCCTGGATGAGGATGAAAGGAAACTATTAGCGGAGTGTGCAAACGCACAGCTAGTGCATCGATCATATGGGAACGTAATGCTGCGGCTAGGGAAGATATCCGCACACTGGCCATGGGAGGATGTGCGCCCAGCCATAGTCGGACCGGATGGAAAGGGTAGGAATAGTATAATCGCGTACTAAACTGTTTTTGTATGTATATTATCTAACGCATGCGCGTATCTTTACAGAAATAAGGATGAAGAAGGTGCTGACTGCGGAAGAGATTGCGGGAATCTCCTTCCGCAAGCAAGATGTGAACGTACAGCTAGAGCAGGAGAAAGCTAGCGAAAAGGTGGAGCAATCGCCGGCTGCATCTGGCAACAAACGCAAAGCAGCTGAGACCTCTGCGGCTCAGCAGAAGAAGAAGAAGATGACTCCCAAACAAAGGAAGGACATGCGGAACGATAACTTTGTTCCAATCGAGCCACGCTCCGCAGAACTACTTCCCCCATTACTGGTAAGCGTCCATTCCTTGTGCCTTTACCGCATACTATAAAGTTCACGTTATAACTATTTACTGATATGCAGAGCATGTGGAGGAGACGCAGCCGTCCACCCCGCGGGTCAACCCAGATCTCCAAGCTACCGCCACATCAAAGGATAAGACAATACACGTGGATTCCGATTCCACACCAACTCCTCCGCAAGGTAGCTTCCGCGTTGCCAACCTCAGCCAACTCACACAGTCTTCCGCGGAAAATGCCGCAGAGCAGTATGCGTTCCTGCAGCAAATCTTTCCGGCCGAATTCCGCGAGCAACTGGCCGCTCTACCGTTTAACCAGGCGCACAATGCCTTCATTCAAAATGACCTTGTATTTTTCGGCATGTTTGCGGATCAGGCCCGCCGCTCTTCCAGCATATACCAGCTAGCTTTGCGCAAAGAGGTAGAGCTAGGACTACTGTAGGCGGGTGTAGACCAGGTCAAGAAGGATAGGGATGCTGCTGAGGAGGCGCGTAAGGCGGTTGAGTCGACCGCAAATGAAACCAAAACTGCGCTGATTGAGGAAAGAAAAAAGAGCCGTGAGCTGGTTGGTGCGGGGGATGCAGAACGTTTGCGGTCGGAGCTTGAGAAAGTGACGAGGGAAAGGGATGACGCGGTAACCAACCGCGAGCTGGCAGAGACGGATCTAGCGAAGCTGCGCACCGCACTCCCTACCATTGCGCAAAAGGTGATGGACTCAGAGCCTGTGTCCGACAAGTTCAATGCCTACGTTGATGCGGTCAGGGACCATGAAATCAACAAGGCTGTGCAGGAGGTAATCCAAGCTTGCGGTCTAACACCGCCGTTCCCCGACATCGTTCAAAAGAAGCTAAAAGAGGGAACGGCTGCAGCATTAATGGAGGCGGAAGAAGCCATCAAGTCCATCCCTATCCCCCTAATCAACGCATTTGCTGCGGACCCGAATATGTCGATCGATGGGTTCTTAAAGGAGGATTATTAGTTTGTGTTGGATTGCGCCGTAAGTCCTATGCTTAGGCAGGTATTTGTATTTTTGCAGCCCTAAGTCCCGTGTTGGGCAGGCGTTACAAACAATTACCTCTTATGTAACAACTTAATTTGATGTATATATATTCCTGATATGCATGCGTAGTGTGTTTATTTGTTTATATATCGCGAATCAAAACAAAATGTGAACCGCACGCCCATTCGCATAGTTAACCAAAACTCATGCGTATGCGGGTATTACTGCGTAAAATAAACCAATACTTTAACAATTACCCTTTAATAATTTAGACTCGAAAGCTACTGCGTTATCGCTTTGTCACTAGAGGTGCACTATAGCTGTATGGTAAGCAACGCAACTAAAAACAAGCCAATGTTTTTATGCTTTGAGTTCCTCAAGCAAACCAATGCGAGAGTAATTACGCACAAGCAAACCAATGCTTGTAATTTTTTAAGTCGACTTTGCAGCCATCTAGTCTGCGTGGCGCTTGGCTAGGGGAAAACCAATTCCCTTTGCCCGCCGTTAGCGTCTAGCCTTGTAACCAAACAGGCTTCTGCCGCACGGGGGCTAGAGGACACCCCTTAAGTAGGCAGGAACCGCATACAAAAAAGATTTAAACAACAAAAGTATGCGCGAGTAAATATTTAATTGGCATTAATCACAATTACAACCGCGACACATCCAAACGGACGGAAAATACATAGAAAAAATAATGTGCTACAATAAACTGGAGTGATCAGGTCCACCTAGCTACATATAACATGTTTTCAATAACGTCGCATGCCAAGTGCGTTTCACAGGTTTTCCATCTAATGTCCCGAGATGGTACGCCCCGGTATTGTTTGCCTTCGCTACCCTGTATGGACCTTCCCAACGGGGGCCCAGTTTCCCAGTATCCTCCGCATGACTTGCGTCGTTCTGACGCCAAACCAAGTCACCGCACTTGTAAGAGCACGAACGCTGTAACATCCCGCCTTTTTCCGTTTACTTTTCCGTTTAACTATTTAAATCCCGTTATATGTTTATAACATCTTCCGTTAATACGCATTTCAAATTATCTCGTTCAGGTAATTTAACGCACCCGACTACAACTTGAGGGACTTGTTTTGCCAAAACCCCAAAATGGTGACTAGCACTTGACTAGTCAACCATCTTCCACCTCCATTTTTCATTTTCTTTTCTCTTTTCATTCTCTACTTTCATATTTTCTTTAAATTCATCAAAAAGCAAATCATCATCCATACTAAATCGATCAAGCTTTGAGCCAAACAAATTACATATTTGAACTCCTCATGATCTCCTCTTCGATTCCATACCAATCTCATTGCATTTGGGTAACTTTCTAAAATCACTAATTTTTGTGTTCTTGAGATTTTTGAGTTACAAGGTTGTTAATTAGTGTCTATGGCTCTAGTCTAACAAGATTATGTGTTTGAATTGCTTGATTTGTTGTTTGGAAGTAACTTGCATGAACTAGCAAAATGGGTGTGTTTAATCTTGAGTTTTAGATGATTAAATGTTGTTAAATGTTATAAATGCATGTATTAAATGTGTTCCTAGTGTTACTAGCTTTATTTTGATGTATAGGTTGCATGAGAAAACTCTAAGAACTTGTTTAGTGATTTTTGGTGGAATTGAGCTAGGGTTTAATGAACTTGAAATGATTATTTGATGCATTGATTGCCATGATTTGTTGTTAGTAAGTTGTTAGTTGTATTGTATGCTCAATTACCTACAAAATGGCATGTCATATGTATGCATTGAATGCCTAAATCATTAAATGTGCATTGGTGAGTTTGAAGCATTAATGTGTGCATTGAATGATCACTTGGTTTGAAAACTCGGTTGTTACAAATGAGGTTTTTGATTGATGAATTGTGTTTAGTTGCATTCTACGTCAAAAGAGCTTTCCAACGATATAAGGTGCGAGTCCTAAGTGTTAGCGGTTTGTGTTTTATGCACAAAAAGGTTTTGGATTGAGACTTGAACATTTGGGACTGGCCAGGCACCAGCACCCGGCCTTTGCCGCAGCGCGGCCCTTTCCTGTCGCGGCGCGACATATAAGGGGGCCAGGTTCTGACCTCCTTTTCCCAAATGTGAAAAATGTTTGGCCTGTTCTAGACCTCCAATTCACATGCAACTTGTTCTAACATGCTTATATATGAATAATTAGCATAGAAAATTTGTTCGGGACCCGACCCGAACATGTTGACTTTTTCGTTGACTTTGACCGACCAAAGTTTGACTTTTTGTCAAACTTAACCAATTGATTATGCAATCTTTCTAACTTGTTTCTATACATGTATCTTGCATGAAACTTGACTATTTGCTTCACATGCTTCATAATCGAGTCGTGTTGAGCCATAGGACTAATTGAGCAACTTTGACCCTTCGTGACTATCGTTATTGATACAACCTATTTGTTTAGGTCGAGACTAGCATTGTCCTTTGCGCACATTACTTGTTGAAGTACTTATTTACTCTTGCAATCAAAGGTGAGATCATAGTCCCATCCTTCAAACAACTTTTATGCTTTAAACTATGGGATGAGAAACATATACGTATCATACTTTTACACTTTGAACACAAGTACGAAAACGAACATTCCACGTACGGGTTTGAACAAAAAGCCTCAATTCAATTATCATTAGTTACACTTGCAGGGTGTAAACGTGAACTTATATTATGTGATCACATGGGCTTGACGAGCCTCATTCGGACGGTTCGCTACCGTTAGCGGATGAAATATATTTTCGGGTCTAGTGTATGTTCTAACACTACGCGAAGGGTGCAAAACAGTTAAGTTTGATAATTGGGTGCCCGCGAAACAAATAACAACTTTGGAATGCAAATGATTTAGATAATCATATTATATTAAATCTTGTGGTTCAAATGCAACGGTTACTAAAACACCTATGATTTCACCAACGTTTTCGTTGACAGTTTTCTATATGTTTTCTCAGGTCCTTGAAAGCTACTTGATACATGCTTCCGCACTCTTTTTGATACTTGCTTGGATGTCGAGTATACATGCATAGATGGAGCGTCTTTTGACTACTTTAAATTGTGTCGCATAGGTTTCATTCTTACGTTAAACATTGTAATGTAACTAGTCTTTCGAACTACATTTGTAAACTTGAAACATCCTTTTTCTTATAAAATAAATGCGACATATTTTGGTCAAAAGTCATAATAAAGACTTATGACCACGCAACGGGACCGAAGTAGTCGGCGCCGTCAAACATGATTTGGTCGGGTCGCTACAGATGGTATCAGAGCGTTGGTTGTAGGGATTTAGAGTTCATTGGTGTCAACCCCGAGTCATAGGGTACATTGGTGAGTCTAGACTACAACCGGCATATAGACTTGAAGTAAGAATTACTTGACTATTTGTGCATTTATACTCAAACGCTTCTACTCATATCTACTCTTATTTCATCTAAATCTCACGTTGTTTAATTTGATTGACACGCCACCTTGACTATATGAAATAATGTCGAATGCACATATGAATCAGGGTAATATAATTTCCGGGATTATATTACGGTGACTCATATGAACGTTCCGACATTATGACATAAAGAATTTAAGGCGAGTCAAGGAAAATTTTCTCTCTATCTTTATTCCATATCACGGTTAGTATTATTTAGAATACTAACCAACGGTATTCTTTTGTTTTGAAGGAACAATGCCTCCTCGTCGTGCACCACGCCGTGAAACACCCGAACAAGCTCTACAACGCATGATAGCCACCGCCGTAGATGCGGCCATGGCCGGTCACTCATCCAACAACAATAACAATAATAATAACAACAACCAAAACAACAACAACAACAACAACAACAACAACAACAACAACAACAATGGAGCCGGTAACTCAAACGAGGGATGCTCCTATAAAGCCTTCATGGGGTGCAAACCTCACACTTTTGATGGAACCGGGGGACCGGTTGTGCTCACCTGTAACGTCCTCCCAATAGGGTCTGGAAGAAACGTTACTAATATCAAATAAACCAACATATTATAATACGAGAACAATACTAAATGAGAAAATTTAACTTTATTGAGTACGCAGCGGAAAATGAAATGTCGTTACAATAATGGAAATAACGATAAAGTAATTGTTCATATGCAGAAGTAATAAATGCGATATCTCTTGATCCTAAGTCCAAGTAGCATCACATAAGTAGTAGATAAGAAAGCTTAAATCAAACAGCACCTGAGACAAAACATGCTAAAGTGTCAACCAAAAAGGTTGAGTGAAGTTCATAGGTTTAACAAAAGTAGTTATCGTTGTTTTTAGACCACAAGATTTAGTTGTAAAGTTGATCTCCCGCAGGATCAAAAAGTAGATCTCGCAGATCCAAAAGTTATGCCAGTGCGTGATATTTAGACTAAACGTTCAAGTTTGCCCCATGACAAGTTGTGTCTGTCCTTGTCGGTTTAAATTTCATTATCAAGTAATACAAAGACTGAGTCAAATGTATCGGGGACGTTACTCCCGATAGGCCTACCCCCAATAAATAAGCATGCCGCAGCACTTAAAAATATCACTGTAGGGACTTAGTCGGACGTAGCCGGGTATAGCATAGTTTTAGCAGTTGGTACTTGTGTCTAAATTGTAAATAGTAAAAGCAGCATGTGTCTCACCCCAAATAAGTTAAATAAGTTTGCTAGCAATAAAGAATGGGGCTATGAATTCACCTTAGTAAGTAGAGAGAGTTATTCCTCGGAATAGAGAGTTGAACGAGTGAGCAGGAAAGTCAACCTATTGACATTTAAGAGTAGTTAAGTGTTTTGCCCATGTTTAAGTTTAAGTATGTGTTTAAGTATAGTTTGTTTTACTAAGTTTCTATTCCTAGTAAGTTACTATTTTTATAAAGTTTCTATTTTTAGAAAGTTTCTTATTTTACTAAGTTTCTATGACTAGAGAGTTTCTACTTTTATGAGTGTTTCCATTTTAGGATACTTGCCGTATTAGATAAGCTTCCAATCACCCCTTTCCCTTCGAATGGCTAATTTAGATCTAGGGGCTTGAGCCATAGGACCCTTTAAATCGGAAATCCAAACCCTCTGCCTAGAATCTCGTAGAAACCATTCGTCAAGAAAGTTCGAAGATCTATACATCTCTAATACATATCCCAAAATGTTTTTGTGCTACAATATAATTAGTAGGTTATAGGTGCTAGTAATAGTAATAGTGTATACATGTTAAATACTAGTATAAGTAGTATTAGGGTTTCATTAATTAGGGTTAGTTAATTAAAGTAGTAATTAATAACTAGGGTTTAGTAATTAATGTCCTAGGGTTTCATAAATGTTTAGAGTTTAATTAATTAGGGTTTAAGAATTATAGTTTAGGTGTAATTAGGGTTTAAGGTTTTAATATGTATATGTATATATAATTCGTATATATATGTATATATATATAAATATTTTTTTTACATGTATATATGTATATATAAATCTAGGTGTGTTTATGTATATACTTATGAATAACAAGTTTATAATATGAATATGAATTATCAAAGATCAAAGTTTATGTAAATAGTTTAGGGTTTATGTTATACCTTTGAAGATTCAAAATAATTAACAAAGAAAAGATGAACACGATGAAGATGGAAGATCAAAGCCTTGAAAATCTTGAAGAACTCCTTGAAGATTCTTGAAGAACACGAAGAACAAGCTTGAAGATCCGAATACCACAAGAGAGGGAGAGGGAGAGATTGTTTTTGAGAGAGGATTTTGGTGTGATTTGTGAATGAGAAACTAGGTGTTTATATAGTGCAAGTATTAGAGTGTTAGTCAACATAAGAATGTTCTAATTAATGATTTTATTTTGTTTTATAATTTTTAGTCAACAATAGGTGGTACTAGTTTATAATTAGTCAACATAAGGATGTACTAGTTTACACTTTATTTTTAGTCAACATAAGGATGTAAGATTTTTTTAGTCTCATTATTATTACTATTATTATTATTATTATTTTTACATTTACTACATGATAAGTATTATTTTCTTTTTACTAATTCATGACTTGTATATATTTAGTTCCCAATTGTTTTATTATTTATATAAATGTCACTTTTTATTTATTACTTATAGGTTATTAGTTATAATATTACATAAATGCATAAATTTTAATTAGCAGTGAGTGTCGACTAACAGTTTATTATTTTCATCTTTTATTAACTTGTCAATTTTTGTACAAAGTTAATTAATATGTTTTCTAACTCTTAACACTTAACAATTGTTGATTAAAGTTTAATCATTAAGTTTTAATTATATTGTTTGGGCTTTTAATATTGGAAAAATATAGAATGGAAAAAATGAGGGTCGTTATAGTACCTCCCCGTTATTGAAAACTTCGTCCCGAAGTTTTTAGGTAGTTTCCTCGTTTGCATCAGCAGTTGAGAAGAGATGGGGATATTTCCGTTTCATATGGTCTTTGCGTTCCCAGGTATATTCGGGGCCTCTACGCGAATTCCAACGGACTTTAACGATAGGTATATTGCTTTTACGCGTTTGTTTGACCTCTCCTTCCATGATTTCTATAGGTTATTCAACGAAGTGCATTTTATCATTAATGCAAATATCATTCAAAATGATGATGTTATACAAGTCATTTCAGTAAATTGGATACATGAAATGTGTTATGAATAGTACTGAGCTCATTTAAAACCTTGAGCATTTTATGCCACAATATTAGGGCAGACAAACAGAGAGGAGTTCGTGAAAATCACAGTCATGAAATTTGATAGAGATCTTCATTGTTTACAACAAGAATATTTTAATGATGAATATAAGATGAAAAATAAAGTTTTATCACTATTGAATAATATGGATAAAACGATTCGTTTATAGGAAGAGTATAAACGAAGCTATCATAAAAGAGTGAAATGAGAAAATTAAATGTTCGCCTTAACTTTTGACGTAGTCACGATTGATTTCCGGAATTCAAGGAATTAAAGGAAATCTTCGTAATCTATAAGATTTGATTCTCCGGTATTTACGAAATTTTGAGATTTGTTTGATTAAATGCGGTGATTTGCCTCGATTGATGTGTTTGGAATTTTGCTATAAATTAGCTTCTTCCGTTTCATTATCTTCACCACTTCTATACTTTCTTTCTCAATTCAAACTTCTAAAAGATTAAGAAAATGCTAAATCCAGTTCTGATCCTGGTTATTATATTGACCATCTATGCAGTCATTCTTCTTTTTCTTTTACCGCCAGAGGAATCTGTTTACTTCTTCTATGCTCTTGGGGTTATAGTGTTTTTAATTATCCCGTGTCTTTATATTGCTATACGCATTGATATACACGGTTTGTAATTTCGGAGTCGTTATCGGGCTTTATATTTTCCCTTATATGTCGGAGCTTTATGTTTTTGTTTCTTCTTCCCGACTTCAAGTCAAGCGAGTAATGGTCCAGAATTCATAGGTATGAAGTTTTGAATGATCATAATATATAAAGTAGAAAGGAAAGGTAATAGCACGATTTGATTTGTCATATTACCAGAATATCCGAAAAAGACCGAATCATCAAGAAAAATATTTTCTTGATATGTTTAGAGGTTAAATAGAATGTAAGAGTAGTGTAACATGGCAAATGATGATTATAAAATCTATGAATCATCATCTTCCATTAAAAACTGAGCATGACTTACTGTAATATAATCACGTTGGCCTGACGTCATTATATTATATTAACTCATGCTTCAATTCCCAATCACTTCTTCAAAGCATTTATAATTTAAACTCGAATTTTACAGAATATAGAAACTAAAACAGTTTCCTTTATAAAGATATCGCAAAGAGATACTTAATTGCGGACATGAATCGTTATGAAGATATCTTCCGAAATATAGAGGATATTTATGATGATATTTTGGAATTTCTAAGTTCGAAAGTTGATGAAGAAAAATTTTCCGCAAGCTTTTAACATGACTTTGGAGCAAGATATTCTCTAAAGATTTCACCGGATTCAGAATTTCCTGGATTCTTTGAATATAGGGTTTGGCCCTTGTGTTTGTCCTTGGTCTCCTCCATGGTTAGCTCAATCCGTTTTTCAGTTCCAAATTTTCTTTTGAGCTTTTCCAACGTACCATTCTTTATTATCAAACTGTTGGCCCTTAAGACCATCTACAATTTTTCTGTTTCCTCTGCATTTAATGCAGCCATATTTGAATCATCGGTTATCAATCCGAAATGGTTTCAAGAAATTTCATTTTTAGATGATTAAACGCTGATTGCGATCGTCAAGATTCAAAGGATGTTTTCAAGAATTTTAAATTTGAAGTGTTTAAGCGTAAGATGCATCCATCAATGGATCTAACGGTTGACGAAGAAATGTTGTGATTTTCAAAAGTAAGGAATGGTAAGTTCGGTGGTTTGATTTGATAATTCATCATAGAATACGAATGAATATAATTCATGAATGTAGTGATCTTTAGGAAGATAACACTTGCTAAAGCTTTACTTAAGTTTCGATATGTCAAAATCAGAGTATGTAACTGAATTTGTATGAAAATGGTTTTTCTTTGGTGAACATATACATATATCATGTGAATGTAAGTAGTATAGTTAACAACTGCTGAATCAGAATGGAAGAATGTACAATGTAACATATTTATATGAGATATGAATATCTCTCGGGTTTTACCTACCCGTTAAAATATTTTTTTACAATTAATAGTTTGTACAAAAGAGAAGATATACGTTCATATATGTATTCTTCAGATGTAATCATGGTTTTAATGAGCTAATATAATATTAAACTCATTTGATTTGCTGTTGAAACGAGAATAAATAATCTCCAAAACCTTAGAGATTTCATAATTGTCGTGAAATATTTCGCTAATGAAGTTATGAATTAATACTTCATCGTTCATTGTTATTGATATACCTCGGTATATGATGTTGGTGCTCTTGGAATTCTTGTGAAATTCATAAGGCACTAATGATATTTTCTAGAAAGTTTCGAGTACATCGAAAATTAAAGTATACAATCAATCATATATTTGAGTAATACACTTGGTTTATTACGAAATGGAGTTTATTGTATTGAAGCAATGATTAACGATTGTTAAGTTATTAACAAAAGATGTACATCATAGCATATTGTGATATGAATTAACCATGTAGTACATACTAGTTAAGATTCACACGTAATAGCTTAGTACGAAAAGATTTATTATTGTTCCAATCCATATATATAAAGTATACATATGTAATTCTTCAGGAAGAATGAGTCAATACATCTTAACTCATTATTAATAATATTCCTTGGTATCTATGGGGCGTATGATGTTGATGTTTGAGGTACTGAGTGCGATGTTGAGGCGTGGAATGCGGATGTTGTCGTTGGTGAAGCTGGTGATGTTGGTGGTGATGTTGGTGGTGATGCTGATGGTACTGGTGGTACTGGTTATGCTGCTGGTGCTGCTGCTGGTGTTCGTAGGTTTCGCACCATATTCTCCAGAGCCACTACTCGAGCGCGAAGCTCGTTGACTTCTTCTATTATTCCGGGATGATTGGCGGTTCGGACAAGTGGATGAATAAGATCTAAAATTTTAGATATTATATATTCGTGACTGGATATCCTGGAAATGAGGGTGAAAATAGTGTTCCGAACGGGTTCGCCAGTAAGTGCTTCAGGTTCTTCACCAAGAGGTGAATTCGGTTGGTGGAAGGGATCACCTTCTTCTTGTCTCCATTGATTAAGTTTACTACGAACCCATCCCCAATTCATCCAAAATAGATGATGGCTGATTGGTTGGTTCATTCCGGTTACGCTGCCATTGGAGCTCGAAGAGTTCGAGGAATCCATATTATGTGTTTGGAATTAGGGTTTTTGATATGAGATTAGTTTTGAATACTGGATGATATATTCGTCTCCTCGAATACGTGTATATAGCAAAAAGATTTCCGTAATTTATGGAGGGAATTTAGGAAAAGTGTAAGACAAAATTTACTAGGATAGATACGATAAGATATAATAAGATATAATAAGATATGATGTGTCTTTACTTTAATAATGGCAGTATGACGTGTCGAGATCATAAAGTGATAAGTATGTAATCTAATTATCTTTTGATTAAAGACTTTCAATTCGTATACTGTGATAACCCAATGACATTTTTCAATTCGCAAACCGATGCATAAAGGCATAAGGCATATAGGTACGTGATATAACAGAGAGTTATATACGTTTGAGTGTGAGTAGTAACAATTATAAGAATTTCAAAATCATGGATAATATTTCATGTAATACATATGTAATACACATAACCATGATAGATGACTTATGAATGTCAAGAATTTCTGAAATCATTGTGTCGCATTTAGATGCGGTGGTGTAATTGGATAGTACTCAAGAAAGTGATCAGAGTTCTTAGATTAGCTCGTCATTCTAAGATAAGTAAAGTTTATAAAGTATAGTGTAGCATTTAACAGTTAAAGGCAACAATTAAAGGCACTATGGTCAAGAAAAGTTGTAGTCCTACATTAGGAAAGAGACTTTGATTAGAATCTTTAAGTCAAGTTTGGTAAAGCATGATTGTTAAGATTATAAGGCAATCCTAAGTGCTTTAAGTGTAAGGCAGGAAAGGTTATAGTTTCCTAGATTGCTAAGGCACCCTAGCTAGCAAGTAAGGCACACATAAAATTGCAATCCTGGTTCTCTATAACAGCCTGGTTATGCTCTGATACCAATCTGTAACGTCCTCCCAATAGGGTCTGGAAGAAACGTTACTAATATCAAATAAACCAACATATTATAATACGAGAACAATACTAAATGAGAAAATTTAACTTTATTGAGTACGCAGCGGAAAATGAAATGTCGTTACAATAATGGAAATAACGATAAAGTAATTGTTCATATGCAGAAGTAATAAATGCGATATCTCTTGATCCTAAGTCCAAGTAGCATCACATAAGTAGTAGATAAGAAAGCTTAAATCAAACAGCACCTGAGACAAAACATGCTAAAGTGTCAACCAAAAAGGTTGAGTGAAGTTCATAGGTTTAACAAAAGTAGTTATCGTTGTTTTTAGACCACAAGATTTAGTTGTAAAGTTGATCTCCCGCAGGATCAAAAAGTAGATCTCGCAGATCCAAAAGTTATGCCAGTGCGTGATATTTAGACTAAACGTTCAAGTTTGCCCCATGACAAGTTGTGTCTGTCCTTGTCGGTTTAAATTTCATTATCAAGTAATACAAAGACTGAGTCAAATGTATCGGGGACGTTACTCCCGATAGGCCTACCCCCAATAAATAAGCATGCCGCAGCACTTAAAAATATCACTGTAGGGACTTAGTCGGACGTAGCCGGGTATAGCATAGTTTTAGCAGTTGGTACTTGTGTCTAAATTGTAAATAGTAAAAGCAGCATGTGTCTCACCCCAAATAAGTTAAATAAGTTTGCTAGCAATAAAGAATGGGGCTATGAATTCACCTTAGTAAGTAGAGAGAGTTATTCCTCGGAATAGAGAGTTGAACGAGTGAGCAGGAAAGTCAACCTATTGACATTTAAGAGTAGTTAAGTGTTTTGCCCATGTTTAAGTTTAAGTATGTGTTTAAGTATAGTTTGTTTTACTAAGTTTCTATTCCTAGTAAGTTACTATTTTTATAAAGTTTCTATTTTTAGAAAGTTTCTTATTTTACTAAGTTTCTATGACTAGAGAGTTTCTACTTTTATGAGTGTTTCCATTTTAGGATACTTGCCGTATTAGATAAGCTTCCAATCACCCCTTTCCCTTCGAATGGCTAATTTAGATCTAGGGGCTTGAGCCATAGGACCCTTTAAATCGGAAATCCAAACCCTCTGCCTAGAATCTCGTAGAAACCATTCGTCAAGAAAGTTCGAAGATCTATACATCTCTAATACATATCCCAAAATGTTTTTGTGCTACAATATAATTAGTAGGTTATAGGTGCTAGTAATAGTAATAGTGTATACATGTTAAATACTAGTATAAGTAGTATTAGGGTTTCATTAATTAGGGTTAGTTAATTAAAGTAGTAATTAATAACTAGGGTTTAGTAATTAATGTCCTAGGGTTTCATAAATGTTTAGAGTTTAATTAATTAGGGTTTAAGAATTATAGTTTAGGTGTAATTAGGGTTTAAGGTTTTAATATGTATATGTATATATAATTCGTATATATATGTATATATATATAAATATTTTTTTTACATGTATATATGTATATATAAATCTAGGTGTGTTTATGTATATACTTATGAATAACAAGTTTATAATATGAATATGAATTATCAAAGATCAAAGTTTATGTAAATAGTTTAGGGTTTATGTTATACCTTTGAAGATTCAAGATAATTAACAAAGAAAAGATGAACACGATGAAGATGGAAGATCAAAGCCTTGAAAATCTTGAAGAACTCCTTGAAGATTCTTGAAGAACACGAAGAACAAGCTTGAAGATCCGAATACCACAAGAGAGGGAGAGGGAGAGATTGTTTTTGAGAGAGGATTTTGGTGTGATTTGTGAATGAGAAACTAGGTGTTTATATAGTGCAAGTATTAGAGTGTTAGTCAACATAAGAATGTTCTAATTAATGATTTTATTTTGTTTTATAATTTTTAGTCAACAATAGGTGGTACTAGTTTATAATTAGTCAACATAAGGATGTACTAGTTTACACTTTATTTTTAGTCAACATAAGGATGTAAGATTTTTTTAGTCTCATTATTATTACTATTATTATTATTATTATTTTTACATTTACTACATGATAAGTATTATTTTCTTTTTACTAATTCATGACTTGTATATATTTAGTTCCCAATTGTTTTATTATTTATATAAATGTCACTTTTTATTTATTACTTATAGGTTATTAGTTATAATATTACATAAATGCATAAATTTTAATTAGCAGTGAGTGTCGACTAACAGTTTATTATTTTCATCTTTTATTAACTTGTCAATTTTTGTACAAAGTTAATTAATATGTTTTCTAACTCTTAACACTTAACAATTGTTGATTAAAGTTTAATCATTAAGTTTTAATTATATTGTTTGGGCTTTTAATATTGGAAAAATATAGAATGGAAAAAATGAGGGTCGTTATATCACCCGATGGTTTGAGCAAACGGAAGCCGTCTTTAGCATAAGTGGTTGTCGGGACCAAGACAAGGTCAAATACTCCACTCACACTTTCGCCGGTGTCGCTCTTACATGGTGGAATACTTATGTACAATCGGTGGGTACCGATGAAGCTCACGCCCTCTCTTGGGCCGATTTAAGGGAAAAGATGGTCATCGAATATTTCCCTCGCGAAGAAACCCGAAAGCTCGAACAAGAGCTAAGAACCTTGGAGGCGGTCGGAAACGATCTCAATGCCTATAATCAACGATTCGCCGAACTATCCTTGATGTGCCCAAACCTCGTGAACCCCGAATCTCAAAGGGTCGAACTTTATATGTATGGTCTTCCAAAGAGCATCAAACAAGGGGTGATGTCATCCAAACCCGCTAACCTACAACAAGCTTTGAACATGGCCCGCCAATTGATCGAAACGGTTGACGAAATCGTAGTACCGGCGCCTAAAGCCGAGGACAAGTCGGGTAACAACAAAAGAAAATGGGAAGCCCCTCAATCAAGCAACAACTACAACAACAACTTCACCAAAAAGCCTTTCACCTCCGACGCCAAGAAAAGTTATGGCGGAAATAAACCCTTTTGCAACAAATGCCACAAACACCACTATGGTGAATGTAGCAATCTATTTTGCCACCGGTGCCAAAGGGGTGGTCATGTGGCCAACGATTGTAGAAGTGCCGCCCCCGTCGCTCAAAAGGTGCCCAATGCACCAAAATCGGGTACTTGTTATGAATGTGGCCAAACGGGTCATTTTAGAAATGCCTATCCGAAGAAGAAAGCCAACCCAAACACACGCGGCCGAGCTTTCAACATCAACACCGAGGAAGCCCGAGATGACAATGAATTAGTCACGGGTACGTTTCTCCTCAACAACACTTATGTTACTTGTTTATTCGATTCGGGTACCGATAAGAGTTTTGTATCCAAGACTTTGACTCATTCTTTTAGCACTCCACCACTTCCACTAGATACCACTTATACCATTGAAGTGGCTAACGGGAAACTATTAAGTGCCGACACATATTACCGGGGGTGTACGTTAAACATTTTGGGTAAGGAATTTGAAATTGACTTGATACCCATGGAACTAGGAAGCTTTGATGTAATAATCGGTATGAATTGGTTAGTCAAAACGAAATCTCACATCCTTTGTGATCTTAACGCAATCCGAATTCCTATCGAGAATGGTGAACCTTTGATTGTTTATGGCGATAAGAGTTGCACCAGACTCAACCTCGTTTCGTGCCTTAAAGTTAGAAAACTACTCCGTAAGGGTTGTTTTGCGATCCTTGCCCACGTTAAGAAAGTCGAGTCCGATGAGAAGCATATCGATGATGTGCCTATTGTTAGTGACTTTTTCGATGTATTTCCCGACGAATTGCCGGGTCTTCCACCCCATCGACCGGTTGAATTCCAAATCGATCTTATTCCGGGAGCCGCACCCGTAGCACGTGCACCATATAGACTCGCTCCATCCGAAATGCAAGAATTGCAAAGTCAAATCCAAGAACTACTTGATTGTGGTTTTATCCAACCTAGCCATTCACCTTGGGGCGCTCCGATTTTGTTTGTTAAAAAGAAAGACGGATCCCTACGAATGTGCATTGATTATCGTGAACTAAACAAATTGACGGTTAAGAACCGATATCCTCTTCCTCGCATCGATGACCTCTTTGATCAATTACAAGGGTCTTGCGTATATTCAAAAATCGATCTCCGCTCGGGTTATCATCAATTAAGGGTTAAGGGGGAAGATGTCTCCAAAACCGCTTTCCGAACTCGTTATGGTAGTTATGAATTTCTTGTAATGCCATTTGGTCTCACTAACGCACCGGCGGTGTTCATGGATCTTATGAACCGCGTGTGCAAACCGTATCTTGACAAATTCGTTATCGTGTTCATCGATGATATTTTGGTCTATTCAAAAAGCGAAGAAGAACACGAGGAACACCTCCGACTTGTGCTTGAACTTTTAAGACAAGAAAGACTCTATGCTAAATTCTCCAAGTGTGAATTTTGGTTGAAGGAAGTTCAATTTTTTGGTCATGTTGTAAGTGACCAAGGTATTAAATTCGATCCATCAAAAATCGAAGCCATTAGTAAATGGGAAACTCCTACTACTCCGACTCACATTCGTCAATTCTTGGGTCTCGCCGGGTACTATCGTAGATTCATCGAAAACTTCTCTTTGGTTGCACGTCCTCTAACCGCATTAACTCACAAGGGAAAGAAATTCATTTGGGCAACCGAGCAAGAATCCGCGTTCCAAATCTTGAAGACAAAGCTTACCGCCGCTCCTATCTTGTCACTTCCCGAAGGCAACGATGATTTTGTTGTGTATTGCGACCCCTCGAAACATGGTTTTGGGTGTGTGTTGATGCAACGAACGAAAGTCATTTCTTATGCTTCTCGACAACTCAAAATTCATGAACGAAACTACACGACACATGATCTCGAACTCGGAGCCGTTGTCTTTGCACTTAAAATGTGGAGACACTATCTTTATGGAACCAAGAGTACTATCTTTACCGATCACAAAAGTCTCCAACACATCTTCGATCAAAAGCAACTAAACATGAGACAACGAAGGTGGATTGAAACCTTAAACGATTACGATTGCGAACTTCGTTACCATCCCGGGAAGGCAAACATAGTAGCCGATGCCTTAAGTCGAAAAGAAAGAGCGGTGCCTCTTCGTGTCCGAGCCTTAAACATCACCATCCACACCAACCTTAATAGCCAAATTCGGGTAGCCCAAGATGAGGCTCTCAAGGATGAAAACGTTTCACACGAGCTCTTGAACATTCTCGTCTCTCGATTCGAAACTAAGGAAACCGGACTCCGATATTTCGCCGGAAGGATTTGGGTGCCTAGTTATGGGAACCTACGAAGTCTCATTTTAGATGAAGCCCATAAGTCACGATACTCGATCCACCCCGGTGCCAATAAGATGTACCACGACCTTAAACAACAATATTGGTGGCCGAACATCAAAAGGGACGTAGCTACTTATGTTTCCAAGTGTTTGACATGTTCCAAAGTCAAAGCCGAACACCAAAGACCGTCCGGACTACTTCAACAACCCGAGATCCCGCAATGGAAGTGGGAAAGGATAACGATGGATTTTATCACCAAACTACCAAAAACGACGGGCGGTTATGATACCATTTGGGTTATTGTTGACCGTCTCACCAAATCCGCACACTTTCTTGCCATGAAGGAGACCGACAAAATGGAGAAACTTGCGCAACTTTACATTAAAGAAATCGTAGCCCGACATGGTGTACCTTTATCGATTATCTCTGACCGAGATGGCCGTTTTGTTTCTAGATTTTGGCGTACCTTGCAAGAAGTGTTGGGAAAGAGTTTAGACATGAGCACCGCATATCATCCTCAAACCGATGGACAAAGCGAACGTACAATTCAAACCTTGGAGGACATGTTACGAGCTTGCGTGGTTGATTTTGGAAAAGCTTGGGACAAGCACTTACCTCTCGCCGAGTTCTCTTACAACAATAGTTATCACGCGAGTATTAAAGCCGCACCTTTTGAAGCGCTATACGGCCGAAAATGTCGTTCACCTCTTTGTTGGGCCGAGGTAGGCGACGTGCAAATCACCGGACCCGAACTCATTCAAGAAACCACCGAGAAGATCGTACAAATTCGAGATAGGCTCCGGATGGCCCGGAGTCGTCAAAAGTGCTACACCGACAAAAGACGCAACGACCTCGAATTTCAAGTCGGTGACCGAGTAATGTTAAAAGTTGCACCTTGGAAAGGTGTAATCCGTTTTGGGAAACGTGGGAAGCTAAATCCGCGGTATATTGGTCCTTTCGAAATCTTGGAGCGTATTGGAAACGTTGCTTATCGTTTAGATCTTCCGCCTCAATTGAACTCCGTTCATCCTACCTTCCATGTATCTAACTTGAAAAAGTGTCTTGCCGAACCCGATATCGTCATCCCTCTCGAGGAACTTACTATTGATGACAAGCTTCATTTCGTGGAGGAACCGGTTGAAATTGTGGACACCTCCGTCAAGACATTGAAACAAAGCCGAATCCCGATTGTTAAAGTCCATTGGAACACCAAAAGAGGACCCGAGTTTACTTGGGAAAGGCAAGATCAAATGCAAAAGAAATACCCTCATTTATTCCCAATTCCGGAAACGCAGGATTCCGAGGAAGAAACAACGACTACTACGCCTACTTAAATTTCGGGACGAAATTTCTTTTAAGGAGTAGGTAATGTAACATCCCGCCTTTTTCCGTTTACTTTTCCGTTTAACTATTTAAATCCCGTTATATGTTTATAACATCTCCCGTTAATACGCGTTTCAAATTATCTCGTTCAGGTAATTTAACGCACCCGACTACAACTTGAGGGACTTGTTTTGCCAAAACCCCAAAATGGTGACTAGCACTTGACTAGTCAACCATCTTCCACCTCCATTTTTCATTTTCTTTTCTCTTTTCATTCTCTACTTTCATATTTTCTTTAAATTCATCAAAAAGCAAATCATCATCCATACTAAATCGATCAAGCTTCGAGCCAAACAAATTACATATTTGAACTCCTCGTGATCTCCTCTTCGATTCCATACCAATCTCATTGCATTTGGGTAACTTTCTAAAATCACTAATTTTTGTGTTCTTGAGATTTTTTGAGTTACAAGGTTGTTAATTAGTGTCTATGGCTCTAGTCTAACAATATTATGTGTTTGAATTGCTTGATTTGTTGTTTGGAAGTAACTTGCATGAACTAGCAAAATGGGTGTGTTTAATCTTGAGTTTTAGATGATTAAATGTTGTTAAATGTTATAAATGCATGTATTAAATGTGTTCCTAGTGTTACTAGCTTCATTTTGATGTATAGGTTGCATGAGAAAACTCTAAGAAATTGTTTAGTGATTTTTGGTGGAATTGAGCTAGGGTTTAATGAACTTGAAATGATTATTTGATGCATTGATTGCCATGATTTGTTGTTAGTAAGTTGTTAGTTGTATTGTATGCTCAATTACCTACAAAATGGCATGTCATATGTATGCATTGAATGCCTAAATCATTAAATGTGCATTGGTGAGTTTGAAGCATTAATGTGTGCATTGAATGATCACTTGGTTTGAAAACTCGGTTGTTACAAATGAGGTTTTTGATTGATGAATTGTGTTTAGTTGCATTCTACGTCAAAAGAGCTTTCCAACGATATAAGGTGCGAGTCCTAAGTGTTAGCGGTTTGTGTTTTATGCACAAAAAGGTTTTGGATTGAGACTTGAACATTTGGGACTGGCCAGGCACCAGCACCCGGCCTTTGCCGCGGCGCGGCCCTTTCCTGTCGCGGCGCGACATATAAGGGGGCCAGGTTCTGACCTCCTTGTCCCAAATGTGAAAAATGTTTGGCCCGTTCTAGACCTCCAATTCACATGCAACTTGTTCTAACATGCTTATATATGAATAATTAGCATAGAAAATTTGTTCGGGACCCGACCCGAACATGTTGACTTTTTCGTTGACTTTGACCGACCAAAGTTTGACTTTTTGTCAAACTTAACCAATTGATTATGCAATCTTTCTAACTTGTTTCTATACATGTATCTTGCATGAAACTTGACTATTTGCTTCACATGCTTCATAATCGAGTCGTGTTGAGCCATAGGACTAATTGAGCAACTTTGACCCTTCGTGACTATCGTTATTGATACAACCTATTTGTTTAGGTCGAGACTAGCATTGTCCTTTGCGCACATTACTTGTTGAAGTACTTATCTACTCTTGCAATCAAAGGTGAGATCATAGTCCCATCCTTCAAATAACTTTTATGCTTTAAACTATGGGATGAGAAACATATACGTATCATACTTTTACACTTTGAACACAAGTACGAAAACAAACATTCCACGTACGGGTTTGAACAAAAAGCCTCAATTCAATTATCATTAGTTACACTTGCAGGGTGTAAACGT
Source organism: Rutidosis leptorrhynchoides (assembly GCF_046630445.1). NCBI lineage: Eukaryota > Viridiplantae > Streptophyta > Magnoliopsida > Asterales > Asteraceae > Rutidosis > Rutidosis leptorrhynchoides. Next base: position 208,839,704 of record NC_092340.1, read on the forward strand.
GAACTTATATTATGTGATCACATGGGCTTGACGAGCCTCATTCGGACGGTTCGCTACCGTTAGCGGATGAAATATATTTTCGGGTCTAGTGTATGTTCTAACACTACGCGAAGGGTGCAAAACAGTTAAGTTTGATAATTGGGTGCCCGCGAAACAAATAACAACTTTGGAATGCAAATGATTTAGATAATCATATTATATTAAATCTTGTGGTTCAAATGCAACGGTTACTAAAACACCTATGATTTCACCAACGTTTTCGTTGACAGTTTTCTATATGTTTTCTCAGGTCCTTGAAAGCTACTTGATACATGCTTCCGCACTCTTTTTGATACTTGCTTGGATGTCGAGTATACATGCATAGATGGAGCGTCTTTTGACTACTTTAAATTGTGTCGCATAGGTTTCATTCTTACGTTAAACATTGTAATGTAACTAGTCTTTCGAACTACATTTGTAAACTTGAAACATCCTTTTTCTTATAAAATAAATGCGACATATTTTGGTCAAAAGTCATAATAAAGACTTATGACCACGCAACGGGACCGAAGTAGTCGGCGCCGTCAAACATGATTTGGTCGGGTCGCTACAGATGGTATCAGAGCGTTGGTTGTAGGGATTTAGAGTTCATTGGTGTCAACCCCGAGTCATAGGGTACATTGGTGAGTCTAGACTACAACCGGCATATAGACTTGAAGTAGGAATTACTTGACTATTTGTGCATTTATACTCAAACGCTTCTACTCATATCTACTCTTATTTCATCTAAATCTCACGTTGTTTAATTTGATTGACACGCCACCTTGACTATATGAAATAATGTCGAATGCACATATGAATCAGGGTAATATAATTTCCGGGATTATATTACGGTGACTCATATGAACGTTCCGACATTATGACATAAAGAATTTAAGGCGAGTCAAGGAAAATTTTCTCTCTATCTTTATTCCATATCACGGTTAGTATTATTTAGAATACTAACCAACGGTATTCTTTTGTTTTGAAGGAACAATGCCTCCTCGTCGTGCACCACGCCGTGAAACACCCGAACAAGCTCTACAACGCATGATAGCCACCGCCGTAGATGCGGCCATGGCCGGTCACTCATCCAACAACAATAACAATAATAATAACAACAACCAAAACAACAACAACAACAACAACAACAACAACAACAACAACAATGGAGCCGGTAACTCAAACGAGGGATGCTCCTATAAAGCCTTCATGGGGTGCAAACCTCACACTTTTGATGGAACCGGGGGACCGGTTGTGCTCACCCGATGGTTTGAGCAAACGGAAGCCGTCTTTAGCATAAGTGGTTGTCGGGACCAAGACAAGGTCAAATACTCCACTCACACTTTCGCCGGTGTCGCTCTTACATGGTGGAATACTTATGTACAATCGGTGGGTACCGATGAAGCTCACGCCCTCTCTTGGGCCGATTTAAGGGAAAAGATGGTCATCGAATATTTCCCTCGCGAAGAAACCCGAAAGCTCGAACAAGAGCTAAGAACCTTGGAGGCGGTCGGAAACGATCTCAATGCCTATAATCAACGATTCGCCGAACTATCCTTGATGTGCCCAAACCTCGTGAACCCCGAATCTCAAAGGGTCGAACTTTATATGTATGGTCTTCCAAAGAGCATCAAACAAGGGGTGATGTCATCCAAACCCGCTAACCTACAACAAGCTTTGAACATGGCCCGCCAATTGATCGAAACGGTTGACGAAATCGTAGTACCGGCGCCTAAAGCCGAGGACAAGTCGGGTAACAACAAAAGAAAATGGGAAGCCCCTCAATCAAGCAACAACTACAACAACAACTTCACCAAAAAGCCTTTCACCTCCGACGCCAAGAAAAGTTATGGCGGAAATAAACCCTTTTGCAACAAATGCCACAAACACCACTATGGTGAATGTAGCAATCTATTTTGCCACCGGTGCCAAAGGGGTGGTCATGTGGCCAACGATTGTAGAAGTGCCGCCCCCGTCGCTCAAAAGGTGCCCAATGCACCAAAATCGGGTACTTGTTATGAATGTGGCCAAACGGGTCATTTTAGAAATGCCTATCCGAAGAAGAAAGCCAACCCAAACACACGCGGCCGAGCTTTCAACATCAACACCGAGGAAGCCCGAGATGACAATGAATTAGTCACGGGTACGTTTCTCCTCAACAACACTTATGTTACTTGTTTATTCGATTCGGGTACCGATAAGAGTTTTGTATCCAAGACTTTGACTCATTCTTTTAGCACTCCACCACTTCCACTAGATACCACTTATACCATTGAAGTGGCTAACGGGAAACTATTAAGTGCCGACACATATTACCGGGGGTGTACGTTAAACATTTTGGGTAAGGAATTTGAAATTGACTTGATACCCATGGAACTAGGAAGCTTTGATGTAATAATCGGTATGAATTGGTTAGTCAAAATGAAATCTCACATCCTTTGTGATCTTAACGCAATCCGAATTCCTATCGAGAATGGTGAACCTTTGATTGTTTATGGCGATAAGAGTTGCACCAGACTCAACCTCGTTTCGTGCCTTAAAGTTAGAAAACTACTCCGTAAGGGTTGTTTTGCGATCCTTGCCCACGTTAAGAAAGTCGAGTCCGATGAGAAGCATATCGATGATGTGCCTATTGTTAGTGACTTTAAATTGTGTCGCATTGGTTTCATTCGTACGTTAAACATTGTAATGTAACTAGTCTTTCGAACTACATTTGTAAACTTGAAACATCCTTTTTCTTATAAAATAAATGCGACATATTTTGGTCAAAAGTCATAATAAAGACTTATGACCACGCAACGGGACCGAAGTAGTCGGCGCCGTCAAACATGATTTGGTCGGGTCGCTACAAACGCACACGCTGATTATAGTACTTTGCAATTTTTTGCTTGTTATTTGCTTCGTTGACAGCCGCAGAGATTCTGCGCTCTTCCAGCAAATTAAGATTTTCCCACAAAGCTTCAGAGTTATTTTGCTCATCAAAATTTTGTATGCGGAACGTTGGTACCCCAATTTCTGCGGGTACAATAGCTTCTGATCCATAGACCAAACTGAACGGGGTCTCACCAGTGCTTGCTTTGGGTGTTGTTCTATGCGCCCATAAAACCTTCGGTAGTTCATCCACCCAACCAACGCGACCATGACCCAACCTAGCTTTGATTCCAGCTACTATATCCCGGTTGGTCACTTCGCACTGGCCATTCGCCTACGGATGCGCAACAGATGTAAAAGTTTGCTTAATATTAAGCTCCGCGCACCAGCTGCGAAAAGGGTCACCCGCGAACTGCGTACCGTTATCACTAACAATTTCGTTTGGTATACCAAATCGACAGACGATGTCTTCCCATACAAAATTTTGCACCCTTTTTCCTGATATTGCTGCCAGCGGTCTCGCTTCGACCCACTTTGTGAAATAGTCGATTGCAACAATCAAGAATTTGATGTTTCCTGCGTGTGCATAATGTGCGTAAGGTACTGATGTGAGTAACATGTTTAGAAAATAAATGATAAAATTACCTCGGCCTTTTGGGAATGGTCCGACTATGTCGATTGCCCATTTGCAGAATGGCCATGGTGAGGAGACTGGTATCATCGGATGCGCAGGTGCTCTGCTAATAGGTGCATGTATTTGGCATGATTCACATTGCTTAACTATGCGCGCAGTATCCGCGTACATGGTGGGCCAATAATATCCTAGCCGCATTATTTTTGACACAATGGACCTGTGCCCCGAATGGAGTGCGCATGCACCTTCATGCACCTCGCGTACAACTTCCTCTGCCTCTTTCGGGCCAATGCACCTTAAGTGCGGTCCCAAATAATTCTTTCGATATAGGACGTCACCCTCAAGGGCATACAGCGGTGCCTTAACGCGGACTTTCTTTGCAGCAGCGGAATCCGCAGGAGATGTGCCATCCCGCAGAAAAGCCACAATGGGCGTCATCCATGTTGAGCATGATTCCTCAACTGGTGCCACTAAAGGCATCATAACAATGGATTTCGCATTGAGTTCTTCTATTAGAACTTTCTTCCCCATATGATCAAAAGCCAAGGCAGCCAGTTTGCTTAGCGCATCCGCCTTCTTATTTTGCCCACGCATTACGTGGGAGATTTGAAAAGCTTCAAATTGGTCAGCGAGGTTGTGAACAAGCGATAGATATTGCTGCATGGCTATGTCATGCGCTTCGAAATCTCCGCTGACTTGACTGCATACTAGCTTTGAATCCACATAAGCGTGCAAAATTTTAACATTTAACCTATGCGCAATGCGCATACCTGCTAACAGAGCCTCACACTCTGCTTCGTTGTTCGTAACAGCAAAATTAAACCGCAGTGCGTATGTATGCTCTTCGCCATCTGGGCCTGTTAAAATTATACCCGCACCTGCACCAGATGCGCTGCACGCACCATCGGTGTACAATTCCCATGGTGTCAATGTTGGTGCAGGTGGATCCTGATGTTCTGCTGACGCCTCGACATCCGCAGGTAATTCTGCTAGGTAATCAGCAAGTATTTGACCCTTAACCGCACTTCGCGAAGAGAAATTTATTTCATGTTCACCTAATTCAACTGCCCACTTAGCCATTCGGCCAGAAATCTCAGGCTTGTAACACCTGAAAGAAAAATGATCGCGTTAGTCAATGCGGTAACCCCGGTCATTGCCGCAAAGTAGGTGTTTACCAACCTGTTTGATTGGTTGATCAGTTAGAACCACGATTGGATGTGCTTGAAAATATCGGCGCAAACGCCGCGCCGTATGGACCAGCGCATATACAAGCTTTTCTATTGGTGAGTAGTTTACTTCGCTTGATGTCAGCGTCTTGCTTACGAAGTAGACCGGAATTTGCGTCTGAGAAAAACCTCAGTCGTTAAATATCTGCGATATAAATAAAGCATGTAAATTAATGGATTACCTTTCCGCGATCCGCGATGAGGACTGAGCTGACAGCTTCCTTCGATGCCGCGAGGTACAGCGTTAGCGTTTCTCCTGATACTGGCGCAGTAAGTGTTGGTAATTCTGCAAGCACCTTTTTCATCTCCTGAAAGACTGATTCTGCTTCCTGAGTCCATACAAAGTCTTTTTTCTTCAAACAATTTTTCAAAGTATTGAAGAATGGTAACTGTCGTTCTGCGGCTTTCGACAGAAACTGCGTGATAGTCGCAAGCTTCCCCGTTAGACTCTGCACATCTTTCTTTGTCTTCAGAGATGGAAAATTATCAATGGCTTCAATCTTTTTGGGATTGGCCTTGATACCCCGCGCTGTCACCACATGACCTAAAAACTTGCCTTCCTCTTCCCCAAAACTACATTTAAGCGGGTTAAGCTTCATGTTGATCCTGCGCAGAGATGCAAACGTTTCTAGGATGTCTGTGAGCATGTCTTCTTCGGTGTTACTTTTAATTACCAAGTCGTCGACGTACGCTTCAAGATTTCTACCGATTTGGTGCTTGAATGCTACGTCAATTACACGCTGATAGGTCGAGCCAGCATTCTTTAAACCGAAAGGCATCTTCGTGTAACAATAAATACCCTGCGGTGTATGAAAAGCAGTCTTGTCCTCATCTTCCGCAGCCATTAAGATTTAGTGATAACCCTTGTATGCGTCCAAAAAACACTTGTACCTGAATCCCGACAGTGATTCTACCTTCCAATCTATCTCCGGGAGAGGGTAGTTGTCCTTAGGACATGCCTTATTAATGTCTTTGAAATCAACGCACATTCGCCAGTTACCGTCAGCCTTTTTTACCAACACAGGATTTGCAACCATATCTGATAACGCACTTCCCGCAGAATGTTTGCTTTGACAAGGTTGTCCACCTCTGCGCACAACCAATCACTGGTGTCAATGATGGATTAACGTTTAACTTATGTTTCGCAATATCCCGCGGAACCCCTGTCATGTCTGACTCGCGCCATGCGAAAATATCTGCGTTAGCTGACAGTATTCCATGCAACTTGCCCTTCGTTTCGGCTGACAAGCCTGCGCCGATTTTAATTCGCTTATCCGGATGCAAGCGGTTTGCTATTACTGCACAGTTTGCAAGTTGCTCTCCTACGCTAGGAGCGCTTACAGACGCAACAGAGCCACACAGCTAAGTTGATTGATGTGACGCAACTGTGGTAACGCCTCCTACTGTGGGAAACTTAATCAAACCATGCACTACCGATGGGATAATGTTAAAATGCCGTATGAAATTTCTCCCTAGCAGTGCGTTATATCGTGAAGTTGAAAGAACCACATAAAAATCGACCAATTCACGCCTGATCATCTGCGGGTTCCTGTCATCCGCAAGCTCTATCATTAACTCTATTCGGCCTAGCCGCCACGAGTTTTCTCCAGAAAACCCTGATAGCGTAATATCAGGCTGGCGTAACTGCGCTTTGACTTCTGCCGGAAGGAAGCGATAACAATGCTCATACATAATATCGACACCGCTGCCAGTGTCAACATGCATGCGCTTAACCTGGATTCCGCAATCGGGGATGCGACACTTGATGATAATGGGCTCATTAATAGAATCAATTGACATTACAGGAGGGAAAGTGATCGGGAGAAGCTCCCAATCCTGGTGATCGTTGTACTTTCTCCGCTGGCTGATTTTCTCTGCGTCAACCATGTTAATGGTTAAGTCAGCATTTTTCGCTTTGTCAACTTTCTGCCACGCGAACGTCTTAGACTTCGAAGCCTCTTCTGCGGCCTTTCCCTTGTCCTTTTTAGGTAGTTTTAGATGATCCAATTTGCCCGCGCGAAGCGCTTCTAGAACCCGTTCCATCAAGTTTTTACACCGATTGGTGTCGTGACCATAATCGTCATGAAATTCACAATACTTTATTTTATCCCGCTTGCCAAATTCTGTAAGTGGAGTTGGAACCGCGAAGGTCGCGCATACTGGATCCGTTGCCAAAATTTCCTTGGGCGTTTTGGACAAACTTTTGAGTAGCGCATAGTTCTGATTATTGATGCCGCGCTGATTATTGTTTCGATAATTGCCACTTGATTTCCCTTTATCATGTGATGACCCGGAGATTTCCGAACAAATTTAAACTTTAACCTTTATATATATTCGACACGATAAGCAAATCTGTAATGATTGAGTCTCGAAAGTTTTGAAATTATATTCATTTAAATAAATACCCTTTGGCCATGCCAAACGATTCACGAACAATTACGTGTAAATAAATATATATGTATATATACATGTGTGCTTATTAGATTGACATATATTATAAAACATTGAACGGATTAGTTGATATGAATATAAGCTATGAGATCTATTTTATGAATTTAGAAATGTTATCAAGGTATTGAATGAATAATACTTTTTACGAACGTATTTGTTCGATGTAAGTTTATCGATGAGATTAAAAGATAATATCAAATGATTGAATTATCAGATACATTGAATTATGATTAAGAGTATCTGTTATGAGATCCACTTTGAATTAGGAAACCTTTATTTTTAACGATATTCGGAATATTTGGTAAAGTGATTTCGGGTAGGAACAAAAGTGTTATTATTGAGGATTAGACAAAGGTTGGTGGAGAATTGAATTTTATAATATTAGATTGATTTACCTTCAACATGCGAAAACGTTTTTCGATATAATAGAACCTGATTATTTGAGTCGTTAGATGTTAAGATATATTAGTTAGAAAGTTTAAAGAAATTAAACTAGACGTTGGTGCATATATGGATTATATCAAATTAAGTTTGAAGTGTAAACGTAACGTGTTAGAAGATTTTCTAAACGGATTTAAAGTAAACTTTTGAATTAGTGTTAGTTTGAAAAAAAACTAAGTATTATATTATTACTTTAACATTTCCATTACACGATACGTACGAGTTTATATTTTTTAAAATGAAAATATATATATACTTTTCGAAGTGATAAATTTATAATATCAAGTTAGTCATAAAACGTTTTGATATTAAACTAATATTAATAAATAGGCTTTGATAAATAACAAGATTATGAATTATAAAAGTAAATGACCAAAACACTCAAAAGATTAAGTTACACTTTGAGTGGGTTAGTTTTTAATTAATTTAAGTCTAGTTACTAATAAAGGTACATGTCACAAAACGTTTATTTTAAAATAAAATATTTTGACAAACAACGAGACTTTATTTTATAGAAGGAAATGATCACAACGCTCAACTTTATAAGTCATATTTTTATAAAAGTAATTCATTGCTATGTAAGCTTAATTTTTGTAAAAGGTACACGTCACGTAACATAAAGGGCTAGTTTTCTAAACGTACGAAAGTGCGCCCGAAAAACAGAAAGTGGTACATGAGTCGTGAGACCACGACCGTGTCATTTTTGTAAAAATTATATTTTTACCATGAGCGTAAATATAATATAATATTTAATTAATTCTAAAGATTAAATATATTATATATAAAATAATATATATATACATTATGTAAAAGAATGATACGTGTGATATTATGTTAAAAATGAGTGTCGACAAAGTTAAATCATGCGTATGAGCTGGATAAAGCATGGGGAGTAGGTGAGGTTCAAGTCCCATAAATAATCGAATTCTGGTTCTACGAGCTCAAATATCCATCTATCTTTCACGATACTCTCTCTATATATTATATTTATTATTATTATTATTAAAATTATTATTATTAATCCTAATATTATTATTGTAATATGGTGTTATTATTAGTATTAGTATTATTAGTATTATACATAAAATATTACGACGAAGTCATGAGCGGGTCATTTCAAGACAAGTTTTATGAGTAGGATAGGGCTAAGGAAATTATGAGTTATGGCTATGGAGGTGATGGGTATGGTTCATAGGTATGCCCGTGAGGTCAATTTAGTGTTTGTCATCTCCGTTGCGTCTACGTACCTTTCCTACAATATTGAACCTCAATATTGATACGTGAGCACTCATAACTTAACTTTTATTTATCAATAGTGTATCCCTGACTAGTGCTCGAGAAAATAGAATTATGCATGCTTGTATATTTGATATTGCCCCTAAATAGGTTATGTTGAATCTTAAAGGTTGTTATACTAGGGATGAGATAAGATATAAGATATGCATGTCGTTGGAAAGCTAGCGAAAAACTAAGAACTTTTCCTTTAGGTACCGAATGATTTTGACGGATGGATTAGAAGTTATCGTCAAATGAATTTTTGTATTATTATTAAAAATGATTATTATTATCGTCGTTATAATCGTCGTCATAACTATTATCTAATTATTATTATTATTAATATTATCATTATCTATAAGAAGTAGTATCATTAAAAATTGTTATTTTATTATTATTACTATCGTTAAAGTTATACTACTATTATCATTAAAATTATTATATTTAATATTAAAAATATCATCTTTACAAAAATCATTATTTTAATAGGAGTATCATTATTAATATAGAATTTCATTAGTAATAAGAATTATCATATTGTTATAATACCATTTTCGTAAATATAAATATTGTTATTATTGTTAGTAGAATAATAATAATTATCAATACAAAATAATACAACTTACTTATTATTATTATCAATGTTATTTTATCAAACAAAACTGTAATACAAATGATATAAATACCTTAATAAAACCTATCATAACGGTTTATGATATTCAATGAACTTTATAAAGTTTATTATCTAAGATATATAAAAGTATATTTTATTATATAAATTTTAATATAAATTTTATTTATTATTTACTCTATTAAATCTTTTAAAAATATTTAAAAATATAAAACGACGATATTTAAAATATATAATAATCATGTATAAATTTTGGAAATCATTTTGAGTTAATTTGACTTTTGTCGACTTTTACATATTAGTCTCGAGCATTAGGATTGTGGTACACTATGACATAACCTAAATTGTTAGACAAATATTGATCAACATATAAATATATATATAATTAATATAGGTTCGTGAATACGAGGCCAACCCTACACTTGCTCAATGATGTTATATGTATTTTTACTACAAAATACAGTATGGTGAGTTTCATTTACCTTTTTACCCTTTATATTTTTGGGCTGAGAATACATGCGCAACTTTTATAACTGTTTTACGAAATAGACACAAGTAATCGAAATTACGTTCTATGGTTGAATGATCGAAACTGAATATGCCCCTTTTTATTAAGTCTGGTAATCTAAGAATTAGGGAACAGACACCCTAATTGACGCGAACTCTAAAGATAGATCTATCGGGCCCAACAAGCCCCATCCAAAGTACCGGATGCTTTAGTACTTCGAAATTTATATCATGTCCGAAGGAGGATCCCGGAATGATGGGGATGTTCTTATATGCATATTGTGAATGTCGGTTACCAGGTGTTCAATCCATATGAATGATATTTTTGTCTCTATGCATGGGACGTATGATTATGAGAAATGGAAGTATGAAATCTTGTGGTCTATTAAAATTATGAAATGATTCTTTATGATAAACTAATGAACTCACCAACCTTTTGGTTGACACTTTAAAGCATGTTTATTCTCAGGTACGAAAGAAATCTTCCGCTGTGCATTTGCTCATATTAGAGATATTACTTGGAGTCATTCATGACATATTTCAAAAGATGTTGCATTCGAGTCGTTGAGTTCATCAAGATTATTATTAAGTCAATTATATTTGGATATATTATGAAATGCTTTACATGCCTGTCAACTGTCGATGTAACGAAAGTTTGTCTTTTAAAAAAACGAATGCAATGTTTGTAAAATTTATCATATAGAGGTCAATTACCTCGCGATGTAATCAACTGTTGTGAATCGTTTGTAATCGATATGGACTTCGTCCGGATGGATTAGGATGGGTCTCTACAGTTGGTATCAGAGCGGTGGTCTTAGCGAACCAGGTCTGCATTAGTGTGTCTAACTGATAAGTCGTTAGGATACATTAGTGAGTCTGGACTTCGACCGTGTCTGCATGTCAAAAGTTTTTGCTTATCATTTGTGTCAAAAATCACTTGCTTATCATCCTTAAGTCTAGACGCGTTTTCCTGCATTTATTACATAATAGTGTATAGACGAATTCTTGTCTTAACATATCTATCACTGTGAACTTTGACTAACATCTTTCAAAGATTATCCGAAATCTTTGGGATTTTGGTATTATATATACATATGTAAATTATGTATTGAGGAATACCAAATCTAAATTCTACAATCTATTTCATACCAAAATTCTTTCTCTGATCATACGAGATGGATCCCTCAACTAGTTCGAATTCCTCAGATTCCGACAGTTATGCCGATATGGAATTCCACTCAAGCTCCGAAAACAGTGTTACCGGAATGGATCAACCAATCAGCCATCATCTATTCTGGATGAAATGGGGATGGGTTCGTAGCCTCCTCAATTATTGGAGACAAGAAGAAGGTGATCCTTTCCATCCACCAAATTGCCCTATTGGTGATGAACCTGAAGCACTTACCGGCGAACCTGTTCGTGAAACCATTTTCTCTCTCATTTCCAGAGTATCTCGTCACGATTATATCCTACATCAAATCCTAGATTTTATTTATCCGCTCGTCCCAACCGACAATCATCCCGGTGTACTAGCAGAAGTTAACGAACTTTGCGCACGCGTGACGGCTTTGGAGCTTATGGTGCAAGGATTACAAACACCATCAGCAGCACCAGCAGCATAATCAGTACCGCCAGTAACATCAACATCGCAAACCTCAATACTCTAGACATCAGCAGCATCACCGGCATCAACGACATCATCATCATTAACACCAACAGTACCATTACCATCATCAACAATCACATTCGCATCACACGCCTCAACATCATAATCTATACCTCGGATATCAACATCACACACATCATAGATACCAAGGAGTACCAACAACAACAAACGATGAAGTATTGATTCATAACTTCATCGGAGGAATATTCTACAAAGATTATGTAATCTCTAAAGTCTTAGAGATTATCTATTTCCACCCTAACCTTAAATCAGATGAGTGAACCAAAATGAGTCAAGGAAGAATCGAAACCCTAACAAGGATGGTGCGTGATTTATTTGTTATACAAGCATCACTAGCAATTACCGGAAGTATCGTCAGCAGCAACAGTACCGTTAGCATCACCAGTATAGTCATTAACGTCAGCATCGTCAGAATCAGCAACACCTATGACATCACAAATCCCATCAGTTCAAGAATCACTGTGGAAATCGTTACCAATCAACAACGAATATGTTATATAGTATTAACTCATTCCTTCTGAAGAATTATTATATATTTTATATATATGAATTCTGGAATTATAAGAAATCTTTTTGTACTAAGCTATTAAGTATGAATTGAAAAAGAGTAGATACTACTCGTTCAAATTCATATTACTAATATCTTATGATGTACATCCTTCATTAACAACTTAATCATCGTTAACCACAATCTCTGTTTCAATCTAATGAACTCCGGTTCATAATAAATCAAGTGTATCATTCAATAACATGTTTGATTATACACTTTCATCTTCGATATACCAGAAATTTACGGGAAAACAATATTCGTATCTTGCGAAGTTAGCAAGAGTTCTATGAGCATCAGCATGATTCACTAAGGAAATACATATAAATATTGAAGCATTGATTACATTAGTGAAATACTCCGCAAAGATTATGTAATCTCTAATGTTTTAGAGAAAATTCATTTCTAATTCAATCCGAAAATCAAATGAGCTTAGTATGATATTAACTCATTGAATCTGTACTACATCTGAAGAAAATATACCCACATATATTTTCATAAAGATTGTAATGAGAATTCTTGTTCAAAAGATTAATTGTGAAATTTTTTAACGGGTAGGTAATACCCGAGAGATATATAAAACCACAATTAATATGTCACAATCTTCAATTCTGATTCGACAATCATCAACTATACCAATATACATTCTTCTATAAGAATCAAAACAACCATACTTATTCGAATCTAATTACATATTCTGATTTTGGGAATTTCAGAATTCAACTCGAGATACAACCAAAAATCATCACTCTTAGATCTTTACATTTTTTCAAAGTTATACTTTGACTTCAAAACTGTGATAGAACATCACTTTTAATCGTAACACACAAGATGGATATGAAAAATCATTCGGGATTTAGGACGATTTCATCATTTGGATATTGACTATGACAATCTGCATTTGAAACCCTTCGAAATTCCGGAATACACTTCAAACATTGAACAATCGAGATGATGATCCAACCGCACATTATCCGAAGTCTTGTACCTGAAAAGCTCTCGAAATCAAAGTCGTAGTTTAACACGTACCCTCGTCGAATTCTTTAGCATTTATTAGCAAAAACAACACTTCGATTTCTTTTCAAAGTAGCCAATTTTGTCACAGCTCCAGCAAGTCAATTTCGACTTCTCAGTCGAACTAGTCTTATTATAACCCCGATGGATACGTTGCCCTTTCGTCATTATTACTGGAGAACCTTTCATATTCCACCATATTACCACCAGCGTTTAATCATCTAAAAACACGATTCTTCTGAACCCACCTGGGATTGATAACTAGAGATTCATATATTATAGCATTAAATGCAGAGGAAACATAAAAATGGTAGATGGTTTAAACGGTCAAAAGTTTGATGATAAAAGATAGTGAGTTGGTAAAGCTCAGAAAAAGAGAAGATTTGGAACTGGAAAACGGATTGAGCAAAGTATGAAGGAAGCCGTGGACAAATCACAGGGACTAAATCTGCCTTCAAAGGATTCAAATGATTCAGTGTCTTGCTGAACACGTTAGCAAACACGTTACCCCTTATTCTAAACCTTCACAGACAGATATTCTTCATCATCATCTTACCTTAGATATTATAAGATATCTTCGTATCTCCCATTATACATATTCTCCATATTTCTGGAGATATGTTCACCACTATCCTTATCTGAGATCATTTATCTCTCCAAAATATCTGCAACATAAAAGAAACTGTGTTAGTTTCTAAATTCTGAAAAATTCAAATATAAATGTTTTGAAGTGGTGTTGGGAACTGATGCATGAGTTAGTATAATATAATGACACTTGATCAACGTCATTATATTACAGTAATTCATGCTAAGTTTCTAATGGACGTGATGATTCACAGAATATACCGTCATCATGTACCATTTACACGACTCTTACATTCTACTTAATCTCTAAACATATCAAGGAACTATTTCTTGATGATTCGGTCTTTTTCAGGGGATTCTGGTAATTTAACAAATCAGGATTTACCATTGCCCTTTCCTTCTTAGAACAATTACTATATTTATAACGACCCTCATTTTTTCCATTCTATATTTTTCCAATATTAAAAGCCCAAACAATATAATTAAAACTTAATGATTAAACTTTAATCAACAATTGTTAAGTGTTAAGAGTTAGAAAACATATTAATTAACTTTGTACAAAAATTGACAAGTTAATAAAAGATGAAAATAATAAACTGTTAGTCGACACTCACTGCTAATTAAAATTTATGCATTTATGTAATATTATAACTAATAACCTATAAGTAATAAATAAAAAGTGACATTTATATAAATAATAAAACAATTGGGAACTAAATATATACAAGTCATGAATTAGTAAAAAGAAAATAATACTTATCATGTAGTAAATGTAAAAATAATAATAATAATAATAGTAATAATAATGAGACTAAAAAAATCTTACATCCTTATGTTGACTAAAAATAAAGTGTAAACTAGTACATCCTTATGTTGACTAATTATAAACTAGTACCACCTATTGTTGACTAAAAATTATAAAACAAAATAAAATCATTAATTAGAACATCCTTATGTTGACTAACACTCTAATACTTGCACTATATAAACACCTAGTTTCTCATTCACAAATCACACCAAAATCCTCTCTCAAAAACAATCTCTCCCTCTCCCTCTCTTGTGGTATTCGGATCTTCAAGCTTGTTCTTCGTGTTCTTCAAGAATCTTCAAGGAGTTCTTCAAGATTTTCAAGGCTTTGATCTTCCATCTTCATCGTGTTCATCTTTTCTTTGTTAATTATCTTGAATCTTCAAAGGTATAACATAAACCCTAAACTATTTACATAAACTTTGTTCTTTGATAATTCATATTCATATTATAAACTTGTTATTCATAAGTATATACATAAACACACCTAGATTTATATATACATATATACATGTAAAAAAAATATTTTTATATATATATATACATATATATACGAATTATATATACATATATATATTAAAACCTTAAACCCTAATTACACCTAAACTATAATTCTTAAACCCTAATTAATTAAACTCTAAACATTTATGAAACCCTAGGACATTAATTACTAAACCCTAGTTATTAATTACTACTTTAATTAACTAACCCTAATTAATGAAACCCTAATACTACTTATACTAGTACTTAACATGTATACACTATTACTATTACTAGCACCTATAACCTACTAATTATATTGTAGCACAAAAACATTTTGGGATATGTATTAGAGATGTATAGATCTTCGAACTTTCTTGACGAATGGTTTCTACGAGATTCTAGACAGAGGGTTTGGATTTCCGATTTAAAGGGTCCTATGGCTCAAGCCCCTAGATCTAAATTAGCCATTCGAAGGGAAAGGGGTGATTGGAAGCTTATCTAATACGGCAAGTATCCTAAAATGGAAACTCTCATAAAAGTAGAAACTCTCTAGTCATAGAAACTTAGTAAAATAAGAAACTTTCTAAAAATAGAAACTTTATAAAAATAGTAACTTACTAGGAATAGAAACTTAGTAAAACAAACTATACTTAAACACACACTTAAACTTAAACATGGGCAAAACACTTAACTACTCTTAAATGTCAATAGGTTGACTTTCCTGCTCACTCGTTCAACTCTCTATTCCGAGGAATAACTCTCTCTACTTACTAAGGTGAATTTCATAGCCCCACTTTTTACTATTTCATTACTGTTTTGAAACTAAGGGGTGAGACACATGCTTGCTTTTAAATTTTTAACATGCAATATTTTAATAACTGTTTTACAATATTTATATACGTGAATTCATAGCCCCATTTTTTTACTATTTCATAACTGTTTTATAACTTTTGGGGTGAGAATACATGCACAACTTTTATAACTGTTTTACACGTATTAACTATTAAACTGTGATATGTTGGGCTATGACCAGCTAGCCCCCAACCGATAAGTATAAACGATAACTTGTTACGGGGTAAACTTGAAAGTCTAGTCTAAATATCAGTACTTACACGTATCTACTATTAAACTGTGATATGTTGGGCTATGACCAGCAAGCCCCCAACCGACAAGTATAAATGATAACTTGACACGGGGTAAACTTGAAAGTCTAGTCTAAATATCAGTACCATCTGTTAAAACTATGCTATACCCGGCTATGTCCGACTAAGTCCCTACAGTGATATTTTTAAGTGCTGCGGCATGCTTATTTATTGGGGGTAGGCCTATCGGGAGTAACGTCCCCGATACATTTGACTCAGTCTTTGTATTACTTGATAATGAAATTTAAACCGACAAGGACAGACACAACTTGTCATGGGGCAAACTTGAACGTTTAGTCTAAATATCACGCACTGGCATAACTTTTGGATCTGCGAGATCTACTTTTTGATCCTGCGGGAGATCAACTTTACAACTAAATCTTGTGGTCTAAAAACAACGATAACTACTTTTGTTAAACCTATGAACTTCACTCAACCTTTTTGGTTGACACTTTAGCATGTTTTGTCTCAGGTGCTGTTTGATTCAAGCTTTCTTATCTACTACTTATGTGATGCTACTTGGACTTAGGATCAAGAGATATCGCATTTATTACTTCTGCATATGAACAATTACTTTATCGTTATTTTCATTATTGTAACGACATTTTATTTTCCGCTGCGTACTCAATAAAGTTAAATTTTCTCATTTAGTATTGTTCTCGTATTATAATATGTTGGTTTATTTGATATTAGTAACGTTTCTTCCAGACCCTATTGGGAGGACGTTACAGATTGGTATCAGAGCATAACCAGGCTGTTATAGAGAACCAGGATTGCATTTTTATGTGTGCCTTACTTGCTAGCTAGGGTGCCTTAGCAATCTAGGAAACTATAACCTTTCCTGCCTTAGACTTAAAGCACTTAGGACTGCCTTATAATCTTAACAATCATGCTTTACCAAACTTGACTTAAAGATTCTAATCAAAGTCTCTTTCCTAATGTAGGACTACAACTTTTCTTGACCATAGTGCCTTTAATTGTTGCCTTTAACTGTTAAATGCTACACTATACTTTATAAACTTTACTTATCTTAGAATGACGAGCTAATCTAAGAACTCTGCTCACTTTCCTGAGTACTATCCAATTACACCACCGCATCTAAATGCGACACAATGATTTCAGAAATTCTTGACATTCATAAGTCATCTATCATGGTTATGTGTATTACATGAAATATTATCCATGGTTTTGAAACTCTTATAATTGTTACTACTCACACACAAACGTATATAACTCCCTGTTATATCACGTACCTATATGCCTTATGCCTTTATGCATCGGTTTATGAATCGAAAAATGTCATTGGGTTATCACAGTATACGAATTGAAAGTCTTTAATCAAAAGATTATTAGATTACATACTTATCACTTTATGATCTCGACACGTCATACTGCCATTATTAAAGTATAGACACATCATATCTTATTATATCTTATCGTATCTATCCCAATAGATTTTGTCTAACACTTTTCCTAAATTCCCTCCGTAAATTACGGAAATCTTTTTGCTATATACACGTATTCGAGGAGACGAATATATCATCCAGTATTCAACACTAATCTCATATCAAAAACCCTAATTCCAAACACATAATATGGATTCCTCGAACTCTTTGAGCTCCAATGGCAGCGTAACCGGAATGAACCAACCAATCAGCCATCATCTATTTTGGATGAATTGGGGATGGGTTCGTAGTAAACTTAATCAATGGAGACAAGAAGAAGGTGATCCCTTCCACCAACCGAATTCACCTCTTGGTGAAGAACCTGAAGCACTTACTGGCGAACCCGTTCGGAACACTATTTTCACCCTCATTTCTAGGATATCCAGTCACGAATATATAATATCTAAAATTTTAGATCTTATTCATCCACTTGTCCGAACCGCCAATCATCCCGGAATAATAGAAGAAGTCAACGAGCTTCGCGCTCGAGTAGTGGCTCTGGAGAATATGGTGCGAAACCTACGAACACCAGCAGCAGCACCAGCAGCATAACCAGTACCACCAGTACCATCGGCATCACCACCAACATCACCAGCTTCACCAATGAAAACATCCGCATTCCACGCCTCAACATCACACTCAGTACCTCAAACATCAACATCATACGCCCCATAGATACCAAGGAATATTAGTAATAATGAGTTAAGATGTATTGACTCATTCTTCCTGAAGAATTACATATGTATACTTTATATATATGGATTGGAACAATAATAAATCTTTTCATACTAAGCTATTACGTGTGAATCTTAACTAGTATGTACTACTTGATTAATTCATATCATTAATATGCTATGATGTACATCCTTCGTTAATGACTTAACAATCGTTAATCACTGCTTCAACACAATAAACTCCATTTCATAATAAACCAAGTGTATTACTCAAATACATGATTGATTGTATACTTTCATTTTCGATGTACTCGAAACTTTCTAGAAAACATCATTCGTGCCTTATGAATTTCACAAGAATTCCACGAGCACCACATCATATACTGAGGTATATCAATAACAATGAACGATGAAGTATTGATTCATAACTTCATTAGCGAAATATTGCGCGACAATTATGAAATCTCTAAGGTTTTGGAGATTATTTATTCTCGTTTCAACCCAAATCAAATGAGTTTAATATTATATTAACTCATTAAATCTATATTATATCTGAAGAATACATATATGAACGTATATCTTCTCTTTTGTACAAACTGTTAATTGTGAAAATATTTTAATGGGTAGGTAATACCCGAGAAATATTTATATCTCACATTAATATGTTACATTGTACATTCTTCAAATTCTGATTCAATAATCAGTAACTATACTACTTACATCCACATATGTATCCGCGTACCAAAGAACAACCATTTTCATTCAAATCAAATTACATATTCTGAATTTGACATATCAGAATTCAAGTAAAGCTATAGCAGATGTTATCTTCCTAAAGATCACTACATTCATGAATTATATTCATTCGTATTCTATGATGAATTATCACATCAAACCACCAAAATTATCATTCATTACTTTTGAAATCAACAACGCCTATTCGTCAACCATTAGATCCATTGACGATTACAATCAGCATTTAATCATCTAAAAATAAAATTTCTTGAAACCATCTCGGGTTGTCAATCAGTGATTCAGATTCGTTAACCTTGAGAATGCTGACGAAACAGCAAATGCTATAGATGTTCTTAAGGGCTAACAGTTTGATAATAAAGAATGGTACGTTGGAAAAGCCCAAAAGAAAATTTGGAACTGAAAAACGGATTGAGCTAACCATGGAGGAGACCAAGGACAAACACAAGGGCCAAACCCTATATTCAAAGAATCCAGGAAATTCTGAATCCGGTGAAATCTTTAGAGAATATCTTGCTCCGAAGTCATGTTAAAAGCTTGCGGAAAATTTTTCTTCATCAACTTTCGAACTTAGAAATTCCAAAATATCATCATAAATATCCTCTATATTTCGAAAGATATCTTCATAACGATTCATGTCCGCAATTAAGTATCTCTTTGCGATATCTTTATAAAGGAAACTGTTTTAGTTTCTATATTCTGTAAAATTCGAGTTTAAATTATAAATGCTTTGAAGAAGTGTTGGGAATTGAAGCATGAGTTAGTATAATATAATGACGTCAGGCCAACGTGATTATATTACAGTAAGTCATGCTAAGTTTTTAATGGAAGATGATGATTCATAGATTTTATAATCATCATTTTCCATGTTACACGACTCTTACATTCTATTTAACCTCTAAATATATCAAGAACATATTTTTCTTGATGATTCGGTCTTTTCCGGATATTCTGGTAATATGACAAATCAAATCGTGCTATTACATTTCCTTTCTACTTTATATATTATGATCATTCGAAACTTCATACCTATGAATTCTGGACCATTACTCGCTTGACTTGAAGTCGGGAAGAAGAAACAAAAGCATAAAGCTCCGACATATAAGGGAAAATATAAAGCCCGATAACGACTCCGAAATTACAAACCGTGTATATCAATGCGTATAGCAATATAAAGACACGGGATAATTAAAAACACTATAACCCCAAGAGCATAGTAGAAGTAAACAGATTCCTCTGGCGGTAAAAGAAAAAGAAGAATGACTGCATAGATGGTCAATATAATAACCAGGATCAGAACTGGATTAAGCATTTTCTTAATCTTTTGAAAGTTTGAATTGAGAAAGAAAGTATAGAAGTGGTGAAGATAATGAAACGAAAGAAGCTAATTTATAGCAAAATTCCAAACACATCAATCGAGGCAAATCACCGCATTTAATCAAACAAATCTCAAAATTTCGTAAATACCGGAGAATCAAATCTTATAGATTACGAAGATTTCCTTTAATTCCTTAAATTCCGGAAATCAAATGTGACTACGTCAAAAGTTAAGGCGAACATTTAATTTTCTCATTTCACTCTTTTATGATAGCTTCATTTATACTCTTCCTATAAACGAATCGTTTTATCCATATTATTCAATAGTGATAAAACTTTATTTTTCAACTTATATTCATCATTAAAATATTCTTGTTGTAAACAATGAAGATCTCTATCAAATTTCATGACTGTGATTTTCACGAACTCCTCTTTGTTTGTCTGCCCTAATATTGTGGCATAAAATGCTCAAGGTTTTAAATGAGCTCAGTACTATTCATAACACATTTCATGTATCCAATTTACTGAAATGACTTGTATAACATCATCATTTTGAATGATATTCGCATTAATGATAAAATGCACTTCGTTGAATAACCTATAGAAATCATGGAAGGAGAGGTCAAACAAACGCGTAAAAGCAATATACCTATCGTTAAAGTCCGTTGGAATTCGCGTAGAGGCCCCGAATATACCTGGGAACGCAAAGACCATATGAAACGGAAATATCCCCATCTCTTCTCAACTGCTGATGCAAACGAGGAAACTACCTAAAAACTTCGGGACGAAGTTTTCAATAACGGGGAGGTACTATAACGACCCTCATTTTTTCCATTCTATATTTTTCCAATATTAAAAGCCCAAACAATATAATTAAAACTTAATGATTAAACTTTAATCAACAATTGTTAAGTGTTAAGAGTTAGAAAACATATTAATTAACTTTGTACAAAAATTGACAAGTTAATAAAAGATGAAAATAATAAACTGTTAGTCGACACTCACTGCTAATTAAAATTTATGCATTTATGTAATATTATAACTAATAACCTATAAGTAATAAATAAAAAGTGACATTTATATAAATAATAAAACAATTGGGAACTAAATATATACAAGTCATGAATTAGTAAAAAGAAAATAATACTTATCATGTAGTAAATGTAAAAATAATAATAATAATAATAGTAATAATAATGAGACTAAAAAAATCTTACATCCTTATGTTGACTAAAAATAAAGTGTAAACTAGTACATCCTTATGTTGACTAATTATAAACTAGTACCACCTATTGTTGACTAAAAATTATAAAACAAAATAAAATCATTAATTAGAACATCCTTATGTTGACTAACACTCTAATACTTGCACTATATAAACACCTAGTTTCTCATTCACAAATCACACCAAAATCCTCTCTCAAAAACAATCTCTCCCTCTCCCTCTCTTGTGGTATTCGGATCTTCAAGCTTGTTCTTCGTGTTCTTCAAGAATCTTCAAGGAGTTCTTCAAGATTTTCAAGGCTTTGATCTTCCATCTTCATCGTGTTCATCTTTTCTTTGTTAATTATCTTGAATCTTCAAAGGTATAACATAAACCCTAAACTATTTACATAAACTTTGTTCTTTGATAATTCATATTCATATTATAAACTTGTTATTCATAAGTATATACATAAACACACCTAGATTTATATATACATATATACATGTAAAAAAAATATTTTTATATATATATATACATATATATACGAATTATATATACATATATATATTAAAACCTTAAACCCTAATTACACCTAAACTATAATTCTTAAACCCTAATTAATTAAACTCTAAACATTTATGAAACCCTAGGACATTAATTACTAAACCCTAGTTATTAATTACTACTTTAATTAACTAACCCTAATTAATGAAACCCTAATACTACTTATACTAGTACTTAACATGTATACACTATTACTATTACTAGCACCTATAACCTACTAATTATATTGTAGCACAAAAACATTTTGGGATATGTATTAGAGATGTATAGATCTTCGAACTTTCTTGACGAATGATTTCTACGAGATTCTAGACAGAGGGTTTGGATTTCCGATTTAAAGGGTCCTATGGCTCAAGCCCCTAGATCTAAATTAGCCATTCGAAGGGAAAGGGGTGATTGGAAGCTTATCTAATACGGCAAGTATCCTAAAATGGAAACTCTCATAAAAGTAGAAACTCTCTAGTCATAGAAACTTAGTAAAATAAGAAACTTTCTAAAAATAGAAACTTTATAAAAATAGTAACTTACTAGGAATAGAAACTTAGTAAAACAAACTATACTTAAACACACACTTAAACTTAAACATGGGCAAAACACTTAACTACTCTTAAATGTCAATAGGTTGACTTTCCTGCTCACTCGTTCAACTCTCTATTCCGAGGAATAACTCTCTCTACTTACTAAGGTGAATTTCATAGCCCCACTTTTTACTATTTCATTACTGTTTTGAAACTAAGGGGTGAGACACATGCTTGCTTTTAAATTTTTAACATGCAATATTTTAATAACTGTTTTACAATATTTATATACGTGAATTCATAGCCCCATTTTTTTACTATTTCATAACTGTTTTATAACTTTTGGGGTGAGAATACATGCACAACTTTTATAACTGTTTTACACGTATTAACTATTAAACTGTGATATGTTGGGCTATGACCAGCTAGCCCCCAACCGATAAGTATAAACGATAACTTGTTACGGGGTAAACTTGAAAGTCTAGTCTAAATATCAGTACTTACACGTATCTACTATTAAACTGTGATATGTTGGGCTATGACCAGCAAGCCCCCAACCGACAAGTATAAACGATAACTTGACACGGGGTAAACTTGAAAGTCTAGTCTAAATATCAGTACCATCTGTTAAAACTATGCTATACCCGGCTATGTCCGACTAAGTCCCTACAGTGATATTTTTAAGTGCTGCGGCATGCTTATTTATTGGGGGTAGGCCTATCGGGAGTAACGTCCCCGATACATTTGACTCAGTCTTTGTATTACTTGATAATGAAATTTAAACCGACAAGGACAGACACAACTTGTCATGGGGCAAACTTGAACGTTTAGTCTAAATATCACGCACTGGCATAACTTTTGGATCTGCGAGATCTACTTTTTGATCCTGCGGGAGATCAACTTTACAACTAAATCTTGTGGTCTAAAAACAACGATAACTACTTTTGTTAAACCTATGAACTTCACTCAACCTTTTTGGTTGACACTTTAGCATGTTTTGTCTCAGGTGCTGTTTGATTCAAGCTTTCTTATCTACTACTTATGTGATGCTACTTGGACTTAGGATCAAGAGATATCGCATTTATTACTTCTGCATATGAACAATTACTTTATCGTTATTTTCATTATTGTAACGACATTTTATTTTCCGCTGCGTACTCAATAAAGTTAAATTTTCTCATTTAGTATTGTTCTCGTATTATAATATGTTGGTTTATTTGATATTAGTAACGTTTCTTCCAGACCCTATTGGGAGGACGTTACAATATTCCTTCTGAAATCCATACATACGAATTCTGGACCATTACGAGAGCTATTTAATCGCAAGAAGAAGAAACGAAAGGATAAAGCTCCGAAATAGAAATTCGGGGTATAAACCGCAGCAAATAGAAGAGAGGATTAACTATGGATGACGATGACTATAGAAAACAGAAGCAGGGACATCGAAATATAAGGGAAGGTGTAAAATCTAACAACAACCCGGAAATTACAACCCGTATATATCGATGCATATAGCAATGTAAAGACATGGGAGAACTAGAAACACTATAAACCCAAGAGTATAGTAGAAGTAAATAGATTCTTCTGGTGGCAGATTAAAAAGAAGAATGACAGATATGCAAGTTAAGAGGATATCTAGGATCAGGATGGGATGGAGCATATTAACGAATACTTTAAAGTAGGAATTGAGAAAGAAAGAATAGAAGGTGTGAGTTGTAAGGAAATGGAGAGGATGGATTTATAGGAAAATTTTCGACAGAGCAATCGAAGCAGAATATCGCGTTTAATCAAAGAAGATCTGAATCTCCTTAATTACCGAAGAATCAAATCTTAATATGAAGATTTCTTCTAAATTCCTTGAATTCCGGAAATCAATCTTGACTACGACACCGGTTAAGTCAAACTTACTTTTATTCATTTTCACTCTTAAGTGATAGCTTCATTCGTGCTCTTCACAAAAACAAATAATTTTATCTATATTAATCAATGATGATAAAACCCTAATTATCAGTTCATATACGTCATGAAAACACTGTTACTGTTAGCCATGACAACCTCTATCAAATTTCGGGACGAAATTTCTTTTAACGGGTAGGTACTGTGATGACCCGGAGATTTCCGAACAAATTTAAACTTTAACCTTTATATATATTCGACACGATAAGCAAATCTGTAATGATTGAGTCTCGAAAGTTTTGAAATTATATTCATTTAAATAAATACCCTTTGGCCATGCCAAACGATTCACGAACAATTACGTGTAAATAAATATATATGTATATATACATGTGTGCTTATTAGATTGACATATATTATAAAACATTGAACGGATTAGTTGATATGAATATAAGCTATGAGATCTATTTTATGAATTTAGAAATGTTATCAAGGTATTGAATGAATAATACTTTTTACGAACGTATTTGTTCGATGTAAGTTTATCGATGAGATTAAAAGATAATATCAAATGATTGAATTATCAGATACATTGAATTATGATTAAGAGTATCTGTTATGAGATCCACTTTGAATTAGGAAACCTTTATTTTTAACGATATTCGGAATATTTGGTAAAGTGATTTCGGGTAGGAACAAAAGTGTTATTATTGAGGATTAGACAAAGGTTGGTGGAGAATTGAATTTTATAATATTAGATTGATTTACCTTCAACATGCGAAAACGTTTTTCGATATAATAGAACCTGATTATTTGAGTCGTTAGATGTTAAGATATATTAGTTAGAAAGTTTAAAGAAATTAAACTAGACGTTGGTGCATATATGGATTATATCAAATTAAGTTTGAAGTGTAAACGTAACGTGTTAGAAGATTTTCTAAACGGATTTAAAGTAAACTTTTGAATTAGTGTTAGTTTGAAAAAAAACTAAGTATTATATTATTACTTTAACATTTCCATTACACGATACGTACGAGTTTATATTTTTTAAAATGAAAATATATATATACTTTTCGAAGTGATAAATTTATAATATCAAGTTAGTCATAAAACGTTTTGATATTAAACTAATATTAATAAATAGGCTTTGATAAATAACAAGATTATGAATTATAAAAGTAAATGACCAAAACACTCAAAAGATTAAGTTACACTTTGAGTGGGTTAGTTTTTAATTAATTTAAGTCTAGTTACTAATAAAGGTACATGTCACAAAACGTTTATTTTAAAATAAAATATTTTGACAAACAACGAGACTTTATTTTATAGAAGGAAATGATCACAACGCTCAACTTTATAAGTCATATTTTTATAAAAGTAATTCATTGCTATGTAAGCTTAATTTTTGTAAAAGGTACACGTCACGTAACATAAAGGGCTAGTTTTCTAAACGTACGAAAGTGCGCCCGAAAAACAGAAAGTGGTACATGAGTCGTGAGACCACGACCGTGTCATTTTTGTAAAAATTATATTTTTACCATGAGCGTAAATATAATATAATATTTAATTAATTCTAAAGATTAAATATATTATATATAAAATAATATATATATACATTATGTAAAAGAATGATACGTGTGATATTATGTTAAAAATGAGTGTCGACAAAGTTAAATCATGCGTATGAGCTGGATAAAGCATGGGGAGTAGGTGAGGTTCAAGTCCCATAAATAATCGAATTCTGGTTCTACGAGCTCAAATATCCATCTATCTTTCACGATACTCTCTCTATATATTATATTTATTATTATTATTATTAAAATTATTATTATTAATCCTAATATTATTATTGTAATATGGTGTTATTATTAGTATTAGTATTATTAGTATTATACATAAAATATTACGACGAAGTCATGAGCGGGTCATTTCAAGACAAGTTTTATGAGTAGGATAGGGCTAAGGAAATTATGAGTTATGGCTATGGAGGTGATGGGTATGGTTCATAGGTATGCCCGTGAGGTCAATTTAGTGTTTGTCATCTCCGTTGCGTCTACGTACCTTTCCTACAATATTGAACCTCAATATTGATACGTGAGCACTCATAACTTAACTTTTATTTATCAATAGTGTATCCCTGACTAGTGCTCGAGAAAATAGAATTATGCATGCTTGTATATTTGATATTGCCCCTAAATAGGTTATGTTGAATCTTAAAGGTTGTTATACTAGGGATGAGATAAGATATAAGATATGCATGTCGTTGGAAAGCTAGCGAAAAACTAAGAACTTTTCCTTTAGGTACCGAATGATTTTGACGGATGGATTAGAAGTTATCGTCAAATGATTTTTTGTATTATTATTAAAAATGATTATTATTATCGTCGTTATAATCGTCGTCATAACTATTATCTAATTATTATTATTATTAATATTATCATTATCTATAAGTAGTATCATTAAAAATTGTTATTTTATTATTATTACTATCGTTAAAGTTATACTACTATTATCATTAAAATTATTATATTTAATATTAAAAATATCATCTTTACAAAAATCATTATTTTAATAGGAGTATCATTATTAATATAGAATTTCATTAGTAATAAGAATTATCATATTGTTATAATACCATTTTCGTAAATATAAATATTGTTATTATTGTTAGTAGAATAATAATAATTATCAATACAAAATAATACAACTTACTTATTATTATTATCAATGTTATTTTATCAAACAAAACTGTAATACAAATGATATAAATACCTTAATAAAACCTATCATAACGGTTTATGATATTCAATGAACTTTATAAAGTTTATTATCTAAGATATATAAAAGTATATTTTATTATATAAATTTTAATATAAATTTTATTTATTATTTACTCTATTAAATCTTTTAAAAATATTTAAAAATATAAAACGACGATATTTAAAATATATAATAATCATGTATAAATTTTGGAAATCATTTTGAGTTAATTTGACTTTTGTCGACTTTTACATATTAGTCTCGAGCATTAGGATTGTGGTACACTATGACATAACCTAAATTGTTAGACAAATATTGATCAACATATAAATATATATATAATTAATATAGGTTCGTGAATACGAGGCCAACCCTACACTTGCTCAATGATGTTATATGTATTTTTACTACAAAATACAGTATGGTGAGTTTCATTTACCTTTTTACCCTTTATATTTTTGGGCTGAGAATACATGCGCAACTTTTATAACTGTTTTACGAAATAGACACAAGTAATCGAAATTACGTTCTATGGTTGAATGATCGAAACTGAATATGCCCCTTTTTATTAAGTCTGGTAATCTAAGAATTAGGGAACAGACACCCTAATTGACGCGAACTCTAAAGATAGATCTATCGGGCCCAACAAGCCCCATCCAAAGTACCGGATGCTTTAGTACTTCGAAATTTATATCATGTCCGAAGGAGGATCCCGGAATGATGGGGATGTTCTTATATGCATATTGTGAATGTCGGTTACCAGGTGTTCAATCCATATGAATGATATTTTTGTCTCTATGCATGGGACGTATGATTATGAGAAATGGAAGTATGAAATCTTGTGGTCTATTAAAATTATGAAATGATTCTTTATGATAAACTAATGAACTCACCAACCTTTTGGTTGACACTTTAAAGCATGTTTATTCTCAGGTACGAAAGAAATCTTCCGCTGTGCATTTGCTCATATTAGAGATATTACTTGGAGTCATTCATGACATATTTCAAAAGATGTTGCATTCGAGTCGTTGAGTTCATCAAGATTATTATTAAGTCAATTATATTTGGATATATTATGAAATGCTTTACATGCCTGTCAACTGTCGATGTAACGAAAGTTTGTCTTTTAAAAAAACGAATGCAATGTTTGTAAAATTTATCATATAGAGGTCAATTACCTCGCGATGTAATCAACTGTTGTGAATCGTTTGTAATCGATATGGACTTCGTCCGGATGGATTAGGGCGGGTCTCTACATATCATTCCTGATAGGACCACCGCTAGGATACCTCCTGCGAGAGTTGTTACCACAATTTTGATCGCGCGAACGATCATCATCGTCCTTCCTCTCGTTGCGTGAGCTAGCTGTTGGAATGTCATTATCTTCACCACTCCGCATATAGTCGTGGCATTCATTATGCGCCTCAGCATAAGTTGTTGGGACTGTATGGCGCAGATGCCTTACCAGTGTTGGATGACGTTCTGAGTTTATACCATGTATGAGTCCGGAAATCTGTTGCTCTGGTTTGAGATCTGGTATACGCAGGCACTCATTAGTATACCTTGTGAGAAATTCGCCCAAAGATTCCTTGGACTTCTGCACGATGTCATGGCATTCAATGTGAGTGCGCTTGCGTGGTCTCTGATTCTGATATTGCAGCAAAAACTTTGTCCGCAGATCCATAAACCCGGCAATACTACCCGCCGGCAACTTATTAAACCACTCACGAGCAATTCCCTGTAGTGTCATAGGAAATATCTGACACGCAACCGGATCCACCAGCCTTGAGTACGCATTGCGCCTTCGAAACGCTGTAAGAAATCATCTGGATCGGTCAGGCCATTGTAAGTACCCAACGTGCTAGGTATCTTTGGTGCTGATGGAAACGGGTATGCGGATATATGCGAAGGAAACTTGTCAAAGGTAGTCGGTAGCTCGAAGGGTGGTTTAACAGGATCCCCTTTCAAGTTTGCAAAGAAACGCTTCATCATGTCCTGAACAAAGTCAGGTTGTGAAAATAAGTGAACCATATCAGGAGGTGAGGCCTGCATGAATTGACTTGCAAGATTTGCCTGCCCTTGAACATTTTGCCAAGGTTGACCCTGCGTCTGCGGATATAACCAAGGCTGCTGCGTTGGAAAAGAGGGATAACTTGAAGACGCAGAGTACACAGGTGGCTGTAAAGGAAGCGAAACCTGCGGCGCAGATATCTGCGAAACTTGAGGATACACACTTAAAAGCCCAACTGTATGCGCTGTGCTTTGCTGCTGCGCTGTTATTGGCGCCCAATGAGAGTTTGCATCTGGGATGACACCAAATCCCCAACTATTAAGTAACGCCTGCGCATCCGCAGGAGTTAAAAATTGTGAAACTGGGCGCGGTGGTTGCCAGGGTTGCAACGGTGTAAATGACGAATTCTGCTGAATGCTCTGCGTATGCAGAGGTATTGAAACAGTGGTACTGTAAATAGGTACCTGACCACAGCAAACCACATGCGGCCCCGTTGTTCCACCGCTAGTGCCTGCAAAGATGACCCTTGGATCCACTGACGAAAAGTCCAGCCGCGTGGTTGTGACTGGTGAGTTTGCTCTTGGCGGTGTAACCCCGTCTGAATATATCGGCTTGTACCTCTGAAAGGGTTCGCCGGATATAGGTGGAGGGTACATCGTGTACCCCGCCTGAACAGCGGCCCCCGTAGTCATAACCGGTGTCTGTTGACTACCATACGGCGCATTCTGAACATCTGTTTGGGTATGTTCCGATGATTCCTCGGAAGTCATGATACTGTTAAAGAAAAAATTCAAAAATTTTGTAAATAACGAGTCATACAATTCAAAACCTTAAAAGAAAAAGCAATTAAACAGTCTTGAATTAATTCGACTCTCAATGAAAGCACCACTTGATCATGCATATTTTAACCGTGGGGTTTAATATGCCTGCTCAATACATAAAGGGGGGTTTAAGGATCTTAGAACGTGGCTCTCCGGTCCGGCTACCGTGAATAACCCTGGCCGACATGATGATGTCGGCGGGGTGGCCAAGTGATTAAGTCCACCTCTGATAACGGTCGTCGATCAAGAGGCCCCAAATAAGGTCGTAGGTACTAGCTTACGAAAGACTAACCTGTTAACCTTGAAGAGATGCTGAATGATGCTGTTTTGCGTAATGTATCTCGTGTGTGATAGTTACGTAATATGCCGTGTCTGGTAAATGATGATTAGGGTTGTATTTATAGGCAAACCCTAATTCTAGAACCGTCCCAGATCACGTTAATCTCATCCATAACTGACTCCCCCGAATCACGGATATAATTATGGAAAAGATATTTACTTAACAGCTAAGCAACCGCCGTACCGGGAACAAAGGCATTCGCACGCCGCATACCGCACACAAGAACACGCATACGCACAATAGTGATTGTCCGCATACATTTGCGGTGCGCCTGCGGGTTGCGGTATCATTAGCGATAAATAAATTGCGATAAATAAAAGGTAATACGGAATTAACAGTTAGCTAGGAACAGTTAGCGTGGATTCTTAAGAAAAATTTTCTCGTAGTTAATTTGTTTGTTTCTAACAAATTTTATTTTGTCCAGTGTTTTCTTCATTATGCCACTTGTTGGATTCTGATAGGTCAAAGTCCAAATATGAAATTGAATGAAAATGGTTATTCTACGGTGAACGGATACGTATATCGGTGGTTGTAAGTAGGATAGTAAATGACTGTTGAATCAGATTCGAAGAATGTACATTGTAACTTATTAATGTGAAACCTAAATATTCCTCGGGTATTACCTACCCGTTAAAATATTTTCATCATTAACAGTTTATACGAAAGAATTTTCAATTATAATCTTTATGAAAATATATATACGTATATATTTTCTTCAGATGTAATCATGTATTTAATGAGTTAATATAGTATTAAACTCATTTGGTTTACCGTCAAAACTAGAATACATAATCTCTAAAACATTAGAGATTACATAATCGCTATGTCGAACGAAGATAATTGATGTAGAACGATTCGTAGAACGATGATTATACTCGAGGTACAGAATATGATGTTGAGGCATGGATTGTTGATGGTACTGGTGCTGTTATTGATGGTACTGTTGGTGCCGGTGATGTTGTTGAAGCTGGTAAATTTTGCACCATATTCTCCGAATTTATTACTTGAGCGCGAAGTTCGTTAACTTCTTCTATTATTCCGGAATGATTGTCGGTCAGAACGAGTGGATGAATAAGTGTCAAAACCCGACCTTAACCATAAGGACGAATACAATAACATATGATTTCATCGCGAGGTATTGACCTCTATATGCGACGTTTTTCAAAAACTGCATTCGTTTTTACAATACAAACCATAACTTTTATTACAAATACAAGGTTTAAACAAGATAATAATTATTATCGTTTAGCGATAATCTTAGACTTACAAACTTTACATGTGATAATAACAATACGACTTCCAACATATTTTACATTACAAATCCTCCGATATGCAGTTTTATTTTTGACACAAATATGCATACTCAAGATCTTGCTTAAATTTAACATGTTGCAGCGGAAGCTTTTAGTTATCACCTGAGAATAAACATGCTTAAAACGTCAACATAAAGTTGGTGAGATAGAGGTTTAATGCCAGCAGCGTTATGAATATAGACCACAAGATTTCATATATAATCGTTTTAATAAAAATATTCTAAGTTGTTGAGCACTTGATAACCATACTTAACATTTATTCCCTTTATTATGAAATCTTACTACACCGTACCAAGTGTAGTCACCGAAACGAAGTACTGTGCAACTGTTGAATACTGGTCGTCCAGTCAGGTTGGGGTTGTCAGGCCCGATAGATCTATCAACAGGATTCGCGTTTACAATACCGCATGTAAATAGTAGTTACCAAGTTACAGGGAGATATGCCAGTGGTACAACTCAACGTAGAATATATTTTTAAGTACTTGTGTCTATAACGTAAATCATAAAATGCATGTATTCTCATCCCGAAATATTTAGAGTTTAAAAGTGGGACTATATACTCACCTTTTCCTTGAAGGTATTTAACTCGACTTGGTCTCCGATAGATATCAAGAACCTAACCATATATATAATATATCAACATATTTTCTTTTCAAGTAATTGTTACATATATATATACTTATAATACTTTTAATATTTTCTTAGTCCGTAGTTAGCAGTCTGTTGTTAATGGTCCACAATTAGTTGCTCAATAAAATAAATAAAGACCCCATCGTATTCGTATTGATCAGAATTAATCTCGACCCATGGTACCATGTTGTCAAATGACGTGTTGCATACATAAAGTACCGTGTTGTCAGATGACGTGTTGCGTACAATCATGAGGTCTTATGATTAATCTTCTCGTGTTGTTTATGGGTGGTCCTGAAATATATAAAATCAAATCATAAGTAAATATATATTAAATATTATGTTAATTAGCCAAGATATGATTAATCCGATTTTGTCATAATATGATATATTACAGGTTTTAAAGTGTTTTAAAAATCAAATTAGAATGATCTATTTAGTTTGCGAACAGGTTTGAAATCATTCAAACTATGTTCTTCTTGTTAAAAATTTTATAACACAAAATAAGATAGCTATATAAATATGAATCGAATAAGATTATGAATAAGGTTACTACCTCAAGTTACTTGGATAAAGCTACTGGAAAAGATAGAAAATAATCTTGATCAAACTTTCTTATGATGATTATAGGTTGTTCATGAAGCTAGTTCTTCATGAGTATTTGCTGAGATTGTGAAGAACACTTTGAGTTCCTAAGAGTGTGTTTTTGGTTAGAGAAAGATGGTTGTAAGAATGAAATGAAAACCCAAGGTGATTGTGACAACCCGGAAATTTCCAACCAAATTTAAACTTTAATCTTTATATGTTTCCGACACGATAAACAATATTTGTTAAGTTAAATTTCAAGAATTTTAAACTATGTTCATACATTCATTCAACCTCGACCAAGTTCCAACGATTCACGAACCATTAAACGAATATGATTATATATGTATATGTGTATATATATTATAACTTGAAACGTAAACAAAATATTAGATTAAATACTTTATATGATTGTATCTGTTTCAAAATGTTTATCAATGGAATTAGAAGATAAGATCAAATGATTGAATTATCAGATATATTGAATTATGATTACAAGTCTCTGTTGAAAGGCCCACGTTGATTTGAGAAATCTTTCTATTTTAACAATATTCGGAAAATGGTAAAGTGATTTATAAATAAGAATAAATTGTCAATCATTGAGAACTAGACAAAGGATAGTGGAAGATTGAATCTCATAAAGACTCGATTGATCTATTTAGTTTCAAACGTACAAAAACGTTTTCAGTTTAAAAAGAACTTTATTATTAAAACGTATATAACTTTTATAAATATCTAGAACCACTTTTGACAACTCATTACTTAACTAGTATGATAAATATAACGATATTTATATTTTATTTTATTAAATATATATAACGATTTAAATTAATATTATATATATTTATACGCGTATTATACGTACATAGTTTTATACTTTTACTATACTTAAACTTTACCTTTACTTTATTTTTACTTTACTTTAACTTTAATAATTCACTTTAATAATTCATACTTTAATAATTCACTTTAATAATTCATACTTTAATAATTCACTTTAATAATTCAAAAATCTATTATAAATAGAATTCAATAGGTTTCATTATTTCATAGAAACTTGAAAATATTTTTCTCTAAACTCTCTCAATCGATTTACATATATATATTTACTCCGTATTATTTCAAGATATTATTAGTATACATAAAATATTACGACGAAGTGCTGTCCGAGTGGTTTCAAAATTATTTTTCGAGTAGGATAGGATTAAGGAAATTATGGGTTATAGCTATGGAGGTGATTGAGTATGGTTCATGGGTATGCTCGCGAGGTCAATATAGTGTTTATCATTTCCGTTGCGTCTACGTACCTTTCCTGCAATATTGAATCTCAATATTGATACGTGAGTACTCATAATTTAACTTTTACATACTAATAGTGTATCCCTGACTAGTGCTCGAGTATTTAGGATTATGCATGCTTGTACTTTTGATATTGCCCTTAGACAGGTTATGTTGAATCTTGAATTAGTTACACTTGCGGTTGAGATAAGGTATAAGATATGCATGTCCTTGGAAAGCTAGCGAAAAATTAAGAACTTTTCCTTTAGATATCGAATGGTTTCGATGAACGGATTAGAAATTATAATCAATTGAATTTTCGATATTTTTATTAAAAATGATTATTATTATCTTCGTTTTTATCGTCGTTCTAGTTTTATCTTATTATTATCATTATTATTATCTTTATCAATAAAAGGGATTTATCATTAAAAATTGTTATTTTTTTTATTATTACTATCGTTATTATCGTTAAAGTTATAATTAGTATTATTATTATTATTATCCAATTATTATTATTATTATTATTATTATTGGTATTATTATTATTATTATCATTATTAATATATATATCATTATTTAAAAATGGTTATTGTTATTGTTATTGTTATTATTATTATTACTATATTATCATTAAGATAATTATTAGTATTATTGTTAATAATGTTATAGTAACTATCATTATTAATATTAGTGTAATTAAAACAAATATTTGTAACACCTAATTTTTTTGATTACTATTATTATCATTATTATGAACACGATATAAAAGACGATTAAAATCTATTAAACAAAACGATTAGGAAATAATGGGTAAGAGTATCATGATGAAATTAAAATATTATAAGATATTGATTTAGATAAAAATTATCGTTCTTATTATTTTTATCATTACTATTATTATTAAAAGTATCGTTAGTATTAAAACTATCATTTTAACAAAAATTATCATTTTAATAGAAATGTCATTGTTACTATAAAATATCATTATTATTATTATTTTAAATAGAATTATTATTTTAAAGATAATATTAAAAATTATCGTAACTATTAAAGATATCATAATTAGAATTATAGTTTTATCATAATGTCATCTTAGTAATTATAAATATTGATATTTTTATAATAATAATTATTATTACAAAATAATACAACTTATACTTACTATCATTATAGATATTATTTTATCAAATAAATATGTGATACAAACATATTTTACTACGTGTAATAACTTACTTTAATAATACCTATCATATTATCTTTATGATATTAAATGAACCCTATAAATTTTATTACTTAATATATATAAAAGTATATTTTATTATATAAATTTAATATAAAATTTTATTTATTAATAAATAAATTATATTATTTACTCTAATAAATCTTTTAAAAATATTTTAAAAATATAAAACGACGATATTTAAACTATATATTAATCATGTTTAGATTTTTGAAAATTATTTTGAGTCAAATTTACTTTTGTTGATTTTTGCATATTAGTCTCGAGCATTAGGATTGTGGTACACTATGACTTGACATAATTTGTTAGAAAATATTGACCAACACATAAATATATATAATTAATTTAGGTTCGTGAATCCGAGGCCAACCTTGCACTTGTTCAATGACGTTATATGTATTTTTACTACGAAATACAGTACGGTGAGTTTCATTTGCTCCCTTTTTACTCTTAACGTTTTTGGGCTGAGAATACATGCAAATACTTTATTAACTGTTTTCAATATTTATATGCGTGAGTTTCATTTGCCTTTTTACCCTTTATATTTTTGAGACTGAGAATACATGCGCTTTTATAAATGTTTGACGAAATAGACACAAGTAATTGAAACTACATTCTATGGTTGAATTATCGAAATCGAATATGCCCCTTTTTATTAAAGTCTGGTAATCTAAGAATTAGGGAACAGACACCCTAATTGACGCGAATCCTAAAGATAGATCTATTGGGCCTAACAAACCCCATCCAAAGTACCGGATGCTTTAGTACTTCGAAATTTATATCATGTCCGAAGGAGGATCCCGGAATGATAGGGGATATTCTTATATGTATCTAGTTAATGTCGGTTACCAGGTGTTCACCATATGAATGATTATTTTTGTCTCTATGCATGGGACGTATATTTATGAGAACTGGAAATGAAATTCTTGTGGTCTATTAAAATGATGGAAATAAATGATTATGATAAACTAATGAACTCACCAACCTTTTGGTTGACACTTTAAAGCATGTTTATTCTCAGGTGTTAAAGAAATCTTCCGCTGTGCATTTGCTCATTTTAAAGATATTACTTGGAGTCTTTCATAGCATATTTCGAAGAACGTTGCATTCGAGTCATTGAGTTCATCAAAGATTATTATTAAATCAATTTATAGTTGGATAGTGGATATTATGAAATGGTATGCATGCCTGTCAATTTTCGATGTAAAGAAAGTTTGTCTTTTAAAAACGAATGCAATGTTTGTAAAATGTATCATATAGAGGTCAAATACCTCGCAATGTAATCAACTATTGTGAATCGTTTATATTGTATATGAACGGGTCCTTTCAGTTGGTATCAGAGCGGTGGTCTTAGCGAACCAGGTCTGCATTAGTGTGTCTAACTGATAAGTCGATAGGATGCATTAGTGAGTCTGGACTTCGACCGTGCCTGCATGTTAAAAGTTTTGCTTATCATTTTGTGTCAAAAATTAACTACTTATCTTCCTCAGCAAATTACCTGCTTATCATTTTTAGTCTAAGACACGTCTTGCTGCATTGATTGCATGAATAGTGTACAGACAAAAATTCATATCTTAGCGTATCTGCTAAATCATATCTTATCGTATCTGTTACTTTAAACTTTGCCTGACATATCTCGCAAAGTCCTCCGTAATCTACGAAATCTTTTGATATATATATATATATATATATATATATATATATATATATATATATATATATATATATATATATATATATATTCTATGTAATTAGAATACCATCCGTTAGCCAAAATCATTTCATATCGGAAAAAAAAAATCCTTTATCCAATCGTACGAAATGGAATTCGTCATCAGTTCAAGTCACTCAGATTCCGAAATGGAATCCCATTCAAGCTCTGAAAGCAGTGTGACCGGAATAGATCAACCAATCAGTCATCACCTATTCTGGATGAATTGGGGATGGGTTCGTAGCCTCCTCAATCATTGGAGACAAGAAGAAGGTGATCCCTTCCATCCACCACATTGCCCTCTTGACGAAGAACCTGAAGCACTTACCGGCGAACCTGTCCGAAACACCATTTTCTCGCTCATTTCCAGAGTATCTCGTCACGATTATATATTACATCAAATTTTAGATTTTATTTATCCGCTCGTCCGAACCGACAATCACTCTGGTGTAATAGAAGAAGTCAACGAGCTTCGCGCTCGGGTAGTGGCTTTGGAGAATATGGTGCAGAGATTACAAACACCAGCAGCAGCATCAGCAGCATAACCAGTACCACCATCATCAACGCCAACAGTACCATTACCACCTCCAACCACAACCGCGTCGTAAACCTCAACTTCACAATCTGTCCCACGAGCATCAACGTCATACGCACCATAGATACCAAGGAGTACCAACAACAATAACTGACGAAGCATTAATTCATAACTTCATTGGAGAAACATTCCGCGGCGATTATGTAATCTCTAAAGTCTTAGAGATTATCTAATCTAGCCCTAACCATAAATCAGTTAAGCGAACCAAAATGATAGAAGGAAGAGTAGAAACCCTGACAAAAATGGTGTGTGATTAACAAGCTAAACTTACTTTTCCAACAGCATCAACAGTACCGTCAGCGTTACCAGCATCGTCAGTACAGTCAACATCCGAATCAACAACACAGATAACATCACAAACTCCGTCAGTTCAAGAATCACTGTGGACATCATTACAAATCAATAACGTGTATATTGTATCAAAGAGTTATGAAGAATTAACTCATTCCATCTGAAGAAATTATATGTATATATATATATATATATATATATATATATATATATATATATATATATATTGAAATAAATCTTTCCGTGCTAAGCTATTGTGTGTGAATCTTAACTACTCGGTTAATTCATATTACAAATATGCAATAATGTACGTCCTTCGGCCGCAACTTAACCAGCGTTAACTACAATCTCTGTTGCAATTCAACAAATTCCAATTCATAATAAATCAAGTATATATTTGATTTTACACTTTCATCATCGATGTACCCGAAACTTTTCAGATAACATCATTCGTACTTTGCGAAATTCACAAGAATTCCACGAACCGAACATTATACATCAACAAATAACAAAGTATTGATTCATAATTTCAATGTCATTAAAGAAATACTGCGTAAAAGTTATGTATTTTTTAAAGCCTTTAGGGATTATTCAATTCTTGTTTCAACCGTAAATCAAATGAGTTTAATTTAACATTAACTCATTAAATCTATGTTACATCTGAAGAAAATATACATATATATATTTTCATAAAGACTGTAATAAAATTCTTTTGTACAAAATATTAATTGTGAAATTTTTTTTTAACGGGTAGGTAATACCCGAGAGATATATAAATTCACAAATAATATGTTACATTCTTCGAATCTGATTCAGTAAATCATCCATTATACTCCCTACTTTCACAACAATATACATTCTTTTATAGAAATCAAAACAACCATACTCATTCAAAATTTAATTACATATTCTGATTTTGAAATCTCAAAATTCAACTCGAGATATGACCAAAAATCACCACTCTTAGATCCTTACATCTTTCGCAAGCTATATTTTGACTTCAAAACTGTGTTAGAACATCAAATGTATGTTAACGATTACAATCTGTGTTCAAACCCTTCAAAAATTTCTGAAGACACTTCGAATGATGAGCAATCGAGATGATGATCCAACCACATGTTACCCACAGTTATGTACCCGAAAAACTCTTGAAACCAAAGTAAAAGTTTAAACAACGTGTCCGCGTCAGATTCTTTGGCATTTATTAGCAAAAATAACTTTGCGACTCCTATTCAAAGTAGCCAGTTTTGTCACAGCTCCAGCAAGTCAACTTCGACTTTTCAGTCAGACTAACCTTATTATAACCTTGAGATATACACCATCGTTACCAGGGAACCTTTTACATTCCACCACATTATTAGCAGATGTACCAACAACTTCATTACCCTTTGACTTTAGCCTCTCCAAAAAGTCATTGTAATTATTTATTGAAACCCCATCATTTACTCATTCGCATCTTGTAATGAGAATTGTCATACGAATCATTGGGAATTAGCAATCAGTATTTTGAAATCTCGCAGCATGTCTACGCCAACAGTTATATGTGTATATATAACACCTATCTTCTGGACTTAATTTGAATGTGAAGTTTCTGAAAAACACTCCGAACTACGAATTGGTTCTCCGAAAATGGAAAAAATGCTGATGAAGCAGCAAAAACTATAAACGACTTTAAACGGTAAAAGCTGGATGATAATGATGAAGTGTGCTGGCAAAGCGCAGAAAAAGAGAAGTTTTGGAACTGGAAAACGGATTGAGCAAAGTAGGAAGAAGGCTGTGGACAAATTACAAAGACTGAACCTGACTTCAAAGGATCCAAATGATTCAGTACCTGCTGAAGTCATTAACGAATACCTTGCTCCTGACTCTAAACCCCTGCGGACAATATTCTTCATCATCCTCTGATATTAGAAATTCTAAAATATCATCATATCTTTCATTATAAATATTCTCCATATTTCTGAAGATATTTTCTTAATTTTTCTTATTTGAAATCATTTACCTCTTCGCGTTATCTATATTACATCATAAAAGAAACTATTTTAGTTTCTAAATTCTGAAACATTCAAGTTTAAAATAGGAATATTTTGAAGTAGTGTTGGGAACTGAAGCATGAATTAGTATAATATAATGACACTTGATCAACGTGATTATATTACAGTAAGTCATGCTGAGTTTCTAAATGGAACGTGATGATTCACAGATCATAACATCATCATGTGCCATGTTATACGACTCTTGTATTCTATTTAACCTCTAAAATATCAAGAAAATATTTCTTGATGATTCGGCATTTTCTAAGGTATTCTAGTAATTTGACAAGTCAAGATCGTGCCATCACAATTTTCTTCCTAGAACATTAACAATGTTCATTCCGAAATTCATATCTGTGAATTCTGGACCATTACAAGCGGTGCTTAATCGCAAGAAGAAGAAACAAAAGGACAAAACTCCGAAATAGAAATTGGGGTATAAATTGCAGCAAATAAAAGAGAGCATTAACTGTGAATGATAATGATTATAGAATACAGAAGCAGAGACTTTGAAATATAAGGGAACATATAAAGCTCAACGACAAACCAGAAATTATAAACCATATATATCGATGCATATAGCAATATAAAGACACGGGAGAACTAGAAACACTATAAACCCAAGAGTATAGTAGAAGTAAATAGATTCTTCCGGCGATAGATGAAAAAGAAGAATGACCGATATGAAAGTTAGAAGTATATCGAGAATCAGAACTGTATGGAGCATATTGATGAATACTTTAAAATATGAGTTGATGGGGAAAGAATAGAAGGTGATGAAACATGACTAGGAACTTAGAAATCAACAGATTTAACTCACACAATGGCGGAATAAGTGAATTAAACCCTCTAGTGAATAGGTTAAGTTTTTTTTTTTTTGATTAATTTAGTCAAACCACAACTAAATCAAGTGTGATTAGATCAACACCTAGAGCTATTATTCACCACCTGTGTGATTTGGACTGAGAGAGAATTGGAGGAGCTCACTAGATCTGAGTGTGTGTAACAAATGAGAGGCTTAACCTAAAATGAAGAACATAAGACTTTATATACCCTTGCTGTTAACTCACCCATACGATTCATTCATCACAAGTACGAGTTGGCTTCATCAGCCGTACGGGTGATCACTCACTCGTGTCTTCTCATTTAGGTTGTAATTGTGACTTAGCTCAGCATCAACAGTGCGTATGAGCCTGTCAACCGTACTAGTGAGGCTTCACTCGTACGTCTGACTAAGTCTAACATAGTCAAACATCTAAATCTCGTTCCTGCAGTTCCTGTAACCACATACAAACACGGATAGTATAATAACGAGCAATCATGGTGCCCTGTAAACTGTTGTACATGCAATGGACGTGGGTAGATGTCTAGGGACTTGCATAAAATGCATCAACAGAAGGTGTGAGTTGTAAGAAATGAAGGAGGTGAATTTATAAGAAAATCTCCGACAGAACAATTAAAATGGACGATCGCATTTAAAGCGGATCCTAATTCCCTTGATTACCGGAGAGTCAAATCTTATTAAGAATATTTTCTTCAAATCCCTTGAAATCTGGGAATCAATCATATCTACGTCAAATGATAAGATGAATCTACACTTACTCATTTCACTCTTCTATGTTAGCTTCATTCGTACTCTTCATATAAATGGATTGTTTATCCAAATTATTCGCTGATGATAAAACTCTAATTTTCAGCCCGTATGCATCATGAAAACATACTTATTATCATTCACGACCTTTCCACTCAAATTTCGGGACAAAATTTCTTTAACGGGTAGGTACTGTGACAACCCGGAAATTTCCAACCAAATTTAAACTTTAATCTTTATATGTTTCCGACACGATAAACAATATTTGTTAAGTTAAATTTCAAGAATTTTAAACTATGTTCATACATTCATTCAACCTCGACCAAGTTCCAACGATTCACGAACCATTAAACGAATATGATTATATATGTATATGTGTATATATATTATAACTTGAAACGTAAACAAAATATTAGATTAAATACTTTATATGATTGTATCTGTTTCAAAATGTTTATCAATGGAATTAGAAGATAAGATCAAATGATTGAATTATTAGATATATTGAATTATGATTACAAGTCTCTGTTGAAAGGCCCACGTTGATTTGAGAAATCTTTCTATTTTAACAATATTCGGAAAATGGTAAAGTGATTTATAAATAAGAATAAATTGTCAATCATTGAGAACTAGACAAAGGATAGTGGAAGATTGAATCTCATAAAGACTCGATTGATCTATTTAGTTTCAAACGTACAAAAACGTTTTCAGTTTAAAAAGAACTTTATTATTAAAACGTATATAACTTTTATAAATATCTAGAACCACTTTTGACAACTCATTACTTAACTAGTATGATAAATATAACGATATTTATATTTTATTTTATTAAATATATATAACGATTTAAATTAATATTATATATATTTATACGCGTATTATACGTACATAGTTTTATACTTTTACTATACTTAAACTTTACCTTTACTTTATTTTTACTTTACTTTAACTTTAATAATTCACTTTAATAATTCATACTTTAATAATTCACTTTAATAATTCATACTTTAATAATTCACTTTAATAATTCAAAAATCTATTATAAATAGAATTCAATAGGTTTCATTATTTCATAGAAACTTGAAAATATTTTTCTCTAAACTCTCTCAATCGATTTACATATATATATTTACTCCGTATTATTTCAAGATATTATTAGTATACATAAAATATTACGACGAAGTGCTGTCCGAGTGGTTTCAAAATTATTTTTCGAGTAGGATAGGATTAAGGAAATTATGGGTTATAGCTATGGAGGTGATTGAGTATGGTTCATGGGTATGCTCGCGAGGTCAATATAGTGTTTATCATTTCCGTTGCGTCTACGTACCTTTCCTGCAATATTG
Source organism: Rutidosis leptorrhynchoides (assembly GCF_046630445.1). NCBI lineage: Eukaryota > Viridiplantae > Streptophyta > Magnoliopsida > Asterales > Asteraceae > Rutidosis > Rutidosis leptorrhynchoides. The sequence continues at coordinate 208,882,948 of NC_092340.1, forward strand.
AATCTCAATATTGATACGTGAGTACTCATAATTTAACTTTTACATACTAATAGTGTATCCCTGACTAGTGCTCGAGTATTTAGGATTATGCATGCTTGTACTTTTGATATTGCCCTTAGACAGGTTATGTTGAATCTTGAATTAGTTACACTTGCGGTTGAGATAAGGTATAAGATATGCATGTCCTTGGAAAGCTAGCGAAAAATTAAGAACTTTTCCTTTAGATATCGAATGGTTTCGATGAACGGATTAGAAATTATAATCAATTGAATTTTCGATATTTTTATTAAAAATGATTATTATTATCTTCGTTTTTATCGTCGTTCTAGTTTTATCTTATTATTATCATTATTATTATCTTTATCAATAAAAGGGATTTATCATTAAAAATTGTTATTTTTTTTATTATTACTATCGTTATTATCGTTAAAGTTATAATTAGTATTATTATTATTATTATTATCCAATTATTATTATTATTATTATTATTATTGGTATTATGATTATTATTATCATTATTAATATATATATCATTATTTAAAAATGGTTATTGTTATTGTTATTGTTATTATTATTATTACTATATTATCATTAAGATAATTATTAGTATTATTGTTAATAATGTTATAGTAACTATCATTATTAATATTAGTGTAATTAAAACAAATATTTGTAACACCTAATTTTTTTGATTACTATTATTATCATTATTATGAACACGATATAAAAGACGATTAAAATCTATTAAACAAAACGATTAGGAAATAATGGGTAAGAGTATCATGATGAAATTAAAATATTATAAGATATTGATTTAGATAAAAATTATCGTTCTTATTATTTTTATCATTACTATTATTATTAAAAGTATCGTTAGTATTAAAACTATCATTTTAACAAAAATTATCATTTTAATAGAAATGTCATTGTTACTATAAAATATCATTATTATTATTATTTTAAATAGAATTATTATTTTAAAGATAATATTAAAAATTATCGTAACTATTAAAGATATCATAATTAGAATTATAGTTTTATCATAATGTCATCTTAGTAATTATAAATATTGATATTTTTATAATAATAATTATTATTACAAAATAATACAACTTATACTTACTATCATTATAGATATTATTTTATCAAATAAATATGTGATACAAACATATTTTACTACGTGTAATAACTTACTTTAATAATACCTATCATATTATCTTTATGATATTAAATGAACCCTATAAATTTTATTACTTAATATATATAAAAGTATATTTTATTATATAAATTTAATATAAAATTTTATTTATTAATAAATAAATTATATTATTTACTCTAATAAATCTTTTAAAAATATTTTAAAAATATAAAACGACGATATTTAAACTATATATTAATCATGTTTAGATTTTTGAAAATTATTTTGAGTCAAATTTACTTTTGTTGATTTTTGCATATTAGTCTCGAGCATTAGGATTGTGGTACACTATGACTTGACATAATTTGTTAGAAAATATTGACCAACACATAAATATATATAATTAATTTAGGTTCGTGAATCCGAGGCCAACCTTGCACTTGTTCAATGACGTTATATGTATTTTTACTACGAAATACAGTACGGTGAGTTTCATTTGCTCCCTTTTTACTCTTAACGTTTTTGGGCTGAGAATACATGCAAATACTTTATTAACTGTTTTCAATATTTATATGCGTGAGTTTCATTTGCCTTTTTACCCTTTATATTTTTGAGACTGAGAATACATGCGCTTTTATAAATGTTTGACGAAATAGACACAAGTAATTGAAACTACATTCTATGGTTGAATTATCGAAATCGAATATGCCCCTTTTTATTAAAGTCTGGTAATCTAAGAATTAGGGAACAGACACCCTAATTGACGCGAATCCTAAAGATAGATCTATTGGGCCTAACAAACCCCATCCAAAGTACCGGATGCTTTAGTACTTCGAAATTTATATCATGTCCGAAGGAGGATCCCGGAATGATAGGGGATATTCTTATATGTATCTAGTTAATGTCGGTTACCAGGTGTTCACCATATGAATGATTATTTTTGTCTCTATGCATGGGACGTATATTTATGAGAACTGGAAATGAAATTCTTGTGGTCTATTAAAATGATGGAAATAAATGATTATGATAAACTAATGAACTCACCAACCTTTTGGTTGACACTTTAAAGCATGTTTATTCTCAGGTGTTAAAGAAATCTTTCGCTGTGCATTTGCTCATTTTAAAGATATTACTTGGAGTCTTTCATAGCATATTTCGAAGAACGTTGCATTCGAGTCATTGAGTTCATCAAAGATTATTATTAAATCAATTTATAGTTGGATAGTGGATATTATGAAATGGTATGCATGCCTGTCAATTTTCGATGTAAAGAAAGTTTGTCTTTTAAAAACGAATGCAATGTTTGTAAAATGTATCATATAGAGGTCAAATACCTCGCAATGTAATCAACTATTGTGAATCGTTTATATTGTATATGAACGGGTCCTTTCAGTGATGGTGATACTTATAGGACAGTCTGGTTGTTGAGGGAACAAGGACAAATTATTGTGTTGAATTTTTGAGTAATAATGTATGCTAGCTTACAAATAAGATTCCCTCTTATCTAGGGCAGATCTAAGGCTGATAAGGATATTGATTTGATGTGTATTTACCAATAGTAAATACGCATAGATGATGGGTATGATACGGTAAAAGAAGCTCGACCCCAGCCAGGGGCTCTGCCCCTTGGACCCCACCAGGGGTTGCCACCCCTTGGACCCCGCTTATCGGGGGCGCTGCCCCCGAACCCCCGTCATAATCAAGATAAGTTCAAACAAGTGTGCACTCCACACTTCCCCAAACTTGTTCGATATTTATCAAGATTATTTTGGTTACAAATGAATCCCATTACACTTAAATCATATTGGTGACATAAATCACAACACATTATAGATTGTAAGTATATATGTCAAAGAACGTTACATATAGTTATCGTTTTGAAAACTTAAGTTAGTGGTCTCAAAGTATACTTATAACTCATTGTTGTTAGTTCACAATGAAATGTTAAACCATCCTTAAATCATGTTAAATATGTATAGATATGTACATATACATAATCGTATAATTATCATGTGTTATATAGTTCGTGATATCATCGGTCAAATTGGACGGTCAAACGTTGTGTAAAACTCTTTTTTCAAAAATATAAGTCTCAACAGTTTGGATTGCTTATTATGTTGGTAAGGTTTAATTTATGTAAATATTAATCTCATAAGTATAGAACGATCGGAAAATTCCGGGTCGTTACAGTACCTACCCGTTAAATAAATTTCGTCCCGAAATTTTAAAATTGTACCTATTTTGCGTTCTCGGGAAACAAATGTGGGTACTTTTGCTTCATCTGATCCTCTCATTCCCAAGTAAACTCGGGACCCCTTCGAGCATTCCAACGAACCTTAACGATTGGTATGTTGCTCTGCTTGAGTTGTTTAACTTCACGGTCCATGATTTCGACTGGTTCTTCTATGAATTGTAGTTTCTCGTCGACTTGGATTTCTTCAAGAGGAATGGTGAGGTCTTCCTTTGCAAGACACTTCTTAAGGTTTGAAACGTGAAATGTATTATGTACTCTGGCGAGTTGTTGTGGTAATTCGAGTCGATAAGCTACCGGTCCAATGCCTTCGATGATCTTGAACGGGCCTACATACTGTGACAACCCGGAAATTTCCAATCAAATTTAAACTTTATCTTTATATTATTCCGACACGATAAGCAAAGTTTGTTAAGTTAAATCTCAAGAATTTTAAATTGTGTTCATACATTCATTATAACCTCGACCAAATTCAGACGATTCACGAACCGTTATATATAAATAAATATGTATATATATGTATATGTATATATATATATATTATAACTTGAGAATATTAATAAAGTATTAAACGTATAATACTTTACATGATCGTATTTGTTTCAATATGTTTATCGATGGAATTAGAAGATAATATCAAATTGTTGATTTATCAGATACATTATGATATGATTACGGGTCTATGTTATGAGGTCCATTGTGATTTAAGAAATCTATTCTTTTTGACAACATTCGGAAAATGGTAAAGTGATTTATAAGTAAGAACGTGAAGTGTAAATAACTTAGATGTTGGATATCGACAAGTTAAGTAACTCGACATTTTTCATTAAGATGATTTCATACGTTTATTTAACCTTTGAACTTTATTCCATGCTTCACCAACAAACTGTAATTTAAAAACTTGAAACCTATTATGAATATATATGATTCTACTTTTTTAAAACATTTTATGATATAACGATTTCCATTATTTTAACCTTTAAACAAAATGATTCTTAAAAATATATTTGGTTTTGGAAAACAAAATTATTATATTTATTTGATTTAGTTTCAAATGTACAAAAACGTTTTCAGTTTAAAAAGAACTTTATTATTAAAACTTATATAACTTTTATAAATATCTAGAACCACTTTTGACAACTCATTACTTAACCAGTATGATAAAGATAACGATATTTATATTTTATTTTATTAAATATATATAACGATTTAAATTAATATTATATATATTTATACGCGTATTATACGTACATAGTTTTATACTTTTACTATACTTAAACTTTACCTTTACTTTATTTTTACTTTACTTTAACTTTAATAATTCACTTTAATAATTCATATTTTAATAATTCACTTTAATAATTCATACTTTAATAATTCATACTTTAATAATTCACTTTAATAATTCACTTTAATAATTCAAAAATCTATTATAAATAGAATTCAATAGGTTTCATTATTTCATAGAAACTTGAAAATATTTTTCTCTAAACTCTCTCAATCGATTTACATATATATATTTACTCCGTATTATTTCAAGATATTATTAGTATACATAAAATATTACGTTAGAGTGCTGTCCGAGTGATTTCGAAATTGTTTTTCGAGTGGGATTGGATTAAGGAAATTATAGGTTATAGCTATGGAGGTGATTGGTATGGTTCATGGGTATGCTCGTGAGGTCAATATAGTGTTTATCATCTCCGTTGCGTCTACGTACCTTTCCTGCAATATTGAATCTCAATATTGATACGTGAGTACTCATAATTTAACTTTTACATACTAGTAGTGTATCCCTGACTAGTGCTCGAGTATATAGGATTATGCATGTTTGTACTTTTGATATTGCCTTTAGTTAGGTTATGTAGAATCCTGAATTAGTTATATATGCGACTGAGATAAGGTATAAGATATGCATGTCGTTGGAAAGCTAGCGAAAAATTAAGAACTTTTCATTTAGATATCGAATGATTTCGATGAACAGATTTGAAGTTATAGTCCATCGAATTTTTGTATTATTATTAAAAATGATTATTATTATCATCGTTATTATCGCCGTTCTAGTTTTATCTTATTATTATTATTATTATTATTATCTTTATCAATAAAAGGATTTATCATTAAAAATTGTTATTTTTTTTATTATTACTATCGTTATTATCGTTAAAGTTATAATCAGTATTATTATTATTATCCAATTATTATTATTATTATTATTATTATTATTATTATTATTATTATTATTATTATTATTATTATTATTATTATTATTATTATTATTATTATTATTGGTATTATTATTATTATTATTATCATTATTAATATATATATATCATTATTTAAAAATGGTTATTGTTATTGTTATTATTATTATTACTATATTATCATTAAGATAATTATTAGTATTATCGTTAATAATGTTATAGTAACTATCATTATTAATATTAGTGTAATTAAAACAAATATTTGTAACACCTAATTATTTTGATTACTATTATTATCATTATTACGAACACGATATAAAAGACGATTAAAAGCTATTAAACGAAACGATTAGGAAATAATGGGTAAGAGTATCATGATGAAATTAAAATATTATAAGATATTGATTTAGATAAAATTATCGTTCTTATTATTTTTATCATTACTATTATTATTAAAATTATCGTTAGTATTAAAACTATCATTTTAACAAAAATTATCATTTTAATAGAAATGTCATTGTTACTATAAAATATCATTATTATTATTATTTTAAATAGAATTATTATTTTAAAGATAATATTAAAAATTATCGTAAATATTAAAGTTATCATAATTAGAATTATCGTTTTATCATAATGTCATCTTAGTAATTATAAATATTGATATTTTTATAATAATAATTATTATTACAAAATAATACAACTTTTACTTACTATCATTATAGATATTATTTTATCAAATAAATATTTGATACAAACATATTTTACTACGTGTAATAACTTACTTTAATAATACGTATCATATTATCTTTATAATATTAAATGAACCCTATAAATTTTATTACTTAATATATATAAAAGTATATTTTATTATATAAATATAATATAAAATTTTATTTATTAATAAATAAATTATATTATTTACTCTAATAAATCTTTTAAAAATATTTAAAAATATAAAACGACGATATTTAAACTATATATTAATCATGTATAAATTTTTGGAAATTATTTTGAGTCAAATTTACTTTTGTTGACTTTTGCATATTAGTCTCGAGCATTAGGATTGTGGTACACTATGACTTGACCTAATTTGTTAGACAAATATTGACCAACACATAAATATATATAATTAATTTAGGTTCGTGAATCCGAGGCCAACCTTGCACTTGTTCAATGACGTTATATGTATTTTTACTACGAAATACAGTATGGTGAGTTTCATTTGCCTTTTTACCCTTTATATTTTTGGGACTGAGAATACATGCGCTTTTATAAATGTTTGACGAAATAGACACAAGTAATTGAAACTACATTCTATGGTTGAATTATCGAAATCGAATATGCCCCTTTTTATTAAAGTCTGGTAATCTAAGAATTAGGGAACAGACACCCTAATTGACGCGAATCCTAAAGATAGATCTATTGGGCCTAACAAACCCCATCCAAAGTACCGGATGCTTTAGTACTTCGAAATTATATCATGTCCGAAGGAGGATCCCGGAATGATAGGGGATATTCTTATATGTATCTAGTTAATGTCGGTTACCAGGTGTTCACCATATGAATGATTATTTTTTGTCTCTATGCATGGGACGTATATTTATGAGAACTGGAAATGAAATTCTTGTGGTCTATTAAAATGATGGAAATAAATGATTATGATAAACTAATGAACTCACCAACCTTTTGGTTGACACTTTAAAGCATGTTTATTCTCAGGTGTTAAAGAAATCTTCCGCTGTGCATTTGCTCATTTTAAAGATATTACTTGGAGTCTTTCATAGCATATTTCGAAGAACGTTGCATTCGAGTCATTGAGTTCATCAAAGATTATTATTAAATCAATTTATAGTTGGATAGTGGATATTATGAAATGATATGCATGCCTGTCAATTTTTGATGTAAAGAAAGATTGTCTTTTAAAAACGAATGCAATGTTTGTAAAATGTATCATATAGAGGTCAAATACCTCGCAATGTAGTCAACTATTATGAATCGTTTATAATGTATATGAACGGGTCCTTTCAGTTGGTATCAGAGCGGTGGTCTTAGCGAACCAGGTCTGCATTAGTGTGTCTAACTGATAAGTCGTTAGGATGCATTAGTGAGTCTGAACTTCGACCGTGTCTGCATGTCAAAAGTTTTGCTTATCATTTCTAGTCGGAAATCATCTGCTTATCATCCATAGGAAATTACCTGCTTATCATTATTAGTCTAGACACGTCTTGCTACATTAATTGCATGAGTAGTGTATAGACAAACTTCATATCTTAGCGTATCTGCTAAATCATATCTTATCGTATCTGTTACTTTAAACTTTACCTGACATACCCCGCAAATTCCTCCGTAATCTATGAAATCTTTTGATCTCTATATATAGATATCCTATGTAAATAGAATACCACCCGATAGCCGAAAAATCATTTTTATATTGAAAATCCTTTATCCAATTGTACGAAATGGAATTTGTCATCAGTTCAAGTCTCTCGGATTCCGAAATGGAATCTCACTCAAGCTCCGAAAGCAGTGTGACCGGAATGGATCAACCAATCAGTCATCACCTATTCTGGATGAATTGGGGATGGGTTCGTAGCCTCCTCAATCATTGGAAACAAGAAGAAGGCGATCCTTTCCATCCACCACATTGCCCTCTTGGCGAAGAACCTGAAGCACTTACCGGCGAACCTGTTCGAGACACCATTTTCTCTCTCATTTCCAGGGTATCTCGTCAAGATTATATACTACATCAAATTCTAGATTTTATTTATCCGCTCGTTCCGACCGACAATCATCCTGGAATAATAGAAGAAGTCAACGAACTTCGCGCTCGGGTAGTGGCTTTGGAGAATATGGTGCAGAGATTACAAACACCAACAGCAGCACCAGCAGCATAACCAGTACCACTATCATCAACACCAACAGTACCATTACCACCTCCAACCACAACCGCGTTGTAAACCTCAACTTCACAATCTGTCCCACGAGCATCAACGTCATACGCACCATAGATACCAAGGAGTACCAACAACAATAACCGACGAAGTATTAATTCATAACTTCATTGGAGAAACATTATGCGGCGATTATATAATCTCTAAAGTCTTAGAGATTATCTAATCTAGCCCTAACCATAAATCAGTTAAGCGAACCAAAATGATAGAAGGAAGAGTAGAAACCCTGACAAAAATGGTGTGTGATTAACAAGTTAAACTTGTTTTACCAACAGCATCAACGGCACCGTCAACGTCACCAGCATCGTCAGTACAGTCAACATCAGAATCAACAACACCTATAACATCACAAACTCCGTCAGTTCAAGAATCACTGTGGACATCATTACGAATCAATAACGTGTATATTGTATCAACAAGTTATGAAGAATTAACTCATTCCCTCTGAAGAAATTATATATATATATATATATATATATATATATATATATATATATATATTTTGAAATAAAAAAATAAATCTTTCCGTGCTAAGCTATTGTGTGTGAATCTTAACTACTAAGTTAATTCATATTACAAATATGCAATAATGTACGTCCCTCACCCGCGACTTAACCATCGTTAACTACAATCTCTGTCTCAATTCAACAAATTCTAATTCCTAATAAATCAAGTATATATTTGATTTTACACTTCATCATTGATGTAACCGAAACTTTTCAGATAACATCATTCGTACTTTGCGAAGTTCACAAGAATTTAATGAAAACCAACATCACATCTCAACAAATAACGAAGTATTGATTCATAATTTCAATATTATTGAAGAAATACTTATGTAACCTCTAAACCTTCAAGGAATTATTCAATTCTAGTTCCAACCGTAAATCGAATGAGTTTAATTTAGTATTAACTCATTAAAATCTATGTTACAACTGAGGAGAATATATACATATATATTTTCATAAAGACTGTAATAAAATTCTTATGTACAAAATATTAATTGTGAAAATTTTTCAACGGGTAGGTAAGACCCGAGAGATATATATAAATTCACAATTAATATGTTACATTCTTCGAATCAGGTTAAGCAAATTATCAATTATACTTCCTACTTTCACAATAATATACATTCTTTCATAGAAATCAAAACAACCATACTCATTCAAACCCAATTACGTATTCTGATTTTAAAATCTCAGAATTCAATTCGAGATATAACCGGTACCATTACTTTTAGATTCCTACATCTTTCAAAGCTATACTTTGACTTCAAAAGTGTGTTAGAACATCAAATGTATACAAACGATTACAATCTATGTTCAAACCCTTCGAAAATCTCTCAAGACACTTCAAATAATGAGCAATCGAGATGATGATCCAACCACATATTACCCACAGTTATGTACTTAAAAAGCTCTCAAAACCAAAGTCATAATTCGACACATATCTGTGTCAGATCTTTTGGCATTTATTAGCAAAAATAACCTTGCAATTCCTTTTCAAAGTAGCAAATTATATCACAGCTCCAGCAAGACAACTTCAATTTTTTCATTCGGAGTAGCCTTATCATAATTTTGATATATATGATTACCCTTTTGTTACCGGAGAACCTTTCATATTCCACCACATTAGCAATAAACTTACCAACAACTTCACTGATCTTGGGCATTCCGAAGAATCTTTATATTTATCGAAACCTCATCATTTACTCATCTGCCTCTTGTAATTAGAATTGTCATACGAATCATTGGGAGTTAGCAATCAGTATTTTGAAATCTCACAACATGTTGACGCCAACAGTTATACATAACGTCTATTTCCAAGGCTTACATACTTCGAATGTGAAGTTTCTGAAAAACACTCAGAACCGCGAACTAGTTCTCGAAATGCTGATGAAGCAACAAAAACTGTAAACGACCTTAGCAGTAAAAAGTTTGATGATAAAGATTAGTGTATTAACAAAGCTCAGAAATAGAGAAGTTTTGGAACTGAAAAACGGATTGAGCAAAGTATGAAGGAGGTTGTGGACAAATCACAAAGACTGAACCTGCCTTCAAAGAATCCAAATGATTCAGTGTCTGCTGAAGTCATTAACGAATACCTTGCTCCTGACACTAAACCCTTACAGACAATATTCTTCATCATCCTCTGATATTAGAAATTCTAAGATATCATCGTATCTTTCATTATAAATATCCTCCATATTTCTGAAGATATTTCCATAACTATTCTTATCTGGAATCATTTATCTCTTTGCGCTATCTGTATTACATCAAAAAGGAAACTGTTTAGTTCCTATACTCTGTAAACCTTTGAGTTTAAAATATGAATGTTTTTGAAGTAGTGTTGGAAACTGAAGCATGAGTTAGTATAATATAATGACACTTGATCAACGTGATTATATTACAGTAATTCATGCTGAGTTTCTAAATAGAACGTGATGATTCACAGATCATAACATCATCATGTGCCATGTTATACGACTCTTGTATTCTATTTAACATCTAAAATATCAAGAAAATATTTTTTGATGATTCGGCCTTTTCCAAGGTATTCTAGTAATTTGACAAGTCAAGATCGTGCCATCACAATTTCCTTCCTAGAACATTAACAATGTTCATTCCGAAAATCATATTTGTGAATTCTGGACCATTACAAGCGGTGATTAATCGCAAGAAGAAGAAACGAAAGGACAAAACTCCGAAATAGAAATTGGGGTATAAATTGCAGCAAATAAAAGAGAGCATTAACTGTGGATGACAATGATTATAGAAGATAGAAACAGAGACTTTGAAATATAAGGGAAGATATAAAGCGCAACGACAAACCAAAAATTATAAACCATATATATCGATGCATATAGCAATATAAAGACACGGGAGAACTAGAAACACTATAAACCCAAGAGTATAGTAGAAGTAAATAGATTTTTCCGGCGGTAGATGAAAAAGAAGAATGACCGATATGAAAGTTATAAGTATATCGAGAATCAGAACTGGATGGAGCATATTGATGAATACTTTAAAATATGAGTTGAGGGGGAAAGAATAGAAGGTGATGAAACATGACTAGGAACTTAGAAATCAACAGATTTAACTCACACAATGACGGAATAAGTGAATCAAACCCTCTAGTGAATAGGTTAAGCTTTTTGTGATTAATTTAGTCATACCACAACTAAATCAAGTGTGATTAGATCAACACCTAGAGCTATTATTCACCACCTGGGTGATTTGGGTTGAGGGAGAATCGGAGGAGCTCACCAGATCTGAGTGTGTGTAACAAATGAGAGGCTTAACCTAAAAATGAAGAACATAAGACTTTATATACCCCTGCTGTTGACTCACCCGTACGATTCATCCATCACACATACGAGTTGGCTTCATCAGTCGTACGGGTGATCACTCACTCGTGTCTTCTCATTTAGGTTGTAATTGTGACTTAGCTCAGCATCAACCGTGCGTATGAGCCTGTCAGCCGTACGAGTGAGGCTTCACTCAGACGTCTGACTAAGTCTAACATAGTCAAACATCCACATCTCGTTCCTGCAGTTGCTGTAACCACATATAAACACGAATAGGATAATAACGAACGATCATGGTGGCCTGTAAACTGTTGTACCTGCAATGGACGTGGGTAGATGTCTAGGGACTTGCATAAAATGCATCAACAGAAGGTGTGAGTTGTAAGAAAAGGAAGGAGGTGAATTTATAAGAAAATCTCTGACAGAACAATTAAAATGGACGATCGCATTTAAAGCGGATCCTAATTCCTTTTGTTACCGGAGAATCAAATCTTATTACAAAGATTTTCTTCAAATCCCTTGAAATATGGAAATCAATCATATCTACTGTTGGAATTTAACAAGTTTCATAAGTCTTAAAACCTTTTAAGAATCATTATAATCGGAAGCGTGTAATTATCAAGTTTTACTTGTTAAACTTTAACCAATTTAAAGCTAAATCCCATGGATCAAGTTGTGAACATTATGCTTACATATTAACAAGAGAAGGAAGAGTGTTTTATACCTCCTTAAACTAAGTTTAAGGGTTGTTTTGATGCAAGAAGATGATGAAGAAATAATGCTTCAACACACCCTTGAGTTGGTTGAACCTTTAAGCTTTTATAACCTTGCTATCCAAGCTTGAAACCACTTCTTTTTGCACTTGAATAAACCAATCAGCAGCAACACTGATTTGAGCAGAAAGTTGATGAACTTATTGATGAACTTAGCCTCTAACTTGAAGCCTCAAGTGTTGCATACCCCAAGCTATGATCCCAACACCTTTGTCTTTGATTTGGTTAGGATTTAAGAGCACTTGATCACTTGATTTTGCAAGCAAAACTCCTCCTTTTCTTTCCTTAAAGAACCGGCAGCAGCAAGCAGTTTTGGGAGTGCAAGAAAATGTTTTTCAAAACCAAACTTAAGAATGAGTTGGTCAAGTTCTTGGTTAATGAATCTTGCATGTTATTAAGGAATGTGTCATGTATCAAAAGTAACAAGAATAAAATGAGCATGGGTTCTTCCTTGGGGCATGTAAATGCCGTCCCCCATGGGGATTCTTTAACCAAAGTGTTACTTGCAAATTAGATAATACTTGTAAAGAAAAATGCCCATATATTGTTACTTGTAAATTGTATATTTATAAACCTTTTATAAATATAAACACAACTTAATTATTTAACCTTTTAAATAATTAAATCCTTAATATATAAATTATCCAAATAATTTATCTCAAGTGATAACACTTCAGAAAATTGATTTTCTGAAGTCCAAGTGTCGCGTATTTATTTAACGATCCATTCGTTATTATTAATACGTATAAGGTGTCGGTAAGCTTGTTATTGGGTATGACCCGACTTGGATCATAACATGTTGGCCACATTAATTTAATATGTCTCTCGGGCATACGAAATACCTTCAATCTCCCACTTGCACGAGAAACATAAGAAATTAATGCAAGTGACGGATACCACCTAACGACCGTCCATCACCCCCAATATGTTATGACTTTGTGCCATTCAATAACATCATCCTTTTCGAGTTCCCGTCTCGAACATGAATAGGTGAATCTATCATTATTTCCTTTCGTCCTAGATGTCATGTTAATTCCAAGAGATACAGAGTGATCACTCTCTTATAGATTTAACTTTATCAGGCCTTAGACATCTGACTCTCAACGAATAAGAGGGACAAATTCCATCTTGACTACATACGTCCAAGATATACACTTTACATTATACCTGAGTTCTCCCTTATGTACTACCATATTTCAGAATAGCGAAGGAAAGAATCAAGGCACAATACTTGGTGAATATCCGAACCCAATATGTATCTCAGGTCAGAGGATACAATGATATTCGCCTTTACTCAAGATTACATGTGATCAACCACAAAGGCTCTATACAGTAAATCTTAAGAGCGGGTCTTCCAATATTTGTATCCCACAAATATCTATGAACCTTGGTAGCAAACATGCCCCACATTCAACCTATGAATGTATACCAATCCAAGTTCATAATAGTCTAAACCTCACACTTGTTCCCACAAATGTAATCGACTACGGAATTTAGAATAATTGCTTATTCATGGATGAAATATGCAAAATAGGAACATGACTCAGAATTAACACCATAGTTATATTAATGAGTTTGAACTAATTCGTTCCGGTACAATACTTAAAACAGATCATAACCAATCACTAGAATATCGAAGCCCTAAAGCACTAACATGCCCTTCATGTTTTGCTCCATGTAAGAGCTTCGTGAGTGGATCCGCTATATTAAGATCTGTGTGAACCTTGCGAATACATATCTTTCCTTTTTCAACTTCATCCCTTATGTAGTTGAATCTCCGCTCAATGTGACGGGTCTTTTGGTGTGCACGAGGTTCCTTGATTTGGGCAATCGCACCCTCGTTGTCACAAAAGATCTCAAGAGGGTCCTGAATGGAAGGGACCACTCCTAAGTCGTCGATGAATTTCTTCATCCATGCAGCTTCCTGTGCTGCCAATGAGGCGGCAATGTACTCCGACTCTGTAGTGGATAACGCAACAACATACTGTTTTGAACTCTTCCAAGAGACCGCACCTCCATTTAATGTAAAGACATAACCGGATTGTGATCGAGAATCATCTCGATCAGTTTGGAAGCTCGCGTCCACGTAACCTTTTACAGCGAGTTCCTCATCACCAGACCCATATATAAGAAACATATCCTTAGTCCTTCTAAGGTATTTCAATATACTTTTAACAGCAATCCAATGACTGTTTCCTGGGTTATTCTGGTATCTACTTGTCAAGCTAAGAGCGCATGACACATCCGGTCTAGTACATATCATTGCATACATGATTGACCCAATAGCAGACGCGTATGGGACATTCTTCATTCTCTCTTGTTCATCTTTTGTGGTAGGGCACTGAGATGAACTGAGAAGTGTTCCTCTTTGAATAGGTACCAAACCTTTCTTAGAGTTCTCCATCTTGAACCTTTTCAAGACCTTTTCAATGTATGCACTTTGATTCAAACCTATCAATTTCTTGGATCTATCCTTGTAGATCCCAATCCCCAAAACGTATTGTGCTTCTCCAAGATCCTTAATGGAGAAGCATTTACTTAACCAAGTTTTAACACCTTGCATTGCCGGAATATCGTTCCCAAATAACAATATATCATCCACATATAATACAAGGAACATGATAGTGCTCCCACTAGCTTTCTTATATACACAAGCTTCATCACCATTTTTAATGAAGCCAAATTTCTCAGCTTCCTCATTAAAACGATGATTCCACATTCTAGATGCTTATTTCAATCCGTAGATTGACTTCTTTAACTTGCATACCTTTTTAGGATATTTCGGATCAACAAAACCTTCAGGCTGAACCATATAGACATCTTCCATAAGATATCCATTTAGGAAAGCGGTCTTGACATCCATTTGCCATATTTCGTAATCATAATGAGCAGCAATGGCAAATAATATCCTGATAGACTTTAGCATTGCCACAGGTGAAAAAGTTTCATCATAGTCAACCCCTTGAGTTTGAGTGAAACCTTTTGCTACAAGTCTAGCTTTGTATGTATCCAAGTTTCCATGTATGTCGGTTTTCATTTTGAAAAGCCATTTGCAATCAACTAGCCTAGAGCCAGGGGGTTGCGTAACAAGTTCCCAAACTTGGTTGTCATACATGGATTGCATCTCAGATTTCATGGCTTCCTGCCATTTATCTTTATCAATCCTTGATAAAGCATCTTGGTAGTTTGTTGGTTCATCCAAATCAACCGTATAGCAACCATCTATGAGAAACCCATATCTCTCAGGAGGATTGCTAATCCTACCAGATCTACGAATGTCTTGTGTATTTTGATCATCCATTTGATCACTCTCAACATTTTCATGTTGAGTGCTAGTGTCAACCAATTGTGTATCATCTACTTGATCTTGAACCTCTTCAAGATCTATCTTCCTTTCACTATTTCCTTCCATTAGGAACTTAGTTTCAAGGAATTCCGCCTTCCGAGCAACAAATACATTCTGCTTGGATGGATTATAGAAATAGTATCCCATATCATCCTTGGGATATCCTATGAAGATACACTTCGTGGATCGAGCATCCAACTTATTAGGGACGTAACGCTTAGGATAAGCTTCACATCCCCATACCTTTAAGTATGATAGAGATGGAGGTTTTCCAAACCACATCTCGTGAGGAGTTCGTTCCACTTTCTTGGTTGGGGCCATATTTAGAATACGAGCCGCGGAGCATAGACAATAACCCCAAAATGATAGAGGTAACGAGCTTCTTGCCATCATAGATCGAACCATATCCATTAGGGTTCGGTTTCTCCTTTCGGACACTCCATTAAGCTGGGGTGTACCGGGTGGAGTAAGTTGTGAGATAATCCCACAATTTCTAAGATGATATTGGAAGGCATCGCTGAGGTATTCACCTCCTCTATCGGTATGAAGTACCTTAATTGTCTTGTTGAGTTGATTTTGTACTTCGTTTTGATATTCTTTGAATGCTTCAAAAGTTTCATCCTTGTGTCTTAATAAGTAGACATATCCGAAACGACTGAAGTCATCAATGAAAGTAACGAAGTATCTTTCACCATTCCTAGTCATGGGCTTAAAAGGTCCACATACATCCGAATGTATTAATCCTAATAAGTCCTTAGCCCTTTCATAGGTCCCTTTGAAAGGTGCTTTAGTCATTTTGCCTTGTAAACAAGATTCACACACATCAAACGAGTCCAGTTCATTTGATTTCAAAAGGCCATTCTTTTGAAGTGTATGCATTCGATTCTTGTTTATGTGACCAAGGCGACAATGCCATAAGTAGGAATCACTCAAATCCATTTTGAGCTTCTTGGTGCTTGCTTGGTATATTGAGCTATCGAATAATGTGTTATCATGAACCACTTCATAAATTCCATTCAAAGGCGAGGCCTTAAAATAGAACATATCATTCAAAAGGACATGGATATCATCATTAATAAAATTAAGATTAAAACCACATTGTCTTAAACGGGAAACAGAAATAATGTTTCGTGTTAAATCAGGTGCATACAAAACATTTTTCAATATAAGCTCCAAACCACTTGGTAGCTTTAAAACAAAGTCTCCTTGAGCTTTTACGTGCACATTTGCACCATTTCCCATGTAGAGACTTGTTGTTCCCGCATTTAGTTTACTTCTTATGAACCCTTGCAATGAATTGCAAATATGAGTTCCACATCCTGTGTCTAATACCCATGTATTAGAAGAATTAATACTAAGCTCAACGTATATCATGTATACTTTACCTGAGGTTTGCCCTGCATCCCTCTTTGCATTCAACTCCTTTAGGTAGACCGGGCAGTTGCGTTTCCAGTGACCTATCACACCGCAACCAAAGCACGGATCTTCCTTGGGGTTTGCTTGTCTGGTAACCTTTTGCCATTTAGTGTTGTTGGTTGGGGCAACCATCTTCCCTTTTCCTTTGCCCTTGTAGGTGGGTCCTTTCTTCTTAGCCACCTTTGGCTTAGAAGAGGATTCATCCTTGGATCCACCTTCTTTGATCATGAGCATGGGTGAAGCCTTTTTACCCATGCTTGATTCATCCGTCCTTAGCATGACATGTAATTCGTCAATGCTCTTATCCCAATCATTCATGCTGTAATTCAACACGCATATGTCAAACCTTTTGACAAAGAGTTGAGGATAAGGTCCGTGGTTAATTCATTAGACACGGGACTGTTGGGACGGTGCAATCGATCAATGAGGCTTTTCATCTTTAGTGCATTAGATGAAACGGATTGGGAGTTATTTTCCTTTTTGAGGATGGACCTCAATGATAGGTTATTAAAGTTGATTGGTGCGTTTGGAATGTTGTTGTTATTGGCGGCCATCTACAAAATTTAACAAAGTTCGTTTAAGTATTAATTTTAATTTAACATCCAATACCCTTTAAATCAAATTGAATTATTAAATTCTAGAATCCAACGGTAAACCAAATTTCGGTTAGGTGACCTTTATCCCGCGATTTGATTTAGCTAGGTAGTCAATAAATGACAATTGCAATCCATTTGCAACTTCTAGAGTATGGGATCATGCAATCCTTTTGCATGGCATATTTATCCCATCAACGCCTATTTGTTCTTCATGCTTCGGTGACCCTAAGTTCATGATTCCCAAATCAAGTCGTCCTACTTGTATAGACTTGTAAATTTAACATACAAGTGGTTAGGTGACCTTTATCCCACAAGCATGCGAAATTTACCTTAATCATATTAGTTTGTTCATAACGGTTAGGTGACCTTTATCCCATCATGAGTTCCCTAATACTTTTAAGTGTCACACAATAGGATGGCGTTAAACTTGTTTACCTTGTTAGTGAAAGGGATTTAAGTTTTCATTAATTCTAGTTTGAGAAAACTTTTATGCCATACACCAACATGCATTTAGTGTATGGTACTTATGAAAAACCAATTTCATGTCTTGTAATTGAGCTAATTACTTGATATAAACCAATTTATATTTGTTATCCTTTTCTTGTTCCTAATAACCATTTATTAAGGTCTTTAGTTGCCTTTTCTATTTAACCATTTAAATTGCCGTTTTGCATGTCGTTAATACGTCTAATTTAACCAATTAAATTGTCGTTATGTTTGTTGTTAACTTGTGTGATTAATTTGTTACAATCAAACATACAATCCATAAACATACAAACAACCACACATGCAACATAAGTATGTTCACAATCTAGCCATTTAGGTGGACATTTGTTTAGCCGAAAATAAATGTCACCGGGTAAGGGTTATCAACACAAAGCAAGAGATTTCCAATCTCCCACTTAACCTTGCATCCAAATGCTACTTGTGTTCTTCAAGTCTTCATTCATCATCTTGTATCTTCATTTTACAAAATATGTATCCTAATACATTTTTCTAGAAAATGAAAATACAACCTAATCTATTTTACATACCAAATATAAAATAAAATTACATAGCCTTATGAATGAATTATTATATACCAATTGAACAAATATTACATGCCATTGAATAATTATAATTACAAACCAAATGAATCATAAATCAACCAAATATAGCATGCAATCAACACACGGTCAAGGCTAGGATTGTGAACATCAGCATGCAACCAATTGTGACCAAAATGCAAGAGCCCAAACCCAATTTTGGAGCCCTAACAATTCGGCATTCATCAAACACCCTCCCAAAACCCATGATTTTTGCATTCTTCTTTCATGCATGTACTTAGAATGCAAAGTTGATGGGTTTTAAAACAACAATTCGAAGCATATTTCAACAACTTCGGCTCCTGATACCATTGTTGGAATTTAACAAGTTTCATAAGTCTTAAAACCTTTTAAGAATCATTATAATCGGAAGCGTGTAATTATCAAGTTTTACTTGTTAAACTTTAACCAATTTAAAGCTAAATCCCATGGATCAAGTTGTGAACATTATGCTTACATATTAACAAGAGAAGGAAGAGTGTTTTATACCTCCTTAAACTAAGTTTAAGGGTTGTTTTGATGCAAGAAGATGATGAAGAAATAATGCTTCAACACACCCTTGAGTTGGTTGAACCTTTAAGCTTTTATAACCTTGCTATCCAAGCTTGAAACCACTTCTTTTTGCACTTGAATAAACCAATCAGCAGCAACACTGATTTGAGCAGAAAGTTGATGAACTTATTGATGAACTTAGCCTCTAACTTGAAGCCTCAAGTGTTGCATACCCCAAGCTATGATCCCAACACCTTTGTCTTTGATTTGGTTAGGATTTAAGAGCACTTGATCACTTGATTTTGCAAGCAAAACTCCTCCTTTTCTTTCCTTAAAGAACCGGCAGCAGCAAGCAGTTTTGGGAGTGCAAGAAAATGTTTTTCAAAACCAAACTTAAGAATGAGTTGGTCAAGTTCTTGGTTAATGAATCTTGCATGTTATTAAGGAATGTGTCATGTATCAAAAGTAACAAGAATAAAATGAGCATGGGTTCTTCCTTGGGGCATGTAAATGCCGTCCCCCATGGGGATTCTTTAACCAAAGTGTTACTTGCAAATTAGATAATACTTGTAAAGAAAAATGCCCATATATTGTTACTTGTAAATTGTATATTTATAAACCTTTTATAAATATAAACACAACTTAATTATTTAACCTTTTAAATAATTAAATCCTTAATATATAAATTATCCAAATAATTTATCTCAAGTGATAACACTTCAGAAAATCGATTTTCTGAAGTCCAAGTGTCGCGTATTTATTTAACGATCCATTCGTTATTATTAATACGTATAAGGTGTCGGTAAGCTTGTTATTGGGTATGACCCGACTTGGATCATAACATGTTGGCCACATTAATTTAATATGTCTCTCGGGCATACGAAATACCTTCATCTACGTCAAATGATAAGATGAATCTACACTTACTCATTTCACTCTTCTATGTTAGCTTCATTCGTACTCTTCATATAAATGGATTGTTTATCCAAATTATTCGCTGATGATAAAACTCTAATTTTCAGCCTGTATGCATCATGAAAACATACTTATTATCATTCACGACCTTTCCACTCAAATTTCGGGACGAAATTTCTTTAACGGGTAGGTACTGTGTGAAATGTCCCGTTCTTATTGATTAAAAACGTTCCATATTAATTGATTTCGTTGCGAGGTTTTGACCTCTATATGAGACGTTTTTCAAAGACTGCATTCATTTTAAAACAAACCATAACCTTTATTTCATCAATAAAGGTTTAAAAAGCTTTACGTAGATTATCAAATAATGATAATCTAAAATATCCTGTTTACACACGACCATTACATAACGGTTTACAATACAAATATGTTACAACAAAATAAGTTTCTTGAATGCAGTTTTTACACAATATCATACAAGCATGGACTCCAATTCTCGTCCTTATTTAAGTATGCGACAGCGGAAGCTCTTAATAATCACCTGAGAATAAACATGCTTAAAACGTCAACAAAAATGTTGGTGAGTTATAGGTTTAACCTATATATATCAAATCATAATAATAGACCACAAGATTTCATATTTCAATACACATCCCATACATAGAGATAAAAATCATTCATATGGTGAACACCTGGTAACCGACAATGACAAGATGCATATATAAGAATATCCCCATCATTCCGGGACACCCTTCGGATATGATATAAATTTCGAAGTACTAAAGCATCCGGTACTTTGGATGGGGTTTGTTAGGCCCAATAGATCTATCTTTAGGATTCGCGTCAATTAGGGTGTCTGTTCCCTAATTCTTAGATTACCAGACTTAATAAAAAGGGGCATATTCGATTTCGATAATTCAACCATAGAATGTAGTTTCACGTACTTGTGTCTATTTTGTAAATCATTTATAAAACCTGCATGTATTCTCATCCCAAAAATATTAGATTTTAAAAGTGGGACTATAACTCACTTTCACAGATTTTTACTTCATCGGGAAGTAAGACTTGGCCACTGGTTGATTCACGAACCTATAACAATATATACATATATATCAAAGTATGTTCAAAATATATTTACAACACTTTTAATATATTTTGATGTTTTAAGTTTATTAAGTCAGCTGTCCTCGTTAGTAACCTACAACTAGTTGTCCACAGTTAGATGTACAGAAATAAATTGATAAATATTATCTTGAATCAATCCACGACCCAGTGTATACGTATCTCAGTATTGATCACAACTCAAACTATATATATTTTGGAATCAACCTCAACCCTGTATAGCTAACTCCAACATTCACATATAGAGTGTCTATGGTTGTTCCGAAATATATATAGATGTGTCGACATGATAGGTCGAAACATTGTATACGTGTCTATGGTATCTCAAGATTACATAATATATAATACAAGTTGATTAAGTTATGGTTGGAATAGATTTGTTACCAATTTTCACGTAGCTAAAATGAGAAAAATTATCCAATCTTGTTTTACCCATAACTTCTTCATTTTAAATCCGTTTTGAGTGAATCAAATTGCTATGGTTTCATATTGAACTCTATTTTATGAATCGAAACAAAAAAAAGTATAGGTTTCTAGTCAGAAAAATAAGTTACAAGTCGTTTTTGTAAAGGTAGTCATTTCAGTCGAAAGAACGACGTCTAGATGACCATTTTAGAAAATATACTTCCACTTTGAGTTTAACCATAATTTTTGGATATAGTTTCATGTTCATAATAAAAATCATTTTCTCAGAATAACAAATTTTAAATCAAAGTTTATCATAGTTTTTAATTAACTAACCCAAAACAGCCCGCGGTGTTACTACGACGGCGTAAATCCGGTTTTACGGTGTTTTTCGTGTTTCCAGGTTTTAAATCATTAAGTTAGCATATCATATAGATATAGAACATGTGTTTAGTTGATTTTAAAAGTCAAGTTAGAAGGATTAACTTTTGTTTGCGAACAAGTTTAGAATTAACTAAACTATGTTCTAGTGATTACAAGTTTAAACCTTCGAATAAGATAGCTTTATATGTATGAATCGAATGATGTTATGAACATCATTACTACCTTAAGTTCCTTGGATAAACCTACTGGAAAAGAGAAAAATGGATCTAGCTTCAATGGATCCTTGGATGGCTCGAAGTTCTTGAAGCAGAATCATGACACGAAAACAAGTTCAAGTAAGATCATCACTTGAAATAAGATTGTTATAGTTATAGAAATTGAACTAAAGTTTGAATATGATTATTACCTTGTATTAGAATGATAACCTACTGTAAGAAACAAAGATTTATTGAGGTTGGATGATCACCTTACAAGATTGGAAGTGAGCTAGCAAACTTGAAAGTATTCTTGATTTTATGAAACTAGAACTTTTAGAATTTATGAAGAACACTTAGAACTTGAAGATAGAACTTGAGAGAGATCAATTAGATGAAGAAAATTGAAGAATGAAAGTGTTTGTAGGTGTTTTTGGTCGTTGGTGTATGGATTAGATATAAAGGATATGTTATTTTGTTTTCATGTAAATAAGTCATGAATGATTACTCATATTTTTGTAATTTTATGAGATATTTCATGCTAGTTGCCAAATGATGGTTCCCACATGTGTTAGGTGACTCACATGGGCTGCTAAGAGCTGATTATTGGAGTGTATATATGAAATGTCCCGTTCTTATTGACTAAAAACGTTCCATATTAATTGATTTCGTTGCGAGGTTTTGACCTCTATATGAGACGTTTTTCAAAGACTGCATTCATTTTTAAAACAAACCATAACCTTTATTTCATAGATAAAGGTTTTAAAAAGCTTTACGTAGATTATCAAATAATGATAATCTAAAATATCCTGTTTACACACGACCATTACATAATGGTTTACAATACAAATATGTTACAACAAAATAAGTTTCTTGAATGCAGTTTTTACACAATATCATTCAAGCATGGACTCCAAATCTCGTCCTTATTTAAGTATGCGACAGCGGAAGCTCTTAATAATCACCTGAGAATAAACATGCTTTAAACGTCAACAAAAATGTTGGTGAGTTATAGGTTTAACCTATATATATCAAATCGTAACAATAGACCACAAGATTTCATATTTCAATACACATCCCATACATAGAGATAAAAATCATTCATATGGTGAACACCTGGTAACCGACAATAACAAGATGCATATATAAGAATATCCCCATCATTCCGGGACACCCTTCGGATATGATATAAATTTCGAAGTACTAAAGCATCCGGTACTTTGGATAGGGTTTGTTAGGCCCAATAGATCTATCTTTAGGATTCGCGTCAATTAGGGTGTCTGTTCCCTAATTCTTAGATTACCAGACTTAATAAAAAGGGGCATATTCGATTTCGATAATTCAACCATAGAATGTAGTTTCACGTACTTGTGTCTATTTTGTAAATCATTTATAAAACCTGCATGTATTCTCATCCCAAAAATATTAGATTTTAAAAGTGGGACTATAACTCACTTTCACAGATTTTTACTTCGTCGGGAAGTAAGGCTTGGCCACTGGTTGATTCACGAACCTATAACAATATATACATATATATCAAAGTATGTTCAAAATATATTTACAACACTTTTAATATATTTTGATGTTTTAAGTTTATTAAGTCAGCTGTCCTCGTTAGTAACCTACAACTAGTTGTCCACAGTTAGATGTACAGAAATAAATCGATAAATATTATCTTGAATCAATCCACGACCCAGTGTATACGTATCTCAGTATTGATCACAACTCAAACTATATATATTTTGGAATCAACCTCAACCCTGTATAGCTAACTCCAACATTCACATATAGAGTGTCTATGGTTGTTCCGAAATATATATAGATGTGTCGACATGATAGGTCGAAACATTGTATACGTGTCTATGGTATCTCAAGATTACATAATATATAATACAAGTTGATTAAGTTATGGTTGGAATAGATTTGTTACCAATTTTCACGTAGCTAAAATGAGAAAAATTATCCAATCTTGTTTTACCCATAACTTCTTCATTTTAAATCCGTTTTGAGTGAATCAAATTGCTATGGTTTCATATTGAACTCTATTTTATGAATCTAAACAAAAAAAGTATAGGTTTCTAGTCGGAAAAATAAGTTACAAGTCGTTTTTGTAAAGGTAGTCATTTCAGTCGAAAGAACGACGTCTAGATGACCATTTTAGAAAACATACTTCCACTTTGAGTTTAACCATAATTTTTGGATATAGTTTCATGTTCATAATAAAAATCATTTTCCCAGAATAACAACTTTTAAATCAAAGTTTATCATAATTTTTAATTAACTAACCCAAAACAGCCCGCGGTGTTACTACGACGGCGTAAATCCGGTTTTACGGTGTTTTTTGTGTTTCCGGGTTTTAAATCATTAAGTTAGCATATCATATAGATATAGAACATGTGTTTAGTTGATTTTAAAAGTCAAGTTAGAAGGATTAACTTTTATTTGCGAACAAGTTTAGAATTAACTAAACTATGTTCTAGTGATTACAAGTTTAAACCTTCGAATAAGATAGCTTTATATGTATGAATCGAATGATGTTATGAACATCATTACTACCTTAAGTTCCTTGGATAAACCTACTGGAAAAGAGAAAAGTGGATCTAGCTTCAATGGATCCTTGGATGGCTCGAAGTTCTTGAAGCAGAATCATGACACGAAAACAAGTTCAAGTAAGATCATCACTTGAAATAAGATTGTTATAGTTATAGAAATTGAACCAAAGTTTGAATATGATTATTACCTTGTATTAGAATGATAACCTACTGTAATAAACAAAGATTTCTTGAGGTTGGATGATCACCTTACAAGATTGGAAGTGAGCTAGCAAACTTGAAAGTATTCTTGATTTTATGTAACTAGAACTTTTGGAATTTATGAAGAACACTTAGAACTTGAAGATAGAACTTGAGAGAGATCAATTAGATGAAGAAAATTGAAGAATGAAAGTGTTTGTAGGTGTTTTTGGTCGTTGGTGTATGGATTAGATATAAAGGATATGTAATTTTGTTTTCATGTAAATAAGTCATGAATGATTACTCATATTTTTGTAATTTTATGAGATATTTCATGCTAGTTGCCAAATGATGGTTCCCACATGTGTTAGGTGACTCACATGGGCTGCTAAGAGCTGATCATTGGAGTGTATATACCAATAGTACATACATCTAAAAGCTGTGTATTGTACGAGTACGAATACGGGTGCATACGAGTAGAATTGTTGATGAAACTAAACGAGGATGTAATTGTAAGCATTTTTGTTAAGTAGAAGTATTTTGATAAGTGTCTTGAAGTCTTTAAAAAGTGTATGAATACATATTAAAACACTACATGTATATACATTTTAACTGAGTCGTTAAGTCATCGTTAGTCGTTACATGTAAATGTTGTTTTGAAACCTTTAGGTTAACGATCTTGTTGAATGTTGTTAACCCATTGTTTATTATAACAAATGAGATATTAAATTGTTATATTATCATGATATTATGATATATAATATATCTCAGTATGATGTATATACAGTTAAATGTCGTTACAACGATAATCATTACATATATGTCTCGTTTCGAAATCATTAAGTTAGTAGTCTTATTTTTACATATGTATTTCATTGTTAATACACTTAATAATATATTTACTTATCATTTAACATAATTAACCAAGTGTATCAATATCTTAATATGATTCATATGTACCTAGTAAGACGTTGT
This sequence comes from Rutidosis leptorrhynchoides, assembly GCF_046630445.1. Taxonomy (NCBI): domain Eukaryota; kingdom Viridiplantae; phylum Streptophyta; class Magnoliopsida; order Asterales; family Asteraceae; genus Rutidosis; species Rutidosis leptorrhynchoides. The sequence continues at coordinate 208,909,237 of NC_092340.1, forward strand.
TATAACGATAATCGTTATATATATCGTTTTCGAGTTTCTTAAATTAATAGTCTCATTTTTATGTATATAACTCATTGTTAAAATACCTAATGAGATACATACTTATAATAAAAACATGTTAACTATATATATAACCATATATATGTCATCGTATAGTTTTTACAAGTTTTAACGTTCGTGAATCACCGGTCAACTTGGGTGGTCAATTGTCTATATGAAACATATTTCAATTAATCAAGTCTTAACAAGTTTGATTGCTTAACATGTTGGAAACATTTAATCATGTAAATATCAATCTCAATTAATATATATAAACATGGAAAAGTTCGGGTCACTACAATATACCAATAGTACATACATCTAAAAGCTGTGTATTGTACGAGTACGAATACGGGTGCATACGAGTAGAATTGTTGATGAAACTGAACGAGGATCTAATTGTAAGCATTTTTGTTAAGTAGAAGTATTTTGATAAGTGTCTTGAAGTCTTTCAAAAGTGTATGAATACATATTAAAACACTACATGTATATACATTTTAACTGAGTCGTTAAGTCATCGTTAGTCGTTACATGTAAATGTTGTTTTGAAACCTTTAGGTTAACGATCTTGTTAAATGTTGTTAACCCAATGTTTATAATATCAAAAGAGATTTTAAATTATTATATTATCATGATATTATGATGTACGAATATCTCTTAATATGATATATATATACATTAAATGTCGTTACAACGATAAACGTTACATATATGTCTCGTTTCAAAATCATTAAGTTAGTAGTCTTGTTTTTACATATGTAGTTCATTGTTAATATAATTAATGATATGTTTACTTATCATAATATCATGTTAACTATATATATAACCATATATATGTCATCATATAGTTTTTTTACAAGTTTTAACGTTCGTGAATCACCGGTCAACTTGGGTGGTCAATTGTCTATATGAAACATATTTCAATTAATCAAGTCTTAACAAGTTTGATTGCTTAACATGTTGGAAACATTTAATCATGTAAATATCAATCTCAATTAATATATATAAACATGGAAAAGTTCGGGTCACTACAGTACCTACCCGTTAAATAAATTTCGTCCCGAAATTTTAAGCTGTTGAAGGTGTTGACGAATCTTCTGGAAATAGATGCGGGTATTTCTTCTTCATCTGATCTTCACGCTCCCAGGTGAACTCGGGTCCTCTACGAGCATTCCATCGAACCTTAACAATTGGTATCTTGTTTTGCTTAAGTCTTTTAACCTCACGATCCATTATTTCGACGGGTTCTTCGATGAATTGAAGTTTTTCGTTGATTTGGATTTCATCTAACGGAATAGTGAGATCTTCTTTAGCAAAACATTTCTTCAAATTCGAAACGTGGAAAGTGTTATGTACAGCCGCGAGTTGTTGAGGTAACTCTAGTCGGTAAGCTACTGGTCCGACACGATCAATAATCTTGAATGGTCCAATATACCTTGGATTTAATTTCCCTCGTTTACCAAATCGAACAACGCCTTTCCAAGGTGCAACTTTAAGCATGACCATCTCTCCAATTTCAAATTCTATATCTTTTCTTTTAATGTCAGCGTAGCTCTTTTGTCGACTTTGGGCGGTTTTCAACCGTTGTTGAATTTGGATGATCTTCTCGGTAGTTTCTTGTATAATCTCCGGACCCGTAATCTGTCTATCCCCCACTTCACTCCAACAAATCGGAGACCTGCACTTTCTACCATAAAGTGCTTCAAACGGCGCCATCTCAATGCTTGAATGGTAGCTGTTGTTGTAGGAAAATTCTGCTAATGGTAGATGTCGATCCCAACTATTTCCGAAATCAATAACACATGCTCGTAGCATGTCTTCAAGCGTTTGTATCGTCCTTTCGCTCTGCCCATCAGTTTGTGGATGATAGGCAGTACTCATGTCTAGACGAGTTCCTAATGCTTGCTATAATGTCTGCCAGAATCTTGAAATAAATCTGCCATCCCTATCAGAGATAATAGAGATTGGTATTCCATGTCTGGAGATGACTTCCTTCAAATACAGTCGTGCTAACTTCTCCATCTTTTCATCTTCTCTTATTGGCAGGAAGTGTGCTGATTTGGTGAGACGATCAACTATTACCCAAATAGTATCAAAACCACTTGCAGTCCTTGGCAATTTAGTGATGAAATCCATGGTAATGTTTTCCCATTTCCATTCCGGGATTTCGGGTTGTTGAAGTAGACCTGATGGTTTCTGATGCTCAGCTTTGACCTTAGAACACGTCAAACATTCTCCTACGTATTTAGCAACATCGGCTTTCATACCCGGCCACCAAAAATGTTTCTTGAGATCCTTGTACATCTTCCCCGTTCCAGGATGTATTGAGTATCTGGTTTTATGAGCTTCTCTAAGTACCATTTCTCTCATATCTCCAAATTTTGGTACCCAAATCCTTTCAGCCCTATACCGGGTTCCGTCTTCCCGAATATTAAGATGCTTCTCGGATCCTTTGGGTATTTCATCCTTTAAATTTCCCTCTTTTAAAACTCCTTGTTGTGCCTACTTTATTTGAGTAGTAAGGTTATTATGAATCATTATATTCATAGATTTTACTCGAATGGGTTCTCTGTCCTTCCTGCTCAAGGCATCGGCTACCACATTTGCCTTCCCCGGGTGGTAACGAATCTCAAAGTCGTAATCATTCAATAATTCAATCCACCTACGCTGCCTCATATTCAGTTGTTTCTGATTAAATATGTGTTGAAGACTTTTGTGGTCGGTATATATAATACTTTTGACCCCATATAAGTAGTGCCTCCAAGTCTTTAATGCAAAAACAACCGCGCCTAATTCCAAATCATGCGTCGTATAATTTTGTTCGTGAATCTTCAATTGTCTAGACGCATAAGCAATCACCTTCGTTCGTTGCATTAATACACAACCGAGACCTTGCTTTGATGCGTCACAATAAATCACAAAATCATCATTCCCTTCAGGCAATGACAATATAGGTGCCGTAGTTAGCTTTTTCTTCAATAACTGAAACGCTTTCTCTTGTTCATCATTCCATTCAAATTTCTTCCCTTTATGCGTTAATGCAGTCAAGGGTTTTGCTATTCTGAAAAAGTCTTGGATGAACCTTCTGTAGTAACCAGCTAGTCCTAAAAACTGGCGTATGTGTTTCGGAGTTTTCGGGGTTTCCCACTTTTCAACAGTTTCTATCTTTGCCGGATCCACCTTAATACCTTCTTTGTTCCTTCCAACCAAAATGCACACTTTGAAAACTTAGCGTACAATTTTTCCTTCCTCAATACTTCTAACACCTTTCTCAAATGTTCACCGTGTTCTTGGTCATTCTTTGAGTAAATAAGTATGTCATCAATGAAAACAATGACAAACTTGTCAAGGTATGGTCCACACACTCGGTTCATAAGGTCCATGAACACAGCTGGTGCATTAGTTAAACCAAACGGCATGACCATAAACTCATAATGACCGTAACGTGTTCGGAAAGCAGTCTTTGGAATATCATCTTCTTTCACCCGCATTTGATGATACCCGGAACGTAAGTCAATCTTTGAATAAACAGACGAGCCTTGTAGTTGATCAAATAAGTCGTCGATTCTCGGTAGTGGGTAGCGGTTCTTGATGGTAAGTTTGTTCAACTCTCGGTAGTCGATACACAACCTGAATGTACCATCTTTCTTCTTGACAAACAAAACCGGAGCTCCCCACGGTGATGTGCTTGGTCGAATGAAACCACGCTCTAAAAGTTCTTGTAATTGGCTTTGCAGTTCTTTCATCTCGCTGGGTGCGAGTCTGTAAGGAGCATGAGCTATTGGTGCAGCTCCTGGTACAAGATCTATTTGAAATTCAACGGATCGATGTGGGGGTAATCCCGGTAATTCTTTCGGAAATACATCGGGAAATTCTTTTGCAATGGGAACATCATTGATGCTCTTTTCTTCAGTTTATACTTTCTCGACGTGTGCTAGAACAGCATAGCAACCTTTTCTTATTAGTTTTTGTGCCTTCAAATTACTAATAAGATGTAGCTTCGTGTTGCCCTTTTCTCCGTACACCATTAAGGGTTTTCCTTTTTCTCGTATAATGCGAATTGCATTTTTGTAACAAACGATCTCCGCTTTCACTTCTTTCAACCAGTCCATACCGATTATCACATCAAAACTCCCTAACTCTACTGGTATCAAATCAATCTTAAATGTTTCGCTAACCAATTTAATTTCTCGATTCCGACATATATTATCTGCTGAAATTAATTTACCATTTGCTAATTCGAGTAAAAATTTACTATCCAAAGGCATCAATGGACAACTTAATTTAGCACAAAAATCTCTACTCATATAGCTTCTATCCGCACCCGAATCAAATAAAACGTAAGCAGATTTATTGTCAATAAGAAACGTACCCGTAACAAGCTCCGGGTCTTCCTGTGCCTCTGCCGCATTAATATTGAAAACTCTTCCACGGCCTTGTCCATTCGTGTTCTCCTGGTTCGGGCAATTTCTAATAATGTGGCCCGGTTTTCCACATTTATAACAAACTACATTGGCATAACTTGCTCCGACACTACTTGCTCCGCCATTACTCGTTCCGACACCATTTGTTCCTTTCGTTCTATTAACCCCTGGTCCGTAGACCTCACACTTCGCCGCGCTATGACCATTTCTTTTACACTTGTTGCAAAATTTGGTGCAGAACCCCGAGTGATTCTTTTCACACCTTTGGCATAGCTGCTTCTGATTGTTGTTGTTGTTGCGGTTATTATTGTTGTTGGGATGATTGTTGTAGTTGCTGTTGTTGTTTTTGTTGTTGTTGTTGGGCCGTTTGTTGTAGTTGCGATTGATGTTGCGATTGTTGGGATAATTATTGCGATTATTGTTGTAATTGCTGTTGTTGTTGTATTGGTGGTTCTTATCACCGTTTTCCTCCCACTTTCTTTTGACTTGCTTCACATTGGCCTCTTCAGCAGTCTGTTCTTTAATTCTTTCTTCAATCTGGTTCACGAGTTTGTGAGCCATTCTACATGCCTGTTGTATGGAGGCGGGCTCGTGTGAACTTACATCTTCTTGGATTCTTTCCGGTAATCCTTTCACAAACGCGTCGATCTTCTCTTCCTCATCTTCAAATGCTCCCGGACACAATAGGCATAATTCTGTAAATCGTCTTTCGTACGTGGTAATATCAAATCCTTGGGTTCGTAACCCTCTAAGTTCTGTCTTGAGCTTATTGACCTCGGTTCTGGGACGGTACTTCTCGTTCATCAAGTGCTTGAATGCTGACCACGGTAGTGCGTACGCATCGTCTTGTCCCACTTGCTCTAGATAGGTATTCCACCATGTTAACGCAGAACCTGTGAAGGTATGCGTAGCGTACTTTACTTTGTCCTCTTCAGTACACTTACTTATGGCAAACACCGATTCGACCTTCTCGGTCCACCGTTTCAATCCGATCGGTCCTTCGGTTCCATCAAATTCCAAAGGTTTGCAGGCAGTGAATTCTTTGTAGGTGCATCCTACACGATTTCCTGTACTGCTAGATCCAAGGTTATTGTTGGTATGTAGCGCAGCCTGTACTGCGGCTATGTTTGAAGCTAGAAAAGTACGGAATTCCTCTTCATTCATATTCACGGTGTGTCGAGTAGTCGGTGCCATTTCCTTCAAAATAGTTAAATGGAACAAGTTAATCATACAGAATATTAAGAGTAGTTAATAGTATTTCGTAGCATAATATGAACTCATTTATAAAAGCTTTTTCTTCATATTAGCGTTTTATAAGTTTAAATTCGGGTAGTACCTACCCGTTAAGTTCATACTTAGTAGCTAATATACAATTCAACTACTACAATTCTATATGAAAAACTGATTATAATAATATTTCGCGTTCAAACTTTTATACAATATTTTACAAACTTACAATACAGCTTATTTTACATAAAGCATGAAATATAGCACAAAATAACTTCGCTACAAGATAGTTGTGTAGATAATTCTAGCTAGTACACAAGTCGTTCAGCAAAGGCAATAAAGACACGTAATTCATACGTCCAGAAACAAGTCATGCATTCTGGTTTCACTAGGACTACTTCCCATCCTTGGTCTTGTGGAACATAACCATTATGGCCATTGATAAGACAGCGTGTTGTAACGTCATCAAAGGGACGAGGGTTAGGTAATGACCAACAGTCTCGTAATAACCTAAAAACCTCATTTCTTACCCCAATTACCGACTCCGTCACTTGTGGGAACGTTTTGATTAATAGTTGTAGCCCGATGTTCTTGTTCTCACTTTGGTGAGAAGCGAACATTACTAACCCGTAAGCATAACATGCTTCTTTATGTTGCATGTTAGCCGCTTTTTCTAAATCACGAAGTCCTATATTCGGATATACTGAGTCAAAATAATTTCTTAACCCGTTGCGTAAAATAGCATTTGGGTTCCCCGCAATATATGCGTCAAAGTAAACACATCGTAACTTATGGATTTCCCAATGTGATATCCCCCATCTTTCGAACGAAAGCCTTTTATAAACCAAGGCATTCTTGGAACGTTCTTCGAATGTCTTACAAACTGATCTCGCCTTAAATAGTTGTGCCGAAGATTTCTGACCGACTCTAGACAAGATTTCATCAATCATGTCTCCGGGTAGGTCTCTTAAAATATTGGGTTGTCTATCCATTTTGTGTTTTTATACTGTAAAATAGACAAGAGTTAGATTCATAAAAAAAATACTTATTAATACAAGCAATTTTTACATATATCATAAAGCATAAGCACACTATATTACTTATATTACACCACACGAATACAACTATCTTATTCCGACTCGCTTGTTTCTTCTTCTTCGGTTTTGGTTCGTTTTACCAAGTTTCTAGGGATATATGATGTTCCCCTAATACGAGCCGTCGTTATCCACATTGGTTTAGAAAAACCTGGTGGTTTAGAGGTTCTCGGGTCATTGTTACAACTTAAGGACTTCGGGGGTTGACGATACATATAAAGTTCATCGGGGTTAGAATTAGATTTCTCTATTTTTATGCCCTTTCCCTTATTATTTTCTTTTGCCTTTTTAAATTCAGTTGGGGTAATTTCTATAACATCATCGGAATTCTCGTCGGAATCCGATTCATCGGAGAATTGGTAATCCTCCCAATATTTTGCTTCCTTGGCGGAAACACCATTGACCATAATTAACCTTGGTCGGTTGGTTGAGGATTTTCTTTTACTTAACTATTTTATTATTTCCCCCACCAGTTCTATTTCTTCATCCGGTTCCGATTCTTCTTCCGGTTCCGATTCTTCTTCCGGTTCCGACTCTTCTTCCGGTTCCTCTTCGGGAACTTGTGAATCAGTCCACGAATCATTCCAATTTACATTTGACTCTTCATTATTATTAGGTGAGTCAATGGGACTTGTTCTAGAGGTAGACATCTATCACATAATATCAAACGCGTTAAGAGATTAATATATCACATAATATTCACATGTTAAAAATATATAGTTTCCAACAAAATTTGTTAAGCAATCATTTTTCAAGTAAACACGGTCGAAGTCCAGACTCACTAATGCATCCTAACAAACTAGATAAGACACACTAATGCAAAATTCTGGTTCTCTAAGACCAACGCTCGGATACCAACTGAAATGTCCCGTTCTTATTGATTAAAAACGTTCCATATTAATTGATTTCGTTGCGAGGTTTTGACCTCTATATGAGACGTTTTTCAAAGACTGCATTCATTTTAAAACAAACCATAACCTTTATTTCATCAATAAAGGTTTAAAAAGCTTTACGTAGATTATCAAATAATGATAATCTAAAATATCCTGTTTACACACGACCATTACATAACGGTTTACAATACAAATATGTTACAACAAAATAAGTTTCTTGAATGCAGTTTTTACACAATATCATACAAGCATGGACTCCAATTCTCGTCCTTATTTAAGTATGCGACAGCGGAAGCTCTTAATAATCACCTGAGAATAAACATGCTTAAAACGTCAACAAAAATGTTGGTGAGTTATAGGTTTAACCTATATATATCAAATCATAATAATAGACCACAAGATTTCATATTTCAATACACATCCCATACATAGAGATAAAAATCATTCATATGGTGAACACCTGGTAACCGACAATGACAAGATGCATATATAAGAATATCCCCATCATTCCGGGACACCCTTCGGATATGATATAAATTTCGAAGTACTAAAGCATCCGGTACTTTGGATGGGGTTTGTTAGGCCCAATAGATCTATCTTTAGGATTCACGTCAATTAGGGTGTCTGTTCCCTAATTCTTAGATTACCAGACTTAATAAAAAGGGGCATATTCGATTTCGATAATTCAACCATAGAATGTAGTTTCACGTACTTGTGTCTATTTTGTAAATCATTTATAAAACCTGCATGTATTCTCATCCCAAAAATATTAGATTTTAAAAGTGGGACTATAACTCACTTTCACAGATTTTTACTTCATCGGGAAGTAAGACTTGGCCACTGGTTGATTCACGAACCTATAACAATATATACATATATATCAAAGTATGTTCAAAATATATTTACAACACTTTTAATATATTTTGATGTTTTAAGTTTATTAAGTCAGCTGTCCTCGTTAGTAACCTACAACTAGTTGTCCACAGTTAGATGTACAGAAATAAATTGATAAATATTATCTTGAATCAATCCACGACCCAGTGTATACGTATCTCAGTATTGATCACAACTCAAACTATATATATTTTGGAATCAACCTCAACCCTGTATAGCTAACTCCAACATTCACATATAGAGTGTCTATGGTTGTTCCGAAATATATATAGATGTGTCGACATGATAGGTCGAAACATTGTATACGTGTCTATGGTATCTCAAGATTACATAATATATAATACAAGTTGATTAAGTTATGGTTGGAATAGATTTGTTACCAATTTTCACGTAGCTAAAATGAGAAAAATTATCCAATCTTGTTTTACCCATAACTTCTTCATTTTAAATCCGTTTTGAGTGAATCAAATTGCTATGGTTTCATATTGAACTCTATTTTATGAATCTAAACAAAAAAAGTATAGGTTTCTAGTCAGAAAAATAAGTTACAAGTCGTTTTTGTAAAGGTAGTCATTTCAGTCGAAAGAACGACGTCTAGATGACCATTTTAGAAAACATACTTCCACTTTGAGTTTAACCATAATTTTTGGATATAGTTTCATGTTCATAATAAAAATCATTTTCTCAGAATAACAAATTTTAAATCAAAGTTTATCATAGTTTTTAATTAACTAACCCAAAACAGCCCGCGGTGTTACTACGACGGCGTAAATCCGGTTTTACGGTGTTTTTCGTGTTTCCAGGTTTTAAATCATTAAGTTAGCATATCATATAGATATAGAACATGTGTTTAGTTGATTTTAAAAGTCAAGTTAGAAGGATTAACTTTTGTTTGCGAACAAGTTTAGAATTAACTAAACTATATTCTAGTGATTACAAGTTTAAACCTTCGAATAAGATAGCTTTATATGTATGAATCGAATGATGTTATGAACATCATTACTACCTTAAGTTCCTTGGATAAACCTACTGGAAAAGAGAAAAATGGATCTAGCTTCAATGGATCCTTGGATGGCTCGAAGTTCTTGAAGCAGAATCATGACACGAAAACAAGTTCAAGTAAGATCATCACTTGAAATAAGATTGTTATAGTTATAGAAATTGAACCAAAGTTTGAATATGATTATTACCTTGTATTAGAATGATAACCTACTGTAAGAAACAAAGATTTATTGAGGTTGGATGATCACCTTACAAGATTGGAAGTGAGCTAGCAAACTTGAAAGTATTCTTGATTTTATGAAACTAGAACTTTTAGAATTTATGAAGAACACTTAGAACTTGAAGATAGAACTTGAGAGAGATCAATTAGATGAAGAAAATTGAAGAATGAAAGTGTTTGTAGGTGTTTTTGGTCGTTGGTGTATGGATTAGATATAAAGGATATGTTATTTTGTTTTCATGTAAATAAGTCATGAATGATTACTCATATTTTTGTAATTTTATGAGATATTTCATGTAGTTGCCAAATGATGGTTCCCACATGTGTTAGGTGACTCACATGGGCTGCTAAGAGCTGATTATTGGAGTGTATATACCAATAGTACATACATCTAAAAGCTGTGTATTGTACGAGTACGAATACGGATGCATACGAGTAGAATTGTTGATGAAACTGAACGAGGATCTAATTGTAAGCATTTTTGTTAAGTAGAAGTATTTTGATAAGTGTCTTGAAGTCTTTCAAAAGTGTATGAATACATATTAAAACACTACATGTATATACATTTTAACTGAGTCGTTAAGTCATCGTTAGTCGTTACATGTAAATGTTGTTTTGAAACCTTTAGGTTAACGATCTTGTTAAATGTTGTTAACCCAATGTTTATAATATCAAAAGAGATTTTAAATTATTATATTATCATGATATTATGATGTACGAATATCTCTTAATATGATATATATACATTAAATGTCGTTACAACGATAAACGTTACATATATGTCTCGTTTCAAAATCATTAAGTTAGTAGTCTTGTTTTTACATATGTAGTTCATTGTTAATATAATTAATGATATGTTTACTTATCATAATATCATGTTAACTATATATATAACCATATATATGTCATCATATAGTTTTTTTACAAGTTTTAACGTTCGTGAATCATCGGTCAACTTGGGTGGTCAATTGTCTATATGAAACATATTTCAATTAATCAAGTCTTAACAAGTTTGATTGCTTAACATGTTGGAAACATTTAATCATGTAAATATCAATCTCAATTAATATATATAAACATGGAAAAGTTCGGGTCACTACACTGTGACAATCCGGAAATTTCCAATCAAATTTAAACTTTATCTTTATATTATTTTGACACGATAAGCAAAGTTTGTTAAGTTAAATCTCAAGAATTTTAAATTGTGTTCATACATTCATTATAACCTCGACCAAATTCAGACGATTCACGAACCGTTATATATAAATAAATATGTATATATATGTATATATATATATATTATAACTTGAGAATATTAATAAAGTATTAAACGTATAATACTTTACATGATCGTATTTGTTTCAATATGTTTATCGATGGAATTAGAAGATAATATCAAATTGTTGATTTATCAGATACATTATGATATGATTACGGGTCTATGTTATGAGGTCCATTGTGATTTAAGAAATCTATTCTTTTTGACAACATTCGGAAAATGGTAAAGTGATTTATAAGTAAGAACGTGAAGTGTAAATAACTTAGATGTTGGATATCGACAAGTTAAGTAACTCGACATTTTTCATTAAGATGATTTCATACGTTTATTTAACCTTTGAACTTTATTCCATGCTTCACCAACAAACTGTAATTTAAAAACTTAAAACCTATTATGAATATATATGATTCTACTTTTTTAAAACATTTTATGATATAACGATTTCCATTATTTTAACCTTTAAACAAAATGATTCTTAAAAATATATTTGGTTTTGGAAAACAAAATTATTATATTTATTTGATTTAGTTTCAAACGTACAAAAACGTTTTCAGTTTAAAAAGAACTTTATTATTAAAACTTATATAACTTTTATAAATATCTAGAACCACTTTTGAAAACTCATTACTTAACCAGTATGATAAAGATAACGATATTTATATTTTATTTTATTAAATATATATAACGATTTAAATTAATATTATATATATTTATACGCGTATTATACGTACATAGTTTTATACTTTTACTATACTTAAACTTTACCTTTACTTTATTTTTACTTTACTTTAACTTTAATAATTCACTTTAATAATTCATATTTTAATAATTCACTTTAATAATTCATACTTTAATAATTCACTTTAATAATTCATACTTTAATAATTCACTTTAATAATTCACTTTAATAATTCAAAAATCTATTATAAATAGAATTCAATAGGTTTCATTATTTCATAGAAACTTGAAAATATTTTTCTCTAAACTCTCTCAATCGATTTACATATATATATTTACTCCGTATTATTTCAAGATATTATTAGTATACATAAAATATTACGTCAGAGTGCTGTCCGAGTGATTTTGAAATTGTTTTTCGAGTGGGATTGGATTAAGGAAATTATAGGTTATAGCTATGGAGGTGATTGGTATGGTTCATGGGTATGCTCGTGAGGTCAATATAGTGTTTATCATCTCCGTTGCGTCTACGTACCTTTCCTGCAATATTGAATCTCAATATTGATACGTGAGTACTCATAATTTAACTTTTACATACTAATAGTGTATCCCTGACTAGTGCTCGAGTATATAGGATTATGCATGTTTGTACTTTTGATATTGCCTTTAGTTAGGTTATGTTGAATCCTGAATTAGTTATATATGCGACTGAGATAAGGTATAAGATATGCATGTCGTTGGAAAGCTAGCGAAAAATTAAGAACTTTTCATTTAGATATCGAATGATTTCGATGAACGGATTTGAAGTTATAGTCCATCGAATTTTTGTATTATTATTAAAAATGATTATTATTATCATCGTTATTATCGCCGTTCTAGTTTTATCTTATTATTATTATTATTATTATTATTATTATTATTATTATTATTATTATCTTTATCAATAAAAGGATTTATCATTAAAAATTGTTATTTTTTTTATTATTACTATCGTTATTATCGTTAAAGTAATAATTAGTATTATTATTATTATCCAATTATTATTATTATTATTATTATTATTATTAATATTATTATTGGTATTATTATTATTATTATTATTATCAATATTAATATATATATCATTATTTAAAAATGGTTATTGTTATTGTTATTATTATTATTACTATATTATCATTAAGATAATTATTAGTATTATCGTTAATAATGTTATAGTAACTATCATTATTAATATTAGTGTAATTAAAACAAATATTTGTAACACCTAATTATTTTGATTACTATTATTATCATTATTACGAACACGATATAAAAGACGATTAAAAGCTATTAAACGAAACGATTAGGAAATAATGGGTAAGAGTATCATGATGAAATTAAAATATTATAAGATATTGATTTACATAAAATTATCGTTCTTATTATTTTTATCATTACTATTATTATTAAAATTATCGTTAGTATTAAAACTATCATTTTAACAAAAATTATCATTTTAATAGAAATGTCATTGTTACTATAAAATATCATTATTATTATTATTTTAAATAGAATTATTATTTTAAAGATAATATTAAAAATTATCGTAAATATTAAAGTTATCATAATTAGAATTATCGTTTTATCATAATGTCATCTTAGTAATTATAAATATTGATATTTTTATAATAATAATTATTATTACAAAATAATACAACTTTTACTTACTATCATTATAGATATTATTTTATCAAATAAATATTTGATACAAACATATTTTACTACGTGTAATAACTTACTTTAATAATACGTATCATATTATCTTTATAATATTAAATGGACCCTATAAATTTTATTACTTAATATATATAAAAGTATATTTTATTATATAAATATAATATAAAATTTTATTTATTAATAAATAAATTATATTATTTACTCTAATAAATCTTTTAAAAATATTTAAAAATATAAAACGACGATATTTAAACTATATATTAATCATGTATAAATTTTTGGAAATTATTTTGAGTCAAATTTACTTTTGTTGACTTTTGCATATTAGTCTCGAGCATTAGGATTGTGGTACACTATGACTTGACCTAATTTGTTAGACAAATATTGACCAACACATAAATATATATAATTAATTTAGGTTCGTGAATCCGAGGCCAACCTTGCACTTGTTCAATGACGTTATATGTATTTTTACTACGAAATAGAGTATGGTGAGTTCATTTGCCTTTTTACCCTTTATATTTTTGGGACTGAGAATACATGCGCTTTTATAAATGTTTGACAAAATAGACACAAGTAATTGAAACTACATTCTATGGTTGAATTATCGAAATCGAATATGCCCCTTTTTATTAAAGTCTGGTAATCTAAGAATTAGGGAACAGACACCCTAATTGACGCGAATCCTAAAGATAGATCTATTGGGCCTAACAAACCTCATCCAAAGTACCGGATGCTTTAGTACTTCGAAATTATATGATGTCCGAAGGAGGATCCCGGAATGATAGGGGATATTCTTATATGTATCTAGTTAATGTCGGTTACTAGGTGTTCACCATATGAATGATTATTTTTTGTCTCTATGCATGGGACGTATATTTATGAGAACTGGAAATGAAATTCTTGTGGTCTATTAAAATGATGGAAATAAATGATTATGATAAACTAATGAACTCACCAACCTTTTGGTTGACACTTTAAAGCATGTTTATTCTCAGGTGTTAAAGAAATCTTCCGCTGTGCATTTGCTCATTTTAAAGATATTACTTGGAGTCTTTCATAGCATATTTTGAAGAACGTTGCATTCGAGTCATTGAGTTCATCAAAGATTATTATTAAATCAATTTATAGTTGGATAGTGGATATTATGAAATGGTATGCATGCCTGTCAATTTTTGATGTAAAGAAAGATTGTCTTTTAAAAACGAATGCAATGTTTGTAAAATGTATCATATAGAGGTCAAATACCTCGCAATGTAATCAACTATTGTGAATCGTTTATAATGTATATGAACGGGTCCTTTCACATACCTTGGGTTCAGTTTACCTCTGTTTCCAAAACGTATTACACCTTTCCAAGGTGACACCTTTAACATAACCATGTCACCGATCTGAAACTCTAATGGTTTCCTTCGGACATCGGCGTAGCTCTTTTGGCGACTACGGGCTGTTTTCAATTTCTCCTTGATTTGCACTATCTTCTCAGTAGTTTCATGGATGATCTCGGGTCCAGTTAATTGTCAATCTCCTACTTCGTTCCAACAGATAGGGGATCTACACTTCCTTCCATACAGTGCTTCAAATGGTGCAGCTTTAATGCTCGCATGATAACTATTATTATACGAGAATTCTGCTAATGGTAGATATTTATCCCATCCGTTTCCAAAATCGATCACACATGCCCTAAGCATGTCTTCAAGAGTCTGAATTGTTCTTTCACTCTGCCCGTCAGTTTGTGAATGATATGCGGTACTCATATCCAAACGAGTTCCTAGGGCCTCCTGTAGTGATTGCCAGAACTTTGATGTAAATCTACTATCACGATCGGATATAATGGAAATAGGTATTCCATGCCTTGAAACAATTTCCTTTATGTACAGTCGTAATAGTTTCTCCATTCTATCCGTTTCCTTTATAGGCAAGAAATGTGCAGATTTGGTGAGTCGATCAACTATTACCCAAATGGTGTCATAACCCCAGGCAGTCTTAGGTAACTTTGTGATGAAATCCATGGTAATACCATCCCATTTCCATTCTGGGAATTCTGGTTGTTGAAGTAACCCTGACGGCTTCTGGTGTTCTGCTTTAACTTTAGAACAAGTTAAACATTCCCCAACATACGTTGCAACGTCCGTCTTTAAATTAGGCCACCAATAATGCATCTTAAGATCTTGGTACATTTTTCCAACTCCAGGATGTATCGAGTATCTTGTCTTGTGTGCCTCATTCAATATCAACTTCCTTAATCCACCCAACTTCGGTACCCAAATACGGTTTGCAAAATATCGAATTTCGTCTTCCCGTATAACGAGTTGCTTCGCATACTTCTTCATTATTTCATTTCCTATGTTTTCTTTAGTAAGAGCTTCTCGTTGAGCCTCTTTGATTTGTGAGTTGAGATTCATGCGAATTTTTATGTTCATTGCTCGGACTCGAATTGGTTCTCGTTCCTTTCTGCTTAAAGCGTCGGCTACTACATTCGCTTTTCCGGGATGATAGCGAATCTCACAATCGTAGTCGTTTATCAGCTCGACCCACCTATGTTGCCTCATGTTCAGCTGTTTCTGATCGAAAATATGTTGAAGGCTTTTATGATCAGTAAACACAGTGCATTTAACTCCATAAAAATAGTGTCTCCATATCTTCAATGCAAACACTACTGCCCCCAATTCTAGATCATGCGTCGTATAATTCCGCTCGTGAATCATCAATTGTCGGGATGCGTATGCAATAACTTTCTTTCGTTGCATAAGGATGCAACCAAAACCTTGTCGCGAAGCGTCAAAATATATCTCAAAATCATCGTTCCCTTCAGGTAACGATAAAATAGGTGCCGTGGTCAACTTCTTCTTGAGTAATTGAAATGCACTCTCCTGCTCAAAGGTCCATTCGTACTTCTTCCCTTTTTGTGTTAACGCTGTCAATGGTTTAGCTATTCGGGAAAAATCTTGAATAAACCTTCTATAATAACCGGCTAAACCCAAAAATTGGCGTATCTGCGTTGGTGTCTTAGGAGTCTCCCATTTTTCAATGGCCTCAATTTTAGCTGGGTCAACCTGAATTCCTGTGCTACTAACCACATGACCAAGAAATTGCACTTCTTTTAACCAAAATGCACACTTAGAAAATTTGGCGTATAATTGTTCTTTTCTTAACAATTCTAATACCAATCTTAAATGCTGTTCATGCTCTTGCTCACTCTTGGAATAGATAAGAATATCGTCAATGAAAACGATAACAAACTTATCTAAATACGGACTACAAACTCGATTCATGAGGTCCATGAATACAGCTGGCGCATTCGTTAATCCAAACGGCATGACCAAAAATTCATAATGACCGTAGTGTGTCCGAAAAGCAGTTTTCGGAATATCTTCTTCTTTGACGCGTAGTTGATGATAGCCCGACCTTAGGTCGATTTTCGAGTAAACACATGATCCTTGCAATTGATCAAATAAATCATCAATTCTCGGTAGTGGATACCGATTCTTGATAGTTAACTTATTTAATTCACGATAATCTATACACATTCGGAAAGATCCATCTTTCTTCTTGACGAATAAAATTGGAGCTCCCCACGGTGAAGTGCTCAGTCGAATGAAACCACGGTCCAGTAATTCTTGTAACTGGCTTTGTAACTCTTTCATCTCAGATGGTGCAAGTCTATATGGAGCACGAGCCACTGGTGCAACTCCTGGTACTAGATCTATTTGAAATTCTACAGATCTAAATGGAGGTAATCCCGGCAACTCTTCCGGAAAGACTTCAGGAAAATCTCTTGCCACAGGCACGTCATTGATGCTCTTCACTTTTTCCTTCATTTCGACTTTATTAACATGTGCTAAGATAGCATAGCACCCTTTCTTCAAACACTTTTGAGCTTTCAAACAACTAATGAGTTTTAGCTTTGAGTTACCCTTCTCTCCATAAATCATTACTGGCGTTTTATCCTTACGAGGAATGCGAATTGCCTTATTGGCACACATAACTTCAGCTCCTATTTTGGACATCCAGTCCATGCCGACTATTACATCAAAACTTCCTAATTCTACGGGTATCAAATCAATCTTAAATATTTCTCCGGCTAAATTTATTTTACAATCACGGCAAATTTTATCAGCTTTAATTAGTTTACCATTAGCTAACTCAATCATGCACTTAGCATCTAGAGGTAATGATGAACAATTCAATTTAGCTTAAAAGTCTCTACACACGTAACTTCTATCGGCACCAGTATCAAATATAATAGATGCGGATAAGTTATTAATGGTAAACGTACCCGTAACAAGCTCCGGGTCTTCACACGCCTCTCTAGCATTAATAACAAATGCTCTTCCACGTGCATATACACTGGGTCGTGGATTGATTCAAGATAATATTTATCGATTTATTTCTGTACATCTAACTGTGGACAACTAGTTGTAGGTTACTAACGAGGACAGCTGACTTAATAAACTTAAAACATCAAAATATATTAAAAGTGTTGTAAATATATTTTGAACATACTTTGATATATATGTATATATTGTTATAGGTTCGTGAATCAACCAGTGGCCAAGTCTTACTTCCCGACGAAGTAAAAATCTGTGAAAGTGAGTTATAGTCCCACTTTTAAAATCTAATATTTTTGGGATGAGAATACATGCAGGTTTTATAAATGATTTACAAAATAGACACAAGTACGTGAAACTACATTCTATGGTTGAATTATCGAAATCGAATATGCCCCTTTTTAATTAAGTCTGGTAATCTAAGAATTAGGGAACAGACACCCTAATTGACGCGAATCCTAAAGATAGATCTATTGGGCTTAACAAACCCCATCCAAAGTACCGGATGCTTTAGTACTTCGAAATTTATATCATATCCGAAGGGTGTCCCGGAATGATGGGGATATTCTTATATATGCATCTTGTTAATGTCGGTTACCAGGTGTTCACCATATGAATGATTTTTATCTCTATGTATGGGATGTGTATTAAAATATGAAATCTTGTGGTCTATTATTATGATTTGATATATATAGGTTAAACCTATAACTCACCAACATTTTTGTTGACGTTTTAAGCATGTTTATTCTCAGGTGATTATTAAGAGCTTCCGCTGTCGCATACTTAAATAAGGACGAGATTTGGAGTCCATGCTTGTATGATATTGTGTAAAAACTGCATTCAAGAAACTTATTTTGTTGTAACATATTTGTATTGTAAACCATTATGTAATGGTCGTGTGTAAACAGGATATTTTAGATTATCATTATTTGATAATCTACGTAAAGCTTTTTAAACCTTTATTGATGAAATAAAGGTTATGGTTTGTTTTAAAATGAATGCAGTCTTTGAAAAATGTCTCATATAGAGGTCAAAACCTCGCAACGAAATCAATTAATATGGAACGTTTTTAATCAATAAGAACGGGACATTTCAGTTGGTATCAGAGCGTTGGTCTTAGAGAACCAGAATTTTGCATTAGTGTGTCTTATCGAGTTTGTTAGGATGCATTAGTGAGTCTGGATTTCGACCGTGTTTACTTGAAAAATGATTGCTTAACAAATTTTGTTGGAAACTATATATTTTTAACATGTGAATATTATGTGATATATTAATCTCTTAACGCGTTTGATATTATGTGATAGATGTCTACCTCTAGAACAAGTCCCATTGACTCACCTAATAATAATGAAGAGTCAAATGTAAATTGGAATGATTCGTGGACTGATTCACAAGTTCCCGAAGAGGAACCGGAGGAAGAGTCGGAACCGGAAGAAGAATCGGAACCGGAAGAAGAATCGGAACCGAATGAAGAAATAGAACCGGTGGGGGAAATAATAAAACGGTTAAGTAAAAGAAAATCCTCAACTAACCGACCAAGGTTAATTATGGTCAATGGTGTTTCCGCCAAGGAAGCAAAATATTGGGAGGATTACCAATTCTCCGATGAATCGGATTCCGACGAGAATTCCGATGATGTTATAGAAATTACCCCAACTGAATTTAAAAAAGCAAAAGAAAATAATAAGGGAAAGGGCATAAAAATAGAGAAATCTAATTCCAACCCCGATGAACTTTATATGTATCGTCAACCCCCGAAGTCCTTAAGTTGTAACAATGACCCGGGAACCTCTAAACCACCAGGTTTTTCTAAACCAATGTGGACAACGACGGCTCGTATTAGGGGAACATCATATATCCCTAGAAACTTGGCAAAACGAACCAAAACCGAAGAATAAGAAACAAGCGAGTCGGAATAAGATAGTTGTATTCGTGTGGTGTAATATATGTAATATAGTGTGCTTATGCTTTATGATATATGTAAAAATTGCTGGTATTAATAAGTATTTTTTTATGAATCTAACTCTTGTCTATTTTACAGTATAAAAACACAAAATGGATAGACAACCCAATATTTTAAGAGACCTACCCGGAGACATGATTGATGAAATCTTGTCTAGAGTCGGTCAGAATTCTTCGGCACAACTATTTAAGGCGAGATCAGTTTGTAAGATATTCGAAGAACGTTCCAAGAATGCCTTGGTTTATAAAAGGCTTTCGTTCGAAAGATGGGGGATATCACATTGGGAAATCCATAAGTTACAATGTGTTTACTTTGACGCATATATTGCGGGGAACCCAAATGCTATTTTACGCAATGGGTTAAGAAATTATTTTGACTCAATATATCCGAATATTGGACTTCGTGATTTAGAAAAAGCGGCTAACATGCAACATAAAGAAGCATGTTATGCTTACGGATTAGTAATGTTCGCTTCTCACCAAAGTGAGAACAAGAACATCGGCCTACAACTATTAAACAAAACGTTCCCACAAGTGACGGAGTCGGTAATTGGGGTAAGAAATGAGGTTTTTAGGTTATTACGAGACTGTTGGTCATTACGTAACCCTCGTCCCTTTGACGACGTTAAAACACGCTGTCTTATCAACGGCCATAACGGTTATGTTCCACAAGACCAAGGATGGGAAGTAGTCCTAGTAAAACCAGAATGCATGACTTGTTTCTGGACGTATGAATTACGTGTCTTTATTGCCTTTGCTGAACGACTTGTGTACTAGCTAGAATTATCTTCACAACTATCTTGTATCAAAGTTATTGTGTGCTATATTTCATGCTTTATGTAAAATAAGCGGTATTGTAAGTTTGTAAAATATTGTATAAAAGTTTGAACGCGAAATATTATTACAATCAGTTTTTAATATAGAATTGTAGTAGTTGAATTGTATATTAGCTACTAAGTATGAACTTAACGGGTAGGTACTACCCGAATTTAAACTTATAAAACGCTAATATGAAGAAAAAGCTTTTATAAATGAGTTCATATTATGCTACGAAATACTATTAACTACTCTTAATATTCTGTATGATTAACTTGTCCCATTTGGCTATTTTGAAGGAAATGGCACCGACTACTCGACACACCGTGAATATGAATGAAGAGGAATTCCGTACTTTTCTAGCTTCAAGCATAGCCGCAGTACAGGCTGCGCTACATACCAACAATAACCTTGGATCTGGCAGTACAGGAAATCGTGTAGGATGCACCTACAAAGAATTCACTGCCTGCAAACCTTTGGAATTTGATGGAACCGAAGGACCGATAGGATTGAAACGGTGGACCGAGAAGGTCGAATCGGTTTTTGCCATAAGTAAGTGTACTGAAGAGGACAAAGTGAAGTACGCTACGCATACCTTCACAGGTTCTGCGTTAACATGGTGGAATACCTATCTAGAGCAAGTGGGATAAGATGATGCGTACACACTACCGTGATCAGCATTCAAGCACTTGATGAACGAGAAGTACCGTCCCAGAACCAAGGTCAATAAGCTCAAGACAGAACTTAGAGGGTTACGAACCCAAGGATTTGATATTACCACGTACGAAAGACGATTCACAGAATTGTGCCTATTGTGTCCGGGAGCATTCGAAGATGAGGAAGAGAAGATCGACGCGTTTGTGAAAGGATTACCGGAAAGAATCCAAGAAGATATAAGTTCACACGAGCCCGCCTCCATACAACAGGCATGTAGAATGGCTCACAAACTAGTGAACCAGATTGAAGAAAGAATTAAAGAACAGACTGCTGAAGAGACCAATGTGAAGCAAGTCAAAAGAAAGTGGGAGGAAAAAGGTGATAAGAATCACCAATACAACAACAACAGCAATTACAACAATAATCGCAACAATTATCCCAACAATCGCAACATCAATCGCAACTACAACAAACGGCCCAACAACAACAACAACAACAACAGCAACTACAACAATCATCCCAACAACAATAATAACCACAACAACAACAACAATCAAAAGCAGCTATGCCAAAGGTGTGAAAAGTATCACTCGGGGTTCTGCACCAAATTTTGCAACAAGTGTAAAAGAAATGGTCATAGCGCGGCGAAGTGTGAGGTCTACGGACCAGGGGTTAATAGAACAAAAGGAACAAATGGTGTCGGAACGAGTAATGGCGGAGCAAGTAGTGTCGGAGCAAGTTATGCCAATGTAGTTTGTTATAAATGTGGAAAACCGGGCCACATTATTAGAAATTGCCCGAACCAGGAGAACACGAATGGACAAGGCCGCGGAAGAGTTTTCAATATTAATGTGGCAGAGGCACAGGAAGACCCGGAGCTTGTTACGGGTACGTTTCTTATTGACAATAAATCTGCTTACGTTTTATTTGATTCGGGTGCGGATAGAAGCTATATGAGTAGAGATTTTTGTGTTAAATTAAGTTGTCCATTGACGCCTTTGGATAGTAAATTTTTACTCGAATTAGCAAATGGTAAATTAATTTCAGCAGATAATATATGTCGGAATCGAGAAATTAAACTGGTTAGCGAAACATTTAAGATTGACTTGATACCAGTAGAGTTAGGGAGTTTTGATGTGATAATCGGTATGGACTGGTTGAAAGAAGTGAAAGCAGAGATCGTTTGTTACAAAAATGCAATTCGCATTATACGAAAAAAAGGAAAACCCTTAATGCTGTATGGAGAAAAGGGCAACATGAAGCTACATCTTATTAGTAATTTGAAGGCACAAAAACTAATAAGAAAAGGTTGCTATGATGTTCTAGCACACGTCGAGAAAGTACAAACTGAAGAAAAGAGCATCAATGATGTTCCCGTCGCAAAAGAATTTCCCAATGTATTTCTGAAAGAATTACCGGGATTACCCCCACATCGATCCGTTGAATTTTAAATAGATCTTGTACCAGGAGCTGCACCAATAGCTCGTGCTCCTTACAGACTTGCACCCAGCGAGATGAAAGAACTGCAAAGCCAATTACAAGAACTTTTAGAGCGTGGTTTCATTCGACCAAGCACATCACCGTGGGGAGCTCCTGTTTTGTTTGTCAAGAAGAAAGATGGTACATTCAGGTTGTGTATCGACTACCGAGAGTTGAACAAACTTACCATCAAGAACCGCTACCCACTACCGAGAATCGACGACTTATTTGATCAACTACAAGGCTCGTCTGTTTATTCAAAGATTGACTTACGTTCCGGGTATCATCAAATGCGGGTGAAAGAAGATGATATTCCAAAGACTGCTTTCAGAACACGTTACGGTCATTACGAGTTTATGGTCATGCCATTTGGTTTAACTAATGCACCAGCTGTGTTCATGGACCTTATGAACCGAGTGTGTGGACCATACCTTGACAAGTTTGTCATTGTTTTCATTGATGACATACTTATTTACTCAAAGAATGACCAAGAACACGGTGAACATTTGAGAAAGGTGTTAGAAGTATTGAGGAATGAAGAATTGTACGCTAAGTTTTCAAAGTGTGCATTTTGGTTGGAAGAAGTTCAATTCCTCGGTCACATAGTGAACAAAGAAGGTATTAAGGTGGATCCGGCAAAGATAGAAACTGTTGAAAAGTGGGAAACCCCGAAAACTCCGAAACACATACGCCAGTTTTTAGGACTAGCTGGTTACTACAGAAGGTTCATCCAAGACTTTTCCAGAATAGCAAAACCCTTGACTGCATTAACGCATAAAGGGAAGAAATTTGAATGGAATGATGAACAAGAGAAAGCGTTTCAGTTATTGAAGAAAAAGCTAACTACGGCACCTATATTGTCATTGCCTGAAGGGAATGATGATTTTGTGATTTATTGTGACGCATCAAAGCAAGGTCTCGGTTGTGTATTAATGCAACGAACGAAGGTGATTGCTTATGCGTCTAGACAATTGAAGATTCACGAGCAAAATTATACGACGCATGATTTGGAATTAGGCGCGGTTGTTTTTGCATTAAAGACTTGGAGGCACTACTTATATGGGGTCAAAAGTATTATATATACCGACCACAAAAGTCTTCAACACATATTTAATCAGAAACAACTGAATATGAGGCAGCGTAGGTGGATTGAATTGTTGAATGATTACGACTTTGAGATTCGTTACCACCCGGGGAAGGCAAATGTGGTAGCCGATGCCTTGAGTAGGAAGGACAGAGAACCCATTCGAGTAAAATCTATGAATATAATGATTCATAATAACCTTACTACTCAAATAAAGGAGGCGCAACAAGGAGTTTTAAAAGAAGGAAATTTAAAGGATGAAATACCCAAAGGATCGGAGCAGCATCTTAATATTCGGGAAGACGGAACCCGGTATAGGGCTGAAAGGATTTGGGTACCAAAATTTGGAGATATGAGAGAAATGGTACTTAGAGAAGCTCATAAAACCAGATACTCAATACATCCTGGAACGGGGAAGATGTACAAGGATCTCAAGAAACATTTTTGGTGGCCGGGTATGAAAGCCGATGTTGCTAAATATGTAGGAGAATGTTTGACGTGTTCTAAGGTCAAAGCTGAGCATCAGAAACCATCAGGTCTACTTCAACAACCCGAAATCCCGAAATGGAAATGGGAAAACATTACCATGGATTTCATCACTAAATTGCCAAGGACTGCAAGTGGTTTTGATACTATTTGGGTAATAGTTGATCGTCTCACCAAATCAGCACACTTTCTGCCAATAAGAGAAGATGACAAGATGGAGAAGTTAGCACGATTGTATTTGAAGGAAGTCGTCTCCAGACATGGAATACCAATCTCTATTATCTCTGATAGGGATGGCAGATTTATTTCAAGATTCTGGCAGACATTACAGCAAGCATTAGGAACTCGTCTAGACATGAGTACTGCCTATCATCCACAAACTGATGGGCAGAGTGAAAGGACGATACAAACGCTTGAAGACATGCTACGAGCATGTGTTATTGATTTCGGAAACAGTTGGGATTGACATCTACCGTTAGCAGAATTTTCCTACAACAACAGCTACCATTCAAGCATTGAGATGGCGCCGTTTGAAGCACTTTATGGTAGAAAGTGCAGGTCTCCGATTTGTTGGAGTGAAGTGGGGGATAGACAGATTACGGGTCCGGAGATTATACAAGAAACTACCGAGAAGATCATCCAAATTCAACAACGGTTGAAAACCGCCCAAAGTCGACAAAAGAGCTACGCTGACATTAAAAGAAAAGATATAGAATTTGAAATTGGAGAGATGGTCATGCTTAAAGTTGCACCTTGGAAAGGCGTTGTTCGATTTGGTAAACGAGGGAAATTAAATCCAAGGTATATTGGACCATTCAAGATTATTGATCGTGTCGGACTAGTAGCTTACCGACTTGAGTTACCTCAACAACTCGTGGCTGTACATAACACTTTCCACGTCTCGAATTTGAAGAAATGTTTTGCTAAAGAAGATCTCACTATTCTGTTAGATGAAATCCAAATCAACGAAAAACTCCAATTCATCGAAGAACCCGTCGAAATAATGGATCGTGAGGTTAAAAGACTTAAGCAAAACAAGATACCAATTGTTAAGGTTCGATGGAATGCTCGTAGAGGACCAGAGTTCACCTGGGAGCGTGAAGATCAGATGAAGAAGAAATACCCGCATCTATTTCCAGAAGATTCGTCAACACCTTCAACAGCTTAAAATTTCGGGACGAAATTTATTTAACGGTTAGGTACTGTAGTGACCCGAACTTTTCCATGTTTATATATATTAATTGAGATTGATATTTACATGATTAAATGTTTCCAACATGTTAAGCAATCAAACTTGTTAAGACTTGATTAATTGAAATATGTTTCATATAGACAATTGACCACCCAAGTTGACCGGTGATTCACGAACGTTAAAACTTGTAAAAACTATATGATGACATATATATGGATATATATATATATAGTTAACATGATAGAGGATAAGTAAACATATCATTAAGTATATTAACAATGAACTACATATGTAAAAACAAGACTAATAACTTAATGATTTTTAAACGAGACATATATGTAACGATTATCGTTGTAAAGACATTTAATGTATATATATCATATTAAGAGATATTCATACATGATAATATCATGATAATATAATAATTTAAAATCTCATTTGATATTATAAACATTGGGTTAACAACATTTAACAAGATCGTTAACCTATAGGTTTCAAAACAACACTTACATGTAACGACTAACGATGACTTAACGACTTAGTTAAAATGTATATACATGTAGTGTTTTAATATGTATTTATACACTTTTGAAAGACTTCAATACACTTATCAAAATACTTCTACTTAACAAAAATGCTTACAATTACATCCTCGTTCAGTTTCATCAACAATTCTACTCGTATGCACCCGTATTCGTACTCGTACAATACACAGCTTTTAGATGTATGTACTATTGGTATATACACTCCAATGATCAGCTCTTAGCAGCCCATGTGAGTCACCTAACACATGTGGGAACCATCATTTGGCAACTAGCATGAAATATCTCATAAAATTACAAAAATATGAGTAATCATTCATGACTTATTTACATGAAAACAAAATTACATATCCTTTATATCTAATCCATACACCAACGACCAAAAACACCTACAAACACTTTCATTCTTCAATTTTCTTCATCTAATTGATCTCTCTCAAGTTCTATCTTCAAGTTCTAAGTGTTCTTCATATATTCTACAAGTTTTAGTTACATAAAATCAAGAATACTTTCAAGTTTGCTAGCTCACTTCCAATCTTGTAAGGTGATCATCCAACCTCAAGAAATCTTTGTTTCTTACAGTAGGTTATCATTCTAATACAAGGTAATAATCATATTCAAACTTTGGTTCAATTTCTATAACTATAACAATCTTATTTCAAGTGATGATCTTACTTGAACTTGTTTTCGTGTCATGATTCTGCTTCAAGAACTTCGAGCCATCCAAGGATCCGTTGAAGCTAGATCCATTTTTCTCTTTTCCAGTAGGTTTATCCAAGGAACTTAAGGTAGTAATGATGTTCATAACTGAAGGTATTTCGTATGCCCGAGAGACATATTAAATTAATGTGGCTGACGTGTTATGATCCAAGTCGGGTCATACCCAATAACAAACTTACCGACACCTTATTTGTATTTGATTTTAACGATTGGTTCATTGATCAAATACGCGACACTTGAACTTTAAGAAAAATGGTTTTCTTAAATATTATTTGATGTGTATTATATAAATTATGGAATAATTTATATATTATGGATTTAATTATTTATTGGTTAAATAATAAATTTATTTATGTTACATTTTTATATATAAATTGGTTTTATATAATAAAATGTATATAATAAATGGAAGTTTTATAAAATGTGTTTTATAAAATCTAATTTTATAAAACAAACCATTTTATTTAAAAGAATTGGAAGTGGCATGGGAGTATGGAGTAAGCATGCTCTTTTGACTTGTCTTTTACCATGTTACTTCCAATCTAAATGCATATTAACCAAGGCTCTCTTGGAGACCAAAAACACATGCATTTACACATCAAAAGTAATCAAAAAAAACTGCATTTTTCTCCTCCCATTTCAGCTGCCAAAACCGTGGGGTTTAAGGGGATTCAAAGGGTTCTTAATTTGGTTTTTGGAAGCTAAATTCAAGTGTCAATAAATCCTAACCAAAGCTAGGGTGTTGGTGCACAAGTTTGGGGTATAACAACTTGAGGTTTCACACTTTTGGAGCTCCATTCATCATCATCATCTTCATCATCTTGTAACCTCCTAACTTGGAGTAGGTACATCTCTTTACTTGCTTGTAGTTTGTAAGTATATATCACAACTTGATCCTAATTGCGATTTAACTTTAATTGGTTAAAGATTAACAAGTTTTAAATGATAATATGAACATGCTTCCGCTTTTTTCTTAATTCTTAAAATGGTTTAAGTATATTATGAACTTGTTAAATCCCAACAATGGTATCTAGAGCCGAAGTTGTTGAAATATGCTTCGAGATGGTTATTAAACCCACTATAATTTTGCATTCTATGAACATGCATGAAGTAGAATGTAAAATTTTCGGTTTTGGGTGGTTGTCATTTTGGCCAAAATCACTTGTGATTCTGCATTCTGTACTGCCAATCACTTGTGATTCTGTACTACCAATCACTTGTGATTCTGTGTTGCCGATCACTTGTGATTCTGTATTGCCAATCACTTGTGATTCTGTGTTGCAGATCACTTGTGATTCTGTGTTTCCGATCACTTGTGATTCTGTGTTTCCAATCACTTGTGATTCTGTATTACCTATCACTTATGTTGATGATGTTCACAATCTAAGCCTTGACCTTGTGTTTGGTTGCATGCATGGTTGATTGATATTTATTCAATTGGTTTGTAATAATATTTATTCATTTGGCATGTAATAATTCATTTGGTTATGTAATTTATTTTATATTTGGTATGTAAAATAGATTAGGTTGTAATTTCATTTTTCAGACAAAATGTATTAGGATATATTTTGTAAAATGATGAAGAATGATGAAGACTTGAAGAACACATGAAGAAGCATTTGGATGCAAGGTTAAGTGGGAGATTTGAAATCTCCTACTTTATGTAATTACCCCTTATCCGGTGGCATTTGTTTTCGGCTAAACAAATGTCTACCAAAATGGCTTGATTGTGAACATATTTGTTTTGCATGCATGGTTGTTTATTGTATGATTGTGGATTGTATGTTTGTATGCTACAAGTTAATCACACAAGTTAACAACAAGCAAAATGGAAATTTAATTGGTTAAATTATACATTAATTAACGACATGCAAAACGACAATTTAAATGGTTAAATTAAAAACGGCTAAAAGGACATTAATAATCGGTTATTAAGAAAATGATAAGGATCATATAAAATGGTTTATAGACATGAAATTGGCTTTTCATAATGAACTATACACCAAATGCATGTTGGTGTATGGCAAATGTTTTCTTAAACTAGAATTTATGAAAACTTAAAATCCCTTAACTAAAACAAGGTAAACAAGTTAAACGCCATCCTTTTGTGGAAACACTTAGACATATTAGGAATCTCTTGATGGGATAAAGGTCACCTAACCGTCATGAGTGAACTAATATGAATAAGGTACACTTCGCATACATGTGGGATAAAGGTCACCTAACCACTTGTATGTTAAGTCTACATGTTTACACAGGTAGGACGACTTGATTTAGGAATCATGAACTTAGGGTCACCGAAGCATGAGGAACAAATAGGCGTTGATGGGATAAATATGCCATGCAAAAGGATTGCATGATCCCATAACTTAGAAGTTGCAAAAGGATTGCAATTGTCACATAAATGACTACCTAGCTAAATCAAATAACGGGATAAAGGTCACCTAACCGAAATTTGATTTACCGTTGGATTCTAAGATTTAATAAAACAATTAAAAATAAAAGGGTATTGTTTATTAAATTTAAAATCGATACTTAAAAGGACTTTGTTAAATTTTGTAGATGGCCGCAAATAACAACAACATGCAAAATGCACCACTTAACCTAAACAACCTATCATTAAGGTCTCTCCTCGAGAAAGACAAACTCAACCATACGAACTTTATGGATTGGTTCCGTAATCTTAGGATTGTCCTCAAACTTGAGGACAAAGCGTATGTGTTGGAGGACCCTATTCCCGACCAACCGGATGAGGAAGATATAGAGGGCATGGCTTATTATGACAAGTATTGCGCCGATTCGGTGCAAGTCGCTTGTCTAATGCTTGGGACTATGATACCCGAACTCCAAAAGGATTTCGAACATCATAGTGCATATGACATGATTACGCAATTGAAGGAGATGTTCCTTCAACAAGCACGTGTCGAGCGCTTCGAAACGGTTCGAGCGCTACATGCATGTCGTATGGATGACACCCAATCCGTCTCCTCTTATGTCCTCAAAATGAAGAGCCTTATTGATCGTGCTAACCGTCTTAACCTAAACATATCAAATGAGTTAGCCACCGATCTTATCCTTAATTCCCTTTCAAAAAGGTTTGATCAATTTGTAATTAATTACAATATGAATGGGATGGATAAGAGCATAGGTGAGCTTCACGGTATGCTTAGAACGGCGGAAACTAGCATGGGTAAAAGGGCTTTACCCGTGTTAGCAATCGATCAAGGTGGGTCCAAAGGTAACACCTCTAAGCCAAAGGTGGCTAAGAGAAAAGGACCCGCCTATCAAGGCAAAGGGAAGGGGAAGATGGTTACCCCAACCATCAACAAGGCCAAGAAGCAAAAGGTCACCGAGAAGGCAAACCCTAAGGAAGACCCATGTTTCGGTTGCGGTGAGATGGGTCATTGGAAACGAAACTGTCCGGTCTACCTTAAGGAGTTGAAGGACAAGAGGGATGCAGGGCAAACCTCAGGTAATATATATATATGGTATATATAGAGCTAAGTATTACTTCTTCTAATACATGGGTATTAGACACTGGATGTGGAACTCATATTTGCAATTCTTTGCAGGGGTTCAAAAGAAGTGATCATAAGGCGGGAACATCAAGTCTCTATATGGGCAATGGTGCAAAGGTGCATGTTAAAGCTCAAGGAGATTTTATTTTGAAGCTTCCAAGTGGATTGGAACTTATTTTAGAAAATGTTTTGTATGCTCCGGATTTGTGTAGAAACATTATTTCTATTTCTCGCTTAAAACAATGTGGTTACGTTGTTAATTTTATTGATGATGATATTCATGTTTCTAAAGATAATGTATTCTATTTCAAGGCTTCGCCTTCAAATGGAATTTATGAATTGGTTCATGATGACACATCATCTAGTAGCTCAATGTACCATACAAGCACCAAGAAACTCAAAAGGGATTTGAGTGATTCCTACTTATGGCATTGTCGCCTTGGTCACATAAACAAGAACCGAATACATACACTTCAAAAGAATGGACTTTTGAAATCAAATGAAATGGATTCGTTTGAAGTATGTGAATCTTGTTTACAAGGCAAGATGACTAAAGCACCTTTCAAAGGGACCTATGAAAGGGCTAAAGATTTATTGGGATTAATACATTCGGATGTATGTGGACCCTTTAAACCCATGACTAGGAAAGGTGAAAGATACTTTGTTACTTTCATTGATGACTTTAGTCGTTTCGGATATGTCTACTTATTAAGACACAAGGACGAAACGTTTGAAGCATTCAAAGAATATCAAAACGAAGTACAAAATCAACTCAATAAGACAATTAAGGTACTACGTACCGATAGAGGAGGTGAATACCTAAGCGATGCCTTCCAAGATCATCTTAGGAGTTGTGGGATTATCTCACAACTTACTCCACCCGGAACACCCCAACTTAATGGAGTTTCCGAAAGGAGGAACCGAACCCTAATGGATATGGTTCGATCTATGATGGCAAGAAGCTCGCTGCCTCTATCATTTTGGGGTTATTGTCTAAGCTCCGCGGCTCGTATTTTAAATATGGCCCCAACCAAGAAGGTGGAACGAACTCCTCATGAGATGTGGTTTGGAAAACCTCCTTCTCTTTCATACTTGAAAGTATGGGGATGTGAAGCTTATCCTAAGCGTTATGTAGCAAATAAGCTACATGCTCGATCCACAAAGTGTATCTTCATAGGATATCCCAAAGATGACATGGGATATTACTTCTATGATCCATCTGAGCAAACCGTAATTGTTGCTCGGAAAGCGGAATTCCTTGAAACCAAATTCCTTATGGAAGGTGATGGTGAAAGGAAGATAGATCTTGTAGAGGTACAAGATCAAGCCGATGATACACAATTGGTTGGCACTAGTACTCAACATGAGGATGTTGAAAATGATCAAGTGGATGATCAAGGTACACAAGACGTTCGAAGATCTAGTAGGATTAGTAATCCTCCCGAGAGATATGGGTTTCTCGTGGAAGGTTGCTATACGGTTGATTTGGATGAACCGACAAACTACAAAGATGCTTTATCAAGAATTGATAAAGATAAATGGCAGGAAGCCATGAACGCCGAGATGCAATCCATGTATGAAAACCAAGTGTGGGAACTTGTTGAGCAACCTCCTAGCTCTAAGCTAGTTGATTGCAAATGGCTTTTCAAGAAGAAAACCGACATACATGGAAACTTGGATACATATAAAGCTAGACTTGTAGCAAAAGGTTTCACTCAAACTCAAGGGGTTGATTATGATGAAACTTTCTCGCCAGTGGCAATGCTAAAGTCTATTAGGATATTATTTGCCATTGCTGCTCACTATGACTATGAAATATGGCAAATGGATGTCAAAACCGCTTTCCTAAATGGATATCTTATGGAAGATGTCTATATGGTTCAGCCTGAAGGTTTTGTTGATCCAAAATATCCTAAAAGGGTATGCAAGTTAAAGAAGTCAATCTACGGATTGAAACAAGCATCTAGAATGTGGAATCATCGCTTTAATGAAGAGGCAAAGAAATTTGGCTTCATTAAAAATGGTGATGAAGCTTGTGTGTACAAGAAGGCTAGTGGGAGCTCTATAATGTTCCTTGTGCTATATGTGGATGATATATTATTATTTGGGAATGATATTACCACAATGCAAGGAGTCAAAACTTGGCTAAAGAGTTGCTTCTCCATTAAGGATCTTGGAGACGCACAATACATATTGGGGATAGGGATCTATAGGAATAGATCCAAGAGATTGATAGGTTTAAGTCAAAGTACATACATTGATAAAATCTTGAAAAGGTTCAAGATGGAAAACTCTAAGAAAGGTTTGGTACCTATTCAAAGAGGAACCATTCTCAATTCATCTCAGTGTCCTACCACGAAAGATGAACAAGAGAGAATGAAGAAAGTCCCATACGCATCTGCTATTGGGTCTATCATGTATGCGATGATATGTACTAGACCGGATGTGTCATGCGCTCTAAGCTTGACAAGTAGATACCAGAATAACCCAGGAAACAGTCATTGGATTGCGGTTAAAAGTATATTGAAATACCTTAGGAGAACTAAGGATATGTTTCTAATATATGGGTCTGGTGAGGAGGAACTTGCCGTAAAAGGTTACGTGGACGCGAGTTTCCAAACTGATCGAGATGACTCTCGATCACAATCCGGTTATGTCTTCATGTTAAATGGTGGTGCGGTCTCTTGGAAGAGTTCGAAACAGGAGGTTGTTGCGTTATCCACTACAGAGTCGGAGTACATTGCCGCCTCACTGGCAGCTCAGGAAGCTGCATGGATGAAGAAATTCATCGACGACTTAGGAGTGGTCCCTTCCATTCAGGACCCTCTTGAGATCTTTTGTGACAACGAGGGTGCGATTGCTCAAATCAAGGAACCTCGTGCTCATCAAAAGACTCGTCACATTGAGCGGAGATTCAACTACATCAGGGATGAGGTTGAAAAGGGAAAGATATGTATTCACAAAGTTCACACAGATCATAATGTTGCGGATCCACTCACGAAGCTTTTACATGGGCCAAAACATGAGGGACATGTTTGTGCGTTAGGGCTTCGATATTCTAGTGATTGGAATTGATCTACTTTATGTATTGTAATGGAACGAATTAGTTCAAACTCATTAATATAATTATGGTATTAATTTAATTATGAGTCATGTTCCAATTTTGCATATTTTATCCATGAATAAACTATTATTCTAAATTCCGTAGTCGATCACATTTGTGGGAACAAGTGTGAGGTTTAGACTATTATGAACTCGGATTGGTATACATTCATAGGTTGAATGTGGGGCAAGGTTGCAACCAAGGTTCATAGATATTTGTGGGAAACAAATATTGGAAGACCCGCTCTCAAGAATTACTGTATAGAGCCTTTGTGGTTGATCACATGTAATCTTGAGTAAAGGCGAATATCATTGTATCCTCTGACCTGAGATACATATTGGGTTCGGATATTCACCAAGTACTGTGCCTTGATTCTTTCCTTCGCTATTCTGAAACATGGTAGTACATAAGGAAGAACTCAGGTATATTACAAAGTGTATATCTAGGACGTATGTAGTCAAGATGGAATTTGTCCCTCTTATTCGTTGAGAGTCAGATGTCTAAGGCCTGAAAAGTTAAATCTATAAGAGAGTGATCACTCTGTATCTCTTGGATTTAACATGACATCTAGGACGAAAGGAAATAATGAAAGATTCACCTAATCATATTCGAGATGGGAACTCGAAAGGGATGATGTTATTGAATGGCACAAAGTCATAACATATTAGGGGTGATGGACGGTGTGTTAGGCTGTATCCATCACTTGCATTAATTTCTTATGTTTCTCGTGCAAGTGGGAGATTGAAGGTATTTCGTATGCCCGAGAGACATATTAAATTAATGTGGCTGACGTGTTATGATCCAAGTCGGGTCATACCCAATAACAAACTTACCGACACCTTATTTGTATTTGATTTTAACGATTGGTTCATTGATCAAATACGCGACACTTGAACTTTAAGAAAAATGGTTTTCTTAAATATTATTTGATGTGTATTATATAAATTATGGAATAATTTATATATTATGGATTTAATTATTTATTGGTTAAATAATAAATTTATTTATGTTACATTTTTATATATAAATTGGTTTTATATAATAAAATGTATATAATAAATGGAAGTTTTATAAAATGTGTTTTATAAAATCTAATTTTATAAAACAAACCATTTTATTTAAAAGAATTGGAAGTGGCATGGGAGTATGGAGTAAGCATGCTCTTTTGACTTGTCTTTTACCATGTTACTTCCAATCTAAATGCATATTAACCAAGGCTCTCTTGGAGACCAAAAACACATGCATTTACACATCAAAAGTAATCAAAAAAAACTGCATTTTTCTCCTCCCATTTCAGCTGCCAAAACCGTGGGGTTTAAGGGGATTCAAAGGGTTCTTAATTTGGTTTTTGGAAGCTAAATTCAAGTGTCAATAAATCCTAACCAAAGCTAGGGTGTTGGTGCACAAGTTTGGGGTATAACAACTTGAGGTTTCACACTTTTGGAGCTCCATTCATCATCATCATCATCTTCATCATCTTGTAACCTCCTAACTTGGAGTAGGTACATCTCTTTACTTGCTTGTAGTTTGTAAGTATATATCACAACTTGATCCTAATTGGGATTTAACTTTAATTGGTTAAAGATTAACAAGTTTTAAATGATAATATGAACATGCTTCCGCTTTTTTCTTAATTCTTAAAATGGTTTAAGTATATTATGAACTTGTTAAATCCCAACAATAACATCATTCGATTCATACATGTAAAGCTATCTTATTCGAAGGTTTAAACTTGTAATCACTAGAACATAGTTTAGTTAATTCTAAACTTGTTCGCAAACAAAAGTTAATCCTTCTAACTTGACTTTTAAAATCAAATAAACACATGTTTTATATCTATATGATATGCTAACTTAATGATTTAAAACCTGGAAACACGAAAAACGCCGTAAAACTGGATTTACGCCGTCGTAGTAACACCACGGGCTGTTTTGGGTTAGTTAATTAAAAACTATGATAAACTTTGATTTAAAAGTTGTTATTCTGAGAAAATGATTTTTGTTATGAACATGAAACTATATCCAAAAATTATGGTTAAACTCAAAGTGAAAGTATGTTTTCTAAAATGGTCATCTAGACGTCGTTCTTTCGACTGAAATGACTACCTTTACAAAAACGACTTGTAACTTATTTTTATGACTATAAACCTATACTTTTTCTGTTTAGATTCATAAAATAGAGTTCAAAATGAAACCATAGCAATTTGATTCACTCAAAACGGATTTAAAATGAAGAAGTTATGGGTAAAACAAGATTGGATAATTTTTCTCATTTTAGCTACGTGAAAATTGGTAACAAATCTATTCCAACCATAACTTAATCAACTTGTATTGTATATTATGTAATCTTGAGATACCATAGACACGTATACAATGTTTCGACCTATCATGTCGACACATCTATATATATTTCGGAACAACCATAGACACTCTATATGTGAATGTTGGAGTTAGCTATACAGGGTTGAGGTTGATTCCAAAATATATATAGTTTGAGTTGTGATCAATACTGAGATACGTATACACTGGGTCGTGGATTGATTCAAGATAATATTTATCGATTTATTTCTGTACATCTAACTGTGGACAACTAGTTGTAGGTTACTAACGAGGACAGCTGACTTAATAAACTTAAAACATCAAAATATATTAAAAGTGTTGTAAATATATTTTGAACATACTTTGATATATATGTATATATTGTTATAGGTTCGTGAATCAACCAGTGGCCAAGTCTTACTTCCCCACGAAGTAAAAATCTGTGAAAGTGAGTTATAGTCCCACTTTTAAAATCTAATATTTTTGGGATGAGAATACATGCAGGTTTTATAAATGATTTACAAAATAGACACAAGTACGTGAAACTACATTCTATGGTTGAATTATCGAAATCGAATATGCCCCTTTTTAATTAAGTCTGGTAATCTAAGAATTAGGGAACAGACACCCTAATTGACGCGAATCCTAAAGATAGATCTATTGGGCTTAACAAACCCCATCCAAAGTACCGGATGCTTTAGTACTTCGAAATTTATATCATATCCGAAGGGTGTCCCGGAATGATGGGGATATTCTTATATATGCATCTTGTTAATGTCGGTTACCAGGTGTTCACCATATGAATGATTTTTATCTCTATGTATGGGATGTGTATTGAAATATGAAATATTGTGGTCTATTATTATGATTTGATATATATAGGTTAAACCTATAACTCACCAACATTTTTGTTGACGTTTTAAGCATGTTTATTCTCAGGTGATTATTAAGAGTTTCCGCTGTCATATACTTAAATAAGGACGAGATTTGGAGTCCATGCTTGTATGATATTGTGTAAAAACTGCATTCAAGAAACTTATTTTGTTGTAACATATTTGTATTGTAAACCATTATGTAATGGTCGTGTGTAAACAGGATATTTTAGATTATCATTATTTGATAATCTACGTAAAGCTTTTTAAACCTTTATTGATGAAATAAAGGTTATGGTTTGTTTTAAAATGAATGCAGTCTTTGAAAAACGTCTCATATAGAGGTCAAAACCTCGCAACGAAATCAATTAATATGGAACGTTTTTAATCAATAAGAACGGGACATTTCAGTTGGTGCCACAACATCCTCTCTAGACTCGGGATTTAGATTTTCCATTTCAGTAGCCTTTCGTTTCTTTCCTCGTTCGAACTTGTCTTTCGTAATTTCCTGTATTTCTTCCTCCTCAGGATCACTTTCCGGTTCCTCTTCAATTGATTCATCCGGAACTTGTGAGTCTTCCCCAAAGGTGTAGTTTTCATCATCGGATAGATTAATGACTGGAACACCATCTGAAGAGTCTGGTTCGGAGTCGCTGAATGTGATAATAAGTTCTAAGCCAGACATCTATCACATAACAACTAGCACGTTAATACCACATAATATTTACATATTAATTTTTAACCAACAAGGATAAGCAATAGTTTTCGAAATCAAACACGGTCAAAGTCCAGACTCACTAATGCATCCTAACAAACTCGATAAGACACACTAATGCAAATTCTCTGGTTCTCTAAGACCAACGCTCTGATACCACATGTCAAAACCCGACCTTAACCATAAGGATGAATACAATAACATATGATTTCATCGCGAGGTATTGACCTCTATATGCGACGTTTTTCAAAAACTGCATTCGTTTTTACAATACAAACCATAACTTTTATTACAAATACAAGGTTTAAACAAGATAACAATGATTATCGTTTAGCGATAATCTTAGACTTACAAACTTTACATGTGATAATAACAATACGACTTCCAACATATTTTACATTACAAATCCTCCGATATGCAGTTTTATTTTTGACACAAATATGCATACTCAAGATCTTGCTTAAATTCAACATGTTGCAGCGGAAGCTTTTAATTATCACCTGAGAATAAACATGCTTAAAACGTCAACATAAAGTTGGTGAGATATAGGTTTAATGCCGGCAGCGTTATGAATATAGACCACAAGATTTCATATATAAACGTTTTAATAAAAATATTCTAAGTTGTTGAGCACTTGATGAAATGTCTCGTTCTTATTGATTAAAAACGTTCCATATTAATTGATTTCGTGTGGTGTAATATATGTAATATAGTGTGCTTATGCTTTATGATATATGTAAAAATTGCTGGTATTAATAAGTATTTTTTTATGAATCTAACTCTTGTCTATTTTACAGTATAAAAACACAAAATGGATAGACAACCCAATATTTTAAGAGACCTACCCGGAGACATGATTGATGAAATCTTGTCTAGAGTCGGTCAGAATTCTTCGGCACAACTATTTAAGGCGAGATCAGTTTGTAAGATATTCGAAGAACGTTCCAAGAATGCCTTGGTTTATAAAAGGCTTTCGTTCGAAAGATGGGGGATATCACATTGGGAAATCCATAAGTTACAATGTGTTTACTTTGACGCATATATTGCGGGGAACCCAAATGCTATTTTACGCAATGGGTTAAGAAATTATTTTGACTCAATATATCCGAATATTGGACTTCGTGATTTAGAAAAAGCGGCTAACATGCAACATAAAGAAGCATGTTATGCTTACGGATTAGTAATGTTCGCTTCTCACCAAAGTGAGAACAAGAACATCGGCCTACAACTATTAAACAAAACGTTCCCACAAGTGACGGAGTCGGTAATTGGGGTAAGAAATGAGGTTTTTAGGTTATTACGAGACTGTTGGTCATTACGTAACCCTCGTCCCTTTGACGACGTTAAAACACGCTGTCTTATCAACGGCCATAACGGTTATGTTCCACAAGACCAAGGATGGGAAGTAGTCCTAGTAAAACCAGAATGCATGACTTGTTTCTGGACGTATGAATTACGTGTCTTTATTGCCTTTGCTGAACGACTTGTGTACTAGCTAGAATTATCTTCACAACTATCTTGTATCAAAGTTATTGTGTGCTATATTTCATGCTTTATGTAAAATAAGCGGTATTGTAAGTTTGTAAAATATTGTATAAAAGTTTGAACGCGAAATATTATTACAATCAGTTTTTAATATAGAATTGTAGTAGTTGAATTGTATATTAGCTACTAAGTATGAACTTAACGGGTAGGTACTACCCGAATTTAAACTTATAAAACGCTAATATGAAGAAAAAGCTTTTATAAATGAGTTCATATTATGCTACGAAATACTATTAACTACTCTTAATATTCTGTATGATTAACTTGTCCCATTTGGCTATTTTGAAGGAAATGGCACCGACTACTCGACACACCGTGAATATGAATGAAGAGGAATTCCGTACTTTTCTAGCTTCAAGCATAGCCGCAGTACAGGCTGCGCTACATACCAATAATAACCTTGGATCTGGCAGTACAGGAAATCGTGTAGGATGCACCTACAAAGAATTCACTGCCTGCAAACCTTTGGAATTTGATGGAACCGAAGGACCGATAGGATTGAAACGGTGGACCGAGAAGGTCGAATCGGTTTTTGCCATAAGTAAGTGTACTGAAGAGGACAAAGTGAAGTACGCTACGCATACCTTCACAGGTTCTGCGTTAACATGGTGGAATACCTATCTAGAGCAAGTGGGATAAGATGATGCGTACACACTACCGTGGTCAGCATTCAAGCACTTGATGAACGAGAAGTACCGTCCCAGAACCAAGGTCAATAAGCTCAAGACAGAACTTAGAGGGTTACGAACCCAAGGATTTGATATTACCACGTACGAAAGACGATTCACAGAATTGTGCCTATTGTGTCCGGGAGCATTCGAAGATGAGGAAGAGAAGATCGACGCGTTTGTGAAAGGATTACCGGAAAGAATCCAAGAAGATATAAGTTCACACGAGCCCGCCTCCATACAACAGGCATGTAGAATGGCTCACAAACTAGTGAACCAGATTGAAGAAAGAATTAAAGAACAGACTGCTGAAGAGACCAATGTGAAGCAAGTCAAAAGAAAGTGGGAGGAAAAAGGTGATAAGAATCACCAATACAACAACAACAGCAATTACAACAATAATCGCAACAATTATCCCAACAATCGCAACATCAATCGCAACTACAACAAACGGCCCAACAACAACAACAACAACAACAACAACAGCAACTACAACAATCATCCCAACAACAATAATAACCACAACAACAACAACAATCAAAAGCAGCTATGCCAAAGGTGTGAAAAGTATCACTCGGGGTTCTGCACCAAATTTTGCAACAAGTGTAAAAGAAATGGTCATAGCGCGGCGAAGTGTGAGGTCTACGGACCAGGGGTTAATAGAACGAAAGGAACAAATGGTGTCGGAACGAGTAATGGCGGAGCAAGTAGTGTCGGAGCAAGTTATGCCAATGTAGTTTGTTATAAATGTGGAAAACCGGGCCACATTATTAGAAATTGCCCGAACCAGGAGAACACGAATGGACAAGGCCGCGGAAGAGTTTTCAATATTAATGTGGCAGAGGCACAGGAAGACCCGGAGCTTGTTACGGGTACGTTTCTTATTGACAATAAATCTGCTTACGTTTTATTTGATTCGGGTGCGGATAGAAGCTATATGAGTAGAGATTTTTGTGCTAAATTAAGTTGTCCATTGACGCCTTTGGATAGTAAATTTTTACTCAAATTAGCAAATGGTAAATTAATTTCAGCAGATAATATATGTCGGAATCGAGAAATTAAACTGGTTAGCGAAACATTTAAGATTGACTTGATACCAGTAGAGTTAGGGAGTTTTGATGTGATAATCGGTATGGACTGGTTGAAAGAAGTGAAAGCAGAGATCGTTTGTTACAAAAATGCAATTCGCATTATACGAGAAAAAGGAAAACCCTTAATGCTGTATGGAGAAAAGGGCAACATGAAGCTACATCTTATTAGTAATTTGAAGGCACAAAAACTAATAAGAAAAGGTTGCTATGATGTTCTAGCACACGTCGAGAAAGTACAAACTGAAGAAAAGAGCATCAATGATGTTCCCGTCGCAAAAGAATTTCCCAATGTATTTTCGAAAGAATTACCGGGATTACCCCCACATCGATCCGTTGAATTTCAAATAGATCTTGTACCAGGAGCTGCACCAATAGCTCGTGCTCCTTACAGACTTGCACCCAGCGAGATGAAAGAACTGCAAAGCCAATTACAAGAACTTTTAGAGCGTGGTTTCATTCGACCAAGCACATCACCGTGGGGAGCTCCTGTTTTGTTTGTCAAGAAGAAAGATGGTACATTCAGGTTGTGTATCGACTACCGAGAGTTGAACAAACTTACCATCAAGAACCGCTACCCACTACCGAGAATCGACGACTTATTTGATCAACTACAAGGCTCGTCTGTTTATTCAAAGATTGACTTACGTTCCGGGTATCATCAAATGCGGGTGAAAGAAGATGATATTCCAAAGACTGCTTTCAGAACACGTTACGGTCATTACGAGTTTATGGTCATGCCATTTGGTTTAACTAATGCACCAGCTGTGTTCATGGACCTTATGAACCGAGTGTGTGGACCATACCTTGACAAGTTTGTCATTGTTTTCATTGATGACATACTTATTTACTCAAAGAATGACCAAGAACACGGTGAACATTTGAGAAAGGTGTTAGAAGTATTGAGGAATGAAGAATTGTACGCTAAGTTTTCAAAGTGTGCATTTTGGTTGGAAGAAGTTCAATTCCTCGGTCACATAGTGAACAAAGAAGGTATTAAGGTGGATCCGGCAAAGATAGAAACTGTTGAAAAGTGGGAAACCCCGAAAACTCCGAAACACATACGCCAGTTTTTAGGACTAGCTGGTTACTACAGAAGGTTCATCCAAGACTTTTCCAGAATAGCAAAACCCTTGACTGCATTAACGCATAAAGGGAAGAAATTTGAATGGAATGATGAACAAGAGAAAGCGTTTCAGTTATTGAAGAAAAAGCTAACTACGGCACCTATATTGTCATTGCCTGAAGGGAATGATGATTTTGTGATTTATTGTGACGCATCAAAGCAAGGTCTCGGTTGTGTATTAATGCAACGAACGAAGGTGATTGCTTATGCGTCTAGACAATTGAAGATTCACGAGCAAAATTATACGACGCATGATTTGGAATTAGGCGCGGTTGTTTTTGCATTAAAGACTTGGAGGCACTACTTATATGGGGTCAAAAGTATTATATATACCGACCACAAAAGTCTTCAACACATATTTAATCAGAACAACTGAATATGAGGCAGCGTAGGTGGATTGAATTGTTGAATGATTACGACTTTGAGATTCGTTACCACCCGGGGAAGGCAAATGTGGTAGCCGATGCCTTGAGCAGGAAGGACAGAGAACCCATTCGAGTAAAATCTATGAATATAATGATTCATAATAACCTTACTACTCAAATAAAGGAGGCGCAACAAGGAGTTTTAAAAGAAGGAAATTTAAAGGATGAAATACCCAAAGGATCGGAGCAGCATCTTAATATTCGGGAAGACGGAACCCGGTATAGGGCTGAAAGGATTTGGGTACCAAAATTTGGAGATATGAGAGAAATGGTACTTAGAGAAGCTCATAAAACCAGATACTCAATACATCCTGGAACGGGGAAGATGTACAAGGATCTCAAGAAACATTTTTGGTGGCCGGGTATGAAAGCCGATGTTGCTAAATATGTAGGAGAATGTTTGACGTGTTCTAAGGTCAAAGCTGAGCATCAGAAACCATCAGGTCTACTTCAACAACCCGAAATCCCGAAATGGAAATGGGAAAACATTACCATGGATTTCATCACTAAATTGCCAAGGACTGCAAGTGGTTTTGATACTATTTGGGTAATAGTTGATCGTCTCACCAAATCAGCACACTTCCTGCCAATAAGAGAAGATGACAAGATGGAGAAGTTAGCACGATTGTATTTGAAGGAAGTCGTCTCCAGACATGGAATACCAATCTCTATTATCTCTGATAGGGATGGCAGATTTATTTCAAGATTCTGGCAGACATTACAGCAAGCATTAGGAACTCGTCTAGACATGAGTACTGCCTATCATCCACAAACTGATGGGCAGAGTGAAAGGACGATACAAACGCTTGAAGACATGCTACGAGCATGTGTTATTGATTTCGGAAACAGTTGGGATTGACATCTACCGTTAGCAGAATTTTCCTACAACAACAGCTACCATTCAAGCATTGAGATGGCGCCGTTTGAAGCACTTTATGGTAGAAAGTGCAGGTCTCCGATTTATTGGAGTGAAGTGGGGGATAGACAGATTACGGGTCCGGAGATTATACAAGAAACTACCGAGAAGATCATCCAAATTCAACAACGGTTGAAAACCGCCCAAAGTCGACAAAAGAGCTACGCTGACATTAAAAGAAAAGAT
This sequence comes from Rutidosis leptorrhynchoides, assembly GCF_046630445.1. Taxonomy (NCBI): domain Eukaryota; kingdom Viridiplantae; phylum Streptophyta; class Magnoliopsida; order Asterales; family Asteraceae; genus Rutidosis; species Rutidosis leptorrhynchoides. The sequence continues at coordinate 208,952,452 of NC_092340.1, forward strand.
ATAGAATTTGAAATTGGAGAGATGGTCATGCTTAAAGTTGCACCTTGGAAAGGCGTTGTTCGATTTGGTAAACGAGGGAAATTAAATCCAAGGTATATTGGACCATTCAAGATTATTGATCGTGTCGGACTAGTAGCTTACCGACTTGAGTTACCTCAACAACTCGTGGCTGTACATAACACTTTCCACGTCTCGAATTTGAAGAAGAAATACCCGCATCTATTTCCAGAAGATTCGTCAACACCTTCAACAGCTTAAAATTTCGGGACGAAATTTATTTAACGGTTAGGTACTGTAGTGACCCGAACTTTTCCATGTTTATATATATTAATTGAGATTGATATTTACATGATTAAATGTTTCCAACATGTTAAGCAATCAAACTTGTTAAGACTTGATTAATTGAAATATGTTTCATATAGACAATTGACCACCCAAGTTGACCGGTGATTCACGAACGTTAAAACTTGTAAAAACTATATGATGACATATATATGGATATATATATATATATATAGTTAACATGATACTATGATAAGTAAACATATCATTAAGTATATTAACAATGAACTACATATGTAAAAACAAGACTAATAACTTAATGATTTTTAAACGAGACATATATGTAACGATTATCGTTGTAAAGACATTTAATGTATATATATCATATTAAGAGATATTCATACATGATAATATCATGATAATATAATAATTTAAAATCTCATTTGATATTATAAACATTGGGTTAACAACATTTAACAAGATCGTTAACCTATAGGTTTCAAAACAACACTTACATGTAACGACTAACGATGACTTAACGACTCAGTTAAAATGTATATACATGTAGTGTTTTAATATGTATTTATACACTTTTGAAAGACTTCAATACACTTATCAAAATACTTCTACTTAACAAAAATGCTTACAATTACATCCTCGTTCAGTTTCATCAACAATTCTACTCGTATGCACCCGTATTCGTACTCGTACAATACACAGCTTTTAGATGTATGTACTATTGGTATATACACTCCAATGATCAGCTCTTAGCAGCCCATGTGAGTCACCTAACACATGTGGGAACCATCATTTGGCAACTAGCATGAAATATCTCATAAAATTACAAAAATATGAGTAATCATTCATGACTTATTTACATGAAAACAAAATTACATATCCTTTATATCTAATCCATACACCAACGACCAAAAACACCTACAAACACTTTCATTCTTCAATTTTCTTCATCTAATTGATCTCTCTCAAGTTCTATCTTCAAGTTCTAAGTGTTCTTCATATATTCTACAAGTTTTAGTTACATAAAATCAAGAATACTTTCAAGTTTGCTAGCTCACTTCCAATCTTGTAAGGTGATCATCCAACCTCAAGAAATCTTTGTTTCTTACAGTAGGTTATCATTCTAATACAAGGTAATAATCATATTCAAACTTTGGTTCAATTTCTATAACTATAACAATCTTATTTCAAGTGATGATCTTACTTGAACTTGTTTTCGTGTCATGATTCTGCTTCAAGAACTTCGAGCCATCCAAGGATCCGTTGAAGCTAGATCCATTTTTCTCTTTTCCAGTAGGTTTATCCAAGGAACTTAAGGTAGTAATGATGTTCATAACATCATTCGATTCATACATGTAAAGCTATCTTATTCGAAGGTTTAAACTTGTAATCACTCGAACATGGTTTAGTTAATTCTAAACTTGTTCGCAAACAAAAGTTAATCCTTCTAACTTGACTTTTAAAATCAAATAAACACATGTTTTATATCTATATGATATGCTAACTTAATGATTTAAAACCTGGAAACACGAAAAACGCCGTAAAACCGGATTTACGCCGTCGTAGTAACACCACGGGCTGTTTTGGGTTAGTTAATTAAAAATTATGATAAACTTTGATTTAAAAGTTGTTATTCTGAGAAAATGATTTTTGTTATGAACATGAAACTATATCCAAAAATTATGGTTAAACTCAAAGTGAAAGTATGTTTTCTAAAATGGTCATCTAGACGTCGTTCTTTCGACTGAAATGACTACCTTTACAAAAACGACTTGTAACTTATTTTTATGACTATAAACCTATACTTTTTCTGTTTAGATTCATAAAATAAAAGTTCAAAATGAAACCATAGCAATTTGATTCACTCAAAACGGATTTAAAATGAAGAAGTTATGGGTAAAACAAGATTGGATAATTTTTCTCATTTTAGCTACGTGAAAATTGGTAACAAATCTATTCCAACCATAACTTAATCAACTTGTATTGTATATTATGTAATCTTGAGATACCATAGACACGTATACAATGTTTCGACCTATCATGTCGACACATCTATATATATTTCGGAACAACCATAGACACTCTATATGTGAATGTTGGAGTTAGCTATACAGGGTTGAGATTGATTCCAAAATATATATAGTTTGAGTTGTGATCAATACTGAGATACGTATACACTGGGTCGTGGATTGATTCAAGATAATATTTATCGATTTATTTCTGTACATCTAACTGTGGACAACTAGTTGTAGGTTACTAACGAGGACAGCTGACTTAATAAACTTAAAACATCAAAATATATTAAAAGTGTTGTAAATATATTTTGAACATACTTTGATATATATGTATATATTGTTATAGGTTCGTGAATCAACCAGTGGCCAAGTCTTACTTCCCGACGAAGTAAAAATCTGTGAAAGTGAGTTATAGTCCCACTTTTAAAATCTAATATTTTTGGGATGAGAATACATGCAGGTTTTATAAATGATTTACAAAATAGACACAAGTACGTGAAACTACATTCTATGGTTGAATTATCGAAATCGAATATGCCCCTTTTTAATTAAGTCTGGTAATCTAAGAATTAGGGAACAGACACCCTAATTGACGCGAATCCTAAAGATAGATCTATTGGGCTTAACAAACCCCATCCAAAGTACCGGATGCTTTAGTACTTCGAAATTTATATCATATCCGAAGGGTGTCCCGGAATGATGGGGATATTCTTATATATGCATCTTGTTAATGTCGGTTACCAGGTGTTCACCATATGAATGATTTTTATCTCTATGTATGGGATGTGTATTGAAATATGAAATATTGTGGTCTATTATTATGATTTGATATATATAGGTTAAACCTATAACTCACCAACATTTTTGTTGACGTTTTAAGCATGTTTATTCTCAGGTGATTATTAAGAGTTTCCGCTGTCATATACTTAAATAAGGACGAGATTTGGAGTCCATGCTTGTATGATATTGTGTAAAAACTGCATTCAAGAAACTTATTTTGTTGTAACATATTTGTATTGTAAACCATTATGTAATGGTCGTGTGTAAACAGGATATTTTAGATTATCATTATTTGATAATCTACGTAAAGCTTTTTAAACCTTTATTGATGAAATAAAGGTTATGGTTTGTTTTAAAATGAATGCAGTCTTTGAAAAATGTCTCATATAGAGGTCAAAACCTCGCAACGAAATCAATTAATATGGAACGTTTTTAATCAATAAGAACGGGACATTTCAGTTGGTGCCACAACATCCTCTCTAGACTCGGGATTTAGATTTTCCATTTCAGTAGCCTTTCATTTCTTTCCTCGTTCGAACTTGTCTTTCGTAATTTCCTGTATTTCTTCCTCCTCAGGATCACTTTTCGGTTCCTCTTCAATTGATTCATCCGGAACTTGTGAGTCTTCCCCAAAGGTGTAGTTTTCATCATCGGATAGATTAATGACTGGAACACCATCTGAAGAGTCTGGTTCGGAGTCGCTGAATGTGATAATAAGTTCTAAGCCAGACATCTATCACATAACAACTAGCACGTTAATACCACATAATATTTACATATTAATTTTTAACCAACAAGGATAAGCAATAGTTTTCGAAATCAAACACGGTCAAAGTCCAGACTCACTAATGCATCCTAACAAACTCGATAAGACACACTAATGCAAATTCTCTGGTTCTCTAAGACCAACGCTCTGATACCACATGTCAAAACCCGACCTTAACCATAAGGATGAATACAATAACATATGATTTCATCGCGAGGTATTGACCTCTATATGCGACGTTTTTCAAAAACTGCATTCGTTTTTACAATACAAACCATAACTTTTATTACAAATACAAGGTTTAAACAAGATAACAATGATTATCGTTTAGCGATAATCTTAGACTTACAAACTTTACATGTGATAATAACAATACGACTTCCAACATATTTTACATTACAAATCCTCCGATATGCAGTTTTATTTTTGACACAAATATGCATACTCAAGATCTTGCTTAAATTCAACATGTTGCAGCGGAAGCTTTTAGTTATCACCTGAGAATAAACATGCTTAAAACGTCAACATAAAGTTGGTGAGATATAGGTTTAATGCCGGCAGCGTTATGAATATAGACCACAAGATTTCATATATAAACGTTTTAATAAAAATATTCTAAGTTGTTGAGCACTTGATGAAATGTCTCGTTCTTATTGATTAAAAACGTTCCATATTAATTGATTTCGTTGCGAGGTTTTGACCTCTATATGAGACGTTTTTCAAAGACTGCATTCATTTTTAAAACAAACCATAACCTTTATTTCATAGATAAAGGTTTTAAAAAGCTTTACGTAGATTATCAAATAATGATAATCTAAAATATCCTGTTTACACACGACCATTACATAATGGTTTACAATACAAATATGTTACAACAAAATAAGTTTCTTGAATGCAGTTTTTACACAATATCATACAAGCATGGACTCCAAATCTCGTCCTTATTTAAGTATGCGACAGCGGAAGCTCTTAATAATCACCTAAGAATAAACATGCTTAAAACGTCAACAAAAAATGTTGGTGAGTTATAGGTTTAACCTATATATATCAAATCATAATAATAGACCACAAGATTTCATATTTCAATACACATCCCATACATAGAGATAAAAATCATTCATATGGTGAACACCTGGTAACCGACATTAACAAGATGCATATATAAGAATATCCCCATCATTCCGGGACACCCTTCGGATATGATATAAATTTCGAAGTACTAAAGCATCCGGTACTTTGGATGAGGTTTGTTAGGCCCAATAGATCTATCTTTAGGATTCGCGTCAATTAGGGTGTCTGTTCCCTAATTCTTAGATTACCAGACTTAATAAAAAGGGGCATATTCGATTTCGATAATTCAACCATAGAATGTAGTTTCACGTACTTGTGTCTATTTTGTAAATCATTTATAAAACCTGCATGTATTCTCATCCCAAAAATATTAGATTTTAAAAGTGGGACTATAACTCACTTTCACAGATTTTTACTTCGTCGGGAAGTAAGACTTGGCCACTGGTTGATTCACGAACCTATAACAATATATACATATATATCAAAGTATGTTCAAAATATATTTACAACACTTTTAATATATTTTGATGTTTTAAGTTTATTAAGTCAGTTGTCCTCGTTAGTAACCTACAACTAGTTGTCCACAGTTAGATGTACAGAAATAAATCGATAAAAATTATCTTGAATCAATCCACGACCCAGTGTATACGTATCTCAGTATTGATCACAACTCAAACTATATATATTTTGGAATCAACCTCAACCCTGTATAGCTAACTCCAACATTCACATATAGAGTGTCTATGGTTGTTCCGAAATATATATAGATGTGTCGACATGATAGGTCGAAACATTGTATACGTGTCTATGGTATCTCAAGATTACATAATATACAATACAAGTTGATTAAGCTATGGTTGGAATAGATTTGTTACCAATTTTCACGTAGCTAAAATGAGAAAAATTATCCAATCTTGTTTTACCCATAACTTCTTCATTTTAAATCCGTTTTGAGTGAATCAAATTGCTATGGTTTCATATTGAACTCTATTTTATGAATCTAAACAGAAAAAGTATAGGTTTATAGTCGGAAAAATAAGTTACAAGTCGTTTTTGTAAAGGTAGTCATTTCAGTCGAAAGAACGACGTCTAGATGACCATTTTAGAAAACATACTTCCACTTTGAGTTTAACCATAATTTTTGGATATAGTTTCATGTTCATAATAAAAATCATTTTCTCAGAATAACAACTTTTAAATCAAAGTTTATCATAGTTTTTAATTAACTAACCCAAAACAGCCCGCGGTGTTACTACAACGGCGTAAATCCGGTTTTACGGTGTTTTTCGTGTTTCCAGGTTTTAAATCATTAAGTTAGCATATCATATAGATATAGAACATGTGCTTAGTTGATTTTAAAAGTCAAGTTAGAAGGATTAACTTTTGTTTGCGAACAAGTTTAGAATTAACTAAACTATGTTCTAGTGATTACAAGTTTAAACCTTCTAATAAGATAGCTTTATATGTATGAATCGAATGATGTTATGAACATCATTACTACCTTAAGTTCCTTGGATAAACCTACTGGAAAAGAGAAAAATGGATCTAGCTTCAACGGATCCTTGGATGGCTCGAAGTTCTTGAAGCAGAATCATGACACGAAAACAAGTTCAAGTAAGATCATCACTTGAAATAAGATTGTTATAGTTATAGAAATTGAACCAAAGTTTGAATATGATTATTACCTTGTATTAGAATGATAACCTACTGTAAGAAACAAAGATTTCTTGAGGTTGGATGATCACCTACAATATTTTACAAACTTACAATACCGCTTATTTTACATAAAGCATGAAATATAGCACACAATAACTTTGATACAAGATAGTTGTGAAGATAATTCTAGCTAGTACACAAGTCGTTCAGCAAAGGCAATAAAGACACGTAATTCATACGTCCAGAAACAAGTCATGCATTCTGGTTTTACTAGGACTACTTCCCATCCTTGGTCTTGTGGAACATAACCGTTATGGCCGTTGATAAGACAGCGTGTTGTAACGTCGTCAAAGGGACGAGGGTTACGTAATGTCCAACAGTCCCGTAACAATCTAAAAACCTCATTTCTTACCCCAATTACCGACTCCGTCACTTGTGGGAACGTTTTGTTTAATAGTTGTAGCCCGATGTTCTTGTTCTCACTTTGGTGAGAAGCGAACATTACTAATCCGTAAGCATAACATGCTTCTTTATGTTGCATGTTAGCCGCTTTTTCTAAATCACGAAGTCCAATATTCGGATATATTGAGTCAAAATAATTTCTTAACCCATTGCGTAAAATAGCATTTGGGTTCCCCGCAATATATGCGTCAAAGTAAACACATCGTAACTTATGGATTTCCCAATGTGATATCCCCCATCTTTCGAACGAAAGCCTTTTATAAACCAAGGCATTCTTGGAATGTTCTTCGAATGTCTTACAAACTGATCTCGCCTTAAATAGTTGTGCCGAAGAATTCTGACCGACTCTAGACAAGATTTCATCAATCAAGTCTCCGGGTAGGTCTCTTAAAATATTGGGTTGTCTATCCATTTTGTGTTTTTATACTGTAAAATAGACAAGAGTTAGATTCATAAAAAAAAAATACTTATTAATACAAGCAATTTTTACATATATCATAAAGCATAAGCACACTATATTACTTATATTACACCACACGAATACAACTATCTTATTCCGACTCGCTTGTTTCTTCTTCTTCTTCGGTTTTGGTTCGTTTTGCCAACTTTCTAGGGATATATGATGTTCCCCTAATACGAGCCGTCGTTATCCACATTGGTTTAGAAAAACCTGGTGGTTTAGAGGTTCCCGGGTCATTGTTACAACTTAAGGACTTCGGGGGTTGACGATACATATAAAGTTCATCGGGGTTGGAATTAGATTTCTCTATTTTTATGCCCTTTCCCTTATTATTTTCTTTTGCCTTTTTAAATTCAGTTGGGGTAATTTCTATAACATCATCGGAATTCTCGTCGGAATCCGATTCATCGGAGAATTGGTAATCCTCCCAATATTTTGCTTCCTTGGCGGAAACACCATTGACCATAATTAACCTTGGTCGGTTGGTTGAGGATTTTCTTTTACTTAACCGTTTTATTATTTCCCCCACCGGTTCTATTTCTTCATCCGGTTCCGATTCTTCTTCCGGTTCCGATTCTTCTTCCGGTTCCGACTCTTCTTCCGGTTCCTCTTCGGGAACTTGTGAATCAGTCCACGAATCATTCCAATTTACATTTGACTCTTCATTATTATTAGGTGAGTCAATGGGACTTGTTCTAGAGGTAGACATCTATCACATAATATCAAACGCGTTAAGAGATTAATATATCACATAATATTCACATGTTAAAAATATATAGTTTCCAACAAAATTTGTTAAGCAATCATTTTTCAAGTAAACACGGTCGAAGTCCAGACTCACTAATGCATCCTAACAAACTCGATAAGACACACTAATGCAAAATTCTGGTTCTCTAAGACCAACGCTCGGATACCAACTGAAATGTCCCGTTCTTATTGATTAAAAGCGTTCCATATTAATTGATTTCGTTGCGAGGTTTTGACCTCTATATGAGACGTTTTTCAAAGACTGCATTCATTTTTAAAACAAACCATAACCTTTATTTCATAGATAAAGGTTTTAAAAAGCTTTACGTAGATTATCAAATAATGATAATCTAAAATATCCTGTTTACACACGACCATTACATAATGGTTTACAATACAAATATGTTACTACAAAATAAGTTTCTTGAATGCAGTTTTTACACAATATCATACAAGCATGGACTCCAAATCTCGTCCTTATTTAAGTATGCGACAGCGGAAGCTCTTAATAATCACCTGAGAATAAACATGCTTAAAACGTCAACAAAAAATGTTGGTGAGTTATAGGTTTAACATATATATATCAAATCATAATAATAGACCACAAGATTTAATATTTCAATACACATCCCATACATAGAGATAAAAATCATTCATATGGTGAACACCTGGTAACCGACATTAACAAGATGCATATATAAGAATATCCCCATCATTCCGGGACACCCTTCGGATATGATATAAATTTCGAAGTACTAAAGCATCCGGTACTTCGGATGAGGTTTGTTAGGCCCAATAGATCTATCTTTAGGATTCGCGTCAATTAGGGTGTCTGTTCCCTAATTCTTAGATTACCAGACTTAATAAAAAGGGGCATATTCGATTTCGATAATTCAACCATAGAATGTAGTTTCATGTACTTGTGTCTATTTTGTAAATCATTTAAAAAACCTGCATGTATACTCATCCCAAAAATATTAGATTTTAAAAGTGGGACTATAACTCACTTTCACAGATTTTTACTTCGTCGGGAAGTAAGACTTGGCCACTGGTTGATTCACGAACCTATAACAATATATACATATATATCAAAGTATGTTCAAAATATATTTACAACACTTTTAATATATTTTGATGTTTTAAGTTTATTAAGTCAGCTGTCCTCGTTAGTAACCTACAACTAGTTGTCCACAGTTAGACGTACAGAAATAAATCGATAAAAATTATCTTGAATCAATCCACGACCCAGTGTATACGTATCTCAGTATTGATCACAACTCAAACTATATATATTTTGGAATCAACCTCAACCCTGTATAGCTAACTCCAACATTCACATATAGAGTGTCTATGGTTGTTCCGAAATATATATAGATGTGTCGACATGATAGGTCGAAACATTGTATACGTGTCTACGGTATCTCAAGATTACATAATATACAATACAAGTTGATTAAGTTATGGTTGGAATAGATTTGTTACCAATTTTCACGTAGCTAAAATGAGAAAAATTATCCAATCTTGTTTTACCCATAACTTCTTCATTTTAAATCCGTTTTGAGTGAATCAAATTGCTATGGTTTCATATTGAACTCTATTTTATGAATCTAAACAGAAAAAGCATAGGTTTATAGTCGGAAAAATAAGTTACAAGTCGTTTTTGTAAAGGTAGTCATTTCAGTCGAAAGAACGACGTCTAGATGACCATTTTAGAAAACATACTTCCACTTTGAGTTTAACCATAATTTTTGGATATAGTTTCATGTTCATAATAAAAATCATTTTCTCAGAATAACAACTTTTAAATCAAAGTTTATCATAGTTTTTAATTAACTAACCCAAAACAGCCCGCGGTGTTACTACGACGGCGTAAATCCGGTTTTACGGTGTTTTTCGTGTTTCCAGGTTTTAAATCATTAAGTTAGCATATCATATAGATATAAAACATGTGTTTAGTTGATTTTAAAAGTCAAGTTAGAAGGATTAACTTTTGTTTGCGAACAAGTTTAGAATTAACTAAACTATGTTCTAGTGATTACAAGTTTAAACCTTCGAATAAGATAGCTTTATATGTATGAATCGAATGATGTTATGAACATCATTACTACCTTAAGTTCCTTGGATAAACCTACTGGAAAAGAGAAAAATGGATCTAGCTTCAACGGATCCTTGGATGGCTCGAAGTTCTTGAAGCAGAATCATGACACGAAAACAAGTTCAAGTAAGATCATCACTTGAAATAAGATTGTTATAGTTATAGAAATTGAACCAAAGATTGAATATGATTATTACCTTGTATTAGAATGATAACCTACTGTAAGAAACAAAGATTTCTTGAGGTTGGATGATCACCTTACAAGATTGGAAGTGAGCTAGCAAACTTGAAAGTATTCTTGATTTTATGTAACTAGAACTTGTAGAATATATGAAGAACACTTAGAACTTGAAGATAGAACTTGAGAGATATCAATTAGATGAAGAAAATTGAAGAATGAAAGTGTTTGTAGGTGTTTTTGGTCGTTGGTGTATGGATTAGATATAAAGAATATGTAATTTTGTTTTCATGTAAATAAGTCATGAATGATTACTCATATTTTTGTAATTTTATGAGATATTTCATGCTAGTTGCCAAATGATGGTTCCCACATGTGTTAGGTGACTCACATGGGCTGCTGAGAGCTGATCATTGGAGTGTATATACCAATAGTACATACATCTAAAAGCTGTGTATTGTACGAGTACGAATACGGGTGAATACGAGTAGAATTGTTGATGAAACTGAACGAGGATGTAATTGTAAGCATTTTTGTTAAGTAGAAGTATTTTGATAAGTGTATTGAAGTCTTTCAAAAGTGTATAAATACATATTAAAACACTACATGTATATACATTTTAACTGAGTCGTTAAGTTATCGTTAGTCGTTACATGTAAGTGTTGTTTTGAAACCTTTAGGTTAACGATCTTGTTAAATGTTGTTAACCCAATGTTTATAATATCAAATGAGATTTTAAATTATTATATTATCATGATATTATCATGTATGAATATCTCTTAATATGATATATATATATACATTAAATGTCTTTACAACGATAATCGTTACATATATGTCTCGTTTAAAAATCATTAAGTTAGTAGTCTTGTTTTTACATATGTAGTTCATTGTTAATATACTTAATGATATGTTTACTTATCATAGTATCATTTTAACTATTTATATATATCCATATATATGTCATCATATAGTTTTTACAAGTTTTAACGTTCGTGAATCACCGGTCAACTTGGGTGGTCAATTGTCTATATGAAACATATTTCAATTAATTAAGTCTTAACAAGTTTGATTGCTTAACATGTTGGAAACATTTAATCATGTAAATATCAATCTCAATTAATATATATAAACATGAAAAAGTTCGGGTCACTACACTTGATAACCATACTTAACATTTAATCAACGTCGCATATTCCCTTTATTATGAAATCTTACTACGCCGTACCAAGTGTAGTCACCGAAACGAAGTACTGTGCAACCGTTGAAAACTGGTCGTCCAGTTCGGTTGGGGTTGTCAGGCCCGATAGATCTATCAACAGGATTCGCGTTTACAATACCGCATGTAAATAGTAGTTACCAAGTTACAGGGAGATATGCCAGTGGTACAACTCAACGTAGAATATATTTTTAAGTACTTGTGTCTATAACGTAAATCATAAAATGCATGTATTCTCATCCCGAAATATTTAGAGTTTAAAAGTGGGACTATATACTCACCTTTTCCTTGAAGGTATTTAACTCGACTTGGTCTCCGATAGATATCATGAACCTAACCATATATATAATATATCAACATATTTTCTTTTCAAGTAATCGTTACATATATATTTACTTATAATACTTTTAATATTTTCTTAGTCCGTAGTTAGCAGTCTGTTGTTAATGGTCCACAATTAGTTGCTCAATAAAATAAATAAAGACCCCATCGTATTCGTATTGATCAGAATTAATCTCGACCCATGGTACCATGTTGTCAAATGATGTGTTGCGTACATAAAGTACCGTGTTGTCAGATGACGTGTTGCGTACAATCATGAGGTCTTATGATTAATCTTCTCGTGTTGTTTACGGGTGGTCCTGAAATATATAAAATCAAATCATAAGTAAATATATATTAAATATTATGTTAATTAGCCAAGATATGATTAATCCGATTTTGTCATAATATGATATATTACAGGTTTTGAAGTGTTTTAAAAATCAAATTAGAAGGATCTATTTAGTTTGCGAACAGGTTTGAAATCATTCAAACTATGTTCTTGTTGTTAAAAATTTTATAACACAAAATAAGATAGCTATATAAATATGAATCGAATAAGATTATGAATAAGGTTACTACCTCAAGTTACTTGGATAAAGCTACTGGAAAAGATAGAAAATAATCTTGATCAAACTTTCTTATGATGATTATAGGTTGTTCATGAAGCTAGTTCTTCATGAGTATTTGCTGAGATTGTGAAGAACACTTTGAGTTCCTAAGAGTGTGTTTTTGGTTAGAGAAAGATGGTTGTAAGAATGAAATGAAAACCCAAGGTGATGGTGATACTTATAGGACATTCTGGTTGTTGAGGGAACAAGGACAAATTATTGTGTTGAATTTTTGAGTAATAATGTATGCTAGCTTACAAATAAGATTCCCTCTTATCTAGGGCAGATCTAAGGCTGATAAGGATATTGATTTGATGTGTATTTACCAATAGTAAATACGCATAGATGATGGGTATGATACGGTAAAAGAAGCTCAAAATCGGGCTTTTATTTTGGGTCCAACCGACCCCAGCCAGGGGCTCTGCCCCTTGGACCCTGCCAGGGGTTGCCACCCCTTGGACCCCGCTTATCGGGGGCGCTGCCCCCGAACCCCCGTCATAATCAAGATAAGTTCAAACAAGTGTGCACTCCACACTTCCCCAAACTTGTTCGATATTTATCAAGATTATTTTGGTTACAAATTAATCCCATTACACTTAAATCATATTGGTGACATAAATCACAACACATTATAGATTGTAAGTATATATGTCAAAGAATGTTACATATAGTTATCGTTTTGAAAACTTAAGTTAGTGGTCTCAAAGTATACTTATAACTCATTGTTGTTAGTTCACAATGAAATGTTAAACCATCCTTAAATCATGTTAAATATGTATAGATATGTACATATACATAATCGTATAATTATCGTGTGTTATATAGTTCGTGATATCATCGGTCAAATTGGACGGTCAAACGTCGTGTAAAACTCTTTTTTCAAAAATATAAGTCTCAACAGTTTGGATTGCTTATTATGTTGGTAAGGTTTAATTTATGTAAATATTAATCTCATAAGTATAGAACGATCAGAAAATTAATCTCATAAGTATATCTCGATGGCTGATTGATTGAGTCATTCTGGTGACACTGCTTTCGGAGCTTAGATTGAAAGGATCCGAAACTAATCATCCAGACGTTGTCCATATTGATTACAAACGAATTACAATAGTTGATAACATTGCGAGGTACTTGCCCTCTATATGATACATCTTACAAACGTTGCATTTATTCTTAAAAGGCAATCTATAGTTACATCCAGAATTGACATAATCGCCTGACATTTCATAATATTCAAATGACATAAACCGCCATTTACTTAATAATAGTCTCTATGAACTTCAATGACTCGAATGCAACGCCTTATGATATAAGTCCTTAATAGCCTCAAGTAGTATCCTTAGTACGAGCTAATGCACAGCGGAAGACTTAATTCATACCTGAGAATAACATGCTTTAAAATGTCAACATAAAGTTGGTGAGATATAGGTTTAATGCCGGCAGCGATATATATATATATATATATAGACCACAAGATTTCATATATAAACATTTTCATAAAAATATTCTAAGTGGTTGAGCACTTGGTAACCATACTTAACATTCAATCACGTCGCATATTCCCTTTAATATGAAATCTTACTACACCGTACCAAGTGTAGTCACAAAACGAAGTACTGTGCAACCGTTGAATACTGGTCGTCCAGTCCGGTTGGGGTTGTCAGGCCCGATAGATCTATCAACAGGATTCGCGTTTACAATACCGCTGTAAATATTAGTTACCAAGCTACAGGGAAGTATGCCAGTGGTACAACTCAACGTAGAATATATTTTTCAGTTACTTGTGTCCATAACGTAAATCATTTATAAAAACAGCGCATGTATTCTCAGCCCAAAAATATTTAGAGTTTAAAAGGGACTATATACTCACTTTCGTCTTGAAGATATATATATTTTGACTTGGTCTCCGGTTGATATCACGAACCTATCCATATATAATATATCAATACCTTTTCTTTTTAAACAAACGTCACATATATATACTTGTTATACTTTTAATACTTTTAATAATTCCTTAGTCCGTAGTTAGCAGTTCGATGTTAGTAATTCAATTTTAATGGTTCATTTTTAGATGTTTAATAAACCCCCAACGAAATAATAAAACCCCCATCGTATATGTATTGGTCGAGATTAATCTTGACCCACGGTACCGGTGTTGTCAAATGACGTGTTGCGTACATAAAGTACCGGTGTTGTCAAATGACGTGTTGCGTACAATCATGGGATCTTATGATTAATCTTCTCGTGTTATTTACGGGTAATCCTGAACCATATAAAATTGAATTATAAGTACATATATATAAAATATCATGTTATCTTAAAAAGATGTGATTTATTTAATTTTTCCCAATTATTTTCGTGGCTAAACTAGTCTTGGATATCCGATTTTGTTTCGGTCATAGTTTCTTCGTTACAACTCCGTTTTCGTTGATTCAACTTGCCATCTCCTTGGATCGAGTCCCTCTTTAAGACTATGAACTGTAAATACCTTAGTTTGTATTCAAAATCACACGGCATAGGTGAAACTTTAGTGAAACTTATGAAGTTAAACATTTTTGTTACAAAAAATATCATTTAATGACCATTTTTCTAAAAATACTTATACTTTGAATTAAATCATGAAATTTTTATGTGTTAACATATTTATAGTAAAAATCATTTTTCCAGAGAATAAACTTCCAATTCAAAGTTTAAGATGGTTTTTAATTATCCAACCCAAAACAGCCCCCGGTTGCACTCCGACGTCGTAAAAATAGTTTTTAAGGTGTTCTTTGAAAAACCAAGTTATACCTTGTTAAATTAGCATATACTTAAGTTATATTACAGGTCTTGAAGTATTTTAAAATTTAAGTTAGAAGGATCTATTTAGTTTGCAAACAAGTTTGAAAACTTTCAAACTATGTTCTTGTTGTTAAAATTGTATACCACAAAATATGATAGCTATATATATATGAATCGAATAAAGTTATGAACATAGTTACTACCTCAAGTTCCTTGGACAAGGTTGCTGTAAAAGAGGAGTAAAAAGCTAGAACCAAAAGGGTGATGGAATTGGATGAAAGATTGGAAGTAAGTTTGTGTTCTTGGAAGGATTTCTTGAAGTGTTTTTGTAAGGTTTTCTTATGAGGTTTAAGTGTTGTTTTTGAAGCTAAATGATGGGGAAAATGCTTAGAGATGATCAAGTATGAAGTTAAGAGTATTTTGAGAGAGAAATGGAAGTGTAAGTATGAGAAAATGGGGTGAAGAAATGGTGTGCATGCATAAAAACGTTTTTAGGTTATAAAGGAAAAAAAAAATACCTAACTTTGTTTTCTTGCTAAATAATTCATGCTACTTGACAAATGGTTGGTTCCACATGTTTCTTAATCATTTAAGGCTGCTAAGGAGCAGATTTTTATTGGTATATACCAATAGTAAATACATCTAGAAGCTGCGTATGATACGGGTACATATACCCTAGGTATACGTATAGAAATCTTTGAGAAAACGGAACGAGGATTCAAATATAGCTATCTTTTGTAAATATACTTATATTGTTTTATGTATTTAAGTCTTTAAAAGTGATTAAATACATTACTTATACGATATATGTATAAACATTATAGGTCATAAGTATTTAAGTCAAATAACGTTACGTATGGTTATCGTTTTGAAAACTTAAGTTAGTAGTTTCAAAATATACTTATAACTTATTGTTATTAATACAAAATGAGATATTAAAACATTCTTAGATCATGTTAAATATGTATATATACATATATATACACAAACGTATAATTATCATATATTGTATAGTTCGTGATATCATCGGTCAAACTAGACGGTCAAACGTTGTGTAAAACTCTTTTCGAAAACATAAGTCTCAACAATTTAGATTAATTATCATGTTGGTAAGGTTTAATTTATGTAAATATTAATCTTATAAGTATAGAACGATCAAAAAGTGCGGGTCAACTTTAGGGTTTTTGCTTATCGTGTCGGAACCATATAGAGATTAGAGTTTAAATTTGGTCGGAAATTTCCGGGTCGTTACAGTACCCACCCGTTAAAGAAATTTCGTCCTCGAAATTTGGTAGAGGTTGTCATAAATAACAATAGGAATGTTTTCATGACGAATATGAGGTAATAATGAAATTTTATCATTATTGAAAGATTTAGATAAAACAATTCGGTTATGTGAGACGCACGAGCGAAGCTATCACAAAAGAGTGAAATGAGTAAATATAGAATTGTTGTAACCGATGACGTGATTAGGATTGATTTCCGGAATTTATGGAAAATCTTACGTAATAAGATTTGGTTCTTTGGCGATCAAGATCTTCTTTGATTTAGTGCGGCGATCTGTTTCGATTTCTTTGTCGAATATTTTGCTATAAATCCATTTCCTTCTCTTTCTTATTTCCACAACTCACATCTTCTATCCTTTCTCCTTCAACTCATACCTTAAAGTATTCTTTTAAATGCTCCATCCCGTTCTAATTCTTGTTATACTTCTAACTTTCATATCTTTCATTCTTCTCTTTCATTTATCGCCAGAAGAATCTATTTACTTCTATCCTTTCCTCGGAATTATAATATTTTTAATTCTCCCGTGTCTTTACGTTGCAATACGTATTGATATACACGGTTTGTAAATCCTGGGTGATTTTCAGCCTTTGTATTCTTCATTATTTTTCAAAGCTTCATACTTTCGTTTTCTCTTCCTGACTTCGAGTCAAGCGAGTAATGGTCCGGAATTTGTAGATATGAGATTCGAAATGAGTATAGCTAATGCTCTAAGAAAGAAATGGTAATAGGACAAATTTTGATTTGTCAAATTACCAGAATACCCCGGAAAAGATAGAACTGTCAGGATGACATGTTCCTATTATGTTTGAGAATTGGATAGAATGTAAGAGCCGTGTAACATGGCACATGATGATGGTACTGTGAATCATCACATTTCATTAGAAACTTAACATGACTTACTGTAATATAATGAAGTTGATCAAGTTTCATTATATTATACTAATTCATGCATCAGTTCCCAACACTGCTTCAGAACATTCCTATTTTAAACTTGAAGGTTTTAGAACTTAGAAACTAACACAGTTTCTTTTATGTTGTAATGCAGATATTACGGAGAGATAAATATTCTCAGATAAGAATAGTTGTGAAAATATTTCCAGAAATATGGAGAATATGTATAACGGAAGATATGAAGATATCTTATAATATCTAGGATAAGATGATGATGAAGAATATCATCGGGAAAGGTTTAGGATAAGGGGTAGGGTTTTTACTAATGGTTTCAGCAGGCACTGAATCGTTTGAATCCTTTGAAAGCAGATTCAGTTCTTGTGATTTATCTACATCCTCCTTCATACTTTGCTCAATCCGTTTTCCAGTTCCAACTCTCCTCTTTTTCTAAGCTTTACCAACACAATGTACTTCATCATTAAACTTTTGACTGTTAAAGTCGTTTACAGTTTTTGCTGCTTCTTCAGCATTTCAAGAACTACTTCATAGTCCAGGATTTTTTTTTTTTCAGAACTTCACATTCGAAATATGTAATTCTTAGGGATAGTCGTTCTCGGTATAACTGGGAGAATTTCTACGAGATTTTCAAAATACTGATTGCGGATCTCGCCAAAGAGATAACGAGTTGCTGGTACGTCTGCTGATGATGTTGTGAAAAAGGTTCTCCGGTAACAACGGCGAAAGGACAAAGTATAAATATCGAGATTATAATAGGAGTAGTCTCATTGAGAAGTCGAAGTGGAGCTGTGACAAAATTAGCTTCTTGAAAAGGAATCGTATGATTGTTTTTGATAATGAATGATAAGGAATTCGACGCGGATACGTTTTAACTATAACTTCGGTTTCGAAAATTTTTCAGGTGCATCACTGTATGCATAAATCTTTCTTCCGTAAACGAGGTGCGGCTGGTTCAACTTCTCGATCGAGGTGTTTTCAAGAATCATGAAAAGATTTGAATGAGGATTATAATTGTCGAAGTACAAATGAGGTTTAGGATGAAATCAAGTGGCAAACTTGAAGAATTATTTAGTTTCATATGTTATAATCAATATTTTAATTTAATTCATTTTAATTGTCCAAAGTTAGCAGTCCAATAGTCCGATGGTTCAATGATTCATATATAATTTAATATATAATATTCGAATTAAATAATACGTATCGTGACCCGTATACCGGTCTCGGTGTCGATCACAACTCAAAGTATATATATATTTTGAAATCAACTCCGACCCTGTATAGCCAACTCCCGCCTTCACATATAGAGTGTCTACGGTTGTTCCGAAATATATATATAGATGGGTCGATATGATAAGTCGAAACCTTGCATACGTGTCCCGTTATTTAAAGTGCGTAAAAGTAAATAACAGAAATTAAATGATGATAAATAAAATTGCGAGAATGTAAATTGCGATAAATTAAATGTTAATCAGTTAACTGGGAACAGTTAGCCGGAACAGTTAGCGTGAAATCCTATCACAATTTCAATTAATTAATTCGTTTGTTTCTAACACTTTTTATTTTTGTCCAATGTTTTCTTCATTATGCCACTTGTTGGATTCTGATAGATCAAAATCCAAATATGAAATTTGAATAGAAATGGTTATTCTGTGGTGAACGGATACGTATATCGGTAGTTGTAAGTAGGATAGTAAATGACCGTTGAATCAGATTTAGAGAATGTACAACGTAACTTATTAATGTGAATTCTAAATATTCCTCGGGTACTACCCACCCGTTAAAATATTTTCATCATTAACAGTTTGTACGAAAGAATTTTTAATTACAATCTTTATAAAAATATACTTGCATATATATTTTCTTCAGATGTAATCATAGATTCAATGAGTCAATGAAGTATTAAACTCATTTGATTTATCGTTAATACTAGATTACATAACTTCTAAAGCATTATAGATTACATAATCGCCAGGTCGAACGAAGATAAATGAGGTAAAACGATACGTAAAGCGAAGATAATCAATGTAGAACGATATATAGAACGAAGATCATACTCGAAGTTCCGATGAGGTTTTTGAGGTATGTGATGTTGATATCCGAGATACAGTTTGTGATGTTGAGATTTTGGGGGTGACAAAAGTACTGTCGGCGTTGTTGATAGTGATACAGATTATGCTGCTGGTGCTGCTGCTGGTGTTTGTAACCTTCGCACCGTATTTTCTAAAGCCACTACCCGAGCGCGAAGCTCGTTGACTTCTTCTATTATACCGGGATGATTGACAGTTGGAACGAGCGAATGAACAAGATTCGAAATATGGGATAGTATGTAATCATGACGAGATACTCTAGAAATGAGCGAGAAAATGGTGTTTCGAATAGGTTCGCCGGTAAGTGCTTCAGGTTCATCGTTAAGAGGACAATTTGGTGGATGGAATGGATCACCTTCTTCTTGTCTCCAGAGATTTAGTATATTACGAACCCATCCCCAATTCATCCAAAATAGATGATGGGAAATTGGTTGATCCATTCCGGTGACGCTGTTCTCGGAGCTCGAATGGAAATCCATATCGGCGTAGCTATCGAAGTCGGAGGAATTCGAACTGGATGAAGAATCCATCTTGTATAGTCGGAGAAATGAATTTTTGGTTTGGAATAGATTATAGGAGTTGGGTTTGGTACTCTTCAATACATAATTTACATATGTATATATAATATCAAAATCCCATGAATTACGGAGAATCTTTGAAATACGTCAGGCAATGTCTATAGTAACAGATACGCTAAGATATGAATTTTGTCTATACACTATCGATGCACTAAATGCAGTAAGACGTGTCTAGACTTAAGAATGATAAGCAGGCAGTTCCCTAAGGATGATAAGCAGATGATTTCCGACTAGGATTGATAAGCAAAACTTTTGACAGGCAGACACGGTCAAAGTCCAGACTCACTTAATGTATCCTAACAACTACTAGTTAGACACACTAATGCAAAGCCTGGTTCGCTAAGACCAACGCTCTGATACCAACTGAAAGGATCCGAAACTAATCATCCAGACGTTGTCCATATTGATTACAAACGAATTACAATAGTTGATAACATTGCGAGGTACTTGCCCTCTATATGATACATCTTACAAACGTTGCATTTATTCTTAAAAGGCAATCTATAGTTACATCCAGAATTGACATAATCGCCTGACATTTCATAATATTCAAATGACATAAACCGCCATTTACTTAATAATAGTCTCTATGAACTTCAATGACTCGAATGCAACGCCTTATGATATAAGTCCTTAATAGCCTCAAGTAGTATCCTTAGTACGAGCTAATGCACAGCGGAAGACTTAATTCATACCTGAGAATAACATGCTTTAAAATGTCAACATAAAGTTGGTGAGATATAGGTTTAATGCCGGCAGCGATATATATATATATATATAGACCACAAGATTTCATATATAAACATTTTCATAAAAATATTCTAAGTGGTTGAGCACTTGGTAACCATACTTAACATTCAATCACGTCGCATATTCCCTTTAATATGAAATCTTACTACACCGTACCAAGTGTAGTCACAAAACGAAGTACTGTGCAACCGTTGAATACTGGTCGTCCAGTCCGGTTGGGGTTGTCAGGCCCGATAGATCTATCAACAGGATTCGCGTTTACAATACCGCTGTAAATATTAGTTACCAAGCTACAGGGAAGTATGCCAGTGGTACAACTCAACGTAGAATATATTTTTCAGTTACTTGTGTCCATAACGTAAATCATTTATAAAAACAGCGCATGTATTCTCAGCCCAAAAATATTTAGAGTTTAAAAGGGACTATATACTCACTTTCGTCTTGAAGATATATATATTTTGACTTGGTCTCCGGTTGATATCACGAACCTATCCATATATAATATATCAATACCTTTTCTTTTTAAACAAACGTCACATATATATACTTGTTATACTTTTAATACTTTTAATAATTCCTTAGTCCGTAGTTAGCAGTTCGATGTTAGTAATTCAATTTTAATGGTTCATTTTTAGATGTTTAATAAACCCCCAACGAAATAATAAAACCCCCATCGTATATGTATTGGTCGAGATTAATCTTGACCCACGGTACCGGTGTTGTCAAATGACGTGTTGCGTACATAAAGTACCGGTGTTGTCAAATGACGTGTTGCGTACAATCATGGGATCTTATGATTAATCTTCTCGTGTTATTTACGGGTAATCCTGAACCATATAAAATTGAATTATAAGTACATATATATAAAATATCATGTTATCTTAAAAAGATGTGATTTATTTAATTTTTCCCAATTATTTTCGTGGCTAAACTAGTCTTGGATATCCGATTTTGTTTCGGTCATAGTTTCTTCGTTACAACTCCGTTTTCGTTGATTCAACTTGCCATCTCCTTGGATCGAGTCCCTCTTTAAGACTATGAACTGTAAATACCTTAGTTTGTATTCAAAATCACACGGCATAGGTGAAACTTTAGTGAAACTTATGAAGTTAAACATTTTTGTTACAAAAAATATCATTTAATGACCATTTTTCTAAAAATACTTATACTTTGAATTAAATCATGAAATTTTTATGTGTTAACATATTTATAGTAAAAATCATTTTTCCAGAGAATAAACTTCCAATTCAAAGTTTAAGATGGTTTTTAATTATCCAACCCAAAACAGCCCCCGGTTGCACTCCGACGTCGTAAAAATAGTTTTTAAGGTGTTCTTTGAAAAACCAAGTTATACCTTGTTAAATTAGCATATACTTAAGTTATATTACAGGTCTTGAAGTATTTTAAAATTTAAGTTAGAAGGATCTATTTAGTTTGCAAACAAGTTTGAAAACTTTCAAACTATGTTCTTGTTGTTAAAATTGTATACCACAAAATATGATAGCTATATATATATGAATCGAATAAAGTTATGAACATAGTTACTACCTCAAGTTCCTTGGACAAGGTTGCTGTAAAAGAGGAGTAAAAAGCTAGAACCAAAAGGGTGATGGAATTGGATGAAAGATTGGAAGTAAGTTTGTGTTCTTGGAAGGATTTCTTGAAGTGTTTTTGTAAGGTTTTCTTATGAGGTTTAAGTGTTGTTTTTGAAGCTAAATGATGGGGAAAATGCTTAGAGATGATCAAGTATGAAGTTAAGAGTATTTTGAGAGAGAAATGGAAGTGTAAGTATGAGAAAATGGGGTGAAGAAATGGTGTGCATGCATAAAAACGTTTTTAGGTTATAAAGGAAAAAAAAATACCTAACTTTGTTTTCTTGCTAAATAATTCATGCTACTTGACAAATGGTTGGTTCCACATGTTTCTTAATCATTTAAGGCTGCTAAGGAGCAGATTTTTATTGGTATATACCAATAGTAAATACATCTAGAAGCTGCGTATGATACGGGTACATATACCCTAGGTATACGTATAGAAATCTTTGAGAAAACGGAACGAGGATTCAAATATAGCTATCTTTTGTAAATATACTTATATTGTTTTATGTATTTAAGTCTTTAAAAGTGATTAAATACATTACTTATACGATATATGTATAAACATTATAGGTCATAAGTATTTAAGTCAAATAACGTTACGTATGGTTATCGTTTTGAAAACTTAAGTTAGTAGTTTCAAAATATACTTATAACTTATTGTTATTAATACAAAATGAGATATTAAAACATTCTTAGATCATGTTAAATATGTATATATACATATATATACACAAACGTATAATTATCATATATTGTATAGTTCGTGATATCATCGGTCAAACTAGACGGTCAAACGTTGTGTAAAACTCTTTTCGAAAACATAAGTCTCAACAATTTAGATTAATTATCATGTTGGTAAGGTTTAATTTATGTAAATATTAATCTTATAAGTATAGAACGATCAAAAAGTGCGGGTCAACTTTAGGGTTTTTGCTTATCGTGTCGGAACCATATAGAGATTAGAGTTTAAATTTGGTCGGAAATTTCCGGGTCGTTACATAGATGAAACTCCATATCGGAATATCTGTCGGAATAACTATCGGAATAGCTATCGAAATCTGAGGGACTCGAACTGGTTGAGGGATTCATCTCGTACAATCAGATGAAGGATTTTCGATAAGAAATAGATTATAGGATGTAGATTAGTACCCTGCAATACATAGTTTACATATGCATATATAATACTAAAATTCCATAAGTTACGGAGGAATCTACGGAAGTTGTCAGGCAAAGGTAACAATAACAAATACGCTAAGATTTAAACTTATCTATACACTGTCTATGAAATAGAGGCAGTAAGACGTGTCTAGACTTTAAGGATGATAAGCAAATGACTTTTGACACTAAATGATAAGCAAAACTTTTGACATGCAGACACGGTCGAAGTCTAGACCCACTAATGCATTTAACCAACTATCAGTTAGACACACTAATGCAAGACCTGGTTCGCTAAGACCACTGCTCTGATACCAACTGTAGAGACCCATCCTAATCCATCTGGACGAAGTCCATATCGATTACAAATGACTCACAATAGTTGATTACATCGCGAGGTACTTGACCTCTATATGATACATTTTAAAAACATTGCATTCGTTTTTAAAAGACAAACTTGCTTTACATCAAAAATTGACGGCATGCATACCATTTCATAATATATCCAACTATAATTGACTTAATAATAATTTTGATTAACTCGACGACTCGAATGCAACGTCTTTTGAAATATGTCATGAATGACTCCAAGTAATATCTCTAATACGAGCAAATGCACAGCGGAAGATTTCTTTCATACATGAGAATAAACATGCTTTAAAGTGTCAACCAAAAGGTTGGTGAGTTCATTAGTTTAACATAAATAATCATTTACATCATTTTAATAGACCACAAGATTTTCATTTCTCATAAATATACGTCCCATGCATAGAGACAAAAATATCATTCATATGGATTGAACACCTGGTAACCGACATTAACAAGATGGATATAAGAATATCCCCTATCATTCCGGGAAATCCTTCGGAAATGTAAAAACAACATCGAAGTACTAAAGCATCAGGTACTTTGGATGGGGTTCGTTTGGCCTAATAGATCTATCTTTAGGATTCACGTCAATTAGGCGTGCACTAATTCTCAAAATTAGTGATGTTCCCTAATTCTTATGCTACCAAGCTAAAAGGGGCATATTCGGATGAAACGACTCGTCCATATTACTATAAACGTGGTACGTTATTCATTGGTCCCATAGCGTGGTATTTGACCTCTACATGATACATTTTAGAAAATATTGCATTCGTTTCATAAAAAGCACACTATTATTATACATAATGCATGTTTTAAACAATTGGTCGATTATTTAAGGAATAATCCCCATAATACATCGATTTTCAAATACTACACACGTGACATAACAGTCAAATATAATACATGACAAAGGTTTTATTGAATGCAACACTTTATTTAATTAAAAGCATGAGACTCCATGCACAGCTTGCTCAGATAATGCAACAGCGGAAGACTTTCTTAAGGACCTGAGAATAAACATGCTTAAACAGTCAACACAAAGGTTAGTGAGATATATAGGTTTAGCATCGATATAAATATAGACCACAAGATTTCATAGTTATAAATATATGTACACTCGCAAGTGTATAAAAGTATTCTATAAGTTGTTGAGCGCTTCGGTAACCATACTTAACCATTAATGTGGCATATTTCCTTTATTATGAAATCTCCCTACACTGTACCAAGTATAGTAAAAATGAAGTACTATGCAACCGTTTACGATATTAGAGTGACTAGCCCGGTTGGGGTTGTCAACCCCGTTAGATCTATCAATAGGATTCGCGTATACATGTTCTTACAACATGTAAATATTAGTTACCAAGCTATTAGGGAAGATATGCAAAGTGGTACAACTCAACGTAGAATATATTTGAAGTACTTGTGTCCATGGCGTAAAACATAAAATGCATGTATTCTCATCCCAAAATATTTGTAGAGTTTAAAAATGGGACTATATACTCACAGTAGTTTAAAAATGGGACTATATACTCACCGTCGTCCTTGGATTCACGAACCTATAACAATAATAACGATTCAGATAATAATACGACATATGAATAAAATAAAGCAAGTTCATAGAATACTTATATAATAATTTTTAACATTTTATGTTAGTAATCCATTATTAGTAGTCCTTTGTTAGTAGTCCAAAATTGTCCGAAAAGTCCAACAGTCCAATAACCGGTATATATATATATAATCTTAGAATTACCCCACGACTTATTGTATACGTATTATCTTTGCATCAACCCAGAGACGTATTGTATATGTATTGTCTTAGAATTAACTAAGACGTATTGTGTACGTATTGTCTTAGGATTTATCAAAACGTATTGTATACTTATTGTGTTAGGACGTACCAAGAATATTATTATACATATATACAATCACAGAATTAACCAAGATTATAATATTTTGTTATACTACTGATAACATGTCCAAATATATATAGGATATAGGAAAAGTTAACAAGGATATGGTTAATATAGTTTTTATAATAAAAATTTCGTCCATACAACGTTAATTTTAGCAGATTTTGTTTTGCTCGCCAAATATTCATTACAACTCCGTTTAAAGTGAATCAAATTGCTATGAATTCATTAAGAAGTAAATTTTACAAAACCAATTCGAAAAGTTCATCCCAAGTAGTAATATTTAGAGCTTTACCCTCTTTTTATGTCGGTGGACAGATTTAGAAAAATCCCGGCATCCACCCAATATATGATTTTTGATAAAATACTTTCACTTTGTCTAAAATCATGAAAAAAATACTGGACTTCTTATTTACATATATTAACATATTTCCAAAGTCTTAGCCTTGAACTCAAAGTCTAAGATATGTTTTTAATTCCCAACCCAAAACAGCCCGCTTTTTAACGAATGGAGATTAAACGATATATGTTAAGTTTCAAGGTGTTCTTCATATGTACAAGTTATAAGTTTTTATATTAACTTAATATAACATCATAATACATTTAATAAGTGTTATTAGAGTTAAGTTAGAAAGATTAGATTAGTTTTTCAAATAAGTTTAGAATCAACTAAACTATGTTCTAGTTTATAAATTCTTATATAGATAGCTATAAACATATGAATTGAACAAGAATTTAGGCAAGGTTAATACCTTGATTTTGAAGCTTGAACTTGCTAGAAATAGATGAAGAACAAAGAAATGGATACTAGAACTAGAGAGAGTATGTGTGTGTAAGTAAACATGAAGTAAAAATTAGAAAATGAAATGGTAAAAATTTGATCAAATATGGTGTCTTTATATACTAGTTGTAATTTGTCATTTTGTGAAAAATATCTAGTATAAGTTAAAAACCATTAGGTAATGCATGACATATTATTCCATTATTGAAAATTTCTATTGGTATATACCAATTGTAAGTACTTCTAGAAGCTGTGTATAATACGGGTAAAAATACCGTATGAATGCGAGTAGAATTCTTGAGAAAATTGAACGAAAATACGAGTATAGCTATCCTTCATATGTATTGGTATATTATAAAGTGTATTCAATACTTGTAAGGATGTATTTACACTCGTAATACATTATATGTAAATACATTTTAACATAAGTTAATTACGTCGTTTAAATAGTAATATATATATTGTTTGAAAACTCTTTAAATTAGTAGTATGAAAATATATATATATATATATATATATATATATATATATATATATATATATATATATATATATATATATATATATATATATATATATATATATATATATATATATATATATATAATACTTTGTTAATATACTTAATGAGATATTTAATTATCATATTTTCAAGTTAAATATATATAAATCCATATATATACACAATAATTAAACAATTAAATCAAGTTATGACGTTCGTGAATCGTCGGAATAAAAGGGTGACCAAAAGCTTGTGTAAAAATCTTTTCGGAGGTTCAAGATTTATTAAAATTCATTGCTTATCAAGTCGGAATTATATAAAGATTAAGTTTAAATTTGGTTGGAAATTTTCGGGTCGTCACAGTACCTACCCGTTAAAGAAATTTCGTCCCGAAATTTGATCGAAGTCGTCATGGCTAACAATAAGAATGTTATTATGACGAATATAAGTTGATTCATAGGGTTTTATCATGATTGAGAAATATGGATAAAATAATTCGATTACTCGAAATGTATGAGTGAAGCTATCGTAAAAGAGTGAAATGAGAAAATAGGGATTCGTCTTATCTTTTGAAGTCATCACGGTTGATCTCTGGTGTCACAACCCGTCCTTAACCATAAGAACGTGTTAGATAACGTATGATTTCATTGCGAGGTATTGACCTCTATATGCGACATTTTTAAAAGAAAAACTGCATATATTATACATTACAAACCATAATTCTTATTTTTGTTACAAGCTTTAGACAATAAAAAGATGATTATCGTTTAGCGATAATCTTCGACTTACAAACTTTGCAAATGATAATAACAACCCGATTTCTAGCATATTTTACAACACAAGTTCTTGGATATGCAGTTTTGTTTTTGACACATATATGCGTACGCAAGATCTTGCTCAAATTCAACATAATGCAGCGGAAGCTTCTAATTATCATATAACAACTCTCACTTTTCGACTTCCGATTTTACTAAAATACCTAGAGTTGTTATATACGAATAAATTTAACGTTGACCGAATAAACGTACGCTTAAAATAAATAATATAATTATAAATATTATAAATAAGATTATGATATAATATAACATAATTACATCAATGAATATATATATAATATTTATATTACTTTTGTTATTTAGTTAATAGAATATATAATTAACTAAATAATACATAATATTATAACATTTATAAAACTAATAAAAACTATAAATTAATAATCATAAATTTTAATTTTTATAAAAACTAAATATAATAATAATTTTTATATAAAATTCGTATTTAATAATTAAACAAATATAGAAATAAAATGTTAAATGTTCTTAGAAATATATTAAACAAATTTTTTTTTAGAATTTTATACAAAAAAAAAATCAAAACTATATCTACTTTTAATAAATAAATACAAAAATAAAAACTACTTTTTCTTTTAAGATTTACTTTTAATAAAAATACAAACTACTTTTATTTTAAGATTTACTTTTAATAAAAATACAAACTACTTTTTCTTATTTTAACTTTTAAGATTTACTTTTAATAAAAATACAAACTACTTTTTTTTATTTTAACTTTTAAAATTTACTTTTAATAAAAATACAAAATACTTTTTCTTATTTTAAATTTTAAGATTTTACTTTTAATAAAAATACAAAATACTTTTTCTTATTTTAACTTTTAAGGATTTACTTTTAATAAAAATACAAACTACTTTTTTTTATTTTAACTTTTAAGATTTACTTTTAATAAAAATACAAAATACTTTTTCTTATTTTAACTTTTAAGATTTTACTTTTAATAAAAATACAAACTACTTTTTCTTATTTTAACTTTTATGATTTTACTTTTAATAAAAATACAAACTACTTTTTCTTATTTTAACTTTTAAGATTTACTTTTAATAAAAATACAAAATACATTTTCTTATTTTAACTTTTAAGATTTTACTTTTAATAAAAATACAAACTACTTTTTCTTATTTTAACTTTTAAGATTTTACTTTTAATAAAAATACAAACTACTTTTTCTTATTTTAACTTTTAAAATTTACTTTTAATAAAAATACAAACTACTTTTTCTTATTTTAACTTTTAAGATTTTACTTTTAATAAAAATACAAACTACTTTTTCTTATTTTAACTTTTAAGATTTACTTTTAATAAAAATACAAACTACTTTTTCTTATTTTAACTTTTAAGATTTACATATTTTATTTTAATTTTTTTTTACCTAACATTTTCAACTATAAATACCACATACATTTCTCATTTCAAACTTACACCTTAATCTCTCATTTCTCTCTTAAAGAACTACTTCTAGTTGATATCTCGGTCGCTTACTTGCTTTACTTTCCTTTCTTGCGTGGAATACTTCAACTGCTATTTAAGGTGAGTTTCATTTGCTCCCTTTTTATATATATTTTTGGGCTGAGAATACATGCGCTGATTTATAAATGTTTTACGAAATAGGCACAAGTACTAAAACTAATTCTATGTGGGTTTAAACCAGAAATATACCCTTAGCTTGGTAACATTAAACTACTTGTCTATGTACGGTAGGCGCGAATCCTAAAGATAGATCTATTGGGTCTGACAAACCCCATCCTGACTATGGGATGCTTTAGTACTTCGAGGTTATTTTAAACACACCTGATCTGGTGTACTTCAGAGGGTAAAACATGAACGTTAAGGCTTGTTACCGGGTGCCTACAACTTATAGAATGCTTTTATACACTTGCTAGTGTACGGATATTTATGAAACTGAAATCTTGTGGCCTATTATTATAACGGAAATGATTGATTTTGATAAACTAATGAACTCACCAACCTTTTTGGTTGACACTTTAAGCATGTTTTGTCTCAGGTGACGAATAAGATGATTGCCATGATTGCTACCTGATGAATTGAATGCTGCTACATGGAGTCTTCATTTCATTACATTTACTTTGCATTAAGACTATTATTATTATTTCAGTTTAAATTTGATGTAAAACTTTTAATGCTTCCGCTATTTTATTAATAAATGTTTTATTCAAAACGTCTCATATAGAGTCGTTCTCATTTATACAACTGTGATTTGATATAATTAGTCACAAATACCCTAGGCCCTAATTTGGGGGTGTGACAGATTGGTATCAGAGCAGGTTGTTGTAGAGAACTAGGATTGCATTTTATGTGTGCCTTATACAATTAGGTACCTTAGCAATGTAGGACTACAACTTTCCTTGACCATAGTGCCTTTAATTGTTGCCTTTAATTGATAAATGCTACACTATACCTTAGAAACTATACTTAAATCTTCTTAAGATTATAACATACACGATAATGTGAAATTACTCGAATGTCAACGCTAATTAAGGCCTAGGGTGATCCTTGGTACCACTATGGGACGCTTGTGGATTTCGAATGCCAAACTTAGATTTTGGTCGAGAATTCCTGGGCCAAACGGTAACAATTGATCATTCAAGTGACTCGGCGGTGGCATAGATGTTTGGGTATGGTGCACAATATCAAACCTGACTATAGTGATCATATAACACTTAGTCACTTAAGCACTTAATAAGTGGTGAACTTATTAAGAACAACTCACCTAGTCATCTATCCTGGTTTTGTGTATTACATATGTATTACATGAAATATTATCCAAGATTTTTGAAACTCCTATAATTCATACTCAAACGTATATAACTCCCTGTTATATCACGAACCTATATGCCTTATGCCTTTATGCATCGGTTTGCGAACCGGGAAATGTCATTGGGTTATCACAGTATACGAATTGAAAGTCTTTAATCGAAAGATTATTAGATTACA
This sequence comes from Rutidosis leptorrhynchoides, assembly GCF_046630445.1. NCBI lineage: Eukaryota > Viridiplantae > Streptophyta > Magnoliopsida > Asterales > Asteraceae > Rutidosis > Rutidosis leptorrhynchoides. The sequence continues at coordinate 208,983,649 of NC_092340.1, forward strand.
TACTTATCATTTTATAATCTCGACACGTCATACTGCCATTATTAGAGTATAGACAAATCATATCTTAGCATATCTATTCCCAATAGACCTTGTCTAACACTTTTCCTAAATTTCCTCCGTAAATTACGAAAATCTTTCTGCTATATATACGTATTCAAGGAGATGAATATATCATTCAATATTCAACACCCATTTCATATCAAACCCTATTCCAAACACATAATATGGATTTCTCACCTAATTCCTCAAGTTCTTCTAGCTCCAAAGATAGCGTGACAGGAGCACACCCACCGATCAATTACCGTGATTTCTTTAGAAAATGGGGATGGGTTCGCGAAATACTCACCCTATGGAGAAATGAAGAAGGTACTCCTTATCACGAGCCAAACTTACCACCAAACGTCGGAGTACTCGATCCTCTTACTGGCGAACCTGTTCGCAATACCGTTTTCACTCTTTTCGCAAGGATTTTCCGCCTCGAAGGTCGACTCGATGTAACCAACAACAATATTCGTCCTCTACTCTCGAATTCTAACCAGAAAGGGTTATTAGAAGAAGTTAGAAGACTTCGAACTAAATATCAAGAATTGACAAACCTTATAGAAGAATGGGTAGAACAAATCCATAGACTCGAGCGTAAAGTAGAAACCCTGGAGGAAATAGTGCGCAATTTGGTAGCTAGGCTCACACTTACTAACCAAGTACCACAAGCAGCACCAACAGCAGCACCAGCACCAGCACCATCACCACCAGTACTATCAGCATCACCACCAATAGCATCAGCTTCACCAACAACAACATCAGCATCCAACGTCTCAACATCATAATCGGTACCTCAAACATCGACATCATACGCCCATAGATACTAAGGAATATTAGTAATAATGAGTTAAGATGTATTGACTCATTCTTCCTGAAGAATTATATATGTATACTTTATATATATATATGGTTTGGAACAATAATAAATCTTTTCGTACTAAACTATTACGTGTGAATCTTAACTAGTATGTACTACTTGGTTAATTCATATCACTAATACGCTATGATGTACATCCTTCGTTAATGACTTAACAATCATTAATCACTGCTTCAGTACAATAAACTCCATTTCATAATAAACTAAGTGTATTATTCAAATGCATGTGTGATTTTACACTCCTATTTTTCGATGTACTCGAAAATTTCTCGAAAACATCATTTGTGCCTTATGAATTTCACAAGAAATCCACGAGCATCAACATCATTTACTGAGGTATATTAATCACAATGAACGATGAAGTATTGATTCATAACTTCATTAAAGAAATATTCCGCGACGATTATGTAATCTCTAAAGTTTTGGAGATTATTTATTCTCGTTTCAACCGTAAATCAAATGAGTTTAATATTATATTAACTTATTAAATCCATAATTACATCTGAAGAAAATATATATGTATGTATATTTTCATAAAGATTGTATTTAAAAATTCTTTTGTACAAACTGTTAATTGTGAAAATATTTTAACGGGTAGGTAATACCCAAGAAATATCTAACATTCACATTAATATATTACATTGTACATTCTTCAAAATCCTTGAAAACATATCAGATTGATAATCAATGATTCAGATCAGTTAACCTTGAGAATGCTGATGAAGCAGCAAAAGCTGTAGATGGCCTTAATGACCAGAAGCTTGATAATAAAGAATTGTGTGTTGGAAAAGCTCAAAAGAATATCTGGTATTGAAAGACGGATTGAGCAAAACATGAAGGAGACCAAGGACAAATCCCAAGGACTAAACCTATAACCAAAGAATCTAGATGATTCGATTTCTGAAGGAAATCACAGAAGATCTTTTTACGCATTCTAAATCCTTACAGAAGAATTTCTTCATTATCCATCGATTTTAGAAATTCTAAAATATCATCATATCTTTCGTTATAAATATCCTCGATATTTCTAAAGATATCTTCATAACGATTCTTGTCCGCAATTAATTATCTCTTTGCAATATCTTTATTACATCATAAAGGAAAACTGTTTAAGTTTCTATATTCCGTAAAATTTAAATTCAAATTTTGAATGATTTGAAGTAGTGTTGAGAATTGAAGCATGAGTTAGTATAATATAATGACGTCAGACCAACATGATTATATTACAGTAAGTCATGCTAAATTTTTAATGGAAGATGATGATTCATAGACTTTATAATCATCATTTGCCATGTTACACGACTCTTACATTCTACTTAATCTCTGAACATATCAAGCAAATATATTCTTGATAGTTCTATCCTCAGTAATTCTGGTAATTTACCAAATCAAATCGTGATATTACGCTTAGAACAGTAGGTCCATTCGAAACTTCATACCTACAAATTCTGGACCATTACTCGCTTTACTTAGAGTCGAGAGGAGAATAAAAAGGCAAAGAGCTCCGACATATAAGGGAAAATATGTAGCCCGATAACGATACCGAAATTACAAACCGTGTATATCAATACGTATTGCAACGTAAAGACATGGGAGAATTAAAAACACTATAACCCCAAGGTAATAGTAGAAGAAAACAAATTCCTCTAGTGGTAAATGAAAAAGAAGAATGACTGAAATGATAGTCAGAAAAATATCCAAGATAAGAACTGGATGGAGCATTCTCACAATCTTTGGAAGTATGAATTGAGGAAGAAAGTATAGAAGTGGTGAAGATAATGAAATGGAAGAAGCTAATTTATAGCAAAATTCCAAACACAGCAATTGAAGCAATTCACCTCATTTAATCAAAGAAAATTTCAAATTCCTTAATTACCGGAGAATCAAATCTTATAGATTACGAAGATTTCCTTTAATCCCTTGAATTCCAAAAATCAATCGTGACTACGTCAAAAGTTAAGGCGAACATTTAATTTCTCATTCACTCTTTTACAATAGCTTCGTTTATACGCTTCCTATAATCAAATCGTTTTATCCATATTATTCAGTAGTGATAAAACTTTATTTTTTCAACTTATATTCATCATTACAATATTCTTGATGTAAACAATGATGATCTCTATCAAACTTCATGACTATAATTTTCATGAACTACTCTCTGTTTTGTCTACCCTAATATTGTGACATAAACACTCAAAGTTTTAAATAAGCTCAATACTATTCATAACACATTTCATGTGTTCAGTTTACTAAAATGCTCGTATAACACCATCATCCCTTTTGAGGATAACCTAGTCAAATGACCCTCTTATTAATCCTTTAGATAACATCCGCATTAATGATAAAATGCACTTTATAGAAGAACCTGTAAGAAATTAGGGTTCGTATTATTTAAATGCATGAAACAGAACAATATTCTATCCGTTGGAATTCATGAAAGGCCCCGAACCTACCTGGGAACGTGAAGACCAGATAAAACGTAAATATCCTCGTTTAGGTACGAACAACGCTGATTGATGGAAAAAAACTAAATTTCGGGACGAAATTTCTTTTAACGGGTAGGTACTATAACAACCCTCACTTTTCGACTTCCGATTTTACTAAAATACCTAGAGTTGTTATATACGAATAAATTTAACGTTGACCGAATAAACGTACGCTTAAAATAAATAATATAATTATAAATATTATAAATAAGATTATGATATATAATATAACATAATTACATCAATGAATATATATATAATATTTATATTACTTTTGTTATTTAGTTAATAGAATATATAATTAACTAAATAATACATAATATTATAACATTTATAAAACTAATAAAAACTATAAATTAATAATCATAAATTTTAATTTTTATAAAAACTAAATATAATAATAATTTTTATATAAAATTCGTATTTAATAATTAAACAAATATAGAAATAAAATGTTAAATGTTCTTAGAAATATATTAAACAAATTTTTTTTTAGAATTTTATACAAAAAAAAATCAAAACTATATCTACTTTTAATAAATAAATACAAAAATAAAAACTACTTTTTCTTTTAAGATTTACTTTTAATAAAAATACAAACTACTTTTATTTTAAGATTTACTTTTAATAAAAATACAAACTACTTTTTCTTATTTTAACTTTTAAGATTTACTTTTAATAAAAATACAAACTACTTTTTCTTATTTTAACTTTTAAGATTTTACTTTTAATAAAAATACAAAATAATTTTTCTTATTTTAACTTTTAAGATTTACATATTTTATTTTAATTTTTTTTTACCTAACATTTTCAACTATAAATACCACATACATTTCTCATTTCAAACTTACACCTTAATCTCTCATTTCTCTCTTAAAGAACTACTTCTAGTTGATATCTCGGTCGCTTACTTGCTTTACTTTCCTTTCTTGCGTGGAATACTTCAACTGCTATTTAAGGTGAGTTTCATTTGCTCCCTTTTTATATATATTTTTGGGCTGAGAATACATGCGCTGATTTATAAATGTTTTACGAAATAGGCACAAGTACTAAAACTAATTCTATGTGGGTTTAAACCAGAAATATACCCTTAGCTTGGTAACATTAAACTACTTGTCTATGTACGGTAGGCGCGAATCCTAAAGATAGATCTATTGGGTCTGACAAACCCCATCCTGACTATGGGATGCTTTAGTACTTCGAGGTTATTTTAAACACACTTGATCTGGTGTACTTCAGAGGGTAAAACATGAATGTTAAGGCTTGTTACCGGGTGCCTACAACTTATAGAATGCTTTTATACACTTGCTAGTGTACGGATATTTATGAAACTGAAATCTTGTGGCCTATTATTATAACGGAAATTATTGATTTTGATAAACTAATGAACTCACCAACCTTTTTGGTTGACACTTTAAGCATGTTTTGTCTCAGGTGACGAATAAGATGATTGCCATGATTGCTACCTGATGAATTGAATGCTGCTACATGGAGTCTTCATTTCATTACATTTACTTTGCATTAAGACTATTATTATTATTTCAGTTTAAATTTGATGTAAAACTTTTAATGCTTCCGCTATTTTATTAATAAATGTTTTATTCAAAACGTCTCATATAGAGTCGTTCTCATTTATACAACTGTGATTTGATATAATTAGTCACAAATACCCTAGGCCCTAATTTGGGGGTGTGACATATCACCTGAGAATAAACATGTTTAAAACGTCAACATAAAGTTGGTGAGATATAGGTTTAATGCCGGCAGCAATATATATATATATAGACCACAAGATTTCATATATAAACAGTTTAATAAAAATATTCTAAGTGGTTGAGCACTTGGTAACCATACTTAACAATTAATCACGTCGCATATTCCCTTTAATATGAAATCTTACTACACCGTACCAAGTGTAGTCACAAAACGAAGTACTGTGCAACCGTTGAATACTGGTCGTCCAGTCCGGTTGGGGTTGTCAGGCCTGATAGATCTATCAACAGGATTCGCGTTTACAATACCGCTGTAAATATTAGTTACCAAGCTACAGGGAAGTATGCCAGTGGTACAACTCAACGTAGAATATATTTTTCAGTTACTTGTGTCCATAATGTAAAACATAAAATACATGTATTCTCATCCCGAAATATTTAGAGTTTAAAAGTGGGACTATATACTCACTGTTGTCTTGAAGATATATATATTTTGACTTGGTCTTCCGGTTGATATCACGAACCTATCCATATATAATATATCAATACCTTTTCTTTTTAAACAAACGTCACATATATATACTTGTTATACTTTTAATACTTTTAATAATTCCTTAGTCCGTAGTTAGCAGTCCGATGTTAGTAATTCAATTTTAATGGTTCATTTTTAAGTGTTTAATAAACCCCCGATGAAATAAATAAAACCCTCATCGTATATGTATTGGTCGAGATTAATCTTGACCCACGGTACCGGTGTTGTCAAATGACGTGTTGCGTACATAAAGTACCGGTGTTGTCAAATGACGTGTTGCGTACAAACATGAGATCTTATGATTAATCTTCTCGTGTTGTTTACGGGTGATCCTGAACCATATAAAATTGAATTATGAGTACATATGTATAAAATATCATGTTATCTTAGAAAGATGTGATTTATTTAATTTTTCCCAATTAATCCCGAAGTTAGACTAGTCTTGGATAACCAATTTTGTTTCGGTCATAGTTTCTTCGTTACAACTCCGTTTTCGTTGATTCAACTTGCCATCTCCTTGGATCGAGTTCCTCTTTAAGACTATGAACTGTAATTACCTTAGTTTGTATTCAAAATCACACGGCATAGGTGAAACTTTAGTGAAACTTATGAAGTTAAACATTTTTGTTACAAAAATATCATTTAATGACCATTTTTCTAAAAATACTTATACTTTGAATTAAATCATGAAATTTTTATGTGTTATCATATTCATAGTAAAAATCATTTTTCCAGAACATAAACCTCCAATTCAAAGTTTAAGATGGTTTTTAATTATCCAACCCAAAACAGTCCCCGGTTACACTCCGACGTCGTAAAAACAGTTTTTAAGGTATTCTTTGAAAAACCAAGTTTTACCTTGTTAAGTTAGCATATATTTAAGTTATATTACAGGTATTGAAGTATTTTAAAAGTTAAGTTAGAAGGATCTATTTAGTTTGCAAACAAGTTTGAAAACTTTCAAACTATGTTCTTGTTGTTAAATTTTTATACCACAAAATAAGATAGCTATATATATATGAATCGAATAAGGTTATGAACATAGATTCTACCTCAAGTTCCTTGGACAAGGTTGCTGTAAAAGAGGAGTAAGAACCTAGAACAAAAAGGGTGATGGAATTGGATGAAAGATTGGAAGTAAGTTTGTGTTCTTGGAAGGATTCTTGAAGTGTTTTTGTAAGGGTTTTCTTATGGTGATTAAGTAAGGTTTTTGAAGCTAAATGATGGGGAAAATGCTTGGAGATGATCAAGTATGAAGTTAAGAGTATTTTGAGAGAGAAATGGAAGTGTAAGTATGAGAAAATGGGGTGAAGAAATGGTGTGCATGCATAAAAACGTTTTTAGGTTATAAAGGAAAAAAAAGATACCTAACTTTGTTTTCTTGCTAAATAATTCATGCTACTTGACAAATGGTTGGTTCCACATGTTTCTTAATCATTTAAGGCTGCTAAGGAGCAGATTTTTATTGGTATATACCAATAGTAAATACATCTAGAAGCTGCGTATGATACGGGTACATATACCCTAGGTATACGTATAGAAATCTTTGAGAAAACGGAACGAGGATTCAAATATAGCTATCTTTTGTAAATATACTTATATTGTTTTATGTATGTAAGCCCTTTAAAAGTGATAAAATACATATCTATACGATGCATGTATAAGTATTATAGGTTATAAGTATTTACGTCGAAAAACATTACGTATAGTTATCGTTTTGAAAACTTAAGTTAGTAGTTTCAAAATATACTTATAACTTATTGTTATTAATACAAAATGAGATATTAAAACATTCTTAGATCATGTTAAATATGTATATATACATATATATACACAAACGTATAATTATCATATATTGTATAGTTCGTGATATCATCGGTCAAACTAGACGGTCAAACGTTGTGTAGAACTCATTTAAAAAACATAAGTCTCAACAATTTGGATTGCTTATCATGTTGGTAAGGTTTAATTTATGTAAATATTAATCTTATAAGTATAGAACGATCGAAAAAGTGCGGGTCGTTACATTACCTCCCCGTTAAATAAATTTCGTCCCGAAATTTTAAAATTGTACCTATTTTGCGTCATCGAGAAACAAGTGTGGATACTTTTGTTTCATCTGATCCTCTCGTTCCCACGTAAACTCGGGACCTCTTCGAGCATTCCAACGAACCTTAACAATCGGTATGTTGCTCTGCTTGAGCTGTTTAACTTCACGGTCCATGATTTCGATTGGTTCTTCGATGAATTGTAGTTTCTCGTCGACATGGATTTCTTCAAGAGGAATGGTGAGGTCTTCCTTTGCAAGACACTTCTTAAGGTTTGAGACGTGAAAGGTATTATGTACTCCGGCGAGTTGTTGCGGTAACTCGAGCCGATAAGCTACCGGTCCAATGCGTTCGATAATCTTGAACGGACCTACATATCTTGGGTTTAGTTTACCCCTTTTTCCGAAGCGTATTACACCTTTCCATGGTGACACCTTTAACATAACCATGTCCCCGACCTGAAACTCTAATGGTTTCCTTCGGACATCGGCGTAGCTCTTTTGGCGACTACGGGCTGTTTTCAATCTCTCCTTAATTTGTACTATCTTCTCAGTCGTTTCGTGTATGATCTCGGGACCAGTTAATTGTCGATCTCCTACTTCATTCCAACAAATAGGAGATCTACACTTCCTTCCGTACAATGCTTCGAATGGTGCAGCTTTAATGCTCGCATGATAACTATTATTATACGAGAATTCTGCTAATGGTATCCGTTTCCAAAATCGATCACACATGCCCTGAGCATGTCTTCAAGAGTCTGAATTGTTCTTTCACTCTGCCCGTCGGTTTGCGGATCAGTACTCATATCCAAACGAGTTCCTAGTGCCTCCTGTAGTGATTGCCAGAACTTTGAGGTAAATCTACTATCACGATCGGATATAATGGAAATAGGTATTCCATGCCTTGAAACAATTTCCTTTATATACAATCGTAATAGTTTCTCCATTCTATCCGTTTCCTTTATAGGCAAGAAATGTGCAGACTTGGTGAGACGATCAACAATCACCCAAATGGTGTCGTATCCCCAGTCAGTCTTAGGTAACTTCGTGATGAAATCCATGGTAATACCATCCCATTTCCATTCTGGGATTTCTGGTTGTTGAAGTAACCCTGACGGCTTTTGGTGTTCTGCTTTGACTTTGGAACAAGTTAAACACTCCCCAACATATGTTGCAACGTCTATCTTTAAATTAGGCCACCAATAACGTGTTTTAAGATCTTGATACATCTTTCCAACTCCAGGATGTATCGAGTATCTTGTCTTATGTGCCTCGTTCAATATCAACTTCCTTAATCCACCCAACTTCGGTACCCAAATACGGTTTGCAAAATATCGAATTCCGTCTTCCCGTATAACGAGTTGCTTCTCATACTTCTTCATTATTTCCTTTCTTATGTTTTCTTTATTAAGTGCTTCTTGTTGAACCTCTTTGATTTGTGAGTTGAGATTCATGCGAATTTTTATATTCATCGCTCGTACTCGAATTGGTTCTCGTTCCTTTCTGCTTAAAGCATCGGCCACCACGTTCGCCTTCCCGGGATGATAACGAATCTCACAATCATAGTCATTTATTAACTCGACCCACCTACGTTGCCTCATGTTCAGCTGTTTCTGATCAAAAATATGTTGAAGGCTTTTATGATCAGTAAACACAGTGAATTTAACCCCATACAAGTAGTGTCTCCACATCTTCAGTGCAAACACGACTGCTCCCAATTCTAGATCATGCGTCGTATAATTCCGCCCGTGAATCTTCAATTGTCGGGATGCGTATGCAATCACTTTCTTCCGTTGCATAAGAACACAACCAAAACCTTGTCGCGAAGCGTCACAATATATTTCAAAATCATCGTTCCCTTCTGGTAACGATAAAATAGGCGCCGTAGTTAACTTCTTCTTCAGTATTTGAAATGCGTTCTCCTGCTCCGAGGTCCATTCATATTTCTTCCCTTTTTGCGTTAACGTTGTCAACGGCTTAGCTATTCGGGAAAAATCTTGAATAAACCTTCTATAATAACCGGCTAAACCCAAAAATTGGCGTATCTGCGTTGGTGTCTTAGGAGTCTCCCATTTTTCAATGGCTTCAGTTTTTGCTGGATCAACCTGAATTCCTTTACTACTAACAACGTGGCCAAGAAATTGCACTTCTTTCAACCAGAAAGCACACTTAGAAAATTTAGCATATAGTTGTTCTTTTCTCAACAACTCTAATATCAACCTTAAATGCTCTTCATGCTCTTGCTCACTCTTGGAATAGATAAGAATATCATCAATGAAAACGATAACAAACTTATCTAAATACGGACTTCAAACTCGATTCATGAGGTCCATGAATACAGCTGGCGCATTTGTCAACCCAAACGGCATAACCAAAAATTCGTAATGACCATAACGTGTCCGAAAAGCAGTTTTCAGAATGTCCTCTTCTTTGACGCGTAATTGATGATAACCCGATCTTAGGTCGATTTTCGAATAAACACATGATCCTTGCAATTGATCAAATAAGTCATCAATTCTCGGTAGTGGATACCGATTCTTGATAGTTAACTTATTTAATTCACGATAATCTATACACATCCTAAAAGATCCATCTTTCTTCTTAACAAATAAAATTGGAGCTCCCCACGGTGAAGTACTTGGTCGTATGAATCCACGGTCCAGTAATTCTTTCAACTGACTTTGAAGTTCTTTTAACTCGGACGGTGCAAGTCTATATGGAGCACGAGCAACTGGTGCAGCTCCTGGTACTAAATCTATTTGAAATTCTACAGATCTAAATGGAGGTAATCCCGGCAATTCTTCCGAAAAAACTTCAGAAAAATCTCTTGCCACAGGCACATCGTTGATGCACTTCTCTTTCTTTTCGACTTTATTAACATGTGCTAAAATAGCATAACATCCCTTTTCTAAACACTTCTTGGCTTTCAAACAGCTAATGAGTTTTAGCTTTGAATCACCCTTCTCTCCATAAATCATCACCGGCATTTTATCCTTACAAGGAATGCGAATTGCCTTCTTGGCACACACAACTTCAACTCCTACTTTGGACATCCAGTCCATGCCGACTATTACATCAAAACTTCCTAATTCTACGGGTATTAAGTCGATTTTAAACGTTTCTCCGGCTAAATTTATTTCACAATCACGACAAATTTTATCGGCTTTAATTAGTTTACCATTAGCTAACTCAATCATGTACTTAGCATCTAGAGGTAAAGAGGAACAATTCAATTTAGTGTAAAAATTTCTACACACATAACTTCTATCGGCGCCAGTATCAAATATAATAGATGCTGATAAGTTATTAATGGTAAACGTACCCGTAACAAGCTCCGGATCCTCATATGCCTCTCTAGCATTAATAACAAATGCTCTCCCACGTGCAGGTCCATTATTCTTCTCTGGATTCGGGCACTGGCTCTTATAGTGACCTTGTTTTCCACACCCAAAACAAGTAACGGTAGCCAAAGCAGTTCTATTTGCATTGGTGGCAGGAGTCTTGTTACCATTTGTATTTGTAACGAGAGCCCTACAATCTTCAGCAAGATGACCCTGTCGATTACACTTGGTGCATAACACACTACAGTAACCAAAGTGATGTTTGTGACAACGGTTGCATAAAGGACTTTGCCCTTTGTAACCAAAGCCTGAACCACTACCCGCACCTTTCGTGGTTTCTGGTTTCTTAAAAGATTGTTGTTGGTTACCTCGATCATAATTTCCGTTCCACTTTCTTTTGTTACTCAATACCTTCACATCAGTAGTAAATGCTTTCTTATCCAAGATGACCTGATCCATTAGCTAGTTTGCCATGGTTATAGCTTCATGAATTGTCCTAGGTTTTGATGCTGTAACGTTTGCCTTAACCTTTGAGGGCAAACCATCTTTGTACATTTCAATCTTCCGTGCTTCAGTTGGAACCAATTCAGGACATAGCAAAACTAATTCCATGAATCGCTGATTGTAGTTGGTAATTTCAGTACCAACAACCTTCAAACTTCGTAACTCATCTTCTAACTTCCTAACCTCGTTCCTTGGACAATACTCGTTGATTAACATCGTTTTGAATTCTTCCCATGGAGTATCATAAGCTACATCTCCTCCTACAGCCTTCACGTAATTTTTCCACCACGTGAGTGCACTATCTTGTAAAGTGCACGATGCATACTTGGTCATGTCTTTTTCATCACAACCACTGATTTTAAACACCGTCTCCATCTTCTCTATCCACCGAGTTAAACCGATCGGCCCTTCCGTTCCACTGAATGATGAGGGCTTGCAAGCTTGAAACGTCTTGTAGGTGCATCCTACACGAGGATTTGGGTTAACTGCAGCAGCTCTTGCAACTTCGACCCATAACATTCGGTCGTTGACTCGCTGGTTGATGAATTCCTCGACTTCTTGTTCCGTCATTCGATTCAATCGCGCCATTTCCTATTGAAAGAAAATAATTATTCACATGGAATATTATAGATGTAGTGTGTATTTATAGTACATTATAGCTTGTTAATAATATGAACCAGGTATTATTATAAAAACCTTTTCTTCTTATTAGCGTTTTATAATTATATCTAGGGTAGTACCTACCCGTTAATGTTCATACTTAATAGCTTAGTACAGAACCAATTACTACAATCTAAATAATACTTAACCATGGAAAATTATTGCATTTCATACTTCACTATTTTACATATGCTTATCTTACATCAAACATTAAGAATAAACATGTTTAAAACGTCAACATAAAGTTGGTGAGATATAGGTTTAATGCCGGCAGCAATATATATATATATAGACCACAAGATTTCATATATAAACAGTTTAATAAAAATATTCTAAGTGGTTGAGCACTTGGTAACCATACTTAACAATTAATCACGTCGCATATTCCCTTTAATATGAAATCTTACTACACCGTACCAAGTGTAGTCACAAAACGAAGTACTGTGCAACCGTTGAATACTGGTCGTCCAGTCCGGTTGGGGTTGTCAGGCCCGATAGATCTATCAACAGGATTCGCGTTTACAATACCGCTGTAAATATTAGTTACCAAGCTACAGGGAAGTATGCCAGTGGTACAACTCAACGTAGAATATATTTTTCAGTTACTTGTGTCCATAATGTAAAACATAAAATACATGTATTCTCATCCCGAAATATTTAGAGTTTAAAAGTGGGACTATATACTCACTGTTGTCTTGAAGATATATATATTTTGACTTGGTCTTCCGGTTGATATCACGAACCTATCCATATATAATATATCAATACCTTTTCTTTTTAAACAAACATCACATATATATACTTGTTATACTTTTAATACTTTTAATAATTCCTTAGTCCGTAGTTAGCAGTCCGATGTTAGTAATTCAATTTTAATGGTTCATTTTTAAGTGTTTAATAAACCCCCGATGAAATAAATAAAACCCTCATCGTATATGTATTGGTCGAGATTAATCTTGACCCACGGTACCGGTGTTGTCAAATGACGTGTTGCGTACATAAAGTACCGGTGTTGTCAAATGACGTGTTGCGTACAAACATGGGATCTTATGATTAATCTTCTCGTGTTGTTTACGGGTGATCCTGAACCATATAAAATTGAATTATGAGTACATATGTATAAAATATCATGTTATCTTAGAAAGATGTGATTTATTTAATTTTTCCCAATTAATCCCGAAGTTAGACTAGTCTTGGATAACCAATTTTGTTTCGGTCATAGTTTCTTCGTTACAACTCCGTTTTCGTTGATTCAACTTGCCATCTCCTTGGATCGAGTTCCTATTTAAGACTATGAACTGTAATTACCTTAGTTTGTATTCAAAATCACACGGCATAGGTGAAACTTTAGTGAAACTTATGAAGTTAAACATTTTTGTTACAAAAATATCATTTAATGACCATTTTTCTAAAAATACTTATACTTTGAATTAAATCATGAAATTTTTATGTGTTATCATATTCATAGTAAAAATCATTTTTCCAGAACATAAACCTCCAATTCAAAGTTTAAGATGGTTTTTAATTATCCAACCCAAAACAGTCCCCGGTTACACTCTGACGTCGTAAAAACAGTTTTTAAGGTATTCTTTGAAAAACCAAGTTTTACCTTGTTAAGTTAGCATATATTTAAGTTATATTACAGGTATTGAAGTATTTTAAAAGTTAAGTTAGAAGGATCTATTTAGTTTGCAAACAAGTTTGAAAACTTTCAAACTATGTTCTTGTTGTTAAATTTTTATACCACAAAATAAGATAGCTATATATATATATATGAATCGAATAAGGTTATGAACATAGATTCTACCTCAAGTTCCTTGGACAAGGTTGCTGTAAAAGAGGAGTAAGAACCTAGAACAAAAAGGGTGATGGAATTGGATGAAAGATTGGAAGTAAGTTTGTGTTCTTGGAAGGATTCTTGAAGTGTTTTTGTAAGGGTTTTCTTATGGTGATTAAGTAAGGTTTTTGAAGCTAAATGATGGGGAAAATGCTTGGAGATGATCAAGTATGAAGTTAAGAGTATTTTGAGAGAGAAATGGAAGTGTAAGTATGAGAAAATGGGGTGAAGAAATGGTGTGCATGCATAAAAACGTTTTTAGGTTATAAAGGAAAAAAAAGATACCTAACTTTGTTTTCTTGCTAAATAATTCATGCTACTTGAAAAATGGTTGGTTCCACATGTTTCTTAATCATTTAAGGCTGCTAAGGAGCAGATTTTTATTGGTATATACCAATAGTAAATACATCTAGAAGCTGCGTATGATACGGGTACATATACCCTAGGTATACGTATAGAAATCTTTGAGAAAACGGAACGAGGATTCAAATATAGCTATCTTTTGTAAATATACTTATATTGTTTTATGTATGTAAGCCCTTTAAAAGTGATAAAATACATATCTATACGATGCATGTATAAGTATTATAGGTTATAAGTATTTACGTCGAAAAACATTACGTATAGTTATCGTTTTGAAAACTTAAGTTAGTAGTTTCAAAATATACTTATAACTTATTGTTATTAATACAAAATGAGATATTAAAACATTCTTAGATCATGTTAAATATGTATATATACATATATATACACAAACGTATAATTATCATATATTGTATAGTTCGTGATATCATCGGTCAAACTAGACGGTCAAACGTTGTGTAGAACTCATTTAAAAAACATAAGTCTCAACAATTTGGATTGCTTATCATGTTGGTAAGATTTAATTTATGTAAATATTAATCTTATAAGTATAGAACGATCGAAAAAGTGCGGGTCGTTACATCTGGATTAAAGAAAATCTTTGTAATCTATATAAGATTTGATTCTTCGACGATTAAGGAAATTATGATCCTCTTTGATTTAATGCAATAATCAGTCTCGATTTCTCTGTCGGATATTTTACTATAAATCAACCTCCTATGTTTCCTTATTTCCACATCTCCCATCTTTTATACTTTCTTCCTTTCTTCGTAATTCCAAAACATTCGTCAATATGCTCCATCCAGTTTTAATTCTTGATATATTCTTGACTATCACATCTGTCATTCTTCTTTTTCATCTTCCACCGGAGGAATCCGTTAATTTCTACTATGCTCTTGGGTTTATAGTGTTCTTAGTTTTCCCGTGTCTTTATATTGCTATACGCATCGATATACACGGTTTGTAATTTTTGCATTGTCGTCGTGCTTATATTTTTCCTTATATTTTGGAGTTTCATGCTTCTGTCTTCTTTTCCCGACTTCAAGTCAAGCGAATAATGGTCTAGAATTCATAGATATGAAATTCGAAATGAACATAGCTAATGATCTAAGAGAGAAATTGTAATAGCACAATTTGACTTGTGAAATTACCAGAATCCAAAGGAAAAGATAGAACTATCAAGAGAATATGTTCTTGATATGTTTAGAGATTAGATTGAATGTAAGAGTCGTGTAACATGGCACATGATGACGTTATGGTCTGTGAATCATCATGTTTCATTAGAAACTCATCATGACTTACTGTAATATAATCACGTTGATCAAGTGTCATTATATTATGCTAACTCATACTTCAGTTCCTAACATTACTTCAAAAACATTCATACTTTACACTCAGAGGTTTCAGATGTTTAGAAACTAAAATAGTTTCCTTTATGATGTGCTACAGATAACGCGAGGGGATAAATGATTTCAGATAAGAATGGTTATGAAAATATCTTCAGAAATATGGAGGATATTTATAATGGAAGATACGATGATATCTTAGAATATTTAAGATAAGAGGATGATGAAGAATACTGTCCGCAAGGGTTTCAGAGTAAAGAGCAAGGTATTTGCTAAGGATTTTAGCAGACACCGAATCATTTGGATTCTTTGAAGGTAGATTTCGTCCTTGTGATTTGTCCACAGCCTCCTTCAGGGTTTGCTCAATTCGTTTTCCAGTTCCAAACCTTCTCTTTTTCTGTGCTTTGCTAACACAATATTCTTTATCATCAACTTTTGACTGTTATGGTTGTCTACAGTTTCTGCTGCTTCATTCAGCTTTTTCAAAACTTCATAGTACTGATTCGTAGGCTGAAGTGCTATTCCGGATTTCAGAATTATAATTCCAGGAAATAACATTATGTGTATATGCAGAAATGATGTGAGATTCAAGAATAATTATTGATGCTTCCTGGGGTTTGGTATGACAATTATTGTTACTAGATGTAGATGGGTACATGACAAGGTTTTATAGTGATCTTTCAGAGAGATTTAAATCAAAGAGCAATAAAGTTCCTGGTAAGCTTACTACTAATGTGGTGGAATATAAAAGGTTCCCCGGTAACGATGGCGAAAAGACAACGTATATATCAAGGTTATAATAAGGCTACTCCGGATGAAAAGTCGAAGTTGTCTTTTTGGAGCTGTGATAAAATTGCTATTTTGAAAAGGGATTGTAAATTTATTTTGGGTAATAATAATACTAAAGGATCTGACACGGATACGTGTTGAACCATTGCTTAGGTTCAAGTGTCCTCCAAATGCATATCTATATGCATATATTCTTCGTATGTGTCGTGTGATTGGTTCATTCTCTCGATTGTTCCTTAGTTGAGATGTTTTCAAGAATTTTGAAGGGTTTAGACGCTGGTTGTCATCGTCAATATCCGTATAATGAATTCGTCATGAATCTTGAATGATACGAATATCTTTATGAGTTCTGTGAATGAAAGTGATGTTCTAGTATAGTTTGAATTTAAAGTATGATTTTGAAGGATGTAGGAATTTAAGATTGATGGCACTTCTTAAATCTTGACTTGGATTTTGATCTGTCAAAACCAGAATATGTAATTGAATTGGTATGGAAAATGGTTGTCTTGAATTTTGTGAAATGATGTATATTGCTATTGTTAACACCTATTTTCTTATGAGGTAAGGCTTAGTGTGTCAACAAGATACTAGAAGTAATCTAGCTTTAGGAGGGCGGAGTGTTGCCGATTGATTTTTACCCTTGGGAAATAATCCCTGCAGACCCGGTACACAAGTGTAGAAACTTGTGGGGTGGCTTAATCAATCTGTCATCCGTAGAGCGTAAAAGTGCTAGCCGGATGACTTCTAGTGAGAGAAAGTAGAGAGAGAAAGAGAAGTGAAGTCTCAGCTCTAAAAATTGTCAGAATGTCTTAACTGTGTAAAATGACGACCCAAGGGGTCTATTTATAGTGTCAGATCCACCAGATTGTTCGGGGACACGTGTCAGATGATGATACATTCTGTTATTCGTGATCCGAAATTTATACTGAAAGTGGCGTTCTCCGGCCAGGGCTTACGCGCTAGGCGGCCTTCAGGGCTTACGCATGACGGAGCAGCCTGCACAGCGGAGAACGCTGAACGGACAACTCCACAAAACTGTTGTTTCCAGCCTTCCTGATGCTACTTTTATGCAACCATTATGCCTTTTATGTGTGTATACGATAGGATACACCATTAAGTCTCCCCAGTTTAATGACTTAAGCATTTGAAAAATGATTAAGTTGTTAAACTTTTAATAACGCATGCCAAACCAGCCTGTTCATTGCCCACTTGCATTGGGGATAACATTTTAGGCATTAAATGTAGACGAATTTTACTGACGCTGTTATGATTAATTTTTTTACGGCTGAGATCCTCCACGCGCCTCCAGCTGTAAAAAGTGTTATTTCCTACCCTACGTTTAAACGCACCCATACACGTGTCTCAATCATGGCCATAAAAATTGCACCGATGAACCCCTATAAAAACCGTCATAACCCTTTTACCATCACTTTTTTACTTTTGCCAAGATCTAAAAAGCACATTTCTCCCCCAAAGCTTCATCGCCTTCTTCAATCTTCAACTTTTTAAGGTTTACCGTTTTCAAAGGTCAGTACACTCAATCTTACTGCTATTTTCTTCTTGTTGGTATCTTTTACTGTATTATCATGGCTTCTACTCCAAGTACTGGCCAAGAACATGCAAAGCCGTCTTCGTCAAATACCGCTGACATTCCAGAAGTTAGCACGATGGCTTCATCATTGACAAGTGAATATTTAGATGGCTTAAAGATTGCCTTCCGCCATCTCAATCAATACAGCCCTGTTCTTCCCACCAACAGACAAACTGCTGACAACCCTCCTGAGGGAAAAATTACTTTATACGTTTTACAAATTACCCACGGCAACCTCCGTGTTCCCCTTACTAACTTTCTTCTTCGCCTTCTTAGATATTATATGGCCCGTCTTAGTCAGATGCATCCCCATGGCCTTCAAAAAATCATCCTTTTTGAAATGTATTGCAATGCTATTAATATAAAGCCTTGCATTAAAGTTTTTATCTCTTTGTTTAGAATTCGCACAATTAGTGACTGCTGGCTTACTATTGATAGTAAGAAAAATAATCATTTTGTTGGTACGAATAGAGTTTCAAATTTGAAGGACTGGAAAAGTCCATTTTTCTTTGTTGATGAGACTGTTATTCCGGAAGAGTACTCTGTTGTCCGGGAATGGGGTGCTATTGATGCTGGTGTAGGAATGGGTGTTAAGATTTCTCCCGCAGAGCAGTGGATAGTAAATAGCTTGAAAGAGCTCCGCCTTCCACCCAGATCATACGAAAGGTATGAGGGAATTCTTGTGCTGTGCAAAGTGAGTCAAGAATGGCCGAGCAATTCTGTGCCAGTACTCCGTGAGAAAAACCAGGGTAGGATGGGATATGATCATCCTACTGTATATAAATGCATGTCTATTGTTTGTCACATTTGCTTATATTGTTGTTTATGTTTTTGTAGCCAATTCCGTGATGCAGGTTCGTTTTGCTCTCTTATCCGTTGATCTTGATGATGACGTGGAGGTCACTGCTCGTGACAAAACAGCTGAAGAGCTAGAGGCAGAGAGAGCTGCAGCTGAGGCTAAAGCTGCTGAAAAGGGTGAAGGAGTAATTGTTAGCTGCTCTGATAGTGAGTCCGGGTCTGAACAAACAGACACTGAACGGACAGCGGAGGATACCACCACCGCCGATCAACAAACATCAGGTTCAGTTGACATCACGGGTGAAACTAACCCCACTCCTCCTCCAACCCAAAA
The DNA here is from genome assembly GCF_046630445.1 of Rutidosis leptorrhynchoides. NCBI lineage: Eukaryota > Viridiplantae > Streptophyta > Magnoliopsida > Asterales > Asteraceae > Rutidosis > Rutidosis leptorrhynchoides. Next base: position 209,002,908 of record NC_092340.1, read on the forward strand.
GACAAGAAAGAAGAGCATAGGCTCTAAAAGGGCGAAGAGTACAGAGGAGGGCAAAAAGCAGAAACGCAGAAGAAGTATGCCCATTCTGCTCGCACACATTTTTTTTAACTGTTATATTTATTCATAATGCTAATTTGTTTTTGTTAGTGATTTTAGCAGAATCTGATGATAGCCAAGGGGAGGCTACTGAGGGCGGTGAACGGGTACCGGAGGAAAATCTTGAAAGTGAAGGAGAGAAGGGCCTGAAAACTCCTGATCCAAACTTTACTCCATTCGAGGAATCTGAATTTCATGAAGATAGGCCGGAAGGCAACTCTGCTTATCATTCTCCTCCTCCTAATATCACTAACCCAGCTATTACATCCTCCAATGTTCAAGAGCCAACTCTTCCTGCTCATGTGAGGGCATTGCTGGCCATCATTGCAAACCCTGCTACTAAGGATAAAGAATTTGCAACTCTTCTTCAGGTATGAATGATAAGACCATCTGCATGTATATGCTTGTAATTTATTGATGTGAGTTGCCTGAAATTACTCATAAAATTTTTTCTTGTACAGGGTTGTGTTATCCCTAAGCTGAAACCCCAATTCACCGCTCTCCGCTCTGATCAACTCAGGGAATCAACTATGGCAGCTCATGTACTACAAACCAATCATCTGGACTCTGTGCTACAACTGCAGAAGCATCAGGAGTCTATTCTTGCTATAGCCCGTAAAGATATAACTGAAGGTGCAAATGCTCGTAAGAGAGCTGCTGATGCTGAGCGTGCCTTGAGTGATGCTCAAAAAATAATAAAGGCTAGAGAAGTTGAGCTAAAAAGTGCTCAAGATGTCGCTGTTGTTCTGCAAGGGGAAAGGGATGCTGAGAAGAAAAGACTTGAAGAGGAGCAGGTGAAAGTAAGCGAGCTGGAGAAGCAGCTGAGTGCAGAGAGGGAAAAATCCGCTGAGCTTCTCCGGAGGGCGGAGGAAGGAGAGGGTAATTTTACTGAGCTTAAGAAGGGGATACCAGGTATGATAGCGAAGGTGCTTGGATCCACTCTTGTGGGAAATCCCTATAATGATTACGTTGATGCTATACGCACCCATGCTATTGCTGATGTAACAGATAAACTGACCAGACGCCTTGCTCCAAACATGTCTCTCCCTGCTGCTATTACAAATCTGATGCCTCTTGGAACCCTGGAGAAGGTTGAAGAAGCCAGAGACAGATTGATTAATCTGAAGATAAATGTTTACGATGAAGTATGTAACAGAGAAGAGTCATCTGCTCAGGATGTACTCAATATTCAATTTTCATAAACTTGTAACCACTTCATGAGCAGACGTTTGTAATAAACATTGACAACTTTGAATTCCATAAATATGCATTGCCTTCGATGAGCCTATCTCCTTACATACTTGTTTCAATTATTTTGTTGTTTCATGCTTAGAATAAATATGTGATGCGCTGAAGCATATAATAAATTTGCTTTGTACAATTGTACACTGTAAAACTGAGCGAAGCACTGTGATAATTATTTAAGGTAATTCGGTTTTGGATGTTTTGCAGTGTTAAGTTCAGCTGAATGAGAAACACTTAAAAAATTCACTTTGTAAACATTATATTTTTAATCATGCTGTATGTGACAACCCGGAAATTTCCAACCAAATTTAAACTTTAATCTTTATATGTTTCCGACACGATAAGCAATATTTGTTAAGTTAAATTTCAAGAATTTTAAACTATGTTCATACATTCATTCAACCTCGACCAAGTTCCAACGATTCACGAACCATTAAACGAATATGATTATATATGTATATGTGTATATATATTATAACTTGAAACGTAAACAAAATATTAGATTAAATACTTTATATGATTGTATCTGTTTCAAAATGTTTATCAATGGAATTAGAAGATAAGATCAAATTATTGAATTATCATATGTATTGAATTATGATTACAAGTCTCTGTTGAAAGGCCCACGTTGATTTGAGAAATCTTTCCATTTTAACAATATTTGAAAACTGGTAAAGTGATTTATAAATAAGAACAAATTGTCAATCATTGAGAACTAGACAAAGGATAGTGGAAGATTGAATCTCATAAAGACTCGATTGATCTATTTAGTTTCAAACGTACAAAAACGTTTTCAGTTTAAAAAGAACTTTATTATTAAAACGTATATAACTTTTATAAATATCTAGAACCACTTTTGACAACTCATTACTTAACTAGTATGATAAAGATAACGATATTTATATTTTATTTTATTAAACGATTTAAATTAATATTATATATATTTATACGCGTATTATACGTACATAGTTTTATACTTTTACTATACTTAAAATATTTTTCTCTAAACTCTCTCAATCGATTTACATATATATATTTACTCCGTATTATTTCAAGATATTATTAGTATACATAAAATATTACGACGGAGTGCTGTCCGAGTGATTTCGAAATTGTTTTTCGAGTAGGATAGGATTAAGGAAATTATGGGTTATAGCTATGGAGGTGATTGAGTATGGTTCATGGGTATGCTCGTGAGGTCAATATAGTGTTTATCATTTCCGTTGCGTCTACGTACCTTTCCTGCAATATTGAATCTCAATATTGATACGTGAGTACTCATAATTTAACTTTTACATACTAATAGTGTATCCCTGACTAGTGCTCGAGTATTTAGGATTATTGCATGCTTGTACTTTTGATATTGCCCTTAGACAGATTAGGTTGAATCTTGAATTAGTTACACTTGCGGTTGAGATAAGGTATAAGATATGCATGTCCTTGGAAAGCTAGCGAAAAATTAAGAACTTTTCCTTTAGATATCGAATGGTTTCGATGAACGGATTAGAAGTTATAATCAATTGAATTTTCGATATTTTTATTAAAAATGATTATTATTATCGTCGTTCTAGTTTTATCTTATTATTATCATTATTATTATCTTTATCAATAAAAGGAATTTATCATTAAAAATTGTTATTTTTTTTATTATTACTATCGTTATTATCGTTAAAGTTATAATTAGTATTATTATTATTATCCAATTATTATTATTATTATTATTATTATTATTAGTATTATTATTATTATTATTATTATTATCATTATCATTATTAATATATATATATATATATATATATATATATATATATATATATATATATATATATATATATATATATCATTATTTAAAAATGGTTATTGTTATTGTTATTATTATTATTACTATATTATCATTAAGATAATTATTAGTATTATCGTTAATAATGTTATAGTAACTATCATTATTAATATTAGTGTAATTAAAACAAATATTTGTAACACCTAATTATTTTGATTACTATTATTATCATTATTATGAACACGATATAAAAGACGATTAAAAGCTATTAGACGAAACGATTAGGAAATAATGAGTAAGAGTATCATGATGAAATTAAAATATTATAAGATATCGATTTAGATAAAATTATCGTTCTTATTATTTTTATCATTACTATTATTATTAAAAGTATCGTTAGTATTAAAACTATCATTTTAACAAAAATTATCATTTTAATAGAAATGTCATTGTTACTATAAATTATTATTATTATTATTTTAAATAGAATTATTATTTTAAAGATAATATTAAAAATTATCGTAAATATTAAAGTTATCATAATTAGAATTATCGTTTTATCATAATGTCATCTTAGTAATTATAAATATTGATATTTTTATAATAATAATTATTATTACAAAATAATACAACTTTTACTTACTATCATTATAGATATTATTTTATCAAATAAATATGTGATACAAACATATTTTACTACGTGTAATAACTTACTTTAATAATACCAATCATATTATCTTTATGATATTAAATGAACCTGGCCTATAAATTTTATTACTTAATATATATAAAAGTATATTTTATTATATAAATTTAATATAAAATTTTATTTATTAATAAATAAATTATATTATTTACTCTAATAAATCTTTTAAAAATATTTAAAAATATAAAACGACGATATTTAAACTATATATTAATCATGTATAGATTTTTGGAAATTATTTTGAGTCAAATTTACTTTTGTTGACTTTTGCATATTAGTCTCGAGCATTACGATTGTGGTACACTATGACTTGACCTAATTTGTTAGACAAATATTGACCAACACATAAATATATATAATTAATTTAGGTTCGTGAATCCGAGGCCAACCTTGCACTTGTTCAATGACGTTATATGTATTTTTACTACGAAATATAGTATGGTGAGTTTCATTTATCTTTTTACCCTTTATATTTTTGGGACTGAGAATACATGCGCTTTTATAAATGTTTGACAAAATAGACACAAGTAATTGAAACTACATTCTATGGTTGAATTATCGAAATCGAATATGCCCCTTTTTATTAAAGTCTGGTAATCTAAGAATTAGGGAACAGACACCCTAATTGACGCGAATCCTAAAGATAGATCTATTGGGCCTAACAAACCCCATCCAAAGTACCGGATGCTTTAGTACTTCGAAATTTATATCATGTCCGAAGGAGGATCCCGGAATGATAGGGGATATTCTTATATGTATCTAGTTAATGTCGATTACCAGGTGTTCACCATATGAATGATTATTTTTCTCTCTATGCATGGGACGTATATTTATGAGAACTGGAAATGAAATTCTTGTGGTCTATTAAAATGATGGTAATAAATGATTATGATAAACTAATGAACTCACCAACCTTTTGGTTGACACTTTAAAGCAAGTTTATTCTCAGGTGTTAAAGAAATCTTCCGCTATGCATTTGCTCATTTTAAAGATATTACTTGGAGTCTTTCATAGCATATTTCGAAGAACGTTGCATTCGAGTCATTGAGTTCATCAAATATTATTATTAAATCAATTTATAGTTGGATAGTGGATATTATGAAATGGTATGCATGCTTGTCAATTTTCGATGTAAAGAAAGTTTGTCTTTTAAAAATGAATGCAATGTTTGTAAAATGTATCATATAGAGGTTAAATACCTCGCAATGTAATCAACTATTGTAAATCGTTTATAATGTATATGAACGGGTCCTTTCAGTTGGTATCAGAGCGGTGGTCTTAGCGAACCAGGTCTGCATTAGTGTGTCTAACTGATAAGTCGATAGGATGCATTAGTGAGTCTGGACTTCGACCGTGTCTGCATGTCAAAAGTTTTGCTTATCATTTTGTGTCAAAAATTAACTACTTATCATCCTCAGGAAATTACCTGCTTATCATTTTTAGTCTAAGACACATCTTGCTGCATTGATTGCATGAATAGTGTATAGACAAAAATTCATATCTTAGCATATCTGCTAAATCATATCTTATTGTATCTGTTACGTTAAACTTTGCCTGACATATCCCGCAAAGTCCTCCGTAATCTACGAAATCTTTTGATCTATATATATATATATATATATATATATATATATATATATATATATATATATATATATATATATATATATATATATATATATATTCTATGTAATTAGAATACCATCCGTTAGCCAAAATCATTTCATATCAAAAAAAAAAATTCCTTTATCCAATCGTACGAAATGGAATTCGTCATCAGTTCAAGTCACTCAGATTCCGAAATGGAATCCCATTCAAGCTCCGAAAGCAGTGTGACCGGAATAGATCAACCAATCAGTCATCACCTATTCTGGATGAATTGGGGACGGGTTCGTAGCCTCCTCAATCATTGGAGACAAGAAGAAGGTGATCCTTTCCATCCACCACATTGCCCTCTTGACGAAGAACCTAAAGCACTTACCGGCGAACCTGTCCGAAACACCATTTTCTCGCTCATTTCCAGAGTATCTCGTCACGATTATATATTACATCAAATTTTAGATTTTATTTATCCGCTCGTCCAAACCAACAATCACCCCGGTGTAATAGAAGACGTCAACGAGCTTCGCGCTCGGGTAGTGGCTTTGGAGAATATGGTGCAGAGATTACAAACACCAGCAGCAGCATCAGCAGCATAACTAGTACCACCATCATCAATGCCAACAATACCATTACCATCTCCAACCACAACCGCGTCGTAAACCTCAACTTCACAATCTATCCCACGAGCATCAACGTCATACGCACTATAGATACCAAGGATTACCAACAACAATAACTGACGAAGTATTAATTCATAACTTCATTGGAGAAACATTCCGCGGCGATTATGTAATCTCTAAAGTCTTAGAGATTATCTAATCTAGCCCTAACCATAAATCAGTTAAGCAAACCAAAATGATAGAAGGAAGAGTAGAAACCCTGACAAAAATGGTGTGTGATTAACAAGCTAAACTTGCTTTACCAACAGCATCAACAGTACCGTCAGCGTTACCAGCATCGTCAGTACAGTCAACATCCGAATCAACAACACCGATAACATCACAAACTCCGTCAGTTCAAGAATCACTGTGGACATCATTACGAATCAATAACATGTATATTGTATCAACGAGTTATGAAGAATTAACTCATTCCCTCTAAAGAAATTATATGTATATTATATATATATATTTTGAAATAAATCTTTCCGTGCTAAGCTATTGTGTGTGAATCTTAACTACTCGGTTAATTCATATTACAAATATGCAATAATGTACGTCCTTCGGCCGCAACTTAACCAGCGTTAACTACAATCTCTGTTGCAATTTAACAAATTCCAATTCATAATAAATCAAGTATATATTTGATTTTACACTTTCATCATCGATGTACCCGAAACTTTTCAGATAACATCATTCGTACTTTGTGAAATTCACAAGAATTCCACGAACTGACATCATACATCAACAAATAACGAAGTATTGATTCATAATTTCAATGTCATTAAAGAAATACTGCGTAAAAGTTATGTACTTTTTAAAGCCTTTAGGGATTATTCAATTCTAGTTTCAACCGTAAATCAAATGAGTTTAATTTAACATTAACTCATTAAATCTATGTTACATCTGAAGAAAATATACATATATATATTTTTATAAAGACTGTAATAAAATTCTTTTGTACAAAATATTAATTGTGAAATTTTTTTTTAACGGGTAGGTAATACCCGAGAGATATATAAATTCACAATTAATATGTTACATTCTTCGAATCTGATTCAGCAAATCATCCATTATACTCCCTACTTTCACAACAATATACATTCTTTTATAGAAATCAAAACAACCATACTCATTCAAAATTTAATTACATATTCTGATTTTGAAATCTCAAAATTCAACTTGAGATATGACCAAAAATCATCACTCTTAGATCCTTACATCTTTCACAAGCTATATTTTGACTTCAAAACTGTGTTAGAATATCAAATGTATGTTAACGATTACAATCTGTGTTCAAACCCTTCGAAAATTTCTGAAGACACTTCGAATGATGAGCAATCGAGATGATGATCCAACCACATGTTACCCACAGTTATGTACCCGAAAAACTCTTGAAACCAAAGTAAAAGTGTAAACAACGTATCCGCGTCAGATTCTTTGGCATTTATTAGCAAAAATAACTTTGCGACTTCTATTCAAAGTAGCCAGTTTTGTCACAGCTCCAGCAAGTCAACTTCGAATTTTCAGTCAGACTAACCTTATTATAACCTTGAGATATACACCATCGTTACCAGGGAAACTTTTACATTCCACCACATTATTAGCAGATGTACCAACAACTTCATTACCCTTTGACTTTAGCCTCTCCAAAAAGTCATTATAATTATTCATTGAAACCCCATCATTTACTCATTCGCATCTTGTAATGAGAATTGCCATACGAATCATTGGGAATTAGCAATAAGTATTTTGAAATCTCGCAGCATGTCTACGCCAACAGTTATATGTGTATATATAACGTCTATCTTCTGGACTTAATTTGAATGTGAAGTTTCTGAAAAACACTCCGAACTACGAATTGGTTCTCCGAAAATGGGAAAAAAAATGCTGATGAAGCAGCAAAAACTATAAACGACTTTAAATGGTAAAAGCTGGATGATAATGATGAAGTGTACTGGCAAAGCGCAGATAAAGAGAAGTTTTGGAACTAGAAAATGGATTGAGCAAAGTAGGAAGGAGGCTGTGGACAAATTATAAAGACTGAACCTGACTTCAAAAGATCCAAATGATTCAGTACCTGCTGAAGTCATTAATGAATACCTTGCTCCTGACTCTAAACCCCTGCGGACAATATTCTTCATCATCCTCTGATATTAGAAATTCTAAAATATCATCATAACTTTCATTATAAATATCCTCCATATTTCTGAAGATATTTTCTTAATTTTTCTTATTTGAAATCATTTACCTCTTCGCGCTATCTGTATTACATCATAAAAGAAACTATTTTAGTTTCTAAATTCTGAAACATTCAAGTTTAAAATAGGAATATTTTGAAGTAGTGTTGGGAACTGAAGCATGAATTAGTATAATATAATGACACTTGATCAATGTGATTATATTACAGTAAGTCATGCTGAGTTTCTAAATGGAACGTGATGATTCACAGATCATAACATCATCATGTACCATGTTATATGACTCTTGTATTCTATTTAACCTCTAAAATATCAAGAAAATATTTCTTGATGATTCGGCCTTTTCCAAGGTATTCTAGTAATTTGACAAGTCAAGATCGTGCCATCACAATTTCCTTCCTAGAACATTAACAATGTTCATTCCGAAATTCATATCTGTGAATTCTGGACCATTACAAGCGGTGCTTAATCGCAAGAAGAAGAAACGAAAGGACAAAACTCCGAAATAGAAATTGGGGTATAAATTGCAGCAAATAAAAGAGAGCATTAACTGTGAATGATAATGATTATAGAAGTCAGAAGCAGAGACTTTGAAATATAAGGGAACATATAAAGCCCAACGACAAACCAGAAATTATAAACCATATATATCGATGCATATAGCAATATAAAGACACGGGAGAACTAGAAACACTATAAACCCAAGAGTATAGTAGAAGTAAATAGATTCTTCTGGCGGTAGATGAAAAAGAAGAATGACCGATATGAAAGTTAGAAGTATATTGAGAATCAGAACTGGATGGAGCATATTGATGAATACTTTAAAATATGAGTTGAGGGGGAAAGAATAGAAGGTGATGAAACATGACTAGGAACTTAGAAATCAATAGATTTAACTCACACAATGGCGGAATAAGTGAATCAAACCCTCTAGTGAATAGGTTAAGTTTTTTTTTAATTAATTTAGTCAAACCACAACTAAATCAAGTGTGATTAGATCAACACCTAGAGCTATTATTCACCACCTGAGTGATTTGGACTGAGAGAGAGAATCGGAGGAGCTCACTAGATCTGAGTGTGTGTAACAAATGAGAGGCTTAACCTAAAATGAAGAACATAAGACTTTATATACCACTGCTGTTGACTCACCCATACGATTCATTCATCACACGTACGAGTTGGCTTCATCAGCCGTACGGGTGATCACTCACTCGTGTCTTCTCATTTAGGTTGTAATTGTGACTTAGCTCAGCATCAACCGTGCGTATGAGCTTGTCAGCCGTACTAGTGAGGCTTCACTCGTACGTCTGACTAAGTCTAACATAGTCAAACATCTAAATCTCGTTCCTGCAGTTCCTATAACCACATACAAACATGGATAGGATAATAACGAGCAATCATGGTGGCCTGTAAACTGTTGTACCTGCAATGGACGTGGGTAGATGTCTAGGGACTTGCATAAAATGCATCAACAGAAGGTGTGAGTTGTAAGGAAACGAAGGAGGTGAATTTATAAGAAAATCTCTGAAAGAACAATTAAAATGGACGATCATATTTAAAGAGGATCCTAATTCCCTTGAGTACCGGAGAGTCAAATCTTATTAAGAAGATTTTCTTCAAATCCCTTAAAATCTGGGAATCAATCATATCTACGTCAAATGATAAGATGAATCTACACTTACTCATTTCACTCTTCTATGTTAGCTTCATTCGTACTCTTCATATAAATGGATTGTTTATCCAAATTATTCGCTGATGATAAAACTCTAATTTTCAGCCCGTATGCATCATGAAAACATACTTATTATCATTCACGACCTTTCCACTCAAATTTCGGGACGAAATTTCTTTAACGGGTAGGTACTGTGACAACCCAGAAATTTCCAACCAAATTTAAACTTTAATCTTTATATGTTTCCGACACGATAAGCAATATTTGTTAAGTTAAATTTCAAGAATTTTAAACTATGTTCATACATTCATTCAACCTCGACCAAGTTCCAACGATTCACGAACCATTAAACGAATATGATTATATATGTATATGTGTATATATATTATAACTTGAAACGTAAACAAAATATTAGATTAAATACTTTATATGATTGTATCTGTTTCAAAATGTTTATCAATGGAATTAGAAGATAAGATCAAATTATTGAATTATCAGATGTATTGAATTATGATTACAAGTCTCTGTTGAAAGGCCCACGTTGATTTGAGAAATCTTTCCATTTTAACAATATTCTGAAAATGGTAAAGTGATTTATAAATAAGAACAAATTGTCAATCATTGAGAACTAGACAAAGGATAGTGGAAGATTGAATCTCATAAAGACTCGATTGATCTATTTAGTTTCAAACGTACAAAAATGTTTTCAGTTTAAAAAGAACTTTATTATTAAAAGGTATATAACTTTTATAAATATCTAGAACCACTTTTGACAACTCATTACTTAACTAGTATGATAAAGATAACGATATTTATATTTTATTTTATTAAACAATTTAAATTAATATTATATATATTTATACGCGTATTATACGTACATAGTTTTATACTTTTACTATACTTAAACTTTACCTCTACTTTATTTTTACTTTACTTTAACTTTAATAATTCACTTTAATAATTCATACTTTAATAATTCACTTTAATAATTCATACTTTAATAATTCACTTTAATAATTCATACTTTAATAATTCACTTTAATAATTCATACTTTAATAATTCACTTTAATAATTCATACTTTAATAATTCATTTTAATAATTCAAAAATCTATTATAAATAGAATTCATTAGGTTTCATTATTTCATAGAAACTTGAAAATATTTTTCTCTAAACTCTCTCAATCGATTTACATATATATATTTACTCCGTATTATTTCAAGATATTATTAGTATACATAAAATATTACGACGGAGTGCTGTCCGAGTGATTTCGAAATTGTTTTTCGAGTAGGATAGGATTAAGGAAATTATGGGTTATAGCTATGGAGGTGATTGAGTATGGTTCATGGGTATGCTCGTGAGGTCAATATAGTGTTTATCATTTCCGTTGCGTCTACGTACCTTTCCTGCAATATTGAATCTCAATATTGATACGTGAGTACTCATAATTTAACTTTTACATACTAATAGTGTATCCCTGACTAGTGCTCGAGTATTTAGGATTATTGCATGCTTGTACTTTTGATATTGCCCTTAGACAGGTTAGGTTGAATCTTGAATTAGTTACACTTGCGGTTGAGATAAGGTATAAGATATGCATGTCCTTGGAAAGCTAGCGAAAAATTAAGAACTTTTCCTTTAGATATCGAATGGTTTCGATGAACGGATTAGAAGTTATAATCAATTGAATTTTCGATATTTTTATTAAAAATGATTATTATTATCGTCGTTCTAGTTTTATCTTATTATTATCATTATTATTATCTTTATCAATAAAAGGAATTTATCATTAAAAATTGTTATTTTTTTTATTATTACTATCGTTATTATCGTTAAAGTTATAATTAGTATTATTATTATTATCCAATTATTATTATTATTATTATTATTAGTATTATTATTATTATTATTATTATTATTATTATTATTATTATTATCATTATTAATATATATATATCATTATTTAAAAATGGTTATTGTTATTGTTATTATTATTATTATTACTATATTATCATTAAGATAATTATTAGTATTATCGTTAATAATGTTATAGTAACTATCATTATTAATATTAGTGTAATTAAAACAAATATTTGTAACACCTAATTATTTTGATTACTATTATTATCTGAAAGGACCCGTTCATATACATTATAAACGATTCACAATAGTTGATTACATTGCGAGGTATTTGACCTCTATATGATACATTTTACAAACATTGCATTCGTTTTTAAAAGACAATCTTTCTTTACATCGAAAATTGACAGGCATGCATACCATTTCATAATATCCACTATCCAACTATAAATTGATTTAATAATAATCTTTGATGAACTCAATGACTCGAATGCAACGTTCTTCGAAATATGCTATGAAAGACTCCAAGTAATATCTTTAAAATGAGCAAATGCACAGCGGAAGATTTCTTTAACACCTGAGAATAAACATGCTTTAAAGTGTCAACCAAAAGGTTGGTGAGTTCATTAGTTTATCATAATCATTTATTTCCATCATTTTAATAGACCACAAGAATTTCATTTCCAGTTCTCATAAATATACGTCCCATGCATAGAGACAAAAATAATCATTCATATGGTGAACACCTGGTAACCGACATTAACTAGATACATATAAGAATATCCCCTATCATTCCGGGATCCTCCTTCGGACATGATATAAATTTCGAAGTACTAAAGCATCCGGTACTTTGGATGGGGTTTGTTAGGCCCAATAGATCTATCTTTAGGATTCGCGTCAATTAGGGTGTCTGTTCCCTAATTCTTAGATTACCAGACTTTAATAAAAAGGGGCATATTCGATTTCAATAATTCAACCATAGAATGTAGTTTCAATTACTTGTGTCTATTTCGTCAAACATTTATAAAAGCGCATGTATTCTCAGTCCCAAAAATATAAAGGGTAAAAAGGCAAATGAAACTCACCATACTGTATTTCGTAGTAAAAATACATATAACGTCATTGAACAAGTGCAAGGTTGGCCTCGGATTCACGAACCTAAATTAATTATATATATTTATGTGTTGGTCAATATTTGTCTAACAAATTAGGTCAAGTCATAGTGTACCACAATCCTAATGCTCGAGACTAATATGCAAAAGTCAACAAAAGTAAATTTGACTCAAAATAATTTCCAAAATTCTATACATGATTAATATATAGTTTAAATATCGTCATTTTATATTTTTAAATATTTTTAAAAGATTTATTAGAGTAAATAATATAATTTATTTATTAATAAATAAAATTTTATATTAAATTTATATAATTTATTTACACGTAGTAACATATGTTTGTATCACATATTTATTTGATAAAATAATATCTATAATGATAGTAAGTAAAAGTTATATTATTTTGTAATAATAATTATTATTATAAAAATATCAATATTTATAATTACTAAGGTGATATTATGATAAAACGATAATTCTAATTATGATAACTTTAATATTTACGATAATTTTTAATATTATCTTTAAAATAATAATTCTATTTAAAATAATAATAATAATAATGATATTTTATAGTAACAATGACATTTCTATTAAAATGATAATTTTTGTTAAATTGATAGTTTTAATACTAACGATACTTTTAATAATAATAGTAATGATAAAAATAATAAGAACGATAATTTTATCTAAATCAATATCTTATAATATTTTAATTTCATCATGAAACTCTTACCCATTATTTCCTAATCGTTTCGTTTAATAGCTTTTAATCGTCTTTTATATCGTGTTCATAATAATGATAATAATAGTAATCAAAATAATTAGGTGTTACAAATATTTGTTTTAATTACACTAATATTAATAATGATAGTTACTATAACATTATTAACGATAATACTAATAATTATCTTAATGATAATATAGTAATAATAATAATAACAATAACTATTTTTAAATAATGATATATATATTAATAATGATAATAATAATAATACCAATAATAATAATAATAATAATAATAATAATAATAATTGGATAATAATAATAATAATACTAATTATAACTTTAACGATAATAACGATAGTAATAAAAAAAATAACAATTTTTAATGATAAATCCCTTTTATTGATAAAGATAATAAAAATGATAATAATAATATAAAACTAGAACGACGATAATAACGACGATAATAATAATCATTTTTAATAAAAATATCGAAAATTCAATTGATTATAACTTCTAATCCGTTCATCGAAACCATTCGATATCTAAAGGAAAGTTCTTAATTTTTCGCTAGCTTTCTAAGGACATGCATATCTTATACCTTATCTCAACCGCAAGTGTAACTAATTCAAGATTCAACCTAACCTGTCTAAGGGTAATATCAAAAGTACAAGCATGCATAATCCTAAATACTCGAGCACTAGTCAGGGATACACTATTAGTATGTAAAAGTTAAATTATGAGTACTCACGTATCAATATTGAGATTCAATATTGCAGGAAAGGTACGTAGACGCAACGGAAATGATAAACACTATATTGACCTCACGAGCATACCCATGAACCATACTCAATCACCTCCATAGCTATAACCCATAATTTCCTTAATCCTATCCCACTCGAAAAACAATTTCGAAATCACTCGGACAGCACTCCGTCGTAATATTTTATGTATACTAATAATATCTTGAAATAATACGGAGTAAATATATATATGTAAATTGATTGAGAGAGTTTAGAGAAAAATATTTTCAAATTTCTATGAAATAATGAAACCTGTTGAATTCTATTTATAATAGATTTTTGAATTATTAAAGTAAATTATTAAAGTATGAATTATTAAAGTGAATTATTAAAGTATGAATTATTAAAGTATGAATTATTAAAGTATGAATTATTAAAGTGAATTATTAAAGTATGAATTATTAAAGTGAATTATTAAAGTATGAATTATTAAAGTGAATTATTAAAGTGAATTATTAAAGTTAAAGTAAAGTAAAAATAAAGTAAAGGTAAAGTTTAAGTATAGTAAAAGTATAAAACTACATAATACATATAATACGCGTATAAATATATATAATATTAATTTAAATCATTATATATATTTAATAAAATAAAATATAAATATCGTTATCTTTATCATACTAGTTAAGTAATGAGTTGTCAAAAGTGGTTCTAGATATTTATAAAAGTTATATACATTTTAATAATAAAGTTCTTTTTAAACTGAAAACATTTTTGTACGCTTGAAACTAAATAGATCAATCGAGTCTTTATGAGATTCAATCTTCCACTATCCTTTGTCTAGTTCTCAATGATTAACAATTTGTTCTTATTTATAAATCACTTTACCATTTTCCGAATATTGTTAAAATAGAAAGATTTCTCAAATCAACGTGGGCCTTTCAACAGAGACTTGTAATCATAATTCAATATATCTGATAATTCAATCATTTGATCTTATCTTCTAATTCCATTGATAAACATTTTGAAACAGATACAATCATATAAAGTATTTAATCTAATATTTTGTTTACGTTTCAAGTTATAATATATATACACATATACATATATAATCATATTCGTTTAATGGTTCGTGAATCGTTGGAACTTGGTCGAGGTTGAATGAATGTATGAACATAGTTTAAAATTCTTGAAATTTAACTTAACAAATATTGCTTATCGTGTCAGAAACATATAAAGATTAAAGTTTAAATTTGGTTGGAAATTTCCGGGTTGTCACAGTACCTACCCGTTAAAGAAATTTCGTCCCGAAATTTGAGTGGAAAGGTCGTGAATGATAATAAGTATGTTTTCATGATGCATACGGGCTGAAAATTAGAGTTTTATTATCAGCGAATAATTTGGATAAACAATCCATTTATATGAAGGGTACGAATGAAGCTAACATAGAAGAGTGAAATGAGTAAGTGTAGATTCATCTTATCATTTGACGTAGATATGATTGATTCCCAGATTTCAAGGGATTTGAAGAAAATCTTCTTAATAAGATTTGACTCTCTGGTAATCAAGGGAATTAGGATCCGCTTTAAATGCGATCGTCAATTTTAATTGTTCTGTCGGAGATTTTCTTATAAATTCACCTCCTTCGTTTCCTTACAACTCACACCTTCGGTTGATGCATTTTATGCAAGTCCCTAGACATCTACCCACGTCCATTGCAAGTACAACAGTTTACAGGCCACCATGATTGTTCGTTATTATACTATCCGTGTTTGTATGTGGTTACAGGAACTGCAGGAACGAGATTCAGATGTTTGACTATGTTAGACTTAGTCAGACATACGAGTGAAGCCTCGCTAGTACAGCTGACAGGCTCATACGCATGGTTGATGCTGAGCTAAGTCACAATTACGACCTAAATAAGAAGACACGAGTGAGTGATCACCCGTACGGCTGATGAAGCCAACTCGTACGTGTGATGAATGAATCGTATGGGTGAGTCAACAGCAGGGGTATATAAAGTCTTATGTTCTTCATTTTAGGTTAAGCCTCTCATTTGTTACACACACTCAGATCTAGTGAGCTCATCCGATTCTCTCTCAGTCCAAATCACCCAGGTGGTGAATAATAGCTCTAGGTGTTGATCTAATCACACTTGATTTAGCTGTGATTTGACTAAATTAATCAAAAAAACTTAACCTATTCACTAGAGGATTTGATTTACTTATTCCGCCATTGTGTGAGTTAAATTTGTTGATTTCTAAGTTCATAGTCATGTTTCATCACCTTCTATTCTTTCCCCCTCAACTCATATTTTAAAGTATTCATCAATATGCTCCATCCAGTTCTGATTCTCGATATACTTCTAACTTTCATATCGGTCATTCTTCTTTTTCATCTACCGCCGGAAGAATCTATTTACTTCTACTATACTCTTGGGTTTATAGTGTTTCTAGTTCTCCCGTGTCTTTATATTGCTATATGCATCGATATATATGGTTTATAATTTATGGTTTATCGTTGGGCTTTATATGTTCCCTTATATTTCAAAGTCTCTGCTTCTGTCTTCTATAATCATTATCATTCACAATTAATGCTGTCTTTTATTTGCAGCAATTTATACCCCAATTTCTATTTCGGAGTTTTGTCCTTTCGTTTCTTCTTCTTGCGATTAAGCACCGCTTGTAATGGTCCAGAATTCACAGATATGAATTTCGAAATGAACATTGTTAATGTTCTAGGAAGGAAATTGTGATGGCACGATCTTGACTTGTCAAATTACTAGAATACCTTGGAAAAGGCCGAATCATCAAGAAATATTTTCTTGATATTTTAGAGGTTAAATAGAATACAAGAGTCATATAACATGGCACATGATGATGTTATGATCTGTGAATCATCACGTTCCATTTAGAAACTCAGCATGACTTACTGTAATATAATCACGTTGATCAAGTGTCATTATATTATACTAATTCATGCTTCAGTTCCCAACACTACTTCAAAATATTTCTATTTTAAACTTGAATGTTTCAGAATTTAGAAACTAATATAGTTTCTTTTATGATGTAATACAGATAGCGCGAAGAGGTAAATGATTTCAAATAAGAAAAATTAAGAAAATATCTTCAGAAATATGGAGGATATTTATAATGAAAGATATGATGATATTTTAGAATATCTAAGATCAGAGGATGATGAAGAATATTATTCACAAGGGTTTAGAGTCAGGAGATAGGTATTTGATAATAATTTCAGCAGACACTGAATCATTTGGATTCTTTGAAGGCAGGTTTAGTCTTTGTGATTTGTCCATAGCCTCCTTCATGGTTTGCTTAATCCGTTTTCCAGTTTCAAACCTTCTCTTTTTCTAAGCTTTTCCAACACACTATCCTTTATTATCAAACTTTTGACTGTTAAGGTCGTTTACAGTTTTTGCTGCTTCATCAGCATTTTCCAAACTTCGGAGAACTAGTTCGCAGTTTAGGGTGTTTTTCAGAAACTTCACATTCAAAGTATATAAGTCTAGGAGATAGACGTTATATATACACCTATAACTGTTGGCAGAGACATGCTGCAAGATTTCAAAATACTAATTGCTGATTCCCAGTAATTGGCATGACAATTCTTGTTACAAGATGCGGATGAGTAAATGATGGGGTTTCGATAAATATAATGACTTTTCGGAAAGTCAAAGATCAGTGAAGTTGTTGGTAAGTTTATTTTTAATGTGGTGAGACATAAAAGGTTCTCCGGTAACGATGACGAAAGGGCAACATCTATATCAAGGTTATAATAAGACTGTTTCAACTGAAAAGTCGAAGTTGACTTGCTAAAGCTGTGACAAAACTGACTAATTTGAAAAGGAATCGCAAAGTTATTTTTGCTAATAAATGCCAAAGGGTCTGACACGGATACGTGTTAAATTATGACTCTGGTTTCGAGAGCTTTTCAGATGCAAGACTGTGGTTAATATGTGGTTGGATCATCATCTCGATTGTTTATTATTTGAAGTTTCTTCAGGAATTTTGAAGGGTTTTGAACACAGATTGTAATCGTTAATATACATATGATGTTCTAACACAGTTTTGAAGTCAAAGTATAGCTTGTGAAAGATGTAAGGATCTAAGAGTGATGATTTTGGTCATATCTCGAGTTGAATTCTGAGATTTCAAAATCAGAATATGCAATTAAATTTTGAATGAGTATGGTTGTTTTGATTTCTATAAAAGAATATATATTATTTGAGAAAATAGTGAGTATAGTTGATGATTGCTGAATCAGATTCGAAGAATGTAACATATTAATTGTGAATTTATATATCTCTCGGGTATTACCTACCCGTTAAAAAAATATTTCACAATTAATATTTTGTACAAAAGAATTTTTATTACAGCCTTTTTGAAAATATATATATATATATATATATATATATATATATTTTCTTCAGATGTAATATCGATTTAATGAGTTAATATTAAATTAAACTCATTTAATTTACGGTTGAAACTAGAATTGAATAATCCCTTAAAGGCTTTAGAGATTACATAAGTATTACTTCAATAATATTGAAATTATGAATCAATACTTTGTTATTTGTTGGGGCATGATGTTGGTTTTCATTAAATTCTTGTGAACTTCACAAAGTACGAATGATGTTATCTGAAAAGTTTCGAGTACATTGATGACGAAAGTGTAAAATCAACATATATTTGAATAATACACTTGATTTATTATGAATTGGAATTTATTGAATTGAGACAGAGGTTGTAGTTAACGATAGTTAAGTTGCGGACGAAGGACGTGCATTATTGCATATTAGTAATATGAATTAACCGAGTAGTTAAGATTCACACATAATAGCTTAGTACGGAAAGATTTATTATGGTTTAAAGATTTATATATAAGATATACATATAAATCCTTCAGTGGAAATGAGTTAATTCTTCATAACTCGCTGATACAATATACTCGTTGTTGATTCATAATGATGTCCGCGGTGATTCTTGAACTGACGGAGCTTGTGAGGTTATAGGTGCTGCTAATGCTGATGCTGACAACACTGACGATGCTGGTGATGCTGGCGGTACTGTTGATGCTGTTGGTAAAACAAGTCTAGTTTGTAAATCGTGCACCATTCTGGTCAGGATTTCTTTTATCATTTCGGTCCACTCATCTGATTTATGGTTAGATCTAGAATAAGTAATCTCTAAAATTTTAGAGATTACATAATCACCGTAAAATATTTCTCCGATGAAGTCATGAATTAATACTTCATCGTTTGTTGTTGTTGGTCTTCCATGTTATTTATAGGACGTATGACCTTGATACTCGTGGGACAGATTGTGGAGTTGAGGTTTACGACGCAGTTGTGGTTGGGGGTGGTAATGGTACTGTTGACGTTGATGTTGGTGGTACTGATTATGCTGCTGGTGCTGCTGCTGGTGTTTGTAACCTTTGCACCATATTCTCCAAAGCCACTACCCGAGCGCGAAGCTCGTTGACTTCTTCTATTACACCGGGATGATTGTCGGTTCGGACAAGCGGATAAATAAAATCTAGAATTTGATGTAGTATATAATTGTGACGAGATACTCTGGAAATGAGAGAGAAAATAGTGTTTCGGACAGGTTCGTCGGTAAGTGCTTCAGGTTCTTCGTCAAGAGGACAATGTGGTGGATGGAAGGGATCACCTTCTTCTTGTCTCCAATGATTGAGGAGGCTACGAACCCATCCCCAATTCATCCAGAATAGATGATGACTGATTGGTTGATCCATTCCGGTCACACTGCTTTCGGAGCTTGAGTGGGATTCCATTTCATAATCTGAGGAACTTGAACTAATGACGAATTCCATTTCGTACGATTGAATAAAGGGTTTTTCAATATGAAATGATTTTCCGACTATCGAATGGTATTCTAATTACATAGAATATATATATATGTATATATATATATATATATATATATATATATATATATATATATATATATATATATATATATATATATATCAAAAGATTTCGTAGATTACGGGGGACTTTGCGGGATATGTCAGGCAAAGTTTAAAGTAACAGATACGATAAGATATGATTTAGCATATATGCTAAGATATGAATTTTTGTCTATACACTATTCATGCAATCAATGCAGCAAGACGTGTCTTAGACTAAAAATGATAAGCAGGTAATTTCCTGAGGATGATAAGTAGTTAATTTTCGACACAAAATGATAAGAAAAACATTTGACATGCAGACACGGTCGAAGTCCAGACTCACTAATGCATCCTATCGACTTATCAGTTAGACACACTAATGCAGACCTGGTTCGCTAAGACCACCGCTCTGATACCAACTGAAAGGACCCGTTCATATACATTATAAACGATTCACAATAGTTGATTACATTGCGAGGTATTTGACCTCTATATGATACATTTTACAAACATTGCATTCGTTTTTAAAAGACAATCTTTCTTTACATCGAAAATTGACAGGCATGCATACCATTTCATAATATCCACTATCCAACTATAAATTGATTTAATAATAATCTTTGATGAACTCAATGACTCGAATGCAACGTTCTTCGAAATATGCTATGAAAGACTCCAAGTAATATCTTTAAAATGAGAAAATGCACAGCGGAAGATTTCTTTAACACCTGAGAATAAACATGCTTTAAAGTGTTAACCAAAAGGTTGGTGAGTTCATTAGTTTATCATAATCATTTATTTCCATCATTTTAATAGACCACAAGAATTTCATTTCCAGTTCTCATAAATATACGTCCCATGCATAGAGACAAAAATAATCATTCATATGGTGAACACCTGGTAACCGACATTAACTAGATACATATAAGAATATCCCCTATCATTCCGGGATCCTCCTTCGGACATGATATAAATTTCGAAGTACTAAAGCATCCGGTACTTTGGATGGGGTTTGTTAGGCCCAATAGATCTATCTTTAGGATTCGCGTCAATTAGGGTGTCTGTTCCCTAATTCTTAGATTACCAGACTTTAATAAAAAGGGGCATATTCGATTTCGATAATTCAACCATAGAATGTAGTTTCAATTACTTGTGTCTATTTCGTCAAACATTTATAAAAGCGCATGTATTCTCAGTCCCAAAAATATAAAGGGTAAAAAGGCAAATGAAACTCACCATACTGTATTTCGTAGTAAAAATACATATAACGTCATTGAACAAGTGCAAGGTTGGCCTCGGATTCACGAACCTAAATTAATTATATATATTTATGTGTTGGTCAATATTTGTCTAACAAATTAGGTCAAGTCATAGTGTACCACAATCCTAATGCTCGAGACTAATATGCAAAAGTCAACAAAAGTAAATTTGACTCAAAATAATTTCCAAAATTCTATACATGATTAATATATAGTTTAAATATCGTCGTTTTATATTTTTAAATATTTTTAAAAGATTTATTAGAGTAAATAATATAATTTATTTATTAATAAATAAAATTTTATATTAAATTTATATAATTTATTTACACGTAGTAAAATATGTTTGTATCACATATTTATTTGATAAAATAATATCTATAATGATAGTAAGTAAAAGTTATATTATTTTGTAATAATAATTATTATTATAAAAATATCAATATTTATAATTACTAAGGTGATATTATGATAAAACGATAATTCTAATTATGATAACTTTAATATTTACGATAATTTTTAATATTATCTTTAAAATAATAATTCTATTTAAAATAATAATAATAATAATGATATTTTATAGTAACAATGACATTTCTATTAAAATGATAATTGTTGTTAAATTGATAGTTTTAATACTAACGATACTTTTAATAATAATAGTAATGATAAAAATAATAAGAACGATAATTTTATCTAAATCAATATCTTATAATATTTTAATTTCATCATGAAACTCTTACCCATTATTTCCTAATCGTTTCGTTTAATAGCTTTTAATCGTCTTTTATATCGTGTTCATAATAATGATAATAATAGTAATCAAAATAATTAGGTGTTACAAATATTTGTTTTAATTACACTAATATTAATAATGATAGTTACTATAACATTATTAACGATAATACTAATAATTATCTTAATGATAATATAGTAATAATAATAATAACAATAACTATTTTTAAATAATGATATATATATTAATAATGATAATAATAATAATACCAATAATAATAATAATAATAATAATAATAATAATAATAATAATTGGATAATAATAATAATAATACTAATTATAACTTTAACGATAATAACGATAGTAATAAAAAAATAACAATTTTTAATGATAAATCCCTTTTATTGATAAAGATAATAAAAATGATAATAATAATATAAAACTAGAACGACGATAATAACGACGATAATAATAATCATTTTTAATAAAAATATCGAAAATTCAATTGATTATAACTTCTAATCCGTTCATCGAAACCATTCGATATCTAAAGGAAAGTTCTTAATTTTTCGCTAGCTTTCTAAGGACATGCATATCTTATACCTTATCTCAACCGCAAGTGTAACTAATTCAAGATTCAACCTAACCTGTCTAAGGGTAATATCAAAAGTACAAGCATGCATAATCCTAAATACTCGAGCACTAGTCAGGGATACACTATTAGTATGTAAAAGTTAAATTATGAGTACTCACGTATCAATATTGAGATTCAATATTGCAGGAAAGGTACGTAGACGCAACGGAAATGATAAACACTATATTGACCTCACGAGCATACCCATGAACCAAACTCAATCACCTCCATAGCTATAACCCATAATTTCCTTAATCCTATCCCACTCGAAAAACAATTTCGAAATCACTCGGACAGCACTCCGTCGTAATATTTTATGTATACTAATAATATCTTGAAATAATACGGAGTAAATATATATATGTAAATTGATTGAGAGAGTTTAGAGAAAAATATTTTCAAATTTCTATGAAATAATGAAACCTGTTGAATTCTATTTATAATAGATTTTTGAATTATTAAAGTAAATTATTAAAGTATGAATTATTAAAGTGAATTATTAAAGTATGAATTATTAAAGTATGAATTATTAAAGTATGAATTATTAAAGTGAATTATTAAAGTATGAATTATTAAAGTGAATTATTAAAGTATGAATTATTAAAGTGAATTATTAAAGTGAATTATTAAAGTTAAAGTAAAGTAAAAATAAAGTAAAGGTAAAGTTTAAGTATAGTAAAAGTATAAAACTACATAATACATATAATACGCGTATAAATATATATAATATTAATTTAAATCATTATATATATTTAATAAAATAAAATATAAATATCGTTATCTTTATCATACTAGTTAAGTAATGAGTTGTCAAAAGTGGTTCTAGATATTTATAAAAGTTATATACATTTTAATAATAAAGTTCTTTTTAAACTGAAAACATTTTTGTACGCTTGAAACTAAATAGATCAATCGAGTCTTTATGAGATTCAATCTTCCACTATCCTTTGTCTAGTTCTCAATGATTAACAATTTGTTCTTATTTATAAATCACTTTACCATTTTCCGAATATTGTTAAAATAGAAAGATTTCTCAAATCAACGTGGGCCTTTCAACAGAGACTTGTAATCATAATTCAATATATCTGATAATTCAATCATTTGATCTTATCTTCTAATTCCATTGATAAACATTTTGAAACAGATACAATCATATAAAGTATTTAATCTAATATTTTGTTTACGTTTCAAGTTATAATATATATACACATATACATATATAATCATATTCGTTTAATGGTTCGTGAATCGTTGGAACTTGGTCGAGGTTGAATGAATGTATGAACATAGTTTAAAATTCTTGAAATTTAACTTAACAAATATTGCTTATCGTGTCAGAAACATATAAAGATTAAAGTTTAAATTTGGTTGGAAATTTCCGGGTTGTCACAGTACCTACCCGTTAAAGAAATTTCGTCCCGAAATTTGAGTGGAAAGGTCGTGAATGATAATAAGTATGTTTTCATGATGCATACGGGCTGAAAATTAGAGTTTTATTATCAGCGAATAATTTGGATAAACAATCCATTTATATGAAGGGTACGAATGAAGCTAACATAGAAGAGTGAAATGAGTAAGTGTAGATTCATCTTATCATTTGACGTAGATATGATTGATTCCCAGATTTCAAGGGATTTGAAGAAAATCTTCTTAATAAGATTTGACTCTCTGGTAATCAAGGGAATTAGGATCCGCTTTAAATGCGATCGTCAATTTTAATTGTTCTGTCGGAGATTTTCTTATAAATTCACCTCCTTCGTTTCCTTACAACTCACACCTTCGGTTGATGCATTTTATGCAAGTACCTAGACATCTACCCACGTCCATTGCAAGTACAACAGTTTACAGGCCACCATGATTGTTCGTTATTATACTATCCGTGTTTGTATGTGGTTACAGGAACTGCAGGAACGAGATTCAGATGTTTGACTATGTTAGACTTAGTCAGACATACGAGTGAAGCCTCGCTAGTACAGCTGACAGGCTCATACGCATGGTTGATGCTGAGCTAAGTCACAATTACGACCTAAATAAGAAGACACGAGTGAGTGATCACCCGTACGGCTGATGAAGCCAACTCGTACGTGTGATGAATGAATCGTATGGGTGAGTCAACAGCAGGGGTATATAAAGTCTTATGTTCTTCATTTTAGGTTAAGCCTCTCATTTGTTACACACACTCAGATCTAGTGAGCTCATCCGATTCTCTCTCAGTCCAAATCACCCAGGTGGTGAATAATAGCTCTAGGTGTTGATCTAATCACACTTGATTTAGCTGTGATTTGACTAAATTAATCAAAAAAACTTAACCTATTCACTAGAGGATTTGATTTACTTATTCCGCCATTGTGTGAGTTAAATTTGTTGATTTCTAAGTTCATAGTCATGTTTCATCACCTTCTATTCTTTCCCCCTCAACTCATATTTTAAAGTATTCATCAATATGCTCCATCCAGTTCTGATTCTCGATATACTTCTAACTTTCATATCGGTCATTCTTCTTTTTCATCTACCGCCGGAAGAATCTATTTACTTCTACTATACTCTTGGGTTTATAGTGTTTCTAGTTCTCCCGTGTCTTTATATTGCTATATGCATCGATATATATGGTTTATAATTTATGGTTTATCGTTGGGCTTTATATGTTCCCTTATATTTCAAAGTCTCTGCTTCTGTCTTCTATAATCATTATCATTCACAATTAATGCTGTCTTTTATTTGCAGCAATTTATACCCCAATTTCTATTTCGGAGTTTTGTCCTTTCGTTTCTTCTTCTTGCGATTAAGCACCGCTTGTAATGGTCCAGAATTCACAGATATGAATTTCGAAATGAACATTGTTAATGTTCTAGGAAGGAAATTGTGATGGCACGATCTTGACTTGTCAAATTACTAGAATACCTTGGAAAAGGCCGAATCATCAAGAAATATTTTCTTGATATTTTAGAGGTTAAATAGAATACAAGAGTCATATAACATGGCACATGATGATGTTATGATCTGTGAATCATCACGTTCCATTTAGAAACTCAGCATGACTTACTGTAATATAATCACGTTGATCAAGTGTCATTATATTATACTAATTCATGCTTCAGTTCCCAACACTACTTCAAAATATTTCTATTTTAAACTTGAATGTTTCAGAATTTAGAAACTAATATAGTTTCTTTTATGATGTAATACAGATAGCGCGAAGAGGTAAATGATTTCAAATAAGAAAAATTAAGAAAATATCTTCAGAAATATGGAGGATATTTATAATGAAAGATATGATGATATTTTAGAATATCTAAGATCAGAGGATGATGAAGAATATTATTCACAAGGGTTTAGAGTCAGGAGATAGGTATTTGATAATAATTTCAGCAGACACTGAATCATTTGGATTCTTTGAAGGCAGGTTTAGTCTTTGTGATTTGTCCATAGCCTCCTTCATGGTTTGCTTAATCCGTTTTCCAGTTTCAAACCTTCTCTTTTTCTAAGCTTTTCCAACACACTATCCTTTATTATCAAACTTTTGACTGTTAAGGTCGTTTACAGTTTTTGCTGCTTCATCAGCATTTTCCAAACTTCGGAGAACTAGTTCGCAGTTTAGGGTGTTTTTCAGAAACTTCACATTCAAAGTATATAAGTCTAGGAGATAGACGTTATATATACACCTATAACTGTTGGCAGAGACATGCTGCAAGATTTCAAAATACTAATTGCTGATTCCCAGTAATTGGCATGACAATTCTTGTTACAAGATGCGGATGAGTAAATGATGGGGTTTCGATAAATATAATGACTTTTCGGAAAGTCAAAGATCAGTGAAGTTGTTGGTAAGTTTATTTTTAATGTGGTGAGACATAAAAGGTTCTCCGGTAACGATGACGAAAGGGCAACATCTATATCAAGGTTATAATAAGACTGTTTCAACTGAAAAGTCGAAGTTGACTTGCTAAAGCTGTGACAAAACTGACTAATTTGAAAAGGAATCGCAAAGTTATTTTTGCTAATAAATGCCAAAGGGTCTGACACGGATACGTGTTAAATTATGACTCTGGTTTCGAGAGCTTTTCAGATGCAAGACTGTGGTTAATATGTGGTTGGATCATCATCTCGATTGTTTATTATTTGAAGTTTCTTCAGGAATTTTGAAGGGTTTTGAACACAGATTGTAATCGTTAATATACATATGATGTTCTAACACAGTTTTGAAGTCAAAGTATAGCTTGTGAAAGATGTAAGGATCTAAGAGTGATGATTTTGGTCATATCTCGAGTTGAATTCTGAGATTTCAAAATCAGAATATGCAATTAAATTTTGAATGAGTATGGTTGTTTTGATTTCTATAAAAGAATATATATTATTTGAGAAAATAGTGAGTATAGTTGATGATTGCTGAATCAGATTCGAAGAATGTAACATATTAATTGTGAATTTATATATCTCTCGGGTATTACCTACCCGTTAAAAAAATATTTCACAATTAATATTTTGTACAAAAGAATTTTTATTACAGCCTTTTTGAAAATATATATATATATATATATATATATATATATATATATATATATATATATATATATATATATATATATATATATATATATATATATATATATATATATATATATATATATATATATATATATATTTCTTCAGATGTAATATCGATTTAATGAGTTAATATTAAATTAAACTCATTTAATTTACGGTTGAAACTAGAATTGAATAATCCCTTAAAGGCTTTAGAGATTACATAAGTATTACTTCAATAATATTGAAATTATGAATCAATACTTTGTTATTTGTTGGGGCATGATGTTGGTTTTCATTAAATTCTTGTGAACTTCACAAAGTACGAATGATGTTATCTGAAAAGTTTCGAGTACATTGATGACGAAAGTGTAAAATCAACATATATTTGAATAATACACTTGATTTATTATGAATTGGAATTTATTGAATTGAGACAGAGGTTGTAGTTAACGATAGTTAAGTTGCGGACGAAGGACGTGCATTATTGCATATTAGTAATATGAATTAACCGAGTAGTTAAGATTCACACATAATAGCTTAGTACGGAAAGATTTATTATGGTTTAAAGATTTATATATAAGATATACATATAAATCCTTCAGTGGAAATGAGTTAATTCTTCATAACTCGCTGATACAATATACTCGTTGTTGATTCATAATGATGTCCGCGGTGATTCTTGAACTGACGGAGCTTGTGAGGTTATAGGTGCTGCTAATGCTGATGCTGACAACACTGACGATGCTGGTGATGCTGGCGGTACTGTTGATGCTGTTGGTAAAACAAGTCTAGTTTGTAAATCGTGCACCATTCTGGTCAGGATTTCTTTTATCATTTCGGTCCACTCATCTGATTTATGGTTAGATCTAGAATAAGTAATCTCTAAAATTTTAGAGATTACATAATCACCGTAAAATATTTCTCCGATGAAGTCATGAATTAATACTTCATCGTTTGTTGTTGTTGGTCTTCCATGTTATTTATAGGACGTATGACCTTGATACTCGTGGGACAGATTGTGGAGTTGAGGTTTACGACGCAGTTGTGGTTGGGGGTGGTAATGGTACTGTTGACGTTGATGTTGGTGGTACTGATTATGCTGCTGGTGCTGCTGCTGGTGTTTGTAACCTTTGCACCATATTCTCCAAAGCCACTACCCGAGCGCGAAGCTCGTTGACTTCTTCTATTACACCGGGATGATTGTCGGTTCGGACAAGCGGATAAATAAAATCTAGAATTTGATGTAGTATATAATTGTGACGAGATACTCTGGAAATGAGAGAGAAAATAGTGTTTCGGACAGGTTCGTCGGTAAGTGCTTCAGGTTCTTCGTCAAGAGGACAATGTGGTGGATGGAAGGGATCACCTTCTTCTTGTCTCCAATGATTGAGGAGGCTACGAACCCATCCCCAATTCATCCAGAATAGATGATGACTGATTGGTTGATCCATTCCGGTCACACTGCTTTCGGAGCTTGAGTGGGATTCCATTTCATAATCTGAGGAACTTGAACTAATGACGAATTCCATTTCGTACGATTGAATAAAGGGTTTTTCAATATGAAATGATTTTCCGACTATCGAATGGTATTCTAATTACATAGAATATATATATATGTATATATATATATATATATATATATGTATATATATATATATATATATATATATATATCAAAAGATTTCGTAGATTACGGGGGACTTTGCGGGATATGTCAGGCAAAGTTTAAAGTAACAGATACGATAAGATATGATTTAGCATATATGCTAAGATATGAATTTTTGTCTATACACTATTCATGCAATCAATGCAGCAAGACGTGTCTTAGACTAAAAATGATAAGCAGGTAATTTCCTGAGGATGATAAGTAGTTAATTTTCGACACAAAATGATAAGAAAAACATTTGACATGCAGACACGGTCGAAGTCCAGACTCACTAATGCATCCTATCGACTTATCAGTTAGACACACTAATGCAGACCTGGTTCGCTAAGACCACCGCTCTGATACCAACTGAAAGGACCCGTTCATATACATTATAAACGATTCACAATAGTTGATTACATTGCGAGGTATTTGACCTCTATATGATACATTTTACAAACATTGCATTCGTTTTTAAAAGACAATCTTTCTTTACATCGAAAATTGACAGGCATGCATACCATTTCATAATATCCACTATCCAACTATAAATTGATTTAATAATAATCTTTGATGAACTCAATGACTCGAATGCAACGTTCTTCGAAATATGCTATGAAAGACTCCAAGTAATATCTTTAAAATGAGAAAATGCACAGCGGAAGATTTCTTTAACACCTGAGAATAAACATGCTTTAAAGTGTTAACCAAAAGGTTGGTGAGTTCATTAGTTTATCATAATCATTTATTTCCATCATTTTAATAGACCACAAGAATTTCATTTCCAGTTCTCATAAATATACGTCCCATGCATAGAGACAAAAATAATCATTCATATGGTGAACACCTGGTAACCGACATTAACTAGATACATATAAGAATATCCCCTATCATTCCGGGATCCTCCTTCGGACATGATATAAATTTCGAAGTACTAAAGCATCCGGTACTTTGGATGGGGTTTGTTAGGCCCAATAGATCTATCTTTAGGATTCGCGTCAATTAGGGTGTCTGTTCCCTAATTCTTAGATTACCAGACTTTAATAAAAAGGGGCATATTCGATTTCGATAATTCAACCATAGAATGTAGTTTCAATTACTTGTGTCTATTTCGTCAAACATTTATAAAAGCGCATGTATTCTCAGTCCCAAAAATATAAAGGGTAAAAAGGCAAATGAAACTCACCATACTGTATTTCGTAGTAAAAATACATATAACGTCATTGAACAAGTGCAAGGTTGGCCTCGGATTCACGAACCTAAATTAATTATATATATTTATGTGTTGGTCAATATTTGTCTAACAAATTAGGTCAAGTCATAGTGTACCACAATCCTAATGCTCGAGACTAATATGCAAAAGTCAACAAAAGTAAATTTGACTCAAAATAATTTCCAAAATTCTATACATGATTAATATATAGTTTAAATATCGTCGTTTTATATTTTTAAATATTTTTAAAAGATTTATTAGAGTAAATAATATAATTTATTTATTAATAAATAAAATTTTATATTAAATTTATATAATTTATTTACACGTAGTAAAATATGTTTGTATCACATATTTATTTGATAAAATAATATCTATAATGATAGTAAGTAAAAGTTATATTATTTTGTAATAATAATTATTATTATAAAAATATCAATATTTATAATTACTAAGGTGATATTATGATAAAACGATAATTCTAATTATGATAACTTTAATATTTACGATAATTTTTAATATTATCTTTAAAATAATAATTCTATTTAAAATAATAATAATAATAATGATATTTTATAGTAACAATGACATTTCTATTAAAATGATAATTGTTGTTAAATTGATAGTTTTAATACTAACGATACTTTTAATAATAATAGTAATGATAAAAATAATAAGAACGATAATTTTATCTAAATCAATATCTTATAATATTTTAATTTCATCATGAAACTCTTACCCATTATTTCCTAATCGTTTCGTTTAATAGCTTTTAATCGTCTTTTATATCGTGTTCATAATAATGATAATAATAGTAATCAAAATAATTAGGTGTTACAAATATTTGTTTTAATTACACTAATATTAATAATGATAGTTACTATAACATTATTAACGATAATACTAATAATTATCTTAATGATAATATAGTAATAATAATAATAACAATAACTATTTTTAAATAATGATATATATATTAATAATGATAATAATAATAATACCAATAATAATAATAATAATAATAATAATAATAATAATAATTGGATAATAATAATAATAATACTAATTATAACTTTAACGATAATAACGATAGTAATAAAAAAATAACAATTTTTAATGATAAATCCCTTTTATTGATAAAGATAATAAAAATGATAATAATAATATAAAACTAGAACGACGATAATAACGACGATAATAATAATCATTTTTAATAAAAATATCGAAAATTCAATTGATTATAACTTCTAATCCGTTCATCGAAACCATTCGATATCTAAAGGAAAGTTCTTAATTTTTCGCTAGCTTTCTAAGGACATGCATATCTTATACCTTATCTCAACCGCAAGTGTAACTAATTCAAGATTCAACCTAACCTGTCTAAGGGTAATATCAAAAGTACAAGCATGCATAATCCTAAATACTCGAGCACTAGTCAGGGATACACTATTAGTATGTAAAAGTTAAATTATGAGTACTCACGTATCAATATTGAGATTCAATATTGCAGGAAAGGTACGTAGACGCAACGGAAATGATAAACACTATATTGACCTCACGAGCATACCCATGAACCAAACTCAATCACCTCCATAGCTATAACCCATAATTTCCTTAATCCTATCCCACTCGAAAAACAATTTCGAAATCACTCGGACAGCACTCCGTCGTAATATTTTATGTATACTAATAATATCTTGAAATAATACGGAGTAAATATATATATGTAAATTGATTGAGAGAGTTTAGAGAAAAATATTTTCAAATTTCTATGAAATAATGAAACCTGTTGAATTCTATTTATAATAGATTTTTGAATTATTAAAGTAAATTATTAAAGTATGAATTATTAAAGTGAATTATTAAAGTATGAATTATTAAAGTATGAATTATTAAAGTATGAATTATTAAAGTGAATTATTAAAGTATGAATTATTAAAGTGAATTATTAAAGTATGAATTATTAAAGTGAATTATTAAAGTGAATTATTAAAGTTAAAGTAAAGTAAAAATAAAGTAAAGGTAAAGTTTAAGTATAGTAAAAGTATAAAACTACATAATACATATAATACGCGTATAAATATATATAATATTAATTTAAATCATTATATATATTTAATAAAATAAAATATAAATATCGTTATCTTTATCATACTAGTTAAGTAATGAGTTGTCAAAAGTGGTTCTAGATATTTATAAAAGTTATATACATTTTAATAATAAAGTTCTTTTTAAACTGAAAACATTTTTGTACGCTTGAAACTAAATAGATCAATCGAGTCTTTATGAGATTCAATCTTCCACTATCCTTTGTCTAGTTCTCAATGATTAACAATTTGTTCTTATTTATAAATCACTTTACCATTTTCCGAATATTGTTAAAATAGAAAGATTTCTCAAATCAACGTGGGCCTTTCAACAGAGACTTGTAATCATAATTCAATATATCTGATAATTCAATCATTTGATCTTATCTTCTAATTCCATTGATAAACATTTTGAAACAGATACAATCATATAAAGTATTTAATCTAATATTTTGTTTACGTTTCAAGTTATAATATATATACACATATACATATATAATCATATTCGTTTAATGGTTCGTGAATCGTTGGAACTTGGTCGAGGTTGAATGAATGTATGAACATAGTTTAAAATTCTTGAAATTTAACTTAACAAATATTGCTTATCGTGTCAGAAACATATAAAGATTAAAGTTTAAATTTGGTTGGAAATTTCCGGGTTGTCACATTATCATTATTATGAACACGATATAAAAGAAGATTAAAAGCTATTAGACGAAACGATTAGGAAATAATGAGTAAAAGTATCATGATGAAATTAAAATATTATAAGATATCGATTTAGATAAAATTATCGTTCTTATTATTTTTATCATTACTATTATTATTAAAAGTATCGTTAGTATTAAAACTATCATTTTAATAAAAATTATCATTTTAATAGAAATGTCATTGTTACTATAAATTATTATTATTATTATTATTTTAAATAGAATTATTATTTTAAAGATAATATTAAAAATTATCGTAAATATTAAAGTTATCATAATTAGAATTATCGTTTTATCATAATGTCATCTTAGTAATTATAAATATTGATATTTTTATAATAATAATTATTATTACAAAATAATACAACTTTTACTTACTATCATTATAGATATTATTTTATCAAATAAATATGTGATACAAACATATTTTACTACGTGTAATAACTTACTTTAATAATACCTATCATATTATCTTTATGATATTAAATGAACCTGGCCTATAAATTTTATTACTTAATATATATAAAAGTATATTTTATTATATAAATTTAATATAAAATTTTATTTATTAATAAATAAATTATATTATTTACTCTAATAAATCTTTTAAAAATATTTAAAAATATAAAACGACGATATTTAAACTATATATTAATCATGTATAGATTTTTGGAAATTATTTTGAGTCAAATTTACTTTTGTTGACTTTTTCATATTAGTCTCGAGCATTAGGATTGTGGTACACTATGACTTGACCTAATTTGTTAGACAAATATTGACCAACACATAAATATATATAATTAATTTAGGTTCGTGAATCCGAGGCCAACCTTGCACTTGTTCAATGACGTTATATGTATTTTTACTACGAAATATAGTATGGTGAGTTTCATTTGTCTTTTTACCCTTTATATTTTTGGGACTGAGAATACATGCACTTTTATAAATGTTTGACAAAATAGACACAAGTAATTGAAACTACATTCTATAGTTGAATTATCGAAATCGAATATGCCCCTTTTTATTAAAGTCTGGTAATCTAAGAATTAGGGAACAGACACCCTAATTGACGCGAATCCTAAAGATAGATCTATTGGGCTTAACAAACCCCATCCAAAGTACCGGATGCTTTAGTACTTCGAAATTTATATCATGTCCGAAGGAGGATCCCGTAATGATAGGGGATATTCTTATATGTATCTAGTTAATGTCGATTACCAGGTGTTCACCATATGAATGATTATTTTTGTCTCTAGGCATGGGACGTATATTTATGAGAACTGGAAATGAAATTCTTGTAGTCTATTAAAATGATGGAAATAAATGATTATGATAAACTAATGAACTCACCAACCTTTTGGTTGACACTTTAAAGCAAGTTTATTCTCAGGTGTTAAAGAAATCTTCCGCTGTGCATTTGCTCATTTTAAAGATATTACTTGGAGTCTTTCATAGCATATTTCGAAGAACGTTGCATTCAAGTCATTGAGTTCATCAAAGATTATTATTAAATCAATTTATAGTTGGATAGTGGATATTATGAAATGGTATGCATGCCTGTCAATTTTCGATGTAAAGAAAGTTTGTCTTTTAAAAACGAATGCAATGTTTGTAAAATGTATCATATAGAGGTTAAATACCTCGCAATGTAATCAACTATTGTGAATCGTTTATAATGTATATGAACGGGTCCTTTCAGTTGGTATCAGAGCGGTGGTCTTAGCGAACCAGGTCTGCATTAGTGTGTCTAACTGATAAGTCGATAGGATGCATTAGTGAGTCTGGACTTCGACCGTGTCTGCATGTCAAAAGTTTTGCTTATCATTTTGTGTCGAAAATTAACTACTTATCATCCTCAGGAAATTACCTGCTTATCATTTTTAGTCTAAGACACATGTTACTGCATTGATTGTATGAATAGTGTATAGACAAAAATTCATATCTTAGCATATCTGCTAAATCATATCTTATTGTATCTGTTACTTTAAACTTTGCCTGACATATCCCGCAAAGTCCTCCGTAATCTACGAAATCTTTTGATCTATATATATATATATATATATATATATATATATATATATATATATATATATATATATATATATATATATATATATATATATATTCTATGTAATTAGAATACCATCCGTTAGCCAAAATCATTTCATATCAAAAAAAAAAAAAATTCCTTTATCCAATCGTACGAAATGGAATTCGTCATCAGTTCAAGTCACTCAGATTCCGAAATGGAATCCCATTCAAGCTCCGAAAGTAGTGTGACCGGAATAGATCAACCAATCAGTCATCACCTATTCTGGATGAATTGGGGACGGGTTCGTAGCCTCCTCAATCATTGGCGACAAGAAGAAGGTGATCCTTTCCATCCACCACATTGCCCTCATGACGAAGAACCTGAAGCACTTACCGGCGAACCTGTCCGAAACACCATTTTCTCGCTCATTTCCAGAGTATCTCGTCACGATTATATATTACATCAAATTTTAGATTTTATTTATCCTCTCGTCCGAACCAACAATCACCCCGGTGTAATAGAAGAAGTCAACGAGCTTCGCGCTCGGGTAGTGGCTTTGGAGAATATTGTGCAGAGATTACAAACACCAGCAGCAGCATCAGCAGCATAACTAGTACCACCATCATCAATGCCAACAATACCATTACCACCTCCAACCACAACCGCGTCGTAAACCTCAACTTCACAATCTGTCCCACGAGCGTCAACGTCATACGCACCATAGATACCAAGGATTACCAACAACAATAACTGACGAAGTATTAATTCATAACTTCATTGGAGAAACATTCCGCGACGATTATGTAATCTCTAAAGTCTTAGAGATTATCTAATCTAGCCCTAACCATAAATCAGTTAAGCAAACCAAAATGATAGAAGGAAGAGTAGAAACCCTGACAAAAATGGTGTGTGATTAACAAGCTAAACTTGCTTTACCAACAGCATCAACAGTACCGTCAGCGTTACCAGCATCGTCAGTACAGTCAACATCCGAATCAACAACACCGATAACATCACAAACTCCGTCAGTTCAAGAATC
This sequence comes from Rutidosis leptorrhynchoides, assembly GCF_046630445.1. Lineage (NCBI taxonomy): Eukaryota > Viridiplantae > Streptophyta > Magnoliopsida > Asterales > Asteraceae > Rutidosis > Rutidosis leptorrhynchoides. The sequence goes on from NC_092340.1 coordinate 209,039,132, forward strand.
ACTGTGGACATCATTACGAATCAATAACGTGTATATTGTATCAACGAGTTATGAAGAATTAACTCATTCCCTCTAAAGAAATTATATGTATATTATATATATATATATATATATTTTGAAATAAATCTTTCCGTGCTAAGCTATTGTGTGTGAATCTTAACTACTCGGTTAATTCATATTACAAATATGCAATAATGTACGTCCTTCGGCCGCAACTTAACCAGCGTTAACTACAATCTCTGTTGCAATTCAACAAATTCCAATTCATAATAAATCAAGTATATATTTGATTTTACACTTTCATCATCGATGTACCCGAAACTTTTCAGATAACATCATTCGTACTTTGTGAAATTCACAAGAATTCCACGAACCGAACATCATACATCAACAAATAACGAAGTATTGATTCATAATTTCAATGTCATTAAAGAAATACTGCGTAAAAGTTACGTACTTTTTAAAGCCTTTAGGGATTATTCAATTCTAGTTTCAACCGTAAATCAAATGAGTTTAATTTAACATTAACTCATTAAATCTATGTTACATCTGAAGAAAATATACATATATATATTTTTATAAAGACTGTAATAAAATTCTTTTGTACAAAATATTAATTGTGAAATTTTTTTTTAACGGGTAGGTAATACCCGAGAGATATATAAATTCACAATTAATATGTTACATTCTTCGAATCTGATTCAGCAAATCATCCATTATACTCCCTACTTTCACAACAATATACATTCTTTTATAGAAATCAAAACAACCATACTCATTCAAAATTTAATTACATATTCTGATTTTGAAATCTCAAAATTCAACTTGAGATATGACCAAAAATCATCACTCTTAGATCCTTACATCTTTCACAAGCTATATTTTGACTTCAAAACTGTGTTAGAATATCAAATGTATGTTAACGATTACAATCTGTGTTCAAACCCTTCAAAAATTTCTAAAGACACTTCGAATGATGAGCAATCGAGATGATGATCCAACCACATGTTACCCACAGTTATGTACCCAAAAAACTCTTGAAACCAAAGTAAAAGTTTAAACAACGTATCCGCGTCAGATTCTTTGGCATTTATTAGCAAAAATAACTTTGCGACTTCTATTCAAAGTAGCCAGTTTTGTCACAGCTCCAGCAAGTCAACTTCGAATTTTCAGTCAGACTAACCTTATTATAACCTTGAGATATACACCATCGTTACCAGGGAAACTTTTACATTCCACCACATTATTAGCAGATGTACCAACAACTTCATTACCCTTTGACTTTAGCCTCTCCAAAAAGTCATTATAATTATTCATTGAAACCCCATCATTTACTCATTCGCATCTTGTAATGAGAATTGCCATATGAATCATTGGGAATTAGCAATCAGTATTTTGAAATCTCGCAGCATGTCTACGCCAACAGTTATATGTGTATATATAACGTCTATCTTCTGGACTTAATTTGAATGTGAAGTTTCTGAAAAACACTCCGAACTACGAATTGGTTCTCCGAAAATGGGAAAAAAAAATGCTGATGAAGCAGCAAAAACTATAAACGACTTTAAATGGTAAAAGCTGGATGATAATGATGAAGTGTACTGGCAAAGCGCAGAAAAAGAGAAGTTTTGGAACTGGAAAACGGATTGAGCAAAGTAGGAAGGAGGCTGTGGACAAATTATAAAGACTGAACCTGACTTCAAAAGATCCAAATGATTCAGTACCTGCTGAAGTCATTAATGAATACCTTGCTCCTGACTCTAAACCCCTGCGGACAATATTCTTCATCATCCTCTGATATTAGAAATTCTAAAATATCATCATATCTTTCATTATAAATATCCTCCATATTTCTGAAGATATTTTCTTAATTTTTCTTATTTGAAATCATTTACCTCTTCGCGCTATCTGTATTACATCATAAAAGAAACTATTTTAGTTTCTAAATTCTGAAACATTCAAGTTTAAAATAGGAATATTTTGAAGTAGAGTTGGGAACTGAAGCATGAATTAGTATAATATAATGACACTTGATCAATGTGATTATATTACAGTAAGTCATGCTGAGTTTCTAAATGGAACGTGATGATTCACATATCATAACATCATCATGTGCCATGTTATATGACTCTTGTATTCTATTTAACCTCTAAAATATCAAGAAAATATTTCTTGATGATTCGGCCTTTTCCAAGGTATTCTAGTAATTTGACAAGTCAAGATCGTGCCATCACAATTTCTGTAACGTCCTCCCAATAGGGTCTGGAAGAAACGTTACTAATATCAAATAAACCAACATATTATAATACGAGAACAATACTAAATGATAAAATTAACTGGAATGAGTACGCAGCGGAAAATGAAATGTCGTTACAAAAGAAATATGTAATTGTTTAAATGCAGTAGTAATAAATGCGATAATCTCTTGATCCTATGTCCAAGTAGCATCACATAAGCAGTAGATAGGAAAGCTTGAATTAAACATTACCTGAGACAAAACATGCTAAAGTGTCAACCAAAAAGGTTGAGTGAAGTTCATAGGTTTAACAAAAGTAGTTATCGTTGTTTTTAGACCACAAGATTTAGTTGTAAAGTTGATCTCCCGCAGGATCAAAAAGTAGATCTCGCAGATCCAAAAGTTATGCCAGTGCGTGATATTTAGACTAAACATTCAAGTTTGCCCCATGACAAGTTGTGTCTGTCCTTGTCGGTTTAATTTCATTATCAAGTAATACAAAGACTTAGTCAAATGTATCGGGGACGTTACTCCTGATAGGCCTACCCCCAATAATTAAGCATGCCGCAGCAATTAAAAATATCACTGTAGGGACTTAGTTGGACATAACCGGGTATAGCATAGTTTTAACAGTTGGTACTGATATTTAGACTAGACTTTCAAGTTTACCTGTGTCAAGTTATCATTTATACTTGTCGGTTGGGGGCTTGCTGGTCATAGCCTAACATATCATAGTTTAATAGTAGATACGTGTAAGTACTGATATTTAGACTAGACTTTCAAGTTTACCCCGTAACAAGTTATCGTTTATACTTATCGGTTGGGGGCTTGCTGGTCATAGCCCAACATATCACAGTTTAATAGTTAATACGTGTAAAACAGTTATAAAAGTTGTGCATGTATTCTCACCCCAAAAGTTATAAAACAGTTATGAAACAGTAAAAAGTGGGGCTATGAATTCACCTTAGTAAGTAGAGAGAGAGAGAGTTATTCCTCGGAATAAAGAGTTGAACGAGTGAGCAGGAAAGTCAACCTATTGACATTTAAGAGTAGTTAAGTGTTTTGCCCATGTTTAAGTTTAAGTATGTGTTTAAGTATAGTTTGTTTTACTAAGTTTCTATTCCTAGTAAGTTACTATTTTTATAAAGTTTCCATTTTTAGAAAGTTTCTTATTTTACTAAGTTTCTATGACTAGAGAGTTTCTACTTTTATGAGTGTTTTCCATTTTAGGATACTTGCTGTATTAGATAAGCTTCCAATCACCCCTTTCCCTTCGAATGGCTAATTTAGATCTAGGGGCTTGAGCCATAGGACCCTTTAAATCGGAAATCCAAACCCTCTGCCTAGAATCTCGTAGAAACCATTCGTCAAGAAAGTTCGAAGATCTATACATCTCTAATACATATCCCAAAATGTTTTTGTGCTACAATATAAGTAGTAGGTTATAGGTGCTAGTAATAGTAATAGTGTATACATGTTAAGTACTAGTATAAGTAGTATTAGGGTTTAAGGTTTTAATATGTATATGTATATATAATTCGTATATATATGTATATATATATAAAAATATATATTTTTTTACATGTATATATGTATATATAAATCTAGGTGTGTTTATGTATATACTTATGAATAACAAGTTTATAATATGAATATGAATTAACAAAGATTAAAGTTTATGTAAATAGTTTAGGGTTTATGTTATACCTTTGAAGATTCAAGATAATTAACAAAGAAAAGATGAACACGATGAAGATAGAAGATCAAATCCTTGAAAATCTTGAAGAACTCCTTGAAGATTCTTGAAGAACACGAAGAACAAGCTTGAAGATCCGAATACCACAAGAGAGGGAGAGGGAGAGATTGTTTTTGAGAGAGGATTTTGGTGTGATTTGTGAATGAGAAACTAGGAGTCTAGGAGTGTTTATATAGTGCAAGTATTAGAGTGTTAGTCAACATAAGGATGTTCTAATTAATGATTTTATTTTGTTTTATAATTTTTAGTCAACAAAAGGTGGTACTAGTTTATAATTAGTCAACATAAGGATGTACTAGTTTATACTTTATTTTTAGTCAACATAAGGATGTAATTGTTTATGATTCTTTAGTCTCATTATTATTACTATTATTATTATTATTATGTTTATTATTATTTTTACATTTACTACATGATAAGTATTATTTTCTTTTTACTAATTCATGACTTGTATTTATTTTTATTTAGTTCCCAATTGTTTTATTATTTATATAAATGTCACTTTTTATTTATTACTTATAGATTAATAGTTATAAATAATATTATTGAAATGCATAAATTTTAATTAGCAGTGAGTGTCGAATAAAAGTTTATTATTTGGTCAACGTTAAATTGATTGTGTATATAACAACCCTTAAATAATTAATACGTATAGTCAGACAGTAAACCCTAGGGTCATTTCAGTAATTTCAGAAGTCAAAAAGTGAGGGTTGTTATAGTACCTCCCCGTTAATAAAAACTTCGTCCCGAAGTTTTAGGTAGACTTCTCGGATGCATCAGCAGTTGAGAAGAGATGGGGATATTTCTGTTTCATATGGTCTTTGCGTTCCCAGGTATATTCGGGGCCTCTACGCGAATTCCAACAGACTTTAATGATAGGTATGTTGCTTTTACGCGTTTGTTTGACCTCTCCTTCCATGATTTCTATAGGTTCTTTAACGAAGTGCATTTTATCATTAATGCAAAGATCATTCAAAATGATGATGTTATACAAGTCATTTCAGTAAATTGGATACATGAAATGTGTTATGAATAGTATTGAGCTCATTTAAAACCTTGAGCATTTTATGCCACAATATTAGGGCAGACAAACAGAGAGGAGTTCGTGAAAATCACAGTCATGAAATTTGATAGAGATCTTCATTGTTTACAACAAGAATATTTTAATGATGAATATAAGTTGAAAAATAAAGTTTTATCACTATTGGATAATATGGATAAAACGATTCGTTTATAGGAAGAGTATAAACGAAGCAATCATAAAAGAGTGAAATGAGAAAATTAAATGTTCGCCTTAACTTTTGACGTAGTCACGATTGATTTCCAGAATTCAAGGAATTAAAGGAAATCTTCGTAATCTATAAGATTTGATTCTCCGGTAATTAAGGAATTTGAGATTTTCTTTGATTAAATGCGGTGGATTGTCTCGATTGTTGTGTTTGGAATTTTGCTATAAATTAGCTTCTTCCGTTTCATTATCTTCACCACTTCTATACTTTCTTTCTCAATTCAAACTTTCAAAAGATTAAGAAAATGATTAATCCAGTTTTGATCCTGGTTATTATATTGACCATCTATGCAGTCATTCTTCTTTTTCTTTTACCGCCAGAGGAATCTGTTTACTTCTACTATGCTCTTGGGGTTATAGTGTTTTTAATTATCCCGTGTCTTTATATTGCTATACGCATTGATATACACGGTTTGTAATTTCGGAGTCGTTATCGGGCTTTATATTTTCCCTTATATGTCGGAGCTTTATGTTTTTGTTTCTTCTTCCCGACTTCAAGTCAAGCGAGTAATGGTCCAGAATTCATAGGTATGAAGTTTAAAATGATCATAATATATAAAGTAGAAAGGAAAGGTAATAGCACGATTTGATTTGTCATATTACCAGAATATCCGGAAAAGACCGAATCATCAAGAAAAATATTTTCTTGATATGTTTAGAGGTTAAATAGAATGTAAGAGTCGTGTAACATGGAAAATGATGATTATAAAATCTATGAATCATCATCTTCCATTAAAAACTTAGCATGACTTACTGTAATATAATCACGTTGGCCTGACGTCATTATATTATACTAACTCATGCTTCAATTCCCAACACTTCTTCAAAGCATTTATAATTTAAACTCGAATTTTACAGAATATAGAAACTAAAACAGTTTCCTTTATAAAGATATCGCAAAGAGATACTTAATTGCGGACATGAATCGTTATGAAGATATCTTCCGAAATTTAGAGGATATTTATGATGATATTTTGGAATTTCTAAGTTTGAAAGTTGATGAAGAAAAATTTTCCGCAAGCTTTTAACATGACTTCGGAGCAAGATATTCTCTAAAGATTTCACCGGATCCAGAATTACCTGGATTCTTTGAATATCGGGTTTGGCCCTTGTGTTTGTCCTTGGTCTCCTCCATGGTTAGCTCAATCCGTTTTTCAGTTCAAAATTTTCTTTTGAGCTTTTCCAACGTACCATTCTTTATTATCAAACTGTTGGCCCTTAAGACCATCTACAATTTTTCTGTTTCCTCTGCATTTAATGCAGCCATATTTGAATCATCGGTTATCAATCCGAGATGGTTTCAAGAAATTTCATTTTTAGATGATTAAACGCTGATTGCGATCGTCAAGATTCAAAGGATGTTTTCAAGAATTTTGAATTTGAAGTGTTTAAGCGTAAGATGCATCCATCAATGGATCTAATGGTTGACGAAGAAATGTTGTGATTTTCAAAAGTAAGGAATGGTAAGTTCGGTGGTTTGATGTGATAATTCATCATAGAATACGAATGAATATAATTCATGAATGTAGTGATCTTTAGGAAGATAACACTTGCTAAAGCTTTACTTAAGTTCCGATATGTCAAAATCAGAATATGTAACTGAATTTGTATGAAAATGGTTGTTCTTTGGTGAACATATACATATATCATGTGAATGTAAGTAGTATAGTTAACAACTGCTGAATCAGAATGGAAGAATGTACAATGTAACATATTTATATGAGATATGAATATCTCTCGGGTTTTACCTACCCGTTAAAATATTTTTCACAATTACAAAAGAGAAGATATACGTTCATATATGTATTCTTCAGATGTAATCATGATTTTAATGAGTTAATATAATATTAAACTCATTTGATTTGCTGTTGAAACGAGAATAAATAATCTCCAAAACCTTTGAGATTTCATAATTGTCGTGAAATATTTCGCTAATGAAGTTATGAATCAATACTTCATCATTCATTATTATTGATATACTTCGGTATATGATGTTGGTGCTCGTGGAATTCTTGTGAAATTCATAAGGCACTAATGATGTTTTCTAGAAAGTTTCGAGTACATCGAAAATTAAAGTATACAATCAATCATGTATTTGAGTAATACACTTGGTTTATTACGAAATGGAGTTTATTGTGTTGAAGCAATTATTAACGATTGTTAAGTTATTAACAAAAGATGTACATCATAGCATATTATGATATGAATTAACCATGTAGTACATACTAGTTAAGATTCACACGTAATAGCTTAGTACGAAAAGATTTATTATTGTTCCAATCTATATATATAAAGTATACATATGTAATTCTTCAGGAAGAATGAGTCAATACATCTTAACTCATTATTACTAATATTCCTTGGTATCTATGGGGTGTATGATGTTGATGTTTGAGGTACTGAGTGTGATGTTGAGGCGTGGAATGCGGATGTTGTCGTTGGTGAAGCTGGTGATGTTGGTGGTGATGCCGATGGTACTGGTGGTACTGGTTATGCTGCTGGTGCTGCTGCTGGTGTTTGTAGGTTTCGCACCATATTCTCCAGAGCCACTACTCGAGCGCGAAGCTCGTTGACTTCTTCTATTATTCCGGGATGATTGGCGGTTCGGACAAGTGGATGAATAAGATCTAAAATTTTATATATTATATATTCGTGACTGGATATCCTGGAAATGAGGGTGAAAATAGAGTTCCGAACGGGTTCGCCAGTAAGTGCTTCAGGTTCTTCACCAAGAGGTGAATTCGGTTGGTGGAAGGGATCACCTTATTCTTGTCTCCATTGATTAAGTTTACTACGAACCCATCCCCAATTCATCCAAAATAGATGATGGCTGATTGGTTCGTTCATTCTGGTTACGCTGCCATTGGAGCTCGAAGAGTTCGAGGAATCCATATTATGTATTTGGAATAGGGTTTTTGATATGAGATTAGTGTTGAATACTGGATGATATATTCGTCTCCTCGAATACGTGTATATAGCAAAAAGATTTCCGTAATTTACGGTGGGAATTTAGGAAAAGTGTTAGACAAAATCTATTGGGATAGATACGATAAGATATAATAAGATATGATGTGTCTATACTTTAATAATGGTAGTATGACGTGTCGAGATCATAAAGTGATAAGTATGTAATCTAATAATCTTTTGATTAAAGACTTTCAATTCGTATACTGTGATAGCCCGATGACATTTTTCGATTCGCAAACCGATGCATGAAGGCATAAGGCATATAGGTACGTGATATAATAGGGAGTTATATACGTTTGATTGTGAGTAGTAACAATTATAAGAGTTTCAAAATCATGGATAATATTTCATGTAATACATATGTAATACACATAACCATGATAGATGACTTATGAATGTCAAGAATTTCTGAAATCATTGTGTCGCATTTAGATGTGGTGGTGTAATTGGATAGTACTCAGGAAAGTGAGTAGAGTTCTTAGATTAGCTCGGCATTCTAAGATAAGTAAAGTTTCTAAAGTATAGTGTAGAATTTAACAGTTAAAGGCAACAATTAAAGGCACTATGGTCAAGGAAAGTTGTAGTCCTACATTAGGAAAGAGACTTTGATTAGAATCTTTAAGTCAAGTTTGGTAAAGCATGATTGTTAAGATTATAAGGCAATCCTAAATGCTTTAAGTCTAAGGCAGGAAAGGTTATAGTTTCCTAGATTGCTAAGGCACCCTAGCTAGCAAGTAAGGCACACATAAAAATGCAATCCTGGTTCTCTATAACAGCCTGGTTATGCTCTGATACCAATCTGTAACGTCCTCCCAATAGGGTCTGGAAGAAACGTTACTAATATCAAATAAACCAACATATTATAATACGAGAACAATACTAAATGATAAAATTAACTGGAATGAGTACGCAGCGGAAAATGAAATGTCGTTACAAAAGAAATATGTAATTGTTTAAATGCAGTAGTAATAAATGCGATAATCTCTTGATCCTATGTCCAAGTAGCATCACATAAGCAGTAGATAGGAAAGCTTGAATTAAACATTACCTGAGACAAAACATGCTAAAGTGTCAACCAAAAAGGTTGAGTGAAGTTCATAGGTTTAACAAAAGTAGTTATCGTTGTTTTTAGACCACAAGATTTAGTTGTAAAGTTGATCTCCCGCAGGATCAAAAAGTAGATCTCGCAGATCCAAAAGTTATGCCAGTGCGTGATATTTAGACTAAACATTCAAGTTTGCCCCATGACAAGTTGTGTCTGTCCTTGTCGGTTTAATTTCATTATCAAGTAATACAAAGACTTAGTCAAATGTATCGGGGACGTTACTCCTGATAGGCCTACCCCCAATAATTAAGCATGCCGCAGCAATTAAAAATATCACTGTAGGGACTTAGTTGGACATAACCGGGTATAGCATAGTTTTAACAGTTGGTACTGATATTTAGACTAGACTTTCAAGTTTACCTGTGTCAAGTTATCATTTATACTTGTCGGTTGGGGGCTTGCTGGTCATAGCCTAACATATCATAGTTTAATAGTAGATACGTGTAAGTACTGATATTTAGACTAGACTTTCAAGTTTACCCCGTAACAAGTTATCGTTTATACTTATCGGTTGGGGGCTTGCTGGTCATAGCCCAACATATCACAGTTTAATAGTTAATACGTGTAAAACAGTTATAAAAGTTGTGCATGTATTCTCACCCCAAAAGTTATAAAACAGTTATGAAACAGTAAAAAGTGGGGCTATGAATTCACCTTAGTAAGTAGAGAGAGAGAGAGTTATTCCTCGGAATAAAGAGTTGAACGAGTGAGCAGGAAAGTCAACCTATTGACATTTAAGAGTAGTTAAGTGTTTTGCCCATGTTTAAGTTTAAGTATGTGTTTAAGTATAGTTTGTTTTACTAAGTTTCTATTCCTAGTAAGTTACTATTTTTATAAAGTTTCCATTTTTAGAAAGTTTCTTATTTTACTAAGTTTCTATGACTAGAGAGTTTCTACTTTTATGAGTGTTTTCCATTTTAGGATACTTGCTGTATTAGATAAGCTTCCAATCACCCCTTTCCCTTCGAATGGCTAATTTAGATCTAGGGGCTTGAGCCATAGGACCCTTTAAATCGGAAATCCAAACCCTCTGCCTAGAATCTCGTAGAAACCATTCGTCAAGAAAGTTCGAAGATCTATACATCTCTAATACATATCCCAAAATGTTTTTGTGCTACAATATAAGTAGTAGGTTATAGGTGCTAGTAATAGTAATAGTGTATACATGTTAAGTACTAGTATAAGTAGTATTAGGGTTTAAGGTTTTAATATGTATATGTATATATAATTCGTATATATATGTATATATATATAAAAATATATATTTTTTTACATGTATATATGTATATATAAATCTAGGTGTGTTTATGTATATACTTATGAATAACAAGTTTATAATATGAATATGAATTAACAAAGATTAAAGTTTATGTAAATAGTTTAGGGTTTATGTTATACCTTTGAAGATTCAAGATAATTAACAAAGAAAAGATGAACACGATGAAGATAGAAGATCAAATCCTTGAAAATCTTGAAGAACTCCTTGAAGATTCTTGAAGAACACGAAGAACAAGCTTGAAGATCCGAATACCACAAGAGAGGGAGAGGGAGAGATTGTTTTTGAGAGAGGATTTTGGTGTGATTTGTGAATGAGAAACTAGGAGTCTAGGAGTGTTTATATAGTGCAAGTATTAGAGTGTTAGTCAACATAAGGATGTTCTAATTAATGATTTTATTTTGTTTTATAATTTTTAGTCAACAAAAGGTGGTACTAGTTTATAATTAGTCAACATAAGGATGTACTAGTTTATACTTTATTTTTAGTCAACATAAGGATGTAATTGTTTATGATTCTTTAGTCTCATTATTATTACTATTATTATTATTATTATGTTTATTATTATTTTTACATTTACTACATGATAAGTATTATTTTCTTTTTACTAATTCATGACTTGTATTTATTTTTATTTAGTTCCCAATTGTTTTATTATTTATATAAATGTCACTTTTTATTTATTACTTATAGATTAATAGTTATAAATAATATTATTGAAATGCATAAATTTTAATTAGCAGTGAGTGTCGAATAAAAGTTTATTATTTGGTCAACGTTAAATTGATTGTGTATATAACAACCCTTAAATAATTAATACGTATAGTCAGACAGTAAACCCTAGGGTCATTTCAGTAATTTCAGAAGTCAAAAAGTGAGGGTTGTTATAATTTCCTTCCTAGAACATTAACAATGTTCATTCCGAAATTCATATCTGTGAATTCTGGACCATTACAAGCGGTGCTTAATCGCAAGAAGAAGAAACGAAAGGACAAAACTCCGAAATAGAAATTGGGGTATAAATTGCAGCAAATAAAAGAGAGCATTAACTGTGAATGATAATAATTATAGAAGACAGAAGCAGAGACTTTGAAATATAAGGGAACATATAAAGCCCAACGACAAACCAGAAATTATAAACCATATATATCGATGCATATAGCAATATAAAGACACGGGAGAACTAGAAACACTATAAACCCAAGAGTATAGTAGAAGTAAATAGATTCTTCCGGCGGTAGATGAAAAAGAAGAATGACCGATATGAAAGTTAGAAGTATATTGAGAATTAGAACTGGATGGAGCATATTGATGAATACTTTAAAATATAAGTTGAGGGGGAAAGAATAGAAGGTGATGAAACATGACTAGGAACTTAGAAATCAATAGATTTAACTCACACAATGGCGGAATAAGTGAATCAAACCCTCTAGTGAATAGGTTAAGTTTTTTTTTAATTAATTTAGTCAAACCACAACTAAATCAAGTGTGATTAGATCAACACCTAGAGCTATTATTCACCACCTTGGTGATTTGGACTGAGAGAGAGAATCGGAGGAGCTCACTAGATCTGAGTGTGTGTAACAAATGAGAGGCTTAACCTAAAATGAAGAACATAAGACTTTATATACCACTGCTGTTGACTCACCCATACGATTCATTCATCACACGTACGAGTTGGCTTCATCAGCCGTACGGGTGATCACTCACTAGTGTCTTCTCATTTAGGTTGTAATTGTGACTTAGCTCAGCATCAACCGTGCGTATGAGCTTGTCAGCCGTACTAGTGAGGCTTCACTCGTACGTCTGACTAAGTCTAACATAGTCAAACATCTAAATCTCGTTCCTGCAGTTCCTGTAACCACATACAAACATGGATAGGATAATAACGAGCAATCATGGTGGCCTGTAAACTGTTGTACCTGCAATGGACGTGGGTAGATGTCTAGGGACTTGCATAAAATGCATCAACAGAAGGTGTGAGTTGTAAGGAAATGTAGGAGGTGAATTTATAAGAAAATCTCTGAAAGAACAATTAAAATGGACGATCACATTTAAAGAGGATCCTAATTCCCTTGAGTACCGGAGAGTCAAATCTTATTAAGAAGATTTTCTTCAAATCCCTTAAAATCTGGGAATCAATCATATCTACGTCAAATGATAAGATGAATCTACACTTACTCATTTCACTCTTCTATGTTAGCTTCATTCGTACTCTTCATATAAATGGATTGTTTATCCAAATTATTCGCTGATGATAAAACTCTAATTTTCAGCCCGTATGCATCATGAAAACATACTTATTATCATTCACGACCTTTCCACTCAAATTTCGGGACGAAATTTCTTTAACGGGTAGGTACTGTGACAACCCGGAAATTTCCAACCAAATTTAAACTTTAATCTTTATATGTTTCCGACACGATAAGCAATATTTGTTAAGTTAAATTTCAAGAATTTTAAACTATGTTCATACATTCATTCAACCTCGACCAAGTTCCAACGATTCACGAACCATTAAACGAATATGATTATATATGTATATGTGTATATATATTATAACTTGAAACGTAAACAAAATATTAGATTAAATACTTTATATGATTGTATCTGTTTCAAAATGTTTATCAATGGAATTAGAAGATAAGATCAAATTATTGAATTATCAGATGTATTGAATTATGATTACAAATCTCTGTTGAAAGGCCCACGTTGATTTGAGAAATCTTTCCATTTTAACAATATTCGGAAAATGGTAAAGTGATTTATAAATAAGAACAAATTGTCAATCATTGAGAACTAGACAAAGGATAGTGGAAGATTGAATCTCATAAAGACTCGATTGATCTATTTAGTTTCAAACGTACAAAAACGTTTTCAGTTTAAAAAGAACTTTATTATTAAAACGTATATAACTTTTATAAATATCTAGAACCACTTTTGACAACTCATTACTTAACTAGTATGATAAAGATAACGATATTTATATTTTATTTTATTAAACGATTTAAATTAATATTATATATATTTATACGCGTATTATACGTACATAGTTTTATACTTTTACTATACTTAAACTTTACCTCTACTTTATTTTTACTTTACTTTAACTTTAATAATTCACTTTAATAATTCATACTTTAATAATTCACTTTAATAATTCATACTTTAATAATTCACTTTAATAATTCATACTTTAATAATTCACTTTAATAATTCATACTTTAATAATTCACTTTAATAATTCATACTTTAATAATTCACTTTAATAATTCAAAAATCTATTATAAATAGAATTCATTAGGTTTCATTATTTCATAGAAACTTGAAAATATTTTTCTCTAAACTCTCTCAATCGATTTACATATATATATTTACTCCGTATTATTTCAAGATATTATTAGTATACATAAAATATTACGACGGAGTGCTGTCCGAGTGATTTCGAAATTGTTTTTCGAGTAGGATAGGATTAAGGAAATTATGGGTTATAGCTATGGAGGTGATTGAGTATGGTTCATGGGTATGCTCGTGAGGTCAATATAGTGTTTATCATTTCCGTTGCGTCTACGTACCTTTCCTGCAATATTGAATCTCAATATTGATACGTGAGTACTCATAATTTAACTTTTACATACTAATAGTGTATCCCTGACTAGTGCTCGAGTATTTAGGATTATTGCATGCTTGTACTTTTGATATTGCCCTTAGACAGGTTAGGTTGAATCTTGAATTAGTTACACTTGCGGTTGAGATAAGGTATAAGATATGCATGTCCTTGGAAAGCTAGCGAAAAATTAAGAACTTTTCCTTTAGATATCGAATGGTTTCGATGAACGGATTAGAAGTTATAATCAATTGAATTTTCGATATTTTTATTAAAAATGATTATTATTATCATCGTTCTAGTTTTATCTTATTATTATCATTATTATTATCTTTATCAATAAAAGGAATTTATCATTAAAAATTGTTATTTTTTTTATTATTACTATCGTTATTATCGTTAAAGTTATAATTAGTATTATTATTATTATCCAATTATTATTATTATTATTATTATTAGTATTACTATTATTATTATTATTATTTTCATTATTAATATATATATATCATTATTTAAAAATGGTTATTGTTATTGTTATTATTATTATTACTATATTATCATTAAGATAATTATTAGTATTATCGTTAATAATGTTATAGTAACTATCATTATTAATATTAGTGTAATTAAAACATATATTTGTAACACCTAATTATTTTGATTACTATTATTATCATTATTATGAACACGATATAAAAGACGATTAAAAGCTATTAGACGAAACGATTAGGAAATAATGAGTAAGAGTATCATGATGAAATTAAAATATTATAAGATATTGATTTAGATAAAATTATCGTTCTTATTATTTTTATCATTACTATTATTATTAAAAGTATCGTTAGTATTAAAACTATCATTTTAACAAAAATTATCATTTAATAGAAATGTCATTGTTACTATAAATTATTATTATTATTATTATTTTAAATAGAATTATTATTTTAAAGATAATATTAAAAATTATCGTAAATATTAAAGTTATCATAATTAGAATTATCGTTTTATCA
Organism: Rutidosis leptorrhynchoides; assembly: GCF_046630445.1. NCBI lineage: Eukaryota > Viridiplantae > Streptophyta > Magnoliopsida > Asterales > Asteraceae > Rutidosis > Rutidosis leptorrhynchoides. The sequence goes on from NC_092340.1 coordinate 209,054,377, forward strand.
TAATGTCATCTTAGTAATTATAAATATTGATATTTTTATAATAATAAGTATTATTACAAAATAATACAACTTTTACTTACTATCATTATAGATATTATTTTATCAAATAAATATGTGATACAAACATATTTTACTACGTGTAATAACTTACTTTAATAATACCTATCATATTATCTTTATGATATTAAATGAACCTGGCCTATAAATTTTATTACTTAATATATATAAAAGTATATTTTATTATATAAATTTAATATAAAATTTTATTTATTAATAAATAAATTATATTATTTACTCTAATAAATCTTTTAAAAATATTTAAAAATATAAAACAACGATATTTAAACTATATATTAATCATGTAAAGATTTTTGGAAATTATTTTGAGTCAAATTTACTTTTGTTGACTTTTGCATATTAGTCTCGAGCATTAGGATTGTGGTACACTATGACTTGACCTAATTTGTTAGACAAATATTGACCAACACATAAATATATATAATTAATTTAGGTTCGTGAATCCGAGGCCAACCTTGCACTTGTTCAATGACGTTATATGTATTTTTACTACGAAATATAGTATGGTGAGTTTCATTTGTCTTTTTACCCTTTATATTTTTGGGACTAAGAATACATGCGCTTTTATAAATGTTTGACAAAATAGACACAAGTAATTGAAACTACATTCTATGGTTGAATTATCGAAATCGAATATGCCCCTTTTTATTAAAGTCTGGTAATCTAAGAATTAGGGAACAGACACCCTAATTGACGCGAATCCTAAAGATAGATCTATTGGGCCTAACAAACCCCATCCAAAGTACCGGATGCTTTAGTACTTCGAAATTTATATCATGTCCGAAGGAGGATCCGGGAATGATAGGGGATATTCTTATATGTATCTAGTTAATGTCGATTACCAGGTGTTCACCATATGAATGATTATTTTTGTCTCTATGCATGGGACGTATATTTATGAGAACTGGAAATGAAATTCTTGTGGTCTATTAAAATGATGGAAATAAATGATTATGATAAACTAATGAACTCACCAACCTTTTGGTTGACACTTTAAAGCAAGTTTATTCTCAGGTGTTAAAGAAATCTTCCGCTGTGCATTTGCTCATTTTAAAGATATTACTTGGAGTCTTTCATAGCATATTTCGAAGAACGTTGCATTCGAGTCATTGAGTTCATCAAAGATTATTATTAAATCAATTTATAGTTGGATAGTGGATATTATGAAATGGTATGCATGCCTGTCAATTTTCGATGTAAAGAAAGTTTGTCTTTTAAAAACGAATGCAATGTTTGTAAAATGTATCATATAGAGGTTAAATACCTCGCAATGTAATCAACTATTGTGAATCGTTTATAATGTATATGAACGGGTCCTTTCACTGTAAGATATTCATACTTTGTTATATGCATTCGTCATCAAATTAATGAGGAATAATAATTATGAAGTATTTTTGAAGAGTGATTACAAAATAATCTTTCCGCCATACGCTTTCCGTCATAAAGTATATGAGGAAGAATTTTTTGAAATATTACATAAATATTAGTTATGAGTTAGTGACTTGTCCGTCATACGCCTTCCGTCATAAAGTATATGAGGAAGAATTGCTAAATATTTTTGCCTTTATATATAAAATATAGAACTTCGTTCTGTGAAGTAAGTTTTTTATAATGTGTGTCATGACAAGTATCTGAGTTTTGTATCATGCCTCGGTGCGTTCTAGTAAAACTTTAAACGTTTTCTAGCCGATCCCTTGTGCCTTTTGCTGGCCGGCACAAAAGCTTCCGCCATCGGAGGTGTTTTAAAAATACACTCCTTCTGTGGGCAGGTTATAAATGTAATGTTTTACATTTGTCACAGGCAGTACTTTGTTTAAGAAAAATATAAAATTTATTGTTCGGTACTGTGCAGTACATAAACGATTGATGATGAATTTAGGTGGATCAAGCCTAATTAGTACGCCATGAATGTTTAATGTCTGCAATTGCTAACATATGCACTATAAAATAACCACAATGGTTCACAGTAAATTGATAAACGTTGCTCTTCATATAATGCGAAAATATGTTCTTCAAATGCCAAACATGTGTATTTTGGCATGAATACAATGATTGTAAAAGACAATGTCTTCATAAAAATGCTAAGGAACTGCTCTGATAATAAACTTTTGTTCTTGATAACATGCTGAGATTTGCTTCTTCACACGCCGAGCGCCCAGCGCTATCCGGCCTACACACTTGATTATGGAATGAAAAACTCCTGAACCTCATCATCACTAAACAACCGACCATGCTTTCTCCGGTTTACGTTGCCTTCTGGTAAGTTCACAAATGTGGATCTCTCCCTAGCCGGTGCCACATACTGTGAATGTATGGCGGCTACTCCGTTAGGAGTTAGGAACCTGATCTCTGCATGAGCTGTCGATGTTATTACTCTGAATTTAACCAACACTGCCCTTCCAAAAAGGACATTAAATCGAGAATTGCCATCTATGATTGTGAAATCGATTGTTTCTGTTCTCAACAATGGGAATGTGCCCATAACAACTTCCAAACGAATCTGCCCCATGGCATTTACCGGTGCTCCCGTTAATCCAGAAACTTTCAACCTCGTTTGCCTAGCTCTGCCCTGCACATGCCTTGGAAAAGTCTTCAAGCAATGCCAGTAAATGATGTCAGCTTCACTTCCCGTATCTGTGTAGATACAGTTGACAAACTTATTTGCTATCTCTACTGAAATGATCACTGGTTGGATGGACAACGCCCAATTTTGAATTGGTTGAAAGATAATTGGAGCATATCTCCAGCTGTCCAAATTGCTGTTTGATGATTCACCTTCTTCATAATGACTGTCGTTGATCCAAACCATCCTGATTACAACTTCTGGAGTTGGCTCACGCTCTGTGACCCGGTCTCCGTACTACGGTTGGTTCCGATTATCTCTTCCACCATGCTGCTCTATTCTGTTCTCTCCACGGCATCCTCTGTTACCATCATTCCTTTGCCACGCGAATTTCCTGCGAGGATCATTCCTCCTGTACTGTTTGCCAGGCAACAAATGATTCAGCTCTCCTGCCTTGATTTTCGCTATAATTTCTCTCATCAAAGATTTGTAATTGTCCGTATCATGGCCCCAAGCTTCATGAAAATCACACCACAACTCACTTTTTGGACCCTCCCTTTCCTCCATAGGTGCTGAAGCATTGAAAGTGGTCCGAATTGGTTCAGTGAAGAGGATATCTTTTGGAGTTTTGGTAAGCGCCATTATCAACGGGTGCCTTTCTATTGGCCTTCTGTTATGGTGAAAATCATTAGGGTGATTGTTTCCTCTCCATCCTCCATTTGAATTATCATTCCTTCTCTGATTTCTGTCAAAATACCGCCCTCCGTTGTGCGGCTTGCTACTGCTGCCAGTATCAAACTTGTTCAACCCACGCTCACCAGCTCGAACATGCCTCTGTGCAACCTCCAAAGCCTGATTCAATGTTTTTGGCAAGTCATACCGTAATGCATGAACAAGTGCACTAAACCGCCGATGGTCCAGACAGAAAATGAAACTAGATACAAGCTGTGATTCTGGACAATCAGGGATCTTCTGTGCTTCAAGTGTATAACGCTTCATAAAATTGCTTAAAGATTCGTTATGATGCATTGTGATCTCGTGTGCATCAAGATGTGTCAGAGTACAGCTCCGGAGATTTTGGTATTGCATCACAAATTTTGCTCTCAAATCAAGAAAACTGGTAATACTCCTTGGTGGCAAACTAGCAAACCATTCGCGTGCCATTTTCTGCAGTACCATAGGAAACATATGGCACGCAGTTTCATCCTCCCAATGCTGCAACCTCATAACACCTTCAAACATAGTCAGAAAATCTTCCGGATCCGTTGTGCCATCATAAACTCCAATTGTTGGTATAGCAAGATTTCTGGGCAATGGATAATTAGCAATTCGATCAATGAAACACTGTGTAGATTCTGTCATGGCTGGTGGCTTGGTGGCTTGCTCTCCAGTAATGAGGGCAAAGAAATTGTCCACGGCCACAGCACGGACGGCGGGCTGCGCTAAGCGTTGCTTATATTTTGCCGGAGCTGTCTGCTTAAGAATGTCATTTAAAAGCAACACTGCTTGCTTCTCTGACATGAACTCATCTTTGTCAATTTCATCATCAGAGTCATTATTATCATAGCTCAGGTCGTTATCATCCCCAGAATCATCAATAAGACTGCCTAGCTTGTCGAGTAGCCTAGATAACTTGTATTTTGATATAGATTGCCTTTTCATTATTTGCTTGTCTTTGCCATCCGCCATCCGCCATCCGCTGAAAAGGTATAAATGATGGACATCGCCGTGGTTGCATCAATGGTCGTCGATCTGGATTAGTAACAAAATTTGGAAGTCTTTCTGCACTTTTGGTTGTCGTTTCTTCGATTACTGGCCTTTTCTCCGAATTAGTTGCCAAATGTTTAAGCCTTTCTGCAGTTTCAGCAATTGTTTCTTCAATCGTACCATCTAGTGGCGGAAAGGGTACATCTTCAACAGTTATCATGTCGTCAATTGATGGATTGTTGACTGCTTCAAGTACAAATGGAGCTTCACTTGTTTTTGTTCCTTTTCCGTTTCGTGTGTTCTTTGCATTAGTGGATGGCGCCATTGTTAACACCTATTTCCTTATGAGGTAAGGCTTAGTGTGTCAACAAGATACTAGAAGTAATCTAGCTTTAGGAGGGCGGAGTGTTGCCGATTGATTTTTACCCTTGGGAAATAATCCCTGCAGACCCGGTACACAAGTGTAGAAACTTGTGGGGTGGCTTAATCAATCTGTCGTCCATAGAGCGTAAAAGTGCTAGCCGAATGACTTCTAGTGAGAGAAAGTAGAGAGAGAAAGAGAAGTGAAGTCTCAGCTCTCAAAATTGTCAGAATGTCTGTACTGTGTAAAATGACGACCCAAGGGTTCTATTTATAGTGTCAGATCCACCAGATTTTTCGGGGACACGTGTCAGATGATGATACGTTCTGTTATTCATGATCCAAAATTTATGCTGAAGGTGGCGTTCTCCGGCCAGGGCTTATGTGCTAGGCGGCCTTCAGGGCTTACGCATGACGGAGCAGCCTGCACAGCGGAGAACGTTGGACGGACAACTCTACAAAACTGTTGTTTCCAGCCTTCCTGATGCTACTTTTATGCAACCATTATGCCTTTTATGTGTGTATACGATAGGATACACCATTAAGTCCCCCCAGTTTAATGACTTAAGCATTTGAAAAATGATTAAGTTGTTAAACTTTTAATAACTCATGCCAAACCAGCCTGTTCATTGCCCACTTGCATCGGGGATAACATTTTAGGCATTAAATGCAGACGAATTTTACTGACGCTGTTATGATTAATTTTTTACGGCTGAGATCCTCCACGCGCCTCCAGCTGTAAAAAGTGTTATTTCGTACCCTACGTTTAAACGCACCCATACACGTGTCTCAATCATGGCCATAAAAATTGCACCGATGAACCCCTATAAAAACCGTCATAACCCTTTTACCATCACTTTTTTACTTTTGCCAAGATCTAAAAAGCACATTTCTCCCCCAAAGCTTCATCGCCTTCTTCAATCTTCAACTTTTTAAGGTTTACTGTTTTCCAAGGTCAGTACACTCCATCTTACTACTATTTTCTTCTTGTTGGTATCTTTTACTGTATTATCATGGCTTCTACTCCAAGTACTGGCCAAGAACATGCAAAGCCGTCTTCGTCAAATACCGCTGACATTCCAGAAGTTAGCACGATGGCTTCATCATTGATAAGTGAATATTTAGATGGCTTAAAGATTGCCTTCCGCCATCTCAATCAATACAACCCTGTTCTTCCCACCAACAGACAAACTGCTGACAACCCTCCTGAGGGAAAAATTACTTTATACGCTTTACAAATTACCCACGGCAACCTCCGTGTTCCCCTTACTAACTTTCTTCTTCGCCTTCTTAGATATTATAAGGCCTGTCTTAGTCAGATGCATCCCCATGGCCTTCAAAAAATCATCCTTTTTGAAATGTACTGCAATGCTATTAATATAAAGCCTCGCATTAAAGTTTTTATCTCTTTGTTTAGAATTCGCACAATTAGTGACTGCTGGCTTACTATTGATAGTAAGAAAAATAATCATTTTGTTGGTACGAATAGAGTTTCAAATTTGAAGGACTGGAAAAGTCCATTTTTCTTTGTTGATGAGACTGTTATTCCGGAGGAGTAATCCGTTGTCCGGGAATGGGGTGCTATTGATCCTGGTGTGGGAAAGGGTGTTAAGATTTCTCCCGCAGAGCAGCGGATAGTAAATAGCTTGAAAGAGCTCCGCCTTCCGCCCAAATCATACGAAAGGTATGAGGGAATTCTTGTGCTGTGCAAAGTGAGTCAAGAATGGCCGAGCAATTCTGTGCCAGTACTCCGTGAGAAAAACCAGGGTAGGATGGGATATGATCATCCTACTGTATATAAATGCATGTCTATTGTTTGTCACATTTGCTTATATTGTTGTTTATGTTTTTGCAGCCAACTCCGTGATGCAGGTTCGTTCTGCTCTCTTATCCGTTGATCTTGATGATGACGTGGAGGTCACTGCTCGTGACAAAACTGCTGAAGAGCTAGAGGCAGAGAGAGCTGCAGCTGAGGCTAAAGCTGCTGAAAAGGGTGAAGGAGTAATTGTTAGCTGCTCTGATAGTGAGTCCGGGTCTGAACGAACAGACACTGAACGGACTGCGGAGGATACCACCATCGCCGATCAACAAACATCAGGTTCAGTTGACATCACGGGTGAAACTAACCCCACTCCTCCTCCAACCCAAAAGACAAGAAAGAAGAGCATAGGCTATAAAAGGGCGAAGAGTACAGAGGAGGGCAAAAAGCAGAAACGCAGAAGAAGTATGCCCATTCTGCTCGCACACATTTTTTTTTAACTGTTATATTTATTCATAATGCTAATTTGTTTTTGTTAGTGATTTTAGCAGAATCTGATGATAGCCAAGGGAAGGCTACTGAGGGCGGTGAACGGGTGCCGGAGGAAAATCTTGAAAGTGAAGGAGAGAACGGCCTGAAAACTCCTGATCCAAACTTTACTCCATTCGAGGAATCTGAATTTCATGAAGATAGGCTGGAAGGCAACTTTGCTTATCATTCTCCTCCTCCTAATATCACTAACCTAGCTATCACATCCTCCAATGTTCAAGAGCCAACTCTTCCTGCTCATGTAAGGGCATTGCAGGCCATCATTGCAAACCCTGCTACTAAGGATAAAGAATTTGCAACTCTTTTTCAGGTATGAATGATAAGACCATCTGTATGTATATGCATGTAATTTATTGATGTGAGTTGCCTAAAATTACTCATAAAATTTTTTCTTGTACAGGGTTGTGTTATCCCTGAGCTGAAACCCCAATTCACCGCTCTCCGCTCTGATCAACTCAGGGAATCAACTATGGCAGCTCATGTACTACTAACCAATCATCTGGACTTTGTGCTGCAACTGCAGAAGCATCAGGAGTCTATTCTTGCTATAGCCCGTTCGATATAACTGAAGGTGCAAATGCTCGTAAGAGAGCTGCTGATGCTGAGTGTGCCTTGAGTGATTCTCAAAAAATAATAAAGGCTAGAGAAGTTGAGCTAAAAAAAGTGCTCAAGATGTCACTGTTGTTCTGCAAGGGGAAAGGGATGCTGAGAAGAAAAGACTTGAAGAGGAGCAGGTGAAAGTAAGCGAGCTGGAGAAGCAGCTGAGTGTAGAGAGGGAAAAATCCGCTGAGCTTCTCCAGAGGGCGGAGGAAGGCGAGGGTAATTTTGCTGAGCTTAAGAAGGGGATACCAGGTGTGATAACGAAGGTGCTTGGATCCACTCTTGTAGAGAAATCCCTACAATGATTACGTTGATGCTATACGCACCCATGCTATTGCTAATGTAATAGATAAACTGACCAGACGCCTTGCTCCAAACATGTCTCTCCCTGCTGCTATTACAAATCTGATGCCTCTTAGAACCCTGGAGAAGGTTGAAGAAGCCAGAGACAGATTGATTAATCTGAAAATAAATGTTTACGATGAAGTATGTAACATAGAAGAGTCATCTGCTCAAGATGTACTCAATATTCAATTTTCATAAACTTGTAACCACTTCATGAGCAGACGTTTGTAATAAACATTGACAACTTTGAATTCCATAAATATGCATTGCCTTCGATGAGCCTATCTCCTTACATACTTGTTTCAATTATTTTGTTGTTTCATGCTTAGAATAAATATGTGATGCGCTGAAGCATATAATAAATTTGCTATGTACAATTGTACACTGTAAAACTGAGCGAAGCACTGTGATAATTATTTAAGGTAATTCGGTTTTGGATGTTTTGCAGTGTTAAGTTCAGCTGAATGAGCAACACTTAAAAAATTTACTTTGTAAACATTATATTTTTAATCATGCTGTAAGATATTCATACTTTGTTATATGCATTCGTCATCAAATTAATGAGGAATAATAATTATGAAGTATTTTTGAAGAGTGATTACAAAATAATCTTTCCGCCATACACTTTCCGTCATAAAGTATATGAGGAAGAATTTTTTGAAATATTACATAAATATTAGTTATAAGTTACTGACTTGTCCGTCATACGCCTTCCGTCATAAAGTATATGAGGAAGAATTGCTAAATATTTTTGTCTTTATATATAAAATATAGAACTTCGTTCTATGAAGTAAGTTTTTTATAATGTTTGTCATGACAAGTATCTGAGTTTTGTATCATGCCTCGGTGCGTTCTAGTAAAACTTTAAATGTTTTCTAGCCGATCCCTTGTGCCTTTTGCTGGCCGGCACAAAAGCTTCCGCTATCGGAGGTATTTTAAAAATACACTCCTTCTGTGGGCAGGTTATAAATGTAATGTTTTACATTTGTCACCGGCAGCACTTTGTTTAAGAAAAATATAAAATTTATTATTCGGTACTGTGCAGTACATAAACGATTGATGACGAATTTAGGTGGATCAAGCCTAATTAGTACGACATGAATGTTTAATGTATGCAATTGCTAACATATGCACTGTAAAATAACCACAATGGTTCACAGTATATTGATAAACGTTGCCCTTCATATAATGCGAAAATATGTTCTTCAAATGCCAAACATGTGTATTTTGGCATGAATACAATGATTGTAAAAGACAATGTCTTCATAAAAATGCTAAAAAACTGCTCTGATAATAAACTTTTGTTCTTGATAACATGCTGAGATTTGCTTCTTCACACGCTGAGCGCCCAGCGCTATCCGGCCTACACACTTGATTATGGAATGAAAAACTCCTGAACCTCATCATCACTAAACAACCAACCATGCTTTCTCCGGTTTACGTTGCCTTCTGGTAAGTTCACAAATGTGGATCTCTCCCTAGCCGGTGCCACATACTGTGAATGTATGGCGGCTACTCCGTTAGGAGTTGGGAACCTGATCTCTGCATGAGCTGTCGATGTTATTGCTCCGAATTTAGCCAACGCTGCCCTTCCAAAAAGGTCATTAAATCGAGAATTGCCATCTATGATTGTGAAATCGATTGTTTCTGTTCTCAACAATGGGAATGTACCCATAACAACTTCCAAACGAATCTGCCCCATGGCATTTACCGGTGCTCCCGTTAATCCAGAAACTTTCAACCTCGTTTGCCTAGCTCTGCCCTGCACATGCCTGGGAAAAGTCTTAAAGCAATGCCAGTAAATGATGTCAGCTTCACTTCCCGTATCTGTGTAGATACAGTTGTCAAACTTATTCGCTATCTCTGCTGAAATGATCACTGGTTGGATGGACAACGCCCAATTCTGAATTGGTTGAAAGATAATTGGAGCATATCTCCAGCTGCCCAAATTGCTGTTTGATGATTCACCTTCTTCATAATGACTGTCGTTGGTCCAAACCATCCTGATTACAACTTCTGGAGTTGGCTCACACTCTGTGACCCGGTCTCCATACTGCGGTTTGTTCCGATTATCTCTTCCACCATGCTGCTCTCTTCTGTTCTCTCCACGGCGTCCTCTGTTACCATCATTCCTTTGCCACGCGAATTTCCTGCGAGGATCATTCCTCCTGTACTGTTTGCCAGGCAACAAATGATTCAGCTCTCCTGCCTTGATTTTCGCTATAATTTCTCTCATCAAAGATTTGCAATTATCCGTATCATGGCCCCAAGCTTCATGAAAATCACACCACAACTCACTTTTTGGACCCTCCCTTTCCTCCATAGGTGCTGGAGCATTGAAAGTGGTCCGAATTGGTTCAGTGAAGAGGATCTCTTTCGGAGTTTTGGTAAGCGCCATTATCAACGGGTGCCTTTCTATTAGCCTTCTGTTTGAAATTTCCCATTCTTATTGATTAAAAACGTTCCATATTAATTGATTTCGTTGTGAGGTTTTGACCTCTATATGAGACGTTTTTCAAAGACTGCATTCATTTTAAAACAAACCATAACCTTTATTTCATCAATAAAGGTTTAAAAAGCTTTACGTAGATTATCAAATAATGATAATCTAAAATATCCTGTTTACACACGACCATTATGTAGTGACCCGAACTTTTCCATGTTTATATATATTAATTGAGATTGATATTTACATGATTAAATGTTTCCAACATGTTAAGCAATCAAACTTGTTAAGACTTGATTAATTGAAATAGGTTTCATATAGACAATTGACCACCCAAGTTGACCGGTGATTCACGAACGTTAAAACTTGTAAAAACTATACGATGACATATATATGGTTATATATATAGTTAACATGATTTTATTATAAGTATGTATCTCATTAGGTATTTTAACAATGAGTTATATACATAAAAATGAGACTATTAATTTAAGAAACTCAAAAACGATATATATAACGATTATCGTTATAACAACGTCTTACTAGGTACATATGAATCATATTAAGATATTGATACACTTGGTTAATTATGTTAAATGATAAGTAAATATATTATTAAGTGTATTAACAATGAAATACATATGTAAAAATAAGACTACTAACTTAATGATTTCGAAACGAGACATATATGTAACGATTATCGTTGTAACGACATTTAACTGTATATACATCATACTAAGATATATTATATATCATAATATCATGATAATATAACAATTTAAAATCTCATTTGATATTATAAACATTGGGTTAACAACATTTAACAAGATCGTTAACCTAAAGGTTTCAAAACAACACTTACATGTAACGACTAACGATGACTTAACGACTCAGTTAAAATGTATATACATGTAGTGTTTTAATATGTATTTATACACTTTTGAAAGACTTCAATACACTTATCAAAATACTTCTACTTAACAAAAATGCTTACAATTACATTCTCGTTCAGTTTCATCAACAATTCTACTCGTGTGCACCCGTATTCGTACTCGTACAATACACAGCTTTTAGATGTATGTACTATTGGTATATACACTCCAATGATCAGCTCTTAGCAGCCCATGTGAGTCACCTAACACATGTGGGAACCATCATTTGGCAACTAGCATGAAATATCTCATAAAATTACAAAAATATGAGTAATCATTCATGACTTATTTACATGAAAACAAAATTACATATCCTTTATATCTAATCCATACACCAACGACCAAAAACACCTACAAACACTTTCATTCTTCAATTTTCTTCATCTAATTGATCTCTCTCAAGTTCTATCTTCAAGTTCCAAGTGTTCTTCATAAATTCTACAAGTTCTAGTTACATAAAATCAAGAATACTTTCAAGTTTGCTAGCTCACTTCCAATCTTGTAAGGTGATCATCCAACCTTAAGAAATCTTTGTTTCTTACAGTAGGTTATCATTCTAATACAAGGTAATAATCATATTAAAACTTTGGTTCAATTTCTATAACTATAACAATCTTATTTCAAGTGATGATCTTACTTGAACTTGTTTTCGTGTCATGATTCTGCTTCAAGAACTTCGAGCCATCCAAGGATCCGTTGAAGCTAGATCCATTTCTCTCTTTTCTAGTAGGTTTATACAAGGAACTTAAGGTAGTAATGATGTTCATAACATCATTCGATTCATACATATAAAGCTATCTTATTCGAAGGTTTAAACTTGTAATCACTAGAACATAGTTTAGTTAATTCTGTTCGCAAACAAAAGTTAATCCTTCTAACTTGACTTTTAAAATCAACTAAACACATGTTCTATATCTATATGATATGCTAACTTAATGATTTAAAACCTGGAAACACGAAAAACACCGTAAAACCGGATTTACGCCGTCGTAGTAACACCGCGGGCTGTTTTGGGTTAGTTAATTAAAAACTATGATAAACTTTGATTTAAAAGTTGTTATTCTGAGAAAATGATTTTTATTATGAACATGAAACTATATCCAAAAATTATGGTTAAACTCAAAGTGGAAGTATGTTTTCTAAAATGGTCATCTCACGTCGTTCTTTCGACTGAAATGACTACCTTTACAAAAACGACTTGTAACTTATTTTTCTGACTATAAACCTATAATTTTTCTGTTTAGATTCATAAAATAGAGTTTAATATGAAACCATAGCAATTTGATTCACTCAAAACGGATTTAAAATGAACAAGTTATGGGTAAAACAAGATTGGATAATTTTTTTAGCTACGTGAAAATTGGTAACAAATCTTTTCCAACCATAACTTAATCAACTTGTATTGTATATTATGTAATCTTGAGATACCATAGACACGTATACAATGTTTCGACCTATCATGTCGACACATCTATATATATTTCGGAACAACCATAGACACTCTATATGTGAATGTTGGAGTTAGCTATACAGGGTTGAGGTTGATTCCAAAATATATATAGTTTGAGTTGTGATCAATACTGAGATATGTATACACTGGGTCGTGGATTGATTCAAGATAATATTTATCGATTTATTTATGTACATCTAACTGTGGACAACTAGTTGTAGGTTACTAACGAGGACAGCTGACTTAATAAACTTAAAACATCAAAATATATTAAAAGTGTTGTAAATATATTTTGAACATACTTTGATATATATGTATATATTGTTATAGGTTCTTGAATCAACCAGTGGCCAAGTCTTACTTCCCGACGAAGTAAAAATCTGTGAAAGTGAGTTATAGTCCCACTTTTAAAATCTAATATTTTTGGGATGAGAATACATGCAGGTTTTATAAATGATTTACAAAATAGACACAAGTACGTGAAACTACATTCTATGGTTGAATTATCGAAATCGAATATGCCCCTTTTTATTAAGTCTAGTAATCTAAGAATTAGGGAACAGACACCCTAATTGACGTGAATCCTAAAGATAGATCTATTGGGCTTAACAAACCCCATCCAAAGTACCGGATGCTTTAGTACTTCGAAATTTATATCATATCCGAAGGATGTCCCGGAATGATGGGGATATTCTTATATATGCATCTTGTTAATGTCGGTTACCAGGTGTTCACCATATGAATGATTTTTATCTCTATGTATGGGATGTGTATTGAAATATGAAATCTTGTGGTCTATTATTATGATTTGATATATATAGGTTAAACCTATAACTCACCAACATTTTTGTTGACGTTTTAAGCATGTTTATTCTCAGGTGATTATTAAGAGCTTCCGCTGTCGCATACTTAAATAAGGACGAGATTTGGAGTCCATGCTTGTATGATATTGTGTAAAAACTGCATTCAAGAAACTTATTTTGTTGTAACATATTTGTATTGTAAACCATTATGTAATGGTCGTGTGTAAACAGGATATTTTAGATTATCATTATTTGATAATCTACGTAAAACTTTTTAAACCTTTATTGATGAAATAAAGGTTATGGTTTGTTTTAAGATGAATGCTGTCTTTGAAAAACGTCTCATATAGAGGTCAAAACCTCGCAACGAAATCAATTAATATGGAACGCTTTTAATCAATAAGAACGGGACATTTCAAGTCAATGGGATTTGTGCTAGAGGTAGATATCTATCACATAATATCAAACGCGTTAAGAGATTAATATATCACATAATATTCACATGTTAAAAATATATAGTTTCCAAAAAAATTTGTTAAGCAATCATTTTTCAAGTAAACACGGTCGAAGTCCAGACTCACTAATGCATCCTAACAAACTCGATAAGACACACTAATGCAAAATTCTGGTTCTCTAAGACCAACGCTCGGATACCAATTGAAATGTCCCATTCTTATTGATTAAAAAAGTTCCATATTAATTAATTTCGTTGCGAGGTTTTGACCTCTATATGAGACGTTTTTCAAAGACTGCATTCATTTTAAAACAAACCATAACCTTTATTTCATCAATAAAGGTTTAAAAAGCTTTACGTAGATTATCAAATAATGATAATCTAAAATATCCCGTTTACATACGACCATTACATAATGGTTTACAATACAAATATGTTACAACAAAATAAGTTTCTTGAATGCAGTTTTTACACAATATTATACAAGCATGGACTCCAAATCTCGTCCTTATTTAAGTATGCGACAGCAGAAGCTCTTAATAATCACCTGAGAATAAACATGCTTAAAACGTCAACAAAAATGTTGGTGAGCTATAGGTTTAACCTATATATTATCAAATCATAATAATAGACCACAAGATTTCATATTTCAATATACATCCCATACATAGAGATAAAAATTATTCATATGGTGAACACCTGGTAATCGACATTAACAAGATGCATATATAAGAATATCCCCATCATTCCGGGACACCCTTCGGATATGATATAAATTTCGAAGTACTAAAGCATCTGGTACTTTGGATGGGGCTTGTTGGGCCCGATAGATCTATCTTTAGGATTCGCGTCAATTAGGGTTTCTGTTCCCTAATTCTTAGATTATCAGACTTAATAAAAAGGGGCATATTCGATTTCGATAATTCAACCATAGAATGTAGTTTCACGTACTTGTGTCTATTTTGTAAATCATTTATAAAACCTGCATGTATTCTCATCCCAAAAATATTAGATTTTAAAAGTGGGACTATAACTCACTTTCACAGATTTTTACTTCGTCGGGAAGTAAGACTTGGCCACTGGTTGATTCACGAACCTATAACAAATATGTACATATATATCAAAGTATGTTCAAAATATATTTACAACACTTTTAATACATTTTGATGTTTTAAGTTTATTAAGTCAGCTGTCCTCGTTAGTAACCTACAACTAGTTGTCCACAGTTAGATGTACAGAAATAAATCGATATATATTATCTTGAATCAATCCACGACCCAGTGTATACATATCTCAGTATTGATCACAACTCAAACTATATATATTTTGGAATCAACCTCAACCCTGTATAGCTAACTCCAACATTCACATATAGAGTGTCTATGGTTGTTCCGAAATATATATAGATGTGTCGACATGATAGGTCGAAACATTGTATACGTGTCTATGGTATCTCAAGATTACATAATATACAATACAAGTTGATTAAGTTATGGTTGGAATAGATTTGTTACCAATTTTCACGTAGCTAAAATGAGAAAAATTATCCAATATTGTTTTACCCATAACTTCTTCATTTTAAATCCGTTTTGAGTGAATCAAATTGCTATGGTTTCATATTGAACTCTATTTTATGAATATAAATAGAAAAAGTATAGGTTTATAGTCGGAAATATAAGTTACAAGTCGTTTTTGTAAAGGTAGTCATTTCAGTCGAAAGAACGACGTCTAGATGACCATTTTAGAAAACATACTTACATTTTGAGTTTAACCATGATTTTTGGATATAGTTTCATGTTCATAAGAAAAATCATTTTCCCAGAAGAACAACTTTTAAATTAAAGTTTATCATAGTTTTTAATTAACTAACCCAAAACAGCCCGCGGTGTTACTACGACGGCGTAAATTCGGTTTTACAGTGTTTTTCGTGTTTCCAGGTTTTAAATCATTAAGTTAGCATATCATATAGATATAGAACATGTGTTTAGTTGATTTTAAAAGTCAAGTTAGAAGGATTAACTTTTGTTTGCGAACAAGTTTAGAATTAACTAAACTATGTTCTAGTGATTACAAGTTTAAACCTTCGAATAAGATAGCTTTATATGTATGAATCGAATGATGTTATGAACATCATTACTACCTTAAGTTCCTTGGATAAACCTACTGGAAAAGAGAAAAATGGATCTAGCTTCAACGGATCCTTGGATGGCTCGAAGTTCTTGATGCAGAATCATGACACGAAAACAATTTCAAGTAAGATTTCCACTCGAAATAAGATTGTTATAGTTATAGAAATTGAATTAAAGTTTGAATATGATTATTACCTTGTATTAGAAAGATAACCTACTGTAAGTAACAAAGGTTTCTTGATCTTGGATGATTAATTGGAATGGATTTAGAAAAGTTGGAAGTAAACTTGCAATCTTGGAAGTATTCTTGATTTTATGAAACTAGAACTTTTGGAATTTATGAAGAACACTTAGAACTTGAAGATAGAACCTGAGAGAGATCAATTAGATGAAGAAAATTGAAGAATGAAAGTGTTTGTAGGTGTTTTTGGTCGTTGGTGTATGGATTAGATATAAAGGATATGTAATTTTGTTTTCATGTAAATAAGTCATGAATGATTACTCATATTTTTGTAATTTTATGAGATATTTCATGCTAGTTGCAAATGAGATATTTAGTATGATATATATACAGTTAAATATCGTTACAACAATAATCGTTACATATATGTCTCATTTCGAAATCATTAAGTTAGTAGTCTTATTTTTACATATGTATTTCATTGTTAATACACTTAATAATATATTTACTTATCATTTAACATAATTAACCAAGTGTATCAATATCTTAATATGATTCATATGTACCTAGTAAGACGTTGTTATAACGATAATCGTTATATATATCATTTTCGAGTTTCTTAAATTAATAGTCTCATTTTTATGTATATAACTCATTGTTAAAATACCTAATGAGATACATACTTATAATAAAATCATGTTAACTATATATATAACCATATATATGTCATCGTACAGTTTTTACAAGTTTTTAACGTTCGTAAATCACCGGTCAACTTGGGTGGTCAATTGTCTATATGAAACCTATTTCAATTAATCAAGTCTTAACAAGTTTGATTGCTTAACATTTTGGAAACACTTAATCATGTAAATAACAATTTCATTTAATATATATATAAACATGGAAAAGTTCGGGTCACTACACTGTTATGGTGAAAATCATTACGGTGATTGTTTCCTCTCCATCCTCCATTTGAATTATCATTCCTTCTCCAATTTCTGTCAAAATACCGCCCTCCGTTGTGCGGCTTGCTACTGCTGCCAGTATCAAACTTGTTCAACCCACGCTCACCAGCTCGAATATGCCTCTGTGCAACCTCCAACGCCTGATGCAATGTTTTTGGCAAGTCATACCGTAATGCATGAACAAGTGCACTAAACCGCCGCTGGTCCAGACAGAAAATGAAACCAGATACAAGCTGTGATTCTGGATAATCAGGGATCTTCTGTTCTTCAAGTGTATAACGCTTCATAAAATTTCTCAAAGATTCGTTATGATGCATTGTGATCTCGTGTGCATCAAGATGTGTCAGAGTACAGCTCCGGAGATTTTGGTATTGCATCACAAATTTTGCTCTCAAATCAAGAAAACTGGTAATACTCCTTGGTGGCAAACTAGCAAACCATTCGCGTGCCATTTTCTGCAGAACCATAGGAAACATATGGCACGCAGTTTCATCCTCCCAATGCTGCAACCTCATAACACCTTCAAACATAGTCAGAAAATCTTCCGGATCCGTTGTGCCATCATAAACTCCAATTGTTGGTATAGCAAGATTTCTGGGCAATGGATAATTAGTAATTCGATCAATGAAACACTGTGTAGATTCTGTCATGGCTGGTGGCTTGGTGGCTTGCTCTCCAGTAATGAGGGCAAAGAAATTGTCCATGGCCACAGCACGGACGGTGGGCTGCGCTAAGCGTTGCTTATATTTTGCCGGAGCTGTCTGCTTAAGAATGTCATTTAAAAGCAACACTGCCTGCTTCTCTGACATGAACTCATCTTTGTCAATTTCATCATCAGAGTCATTATTATCATAGCTCAGGTCGTTATCATCCCCAGAATCATCAATAAGACTGCCCAGCTTGTCGAGTAGCCTGGATAACTTGTATTTTGATATAGATTGCCTTTTCATTATTTGCTTGTCTTTGCCATCCACCATCCGCCGAAAAGGTATAAATGATGGACATCGCCGTGGTTGCATCAATGGTCATCACTCTGGATTAGTAACAAAATTTAGAAGTCTTTCTGCACTTTTGGTTGTCGTTTCTTCGATTACTGGCCTTTTCTTCGAATTATTTGCCAAATGTTTAAGCCTTTCTGCAGTTTCAGCAATTGTTTCTTCAATCGTACCATCTAGTGGCGGAACGGGTACATCTTCAATAGTTATCATGTCGTCAATTGATGGATTATTGACTGCTTCAAGTACAAATGGAGCTTCACTTGTTTTTGTTCCTTTTCCGTTTCGTGTGTTCTTTGCATTAGTGGATGGCGCCATTGTTAACACCTATTTCCTTATGAGGTAAGGCTTAGTGTGTCAACAAGATACTAGAAGTAATATAGCTTTAGGAGGGCGGAGTGTTGCCGATTGATTTTTACCCTTGGGAAATAATCCCTGCAGACCCGGTACACAAGTGTAGAAACTTGTGGGGTGGCTTAATCAATCTGTCGTTTATAGAGCGTAAAAGTGCTAGCCGGATGACTTCTAGTGAGAGAAAGTAGAGAGAGAAAGAGAAGTGAAGTCTCAGCTCTCAAAATTGTCAGAATGTCTGAACTTTGTAAAATGACGACCCAAGGGGTCTATTTATAGTGTCAGATCCACCAGATTGTTCGGGGACACGTGTCAGATGATGATACATTCTATTATTCATGATCCAAAATTTATGCTGAATGTGGCGTTCTCCGGCCAGGGCTTACGCGCTAGGCGGCCTTCAGGGCTTACGTATGACGGAGCAGCCTGCACAGCGGAGAACGCTGGACGGACAACTCCACAAAACTGTTGTTTCCAGCCTTCCTGATGCTACTTTTATGCAACCATTATGCCTTTTATGTGTGTATACGATAGGATACACCATTAGCTATGAAAGGAGAGAGTATAATTAACGATTGTCGAAACATCATTGAAAATGTACAGTGTAACATATTAATGTGAACTTAAGTATTTCTCGGGTATTACCTACCCGTTAAAATAAAATTTCACAAGTAATATTTTGTACAAAAGAATTTTTATTACAGTCTTTATGAAAATATATGTATTTATATTTTCTTCAGATGTAATATGGATTTAATGAGTTAATATTATATTAATCTCATTTGGTTTACGGTTGGAACTAGAAATGAATAATCCCTAAAACTTTAGAGATTACATAATCGTCGCGGAATATGTTTTCAACGTAAATGAAATAATGAATTAATACTTCATCACTCATTATTGTTGGTATCCCTCAGTGCCTGCGGTGCGTATGATGTTGATGCTCGTAATGTGGCTTGCGATGTTGAGGCTTGTGATGTTGTTGGTAATGCTGGTGCTGGTGCTGGTAGTGGTTTGATGTAAGTATAGATGATGAGAATTTGTTTTGTTTTGTATTTTGAAAGAAGATATTTAAAGTTTCTTGAATAAAAAGAGATGTCAAGAGCTTTATAAAGGGAATGAAAAGATGTAGGATGCACTTGCTAATGAAGTTTTGCTTTTCATGACAGTAAATTTTTTTTTTTTTACCAAATAATTCACCATGCAAGATACGGAGTAAAGGTCGGATAGCCTCAATAATATTAGTAATATTATACTCGTTGCGGCATATCCTGGAAAGGAGATAGAAAATGGTGTTACGAACGGGTTCGCCGGTAAGCCTCATGTTCTTCACCAAGAGGGAAATGTGGTGGATGGAAGGGATCACATTATTCTTGTCTCCGACGATTAATTAGACTACGAACCCATCCCCAATTCATCCAAAATAGATAATGGCTAA
Source organism: Rutidosis leptorrhynchoides (assembly GCF_046630445.1). Lineage (NCBI taxonomy): Eukaryota > Viridiplantae > Streptophyta > Magnoliopsida > Asterales > Asteraceae > Rutidosis > Rutidosis leptorrhynchoides. Next base: position 209,074,482 of record NC_092340.1, read on the forward strand.
TTGGTTGATCCATTCCGGTCACACTGCTTTCGGAGCTCGAGTGAAATTCCATATCGGAATTCGAGGGACTTGAACTAGTGGAGAGTTCCATTTCGTACGATTGAATAAAGGATTTTTCAATATGAAATGATTTCCAGCTATCGGATGGTATTCTAATTACATAGAATATCTATATATATAGAGCAAAAGATTTCATAGATTACGGATGAATTTACGGAATATCTTAGGCAAAGTTTACAGGTTCAGATACGCTAAGATATGAATTAGCATATACGCTAAAATATGAACTTTGTCTATACACTATTTATGCAATCAATGCAGTAAGATGTGTCTAGACTAAGAATGATAAGCATGTAATTTTCTAAGGGTTATAAGCAGATGATTTCCGACTAGAAATGATAAGCAAAACTTTTGACATGCAGTTAAGGTCGAAGTCCAGACTCACTAATGCATCTTAATAACTATCCGTTAGACACACTAATGCAAGAGATGGTTCGCTAAGACCACCGCTCTGATACCAACTGAAACGACTCGTCCATATTACTATAAACGTGGTACGTTATTCATTGGTCCCATAGTGAGGTATTTGACCTCTATATGATACGTTTTAGAAAATATTGCATTCGTTTCATAAAAAGCACAATATTATTATACATAATGCATGTTTTAAACAATTGGGCGATTATTTAAGGAATAATCCCCATAATACATCGATTTTCAAATACTACACACGTGACATAACAGTCAAATATAATACATGACAAAGGTTTTATTGAATGCAACACTTTATTTAATTAAAAGCATGAGACTCCATGCACAGCTTGCTCAGATAATGCAACAGCAGAAGACTTTCTTAAGGACCTGAGAATAAACTTGCTTAAACAGTCAACACAAAGGTTGGTGAGATATATAGGTTTAGCATCGATATAAATATAGACCACAAGATTTTATAGTTATAAATATATGTACACTCGCAAGTGTATAAAAGTATTCTATAAGTTGTTGAGCGCTTCGGTAACCATACTTAACCATTAATGTGGTATATTCCCTTTATTATGAAATCTCCCTACACTGTACCAAGTATAGTAAAAACGAAGTACTATGCAACCGTTTACGATACTAGGGTGACTAGCCCGGTTGGGGTTGTCAACCCCGATAGATCTATCAATAGGATTCGCGTATACATGTTCTTACAACATGTAAATATTAGTTACCAAGCTATTAGGGAAGATATGCAAAGTGGTACAACTCAACGTAGAATTTATTTTAAGTACTTGTGTCTATGGCGTAAAACATAAAATGCATGTATTCTCATCCCAAAATATTTGTAAAGTTTAAAAATGGGACTATATTCTCACAGTAGTAAAAGTATATTAATAATAAGTTTTCAACTTATTAAAAATATGACCGTTGATCAATCCTTAATTAGCGATGTTACTTAATTACGGATTGAGTGAAATAAGATTATAATGGAGGATGGAATGTTTGATGATTATTTTGGGCCCCGATGATCGTCTTTCACTTTAACTATCAAGTGATCAACCACCCCGACCCGGTCTTGATTGTTAATTAGCATAATTTACCTTTGCGCGGTGTAAAAATCCCTTGGGCAAGATCACAAGTGGAAATTACAAAGGCTTGGGCAAAATGGCAGAGAATCAACAACCTATAAATCAGAGGCCTAGCTCCCTATTTATAGCATTCGAGATATCCGCGATTTGCGAATTACTTAACTATCCGCGGAAACTCAGCGGATTAAATCGCGGTCTTGCATTAATGCAAAAACATAACCGCTGTACTTATTTTCAGCGAACATTTCATAGCTTTGCCTTATAATTCGCGTAGTTTTGCCTTTGGCCTTTAGCCAATAAAATATACATATACAATGCTATGTATATGATCAAGTCCCCCCAGTTTATTATGATATATTTTCGTCAAGCAAATGCATCATGATAAACTCTAAAAATAAAGAAGTGCTTCGTAAAATATTTCGCAAATAATATTTTATATTGTTTACCGCCCATTTATTACCGTTGTTTTTATTAAGCTCAACGCGTAATTACAACGGAAACTTTCGTCAATCTGTCAAATCAGCACGCTGTAACGGCTAGAAATTTACCGTTTACACGTTGCGGTAATTTTAGCCATTTAAATGCAATGATTATCTTTTCAACTTGCTCGCCCTAATTCCAATTATAAATAGCTGGTTATTTCGCATAAAAAAGTTACTCCTTTCTCTCCCAATTTCGCATTCAATTGTATTCTGCCAATCACAATCGTACTTTGTAATTAGCCAATCCAACCTTTAATTTCATCAATTCAACCTCCGATTTAGCTTTTATTATCATCAATGGCTTCCTCTTCATCTATGCACACTCCGGGAGGTTATGTTTCCTATATGACATAAACAAAACTCCAAACCTTACAAGAGTGGTATCCACCACTTGCACAATTTGTGCCTACCGTACCTTTACCAGAAGAGCGAGCTGACACTCCCCCTAAGGGGATGATCACTGTATACGAGGCTGCCATCTCTCAAGGCAACCTTCGATTTCCTCTTACCACATTTTTTCGTAGTGTCTGCGAATACTATAGGATTGCCATGGCGCAGCTCCATCCGAATGCGGTAAATAAAATTGTTCTGTTTGAGATGTACTGCAATGCCACCAACGTACAACCACTGCTAAACGTGTTTCGCACGTGTAACAGTCTGATTTTATACGATGTGGGATGGTTTTCATTCCGCAGTAAACTGGGTACAATGATTTCACCAAAAGATTCAATCGGCAACTGGCGCGGTTGTTTCTTTTACATTAATGATACCGCTAATGTGAACAGCAACATACCAAAAACATGGTGTACAGAACTTGATCCCAATCTCAATGAGAAACCTGTACTTGATGATCTTGAGCATGATATTCTCAAGACACTCAAAAATGCAGGCCTAATTCTGCGAGCTTATTCAAATGTACCGCTGTACATTAGCAGAGTTTCAATTCAATGGCCATGGAGCGACTATGACGCGCTTTTGGTTGACCAGGCAAAAAATGGTATTTCGCTTAAATTTATCATATAATACTTCTCATACCTTTTGCAATATATTTTTGCTTTACATAACACTATACACTTTTCATTTTTGCATAGGTTGCTCTTGACCTTATCATGAGGTCACCTGATATTAGCAGGATCTGCCCTGCTCGTCGCCTAAAGAATGGCAACGGCGACATTATTCTTATTGATGAGCCAATCATCAACACGCTTTATATTACTGGCGGCGAGGACCGCGGCAAGAGAAAAGTTGTGGAGGGTGCCACCACTCCGCGCAAGAGACGACTACGCCCTCTTGCTGATCAAGAAACAAGTAAGCAATTGTTATTCCGCAATATTAATTGATTACTCATTTTTCACTTTCGCATAAACTCGATATATTTATTTATCTTGTTATAGTTGTTCTTTCAGAGTCATCCGCTGAAGCCCCACCGCTGATGTTCTTGAAGAGCCCGAGCGTGAAAATTTGTCTCTTCCATCTGACGCAGAAGCGTCTAACCAAGAGGGAGAAGAAGAAGCTGATGCAGAAGAAACCACAGCCGCAGAACAGGCCAACAAATTATACCGTATGCTCTATAAATTTCTCCCCAAGGAGACAAATGAAAGGACCCGTCCTAATCCATCGGGACGAGGTCCATATCGATTATAAACGATTCACAACAGTTGATTACATCGCGAGGTACTTGACCTCTATATGATACATTTTACAAACATTGCATTCGTTTTTGAAAAGACAGTCTTTCATTACGTCAGAAGTTGACGGCGTGCATACCATTTTATAATCTATCTAGCTATAATTGACTTAATAATAGTCTTGATGAACTCAACGACTCGAATGCAATGTCTTTTGAAATATGTCATGAATGACTCCAAATAATATCTTTAAAATGAGCAATTGCACAGCGGAAGACTTCTTTCATACCTGAGAATAAACATGCTTTAAAGTGTCAACCAAAAGGTTGGTGAGTTCATTAGTTTAACATAAATAATCATTTCATAATTTTTAATAGACTACAAGATTTCATATTTCTATTTCTCATAAACATACGTCCCATGCATAGAGACAAAAATATCATTCATATGGATTGAACACCTGGTAATCGACATTCACAATATGCATATAAGAATATCCCCATCATTCCGGGATCCTCCTTCGGACATGATATAAGTTTCGAAGTACTAAAGCATCCGGTACTTTGGATGGGGCTTGTTGGGCCCGATAGATCTATCTTTAGGATTCGCGTCAATTAGGGTTTCTGTTCCCTAATTCTTAGATTACCAGAATATATAGGGGCATATTCGATTTAATAATCCAGCCATAGAATGTAGTTTTACTCACTTGTGTCTATTCCGTAAAACAGTTATAAAAACAGCGCATGTATTCTCAGTCCCAAAAATATATGTTGCAAAAGTATTTAAAAAGGGATTAATGAAACTCACCATACAGTATTTTGTAGTAAAAATACATATGACTAAATTGAACAATGCAGGGTTGGCCTCGGATTCACGAACCTATATCATTTATATATATATATATTAACACATATAATGGTAATCAAACAACTTTATATATATTAAGGTATGTATTAAGATTAATATTCATATATAATTTTATTAATACTTATAATATATCATAATGCTTATTTGATATATGATTTAATTAACGTTATATCATATGAATAATGTTATATTAGTTTAAATATAATATTATGTAATGTTAGTATACATGAATATATTTTTTATATAAATATCTTATGTTCACGAAAATTAATAATTATAACAATACTAAGTTAAGGATAATAATGATAATAATAATAATAATGATAGTAATAATAGTAATAATAATAATAAAAATGTTACTTTTTAATAATGAAAATGTTAATAAAGAAAATGATAATTTTTAATGATAACAAAATTATACTTTTAGTAAGAATGATACTAAAAAAAAATAGTAGTTTTTAATAAAAGGATAAGTTTAATAATAACGATAATGAAAATGATAATTTTGATAATAATATTTAATACTTTATAATAATAATTTTAGTAATAATAATTTTAACTATAATCTTAATAATAATAATACATGATAATTAATACTTGTATTAGTAATGATGATAATAATAATAATAATAATAATAACAATAATAACAATAATACTACCTTAAATGTAAAGCCTCCAAAAAACAAAAGAGTCTATCCCGGACTCGAACCCATGACCTCCCGCTCCCCAACAACAAACCCCAACCATTCTTCTGTCTTGCATTTCCTGATACAATACGGATCTAAATTACTTTAACCCAAAATTTCGTTTTCTTTCTCTTCTACACCCTATAACCGTATATCATCAGATATATATATCACCATCATCATTTCGTGAATCTTAAACTGAATTGGACTCAGGAATGTTATCACGATCTCGATCCTAATTTTCGTCAGGCTTCCATTGTGATCTACAACCACAATTGCCTCTCTGATTATTTGTTCTTCACGAGATCAATTCCAAAATCAATCGAAAGCTCTCTTGTTCGATTCATCCATTTTCAGGTTAGTTCATTTGTAAATTCGTGTTCATAATTGTTTGTTTCAGTTATTTGAAACATCGAACAGGTTCACATCATCAAACATTTCGTGAATCTTTTTGGATCTAGGGTTTATGACCGTCCCTTTTTAAATAAATAAAAAACTGTTGTTGTTTTGCTTGATGATTCTTCACAAATAGGTTAATCGTTCCATTTAGATGAGTATGAAATAGTTTTGGAGTTTAATTTCATTAAGTTCGAATTTATGAAAATTGGGTGCTCGTTGTTCTTGATTCAATTCACAGATATACTTCCTTTTAGGTTATTGATTCGGTTGGTAATGGTTATGGTATTGTGGTTTGATGGTGAAATGTTTTGCAGCTTTATCAGGAGTGAATAGCGACTGTATTAGCTCAACAACAGCAGTTAGTAGCGAATAGCAGTAGCAGGAGCTCTTGATTCGAGTAGAGATTCATTACAGTTGCTGTAACAAAATAAAAGGAAAAAAAAAATGGTGTTTGATTCTGAAACTGTTTATGATGGTTATGGTGAGTTTCGAATAGAAAAGGAACATTTGTACCTTAGTAGTTGCAGCTGCAATTGTTTTTTATTTGTAGTGGTAACAGTAGGTTTTCATGGTGTTGGGTTGGTTTCATAAGCCTATTAGAAACCATAAAGGGTTTCGGTTGCAGTCTTTAACCGATCAAAACAAGCAGAAGTTGTAGACAGCGACGGCAATCTAGTCTAGCTTCAATTCCTCATCCTCATCGTATCCTCATCGTGTTATCATCATCCTCACTCAACATTCTTTCGTCACTGTTTTAGAAGACAAAAGCATGAATTGTAAGAACACAAACCGAGTGCCAGTGTTATTGATCTTCGTACAATAGCACATTAAGTGGGTGTCGATGGGTGTTTGTGTTTGTGGATTAAAACGAATCAGAAGAACAGGATCATTATAGTAGCCATTAAACATGGTGATGGTCTTGGTTTATTTAAACAGTATACCGGAATAAGTATAGTATTTGCAGGTTTATGATGGTGTTCGATCAAACGGTACAATAACAAAGATGGTTGTCGTTGATTGGGATATTGAAGCACGATTATGAGGGTGATGGTGGTTCCGTAGATTAAGATGGCGATGATATGATTGAAGGAGAGGAACAATGTACAAGTTAGATGATTGATGAATTATTCTCATGCCATATGTATCTTATATGTAACTATATAATGATAATGATATATAATGTAAAGTAACCAAATATTAAAGATAAAAATAATAATAAACAATATATTAATAAATAAATAAAAACGTGGAATAAGAGTGAAGTCTTGCCGCCCCCTTTATGTTCAATCCGTGATATGGACATGTGTTTGTGTATGTAATATATGTGTGTAGAATATTAATAAGAAATTTGCAATTGATGACAATTTGTACACATGCTGCTAAAGAAAGAAAAAATATAAATTTGATTATATTGCAATCTTGTGTGACATAATTGACTTCGACTATGACATCCTGATTGTATTTAAGCGAATATGATTGAAAAATAAATTGTAACTGACTAGCGTAATTTACGGGATTGGCATAGTCTCTATAATTAACTCTTGACCCAATCTTTTGTATTGCAATTATTAATAGAGTTAGGTAATTAATTTATTAATTTGTTCTATTTAGTGTAACTAGTAAACGTCTAATCATTTATTAAAATTTTATAATTATTTATATTTACATACACACATATCTATTTACACTTAATTGATTCGTGAATCGTCGAGAGCAATCGGAGGTCAAATGAATATATGAACATCGTTTCAAAATTTTCTAGACTCAACATTACATACTTTGCTTATCGTGTCGGAAACATATAAAGATTAAAGTTTAAATTTGGTCGGAATTTCCCGGGTCATCACAGTACCTACCCGTTAAAGAAATTTCGTCCCGAAATTTGAGTGAGGTGGTCATGGCTAACAATAAAAATGTTTTCATGACGAATATGAGTTGATAAATTGAGTTTTCATCATTATAGAATAATACAGATAAAATACTTCGATTATTCGAAGAGCATGAATGAAACTATCATGAGAGAGGTCCCAACGGGAATCGTCCACCTTCGCCCAAAAACTTGCCCAAATTTTTAGCCGTTAGTAAAAAAAAAAAATTTTCAACGGCTATCCCAACGGTCATTTTTACACTATAAAAACACCAACCATATACTTTATTTTATACACTCAAACATATATTTCTTTTACATTTCCACCTTTCTCAAAATCAAAATCAAACACTCCCAAACTGCAAAAATGTTAACACTTCCCCCAATGATTGTTTCATTCGATGTTCATTACGGAGGTGATTTCCGTAATCAAATGAAGGAATATAAGTGGTGCGACAGTATTTCGTTTGAAGATATTGACATTCGTGATGTTGGTTTACAAGACTTGCTATCCTTTCTGAAGGAAAAAGTCCCGTGTGAATTTACGTCTGTGTTCTTTTATAAAGACGATTATGATGCGGATTGTAGGGCAAGTTTTCTGTGTACTGATGATCAATGGTACTTTATAAAAGATACCATTGAAGATCGTGGTAAACGTATTTCTTTGTATGCGGTTCTGGAAGATGAAGAGACATTGAATTATCGTTACCTCGATGAATCAACTGAAGCAGCAGTTGAGGCATCAAGAGAAATACCGATGTCTCCAGAGTACCTCACGGATGGTGAAATGACTGGTGAACGCTACTTTGCAGATGACAATTGACGACGACGAGTAGCTTGATTGTAATCTTTTAAATTTTTAATTGTCGTGATGTTTTAATTTTTAATTATTGTAATTTCAGTATTGTCGTCGAGTTTTATATCTTCCTTTATGTTTCGGAGCTCTTCGTCTTTTTAATCTCCTCTCGATCTCCAATAAAACGAGTAATGGTCTAGAATTTGTAAGTATGGAGTTGCGAATGAATTTAATGTTATAATCAAGAAAGAACGTAATAGCACGATTTGATTAGTCAACTTACCAGAATCATTGAGAGTAGAGCTATCAAGAATATACTTTCTTGATATGTTCAGAAGTTAATTAGAATGAAAGAGTTATGTAACATGACACATGATGGTGGTATGATTTACTGTGAACCATCATGTCCCATTAGAACTCAGCATGACTTACTATAATATAATCACGTTGATCAAATGTCATTATATTATACTAACTCATGCATCAGTTCCCAACACTACTTCAAAAACATTCATATTTTAAATTCGAAAGTCTACAGAATATAGAAACTAACAGCTTCTATATGATGTAATACTAATAGCATGAAGAGATTAATGATTTCAGATAAGAATAGTTATAAAAATATCTCCAGAAATATGGAGGATATTTATAATGAAAGATACGATAATATCTCGGAATATCTAAGATCAGAGGATGATAGAAACTATTGTCTGCAAGGGTTTAGAGTAAGGAGTAAGATATTCACTAAAGACTTTAGCAGACATTGAATCATTTGGATTCTTTGAAGTCAAACTTATTATTTGTGATTTGTCTACGGCTTTCTTCATAGTTTCGCATAATCTGCTTTTCGGTACTAAATTTTTCTATTGAATGTTTCCAATATAATGACACACAGGAAGCACGAAGAGGTATATAATTTCGGACGAGAATATTTATGAAAATATCCTCAGAAATATCGAAGATATTGATGATGATATTTTGGAATTTCTAAGTTCGATGGTTGATGGAGAAAGATTTTCCGCAAGATTTTAACATGACTTCGGAGCAAGATATTCTCTAAAGATTTCAACGGATCTAGATTTATCTGGGTTCTATGAATTTAGGGTATGTTACTTGTATTTCTCCTTGATTTCCTTTATGGTTAGCTCAATCTGCTTTTCAGTACCAAATTTTCTATCGAGCGTTCCTAACATTCCCTTATTTATCATCAAACTTTTGGCTGTTTAGACCATGTACAATTTTTCTGTTTCCTCTGCATTTAATGCTACTATATCTGAATCATTGGTTATCAATCCGAGGTGGTTTCAGGAGAATTGTGTTTTTAGATGATTAAACGCTGATGGTAATATGGTGGAATATAAAAGGTTCCCTGATAACAATAAAAGAGCACGCGTATATATCAAGATTATAATAAGGTTGTTTCGAACGAAAAGTCGAAATTGACTTGCTGGAGCTGTGACAAAATTGACTAATTTTGAAAAGGAATTGCAAAGTTATTTTCGGTAATAATAACGCTAAAGGAATTAGCACAACTACGCGTTAAACGTTTACTCAGTTGCCGAGAGTTTCTCAGGTGTATAACTATACGCATCAATCTTTTCTTTCTGTAGATGAAGTGTGGTTGGTTCATCTTCTCGATTGAGATGTTTTCATGAACCATGAAAGGTTTGAACGCAGATTGTAATCGTCAAGATATAGATGAAGTTTAAGATGAGATCAAGTGGCAAACTTGAAGATATGTTTAGTTCCATATGTTATAATCAATATTTTAATTCATTTTAATTGTCCAATGTTGATAGTCCTCAGTTGATAATTCACAGTTAACAGTCCAATAATTCATGTATAATTTAATATATAATATTCGATTTAATTAATATGTATCGTGACCCGTGTACATGTCTCAGACTCGATCACAACTCAAAGTATATATATTATTTGAGAATCAACCTCAACCCTGTATAGCTAACTCCCGCATTACTGCATATAGAGTGTCTATGGTTATTCCAAATAATATATATAGATGGGTCGATATGATATGTCAAAACCTTGTATACGTGTCCCGATATTTAAAGTGCGTAAAAATAAATAACAGAAATTAAATGACGATAAATAAAGTGCGTAAAGTAAATAACAGAAATTAAATGACGATAAATAAAATTGCGAGAATGTAAATTACGATAATTAAATTGCGATAAATAAAGTGTAATCAGTTAGCTGGGAACAATTAGTTAGGAACAGTTAGCGTGGATTCTTAACAAAATTTCTCATAGTTAATTTATTTGTTTCTAACAAATTTTATTTTTGTCAAATGTTTTCTTCATTATGCCACTTGTTGGATTCTGATAGGTCAAAATCCAAATAGGTAATTGGATGAATATGGTTATTCTGTGGTGAACGGATTTGTATATCGGTGGATGTAAGTAGGATAGTATATGACTGTTGAAACAGATTTGAAGAACGTACAATGTAACTTATTAATGTGAAATTTAAATAGTCCTCGGGTATTACCTACCCGTTAAGATATTTTCACCATTAACAGTTTGTACAAGAGAATTTTTAATCACAATCTTTATGAAAATATACTTACATATATATTTTCTTCAGATGTAACCATGGATTTAACGAGTCAATATGATATTAAACTCTTCTGATTTACCGTTTGAACAAGTAGGTATAATCTCTAAAACATTAGAGTTTACATAATCATCATGTCGAACGAAGATAAATGATGTAGAACGTCATGTGGAACAATGATTATACTCGAGGTACAGAATGAGATGTCGAAGCTGGTGATGCGGATGTTGTTGTTGGTGGTACTAGTGCTGTTGGTGCTAAGGTTGGTGATGTGACTGGTGTTGGTGATACTGTTGATGCTTGCAAACTGTGTACCGTGCTCTCTAAAGTTAACACTCGAGCTCGGAGTTCTTTAACTTCTTCTACTAACCCTGGTTGGTTATCAGTGTGGGGTAGAGGTTGAATATCTTCTCTAGTTCCGTTAATGGTAGTCTCAAGACGAAAAATTCTGGCAAAAAGGGTATAAATGGTGTTGCGAACGGGTTCGCCGGTGAGCGGGTCAAGTACTCCAAGGTTAGGTGGTAGATTCGGTTCATGATATGGAGTACCTTCTTCCCTTCTCCATAGGGTGAGTATGTCACGAACCCACCCCCATTTTCTCCAGTAATCACGGTAGTTGATTGGTTGGTGTGCTCCTGTCACGCTGTCTTCGGAGTCAGAGGAACTTGGTCGATTCGTAGAAGCCATCTTACGCGATCTCAGAAAAGATTTTTGGTATGAAGAGTTTAGTGACAACAATTGATAGTCAGATGGTATTCTCAATGCATAATTTGCATAGATATATATAGTATCAGGATCCCTTAAATTAAGGAGAAATTTACGAGAGATATCAGGCAAGGTCTACAGTAACAGATACACTAAGATATAATTGTCATATACGCTAGGATATGAATTTTGTCTATACACTATTCATGCAGTCAATGCAGTAAAATGTGTCTAGACTAAGAATAATGAGCAGGTAATTTCCTAAGGATGATAAGCAGATGATTTCCGATAAAAATGATAAGCAAAACTTTTGACATGCAGATACGGTCGAAGTCCAGACTCACTAATGCATCCTAACGACTATCAGTTAGACACACTAATGCAAGACCTGGTTCGCTAAGACCATCGCTCTGATACCAACTGAAAGGACCCGTCCTAATCCATCGGGACGAGGTCCATATCGATTATAAACGATTCACAACAGTTGATTACAGCGCGAGGTACTTGACCTCTATATGATACATTTTACAAACATTGCATTCGTTTTTGAAAAGACAGTCTTTCATTACGTCAGAAGTTGACGGCGTGCATACCATTTTATAATCTATCTAGCTATAATTGACTTAATAATAGTCTTGATGAACTCAACGACTCGAATGCAACGTCTTTTGAAATATGTCATGAATGACTCCAAATAATATCTTTAAAATGAGCAATTGCACAGCGGAAGACTTCTTTCATACCTGAGAATAAACATGCTTTAAAGTGTCAACCAAAAGGTTGGTGAGTTCATTAGTTTAACATAAATAATCATTTCATAATTTTTAATAGACTACAAGATTTCATATTTCTATTTCTCATAAACATACGTCCCATGCATAGAGACAAAAATATCATTCATATGGATTGAACACCTGGTAATCGACATTCACAATATGCATATAAGAATATCCCCATCATTCCGGGATCCTCCTTCGGACATGATATAAGTTTCGAAGTACTAAAGCATCCGGTACTTTGGATGGGGCTTGTTGGGCCCGATAGATCTATCTTTAGGATTCGCGTCAATTAGGGTTTCTGTTCCCTAATTCTTAGAATACCAGAATATATAGGGGCATATTCGATTTAATAATCCAGCCATAGAATGTAGTTTTACTCACTTGTGTCTATTCCGTAAAACAGTTATAAAAACAGCGCATGTATTCTCAGTCCCAAAAATATATGTTGCAAAAGTATTTAAAAAGGGATTAATGAAACTCACCATACAGTATTTTGTAGTAAAAATACATATGACTAAATTGAACAATGCAGGGTTGGCCTCGGATTCACGAACCTATATCATTTATATATATATATATATTAACACATATAATGGTAATCAAACAACTTTATATATATTAAGGTATGTATTAAGATTAATATTCATATATAATTTTATTAATACTTATAATATATCATAATGCTTATTTGATATATGATTTAATTAACGTTATATCATATGAATAATGTTATATTAGTTTAAATATAATATTATGTAATGTTAGTATACATGAATATATTTTTTATATAAATATCTTATGTTCACGAAAATTAATAATTATAACAATACTAAGTTAAGGATAATAATGATAATAATAATAATGATAGTAATAATAGTAATAATAATAATAAAAATGTTACTTTTTAATAATGAAAATGTTAATAAAGAAAATGATAATTTTTAATGATAACAAAATTATACTTTTAGTAAGAATGATACTAAAAAAAATAGTAGTTTTTAATAAAAGGATAAGTTTAATAATAACGATAATGAAAATGATAATTTTGATAATAATATTTAATACTTTATAATAATAATTTTAGTAATAATAATTTTAACTATAATCTTAATAATAATAATACATGATAATTAATACTTGTATTAGTAATGATGATAATAATAATAATAATAATAATAACAATAATAACAATAATACTACCTTAAATGTAAAGCCTCCAAAAAACAAAAGAGTCTATCCCGGACTCGAACCCATGACCTCCCGCTCCCCAACAACAAACCCCAACCATTCTTCTGTCTTGCATTTCCTGATACAATACGGATCTAAATTACTTTAACCCAAAATTTCGTTTTCTTTCTCTTCTACACCCTATAACCGTATATCATCAGATATATATATCACCATCATCATTTCGTGAATCTTAAACTGAATTGGACTCAGGAATGTTATCACGATCTCGATCCTAATTTTCGTCAGGCTTCCATTGTGATCTACAACCACAATTGCCTCTCTGATTATTTGTTCTTCACGAGATCAATTCCAAAATCAATCGAAAGCTCTCTTGTTCGATTCATCCATTTTCAGGTTAGTTCATTTGTAAATTCGTGTTCATAATTGTTTGTTTCAGTTATTTGAAACATCGAACAGGTTCACATCATCAAACATTTCGTGAATCTTTTTGGATCTAGGGTTTATGACCGTCCCTTTTTAAATAAATAAAAAACTGTTGTTGTTTTACTTGATGATTCTTCACAAATAGGTTAATCGTTCCATTTAGATGAGTATGAAATAGTTTTGGAGTTTAATTTCATTAAGTTCGAATTTATGAAAATTGGGTGCTCGTTGTTCTTGATTCAATTCACAGATATACTTCCTTTTAGGTTATTGATTCGGTTGGTAATGGTTATGGTATTGTGGTTTGATGGTGAAATGTTTTGCAGCTTTATCAGGAGTGAATAGCGACTGTATTAGCTCAACAACAGCAGTTAGTAGCGAATAGCAGTAGCAGGAGCTCTTGATTCGAGTAGAGATTCATTACAGTTGCTGTAACAAAATAAAAGGAAAAAAAAAATGGTGTTTGATTCTGAAACTGTTTATGATGGTTATGGTGAGTTTCGAATAGAAAAGGAACATTTGTACCTTAGTAGTTGCAGCTGCAATTGTTTTTGATTTGTAGTGGTAACAGTAGGTTTTCATGGTGTTGGGTTGGTTTCATAAGCCTATTAGAAACCATAAAGGGTTTCGGTTGCAGTCTTTAACCGATCAAAACAAGCAGAAGTTGTAGACAGCGACGGCAATCTAGTCCAGCTTCAATTCCTCATCCTCATCGTATCCTCATCGTGTTATCATCATCCTCACTCAACATTCTTTCGTCACTGTTTTAGAAGACAAAAGCATGAATTGTAAGAACACAAACCGAGTGCCAGTGTTATTGATCTTCGTACAATAGCACATTAAGTGGGTGTCGATGGGTGTTTGTGTTTGTGGATTAAAACGAATCAGAAGAACAGGATCATTATAGTAGCCATTAAACATGGTGATGGTCTTGGTTTATTTAAACAGTATACCGGAATAAGTATAGTATTTGCAGGTTTATGATGGTGTTCGATCAAACGGTACAATAACAAAGATGGTTGTCGTTGATTGGGATATTGAAGCACGATTATGAGGGTGATGGTGGTTCCGTAGATTAAGATGGCGATGATATGATTGAAGGAGAGGAACAATGTACAAGTTAGATGATTGATGAATTATTCTCATGCCATATGTATCTTATATGTAACTATATAATGATAATGATATATAATGTAAAGTAACCAAATATTAAAGATAAAAATAATAATAAACAATATATTAATAAATAAATAAAAACGTGGAATAAGAGTGAAGTCTAGCCGCCCCCTTTATGTTCAATCCGTGATATGGACATGTGTTTGTGTATGTAATATATGTGTGTAGAATATTAATAAGAAATTTGCAATTGATGACAATTTGTACACATGCTGCTAAAGAAAGAAAAAATATAAATTTGATTATATTGCAATCTTGTGTGACATAATTGACTTCGACTATGACATCCTGATTGTATTTAAGCGAATATGATTGAAAAATAAATTGTAACTGACTAGCGTAATTTACGGGATTGGCATAGTCTCTATAATTAACTCTTGACCCAATCTTTTGTATTGCAATTATTAATAGAGTTAGGTAATTAATTTATTAATTTGTTCTATTTAGTGTAACTAGTAAACGTCTAATCATTTATTAAAATTTTATAATTATTTATATTTACATACACACATATCTATTTACACTTAATTGATTCGTGAATCGTCGAGAGCAATCGGAGGTCAAATGAATATATGAACATCGTTTCAAAATTTTCTAGACTCAACATTACATACTTTGCTTATCGTGTCGGAAACATATAAAGATTAAAGTTTAAATTTGGTCGGAATTTCCCGGGTCATCACAACAAAGGATAAATATCGCAGTTTATCATACCCCGAACCTGCAAGACAGCGATTGTACAATTGTTATAATGCTCTTTGTATTACTGTTGACAGTGTGGAGCGAGTCACCGAAATGTCGGATGAATATGATAAGGCAGTGAAGGCTGCCAACGCTCAGGAGAAAAGAGCGCAAAGAGCTGAAGCAAAGCTTAAAAAGGCAACGGAAGAGATTGCCAGGCTTAATAGAAAGGCGAACACTGCGGAACATGAGTTCGTTCAGCTTGTCAAGTATTTACCCAAGTTCGCGGACAAAGTAATGGATTCAAAACCTGTTGCTGAGAAATTTCAGGCGTATGCCCAAGCTGCAAAACTTGCAACATGCTGCGAATGGCATGACCTTTTATGCAAGCTTGGCGACCTTTCTCAACCCCTACCTTCTGACATGGCGAATGAAATATGCGCCACAGGCAGTGTTTTCGCTTTGTAAAGAAATAATTACTAACACTGAAATTAACTTTGCTTTATTCATTATTATTTCGCATTACAAGATTCGAAACATAAACACAACATATCACGCATTAATGAAATTTGCCATAGTATCTCATTACAACTTTTTACTGCAAATTTTCGCACTATGCAGGGTGAATTGAATGCCCCTCAATACCCATATTTGCACTTTCCATAACCATAGAGCAGAAAGGCTCCACTTCCGCAGAAATCAGCGTACCAATGCCCTTGTTGGCAGAAAATTTTAGCATACCATGTATGGTAGATGGTATAGCACCAAACATGCGCAAAGCTGTGTACCCAAGTATCATATTGAATCGCGATTGATTTCGCATTATGTACAGATTCAATAAAGCTTGGCGCCTTAGCGACTCATCGCTGTCATCAACTAACTCCATTTGTAATTCCAACTGGCCAACGGGCCAGGATGACTCTCCTGAGAACCCAGCAAGTGAAACCGCAGTAGGTTTCATCAAAGCTTGAATGTTCGCGGGAAGCTTGCTAAAGCATTGTTCGTACATGACGTCGACACTGCTACCAGTGTCCACATGTACCTTCATTATCATTATACCAGTATTCGCAATGCGACATGAAACCACTACAGGTTTATCAACATCCGCAATCAAGCTTGCAGGTGGAAATGTTATAGAGGGACATTTCCAACTAACAATCTGTTCTGAAATTTGCAGTACCGACATTTCGCCCTGCACTTCTACCACGTTGATCACCTGGATTCCGCGCTGATTTTCTTTTTTGCTCACCATTTTTACCCCCAGATTTTTTACCGCGGGAGCCTTTCGCTCAACCGTGTTTGACGCATTCGAGGTGTTAGCTTCTATAGGCATTATAATCGCATTCGCGGTGTTTTGTGCGATTAAATGGTCCAGCTTGCCTTGCTCGTATGCTTCTGCAATGAATTTCGCCAAATCTCTGCAACGATCGGTGTCATGACCGTAATCGTCATGGAAAACACAAAATTTTGATCTATCGCGCCTGCTATTTTCTCCCAAAGGCTGCGGATCAGGAAAAGACTTAGCAACTCTTTCTTGCAACAAAATTTCCTTGGGCGTTTTTGTTAGCGTCTGAATGATGTTGAATGATTCATTGCTCCACTTTCGCGTAGAATAGCGATCACGGCGGCCATATCCATGGTTATCATTTTGGCCTTGAAACCTGTCATTTCGCAGGTATCCATCGCCGCCATTTCTCTGCGGAAGACCTGATCCGCGGTAATTATCATTGTTACCGTCGCGAAAAGAATCATTGTCATCTCGCCAACTTTTGTCTCTACCCCATCCACACGCAGGGGTTATACTACTATCCTCTCCACCGCGAAGATAATCATATGTTTCCTTTTGAACTTTTTCAAAAGTCAGCGGGACATCTCTTCGCAACCTCCGCACAAGAGTAGGATGTCGCTGTGGGTTAATAGCATGCAAAAAACCAGAAATTTTCTGATCTTCATTCAATCGTGGAATTTTTTGATGGAATTTAACAACTTTAATAAACAACATGTTCTTAAAATACACATATTCATAAAACCATTTTAATGATTTGAAGAAAGCGGAAGCATGAATATAAGTTCATGTTAATTCGTTTAATCATTAAGTTAAACTCCATATTAATATCAAGTCATGAATCATGCTTACATATAAAACAAGTACAAGAAGAAGATTATTACCTCCTCAAGTTAATTGAGGGTGATATTGAAGAACAAGAAGGTGATAGAACCTCAAGCTATTGTGTACCAACACCACCCTTAAACTTGTTAGGAATTAAGACCCTTAATCACCTATGAACAAGCTCAAAAACCTTTGCTCCTATACCCAATTTTCTGGACAGGAGTAGGTTGAAGAGATGAAGAGAATGCAAGCCTCAAAAGCATGAAACCTCAAGAGATTATACCCCAAACTTGATACCAACACCTAGTACTTATGTTAGGATTAATTGAAACTTGAAAAACTAGCTTGCAAAGAACAAAATGAGCTTCCTTTTGACCCTCAAAGGCCACGGCTCCAATCTGCTGCAGAAGCAGTTTTTTTTTGCACTAATACTTGATATCTTTGCATGTGTATTGTGGTATTTAGTCAAGGAGCATGCTTATAGAGACTTGGAAAAGTATTGCACATTCAATGAAGAATCTTGTGCATGCTCTTAAACTCCCCATGCCACTACCATTTAAACACATATAATATACTTGTGGAATATAAAAAACTGAATTTATAAAATCAGTTTTTTTAACATGATTTTATAAAACACATTTTATAAACTTGTATATTATTTGTTATGTATATTTTGTAAAACCAATTTTATAAAATGTAACATAACTTTAATAAATTATTTAACCTATAAATAATTAAATCCTTGTTACATAAGTTATTCCATAACTTATATAAACATATCAAGTATTATTATTTAAGAAACCTTTTTCTTAAAATTCAGGTGTCGCGTATTTAATCAATGATCCAATTGTTAAGATTAAATACCTATAAGGTGTCGGTAAGTTTGTTATTATGTCTCTCGGGCATACGAAATACCTTCAATCTCCCACTTGCACGAGAAACATAAGAAATTAATGCAAGTGATGGATACCACCTAACGATCATCCATCACCCCCAACATGTTATGACTTTGTGCCATTCAATAACATCATCCCTTTCGAGTTCCCATCTCGAATATGTATAGGTGAATCTTTCATTATTTTCTTTCATCCTAGATGTCATGTTAAATCCAAGAGACACAGAGTGATCACTCTCTTCTAGATTTAACTTTATCAGGCCTTAGACATCAGACTCTCAACGAATAAGAGGGACAAATTCCATCTTGACTACATACGTCCTAAATATGTACCTTGCATTATACCTGAGCTCTTCCTTATGAACTACCATATTTCAGAATAGCGAAGGAAAGAATCAAGGCACAATACTTGGTAAATATCTGAACCCAATATGTATCTCAGGTCAGAGGATACAATGATATTCGCCTTTACTCAAGATTACATGTGATCAACCACAAAGGCTCCATTTAGTAAATCTTGAGGGCGGGTCTTCCAATATTTGCATCCCACAAATATCTATGAACCTTGGTAGCAACCTTGCCCCACATTCAGTCCGTGAATGTATACCAATCCAAGTTCATAATAGTCTAAACCTCACACTTGTTCCCACGAATGTGGTCGACTACGGAATTTAGAATAATTACTTATTCATGGATAAAATATGCAAAATAAGAACATGACTCAAAATAAATTAATACCATAATTATATTAATGAGTTTGAACAATTTCGTTCCGTTACAATACTTAAAACAGATCATGACCAATCACTAGAATATCGAAGCCCTAAAGCACAAACATGTCCTGCATGTTTTGATCCATGTAAGAGCTTCGTGAGTGGATCCGCTATGTTAAGATCTGTGTGAACTTTGCGAATACATATCTTTCCTTTTTCAACTTCATCCCTTATGTAGTTGAATCTCCGCTCAATGTGACGGGTCTTTTGATGAGCACGAGGTTCTTTGATTTGAGCAATCGCACCCTCGTTGTCACAAAAGATCTCAAGAGGGTCCTGAATGGAAGGGACTACTCCTAAGTCGTCGATGAATTTCTTCATCCATGCGGCTTCCTGAGCTGCCAATGAGGCGGCAATGTACTCTGACTCTGTAGTGGATAATGCAACAACATCCTGTTTTGAACTCTTCCAAGAGACCGCACCTCCATTTAACGTGAAGACATAACTGGACTGTGATCGAGAATCATCTCGATCAGTTTGGAAGCTCGCGTCCACGTAACCCTTTACAGCAAGTTCCTCCTCACCAGATCCATATATTAGAAACATATCCTTAGTCCTTCTAAGGTATTTCAATATACTTTTAACCGCAATCCAATGACTGTTTCCTGGGTTATTCTGGTATCTACTTGTCAAGCTTAGGGCGCATGACACATCCGGTCTAGTGCATATCATTGCATACATGATTGACCCAATAGCAGATGCATAAGGGACTCTCTTCATCCTCTCCTGTTCATCTTTCGTGGTAGGGCACTGAGATGAACTGAGAAGCGTTCCTCTTTGAATAGGTACTAAACCACTCTTAGAGTTCTCCATCTTGAACCTTTTCAAGACCTTTTCAATGTATGCACTTTGATTCAAACCTATCAGTTTCTTGGATCTATTCATGTAGATCCCAATCCCCAAAACGTATTGTGCTTCTCCAAGATCCTTAATGAAGAAGCATTTACTTAGCCAAGTTTTTACTCCTTGCATTGCCGGAATATCATTTCCAAATAGCAATATATCATCCACATATAGTACAAGGAACATGATAGTGCTCCCACTAGCTTTCTTGTATACACAAGCTTCATCACCATTTTTGATGAAGCCAAATTTCTCGGCCTCCTCATTAAAACGATGATTCCACATTCTAGATGCTTGTTTCAATCCGTAGATTGACTTCTTTAACTTGCATACCTTTTTAGGATATTTCGGATCAAAAAAACCTTCAGGCTGAACCATATAGACATCTTCCACAAGATATCCATTTAGGAAGTCGGTCTTGACATCCATTTGCCATATTTCATAATCATAATGAGCAGCAATGGCAAATAATATCCTAATAGACTTTAGCATTGCCACAGGCGAAAAAGTTTCATCATAGTCAACCCCTTGAGTTTGAGTGAAACCTTTTGCTACAAGTCTAGCTTTATATGTATCCAAGTTTCCATGTATGTCAGTTTTCATTTTGAAAAGCCATTTACAATCAACTAGCCTAGAGCCAGCAGGTTGTGCAACAAGTTCCCAAACTTGGTTGTCATACATGGATTGCATCTCAGCGTTCATGGCTTCCTGCCATTTATCCTTATCAATCCTTGATAAAGCATCTTGGTAGTTTGCTGGTTCATCCAAATCAACCACATAGCAACCATCCATGAGAAACCCATATCTCTCGGAGGATTACTAATTCTACCAGATCTGCGAACGTCTTGTGTATTTTGATCATCCATTTGATCATTCTCAACATTTTCATGTTGAGTGCTAGTATCAACCAATTGTGTATCATCTACTTGATCTCGAACCTCCTCAAGATCTATCTTCCTTTCACTATCACCTTCCATCAGGAACTTAGTTTCAAGGAATTCAGCCTTCCGAGCAACAAATACATTCTGTTCGGAGGGATCATAGAAATAATATCCCATATTATCCTTGGGATATCCTATGAAGATACACTTTGTGGATCGAGCATTTAACTTATTAGGGACGTAACGCTTAGGGTAAGCTTCACATCCCCATACCTTTAAGTATGATAGAGATGGAGGTTTTCCAAACCACATCTCGTGAGGTGTTCGTTCCACTTTCTTGGTTGGGGCCATATTTAAAATACGAGCCGCGGAGCATAGACAATAACCCCAAAATGATAGAGGTAACGAGCTTCTAGCCATCATAGATTGAACCATATCCATTAGGGTTCGGTTCCTCCTTTCGGAAACTCCATTCAGTTGGGGTGTTCCAGGAGGAGTGAGTTGCGAGATAATCCCACAACTTCTAAGATGATCTTGGAAAGCATCGCTTAGGTACTCGCCTCCTCTATCGGTACGAAGTACCTTGATTGTCTTATTGAGTTGATTTTATACTTCGTTTTGATACTCTTTGAATGCTTCAAAAGTTTCGTCCTTATGTCTTAACAAGTAGACATATCCGAAACGACTGAAGTCATCAATGAAAGTAACGAAGTATCTTTCACCATTCCTAGTTGTGGGCTTAAAGGGTCCACACACATCCGAATGTATTAATCCCAATAAGTCCTTAGCCCTTTCGTAGGTCCCTTTGAAAGGTGCTTTAGTCATTTTACCTTGTAAACAAGATTCACATACATCAAACGAGTCTAGTTCATTTGATTTCAAAAGGCCATTCTTTTGAAGTGTATGCATTCGATTCTTGTTTATGTGACCAAGGCGACAATGCCATAAGTAGGAATCACTCAAATCCCTTTTGAGTTTCTTGGTGCTAGTATGGTATATTGAGCTACTAGATGATGTGTCATCATGAATCAATTCATAAATTCCACTTGAAGGCGAAGCCTTAAAATAGAATACATTATCTAAATAAACGTGGATATCATCATTAACAAAATTAAGACAAAAACCACATTGTTTTAAACGGGAAACTGAAATAATGTTTCGACATAAATCCGGTGCATACAAAACATTGTTCAAAATAAGTTCCAAACCACTTGGAAGCTTTAATACAAAGTCTCCTTGAGCCTTCACTTGCACTTTGGCTCCATTACCCATAAAGAGACTTGATGTTCCCGTTTGCTTGCTACTTCTTTTGAACCCCTGCAAAGAATTTCAAATGTGAGTTCCACATCCAGTGTCTAATACCCATGTATTAGAAGAAGTAATACTAAGCTCTATATATACCATATATATATTACCTGAGGTTTGCCCCGCATCCCTCTTTTCCTTCAATTCCTTAAGGTAGACCGGGCAGTTGCGTTTCCAGTGACCCATTTCACCGCAACCGAAGCATGGGTCTTCCTTGGGGTTTGCTTGTCCGGCAACCTTTTGCTTCTTGTTCTTGTTTTTGGTTGGGGTAACCATCCTCCTCTTTCCCTTGCCTTGATGGGTGGGTCCTTTCCTCTTAGCCGTCTTTGGCTTAGAGGTGTTATTACCTTTGGACCCACCATCATTGATCATTAGCACGGGTGAAGCCCTCTTACCCATGCTAGTTTCTGCCGTCCTAAGCATGCTATGAAGTTCGCCAATGGTCTTATCCATCCCATTCATATTGTAATTAATTACAAATTGGTCAAACCTCTTTGACAAGGAGTTTAGGATAAGATCCGTGGCTAGCTCATTAGATATGTTGAGATTAAGACGGTTTGCGCGATCAATGAGGCTTTTCATCTTAAGGACATAAGATGAAACGGATTGGGAGTCGTCCATACGACATGCATGAAGTGCTAGAACGGTCTCGAAGCGCTCGACACGTGCTTGTTGAAGGAACATCTCCTTCAATTGCGTGATCATGTCGTATGCAGTATGATGCTCAAAATCCTTTTAGAGTTCGGGTATCATAGTCCCAAGCATTAGGCAAGCGACTTGCACCGAATCGGCGCAATACTTATCCCAATAAGCCATGCCTTCCGTATCATCCTCGTCGGGTTGATCGGGAATGGGGTCCTCCAACACATACGCCTTATCCTCAAGTTTGAGGACAATCCTAAGATTGCGGAACCAATCCATAAAGTTCGTATGGTTGAGTTTGTCTTTCTCGAGGAGAGACCTTAACGATAGGTTGTTCAAGTTAATAGGTGCGTTTTGCAAGTTGTTATTATTGGCGGCCATCTACAAAATTTAACAAAGTTCATTTAAGTATCGATTTTAAGTTTAATAAACAATACCCTTTTAAATTTTAATTGACTTATTAAATATTAGAATCCAACGGTAAATCAAATTTCGGTTAGGTGACCTTTATCCCGTTATTTGATTTAGCTAGGTAGTCATTTATATGACAATTGCAATCCTTTTGCAACTTCTAAATTATGGGATCATGCAATCCTTTTGCATGGCATATTCATCCCATCAACGCCTATTTGTTCCTCATGCTTCGGTGACTCTAAGTTCATGATTCCCAAACCAAGTCGTCCTACTTATGTAAACGTGTAAATTTAACATCCAAGTGGTTAGGTGACCTTTATCCCACAAGTGTGCGAAATTTACCTCAATCATATTAGTTTGCTCACAACAGTTAGGTGACCTTTATCCCATTATGAGTTCCCTAATATTTTCAAGTGTCACACAAAAGGATGGCGTTTAACTTGTTTGTCTTGTCGATTAAGGGATTTTAAGTTTTCGTTAATTCTAGTTTAAAAAAACATATATGCCATACACCAACATGCATTTAGTGTATGGTTCATTTGAAATCCATTTTCAAGTCTAGTAATTTTAGCCAATTATTTGATATAAACCATTTTATATATATGATCCTTATCATGTTCTTAATAACCGTTTATTAATGTCCTTTTAGACGTTTTTAATTTAGCCATTTAAATTGACGTTTTGCATGTCGTTAATAATTTAACCAATTAAATTGTAGTTATGCTTGTTGTTAACTTGAGTGATAACTTGTTGTAGTAACATACACAATCCACAATCATACAAGAAATATAACAACCACGCATGCAAACAAATGTGTTCACAATCAAGCCAATTTGGTGGACATTTGTTTAGCCGAAAACAAATGTCACCGGTTAAGGGTTATAACACTAAGTAGGAGATTTCAAAATCTCCCACTTAATCTTGCATCCAAATGCATCTTCCAAGTCTTCATCTTGTATCTTCATTTTTACAAAAAACATATCCTAATACATTTTTCTAGAAAATGAAAATACAACCTAATCTATTTTACATACCAAATATAAAATAAATTACATAACCATAATAACAATATTACAAACCAACTTGAATGAATATTACAACCACATGAATGAATTAATATTACATACCAAATGAATTATTAATAATCATCCAAACATGCAACCATTCAAATAAAAGGTCAAGGCTTGATTGTGAACTTCAACATACAACAAATTTGACCAATTTGCAAGTTCCAAACCCATTTGGAACTCTTCCTAAAATCGGCCAACTATACCAACCCTCCCAAACCCGAAAGTTTTTGCATTCCATATTCATGCATGTACTTAGAATGCAAATATAGCGGGTTTAAAGGCCATATAAGAAGCATAATCCATAGACTTCGGCTCTAGATACCATTGATGGAATTTAACAACTTTAATAAACAACATGTTCTTAAAATATACATATTCATAAAACCATTTTAATGATTTGAAGAAAGCGGAAGCATGAATATAAGTTCATGTTAATTCGTTTAATCATTAAGTTAAACTCCATATTAATATCAAGTCATGAATCATGCTTACATATAAAACAAGTACAAGAAGAAGATTATTACCTCCTTAAGTTAATTGAGGGTGATATTGAAGAACAAGAAGGTGATAGAACCTCAAGCTATTGTGTACCAACACCACCCTTAAACTTGTTAGGAATTAAGACCCTTAATCACCTATGAACAAGCTCAAAAACCTTTGCTCCTATACCCAATTTTCTAGACAGGAGTAGGTTGAAGAGATGAAGAGAATGCAAGCCTCAAAAGCATGAAACCTCAAGAGATTATACCCCAAACTTGATACCAACACCTAGTACTTATGTTAGGATTAATTGACACTTGAAAAACTAGCTTGCAAAGAACAAAATGAGCTTCCTTTTGACCCTCAAAGGCCACGGCTCCAATCTGCTGCAGAAGCAGTTTTTTTTTACACTAATACTTGATATCTTTGCATGTGTATTGTGGTATTTAGTCAAGGAGCATGCTTATAGAGACTTGGAAAAGTATTGCACATTCAATGAAGAATCTTGTGCATGCTCTTAAACTCCCCATGCCACTACCATTTAAACACATATAATATACTTGTGGAATATAAAAAACTGAATTTATAAAATCAGTTTTTTTTAACATGATTTTATAAAACACATTTTATAAACTTGTATATTATTTGTTATGTATATTTTGTAAAACCAATTTTATAAAATGTAACATAACTTTAATAAATTATTTAACCTATAAATAATTAAATCCTTGTTACATAAGTTATTCCATAACTTATATAAACATATCAAGTATTATTATTTAAGAAACCTTTTCCTTAAAATTCAGGTGTCGCGTATTTAATCAATGATCCAATCATTAAGATTAAATACCTATAAGGTGTCGGTAAGTTTGTTATTGGGTATGACCCGACTTGGATCATAACACATTAGCCACATTAATTTAATATGTCTCTCGGGCATACGAAATACCTTCATTTTTTGGCACTCGTAAATGTACCGCATAAGTAGTGCGCTTAGAGTCTCCTTGTTGCCTTGCTTAATATCGTGAAATTCTATGTGTGTCTTTTTCTGCGGTAATAGATTTTGAAACTGCAGCAAAAAATTTTCGCGCAAATCTACAAAGCCAATGATACTGCGAGATTGCAAACTATGAAACCATTCCCTTGCTGACCCTTGCAAGGCCATGGGGAACACTCTACACGCGACTGGTTCATCCCAGTTATAAGTGCTTACTACACCTTCGAAGCATTGTAGAAAATCCAAAGGATCGGTTAGACCCGAATAGACTCCCAGAGTTACCGGCACGATCGACGGAGAAACAATTGGATAATCAGAAATGTGCTGGACAAACTTGTCCGCAGCAGTAGTGATTTCTGTTGCCTTTTTTGTGCGAACATCTGTATTATCCGCACAAAATTTAGTAAGCATGTCTTGCAAATAATTTGGTTGGTCAAATTTATGTTGCATTGACTTTGGCGCAATGCTTCTGAAAGCATCCGCCAAAAAATTCTGGGCATTTTCTCTGCGAGCAGCGTCAGATGTGTCACCTTCTTCCCCATAGCGAGGGAAAGGTGTTGGTGGTAGCTTTCGCTTAATTTGTGGATTTTTAACAAATTCTTCTACGCTGTCCAAATCATCAGAAAATTCGCTCTCTTCTCTTGGTGTTTTTGCCATTTTTGATTTGTACGCAGAGTTCAAATGAATGCGATCTTCTGCATTATTGAAGCGTCCTGTTCATATCAAATATAAACGTCACGTACTCATTGGTGTCATTGCGAGGTATTGACCGCTATATGTGACATTTTTCAAAATCTGCATACGTTTTTATAATACAAACCATAACCTTTATTATAATTGAAGGTTCAAACAGCATAATAATGATTATCGTTTAGTGATAATATTAGTTTTACAAACTTTACATTTGATAATAACAATACGATTTCTGAAAGGATCCGAAACTAATCATCCGGACGATGTCCATATTGATTACAAACGAATTACAACAGTTGATAACATCGCGAGGTACTTGACCTCTATATGATACATTTTACAAACGTTGCATTTATTCTTAAAAGGCAATCTATCTTTACATCGAGAATTGACATATTCACCTAACATTTCATAATAACCAAATGACCTAATCTGTCCATTACTTAACAATAGTCTCTAATGAACTTCAATGACTCGAATGCAACGTCCTTGTATCATGGCTTAAAGGGTCCCAAGTAGTATCCTTAACATGAGCTAATGCACAGCGGAAGTCTTAATTCATACCTGAGAATAGCATGCTTTAAAACGTCAACATAAAGTTGGTGAGATATATAGGTTTGATGATAGCAGCGTTATAACAATGGACCACAAGATTTCATATTCATAAGCGTTTAAATAAAAATATTCTAAGTGGTTGAGCACTTGGTAACCATACTTAACATTTAATCACGTCGCATATTCCCTTTAATATGAAATCTTACTACACCGTACCAAGTGTAGTCACAAAACGAAGTACTGTGCAACCGTTGAATACTGGTCGTCCAGTCCGGTTGGGGTTGTCAGGCCCGATAGATCTAGGTTGTCAGGCCCGATAGATCTATCAACAGGATTCGCGTTTACAATACCGCTGTAAATAGTAGTTACCAAGCTACAGGGAAGTATGCCAGTGGTACAACTCAACGTAGAATATATTTTTCAGTTACTTGTGTCCATAACGTAAAACATAAAATACATGTATTCTCATCCCGAAATACTTAGAGTTTAAAAGTGGGACTATATACTCACCTAATGTATTTTGTAGTAAAAATACATATAACACCATTGGTAACTTATAAGGTTGGCCTTTGCTTCACGAACCTAAAAAATTATATATTTATATATTGATTAATATCTAAGTAACAAATAGAGTCAATTTATAGTGTACCAATCCTAATGCTCGAGACTAAAATGTAAAAGTTAACAGAAATTTATTTGACTCAAAATAATTTTCAAAAAATTTAAATATAAATAAATATTGTCATTCTATATTTTTAAACAAAATTTATTTATAGTAAATATAATTCACTTGTTAATAAATAATATTTTATATACAAAAATATATTAAAACAATGAATTAATATTTTCTAATAATAATTTTTCCCTTAAGGATAATATATTTTTTTAAAATGATAAATTTTACATAATAATAATTTAATGATAATAATAAAAATGATAAATTAATAGTTATAATAATCAAAATAATATTTTGATAGTTTTTGACAAAACTATTAATTGTTTTTAGTTATTAACATAAATAATCATAATAATAATAATCATAATGATAATAATAACAAAAATAATATTCTTAATAAAGACAATAATTAGTAATTTTAATAATATTACAATTAAAATAATAATTTTTCATTTGTTGGATAAAAATATTAGTTACTAATAATAATAAAAATTATAATAACCTAGATGATAGTAATTATAATAATAACGATAATTTTAACGACAACGTAAAAAAAAATAAAAATATTCAATTTTTAACAATTTGTACAAAAGTTCAATTGATTATAACTTCAAATCCATCCGTCGAATCCATTAGACATCTAAATGAAAAGTTTATAATTTTTCGCCACCTTCCCAAAAACATATAATTCATATACTTTATCTTAACCGCAGGAGAAACTAATTCAGATTCTATCCTAATGTATATTTTGACAAAAATAAATAAATAAACATGCTTGATCCTAAATTCTCGAGCACTAGTCAGGGACACACTAAAAATAAATAAAAGTTAAGTTTAGAGTGCTCACGTATCAATATTGAGATTCAATATTGCAGGAAAGGTTTATAAACACAACGGAGATGATAAATACTAGTCTGTCTTTACGAGCAAAACCCCCGAACATTACCCATAACCTCCATAGCTATAACCCATAATCTCCTTAATTCTATCCCATTCATGAAACCAGTTTTGGAACACTTGGGCAGAACCCCGTCATAATATTTTTAGGGATTTTAATACTAATGACATCCCTAATCTTAAGATTAATAATAATATTAATCTAAATCTTAATTTTAATAATAATAATAATAATAATATAAGTATAAAAATATTGAGATCAGAGGGAGTAAGGTATCGAATGTATATGTGTGTGTGAAAAAAAACGGAACCAGATATCTTAATTTATACAACTTTTGCTGAAATTTGCCACCTAACCACTTTATGTCGGCAAAACATTACACGTTTCGTGTAGATGGGTACACGATTCGTGTAAGGTATAGTCACGAAAGTTGTAGATTTTTGAGTTACGGTCGTCTGGACACCAAGATCACCCTTTTTCGAGTCAGTATGAATTAGTTATGATTTTTCTCGTGCAAGTGCGCAGGTTTAGTGATTTCCAACATTTTGACTTGAAATCTTGTGATGAAATGTTGTAGTCTTTTGATGCACATTAGAAATCTTTATATTATCTTTATTTTTATTTTTATATCATTGAAAATCCATAAAAATATTTTATAAACAAATTATATTATATCAAAAAAAATATGTTCGTTGTTTAACTAAGTATTTTTAAATACAAAACATTTTATATTTAGTTAAAGACTATATTTAATCATTTTGTAAAATACATAAATATATATTTAATAAACACGTTTTATTTAAATATTTATTTTTATAAAATCACGGACCGTTACATTTATCGTTTAACAAAAGGTTTCTAGAAAAGTTATGACTTTTAAAATAACGTTAAAACGTTTAATCTTATTAAAATGACTCTTAAATAATTTGACAAAAATAGTTTCAGATATTTATAAAAAGTATATTCCTTTTTAAAGAAGACGTGACATTTAAATCATATTTTATAATTTCTAAAAGAAAATTAATAACAGATAACTATATTAAACTTAATAATTATACCTTGACATGAAGTAAAAATATATTATCTTTTACTCCGCCGATAAATATAGTAACCGTATATTGGAACCACAAATTATATATCTAATACCTCGTTAACGTTATCAGTTAATAAATATATATATATCATACATACACATAATGTTCGTGAATCGTCAGGCTTGGTCAAAAGGGTAACTAATCTTCCAGATTTAGATTTCAGACTTTCTAGACTCAACATCAAGGTTTTTGCTTATCGTGTCAGAAACATATAGAGTTTAAGGTTTAAATTTGGTCGGAAATTTCCGGGTCGTTACAATTTCCAACATATTTCACATTACAAATCTTCCGATATGCAGTTTTATTTTTGACACAAATATGCATACTCCAAATCTTGCTTAAATTCGGCATAATGCAGCGGAAGCTTTTAATTATCACCTGAGAATAAACATGCTTAAAACATCAACATAAAGTTGGTGAGATATAGGTTTAATGCTAGCAGCGTTATAAATATAGACCACAAGATTTCATATACACAAACGTTTTAATAATAATATTCTAAGTGGTTGAGCACTTGATAACCATACTTAACATTTAATCAACGTCGCATATTCCCTTTATTATGAAATCTCACTACACCGTACCAAGTATAGTTACCGAAACGAAGTACTGTGCAACCGTTGAATACTGGTCGTCCAGTCCGGTTGGGGTTGTCAGGCCCGATAGATCTATCAACAGGATTCGCGTTTACAATACCGCATGTAAATAGTAGTTACCAAGTTACAGGGAAGTATGCCAGTCGTACAACTCAACGTAGAATATATATTTTTTTTATCACTTGTGTCCATAACGTAAATCATAAAATGCATGTATTCTCATCCCGAAATATTTAGAGTTTAAAAGTGGGACTATATACTCACTTTTGTCTTGAAGATATATGACTTGGTCTCCGATAGATATCACGAACCTAACCATATATAATATATCAACATGTTTTCTTTTCAAATAATCGTTTCATGTATAGTTATAATACTTTTAATATCTAATTGTCCGTAGTTAGCAGTCCAATATTAGTGGTCCACAATTAGTTGTTCAATAAAATAAATAAAGACCCCATCGTATTCGTATTGATCGGAATTAATCTCGACCCATGGTACCATGTTGTCAAGTGATGTGTTGCGTACATAAAGTACCGTGTTGTCAAATGACGTGTTGCGTACAATCATGAGGTCTTATGATTAATCTTCTCGTGTTGTTTACGGGTGGTCCTGAAATATGTAGAATTAAATCATGAGTAAATATATATGAAATATCATATTAATTAGCAAAGATATGATTAGTTTAGTTTTACTCCAATTAATTTCGTAGCTAAACTAGCTTCGGATGTGATGACCCGGGAATTTTCGACCAAATTTAAACTTAATCTTTATATGAATTCAACACGATAAGCAAAGTCTGTTAAATTAAATCTCAAATATTTTGAACTATGTTCATATAATCATTTGACCACAACCGCTTCCGACGATTCACGAACAATTAATTTTAAATAAATATGTGTGAATATATATATATAAATATATTAAAGATTCAATATATTAAATAATTAGAAAATAGTAATAATTGGTAATATATTAAATCTAGATACAAATTGGAGTATGATTATCATTACTTTCAATATTATTATCAATAGTAATATTAATAATAAAATCAGTATTATTAACATTATTATTTTCCGTATACAACATATGAAACAGAAATAGATATATATAAATTGTCATAGTATGATTATCAATATTATTATTTTTAATATTAGTATTATAATTAGTATTATTATTATTATTATTATTATAAATTATTAATATTGTGGTTATAAATTCTGTAGTTATTATCATCATATTCATTAATAATAATATTATTATTATTAAGTGTATTATTATTATAGTTATATTTATTAATTAATAAGATTTATCATATTATGTAAATACAAATATATATACATTTAAATATATAGGTACAGATATATAAACAGATATATAAAATCAGATATATATAAATACATATACAAATACGATTACAGATTACAGATTATATACAATTAACTAAATACGGGTACATATATATAAGAATATATAAATACGGTATAAATAAAAACAATTATAGACAATGTACGTATTCAGTTTTCAATCTCTTTCATACTATAGATAATCTTGATTTCTGTCTGAACCCAGTACAAAATTTGATTCCAAACAACCACAACATAACAAATTTTGTTAGGAATTCATACGATTCTGTTGAATTAAGCTATCTGCTTTAATCTTTTTCATTCATCTGCTACATACTACTCGTACTTTCTGTCTACAATCTGTTAGACGTCAACCTCATATTTACAACAAAATAATTACGAACAAATATATTGATGTAGTAATCTTTCACAAGCACATTGTTTATATCTCCCACCATATCTGTATATACATATATTTAGAGAGAATATTAGATGAAACATCACCAAAACTTGATCAACCGAAGCTCAAACCATCGTTCATCATAAACATATTTCACCAAACCTCCACCATGGCCCGCCATTTAACTATCACAACCCTAATATGAACACCATCATTGTGAAGACCCGTCCTACTCCATCCGAACGAAGTCCATATCGATTATAAACGATTCACAACAGTTGATTACATTGCGAGGTACTTAATAAAATGTCCCGTTCTTATTGATTAAAAACGTTCCATATTAATTGATTTCGTTGCGTGGTTTTGACCTCTATATGAGACGTTTTTCAAAGACTGCATTCATTTTAAAACAAACCATAACCTTTATTTCATCAATAAAGGTTTAAAAAGCTTTACGTAGATTATCAAATAATGATAATCTAAAATATCCTGTTTACACACGACCATTACATAATTGTTTACAATACAAATATGTTACAACAAAATAAGTTTCTTGAATGCAGTTTTTACACAATATCATACAAGCATGGACTCCAAATCTCGTCCTTATTTAAGTATGCGACAGCGGAAGCTCTTAATAATCACCTGAGAATAAACATGCTTAAAACGTCAACAAAAATGTTGGTGAGTTATAGGTTTAACCTATATATATCAAATCATAATAATAGACCACAAGATTTCATATTTCAATACACATCCCATACATAGAGATAAAAATCATTCATATGGTGAACACCTGGTAACCGACATTAACAAGATGCATATATAAGAATATCCCCATCATTCCGGGACACCCTTCGGATATGATATAAATTTCGAAGTACTAAAGCATCCGGTACTTTGGATGGGGCTTGTTGGGCCAGATAGATCTATCTTTAGGATTCGCGTCAATTAGGGTGTCTGTTCCCTAATTCTTAGATTACCAGACTTAATAAAAAGGGGCATATTCGATTTCGATAATTCAACCATAGAATGTAGTTTCACGTACTTGTGTCTATTTTGTAAATCATTTATAAAACCTGCATGTATTCTCATCCCAAAAATATTAGATTTTAAAAGTGGGACTATAACTCACTTTCACATATTTTTACTTCGTCGGGAAGTAAGACTTGGCCACTTGTTGATTCACGAACCTATAACAATATATACATATATATCAAAGTATGTTCAAAATATATTTACAACACTTTTAATATATTTTGATGTTTTAAGTTTATTAAGTCAGCTGTCCTCGTTAGTAACCTACAACTAGTTGTCTACAGTTAGATGTACAGAAATAAATCGATAAATATTATCTTGAATCAATCCACGACCCAGTGTATACGTATCTTAGTATTGATCACAACTCAAACTATATATATTTTGGAATCAACCTCAACCCTGTATAGCTAACTCCAACATTCACATATAGAGTGTCTATGGTTGTTCCGAAATATATATAGATGTGTCGACATGATAGGTCGAAACATTGTATACGTGTCTATGGTATCTCAAGATTACATAATATACAATACAAGTTGATTAAGTTATGGTTGGAATAGATTTGTTACCAATTTTCACGTAGCTAAAATGAGGAAAATTATCCAATCTTGTTTTACCCATAACTTCTTCATTTTAAATCCGTTTTGAGTGAATCAAATTGCTATGGTTTCATATTGAACTCTATTTTATGAATCTAAACAGAAAAAGTATAGGTTTATAGTCGGAAAAATAAGTTACAAGTCGTTTTTGTAAAGGTAGTCATTTCAGTCGGAAGAACGACGTCTAGATGACCATTTTAGAAAACATACTTCCACTTTGAGTTTAACCATAATTTTTGGATATAGTTTCATGTTCATAATAAAAATCATTTTCTCAGAATAACAACTTTTAAATCAAAGTTTATCATAGTTTTTAATTAACTAACCCAAAACAGCCCGCGGTGTTACTACGACGGCGTAAATCCGGTTTTACAGTGTTTTTCGTGTTTCCAGGTTTTAAATCATTAAGTTAGCATATCATACAGATATAGAACATGTGTTTAGTTGATTTTAAAAGTCAAGTTAGAAGGATTAACTTTTGTTTGCGAACAAGTTTAGAATTAACTAAACTATGTTCTAGTGATTACAAGTTTAAACCTTCGAATAAGATAGCTTTATATGTATGAATCGAATGATGTTATGAACATCATTACTACCTTAATTTCCTTGGATAAACCTACTGGAAAAGAGAAAAATGGATCTAGCTTCAATGGATCCTTGGATGGCTCGAAGTTCTTGAAGCAGAATCATGACACGAAAACAAGTTCAAGTAAGATCATCACTTGAAATAAGATTGTTATAGTTATAGAAATTGAACCAAAGTTTGAATATGATTATTACCTTGTATTAGAATGATAACCTACTGTAAGAAACAAAGATTTCTTGAGGTTGGATGATCACCTTACAAGATTGGAAGTGAGCTAGCAAACTTGAAAGTATTCTTGATTTTATGAAACTAGAACTTTTGGAATTTATGAAGAACACTTAGAACTTGAAGATAGAAGTTGAGAGAGATCAATTAGATGAAGAAAATTGAAGAATGAAAGTGTTTGTAGGTGTTTTTGGTCGTTGGTGTATGGATTAGATATAAAGGATATGTTATTTTGTTTTCATATAAATAAGTCATGAATGATTACTCATATTTTTGTAATTTTATGAGATATTTCATGCTAGTTGCCAAATGATGGTTCCCACATGTGTTAGGTGACTCACATGGGCTGCTAAGAGCTGATCATTGGAGTGTATATACCAATAGAACATACATCTAAAAGCTGTGTATTGTACGAGTACGAATACGGGTGCATACGAGTAGAATTGTTGATGAAACTGAACGAGGATGTAATTGTAAGCATTTTTGTTAAGTAGAAGTATTTTGATAAGTGTCTTGAAGTCTTTCAAAAGTGTATGAATACATATTGAAACACTACATGTATATACATTTTAACTGAGTCGTTAAGTCATCGTTAGTCGTTACATGTAAATGTTGTTTTGAAACCTTTAGGTTAACGATCTTGTTAAATGTTGTTAACCCAATGTTTATAATATCAAAAGAGATTTTAAATTATTATATTATCATGATATTATGATGTACAAATATCTCTTAATATGATATATATACATTAAATGTCGTTACAACGATAATCATTACATATATGTCTCGTTTCAAAATCATTAAGTTAGTAGTCTTGTTTTTACATATGTAGTTCATTGTTAATATAATTAATGATATGTTTACTTATCATAATATCATGTTAACTATATATATAACCATATATATGTCATCATATAGTTTTTACAAGTTTTAACGTTCGTGAATCACCGGTCAACTTGGGTGGTCAATTGTCTATATGAAACCTATTTCAATTAATCAAGTCTTAACAAGTTTGATTGCTTAACATGTTGGAAACACTTAATCATGTAAATATCAATCTCAATTAATATATATAAACATGGAAAAGTTCGGGTCACTACAGTACCTACCCGTTAAATAAATTTCGTCCCGAAATTTTAAGCTGTTGAAGGTGTTGACGAATCTTCTGGAAATAGATGCGGGTATTTCTTCTTCATCTGATCTTCACGCTCCCAGGTGAACTCGGGTCCTCTACGAGCATTCCATCGAACCTTAACAATTGGTATCTTGTTTTGCTTAAGTCTTTTAACCTCACGATCCATTATTTCGACGGGTTCTTCGATGAATTGAAGTTTTTCGTTGATTTGGATTTCATCTAACGGATAGTGAGATCTTCTTTAGCAAAACATTTCTTCAAATTCGAGACGTGGAAAGTGTTATGTACAGCCGCGAGTTGTTGAGGTAACTCAAGTCGGTAAGCTACTGGTCCGACACGATCAATAATCTTGAATGGTCCAATATACCTTGGATTTAATTTCCCTCGTTTACCAAATCGAACAACGCCTTTCCAAGGTGCAACTTTAAGCATGACCATCTCTCCAATTTCAAATTCTATATCTTTTCTTTTAATGTCAGCATAGCTCTTTTGTCGACTTTGGGCGGTTTTCATGTAGCGACCCCGACAAATCGTCAAATGACGGCGTCATCTACGTATGGTCCCATTACATGTGTCGTAGGTCTTTATAACAAAGTTTGACCGAAAATATGTCGCATTCATTTCATAAAAGGATGTTTCAATGTTTACAAAAGAAGTTCCCATAACGAGTACATAACAATGGTTAAAGTTTGTATGAAACACATGCGGCACAATTTAAAGTAACCAAAATACGCTCCACATATGCAATATACTCGACATCCAATGCAAGTATCAAAAAGTATGTGCGGAAGCATGCATCACCTAAGTTCAAGGACCTGAGAAAACATAGAGAATCTGTCAACGAAAACGTTGGTGAAATCATAGTTGTATGCATAAAGTATATTTGTATCACAAGGTTTAGTATAAAACGTTTATCAAGCGTATACATCTCAAAAGATGTGTTTGTATCACGAGCACCCAATTATCAAGCTTAACTGAATCTTACCTCTGCATAATAGTGTTAGAACCTACACTATACATTGAAAGAACGTTTCATTCCTTCGAATGAGGGTTCGTTAAACCCGCATGGCCACACAACATAATTTCTCGCTTACACCCTACAAGTGTAACTAATGATAATTGGACTTGAGGCTTTTCGTTCTAACTCGTATGTATCTTTGCTTTTGTATAGTATTCAAAACGTTAAAGTATGAAAAGTATATGTAAGTATGTATTGTATATGTTTTCTCATCCCACGATTTTTAAAGTATAAAAGTGTTTGAAGAGTGGGCTATGATCTCACCTTTGATTGCAAGAGTGTATTAGTACTTCGACAAGTAAACGTGCAAAGAACAGTGCTAGTCTCGACCTAAACAAATAGGTTGTATCAATAACTGTCACGACCCGGAAAATTTCGACTAATTTTAAACCAAATGCTCGATTCGATTTAATATTCTTGACACGATAAAGAGAAATCTGTTAGGTTGAGTATCAAAAATTTTGAAGTGTTTCAAATATGCATTTGATCTTCGACCAATTCCGACGATTCACGAACCATTATTTGTAATTAAATGTGCATACATATGAATATAAATATATGTATATATAATAACTTAAAATAATAATATATGATATAATTAAATTATTATTAAGATAAATCTATATATATATATATATATATATACATAGAGACTATATTAAATATAGATATTTAATTATTGTAATATTCGTTGGTTCATAATTAAGTTTGTTAAACATATAATTAAATACCTTGAGTTAAGTTTTAATACTCCGTACATACTACTTAGAAATAAAAACAAATAATAGACGGACATTTTTGATCAGGTTTTAAACAGTTAAAGAGTGAAATAATAAAATACAATTAACCTAAAAATTTGGGATTTTTAGGAACACTTTTATACTACAACTGTTTAGCAACGGACACGATATAACACTTCGTATTAAAACTGTCGGTAATTAGGTAATTAGAATTCAAAATATCTAATAGCTTTACTATTTGCAATTGAATTCACACGTTTTTGTTATGATTATTATTATAATATTATTATTATTTTGAGAATGGAAAAGTATGGATTCACGGGTTCTTATATAATTGAAGTAGGGTTTATATTTTATTTTTATCTCTCTCTTTCATCTCTTGCATCTCTCAAACTTATATGTAATACATATACTTGTATGAATGCAAACATCACAAAACTCATTGATGCTATCTCTTTGTTGTTGCTAACCGAAACCATCCTCTATCTTCTTTCCATTGATAACCCACCACTTCAAAATCCTCATCGATCCATCGCCTTTGAAAACACACGACAACTTCACCACCTCTTTTCCTTTCCTTGACGTGACCACAACAAACCATATCACCACATCTCTCTCTCTCCCTCTCTTCATCTTCAATCTCAAAACACCATCGAACCTTCAACCATCTCATGCTACGATTTTTCCTTTCTATTTCTTGTTTAAAACTTCAACCCACTTCCGCTATTATTTGATGCTTTCTTGAACCGCCACCTTGGTCACTCCTGCAACCGTGAACGAAACACCGTTGACAAACCTACTGTTATTTTCCTTTCCATCGTAAACAACATCAAAACCACCTAGTTTGATCACCTCAAGATGACCATGAATCGCCATAACCTCAAACCACCTTAAACCACTAAACCGCCACCCTTATTCCTCTCTTTCTCTATATCTCTCTACAATTCTTCATCAAAACCGCCATCTACAACTTCTTCAAACCTGCTGCAAAACACCTTCAATTAATTCCAACGACTACCTGCAATGTTACTTATATATTCTTTTTATGATTGATCAATTACAACCCACATACCATCAAACCCATTCATACTCTTCTGTTAAACGGCCCAAACCCAAAAGAAAATCCTTTCTTTTCTCGACTGTAACAACTATGAAACCGCCATCGTAGCTCCACCATCAATCACCTACTTGTGCTATAAATAAACTCCTAAAAGTTGCCACTGCTGTACGTGTATTCTTTACTCCAAAAAACGAGTGGAAACTGCACTTGGGACTACTTAAATGTTATTACTGTGCGAATTATCTCTGTGTTGGTTTCCTGTCAGTTGCCACCACGAAACCACCTGCTATATTTTTATATATATAGTCATGGACACCAACCATTAAACATGTTACTAGTAATATATTTTCCCCTACTTTTCCTTTAGCCGACATTTTACAATAATAATAAAGATTAGGTATAAAGGAGATGTATCTAATGATGATAAAGTTTTGATGAGCTGGATGAATAACCAAAAATATTAAGTAAACAATTGTTGGTTTATTGTCCCTTTATATTGACCCGGATCCAAATTCAGTCAAAGAATCACAATTCGTTTTGGGTCGAGTAAATTCTATTCCTATTTCTGTTGATGGGCCGTAAACTCTAATGTAGTTGATTAGACCATGAGCCGTTTTAAGTGTGGGCAAGGTTCGAATTAATAGAAGATGACAAGATGACAGCTATTTCCTTCTCTCCTTTCTTTTCTTCCTTTGCTATTTCCACCGA
The DNA here is from genome assembly GCF_046630445.1 of Rutidosis leptorrhynchoides. NCBI lineage: Eukaryota > Viridiplantae > Streptophyta > Magnoliopsida > Asterales > Asteraceae > Rutidosis > Rutidosis leptorrhynchoides. Next base: position 209,114,088 of record NC_092340.1, read on the forward strand.
CAAAGACTACAAGCTAATTGAATTAAACTTGTTTGGACTGGATACGTGAGCCATGGTCAGGTTTTTCTGTTGGGCCGGGTTTTATTAACTATGTTGGGCCGTGACTTTAATCCACTTTTGGTCAGGCTGAAACATTACAAAAACAGAAATACGGTTTATATGGTTTTAGTCAGAGAGCATAACATATATAAATGGGTAGCGTAATGGTTTGGTCTGGCGTTTGTTAAAGGAGAGGTCACGAGGTCGAGTCCCGTCTCGGGCAGTTTAACTCTTTTTAATACTACAAAGGTATCATTATCATTATTATTATCATTATTATATTTATTATTATTATTATTATGATAAGGTTAGATTTAAAAATAATATTTAGGATTAAGTTATGATTTAAATAGGTTAATGATATGATTATGATTATGATGATTATTAAGAAAAAGTATAATTAAGTTTATGTCAAATACCTATTATTTTTTTTAAAATTATAAATATTATTATTATTAAAACTATTATTATTATTAAGTATCATTATTATTATTATTAGAATTATCATTATTATTTTTATAACAACCATATTATTATTATTATTATTAATATTAATATTACTACTAATATTATTATCATTACTACAAAAAAAATTAGTTATATAGAAATATACTTAATTAAATTATATTAACATTTTTAATTATTTAAAGTATATAAATTATATATATTTAATTAAGTTATTAATGAAACACATAATTATTTTAAAATAACAAGTATATTATTAATAATAATATATATAAACTTGTCAATTACTATTTGATGTTAATAGATATATAAATGATATAGGTTCCTGAATCCGAGGCCAACCCTACACTTATTCAATGATGTTATATGTATTTTTACTACAAAATACATTAGGTGAGTATATAGTCCCTTTTAAACTCTAAATATTTTTGGGCTGAGAATACATGCGCTGTTTTATAAATGATTTACGTTATGGACACAAGTGATCAAAAATAAAAATTCTACGTTGAGTTGTACCATGGCATATCTCTTTATACTTGGTAGCTAATATTTACGTGAGGAGCGTAAACGCGAATCCTGTTGATAGATCTATCGGGCCTGACAACCCCAACCGGGCTGGACGACCAGCATTTAACGGTTGCACAGTACTTCGTTTCGTTACTACACTTGGTACGGTGTAGGGTTTATTTAAGAGTATGCTGCTGTAATTTAAATGTTAAGTATGGTTACCAAGTGCTCAACGTCTTTTCATACACGAGGAGTGTATTATGTATAAACATGAAATCTTGTGGTCCATAGTTATAACGCTGCTAGTATCAAACCTATATATCTCACCAACTTTATGTTGACATTTTAAAGCATGTTATTCTCAGGTACGATTTAAGTCTTCCGCTGTGCATTAACTCATACTAAAGACATTACTTGGAGTCGATCATCGCAATGGAACCAAATGTTGAAGACTTCGTCCAGGAGGATAAGGTCGAGGTCTTTACAGGTGGTATCAGAGCGGTGGTCTTAGTGAACCAGGTCTTGCATTAGTGTGTCTAACTAGCAGCTGTTAGGATACATTAACGAGTCTGGACTTCGACCGTGCCTGCATGTCAAAAGTTTTGCTTATCATTTCTAATCGTAAATTATTTGCATATCATCCTTAGGGAATTGCCTGCTTATCATTCATAACTCTAGACACGTCTTACTGCATTTAGTGCATCGATAGTGTATAGACAAAATTCATATCTTAGCATATCTGTTACTTTGGACTTTAGTTGACATCTTTTCAAAGATTCTCCGTAATTTATGGGATTTTGGTATTATATATACACATGTAAAGTATGTATTGAAGAGTACCAAATCTAACTTCTATAATCTATTTCATACCAAAAAATTCATTTTTCCGATTATACAAGATGGATTCCGCATCTAGTTCGAATTCCTCAGATTATGACAGCTAAGCCGATATGGATTTTCATTCAAGCTCCGAAGGCAGCGTCACCGAAATGGATCAACCAATCTCCCATCATCTATTCTGGATGAATTGGGGGTGGGTTCGTAATATACTAAGTCACTGGAGACATGAAGAGGGTGATCCCTTCCATCCACCAAAATTGCCCTCTTGGCGATGAACCTGAAGCACTTACCGGCGAATCTGTTCGAGAAACCATTTTCTCTCTCATTTCTAGAGTATCTCGTCACGATTATATACTATCCCATATTTCAGATCTTGTTCATTCGCTCACTCCAACCACCAATCATCCCGGTGTACTAGCAGAAGTTAACGAACTTCGCGCTCGCGTGACGGCTTTGGAGAATATGGTGCGAAGGTTACAAACACCAGCAGCAGCACCAGCAGCATAACCCGTACCACCATCATCAACACCGACAGTACCCATATCACCCTCAACCACAACCGCGTCGTAAACCTTAACATCACAATTTGTACCTCGGATATCAACATCACACACCTCAATATCACTATCTGTACTTCGAGTATGATCTTCGTTTTACATATCATTCTATATCGATTATCTTCGCTTTACTTATCGTTCTATCTCATTTATCTTCGTTCGACATGGTAATTATGTAATCTTTAATGTTTTAGAGATCATGTAATCAAGTATTAACGATAAATCAAAAAAAAAAATTTAATATCTTATTGACTCATTAGATCCATGATTACATCTGAAGAAAATATATATACAAGTATATTTTCATAAAGATTGTAATTAAAAATTCTTTCGTACAAACTGTTAATGATGAAAATATTTTAACGGGTAGGTAGTACCCGAGGAATATTTAGATCTCACATTAATAAGTTACAGTGTATATTCTTCGAATCTGATTCAACGGTCATTTGCTATTCTACTTACAACCACCGATATTCGTATCTGTTCACCACCGAATAACCATTTTTATTCAAATTTCATATTTGGATTTTTATCTATCAGAATCCAACAAGTGGCATAATGAAGAAAACATTTGACAAAATAAAAAGTGTTAGAAACAAACAAATTAATTATGAGAAATTCTGTTAGGAATCCACGCTAACTGTTCCTAGTTAACTGTTCCCAGCTAACTGTTAATTCCGTATTACATTTTATCGCAATTTAATTTATTGTCATTTAAGTTCTGTTATTTATTTTACGCACTTTAAATAACGGGACACGTATACAAGGTTTCGACCTATCATATCGACCCATCTATATATATATTTCGGAACAACCATAGACACTCTATATGTGAATGTTGGAGTTGGCTATACAGGGTTGAGGTTGATTTCAGAATATATATATGGTTTGAGTTGTGATCAATACTGAGACCGGTACACGGGTCACGATACGTATTAATTAATTTGAATATTATATATTAAATTATATATGAATATATTGGACTAGTGGACAACTGGACTATTGGACTGCTAACTTTGGACAATTAAAATGAATTAAAATATTGATTATAACATATGAAACTAAACAATTCTTCAAGTTTGCCACTTGATTTCATCCTAAACCTCATTTGTATCTCGACGTTTACAATCCGCGTACAAACCTATCAGGATTCTTGAAAATACCTCAATCGAGAAGTTGAACCGACCGCACTTCATCTACAGAAGAAAAGATCTATACACATGAAAAACTCTTGAACCCAAAGTCATAGTTTAACACGTACCGCGACGAATTATTTAGCATTTATTAGCAAAAACAACCTTACGATTCCTTTTCAAAGTAGCCAATTTTGTCACAGCTTCAGCAGAACAACTTTGACCTTTCATTCGAATAAGTCTTATTATAACTTTGATATATACGATTGGTTTTCCTCATCGTTACCGGGGAACCTTTCATACTCCGCCATGTTATCATCAGCATTTAATCATCTAAAAACACAATTCGCCCAAAAACACCTCGGATTGATAATCGACGATTCAGATATGACTGCATTAAATGCAGAGGAAACAGTAAAATTTTAGATGGCCTAAATGGCCAAAAGTTTGATGATAAAGAAGGGAATGTTAGGAACGCTCGATAGAAAATTTAGTGCTGAAAAATGGATTGAGCTAACCGTGAAGGAAACAAAGAACAAATACAAGGAATGAACCTGCCTTCAAATAATGCAAATGATTCAGTGTCTGTTGAAACCGTCAGTATGAACCCTACTCCTTATTCTAAACTTTTTTAGATGATATCATCATCATCTTATCTTAGATATTATAAGATATCTTCATATTTTCCGCTATACATATTCTCCATATTTCTAAAGATATTTTCACAACTATTCCTATCTGCAATCATCTATCTCCCCGTAATATCTGCGTTACAACATAAAAGAAACTGTGTTAGTTTCTAAATTCTGAAATCTACAAGTTTAAAATATGAATGTTTTGAAGCAGTGTTGGGAACTGATGCGTGAATTAGTATAATATAAAGAAACTTGATCAACTTCATTATATTACAGTAAGTCATGTTGAGTTTCTAATGAAATGTGATGATCCACAGTACCCTCATCATGTGCCATGTTACACGACTCTTTCATTTTACTTAATCTCTAAGCATATCACGAAAATATTTCCTTGATATTTCTGTTCTTCCGTAACTCCGATAATCTGCTAATAAATTGTGCGATTACATTTTCTTTCTGATTAGAAGATTTCTTTAAATTCCCTGAATTCTGAAAATCAACCTTGACCATGTCAGAAGTTAAAACGAACCTCTAATCACTTCATTTCACTCTTTTATGATAGCTTCACTCGTACGCTTCGCATGATCGAATTGTTTTATCCATATTAATCGAAAATGATAAAACACTATTTATCAACTCATATTCGTCATGAAAACATTTTTATTGTTAGCCATGACGACCTCACTCAAATTTCGGGGACGAAATTTATTTAACGGGTAGGTACTGTCACGACCCGAAAAATTTCGACTAATTTTAAACCAAATGCTCGATTCGATTTAATATTCTTGACACGATAAAGAGAAATCTGTTAGGTTGAGTATCAAAAATTTTGAAGTGTTTCAAATATGCATTTGATCTTCGACCAATTCCGACGATTCACGAACCATTATTTGTAATTAAATGTGCATACATATGAATATAAATATATGTATATATAATAACTTAAAATAATAATATATGATATAATTAAATTATTATTAAGATAAATCTATATATATATATATATACATAGAGACTATATTAAATATAGATATTTAATTATTGTAATATTCGTTGGTTCATAATTAAGTTTGTTAAACATATAATTAAATACCTTGAGTTAAGTTTTAATACTCCGTACATACTACTTAGAAATAAAAACAAATAATAGACGGACATTTTTGATCAGGTTTTAAACAGTTAAAGAGTGAAATAATAAAATACAATTAACCTAAAAATTTGGGATTTTTAGGAACACTTTTATACTACAACTGTTTAGTAACGGACACGATATAACACTTCGTATTAAAACTGTCGGTAATTAGGTAATTAGAATTCAAAATATCTAATAGCTTTACTATTTGCAATTGAATTCACACGTTTTTGTTATGATTATTATTATAATATTATTATTATTTTGAGAATGGAAAAGTATGGATTCACGGGTTCTTATATAATTGAAGTAGGATTTATATTTTATTTTTATCTCTCTCTTTCATCTCTTGCATCTCTCAAACTTATATGTAATACATATACTTGTATGAATGCAAACATCACAAAACTCATTGATGCTATCTCTTTGTTGTTGCTAACCGAAACCATCCTCTATCTTCTTTCCATTGATAACCCACCACTTCAAAATCCTCATCGATCCATCGCCTTTGAAAACACACGACAACTTCACCACCTCTTTTCCTTTCCTTGACGTGACCACAACAAACCATATCACCACATCTCTCTCTCTCCCTCTCTTCATCTTCAATCTCAAAACACCATCGAACCTTCAACCATCTCATGCTACGATTTTTCCTTTCTATTTCTTGTTTAAAACTTCAACCCACTTCCGCTATTATTTGATGCTTTCTTGAACCGCCACCTTGGTCACTCCTGCAACCGTGAACGAAACACCGTTGACAAACCTACTGTTATTTTCCTTTCCATCGTAAACAACATCAAAACCACCTAGTTTGATCACCTCAAGATGACCATGAATCGCCATAACCTCAAACCACCTTAAACCACTAAACCGCCACCCTTATTCCTCTCTTTCTCTATATCTCTCTACAATTCTTCATCAAAACCGCCATCTACAACTTCTTCAAACCTGCTGCAAAACACCTTCAATTAATTCCAACGACTACCTGCAATGTTACTTATATATTCTTTTTATGATTGATCAATTACAACCCACATACCATCAAACCCATTCATACTCTTCTGTTAAACGGCCCAAACCCAAAAGAAAATCCTTTCTTTTCTCGACTGTAACAACTATGAAACCGCCATCGTAGCTCCACCATCAATCACCTACTTGTGCTATAAATAAACTCCTAAAAGTTGCCACTGCTGTACGTGTATTCTTTACTCCAAAAAGCGAGTGGAAACTGCACTTGGGACTACTTAAATGTTATTACTGTGCGAATTATCTCTGTGTTGGTTTCCTGTCAGTTGCCACCACGAAACCACCTGCTATATTTTTATATATATAGTCATGGACACCAACCATTAAACATGTTACTAGTAATATATTTTCCCCTACTTTTCCTTTAGCCGACATTTTACAATAATAATAAAGATTAGGTATAAAGGAGATGTATCTAATGATGATAAAGTTTTGATGAGCTGGATGAATAACCAAAAATATTAAGTAAACAATTGTTGGTTTATTGTCCCTTTATATTGACCCGGATCCAAATTCAGTCAAAGAATCACAATTCGTTTTGGGTCGAGTAAATTCTATTCCTATTTCTGTTGATGGGCCGTAAACTCTAATGTAGTTGATTAGACCATGAGCCGTTTTAAGTGTGGGCAAGGTTCGAATTAATAGAAGATGACAAGATGACAGCTATTTCCTTCTCTCCTTTCTTTTCTTCCTTTGCTATTTCCACCGACAAAGACTACAAGCTAATTGAATTAAACTTGTTTGGACTGGATACGTAAGCCATGGTCAGGTTTTTCTGTTGGGCCGGGTTTTATTAACTATGTTGGGCCGTGACTTTAATCCACTTTTGGTCAGGCTGAAACATTACAAAAACAGAAATACGGTTTATATGGTTTTAGTCAGAGAGCATAACATATATAAATGGGTAGCGTAATGGTTTGGTCTGGCGTTTGTTAAAGGAGAGGTCACGAGGTCGAGTCCCGTCTCGGGCAGTTTAACTCTTTTTAATACTACAAAGGTATCATTATCATTATTATTATCATTATTATATTTATTATTATTATTATTATGATAAGGTTAGATTTAAAAATAATATTTAAGATTAAGTTATGATTTAAATAGGTTAATGATATGATTATGATTATGATGATTATTAAGAAAAAGTATAATTAAGTTTATGTCAAATACCTATTATTTTTTTTAAAATTATAAATATTATTATTATTAAAACTATTATTATTATTAAGTATCATTATTATTATTATTAGAATTATCATTATTATTTTTATAACAACCATATTGAGACGACCCGACCCAATCCATAGGGACGAATACAATAACATATGATAACATTGCGAGGTACTTGACCTCTATATGATACATTTTACAAACGTTGCATTTATTCTTAAAAGGCATACTATCATTACATCAATATTTGACATTTTCGTCTAACATTTCATAATATCCAAATGACCTAATCTATCATTTACTTATTAATATTCTCTATTGAACTCCAATGACTCGAATGCAACGTCTTTGTATCATGGCTTAAAAGGTCCCAAGTAGTATCCTTAGCATGAGCTAATGCACAGCGGAAGACTTAATTCATACCTGAGAATAACATGCTTTAAAACGTCAACATAAAGTTGGTGAGATATATAGGTTTGATGCTAGCAGCGTTATAACAATGGAACACAAGATTTCATATATAAACATTTTAATAAAAATATTCTAAGTGGTTGAGCACTTGGTAACCATACTTAACATTTAATCACGTCGCATATTCCCTTTATTATGAAATCTTACTACACTGTACCAAGTGTAGTCACGAAACGAAGTACTGTGCAACCGTTGAATACTGGTCGTCCAGTCCGGTTGGGGTTGTCAGGCCCGATAGATCTATCAACAGGATTCGCGTTTACAATACCGCTGTAAATATTAGTTACCAAGCTACAGGGAAGTATGCCAGTGGTACAACTCAACGTAGAATATATTTTTGATCACTTGTGTTCATAACGTAAATCATTTATAAAAACAGCGCATGTATTCTCAGCCCAAAATATTTAAAGTTTAAAAGGGACTATGTACTCACCATACTGTATTTTGTAGTAAAAATACATATAACATCATTGAACACGTATAAGGTTGGCCTCGGATTCACGAACCTATATCATTTATATATATATTAACACACATAATTATAATTGAACAAATCTATATATTATATTTTGAATTATATATCTCATATATTTAATTTGTAACAATACTATTGCTAATATAAAAATAATAATAGTAATGATAGTAATAATACTAATATTGATAATAATAATAATAATCTTAAATGTTAATTTTGATAACTTTAATAAAAATATTAAACCTTAATAGTAATGATATTTTAATAAAAATGATAATGACAATATAATTAAAATGATACTTTTAATTTTAATGATATAATGATAACTCTTAAATAAATAAAAAGAATATTAATTTTAATAATAATGTATAATAATAATAATAAAAATTTAAAAAAATAATAATAACTTTATTAACAATAATAAAAATGATACTTTTAATAATAGAAGCTTTCAATAAAAATGACAAGTTTAATTATAGTAAAAAAAATGATAATTTTAATAATCATAATAATAATAATAATAAGAAATAAGACTACCTTTGAATGAGTTAAAGTAAAAATAATTGTCCAAGCATAGAATTGAACCTAGGACCACCCGTTACCCAACACACAGACTAAACCATTCAGCCATTTCGCCTTTTCTGCTTATAGTCCGTTATTATTTTTATTAAGTCCTTTCTTCCTGTCGACTAACATTAGTGTAGCAATATGAAATCGAATCAGGTGACCCATTCAATGAATTCGACCTCAACCCAAGCCTAAATGAAATCACGACCCATCTTGCAGGAAGTTCACGGCCCATGTTATAATCCAAAGACCCGTTTATTTTAAATTAGATTTCGAGTTAGTGGGAAGCAAGTCAACACGTTCCACTTTTAAAAGTTCTGTGTTCTTTTTTTTTTATTCGAATTAATAAATAGAAGGTGGATACAGCACCCTAACAATCCCTATCAACCTTTAATCATTTATCATCATTCTCGTTCTTTTATTCTATCTACCTACTCCCTTTAACTTTCTTAAATAATTCATCGTTGAAAATGAAACAGAATTCGAGTAGTGGTTGGTCTGTTGATCGTGAAACTCCCGGTTCACAGCAATATACGAGATCAGTTTCAGCTGCAGAGGTTTATTTTGGTTTGAGGTGGTAACGGCAAAAAAAAAAAAAAAAGAGAACCGGTCAGTAGTGAAATGTCCCGTTCTTATTGATTAAAAACGTTCCATATTAATTGATTTCGTTGCGAGGTTTTGACCTCTATATGAGACGTTTTTCAAAGACTGCATTCATTTTTAAACAAACCATAACCTTTATTTCATCAATAAAGGTTTAAAAAGCTTTACGTAGATTATCAAATAATGATAATCTAAAATATCCTGTTTACACACGACCATTACATAATGGTTTACAATACAAATATGTTACAACAAAATAAGTTTCTTGAATGCAGTTTTTACACAATATCATACAAGCATGGACTCCAAATCTTGTCCTTATTTAAGTATGCGACAGCGGAAGCTCTTAATAATCACCTGAGAATAAACATGCTTAAAACGTCAACAAAAATGTTGGTGAGTTATAGGTTTAACCTATATATATCAAATCGTAACAATAGACCACAAGATTTCATATTTCAATACACATCCCATACATAGAGATAAAAATCATTCATATGGTGAACACCTGGTAACCGACAATAACAAGATGCATATATAAGAATATCCCCATCATTCCGGGACACCCTTCGGATATGATATAAATTTCGAAGTACTAAAGCATCCGGTACTTTGGATGGGGTTTGTTAGGCCCAATAGATCTATCTTTAGGATTCGCGTCAATTAGGGTGTCTGTTCCCTAATTCTTAGATTACCAGACTTAATAAAAAGGGGCATATTCGATTTCGATAATTCAACCATAGAATGTAGTTTCACGTACTTGTGTCTATTTTGTAAATCATTTATAAAACCTGCATGTATTCTCATCCCAAAAATATTAGATTTTAAAAGTGGGACTATAACTCACTTTCACAGATTTTTACTTCGTCGGGAAGTAAGACTTGGCCACTGGTTGATTCACGAACCTATAACAATATATACATATATATCAAAGTATGTTCAAAATATATTTACAACACTTTTAATATATTTTGATGTTTTAAGTTTATTAAGTCAGCTGTCCTCGTTAGTAACCTACAACTAGTTGTCCACAGTTAGATGTACAGAAATAAATCGATAAATATTATCTTGAATCAATCCACGACCCAGTGTATACGTATCTCAGTATTGATCACAACTCAAACTATATATATTTTGGAATCAACCTCAACCCTGTATAGCTAACTCCAACATTTACATATAGAGTGTCTATGGTTGTTCCGAAATATATATAGATGTGTCGACATGATAGGTCGAAACATTGTATACGTGTCTATGGTATCTCAAGATTACATAATATATAATACAAGTTGATTAAGTTATGGTTGGAATAGATTTGTTACCAATTTTCACGTAGCTAAAATGAGAAAAATTATCCAATCTTGTTTTACCCATAACTTCTTCATTTTAAATCCGTTTTGAGTGAATCAAATTGCTATGGTTTCATATTGAACTCTATTTTATGAATCTAAACAAAAAAATTATAGGTTTCTAGTCGGAAAAATAAGTTACAAGTCGTTTTTGTAAAGGTAGTCATTTCAGTCGAAAGAACGACGTCTAGATGACCATTTTAGAAAACATACTTCCACTTTGAGTTTAACCATAATTTTTGGATATAGTTTCATGTTCATAATAAAAATCATTTTCTCAGAATAACAACTTTTAAATCAAAGTTTATCATAGTTTTTAATTAACTAACCCAAAACAGCCCGCGGTGTTACTACGACGGCGTAAATCCGGTTTTACGGTGTTTTTCGTGTTTCCAGGTTTTAAATCATTAAGTTAGCATATCATATAGATATAGAACATGTGTTTAGTTGATTTTAAAAGTCAAGTTAGAAGGATTAACTTTTGTTTGCGAACAAGTTTAGAATTAACTAAACTATGTTCTAGTGATTACAAGTTTAAACCTTCGAATAAGATAGCTTTATATGTATGAATCGAATGATGTTATGAACATTATTACTACCTTAAGTTCCTTGGATGAACCTACTGGAAAAGAGAAAAATGGATCTAGCTTCAATGGATCCTTGGATGGCTCAAAGTTCTTGAAGCAAAATCATGACACGAAAACAAGTTCAAGTAAGATCATCACTTGAAATAAGATTGTTATAGTTATAGAAATTGAACCAAAGTTTGAATATGATTATTACCTTGTATTAGAATGATAACCTACTGTAAGAAACAAAGATTTCTTGAGGTTGGATGATCACCTTACAAGATTGGAAGTGAGCTAGCAAACTTGAAAGTATTCTTGATTTTATGAAACTAGAACTTTTGGAATTTATGAAGAACACTTAGAACTTGAAGATAGAACTTGAGAGAGTTCAATTAGATGAAGAAAATTGAAGAATGAAAGTGTTTGTAGGTGTTTTTGGTCGTTGGTGTATGGATTAGATATAAAGGATATGTAATTTTGTTTTCATGTAAATAAGTCATGAATGATTACTCATATTTTTGTAATCTTATGAGATATTTCATGCTAGTTGCCAAATGATGGTTCCCACATGTGTTAGGTGACTCACATGGGCTGCTAAGAGCTGATCATTGGAGTGTATATACCAATAGTACATACATCTAAAAGCTGTGTATTGTACGAGTACGAATACGGGTGCATACGAGTAGAATTGTTGATGAAACTGAACGAGAATGTAATTGTAAGCATTTTTGTTAAGTAGAAGTATTTTGATAAGTGTATTGAAGTCTTTCAAAAGTGTATAAATACATATTAAAACACTACATGTATATACATTTTAACTGAGTCGTTAAGTCATCGTTAGTCGTTACATGTAAGTGTTGTTTTGAAACCTTTAGGTTAACGATCTTGTTAAATGTTGTTAACCCAATGTTTATAATAACAAAAGAGATTTTAAATTATTATATTATCATGATATTATGATGTACGAATATCTCTTAATATGATATATATACATTAAATGTCGTTACAACGATAAACGTTACATATATGTCTCGTTTCAAAATCATTAAGTTAGTAGTCTTATTTTTACATATGTAGTTCATTGTTAATATAATTAATGATATGTTTACTTATCATAATATCATGTTAACTATATATATAACCATATATATGTCATCATATAGTTTTTTACAAGTTTTAACGTTCGTGAATCACCGGTCAACTTGGGTGGTCAATTGTCTATATGAAACCTATTTCAATTAATCAAGTCTTAACAAGTTTGATTGCTTAACATGTTGGAAACATTTAATCATGTAAACATCAATCTCAATTAATATATATAAACATGGAAAAGTTCGGGTCACTACAGTACCTACCCGTTAAATAAATTTCGTCCCGAAATTTTAAGCTGTTGAAGGTGTTGACGAATCTTCTGGAAATAGATGCGGGTATTTCTTCTTCATCTGATCTTCACGCTCCCAGGTGAACTCGGGTCCTCTACGAGCATTCCATCGAACCTTAACAATTGGTATCTTGTTTTGCTTAAGTCTTTTAACCTCACGATCCATTATTTCGACGGGTTCTTCGATGAATTGAAGTTTTTCGTTGATTTGGATTTCATCTAACGGAATAGTGAGATCTTCTTTAGCAAAACATTTCTTCAAATTCGAGACGTGGAAAGTGTTATGTACAGCCGCGAGTTGTTGAGGTAACTCAAGTCGGTAAGCTACTGGTCCGACACGATCAATAATCTTGAATGGTCCAATATACCTTGGATTTAATTTCCCTCGTTTACCAAATCGAACAACGCCTTTCCAAGGTGAAACTTTAAGCATGACCATCTCTCCAATTTCAAATTCTATATCTTTTCTTTTAATGTCAGCGTAGCTCTTTTGTCGACTTTGGGCGGTTTTCAACCGTTGTTGAATTTGGATGATCTTCTCGGTAGTTTCTTGTATAATCTCCGGACCCGTAATCTGTCTATCCCCCACCTCACTCCAACAAATCGGAGACCTGCACTTTCTACCATAAAGTGCTTCAAACGGCGCCATCTCAATGCTTGAATGGTAGCTGTTGTTGTAGGAAAATTCTGCTAACGGTAGATGTCGATCCCAACTGTTTCCGAAATCAATAACACATGCTCGTAGCATGTCTTCAAGCGTTTGTATCGTCCTTTCGCTCTGCCCATCAGTTTGTGGATGATAGGCAGTACTCATGTCTAGACGAGTTCCTAATGCTTGCTGTAATGTCTGCCAGAATCTTGAAATAAATCTGCCATCCCTATCAGAGATAATAGAGATTGGTATTCCATGTCTGGAGAGGACTTCCTTCAAATACAGTCGTGCTAACTTCTCCATCTTGTCATCTTCTCTTATTGGTAGGAAGTGTGCTGATTTGGTGAGACGATCAACTATTACCCAAATAGTATCAAAACCACTTGCAGTCCTTGGCAATTTAGTGATGAAATCCATGGTAATGTTTTCCCATTTCCATTCCGGGATTTCGGGTTGTTGAAGTAGACCTGATGGTTTCTGATGCTCAGCTTTGACCTTAGAACACGTCAAACATTCTCCTACGTATTTAGCAACATCGGCTTTCATACCCGGCCACCAAAAATGTTTCTTGAGATCCTTGTACATCTTCCCCGTTCCAGGATGTATTGAGTATCTGGTTTTATGAGCTTCTCTAAGTACCATTTCTCTCATATCTCCAAATTTTGGTACCCAAATCCTTTCAGCCCTATACCGGGTTCCGTCTTCCCGAATATTAAGATGCTTCTCCGATCCTTTGGGTATTTCATCCTTTAAATTTCCCTCTTTTAAAACTCCTTGTTGCGCCTCCTTTATTTGAGTAGTAATGTTATTATGAATCATTATATTCATAGATTTTACTCGAATGGGTTCTCTATCCTTCCTGCTCAAGGCATCGGCTACCACATTTGCCTTCCCCGGGTGGTAACGAATCTCAAAATCGTAATCATTCAATAATTCAATCCACCTACGCTGCCTCATATTCAGTTGTTTCTGATTAAATATGTGTTGAAGACTTTTGTGGTCGGTATATATAATACTTTTGACCCCATATAAGTAGTGCCTCCAAGTCTTTAATGCAAAAACAACCGCGCCTAATTCCAAATCATGCGTCGTATAATTTTGTTCGTGAATCTTCAATTGTCTAGACGCATAAGCAATCACCTTTGTTCGTTGCATTAATACACAACCGAGACCTTGCTTTGATGCATCACAATAAATCACAAAATCATCATTCCCTTCAGGCAATGACAATATAGGTGCCGTAGTTAGCTTTTTCTTCAATAACTGAAACGCTTTCTCTTGTTCATCATTCCATTCAAATTTCTTCCCTTTATGCGTTAATGCAGTCAAGGGTTTTGCTATTCTGGAAAAGTCTTGGATGAACCTTCTGTAGTAACCAGCTAGTCCTAAAAACTGGCGTATGTGTTTCGGAGTTTTCGGGGTTTCCCACTTTTCAACAGTTTCTATCTTTGCCGGATCCACCTTAATACCTTCTTTGTTCACTATGTGACCGAGGAATTGAACTTCTTCCAACCAAAATGCACACTTTGAAAACTTAGCGTACAATTCTTCCTTCCTCAATACTTCTAACACCTTTCTCAAATGTTCACCGTGTTCTTGGTCATTCTTTGAGTAAATAAGTATGTCATCAATGAAAACAATGACAAACTTGTCAAGGTATGGTCCACACACTCGGTTCATAAGGTCCATGAACACAGCTGGTGCATTAGTTAAACCAAACGGCATGACCATAAACTCGTAATGACCGTAACGTGTTCTGAAAGCAGTCTTTGGAATATCATCTTCTTTCACCCGCATTTGATGATACCCGGAACGTAAGTCAATCTTTGAATAAACAGACGAGCCTTGTAGTTGATCAAATAAGTCGTCGATTCTCGGTAGTGGGTAGCGGTTCTTGATGGTAAGTTTGTTCAACTCTCGGTAGTCGATACACAACCTGAATGTACCATCTTTCTTCTTGACAAACAAAACAGGAGCTCCCCACGGTGATGTGCTTGGTCGAATGAAACCACGCTCTAAAAGTTCTTGTAATTGGCTTTGCAGTTCTTTCATCTCGGTGGGTGCGAGTCTGTAAGGAGCACGAGCTATTGGTGCAGCTCCTGGTACAAGATCTATTTGAAATTCAACGGATCGATGTGGGGGTAATCCCGGTAATTCTTTCGGAAATACATCGGGAAATTCTTTTGCAATGGGAACATCATTGATGCTCTTTTCTTCAGTTTGTACTTTCTCGACGTGTGCTAGAACAGCATAGCAACCTTTTCTTATTAGTTTTTGTGCCTTCAAATTACTAATAAGATGTAGCTTCGTGTTGCCCTTTTCTCCGTACACCATTAAGGGTTTTCCTTTTTCTCGTATAATGCGAATTGCATTTTTGTAACAAACGATCTCCGCTTTCACTTCTTTCAACCAGTCCATACCGATTATCACATCAAAACTCCCTAACTCTACTGGTATCAAATCAATCTTAAATGTTTCGCTAACCAGTTTAATTTCTCGATTCCGACATATATTATCTGCTGAAATTAATTTACCATTTGCTAATTCGAGTAAAAATTTACTATCCAAAGGCGTCAATGGACAACTTAATTTAGCACAAAAATCTCTACTCATATAGCTTCTATCCGCACCCGAATCAAATAAAACGTAAGCAGATTTATTGTCAATAAGAAACGTACCCGTAACAAGCTCCGGGTCTTCCTGTGCCTCTACCGCATTAATATTGAAAACTCTTCCACGGCCTTGTCCATTCGTGTTCTCCTGGTTCGGGCAATTTCTAATAATGTGGCCTGGTTTTCCACATTTATAACAAACTACATTGGCATAACTTGCTCCGACACTACTTGCTCCGCCATTACTCGTTCCGACACCATTTGTTCCTTTCGTTCTATTAACCCCTGGTCCGTAGACCTCACACTTCGCCGCGCTATGACCATTTCTTTTACACTTGTTGCAAAATTTGGTGCAGAACCCCGAGTGATTCTTTTCACACCTTTGGCATAGTTGCTTCTGATTGTTGTTGTTGTTGCGGTTATTATTGTTGTTGGGATGATTGTTGTAGTTGCTGTTGTTGTTGTTGTTGTTGTTGTTGTTGTTGGGCCGTTTGTTGTAGTTGCGATTGATGTTGCGATTGTTGGGATAATTGTTGCGATTATTGTTGTAATTGCTGTTGTTGTTGTATTGGTGATTCTTATCACCGTTTTCCTCCCACTTTCTTTTGACTTGCTTCACATTGGCCTCTTCAGCAGTCTGTTCTTTAATTCTTTCTTCAATCTGGTTCACTAGTTTGTGAGCCATTCTACATGCCTGTTGTATGGAGGCGGGCTCGTGTGAACTTATATCTTCTTGGATTCTTTCCGGTAATCCTTTCACAAACGCGTCGATCTTCTCTTCCTCATCTTCGAATGCTCCCGGACACAATAGGCACAATTCTGTGAATCGTCTTTCGTACGTGGTAATATCAAATCCTTGGGTTCGTAACCCTCTAAGTTCTGTCTTGAGCTTATTGACCTCGGTTCTGGGACGGTACTTCTCGTTCATCAAGTGCTTGAATGCTGACCACGGTAGTGCGTACGCATCATCTTGTCCCACTTGCTCTAGATAGGTATTCCACCATGTTAACGCAGAACCTGTGAAGGTATGCGTAGCGTACTTCACTTTGTCCTCTTCAGTACACTTACTTATGGCAAACACCGATTCAACCTTCTCGGTCCACCGTTTCAATCCGATCGGTCCTTCGGTTCCATCAAATTCCAAAGGTTTGCAGGCAGTGAATTCTTTGTAGGTGCATCCTACACGATTTCCTGTACTGCTAGATCCAAGGTTATTGTTGGTATGTAGCGCAGCCTGTACTGCGGCTATGTTTGAAGCTAGAAAAGTACGGAATTCCTCTTCATTCATATTCACGGTGTGTCGAGTAGTCGGTGCCATTTCCTTCAAAATAGTTAAATGGAACAAGTTAATCATACAGAATATTAAGAGTAGTTAATAGTATTTCGTAGCATAATATGAACTCATTTATAAAAGCTTTTTCTTCATATTAGCGTTTTATAAGTTTAAATTCGGGTAGTACCTACCCGTTAAGTTCATACTTAGTAGCTAATATACAATTCAACTACTACAATTCTATATGAAAAACTGATTATCATAATATTTCGCGTTCAAACTTTTATACAATATTTTACAAACTTACAATACCGCTTATTTTACATAAAGCATGAAATATAGCACATAATAACTTTGATACAAGATAGTTGTGAAGACAATTCTAGCTAGTACACAAGTCGTTCAGCAAAGGCAATAAAGACACGTAATTCATACGTCCAGAAACAAGTCATGCATTCTGGTTTTACTAGGACTACTTCCCATCCTTGGTCTTGTGCAACATAACCGTTATGGCCGTTGATAAGACAGCGTGTTGTAACGTCATCAAAGGGACGAGGGTTACGTAATGTCCAACAGTCCCGTAATAATCTAAAAACCTCATTTCTTACCCCAATTACCGACTCCGTCACTTGTGGAAACGTTTTGTTTAATAGTTGTAGCCCGATGTTCTTGTTCTCACTTTGGTGAGAAGCGAACATTACTAATCCGTAAGCATAACATGCTTCTTTATGTTGCATGTTAGCCGCTTTTTCTAAATCACGAAGTCCAATATTCGGATATATTGAGTCAAAATAATTTCTTAACCCGTTGCGTAAAATAGCATTTGGGTTCCCCGCAATATATGCGTCAAAGTAAACACATCGTAACTTATGGGTTTCCCAATGTGATATCCCCCATCTTTCAAACGAAAGTCTCTTATAAACCAAGACATTCTTGGAACGTTCTTCGAATGTCTTACAAACTGATCTCGCCTTAAATAGTTGTGCCGAAGAATTCTGGCCGACTCTAGACAAGATTTCATCAATCATGTCTCCGGGTAGGTCTCTTAAAATATTGGGTTGTCTATCCATTTTGTGTTTTTAAACTGTAAAATAGACAAGAGTTAGATTCATAAAAAAAAATACTTATTAATACAAGCAATTTTTACATATATCATAAAGCATAAGAACACTATATTCCATATATTACACCACACGAATACAACTATCTTATTCCGACTCGCTCGTTTCTTCTTCTTCGGTTTTGGTTCGTTTTGCCAAGTTTCTAGGGATATATGATGTTCCCCTAATACGAGCCGTCGTTGTCCACATTGGTTTAGAAAAACCTGGTGGTTTAGAGGTTCCCGGGTCATTGTTACAACTTAAGGACTTCGGGGGTTGACGATACATATAAAGTTCATCGGGGTTGGAATTAGATTTCTCTATTTTTATGCCCTTTCCCTTATTATTTTCTTTTGCCTTTTTAAATTCAGTTGGGGTAATTTCTATAACATCATCGGAATTCTCGTCGGAATCCGATTCATCGGAGAATTGGTAATCCTCCCAATATTTTGCTTCCTTGGCGGAAACACCATTGACCATAATTAACTTTGGTCGGTTGGTTGAGGATTTTCTTTTACTTAACCGTTTTATTATTTCCCCCACCGGTTCTATTTCTTCATCCGGTTCCGATTCTTCTTCCGGTTCCGATTCTTCTTCCGGTTCCGACTCTTCTTCCGGTTCCTCTTCGGGAACTTGTGAATCAGTCCACAAATCATTCCAATTTACATTTGACTCTTCATTATTATTAGGTGAGTCAATGGGGCTTGTTCTAGAGGTAGACATCTATCACATAATATCAAACACGTTAAGAGATTAATATATCACATAATATTCATATGTTAAAAATATATAGTTTCCAACAAAAATGTTAAGCAATCATTTTTAAAGAAAACACGGTCGAAGTCCAGACTCACTAATGCATCCTAACAAACTCGATAAGACACACTAATGCAAATTTTCTGGTTCTCTAAGACCAACGCTCGGATACCAACTGAAATGTCCCGTTCTTATTGATTAAAAACGTTCCATATTAATTGATTTCGTTGCGAGGTTTTGACCTCTATATGAGACGTTTTTCAAAGACTGCATTCATTTTTAAACAAACCATAACCTTTATTTCATCAATAAAGGTTTAAAAAGCTTTACGTAGATTATCAAATAATGATAATCTAAAATATCCTGTTTACACACGACCATTACATAATGGTTTACAATACAAATATGTTACAACAAAATAAGTTTCTTGAATGCAGTTTTTACACAATATCATACAAGCATGGACTCCAAATCTTGTCCTTATTTAAGTATACGACAGCGGAAGCTCTTAATAATCACCTGAGAATAAACATGCTTAAAACGTCAACAAAAATGTTGGTGAGTTATAGGTTTAACCTATATATATCAAATCGTAACAATAGACCACAAGATTTCATATTTCAATACACATCCCATACATAGAGATAAAAATCATTCATATGGTGAACACCTGGTAACCGACAATAACAAGATGCATATATAAGAATATCCCCATCATTCCGGGACACCCTTCGGATATGATATAAATTTCGAAGTACTAAAGCATCCGGTACTTTGGATGGGGTTTGTTAGGCCCAATAGATCTATCTTTAGGATTCGCGTCAATTAGGGTGTCTGTTCCCTAATTCTTAGATTACCAGACTTAATAAAAAGGGGCATATTCGATTTCGATAATTCAACCATAGAATGTAGTTTCACGTACTTGTGTCTATTTTGTAAATCATTTATAAAACCTGCATGTATTCTCATCCCAAAAATATTAGATTTTAAAAGTGGGACTATAACTCACTTTCACAGATTTTTACTTCGTCGGGAAGTAAGACTTGGCCACTGGTTGATTCACGAACCTATAACAATATATACATATATATCAAAGTATGTTCAAAATATATTTACAACACTTTTAATATATTTTGATGTTTTAAGTTTATTAAGTCAGCTGTCCTCGTTAGTAACCTACAACTAGTTGTCCACAGTTAGATGTACAGAAATAAATCGATAAATATTATCTTGAATCAATCCACGACCCAGTGTATACGTATCTCAGTATTGATCACAACTCAAACTATATATATTTTGGAATCAACCTCAACCCTGTATAGCTAACTCCAACATTTACATATAGAGTGTCTATGGTTGTTCCGAAATATATATAGATGTGTCGACATGATAGGTCGAAACATTGTATACGTGTCTATGGTATCTCAAGATTACATAATATATAATACAAGTTGATTAAGTTATGGTTGGAATAGATTTGTTACCAATTTTCACGTAGCTAAAATGAGAAAAATTATCCAATCTTGTTTTACCCATAACTTCTTCATTTTAAATCCGTTTTGAGTGAATCAAATTGCTATGGTTTCATATTGAACTCTATTTTATGAATCTAAACAAAAAAATTATAGGTTTCTAGTCGGAAAAATAAGTTACAAGTCGTTTTTGTAAAGGTAGTCATTTCAGTCGAAAGAACGACGTCTAGATGACCATTTTAGAAAACATACTTCCACTTTGAGTTTAACCATAATTTTTGGATATAGTTTCATGTTCATAATAAAAATCATTTTCTCAGAATAACAACTTTTAAATCAAAGTTTATCATAGTTTTTAATTAACTAACCCAAAACAGCCCGCGGTGTTACTACGACGGCGTAAATCCGGTTTTACGGTGTTTTTCGTGTTTCCAGGTTTTAAATCATTAAGTTAGCATATCATATAGATATAGAACATGTGTTTAGTTGATTTTAAAAGTCAAGTTAGAAGGATTAACTTTTGTTTGCGAACAAGTTTAGAATTAACTAAACTATGTTCTAGTGATTACAAGTTTAAACCTTCGAATAAGATAGCTTTATATGTATGAATCGAATGATGTTATGAACATTATTACTACCTTAAGTTCCTTGGATGAACCTACTGGAAAAGAGAAAAATGGATCTAGCTTCAATGGATCCTTGGATGGCTCAAAGTTCTTGAAGCAAAATCATGACACGAAAACAAGTTCAAGTAAGATCATCACTTGAAATAAGATTGTTATAGTTATAGAAATTGAACCAAAGTTTGAATATGATTATTACCTTGTATTAGAATGATAACCTACTGTAAGAAACAAAGATTTCTTGAGGTTGGATGATCACCTTACAAGATTGGAAGTGAGCTAGCAAACTTGAAAGTATTCTTGATTTTATGAAACTAGAACTTTTGGAATTTATGAAGAACACTTAGAACTTGAAGATAGAACTTGAGAGAGTTCAATTAGATGAAGAAAATTGAAGAATGAAAGTGTTTGTAGGTGTTTTTGGTCGTTGGTGTATGGATTAGATATAAAGGATATGTAATTTTGTTTTCATGTAAATAAGTCATGAATGATTACTCATATTTTTGTAATCTTATGAGATATTTCATGCTAGTTGCCAAATGATGGTTCCCACATGTGTTAGGTGACTCACATGGGCTGCTAAGAGCTGATCATTGGAGTGTATATACCAATAGTACATACATCTAAAAGCTGTGTATTGTACGAGTACGAATACGGGTGCATACGAGTAGAATTGTTGATGAAACTGAACGAGAATGTAATTGTAAGCATTTTTGTTAAGTAGAAGTATTTTGATAAGTGTATTGAAGTCTTTCAAAAGTGTATAAATACATATTAAAACACTACATGTATATACATTTTAACTGAGTCGTTAAGTCATCGTTAGTCGTTACATGTAAGTGTTGTTTTGAAACCTTTAGGTTAACGATCTTGTTAAATGTTGTTAACCCAATGTTTATAATAACAAAAGAGATTTTAAATTATTATATTATCATGATATTATGATGTACGAATATCTCTTAATATGATATATATACATTAAATGTCGTTACAACGATAAACGTTACATATATGTCTCGTTTCAAAATCATTAAGTTAGTAGTCTTATTTTTACATATGTAGTTCATTGTTAATATAATTAATGATATGTTTACTTATCATAATATCATGTTAACTATATATATAACCATATATATGTCATCATATAGTTTTTTACAAGTTTTAACGTTCGTGAATCACCGGTCAACTTGGGTGGTCAATTGTCTATATGAAACCTATTTCAATTAATCAAGTCTTAACAAGTTTGATTGCTTAACATGTTGGAAACATTTAATCATGTAAACATCAATCTCAATTAATATATATAAACATGGAAAAGTTCGGGTCACTACAAGTAGTTTGTAGTGACCCGGGAATTTCCGATCAAATTTAAACTTTAATTTTTATATGGTTCCGACACGATAAGCAAAATCTGTAATGTTGAGTCTCGAAAGTTTTGAAATTTATATTCATGTAATCAATTACCCTTTGACTATTCCCGATGATTCACGAACCATTGCTTGTAAATATGTGAGTATATATAAACATGTGTATATATAAATATGTATATAAAAACTACTTATAAATATATAAAATAATATTAAAACTATTTGTTTAAAAATATATAATATATATTTATGTGATAAAATTTTGTTATTTAAAACTGTTTATATATATATATATAGTGTATATTAAATATAATTAATTTTGAGCTTAAATGGTAAATGTCTGTAACGTTCGGTTGACGTTTTGTTAGTTTTAATATAAATATAGTACATGTTCATGAAGGATTGAAATAAAAGTTTAACTGTATATTGATTGCGAAGATCTTAGATTTGCTAAATATATTTTTACCTTTTTTAGTTTGAATATTAGTACTCCGTACATATAAATTGGAACAAAAAATAAATAATTATCGAACCTTTTTTATTAGGTTTCAAACAGTTAATGAGTGAAATAATTAATTATATTTAACCTAAAAGTTTGGAATTTTTAGGACCACTTTTATATGATAACTGTTTAGCAATGATCACGATATTATAGTTTATGAAATAGTGTCGGTAGAATAAGACTCCAAATTGCCGGCTGCATTACTGTGTACCACTTTTCAAACCACTCCATGATTCATTTATTATTAAAATTATTATTAATTACTAATTCTTAATATTATAATTATTATGTAAAATAGATATCTTCTACAAAATATATATATACAGAGATGGATATTTAGGATCTCCAAGACCCATTTCCTTGTCTCTTCACCACACCACCATAACCACACCCCTTTGAGCCACTCACCTCCGGTCACCTCCCTTCACTACCAACACCCATCACCGCCACCTTTTTCCACTCTCTCCCTCATCCTCTTTATATTTTTTTTATGCAGCAACCGTAACCCAAGAAAACCATCACCACCAGTGTACTCACCAAACTCACGCCACCCTCCTCCACTCATGACCACTACCATCACCGAATACCACCATCACCTTCCTCTATCTCTCTTATTACTCAAACCTTTCGATTTCGTGATCAAAGGATACATCAAAACCGATATACAAATCATCACGAGTTGCCTGCTATACTTGTTATTGTTTCTACTTTGCTCAATGAAGTTTCCAAACATCATCATTCTCGTTACGTACAGCTACTATACTTCTGTTTTGTTTGTAAAAATCACGAAACCCACTTGTGTACTATTTTTTTGTTTTTTTCTTTTTTCGTTTACCATACGGACACCAAGAACACTACTGCTTCAATTGCTTGTTGTAAGGATGATGATTATTAATGATGATGACTGTAACGATGATGGTGAAGATGTTGATATACGATATATGGTGATGGGGATAAGAAGAATAAGAAGAACGAAGAATAAGATAGATAGTATGATTTTAATATTAAAGTATATTGATAGTGATTATGTTGCACAGCGATGATGAGATCGGCTTCGTGATTTATTCTGTTTAAGATTCGAATAAAACCTCCATCGAAACCCAAATACGATTGCTTGATCTCTTCCACTGTTATCTATGTTTCTGTTTCGGGTTCTAAGCTCCAACAAACTGGGTCATTTAAACGATTAACGGATTGGGCTATCATTGGGTCAAGATCCAACTATTAAATTTCTTTTTGGGCTGCTACCTTGATGATAGTATAAGATAAAAGTAGTTAAGGTACTAGTTTAATCAAAAAGTAATAAACAGAAGAATGGTTTGGGAAGGATTTGGTTGTACGAGAGGTGCAGGGTTCGATTCTTGCCTGCTGCACTATTTTTCTTTTATTAAACAGCAAATATTGAGCTTGATCAAAGGTTACTTGGGCCGTATATTATCTAGTGGGTCGAAATCCAATTATTGTTGGGCCGAAGGAATGAGGCCACGGTTAGTTATGAAAGTCGGGTTATATATGATAGGCCGTAATAAAAAGCAGGAAAAATGGGCATGGCTTGATGGTTTAGGGTGTTGCGAGTGAGCAGGAGGTCGAGGGTTCGAGCCCTGTCTCTGACAATTTTTTTTAGGAAACTTATTCTTTAAGGTAGTGCTTTTATTTTTATTATTATTATTATTATTACTACTAGGGTTAGAAATATAAGATTTTAAATATAAATTTTATTATGAAAATGATTAAGTTATAATTTAAACAAATTATTAATTTTACTACTATTATCACTGTTATTATTATGAAATTTATTATTTTCAATACCATTATGAAATCCAATGATTATTAGTATTATTATTATTGTCAATAATTTAATATTTTAATGATATTTAAATAAAAATATATTTTTACATATATCATAGTATATTTAATTTACTATTTTAATGTAACATAAATATATAATAATTGAAATAACAAATACACTACTAATTTAAGAAAGTAAGATTTTATATAATTAAATTATATAAATTGATGTGATTTCTATTACATGTTCAGTATATGTTTTAATATATATAATTGATATAGGTTCGTGAATCCAAGGCCAACTCTACACTTGTTCAATATAGTCATATGTATTTTTACTACAAAATACATTAGGTGAGTTTCATTATTCCCCTTTTTAAATGCTTTTGCAATATATATTTTTGGGACTGAGAATGCATGCGCTGTTTTTATAAATGTTTTACGAAATAGACACAAGTAATCAAAACTACATTATATGGTTGAATGATCGAAATCGAATATGCCCCTTTTTATTAAGTCTGGTAATCTAAGAATTAGGGAACAGACACCCTAATTGACGCGAACTCTAAAGATAGATCTATCGGGCCCAACAAGCCCCATCCAAAGTACCGGATGCTTTAGTACTTCGAAATTTATATCATGTCCGAAGGAGGATCCCGGAATGATGGGGATATTCTATATGCATATTGTTAATGTCGATTACCAGGTGTTCAATCCATATGAATGATATTTTTGTCTCTATGCATGGGACGTTTATTTATGAGAATTGGAAATATGAAATCTTGTGGTCTATTAAAATTATGAAATGATTGTTTATGATAAACTAATGAACTCACCAACCTTTTGGTTGACACTTGAAAGCATGTTTATTCTCAGGTATAAAAGAAACGTTCCGCTGTGCATTTGCTCATTTTAAAGACGGTATTTGGTGCCGATCATCGCAATGTAACCAGTTGTTGGTGACTTCGTCCAGATGGATTAGGACGGGTCCTTTCAGTTGGTATCAGAGCGATGGTCTTAGCGAACCAGGTCTTACATTAGTGTGTCTAACTGATAGTCGTTAGGATGCATTAGTGAGTCTGGACTTCGACCGTGTCTGCATGTCAAAAGTTTTACTTATCATTTTTATCGAAAATCATCTGCTTATCATCCTTAGAAAATTACCTGCTCATTATTCTTAGTCTCGACACATCTTACTGCATTGATTGCATGAATAGTGTATAGATAAAATTCATATCTTAACGTATCTGACAATTCATATCTTAGCGTATCTGTTACTGTAGACCTTGTCTGATATCTCTCGTAAATTTCTCCTTAATTTAAGGGATCCTGGTACTATATATATCTATGTAAATTATGCATTGAGAATACCATCCAACTATCAATTACTATCACTAAACTCTTCATATCAAAAATCTTTCCTGAGATCGCGTAAGATGGCCTCTACGAATCGATCAAATTCCTCTGACTCCGAAGACAGCGTGACAGGAGCACATCAATCAATCAACTATCGTGATTACTGGAGAAAATGGGGGTGGGTTCGCGACATACTCACTCTATGGAGAAGGGAAGAAGGTACTCCATATCATGAATCGAATCTACCACCTAACCTTGGAGTACTCGACCCGCTCACTGGCGAACCTGTTCGCAACACCGTTTATACCCTTTTTTCCAGAATTTTTCGTCTTGAGACTACCATTAATGGAACTAGAAAAGATATCCAATCTCTACCTCACATTGATAACCAACCAGGGTTAGTAGAAGAAGTTAAAGAACTCCGAGCTCGAGTGTTAACTTTAGAGAGCACGGTACAAAGTCTGCAAACACCAGCAGTATCACCAACACCAGTCACATCACCAACCTTAGCACCAACAACACTAGTACCACCAACAACAACATCCGCATCACCAGCTTCGACATCTCATTCTATACCTCAAGTATAATCATCGTTCTATGTATCGTTCTATCTATTTTATTTTCGTTCGACATGGCGATTATGTAATCTCTAATGTTTTAGAAATTATATATTCTTGCTCTAATGATAAATCAAATGAGATCAATATCACATTAACTCATTAAATTCATGATTACATCTAAAGAAAATATATACGTATATATGTTTTCATAAAGATTGTAATTAAAAATTCTTTTGTACAAACTGTTAATGGTGAAAATATTTTAACGGGTAGGTAATACCCGAGGAGTATTTAGATATCACATTAATAAGTTACACTGTACATTCTTCGGAATTGATTCAACGATCATTTACTATCCTATTTACAACCACCGATTTACGTATCTGTTCACCAAAGAATAACTATTTTCATTCAAATTCAATTTCATATTTGGATTTTGATCTATCAGAATCCAACAAGTGGCATAATGAAGAAATAATGGACACAATAAAAATTGATTAGAAACAGACTAATTGACAATATGAAATTTTGTTAAGAAACCACGCTAACAAAATCCTAGCTAACTGTTCCTAGCTAACTGTTAATTCCATATTACATTTTATTTATCGCAATTTATTTTATCGCAATTTTAATTCTCGCAATTTTATTTATCGTTATTTAATTTCTGTTATTTACATTACGCATTTTATTTATCGTCATTTAATTTCTGTATTTACTTTACGCACTTTAAATATCGGGACACGTATACAAAGTTTTGACATATCATATCGACACATCTATATATATTATTTGGAATCACCATAGACACTCTATATGCAGTAATGATCGAGTTCTCTATACAGGGTTGAGGTTGATTCTATAATAATATATATACTTTGAGTTGTGATCGAGTCTGAGACATGTACACGGGTCACGATACGTATTAATTAATTCGAATATTATATATTAAATTATATATGAATTATTGGACTGTCAACTATGGACTAATAACATTGGACAATTAAAATGAATTAAAATATTGATTATAATATATGAAACTAAATAATTCTTCAAGTTGCCACTTGATTTCATTTTAAACCCCATTCGTATCATCACAATTACAATCTGCGTTCAAACCTTTCATGATTCTTGAAAACACCTCAATCGAGAGGATGAACCAACCGCACTTCATTTACGGAAGGAAAGAGTTATGCATACAGTAGTGCACCTGAGAAACTCTCGGCAACTGAGTAAAAGTTTAACATTTAGCCACGTCAGATCCTTTGACATTTATTAGCAAAAATAACTTAGTAATCTCTTTCCAAAGTAGCAAATTTTGTCACAGCTTTAGCAAATCAACTTCGACTTTTCGTTCGAAACAACCTCATTATCACCTTGACTAATATGTATGTTCATTTATTGTTACCGGGAACCTTTTATATTCCACCATATTACCGTCAGCGTTTAATCATCTAAAAACACAACTTTCTTGAAATCATCTCGGATCAATAACAAATGATTCAGATAGGGTAGCAGTAAATGTAGAGGAATCGGCAATCAGTACTTTGAAAACTCACAGCATATCTACATCAACAGTTATATGAAAGACATTTATCTCTTAGAATTATGATCTCTCATTCTGAAATTCTGAAAAGCACTCAGTCACAAATCAATACTCTGAATGTTGAAAAAGCTGAATGAAGCAGCAGAAACTGTAAATAACCGTAAACGACCATAATCATCGAAAGTTTGATGATAAAAATTAGTATGTTGGAAAAGCTCAGAAAAGTTGGAACGGGAAAGCGGATTGAGCTAACCATAAAGGAAACCAAGGAGAAATACAAGTAACATACCCTAAATTCATAGAACCCAGATAAATCTAGATCCGTTGAAATCTTTAGAGAATATCTTGCTCCAAAGCCATGTTAAAATCTTGCGAAAAATCTTTCTCCATCAACCGTCGAACTTAGAAATTGCAAAATATCATTATCAATATCTTCGATATTTCTGAGGATATTTTCATAAATATCCTCGTCCGAAATTATATACCTCATCGTGCTTCCTGTGTATCGTTATACTGAAAACATTCAATAGAAATTTAGTACTGAATAGTGGATTATGCGAAACTATGAAGGAAGCCGTGGACAAATCACAAAGAATAAGTTTGACTTCAAAGAATCCAAATGATTCTATTTCTGATGAAGTCTTTAGCAAATACCTTGCTACCGAATCTAAACCCTTACGGATAAATCTTCTTCATCATCCATCGATATTAGAAATTCCAAGATATCATCGTATCTTTCATTATAAATATCCCCCATATTTCTGAAGATATTTTCATAATTATTCTTATCTGAAATCAATAATCTATTCGTGCTATCAATGTTACATCATATAGAAACTGTTAGTTTCTATATTCTGTAAACTTTCGAGCTTAAAATATGAATGTTTTTGGAAGTAGTGTTGGGAACTGATGCATGAGTTAGTATAATATAATGACACTTGATCAACGTGATTATATTACAGTAAGTCATGCTGAGTTTCTAATGAAACCTGATGATGGTTCACAGTAGATTATACCATCATCATGTGTCATGTTACATAACTCTTTCATTCTACATAACCTCCGAACATATCAAGAAGAATATATTCTTGATGGTTCTATTATCTGTATTTTTGATAAATTTGAAAATCAAATCGTGCTATCACGTTCCACCCCGCTTAGAACATTATAATCATTTAGAACTCTATATCTACAAATTCTGGACCATTATTCACTTGATTTAAAGTCGGGAAGAGAAAACAAGAGCATGAAGCTCCGATATATAAGAAAAATATAAAGCCCAACAACACCACCGAAATTACAAACTGTGGATATCAGTGCGTATAGCAATATAAAGACACGGGAGAATTATAAATACAATAATCCCTAGACCATAGTAGAAATAAACAGATTCTTCCGGTGGGAGTTGGAAAAGAAGAATGATCATTGCGATAGTCAGAATAAGGACAAGGATTAGAACCGGATTAAGCATTATTATAATCTTTTAGATATATGAACTGAGAAAGAAGGTATAGAAGTGGTGGAAACTAATGGAATGGAAAAGATAAATTTATAGTGTAAATATCAGACAGAGCAATCAAGACAGATCATCGCATTTAATTAAAGAGATCCTAATTTCCTCATTTACCGAAGAATCATATCTTTTAGATTTCGAAGATTTTCTTTGAAATCCCTTGAATTTCGGAATTCAACCAAGGCAATGTCGAAAGTTAAGACGCGCCTTATTTTTTTTTCTAAATTCAAACCTGTCTACGTCAAAAGTTAAAAACAAATCGTTGTTTCTCATTTCATTTTTTTTTTTGTGAATAGCTTCACTCGTACTCTTCGAATGATCAAATTGTTTTATCCATATTACTCAATGATGATAAAACTCTATTTATCAACTCATATCCGTCATGAAAACATTTTTATAGTTAGCCATGACGACCTCACTCAAATTTCGGGACGAAATTTCTTTAACGGGTAGGTACTGTAGTGACCCGGGAATTTCCGATCAAATTTAAACTTTAATTTTTATATGGTTCCGACACGATAAGCAAAATCTGTAATGTTGAGTCTCGAAAGTTTTGAAATTTATATTCATGTAATCAATTACCCTTTGACTATTCCCGATGATTCACGAACCATTGCTTGTAAATATGTGAGTATATATAAACATGTGTATATATAAATATGTATATAAAAACTACTTATAAATATATAAAATAATATTAAAACTATTTGTTTAAAAATATATAATATATATTTATGTGATAAAATTTTGTTATTTAAAACTGTTTATATATATATATATAGTGTATATTAAATATAATTAATTTTGAGCTTAAATGGTAAATGTCTGTAACGTTCGGTTGACGTTTTGTTAGTTTTAATATAAATATAGTACATGTTCATGAAGGATTGAAATAAAAGTTTAACTGTATATTGATTGCGAAGATCTTAGATTTGCTAAATATATTTTTACCTTTTTTAGTTTGAATATTAGTACTCCGTACATATAAATTGGAACAGAAAATAAATAATTATCGAACCTTTTTTATTAGGTTTCAAACAGTTAATGAGTGAAATAATTAATTATATTTAACCTAAAAGTTTGGAATTTTTAGGACCACTTTTATATGATAACTGTTTAGCAATGATCACGATATTATAGTTTATGAAATAGTGTCGGTAGAATAAGACTCCAAATTGCCGGCTGCATTACTGTGTACCACTTTTCAAACCACTCCATGATTCATTTATTATTAAAATTATTATTAATTACTAATTGTTAATATTATAATTATTATGTAAAATAGATATCTTCTACAAAATATATATATACAGAGATGGATATTTAGGATCTCCAAGACCCATTTCCTTGTCTCTTCACCACACCACCATAACCACACCCCTTTGAGCCACTCACCTCCGGTCACCTCCCTTCACTACCAACACCCATCACCGCCACCTTTTTCCACTCTCTCCCTCATCCTCTTTATATTTTTTTTATGCAGCAACCGTAACCCAAGAAAACCATCGCCACCAGTGTACTCACCAAACTCACGCCACCCTCCTCCACTCATGACCACTACCATCACCGAATACCACCATCACCTTCCTCTATCTCTCTTATTACTCAAACCTTTCGATTTCGTGATCAAAGGATACATCAAAACCGATATACAAATCATCACGAGTTGCCTGCTATACTTGTTATTGTTTCTACTTTGCTCAATGAAGTTTCCAAACATCATCATTCTCGTTACGTACAGCTACTATACTTCTGTTTTGTTTGTAAAAATCACGAAACCCACTTGTGTACTATTTTTTTGTTTTTTTCTTTTTTCGTTTACCATACGGACACCAAGAACACTACTGCTTCAATTGCTTGTTGTAAGGATGATGATTATTAATGATGATGACTGTAACGATGATGGTGAAGATGTTGATATACGATATATGGTGATGGGGATAAGAAGAATAAGAAGAACGAAGAATAAGATAGATAGTATGATTTTAATATTAAAGTATATTGATAGTGATTATGTTGCACAGCGATGATGAGATCGGCTTCGTGATTTATTCTGTTTAAGATTCGAATAAAACCTCCATCGAAACCCAAATACGATTGCTTGATCTCTTCCACTGTTATCTATGTTTCTGTTTCGGGTTCTAAGCTCCAACAAACTGGGTCATTTAAAAGATTAACGGATTGGGCTATCATTGGGTCAAGATCCAACTATTAAATTTCTTTTTGGGCTGCTACCTTGATGATAGTATAAGATAAAAGTAGTTAAGGTACTAGTTTAATCAAAAAGTAATAAACAGAAGAATGGTTTGGGAAGGATTTGGTTGTACGAGAGGTGCAGGGTTCGATTCTTGCCTGCTGCACTATTTTTCTTTTATTAAACAGCAAATATTGAGCTTGATCAAAGGTTACTTGGGCCGTATATTATCTAGTGGGTCGAAATCCAATTATTGTTGGGCCGAAGGAATGAGGCCACGGTTAGTTATGAAAGTCGGGTTATATATGATAGGCCGTAATAAAAAGCAGGAAAAATGGGCATGGCTTGATGGTTTAGGGTGTTGCGAGTGAGCAGGAGGTCGAGGGTTCGAGCCCTGTCTCTGACAATTTTTTTTAGGAAACTTATTCTTTAAGGTAGTGCTTTTATTTTTATTATTATTATTATTATTACTACTAGGGTTAGAAATATAAGATTTTAAATATAAATTTTATTATGAAAATGATTAAGTTATAATTTAAACAAATTATTAATTTTACTACTATTATCACTGTTATTATTATGAAATTTATTATTTTCAATACCATTATGAAATCCAATGATTATTAGTATTATTATTATTGTCAATAATTTAATATTTTAATGATATTTAAATAAAAATATATTTTTACATATATCATAGTATATTTAATTTACTATTTTAATGTAACATAAATATATAATAATTGAAATAACAAATACACTACTAATTTAAGAAAGTAAGATTTTATATAATTAAATTATATAAATTGATGTGATTTCTATTACATGTTCAGTATATGTTTTAATATATATAATTGATATAGGTTCGTGAATCCAAGGCCAACTCTACACTTGTTCAATATAGTCATATGTATTTTTACTACAAAATACATTAGGTGAGTTTCATTATTCCCCTTTTTAAATGCTTTTGCAATATATATTTTTGGGACTGAGAATGCATGCGCTGTTTTTATAAATGTTTTACGAAATAGACACAAGTAATCAAAACTACATTATATGGTTGAATGATCGAAATCGAATATGCCCCTTTTTATTAAGTCTGGTAATCTAAGAATTAGGGAACAGACACCCTAATTGACGCGAACTCTAAAGATAGATCTATCGGGCCCAACAAGCCCCATCCAAAGTACCGGATGCTTTAGTACTTCGAAATTTATATCATGTCCGAAGGAGGATCCCGGAATGATGGGGATATTCTATATGCATATTGTTAATGTCGATTACCAGGTGTTCAATCCATATGAATGATATTTTTGTCTCTATGCATGGGACGTTTATTTATGAGAATTGGAAATATGAAATCTTGTGGTCTATTAAAATTATGAAATGATTGTTTATGATAAACTAATGAACTCACCAACCTTTTGGTTGACACTTGAAAGCATGTTTATTCTCAGGTATAAAAGAAACGTTCCGCTGTGCATTTGCTCATTTTAAAGACGGTATTTGGTGCCGATCATCGCAATGTAACCAGTTGTTGGTGACTTCGTCCAGATGGATTAGGACGGGTCCTTTCATAGTTGATGGGTTCATGGTGTTTGAAGGTGATGAAGTGGTGGTTGTAGGGTGGTGATTCGAATAGTAGGGCGGCAGAGAAAAAAAAAATGTTTGGGTTTAGTTAATCACGATAGAAGATTAGTTGTAGCAGAAGTGCACTTGTAGGTGGTTTTGGTATGGACAGGAAGTAGATAATTGGTGACAGTGATTGTTCCCGGTGGTGTGATGGTTATACATGGTTCACGAAAAAAAAAATATATATATATAAAGGGAGAGTAGAGAGAGACGAGGTAGAATGGGTGGTGATATAGCTTGTAGGGTGGTTCACGGTGGTTATGGAGTGGAGTTAGAGAGAAAAAGAAAAGTGATGATGGGTAACAACCGGTGGTGGTGGTTTTCACGATAGTGGTTACACGAGTTTGAAGTAAGGGTGGCGGTGAGGTGATTATAGCAGGGACGGATGCAGGTCTCCGATTGTGGAGTGAGAGAGACAGTCGGGAGTTTGGTGGTGATTGTGCGTTAATTAAATTCGTCTAGTAATCTGCTTATAATATAGCTCAATGGTCAACAGAAATATTGACATAAAGAAAAATAAAAAAAAAATACAAAAAAAAACGTATGATATCGATGTATAACAAATTATTTTGGATTGTTTTGATTAATTCGTGATTTGTATGAGCTGTAAGACAGAAGGACAAATCAACAATAGTTTGAAAGTGATTTTTGAAGCTGAACACGTCAATATTTACCCATATTTTGTATTTACAGTATTTGTATGTATACATCTATATATAATACGTATATGTATATAATACAGATTCCAAATACGTATATGTATATATATATATAGGTATATTTGTTTTTGTATTTATCTGTAACTGTATTATCTATATAATATATTTAATCTTATTAATCAATAAAATATAACTATAATATCAATTTTCTCAATATTATTAACAATAATAAATAATATTTATAATAATAATATCTATAAGATTTATATCAATACTATTAATAATAATTATTTTTATAATATTTATAATGTAAAAAAAAATACTATAATAATAATATTAATTTATAATAATACTAATAATTCTTAATAATGGTAATGATAATAATATCTAATAATACAATTGATATGAAAGACATATCAAGCTTTAAGTTATCTTAAGTTATCTTCCATTATAACTAAATCACATAAATGTTCGTGAATCGCCAGGCGTGGTCAAAGGGTAACTGATTATTTGAATATAGATTTTAAACTTTCTAAACTCAAAATTACAAATTTTGCTTATCGTGTCGGAAACATATAGAGTTTAAGGTTTAAATTTGGTCGGAAATTTCCGGGTCGTTACAGTACCCACCTGTTAAAGAAATTTCGTCCCCGAAATTTGGTAGAGTTTGTCATAAATAACAATAGGAATGTTTTCATGACGAATGTGAGGTAATAACGGAGTTTTATCATTATTGATAGATATAGATAAAACATTTCGATCATGTGAAGCGTACGAGCGAAGCTATCACTAAAGAGTGATATGAGTAAATATGATATCGTTTTAACTGATGACGTGGTTATGATTGATTTCCGGAATTCACGAGATTTAAAGAAAATCTTTCGTAATAAGATTTGGTTCTTCGGCGATTTTGGAAACAGGATCTCCTTTGATTTAATGCGGCAAATCTGTTGTGATTTCTTTGTCGGATATTACACTTATAAAACTACCCCCTTCGTTTTCCTTCTTCCCGTCCTTGAGTCAAGCGAGCAATGGTCCGAAATTCGTAGGTATGAGATTTGGAATGAACATAGCCAATGCTCTAAGAAAGAAAGGGTATTGGTACGATTTTTGATTTGTTAAGTTACCAGAATACTTTGGAAAAATAGAACTATCAAGACGATATGTTCCTAATGCGTTTGGGAATTGGATAGAATGTGAGAGCCGTGTAACATGGCACATGATGACGGTACTGTGAATCATCACATTTCATTAGAAACTTAACATGACTTACTGTAATATAATGAAGTTGATCAAGTTTCATTATATTATACTAATTCATGTATCAGTTCTCAACACTGCTTCAAAACATACATATTTTAAATTCGGAGGTTTCAAAGTTTAGAAACTAACACAGTTTCTTTTATGATGTGATACAGATAGCGCGAGAAGATAGATGATTTCCGATAAGAATAGTTATAAAAATATCTTTAGAAACATTGAGGATATTTATAATGAAAGATATGATAATATATTGGAACTTCTAATGCCGAAGGATGATGATGAAGAATAGTGTCA
The DNA here is from genome assembly GCF_046630445.1 of Rutidosis leptorrhynchoides. Lineage (NCBI taxonomy): Eukaryota > Viridiplantae > Streptophyta > Magnoliopsida > Asterales > Asteraceae > Rutidosis > Rutidosis leptorrhynchoides. The sequence goes on from NC_092340.1 coordinate 209,150,166, forward strand.
GCAAAGGTTTTAGAGTAAGGAGTAGGGTATGTACTAAGGATTTCAGCAGGCACTGAATCTTTTAAATTCTTTGAAGTCAAACTTATTCTTTGTGATTTGTCCACGGCTTACTTCATAGTTTCGCATAATCCGCTTTTTGATACTAAATTTTCTATTGAGTGTTTCCAATACTCCGTTCTTTATCATCAACTTTTGGCTATTAAGACCATCTACAACATGCTGCTTCGTCAGCATTCTCAAAGTTAACGGATCTGGGTCATCGGTTATCAAACTGAGGTGGTTTCAGGAGAATTGTGTTTTTAGATGGTTAAACGCTGATGATGGAATATAAAAGATTCTCCGGTAACAACAGCGAAAGAATAACGTGTATATATATCGAAACTAACCTTTCTGAGAAGTCGAGGTTAACTTGCTGGAGCTGTGACAAAATTGGCTAATTTGAAAAGGGATTGCAAAGTTATTTTGGGTAATAATAACACTAAAGAAATTAACACTGCTGCGTGTTAAATGTTGACTCAGTCTCCGAGAGTCTTACAGGAGCATAAGTCTTTTCTTCTGTAGATGAAACGCGGTTGGTTCATCCTCTCGATTGAGGGGTTTTCAAGAATCATGAAAGATCTGAACACGCATTGTAATTGTCGAGATACAAATGAGGTTTAAGATGAAATCAAGTGGCAAGCTTGAAGAAATATTTAGTTTCATATGTTATAATTAATATTTTAATTTAATTCATTTTAATTGTCCAAAGTTAGCAGTCCAATAGTCCGATGGTTCAATGATTCATATATAATTTAATATATAATATTTGAATTAAATAATACGTATCGTGACCCGTGTACCGGTCTCGGTGTCGATCACAACTCAAAGTATATATATATTTTGGAATCAACTCCGACCCTGTATAGCCAACTCCCACCTTCACATATAGAGTGTCTACGGTTGTTCCGAAATATATATATAGATGGGTCGATATGATAAGTCGAAACCTTGCATACGTGTCCCGTTATTTAAAGTGCGTAAAAGTAAATAACAGAAATTAAATGACGATAAATAAAATTGCGAGAATGTAAATTGCGATAAATTAAATATTAATCAGTTAGCTGGGAACAGTTAGCCGGAACAGTTAGCGTGAAATCCTATCACAATTCCAATTAATTAATTCGTTTGTTTCTAACACTTTTTATTTTTTTGTCCAATGTTTTTCTTCGTTATGCCACTTGTTGGATTCTGATAGGTCAAAATCCAAATATGAAATTTGAATAGAAATGGTTATTCTGTGGTGAACGGATACGTATATCGGTAGTTGTAAGTAGGATAGTAAATGATCGTTGAATCAGATTCGAAGAGTGTACAGTGTAACTTATTAATGTGAATTCTAAATATTCCTCGGGTACTACCCACCCGTTAAAATATTTTCATCATTAACAGTTTGTACAAAAGAATTTTTAACTACAATCTTTATGAAAATATACTTGCATATGTATTTTCATCGGATGTAATCATGGATTTAATGAGTCAAAAACTCATCTGATTTACTGTTAATACTAGATTACATAATCTCTAAAACTTTAGAAATTACATATTCACCATGTCGAACGAGGAAAAATGAGATAGAATGATACGTAAAGCGAAGATAGCCGATGTAGATCGATGTGTAGAACGAAGTTCATACTCGAAGTACAGATGGTGATATTGAGGCGTATAATGTTGATATTCGAGGTACAGATTGTGATATTGAGAGTTACGGCGCGGTTATGGTTTAGAGATGATAAGGGTACTGTCGACGTCGATGATGGTGGTACTGATTATGCTGCTGGTGCTGCTGCTGGTGTTCGTAACCTTCGCACCAGGTTCTCCAAAGTCGTTACACGAGCGCGTAGTTCGTTAACTTCTTCTAGTACTACGGAATGATTGACGGTTGAAGCGAGTGAATGAATAAGATTCGAACTATGCGATAGTATGTAATCGTGATGGGATACTCGGAAAAAGGGGAGAGAAAATGGTTTCTCGAACAGGTTCGCCAGTAAGCGCTTCAGGTTGAAAAGGGCAATTTGGTGGATGGAAGAGATCTTCGACGTGAAATGATTTTCGGATATCGGATGATATTATAACTATATAGAATATCTATATGTATTTCGTAGACTACAGAGGAATTTACGGCATATATCATGCAAGTCTACAGATATGCTAAGATATGAATCTTATCTATACACTATCGATGCACTAAATGCAGTAAGACGTGTCTAGACTTAAGAATAATAAGCAGGCAATTCCTAAGGATGATAAGCAGATGATTTTCGACTAGATATAATAAGCAAAACTTTTGACATATAGACACGGTCAAAGTCCAGACTCACTAATGCATCCTAACAACTACCAGTTAGACACACTAATGCAAGGCCTGGTTCGCTAAGACCAACGCTCTGATACCACATGAGACGACCCGACCCAATCCATAGGGACGAATACAATAACATATGATAACATTGTGAGGTACTTGACCTCTATATGATACATTTTACAAACGTTGCATTTATTCTTAAAAGGCATACTATCATTACATCAATATTTGACATTTTCGTCTAACATTTCATAATATCCAAATGACCTAATCTATCATTTACTTATTAATATTCTCTATTGAACTCCAATGACTCGAATGCAACGTCTTTGTATCATGGCTTAAAAGGTCCCAAGTAGTATCCTTAGCATGAGCTAATGCACAGCGGAAGACTTAATTCATACCTGAGAATAACATGCTTTAAAACGTCAACATAAAGTTGGTGAGATATATAGGTTTGATGCTAGCAGCGTTATAACAATGGAACACAAGATTTCATATATAAACATTTTAATAAAAATATTCTAAGTGGTTGAGCACTTGGTAACCATACTTAACATTTAATCACGTCGCATATTCCCTTTATTATGAAATCTTACTACACTGTACCAAGTGTAGTCACGAAACGAAGTACTGTGCAACCGTTGAATACTGGTCGTCCAGTCCGGTTGGGGTTATCAGGCCCGATAGATCTATCAACAGGATTCGCGTTTACAATACCGCTGTAAATATTAGTTACCAAGCTACAGGGAAGTATGCCAGTGGTACAACTCAACGTAGAATATATTTTTGATCACTTGTGTTCATAACGTAAATCATTTATAAAAACAGCGCATGTATTCTCAGCCCAAAATATTTAAAGTTTAAAAGGGACTATGTACTCACCATACTGTATTTTGTAGTAAAAATACATATAACATCATTGAACACGTATAAGGTGTAGTGACCCGAACTTTTCCATGTTTATATATATTAATTGAGATTGATATTTACATGATTAAATGTTTCCAACATGTTAAGCAATCAAACTTGTTAAGACTTGATTAATTGAAATATGTTTCATATAGACAATTGACCACCCAAGTTGACCGGTGATTCACGAACGTTAAAACTTGTAAAAAAACTATATGATGACATATATATGGTTATATATATAGTTAACATGATATTATGATAAGTAAACATATCATTAATTATATTAACAATGAACTACATATGTAAAAACAAGACTACTAACTTAATGATTTTGAAACGAGACATATATGTAACGTTTATCGTTGTAACGACATTTAACTGTATATACATCATACTGAGATATATTATATATCATAATATCATGATAATATAACAATTTAATATCTCATTTGTTATAATAAACAATGGGTTAACAACATTCAACAAGATCGTTAACCTAAAGGTTTCAAAACAACACTTACATGTAACGACTAACGATGACTTAACGACTCAGTTAAAATGTATATACATGTAGTGTTTTAATATGTATTTATACACTTTTGAAAGACTTCAATACACTTATCAAAATACTTCTACTTAACAAAAATGCTTACAATTACATTCTCGTTCAGTTTCATCAACAATTCTACTCGTATGCACCCGTATTCGTACTCGTACAATACACAGCTTTTAGATGTATGTACTATTGGTATATACACTCCAATGATCAGCTCTTAGCAGCCCATGTGAGTCACCTAACACATGTGGGAACCATCATTTGGCAACTAGCATGAAATATCTCATAAGATTACAAAAATATGAGTAATCATTCATGACTTATTTACATGAAAACAAAATTACATATCCTTTATATCTAATCCATATACCAACGACCAAAAACACCTACAAACACTTTCATTCTTCAATTTTCTTCATCTAATTGAACTCTCTCAAGTTCTATCTTCAAATTCTAAGTGTTCTTCATAAATTCCAAAAGTTCTAGTTTCATAAAATCAAGAATACTTTCAAGTTTGCTAGCTCACTTCCAATCTTGTAAGGTGATCATCCAACCTCAAGAAATCTTTGTTTCTTACAGTAGGTTATCATTCTAATACAAGGTAATAATCATATTCAAACTTTGGTTCAATTTCTATAACTATAACAATCTTATTTCAAGTGATGATCTTACTTGAACTTGTTTTCGTGTCATGATTTTGCTTCAAGAACTTTGAGCCATCCAAGGATCCATTGAAGCTAGATCCATTTTTCTCTTTTCCAGTAGGTTCATCCAAGGAACTTAAGGTAGTAATGATGTTCATAACATCATTCGATTCATACATATAAAGCTATCTTATTCGAAGGTTTAAACTTGTAATCACTAGAACATAGTTTAGTTAATTCTAAACTTGTTCGCAAACAAAAGTTAATCCTTCTAACTTGACTTTTAAAATCAACTAAACACATGTTCTATATCTATATGATATGCTAACTTAATGATTTAAAACCTGGAAACACGAAAAACACCGTAAAACCGGATTTACGCCGTCGTAGTAACACCGCGGGCTGTTTTGGGTTAGTTAATTAAAAACTATGATAAACTTTGATTTAAAAGTTGTTATTCTGAGAAAATGATTTTTATTATGAACATGAAACTATATCCAAAAATTATGGTTAAACTCAAAGTGGAAGTATGTTTTCTAAAATGGTCATCTAGACGTCGTTCTTTCGACTGAAATGACTACCTTTACAAAAACGACTTGTAACTTATTTTTCCGACTAGAAACCTATACTTTTTTTGTTTAGATTCATAAAATAGAGTTCAATATGAAACCATAGCAATTTGATTCACTCAAAACGGATTTAAAATGAAGAAGTTATGGGTAAAACAAGATTGGATAATTTTTCTCATTTTAGCTACGTGAAAATTGGTAACAAATCTATTCCAACCATAACTTAATCAACTTGTATTATATATTATGTAATCTTGAGATACCATAGACACGTATACAATGTTTCGACCTATCATGTCGACACTGTAGTGACCCGAACTTTTCCATGTTTATATATATTAATTGAGATTGATATTTACATGATTAAATGTTTCCAACATGTTAAGCAATCAAACTTGTTAAGACTTGATTAATTGAAATAGGTTTCATATAGACAATTGACCACCCAAGTTGACCGGTGATTCACGAACGTTAAAACTTGTAAAAACTATATGATGACATATATATGGTTATATATATAGTTAACATGATATTATGATATGTAAACATATCATTAAGTATATTAACAATGAACTACATATGTAAAAACAAGACTACTAACTTAATGATTTTGAAACGAGACATATATGTAACGATTATCGTTGTAACGACATTTAATGTATATATATCATATTAAGAGATATTCGTACATCATAATATCATGATAATATAATAATTTAAAATCTATTTTGATATTATAAACATTGGGTTAACAACATTTAACAAGATCGTTAACCTAAAGGTTTCAAAACAACATTTACATGTAACGACTAACGATGACTTAACGACTCAGTTAAAATGTATATACATGTAGTGTTTTAATATGTATTCATACACTTTTGAAAGACTTCAAGACACTTATCAAAATACTTCTACTTAACAAAAATGCTTACAATTACATCCTCGTTCAGTTTCATCAACAATTCTACTAGTATGCACTCGTATTCGTACTCGTACAATACACAGCTTTTAGATGTATGTACTATTGGTATATACACTCCAATGATCAGCTCTTAGCAGCCCATGTGAGTCACCTAACACATGTGGGAACCATCATTTGGCAACTAGCATGAAATATCTCATAAAATTACAAAAATATGAGTAATCATTCATGACTTATTTACATGAAAACAAAATTACATATCCTTTATATCTAATCCATACACCAACGACCAAAAACACCTACAAACACTTTCATTCTTCAATTTTCTTCATCTAATTGATCTCTCTCAAGTTCTATCTTCAAGTTCTAAGTGTTCTTCATATATTTTACAAGTTCTAGTTACATAAAATCAAGAATACTTTCAAGTTTGCTAGCTCACTTCCAATCTTGTAAGGTGATCATCCAACCTCAAGAAATCTTTGTTTCTTACAGTAGGTTATCATTCTAATACAAGGTAATAATCATATTCAAACTTTGGTTCAATTTCTATAACTATAACAATCTTATTTCAAGTGATGATCTTACTTGAACTTGTTTTCGTGTCATGATTCTGCTTCAAGAACTTCGAGCCATCCAAGGATCCGTTGAAGCTAGATCCATTTTTCTCTTTTCCAGTAGGTTTATCCAAGGAACTTAAGGTAGTAATGATGTTCATAACATCATTCGATTCATACATATAAAGCTATCTTATTCGAAGGTTTAAACTTGTAATCACTAGAACATAGTTTAGTTACTTCTAAACTTGTTCGCAAACAAAAGTTAATCCTTCTAACTTGACTTTTAAAATCAACTAAACACATGTTCTATATCTATATGATATGCTAACTTAATGATTTAAAACCTGGAAACACGAAAAACACCGTAAAACCGGATTTACGCCGTCGTAGTAACACCGCGGGCTGTTTTGGGTTAGTTAATTAAAAACTATGATAAACTTTGATTTAAAAGTTGTTATTCTGAGAAAATGATTTTTATTATGAACATGAAACTATATCTAAAAATTATGGTTAAACTCAAAGTGGAAGTATGTTTTCTAAAATGGTCATCTAGACGTCGTTCTTTCGACTGAAATGACTACCTTTACAAAAACGACTTGTAACTTATTTTTCCGACTATAAACCTATACTTTTTCTGTTTAGATTCATAAAATAGAGTTCAATATGAAACCATAGCAATTTGATTCACTCAAAACGGATTTAAAATGAAGAAATTATGGGTAAAACAAGATTGGATAATTTTTTTCATTTTAGCTACGTGAAAATTGGTAACAAATCTATTCCAACCATAACTTAATCAACCTGTATTGTATATTATGTAATCTTGAGATACCATAGACACGTATACAATGTTTCGACCTATCATGTCGACACATCTATATATATTTCGGAACAACCATAGACACTCTATATGTGAATGTTGGAGTTAGCTATACAGGGTTGAGGTTGATTCCAAAATATATATAGTTTGAGTTGTGATCAATACTGAGATACGTATACACTGGGTCGTGGATTGATTCAAGATAATATTTATCGATTTATTTCTGTACATCTAACTGTGGACAACTAGTTGTAGGTTACTAACGAGGACAGCTGACTTAATAAACTTAAAACATCAAAATATATTAAAAGTGTTGTAAATATATTTTGAACATACTTTGATATATATGTATATATTGTTATAGGTTCGTGAATCAACCAGTGGCCAAGTCTTACTTCCCGACGAAGTAAAAATCTGTGAAAGTGAGTTATAGTCCCACTTTTAAAATCTAATATTTTTGGGATGAGAATACATGCAGGTTTTATAAATGATTTACAAAATAGACACAAGTACGTGAAACTACATTCTGTGGTTGAATTATCGAAATCGAATATGCCCCTTTTTATTAAGTCTGGTAATCTAAGAATTAGGGAACAGACACCCTAATTGACGCGAATCCTAAAGATAGATCTATTGGGCCTAACAAACCCCATCCAAAGTACCGGATGCTTTAGTACTTCGAAATTTATATCATATCCGAAGGGTGTCCCGGAATGATGGGGATATTTCTATATATGCATCTTGTTATTGTCGGTTACCAGGTGTTCACCATATGAATGATTTTTATCTCTATGTATGGGATGTGTATTGAAATATGAAATCTTGTGGTCTATTGTTACGATTTAATATATATAGGTTAAACCTATAACTCACCAACATTTTTGTTGACGTTTAAAGCATGTTTATTCTCAGGTGAATACTAAGAGCTTCCGCTGTTGCATACTTAAATAAGGACGAGATTTGGAGTCCATGCTTGTATGATATTGTGTAAAAACTGCATTCAAGAAACTTATTTTGTTGTAACATATTTGTATTGTAAACCATTATGTAATGGTGGTGTGTAAACAGGATATTTTAGATTATCATTATTTGATAATCTACGTAAAGCTTTTTAAACCTTTATTGATGAAATAAAGGTTATGGTTTGTTTTAAAATGAATGCAGTCTTTGAAAAACGTCTCATATAGAGGTCAAAACCTCGCAACGAAATCAATTAATATGGAACGTTTTTAATCAATAAGAACGGGACATTTCAGACACATCTATATATATTTCGGAACAACCATAGACACTCTATATGTGAATGTTGGAGTTAGCTATACAGGGTTGAGGTTGATTCCAAAATATATATAGTTTGAGTTGTGATCAATACTGAGATACGTATACACTGGGTCGTGGATTGATTCAAGATAATATTTATCGATTTATTTCTGTACATCTAACTGTGGACAACTAGTTGTAGGTTACTAACGAGGACAGCTGACTTAATAAACTTAAAACATCAAAATATATTAAAAGTGTTGTAAATATATTTTGAACATACTTTGATATATATGTATATATTGTTATAGGTTCGTGAATCAACCAGTGGCCAAGTCTTACTTCCCGACGAAGTAAAAATCTGTGAAAGTGAGTTATAGTCCCACTTTTAAAATCTAATATTTTTGGGATGAGAATACATGCAGGTTTTATAAATGATTTACAAAATAGACACAAGTACGTGAAACTACATTCTATGGTTGAATTATCGAAATCGAATATGCCCCTTTTTATTAAGTCTGGTAATCTAAGAATTAGGGAACAGACACCCTAATTGACGCGAATCCTAAAGATAGATCTATTGGGCCTAACAAACCCCATCCAAAGTACCGGATGCTTTAGTACTTCGAAATTTATATCATATCCGAAGGGTGTCCCGGAATGATGGGGATATTCTTATATATGCATCTTGTTATTGTCGGTTACCAGGTGTTCACCATATGAATGATTTTTATCTCTATGTATGGGATGTGTATTGAAATATGAAATCTTGTGGTCTATTGTTACGATTTGATATATATAGGTTAAACCTATAACTCACCAACATTTTTGTTGACGTTTTAAGCATGTTTATTCTCAGGCGATTATTAAGAGCTTCCGCTGTCGCATACTTAAATAAGGACAAGATTTGGAGTCCATGCTTGTATGATATTGTGTAAAAACTGCATTCAAGAAACTTATTTTGTTGTAACATATTTGTATTGTAAACCATTATGTAATGGTCGTGTGTAAACAGGATATATTAGATTATCATTATTTGATAATCTACGTAAAGCTTTTTAAACCTTTATTGATAAAATAAAGGTTATGGTTTGTTTAAAAATGAATGCAGTCTTTGAAAAACGTCTCATATAGAGGTCAAAACCTCGCAACGAAATCAATTAATATGGAACGTTTTTAATCAATAAGAACGGGACATTTCAGTTGGTATCCGAGCGTTGGTCTTAGAGAACCAGAAAATTTGCATTAGTGTGTCTTATCGAGTTTGTTAGGATGCATTAGTGAGTCTGGACTTCGACCGTGTTTTCTTTAAAAATGATTGCTTAACATTTTTGTTGGAAACTATATATTTTTAACATATGAATATTATGTGATATATTAATCTCTTAACGTGTTTGATATTATGTGATAGATGTCTACCTCTAGAACAAGTCCCATTGACTCACCTAATAATAATGAAGAGTCAAATGTAAATTGGAATGATTTGTGGACTGATTCACAAGTTCCCGAAGAGGAACCGGAAGAAGAGTCGGAACCGGAAGAAGAATCGGAACCGGAAGAAGAATCGGAACCGGATGAAGAAATAGAACCGGTGGGGGAAATCATAAAACGGTTAAGTAAAAGAAAATCCTCAACCAACCGACCAAAGTTAATTATGGTCAATGGTGTTTCCGCCAAGGAAGCAAAATATTGGGAGGATTACCAATTCTCCGATGAATCGGATTCCGACGAGAATTCCGATGATGTTATAGAAATTACCCCAACTGAATTTAAAAAGGCAAAAGAAAATAATAAGGGAAAGGGCATAAAAATAGAGAAATCTAATTCCAACCCCGATGAACTTTATATGTATCGTCAACCCCCGAAGTCCTTAAGTTGTAACAATGACCCGGGAACCTCTAAACCACCAGGTTTTTCTAAACCAATGTGGACAACGACGGCTCGTATTAGGGGAACATCATATATCCCTAGAAACTTGGCAAAACGAACCAAAACCGAAGAAGAAGAAACGAGCGAGTCGGAATAAGATAGTTGTATTCGTGTGGTGTAATATATGTAATATAGTGTTCTTATGCTTTATGATATATGTAAAAATTGCTTGTATTAATAAGTATTTTTTATGAATCTAACTCTTGTCTATTTTACAGTTTAAAAACACAAAATGGATAGACAACCCAATATTTTAAGAGACCTACCCGGAGACATGATTGATGAAATCTTGTCTAGAGTCGGCCAGAATTCTTCGGCACAACTATTTAAGGCGAGATCAGTTTGTAAGACATTCGAAGAACGTTCCAAGAATGTCTTGGTTTATAAGAGACTTTCGTTTGAAAGATGGGGGATATCACATTGGGAAACCCATAAGTTACGATGTGTTTACTTTGACGCATATATTGCGGGGAACCCAAATGCTATTTTACGCAACGGGTTAAGAAATTATTTTGACTCAATATATCCGAATATTGGACTTCGTGATTTAGAAAAAGCGGCTAACATGCAACATAAAGAAGCATGTTATGCTTACGGATTAGTAATGTTCGCTTCTCACCAAAGTGAGAACAAGAACATCGGGCTACAACTATTAAACAAAACGTTTCCACAAGTGACGGAGTCGGTAATTGGGGTAAGAAATGAGGTTTTTAGATTATTACGGGACTGTTGGACATTACGTAACCCTCGTCCCTTTGATGACGTTACAACACACTGTCTTATCAACGGCCATAACGGTTATGTTGCACAAGACCAAGGATGGGAAGTAGTCCTAGTAAAACCAGAATGCATGACTTGTTTCTGGACGTATGAATTACGTGTCTTTATTGCCTTTGCTGAACGACTTGTGTACTAGCTAGAATTGTCTTCACAACTATCTTGTATCAAAGTTATTGTGTGCTATATTTCATGCTTTATGTAAAATAAGCGGTATTGTAAGTTTGTAAAATATTGTATAAAAGTTTGAACGCGAAATATTATTATAATCAGTTTTTCATATAGAATTGTAGTAGTTGAATTGTATATTAGCTACTAAGTATGAACTTAACGGGTAGGTACTACCCGAATTTAAACTTATAAAACGCTAATATGAAGAAAAAGCTTTTATAAATGAGTTCATATTATGCTACAAAATACTATTAACTACTCTTAATATTCTGTATGATTAACTTGTTCCATTTAACTATTTTGAAGGAAATGGCACCGACTACTCGACACACCGTGAATATGAATGAAGAGGAATTCCGTACTTTTCTAGCTTCAAACATAGCCGCAGTACAGGCTGCGCTACATACCAACAATAACCTTGGATCTAGCAGTACAGGAAATCGTGTAGGATGCACCTACAAAGAATTCACTGCCTGCAAACCTTTGGAATTTGATGGAACCGAAGGACCGATCGGATTGAAACGGTGGACCGAGAAGGTCGAATCGGTGTTTGCCATAAGTAAGTGTACTGAAGAGGACAAAGTAAAGTACGCTACGCATACCTTCACAGGTTCTGCGTTAACATGGTGGAATACCTATCTAGAGCAAGTGGGACAAGATGATGCGTACGCACTACCGTGGTCAGCATTCAAGCACTTGATGAACGAGAAGTACCGTCCCAGAACCGAGGTCAATAAGCTCAAGACAGAACTTAGAGGGTTACGAACCCAAGGATTTGATATTACCACGTACGAAAGACGATTCACAGAATTGTGCCTATTGTGTCCGGGAGCATTCGAAGATGAGGAAGAGAAGATCGACGCGTTTGTGAAAGGATTACCGGAAAGAATCCAAGAAGATATAAGTTCACACGAGCCCGCCTCCATACAACAGGCATGTAGAATGTGAAATGTCCCGTTCTTATTGATTAAAAACGTTCCATATTAATTGATTTCGTTGCGAGGTTTTGACCTCTATATGAGACGTTTTTCAAAGACTGCATTCATTTTTAAACAAACCATAACCTTTATTTCATCAATAAAGGTTTAAAAAGCTTTACGTAGATTATCAAATAATGATAATCTAAAATATCCTGTTTACACACGACCATTACATAATGGTTTACAATACAAATATGTTACAACAAAATAAGTTTCTTGAATGCAGTTTTTACACAATATCATACAAGCATGGACTCCAAATCTTGTCCTTATTTAAGTATGCGACAGCGGAAGCTCTTAATAATCACCTGAGAATAAACATGCTTAAAACGTCAACAAAAATGTTGGTGAGTTATAGATTTAACCTATATATATATCAAATCGTAACAATAGACCACAAGATTTCATATTTCAATACACATCCCATACATAGAGATAAAAATCATTCATATGGTGAACACCTGGTAACCGACATTAACAAGATGCATATATATAAGAATATCCCCATCATTCCAGGACACCCTTCGGATATGATATAAATTTCGAAGTACTAAAGCATCCGGTACTTTGGATGGGGTTTGTTAGGCCCAATAGATCTATCTTTAGGATTCGCGTCAATTAGGGTGTCTGTTCCCTAATTCTTAGATTACCAGACTTAATAAAAAGGGGCATATTCGATTTCAATAATTCAACCATAGAATGTAGTTTCACGTACTTGTGTCTATTTTGTAAATCATTTATAAAACCTGCATGTATTCTCATCCCAAAAATATTAGATTTTAAAAGTGGGACTATAACTCACTTTCACAGATTTTTACTTCGTCGGGAAGTAAGACTTGGCCACTGGTTGATTCACAAACCTATAACAATATATACATATATATCAAAGTATGTTCAAAATATATTTACAACACTTTTAATATATTTTGATGTTTTTAGTTTATTAAGTCAGCTGTCCTCGTTAGTAACCTACAACTAGTTGTCCACAGTTAGATGTACAGAAATAAATCGATAAATATTATCTTGAATCAATCCACGACCCAGTGTATACGTATCTCAGTATTGATCACAACTCAAACTATATATATTTTGGAATCAACCTCAACCCTGTATAGCTAACTCCAACATTCACATATAGAGTGTCTATGGTTGTTCCGAAATATATATAGATGTGTCGACATGATAGGTCGAAACATTGTATACGTGTCTATGGTATCTCAAGATTACATAATATACAATACAAGTTGATTAAGTTATGGTTGGAATAGATTTGTTACCAATTTTCACGTAGCTAAAATGAGAAAAATTATCCAATCTTGTTTTACCCATAACTTCTTCATTTTAAATCCGTTTTGAGTGAATCAAATTGCTATGGTTTCATATTGAACTCTATTTTATGAATCTAAACAGAAAAAGTATAGGTTTATAGTCGGAAAAATAAGTTACAAGTCGTTTTTGTAAAGGTAGTCATTTCAGTCGAAAGAACGACGTCTAGATGACCATTTTAGAAAACATACTTCCACTTTGAGTTTAACCATAATTTTTGGATATAGTTTCATGTTCATAATAAAAATCATTTTCTCAGAATAACAACTTTTAAATCAAAGTTTATCATAGTTTTTAATTAACTAACCCAAAACAGCCCGCGGTGTTACTACGACGGCGTAAATCCGATTTTACGGTGTTTTTCGTGTTTCCAGGTTTTAAATCATTAAGTTAGCATATCATATAGATATAGAACATGTGTTTAGTTGATTTTAAAAGTCAAGTTAGAAGGATTAACTTTTGTTTGCGAACAAGTTTAGAATTAACTAAACTATGTTCTAGTGATTACAAGTTTAAACCTTCGAATAAGATAGCTTTATATGTATGAATCGAATGATGTTATGAACATCATTACTACCTTAAGTTCCTTGGATGAACCTACTGGAAAAGAAAAAAATGGATCTAGCTTCAATGGATCCTTGGATGGCTCAAAGTTCTTGAAGCAAAATCATGACACGAAAACAAGTTCAAGTAAGATCATCACTTGAAATAAGATTGTTATAGTTATAGAAATTGAACCAAAGTTTGAATATGATTATTACCTTGTATTAGAATGATAACCTACTGTAAGAAACAAAGATTTCTTGAGGTTGGATGATCACCTTACAAGATTGGAAGTGAGCTAGCAATCTTGAAAGTATTCTTGATTTTATGAAACTAGAACTTTTGGAATTTATGAAGAACACTTAGAACTTGAAGATAGAACTTGAGAGAGATCAATTAGATGAAGAAAATTGAAGAATGAAAGTGTTTGTAGGTGTTTTTGGTCGTTGGTGTATGGATTAGATATAAAGGATATGTAATTTTGTTTTCATGTAAATAAGTCATGAATGATTACTCATATTTTTGTAATTTTATGAGATATTTCATGCTAGTTGCCAAATGATGGTTCCCACATGTGTTAGGTGACTCACATGGGCTGCTAAGAGCTGATCATTGGAGTGTATATACCAATAGTACATACATCTAAAAGCTGTGTATTGTACGAGTACGAATACGGCTGCATACGAGTAGAATTGTTGATGAAACTGAACGAGGATGTAATTGTAAGCATTTTTGTTAAGTAGAAGTATTTTGATAAGTGTCTTGAAGTCTTTCAAAAGTGTATGAATACATATTAAAACACTACATGTATATACATTTTAACTGAGTCGTTAAGTCATCGTTAGTCGTTACATGTAAATGTTGTTTTGAAACCTTTAGGTTAACGATCTTGTTAAATGTTGTTAACCCAATGTTTATAATATCAAAAGAGATTTTAAATTATTATATTATCATGATATTATGATGTACGAATATCTCTTAATATGATATATATACATTAAATGTCGTTACAACGATAATCGTTACATATATGTCTCGTTTCAAAATCATTAAGTTAGTAGTCTTGTTTTTACATATGTAGTTCATTGTTAATATACTTAATGATATGTTTACATATCATAATATCATGTTAACTATATATATAACCATATATATGTCATCATATAGTTTTTACAAGTTTTAACGTTCGTGAATCACCGGTCAACTTGGGTGGTCAATTGTCTATATGAAACCTATTTCAATTAATCAAGTCTTAACAAGTTTGATTACTTAACATGTTGGAAACATTTAATCATGTAAATATCAATCTCAATTAATATATATAAACATGGAAAAGTTCGGGTCACTACAGTACCTACCCGTTAAATAAATTTCGTCCCGAAATTTTAAGCTGTTGAAGGTGTTGACGAATCTTCTGGAAATAGATGCGGGTATTTCTTCTTCATCTGATCTTCACGCTCCCAGGTGAACTCGGGTCCTCTACGAGCATTCCATCGAACCTTAACAATTGGTATCTTGTTTTGCTTAAGTCTTTTAACCTCACGATCCATTATTTCGACGGGTTCTTCGATGAATTGAAGTTTTTCGTTGATTTGGATTTCATCTAACGGAATAGTGAGATCTTCTTTAGCAAAACATTTCTTTAAATTCGAGACGTGGAAAGTGTTATGTACAGCCGCGAGTTGTTGAGGTAACTCTAGTCGGTAAGCTACTGGTCCGACACGATCAATAATCTTGAATGGTCCAATATACCTTGGATTTAATTTCCCTCGTTTACCAAATCGAACAACGCCTTTCCAAGGTGCAACTTTAAGCATGACCATCTCTCCAATTTCAAATTCTATATCTTTTCTTTTAATGTCAGCGTAGCTCTTTTGTCGACTTTGGGCGGTTTTCAACCGTTGTTGAATTTGGATGATCTTCTCGGTAGTTTCTTGTAAAATCTCCGGACCCGTAATCTGTCTATCCCCCACCTCACTCCAACAAATTGGAGACCTGCACTTTCTACCATAAAGTGCTTCAAACGGCGCCATCTCAATGCTTGAATGGTAGCTGTTGTTGTATGAAAATTCTGCTAACGGTAGATGTCGATCCCAACTGTTTCCGAAATCAATAACACATGCTCGTAGCATGTCTTCAAGCGTTTGTATCGTCCTTTCGCTCTGCCCATCAGTTTGTGGATGATAGGCAGTACTCATGTCTAGACGAGTTCCTAATGCTTGCTGTAATGTCTGCCAGAATCTTGAAATAAATCTGCCATCCCTATCAGAGATAATAGAGATTGGTATTCCATGTCTGGAGACGACTTCCTTCAAATACAGTCGTGCTAACTTCTCCATCTTGTCATCTTCTCTTATTGGTAGGAAGTGTGCTGATTTGGTGAGACGATCAACTATTACCCAAATAGTATCAAAACCACTTGCAGTCCTTGGCAATTTAGTGATGAAATCCATGGTAATGTTTTCCCATTTCCATTCCGGGATTTCGGGTTGTTGAAGTAGACCTGATGGTTTCTGATGCTCAGCTTTGACCTTAGAACACGTCAAACATTCTCCTACGTATTTAGCAACATCGGCTTTCATACCCGGCCACCAAAAATGTTTCTTGAGATCCTTGTACATCTTCCCCGTTCCAGGATGTATTGAGTATCTGGTTTTATGAGCTTCTCTAAGTACCATTTCTCTCATATCTCCAAATTTTGGTACCCAAATCCTTTCAGCCCTATACCGGGTTCCGTCTTCCCGAATATTAAGATGCTTCTCCGATCCTTTGGGTATTTCATCTTTTAAATTTCCCTCTTTTAAAACTCCTTGTTGCACCTCCTTTATTTGAGTAGTAAGGTTATTATGAATCATTATATTCATAGATTTTACTCGAATGGGTTCTCTGTCCTTCCTGCTCAAGGCATCGGCTACCACATTTGCCTTCCCCGGGTGGTAACGAATCTCAAAGTCGTAATCATTCAACAATTCAATCCACCTACGCTGCCTCATATTCAGTTGTTTCTGATTAAATATGTGTTGAAGACTTTTGTGGTCGGTATATATAATACTTTTGACCCCATATAAGTAGTGCCTCCAAGTCTTTAATGCAAAAACAACCGTGCCTAATTCCAAATCATGCGTCGTATAATTTTGTTCGTGAATCTTCAATTGTCTAGACGCATAAGCAATCACCTTCGTTCGTTGCATTAATACACAACCGAGACCTTGCTTTGATGCGTCACAATAAATCACAAAATCATCATTCCCTTCAGGCAATGACAATATAGGTGCCGTAGTTAGCTTTTTCTTCAATAACTGAAACGCTTTCTCTTGTTCATCATTCCATTCAAGTTTCTTCCCTTTATGCGTTAATGCAGTCAAGGGTTTTGCTATTCTGGAAAAGTCTTGGATGAACCTTCTGTAGTAACCAGCTAGTCCTAAAAACTGGCGTATGTGTTTCGGAGTTTTCGGGGTTTCCCACTTTTCAACAGTTTCTATCTTTGCCGGATCCACCTTAATACCTTCTTTGTTCACTATGTGACCGAGGAATTGAACTTCTTCCAACCAAAATGCACACTTTGAAAACTTAGCGTACAATTCTTCTTTCCTCAATACTTCTAACACCTTTTTCAAATGTTCACCGTGTTCTTGGTCATTCTTTGAGTAAATAAGTATGTCATCAATGAAAACAATGACAAACTTGTCAAGGTATGGTCCACACACTCGGTTCATAAGGTCCATGAACACAGCTGGTGCATTAGTTAAACCAAACGGCATGACCATAAACTCGTAATGACCGTAACGTGTTCTGAAAGCAGTCTTTGGAATATCATCTTCTTTCACCCGCATTTGATGATACCCGGAACGTAAGTCAATCTTTGAATAAACAGACGAGCCTTGTAGTTGATCAAATAAGTCGTCGATTCTCGGTAGTGGGTAGCGGTTCTTGATGGTAAGTTTGTTCAACTCTCGGTAGTCGATACACAACCTGAATGTACCATCTTTCTTCTTGACAAACAAAACAGGAGCTCCCCACGGTGATGTGCTTGGTCGAATGAAACCACGCTCTAAAAGTTCTTGTAATTGGCTTTGCAGTTCTTTCATCTCGCTGGGTGCGAGTCTGTAAGGAGCACGAGCTATTGGTGCAGCTCCTGGTACAAGATCTATTTGAAATTCAACGGATCGATGCGGGGGTAATCCCGGTAATTCTTTCGGAAATACATCGGGAAATTCTTTTGCAATGGGAACATCATTGATGCTCTTTTCTTCAGCTTGTACTTTCTCGACGTGTGCTAGAACAGCATAGCAACCTTTTCTTATTAGTTTTTGTGCCTTCAAATTACTGATAAGATGTAGCTTCGTGTTGCCCTTTTCTCCGTACACCATTAAGGGTTTTCCTTTTTCTCGTATAATGCGAATTGCATTTTTGTAACAAACGATCTCCGCTTTCACTTCTTTCAACCAGTCCATACCGATTATCACATCAAAACTCCCTAACTCTACTGGTATCAAATCAATCTTAAATGTTTCGCTAACCAGTTTAATTTCTCGATTCCGACATATATTATCTGCTGAAATTAATTTACCATTTGCTAATTCGAGTAAAAATTTACTATCCAAAGGCGTCAATGGACAACTTAATTTAGCACAAAAATCTCTACTCATATAGCTTCTATCTGCACCCGAATCAAATAAAACGTAAGCAGATTTATTGTCAATAAGAAACGTACCCGTAACAAGCTCCGGGTCTTCCTGTGCCTCTACCGCATTAATATTGAAAACTCTTCCACGGCCTTGTCCATTCGTGTTCTCCTGGTTCGGGCAATTTCTAATAATGTGGCCTGGTTTTCCACATTTATAACAAACTACATTGGCATAACTTGCTCCGACACTACTTGCTCCGCCATTACTCGTTCCGACACCATTTGTTCCTTTCGTTCTATTAACCCCTGGTCCGTAGACCTCACACTTCGCCGCGCTATGACCATTTCTTTTACACTTGTTGCAAAATTTGGTGCAGAACCCCGAGTGATTCTTTTCACACCTTTGGCATAGTTGCTTCTGATTGTTGTTGTTGTTGCGGTTATTATTGTTGTTGGGATGATTGTTGTAGTTGCTGTTGTTGTTGTTGTTGTTGTTGTTGTTGTTGGGCCGTTTGTTGTAGTTGCGATTGATGTTGCGATTGTTGGGATAATTGTTGCGGTTATTGTTGTAATTGCTGTTGTTGTTGTATTGGTGATTCTTATCACCATTTTCCTCCCACTTTCTTTTGACTTGCTTCCCATTGACCTCTTCAGCAGTCTGTTCTTTAATTCTTTCTTCAATCTGGTTCACTAGTTTGTGAGCCATTCTACATGCCTGTTGTATGGAGGCGGGCTCGTGTGAACTTATATCTTCTTGGATTCTTTCCGGTAATCCTTTCACAAACGCGTCGATCTTCTCTTCCTCATCTTCGAATGCTCCCGGACACAATAGGCACAATTCTGTGAATCGTCTTTCGTACGTGGTAATATCAAATCCTTGGGTTCGTAACCCTCTAAGTTCTGTCTTGAGCTTATTGACCTCGGTTCTGGGACGGTACTTCTCGTTCATCAAGTGCTTGAATGCTGACCACGGTAGTGCGTACGCATCATCTTGTCCCACTTGCTCTAGATAGGTATTCCACCATGTTAACGCAGAACCTGTGAAGGTATGCGTAGCGTACTTCACTTTGTCCTCTTCAGTACACTTACTTATGGCAAACACCGATTCGACCTTCTCGGTCCACCGTTTCAATCCGATCGGTCCTTCGGTTCCATCAAATTCCAAAGGTTTGCAGGCAGTGAATTCTTTGTAGGTGCATCCTACACGATTTCCTGTACTGCTAGATCCAAGGTTATTGTTGGTATGTAGCGCAGCCTGTACTGCGGCTATGTTTGAAGCTAGAAAAGTACGGAATTCCTCTTCATTCATATTCACTGTGTGTCGAGTAGTTGGTGCCATTTCCTTCAAAATAGTCAAATGGAACAAGTTAATCATACAGAATATTAAGAGTAGTTAATAGTATTTCGTAGCATAATATGAACTCATTTATAAAAGCTTTTTCTTCATATTAGCGTTTTATAAGTTTAAATTCGGGTAGTACCTACCCGTTAAGTTCATACTTAGTAGCTAATATACAATTCAACTACTACAATTCTATATGAAAAACTGATTATAATAATATTTCGCGTTCAAACTTTTATACAATATTTTACAAACTCACAATACCGCTTATTTTACATAAAGCATGAAATATAGCACACAATAACTTTGATACAAGATAGTTGTGAAGATAATTCTAGCTAGTACACAAGTCGTTCAGCAAAGGCAATAAAGACACGTAATTCATACGTCCAGAAACAAGTCATGCATTCTGGTTTTACTAGGACTACTTCCCATCCTTGGTCTTGTGCAACATAACCGTTATGGCCGTTGATAAGACAAAGTGTTGTAACATCGTCAAAGGAACGAGGGTTACGTAATGTCCAACAGTCCCGTAACAATCTAAAAACCTCATTTCTTACCCCAATTACCGACTCCGTCACTTGTGGAAACGTTTTGTTTAATAGTTGTAGCCCGATGTTCTTGTTCTCACTTTGGTGAGAAGCGAACATTACTAATCCGTAAGCATAACATGCTTCTTTATGTTGCATGTTAGCCGCTTTTTCTAAATCACGAAGTCCAATATTCGGATATATTGAGTCAAAATAATTTCTTAACCCGTTCCGTAAAATAGCATTTGGGTTCCCCGCAATATATGCGTCAAAGTAAACACATCGTAACTTATGGGTTTCCCAATGTGATATCCCTCATCTTTCAAACGAAAGTCTCTTATAAACCAAGACATTCTTGGAACGTTCTTCGAATATCTTACAAACTGATCTCGCCTTAAATAGTTGTGCCGAAGAATTCTGGCCGACTCTAGACAAGATTTCATCAATCATGTCTCCGGGTAGGTCTCTTAAAATATTGGGTTGTCTATCCATTTTGTGTTTTTAAACTGTAAAATAGACAAGAGTTAGATTCATAAAAAAATACTTATTAATACAAGCAATTTTTACATATATCATAAAGCATAAGAACACTATATTACATATATTACACCACACGAATACAACTATCTTATTCCGACTCGCTCGTTTCTTCTTCTTCGGTTTTGGTTCGTTTTGCCAAGTTTCTAGGGATATATGATGTTCCCCTAATACGAGCCGTCGTTGTCCACATTGGTTTAGAAAAACCTGGTGGTTTAGAGGTTCCCGGGTCATTGTTACAACTTAAGGACTTCGGGGGTTGACGATACATATAAAGTTCATCGGGGTTGGAATTAGATTTCTCTATTTTTATGCCCTTTCCCTTATTATTTTCTTTTGCCTTTTTAAATTCAGTTGGGGTAATTTCTATAACATCATCGGAATTCTCGTCGGAATCCGATTCATCGGAGAATTGGTAATCCTCCCAATATTTTGCTTCCTTGGCGGAAACACCATTGACCATAATTAACTTTGGTCGGTTGGTTGAGGATTTTCTTTTACTTAACCGTTTTATTATTTCCCCCACCGGTTCTATTTCTTCATCCGGTTCCGATTCTTCTTCCGGTTCCGATTCTTCTTCCGGTTCCGACTCTTCTTCCGGTTCCTCTTCGGGAACTTGTGAATCAGTCCACAAATCATTCCAATTTACATTTGACTCTTCATTATTATTAGGTGAGTCAATGGGACTTGTTCTAGAGGTAGACATCTATCACATAATATCAAACACGTTAAGAGATTAATATATCACATAATATTCATATGTTAAAAATATATAGTTTCCAACAAAAATGTTAAGCAATCATTTTTAAAGAAAACACGGTCGAAGTCCAGACTCACTAATGCATCCTAACAAACTCGATAAGACACACTAATGCAAATTTTCTGGTTCTCTAAGACCAACGCTCGGATACCAACTGAAATGTCCCGTTCTTATTGATTAAAAACGTTCCATATTAATTGATTTCGTTGCGAGGTTTTGACCTCTATATGAGACGTTTTTCAAAGACTGCATTCATTTTTAAACAAACCATAACCTTTATTTCATCAATAAAGGTTTAAAAAGCTTTACGTAGATTATCAAATAATGATAATCTAAAATATCCTGTTTACACACGACCATTACATAATGGTTTACAATACAAATATGTTACAACAAAATAAGTTTCTTGAATGCAGTTTTTACACAATATCATACAAGCATGGACTCCAAATCTTGTCCTTATTTAAGTATGCGACAGCGGAAGCTCTTAATAATCACCTGAGAATAAACATGCTTAAAACGTCAACAAAAATGTTGGTGAGTTATAGATTTAACCTATATATATATCAAATCGTAACAATAGACCACAAGATTTCATATTTCAATACACATCCCATACATAGAGATAAAAATCATTCATATGGTGAACACCTGGTAACCGACATTAACAAGATGCATATATATAAGAATATCCCCATCATTCCGGGACACCCTTCGGATATGATATAAATTTCGAAGTACTAAAGCATCCGGTACTTTGGATGGGGTTTGTTAGGCCCAATAGATCTATCTTTAGGATTCGCGTCAATTAGGGTGTCTGTTCCCTAATTCTTAGATTACCAGACTTAATAAAAAGGGGCATATTCGATTTCAATAATTCAACCATAGAATGTAGTTTCACGTACTTGTGTCTATTTTGTAAATCATTTATAAAACCTGCATGTATTCTCATCCCAAAAATATTAGATTTTAAAAGTGGGACTATAACTCACTTTCACAGATTTTTACTTCGTCGGGAAGTAAGACTTGGCCACTGGTTGATTCACAAACCTATAACAATATATACATATATATCAAAGTATGTTCAAAATATATTTACAACACTTTTAATATATTTTGATGTTTTAAGTTTATTAAGTCAGCTGTCCTCGTTAGTAACCTACAACTAGTTGTCCACAGTTAGATGTACAGAAATAAATCGATAAATATTATCTTGAATCAATCCACGACCCAGTGTATACGTATCTCAGTATTGATCACAACTCAAACTATATATATTTTGGAATCAACCTCAACCCTGTATAGCTAACTCCAACATTCACATATAGAGTGTCTATGGTTGTTCCGAAATATATATAGATGTGTCGACATGATAGGTCGAAACATTGTATACGTGTCTATGGTATCTCAAGATTACATAATATACAATACAAGTTGATTAAGTTATGGTTGGAATAGATTTGTTACCAATTTTCACGTAGCTAAAATGAGAAAAATTATCCAATCTTGTTTTACCCATAACTTCTTCATTTTAAATCCGTTTTGAGTGAATCAAATTGCTATGGTTTCATATTGAACTCTATTTTATGAATCTAAACAGAAAAAGTATAGGTTTATAGTCGGAAAAATAAGTTACAAGTCATTTTTGTAAAGGTAGTCATTTCAGTCGAAAGAACGACGTCTAGATGACCATTTTAGAAAACATACTTCCACTTTGAGTTTAACCATAATTTTTGGATATAGTTTCATGTTCATAATAAAAATCATTTTCTCAGAATAACAACTTTTAAATCAAAGTTTATCATAGTTTTTAATTAACTAACCCAAAACAGCCCGCGGTGTTACTACGACGGCGTAAATCCGATTTTACGGTGTTTTTCGTGTTTCCAGGTTTTAAATCATTAAGTTAGCATATCATATAGATATAGAACATGTGTTTAGTTGATTTTAAAAGTCAAGTTAGAAGGATTAACTTTTGTTTGCGAACAAGTTTAGAATTAACTAAACTATGTTCTAGTGATTACAAGTTTAAACCTTCGAATAAGATATCTTTATATGTATGAATCGAATGATGTTATGAACATCATTACTACCTTAAGTTCCTTGGATGAACCTACTGGAAAAGAAAAAAATGGATCTAGCTTCAATGGATCCTTGGATGGCTCAAAGTTCTTGAAGCAAAATCATGACACGAAAACAAGTTCAAGTAAGATCATCACTTGAAATAAGATTGTTATAGTTATAGAAATTGAACCAAAGTTTGAATATGATTATTACCTTGTATTAGAATGATAACCTACTGTAAGAAACAAAGATTTCTTGAGGTTGGATGATCACCTTACAAGATTGGAAGTGAGCTAGCAATCTTGAAAGTATTCTTGATTTTATGAAACTAGAACTTTTGGAATTTATGAAGAACACTTAGAACTTGAAGATAGAACTTGAGAGAGATCAATTAGATGAAGAAAATTGAAGAATGAAAGTGTTTGTAGGTGTTTTTGGTCGTTGGTGTATGGATTAGATATAAAGGATATGTAATTTTGTTTTCATGTAAATAAGTCATGAATGATTACTCATATTTTTGTAATTTTATGAGATATTTCATGCTAGTTGCCAAATGATGGTTCCCACATGTGTTAGGTGACTCACATGGGCTGCTAAGAGCTGATCATTGGAGTGTATATACCAATAGTACATACATCTAAAAGCTGTGTATTGTACGAGTACGAATACGGCTGCATACGAGTAGAATTGTTGATGAAACTGAACGAGGATGTAATTGTAAGCATTTTTGTTAAGTAGAAGTATTTTGATAAGTGTCTTGAAGTCTTTCAAAAGTGTATGAATACATATTAAAACACTACATGTATATACATTTTAACTGAGTCGTTAAGTCATCGTTAGTCGTTACATGTAAATGTTGTTTTGAAACCTTTAGGTTAACGATCTTGTTAAATGTTGTTAACCCAATGTTTATAATATCAAAAGAGATTTTAAATTATTATATTATCATGATATTATGATGTACGAATATCTCTTAATATGATATATATACATTAAATGTCGTTACAACGATAATCGTTACATATATGTCTCGTTTCAAAATCATTAAGTTAGTAGTCTTGTTTTTACATATGTAGTTCATTGTTAATATACTTAATGATATGTTTACATATCATAATATCATGTTAACTATATATATAACCATATATATGTCATCATATAGTTTTTACAAGTTTTAACGTTCGTGAATCACCGGTCAACTTGGGTGGTCAATTGTCTATATGAAACCTATTTCAATTAATCAAGTCTTAACAAGTTTGATTACTTAACATGTTGGAAACATTTAATCATGTAAATATCAATCTCAATTAATATATATAAACATGGAAAAGTTCGGGTCACTACAGAATGGCTCACAAACTAGTGAACCAGATTGAAGAAAGAATTAAAGAACAGACTGCTGAAGAGGCCAATGTGAAGCAAGTCAAAAGAAAGTGGGAGGAAAACGGTGATAAGAATCACCAATACAACAACAACAGCAATTACAACAATAATCGCAACAATTATCCCAACAATCGCAACATCAATCGCAACTACAACAAACGGCCCAACAACAACAACAACAACAACAACAGCAACTACAACAATCATCCCAACAACAATAATAACCGCAACAACAACAACAATCAGAAGCAGCTATGCCAAAGGTGTGAAAAGAATCACTCGGGGTTCTGCACCAAATTTTGCAACAAGTGTAAAAGAAATGGTCATAGCGCGGCGAAGTGTGAGGTCTACGGACCAGGGGTTAATAGAACGAAAGGAACAAATGGTGTCGGAACGAGTAATGGCGGAGCAAGTAGTGTCGGAGCAAGTTATGCCAATGTAGTTTGTTATAAATGTGGAAAACCAGGCCACATTATTAGAAATTGCCCGAACCAGGAGAACACGAATGGACAAGGCCGTGGAAGAGTTTTCAATATTAATGCGGTAGAGGCACAGGAAGACCCGGAGCTTGTTACGGGTACGTTTCTTATTGACAATAAATCTGCTTACGTTTTATTTGATTCGGGTGCGGATAGAAGCTATATGAGTAGAGATTTTTGTGCTAAATTAAGTTGTCCATTGACGCCTTTGGATAGTAAATTTTTACTCGAATTAGCAAATGGTAAATTAATTTCAGCAGATAATATATGTCGAAATCGAGAAATTAAACTGGTTAGCGAAACATTTAAGATTGATTTGATACCAGTAGAGTTAGGGAGTTTTGATGTGATAATCGGTATGGACTGGTTGAAAGAAGTGAAAGCAGAGATCGTTTGTTACAAAAATGCAATTCGCATTATACGAGAAAAAGGAAAACCCTTAATGGTGTACGGAGAAAAGGGCAACACGAAGCTACATCTTATTAGTAATTTGAAGGCACAAAAACTAATAAGAAAAGGTTGCTATGCTGTTCTAGCACACGTCGAGAAAGTACAAACTGAAGAAAAGAGCATCAATGATGTTCCCATTGCAAAAGAATTTCCCGATGTATTTTCGAAAGAATTACCGGGATTACCCCCACATCGATCCGTTGAATTTCAAATAGATCTTGTACCAGGAGCTGCACCAATAGCTCGTGCTCCTTACAGACTCGCACCCAGCGAGATGAAAGAACTGCAAAGCCAATTACAAGAACTTTTAGAGCGTGGTTTCATTCGACCAAGCACATCACCGTGGGGAGCTCCGGTTTTGTTTGTCAAGAAGAAAGATGGTACATTCAGGTTGTGTATCGACTACCGAGAGTTGAACAAACTTACCATCAAGAACCGCTACCCACTACCGAGAATCGACGACTTATTTGATCAACTACAAGGCTCGTCTGTTTATTCAAAGATTGACTTACGTTCCGGGTATCATCAAATGCGGGTGAAAGAAGATGATATTCCAAAGACTGCTTTCAGAACACGTTACGGTCATTACGAGTTTATGGTCATGCCATTTGGTTTAACTAATGCACCAGCTGTGTTCATGGACCTTATGAACCGAGTGTGTGGACCATACCTTGACAAGTTTGTCATTGTTTTCATTGATGACATACTTATTTACTCAAAGAATGACCAAGAACACGGTGAACATTTGAGAAAGGTGTTAGAAGTATTGAGGAAGGAAGAATTGTACGCTAAGTTTTCAAAGTGTGCATTTTGGTTGGAAGAAGTTCAATTCCTCGGTCACATAGTGAACAAAGAAGGTATTAAGGTGGATCCGGCAAAGATAGAAACTGTTGAAAAGTGGGAAACCCCGAAAACTCCGAAACACATACGCCAGTTTTTAGGACTAGCTGGTTACTACAGAAGGTTCATCCAAGACTTTTCCAGAATAGCAAAACCCTTGACTGCATTAACGCATAAAGGGAAGAAATTTGAATGGAATGATGAACAAGAGAAAGCGTTTCAGTTATTGAAGAAAAAGCTAACTACGGCACCTATATTGTCATTGCCTGAAGGGAATGATGATTTTGTGATTTATTGTGACGCATCAAAGCAAGGTCTCGGTTGTGTATTAATGCAACGAACGAAGGTGATTGCTTATGCGTCTAGACAATTGAAGATTCACGAACAAAATTATACGACGCATGATTTGGAATTAGGCGCGGTTGTTTTTGCATTAAAGACTTGGAGGCACTACTTATATGGGGTCAAAAGTATTATATATACCGACCACAAAAGTCTTCAACACATATTTAATCAGAAACAACTGAATATGAGGCAGCGTAGGTGGATTGAATTATTGAATGATTACGACTTTGAGATTCGTTACCACCCGGGGAAGGCAAATGTGGTAGCCGATGCCTTGAGCAGGAAGGACAGAGAACCCATTCGAGTAAAATCTATGAATATAATGATTCATAATAACATTACTACTCAAATAAAGGAGGCGCAACAAGGAGTTTTAAAAGAGGGAAATTTAAAGGATGAAATACCCAAAGGATCGGAGAAGCATCTTAATATTCGGGAAGACGGAACCCGGTATAGGGCTGAAAGGATTTGGGTACCAAAATTTGGAGATATGAGAGAAATGGTACTTAGAGAAGCTCATAAAACCAGATACTCAATACATCCTGGAACGGGGAAGATGTACAAGGATCTCAAGAAACATTTTTGGTGGCCGGGTATGAAAGCCGATGTTGCTAAATACGTAGGAGAATGTTTGACGTGTTCTAAGGTCAAAGCTGAGCATCAGAAACCATCAGGTCTACTTCAACAACCCGAAATCCCGGAATGGAAATGGGAAAATATTACCATGGATTTCATCACTAAATTGCCAAGGACTGCAAGTGGTTTTGATACTATTTGGGTAATAGTTGATCGTCTCACCAAATCAGCACACTTCCTGCCAATAAGAGAAGATGACAAGATGGAGAAGTTAGCACGACTGTATTTGAAGGAAGTCATCTCCAGACATGGAATACCAATCTCTATTATCTCTGATAGGGATGGCAGAT
Organism: Rutidosis leptorrhynchoides; assembly: GCF_046630445.1. Lineage (NCBI taxonomy): Eukaryota > Viridiplantae > Streptophyta > Magnoliopsida > Asterales > Asteraceae > Rutidosis > Rutidosis leptorrhynchoides. The sequence continues at coordinate 209,178,759 of NC_092340.1, forward strand.
TTATTTCAAGATTCTGGCAGACATTACAGCAAGCATTAGGAACTCGTCTAGACATGAGTACTGCCTATCATCCACAAACTGATGGGCAGAGCGAAAGGACGATACAAACGCTTGAAGACATGCTACGAGCATGTGTTATTGATTTCGGAAACAGTTGGGATCGACATCTACCGTTAGCAGAATTTTCCTACAACAACAGCTACCATTCAAGCATTGAGATGGCGCCGTTTGAAGCACTTTATGGTAGAAAGTGCAGGTCTCCAATTTGTTGGAGTGAAGTGGGGGATAGACAGATTACGGGTCCGGAGATTATACAAGAAACTACCGAGAAGATCATCCAAATTCAACAACGGTTGAAAACCGCCCAAAGTCGACAAAAGAGCTACGCTGACATTAAAAGAAAAGATATAGAATTTGAAATTGGAGAGATGGTCATGCTTAAAGTTGCACCTTGGAAAGGCGTTGTTCGATTTGGTAAACGAGGGAAATTAAATCCAAGGTATATTGGACCATTCAAGATTATTGATCGTGTCGGACCAGTAGCTTACCGACTTGAGTTACCTCAACAACTCGCGGCTGTACATAACACTTTCCACGTCTCGAATTTAAAGAAATGTTTTGCTAAAGAAGATCTCACTATTCCATTAGATGAAATCCAAATCAACGAAAAACTTCAATTCATCGAAGAACCCGTCGAAATAATGGATCGTGAGGTTAAAAGACTTAAGCAAAACAAGATACCAATTGTTAAGGTTCGATGGAATGCTCGTAGAGGACCCGAGTTCACCTGGGAGCGTGAAGATCAGATGAAGAAGAAATACCCGCATCTATTTCCAGAAGATTCGTCAACACCTTCAACAGCTTAAAATTTCGGGACGAAATTTATTTAACGGGTAGGTACTGTAGTGACCCGAACTTTTCCATGTTTATATATATTAATTGAGATTGATATTTACATGATTAAATGTTTCCAACATGTTAAGCAATCAAACTTGTTAAGACTTGATTAATTGAAATATGTTTCATATAGACAATTGACCACCCAAGTTGACCGGTGATTCACGAACGTTAAAACTTGTAAAAAAACTATATGATGACATATATATGGTTATATATATAGTTAACATGATATTATGATAAGTAAACATATCATTAATTATATTAACAATGAACTACATATGTAAAAACAAGACTACTAACTTAATGATTTTGAAACGAGACATATATGTAACGTTTATCGTTGTAACGACATTTAACTGTATATACATCATACTGAGATATATTATATATCATAATATCATGATAATATAACAATTTAATATCTCATTTGTTATAATAAACAATGGGTTAACAACATTCAACAAGATCGTTAACCTAAAGGTTTCAAAACAACACTTACATGTAACGACTAACGATGACTTAACGACTCAGTTAAAATGTATATACATGTAGTGTTTTAATATGTATTTATACACTTTTGAAAGACTTCAATACACTTATCAAAATACTTCTACTTAACAAAAATGCTTACAATTACATTCTCGTTCAGTTTCATCAACAATTCTACTCGTATGCACCCGTATTCGTACTCGTACAATACACAGCTTTTAGATGTATGTACTATTGGTATATACACTCCAATGATCAGCTCTTAGCAGCCCATGTGAGTCACCTAACACATGTGGGAACCATCATTTGGCAACTAGCATGAAATATCTCATAAGATTACAAAAATATGAGTAATCATTCATGACTTATTTACATGAAAACAAAATTACATATCCTTTATATCTAATCCATATACCAACGACCAAAAACACCTACAAACACTTTCATTCTTCAATTTTCTTCATCTAATTGAACTCTCTCAAGTTCTATCTTCAAGTTCTAAGTGTTCTTCATAAATTCCAAAAGTTCTAGTTTCATAAAATCAAGAATACTTTCAAGTTTGCTAGCTCACTTCCAATCTTGTAAGGTGATCATCCAACCTCAAGAAATCTTTGTTTCTTACAGTAGGTTATCATTCTAATACAAGGTAATAATCATATTCAAACTTTGGTTCAATTTCTATAACTATAACAATCTTATTTCAAGTGATGATCTTACTTGAACTTGTTTTCGTGTCATGATTTTGCTTCAAGAACTTTGAGCCATCCAAGGATCCATTGAAGCTAGATCCATTTTTCTCTTTTCCAGTAGGTTCATCCAAGGAACTTAAGGTAGTAATGATGTTCATAACATCATTCGATTCATACATATAAAGCTATCTTATTCGAAGGTTTAAACTTGTAATCACTAGAACATAGTTTAGTTAATTCTAAACTTGTTCGCAAACAAAAGTTAATCCTTCTAACTTGACTTTTAAAATCAACTAAACACATGTTCTATATCTATATGATATGCTAACTTAATGATTTAAAACCTGGAAACACGAAAAACACCGTAAAACCGGATTTACGCCGTCGTAGTAACACCGCGGGCTGTTTTGGGTTAGTTAATTAAAAACTATGATAAACTTTGATTTAAAAGTTGTTATTCTGAGAAAATGATTTTTATTATGAACATGAAACTATATCCAAAAATTATGGTTAAACTCAAAGTGGAAGTATGTTTTCTAAAATGGTCATCTAGACGTCGTTCTTTCGACTGAAATGACTACCTTTACAAAAACGACTTGTAACTTATTTTTCCGACTAGAAACCTATACTTTTTTTGTTTAGATTCATAAAATAGAGTTTAATATGAAACCATAGCAATTTGATTCACTCAAAACGGATTTAAAATGAAGAAGTTATGGGTAAAACAAGATTGGATAATTTTTCTCATTTTAGCTACGTGAAAATTGGTAACAAATCTATTCCAACCATAACTTAATCAACTTGTATTATATATTATGTAATCTTGAGATACCATAGACACGTATACAATGTTTCGACCTATCATGTCGACACATCTATATATATTTCGGAACAACCATAGACACTCTATATGTGAATGTTGGAGTTAGCTATACAGGGTTGAGGTTGATTCCAAAATATATATAGTTTGAGTTGTGATCAATACTGAGATACGTATACACTGGGTCGTGGATTGATTCAAGATAATATTTATCGATTTATTTCTGTACATCTAACTGTGGACAACTAGTTGTAGGTTACTAACGAGGACAGCTGACTTAATAAACTTAAAACATCAAAATATATTAAAAGTGTTGTAAATATATTTTGAACATACTTTGATATATATGTATATATTGTTATAGGTTCGTGAATCAACCAGTGGCCAAGTCTTACTTCCCGACGAAGTAAAAATCTGTGAAAGTGAGTTATAGTCCCACTTTTAAAATCTAATATTTTTGGGATGAGAATACATGCAGGTTTTATAAATGATTTACAAAATAGACACAAGTACGTGAAACTACATTCTATGGTTGAATTATCGAAATCGAATATGCCCCTTTTTATTAAGTCTGGTAATCTAAGAATTAGGGAACAGACACCCTAATTGACGCGAATCCTAAAGATAGATCTATTGGGCCTAACAAACCCCATCCAAAGTACCGGATGCTTTAGTACTTCGAAATTTATATCATATCCGAAGGGTGTCCCGGAATGATGGGGATATTCTTATATATGCATCTTGTTATTGTCGGTTACCAGGTGTTCACCATATGAATGATTTTTATCTCTATGTATGGGATGTGTATTGAAATATGAAATCTTGTGGTCTATTGTTACGATTTGATATATATAGGTTAAACCTATAACTCACCAACATTTTTGTTGACGTTTTAAGCATGTTTATTCTCAGGCGATTATTAAGAGCTTCCGCTGTCGCATACTTAAATAAGGACAAGATTTGGAGTCCATGCTTGTATGATATTGTGTAAAAACTGCATTCAAGAAACTTATTTTGTTGTAACATATTTGTATTGTAAACCATTATGTAATGGTCGTGTGTAAACAGGATATATTAGATTATCATTATTTGATAATCTACGTAAAGCTTTTTAAACCTTTATTGATGAAATAAAGGTTATGGTTTGTTTAAAAATGAATGCAGTCTTTGAAAAACGTCTCATATAGAGGTCAAAACCTCGCAACGAAATCAATTAATATGGAACGTTTTTAATCAATAAGAACGGGACATTTCATAAGGTTGGCCTCGGATTCACGAACCTATATCATTTATATATATATTAACACACATAATTATAATTGAACAAATCTATATATTATATTTTGAATTATATAACTCATATATTTAATTTGTAACAATACTATTGCTAATATAAAAATAATAATAGTAATGATAGTAATAATACTAATATTGATAATAATAATAATAATCTTAAATGTTAATTTTGATAACTTTAATAAAAATATTAAACCTTAATAGTAATGATATTTTAATAAAAATGATAATGACAATATAATTAAAATGATACTTTTAATTTTAATGATATAATGATAACTCTTAAATAAATAAAAAGAATATTAATTTTAATAATAATGTATAATAATAATAATAAAAATTTAAAAAAATAATAATAACTTTATTAACAATAATAAAAATGATACTTTTAATAATAGAAGCTTTCAATAAAAATGACAAGTTTAATTATAGTAAAAAAAATGATAATTTTAATAATCATAATAATAATAATAATAAGAAATAAGACTACCTTTGAATGAGTTAAAGTAAAAATAATTGTCCAAGCATAGAATTGAACCTAGGACCACCCGTTACCCAACACACAGACTAAACCATTCAGCCATTTCGCCTTTTCTGCTTATAGTCCGTTATTATTTTTATTAAGTCCTTTCTTCCTGTCGACTAACATTAGTGTAGCAATATGAAATCGAATCAGGTGACCCATTCAATGAATTCGACCTCAACCCAAGCCTAAATGAAATCACGACCCATCTTGCAGGAAGTTCACGGCCCATGTTATAATCCAAAGACCCGTTTATTTTAAATTAGATTTCGAGTTAGTGGGAAGCAAGTCAACACGTTCCACTTTTAAAAGTTCTGTGTTCTTTTTTTTTTATTCGAATTAATAAATAGAAGGTGGATACAGCACCCTAACAATCCCTATCAACCTTTAATCATTTATCATCATTCTCGTTCTTTTATTCTATCTACCTACTCCCTTTAACTTTCTTAAATAATTCATCGTTGAAAATGAAACAGAATTCGAGTAGTGGTTGGTCTGTTGATCGTGAAACTCCCGGTTCACAGCAATATACGAGATCAATTTCAGCTGCAGAGGTTTATTTTGGTTTGAGGTGGTAACGGCAAAAAAAAAAAAAAAGAGAACCGGTCAGTAGTTGATGGGTTCATGGTGTTGAAGGTGATGAAGTGGTGGTTGTAGGGTGGTGATTCGAATAGTAGGGCGGCAGAGAAAAAAAAAATGTTTGGGTTTAGTTAATCACGATAGAAGATTAGTTGTAGCAGAAGTGCACTTGTAGGTGGTTTTGGTATGGACAGGAAGTAGATAATTGGTGACAGTGATTGTTCCCGGTGGTGTGATGGTTATACATGGTTCACGAAAAAAAAAAAAAATATATAAAGGGAGAGTAGAGAGAGACGAGGTAGAATGGGTGGTGATATAGCTTGTAGGGTGGTTCACGGTGGTTATGGAGTGGAGTTAGAGAGAAAAAGAAAAGTGATGATGGGTAACAACCGGTGGTGGTGGTTTTCACGATAGTGGTTACACGAGTTTGAAGTAAGGGTGGCGGTGAGGTGATTATAGCAGGGACGGATGCAGGTCTCCGATTGTGGAGTGAGAGAGACAGTCGGGAGTTTGGTGGTGATTGTGCGTTAATTAAATTCGTCTAGTAATCTGCTTATAATATAGCTCAATGGTCAACAGAAATATTGACATAAAGAAAAATAAAAAAAAAATACAAAAAAAAACGTATGATATCGATGTATAACAAATTATTTTGGATTGTTTTGATTAATTCGTGATTTATATGAGCTGTAAGACAGAAGGACAAATCAACAATAGTTTGAAAGTGATTTTTGAAGCTGAACACGTAAATATTTACCCATATTTTGTATTTACAGTATTTGTATGTATACATCTATATATAATACGTATATGTATATAATACAGATTCCAAATACGTATATGTATATATATATATAGGTATATTTGTTTTTGTATTTATCTGTAACTGTATTATCTATATAATATATTTAATCTTATTAATCAATAAAATATAACTATAATATCAATTTTCTCAATATTATTAACAATAATAAATAATATTTATAATAATAATATCTATAAGATTTATATCAATACTATTAATAATAATTATTTTTATAATATTTATAATGTAAAAAAAAAATACTATAATAATAATATTAATTTATAATAATACTAATAATTCTTAATAATGGTAATGATAATAATATCTAATAATACAATTGATATGAAAGACATATCAAGCTTTAAGTTATCTTAAGTTATCTTCCATTATAACTAAATCACATAAATGTTCGTGAATCGCCAGGCGTGGTCAAAGGGTAACTGATTATTTGAATATAGATTTTAAACTTTCTAAACTCAAAATTACAAATTTTGCTTATCGTGTCGGAAACATATAGAGTTTAAGGTTTAAATTTGGTCGGAAATTTCCGGGTCGTTACACATATTATTATTATTATTATTAATATTAATATTACTACTAATATTATTATCATTACTACAAAAAAAATTAGTTATATAGAAATATACTTAATTAAATTATATTAACATTTTTAATTATTTAAAGTATATAAATTATATATATTTAATTAAGTTATTAATGAAACACATAATTATTTTAAAATAACAAGTATATTATTAATAATAATATATATAAACTTGTCAATTACTATTTGATGTTAATAGATATATAAATGATATAGGTTCCTGAATCCGAGGCCAACCCTACACTTATTCAATGATGTTATATGTATTTTTACTACAAAATACATTAGGTGAGTATATAGTCCCTTTTAAACTCTAAATATTTTTGGGCTGAGAATACATGCGCTGTTTTATAAATGATTTACGTTATGGACACAAGTGATCAAAAATATAAATTCTACGTTGAGTTGTACCATGGCATATCTCTTTATACTTGGTAGCTAATATTTACGTGAGGAGCGTAAACGCGAATCCTGTTGATAGATCTATCGAGCCTGACAACCCCAACCTGGCTGGACGACCAGCATTTAACGGTTGCACAGTACTTCGTTTCATTACTACACTTGGTACGGTGTAGGGTTTATTTAAGAGTATGCTGCTGTAATTTAAATGTTAAGTATGGTTACCAAGTGCTCAACGTCTTTTCATACACGAGGAGTGTATTATGTATAAACATGAAATCTTGTGGTCCATAGTTATAACGCTGCTAGTATCAAACCTATATATCTCACCAACTTTATGTTGACATTTTAAAGCATGTTATTCTCAGGTACGATTTAAGTCTTCCGCTGTGCATTAACTCATACTAAAGACATTACTTGGAGTCGATCATCGCAATGGAACCAAATGTTGAAGACTTCGTCCAGGAGGATAAGGTCGAGGTCTTTACAGGTGGTATCAGAGCGGTGGTCTTAGTGAACCAGGTCTTGCATTAGTGTGTCTAACTAGCAGCTGTTACGATAGTCACGCAGGGTCAAAGATGTTCAATTAGTCCTGTGGCTCGACACGACTCAATTATGTAGCATGTGAAGCAAATTGTCAAGTTTCATGCAAGATACAAGTATAGAATCATGTTAGAAAGATTGCATAATTAATTGGTTAAGTTTGACAAAAAGTCAAACTTGGTCGGGTCAAAGTCAACGAAAAAGTCAACATGTTCGGGTCGGGTCCCGGACTATTTTTCTATGCTAATTATTCATATACAAGTGTATTAAAACAAGTTTCATGTGAATCGGAGGTCAATAGCTAGTCAAACATTTCGCGTGAAATGGGACAATTTGAGCAGATTCTGGCCAGGCCTATTGGCGCGCCGCGCAGGTATAGGGGCGCGCCGCGCCACCCACTGGGTAGGTCTGTTTCTGCTTTTCCACAAGTATGCACGAGCCAAAACCAATTCTAACACAACACTTGACCCGCAAACACTTATAGTGCCTATCATACATCGTTGGAAAGGTATTTTGACGAGGGATGCAACTAAACACATATCATCAATCAAATTTCCACTTACAACAACCAAAAACCACAATTAATGTTCCTCATTCAATGCATACAAGTCATAAATGCCATTAAATGATTTGGTAACCAAATTACATGAACAATATGCCGTTTCGAAGGTAATTAAGCATACAACACAACCTAACACTTACAATTAGCATTTCGTGTCATTTAAAGCATCAAAAGTCCATTTCTAGTTCATGAAACCCTAACTCAAATTCACCAAATTTCATAATCAAGTTTAGAAGGTTTCTTTAACCAAACCATACATCATAACGAAGCTAGTAACACTAGGAATAAGATTAAAACATGAACTCTTAGCATCAAACAACATATGAACACTCAAAATTCAAGATTAAGCATGTGAACTTTCAATATGAACTAGTTACATCAAAATAGCAAGAACAAGCATACAAAACACATAATCATACTAGACTTGAGCCATAGACACTAATTAACAACCTTTTAACTCAAGAATCTCAAGAACACATAATATTAGTGATTTTAGAAAGTTACCCAAATTTGATGAAATCGGTATGGAATCGAAGAGGAGATCACGAGGAGTTCAAATATGTAATTTGTTTTGATCGAATCCTTCTTGAACGAATTTGGATGAGGAATTGCTTTTTGATGAATTTAAAGAATGGTGGAAGTATTAGATGAAAAGGAAAAATTAAATGAAGAAATGAGGTGGAAGAGTTTGACTAGTCAAGTGGCTAGTCACCACTTTGGTGTCTTGGCGAAACAAGTCCCTCAAGTTGCAATCGGGTGCGTTAAATTACCTAAAACAAGATAATTGAAACGCGTATTAACGGAAGATGTTATAAACATATAACGGAGTTTAAAATAGTTAAACGGAAAAGTTGACGGAAAAAGGCGGGATGTTACATTACCTACACCTTAAAAGAAATTTCGTCCCGAAATTTAGGTAGGCGTAGTGGTCGTTGTTTCTTCCTCGGAATCTAACGTTTCCGGAACCGGGAATAGATGAGGGTGTTTCTTTCGCATTTGATCTTCTCTTTCCCAAGTAAACTCGGGTCCCCTTTTGGCGTTCCAACGGACCTTAACAATCGGGATCCGGCTTTGTTTCAATTCCTTCTCGACGTAGTCCACAATTTCAACCGGTTCCTCCACAAAATGGAGTTTGTCATTAATAGTAAGTTCCTCGAGAGGAACGACGATATCGGGCTCGGCAAGACATTTCTTCAAGTTAGATACATGAAAAGTAGGATAGACGGAGCTTAGTTGAGGCGGAAGATCCAAACGATACGCAACGGTTCCAACACGCTCTAAGATTTCGAAAGGACCAACGTACCGCGGATTTAGTTTCCCACGTTTCCCAAAACGAATGACACCTTTCCAAGGTGCGACTTTTAACATGACGCGGTCACCGACTTGAAATTCGAGGTCTTTGCGTCTTTTGTCGGTATAGCATTTTTGACGACTCCGGGCCGTCCGAAGCCTATCTCGGATTTGAAGAATCTTCTCGGTGGTTTCGTGAATGAGTTCGGGCCCGGAAATTTGCACGTCACCCACTTCGGCCCAACAAAGAGGAGAGCGACATTTTTGACCATATAACGCTTCAAAAGGTGCGGCCTTAATACTCGCGTGATAACTATTGTTGTAAGAGAATTCGGCGAGAGGTAAGTGATTGTCCCAAGCTTTTCCAAAATCAACAACGCAGGCTCGTAACATATCCTCTAAGGTTTGTATTGTACGTTCACTTTGCCCATCGGTTTGGGGATGATATGCGGTGCTCATGTCCAAACACGTTCCCAACGCTTCTTGTAACGTACGCCAAAATTTAGAAATGAAACGACCATCTCGGTCGGAGATAATCGATAACGGTACTCCGTGTCGGGCTACAATCTCTTTAATGTAAAGTCGTGCAAGTTTCTCCATTTTGTCGGTTTCTTTCATGGCGAGAAAGTGCGCGGATTTGGTGAGACGGTCAACAATGACCCAAATTGTATCATAACCGCCCGACGTTTTCGGTAGTTTGGTGATAAAATCCATCGTGATCCTTTCCCACTTCCATTGCGGGATCTCGGGTTGTTGAAGTAACCCGGACGGTCTTTGGTGTTCGGCTTTGACTTTAGCGCAAGTCAAACATTTGGCGACGTATCTAGCAACCTCCTTTTTGATGTTCGGCCACCAATATTGTTCTTTAAGGTCATGGTACATCTTATTGGCGCCGGGATGAATCGAGTATCGCGATTGGTGGGCTTCGTCTAGGATGAGGTTTCGTAGATCGCCATATCTAGGCACCCAAATTTTTCCGGCGTAATATCGAAGTCCGGTCTCCTTAACTTCGAATCGGGAGACGAGAATGTTTAAAAGTTCGTGTGCGATGTTGTTGTCCTTAAGAGCTTCATCTTGGGCTACCCGAATTTGGCTATTAAGGTTGGAGTGGATGGTGATATTCAAAGCTCGGACACGAAGAGGCACCGCTCTTTCCTTTCGACTTAAGGCATCGGCCACTACATTTGCCTTCCCGGGGTGGTAACGAAGCTCGCAATTATAATCGTTCAAGGTCTCAATCCACCTTCGTTGTCTCATGTTTAGTTGCTTTTGATCGAAGATATGTTGGAGACTTTTGTGATCGGTAAAGATGGTACTTTTGGTACCAAGAAGATGATGTCTCCATAACTTAAGTGCAAAGATGACGGCACCAAGTTCAAGATCATGTGTCGTGTAGTTTCGTTCGTGGACTTTGAGTTGTCGAGAGGCATAAGCAATGACTTTCTTTCGTTGCATTAATACGCATCCATAACCGTTTTTCGAGGCATCACAATATACAACAAAATCATCATTGCCTTCGGGAAGTGACAAGATAGGAGCGGTGGTTAGCTTAGTTTTCAAGATTTGAAAAGCGGTTTCTTGTTCGGATGACCAAATGAACTTTCGGTCCTTGTGAGTTAACGCGGTTAAAGGGCGAGCGATTAAGGAAAAGTCCTTGATGAATTTACGATAGTATCCGGCGAGACCCAAGAATTGACGAATTTGAGTAGGAGTAGTAGGAGCCTCCCATTTACTAATGGCTTCGATTTTCGCGGGATCGACCTTAATGCCTTGATCACTTACAACATGACCGAGGAATTGAACTTCCTTCAACCAAAATTCACACTTGGAGAACTTGGCATAGAGTTGTTCTTTTCTCAAGAGTTCAAGCACGAGTCGGAGATGTTCTTTGTGTTCCTCTTCGCTTTTAGAATAGACCAAAATATCATCGATGAACACGATAACGAATTTGTCGAGGTAAGGTTTGCACACGCGGTTCATGAGATCCATGAACACCGCCGGTGCGTTAGTGAGACCGAAAGGCATGACAAGGAATTCATAACTACCATAACGAGTCCGGAATGCGGTTTTGGAGACATCTTCCCCCTTAACCCTTAGTTGATGATAACCCGAACGGAGATCGATTTTTGAATATACACGAGAACCTTGTAGTTGATCAAAGAGATCATCGATGCGAGGAAGGGGATATCGGTTCTTAACCGTCAATTTGTTTAGTTCACGATAATCAATGCACATTCGTAGGGATCCGTCTTTCTTCTTGACGAACAAAATCCGAGCGCCCCATGGTGAATGGCTAGGTTGAATGAAACCACGGTCAAGTAGCTCTTGGATTTGACTTTGCAATTCTTGTAATTCGGATGGAGCGAGTCTATACGGTGTACGCGCTACGGGTGCGGCTCCTGGAATAAGATCGATTTGAAATTCAACCGGTCGATGAGGTGGAAGACCCGGTAATTCGTCGGGAAATACATCGGAAAAGTCACTAACAATTGGCACATCTTCGATGCGCTTTTCGTCGGCCTCGACTTTCTTAACGTGAGCAAGAATCGCGAAACAACCCTTGCGAAGTAGCTTTCGAACTTTAAGGCACGAAACGAGATTGAGTCCGGTGCAATTTTGGTCGCCATAGACAATCAATGGTTCACCATTCTCGATAGGAATTCGGATTGCGTGAAGATCGCAAAGAATGTGAGATTTATTTTTGACCATCCAATTCATACCGATTATTACATCAAAACTCCCTAGTTCCATGGGTATCAAGTCAATTTCAAATTCATTACCCAAAATGTTTAAAGTACACCCCCGGTAATATGTGTCGGCACTTAAGAGTTTTCCGTCGGCCACTTCGATGGAATAAGTAGTATCTAAGGGGTGTGGTGGAGTGCAAAGAGTAGGAGCCAAAGTCTTAGACACAAAACATTTATCGGCACCCGAATCGAATAAGCAAGTAACATAAGTGTTGTTGAGAAGAAACGTACCCGTGACTAGTTCATTGTCATCCCGGGCTTCCTCGGTGTTGATGTTGAAGGCTCGGCCTCGGTTGTTGGGGTTGGCTTTCTTCTTTGGGCATGCATTTCTATAGTGACCCGGTTGGCCACATTCATAACAAACACCCGGTCTTGGTGCATTGGGTCCCTTTTGAGCAACGGGAGCGGTGGTTCTACATTCATGGGCCGAATGGCCACTCTTGTGACACTTGACGCAATACGGCCTTCCACACTCACCCAAATGATGTTTGTGAAGGTATTTTGTATGCCCGAGAGACATATTCAATTAATGTGACTAATATGTTATGATCCAAGTCGGGTCATACCCAATAACAAACTTACCGACACCTTATTCGTATTTGATTTTAACGATTGATTCATTGATCAAATACGCGACACTTGAACTTTAAGAAAAATGGTTTTCTTAAATATTATTTGATGTGTATGTATATATAAATTATGGAATAATTTATATGATATGGATTTAATTATTTATAGGTAAATAATTAATTAATTATGTTACATTTTATAAAATAGGTTTTATAAATGATGTAAACATAATGAATAAAATGTAAGTTTATAAAATAACTTTTATAAAATTCAATTTTATAAAATTATGTTTTATAAAACCATTTTATTTAAATGTATGGAAGTGGCTTTGGGACTCTAGTACACATGCTTAGATTCCTTCTTGGTCAAAGGGTTTTCCAATTCTCCATAAGCATATAATCCTAGGGCTTGTTGGAGATAACTACCACATGCAAATACATCAAAGATACTAGCAAAAAAACTGCAAAAAAAACTCCCATATTCTGCTGCTGCTGCCGTGAGTTATAGCAAGGAGAAAAGGGTTCTCAAATTTTTTTTGCAAGGCACATTCAAGTGTAATTAAATCCTAACCAAAGCTAGGGTGTTGGTGCACAAGTTTGGGGTATAACTACTTGAGGTTTCATACTTTTGGAGCTCCATTCATCATCATCATCTTCATCACTCACTACATAGCTTGGAGAAGGTATAAACACTTTACTTGCTTGTAGTTTGTAAGCATATTTCATAACTTGATCCTTCTTGGGTTTTAACTTTAATTGGTTAAAGTATAACAAGTTCTAAATGGCAATACTTACATGCTTCCGCTTAAATATGTTTCTTAAAATGTTTTAAGTATTATGAATCTTGTTAAATCTCAACAATGGTATCTAGAGCCGAAGTTGTTGAAATATGCTTCGAGATGATTTATTTAACTCACTATAATTTTGCATTTTATGTACATGCATGAAAGTAAAATGCAAAATATTATATGTTTGGGTGGGTTACATGTTTGGCCGAATTTTGGGAGGTTTCAAATGGGTTTGGAACTTGCCATTTGGTCATATTTTGTTGTATATTGTTGTTCACAATCAATACCTAGACCTTGTGGTTGTTTTGGTTGCATTCATGGTTGATTAATATTTATTCAATTGGTTTGTAATAATATTTATTCATTTGGCATGTAATAATTCATTTGGTTATGTAATTTATTTTATATTTGGTATGTAAAATAGATTAGGTTGTAATTTCTTTTTTTTTAGACAAAATGTATTAGGATATATTTTGTAAAATGATGAAGATGATGAAGACTTGAAGAACACATGAAGATGCATTTGGATGCAAGGTTAAGTGGGAGGTTAAAACCTCTTACTTTGTGTTTTAACCCTTAACCGGTGACATTTGTTTTCGGCTAAACAAATGTCCACCAAATTGGCTTGATTGTGAACTCATTTGTTTTGCATGCGTGGTTGTTTTATTTCTTGTATGATTGTGGATTGTGTATGTTACTACAACAAGTTATCACACAAGTTAACAACAAGCAAAACTACAATTTAATTGGTTAAATTATTAACAATATGCAATGAACAAACTACAATTTAATTGGTTAAATTAAAATGGTAAAAGGACATTAATAAACGGTTATTAAAAACATGATAAGGATCATACATATAAAATGGTTTATATCATGTAATTAGCTTAATTACAAAACATGAAAAATGGATTTTCAAATAAACCATACACTAAATGCATGTTAGTGTATGGTGCAAAAGTTTTCTCAAACTAGAATTAATGAAAACTTAAAATCCCTTATTAACAAGGCAAACAAGTTAAACGCCATCCTATTGTGTGACACTTAAAAGTATTAGGGAACTCATGATGGGATAAAGGTCACCTAACCATTATGAGCAAACTAATATGATTAAGGTAAATTTCGCATGCTTGTGGGATAAAGGTCACCTAACCACATGTATGTTAAATTTACAAGTCTATACAAATAGGACGACTTGATTTGGGAATCATGAACTTAGGGTCACCGAAGCATGAGGAACAAATAGGCGTTGATGGGATAAATATGCCATGCAAAAGGATTGCATGATCCCATACTCTAGGAGTTGCAAATGGATTGCAATTATCATTTATTGACTACCTAGCTAAATCAAATTGCGGGATAAAGGTCACCTAACCGAAATTTGGTTTACCGTTGGATTCTAGAATTTAATAATTCAATTTGATTTAAAGGGTATTGAATGTTAAATTAAAATCGATACTTAAACGAACTTTGTTAATTTTGTAGATGGCCGCCAATAACAACAACAACATTCCAAAGGCACCACTTAACCTAAACCACCTATCATTAAGGTCTCTCTTAGAGAAAGACAAACTCAACCATACCAACTTTATGGATTGGTTCCGCAATCTTCGGATTGTCCTCAAACAAGAGGATAAAGCGTATGCACTTGAGGACCCCATTCCCGATCAACCGGATGAGGATGATGAGGAGGCAATGGCCTTTTACGATAAGTATTGCCGCGACTCCCTTCAAGTCTCATGCCTAATGCTTGGGACTATGATTCCCGAACTCCAAAAGGATTTCGAGCATCATAGTGCATACGACATGATAACTCAATTGAAGGAGATGTTCCTTCAACAAGCGCGTGTCGAGCGCTTCGAAACGGTTCGGGCGCTACATGCTTGTCGTATGGACGATACCCAATCGGTTTCATCTTATGTACTTAAGATGAAAAGCCTTATCGATCGTGCTAACCGTCTTAACCTAAACATTTCCAATGAGTTAGCCACCGATCTTATCCTTAACTCCCTATCAAAAAGGTTTGATCAATTTGTAATTAATTACAATATGAATGGGATGGATAAGAGCATAGGTGAGCTTCACGGTATGCTTAGAACAGCGGAAACTAGCATGGGTAAAAGGGCTTTACCCGTGTTAGCAATCGATCAAGGTGGATCCAAAGGTAACACCTCTAAGCCAAAGGTGGCTAAGAGAAAAGGACCCGCCCATCAAGGCAAAGGGAAGGGGAAGATGGTTACCCCAACCAAGAACAAGGCTAAGAAGCAAAAGGTAGCCGAGAAGGCAAACCCCAAGGAAGACCCATGTTTCGGTTGCGGTGAAATGGGTCATTGGAAACAAAACTGTCCAGTTTACCTTAAGGAGTTGAAGGAAAAGAGGGATGCGGGGCAAACCTCAGGTAATATATATATGGTATATATTGAGCTTAATATTACTTCTTCTAATACATAGGTATTAGACACGGGATGTGGAACTCATATTTGCAATTCTTTGCAGGGGTTCAAAAGAAGTAACAAGCAAACGGGAACATCAAGTCTCTTCATGGGGAATGGAGCTAAAGTGCAAGTGAAAGCTCAAGGAGACTTTGTGTTAAAACTTCCAAGTGGCTTGGAACTTATTTTGAATGATGTTTTGTATGCACCCGACTTATGTCGAAACATTATTTCTGTTTCCCGTTTGAAACAATGTGGTTTTAATCCTAATTATGTTAATGATGATATCCACATTTATTTAGATAATGTATTCTATTTCAAGGCTTCACCTTCAAATGGAATTTATGAATTGGTTCACGATGACACATTATCTAGTAGCTCAATGTACCATACAAGCACCAAGAAACTCAAAAGGGATTTGAGTGATTCCTACTTATGGCATTGTCGCCTTGGTCACATAAACAAGAACCGAATGCATACACTTCAAAAGAATGGACTTTTGAAATCAAATGAAATGGATTCGTTTGATGTATATGAATCTTGTTTACAAGGCAAGATGACTAAAGCACCTTTCAAAGGAACTTATGAAAGGGCTAAAGATTTATTGGGATTAATACATTCGGATGTGTGTGGACCCTTTAAACCCATGACTAGGAATGGTGAAAGATACTTTGTTACTTTCGTTGATGACTTTAGTCGTTTCGGATATGTCTACTTATTAAGACACAAGGACGAAACGTTTGAAGCATTCAAAGAATATCAAAACGAAGTACAAAATCAACTCAATAGGACAATTAAGGTACTTCGTACCGATAGAGGAGGTGAATACCTAAGCGATGCCTTCCAAGATCATCTTAGGAGTTGTGGGATTATCTCACAACTCACTCCACCCGGAACACCCCAACTCAATGGAGTTTCCGAAAGGAGGAACCGAACCCTAATGGATATGGTTCGATCTATGATGGCAAGAAGCTCGTTACCTCTATCATTTTGGGGTTATTGTCTAAGCTCCGCGGCTCGTATTTTAAATGTGGCCCCAACCAATAAAGTGGAACGAACTCCTCACGAGATGTGGTTTGGAAAACCTCCTTCTCTATCATACTTAAAAGTATGGGGATGTGAAGCTTATCCTAAGCGTTATGTAGCTAATAAGCTACATGCTCGATCCACAAAGTGTATCTTCATAGGATATCCCAAAGATGACATGGGATATTACTTCTATGATCCATCCGAGCAAACAGTATTTGTTGCTCGGAAAGCGGAATTCCTAGAAACCAAGTTCCTTATGGAAGGTGATGGTGAAAGGAAGATAGATCTTGTAGAGGTACAAGATCAAGCCGATGATACACAATTGGTTGGCACTAGTACTCAACATGAGGATGTTGAAAATGATCAAGTGGATGATCAAGGTACACAAGACGTTCGAAGATCTAGTAGGATTAGTAATCCTCCCGAGAGATATGGGTTTCTCGTGGATGGTTGCTATACGGTTGATTTGGATGAACCGACAAACTACGAAGATGCTTTATCAAGGATTGATAAAGATAAATGGCAGGATGCCATGAACGCCGAGATGCAATCCATGTATGAAAACCAAGTGTGGGAACTTGTTGAGCAACCTCCTAGCTCTAAGCTAGTTGATTGCAAATGGCTTTTCAAGAAGAAAACCGACATACATGGAAACTTGGATACATATAAAGCTAGACTTGTAGCAAAAGGTTTCACTCAAACTCAAGGGGTTGATTATGATGAAACTTTCTCGCCAGTGGCAATGCTAAAGTCTATTAGGATATTATTTACCATTGCTGCTCACTACGACTATGAAATATGGCAAATGGATGTCAAAACCGCTTTCCTAAATGGATATCTTATGGAAGATGTCTATATGGTCCAGCCTGAAGGTTTTGTTGATCCAAAATATCCTAAAAGGGTATGCAAGTTAAAGAAGTCAATCTACGGATTGAAACAAGCATCTAGAATGTGGAATCATCGTTTTAATGAGGAAGCCGAGAAATTTGGCTTCATTAAAAATGGTGATGAAGCTTGTGTATATAAGAAAGCTAGTGGGAGCACTATCATGTTCCTTGTACTATACGTGGATGATATATTATTATTTGGGAATGATATTACCACAATGCAAGGAGTCAAAACTTGGCTAAAGAGTTGCTTCTCCATTAAGGATCTTGGAAATGCACAATACATATTGGGGATAGGGATCTATAGGAATAGATCCAAGAGATTGATAGGTTTAAGTCAAAGTACATACATTGATAAAATCTTGAAAAGGTTCAAGATGGAAAACTCTAAGAGAGGTTTGGTACCTATTCAAAAAGGAACCGTTCTTAGTTCATCTCAGTGCCCTGCCACGAAAGATGAACAAGAAAGAATGAAGAAAGTCCCATACGCGTCTGCTATTGGGTCTATCATGTATGCAATGATATGTACTAGACCGGATGTGTCATGTGCTCTAAGCTTGACAAGTAGATACCAGAATAACTCAGGAAATAGTCATTGGATTGCTGTTAAAAGCATATTGAAATACCTTAGGAGGACTAAGGATATGTTTCTAATATATGGGTCTGGTGAGGAGGAACTCGCTGTAAAAGGTTACGTGGACGCGAGTTTCCAAACTGACCGAGATGACTCTCGATCACAATCCGGTTATGTCTTCATGTTAAATGGTGGTGCGGTCTCTTGGAAGAGTTCGAAACAGGAGGTTGTTGCGTTATCCACTACAGAGTCGGAGTACATTGCCGCCTCACTGGCAGCTCAGGAAGCTGCATGGATGAAGAAATTCATCGACGACTTAGGAGTGGTCCCTTCCATTCAGGACCCTCTTGAGATCTTTTGTGACAACGAGGGTGCGATTGCTCAAATCAAGGAACCTCGTGCCCATCAAAAGACTCGTCACATTGAGCGGAGATTCAACTACATAAGGGATGAAGTTGAAAAAGGAAAGATATGTATTCGCAAAGTTCATACAGATCATAATGTTGCGGATCCACTCACGAAGCTTTTACATGGGCCAAAACATGAGGGACATGTTTGTGCATTAGGGCTTCGATATTCTAGTGATTGGATATGATCTATTTTATGTATTGTACCGGAACGAAATTATTCAAACTCATTAATATAACTATGGTGTTAATTTATTTGAGTTATGTTCCTATTTTGCATATTTCATCCATGAATAAGCAATTATTCTAAATTTCCGTAGTCGATCACATTTGTGGAACAAGTGTGAGGTTTAGACTATTATGAACTCGGATTGGTATACATTCATAGGTTGAATGTGGGGCAAGGTTGCAACCAAGGTTCATAGATATTTGTGGGAAACAAATATTGGAAGACCCGCTCTCAAGAATTACTGTATAGAGCCTTTGTGGTTGATCACATGTAATCTTGAGTAAAGGCGAATATCATTGTATCCTCTGACCTGAGATACATATTGGGTTCGGATATTCACCAAGTACTGTGCCTTGATTCTTTCCTTCGCTATTCTGAAACATGGTAGTACATAAGGAAGAACTCAGGTATATTACAAAGTGTATATCTAGGACGTATGTAGTCAAGATGGAATTTGTCCCTCTTATTCGTTGAGAGTCAGATGTCTAAGGCCTGAAAAGTTAAATCTATAAGAGAGTGATCACTCTGTATCTCTTGGATTTAACATGACATCTAGGACGAAAGGAAATAATGAAAGATTCACCTACATATATCAGTTCGAGTAGGGAGCTCGAAAGGGATGATGTTATTGAATGGCACAAAGTCATAACATATTAGGGGTGATGGACGGTGTGTTAGGCTGTATCAGTCACTTGCATTAATTTCTTATGTTTCTCGTGCAAGTGGGAGATTGAAGGTATTTTGTATGCCCGAGAGACATATTCAATTAATGTGACTAATATGTTATGATCCAAGTCGGGTCATACCCAATAACAAACTTACCGACACCTTATTCGTATTTGATTTTAACGATTGATTCATTGATCAAATACGCGACACTTGAACTTTAAGAAAAATGGTTTTCTTAAATATTATTTGATGTGTATGTATATATAAATTATGGAATAATTTATATGATATGGATTTAATTATTTATAGGTAAATAATTAATTAATTATGTTACATTTTATAAAATAGGTTTTATAAATGATGTAAACATAATGAATAAAATGTAAGTTTATAAAATAACTTTTATAAAATTCAATTTTATAAAATTATGTTTTATAAAACCATTTTATTTAAATGTATGGAAGTGGCTTTGGGACTCTAGTACACATGCTTAGATTCCTTCTTGGTCAAAGGGTTTTCCAATTCTCCATAAGCATATAATCCTAGGGCTTGTTGGAGATAACTACCACATGCAAATACATCAAAGATACTAGCAAAAAAACTGCAAAAAAAAACTCCCATATTCTGCTGCTGCTGCCGTGAGTTATAGCAAGGAGAAAAGGGTTCTCAAATTTTTTTTGCAAGGCACATTCAAGTGTAATTAAATCCTAACCAAAGCTAGGGTGTTGGTGCACAAGTTTGGGGTATAACTACTTGAGGTTTCATACTTTTGGAGCTCCATTCATCATCATCATCTTCATCACTCACTACATAGCTTGGAGAAGGTATAAACACTTTACTTGCTTGTAGTTTGTAAGCATATTTCATAACTTGATCCTTCTTGGGTTTTAACTTTAATTGGTTAAAGTATAACAAGTTCTAAATGGCAATACTTACATGCTTCCGCTTAAATATGTTTCTTAAAATGTTTTAAGTATTATGAATCTTGTTAAATCTCAACAGTTTGTGGCACTTGTTGCAAAACGGTAAAGATACGGAATAACCCTTCTTGCCTTCGTTGTTGTAAGGCTTCTTGGTGGAGGTGTTGTTGTAGTTGGTTAATGGAGTGGCTTCCCATTTCCTTTTGTTGCCACCCGACTTGTCCTCGGCCTTAGGAGCCGGCACTACGATTTCGTCAACCGTTTCGATTAATTGGCGGGCCATGTTCATAGCGGCTTGATGAGTAGTGGGTTTGGATGACATCACCCCTTGTTTGATTCTTTTTGGAAGACCGAGCATGTAGAGCTCAATCCTTTGAGATTCGGGGTTAACAAGATTAGGACACATCAAGGATAGTTCGGCGAAGCGTTGATTATAAGCTTTAAGATCGTTTCCGACCGCTTTCAAAGCTCTTAGTTCTTCCTCAAGCTTTCGGGTTTCTTCGCGCGGAAAATATTCAACAATCATCTTTTCCCTTAGATCGGCCCAAGAGAGGGCATGAGCTTCATCGGTACCCACCGATTGAACATAGGTGTTCCACCATGTTAGAGCAATTCCGGAGAAAGTGTGGGTGGAGTATTTGACCTTGTCTTGATCCCGACAACCGCTTATGCTAAAGACGGTCTCGGTTTGTTCAAACCAACGAGTAAGCACAACCGGTCCCCCGGTTCCATCATAAGTGTGGGGTTTGCACCCCATGAAAGCTTTGTAGGAGCACCCTTCGCTAGAGTTACCGGCTCCTTGGTTATTGTTGTTGTGGTTGTTGTTATTGTTGTTGTTAGACAAGTGACCGACCATGGCCGCATCCACGGCGGTGGCTATCATGCGTTGTAAGGCTTGTTCGGGTGTTTCACGGCGTGGCGCACGACGAGGAGGCATTGTTCCTTCAAAACAAAAGAATACCGTTGGTTAGTATCCTAACTAATACTAATAGTGATATGGAATAAAGATAAAGAGAAAATTATCCTTGACTCGCCTTAAATTCTTTATGTCATGATGTCGGTATGTTCATATGAGTCACCGTAATATAATCCCGGAAATTATATTACCCTAACTCATATGTGCATTCGACATTACCACATATAGTCAAGGTGGCGTGTCAATTAAATTATACAACGCAAGAGTAAGATAGAATAAGAGTAGATATGAGTAAGAGGGTTCGAGTATAAATGCACAAATAGTCAAGTAATCCCTATGTCAAGTCTATATGCCGGTTGTAGTCTAGACTCACCAATGTACCCTATAACTCGGGGTTGACACCAATGAACTCTAAATCCCTACAACCAAAGCTCTGATACCACTTGTAGCGACCCCGACAAATCGTCAAATGACGGCGTCATCTACGTATGGTCCCATTACATGTGTCGTAGGTCTTTATAACAAAGTTTGACCGAAAATATGTCGCATTCATTTCATAAAAGGATGTTTCAATGTTTACAAAAGAAGTTCCCATAACGAGTACATAACAATGGTTAAAGTTTGTATGAAACACATGCGACACAATTTAAAGTAACCAAAATACGCTCCACGTATGCAATATACTCGACATCCAATGCAAGTATCAAAAAGTATGTGCGGAAGCATGCATCACCTAAGTTCAAGGACCTGAGAAAACATAGAGAATCTGTCAACGAAAACGTTGGTGAAATCATAGTTGTATGCATAAAGTATATTTGTATCACAAGGTTTAGTATAAAACGTTTATCAAGCGTATACATCTCAAAAGATGTGTTTGTATCACGAGCACCCAATTATCAAGCTTAACTGAATCTTACCTCTGCATAATAGTGTTAGAACCTACACTATACATTGAAAGAACGTTTCATTCCTTCGAATGAGGGTTCGTTAAACCCGCATGGCCACACAACATAATTTCTCGCTTACACCCTACAAGTGTAACTAATGATAATTGGACTTGAGGCTTTTCGTTCTAACTCGTATGTATCTTTGCTTTTGTATAGTATTCAAAACGTTAAAGTATGAAAAGTATATGTAAGTATGTATTGTATATGTTTTCTCATCCCACGATTTTTAAAGTATAAAAGTGTTTGAAGAGTGGGCTATGATCTCACCTTTGATTGCAAGAGTTTATTAGTACTTCGACAAGTAAACGTGCAAAGAATAGTGCTAGTCTCGACCTAAACAAATAGGTTGTATCAATAACGATAGTCACGCAGGGTCAAAGATGTTCAATTATCCCTGTGGCTCGACACGACTCGATTATGTAGCATGTGAAGCAAATTGTCAAGTTTCATGCAAGATACAAGTATAGAATCATGTTAGAAAGATTGCATAATTAATTGGTTAAGTTTGACAAAAAGTCAAACTTGGTCGGGTCAAAGTCAACGAAAAAGTCAACATGTTCGGGTCGGGTCCCGGACTATTTTTCTATGCTAATTATTCATATACAAGTGTATTAAAACAAGTTTCATGTGAATCGGAGGTCAATAGCTAGTCAAACATTTCGCGTGAAATGGGACAATTTGAGCAGATTCTGGCCAGGCCTATTGGCGCGCCGCGCAGGTATAGGGGCGCGCCGCGCCACCCACTGGGCAGGTCTGTTTCTGCTTTTCCACAAGTATGCACGAGCCAAAACCAATTCTAACACAACACTTGACCCGCAAACACTTATAGTGCCTATTATACATCGTTGGAAAGGTATTTTGACGAGGGATGCAACTAAACACATATCATCAATCAAATTTCCACTTACAACAACCAAAAACCACAATTAATGTTCCTCATTCAATGCATACAAGTCATAAATGCCATTAAATGATTTGGTAACCAAATTACATGAACAATATGCCGTTTCGAAGGTAATTAAGCATACAACACAACCTAACACTTACAATTAGCATTTCGTGTCATTTAAAGCATCAAAAGTCCATTTCTAGTTCATGAAACCCTAACTCAAATTCACCAAATTTCATAATCAAGTTTAGAAGGTTTCTTTAACCAAACCATACATCATAACGAAGCTAGTAACACTAGGAATAAGATTAAAACATGAACTCTTAGCATCAAACAACATATGAACACTCAAAATTCAAGATTAAGCATGTGAACTTTCAATATGAACTAGTTACATCAAAATAGCAAGAACAAGCATACAAAACACATAATCATACTAGACTTGAGCCATAGACACTAATTAACAACCTTTTAACTCAAAAATCTCAAGAACACATAATATTAGTGATTTTAGAAAGTTACCCAAATTTGATGAAATCGGTATGGAATCGAAGAGGAGATCACGAGGAGTTCAAATATGTAATTTGTTTTGATCGAATACTTCTTGAACGAATTTGGATGAGGAATTGCTTTTTGATGAATTTAAAGAATGGTGGAAGTATTAGATGAAAAGGAAAAATTAAATGAAGAAATGAGGTGGAAGAGTTTGACTAGTCAAGTGGCTAGTCACCACTTTGGTGTCTTGGCGAAACAAGTCCCTCAAGTTGCAATCGGGTGCGTTAAATTACCTAAAACAAGATAATTGAAACGCGTATTAACGGAAGATGTTATAAACATATAACGGAGTTTAAAATAGTTAAACGGAAAAGTTGACGGAAAAAGGCGGGATGTTACATTACCTACACCTTAAAAAAAATTTCGTCCCGAAATTTAGGTAGGCGTAGTGGTCGTTGTTTCTTCCTCGGAATCTAACGTTTCCGGAACCGGGAATAGATGAGGGTGTTTCTTTCGCATTTGATCTTCTCTTTTCCAAGTAAACTCGGGTCCCCTTTTGGCGTTCCAACGGACCTTAACAATCGGGATCCGGCTTTGTTTCAATTCCTTCTCGACGTAGTCCACAATTTCAACCGGTTCCTCCACAAAATGGAGTTTGTCATTAATAGTAAGTTCCTCGAGAGGAACGACGATATCGGGCTCGGCAAGACATTTCTTCAAGTTAGATACATGAAAAGTAGGATGGACGGAGCTTAGTTGAGGCGGGAGATCCAAACGATACGCAACGGTTCCAACACGCTCTAAGATTTCGAAAGCACCAACGTACCGCGGATTTAGTTTCCCACGTTTCCCAAAACGGATGACACCTTTCCAAGGTGCGACTTTTAACATGACGCGGTCACCGACTTGAAATTCGAGGTCTTTGCGTCTTTTGTCGGTATAGCATTTTTGACGACTCCGGGCCGTCCGAAGCCTATCTCGGATTTGAAGAATCTTCTTGGTGGTTTCGTGAATGAGTTCGGGCCCAGAAATTTGCACGTCACCCACTTCGGCCCAACAAAGAGGAGAGCGACATTTTCGACCATATAACGCTTCAAAAGGTGCGGCCTTAATACTCGCGTGATAACTATTGTTGTAAGAGAATTCGGCGAGAGGTAAGTGATTGTCCCAAGCTTTTCCAAAATCAACAACGCAGGCTCGTAACATATCCTCTAAGGTTTGTATTGTACGTTCACTTTGCCCATCGGTTTGGGGATGATATGCGGTGCTCATGTCCAAACGCGTTCCCAACGCTTCTTGTAACGTACGCCAAAATCTAGAAATGAAACGACCATCTCGGTTGTTGAATTTGGATGATCTTCTCGGTAGTTTCTTGTATAATCTCCGGACCCGTAATCTGTCTATCCCCCACTTCACTCCAACAAATCGGAGACCTGCACTTTCTACCATAAAGTGCTTCAAACGGCGCCATCTCAATGCTTGAATGGTAGCTGTTGTTGTAGGAAAATTCTACTAACGGTAGATGTCGATCCCAACTGTTTTCGAAATCAATAACACATGCTCGTAGCATGTCTTCAAGCGTTTGTATCGTCCTTTCGCTCTGCCCATCAGTTTGTGGATGATAGGCAGTACTCATGTCTAGACGAGTTCCTAATGCTTGCTGTAATGTCTGCCAGAATCTTGAAATAAATCTGCCATCCCTATCAGAGATAATAGAGATTGGTATTCCATGTCTGGAGATGACTTCCTTCAAATACAGTCGTGCTAACTTCTCCATCTTGTCATCTTCTCTTATTGGCAGGAAGTGTGCTGATTTGGTGAGACGATCAACTATTACCCAAATAGTATCAAAACCACTTGCAGTCCTTGGCAATTTAGTGATGAAATCCATGGTAATGTTTTCCCATTTCCATTCCGGGATTTCGGGTTGTTGAAGTAGACCTGATGGTTTCTGATGCTCAGCTTTGACCTTAGAACACGTCAAACATTCTCCTACGTATTTAGCAACATCGGCTTTCATACCCGGCCACCAAAAATGTTTCTTGAGATCCTTGTACATCTTCCCCGTTCCAGGATGTATTGAGTATCTGGTTTTATGAGCTTCTCTAAGTACCATTTCTCTCATATCTCCAAATTTTGGTACCCAAATCCTTTCAGCCATATACCGGGTTCCGTCTTCCCGAATATTAAGATGCTTCTCCGATCCTTTGGGTATTTCATCCTTTAAATTTCCCTCTTATAAAACTCCTTGTTGCGCCTCCTTTATTTGAGTAGTAAGGTTATTATGAATCATTATATTCATAGATTTTACTCGAATGGGTTCTCTGTCCTTCCTGCTCAAGGCATCGGCTACCACATTTGCCTTCCCCGGGTGGTAACGAATCTCAAAGTCGTAATCATTCAATAATTCAAACCACCTACGCTGCCTTATTCAGTTGTTTCTGATTAAATATGTGTTGAAGACTTTTGTGATCGGTATATATAATACTTTTAACCCCATATAAGTAGTGCCTCCAAGTCTTTAATGCAAAAACAACTGCGCCTAATTCCAAATCATGCGTCGTATAATTTTGTTCGTGAATCTTCAATTGTCTAGACGCATAAGCAATCACCTTCGTTCGTTGCATTAATACACAACCGAGACCTTACTTTGATGCGTCACAATAAATCACAAAATCATCACTCCCTTCAGGCAATGACAATATAGGTGCCGTAGTTAGCTTTTTCTTCAATAACTGAAACGCTTTCTCTTGTTCATCATTCCATTCAAATTTCTTCCCTTTATGCGTTAATGCAGTCAAGGGTTTTGCTATTCTGGAAAAGTCTTGGATGAACCTTCTGTAGTAACCAGCTAGTCCTAAAAACTGGCGTATGTGTTTCGGAGTTTTCGGGGTTTCCCACTTTTCAACAGTTTCTATCTTTACCGGATCTACCTTAATACCTTCTTTGTTCACTATGTGACCGAGGAATTGAACTTCTTCCAACCAAAATGCACACTTTGAAAACTTAGCGTACAATTTTTCCTTCCTCAATACTTCTAACACCTTTCTCAAATGTTCACCATGTTCTTGGTCATTCTTTGAGTAAATAAGTATGTCATCAATGAAAACAATGACAAACTTGTCAAGGTATGGTCCACACACTCGGTTCATAAGGTCCATGAACACAGCTGGTGCATTAGTTAAACCAAACGGCATGACCATAAACTCATAATGACCGTAACGTGTTCTAAAAGCAGTCTTTGGAATATCATCTTCTTTCACCCGCATTGGATGATACCCGGAACATAAGTCAATCTTTGAATAAACAGACGAGCCTTGTAGTTGATCAAATAAGTCGTCGATTCTCGGTAGTGGGTAGCGATTCTTGATGGTAAGTTTGTTCAACTCTCGGTAGTCGATACACAACCTGAATGTACCATCTTTCTTCTTGACAAACAAAACAGGAGCTCCCCACGGTGATGTGCTTGGTTGAATGAAACCACGCTCTAAAAGTTCTTGTAATTGGCTTTGCAGTTCTTTCATCTCGCTGGGTGCGAGTCTGTAAGGAGCACGAGCTATTGGTGCAGCTCCTGGTACAAGATCTATTTGAAATTTAACGGATCGATGTGGGGGTAATCCCGGTAATTCTTTCGGAAATACATCGGGAAATTCTTTTGCGACGGGAACATCATTGATGCTCTTTTCTTCAGTTTGTACTTTCTCGACGTGTGCTAGAACAGCATAGCAACCTTTTCTTATTAGTTTTTGTGCCTTCAAATTACTAATAAGATGTAGCTTCGTGTTGCCCTTTTCTCCGTACACCATTAAGGGTTTTCCTTTTTCTCGTATAATGCGAATTGCATTTTTGTAACAAACGATCTCTGCTTTCACTTCTTTCAACCAGTCCATACCGATTATCACATCAAAACTCCCTAACTCTACTGGTATCAAATCAATCTTAAATGTTTCGCTAACCAGTTTAATTTCTCGATTCCGACATATATTATCTGCTGAAATTAATTTACCATTTGCTAATTCGAGTAAAAATTTACTATCCAAAGGCGTCAATGGACAACTTAATTTAGCACAAAAATCTCTACTCATATAGCTTCTATCCGCACCCGAATCAAATAAAACGTAAGCAAATTTATTGTCAATAAGAAACGTACCCGTAACAAGCTCCGGGTCTTCTTATGCCTCTGCCGCATTAATATTGAAAACTCTTCCGCGGCCTTGTCCATTCGTGTTCTCCTGGTTCGGGCAATTTCTAATAATGTGGCCCGGTTTTCCACATTTATAACAAACTACATTGGCGTAACTTGCTCCGACACTACTTGCTCCGCCATTACTCGTTCCGACACCATTTGTTCCTTTCGTTCTATTAACCCCTGGTCCGTAAACCTCACACTTCGCCGCGCTATGACCATTTCTTTTACACTTGTTGCAAAATTTGGTGCAGAACCCCGAGTGATACTTTTCACACCTTTGGCATAGCTGCTTCTGATTGTTGTTGTTGTTGCGGTTATTATTGTTGTTGGGATGATTGTTGTAGTTGCTGTTGTTGTTGTTGTTGTTGTTGTTGTTGGGCCGTTTGTTGTAGTTGCGATTGATGGTGCGATTGTTGGGATAATTGTTGCGATTATTGTTGTAATTGCTGTTGTTGTTGTATTGGTGATTCTTATCACCGTTTTCCTCCCACTTTCTTTTGACTTGCTTCACATTGGCCTCTTCAGCAGTCTGTTCTTTAATTCTTTCTTCAATCTGGTTCACTAGTTTGTGAGCCATTCTACATGCCTGTTGTATGGAGGCGGGCTCGTGTGAACTTATATCTTCTTGGATTCTTTCCGGTAATCCTTTCACAAATGCGTCGATCTTCTCTTCCTCATCTTCGAATGCTCCCGGACACAATAGGCACAATTCTGTGAATCGTCTTTCGTACGTGGTAATATCAAATCCTTGGGTTCGTAACCCTCTAAGTTCTGTCTTGAGCTTATTGACCTCGATTCTGGGACGGTACTTCTCGTTCATCAAGTGCTTGAATGCTGACCACGGTAGTGCGTACGCATCGTCTTGTCCCACTTGCTCTAGATAGGTATTCCACCATGTTAACGCAGAACCTGTGAAGGTATGCGTAGCGTACTTCACTTTGTCCTCTTCAGTACACTTACTTATGGCAAACACCGATTCGACCTTCTCGGTCCACCGTTTCAATCCGATCGGTCCTTCGGTTCCATCAAATTCCAAAGGTTTGCAGGCAGTGAATTCTTTGTAGGTGCATCCTACACGATTTTCTGTACTGCTAGATCCAAGGTTATTGTTGGTATGTAGCGCAGCCTGTACTGCGGCTATGTTTGAAGCTAGAAAAGTACGGAATTCCTCTTCATTCATATTCACGGTGTGTCGAGTAGTCGGTGCCATTTCCTTCAAAATAGTCAAATGGAACAAGTTAATCATACAGAATATTAAGAGTAGTTAATAGTATTTCGTAGCATAATATGAACTCATTTATAAAAGCTTTTTCTTCATATTAGCGTTTTATAAGTTTAAATTCGGGTAGTACCTACCCGTTAAGTTCATACTTAGTAGCTAATATACAATTCAACTACTACAATTCTATATGAAAAACTGATTATAATAATATTTCGCGTTCAAACTTTTACACAATATTTTACAAACTTACAATACCGCTTATTTTACATATAGCATGAAATATAGCACACAATAAATTTGATACAAGATGGTTGTGAAGATAATTCTAGCTAGTACACAAGTCGTTCAGCAAAGGCAATAAAGACACGTAATTCATACGTCCAGAAACAAGTCATGCATTCTGGTTTTACTAGGATTACTTCCCATCCTTGGTCTTGTGGAACATAACTGTTATGGCCGTTGATAAGACAGCGTGTTGTAACGTCGTCAAAGGGGCGAGGGTTACGTAATGTCCAACAGTCCCGTAACAATCTAAAAACCTCATTTCTTACCCCAATTACCGACTCCGTCACTTGTGGGAACGTTTTGTTTAATAGTTGTAGCCCGATGTTCTTGTTCTCACTTTGGTGAGAAGCGAACATTACTAATCCGTAAGCATAACATGCTTCTTTATGTTGCATGTTAGCCGCTTTTTCTAAATCACGAAGTCCAATATTCGGATATATTGAGTCAAAATAATTTCTTAACCCATTGCGTAAAATAGCATTTGGGTTCCCCGCAATATATGTGTCAAAGTAAACACATCGTAACTTATGGATTTCCCAATGTGATATCCCCCATCTTTCGAACGAAAGCCTTTTATAAACCAAGGCATTCTTGGAACGTTCTTCGAATGTCTTACAAACTGATCTCGCCTTAAATAGTTATGCCGAAGAATTCTGACCGACTCTAGACAAGATTTCATCAATCATGTCTCCGGGTAGGTCTCTTAAAATATTGGGTTGTCTATCCATTTTGTGTTTTTAAACTGTAAAATAGACAAGAGTTAGATTCATAAAAAAAAATACTTATTAATACAAGCAATTTTTACATATATCATAAAGCATAAGCACACTATATTACATATATTACACCACACGAATACAACTATCTTATTCCGACTCGCTTGTTTCTTCTTCTTCGGTTTTGGTTCGTTTTGCCAAGTTTCTAGGGATATATGATGTTCCCCTAATACGAGCCGTCGTAATCCACATTGGTTTAGAAAAACCTGGTGGTTTAGAGGTTCCCGGGTCATTGTTACAACTTAAGGACTTCGGGGGTTGACGATACATATAAAGTTCATCGGGGTTGGAATTAGATTTCTCTATTTTTATGCCCTTTCCCTTATTATTTTCTTTTGCCTTTTTAAATTCAGTTGGGGTAATTTCTATAACATCATCGGAATTCTCGTCGGAATCCGATTCATCGGAGAATTGGTAATCCTCCCAATATTTTGCTTCCTTGGCGGAAACACCATTGACCATAATTAACCTTGGTCGGTTGGTTGAGGATTTTCTTTTACTTAACCGTTTTATTATTTCCCCCACCGGTTCTATTTCTTCATCCGGTTCCGATTCTTCTTCCGGTTTCGATTCTTCTTCCGGTTCCGACTCTTCTTCCGGTTCCTCTTCGGGAACTTGTGAATCAGTCCACGAATCATTCCAATTTACATTTGACTCTTCATTATTATTAGGTGAGTCAATGGGACTTGTTCTAGAGGTAGACATCTATCACATAATATCAAACGCGTTAAGAGATTAATATATCACATAATATTCACATGTTAAAAATATATAGTTTCCAACAAAATTTGTTAAGCAATCATTTTTCAAGTAAACACGGTCGAAGTCCAGACTCACTAATGCATCCTAACAAACTCGATAAGACACACTAATGCAAAATTCTGGTTCTCTAAGACCAACGCTCGGATACCAACTGATGTAGTGACCCGAACTTTTCCATGTTTATATATATTAATTGAGATTGATATTTACATGATTAAATGTTTCCAACATGTTAAGCAATCAAACTTGTTAAGACTTGATTAATTGAAATATGTTTCATATAGACAATTGACCACCCAAGTTGACCGGTGATTCACGAACGTTAAAACTTGTAAAAACTATATGATGACATATAATGGATATATATATAGTTAACATGATACTATGATAAGTAAACATATCATTAAGTATATTAACAATGAACTACATATGTAAAAACAAGACTACTAACTTAATGATTTTTAAACGAGACATATATGTAACGATTATCGTTGTAAAGACATTTAATGTATATATATCATATTAAGTGATATTCATACATGATAATATCATGATAATATAATAATTTAAAATCTCATTTGATATTATAAACATTGGGTTAACAACATTTAACAAGATCGTTAACCTAAAGGTTTCAAAACAACACTTACATGTAACGACTAACGATGACTTAACGACTCAGTTAAAATGTATATACATGTAGTGTTTTAATATGTATTTATACACTTTTGAAAGACTTCAATACACTTATCAAAATACTTCTACTTAACAAAAATGCTTACAATTACATCCTCGTTCAGTTTCATCAACAATTCTACTCGTATGCACCCGTATTCGTACTCGTACAATACACAGCTTTTAAATGTATGTACTATTGGTATATACACTCCAATGA
Organism: Rutidosis leptorrhynchoides; assembly: GCF_046630445.1. NCBI lineage: Eukaryota > Viridiplantae > Streptophyta > Magnoliopsida > Asterales > Asteraceae > Rutidosis > Rutidosis leptorrhynchoides. The sequence goes on from NC_092340.1 coordinate 209,210,885, forward strand.
TCAGCTCTTAGCAGCCCATGTGAGTCACCTAACACATGTGGGAACCATCATTTGGCAACTAGCATGAAATATCTCATAAGATTACAAAAATATGAGTAATCATTCATGACTTATTTACATGAAAACAAAATTACATATCCTTTATATCTAATCCATACACCAACGACCAAAAACACCTACAAACACTTTCATTCTTCAATTTTCTTCATCTAATTGAACTCTCTCAAGTTCTATCTTCAAGTTCTAAGTGTTCTTCATAAATTCCAAAAGTTCTAGTTTCATAAAATCAAGAATACTTTCAAGTTTGTTAGCTCACTTCCAATCTTGTAAGGTGATCATCCAACCTCAAGAAATCTTTGTTTCTTACAGTAGGTTATCATTCTAATACAAGGTAATAATCATATTCAAACTTTGGTTCAATTTCTATAACTATAACAATCTTATTTCAAGTGATGATCTTACTTGAACTTGTTTTCGTGTCATGATTTTGCTTCAAGAACTTTGAGCCATCCAAGGATCCATTGAAGCTAGATCCATTTTTCTCTTTTCCAGTAGGTTCATCCAAGGAACTTAAGGTAGTAATGATGTTCATAACATCATTCGATTCATACATATAAAGCTATCTTATTCGAAGGTTTAAACTTGTAATCACTAGAACATAGTTTAGTTAATTCTAAACTTGTTCGCAAACAAAAGTTAATCCTTCTAACTTGACTTTTAAATCAACTAAACACATGTTCTATATCTATATGATATGCTAACTTAATGATTTAAAACCTGGAAACACGAAAAACACCGTAAAACCGGATTTACGCCGTCGTAGTAACACCGCGGGCTGTTTTGGGTTAGTTAATTAAAAACTATGATAAACTTTGATTTAAAAGTTTTTATTCTGAGAAAATGATTTTTATTATGAACATGAAACTATATCCAAAAATTATGGTTAAACTCAAAGTGGAAGTATGTTTTCTAAAATGGTCATCTAGACGTCGTTCTTTCGACTGAAATGACTACCTTTACAAAAACGACTTGTAACTTATTTTTCCGACTAGAAACCTATACTGTTTTTGTTTAGATTCATAAAATAGAGTTCAATATGAAACCATAGCAATTTGATTCACTCAAAACGGATTTAAAATGAAGAAGTTATGGGTAAAACAAGATTGGATAATTTTTCTCATTTTAGCTACGTGAAAATTGGTAACAAATCTATTCCAACCATAACTTAATCAACTTGTATTATATATTATGTAATCTTGAGATACCATAGACACGTATACAATGTTTCGACCTATCATGTCGACACATCTATATATATTTCGGAACAACCATAGACACTCTATATGTGAATGTTGGAGTTAGCTATACAGGGTTGAGGTTGATTCTAAAATATATATAGTTTGAGTTGTGATCAATACTGAGATACGTATACACTGGGTCGTGGATTGATTCAAGATAATATTTATCGATTTATTTCTGTACATCTAACTGTGGACAACTAGTTGTAGGTTACTAACGAGGACAGCTGACTTAATAAACTTAAAACATCAAAATATATTAAAAGTGTTGTAAATATATTTTGAACATACTTTGATATATATGTATATATTGTTATAGGTTCGTGAATCAACCAGTGGCCAAGTCTTACTTCCCGACGAAGTAAAAATCTGTGAAAGTGAGTTATAGTCCCACTTTTAAAATCTAATATTTTTGGGATGAGAATACATGCAGGTTTTATAAATGATTTACAAAATAGACACAAGTACGTGAAACTACATTCTATGGTTGAATTATCGAAATCGAATATGCCCCTTTTTATTAAGTCTGGTAATCTAAGAATTAGGGAACAGACACCCTAATTGACGCGAATCCTAAAGATAGATCTATTGGGCTTAACAAACCCCATCCAAAGTACCGGATGCTTTAGTACTTCGAAATTTATATCATATCCGAAGGGTGTCCCGGAATGATGGGGATATTCTTATATATGCATCTTGTTAATGTCGGTTACCAGGTGTTCACCATATGAATGATTTTTATCTCTATGTATGGGATATGTATTGAAATATGAAATCTTGTGGTCTATTATTATGATTTGATATATATAGGTTAAACCTATAACTCACCAACATTTTTGTTGACGTTTTAAAGCATGTTTATTCTCAGGTGATTATTAAGAGCTTCCGCTGTCGCATACTTAAATAAGGACGAGATTTGGAGTCCATGCTTGTATGATATTGTGTAAAAACTGCATTCAAGAAACTTATTTTGTTGTAACATATTTGTATTGTAAACCATTATGTAATGGTCGTGTGTAAACAGGATATTTTAGATTATCATTATTTGATAATCTACGTAAAACTTTTAAACCTTTATTGATGAAATAAAGGTTATGGTTTGTTTTAAAATGAATGCAGTCTTTGAAAAACGTCTCATGTAGAGGTCAAAACCTCGCAACGAAATCAATTAATATGGAACGTTTTTAAATCAATAAGAACGGGACATTTCAGTTGGTATCAGAGCGATGGTCTTAGAGAACCAGAATTTTGCATTAGTGTGTCTTATCTAGTTTGTTAGGATGCATTAGTGAGTCTGGACTTCGACCGTGTTTTCTCTAAAAATGATTGCTTAACATTTTTGTTGGAAACTATATATTTTTAACATATGAATATTATGTGATATATTAATCTCTTAACGTGTTTGATATTATGTGATAGATGTCTACCTCTAGAATAAGTCCCATTGACTCACCTAATAATAATGAAGAGTCAAATGTAAATTGGAATGATTTGTGGACTGATTCACAAGTTCCCGAAGAGGAACCGGAAGAAGAGTCGGAACCGGAAGAAGAATCGGAACCGGAAGAAGAATCAGAACCGGATGAAGAAATAGAACCGGTGGGGGAAATAATAAAACGGTTAAGTAAAAGAAAATCCTCAACCAACCGACCAAGGTTAATTATGGTCAATGGTGTTTCCTCTAAGGAAGCAAAATATTGGGAGGATTACCAATTCTCCGATGAATCGGATTCCGACGAGAATTCCGATGATGTTATAGAAATTACCCCAACTGAATTTAAAAAGGCAAAAGAAAATAATAAGGGAAAGGGCATAAAAATAGAGAAATCTAATTCCAACCCCGATGAACTTTATATGTATCGTCAACCCCCGAAGTCCTTAAGTTGTAACAATGACCCGGGAACCTCTAAACCACCAGGTTTTTCTAAACCAATGTAGACAACGACGGCTCGTATTAGGGGAACATCATATATCCCTAGAAACTTGGCAAAACGAACCAAAACCGAAGAAGAAGAAACGAGCGAGTCGGAATAAGATAGTTGTATTCGTGTGGTGTAATATATGGAATATAGTGTTCTTATGCTTTATGATATATGTAAAAATTGCTTGTATTAATAAGTATTTTTTTTATGAATCTAACTCTTGTCTATTTTACAGTTTAAAAACACAAAATGGATAGACAACCCAATATTTTAAGAGACCTACCCGGAGACATGATTGATGAAATCTTGTCTAGAGTCGGCCAGAATTCTTCGGCACAACTATTTAAGGCGAGATCAGTTTGTAAGACATTCGAAGAACGTTCCAAGAATGTCTTGGTTTATAAGAGACTTTCGTTTGAAAGATGGGGGATATCACATTGGGAAACCCATAAGTTACGATGTGTTTACTTTGACGCATATATTGCGGGGAACCCAAATGCTATTTTACGCAACGGGTTAAGAAATTATTTTGACTCAATATATCCGAATATTGGACTTCGTGATTTAGAAAAAGCGGCTAACATGCAACATAAAGAAGCATGTTATGCTTACGGATTAGTAATGTTCGCTTCTCACCAAAGTGAGAACAAGAACATCGGGCTACAACTATTAAACAAAACGTTTCCACAAGTGACGGAGTCGGTAATTGGGGTAAGAAATGAGGTTTTTAGATTATTACGGGACTGTTGGACATTACGTAACCCTCGTCCCTTTGATGACGTTACAACACGCTGTCTTATCAACGGCCATAACGGTTATGTTGCACAAGACCAAGGATGGGAAGTAGTCCTAGTAAAACCAGAATGCATGACTTGTTTCTGGACGTATGAATTACGTGTCTTTATTGCCTTTGCTGAACGACTTGTGTACTAGCTAGAATTGTCTTCACAACTATCTTGTATCAAAGTTATTGTGTGCTATATTTCATGCTTTATGTAAAATAAGCGGTATTGTAAGTTTGTAAAATATTGTATAAAAGTTTGAACGCGAAATATTATTATAATCAGTTTTTCATATAGAATTGTAGTAGTTGAATTGTATATTAGCTACTAAGTATGAACTTAACGGGTAGGTACTACCCGAATTTAAACTTATAAAACGCTAATATGAAGAAAAAGCTTTTATAAATGAGTTCATATTATGCTACGAAATACTATTAACTACTCTTAATATTCTGTATGATTAACTTGTTCCATTTAACTATTTTGAAGGAAATGGCACCGACTACTCGACACACCGTGAATATGAATGAAGAGGAATTTCGTACTTTTCTAGCTTCAAACATAGCCGCAGTACAGGCTGCGCTACATACCAACAATAACCTTGGATCTAGCAGTACAGGAAATCGTGTAGGATGCACCTACAAAGAATTCACTGCCTGCAAACCTTTGGAATTTGATGGAACCGAAGGACCGATCGGATTGAAACGGTGGACCGAGAAGGTTGAATCGGTGTTTGCCATAAGTAAGTGTACTGAAGAGGACAAAGTGAAGTACGCTACGCATACCTTCACAGGTTCTGCGTTAACATGGTGGAATACCTATCTAGAGCAAGTGGGACAAGATGATGCGTACGCACTACCGTGGTCAGCATTCAAGCACTTGATGAACGAGAAGTACCGTCCCAGAACCGAGGTCAATAAGCTCAAGACAGAACTTAGAGGGTTACGAACCCAAGGATTTGATATTACCACGTATGAAAGACGATTCACAGAATTGTGCCTATTGTGTCCGGGAGCATTCGAAGATGAGGAAGAGAAGATCGACGCGTTTGTGAAAGGATTACCGGAAAGAATCCAAGAAGATATAAGTTCACACGAGCCCGCCTCCATACAACAGGCATGTAGAATGGCTCACAAACTAGTGAACCAGATTGAAGAATGAATTAAAGAACAGACTGCTGAAGAGGCCAATGTGAAGCAAGTCAAAAGAAAGTGGGAGGAAAATGGTGATAAGAATCACCAATACAACAATAACAACAATCGCAACATCAATCGCAACTACAACAAACGGCTCAACAACAACAACAACAACAACAACTACAACAATCATCCCAACAACAATAATAACCGCAACAACAACAACAATCAGAAACAGATATGCCAAAGGTGTGAAAAGTATCACTCGGGGTTCTGCACCAAATTTTGCAACAAGTGTAAAAGAAATGGTCATAGCGCGGCGAAGTGTGAGGTCTACGGACCAGGGGTTAATAGAACAAAAGGAACAAATGGTGTCGGAACGAGTAATGGCGGAGCAAGTAGTGTCGGAGCAAGCTATGCCAATGTAGTTTGTTATAAATGTGGAAAACCGGGCCACATTATTAGAAATTGCCCGAACCAGGAGAACACGAATGGACAAGGCCGCGGAAGAGTTTTCAATATTAATGCGGCAGAGGCACAGGAAGACCCGGAGCTTGTTACGGGTACGTTTCTTATTGACAATAAATCTGCTTACGTTTTATTTGATTCGGGTGCGGATAGAAGCTATATGAGTAGAGATTTTTGTGCTAAATTAAGTTGTCCATTGACGCCTTTGGATAGTAAATTTTTACTCGAATTAGCAAATGGTAAATTAATTTCAGCAGATAATATATGTCGGAATCGAGAAATTAAACTGGTTAGCGAAACATTTAAGATTGATTTGATACCAGTAGAGTTAGGGAGTTTTGATGTGATAATCGGTATGGACTGGTTGAAAGAAGTGAAAGCAGAGATCGTTTGTTACAAAAATGCAATTCGCATTATACGAGAAAAAGGAAAACCCTTAATGGTGTACGGAGAAAAGGGCAACACGAAGCTACATCTTATTAGTAATTTGAAAGCACAAAAACTAATAAGAAAAGGTTGCTATGCTGTTCTAGCACACGTCGAGAAAGTACAAACTGAAGAAAAGAGCATCAATGATGTTCCCGTCGCAAAAGAATTTCCCGATGTATTTCCGAAAGAATTACCGGGATTACCCCCACATCGATCCGTTGAATTTCAAATAGATCTTGTACCAGGAGCTGCACCAATAGCTCGTGCTCCTTACAGACTCGCACCCAGTGAGATGAAAGAACTGCAAAGCCAATTACAAGAACTTTTAGAGCGTGGTTTCATTCGACCAAGCACATCACCTTGGGGAGCTCCTGTTTTGTTTGTCAAGAAGAAAGATGGTACATTCAGGTTGTGTATCGACTATCGAGAGTTGAACAAACTTACCATCAAGAATCGCTACCCACTACCGAGAATCGACGACTTATTTGATCAACTACAAGGCTCGTCTGTTTATTCAAAGATTGACTTACGTTCCGGGTATCATCAAATGCGGGTGAAAGAAGATGATATTCCAAAGACTGCTTTCAGAACACGTTACGGTCATTACGAGTTTATGGTCATGCCGTTTGGTTTAACTAATGCACCAGCTGTGTTCATGGACCTTATGAACCGAGTGTGTGGACCATACCTTGACAAGTTTGTCATTGTTTTCATTGATGACATACTTATTTACTCAAAGAATGACCAAGAACACGGTGAACATTTGAGAAAGGTGTTAGAAGTATTGAGGAAGGAAGAATTGTACGCTAAGTTTTCAAAGTGTGCATTTTGGTTGGAAGAAGTTCAATTCCTCGGTCACATAGTGAACAAAGAAGGTATTAAGGTGGATCCGGCAAAGATAGAAACTGTTGAAAAGTGGGAAACCCCGAAAACTCCGAAACACATACGCCAGTTTTTAGGACTAGCTGGTTACTACAGAAGGTTCATCCAAGACTTTTCCAGAATAGCAAAACCCTTGACTGCATTAACGCATAAAGGGAAGAAATTTGAATGGAATGATGAACAAGAGAAAGCGTTTCAGTTATTGAAGAAAAAGCTAACTACGGCACCTATATTGTCATTGCCTGAAGGGAATGATGATTTTGTGATTTATTGTGACGCATCAAAGCAAGGTCTCGGTTGTGTATTAATGCAACGAACGAAGGTGATTGCTTATGCATCTAGACAATTGAAGATTCACGAACAAAATTATACGACGCATGATTTGGAATTAGGCGCGGTTGTTTTTGCATTAAAGACTTGGAGGCACTACTTATATGGGGTCAAAAGTATTATATATACCGACCACAAAAGTCTTCAACACATATTTAATCAGAAACAACTGAATATGAGGCAGCGTAGGTGGATTGAATTATTGAATGATTACGATTTTGAGATTCGTTACCACCCGGGGAAGGCAAATGTGGTAGCCGATGCCTTGAGCAGGAAGGATAGAGAACCCATTCGAGTAAAATCTATGAATATAATGATTCATAATAACATTACTACTCAAATAAAGGAGGCGCAACAAGGAGTTTTAAAAGAGGGAAATTTAAAGGATGAAATACCCAAAGGATCGGAGAAGCATCTTAATATTCGGGAAGACGGAACCCGGTATAGGGCTGAAAGGATTTGGGTACCAAAATTTGGAGATATGAGAGAAATGGTACTTAGAGAAGCTCATAAAACCAGATACTCAATACATCCTGGAACGGGGAAGATGTACAAGGATCTCAAGAAACATTTTTGGTGGCCGGGTATGAAAACCGATGTTGCTAAATACGTAGGAGAATGTTTGACGTGTTCTAAGGTCAAAGCTGAGCATCAGAAACCATCAGGTCTACTTCAACAACCCGAAATCCCGGAATGGAAATGGGAAAACATTACCATGGATTTCATCACTAAATTGCCAAGGACTGCAAGTGGTTTTGATACTATTTGGGTAATAGTTGATCGTCTCACCAAATCAGCACACTTCCTACCAATAAAAGAAGATGACAAGATGGAGAAGTTAGCACGACTGTATTTGAAGGAAGTCGTCTCCAGACATGGAATACCAATCTCTATTATCTCTGATAGGGATGGCAGATTTATTTCAAGATTCTGGCAGACATTACAGCAAGCATTAGGAACTCGTCTAGACATGAGTACTGCCTATCATCCACAAACTGATGGGCAGAGCGAAAGGACGATACAAACGCTTGAAGACATGCTACGAGCATGTGTTATTGATTTCGGAAACAGTTGGGATCGACATCTACCGTTAGCAGAATTTTCCTACAACAACAGCTACCATTCAAGCATTGAGATGGCGCCGTTTGAAGCACTTTATGGTAGAAAGTGCAGGTCTCCGATTTGTTGGAGTGAAGTGGGGGATAGACAGATTACGGGTCCGGAGATTATACAAGAAACTACCGAGAAGATCATCCAAATTCAACAACGGTTGAAAACCGCCCAAAGTCGACAAAAGAGCTACGCTGACATTAAAAGAAAAGATATAGAATTTGAAATTGGAGAGATGGTCATGCTTAAAGTTGCACCTTGGAAAGGCGTTGTTCGATTTGGTAAACGAGGGAAATTAAATCCAAGGTATATTGGACCATTCAAGATTATTGATCGTGTCGGACCAGTAGCTTACCGACTAGAGTTACCTCAACAACTCGCGGCTGTACATAACACTTTCCACGTCTCGAATTTAAAGAAATGTTTTGCTAAAGAAGATCTCACTATTCCGTTAGATGAAATCCAAATCAACGAAAAACTTCAATTCATCGAAGAACCCGTCGAAATAATGGATCGTGAGGTTAAAAGACTTAAGCAAAACAAGATACCAATTGTTAAGGTTCGATGGAATGCTCGTAGAGGACCCGAGTTCACCTGGGAGCGTGAAGATCAGATGAAGAAGAAATACCCGCATCTATTTCCAGAAGATTCGTCAACACCTTCAACAGCTTAAAATTTCGGGACGAAATTTATTTAACGGGTAGGTACTGTAGTGACCCGAACTTTTCCATGTTTATATATATTAATTGAGATTGATATTTACATGATTAAATGTTTCCAACATGTTAAGCAATCAAACTTGTTAAGACTTGATTAATTGAAATATGTTTCATATAGACAATTGACCACCCAAGTTGATCGGTGATTCACGAACGTTAAAACTTGTAAAAACTATATGATGACATATATATGGATATATATATATAGTTAACATGATACTATGATAAGAAAACATATCATAAAGTGTATTAACAATGAACTACATATGTAAAAACAAGACTACTAACTTAATGATTTTTAAACGAGACATATATGTAACGATTATCGTTGTAAAGACATTTAATGTATATATATCATATTAAGAGATATTCATACATGTTAATATCATGATAATATAATAATTTAAAATCTCATTTGATATTATAAACATTGGGTTAACAACATTTAACAAGATCGTTAACCTAAAGGTTTCAAAACAACACTTACATGTAACGACTAACGATGACTTAACGACTCAGTTAAAATGTATATACATGTAGTGTTTTAATATGTATTTATACACTTTTGAAAGACTTCAATACACTTATCAAAATACTTCTACTTAACAAAAATGCTTACAATTACATCCTCGTTCAGTTTCATCAACAATTCTACTCGTATGCACCCGTATTCGTACTCGTACAATACACAGCTTTTAGATGTATGTACTATTGGTATATACACTCCAATGATCAGCTCTTAGCAGCCCATGTGAGTCACCTAACACATGTGGGAACCATCATTTGGCAACTAGCATGAAATATCTCATAAAATTACAAAAATATGAGTAATCATTCATGACTTATTTACATGAAAACAAAATTACATATCCTTTATATCTAATCCATACACCAACGACCAAAAACACCTACAAACACTTTCATTCTTCAATTTTCTTCATCTAATTGATCTCTCTCAAGTTCTATCTTCAAGTTCTAAGTGTTCTTCATAAATTCCAAAAGTTCTAGTTTCATAAAATCAAGAATACTTTCAAGTTTGCTAGCTCACTTCCAATCTTGTAAGGTGATCATCCAACCTCAAGAAATCTTTGTTTCTTACAGTAGGTTATCATTCTAATACAAGGTAATAATCATATTCAAACTTTGGTTCAATTTCTATAACTATAACAATCTTATTTCAAGTGATGATCTTACTTGAACTTGTTTTCGTGTCATGATTCTGCTTCAAGAACTTCGAGCCATCCAAGGATCCATTGAAGCTAGATCCATTTTTCTCTTTTCCAGTAGGTTTATCTAAGGAAATTAAGGTAGTAATGATGTTCATAACATCATTCGATTCATACATATAAAGCTATCTTATTCGAAGGTTTAAACTTGTAATCACTAGAACATAGTTTAGTTAATTCTAAACTTGTTCGCAAACAAAAGTTAATCCTTCTAACTTGACTTTTAAAATCAACTAAACACATGTTCTATATGTATATGATATGCTAACTTAATGATTTAAAAACCTGGAAACACGAAAAACACCGTAAAACCGGATTTACGCCGTCGTAGTAACACCGCGGGCTGTTTTGGGTTAGTTAATTAAAAACTATGATAAACTTTGATTTAAAAGTTGTTATTCTGAGAAAATGATTTTTATTATGAACATGAAACTATATCCAAAAATTATGGTTAAACTCAAAGTGGAAGTATGTTTTCTAAAATGGTCATCTAGACGTCGTTCTTTCGACTGAAATGACTACCTTTACAAAAACGACTTGTAACTTATTTTTCCGACTATAAACCTATACTTTTTCTGTTTAGATTCATAAAATAGAGTTCAATATGAAACCATAGCAATTTGATTCACTCAAAACGGATTTAAAATGAAGAAGTTATGGGTAAAACAAGATTGGATAATTTTTCTCATTTTAGCTACGTGAAAATTGGTAACAAATCTATTCCAACCATAACTTAATCAACTTGTATTGTATATTATGTAATCTTGAGATACCATAGACACGTATACAATGTTTCGACCTATCATGTCGACACATCTATATATATTTCGGAACAACCATAGACACTCTATATGTGAATGTTGGAGTTAGCTATACAGGGTTGAGGTTGATTCCAAAATATATATAGTTTGAGTTGTGATCAATACTGAGATACGTATACACTGGGTCGTGGATTGATTCAAGATAATATTTATCGATTTATTTCTGTACATCTAACTGTGGACAACTAGTTATAGGTTACTAATGAGGACAGCTGACTTAATAAACTTAAAACATCAAAATATATTAAAAGTGTTGTAAATATATTTTGAACATACTTTAATATATATGTATATATTGTTATAGGTTCGTGAATCAACAGTGGCCAAGTCTTACTTCCCGACGAAGTAAAAATCTGTGAAAGTGAGTTATAGTCCCACTTTTAAAATCTAATATTTTTGGGATGAGAATACATGCAGGTTTTATAAATGATTTACAAAATAGACACAAGTACGTGAAACTACATTCTATGGTTGAATTATCGAAATCGAATATGCCCCTTTTTATTAAGTCTGGTAATCTAAGAATTAGGGAACAGACACCCTAATTGACGCGAATCCTAAAGATAGATCTATTGGGCCTAACAAACCCCATCCAAAGTACCGGATGCTTTAGTACTTCGAAATTTATATCATATCCGAAGGGTGTCCCGGAATGATGGGGATATTCTTATATATGCATCTTGTTATTGTCGGTTACCAGGTGTTCACCATATGAATGATTTTTATCTCTATGTATGGGATGTGTATTGAAATATGAAATCTTGTGGTCTATTGTTACGATTTGATATATATAGGTTAAACCTATAACTCACCAACATTTTTGTTGACGTTTAAAGCATGTTTATTCTCAGGTGAATATTAAGAGCTTCCGCTGTTGCATACTAAAATAAGGACAAGATTTGGAGTCCATGTTTGTATGATATTGTGTAAAAACTGCATTCAAGAAACTGATTTCGATGTAACATATTTGTATTGTAAACCATTATGTAATGGTCGTGTGTAAACAGGATATTTTAGATTATCATTATTTGATAATCTACGTAAAGCTTTTTAAACCTTTATTTATGAAATAAAGGTTATGGTTTGTTTTAAAAATGTCCCATTGAAATGTCCCGTTCTTATTGATTTAAAACAAACCTTTATTTCATCAATAAAGGTTTAAAAGTTTTACGTAGATTATCAAATAATGATAATCTAAAATATCCTGTTTACACACGACCATTACATAATGGTTTACAATACAAATATGTTACAACAAAATAAGTTTCTTGAATGCAGTTTTTACACAATATCATACAAGCATGGACTCCAAATCTCGTCCTTATTTAAGTATGCGACAGCGGAAGCTCTTAATAATCACCTGAGAATAAACATGCTTTAAAACGTCAACAAAAATGTTGGTGAGTTATAGGTTTAACCTATATATATCAAATCATAATAATAGACCACAAGATTTCATATTTCAATACATATCCCATACATAGAGATAAAAATCATTCATATGGTGAACACCTGGTAACCGACATTAACAAGATGCATATATAAGAATATCCCCATCATTCCGGGACACCCTTCGGATATGATATAAATTTCGAAGTACTAAAGCATCCGGTACTTTGGATGGGGTTTGTTAAGCCCAATAGATCTATCTTTAGGATTCGCGTCAATTAGGGTGTCTGTTCCCTAATTCTTAGATTACCAGACTTAATAAAAAGGGGCATATTCGATTTCGATAATTCAACCATAGAATGTAGTTTCACGTACTTGTGTCTATTTTGTAAATCATTTATAAAACCTGCATGTATTCTCATCCCAAAAATATTAGATTTTAAAAGTGGGACTATAACTCACTTTTACAGATTTTTACTTCGTCGGGAAGTAAGACTTGGCCACTGGTTGATTCACGAACCTATAACAATATATACATATATATATCAAAGTATGTTCAAAATATATTTACAACACTTTTAATATATTTTGATGTTTTAAGTTTATTAAGTCAGCTGTCCTCGTTAGTAACCTACAACTAGTTGTCCACAGTTAGATGTACAGAAATAAATCGATAAATATTATCTTGAATCAATCCACGACCCAGTGTATACGTATCTCAGTATTGATCACAACTCAAACTATATATATTTTAGAATCAACCTCAACCCTGTATAGCTAACTCCAACATTCACATATAGAGTGTCTATGGTTGTTCCGAAATATATATAGATGTGTCGACATGATAGGTCGAAACATTGTATACGTGTCTATGGTATCTCAAGATTACATAATATATAATACAAGTTGATTAAGTTATGGTTGGAATAGATTTGTTACCAATTTTCACGTAGCTAAAATGAGAAAAATTATCCAATCTTGTTTTACCCATAACTTCTTCATTTTAAATCCGTTTTGAGTGAATCAAATTGCTATGGTTTCATATTGAACTCTATTTTATGAATCTAAACAAAAACAGTATAGGTTTATAGTCGGAAAAATAAGTTACAAGTCGTTTTTGTAAAGGTAGTCATTTCAGTCGAAAGAACGACGTCTAGATGACCATTTTAGAAAACATACTTCCACTTTGAGTTTAACCATAATTTTTGGATATAGTTTCATGTTCATAATAAAAATCATTTTCTCAGAATAACAACTTTTAAATCAAAGTTTATCATAGTTTTTAATTAACTAACCCAAAACAGCCCGCGGTGTTACTACGACGGCGTAAATCCGGTTTTACGGTGTTTTTCGTGTTTCCAGGTTTTAAATCATTAAGTTAGCATATCATATAGATATAGAACATGTGTTTAGTTGATTTTAAAAGTCAAGTTAGAAGGATTAACTTTTGTTTGCGAACAAGTTTAGAATTAACTAAACTATGTTCTAGTGATTACAAGTTTAAACCTTCGAATAAGATAGCTTTATATGTATGAATCGAATGATGTTATGAACATCATTACTACCTTAATTTCCTTAGATAAACCTACTGGAAAAGAGAAAAATGGATCTAGCTTCAATGGATCCTTGGATGGCTCAAAGTTCTTGAAGCAAAATCATGACACGAAAACAAGTTCAAGTAAGATCATCACTTGAAATAAGATTGTTATAGTTATAGAAATTGAACCAAAGTTTGAATATGATTATTACCTTGTATTAGAATGATAACCTACTGTAAGAAACAAAGATTTCTTGAGGTTGGATGATCACCTTACAAGATTGGAAGTGAGCTAACAAACTTGAAAGTATTCTTGATTTTATGAAACTAGAACTTTTGGAATTTATGAAGAACACTTAGAACTTGAAGATAGAACTTGAGAGAGTTCAATTAGATGAAGAAAATTGAAGAATGAAAGTGTTTGTAGGTGTTTTTGGTCGTTGGTGTATGGATTAGATATAAAGGATATGTAATTTTGTTTTCATGTAAATAAGTCATGAATGATTACTCATATTTTTGTAATCTTATGAGATATTTCATGCTAGTTGCCAAATGATGGTTCCCACATGTGTTAGGTGACTCACATGGGCTGCTAAGAGCTGATCATTGGAGTGTATATACCAATAGTACATACATTTAAAAGCTGTGTATTGTACGAGTACGAATACGGGTGCATACGAGTAGAATTGTTGATGAAACTGAACGAGGATGTAATTGTAAGCATTTTTGTTAAGTAGAAGTATTTTGATAAGTGTATTGAAGTCTTTCAAAAGTGTATAAATACATATTAAAACACTACATGTATATACATTTTAACTGAGTCGTTAAGTCATCGTTAGTCGTTACATGTAAGTGTTGTTTTGAAACCTTTAGGTTAACGATCTTGTTAAATGTTGTTAACCCAATGTTTATAATATCAAATGAGATTTTAAATTATTATATTATCATGATATTATCATGTATGAATATCACTTAATATGATATATATACATTAAATGTCTTTACAACGATAATCGTTACATATATGTCTCGTTTAAAAATCATTAAGTTAGTAGTCTTGTTTTTACATATGTAGTTCATTGTTAATATACTTAATGATATGTTTACTTATCATAGTATCATGTTAACTATATATATATCCATTATATGTCATCATATAGTTTTTACAAGTTTTAACGTTCGTGAATCACCGGTCAACTTGGGTGGTCAATTGTCTATATGAAACATATTTCAATTAATCAAGTCTTAACAAGTTTGATTGCTTAACATGTTGGAAACATTTAATCATGTAAATATCAATCTCAATTAATATATATAAACATGGAAAAGTTCGGGTCACTACAGTACCTACCCGTTAAATAAATTTCGTCCCGAAATTTTAAGCTGTTGAAGGTGTTGACGAATCTTCTGGAAATAGATGCGGGTATTTCTTCTTCATCTGATCTTCACGCTCCCAGGTGAACTCGGGTCCTCTACGAGCATTCCATCGAACCTTAACAATTGGTATCTTGTTTTGCTTAAGTCTTTTAACCTCACGATCCATTATTTCGACGGGTTCTTCGATGAATTGAAGTTTTTCGTTGATTTGGATTTCATCTAACGGAATAGTGAGATCTTCTTTAGAAAAACATTTCTTTAAATTCGAGACGTGGAAAGTGTTATGTACAGCCGCGAGTTGTTGAGGTAACTCTAGTCGGTAAGCTACTGGTCCGACACGATCAATAATCTTGAATGGTCCAATATACCTTGGATTTAATTTCCCTCGTTTACCAAATCGAACAACGCCTTTCCAAGGTGCAACTTTAAGCATGACCATCTCTCCAATTTCAAATTCTATATCTTTTCTTTTAATGTCAGCGTAGCTCTTTTGTCGACTTTGGGCGGTTTTCAACCGTTGTTGAATTTGGATGATCTTCTCGGTAGTTTCTTGTATAATCTCTGGACCCGTAATCTGTCTATCCCCCACCTCACTCCAACAAATCGGAGACCTGCACTTTCTACCATAAAGTGCTTCAAACGGCGCCATCTCAATGCTTGAATGGTAGCTGTTGTTGTAGGAAAATTCTGCTAACGGTAGATGTCGATCCCAACTGTTTCCGAAATCAATAACACATGCTCGTAGCATGTCTTCAAGTGTTTGTATCGTCCTTTCGCTCTGCCCATCAGTTTGTGGATGATAGGCAGTACTCATGTCTAGACGAGTTCCTAATGCTTGCTGTAATGTCTGCCAGAATCTTGAAATAAATCTGCCATCCCTATCAGAGATAATAGAGATTGGTATTCCATGTCTGGAGACGACTTCCTTCAAATACAGTCGTGCTAACTTCTCCATCTTGTCATCTTCTCTTATTGGTAGGAAGTGTGCTGATTTGGTGAGACGATCAACTATTACCCAAATAGTATCAAAACCACTTGCAGTCCTTGGCAATTTAGTGATGAAATCCATGGTAATGTTTTCCCATTTCCATTCCGGGATTTCGGGTTGTTGAAGTAGACCTGATGGTTTCTGATGCTCAGCTTTGACCTTAGAACACGTCAAACATTCTCCTACGTATTTAGCAACATCGGCTTTCATACCCGGCCACCAAAAATGTTTCTTGAGATCCTTGTACATCTTCCCCGTTCCAGGATGTATTGAGTATCTGGTTTTATGAGCTTCTCTAAGTACCATTTCTCTCATATCTCCAAATTTTGGTACCCAAATCCTTTCAGCCCTATACCGGGTTCCGTCTTCCCGAATATTAAGATGCTTCTCCGATCCTTTGGGTATTTCATCCTTTAAATTTCCCTCTTTTAAAACTCCTTGTTGCGCCTCCTTTATTTGAGTAGTAATGTTATTATGAATCATTATATTCATAGATTTTACTCGAATGGGTTCTCTGTCCTTCCTGCTCAAGGCATCGGCTACCACATTTGCCTTCCCCGGGTGGTAACGAATCTCAAAGTCGTAATCATTCAATAATTCAATCCACCTACGCTGCCTCATATTCAGTTGTTTCTGATTAAATATGTGTTGAAGACTTTTGTGGTCGGTATATATAATACTTTTGACCCCATATAAGTAGTGCCTCCAAGTCTTTAATGCAAAAACAACCGCGCCTAATTCCAAATCATGCGTCGTATAATTTTGTTCGTGAATCTTCAATTGTCTAGACGCATAAGCAATCACCTTCGTTCGTTGCATTAATACACAACCGAGACCTTGCTTTGATGCATCACAATAAATCACAAAATCATCATTCCCTTCAGGCAATGACAATATAGGTGCCGTAGTTAGCTTTTTCTTCAATAACTGAAACGCTTTCTCTTGTTCATCATTCCATTCAAATTTCTTCCCTTTATGCGTTAATGCAGTCAAGGGTTTTGCTATTCTGGAAAAGTCTTGGATGAACCTTCTGTAGTAACCAGCTAGTCCTAAAAACTGGCGTATGTGTTTCGGAGTTTTCGGGGTTTCCCACTTTTCAACAGTTTCTATCTTTGCCGGATCCACCTTAATACCTTCTTTGTTCACTATGTGACCGAGGAATTGAACTTCTTCCAACCAAAATGCACACTTTGAAAACTTAGCGTACAATTCTTCCTTCCTCAATACTTCTAACACCTTTCTCAAATGTTCACCGTGTTCTTGGTCATTCTTTGAGTAAATAAGTATGTCATCAATGAAAACAATGACAAACTTGTCAAGGTATGGTCCACACACTCGGTTCATAAGGTCCATGAACACAGTTGGTGCATTAGTTAAACCAAACGGCATGACCATAAACTCGTAATGACCGTAACGTGTTCTGAAAGCAGTCTTTGGAATATCATCTTCTTTCACCCGCATTTGATGATACCCGGAACGTAAGTCAATCTTTGAATAAACAGACGAGCCTTGTAGTTGATCAAATAAGTCGTCGATTCTCGGTAGTGGGTAGCGGTTCTTGATGGTAAGTTTGTTCAACTCTCGGTAGTCGATACACAACCTGAATGTACCATCTTTCTTCTTGACAAACAAAACAGGAGCTCCCCACGGTGATGTGCTTGGTCGAATGAAACCACGCTCTAAAAGTTCTTGTAATTGGCTTTGCAGTTCTTTCATCTCGCTGGGTGCGAGTCTGTAAGGAGCACGAGCTATTGGTGCAGCTCCTGGTACAAGATCTATTTGAAATTCAACGGATCGATGTGGGGGTAATCCCGGTAATTCTTTCGGAAATACATCGGGAAATTCTTTTGCAATGGGAACATCATTGATGCTCTTTTCTTCAGTTTGTACTTTCTCGACGTGTGCTAGAACAGCATAGCAACCTTTTCTTATTAGTTTTTGTGCCTTCAAATTACTAATAAGATGTAGCTTCGTGTTGCCCTTTTCTCCGTACACCATTAAGGGTTTTCCTTTTTCTCGTATAATGCGAATTGCATTTTTGTAACAAACGATCTCCGCTTTCACTTCTTTCAACCAGTCCATACCGATTATCACATCAAAACTCCCTAACTCTACTGGTATCAAATCAATCTTAAATGTTTCGCTAACCAGTTTAATTTCTCGATTCCGACATATATTATCTGCTGAAATTAATTTACCATTTGCTAATTCGAGTAAAAATTTACTATCCAAAGGCGTCAATGGACAACTTAATTTAGCACAAAAATCTCTACTCATATAGCTTCTATCCGCACCCGAATCAAATAAAACGTAAGCAGATTTATTGTCAATAAGAAACGTACCCGTAACAAGCTCCGGGTCTTCCTGTGCCTCTACCGCATTAATATTGAAAACTCTTCCACGGCCTTGTCCATTCGTGTTCTCCTGGTTCGGGCAATTTCTAATAATGTGGCCTGGTTTTCCACATTTATAACAAACTACATTGGCATAACTTGCTCCGACACTACTTGCTCCGCCATTACTCGTTCCGACACCATTTGTTCCTTTTGTTCTATTAATCCCTGGTCTGTAGACCTCACACTTCGCCGCGCTATGACCATTTCTTTTACACTTGTTGCAAAATTTGGTGCAGAACCCCGAGTGATTCTTTTCACACCTTTGGCATAGCTGCTTCTGATTGTTGTTATTGTTGCGGTTATTATTGTTGTTGGGATGATTGTTGTAGTTGCTGTTGTTGTTGTTGTTGTTGTTGGGCCGTTTGTTGTAGTTGCGGTTGATGTTGCGATTGTTGGGATAATTGTTGCGATTATTGTTGTAATTGCTGTTGTTGTTGTATTGGTGATTCTTATCACCGTTTTCCTCCCACTTTCTTTTGACTTGCTTCACATTGGCCTCTTCAGCAGTCTGTTCTTTAATTCTTTCTTCAATCTGGTTCACTAGTTTGTGAGCCATTCTACATGCCTGTTGTATGGAGGCGGGCTCGTGTGAACTTATATCTTCTTGGATTCTTTCCGGTAATCCTTTCACAAACGCGTCGATCTTCTCTTCCTCATCTTCGAATGCTCCCGGACACAATAGGCACAATTCTGTGAATCGTCTTTCGTACGTGGTAATATCAAATCCTTGGGTTCGTAACCCTCTAAGTTCTGTCTTGAGCTTATTAACCTCGGTTCTGGGACGGTACTTCTCGTTCATCAAGTGCTTGAATGCTGACCACGGTAGTGCGTACGCATCATCTTGTCCCACTTGCTCTAGATAGGTATTCCACCATGTTAACGCAGAACCTGTGAAGGTATGCGTAGCGTACTTCACTTTGTCCTCTTCAGTACACTTACTTATGGCAAACACCGATTCAACCTTCTCGGTCCACCGTTTCAATCCGATCGGTCCTTCGGTTCCATCAAATTCCAAAGGTTTGCAGGCAGTGAATTCTTTGTAGGTGCATCCTACACGATTTCCTGTACTGCTAGATCCAAGGTTATTGTTGGTATGTAGCGCAGCCTGTACTGTGGCTATGTTTGAAGCTAGAAAAGTACGGAATTCCTCTTCATTCATATTTACGGTGTGTCGAGTAGTCGGTGCCATTTCCTTCAAAATAGTTAAATGGAACAAGTTAATCATACAGAATATTAAGAGTAGTTAATAGTATTTCGTAGCATAATATGAACTCATTTATAAAAGCTTTTTCTTCATATTAGCGTTTTATAAGTTTAAATTCGGGTAGTACCTACCCGTTAAGTTCATACTTAGTAGCTAATATACAATTCAACTACTACAATTCTATATGAAAAACTGATTGTAATAATATTTCGCGTTCAAACTTTTATACAATATTTTACAAACTTACAATACCTCTTATTTTACATAAAGCATGAAATATAGCACACAATAACTTTGATACAAGATAGTTGTGAAGACAATTCTAGCTAGTACACAAGTCGTTCGGCAAAGGCAATAAAGACACGTAATTCATACGTCCAGAAACAAGTCATGCATTCTGGTTTTACTAGGACTACTTCCCATCCTTGGTCTTGTGCAATATAACCGTTATGGCCGTTGATAAGACAGCGTGTTGTAACGTCATCAAAGGGACGAGGGTTACGTAATGTCCAACAGTCCCGTAATAATCTAAAAACCTCATTTCTTACCCCAATTACCGACTCCGTCACTTGTGGAAACGTTTTGTTTAATAGTTGTAGCCTGATGTTCTTGTTCTCACTTTGGTGAGAAGCGAACATTACTAATCCGTAAGCATAACATGCTTCTTTATGTTGCATGTTAGCCGCTTTTTCTAAATCACGAAGTCCAATATTCGGATATATTGAGTCAAAATAATTTCTTAACCCGTTGCGTAAAATAGCATTTGGGTTCCCCGCAATATATGAGTCAAAGTAAACACATCGTAACTTATGGGTTTCCCAATGTGATATCCCCCATCTTTCAAACGAAAGTCTCTTATAAACCAAGACATTCTTGGAACGTTCTTCGAATGTCTTACAAACTGATCTCGCCTTAAATAGTTGTGCCGAAGAATTCTGGCCGACTCTAGACAAGATTTCATCAATCATGTCTCCGGGTAGGTCTCTTAAAATATTGGGTTGTCTATCCATTTTGTGTTTTTAAACTGTAAAATAGACAAGAGTTAGATTCATAAAAAAATACTTATTAATACAAACAATTTTTACATATATCATAAAGCATAAGAACACTATATTACATATATTACACCACACGAATACAACTATCTTATTCCGACTCGCTCGTTTCTTCTTCTTCGGTTTTGGTTCGTTTTGCCAAGTTTCTAGGGATATATGATGTTCCCCTAATACGAGCCGTCGTTGTCCACATTGGTTTAGAAAAACCTGGTGGTTTAGAGGTTCCCGGGTCATTGTTACAACTTAAGGACTTCGGGGGTTGACGATACATATAAAGTTCATCGGGGTTGGAATTAGATTTCTCTATTTTTATGCCCTTTCCCTTATTATTTTCTTTTGCCTTTTTAAATTCAGTTGGGGTAATTTCTATAACATCATCGGAATTCTCGTCGGAATCCGATTCATCGGAGAATTGGTAATCCTCCCAATATTTTGCTTCCTTGGCGGAAACACCATTGACCATAATTAACTTTGGTCGGTTGGTTGAGGATTTTCTTTTACTTAACCGTTTTATTATTTCCCCCACCGGTTCTATTTCTTCATCCGGTTCCGATTCTTCTTCCGGTTCCGATTCTTCTTCCGGTTCCGACTCTTCTTCCGGTTCCTCTTCGGGAACTTGTGAATCAGTCCACAAATCATTCCAATTTACATTTGACTCTTCATTATTATTAGGTGAGTCAATGGGACTTGTTCTAGAGGTAGACATCTATCACATAATATCAAACACGTTAAGAGATTAATATATCACATAATATTCATATGTTAAAAATATATAGTTTCCAACAAAAATGTTAAGCAATCATTTTTAAAGAAAACACGGTCGAAGTCCAGACTCACTAATGCATCCTAACAAACTCGATAAGACACACTAATGCAAATTTTCTGGTTCTCTAAGACCAACGCTCTGATACCAACTGAAATGTCCCGTTCTTATTGATTAAAAACGTTCCATATTAATTGATTTCGTTGCGAGGTTTTGACCTCTATATGAGACGTTTTTCAAAGACTGCATTCATTTTTAAAACAAACCATAACCTTTATTTCATAAATAAAGGTTTAAAAAGCTTTACGTAGATTATCAAATAATGATAATCTAAAATATCCTGTTTACACACGACCATTACATAATGGTTTACAATACAAATATGTTACATCGAAATCAGTTTCTTGAATGCAGTTTTTACACAATATCATACAAACATGGACTCCAAATCTTGTCCTTATTTTAGTATGCAACAGCGGAAGCTCTTAATATTCACCTGAGAATAAACATGCTTTAAACGTCAACAAAAATGTTGGTGAGTTATAGGTTTAACCTATATATATCAAATCGTAACAATAGACCACAAGATTTCATATTTCAATACACATCCCATACATAGAGATAAAAATCATTCATATGGTGAACACCTGGTAACCGACAATAACAAGATGCATATATAAGAATATCCCCATCATTCCGGGACACCCTTCGGATATGATATAAATTTCGAAGTACTAAAGCATCCGGTACTT
This sequence comes from Rutidosis leptorrhynchoides, assembly GCF_046630445.1. Taxonomy (NCBI): domain Eukaryota; kingdom Viridiplantae; phylum Streptophyta; class Magnoliopsida; order Asterales; family Asteraceae; genus Rutidosis; species Rutidosis leptorrhynchoides. Next base: position 209,233,469 of record NC_092340.1, read on the forward strand.
TGGATGGGGTTTGTTAGGCCCAATAGATCTATCTTTAGGATTCGCGTCAATTAGGGTGTCTGTTCCCTAATTCTTAGATTACCAGACTTAATAAAAAGGGGCATATTCGATTTCGATAATTCAACCATAGAATGTAGTTTCACGTACTTGTGTCTATTTTGTAAATCATTTATAAAACCTGCATGTATTCTCATCCCAAAAATATTAGATTTTAAAAGTGGGACTATAACTCACTTTCATAGATTTTTACTTCGTCGGGAAGTAAGACTTGGCCACTGTTGATTCACGAACCTATAACAATATATACATATATATTAAAGTATGTTCAAAATATATTTACAACACTTTTAATATATTTTGATGTTTTAAGTTTATTAAGTCAGCTGTCCTCATTAGTAACCTATAACTAGTTGTCCACAGTTAGATGTACAGAAATAAATCGATAAATATTATCTTGAATCAATCCACGACCCAGTGTATACGTATCTCAGTATTGATCACAACTCAAACTATATATATTTTGGAATCAACCTCAACCCTGTATAGCTAACTCCAACATTCACATATAGAGTGTCTATGGTTGTTCCGAAATATATATAGATGTGTCGACATGATAGGTCGAAACATTGTATACGTGTCTATGGTATCTCAAGATTACATAATATACAATACAAGTTGATTAAGTTATGGTTGGAATAGATTTGTTACCAATTTTCACGTAGCTAAAATGAGAAAAATTATCCAATCTTGTTTTACCCATAACTTCTTCATTTTAAATCCGTTTTGAGTGAATCAAATTGCTATGGTTTCATATTGAACTCTATTTTATGAATCTAAACAGAAAAAGTATAGGTTTATAGTCGGAAAAATAAGTTACAAGTCGTTTTTGTAAAGGTAGTCATTTCAGTCGAAAGAACGACGTCTAGATGACCATTTTAGAAAACATACTTCCACTTTGAGTTTAACCATAATTTATAGATATAGTTTCATGTTCATAATAAAAATCATTTTCTCAGAATAACAACTTTTAAATCAAAGTTTATCATAGTTTTTAATTAACTAACCCAAAACAGCCCGCGGTGTTACTACGACGGCGTAAATCCGGTTTTACGGTGTTTTTCGTGTTTCCAGGTTTTTAAATCATTAAGTTAGCATATCATATAGATATAGAACATGTGTTTAGTTGATTTTAAAAGTCAAGTTAGAAGGATTAACTTTTGTTTGCGAACAAGTTTAGAATTAACTAAACTATGTTCTAGTGATTACAAGTTTAAACCTTCGAATAAGATAGCTTTATATGTATGAATCGAATGATGTTATGAACATCATTACTACCTTAATTTCCTTGGATAAACCTACTGGAAAAGAGAAAAATGGATCTAGCTTCAATGGATCCTTGGATGGCTCGAAGTTCTTGAAGCAGAATCGTGACACGAAAACAAGTTCAAGTAAGATCATCACTTGAAATAAGATTGTTATAGTTATAGAAATTGAACCAAAGTTTGAATATGATTATTACCTTGTATTAGAATGATAACCTACTGTAAGAAACAAAGATTTCTTGAGGTTGGATGATCACCTTACAATATTGGAAGTGAGCTAGCAAACTTGAAAGTATTCTTGATTTTATGAAACTAGAACTTTTGGAATTTATGAAGAACACTTAGAACTTGAAGATAGAACTTGAGAGAGATCAATTAGATGAAGAAAATTGAAGAATGAAAGTGTTTGTAGGTGTTTTTGGTCGTTGGTGTATGGATTAGATATAAAGGATATGTAATTTTGTTTTCATGTAAATAAGTCATGAATGATTACTCATATTTTTGTAATTTTATGAGATATTTCATGCTAGTTGCCAAATGATGGTTCCCACATGTGTTAGGTGACTCACATGGGCTGCTAAGAGCTGATCATTGGAGTGTATATACCAATAGTACATACATCTAAAAGCTGTGTATTGTACGAGTACGAATACGGGTGCATACGAGTAGAATTGTTGATGAAACTGAACGAGGATGTAATTGTAAGCATTTTTGTTAAGTAGAAGTATTTTGATAAGTGTATTGAAGTCTTTCAAAAGTGTATAAATACATATTAAAACACTACATGTATATACATTTTAACTGAGTCGTTAAGTCATCGTTAGTCGTTACATGTAAGTGTTGTTTTGAAACCTTTAGGTTAACGATCTTGTTAAATGTTGTTAACCCAATGTTTATAATATCAAATGAGATTTTAAATTATTATATTATCATGATATTATCATGTATGAATATCTCTTAATATGATATATATACATTAAATGTCTTTACAACGATAATCATTACATATATGTCTCGTTTAAAAATCATTAAGTTAGTAGTCTTGTTTTTACATATGTAGTTCATTGTTAATACACTTTATGATATGTTTTCTTATCATAGTATCATGTTAACTATATATATATATCCATATATATGTCATCATATAGTTTTTACAAGTTTTAACGTTCGTGAATCACCGATCAACTTGGGTGGTCAATTGTCTATATGAAACATATTTCAATTAATCAAGTCTTAACAAGTTTGATTGCTTAACATGTTGGAAACATTTAATCATGTAAATATCAATCTCAATTAATATATATAAACATGGAAAAGTTCGGGTCACTACAGATGGCTCGAAGTTCTTGAAGCAGAATCATGACACGACAACAAGTTCAAGTAAGATCATCACTTGAAATAAGATTGTTATAGTTATAGAAATTGAACCAAAGTTTGAATATGATTATTACCTTGTATTAGAATGATAACCTACTGTAAGAAACAAAGATTTCTTGAGGTTGGATGATCACCTTACAAGATTGGAAGTGAGCTAGCAAACTTGAAAGTATTCTTGATTTTATGAAACTAGAACTTTTGGAATTTATGAAGAACACTTAGAACTTGAAGATAGAAGTTGAGAGAGATCAATTAGATGAAGAAAATTGAAGAATGAAAGTGTTTGTAGGTGTTTTTGGTCATTGGTGTATGGATTAGATATAAAGGATATGTTATTTTATTTTCATGTAAATAAGTCATGAATGATTACTCATATTTTTGTAATTTTATGAGATATTTCATGCTAGTTGCCAAATGATGGTTCCCACATGTGTTAGGTGACTCACATGGGCTGCTAAGAGCTGATCATTGGAGTGTATATACCAATAGTACATACATCTAAAAGCTGTGTATTGTACGAGTACGAATACGGGTGCATACGAGTAGAATTGTTGATGAAACTGAACGAGGATGTAATTGTAAGCATTTTTGTTAAGTAGAAGTATTTTGATAAGTGTCTTGAAGTCTTTCAAAAGTGTATGAATACATATTGAAACACTACATGTATATACATTTTAACTGAGTCGTTAAGTCATCGTTAGTCGTTACATGTAAATGTTGTTTTGAAACCTTTAGGTTAACGATCTTGTTAAATGTTGTTAACCCAATGTTTATAATATCAAAAGAGATTTTAAATTATTATATTATCATGATATTATGATGTACGAATATCTCTTAATATGATATATATACATTAAATGTCGTTACAACGATAATCGTTACATATATGTCTCGTTTCAAAATCATTAAGTTAGTAGTCTTGTTTTTACATATGTAGTTCATTGTTAATATAATTAATGATATGTTTACTTATCATAATATCATTTTAACTATATATATAACCATATATATGTCATCATATAGTTTTTACAAGTTTTAACGTTCGTGAATCACCGGTCAACTTGGGTGGTCAATTGTCTATATGAAACCTATTTCAATTAATCAAGTCTTAACAAGTTTGATTGCTTAACATGTTGGAAACACTTAATCATGTAAATATCAATCTCAATTAATATATATAAACATGGAAAAGTTCGGGTCACTACACTTAACCTCTATATGATACATTTTACAAACATTGCATTCGTTTTTGAAAAGACAATCTTTCATTACATCGAAAGTTGACGGCATGCATACCATTTCATAATATATCTATCTATAATTGACTTAATAATAATCTTGATGAACTCAACGACTTGAATGCAACGTCTTTTGAAATATGTCATGAATGACTCCAAGTAATATCTCTTAAATGAGCAAATGCACAGCGGAAGATTTCTTTCGTACCTGAGAATAAACATGCTTTCAAGTGTCAACCAAAAGGTTGGTGAGTTCATTAGTTTATCATAAATAATCATTTCATAACTTTTAATAGACCACAAGATTTCATATTTCCATTTCTCATAAACATACGTCCCATACATAGAGACAAAATAATCATTCATATGGATTGAACAACTGGTAACCGACATTCACAAGATGCATATTAGAATATCCCCATCATTCCGGGATCCTCCTTCGGACATGATATAAATTTCGAAGTACTAAAGCATCCGGTACTTTGGATGGGGCTTGTTGGGCCCGATAGATCTATCTTTAGAGTTCGCGTCAATTAGGGTGTCTGTTCCCTAATTCTTAGATTACCAGACTATATAAAAAGGGCATATTCGATTAGATAATCCAACCATAGAATGTAGTTTTGATTACTTGTGTCTATTTCGTAAAGCGTTTATAAAAGCAGCGCATGTATTCTCAGTCCCAAAAATATATATTGCAAAAGCATTTAAAAAGGGAATCATGAAACTCACCTATTGTATTTTGTAGTAAAAATACATAATACGACATTGAACAATTGTAGGGTTGGCCTCGGATTCACGAACCTATATCATTTATATATATATTAACACATATAATGGTAATCGAGCAAGTTATGTATTGTTATTAATTTTTATTTTAGTAATTTGTATGTTTCATTAATAACTAAATTAACTATATTTCTTTTATATACTTTAGGTAAATAGTTAGTATTTATTATGAAAATATTAATGTTGTTATGTGATAAGTTTTAAATATATTCTTATATAGCTATTTATTTAGTAAAATAATATCAATAATAATAAATAAAAATTTGTATCTTTTTATGATGATGATAATAATAATAATAATAATAATAATAATAATAATAAAAACAATAAAAATAATAATAATAAGAGTATGAGTAATAACTACCTCAAAGGAGTAGTCCTTATAAAAATGCCCAAGTCCGGGTTTGAACCCGCGATGTCCCGCTAACCCGATAACATCCTTAACCATTACTCCATTTGTGATTTCCTAATATAACACGGATCCAAATTGTTTTAACCCACAATTAAATTTTCTAGAAAAAAACTCATTTACTTATTCATCATCTTTATTTTTGACCATTACATCATCGTGAATCATAATCGTGTATCATCATTGTGACTCATTACGATTATCATATTCATTATAACCTCATTATCATCATCTAGTAACTATAATCATCATCACATCCATGATCATCATCACCATTACAATTATTCATCCTAATTCCCAGATCATTCTTATTACTACCATATACGTCATCACCATTTATATTCGAACATTATCAACCTAATCAACACCGTTATAATTCGTCCCGTCATCATCATCTATCATTATCAATCCTAATCCTAATCACCATCTCTTAATCATCATTATCATACATAAACCGTATTCATCATCATGTCCTAATTTTTCTCATCCTTTTTATCAATTCAACCTCTTGATACAAAGTGGATCAAATGTTTGAGCCCAAATCCTATATCCCAAACCCACTAATCAAAACAAAACCCAAGAGAGAAAATGATTTGGCCGTTTAACTATTTTTTTTATCAAGAATCGTTGGTGTATTTTATTCTTGAACAGACACAATCAAGTTGCATCTATCTTTTATGCTTCAATCACAGCCACCATATTAAAATAATATTGCACGCCACTTTATGGGATCCACTTTGGTCGACCATGTGCTAATTTGTTCCACAATTTTGTTTGATAATGCATTATATACATATTTTACATCCAAGTTGTTAAAACTTTAATAAAGTGAACAAATACCATCGTTATCTGCTTGTTGTAACAGGAAGAAGAAAATAACAGCCCACGAAATTTGCAGATTGATTTTCGAAGTTGACAGTTGAACCATAAATAAAGTGATGCGTGATTATGACTTTTAAAATGCAGTTTAGAACAAGCTTTCTTCACCCAACAGATCTGAAACTAAACACCCAATTGGTAACAGTAACAGCCCCAAAACAGAGTATAAAACTCTGAAATAAGAACACAAGGATAGAGAATCTAAACCCTTAATTGATAAAGATACCACCACAATTAGAGATCTAGAAACACTCCAAATCTTCAACTACAGCTGATAAAGATTCCACCACAACTATAATATCAGATATGAAGATTTGAATTTCACCACAATGTTTGATAAAGTAACACCACAAACACTGATAAAGAAACCACTCTTAGCCACCGGAATCAAAGATTCGTAAAGACACAGAGATTTTGTAAATAGATAAGCTCTATCAAACTTTTCATTCAATCATTAACCAAGTTTTACAATTACAAGAACTCTCTATTTATAGTAGAAGCTTAACAGCTATTTTCTAAATAAGACAAAAACATAAAAAGGAAATGGAGACAAAAAAGGACAAACAATTACAAATTAGCCAATAAGAATAAAGGACACAATCTGCAAAAAGCCTGCCATTTGTTAGTGCTCCTTCCCATGATAAAAGCATCCAATGATAAATGGGAGTCTTCCTTGGATAGCTAACATTCTTCTAGAACAGCCACACACGTGTTAAGCACATGACCTGACCGGTTTATTGAAAAGCAGAAGTAAACTTTGAATTGTATCAGCAAGTTGGCCATTCAGACAGAAAATAGCATCGCGTGCTGGTTGTACTAGAGTTTCGTGTGCTGGTTGAACTAAAATTCTTTAGCTGGTTGAACTAGCTGGTTCGCCTAAGCATAACTTTGCTGGTTCGATTTGCTGGTTACCCGGCTGAGTGAATTAAAGCTTTACTGGCTGAACTAAACTCATTTACTGGTCCGGCTAGCTGGTTCTTCTTCGTTGCTGGCTTGCCTTCAACTATCAAAAACTTTATTCATGAAAACATAACTACTTCAGTTTAAGGACTGAAGTAGGGTCACCCCTGAGCTTCTTGAACCAGCTCCAAAAACACTTAGATGATACGAAATAGATGGCAACACGACCATTGCTTGGCCTGATTCGGGTGTAACATCTTTTGAGCTCGAGCTGGCTGTGTTGCTGGTTACATTGCCCAGCTCACCCGCATCATCCTCTCCCTCTAAAAAGGAACTTGACCTCAAGTTCTCGAGGTTGTCATCTTCCAAGTAGGGCATCAAATCACCAACATTAAAAGTGCTATACACAGCAGTATCACCAGGCAGCTCGACCTTGTAAGCATTATCACCAACTTTTTCCAACACTTTAAATGGACCCTCAGCTCTTGGCATCAGCTTGTTCTTCCTTTTTGCTGGGAACCTTTCCTTAGATGAATCCAAACAAGATCACCAGGAACAAAAGTGGGCTGCTTTCTGTGCTGGTTAGCTTTAGCCTTGTATTGCTGGTTGGTCTTCTCAATTTTGGCCGTCACTTGCTCATACAGCTTCTTCATTTCTTTGGCCTTTGCTACTGCATCAACACTTACCTTAGGCTCAATTGCAACAGGAATCAGATCAATGGGTGTGAGTGGATTTGCACCATAGCAGATTTCAAATGGTGATTTTCCTGTGGAGTAATTAGGGGCTCTGTTAAAAGCAAATTCAGCTTGAGCAGGCTTCAAATCCCACTCCTTCAAACTTTTCTTCACAAGTGCCCTTAGCAACATTCCCACAGTTCTATTGGTAACTTCAGTTTGACCATCAGTTTGGGGATGGTGAGAAGTGCTGAATAAAAGCTTTGTTCCAAGCAGCTTCCATAATGTCTTCCAAAAATAGCTTAAGAACTTTGTATCTCGATCAGACACAATGGTTTTGGGAACTCCATGAAGACGAACAATTTCTTTGAAGAATAAAGTAGCAACAACAGTAGCATCATTGGTTTTGTTGCAGGCTATGAAATGAGCCATCTTTGAAAACCTGTCAACAACAACCATAATAGAATCTTTGCCTCGCTGAGTCCTTGGTAAAGCAACAATGAAATCCATGCTCAAATCTTCCCATGGCTGGTTAGGAACAGGAAGAGGAGTATATAAACCCTTGTGAAAAGTTGACTTAGCTTGACAGCAGGTAGCACAACGATTAATCACAGCTTTGACATCTTTATCCATACATGGCCAGTAGAAGTGTTCACTTAGGATATCCAATGTCTTGTTAATCCCAAAATGACCAGCTAAACCACCTCCATGTGCTTCTCTAATCAGCAACTCCCTGATTGAATCTTTTGGGATGCACAATCTGCTGCCCTTGAATAGAAAACCATCTTGCTCAATATAATCTCTTTTGGACTCAGCAGGAGAACAGTTCAAAATAGGAGCAAAGTCTGGATCAGCTTCATATAACTCCTTAACAAATGAAAATCCAAGAACTCTAGCTTCCAGAATTGACAACAAAGAATATCTTCTTGAAAGAGCATCAGCAACAACATTAGAAGTACCAGCCTTGTGTTTAGACACAAAGGAGTACATCTGCAAGAATTCAACCCATTTTGCATGCCTTGGATTTAATTTGTGCTGCCCATTAATGTATTTTAATGCTTCATGATCAGAGAAGAGAACAAACTGCCTTGGCTTCAAATAATGTGACCAATGATCAACAGCTCGAATGATGGCATAAAACTCTTTATCATAAGTGCTATAATTCAGCTTTGACCCATTTAGCTTTTCACTGAAATAAGCTACTGGTCTTTTTCCTTGCACTAGCACAGCTCCAATGCCAACACCACTTGCATCACATTCAAGTTCAAACAACATATAAAAATTAGGCAAAGCAAGTATAGGTGCTGAACTTAGCTTCTCTTTCAATGATTCAAATGCTGATTGGGCAGAACTAGACCATTCAAATACCCCTTTCTTCATACAATCAGTAATTGGAGCAACAATTGTGGAGAAGTCTTTGATAAATCTTCTATAAAATGAAGCTAAACCATGAAAACTTCTGACTTCAGTGATGGTAGAAGGACTACGCCATGATCTGATTGCTTCCACCTTAGATGGATCCATTGAAATGCCTTCTTCAGAAACCACATATCCAAGAAACACTACTTTGCTGACAAAGAAATCACACTTCTCCAGCTTTGCATATAACTGATTCTGCCTTAATAGCTCCAATACTTTCCTCAGATGATCCAAGTGTTCTTCTTTAGTTTTTGAGTACACTAGGATGTCATCAAAGTAAACAACTACAAACTGACCAATAAGTGGCCTGAGCACTTCATTCATAAGCCTCATGAATGTGCTGGGTGCATTAGACAACCCAAAAGGCATAACCAACCACTCGAATAATCCACCTTTGATCTTGAAAGCTGTCTTCCATTCATCTCCTTCTTTCATTCGAATCTGATGATACCCACTTCTAAGATCAACTTTGGAAAACACACAAGAACCATGCAGCTCATCTAGCATATCATCTAATCTAGGTATGGGATACCTATACTTGATGGTGATGTTGTTAATAGCTCGGCTGTCTACACACATTCTCATAGAACCATCTTTCTTTGGAACCAGCAAAGCTGGTACTGAACAAGGACTCATGCTGGTTCTAACATATCCCTTGGCAACCAACTCATTAACTTGCTTTTCTAATTCTTTTGCTTCATGAGGGGAACATCGATAAGCTGCTTTATTAGGAAGAACAGATCTAGGTACAAGATCAATTTGATGTTCAATACCCCTGATTGGTGGTAAACCAGTAGGTAACTCAGTAGGAAACACATCAGTAAATTCGGATAACAATGGCTTTACCCTAGCTGGTATTTCATCATGCTGGTTCAACTCATCACTTTCAACCATCAGCAATAAATAAGCACCAGTACCACCCTTTAACTCAGTATCAACTTCAGCTTGAGTCATAAACAAAGTTTTATCATTCTTAACAGTAGGGTCAGCTCTAGGTATTTCACTAGGCTTTAAAGAAGTGAGGGTGATCTTCTTTCCATTCACATACAGCGAGTAAGTATTTTGATGTCCATTATGATAGACATATTTATCAAACAACCAAGGTCTACCAAGCAGCAAATGACAAGCATCCATAGGAATAACATCACAAGTAATCTCATCTTGATAAACAGTACCAATAGAAAATGGAACAGTAACTTGGCGAGTAACCTTTACCTCACTGCCTTGGTTAAGCCATTGAAGTTTGTATGGATGAGGATGCTTCTTTGTAACCAGCTCAAGCTTTTCCACCATGTGAGCAGATGCTGCGTTTGCACAGCTGCCTCCATCAACAATCAGGCTGCACACTTTACCCTTGACTGTGCATCTTGAATGAAAGATGTTTTCTCGCTGGCTCTTATCTTCAATAGTCTCAGCTGAGTGCATTACTCTTCGAACCACTAAAAACTCTCCAATATCAGCAGCAACAAACTCTTCACTATCAGACTCATCATATGCTGGTTCAGTTTCAAAACCCCCTTCCAAATCTTCAATCTCCCTTAGTGTAAGAGCACGCTGGTTAGGACATTGAGCTTGAAAATGCCCAAATCCATGGCACTTGAAGCATTTTCTTCTATCATCTTTAGGACCAGCTACAACCTGCTCTTTGCCTTTAGATACTTTGGATGCTGCCTCGTTATGCCTAGGCAGCATAGATGATTGACCCTTCATAGGCAGCACAGCTGGCTTGGAATAAGACTTAAAATTAATTTTCTTTTTTGCTTGTTTCTCTACTTGAATAGCCAGCTTGCAAGCACTCTCAAAAGTCCATAGAGGCTGCATTTCAACTTGATCAGCAATAGAAGCATTTAAGCCTCCAACGAATCTTGCTATAGTGTGTTCTTCAGCTTCTTTAACATTTGTACGAATCTTGAGCTGCTCAAACTCTCTGATGTAATCAACAACATTCATGCTGCCTTGCTTGAGTGTATTCATCTGGATATACAGCTCTTGCTTGTAAGCTTGAGGAACAAACCTCTTTTGCATACACTCTTTTAACTTGGACCAGGTTTTGATTGTTTTCTTCCCTTCATATTGCCTTTCTTTTTTTAGATTATCATACCACATTGAAGCATACTTCTTTAATCTGATTACAGCAACTTTAAAGGCCTTTTTATCATCATAGCCTTTAACCTCCATAATTCTATCCATGGCCTGAACCCATTCAAAGTAATCTTCAGGATTAGAGGACCCTTCAAAATCAGGTGGATCTATCTTGATATCTTTCAAATCATCAGCCTTTTTCCTATGCCTTCTTCTTCTTTGTGAAGAAGCATGAGATCCATCAGTAGATTGGCTACCATCCTCAGATTCAGTACTAGAAGACACAATAGTTGTATCTCCATTTTCAGATCTAATTCTATTTCTTCTTGGAACACCATCTTCCAACAAGTTAACCATTCTTTCCATCTGATGTTGTAGAGCTTCAATAGCTCTATCTCTTCTAAGATTATGAGCTTCTTCAAGAGTCATATTCCTTGGAATATCAGCCATTTCAAATATCAGATCTGAAATAGACCTTTAGCAACAAATAGAAACCCAGATCTGAAATAAAGCTTAACAGCTCTAAAACAGAGTATGAACTGAAACAACAATAAAAATGATAAGAAAGCTTCAATTTGAACAACCTAAGCTATGATACCACTTTGATGCGTGATTATGACTTTTAAAACGCAGTTTAGAACAAGCTTTCTTCACCCAACAGATCTGAAACTAAACACCCAATTGGTAACAGTAACAGCCCCAAAACAGAGTATAAAACTCTGAAATAAGAACACAAGGATAGAGAATCTAAACCCTTAATTGATAAAGATACCACCACAATTAGAGATCTAGAAACACTCCAAATCTTCAACTACAGCTGATAAAGATTCCACCACAACTATAATATCAGATATGAAGATTTGGATTTCACCACAATGTTTGATAAAGTTGTAGTGACCCAAACTTTTCCATGTTTATATATATTAATTGAGATTGATATTTACATGATTAAATGTTTCCAACATGTTAAGCAATCAAACTTGTTAAGACTAGATTAATTGAAATATGTTTCATATAGACAATTGACCACCCAAGTTGACCGGCGATTCACGAACGTTAAAACTTGTAAAAACGACATGATGATATATATATGGATATACATATGGTTAACATGAGATTATGATAAGTAAGTATCTCCATAAGTATATTAACAATGAGTTATATACATATAAACAAGACTACTAACTTAAGGATTTCGAAACGAGACATATATGTAACGATTATCGTTGTAACGACATTTAAATGTATATATATCATATTAAGATATATTAATATATCATAATATCATGATAATATAATAATTTAACATCTCATTAGATATAATAAACAATGGGTTAACAATATTAATTGAGATCGTTAACTTAAAGGTTTCAAAACAACACTTACATGTAATGACTAACGATGACTTAACGACTCCGTTAAAATGTATATACATGTAGTGTATTTAGATGTATTAAAATACTTTTGGAAGACTTCAAGACATATATCAAAACACTCATACTTAACAAAAATGGTTACAGTTACTTTCTCATTCTTTTCTTTCATCAAGAATTCTAGTCGTATTCTTACCCGTATTATACACAGCTTCAAAACGTACTTACTATGGGTATATACCAATAGGAACTAGCATGGGATTCCACTCTTGATTATGTCATGTATGACTAATCAATTTTAACTTCTACCATGAGCTAGTCAACTAACTAGAACTCCTTTTAACCCCACTCACCACTCACCAATTAACACTCATCATTCACTCCATTTCACTTCCAAATCTCTTTCTAATTCTCTCTCAACACACCCACACTATTATGAACGTATTTTTCCAGTAGTTAATCATCATCTTCATCAAAAATCACTTCAAGAATCAAGCTATAATCATCATAGGAAGAACACTTCAAGAATACTTCAAAAATCCCTTCAAGTTTACTAATTTACTTCCAAGCTTTCTAATCCATTCCAAGTAATCATCTAAGATCAAGAAACCTTTGTTATATACAGTAGGTTATCTTTCTTATTCAAGGTAATATTCATATTCAAAGTTTGATTCAATTTCTATAACTATAAACTATCTTAATTCGAGCAAAAATCTTACTTGAACTTGTTTTTGTGTCATGATCCTACTTCAAGAACTTTCAAGCCATCCAAGATCCTTTGAAGCTAGATCATTTCTTGTCACTTCCAGTAGGTTTACCTACTAAACTTGAGGTAGTAATGATGTTCATAACATCATTCGATTCATATATATAAAACTATCTTATTCGAAGGTTTAAACTCGTAATCACTAGAACATAGTTTAGTTAATTCTAAACTTGTTCGCAAACAAAAGTTAATCCTTCTAACTTGACTTTTAAAATTAACTAAACACATGTTCTATATCTATATGATATGCTAACTTAATGATTTAAAACCTGGAAACACTAAAAACACCGTAAAACCGGATTTACGCCGTCGTAGTAACACCGCGGGCTGTTTTGGGTTAGTTAATTAAAAACTATGATAAACTTTGATTTAAAAGTTGTTATTCTGAGAAAATGATTTTTATTATGAACATGAAACTATATCCAAAAATTATGGTTAAACTCAAAGTGGAAGTATGTTTTCTAAAATAGTCATCTAGACGTCGTTCTTTCGACTGAAATGACTACCTTTACAAAAACGACTTGTAACTTATTTTTCCGACTATAAACCTATACTTTTTCTGTTTAGATTCATAAAATACAGTTCAATATGAAACCATAGCAATTTGATTCATTCAAAACGGATTTAAAATGAAGAAGTTATGGGTAAAACAAGATTGGATAATTTTTCTCATTTTAGCTACTTGAAAATTGGTAACAAATCTATTCCAACCATAACTTAATCAACTTGTATTGTATATTATGTAATCTTGAGATACCATAGACACGTATACAATGTTTCGACCTATCATGTCGACACATCTATATATATTTCGGAACAACCATAGACACTCTATATGTGAATGTTGGAGTTAGCTATACAGGGTTGAGGTTGATTCCAAAATATATATAGTTTGAGTTGTGATCAATACTGAGATACGTATACACTGGGTCGTGGATTGATTCAAGATAATATTTATTGATTTATTTCTGTACATCTAACTGTGGACAACTAGTTGTAGGTTACTAACGAGGACAGCTGACTTAATAAACTTAAAACATCAAAATATATTAAAAGTGTTGTAAATATATTTTGAACATACTTTGATATATATGTATATATTGTTATAGGTTCGTGAATCAACCAGTGGCCAAGTCTTACTTCCCGACGAAGTAAAAATCTGTGAAAGTGAGTTATAGTCCCACTTTTAAAATCTAATATTTTTGGGATGAGAATACATGCAGCTTTTATAAATGATTTACAAAATAGACACAAGTACGTGAAACTACATTCTATGGTTGAATTATCGAAATTGAATATGCCCCTTTTTATTAAGTCTGGTAATCTAAGAATTAGGGAACAGACACCTTAATTGACGCGAATCCTAAAGATAGATCTATTGGGCTTAACAAACCCCATCCAAAGTACCGGATGCTTTAGTACTTCGAAATTTATATCATATCCGAAGGGTGTCCCGGAATGATGGGGATATTCTTATATATGCATCTTGTTAATGTCGGTTACCAGGTATTCACCATATGAATGATTTTTATCTCTATGTATGGGATGTGTATTGAAATATGAAATCTTGTGGTCTATTGTTACGATTTGATATATATAGGTTAAACCTATAACTCACCAACATTTTTGTTGACGTTTAAAGCATGTTTATTCTCAGGTGAATACTAAGAGCTTCCGCTGTCGCATACTTAAATAAGGACGAGATTTGGAGTCCATGCTTGTATGATATTGTGTAAAAACTGCATTCAAGAAATTTATTTTGTTGTAACATATTTGTATTGTAAACCATTATGTAATGGTCGTGTGTAAACAGGATATTTTAGATTATCATTATTTGATAATCTACATAAAGCTTTTTAAACCTTTATTGATGAAATAAAGGTTATGGTTTGTTTTAAAATAAATGCAGTCTTTGAAAAACGTCTCATATAGAGGTCAAAACCTCGCAACGAAATCAATTAATATGGAACGTTTTTAATCAATAAGAACGGGACATTTCAGTTGGTATCAGAGCGTTGGTCTTAGAGAACCAGAATTTTGCATTAGTGTGTCTTATCTAGTTTGTTAGGATGCATTAGTGAGTCTGGACTTCGACCGTGTTTACTTGAAAAATGATTGCTTAACAAATTTTGTTGGAAACTATATATTTTTAACATGTGAATATTATGTGATATATTAATCTCTTAACGCGTTTGATATTATGTGATAGATGTCTACCTCTAGAACAAGTTCCATTGACTCACCTAATAATAATGAAGAGTCAAATGTAAATTGGAATGATTCGTGGACTGATTCACAAGTTCCCGAAGAGGAACCGGAAGAAGAGTCGGAACCGGAAGAAGAATCGGAACCGGAAGAAGAATCGGAACCGGATGAAGAAATAGAACCGGTGGGGGAAATAATAAAACGGTTAAGTAAAAGAAAATCCTCAACCAACCGACCAAGGTTAATTATGGTCAATGGTGTTTCCGCCAAGGAAGCAAAATATTGGGAGGATTACCAATTCTCCGATGAATCGGATTCCGACGAGAATTCCGATGATGTTATAGAAATTACCCCAACTGAATTTAAAAAGGCAAAAGAAAATAATAAGGGAAAGGGCATAAAAATAGAGAAATCTAATTCCAACCCCGATGAACTTTATATGTATCGTCAACCCCCGAAGTCCTTAAGTTGTAACAATGACCCGGGAACCTCTAAACCACCAGGTTTTTCTAAACCAATGTGGATAACCACGGCTCGTATTAGGGGAACATCATATATCCCTAGAAACTTGGGAAAATGAAGCAAAACCAAAGAAGAAGAAACAAGCGAGTCGGAATAAGATAGTTGTATTCGTGTGGTGTAATATATGTAATATAGTGTGCTTATGCTTTATGATATATGTAAAAATTGCTTGTATTAATAAGTATTTTTTTTATGAATCTAACTCTTGTCTATTTTACAGTATAAAAACACAAAATGGATAGACAACCCAATATTTTAAGAGACCTACCCGGAGACATGATTGATGAAATCTTGTCTAGAGTTGGTCAGAATTCTTCGGCACAACTATTTAAGGCGAGATCAGTTTGTAAGACATTCGAAGAACGTTCCAAGAATACCTTCGTTCAAAAGATGGGGGATATCACATTGGGAAATCCATAAGTTACGATGTGTTTACTTTGACGCATATATTGCGGGGAACCCAAATGCTATTTTACGCAATGGGTTAAGAAATTATTTTGACTCAATATATCCGAATATTGGACTTCGTGATTTAGAAAAAGTGGCTAACATGCAACATAAAGAAGCATGTTATGCTTACGGATTAGTAATGTTCGCTTCTCACCAAAGTGAGAACAAGAACATCGGGCTACAACTATTAAACAAAACGTTTCCACAAGTGACGGAGTCGGTAATTGGGGTAAGAAATGAGGTTTTTAGATTGTTACGGGACTGTTGGACATTACGTAACCTATAACAACCCTCACTTTTCGACTTCCGATTTTACTAAAATACCTAGAGTTGTTATATACGAATAAATTTAAAGTTGACCGAATAAACGTACGCTTAAAATAAATAATATAATTATAAATATTATAAATAAGATTATGATATATAATATAACATAATTACATCAATGAATATATATATAATATTTATATTACTTTTGTTATTTAGTTAATAGAATATATAATTAACTAAATAATACATAATATTATAACATTTATAAAACTAATAAAAACTATAAATTAATAATCATAAATTTTAATTTTTATAAAAACTAAATATAATAATAATTTTTATATAAAATTCGTATTTAATAATTAAACAAATATAGAAATAAAATGTTAAATGTTCTTAGAAATATATTAAACAAATTTTTTTTAGAATTTTATACAAAAAAAAAATAAAAAAAATCAAAACTATATCTACTTTTAATAAATAAATACAAAAATACAAACTACTTTTTCTTATTTTAACTTTTAACATTTACTTTTAATAAAAATACAAACTACTTTTTATTATTTTAACTTTTAAGATTTACTTTTAATAAAAATACAAACTACTTTTTCTTATTTTAACTTTTAAGATTTACTTTTAATAAAAATACAAAATACTTTTTTTATTTTAACTTTTAAGATTTTACTTTTAATAAAAATACAAACTACTTTTTCTTATTTTAACTTTTAAGATTTTACTTTTAATAAAAATACAAACTACTTTTTCTTATTTTAACTTTTAAAATTTACTTTTAATAAAAATACAAAATACTTTTTCTTATTTTAACTTTTAAGATTTTACTTTTAATAAAAATACAAACTACTTTTTCTTATTTTAACTTTTAAGATTTTACTTTTAATAAAAATACAAACTACTTTTTCTTATTTTAACTTTTAAGATTTACTTTTAATAAAAATACAAAATACTTTTTTCTTATTTTAACTTTTAAGATTTTACTTTTAATAAAAATACAAACTACTTTTTCTTATTTTAACTTTTATGATTTTACTTTTAATAAAAATACAAACTACTTTTTCTTATTTTAACTTTTAAGATTTACTTTTAATAAAAATACAAAATACTTTTTCTTATTTTAACTTTTAAGATTTTACTTTTAATAAAAATACAAACTACTTTTTCTTATTTTAACTTTTAAGATTTTACTTTTAATAAAAATACAAACTACTTTTTCTTATTTTAACTTTTAAGATTTACTTTTAATAAAAATACAAAATAATTTTTCTTATTTTAACTTTTAAGATTTACTTATTTTATTTTAATTTTTTTTTTACCTAACATTTTCAACTATAAATACCACATACATTTCTCATTTCAAACTTACACCTTAATCTCTCATTTCTCTCTTAAAGAACTACTTCTAGTTGATATCTCGGTCACTTACTTGCTTTACTTTCCTTTCTTGCGTGGAATACTTCAACTGCTATTTAAGGTGAGTTTCATTTGCTCCCTTTTTATATATATTTTTGGGCTGAGAATACATGCGCTGATTTATAAATGTTTTACGAAATAGGCACAAGTACTAAAACTAATTCTATGTGGGTTTAAACCAGAAATATACCCTTAGCTTGGTAACATTAAACTACTTGTCTATGTACGGTAGGCGCGAATCCTAAAGATAGATCTATTGGGTCTGACAAACCCCATCCTGACTATGGGATGCTTTAGTACTTCGAGGTTATTTTAAACACACCTGATCTGGTGTACTTCAGAGGGTAAAACATGAACGTTAAGGCTTGTTACCGGGTGCCTACAACTTATAGAATGCTTTTATACACTTGCTAGTGTACGGATATTTATGAAACTGAAATCTTGTGGCCTATTATTATAACGGAAATGATTGATTTTGATAAACTAATGAACTCACCAACCTTTTTGGTTGACACTTTAAGCATGTTTTGTCTCAGGTGACGAATAAGATGATTGCCATGATTGCTACCTGATGAATTGAATGCTGCTACATGGAGTCTTCATTTCATTACATTTACTTTGCATTAAGACTATTATTATTATTTCAGTTTAAATTTGATGTAAAACTTTTAATGCTTCCGCTATTTTATTAATAAATGTTTTATTCAAAACGTCTCATATAGAGTCGTTCTCGTTTATACAACTGTGATTTGATATAATTAGTCACAAATACCCTAGGCCCTAATTTGAGGGTGTGACAGATTGGTATCAGAGCAGGTTGTTGTAGAGAACCAGGATTGCATTTTATGTGTGCCTTATACAATTAGGTACCTTAGCAATGTAGGACTACAACTTTCCTTGACCATAGTGCCTTTAATTGTTGCCTTTAATTGATAAATGCTACACTATACCTTAGAAACTATACTTAAATCTTAAGATTATAACATACACGATAATGTGAAATTACTCGAACGTCAACGCTACTTAAGGCCTAGGATGATCCTTGGTACCACTATGGGACGCTTGTGGATTTCGAATGCCAAACTTAGATTTTGGTCGAGAATTCCTGGGCCAACCGGTAACAATTGATCATTCAAGTGACTCGGCGGTGGCATAGATGTTTGGGTATGGTGCACAATATCAAACCTGACTATAGTGATCATACAACACTTAGTCACTTACGCACTTAATAAGTGGTGAACTTATTAAGAACAACTCACTTAGTCATCTATCCTGGTTTTGTGTATTACATATGTATTACATGAAATATTATCCAAGATTTTTGAAACTCCTATAATTCATACTCAAACGTATATAACTCCCTGTTATATCACGAACCTATATGCCTTATGCCTTTATGCATCGGTTTGCGAACCGGGAAATGTCATTGGGTTATCACATTATACGAATTGAAAGTCTTTAATCGAAAGATTATTAGATTACATACTTATCATTTTATAATCTCGACACGTCATACTGCCATTATTGGAGTATAGACAAATCATATCTTAGCATATCTATTCCCAATAGACCTTGTCTAACACTTTTCCTAAATTTCCTTCGTAAATTACGGAAATCTTTCTGCTATATATACGTATTCAAGGAGACGAATATATCATTCAATATTCAACACCCATTTCATATCAAACCCTATTCCAAACACATAATATGGATTTCTCACCTAATTCCTCAAGTTCTTCTAGCTCCAAAGATAGTGTGACAGGAGCACACCCACCGATCAATTACCGTGATTTCTTTAGAAAATGGGGATGGGTTCGCGAAATACTCACCCTATGGAGAAATGAAGATGGTACTCCTTATCACGAGCCAAACTTACCACCAAACGTTGGAGTACTCGATTCGCTTACCGGCGAACCTGTTCGCAATACCGTTTTCACTCTTTTCGCAAGGATTTTCCGCCTCGAAGGTCGACTCGATGTAACCAACGACAATATTCGTCCTCTACTCCCGAATTCTAACCAGAAAGGGTTATTAGAAGAAGTTAGAAGACTTCGAACTAAATATCAAGAATTGACAAACCTTACAGAGGAATGGGTAGAACAAATCCATAGACTCGAGCGTAAAGTAGAAACCCTGGAGGAAATAGTGCGCGATTTGGTAGCTAGGCTCACACTTACTAACCAAGTACCACAAGCAGCACCAACAGCAGCACCAGCACCACCAGTACTATCAGCATCACCACCAACAGCATCAGCTTCACCAACAACAACATCAGCATCCCACGTCTCAACATCATAATCGGTACCTCAAACATCGACATCATACGCCCATAGATACTAAGGAATATTAGTAATAATGAGTTAAGATGTATTGACTCATTCTTCCTGAAGAATTATATATGTATACTTTATATATATATGGTTTGGAACAATAATAAATCTTTTCGTACTAAACTATTACATGTGAATCTTAACTAGTATGTACTACTTGGTTAATTCATATCACTAATACGCTATGATGTACATCCTTCGTTAATGACTTAACAATCATTAATCACTGCTTCAGTACAATAAACTCCATTTCATAATAAACTAAGTGTATTATTCAAATGCATGTGTGATTTTACACTCCTATTTTTCGATGTACTCGAAAATTTCTCGAAAACATCATTTGTGCCTTATGAATTTCACAAGAAATCCACGAGCATCAACATCATTTACTGAGGTATATTACAACAATGAACGATGAAGTATTGATTCATAACTTCATTAAAGAAATATTCCGCGACGATTATGTAATCTCTAAAGTTTTGGAGATTATTTATTCTCGTTTCAACCGTAAATCAAATGAGTTTAATATTATATTAACTTATTAAATCCATAATTACATCTGAAGAAAATATATATGTATGTATATTTTCATAAAGATTGTATTTAAATATTCTTTTGTACAAACTGTTAATTGTGAAAATATTTTAACGGGTAGGTAATACCCAAGAAATATCTAACATTCACATTAATATATTACATTGTACATTCTTCAAAATCCTTGAAAACATATCAGATTGATAATCAATGATTCAGATCAGTTAACCTTGAGAATGCTGATGAAGCAGCAAAAGCTGTAGATGGCCTTAATGACCAGAAGCTTGATAATAAAGAATTGTGTGTTGGAAAAGCTCAAAAGAATATCTGGTATTGAAAGACGGATTGAGCAAAACATGAAGGAGACCAAGGACAAATCCCAAGGACTAAACCTATAACCAAAGAATCTAGATGATTCGATTTCTGAAGGAAATCACAGAAGATCTTTTTACGCATTCTAAATACTTACAGAAGAATTTCTTCATTATCCATCGATTTTAGAAATTCTAAAATATCATCATATCTTTCGTTATAAATATCCTCGATATTTCTAAAGATATCTTCATAACGATTCTTGTCCGCAATTAATTATCTCTTTGCAATATCTTTATTACATCATAAAAGAAAACTGTTTAAGTTTCTATATTCCGTAAAATTTAAATTCAAATTTTGAATGATTTGAAGTAGTGTTGAGAATTGAAGCATGAGTTAGTATAATATAATGACGTCAGGCCAACATGATTATATTACAGTAAGTCATGCTAAATTTTTAATGGAAGATGATGATTCATAGACTTTATAATCATCATTTGCCATGTTACACGACTCTTACATTCTACTTAATCTCTGAACATATCAAGCAAATATATTCTTGATAGTTCTATCCTCAGTAATTCTGGTAATTTACCAAATCAAATCGTGATATTACGCTTAGAACAGTAGGTCCATTCGAAACTTCATACCTACAAATTCTGGACCATTACTCGCTTTACTTAGAGTCGAGAGGAGAATAAAAAGGCAAAGAGCTCCGACATATAAGGGAAAATATGTAGCCCGATAACGATACCGAAATTACAAACCGTGTATATCAATACGTATTGCAACGTAAAGACATGGGAGAATTAAAAACACTATAACCCCAAGGTAATAGTAGAAGAAAACAAATTCCTCTAGTGGTAAATGAAAAAGAAGAATGACTGAAATGATAGTCAGAAAAATATCCAGGATAAGAACTGGATGGAGCATTCTCACAATCTTTGGAAATATGAATTGAGGAAGAAAGTATAGAAGTGGTGAAGATAATGAAACGGAAGAAGCTAATTTATAGCAAAATTCCAAACACAGCAATTGAAGCAATTCACCTCATTTAATCAAAGAAAATTTCAAATTCCTTAATTACCGGAGAATCAAATCTTATGGATTACGAAGATTTCCTTTAATCCCTTGAATTCCAAAAATCAATCGTGACTACGTCAAAAGTTAAGGCGAACATTTAATTTCTCATTCACTCTTTTACAATAGCTTCGTTTATACGCTTCCTATAATCAAATCGTTTTATCCATATTATTCAGTAGTGATAAAACTTTATTTTTTCAACTTATATTCATCATTACAATATTCTTGTTGTAAACAATGATGATCTCTATCAAACTTCATGACTATAATTTTCATGAACTACTCTCTGTTTTGTCTACCCTAATATTGTGACATAAACACTCAAAGTTTTAAATAAGCTCAATACTATTCATAACACATTTCATGTGTTCAGTTTACTAAAATGCTCGTATAACATCATCATCCCTTTTGAGGATAACCTAGTCAAATGACACTCTTATTAATCCTTTAGATAACCTCCGTATTAATGATAAAATGCACTTTATAGAAGAACCTGTAAGAAATTAGGGTTCGTATTATTTAAATGCATGAAACAGAACAATATTCTATCCGTTTGAATTCACGAAAGGCCCCGAACCTACCTGGGAACGTGAAGACCAGATAAAACGTAAATATCCTCGTTTAGGTACGAACAACGCTGATTCATGGCAAAAACTAAATTTCGGGACGAAATTTCTTTTAACGGGTAGGTACTATAACAACCCTCACTTTTCGACTTCCGATTTTACTAAAATACCTAGAGTTGTTATATACGAATAAATTTAAAGTTGACCGAATAAACGTACGCTTAAAATAAATAATATAATTATAAATATTATAAATAAGATTATGATATATAATATAACATAATTACATCAATGAATATATATATATAATATTTATATTACTTTTGTTATTTAGTTAATAGAATATATAATTAACTAAATAATACATAATATTATAACATTTATAAAACTAATAAAAACTATAAATTAATAATCATAAATTTTAATTTTTATAAAAACTAAATATAATAATAATTTTTATATAAAATTCGTATTTAATAATTAAACAAATATAGAAATAAAATGTTAAATGTTCTTAGAAATATATTAAACAAATTTTTTTTAGAATTTTATACAAAAAAAAAATAAAAAAAATCAAAACTATATCTACTTTTAATAAATAAATACAAAAATACAAACTACTTTTTCTTATTTTAACTTTTAAGATTTACTTTTAATAAAAATACAAACTACTTTTTATTATTTTAACTTTTAAGATTTACTTTTAATAAAAATACAAACTACTTTTTCTTATTTTAACTTTTAAGATTTACTTTTAATAAAAATACAAAATACTTTTTTTATTTTAACTTTTAAGATTTTACTTTTAATAAAAATACAAACTACTTTTTCTTATTTTAACTTTTAAGATTTTACTTTTAATAAAAATACAAACTACTTTTTCTTATTTTAACTTTTAAAATTTACTTTTAATAAAAATACAAAATACTTTTTCTTATTTTAACTTTTAAGATTTTACTTTTAATAAAAATACAAACTACTTTTTCTTATTTTAACTTTTAAGATTTTACTTTTAATAAAAATACAAACTACTTTTTCTTATTTTAACTTTTAAGATTTACTTTTAATAAAAATACAAAATACTTTTTTCTTATTTTAACTTTTAAGATTTTACTTTTAATAAAAATACAAACTACTTTTTCTTATTTTAACTTTTATGATTTTACTTTTAATAAAAATACAAACTACTTTTTCTTATTTTAACTTTTAAGATTTACTTTTAATAAAAATACAAAATACTTTTTCTTATTTTAACTTTTAAGATTTTACTTTTAATAAAAATACAAACTACTTTTTCTTATTTTAACTTTTAAGATTTTACTTTTAATAAAAATACAAACTACTTTTTCTTATTTTAACTTTTAAGATTTACTTTTAATAAAAATACAAAATAATTTTTCTTATTTTAACTTTTAAGATTTACTTATTTTATTTTAATTTTTTTTTTTACCTAACATTTTCAACTATAAATACCACATACATTTCTCATTTCAAACTTACACCTTAATCTCTCATTTCTCTCTTAAAGAACTACTTCTAGTTGATATCTCGGTCACTTACTTGCTTTACTTTCCTTTCTTGCGTGGAATACTTCAACTGCTATTTAAGGTGAGTTTCATTTGCTCCCTTTTTATATATATTTTTGGGCTGAGAATACATGCGCTGATTTATAAATGTTTTACGAAATAGGCACAAGTACTAAAACTAATTCTATGTGGGTTTAAACCAGAAATATACCCTTAGCTTGGTAACATTAAACTACTTGTCTATGTACGGTAGGCGCGAATCCTAAAGATAGATCTATTGGGTCTGACAAACCCCATCCTGACTATGGGATGCTTTAGTACTTCGAGGTTATTTTAAACACACCTGATCTGGTGTACTTCAGAGGGTAAAACATGAACGTTAAGGCTTGTTACCGGGTGCCTACAACTTATAGAATGCTTTTATACACTTGCTAGTGTACGGATATTTATGAAACTGAAATCTTGTGGCCTATTATTATAACGGAAATGATTGATTTTGATAAACTAATGAACTCACCAACCTTTTTGGTTGACACTTTAAGCATGTTTTGTCTCAGGTGACGAATAAGATGATTGCCATGATTGCTACCTGATGAATTGAATGCTGCTACATGGAGTCTTCATTTCATTACATTTACTTTGCATTAAGACTATTATTATTATTTCAGTTTAAATTTGATGTAAAACTTTTAATGCTTCCGCTATTTTATTAATAAATGTTTTATTCAAAACGTCTCATATAGAGTCGTTCTCGTTTATACAACTGTGATTTGATATAATTAGTCACAAATACCCTAGGCCCTAATTTGAGGGTGTGACATAACCCTCATCCCTTTGACGACGTTACAACACGCTGTCTTATCAACGGCCATAACGGTTATGTTCCACAAGACCAAGGATGGGAAGTAGTCCTAGTAAAACCAGAATGCATGACTTGTTTCTGGACGTATGAATTACGTGTCTTTATTGCCTTTGCTGAACAACTTGTGTACTAGCTAGAATTATCTTCACAACTATCTTGTATCAAAGTTATTGTCTGCTATATTTCATGCTTTATGTAAAATAAGTGGTATTGTAAGTTTGTAAAATATTGTATAAAAGTTTGAACGCGAAATATAATTATAATCAGTTTTTCATATAGAATTGTAGTAGTTGAATTGTATATTAGCTACTAAGTATGAACTTAACGGGTAGGTACTACCCGAATTTAAACTTATAAAACGCTAATATGAAGAAAAAGCTTTTATAAATGAGTTCATATTATGCTACGAAATACTATTAACTACTCTTAATATTCTGTATGATTAACTTGTTCCATTTGACTATTTTGAAGGAAATGGCACCGACTACTCGACACACCGTGAATATGAATGAAGAGGAATTCCGTACTTTTCTAGCTTCAAACATAGCCGCAGTACAGGCTGCGCTACATACCAACAATAACCTTGGATCTAGCAGTACAGGAAATCGTGTAGGATGCACCTACAAAGAATTCACTGCCTGCAAACCTTTGGAATTTGATGGAACCGAAGGACCGATCGGATTGAAACGGTGGACCGAGAAGGTCGAATCGGTGTTTGCCATAAGTAAGTGTACTGAAGAGGACAAAGTAAAGTACGCTACGCATACCTTCACAGGTTCTGCGTTAACATGGTGGAATACCTATCTAGAGCAAGTGGGACAAGACGATGCGTACGCACTACCGTGGTCAGCATTCAAGCACTTGATGAACGAGAAGTACCGTCCCAGAACCGAGGTCAATAAGCTCAAGACAGAACTTAGAGGGTTACGAACCCAAGGATTTGATATTACCACGTACGAAAGACGATTCACAGAATTGTGCCTATTGTGTCCGGGAGCATTCGAAGATGAGGAAGAGAAGATCGACGCGTTTGTGAAAGGATTACCGGAAAGAATCCAAGAAGATATAAGTTCACACGAGCCCGCCTCCATACAACAGGCATGTAGAATGGCTCACAAACTAGTGAACCAGATTGAAGAAAGAATTAAAGAACAGACTGCTGAAGAGGCCAATGTGAAACAAGTCAAAAGAAAGTGGGAGGAAAACGGTGATAAGAATCACTAATACAACAACAACAGCAATTACAACAATAATCGTAACAATTATCCCAACAATCGCAACATCAATCGCAACTACAACAAACGGCCCAACAACAACAACAACAACAACAACAGCAACTACAACAATCATCCCAACAACAATAATAACCGCAACAACAACAACAATCAGAAGCAGCTATGCCAAAGGTGTGAAAAGTATCACTCGGGGTTCTGCACCAAATTTTGCAACAAGTGTAAAAGAAATGGTTATAGCGCGGCGAAGTGTGAGGTCTACGGACCAGGGGTTAATAGAACGAAAGGAACAAATGGTGTCGGAACGAGTAATGGCGGAGCAAGTAGTGTCGGAGCAAGTTATGCCAATGTAGTTTGTTATAAATGTGGAAAACCGGGCCACATTATTAGAAATTGCCCGAACCAGGAGAACACGAATGGACAAGGCCGCGGAAGATTTTTCAATATTAATGCGGCAGAGGCACAGGAAGACCCGGAGCTTGTTACGGGTACGTTTCTTATTGACAATAAATCTGCTTACGTTTTATTTGATTCGGGTGCGAATAGAAGCTATATGAGTAGAGATTTTTGTGCTAAATTAAGTTGTCCATTGACGCCTTTGGATAGTAAATTTTTACTCGAATTAGCAAATGGTAAATTAATTTCAGCAGATAATATATGTCGGAATCGAGAAATTAAACTGGTTAGCGAAACATTTAAGATTGATTTGATACCAGTAGAGTTAGGGAGTTTTGATGTGATAATCGGTATGGACTGGTTGAAAGAAGTGAAAGCAGAGATCGTTTGTTACAAAAATGCAATTCGCATTATACGAGAAAAAGGAAAACCCTTAATGGTGTACGGAGAAAAGGGCAACACGAAGCTACATCTTATTAGTAATTTGAAGGCACAAAAACTAATAAGAAAAGGTTGCTATGCTGTTCTAGCACACGTTGAAAAAGTACAAACTGAAGAAAAGAGCATCAATGATGTTCCCATTGCAAAAGAATTTCCCGATGTATTTCCGAAAGAATTACCGGGATTACCCCCACATCGATCCGTTGAATTTCAAATAGATCTTATACCAGGAGCTGCACCAATAGCTCGTGCTCCTTACAGACTCGCACCCAGCGAGATGAAAGAACTGCAAAGCCAATTACAAGAACTTTTAGAGCGTGGTTTCATTCGACCAAGCACATCACCGTGGGGAGCTCCTGTTTTGTTTGTCAAGAAGAAAGATGGTACATTCAGGTTGTGTATCGACTACCGAGAGTTGAACAAACTTACCATCAAGAACCGCTACCCACTACCGAGAATCGACGACTTATTTGATCAACTACAAGGCTCGTCTGTTTATTCAAAGATTGACTTACGTTCCGGGTATCATCAAATGCGGGTGAAAGAAGATGATATTCCAAAGACTGCTTTCAGAACACGTTACGGTCATTACGAGTTTATGGTCATGCCATTTGGTTTAACTAATGCACCAGCTGTGTTCATGGACCTTATGAACCGAGTGTGTAGACCATACCTTGACAAGTTTGTCATTGTTTTCATTGATGACATACTTATTTACTCAAAGAATGACCAAGAACACGGTGAACATTTGAGAAAGGTGTTAGAAGTATTGAGGAAGGAAGAATTGTACGCTAAGTTTTCAAAGTGTGCATTTTGGTTGGAAGAAGTTCATTTCCTCGGTCACATAGTGAACAAAGAAGGTATTAAGGTGGATCCGGCAAAGATAGAAACTGTTGAAAAGTGGGAAACCCCGAAAACTCCGAAACACATATGCCAGTTTTTAGGACTAGCTGGTTACTACAGAAGGTTCATCCAAGACTTTTCCAGAATAGCAAAACCCTTGACTGCATTAACGCATAAAGGGAAGAAATTTGAATGGAATGATGAACAAGAGAAAGCGTTTCAATTATTGAAGAAAAAGCTAACTACGGCACCTATATTGTCATTGCCTGAAGGGAATGATGATTTTGTGATTTATTGTGACGCTTCAAAGCAAGGTCTCGGTTGTGTATTAATGCAACGAACGAAGGTGATTGCTTATGCGTCTACACAATTGAAGATTCACGAACAAAATTATACGACGCATGATTTGGAATTAGGCGCGGTTGTTTTTGCATTAAAGACTTGGAGGCACTACTTATATGGGGTCAAAAGTATTATATATACTGACCACAAAAGTCTTCAACACATATTTAATCAGAAACAACTGAATATGAGGCAGCGTAGGTGGATTGAATTATTGAATGATTACGACTTTGAGATTCGTTACCACCCGAGAAAGGCAAATGTGGTAGCCGATGCCTTGAGCAGGAAGGACAGAGAACCCATTCGAGTAAAATCTATGAATATAATGATTCATAATAACCTTACTACTCAAATAAAGGAGGCGCAACAAGGAGTTTTAAAAGAAGGAAATTTAAAGGATGAAATACCCAAAGGATAGGAGAAGCATCTTAATATTCGGGAAGACGGAACCCGGTATAGGGCTGAAAGGATTTGGGTACCAAAATTTGGAGATATGAGAGAAATGGTACTTAGAGAAGCTCATAAAACCAGATACTCAATACATCCTGGAACGGGGAAGATGTACAAGGATCTCAAGAAACATTTTTGGTGGCCGGGTATGAAAGCCGATGTTGCTAAATATGTAGGAGAATGTTTGACGTGTTCTAAGGTCAAAGCTGAGCATCAGAAACCATCAGGTCTACTTCAACAACCCGAAATCCCAGAATGGAAATGGGAAAACATTACCATGGATTTCATCACTAAATTGCCAAGGACTGCAAGTGGTTTTGATACTATTTGGGTAATAGTTGATCGTCTCACCAAATCAGCACACTTTCTGCCAATAAGAGAAGATGACAAGATGGAGAAGTTAGCACGACTGTATTTGAAGGAAGTCGTCTCCAGACATGGAATACCAATCTCTATTATCTCTGATAGGGATGGCAGATTTATTTCAAGATTCTGGCAGACATTACAGCAAGCATTAGGAACTCGTCTAGACATGAGTACTGCCTATCATCCACAAACTGATGGGCAGAGCGAAAGGACGATACAAACGCTTGAAGACATGCTACGAGCATGTGTTATTGATTTCGGAAACAGTTGGGATCGACATCTACCGTTAGCAGAATTTTCCTACAACAACAGCTACCATTCAAGCATTGAGATGGCGCCGTTTGAAGCACTTTATGGTAGAAAGTGCAGGTCTCCGATTTGTTGGAGTGAAGTGGGGGATAGACAGATTACGGGTCCAGAGATTATACAAGAAACTACCGAGAAGATCATCCAAATTCAACAACGGTTGAAAACCGCCCAAAGTCGACAAAAGAGCAACGCTGACATTAAAAGAAAAGATATAGAATTTGAAATTGGAGAGATGGTCATGCTTAAAGTTGCACCTTGGAAAGGCGTTGTTCGATTTGGTAAACGAGGGAAATTAAATCCAAGGTATATTGGACCATTCAAGATTATTGATCGTGTCGGACCAGTAGCTTACCGACTTGAGTTACCTCAACAACTCGCGGCTGTACATAACACTTTCCATGTCTCGAATTTGAAGAAATGTTTTGCTAAAGAAGATCTCACTATTCCATTAGATGAAATCCAAATCAACGAAAAACTCCAATTCATCGAAGAACCCGTCGAAATAATGGATCGTGAGGTTAAAAGACTTAAGCAAAACAAGATACCAATTGTTAAGGTTCGATGGAATGCTCGTAGAGGACCCGAGTTCACCTGGGAGTTTGAAGATCAGATGAAGAAGAAATACCCGCATCTATTTCCAGAAGATTCGTCAACACCTTCAACAGCTTAAAATTTCGGGACGAAATTTATTTAACGGGTAGGTACTGTAGTGACCCGAACTTTTCCATGTTTATATATATTAATTGAGATTGATATTTACATGATTAAATGTTTCCAACATGTTAAGCAATCAAACTTGTTAAGACTTGATTAATTGAAATATGTTTCATATAGACAATTGACCACCCAAGTTGACCGGCGATTCACGAACGTTAAAACTTGTAAAAACGACATGATGATATATATATGGATATACATATGGTTAACATGAGATTATGATAAGTAAGTATCTCCATAAGTATATTAACAATGAGTTATATACATATAAACAAGACTACTAACTTAAGGATTTCGAAACGAGACATATATGTAACGATTATCGTTGTAACGACATTTAAATGTATATATATCATATTAAGATATATTAATATATCATAATATCATGATAATATAATAATTTAACATCTCATTAGATATAATAAACAATGGGTTAACAATATTAATTGAGATCGATAACTTAAAGGTTTCAAAACAACACTTACATGTAACGACTAACGATGACTTAACGACTCCGTTAAAATGTATATACATGTAGTGTATTTAGATGTATTAAAATACTTTTGGAAGACTTCAAGACATATATCAAAACACTCATACTTAACGAAAATGGTTACAGTTACTTTCTCATTCTTTTCTTTCATCAAGAATTCTAGTCGTATTCTTACCCGTATTATACACAGCTTCAAAATGTACTTACTATGGGTATATACCAATAGGAACTAGCATGGGATTCCACTCTTGATTATGTCATGTATAACTAATCAATTTTAACTTCTACCATGAGCTAGTCAACTAACTAGAACTCCTTTTAACCCCACTCACCACTCACCAATTAACACTCATCATTCACTCCATTTCACTTCCAAATCTCTTTCTAATTCTCTCTCAACACACCCACACTATTATGAACGTATTTTTCCAGTAGTTAATCATCATCTTCATCAAAAATCACTTCAAGAATCAAGCTATAATCATCATAGGAAGAACACTTCAAGAATACTTCAAAAATCCCTTCAAGTTTACTAATTTACTTCCAAGCTTTCTAATCCATTCCAAGTAATCATCTAAGATCAAGAAACCTTTGTTATATACAGTAGGTTATCTTTTTTATTCAAGGTAATATTCATATTCAAACTTTGATTCAATTTCTATAACTATAAACTCTCTTAATTCGAGCAAAAATCTTACTTGAACTTGTTTTTGTGTCATGATCCTACTTCAAGAACTTTCAAGCCATCCAAGATCCTTTGAAGCTAGATCATTTCTTGTCACTTCCAGTAGGTTTACCTACTAAACTTGAGGTAGTAATGATGTTCATAACATCAT
This sequence comes from Rutidosis leptorrhynchoides, assembly GCF_046630445.1. Lineage (NCBI taxonomy): Eukaryota > Viridiplantae > Streptophyta > Magnoliopsida > Asterales > Asteraceae > Rutidosis > Rutidosis leptorrhynchoides. The sequence continues at coordinate 209,265,207 of NC_092340.1, forward strand.
TCGATTCATATATATAAAACTATCTTATTCGAAGGTTTAAACTCGTAATCACTAGAACATAGTTTAGTTAATTCTAAACTTGTTCGCAAACAAAAGTTAATCCTTCTAACTTGACTTTTAAAATTAACTAAACACATGTTCTATATCTATATGATATGCTAACTTAATGATTTAAAACCTGGAAACACGAAAAACACCGTAAAACCGGATTTACGCCGTCGTAGTAACACCGCGGGCTGTTTTGGGTTAGTTAATTAAAAACTATGATAAACTTTGATTTAAAAGTTGTTATTCTGAGAAAATGATTTTTATTATGAACATGAAACTATATCCAAAAATTATGGTTAAACTCAAAGTGGAAGTATGTTTTCTAAAATAGTCATCTAGACGTCGTTCTTTCGACTGAAATGACTACCTTTACAAAAACGACTTATAACTTATTTTTCCGACTATAAACCTATACTTTTTCTGTTTAGATTCATAAAATACAGTTCAATATGAAACCATATCAATTTGATTCATTCAAAACGGATTTAAAATGAAGAAGTTATGGGTAAAACAAGATTGGATAATTTTTCTCATTTTAGCTACGTGAAAATTGGTAACAAATCTATTCCAACCATAACTTAATCAACTTGTATTGTATATTATGTAATCTTGAGATACCATAGACACGTATACAATGTTTCGACCTATCATGTCGACACATCTATATATATTTCGGAACAACCATAGACACTCTATATGTGAATGTTGGAGTTAGCTATACAGGGTTGAGGTTGATTCCAAAATATATATAGTTTGAGTTGTGATCAATACTGAGATACGTATACACTGGGTCGTGGATTGATTCAAGATAATATTTATTGATTTATTTCTGTACATCTAACTGTGGACAACTAGTTGTAGGTTACTAACGAGGACAGCTGACTTAATAAACTTAAAACATCAAAATATATTAAAAGTGTTGTAAATATATTTTGAACATACTTTGATATATATGTATATATTGTTATAGGTTCGTGAATCAACCAGTGGCCAAGTCTTACTTCTCGACGAAGTATAAATCAGTGAAAGTGAGTTATAGTCCCACTTTTAAAATCTAATATTTTTGGGATGAGAATACATGCAGCTTTTATAAATGATTTACAAAATAGACACAAGTACGTGAAACTACATTCTATGGTTGAATTATCGAAATCGAATATGCCCCTTTTTATTAAGTCTGGTAATCTAAGAATTAGGGAACAGACACCCTAATTGACGCGAATCCTAAAGATAGATCTATTGGGCTTAACAAACCCCATCCAAAGTACCGGATGCTTTAGTACTTCGAAATTTATATCATATCCGAAGGGTGTCCCGGAATGATGGGGATATTCTTATATATGCATCTTGTTAATGTCGGTTACCAGGTATTCACCATATGAATGATTTTTATCTCTATGTATGGGATGTGTATTGAAATATGAAATCTTGTGGTCTATTGTTACGATTTGATATATATAGGTTAAACCTATAACTCACCAACATTTTTGTTGACGTTTAAAGCATGTTTATTCTCAGGTGAATACTAAGAGCTTCCGCTGTCGCATACTTAAATAAGGACGAGATTTGGAGTCCATGCTTGTATGATATTGTGTAAAAACTGCATTCAAGAAATTTATTTTGTTGTAACATATTTGTATTGTAAACCATTATGTAATGGTCGTGTGTAAACAGGATATTTTAGATTATCATTATTTGATAATCTACGTAAAGCTTTTTAAACCTTTATTGATGAAATAAAGGTTATGGTTTGTTTTAAAATGAATGCAGTCTTTGAAAAACGTCTCATATAGAGGTCAAAACCTCGCAACGAAATCAATTAATATGGAACGTTTTTAATCAATAAGAACGGGACATTTCAAAAGTAACACCACAAACACTGATAAAGAAACCACTCTTAGCCACCGGAATCAAAGATTCGTAAAGACACAGAGATTTTGTAAATAGATAAGCTCTATCAAACTTTTCATTCAATCATTAACCAAGTTTTACAATTACAAGAACTCTCTATTTATAGTAGAAGCTTAACAGCTATTTTCTAAATAAGACAAAAACATAAAAAGGAAATGGAGACAAAAAAGGACAAACAATTACAAATTAGCCAATAAGAATAAAGGACACAATCTGCAAAAAGCCTGCCATTTGTTAGTGCTCCTTCCCATGATAAAAGCATCCAATGATAAATGGGAGTCTTCCTTGGACAGCTAACATTCTTCTAGAACAGCCACACACGTGTTAAGCACATGACCTGACCGGTTTATTGAAAAGCAGAAGTAAACTTTGAATTGTATCAGCAAGTTGGCCATTCAGACAGAAAATAGCATCGCGTGCTGGTTGTACTAGAGTTTCGTGTGCTGATTGAACTAAAATTCTTTAGCTGGTTGAACTAGCTGGTTCGCCTAAGCATAACTTTGCTGGTTCGATTTGCTGGTTACCCGGCTGAGTGAAGGCTGAACTAAACTCATTTGCTGGTCCGGCTAGCTGGTTCTTCTTCGTTGCTGGCTTGCCTTCAACTATCAAAAACTTTATTCATGAAAACATAACTACTTCAGTTTAAGGACTGAAGTAGGGTCACCCCTGAGCTTCTTGAACCAGCTCCAAAAACACTTAGATGATACGAAATAGATGGCAACATGACCATTGCTTGGCCTGATTCGGGTGTAACATCTTTTGAGCTCGAGCTGGCTGTGTTGCTGGTTACATTGCCCAGCTCACCCGCATCACAAAGTATAGCAGCAGGTACGTAGTTTATGAAATGTCCCGTTCTTATTGATTAAAAACGTTCCATATTAATTGATTTCGTTGCGAGGTTTTGACCTCTATATGAGACGTTTTTCAAAGACTGCATTCATTTTTAAACAAACCATAACCTTTATTTCATCAATAAAGGTTTAAAAAGCTTTACGTAGATTATCAAATAATGATAATCTAAAATATCCTGTTTACACACGACCATTACATAATGGTTTACAATACAAATATGTTACAACAAAATAAGTTTCTTGAATGCAGTTTTTACACAATATCATACAAGCATGGACTCCAAATCTTGTCCTTATTTAAGTATGCGACAGCGGAAGCTCTTAATAATCACCTGAGAATAAACATGCTTAAAACGTCAACAAAAATGTTGGTGAGTTATAGGTTTAACCTATATATATCAAATCGTAACAATAGACCACAAGATTTCATATTTCAATACACATCCCATACATAGAGATAAAAATCATTCATATGGTGAACACCTGGTAACCGACAATAACAAGATGCATATATAAGAATATCCCCATCATTCCGGGACACCCTTCGGATATGATATAAATTTCGAAGTACTAAAGCATCCGGTACTTTGGATGGGGTTTGTTAGGCCCAATAGATCTATCTTTAGGATTCGCGTCAATTAGGGTGTCTGTTCCCTAATTCTTAGATTACCAGACTTAATAAAAAGGGACATATTCGATTTCGATAATTCAACCATAGAATGTAGTTTCACGTACTTGTGTCTATTTTGTAAATCATTTATAAAACCTGCATGTATTCTCATCCCAAAAATATTAGATTTTAAAAGTGGGACTATAACTCACTTTCACAGATTTTTACTTCGTCGGGAAGTAAGACTTGGCCACTGGTTGATTCACGAACCTATAACAATATATACATATATATCAAAGTATGTTCAAAATATATTTACAACACTTTTAATATATTTTGATGTTTTAAGTTTATTAAGTCAGCTGTCCTCGTTAGTAACCTACAACTAGTTGTCCACAGTTAGATGTACAGAAATAAATCGATAAATATTATCTTGAATCAATCCACGACCCAGTGTATACGTATCTCAGTATTGATCACAACTCAAACTATATATATTTTGGAATCAACCTCAACCCTGTATAGCTAACTCCAACTTTCACATATAGAGTGTCTATGGTTGTTCCGAAATATATATAGATGTGTCGACATGATAGGTCGAAACATTGTATACGTGTCTATGGTATCTCAAGATTACATAATATGTAATACAAGTTGATTAAGTTATGGTTGGAATAGATTTGTTACTAATTTTCACGTAGCTAAAATGAGAAAAATTATCCAATCTTGTTTTACCCATAACTTCTTCATTTTAAATCCGTTTTGAGTGAATCAAATTACTATGGTTTCATATTGAACTCTATTTTATGAATCTAAACAAAAAAAGTATAGGTTTCTAGTCGGAAAAATAAGTTACAAGTCGTTTTTGTAAAGGTAGTCATTTCAGTCGAAAGAACGACGTCTAGATGACCATTTTAGAAAACATACTTCCACTTTGAGTTTAACCATAATTTTTGGATATAGTTTCATGTTCATAATAAAAATCATTTTCTCAGAATAAAAACTTTTAAATCAAAGTTTATCATAGTTTTTAATTAACTAACCCAAAACAGCCCGCGGTGTTACTACGACGGCGTAAATCCGGTTTTACGGTGTTTTTCGTGTTTCCAGGTTTTAAATCATTAAGTTAGCATATCATATAGATATAGAACATGTGTTTAGTTGATTTTAAAAGTCAAGTTAGAAGGATTAACTTTTGTTTGCGAACAAGTTTAGAATTAACTAAACTATGTTCTAGTGATTACAAGTTTAAACCTTCGAATAAGATAGCTTTATATGTATGAATCGAATGATGTTATGAACATCATTACTACCTTAAGTTCCTTGGATGAACCTACTGGAAAAGAGAAAAATGGATCTAGCTTCAATGGATCCTTGGATGGCTCAAAGTTCTTGAAGCAAAATCATGACACGAAAACAAGTTCAAGTAAGATCATCACTTGAAATAAGATTGTTATAGTTATAGAAATTGAACCAAAGTTTGAATATGATTATTACCTTGTATTAGAATGATAACCTACTGTAAGAAACAAAGATTTCTTGAGGTTGGATGATCACCTTACAAGATTGGAAGTGAGCTAGCAAACTTGAAAGTATTCTTGATTTTATGAAACTAGAACTTTTGGAATTTATGAAGAACACTTAGAACTTGAAGATAGAACTTGAGAGAGTTCAATTAGATGAAGAAAATTGAAGAATGAAAGTGTTTTTAGGTGTTTTTGGTCGTTGTTGTATGGATTAGATATAAAGGATATGTAATTTTGTTTTCATGTAAATAAGTCATGAATGATTACTCATATTTTTGTAATCTTATGAGATATTTCATGCTAGTTGCCAAATGATGGTTCCCACATGTGTTAGGTGACTCACATGGGCTGCTAAGACCTGATCATTGGAGTGTATATACCAATAGTACATACATCTAAAAGCTGTGTATTGTACGAGTACGAATACGGGTGTATACGAGTAGAATTGTTGATGAAACTGAACGAGAATGTAATTGTAAGCATTTTTGTTAAGTAGAAGTATTTTGATAAGTGTATTGAAGTCTTTCAAAAGTGTATAAATACATATTAAAACACTACATGTATATACATTTTAACTGAGTCGTTAAGTCATCGTTAGTCGTTACATGTAAGTGTTGTTTTGAAACCTTTAGGTTAACGATCTTGTTAAATGTTGTTAACCCAATATTTATAATATCAAAATAGATTTTAAATTATTATATTATCATGATATTATGATGTACGAATATCTCTTAATATGATATATATACATTAAATGTCGTTACAACGATAAACGTTACATATATGTCTCGTTTCAAAATCATTAAGTTAGTAGTCTTGTTTTTACATATGTAGTTCATTGTTAATATAATTAATGATATGTTTACTTATCATAATATCATGTTAACTATATATATAACCATATATATGTCATCATATAGTTTTTTTACAAGTTTTAACGTTCGTGAATCACCGGTCAACTTGGGTGGTCAATTGTCTATATGAAACCTATTTCAATTAATCAAGTCTTAACAAGTTTGATTGCTTAACATGTTGTAAACATTTAATCATGTAAACATCAATCTCAATTAATATATATAAACATGGAAAAGCTCGGGTCACTACAGTACCTACCCGTTAAATAAATTTCGTCCCGAAATTTTAAGCTGTTGAAGGTGTTGACGAATCTTCTGGAAATAGATGCGGGTATTTCTTCTTCATCTGATCTTCACGCTCCCAGGTGAACTCGGGTCCTCTACGAGCATTCCATCGAACCTTAACAATTGGTATCTTGTTTTGCTTAAGTCTTTTAACCTCACGATCCATTATTTCGACGGGTTCTTCGATGAATTGGAGTTTTTCGTTGATTTGGATTTCATCTAACGGAATAGTGAGATCTTCTTTAGCAAAACATTTCTTCAAATTCGAGACGTGGAAAGTGTTATGTACAGCCGCGAGTTGTTGAGGTAACTCAAGTCGGTAAGCTACTGGTCCGACACGATCAATAATCTTGAATGGTCCAATATACCTTGGATTTAATTTCCCTCGTTTACCAAATCGAACAACGCCTTTCCAAGGTGAAACTTTAAGCATGACCATCTCTCCAATTTCAAATTCTATATCTTTTCTTTTAATGTCAGCGTAGCTCTTTTGTCGACTTTGGGCGGTTTTCAACCGTTGTTGAATTTGGATGATCTTCTCGGTAGTTTCTTGTATAATCTCCGGACCCGTAATCTGTCTATCCCCCACCTCACTCCAACAAATCGGAGACCTGCACTTTCTACCATAAAGTGCTTCAAACGGCGCCATCTCAATGCTTGAATGGTAGCTGTTGTTGTAGGAAAATTCTGTTAACGGTAGATGTCGATCCCAACTGTTTTCGAAATCAATAACACATGCTCGTAGCATGTCTTCAAGCGTTTGTATCGTCCTTTCACTCTGCCCATCAGTTTGTGGATGATAGGCAGTACTCATGTCTAGACGAGTTCCTAATGCTTGCTGTAATGTCTGCCAGAATCTTGAAATAAATCTGCCATCCCTATCAGAGATAATAGAGATTGGTATTCCATGTCTGGAGACGACTTCCTTCAAATACAGTCGTGCTAACTTCTCCATCTTGTCATCTTCTCTTATTGGTAGGAAGTGTGCTGATTTGGTGAGACGATCAACTATTACCCAAATAGTATCAAAACCACTTGCAGTCCTTGGCAATTTAGTGATGAAATCCATGGTAATGTTTTCCCATTTCCATTCCGGGATTTCGGGTTGTTGAAGTAGACCTGATGGTTTCTGATGCTCAGCTTTGACCTTAGAACACGTCAAACATTCTCCTACGTATTTAGCAACATCGGCTTTCATACCCGGCCACCAAAAATGTTTCTTGAGATCCTTGTACATCTTCCCCGTTCCAGGATGTATTGAGTATCTGGTTTTATGAGCTTCTCTAAGTACCATTTCTCTCATATCTCCAAATTTTGGTACCCAAATCCTTTCAGCCCTATAACGGGTTCCGTCTTCCCGAATATTAAGATGCTTCTCCGATCCTTTGGGCATTTCATCCTTTAAATTTCCCTCTTTTAAAACTCCTTGTTGCGCCTCCTTTATTTGAGTAGTAATGTTATTATGAATCATTATATTCATAGATTTTACTCGAATGGGTTCTCTATCCTTCCTGCTCAAGGCATCGGCTACCACATTTGCCTTCCCCGGGTGGTAACGAATCTCAAAATCGTAATCATTCAATAATTCAATCCACCTACGCTGCCTCATATTCAGTTGTTTCTGATTAAATATGTGTTGAAGACTTTTGTGGTCGGTATATATAATACTTTTGACCCCATATAAGTAGTGCCTCCAAGTCTTTAATGCAAAAACAACCGCGCCTAATTCCAAATCATGCGTCGTATAATTTTGTTCGTGAATCTTCAATTGTCTAGACGCATAAGCAATCACCTTCGTTCGTTGCATTAATACACAACCGAGACCTTGCTTTGATGCGTCACAATAAATCACAAAATCATCATTCCCTTCAGGCAATGACAATATAGGTGCCGTAGTTAGCTTTTTCTTCAATAACTGAAACGCTTTCTCTTGTTCATCATTCCATTCAAATTTCTTCCCTTTATGCGTTAATGCAGTCAAGGGTTTTGCTATTCTGGAAAAGTCTTGGATGAACCTTCTGTAGTAACCAGCTAGTCCTAAAAACTGGCGTATGTGTTTCGGAGTTTTCGGGGTTTCCCACTTTTCAACAGTTTCTATCTTTGCCGGATCCACCTTAATACCTTCTTTGTTCACTATGTGACCGAGGAATTGAACTTCTTCCAACCAAAATGCACACTTTGAAAACTTAGCGTACAATTCTTCCTTCCTCAATACTTCTAACACCTTTCTCAAATGTTCACCGTGTTCTTGGTCATTCTTTGAGTAAATAAGTATGTCATCAATGAAAACAATGACAAACTTGTCAAGGTATGGTCCACACACTCGGTTCATAAGGTCCATGAACACAGCTGGTGCATTAGTTAAACCAAACGGCATGACCATAAACTCGTAATGACCGTAACGTGTTCTGAAAGCAGTCTTTGGAATATCATTTTCTTTCACCCGCATTTGATGATACCCGGAACGTAAGTCAATCTTTGAATAAACAGACGAGCCTTGTAGTTGATCAAATAAGTCGTCGATTCTCGGTAGTGGGTAGCGGTTCTTGATGGTAAGTTTGTTCAACTCTCGGTAGTCGATACACAACCTGAATGTACCATCTTTCTTCTTGACAAACAAAACAGGAGCTCCCCACGGTGATGTGCTTGGTCGAATGAAACCACGCTCTAAAAGTTCTTGTAATTGGCTTTGCAGTTCTTTCATCTCGCTGGGTGCGAGTCTGTAAGGAGCACGAGCTATTGGTGCAGCTCCTGGTACAAGATCTATTTGAAATTCAACGGATCGATGTGGGGGTAATCCCGGTAATTCTTTCGGAAATACATCGGGAAATTCTTTTGCAATGGGAACATCATTGATGCTCTTTTCTTCAGTTTGTACTTTCTCGACGTGTGCTAGAACAGCATAGCAACCTTTTCTTATTAGTTTTTGTGCTTTCAAATTACTAATAAGATGTAGCTTCGTGTTGCCCTTTTCTCCGTACACCATTAAGGGTTTTCCTTTTTCTCGTATAATGCGAATTGCATTTTTGTAACAAACGATCTCCGCTTTCACTTCTTTCAACCAGTCCATACCGATTATCACATCAAAACTCCCTAACTCTACTGGTATCAAATCAATCTTAAATGTTTCGCTAACCAGTTTAATTTCTCGATTCCGACATATATTATCTGCTGAAATTAATTTACCATTTGCTAATTCGAGTAAAAATTTACTATCCAAAGGCGTCAATGGACAACTTAATTTAGCACAAAAATCTCTACTCATATAGCTTCTATCCGCACCCGAATCAAATAAAACGTAAGCAGATTTATTGTCAATAAGAAACGTACCCGTAACAAGCTCCGGGTCTTCCTGTGCCTCTACCGCATTAATATTGAAAACTCTTCCACGGCCTTGTCCATTCGTGTTCTCCTGGTTCGGGCAATTTCTAATAATGTGGCCTGGTTTTCCACATTTATAACAAACTACATTGGCATAACTTGCTCCGACACTACTTGCTCCGCCATTACTCGTTCCGACACCATTTGTTCCTTTCGTTCTATTAACCCCTGGTCCGTAGACCTCACACTTCGCCGCGCTATGACCATTTCTTTTACATTTGTTGCAAAATTTGGTGCAGAACCCCGAGTGATTCTTTTCACACCTTTGGCATAGTTGCTTCTGATTGTTGTTGTTGTTGCGGTTATTATTGTTGTTGGGATGATTGTTGTAGTTGTTGTTGTTGTTGTTGTTGTTGTTGTTGTTGTTGTTGTTGGGCCGTTTGTTGTAGTTGCGATTGATGTTGCGATTGTTGGGATAATTGTTGCGATTATTGTTGTAATTGTTGTTGTTGTTGTATTGGTGATTCTTATCACCGTTTTCCTCCCACTTTCTTTTGACTTGCTTCACATTGGCCTCTTCAGCAGTCTGTTCTTTAATTCTTTCTTCAATCTGGTTCACTAGTTTGTGAGCCATTCTACATGCCTGTTGTATGGAGGCGGGCTCGTGTGAACTTATATCTTCTTGGATTCTTTCCGGTAATCCTTTCACAAACGCGTCGATCTTCTCTTCCTCATCTTCGAATGCTCCCGGACACAATAGGCACAATTCTGTGAATCGTCTTTCGTACGTGGTAATATCAAATCCTTGGGTTCGTAACCCTCTAAGTTCTGTCTTGAGCTTATTGACCTCGGTTCTGGGACGGTACTTCTCGTTCATCAAGTGCTTGAATGCTGACCACGGTAGTGCGTACGCATCATCTTGTCCCACTTGCTCTAGATAGGTATTCCACCATGTTAACGCAGAACCTGTGAAGGTATGCGTAGCGTACTTCACTTTGTCCTCTTCAGTACACTTACTTATGGCAAACACCGATTCAACCTTCTCGGTCCACCGTTTCAATCCGATCGGTCCTTCGGTTCCATCAAATTCCAAAGGTTTGCAGGCAGTGAATTCTTTGTAGGTGCATCCTACACGATTTCCTGTACTGCTAGAGCCAAGGTTATTGTTGGTATGTAGCGCAGCCTGTACTGCGGCTATGTTTGAAGCTAGAAAAGTACGGAATTCCTCTTCATTCATATTCACGGTGTGTCGAGTAGTCGGTGCCATTTCCTTCAAAATAGTTAAATGGAACAAGTTAATCATACAGAATATTAAGAGTAGTTAATAGTATTTCGTAGCATAATATGAACTCATTTATAAAAGCTTTTTCTTCATATTAGCGTTTTATAAGTTTAAATTCGGGTAGTACCTACCCGTTAAGTTCATACTTAGTAGCTAATATACAATTCAACTACTACAATTCTATATGAAAAACTGATTATAATAATATTTCGCGTTCAAACTTTTATACAATATTTTACAAACTTACAATACCGCTTATTTTACATAAAGCATGAAATATAGCACACAATAACTTTGATACAAGATAGTTGTGAAGACAATTCTAGCTAGTACACAAGTCGTTCAGCAAAGGCAATAAAGACACGTAATTCATACGTCCAGAAACAAGTCATGCATTCTGGTTTTACTAGGACTACTTCCCATCCTTGGTCTTGTGCAACATAACCGTTATGGCCGTTGATAAGACAGCGTGTTGTAACGTCATCAAAGGGACGAGGGTTACGTAATGTCCAACAGTCCCGTAATAATCTAAAAACCTCATTTCTTACCCCAATTACCGACTCCGTCACTTGTGGAAACGTTTTGTTTAATAGTTGTAGCCCGATGTTCTTGTTCTCACTTTGGTGAGAAGCGAACATTACTAATCCGTAAGCATAACATGCTTCTTTATGTTGCATGTTAGCCGCTTTTTCTAAATCACGAAGTCCAATATTCGGATATATTGAGTCAAAATAATTTCTTAACCCGTTGCGTAAAATAGCATTTGGGTTCCCCGCAATATATGCGTCAAAGTAAACACATCGTAACTTATGGGTATCCCAATGTGATATCCCCCATCTTTCAAACGAAAGTCTCTTATAAACCAAGACATTCTTGGAACGTTCTTCGAATGTCTTACAAACTGATCTCGCCTTAAATAGTTGTGCCGAAGAATTCTGGCCGACTCTAGACAAGATTTCATCAATCATGTCTCCGGGTAGGTCTCTTAAAATATTGGGTTGTCTATCCATTTTGTGTTTTTAAACTGTAAAATAGACAAGAGTTAGATTCATAAAAAAAAATACTTATTAATACAAGCAATTTTTACATATATCATAAAGCATAAGAACACTATATTCCATATATTACACCACACGAATACAACTATCTTATTCCGACTCGCTCGTTTCTTCTTCTTCGGTTTTGGTTCGTTTTGCCAAGTTTCTAGGGATATATGATGTTCCCCTAATACGAGCCGTCGTTGTCCACATTGGTTTAGAAAAACCTGGTGGTTTAGAGGTTCCCGGGTCATTGTTACAACTTAAGGACTTCGGGGATTGACGATACATATAAAGTTCATCGGGGTTGGAATTAGATTTCTCTATTTTTATGCCCTTTCCCTTATTATTTTCTTTTGCCTTTTTAAATTCAGTTGGGGTAATTTCTATAACATCATCGGAATTTTCGTCGGAATCCGATTCATCGGAGAATTGGTAATCCTCCCAATATTTTGCTTCCTTGGCGGAAACACCATTGACCATAATTAACTTTGGTCGGTTGGTTGAGGATTTTCTTTTACTTAACCGTTTTATTATTTCCCCCACCGGTTCTATTTCTTCATCCGGTTCCGATTCTTCTTCCGGTTCCGATTCTTCTTCCGGTTCCGACTCTTCTTCCGGTTCCTCTTCGGGAACTTGTGAATCAGTCCACAAATCATTCCAATTTACATTTGACTCTTCATTATTATTAGGTGAGTCAATGGGACTTGTACTAGAGGTAGACATCTATCACATAATATCAAACACGTTAAGAGATTAATATATCACATAATATTCATATGTTAAAAATATATAGTTTCCAACAAAAATGTTAAGCAATCATTTTTAAAGAAAACACGGTCGAAGTCCAGACTCACTAATGCATCCTAACAAACTCGATAAGACACACTAATGCAAATTTTCTGGTTCTCTAAGACCAACGCTCGGATACCAACTGAAATGTCCCGTTCTTATTGATTAAAAACGTTCCATATTAATTGATTTCGTTGCGAGGTTTTGACCTCTATATGAGACGTTTTTCAAAGACTGCATTCATTTTTAAACAAACCATAACCTTTATTTCATCAATAAAGGTTTAAAAAGCTTTACGTAGATTATCAAATAATGATAATCTAAAATATCCTGTTTACACACGACCATTACATAATGGTTTACAATACAAATATGTTACAACAAAATAAGTTTCTTGAATGCAGTTTTTACACAATATCATACAAGCATGGACTCCAAATCTTGTCCTTATTTAAGTATGCGACAGCGGAAGCTCTTAATAATCACCTGAGAATAAACATGCTTAAAACGTCAACAAAAATGTTGGTGAGTTATAGGTTTAACCTATATATATCAAATCGTAACAATAGACCACAAGATTTCATATTTCAATACACATCCCATACATAGAGATAAAAATCATTCATATGGTGAACACCTGGTAACCGACAATAACAAGATGCATATATGAGAATATCCCCATCATTCCGGGACACCCTTCGGATATGATATAAATTTCGAAGTACTAAAGCATCCGGTACTTTGGATGGGGTTTGTTAGGCCCAATAGATCTATCTTTAGGATTCGCGTCAATTAGGGTGTCTGTTCCCTAATTCTTAGATTACCAGACTTAATAAAAAGGGGCATATTCGATTTCGATAATTCAACCATAGAATGTAGTTTCACGTACTTGTGTCTATTTTGTAAATCATTTATAAAACCTGCATGTATTCTCATCCCAAAAATATTAGATTTTAAAAGTGGGACTATAACTCACTTTCACAGATTTTTACTTCGTCGGGAAGTAAGACTTGGCCACTGGTTGATTCACGAACCTATAACAATATATACATATATATCAAAGTATGTTCAAAATATATTTACAACACTTTTAATATATTTTGATGTTTTAAGTTTATTAAGTCAGCTGTCCTCGTTAGTAACCTACAACTAGTTGTCCACAGTTAGATGTACAGAAATAAATCGATAAATATTATCTTGAATCAATCCACGACCCAGTGTATACGTATCTCAGTATTGATCACAACTCAAACTATATATATTTTGGAATCAACCTCAACCCTGTATAGCTAACTCCAACATTCACATATAGAGTGTCTATGGTTGTTCCGAAATATATATAGATGTGTCGACATGATAGGTCGAAACATTGTATACGTGTCTATGGTATCTCAAGATTACATAATATGTAATACAAGTTGATTAAGTTATGGTTGGAATAGATTTGTTACTAATTTTCACGTAGCTAAAATGAGAAAAATTATCCAATCTTGTTTTACCCATAACTTCTTCATTTTAAATCCGTTTTGAGTGAATCAAATTGCTATGGTTTCATATTGAACTCTATTTTATGAATCTAAACAAAAAAAGTATAGGTTTCTAGTCAGAAAAATAAGTTACAAGTCGTTTTTGTAAAGGTAGTCATTTCAGTCGAAAGAACGACGTCTAGATGACCATTTTAGAAAACATACTTCCACTTTGAGTTTAACCATAATTTTTGGATATAGTTTCATGTTCATAATAAAAATCATTTTCTCAGAATAAAAACTTTTAAATCAAAGTTTATCATAGTTTTTAATTAACTAACCCAAAACAGCCCGCGGTGTTACTACGACGGCGTAAATCCGGTTTTACGGTGTTTTTCGTGTTTCCAGGTTTTAAATCATTAAGTTAGCATATCATATAGATATAGAACATGTGTTTAGTTGATTTTAAAAGTCAAGTTAGAAGGATTAACTTTTGTTTGCGAACAAGTTTAGAATTAACTAAACTATGTTCTAGTGATTACAAGTTTAAACCTTCGAATAAGATAGCTTTATATGTATGAATCGAATGATGTTATGAACATCATTACTACCTTAAGTTCCTTGGATGAACCTACTGGAAAAGAGAAAAATGGATCTAGCTTCAATGGATCCTTGGATGGCTCAAAGTTCTTGAAGCAAAATCATGACACGAAAACAAGTTCAAGTAAGATCATCACTTGAAATAAGATTGTTATAGTTATAGAAATTGAACCAAAGTTTGAATATGATTATTACCTTGTATTAGAATGATAACCTACTGTAAGAAACAAAGATTTCTTGAGGTTGGATGATCACCTTACAAGATTGGAAGTGAGCTAGCAAACTTGAAAGTATTCTTGATTTTATGAAACTAGAACTTTTGGAATTTATGAAGAACACTTAGAACTTGAAGATAGAACTTGAGAGAGTTCAATTAGATGAAGAAAATTGAAGAATGAAAGTGTTTTTAGGTGTTTTTGGTCGTTGGTGTATGGATTAGATATAAAGGATATGTAATTTTGTTTTCATGTAAATAAGTCATGAATGATTACTCATATTTTTGTAATCTTATGAGATATTTCATGCTAGTTGCCAAATGATGGTTCCCACATGTGTTAGGTGACTCACATGGGCTGCTAAGACCTGATCATTGGAGTGTATATACCAATAGTACATACATCTAAAAGCTGTGTATTGTACGAGTACGAATACGGGTGTATACGAGTAGAATTGTTGATGAAACTGAACGAGAATGTAATTGTAAGCATTTTTGTTAAGTAGAAGTATTTTGATAAGTGTATTGAAGTCTTTCAAAAGTGTATAAATACATATTAAAACACTACATGTATATACATTTTAACTGAGTCGTTAAGTCATCGTTAGTCGTTACATGTAAGTGTTGTTTTGAAACCTTTAGGTTAACGATCTTGTTAAATGTTGTTAACCCAATATTTATAATATCAAAATAGATTTTAAATTATTATATTATCATGATATTATGATGTACGAATATCTCTTAATATGATATATATACATTAAATGTCGTTACAACGATAAACGTTACATATATGTCTCGTTTCAAAATCATTAAGTTAGTAGTCTTGTTTTTACATATGTAGTTCATTGTTAATATAATTAATGATATGTTTACTTATCATAATATCATGTTAACTATATATATAACCATATATATGTCATCATATAGTTTTTTTACAAGTTTTAACGTTCGTGAATCACCGGTCAACTTGGGTGGTCAATTGTCTATATGAAACCTATTTCAATTAATCAAGTCTTAACAAGTTTGATTGCTTAACATGTTGGAAACATTTAATCATGTAAACATCAATCTCAATTAATATATATAAACATGGAAAAGCTCGGGTCACTACAGTTTACAGGGGGTTCGTGGTGGTTTCAAAGTTGAAGATGGTGATAATTTCAAACAGAAACAAATAACGAAGTAGTATCATGATTGGTTCGAGGGTGGTGGGTTTATATGATGCAAGTGGTCGACATATGTTTAAAAATAGAAACGATATTAAGCAGTAGCTGTGAAAAGTTATAGGTGGTTTGAAGAAAACAAGGTAGTTCCATGGTTGCAGCGTGGCCTCGACTGCAACACAGCACACATCAGCATGATGGCTGCAAACAGGAATAAATCGAATAGCATAAGTGGGTTTCATTGGATTTAAGTGGTGATTTGGGTCGATGATGATTTGTGTTTGAGATGGTAATTGAATAGAGATGGTTTTAGGGTGACCGATGAACACGAATAGTCGCATGTTGAAGGTAATAGAATGACGTTCTTAGTGCATGATTTCTTCACTGGATAACAAGATAAACTAGCACCGATGTCTTTTGAAAATGGAGACAACATCCACAGTGGATTAATCGTAGCCTTGGCTAGATTTTAAAATGGCTGACTAGATACCAAAAGTGGAAGTAGCACCGCAGGTGCACTGGATCCATATACTATCGACAGTAGCTAACCATATGGTGTTTTTCATTGTTAAATATTTGTTTTTCAAGAAAGTTCGTTAGTATATTCTTATATTACGATTCCAAATGCAATTGCAATTGTAATTATTAATTAAGGGTAATAGAATAAGAGAGTGTGTGTACAGGTTCTTTTGTTTATCTTGAAGTGTGATTGA
The DNA here is from genome assembly GCF_046630445.1 of Rutidosis leptorrhynchoides. Taxonomy (NCBI): domain Eukaryota; kingdom Viridiplantae; phylum Streptophyta; class Magnoliopsida; order Asterales; family Asteraceae; genus Rutidosis; species Rutidosis leptorrhynchoides. The sequence goes on from NC_092340.1 coordinate 209,281,883, forward strand.
GCTATCTTTTAATTAAAAAGGTGGTGTTGATGTTGTCTCAAAAGCAGAAACCAAGTGGATGAATTCATACACAATAATAATACTAATTAACTAATTAACAAACGCGTTTAACATCTTAGCAGCCATAAATTTTAATTTCTTGTGCCGACGTTTTAAAAGCGAGGATATATCGTGCTCCGTTGAAAATCAGTGGCGGATAAAAGTCTTAGAAAAATTCCAACTTTTTAAATTAACTGTATTTATTTATTTTGATCATTATGGTATAAAATTCGGCACTAACTATTAAATAAAAATTACAATAATTATTCACTCCCAACCCCAAGTAAAAATATAAAAAGTTTTAAAATTTATTAAATAACTTCTAAATGTATTATTAATAAGCCTATACTTTATAAAACTCATTTTTGGATCACCATTTATTTTAAAATCACATAAGTTTGAATTTAACTTGCTTAATATCAATCGGAACATTAAACGAGTATTACAATCATTTAATATTTATTTTTAATATACTTTATTTATATATATAGATATATTTTAAATAATAATTATTATAATATCCTATTTTTATTTTACTTTACATAATTAATTTTTAATATCAACAACATATAATACTTCAAATTATATTTTGAATTATTATTTATATATATATATACACACATATCTATTTACAATTAATTGTTCGTGAATCATCGAGAGCAGTCAAAGGGCAAATGCATTCATGTACATTGTTCCAAAAGTTGTTGAGACTTAATATTACAGACTTTGCTTATCGTGTCAAAATCATATAAAGATTAAGTTTAAATTTGGTCGGAAATTCCCGGGTCATCACAGTACCTACCCGTTAAAGAAATTTCGTCCCGAAATTTGAGTGAGGTGGTCATGGCTAACAATAAAAATGTTTTCATGACGAATATGAGTTGATAAATTGAGTTTTATCATCATTGAGTGATATGGATAAAAATAATTCAATTATTCAAAGAGTACGAATGAAGCTATCACAAAAGAGTGAAATGAAATTGACAAGTTTCATCATAATTTTTCACTAGTCAAGGTTGAATTTAGAAAATTAAGGTGCGTCTTAACTTTTTGACGTTGCCTTGGTTGAATTCCGGAATTCAAGGGATTTAAAGAAAATCTTCGAAATCTGAGAGATTTGATTCTTCGGCGAATAAGGAGATTAAGATCTCTATAATTAAATACGGTGATCTGCCTCGATTACTACGTCTGATTTATCCTTTATAAATTAAACTCTTCCATTCCATTAGTTTTCACCATTCCTATACCTTCTTTCTTAGTTCATATATCCAAAAGATTATAATAATGCTTAATCCGGTTCTAATTCTTGTTCTTATTCTGACTATCGTAATGTTCGTTCTTCTTTTCCAACTCCCACGGGAAGAATCTGTTTATTTCTACTATGCTCTAGGGATTATTGTATGTATAATCCTTTCATGTCTTTTTATTGTAATACGCGCTGATATCCACGGGTTGTAATTTCAGTGTTATCATTGGGCTTTATATTTTCCATTATATACCAGAGCTCTTTGCCTTTCTATTCTCTTCTTGACTCTAAGTATAACCAGTAACGGTCCAGAATTCGTAGGTATGGGTTTTCGAATGAACATGACTAATGTTCTAAGAGATATTGTAATAGCACGATCTCGAGTGGTTAAGTTACCAGAATTCAAGAGAAAACATAGAACTATCAAGAAATTATGTTCTTGATATATTTAGAGATTAGATAGAATGTAAGAGTCTTGTAACATGGCACATGATGACGTTATGATCTGTGAATCATCACGTTCCAATAGAAACTCAACATAACTTACTGTAATATAATCACGTTGATCAAGTGTCATTATATTATACTAACTCATGCTTCAGTTCTCAACACTACTTCAGAATTCATTCAGAGTTTATACTTAGATTTTACAAAAAATTTCCAGTATAATGTATTACAGATAGCACGAAGAGGTATATAATTTCGAACGAGAATATTTATGAAAAGATCCTCAGAAATATCGAAGATATTTATGATGATATTTTGGAATTTCTAAGTTCGAAGGTTGATGAAGAAAGATTTTTCCGCAAGATTTTAACACGAGTACTAATGGTGTATCCTATCGTATACACGCATAAAATGTGATGACCCGGGAATTTCCGACCAAATTTAAACATAATCTTATATGATTCGACTCGATAAGCAAAGTCTATTAAACCGAGTCTCATTATGTTTGAACTATTTCATGATAACATTTGACCTTTAACTATTTCCGACGATTCACGAACCTTTAATTGTAACTAAGAATGTAAATATAAATAATTATATATAAAACTAATTATATTAGTATTAATGAACTATTAAGTAATTTTGTTATTATAAAAGATAACATTTAATAACTAAAGATTTTCATTTTGAATATATATAGTATATTGTATATAAATGATTCAAACATATTTTACCAACGTTATCAAAATATTAAATGTACAATGTTATACTTTGTAGTTAATTGTTTAATATACATAATTAATCATCTACTCAACATTTAAAACATGATTTTATATATATGGTAGTATACATATATACATAAATATAACTATATATATATATGATTTTATACATAATTATTATATTATGTATATGTAGAAATTTATAATATATCTATGATGAAATAATGTACTGTTTTAATAAATATATATAATACTTACATATATAAAACATTTATATTTTTCATAATTACATACATAAGTATAATATAATTAGTATGTAAATAAATATTATAATATATTTATATTAAAATGCATAAATATATAATATTCAGTATATGTTACAATACATATTACATAATTATTAAATATTACATAATAATAGATGATATTAATAAATTAAATTTAAATACAAATATAGTTGTTGTAGTAATGTTATTTGTATCGTCAAATATCAATATTTGTATTCATAATATCACTTTATATCATATAAAGATGAAATTGGATGTATAAATTAGATTATTATTACTAATATTATTATTATAGATAAAATATTAATATTATCATAATTAGTATGGTATTATTATTATTATTATTATTATTATCATTTTTACAATTATTATTATCATTAATATTATATTTATCATTATTATTAATTTTATTAATATTATTAGATATTAATAGTATTGTTATTATATATTATTATTATTAATTAAAAAAAAAGCAGTAGGGATCTATATTATACGCTTGACCTCTGTATCCTTTATCTCTATTATTATTATTTTTTTTGTTTCTTTCCTGCTCCCAACTCGTGAACCTGTGTTGACATTTTCTCCATTTTTTATCAACCGATCTCTATTATTACAACATGATTATGTATAATTGCAAATCAAATAAAAAGGAAATCCAATGGGATTAAAGAGCACAGCGATATTTTTGTTTTCTTCTTCTCTGCACGCTCCAATTTTTTTTTCTCTTAATTCAATTTCGAATAAAGTTTCAAAATCTAAAAATGCAGAAAGGTTAGAAATCTTTCTTTGAATCTATCTGCAAAATCTCAACTCTCAAATCTTTATATCGATCTTGAATTTTGAAGTCAAAGTTTAGTTTAAAAAAAGTCAACAATTGTTCTTGAGACAAATTCGCGTTCGTGTATATGTTTCTGATCAAATTGACGATTCCAGTAGTTTTTATACATGTTTAGAAAACTATTTCGTGTTATAAACATTATCTATAATGTTATCTATTACGAAATCAATTTTTTTTGTTTTGTTCCAAGAACCGACGCTGCAGTAGGCCTTAGTGTTTTTTTTTTTTTATTTTAGAACCCAAATTATTTTTTTTTCTGTAATGTTTTGAAGCTTTAAAGGGAACCCCGATTTTTTATTTTTTTTTTGGTTATTGATGTTTTGTTGAATCCATGAGACTTGTGGAGAAGAAGAGGAATAGAAGAAAAACAGTTTATATATAAAATTTAAATTCGATATTAGTATAGAGAATCAGAATTGGTGGGATGGTCGAGAGTGTTTGCGTGTGAGCATATGGTCACGAGATCGAGTCCAGAGGACGGTAGTTTCTTTTTTTTTTTTGAAACTCTTTTCATGTGAGGTAGTTTTCTTTTCTAATTTTTTTATTGTTATTATATATTAATTATTATTAGTATTATTATTATTATTGTGATTGTTTTGATTGTTATTGTTATTGTTATTATTAGTATCATACTTGTTATCATATTTGAAAGTATTATAGACATTACTATTATTATTATGATAGGTATTAATTAATAATATTATTATTAGTAATAAACTTATCATTTTAGTATTTTATCATCATTAGGATTATGATTATGATTATCATTATTATTATTATGAAGGAAATAAAAATATATTATTATCATCAATATTAGAATTTGTACCGGTTTATAAATAATAGTATCATCAGTACATTTACAATTAATAATATCATATTTATCAGTATCATCATTAATATTTACTAGTATTATTATGATTATCATTTATCATTTTATAAATATTAGAACCCTTATTATTAACATAAGTATGGTATTAGTATTAATATTATTTTAGAGTTATTATTATTAGTATCATTAACAGTTATCATTTTCATTTTTTTTGCTATTAGTATTATCATTATTAATAAAATTATTATTATTATTAGTAAATCATTATTATCTAAATTATTATTTTAACAAATAAATCTTTTGTACACTATATATATACTTATGGTATATACTAGGATTGTATTAATAATTCACATAACAAACTAATAAAATTTCATAAATACAATACTAACCACAAATATATGTATATAAATATATTAATGTCACTATTTATATAAACGTAAATCATTATAGATATATACATAAAATCGATATATATATATAAAATATAACTTAAAATATAATATAAGTATACGTTTTAAAATAAAGGTTAGAATAAATTCTACAAAACTATAATATATAAATAATACATATTAATAAATGAAATTTTGTAACTTACATTATACGTATTAATATATACACAATTGATATAGGTTCGTGAATCCGAGGCCAACCCTGCATTGTTCAATGACGTCATATGTATTTTTACTACAAAATACAGTATCGTGAGTTTCATTTGCCTTTTTACCCTTTATATTTTTGGGCTGAGAATACATGCGCAACTTTTATAACTGTTTTACGAAATTGACACAAGTACGTGAAACTACATTCTATGGTTGGATTATCGAAGTCGAATATGCCCCTTTTTATTAAGTCTGGTAATCTAAGAATTAGGGAACAGACACCCTAATTGACGCGAATCCTAAAGATAGATCTATCGGGCCTAACAAGCCCCATCCAAAGTACCGGATGTTTTAGTACTTCGAAATTTATATCATGTCCGAAGGAGGATCCCGGAATGATGGGGATATTCTTATATATGCATATTGTTAATGTCGGTTACCAGGTGTTCAATCCATATGAATGATATTTTTGTCTCTATGCATGGGACGTATGTTTATGAGAAATGGAAATCTGAAATCTTGTGGTCTATTAAAATGATGGAAACGATTGTTTAAGTTAAACTAATGAACTCACCAACCTTTTGGTTGACACTTTAAAGCATGTTTATTCTCAGGTACGAAAGAAATCTTCCGCTGTGTATTTGCTCATTTTATAGATATTACTTGGAGTCATTCATGGCATATTTCAAAAGACGTTGCATTCGAGTCGTCGAGTTCATCAAGATTATTATCAAGTCAATTATAGTTGGATATATTATGAAATGGTATGCATGCCTGTCAACTTTCGATGTAATGAAAGTTTGTCTTTTCAAAAACGAATGCAATGTTTGTAAAATGTATCATATAGAGGTCAAGTACCTCGCGATGTAATCAACTGTTGTGAATCGTTTATAATCGATATGGACTTCGTCCGGATGGATTAGGACGGGTCTTCACAGTTGGTATCAGAGCGGTGGTCTTAGCGAACCAGGTCTTGCATTAGTGAGTCTAACTGATAGTCGTTAGAATGCATTAATGAGTCTGGACTTCGACCGTGTTTGCATGTCAAAAGTTTTGCTTATCATTTAGTGTCGAAAAATTATTTGCTTATCATCCTTAAAGTCTAAGACACGTCTTACTGCCTTTATTGCATAGACAGTGTATAGTTAAATTCATATCTTAGCGTATCTGTTATTGTTACCTTTGCCTGACAGCTTCCGTAGATTCCTCCATAGCTTATGGGATTTTAGTATTATATATGCATATGTAAATTATGTATTGCAGGGTACTAATCTACATCCTATAATCTATTTCTTATCGAAAATCCTTCATCTGATCGTACGAGATGAATCCCTCAACCAGTTCGAGTCCATCAGATTTCGATAGCTATTTCGATAGTTATTCCGACAGCTATTTCGATATGGATTTCCACTCGAGCTCCGAAAGCAGAGTAACCGGAATGAATCGATCAATTAGCCATCATCTATTCTGAATGAATTGGAGATGGGTTCGTAGTCGACTTAATCAATGGAAACGCGAAGAAGGCGATCATTTCCACTAACCAAATTCACCTCTTGACAATGAACCTAAAACGTTTACCGGCGAACCTGTTCGAGACACCATTTTCTCTCTCATTTCCAAAGTATCTCATCACGATCATATACTATCTCAGATTCTAAACCTCATTCATCCGCTCGTCCGAACCGACAATCATCCCGGTGTAATAGAAGAAGTTAACGAACTTCGCGCATAAGTTGTAGTCTTGGAAAATATGGTGCAAAACGTACCAGCTTCATCCAAATCACCGGCACCAACAGTACCACCAACAACCCAAATTTCAATATCACATGCCTCAACATCTCAATCTATACCTCGAGTATAATCATCATTCTACATGACATTCTACATCAGTTATCTTCGTTCGACATGGTGATTATGTAATCTCTAATGTTTTAGAGATTATTTATTCTAGTTCCAACTGAAAACTAAATGAGTTTAATATCATGTTAACTCATTAAATTCATGATTACATCTGAAGAAAATATATATGTATATATGTTTTCATAAAGATTGTAATTAAAAATTCTTTTGTACAAACTGTTAATAATAAAAATATTTTAACGGGTAGGTACTACCCGAGGAATATTTAAATTTCACATTAATAAGTTACACTGTATATTCTTCGAATCTGATTCAACAGTTATTCACTATCCTATTTACAACCACCGGGATACTTATCCGTTCACCAAAGAATAACTATTTTTATTCAAATTCAATTTCATATTTGAATTTTGACCTATCAGAATCCAACAAGTGGCATAATGAAGAAATAATGGACACAATAAAAATTGATTAGAAACAGACTAATTAACAATATTAAATTTTATTAAGAAACCACGCTAACAAAATCCTAGCTAACTGTTCCTAGCTAACTGTTAATTCCGTATTACATTTTATTTATCGCAATTTATTTATCGCAATTTATTTATCGCAATTTATTTTATCGCAATTTATATTCTCGCAATTTTATTTATTGTCATTTAATTTCTGTTATTTACTTTACGCACTTTATTTATCGTCATTTAATTTCTGTTATTTATTTTACGCACTTTAAATATCGGGACACGTATACAAGGTTTTGACATATCATATCGACACATCTATATATATTATTTGGAATCACCATAGACACTCTATATGCAGTAATGATCGAGTTCTCTATACAGGGTTGAGGTTGATTCTATAATAATATATATACTTTGAGTTGTGATCGAGTCTGAGACATGTACACGGGTCACGATACGTATTAATTAATTCAAATATTATATATTAAACTATATATGAATGATTGCACTGTCAACTGTGGACTATCGACTGTGGACTAATAACATTGGACAATTAAAATGAATTAAAATATTGAATATAACATATGAAACTAAACAATTCTTCAAGTTTGCCACTTGATTTCGTCTTAAACCTCATTTGTATCTTCACGATTACATTCTGCGTTCAAACCTTTCATGATTCTTGAAAACACCTCAATCGATAGGATGAATCAACCGCACTTTATCTACGGAAGGAAAGATTTATGCATATAGTTATGCACCTGAGAAACTCTCGGCAATTGTGTAAAAGTTCAACACGTAGCCGCGTCAGATCCTTTGGCATTTATTAACAAAAACAACTTTGCGATCCCTTTTCAAAATTAGCCAATTTTGTCACAGCTCCAACAAGTCAACTTCGACTTTTCGTACGAAACAACCTTATTATAACGTTTATATATACGCGTGCTCTTTTATTGTTACCAGGTAACCTTTCATATTCCATCATATTACCATCAGCGTTTAATCATCTAAAAACACAATTCTCCTGAAACCACCTCGGATTAATAACCGATGATTCAGATATCATAGCATTAAATGTAGAGGAAACAGAAAAATGGTAGATGGTCTAAACGGACAAAAGTTTGATGATAAAGAAAGGAGTGTTAGGAACGCTCGATAGAAAATTGGGTATTGAAAAACATATTGAGTTACCCATGAAGGAGACCAAGGACAAATACAAGGACCAAATCCTATATTCAAAGGATTCAGGTAATTCTGGATCCGTTGAAATCTTTAGAGAATATCTTGCTCCGAAGTCATGTTAAAATCTTGCGGAAAATCTTTCTCCATCAACCGTCGAACTTAGAAATTCCAAAATATCATCATCAATATCTTTGATATTTCTGAGGATATTTTCATAAATATTCTCGTCCGAAATTATATACCTCTTCGTGCTTCCTGTGTATCAATATATTGGAAACATTCAATAGAAAATATAGTACCGAAAAGCAGATTATGCGAAACTATGAAGAAAGCCGTGGATAAATCACAAAGAATAAGTTTGACTTCAAAGAATCCAAATAATTCAATGTCTGCTAAAGTCTATAGTGAATAACTTGCTCCTTACTCTAAACCCTTGCAGACAATAGTTTCTATCATCCTATGATCTTAGATATTCTGAGATATTATCGTACCTTTCATTATAAATATCCTCCATATTTCTGGAGATATTTTTATAACTATTCTTATCTGAAATCATTAATCTTTTCGTGCTATCAGTATTACATCATATAGAAACTGTTAGTTTCTATATTCTGTAAATTTTCAAGCTTAAAATATGAATGTTATTGTAGTAATGATGGGAACTAATGCATGAGTTAGTATAATATAATGACACTTGATCAACGTGATTATATTACAGTAAGTCATGCTGAGTTTCTAAATGAAACGTGATGATTCACAGATCATAACGTCATCATGTGCCATGTTACATAACTCTTTCATCCTACTTAACTCCGTAACAAATCAAGAAAATGTATTCTTGATGGTTCTATCTTCCGTGATGTTGATAAATTTGAAAATCAAATCGTGCTATCACGTTCCTTCATGCTTAGAACATTATAATCATTCGAAACTCTATATCTATAAATTCTGGACCATTATTCGCTTGACTTGAAGTCGGGAAGAGAAAACAAAAGCATAGAGCTTTGAAATATAAGGGAGAATATAAAGTCCGATAACAACACATAAATTACAAACCGTGTATATCAATGTTTATCGCAACATAAAGACACGGGAGAATTAAAAACATTATAATCCCGAGGGCGAAGTAGAAGAAAGCAGATTCCTCTGGTGGAAGTTGGAAAAGGAGAATGATTGTTGCGATAGTAAGGATGAGGACAAGGATCAGAACTGGATTAATCATTTTCAGAATCTTTTGAATGTATGAACTAAGAAAGAAAGTATAAGAATGGTGAGAATAATGGAAAGGAAGAGCTTAATTTATACTGGAAATATCAGACGTAGTAATCGGGGCAGATCACCGTATTTAATTAAAGAGATCTTAATTTCCATAAATCCCGAAGAATCAGATTTTATAGATCTTCAAGATTTTCTTTAAATCCCTTAAATTCCGGAATTCAACCAAGGCAATGTCAAAAGTTAAGACGCGCCTTATTTTCTAAATTCAAACCTGACTACGTCAAAAGTTAAAAACAAATCTTTGTTTCTCATTTCATCCTTTTGTGCATAGCTTCATTCGCACTCTTCGAATAATCGAATTATTTTTATCCATATTACTCAATGATGATAAAACTCAAGTTATCAACTCATATTCGTCAGGAAAACATATTTATTGTTAGCTATGACGACCTCACTCAAATTTCGGGACGAAATTTCTTTAACGGGTAGGTACTGTGATGACCCGGGAATTTCCGACCAAATTTAAACATAATCTTATATGATTCGACTCGATAAGCAAAGTCTATTAAACCGAGTCTCATTATGTTTGAACTATTTCATGATAACATTTGACCTTTAACTATTTCCGACGATTCACGAACCTTTAATTGTAACTAAGAATGTAAATATAAATAATTATATATAAAACTAATTATATTAGTATTAATGAACTATTAAGTAATTTTGTTATTATAAAAGATAACATTTAATAACTAAAGATTTTCATTTTGAATATATATAGTATATTGTATATAAATGATTCAAACATATTTTACCAACGTTATCAAAATATTAAATGTACAATGTTATACTTTGTAGTTAATTGTTTAATATACATAATTAATCATCTACTCAACATTTAAAACATGATTTTATATATATGGTAGTATACATATATACATAAATATAACTATATATATATATGATTTTATACATAATTATTATATTATGTATATGTAGAAATTTATAATATATCTATGATGAAATAATGTACTGTTTTAATAAATATATATAATACTTACATATATAAAACATTTATATTTTTCATAATTACATACATAAGTATAATATAATTAGTATGTAAATAAATATTATAATATATTTATATTAAAATGCATAAATATATAATATTCAGTATATGTTACAATACATATTACATAATTATTAAATATTACATAATAATAGATGATATTAATAAATTAAATTTAAATACAAATATAGTTGTTGTAGTAATGTTATTTGTATCGTCAAATATCAATATTTGTATTCATAATATCACTTTATATCATATAAAGATGAAATTGGATGTATAAATTAGATTATTATTACTAATATTATTATTATCGATAAAATATTAATATTATCATAATTAGTATGGTATTATTATTATTATTATTATTATCATTTTTACAATTATTATTATCATTAATATTATATTTATCATTATTATTAATTTTATTAATATTATTAGATATTAATAGTATTGTTATTATATATTATTATTATTAATTAAAAAAAAAGCAGTAGGGATCTATATTATACGCTTGACCTCTGTATCCTTTATCTCTATTATTATTATTTTTTTTGTTTCTTTCCTGCTCCCAACTCGTGAACCTGTGTTGACATTTTCTCCATTTTTTATCAACCGATCTCTATTATTACAACATGATTATGTATAATTGCAAATCAAATAAAAAGGAAATCCAATGGGATTAAAGAGCACAGCGATATTTTTGTTTTCTTCTTCTCTGCACGCTCCAATTTTTTTTTCTCTTAATTCAATTTCGAATAAAGTTTCAAAATCTAAAAATGCAGAAAGGTTAGAAATCTTTCTTTGAATCTATCTGCAAAATCTCAACTCTCAAATCTTTATATCGATCTTGAATTTTGAAGTCAAAGTTTAGTTTAAAAAAAGTCAACAATTGTTCTTGAGACAAATTCGCGTTCGTGTATATGTTTCTGATCAAATTGACGATTCCAGTAGTTTTTATACATGTTTAGAAAACTATTTCGTGTTATAAACATTATCTATAATGTTATCTATTACGAAATCAATTTTTTTTGTTTTGTTCCAAGAACCGACGCTGCAGTAGGCCTTAGTGTTTTTTTTTTTTTATTTTAGAACCCAAATTATTTTTTTTTCTGTAATGTTTTGAAGCTTTAAAGGGAACCCCGATTTTTTATTTTTTTTTTGGTTATTGATGTTTTGTTGAATCCATGAGACTTGTGGAGAAGAAGAGGAATAGAAGAAAAACAGTTTATATATAAAATTTAAATTCGATATTAGTATAGAGAATCAGAATTGGTGGGATGGTCGAGAGTGTTTGCGTGTGAGCATATGGTCACGAGATCGAGTCCAGAGGACGGTAGTTTCTTTTTTTTTTTTGAAACTCTTTTCATGTGAGGTAGTTTTCTTTTCTAATTTTTTTATTGTTATTATATATTAATTATTATTAGTATTATTATTATTATTGTGATTGTTTTGATTGTTATTGTTATTGTTATTATTAGTATCATACTTGTTATCATATTTGAAAGTATTATAGACATTACTATTATTATTATGATAGGTATTAATTAATAATATTATTATTAGTAATAAACTTATCATTTTAGTATTTTATCATCATTAGGATTATGATTATGATTATCATTATTATTATTATGAAGGAAATAAAAATATATTATTATCATCAATATTAGAATTTGTACCGGTTTATAAATAATAGTATCATCAGTACATTTACAATTAATAATATCATATTTATCAGTATCATCATTAATATTTACTAGTATTATTATGATTATCATTTATCATTTTATAAATAATAGAACCCTTATTATTAACATAAGTATGGTATTAGTATTAATATTATTTTAGAGTTATTATTATTAGTATCATTAACAGTTATCATTTTCATTTTTTTTGCTATTAGTATTATCATTATTAATAAAATTATTATTATTATTAGTAAATCATTATTATCTAAATTATTATTTTAACAAATAAATCTTTTGTACACTATATATATACTTATGGTATATACTAGGATTGTATTAATAATTCACATAACAAACTAATAAAATTTCATAAATACAATACTAACCACAAATATATGTATATAAATATATTAATGTCACTATTTATATAAACGTAAATCATTATAGATATATACATAAAATCGATATATATATATATAATATAACTTAAAATATAATATAAGTATACGTTTTAAAATAAAGGTTAGAATAAATTCTACAAAACTATAATATATAAATAATACATATTAATAAATGAAATTTTGTAACTTACATTATACGTATTAATATATACACAATTGATATAGGTTCGTGAATCCGAGGCCAACCCTGCATTGTTCAATGACGTCATATGTATTTTTACTACAAAATACAGTATCGTGAGTTTCATTTGCCTTTTTACCCTTTATATTTTTGGGCTGAGAATACATGCGCAACTTTTATAACTGTTTTACGAAATTGACACAAGTACGTGAAACTACATTCTATGGTTGGATTATCGAAGTCGAATATGCCCCTTTTTATTAAGTCTGGTAATCTAAGAATTAGGGAACAGACACCCTAATTGACGCGAATCCTAAAGATAGATCTATCGGGCCCAACAAGCCCCATCCAAAGTACCGGATGTTTTAGTACTTCGAAATTTATATCATGTCCGAAGGAGGATCCCGGAATGATGGGGATATTCTTATATATGCATATTGTTAATGTCGGTTACCAGGTGTTCAATCCATATGAATGATATTTTTGTCTCTATGCATGGGACGTATGTTTATGAGAAATGGAAATCTGAAATCTTGTGGTCTATTAAAATGATGGAAACGATTGTTTAAGTTAAACTAATGAACTCACCAACCTTTTGGTTGACACTTTAAAGCATGTTTATTCTCAGGTACGAAAGAAATCTTCCGCTGTGTATTTGCTCATTTTATAGATATTACTTGGAGTCATTCATGGCATATTTCAAAAGACGTTGCATTCGAGTCGTCGAGTTCATCAAGATTATTATCAAGTCAATTATAGTTGGATATATTATGAAATGGTATGCATGCCTGTCAACTTTCGATGTAATGAAAGTTTGTCTTTTCAAAAACGAATGCAATGTTTGTAAAATGTATCATATAGAGGTCAAGTACCTCGCGATGTAATCAACTGTTGTGAATCGTTTATAATCGATATGGACTTCGTCCGGATGGATTAGGACGGGTCTTCACATAAAAGGCATAACGGTTGCATAAAAGTAGCATCAGGAAGGCTGGAAACAACAGTTTTGTGAAGTTTTCCGTCCAGCGTTCTTCGCTGTACAGGCTGCTCCGTCATGCGTAAGCCCTAAAGGCCGCCTAGCGCATAAGCCCTGGCCGGAGAGCGCCGCATTTAGCATAAATTTCGGAGCACATGTAACAGAACGTATCATCATTCGACACGTGTCCCTAAACAAATCTGGTAGATCTGACACTATAAATAGACCCCTTGGGTCGTCATTTTACACAAGTTCAGATATTCTGACAACTTTGAGAGCTGAAACTTCACTTCTCTCTTTCTCTCTCTACTTTCTCTCACTAGAAGTCATCCGGCTAGCACTTATACGCTCTGCGGACGACAGATTGATTAAGCCACCCCACAAGTTCTTACACTTGTGTACCGGGTCTGCAGGGATTATTTCCCGAGGGTAAAAATCAATCGGCAACACTCCGCCCTCCTAAAAGCTAGATCACTTCTGGTCTCTCGTTGACATACTAAGCCTTACCTCATAAGGAAATAGGTGTTAACAAGTACAGAGCAAGATATTCATTGAAGGTTTTATCGGATCCAGAATTACCTGGATTCTTTGAATATAGGGTATGGTCCTTGTATTTGTCCTTGGTCTCCTTCATGGTTAGCTCAATCTGTTTTTCAGGACTAAATTTTCTATCGAGCGTTCCTAACACTCCTTTCTTTATCATCAAACTTTTGGCCGTTTAGACCATCTACCATTTTTCTATTTCCTCTGCATTTAATGCTACGATATCTGAATCATCGGTTATTAATTCGAGGTGATTTTAGGAGAATTGTGTTTTTAGATGATTAAACGCTGATGGTAATATAGTGGAATATAAAAAGGTTCTCCGGCAACGATAAAAGAACAAGCATATATGTCAAGGTTATAATAAGGTTGTTTCGAAAGAAAAATCGAAGTTGACTTGCTGAAGCTGTGATAAAATTGGCTAATTTG
The DNA here is from genome assembly GCF_046630445.1 of Rutidosis leptorrhynchoides. Classification (NCBI taxonomy): domain Eukaryota; kingdom Viridiplantae; phylum Streptophyta; class Magnoliopsida; order Asterales; family Asteraceae; genus Rutidosis; species Rutidosis leptorrhynchoides. The sequence goes on from NC_092340.1 coordinate 209,296,907, forward strand.
AAAAGGAATTTCAAAGTCATTTTCAGAAATAACAACGCTAAAGGAGCTAACACGGATACGTGTTAAACGTTTAATCAGATTCAGAGTATTTTTCAGGTGCATAACTAAATGCATAAATCTTTTCTTCCGTAGATGAAGTGCGGTTGGTTCATTCTCTCGATTGAGGAGTTTTCAAGAATCATGAAAGGTTTGAACGCAGATTGTAATTGTCAAGATTTAAACGAGGTTTAAGATAAAATCAAGCGGCAAACTTGAAGAATTGTTTAGTTTCATATGTTATAATCAATATTTTAATTCATTTTAATTGTCCAATGTTATTAGTCCACAGTCGATAGTCCACTAATAATAGTCCAATAATTCATATATAGTTTAATATATAATATTTGAATTTATTAATACGTATCGTGACCCGTGTACATGTCTCAGACTCTATCACAACTCAAAGTATATATATATTATTATAGAATCAACCTTAACCCTGTATAGAGAACTCAATCATTACTGCATATAGAGTGTCTATGGTGATTCCAAATAATATATATAGATGTGTCGATATGATATGTCAAAACCTTGTATACGTGTCCCGATATTTAAAGTGCGTAAAATAAATAACAGAAATTAAATGACAATAAATAAAATTGCGAGAATATAAATTGCGATAAAATAAATTGCGATAATTAAATTGCGATAAATAAAATGTAATACGGAATTAACAGTTAGCTAGGATTTTGTTAGCATGGTTTCTTAATAAAATTTAATATTGTTAATTAGTCTGTTTCTAATCAATTTTTTTTTATTGTGTCCATTATTTCTTCATTATGCCACTTGTTGGATTCTGATAGGTCAAAATCCAAATATGAAATTGAATTTGAATGAAAATAGTTATTCTTTGGTGAACGGATACGTATCTCAGTGGTTGTAAATAGGATAGTGAATAACTGTTGAATCAGATTCGAAGAATATACAGTGTAACTTATTAATGTGAAATTTAAATATTCCTCTTGTATTACCTACCCGTTAAAATATTTTCACCATTAACAGTTTGTACAAAAGAATTTTTAATTACAATCTTTTTGAAAACATATATACATATATATTTTCTTCAGATGTAATCATGGATTTAATGAGTCAATATGATATTAAACTCATTTGATTTATCGCTATAACAAGAATATATATATCTCTAACATATTAGAGATTACATAATCACCATGTCGAACGAAGATAAATGAGGTAGAATGATACGTAGAACGAAGATCATACTCAAAGTACAGATGATGATATTGAAACATGGATTGTTGATGGTACTGGTGGTGTTATTGATTGTACTGTTGGTGCCGGTGATGTTGCTGAAGCTGGTACATTTTGCACCATATTCTCCGAATTGATTATTCGAGCGCGAAGTTCATTGACTCATTACTCCAGGACGATTGTCGGTCGAAACGAGCGGATGAATAAGGTTCAGAATTATGGATAGAATATAATCTTGTCGAGTTACCCTGGAAATGAGACTGAAAATGGTGTCTCGAACAGGTTCGCCGGTAAACGCTTCATTTTCATTGTCAAGAGGTGAATTCGGTTGGTGGAAGGGATTGCCTTCTTCTCGTCTCTATTAATTAAGTCGACTATGAACCCATCAGATGAATTGATAATGACCGATTGGTTGATTCATGCCGATGACGCTGTTTTCGAAGCTTATGTGAACATTTATGTCAGAATAGCTGTCGGAATAACTATCGGAATAGCTATCGGAATCCGAGGGACTCGAACTGGTTGCAGGATTCATCTCGTACTATCAGATGAAGGATTTTCGATAAGAAATAAATTATAGGATGTTGATTAGTACCCTGCAATACATAGTTGACATATGCATATATAATACAAAAATCCCATAAATTACAGAGGAATCTACGGAAGTTGTCAGACAAAGTCTACAGTAACAGATATGCTAAAATATGAATTAGCAGATACGCTAAGGTATGAGTTTTGTCTATACACTATTTATGCAATCAATGCAGTAAGATGTGTCTAGACTAAGAATGATAAGCAGGTAATTTCCTAAGGAGGATAAGCAGATGATTTCCGACTAGAAATGATAAGCAAAAATTTTGACATGCAGACACGGTCGAAGTCCAGACTCACTAATGCATCCTAACGACTATCAGTTAGACTCACTAATGCAAGACCTGGTTCGCTAAGACCTCCGCTCTGATACAAACTGTGAAGACCCGTCCTACTCCATCCGGACGAAGTCCATATCGATTATAAACGATTCACAACAGTTGATTACATTGCGAGGTACTTAACCTCTATATGATACATTTTACAAACATTGCATTCGTTTTTGAAAAGACAATCTTTCATTACATCGAAAGTTGACGGCATGCATACCATTTCATAATATATCTAACTATAATTGATTTAATAATAATCTTGATGAACTCAACGACTTGAATGCAACGTCTTTTGAAATATGTCATGAATGACTCCAAGTAATATCTCTAAAATGAGCAAATGCACAGCGGAAGATTTCTTTCGTACCTGAGAATAAACATGCTTTCAAGTATCAACCAAAAGGTTGGTGAGTTCATTAGTTTATCATAAATAATCATTTCATAACTTTTAATAGACCACAAGATTTCATATTTCCATTTCTCATAAACATACGTCCCATACATAGAGACAAAATAATCATTCATATGGATTGAACACCTGGTAACCGACATTCACAAGATGCATATTAGAATATCCCCATCATTCCGGGATCCTCCTTCGGACATGATATAAATTTCGAAGTACTAAAGCATCTGGTACTTTGGATGGGGCTTGTTGGGCCCGATAGATCTATCTTTAGAGTTCGCGTCAATTAGGGTGTCTATTCCCTAATTCTTAGATTACCAGACTATATAAAAAGGGCATATTCGATTAGATAATCCAACCATAGAATGTAGTTTCGATTACTTGTGTCTATTTCGTAAAGCATTTATAAAAGCAGCGCATGTATTCTCAGTACCAAAAATATATATTGCAAAAGCATTTAAAAAGGGAATCATGAAACTCACCTATTGTATTTTGTAGTAAAAATACATAATACGACATTGAACAATTGTAGGGTTGGCCTCGGATTCACGAACCTATATCATTTATATATATATTAACACATATAATGGTAATCGAGCAAGTTATGTATTGTTATTAATTTTTATTTTAGTAATTTGTATGTTTCATTAATAACTAAATTAACTATATTTCTTTTATATATTTTAGGTAAATAGTTAGTATTTATTATGAAAATATTAATGTTGTTATGTGATAAGTTTTAAATATATTCTTATATAGCTATTTATTTAGTAAAATAATATCAATAATAATAAATAAAAATTTGTATCTTTTTATGATGATGATAATAATAATAATAATAATAATAATAATAATAATAATAATAATAATAATAATAATAATAATAATAATAATAATAATAATAATAATAATAATAATAATAATAATAATAATAATAACAATAAAAATAATAATAATAAGAGTATGAGTAATAACTACCTCAAAGGAGTAGTCCTTATAAAAATGCCCAAGTCCGGGTTTGAACCCGCGACGTCCCGCTAAACCGATAACATCCTTAACATTACTCCATTTGTGATTTCCTAATATAACACGGATCCAAATTGTTTTAACCCACAATTAAATTTTCTAGAAAAAAACTCATTTACTTATTCATCATCTTTATTTTTGACCATTACATCATCGTGAATCATAATCGTGTATCATCATTGTGACTCATTACGATTATCATATTCATTATAACCTCATTATCATCATCTAGTAACTATAATCATCATCACATCCATGATCATCATCACCATTACAATTATTCATCCTAATTCCCAGATCATTCTTATTACTACCATATACGCCATCACCATTTATATTCGAACATTATCAACCTAATCAACACCGTTATAATTCGTCCCGTCATCATCATCTATCATTATCAATCCTAATCCTAATCACCATCTCTTAATCATCATTATCATACATAAACCGTATTCATCATCATGTCCTAATTTTCCTCATCCTTTTTATCAATTCAACCTCTTGATACAAAGTGGATCAAATGTTTGAGCCCAAATCCTATATCCCAAACCCACTAATTAAAACAAAGCCCAAGACAGAAAATGATTTGGCCGTTTAACTATTTTTTTTTATCAAGAATCGTTGGTGTATTTTATTCTTGAACAGACACAATCAAGTTGCATCTATCTTTTATGCTTCAATCACAGCCACCATATTAAAATAATATTGCACGTCACTTTATAGGATCCACTTTGGTCAACCATGTGCTAATTTGTTCCACAATTTTGTTTGATAATGCATTATATACACATTTTACATCCAAGTTGTTAAAACTTTAATAAAGTGAACATATACCATCGTTATCTGCCTGTTGTAACAGGAAGAAGAAAATAACAGCCCACGAGATTTGCAGATTGATTTTTGAATTTGACAGTTGAACCATAAACAAAGTATAGCAGCAGGTACGTAGTTTACAGGGGGTTCGTGGTGGTTTCAAAGTTGAAGATGGTGATAATTTCAAACAGAAACAAATAACGAAGTAGTATCATGATTGGTTCGAGGGTGGTGGGTTTATATGATGCAAGTGGTCGACTTATGTTTAAAAATAGAAACGATATTAAGCAGTAGCTGTGAAAAGTTATAGGTGGTTTGAAGAAAACAAGGTTGTTCCATGGTTGCAGCGTGGCCTCGACTGCAACACAGCACGCATCAGCATGATGGCTGCAAACAGAAATAAATCGAATAGCATAAGTGGGTTTCCTTGGATTTAAGTGGTGATTTGGGTCGATGATGATTTGTGTTTGAGATGGTAATTGAATAGTGATGGTTTTAGGGTAACCGATGAACACGAATAGTCGCATGTTGAAGGTAATAGAATGACGTTCTTAGTGCATGATTTCTTCACTGGATAACAAGATAAACTAGCACCGATGTCTTTTGAAAATGGAGACAACATCCACAGTGGATTAATCGTAGCCTTGGCTAGATTTTAAAATGGCTGACTAGATACCAAAAGTGGAAGTAGCACCGCAGGTGCACTGGATCCATATACTATCGACAGTAGCTAACCATATGGTGTTTTTCATTGTTAAATATTTGTTTTTCAAGAAAGTTTCGTTAGTATATTCTTATATTACGATTCCAAATGCAATTGCAATTGTAATTATTAATTAAGGGTAATAGAATAAGAGAGTGTGTGTACAGGTTCTTTTGTTTATCTTGAAGTGTGGTTGAGCTATCTTTTAATTAAAAAGGTGGTGTTGATGTTGTCTCAAAAGCAGAAACCAAGTGGATGAATTCATACACAATAATAATACTAATTAACTAATTAACAAACGCGTTTAACATCTTAGCAGCCATAAATTTTAATTTCTTGTGCCGACGTTTTAAAAGCGAGGATATATCGTGCTCCGTTGAAAATCAGTGGCGGATAAAAGTCTTAGAAAAATTCCAACTTTTTAAATTAACTGTATTTATTTATTTTGGATCATTATGGTATAAAATTCGGCACTAACTATTAAATAAAAATTACAATAATTATTCACTCCCAACCCCAAGTAAAAATATAAAAAGTTTTAAAATTTATTAAATAACTTCTAAATATATTATTAATAAGCCTATACTTTATAAAACTCATTTTTGGATCACCATTTATTTTAAAATCACATAAGTTTGAATTTAACTTGCTTAATATCAATCGGAACATCAAACGAGTATTACAATCATTTAATATTTATTTTTAATATACTTTATTTATATATATAGATATATCTTAAATAATAATTATTATAATATCCTATTTTTATTTTACTTTACATAATTAATTTTTAATATCAACAACATATAATACTTCAAATTATATTTTGAATTATTATTTATATATATATACACACATATCTATTTACAATTAATTGTTCGTGAATCGTCGAGAGCAGTCAAAGGGCAAATGCATTCATGTACATTGTTCCAAAAGTTGTTGAGACTCAATATTACAGACTTTGCTTATCGTGTCAAAATCATATAAAGATTAAGTTTAAATTTGGTCGGAAATTCCCGGGTCATCACAATCATTACCACGGATCTGTTTGAATTCGAACAGCAACCACCTGCTACTTCCATTCGTGTTTCTTTTGATCACCACCATGACAACCGAGAACAAACCATACATCACCTTCTTCTTCCTCGATGAAACCACAACAACCATCAATGATCACTCATTATTACCACAAACAAGCACCAAACAAAACCCAATTTGCTACGTTAGTTCCTGTTTCATTTGGAACCACCAAACCGCTGATCAAAACAACTTTGTAAACCAAATACACCCGGCTCCTTTATTATTATTTTTTTCGTTCTTGATTCCTGACAAACAGCAGCGTATGCTGCATAAATATGTTTGAACTAAATAGCCACTTATATGCTTTTCATGAATCCTTTCTCTTTTATCCCTTTATGGTCGATACATCCCAATTATATAACCCAACAAATGATCGGTAGGTTTAGAGTAAATCGTGGTATTGGACCTTGGAATTAAATAATAGGGAACCGTGAAGTGTGGAGCTAATAGCGGGACTAGTGGATTGTTTGCTATATATTTTTTTGGCCGAAATCATTTTTGGGTAAATTGTGATTATGATTTTATGCTGAGACAAAGGAATAACGTGGAAACGTTTTTCTTTTCTTTTTCGTGACTACATTATGTGGGACAGCCTGTTTCGCAAACTAGTATCCAAGGTATTGCTGTAACTAGCTACTCCTGTTAACCGTTTGTTTTTAATGATACATGTATTGACAAATAGATGATGATGATATAAAAGGTTGGGGTTTAAAGATATGATGATGGTGAATATCATAATTGATAGGATCATGGACGTGGGACAGTTTAAAGGAAATTGAACGAAAAACTAGTTAACGAATTTGACATACCTTTTTAGATGGGGCCGTAATTCTTGTGGCATAAATTATGGGGCTGTGTCACGTTACTTTAGTATATGGGATGTGATAAAATCTATGATTTGCAATTGAACCGAATAATATAACTGAATGATGATGAGGTCGAGTAAGATGGGTCAATATGTTCACACAATTATTGCCTTGTCAAGTTGGAAGAAAAATTAATACTCCGTATTATCTACTCGAAGCCATAAAAGAAAATGGCACCACCTTTTTGTATTACCTCTTGATGAAATTAAAAAGAACTAGTGGGAAAATAAGTGGCCGACCCATATGGCAATTAATTAAATCATGGGACATACAAGACTGGTTTTGGGCAATGATTTTTTTTTTGTGGTATCCCGCAATTGGATATTAAGAAGGCAGAGAATATTAATTTTTTTGGATCGAGGGGTTTAATGTGTGAGCTAGGCGAATTCTTGTTGATTAAACTACACAAAGAATGAAACCCCACTTGATAGAGACTTTTGGAGTTATCTTATTTTTCTAATTTGGAAAACCCTATTTGAGTCGTATAAACAAACAGAAACAGAAACTTTAATTTTCTGTTGGACAGTTACTTTCTTGTTTTCTAAGTTGGGCCGCAGGATACTAGTAGGTTAAGTTGGGCTATCATGTTCTACCTCAAGTTGGGCCGTAAATTTGTTTTGGTAAATGGGCCGTGAATTTGTTTTAGATATTGGGCTGGAAACATTTAAGTAAAACTGATAAGATGATGATGGCAACCGGGGGATGGTTAGGATGAATGAGTGGTGATGAAATGATTAAATGAGTTTTGTTAGGAGAAAGAAGAAGAAAAAAAGAAAACAATTAGATATAGGTTATATTTATTTATTACAGAGTTTAATCAGAAAATCTAAGACAGCATGATGGTTGAGGAGTGTTTATGTAAACGAGAGGTCTCAAGTTTGAGTCCCGTTCGTGGCAGTTTTCTTATTAAGACTTCTTTTGAGGTAGTTTTCATATTAAAAATTATTATTATTATTATTATTATTATTATTATTATTATTATTATTATTATTATTATTATTATTATTATTATAATTATTATTATAATTATTATTATTATTATTATTATTATTATTATTATTATTAATTAAAATTACCATGTTATTAAGATTAACATTATTAGTTAAATTATTATTTTTATCATTATCATCATAATTAGTATTATTATTACTCACTATTAGTATTAGGTATTATTATCAATATTATTGATTTCATTATAAAATAAAATAACTTGTTATTATTATTATTAAGGAATATCATTATCATTTATTATTAGTAATATTAATAAAGTTATCATTATTATTATTAGTGAATCATTATTTTCAAAACTTTCATTTTAACGAATAACTATATATAACATATAATTAAAAATATAATATAAGTATACGTTTTTAATAGAATTTAGTAAAAATTCTATATAATCACAAAAATATAAATAATATATATTAGTAAATGAAATTATGTGATTTCTATTATATGTTTTAATAGATAAACAAATAATATAGGTTCGTGAATCCGAGGCAAAACCCTACACTTGTTCTATGACGTCATATGTATTTTTACTACAAAATACATTAGGTGAGTTTCATTTGCTCCCTTTTTAAATGCTTTTGCAATATATATTTTTGGGACTGAGAATACATGCGCTGCTTTTATAACTGTTTTACAAAATAGACATAAGTAATCGAAACTACATTATATGGTTGAATGATCGAAATCGAATATGCCCCTTTTAGTCTGGTAATCTAAGAATTAGGGAACAGACACCCTAATTGACGCGAATCCTAAAGATAGATCTATCGGGCCCAACAAGCCCCATCCAAAGTACCGGATGCTTTAGTACTTCGAAATTTATATCATGTCCGAAGGAGGATCCCGGAATGATGGGGATATTCTTATATGCATATTGTGAATGTCGGTTACCAGGTGTTCAATCCATATGAATGATATTTTTGTCTCTATGCATGGGATGTATGTTATGAGAAATGGAAATATGAAATCTTGTGGTCTATTAAAAGTTATGAAATGATTATTTATGATAAACTAATGAACTCACCAACCTTTTGGTTGACACTTGAAAGCATGTTTATTCTCAGGTACGAAAGAAATCTTCCGCTGTGCATTTGCTCATTTTAGAGATATTACTTGGAGTCATTCATGACATATTTCAAAAGACGTTGCATTCGAGTCGTCGAGTTCATCAAGATTATTATTAAGTCAATTATAGTTGGATATATTATGTAATGGTATGCATGTCATCAACTTTCGTTGTAAAGAAAGATTGTCTTTTAAAATCGAATGCAATGTTTGTAAGATGTATCATATAGAGGTCAAGTACCTCGTGATGTAACCAACTGTTGTGAATCGTTTATAATCGATATGGACTTCTTCCGGATGGATTAGGACGGGTCATCACAGTTGGTATCAGAGCGGTGGTCTTAGCGAACCAGGTCTGCATTAGTGTGTATAACCGATAAGTCATTAGGATGCATTAGTGAGTCTGGACTTCGATCGTGTCTGCATGTCAAAAATTTTGCTTATCGTTTTTGTCGAAAATCATCAGTTTATCATCCTTAAGATATTACCTGCTTATCATTCTTAGTCTAGACACATCTTACTGCAATGATTGCATGAATAGTGTATAGACAAAATTCATATCTTAGCATATCTACTAATCCATATCTTAGCGTATCTGTCACTGTAGACTTCATCTGACATGTTTCCTTAATTTTCTCCGTAATTCACGGGATCTTTGGAAGTATGTATAGATATTCTATATATAATTAGAATATCATTCGATATTCAAAAATTATTTCATATCAAAACCCTGTAACTGATCGTGGGAGATGGATCCTACACCTAGCTTGGATTCCATTAGTTCTGGAAGCGATTTCGAGATGTATATTGAAGCAGACTCCGAAGTCAATGAACCAGAACTGCCTCAACCATATAGTTATTTTTCTTTCTGGAGGAGATGGGGGTGGGTCCGAGACTTACTCACTCGATGTAGAAATGAAGAAGGCGAGCCCTACCGCGAACCAAACTTACCTCCTAACATCGTAGAAAACGATGTACTCAGCGGTGAACCTATGCGCAACACTGTATTCACCCTTCTTGCTAAAGTTTTCCACCTCGAAGGTCGCGTTACTGCAATCTCAGAAAATATTCAACCTCTACTTCCGAATACCAATCGAAGGGGAATATTAGAAGAAGTTAGGGAACTTCGAATTGATAATCAAGATCTATCGAATCAGATGAGTGGATGGATAGAAACGATAGAGGGTAGGATAGAAACCCTGACAAGAATGGTGCGTGATTTACAAGCTATACTTACTACACCAACATCATCATCAACCTCAGCACCAACAACACTTGTAGCACCGACAGCAACAGTACCACCATCAGCAGCACCAGCAACATAACCAGTACCAACAACAACAACATCATCACATGCCTCAACATCTCAATCTATACCTCGAGTATAATCATCGTTCTACATGACGTACTACATCAGTTATCTTCGTTCGACATGGCGATTATGTAATCTCTAATGTTTTAGAGATTATATATTCTTATTCTAACGGTAAATCAAATGAGTTTAATATCATATTAACTCATTAAATCCATGATTACATCTGAAGAAAATATATATGTATATATGTTTTCATAAAGAATGTAATTAATAATTCTTTTGTACAAATTGTTAATGGTGAAAATATTTTAACGAGTAGGTAATACCCGAGGAATATTTAGATTTCACATTAATAAGTTACACTGTACATTCTTTCAAATCTGATTCAACAATCATTTACTATCCTGTTTACATCTACAGATATACGTATCCATTCACCGCAGAATAACCATATTCATCCGATTTCATATTTGGATTTTGATTTATCAAAAATCAAGTGGCTTAATGAAGGAAACATTTGACAAAATAAAATTTGTTAGAAACAAACAAATTAACTATGAGAAATTTTATTAAGAATCCACGCTAACTGTTCCTAGCTAATTGTTCCCATCTAACTGATTACACTTTATTTATCGCAATTTATTTATCGCAATTTACATTTTAGCAATTTTATTTATCGTCATTTAATTTCTGTTATTTACTTTACGTATTTTATTTATCGTCATTTAATTTCTGTATTTATTTTACGCACTTTAAATATCGGGACACGTATACAAGGTTTTGACATATCATATCGACGCATCTATATATATTATTTGGAATCACCATAGACACTCTATATGCAGTAATGATCGAGTTCTCTATACAGAGTTGAGGTTGATTCTATAAAAATATATATACTTTGAGTTGTGATCGAGTCTGAGACATGTACACGGGTCACGATACGTATTAATTAATTCAAATATTATATATTAAATTATATATGAATTATTGGACTGTCAACCGTGGACTATCGAATGTGGACTAATAACATTGGATAATTAAAATGAATTAAAATATTGATCATAACATATGAAACTAAACAATTCTTCAAGTTTGCCACTTGATTTAATCTTAAACCTCATTCGAATCTTGACGATTCCAATCTGCGTTCAAACCCTTCATGATTCTTGAAAACACCTCAATCGAGAGGATGAATCAACCGCACTTTATCTACGGAAGGAAAGATTTATGCATATAGTTATGCACCTGAAAAACTCTCGGAACCTGAGTAAATGTTTAATGCACAGCTGTGCTAATTTCCTTTAGAGTTATTATTGCCGAAAATAACTTTTCAATCTCTTTCCAAATTAGCCAATTTCGTCACAGCTCCAGCAAGTCAACTTCTACTTTTCGTTCGAAACAGCCTTATTATAACTTTGATATATATGTGTGCTCTTTTATTGTTACTGGGGAACCTTTTATATTTCACCATATTACCATCAGCGTTTAATCATCTAAAAACACAATTCTCCTGAAACCACCTCGGATTGATAACCGATGATTCATATATCGTAGCATTAAATGCAGAGGAAATAGAAAAATTGTAGATGGTCTAAACGGTCAAAAGTTTGATGATAAAGAAAGGAGTGTTAGGAACGCTCGATAGAAAATTTGGTACTGAAAAACAGATTGAACAAACCATGAAGGAGACCAAGGCCAAATACAATGACCATACCATATATTCAAAGAAACCCGGTAATTCTAGATTCGGTGAAAGCTTCAACGAATATCTAGCTCCGTACTCATGTTAAAATCTTGCAAAAAAATCTTTCTTCATCAACCATCGAACTTAGAAATTTCAAAATATCATCATAAATATCTTCGATATTTCTGAGGATATTTTCATAAATATTCTCGTCCGAAATTATTTATCTCTTCGTGCTATCTATATTACATCATAAAGGAAACTACTTTAGTTTCTAAATTTTCTTTAAAATTCGAGTTTGAATTATGAATGATTTTGAAGTAGTGTTGAGAACTGATGCATGAGTTAGTATAATATAATGACACTTGATCACCGTGATTATATTACAGTAATTCATGCTGAGTTTCTAATGGAACGTGATGATTCACAGAACATACCGTCATCATGTGCCATTTACACGACTCTTACATTCTACCCAATCTCCAAAAATATTAAGAACATATCTTATTGATAAATTCTATCTGTTCGGATATTCTGATAATTTACCAAATCAAGATCTTGCAATGACGATTTCTTCTCAGAACATTAACTATGTTCATTTCAAAATCCATACCTACGAATTCTGGACCATTATTCGCTTGACTCGAAGTCGGGAAGAGGAGACAAAGGTATAGAAATCTTGAATATAAAAGAAAATATAAAGCTCAACAATAACACATAAATTACAAACCGTGTATATCAATACGTATTGCAACGTAAAGACACGGGAGAATTAAAAACATTATAATCCCAAGGAAATAATAAAAGTGAATAGATTCTTCTGGCGGTAGATGAAAGAGAAAAATGACAGATATGAAAGTTAGAAGTATATCAAGGATCAAAACGGGATGGAACATATTAACAAATACTATAAAGTATGAAGTAAGGAGAAAGAATAGAAGGTGTGAGTTGTAAGAAAACGACGAGGGTGAAGTTATAGTAAAATATCCGACAGAACAATCGAAATAGATTATTGCATTTAATCAAAGAAGATTCTGATTTCCTTAATCGCCGAAGAACCAATCTTATTACGAAGATTTTCTTTAAATCCCATGAATTCCGGAAATCAACCGTAACTACATCATCGGTTAAAACGATTCTACATATACTCATTTCACTCTCTTGCGATAGCTTCACTTATACTTTTCGCATAATCGAATTGTTTGATCTATATTACTCAATGATGATAAAACTCTATTCATCGACTAATATTCGTCATGAAAACATTTTTATAGTTAGCCATGATGATCATATACATAGCATTGTATATGTATATTTTATTTTCTAAAAACCTAAGGACAGAACTACGCGGATTATAAGGCACAGTTATGCAATATTCGCTGAAAATAAATACTGCGGTTATGTATTCGCTGAAATGCCAAACTGCGGTTTGATCCGCTGACTTTTCGCGGAGAGCCGAGCTTCTCGCAGACCGCGGATATCACGGATACTATAGATAGGGAGCTTGGCCTCTCATTTATAGGTTGTTGATTCTCTGCCATTTGCCTAAGCCTTTGTAGATTTCACTTGTGACTTTGCCCAAGGACTTCTTACATTGAGTTAAGGTGAATCATGCTAATCGATAACGAAGACCGGGTCGGGGTGGTTAATCACTTGATAGTTAAAGTGAAAAACGATCATCGGGGCCCAAAATAATCATCGAACATCCCATCCTCCATTATAATCTTATTGCACTCAATCCGTAATTAAGCAACATCATTAATTAAGGATTGATCAATTGGCGCCATCCGTGGGACACGTTTTACAATTAAAACTGAAAATTTTTTGTTTTACGCCGATTAAATAATTAATTCAACGGTTTAATTTCAAATCGTGTTTTTGTTGTGATGATTTGCAGGTGTTTTTTCCAATACGCAAATTGTTAATCTGCTTAACAATCATGACGTCGAATGCAAAACAAACTGGCGTCTCTGCGAATGCTGATGCATTGCCTGGTGATTCGCAGAACGTTATCGTATTTCCAATGCAAACAGATGCAAGTGTTACTGCGAGAAAATCGGTTCAGGAAATGAATGCTAAAAAATCTAATGCAAACAATGCTAACGATTCGCAGCCTGAAGCTGCCGCTGAAAAAATGATCGCACGCAGAACGTTATTGCAAAATCGCGAAGAATCAATCGCTGAAGTAAAGCGAGCGAAAATCTTATCGGGAAAAACCAGTTTACGCACTGAGAAAATTGTTAATACTGCTATTGAGCAAGCCAAAAGAGACGCTAAGCATAATTGTGAATCTCGCATACCGCGCACATACTTATGGCCATTAAGTGGTTCAGGATCACAAAGTGATCGGTTGGTTCTTGAGCACAATGATAGCGATAGTGATAACGCGGATGATCAAATCCACGCGCGCTCCGCACACAAGTCCAGATTGGCGAAAGCGCCAAGACAGGAAGATGAATTTTCTGATGACTCAGACAGCGCAGAAGAGTTTGTTAAAAATCCATACGTCAAGCGAAAGCGACCACCAACACCTTTCCCTCTCTATGGGGAGGAAGGTGAAGCGTCTGAAGCTGCGCCAGAGAAAACGCCCAAAATTTTTTAGCAGATGCTTTCAGAAGCATTGCGCCAAAATCAATGCAGCATAAGTTCGATCAGCCAAATTTTCTGCAAGATATGCTTACCAAATTCTGTGCGGATAACACAGACATTCGCGCAAAAAAGGCAACAGAAATTACCACTGCTGCAGATAAATTTGTCCAGCACATTTCTGACTATCCAATTGTTTCTCCGCTGATTGTGCCGGCGACGTTAGGAGTTTACTCAGGCTTCACTGATCCCTTGGATTTTCTGCAACGTTTTGAGGGCGTCGTAAGCACTTACAACTGGGATGAACCAGTCGCATGTAGAGTGTTTCCTATGGCCTTGCAGGGGTCAGCAAGGGAATGGTTTCACAGCTTGCCATCTCGCAGTATCGTTGGCTTTGTGGATCTGCGAGAAAAGTTTTTGCTGCAGTTTCAAAATTTATTACCGCAGAAAAAGACACATATAGAGTGTCACGATATTAAACAAGGCAACAAGGAGACTCTAAGTGCGCTACTTACGCGGTATATTTATGAGTGCCAGAAAATTCCGCGGTTGAATGAAGATCAGAAAATTTCTGGTTTCTTGCATGCTATCAACCCACAGCGACACCCTACGCTTGTGCGGCGATTAAGAAGAGATGTCCCGCAGACATTCGCAAAAGTGCAACAGGAAACTTATGATTATATCCGCGGAGGAGAAGATGGCAGTATTACCCCTGCATGTGGCTGGGGTAGAGATAAAAGTTGGCGAGATGACAATGACTCTTTCAGAGATAGTAACAGCGATAGCTATCGCGGTCCAGGCTTTTCGCGAAGAAATGGTGGCGGCGGATATCAGTGTAATGACAGGTTTCAAGGTCAGAACGATAACAATTCATATGGCCGTAATAACCGCTATTCTACGCGCAAGTGGAATAATGAGTCATTCAATATCATTCAGATGCTAACAAAAACGCCCAAATAAATCTTACTGCAAGAGCGAGTTGCTAAGTCTTTCCCTGATCCGCAGCCATTGGGAGAAAACAGCAGGCGTGACAGATCAAAGTTTTGTGTCTTTCACGACGATTACGGTCATGACACCAATCGCTGCAGAGATTTAGCGAAATTTATTGCGGAAGCGTATGAACAGGGTAAGTTGGACCATTTGTTGGCGCAGAACTCATCCAGCACTGCGAATGCGATCATTATGCCAGCTGAAGCTAATGGTTCGAGTGCCCCAAACGCGGTCGAGCGGAAAGCTCATGCGGTGAAAAATTTGGGAGTACGGATGGTAAATAAGAAAGAAAATCAGCGCGGGGTACAAGTGATTAATGTGGTGGAAGTGTACGGTGAAATGTCAGTGCTGCAAATTTCGGCGCAAATTGTTAGCTGGAAATGTCCCTCTATTACATTTCCCTCGGCGCGTTTGAATGCGGATGTTGATAAGCCCGTGGTTATTTCATGTCGTGTTGCTAATACCGGCATTATAATCATGAAGGTACATGTTGACACTGGTAACAGTGTAGATATCATGTACGAGCAATGTTTTCTCAAGCTGCCCGCACAAATTCAGGCTTTGATGAAACCTACTGCGGTTTCATTGGCTGGTTTTTCGGGAGAATCATCATAGCCTGTTGGCCAATTGGAATTACAAATGGAATTGGTTGATGATAGCGATGAGTCGCTAAGGCGTCAAGCCTTATTGAATTTGTACATTATGCAGAATCAATCGCGGTTCAATATGATACTTGGCCGCACAGCTTTGCGCATGTTTGGCGCTATACCATCTACAATACATGGTATGCTAAAGTTTTCTGCTAATAAGGGTATTGGCACGCTAATTTCTGCGGAAATGGAGCCTTCATGTGCTATGGTTATGACAAATGAAGATATGTGTGTTGAAGGGCATTCAGTTAACCCTGCTTAGTGCGAAAATGATTAACAAAATATTGTATTGAAATTCCATTAATGCGAGACATGTTATGTTCATGATTTGAATAATGTAATGCGAATTAATAAAGAATAAAGTGAAGTTAATTTCAGTGTTAGTACTTGTTTCTTTAAACAGCGAAAATACTGCTTGTGGCCATGCGTAGTGTTTATTTCGCAGAATACAAATACTTATCTTTTTGAAACACTAAGTTAATGTTTGCTCTGCGGATGCTTTAAGTAAGGTGGCATTGTTTTCACTAAACATGACCTGCTTAAAATAATATATCAATACATAACTGTATTGCGAAATACTTTGCAGAAAAGCCAAGTGATGAAATTGCCCACTTATGTTAATAAAAATTGCGAAAGGATAAATTTTCCTAAGTGTTTGATCTTGCCAACACTTAGATGCTTCGCAATGCTAGATTTTACCTAAGGATCATTTTGTCGGACTTAGAAGATTCATAATGTTAAATGATTGTTTCGCACAAAGTACGCTTTGTTATGTGCACAATAACGAATGCGGAAATTGCAATGGACAAGTCTGAATTATGAATAATTAAAGTAAAAGCGCTATATAAATAAAAGAAGTTGCAACTACGAATGATAAATAAAGTGCGAATAATGTTATATTAACAAAGCGAACAAGTCGCAGATAGTTACAAAAAAGCAATTCATAAATTGCACGCATACATTAAATTAAACCAACTATAAACTAAAGCTTCAGCGCTTTAATGTCAGCGAATGTCACGCCTTCACGCTGACATAACTCTTCCAAAGCTGGAATGCTCACCTTCTCCACCTCTTTCTTAGCCACTTTTAATGCTTCGCGAGCATCATCCGTTGAACATATTTTGTAGGCTAAGTCTGATGGAAGGGGTTTGGAGAGATCGCCGAGCTTGCATAGTAAGTCATACCACTCGCAGCGAGTGGCAAGTTTGACAGCTTGAGAATAAGCTTGAAATTTTTCAGTGACGGGTTTTGAGTCCATCACTTTATCTGCTAATTTATGCATAATATGCGCATATATGATTAGAAGTCGTAAAATTAAAATTACGCACTTGTCTCTTGTTCTGCAAGAGTATGTAGTCGTTTCTTGCGTGGAGTCGGTGAACTCTCCACCATTTTCCTTTTGCCCCGGTCCTCGCCGCCGGCGATGAAAACCTCGTTGATGATTGGTTCATCAATCAGAGTAGTATCGCCCTCGCCCTCCTTCGAGCGGCGAGCAGGGCTGATTCTGCTAACATCAGTGGTCCTCATAACAAGGTCAAGAGGAATCTCTGCGAAAAAACAATGCGAAATGTTATACAAGGCAAAATGTATACTGTGAAATATGTTATGCGAAAAAAGACAAGTGAAATACCATTCTTGGCTTGATCAACTAAAAGTGCGTCATGGTCGCTCCATGGCCACTGGATTGATACGTGTCCAATGTACAGCGGTACATTGGAATATGTCCTCACAATGATGCCCGCCTTCCTAAAAATACTGAGAACATCGTTCTCAAGATCATCCAACACCGGCTTCTCATTGACTTCCGAATTAATCTCCTCGCTCCACTTCCTCGAAATGTTGCTATCGACATACGCGGTATCGTTAATATAGAAAAACGAACCGCGCCAATTGTCGATGGAATCTTTAGGAGGTACCATATTGCCCAACTTGCTGCGGAATGAGAACCATCCCACATCATATAAAATTAAGCTGTTAAGAGTGCGGAACACGGTTAACAACGGCTGCTTGTTGTTGGCGTGGCAATACATTTCGAAAAGCACAATTTTGTTCACCGCATTTGGGTGAAGCTGTGCTAACGCAACCCTGTAGTGTTCGCATACACTGCGAACAAATTCGGTTAAAGGAAAACGGAGGTTGCCCTGCGAAATGGCAGCCTCATATACCGTAATCATCCCCTTAGGGGGAGTATCGGCTCGGTCCTCGTGAAGGGGCACGGTTGGAACAAAATGCCCAAGTGACGGATACCACTCTTTAAGGGTTTGTAGTTTAGCCTCTGTCATATATGACACAAAACCGCCGGGAGTATGCATCGATGCAGAAGCAGCCATTAATAATATGCAAGGAAAAATTGAGTATGGAAGTGATGAAATTGAAGGTCGAATTGAGAAAATCAAAGGCTGAATTGGCTAATTGTCAATTACGATTGCGGTTGTAAGATTGCAAATTGAATGCGAAATTGGGAAAGGAAAGCGCAAAGTTTTTGTGCGGCGTTGTCTGCTATTTATAATTGGGATTAGGGCGAGCAAGTTGAAAAGGTAATCATTGAATTTTAACGGCTGTAATTACTGTGACGCGTAAAACGGTAAAAATCTAGCCGTTAAAATAAGCTGATTTGACAGAATAGCGAAAGTTACCGTTGTAATTACGCGTTTCGCCTAATTAAAACAATGGTAATAAATGGACAGTAAAAAATATATAATAAAGTTAGCGAGATATTTTAAGATGCACTTCTTTATTTTTAGAGTTTATCATGATGCATTTGCTTCGCGAAAATGCATCATAATAAACTGGGGGGACTTGATCATATACATAGCATTGTATATGTATATTTTATTTTCTAAAAAGCTAATGATAGAACTACGCGGATTATAAGGCACAGTTATGCAATATTCGCTGAAAATAAATACTGCGGTTATGTATTCGCTGAAATGCCAAACTGCGGTTTGATCCGCTGACTTTTCGCGGAGAGCCGAGCATCTCGCAGACCGCGGATATCACGGATACTATAAATAGGGAGCTTGGCCTCTCATTTATAGGTTGTTGATTCTCTGCCATTTGCCTAAGCCTTTGTAGATTTCACTTGTGACTTTGCCCAAGGACTTCTTACATTGAGTTAAGTTGAATCATGCTAATCGATAACGAAGACCGGGTCGGGGTGGTTGATCACTTGATAGTTAAAGTGAAAAACGATCATCGGGGCCCAAAATAATCATCGAACATCCCATCCTCCATTATAATCTTATTGCACTCAATCCGTAATTAAGCAACATCATTAATTAAGGATTGATCACATGACGACCTCGATCAAATTTCGGGACGAAATTTCTTTAACGGGTAGGTACTGTGATGACCCGGGAATTTTTGACCAAATTTAAACTTAATCTTTATATGAATTCGACACGATAAGCAAAGTCTGTTAAATTAAATCTCAAATATTTTGAACTATGTTCATATAATCATTTGACCACGACCGCTTCCGACGATTCACGAACAATTAATTTTAAATAAATATGTGTGAATATATATATATATATATATATATATATATATATATATATATATATATATATATATTAAAGATTCAATATATTAAATAATTAGAAAATAGTAATAATTGGTAATATATTAAATCTAGATACAAATTGGAGTATGATTATCATTACTTTCAATATTATTATCAATAGTAATATTAATAATAAAATCAGTAGTATTAACATTATTATTTTCAGTATACAACATATGAAACAGAAATAGATATATATAAATTGTCATAGTATGATTATCAATATTATTATTTTTAATATTAGTATTATAATTAGTATTATTATTATTATTATTATAAATTATTAATATTGTGGTTATAAATTCTGTAGTTATTATCATCATATTCATTAATAATATTATTATGATTACTAGTATATTAATGTAAATTTTTATTATTATTATTAAGTGTATTATTATTATAGTTATATTTATTAATTAATAAGATTTATCATATTATGTAAATACAAATATATATACATTTAAATATATAGGTACAGATATATAAACAGATATATAAAATCAGATATATATAAATACATATACAAATACGATTACAGATTACAGATTATATACAATTAACTAAATACAGGTACATATATATAAGAATATATAAATACGGTATAAATAAAAATAATTATAGACAATGTACGTATTCAGTTTTCAATCTCTTTCATACTATAGATAATCTTGATTTCTGTCTGAACCCAGTACAAAATTTGATTCCAAACAACCACAACATAACAAATTTTGTTAGGAATTTATACGATTCTGTTGAATTAAGTTATCTGCTTTAATCTTTTTCATTCATCTGCTACATACTACTCGTACTTTCTGTCTGCAATCTGTTAGACGTCAACCTCATATTTACTACAAAATAATTACGAACAAATATATTGATGTAGTAATCTTTCACAAGCACATTGTTTATATCTCCTACCATATCTGTATATACATATATTTAGAGAGAGTATTAGATGAAACATCACCAAAACTTGATCAACCGAAGCTCAAACCATCATTCATCATAAACATATTTTACCAAACCTCCACCATGGCCCGCCATTTAACTATCACAACCCTAATATGAACACCATCATTACCACGGATCTATTTGAATTCGAACAGCAACCACCTGCTACTTCCATTCGAGTTTCTTTTGATCACCACCATGACAACCGAGAATAAACCATACACCACCTTCTTCTTCCTCGATGAAACCACAACTGAAAGGACCCGTCCTAATCCATCTGGACGAAGTCTTCAACAGTTGGTCCCATTGCGAGGTTCTGACCTCTATATGCCATGAACGACTCCATGTAATATGAGCAAATGCACAGCGGAAGATTTCTTTCATACCTGAGAATAAACATGCTTTAAAGTGTCAACTAAAAGGTTGGTGAGTTCATAGGTTTATCATAAAACAATAAAATTCATCATTTTGATAGACCACAAGATTTAAATGCTGCATGGTACAAATGGGCCCGAATCCTATACCCACCTGTAATGTAAATGCTATATCTTTTTAAATACAGTACATCTTTCTCGTGTACGAAACCATTTTCATAAATCATAGTAACCGTACACATATCTTGTGCACAAAAATAACATACACATAACCTGTGTATAAAATCATTCTCTCGATATATAACATTCACATCAATTGGTGGCAATTATCATGTCCACATAATTCAATGGTGGCAATTATCATGTCCACATAATTCAATGGTGGCAATTATCATGTCCACATAATTCAATGGTGGCAATTATCATGTCCACATAATTCAATAATAATCCGCAGAACTTCTATATGCATAATAATTCATTCGAGGAATGTTTTACTTGTGTCTATCGCGTCAAACGTTTATGAAAGCATTTCATGTATTCGCAGTTCAAAATATATTTCAAAAGCATTTAATAAAGCAGCTGTAAAAATAGCGCATGTATTCTCAGTCCCAAAAATGTAAAGAGTAAAAGGGAATCAAATGAACTCACCTAATGTATTTTGTAGTAAAAATACATATGACGACATTGAACAAGTATAGGGTTGGCCTCGAATTCACGAACCTATATCATTTGTATATATATTAATACATTTTCTTGTAATCGAACAATTATGTATATATTATTAGTGATTTAACTGTTATATTAATAACTTATATTCATTTTATAAAAAAAATATTAAGTTTCGTTATGTTATATGTAATAAATATATTTATATATATTATTTATTAGTTAAAACGGTACTTTAATAATAATACTAAGATGATATTTGAAATAATAATAGTGTTAATACTAATATTAATAAAATTGATAATATTATCTATAGTTCTATTAATAACTATATTAATGGTAGTTTTCAATAATCAATCTCATAATAATGATAATAATAATAATTATAATAATTATAATAATAACAATAATAATTATAATAACTACCTCACAAGCTTTTTCCAAAAAGAAAAATAAAGTGCCTTCGCCCGGCCTCAAACCCGAGACCTCTCGCTCAAACACAAACACGCCTAACCATTGAACTACTCAACTCTTTCTAAATTATTTAGCTCGAACATTTCTTTTAACCGATTCCTCTAACATCACTCATTTACACATATCATCTTTCATAATAACATAATCATAATCCTACTCTTCATCTAATTATTATCATAATCCTCATTACTTATATCATCATTTATCTCATGTTATCACCATGCTTATCAACTCATCATAATCATTATAATATTATCTTCATCATCATACGTTTCATTCATCATCATCATTATCATTTTTCGAGACCCATTATCATACCCTTCTCGAATCATGATCACCAACATCATAACCCTTATCATCAACACCCCCATATCATTAACAAATATTTACGTATCATCATCATCTATCTATCATGCCATAATCATTCAACCATCACCTTCGTACGTAAAAAAAAAATAACAATACAGCTGCAGCCAAAAAGGCCTTCGTACAGCAACAACCTGCTGCAGTTTGGGCTTTGATAGACTAGGCAGTCCAACAGAAAAATAAATGAGAATCTTGGCCCAAATTCCATCGGCCTACTTACATTAATCGGCCCAATCCAAAATCCATAATTATCTAACGCATATGTTGGTGCAGTTAGAACCTAGGATTCCAAGAAAAAACACGTCTTTAATCCCGACCCCACCACTCACTTAACATCCCAATTTATATTCATCCAATCATACGTTTACTTTAGTTTATATCTTCTAAAAACTTACGTTCAACATGTCACTAAAATCGTTATTATTATTGTAATAGGAACAGACAAAATAATCTGCAAATTGCGGCAGTTTACCTTGGACAGAAAACGAAATAAGCAGCGGTAGCTTGCTAAACGGTGAAGAAAAATAAAATAAAAGAGAATATGGCGATTTGGGTTGATCTTGGTGGTGGTGATTTGTTTTAGGTTTCAAAATAGAAAAAGGGAGAGAGATGAGAGATGAAGGTGGTGTTTCTAAACCGTAGGTGATGGTGGCTGTGTGATTAAGTGGTTTGAGATAAACAAGAAGAACAAAAGAACAACTGCAGCAGGAGTAGGAAGAAGAAAATGTGTAACAGGTATGGTTGTTTAAGTGGGTTTCGTTGTTTTTGGGTAGTGATTCAAATTCGGGTGTTTTATATATGGGTTTGTAGTTAATGATGAACACGAATATAACAAGCGGGTTTTGATGATGGTTCTTTGATGATAGTTTTAATGGTGGTGGTTTTGTTGATGGTGGTTCGAAACAGAATGGTAATAGAAGAATAAATAAGTTCAAGTAGTGATGGTTTATATGATGAATCATGGTGGTTAATTTAGTGTGATGATTAAAAGTGGTGATCGGTTAATGAACAAAGGCAACCAGGATTGGAAACAAGCTGCAGGTAGCAAAGGGTTTATGTGATACAATTGAATGATATTTCCTGAGATAGGAATGTATTAAGTCTTGTGTTATTGTGATGATATTAGTCGACAACTAATCACGAATAAAGGAAGAACGGATAGAAACTGAAATGTCCCGTTCTTATTGATTAAAAACGTTCCATATTAATTGATTTCGTTGCGAGGTTTTGACCTCTATATGAGACGTTTTTCAAAGACTGCATTCATTTTTAAAACAAACCATAACCTTTATTTCATAAATAAAGGTTTAAAAAGCTTTACATAGATTATCAAATAATGATAATCTAAAATATCCTGTTTACACACGACCATTACACATAATGGTTTACAATACAAATATGTTACATCGAAATTAGTTTCTTGAATGCAGTTTTTACACAATATCATACAAACATGGACTCCAAATCTTGTCCTTATTTTAGTATGCAACAGCGGAAGCTCTTAGTATTCACCTGAGAATAAACATGCTTTAAACGTCAACAAAAATGTTGGTGAGTTATAGGTTTAACCTATATATATCAAATCGTAACAATAGACCACAAGATTTCATATTTCAATACACATCCCATACATAGAGATAAAAATCATTCATATGGTGAACACCTGGTAACCGACATTAACAAGATGCATATAAAAGAATATCCCCATCATTCCGGGACACCCTTCGGATATGATATAAATTTCGAAGTACTAAAGCATCCGGTACTTTGGATGGGGTTTGTTAGGCCCAATAGATCTATCTTTAGGATTCGCTTCAATTAGGGTGCCTGTTCCCTATCTCTTAGATTACCAGACCTAATAAAAAGGGGCATATTTGATTTCGATAATTCAACCATAGAATATAGTTTCACGTACTTGTGTCTATTTTGTAAATCATTTATAAAACCTGCATGTATTCTCATCCCAAAAATATTAGATTTTAAAAGTGGGACTATAACTCACTTTCACAGATTTTTACTTCGTCGGGAAGTAAGACTTGGCCACTGGTTGATTCACGAACCTATAACAATATATACATATATATATCAAAGTATGTTCAAAATATATTTACAACACTTTTAATATATTTTGATGTTTTAAGTTTATTAAGTCAGCTGTCCTCGTTAGTAACCTACAACTAGTTGTCCACAGTTAGATGTACAGAAATAAATCAATAAATATTATCTTGAATCAATCCACGACCCAGTGTATACATATCTCAGTATTGATCACAACTCAAACTATATATATTTTGGAATCAACATCAACCCTGTATAGCTAACTCCAACATTCACATATAGAGTGTCTATGGTTGTTCCGAAATATATATAGATGTGTCGACATGATAGGTCGAAACATTGTATACGTGTCTATGGTATCTCAAGATTACATAATATACAATACAAGTTGATTAAGTTATGATTGGAATAGATTTGTTACCAATTTTCACGTAGCTAAAATGAGAAAAATTATCCAATCTTGTTTTACCCATAACTTCTTCATTTTAAATCCGTTTTGAGTGAATCAAATTGCTATGGTTTCATATTGAACTCTATTTTATGAATCTAAACAGAAAAAGTATAGGTTTATAGTCAAAAAATAAGTTACAAGTCGATTTTGTAAAGGTAGTCATTTCAGTCGAAAGAACGACGTCTAGATGACCATTTTAGAAAACATACTTCCACTTTGAGTTTAACCATAATTTTTGGATATAGTTTCATATTCATAATAAAAATCATTTTCTCAGAATAACAACTTTTAAATCAAAGTTTATCATAGTTTTTAATTAACTAACCCAAAACAGCCCGCGGTGTTACTACGACGGCGTAAATCCGGTTTTACGGTGTTTTTCGTGTTTTCAGGTATTAAATCATTAAGTTAGCATATCATATAGATATAGAACATGTGTTTAGTTGATTTTAAAAGTCAAGTTAGAAGGATTAACTTTTGTTTGCCAACAAGTTTAGAATTAACTAAACTATGTTCTAGTGATTACAAGTTTAAACCTTCGAATAAGATAGCTTTATATGAATGAATCGAATGATGTTATGAACATCATTACTACCTTAAGTTCCTTGGATAAACCTACTGGAAAAGAGAAAAATGGATCTAGCTTCAACGGATCCTTGGATGGCTCGAAGTTCTTGAAGCAGAATCATGACACGAAAACAAGTTCAAGTAAGATCATCACTTGAAATAAGATTGTTATAGTTATAGAAATTGAACCAAAGTTTGAATATGATTATTACCTTGTATTAGAATGATAACCTACTGTAAGAAACAAAGATTTCTTGAGGTTGGATGATCACCTTACAAGATTGGAAGTGAGCTAGCAAACTTGAAAGTATTCTTGATTTTATGTAACTAGAACTTGTAGAATATATGAAGAACACTTAGAACTTGAAGATAGAACTTGAGAGAGATCAATTAGATGAAGAAAATTGAAGAATGAAAGTATTTGTAGGTGTTTTTGGTCATTGGTGTATGGATTAGATATAAAGGATATGTAATTTTGTTTTCATGTAAATAAGTCATGAATGATTACTCATATTTTTGTAATCTTATGAGATATTTCATGCTAGTTGCCAAATGATGGTTCCCACATGTGTTAGGTGACTCACATGGGCTGCTAAGAGCTGATCATTGGAGTGTATATACTAATAGTACATACATCTAAAAGCTGTGTATTGTACGAGTACAAATACGGGTGTACGAGTAGAATTGTTGATGAAACTGAACGATGATGTAATTGTAAGCATTTTTGTTAAGTAGAAGTATTTTGATAAGTGTATTGAAGTATTTCAAAAGTGTATAAATACATATTAAAACACTACATGTATATACATTTTAACTGAGTCGTTAAGTCATCGTTAGTCGTTACATGTAAGTGTTGTTTTGAAACTTTTAGGTTAACGATCTTGTTAAATGTTGTTAACCCAATGTTTATAATATCAAATGAGATTTTAAATTATTATATTATCATGATATTATCATGTATGAATATCTCTTAATATGATATATATACATTAAATGTCTTTACAACGATAATTGTTACATATATGTCTCGTTTAAAAATCATTAAGTTAGTAGTCTTGTTTTTACATATGTAGTTCATTGTTAATATACTTAACGATATGTTTACTTATCATGTTAACTATATATATATCCATATATATGTCATCATATAGTTTTTACAAGTTTTAACGTTCGTGAATCACCGGTCAACTTGGGTGGTCAATTGTCTATATGAAACATATTTCAATTAATCAACTCTTAACAAGTTTGATTGCTTAACATGTTGGAAACATTTAATCATGTAAATATCAATCTCAATTAATATATATAAACATGGAAAAGTTCGGGTCACTACAGTACCTACCCGTTAAATAAATTTCGTCCCGAAATTTTAAGCTGTTGAAGGTGTTGACGAATCTTCTGGAAATAGATGCGGGTATTTCTTCTTCATCTGATCTTCACGCTCCCAGGTGAACTCGGGTCCTCTACGAGCATTCCATCGAACCTTAACAATTGGTATCTTGTTTTGCTTAAGTCTTTTAACCTCACGATCCATTATTTCGATGGGTTCTTCGATGAATTGAAGTTTTTCGTTGATTTGGATTTCATCTAACGGAATAGTGAGATCTTCTTTAGCAAAACATTTCTTAAAATTCGAGACGTGGAAAGTGTTATGTACAGCCGCGAGTTGTTGAGGTAACTCAAGTCGGTAAGCTACTGGTCCGACACGATCAATAATCTTGAATGGTCCAATATACCTTGGATTTAATTTCCCTCGTTTACCAAATCGAACAACGCCTTTCCAAGGTGCAACTTTAAGCATGACCATCTCTCCAATTTCAAATTCTATATCTTTTCTTTTAATGTCAGCGTAGCTCTTTTGTCGACTTTGGGCGGTTTTCAACCGTTGTTGAATTTGGATGATCTTCTCGGTAGTTTCTTGTATAATCTCCGGACCCGTAATCTGTCTATCCCCCACTTCACTCCAACAAATCGGAGACCTGCACTTTCTACCATAAAGTGCTTCAAACGGCGCCATCTCAATGCTTGAATGGTAGCTGTTGTTGTAGGAAAATTTTGCTAACGGTAGATGTTGATCCCAACTGTTTCCGAAATCAATAACACATGCTCGTAGCATGTCTTCAAGCATTTGTATCATCCTTTCGCTCTGCCCATCAGTTTGTGGATGATAGGCAGTACCCATGTCTAGACGAGTTCCTAATGCTTGCTGTAATGTCTGCCAGAATCTTGAAATAAATCTGCCATCCCTATCAGAGATAATAGAGATTGGTATTCCATGTCTGGAGACGACTTCCTTCAAATACAGTCGTGCTAACTTCTCCATCTTGTCATCTTCTCTTATTGGTAGGAAGTGTGCTGATTTGGTGAGACGATCAACTATTACCCAAATAGTATCAAAACCACTTGCAGTCCTTGGCAATTTAGTGATGAAATCCATGGTAATGTTTTCCCATTTCCATTCCGGGATTTCGGGTTGTTGAAGTAGACTTGATGGTTTTTGATGCTCATCTTTGACCTTAGAACACGTCAAACATTCTCCTACGTATTTAGCAACATCGGCTTTCATACCCGGCCACCAAAAATGTTTCTTGAGATCCTTGTACATCTTCCCCGTTCCAGGATGTATTGAGTATCTGGTTTTATGAGCTTCTCTAAGTACCATTTCTCTCATATCTCCAAATTTTGGTACCTAAATCCTTTCAGCCCTATACCGGGTTCCGTCTTCCCGAATATTAAGATGCTTCTCCGATCCTTTGGGTATTTCATCCTTTAAATTTCCCTCTTTTAAAACTCCTTGTTGCGCCTCCTTTATTTGAGAGTAAGGTTATTATGAATCATTATATTCATAGATTTTACTCGAATGGGTTCTCTGTCCTTCCTGCTCAAGGCATCGGCTACCACATTTGCCTTCCCCGGGTGGTAACGAATCTCAAAGTCGTAATCATTCAATAATTCAATCCACCTACGCTGCCTCATATTCAGTTGTTTCTGATTAAATATGTGTTGACGACTTTTGTGGTTGGTATATATAATACTTTTGACCCCATATAAGTAGTGCCTCCAAGTCTTTAATGCAAAAACAACCGCGCCTAATTCCAAATCATGCGTCGTATAATTTTGTTCGTGAATCTTCAATTGTCTAGACGCATAAGCAATCACCTTCGTTCGTTGCATTAATACACAACCGAGACCTTGCTTTGATGCATCACAATAAATCACAAAATCATCATTCCCTTCAGGCAATGACAATATAGGTGCCGTAGTTAGCTTTTTCTTCAATAACTGAAACGCTTTCTCTTGTTCATCATTCCATTCAAATTTCTTCCCTTTATGCGTTAATGCAGTCAAGGGTTTTGCTATTCTGGAAAAGTCTTGGATGAACCTTCTGTAGTAACCAGCTAGTCCTAAAAACTGGCGTATGTGTTTCGGAGTTTTCGGGGTTTCCCACTTTTCAACAGTTTCTATCTTTGCCGGATCCACCTTAATACCTTCTTTGTTCACTATGTGACCGAGGAATTGAACTTCTTCCAACCAAAATGCACACTTTGAAAACTTAGCGTACAATTCTTCCTTCCTCAATACTTCTAACACCTTTCTCAAATGTTCACCGTGTTCTTGGTCATTCTTTGAGTAAATAAGTATGTCATCAATGAAAACAATGACAAACTTGTCAAGGTATGGTCCACACACTCGGTTCATAAGGTCCATGAACACAGCTGGTGCATTAGTTAAACCAAACGGCATGACCATAAACTCGTAATGACCGTAACGTGTTCTGAAAGCAGTCTTTGGAATATCATCTTCTTTCACCCGCATTTGATGATACCCGGAACGTAAGTCAATCTTTGAATAAACAGACGAGCCTTGTAGTTGATCAAATAAGTCGTCGATTCTCGGTAGTGGGTAGCGGTTCTTGATGGTAAGTTTGTTCAACTCTCGGTAGTCGATACACAACCTGAAAGTACCATCTTTCTTCTTGACAAACAAAACAGGAGCTCCCCACGGTGATGTGCTTGGTCAAATGAAACCTCGCTCTAAAAGTTCTTGTAATTGGCTTTGCAGTTCTTTCATCTCGCTGGGTGCGAGTCTGTAAGGAGCACGAGCTATTGGTGCAGCTTCTGGTACAAGATCTATTTGAAATTCAACGGATCGATGTGGGGGTAATCCCGGTAATTCTTTCGGAAATACATCGGGAAATTCTTTTGCAATGGGAACATCATTGATGCTCTTTTCTTTAGTTTGTACTTTCTTGACGTGTGCTAGAACAGCATAGCAACCTTTTCTTATTAGTTTTTGTGCCTTCAAATTACTAATAAGATGTAGCTTCGTGTTGCCCTTTTCTCCGTACACCATTAAGGGTTTTCCTTTTTCTCGTATAATGCGAATTGCATTTTTGTAACAAACGATCTCTGCTTTCACTTCTTTCAACCAGTCCATACCGATTATCACATCAAAACTCCCTAACTCTACTGGTATCAAATCAATCTTAAATGTTTCGTTAACCAGTTTAATTTCTCGATTCCGACATATATTATCTGCTGAAATTAATTTACCATTTGCTAATTCGAGTAAAAATTTACTATCCAAAGGCGTCAATGGACAACTTAATTTAGCACAAAAATCTCTACTCATATAGCTTCTATCCGCACCCGAATCAAATAAAACGTAAGCAGGTTTATTGTCAATAAGAAACGTACCCGTAACAAGCTCCGGGTCTTCCTGTGCCTCTGTCGCATTAATATTGAAAACTCTTCCGCGGCCTTGTCCATTCGTGTTCTCCTGGTTCGGGCAATTTCTAATAATGTAGCCCGGTTTTCCACATTTATAACAAGCTACATTGGCATAACTTGCTCCGACACTACTTGCTCCGCCATTACTCGTTCCGACACCATTTGTTCCTTTCGTTCTATTAACCCCTGGTCCGTAGACCTCACACTTTACCGCGATATGACCATTTCTTTTACACTTGTTTTAAAATTTGGTGCAGAACCCCGAGTGATACTTTTCACACCTTTGGCATAGCTTTTTCTAATTGTTGTTGTTGTTGCGGTTATTATTGTTGTTGGGATGATTGTTGTAGTTGCTGTTGTTGTTGTTGTTGTTGTTGGGCCGTTTGTTGTAGTTGCGATTGATGTTGCGATTGTTGGGATAATTGTTGCGATTGCTGTTGTTGTTGTATTGGTGATTCTTATCACCATTTTCCTCCCACTTTCTTTTGACTTGCTTCACATTGGCCTCTTCAGCAGTCTGTTCTTTAATTCTTTCTTCAATCTGGTTCACTAGTTTGTGAGCCATTCTACATGCCTGTTGTATGGAGGCGGGCTCGTGTGAACTTATATCTTCTTGGATTCTTTCCGGTAATCCTTTCACAAATGTGTCGATCTTCTCTTCCTCATCTTCGAATGCTCCCGGACACAATAGGCACAATTCTGTGAATCGTCTTTCGTACGTGGTAATATCAAATCCTTGGGTTCGTAACCCTCTAAGTTCTGTCTTGAGCTTATTGACCTCGGTTCTGGGACGGTACTTCTCGTTCATCAAGTGCTTGAATGCTGACCACGGTAGTGCGTACGCATTGTCTTGTCCCACTTGCTCTAGATAGGTATTCCACCATGTTAACGCAGAACCTGTGAAGGTATGCGTAGCGTACTTCACTTTATCCTCTTCAGTACACTTACTTATGGGAAACACCGATTCGACCTTCTCGGTCCACCGTTTCAATCCGATCGGTCCTTCGGTTCCATCAAATTCCAAAGGTTTGCAGGCAGTGAATTCTTTGTAGGTGCATCCTACACGATTTCCTGTACTGCTAGATCCAAGGTTATTGTTGGTATGTAGCGCAGCCTGTACTGCGGCTATGTTTGAAGCTAGAAAAGTACGGAATTCCTCTTCATTCATATTCACTGTGTGTCGAGTAGTCGGTGCCATTTCCTTCAAAATAGTCAAATGGAACAAGTTAATCATACAGAATATTAAGAGTAGTTAATAGTATTTCGTAGCATAATATGAACTCATTATAAAAGCTTTTTCTTCATATTAGAGTTTTATAAGTTTAAATTCGGGTAGTACCTACCCGTTAAGTTCATACTTAGTAGCTAATATACAATTCAACTACTACAATTCTATATGAAAAACTGATTATAATAATATTTCGCGTTCAAACTTTTACACAATATTTTACAAACTTACAATACCGCTTATTTTACATATAGCATGAAATATAGCACACAATAAATTTGATACAAGATGGTTGTGAAGATAATTCTAGCTAGTACACAAGTCGTTCAGCAAAGGCAATAAAGACACGTAATTCATACGTCCAGAAACAAGTCATGCATTCTGGTTTTACTAGGATTACTTCCCATCCTTGGTCTTGTGGAACATAACCGTTATGGCCGTTGATAAGACAGCGTGTTGTAACGTCGTCAAAGGGACGAGGGTTACGTAATGTCCAACAGTCCCGTAACAATCTAAAAACCACATTTCTTACCCCAATTACCGACTCCGTCACTTGTGGGAACGTTTTGTTTAATAGTTGTAGCCCGATGTTCTTGTTCTCACTTTGGTGAGAAGCGAACATTACTAATCCGTAAGCATAACTTGCTTCTTTATGTTGCATGTTAGCCGCTTTTTCTAAATCACGAAGTCCAATATTCGGATATATTGAGTCAAAATAATTTCTTAACCCATTGCGTAAAATAGCATTTGGGTTCCCCGCAATATATGCGTCAAAGTAAACACATCGTAACTTATGGATTTCCCAATGTGATATCCCCCATCTTTCGAATGAAAGCCTTTTATAAACCAAGGCATTCTTGGAACATTCTTCGAATGTCTTACAAACTGATCTCGCCTTAAATAGTTGTGCCGAAGAATTCTGACCGACTCTAGACAAGATTTCATCAATCATGTCTCCGGGTAGGTCTCTTAAAATATTGGGTTGTCTATCCATTTTGTGTTTTTATACTGTAAAATAGACAAGAGTTAGATTCATAAAAAAAATACTTATTAATACAAGAAATTTTTACATATATCATAAAGCATAAGCACACTGTATTACATATATTACACCACACGAATACAACTATCTTATTCCGACTCGCTTGTTTCTTCTTCTTCGGTTTTGGTTCGTTTTGCCAAGTTTCTAGGGATATATGATGTTCCCCTAATACGAGCCGTCATTTTCCACATTGGTTTAGAAAAACCTGGTGGTTTAGAGGTTCCCGGGTCATTGTTACAACTTAAGGACTTCGGGGGTTGACGATACATATACAGTTCATCGGGGTTGGAATTAGATTTCTCTATTTTTATGCCCTTTCCCTTATTATTTTCTTTTGCCTTTTTAAATTCAGTTGGGGTAATTTCTACAACATCATCGGAATTCTCGTCGGAATCTGATTCATCGGAGAATTGGTAATCCTCCCAATATTTTGCTTCCTTGGAGTAACACCATTGACCATAATTAACCTTGGTCGGTTGGTTGAGGATTTTCTTTTACTTAACCGTTTTATTATTTCCCCCACCGGTTCTATTTCTTCATCTGGTTCCGATTCTTCTTCCGGTTCCGATTCTTCTTCCGGTTCCGACTCTTCTTCCGGTTCCTCTTCGGGAACTTGTGAATCAGTCCACGAATCATTCCAATTTACATTTGACTCTTCATTATTATTAGGTGAGTCAATGGGACTTGTTCTAGAGGTAGACATCTATCACATAATATCAAACGCGTTAAGAGATTAATATATCACATAATATTCACATGTTAAAAATATATATTTTCCAACAAAATTAGTTAAGCAATCATTTTTCAAGTAAACACGGTCGAAGTCCAGACTCACTAATGCATCCTAACAAACTAGATAAGACACACTAATGCAAAATTCTGGTTCTCTAAGACCAACGCTCGGATACCAACTGAAATGTCCCGTTCTTATTGATTAAAAACGTTCCATATTAATTGATTTCGTTGCGAGGTTTTGACCTAGATATGAGACGTTTTTCAAAGACTGCATTCATTTTTAAAACAAACCATAACCTTTATTTCATAAATAAAGGTTTAAAAAGCTTTACGTAGATTATCAAATAATGATAATCTAAAATATCCTGTTTACACACGACCATTACATAATGGTTTACAATACAAATATGTTACATCGAAATTAGTTTCTTGAATGCAGTTTTTACACAATATCATACAAAAATGGACTCCAAATCTTGTCCTTATTTTAGTATGCAACAGCGGAAGCTCTTAGTATTCACCTGAGAATAAACATGCTTTAAACGTCAACAAAAATGTTGGTGAGTTATAGGTTTAACCTATATATATCAAATCGTAACAATAGACCACAAGATTTCATATTTCAATACACATCCCATACATAGAGATAAAAATCATTCATATGGTGAACACCTGGTAACCGACATTAACAAGATGCATATAAAAGAATATCCCCATCATTCCGGGATACCCTTCGGATATGATATAAATTTCGAAGTACTAAAGCATCCGGTACTTTGGATGGGGTTTGTTAGGCCTAATAGATCTATCTTTAGGATTCGCGTCAATTAGGGTGTCTGTTCCCTAATTCTTAGATTACCAGACTTAATAAAAAGGGGCATATTTGATTTCGATAATTCAACCATAGAATGTAGTTTCACGTACTTGTGTCTATTTTGTAAATCATTTATAAAACCTGCATGTATTCTCATCCCAAAAATATTAGATTTTTAAAGGGGACTATAACTCACTTTCACAGATTTTTACTTCGTCGGGAAGTAAGACTTGGCCACTGGTTGATTCACGAACCTATAACAATATATACATATATATATATATATCAAAGTATGTTCAAAATATATTTACAACACTTTTAATATATTTTGTTGTTTTAAGTTTATTAAGTCAGCTGTCCTCGTTAGTAACCTACAACTAGTTGTCCACAGTTAAATGTACAGAAATAAATCAATAAATATTATCTTGAATCAATCCACGACCCAGTGTATACGTATCTCAGTATTGATCACAACTCAAACTATATATATTTTGGAATCAACCTCAACCCTGTATAGCTAACTCCAACATTCACATATAGAGTGTCTATGGTTGTTCCGAAATATATATAGATGTGTCGACATGATAGGTCGAAACATTGTATACGTGTCTATGGTATCTCAAGATTACATAATATACAATACAAGTTGATTAAGTTATGGTTGGAATAGATTTGTTACCAATTTTCACGTAGCTAAAATGTGAAAAATTATCCAATCTTGTTTTACAAATAACTTCTTCATTTTAAATCCGTTTTGAGTGAATCAAATTGCTATGGTTTCATATTGAACTCTATTTTATGAATCTAAACAGAAAAAGTATAGGTTTATAGTCAGAAAAATAAGTTACAAGTCGTTTTTGTAAAGGTAGCCATTTCAGTCGAAAGAACGACGTCTAGAGGACCATTTTAGAAAACATACTCCCACTTTGAGTTTAACCATAATTTTTGGATATAGTTTCATGTTCATAATAAAAATAATTTTCTCAAAATAACAACTTTTAAATCAAAGTTTATCATAGTTTTTAATTAACTAACCCAAAACAGCCCGCGGTGTTACTACGACGGCGTAAATCCGGTTTTACGGTGTTTTTCGTGTTTTCAGGTATTAAATCATTAAGTTAGCATATCATATAGATATAGAATATGTGTTTAGTTGATTTTAAAAGTCAAGTTAGAAGGATTAACTTTTGTTTGCCAACAAGTTTAGAATTAACTAAACTATGTTCTAGTGATTACAAGTTTAAACCTTCGAATAAGATAGCTTTATATGTATGAATCGAATGATGTTATGAACATCATTACTACCTTAAGTTCCTTGGATAAACCTACTGGAAAAGAGAAAAATGGATCTAGCTTAAACGGATCCTTGGATGACTCGAAGTTCTTGAAGCAGAATCATGACACGAAAACAAGTTCAAGTAAGATCATCACTTGAAATAAGATTGTTATAGTTATAGAAATTGAACCAAAGTTTGAATATGATTATTACCTTGTATTAGAATGATAACCTACTGTAAGAAACAAAGATTTCTTGAGGTTGGATGATCACCTTACAAGATTGGAAGTGAGCTAGCAAACTTGAAAGTATTCTTGATTTTATGTAACTAGAACTTGTAGAATATATGAAGAACACTTAGAACTTGAAGATAGAACTTGAGAGAGATCAATTAGATGAAGAAAATTGAAGAATGAAAGTATTTGTAGGTGTTTTTGGTCATTGGTGTATGGATTAGATATAAAGGATATGTAATTTTGTTTTCATGTAAATAAGTCATGAATGATTACTCATATTTTTGTAATCTTATGAGATATTTCATGCTAGTTGTCAAATGATGGTTCCCACATGTGTTAGGTGACTCACATGGGCTGCTAAGAGCTGATCATTGGAGTGTATATACTAATAGTACATACATCTAAAAGCTGTGTATTGTACGAGTACAAATACGGGTGCATACGAGTAGAATTGTTGATGAAACTGAACGATGATGTAATTGTAAGCATTTTTGTTAAGTAGAAGTATTTTGATAAGTGTATTGAAGTCTTTCAAAAGTGTATAAATACATATTAAAACACTACATGTATATACATTTTAACTGAGTCGTTAAGTCATCGTTAGTCGTTACATGTAAGTGTTGTTTTGAAACTTTTAGGTTAACGATCTTGTTAAATGTTGTTAACCCAATGTTTATAATATCAAATGAGATTTTAAATTATTATATTATCGTATGAATATTTCTTAATATGATATATATACATTAAATGTCTTTACAACGATAATCGTTACATATATGTCTCGTTTAAAAATCATTAAGTTAGTAGTCTTGTTTTTACATATGTAGTTCATTGTTAATATACTTAACGATATGTTTACTTATCATGTTAACTATATATATATCCATATATATGTCATCATATAGTTTTTACAAGTTTTAACGTTCGTGAATCACCGGTCAACTTGGGTGGTCAATTGTCTATATGAAACATATTTCAATTAATCAAGTCTTAACAAGTTTGATTGCTTAACATGTTGGAAACATTTAATCATGTAAATATCAATCTCAATTAATATATATAAACATGGAAAAGTTCGGGTCACTACAGAAATAAGAGGAAAGAATACAAAATTATGATTCTGATTTATAACAGAATTTGTAGTTTATCTCTCTGATTAATTCGTGATTGGTACAAGTTTGTAAAGCTAATACAGTACGAAAGCAACATCAAACTAATTCTGATTCCTAATCCTTACTTGCGATTTATATAATAGATTGTAATAATTAATAATTATAATTATAAAAATCAAAATATTAATAATAATAATAATAATATAATAATAATAATAATAATAATAATAATAATAATAATAATAATAATAATAATAATAATAATAATAATAATAATAATAATGAAAGTGATAGTAATATGATAATAATAATAATTTATAATTTTAATAATATTGATATTACCGATATAATTCTCAATAGCTAAAAATTATTTTTCACTATTAGTTATATTAGTAATAGTAATGATATAATGATAACAATAACATTAATAAATATGATACTGTATCAAGTTTAATGTTATAATCTTTATTAATATTTATAGTACTAATATTGATATTAATAATCATAATGAATGAAATAATAAGATTACAACTATAATTCAACTTGTAATTACATTTAATTTATTAATCATATTATATATGGTATGATTATATTTATTGAATATTTAATATTTATATATTTCATATATTTTACAATATAATAGTTATTAATGGAATTCATATTTATATATTCATATATAGATTTATATCATATATATATATATATATTTATGTTTTTACTCTAATAGAATTTAATTATTCTATTTATTACTTTTACATTTTAATTCTAGTGATTCATTTATATTTTTCTTATTTTCAATACCCTCATTTATATTTATTTAGATATATATATATATATATATATATATATATATATATATATATATATATATATATATATATATATATATATATATTTACACACTTATTCGTGAATCGCCAAGAGTAGTTAAAGGTCAAATGAATATATGAACATCATTCCAAAATTTTTCTAGACTCAACATTACAGATTTTGCTTATCGTGTCGAATTCAATAGAGATTAAGTTTAAAATTTGGTCGGAAATTCCCGGGTCACTACAGTACCTACCCGTTAAAGAAATTTCGTCCCGAAATTTGAGTGAGGTCGTCATGGCTAACTATAAAATTGTTTTCATGACGAATATGAGTTGATAAATAGAGTTTTATCATCATTGAGTAATATGGATAAAACAATTTGATTATTCGAAGAGCACGAGTGAAGCTATTCATAAAAGAATGAAATGAGAAATAAAGATTTGTTTTTAACTTTTGACGTAGTCAGGTTTGAATTTAGAAAATAAGGTGCGTCTTAGCTTTTGACGTTGTCTTGGTTAAATTCCGGAATTCAAGGGATTTAAAGAAAATCTTGAAGATCTATAAGATCTGATTCTTCGGGATTTATGAAAATTAAGATCTCTTTAATTAAATACGGTGATCTGGCCCGATTACTACGTCTGATATTTCTTTTATAAATTTACCTTTTCCGTTCCATTTATTTTCACCACTTCTATACTCAATTCCCAAATTCAACAAATTTATGAAAATGCTTAACCCTGTTCTGATCCTTGTTCTTATTCTAACTATTGCAATGATCGTTCTTCTTTTCCAACTCCCACCTGAAGAATCTGTTTATTTCTATTATGCTCTAGGGATTATTGTATTTATAATTCTCCCGTGTCTTTATATTGCTATAAGTACTGATATCCACGGTTTGTGACCTCCATGTTGTTATTGGGCTTTATATTTTCTCTTATATTTTAGAGCTTTTTCCCTTCGTTTCTTCTTCTTGCGATTAAACACCGCTTGTAATGGTTTGGAATTCGTAGATATAAACTTCGGAATGAACATTGTTAATGTTCTAAGAAGGGAATCGTAATGGCACGATTTGATTTGCCAAATTACCAGGATCACTGAGAATAGAACTATCAAGAATATTGTAGTGACCCGAAATTTTCCATGTTTATATATATTAATTGAGATTGATGTTTACATGATTAAATGTTTCCAACATGTTAAGCAATCAAACTTGTTAAGACTTGATTAATTGAAATAGGTTTCATATAGACAATTGACCACCCAAGTTGACCGGTGATTCACGAACGTTAAAACTTGTAAAAAACTATATGATGACATATATATGGTTATATATATAGTTAACATGATATTATGATAAGTAAACATATCATTAATTATATTAACAATGAACTACATATGTAAAAACAAGACTTCTAACTTAATGATTTTGAAACGAGACATATATGTAACGTTTATCGTTGTAACGACATTTAATGTATATATATCATATTAAGAGATATTCGTACATCATAATATCATGATAATATAATAATTTAAAATCTCTTTTGTTATTATAAACATTGGGTTAACAACATTTAACAAGATCGTTAACCTAAAGGTTTCAAAACAACACTTACATGTAACGACTAACGATGACTTAACGACTCAGTTAAAATGTATATACATGTAGTGTTTCAATATGTATTTATACACTTTTGAAAGACTTCAATACACTTATCAAAATACTTCTACTTAACAAAAATGCTTACAATTACATTCTCGTTCAGTTTCATCAACAATTCTACTCGTATGCACCCGTATTCGTACTCGTACAATACACAGCTTTTAGATGTATGTACTATTGGTATATACACTCCAATGATCAGCTCTTAGCAGCCCATGTGAGTCACCTAACACATGTGGGAACCATCATTTGGCAACTAGCATGAAATATCTCATAAGATTACAAAAATATGAGTAATCATTCATGACTTATTTACATGAAAACAAAATTACATATCCTTTATATCTAATCCATACACCAACGACCAAAAACACCTACAAACACTTTCATTCTTCAATTTTCTTCATCTAATTGAATTCTCTCAAGTTCTATCTTCAAGTTCTAAGTGTTCTTCATAAATTCCAAAAGTTCTAGTTTTATAAAATCAAGAATACTTTCAAGTTTGCTAGCTCACTTCCAATCTTGTAAGGTGATCATCCAACCTCAAGAAATCTTTGTTTCTTACAGTAGGTTATCATTCTAATACAAGGTAATAATCATATTCAAACTTTGGTTCAATTTCTATAACTATAACAATCTTATTTCAAGTGATGATCTTACTTGAACTTGTTTTCGTGTCATGATTTTGCTTCAAGAACTTTGAGCCATCCAAGGATCCATTGAAGCTAGATCCATTTTTCTCTTTTCCAGTAGGTTCATCCAAGGAACTTAAGGTAGTAATGATGTTCATAACATCATTCGATTCATACATATAAAGCTATCTTATTCGAAGGTTTAAACTTGTAATCACTAGAACATAGTTTAGTTAATTCTAAACTTGTTCGCAAACAAAAGTTAATCCTTCTAACTTGACTTTTAAAATCAACTAAACACATGTTCTATATCTATATGATATGCTAACTTAATGATTTAAAACCTGGAAACACGAAAAACACCGTAAAACCGGATTTACGCCGTCGTAGTAACACCGCGGGCTGTTTTGGGTTAGTTAATTAAAAACTATGATAAACTTTGATTTAAAAGTTGTTATTCTGAGAAAAATGATTTTTATTATGAACATGAAACTATATCTAAAAATTATGGTTAAACTCAAAGTGGAAGTATGTTTTCTAAAATGGTCATCTAGACGTCGTTCTTTCGACTGAAATGACTACCTTTACAAAAACGACTTGTAACTTATTTTTCCGACTAGAAACCTATACTTTTTTTGTTTAGATTCATAAAATAGAGTTCAATATGAAACCATAGCAATTTGATTCACTCAAAACGGATTTAAAATGAAGAAGTTATGGGTAAAACAAGATTGGATAATTTTTCTCATTTTAGCTACGTGAAAATTGGTAACAAATCTATTCCAACCATAACTTAATCAACTTGTATTATATATTATGTAATCTTGAGATACCATAGACACGTATACAATGTTTCGACCTATCATGTCGACACATCTATATATATTTCGGAACAACCATAGACACTCTATATGTGAATGTTGGAGTTAGCTATACAGGGTTGAGGTTGATTCCAAAATATATATAGTTTGAGTTGTGATCAATACTGAGATACGTATACACTGGGTCGTGGATTGATTCAAGATAATATTTATCGATTTATTTCTGTACATCTAACTGTGGACAACTAGTTGTAGGTTACTAACGAGGACAGATGACTTAATAAACTTAAAACATCAAAATATATTAAAAGTGTTGTAAATATATTTTGAACATACTTTGATATATATGTATATATTGTTATAGGTTCGTGAATCAACCAGTGGCCAAGTCTTACTTCCCGGCGAAGTAAAAATCTGTGAAAGTGAGTTATAGTCCCACTTTTAAAATCTAATATTTTTGGGATGAGAATACATGCAGGTTTTATAAATGATTTACAAAATAGACACAAGTACGTGAAACTACATTCTATGGTTGAATTATCGAAATCGAATATGCCCCTTTTTATTAAGTCTGGTAATCTAAGAATTAGGGAACAGACACCCTAATTGACGCGAATCCTAAAGATAGATCTATTGGGCCTAACAAACCCCATCCAAAGTACCGGATGCTTTAGTACTTCGAAATTTATATCATATCCGAAGGGTGTCCCGGAATGATGGGGATATTCTTATATATGCATCTTGTTATTGTCGGTTACCAGGTGTTCACCATATGAATGATTTTTATCTCTATGTATGGGATGTGTATTGAAATATGAAATCTTGTGGTCTATTGTTACGATTTGATATATATAGGTTAAACCTATAACTCACCAACATTTTTGTTGACGTTTTAAGCATGTTTATTCTCAGGTGATTATTAAGAGCTTCCGCTGTCGCATACTTAAATAAGGACAAGATTTGGAGTCCATGCTTGTATGATATTGTGTAAAAACTGCATTCAAGAAACTTATTTTGTTGTAACATATTTGTATTGTAAACCATTATGTAATGGTCGTGTGTAAACAGGATATTTTAGATTATCATTATTTGATAATCTACGTAAAGCTTTTTAAACCTTTATTGATGAAATAAAGGTTATGGTTTGTTTAAAAATGAATGCAGTCTTTGAAAAACGTCTCATATAGAGGTCAAAACCTCGCAACGAAATCAATTAATATGGAACGTTTTTAATCAATAAGAACGGGACATTTCAGTTGGTATCAGAGCGTTGGTCTTAGAGAACCAGAAAATTTGCATTAGTGTGTCTTATCGAGTTTGTTAGGATGCATTAGTGAGTCTGGACTTCGACCGTGTTTTCTTTAAAAATGATTGCTTAACATTTTTGTTGGAAACTATATATTTTTAACATATGAATATTATGTGATATATTAATCTCTTAACGTGTTTGATATTATGTGATAGATGTCTACCTCTAGAACAAGTCCCATTGACTCACCTAATAATAATGAAGAGTCAAATGTAAATTGGAATGATTTGTGGACTGATTCACAAGTTCCCGAAGAGGAACCGGAAGAAGAGTCGGAACCGGAAGAAGAATCGGAACCGGAAGAAGAATCGGAACCGGATGAAGAAATAGAACCGGTGGGGGAAATAATAAAACGGTTAAGTAAAAGAAAATCCTCAACCAACCGACCAAAGTTAATTATGGTCAATGGTGTTTCCGCCAAGGAAGCAAAATATTGGGAGGATTACCAATTCTCCGATGAATCGGATTCCGACGAGAATTCCGATGATGTTATAGAAATTACCCCAACTGAATTTAAAAAGGCAAAAGAAAATAATAAGGGAAAGGGCATAAAAATAGAGAAATCTAATTCCAACCCCGATGAACTTTATATGTATCGTCAACCCCCGAAGTCCTTAAGTTGTAACAATGACCCGGGAACCTCTAAACCACCAGGTTTTTCTAAACCAATGTGGACAACGACGGCTCGTATTAGGGGAACATCATATATCCCTAGAAACTTGGCAAAACGAACCAAAACCGAAGAAGAAGAAACGAGCGAGTCGGAATAAGATAGTTGTATTCGTGTGGTGTAATATATGGAATATAGTGTTCTTATGCTTTATGATATATGTAAAAATTGCTTGTATTAATAAGTATTTTTTTTATGAATCTAACTCTTGTCTATTTTACAGTTTAAAAACACAAAATGGATAGACAACCCAATATTTTAAGAGACCTACCCGGAGACATGATTGATGAAATCTTGTCTAGAGTCGGCCAGAATTCTTCGGCACAACTATTTAAGGCGAGATCAGTTTGTAAGACATTCGAAGAACGTTCCAAGAATGTCTTGGTTTATAAGAGACTTTCGTTTGAAAGATGGGGGATATCACATTGGGAAACCCATAAGTTACGATGTGTTTACTTTGACGCATATATTGCGGGGAACCCAAATGCTATTTTACGCAACGGGTTAAGAAATTATTTTGACTCAATATATCCGAATATTGGACTTCGTGATTTAGAAAAAGCGGCTAACATGCAACATAAAGAAGCATG
Source organism: Rutidosis leptorrhynchoides (assembly GCF_046630445.1). NCBI lineage: Eukaryota > Viridiplantae > Streptophyta > Magnoliopsida > Asterales > Asteraceae > Rutidosis > Rutidosis leptorrhynchoides. The sequence goes on from NC_092340.1 coordinate 209,340,425, forward strand.
TTATGCTTACGGATTAGTAATGTTCGCTTCTCACCAAAGTGAGAACAAGAACATCGGACTACAACTATTAAACAAAACGTTTCCACAAGTGACGGAGTCGGTAATTGGGGTAAGAAATGAGGTTTTTAGATTATTACGGGACTGTTGGACATTACGTAACCCTCGTCCCTTTGATGACGTTACAACACGCTGTCTTATCAACGGCCATAACGGTTATGTTGCACAAGACCAAGGATGGGAAGTAGTCCTAGTAAAACCAGAATGCATGACTTGTTTCTGGACGTATGAATTACGTGTCTTTATTGCCTTTGCTGAACGACTTGTGTACTAGCTAGAATTGTCTTCACAACTATCTTGTATCAAAGTTATTGTGTGCTATATTTCATGCTTTATGTAAAATAAGCGGTATTGTAAGTTTGTAAAATATTGTATAAAAGTTTGAACGCGAAATATTATTATAATCAGTTTTTCATATAGAATTGTAGTAGTTGAATTGTATATTAGCTACTAAGTATGAACTTAACGGGTAGGTACTACCCGAATTTAAACTTATAAAACGCTAATATGAAGAAAAAGCTTTTATAAATGAGTTCATATTATGCTACGAAATACTATTAACTACTCTTAATATTCTGTATGATTAACTTGTTCCATTTAACTATTTTGAAGGAAATGGCACCGACTACTCGACACACCGTGAATATGAATGAAGAGGAATTCCGTACTTTTCTAGCTTCAAACATAGCCGCAGTACAGGCTGCGCTACATACCAACAATAACCTTGGATCTAGCAGTACAGGAAATCGTGTAGGATGCACCTACAAAGAATTCACTGCCTGCAAACCTTTGGAATTTGATGGAACCGAAGGACCGATCGGATTGAAACGGTGGACCGAGAAGGTTGAATCGGTGTTTGCCATAAGTAAGTGTACTGAAGAGGACAAAGTGAAGTACGCTACGCATACCTTCACAGGTTCTGCGTTAACATGGTGGAATACCTATCTAGAGCAAGTGGGACAAGATGATGCGTACGCACTACCGTGGTCAGCATTCAAGCACTTGATGAACGAGAAGTACCGTCCCAGAACCGAGGTCAATAAGCTCAAGACAGAACTTAGAGGGTTACGAACCCAAGGATTTGATATTACCACATACGAAAGACGATTCACAGAATTGTGCCTATTGTGTCCGGGAGCATTCGAAGATGAGGAAGAGAAGATCGACGCGTTTGTGAAAGGATTACCGGAAAGAATCCAAGAAGATATAAGTTCACACGAGCCCGCCTCCATACAACAGGCATGTAGAATGGCTCACAAACTAGTGAACCAGATTGAAGAAAGAATTAAAGAACAGACTGCTGAAGAGGCCAATGTGAAGCAAGTCAAAAGAAAGTGGGAGGAAAACGGTGATAAGAATCACCAATACAACAACAACAGCAATTACAACAATAATCGCAACAATTATCCCAACAATCGCAACATCAATCGCAACTACAACAAACGGCCCAACAACAACAACAACAACAACAACAACAACAACAGCAACTACAACAATCATCCCAACAACAATAATAACCGCAACAACAACAACAATCAGAAGCAACTATGCCAAAGGTGTGAAAAGAATCACTCGGGGTTCTGCACCAAATTTTGCAACAAGTGTAAAAGAAATGGTCATAGCGCGGCGAAGTGTGAGGTCTACGGACCAGGGGTTAATAGAACGAAAGGAACAAATAGTGTCGGAACGAGTAATGGCGGAGCAAGTAGTGTCGGAGCAAGTTATGCCAATGTAGTTTGTTATAAATGTGGAAAACCAGGCCACATTATTAGAAATTGCCCGAACCAGGAGAACACGAATGGACAAGGCCGTGGAAGAGTTTTCAATATTAATGCGGTAGAGGCACAGGAAGACCCGGAGCTTGTTACGGGTACGTTTCTTATTGACAATAAATCTTCTTACGTTTTATTTGATTCGGGTGCGGATAGAAGCTATATGAGTAGAGATTTTTGTGCTAAATTAAGTTGTCCATTGACGCCTTTGGATAGTAAATTTTTACTCGAATTAGCAAATGGTAAATTAATTTCAGCAGATAATATATGTCGGAATCGAGAAATTAAACTGGTTAGCGAAACATTTAAGATTGATTTGATACCAGTAGAGTTAGGGAGTTTTGATGTGATAATCGGTATGGACTGGTTGAAAGAAGTGAAAGCGGAGATCGTTTGTTACAAAAATGCAATTCGCATTATACGAGAAAAAGGAAAACCCTTAATGGTGTACGGAGAAAAGGGCAACACGAAGCTACATCTTATTAGTAATTTGAAGGCACAAAAACTAATAAGAAAAGGTTGCTATGCTGTTCTAGCACACGTCGAGAAAGTACAAACTGAAGAAAAAAGCATCAATGATGTTCCCATTGCAAAAGAATTTCCCGATGTATTTCCGAAAGAATTACCGGGATTACCCCCACATCGATCCGTTGAATTTCAAATAGATCTTGTACCAGGAGCTGCACCAATAGCTCGTGCTCCTTACAGACTCGCACCCAGTGAGATGAAAGAACTGCAAAGCCAATTACAAGAACTTTTAGAGCGTGGTTTCATTCGACCAAGCACATCACCGTGGGGAGCTCCTGTTTTGTTTGTCAAGAAGAAAGATGGTACATTCAGGTTGTGTATCGACTACCGAGAGTTGAACAAACTTACCATCAAGAACCGCTACCCACTACCGAGAATCGACGACTTATTTGATCAACTACAAGGCTCTTCTGTTTATTCAAAGATTGACTTACGTTCCGGGTATCATCAAATGCGGGTGAAAGAAGATGATATTCCAAAGACTGCTTTCAGAACACGTTACGGTCATTATGAGTTTATGGTCATGCCGTTTGGTTTAACTAATGCACCAGCTGTGTTCATGGACCTTATGATGAAATGTCCCGTTCTTATTGATTAAAAACGTTCCATATTAATTGATTTCGTTGCGAGGTTTTGACCTCTATATGAGACGTTTTTCAAAGACTGCATTCCTTTTTAAAACAAACCATAACCTTTATTTCATAAATAAAGGTTTAAAAAGCTTTACGTAGATTATCAAATAATGATAATCTAAAATATCCTGTTTACACACGACCATTACATAATGGTTTACAATACAAATATGTTACATCGAAATCAGTTTCTTGAATGCAGTTTTTACACAATATCATACAAACATGGACTCCAAATCTTGTCCTTATTTTAGTATGCAACAGCGGAAGCTCTTAATATTCACCTGAGAATAAACATGCTTTAAACGTCAACAAAAATGTTGGTGAGTTATAGGTTTAACCTATATATATCAAATCGTAACAATAGACCACAAGATTTCATATTTCAATACACATCCCATACATAGAGATAAAAAATCATTCATATGGTGAACACCTGGTAACCGACAATAACAAGATGCATATATAAGAATATCCCCATCATTCCGGGACACCCTTCGGATATGATATAAATTTCGAAGTACTAAAGCATCCGGTACTTTGGATGGGGTTTGTTAGGCCCAATAGATCTATCTTTAGGATTCGCGTCAATTAGGGTGTCTGTTCCCTAATTCTTAGATTACCAGACTTAATAAAAAAGGGCATATTCGATTTCGATAATTCAACCATAGAATGTAGTTTCACGTACTTGTGTCTATTTTGTAAATCATTTATAAAACCTGCATGTATTCTCATCCCAAAAATATTAGATTTTAAAAGTGGGACTATAACTCACTTTCACAGATTTTTACTTCGTCGGGAAGTAAGACTTGGCCACTGTTGATTCACGAACCTATAACAATATATACATATATATTAAAGTATGTTCAAAATATATTTACAACACTTTTAATATATTTTGATGTTTTAAGTTTATTAAGTCAGCTGTCCTCGTTAGTAACCTATAACTAGTTGTCCACAGTTAGATGTACAGAAATAAATCGATAAATATTATCTTGAATCAATCCACGACCCAGTGTATACGTATCTCAGTATTGATCACAACTCAAACTATATATATTTTGGAATCAACCTCAACCCTGTATAGCTAACTCCAACATTCACATATAGAGTGTCTATGGTTGTTCCGAAATATGTATAGATGTGTCGACATGATAGGTCGAAACATTGTATACGTGTCTATGGTATCTCAAGATTACATAATATACAATACAAGTTGATTAAGTTATGGTTGGAATAGATTTGTTACCAATTTTCACGTAGCTAAAATGAGAAAAATTATCCAATCTTGTTTTACCCATAACTTCTTCATTTTAAATCCGTTTTGAGTGAATCAAATTGCTATGGTTTCATATTGAACTCTATTTTATGAATCTAAACAGAAAAAGTATAGGTTTATAGTCGGAAAAATAAGTTACAAGTCGTTTTTGTAAAGGTAGTCATTTCAGTCGAAAGAACGACGTCTAGATGACCATTTTAGAAAACATACTTCCACTTTGAGTTTAACCATAATTTTTGGATATAGTTTCATGTTCATAATAAAAATCATTTTCTCAGAATAACAACTTTTAAATCAAAGTTTATCATAGTTTTTAATTAACTAACCCAAAACAGCCCGCGGTGTTACTACGACGGCGTAAATCCGGTTTTACGGTGTTTTTCGTGTTTCCAGGTTTTAAATCATTAAGTTAGCATATCATATAGATATAGAACATGTGTTTAGTTGATTTTAAAAGTCAAGTTAGAAGGATTAACTTTTGTTTGTGAACAAGTTTAGAATTAACTAAACTATGTTCTAGTGATTACAAGTTTAAACCTTCGAATAAGATAGCTTTATATGTATGAATCGAATGATGTTATGAACATCATTACTACCTTAATTTCCTTGGATAAACCTACTGGAAAAGAGAAAAATGGATCTAGCTTCAATGGATCCTTGGATGGCTCGAAGTTCTTGAAGCAGAATCATGACACGAAAACAAGTTCAAGTACGATCATCACTTGAAATAAGATTGTTATAGTTATAGAAATTGAACCAAAGTTTGAATATGATTATTACCTTGTATTAGAATGATAACCTACTGTAAGAAATAAAGATTTCTTGAGGTTGGATGATCACCTTACAAGATTGGAAGTGAGCTAGCAACTTGAAAGTATTCTTGATTTTATGAAACTAGAACTTTTGGAATTTATGAAGAACACTTAGAACTTGAAGATAGAACTTGAGAGAGATCAATTAGATGAAGAAAATTGAAGAATGAAAGTGTTTGTAGGTGTTTTTGGTCGTTGGTGTATGGATTAGATATAAAGGATATGTAATTTTGTTTTCATGTAAATAAGTCATGAATGATTACTCATATTTTTGTAATTTTATGAGATATTTCATGCTAGTTGCCAAATGATGGTTCCCACATGTGTTAGGTGACTCACATGGGCTGCTAAGAGCTGATCATTGGAGTGTATATACCAATAGTACATACATCTAAAAGCTGTGTATTGTACGAGTACGAATACTGGTGCATACGAGTAGAATTGTTGATGAAACTGAACGAGGATGTAATTGTAAGCATTTTTGTTAAGTAGAAGTATTTTGATAAGTGTATTGAAGTCTTTCAAAAGTGTATAAATACATATTAAAACACTACATGTATATACATTTTAACTGAGTCGTTAAGTCATCGTTAGTCGTTACATGTAAGTGTTGTTTTGAAACCTTTAGGTTAACGATCTTGTTAAATGTTGTTAACCCAATGTTTATAATATCAAATGAGATTTTAAATTATTATATTATCATGATATTATCATGTATGAATATCTCTTAATATGATATATATACATTAAATGTCTTTACAACGATAATCGTTACATATATGTCTCGTTTAAAAATCATTAAGTTAGTAGTCTTGTTTTTACATATGTAGTTCATTGTTAATATACTTTATGATATGTTTTCTTATCATAGTATCATGTTAACTATATATATATATATATCCATATATATGTCATCATATAGTTTTTACAAGTTTTAACGTTCGTGAATCACCGATCAACTTGGGTGGTCAATTGTCTATATGAAACATATTTCAATTAATCAAGTCTTAACAAGTTTGATTGCTTAACATGTTGGAAACATTTAATCATGTAAATATCAATCTCAATTAATATATATAAACATGGAAAAGTTCGGGTCACTACAGTACCTACCCGTTAAATAAATTTCGTCCCGAAATTTTAAGCTGTTGAAGGTGTTGACGAATCTTCTGGAAATAGATGCGGGTATTTCTTCTTCATCTGATCTTCACGCTCCCAGGTGAACTCGGGTCCTCTACGAGCATTCCATCGAACCTTAACAATTGGTATCTTGTTTTGCTTAAGTCTTTTAACCTCACGATCCATTATTTCGACGGGTTCTTCGATGAATTGAAGTTTTTCGTTGATTTGGATTTCATCTAACGGAATAGTGAGATCTTCTTTAGCAAAACATTTCTTTAAATTCGAGACGTGGAAAGTGTTATGTACAGCCGCGAGTTGTTGAGGTAACTCTAGTCGGTAAGCTACTGGTCCGACACGATCAATAATCTTGAATGGTCCAATATACCTTGGATTTAATTTCCCTCGTTTACCAAATCGAACAACGCCTTTCCAAGGTGCAACTTTAAGCATGACCATCTCTCCAATTTCAAATTCTATATCTTTTCTTTTAATGTCAGCGTAGCTCTTTTGTCGACTTTGGGCGGTTTTCAACCGTTGTTGAATTTGGATGATCTTCTCGGTAGTTTCTTGTATAATCTCCGGACCCGTAATCTGTCTATCCCCCACTTCACTCCAACAAATCAGAGACCTGCACTTTCTACCATAAAGTGCTTCAAACGGCGCCATCTCAATGCTTGAATGGTAGCTGTTGTTGTAGGAAAATTCTGCTAACGGTAGATGTCGATCCCAACTGTTTCCGAAATCAATAACACATGCTCGTAGCATGTCTTCAAGCGTTTGTATCGTCCTTTCGCTCTGCCCATCAGTTTGTGGATGATAGGCAGTACTCATGTCTAGACGAGTTCCTAATGCTTGCTGTAATGTCTGCCAGAATCTTGAAATAAATCTGCCATCCCTATCAGAGATAATAGAGATTGGTATTCCATGTCTGGAGACGACTTCCTTCAAATACAGTCGTGCTAACTTCTCCATCTTGTCATCTTCTCTTATTGGTAGGAAGTGTGCTGATTTGGTGAGACGATCAACTATTACCCAAATAGTATCAAAACCACTTGCAGTCCTTGGCAATTTAGTGATGAAATCCATGGTAATGTTTTCCCATTTCCATTCCGGGATTTCGGGTTGTTGAAGTAGACCTGATGGTTTCTGATGCTCAGCTTTGACCTTAGAACACGTCAAACATTCTCCTACGTATTTAGCAACATCGGCTTTCATACCCGGCCACCAAAAATGTTTCTTGAGATCCTTGTACATCTTCCCCGTTCCAGGATGTATTGAGTATCTGGTTTTATGAGCTTCTCTAAGTACCATTTCTCTCATATCTCCAAATTTTGGTACCCAAATCCTTTCAGCCCTATACCGGGTTCCGTCTTCTCGAATATTAAGATGCTTCTCCGATCCTTTGGGTATTTCATCCTTTAAATTTCCCTCTTTTAAAACTCCTTGTTGCGCCTCCTTTATTTGAGTAGTAATGTTATTATGAATCATTATATTCATAGATTTTACTCGAATGGGTTCTCTGTCCTTCCTGCTCAAGGCATCGGCTACCACATTTGCCTTCCCCGGGTGGTAACGAATCTCAAAGTCGTAATCATTCAATAATTCAATCCACCTACGCTGCCTCATATTCAGTTGTTTCTGATTAAATATGTGTTGAAGACTTTTGTGGTCGGTATATATAATACTTTTGACCCCATATAAGTAGTGCCTCCAAGTCTTTAATGCAAAAACAACCGCGCCTAATTCCAAATCATGCGTCGTATAATTTTGTTCGTGAATCTTCAATTGTCTAGACGCATAAGCAATCACCTTCGTTCGTTGCATTAATACACAACCGAGACCTTGCTTTGATGCATCACAATAAATCACAAAATCATCATTCCCTTCAGGCAATGACAATATAGGTGCCGTAGTTAGCTTTTTCTTCAATAACTGAAACGCTTTCTCTTGTTCATCATTCCATTCAAATTTCTTCCCTTTATGCGTTAATGCAGTCAAGGGTTTTGCTATTCTGGAAAAGTCTTGGATGAACCTTCTGTAGTAACCAGCTAGTCCTAAAAACTGGCGTATGTGTTTCGGAGTTTTCGGGGTTTCCCACTTTTCAACAGTTTCTATCTTTGCCGGATCCACCTTAATACCTTCTTTGTTCACTATGTGACCGAGGAATTGAACTTCTTCCAACCAGAATGCACACTTTGAAAACTTAGCGTACAATTCTTCCTTCCTCAATACTTCTAACACCTTTCTCAAATGTTCACCGTGTTCTTGGTCATTCTTTGAGTAAATAAGTATGTCATCAATGAAAACAATGACAAACTTGTCAAGGTATGGTCCACACACTCGGTTCATAAGGTCCATGAACACAGCTGGTGCATTAGTTAAACCAAACGGCATGACCATAAACTCGTAATGACCGTAACGTGTTCTGAAAGCAGTCTTTGGAATATCATCTTCTTTCACCCGCATTTGATGATACCCGGAACGTAAGTCAATCTTTGAATAAACAGACGAGCCTTGTAGTTGATCAAATAAGTCGTCGATTCTCGGTAGTGGGTAGCGGTTCTTGATGGTAAGTTTGTTCAACTCTCGGTAGTCGATACACAACCTGAATGTACCATCTTTCTTCTTGACAAACAAAACAGGAGCTCCCCACGGTGATGTGCTTGGTCGAATGAAACCACGCTCTAAAAGTTCTTGTAATTGGCTTTGCAGTTCTTTCATCTCGCTGGGTGCGAGTCTGTAAGGAGCACGAGCTATTGGTGCAGCTCCTGGTACAAGATCTATTTGAAATTCAACAGATCGGTGTGGGGGTAATCCCGGTAATTCTTTCGGAAATACATCGGGAAATTCTTTTGCAATGGGAACATCATTGATGCTCTTTTCTTCAGTTCGTACTTTCTCGACGTGTGCTAGAACAGCATAGCAACCTTTTCTTATTAGTTTTTGTGCCTTCAAATTACTAATAAGATGTAGCTTCGTGTTGCCCTTTTCTCCGTACACCATTAAGGGTTTTCCTTTTTCTTGTATAATGCGAATTGCATTTTTGTAACAAACGATCTCCGCTTTCACTTCTTTCAACCAGTCCATACCGATTATCACATCAAAACTCCCTAACTCTACTGGTATCAAATCAATCTTAAATGTTTCGCTAACCAGTTTAATTTCTCGATTCCGACATATATTATCTGCTGAAATTAATTTACCATTTGCTAATTCGAGTAAAAATTTACTATCCAAAGGCGTCAATGGACAACTTAATTTAGCACAAAAATCTCTACTCATATAGCTTCTATCCGCACCCGAATCAAATAAAACGTAAGCAGATTTATTGTCAATAAGAAACGTACCCGTAACAAGCTCCGGGTCTTCCTGTGCCTCTACCGCATTAATATTGAAAACTCTTCCACGGCCTTGTCCATTCGTGTTCTCCTGGTTCGGGCAATTTCTAATAATGTGACCTGGTTTTCCACATTTATAACAAACTACATTGGCATAACTTGCTCCGACACTACTTGCTCCGCCATTACTCGTTCCGACACCATTTGTTCCTTTCGTTCTATTAACCCCTGGTCCGTAGACCTCACACTTCGCCGCGCTATGACCATTTCTTTTACACTTGTTGCAAAATTTGGTGCAGAACCCCGAGTGATTCTTTTCACACCTTTGGCATAGCTGCTTCTGATTGTTGTTGTTGTTGCGGTTATTATTGTTGTTGGGATGATTGTTGTAGTTGCTGTTGTTGTTGTTGTTGTTGTTGGGCCGTTTGTTGTAGTTGCGATTGATGTTGCGATTGTTGGGATAATTGTTGCGATTATTGTTGTAATTGCTGTTGTTGTTGTATTGGTGATTCTTATCACCGTTTTCCTCCCACTTTCTTTTGACTTGCTTCACATTGGCCTCTTCAGCAGTCTGTTCTTTAATTCTTTCTTCAATCTGGTTCACTAGTTTGTGAGCCATTCTACATGCCTGTTGTATGGAGGCGGGCTCGTGTGAACTTATATCTTCTTGGATTCTTTCCGGTAATCCTTTCACAAACGCGTCGATCTTCTCTTCCTCATCTTCGAATGCTCCTTGACACAATAGGCACAATTCTGTGAATCGTCTTTCGTACGTGGTAATATCAAATCCTTGGGTTCGTAACCCTCTAAGTTCTGTCTTGAGCTTATTGACCTTGGTTCTGGGACGGTACTTCTCGTTCATCAAGTGCTTGAATGCTGACCACGGTAGTGCGTACGCATCATCTTGTCCCACTTGCTCTAGATAGGTATTCCACCATGTTAACGCAGAACCTGTGAAGGTATGCATAGCGTACTTCACTTTGTCCTCTTCAGTACACTTACTTATGGCAAACACCGATTCAACCTTCTCGGTCCACCGTTTCAATCCGATCGGTCCTTCGGTTCCATCAAATTCCAAAGGTTTGCAGGCAGTGAATTCTTTGTAGGTGCATCCTACACGATTTCCTGTACTGCTAGATCCAAGGTTATTGTTGGTATGTAGCGCAGCCTGTACTGCGGCTATGTTTGAAGCTAGAAAAGTACGGAATTCCTCTTCATTCATATTCACGGTGTGTCGAGTAGTCGGTGCCATTTCCTTCAAAATAGTTAAATGGAACAAGTTAATCATACAGAATATTAAGAGTAGTTAATAGTATTTCGTAGCATAATATGAACTCATTTATAAAAGCTTTTTCTTCATATTAGCGTTTTATAAGTTTAAATTCGGGTAGTACCTACCCGTTAAGTTCATACTTAGTAGCTAATATACAATTCAACTACTACAATTCTATATGAAAAACTGATTATAATAATATTTCGCATTCAAACTTTTATACAATATTTTACAAACTTACATTACCGCTTATTTTACATAAAGCATGAAATATAGCACACAATAACTTTGATACAAGATAGTTGTGAAGACAATTCTAGCTAGTACACAAGTCGTTCAGCAAAGGCAATAAAGACACGTAATTCATACGTCCAGAAACAAGTCATGCATTCTGGTTTTACTAGGACTACTTCCCATCCTTGGTCTTGTGCAACATAACCGTTATGGCCGTTGATAAGACAGCGTGTTGTAACGTCATCAAAGGGACGAGGGTTACGTAATGTCCAACAGTCCCGTAATAATCTAAAAACCTCATTTCTTACCCCAATTACCGACTCCGTCACTTGTGGAAACGTTTTGTTTAATAGTTGTAGCCCGATGTTCTTGTTCTCACTTTGGTGAGAAGCGAACATTACTAATCCGTAAGCATAACATGCTTCTTTATGTTGCATGTTAGCCGCTTTTTCCAAATCACGAAGTCCAATATTCGGATATATTGAGTCAAAATAATTTCTTAACCCGTTGCGTAAAATAGCATTTGGGTTCCCCGCAATATATGCGTCAAAGTAAACACATCGTAACTTATGGGTTTCCCAATGTGATATCCCCCATCTTTCAAACGAAAGTCTCTTATAAACCAAGACATTCTTGGAACGTTCTTCGAATGTCTTACAAACTGATCTCGCCTTAAATAGTTGTGCCGAAGAATTCTGGCCGACTCTAGACAAGATTTCATCAATCATGTCTCCGGGTAGGTCTCTTAAAATATTGGGTTGTCTATCCATTTTGTGTTTTTAAACTGTAAAATAGACAAGAGTTAGATTCATAAAAAAAATACTTATTAATACAAGCAATTTTTACATATATCATAAAGCATAAGAACACTATATTACATATATTACACCACACGAATACAACTATCTTATTCCGACTCGCTCGTTTCTTCTTCTTCGGTTTTGGTTCGTTTTGCCAAGTTTCTAGGGATATATGATGTTCCCCTAATACGAGCCGTCGTTGTCCACATTGGCTTAGAAAAACCTGGTGGTTTAGAGGTTCCCGGGTCATTGTTACAACTTAAGGACTTCGGGGGTTGACGATACATATAAAGTTCATCGGGGTTGGAATTAGATTTCTCTATTTTTATGCCCTTTCCCTTATTATTTTCTTTTGCCTTTTTAAATTCAGTTGGGGTAATTTCTATAACATCATCGGAATTCTCGTCGGAATCCGATTCATCGGAGAATTGGTAATCCTCCCAATATTTTGCTTCCTTGGCGGAAACACCATTGACCATAATTAACTTTGGTCGGTTGGTTGAGGATTTTCTTTTACTTAACCGTTTTATTATTTCCCCCACCGGTTCTATTTCTTCATCCGGTTCCAATTCTTCTTCCGGTTCCGATTCTTCTTCCGGTTCCGACTCTTCTTCCGGTTCCTCTTCGGGAACTTGTGAATCAGTCCACAAATCATTCCAATTTACATTTGACTCTTCATTATTATTAGGTGAGTCAATGGGACTTGTTCTAGAGGTAGACATCTATCACATAATATCAAACACGTTAAGAGATTAATATATCACATAATATTCATATGTTAAAAATATATAGTTTCCAACAAAAATGTTAAGCAATCATTTTTAAAGAAAACACGGTCGAAGTCCAGACTCACTAATGCATCCTAACAAACTCGATAAGACACACTAATGCAAATTTTCTGGTTCTCTAAGACCAACGCTCTGATACCAACTGAAATGTCCCGTTCTTATTGATTAAAAACGTTCCATATTAATTGATTTCGTTGCGAGGTTTTGACCTCTATATGAGACGTTTTTCAAAGACTGCATTCCTTTTTAAAACAAACCATAACCTTTATTTCATAAATAAAGGTTTAAAAAGCTTTACGTAGATTATCAAATAATGATAATCTAAAATATCCTGTTTACACACGACCATTACATAATGGTTTACAATACAAATATGTTACATCGAAATCAGTTTCTTGAATGCAGTTTTTACACAATATCATACAAACATGGACTCCAATGAAATGTCCCGTTCTTATTGATTAAAAACGTTCCATATTAATTGATTTCGTTGCGAGGTTTTGACCTCTATATGAGACGTTTTTCAAAGACTGCATTCATTTTAAAACAAACCATAACCTTTATTTCATCAATAAAGGTTTAAAAAGCTTTACGTAGATTATCAAATAATGATAATCTAAAATATCCTGTTTACACACGACCATTACATAATGGTTTACAATACAAATATGTTACAACAAAATAAGTTTCTTGAATGCAGTTTTTACACAATATCATACAAGCATGGACTCCAAATCTCGTCCTTATTTAAGTATGCGACAGCGGAAGCTCTTAATAATCACCTGAGAATAAACATGCTTAAAACGTCAACAAAAATGTTGGTGAGTTATAGGTTTAACCTATATATATCAAATCATAATAATAGACCACAAGATTTCATATTTCAATACACATCCCATACATAGAGATAAAAATCATTCATATGGTGAACACCTGGTAACCGACAATAACAAGATGCATATATAAGAATATCCCCATCATTCCGGGACACCCTTCGGATATGATATAATTTCGAAGTACTAAAGCATCCGGTACTTTGGATGGGGTTTGTTAGGCCCAATAGATCTATCTTTAGGATTCGCGTCAATTAGGGTGTCTGTTCCCTAATTCTTAGATTACCAGACTTAATAAAAAGGGGCATATTCGATTTCGATAATTCAACCATAGAATGTAGTTTCACGTACTTGTGTCTATTTTGTAAATCATTTATAAAACCTGCATGTATTCTCATCCCAAAAATATTAGATTTTTAAAAATGGGACTATAACTCACTTTCACAGATTCCTACTTCGTCGAGAAGTAAGACTTGGCCACTGTTGATTCACGAACCTATAACAATATATACATATATATTAAAGTATGTTCAAAATATATTTACAACACTTTTAATATATTTTGATGTTTTAAGTTTATTAAGTCAGCTGTCCTCGTTAGTAACCTACAACTAGTTGTCCACAGTTAGATGTACAGAAATAAATCAATAAATATTATCTTGAATCAATCCACGACCCAGTGTATACGTATCTCAGTATTGATCACAACTCAAACTATATATATTTTGGAATCAACCTCAACCCTGTATAGCTAACTCCAACATTCACATATAGAGTGTCTATGGTTGTTCCGAAATATATATAGATGTGTCGACATGATAGGTCGAAACATTGTATACGTGTCTATGGTATCTCAAGATTACATAATATACAATGCAAGTTGATTAAGTTATGGTTGGAATAGATTTGTTACCAATTTTCACGTAGCTAAAATGATAAAAATTATCCAATCTTGTTTTACCCATAACTTCTTCATTTTAAATCCGTTTTGAATGAATCAAATTGCTATGGTTTCATATTGAACTGTATTTTATGAATCTACACAGAAAAAGTATAGGTTTATAGTCGGAAAAATAAGTTACAAGTCGTTTTTGTAAAGGTAGTCATTTCAGTCGAAAGAACGACGTCTAGATGACCATTTTAGAAAACATACTTCCACTTTGAGTTTAACCATAATTTTTGGATATAGTTTCATGTTCATAATAAAAATCATTTTCTCAGAATAACAAGTTTTAAATCAAAGTTTATCATAGTTTTTAATTAACTAACCCAAAACAGCCCGCGGTGTTACTACGACGGCGTAAATCCGGTTTTACGGTGTTTTTCGTGTTTCCAGGTTTTAAATCATTAAGTTAGCATATCATATAGATATAGAACATGTGTTTAGTTAATTTTAAAAGTCAAGTTAGAAGGATTAACTTTTGTTTGCGAACAAGTTTAGAATTAACTAAACTATGTTCTAGTGATTACGAGTTTAAACCTTCGAATAAGATAGTTTTATATATATGAATCGAATGATGTTATGAACATCATTACTACCTCAAGTTTAGTAGGTAAACCTACTGGAAGTGACAAGAAATGATCTAGCTTCAAAGGATCTTGGATGGCTTGAAAGTTCTTGAAGTAGGATCATGACACAAAAACAAGTTCAAGTAAGATTTTTGCTCGAATTAAGATAGTTTATAGTTATAGAAATTGAATCAAAGTTTGAATATGAATATTACCTTGAATAAGAAAGATAACCTACTGTATATAACAAAGGTTTCTTGATCTTAGATGATTACTTGGAATGGATTAGAAAGCTTGGAAGTAAATTAGTAAACTTGAAGGGATTTTTGAAGTATTCTTGAAGTGTTCTTCCTATGATGATTATAGCTTGATTCTTGAAGTGATTTTTGATGAAGATGATGATTAACTACTGGAAAAATACGTTCATAATAGTGTGGGTGTGTTGAGAGAGAATTAGAAAGAGATTTGGAAGTGAAATGGAGTGAATGATGAGTGTTAATTGGTGAGTGGTGAGTGGGGTTAAAAGGAGTTCTAGTTAGTTGACTAGCTCATGGTAGAAGTTAAAATTGATTAGTCATACATGACATAATCAAGAGTGGAATCCCATGCTAGTTCCTATTGGTATATACCCATAGTAAGTACGTTTTGAAGCTGTGTATAATACGGGTAAGAATACGACTAGAATTCTTGATGAAAGAAAAGAATGGGAAAGTAACTGTAACCATTTTCGTTAAGTATGAGTGTTTCGATATATGTCTTGAAGTCTTCTAAAAGTATTTTAATACATCTAAATACACTACATGTATATACATTTTAACGGAGTCGTTAAGTCATCGTTAGTCGTTACATGTAAGTGTTGTTTTGAAACCTTTAAGTTAACGATCTCAATTAATGTTGTTAACCCATTGTTTATTATATCTAATGAGATGTTAAATTATTATATTATCATGATATTATGATATATTAATATATCTTAATATGATATATATACATTTAAATGTCGTTACAACGATAATCGTTACATATATGTCTCGTTTAAAAATCATTAAGTTAGTAGTCTTGTTTTTACATATGTAGTTCATTGTTAATATACTTAATGATATGTTTACTTATCATAATATCATGTTAACTATATATATAACCATATATATGTCATCATATAGTTTTTACAAGTTTTAACGTTCGTGAATCACCGGTCAACTTGGGTAGTCAATTGTCTATATGAAACCTATTTCAATTAATCAAGTCTTAACAAGTTTGATTGCTTAACATGTTGGAAACGTTTAATCATGTAAATATCAATCTCAATTAATATATATAAACATGGAAAAGTTCGGGTCACTACAGTACCTACCCGTTAAATAAATTTCGTCCCGAAATTTTAAGCTGTTGAAGGTGTTGACGAATCTTCTGGAAATAGATGCGGGTATTTCTTCTTCATCTGATCTTCACGCTCCCAGGTGAACTCGGGTCCTCTACGAGCATTCCATCGAACCTTAACAATTGGTATCTTGTTTTGCTTAAGTCTTTTAACCTCACGATCCATTATTTCGACGGGTTCTTCGATGAATTGGAGTTTTTCATTGATTTGGATTTCATCTAACGGAATAGTGAGATCTTCTTTAGCAAAACATTTCTTCAAATTCGAGACGTGGAAAGTGTTATGTACAGCCGCGAGTTGTTGGGGTAACTCAAGTCGGTAAGCTACTGGTCCGACACGATCAATAATCTTGAATGGTCCAATATACCTTGGATTTAATTTCCCTCGTTTACCAAATCGAACAACGCCTTTCCAAGGTGCAACTTTAAGCATGACCATCTCTCCAATTTCAAATTCTATATCTTTTCTTTTAATGTCAGCGTAGCTCTTTTGTCGACTTTGGGCGGTTTTCAACCGTTGTTGAATTTGGATGATCTTCTCGGTAGTTTCTTGTATAACCTCCGGACCCGTAATCTGTCTATCCCCCACTTCACTCCAACAAATCGGAGACCTGCACTTTCTACCATAAAGTGCTTCAAACGGCGCCATCTCAATGCTTGAATGGTAGCTGTTGTTGTAGGAAAATTCTGCTAACGGTAGATGTCGATCCCAACTGTTTCCGAAATCAATAACACATGCTCGTAGCATGTCTTCAAGCGTTTGTATCGTCCTTTCGCTCTGCCCATCGGTTTGTGGATGATAGGCAGTACTCATGTCTAGACGAGTTCCTAATGCTTGCTGTAATGTCTGCCAGAATCTTGAAATAAATCTGCCATCCCTATCAGAGATAATAGAGATTGGTATTCCATGTCTGGAGACGACTTCCGTCAAATACAGTCGTGCTAACTTCTCCATCTTGTCATCTTCTCTTATTGGCAGGAAGTGTGCTGATTTGGTGAGACGATCAACTATTACCCAAATAGTATCAAAACCACTTGCAGTCCTTGGCAATTTAGTGATGAAATCCATGGTAATGTTTTCCCATTTCCATTCCGGGATTTCGGGTTGTTGAAGTAGACCTGATGGTTTCTGATGCTCAGCTTTGACCTTAGAACACGTCAAACATTCTCCTACATATTTAGCAACATCGGCTTTCATACCCGGCCACCAAAAATGTTTCTTGAGATCCTTGTACATCTTCCCCGTTCCAGGATGTATTGAGTATCTGGTTTTATGAGCTTCTCTAAGTACCATTTCCCTCATATCTCCAAATTTTGGTACCCAAATCCTTTCAGCCCTATACCGGGTTCCGTCTTCCCGAATATTAAGATGCTTCTCCGATCCTTTGGGTATTTCATCCTTTAAATTTCCTTCTTTTAAAACTCCTTGTTGCGCCTCCTTTATTTGAGTAGTAAGGTTATTATGAATCATTATATTCATAGATTTTACTCGAATGGGTTCTCTGTCCTTCCTGCTCAAGGCATCGGCTACCACATTTGCCTTTCCTGGGTGGTAACGAATCTCAAAGTCGTAATCATTCAATAATTCAATCCACCTACGCTGCCTCATATTCAGTTGTTTCTGATTAAATATGTGTTGAAGACTTTTGTGGTCGGTATATATAATACTTTTGACCCCATATAAGTAGTGCCTCCAAGTCTTTAATGCAAAAACAACCGCACCTAATTCCAAATCATGCGTCGTATAATTTTGTTCGTGAATCTTCAATTGTCTAGACGCATAAGCAATCACCTTCGTTCGTTGCATTAATACACAACCGAGACCTTGCTTTGATGCGTCACAATAAATCACAAAATCATCATTCCCTTCAGGCAATGACAATATAGGTGCCGTAGTTAGCTTTTTCTTCAATAACTGAAATGCTTTCTCTTGTTCATCATTCCATTCAAATTTCTTCCCTTTATGCGTTAATGCAGTCAAGGGTTTTGCTATTCTGGAAAAGTCTTGGATGAACCTTCTGTAGTAACCAGCTAGTCCTAAAAACTGGCGTACGTGTTTCGGAGTTTTCGGTGTTTCCCACTTTTCAACAGTTTCTATCTTTGCTGGATCCACCTTAATACCTTCTTTGTTCACTATGTGACCGAGGAATTGAACTTCTTCCAACCAAAATGCACACTTTGAAAACTTAGCGTACAATTCTTCCTTCCTCAATACTTCTAACACCTTTCTCAAATGTTCACCGTGTTCTTGGTCATTCTTTGAGTAAATAAGTATGTCATCAATGAAAACGATGACAAACTTGTCAAGGTATGGTCCACACACTCGGTTCATAAGGTCCATGAACACAGCTGGTGCATTAGTTAAACCAAACGGCATGACCATAAACTCGTAATGACCGTAACGTGTTCTGAAAGCAGTCTTTGGAATATCATCTTCTTTCACCCGCATTTGATGATACCCGGAACGTAAGTCAATCTTTGAATAAACAGACGAGCCTTGTAGTTGATCAAATAAGTCGTCGATTCTCGGTAGTGGGTAGCGGTTCTTGATGGTAAGTTTGTTCAACTCTCGGTAGTCGATACACAACCTGAATGTACCATCTTTCTTCTTGACAAACAAAACAGGAGCTCCCCACGGTGATGTGCTTGGTCGAATGAAACCACGCTCTAAAAGTTCTTGTAATTGGCTTTGCAGTTCTTTCATCTCGCTGGGTGCAAGTCTGTAAGGAGCACGAGCTATTGGTGCAGCTCCTGGTACAAGATCTATTTGAAATTCAACGGATCGATGTGGGGGTAATCCCGGTAATTCTTTCGGAAATACATCGGGAAATTCTTTTGCAATGGGAACATCATTGATGCTCTTTTCTTCAGTTTGTACTTTCTCGACGTGTGCTAGAACAGCATAGCAACCTTTTCTTATTAGTTTTTGTGCCTTCAAATTACTAATAAGATGTAGCTTCGTGTTGCCCTTTTCTCCGTACACCATTAAGGGTTTTCCTTTTTCTCGTATAATGCGAATTGCATTTTTGTAACAGACGATCTCTGCTTTCACTTCTTTCAACCAGTCCATACCGATTATCACATCAAAACTCCCTAACTCTACTGGTATCAAATCAATCTTAAATGTTTCACTAACCAGTTTAATTTCTCGATTCCGACATATATTATCTGCTGAAATTAATTTACCATTTGCTAATTCGAGTAAAAATTTACTATCCAAAGGCGTCAATGGACAACTTAATTTAGCACAAAAATCTCTACTCATATAGCTTCTATCCGCACCCGAATCAAATAAAACGTAAGCAGATTTATTGTCAATAAGAAACGTACCCGTAACAAGCTCCGGGTCTTCCTGTGCCTCTGCCGCATTAATATTGAAAACTCTTCCACGACCTTGTCCATTCGTGTTCTCCTGGTTCGGGCAATTTCTAATAATGTGGCCCGGTTTTCCACATTTATAACAAACTACATTGGCATAACTTGCTCCGACACTACTTGCTCCGCCATTACTCGTTCCGACACCATTTGTTCCTTTCGTTCTATTAACCCCTGGTCCGTAGACCTCACACTTCGCCGCGCTATGACCATTTCTTTTACACTTGTTGCAAAATTTGGTGCAGAACCCCGAGTGATTCTTTTCACACCTTTGGCATAGCTGCTTCTGATTGTTGTTGTTGTTGCGGTTATTATTGTTGTTAGGATGATTGTTGTAGTTGCTGTTGTTGTTGTTGTTGTTGTTGTTGTTGTTGGGCCGTTTGTTGTAGTTGCGATTGTTGGGATAATTGTTGCGATTATTGTTGTAATTGCTGTTGTTGCTGTATTGGCGATTCTTATCACCGTTTTCCTCCCACTTTCTTTTGACTTGCTTCACATTGGCCTCTTCAGCAGTCTGTTCTTTAATTCTTTCTTCAATCTGGTTCACTAGTTTGTGAGCCATTCTACATGCCTGTTGTATGGAGGCGGGCTCGTGTGAACTTATATCTTCTTGGATTCTTTCCGGTAATCCTTTCACAAACGCGTCGATCTTCTCTTCCTCATCTTCGAACGCTCCCGGACACAATAGGCACAATTCTGTGAATCGTCTTTCGTACGTGGTAATATCAAATCCTTGGGTTCGTAACCCTCTAAGTTCTGTCTTGAGCTTATTGACCTCGGTTCTGGGACGGTACTTCTCGTTCATCAAGTGCTTGAATGCTGACCACGGTAGTGCGTACGCATCATCTTGTCCCACTTGCTCTAGATAGGTATTCCACCATGTTAACGCAGAACCTGTGAAGGTATGCGTAGCGTACTTCACTTTGTCCTCTTCAGTACACTTACTTATGGCAAACACCGATTCAACCTTCTCGGTCCACCGTTTCAATCCGATCGGTCCTTCGGTTCCATCAAATTCCAAAGGTTTGCAGGCAGTGAATTCTTTGTAGGTGCATCCTACACGATTTCCTGTACTGCCAGATCCAAGGTTATTGTTGGTATATAGCGCAGCCTGTACTGCGGCTATGTTTGAAGCTAGAAAAGTACGGAATTCCTCTTCATTCATATTCACGGTGTGTCGAGTAGTCGGTGCCATTTCCTTCAAAATAGTCAAATGGAACAAGTTAATCATACAGAATATTAAGAGTAGTTAATAGTATTTCGTAGCATAATATGAACTCATTTATAAAAGCTTTTTCTTCATATTAGCGTTTTATAAGTTTAAATTCGGGTAGTACCTACCCGTTAAGTTCATACTTAGTAGCTAATATACAATTCAACTACTACAATTCTATATGAAAAACTGATTATAATAATATTTCGCGTTCAAACTTTTATACAATATTTTACAAACTTACAATACCGCTTATTTTACATAAAGCATGAAATATAGCACACAATAACTTTGATACAAGATAGTTGTGAAGATAATTCTAGCTAGTACACAAGTCGTTCAGCAAAGGCAATAAAGACACGTAATTCATACGTCCAGAAACAAGTCATGCATTCTGGTTTTACTAGGACTACTTCCCATCCTTGGTCTTGTGGAACATAACCGTTATGGCCGTTGATAAGACAGCGTGTTGTAACGTCGTCAAAGGGACGAGGGTTACGTAATGACCAACAGTCTCGTAATAACCTAAAAACCTCATTTCTTACCCCAATTACCGACTCCGTCACTTGAGGGAACGTTTTGTTTAATAGTTGTAGCCCGATGTTCTTGTTCTCACTTTGGTGAGAAGCGAACATTACTAACCCGTAAGCATAACATGCTTCTTTATGTTGCATGTTAGCCGCTTTTTCTAAATCACGAAGTCCTATATTTGGATATACTGAGTCAAAATAATTTCTTAACCCGTTGCGTAAAATAGCATTTGGGTTCCCCGCAATATATGCGTCAAAGTAAACACATCGTAACTTATGGATTTCCCAATGTGATATCCCCCATCTTCCGAACGAAAGCCTTTTATAAACCAAATCATTCTTGGAACGTTCTTCGAATGTCTTACAAACTGATCTCGCCTTAAATAGTTGTGCTGAGGAATTCTGACCGACTCTAGACAAGATTTCATCAATCATGTCTCCGGGTAGGTCTCTTAAAATATTGGGTTGTCTATCCATTTTGTGTTTTTATACTGTAAAATAGACAAAAGTTAGATTCATAAAAAAAAATACTTATTAATACAAGCAATTTTTACATATATCATAAAGCATAAGCACACTATATTACATATATTACACCACACGAATACAACTATCTTATTCCGACTCGCTTGTTTCTTCTTCTTCGGTTTTGGTTCGTTTTGCCAAGTTTCTA
Source organism: Rutidosis leptorrhynchoides (assembly GCF_046630445.1). Lineage (NCBI taxonomy): Eukaryota > Viridiplantae > Streptophyta > Magnoliopsida > Asterales > Asteraceae > Rutidosis > Rutidosis leptorrhynchoides. The sequence continues at coordinate 209,362,573 of NC_092340.1, forward strand.
GGGATATATGATGTTCCCCTAATACGGGCCGTAATTTTCCACATTGGTTTAGAAAAACCTGGTGGTTTAGAGGTTCCCGGGTCATTGTTACAACTTAAGGACTTCGGGGGTTGACGATACATATAAAGTTCATCGGGGTTGGAATTAGATTTCTCTATTTTTATGCCCTTTCCCTTATTATTTTCTTTTGCCTTTTTAAATTCAGTTGGGGTAATTTCTATAACATCATCGGAATTCTCGTCGGAATCCGATTCATCGGAGAATTGGTAATCCTCCCAATATTTTGCTTCCTTGGCGGAAACACCATTGACCATAATTAACCTTGGTCGGTTGGTTGAGGATTCTCTTTTACTTAACCGTTTTATTATTTCCCCCACCGGTTCCGATTCTTCTTCCGGTTCCGATTCTTCTTCCGGTTCTGATTCTTCTTCCGGTTCCGACTCTTCTTCCGGTTCCTCTTCGGGAACTTGTGAATCAGTCCACGAATCATTCCAATTTACATTTGACTCTTCATTATTATTAGGTGAGTCAATGGGACTTGTTCTAGAGGTAGACATCTATCACATAATATCAAACACGTTAAGAGATTAATATATCACATAATATTCATATGTTAAAAATATATAGTTTCCAACAAAAATGTTAAGCAATCATTTTTAAAGAAAACACGGTCGAAGTCCAGAATCACTAATGCATCCTAACAAACTCGATAAGACACACTAATGCAAATTTTCTGGTTCTCTAAGACCAACGCTCGGATACCAACTGAAATGTCCCGTTCTTATTGATTAAAAACGTTCCATATTAATTGATTTCGTTGCGAGGTTTTGACCTCTATATGAGACGTTTTTCAAAGACTGCATTCATTTTAAAACAAACCATAACCTTTATTTCATCAATAAAGGTTTAAAAAGCTTTACGTAGATTATCAAATAATGATAATCTAAAATATCCTGTTTACACACGACCATTACATAATGGTTTACAATACAAATATGTTACAACAAAATAAGTTTCTTGAATGCAGTTTTTACACAATATCATACAAGCATGGACTCCAAATCTCGTCCTTATTTAAGTATGCGACAGCGGAAGCTCTTAATAATCACCTGAGAATAAACATGCTTAAAACGTCAACAAAAATGTTGGTGAGTTATAGGTTTAACCTATATATATCAAATCATAATAATAGACCACAAGATTTCATATTTCAATACACATCCCATACATAGAGATAAAAATCATTCATATGGTGAACACCTGGTAACCGACAATAACAAGATGCATATATAAGAATATCCCCATCATTCCGGGACACCCTTCGGATATGATATAATTTCGAAGTACTAAAGCATCCGGTACTTTGGATGGGGTTTGTTAGGCCCAATAGATCTATCTTTAGGATTCGCGTCAATTAGGGTGTCTGTTCCCTAATTCTTAGATTACCAGACTTAATAAAAAGGGGCATATTCGATTTCGATAATTCAACCATAGAATGTAGTTTCACGTACTTGTGTCTATTTTGTAAATCATTTATAAAACCTGCATGTATTCTCATCCCAAAAATATTAGATTTTTAAAAATGGGACTATAACTCACTTTCACAGATTCCTACTTCGTCGAGAAGTAAGACTTGGCCACTGTTGATTCACGAACCTATAACAATATATACATATATATTAAAGTATGTTCAAAATATATTTACAACACTTTTAATATATTTTGATGTTTTAAGTTTATTAAGTCAGCTGTCCTCGTTAGTAACCTACAACTAGTTGTCCACAGTTAGATGTACAGAAATAAATCAATAAATATTATCTTGAATCAATCCACGACCCAGTGTATACGTATCTCAGTATTGATCACAACTCAAACTATATATATTTTGGAATCAACCTCAACCCTGTATAGCTAACTCCAACATTCACATATAGAGTGTCTATGGTTGTTCCGAAATATATATAGATGTGTCGACATGATAGGTCGAAACATTGTATACGTGTCTATGGTATCTCAAGATTACATAATATACAATGCAAGTTGATTAAGTTATGGTTGGAATAGATTTGTTACCAATTTTCACGTAGCTAAAATGATAAAAATTATCCAATCTTGTTTTACCCATAACTTCTTCATTTTAAATCCGTTTTGAATGAATCAAATTGCTATGGTTTCATATTGAACTGTATTTTATGAATCTACACAGAAAAAGTATAGGTTTATAGTCGGAAAAATAAGTTACAAGTCGTTTTTGTAAAGGTAGTCATTTCAGTCGAAAGAACGACGTCTAGATGACCATTTTAGAAAACATACTTCCACTTTGAGTTTAACCATAATTTTTGGATATAGTTTCATGTTCATAATAAAAATCATTTTCTCAGAATAACAAGTTTTAAATCAAAGTTTATCATAGTTTTTAATTAACTAACCCAAAACAGCCCGCGGTGTTACTACGACGGCGTAAATCCGGTTTTACGGTGTTTTTCGTGTTTCCAGGTTTTAAATCATTAAGTTAGCATATCATATAGATATAGAACATGTGTTTAGTTAATTTTAAAAGTCAAGTTAGAAGGATTAACTTTTGTTTGCGAACAAGTTTAGAATTAACTAAACTATGTTCTAGTGATTACGAGTTTAAACCTTCGAATAAGATAGTTTTATATATATGAATCGAATGATGTTATGAACATCATTACTACCTCAAGTTTAGTAGGTAAACCTACTGGAAGTGACAAGAAATGATCTAGCTTCAAAGGATCTTGGATGGCTTGAAAGTTCTTGAAGTAGGATCATGACACAAAAACAAGTTCAAGTAAGATTTTTGCTCGAATTAAGATAGTTTATAGTTATAGAAATTGAATCAAAGTTTGAATATGAATATTACCTTGAATAAGAAAGATAACCTACTGTATATAACAAAGGTTTCTTGATCTTAGATGATTACTTGGAATGGATTAGAAAGCTTGGAAGTAAATTAGTAAACTTGAAGGGATTTTTGAAGTATTCTTGAAGTGTTCTTCCTATGATGATTATAGCTTGATTCTTGAAGTGATTTTTGATGAAGATGATGATTAACTACTGGAAAAATACGTTCATAATAGTGTGGGTGTGTTGAGAGAGAATTAGAAAGAGATTTGGAAGTGAAATGGAGTGAATGATGAGTGTTAATTGGTGAGTGGTGAGTGGGGTTAAAAGGAGTTCTAGTTAGTTGACTAGCTCATGGTAGAAGTTAAAATTGATTAGTCATACATGACATAATCAAGAGTGGAATCCCATGCTAGTTCCTATTGGTATATACCCATAGTAAGTACGTTTTGAAGCTGTGTATAATACGGGTAAGAATACGACTAGAATTCTTGATGAAAGAAAAGAATGGGAAAGTAACTGTAACCATTTTCGTTAAGTATGAGTGTTTCGATATATGTCTTGAAGTCTTCTAAAAGTATTTTAATACATCTAAATACACTACATGTATATACATTTTAACGGAGTCGTTAAGTCATCGTTAGTCGTTACATGTAAGTGTTGTTTTGAAACCTTTAAGTTAACGATCTCAATTAATGTTGTTAACCCATTGTTTATTATATCTAATGAGATGTTAAATTATTATATTATCATGATATTATGATATATTAATATATCTTAATATGATATATATACATTTAAATGTCGTTACAACGATAATCGTTACATATATGTCTCGTTTAAAAATCATTAAGTTAGTAGTCTTGTTTTTACATATGTAGTTCATTGTTAATATACTTAATGATATGTTTACTTATCATAATATCATGTTAACTATATATATAACCATATATATGTCATCATATAGTTTTTACAAGTTTTAACGTTCGTGAATCACCGGTCAACTTGGGTAGTCAATTGTCTATATGAAACCTATTTCAATTAATCAAGTCTTAACAAGTTTGATTGCTTAACATGTTGGAAACGTTTAATCATGTAAATATCAATCTCAATTAATATATATAAACATGGAAAAGTTCGGGTCACTACATCCAAATCTTGTCCTTATTTTAGTATGCAACAGCGGAAGCTCTTAATATTCACCTGAGAATAAACATGCTTTAAACGTCAACAAAAATGTTGGTGAGTTATAGGTTTAACCTATATATATCAAATCGTAACAATAGACCACAAGATTTCATATTTCAATACACATCCCATACATAGAGATAAAAAATCATTCATATGGTGAACACCTGGTAACCGACAATAACAAGATGCATATATAAGAATATCCCCATCATTCCGGGACACCCTTCGGATATGATATAAATTTCGAAGTACTAAAGTATCCGGTACTTTGGATGGGGTTTGTTAGGCCCAATAGATCTATCTTTAGGATTCGCGTCAATTAGGGTGTCTGTTCCCTAATTCTTAGATTACCAGACTTAATAAAAAAGGGCATATTCGATTTCGATAATTCAACCATAGAATGTAGTTTCACGTACTTGTGTCTATTTTGTAAATCATTTATAAAACCTGCATGTATTCTCATCCCAAAAATATTAGATTTTAAAAGTGGGACTATAACTCACTTTCACAGATTTTTACTTCGTCGGGAAGTAAGACTTGGCCACTGTTGATTCACGAACCTATAACAATATATACATATATATTAAAGTATGTTCAAAATATATTTACAACACTTTTAATATATTTTGATGTTTTAAGTTTATTAAGTCAGCTGTCCTCGTTAGTAACCTATAACTAGTTGTCCACAGTTAGATGTACAGAAATAAATCGATAAATATTATCTTGAATCAATCCACGACCCAGTGTATACGTATCTCAGTATTGATCACAACTCAAACTATATATATTTTGGAATCAACCTCAACCCTGTATAGCTAACTCCAACATTCACATATAGAGTGTCTATGGTTGTTCCGAAATATGTATAGATGTGTCGACATGATAGGTCGAAACATTGTATACGTGTCTATGGTATCTCAAGATTACATAATATACAATACAAGTTGATTAAGTTATGGTTGGAATAGATTTGTTACCAATTTTCACGTAGCTAAAATGAGAAAAATTATCCAATCTTGTTTTACCCATAACTTCTTCATTTTAAATCCGTTTTGAGTGAATCAAATTGCTATGGTTTCATATTGAACTCTATTTTATGAATCTAAACAGAAAAAGTATAGGTTTATAGTCGGAAAAATAAGTTACAAGTCGTTTTTGTAAAGGTAGTCATTTCAGTCGAAAGAACGACGTCTAGATGACCATTTTAGAAAACATACTTCCACTTTGAGTTTAACCATAATTTTTGGATATAGTTTCATGTTCATAATAAAAATCATTTTCTCAGAATAACAACTTTTAAATCAAAGTTTATCATAGTTTTTAATTAACTAACCCAAAACAGCCCGCGGTGTTACTACGACGGCGTAAATCCGGTTTTACGGTGTTTTTCGTGTTTCCAGGTTTTAAATCATTAAGTTAGCATATCATATAGATATAGAACATGTGTTTAGTTGATTTTAAAAGTCAAGTTAGAAGGATTAACTTTTGTTTGCGAACAAGTTTAGAATTAACTAAACTATGTTCTAGTGATTACAAGTTTAAACCTTCGAATAAGATAGCTTTATATGTATGAATCGAATGATGTTATGAACATCATTACTACCTTAATTTCCTTGGATAAACCTACTGGAAAAGAGAAAAATGGATCTAGCTTCAATGGATCCTTGGATGGCTCGAAGTTCTTGAAGCAGAATCATGACACGAAAACAAGTTCAAGTAAGATCATCACTTGAAATAAGATTGTTATAGTTATAGAAATTGAACCAAAGTTTGAATATGATTATTACCTTGTATTAGAATGATAACCTACTGTAAGAAATAAAGATTTCTTGAGGTTGGATGATCACCTTACAAGATTGGAAGTGAGCTAGCAACTTGAAAGTATTCTTGATTTTATGAAACTAGAACTTTTGGAATTTATGAAGAACACTTAGAACTTGAAGATAGAACTTGAGAGAGATCAATTAGATGAAGAAAATTGAAGAATGAAAGTGTTTGTAGGTGTTTTTGGTCGTTGGTGTATGGATTAGATATAAAGGATATGTAATTTTGTTTTCATGTAAATAAGTCATGAATGATTACTCATATTTTTGTAATTTTATGAGATATTTCATGCTAGTTGCCAAATGATGGTTCCCACATGTGTTAGGTGACTCACATGGGCTGCTAAGAGCTGATCATTGGAGTGTATATACCAATAGTACATACATCTAAAAGCTGTGTATTGTACGAGTACGAATACTGGTGCATACGAGTAGAATTGTTGATGAAACTGAACGAGGATGTAATTGTAAGCATTTTTGTTAAGTAGAAGTATTTTGATAAGTGTATTGAAGTCTTTCAAAAGTGTATAAATACATATTAAAACACTACATGTATATACATTTTAACTGAGTCGTTAAGTCATCGTTAGTCGTTACATGTAAGTGTTGTTTTGAAACCTTTAGGTTAACGATCTTGTTAAATGTTGTTAACCCAATGTTTATAATATCAAATGAGATTTTAAATTATTATATTATCATGATATTATCATGTATGAATATCTCTTAATATGATATATATACATTAAATGTCTTTACAACGATAATCGTTACATATATGTCTCGTTTAAAAATCATTAAGTTAGTAGTCTTGTTTTTACATATGTAGTTCATTGTTAATATACTTTATGATATGTTTTCTTATCATAGTATCATGTTAACTATATATATATATATATATATATATATATATATATATATATATATATATCCATATATATGTCATCATATAGTTTTTACAAGTTTTAACGTTCGTGAATCACCGATCAACTTGGGTGGTCAATTGTCTATATGAAACATATTTCAATTAATCAAGTCTTAACAAGTTTGATTGCTTAACATGTTGGAAACATTTAATCATGTAAATATCAATCTCAATTAATATATATAAACATGGAAAAGTTCGGGTCACTACATATGAACCGAGTGTGTGGACCATACCTTGACAAGTTTGTCATTGTTTTCATTGATGACATACTTATTTACTCAAAGAATGACCAAGAACACGGTGAACATTTGAGAAAGGTGTTAGAAGTATTGAGGAAGGAAGAATTGTACGCTAAGTTTTCAAAGTGTGCATTTTGGTTGGAAGAAATTCAATTCCTCGGTCACATAGTGAACAAAGAAGGTATTAAGGTGGATCCGGCAAAGATAGAAACTGTTGAAAAGTGGGAAACCCCGAAAACTCCGAAACACATACGCCAGTTTTTAGGACTAGCTGGTTACTACAGAAGGTTCATCCAAGACTTTTCCAGAATAGCAAAACCCTTGACTGCATTAACGCATAAAGGGAAGAAATTTGAATGGAATGATGAACAAGAGAAAGCGTTTCAGTTATTGAAGAAAAAGCTAACTACGGCACCTATATTGTCATTGCCTGAAGGGAATGATGATTTTGTGATTTATTGTGACGCATCAAAGCAAGGTCTCGGTTGTGTATTAATGCAACGAACAAAGGTGATTGCTTATGCGTCTAGACAATTGAAGATTCACGAACAAAATTATACGACGCATGATTTGGAATTAGGCGCGGTTGTTTTTGCATTAAAGACTTGGAGACACTACTTATATGGGGTTAAAAGTATTATATATACCGACCACAAAAGTCTTCAACACATATTTAATCAGAAACAACTGAATATGAGGCAGCGTAGGTGGATTGAATTATTGAATGATTACGATTTTGAGATTCGTTACCACCCGGGGAAGGCAAATGTGGTAGCCGATGCCTTGAGCAGGAAGGATAGAGAACCCATTCGAGTAAAATCTATGAATATAATGATTCATAATAACATTACTACTCAAATAAAGGAGGCGCAACAAGGAGTTTTAAAAGAGGGAAATTTAAAGGATGAAATACCCAAAGGATCGGAGAAGCATCTTAATATTCGGGAAGACGGAACCCGGTATAGGGCTGAAAGGATTTGGGTACCAAAATTTGGAGATATGAGAGAAATGGTACTTAGAGAAGCTCATAAAACTAGATACTCAATACATCCTGGAACGGGGAAGATGTACAAGGATCTCAAGAAACATTTTTGGTGGCCGGGTATGAAAGCCGATGTTGCTAAATACGTAGGAGAATGTTTGACGTGTTCTAAGGTCAAAGCTGAGCATCAGAAACCATCAGGTCTACTTCAACAACCCGAAATCCCGGAATGGAAATGGGAAAACATTACCATGGATTTCATCACTAAATTGCCAAGGACTGCAAGTGGTTTTGATACTATTTGGGTAATAGTTGATCGTCTCACCAAATCAGCACACTTCCTACCAATAAGAGAAGATGACAAGATGGAGAAGTTAGCACGACTGTATTTGAAGGAAGTCGTCTCCAGACATGGAATACCAATCTCTATTATCTCTGATAGGGATGGCAGATTTATTTCAAGATTCTGGCAGACATTACAGCAAGCATTAGGAACTCGTCTAGACATGAGTACTGCCTATCATCCACAAACTGATGGGCAGAGCGAAAGGACGATACAAACGCTTGAAGACATGCTACGAGCATGTGTTATTGATTTCGGAAACAGTTGGGATCGACATCTACCGTTAGCAGAATTTTCCTACAACAACAGCTACCATTCAAGCATTGAGATGGCGCCGTTTGAAGCACTTTATGGTAGAAAGTGCAGGTCTCCGATTTGTTGGAGTGAGGTGGGGGATAGACAGATTACGGGTCCGGAGATTATACAAGAAACTACCGAGAAGATCATCCAAATTCAACAACGGTTGAAAACCGCCCAAAGTCGACAAAAGTGCTACGCTGACATTAAAAGAAAAGATATAGAATTTGAAATTGGAGAGATGGTCATGCTTAAAGCTTCACCTTGGAAAGGCGTTGTTCGATTTGGTAAACGAGGGAAATTAAATCCAAGGTATATTGGACCATTCAAGATTATTGATCGTGTCGGACCAGTAGCTTACCGACTTGAGTTACCTCAACAAATCGCGGCTGTACATAACACTTTCCACGTCTCGAATTTGAAGAAATGTTTTGCTAAAGAAGATCTCACTATTCCGTTAGATGAAATCCAAATCAACGAAAAACTCCAATTCATCGAAGAACCCGTCGAAATAATGGATCGTGAGGTTAAAAGACTTAAGCAAAACAAGATACCAATTGTTAAGGTTCGATGGAATGCTCGTAGAGGACCCGAGTTCACCTGGGAGCGTGAAGATCAGATGAAGAAGAAATACCCGCATCTATTTCCAGAAGATTCGTCAACACCTTCAACAGCTTAAAATTTCGGGACGAAATTTATTTAACGGGTAGGTACTGTAGTGACCCGAAATTTTCCATGTTTATATATATTAATTGAGATTGATGTTTACATGATTAAATGTTTCCAACATGTTAAGCAATCAAACTTGTTAAGACTTGATTAATTGAAATAGGTTTCATATAGACAATTGACCACCCAAGTTGACCGGTGATTCACGAACGTTAAAACTTGTAAAAAACTATATGATGACATATATATGGTTATATATATAGTTAACATGATATTATGATAAGTAAACATATCATTAATTATATTAACAATGAACTACATATGTAAAAATAAGACTACTAACTTAATGATTTTGAAACGAGACATATATGTAACGTTTATCGTTGTAACGACATTTAATGTATATATATCATATTAAGAGATATTCGTACATCATAATATCATGATAATATAATAATTTAAAATCTCTTTTGTTATTATAAACATTGGGTTAACAACATTTAACAAGATCGTTAACCTAAAGGTTTCAAAACAACACTTACATGTAACGACTAACGATGACTTAACGACTCAGTTAAAATGTATATACATGTAGTGTTTTAATATGTATTTATACACTTTTGAAAGACTTCAATACACTTATCAAAATACTTCTACTTAACAAAAATGCTTACAATTACATTCTCGTTCAGTTTCATCAACAATTCTACTCGTATGCACCCGTATTCGTACTCGTACAATACACAGCTTTTAGATGTATGTACTATTGGTATATACACTCCAATGATCAGCTCTTAGCAGCCCATGTGAGTCACCTAACACATGTGGGAACCATCATTTGGCAACTAGCATGAAATATCTCATAAGATTACAAAAATATGAGTAATCATTCATGACTTATTTACATGAAAACAAAATTACATATCCTTTATATCTAATCCATACACCAACGACCAAAAACACCTACAAACACTTTCATTCTTCAATTTTCTTCATCTAATTGAATTCTCTCAAGTTCTATCTTCAAGTTCTAAGTGTTCTTCATAAATTCCAAAAGTTCTAGTTTCATAAAATCAAGAATACTTTCAAGTTTGCTAGCTCACTTCCAATCTTGTAAGGTGATCATCCAACCTCAAGAAATCTTTGTTTCTTACAGTAGGTTATCATTCTAATACAAGGTAATAATCATATTCAAACTTTGGTTCAATTTCTATAACTATAACAATCTTATTTCAAGTGATGATCTTACTTGAACTTGTTTTCGTGTCATGATTTTGCTTCATGAACTTTGAGCCATCCAAGGATCCATTGAAGCTAGATCCATTTTTCTCTTTTCCAGTAGGTTCATCCAAGGAACTTAAGGTAGTAATGATGTTCATAACATCATTCGATTCATACATATAAAGCTATCTTATTCGAAGGTTTAAACTTGTAATCACTAGAACATAGTTTAGTTAATTCTAAACTTGTTCGCAAACAAAAGTTAATCCTTCTAACTTGACTTTTAAAATCAACTAAACACATGTTCTATATCTATATTATATGCTAACTTAATGATTTAAAACCTGGAAACACGAAAAACACCGTAAAACCGGATTTACGCCGTCGTAGTAACACCGCGGGCTGTTTTGGGTTAGTTAATTAAAAACTATGATAAACTTTGATTTAAAAGTTGTTATTCTGAGAAAATGATTTTTATTATGAACATGAAACTATATCTAAAAATTATGGTTAAACTCAAAGTGGAAGTATGTTTTCTAAAATGGTCATCTAGACGTCGTTCTTTCGACTGAAATGACTACCTTTACAAAAACGACTTGTAACTTATTTTTCCGACTAGAAACCTATACTTTTTTTGTTTAGATTCATAAAATAGAGTTCAATATGAAACCATAGCAATTTGATTCACTCAAAACGGATTTAAAATGAAGAAGTTATGGGTAAAACAAGATTGGATAATTTTTCTCATTTTAGCTACGTGAAAATTGGTAACAAATCTATTCCAACCATAACTTAATCAACTTGTATTATATATTATGTAATCTTGAGATACCATAGACACGTATACAATGTTTCGACCTATCATGTCGACACATCTATATATATTTCGGAACAACCATAGACACTCTATATGTGAATGTTGGAGTTAGCTATACAGGGTTGAGGTTGATTCCAAAATATATATAGTTTGAGTTGTGATCAATACTGAGATACGTATACACTGGGTCGTGGATTGATTCAAGATAATATTTATCGATTTATTTCTGTACATCTAACTGTGGACAACTAGTTGTAGGTTACTAACGAGGACAGCTGACTTAATAAACTTAAAACATCAAAATATATTAAAAGTGTTGTAAATATATTTTGAACATACTTTGATATATATGTATATATTGTTATAGGTTCGTGAATCAACCAGTGGCCAAGTCTTACTTCCCGGCGAAGTAAAAATCTGTGAAAGTGAGTTATAGTCCCACTTTTAAAATCTAATATTTTTGGGATGAGAATACATGCAGGTTTTATAAATGATTTACAAAATAGACACAAGTACGTGAAACTACATTCTATGGTTGAATTATCGAAATCGAATATGCCCCTTTTTATTAAGTATGGTAATCTAAGAATTAGGGAACAGACACCCTAATTGACGCGAATCCTAAAGATAGATCTATTGGGCCTAACAAACCCCATCCAAAGTACCGGATGCTTTAGTACTTCGAAATTTATATCATATCCGAAGGGTGTCCCGGAATGATGGGGATATTCTTATATATGCATCTTGTTATTGTCGGTTACCAGGTGTTCACCATATGAATGATTTTTATCTCTATGTATGGGATGTGTATTGAAATATGAAATCTTGTGGTCTATTGTTACGATTTGATATATATAGGTTAAACCTATAACTCACCAACATTTTTGTTGACGTTTTAAGCATGTTTATTCTCAGGTGATTATTAAGAGCTTCCGCTGTCGCATACTTAAATAAGGACAAGATTTGGAGTCCATGCTTGTATGATATTGTGTAAAAACTGCATTCAAGAAACTTATTTTGTTGTAACATATTTGTATTGTAAACCATTATGTAATGGTCGTGTGTAAACAGGATATTTTAGATTATCATTATTTGATAATCTACGTAAAGCTTTTTAAACCTTTATTGATGAAATAAAGGTTATGGTTTGTTTAAAAATGAATGCAGTCTTTGAAAAACGTCTCATATAGAGGTCAAAACCTCGCAACGAAATCAATTAATATGGAACGTTTTTAATCAATAAGAACGGGACATTTCAAATATATTTTCTTAATATGTTCGGAGGTGAAGTAGAATGAACGAGTCGTGTAACATGGCACACGATGACGTTATGATCTGTGAATCATCACATTCCATTAGAAACTCAACATGACTTACTTTAATATAATCACATTGATCAAGTGTCATTATATTATACTAACTCATGCCTCAGTTCCCAACATTACTTCAATAACATTCATATTTTAAGCTCGAAAGTTTACAGAATATAGAAACTAACAGTTTCTATATGATGTAATACTGATAGCTTTGAAGAGATTAATGATTTCAGATAAGAATAGTTATAAAAATATCTCCAGAAATATGGAGGATATTTATAATGAAAGATACGATAATATCTCGAAATATCTAAGATCAGAGGATGATAGAAACTATTGTCTACAAGGGTTTAGAGTAAGGAGCAAAATATTCACTATAGACTTTAGCAGACATTGAATCATTTGGATTCTTTGAAGTCAAACTTATTCTTTGTGATTTGTCCACGGCTTTCTTCATAGTTTCGCATAATCTGCTTTTCGGTACTAAATTTTCCATTGAATGTTTCCAATATAATGATACACAGGAAGCGCGAAGAGATATATAATTTCGGAAGAGAATATTTATGAAAATATCCTCAGAAATATCGAAGATATTGATGATGATATTTTGGAATTTCTAAGTTCGATGATTGATGGAGAAAGATTTTTCGCAAGATTTTAACATGACTTCGGAGCAAGATATTCTCTAAAGATTTCAACGGATCCAGAATTACCTGGATTCTTTGAATATAGGGTATGGTCCTTGTATTTTTCCTTGGTCTCCTTCGTGGTTAGCTCAATCTGTTTTCCAGTTCCAACTTTTCTGAACTTTTCCAACAAACTATTCTTTATCATCAAACTTCCGACGGTTAATGTCGTTTACGGTTGTCTATCGTTTCTGCTGCTTCATTCAGCTTTTTCAAAGATCAATGTATTGATTCGTAGGCTGGATGCTTTTCAAAATTTAAGAATGGAAAATCTTAATTTCAAGAGATAAATGCTATATGTATACGTTTAACTGTTGATGTAGAAACATTGTGAGATTCAAAATACTGATTGCTATTTCCCGGTAATTGGTACGGAAATTCTTATTACAAGATGTGAATGAGTACATGATGAGACTTCAATAGGTAAATATAGTGATTTATCAGAGAGATTTAAACCAAGGAGCAACGAGATTATTGGTATGTCTGCTGGTAATATGGTAGAATATAAAAGGTTCCCTGGTAATAATAAAAGAGCACACAGATATATCAAGGTTATAATAAGGTTGTTTCGAACGAAAAGTCGAAGTTGATTTGTTGGAGCTGTGACAAAATTTGCTACTTTGAAAGGAATTACCAAGTTATTTTGGGTAATAATAACACTAAAGGAATTAGTACAGATACGTGTTAAACATTTACTCAGTTGCCGAGAGTTTCTCAGGTGCATAACTATATGCATCAATCTTTTCTTCCATAGATGAAGTGCGGTTGGTTCATTCTCTTGATTGAGGTGTTTTCAAAAATCATGAAAGGTTTGAACGCAGATTGTAATCATCATCTACAAATGAGGTTTAAGATGAAATCAAGTGGCAAACTTGAAGAATTATTTAGTTTCATATGTTATAATCAATATTTTAATTTATTTTAATTGTCCAATGTTATTAGTCCACAGTCGATAGTCCACAGTTGACAGTCCAATAATTCATATTCATATATAAATTAATATATAATATTTGAATTAATTAATACGTATCGTGACCCGTGTACATGTCTCAGACTCGATCACAACTCAAAGTATATATATTATTATAGAATCAACCTCAACCCTGTATAGAGAACTCGATCATTACTGCATATAGAGTGTCTATGGTGATTCCAAATAATATATATAGATGCGTCGATATGATATGTCAAAACTTTGTATGCGTGTCCCGATATTTAAAGTGCGTAAAATAAATAACAGAAATTAAATAACGATAAATAAAGTGCGTAAAGTAAATAACAGAAATTAAATGACGATAAATAAAATTACGAGAATGTAAATTGCGATAATTAAATTACGATAAATAAAATGTAATCAGTTAGCTAGGAACAATTAGCTAGGAACAGTTAGCGTGGATTCTTAACAAAATTTCTCATAGTTAATTTGTTTGTTTCTAACAAATTTTATTTTGTCAAATGTTTTCTTCATTATGCCACTTGTTAGATTCTGATAGATCAAAATCCAAATATGTAATTGGATGAATATGGTTATTCTGTGGTGAACGGATTTGTAAATCGGTGGATGTAAGTAGGATAGTATATGACTTGTTGAAACAGATTCGAAGAACGTACAATGTAACTTATTAATGTGAAATTTAAATAGTCCTCGGGTATTACCTACCCGTTTAAATATTTTCACCATTAACAGTTTGTACAAGAGAATTTTTAATTACAATCTTTATGAAAACATATATACATATATATTTTCTTCAGATTTATTCATGGATTTAATGAGTTAATATGATATTAAACTCATTTTCTTTTCGGTTGGAACTAGAATAAATAATCTCTAAAACTTTAGAGATTACATATTCGCCATGTCGAATGAAGATAAATGAGGTAGAACGATACGTAGAACGAAGATCATACTCAAAGTACATATGATGATATTGAAGCATGGATTGTTGATGGTACTGGTGCTGTTATTGATTGTACTGTTGGTGCCAGTGATGTTGCTGAAGCTGGTACATTTTGCACCATATTTTCCGAATAGATTTTTCGAGCGCGAAGTTCGTTGACTTATTACTCCAGGATGATTGTCGGTCGAAACGAGCGGATGAATAAGGTTCAGAATTGTGGATAGAATATAATCTTGTCGAGTTACCCTGGAAATGAGGGTGAAGATGGTGTTTCGGATTGGTTTGCCAGTGAATGTTTCAAGTTCTTCACCCAACGAACAATATGGTGGGTGAAAGGGATCGATTCTTATTGTCTCCAATGATTAATTAGACTACAAACTCATCATATGAATTGGGGATGGTTGGTTGGTTGATTCATTCTGGTGACGCTGCTTTCGGAGCTTAGGTGAACGTCCACATCGGAATAGCTGTCGGAATAACTATCAGAATAGTTATCGGAATTCGAGGGACTCGAACTAGTTGAAGGATTTATCCCATACGATCAGATGAAGGATTTTCGATAAGAATTAGATTATAGGATATAGATTAGTACCCTGTAATACATAATTTACATATGCATATATAATACTAAAATCTCATAAGCTACGGAGGAATCTACGGAAGCTGTCAGGTAAAGATAACAATAACAGGTAAGTTAAGATATGAAGTAGCAGATACATTAAGATATGTCTATACACTATTCATGCAACCATTGCAGTAAGAGGTGTCTAGACTAAAAATGATAAGCAGGTAATTTCCTAAGGATAATAAGTAGGTGATTTCCGACAAAAATGATAAGCAAAACTTTTGGCATGCAGACCCGGTCGAAGTCCAGACTCACTAATGCATCCTAATGACTATCAGTTAGACACACTAATGCAAGACCTGATTCACTAAGACCACCGCTCTGATACCAACTGAAAGGACCCGTCCTAATCCATCTGGACGAAGTCTTCAACAGTTGGTCCCATTGCGAGGTTCTGACCTCTATATGCCATGAACGACTCCATGTAATATGAGCAAATGCACAGCGGAAGATTTCTTTCATACCTGAGAATAAACATGCTTTAAAGTGTCAACTAAAAGGTTGGTGAGTTCATAGGTTTATCATAAAATAATAAAATTCATCATTTTGATAGACCACAAGATTTAAATGTTGCATGGTACAAATAGGCCCGAATCCTATACCCACCTGTAATGTACATGCTATATCTTTTTAAATACAGTACATCTTTCTCGTGTACGAAACCATTTTCATAAATCATAGTAGCCGTACACATATCTTGTGCACAAAAATAACATACACATAACCTGTGTATAAAATCATTCTCTCGATATATAACATTCACATCAACTGGTGGCAATTATCATGTCCACATAATTCAATGGTGGCAATTATCATGTCCACATAATTCAATGGTGGCAATTATCATGTCCACATAATTCAATGGTGGCAATTATCATGTCCACATAATTCAATAATAATCCGCAGAACTTCTGTATGCATAATAATTCATTCGAGGAATATTTTACTTGTGTCTATCGCGTCAAACGTTTTTGAAAGCATTTCATGTATTTGCAGTTTAAAATATATTTCAAAAGCATTTAATAAAGCAGCTGTAAAAATAGCGCATGTATTCTCAGTCCCAAAAATGTAAAGAGTAAAAGGGAATCAAATGAACTCACCTAATTTATTTTGTAGTAAAAATACATATGACGACATTGAACAAGTATAGGGTTGGCCTCGAATTCACGAACCTATATCATTTGTATATATATTAATACATTTTCTTGTAATCGAACAATTATGTATATATTATTAGTGATTTAACTGTTATATTAATAACTTATATTCATTTTATAAAAAAAATATTAAGTTTCGTTATGTTATATGTAATAAATATATTTATATATATTATTTATTAGTTAAAATGGTACTTTAATAATAATACTAAGATGATATTTGAAATAATAATAGTGTTAATACTAATATTAATAAAATTGATAATATTATCTATAGTTCTGTTAATAACTATATTAATGGTAGTTTTCAATAATCAATCTCATAATAATGATAATAATAATAATTATAATAATTATAATAATAACAATAATAATTATAATAACTACCTCACAAGCTTTTTCCAAAAAGAAAAATAAAGTGCCTTCGCCCGGCCTCAAACCCGAGACCTCTCGCTCAAACACAAACACGCCTAACCATTGAACTACTCAACTCTTTCTAAATTATTTAGCTCGAACATTTCTTTTAACCGATTCCTCTAACATCACTCATTTACACATATCATCTTTCATAATAACATAATCATAATCCTACTCTTCATCTAATTATTATCATAATCCTCATTACTTATATCATCATTTATCTCATGTTATCACCATGCTTATCAACTCATCATAATCATTATAATATTATCTTCATCATCATACGTTTCATTCATCATCATCATCATTATCATTTTTCGAGACCCATTATCATACCCTTCTCGAATCATGATCACCAACATCATAACCCTTATCATCAACACCCCCATATCATTAACAAATATTTACGTATCATCATCATCTATCTATCATGCCATAATCATTCAACCATCACCTTCGTACGTAAAAAAAAAAATAACAATACAGTTGCAGCCAAAAAGGCCTTCGTACAGCAACAACCTGCTGCAGTTTGGGCTTTGATAGACTAGGCAGTCCAACAGAAAAATAAATGAGAATCTTGGCCCAAATTCCATCGGCCTACTTACATTAATATGCCCAATCCAAAATCCATAATTATCTAACGCATATGTTGGTGCAGTTAGAACCTAGGATTCCAAGAAAAAACACGTCTTTAATCCCGACCCCACCACTCACTTAACATCCCAATTTATATTCATCCAATCATACGTTTACTTTAGTTTATATCTTCTAAAAACTTACGTTCAACATGTCACTAAAATCGTTATTATTATTGTAATAGGAACAGACAAAATAATCTGCAAATTGCGGCAGTTTACCTTGGACAGAAAACGAAATAAGCAGCGGTAGCTTGCTAAACGGTGAAGAAAAATAAAATAAAAGAGAATATGGCGATTTGGGTTGATCTTGGTGGTGGTGATTTGTTTTAGGTTTCAAAATAGAAAAAGGGAGAGAGATGAGAGATGAAGGTGGTGTTTCTAAACCGTAGGTGATGGTGGCTGTGTGATTAAGTGGTTTGTGAAATGTCCCATTCTTATTGATTAAAAACGTTCCATATTAATTGATTTCGTTGCGAGGTTTTGCCCTCTATATGAGACGTTTTTCAAAGAATGCATTCATTTTAAAACAAACCATAACCTTTATTTCATCAATAAAGGTTTAAAAAGCTTTACGTAGATTATCAAATAATGATAATCTAAAATATCCTGTTTACACACGACCATTACATAATGGTTTACAATACAAATATGTTACAACAAAATAAGTTTCTTGAATGCAGTTTTTACACAATATCATACAAGCATGGACTCCAAATCTCGTCCTTATTTAAGTATGCGACAGCGGAAGTTCTTAATAATCACCTGAGAATAAACATGCTTAAAACGTCAACAAAAATGTTGGTGAGTTATAGGTTTAACCTATATATATCAAATCATAATAATAGACCACAAGATTTCATATTTCAATACACATCCCGTACATAGAGATAAAAATCATTCATATGGTGAACACCTGGTAACCGACATTAACAAGATGCATATATAAGAATATCCCCATCATTCCGGGACACCCTTCGGATATGATATAAATTTCGAAGTACTAAAGCATCCGGTACTTTGGATGGGGTTTGTTAAGCCCAATAGATCTATCTTTAGGATTCGCGTCAATTAGGGTGTCTGTTCCCTAATTCTTAGATTACCAGACTTAATAAAAATGGTCATATTCGATTTCGATAATTCAACCATAGAATGTAGTTTCACGTACTTGTGTCTATTTTGTAAATCATTTATAAAACCTGCATGTATTCTCATCCCAAAAATATTAGATTTTAAAAGTGGGACTATAACTCACTTTCACAGATTTTTACTTCGTCGGGAAGTAAGACTTGGCCACTGGTTGATTCACGAACCTATAAAAATATATACATATATATCAAAGTATGTTCAAAATATATTTACAACACTTTTAATATATTTTGATGTTTTAAGTTTATTAAGTCAGCTGTCCTCGTTAGTAACCTACAACTAGTTGTCCACAGTTAGATGTACAGAAATAAATCGATAAATATTATCTTGAATCAATCCACGACCCAGTGTATACGTATCTCAGTATTGATCACAACTCAAACTATATATATTTTGGAATCAACCTCAACCCTGTATAGCTAACTCCAACATTCACATATAGAGTGTCTATGGTTGTTCCGAAATATATATAGATGTGTCGACATGATAGGTCGAAACATTGTATACGTGTCTATGGTATCTCAAGATTACATAATATACAATACAAGTTGATTAAGTTATGGTTGGAATAGATTTGTTACCAATTTTCACGTAGCTAAAATGAGAAAAATTATCCAATCTTGTTTTACCCATAACTTCTTCATTTTAAATCCGTTTTGAGTGAATCAAATTGCTATGGTTTCATATTGAACTCTATTTTATGAATCTAAACAGAAAATGTATAGGTTTATAGTCGGAAAAATAAGTTACAAGTCGTTTTTGTAAAGATAGTCATTTCAGTCGAAAGAACGACGTCTAGATGACCATTTTAGAAAACATACTTCCACTTTGAGTTTAACCATAATTTTTGGATATAGTTTCATGTTCATAATAAAAATCATTTTCTAAGAATAACAACTTTTAAATCAAAGTTTATCATAGTTTTTAATTAACTAACCCAAAACAGCCCGCGATGTTACTACGACGGCGTAAATTCGGTTTTACGGTGTTTTTCGTGTTCCCAGGTTTTAAATCATTAAGTTAGCATATCATATAGATATAGAACATGTGTTTAGTTGATTTTAAAAGTCAAGTTAGAAGGATTAACTTTTGTTTGCGAACAAGTTTAGAATTAACTAAACTATGTTCTAGTGATTACAAGTTTAAACCTTCGAATAAGATAGCTTTATATGTATGAATCGAATGATGTTATGAACATCATTACTACCTTAAGTTCCTTGTATTAGAATGATAACCAGTAAGAAACAAAGATTTCTTGAGGTTGGATGATCACCTTACAAGATTGGAAGTGAGCTAGCAAACTTGAAAGTATTCTTGATTTTATGTAACTAGAACTTGTAGAATATATGAAGAACACTTAGAACTTGAAGATAGAACTTGAGAGAGATCAATTAGATGAAGAAAATTGAAGAATGAAAGTGTTTGTAGGTGTTTTTGGTCGTTGGTGTATGGATTAGATATAAAGGATATGTAATTTTGTTTTCATGTAAATAAGTCATGAATGATTACTCATATTTTTGTAATTTTATGAGATATTTCATGCTAGTTGCCAAATGATGGTTCCCACATGTGTTAGGTGACTCACATGGGCTGCTAAGAGCTGATCATTGGAGTGTATATACCAATAGTACATGCATCTAAAAGCTGTGTATTGTACGAGTACGAATACGGGTGCATACGAGTAGAATTGTTGATGAAACTGAATGAGGATGTAATTGTAAGCATTTTTGTTAAGTAGAAGTATTTTGATAAGTGTATTAAAGTCTTTCAAAAGTGTATAAATACATATTAAAACACTACATGTATATACATTTTAACTGAGTCGTTAAGTCATCGTTAGTCGTTACATGTAAGTGTTGTTTTGAAACCTTTAGGTTAACGATCTTGTTAAATGTTGTTAACCCAATGTTTATAATATCAAATGAGATTTTAAATTATTATATTATCATGATATTATCATGTATGAATATCTCTTAATATGATATATATACATTAAATGTCTTTACAACGATAATCGTTACATATATGTCTCGTTTAAAAATCATTAAGTTAGTAGTCTTGTTTTTACATATGTAGTTCATTGTTAATATACTTAATGATATGTTTACTTATCATAGTATCATGTTAACTATATATATATCCATATATATGTCATCATATATTTTTTACAAGTTTTAACGTTCGTGAATCACCGGTCAACTTGGGTGGTCAATTGTCTATATGAAACATATTTCAATTAATAAAGTCTTAACAAGTTTGATTGCTTAACATGTTGGAAACATTTAATCATGTAAATATCAATCTCAATTAATATGTATAAACATGGAAAAGTTCGGGTCACTACAGTACCTACCCGTTAAATAAATTTCGTCCCGAAATTTTAAGCTGTTGAAGGTGTTGACGAATCTACTGGCAATAGATGCGGGTATTTCTTCTTCATCTGATCTTCACTCTCCTAGGTGAACTCGGGTCCTCTACGAGCATTCCATCGAACCTTAACAATTGGTATCTTGTTTTGCTTAAGTCTTTTAACCTCACGATCCATTATTTCGACGGGTTCTTCGATGAATTGAAGTTTTTCGTTGATTTGGATTTCATCTAACGGAATAGTGAGATCTTCTTTAGCAAAACATTTCTTCAAATTCGAGACGTGGAAAGTGTTATGTACAGCCGCAAGTTGTTGAGGTAACTCAAGTCGGTAAGCTTCTGGTCCGACACGATCAATAATCTTGAATGGTCCAATATACCTTGGATTTAATTTCCCTCATTTACCAAATCGAACAACGCCTTTCCAAGGTGCAACTTTAAGCATGACCATCTCTCCAATTTCAAATTCTATATCTTTTCTTTTAATGTCAGCGTAGCTCTTTTGTCGACTTTGGGCAGTTTTCAACCGTTGTTGAATTTGGATGATCTTCTCGGTAGTTTCTTGTATAATCTCCGGACCCGTAATCTGTCTATCCCCCACTTCACTCCAACAAATCGGAGACCTGCACTTTCTACCATAAAGTGCTTCAAACGGCGCCATCTCAATGCTTGAATGGTAGCTGTTGTTGTAGGAAAATTCTGCTAAAAGTAGATGTCGATCCCAACTGTTTCCGAAATCAATAACACATGCTCGTAGCATGTCTTCAAGCGTTTGTATCGTCCTTTCGCTCTGCCCATCGGTTTGTGGATGATAGGCAGTACTCATGTCTAGACGAGTTCCTAATGCTTGCTGTAATGTCTGCCAGAATCTTGAAATAAATCTACCATCCCTATCAGAGATAATAGAGATTGGTATTCCATGTCTGGAGACGACTTCCTTCAAATACAGTCGTGCTAACTTCTCCATCTTGTCATCTTCTCTTATTGGCAGGAAGTGTGCTGATTTGGTGAGACGATCAACTATTACCCAAATAGTATCAAAACCACTTGCAGTCCTTGGCAATTTAGTGATGAAATCCATGGTAATGTTTTCCCATTTCCATTCCGGGATTTCGGGTTGTTGAAGTAGACCTGATGGTTTCTGATGCTCAGCTTTGACCTTAGAACACGTCAAACATTCTCCTACATATTTAGCAACATCGGCTTTCATACCCGGCCACCAAAAATGTTTCTTGAGATCCTTGTACATCTTTCCCGTTCCAGGATGTATTGAGTATCTGGTTTTATGAGCTTCTCTAAGTACCATTTCTCTCATATCTCCAAATTTTGGTACCCAAATCCTTTCAGCCCTATACCGGGTTCCGTCTTCCCGAATATTAAGATGCTTCTCCGATCCCTTGGGTATTTCATCCTTTAAATTTCCCTCTTTTAAAACTCCTTGTTGCGCCTCCTTTATTTGAGTAGTAAGGTTATTATGAATCATTATATTCATAGATTTTACTCGAATGGGTTCTCTGTCCTTCCTGCTCAAGGCATCGGCTACCACATTTGCCTTTCCCGGGTGGTAACGAATCTCAAAGTCGTAATCATTCAACAATTTAATCCACCTACGCTGCCTCATATTCAGTTGTTTCTGATTAAATATGTGTTGAAGACTTTTGTGGTCGGTATATATAATACTTTTGACCCCATATAAGTAGTGCCTCCAAGTCTTTAATGCAAAAACAATCGCGCCTAATTCCAAATCATGCGTCGTATAATTTTGTTCGTGAATCTTCAATTGTCTAGACGCATAAGCAATCACCTTCGTTCGTTGCATTAATACACAACCGAGACCTTGCTTTGATGCGTCACAATAAATCACAAAATCATCATTCCCTTCAGGTAATGACAATATAGGTGCCGTAGTTAGCTTTTTCTTCAATAACTGAAACGCTTTCTCTTGTTCATCATTCCATTCAAATTTCTTCCCTTTATGCGTTAATGCAGTCAAGGGTTTTGCTATTCTGGAAAAGTCTTGGATGAACCTTCTGTAGTAACCAGCTAGTCCTAAAAACTGGCGTATGTGTTTCGGAGTATTCGGGGTTTCCCACTTTTCAACAGTTTCTATCTTTGCCGGATCCACCTTAATACCTTCTTTGTTCACTATGTGACCGAGGAATTGAACTTCTTCCAACCAAAATGCACACTTTGAAAACTTAGCGTACAAATCTTCCTTCCTCAATACTTCTAACACCTTTCTCAAATGTTCACCGTGTTCTTGGTCATTCTTTGAGTAAATAAGTATGTCATCAATGAAAACAATGACAAACTTGTCAAGGTATGGTCCACACACTCGGTTCATAAGGTCCATGAACACAGCTGGTGCATTAGTTAAACCAAACGGCATGACCATAAACTCGTAATGACCGTAACTTGTTCTGAAAGCAGTCTTTGGAATATCATCTTCTTTCACCCACATTTGATGATACCCGGAACGTAAGTCAATCTTTGAATAAACAGACGAGCCTTGTAGTTGATCAAATAAGTCATCGATTCTCGGTAGTGGGTAGCGGTTCTTGATGGTAAGTTTGTTCAACTCTCGGTAGTCAATACACAATCTGAATGTACCATCTTTCTTCTTGACAAACAAAACAGGAGCTCCCCACGGTGATGTGCTTGGTCGAATGAAACCACGCTCTAAAAGTTCTTGTAATTGGCTTTGCAGTTCTTTCATCTCGCTGGGTGCGAGTCTGTAAGGAGCACGAGCTATTGGTGCAGCTCCTGGTACAAGATCTATTTGAAATTCAACGGATCGATGTGGGGGTAATCCCGGTAATTCTTTCGGAAATACATCGGGAAATTCTTTTGCAATGGGAACATCATTGATGCTCTTTTCTTCAGTTTGTACTTTCTCGACGTGTGCTAGAACAACATAGCAACCTTTTCTTATTAGTTTTTGTGCCTTCAAATTACTAATAAGATGTAGCTTCGTGTTGCCCTTTTCTCCGTACACCATTAAGGGTTTTCCTTTTTCTCGTATAATGCGAATTGCATTTTTGTAACAAACGATCTCTGCTTTCACTTCTTTCAACCAGTCCATACCGATTATCACATCAAAACTCCCTAACTCTACTGGTATCAAATCAATCTTAAATGTTTCGCTAACCAGTTTAATTTCTCGATTCCGACATATATTATCTGCTGAAATTAATTTACCATTTGCTAATTCGAGTAAAAATTTACTATCCAAAGGCGTCAATGGACAACTTAATTTAGCACAAAAATCTCTACTCATATAGCTTCTATCCGCACCCGAATCAAATAAAACGTAAGCAGGTTTATTGTCAATAAGAAACGTACCCGTAACAAGCTCCGGGTCTTCCTGTGCCTCTGCCGCATTAATATTGAAAACTCTTCCGCGGCCTTGTCCATTCGTGTTCTCCTGGTTCAGGCAATTTCTAATAATGTAGCCCGGTTTTCCACATTTATAACAAGCTACATTGGCATAACTTGCTCCGACACTACTTGCTCCGCCATTACTCGTTCCGACACCATTTGTTCCTTTCGTTCTATTAACCCCTGGTCCGTAGACCTCACACTTCGCCGCGATATGACCATTTCTTTTACACTTGTTGCAAAATTTGGTGCAGAACCCCGAGTGATACTTTTCACACCTTTGGCATAGCTGCTTCTAATTGTTGTTGTTGTTGCGGTTATTATTGTTGTTGGGATGATTGTTGTAGTTGCTGTTGTTGTTGTTGTTGTTGTTGTTGTTGTTGTTGTTGTTGGGCCGTTTGTTGTAGTTGCGATTGATGTTGCAATTGTTGGGATAATTGTTGCGATTATTATTGTAATTGCTGTTGTTGTTGTATTGGTGATTCTTATCACCGTTTTCCTCCCACTTTCTTTTGACTTGCTTCACATTGGCCTCTTCAGCAGTCTGTTCTTTAATTCTTTCTTCAATCTGGTTCACTAGTTTGTGAGCCATTCTACATGCCTGTTGTATGGAGGCGGGCTCGTGTGAACTTATATCTTCTTGAATTCTTTCCGGTAATCCTTTCACAAACGCGTCGATCTTCTCTTCCTCATCTTCGAATGCTCCCGGACACAATAGGCACAATTCTGTGAATCGTCTTTCGTACGTGGTAATATCAAATCCTTGGGTTCGTAACCCTCTAAGTTCTGTCTTGAGCTTATTGACCTCGGTTCTGGGACGGTACTTCTCGTTCATCAAGTGCTTGAATGCTGACCATGGTAGTGCGTACGCATCATCTTGTCCCACTTGCTCTAGATAGGTATTCCACCATGTTAACGCAGAACCTGTGAAGGTATGCGTAGCGTACTTCACTTTGTCCTCTTTAGTACACTTACTTATGGCAAACACCGATTCGACCTTCTCGGTCCACCGTTTCAATCCGATCGGTCCTTCGGTTCCATCAAATTCCAAAGGTTTGCAGGCAGTGAATTCTTTGTAGGTGCATCCTACACGATTTCCTGTACTGCTAGATCCAAGGTTATTGTTGGTATGTAGCGCAGCCTGTACTGCGGCTATGTTTGAAGCTAGAAAAGTACGGAATTCTTCTTCATTCATATTCACGGTGTGTCGAGTAGTCGGTGCCATTTCCTTCAAAATAGTCAAATGGAACAAGTTAATCATACAGAATTTTAAGAGTAGTTAATAGTATTTCGTAGCATAATATGAACTCATTTATAAAAGCTTTTTCTTCATATTAGCGTTTTATAAGTTTAAATTCGGGTAGTACCTACCCGTTAAGTTCATACTTAGTAGCTAATATACAATTCAACTACTACAATTCAATATGAAAAACTGATTATAATAATATTTCGCGTTCAAACTTTTACACAATATTTTACAAACTTACAATACCGCTTATTTTACATATAGCATGAAATATAGCACACAATAAATTTGATACAAGATGGTTGTGAAGATAATTCTAGCTAGTACACAAGTCATTCAGCAAAGGCAATAAAGACACGTAATTCATACGTCCAGAAACAAGTCATGCATTCTGGTTTTACTAGGATTACTTCCCATCCTTGGTCTTGTGGGACATAACCGTTATGGCCGTTGATAAGACAGCGTGTTGTAACGTCGTCAAAGGGATGAGGGTTACGTAATGTCCAACAGTCCCGTAACAATCTAAAAACCTCATTTCTTACCCCAATTACCGACTCCGTCACTTGTGGGAACGTTTTGTTTAATAGTTGTAGCCCGATGTTCTTGTTCTCACTTTGGTGAGAAGCGAACATTACTAATCCGTAAGCATAACATGCTTCTTTATGTTGCATGTTAGTCGCTTTTTCTAAATCACGAAGTCCAATATTCGGATATATTGAGTCAAAATAATTTCTTAACCCATTGCGTAAAATAGCATTTGGGTTCCCCGCAATATATGCGTCAAAGAAACACATCGTAACTTATGGATTTCCCAATGTGATATCCCCCATCTTTCGAACGAAAGCCTTTTATAAACCAAGGCATTCTTGGAACGTTCTTCGAATGTCTTACAAACTGATCTCGCCTTAAATAGCTGTGCCGAAGAATTCTGACCGACTCTAGACAAGATTTCATCAATCATGTCTCCGGGTAGGTCTCTTAAAATATTGGGTTGTCTATCCATTTTGTGTTTTTATACTGTAAAATAGACAAGAGTTAGATTCATAAAAAAATACTTATTAATACAAGCAATTTTTACATATATCATAAAGCATAAGCACACTATATTACATATATTACACCACACGAATACAACTATCTTATTCCGACTCGCTTGTTTCTTCTTCTTCGGTTTTGGTTCGTTTTTCCAAGTTTCTAGGGATATATGATGTTCCCCTAATACGAGCCGTCGTTTTCCACATTGGTTTAGAAAAACCTGGTGGTTTAGAGGTTCCCGGGTCATTGTTATAACTTAAGGACTTCGGGGGTTGACGATACATATAAAGTTCATCGGGGTTGGAATTAGATTTCTCTATTTTTATGCCCTTTCCCTTATTATTTTCTTTTGCCTTTTTAAATTCAGTTGGGGTAATTTCTATAACATCATCGGAATTCTCGTCAGAATCCGATTCATCGGAGAATTGGTAATCCTCCCAATATTTTGCTTCCTTAGCGGAAACACCATTGACCATAATTAACCTTGGTCGGTTGGTTGAGGATTTTCTTTTACTTAACCGTTTTATTATTTCCCCCACCGGTTCTATTTCTTCATCCGGTTCCGATTCTTCTTCCGGTTCCGATTCTTCTTCCGGTTCCGACTCTTCTTCCGGTTCCTCTTCGGGAACTTGTGAATCAGTCTACGAATCATTCCAATTTACATTTGACTCTTCATTATTATTAGGTGAGTCAATGGGACTTGTTCTAGAGGTAGACATCTATCACATAATATCAAACGCGTTAAGAGATTAATATATCACATAATATTCACATGTTAAAAATATATAGTTTCCAACAAAATTTGTTAAGCAATCATTTTTCAAGTAAACACGGTCGAAGTCCAGACTCACTAATGCATCCTAACAAACTCGATAAGACACACTAATGCAAAATTCTGGTTCTCTAAGACCAACGCTCGGATACCAACTGAAATGTCCCGTTCTTATTGATTAAAAACGTTCCATATTAATTGATTTCGTTGCGAGGTTTTGACCTCTATATGAGACGTTTTTCAAAGACTGCATTCATTTTAAAACAAACCATAACCTTTATTTCATCAATAAAGGTTTAAAAAGCTTTACGTAGATTATCAAATAATGATAATCTAAAATATCCTGTTTACACACGACCATTACATAATGGTTTACAATACAAATATGTTACAACAAAATAAGTTTCTTGAATGCAGTTTTTACACAATATCATACAAGCATGGACTCTAAATCTCGTCCTTATTTAAGTATGCGACAGCGGAAGCTCTTAATAATCACCTGAGAATAAACATGCTTAAAACGTCAACAAAAATGTTGGTGAGTTATAGGTTTAACCTATATATATCAAATCATAATAATAGACCACAAGATTTCATATTTCAATACACATCCCATACATAGAGATAAAAATCATTCATATGGTGAACACCTGGTAACCGACATTAACAAGATGCATATATAAGAATATCCCCATCATTCCGGGACACCCTTCGGATATGATATAAATTTCGAAGTACTAAAGCATCCGGTACTTTGGATGGGGTTTGTTAAGCCCAATAGATCTATCTTTAGGATTCACAACAATTAGGGTGTCTGTTCCCTAATTCTTAGATTACCAGACTTAATAAAAAGGGGCATATTCGATTTCGATAATTCAACCATAGAATGTAGTTTCACGTACTTGTGTCTATTTTGTAAATCATTTATAAAACCTGCATGTATTCTCATCCCAAAAATATTAGATTTTAAAAGTGGGACTATTACTCACTTTCACAGATTTTTACTTCGTCGGGAAGTAAGACTTGGCCACTGGTTGATTCACGAACCTATAACAATATATACATATATATCAAAGTATGTTCAAAATATATTTACAACACTTTTAATATATTTTGATGTTTTAAGTTTATTAAGTCAGCTGTCCTCGTTAGTAACCTACAACTAGTTGTCCACAGTTAGATGTACAGAAATAAATCGATAAATATTATCTTGAATCAATCCACTACCCAGTGTATACGTATCTCAGTATTGATCACAACTTAAACTATATTTTGGAATCAACCTCAACCCTGTATAGCTAACTCCAACATTCACATATAGAGTGTCTATGGTTGTTCCGAAATATATATAGATGTGTCGACATGAAAGGTCGAAACATTGTATACGTGTCTATGGTATCTCAAGATTACATAATATACAATACAAGTTGATTAAGTTATGGTTGGAATAGATTTGTTACCAATTTTCACGTAGCTAAAATGAGAAAAATTATCCAATCTTGTTTTACCCATAACTTCTTCATTTTAAATCCGTTTTGAGTGAATCAAATTGCTATGGTTTCATATTGAACTCTATTTTATGAATCTAAACAGAAAATGTATAGGTTTATAGTCGGAAAAATAAGTTACAAGTCGTTTTTGTAAAGGTAGTCATTTCAGTCGAAAGAACGACGTCTAGATGACCATTTTAGAAAACATACTTCCACTTTGAGTTTAACCATAATTTTTGGATATAGTTTCATGTTCATAATAAAAATCATTTTCTCAGAATAACAACTTTTAAATCAAAGTTTATCATAGTTTTTAATTAACTAACCCAAAACAGCCCGCGGTGTTACTACGACGGCGTAAATCCGGTTTTACGGTGTTTTTCGTGTTTCCAGGTTTTAAATCATTAAGTTAGCATATCATATAGATATAGAACATGTGTTTAGTTGATTTTAAAAGTCAAGTTAGAAGGATTAACTTTTGTTTGCGAACAAGTTTAGAATTAACTAAACTATGTTCTAGTGATTACAAGTTTAAACCTTCGAATAAGATAGCTTTATATGTATGAATCGAATGATGTTATGAACATCATTACTACCTTAAGTTCCTTGGATAAACCTACTGAAAAAGAGAAAAATGGATCTAGCTTCAACGGATCCTTGGATGGCTCGAAGTTCTTGAAGCAGAATCATGACACGAAAACAAGTTCAAGTAAGATCATCACTTGAAATAAGATTGTTATAGTTATAGAAATTGAACCAAAGTTTGAATATGATTATTACCTTGTATTAGAATGATAACCTACTGTAAGAAACAAAGATTTCTTGAGGTTGGATGATCACCTTACAAGATTGGAAGTGAGCTAGCAAACTTGAAAGTATTCTTGATTTTATGTAACTAGAACTTGTAGAATATATGAAGAACACTTAGAACTTGAAGATAGAACTTGAGAGAGATCAATTAGATGAATAAAATTGAAGAATGAAAGTGTTTGTAGGTGTTTTTGGTCGTTGGTGTATGGATTAGATATAAAGGATATGTAATTTTGTTTTCATGTAAATAAGTCATGAATGATTACTCATATTTTTGTAATTTTATGAGATATTTCATGCTAGTTGCCAAATGATGGTTCCCACATGTGTTAGGTGACTCACATGGGCTGCTAAGAGCTGATCATTGGAGTGTATATACCAATAGTACATACATCTAAAAGCTGTGTATTGTACGAGTACGAATACGGGTGCATACGAGTAGAATTGTTGATGAAACTGAACGAGGATGTAATTGTAAGCATTTTTGTTAAGTAGAAGTATTTTGATAAGTGTATTAAAGTCTTTCAAAAGTGTATAAATACATATTAAAACACTACATGTATATACATTTTAACTGAGTCGTTAAGTCATCGTTAGTCGTTACATGTAAGTGTTGTTTTGAAACCTTTAGGTTAACGATCTTGTTAAATGTTGTTAACCCAATGTTTATAATATCAAATGAGATTTTAAATTATTATATTATCATGATATTATCATGTATGAATATCTCTTAATATGATATATATACATTAAATGTCTTTACAACGATAATCGTTACATATATGTCTCGTTTAAAAATCATTAAGTTAGTAGTCTTGTTTTTACATATGTAGTTCATTGTTAATATACTTAATGATATGTTTACTTATCATAGTATCATGTTAACTATATATATATCCATATATATGTCATCATATAGTTTTTACAAGTTTTAACGTTCGTGAATCACCGGTCAACTTGGGTGGTCAATTGTCTATATGAAACATATTTCAATTAATCAAGTCTTAACAAGTTTGATTGCTTAACATGTTGGAAACATTTAATCATGTAAATATCAATCTTAATTAATATGTATAAACATGGAAAAGTTCGGGTCACTACAGTTTGAGATAAACAAGAAGAACAAAAGAACAACTGCAGCAGGAGTAGGAAGAAGAAAATGTGTAACAGGTATGGTTGTTTAAGTGGGTTTCGTTGTTTTTGGGTAGTGATTCAAATTCGGGTGTTTTATATATGGGTTTGTAGTTAATGATGAACACGAATATAACAAGCGGGTTTTGATGATGGTTCTTTGATGATAGTTTTAATGGTGGTGGTTTTGTTGATGGTGGTTCGAAACTGAATGGTAATAGAAGAATAAATAAGTTCAAGTAGTGATGGTTTATATGATGAATCATGGTGGTTAATTTAGTGTGATGATTAAAAGTGGTGATCGGTTAATGAACAAAGGCAACCAGGATTGGAAACAAGCTGCAGGTAGCAAAGGGTTTATGTGATACAATTGAATGATATTTCCTGAGATAGGAATGTATTAAGTCTTGTGTTATTGTGATGATATTAGTCGACAACTAATCACGAATAAAGGAAGAACGGATAGAAACAAGAGGAAAGAATACAAAATTATGATTCTGATTTATAACAGAATTTGTAGTTTATCTCTCTGATTAATTCGTGATTGGTACAAGTTTGTAAAGCTAATACAATACGAAAGCAACATCAAACTAATTCTGATTCCTAATCCTTACTTGCGATTTATATAATAGATTGTAATAATTAATAATTATAATTATAAAAATCAAAATATTAATAATAATAATAATAATAATAATAATAATAATAATAATAATAATAATAATAATAATAATAATAATAATAATAATAATAATAATAATAATAATAATAATAATAATAATAATAATAATAATGAAAGTGATAGTAATATGATAATAATAATAATTTATAATTTTAATAATATTGATATTACCGATATAATTCTCAATAGCTAAAAATTATTTTTCACTATTAGTTATATTAGTAATAGTAATGATATAATGATAACAATAACATTAATAAATATGATACTGTATCAAGTTTAATGTTATAATCTTTATTAATATTTATAGTACTAATATTGATATTAATAATCATAATGAATGAAATAATAAGATTACAACTATAATTCAACTTGTAATTACATTTAATTTATTAATCATATTATATATGGTATGATTATATTTATTGAATATTGAATATTTATATATTTCATATATTTTACAATATAATAGTTATTAATGGAATTCATATTTATATATTCATATATAGATTTATATCATATATATATATATATATATATATATATATATATATATATATATATATATATATATATATATATATATATATATATATATATTTATGTTTTTACTCTAATAGAATTTAATTATTCTATTTATTACTTTTACATTTTAATTCTAGTGATTCATTTATATTTTTCTTATTTTCAATACCCTCATTTATATTTATTTAGATATATATATATATATTTACACACTTATTCGTGAATCGCCAAGAGTAGTTAAAGGTCAAATGAACATATGAACATCGTTCCAAAATTTTTCTAGACTCAACATTACAGATTTTGCTTATCGTGTCGAATTCAATAGAGATTAAGTTTAAAATTTGGTCGGAAATTCCCGGGTCACTACAACAACAACCATCAATGATCACTCATTATTACCACAAACAAGCACCAAACAAAACCCAATTTGCTACGTTAGTTCCTGTTTCATTTGGAACCACCAAACCGCTGATCAAAACAACTTTGTAAACCAAATACACCCGGCTCCTTTATTATTATTTTTTTCGTTCTTGATTCCTGACAAACAGCAGCGTATGCTGCATAAATATGTTTGGACTAAATAGCCACTTATATGCTTTGCAAGAATCCTTTCTCTTTTATCCCTTTATGGCCGATACATCCCAATTATAAAACCCCACAAATGATCGGTAGGTTTAGAGTAAATCGTGGTATTGGACCTTGGAATTAAATAATAGGGAACCGTGAAGTGTGGAGCTAATAGCGGGACTAGTGGATTGTTTGCTATATATTTTTTTGGCCGAAATCATTTTTGGGTAAATTGTGATTATGATTTTATGCTGAGACAAAGGAATAAAGTGGAAACGTTTTTCTTTTCTTTTTCGTGACTACATTATGTGGGACAGCCTGTTTCGCAAACTAGTATCCAAGGTATTGCTGTAACTCGCTACTCCTGTTAACCGTTTGTTTTTAATGATACATGTATTGACAAATAGATGATGATGATATAAAAGGGTGGGGTTTAAAGATATGATGATGGTGAATATCATAATTGATAGGATCATGAACGTGGGACAGTTTAAAGGAAATTGAACGAAAAACTAGTTAACAAATTTGACTTACCTTTTTAGATGGGGCCGTAATTCTTGTGGCATAAATTATGGGGCTGTGTCACGTTACTTTAGTATATGGGATGTGACAAAATCTATGATTTACAATTGAACCGAATAATATAACTGAATGATGATGAGGTCGAGTAAGATGGGTCAATATGTTCACACAATTATTGCCTTGTCAAGTTGGAAGAACAATTAATACTCCGTATTATCTACTCGAAGCCATAAAAGAAAATGGCACCACCTTTTTGTATTACCTCTTGATGAAATTAAAAAGAACTAGTGGGAAAATAAGTGGCCGACCCATATGGCAATTAATTAAATCATGGGACATACAAGACTGGTTTTGGGCAATGATTTTTTTTTGTGGTATCCCGCAATTGGATATAAAGAAGGCAGAGAATATTAATTTTTTTGGATCGAGGGGTTTAATGTGTGAGCTAGGAGAATTCTTGTTGATTAAACTACACAAAGAATGAAACCCCACTTGATAGAGACTTTTGGAGTTATCTTATTTTTCTAATTTGGAAAACCCTATTTGAGTCGTATAAACAAACGGAAACAGAAACTTTAATTTTCTGTTGGACCGTTACTTTCTTGTTTTCTAAATTGGGCCGCAGGATACTAGTAGGTTAAGTTGGGCTATCATGTTCTACCTCAAGTTGGGCCGTAAATTTGTTTTGGTAAATGGGCCGTGAATTTGTTTTAGATATTGGGCTGGAAACATTTAAGTAAAACTGATAAGATGATGATGGCAACCGGGGGATGGTTAGGATGAATGAGTGGTGATGAAATGATTAAATGGGTTTTGTTAGGAGAAAGAAGAAGAAAAAAAGAAAACAATTAGATATAGGTTATATTTATTTATTACAGAGTTTAATCAAAAAAGCTGAGACAGCATGATGGTTGAGGAGTGTTTATGTAAACGAGAGGTCTCAAGTTCGAGTCCCGTTCGTGGCAGTTTTCTTTTTAAGACTTCTTTTGAGGTAGTTTTCATATTATTATTATTATTATTATTATTATTATTATTATTATTATTATTATTATTATTATTATTATTATTATTATTATTATTATTATTATTATTATTATTATTATTATTATTAT
Source organism: Rutidosis leptorrhynchoides (assembly GCF_046630445.1). Lineage (NCBI taxonomy): Eukaryota > Viridiplantae > Streptophyta > Magnoliopsida > Asterales > Asteraceae > Rutidosis > Rutidosis leptorrhynchoides. The sequence continues at coordinate 209,397,468 of NC_092340.1, forward strand.
TATAATTATAATTATTATTATTATTATTATTATTATTATTATTATTATTATTATTATTATTATTATTATTAATTAAAATTACCATGTTATTAAGATTAACATTATTAGTTAAATTATTATTTTTATCATTATCATCATAATTAGTATTATTATTACTCACTATTAGTATTAGTTATTATTATCAATATTATTGATTTCATTATAAAAATAAAATAACTTGTTATTATTATTATTAAGGAATATCATTATCATTTATTATTAGTAATATTAATAAAGTTATCATTATTATTATTAGTGAATCATTATTTTCAAAACTTTCATTTTAAGGAATAACTATATATAACATATAATTAAAAATATAATATAAGTATACGTTTTTAATAGAATTTAGTAAAAATTCTATATAACCACAAAAATATAAATAATATATATTAGTAAATGAAATTATGTGATTTCTATTATATGTTTTAATAGATAAACAAATAATATAGGTTCGTGAATCCGAGGCAAAACCCTACACTTGTTCTATGACGTCATATGTATTTTTACTACAAAATATATTAGGTGAGTTTCATTTGCTCCCTTTTTAAATGCTTTTGCAATATATATTTTTGGGACTGAGAATACATGCGCTGCTTTTATAACTGTTTTACAAAATAGACATAAGTAATCGAAACTACATTATATGGTTGAATGATCGAAATCGAATATGCCCCTTTTAGTCTGGTAATCTAAGAATTAGGGAACAGACACCCTAATTGACGCGAATCCTAAAGATAGATCTATCGGGCCCAACAAGCCCCATCCAAAGTACCGGATGCTTTAGTACTTCGAAATTTATATCATGTCCGAAGGAGGATCTCGAAATGATGGGGATATTCTTATATGCATATTGTGAATGTCGGTTACCAGGTGTTCAATCCATATGAATGATATTTTTGTCTCTATGCATGGGACGTATGTTATGAGAAATGGAAATATGAAATCTTGTGGTCTATTAAAAGTTATGAAATGATTATTTATGATAAACTAATGAACTCACCAACCTTTTAGTTGACACTTGAAAGCTTGTTTATTCTCAGGTACGAAAGAAATCTTCCGCTGTGCATTTGCTCATTTTAGAGATATTACTTGGAGTCATTCATGGCATATTTCAAAAGACGTTGCATTCAAGTCGTCGAGTTCATCAAGATTATTATTAAGTCAATTATAGTTGGATATATTATGTAATGGTATGCATGTCATCAACTTTCGTTGTAAATAAAGATTGTCTTTTAAAATCGAATGCAATGTTTGTAAGATGTATCATATAGAGGTCAAGTACCTCGTGATGTAACCAACTATTGTGAATCATTTATAATCGATATGGACTTCGTCCGGATGGATTAGGACGGGTCATCACATCGGATACCCAATTTTGTTTTGGCCGTAGTTTCTTCAATATAACTCCATTTTTGTTAGTTCAACTTGAAACTTCATTGGATCGAGTCATTATTTATGAATATGAACTGTAAATACCTTAGTTTGCATTCAAAATCACAGGTTATAGGTCAAACTTTGGTGAATCTTATGAAAGTGATCATTTTCGTTGTAAAAACAACATCTAGATGATCATTTTTACAAAAATACTTACACTTTGAGTTACACCATGAGATTTTTATATATTAACATATTCATAATAAATATCATTTTTCTAGAATATAAACTTCCAATTCAAAGTTTAAGATGGTTTTTAATTATCCAACCCAAAACAGCCCCCGGTGGCACTCCGACGACGTAGATTCAGTTTTAAGGTGTTCTTTGTAAAATCAAGTTGTATCTTGTTAAGTTAGCATATCATTATGATATATTACAGGTCTTGAAGTGTTTTAAAATTCAAGTTAGAAGGATCTATTTAGTTTGCGAACAAGTTTGAAATCATTCAAACTATGTTCTTGTTGTTATATATATTCGTAGTAAGATAGTCGTATATGAATTGAACAAGATGATGAACCAAGGTTATACCTCAAGTATGATGAAGAAAGTTACTGAATAAACAAGATATGAACTTGTTCTTGATGACTTAGAAGATTAAGAAGTGAAATCATGAAAAGAAACAAAGGTTGTAAGTAAGTTTATATCTTGATTTAAGATAAATAACTTACATGAATTGAATCAAAGTTTAAACATAGTTTTACCTTGATTATGAAGCTAAAAGATGGTGAAAATGCTTGGAGATGATCAAGTATGATGTTAGGAGTATTTTGAAAGAGAATTTGGAGTGTAAGTATGAGAAAATGGAATGGAAAAATGGGGTGAAATCATAAAAACGAATTTACTTGTTATATAGAAAAAAAAATCCTTAAGTTTGTTTTTTAGCTCATTAGTCATACAAGTTGATAAATAATGGTTCCACATGTTTTTGACTCTAAGATGGCTGCTAAGAATAAATGATTAAAGGTGTATATACTAATAGTAAATACATCTAGAAGCTGCGTACAATACGGTTACATATACCCTAGGTATACGTGTAAAAATCTTGAGGAAACGGAACGAGAATTCAAATATAACTATCTTTTGTGAATATACTTATATTGTTTTATGTATTTAAGCCCTTTAAAAGTAATTAAATACGTATTTATACGATACTTGTATAAGCATTATAGGTTATAGGTGTATATATCAAAGAACGTTACGTATAATTACCGTTTTGAAAACTTTAGTTAGTAGTCTCAAAGTATACTTATAACTCATTGTTATTAGTACATAATGATATGTTAAACCATCCTTAGGTCATGTTAAATATGTATATATACGTATATGTACACAATCATATAATTATCGTATGTTATATAGTTCGTGATATCATCGGTCAAATTGGACGGTCAAATGTTGTGTAAAACTATTTTCAAAAACACAAGACTCAACAATTTGGATTGCTTATCATGTTGGTAATGTTTAATTTATGTAAATATTAATCTCATATGTATAAAATGATCGGAAAAATCCGGGTCATTACAGTACCTACCCGTTAAATAAATTTCGTCCCGAAATTTTAAAGTTGTACCTATTTTGCGTTCTCGGGAAACAAATGTGGGTACTTTTGTTTCATCTGATCCTCTCGTTCCCAAGTAAACTCGGGACCCCTTCGTGCATTCCAACGAACCTTAACGATTGGAATGTTGCTCTGCTTGAGTTGTTTAACTTCACGGTCCATGATTTCGACTGGTTCTTTTATGAATTGTAGTTTCTTGTCGACTTGGATTTCTTCAAGAGGAATGGTGAGGTCTTCCTTTGCAAGACACTTCTTAAGGTTTGAAACGTGAAACGTATTATCTACTCCGGCGAGTTGTTGTGGTAACTCGAGTCCATAAGCTACCGGTCCAATGCGTTCGATGATCTTGAACGGGCCTACATACCTTGGGTTCAGTTTACCCCTTTTGCCGAAACGTATTACACCTTTCCAAGGTGACACCTTTAGCATAACCATGTCACCGATCTGAAACTCTAATGGTTTCCTTCGGACATCGGCGTAGCTCTTTTGGCGACTACGGGCTGTTTTCAATCTCTCCTTGATTTGTACTATCTTCTCAGTAGTTTCATGTATGATCTCGGGACCAGTTAATCGTCGATCTCCTACTTCATTCCAACAGATAGGGGATCTACACTTCCTTCCATACAGTGCTTCGAATGGTGCAGCTTTAATGCTCGCATGATAACTATTATTATACGAGAATTCTGCTAATGGTAGATATTTATCCCATTCGTTTCCAAAATCGATCACACATGCCCTGAGCATGTCTTCAAGAGTCTGAATTGTTCTTTCACTCTGCCCGTCAGTTTGCGGATGATATGCGGTGCTCATATTCAAACGAGTTCCCAGGGCCTCCTGTAGTGATTGCCAGAACTTTGATGTAAATCTACTATCACGATCGGATATAATGGAAATAGGTATTCCATGACTTGAAACAATTTCCTTTATGTATAATCGTAATAATTTCTCCATGCTATCCGTTTCTTTTATAGGCAAGAAATGTGCAGATTTGGTGAGACGGTCAACTATTACCCAAATGGTGTCATAACCCCATGCAGTCTTGGGTAACTTCGTGATAAAATCCATGGTAATACCGTCCCACTTCCATTCTGGGATTTCTGGTTGTTGAAGTAACCCTGACGGCTTCTGGTGTTCTGCTTTGACTTTGGAACAAGTTAAACATTCCCCGACATATGTTACAACGTCTTTCTTTAAATTAGGCCACCAATAATGCGTCTTAAGATCTTGATACATCTTTCCAACTCCAGGATGTATCGAGTATCTTGTCTTATGTGCCTCGTTCAATATCAACTTCCTTAATCCACCCAACTTTGGTACCCAAATAAGTTTTGTAAAATATCGGATTCCATCTTCCCGTATAACGAGTTGCTTCTCATACTTCTTCATTATTTCATTTCCTATGTTTTCTTTAGTAAGAGCTTCTCGTTGAGCCTCTTTGATTTGTGAGTTGAGATTCATGCAAATTTTTATGTTCATTGCTCGTACTCGAATTGGCTCTCGTTCCTTTCTGCTTAGAGCGTCGGCCACTACATTTGCTTTCCCGGGATGATAGCGAATCTCACAATCATAGTCTTTTATCAGCTCGACCCATCTACGTTGCCTCATGTTCAGCTATTTCTGATCGAAAATATGTTGAAGGATTTTATGATCGGTAAACACAGTGCATTTATCCCCATATAAGTAGTGTCTCCATATCTTCAATGCAAACACAACTGCTCCCAGTTCTAGATCATGCGTCGTATAATTTCACTCGTGAATCTTCAATTATCGGGATGCGTACGCAATAAATTTCTTTCGTTGCATAAGGACGCAACCAAAACCTTGTCGCGAAGCGTCACAATATATCTCAAAATCATCGTTCCCTTCAGGTAACGATAAAATAGGCGCCGTAGTCAACTTCTTTTTCAGTAATTGAAATGCACTCTCCTGCTCAGAGGTCCATTCGTACTTCTTCCCTTTTTGTGTTAACGCTGTCAATGGTTTAGCTATTCGGCAAAAATCTTGAATAAACCTTCTATAATAACCGGCTAGGCCCAAAAATTGACGTATCTGCGTTGGTGTCTTAGGAGTCTCCCATTTTTCAATGGCCTCAATTTTAGCTGGATCAACCTGAATTCCTTTGCTACTAACAACGTGGCCAAGAAATTGCATTTCTTTCAACCAAAAAGCACATTTAGAAAATTTGGCATATAACTGTTCTTTTCTTAACAATTCTAATACCAACCTTAAATGCTGCTCATGCTCTTGCTCATTTTTGGAATAGATGAGAATATCGTCAATGAAAATGATAACAAACTTATCTAAATACGGACTACAAACTCGATTCATGAGGTCCATGAATACAGCTGGCGCATTCGTCAATCCAAACGGCATGACCAAAAATTCGTAATGACCGTAGCGTGTCCAAAAAGCAGTTTTCGGAATATCTTCTTCTTTGACGCGTAGTTGATGATAGCCCGATCTTAGGTCGATTTTCGAATAAACACATGATCCTTGCAGTTGATAAAATAAATCATCAATTCTCGGTAGTGGATACCATCTTTCTTCTTGACGAATAAAATCGGAGCTCCCCACGGTGAAGTGCTTGGTCGAATGAAACCACGGTCCAGTAATTCTTGTAACTGGCTTTGTAACTCTTTCATCTCAGATGGTGCAAATCTGTATGGAGCACGAGCCACTGGTGCAGCTCCTGGTACTAGATCTATTTGAAATTCTACAGATCTAAATGGAGGTAATCCCGGCAACTCTTCCGGAAAGACTTCAGGAAAATCTCTTTCCACAGGCACGTCATTGATGCTCTTCTCTTTTTCCTTCGTTTTAACTTTATTAACATGTGCTAAGATTGCATAGCACCCTTTCTTCAAGCACTTTTGGGCTTTCAAATAGCTAATGAGTTTTAGCTTTGAGTTACCCTTCTCTCCATAAATCATTACCGGCGTTTTATCCTTACGAGGAATGCGAATTGCCTTCTTGGCACACACAACTTCAGCTCCTATTTTGGACATCCAGTCCATGCCGACTATTACATCAAAACTTCCTAATTCTACGGGTATCAAATCAATTTTAAACGTTTCTCCAGAAAAAAAAAATTTACAATCACGGAAAATTTTACCGGCTTTAATTAGTTTACCATTAGCTAACTCAATCATGTACCTAGCATCTAGAGGTAATGATGAACAATTCAATTTAGCGTAAAAGTCTCTACACATATAACTTCTATCGGCACCAGTATCAAATATAATAGATGCTGATAAGTTATTAATGGTAAACGTACCCGTAACAAGCTCCGGGTCTTCACGCGCCTCTCTAGCATTAATAATAAATGCTCTTCCACGTGCAGGTCCGTTATTCTTCTCTGGATTCGGGCACTGGCTCTTTTAATGACCCTGTTTCCGACACCCATAACAAGTAACACTGGCCAAGGCAGTTCTATTTGCATTGGTGGCAGGAGTCTTGGTGTCATTTGTAATTGTAACGGGAACTCTACAATCTTCAGTAAGATGACCCCTTCGATTACAATTGTTGCACACCACATTACAATAACCAGAGTGATGTTTGTGGCATCTGTTACATAAAGGATTTCGTCCCTTATAACCTGAGCTCGAACCGCTACCCGCACCTTGCGTATTTATACGATACTTGTATAAGCATTATAGGTTATAGGTATATATATCAAAGAACGTTACGTATAGTTACCGTTTTGAAAACTTTAGTTAGTAGTCTCAATGTATACTTATAACTCATTGTTATTAGTACACAATGATATATTAAACCATCATTAGGTCATGTTAAATATGTATAAATACGTATATGTACACAATCGTATAATTATCGTATGTTATATAGTTCGTGATATCATCGGTCAAATTGGACGGTCAAACGTTGTGTAAAACTCTTTTCAAAAACACAAGACTCAACAATTTGGATTGCTTATCATGTTGGTAATGTTTAATTTATGTAAATATTAATCTCATATGTATAAAATGATCGGAAAAATCCGGGTCGTTACAATTATCACTATCGCTATCATTATGCTCAAGAACTAGACGATCAACTTATGATCCTGAATCATTCAATGGCCATAAGTAAGTGAAATGTCCCGTTCTTATTGATTAAAAACGTTCCATATTAATTGATTTCGTTGCGAGGTTTTGACCTCTATATGAGACGTTTTTCAAAGACTGCATTCATTTTAAAACAAACCATAACCTTTATTTCATCAATAAAGGTTTAAAAAGCTTTACGTAGATTATCAAATAATGATAATCTAAAATATCCTGTTTACACACGACCATTACATAATGGTTTACAATACAAATATGTTACAACAAAATAAGTTTCTTGAATGCAGTTTTTACACAATATCATACAAGCATGGACTCCAAATCTCGTCCTTATTTAAGTATGCGACAGCGGAAGCTCTTAATAATCACCTGAGAATAAACATGCTTAAAACGTCAACAAAAATGTTGGTGAGTTATAGGTTTAACCTATATATATCAAATCATAATAATAGACCACAAGATTTCATATTTCAATACACATCCCATACATAGAGATAAAAATCATTCATATGGTGAACACCTGGTAACCGACATTAACAAGATGCATATATAAGAATATCCCCATCATTCGGGGACACCCTTCGGATATGATATAAATTTCGAAGTACTGAAGCATCCGGTACTTTGGATGGGGTTTGTTAGGCCAAATAGATCTATCTTTAGGATTCGCGTCAATTAGGGTGTATGTTCCCTAATTCTTAGATTACCAGACTTAATAAAAAGGGGCATATTCGATTTCGATAATTCAACCATAGAATGTAGTTTCACGAACTTGTGTCTATTTTGTAAATCATTTATAAAACCTGCATGTATTCTCATCCCAAAAATATTAGATTTTAAAAGTGGGACTATAACTCACTTTCACAGATTTTTACTTCGTCGGGAAGTAAGACTTGGCCACTGGTTGATTCATGAACCTATAACAATATATACATATATATCAAAGTATGTTCAAAATATATTTACAACACTTTTAATATATTTTGATGTTTTAAGTTTATTAAGTCAGCTGTCCTCGTTAGTAACCTACAACTAGTTGTCCACACTTAGATGTACAGAAATAAATCGATAAATATTATCTTGAATCAATCCACGACCCAGTGTATACGTATCTCATTATTGATCACAACTCAAACTATATATATTATGGAATCAACCTCAACCCTGTATAGCTAACTCCAACATTCACATATAGAGTGTCTATGGTTGTTCCGAAATATATATAGATGTGTCGACATGATAGGTCGAAACATTGTATACGTGTCTATGGTGAAATGTCCCGTTCTTATTGATTAAAAACGTTCCATATTAATTGATTTCGTTGCGCGGTTTTGACCTCTATATGAGACGTTTTTCAAAGACTGCATTCATTTTAAAACAAACCATAACCTTTATTTCATCAATAAAGGTTTAAAAAGCTTTACGTAGATTATCAAATAATGATAATCTAAAATATCCTGTTTACACACGACCATTACATAATGGTTTACAATACAAATATGTTACAACAAAATAAGTTTCTTGAATGCAGTTTTTACACAATATCATACAAGCATGGACTCCAAATCTCGTCCTTATTTAAGTATGCGACAGCGGAAGCTCTTAATAATCACCTGAGAATAAACATGCTTAAAAACGTCAACAAAAATGTTGGTGAGTTATAGGTTTAACCTATATATATCAAATCATAATAATAGACCACAAGATTTCATAGTTCATTACACATCCCATACATAGAGATAAAAATCATTCATATGGTGAACACCTGGTAACCGACATTAACAAGATGCATATATAAGAATATCCCCATCATTCCGGGACACCCTTCGGATATGATATAAATTTCGAAGTACTAAAGCATCCGGTACTTTGGATGGGGCTTGTTGAGCCCGATAGATCTATCTTTAGGATTCGCGTCAATTAGGGTGTCTGTTCCCTAATTCTTAGATTACCAGACTTAATAAAAAGGGGCATATTCGATTTTGATAATTCAACCATAGAATGTAGTTTCACGTACTTGTGTCTATTTTGTAAATCATTTATAAAACCTGCATGTATTCTCATCCCAAAAATATTAGATTTTAAAAGTGGGACTATAACTCACTTTCACAGATTTTTACTTCGTCGGGAAGTAAGACTTGGCCACTGGTTGATTCACGAACCTATAACAATATATACATATATATCAAAGTATGTTCAAAATATATTTACAACACTTTTAATATATTTTGATGTTTTAAGTTTATTAAGTCAGCTGTCCTCGTTAGTAACCTACAACTAGTTGTCCACAGTTAGATGTACAGAAATAAATCGATAAATATTATCTTGAATCAATCCACGACCCAGTGTATACGTATCTCAGTATTGATCACAACTCAAACTATATATATTTTGGAATCAACCTCAACCCTGTATAGCTAACTCCAACATTCACATATAGAGTGTCTATGGTTGTTCCGAAATATATATAGATGTGTCGACATGATAGGTCGAAACATTGTATACATGTCTATGGTATCTCAAGATTACATAATATACAATACAAGTTGATTAAGTTATGGTTGGAATAGATTTGTTACCAATTTTCACGTAGCTAAAATGAGAAAAATTATCCAATCTTGTTTTACCCATAACTTCTTCATTTTAAATCCGTTTTGAGTGAATCAAATTGCTATGGTTTCATATTGAACTCTATTTTATGAATTTAAACAAAAAAAGTAAAGGTTTATAGTCGGAAAAATAAGTTACAAGTCATTTTTGTAAAGGTAGTCATTTCAGTCGAAAGAACGACGTCTAGATGACCATTTTAGAAAGCATACTTCCACTTTGAGTTTAACCATAATTTTTAGATATAGTTTCATGTTCATAATAAAAATCATTTTCTCAGAATAACAACTTTTAAATCAAAGTTTATCATAGTTTTTAATTAACTAACCCAAAACAGCCCGCGGTGTTACTACGACGGCGTAAATCCGGTTTTACGGTGTTTTTCGTGTTTCCAGGTTTTAAATCATTAAGTTAGCATATCATATAGATATAGAACATGTGTTTAGTTGATTTTAAAAGTCAAGTTAGAAGGATTAACTTTTGTTTGCGAACAAGTTTAGAATTAACTAAACTATGTTCTAGTGATTACAAATTTAAACCTTCGAATAAGATAGCTTTATATGTATGAATCGAATGATGTTATGAACATCATTACTACCTTAAGTTCCTTGGATAAACCTACTGGAAAAGAGAAAAATGGATCTAGCTTCAACGGATCCTTGGATGGCTCGAAGTTCTTGAAGCAGAATCATGACACGAAAACAAGTTCAAGTAAGATCATCACTTGAAATAAGATTGTTATAGTTATAGAAATTGAACCAAAGTTTGAATATGATTATTACCTTGTATTAGAATGATAACCCACTGTAAGAAACAAAGATTTCTTGAGGTTGGATGATCACCTTACAAGATTGGAAGTGAGCTAGCAAACTTGAAAGTATTCTTGATTTTATGTAACTAGAACTTGTAGAATATATGAAGAACACTTAGAACTTGAAGATAGAACTTGAGAGAGATCAATTAGATGAAGAAAATTGAAGAATGAAAGTGTTTGTAGGTGTTTTTGGTCGTTGGTGTATGGATTAGATATAAAGGATATGTAATTTTGTTTTCATGTAAATAAGTCATGAATGATTACTCATATTTTGGTAATTTTATGAGATATTTCATGCTAGTTGCCAAATGATGGTTCCCACATGTGTTAGGTGACTCACATGGGCTGCTAAGAGCTGATCATTGGAGTGTATATACCAATAGTACATACATCTAAAAGCTGTGTATTGTACGAGTACGAATACGGGTGCATACGAGTAGAATTGTTGATGAAACTGAATGAGGATGTAATTGTAAGCATTTTTGTTAAGTAGAAGTATTTTGATAAGTGTATTAAAGTCTTTCAAAAGTGTATAAATACATATTAAAACACTACATGTATATACATTTTAACTGAGTCGTTAAGTCATCGTTAGTCGTTACATGTAAGTGTTGTTTTGAAACCTTTAGGTTAACGATCTTGTTGAATGTTGTTAACCTTAACAATTGGTATCTTGTTTTTCTTAAGTCTTTTAACCTCACGATCCATTATTTGGACGGGTTCTTCGATGAATTGAAGTTTTTCGTTGATTTGGATTTCATCTAATGGAATAGTGAGATCTTCTTTAGCAAAACGTTTCTTCAAATTCGAGACGTGGAAAGTGTTATGTACAGCCGCGAGTTGTTGAGGTAATTCAAGTCGGTAAGCTACTGGTCCGACACGATCAATAATCTTGAATGGTCCAATATACCTTGGATTTAATTTCCCTTGTTTACCAAATCGAACAACGCCTTTCCAAGGTGCAACTTTAAGCATGACCATCTCTCCAATTTCAAATTCTATATCTTTTCTTTTAATGTCAGCGTAGCTCTTTTGTCGACTTTGGGCAGTTTTCAACCGTTGTTGAATTTGGATAATTTTCTCGGTAGTTTCTTGTATTATCTCCGGACCCGTAATCTGTCTATCCCCCACTTCACTCCAACAAATCGGAGACCTGCACTTTCTACCATAAAGTGCTTCAAACGGCGCCATCTCAATGCTTGTATGGTAGCTGTTGTTGTAGAAAAATTCTGCTAATGGTAGATGTCGATCCCAACTGTTTCCGAAATCAATAACACATGCTCGTAGCATGTCTTCAAGCGTTTGTATCGTCCTTTCACTCTGCCCATCAGTTTGTGGATGATAGGCAGTACTCATGTCTAGACGAGTTCCTAATGCTTGCTGTAATGTCTGCCAGAATCTTGAAATAAATCTGCCATCCCTATCAGAGATAATAGAGATTGGTATTCCATGTCTGGAGACGACTTCCTTTAAATACAGTCGTGCTAACTTCTCCATCTTGTCATCTTCTCTTATTGGCAGGAAGTGTGCTGATTTGGTGAGACGATCAACTATTACCCAAATAGTATCAAAACCACTTGCAGTCCTTGGCAATTTAGTGATGAAATCCATGGTAATGTTTTCCCATTTCCATTCCGGGATTTCGGGTTGTTGAAGTAGACCTGATGGTTTCTGATGCTCAGCTTTGACCTTAGAACACGTCAAACATTCTCCTACATATTTAGCAACATCGTCTTTCATACCCGGCCACCAAAAATGTTTCTTGAGATCCTTGTACATCTTCCCCGTTCCAGGATGTATGGAGTATCTGGTTTTATGAGCTTCTCTAAGTACCATTTCTCTCATATCTCCAAATTTTGGTACCCAAATCCTTTCAGCCCTATACCGGGTTCCGTCTTCCCGAATATTAAGATGCTTCTCCGGTCCTTTGGGTATTTCATCCTTTAAATTTCCCTCTTTTAAAACTCCTTGTTGCGCCTCCTTTATTTGAGTAGTAAGGTTATTATGAATCATTATATTCATAGATTTTACTCGAATGGGTTCTCTGTCCTTCCTGCTCAAGGCATCGGCTACCACATTTGCCTTCCCCGGGTGGTAACGAATCTCAAAGTCGTAATAATTCAACAATTCAATCCACCTACGCTGCTTCATATTCAGTTGTTTCTGATTAAATATGTGTTGAAGACTTTTGTGGTCGGTATATATAATACTTTTGACCCCATATAAGTAGTGCCTCCAAGTCTTTAATGCAAAAACAACCGCGCCTAATTCTAAATCATGCGTCGTATAATTTTGTTCGTGAATTTTCAATTGTCTAGACGCATAAGCAATCACCTTCTTGGAACGTTCTTCGAATGTCTTACAAACTGATCTCGCCTTAAATAGTTGTGCCGAAGAATTCTGACCGACTCTAGACAAGATTTCATCAATCATGTCTCCGGGTAGGTCTCTTAAAATATTGGGTTGTCTATCCATTTTGTGTTTTTATACTGTAAAATAGACAAGAGTTAGATTCATAAAAATAAAAATACTTATTAATACAAGCAATTTTTACATATATCATAAAGCATAAGCACACTATATTACATATATTACACCACACGAATACAACTATCTTATTCCGACTCGCTTGTTTCTTCTTCTTCGGTTTTGGTTCGTTTTGCCAAGTTTCTAGGGATATATGATGTTCCCCTAATACGAGCCAAGTTCATCGGGGTTGGATTTAGATTTCTCTATTTTTATGCCCTTTCCCTTATTATTTTCTTTTGCCTTTTTAAATTCAGTTGGGGTAATTTCTATAACATCATCGGAATTCTCGTCGGAATCCGATTCATCGGAGAATTGGTAATCCTCCCAATATTTTGCTTCCTTGGCGGAAACACCATTGACCATAATTAACCTTGGTCGGTTGGTTGAGGATTTTCTTTTACTTAACCGTTTTATTATTTCCCCCACCGGTTCTATTTCTTCATCCGGTTCCGATTCTTCTTCCGGTTCCGATTCTTCTTCCGGTTCCTCTTCGGGAACTTGTGAATCAGTCCACGAATCATTCCAATTTACATTTGACTTATTATTATTATTAGGTGAGTCAATGGGACTTGTTCTAGAGGTAGACATCTATCACATAATATCAAATGCGTTAAGAGATTAATATATCACATAATATTCACATGTTAAAAATATATAGTTTCCAACAATATTTGTTAAGCAATCATTTTTCAAGTAAACACGGTCGAAGTCCAGACTCACTAATGCATCCTAACAAACTCGATAAGACACACTAATGCAAAATTCTGGTTCTCTAAGACCAACGCTCGGATACCAACTGAAATGTCCCGTTCTTATTGATTAAAAACGTTCCATATTAATTGATTTCGTTGCGAGGTTTTGACCTCTATATGAGACGTTTTTCAAAGACTGCATTCATTTTAAAACAAACCATAACCTTTATTTCATCAATAAAGGTTTAAAAAGCTTTACGTAGATTATCAAATAATGATAATCTAAAATATCTTGTTTACACACGACCATTACATAATGGTTTACAATACAAATATGTTACAACAAAATAAGTTTCTTGAATGCAGTTTTTACACAATATCATACAAGCATGGACTCCAAATCTCGTCCTTATTTAAGTATGCGACAGCGGAAGCTCTTAATAATCACCTGAGAATAAACATGCTTAAAACGTCAACAAAAATGTTGGTGAGTTATAGGTTTAACCTATATATATCAAATCATAATAATAGACCACAAGATTTCATATTTCAATACACATCCCATACATAGAGATAAAAATCATTCATATGGTGAACACCTGGTAACCGACATTAACAAGATGCATATATAAGAATATTCCCATCATTCCGGGACACCCTTCGGATATGATATAAATTTCGAAGTACTAAAGCATCCGGTACTTTGGATGGGGCTTGTTGGGCCCGATAGATCTATCTTTAGGATTCGCGTCAATTAGGGTGTCTGTTCCCTAATTCTTAGATTACCAGACTTAATAAAAAAGGGGCATATTCGATTTCGATAATTCAACCATAGAATGTAGTTTCACGTACTTGTGTCTATTTTGTAAATCATTTATAAAACCTGCATGTATTCTCATCCCAAAAATATTAGATTTTAAAAGTGGGACTATAACTCACTTTCACAGATTTTTACTTCGTCGGGAAGTAAGACTTGGCCACTGGTTGATTCACGAACCTATAACAATATATACATATATATATCAAAGTATGTTCAAAATATATTTACAACACTTTTAATATATTTTAATGTTTTAAGTTTATTAAGTCAGCTGTCCTCGTTAGTAACCTACAACTAGTTGTCCACAGTTAGATGTACAGAAATAAATCGATAAATATTATCTTGAATCAATCCACGACCCAGTGTATACGTATCTCAGTATTGATCACAACTCAAACTATATATATTTTGGAATCAACCTCAACCCTGTATAGCTAACTCCAACATTCACATATAGAGTGTCTATGGTTGTTCCGAAATATATATAGATGTGTCGACATGATAGGTCGAAACATTGTATACGTGTCTATGGTATCTCAAGATTACATAATATACAATACAAGTTGATTAATTTATGGTTGGAATAGATTTGTTACCAATTTTCACGTAGCTAAAATGAGAAAAATTATCCAATCTTGTTTTACCCATAACTTCTTCATTTTAAATCCGTTTTGAGTGAATCAAATTGCTATGGTTTCATATTGAACCCTATTTTATGAATCTAAACAGAAAAAGTATAGGTTTATAGTCGGAAAAATAAGTTACAAGTCGTTTTTGTAAAGGTAGTCATTTCAGTCGAAAGAACGACGTCTAGATGACCATTTTAGAAAACATACTTCCACTTTGAGTTTAACCATAGTTTTTGGATATAGTTTCATGTTCATAATAAAAATCATTTTTCTCAGAATAACAACTTTTAAATCAAAGTTTATCATAGTTTTTAATTAACTAACCCAAAACAGCCCGCGGTGTTACTACGACGGCGTAAATCCGGTTTTACGGTGTTTTTCGCGTTTCCAGGTTTTAAATCATTAAGTTAGCATATCATATAGATATAGAACATGTGTTTAGTTTATTTTAAAAGTCAAGTTAGAAGGATTAACTTTTGTTTGCGAACAAGTTTAGAATTAACTAAACTATGTTCTAGTGATTACAAGTTTAAACCTTCGAATAAGATAGCTTTATATGTATGAATCGAATGATGTTATGAACATCATTACTACCTTAAGTTCCTTGGATAAACCTACTGGAAAAGAGAAAAATGGATCTAGCTTCAATGGATCCTTGGATGGCTCGAAGTTCTTGAAGCAGAATCATGACACGAAAACAAGTTCAAGTAAGATCATCACTTGAAATAAGATTGTTATAGTTATAGAAATTGAACCAAAGTTTGTGAAAGGACCCGTTCATATACATTATAAACGATTCACAATAGTTGATTACATCGCGAGGTATTTGACCTCTATATGATACATTTTACAAACATTGCATTTGTTTTTAAAAGACAAACTTTCTTTACATCGAAAATTGACAGGCATGCATACCATTTCATAATATCCACTATTCAACTATAACTTGACTTAATAATAATAATCTTTAATGAACTCAATGACTTGAATGCAACGTTCTTCAAAATATGCCATGAAAGACTCCAATTAATATCTTTAAAATGAGCAAATGCACAGCGGAAGATTTCTTTAATACCTGAGAATAAACATGCTTTAAAGTGTCAACCAAAAGGTTGGTGAGTTCATTAGTTTATCATAATCATTTATTTCCATCATTTTAATAGACCACAAGAATTTCATTTCCAGTTCTCATAAATATACGTCCCATGCATAGAGACAAAAATAATCATTCATATGGTGAACACCTGGTAACCGACATTTACTAGATACATATAAGAATATCCCCTATCATTCCGAGATCCTCCTTCGGACATGATATAAATTTTGAAGTACTAAAGCATCCGGTACTTTGGATGGGGTTTGTTAGGCCCTATAGATCTATCTTTAGGATTCGCGTCAATTAGGGTGTCTGTTCCCTAATTCTTAGATTACCAGACTTTAATAAAAAGGGGCATATTCGATTTCGATAATTCAACCATAGAATGTAGTTTCAATTACTTGTGTCTATTTCGTCAAACATTTATAAAAGCGCATGTATTCTCAGTCCCAAAAATATAAAGGGTAAAAAGAAAAATGAAACTCACCATACTGTATTTCGTAGTAAAAATACATATAACGTCATTGAACAAGTGCAAGGTTGGCCTCGAATTCATGAACCTAAATTAATTATATATATTTATGTGTTGGTCAATATTTGTCTAACAAATTAGGTCAAGTCATAGTGTACCACAATCCTAATGCTCGAGACTAATATGCAAAAGTCAACAAAAGTAAATTTGACTCAAAATAATTTCCAAAAATCTATACATGATTAATATATAGTTTAAATATCGTCGTTTTATATTTTTAAATATTTTTAAAAGATTTATTAGAGTAAATAATATAATTTATTTATTAATAAATAAAAATTTATATTAAATTTATATAATAAAATATACTTTTATATATATTTAAGTAATAAAATTTATAGGGTTCATTTAATATCATAAAGATAATATGATAGGTATTATTAAAGTAAGTTATTACACGTAGTAAAATATGTTTGTATCACATATTTATTTGATATAATAATATCTATAATGATAGTAAGTAAAAGTTATATTATTTTGTAATAATAATTATTATTATAAAAATATCAATATTTATAATTACTAAGATGATATTATGATAAAACGATAATTCTAATTATGATAACTTTAATATTTACGATAATTTTTAATATTATCTTTAAAATAATAATTCTATTTAAAATAATAATAATAATGATATTTTATAGTAACAATGACATTTCTATTAAAATGATAATTTTTGTTAAAATGATAGTTTTAATACTAACGATACTTTTAATAATAATAGTAATGATAAAAATAAAAAGAACGATAATTTTATCTAAATCAATATCTTATAATATTTTAATTTCATCATGAAACTCTTACCCATTATTTCCTAATCGTTTCGTTTAATAGCTTTTAATCGTCTTTTATATCGTGTTCATAATAATGATAATAATAGTAATCAAAATAATTAGGTGTTACAAATATTTGTTTTAATTACACTAATATTAATAATGATAGTTACTATAACATTATTAACGATAATACTAATAATTATCTTAATGATAATATAGTAATAATAATAATAACAATAACAATAACTATTTTTAAATAATGATATATATATTAATAATGATAATAATAATAATAATACCAATAATAATAATAATAATAATAATAATAATTGGATAATAATACTAATTATAACTTTAACGATAATAACGATAGTAATAAAAAAAATAACAATTTTTAATGATAAATCCCTTTTATTGATAAAGATAATAATAATGATAATAATAAGATAAAACTAGAACGACGATAAAAACGACGATAATAATAATCATTTTTAATAAAAATATCAAAAATTCAATTGATTATAACTTCTAATCCGTTCATCGAAACCATTCGATATCTAAAGGAAAAGTTCTTAATTTTTCGCTAGCTTTCTAAGGACATGCATATCTTACACCTTATCTCAACCGCAAGTGTAACTAATTCAAGATTCAACCTAACCTGTCTAAGGGCAATATCAAAAGTACAAGCATGCATAATCCTAAATACTCGAGCACTAGTCAGGGATACACTATTAGTATGTAAAAGTTAAATTATGAGTACTCACGTATCAATATTGAGATTCAATATTGCAGGAAAGGTACGTAGACGCAACGGAAATGATAAACACTATATTGACCTCACGAGCATACCCATGAACCATACTCAATCACTTCCATAGCTATAACCCATAATTTCCTTAATCCTATCCCACTCGAAAAACAATTTCGAAATCACTCAGACAGCACTCCGTCGTAATATTTTATGTATACTAATAATATCTTGAAATAATACGGAGTAAATATATATATGTAAATCGATTGAGAGAGTTTAGAGAAAAATATTTTCAAGTTTCTATGAAATAATGAAACCTATTGAATTCTATTTATAATAGATTTTTGAATTATTAAAGTGAATTTTTAAAGTATGAATTATTAAAGTGAATTATTAAAGTATGAATTATTAAAGTGAATTATTAAAGTATGAATTATTAAAGTGAATTATTAAAATATGAATTATTAAAGTGAATTATTAAAGTATGAATTATTAAAGTGAATTATTAAAGTTAAAGTAAAATAAAAATAAAGTAAAGGTAAAGTTTAAGTATAGTAAAAGTATAAAACTACATAATACGTATAATACGCGTATAAATATATATAATATTAATTTAAATCATTATATATATTTAATAAAATAAAATATAAATATCGTTATCTTTATCATACTAGTTAAGTAATGAGTTGTCAAAAGTGGTTCTAGATATTTATAAAAGTTATATACGTTTTGATAATAAAGTTCTTTTTAAACTGAAAACGTTTTTGTACGTTTGAAACTAAATAGATCAATCGAGTCTTTATGAGATTCAATCTTCCACTATCCTTTGTCTAGTTCTCAATGATTAACAATTGATTCTTATTTATAAATCACTTTACCATTTTCCGAATATTGTTAAAATAGAAAGATTTCTCAAATCAACGTGGGCCTTTCAACAGAGACTTGTAATCATAATTCAATATATCTGATAATTCAATCATTTGATCTTATCTTCTAATTCCATTGATAAACATTTTGAAACAGATACAATCATATAAAGTATTTAATCTAATATTTTGTTTACGTTTCAAGTTATAATATATATACACATATACATATATAATCATATTCGTTTAATGGTTCGTGAATCGTTGGAACTTGGTCGAGGTTGAATGAATGTATGAACATAGTTTAAAATTCTTGAAATTTAACTTAACAAATATTGCTTATTGTGTCGGAAACATATAAAGATTAAAGTTTAAATTTGGTTGAAAATTTCCGGGTTGTCACAGTACCTACCCGTTAAAGAAATTTCGTCCCGAAATTTGAGTGGAAAGGTCGTGAATGATAATAAGTATGTTTTCATGATGCATACGGGCTGAAAATTAGAGTTTTATTATCAGCGAATAATTTGGATAAACAATCCATTTAAATGAAGAGTACGAATGAAGCTAACATAGAAGAGTGAAATGAGTAAGTGTAGATTCATCTTATCATTTGACGTAGATATGATTGATTCCCAGATTTCAAGGGATTTGAAGAAAATCTTCTTAATAAGATTTGACTCTCCGGTAATCAAGGGAATTAGGATCCGCTTTAAATGCGATCGTCCATTTTAATTGTTCTGTCGAAGATTTTCTTATAAATTCACCTCCTTCGTTTCCTTACAACTCACACCTTCTGTTGATGCATTTTATGCAAGTCCCTAGACATCTACCCACGTCCATTGCAGGTACAACAGTTTACAGGCCACCATGATTGTTCGTTATTATACTATCCGTGTTTGTATGTGGTTACAGGAACTGCAGGAACGAGATTTAGATGTTTGACTATGTTAGACTTAGTCAGACATATGAGTGAAGCCTCACTAGTACAGCTGACAGGCTCATACGCATGGTTGATGCTGAGCTAAGTCACAATTACGACCTAAATAAGAAGACACGAGTGAGTGATCACCCGTACGGATGATGAAGCCAACTCGTATGTGTGATGGATGAATCGTACGGGTGAGTCAACAGAAGGGGTATATAAAGTCTTATGTTCTTCGTTTTAGGTTAAGCCTCTCATTTGTTACACACACTCAGATCTGGTGAGCTCTTCTGATTCTCTCTCAACCCAAATCACCCAGGTGGTGAATAATAGCTCTAGGTGCTGATCTAATCACACTTGATTTAGTTGTGGTATGACTAAATTAATCCCAAAAAGCTTAGCCTATTCACTAGAGGTTTTGATTCACTTATTCCGTCATTGTGTGAGTTAAATCTGTTGATTTCTAAGTTCCTAGTCATGTTTCATCACCTTCTATTCTTTCCCCCTCAACTCATATTTTAAAGTATTCATCAATATGCTCCATCCAGTTCTGATTCTCGATATACTTCTAACTTTCATATCGGTCATTCTTCTTTTTCATCTACCGCCGGAAGAATCTATTTACTTCTACTATACTCTTGGGTTTATAGTGTTTCTAGTTCTCCCGTGTCTTTATATTGCTATATGCATCGATATATATGGTTTATAATTTATGGTTTATCGTTGGGCTTTATATGTTCCCTTATATTTAAAAGTCTCTGCTTTTGTCTTCTATAATCATTATCATTCACAATTAATGCTCTCTTTTATTTGCTGCAATTTATACCCCAATTTCTATTTCGGAGTTTTGTCCTTTCGTTTCTTCTTCTTGCGATTAAGCACCGCTTGTAATGGCCCAGAATTCACAGATATGAATTTCGAAATGAACATTGTTAATGTTCTAGGAAGAAAATTGTGATGGCACGATCTTGACTTGTCAAATTACTAGAATACCTTGGAAAAGGCCGAATCATCAAGAAATATTTTCTTGTTATTTTAGAGGTTAAATAGAATACAAGAGTCGTATAACATGGCACATGATGATGTTATGATCTGTGAATCATCACGTTCCATTTAGAAACTCAGCATGACTTACTGTAATATAATCACGTTGATCAAGTGTCATTATATTATACTAATTCATGCTTCAGTTCCCAACACTACATCAAAATATTTCTATTTTAAACTTGAATGTTTCAGAATTTAGAAACTAAAATAGTTTCTTTTATGATGTAATACAGATAGCGCGAAGTAGTAAATGATTTCAATTAAGAAAAATTAAGAAAATATCTTCAGAAATATGGAGGATATTTATAATGAAAGATATGATGATATTTTAGAATATCTAAGATCAGAGGATGATGAAGAATATTATTCACAAGGGTTTAGAGTCAGGAGTAAGGTATTTGATAATAATTTCAGCAGACACTGAATCATTTGGATTCTTTGAAGGCAGGTTTAGTCTTTGTGATTTGTCCATAGCCTCCTTCATGGTTTGCTTAATCCGTTTTCCAGTTCCAAACCTTCTCTTTTTCTAAGCTTTTCCAACACACTATCCTTTATTATCAAACTTTTGACTGTTAAGGTCGTTTACAGTTTTTGCTGCTTCATCAGCATTTTCCAAACTTCGGAGAACTAGTTCGCAGTTTAGGGTGTTTTTCAGAAACTTCACATTCAAAGTATATAAGTCTAGGAGATAGACGTTATATATACACCTATAACTATTGGCAGAGACATGCTGCAAGATTTCAAAATACTAATTGCTGATTCCCAGTAATTGGCATGACAATTCTTGTTACAAGATGCGGATGAGTAAATGATGGGGTTTCGATAAATATAATGACTTTTCGGAAAGTCAAAGATTAGTGAAGTTGTTGGTAAGTTTATTTTTAATGTGGTGAGACATAAAAGTTTCTCCGGTAACGATGACGAAAGGGCAACGTCTATATCAAGGTTATAATAAGACTGTTTCAACTGAAAAGTCGAAGTTGACTTGCTAAAGCTGTGACAAAACTGACTAATTTGAAAAGGAATCGCAAAGTTATTTTTGCTAATAAATGCCAAAGGGTCTGACACGGATACGTGTTAAATTATGACTCTGGTTTCAAGAGCTTTTCAGATGCAAGACTGTGGTTAATATGTGGTTGGATCATCATCTCGATTATTTATTATTTGAAGTGTCTTCAGGAATTTTGAAGGGTTTTGAACACATATTGTAATCGTTAATATACATATGATGTTCTAACACAGTTTTGAAGTCAAAGTATAGCTTGTGAAAGATGTAAGGATCTAAGAGTGATGATTTCGGTCATATCTCGAGTTGAATTCTGAGATTTCAAAATCAGAATATGCAATTAAATTTTGAATGAGTATGGTTGTTTTGATTTCTATAAAAGAATATATATTGTTTGAGAAAATAGTGAGTATAGTTGATGATTGCTGAATCAGATTCGAAGAATGTAACATATTAATTGTAAATTTATATATCTCTCGGGTATTACCTACCCGTTAAAAAAATATTTCACAATTAATATTTTGTACAAAAGAATTTTTATTACAGTCTTTTTGAAAATATATATATATATATATATATATATATATATATATATATGTATATTTTCTTCAGATGTAATATCGATTTAATGAGTTAATATTAAATTAAACTCATTTAATTTACGGTTGAAACTAGAATTGAATAATCCCTTAAAGGCTTTAGAGATTACATAAGTATTACTTCAATAATATTGAAATTATGAATCAATACTTCGTTATTTGTTGGGGCATGATGTTGGTTTTCATTAAATTCTTGTGAACTTCGCAAAGTACGAATGATGTTATCTGAAAAAGTTTCGAGTACATTGATGACGAAAGTGTAAAATCAACATATATTTGAATAATACACTTGATTTATTATGAATTGGAATTTATTGAATTGAGACAGAGGTTGTAGTTAACGATAGTTAAGTTGCGGACGAAGGACGTGCATTATTGCATATTAGTAATATGAATTAACCGAATAGTTAAGATTCACACATAATAGCTTAGTATGGAAAGATTTATTATGGTTTAAAGATTTATATATAAGATATACATATAAATCCTTCAGTGGAAATGAGTTAATTCTTCATAACTCGTTGATACAATATACTCGTTCTTGATTCATAATGATGTCCAAGGTGATTCTTGAACTGACGAAGCTTGTGAGGTTATAGGTGCTGCTAATGCTGATGCTGACAACACTGACGATGCTGGTGATGCTGGCGGTACTGTTGATGCTGTTGGTAAAACAAGTCTAGTTTGTAAATCGTGCACCATTCTGGTCAGGATTTCTTTTATCATTTCGGTCCACTCATCTGATTTATGGTTAGATCTAGAATAAGTAATCTCTAAAATTTTAGAGATTACATAATCACCGTAAAATATTTCTCCGATGAAGTCATGAATTAATACTTCATCGTTTGTTGTTGTTGGTCTTCCATGTTATTTATAGGACGTATGACCTTGATACTCGTGGGACAGATTGTGGAGTTGAGGTTTGCGATTGTGGTTGGGGGTGGTAATGGTACTGTTGACGTTGATGTTGGTGGTACTGATTATGCTGCTGGTGCTGCTGCTGGTGTTTGTAATCTCTGCACCATATTCTCCAAAGCCACTACCCGAGCGCGAAGTTCGTTGACTTCTTTTATTATTCCAGGATGATTGTCGGTCGGAACGAGCGGATAAATAAAATCTAGAATTTGATGTAGTATATAATCGTGACGAGATACCCTGGAAATGAGAGAGAAAATGGTGTCTCGAACAGGTTCGCCGGTAAGTGCTTCAGGTTCTTCGCCAAGAGGGCAATGTGGTGGATGGAAAGGATCGCCTTCTTCTTGTTTCCAATGATTGAGGAGGCTACGAACCCATCCCCAATTCATCCAGAATAGGTGATGACTGATTGGTTGATCCATTCCTGTCACACTGCTTTCGGAGCTTGAGTGAGATTCCATTTCGGAATCCGAGTGACTTGAACTAATGACAAATTCCATTTCGTACGATTGGATAAAGGATTTTTCGATATAAAATGATTTTTCGGCTATCGGGTGGTATTCTATTTACATAGGATATCTATATATAGAGATCAAAAGATTTCATAGATTACGGAGGAATTTGCGGGATATGTCAGGCAAAGTTTAAAGTAACAGATACGATAAGATATGATTTAGTAGATACGCTAAGATATGAATTTTATCTATACACTACTCATGCAATTAATGTAGCAAGACGTGTCTAGACTAATAATGATAAGCAGGTAATTTCCTATGGATGATAAGCAGATGATTTCCGACTAGAAATGATAAGCAAAACTTTTGACATGCAGACACGGTCGAAGTCCAGGCTTACTAATGCATCCTAACAACTTATCAGTTAGACACACTAATGCAGACCTGGTTCGCTAAGACCACCGCTTTGATACCAACTGAAAGGACCCGTTCATATACATTATAAACGATTCACAATAGTTGATTACATCGCGAGGTATTTGACCTCTATATGATACATTTTACAAACATTGCATTTGTTTTTAAAAGACAAACTTTCTTTACATCGAAAATTGACAGGCATGCATACCATTTCATAATATCCACTATCCAACTATAACTTGACTTAATAATAATAATCTTTAATGAACTCAATGACTTGAATGCAACGTTCTTCAAAATATGCCATGAAAGACTCCAATTAATATCTTTAAAATGAGCAAATGCACAGCGGAAGATTTCTTTAATACCTGAGAATAAACATGCTTTAAAGTGTCAACCAAAAGGTTGGTGAGTTCATTAGTTTATCATAATCATTTATTTCCATCATTTTAATAGACCACAAGAATTTCATTTCCAGTTCTCATAAATATACGTCCCATGCATAGAGACAAAAATAATCATTCATATGGTGAACACCTGGTAACCGACATTTACTAGATACATATAAGAATATCCCCTATCATTCCGAGATCCTCCTTCGAAGTACTAAAGCATCCGGTACTTTGGATGGGGTTTGTTAGGCCCAATAGATCTATCTTTAGGATTCGCGTCAATTAGGGTGTCTGTTCCCTAATTCTTTGATTACCAGACTTTAATAAAAAGGGGCATATTCGATTTCGATAATTCAACCATAGAATGTAGTTTCAATTACTTGTGTCTATTTCGTCAAACATTTATAAAAGCGCATGTATTCTCAGTCCCAAAAATATAAAGGGTAAAAAGGCAAATGAAACTCACCATACTGTATTTCGTAGTAAAAATGTGATGACCCGGAAATTTCCGATCAAATTTAAACTTTAATCTTTATATGTTCCCGACACGATGAGCAAAAATATGTAATGTTGAGTCTCGAAATTTTGAAAACTATATTCATATAATCAATTACCCTTTGACCATGCCTAGCGATTCACGAACAATTATATATACATATACATATGTGTGATTATTAAATTGAGATATATTATATAAAACATCGAACGGATTAGTGGATATGATTATAAGCTATGAGATCTATTTTATGAACCTGGAAGTACTATTAAGGTATTGAATAGATAATACTTTACATGAATATATTTGTTCGATGTAAGTTTATCGACGAGATTAAAAGATAATATCAAATGATTGAATTATCAGATACATTGAATTATGATTAAGAGTATCTGTTAGGAGGTCCACTTTGAATTAGGTAACCCTTATTATTAACCGTATTCGAAAAATGGTAAAGTGAGTTATAAGTAAAGACAAATGTTGAAATGTCCCGTTCTTATTGATTAAAAACGTTCCATATTAATTGATTTCGTTGCGAGGTTTTGACCTCTATATGAGACGTTTTTCAAAGACTGCATTCATTTTTAAAACAAACCATAACCTTTATTTCATAAATAAAGGTTTAAAAAGCTTTACGTAGATTATCAAATAATGATAATCTAAAATATCCTGTTTACACACGACCATTACATAATGGTTTACAATACAAATATGTTACATCGAAATCAGTTTCTTGAATGCAGTTTTTACACAATATCATACAAACATGGACTCCAAATCTTGTCCTTATTTTAGTATGCAACAGCGGAAGCTCTTAATATTCACCTGAGAATAAACATGCTTTAAACGTCAACAAAAAATGTTGGTGAGTTATAGGTTTAACCTATATATATCAAATCGTAACAATAGACCACAAGATTTCATATTTCAATACACATCCCATACATAGAGATAAAAATCATTCATATGGTGAACACCTGGTAACCGACATTAACAAGATGCATATATAAGAATATCCCCATCATTCCGGGACACCCTTCGGATATGATATAAATTTCGAAGTACTAAAGCATCCGGTACTTTGGATGGGGTTTGTTAGGCCCAATAGATCTATCTTTAGGATTCGCGTCAATTAGGGTGTCTGTTCCCTAATTCTTAGATTACCAGACTTAATAAAAAAAGGGCATATTCGATTTCGATAATTCAACCATAGAATGTAGTTCCACGTACTTGTGTCTATTTTGTAAATCATTTATAAAACCTGCATGTATTCTCATCCCAAAAATATTAGATTTTAAAAGTGGGACTATAACTCACTTTCACAGATTTTTACTTCGTCGGGAAGTAAAACTTGGCCACTGGTTGATTCACGAACCTATAACAATATATACATATATATCAAAGTATGTTCAAAATATATTTACAACACTTTTAATATATTTTGATGTTTTAAGTTTATTAAGTCAGCTGTCCTCGTTAGTACCCTACAACTAGTTGTCCACAGTTAGATGTACAGAAATAAATCGATAAATATTATCTTGAATCAATCCACGACCCAGTGTATACGTATCTCAGTATTGATCACAACTCAAACTATATATATTTTGGAATCAACCTCAACCCTGTATAGCTAACTCCAACATTCACATATAGAGTGTCTATGGTTGTTCCGAAATATATATAGATGTGTCGACATGATAGGTCGAAACATTGTATACATGTCTATGGTATCTCAAGATTACATAATATACAATACAAGTTGATTAAGTTATGGTTGGAATAGATTTGTTACAAATTTTCACGTAGCTAAAATGAGAAAAATTATCCAATCTTGTTTTACCCATAACTTCTTCATTTTAAATCCGTTTTGAGTGAATCAAATTGCTACGATTTCATATTGAACTCTATTTTATGAATCTAAACAGAAAAAGTATAGGTTTATAGTCGGAAAAATAAGTTACAAGTCGTTTTTGTAAAGGTAGTCATTTCAGTCGAAAGAACGACGTCTAGATGACCATTTTAGAAAACATACTTCCACTTTGAGTTTAACCATAATTTTTGGATATAGTTTCATGTTCATAATAAAAATCATTTTCTCAGAATAACAACTTTTAAATCAAAGTTTATCATAGTTTTTAATTAACTAACCCAAAACAGCCCGCGGTGTTACTACGACGGCGTAAATCCGGTTTTACGGTGTTTTTCGTGTCTCCAGGTTTTAAATCATTAAGTTAGCATATCATATAGATATAGAACATGTGTTTAGTTGATTTTAAAAGTCAAGTTAGAAGGATTAACTTTTGTTTGCGAACAAGTTTAGAATTAACTAAACTATGTTCTAGTGATTACAAGTTTAAACCTTCGAATAAGATAGCTTTATATGTATGAATTGATTGATGTTATGAACATCATTACTACCTTAAGTTCCTTGGATAAACCTACTGGAAAAGTGAAAAATGGATCTAGCTTCAACGGATCCTTGGATGGCTCGAAGTTCTTGAAGCAGAATCAT
Organism: Rutidosis leptorrhynchoides; assembly: GCF_046630445.1. Lineage (NCBI taxonomy): Eukaryota > Viridiplantae > Streptophyta > Magnoliopsida > Asterales > Asteraceae > Rutidosis > Rutidosis leptorrhynchoides. The sequence goes on from NC_092340.1 coordinate 209,425,445, forward strand.
GACACGAAAACAAGTTCAAGTAAGATCATCACTTGAAATAAGATTGTTATAGTTATAGAAATTGAACCAAAGTTTGAATATGATTATTACCTTGTATTAGAATGATAACCTACTGTAAGAAACAAAGATTTCTTGAGGTTGGATGATCACCTTACAAGATTGGAAGTGAGCTAGCAAACTTGAAAGTATTCTTGATTTTATGTAACTAGAACTTGTAGAATATATGAAGAACACTTAGAATTTGAAGATAGAACTTGAGAGAGATCAATTAGATGAAGAAAATTGAAGAATGAAAGTGTTTGTAGGTGTTTTTGGTCGTTGGTGTATGGATTAGATATAAAGGATATGTAATTTTGTTTTCATGTAAATAAGTCATGAATGATTACTCATATTTTTGTAATTTTATGAGATATTTCATGCTAGTTGCCAAATGATGGTTCCCACATGTGTTAGGTGACTCACATGGGCTGCTAAGAGCTGATCATTGGAGTGTATATACCAATAGTACATACATCTAAAAGCTGTGTATTGTACGAGTACGAATACGGGTGCATACGAGTAGAATTGTTGATGAAACTGAACGAGGATGTAATTGTAAGCATTTTTGTTAAGTAGAAGTATTTTGATAAGTGTATTGAAGTCTTTCAAAAGTGTATAAATACATATTAAAACACTACATGTATATACATTTTAACTGAGTCGTTAAGTCATCGTTAGTCGTTACATGTAAGTGTTGTTTTGAAACCTTTAGGTTAACGATCTTGTTAAATGTTGTTAACCCAATGTTTATAATATCAAATGAGATTTTAAATTATTATATTATCATGATATTATCATGTATGAATATCTCTTAATATGATATATATACATTAAATGTCTTTACAACGATAATCGTTACATATATGTCTCGTTTAAAAATCATTGAGTTAGTAGTCTTGTTTTTACATATGTAGTTCATTGTTAATACACTTAATGACATGTTTACTTATCATAGTATCATATTAACTATATATATATCCATATATATGTCATCATATAGTTTTTACAAGTTTTAACGTTCGTGAATCACCGGTCAACTTGGGTGGTCAATTGTCTATATGAAACCTATTTCAATTAATCAAGTCTTAACAAGTTTGATTGCTTAACATGTTGGAAACATTTAATCATGTAAATATCAATCTCAATTAATATATATAAACATGGAAAAGTTCGGGTCACTACAGTACCTACCCGTTAAATAAATTTCGTCCCGAAATTTTAAGCTGTTGAAGGTGTTGACGAATCTTCTGGAAATAGATGCGGGTATTTCTTCTTCATCTGATCTTCACGCTCCCAGGTGAACTCGAGTCCTCTACGAGCATTCCATCGAACCTTAACAATTGGTATCTTGTTTTGCTTAAGTCTTTTAACCTCACGATCCATTATTTCGACGGGTTCTTCGATGAATTGAAGTTTTTCGTTGATTTGGATTTCATCTAACGGAATAGTGAGATCTTCTTTAGCAAAACATTTCTTTAAATTCGAGACGTGGAAAGTGTTATGTACAGCCGCGAGTTGTTGAGGTAACTCTAGTCGGTAAGCTACTGGTCCGACACGATCAATAATCTTGAATGGTCCAATATACCTTGGATTTAATTTCCCTCGTTTACCAAATCGAACAACGCCTTTCCAAGGTGCAACTTTAAGCATGACCATCTCTTCAATTTCAAATTCTATATCTTTTCTTTTAATGTCAGCGTAGCTCTTTTGTCGACTTTGGGCGGTTTTCAACCGTTGTTGAATTTGGATGATCTTCTCGGTAGTTTCTTGTATAATCTCCAGACCCGTAATCTGTCTATCCCCCACTTCACTCCAACAAATCGGAGACCTGCACTGTAGTGACCCGAACTTTTCCATGTTTATATATATTAATTGAGATTGATGTTTACATTATTAAATGTTTCCAACATGTTAAGCAATCAAACTTGTTAAGACTTGATTAATTGAAATAGGTTTCATATAGACAATTGACCACCCAAGTTGACCGGTGATTCACGAACGTTAAAACTTGTAAAAAAAACTATATGATGACATATATATGGTTATATATATAGTTAACATGATATTATGATAAGTAAACATATCATTAATTATATTAACAATGAACTACATATGTAAAAACAAGACTACTAACTTAATGATTTTGAAACGAGACATATATGTAACGTTTATCGTTGTAACGACATTTAATGTATATATATCATATTAAGAGATATTCGTACATCATAATATCATGATAATATAATAATTTAAAATCTCTTTTGTTATTATAAACATTGGGTTAACAACATTTAACAAGATCGTTAACCTAAAGGTTTCAAAACAACACTTACATGTAACGACTAACGATGACTTAACGACTCAGTTAAAATGTATATACATGTAGTGTTTTAATATGTATTTATACACTTTTGAAAGACTTCAATACACTTATCAAAATACTTCTACTTAACAAAAATGCTTACAATTACATTCTCGTTCAGTTTCATCAACAATTCTACTCGTATGCACCCGTATTCGTACTCGTACAATACACAGCTTTTAGATGTATGTACTATTGGTATATACACTCCAATGATCAGCTCTTAGCAGCCCATGTGAGTCACCTAACACATGTGGGAACCATCATTTGGCAACTAGCATGAAATATCTCATAAGATTACAAAAATATGAGTAATCATTCATGACTTATTTACATGAAAACAAAATTACATATCCTTTATATCTAATCCATACACCAACGACCAAAAACACCTACAAACACTTTCATTCTTCAATTTTATTCATCTAATTGAACTCTCTCAAGTTCTATCTTCAAGTTCTAAGTGTTCTTCATAAATTCCAAAAGTTCTAGTTTCATAAAATCAAGAATACTTTCAAGTTTGCTAGCTCACTTCCAATCTTGTAAGGTGATCATCCAACCTCAAGAAATCTTTGTTTCTTACAGTAGGTTATCATTCTAATACAAGGTAATAATCATATTCAAACTTTGGTTCAATTTCTATAACTGTAACAATCTTATTTCAAGTGATGATCTTACTTGAACTTGTTTTCGTGTCATGATTTTGCTTCAAGAACTTTGAGCCATCCAAGGATCCATTGAAGCTAGATCCATTTTTCTCTTTTCCAGTAGGTTCATCCAAGGAACTTAAGGTAGTAATGATGTTCATAACATCATTCGATTCATACATATAAAGCTATCTTATTCGAAGGTTTAAACTTGTAATCACTAGAACATAGTTTAGTTAATTCTAAACTTGTTCGCAAACAAAAGTTAATCCTTCTAACTTGACTTTTAAAATCAACTAAACACATGTTCTATATCTATATGATATGCTAACTTAATGATTTAAAACCTGGAAACACGAAAAACACCGTAAAACCGGATTTACGCCGTCGTAGTAACACCGCGGGCTGTTTTGGGTTAGTTAATTAAAAACTATGATAAACTTTGATTTAAAATTTTTTATTCTGAGAAAATGATTTTTATTATGAACATGAAACTATATCCAAAAATTATGGTTAAACTCAAAGTGGAAGTATGTTTTCTAAAATGGTCATCTAGACGTCGTTCTTTCGACTGAAATGACTACCTTTACAAAAACGACTTGTAACTTATTTTTCCGACTAGAAACCTATACTTTTTTTGTTTAGATTCATAAAATAGAGTTCAATATGAAACCATAGCAATTTGATTCACTCAAAACGGATTTAAAATGAAGAAGTTATGGGTAAAACAAGATTGGATAATTTTTCTCATTTTAGCTACGTGAAAATTGGTAACAAATCTATTCCAACCATAACTTAATCAACTTGTATTATATATTATGTAATCTTGAGATACCATAGACACGTATACAATGTTTCGACCTATCATGTCGACACATCTATATATATTTCGGAACAACCATAGACACTCTATATGTGAATGTTGGAGTTAGCTATACAGGGTTGAGGTTGATTCCAAAATATATATAGTTTGAGTTGTGATCAATACTGAGATACGTATACACTGGGTCGTGGATTGATTCAAGATAATATTTATCGATTTATTTCTGTACATCTAACTGTGGACAACTAGTTGTAGGTTACTAACGAGGACAGCTGACTTAATAAACTTAAAACATCAAAATATATTAAAAGTGTTGTAAATATATTTTGAACATACTTTGATATATATGTATATATTGTTATAGGTTCGTGAATCAACCAGTGGCCAAGTCTTACTTCCCGACGAAGTAAAAATCTGTGAAAGTGAGTTATAGTCCCACTTTTAAAATCTAATATTTTTGGGATGAGAATACATGCAGGTTTTATAAATGATTTACAAAATAGACACAAGTACGTGAAACTACATTCTATGGTTGAATTATCGAAAACGAATATGCCCCTTTTTATTAAGTCTGGTAATCTAAGAATTAGGGAACAGACACCCTAATTGACGCGAATCCTAAAGATAGATCTATTGGGCTTAACAAACCCCATCCAAAGTACCGGATGCTTTAGTACTTCGAAATTTATATCATATCCGAAGGGTGTCCCGGAATGATGGGGATATTCTTATATATGCATCTTGTTATTGTCGGTTACCAGGTGTTCACCATATGAATGATTTTTATCTCTATGTATGGGATGTGTATTGAAATATGAAATCTTGTGGTCTATTGTTACGATTTGATATATATAGGTTAAACCTATAACTCACCAACATTTTTGTTGACGTTTTAAGCATGTTTATTCTCAGGTGATTATTAAGAGCTTCCACTGTCGCATACTTAAATAAGGACAAGATTTGGAGTCCATGCTTGTATGATATTGTGTAAAAAAAACTGCATTCAAGAAACTTATTTTGTTGTAACATATTTGTATTGTAAACCATTATGTAATGGTCGTGTGTAAACAGGATATTTTAGATTATCATTATTTGATAATCTACGTAAAGCTTTTTAAACCTTTATTGATGAAATAAAGGTTATGGTTTGTTTAAAAATGAATGCAGTCTTTGAAAAACGTCTCATATAGAGGTCAAAACCTCGCAACGAAATCAATTAATATGGAACGTTTTTAATCAATAAGAACGGGACATTTCAGTTGGTATCCGAGCGTTGGTCTTAGAGAACCAGAAAATTTGCATTAGTGTGTCTTATCGAGTTTGTTAGGATGCATTAGTGAGTCTGGACTTCGACCGTGTTTTCTTTAAAAATGATTGCTTAACATTTTTGTTGGAAACTATATATTTTTAACATATGAATATTATGTGATATATTAATCTCTTAACGTGTTTGATATTATGTGATAGATGTCTACCTCTAGAACAAGTCCCATTGACTCACCTAATAATAATGAAGAGTCAAATGTAAATTGGAATGATTTGTGGACTGATTCACAAGTTCCCGAAGAGGAACCGGAAGAAGAGTCGGAACCGGAAGAAGAATCAGAACCGGAAGAAGAATCGGAACCGGATGAAGAAATAGAACCGGTGGGGGAAATAATAAAACGGTTAAGTAAAAGAAAATCCTCAACCAACCGACCAAAGTTAATTATGGTCAATGGTGTTTCCGCCAAGGAAGCAAAATATTGGGAGGATTACCAATTCTCCGATGAATCGGATTCCGACGAGAATTCCGATGATGTTATAGAAATTACCCCAACTGAATTTAAAAAGGCAAAAGAAAATAATAAGGGAAAGGGCATAAAAATAGAGAAATCTAATTCCAACCCCGATGAACTTTATATGTATCGTCAACCCCCGAAGTCCTTAAGTTGTAACAATGACCCGGGAACCTCTAAACCACCAGGTTTTTCTAAACCAATGTGGACAACGACGGCTCGTATTAGGGGAACATCATATATCCCTAGAAACTTGGCAAAACGAACCAAAACCGAAGAAGAAGAAACGAGCGAGTCGGAATAAGATAGTTGTATTCGTGTGGTGTAATATATGGAATATAGTGTTCTTATGCTTTATGATATATGTAAAAATTGCTTGTATTAATAAGTATTTTTTTTATGAATCTAACTCTTGTCTATTTTACAGTTTAAAAACACAAAATGGATAGACAACCCAATATTTTAAGAGACCTACCCGGAGACATGATTGATGAAATCTTGTCTAGAGTCGGCCAGAATTCTTCGGCACAACTATTTAAGGCGAGATCAGTTTGTAAGACATTCGAAGAACGATCCAAGAATGTCTTGGTTTATAAGAGACTTTCGTTTGAAAGATGGGGGATATCACATTGGGAAACCCATAAGTTACGATGTGTTTACTTTGACGCATATATTGCGGGGAACCCAAATGCTATTTTACGCAACGGGTTAAGAAATTATTTTGACTCAATATATCCGAATATTGGACTTCGTGATTTAGAAAAAGCGGCTAACATGCAACATAAAGAAGCATGTTATGCTTACGGATTAGTAATGTTCGCTTCTCACCAAAGTGAGAACAAGAACATCGGGCTACAACTATTAAACAAAACGTTTCCACAAGTGACGGAGTCTGTAATTGGGGTAAGAAATGAGGTTTTTAGATTATTACGGGACTGTTGGACATTACGTAACCCTCGTCCCTTTGATGACGTTACAACACGCTGTCTTATCAACGGCCATAACGGTTATGTTGCACAAGACCAAGGATGGGAAGTAGTCCTAGTAAAACCAGAATGCATGACTTGTTTCTGGACGTATGAATTACGTGTCTTTATTGCCTTTGCTGAACGACTTGTGTACTAGCTAGAATTGTCTTCACAACTATCTTGTATCAAAGTTATTGTGTGCTATATTTCATGCTTTATGTAAAATAAGCGGTATTGTAAGTTTGTAAAATATTGTATAAAAGTTTGAACGCGAAATATTATTATAATCAGTTTTTCATATAGAATTGTAGTAGTTGAATTGTATATTAGCTACTAAGTATGAACTTAACGGGTAGGTACTACCCGAATTTAAACTTATAAAACGCTAATATGAAGAAAAAGCTTTTATAAATGAGTTCATATTATGCTACGAAATACTATTAACTACTCTTAATATTTTGTATGATTAACTTGTTCCATTTAACTATTTTGAAGGAAATGGCACCGACTACTCGACACACCGTGAATATGAATGAAGATGAATTTCGTACTTTTCTAGCTTCAAACATAGCCGCAGTACAGGCTGCGCTACATACCAACAATAACCTTGGATCTAGCAGTACAGGAAATCGTGTAGGATGCACCTACAAAGAATTCACTGCCTGCAAACCTTTGGAATTTGATGGAACCGAAGGACCGATCGGATTGAAACGGTGGACCGAGAAGGTTGAATCGGTGTTTGCCATAAGTAAGTGTACTGAAGAGGACAAAGTGAAGTACGCTACGCATACCTTCACAGGTTCTGCGTTAACATGGTGGAATACCTATCTAGAGCAAGTGGGACAAGATGATGCGTACGCACTACCGTGGTCAGCATTCAAGCACTTGATGAACGAGAAGTACCGTCCCAGAACCGAGGTCAATAAGCTCAAGACAGAACTTAGAGGGTTACGAACCCAAGGATTTGATATTACCACGTACGAAAGACGATTCACAGAATTGTGCCTATTGTGTCCGGGAGCATTCGAAGATGAGGAAGAGAAGATCGACGCGTTTGTGAAAGGATTACCGGAAAGAATCCAAGAAGATATAAGTTCACACGAGCCCGCCTCCATACAACAGGCATGTAGAATGGCTCACAAACTAGTGAACCAGATTGAAGAAAGAATTAAAGAACAGACTGCTGAAGAGGCCAATGTGAAGCAAGTCAAAAGAAAGTGGGAGGAAAACGGTGATAAGAATCACCAATACAACAACAACAGCAATTACAACAATAATCGCAACAATTATCCCAACAATCGCAACATCAATCGCAACTACAACAAACGGCCCAACAACAACAACAACAATAACAACAACAGCAACTACAACAATCATCCCAACAACAATAATAACCGCAACAACAACAACAATCAGAAGCAACTATGCCAAAGGTGTGAAAAGAATCACTCGGGGTTCTGCACCAAATTTTGCAACAAGTGTAAAAGAAATGGTCATAGCGCGGCGAAGTGTGAGGTCTACGGACCAGGGGTTAATAGAACGAAAGGAACAAATGGTGTCGGAACGAGTAATGGCGGAGCAAGTAGTGTCGGAGCAAGTTATGCCAATGTAGTTTGTTATAAATGTGGAAAACCAGGCCACATTATTAGAAATTGCCCGAACCAGGAGAACACGAATGGACAAGGCCGTGGAAGAGTTTTCAATATTAATGCGGTAGAGGCACAGGAAGACCCGGAGCTTGTTACGGGTACGTTTCTTATTGACAATAAATCTGCTTACGTTTTATTTGATTCGGGTGCGGATAGAAGCTATATGAGTAGAGATTTTTGTGCTAAATTAAGTTGTCCATTGACGCCTTTGAATAGTAAATTTTTACTCGAATTAGCAAATGGTAAATTAATTTCAGCAGATAATATATGTCGGAATCGAGAAATTAAACTGGTTAGCGAAACATTTAAGATTGATTTGATACCAGTAGAGTTAGGGAGTTTTGATGTGATAATCGGTATGGACTGGTTGAAAGAAGTGAAAGCGGAGATCGTTTGTTACAAAAATGCAATTCGCATTATACGAGAAAAAGGAAAACCCTTAATGGTGTACGGAGAAAAGGGCAACACGAAGCTACATCTTATTAGTAATTTGAAGGCACAAAAACTAATAAGAAAAGGTTGCTATGCTGTTCTAGCACACGTCGAGAAAGTACAAACTGAAGAAAAGAGCATCAATGATGTTCCCATTGCAAAAGAATTTCCCGATGTATTTCCGAAAGAATTACCGGGATTACCCCCACATCGATCCGTTGAATTTCAAATAGATCTTGTACCAGGAGCTGCACCAATAGCTCGTGCTCCTTACAGACTCGCACCCAGCGAGATGAAAGAACTGCAAAGCCAATTACAAGAACTTTTAGAGCGTGGTTTCATTCGACCAAGCACATCACCGTGGGGAGCTCCTGTTTTGTTTGTCAAGAAGAAAGATGGTACATTCAGGTTGTGTATCGACTACCGAGAGTTGAACAAACTTACCATCAAGAACCGCTACCCACTACCGAGAATCGACGACTTATTTGATCAACTACAAGGCTCGTCTGTTTATTCAAAGATTGACTTACGTTCCGGGTATCATCAAATGCGGGTGAAAGAAGATGATATTCCAAAGACTGCTTTCAGAACACGTTACGGTCATTACGAGTTTATGGTCATGCCGTTTGGTTTAACTAATGCACCAGCTGTGTTCATGGACCTTATGAACCGAGTGTGTGGACCATACCTTGACAAGTTTGTCATTGTTTTCATTGATGACATACTTATTTACTCAAAGAATGACCAAGAACACGGTGAACATTTGAGAAAGGTGTTAGAAGTATTGAGGAAGGAAGAATTGTACGCTAAGTTTTCAAAGTGTGCATTTTGGTTGGAAGAAGTTCAATTCCTCGGTCACATAGTGAACAAAGAAGGTATTAAGGTGGATCCGGCAAAGATAGAAACTGTTGAAAAGTGGGAAACCCCGAAAACTCCGAAACACATACGCCAGTTTTTAGGACTAGCTGGTTACTACAGAAGGTTCATCCAAGACTTTTCCAGAATATCAAAACCCTTGACTGCATTAACGCATAAAGGGAAGAAATTTGAATGGAATGATGAACAAGAGAAAGCGTTTCAGTTATTGAAGAAAAAGCTAACTACGGCACCTATATTGTCATTGCCTGAAGGGAATGATGATTTTGTGATTTATTGTGATGCATCAAAGCAAGGTCTCGGTTGTGTATTAATGCAACGAACGAAGGTGATTGCTTATGCGTCTAGACAATTGAAGATTCACGAACAAAATTATACGACGCATGATTTGGAATTAGGCGCGGTTGTTTTTGCATTAAAGACTTGGAGGCACTACTTATATGGGGTCAAAAGTATTATATATACCGACCACAAAAGTCTTCAACACATATTTAATCAGAAACAACTGAATATGAGGCAGCGTAGGTGGATTGAATTATTGAATGATTACGATTTTGAGATTCGTTACCACCCGGGGAAGGCAAATGTGGTAGCCGATGCCTTGAGTAGGAAGGATAGAGAACCTATTCGAGTAAAATCTATGAATATAATGATTCATAATAACATTACTACTCAAATAAAGGAGGCGCAACAAGGAGTTTTAAAAGAGGGAAATTTAAAGGATGAAATACCCAAAGGATCGGAGAAGCATCTTAATATTCGGGAAGACGGAACCCGGTATAGGGCTGAAAGGATTTGGGTACCAAAATTTGGAGATATGAGAGAAATGGTACTTAGAGAAGCTCATAAAACCAGATACTCAATACATCCTGGAACGGGGAAGATGTACAAGGATCTCAAGAAACATTTTTGGTGGCCGGGTATGAAAGCCGATGTTGCTAAATACGTAGGAGAATGTTTGACGTGTTCTAAGGTCAAAGCTGAGCATCAGAAACCATCAGGTCTACTTCAACAACCCGAAATCCCGGAATGGAAATGGGAAAACATTACCATGGATTTCATCACTAAATTGCCAAGGACTGCAAGTGGTTTTGATACTATTTGGGTAATAGTTGATCGTCTCACCAAATCAGCACACTTCCTACCAATAAGAGAAGATGACAAGATGGAGAAGTTAGCACGACTGTATTTGAAGGAAGTCGTCTCCAGACATGGAATACCAATCTCTATTATCTCTGATAGGGATGGCAGATTTATTTCAAGATTCTGGCAGACATTACAGCAAGCATTAGGAACTCGTCTAGACATGAGTACTGCCTATCATCCACAAACTGATGGGCAGAGCGAAAGGACGATACAAACGCTTGAAGACATGCTACGAGCATGTGTTATTGATTTCGGAAACAGTTGGGATCGACATCTACCGTTAGCAGAATTTTCCTACAACAACAGCTACCATTCAAGCATTGAGATGGCGCCGTTTGAAGCACTTTATGGTAGAAAGTGCAGGTCTCCGATTTGTTGGAGTGAGGTGGGGGATAGACAGATTACGGGTCCGGAGATTATACAAGAAACTACCGAGAAGATCATCCAAATTCAACAACGGTTGAAAACCGCCCAAAGTCGACAAAAGAGCTACGCTGACATTAAAAGAAAAGATATAGAATTTGAAATTGGAGAGATGGTCATGCTTAAAGTTTCACCTTGGAAAGGCGTTGTTCGATTTGGTAAACGAGGGAAATTAAATCCAAGGTATATTGGACCATTCAAGATTATTGATCGTGTCGGACCAGTAGCTTACCGACTTGAGTTACCTCAACAACTCGCGGCTGTACATAACACTTTCCACGTCTCGAATTTGAAGAAATGTTTTGCTAAAGAAGATCTCACTATTCCGTTAGATGAAATCCAAATCAACGAAAAACTCCAATTCATCGAAGAACCCGTCGAAATAATGGATCGTGAGGTTAAAAGACTTAAGCAAAACAAGATACCAATTGTTAAGGTTCGATGGAATGCTCGTAGAGGACCCGAGTTCACCTGGGAGCGTGAAGATCAGATGAAGAAGAAATACCCGCATCTATTTCCAGAAGATTCGTCAACACCTTCAACAGCTTAAAATTTCGGGACGAAATTTATTTAACGGGTAGGTACTGTAGTGACCCGAACTTTTCCATGTTTATATATATTAATTGAGATTGATGTTTACATTATTAAATGTTTCCAACATGTTAAGCAATCAAACTTGTTAAGACTTGATTAATTGAAATAGGTTTCATATAGACAATTGACCACCCAAGTTGACCGGTGATTCACGAACGTTAAAACTTGTAAAAAAAACTATATGATGACATATATATGGTTATATATATAGTTAACATGATATTATGATAAGTAAACATATCATTAATTATATTAACAATGAACTACATATGTAAAAACAAGACTACTAACTTAATGATTTTGAAACGAGACATATATGTAACGTTTATCGTTGTAACGACATTTAATGTATATATATCATATTAAGAGATATTCGTACATCATAATATCATGATAATATAATAATTTAAAATCTCTTTTGTTATTATAAACATTGGGTTAACAACATTTAACAAGATCGTTAACCTAAAGGTTTCAAAACAACACTTACATGTAACGACTAACGATGACTTAACGACTCAGTTAAAATGTATATACATGTAGTGTTTTAATATGTATTTATACACTTTTGAAAGACTTCAATACACTTATCAAAATACTTCTACTTAACAAAAATGCTTACAATTACATTCTCGTTCAGTTTCATCAACAATTCTACTCGTATGCACCCGTATTCGTACTCGTACAATACACAGCTTTTAGATGTATGTACTATTGGTATATACACTCCAATGATCAGCTCTTAGCAGCCCATGTGAGTCACCTAACACATGTGGGAACCATCATTTGGCAACTAGCATGAAATATCTCATAAGATTACAAAAATATGAGTAATCATTCATGACTTATTTACATGAAAACAAAATTACATATCCTTTATATCTAATCCATACACCAACGACCAAAAACACCTACAAACACTTTCATTCTTCAATTTTATTCATCTAATTGAACTCTCTCAAGTTCTATCTTCAAGTTCTAAGTGTTCTTCATAAATTCCAAAAGTTCTAGTTTCATAAAATCAAGAATACTTTCAAGTTTGCTAGCTCACTTCCAATCTTGTAAGGTGATCATCCAACCTCAAGAAATCTTTGTTTCTTACAGTAGGTTATCATTCTAATACAAGGTAATAATCATATTCAAACTTTGGTTCAATTTCTATAACTGTAACAATCTTATTTCAAGTGATGATCTTACTTGAACTTGTTTTCGTGTCATGATTTTGCTTCAAGAACTTTGAGCCATCCAAGGATCCATTGAAGCTAGATCCATTTTTCTCTTTTCCAGTAGGTTCATCCAAGGAACTTAAGGTAGTAATGATGTTCATAACATCATTCGATTCATACATATAAAGCTATCTTATTCGAAGGTTTAAACTTGTAATCACTAGAACATAGTTTAGTTAATTCTAAACTTGTTCGCAAACAAAAGTTAATCCTTCTAACTTGACTTTTAAAATCAACTAAACACATGTTCTATATCTATATGATATGCTAACTTAATGATTTAAAACCTGGAAACACGAAAAACACCGTAAAACCGGATTTACGCCGTCGTAGTAACACCGCGGGCTGTTTTGGGTTAGTTAATTAAAAACTATGATAAACTTTGATTTAAAATTTTTTATTCTGAGAAAATGATTTTTATTATGAACATGAAACTATATCCAAAAATTATGGTTAAACTCAAAGTGGAAGTATGTTTTCTAAAATGGTCATCTAGACGTCGTTCTTTCGACTGAAATGACTACCTTTACAAAAACGACTTGTAACTTATTTTTCCGACTAGAAACCTATACTTTTTTTGTTTAGATTCATAAAATAGAGTTCAATATGAAACCATAGCAATTTGATTCACTCAAAACGGATTTAAAATGAAGAAGTTATGGGTAAAACAAGATTGGATAATTTTTCTCATTTTAGCTACGTGAAAATTGGTAACAAATCTATTCCAACCATAACTTAATCAACTTGTATTATATATTATGTAATCTTGAGATACCATAGACACGTATACAATGTTTCGACCTATCATGTCGACACATCTATATATATTTCGGAACAACCATAGACACTCTATATGTGAATGTTGGAGTTAGCTATACAGGGTTGAGGTTGATTCCAAAATATATATAGTTTGAGTTGTGATCAATACTGAGATACGTATACACTGGGTCGTGGATTGATTCAAGATAATATTTATCGATTTATTTCTGTACATCTAACTGTGGACAACTAGTTGTAGGTTACTAACGAGGACAGCTGACTTAATAAACTTAAAACATCAAAATATATTAAAAGTGTTGTAAATATATTTTGAACATACTTTGATATATATGTATATATTGTTATAGGTTCGTGAATCAACCAGTGGCCAAGTCTTACTTCCCGACGAAGTAAAAATCTGTGAAAGTGAGTTATAGTCCCACTTTTAAAATCTAATATTTTTGGGATGAGAATACATGCAGGTTTTATAAATGATTTACAAAATAGACACAAGTACGTGAAACTACATTCTATGGTTGAATTATCGAAAACGAATATGCCCCTTTTTATTAAGTCTGGTAATCTAAGAATTAGGGAACAGACACCCTAATTGACGCGAATCCTAAAGATAGATCTATTGGGCTTAACAAACCCCATCCAAAGTACCGGATGCTTTAGTACTTCGAAATTTATATCATATCCGAAGGGTGTCCCGGAATGATGGGGATATTCTTATATATGCATCTTGTTATTGTCGGTTACCAGGTGTTCACCATATGAATGATTTTTATCTCTATGTATGGGATGTGTATTGAAATATGAAATCTTGTGGTCTATTGTTACGATTTGATATATATAGGTTAAACCTATAACTCACCAACATTTTTGTTGACGTTTTAAGCATGTTTATTCTCAGGTGATTATTAAGAGCTTCCACTGTCGCATACTTAAATAAGGACAAGATTTGGAGTCCATGCTTGTATGATATTGTGTAAAAAAAACTGCATTCAAGAAACTTATTTTGTTGTAACATATTTGTATTGTAAACCATTATGTAATGGTCGTGTGTAAACAGGATATTTTAGATTATCATTATTTGATAATCTACGTAAAGCTTTTTAAACCTTTATTGATGAAATAAAGGTTATGGTTTGTTTAAAAATGAATGCAGTCTTTGAAAAACGTCTCATATAGAGGTCAAAACCTCGCAACGAAATCAATTAATATGGAACGTTTTTAATCAATAAGAACGGGACATTTCATGCACGTTCTACCATAAAGTGCTTCAAACGGCGCCATCTCAATGCTTGAATGGTAGCTGTTGTTGTAGGAAAATTCTGCTAACGGTAGATGTCGATCCCAACTGTTTCTGAAATCAATAACACATGCTCGTAGCATGTCTTCAAGCGTTTGTATCGTCCTTTCGCTCTGCCCATCAGTTTGTGGGTGATAGGCAGTACTCATGTCTAGACGAGTTCCTAATGCTTGCTGTAATGTCTGCCAGAATCTTGAAATAAATCTGCCATCCCTATCAGAGATAATAGAGATTGGTATTCCATGTCTGGAGACGACTTCCTTCAAATACAGTCGTGCTAACTTCTCCATCTTGTCATCTTCTCTTATTGGCAAGAAGTGTGCTGATTTGGTGAGACGGTCAACTATTACCCAAATGGTATCAAAACCACTTGCAGTCCTTGGCAATTTAGTGATGAAATCCATGGTAATGTTTTCCCATTTCCATTCCGGGATTTCGGGTTGTTGAAGTAGACCTGATGGTTTCTGATGCTCAGCTTTGACCTTAGAACACGTCAAACATTCTCCTACGTATTTAGCAACATCGGCTTTCATACCCGGCCACCAAAAATGTTTCTTGAGATCCTTGTACATCTTCCCCGTTCCAGGATGTATTGAGTATCTGGTTTTATGAGCTTCTCTAAGTACCATTTCTCTGATATCTCCAAATTTTGGTACCCAAATCCTTTCAGCCCTATACCGGGTTCCGTCTTCCCGAATATTAAGATGCTTCTCCGATCCTTTGGGTATTTCATCCTTTAAATTTCCCTCTTTTAAAACTCCTTGTTGCGCCTCCTTTATTTGAGTAGTAATGTTATTATGAATCATTATATTCATAGATTTTACTCGAATGGGTTCTCTGTCCTTCCTGCTCAAGGCATCGGCTACCACATTTGCCTTCCCCGGGTGGTAACGAATCTCAAAGTCGTAATCATTCAATAATTCAATCCACCTACGCTGCCTCATATTCAGTTGTTTCTGATTAAATATGTGTTGAAGACTTTTGTGGTCGGTATATATAATACTTTTGACCCCATATAAGTAGTGCCTCCAAGTCTTTAATGCAAAAACAACCGCGCCTAATTCCAAATCATGCGTCGTATAATTTTGTTCGTGAATCTTCAATTGTCTAGACGCATAAGCAATCACCTTCGTTCGTTGCATTAATACACAACCGAGACCTTGCTTTGATGCATCACAATAAATCACAAAATCATCATTCCCTTCAGGCAATGACAATATAGGTGCCGTAGTTAGCTTTTTCTTCAATAACTGAAACGCTTTCTCTTGTTCATCATTCCATTCAAATTTCTTCCCTTTATGCGTTAATGCAGTCAAGCGTTTTGCTATTCTGGAAAAGTCTTGGATGAACCTTCTGTAGTAACCAGCTAGTCCTAAAAACTGGCGTATGTGTTTCGGAGTTTTCGGGGTTTCCCACTTTTCAACAGTTTCTATCTTTAACGGATCCACCTTAATACCTTCTTTGTTCACTATGTGACCGAGGAATTGAACTTCTTCCAACCAAAATGCACACTTTGAAAACTTAGCGTACAATTCTTCCTTCCTCAATACTTCTAACACCTTTCTCAAATGTTCACCGTGTTCTTGGTCATTCTTTGAGTAAATAAGTATGTCATCAATGAAAACAATGACAAACTTGTCAAGGTATGGTCCACACACTCGGTTCATAAGGTCCATGAACACAGCTGGTGCATTAGTTAAACCAAACGGCATGACCATAAACTCGTAATGACCGTAACGTGTTCTGAAAGCAGTCTTTGGAATATCATCTTCTTTCACCCGCATTTGATGATACCCGGAACGTAAGTCAATCTTTGAATAAACAGACGAGCCTTGTAGTTGATCAAATAAGTCGTCGATTCTCGGTAGTGGGTAGCGGTTCTTGATGGTAAGTTTGTTCAACTCTCGGTAGTCGATACACAACCTGAATGTACCATCTTTCTTCTTGACAAACAAAACAGGAGCTCCCCACGGTGATGTGCTTGGTCGAATGAAACCACGCTCTAAAAGTTCTTGTAATTGGCTTTGCAGTTCTTTCATCTCGCTGGGTGCGAGTCTGTAAGGAGCACGAGCTATTGGTGCAGCTCCTGGTACAAGATCTATTTGAAATTCAACGGATCGATGTGGGGGTAATCCCGGTAATTCTTTCGGAAATACATCGGGAAATTCTTTTGCAATGGGAACATCATTGATGCTCTTTTCTTCAGTTTGTACTTTCTCGACGTGTGCTAGAACAGCATAGCAACCTTTTCTTATTAGTTTTTGTGCCTTCAAATTACTAATAAGATGTAGCTTCGTGTTGCCCTTTTCTCCGTACACCATTAAGGGTTTTCCTTTTTCTCGTATAATGCGAATTGCATTTTTGTAACAAACGATCTCCGCTTTCACTTCTTTCAACCAGTCCATACCGATTATCACATCAAAACTCCCTAACTCTACTGGTATCAAATCAATCTTAAATGTTTCGCTAACCAGTTTAATTTCTCGATTCCGACATATATTATCTGCTGAAATTAATTTACCATTTGCTAATTCGAGTAAAAATTTACTATCCAAAGGCGTCAATGGACAACTTAATTTAGCACAAAAATCTCTACTCATATAGCTTCTATCCGCACCCGAATCAAATAAAACGTAAGCAGATTTATTGTCAATAAGAAACGTACCCGTAACAAGCTCCGGGTCTTCCTGTGCCTCTACCGCATTAATATTGAAAACTCTTCCACGGCCTTGTCCATTCGTGTTCTCCTGGTTCGGGCAATTTCTAATAATGTGGCCTGGTTTTCCACATTTATAACAAACTACATTGGCATAACTTGCTCCGACACTACTTGCTCCGCCATTACTCGTTCCGACACCATTTGTTCCTTTCGTTCTATTAACCCCTGGTCCGTAGACCTCACACTTCGCCGCGCTATGACCATTTCTTTTACACTTGTTGCAAAATTTGGTGCAGAACCCCGAGTGATTCTTTTCACACCTTTGGCATAGCTGCTTCTGATTGTTGTTGTTGTTGTTGTTGCGGTTATTATTGTTGTTGGGATGATTGTTGTAGTTGCTGTTGTTGTTGTTGTTGTTGTTGTTGTTGGGCCGTTTGTTGTAGTTGCGATTGATGTTGCGATTGTTGGGATAATTGTTGCGATTATTGTTGTAATTGCTGTTGTTGTTGTATTGGTGATTCTTATCACCGTTTTCCTCCCACTTTCTTTTGACTTGCTTCACATTAGCCTCTTCAGCAGTCTGTTCTTTAATTCTTTCTTCAATCTGGTTCACTAGTTTGTGAGCCATTCTACATGCCTGTTGTATGGAGGCGGGCTCGTGTGAACTTATATCTTCTTGGATTCTTTCCGGTAATCCTTTCACAAACGCGTCGATCTTCTCTTCCTCATCTTCGAATGCTCCCGGACACAATAGGCACAATTCTGTGAATCGTCTTTCGTACGTGGTAATATCAAATCCTAGGGTTCGTAACCCTCTAAGTTCTGTCTTGAGCTTATTGACCTCGGTTCTGGGACGGTACTTCTCGTTCATCAAGTGCTTGAATGCTGACCACGGTAGTGCGTACGCATCGTCTTGTCCCACTTGCTCTAGATAGGTATTCCACCATGTTAACGCAGAACCTGTGAAGGTATGCGTAGCGTACTTCACTTTGTCCTCTTCAGTACACTTACTTATGGCAAACACCGATTAGACCTTCTCGGTCCACCGTTTCAATCCGATCGGTCCTTCGGTTCCATCAAATTCCAAAGGTTTGCAGGCAGTGAATTCTTTGTAGGTGCATCCTACACGATTTCCTGTACTGCTAGATCCAAGGTTATTGTTGGTATGTAGCGCAGCCTGTACTGCGGCTATGTTTGAAGCTAGAAAAGTACGGAATTCCTCTTCATTCATATTCACGGTGTGTCGAGTAGTCGGTGCCATTTCCTTCAAAATAGTTAAATGGAACAAGTTAATCATACAGAATATTAAGAGTAGTTAATAGTATTTCGTAGCATAATATGAACTCATTTATAAAAGCTTTTTCTTCATATTAGCGTTTTATAAGTTTAAATTCGGGTAGTACCTACCCATTAAGTTCATACTTAGTAGCTAATATACAATTCAACTACTACAATTCTATATGAAAAACTGATCGTAATAATATTTCGCGTTCAAACTTTTATACAATATTTTACAAACTTACAATACCGCTTATTTTACATAAAGCATGAAATATAGCACACAATAACTTTGATACAAGATAGTTGTGAAGACAATTCTAGCTAGTACACAAGTCGTTCGGCAAAGGCAATAAAGACACGTAATTCATACGTCCAGAAACAAGTCATGCATTCTGGTTTTACTAGGACTACTTCCCATCCTTGGTCTTGTGCAACATAACCGTTATGGCCGTTGATAAGACAGCGTGTTG
This sequence comes from Rutidosis leptorrhynchoides, assembly GCF_046630445.1. Taxonomy (NCBI): domain Eukaryota; kingdom Viridiplantae; phylum Streptophyta; class Magnoliopsida; order Asterales; family Asteraceae; genus Rutidosis; species Rutidosis leptorrhynchoides. The sequence goes on from NC_092340.1 coordinate 209,444,892, forward strand.
TAACGTCATCAAAGGGACGAGGGTTACGTAATGTCCAACAGTCCCGTAATAATCTAAAAACCTCATTTCTTACCCCAATTACCGACTCCGTCACTTGTGGAAACGTTTTGTTTAATAGTTGTAGCCCGATGTTCTTGTTCTCACTTTGGTGAGAAGCGAACATTACTAATCCGTAAGCATAACATGCTTCTTTATGTTGCATGTTAGCCGCTTTTTCTAAATCACGAAGTCCAATATTCGGATATATTGAGTCAAAATAATTTCTTAACCCGTTGCGTAAAATAGCATTTGGGTTCCCCGCAATATATGCGTCAAAGTAAACACATCGTAACTTATGGGTTTCCCAATGTGATATCCCCCATCTTTCAAACGAAAGTCTCTTATAAACCAAGACATTCTTGGAACGTTCTTCGAATGTCTTACAAACTGATCTCGCCTTAAATAGTTGTGCCGAAGAATTCTGGCCGACTCTAGACAAGATTTCATCAATCATGTCTCCGGGTAGGTCTCTTAAAATATTGGGTTGTCTATCCATTTTGTGTTTTTAAACTGTAAAATAGACAAGAGTTAGTTTCATAAAAAAATACTTATTAATACAAGCAATTTTTACATATATCATAAAGCATAAGAACACTATATTACATATATTACACCACACGAATACAACTATCTTATTCCGACTCGCTCGTTTCTTCTTCTTCGGTTTTGGTTCGTTTTGCCAAGTTTCTAGGGATATATGATGTTCCCCTAATACGAGCCGTCGTTGTCCACATTGGTTTAGAAAAACCTGGTGGTTTAGAGGTTCCCGGGTCATTGTTACAACTTAAGGACTTCGGGGGTTGACGATACATATAAAGTTCATCGGGGTTGGAATTAGATTTCTCTATTTTTATGCCCTTTCCCTTATTATTTTCTTTTGCCTTTTTAAATTCAGTTGGGGTAATTTCTATAACATCATCGGAATTCTCGTCGGAATCCGATTCATCGGAGAATTGGTAATCCTCCCAATATTTTGCTTCCTTGGCGGAAACACCATTGACCATAATTAACTTTGGTCGGTTGGTTGAGGATTTTCTTTTACTTAACCGTTTTATTATTTCCCCCACCGGTTCTATTTCTTCATCCGGTTCCGATTCTTCTTCCGGTTCCGATTCTTCTTCCGGTTCCGACTCTTCTTCCGGTTCCTCTTCGGGAACTTGTGAATCAGTCCACAAATCATTCCAATTTACATTTGACTCTTCATTATTATTAGGTGAGTCAATGGGACTTGTTCTAGAGGTAGACATCTATCACATAATATCAAACACGTTAAGAGATTAATATATCACATAATATTCATATGTTAAAAATATATAGTTTCCAACAAAAATGTTAAGCAATCATTTTTAAAGAAAACACGGTCGAAGTCCAGACTCACTAATGCATCCTAACAAACTCGATAAGACACACTAATGCAAATTTTCTGGTTCTCTAAGACCAACGCTCGGATACCAACTGAAATGTCCCGTTCTTATTGATTAAAAACGTTCCATATTAATTGATTTCGTTGCGAGGTTTTGACCTCTATATGAGACGTTTTTCAAAGACTGCATTCATTTTTAAAACAAACCATAACCTTTATTTCATAAATAAAGGTTTAAAAAGCTTTACGTAGATTATCAAATAATGATAATCTAAAATATCCTGTTTACACACGACCATTACATAATGGTTTACAATACAAATATGTTACATCGAAATCAGTTTCTTGAATGCAGTTTTTACACAATATCATACAAACATGGACTCCAAATCTTGTCCTTATTTTAGTATGCAACAGCGGAAGCTCTTAATATTCACCTGAGAATAAACATGCTTTAAACGTCAACAAAAAATGTTGGTGAGTTATAGGTTTAACCTATATATATCAAATCGTAACAATAGACCACAAGATTTCATATTTCAATACACATCCCATACATAGAGATAAAAATCATTCATATGGTGAACACCTGGTAACCGACATTAACAAGATGCATATATAAGAATATCCCCATCATTCAAGGACACCCTTCGGATATGATATAAATTTCGAAGTACTAAAGCATCCGGTACTTTGGATGGGGTTTGTTAGGCCCAATAGATCTATCTTTAGGATTCGCGTCAATTAGGGTGTCTGTTCCCTAATTCTTAGATTACCAGACTTAATAAAAAAAGGGCATATTCGATTTCGATAATTCAACCATAGAATGTAGTTCCACGTACTTGTGTCTATTTTGTAAATCATTTATAAAACCTGCATGTATTCTCATCCCAAAAATATTAGATTTTAAAAGTGGGACTATAACTCACTTTCACAGATTTTTACTTCGTCGGGAAGTAAAACTTGGCCACTGGTTGATTCACGAACCTATAACAATATATACATATATATCAAAGTATGTTCAAAATATATTTACAACACTTTTAATATATTTTGATGTTTTAAGTTTATTAAGTCAGCTGTCCTCGTTAGTACCCTACAACTAGTTGTCCACAATTAGATGTACAGAAATAAATCGATAAATATTATCTTGAATCAATCCACGACCCAGTGTATACGTATCTCAGTATTGATCACAACTCAAACTATATATATTTTGGAATCAACCTCAACCCTGTATAGCTAACTCCAACATTCACATATAGAGTGTCTATGGTTGTTCCGAAATATATATAGATGTGTCGACATGATAGGTCGAAACATTGTATACATGTCTATGGTATCTCAAGATTACATAATATAGAATACAAGTTGATTAAGTTATGGTTGGAATAGATTTGTTACAAATTTTCACGTAGCTAAAATGAGAAAAATTATCCAATCTTGTTTTACCCATAACTTCTTCATTTTAAATCCGTTTTGAGTGAATCAAATTGCTACGATTTCATATTGAACTCTATTTTATGAATCTAAACAGAAAAAGTATAGGTTTATAGTCGGAAAAATAAGTTACAAGTCGTTTTTGTAAAGGTAGTCATTTCAGTCGAAAGAACGACGTCTAGATGACCATTTTAGAAAACATACTTCCACTTTGAGTTTAACCATAATTTTTGGATATAGTTTCATGTTCATAATAAAAATCATTTTCTCAGAATAACAACTTTTAAATCAAAGTTTATCATAGTTTTTAATTAACTAACCCAAAACAGCCCGCGGTGTTACTACGACGGCGTAAATCCGGTTTTACGGTGTTTTTCGTGTCTCCAGGTTTTAAATCATTAAGTTAGCATATCATATAGATATAGAACATGTGTTTAGTTGATTTTAAAAGTCAAGTTAGAAGGATTAACTTTTGTTTGCGAACAAGTTTAGAATTAACTAAACTATGTTCTAGTGATTACAAGTTTAAACCTTCGAATAAGATAGCTTTATATGTATGAATTGATTGATGTTATGAACATCATTACTACCTTAAGTTCCTTGGATAAACCTACTGGAAAAGTGAAAAATGGATCTAGCTTCAACGGATCCTTGGATGGCTCGAAGTTCTTGAAGCAGAATCATGACACGAAAACAAGTTCAAGTAAGATCATCACTTGAAATAAGATTGTTATAGTTATAGAAATTGAACCAAAGTTTGAATATGATTATTACCTTGTATTAGAATGATAACCTACTGTAAGAAACAAAGATTTCTTGAGGTTGGATGATCACCTTACAAGATTGGAAGTGAGCTAGCAAACTTGAAAGTATTCTTGATTTTATGTAACTAGAACTTGTAGAATATATGAAGAACACTTAGAATTTGAAGATAGAACTTGAGAGAGATCAATTAGATGAAGAAAATTGAAGAATGAAAGTGTTTGTAGGTGTTTTTGGTCGTTGGTGTATGGATTAGATATAAAGGATATGTAATTTTGTTTTCATGTAAATAAGTCATGAATGATTACTCATATTTTTGTAATTTTATGAGATATTTCATGCTAGTTGCCAAATGATGGTTCCCACATGTGTTAGGTGACTCACATGGGCTGCTAAGAGCTGATCATTGGAGTGTATATACCAATAGTACATACATCTAAAAGCTGTGTATTGTACGAGTACGAATACGGGTGCATACGAGTAGAATTGTTGATGAAACTGAACGAGGATGTAATTGTAAGCATTTTTGTTAAGTAGAAGTATTTTGATAAGTGTATTGAAGTCTTTCAAAAGTGTATAAATACATATTAAAACACTACATGTATATACATTTTAACTGAGTCGTTAAGTCATCGTTAGTCGTTACATGTAAGTGTTGTTTTGAAACCTTTAGGTTAACGATCTTGTTAAATGTTGTTAACCCAATGTTTATAATATCAAATGAGATTTTAAATTATTATATTATCATGATATTATCATGTATGAATATCTCTTAATATGATATATATACATTAAATGTCTTTACAACGATAATCGTTACATATATGTCTCGTTTAAAAATCATTGAGTTAGTAGTCTTGTTTTTACATATGTAGTTCATTGTTAATACACTTAATGACATGTTTACTTATCATAGTATCATATTAACTATATATATATCCATATATATGTCATCATATAGTTTTTACAAGTTTTAACGTTCGTGAATCACCGGTCAACTTGGGTGGTCAATTGTCTATATGAAACCTATTTCAATTAATCAAGTCTTAACAAGTTTGATTGCTTAACATGTTGGAAACATTTAATCATGTAAATATCAATCTCAATTAATATATATAAACATGGAAAAGTTCGGGTCACTACAAATGTGTCAATTAACGAGAACTAGCCAAATGTTAGTGGAGTTTTCTGTTCGACTTTCTATATAAACGTTAACTAGTTAACCTTCCTATTATTTAGAGTGAAAGTGAAACTTTGGGAATATAGTTATATTATTTAGAAAGTTTAAGGAAAACAAACTAAACGTTGACGCATAAGGAAATTATATTTTTTTTTAAAGTATAAACGTTATAGGATATAATATTATAAACGATCTTCAAATATACTTTGAAATATAATTAAAATCTAAATATTTTATTAAAGTATTTCAAACCTATATATTATAAATATATTTTAATTTATTCAAAAGACGTTTTGGTTTAAGTTAATGTTATTAAGTATACTTTGATAACTAACGGGGGTATGAATTATAAAAGTAAATGACCAAAACACTCAAAAGATTAAGTTACACTCCGAGTGGGTTAGTTTTTAATTAATTTAAGTCTAGTTATTAATAAAGGTACATGACACAAAACGTTTAATTTAAAATAAAATATTTTGACAAACAACGAGACTTTGATTTATATAAGGAAATGACCACAACGCTCAACTTTATAAGTTATATTTTTATAAAGGTAATTTATTGTTAAGTAAGTCTAATTTTTGTAAAAGGTACACGTCGCGTAACGTAAAAGGCTAGTTTTCTAAACGTACGAAAGTGCGCCCGAAAAACCGAAAGTGGTACATGAGTAGTGAGACCACGTCCGTGTCATTTTTGTAAAAATTATATTTTTACCATAAACGTAAATATAATATAATATTTAATTAATTCTAAAGATTAAATATAATAAATATTAAATAAACATATAAAGTTAACTAGTTTTAACGTATGGTGTATGATATGAAAACGTGGTGTCGACTAAAATGAAATGCGTACCAGCTGTTTTTGATTGATCATGCGATGGCTGGACAGGCTCAATTATAAAAGCTTCATAGAATTCGGGGTAGACACACACACATTCACATATTACTCCCTTTGATATTTATATTTATATTATTATTAAGATTAATATTATTATTATTATTATTATTATTAGTATTATTGGGAGCGATATTATTATGTATTATACATAAAATATTACGATGAGGTCATGAACGGGTAATTTCAAAACTAGTGTTCGAGTAGGATAGGGCTAAGGAAATTATGGGTTATAGCTATGGAGGTGATGGGTATGGTTCATGGGTATGCTCATGAGGTCAATCTAGTGTTTATCGTCTCCATTGCGTCTACGTACCTTTCCTCCAATATTGAACCTCAATATTGATACGTGAGTACTCCTAATTTAATTTTTACATACTAATAGTGTATCCCTGACTAGTGCTCGAGAAAATAGGATTATGCTTATTTGTACATTTGATATTGCCCTTAGATAGGTTATGTTGAATCTTAAAGGTTGTTATACTAGGGATGAAATAAGGTATAAGATATGCATGTCATTGGAAAGCTAGCGAAAAATTAAGAACTTTTCATTTAGATATCGAATGAATTCGATGAACGGTTAGAAAGTTATGAATTAAACAATTAATTTCGTAATTAAAAATGCTGTTAATAATTAGTGAACTAATTTTCTGGGTAATAAAAAGTGGTTATTTGGATTCTACTCGTCGAGTAGATGAATTTTCATATAAAGCACGTCTCGTTTCGTTGAACGGTTGTCAAGTTATGGATAAAAGAAGTTTTGTAAATTTTGATGAAACGTCGATACGGAAACTGAAATTCTCGATGATCTGCGTTGTTTCAGATTAAAACAAAAATACCACTGAATTCTTTGCTGTAAGGTCTAACAAACGACTCTGGCCGTTTGTCAATTTGAGTCTCGACGATTTTTCTAAAAATCGTCAATGTTGACTGTTTGATCACATTTTAAAATTCTAAAAAGAGCTGAAACTTTTTATTAAAAATGTCAGTTTTGTATCAGTTGTCATGGTCGGCCTGATGTATGTTTACTTTTACCAAAAATCATGTTATATCTTTGTGGTAACGAGAATTTGAAGGCTTTGACCGTTTGTCAATCCGAGTTTCGAGGAATTTTCTAAAAATCTCCAAAGTAGGCTACTCGGTCACTTTTGTAAATTTTATTAAAGCTGAAAAATTAACTTTGAAACGCCGAAACCGCGTTGGCAACTACGAGTTGTCTAGTTTTAGTTTACTTCTGTAAAATTTATGCTTAATCTTTTTGGTAATGTGTAACTTTTATCCTTGGACCGTTTATCAATCGGAGTTCCGATAATTTTTCTAAAAATCGCTGAAGTGGTCGTTTAGTCATGTTTGACCGAAAAATCTTTTTTTTTGTATAAGTTATTGTATTTTTGTATGCGACCTCGTTTTTACTTTAACCTTTGACTTTTGACCTAACTGAGCATGGGTAATATAACATGTTACTATACTGTTGAGTCAGACTCGAGCATTAGGATTGTGGTACACTATGACTTGGCCTAAATTGTTAGACAAATATTGACCGTCATATAAATATATATAATTAATATAGGTTCGTGAATCCGAGGCCAACCCTACACTTGTTCAATGATGTTATATGTATTTTTACTACAAAATACAGTATGGTGAGTTTCATTTGCCTTTTTACCCTTTATATTTTTGGGCTGAGAATACATGCGCAATTTTTATAAATGATTTACAAAATAGACACAAGTACATGAAACTACATTCTATGGTTGAATTATCGAAATCGAATATGCCCCTTTTTATTAAGTCTGGTAATCTAAGAATTAGGGAACAGACACCTTAATTGACGCGAATCCTAAAGATAGATCTATCGGGCCCAACAAGCCCCATCCAAAGTACCGGATGCTTTAGTACTTCGAAATTTATATCATGTCCGAAGGAGGATCCCGGAATGATGGGGATATTCTATATGCATATTGTTAATGTCGGTTACCAGGTGTTCAATCCATATGAATGATATTTTTGTCTCTATGCATGGGACGTTTATTTATGAGAATTGGAAATATGAAATCTTGTGGTCTATTAAAATGATGAAAATGAAATGATTACTATAAACTGATGAACTCACCAACCTTTTGGTTGACACTTGAAAGCATGTTTATTCTCAGGTTTGAAAGAGATCTTCCGCTGTGCATTAGCTCATTTTAAAGATATTACTTGGAGTCATTCATGACATATTTCAAAAGACGTTGCATTCGAGTCGTTGAAGTTCATTAAAGATTATTATTAAGTAAATGACAGATTAGGTCATTTATAGTTTGGATATTATGAAATGGTATGCATACATGTCAACTTTCGATGTAATGAAAGATTGTCTTTTAAAAATGAATGCAATGTTTGTAAAATGTATCATTTAGAGGTCAAGTACCTCGCGATGTAATCATATGTTATTGTATCCGTCCCTATGGATTGGGTCGGGTCGTCTCATGTGGTATCAGAGCGGTGGTCTTAGCGAACCAGGTCTGCATTAGTGTGTCTAACTGATAAGTCGTTAGGACGCATTAGTGAGTCTGGACTTCGACCGTGTCTGCATGTCAAAAGTTTTTGCTTATCATTTGTGTAAAAAAAAAAAAAAAAATCACTTAATTATCATCCTTAAGACTAGACGCGTTTTCCTGCATTTATTACATAATAGTGTATAGACGAATTCTTGTCTTAGCATATCTATCACTGTGAACTTTGACTAACATCTTTCAAAGATTATCCGAAATCTATGGGATTTTGGTATTATATATACATATGTAAATTATGTATTGAGGAATACCAAATCTAAATTCTACAATCTATTTCATACCAAAAATTCTTTCTTTGATCATCTGAGATGGATCCCTCAACCATTTCGAATTCCTCAGATTACGACAACTATTCCGATATGGAGTTGCATCCGAGCTCTGACAACAGTGTGACCGGAATGGATCAACCAATCAGCCATCATCTATTCTGGATGAAATGGGGATGGGTTCGTAGCCTCCTCAATTATTGGAGACAAGAAGAAGGTGATCCTTTCCATCCACCAAATTGCCCTATTGGCGATGAACCTGAAGCACTTACCGGCGAACCTATTCGTGAAACCATTTTCTCTCTCATTTCCAGAGTATCTCGTCACGATTATATCCTACATCAAATCCTAGATTTTATTTATCCGCTCGTCCCAACCGACAATCATCCCGGTGTACTAGCAGAAGTTAACGAACTTCGTGCACGCATGACGGCTTTGGAGCTTATGGTGCAAGGATTACAAACACCATCAGCAGCACCGGTAGCATAATCAGTACCGCCAGTAACATCAACATCGCAAACCTCAATACTCTAGACATCAGCAGCATCACCGGCATCAACGGTATCATCATCATTAACACCAACAGTACCATTACCATCATCAACAATCACATTCGCATCACACGCCTCAACATCATAATCTATACCTCGGATATCAACATCACATGCATCATAGATACCAAGGAGTACCAACAACAACAAACGATGAAGTATTGATTCATAACTTCATCGAAGGAATATTCTACGGCGATTATGTAATCTCTAAAGTCTTAGAGATTATCTATTTCCACCCTAACCCTAAATCAGATGAGTGAACCAAAATGAGTCAAGGAAGAATCGAAACCCTAACAAGGATGGTGCGCGATTTACTTGTTATACAAGCATCACTAGCAATTACCGGAAGTATCATCAGCAACAACAGTACCGTTAGCATCACCAGTATAGCCAGTAACGTCAGCATCGTCAGAATCAGCAACACCTATGACATCACAAATCCCATCAGTTCAAGAATCACCGTGGAAATCGTTACCAATCAACAACGAATATGTTGTATCAATGAGTTATATAGTATTAACTCATTCCTTCTGAAGAATTGTTATATATTTTATATATATATGAATTCTGGAATTATAATAAATCTTTTTGTACTAAGCTATTAAATATGAATTGAAAAAGAGTAGATACTACTCGTTTAAATTCATATTACTAATATCTTATGATGTACCTCCTTCATTAACAACTTAATCATCGTTAACCACAATCTCTGTTTCAATCTAATGAACTCCAGTTCATAATAAATCAAGTGTATCATTCAATAACATGTTTGATTATACACTTTCATCTTCGATATACCCGAAATTTACGGGAAAACAATATTCGTATCTTGTGAAGTTAGCAAGAGTTCTATGAGCATCAGCATGATTCACTAAGAAAATACATATAAACATTGAAGCATTGATTACATTTCGCAAAGATTATGTAATCTCTAATGTTTTAGAGAAAATTCATTTCTAATTCAATCCGAAAATCAAATGAGCCTAGTATGATATTAACTCATTGAATCTGTACTACATCTGAAGAAAATATACCCACATATATTTTCATAAAGATTGTAATGAGAATTCTTGTTCAAAATATTATTTGTGAATTTTTTTTTTAACGGGTAGGTAATACCCGAGAGATATATAAAATCACAATTAATATGTTACATTCTTCAATTCTGATTCAATAATCATCAACTAAACCAATTTACATTCTTCTATAGAAATCAAAACAACCATACTCATTCGAATCTAATTACATATTCTGATTTTGGGAATTTCAGAATTCAACTTGAGATACAACCAAAATCATCACTCTTAGATCTTTACATTTTTTCAAAGCTATACTTTGACTTCAAAACTGTGATAGAACATCACTTTTAATCATAACACACAAGATGGATATGAAAAATCATTCGGAATTTAGGACGACTTCATCATTTGGATATTGACTATGACAATCTGCAATTAAATTCCTTCGAAATTCTAGAAGACACATCAAATAATAAACAATTGAGATGATGATCCAACCGCACATCACCCGAAGTCTTGTACCTGAAAAGCTCTCGAAACCAAAGTTGCAGTTTAACACGTACCCGCGTCAAATTCCTTAACATTTATTAGTAAAAACAACACTTCGATTCCTTTTTAAAGTAGCCAATTTTGTCACAGCTCCAACAGGTCAACTTCGACTTTTCATTCGGACCATTCTTATTATAACCTCGATAGGTACATTTCCCATTCGTCATTGTTACTAGGGAACCCTTTATATTCTACCATGTTACCACCAGCGTTTAATCATTTAAAACACGATTCTTCTGAACCCACCTCGGATTAATAACCCGTGATTCAGATATTATAGCATTAAATGCAGAGGAAACATAAAAATGGTAGATGATCTAAACGGTCAAAAGTTTGATGATAGAAGATAGTGAGTTGGTAAAGCTCAGAAAAAGAAAGGAGTTGGTACTGAAAAACGGATTGAGCAACACAGAGGCTGAATCTGCCTTCAAAGGATCCAAATGATTCAGTGCCTGCTGAGCTCATTAACAAACACCTTACTTCTTATTCTAAACCTTCACAGACAGATATTCTTCATCATCATCATATCTTAAATGTTATAAGATATCTTCGTATCTTCCATTATACATATTCTCCATATCTTTGAAGATATTTTCACAACTATTCTTATCAAGTATCATTTATCTCTCCGTAATATCTGCAACATAAAAGAAACCGTGTTAATTTCTAAATTCTGAAAAATTCGAATATGAATGTTTTTGAAGTAGTGTTGGGAACTAATGCATGAATTAGTATAATATAATGACACTTGATCAACGTCATTATATTACAGTAATTCATGCTGAGTTTCTAATGGATGTGATGATTCACAGGACATACCGTCATCATGTACCATTTACACGACTCTTACATTCTATCTAATCTCCAAATATATCAAGAAAATATTTCTTAATGATTCGGTCTTTTTCAGGGTATTTTGGTAATTTAACAAATCAGGATTTACCATTACCCTTTCCTTCTTAGAACAATTACTATATTCCTTCTTAAATCCATACATATGAATTCCGGACCATTACGATGTGATGACCCGGAAATTTTCGAACAAATTTAAACTTTAATCTTTATATATATATCCGACACGATAAGCAAAATCTGTAATGTTGAGTCCCAAAAGTTTTGAAAACTATATTCATATAATCAATTACCCTTTGACCATGCCAAACGATTCACGAACAATTATGTGTAAATAAATATATATGTATATATACATGTGTGATTATTAAATTGAGATATATTAGTAAAACATTGGACGGATTAGTTAATATGAAAATAAGCTATGAGATCTAATTTATGAACTTGGAAATGCTATCAAGGTATTGAATGAATAATACTTTATATGAACGTATTTGTTCGATGTAAGTTTATCGACGAGATTAAGAGATAATATCAAATGATTGAATTATCAGATACATTGAATTATGATTTCGAGTCTCTGTTATGAGGCCCACTTTGAATTAGAAAACTCTTACTTTTAACGGTATTCGGAATAAATGGTAAAGTGATTTACAAGTAAGAACAAAGTATCACTTATTGGGAGTTAGACAAAACTTAGTGGAGAATTGAATTTCATAATACTCGATTGATCATATAAAAGGAATAATTGGGATAAGATTCGTTGACTAGATAAACCCATTTGATATGTTATATTTTGATTTATTATTTAGAAAGTTAAAAAAAATTAAACTAAGCTTTTACGCATAAAAGAATGAAATCAAATTAAGTTTTAAAGCATAAACGTTATAGGATTTTCGATTATGTAAATGATCTTAAATTATATAATTAGTTTTGAAAGGATAACTAGTATGTTATTAGATAAATATTTCAAAAATATGTATAAGATTATAAATTTAAATTTGTCACAAAATGTTTTGATTTTAAACTAATATTAATAAATAGGCTTTGATAAATAACAAGATTATGAATTATATAAGGAAATGATCAAAACACTCAAAAGATTAAGTTACACTTTGAGTGGGTTAGTTTTTAATTAATTTAAGTCTAGTTATTAATAAAGGTACATGTCACAAAACGTTTAATTTAAAATAAAATATTGTGACAAACAACGAGACTTTAATTTATAAAAGGAAATGACCACAACACTCAATTTTATAAGTTATATTTTTATAAAGGTAATTTATTGTTGAGTAAGTCTAATTTTTTGTAAAAGGTACACGTCACGTAACGTAAAAGGCTAGTTTTCTAAACGTACGAAAGTGCACCCGAAAAACCGAAAGTGGTACATGAGTCGTGAGACCACGACCGTGTCATTTTTGTAAAAATTATATTTTTACCATGAGCGTAAATATAATATAATATTTAATTAATTCTAAAGATTAAATATATTATATATTAATTAATATATAAAACCTATTACTACACGTTCTTTATGTTAATGAAAAAGTGTCGGCAACAAATTTTTAGTGCATATGAGCTGGGTTTGGTGAGGCCACATTATAAAGGTTGATCATTCTGGCCGATTTTTTTTTATATCATCTATCTATCTACTCTCTAAATCTATATGTATATATATTTATATATTATTATTATTATTATTATTATTATTAATCTTATAGTTAGGAGTATTAATATTAGTAGTAATATTATTAGTATTATACATAAAATATTACGACGAGGTCATGAGCGGGTCATTTCAAAACAAGTTTTATGAGTATGATAGGGCTAAGGAAATTATGGGTTATAGCTATGGAGGTGATGGGTATGGTCCATGGGTATGCTCTTGAGGTCAATTTAGTGTTTGTCATCTCCGTTGCGTCTACGTACCTTTCCTACAATATTGAATCTCAATATTGATACGTGAGTACTCATAATTTTTTTTTTATATACTAATAGTGTATCCCTGACTAGTGCTCGAGAATATAGGATTGTGCATGCCTGTATATTTGATATTGCCCTTAGATAAGTTATGTTGAATCTTAAAGGTGGTTATACTAGGGATGAAATAAGATATAAGATATGCATGTCATTGGAAAGCTAGCGAAAAATTAAGAACTTTTCGTTTAGATATCGAATGGATTCAATGAACGGTTAGAAAGTTATGAATTAAACAATCAATTTCGTAATTAAAATTTCTGATATTAATTAGTGAACTAATTTTCTGGGTTATAAAAAGTGGTTATTTGAATTCTACTCGTCGAGTAGATGAATTTTCATATAAAGCACGTCTCGTTTCGTTGAACGGTTGTCAAGTTATGGACAAAAGAAGTTTTGTAAATTTTGATGAAATGTTGAAACGGAAACTGAAATTCTCGCTGACCTGCGTTGTTTCAGATTAAAACAAAAATAACACTAAATTCTTTGCTGTAAGGTCTAACAAACGACTCTGGCCGTTTGTCAATTCGAGTCTCGACGATTTTTCTAAAAATCGTCAAAGTTGACTGTTTGGTCACATTTTAAAATTCTAAAAAGAGCTGGAACTTTTTATTAAAAATGTCAGTTTTGTATCAGTTGCCATGGTCGACCTGATGTGTGTTTACTTTTGCCAAAAATCATGTTATATCTTTGTGGTAACGAGAATTTGAAGGCTTTGACCGCTTGTCAATCCGAGTTTCGAGGAATTTTCTAAAAATCTCCAAAGTAGGCTACTCGGTCACTTTTGTAAATTTATTAAAGCTGAAAAATTAACTTTGAAACGCCGAAACCGCGTTGGCAACTACGAGTTGTCTAGATTTAGTTTACTTCTGTAAAAATTTATGATTAATCTTTTTGGTAATGCGTAACTTTTATCTTTGGCCGTTTATCAATCGGAGTTTCGATAATTTTTCTAAAAATCGCTGAAGTGGTCGTTTAGTCATGTTTGACCGAAAAAAATCATTTTTGTATAAGTTATTGTATTTTTGCATGCGACCTCGTTTTTACTTTAACCTTTGACTTTTGACCTTGAACTTTGACTTTTCCCGTTAACTTTTCAGTTAATTTTTTCGTGTTGACTTTCTCTAAATACTAAAATACTATTTTATGATTATGATACCATTTGTGTTACGTTGTTTCACACGTCACCTTTTACTAGAATTTTAAATGAGCATGGGTAATATAACATGTTACTATACTGTTGAGTCAGACTCGAGCATTAGGATTGTGGTACACTATGACTTGGCCTAAATTGTTAGACAAATATTGACCGTCATATAAATATATATAATTAATATAGGTTCGTGAATCCAAGGCCAACCTTACACTTGTTCGATGATGTTATATGTATTTTTACTACAAAATACAGTATGGTGAGTTTCATTTGCCTTTTTTTCCCTTTATATTTTTGGGACTGAGAATACATGCGCTTTTATAAATGTTTGACGAAATAGACACAAGTAATTGAAACTACATTCTATGGTTGAATTATCGAAATCGAATATGCCCCTTTTTATTAAAGTCTGGTAATCTAAGAATTAGGGAACAGACACCCTAATTGACGCGAATCCTAAAGATAGATCTATTGGGCCTAACAAACCCCATCCAAAGTACCGGATGCTTTAGTACTTCGAAATTTATATCATGTCCGAAGGAGGATCCCGGAATGATAGGGGATATTCTTATATGTATCTAGTTAATGTCGGTTACCATGTAGTGACCCGAACTTTTCCATGTTTATATATATTAATTGAGATTGATATTTACATGATTAAATGTTTCCAACATGTTAAGCAATCAAACTTGTTAAGACTTGATTAATTGAAATAGGTTTCATATAGACAATTGACCACCCAAGTTGACCGGTGATTCACGAACGTTAAAACTTGTAAAAACTATATGATGACATATATATGGTTATATATATAGTTAACATGATATTATGATAAGTAAACATATCATTAATTATATTAACAATGAACTACATATGTAAAAACAAGACTACTAACTTAATGATTTTGAAACGAGACATATATGTAACGATTATCGTTGTAACGACATTTAATGTATATATATCATATTAAGAGATATTTGTACATCATAATATCATGATAATATAATAATTTAAAATCTCTTTTGATATTATAAACATTGGGTTAACAACATTTAACAAGATCGTTAACCTAAAGGTTTCAAAACAACATTTACATGTAACGACTAACGATGACTTAACGACTCAGTTAAAATGTATATACATGTAGTGTTTTAATATGTATTTATACACTTTTTAAAGACTTCAATACACTTATCAAAATACTTCTACTTAACAAAAATGCTTACAATTACATCCTCGTTCAGTTTCATCAACAATTCTACTCGTATGCACCCGTATTCGTACTCGTACAATACACAGCTTTTAGATGTATGTACTATTGGTATATACACTCCAATGATCAGCTCTTAGCATCCCATGTGAGTCACCTAACACATGTGGGAACCATCATTTGGCAACTAGCATGAAATATCTCATAAAATTACAAAAATATGAGTAATCATTCATGACTTATTTACATGAAAACAAAATTACATATCCTTTATATCTAATCCATACACCAACGACCAAAAACACCTACAAACACTTTCATTCTTCAATTTTCTTCATCTAATTGATCTCTCTCAAGTTCTATCTTCAAGTTCTAAGTGTTCTTCATAAATTCCAAAAGTTCTAGTTTCATAAAATCAAGAATACTTTCAAGTTTGCTAGCTCACTTCCAATCTTGTAAGGTGATCATCCAACCTCAAGAAATCTTTGTTTCTTACAGTAGGTTATCATTCTAATACAAGGTAATAATCATATTCAAACTTTGGTTCAATTTCTATAACTATAACAATCTTATTTCAAGTGATGATCTTACTTGAACTTGTTTTCGTGTCATGATTCTGCTTCAAGAACTTCGAGCCATCCAAGGATCCATTGAAGCTAGATCCATTTTTCTCTTTTCCAGTAGGTTTATCCAAGGAACTTAAGGTAGTAATGATGTTCATAACATCGTTCGATTCATACATATAAAGCTATCTTATTCGAAGGTTTAAACTTGTAATCACTAGAACATAGTTTAGTTAATTCTAAACTTGTTCGCAAACAAAAGTTAATCCTTCTAACTTGACTTTTAAAATCAACTAAACACATGTTCTATATCTATATGATATGCTAACTTAATGATTTAAAACCTGGAAACACGAAAAACACCGTAAAACCGGATTTACGCCGTCGTAGTAACACCGCGGGCTGTTTTGGGTTAGTTTATTAAAAACTATGATAAACTTTGATTTAAAAGTTGTTATTCTGAGAAAATGATTTTTATTATGAACATGAAACTATATCCAAAAATTATGGTTAAACTCAAAGTGGAAGTATGTTTTCTAAAATGGTCATCTAGACGTCGTTCTTTCGACTGAAATGACTACCTTTACAAAAACGACTTGTAACTTATTTTTCCAACTATAAACCTATACTTTTCTGTTTAGATTCATAAAATAGAGTTCAATATGAAACCATAGCAATTTGATTCACTCAAAACGGATTTAAAATGAAGAAGTTATGGGTAAAACAAGATTGGATAATTTTTCTCATTTTAGCTACGTGAAAATTGGTAACAAATCTATTCCAACCATAACTTAATCAACTTGTATTGTATATTATGTAATCTTGAGATACCATAGACACGTATACAATGTTTCGACCTATCATGTCGACACATCTATATATATTTCGGAACAACCATAGACACTCTATATGTGAATGTTGGAGTTAGCTATACAGGGTTGAGGTTGATTCCAAAATATATATAGTTTGAGTTGTGATCAATACTGAGATACGTATACACTGGGTCGTGGATTGATTCAAGATAATATTTATCGATTTATTTCTGTACATCTAACTGTGGACAACTAGTTGTAGGTTACTAACGAGGACAGCTGACTTAATAAACTTAAAACATCAAAATATATTAAAAGTGTTGTAAATATATTTTTGAACATACTTTGATATATATGTATATATTGTTATAGGTTCGTGAATCAACCAGTGGCCAAGTCTTACTTCCCGACGAAGTAAAAATCTGTGAAAGTGAGTTATAGTCCCACTTTTAAAATCTAATATTTTTGGGATGAGAATACATGCAGGTTTTATAAATGATTTACAAAATAGACACAAGTACGTGAAACTACATTCTATGGTTGAATTATCGAAATCGAATATGCCCCTTTTTATTAAGTCTGGTAATCTAAGAATTAGGGAACAGACACCCTAATTGACGCGAATCCTAAAGATAGATCTATTGGGCCTAACAAACCCCATCCAAAGTACCGGATGCTTTAGTACTTCGAAATTTATATCATATCCGAAGGGTGTCCCGGAATGATGGGGATATTCTTATATATGCATCTTGTTATTGTCGGTTACCAGGTGTTCACCATATGAATGATTTTTATCTCTATGTATGGGATGTGTATTGAAATATGAAATCTTGTGGTCTATTGTTACGATTTGATATATATAGGTTAAACCTATAACTCACCAACATTTTTGTTGACGTTTAAAGCATGTTTATTCTCAGGTGAATATTAAGAGCTTCCGCTGTTGCATACTAAAATAAGGACAAGATTTGGAGTCCATGTTTGTATGATATTATGTAAAAACTGCATTCAAGAAACTGAATTCGATGTAACATATTTGTATTGTAAACCATTATGTAATGGTCGTGTGTAAACAGGATATTTTAGATTATCATTATTTGATAATCTACGTAAAGCTTTTTAAACCTTTATTTATGAAATAAAGGTTATGGTTTGTTTTAAAAATGAATGCAGTCTTTGAAAAACGTCTCATATAGAGGTCAAAACCTCGCAACGAAATCAATTAATATGGAACGTTTTTAATCAATAAGAACGGGACATTTCAGTTGGTATCCGAGCGTTGGTCTTAGAGAACCAGAAAATTTGCATTAGTGTGTCTTATCGAGTTTGTTAGGATGCATTAGTGAGTCTGGACTTCGACCGTGTTTTCTTTAAAAATGATTGCTTAACATTTCTGTTGGAAACTATATATTTTTAACATATGAATATTATGTGATATATTAATCTCTTAACGTGTTTGATATTATGTGATAGATGTCTACCTCTAGAACAAGTCCCATTGACTCACCTAATAATAATGAAGAGTCAAATGTAAATTGGAATGATTTGTGGACTGATTCACAAGTTCCCGAAGAGGAACCGGAAGAAGAGTCGGAACCGGAAGAAGAATCGGAACCGGATGAAGAAATAGAACCGGTGGGGGAAATAATAAAACGGTTAAGTAAAAGAAAATCCTCAACCAACCGACCAAAGTTAATTATGGTCAATGGTGTTTCCGCCAAGGAAGCAAAATATTGGGAGGATTACCAATTCTCCGATGAATCGGATTCCGACGAGAATTCCGATGATGTTATAGAAATTACCCCAACTGAATTTAAAAAGGCAAAAGAAAATAATAAGGGAAAGGGCATAAAAATAGAGAAATCTAATTCCAACCCCGATGAACTTTATATGTATCGTCAACCCCCGAAGTCCTTAAGTTGTAACAATGACCCGGGAACCTCTAAACCACCAGGTTTTTCTAAACCAATGTGGACAACGACGGCTCGTATTAGGGGAACATCATATATCCCTAGAAACTTGGCAAAACGAACCAAAACCGAAGAAGAAGAAACGAGCGAGTCGGAATAAGATAGTTGTATTCGTGTGGTGTAATATATGGAATATAGTGTTCTTATGCTTTATGATATATGTAAAAATTGCTTGTATTAATAAGTATTTTTTTTTATGAAACTAACTCTTGTCTATTTTACAGTTTAAAAACACAAAATGGATAGACAACCCAATATTTTAAGAGACCTACCCGGAGACATGATTGATGAAATCTTGTCTAGAGTCGGCCAGAATTCTTCGGCACAACTATTTAAGGCGAGATCAGTTTGTAAGACATTTGAAGAACGTTCCAAGAATGTCTTGGTTTATAAGAGACTTTCGTTTGAAAGATGGGGGATATCACATTGGGAAACCCATAAGTTACGATGTGTTTACTTTGACGCATATATTGCGGGGAACCCAAATGCTATTTTACGCAACGGGTTAAGAAATTATTTTGACTCAATATATCCGAATATTGGACTTCGTGATTTAGAAAAAGCGGCTAACATGCAACATAAAGAAGCATGTTATGCTTACGGATTAGTAATGTTCGCTTCTCACCAAAGTGAGAACAAGAACATCGGGCTACAACTATTAAACAAAACGTTTCCACAAGTGACGGAGTCGGTAATTGGGGTAAGAAATGAGGTTTTTAGATTATTACGGGACTGTTGGACATTACGTAACCCTCGTCCCTTTGATGACGTTACAACACGCTGTCTTATCAACGGCCATAACGGTTATGTTGCACAAGACCAAGGATGGGAAGTAGTCCTAGTAAAACCAGAATGCATGACTTGTTTCTGGACGTATGAATTACGTGTCTTTATTGCCTTTGCCGAACGACTTGTGTACTAGCTAGAATTGTCTTCACAACTATCTTGTATCAAAGTTATTGTGTGCTATATTTCATGCTTTATGTAAAATAAGCGGTATTGTAAGTTTGTAAAATATTGTATAAAAGTTTGAACGCGAAATATTATTACAATCAGTTTTTCATATAGAATTGTAGTAGTTGAATTGTATATTAGCTACTAAGTATGAACTTAACGGGTAGGTACTACCCGAATTTAAACTTATAAAACGCTAATATGAAGAAAAAGCTTTTATAAATGAGTTCATATTATGCTACGAAATACTATTAACTACTCTTAATATTCTGTATGATTAACTTGTTCCATTTAACTATTTTGAAGGAAATGGCACCGACTACTCGACACACCGTGAATATGAATGAAGAGGAATTCCGTACTTTTCTAGCTTCAAACATAGCCGCAGTACAGGCTGCGCTACATACCAACAATAACCTTGGATCTAGCAGTACAGGAAATCGTGTAGGATGCACCTACAAAGAATTCACTGCCTGCAAACCTTTGGAATTTGATGGAACCGAAGGACCGATCGGATTGAAACGGTGGACCGAGAAGGTTGAATCGGTGTTTGCCATAAGTAAGTGTACTGAAGAGGACAAAGTGAAGTACGCTACGCATACCTTCACAGGTTCTGCGTTAACATGGTGGAATACCTATCTAGAGCAAGTGGGACAAGATGATGCGTACGCACTACCGTGGTCAGCATTCAAGCACTTGATGAACGAGAAGTACCGTCCCAGAACCGAGGTCAATAAGCTCAAGACAGAACTTAGAGGGTTACGAACCCAAGGATTTGATATTACCACGTACGAAAGACGATTCACAGAATTGTGCCTATTGTGTCCGGGAGCATTCGAAGATGAGGAAGAGAAGATCGACGCGTTTGTGAAAGGATTACCGGAAAGAATCCAAGAAGATATAAGTTCACACGAGCCCGCCTCCATACAACAGGCATGTAGAATGGCTCACAAACTAGTGAACCAGATTGAAGAAAGAATTAAAGAACAGACTGCTGAAGAGGCCAATGTGAAGCAAGTCAAAAGAAAGTGGGAGGAAAACGGTGATAAGAATCACCAATACAACAACAACAGCAATTACAACAATAATCGCAACAATTATCCCAACAATCGCAACATCAATCGCAACTACAACAAACGGCCCAACAACAACAACAACAACAACAACAACAACAGCAACTACAATAATCATCCCAACAACAATAATAACCGCAACAACAACAACAACAATCAGAAGCAACTATGCCAAAGGTGTGAAAAGAATCACTCGGGGTTCTGCACCAAATTTTGCAACAAGTGTAAAAGAAATGGTCATAGCGCGGCGAAGTGTGAGGTCTACGGACCAGGGGTTAATAGAACGAAAGGAACAAATGGTGTCGGAACGAGTAATGGCGGAGCAAGTAGTGTCGGAGCAAGTTATGCCAATGTAGTTTGTTATAAATGTGGAAAACCAGGCCACATTATTAGAAATTGCCCGAACCAGGAGAACACGAATGGACAAGGCCGTGGAAGAGTTTTCAATATTAATGCGGTAGAGGCACAGGAAGACCCGGAGCTTGTTACGGGTACGTTTCTTATTGACAATAAATCTGCTTACGTTTTATTTGATTCGGGTGCGGATAGAAGCTATATGAGTAGAGATTTTTGTGCTAAATTAAGTTGTCCATTGACGCCTTTGGATAGTAAATTTTTACTCGAATTAGCAAATGGTAAATTAATTTCAGCAGATAATATATGTCGGAATCGAGAAATTAAACTGGTTAGCGAAACATTTAAGATTGATTTGATACCAGTAGAGTTAGGGAGTTTTGATGTGATAATCGGTATGGACTGGTTGAAAGAAGTGAAAGCGGAGATCGTTTGTTACAAAAATGCAATTCGCATTATACGAGAAAAAGGAAAACCCTTAATGGTGTACGGAGAAAAGGGCAACACGAAGCTACATCTTATTAGTAATTTGAAGGCACAAAAACTAATAAGAAAAGGTTGCTATGCTGTTCTAGCACACGTCGAGAAAGTACAAACTGAAGAAAAGAGCATCAATGATGTTCCCATTGCAAAAGAATTTCCCAATGTATTTCCGAAAGAATTACCGGGATTACCCCCTCATCGATCCGTTGAATTTCAAATAGATCTTATACCAGGAGCTGCACCAATAGCTCGTGCTCCTTACAGACTCGCACCCAGCGAGATGAAAGAACTGCAAAGCCAATTACAAGAACTTTTAGAGCGTGGTTTCATTCGACCAAGCACATCACCGTGGGGAGCTCCTGTTTTGTTTGTCAAGAAGAAAGATGGTACATTCAGGTTGTGTATCGACTACCGAGAGTTGAACAAACTTACCATCAAGAACCGCTACCCACTACCGAGAATCGACGACTTATTTGATCAACTACAAGGCTCGTCTGTTTATTCAAAGATTGACTTACGTTCCGGGTATCATCAAATGCGGGTGAAAGAAGATGATATTCCAAAGACTGCTTTCAGAACACGTTACGGTCATTACGAGTTTATGGTCATGCCGTTTGGTTTAACTAATGCACCAGCTGTGTTCATGGACCTTATGAACCGAGTGTGTGGACCATACCTTGACAAGTTTGTCATTGTTTTCATTGATGACATACTTATTTACTCAAAGAATGACCAAGAACACGGTGAACATTTGAGAAAGGTGTTAGAAGTATTGAGGAAGGAAGAATTGTACGCTAAGTTTTCAAAGTGTGCATTTTGGTTGGAAGAAGTTCAATTCCTCGGTCACATAGTGAACAAAGAAGGTATTAAGGTGGATCCGGCAAAGATAGAAACTGTTGAAAAGTGGGAAACCCCGAAAACTCCGAAACACATACGCCAGTTTTTAGGACTAGCTGGTTACTACAGAAGGTTCATCCAAGACTTTTCCAGAATAGCAAAACCCTTGACTGCATTAACGCATAAAGGGAAGAAATTTGAATGGAATGATGAACAAGAGAAAGCGTTTCAGTTATTGAAGAAAAAGCTAACTACGGCACCTATATTGTCATTGCCTGAAGGGAATGATTATTTTGTGATTTATTGTGACGCATCAAAGCAAGGTCTCGGTTGTGTATTAATGCAACGAACGAAGGTGATTGCTTATGCGTCTAGACAATTGAAGATTCACGAACAAAATTATACGACGCATGATTTGGAATTAGGCGCGGTTGTTTTTGCATTAAAGACTTGGAGGCACTACTTATATGGGGTCAAAAGTATTATATATACCGACCACAAAAGTCTTCAACACATATTTAATCAGAAACAACTGAATATGAGGCAGCGTAGGTGGATTGAATTATTGAATGATTACGATTTTGAGATTCGTTACCACCCGGGGAAGGCAAATGTGGTAGCCGATGCCTTGAGCAGGAAGGATAGAGAACCCATTCGAGTAAAATCTATGAATATAATGATTCATAATAACATTACTACTCAAATAAAGGAGGCGCAACAAGGAGTTTTAAAAGAGGGAAATTTAAAGGATGAAATACCCAAAGGATCGGAGAAGCATCTTAATATTCAGGAAGACGGAACCCGATATAGGGCTGAAAGGATTTGGGTACCAAAATTTGGAGATATGAGAGAAATGGTACTTAGAGAAGCTCATAAAACCAGATACTCAATACATCCTGGAACAGGGAAGATGTACAAGGATCTCAAGAAACATTTTTGGTGGCCGGGTATGAAAGCCGATGTTGCTAAATACGTAGGAGAATGTTTGACGTGTTCTAAGGTCAAAGCTGAGCATCAGAAACCATCAGGTCTACTTCAACAACCCGAAATCCCGGAATGGAAATGGGAAAACATTACCATGGATTTCATCACTAAATTGCCAAGGACTGCAAGTGGTTTTGATACTATTTGGGTAATAGTTGATCGTCTCACCAAATCAGCACACTTCCTACCAATAAGAGAAGATGACAAGATGGAGAAGTTAGCACGACTGTATTTGAAGGAAGTCGTCTCCAGACATGGAATACCAATCTCTATTATCTCTGATAGGGATGGCAGATTTATTTCAAGATTCTGGCTGACATTACAGCAAGCATTAGGAACTCGTCTAGACATGAGTACTGCCTATCATCCACAAACTGATGGGCAGAGCGAAAGGACGATACAAACGCTTGAAGACATGCTACGAGCATGTGTTATTGATTTCGGAAACAGTTGGGATCGACATCTACCGTTAGCAGAATTTTCCTACAACAACAGCTACCATTCAAGCATTGAGATGGCACCGTTTGAAGCACTTTATGGTAGAAAGTGCAGGTCTCCGATTTGTTGGAGTGAAGTGGGGGATAGACAGATTACGGGTCCGGAGATTATACAAGAAACTACCGAGAAGATCATCCAAATTCAACAACGGTTGAAAACCGCCCAAAGTCGACAAAAGAGCTACGCTGACATTAAAAGAAAAGATATAGAATTTGAAATTGGAGAGATGGTCATGCTTAAAGTTGCACCTTGGAAAGGCGTTGTTCGATTTGGTAAACGAGGGAAATTAAATCCAAGGTATATTGGACCATTCAAGATTATTGATCGTGTCGGACCAGTAGCTTACCGACTAGAGTTACCTCAACAACTCGCGGCTGTACATAACACTTTCCACGTCTCGAATTTAAAGAAATGTTTTGCTAAAGAAGATCTCACTATTCCGTTAGATGAAATCCAAATCAACGAAAAACTTCAATTCATCGAAGAACCCGTCGAAATAATGGATCGTGAGGTTAAAAGACTTAAGCAAAACAAGATACCAATTGTTAAGGTTCGATGGAATGCTCGTAGAGGACCTGAGTTCACCTGGGAGCGTGAAGATCAGATGAAGAAGAAATACCCGCATCTATTTCCAGAAGATTCGTCAACACCTTCAACAGCTTAAAATTTCGGGACGAAATTTATTTAACGGGTAGGTACTGTAGTGACCCGAACTTTTCCATGTTTATATATATTAATTGAGATTGATATTTACATGATTAAATGTTTCCAACATGTTAAGCAATCAAACTTGTTAAGACTTGATTAATTGAAATAGGTTTCATATAGACAATTGACCACCCAAGTTGACCGGTGATTCACGAACGTTAAAACTTGTAAAAACTATATGATGACATATATATGGTTATATATATAGTTAACATGATATTATGATAAGTAAACATATCATTAATTATATTAACAATGAACTACATATGTAAAAACAAGACTACTAACTTAATGATTTTGAAACGAGACATATATGTAACGATTATCGTTGTAACGACATTTAATGTATATATATCATATTAAGAGATATTTGTACATCATAATATCATGATAATATAATAATTTAAAATCTCTTTTGATATTATAAACATTGGGTTAACAACATTTAACAAGATCGTTAACCTAAAGGTTTCAAAACAACATTTACATGTAACGACTAACGATGACTTAACGACTCAGTTAAAATGTATATACATGTAGTGTTTTAATATGTATTTATACACTTTTTAAAGACTTCAATACACTTATCAAAATACTTCTACTTAACAAAAATGCTTACAATTACATCCTCGTTCAGTTTCATCAACAATTCTACTCGTATGCACCCGTATTCGTACTCGTACAATACACAGCTTTTAGATGTATGTACTATTGGTATATACACTCCAATGATCAGCTCTTAGCATCCCATGTGAGTCACCTAACACATGTGGGAACCATCATTTGGCAACTAGCATGAAATATCTCATAAAATTACAAAAATATGAGTAATCATTCATGACTTATTTACATGAAAACAAAATTACATATCCTTTATATCTAATCCATACACCAACGACCAAAAACACCTACAAACACTTTCATTCTTCAATTTTCTTCATCTAATTGATCTCTCTCAAGTTCTATCTTCAAGTTCTAAGTGTTCTTCATAAATTCCAAAAGTTCTAGTTTCATAAAATCAAGAATACTTTCAAGTTTGCTAGCTCACTTCCAATCTTGTAAGGTGATCATCCAACCTCAAGAAATCTTTGTTTCTTACAGTAGGTTATCATTCTAATACAAGGTAATAATCATATTCAAACTTTGGTTCAATTTCTATAACTATAACAATCTTATTTCAAGTGATGATCTTACTTGAACTTGTTTTCGTGTCATGATTCTGCTTCAAGAACTTCGAGCCATCCAAGGATCCATTGAAGCTAGATCCATTTTTCTCTTTTCCAGTAGGTTTATCCAAGGAACTTAAGGTAGTAATGATGTTCATAACATCGTTCGATTCATACATATAAAGCTATCTTATTCGAAGGTTTAAACTTGTAATCACTAGAACATAGTTTAGTTAATTCTAAACTTGTTCGCAAACAAAAGTTAATCCTTCTAACTTGACTTTTAAAATCAACTAAACACATGTTCTATATCTATATGATATGCTAACTTAATGATTTAAAACCTGGAAACACGAAAAACACCGTAAAACCGGATTTACGCCGTCGTAGTAACACCGCGGGCTGTTTTGGGTTAGTTTATTAAAAACTATGATAAACTTTGATTTAAAAGTTGTTATTCTGAGAAAATGATTTTTATTATGAACATGAAACTATATCCAAAAATTATGGTTAAACTCAAAGTGGAAGTATGTTTTCTAAAATGGTCATCTAGACGTCGTTCTTTCGACTGAAATGACTACCTTTACAAAAACGACTTGTAACTTATTTTTCCGACTATAAACCTATACTTTTCTGTTTAGATTCATAAAATAGAGTTCAATATGAAACCATAGCAATTTGATTCACTCAAAACGGATTTAAAATGAAGAAGTTATGGGTAAAACAAGATTGGATAATTTTTCTCATTTTAGCTACGTGAAAATTGGTAACAAATCTATTCCAACCATAACTTAATCAACTTGTATTGTATATTATGTAATCTTGAGATACCATAGACACGTATACAATGTTTCGACCTATCATGTCGACACATCTATATATATTTCGGAACAACCATAGACACTCTATATGTGAATGTTGGAGTTAGCTATACAGGGTTGAGGTTGATTCCAAAATATATATAGTTTGAGTTGTGATCAATACTGAGATACGTATACACTGGGTCGTGGATTGATTCAAGATAATATTTATCGATTTATTTCTGTACATCTAACTGTGGACAACTAGTTGTAGGTTACTAACGAGGACAGCTGACTTAATAAACTTAAAACATCAAAATATATTAAAAGTGTTGTAAATATATTTTTGAACATACTTTGATATATATGTATATATTGTTATAGGTTCGTGAATCAACCAGTGGCCAAGTCTTACTTCCCGACGAAGTAAAAATCTGTGAAAGTGAGTTATAGTCCCACTTTTAAAATCTAATATTTTTGGGATGAGAATACATGCAGGTTTTATAAATGATTTACAAAATAGACACAAGTACGTGAAACTACATTCTATGGTTGAATTATCGAAATCGAATATGCCCCTTTTTATTAAGTCTGGTAATCTAAGAATTAGGGAACAGACACCCTAATTGACGCGAATCCTAAAGATAGATCTATTGGGCCTAACAAACCCCATCCAAAGTACCGGATGCTTTAGTACTTCGAAATTTATATCATATCCGAAGGGTGTCCCGGAATGATGGGGATATTCTTATATATGCATCTTGTTATTGTCGGTTACCAGGTGTTCACCATATGAATGATTTTTATCTCTATGTATGGGATGTGTATTGAAATATGAAATCTTGTGGTCTATTGTTACGATTTGATATATATAGGTTAAACCTATAACTCACCAACATTTTTGTTGACGTTTAAAGCATGTTTATTCTCAGGTGAATATTAAGAGCTTCCGCTGTTGCATACTAAAATAAGGACAAGATTTGGAGTCCATGTTTGTATGATATTATGTAAAAACTGCATTCAAGAAACTGAATTCGATGTAACATATTTGTATTGTAAACCATTATGTAATGGTCGTGTGTAAACAGGATATTTTAGATTATCATTATTTGATAATCTACGTAAAGCTTTTTAAACCTTTATTTATGAAATAAAGGTTATGGTTTGTTTTAAAAATGAATGCAGTCTTTGAAAAACGTCTCATATAGAGGTCAAAACCTCGCAACGAAATCAATTAATATGGAACGTTTTTAATCAATAAGAACGGGACATTTCATACCAGGTGTTCACCATATGAATGATTATTTTTGTCTCTATGCATGGGACGTATATTTAAGAGAACTGGAAATGAAATTCTTGTGGTCTATAAAAATGATGAAAATAAATGATTATGATAAACTAATGAACTCACCAATCTTTTGGTTGACACTTGAAAGCATGTTTATTCTCAGGTTTGAAAGAGATCTTCCGCTGTGCATTAGCTGATTTTTAAAGATATTACTTGGAGTCATTCATGACATATTTCAAAAGACGTTGCATTCGAGTCGTTGAAGTTCATTAAAGATTATATTTATGTAGATGACAGATTAGGTCATTTATAGTTTGGATATTATGAAATGGTATGCATGCCTGTCAACTTTCGATGTAAATGAAAGCTTTTCTTTTAAAACGAATGCAATGTTTGTAAAATGTATCATATAGAGGTCAAATACCTCGCTATGTAATCATATGTTATTGTATTCGTCCTTATGGATTGGGACGGGTCATCTCATGTGGTATCAGAGCGGTGGTCTTAGCGAACCAGGTCTTGCATTAGTGTGTCTAACTGATAGTTGTTTAGATGCATTAGTGAGTCTGGACTTCGACCGTGTCTGCATGTCAAAAGTTTTGCTTATCATTTAGTCGGAAATCATCTACCTACCATCCTTAGAAATTACCTGATTATCATTCTTTAGTCTATACGCGTTTTCTTGCATTTATTGCATAATAGTGTATAGACGAAATCTTATCCTGGCATATCTGTTACTGTGAACTTTGACTGACATCTTTCAAAGTTTCTTCCGTAATTTATGGGATTTTGATAATATATATACATATGTAAATTATGTATTGAAGAATATCAAATCTAATTCCTATAATTTATTTCATAACAAAATTCTTTCCCTAATCATACAAGATGGATCCCTCAACCAGTTCGAACTCCTCAGATTTCGATAGCTATGTCGATATGGATTTCCATTCGAGCTCCGAAAACAGTGTGACCGGAATAGATCAACCAATCAGTCATCATCTATTCTGGATGAAATGGGGATGGGTTCGTAGCCTCCTCAATTATTGGAGACAAGAAGAAGGTGATCCTTTTCATCCACCACATTACCCTCTTGGCGATGAAACTGAAGCACTTACCGGCGAACCTGTTCGTGAAACCATTTTCTCTCTCATTTCCAGAGTATCTCGTCACGATTATATACTACATCAAATTCTAGATTTTATTTATCCGCTCGTCCCAACCAACAATCATCCCGGTATACTAGCAGAAGTTAACGAACTTCGTGCTCGTGTGACGGCTTTGGAGCTTATGGTGCAAGGATTACAAACACCATCAGCAGCACCAGCAGCATAATCAGTACCGCCAGTAACATCAACATCGCAAGCCTCAATACCCTAAGCACCAGCAGCATCACCGGCATCAACAACACCACCATCAACAACAGGATCATTACCACCACCAACAATCACATATGCATCACACACCTCAATATCCCAATCTATATATATGATATCAACGTCACACGCACCAAAGATACCAAGGAGTACCAACAACAACAAATGATGAAGTATTGATTCATAACTTCATCGGAGAAACATTCTGTGGTGATTATGTAATCTCTAAAGTTTTAGAGATTATCTATC
This sequence comes from Rutidosis leptorrhynchoides, assembly GCF_046630445.1. NCBI lineage: Eukaryota > Viridiplantae > Streptophyta > Magnoliopsida > Asterales > Asteraceae > Rutidosis > Rutidosis leptorrhynchoides. Next base: position 209,474,826 of record NC_092340.1, read on the forward strand.
TCAGCCTTAACCAAAAACTAGATGAGTGGACAGAGATGATAGAGAGAAGAACCGAAACCCTAACAAGACTAGTGCGTAAGGTACAAGCTAGACTTGTTTTACCAACAACATCAGCAGTACCAATAGCCTCACCAACACAGTCAAATGCTGTCAACATAGTGAGAATCGTCAACACCTCCAACCTCACAAGCTTCGCCAGTTCAAGAATCACTGTGGAAATCATTACGAATTAATAACGAGTATATTATATCAACGAGTTATGAAGTATTAACTCAGTTCCTCCAAAGAATTTATATGTATATCCTATATATATATATATATATATATATAAAAAATAAAAAAAAATAAAAAAAATTTAACCATAATAAATCTTTCTGTACTAAGCTATTATGTATGGAACTTAACTATCCGGTTAATTCATATTACTAATATGCTATGATGTACATTATTCGTTAACAATTTCATCATTGTTAACCACAATCTCTGCTTCAATTCAATGAATTCCGTCTCATAATAAGTCAAGTGTATCATTCAATAACATGTTTGATTTTACACTTTCATCTTCGATGCACTCGAAACTTTCTAGAAAACATCAATCGTACTTTGCGAAGTTCGCAAGAATTCTTCAAGTGTCAACATCCTTCACTGAAGAATATCAATAAGAATAAATATTGAAGTATTGACTACATTAGTGAAATACTCCGCAAAGATTATGAAATCTCTAATGTTTTAGAAAAAAAAAAAAAAAATTCATTTCTAATTCAATCTGAAAATCAAATGAGCTTAGTATGATTTAAACTCATTGAATCTGTATTACATCTGAAGAAAATATATTCACATATATTTTCATAAGGACTGTAATGAAAATTCTTATTCAAAACATTATTTGTGAATTTTTTTTAACGGGTAGGTAATACCCGAGAGATGTCTAAATTCACAATTAATATGTTACATTCTTTGAATCTGATTCAGCAATCACCAACTGTATTCACTACTCTCTCAACAATATACATTCTTTCGTAAAAATCAAAATAACTATTCTCATCCAAATTTGATTACATATTCTAATTTTGACAAATTAAAAAAAAAATCCAAGTCAAGATTTAACAGAAGACATCACTCTTAGAATTCCTACATCTATCAAAGTCATACTTTGAATTCAAAACTGTGACAGAACATCACTTTTATTCGTAACACTCAGAAATAGATGAAATTCATTCGGGAATCAGGACGATTTTATCATTTGGATATTGACTATGACAATCTGCATTTAAAACCCTTCGAAATCCTGGAAGACACTTCAAACATTGAACAATCGAGATGATGATCCAACCACACATTATCCGAAGTCTTGTACCTGAAAAGCTCTCGAAACCAAAGTCGTAGTTTAACACGTACCCTCGTCAAATTCTTTAGCATTTATTAGCAAAAAAAAAAAAAAAAAAAAAAAAAAAACATTTCAATTCCTTTTCAAAGTAGCCGATTTTGTCACAGCTTCAGCAAGTCAACTTCGACGTTTCAGTCGGACTAGTCTTATTTTAACCCCGATAAATACGTTGCCCTTTCGTCATTATTACTGGAAAACCTTTCATATTACACCATATTACCACCAGCGTTTAATCATCTAAAACACGATTCTTCTGAACCCACCGCGGATTGATAACCAGAGATTCAGATATTATAGCATTAAATGCAGAGGAAACATAAAAATGGTAGATGGTTTAAACGGTCAAAAGTCTGATGATAAAAGATAGTGAGTTGGTAAAGCACAGAAAAAGAAAGAATTTGGTACTGAAAAACGGATTGAGCAAAGTATGAAGGAAGCCATGGACAAATCACAGAGACTGAATCTGCCTTCAAAGGATCCAAATGATTCAGTGCCTGCTGAACTCGTTAGCAAACACCTTACTTCTTATTCTAAACCTTCACAGACAGATATTCTTCATCATCATCATATCTAAAATATTATAAGATATCTTCGTATCTTCCATTATACAGATTCTCCATATCTTTGGAGATATTTTCACAACTATTCTTATCAAGTATCATTTATCTCTCCGTAATATCTGCAACATAAAAGAAACTGTGTTAGTTTCTAAATTCTGAAAAATTTGAATATGAATGTTTTTGAAGTGGTGTTGGGAACTGATGCATGGGTTAGTATAATATAATGACACTTGATCAACGTCATTATATTACAGTAATTCATGCTGAGTTTCTAATGGACGTGATGATTCACAGGACATACCGTCATCATGTGTCATTTACACGACTCTTACATTCTATCTAACCTCTAAATATATCAAGAAAATATTTCTTGATGATTCGGTCTTTTCCAGGGTATTCTGGTAATTTAACAAATCAATATTTTACCATTACCATTTTCTTCTTAGAACAATTACTATGTTCATTCTGAAATCTATACCTACGAATTCTGGACCATTACAAGAGATGTTAAATCGAAAGAAGAAGAAACGAAAGGACAAAGCTCCGAAACAGAAATTGGAGTATAGATCGCAACAAATAGAAGGGAGCATTAACTATGGATGACAATGATTATAGAAGACAGAAGTAGGGACATCGAAGTATAAGGGAAGATATAAAACCCAACAACCACCCGTAAATTATAAACCATAGATGTCAATGCAAATAGCAATATAAAGACACGGGACAACTAGAAAAACTATAAACCCAAGAGTATATTAGAAGTAAATAGATTCTTCCGGTGACAGATTAAAAAGAAGAATGACAGATATGAAAGTTAAGAGGATATCAAGGATCAGGATGGGATGGAGCATATTAATGAATACTTTAAAGTATGAATTGAGGAAGAAAGAATAGAAGGTGTAAGTTGTAAGAAAACGAAGGGGGTGGATTTATAGAGACAGCAATCAAAGCAGATTATCGCGTATAACCAAAGAGGATCCTAATCTCCTTAATTACCGACGAATCAAATCTTATTATGGAGATCTTCTTCTAAATTCCTTAAATTTCGGAAATCAATCTTGACTACGCCAACTGTTAGGTCAAACGTGCATTTATTCATTTTCACTCTTAGGTGATAGCTTCATTCGTGCTCTTCACAAAAACAAATCGTTTTATCTATATCATTCAATTATGATAAAACTCTATTATCGATTCATATTCGTCATGAAAACATTTTATTAGTTAACCATGACGACCTCGATCAAATTTCGGGACGAAATTTCTTTTAACGGGTAGGTAATGTGATGACCCGGAAATTTTCGAACAAATTTAAACTTTAATCTTTATATATATATCCGACACGATAAGCAAAATCTGTAATGTTGAGTCCCAAAAGTTTTGAAAACTATATTCATATAATCAATTACCCTTTGACCATGCCAAACGATTCACGAACAATTATGTGTAAATAAATATATATGTATATATACATGTGTGATTATTAAATTGAGATATATTAGTAAAACATTGGACGGATTAGTTAATATGAAAATAAGCTATGAGATCTAATTTATGAACTTGGAAATGCTATCAAGGTATTGAATGAATAATACTTTATATGAACGTATTTGTTCGATGTAAGTTTATCGACGAGATTAAGAGATAATATCAAATGATTGAATTATCAGATACATTGAATTATGATTTCGAGTCTCTGTTATGAGGCCCACTTTGAATTAGAAAACTCTTACTTTTAACGGTATTCGGAATAAATGGTAAAGTGATTTACAAGTAAGAACAAAGTATCACTTATTGGGAGTTAGACAAAACTTAGTGGAGAATTGAATTTCATAATACTCGATTGATCATATAAAAGGAATAATTGGGATAAGATTCGTTGACTAGATAAACCCATTTGATATGTTATATTTTGATTTATTATTTAGAAAGTTAAAAAAAATTAAACTAAGCTTTTACGCATAAAAGAATGAAATCAAATTAAGTTTTAAAGCATAAACGTTATAGGATTTTCGATTATGTAAATGATCTTAAATTATATAATTAGTTTTGAAAGGATAACTAGTATGTTATTAGATAAATATTTCAAAAATATGTATAAGATTATAAATTTAAATTTGTCACAAAATGTTTTGATTTTAAACTAATATTAATAAATAGGCTTTGATAAATAACAAGATTATGAATTATATAAGGAAATGATCAAAACACTCAAAAGATTAAGTTACACTTTGAGTGGGTTAGTTTTTAATTAATTTAAGTCTAGTTATTAATAAAGGTACATGTCACAAAACGTTTAATTTAAAATAAAATATTGTGACAAACAACGAGACTTTAATTTATAAAAGGAAATGACCACAACACTCAATTTTATAAGTTATATTTTTATAAAGGTAATTTATTGTTGAGTAAGTCTAATTTTTTGTAAAAGGTACACGTCACGTAACGTAAAAGGCTAGTTTTCTAAACGTACGAAAGTGCACCCGAAAAACCGAAAGTGGTACATGAGTCGTGAGACCACGACCGTGTCATTTTTGTAAAAATTATATTTTTACCATGAGCGTAAATATAATATAATATTTAATTAATTCTAAAGATTAAATATATTATATATTAATTAATATATAAAACCTATTACTACACGTTCTTTATGTTAATGAAAAAGTGTCGGCAACAAATTTTTAGTGCATATGAGCTGGGTTTGGTGAGGCCACATTATAAAGGTTGATCATTCTGGCCGATTTTTTTTTATATCATCTATCTATCTACTCTCTAAATCTATATGTATATATATTTATATATTATTATTATTATTATTATTATTATTAATCTTATAGTTAGGAGTATTAATATTAGTAGTAATATTATTAGTATTATACATAAAATATTACGACGAGGTCATGAGCGGGTCATTTCAAAACAAGTTTTATGAGTATGATAGGGCTAAGGAAATTATGGGTTATAGCTATGGAGGTGATGGGTATGGTCCATGGGTATGCTCTTGAGGTCAATTTAGTGTTTGTCATCTCCGTTGCGTCTACGTACCTTTCCTACAATATTGAATCTCAATATTGATACGTGAGTACTCATAATTTTTTTTTTTATATACTAATAGTGTATCCCTGACTAGTGCTCGAGAATATAGGATTGTGCATGCTTGTATATTTGATATTGCCCTTAGATAAGTTATGTTGAATCTTAAAGGTGGTTATACTAGGGATGAAATAAGATATAAGATATGCATGTCATTGGAAAGCTAGCGAAAAATTAAGAACTTTTCGTTTAGATATCGAATGGATTCAATGAACGGTTAGAAAGTTATGAATTAAACAATCAATTTCGTAATTAAAATTTCTGATATTAATTAGTGAACTAATTTTCTGGGTTATAAAAAGTGGTTATTTGAATTCTACTCGTCGAGTAGATGAATTTTCATATAAAGCACGTCTCGTTTCGTTGAACGGTTGTCAAGTTATGGACAAAAGAAGTTTTGTAAATTTTGATGAAATGTTGAAACGGAAACTGAAATTCTCGCTGACCTGCGTTGTTTCAGATTAAAACAAAAATAACACTAAATTCTTTGCTGTAAGGTCTAACAAACGACTCTGGCCGTTTGTCAATTCGAGTCTCGACGATTTTTCTAAAAATCGTCAAAGTTGACTGTTTGGTCACATTTTAAAATTCTAAAAAGAGCTGGAACTTTTTATTAAAAATGTCAGTTTTGTATCAGTTGCCATGGTCGACCTGATGTGTGTTTACTTTTGCCAAAAATCATGTTATATCTTTGTGGTAACGAGAATTTGAAGGCTTTGACCGCTTGTCAATCCGAGTTTCGAGGAATTTTCTAAAAATCTCCAAAGTAGGCTACTCGGTCACTTTTGTAAATTTATTAAAGCTGAAAAATTAACTTTGAAACGCCGAAACCGCGTTGGCAACTACGAGTTGTCTAGATTTAGTTTACTTCTGTAAAAATTTATGATTAATCTTTTTGGTAATGCGTAACTTTTATCTTTGGCCGTTTATCAATCGGAGTTTCGATAATTTTTCTAAAAATCGCTGAAGTGGTCGTTTAGTCATGTTTGACCGAAAAAAATCATTTTTGTATAAGTTATTGTATTTTTGCATGCGACCTCGTTTTTACTTTAACCTTTGACTTTTGACCTTGAACTTTGACTTTTCCCGTTAACTTTTCAGTTAATTTTTTCGTGTTGACTTTCTCTAAATACTAAAATACTATTTTATGATTATGATACCATTTGTGTTACGTTGTTTCACACGTCACCTTTTACTAGAATTTTAAATGAGCATGGGTAATATAACATGTTACTATACTGTTGAGTCAGACTCGAGCATTAGGATTGTGGTACACTATGACTTGGCCTAAATTGTTAGACAAATATTGACCGTCATATAAATATATATAATTAATATAGGTTCGTGAATCCAAGGCCAACCTTACACTTGTTCGATGATGTTATATGTATTTTTACTACAAAATACAGTATGGTGAGTTTCATTTGCCTTTTTTTCCCTTTATATTTTTGGGACTGAGAATACATGCGCTTTTATAAATGTTTGACGAAATAGACACAAGTAATTGAAACTACATTCTATGGTTGAATTATCGAAATCGAATATGCCCCTTTTTATTAAAGTCTGGTAATCTAAGAATTAGGGAACAGACACCCTAATTGACGCGAATCCTAAAGATAGATCTATTGGGCCTAACAAACCCCATCCAAAGTACCGGATGCTTTAGTACTTCGAAATTTATATCATGTCCGAAGGAGGATCCCGGAATGATAGGGGATATTCTTATATGTATCTAGTTAATGTCGGTTACCAGGTGTTCACCATATGAATGATTATTTTTGTCTCTATGCATGGGACGTATATTTAAGAGAACTGGAAATGAAATTCTTGTGGTCTATAAAAATGATGAAAATAAATGATTATGATAAACTAATGAACTCACCAATCTTTTGGTTGACACTTGAAAGCATGTTTATTCTCAGGTTTGAAAGAGATCTTCCGCTGTGCATTAGCTGATTTTTAAAGATATTACTTGGAGTCATTCATGACATATTTCAAAAGACGTTGCATTCGAGTCGTTGAAGTTCATTAAAGATTATATTTATGTAGATGACAGATTAGGTCATTTATAGTTTGGATATTATGAAATGGTATGCATGCCTGTCAACTTTCGATGTAAATGAAAGCTTTTCTTTTAAAACGAATGCAATGTTTGTAAAATGTATCATATAGAGGTCAAATACCTCGCTATGTAATCATATGTTATTGTATTCGTCCTTATGGATTGGGACGGGTCATCTCATACGAGAGCTATTTAATCGCAAGAAGAAGAAACGAAAGGACAAAGCTCCGAAATAGAAATTCGAGGTATAAACCGCAGCAAATAGAAGAGAGCATTAACTATGGATGACGATGACTATAGAAGAAAGAAGCAGGGACATCGAAATATAAGGGAAGGTGTAAAATCTAACAACAACCCGGAAATTACAACCCGTATATATCAATGCATATAGCAATGTAAAGACATGGAAGAACTAGAAACACTATAAACCCAAGAGTATAGTAGAAGTAAATAGATTCTTCCGGTAGCAGATTAAAAAGAAGAATGAAAGATATGAAGGTTAGGAGTATATCAAGGATCAGGATAGGATGGAGCATAATTAATGAATACTTTAAAGTATGAATTGAGGAAGGAAGAATAGGAGACGTGAGTTGTAAGGAAATGGAGAGGGTGGATTTATAGAATAATATTCGACAAAGAAAATCAAAGCAGATTATCGCGTTTAACCAAAGAAGATCTGAATCTCCTTAATTACCGAAGAACCAAATCTTATTACGAAGATTTTCTTTAAATCCCTTAAATTCCGGAAATCAATCATGACTACGTCATCAGTTAAAACGCTTCTATATTTACTCATTCCACTCTTTGCTAGCTTCACTTATAATCTTCGCATAATCAAACTGGGTTATCTATATTACTCGATGATGATAAAACTCTATGTATCAGCTTACATTCGTCATAATAACATTCTTACTGTTAGTCATGACGAACTCTATCAAATTTCGGGACGAAATTTCTTTTAACGGGTAGGTACTGTGATGACCCGGAAATTTCCGATCAAATTTAAACTTTAATCTTTATATGTTCCCGACACGATGAGCAAAAATATGCAATGTTGAGTCTCGAAATTTTGAAAACTATATTCATATAATCAATTACCCTTTGACCATGCCTAGCGATTCACGAACAATTATATATACATATACATATGTGTGATTATTAAATTGAGATATATTATATAAAACATCGAACGGATTAGTGGATATGATTATAAGCTATGAGATCTATTTTATGAACCTGGAAGTACTATTAAGGTATTGAATAGATAATACTTTACATGAATATATTTGTTCGATGTAAGTTTATCGACGAGATTAAAAGATAATATCAAATGATTGAATTATCAGATACATTGAATTATGATTAAGAGTATCTGTTAGGAGGTCCACTTTGAATTAGGTAACCCTTATTATTAACCGTATTCGAAAAATGGTAAAGTGAGTTATAAGTAAAGACAAATGTGTCAATTAACGAGAACTAGCCAAATGTTAGTGGAGTTTTCTGTTCGACTTTCTATATAAACGTTAACTAGTTAACCTTCCTATTATTTAGAGTGAAAGTGAAACTTTGGGAATATAGTTATATTATTTAGAAAGTTTAAGGAAAACAAACTAAACGTTGACGCATAAGGAAATTATATTTTTTTTTTAAAGTATAAACGTTATAGGATATAATATTATAAACGATCTTCAAATATACTTTGAAATATAATTAAAATCTAAATATTTTATTAAAGTATTTCAAACCTATATATTATAAATATATTTTAATTTATTCAAAAGACGTTTTGGTTTAAGTTAATGTTATTAAGTATACTTTGATAACTAACGAGGGTATGAATTATAAAAGTAAATGACCAAAACACTCAAAAGATTAAGTTACACTCCGAGTGGGTTAGTTTTTAATTAATTTAAGTCTAGTTATTAATAAAGGTACATGACACAAAACGTTTAATTTAAAATAAAATATTTTGACAAACAACGAGACTTTGATTTATATAAGGAAATGACCACAACGCTCAACTTTATAAGTTATATTTTTATAAAGGTAATTTATTGTTAAGTAAGTCTAATTTTTGTAAAAGGTACACGTCGCGTAACGTAAAAGGCTAGTTTTCTAAACGTACGAAAGTGCGCCCGAAAAACCGAAAGTGGTACATGAGTAGTGAGACCACGTCCGTGTCATTTTTGTAAAAATTATATTTTTACCATAAACGTAAATATAATATAATATTTAATTAATTCTAAAGATTAAATATAATAAATATTAAATAAACATATAAAGTTAACTAGTTTTAACGTATGGTGTATGATATGAAAACGTGGTGTCGACTAAAATGAAATGCGTACCAGCTGTTTTTGATTGATCATGCGATGGCTGGACAGGCTCAATTATAAAAGCTTCATAGAATTCGGGGTAGACACACACACATTCACATATTACTCCCTTTGATATTTATATTTATATTTATATTATTATTAAGATTAATATTATTATTATTATTATTATTATTATTAGTATTATTGGGAGCGATATTATTATGTATTATACATAAAATATTACGATGAGGTCATGAACGGGTAATTTCAAAACTAGTGTTCGAGTAGGATAGGGCTAAGGAAATTATGGGTTATAGCTATGGAGGTGATGGGTATGGTTCATGGGTATGCTCATGAGGTCAATCTAGTGTTTATCGTCTCCATTGCGTCTACGTACCTTTCCTCCAATATTGAACCTCAATATTGATACGTGAGTACTCCTAATTTAATTTTTACATACTAATAGTGTATCCCTGACTAGTGCTCGAGAAAATAGGATTATGCTTATTTGTACATTTGATATTGCCCTTAGATAGGTTATGTTGAATCTTAAAGGTTGTTATACTAGGGATGAAATAAGGTATAAGATATGCATGTCATTGGAAAGCTAGCGAAAAATTAAGAACTTTTCATTTAGATATCGAATGAATTCGATGAACGGTTAGAAAGTTATGAATTAAACAATTAATTTCGTAATTAAAAATGCTGTTAATAATTAGTGAACTAATTTTCTGGGTAATAAAAAGTGGTTATTTGGATTCTACTCGTCGAGTAGATGAATTTTCATATAAAGCACGTCTCGTTTCGTTGAACGGTTGTCAAGTTATGGATAAAAGAAGTTTTGTAAATTTTGATGAAACGTCGATACGGAAACTGAAATTCTCGATGATCTGCGTTGTTTCAGATTAAAACAAAAATACCACTGAATTCTTTGCTGTAAGGTCTAACAAACGACTCTGGCCGTTTGTCAATTTGAGTCTCGACGATTTTTCTAAAAATCGTCAATGTTGACTGTTTGATCACATTTTAAAATTCTAAAAAGAGCTGAAACTTTTTATTAAAAATGTCAGTTTTGTATCAGTTGTCATGGTCGGCCTGATGTATGTTTACTTTTACCAAAAATCATGTTATATCTTTGTGGTAACGAGAATTTGAAGGCTTTGACCGTTTGTCAATCCGAGTTTCGAGGAATTTTCTAAAAATCTCCAAAGTAGGCTACTCGGTCACTTTTGTAAATTTTATTAAAGCTGAAAAATTAACTTTGAAACGCCGAAACCGCGTTGGCAACTACGAGTTGTCTAGTTTTAGTTTACTTCTGTAAAATTTATGCTTAATCTTTTTGGTAATGTGTAACTTTTATCCTTGGACCGTTTATCAATCGGAGTTCCGATAATTTTTCTAAAAATCGCTGAAGTGGTCGTTTAGTCATGTTTGACCGAAAAATCTTTTTTTTTGTATAAGTTATTGTATTTTTGTATGCGACCTCGTTTTTACTTTAACCTTTGACTTTTGACCTAACTGAGCATGGGTAATATAACATGTTACTATACTGTTGAGTCAGACTCGAGCATTAGGATTGTGGTACACTATGACTTGGCCTAAATTGTTAGACAAATATTGACCGTCATATAAATATATATAATTAATATAGGTTCGTGAATCCGAGGCCAACCCTACACTTGTTCAATGATGTTATATGTATTTTTACTACAAAATACAGTATGGTGAGTTTCATTTGCCTTTTTACCCTTTATATTTTTGGGCTGAGAATACATGCGCAATTTTTATAAATGATTTACAAAATAGACACAAGTACATGAAACTACATTCTATGGTTGAATTATCGAAATCGAATATGCCCCTTTTTATTAAGTCTGGTAATCTAAGAATTAGGGAACAGACACCTTAATTGACGCGAATCCTAAAGATAGATCTATCGGGCCCAACAAGCCCCATCCAAAGTACCGGATGCTTTAGTACTTCGAAATTTATATCATGTCCGAAGGAGGATCCCGGAATGATGGGGATATTCTATATGCATATTGTTAATGTCGGTTACCAGGTGTTCAATCCATATGAATGATATTTTTGTCTCTATGCATGGGACGTTTATTTATGAGAATTGGAAATATGAAATCTTGTGGTCTATTAAAATGATGAAAATGAAATGATTACTATAAACTGATGAACTCACCAACCTTTTGGTTGACACTTGAAAGCATGTTTATTCTCAGGTTTGAAAGAGATCTTCCGCTGTGCATTAGCTCATTTTAAAGATATTACTTGGAGTCATTCATGACATATTTCAAAAGACGTTGCATTCGAGTCGTTGAAGTTCATTAAAGATTATTATTAAGTAAATGACAGATTAGGTCATTTATAGTTTGGATATTATGAAATGGTATGCATACATGTCAACTTTCGATGTAATGAAAGATTGTCTTTTAAAAATGAATGCAATGTTTGTAAAATGTATCATTTAGAGGTCAAGTACCTCGCGATGTAATCATATGTTATTGTATTCGTCCCTATGGATTGGGTCGTCTCGTCTCAAAAAATACATATAACGTCATTGAACAAGTGCAAGGTTGGCCTCGGATTCACGAACCTAAATTAATTATATATATTTATGTGTTGGTCAATATTTGTCTACCAAATTAGGTCAAGTCATAGTGTACCACAATCCTAATGCTCGAGACTAATATGCAAAAGTCAACAAAAGTAAATTTGACTCAAAATAATTTCCAAAAATCTATACATGATTAATATATAGTTTAAATATCGTCGTTTTATATTTTTAAATATTTTTAAAAGATTTATTAAAGTAAATAATATAATTTATTTATTAATAAATAAAATTTTATATTAAATTTATATAATAAAATATACTTTTATATATATTTAAGTAATAAACTTTATAGGGTTCATTTAATATCATAAAGATAATATGATAGGTATTATTAAAGTAAGTTATTACACGTAGTAAAATATGTTTGTATCACATATTTATTTGATACAATAATATCTATAATGATAGTAAGTAAAAGTTATATTATTTTGTAATAATAATTATTATTATAAAAATATCAATATTTATAATTACTAAGATGATATTATGATAAAACGATAATTCTAATTATGATAACTTTAATATTTACGATAATTTTTAATATTATCTTTAAAATAATAATTCTATTTAAAATAATAATAATAATGATATTTTATAGTAACAATGACATTTCTATTAAAATGATAATTTTTGTTAAAATGATAGTTTTAATACTAACGATACTTTTAATAATAATAGTAATGATAAAAATAATAAGAACGATAATTTTATCTAAATTAATATCTTATAATATTTTAATTTCATCATGAAACTCTTACCCATTATTTCCTAATCGTTTCGTTTAATAGCTTTTAATCGTCTTTTATATCGTGTTCATAATAATGATAATAATAGTAATCAAAATAATTAGGTGTTACAAATATTTGTTTTAATTACACTAATATTAATAATGATAGTTACTATAACATTATTAACGATAATACTAATAATTATCTTAATGATAATATAGTAATAATAATAATAACAATAACAATAACTATTTTTAAATAATGATATATATATTAATAATGATAATAATAATAATAATACCAATAATAATAATAATAATAATAATAATAATAATAATAATTGGATAATAATAATAATACTAATTATAACTTTAACGATAATAACGATAGTAATAAAAAAAATAACAATTTTTAATGATAAATCCCTTTTATTGATAAAGATAATAATAATGATAATAATAAGATAAAACTAGAACGACGATAAAAACGACGATAATAATAATCATTTTTAATAAAAATATCAAAAATTCAATTGATTATAACTTCTAATCCGTTCATCGAAACCATTCGATATCTAAAGGAAAAGTTCTTAATTTTTCGCTAGCTTTCTAAGGACATGCATATCTTATACCTTATCTCAACCGCAAGTGTAACTAATTCAAGATTCAACCTAACCTGTCTAAGGGCAATATCAAAAGTACAAGCATGCATAATCCTAAATACTCGAGCACTAGTCAGGGATACACTATTAGTATGTAAAAGTTAAATTATGAGTACTCACGTATCAATATTGAGATTCAATATTGCAGGAAAGGTACGTAGACGCAACGGAAATGATAAACACTATATTGAGCTCACGAGCATACCCATGAACCATACTCAATCACCTCCATAGCTATAACCCATAATTTCCTTAATCCTATCCCACTCGAAAAACAATTTCGAAATCACTCGGACAGCACTCCGTCGTAATATTTTATGTATACTAATAATATCTTGAAATAATACGGAGTAAATATATATATGTAAATCGATTGAGAGAGTTTAGAGAAAAATATTTTCAAGTTTCTATGAAATAATGAAACCTATTGAATTCTATTTATAATAGATTTTTGAATTATTAAAGTGAATTTTTAAAGTATGAATTATTAAAGTGAATTATTAAAGTATGAATTATTAAAGTGAATTATTAAAGTATGAATTATTAAAGTGAATTATTAAAGTATGAATTATTAAAGTGAATTATTAAAGTATGAATTATTAAAGTGAATTATTAAAGTTAAAGTAAAATAAAAATAAAGTAAAGGTAAAGTTTAAGTATAGTAAAAGTATAAAACTACATAATACGTATAATACGCGTATAAATATATATAATATTAATTTAAATCATTATATATATTTAATAAAATAAAATATAAATATCCTTATCTTTATCATACTAGTTAAGTAATGAGTTGTCAAAAGTGGTTCTAGATATTTATAAAAGTTATATACGTTTTGATAATAAAGTTCTTTTTAAACTGAAAACGTTTTTGTACGTTTGAAACTAAATAGATCAATCGAGTCTTTATGAGATTCAATCTTCCACTATCCTTTGTCTAGTTCTCAATGATTAACAATTGATTCTTATTTATAAATCACTTTACCATTTTCCGAATATTGTTAAAATAGAAAGATTTCTCAAATCAACGTGGGCCTTTCAACAGAGACTTGTAATCATAATTCAATATATCTGATAATTCAATCATTTGATCTTATCTTCTAATTCCATTGATAAACATTTTGAAACAGATACAATCATATAAAGTATTTAATCTAATATTTTGTTTACGTTTCAAGTTATAATATATATACACATATACATATATAATCATATTCGTTTAATGGTTCGTGAATCGTTGGAACTTGGTCGAGGTTGAATGAATGTATGAACATAGTTTAAAATTCTTGAAATTTAACTTAACAAATATTGCTTATCGTGTCGGAAACATATAAAGATTAAAGTTTAAATTTGGTTGAAAATTTCTGGGTTGTCACAGTTTGAATATGATTATTACCTTGTATTAGAATGATAACCTACTGTAAGAAACAAAGATTTCTTGAGGTTGGATGATCACCTTACAAGATTGGAAGTGAGCTAGCAAACTTGAAAGTATTCTTGATTTTATGAAACTAGAACTTTTGGAATTTATGAAGAACACTTAGAACTTGAAGATAGAACTTGAGAGAGATCAATTAGATGAAGAAAATTGAAGAATGAAAGTGTTTGTAGGTGTTTTTGGTCGTTGGTGTATGGATTAGATATAAAGGATATGTTATTTTGTTTTCATGTAAATAAGTCATGAATGATTACTCACATTTTTGTAATTTTATGAGATATTTCATGCTAGTTGCCAAATGATGGTTCCCACATGTGTTAGGTGACTCACATGAGCTGCTAAGAGCTGATCATTGGAGTGTATATACCAATAGTACATACATCTAAAAGCTGTGTATTGTACGAGTACGAATACGGGTGCATACGAGTAGAATTGTTGATGAAACTGAACGAGGATGTAATTGTAAGCATTTTTGTTAAGTAGAAGTATTTTGATAAGTGTCTTGAAGTCTTTCAAAAGTGTATAAATACATATTAAAACACTACATGTATATACATTTTAACTGAGTCGTTAAGTCATCGTTAGTCGTTACATGTAAATGTTGTTTTGAAACCTTTAGGTTAACGATCTTGTTAAATGTTGTTAACCCAATGTTTATAATATCAAAAGAGATTTTAAATTATTATATTATCATGATATTATGATGTACGAATATCTCTTAATATGATATATATACATTAAATGTCGTTACAACGATAATCGTTACATATATGTCTCGTTTCAAAATCATTAAGTTAGTAGTCTTGTTTTTACATATGTAGTTCATTGTTAATATAATTAATGATATATTTACTTATCATAATATCATGTTAACTATATATATATAACCATATATATGTCATCATATAGTTTTTACAAGTTTTAACGTTCGTGAATCACCGGTCAACTTGGGTGGTCAATTGTCTATATGAAACCTATTTCAATTAATCAAGTCTTAACAAGTTTGATTGCTTAACATGTTGGAAACATTTAATCATGTAAATATCAATCTCAATTAATATATATAAACATGGAAAAGTTCGGGTCACTACAATTATTCCATTCAAATTGCTTTCATACCCGGCCACCAAAAATGTTTCTTGAGATCCTTGTACATCTTCCCCGTTCCAGGATGTATTGAGTATCTGGTTTTATGAGCTTCTCTAAGTACCATTTCTCTCATATCTCCAAATTTTGGTACCCAAATCCTTTCAACCCTATACCGGGTTCCGTCTTCCCGAATATTAAGATGATTCTCCGATCCTTTGGGTATTTCATCCTTTAAATTTCCCTCTTTTAAAACTCCTTGTTGCGCCTCCTTTATTTGAGTAGTAAGGTTATTATGAATCATTATATTCATAGAATTTACTCGAATGGGTTCTCTGTCCTTCCTGCTCAAGGCATCGGCTACCACATTTGCCTTCCCCGGGTGGTAACGAAACTCAAAGTCATAATCATTCAATAATTCAATCCACCTACGCTGCCTCATATTCAGTTGTTTCTGATTAAATATGTGTTGAAGACTTTTGTGGTCGGTATATATAATACTTTTAACCCCATATAAGTAGTGCCTCCAAGTCTTTAATGCAAAAACAACTGCGCCTAATTCCAAATCATGCGTCGTATAATTTTGTTCGTGAATCTTCAATTGTCTAGACGCATAAGTAATCACCTTCGTTCGTTGCATTAATACACAACCGAGACCTTGCTTTGATGCGTCACAATAAATCACAAAATCATCATTCCCTTCAGGCAATGACAATATAGGTGCCGTAGTTAGCTTTTTCTTCAATAACCGAAACGCTTTCTCTTGTTCATCATTCCATTCAAATTTCTTCCCTTTATGCGTTAATGCAGTCAAGGGTTTTGCTATTCTGGAAAAGTCTTGGATGAACCTTCTGTAGTAACCAGCTAGTCCTAAAAACTGGCGTATGTGTTTCGGAGTTTTCGGGGTTTCCCACTTTTCAACAGTTTCTATCTTTGCCGGATCCACCTTAATACCTTCTTTGTTCACTATGTGACCGAGGAATTGAACTTCTTCCAACCAAAATGCACACTTTGAAAACTTAGCGTACAATTCTTCCTTCCTCAATACTTCTAACACCTTTCTCAAATGTTCACCGTGTTCTTGGTCATTCTTTGAGTAAATAAGTATGTCATCAATGAAAACAATGACAAACTTGTCAAGGTATGGTCCACACACTCGGTTCATAAGGTCCATGAACACAGCTGGTGCATTAGTTAAACCAAATGGCATGACCATAAACTCGTAATGACCGTAACGTGTTCTGAAAGCAGTCTTTGGAATATCATCTTCTTTCACCCGCATTTGATGATACCCGGAACGTAAGTCAATCTTTGAATAAACAGACGAGCCTTGTAGTTGATCAAATAAGTCGTCGATTCTCGGTAGTGATGAAATACCACATGTATTAAGGTCACAAAATCCATTTTGTATGTATATGAATTCGTGTATATGTATATAGCAAGCGGAAGCAATTTTTACTTCAAGAACATGTGTATTTTAACCTTTTAAAATGTATTCCATTTTATAGATCTAGTCTTGAAAACATACTAAAATGTAAATAGAACTAGTTAGGGTTTTATACCTTCTCCTTGAAGGAGGTTGAAGTAGCAAGATGAAGATGATGAATATGAAGCTAGTTTCTAACTTGAAACCTCAAATCTTGTATACCCACAAGCTATGTAATCAACACCACCTTTGGTTAGGATTTGCAAGACACCAAAATGCAAGCAAAAATCAATGGAAGAACCCTCTTCCTAGCTCCAAAATTTCGGCCAAAAAAGGGAGAAGAAGGAGAGCTTTTGCTAATTTGAAATGCTAGTGAATCTACCAAGTAACTTGTGCAAGATGCATGCTTTGATATATGTACAAAAGTAATTGTAACAAGCAAGCATGGGGCTTCCTTGGAACCCACCAAAACCGCCACCCATGTGGCCCCCCTTTTTTTTTATTTATTTTTCTTTTATAAAACAAAAGGGTGCATTTTGTTACTTGTGATGTACATATATATATTTATAAGCCTTTTCTAAATAATATGTACATGTAATAGTTTAATAAAATAATTAAACTTATGTATATAATTATCCAAATAATTATTACAAGCATTTTAATCTTTTAGAAAACCAATTTCTAAAGTCTAAGTGTCAAGTATCAGTTTTAATGAACCAATCCTTAAAACAAATACATTAAAAGTGTTGATAGCTTGTTATTGGGTATGACCCGACTTGGATCATAACATATTAGCCACATTAATCAATTATGTCTCTCGGGCATACGAATTACCTTCAATCTCCCACTTGCACGAGAAACATAAGAAATTAATGCAAGTGACGGATACCACCTAACGACCGTCCATCACCCCCAATATGTTATGACTTAGTGCCATTCAATAACATCATCCCTTTCGAGTTCCCATCTCGAATATGATTAGGTGAATTTTCAATATATCCTTTTGTCCTAGATGTCATGTCAAATCCAAGAGACATAGAATGATCACTCTCTTATAGATCTAACTTTATCAGGCCTTAGACATCTGACTCTCAACGAATAAGAGGGACAAATTCCATCTCGACTACATACGTCCAAGACACTACACTTCGTACCATACCTGAAGCCTCCCTTATGTACTACCATATTTATGAATAGCGAAGGAAAGAATCAAGGCACAATATTCGGCGAATATCCGAACCCAATATGTGTCTCAGGTCAGAGGATATAATGATATTCTCCTTTACTCAAGATTACATGTGATCAACCACAAAGGCTCCATATAGTAAATCTTGAGAGCGGGTCTTCCAATATTTGTGTCCCACAAATATCTATGAACCTTGGTTGCAACCTTGCCCCACATTCACCATTTGAATGTTAACCAATCCAAGTTCATAATAGTCTAGACCTCACACTTATTCCCACAAGTGTGATCAACTACGGAATTTAGAATAATAGTTTATTCATGGATAAAATATGCAAAATTGGAACATGACTCATAATTAAATTAATACCATAATTATATTAATGAGTTTGAACTAATTCGTTCCGTTACAATACTTAAAATAGATCAATTCCAATCACTAGAATATCGAAGCCCTAATGCACAAACATGTCCCTCATGTTTTGGCCCATGTAAAAGCTTCGTGAGTGGATCCGCAACATTTTGATCTGTGTGAACTTTATGAATACATATCTTTCCTTTTTCAACCTCATCCCTAATGTAGTTGAATCTCCGCTCAATGTGACGAGTCTTTTGATGAGCACGAGGTTCCTTGATTTGAGCAATCGCACCGTCGTTGTCACAAAAGATCTCAAGAGGGTCCTGAATGGAAGGGACCACTCCTAAGTCGTCTATGAATTTCTTCATCCATGCAGCTTCCTGAGCTGCCAGTGAGGCGGCAATGTACTCCGACTCTGTAGTGGATAACGCAACAACTTCCTGTTTTGAGCTCTTCCAAGAGACTGCACCACCATTTAACATGAAGACATAACTGGATTGTGATCGAGAGTCATCTCGATCAGTTTGGAAACTCGCGTCCACGTAACCTTTTACAGCGAGTTCTTCCTCATCAGACCCATATATTAGAAACATATCCTTAGTCCTTCTAAGGTATTTCAATATACATTTAACCGCAGTCCAATGACTATTTCCCGGGTTATTCTGGTATCTACTTGTCAGGCTTAGGGCGCATGACACATCCGGTCTAGTACATATCATTGCATACATGATAGACCCAATAGCAGATGCGTATGGGACTTTCTTCATTCTCTCTTGCTCATCTTTCGTGGTAGGACACTGAGATGAACTGAGAATGGTTCCCTTTTGAATAGGTACCAAACCTTTCTTAGAGTTTTCCATCTTGAACCTTTTCAAGATTTTATCAATGTATGCACTTTGACTTAAACCTATTAATCTCTTGGATCTATTCCTATAGATCCCAATCCCCAATATGTATTGTGCTTCTCCAAGATCCTTAATAGAGAAGCAACTCTTTAGCCAAGTTTTGACTCCTTGCATTGTGGTAATATCATTCCCAAACAATAATATATCATCCACATATAGCACAAGGAACATTATAGAGCTCCCACTAGCCTTCTTGTACACACAAGCTTCATCACCATTTTTAATGAAGCCAAATTTCTTTGCCTCTTCATTAAAGCGATGATTCCACATTCTAGATGCTTGTTTCAATCCGTAGATTGATTTCTTCAACTTGCATACCTTTTTAGGATTTTTCGGATCAACAAAACCTTCGGGCTGTACCATATAAACATCTTCCTCAAGATATCCATTTAGGAAAGCGGTTTTGACATCCATTTGCCATATTTCATAGTCATAGTGAGCAGCAATGGCAAATAATATCCTAATAGACTTTAGCATTGCCACTGGCGAGAAAGTTTCATCATAATCAACCCCTTGAGTTTGAGTGAAACCTTTTGCTACAAGTCTAGCTTTGTATGTATCCAAGTTTCCATGCATGTCGGTTTTCTTCTTGAAAAGCCATTTGCATTCAACTAGCTTGGAGCTAGGAGGTTGCACAACAAGTTCCCAAACTTGGTTTTCATACATGGATTGCATCTCGGCGTTCATGGCTTCCTGCCATTTATCTTTATCAATTCTTGATAAAGCATCTTTGTAGTTTGTCGGTTCATCCAAATCAACCGTATAGCAACCTTCCACGAGAAACCCATATCTCTCGGGAGGATTACTAATCCTACTAGATCTTCGAACGTCTTGTGTACCTTGATCATCCACTTGATCATTTTCAACATCCTCATGTTGAGTACTAGTGCCAACCAATTGTGTATCATCGGCTTGATCTTGTACCTCTACAAGATCTATCTTCCTTTCACCATCACCTTCCATAAGGAACTTGGTTTCAAGGAATGCCGCTTTCCGAGCAACAAATACCGTTTGCTCGGATGGATCATAGAAGTAATATCCCATGTCATCTTTGGGATATCCTATGAAGATACACTTTGTGGATCGAGCATGTAGCTTATTTGCTACATAACGCTTAGGATAAGCTTCACATCCCCATACTTTCAAGTATGAAAGAGAAGGAGGTTTTCCAAACCACATCTCATGAGGAGTTCGTTCCACCTTCTTGGTTGGGGCCATATTTAAAATACGAGCCGCGGAGCTTAGACAATAACCCCAAAATGATAGAGGTAACGAGCTTCTTGCCATCATAGATCGAACCATATCCATTAGGGTTCGGTTCCTCCTTTCGGAAACTCCATTAAGTTGGGGTGTTCCGGGTGGAGTAAGTTGTGAGATAATCCCACAACTCCTAAGATGATCTTGGAAGGCATCGCTTAGGTATTCACCTCCTCTATCGGTACGTAGTACCTTAATTGTCTTATTGAGTTGATTTTGTACTTCATTTTGATATTCTTTGAATGCTTCAAACGTTTCGTCCTTGTGTCTTAATAAGTAGACGTATCCGAAACGACTAAAGTCATCAATGAAAGTAACAAAGTATCTTTCACCTTTCCTAGTCATGGGTTTAAAGGGTCCACATACATCCGAATGTATTAATCCCAATAAATCTTTAGCCCTTTCATAAGTCCCTTTGAAAGGTGCTTTAGTCATCTTGCCTTGTAAACAAGATTCACATACATCAAACGAATCCATTTCATTTGATTTCAAAAGTCCATACTTTTGAAGTGTATGCATTCGGTTCTTGTTTATGTGACCAAGGCGACAATGCCATAAATAGGAATCACTCAAATCCCTTTTGAGTTTCTTGGTGCTTGTATGGTATATAGAGCTCGATGATGCGTCATCATGAACCAATTCATAAATTCCATTTGAAGGCGAAGCCTTGAAATAGAATACATTGTCTTTAGAAACATGAATATCATCATCAATAAAATTAACAACGTAACCACATTGTTTTAAGCGAGAAATAGAAATAATGTTTCTACACAAATCCGGAGCATACAAAACATTTTCTAAAATAAGTTCCAATCCGCTTGGAAGCTTCAAAATAAAATCTCCTTGAGCTTTAACATGCACCTTTGCACCATTGCCCATATAGAGACTTGATGTTCCCGCCTTATGATCACTTCTTTTGAACCCCTGCAAGGAATTGCAAATATGAGTTCCACATCCCGTGTCTAATACCCATGTATTAGAAGAAGTAATACTAAGCTCTATATATACCATATATATGTTACCTGAGGTTTGCCCTGCATCCCTCTTGTCCTTCAACTCCTTAAGATAGACCGGACAGTTTCGTTTCCAATGACCCATCTCACCGCAACCGAAACATGGGTCTTCTTTGGGGTTTGCCTTCTCGGCTACCTTTTGCTTCTTAGCCTTGTTGATGGTTGGGGTAACCATCTTCCCTTTCCCTTTGCCTTGATGGGCGGGTCCTTTTCTCTTGGCCACCTTTGGCTTAGAGGTGTTACCTTTTGACCCACCTTGATCGATTGCTAACACGGGTAAAGCCCTTTTACCCATGCTAGTTTCCGCCGTTCTAAGCATACCGTGAAGCTCACCTATGCTCTTATCCATCCCATTCATATTGTAATTAATTACAAATTGATCAAACCTTTTTGATAGGGAGTTTAGGATAAGATCGGTGGCTAACTCATTTGATATGTTTAGGTTAAGACGGTTAGCACAATCGATAAGGCTTTTTTTTCATCTTAAGTACATAAGATAAAACCGATTGGGTATCGTCCATACGACAAGCATGTAGCGCCCGAACCGTTTCGAAGCGCTCGACACGCGCTTGTTGGAGGAACATCTCCTTCAATTGCGTTATCATGTCGTATGCACTATGATGCTCGAAATCCTTTTGGAGTTCGGGTATCATAGTCCCAAGCATTAAGCATGAGACTTGAAGGGAGTCGTGGCAATACTTATCGTAAGAGGCCATTGCCTCCACATCATTCTCATCCGGTTGATCGGGAATGGGGTCCTCAAGTACATACGCTTTATCCTCTTGTTTGAGGACAATCCGAAGATTGCGGAACCAATCCATAAAGTTGGTATGGTTGAGTTTGTCTTTCTCGAGGAGAGACCGTAACGATAGGTTGTTCATGTTAAGTGGTGCGTTTTGCATGTTGTTGTTGTTATTAGCGGCCATCTACAAAATTCAACAAAGTTCATTTTAAGTATCGATTTTAGATTTAATAAACAATACCCTTTTAATTTGTTTTATTAAATATTAGAATCCAACGGTGAATCAAATTTCGGTTAGGTGACCTTTATCCCGTCATTTGATTTAGCTAGGTAGTCATAATGACAATTGCAATCCTTTTGCAACTTCTAAGTTATGGGATCATGCAATCCTTTTGCATGGCATATTAATCCCATCAACGCCCATTTGTTCCTCATGCTTCGGTGACCCTAAGTTCATGATTCCCAAATCAAGTCGTCCTACTTGCGTAAACATGTAGACTTAACATACAAGTGGTTAGGTGACCTTTATCCCACATGTATGCGAAGTGTACCTTATTCATATTAGTTCACTCATGACGGTTAGGTGACCTTTATCCCATCAAGAGATTCCTAATATGTCTAAGTGTTTCCACAAAAGGATTGCGTTTAACTTGTTTACCTTGTTTTAGTTAAAGGGATTTTAAGTTTTCTACATTCTAGTTTTAGAAAACAAAATGCTATACACCAACATGCATTTGGTGTGTAGTATATTATGAAAAACCCATTTTCATGTCCTTTTAGTAAAACCAATTACCAATTTAATACCTTTTAAATAAACCATTTTATTTAGGTCTAATAACCAATTATTAGTGTTGTTTTGTTATGTTTTATTATAACCATTTATAATGTATTATGCAAGTTGTAAACATGTGATAATCTTGTAGCAACCAAACATACAAACATACACAAACATGCATAACAAAATATGTTCACAATCGGGAGCCATTTTGGTGGACATTTGTTTAGCCAAAAAACAAATGTCACCGGAAAGGGTAAAGGAAAGTAAGAGATTTTAAGCAAAATCTCCCACTTAATCTTGTAATCTTCAAGAGCTCCAACTTGTAACCTTCTTCTTGATTCTTCATTTTCATTTTACAAAATTATATCCTAATACAATTTTTTCTAGAAAATGAAATAACAACCTACTCTATTTTTTACATACCAAAATAGAATGAATTACATCAAAATTACAAGAACAATTACAACTTATTACAAACCAAAATGATGAATTACAACCATGAATAATAACCAAATCATTCAACCAAACAAACACACGGTCTAGGCTCGATTGTGAACAACAACATAACAACAAATCTTGGCCAAACTTGAAGTCCCAAACCCACTTTTGGGACCCATAAAATTCGGCCAAGGTACCAAACCCACCAAAACTCATGATTTTTCCATTCTACTTTAATGCATGTTAGTAGATTGTAAAATAAATGAGTTTTCTAGCCAAAAACAAGAAGCATATTATCAAGACTTTGGCTCTAGATACCATTGATGAAATACCACATGTATTAAGGTCACAAAATCCATTTTGTATGTATATGAATTCGTGTATATGTATATAGCAAGCGGAAGCAATTTTTACTTCAAGAACATGTGTATTTTAACCTTTTAAAATGTATTCCAATTTATAGATCTAGTCTTGAAAATATACTAAAATGTAAATAGAACTAGTTAGGGTTTTATACCTTCTCCTTGAAGGAGGTTGAAGTAGCAAGATGAAGATGATGAATATGAAGCTAGTTTCTAACTTGAAACCTCAAATCTTGTATACCCACAAGCTATGTAATCAACACCACCTTTGGTTAGGAATTGCAAGACACCAAAATGCAAGCAAAAATCAAAGGAAGAACCCTCTTCCTAGCTCCAAAATTTCGGCCAAAAAAGGGAGAAGAAGGAGAGCTTTTGCTAATTTGAAATGCTAGTGAATCTACCAAGTAACTTGTGCAAGATGCATGCTTTGATATATGTACAAAAGTAATTGTAACAAGCAAGCATGGGGCTTCCTTGGAACCCACCAAAACCGCCACCCATGTGGCCCCCCTTTTTTTTATTTATTTTTCTTTTATAAAACAAAAGGGTGCATTTTGTTACTTTTGATGTACATATATATATTTATAAGCCTTTTCTACATAATATGTACATGTAATAGTTTAATAAAATAATTAAACTTATGTATATAATTATCCAAATAATTATTACAAGCATTTTAATCTTTTAGAAAACCAATTTCTAAAGTCTAAGTGTCAAGTATCAGTTTTAATGAACCAATCCTTAAAACAAATACATTAAAAGTGTTGATAGCTTGTTATTGGGTATGACCCGACTTGGATCATAACATATTAGCCACATTAATCAATTATGTCTCTCGGGCATACGAATTACCTTCAGGTAGTGGGTAGCGGTTCTTGATGGTAAGTTTGTTCAACTCTCGGTAGTCGATACACAACCTGAATGTACCATCTTTCTTCTTGACAAACAAAACAGGAGCTCCCCACGGTGATGTGCTTGGTCGAATGAAACCACGCTCTAAAAGTTCTTGTAATTGGCTTTGCAGTTCTTTCATCTCGCTGGGTGCAAGTCTGTAAGGAGCACGAGCTATTGGTGCAGCACCTGGTACAAGATCTATTTGAAATTCAACGGATCGATGTGGGGGTAATCCCGGTAATTCTTTCGGAAATACATCGGGAAATTCTTTTGCAATGGGAACATCATTGATGCTCTTTTCTTCAGTTTGTACTTTCTCGACGTGTGCTAGAACAGCATAGCAACCTTTTCTTATTAGTTTTTGTGCCTTCAAATTACTAATAAGATGTAGCGTCGTGTTGCCCTTTTCTCCGTACACCATTAAGGGTTTTCCTTTTTCTCGTATAATGCGAATTGCATTTTTGTAACAAACGATCTCTGCTTTCACTTCTTTCAACCAGTCCATACCGATTATCACATCAAAACTCCCTAACTCTACTGGTATCAAATCAATCTTAAATGTTTCGCTAACCAGTTTAATTTCTCGATTCCGACATATATTATCTGCTGAAATTAATTTACCATTTGCTAATTCGTGTAAAAATTTACTATCCAAAGGTGTCAATGGACAACTTAATTTAGCACAAAAATCTCTACTCATATAGCTTCTATCCGCACCCGAATCAAATAAAACGTAAGCAGATTTATTGTCAATAAGAAACGTACCCGTAACAAGCTCCGGGTCTTCTTGTGCCTCTGCCGCATTAATATTGAAAACTCTTCCGCGGCCTTGTCCATTCGTGTTCTCCTGGTTCGGGCAATTTCTAATAATGTGGCCCGGTTTTCCACATTTATAACAAACTACATTGGCATAACTTGCTCCGACACTACCTGCTCCGCCATTACTCGTTCCGACACCATTTGTTCCTTTCGTTCTATTAACCCCTGGTCCGTAGACCTCACACTTCATCGCGCTATGACCATTTCTTTTACACTTGTTGCAAAATTTGGTGCAGAACCCCGAGTGATACTTTTCACACCTTGGGCATAGCTGCTTCTGATTGTTGTTGTTATTGCGGTTATTATTGTTGTTGGGATGATTGTTGTAGTTGCTGTTGTTGTTGTTGTTGTTGTTGTTGTTGTTGTATTGGTGATTCTTATCACCGTTTTCCTCCCACTTTCTTTTGACTTGCTTCACATTGGCCTCTTCAGCAGTCTGTTCTTTAATTCTTTCTTCAATCTGGTTCACTAGTTTGTGAGCCATTCTACATGCTTGTTGTATGGAGGCGGGCTCGTGTGAACTTATATCTTCTTGGATTCTTTCCGGTAATCCTTTCACAAACGCGTCGATCTTCTCTTCCTCATCTTCGAATGCTCCCCGGACACAATAGGCACAATTCTGTGAATCGTCTTTCGTACGTAGTAATATCAAATCCTTGGGTTCGTAACCCTCTAAGTTCTGTCTTGAGCTTATTGACCTCGGTTCTGGGACGGTACTTCTCGTTCATCAAGTGCTTGAATGCTGACCACGGTAGTGGGTACGCATCGTCTTGTCCCACTTGCTCTAGATAGGTATTCCACCATTTTAACGTAGAACCTGTGAAGGTATGCGTAGCGTACTTCACTTTGTCCTCTTCAGTACACTTACTTATGGCAAACACCGATTCGACCTTCTCGGTCCACCGTTTCAATCCGATCGGTCCTTCGGTTCCATCAAATTCCAAAGGTTTGCAGGCAGTAAATTCTTTGTAGGTGCATCCTACATGATTTCCAGTACTGCTAGATCCAAGGTTATTGTTGGTATGTAGCGCAGCCTGTACTGCGGCTATGTTTGAAGCTAGAAAAGTACGGAATTCCTCTTCATTCATATTCACGGTGTGTCGAGTAGTCGGTGCCATTTCCTTCAAAATAGTCAAATGGAACAAGTTAATCATACAGAATATTAAGAGTAGTTAATAGTATTTCGTAGCATAATATGAACTCATTTATAAAAGCTTTTTCTTCATATTAGCGTTTTATAAGTTTAAATTCGGGTAGTACCTACCCGTTAAGTTCATACTTAGTAGCTAATATACAATTCAACTACTACAATTCTATATGAAAAACTGATTATAATAATATTTCGCGTTCAAATTTTTACACAATATTTTACAAACTTACAATACCGCTTATTTTACATATAACATGAAATATAGCACACAATAAATTTGATACAAGATGGTTGTGAAAATAATTCTAGCTAGTACACAAGTCGTTCAGCAAAGGCAATAAAGACACGTAATTCATACGTCCAGAAACAAGTCATGCATTCTGGTTTTACTAGGATTACTTCCCATCCTTGGTCTTGTGGAACATAACCGTTATGGTCGTTGATAAGACAGTGTGTTGTAACGTCGTCAAAGGGGCGAGGGTTACGTAATGTCCAACAGTCCCGTAACAATCTAAAAACCTCATTTCTTACCCCAATTACGGACTCCGTGACTTGTGGGAACGTTTTGTTTAATAGTTGTAGCCCGATGTTCTTGTTCTCACTTTGGTGAGAAGCGAACATTACTAATCCGTAAGCATAACATGCTTCTTTATGTTGCATCTTAGCCGCTTTTTCTAAATCACGAAGTCCAATATTCGGATATATTGAGTCAAAATAATTTCTTAACCCATTGCGTAAAATAGCATTTGGGTTCCCCGCAATATATGCGTCAAAGTAAACACATCGTAACTTATTGATTTCCCAATGTGATATCCCCCATCTTTCGAACGAAAGCCTTTTATAAACCAAGACATTCTTGGAACGTTCTTCGAATGTCTTACAAACTGATCTCGCCTTAAATAGTTGTGCCGAAGAATTCTGACCGACTCTAGACAAGATTTCATCAATCATGTCTCCGGGTAGGTCTCTTAAAATATTGGGTTGTCTATCCATTTTGTGTTTTTATACTGTAAAATAGACAAGAGTTAGATTCATAAAAATAAAAATACTTATTAATACAAGCAATTTTTACATATATCATAAAGCATAAGCACACTATATTACATATATTACACCACACGAATACAACTATCTTATTCCGACTCGCTTGTTTCTTCTTCTTCGGTTTTGGTTCGTTTTGCCAAGTTTCTAGGGATATATGATGTTCCCCTAATACGAGCCGTCGTAATCCACATTGGTTTAGAAAAACCTGGTGGTTTAGAGGTTCCCGGGTCATTGTTACAACTTAAGGACTTCGGGGGTTGACGATACATATAAAGTTCATCGGGGTTGGATTTAGATTTCTCTATTTTTATGCCCTTTCCCTTATTATTTTCTTTTGCCTTTTTAAATTCAGTTGGGGTAATTTCTATAACATCATCGGAATTCTCGTCGGAATCCGATTCATCGGAGAATTGGTAATCCTCCCAATATTTTGCTTCCTTGGCGGAAACACCATTGACCATAATTAACCTTGGTCGGTTGGTTGAGGATTTTCTTTTACTTAACCGTTTTATTATTTCCCCCACCGGTTCTATTTCTTCATCCGGTTCCGATTCTTCTTCCGGTTCCGATTCTTCTTCCGGTTCCTCTTCGGGAACTTGTGAATCAGTCCACGAATCATTCCAATTTACATTTGACTCATTATTATTATTAGGTGAGTCAATGGGACTTGTTCTAGAGGTAGACATCTATCACATAATATCAAACGCGTTAAGAGATTAATATATCACATAATATTCACATGTTAAAAATATATAGTTTCCAACAAAATTTGTTAAGCAATCATTTTTCAAGTAAACACGGTCGAAGTCCAGACTCACTAATGCATCCTAACAAACTCGATAAGACACACTAATGCAAAATTCTGGTTCTCTAAGACCAACGCTCGGATACCAACTGAAAAGTCCCGTTCTTATTGATTAAAAACGTTCCATATTAATTGATTTCGTTGCGAGGTTTTGACCTCTATATGAGACGTTTTTCAAAGACTGCATTCATTTTAAAACAAACCATAACCTTTATTTCATCAATAAAGGTTTAAAAAGCTTTACGTAGATTATCAAATAATGATAATCTAAAATATCCTGTTTACACACGACCATTACATAATGGTTTACAATACAAATATGTTACAACAAAATAAGTTTCTTGAATGCAGTTTTTACACAATATCATACAAGCATGGACTCCAAATCTCGTCCTTATTTAAGTATGCGACAGCGGAAGCTCTTAATAATCACCTGAGAATAAACATGCTTAAAACGTCAACAAAAATGTTGGTGAGTTATAGGTTTAACCTATATATATCAAATCATAATAATAGACCACAAGATTTCATATTTCAATACACATCTCATACATAGAGATAAAAATCATTCATATGGTGAACACCTGGTAACCGACATTAACAAGATGCATATATAAGAATATCCCCATCATTCCGGGACACCCTTCGGATATGATATAAATTTCGAAGTACTAAAGCATCCGGTACTTTGGATGGGGCTTGTTGGGCCCGATAGATCTATCTTTAGGATTCGCGTCAATTAGGGTGTCTGTTCCCTAATTCTTAGATTACCAGACTTAATAAAAAAGGGGCATATTCGATTTCGATAATTCAACCATAGAATGTAGTTTCACGTACTTGTGTCTATTTTGTAAATCATTTATAAAACCTGCATGTATTCTCATCCCAAAAATATTAGATTTTAAAAGTGGGACTATAACTCACTTTCACATATTTTTACTTCGTCGGGAAGTAAGACTTGGCCACTGGTTGATTTACGAACCTATAACAATATATACATATATATCAAAGTATGTTCAAAATATATTTACAACACTTTTAATATATTTTGATGTTTTAAGTTTATTAAGTCAGCTGTCCTCGTTAGTAACCTACAACTAGTTGTCCACAGTTAGATGTACAGAAATAAATCGATAAATATTATCTTGAATCAATCCACGACCCAGTGTATACGTATCTCAGTATTGATCACAACTCAAACTATATATATTTTGGAATCAACCTCAACCCTGTATAGCTAACTCCAACATTCACATATAGAGTGTCTATGGTTGTTCCGAAATATATATAGATGTGTCGACATGATAGGTCGAAACATTGTATACGTGTCTATGGTATCTCAAGATTACATAATATACAATACAAGTTGATTAATTTATGGTTGGAATAGATTTGTTACCAATTTTCACGTAGCTAAAATGAGAAAAATTATCCAATCTTGTTTTACCCATAACTTCTTCATTTTAAATCCTTTGAGTGAATCAAATTGCTATGGTTTCATATTGAACCCTATTTTATGAATCTAAACAGAAAAAGTATAGGTTTATAGTGGGAAAAATAAGTTACAAGTCGTTTTTGTAAAGGTAGTCATTTCAGTCGAAAGAACGACGTCTAGATGACCATTTTAGAAAACATACTTCCACTTTGAGTTTAACCATAATTTTTGGATATAGTTTCATGTTCATAATAAAAATCATTTTCTCAGAATAACAACTTTTAAATCAAAGTTTATCATAGTTTTTAATTAACTAACCCAAAACAGCCCGCGGTGTTACTACGACGGCGTAAATCCGGTTTTACGGTGTTTTTCGCGTTTCCAGGTTTTAAATCATTAAGTTAGCATATCATATAGATATAGAACATGTGTTTAGTTTATTTTAAAAGTCAAGTTAGAAGGATTAACTTTTGTTTGCGAACAAGTTTAGAATTAACTAAACTATGTTCTAGTGATTACAAGTTTAAACCTTCGAATAAGATAGCTTTATATGTATGAATCGAATGATGTTATGAACATCATTACTACCTTAAGTTCCTTGGATAAACCTACTGGAAAAGAGAAAAATGGATCTAGCTTCAATGGATCCTTGGATGGCTCGAAGTTCTTGAAGCAGAATCATGACACGAAAACAAGTTCAAGTAAGATCATCACTTGAAATAAGATTGTTATAGTTATAGAAATTGAACCAAAGTTTGAATATGATTATTACCTTGTATTAGAATGATAACCTACTGTAAGAAACAAAGATTTCTTGAGGTTGGATGATCACCTTACAAGATTGGAAGTGAGCTAGCAAACTTGAAAGTATTCTTGATTTTATGAAACTAGAACTTTTGGAATTTATGAAGAACACTTAGAACTTGAAGATAGAACTTGAGAGAGATCAATTAGATGAAGAAAATTGAAGAATGAAAGTGTTTGTAGGTGTTTTTGGTCGTTGGTGTATGGATTAGATATAATGGATATGTTATTTTGTTTTCATGTAAATAAGTCATGAATGATTACTCATATTTTTGTAATTTTATGAGATATTTCATGCTAGTTGCCAAATGATGGTTCCCACATGTGTTAGGTGACTCACATGGGCTGCTAAGAGCTGATCATTGGAGTGTATATACCAATAGTACATACATCTAAAAGCTGTGTATTGTACGAGTACGAATACGGGTGCATACGAGTAGAATTGTTGATGAAACTGAACGAGGATGTAATTGTAAGCATTTTTGTTAAGTAGAAGTATTTTGATAAGTGTCTTGAAGTCTTTCAAAAGTGTAAAAATACATATTAAAACACTACATGTATATACATTTTAACTGAGTCGTTAAGTCATCGTTAGTCGTTACATGTAAATGTTGTTTTGAAACCTTTAGGTTAACGATCTTGTTAAATGTTGTTAACCCAATGTTTATAATATCAAAAGAGATTTTAAATTATTATATTATCATGATATTATGATGTACGAATATCTCTTAATATGATATATATACATTAAATGTCGTTACAACGATAATCGTTACATATATGTCTCGTTTCAAAATCATTAAGTTAGTAGTCTTGTTTTTACAAATGTAGTTCATTGTTAATATAATTAATGATATGTTTACTTATCATAATATCATGTTAACTATATATATATAACCATATATATGTCATCATATAGTTTTTACAAGTTTTAACGTTCGTGAATCACCGGTCAACTTGGGTGGTCAATTGTCTATATGAAACCTATTTCAATTAATCAAGTCTTAACAAGTTTGATTGCTTAACATGTTGGAAACATTTAATCACGTAAATATCAATCTCAATTAATATATATAAACATGGAAAAGTTCGGGTCACTACAATTATTCCATTCAAATTTCTTTCCTTTATGCGTTAATGCAGTCAAGGGTTTTGCTATTCTGGAAAAGTCTTGGATGAACCTTCTGTAGTAACCAGCTAGTCCTAAAAACTGGCGTATGTGTTTCGGAGTTTTCGGGGTTTCCCACTTTTCAACAGTTTCTATCTTTGCCGAATCCACCTTAATACCTTCTTTGTTCACTATGTGACCGAGGAATTGAACTTCTTCCAACCAAAATGCACACTTTGAAAACTTAGCGTACAATTCTTCCTTCCTCAATACTTCTAACACCTTTCTCAAATGTTCACCGTGTTCTTGGTCATTCTTTGAGTAAATAAGTATGTCATCAATGAAAACAATGACAAACTTGTCAAGGTATGGTCCACACACTCGGTTCATAAGGTCCATGAACATAGCTGGTTCATTAGTTAAACCAAACGGCATGACCATAAACTCGTAATGACCATAACGTGTTCTGAAAGCAGTCTTTGGAATATCATCTTCTTTCACCCGCATTTGATGATACCCGGAACGTAAGTCAATCTTTGAATAAACAGACGAGCCTTGTAGTTGATCAAATAAGTCGTCGATTCTCGGTAGTGGGTAGCGGTTCTTGATGGTAAGTTTGTTCAACTCTCGGTAGTCGATACACAACCTGAATATACCATCTTTCTTCTTGACAAACAAAACAGGAGCTCCCCACGGTGATGTGCTTGGTCGAATGAAACCACGCTCTAAAAGTTCTTGTAATTGGCTTTGTAGTTCTTTCATCTCGCTGGGTGCGAGTCTGTAAGGAGCACGAGCTATTGGTGCAGCTCTTGGTATAAGATCTATTTGAAATTCAACGGATCGATGTGGGGGTAATCCCGATAATTCTTTCGGAAATACATCGGGAAATTCTTTTGCAATGGGAACATCATTGATGCTCTTTTCTTCAGTTTGTACTTTCTCGACGTGTGCTAGAACAGCATAGCAACCTTTTCTTATTAGTTTTTGTGCCTTCAAATTACTAATAAGATGTAGCTTCATGTTGCCCTTTTATCCGTACACCATTAAGGGTTTTCCTTTTTCTCGTATAATGCGAATTGCATTTTTGTAACAAACGATCTCTGCTTTCACTTCTTTCAACCAGTCCATACCGATTATCACATCAAAACTCCCTAACTCTACTGGTATCAAATCAATCTTAAATGTTTCGCTAACCAGTTTAATTTCTCGATTCCGACGTATATTATCTGCTGAAATTAATTTACCATTTGCTAATTCGAGTAAAAATTTACTATCCAAAGGCGTCAATGGACAACTTGATTTAGCACAAAAATCTCTACTCATATAGCTTCTATCCGCACCCGAATCAAATAAAACGTAAGCAGATTTATTGTCAATAAGAAACGTACCCGTAACAAGCTCGGGTCTTCCTGTGCCTCTGCCGCATTAATATTGAAAACTCTTCCGCGGCCTTGTCCATTCGTGTTCTCCTGGTTCGGGAAATTTAACTTGCTCTGACACTACTTGCTCCGCCATTACTCGTTCTGACACCATTTGTTCCTTTCGTTCTGTTAACCCCTGGTCCGTAGACCTCACACTTCACCGCGCTATGACCATTTCTTTTACACTTGTTGCAAAATTTGGTGCAGAACCCCGAGTGATACTTTTCACACCTTTGGCATAGCTGCTTCTGATTGTTGTTATTGTTGCGGTTGTTATTGTTGTTGGGATGATTGTTGTAGTTGTTGTTGTTGTTGTTGTTGTTGTTGTTGGGCCGTTTGTTGTAGTTGCGATTGATGTTGCGATTGTTGGGATAATTGTTGCGATTATTGTTGTAATTGCTGTTGTTGTTGTATTGGTGATTCTTATCACCGTTTTCCTCCCACTTTCTTTTGACTTGCTTCATATTGGCCTCTTCAGCCGTCTGTTCTTTAATTCTTTCCTCAATCTGGTTCACTAGTTTGTGAGCCATTCTACATGCATGTTGTATGGAGGCGGGCTCGTGTGAACTTATATCTTCTTAGATTCTTTCCGGTAATCCTTTCACAAACGCGTCGATCTTCTCTTCCTCATCTTCGAACGCTCCCGGACACAATAGGCACAATTCTGTGAATCGTCTTTCGTACGTGGTGATATCAAATCCTTGGGTTCGTAACCCTCTAAGTTCTGTCTTGAGCTTATTGACCTCGGTTCTGGGACGGTACTTCTCGTTCATCAAGTGCTTGAATGCTGACCACGGTAGTGCGTACGCATCATCTTGTCCCACTTGCTCTAGATAGGTATTCCACCATGTTAACGCAGAACCTGTGAAGGTATGCGTAGCGTACTTCACTTTGTCCTCTTCAGTACACTTACTTATGGCAAACACTGATTCGACCTTCTCGATCCACCGTTTCAATCCGATCGGTCCTTCGGTTCCATCAAATTCCAAATGTTTGCAGGCAGTGAATTCTTTATAGGTGCATCCTACACGATTTCCTGTACTGCTAGATCCAAGGTTATTGTTGGTATGTAGCGCAGCCTGTACTGTGGCTATGTTTGAAGCTAGAAAAGTACGGAATTCCTCTTCATTCATATTCACGGTGTGTCGAGTAGTCGGTGCCATTTCCTTCAAAATAGTCAAATGGAACAAGTTAATCATACAGAATATTAAGAGTAGTTAATAGTATTTCGTAGCATAATATGAACTCATTTATAAAAGCTTTTTCTTCATATTAGCGTTTTATAAGTTTAAATTCGGGTAGTACCTACCCGTTAAGTTCATACTTAGTAGCTAATATACAATTCAACTACTACAATTCTATATGAAAAACTGATTATAATAATATTTCGCGTTCAAACTTTTATACAATATTTTACAAACTTACAATACCGCTTATTTTACATAAAGCATGAAATATAGCACACAATAACTTTGATACAAGATAGTTGTGAAGATAATTCTAGCTAGTACACAAGTCGTTCAGCAAAGGCAATAAAGACACGTAATTCATACGTCTAGAAACAAGTCATGCATTCTGGTTTTACTAGGACTACTTCCCATCCTTGGTCTTGTGGAACATGTCATAACCCGTCCTTAACCATAAGAACGAGTTAGATAACGTATGATTTCATTGCGAGGTATTGACCTCTATATGCGACATTTTTAAAAGAACAACTGCATTTATTTTACATTACAAACCATAACTCTTATTTTAATACAAGCTTTAGACAATATAAAGATGATTATCGTTTAGCGATAATCTTAGACTTACAAACTTTACATGTGATAATAACAATACGATTTCCAACATATTTTACATTACAAATCCTCCGATATGCAGTTTTATTTTTGACACAAATATGCATACTCAAGATCTTGCTTAAATTCAACATGTTGCAGCGGAAGCTTCTAATTATCACCTGAGAATGAACATGCTTAAAACGTCAACATAAAGTTGGTGAGATATAGGTTTAATGCCGGCAGCAATATATATATATATATATATATATATATATATATATATATATATATATATATATATATATATATATATATATATAGACCACAAGATTTCATATATAAACATTTTAATAAAAATATTCTAAGTGGTTGAGCACTTGGTAACCATACTTAACATTTAATCACGTCGCATATTCCCTTTATTATGAAATCTTACTACACCGTACCAAATGTAGTCACGAAACGAAGTACTGTGCAACCGTTGAATACTGGTCGTCCAGTCCGGTTGGGGTTGTCAGGCCCGATAGATCTATCAACAGGATTCGCGTTTACAATACCGCTGTAAATAATAGTTACCAAGCTACAGGGAAGTATGCGAGTGGTACAACTCAACGTAGAATATATTTTTCAGTTACTTATGTCCATAACGTAAAACATAAAATACATGTATTCTCATCCCGAAATACTTAGAGTTTAAAAGTGGGACTATATACTCACTTTTTCCTTGAAGATATATATATTTTGACTTGGTCTCCGGTTGATATCACGAACCTATCCATATATAATTTATCAATATATTTTCATTTTAAACAATCGTCACATATATATATACTTATAATACTTTTAATGTCTTCTTAGTCCGTAGTTAGCAATTCAATTTTTAATGGTTCATATTTAGGTGTTTAATAAATAAATAAAACCCCCATCGAAATAAATAAAACCCCCATTGTATTCGTATTGGTCGGGATTAATCTTGACCCACGGTACCGGTGTTGTCAAATGACGTGTTGCGTACATAAAGTACCGGTGTTGTCAAATGACGTGTTGCGTACGTACATGAGGTCTTATGATTAATCTTCTCGTGTTGTTTACGGGTGATCCTGAAATATATAAAATTAAATTATGAGTACATATATATAAAATATCATGTTATTTTAGAAAGATGTGATTTATTTAATTTTTCTCCAATTATTTTCGTGGCTAAACTAGTTTTGGATATCCGATTTTGTTTTGGTCATAGTTTCTTCGTTACAACTCCGTTTTCGTTGGTTCAACTTGCCACTTCCTTGGATCGAGTCCTTCTTTAAGAATATGAACTGTAAATACCTTAGTTTGTATTCGAAATCACAGGTCATAGGTCAAACTTTGGTGAAACTTATGAAGTTGATCATTTTCCATCATGTAAACAACCTTAAATGATTATTTTTCTAAAAATACTTATACTTTGAGTTAAATCATGAAATTTTTATGTGTTAACATATTCATAGTAAATATCAATTTTCCAGAAAATAAGCCTCCAATTCAAAGTTCAAGATGGTTTTTAATTATCCAACCCAAAACAGCCCCCGGTTGTACTCCGACGACGTAAATTCAGTTTTTAAGGTGTTCTTTGAAAAACCAAGTTTTACCTTGTTAAGTTAGCATATCCTTATGATATATTACAGGTCTTGAAGTATTTTAAAAGTTAAGTTAGAAGGATCTATTTAGTTTGCAAACAAGTTTTAAAACATTCAAACTATGTTCTTGTTGTTAAAATTTTATACCATAAAATAAGATAGCTATATATATATGAATCGAATAAGGTTATGAACAAAGTTACTACCTCAAGTTACTTGGACAAGATTGCTGTAAAAGAGAAGTAAAAACCTAGAACCAAAAGAGTGATGGAATTGGATGAAAGATTGGAAGCAACTTAAGACATAAACTTGAATTGAAAGTTGTATTTTTGTAGTGTTTTTGTTTGATCTTGTTATGGTGATGTTTAAGGTGATTCTTGAGAGGATTTTTGCTGGAGTTCTTAGAGAGACATGATGCTAGTAAGTGTGTGTGTTTAGCTAGAAAATGGAAGTGAAAATGAATCAAAATGGAGTACTCCTCACCCTCATTAAAAATGTGAATGGGGGGAGACAAGAACAAATTTCAAGTTTGTTATTTTGTAAACTTAGTCATACTTGCTTCCAAATTCTAATTACCTTATACCTAGGGTAGTAACAAGGGCTGGTTAGGTGGTGATTTGATGTGTATATACCAATAGTAAATACGTATACAAGCTAGGTATAATACGAGTACATATACTCTAGATATACGTATAGAATTCTTGTGAAAATGGAACGAGGATTCAAATATGGCTATCTTTTGTGAATATACTTATATGGTTTTATGTATTTAAGTCCTTAAAAAGTGATTAAATACATTATATATACGATATATGTATAAACATTATAGGCCATAAGTATTTATGTCAAATAACGTTACGTATGGTTATCGTTTTGAAAACTTAAGTTAGTAGTTTCAAAATATACTTATAACTTATTGTTATTAATACAAAATAAGATATTAAAACATCCATAAATCATGTTAAATATGTATATATACATATATATACACAAACGTATAATTATCATATATTATATAGTTCGTGATATCATCGGTCAAACTAGATGGTCAAACGTTGTGTAAAACTCTTTTCGAAAACATAAGTTTCAACAATTTGGATTGCTTATCATGTTGGTAAGGTTTAATTTATGTAAATATTAATCTTATAAGTATAAATTGATCGAAAAAGTCCGGGTCATTACAGTACCTACCCGTTAAATAAATTTCGTCCCGAAATTTTAAAATCGTACCTATTTTGCGTCATCGGGAAACAAATGCGGGTATTTTTGTTTCATTTGATCCTCTCGCTCCCAAGTAAACTCGGGACCTCTTCGTGCATTCCAACGAACTTTAACGATCGGTATGTTGCTCTGCTTGAGCCGTTTAACTTCACGGTCCATGATCTCGATTGGTTCTTCTATGAATTGTAGTTTCTCGTCAACTTGAATTTCTTCAAGAGGAATGGTGAGGTCTTCCTTTGCAAGACACTTTTTAAGGTTCGAGACGTGAAATGTATTATGTACTCCGGCGAGTTGTTGCGGTAACCCGAGTCGATAAGCTACCGGTCCAATGCGTTCGATGATCTTGAACGGGCCTACATATCTTGGGTTCAGTTTACCCCTTTTTCCGAAACGTATTACACCTTTCCAAGGTGACACCTTTAGCATAACCATGTCACCGATCTAAAACTCTAATGGTTTCCTTCGGACATCGGCGTAGCTCTTTTGGCGACTACGGGCTGTTTTCAATCTCTCCTTGATTTGTACTATCTTCTCAGTCGTTTCGTGTATGATCTCGGGACCAGTTAATTGTCGATCTCCTACTTCATTCCAACAAATAGGAGATCTACACTTCCTTCCGTACAATGCTTCGAATGGCGCAGCTTTAATGCTCGCATGATAACTATTATTATACGAGAATTCTGCTAATGGTAGATATTTATCCCATCCGTTTCCAAAATCGATCACACATGCCCTGAGCATGTCTTCAAGAGTCTGAATTGTTCTTTCACTCTGCCCGTCGGTTTGCGGATGATATGCGGTACTCATATCCAAACGAGTTCCTAGTGCCTCCTGTAGTGATTGCCAGAACTTTGAGGTAAATCTACTATCACGATCAGATATAATGGAAATAGGTATTCCATGCCTTGAAACTATTTCCTTTATATATAATCGTAATAATTTCTCCATTCTATCCGTTTCCTTTATAGGCAAGAAATGTGAAATGTCCCGTTCTTATTGATTAAAAACGTTCCATATTAATTGATTTCGTTGCGAGGTTTTGACCTCTATATGAGACGTTTTTCAAAGACTGCATTCATTTTTAAACAAACCATAACTTTTATTTCATCAATAAAGGTTTAAAAAGCTTTACGTAGATTATCAAATAATGATAATCTAAAATATCCTGTTTACACACGACCATTACATAATGGTTTACAATACAAATATGTTACAACAAAATAAGTTTCTTGAATGCAGTTTTTACACAATATCATACAAGCATGGACTCCAAATCTTGTCCTTATTTAAGTATGCGACAGCGGAAGCTCTTAATAATCACCTGAGAATAAACATGCTTAAAACGTCAACAAAAATGTTGGTGAGTTATAGGTTTAACCTATATATATCAAATCGTAACAATAGACCACGAGATTTCATATTTCAATACACATCCCATACATAGAGATAAAAATCATTCATATGGTGAACACCTGGTAACCGACAATAACAAGATGCATATATAAGAATATCCCCATCATTCCGGGACACCCTTCGGATATGATATAAATTTCGAAGTACTAAAGCATCCGGTACTTTGGATGGGGTTTGTTAGGCCCAATAGATCTATCTTTAGGATTCGCGTCAATTAGGGTGTCTGTTCCCTAATTCTTAGATTACCAGACTTAATAAAAAGGGGCATATTCGATTTCGATAATTCAACCATAGAATGTAGTTTCACGTACTTGTGTCTATTTTGTAAATCATTTATAAAACCTGCATGTATTCTCATCCCAAAAATATTAGATTTTAAAAGTGGGACTATAACTCACTTTCACAGATTTTTACTTCGTCGGGAAGTAAGACTTGGCCACTGGTTGATTCACGAACCTATAACAATATATACATATATATCAAAGTATGTTCAAAATATATTTACAACACTTTTAATATATTTTGATGTTTTAAGTTTATTAAGTCAGCTGTCCTCGTTAGTAACCTACAACTAGTTGTCCACAGTTAGATGTACAGAAATAAATCGATAAATATTATCTTGAATCAATCCACGACCCAGTGTATACGTATCTCAGTATTGATCACAACTCAAACTATATATATTTTGGAATCAACCTCAACCCTGTATAGCTAACTCCAACATTCACATATAGAGTGTCTATGGTTGTTCCGAAATATATATAGATGTGTCGACATGATAGGTCGAAACATTGTATACGTGTCTATGGTATCTCAAGATTACATAATATATAATACAAGTTGATTAAGTTATGGTTGGAATAGATTTGTTACCAATTTTCACGTAGCTAAAATGAGAAAAATTATCCAATCTTGTTTTACCCATAACTTCTTCATTTTAAATCCGTTTTGAGTGAATCAAATTGCTATGGTTTCATATTGAACTCTATTTTATGAATCTAAACAAAAAAAGTATAGGTTTCTAGTCGGAAAAATAAGTTACAAGTCGTTTTTGTAAAGGTAGTCATTTCAGTCGAAAGAACGACGTCTAGATGACCATTTTAGAAAACATACTTCCACTTTGAGTTTAACCATAATTTTTGGATATAGTTTCATGTTCATAATAAAAATCATTTTCTCAGAATAACAACTTTTAAATCAACGTTTATCATAGTTTTTAATTAACTAACCCAAAACAGCCCGCGGTGTTACTACGACGGCGTAAATCCGGTTTTACGGTGTTTTTCGTGTTTCCAGGTTTTAAATCATTAAGTTAGCATATCATATAGATATAGAACATGTGTTTAGTTGATTTTAAAAGTCAAGTTAGAAGGATTAACTTTTGTTTGCGAACAAGTTTAGAATTAACTAAACTATGTTCTAGTGATTACAAGTTTAAACCTTCGAATAAGATAGCTTTATATGTATGAATCGAATGATGTTATGAACATCATTACTAACTTAAGTTCCTTGGATGAACCTACTGGAAAAGAGAAAAATGGATCTAGCTTCAATGGATCCTTGGATGGCTCAAACTTCTTGAAGCAAAATCATGACACGAAAACAAGTTCAAGTAAGATCATCACTTGAAATAAGATTGTTATAGTTATAGAAATTGAACCAAAGTTTGAATATGATTATTACCTTGTATTAGAATGATAACCTACTGTAAGAAACAAAGATTTCTTGAGGTTGGATGATCACCTTACAAGATTGGAAGTGAGCTAGCAAACTTGAAAGTATTCTTGATTTTATGAAACTAGAACTTTTGGAATTTATGAAGAACACTTAGAACTTGAAGATAGAACTTGAGAGAGTTCAATTAGATGAAGAAAATTGAAGAATGAAAGTGTTTGTAGGTGTTTTTGGTCGTTGGTGTATGGATTAGATATAAAGGATATGTAATTTTGTTTTCATGTAAATAAGTCATGAATGATTACTCATATTTTTGTAATCTTATGAGATATTTCATGCTAGTTGCCAAATGATGGTTCCCACATGTGTTAGGTGACTCACATGGGCTGCTAAGAGCTGATCATTGGAGTGTATATACCAATAGTACATACATCTAAAAGCTGTGTATTGTACGAGTACGAATACGGGTGCATACGAGTAGAATTGTTGATGAAACTGAACGAGAATGTAATTGTAAGCATTTTTGTTAAGTAGAAGTATTTTGATAAGTGTATTGAAGTCTTTCAAAAGTGTATAAATACATATTAAAACACTACATGTATATACATTTTAACTGAGTCGTTAAGTCATCGTTAGTCGTTACATGTAAGTGTTGTTTTGAAACCTTTAGGTTAACGATCTTGTTAAATGTTGTTAACCCAATGTTTATAATAACAAAAGAGATTTTAAATTATTATATTATCATGATATTATGATGTACGAATATCTCTTAATATGATATATATACATTAAATGTCGTTACAACGATAAACGTTACATATATGTCTCGTTTCAAAATCATTAAGTTAGTAGTCTTGTTTTTACATATGTAGTTCATTGTTAATATAATTAATGATATGTTTACTTATCATAATATCATGTTAACTATATATATAACCATATATATGTCATCATATAGTTTTTTACAAGTTTTAACGTTCGTGAATCACCGGTCAACTTGGGTGGTCAATTGTCTATATGAAACCTATTTCAATTAATCAAGTCTTAACAAGTTTGATTGCTTAACATGTT
Organism: Rutidosis leptorrhynchoides; assembly: GCF_046630445.1. Lineage (NCBI taxonomy): Eukaryota > Viridiplantae > Streptophyta > Magnoliopsida > Asterales > Asteraceae > Rutidosis > Rutidosis leptorrhynchoides. The sequence goes on from NC_092340.1 coordinate 209,517,503, forward strand.
GGAAACATTTAATCATGTAAACATCAATCTCAATTAATATATATAAACATGGAAAAGTTCGGGTCACTACAGTACCTACCCGTTAAATAAATTTCGTCCCGAAATTTTAAGCTGTTGAAGGTGTTGACGAATCTTCTGGAAATAGATGCGGGTATTTCTTCTTCATCTGATCTTCACGCTCCCAGGTGAACTCGGGTCCTCTACGAGCATTCCATCGAACCTTAACAATTGGTATCTTGTTTTGCTTAAGTCTTTTAACCTCACGATCCATTATTTCGACGGGTTCTTCGATGAATTGGAGTTTTTCATTGATTTGGATTTCATCTAACGGAATAGTGAGATCTTCTTTAGCAAAACATTTCTTCAAATTCGAGACGTGGAAAGTGTTATGTACAGCCGCGAGTTGTTGAGGTAACTCAAGTCGGTAAGCTACTGGTCCGACACGATCAATAATCTTGAATGGTCCAATATACCTTGGATTTAATTTCCCTCGTTTACCAAATCGAACAACGCCTTTCCAAGGTGAAACTTTAAGCATGACCATCTCTCCAATTTCAAATTCTATATCTTTTCTTTTAATGTCAGCGTAGCTCTTTTGTCGACTTTGGGCGGTTTTCAACCGTTGTTGAATTTGGATGATCTTCTCGGTAGTTTCTTGTATAATCTCCGGACCCGTAATCTGTCTATCCCCCACCTCACTCCAACAAATCGGAGACCTGCACTTTCTACCATAAAGTGCTTCAAACGGCGCCATCTCAATGCTTGAATGGTAGCTGTTGTTGTAGGAAAATTCTGCTAACGGTAGATGTCGATCCCAACTGTTTCCGAAATCAATAACACATGCTCGTAGCATGTCTTCAAGCGTTTGTATCGTCCTTTCGCTCTGCCCATCAGTTTGTGGATGATAGGCAGTACTCATGTCTAGACGAGTTCCTAATGCTTGCTGTAATGTCTGCCAGAATCTTGAAATAAATCTGCCATCCCTATCAGAGATAATAGAGATTGGTATTCCATGTCTGGAGACGACTTCCTTCAAATACAGTCGTGCTAACTTCTCCATCTTGTCATCTTCTCTTATTGGTAGGAAGTGTGCTGATTTGGTGAGACGATCAACTATTACCCAAATAGTATCAAAACCACTTGCAGTCCTTGGCAATTTAGTGATGAAATCCATGGTAATGTTTTCCCATTTCCATTCCGGGATTTCGGGTTGTTGAAGTAGACCTGATGGTTTCTGATGCTCAGCTTTGACCTTAGAACACGTCAAACATTCTCCTACGTATTTAGCAACATCGGCTTTCATACCCGGCCACCAAAAATGTTTCTTGAGATCCTTGTACATCTTCCCCGTTCCAGGATGTATTGAGTATCTGGTTTTATGAGCTTCTCTAAGTACCATTTCTCTCATATCTCCAAATTTTGGTACCCAAATCCTTTCAGCCCTATACCGGGTTCCGTCTTCCCGAATATTAAGATGCTTCTCCGATCCTTTGGGTATTTCATCCTTTAAATTTCCCTCTTTTAAAACTCCTTGTTGCGCCTCCTTTATTTGAGTAGTAATGTTATTATGAATCATTATATTCATAGATTTTACTCGAATGGGTTCTCTATCCTTCCTGCTCAAGGCATCGGCTACCACATTTGCCTTCCCCGGGTGGTAACGAATCTCAAAATCGTAATCATTCAATAATTCAATCCACCTACGCTGCCTCATATTCAGTTGTTTCTGATTAAATATGTGTTGAAGACTTTTGTGGTCGGTATATATAATACTTTTGACCCCATATAAGTAGTGCCTCCAAGTCTTTAATGCAAAAACAACCGCGCCTAATTCCAAATCATGCGTCGTATAATTTTGTTCGTGAATCTTCAATTGTCTAGACGCATAAGCAATCACCTTCGTTCGTTGCATTAATACACAACCGAGACCTTGCTTTGATGCGTCACAATAAATCACAAAATCATCATTCCCTTCAGGCAATGACAATATAGGTGCCGTAGTTAGCTTTTTCTTCAATAACTGAAACGCTTTCTCTTGTTCATCATTCCATTCAAATTTCTTCCCTTTATGCGTTAATGCAGTCAAGGGTTTTGCTATTCTGGAAAAGTCTTGGATGAACCTTCTGTAGTAACCAGCTAGTCCTAAAAACTGGCGTATGTGTTTCGGAGTTTTCGGGGTTTCCCACTTTTCAACAGTTTCTATCTTTGCCGGATCCACCTTAATACCTTCTTTGTTCACTATGTGACCGAGGAATTGAACTTCTTCCAACCAAAATGCACACTTTGAAAACTTAGCGTACAATTCTTCCTTCCTCAATACTTCTAACACCTTTCTCAAATGTTCACCGTGTTCTTGGTCATTCTTTGAGTAAATAAGTATGTCATCAATGAAAACAATGACAAACTTGTCAAGGTATGGTCCACACACTCGGTTCATAAGGTCCATGAACACAGCTGGTGCATTAGTTAAACCAAACGGCATGACCATAAACTCGTAAAGACCGTAACGTGTTCTGAAAGCAGTCTTTGGAATATCATCTTCTTTCACCCGCATTTGATGATACCCGGAACGTAAGTCAATCTTTGAATAAACAGACGAGCCTTGTAGTTGATCAAATAAGTCGTCGATTCTCGGTAGTGGGTAGCGGTTCTTGATGGTAAGTTTGTTCAACTCTCGGTAGTCGATACACAACCTGAATGTACCATCTTTCTTCTTGACAAACAAAACAGGAGCTCCCCACGGTGATGTGCTTGGTCGAATGAAACCACGCTCTAAAAGTTCTTGTAATTGGCTTTGCAGTTCTTTCATCTCGCTGGGTGCGAGTCTGTAAGGAGCACGAGCTATTGGTGCAGCTCCTGGTACAAGATCTATTTGAAATTCAACGGATCGATGTGGGGGTAATCCCGGTAATTCTTTCGGAAATACATCGGGAAATTCTTTTGCAATGGGAACATCATTGATGCTCTTTTCTTCAGTTTGTACTTTCTCGACGTGTGCTAGAACAGCATAGCAACCTTTTCTTATTAGTTTTTGTGCCTTCAAATTACTAATAAGATGTAGCTTCGTGTTGCCCTTTTCTCCGTACACCATTAAGGGTTTTCCTTTTTCTCGTATAATGCGAATTGCATTTTTGTAACAAACGATCTCCGCTTTCACTTCTTTCAACCAGTCCATACCGATTATCACATCAAAACTCCCTAACTCTACTGGTATCAAATCAATCTTAAATGTTTCGCTAACCAGTTTAATTTCTCGATTCCGACATATATTATCTGCTGAAATTAATTTACCATTTGCTAATTCGAGTAAAAATTTACTATCCAAAGGCGTCAATGGACAACTTAATTTAGCACAAAAATTTCTACTCATATAGCTTCTATCCGCACCCGAATCAAATAAAACGTAAGCAGATTTAATGTCAATAAGAAACGTACCCGTAACAAGCTCCGGGTCTTCCTGTGCCTCTACCGCATTAATATTGAAAACTCTTCCACGGCCTTGTCCATTCGTGTTCTCCTGGTTCGGGCAATTTCTAATAATGTGGCCTGGTTTTCCACATTTATAACAAACTACATTGGCATAACTTGCTCCGACACTACTTGCTCCGCCATTACTCGTTCCGACACCATTTGTTCCTTTCGTTCTATTAACCCCTGGTCCGTAGACCTCACACTTCGCCGCGCTATGACCATTTCTTTTACACTTGTTGCAAAATTTGGTGCAGAACCCCGAGTGATTCTTTTCACACCTTTGGCATAGTTGCTTCTGATTGTTGTTGTTGTTGCGGTTATTATTGTTGTTGGGATGATTGTTGTAGTTGCTGTTGTTGTTGTTGTTGTTGTTGTTGGGCCGTTTGTTGTAGTTGCGATTGATATTGCGATTGTTGGGATAATTGTTGCGATTATTGTTGTAATTGCTGTTGTTGTTGTATTGGTGATTCTTATCACCGTTTTCCTCCCACTTTCTTTTGACTTGCTTCACATTGGCCTCTTCAGCAGTCTGTTCTTTAATTCTTTCTTCAATCTGGTTCACTAGTTTGTGAGCCATTCTACATGCCTGTTGTATGGAGGCGGGCTCATGTGAACTTATATCTTCTTGGATTCTTTCCGGTAATCCTTTCACAAACGCGTCGATCTTCTCTTCCTCATCTTCGAATGCTCCCGGACACAATAGGCACAATTCTGTGAATCGTCTTTCGTACGTGGTAATATCAAATCCTTGGGTTCGTAACCCTCTAAGTTCTGTCTTGAGCTTATTGACCTCGGTTCTGGGACGGTACTTCTCGTTCATCAAGTGCTTGAATGCTGACCACGGTAGTGCGTACGCATCATCTTGTCCCACTTGCTCTAGATAGGTATTCCACCATGTTAACGCAGAACCTGTGAAGGTATGCGTAGCGTACTTCACTTTGTCCTCTTCAGTACATTTACTTATGGCAAACACCGATTCAACCTTCTCGGTCCACCGTTTCAATCCGATCGGTCCTTCGGTTCCATCAAATTCCAAAGGTTTGCAGGCAGTGAATTCTTTGTAGGTGCATCCTACACGATTTCCTGTACTGCTAGATCCAAGGTTATTGTTGGTATGTAGCGCAGCCTGTACTGCGGCTATGTTTGAAGCTAGAAAAGTACGGAATTCCTCTTCATTCATATTCACGGTGTGTCGAGTAGTCGGTGCCATTTCCTTCAAAATAGTTAAATGGAACAAGTTAATCATACAGAATATTAAGAGTAGTTAATAGTATTTCGTAGCATAATATGAACTCATTTATAAAAGCTTTTTCTTCATATTAGCGTTTTATAAGTTTAAATTCGGGTAGTACCTACCCGTTAAGTTCATACTTAGTAGCTAATATACAATTCAACTACTACAATTCTATATGAAAAACTGATTATAATAATATTTCGCGTTCAAACTTTTATACAATATTTTACAAACTTACAATACCGCTTATTTTACATAAAGCATGAAATATAGCACACAATAACTTTGATACAAGATAGTTGTGAAGACAATTCTAGCTAGTACACAAGTCGTTCAGCAAAGGCAATAAAGACACGTAATTCATACGTCCAGAAACAAGTCATGCATTCTGGTTTTACTAGGACTACTTCCCATCCTTGGTCTTGTGCAACATAACCGTTATGGCCGTTGATAAGACAGCGTGTTGTAACGTCATCAAAGGGACGAGGGTTACGTAATGTCCAACAGTCCCGTAATAATCTAAAAACCTCATTTCTTACCCCAATTACCGACTCCGTCACTTGTGGAAACGTTTTGTTTAATAGTTGTAGCCCGATGTTCTTGTTCTCACTTTGGTGAGAAGCGAACATTACTAATCCGTAAGCATAACATGCTTCTTTATGTTGCATGTTAGCCGCTTTTTCTAAATCACGAAGTCCAATATTCGGATATATTGAGTCAAAATAATTTCTTAACCCGTTGCGTAAAATAGCATTTGGGTTCCCCGCAATATATGCGTCAAAGTAAACACATCGTAACTTATGGGTTTCCCAATGTGATATCCCCCATCTTTCAAACGAAAGTCTCTTATAAACCAAGACATTCTTGGAACGTTCTTCGAATGTCTTACAAACTGATCTCGCCTTAAATAGTTGTGCCGAAGAATTCTGGCCGACTCTAGACAAGATTTCATCAATCATGTCTCCGGGTAGGTCTCTTAAAATATTGGGTTGTCTATCCATTTTGTGTTTTTAAACTGTAAAATAGACAAGAGTTAGATTCATAAAAAAAAATACTTATTAATACAAGCAATTTTTACATATATCATAAAGCATAAGAACACTATATTCCATATATTACACCACACGAATACAACTATCTTATTCCGACTCGCTCGTTTCTTCTTCTTCGGTTTTGGTTCGTTTTGCCAAGTTTCTAGGGATATATGATGTTCCCCTAATACGAGCCGTCGTTGTCCACATTGGTTTAGAAAAACCTGGTGGTTTAGAGGTTCCCGGGTCATTGTTACAACTTAAGGACTTCGGGGGTTGACGATACATATAAAGTTCATCGGGATTGGAATTAGATTTCTCTATTTTTATGCCCTTTCCCTTATTATTTTCTTTTGCCTTTTTAAATTCAGTTGGGGTAATTTCTATAACATCATCGGAATTCTCGTCGGAATCCGATTCATCGGAGAATTGGTAATCCTCCCAATATTTTGCTTCCTTGGCGGAAACACCATTGACCATAATTAACTTTGGTCGGTTGGTTGAGGATTTTCTTTTACTTAACCGTTTTATTATTTCCCCCACCGGTTCTATTTCTTCATCCGGTTCCGATTCTTCTTCCGGTTCCGATTCTTCTTCCGGTTCCGACTCTTCTTCCGGTTCCTCTTCGGGAACTTGTGAATCAGTCCACAAATCATTCCAATTTACATTTGACTCTTCATTATTATTAGGTGAGTCAATGGGACTTGTTCTAGAGGTAGACATCTATCACATAATATCAAACACGTTAAGAGATTAATATATCACATAATATTCATATGTTAAAAATATATAGTTTCCAACAAAAATGTTAAGCAATCATTTTTAAAGAAAACACGGTCGAAGTCCAGACTCACTAATGCATCCTAACAAACTCGATAAGACACACTAATGCAAATTTTCTGGTTCTCTAAGACCAACGCTCGGATACCAACTGAAATGTCCCGTTCTTATTGATTAAAAACGTTCCATATTAATTGATTTCGTTGCGAGGTTTTGACCTCTATATGAGACGTTTTTCAAAGACTGCATTCATTTTTAAACAAACCATAACTTTTATTTCATCAATAAAGGTTTAAAAAGCTTTACGTAGATTATCAAATAATGATAATCTAAAATATCCTGTTTACACACGACCATTACATAATGGTTTACAATACAAATATGTTACAACAAAATAAGTTTCTTGAATGCAGTTTTTACACAATATCATACAAGCATGGACTCCAAATCTTGTCCTTATTTAAGTATGCGACAGCGGAAGCTCTTAATAATCACCTGAGAATAAACATGCTTAAAACGTCAACAAAAATGTTGGTGAGTTATAGGTTTAACCTATATATATCAAATCGTAACAATAGACCACAAGATTTCATATTTCAATACACATCCCATACATAGAGATAAAAATCATTCATATGGTGAACACCTGGTAACCGACAATAACAAGATGCATATATAAGAATATCCCCATCATTCCGGGACACCCTTCGGATATGATATAAATTTCGAAGTACTAAAGCATCTGGTACTTTGGATGGGGTTTGTTAGGCCCAATAGATCTATCTTTAGGATTCGCGTCAATTAGGGTGTCTGTTCCCTAATTCTTAGATTACCAGACTTAATAAAAAGGGGCATATTCGATTTTGATAATTCAACCATAGAATGTAGTTTCACGTACTTGTGTCTATTTTGTAAATCATTTATAAAACCTGCATGTATTCTCATCCCAAAAATATTAGATTTTAAAAGTGGGACTATAACTCACTTTCACAGATTTTTACTTCGTCGGGAAGTAAGACTTGGCCACTGGTTGATTCACGAACCTATAACAATATATACATATATATCAAAGTATGTTCAAAATATATTTACAACACTTTTAATATATTTTGATGTTTTAAGTTTATTAAGTCAGCTGTCCTCGTTAGTAACCTACAACTAGTTGTCCACAGTTAGATGTACAGAAATAAATCGATAAATATTATCTTGAATCAATCCACGACCCAGTGTATACGTATCTCAGTATTGATCACAACTCAAACTATATATATTTTGGAATCAACCTCAACCCTGTATAGCTAACTCCAACATTCACATATAGAGTGTCTATGGTTGTTCCGAAATATATATAGATGTGTCGACATGATAGGTCGAAACATTGTATACGTGTCTATGGTATCTCAAGATTACATAATATATAATACAAGTTGATTAAGTTATGGTTGGAATAGATTTGTTACCAATTTTCACGTAGCTAAAATGAGAAAAATTATCCAATCTTGTTTTACCCATAACTTCTTCATTTTAAATCCGTTTTGAGTGAATCAAATTGCTATGGTTTCATATTGAACTCTATTTTATGAATCTAAACAAAAAAAGTATAGGTTTCTAGTCGGAAAAATAAGTTACAAGTCGTTTTTGTAAAGGTAGTCATTTCAGTCGAAAGAACGACGTCTAGATGACCATTTTAGAAAACATACTTCCACTTTGAGTTTAACCATAATTTTTGGATATAGTTTCATGTTCATAATAAAAATCATTTTTCTCAGAATAACAACTTTTAAATCAACGTTTATCATAGTTTTTAATTAACTAACCCAAAACAGCCCGCGGTGTTACTACGACGGCGTAAATCCGGTTTTACGGTGTTTTTCGTGTTTCCAGGTTTTAAATCATTAAGTTAGCATATCATATAGATATAGAACATGTGTTTAGTTGATTTTAAAAGTCAAGTTAGAAGGATTAACTTTTGTTTGCGAACAAGTTTAGAATTAACTAAACTATGTTCTAGTGATTACAAGTTTAAACCTTCGAATAAGATAGCTTTATATGTATGAATCGAATGATGTTATGAACATCATTACTACCTTAAGTTCCTTGGATGAACCTACTGGAAAAGAGAAAAATGGATCTAGCTTCAATGGATCCTTGGATGGCTCAAACTTCTTGAAGCAAAATCATGACACGAAAACAAGTTCAAGTAAGATCATCACTTGAAATAAGATTGTTATAGTTATAGAAATTGAACCAAAGTTTGAATATGATTATTACCTTGTATTAGAATGATAACCTACTGTAAGAAACAAAGATTTCTTGAGGTTGGATGATCACCTTACAAGATTGGAAGTGAGCTAGCAAACTTGAAAGTATTCTTGATTTTATGAAACTAGAACTTTTGGAATTTATGAAGAACACTTAGAACTTGAAGATAGAACTTGAGAGAGTTCAATTAGATGAAGAAAATTGAAGAATGAAAGTGTTTGTAGGTGTTTTTGGTCGTTGGTGTATGGATTAGATATAAAGGATATGTAATTTTGTTTTCATGTAAATAAGTCATGAATGATTACTCATATTTTTGTAATCTTATGAGATATTTCATGCTAGTTGCCAAATGATGGTTCCCACATGTGTTAGGTGACTCACATGGGCTGCTAAGAGCTGATCATTGGAGTGTATATACCAATAGTACATACATCTAAAAGCTGTGTATTGTACGAGTACGAATACGGGTGCATACGAGTAGAATTGTTGATGAAACTGAACGAGAATGTAATTGTAAGCATTTTTGTTAAGTAGAAGTATTTTGATAAGTGTATTGAAGTCTTTCAAAAGTGTATAAATACATATTAAAACACTACATGTATATACATTTTAACTGAGTCGTTAAGTCATCGTTAGTCGTTACATGTAAGTGTTGTTTTGAAACCTTTAGGTTAACGATCTTGTTAAATGTTGTTAACCCAATGTTTATAATAACAAAAGAGATTTTAAATTATTATATTATCATGATATTATGATGTACGAATATCTCTTAATATGATATATATACATTAAATGTCGTTACAACGATAAACGTTACATATATGTCTCGTTTCAAAATCATTAAGTTAGTAGTCTTGTTTTTACATATGTAGTTCATTGTTAATATAATTAATGATATGTTTACTTATCATAATATCATGTTAACTATATATATAACCATATATATGTCATCATATAGTTTTTTACAAGTTTTAACGTTCGTGAATCACCGGTCAACTTGGGTGGTCAATTGTCTATATGAAACCTATTTCAATTAATCAAGTCTTAACAAGTTTGATTGCTTAACATGTTGGAAACATTTAATCATGTAAACATCAATCTCAATTAATATATATAAACATGGAAAAGTTCGGGTCACTACAAAATGTGCAGATTTGGTAAGACGATCAACAATTACCCAAATGGTGTCGTATCCCCAGGCAGTCTTTGGTAACTTCGTGATGAAATCCATGGTAATACCATCCCATTTCCATTCTGGGATTTCTGGTTGTTGAAGTAACCCTGACGGCTTCTGGTGTTCTGCTTTGACTTTGGAACAAGTTAAACACTCCCCAACATATGTTGCAACGTCTGTCTTTAAATTTGGCCACCAATAATGTATCTTAAGATCTTGGTACATCTTTCCCACTCCAGGATGTATCGAGTATCTTGTCTTATGTGCCTCGTTCAATATCAACTTCCTTAATCCACCCAATTTCGGTACCCAAATACGATTTGCAAAATATCGAATTCCATCTTCCCGTATAACGAGTTGCTTTTCATACTTCTTCATTATTTCATTTCCTATATTTTCTTTAGTAAGTGCTTCTCGTTGAACTTCTTTGATTTGTGAGTTGAGATTCATGCGAATTTTTATGTTCATCGCTCGTACTCGAATTGGTTCTCGTTCCTTTCTGCTTAGTGCGTCAGCCACCACATTCGCTTTCCCGGGATGATAACGAATTTCACAATCATAGTCATTTATTAACTCGACCCACCTACGTTGCCTCATGTTCAGCTGTTTCTGATCAAAAATATGTTGAAGGCTTTTATGATCAGTAAACATGAAATGTCCCGTTCTTATTGATTAAAAACGTTCCATATTAATTGATTTCGTTGCGAGGTTTTGACCTCTATATGAGACGTTTTTCAAAGACTGCATTCATTTTAAAACAAACCATAACCTTTATTTCATCAATAAAGGTTTAAAAAGCTTTACGTAGATTATCAAATAATGATAATCTATAATATCCTGTTTACACACGACCATTACATAATGGTTTACAATACAAATATGTTACAACAAAATAAGTTTCTTGAATGCAGTTTTTACACAATATCATACAAGCATGGACTCCAAATCTCGTCCTTATTTAAGTATGCGACAGCGGAAGCTCTTAATAATCACCTGAGAATAAACATGCTTAAAACGTCAACAAAAATGTTGGTGAGTTATAGGTTTAACCTATATATACCAAATCATAATAATAGACCACAAGATTTCATATTTCAATACACATCCCATACATAGAGATAAAAATCATTCATATGGTGAACACCTGGTAACCGACAATAACAAGATGCATATATAAGAATATCCCCATCATTCCGGGACACCCTTCGGATATGATATAATTTCGAAGTACTAAAGCATCCGGTACTTTGGATGGGGTTTGTTAGGCCCAATAGATCTATCTTTAGGATTCGCGTCAATTAGGGTGTCTGTTCCCTAATTCTTAGATTACCAGACTTAATAAAAAGGGGCATATTCGATTTCGATAATTCAACCATAGAATGTAGTTTCACGTACTTGTGTCTATTTTGTAAATCATTTATAAAACCTGCATGTATTCTCATCCCAAAAATATTAGATTTTAAAAGTGGGACTATAACTCACTTTCACAGATTTTTACTTCGTCGAGAAGTAAGACTTGGCCACTGTTGATTCACGAACCTATAACAATATATACATATATATTAAAGTATGTTCAAAATATATTTACAACACTTTTAATATATTTTGATGTTTTAAGTTTATTAAGTCAGCTGTCCTCGTTAGTAACCTACAACTAGTTGTCCACAGTTAGATGTACAGAAATAAATCAATAAATATTATCTTGAATCAATCCACGACCCAGTGTATACGTATCTCAGTATTGATCACAACTCAAACTATATATATTTTGGAATCAACCTCAACCCTGTATAGCTAACTCCAACATTCACATATAGAGTGTCTATGGTTGTTCCGAAATATATATAGATGTGTCGACATGATAGGTCGAAACATTGTATACGTGTCTATGGTATCTCAAGATTACATAATATACAATACAAGTTGATTAAGTTATGGTTGGAATAGATTTGTTACCAATTTTCACGTAGCTAAAATGATAAAAATTATCCAATCTTGTTTTACCCATAACTTCTTCATTTTAAATCCGTTTTGAATGAATCAAATTGCTATGGTTTCATATTGAACTGTATTTTATGAATCTACACAGAAAAAGTATAGGTTTATAGTTATAGAAATTGAATCAAAGTTTGAATATGAATATTACCTTGTATAAGAAAGATAACCTACTGTATATAACAAAGGTTTCTTGATCTTAGATGATTACTTGGAATGGATTAGAAAGCTTGGAAGTAAATTAGTAAACTTGAAGGGATTTTTGAAGTATTCTTGAAGTGTTCTTCCTATGATGATTATAGCTTGATTCTTGAAGTGATTTTTGATGAAGATGATGATTAACTACTGGAAAAATACGTTCATAATAGTGTGGGTGTGTTGAGAGAAAATTAGAAAGAGATTTGGAAGTGAAATGGAGTGAATGATGAGTGTTAATTGGTGAGTGGTGAGTGGGGTTAAAAGGAGTTCTAGTTAGTTGACTAGCTCATGGTAGAAGTTAAAATTGATTAGTCATACATGACATAATCAAGAGTGGAATCCCATGCTAGTTCCTATTGGTATATACCCATAGTAAGTACGTTTTGAAGCTGTGTATAATACGGGTAAGAATACGACTAGAATTCTTGATGAAAGAAAAGAATGGGAAAGTAACTGTAACCATTTTCGTTAAGTATGAGTGTTTCGATATATGTCTTGAAGTCTTCCAAAAGTATTTTAATACATCTAAATACACTACATGTATATACATTTTAACGGAGTCGTTAAGTCATCGTTAGTCGTTACATGTAAGTGTTGTTTTGAAACCTTTAAGTTAACGATCTCAATTAATGTTGTTAACCCATTGTTTATTATATCTAATGAGATTTTAAATTATTATATTATCATGATATTATGATATATTAATATATCTTAATATGATATATATACATTTAAATGTCGTTACAACGATAATCGTTACATATATGTCTCGTTTAAAAATCATTAAGTTAGTAGTCTTGTTTTTACATATGTAGTTCATTGTTAATATACTTAATGATATGTTTACTTATCATAATATCATGTTAACTATATATATAACCATATATATGTCATCATATAGTTTTTACAAGTTTTAACGTTCGTGAATCACCGGTCAACTTGGGTAGTCAATTGTCTATATGAAACCTATTTCAATTAATCAAGTCTTAACAAGTTTGATTGCTTAACATGTTGGAAACGTTTAATCATGTAAATATCAATCTCAATTAATATATATAAACATGGAAAAGTTCGGGTCACTACAAAACACAGTGCATTTAACCCCATACAAGTAGTGTCTCCACATCTTCAATGCAAACACGACTGCTCCCAATTCTAGATCATGCGTCGTATAATTCCGCTCGTGAATCTTCAATTGTCGGGATGCGTATGCAATAACTTTCTTCCGTTGCATAAGAACGCAACCAAAACCTTGTCGCGAAGCGTCACAATATATTTCAAAATCATCGTTCCCTTCTGGTAACGATAAAATAGGCGCCGTAGTTAACTTCTTCTTTAGTAACTGAAATGCACTCTCCTGCTCAGAGGTCCATTCATATTTCTTCCCTTTTTGCGTTAACGCTGTCAACGGCTTAGCTATTCGGGAAAAATCTTGAATAAACCTTCTATAATAACCGGCTAAACCCAAAAATTGGCGTATCTGCGTTGGTGTCTTAGGAGTCTCCCATTTTTCAATGGCTTCAATTTTTGCTGGATCAACCTGAATTCCTTTGCTACTAACAACGTGGCCAAGAAATTGCACTTCTTTCAACCAGAAAGCACATTTAGAAAATTTAGCATATAGATGTTCTTTTCTCAACAACTCTAATATCAATCTTAAATGCTGCTCATGCTCTTGCTCACACTTGGAATAGATAAGAATATCATCAATGAAAACGATAACAAACTTATCTAAATATGGACTACAAACTCGATTCATGAGGTCCATGAATACAGCTGGCACATTCGTCAATCCAAACGGTATGACCAAAAATTCGTAATGACCGTAACGTGTCCGAAAAGCAGTTTTCGGTATATCTTCTTCTTTGACGCGTAATTGATGATAGCCCGATCTTAGGTCAATTTTTGAATACACACATGATCCTTGCAGTTGATCAAATAAGTCGTCAATTCTCGGTAGTGGATACCGATTCTTGATAGTTAACTTATTTAATTCACGATAATCTATACACATCCTAAAAGATCCATCTTTCTTTTTAACAAATAGAATCGGAGCTCCCCATGGTGAAGTACTTGGTCGTATGAATCCACGATCCAGTAATTCTTTTAACTGACTCTGAAGTTCTTTTAACTCGGACGGTGCAAGTCTATATGGAGCACGAGCCACTGGTGCAGCTCCTGGTACTAAATCTATTTGAAATTCTACAGATCTAAATGGAGGTAATCCCGGCAACTCTTCCAGAAAGACTTCAGGAAAATCTCTTGCCACAGGCACGTCATTGATGCTCTTCACTTTTTCCTTCGTTTCGACTTTATTAACATGTGCTAAGATAGCATAGCACCCTTTCTTCAAGCACTTTTGAGCTTTCAAATAACTAATGAGTTTTAGCTTTGAGTTACCCTTCTCTCCATAAATCATTACTGGCGTTTTATCCTTACGAGGAATGCGAATTGCCTTCTTGGCGCACACAACTTCAGCTCCTATTTTGGACATCCAGTCCATGCCGACTATTACATCAAAACTTCCTAATTCTACGGGTATCAAATCAATCTTAAATGTTTCTCCGGTTAAATTTATTTTACAATCACGGCAAATTTTATCGGCTTTAATAAGTTTACCATTAGCTAACTCAATCATGTACTTAGCATCTAGAGGTAATGATGAACAATTCAATTTAGTGTAAAAATTTCTACACACGTAACTTCTATCGGCACAAGTATCAAATATAATAGATGCTGATAAGTTATTAATGGTAAACGTACCCGTAACAAGCTCCGGGTCTTCACACGCCTCTCTAGCATTAATAACAAATGCTCTTCCACGTGCAGATCCATTATTCTTCTCTGGATTCGGACACTGGCTCTTATAATGACCCTGTTTCCCACACCCATAACAAGTAACAGTGGCCAAGGCAGTTCTATTTGCATTGGTGGCAGGAGTCTTCGTACCGTTTGTATTTGTAACGAGAGCCCTACAATCTTCAGCAAGATGACCCTTTCGATTACATTTGTTGCATACCACATTACAGTAACCAGAGTGATGTTTGTGACATCGGTTGCATAAAGGATTTTGTCCTTTGTAACCAAAGCTTAAACCACTACCCGCACCTTGCGTGATTTCTTGTTTCTTAAAAGATTGTTGTTGGTTACCTCGATCATAATTTCCATTCCACTTTCTTTTGTTACCTGATACCTTCACATCAGTATTGGATACTTTCTTATCCATGATGACCTGATCCATTAGCTCGTTTGCCATGGTTATAGCTTAATGAATTGTCTTAGGTTTCGATGCTGTAACATTTGCCTTGACCTTTTTGGGCAAACCATCTTTGTACATTTCAATCTTCCGTTCTTCGGTTGGAACCAATTCAGGACATAGCAAAACTAATTCCATGAATCGCTGATTGTAGTTGGTGATTTCAGTACCAATAACCTTCAGACTTCGTAATTCATCTTCCAACTTCCTAACCTCGTTCCTTGGACAATATTCGTTGATTAACATTGTTTTGAATTCTTCCCATGGAGTATCATAAGCTACATCTCCTCCTACAGCCTTCACAAAATTTTTCCACCACGTGAGTGCACTATCTTGTAAAGTGCACGATGCATACTTGGTCATGTCCTTTTCAACACAACCACTGATTTTAAACACAGTCTCCATCTTTTCTATCCACCGGGTTAAACCGATCGGTCCTTCCGTTCCACTGAATGATGAGGGCTTGCAAGCTTGAAAAGTCTTGTAGGTGCATCCTACACGAGGATTTAGGTTAACTGCAGCAGCTCTTGCAGCCTCGACCCATAACATTCTGTCGTTCACTCGCTGGTTGATGAATTCCTCGACTTCTTGTTCCGTCATTCGATTCAATCGCGCCATATTCTTCTATAAGAATGAAAAGAAAATAATTATTCACATGGAATATTATAGATGTAGTGTATATTTACAGTACATTATAGCTTATTAATAATATGAACCAGGTATTATTATAAAAGCCTTTTCTTCTTATTAGCGTTTTATAATTATATCTAGGGTAGTACCTACCCGTTAATGTTCATACTTAATAGCTTAGTACAGAACCAATTACTACAATCTAAATATTACTTAACCATGGAAAATTATTGCATTTCATACTTCACTATTTTACATATGCTTATCTTACATCGAACATTAAGCAAACCACACTAATAATATTATACAAAACATTATATGATCCCATGGTTTAATACGGCAGCGCATCGTTTGGTCTATTTTCTAGGACGTTTAGGTTCAATGAATCGCCTAACGCTTATCCTAGCTGTCTGCCTATATTTTGGCTGTGGGACTGAAGAACTGGATGCCGGGATAGAACGAATAGGAATAGCGGGAATAGGGGTGGTAGTGTCTAGTGGAGTTGGTGCCACATCATCCTCACTAAACTCGGGATTTGAATTTTCTAATTCATTAGCCTTTCGTTTCTTTCCTAGTTCGAACTTGTCTTTCGTAATTTCCTGTATTTCTTCCTCGGGTTCACTTTCCTCCTCGGGTTCACTTTCCTCCTCGGGTTCACTTTCCGGGTTCTCTATAGTCGGTTCATCCGGAATTTGTGAGTCTTCCCCAAAGATATTATTTTCGTCATCGGATAGGTTAATGACTGGAACACCATCTGAAGATTCTGGTTCGGAGTCGCTGAATGTAATAACAAGTTTTGAGCCCGACATCTATCACACAACAACTAACCCATTAGTACTACATAATATTTACATATAAATTTTAACCAACAATGATAAGCAATGGTTTTTAAATCAGACCCGGTCAAAGTCCAGACTTACTAATGTATCCTAACGACTTATCAGTTAGACACACTAATGCAAACCTGGTTCGCTAAGACCACCGCTCTGATACCACATGTCATAACCCGTCCTTAACCATAAGAACGAGTTAGATAACGTATGATTTCATTGCGAGGTATTGACCTCTATATGCGACATTTTTAAAAGAACAACTGCATTTATTTTACATTACAAACCATAACTCTTATTTTAATACAAGCTTTAGACAATATAAAGATGATTATCGTTTAGCGATAATCTTAGACTTACAAACTTTACATGTGATGATAACAATACGATTTCCAACATATTTTACATTACAAATCCTCCGATATGCAGTTTTATTTTTGACACAAATATGCATACTCAAGATCTTGCTTAAATTCAACATGTTGCAGCGGAAGCTTCTAATTATCACCTGAGAATGAACATGCTTAAAACGTCAACATAAAGTTGGTGAGATATAGGTTTAATGCCGGCAGCAATATATATATATATATATAGACCACAAGATTTCATATATAAACATTTTAATAAAAATATTCTAAGTGGTTGAGCACTTGGTAACCATACTTAACATTTAATCACGTCGCATATTCCCTTTATTATGAAATCTTACTACACCGTACCAAATGTAGTCACGAAACGAAGTACTGTGCAACCGTTGAATACTGGTCGTCCAGTCCGGTTGGGGTTGTCAGGCCCGATAGATCTATCAACAGGATTCACGACAATACCGCTGTAAATAATAGTTACCAAGCTACAGGGAAGTATGCCAGTGGTACAACTCAACGTAGAATATATTTTTCAGTTACTTGTGTCCATAACGTAAAACATAAAATACATGTATTCTCATCCCGAAATACTTAAAGTTTAAAAGTGGGACTATATACTCACTTTTGCCTTGAAGATATATATATTTTGACTTGGTCTCCGGTTGATATCACGAACCTATCCATATATAATTTATCAATATATTTTCATTTTAAACAATCGTCACATATATATATATAAACTTATAATACTTTTAATGTCTTCTTAGTCCGTAGTTAGCAATTCAATTTTTAATGGTTCATATTTAGGTGTTTAATAAATAAATAAAACCCCCATCGAAATAAATAAAACCCCCATTGTATTCGTATTGGTCGAGATTAATCTTGACCCACGGTACCGGTGTTGTCAAATGACGTGTTGCGTACATAAAGTACCGGTGTTGTCAAATGACGTGTTGCGTACGTACATGAGGTCTTATGATTAATCTTCTCGTGTTGTTTACGGGTGATCCTGAAATATATAAAATTAAATTATGAGTACATATATATAAAATATCATGTTATTTTAGAAAGATGTGATTTATTTAATTTTTCTCCAATTATTTTCGTGGCTAAACTAGTTTTGGATATCCGATTTTGTTTTGGTCATAGTTTCTTCGTTACAACTCCGTTTTCGTTGGTTCAACTTTCCACTTCCTTGGATCGAGTCCTTCTTTAAGAATATGAACTGTAAATACCTTAGTTTGTATTCGAAATCACAGGTCATAGGTTAAACTTTGGTGAAACTTATGAAGTTGATCATTTTCCATCATGTAAACAACCTTAAATGATTATTTTTCTAAAAATACTTATACTTTGAGTTAAATCATGAAATTTTTATGTGTTAACATATTCATAGTAAATATCAATTTTCCAGAAAATAAGCCTCCAATTCAAAGTTCAAGATGGTTTTTAATTATCCAACCCAAAACAGCCCCCGGTTGTACTCCGACGACGTAAATTCAGTTTTAAGGTGTTCTTTGAAAAACCAAGTTTTACCTTGTTAAGTTAGCATATCCTTATGATATATTACAGGTCTTGAAGTATTTTAAAAGTTAAGTTAGAAGGATCTATTTAGTTTGCAAACAAGTTTGAAAACATTCAATCTATGTTCTTGTTGTTAAAATTTTATACCATAAAATAAGATAGCTATATATATATGAATCGAATAAGGTTATGAACAAAGTTACTACCTCAAGTTACTTGGACAAGATTGCTGTAAAAGAGAAGTAAAAACCTAGAACCAAAAGAGTGATGGAATTGGATGAAAGATTGGAAGCAACTTAAGACATAAACTTGAATTGAAAGTTGTATTTTTGTAGTGTTTTTGTTTGATCTTGTTATGGTGATGTTTAAGGTGATTCTTGAGAGGATTTTTGCTGGAGTTCTTAGAGAGACATGATGCTAGTAAGTGTGTGTGTTTAGCTAGAAAATGGAAGTGAAAATGAATCAAAATGGAGTACTCCTCACCCTCATTAAAAACGTGAACAAATTTCAAGTTTGTTATTTTGTAAACTTAGTCATACTTGCTTCCAAATTCTAATTACCTTATACCTAGGGTAGTAACAAGGGCTGGTTAGGTGGTGATTTGATGTGTATATACCAATAGTAAATACGTATAGAAGCTAGGTATAATACGAGTACATATAC
Organism: Rutidosis leptorrhynchoides; assembly: GCF_046630445.1. Taxonomy (NCBI): domain Eukaryota; kingdom Viridiplantae; phylum Streptophyta; class Magnoliopsida; order Asterales; family Asteraceae; genus Rutidosis; species Rutidosis leptorrhynchoides. The sequence continues at coordinate 209,536,916 of NC_092340.1, forward strand.
TCTAGATATACGTATAGAATTCTTGTGAAAATGGAACGAGGATTCAAATATGGCTATCTTTTGTGAATATACTTATATGGTTTTATGTATTTAAGTCCTTAAAAAGTGATTAAATACATTATATATACGATATATGTATAAACATTATAGGCCATAAGTATTTATGTCAAATAACGTTACGTATGGTTATCGTTTTGAAAACTTAAGTTAGTAGTTTCAAAATATACTTATAACTTATTGTTATTAATACAAAATAAGATATTAAAACATCCATAAATCATGTTAAATATGTATATATACATATATATACACAAACGTATAATTATCATATATTATATAGTTCGTGATATCATCGGTCAAACTAGACGGTCAAACGTTGTGTAAAACTCTTTTCGAAAACATAAGTTTCAACAATTTGGATTGCTTATCATGTTGGTAAGGTTTAATTTATGTAAATATTAATCTTATAAGTATAAATTGATCGAAAAAGTCCGGGTCATTACAGAACATAACCGTTATGGCCGTTGATAAGACAGCGTGTTGAAACGTCGTCAAAGGGACGAGGGTTACGTAATGTCCAACAGTCCCGTAACAATCTAAAAACCTCATTTCTTACCCCAATTACCGACTCCGTCACTTGTGGGAATGTTTTGTTTAATAGTTGTAGCCCGATGTTCTTGTTCTCACTTTGGTGAGAAGCGAACATTACTAATCCGTAAGCATAACATGCTTCTTTATGTTGCATGTTAGCCGCTTTTTCTAAATCACGAAGTCCAATATTCGGATATATTGAGTCAAAATAATTTCTTAACCCATTGCGTAAAATAGCATTTGGGTTCCCCGCAATATATGCGTCAAAGTAAACACATCGTAACTTATGGATTTCCCAATGTGATATCCCCCATCTTTAGAACGAAAGTCTCTTATAAACTAAGACATTCTTGAAACGTTCTTCGAATGTCTTACAAACTGATTTCGCCGTAAATAGTTGTGCCGAAGAATTCTGACTGACTCTAGACAAGATTTCATCAATCATGTCTCCGGGTAGGTCTCTTAAAATATTGGGTTGTCTATCCATTTTGTGTTTTTATACTGTAAAATAGACAAGAGTTAGATTCTTAAAAAAAATACTTATTAATACAAGCAATTTTTACATATATCATAAAGAATAAGCATACTATATTACATATATTGTACCACATGAATACAACTATCTTATTCCGACTCGCTTGTTTCTTCTTCTTCTTCGGTTTTGGTTCGTTTTGCCAAGTTTCTAGGGATATATGATGTTCCCCTAATACGAGCCGTCGTTTTCCACATTGGTTTAGAAAAACCCAGGTTTAGAGGTTCTCGGGTCATTGTTACAACTTAAGGACTTCAGGGGTTGACGATACATATAAAGTTCATCGGGGTTGGAATTAGATTTCTCTATTTTTATGCCCTTTCCCTTATTATTTTCTTTTGCCTTTTTAAATTCAGTTGGGGTAATTTCTATAACATCATCAGAATTCTCGTCGGAATCCGATTCATCGGAGAATTGGTAATCCTCCCAATATTTTGCTTCCTTGGCGGAAACACCATTGACCATAATTAACCTTGGTCGGTTGGTTGAGGATTTTCTTTTACTTAACCGTTTTATTATTTCCCCCACCGGTTCTATTTCTTCCTCCGGTTCCTCCTCTTCCGGTTCTGATTCTTCTTCCGGTTCTTCTTCGGGAACTTGTGAATCAGTCCAATATATATTCGACTCTTAGTTATTATTAGGTGAGTCAATGGGATTTGTGCTAGAGGTAGACATCTATTACACAATATCAAACATGTTAAGAGATTAATATATCACATAATATATACATGTTAATAATATATAGTTTCCAACAAAAATGTTAAGCAATCATTTTTAAAGAAAACACGGTCGAAGTCCAGACTCACTAATGCATCCTAACAAACTCGATAAGACACACTAATGAAAATTTTCTGGTTCTCTAAGACCAACGCTCGGATACCAACTGAAATGTCCCGTTCTTATTGATTAAAAACGTTCCATATTAATTGATTTCGTTGCGAGGTTTTGACCTCTATATGAGATGTTTTTCAAAGACTGCATTCATTTTAAAACAAACCATAACCTTTATTTCATCAATAAAGGTTTAAAAAGCTTTACGTAGATTATCAAATAATGATAATCTAAAATATCCTGTTTACACACGACCATTACATAATGGTTTACAATACAAATATGTTACAACAAAATAAGTTTCTTGAATGCAGTTTTTACACAATATCATACAAGCATGGACTCCAAATCTCGTCCTTATTTATTATTTCAAGTGATGATCTTACTTGAACTTGTTTTCGTGTCATGATTCTGCTTCAAGAACTTCGAGCCATCCAAGGATCCGTTGAAGCTAGATCCATTTTTCTCTTTTCCAGTAGGTTTATCCAAGGAACTTAAGGTAGTAATGATGTTCATAACATCATTCGATTCATACATATAAAGCTATCTTATTCGAAGGTTTAAACTTGTAATCACTAGAACATAGTTTAGTTAATTCTAAACTTGTTCGCAAACAAAAGTTAATCCTTCTAACTTGACTTTTAAAATCAACTAAACACATGTTCTATATCTATATGATATGCTAACTTAATGATTTAAAACCCGGAGACACGAAAAACACCGTAAAACCGGATTTACGCCGTCGTAGTAACACCGCGGGCTGTTTTGGGTTAGTTAATTAAAAACTATGATAAACTTTGATTTAAAAGTTGTTATTCTGAGAAAATGATTTTTATTATGAACATGAAACTATATCCAAAAATTATGGTTAAACTCAAAGTGGAAGTATGTTTTCTAAAATGGTCATCTAGACGTCGTTCTTTCGACTGAAATGACTACCTTTACAAAAATGACTTGTAACTTATTTTTCCGACTATAAACCTATACTTTTTCTGTTTAGATTCATAAAATAGAGTTCAATATGAAACCATAGCAATTTGATTCACTCAAAACGGATTTAAAATGAAGAAGTTATGGGTAAAACAAGATTGGATAATTTTTCTCATTTTAGCTACGTGAAAATTGGTAACAAATCTATTCTAACCATAACTTATTCAACTTGTATTGTATATTATGTAATCTTGAGATACCATAGACACGTATACAATGTTTCGACCTATCATGTCGACACATCTATATATATTTCGGAACAACCATAGACACTCTATATGTGAATGTTGGAGTTAGCTATACAGGGTTGAGGTTGATTCCAAAATATATATAGTTTGAGTTATGATCAATACTGAGATACGTATACACTGGGTCGTGGATTGATTCAAGATAATATTTATCGATTTATTTCTGTACATCTAACTGTGGACAACTAGTTGTAGGTTACTAACAAGGACAGCTGACTTAATAAACTTAAAACATCAAAATATATTAAAAGTGTTGTAAATATATTTTGAACATACTTTGATATATATGTATATATTGTTATAGGTTCGTGAATCAACCAGTGGCCAAGTCTTACTTCCCGACGAAGTAAAAATCTGTGAAAGTGAGTTATAGTCCCACTTTTAAAATCTAATATTTTTGGGATGAGAATACATGCATGTTTTATAAATGATTTACAAAATAGACACAAGTACGTGAAACTACATTCTATGGTTGAATTATCGAAATCGAATATGCCCCTTTTTATTAAGTCTGGTAATCTAAGAATTAGGGAACATACACCCTAATTGACGCGAATCCTAAAGATAGATCTATTGGGCCTAACAAACCCCATCCAAAGTACCGGATGCTTTAGTACTTCGAAATTTATATCATATCCGAAGGGTGTCCCGGAATGATGGGGATATTCTTATATATGCATATTGTTAATGTCGGTTACCAGGTGTTCACCATATGAATGATTTTTATCTCTATGTATGGGATGTGTATTGAAATATGAAATCTTGTGGTCTATTATTATGATTTGATATATATAGGTTAAACCTATAACTCACCAACATTTTTGTTGACGTTTTAAGCATGTTTATTCTCAGGTGATTATTAAGAGCTTCCGCTGTCGCATACTTAAATAAGGACGAGATTTGGAGTCCATGCTTGTATGATATTTTGTAAAAACTGCATTCAAGAAACTTAATTTGTTGTAACATATTTGTATTGTAAATCATTATGTAATGGTCGTGTGTAAACAGGATATTTTAGATTATCATTATTTGATAATCTACGTAAAGCTTTTTAAACCTTTATTGATGAAATAAAGGTTATGGTTTGTTTTAAAATGAATGCAGTCTTTGAAAAACGTCTCATATAGAGGTCAAAACCTCGCAACGAAATCAATTAATATGGAACGTTTTTAATCAATAAGAACGGGATATTTCAGTTGGTATCCGAGCGCTGGTCTTAGAGAACCAGAATTTTGCATTAGTGTGTCTTATCGAGTTTGTTAGAATGCATTAGTGAGTCTGGACTTCGACCGTGTTTACTTGAAAAATGATTGCTTAACAAATTTTGTTGGAAACTATATATTTTTAACATGTGAATATTATGTGATATATTAATCTCTTAACGCGTTTGATATTATGTGATAGATGTCTACCTCTAGAACAAGTCCCATTGACTCACCTAATAATAATGAAGAGTCAAATGTAAATTGGAATGATTCGTGGACTGATTCACAAGTTCCCGAAGAGGAACAGGAAGAAGAGTCGGAACCGGAAGAAGAATCGGAACCGGAAGAAGAATCGGAACCGGATGAAGAAATAGAACCGGTGGGGGAAATAATAAAACGGTTAAGTAAAAGAAAATCCTCAACCAACCGACCAAGGTTAATTGTGGTCAATGGTGTTTCCGCCAAGGAAGCAAAATATTGGGAGGATTACCAATTCTCCGATGAATCGGATTCCGACGAGAATTCCGATGATGTTATAGAAATTACCCCAACTGAATTTAAAAAGGCAAAAGAAAATAATAAGGGAAAGGGCATAAAAATAGAGAAATCTAATTCCAACCCCGATGAACTTTATATGTATCGTCAACCCCCGAAGTCCTTAAGTTGTAACAATGACCCGGGAACCTCTAAACCACCAGGTTTTTCTAAACCGTTGTGGAAAACGACAGCTAGTATTAGGGGAACATCATATATCCCTAGAAACTTGGCAAAACGAACCAAAACCGAAGAAGAAGAAACGAGCGAGTCGGAATAAGATAGATGTATTCGTGTGGTGTAATATATGTAATATAGTGTGCTTATGCTTTATGATATATGTAAAAATTGCTTGTATTAATAAGTATTTTTTATGAATCTAACTCTTGTCTATTTTACAGTTTAAAAACACAAAATGGATAGACAACCCAATATTTTAAGAGACCTACCCGGAGACATGATTGATGAAATCTTGTCTAGAGTCGGTCAGAATTCCTCGGCACAACTATTTAAGGCGAGATCAGTTTGTAAGACATTCGAAGAACGTTCCAAGAATGCCTTGGTTTATAAAAGGCGTTCGTTCGAAAGATGGGGGATATCACATTGGGAAATCAATAAGTTACGATGTGTTTACTTTGACGCATATATTGCGGGGAACCCAAATGCTATTTTACGCAATGGGTTAAGAAATTATTTTGACTCAATATATCCGAATATTGGACTTCGTGATTTAGAAAAAGCGGCTAACATGCAACATAAAGAAGCATGTTATGCTTACGGATTAGTAATGTTCGCTTCTCATCAAAGTGAGAACAAGAACATCGGGCTACAACTATTAAACAAAACGTTTCCACAAGTGACGGAGTCGGTAATTGGGGTAAGAAATGAGGTTTTTAGATTGTTACGGGACTGTTGGACATTACGTAACCCTCGTCCCTTTGACGGCGTTACAACACGCTGTCTTATCAACGGTCATAACGGTTATGTTCCACAAGACCAAGGATGGGAAGTAATCCTAGTAAAACCAGAATGCATGACTTGTTTCTGGACGTATGAATTACGTGTCTTTATTGCCTTTGCTGAACGACTTGTGTACTAGCTAGAATTATCTTCACAACCATCTTGTATCAAATTTATTGTGTGCTATATTTCATGCTATATGTAAAATAAGCGGTATTGTAAGTTTGTAAAATATTGTGTAAAAGTTTGAACGCGAAATATTATTATAATCAGTTTTTCATATAAATTGTAGTAGTTGAATTGTATATTAGCTACCAAGTATGAACTTAACGGGTAGGTACTACCTGAATTTAAACTTATAAAACGCTAATATGAAGAAAAAGCTTTTATAAATGAGTTCATATTATGCTACGAAATACTATTAACTACTCTTAATATTCTGTATGATTAACTTGTTCCATTTGACTATTTTGAAGGAAATGGCACAGACTACTCGACACACCGTGAATATGAATAAAGAGGAATTCCGTACTTTTCTAGCTTCAAACATAGCCGCAGTACAGGCTGCGCTACATGAAATGTCCCGTTCTTATTGATTAAAAACGTTCCATATTAATTGATTTCGTTGCGAGGTTTTGACCTCTATATGAGACGTTTTTCAAAGACTGCATTCATTTTAAAACAAACCATAACCTTTATTTCATCAATAAAGGTTTAAAAAGCTTTACGTAGATTATCAAATAATGATAATCTAAAATATCCTGTTTACACACGACCATTACATAATGGTTTACAATACAAATATGTTACAACAAAATAAGTTTCTTGAATGCAGTTTTTACACAATATCATACAAGCATGGACTCCAAATCTTGTCCTTATTTTAGTATGCAACAGCGGAAGCTCTTAATAATCACCTGAGAATAAACATGCTTAAAACGTCAACAAAAATGTTGGTGAGTTATAGGTTTAACCTATATATATCAAATCATAATAATAGACCACAAGATTTCATATTTCAATACACATCCCATACATAGAGATAAAAATCATTCATATGGTGAACACCTGGTAACCGACATTAACGAGATGCATATATAAGAATATCCCCATCATTCCGGGACACCCTTCGGATATGATATAAATTTCGAAGTACTAAAGCATCCGGTACTTTGGATGGGGTTTGTTAAGCCCAATAGATCTATCTTTAGGATTCGCGTCAATTAGGGTGTCTGTTCCCTAATTCTTAGATTACCAGACTTAATAACAAGGGGCATATTCGATTTCGATAATTCAACCATAGAATGTAGTTTCACGTACTTGTGTCTATTTTGTAAATCATTTATAAAACCTGCATGTATTCTCATCCCAAAAATATTAGATTTTAAAAGTGGGACTATAACTCACTTTCACAGATTTTTACTTCGTCGAGAAGTAAGACTTGGCCACTGTTGATTCACGAACCTATAACAATATATACATATATATTAAAGTATGTTCAAAATATATTTACAACACTTTTAATATATTTTGATGTTTTAAGTTTATTAAGTCAGCTGTCCTCGTTAGTAACCTACAACTAGTTGTCCACAGTTAGATGTACAGAAATAAATCAATAAATATTATCTTGAATCAATCCACGACCCAGTGTATACGTATCTCAGTATTGATCACAACTCAAACTATATATATTTTGGAATCAACCTCAACCCTGTATAGCTAACTCCAACATTCACATATAGAGTGTCTATGGTTGTTCCGAAATATATATAGATGTGTCGACATGATAGGTCGAAACATTGTATACGTGTCTATGGTATCTCAAGATTTCATAATATACAATACAAGTTGATTAAGTTATGGTTGGAATAGATTTGTTACCAATTTTCACGTAGCTAAAATGAGAAAAATTATCCAATCTTGTTTTACCCATAACTTCTTCATTTTAAATCCGTTTTGAATGAATCAAATTGCTATGGTTTCATATTGAACTGTATTTTATGAATCTAAACAGAAAAAGTATAGGTTTATAGTCGGAAAAATAAGTTACAAGTCGTTTTTGTAAAGGTAGTCATTTCAGTCGAAAGAACGACGTCTAGATGACCATTTTAGAAAACATACTTCCACTTTGAGTTTAACCATAATTTTTGGATATAGTTTCATGTTCATAATAAAAATCATTTTCTCAGAATAACAACTTTTAAATCAAAGTTTATCATAGTTTTTAATTAACTAACCCAAAACAGCCCGCGGTGTTACTACGACGGCGTAAATCCGGTTTTACGGTGTTTTTCGTGTTTCCAGATTTTAAATCATTAAGTTAGCATATCATATAGATATAGAACATGTGTTTAGTTAATTTTAAAAGTCAAGTTAGAAGGATTAACTTTTGTTTGTGAACAAGTTTAGAATTAACTAAACTATGTTCTAGTGATTACGAGTTTAAACCTTCGAATAAGATAGTTTTATATATATGAATCGAATGATGTTATGAACATCATTACTACCTCAAGTTTAGTAGGTAAACCTACTGGAAGTGACAAGAAATGATCTAGCTTCAAAGGATCTTGGATGGCTTGAAAGTTCTTGAAGTAGGATCATGACACAAAAACAAGTTCAAGTAAGATTTTTGCTCGAATTAAGATAGTTTATAGTTATAGAAATTGAATCAAAGTTTGAATATGAATATTACCTTGAATAAGAAAGATAACCTACTGTATATAACAAAGGTTTCTTGATCTTAGATGATTACTTGGAATGGATTAGGAAGCTTGGAAGTAAATTAGTAAACTTGAAGGGATTTTTGAAGTATTCTTGAAGTGTTCTTCCTATGATGATTATAGCTTGATTCTTGAAGTGATTTTTGATGAAGATGATGATTAACTACTGGAAAAATACGTTCATAATAGTGTGGGGGTGTTGAGAGAGAATTAGAAAGAGATTTGGAAGTGAAATGGAGTGAATGATGAGTGTTAATTGGTGAGTGGTGAGTGGGGTTAAAAGGAGTTCTAGTTAGTTGACTAGCTCATGGTAGAAGTTAAAATTGATTAGTCATACATGACATAATCAAGAGTGGAATCCCATGCTAGTTCCTATTGGTATATACCCATAGTAAGTACGTTTTGAAGCTGTGTATAATACGGGTAAGAATACGACTAGAATTCTTGATGAAAGAAAAGAATGGGAAAGTAACTGTAACCATTTTCGTTAAGTATGAGTGTTTTGATATATGTCTTGAAGTCTTCCAAAAGTATTTTAATACATATAAATACACTACATGTATATACATTTTAACGGAGTCGTTAAGTCATCGTTAGTCGTTACATGTAAGTGTTGTTTTGAAACCTTTAAGTTAACGATCTCAATTAATGTTGTTAACCCATTGTTTATTATATCTAATGAGATGTTAAATTATTATATTATCATGATATTATGATATATTAATATATCTTAATATGATATATATACATTTAAATGTCATTACAACGATAATCGTTACATATATGTCTCGTTTCGAAATCCTTAAGTTAGTAGTCTTGTTTATATGTATATAACTCATTGTTAATATACTTATGGAGATAATTACTTATCATAATCTCATGTTAACCATATGTATATCCATATATATATCGTCAAGTCGTTTTTACAAGTTTTAACGTTCGTGAATCGCCGGTCAACTTGGGTGGTCAATTGTCTATATGAAACATATTTCAATTAATCAAGTCTTAACAAGTTTGATTGCTTAACATGTTGGAAACATTTAATCATGTAAATATCAATCTCAATTAATATATATAAACATGGAAAAGTTCGGGTCACTACAGTACCTACCCGTTAAATAAATTTCGTCCCGAAATTTTAAGCTGTTGAAGGTGTTGATGAATCTTCTGGAAATAGATGCGGGTATTTCTTCTTCATCTGATCTTCACGCTCCCAGGTGAACTCGGGTCCTCTACGAGCATTCCATCGAACCTTAACAATTGGTATCTTGTTTTGCTTAAGTCTTTTAACCTCACGATCCATTATTTCGACGGGTTCTTCGATGAATTGGAGTTTTTCATTGATTTGGATTTCATCTAACGGAATAGTGAGATCTTCTTTAGCAAAACATTTCTTCAAATTCGAGACGTGGAAAGTGTTATGTACAGCCGCGAGTTGTTGAGGTAACTCTAGTCGGTAAGCTACTGGTCCGACACGATCAATAATCTTGAATGGTCCAATATACCTTGGATTTAATTTCCCTCGCTTACCAAATCGAACAACGCCTTTCCAAGGTGCAACTTTAAGCAAGACCATCTCTCCAATTTCAAATTCTATATCTTTTCTTTTAATGTCAGCGTAGCTCTTTTGTCGACTTTGGGCGGTTTTCAACCGTTGTTGAATTTGGATGATCTTCTCGGTAGTTTCTTGTATAATCTCCGGACCCGTAATCTGTCTATCCCCCACTTCACTCCAACAAATCGGAGACCTGCACTTTCTACCATAAAGTGCTTCAAACGGCGCCATCTCAATGCTTGAATGGTAGCTGTTGTTGTAGGAAAATTCTGCTAACGGTAGATGTCGATCCCAACCGTTTCCGAAATCAATAACACATGCTCGTAGAATGTCTTCAAGCGTTTGTATCGTCCTTTCGCTCTGCCCATCAGTTTGTGGATGATAGGCAGTACTCATGTCTAGACGAGTTCCTAATGCTTGCTGTAATGTCTGCCAGAATCTTGAAATAAATCTGCCATCCCTATCAGAGATAATAGAGATTGGTATTCCATGTCTGGAGACGACTTCCTTCAAATACAGTCGTGCTAACTTCTCCATCTTGTCATCTTCTCTTATTGGTAGGAAGTGTGCTGATTTGGTGAGACGATCAACTATTACCCAAATAGTATCAAAACCACTTGCAGTCCTTGGCAATTTAGTGATGAAATCCATGGTAATGTTTTCCCATTTCCATTCCGGGATTTCGGGTTGTTGAAGTAGACCTGATGGTTTCTGATGCTCAGCTTTGACCTTAGAACACGTCAAACATTCTCCTACATATTTAGCAACATCGGCTTTCATACCCGGCCACCAAAAATGTTTCTTGAGATCCTTGTACATCTTCCCCGTTCCAGGATGTATTGAGTATCTGGTTTTATGAGCTTCTCTAAGTACTATTTCTCTCATATCTCCAAATCTTGGTACCCAAATCCTTTCAGCCCTATACCGGGTTCCGTCTTCCCGAATATTAAGATGCTTCTCCGATCCTTTGGGTATTTCATCCTTTAAATTTCCCTCTTTTAAAACTCCTTGTTGCGCCTCCTTTATTTGAGTAGTAATGTTATTATGAATCATTATATTCATAGATTTTACTCGAATGGGTTCTCTGTCCTTCCTGCTCAAGGCATCGGCTACCACATTTGCCTTCCCCGGGTGGTAACGAATCTCAAAGTCGTAATCATTCAACAATTCAATCCACCTACGCTGCCTCATATTCAGTTGTTTCTGATTAAATATGTGTTGAAGACTTTTGTGGTCGGTATATATAATACTTTTGACCCCATATAAGTAGTGCCTCCAAGTCTTTAATGCAAAAACAACCGCGCCTAATTCCAAATCATGCGTCGTATAATTTTGTTCGTGAATCTTCAATTGTCTAGACGCATAAGCAATCACCTTCGTTCGTTGCATTAATACACAACCGAGACCTTGCTTTGATGCGTCACAATAAATCACAAAATCATCATTCCCTTCAGGCAATGACAATATAGGTGCCGTAGTTAGCTTTTTCTTCAATAACTGAAACGCTTTCTCTTGTTCATCATTCCATTCAAATTTCTTCCCTTTATGCGTTAATGCAGTCAAGGGTTTTGCTATTCTGGAAAAGTCTTGGATGAACCTTCTGTAGTAACCAGCTAGTCCTAAAAACTGGCGTATGTGTTTCGGAGTTTTCGGGGTTTCCCACTTTTCAACAGTTTCTATCTTTGCCGGATCCACCTTAATACCTTCTTTGTTCACTATGTGACCGAGGAATTGAACTTCTTCCAACCAAAATGCACACTTTGAAAACTTAGCGTACAATTCTTCCTTCCTCAATACTTCTAACACCTTTCTCAAATGTTCACCGTGTTCTTGGTCATTCTTTGAGTAAATAAGTATGTCATCAATGAAAACAATGACAAACTTGTCAAGGTATGGTCCACACACTCGGTTCATAAGGTCCATGAACACAGCTGGTGCATTAGTTAAACCAAACGGCATGACCATAAACTCGTAATGACCGTAACGTGTTCTGAAAGCAGTCTTTGGAATATCATCTTCTTTCACCCGCATTTGATGATACCCGGAACGTAAGTCAATCTTTGAATAAACAGACGAGCCTTGTAGTTGATCAAATAAGTCGTCGATTCTCGGTAGTGGGTAGCGGTTCTTGATGGTAAGTTTGTTCAACTCTCGGTAGTCGATACACAACCTGAATGTACCATCTTTCTTCTTAACAAACAAAACAGGAGCTCCCCACGGTGATGTGCTTGGTCGAATGAAACCACGCTCTAAAAGTTCTTGTAATTGGCTTTGCAGTTCTTTCATCTCGCTGGGTGCGAGTCTGTAAGGAGCACGAGCTATTGGTGCAGCTCCTGGTACAAGATCTATTTGAAATTCAACGGATCGCTGTGGGGGTAATCCCGGTAATTCTTTCGGAAATACATCGGGAAATTCTTTTGCAATGGGAACATCATTGATGCTCTTTTCTTCAGTTTGTACTTTCTCGACGTGTGCTAGAACAGCATAGCAACCTTTTCTTATTAGTTTTTGTGCCTTCAAATTACTAATAAGATGTAGCTTCGTGTTGCCCTTTTCTCCGTACACCATTAAGGGTTTTCCTTTTTCTCGTATAATGCGAATTGCATTTTTGTAACAAACGATCTCTGCTTTCACTTCTTTCAACCAGTCCATACCGATTATCACATCAAAACTCCCTAACTCTACTGGTATCAAATCAATCTTAAATGTTTCGCTAACCAGTTTAATTTCTCGATTCCGACATATATTATCTGCTGAAATTAATTTACCATTTGCTAATTCGAGTAAAAATTTACTATCCAAAGGCGTCAATGGACAACTTAATTTAGCACAAAAATCTCTACTCATATAGCTTCTATCCGCACCCGAATCAAATAAAACGTAAGCAGATTTATTGTCAATAAGAAACGTACCCGTAACAAGCTCCGGGTCTTCCTGTGCCTCTGCCGCATTAATATTGAAAACTCTTCCGCGGCCTTGTCCATTCGTGTTCTCCTGGTTCGGGCAATTTCTAATAATGTGGCCCAGTTTTCCACATTTATAACAAACTACATTGGCATAGCTTGCTCCGACACTACTTGCTCCGCCATTACTCGTTCCGACACCATTTGTTCCTTTTGTTCTATTAACCCCTGGTCCGTAGACCTCACACTTCGCCGCGCTATGACCATTTCTTTTACACTTGTTGCAAAATTTGGTGCAGAACCCCGAGTGATACTTTTCACACCTTTGGCATAGCTGTTTCTGATTGTTGTTGTTGTTGCGGTTATTATTGTTGTTGGGATGATTGTTGTAGTTGATGTTGCTGTTGTTGTTGTTGTTGAGCCGTTTGTTGTAGTTGCGATTGATGTTGCGATTGTTGTTGTTGTTGTATTGGTGATTCTTATCACCATTTTCCTCCCACTTTCTTTTGACTTGCTTCACATTGGCCTCTTCAGCAGTCTGTTCTTTAATTCTTTCTTCAATCTGGTTCACTAGTTTGTGAGCCATTCTACATGCCTGTTGTATGGAGGCGGGCTCGTGTGAACTTATATCTTCTTGGATTCTTTCCGGTAATCCTTTCACAAACGCGTCGATCTTTTCTTCCTCATCTTCGAATGCTCCCGGACACAATAGGCACAATTCTGTGAATCGTCTTTCGTACGTGGTAATATCAAATCCTTGGGTTCGTAACCCTCTAAGTTCTGTCTTGAGCTTATTGACCTCGGTTCTGGGACGGTACTTCTCGTTCATCAAGTGCTTGAATGCTGACCACGGTAGTGCGTACGCATCATCTTGTCCCACTTGCTCTAGATAGGTATTCCACCATGTTAACGCAGAACCTGTAAAGGTATGCGTAGCGTACTTCACTTTGTCCTCTTCAGTACACTTACTTATGGCAAACACCGATTCGACCTTCTCGGTCCACCGTTTCAATCCGATCGGTCCTTCGGTTCCATCAAATTCCAAAGGTTTGCAGGCAGTGAATTCTTTGTAGGTGCATCCTACACGATTTCCTGTACTGCCAGATCCAAGGTTATTGTTGGTATATAGCGCAGCCTGTACTGCGGCTATGTTTGAAGCTAGAAAAGTACGGAATTCCTCTTCATTCATATTCACGGTGTGTCGAGTAGTCGGTGCCATTTCCTTCAAAATAGTTAAATGGAACAAGTTAATCATACAGAATATTAAGAGTAGTTAATAGTACTTCGTAGCATAATATGAACTCATTTATAAAAGCTTTTTCTTCATATTAGCGTTTTATAAGTTTAAATTCGGGTAGTACCTACCCGTTAAGTTCATACTTAGTAGCTAATATACAATTCAACTACTACAATTCTATATGAAAAACTGATTGTAATAATATTTCGCGTTCAAACTTTTACACAATATTTTACAAACTTACAATACCGCTTATTTTACATATAGCATGAAATATAGCACACAATAAATTTGATACAAGATGGTTGTGAAGATAATTCTAGCTAGTACACAAGTCGTTCAGCAAAGGCAATAAAGACACGTAATTCATACGTCCAGAAACAAGTCATGCATTCTGGTTTTACTAGGATTACTTCCCATCCTTGGTCTTGTGGAACATAACCGTTATGGCTGTTGATAAGACAGCGTGTTGTAACATCGTCAAAGGGACGAGGGTTACGTAATGACCAACAGTCTCGTAATAACCTAAAAACCTCATTTCTTACCCCAATTACCGACTCCGTCACTTGAGGGAACGTTTTGTTTAATAGTTGTAGCCCGATGTTCTTGTTCTCACTTTGGTGAGAAGCGAACATTACTAACCCGTAAGCATAACATGCTTCTTTATGTTGCATGTTAGCCGCTTTTTCTAAATCACGAAGTCCTATATTTGGATATACTGAGTCAAAATAATTTCTTAACCCGTTGCGTAAAATAGCATTTGGGTTCCCCGTAATATATGCGTCAAAGTAAACACATCGTAACTTATGGATTTCCCAATGTGATATCCCCCATCTTCCGAACGAAAGCCTTTTATAAACCAAATCATTCTTGGAACGTTCTTCGAATGTCTTACAAACTGATCTCGCCTTAAATAGTTGTGCCGAGGAATTCTGACCGACTCTAGACAAGATTTCATCAATCATGTCTCCGGGTAGGTCTCTTAAAATATTGGGTTGTCTATCCATTTTGTGTTTTTATACTGTAACATAGACAAGAGTTAGATTCATAAAAAAAATACTTATTAATACAAGCAATTTTTACATATATCATAAAGCATAAGCACACTATATTACATATATTACACCACACGAATACAACTATCTTATTCCGACTCGCTTGTTTCTTCTTCTTTGGTTTTGGTTCGTTTTCCCAAGTTTCTAGGGATATATGATGTTCCCCTAATACGAGCCGTTATTTTCCACATTGGTTTAGAAAAACCTGGTGGTTTAGAGGTTCCCGGGTCATTGTTACAACTTAAGGACTTCGGGGGTTGACGATACATATAAAGTTCATCGGGGTTGGAATTAGATTTCTCTATTTTTATGCCCTTTCCCTTATTATTTTCTTTTGCCTTTTTAAATTCAGTTGGGGTAATTTCTATAACATCATCGGAATTCTCGTCGGAATCCGATTCATCGGAGAATTGGTAATCCTCCCAATATTTTGCTTCCTTAGCGGAAACATCATTGACCATAATTAACCTTGGTCGGTTGGTTGAGGATTTTCTTTTACTTAACCGTTTTATTATTTCCCCCACCGGTTCTATTTCTTCATCCGGTTCCGATTCTTCTTCCGATTCCGATTCTTCTTCTGGTTCCGACTCTTCTTCCGGTTCCTCTTCGGGAACTTGTGAATCAGTCCACGAATCATTCCAATTTACATTTGACTCTTCATTATTATTAGGTGAGTCAATGAGACTTGTTCTAGAGGTAGACATCTATCACATAATATCAAACGCGTTAAGAGATTAATATATCACATAATATTCACATGTTAAAAATATATAGTTTCCAACAAAATTTGTTAAGCAATCATTTTTCAAGTAAACACGGTCGAAGTCCAGACTCACTAATGCATCCTAACAAACTAGATAAGACACACTAATGCAAAATTCTGGTTCTCTAAGACCATCGCTCGGATACCAACTGAAATGTCCCGTTCTTATTGATTAAAAACGTTCCATATTAATTGATTTCGTTGCGAGGTTTTGACCTCTATATGAGACGTTTTTCAAAGACTGCATTCATTTTAAAACAAACCATAACCTTTATTTCATCAATAAAGGTTTAAAAAGCTTTACGTAGATTATCAAATAATGATAATCTAAAATATCCTGTTTACACACGACCATTACATAATGGTTTACAATACAAATATGTTACAACAAAATAAGTTTCTTGAATGCAGTTTTTACACAATATCATACAAGCATGGACTCCAAATCTTGTCCTTATTTTAGTATGCAACAGCGGAAGCTCTTAATAATCACCTGAGAATAAACATGCTTAAAACGTCAACAAAAATGTTGGTGAGTTATAGGTTTAACCTATATATATCAAATCATAATAATAGACCACAAGATTTCATATTTCAATACACATCCCATACATAGAGATAAAAATCATTCATATGGTGAACACCTGGTAACCGACATTAACGAGATGCATATATAAGAATATCCCCATCATTCCGGGACACCCTTCGGATATGATATAAATTTCGAAGTACTAAAGCATCCGGTACTTTGGATGGGGTTTGTTAAGCCCAATAGATCTATCTTTAGGATTCGCGTCAATTAGGGTGTCTGTTCCCTAATTCTTAGATTACCAGACTTAATAACAAGGGGCATATTCGATTTCGATAATTCAACCATAGAATGTAGTTTCACGTACTTGTGTCTATTTTGTAAATCATTTATAAAACCTGCATGTATTCTCATCCCAAAAATATTAGATTTTAAAAGTGGGACTATAACTCACTTTCACAGATTTTTACTTCGTCGAGAAGTAAGACTTGGCCACTGTTGATTCACGAACCTATAACAATATATACATATATATTAAAGTATGTTCAAAATATATTTACAACACTTTTAATATATTTTGATGTTTTAAGTTTATTAAGTCAGCTGTCCTCGTTAGTAACCTACAACTAGTTGTCCACAGTTAGATGTACAGAAATAAATCAATAAATATTATCTTGAATCAATCCACGACCCAGTGTATACGTATCTCAGTATTGATCACAACTCAAACTATATATATTTTGGAATCAACCTCAACCCTGTATAGCTAACTCCAACATTCACATATAGAGTGTCTATGGTTGTTCCGAAATATATATAGATGTGTCGACATGATAGGTCGAAACATTGTATACGTGTCTATGGTATCTCAAGATTTCATAATATACAATACAAGTTGATTAAGTTATGGTTGGAATAGATTTGTTACCAATTTTCACGTAGCTAAAATGAGAAAAATTATCCAATCTTGTTTTACCCATAACTTCTTCATTTTAAATCCGTTTTGAATGAATCAAATTGCTATGGTTTCATATTGAACTGTATTTTATGAATCTAAACAGAAAAAGTATAGGTTTATAGTCGGAAAAATAAGTTACAAGTCGTTTTTGTAAAGGTAGTCATTTCAGTCGAAAGAACGACGTCTAGATGACCATTTTAGAAAACATACTTCCACTTTGAGTTTAACCATAATTTTTGGATATAGTTTCATGTTCATAATAAAAATCATTTTCTCAGAATAACAACTTTTAAATCAAAGTTTATCATAGTTTTTAATTAACTAACCCAAAACAGCCCGCGGTGTTACTACGACGGCGTAAATCCGGTTTTACGGTGTTTTTCGTGTTTCCAGATTTTAAATCATTAAGTTAGCATATCATATAGATATAGAACATGTGTTTAGTTAATTTTAAAAGTCAAGTTAGAAGGATTAACTTTTGTTTGTGAACAAGTTTAGAATTAACTAAACTATGTTCTAGTGATTACGAGTTTAAACCTTCGAATAAGATAGTTTTATATATATGAATCGAATGATGTTATGAACATCATTACTACCTCAAGTTTAGTAGGTAAACCTACTGGAAGTGACAAGAAATGATCTAGCTTCAAAGGATCTTGGATGGCTTGAAAGTTCTTGAAGTAGGATCATGACACAAAAACAAGTTCAAGTAAGATTTTTGCTCGAATTAAGATAGTTTATAGTTATAGAAATTGAATCAAAGTTTGAATATGAATATTACCTTGAATAAGAAAGATAACCTACTGTATATAACAAAGGTTTCTTGATCTTAGATGATTACTTGGAATGGATTAGGAAGCTTGGAAGTAAATTAGTAAACTTGAAGGGATTTTTGAAGTATTCTTGAAGTGTTCTTCCTATGATGATTATAGCTTGATTCTTGAAGTGATTTTTGATGAAGATGATGATTAACTACTGGAAAAATACGTTCATAATAGTGTGGGGGTGTTGAGAGAGAATTAGAAAGAGATTTGGAAGTGAAATGGAGTGAATGATGAGTGTTAATTGGTGAGTGGTGAGTGGGGTTAAAAGGAGTTCTAGTTAGTTGACTAGCTCATGGTAGAAGTTAAAATTGATTAGTCATACATGACATAATCAAGAGTGGAATCCCATGCTAGTTCCTATTGGTATATACCCATAGTAAGTACGTTTTGAAGCTGTGTATAATACGGGTAAGAATACGACTAGAATTCTTGATGAAAGAAAAGAATGGGAAAGTAACTGTAACCATTTTCGTTAAGTATGAGTGTTTTGATATATGTCTTGAAGTCTTCCAAAAGTATTTTAATACATATAAATACACTACATGTATATACATTTTAACGGAGTCGTTAAGTCATCGTTAGTCGTTACATGTAAGTGTTGTTTTGAAACCTTTAAGTTAACGATCTCAATTAATGTTGTTAACCCATTGTTTATTATATCTAATGAGATGTTAAATTATTATATTATCATGATATTATGATATATTAATATATCTTAATATGATATATATACATTTAAATGTCATTACAACGATAATCGTTACATATATGTCTCGTTTCGAAATCCTTAAGTTAGTAGTCTTGTTTATATGTATATAACTCATTGTTAATATACTTATGGAGATAATTACTTATCATAATCTCATGTTAACCATATGTATATCCATATATATATCGTCAAGTCATTTTTACAAGTTTTAACGTTCGTGAATCGCCGGTCAACTTGGGTGGTCAATTGTCTATATGAAACATATTTCAATTAATCAAGTCTTAACAAGTTTGATTGCTTAACATGTTGGAAACATTTAATCATGTAAATATCAATCTCAATTAATATATATAAACATGGAAAAGTTCGGGTCACTACACTACATACCAACAATAACCTTGGATCTAGCAGTACAGGAAATCGTGTAGGGTGCACCTACAAAGAATTCACTGCCTGCAAACCTTTGGAATTTGATGGAACCGAAGGACCGATCGGATTGAAACGGTGGACCGAGAAGGTCGAATCGGTGTTTGCCATAAGTAAGTGTACTGAAGTGGACAAAGTGAAGTACGCTACGCATACCTTCACAGGTTCTGCGTTAACATGGTGGAATACCTATCTAGAGCAAGTGGGACAAGATGATGCGTACGCACTACCGTGGTCAGCATTCAAGCACTTGATGAACGAGAAGTACCGTCCCAGAACCGAGGTCAATAAGCTCAAGACAGAACTTAGAGGGTTACGAACCCAAGGATTTGATATTACCACGTACGAAAGACGATTCACAGAATTGTGCCTATTGTGTCCGGGAGCATTCGAAGATGAGGAAGAGAAGATCGACGCATTTGTGAAAGGATTACCGGAAAGAATCCAAGAAGATATAAGTTCACACGAGCCCGCCTCCATACAACAAGCATGTAGAATGGCTCACAAACTAGTGAACCAGATTGAAGAAAGAATTAAAGAACAGACTGTTGAAGAGGCCAATGTGAAGCAAGTCAAAAGAAAGTGGGAGGAAAACGGTGATAAGAATCACCAATACAACAACAATAGCAATTACAACAATAATCGCAATAATTATCCCAACAATCACAACATCAATCGCAACTACAACAAACGGCCCAACAACAACAACAACAACAGCAACTACAACAATCATCCCAACAACAATAATAACCACAACAACAACAACAATCAGAAGCAGCTATGCCAAAGGTGTGAAAAGTATCACTCGGGGTTCTGCACCAAATTTTGCAACAAGTGTAAAAGAAATGGTCATAGCGCGGCGAAGTGTGAGGTCTACGGACCAGGGGTTAATAGAACGAAAGGAACAAATGGTGTCGGAACGAGTAATGGCGGAGCAAGTAGTGTCGGAGCAAGTTATGCCAATGTAGTTTGTTATAAATGTGGAAAACCGGGCCACATTATTAGAAATTGCCCGAACCAGGAGAACACGAATGGACAAGGCCGCGGAAGAGTTTTCAATATTAATGCGGCAGAGGCACAGGAAGACCCGGAGCTTGTTACGGGTACGTTTCTTATTGACAATAAATCTGCTTACGTTTTATTTGATTCGGGTGCGGATAGAAGCTATATGAGTAGAGATTTTTGTGCTAAATTAAGTTGTCCATTGACGCCTTTGGATAGTAAATTTTTACTCGAATTAGCAAATGGTAGATTAATTTCAGCAGATAAAATATGTCGGAATCGAGAAATTAAACTGGTTAGCAAAACATTTAAGATTGATTTGATACCAGTAGAGTTAGGGAGTTTTGATGTGATAATCGGTATGGACTGGTTGAAAGAAGTGAAAGCAGAGATCGTTTGTTACAAAAATGCAATTCGCATTATACGAGAAAAAGGAAAACCCTTAATGGTGTACGGAGAAAAGGGCAACACGAAGCTACATCTTATTAGTAATTTGAAGTACACGTCGAGAAAGTACAAACTGAAGAAAAGAGCATCAATGATGTTCCCGTTGCAAAAGAATTTCCCGATGTATTTTCGAAAGAATTACCGGGATTACCCCCACATCGATCCGTTGAATTTCAAATAGATCTTGTACCAGGAGCTGCACCAATAGCTCGTGCTCCTTACAGACTCACACCCAGCGAGATGAAAGAACTGCAAAGCCAATTACAAGAACTTTTAGAGCGCGGTTTCATTCGACCAAGCACATCACCGTGGGGAGCTCCTGTTTTGTTTGTCAAGAAGAAAGATGGTACATTCAGGTTGTGTATCGACTACCGAGAGTTGAACAAACTTACCATCAAGAACCGCTACCCACTACCGAGAATCGACGACTTATTTGATCAACTACAAGGCTCGTCTGTTTATTCAAAGATTGACTTACGTTTCGGGTATCATCAAATGCGGGTGAAAGAAGATGATATTCCAAAGACTGCTTTCAGAACACGTTACGGTCATTATGAGTTTATGGTCATGCCGTTTGGTTTAACTAATGCACCAGCTGTGTTCATGGACCTTATGAACCGAGTGTGTGGACCATACCTTGACAAGTTTGTCATTGTTTTCATTGATGACATACTTATTTACTCAAAGAATGACCAAGAACATGGTGAACATTTGAGAAAGGTGTTAGAAGTATTGAGGAAGGAAGAATTGTACGCTAAGTTTTCAAAGTGTGCATTTTGGTTGGAAGAAGTTCAATTCCTCGGTCACATAGTGAACAAAGAAGGTATTAAGGTGGATCCGGCAAAGATAGAAACTGTTGAAAAGTGGGAAACCCCGAAAACTCCGAAACACATACGCCAGTTTTTAGGACTAGCTGGTTACTATAGAAGGTTCATCCAAGACTTTTCCAGAATAGCAAAACCCTTGACTGCATTAACGCATAAAGGGAATAAATTTGAATGGAATGATGAACAAGAGAAAGCGTTTCAGTTATTGAAGAAAAAGCTAACTACGGCACCTATATTGTCATTGCCTGAAGGGAATGATGATTTTGTGATTTATTGTGACGCATCAAAGCAAGGTCTCGGTTGTGTATTAATGCAACGAACGAAGGTGATTGCTTATGCGTCTAGACAATTGAAGATTCACGAACAAAATTATACGACGCATGATTTGGAATTAGGCGCGGTTGTTTTTGCATTAAAGACTTGGAGGCACTACTTATATGGGGTCAAAAGTATTATATATACCGACCACAAAAGTCTTCAACACATATTTAATCAGAAACAACTGAATATGAGGCAGCGTAGGTGGATTGAATTATTGAATGATTACGACTTTGAGATTCGTTACCACCCGGGGAAGGCAAATGTGGTAGCCGATGCCTTGAGCAGGAAGGACAGAGAACCCATTCGAGTAAAATCTATGAATATAATGATTCATAATAACCTTACTACTCAAATAAAGGAGGCGCAACAAGGAGTTTTAAAAAAGGGAAATTTAAAGGATGAAATACCCAAAGGATCGGAGAAGCATCTTAATATTCGGGAAGACGGAACCCGGTATAGGGCTGAAAGGATTTGGGTACCAAAATTTGGAGATATGAGAGAAATGGTACTTAGAGAAGCTCATAAAACCAGATACTCAATACATCCTGGAACGGGGAAGATGTACAAGAATCTCAAGAAACATTTTTGGTGGCCGGGTATGAAAGCCGATGTTGCTAAATACGTAGGAGAATGTTTGACGTGTTCTAAGGTCAAAGCTGAGCATCAGAAACCATCAGGTCTACTTCAACAACCCGAAATCCCGGAATGCAAATGGGAAAACATTACCATGGATTTCATCACTAAATTGCCAAGGACTGCAAGTGGTTTTGATACTATTTGGGTAATAGTTGATCGTCTCACCAAATCAGCACACTTCCTGCCAATAAGAGAAGATGACAAGATGGAGAAGTTAGCACGACTGTATTTGAAGGAAGTCGTCTCCAGACATGGAATACCAATCTCTATTATCTCTGATAGGGATGGCAGATTTATTTCAAGATTCTGGCAGACATTACAGCAAGCATTAGGAACTCGTCTAGACATGAGTACTGCCTATCATCCACATACTGATGGGCAGAGCGAAAGGACGATACAAATGCTTGAAGACATGCTACGAGCATGTGTTATTGATTTCGGAAACAGTTGGGATCGACATCTACCGTTAGCAGAATTTTCCTACAACAACAGCTACCATTCAAGCATTGAGATGGCGCCGTTTGAAGCACTTTATGGTAGAAAGCGCAGGTCTCCAATTTGTTGGAGTGAAGTGGGGGATAGACAGATTATGGGTCCGGAGATTATATAAGAAACTACAGAGAAGATCATCCAAATTCAACAACGGTTGAAAACCGCCCAAAGTCGACAAAAGAGCTACGCTGACATTAAAAGAAAAGATATAGAATTTGAAATTGGAGAGATGGTCATGCTTAAAGTTGCACCTTGGAAAGGTGTTGTTCGATTTGGTAAACGAGGGAAATTAAATCCAAGGTATATTGGACCATTCAAGATTATTGATCGTGTCGGACCAGTAGCTTACCGACTTGAGTTACCTCAACAACTCGCGGCTGTACATAACACTTTCCACGTCTCGAATTTGAAGAAATGTTTTGCTAAAGAAGATCTCACTATTCCGTTAGATGAAATCCAAATCAACGAAAAACTTCAATTCATCGAAGAACCCGTCGAAATAATGGATCGTGAGGTTAAAAGACTTAAGCAAAACAAGATACCAATTGTTAAGGTTCGATGGAATGCTCGTAGAGGACCCGAGTTCACCTGGGAGCGTGAAGATCAGATGAAGAAGAAATACCCGCATCTATTTCCAGAAGATTCGTCAACACCTTCAACAGCTTAAAATTTCGGGACGAAATTTATTTAACGGGTAGGTACTGTAGTGACCCGAACTTTTCCATGTTTATATATATTAATTGAGATTGATATTTACATGATTAAATGTTTCCAACATGTTAAGCAATCAAACTTGTTAAGACTTGATTAATTGAAATATGTTTCATATAGACAATTGACCACCCAAGTTGACCGGTGATTCACGAACGTTAAAACTTGTAAAAACTATATGATGACATATATATGGATATATATATAGTTAACATGATAATATGATAAGTAAACATATCATTAAGTATATTAACAATGAACTACATATGTAAAAACAAGACTACTAACTTAATGATTTTTAAACGAGACATATATGTAACAATTATCGTTGTAAAGACATTTAATGTATATATATATCATATTAAGAGATATTCATACATGATAATATCATGATAATATAATAATTTAAAATCTCATTTGATATTATAAACATTGGGTTAACAACATTTAACAAGATCGTTAACCTAAAGGTTTCAAAACAACACTTACATGTAACGACTAACGATGACTTAACGACTCAGTTAAAATGTATATACATGTAGTGTTTTAATATGTATTTATACACTTTTGAAAGACTTCAATACACTTATCAAAATACTTCTACTTAACAAAAATGCTTACAATTACATCCTCATTCAGTTTCATCAACAATTCTACTCGTATGCACCCGTATTCGTACT
The DNA here is from genome assembly GCF_046630445.1 of Rutidosis leptorrhynchoides. Lineage (NCBI taxonomy): Eukaryota > Viridiplantae > Streptophyta > Magnoliopsida > Asterales > Asteraceae > Rutidosis > Rutidosis leptorrhynchoides. Next base: position 209,561,602 of record NC_092340.1, read on the forward strand.
CGTACAATACACAGCTTTTAGATGTATGTACTATTGGTATGTATATACACTCCAATGATCAGCTCTTAGCAGCCCATGTGAGTCACCTAACACATGTGGGAACCATCATTTGGCAACTAGCATGAAATATCTCATAAAATTACAAAAATATGAGTAATCATTCATGACTTATTTACATGAAAACAAAATTACATATCCTTTATATCTAATCCATACACCAACGACCAAAAACACCTACAAACACTTTCATTCTTCAATTTTCTTCATCTAATTGATCTCTCTCAAGTTCTATCTTCAAGTTCTAAGTGTTCTTCATATATTCTACAAGTTATAGTTACATAAAATCAAGAATACTTTCAAGTTTGCTAGCTCACTTCCAATCTTGTAAGGTGATCATCCAACCTCAAGAAATCTTTGTTTCTTACAGTAGGTTATCATTCTAATACAAGGTAATAATCATATTCAAACTTTGGTTCAATTTCTATAACTATAACAATCTTATTTCAAGTGATGATCTTACTTGAACTTGTTTTCGTGTCATGATTCTGCTTCAAGAACTTCGAGCCATCCAAGGATCCGTTGAAGCTAGATCCATTTTTCTCTTTTCCAGTAGGTTTATCCAAGGAACTTAAGGTAGTAATGATGTTCATAACATCATTCGATTCATACATATAAAGCTATCTTATTCGAAGGTTTAAACTTGTAATCACTAGAACATAGTTTAGTTAATTCTAAACTTGTTCGCAAACAAAAGTTAATCCTTCTAACTTGACTTTTAAAATCAACTAAACACATGTTCTATATCTATATGATATGCTAACTTAATGATTTAAAACCCGGAGACACGAAAAACACCGTAAAACCGGATTTACGCCGTCGTAGTAACACCGCGGGCTGTTTTGGGTTAGTTAATTAAAAACTATGATAAACTTTGATTTAAAAGTTGTTATTCTGAGAAAATGATTTTTATTATGAACATGAAACTATATCCAAAAATTATGGTTAAACTCAAAGTGGAAGTATGTTTTCTAAAATGGTCATCTAGACGTCGTTCTTTCGACTGAAATGACTACCTTTACAAAAACGACTTGTAACTTATTTTTCTGACTATAAACCTATACTTTTTCTGTTTAGATTCATAAAATAGAGTTCAACATGAAACCATATCAATTTGATTCACTCAAAACGGATTTAAAATGAAGAAGTTATGGGTAAAACAAGATTGGATAATTTTTCTCATTTTAGCTACGTGAAAATTGGTAACAAATCTATTCCAACCATAACTTATTCAACTTGTATTGTATATTATGTAATCTTGAGATACCATAGACGTATACAATGTTTCGACCTATCATGTCGACACATCTATATATATTTCGGAACAACCATAGACACTCTATATGTGAATGTTGGAGTTAGCTATACAAGGTTGAGGTTGATTCCAAAATATATATAGTTTGAGTTGTGATCAATACTGAGATACGTATACACTGGGTCGTGGATTGATTCAAGATAATATTTATCGATTTATTTCTGTACATCTAACTGTGGACAACTAGTTGTAGGTTACTAACAAGGACAACTGACTTAATAAACTTAAAACATCAAAATATATTAAAAGTGTTGTAAATATCTTTTGAACATACTTTGATATATATGTATATATTGTTATAGATTCGTGAATCAACCAGTGGCCAAGTCTTACTTCCCGACGAAGTAAAAATATGTGAAAGTGAGTTATAGTCCCACTTTTAAAATCTAATATTTTTGGGATGAGAATACATGCATGTTTTATAAATGATTTACAAAATAGACACAAGTACGTGAAACTACATTCTATGGTTGAATTATCGAAATCGAATATGCCCCTTTTTATTAAGTCTGGTAATCTAAGAATTAGGGAACAGACACCCTAATTGACGCGAATCCTAAAGATAGTTCTATTGGGCCTAACAAACCCCATCCAAAGTACCGGATGCTTTAGTACTTCGAAATTTATATCATATCCGAAGGGTGTCCCGGAATGATGGGGATATTCTTATATATGCATATTGTTAATGTCGGTTACCAGGTGTTTACCATATGAATGATTTTTATCTCTATGTATGGGATGTGTATTGAAATATGAAATCTTGTGGTCTATTATTATGATTTGATATATATAGGTTAAACCTATAACTCACCAACATTTTTGTTGACGTTTTAAGCATGTTTATTCTCAGGTGATTATTAAGAGCTTCCGCTGTCGCATACTTAAATAAGGACGAGATTTGGAGTCCATGCTTGTATGATATTTTGTAAAAACTGCATTCAAGAAACTTAATTTGTTGTAACATATTTGTATTGTAAATCATTATGTAATGGTCGTTTGTAAACAGGATATTTTAGATTATCATTATTTGATAATCTACGTAAAGCTTTTTAAACCTTTATTGATGAAATAAAGGTTATGGTTTGTTTTAAAATGAATGCAGTCTTTGAAAAACGTCTCATATAGAGGTCAAAACCTCGCAACGAAATCAATTAATATGGAACGTTTTTAATCAATAAGAACGGGACATTTCAATCCGGCCGTCAAATTAAACAAGAGAAGCCTGACATTCCTCTTGTGGATTTGACGGCAAAGTCACCACCATCCCAGTCAAGTACTGGTAAACGATCGCTCGAAAACCCGCCTTCTACGCAAAGCAAGAGGGCCAAACAAAGTTCTCCCCTTTTCGATAATTCGATATCAGTGGATTATGAAGGAGAACAACAAACAGGTATAAATCTAATAACCATGATCTCATACCTTTATCTGAAATATTTATTGTTATGATTATAATCCGCGTTTCTTTTTTTGTTTGCAGAAGGCGCATCCTTCAATCCTTTGTTTCCCAGCCCGAACACTGTGGCGCAGATCACAGAGCTTCTTCGCACTCCTCCTGATTCATATGGAGTGCGAATTGATAGGTTATCGGGATATACTTACTCTTCTCCCGGCGCTGCTGCAGATCAGCGACAACAAATGAAGCTTGCAATTCCGAGCGAACTTCGTCGTGAATTCGCCAAACGCTCTGCCGTTGATGCACATAATAGTTTTGTACAAAACTTTTACATGTGCTTTAACTCGGCATATGATATGATTTTGCGCGAAGAAAAATTCTTCGACATCCTCGAAACTGAGCAGCAAAAATATAACTCTGAGCGGATCAGAGCTGAAAATATCGAGAAGCGCGCTGTTGACTTAGCTTATCAACTTACTGCGGCGAAGACTACCGCAGAGGATTTGCAATCTCAAGTTTAAGCCGCTGCTGAAAATGAGAAGAAACTGGAATCTTCTATTTCCTCACTCAAGTTTCAGCTCACCGCAGAGCGGGATAATGCTCTGGCTAAAGCGGCTGCTGCAAAGCATGAATTTTCTCTACTCCGCCAACACTTACCAGAGTTTTCGAAAAAGATGCTTAATTCAGCACCTGTGAACGCGCAGTTTACAACTTATGCATCTGCCTTGCAATTGCACGAAAGGGTAGAGTTTCTGCATGAAATTGCACCGCTTTGCACCATACCAGACCCTCTTCCCTCCGCAATTAGTGACCGCATTTGTGCTCTTGAAGATGCACGGAACGCAGCTGCTGTGGCAGAAGCTAAGTTAGCGGATATCCCTATTGACAAAGTCGTTGCTATTAGTTATGCAGAGGATGCTACTGCTCAAGACATCATAGCACTTGACTTGTCAAAATTAGATTAGGGATATGTAATATAGCACGCAGCTATCTCTGCGGTTTTGTTAATAAAATTTCAGCGTTTTATCTTTATTTGCGAGTACTCAATATTTATATAGCGCTTTTTATTTTAGCAATATTCATAACACAAACTTGTCCTTTGCAATTTCCAACACTTTATTATTGTGCACATAATAAGCGCGTACTTTCGCGAAACAATTTGTATGCGTATATACTTATAGGTTATGAATCTTCTAAGTCCGTCGTAACGATCCTTAGGTATGTAATCAGCATTGCGAAGCATCTAAATATTGGCAAGATCAAATATTTAGGAGATAATATTCCTTTCGCAATAATTCGCGTGCAAAAGTGGGCAATTTTATCACTTTGCTATATAAACAATGCGGAATATAAAAATATGAAATTAACTGCAAAATGTAGTGACCCGAACTTTTCCATGTTTATATATATTAATTGAGATTGATATTTACATGATTAAATGTTTCCAACATGTTAAGCAATCAAACTTGTTAAGACTTGATTAATTGAAATATGTTTCATATAGACAATTGACCACCCAAGTTGACCGGTGATTCACGAACGTTAAAACTTGTAAAAACTATATGATGACATATATATGGATATATATATAGTTAACATGATACTATGATAAGTAAACATATCATTAAGTATATTAACAATGAACTACATATGTAATGTGACAACCCGGAAATTTCCAACCAAATTTAAACTTTAATCTTTATATGTTTCCGACACGATAAGCAATAATTGTTAAGTTAAATTTCAAGAATTTTAAACTATGTTCATACATTCATTCAATCTCGACCAAGTTCCAACGATTCACGAACCATTAAACGAATATGATTATATATGTATATGTGTATATATATTATAACTTGAAACGTAAATAAAATATTAGATTAAATACTTTATATGATTGTATCTGTTTCAAAATGTTTATCAATGGAATTAGAAGATAAGATCAAATGATTGAATTATCAGATATAGTAAATTATGATTACAAGTCTCTGTTGAAAGGCCCACGTTGATTTGAGAAATCTTTCCATTTTAACAATATTCGGAAAATGGTAAAGTGATTTATAAATAAGAACAAATTGTCAATCATTGAGAACTAGACAAAGGATAGTGGAAGATTGAATCTCATAAAGACTCGATTGATCTATTTAGTTTCAAACGTACAAAAATGTTTTCAGTTTAAAAAGAACTTTATTATTAAAACATATATAACTTTTATAAATATCTACAACCACTTTTGAAAACTCATTACTTAACTAGTATGATAAAGATAACGATATTTATATTTTATTTTATTAAATATATATAACGATTTAAATTAATATTATATATATTTATACGCGTATTATACGTACATAGTTTTATACTTTTACTATACTTAAACTTTACCTTTACTTTATTTTTACTTTACTTTAACTTTAATAATTCACTTTAATAATTCATACTTTAATAATTAACTTTAATAATTCATACTTTAATAATTCACTTTAATAATTCATACTTTAATAATTCACTTTAATAATTCATACTTTAATAATTCACTTTAATAATTCAAAAATCTATTATAAATAGAATTCAATAGGTTTCATTATTTCATAGAAACTTAAAAATATTTTTCTCTAAACTCTCTCAATCGATTTACATATATATGTTTACTCCGTATTATTTCAAGATATTATTAGTATACATAAAATATTACGATGGAGTGCTGTCCGAGTGATTTCGAAATTGTTTTTCGAGTGGGATAAGATTAAGGAAATTATGGGTTATAGCTATGGAGGTGATTGAGTATGGTTCATGGGTATGCTCATGAGGTCAATATAGTGTTTATCATTTCCATTGCGTCTACGTACCTTTCCTGCAATATTGAATCTCAATATTGATACGTGAGTACTCATAATTTAACTTTTACATACTAATAGTGTATCCCTGACTAGTGCTCGAGTATTTAGGATTATGCATGCTTGTACTTTTGATATTGCCCTTAGACAGGTTAGGTTGAATCTTGAATTAGTTACACTTGCGGTTGAGATAAGGTATAAGATATGCATGTCCTTGGAAAGCTAGCGAAAAATTAAGAACTTTTCCTTTAGTTATCGAATAGTTTCGATGAACGGATTAGAAGTTATAATCAATTGAATTTTCGATATTTTTATTAAAAATGATTATTATTATCGTCATTTTTATCGTCGTTCTAGTTTTATCTTATTGTTATCATTATTATTATCTTTATCAATAAAAGGGATTTATCATTAAAAATTGTTATTTTTTTTTATTATTACTATCGTTATTATCGTTAAAGTTATAATTAGTATTATTATTATTATTATTATCCAATTATTATTATTATTATTATTATTATTATTATTATTATTATTATTAGTATTATTATTATTATTATTATTATTATTATTATTATTATTATTATTATCATTATTAATATATATATCATTATTTAAAAATGGTTATTGTTATTGTTATTATTATTATTACTATATTATCATTAAGATAATTATTAGTATTATCTTTAATAATGTTATAGTAACTATCATTATTAATATTAGTGTAATGAAAACAAATATTTGTAACACCTAATTATTTTGATTACTATTATTATCATTATTATGAACACGATATAAAAGACGATTAAAAGTTATTAAACGAAACGATTAGGAAATAATGAGTAAGAGTATCATGATGAAATTAAAATATTATAAGATATTGATTTAGATAAAATTATCGTTCTTATTATTTTTATCATTACTATTATTATTAAAAGTATCGTTAGTATTAAAACTATCATTTTAACAAAAATTATCATTTTAATAGAAATGTCATTGTTACTATAAAATATCATTATTATTATTATTATTATTTTAAATAGAATTATTATTTTAAAGATAATATTAAAAATTATCGTAAATATTAAAGTTATCATAATTAGAATTATCGTTTTATCATAATGTCATCTTAGTAATTATAAATATTGATATTTTTATAATAATAATTATTATTACAAAATAATACAACTTTTACTTACTATCATTATAGATATTATTTTATCAAATAAATATGTGATACAAACATATTTTACTACGTGTAATAACTTACTTTAATAATACCTATCATATTATCTTTATGATATTAAATGAACCCTATAAATTTTATTACTTAATATATATAAAAGTATATTTTATTATATAAAATTAATATAAAATTTTATTTATTAATAAATAAATTATATTATTTACTCTAATAAATATTTTAAAAATATTTAAAAATATAAAATGACGATATTTAAACTATATATCATGTATAGATTTTTGGAAATTATTTTGAGTCAAATTTACTTTTGTTGACTTTTGCATATTATTCTCGAGCATTAGGATTGTGGTACACTATGACTTGACCTAATTTGTTAGACAAATATTGACCAACACATAAATATATAATTAATTTAGGTTCGTGAATCCGAGGCCAACCTTGCACTTGTTCAATGACGTTATATGTATTTTTACTACGAAATACAGTATGGTGAGTTTCATTTGCCTTTTTACCCTTTATATTTTTGGGACTGAGAATACATGCGCTTTTATAAATGTTTGACGAAATAGACACAAGTAATTGAAACTACATTCTATGGTTGAATTATCGAAATTGAATATGCCCCTTTTTATTAAAGTCTGGTAATCTAAGAATTAGGGAACAGACACCCTAATTGACGCGAATCCTAAAGATAGATCTATTGGGCCTAACAAACCCCATCCAAAGTACCGGATGCTTTAGTACTTCGAAATTTATATCATGTCCGAAGGAGGATCCCGGAATGATAGGGGATATTCTTATATGTATCTAGTTAATGTCGGTTACCAGGTGTTCACCATATGAATGATTATTTTTGTCTCTATGCATGGGACTTATATTTATGAGAACTGAAAATGAAATTCTTGTGGTCTATTAAAATGATGGAAATAAATGATTATGATAAACTAATGAACTCACCAACCTTTTGGTTGACACTTTAAAGCATGTTTATTCTCAGGTGTTAAAGAAATCTTCCGCTGTGCATTTGCTCATTTTAAAGATATTACTTGGAGTCTTTCATCGTATATTTCGAAGAACATTGCATTCGAGTCATTGAGTTCATCAAAGATTATTATTAAATCAATTTATAGTTGGATAGTGGATATTATGAAATGGTATGCATGTCTGTCAATTTTTGATGTAAAGAAAGTTTGTCTTTTAAAAATGAATGCAATGTTTGTAAAATGTATCATATAGAGGTCAAATACCTCGCAATGTAATCAACTATTGTGAATCGTTTATAATGTATATGAACGGGTCCTTTCAGTTGGTATCAGAGAGGTGGTCTTAGCGAACCAGGTCTACATTAGTGTGTCTAACTGATAAGTTGATAGGATGCATTAGTGAGTCTGGACTTCGACCGTGTCTGCATGTCAAAAGTTTTGCTTATCATTTTGTGTCGAAAATTAACTACTTATCATCCTCAGGTAATTACCTGCTTATCATTTTTAGTCTAAGACACGTCTTGCTGCATTGATTACATGAATAGTGTATAGACAAAAATTTATATCTTAGCATATCTGCTAAATCATATCTTATCGTATCTGTTACTTTAAACTTTGCCTGACATATCCCGCAAAGTCCTCCGTAATCTATGAAATCTTTTGATCTATATATATATATATATATATATATATATATATATATATATATATATATATATATATATATATATATATATATATATATATATATATATATATATATATATATATTCTATGTAATTAGAATACCATCCGTTAGCCAAAATCATTTCATATCGAGGAAACAAAATCCTTTATCCAATCGTACGAAATGGAATTCGTCATCAGTTCAAGTCACTCAGATTCCGAAATGGAATCCCATTCAAGCTCCGAAAGCAGTGTGACCGAAATAGATCAACCAATCAGTCATCACCTATTCTGGATGAATTGGGGATGAGTTCGTAGCCTCCTCAATCATTGGAGACAAGAAGAAGGTGATCCCTTCCATCCACCACATTGCCCTCTTGACGAAGAACCTGAAGCACTTACAAGCGAACCTGTCCGAAATACCATGTTCTCGCTCATTTCCAGAGTATCTCGTCACGATTATATATTACATCAAATTTTAGATTTTATTTATCCGCTCGTCCGAACCGACAATAACCCCGGTGTAATAGAAGAAGTCAACGAGCTTCGCGCTCGGGTAGTGGCTTTGGATAATATGGTGCAGAGATTACAAACACCAGCAGCAGCATCAGCAGCATAACCAGTACCACCATCATCAACGCCAACAGTACCATTACCACCTCCAACCACAACCGCGTCGTAAACCTCAACTTCACAATCTGTCCCACGAGCATCAACGTTATACGCACCATAGATACCAAGGAGTACCAACAACAATAACTGACGAAGTATTAATTCATAACTTCATTGGAGAAACATTCCGCGGCGATTATGTAATCTCTAAAGTCTTATAGATTATATAATCTAGCCCTAACCATAAATCAGTTAAGCGAACCAAAATGATAGAAGGAAGAAGAGTAGAAACCTTGTCAAAAATGGTGTGTGATTAACAAGCTAAACTTGCTTTACCAACAGCATCAACAGTACTGTCAGCGTTACCAGCATCGTCAGTACAGTCAACATCCGAATCAACAACACCGATAACATCACAAACTCCGTCAGTTCAAGAATCACTGTGGACATCATTATGAATCAATAACGTGTATATTGTATCAACGAGTTATGAAGAATTAACTCATTCCCTCTGAAGAAATTATATGTATATTATATATATATTTTTTTGAAATAAATCTTTTCGTGCTAAGCTATTGTGTGTGAATCTTAACTACTCGGTTAATTCATATTACAAATATGCAATAATGTACGTCCTTCTGCCGCAACTTAACCAGCGTTAACTACAATCTCTGTCGCAATTCAACAAATTCCAATTCATAATAAATCAAGTATATATTTGATTTTACACTTTCATCATCGATGTACCTGAAACTTTTCAGATAACATCATTCGTACTTTGCAAAATTCACAAGAATTCCACGAACCGAACATCATACATCAACAAATAACGAAGTATTGATTCATAATTTCAATGTCATTAAAGAAATACTGCGTAAAAGTTATGTACTTTTTAAAGACTTTAGGGATTATTCAATTCTAGTTTCAACCGTAAATCAAATGAGTTTAATTTAACATTAACTCATTAAATCTATGTTACATCTGAAGAAAATATACATATATATATTTTCATAAAGACAGTAATAAAATTCTTTTGTACAAAATATTAATTGTGAAATTTTTTTTTAACGGGTAGGTAATACCCGAGAAATATATAAATTCACAATTAATATGTTACATTCTTCGAATTTGATTCAGCAAATCATCCATTATACTCCCTACTTTCACAACAATATACATTCTTTTATAGAAATCAAAACAATCATACTCATTCAAAATTTAATTACATATTCTGATTTTGAAATCTCAAAATTCAACTTGAGATATGACCAAAATCATCACTCTTAGATCCTTACATCTTTCACAAGCTATATTTTGACTTCAAAGCGGTGTTAGAACATCAAATGTATGTTAACGATTACAATTTGTGTTCAAACCCTTTGAAAATTTCTGAAGACACTTCGAATGATGAGCAATCGAGATGATGATCCAACCACATGTTACCCACAGTTATGTACCCGAAAAACTCTTGAAACCAAAGTAAAAGTTTAAACAACGTATCCGCGTCAGATTTTTTGTCATTTATTAGCAAAAATAACTTTGCGACTCCTATTCAAAGTAGCCAGTTTTGTCACAGCTCCAGCAAGTCAACTTCGACTTTTCAGTCAGACTAACCTTATTATAACCTTGAGATATACACCATCGTTACCAGCGAACCTTTTACATTCCACCACATTATTAGCAGATGTACCAACTGTAGTGACCCGAACTTTTCCATGTTTATATATATTAATTGAGATTGATATTTACATGATTAAATGTTTCCAACATGTTAAGCAATCAAACTTGTTAAGACTTGATTAATTGAAATATGTTTCATATAGACAATTGACCACCCAAGTTGACCGGTGATTCACGAACGTTAAAACTTGTAAAAACTATATGATGACATATATATGGATATATATATATAGTTAACATGATACTATGATAAGTAAACATATCATTAAGTATATTAACAATGAACTACATATGTAAAAACAAGACTACTAACTTAATGATTTTTAAACGAGACATATATGTAACGATTATCGTTGTAAAGACATTTAATGTATATATATCATATTAAGAGATATTCATACATGAAAATATCATGATAATATAATAATTTAAAATCTCATTTGATATTATAAACATTGGGTTAACAACATTTAACAAGATCGTTAACCTAAAGGTTTCAAAACAACACTTACATGTAACGACTAACGATGACTTAACGACTCAGTTAAAATGTATATACATGTAGTGTTTTAATATGTATTTATACACTTTTGAAAGACTTCAATACACTTATCAAAATACTTCTACTTAACAAAAATGCTTACAATTACATCCTCGTTCAGTTTCATCAACAATTCTACTCGTATGCACCCGTATTCGTACTCGTACAATACACAGCTTTTAGATGTATGTACTATTGGTATATACACTCCAATGATCAGCTCTTAGCAGCCCATGTGAGTCACCTAACACATGTGGGAACCATCATTTGGCAACTAGCATGAAATATCTCATAAAATTACAAAAATATTAGTAATCATTCATGACTTATTTACATGAAAACAAAATTACATATCCTTTATATCTAATCCATACACCAACGACCAAAAACACCTACAAACACTTTCATTCTTCAATTTTCTTCATCTAATTGATCTCTCTCAAGTTCTATCTTCAAGTTCTAAGTGTTCTTCATAAATTTCAAAAGTTCTAGTTTCATAAAATCAAGAATACTTTCAAGTTTGCTAGCTCACTTCCAATCTTGTAAGGTGATCATCCAACCTCAAGAAATCTTTGTTTCTTACAGTAGGTTATCATTCTAATACAAGGTAATAATCATATTCAAACTTTGGTTCAATTTCTATAACTATAACAATCTTATTTCAAGTGATGATCTTACTTGAACTTGTTTTCGTGTCATGATTCTGCTTCAAGAACTTCGAGCCATCCAAGGATCCATTGAAGCTAGATCTATTTTTCTCTTTTCCAGTAGGTTTATCCAAGGAACTTAAGGTAGTAATGATGTTCATAACATCATTCGATTCATACATATAAAGCTATCTTATTCGAAGGTTTAAACTTGTAATCACTAGAACATAGTTTAGTTAATTCTAAACTTGTTCGTAAACAAAAGTTAATCCTTCTAACTTGACTTTTAAAATCAACTAAACACATGTTCTATATCTATATGATATGCTAACTTAATGATTTAAAACCTGGAAACACGAAAAACACCGTAAAACCGGATTTACGCCGTCGTAGTAACACTGCGGGCTGTTTTGGGTTAGTTAATTAAAAACTATGATAAACTTTGATTTAAAAGTTGTTATTCTGAGAAAATGATTTTTATTATGAACATGAAACTATATCCAAAAATTATGGTTAAACTCAAAGTGGAAGTATGTTTTCTAAAATGGTCATCTAGACGTCGTTCTTTCGACTGAAATGACTACCTTTACAAAAACGACTTGTAACTTATTTTTCCGACTATAAACCTATACTTTTTCTGTTTAGATTCATAAAATAGAGTTCAATATGAAACCATAGCAATTTGATTCACTCAAAACGGATTTAAAATGAAGAAGTTATGGGTAAAACAAGATTGGATAATTTTTCTCATTTTAGCTACGTGAAAATTGGTAACAAATCTATTCCAACCATAACTTAATCAACTTGTATTGTATATTATGTAATCTTGAGATACCATAGACACGTATACAATGTTTCGACCTATCATGTCGACACATCTATATATATTTTGGAACAACCATAGACACTCTATATGTGAATGTTGGAGTTAGCTATACAGGGTTGAGGTTGATTCCAAAATATATATAGTTTGAGTTGTGATCAATACTGAGATATGTATACACTGGGTCGTGGATTGATTCAAGATAATATTTATCGATTTATTTCTGTACATCTAATTGTGGACAACTAGTTGTAGGTTACTAACGAGGACAGCTGACTTAATAAACTTAAAACATCAAAATATATTAAAAGTGTTGTAAATATATTTTGAACATACTTTGATATATATGTATATATTGTTATAGGTTCGTGAATCAACCAGTGGCCAAGTCTTACTTCCCGACGAAGTAAAAATCTGTGAATGTGAGTTATAGTCCCACTTTTAAAATCTAATATTTTTGGGATGAGAATACATGCAGGTTTTATAAATGATTTACAAAATAGACACAAGTACGTGAAACTACATTCTATGGTTGAATTATTGAAATCGAATATGCCCCTTTTTATTAAGTCTGGTAATCTAAGAATTAGGGAACAGACACCCTAATTGACGCGAATCCTAAAGATAGATCTATTGGGCCTAACAAACCCCATCCAAAGTACCGGATGCTTTAGTACTTCGAAATTTATATCATATCCGAAGGGTGTCCCGGAATGATGGGGATATTCTTATATATGCATCTTGTTAATGTCGGTTACCAGGTGTTCACCATATGAATGATTTTTATCTCTATGTATGGGATGTGTATTGAAATATGAAATCTTGTGGTCTATTGTTACGATTTGATATATATAGGTTAAACCTATAACTCACCAACATTTTTGTTGACGTTTAAAGCATGTTTATTCTCAGGTGAATATTAAGAGCTTCCGCTGTTGCATACTAAAATAAGGACAAGATTTGGAGTCCATGTTTGTATGATATTGTGTAAAAACTGCATTCAAGAAACTGATTTCGATGTAACATATTTGTATTGTAAACCATTATGTAATGGTCGTGTGTAAACAGGATATTTTAGATTATCATTATTTGATAATCTACGTAAAGCTTTTTAAACCTTTATTTATGAAATAAAGGTTATGGTTTGTTTTAAAAATGAATGCAGTCTTTGAAAAACGTCTCATATAGAGGTCAAAACCTCGCAATGAAATCAATTAATATGGAACGTTTTTAATCAATAAGAACGGGACATTTCAGTTGGTATCAGAGCGTTGGTCTTAGAGAACCAGAATTTTGCATTAGTGTGTCTTATCGAGTTTGTTAGGATGCATTAGTGAGTCTGGACTTCGACCGTGTTTACTTGAAAAATGATTGCTTAACAAATTTTGTTGGAAACTATATATTTTTAACATGTGAATATTATGTGATATATTAATCTCTTAACGCGTTTGATATTATGTGATAGATGTCTACCTCTAGAACAAGTCCCATTGACTCACCTAATAATAATGAAGAGTCAAATGTAAATTGGAATGATTCGTGGACTGATTCACAAGTTCCCGAAGAGGAACCGGAAGAAGAGTCGGAACCGGAAGAAGAATCGGAACCGGAAGAAGAATCGGAACCGGATGAAGAAATAGAATCGGTGGGGGAAATAATAAAATGGTTAAGTAAAAGAAAATCCTCAACCAACCGACCAAGGTTAATTATGGTCAATGGTGTTTCCGCCAAGGAAGCAAAATATTGGGAGGATTACCAATTCTCCGATGAATCGGATTCCGACGAGAACTCCGATGATGTTATAGAAATTACCCCAACTGAATTTAAAAAGGCAAAAGAAAATAATAAGGGAAAGGGCATAAAAATAGAGAAATCTAATTCCAACCCCGATGAACTTTATATGTATCGTCAACCCCCGAAGTCCTTAAGTTGTAACAATGACCCGGGAACCTCTAAACCACCAGGTTTTTCTAAACCAATGTGGATCACGACGACTCGTATTAGGGGAACATCATATATCCCTAGAAACTTGGCAAAACGAACCAAAACCGAAGAAGAAGAAACAAGCGAGTCGGAATAAGATAGTTGTATTCGTGTGGTGTAATATATGTAATATAGTGTGCTTATGCTTTATGATATATGTAAAAATTGCTTGTATTAATAAGTATTTTTTTTATGAATCTAACTATTGTCTATTTTACAGTATAAAAACACAAAATGGATAGACAACCCAATATTTTAAGAGACCTACCCGGAGACATGATTGATGAAATCTTGTCTAGAGTCGGTCAGAATTCTTCGGCACAACTATTTAAGGCGAGATCAGTTTGTAAGACATTCGAAGAACGTTCCAAGAATGCCTTGGTTTATAAAAGGCTTTCGTTCGGAAGATGGGGGATATCACATTGGGAAATCCATAAGTTACGATGTGTTTACTTTGACGCATATATTGCGGGGAACCCAAATGCTATTTTACGCAATGGGTTAAGAAATTATTTTGACTCAATATATCCGAATATTGGACTTCGTGATTTAGAAAAAGTGGCTAACATGCAACATAAAGAAGCATGTTATGCTTACGGATTAGTAATGTTCGCTTCTCACCAAAGTGAGAACAAGAACATCGGCCTACAACTATTAAACAAAACGTTCCCACAAGTGACGGAGTCGGTAATTGGGGTAAGAAATGAGGTTTTTAGATTGTTACGGGACTGTTGGACATTACGTAACCCTCGTCCCTTTGACGACGTTACAACACGCTGTCTTATCAACGGCCATAACGGTTATGTTCCACAAGACCAAGGATGGGAAGTAGTCCTAGTAAAACCAGAATGCATGACTTGTTTCTGGACGTATGAATTACGTGTCTTTATTGCCTTTGCTGAACGACTTGTGTACTAGCTAGAATTATCTTCACAACCATCTTGTATCAAATTTATTGTGTGCTATATTTCATGCTATATGTAAAATAAGCGGTATTGTAAGTTTGTAAAATATTGTGTAAAAGTTTGAACGCGAAATATTATTATAATCAGTTTTTCATATAGAATTGTAGTAGTTGAATTGTATATTAGCTACTAAGTATGAACTTAACGGGTAGGTACTACCCGAATTTAAACTTATAAAACGCTAATATGAAGAAAAAGCTTTTATAAATGAGTTCATATTATGCTACGAAATACTATTAACTACTCTTAATATTCTGTATGATTAACTTGTTCCATTTAACTATTTTGAAGGAAATGGCACCGACTACTCGACACACCGTGAATATGAATGAAGAGGAATTCCGTACTTTTCTAGCTTCAAACATAGCCGCAGTACAGGCTGCGCTACATACCAACAATAACCTTGGATCTAGCAGTACAGGAAATCGTGTAGGATGCACCTATAAAGAATTCACTGCCTGCAAACCTTTGGAATTTGATGGAACCGAAGGACCGATCGGATTGAAACGGTGGACCGAGAAGGTCGAATCGGTGTTTGCCATAAGTAAGTGTACTGAAGAGGACAAAGTAAAGTACGCTACGCATACCTTCACAGGTTCTGCGTTAACATGGTGGAATACCTATCTAGAGCAAGTGGGACAAGACGATGCGTACGCACTACCGTGGTCAGCATTCAAGCACTTGATGAACGAGAAGTACCGTCCCAGAACCGAGGTCAATAAGCTCAAGACAGAACTTAGAGAGTTACGAACCCAAGGATTTGATATTACCACGTACGAAAGATGATTAACAGAATTGTGCCTATTGTGTCCGGGAGCATTCGAAGATGAGGAAGAGAAGATCGACGCGTTTGTGAAAGGATTACCGGAAAGAATCCAAGAAGATATAAGTTCACACGAGCCCGCCTCCATACAACAGGCATGTAGAATGGCTCACAAACTCGTGAACCAGATTGAAGAAAGAATTAAAGAACAGACTGCTGAAGAGGCCAATGTGAAGCAAGTCAAAAGAAAGTGGGAGGAAAATGGTGATAAGAATCACCAATACAACAACAACAGCAATTACAACAATAATCGCAACAATTATCCCAACAATCGCAACATCAATCGCAACTACAACAAACGGCCCAACAACAACAACAACAACAACAACAACAGCAACTACAACAATCATCCCAACAACAATAATAACCGCAACAACAACAACAATCAGAAGCAGCTATGCTAAAGGTGTGAAAAGAATCACTCGGGGTTCTGTACCAAATTTTGCAACAAGTGTAAAAGAAATGGTCATAGCGCGGCGAAGTGTGAGGTCTACGGACCAGGGGTTAATAGAACGAAAGGAACAAATGGTGTCGGAACGAGTAATGGCGGAGCAAGTAGTGTCGGAGCAAGTTATGCCAATGTAGTTTGTTATAAATGTGGAAAACCGGGCCACATTATTAGAAATTGCCCGAACCAGGAGAACACGAATGGACAAGGCCGCGGAAGAGTTTTCAATATTAATGCGGCAGAGGCACAGGAAGACCCGGAGCTTGTTACGGGTACGTTTCTTATTGACAATAAATCTGCTTACGTTTTATTTGATTCGGGTGCGGATAGAAGCTATATGAGTAGAGATTTTGTGCTAAATTAAGTTGTCCATTGACGCCTTTGGATAGTAAATTTTTACTCGAATTAGCAAATGGTAAATTAATTTCAGCAGATAATATATGTCGGAATCGAGAAATTAAACTGGTTAGCGAAACATTTAAGATTGATTTGATACCAGTAGAGTTAGGGAGTTTTGATGTGATAATCGGTATGGACTGGTTGAAAGAAGTGAAAGCGGAGATCGTTTGTTACAAAAATGCAATTCGCATTATACGAGAAAAAGGAAAACCCTTAATGGTGTACGGAGAAAAGGGCAACACGAAGCTACATCTTATTAGTAATTTGAAGGCACAAAAACTAATAAGAAAAGGTTGCTATGCTGTTCTAGCACACGTCGAGAAAGTACAAACTGAAGAAAAGAGCATCAATGATGTTCCCATTGCAAAAGAATTTCCCGATGTATTACCCCCACATCGATCCGTTGAATTTCAAATAGATCTTGTACCAGGAGCTGCACCAATAGCTCGTGCTCCTTACAGACTCGCACCCAGCGAGATGAAAGAACTACAAAGCCAATTACAAGAACTTTTAGAGCGTGGTTTCATTCGACCAAGCACATCACCGTGGGGAGCTCCTGTTTTGTTTGTCAAGAAGAAAGATGGTACATTCAGGTTGTGTATCGACTACCGAGAGTTGAACAAACTTACCATCAAGAACCGCTACCCACTACCGAGAATCGACGACTTATTTGATCAACTACAAGGCTCGTCTGTTTATTCAAAGATTGACTTACGTTCCGGGTATCATCAAATGCGGGTGAAAGAAGATGATATTCCAAAGACTGCTTTCAGAACACGTTACGGTCATTACGAGTTTATGGTCATGCCGTTTGGTTTAACAAATGCACCAGCTGTGTTCATGGACCTTATGAACCGAGTGTGTGGACCATATCTTGACAAGTTTGTCATTGTTTTCATTGATGACATACTTATTTACTCAAAGAATGACCAAGAACACGGTGAACATTTGAGAAAGGTGTTAGAAGTATTAAGGAAGGAAGAATTGTACGCTAAGTTTTCAAAGTGTGCATTTTGGTTGGAAGAAGTTCAATTCCTCGGTCACATAGTGAACAAAGAAGGTATTAAGGTGGATCCGGCAAAGATAGAAACTGTTGAAAAGTGGGAAACCCCGAAAACTCCGAAACACATACGCCAGTTTTTAGGACTAGCTGGTTACTACAGAAGGTTCATCCAAGACTTTTCCAGAATAGCAAAACCCTTGACTGCATTAACCCATAAAGGGAAGAAATTTGAATGGAATGATGAACAAGAGAAAGCGTTTCAGTTATTGAAGAAAAAGCTAACTACGGCACCTATATTATCATTGCCTGAAGGG
The DNA here is from genome assembly GCF_046630445.1 of Rutidosis leptorrhynchoides. Classification (NCBI taxonomy): domain Eukaryota; kingdom Viridiplantae; phylum Streptophyta; class Magnoliopsida; order Asterales; family Asteraceae; genus Rutidosis; species Rutidosis leptorrhynchoides. The sequence continues at coordinate 209,580,295 of NC_092340.1, forward strand.
AATGATGATTTTGTGATTTATTGTGACGCATCAAAGCAAGGTCTCGGTTGTGTATTAATGCAACGAACGAAGGTGATTGCTTATGCGTCTAGACAATTGAAGATTCACGGACAAAATTATACGACGCATGATTTGGAATTAGGCGCGGTTGTTTTTGCATTAAAGACTTGGAGGCACAACTTATATGGGGTCAAAAGTATTATATATACCGACCACAAAAGTCTTCAACACATATTTAATCAGAAACAACTGAATATGAGGCAGCGTAGGTGGATTGAATTATTGAATGATTACGACTTTGAGATTCGTTACCACCCGGGGAAGGCAAATGTGGTAGCCGATGCCTTGAGCAGGAAGGACAGAGAACCCATTCGAGTAAAATCTATGAATATAATGATTCATAATAACATTACTACTCAAATAAAGGAGGCGCAACAAGGAGTTTTAAAAGAGGGAAATTTAAAGGATGAAATACCCAAAGGATCGGAGAAGCATCTTAATATTCGGGAAGACGGAACCCGGTATAGGGCTGAAAGGATTTGGGTACCAAAATTTGGAGATATGAGAGAAATGGTACTTAGAGAAGCTCATAAAACCAGATACTCAATACATCCTGGAACGGGGAAGATGTACAAGGATCTCAAGAAACATTTTTGGTGGCCGGGTATGAAAGCCGATGTTGCTAAATACGTAGGAGAATGTTTGACGTGTTCTAAGGTCAAAGCTGAGCATCAGAAACCATCAGGTCTACTTCAACAACCCGAAATCCCGGAATGGAAATGGGAAAACATTACCATGGATTTCATCACTAAATTGCCAAGGACTGCAAGTGGTTTTGATACTATTTGGGTAATAGTTGATCGTCTCACCAAATCAGCACACTTCCTGCCAATAAGAGAAGATGACAAGGTGGAGAAGTTAGCACGACTGTATTTAAAGGAAGTCGTCTCCAGACATGGAATACCAATCTCTATTATCTCTGATAGGGATGGCAGATTTATTTCAAGATTCTGGCAGACATTACAGCAAGCATTAGGAACTCGTCTAGACATGAGTACTGCCTATCATCCACAAACTGATGGGCAGAGCGAAAGGACGATACAAACGCTTGAAGACATGCTACGAGCATGTGTTATTGATTTCGGAAACAGTTGGGATCGACATCTACCGTTAGCAGAATTTTCCTACAACAACAGCTACCATTCAAGCATTGAGATGGCGCCGTTTGAAACACTTTATGGTAGAAAGTGCAGGTCTCCAATTTGTTTGAGTGAAGTGGGGGATAGACAGATTACGGGTCCGGAGATTATACAAGAAACTACCGAGAAGATCATCCAAATTCAACAACGGTTGAAAACCGCCCAAAGTCGACAAAAGAGCTACGCTGACATTAAAAGAAAAGATATAGAATTTGAAATTGGAGAGATGGTCATGCTTAAAGTTGCACCTTGGAAAGGCGTTGTTCGATTTGGTAAACGAGGGAAATTAAATCCAAGGTATATTGGACCATTCAAGATTATTGATCGTGTCGGACCAGTAGCTTACCGACTAGAGTTACCTCAACAACTCGCGGCTGTACATAACACTTTCCACGTCTCGAATTTGAAGAAATGTTTTGCTAAAGAAGATCTCACTATTCCGTTAGATGAAATCCAAATCAACGAAAAACTTCAATTCATCGAAGAACCCGTCGAAATAATGGATCGTGAGGTTAAAAGACTTAAGCAAAACAAGATACCAATTGTTAAGGTTCGATGGAATGCTCGTAGAGGACCCGAGTTCACCTGGGAGCGTGAAGATCAGATGAAGAAGAAATACCCGCATCTATTTCCAGAAGATTCGTCAACACCTTCAACAGCTTAAAATTTCGGGACGAAATTTATTTAACGGGTAGGTACTGTAGTGACCCGAACTTTTCCATGTTTATATATATTAATTGAGATTGATATTTACATGATTAAATGTTTCCAACATGTTAAGCAATCAAACTTGTTAAGACTTGATTAATTGAAATATGTTTCATATAGACAATTGACCACCCAAGTTGACCGGTGATTCACGAACGTTAAAACTTGTAAAAACTATATGATGACATATATATGGATATATATATAGTTAACATGATACTATGATAAGTAAACATATCATTAAGTATATTAACAATGAACTACATATGTAAAAACAAGACTACTAACTTAATGATTTTTAAACGAGACATATATGTAACGATTATCGTTGTAAATACATTTAATGTATATATATCATATTAAGAGATATTCATACATGATAATATCATGATAATATAATAATTTAAAATCTCATTTGATATTATAAACATTGGGTTAACAACATTTAACAAGATCGTTAACCTAAAGGTTTCAAAACAACACTTACATGTAACGACTAACGATGACTTAACGACTCAGTTAAAATGTATATACATGTAGTGTTTTAATATGTATTTATACACTTTTGAAAGACTTCAATACACTTATCAAAATACTTCTACTTAACAAAAATGCTTACAATTACATCCTCGTTCAGTTTCATTTACAATTCTACTCGTATGCACCCGTATTCGTACTCGTACAATACACAGCTTTTAGATGTATGTACTATTGGTATATACACTCCAATGATCAGCTCTTAGCAGCCCATGTGAGTCACCTAACACATGTGGGAACCATCATTTGGCAACTAGCATGAAATATCTCATAAAATTACAAAAATATGAGTAATCATTCATGACTTATTTACATGAAAACAAAATTACATATCCTTTATATCTAATCCATACACCAACGACCAAAAACACCTACAAACACTTTCATTCTTCAATTTTCTTCATCTAATTGATCTCTCTCAAGTTCTATCTTCAAGTTCTAAGTGTTCTTCATAAATTCCAAAAGTTCTAGTTTCATAAAATCAAGAATACTTTCAAGTTTGCTAGCTCACTTCCAATCTTGTAAGGTGATCATCCAACCTCAAGAAATATTTGTTTCTTACAGTAGGTTATCATTCTAATACAAGGTAATAATCATATTCAAACTTTGGTTCAATTTCTATAACTATAACAATCTTATTTCAAGTGATGATCTTACTTGAACTTGTTTTCGTGTCATGATTCTGCTTCAAGAACTTCGAGCCATCCAAGGATCCATTGAAGCTAGATCCATTTTTCTCTTTTCCAGTAGGTTTATCCAAGGAACTTAAGGTAGTAATGATGTTCATAACATCATTCGATTCATACATATAAAGCTATCTTATTCGAAGGTTTAAACTTGTAATCACTAGAACATAGTTTAGTTAATTCTAAACTTGTTCGTAAACAAAAGTTAATCCTTCTAACTTGACTTTTAAAATCAACTAAACACATGTTCTATATCTATATGATATGCTAACTTAATGATTTAAAACCTGGAAACACGAAATGTAGTGACCCGAACTTTTCCATGTTTATATATATTAATTGAGATTGATATTTACATGATTAAATGTTTCCAACATGTTAAGCAATCAAACTTGTTAAGACTTGATTAATTGAAATATGTTTCATATAGACAATTGACCACCCAAGTTGACCGGTGATTCACGAACGTTAAAACTTGTAAAAACTATACGATGACATATATATGGTTATATATATAGTTAACATGTTTTTATTATAAGTATGTATCTCATTAGGTATTTTAACAATGAGTTATATACATAAAAATGAGACTATTAATTTAAGAAACTCGAAAACGATATATATAACGATTATCGTTATAACAACGTCTTACTAGGTACATATGAATCATATTAAGATATTGATACACTTGGTTAATTATGTTAAATGATAAGTAAATATATTATTAAGTATATTAACAATGAACTACATATTTAAAAACAAGACTACTAACTTAATAATTTTGAAACGAGACATATATGTAACGATTATCGTTGTAACGACATTTAATGTATATATATCATATTAAGAGATATTCGTACATCATAATATCATGATAATATAATAATTTAAAATCTCTTTTGATATTATAAACATTGGGTTAACAACATTTAACAAGATCGTTAACCTAAAGGTTTCAAAACAACATTTACATGTAACGACTAACGATGACTTAACGACTCAGTTAAAATGTATATACATGTAGTGTTTTAATATGTATTTATACACTTTTGAAAGACTTCAATACACTTATCAAAATACTTCTACTTAACAAAAATGCTTACAATTACATCCTAGTTCAGTTTCATCAACAATTCTACTCGTATGCACCCGTATTCGTACTCGTACAATACACAGCTTTTAGATGTATGTACTATTGGTACATACACTCCAATGATCAGCTCTTAGCAGCCCATGTGAGTCACCTAACACATGTGGGAACCATCATTTGGCAACTAGCATGAAATATCTCATAAAATTACAAAAATATGAGTAATCATTCATGACTTATTTACATGAAAACAAAATTACATATCCTTTATATCTAATCCATACACCAACGACCAAAAACACCTACAAACACTTTCATTCTTCAATTTTCTTCATCTAATTGATCTCTCTCAAGTTCTATCTTCAAGTTCTAAGTGTTCTTCATAAATTCCAAAAGTTCTAGTTTCATAAAATCAAGAATACTTTCAAGTTTGCTAGCTCACTTCCAATCTTGTAAGGTGATCATCCAACCTCAAGAAATCTTTGTTTGTTACAGTAGGTTATCATTCTAATACAAGGTAATAATCATATTCAACCTTTGGTTCAATTTCTATAACTATAACAATCTTATTTCAAGTGATGATCTTACTTGAACTTGTTTTCGTGTCATGATTCTGCTTCAAGAACTTCGAGCCATCCAAGGATCCATTGAAGCTAGATCCATTTTTCTCTTTTCCAGTAGGTTTATCCAAGGAAATTAAGGTAGTAATGATGTTCATAACATCATTCGATTCATACATATAAAGCTATCTTATTCGAAGGTTTAAACTTGTAATCACTAGAACATAGTTTAGTTAATTCTAAACTTGTTCGCAAACAAAAGTTAATCCTTCTAACTTGACTTTTAAAATCAACTAAACACATGTTCTATATCTATATGATATGCTAACTTAATGATTTAAAACCTGGAAACACGAAAAACACCGTAAAACCGGATTTACGCCGTCGTAGCAACACCGCGGGCTGTTTTGGGTTAGTTAATTAAAAACTATGATAAACTTTGATTTAAAAGTTGTTATTCTGAGAAAATGATTTTTATTATGAACATGAAACTATATCCAAAAATTATGGTTAAACTCAAAGTGGAAGTATGTTTTCTAAAATGGTCATCTAGACGTCGTTCTTTCGACTGAAATGACTACCTTTACAAAAACGACTTGTAACTTATTTTTCCGACTATAAACCTATACTTTTTCTGTTTAGATTCATAAAATAGAGTTCAATATGAAACCATAGCAATTTGATTCACTCAAAACGGATTTAAAATGAAGAAGTTATGGGTAAAACAAGATTGGATAATTTTTCTCATTTTAGCTACGTGAAAATTGGTAACAAATCTATTCCAACCATAACTTAATCAACTTGTATTGTATATTATGTAATCTTGAGATACCATAGACACGTATACAATGTTTCGACCTATCATGTCGACACATCTATATATATTTCGGAACAACCATAGACACTCTATATGTGAATGTTGGAGTTAGCTATACAGGGTTGAGGTTGATTCCAAAATATATATAGTTTGAGTTGTGATCAATACTGAGATACGTATACACTGGGTCGTGGATTGATTCAAGATAATATTTATCGATTTATTTCTGTACATCTAACTGTGGACAACTAGTTGTAGGTTACTAACGAGGACAGCTGACTTAATAAACTTAAAACATCAAAATATATTAAAAGTGTTGTAAATATATTTTGAACATACTTTGATATATATGTATATATTGTTATAGGTTCGTGAATCAACCAGTGGCCAAGTCTTACTTCCCGACGAAGTAAAAATCTGTGAAAGTGAGTTATAGTCCCACTTTTAAAATCTAATATTTTTGGGATGAGAATACATGCAGGTTTTATAAATGATTTACAAAATAGACACAAGTACGTGAAACTACATTCTATGGTTGAATTATTGAAATCGAATATGCCCTTTTTATTAAGTCTGGTAATCTAAGAATTAGGGAACAGACACCCTAATTGACGCGAATCCTAAAGATAGATCTATTGGGCTTAACAAGCCCCATCCAAAGTACCGGATGCTTTAGTACTTCGAAATTTATATCATATCCGAAGGATGTCCTGGAATGATGGGGATATTCTTATATATGCATCTTGTTAATGTCGGTTACCAGGTGTTCACCATATGAATGATTTTTATCTCTATGTATGGGATGTGTATTGAAATATGAAATCTTGTGGTCTATTATTATGATTTGATATATATAGGTTAAACCTATAACTCACCAACATTTTTTGTTGACGTTTTAAGCATGTTTATTCTCAGGTGATTATTAAGAGCTTCCGCTGTCGCATACTTAAATAAGGACGAGATTTGGAGTCCATACTTGTATGAAATTGTGTAAAAACTGCATTCAAGAAACTTATTTTGTTGTAACATATTTGTATTGTAAACCATTATGTAATGGTCGTGTGTAAACAGGATATTTTAGATTATCATTATTTGATAATCTACGTAAAGCTTTTTAAAACCTTTATCTATGAAATAAAGGTTATGGTTTGTTTTAAAAATGAATGCAGTCCTTGAAAAACGTCTCATATAGAGGTCAAAACCTCGCAACGAAATCAATTAATATGGAACGTTTTTAATCAATAAGAACGGGACATTTCAGTTGGTATCCGAGCGTTGGTCTTAGAGAACCAGAAAATTTGCATTAGTGTGTCTTATCGAGTTTGTTAGGATGCATTAGTGAGTCTGGACTTCGACTGTGTTTTCTTTAAAAATGATTGCTTAACATTTTTGTTGGAAACTATATATTTTTAACATATGAATATTATGTGATATATTAATCTCTTAACGTTTTTGATATTATGTGATAGATGTCTACCTCTAGAACAAGTCCCATTGACTCACCTAATAATAATGAAGAGTCAAATGTAAATTGGAATGATTCGTGGACTGATTCACAAGTTCCCGAAGAGGAACCGGAAGAAGAGTCGGAACCGGAAGAAGAAATGGAACCGGAAGAAGAATCGGAACCGGATGAAGAAATAGAACCGGTGGGGGAAATAATAAAACGGTTAAGTAAAAGAAAATCCTCAACCAGCCGACCAAGGTTAATTATGGTCAATGGTGTTTCCACCAAGGAAGCAAAATATTGGGAGGATTACCAATTCTCCGATGAATCGGATTCCGACTAGAATTCCGATGATGTTATAGAAATTACCCCAACTGAATTTAAAAAGGCAAAAGAAAATAATAAGGGAAAGGGCATAAAAATAGAGAAATCTAATTCCAACCCCGATGAACTTTATATGTATCGTCAACCCCCGAAGTCCTTAAGTTGTAACAATGACCCGGGAACCTCTAAACCACCAGGTTTTTCTAAACCAATGTGGACAACGACGGCTCGTATTATGGGAACATCATATATCCCTAGAAACTTGGCAAAACGAACCAAAACCGAACAAGAAGAAATGAGCGAGTCGAAATAAGATAGTTATATTCGTGTGGTGTAATATATGTAATATAGTGTGCTTATGCTTTATGATATATGTAAAAATTGCTTGTATTAATAAGTATTTTTTTTATGAATCTAACTCTTGTCTATTTTACAGTATAAAAACACAAAATGGATAGACAACCCAATATTTTAAGAGACCTACCCGGAGACATGATTGATGAAATCTTGTCTAGAGTCGGTCAGAATTCTTCGGCACAACTATTTAAGGCGAGATCAGTTTGTAAGACATTCGAAGAACGTTCCAAGAATGCCTTGGTTTATAAAAGGCTTTCGTTCGGAAGATGGGGGATATCACATTGGGAAATCCATAAGTTACGATGTGTTTACTTTGACGCATATATTGCGGGGAACCCAAATGCTATTTTACGCAATGGGTTAAGAAATTATTTTGACTCAATATATCCGAATATTGGACTTCGTGATTTAGAAAAAGCGGCTAACATGCAACATAAAGAAGCATGTTATGCTTACTGATTAGTAATGTTCGCTTCTCACCAAAGTGAGAACAAGAACATCGGGCTACAACTATTAAACAAAACGTTCCCACAAGTGACGGAATCGGTAATTGGGGTAAGAAATGAGGTTTTTAGATTGTTACGGGACTGTTGGACATTACGTAACCCTCGTCCCTTTGACGACGTTACAACACGCTGTCTTATCAACGGCCATAACGGTTATGTTCCACAAGACCAAGGATGGGAAGTAGTCCTAGTAAAACCAGAATGCATGACTTGTTTCTGGACGTATGAATTACGTGTCTTTATTGCCTTTGCTGAACGACTTGTGTACTAGCTAGAATTATCTTCACAACTATCTTGTATCAAAGTTATTGTGTGCTATATTTCATGCTTTATGTAAAATAAGCGGTATTGTAAGTTTGTAAAATATTGTATAAAAGTTTGAACGCGAAATATTATTATAATCAGTTTTTCATATAGAATTGTAGTAGTTGAATTGTATGTTAGCTACTAAGTATGAACTTAACGGGTAGGTACTACCCGAATTTAAACTTATAAAACGCTAATATGAAGAAAAAGCTTTTATAAATGAGTTCATATTATGCTACGAAATACTATTAACTACTCTTAATATTCTGTATGATTAACTTGTTCCATTTAACTATTTTGAAGGAAATGGCACCGACTACTCGACACACCGTGAATATGAATGAAGAGGAATTCCGTACTTTTCTAGCTTCAAACATAGCCGCAGTACAGGCTGCGCTACATACCAACAATAACCTTGGATCTAGCAGTACAGGAAATCTTGTAGGATGTGAAATGTCCCGTTCTTATTGATTAAAAACGTTCCATATTAATTGATTTCATTGCGAGGTTTTGACCTCTATATGAGACGTTTTTCAAAGACTGCATTCATTTTTAAAACAAACCATAACCTTTATTTCATAAATAAAGGTTTAAAAAGCTTTACGTAGATTATCAAATAATGATAATCTAAAATATCCTGTTTACACACGACCATTACATAATGGTTTACAATACAAATATGTTACATCGAAATCAGTTTCTTGAATGCAGTTTTTACACAATATCATACAAACATGGACTCCAAATCTTGTCCTTATTTTAGTATGCAACAGCGGAAGCTCTTAATATTCACCTGAGAATAAACATGCTTTAAACGTCAACAAAAATGTTGGTGAGTTATAGGTTTAACCTATATATATCAAATCGTAACAATAGACCACAAGATTTCATATTTCAATACACATCCCATACATAGAGATAAAAATCATTCATATGGTGAACACCTGGTAACCGACATTAACAAGATGCATATATAAGAATATCCCCATCATTCCGGGACACCCTTCGGATATGATATAAATTTCGAAGTACTAAAGCATCCGGTACTTTGGATGGGGTTTGTTAGGCCCAATAGATCTATCTTTAGGATTCGCGTCAATTAGGGTGTCTGTTCCCTAATTCTTAGATTACCAGACTTAATAAAAAGGGGCATATTCGATTTCGATAATTCAACCATAGAATGTAGTTTCACGTACTTGTGTCTATTTTGTAAATCATTTATAAAACCTGCATGTATTCTCATCCCAAAAATATTAGATTTTAAAAGTGGGACTATAACTCACTTTCACAGATTTTTACTTCGTCGGGAAGTAAGACTTGGCCACTGGTTGATTCACGAACCAATAACAATATATACATATATATCAAAGTATGTTCAAAATATATTTACAACACTTTTAATATATTTTGATGTTTTAAGTTTATTAAGTCAGCTGTCCTCGTTAGTAACCTACAACTAGTTGTCCACAGTTAGATGTACAGAAATAAATCGATAAATATTATCTTGAATCAATCCACGACCCAGTGTATACGTATCTCAGTATTGATCACAACTCAAACTATATATATTTTGGAATCAACCTCAATCCTGTATAGCTAACTCCAACATTCACATATAGAGTGTCTATGGTTGTTCCGAAATATATATAGATGTGTCGACATGATAGGTCGAAACATTGTATACGTGTCTATGGTATCTCAAGATTACATAATATACAATACAAGTTGATTAAGTTTTGGTTGGAATAGATTTGTTACCAATTTTCACGTAGCTAAAATGAGAAAAATTATCCAATCTTGTTTTACCCATAACTTCTTCATTTTAAATCCGTTTTGAGTGAATCAAATTGCTATGGTTTCATATTGAACTCTATTTTATGAATCTAAACAGAAAAATTATAGGTTTATAGTCGGAAAAATAAGTTACAAGTCGTTTTTGTAAAGGTAGTCATTTCAGTCGAAAGAACGACGTCTAGATGACCATTTTAGAAAACATACTTCCACTTTGAGTTTAACCATAATTTTTGGATATAGTTTCATGTTCATAATAAAAATCATTTTCTCAGAATAACAACTTTTAAATCAAAGTTTATCATAGTTTTTAATTAACTAACCCAAAACAGCCCGCGGTGTTACTACGACGGCGTAAATCCAGTTTTACGGTGTTTTTCGTGTTTCCAGGTTTTAAATCATTAAGTTAGCATATCATATAGATATAGAACATGTGTTTAGTTGATTTTAAAAGTCAAGTTAGAAGGATTAACTTTTGTTTGCGAACAAGTTTAGAATTAACTAAACTATGTTCTAGTGATTACAAGTTTAAACCTTCGAATAAGATAGCTTTATATGTATGAATCGAATGATGTTATGAACATCATTACTACCTTAAGTTCTTTGGATAAACCTACTGGAAAAGAGAAAAATGGATCTAGCTTCAATGGATCCTTGGATGGCTCGAAGTTCTTGAAGCAGAATCATGACACGAAAACAAGTTCAAGTAAGATCATCACTTGAAATAAGATTGTTATAGTTATAGAAATTGAACCAAAGTTTGAATATGATTATTACCTTGTATTAGAATGATAACCTACTGTAAGAAACAAAGATTTCTTGAGGTTGGATGATCACCTTACAAGATTGGAAGTGAGCTAGCAAACTTGAAAGTATTCTTGATTTTATGAAACTGGAACTTTTGGAATTTATGAAGAACACTTAGAACTTGAAGATAGAACTTGAGAGAGATCAATTAGATGAAGAAAATTGAAGAATGAAAGTGTTTGTAGGTGTTTTTGGTCGTTGGTGTATGGATTAGATATAAAGGATATGTAATTTTGTTTTCATGTAAATAAGTCATGAATGATTACTCATATTTTTGTAATTTTATGAGATATTTCATGCTAGTTGCCAAATGATGGTTCCCACATGTGTTAGGTGACTCACATGGGCTGCTAAGAGCTGATCATTGGAGTGTATATACCAATAGTACATACATCTAAAAGCTGTGTATTGTACGAATACGAATACGGGTGCATACGAGTAGAATTGTTGATGAAACTGAACGAGGATGTAATTGTAAGCATTTTTGTTAAGTAGAAGTATTTTAATAAGTGTCTTGAAGTCTTTCAAAAGTGTATGAATACATATTAAAACACTACATGTATATACATTTTAACTGAGTCGTTAAGTCATCGTTAGTCGTTACATGTAAATGTTGTTTTGAAACCTTTAGGTTAACGATCTTGTTAAATGTTGTTAACCCAATGTTTATAATATCAAAAGAGATTTTAAATTATTATATTATCATGATATTATGATATACTAATATCTATTAATATGATATATATACATTAAATGTCGTTACAACGATAATCGTTACATATATGTCTCGTTTCAAAATCATTAAGTTAGTAGTCTTGTTTTTACATATGTAGTTCATTGTTAATATACTTAATGATATGTTTACTTATCATAATATCATGTTAACTATATATATAACCATATGTATGTCATCATATAGTTTTTACAAGTTTTAACGTTCGTGAATCACCGGTCAACTTGGGTGGTCAATTGTCTATATGAAACCTATTTCAATTAATCAAGTCTTAACAAGTTTGATTGCTTAACATGTTGGAAACATTTAATCATGTAAATATCAATCTCAATTAATATATATAAACATGGAAAAGTTCGGGTCACTACAGTACCTACCCGTTAAATAAATTTCGTCCCGAAATTTTAAGCTGTTGAAGGTGTTGACGAATCTTCTGGAAATAGATGCGGGTATTTCTTCTTCATCTGATCTTTACGCTCCCAGGTGAACTCGGGTCCTCTACGAGCATTCCATCGAACCTTAACAATTGGTATCTTGTTTTGCTTAAGTCTTTTAACCTCACGATCCATTATTTCGACGGGTTCTTCGATGAATTGAAGTTTTTCGTTGATTTGGATTTCATCTAACAGAATAGTGAGATCTTCTTTAGCAAAACATTTCTTCAAATTCGAGACGTGGAAAGTGTTATGTACAGCCGCGAGTTGTTGAGGTAACTCTAGTCGGTAAGCTACTGGTCCGACACGATCAATAATCTTGAATGGTCCAATATACCTTGGATTTAATTTCCCTCGTTTACCAAATCGAACAACGCCTTTCCAAGGTGCAACTTTAAGCATGACCATCTCTTCAATTTCAAATTCTATATCTTTTCTTTTAATGTCAGCGTAGCTCTTTTGTCGACTTTGGGCGGTTTTCAACCGTTGTTGAATTTGGATGATCTTCTCGGTAGTTTCTTGTATAATCTCCGGACCCGTAATCTGTCTATCCCCCACTTCACTCCAACAAATCGGAGACCTGCACTTTCTACCATAAAGTGCTTCAAACGGCGCCATCTCAATGCTTGAATGGTAGCTGTTGTTGTAGGAAAATTCTGCTAACGGTAGATGTCGATCCCAACTGTTTCTGAAATCAATAACACATGCTCGTAGCATGTCTTCAAGCGTTTGTATCGTCCTTTCACTCTGCCCATCAGTTTGTGGATGATAGGCAGTACTCATGTCTAGACGAGTTCCTAATGCTTGCTGTAATGTCTGCCAGAATCTTGAAATAAATCTGCCATCCCTATCAGAGATAATAGAGATTGGTATTCCATGTCTGGAGATGACTTCCTTCAAATACAGTCGTGCTAACTTCTCCATCTTGTCATCTTCTCTTATTGGCAGGAAGTGTGCTGATTTGGTGAGACGGTCAACTATTACCCAAATAGTATCAAAACCACTTGCAGTCCTTGGCAATTTAGTGATGAAATCCATGGTAATGTTTTCCCATTTCCATTCCGGGATTTCGGGTTGTTGAAGTAGACCTGATGGTTTCTGATGCTCAGCTTTGACCTTAGAACACGTCAAACATTCTCCTACGTATTTAGCAACATCGGCTTTCATACCCGGCCACCAAAAATGTTTCTTGAGATCCTTGTACATCTTCCCCGTTCCAGGATGTATTGAGTATCTGGTTTTATGAGCTTCTCTAAGTACCATTTCTCTCATATCTCCAAATTTTGGTACCCAAATCCTTTCAGCCCTATACCGGGTTCCGTCTTCCCGAATATTAAGATGCTTCTCCGATCCTTTGGGTATTTCATCCTTTAAATTTCCCTCTTTTAAAACTCCTTGTTGCGCCTCCTTTATTTGAGTAGTAATGTTATTATGAATCATTATATTCATAGATTTTACTCGAATGGGTTCTCTGTCCTTCCTGCTCAAGGCATCGGCTACCACATTTGCCTTCCCCGGGTGGTAACGAATCTCAAAGTCGTAATCATTCAATAATTCAATCCACCTACGCTGCCTCATATTCAGTTGTTTCTGATTAAATATGTGTTGAAGACTTTTGTGGTCGGTATATATAATACTTTTGACCCCATATAAGTAGTGCCTCCAAGTCTTTAATGCAAAAACAACCGCACCTAATTCCAAATCATGCGTCGTATAATTTTGTTCGTGAATCTTCAATTGTCTAGACGCATAAGCAATCACCTTCGTTCGTTGCATTAATACACAACCGAGACCTTGCTTTGATGCATCACAATAAATCACAAAATCATCATTCCCTTCAGGCAATGACAATATAGGTGCCGTAGTTAGCTTTTTCTTCAATAACTGAAACGCTTTCTCTTGTTCATCATTCCATTCAAATTTCTTCCCTTTATGCGTTAATGCAGTCAAGGGTTTTGCTATTCTGGAAAAGTCTTGGATGAACCTTCTGTAGTAACCAGCTAGTCCTAAAAACTGGCGTATGTGTTTCGGAGTTTTCGGGGTTTCCCACTTTTCAACAGTTTCTATCTTTGCCGGATCCACCTTAATACCTTCTTTGTTCACTATGTGACCGAGGAATTGAACTTCTTCCAACCAAAATGCACACTTTGAAAACTTAGCGTACAATTCTTCCTTCCTCAATACTTCTAACACCTTTCTCAAATGTTCACCGTGTTCTTGGTCATTCTTTGAGTAAATAAGTATGTCATCAATGAAAACAATGACAAACTTGTCAAGGTATGGTCCACACACTCGGTTCATAAGGTCCATGAACACAGCTGGTGCATTAGTTAAACCAAACGGCATGACCATAAACTCGTAATGACCGTAACGTGTTCTGAAAGCAGTCTTTGGAATATCATCTTCTTTCACCCGCATTTGATGATACCCGGAACGTAAGTCAATCTTTGAATAAACAGACGAGCCTTGTAGTTGATCAAATAAGTCATCGATTCTCGGTAGTGGGTAGCGGTTCTTGATGGTAAGTTTGTTCAACTCTCGGTAGTCGATACACAACCTGAATGTACCATCTTTCTTCTTGACAAACAAAACAGGAGCTCCCCACGGTGATGTGCTTGGTAGAATGAAACCATGCTCTAAAAGTTCTTGTAATTGGCTTTGCAGTTCTTTCATCTCGCTGGGTGCGAGTCTGTAAGGAGCACGAGCTATTGGTGCAGATCCTGGTACAAGATCTATTTGAAATTCAACGGATCGATGTGGGGGTAATCCCGGTAATTCTTTCGGAAATACATCGGGAAATTCTTTTGCAATGGCAACATCATTGATGCTCTTTTCTTCAGTTTGTACTTTCTCGACGTGTGCTAGAACAGCATAGCAACCTTTTCTTATTAGTTTTTGTGCCTTCAAATTACTAATAAGATGTAGCTTCGTGTTGCCCTTTTCTCCGTACACCATTAAGGGTTTTCCTTTTTCTCGTATAATGCGAATTGCATTTTTGTAACAAATGATCTCTGCTTTCACTTCTTTCAACCAGTCCATACCGATTATCACATCAAAACTCCCTAACTCTACTGGTATCAAATCAATCTTAAATGTTTCGCTAACCAGTTTAATTTCTCGATTCCGACATATATTATCTGCTGAAATTAATTTACCATTTGCTAATTCGAGTAAAAATTTACTATCCAAAGGCGTCAATGGACAACTTAATTTAGCACAAAAATCTCTACTCATATAGCTTCTATCCGCACCCGAATCAAATAAAACGTAAGCAGATTTATTGTCAATAAGAAACGTACCCGTAACAAGCTCCGGGTCTTCCTGTGCCTCTGCCGCATTAATATTGAAAACTCTTCCACGGCCTTGTCCATTCGTGTTCTCCTGGTTCGGGCAATTTCTAATAATGTGGCCCGGTTTTCCACATTTATAACAAACTACATTGGCATAACTTCCTCCGACACTACTTGCTCCGCCATTACTCATTCCGACACCATTTGTTCCTTTCGTTCTATTAACCCCTGGTCCGTTGACCTCACACTTCGCCGCGCTATGACCATTTCTTTTACACTTGTTGCAAAATTTGGTGCAGAACCCCGAGTGATTCTTTTCACACCTTTGGCATAGCTGCTTCTGATTGTTGTTGTTGTTGCGGTTATTATTGTTGTTGGGATGATTGTTGTAGTTGCTGTTGTTGTTGTTGTTGTTGTTGTTGTTGTTGGGCCGTTTGTTGTAGTTGCGATTGATGTTGCGATTGTTTGGATAATTGTTGCGATTATTGTTGTAATTGCTGTTGTTGTTGTATTGGTGATTCTTATCACCGTTTTCCTCCCACTTTCTTTTGACTTGCTTCACATTGGCCTCTTCAGCAGTCTGTTCTTTAATTCTTTCTTCAATCTGGTTCACGAGTTTGTGAGCCATTCTACATGCCTGTTGTATGGAGGCGGGCTCGTGTGAACTTATATCTTCTTGGATTCTTTCCGGTAATCCTTTCACAAACGCGTCGATCTTCTCTTCCTCATCTTCGAATGCTCCCGGACACAATAGGCACAATTCTGTGAATCGTCTTTCGTACGTGGTAATATCAAATCCTTGGGTTCGTAACCCTCTAAGTTCTGTCTTGAGCTTATTGACCTCGATTCTGGGACGGTACTTCTCGTTCATCAAGTGCTTGAATGCTGACCACGGTAGTGCGTACGCATCGTCTTGTCCCACTTGCTCTAGATAGGTATTCCACCATGTTAACGCAGAACCTGTGAAGGTATGCGTAGCGTACTTTACTTTGTCCTCTTCAGTACACTTACTTATGGCAAACACCGATTCGACCTTCTCGGTCCACCGTTTCAATCCGATCGGTCCTTCGGTTCCATCAAATTCCAAAGGTTTGCAGGCAGTGAATTCTTTGTAGGTGCATCCTACACGATTTCCTGTACTGCTAGATCCAAGGTTATTGTTGGTATGTAGCGCAGCCTGTACTGCGGCTATGTTTGAAGCTAGAAAAGTACGGAATTCCTCTTCATTCATATTCACGGTGTGTCGAGTAGTCGGTGCCATTTCCTTCAAAATAGTTAAATGGAACAAGTTAATCATACAGAATATTAAGAGTAGTTAATAGTATTTCGTAGCATAATATGAACTCATTTATAAAAGCTTTTTCTTCATATTAGCGTTTTATAAGTGTAAATTCGGGTAGTACCTACCCGTTAAGTTCATACTTAGTAGCTAATATACAATTCAACTACTACAATTCTATATGAAAAACTGATTATAATAATATTTCGCGTTCAAACTTTTATACAATATTTTACAAACTTACAATATCGCTTATTTTACATAAAGCATGAAATATAGCACACAATAACTTTGATACAAGATAGTTGTGAAGACAATTCTAGCTAGTACACAAGTCGTTCAGCAAAGGCAATAAAGACACGTAATTCATACGTCCAGAAACAAGTCATGCATTCTGGTTTTACTAGGACTACTTCCCATCCTTGGTCTTGTGCAACATAACCGTTATGGCCATTGATAAGACAGCGTGTTGTAACGTCATCAAAGGGACGAGGGTTACGTAATGTCCAACAGTCCCGTAATAATCTAAAAACCTCATTTCTTACCCCAATTACCGACTCCGTCACTTGTGGAAATGTTTTGTTTAATAGTTGTAGCCCGATGTTCTTGTTCTCACTTTGGTGAGAAGCGAACATTACTAATCCGTAAGCATAACATGCTTCTTTATGTTGCATGTTAGCCGCTTTTTCTAAATCACGAAGTCCAATATTCGGATATATTGAGTCAAAATAATTTCTTAACCCATTGCGTAAAATAGCATTTGGGTTCCCCGCAATATATGCGTCAAAGTAAACACATCGTAACTTATGGATTTCCCAATGTGATATTCCCCATCTTCCGAACGAAAGCCTTTTATAAACCAAGGCATTCTTGGAACGTTCTTCGAATGTCTTACAAACTGATCTAGCCTTAAATAGTTGTGCCGAAGAATTCTGACCGACTCTAGACAAGATTTCATCAATCATGTCTCCGGGTAGGTCTCTTAAAATATTGGGTTGTCTATCCATTTTGTGTTTTTATACTGTAAAATAGACAAGAGTTAGATTCATAAAAAAAATACTTATTAATACAAGCAATTTTTACATATATCATAAAGCATAAGCACACTATATTACATATATTACACCACACGAATACAACTATCTTATTCCGACTCGCTTGTTTCTTCTTCTTCGGTTTTGGTTCGTTTTGCCAAGTTTCTAGGGATATATGATGTTCCCCTAATACGAGCCGTCGTTATCCACATTGGTTTAGAAAAACCTGGTGGTTTAGAGGTTCCCGGGTCATTGTTACAACTTAAGGACTTCGGGGGTTGACGATACATATAAAGTTCATCGGGGTTGGAATTAGATTTCTCTATTTTTATGCCCTTTCCCTTATTATTTTCTTTTGCCTTTTTAAATTCAGTTGGGGTAATTTCTATAACATCATCGGAATTCTCGTCAGAATCCGATTCATCGGAGAATTGGTAATCCTCCCAATATTTTGCTTCCTTGGCGGAAACACCATTGACCATAATTAACCTTGGTCGGTTGGTTGAGGATTTTATTTTACTTAACCGTTTTATTATTTCCCCCACCGGTTCTACTTCTTCATCCGGTTCCGATTCTTCTTCCGGTTCCGATTCTTCTTCCGGTTCCGACTCTTCTTCCGGTTCCTCTTCGGGAACTTGTGAATCAGTCCACGAATCATTCCAATTTACATTTGACTCTTCATTATTATTAGGTGAGTCAATGGGACTTGTTCTAGAGGTAGACATCTATCACATAATATCAAACGCGTTAAGAGATTAATATATCACATAATATTCACATGTTAAAAATATATAGTTTCCAACAAAATTTGTTAAGCAATCATTTTTCAAGTAAACACGGTCGAAGTCCAGACTTACTAATGCATCCTAACAAACTCGATAAGACACACTAATGCAAAATTCTGGTTCTCTAAGACCAACGCTCGGATACCAACTGAAATGTCCCGTTCTTATTGATTAAAAACGTTCCATATTAATTGATTTCGTTGCGAGGTTTTGACCTCTATATGAGACGTTTTTCAAAGACTGCATTCATTTTTAAAACAAACCATAACCTTTATTTCATAAATAAAGGTTTAAAAAGCTTTACGTAGATTATCAAATAATGATAATCTAAAATATCCTGTTTACACACGACCATTACATAATGGTTTACAATACAAATATGTTACATCGAAATCAGTTTCTTGAATGCAGTTTTTACACAATATCATACAAACATGGACTCCAAATCTTGTCCTTATTTTAGTATGCAACAGCGGAAGCTCTTAATATTCACCTGAGAATAAACATGCTTTAAACGTCAACAAAAATGTTGGTGAGTTATAGGTTTAACCTATATATATCAAATCGTAACAATAGACCACAAGATTTCATATTTCAATACACATCCCATACATAGAGATAAAAATCATTCATATGGTGAACACCTGGTAACCGACATTAACAAGATGCATATATAAGAATATCCCCATCATTCCGGGACACCCTTCGGATATGATATAAATTTCGAAGTACTAAAGCATCCGGTACTTTGGATGGGGTTTGTTAGGCCCAATAGATCTATCTTTAGGATTCGTGTCAATTAGGGTGTCTGTTCCCTAATTCTTAGATTACCAGACTTAATAAAAAGGGGCATATTCGATTTCGATAATTCAACCATAGAATGTAGTTTCACGTACTTGTGTCTATTTTGTAAATCATTTATAAAACCTGCATGTATTCTCATCCCAAAAATATTAGATTTTAAAAGTGGGACTATAACTCACTTTCACAGATTTTTACTTCGTCGGGAAGTAAGACTTGGCCACTGGTTGATTCACGAACCTATAACAATATATACATATATATCAAAGTATGTTCAAAATATATTTACAACACTTTTAATATATTTTGATGTTTTAAGTTTATTAAGTCAGCTGTCCTCGTTAGTAACCTACAACTAGTTGTCCACAGTTAGATGTACAGAAATAAATCGATAAATATTATCTTGAATCAATCCACGACCCAGTGTATACGTATCTCAGTATTGATCACAACTCAAACTATATATATTTTGGAATCAACCTCAATCCTGTATAGCTAACTCCAACATTCACATATAGAGTGTCTATGGTTGTTCCGAAATATATATAGATGTGTCGACATGATAGGTCGAAACATTGTATACGTGTCTATGGTATCTCAAGATTACATAATATACAATACAAGTTGATTAAGTTTTGGTTGGAATAGATTTTTTACCAATTTTCACGTAGCTAAAATGAGAAAAATTATCCAATCTTGTTTTACCCATAACTTCTTCATTTTAAATCCGTTTTGAGTGAATCAAATTGCTATGGTTTCATATTGAACTCTATTTTATGAATCTAAACAGAAAAATTATAGGTTTATAGTCGGAAAAATAAGTTTAAAGTCGTTTTTGTAAAGGTAGTCATTTCAGTCGAAAGAACGACGTCTAGATGACCATTTTAGAAAACATACTTCCACTTTGAGTTTAACCATAATTTTTGGATATAGTTTCATGTTCATAATAAAAATCATTTTCTCAGAATAACAACTTTTAAATCAAAGTTTATCATAGTTTTTAATTAACTAACCCAAAACAGCCCGCGGTGTTACTACGACGGCGTAAATCCAGTTTTACGGTGTTTTTCGTGTTTCCAGGTTTTAAATCATTAAGTTAGCATATCATATAGATATAGAACATGTGTTTAGTTGATTTTAAAAGTCAAGTTAGAAGGATTAACTTTTGTTTGCGAACAAGTTTAGAATTAACTAAACTATGTTCTAGTGATTACAAGTTTAAACCTTCGAATAAGATAGCTTTATATGTATGAATCGAATGATGTTATGAACATCATTACTACCTTAAGTTCTTTGGATAAACCTACTGGAAAAGAGAAAAATGGATCTAGCTTCAATGGATCCTTGGATGGCTCGAAGTTCTTGAAGCAGAATCATGACACGAAAACAAGTTCAAGTAAGATCATCACTTGAAATAAGATTGTTATAGTTATAGAAATTGAACCAAAGTTTGAATATGATTATTACCTTGTATTAGAATGATAACCTACTGTAAGAAACAAAGATTTCTTGAGGTTGGATGATCACCTTACAAGATTGGAAGTGAGCTAGCAAACTTGAAAGTATTCTTGATTTTATGAAACTAGAACTTTTGGAATTTATGAAGAACACTTAGAACTTGAAGATAGAACTTGAGAGAGATCAATTAGATGAAGAAAATTGAAGAATGAAAGTGTTTGTAGGTGTTTTTGGTCGTTGGTGTATGGATTAGATATAAAGGATATGTAATTTTGTTTTCATGTAAATAAGTCATGAATGATTACTCATATTTTTGTAATTTTATGAGATATTTCATGCTAGTTGCCAAATGATGGTTCCCACATGTGTTAGGTGACTCACATGGGCTGCTAAGAGCTGATCATTGGAGTGTATATACCAATAGTACATACATCTAAAAGCTGTGTATTGTACGAGTACGAATACGGGTGCATACGAGTAGAATTGTTGATGAAACTGAACGAGGATGTAATTGTAAGCATTTTTGTTAAGTAGAAGTATTTTGATAAGTGTCTTGAAGTCTTTCAAAAGTGTATGAATACATATTAAAACACTACATGTATATACATTTTAACTGAGTCGTTAAGTCATCGTTAGTCGTTACATGTAAATGTTGTTTTGAAACCTTTAGGTTAACGATCTTGTTAAATGTTGTTAACCCAATGTTTATAATATCAAAAGAGATTTTAAATTATTATATTATCATGATATTATGATATACTAATATCTATTAATATGATATATATATACATTAAATGTCGTTACAACGATAATCGTTACATATATGTCTCGTTTCAAAATCATTAAGTTAGTAGTCTTGTTTTTACATATGTAGTTCATTGTTAATATACTTAATGATATGTTTACTTATCATAATATCATGTTAACTATATATATAACCATATGTATGTCATCATATAGTTTTTACAAGTTTTAACGTTCGTGAATCACCGGTCAACTTGGGTGGTCAATTGTCTATATGAAACCTATTTCAATTAATCAAGTCTTAACAAGTTTGATTGCTTAACATGTTGGAAACATTTAATCATGTAAATATCAATCTCAATTAATATATATAAACATGGAAAAGTTCGGGTCACTACAGGATGCACCTACAAAGAATTCACTGCCTGCAAACCTTTGGAATTTGATGGAACCGAAGGACCGATCGGATTGAAACGGTGGACCGAGAAGGTCGAATCGGTGTTTGCCATAAGTAAGTGTACTGAAGAGGACAAAGTAAAGTACGCTACGCATACCTTCACAGGTTCTGCGTTAACATGGTGGAATACCTATCTAGAGCAAGTGGGACAAGACGATGCGTACGCACTACCATGGTCAGCATTCAAGCACTTGATGAACGAGAAGTACTATAACGACCCTCATTTTTCCATTCTATATTTTTCCAATATTAAAAGCCCAAACAATATAATTAAAACTTAATGATTAAACTTTAATCAACAATTGTTAAGTGTTAAGAGTTAGAAAACATATTAATTAACTTTGTACAAAAATTGACAAGTTAATAAAAGATGAAAATAATAAACTGTTAGTCGACACTCACTGCTAATTAAAATTTATGCATTTATGTAATATTATAACTAATAACCTATAAGTAATAAATAAAAAGTGACATTTATATAAATAATAAAACAATTGGGAACTAAATATATACAAGTCATGAATTAGTAAAAAGAAAATAATACTTATCATGTAGTAAATGTAAAAAAAATAATAATAATAATAGTAATAATAATGAGACTAAAAAAATCTTACATCCTTATGTTGACTAAAAATAAAGTGTAAACTAGTACATCCTTATGTTGACTAATTATAAACTAGTACCACCTATTGTTGACTAAAAATTATAAAATAAAATAAAATCATTAATTAGAACATCCTTATGTTGACTAACACTCTAATACTTGCACTATATAAACACCTAGTTTCTCATTCACAAATCACACCAAAATCCTCTCTCAAAAACAATCTCTCCCTCTCCCTCTCTTGTGGTATTCGGATCTTCAAGCTTGTTCTTCGTGTTCTTCAAGAATCTTCAAGGAGTTCTTCAAGATTTTCAAGGCTTTGATCTTCCATCTTCATCGTGTTCATCTTTTCTTTGTTAATTATCTTGAATCTTCAAAGGTATAACATAAACCCTAAACTATTTACATAAACTTTGATCTTTGATAATTCATATTCATATTATAAACTTGTTATTCATAATTATATACATAAACACACCTAGATTTATATATACATATATACATGTAAAAAAAATATTTATATATATATATATACATATATATACGAATTATATATACATATACATATTAAAACCTTAAACCCTAATTACACCTAAACTATAATTCTTAAACAATAATTAATTAAACTCTAAACATTTATGAAACCCTAGGACATTAATTACTAAACCCTAGTTATTAATTACTACTTTAATTAACTAACCCTAATTAATGAAACCCTAATACTACTTATACTAGTACTTAACATGTATACACTATTACTATTACTAGCACCTATAACCTACTAATTATATTGTAGCACAAAAACATTTTGGGATATGTATTAGAGATGTATAGATCTTCGAACTTTCTTGACGAATGGTTTCTACGAGATTCTAGGCAGAGGGTTTGGATTTCCGATTTAAAGGGTCCTATGGCTCAAGCCCCTAGATCTAAATTAGCCATTCGAAGGGAAAGGGGTGATTGGAAGCTTATCTAATACGGCAAGTATCCTAAAATGGAAACACTCATAAAAGTAGAAACTCTCTAGTCATAGAAACTTAGTAAAATAAGAAACTTTCTAAAAATAGAAACTTTATAAAAATAGTAACTTACTAGGAATAGAAACTTAGTAAAACAAACTATACTTAAACACATACTTAAACTTAAACATGGGCAAAACACTTAACTACTCTTAAATGTCAATAGGTTGACTTTCCTGCTCACTCGTTCAACTCTCTATTCCGAGAAATAACTCTCTCTACTTACTAAGGTGAATTCATAGCCCCATTCTTTATTGCTAGCAAACTTATTTAACTTATTTGGGGTGAGACACATGCTGCTTTTACTATTTACAATTTAGACACAAGTACCAACTGCTAAAACTATGCTATACCCGGCTACGTCCGACTAAGTCCCTACAGTGATATTTTTAAGTGCTGCGGCATGCTTATTTATTGGGGGTAGGCCTATCGGGAGTAACGTCCCCGATACATTTGACTCAGTCTTTGTATTACTTGATAATGAAATTTAAACCGACAAGGACAGACACAACTTGTCATGGGGCAAACTTGAACGTTTAGTCTAAATATCACGCACTGGCATAACTTTTGGATCTGCGAGATCTACTTTTTGATCCTGCGGGAGATCAACTTTACAACTAAATCTTGTGGTCTAAAAACAACGATAACTACTTTTGTTAAACCTATGAACTTCACTCAACCTTTTTGGTTGACACTTTAGCATGTTTTGTCTCAGGTGCTGTTTGATTTAAGCTTTCTTATCTACTACTTATGTGATGCTACTTGGACTTAGGATCAAGAGATATCGCATTTATTACTTCTGCATATGAACAATTACTTTATCGTTATTTCCATTATTGTAACGACATTTCATTTTCCGCTGCGTACTCAATAAAGTTAAATTTTCTCATTTAGTATTGTTCTCGTATTATAATATGTTGGTTTATTTGATATTAGTAACGTTTCTTCCAGACCCTATTGGGAGGACGTTACAGATTGGTATCAGAGCCAGGCCAGGCTGTTATAGAGAACCAGGATTGCAATTTTATGTGTGCCTTACTTGCTAGCTAGGGTGCCTTAGCAATCTAGGAAACTATAACCTTTCATGCCTTACACTTAAAGCACTTAGGATTTCCTTATAATCTTAACAATCATGCTTTACCAAACTTGACTTAAAGATTCTAATCAAAGTCTCTTTCCTAATGTAGGACTACAACTTTTCTTGACCATAGTGCCTTTAATTGTTGCCTTTAACTGTTAAATGCTACACTATACTTTAGAAACTTTACTTATCTTAGAATGCCGAGCTAATCTAAGAACTCTGCTCACTTTCCTGAGTACTATCCAATTACACCACCGCATCTAAATGCGACACAATGATTTCAGAAATTCTTGACATTCATAAGTCATCTATCATGGTTATGTGTATTACATATGTATTACATGAAATATTATCCATGATTTTGAAACTCTTATAATTGTTACTACTCACACACAAACGTATATAACTCCCTGTTATATCACGTACATATATGCCTTATGCCTTTATGCATCGGTTTGTGAATCGAAAAATGTCATTGGGTTATCACAGTATACGAATTGAAAGTCTTTAATCAAAAGATTATTAGATTACATACTTATCACTTTATGATCTCGACACGTCATACTGCCATTATTAAAGTATATACACATCATATCTTATAATATCTTATCGTATCTATCCTAATAGATTTTGTCTAACACTTTTCCTAAATTCCCTCCGTAAATTACGGAAATCTTTTTGCTATATACACGTATTCGAGGAGACAAATATATCATCCAGTATTCAACACTAATCTCATATCAAAAACCCTAATTCCAAACACATAATATGGATTCCTCGAACTCTTCGAGCTCCAATGGCAGCGTAACCGGAATGAACCAACCAATCAGCCATCATCTATTTTGGATGAATTGGGGATGGGTTCGTAGTAAACTTAATCAATGGAGACAAGAAGAAGGTGATCCCTTCCACCAACCGAATTCACCTCTTGGTGAAGAACCTGAAGCACTTACTGGCGAACCCGTTCGGAACACTATTTTCACCCTCATTTCCAGGATATCCAGTCACGAATATATAATATCTAAAATTTTAGATCTTATTCATCCACTTGTCCGAACCGCCAATCATCCCGAAATAATAGAAGAAGTCAACGAGCTTCGCGCTCGAGTAGTGGCTCTGGAGAATATGGTGCGAAACCTACGAACACTAGCAGCAGCACCAACAGCATAACCAGTACCACCAGTACCATCGGCATCACCACCAACATCACCAGCTTCACCAACGACAACATCCGCATTCTACGCCTCAACATCACACTCAGTACCTCAAACATCAACATCATACGCCCCATAGATACCAAGGAATATTATTAATAATGAGTTAAGATGTATTGACTCATTCTTCCTGAAGAATTACATATGTATACTTTATATATATGGATTGGAACAATAATAAATCTTTTCGTACTAAGCTATTACGTGTGAATCTTAACTAGTATGTACTACATGGTTAATTCATATCACAATATGCTATAATGTACATCTTTTGTTAATAACTTAACAATTGTTAACCATTGCTTCAATACAATAAACTCCATTTCGTAATAAACCAAGTGTATTACTCAAATACATGATTGATTGTATACTTTAATTTTCGATGTACTCGAAACTTTCTAGAAAATATCATTAGTGCCTTATGAATTTCACAAGAATTTCAAGAGCACCAACATCATATACCGAAGTATATCAATAACAATGAACGATGAAGTATTAATTCATAACTTCATTAGCGAAATATTTCACGACAATTATGAAATCTCTAAGGTTTTGGAGATTATTTATTCTCGTTTCAACAGCAAATCAAATGAGTTTAATATTATATTAGCTCATTAAAACCATGATTACATCTGAAGAATACATATATGAACGTATATCTTCTCTTTTGTACAAACTGTTAATTGTAAAAAATATTTTAACGGGTAGGTAAAACCTGAGAGATATTCATATCTCATATAAATATGTTACATTGTACATTCTTCCATTCTGATTCAGCAGTTGTTAACTATACTACTTACATTCACATGATATATGTATATGTTCACCAAAGAAAAACCATTTTCATACAAATTCAGTTACATACTCTGATTTTGACATATCAGAACTTAAGTAAAGCTTTAGCAAGTGTTATCTTCCTAAAGATCACTACATTCATGAATTATATTCATTCGTATTCTATGATGAATTATCAAATCAAACCACCGAACTTACCATTCCTTACTTTTGAAAATCACAACATTTCTTCGTCAACCGTTAGATCCATTGATGGATTCATCTTACGCTTAAACACTTCAAATTTAAAATTCTTTAAAACATCCTTTGAATCTTGACGATCGCAATCAGCGTTTAATCATCTAAAAATGAAATTTCTTGAAACCATTTTGGATTGATAACCGATGATTCAAATATGGCTGCATTAAATGCAGAGGAAACAGAAAAATTGTAGATGGTCTTAAGGGCCAACAGTTTGATAATAAAGAATGGTACATTGGAAAAGCTCAAAAAAAAATTTGGAACTGAAAAACGGATTGAGCTAACCATGGAGGAGACCAAGGACAAACACAAGGGCCAAACCCTATATTCAAAGAATCCAGGTAATTTTGAATCCGGTGAAATCTTTAGAGAATATCTTGCTCCGAAGTCATGTTAAAAGCTTGCGAAAAATTTTTCTTCATCAACTTTCGAACTTAGAAATTCCAAAATATCATCATAAATATCCTCTATATTTCGAAAGATATCTTCATAATGATTCATGTCCGCAATTAAGTATCTCTTTGCGATATCTTTATAAAGGAAACTGTTTTAGTTTCTATATTCTGTAAAATTCGAGTTTAAATTATAAATGCTTTGAAGAAGTGTTGGGAATTGAAGCATGAGTTAGTATAATATAATGACGTCAGGCCAACGTGATTATATTACAGTAAGTCATGCTAAGTTTTTAATGGAAGATGATGATTCATAGATTTTATAATCATCATTTTCCATGTTACACGACTCTTACATTCTATTTAACCTCTAAACATATCAAGAAAATATTTTTCTTGGAGATTCGGTCTTTTCCGGATATTCTGGTAATATGACAAATCAAATCGTGCTATTACCTTTCCTTTCTACTTTATATATTATGATCATTCGAAACTTCATACCTATGAATTCTGGACCATTACTCGCTTGACTTGAAGTCGGGAAGAAGAAACAAAAGCATAAAGCTCCGACATATAAGGGAAAATATAAAGCCCGATAACGACTCCGAAATTACAAACCGTGTATATCAATGCGTATAGCAATATAAAGACACGGGATAATTAAAAACACTATAACCCCAAGAGCATAGTAGAAGTAAACAGATTCCTCTTGCGGTAAAAAAAAAAAAGAAGAATGACTGCATAGATGGTCAATATAATAACCAGGATCAGAACTGGATTAAGCATTTTCTTAATCTTTTGGAAGTTTGAATTGAGAAAGAAAGTATAGAAGTGGTGAAGATAATGAAACGAAAGAAGCTAATTTATAGCAAAATTCTAAACACATCAATCGAGGCAAATCACCGCATTTAATCAAACAAATCTCAAAATTTCGTAAATACCGGAGAATCAAATCTTATAGATTACGAAGATTTCCTTTAATTCCTTGAATTCCGGAAATCAATCGTGACTACGTCAAAAGTTAAGGCGAACATTTAATTTTCTCATTTCACTCTTTTATGATAGCTTCATTTATACTCTTCCTATAAACGAATCGTTTTATCCATATTATTCAATAGTGATAAAACTTTATTTTTCAACTTATATTCATCATTAAAATATTCTTGTTGTAAACAATGAAGATCTCTATCAAATTTCATGACTGTGATTTTCACGAACTCCTCTTTGTTTGTCTGCCCTAATATTGTGGCATAAAATGTTCAAGGTTTTAAATGAGCTCAATACTATTCATAACACATTTCATGTATCCAATTTACTGAAATGACTTGTATAACATCATCATTTTGAATGATCTTCGCATTAATGATAAAATGCACTTCGTTGAATAACCTATAGAAATCATGGAAGGAGAGGTCAAACAAACGCGTAAAAGCAATATACCTATCGTTAAAGTCCGTTGGAATTCGCGTAGAGGCCCCGAATATACCTGGGAACGCAAAGACCATATGAAACGGAAATATCCCCATCTCTTCTCAACTGCTGATGCAAACGAGGAAACTACCTAAAAACTTCGGGACGAATTTTTCAATAACGGGGAGGTACTATAACGACCCTCATTTTTCCATTCTATATTTTTCCAATATTAAAAGCCCAAACAATATAATTAAAACTTAATGATTAAACTTTAATCAACAATTGTTAAGTGTTAAGAGTTAGAAAACATATTAATTAACTTTGTACAAAAATTGACAAGTTAATAAAAGATGAAAATAATAAACTGTTAGTCGACACTCACTGCTAATTAAAATTTATGCATTTATGTAATATTATAACTAATAACCTATAAGTAATAAATAAAAAGTGACATTTATATAAATAATAAAACAATTGGGAACTAAATATATACAAGTCATGAATTAGTAAAAAGAAAATAATACTTATCATGTAGTAAATGTAAAAAAAATAATAATAATAATAGTAATAATAATGAGACTAAAAAAATCTTACATCCTTATGTTGACTAAAAATAAAGTGTAAACTAGTACATCCTTATGTTGACTAATTATAAACTAGTACCACCTATTGTTGACTAAAAATTATAAAATAAAATAAAATCATTAATTAGAACATCCTTATGTTGACTAACACTCTAATACTTGCACTATATAAACACCTAGTTTCTCATTCACAAATCACACCAAAATCCTCTCTCAAAAACAATCTCTCCCTCTCCCTCTCTTGTGGTATTCGGATCTTCAAGCTTGTTCTTCGTGTTCTTCAAGAATCTTCAAGGAGTTCTTCAAGATTTTCAAGGCTTTGATCTTCCATCTTCATCGTGTTCATCTTTTCTTTGTTAATTATCTTGAATCTTCAAAGGTATAACATAAACCCTAAACTATTTACATAAACTTTGATCTTTGATAATTCATATTCATATTATAAACTTGTTATTCATAATTATATACATAAACACACCTAGATTTATATATACATATATACATGTAAAAAAAATATTTATATATATATATATACATATATATACGAATTATATATACATATACATATTAAAACCTTAAACCCTAATTACACCTAAACTATAATTCTTAAACAATAATTAATTAAACTCTAAACATTTATGAAACCCTAGGACATTAATTACTAAACCCTAGTTATTAATTACTACTTTAATTAACTAACCCTAATTAATGAAACCCTAATACTACTTATACTAGTACTTAACATGTATACACTATTACTATTACTAGCACCTATAACCTACTAATTATATTGTAGCACAAAAACATTTTGGGATATGTATTAGAGATGTATAGATCTTCGAACTTTCTTGACGAATGGTTTCTACGAGATTCTAGGCAGAGGGTTTGGATTTCCGATTTAAAGGGTCCTATGGCTCAAGCCCCTAGATCTAAATTAGCCATTCGAAGGGAAAGGGGTGATTGGAAGCTTATCTAATACGGCAAGTATCCTAAAATGGAAACACTCATAAAAGTAGAAACTCTCTAGTCATAGAAACTTAGTAAAATAAGAAACTTTCTAAAAATAGAAACTTTATAAAAATAGTAACTTACTAGGAATAGAAACTTAGTAAAACAAACTATACTTAAACACATACTTAAACTTAAACATGGGCAAAACACTTAACTACTCTTAAATGTCAATAGGTTGACTTTCCTGCTCACTCGTTCAACTCTCTATTCCGAGAAATAACTCTCTCTACTTACTAAGGTGAATTCATAGCCCCATTCTTTATTGCTAGCAAACTTATTTAACTTATTTGGGGTGAGACACATGCTGCTTTTACTATTTACAATTTAGACACAAGTACCAACTGCTAAAACTATGCTATACCCGGCTACGTCCGACTAAGTCCCTACAGTGATATTTTTAAGTGCTGCGGCATGCTTATTTATTGGGGGTAGGCCTATCGGGAGTAACGTCCCCGATACATTTGACTCAGTCTTTGTATTACTTGATAATGAAATTTAAACCGACAAGGACAGACACAACTTGTCATGGGGCAAACTTGAACGTTTAGTCTAAATATCACGCACTGGCATAACTTTTGGATCTGCGAGATCTACTTTTTGATCCTGCGGGAGATCAACTTTACAACTAAATCTTGTGGTCTAAAAACAACGATAACTACTTTTGTTAAACCTATGAACTTCACTCAACCTTTTTGGTTGACACTTTAGCATGTTTTGTCTCAGGTGCTGTTTGATTTAACCTTTCTTATCTACTACTTATGTGATGCTACTTGGACTTAGGATCAAGAGATATCGCATTTATTACTTCTGCATATGAACAATTACTTTATCGTTATTTCCATTATTGTAACGACATTTCATTTTCCGCTGCGTACTCAATAAAGTTAAATTTTCTCATTTAGTATTGTTCTCGTATTATAATATGTTGGTTTATTTGATATTAGTAACGTTTCTTCCAGACCCTATTGGGAGGACGTTACAAGTACCGTCCCAGAACCGAGGTCAATAAGCTCAAGACAGAACTTAGAGGGTTACGAACTCAAGGATTTGATATTACCACGTACGAAAGACGATTCACAGAATTGTGCCTATTGTATCCGGGAGCATTCGAAGATGAGGAAGAGAAGATCGACGCGTTTGTGAAAGGATTACCGGAAAGAATCCAAGAAGATATAAGTTCACACGAGCCCGCCTCCATACAACAGGCATGTAGAATGGCTCACAAACTCGTGAACCAGATTGAAGAAAGAATTAAAGAACAGACTGCTGAAGAGTCCAATGTAAAGCAAGTCAAAAGAAAGTGGGAGGAAAACGGTGATAAGAATCACCAATACAACAACAACAGCAATTACAACAATAATCGCAACAATTATCCCAACAATCGCAACATCAATCGCAACTACAACAAACGGCCCAACAACAACAACAACAACAACAGCAACTACAACAATCATCCCAACAACAATAATAACCGCAACAACAACAACAATCAGAAGCAGCTATGCCAAAGGTGTGAAAAGAATCACTCGGGGTTCTGCACCAAATTTTGCAACAAGTGTAAAAGAAATGGTCATAGCGCGGCGAAGTGTGAGGTCTACGGACCAGGGGTTAATAGAACGAAAGGAACAAATGGTGTCGGAACGAGTAATGGCGGAGCAAGTAGTGTTGGAGCAAGTTATGCCAATGTAGTTTGTTATAAATGTGGAAAACCGGGCCACATTATTAGAAATTGCCCGAACCAGGAGAACACGAATGGACAAGGCCGTGGAAGAGTTTTCAATATTAATGCGGCAGAGGCACAGGAAGACCCGGAGCTTGTTACGGGTACGTTTCTTATTGACAATAAATCTGCTTACGTTTTATTTGATTCGGGTGCGGATAGAAGCTATATGAGTAGAGATTTTTGTGCTAAATTAAGTTGTCCATTGACGCCTTTGGATAGTAAATTTTTACTCGAATTAGCAAATGGTAAATTAATTTCAGCAGATAATATATGTCGGAATCGAGAAATTAAACTGGTTAGCGAAACATTTAAGATTGATTTGATACCAGTAGAGTTAGGGAGTTTTGATGTGATAATTGGTATGGACTGGTTGAAAGAAGTGAAAGCAGAGATCGTTTGTTACAAAAATGCAATTCGCATTATACGAGAAAAAGGAAAACCCTTAATGGTGTACGGAGAAAAGGGCAACACGAAGCTACATCTTATTAGTAATTTGAAGGCACAAAAACTAATAAGAAAAGGTTGCTATGCTGTTCTAGCACACGTCGAGAAAGTACAAACTGAAGAAAAGAGCATCAATGATGTTCCCGTCGCAAAAGAATTTCCCGATGTATTTCCGGAAGAATTACCGGGATTACCCCCACATCGATCCGTTGAATTTCAAATAGATCTTGTACCAGGAGCTGCACCAATAGCTCGTGCTCCTTACAGACTCGCACCCAGCGAGATGAAAGAACTGCAAAGCCAATTACAAGAACTTTTAGAGCGTGGTTTCATTCGACCAAGCACATCACCGTGGGGAGCTCCTGTTTTGTTTGTCAAGAAGAAAGATGGTACATTCAGGTTGTGTATCGACTACCGAGAGTTGAACAAACTTACCATCAAGAACCGCTACCCACTACCGAGAATCGATGACTTATTTGATCAACTACAAGGCTCGTCTGTTTATTCAAAGATTGACTTACGTTCCGGGTATCATCAAATGCGGGTGAAAGAAGATGATATTCCAAAGACTGCTTTCAGAACACGTTATGGTCATTACGAGTTTATGGTCATGCCGTTTGGTTTAACTAATGCACCAGCTGTGTTCATGGACCTTATGAACCGAGTGTGTGGACCATACCTTGACAAGTTTGTCATTGTTTTCATTGATGACATACTTATTTTCTCAAAGAATGACCAAGAACACGGTGAACATTTGAGAAAGGTGTTAGAAGTGTTGAGGAAGGAAGAATTGTACGCTAAGTTTTCAACGTGTGCATTTTGGTTGGAAGAAGTTCAATTCCTCGGTCACATAGTGAACAAAGAAGGTATTAAGGTGGATCCGTCAAAGATAGAAACTGTTGAAAAGTGGGAAACCCCGAAAACTCCGAAACACATACGCCAGTTTTTAGGACTAGCTGGTTACTACAGAAGGTTCATCCAAGACTTTTCCAGAATAGCAAAACCCTTGACTGCATTAACGCATAAAGGGAAGAAATTTGAATGGAATGATGAACAAGAGAAAGCGTTTCAGTTATTGAAGAAAAAGCTAACTACGGCACCTATATTGTCATTGCCTGAAGGGAATGATGATTTTGTGATTTATTGTGACGCATCAAAGCAAGGTCTCGGTTGTGTATTAATGCAACGAACGAAGGTGATTGCTTATGCGTCTAGACAATTGAAGATTCACGAACAAAATTATACGACGCATGATTTGGAATTAGGCGCGGTTGTTTTTGCATTAAAGACTTGGAGGCACTACTTATATGGGGTCAAAAGTATTATATATACCGACCACAAAAGTCTTCAACACATATTTAATCAGAAACAACTGAATATGAGGCAGCGTAGGTGGATTGAATTGTTGAATGATTACGACTTTGAGATTCGTTACCACCCGGGGAAGGCAAATGTGGTAGCCGATGCCTTGAGCAGGAAGGACAGAGAACCCATTCGAGTAAAATCTATGAATATAATGATTCATAATAACATTATTACTCAAATAAAGGAGGCGCAAAAAGGAGTTTTAAAAGAGGGAAATTTAAAGGATGAAATACCCAAAGGATCGGAGAAGCATCTTAATATTCGGGAAGACGGAACCCGGTATAGGGCTGAAAGGATTTGGGTACCAAAATTTGGAGATATGAGAGAAATGGTACTTAGAGAAGCTCATAAAACCAGATACTCAATACATCCTGGAACGGGGAAGATGTACAAGGATCTCAAGAAACATTTTTGGTGGCCGGGTATGAAAGCCGATGTTGCTAAATACGTAGGAGAATGTTTGACGTGTTCTAAGGTCAAAGCTGAGCATCAGAAACCATCAGGTCTACTTCAACAACCCGAAATCCCAGAATGGAAATGGGAAAACATTACCATGGATTTCATCACTAAAATGCCAAGGACTGCAAGTGGTTTTGATACTATTTGGGTAATAGTTGATCGTCTCACCAAATCAGCACACTTCTTGCCAATA
Source organism: Rutidosis leptorrhynchoides (assembly GCF_046630445.1). Taxonomy (NCBI): domain Eukaryota; kingdom Viridiplantae; phylum Streptophyta; class Magnoliopsida; order Asterales; family Asteraceae; genus Rutidosis; species Rutidosis leptorrhynchoides. Next base: position 209,614,982 of record NC_092340.1, read on the forward strand.
AGAGAAGATGACAAGATGGAGAAGTTAGCACGACTGTATTTGAAGGAAGTCGTCTCCAGACATGGAATACCAATCTCTATTATCTTTGATAGGGATGGCAGATTTATTTCAAGATTCTGGCAGACATTACAGCAAGCATTAGGAACTCGTCTAGACATGAGTACTGTCTATCATCCACAAACTGATGAGCAGAGCGAAAGGACGATACAAACGCTTGAAGACATGCTACGAGCATGTGTTATTGATTTCGGAAACAGTTGGGATCGACATCTACCGTTAGCAGAATTTTCCTACAACAACAGCTACCATTCAAGCATTGAGATGGCGCCGTTTGAAGCACTTTATGGTAGAAAGTGCAGGTCTCCGATTTGTTGGAGTGAAGTGGGGGATAGACAGATTACGGGTCCAGAGATTATACAAGAAACTACCGAGAAGATCATCCAAATTCAACAACGGTTGAAAACCGCCCAAAGTCGACAAAAGAGCTACGCTGACATTAAAAGAAAAGATATAGAATTTGAAATTGGAGAGATGGTCATGCTTAAAGTTGCACCTTGGAAAGGCGTTGTTCGATTTGGTAAACGAGGGAAATTAAATCCAAGGTATATTGGACCATTCAAGATTATTGATCGTGTCGGACCAGTAGCTTACCGACTTGAGTTACCTCAACAACTCGCGGCTGTACATAACACTTTCCAAGTCTCGAATTTGAAGAAATGTTTTGCTAAAGAAGATCTCACTATTCCGTTAGATGAAATCCAAATCAACGAAAAACTTCAATTCATCGAAGAACCCGTCGAAATAATGGATCGTGAGGTTAAAAGACTTAAGCAAAACAAGATACCAATTGTTAAGGTTCGATGGAATGCTCGTAGAGGACCTGAGTTCACCTGGGAGCGTGAAGATCAGATGAAGAAGAAATACCCACATCTATTTCCTGAAGATTCGTCAACACCTTCAACAGCTTAAAATTTCGGGACGAAATTTATTTAACGGGTAGGTACTGTAGTGACCCGAACTTTTCCATGTTTATATATATATTAATTGAGATTGATATTTACATGATTAAATGTTTCCAACATGTTAAGCAATCAAACTTGTTAAGACTTGATTAATTGAAATATGTTTCATATAGACAATTGACCACCCAAGTTGACCGGTGATTCACGAACGTTAAAACTTGTAAAAACTATACGATGACATATATATGGTTATATATATAGTTAACATGTTTTTATTATAAGTATGTATCTCATTAGGTATTTTAACAATGAGTTATATACATAAAAATGAGACTATTAATTTAAGAAACTCGAAAACGATATATATAACGATTATCGTTATAACAACGTCTTACTAGGTACATATGAATCATATTAAGATATTGATACACTTGGTTAATTATGTTAAATGATAAGTAAATATATTATTAAGTATATTAACAATGAACTACATATGTAAAAACAAGACTACTAACTTAATAATTTTGAAACGAGACATATACGTAACGATTATCGTTGTAACGACATTTAATGTATATATATCATATTAAGAGATATTCGTACATCATAATATCATGATAATATAATAATTTAAAATCTCTTTTGATATTATAAACATTGGGTTAACAACATTTAACAAGATCGTTAACCTAAAGGTTTCAAAACAACATTTACATGTAACGACTAACGATGACTTAACGACTCAGTTAAAATGTATATACATGTAGTGTTTTAATATGTATTTATACACTTTTGAAAGAATTCAATACACTTATCAAAATACTTCTACTTAACAAAAATGCTTACAATTACATCCTAGTTCAGTTTCATCAACAATTCTACTCGTATGCACCCGTATTCGTACTCGTACAATACACAGCTTTTAGATGTATGTACTATTGGTATATACACTCCAATGATCAGCTCTTAGCAGCCCATGTGAGTCACCTAACACATGTGGGAACCATCATTTGGCAACTAGCATGAAATATCTCATAAAATTACAAAAATATGAGTAATCATTCATGACTTATTTACATGAAAACAAAATTACATATCCTTTATATCTAATCCATACACCAACGACCAAAAACACCTACAAACACTTTCATTCTTCAATTTTCTTCATCTAATTGATCTCTCTCAAGTTCTATCTTCAAGTTCTAAGTGTTCTTCATAAATTCCAAAAGTTCTAGTTTCATAAAATCAAGAATACTTTCAAGTTTGCTAGCTCACTTCCAATCTTGTAAGGTGATCATCCAACCTCAAGAAATCTTTGTTTGTTACAGTAGGTTATCATTCTAATACAAGGTAATAATCATATTCAACCTTTGGTTCAATTTCTATAACTATAACAATCTTATTTCAAGTGATGATCTTACTTGAACTTGTTTTCGTGTCATGATTCTGCTTCAAGAACTTCGAGCCATCCAAAGATCCATTGAAGCTAGATCCATTTTTCTCTTTTCCAGTAGGTTTATCCAAGGAAATTAAGGTAGTAATGATGTTCATAACATCATTCGATTCATACATATAAAGCTATCTTATTCGAAGGTTTAAACTTGTAATCACTAGAACATAGTTTAGTTAATTCTAAACTTGTTCGCAAACAAAAGTTAATCCTTCTAACTTGACTTTTAAAATCAACTAAACACATGTTCTATATCTATATGATATGCTAACTTAATGATTTAAAACCTGGAAACACGAAAAACACCGTAAAACCGGATTTACGCCGTCGTAGCAACACCGCGGGCTGTTTTGGGTTAGTTAATTAAAAACTATGATAAACTTTGATTTAAAAGTTGTTATTCTGAGAAAATGATTTTTATTATGAACATGAAACTATATCCAAAAATTATGGTTAAACTCAAAGTGGAAGTATGTTTTCTAAAATGGTCATCTAGACGTCGTTCTTTCGACTGAAATGACTACCTTTACAAAAACGACTTGTAACTTATTTTTCCGACTATAAACCTATACTTTTTCTGTTTAGATTCATAAAATAGAGTTCAATATGAAACCATAGCAATTTGATTCACTCAAAACGGATTTAAAATGAAGAAGTTATGGGTAAAACAAGATTGGATAATTTTTCTCATTTTAGCTACGTGAAAATTGGTAACAAATCTATTCCAACCATAACTTAATCAACTTGTATTGTATATTATGTAATCTTGAGATACCATAGACACGTATACAATGTTTCGACCTATCATGTCGACACATCTATATATATTTCGGAACAACCATAGACACTCTATATGTGAATGTTGGAGTTAGCTATACAGGGTTGAGGTTGATTCCAAAATATATATAGTTTGAGTTGTGATCAATACTGAGATACGTATACACTGGGTCGTGGATTGATTCAAGATAATATTTATCGATTTATTTCTGTACATCTAACTGTGGACAACTAGTTGTAGGTTACTAACGAGGACAGCTGACTTAATAAACTTAAAACATCAAAATATATTAAAAGTGTTGTAAATATATTTTGAACATACTTTGATATATATGTATATATTGTTATAGGTTCGTGAATCAACCAGTGGCCAAGTCTTACTTCCCGACGAAGTAAAAATCTGTGAAAGTGAGTTATAGTCCCACTTTTAAAATCTAATATTTTTGGGATGAGAATACATGCAGGTTTTATAAATGATTTACAAAATAGACACAAGTACGTGAAACTACATTCTATGGTTGAATTATCGAAATCGAATATGCCCTTTTTATTAAGTCTGGTAATCTAAGAATTAGGGAACAGACACCCTAATTGACGCGAATCCTAAAGGTAGATCTATTGGGCTTAACAAGCCCCATCCAAAGTACCGGATGCTTTAGTACTTCGAAATTTATATCATATCCGAAGGGTGTCCCGGAATGATGGGGATATTCTTATATATGCATCTTGTTAATGTCGGTTACCAGGTGTTCACCATATGAATGATTTTTATCTCTATGTATGGGATGTGTATTGAAATATGAAATCTTGTGGTCTATTATTATGATTTGATATATATAGGTTAAACCTATAACTCACCAACATTTTTTGTTGACGTTTTAAGCATGTTTATTCTCAGGTGATTATTAAGAGCTTCCGCTGTCGCATACTTAAATAAGGACGAGATTTGGAGTCCATACTTGTATGAAATTGTGTAAAAACTGCATTCAAGAAACTTATTTTGTTGTAACATATTTGTATTGTAAACCATTATGTAATGGTCGTGTGTAAACAGGATATTTTAGATTATCATTATTTGATAATCTACGTAAAGCTTTTTAAAACCTTTATCTATGAAATAAAGGTTATGGTTTGTTTTAAAAATGAATGCAGTCCTTGAAAAACGTCTCATATAGAGGTCAAAACCTCGCAACGAAATCAATTAATATGGAACGTTTTTAATCAATAAGAACGGGACATTTCACGAAAAACACCGTAAAACCGGATTTACGCCGTCGTAGTAACACTGCGGGCTGTTTTGGCTTAGTTAATTAAAAACTATGATAAACTTTGATTTAAAAGTTGTTATTCTGAGAAAATGATTTTTATTATGAACATGAAACTATATCCAAAAATTATGGTTAAACTCAAAGTGGAAGTATGTTTTCTAAAATGGTCATCTAGACGTCGTTCTTTCGACTGAAATGACTACCTTTACAAAAACGACTTGTAACTTATTTTTCCGACTATAAACCTATACTTTTTCTGTTTAGATTCATAAAATAGAGTTCAATATGAAACCATAGCAATTTGATTCACTCAAAACGGATTTAAAATGAAGAAGTTATGGGTAAAACAAGATTGGATAATTTTTCTCATTTTAGCTACGTGAAAATTGGTAACAAATCTATTCCAACCATAACTTAATCAACTTGTATTGTATATTATGTAATCTTGAGATACCATAGACACGTATACAATGTTTCGACCTATCATGTCGACACATCTATATATATTTCAGAACAACCATAGACACTCTATATGTGAATGTTGGAGTTAGCTATACAGGGTTGAGGTTGATTCCAAAATATATATAGTTTGAGTTGTGATCAATACTGAGATATGTATACACTGGGTCGTGGATTGATTCAAGATAATATTTATCGATTTATTTCTGTACATCTAATTGTGGACAACTAGTTGTAGGTTACTAACGAGGACAGCTGACTTAATAAACTTAAAACATCAAAATATATTAAAAGTGTTGTAAATATATTTTGAACATACTTTGATATATATGTATATATTGTTATAGGTTCGTGAATCAACCAGTGGCCAAGTCTTACTTCCCGACGAAGTAAAAATCTGTGAATGTGAGTTATAGTCCCACTTTTAAAATCTAATATTTTTGGGATGAGAATACATGCAGGTTTTATAAATGATTTACAAAATAGACACAAGTACGTGAAACTACATTCTATGGTTGAATTATCGAAATCGAATATGCCCCTTTTTATTAAGTCTGGTAATCTAAGAATTAGGGAACAGACACCCTAATTGACACGAATCCTAAAGATAGATCTATTGGGCCTAACAAACCCCATCCAAAGTACTGGATGCTTTAGTACTTCGAAATTTATATCATATCCGAAGGGTGTCTCGGAATGATGGGGATATTCTTATATATGCATCTTGTTAATGTCGGTTACCAGGTGTTCACCATATGAATGATTTTTATCTCTATGTATGGGATGTGTATTGAAATATGAAATCTTGTGGTCTATTGTTACGATTTGATATATATAGGTTAAACCTATAACTCACCAACATTTTTGTTGACGTTTAAAGCATGTTTATTCTCAGGTGAATATTAAGAGCTTCCGCTATTGCATACTAAAATAAGGACAAGATTTGGAGTCCATGTTTGTATGATATTGAGTAAAAACTGCATTCAAGAAACTGATTTCGATGTAACATATTTGTATTGTAAACCATTATGTAATGGTCGTGTGTAAACAGGATATTTTAGATTATCATTATTTGATAATCTACGTAAAGCTTTTTAAACCTTTATTTATGAAATAAAGGTTATGGTTTGTTTTAAAAATGAATGCAGTCTTTGAAAAACGTCTCATATAGAGGTCAAAACCTCGCAATGAAATCAATTAATATGGAACGTTTTTAATCAATAAGAACGGGACATTTCACCAACAACTTCATTACCCTTTGACTTTAGCCTCTCCAAAAAGTCATTATAATTATTCATTGAAACCCCATCATTTACTCATTCGCATCTTGTAATGAGAATTGCCATACGAATTATTGGGAATTAGCAATCAGTATTTTGAAATCTCGCAGCATGTCTACGCCAACAGTTATATGTGTATACATAACGTCTATCTTCTGGACTTAATTTGAATGTGAAGTTTTTGAAAAACACTCCGAACTACGAATTGGTTCTCCGAAAATGGAAAAAATGCTGATGAAGCAGCAAAAACTATAAACGACTTTAAACGGTAAAAGCTGGATGATAATGATGAAGTGTGCTGGCAAAGCGCAGAAAAAGAGAAGTTTTGGAACTGGAAAACGGATTGAGCAAAGTAGGAAGGAGGCTGTGGACAAATTACAAAGACTGAACCTGATTTCAAAGGATCCAAATAATTCAGTACCTGCTGAAGTCATTAACGAATACCTTTCTCCTTACTCTAAATCCCTGTGGACAATATTCTTCATCATCCTCTGATATTAGAAATTCTAAAATATCATCATATCTTTCATTATAAATATCCTCCATGTTTCTGAAGATATTTTCTTAATTTTTCTTATTTGAAATCATTTACCTCTTCGGGCTATCTGTATTACATCATAAAAGAAACTATTTTAGTTTCTAAATTCTGAAACATTCAAGTTTAAAATAGGAATATTTTGAAGTAGTGTTGGGAACTGAAGCATGAATTAGTATAATATAATGACACTTGATCAATGTGATTATATTACAGAAAGTCATGCTGAGTTTCTAAATGGAACGTGATGATTCACAGATCATAACATCATCATGTGCCATGTTATACGACTCTTGTATTCTATTTAACCTCTAAAATATAAAGAAAATATTTCTTGATGATTCGGCCTTTTCCAAGGTATTCTAGTAATTTGACAAGTCAAGATCGTGCCATCACAATTTCCTTCCTAGAACATTAACAATGTTCATTCTAAAATTCATATCTGTGAATTCTTGACCATTACAAGCAGTGCTTAATCGCAATAAGAAGAAACGAAAGGACAAAACTCTGAAATAGAAATTGGGTATAAATTGCAGCAAATAAAAGAGAGCATTAACTGTGAATGATAATGATTATAGAAGACAGAAGCAGAGACTTTGAAATATAAGGGAACATATAAAGCCCAACGACAAATCAGAAATTATAAACCATATATATCGATGTATATAACAATATAAAGACACGAGAGAACTAGAAACACTATAAACCCAAGAGTATAGTAGAAGTAAATAGATTCTTCCGGCGGTAGATGAAAAAGAAGAATGACCGATATGAAAGTTAGAAGTAAATCGAGAATCAGAACTGGATGGAGCATATTGATGAATACTTTAAAATATGAGTTGAGGGGGAAAGAATAGAAGGTGATGAAACATGACTAGGAACTTAGAAATCAACAGATTTAACTCACACAATGGCGGAATAAGTGAATCAAACCCTCTAGTGAATAGGTTAAGTTTTTTTATTATTATTAATTTAGTCAAACCACAACTAAATCAAGTGTGATTAGATCAACACCTAGAGCTATTATTCACCACCTGGGTGATTTGGACTGAGAGAGAATCGGAGGAGCTCACTAAATCTGAGTGTGTATAACAAATGAGAGGCTTAACCTAAAATGAAGAACATAAGACTTTATATACCCCTGCTGTTGACTCACCCATACGATTCATTCATCACACGTACGAGTTGGCTTTATCAGCCGTACGGGTGATCACTCACTAGTGTCTTCTCATTTAGGTTGTAATTGTGACTTAGCTCAGCATCAACCGTGCGTATGAGCCTGTCAGCCGTACTAGTGAGGCTTCACTCGTACGTCTGACTAAGTCTAACATAGTCAAACATCTAAATCTCGTTCCTGCAGTTCCTGTAACCACATACAAACACGGATAGGATAATAACGAGCAATCATGGTGGCCTGTAAACTGTTGTACCTGCAATGGATGTGGGTAGATGTCTAGGGACTTGCATAAAATGCATCAACAGAAGGTGTGAGTTGTAAGGAAACGAAGGAGGTGAATTTATAAGAAAATCTCCGACAGAACAATTAAAATGGACGATCGCATTTAAAGCGGATCCTAATTCCATTGATTACCGGAGAGTCAAATCTTATTAAGAAGATTTTCTTCAAATCCCTTGAAATCTGGGAATCAATCATATCTACGTCAAATGATAAGATGAATCTACACTTACTCATTTCACTCTTTTATGTTAGCTTCATTCGTACTCTTCATATAAATGGATTGTTTATCCAAATTATTCGCTGATGATAAAACTCTAATTTTCAGCCCGTATGCATCATGAAAACATACTTATTATCATTCACGACCTTTCCACTCAAATTTCGGGACGAAATTTCTTTAACGGGTAGGTACTGTGACAACCCGGAAATTTCCAACCAAATTTAAACTTTAATCTTTATATGTTTCCGACACGATAAGCAATAATTGTTAAGTTAAATTTCAAGAATTTTAAACTATGTTCATACATTCATTCAACCTCGACCAAGTTCCAACGATTCACGAACCATTAAACGAATATGATTATATATGTATATGTGTATATATATTATAACTTGAAACGTAAATAAAATATTAGATTAAATACTTTATATGATTGTATCTGTTTCAAAATGTTTATCAATGGAATTAGAAGATAAGATCAAATGATTGAATTATCAGATATAGTAAATTATGATTACAAGTCTCTGTTGAAAGGCCCACGTTGATTTGAGAAATCTTTCCATTTTAACAATATTCGGAAAATGGTAAAGTGAGTTATAAATAAGAACAAATTGTCAATCATTGAGAACTAGACAAAGGATAGTGGAAGATTGAATCTCATAAAGACTCGATTGATCTATTTAGTTTCAAACGTACAAAAACGTTTTCAGTTTAAAAAGAACTTTATTATTAAAACGTATATAACTTTTATAAATATCTACAACCACTTTTGAAAACTCATTACTTAACTAGTATGATAAAGATAACGATATTTATATTTTATTTTATTAAATATATATAACGATTTAAATTAATATTATATATATTTATACGCGTATTATACGTACATAGTTTTATACTTTTACTATACTTAAACTTTACCTTTACTTTATTTTTACTTTACTTTAACTTTAATAATTCACTTTAATAATTCATACTTTAATAATTAACTTTAATAATTCATACTTTAATAATTCACTTTAATAATTCATACTTTAATAATTCACTTTAATAATTCATACTTTAATAATTCACTTTAATAATTCAAAAATCTATTATAAATAGAATTCAATAGGTTTCATTATTTCATAGAAACTTAAAAATATTTTTCTCTAAACTCTCTCAATCGATTTACATATATATGTTTACTCCGTATTATTTCAAGATATTATTAGTATACATAAAATATTACGACGGAGTGCTGTCCGAGTGATTTCAAAATTGTTTTTCGAGTGGGATAAGATTAAGGAAATTATGGGTTATAGCTATGGAGGTGATTGAGTATGGTTCATGGGTATGCTCATGAGGTCAATATAGTGTTTATCATTTCCATTGCGTCTACGTACCTTTCCTGCAATATTGAATCTCAATATTGATACATGAGTACTCATAATTTAACTTTTACATACTAATAGTGTATCCCTGACTAGTGCTCGAGTATTTAGGATTATGCATGCTTGTACTTTTGATATTGCCCTTAGACAGGTTAGGTTGAATCTTGAATTAGTTACACTTGCGGTTGAGATAAGGTATAAGATATGCATGTCCTTGGAAAGCTAGCGAAAAATTAAGAACTTTTCCTTTAGTTATCGAATAGTTTCGATGAACGGATTAGAAGTTATAATCAATTGAATTTTCGATATTTTTATTAAAAATGATTATTATTATCGTCATTTTTATCGTCGTTCTAGTTTTATCTTATTGTTATCATTATTATTATCTTTATCAATAAAAGGGATTTATCATTAAAAATTGTTATTTTTTTTTATTATTACTATCGTTATTATCGTTAAAGTTATAATTAGTATTATTATTATTATTATCCAATTATTATTATTATTATTATTATTATTATTAGTATTATTATTATTATTATTATTATTATTATTATTATTATCATTATTAATATATATATCATTATTTAAAAATGGTTATTGTTATTGTTATTATTATTATTACTATATTATCATTAAGATAATTATTAGTATTATCTTTAATAATGTTATAGTAACTATCATTATTAATATTAGTGTAATGAAAACAAATATTTGTAACACCTAATTATTTTGATTACTATTATTATCATTATTATGAACACGATATAAAAGACGATTAAAAGCTATTAAACGAAACGATTAGGAAATAATGAGTAAGAGTATCATGATGAAATTAAAATATTATAAGATATTGATTTAGATAAAATTATCGTTCTTATTATTTTTATCATTACTATTATTATTAAAAGTATCGTTAGTATTAAAACTATCATTTTAACAAAAATTATCATTTTAATAGAAATGTCATTGTTACTATAAAATATCATTATTATTATTATTATTATTATTTTAAATAGAATTATTATTTTAAAGATAATATTAAAAATTATCGTAAATATTAAAGTTATCATAATTAGAATTATCGTTTTATCATAATGTCATCTTAGTAATTATAAATATTGATATTTTTATAATAATAATTATTATTACAAAATAATATAACTTTTACTTACTATCATTATAGATATTATTTTATCAAATAAATATGTGATACAAACATATTTTACTACGTGTAATAACTTACTTTAATAATACCTATCATATTATCTTTATGATATTAAATGAACCCTATAAATTTTATTACTTAATATATATAAAAGTATATTTTATTATATAAAATTAATATAAAATTTTATTTATTAATAAATAAATTATATTATTTACTCTAATAAATATTTTAAAAATATTTAAAAATATAAAATGACGATATTTAAACTATATATCATGTATAGATTTTTGGAAATTATTTTGAGTGAAATTTACTTTTGTTGACTTTTGCATATTAGTCTCGAGCATTAGGATTGTGGTACACTATGACTTGACCTAATTTGTTAGACAAATATTGACCAACACATAAATATATAATTAATTTAGGTTCGTGAATCCGAGGCCAACCTTGCACTTGTTCAATGACTTTATATGTATTTTTACTACGAAATACAGTATGGTGAGTTTCATTTGCCTTTTTACCCTTTATATTTTTGGGACTGAGAATACATGCGCTTTTATAAATGTTTGACGAAATAGACACAAGTAATTGAAACTACATTCTATGGTTGAATTATCGAAATCGAATATGCCTCTTTTTATTAAAGTCTGGTAATCTAAGAATTAGGGAACAGACACCCTAATTGACGCGAATCCTAAAGATAGATCTATTGGGCCTAACAAACCCCATCCAAAGTACCGGGTGCTTTAGTACTTCGAAATTTATATCATGTCCGAAGGAGGATCCCGGAATGATAGGGGATATTCTTATATGTATCTAGTTAATGTCGGTTACCAGGTGTTCACCATATGAATGATTATTTTTGTCTCTATGCATGGGACTTATATTTATGAGAACTGAAAATGAAATTCTTGTGGTCTATTAAAATGATGGAAATAAATGATTATGATAAACTAATGAACTCACCAACCTTTTGGTTGACACTTTAAAGCATGTTTATTCTCAGGTGTTAAAGAAATCTTCCGCTGTGCATTTGCTCATTTTAAAGATATTACTTGGAGTCTTTCATCGTATATTTCGAAGAACATTGCATTCGAGTCATTGAGTTCATCAAAGATTATTATTAAATCACTTTATAGTTGGATAGTGGATATTATGAAATGGTATGCATGTCTGTCAATTTTTGATGTAAAGAAAGTTTGTCTTTTAAAAATGAATGCAATGTTTGTAAAATGTATCATATAGAGGTCAAATACCTCGCAATGTAATCAACTATTGTGAATCGTTTATAATGTATATGAACGGGTCCTTTCATGTAAAAACAAGACTACTAACTTAATGATTTTTAAACGAGACATATATGTAATGATTATCGTTGTAAAGACATTTAATGTATATATATCATATTAAGAGATATTCATACATGATAATATCATGATAATATAATAATTTAAAATCTCATTTGATATTATAAACATTGGGTTAACAACATTTAACAAGATCGTTAACCTAAAGGTTTCAAAACAACACTTACATGTAACGACTAACGATGACTTAACGACTCAGTTAAAATGTATATACATGTAGTGTTTTAATATATATTTATACACTTTTGAAAGACTTCAATACACTTATCAAAATACTTCTACTTAACAAAAATGCTTACAATTACATCCTCGTTCAGTTTCATCAACAATTCTACTCGTATGCACCCGTATTCGTACTCGTACAATACACAGCTTTTAGATGTATGTACTATTGGTATATACACTCCAATTATCAGCTCTTAGCAGCCCATGTGAGTCACCTAACACATGTGGGAACCATCATTTGGCAACTAGCATGAAATATCTCATAAAATTACAAAAATATGAGTAATCATTCATGACTTATTTACATGAAAACAAAATTACATATCCTTTATATATAATCCATACACCAACGACCAAAAACACCTACAAACACTTTCATTCTTCAATTTTCTTCATCTAATTGATCTCTCTCAAGTTCTATCTTCAAGTTCTAAGTGTTCTTCATAAATTCTACAAGTTCTAGTTACATAAAATCAAGAATACTTTCAAGTTTGCTAGCTCACTTCCAATCTTGTAAGGTGATCATCCAACCTCAAGAAATCTTTGTTTCTTACAGTAGGTTATCATTCTAATACAAGGTAATAATCATATTCAAACTTTGGTTCAATTTCTATAACTATAACAATCTTATTTCAAGTGATGATCTTACTTGAACTTGTTTTCGTGTCATGATTCTGCTTCAAGAACTTCGAGCCATCCAAGGATCCGTTGAAGCTAGATCCATTTTTCTCTTTTCCAGTAGGTTTATCCAAGGAACTTAAGGTAGTAATGATGTTCATAACATCATTCGATTCATACATATAAAGCTATCTTATTCGAAGGTTTAAACTTATAATCACTAGAACATAGTTTAGTTAATTCTAAACTTGTTCGCAAACAAAACTTAATCCTTCTAACTTGACTTTTAAAATCAACTAAACACATGTTCTATATCTATATGATATGCTAACTTAATGATTTAAAACATGGAAACACGAAAAACACCGTAAAACCGGATTTACGCCGTCGTAGTAACACCGCGGGCTGTTTTGGGTTAGTTAATTAAAAACTATGATAAACTTTGATTTAAAAGTTGTTATTCTGAGAAAAGGATTTTTATTATGAACATGAAACTATATCCAAAAATTATGGTTAAACTCAAAGTGGAAGTATGTTTTCTAAAATGGTCATCTAGACGTCGTTCTTTCGACTGAAATGACTACCTTTACAAAAACGACTTGTAACTTATTTTTCCGACAATAAACCTATACTTTTTCTATTTAGATTCATAAAATAGAGTTCAATATGAAACCATAGCAATTTGATTCACTCAAAACGGATTTAAAATGAAGAAGTTATGGGTAAAACAAGATTGGATAATTTTTCTCATTTTAGCTACGTGAAAATTGGTAACAAATCTATTCCAACCATAACTTAATCAACTTGTATTGTATATATTGTAATCTTGAGATACCATAGACACGTATACAATGTTTCGACCTATCATGTCGACACATCTATATATATTTCGGAACAACCATAGACACTCTATATGTGAATGTTGGAGTTAGCTATACAGGGTTGAGGTTGATTCCAAAATATATATAGTTTGAGTTGTGATCAATACTGAGATACGTATACACTGGGTCGTGGATTGATTCAAGATAATATTTATCGATTTATTTCTGTACATCTAAGTGTGGACAACTAGTTGTAGGTTACTAACGAGGACAGCTGACTTAATAAACTTAAAACATCAAAATATATTAAAAGTGTTGTAAATATATTTTGAACATACTTTGATATACATGTATATATTGTTATAGGATCGTGAATCAACCAGTGGCCAAGTCTTACTTCCCGACGAAGTAAAAATCTGTGAAAGTGAGTTATAGTCCCACTTTTAAAAATCTAATATTTTTGGGATGAGAATACATGCAGGTTTTATAAATGATTTACAAAATAGACACAAGTACGTGAAACTACATTCTATGGTTGAATTATCGAAATCGAATATGCCCCTTTTTATTAAGTCTGGTAATCTAAGAATTAGGGAACAGACACCCTAATTGACGCGAATCCTAAAGATAGATCTATTAGGCCTAACAAACCCCATCCAAAGTACCGGATGCTTTAGTACTTCGAAATTTATATCATATCCGAAGGGTGTCCCGGAATGATGGGGATATTCTTATATATGCATCTTGTTAATGTCGGTTACCAGGTGTTCACCATATGAATGATTTTTATCTCTATGTATGGGATGTGTATTGAAATATGAAATCTTGTGGTCTATTATTATGATTTGATATATATAGGTTAAACCTATAACTCACCAACATTTTTGTTGACGTTTTAAGCATGTTTATTCTCAGGTGATTATTAAGAGCTTCCGCTGTCGCATACTTAAATAAGGACGAGATTTGGAGTCCATGCTTGTATGATATTGTGTAAAAACTGCATTCAAGAAACTTATTTTGTTGTAACATATTTGTATTGTAAACCATTATGTAATGGTCGTGTGTAAACAGGATATTTTAGATTATCATTATTTGATAATCTACGTAAAACTTTTTAAACCTTTATTGATGAAATAAAGGTTATGGTTTGTTTTAAAATGAATGCAGTCTTTGAAAAACGTCTCATATAGAGGTCAAAACCTCGCAACGAAATCAATTAATATGGAACGTTTTTAATCAATAAGAACGGGACATTTCAGTTGGTATCCGAGCGTTGGTCTTAGAGAACCAGAATTTTGCATTAGTGTGTCTTATCGAGTTTGTTAGGATGCATTAGTGAGTCTGGACTTCGACCGTGTTTACTTGAAAAATGATTGCTTAACAAATTTTGTTGGAAACTATATATTTTTAACATGTAAATATTATGTGATATATTAATCTCTTAACGCGTTTGATATTATGTGATAGATGTCTACCTCTAGAACAAGTCCCATTGACTCACTTAATAATAATGAAGAGTCAAATGTAAATTGGAATGATTCGTGGACTGATTCACAAGTTCCCGAAGAGGAACCGGAAGAAGAGTCGGAACCGGAAGAAGAATCGGAACCGGAAGAAGAATCGGAACCGGATGAAGAAATAGAACCGGTGAGGGAAATAATAAAACGGTTAAGTAAAAGAAAATCCTCAACCAACCGACCAAGGTTAATTATGGTCAATCGTGTTTCCGCCAAGGAAGCAAAATATTGGGAGGATTACCAATTCTCTGATGAATCGGATTCCGACGAGAATTCCGATGATGTTATAGAAATTACCCCAACTGAATTTAAAAAGGCAAAAGAAAATAATAAGGGAAAGGGCATAAAAATAGAGAAATCTAATTCCAACCCCGATGAACTTTATATGTATCGTCAACCCCCGAAGTCCTTAAGTTGTAACAATGACCCGGGAACCTCTAAACCACCAGGTTTTTCTAAACCAATGTGGAAAACGACGGCTCGTATTAGGGGAACATCATATATCCCTAGAAACTTGGAAAAACGAACCAAAACCGAAGAAGAAGAAGAAACAAGCGAGTCGGAATAAGATAGTTGTATTCGTGTGGTGTAATATATGTAATATGGTGTGCTTATGCTTTATGATATATGTAAAAATTGCTTGTATTAATAAGTATTTTTTTTTATGAATCTAACTCTTGTCTATTTTACAGTATAAAAACACAAAATGGATAGATAGCCCAATATTTTAAGAGACCTACCCGGAGACATGATTGATGAAATCTTGTCTAGAGTCGGTCAGAATTCTTCGGCACAACTATTTAAGGCGAGATCAGTTTGTAAGACATTCGAAGAACGTTCCAAGAATGCCTTGGTTTATAAAAGGCTTTCGTTCAAAAGATGGGGGATATCACATTGGGAAATCCATAAGTTACGATGTGTTTACTTTGACGCATTTTTTGCGGGGAACCCAAATGCTATTTTACGCAATGGGTTAAGAAATTATTTTGACTCAATATATCCGAATATTGGACTTCGTGATTTAGAAAAAGCGGCTAACATGCAACATAAAGAAGCATGTTATGCTTACGGATTAGTAATGTTCGCTTCTCACCAAAGTGAGAAAAAGAACATCGGGCTACAACTATTAAACAAAACGTTCCCACAAGTGACGGAGTCGGTAATTGGGGTAAGAAATGAGGTTTTTAGATTGTTACGGGACTGTTGGACATTACGTAACCCTCGTCCCTTTGACGACGTTACAACACGCTGTCTTATCAACGGCCATAACGGTTATGTTCCACAAGACCAAGGATGGGAAGTAATCCTAGTAAAACCAGAATGCATGACTTGTTTCTGGACGTATGAATTACGTGTCTTTATTGCCTTTGCTGAACGACTTGTGTACTAGCTAGAATTATCTTCACAACCATCTTGTATCAAATTTATTGTGTGCTATATTTCATGCTATATGTAAAATAAGCGGTATTGTAAGTTTGTAAAATATTCTGTAAAAGTTTGAACGCGAAATATTATTATAATCAGTTTTTCATACAGAATTGTAGTAGTTGAATTGTATATTAGCTACTAAGTATGAACTTAACGGGTAGATACTACCCGAATTTAAACTTATAAAATGCTAATATGAAGAAAAAGCTTTTATAAATGAGTTCATATTATGCTACGAAATACTATTAACTACTCTTAATATTCTGTATGATTAACTTGTTCCATTTGACTATTTTGAAGGAAATGGCGCCGACTACTCGACACACTGTGAATATGAATGAAGAGGAATTCCGTACTTTTCTAGCTTCAAACATAGCCGCAGTACAGGCTGCGCTACATACCAACAATAACCTTGGATCTAACAGTACAGGAAATCGTGTAGGATGCACCTACAAAGAATTCACTGCCTGCAAACCTTTGGAATTTGATGGAACCGAAGGACCGATCGGATTGAAACGGTGGACCGAGAAGGTCGAATCGGTGTTTGCCATAAGTAAGTGTACTGAAGAGGACAAAGTGAAGTACGCTACGCATACCTTCACAGGTTCTGCGTTAACATGGTGGAATACCTATCTAGAGCAAGTGGGACAAGACGATGCGTACGCACTACCGTGGTCAGCATTCAAGCACTTGATGAACGAGAAGTACCGTCCCAGAACTGAGGTCAATAAGCTCAAGACAGAACTTAGAGGGTTACGAACCCAAGGATTTGATATTACCACGTACGAAAGACGATTCACAGAATTGTGCCTATTGTGTCCGGGAGCATTCGAAGATGAGGAAGAGAAGATCTACGCATTTGTGAAAGGATTACCGGAAAGAATCCAAGAAGATATAAGTTCACATGAGCCCGCCTCCATACTACAGGCATGTAGAATGGCTCACAAACTAGTGAACCAGATTGAAGAAAGAATTAAAGAACAGACTGCTGAAGAGGCCAATGTGAAGCAAGTCAAAAGAAAGTGGGAGGAAAACGGTGATAAGAATCACCAATACAACAACAACAGCAATTACAACAATAATCGCAACAATTATCCCAACAATCGCAACATCAATCGCAACTACAACAAACGGCCCAACAACAACAACAACAACAATAACAACAACAACAGCAACTACAACAATCATCCCAACAACAATAATAACCGCAACAACAACAACAATCAGAAGCAGCTATGCCAAAGGTGTGAAAAGTATCACTCGGGGTTCTGCACCAAATTTTGCAACAAGTGTTAAAGAAATGGTCATAGCGCGGCGAAGTGTGAGGTCTACGGACCAGGGGTTAATAGAACGAAAGGAACAAATGGTGTCGGAACGAGTAATGGCGGAGCAAGTAGTGTCGGAGCAAGTTATGCCAATGTAGTTTGTTATAAATGTGGAAAACAAGGCCACATTATTAGAAATTGCCCGAACCAGGAGAACACGAATGGACAAGGCCGCGGAAGAGTTTTCAATATTAATGCGGCAGAGGCACAGGACGACCTGGAGCTTGTTACGGGTACGTTTCTTATTGACAATAAATCTGCTTACGTTTTATTTGATTCTGGTGCGGATAGAAGCTATATGAGTAGAGATTTTTGTGCTAAATTAAGTTGTCCATTGACGCCTTTGGATAGTAAATTTTTACTCGAATTAGCAAATGGTAAATTAATTTCAGCAGATAATATATGTCGAAATCGAGAAATTAAACTGGTTAGCGAAACATTTAAGATTGATTTGATACTAGTAGAGTTAGGGAGTTTTGATGTGATAATCGGTATGGACTGGTTGAAAGAAGTGAAAGCAGAGATCGTTTGTTACAAAAATGCAATTCGCATTATACGAGAAAAAGGAAAACCCTTAATGGTGTACGGAGAAAAGGGCAACACGAAGCTACATCTTATTAGTAATTTGAAGGCACAAAAACTAATAAGAAAAGGTTGCTATGCTGTTCTAGCACACGTCGAGAAAGTACAAACTGAAGAAAAGAGCATCAATGATGTTCCCATTGCAAAAGAATTTCCCGATGTATTTCCGAAAGAATTACCGGGATTACCCCCACATCGATCCGTTGAATTTCAAATAGATCTTGTACCAGGAGCTGCACCAATAGCTCGTGCTCCTTACAGACTCGAACCCAGCGAGATGAAAGAACTGCAAAGCCAATTACAAGAACTTTTAGAGCGTGGTTTCATTCGACCAAGCACATCACCGTGGGGAGCTCCTGTTTTGTTTGTCAAGAAGAAAGATGGTACATTCAGGTTGTGTATCGACTACCGAGAGTTGAATAAACTTACCATCAAGAACCGCTACCCACTACCGAGAATCGACGACTTATTTGATCAACTACAAGGCTCGTCTGTTTATTCAAAGATTGACTTACGTTCCGGGTATCATCAAATGCGGGTGAAAGAAGATGATATTCCAAAGACTGCTTTCAAAACACGTTACGGTCATTACGAGTTTATGGTCATGCCGTTTGGTTTAACTAATGCACCAGCTGTGTTCATGGACCTTATGAACCGAGTGTGTGGACCATACCTTGACAAGTTTGTCATTGTTTTCATTGATGACATACTTATTTACTCAAAGAATGACCAAGAACACGGTGAACATTTGAGAAAGGTGTTAGAAGTATTGAGGAAGGAAGAATTGTACTCTAAGTTTTCAAAGTGTGCATTTTAGTTGGAAGAATTTCAATTCCTCGGTCACATAGTGAACAAAGAAGGTATTAAGGTGGATCCGGCAAAGATAGAAACTGTTGAAAAGTGGGAAACCCCAAAAACTCCGAAGCATATACGTCAATTTTTAGGATTGGCTGGTTACTACAGAAGGTTCATCCAAGACTTTTCCAGAATAGCAAAACCCTTGACTGCATTAACGCATAAAGGGAAGAAATTTGAATGGAATGATGAACAAGAGAAAGCGTTTCAGTTATTAAAGAAAAAGCTAACTACGGCACCTATATTGTCATTGCCTGAAGGGAATGATGATTTTGTGATTTATTGTGACGCATCAAAGTAAGGTCTCGGTTGTGTATTAATGCAACGGACGAAGGTGATTGCTTATGCGTCTAGACAATTGAAGATTCACGAACAAAATTATACGACGCATGATTTGGAATTAGGCGCGGTTGTTTTTGCATTAAAGACTTGGAGGCACTACTTATATGGGGTCAAAAGTATTATATATACCGACCACAAAAGTCTTCAACACATATTTAATCAGAAACAACTGAATATGAGGCAGCGTAGGTGGATTGAATTATTGAATGATTACGACTTTGAGATTCGTTACCACCGGGGAAGGCAAATGTGGTAGCCGATGCCTTGAGCAGGAAGGACAGAGAACCCATTCGAGTAAAATCTATGAATATAATGATTCACAATAACCTTACTACTCAAATAAAGGAGGCGCAACAAGGAGTTTTAAAAGAGAGAAATTTAAAGGATGAAATACCCAGAGGATCGGAGAAGCATCTTAATATTCGGGAAGACGGAACCCGGTATAGGGCTGAAAGGATTTGGGTACCAAAATTTGGAGATATGAGAGAAATGGTACTTAGAGAAGCTCATAAAACCAGATACTCAATACATCCTGGAACGGGGAAGATGTACAAGGATCTCAAGAAACATTTTTTGGTGGCCGGGTATGAAAGCTGATGTTGCTAAATACGTAGGAGAATGTTTGACGTGTTCTAAGGTCAAAGCTGAGCATCAGAAACCATCAGGTCTACTTCAACAACCCGAAATCCCAGAATGGAAATGGGAAAACATTACCATGGATTTCATCACTAAATTGCCAAGGACTGCAAGTGGTTTTGATACTATTTGGGTAATAGTTGATCGTCTCACCAAATCAGCACACTTCCTGCCAATAAGAGAAGATGACAAGATGGAGAAGTTAGCACGACTGTATTTGAAGGAAGTCATCTCCAGACATGGAATACCAATCTCTATTATCTCTGATAGGGATGGCAGATTTATTTCAAGATTCTGGCAGACATTACAGCAAGCATTAGGAACTCGTCTAGACATGAGTACTGCCTATCATCCACAAACTGATGGGCAGAGCGAAAGGACGATACAAACGCTTGAAGACATGCTACGAGCATGTGTTATTGATTTCGGAAACAGTTGGGATCGACATTTACCGTTAGCAGAATTTTCCTACAACAACAGCTACCATTCAAGCATTGAGATGGCGCCGTTTGAAGCACTTTATGGTAGAAAGTGCAGGTCTCCGATTTGTTGGAGTGAAGTGGGGGATAGACAGATTACGGGTCCGGAGATTATACAAGAAACTACCGAGAAGATCATCCAAATTCAACAACGATTGAAAACCGCCCAAAGTCGACAAAAGAGCTACGCTGACATTAAAAGAAAAGATATAGAATTTGAAATTGGAGAGATGGTCATGCTTAAAGTTGCACCTTGGAAAGGCGTTGTTCGATTTGGTAAACGAGGGAAATTAAATCCAAGGTATATTGGACCTTTCAAGATTATTGATCGTGTCGGACCAGTAGCTTACCGACTTGAGTTACCTCAACAACTCGCGGCTGTACATAACACTTTCCACGTCTCGAATTTGAAGAAATGTTTTGCTAAAGAAGATCTCACTATTCCGTTAGATGAAATCCAAATCAACGAAAAACTTCAATTCATCGAAGAACCCGTCGAAATAATGGATCGTGAGGTTAAAAGAGTTAAGCAAAACAAGATACCAATTGTTAAGGTTCGATGGAATGCTCGTAGAGGACCCGAGTTCACCTGGGAGCGTGAAGATCAGATGAAGAAGAAATACCCGCATCTATTTCCAGAAGATTCGTCAACACCTTCAACAGCTTAAAATTTCGGGACAAAATTTATTTAACGGGTAGGTACTGTAGTGACCCGAACTTTTCCATGTTTATATATATTAATTGAGATTGATAATTACAT
Organism: Rutidosis leptorrhynchoides; assembly: GCF_046630445.1. Lineage (NCBI taxonomy): Eukaryota > Viridiplantae > Streptophyta > Magnoliopsida > Asterales > Asteraceae > Rutidosis > Rutidosis leptorrhynchoides. Next base: position 209,636,891 of record NC_092340.1, read on the forward strand.
GATTAAATGTTTCCAACATGTTAAGCAATCAAACTTGTTAAGACTTGATTAATTGAAATATGTTTCACATAGACAATTGACCACCCAAGTTGACCGGTGATTCACGAACGTTAAAACTTGTAAAAACTATATGATGACATATATATGGATATATATATAGTTAACATGATACTATGATAAGTAAACATATCATTAAGTATATTAACAATGAACTACATATGTAAAAACAAGACTACTAACTTAATGATTTTTAAACGAGACATATATGTAATGATTATCGTTGTAAAGACATTTAATGTATATATATCATATTAAGAGATATTCATACATGATAATATAATAATTTAAAATCTCATTTGATATTATAAACATTGGGTTAACAACATTTAACAAGATCGTTAACCTAAAGGTTTCAAAACAACACTTACATGTAACGACTAACGATGACTTAACGACTCAGTTAAAATGTATATACATGTAGTGTTTTAATATGTATTTATACACTTTTGAAAGACTTCAATACACTTATCAAAATACTTCTACTTAACAAAAATGCTTACAATTACATCCTCGTTCAGTTTCATCAACAATTCTACTCGTATGCACCCGTATTCGTACTCGTACAATACACAGCTTTTAGATGTATGTACTATTGGTATATACACTCCAATGATCAGCTCTTAGCAGCCCATGTGAGTCACCTAACACATGTGGGAACCATCATTTGGCAACTAGCATGAAATATCTCATAAAATTACAAAAATATGAGTAATCATTCATGACTTATTTACATGAAAACAAAATTACATATCGTTTATATCTAATCCATACACCAACGACCAAAAACACCTACAAACACTTTCATTCTTCAATTTTATTCATCTAATTGATCCCTCTCAAGTTCTATCTTCAAGTTCTAAGTGTTCTTCATAAATTCTACAAGTTCTAGTTACATAAAATCAAGAATACTTCCAAGTTTGCTAGCTCACTTCCAATCTTGTAAGGTGATCATCCAACCTCAAGAAATCTTTGTTTCTTACAGTAGGTTATCATTCTAATACAAGGTAATAATCATATTCAAACTTTGGTTCAATTTCTATAACTATAACAATCTTATTTCAAGTGATGATCTTACTTGAACTTGTTTTCGTATCATGATTCTGCTTCAAGAACTTCGAGCCATCCAAGGATCCGTTGAAGCTAGATCCATTTTTCTCTTTTCCAGTAGGTTTATCCAAGGAACTTAAGGTAGTAATGATGTTCATAACATCATTCGATTCATACATATAAAGCTATCTTATTCGAAGGTTTAAACTTGTAATCACTAGAACATAGTTTAGTTAATTCTAAACTTGTTCGCAAACAAAAGTTAATCCTTCTAACTTGACTTTTAAAATCAACTAAACACATGTTATATATCTATATGATATGCTAACTTAATGATTTAAAACCTGGAAACACGAAAAACACCGTAAAACCGGATTTACGCCGTCGTAGTAACACCGCGGGCTGTTTTGGGTTAGTTAATTAAAAACTATGATAAACTTTGATTTAAAAGTTGTTATTCTGAGAAAAGGATTTTTATTATGAACATGAAACTATATCCAAAAATTATGGTTAAACTCAAAGTGGAAGTATGTTTTCTAAAATGGTCATCTAGACGTCGTTCTTTCGACTGAAATGACTACCTTTACAAAAACGACTTGTAACTTATTTTTCCGACAATAAACCTATACTTTTTCTATTTAGATTCATAAAATAGAGTTCAATATGAAACCATAGCAATTTGATTCACTCAAAACGGATTTAAAATGAAGAAGTTATGGGTAAAACAAGATTGGATAATTTTTCTCATTTTAGCTACGTGAAAATTGGTAACAAATCTATTCCAACCATAACTTAATCAACTTGTAGTGTATATTATGTAATCTTGAGATACCATAGACACGTATACAATGCTTCGACCTATCATGTCGACGCATCTATATATATTTCGGAACAACCATAGACACTCTATATGTGAATGTTGGAGTTAGCTATACAGGGTTGAGGTTGATTCCAAAATATATATAGTTTGAGTTGTGATCAATACTGAGATACGTATACACTGGGTCGTGGATTGATTCAAGATAATATTTATCGATTTATTTCTGTACATCTAACTGTGGACAACTAGTTGTAGGTTACTAACGAGGACAGCTGACTTAATAAACTTAAAACATCAAAATATATTAAAAGTGTTGTAAATATATTTTGAACATACTTTGATATATATGTATATATTGTTATAGGTTCGTGAATTAACCAGTGGCCAAGTCTTACTTCCCGACGAAGTAAAAATCTGTGAAAGTGAGTTATAGTCCCACTTTTAAAAATCTAATATTTTTGGGATGAGAATACATGCAGGTTTTATAAATGATTTACAAAATAGACACAAGTACGTGAAACTACATTCTATGGTTGAATTATCGAAATCGAATATGCCCCTTTTTATTAAGTCTGGTAATCTAAGAATTAGGGAACAGACACCCTAATTGACGCGAATCCTAAAGATAGATCTATTGGGCCTAACAAACCCCATCCAAAGTACCGGATGCTTTAGTACTTCGAAATTTATATCATATCCGAAGGGTGTCCCGGAATGATGGGGATATTCTTATATATGCATCTTGTTAATATCGGTTACCAGGTGTTCACCATATGAATGATTTTTATCTCTATGTATGGGATGTGTATTGAAATATGAAATCTTGTGGTCTATTATTATGATTTGATATATATAGGTTAAACCTATAACTCACCAACATTTTTGTTGACGTTTTAAGCATGTTTATTCTCAGGTGATTATTAAGAGCTTCCGCTGTCGCATACTTAAATAAGGATGAGATTTGGAGTCCATGCTTGTATGATATTGTGTAAAAACTGCATTCAAGAAACTTATTTTGTTGTAACATATTTGTATTGTAAACCATTATGTAATGGTCGTGTGTAAACAGGATATTTTAGATTATCATTATTTGATAATCTACGTAAAGCTTTTTAAACCTTTATTGATGAAATAAAGGTTATGGTTTGTTTTAAAATGAATGCAGTCTTTGAAAAACGTCTCATATAGAGGTCAAAACCTCGCAACGAAATCAATTAATATGGAACGTTTTTAATCAATAAGAACGGGACATTTCACAAAACATATCATATTTATTCGCATTAGAACTTTCGAATACTTTTACAAGTGAGTATTCTTAAAATTTTAACAAGCGTGATCAAGACTTGCAAAAAATTAAAAATAAGGACACTTAATAAGTATTTCAGCCATGTGTATTGAATATAATTTTCGCGATTTTTTACATATACAATTGTTAATTTCCGCAAAACTATGCATAATATCGCTTTAAAAGGACAGCATGCCATGCATTAGGCAAAGTTCGCCCTTCCACGTCCGCGAGCTTATATGAGCCTGCCGCATTAATTGCCACAATTTGATAAGGGCCTTCCCAATTAGGACCCAATTTGCCTAGCTTTTCTGCTCTGCTTGCCTCATTATTACGCAACACCCATTCACCTATAGCGAATGATAAAGCTCGCACTCTTTTATTATAATACTTAGCAATTTGCTGTTTATTATTCGCTTCTCTGATAGCAGCTATTAATCTCCGCTCTTTTATAAAATTGAGATTTTCGCACAACGCAGCATCATTTGCTTCTTCATCAAAGTTAGCGATTCAATGCGTTGGTACTAAAATTTCAGCGGGGATTACTGCCTCAGAGCCATAAACCAGGCTAAATGGTGTTTCACCTGTACTCTTTTTGAAAGTTGTACAATGTGCCCATAAGACATTGGGTAATTCATCTACCCAACCAGTTCGCCTTTCGCACAACCTCTTTTTTATTCCACTTACAATATCGCGATTTGTTATCTCGCATAAACCATTAGCTTGCGGGTGCGCTACTGACGTGAACTTTTGTATTATGTTTAAGTCAGTGCACCACGTCTTAAATGGATCTTTCGCTATTTGTGCGCCATTATCGCTAACCAATTCTCGCGGAATACCAAATCTGCACACAATGTATTCCCACACAAAATTTCGCACCTGCACACCAGTGATTGTGCGAACCGCTTTCGCTTCAACCCATTTAGTAAAATAATCAATTGCAATGATTAGGAATTTAACATTGCCAGGTCCTGCAGGAAATGGGCCCACAATGTCAATGGCCCATTTACTAAACGGCCATGGCGAATTAACATGGATCATATCATGCCGCGGCATTCGATTCTGCGGAGCATGCCTTTGGCAACTTTTACAGCGTTTAACAATTTTTGCCACATCGCGGTATAGGGACGGCCAAAAGTATCCCATCCGCATAATTTTCGCAGCAATAGTCTTGTATCCTGAATGTAGAGCACAAGTACCATTATGCACTTCTTCAACAAGCATTTCCGCCTCAATTGGTCCAACACACCGCATCATCGGTCCGCAGTACGATTTGCGATATAAGACATCATCTTGTATGAGATACATCGGCGTTCGCTCTCGCACTAAACGAGCTTCGCGACTATCCTCTGGCAAAATATCATTGCGAATATATTGCAGGATTGGTTCCATCCAATTTGGCTGCTGAAATGTCCCGTTCTTATTGATTAAAAACGTTCCATATTAATTGATTTCGTTGCGAGGTTTTGACCTCTATATGAGACGTTTTTCAAAGACTGCATTCATTTTAAAACAAACCATAACCTTTATTTCATCAATAAAGGTTTAAAAAGCTTTACGTAGATTATCAAATAATGATAATCTAAAATATCCTGTTTACACGACCATTACATAATGGTTTACAATACAAATATGTTATAACAAAATAAGTTTCTTGAATGCAGTTTTTACACAATATCATACAAGCATGGACTCCAAATCTCGTCCTTATTTAAGTATGCGACAGCGGAAGCTCTTAATAATCACCTGAGAATAAACATGCTTAAAACGTCAACAAAAATGTTGGTGAGTTATAGGTTTAACCTATATATATCAAATCATAATAATAGACCACAAGATTTCATATTTCAATACACATCCCATACATAGAGATAAAAATCATTCATATGGTGAACACCTGGTAACCGACATTTACAAGATGCATATATAAGAATATCCCCATCATTCCGGGACACCCTTCGGATATGATATAAATTTCGAAGTACTAAAGCATCCGGTACTTTGGATGGGGTTTGTTAGGCCCAATAGATCTATCTTTAGGATTCGCGTCAATTAGGGTGTCTGTTCCCTAATTCTTAGATTACCAGACTTAATAAAAAGGGGCATATTCGATTTCGATAATTCAACCATAGAATGTAGTTTCATGTACTTGTGTCTATTTTGTAAATCATTTATAAAACCTGCATGTATTCTCATCCCAAAAATATTAGATTTTAAAAGTGGGACTATAACTCACTTTCACAGATTTTTACTTCGTCGGGAAGTAAGACTTGGCCACTGGTTGATTCACGAACCTATAACAATATATACATATATATCAAAGTATGTTCAAAATATATTTACAACACTTTTAATATATTTTGATGTTTTAAGTTTATTAAGTCAGCTGTCCTCGTTAGTAACCTACAACTAGTTGTCCACAGTTAGATGTATAGAAATAAATCGATAAATATTATCTTGAATCAATCCACGACCCAGTGTATACGTATCTCAGTATTGATCACAACTCAAACTATATATATTTTGGAATCAACCTCAACCCTGTATAGCTAACTCCAACATTCACATATAGAGTGTCTATGGTTGTTCCGAAATATATATAGATGTGTCGACATGATAGGTCGAAACATTGTATACGTGTCTATGGTATCTCAAGATTACATAATATACAATACAAGTTGATTAAGTTATGGTTGGAATAGATTTGTTACCAATTTTCACGTAGCTAAAATGAGAAAAATTATCCAATCTTGTTTTACCCATAACTTCTTCATTTTAAATCCGTTTTGAGTGAATCAAATTGCTATGGTTTCATATTGAACTCTATTTTATGAATCTAAACAGAAAAGTATAGGTTTATAGTCGGAAAAATAAGTTACAAGTCGTTTTTGTAAAGGTAGTCATTTCAGTCGAAAGAACGACGTCTAGATGACCATTTTAGAAAACATACTTCCACTTCGAGTTTAACCATAATTTTTGGATATAGTTTCATGTTCATAATAAAAATCATTTTCTCAGAATTACAACTTTTAAATCAAAGTTTATCATAGTTTTTAATTAACTAACCCAAAACAGCCCGCGGTGTTACTACGACGGCGTAAATCCAGTTTTACGGTGTTTTTCGTGTTTCCAGGTTTTAAATCATTAAGTTAGCATATCATATAGATATAGAACATGTGTTTAGTTTATTTTAAAAGTCAAGTTAGAAGGATTAACTTTTGTTTGCGAACAAGTTTAGAATTAACTAAACTATGTTCTAGTGATTACAAGTTTAAACCTTCGAATAAGATAGCTTTATATGTATGAATCGAATGATGTTATGAACATCATTACTACCTTAAGTTCCTTGGATAAACCTACTGGAAAAGTTAAAAATGGATCTAGCTTCAACGGATCCTTGGATGGCTCGAAGTTCTTGAAGCAGAATCATGACACGAAAACAAGTTCAAGTAAGATCATCACTTGAAATAAGATTGTTATAGTTATAGAAATTGAACCAAAGTTTGAATATGATTATTACCTTGTATTAGAATGATAACCTACTGTAAGAAACAAAGATTTCTTGAGGTTGGATGATCACCTTACAAGATTGGAAGTGAGCTAGCAAACTTGAAAGTATTCTTGATTTTATGAAACTAGAACTTTTGGAATTTATGAAGAACACTTAGAACTTGAAGATAGAACTTAAGAGAGATCAATTAGATGAAGAAAATTGAAGAATGAAAGTGTTTGTAGGTGTTTTTGGTCGTTGGTGTATGGATTAGATATAAAGGATATGTTATTTTGTTTTCATGTAAATAAGTCATGAATGATTACTCATATTTTTGTAATTTTATGAGATATTTCATGCTAGTTGCCAAATGATGGTTCTCACATGTGTTAGGTGACTCACATGGGCTGCTAAGAGCTGATCATTGGAGTGTATATACCAATAGTACATACATCTAAAAGCTGTGTATTGTACGAGTACGAATACGGGTGCATACGAGTAGAATTGTTGATGAAACTGAACGAGGATGTAATTGTAAGCATTTTTGTTAAGTAGAAGTATTTTGATAAGTGTCTTGAAGTCTTTCAAAAGTGTATGAATACATATTAAAACACTACATGTATATACATTTTAACTGAGTCGTTAAGTCATCGTTAGTCGTTACATGTAAATGTTATTTTGAAACCTTTAGGTTAACGATCTTGTTAAATGTTGTTAACCCAATGTTTATAATATCAAAAGAGATTTTAAATTATTATATTATCATGATATTATGATTTACAAATATCTCTTAATATGATATATATACATTAAATGTCGTTACAACGTCTCGTTTCAAAATCATTAAGTTAGTAGTCTTGTTTTTACATATGTAGTTCATTGTTAATATAATTAATGATATGTTTACTTATCATAATATCATGTTAACTATATATATAACCATATATATGTCATCATATAGTTTTTACAAGTTTTAACGTTCGTGAATCACCGGTCAACTTGGGTGGTCAATTGTCTTTATGAAACCTATTTCAATTAATCAAGTCTTAACAAGTTTGATTGCTTAACATGTTAGAAACATTTAATCATGTAAATATCAATCTCAATTAATATATATAAACATGGAAAAGTTCGGGTCACTACAGCTGCGCCTCTGTAACAGATGCTACCATTAAATCACTATCAATTGACTTATTTGGCAATTCCTCAACCCATACTTGTTTTTGATAATGCGAAAATGTTAGAGCGGCTAATTTGCTCAAAGCATCTGCCTTTTTGTTTTGACTTCTAGACTTGCGCGAGTTCAAAGTATTCGAACCGCGCAGTAGTTCTTTTAGCAGTTGCAAGTACTTCTGCATAGAAGGATCATGCGCTTCAAAAGATCCACTAAACTGTAAATGCACGCAACTTAACAATATTCATTTTTTGCGCGATATTTAAGCCTGCAAGCAATGCTTCATATTCTGCCTCATTGTTTGTCACATCAAAATTAAACCGCAGTGCGTAAGTGTGTTCTTCGCCGTTAGAACTTACCAAAACTAAACCCGCACCTGCACCTTCCGCACAAGAAGCACCATCAGTATATAACTCCCAAGTTTCATTAACTGCTGGTTTTAGCGCGGTTCGCTCATTAATTACTTCCAACTCTCCAGACAGCTCTGCGAGATAATCTGCCATAACTTGACCTTTTTCCGCACTTAGGATATTTGATAGGCACCCAACTCCACTGCCCATAATGCGAGTCTATCGGAAATCTCCGGTTTTGTTAAGACTTGCCTGATTGGCAGATTGGTTAGCACATGCACTGTATGCCCCTGAAAATATCTACGTAGCCTTCGCGTTGTTAAAATGAGCGCATATACAAACTTTTCGATCGGCGCATAGTTTATTTCGCTTCCCGTAAGAGCTTTGCTAACAAAATACACTGGCTTTTGTATTTTGTTCCTTTCCGCTATCAAGACTGAGCCAAACGCTTCATTTGCTACTGAAATATATAGATAGAGAATTTCGCCATGAATTGGCGCTGTTAGTGTAGGCAAAGTTTTCAACAAGTTTTTCATCTCTTGAAACGCAGAATCTGCTTCAGCGGTCCAAACAAAATTCTTCTGCTTCAAGCAACCTTTTAAAGTTTTGAAAAATGGCAATTGTCGCTCAGCAACTTTAGACAAAAAATGCGTTAGGGCGGCCAATTTTCCTGTTAAACTTTGTACTTCCTTAACCGTGTTTGGCGCGGTCATATTTTCGATAGCCGCGATCTTTTTTGGATTAGCTTGAATACCTTGTTCCGTAACAAGATATCCTAAAAACTTTCCTTCAGTTTCGCCGAAACTGCATTTCAGCGGATTGAGCTTCATGTTTATCTCACGCAGTTTATCAAATGTTTCGCGCATATCTTCAACGATTCGCTCTTGCGTTGTACTTTTGATGACTAAATCATCGACATAGGCCTCAAGATTACGCCCTATTTGCTTATCAAACGCGGTGTCAATCAAGCGCTGATATGTCGCACCCGCATTGATTAGTCCAAAAGGCATCATTATATAACAATATATGCCTTTGCCTGTGTGAAACGCGGTTTTATCTGCGTCCTCTTGCGCCATAGGGATTTGATGATAACCTCTTGCCGCATCCAGAAAACATTTATATGGAAATGCATGCAAAGATTCCACCTTTAAATCAATTTCTGGCAGCGGATAATTATCTTTGGTGCACGCTTTATTCAGATCTTTGTAGTCAATACACATTCGCCAGGAATTATCTGGTTTTTTCACCAATACTGGATTCGCGATCCATGACTGATATTGTACTTCGCGCAAAATTCCAGCTCGGACTAATTTTGTGACTTCTTCGCACAACCATTTGACGCGATCTGGGGCCATACCCCTTCGCTTTTGCACTACTGGTTTTAGAGCTGGATTTACATTTAGCTTGTGTTCCGCAATGTGACGCGGAACACCGGTCATATCGTTTTCGCACCAGGCAAAAACATCCATATATTCATCAAGTAATTGCACAATTTGCTTTCGAGTATTCGCACTAAGATTGCTACCTACTTTGATTTTCTGTTCTGGATATGCAGGATTAACTATTTCCATGCTATCCTCCTTATCCGCAGTATCCTCAGGTTTCTGACCTGCGGTTTTTACATTGACAGCCGCGCAAATAGGCACTATGCTCGCTGAACATATTGCGGCGATTCCTTTATATGTTGGAAATTTAATCATGCCATGAATTGTGGACGGTACAATTCCAAATTTTCTTATAGCGGTCCTTCCTAGCAACATGTTATAGCGAGAAGAAGCTCGCATAACATAGAAATCTAGCCGTGCTTGTCGCGCTAAAGCATTATCATTTACATCGGCTAGCTCGATGTTCAGCGAAAAGACACCGATTGGTAGCGAAAATTCTCCTGCAAAACCGGTTAGCGAAACCGCAGTCATTTGCAGATTTGCTTTAATATCCTCTGGCAACTGAGCGAAACATTGTTCGTAAATAATATCAACGCTACTACCATTATCAACATGAACTTTCATCACTGTGATATTAGCGTCCGCAATTTTACACGATACTATTATCGGCATTTCAAAAAAATCGTCGCTCTGCATTTTTGGAAAGCTAATTGGCGCTGATTGCCAATTATGATACATTTTGGCAGATTTTCGCTTCTTTCCTTTTTTTTGGACATTCATTCGCATAGTGGCCATGTTATCACTATTATCGCCAATGTTATTCATTATTTACTGCCAATTTGAAAACACGCACCTGCAAATCATCGCAACAAAAACACGATTGAAATTAAACCGCCTAATTAATTGTTTAACAGCGTAAAACAAAAATTTTCAGTTTAATTCGTAAAACGTGTCCCACGGATGGCGCCAATTGATCAATCCTTAATTAATGATGTTGCTTAATTACGAATTGAGTGCAATAAGATTATAATGGAGGATGGGATGTTCGATGATTATTTTGGGCCCCGATGATCGTTTTTCACTTTAACTATCAAGTGATCAACCACCCCGACCCGGTCTTCGTTATCGATTAGCATGATTCACCTTAACTCAATGTAAGAAGTGTGACGACCCGGAAATTTCCGACCAAATTAAAACTTAATCTTTATATGTTCCAACACAATAAGCAAAGCCTGTAATGTTGAATCTCGAAATGTTTGAACTATTTATATAGATTCATTTAACCTGTGACTATTTCCGACGATTCACGAACAATTGTGTGTAAATAAATATGTAAATATATATACATGTATAAATATAAGAGTGCATATTAAGTTGTATTAATAAAATACAAAATAATCATTTGAATTGAAAATGTAAAATAATGTACAAGATAATTAAGATTAAAATTTATTTATGATTTAAACGAATTCTTATTTTTATTTATTATCATTTTTATGATATTATTTAGTTATTTTATTAGAATTATTATTAATATTATTAGGGTATTTACTATTAATATTTATTAAAAATAAAAATAGGGAATCCCATTATGTTAGAAGTAACTATCAATTTTTTTTCTTTTTCTTCACATGAAAATAATTTACGTACTTCATGTCTCCAGTTTGTTACAAGTCTACTTCACAAATCAATTGGAAATCAATTTAACTGTTAAATCATGTACCTAATCACTCTATATAAGTTACAAACTGCAATTTGAGTTGAAAACCAAGAAAACCCAGAAAATAAGCTCGACACTCTGTACATTCATCTTTTTCACCATATTTTGATTTAGAACAAATTTTCAAAATGTAATAATGCAGTCATGTTAGGAATCGTCTATCTAAACTATCTGTAAGTTTTCAATCCTCAATTCTTTCTATTAATTTCTAATTTGAGAGTCAAAGTTTTGGTTTTCAAAGTCAACTAAGTGTTCTTGAATCAAATTCGAGTTTGTTTTGATATCTCAAGTTAATTTGATGATCCATAAAGATTATAGGAATGATTTACAACACAATTCATGTTGTAATCATAACCTATAACACTCTTAATCAAAAAATCAATTTTTGAGTTCTTGAGTTCTTCACAGTGATATACACTAACGTGAATTCGAAACAAATTTCAAAAACTAAAAATGTAGAGTTGTTAGGAATCATTTACTTAAACTTCCTGCAAAATCTCAAGTTCCAATTCTTGATAACGAATTCGAATTTGCGAGTCAAAGTTAAATTGTCAAAAGTCAACTGTTTTGTTCTTGGAGAAATTAGAGCTTGTTTTGATGTTTTAAGTTCAATTGACGATTTCAATAGTTTTTAGGAATGATTTGAAACATATTTCATGTTGTAAAGATTGTCCAAAACGAACTCAAAATTGAAAACAAATTTTTTTTTTTTCTTGGCTACCAGCAAGCAGTAGAATTTTTTTGTTTTTTTTCTCATTTTTTTTATATCATGAACACATTTTTATTTTTTGTTTCATGTTTGTTTAGAAGTCCTAAAACCATTTTGATGATTGACTATTAAGAATGAAGTTGTTTGATTGTTTAGATTTTGGTGAAGAAGATGAAGTGGGTTGAAACATGTAATAGATAAGTATTTGGGTTTGTATTATAAATCAGAAAAACTGAAATGGAGGAATGGTTAAGGGTGTTGATGAGTGAACGAGAGGTCTCGGGTTCGAGCCCGGCTTGGTGCAATTTTTTTAAAACTGACTCCTAAGGTAGTTTTATACTTTTAAAAATTATTATTATTATTAATATTATTATTATTATCCTTAGGTATTTCTACAATTATTAATTTTACAAAACAAAAGATATATATGTAAATATATTATTACATAAAATATACTAATATTACATAAAATTATGTTTCAACTAATATTATTGATATAACATTAATTAAATATCAAATAAGTATCATAATATATTATAAGAATAATTAATACATAACAAATATATAAACTTAATTGATTTATACTATAATGTGTTAATACTTGATATAGGTTCGTGAATCCGAGGCCAACCCTGCATTGTTCAATGTCGTCATATGTATTTTTGCTACAAAATACAGTATTGTGAGTTTCTTTTACCTTTTTACCCGTTATATTTTTGGGCTGAGAATACATGCGCAACTTTTATAACTATTTTACGAAATAGACAAAAGTAATCGAAATTACGTTCTATGGTTGAATGATCGAAACTGAATATGCCCATTTTTATTAAGTCTGGTAATCTAAGAATTAGGGAACAGACACCCTAATTGACGCGAACTCTAAAGATAGATCTATCGGGCCCAACAAGCCCCATCCAAAGTACCGGATGCTTTAGTACTTCGAAATTTATATCATGTCCGAAGGAGGATCCCGGAATGATGGGGATATTCTTATATGCATATTGTGAATGTCGGTTACCAGGTGTTTGTAACATCCCGCCTTTTTCCGTTTAACTATTTAAAGTCCGTTATATGATTATGACATCCCTCGTTAATACGCGTTTTAAAATATCTCGTTTAGGTAATTCACGCACCCGCAACCGAACTAGAGGGACCATTGTTGCCAAGAGAGCAAAGAGGTGACTAGGTCAACTAGTCAACCCTTCACTCTCATCCATTCATTTATTTCCTTTTCTTTTTCCATTTTCTCAAATACTTTCACCAAATCTCTCAAACACCACTTCAAGGATTCATCATCTAAATCAAATCGAGCAAGCATCCATCTAAACAAATTACATATTCGGAATCCTCTCATCTTCCTCTTCGATTCCATACCGATTTCATCAAGTTTGGGTAACTTTCTAAAATCACTAGATTTTGTGTTCTTGATGTTTTTAACTTATAAAGATGTTAATTAGTGTCTATGGCTCAAGTCTAACATGATTATATGATTTATATGCTCGATTTCGTTATTTGAAGTAACTAGCTTAAATATGAACTTTGGTGTGTTTGATTTGGTAATTTGGTTGCTTAAATGTTGTTGTTATGGTAAAGCGCAAGTATTAAATGTGTTACTAGTAGCACTAGCTTCAATTTGATGTGTAGGTTGTTTTAGAAAACTTCATAAACTTGATTATTGGTTTTGGTGGATTTGGGTTAGGGTTTGATGAACTTGAAATGAACTTTTGATGCTTTGAATGACATGAAATGTCATTTGTAAGTGTTAGGTTGTATTGTATGCTTGATCACCTTCGAAACGGCATATCATTCATGTAAATTGGTTGCCGAATCATCGAATTTCATTTATGAACTTGAGTGCATTTAATGAGGAGCTTTGAATGTGGTTTTGGTTGTTGTAAAAGTAAATGTGATGGATGAAATGTGTTTAGTTGTTTTCCTTGTCAAAATACCTTTCCGATGATATAAGATACATGCTTTGGTTGTTTGCGGGTCATAAATGGTGATTGTTTGAAGTTAGGTTCGTGCACAAAACTTAAAAACTGCCAGTTTTCTCTGCACAGGTAATGGCGCGGCAGGCCATATACCCGCGCGGCGCGCCAAAGTGGTCTGTCCAGCTTTGTCGATTTTCGAATAATGTTTGCTATGCTACGCACCTCCGATTCACATGTAACTTGTTCTAATATGCTCATATATGATTAAAAACCTCAGAAAAATAGTTCGGGACCTGACCCGAACGTGTTGACTTTTTCGTTGACTTTGACCGACCAAAGTTTGACTTTTTGTCAAACTTAACCAAATGATTATGCAACCTTCCTAACTTGTTTCTATACTTGTATTTTGCATGAAACTTGACAATTTGATTTCACATGCTACATAATCGAGTCGTAACGAGCCATAGGACTAATTGAACATCTTTGACCTATCGTGTTTACCGTTATTGATATGACCTATTTTTTTAGGTCAAGACTAGCACTATCCTTCGCACACGTTATTTTGTGAAGTACTTTTCGTACGTGCACTCAAGGTGAGATCATAGTCCCATCTTTCAAACAACTTTTATGCTTTAAACTATGGGATGAGAAACATATACGTATCATACTTTTATACATTGAACACAAGTACGAAAACGAACATTCCACGTACGGGTTTGAACAAAAATCCTCAATTCAATTATCATTAGTTACACTTGCAGGGTGTAAACGTGAACTTATATTATGTGATCACATGGGCTTGACGAGCCTCATTCGGACGGTTCGCTACCGTTAGCGGATGAAATATATTTTCGGGTCTAGTGTATGTTCTAACACTACGCAAAGGGTGCAAAACAGTTAAGTTTGATAATTGGGTGCCCGCGAAACAAATAACAACTTTGGAATGCAAATGATTTTGATATTCATATTATATTAAATCTTGTGGTTCAAATGCAACGTTTACTAAAACACCTATGATTTCACCAACGTTTTCGTTGACAGTTTTCTATATGTTTTCTCAGGTCCTTGAAAGCTACTTGATACATGCTTCCGCACTCTTTTTGATACTTGCTTGGATGTCGAGTATACATGCATAGTTGGAGCGTCTTTTGACTACTTTAAATTGTGTCGCATAGGTTTCATTCGTACGTTAAACATTGTAATGTAACTAGTCTTTGAACTACATTTGTAAACTTGAAACATCCTTTTACTTATGAAATAGATGCGACATATTTTGGTCAAACGTCATGATAAAGACTTATGACCACGCAACGGGACCGAAGTAGTCGGCGCCGTCAAACATGATTTGGTCGGGTCACTACAGATGGTATCAGAGCGTTGGTTGTAGGGATTTAGAGTTCATTGGTGTCAACCCCGAGTCATAGGGTACATTGGTGAGTCTAGACTACAACCGGCATATAGACTTGAAGTAGGAATTACTTGACTACTTGTGCATTATACTCGAACTCGTCTATCACATCAAATTCTTATTCAATCTTAATCTCACGTTACTTAATTTAATTGACGCGCCACCTTGACTATATGAATTAGTGTCAAATGCACATATGAATTAGGGTAATATAATTTCCGGGATTATATTACGGTGACTCATATGAACATTCCGCCATTATGACATAAAGAATTTAAGGCGAGTCAAGGAAAATTTTTCTCTATCCTTATTCCATATCATGGTTAGTTTTGAAGGAACAATGCCTCCTCGTCATGTGCCACGCCATGAGACTCCCGAACAAGCTCTACAACGAATGATAGCCACCGCCGTGGAAGCGGCCATGGCCGATCACTCCTCCAACAATAACAACAACCACAACAACAACAACAATGGAGCCGGTAACTCAAACGAAGGGTGCTCCTACAAATCCTTCATGGGGTGCAAACCTCACACTTTTGATGGAACCGGGGGACCGGTCGTGCTCACCCGATAGTTTGAGCAAACGGAAGCCGTCTTTAGCATAAGCGGTTGTTGAGACCAAGACAAGGTCAAATACTCCACTCACACCTTCGCCGGTGTCGCTCTTACATGGTGGAATACTTATGTACAATCGGTGGGTACCGATGAAGCTCACGCCCTCTCTTGGGCCGATTTAAGGGAAAAGATGATCATCGAATATTTCCCTCGCGAAGAAACCCGAAAGCTCGAACAAGAGCTAAGAACCTTAGAGGCGGTTGGAAACGATCTCAAGGCCTATAATCAACGATTCGCCGAACTATCCTTGATGTGTCCTAACCTCGTGAACCCCGAGTCTCAAAGGGTCGAACTTTATATGTATGGTCTTCCAAAGAGCATCAAACAAGGGGTGATGTCATCCAAACCCGCTAACCTACAACAAGCATTGAACATGGCCCGCCAATTGATCGAAACGGTTGACGAAATCGTAGTTCCGGCACCTAAGGCCGAGGATAAATCGGGCGGCAACAAAAGAAAGTGGGAACCCTCCCAATCAAGCAACAACAACTTTACTAAGAAGCCTTACACCTCCGACGCCAAGAAAAGTTATGGCGGAAATAAACCCTTTTGCAACAAATGCCACAAGCACCACTATGGTGAATGTAGCAATCTATTTTGCCACCGGTGCCAAAGGGGTGGTCATGTGGCCAACGATTTTAGAAGTGCCGCCCCCGTCGCTCAAAAGGTGCCCAATGCACCAAAACCGGGTACTTGTTATGAATGTGGCCAAACGGGACATTTTAGAAATGCATGTCCGAGGAAGAAAGCCAACCCCAACACACGCGGCCGAGCTTTCAACATCAACACCGAGGAAGCCCGAGATGACAATGAATTAGTCACGGGTACGTTTCTCCTCAACAACACTTATGTTACTTATTTATTCGATTCGGGTGCCGATAAGAGTTTTGTATCCAAGACTTTGACTCATTCTTTAAACACTCCACCACTTCCACTAGATACCACTTATACCATTGAAGTGGCCAACGGGAAACTATTGAGTGCCGACACATATTACCGGCGGTGTACGTTAAACATTTTGGGTAATGAGTTTGAAATTGACTTGATACCCATGTGTGACGACCCCGTCAAAACACTTAACGGTTTCGTCAGTTGGTCCCACAGCTTGATCGGACTTAAATGAATTAAATAAACAAAGTTGCATTCTTTTATTTCAAAAGTTTTCCCAAAAAGGAAACAAACCAAAATATGTAGTTTAAAACAACCAAACATATTAAATAACAAAAGTTGACACAAAACATTGTCAACAACCCACAAGTTTAAATTATCCGAAAATAGAATGCAAACTTAAGTTTCATAATTGTTTCATAAAAATCTGCCCAAATGCATGCAGACTCTTCTAAACACAGCGGAAGCATCACATAAACTCAAGTACCTGTGAAAACATGCAAGTAAACTGTCAACACAAAGGTTGAGTGAATTATAGGTTTAAATAAATAAGTAAACTTTAGACCACAAGATTTAAAAATGTTAGAAAACATTAAACATTATTCCATTATCAATGAGCCACCTGGTAACCACTTAACCCTTTATTTACCCTCGCCAAACACAATAAAAACATACACTTGGACAGTGTATCTACAACAAATTACGAAGTACTAAACATTTCGATTATAAATTGCTAGCGCGACTAGCTCGAAATGGGGTTGTCAAACCCGATAGATCTATCCGTAGGATTCGCGTTCACCGGTAGAAACCAATGATTACAGTTACCAGACTAGGGAATATTTTTGTCCAACTCACAATGAATAATTAAATTTAACTGTTACTTGTGTCTAAACGTAAGTAAAAATGCATGTAATCACATCCCAAAAAGATACAAAACGGTAGAAAAAGGTGGGACTATAACTCACCTTGAATGCGCAGTAGATCAAAGAAACTCAAATAGCGAAATAAACAGCAAGTGACCGCGTACTCAACCTAGAAACACATGTTGGTCAATATCATGTCTAAAAAGACTATGTTGGGTCGTGCCACTACTACAATATTAAGTGTTCAAGTCTTGTACAAAAATTGAACACGTTTTCTACTAAACAGTGTTATATAATTGTGGCCATTCGAGAAGTCATCATCATTTAATTACAATCGTTGTTAGTTTATAATAGTAATTTGACTCAACAAAATTCACCAACCTTGCACCTTATTCTTAATTAAATTAAGAATTAACATTATTTCAAGCACATTATATTAATTATATTAATATTAATTGGGACTCGGTTTAAGTCTTGACATATGACCACATCCCATTCATTCATATCAATATAAATATATATCTAATATACTACTATTAATATTAATTAAGATAATGCGACTTAACAAGTGATAGTATAACTTTAGGTTTATTTGTACCATCACATATTCTAGAGACCAAAACATAATACATATATATATGTATCTA
The DNA here is from genome assembly GCF_046630445.1 of Rutidosis leptorrhynchoides. Taxonomy (NCBI): domain Eukaryota; kingdom Viridiplantae; phylum Streptophyta; class Magnoliopsida; order Asterales; family Asteraceae; genus Rutidosis; species Rutidosis leptorrhynchoides. The sequence goes on from NC_092340.1 coordinate 209,655,283, forward strand.
GAGTGACATGTTTCCGTCTGCAAGTACTAAACGAACAAAGCAAACCATGTATTTTTTTTTTTTTAAATATATATAATATATTTCATTTTTTTTTTTTTTTCATTTCAAAAAGTAAATAGTCTATATATTTTGTAACTAGTAATATACTTCTAATATGTAAACGATGAGACGCTATAAACTTTTAGATCATATTTGATTTGTTTTAATCCCCAAAGTTCATGTACCGTAACCGAAACTAACGGTTTAAACCAATAAATCCTTGTTGAGTTTCGTTTGATTCATTCACATATAGTGGAAGTAGATGACCAAAACATATTAGAACATGTATATATATTTATACATACCTTAGGAAGTTAACATGAAAACTTCTTTAGAAAAAAAATACACCATTTATCAACTTATGGTACATAAACGTTTGAATTGGTTTTGATCTTCAACATATTTTGATTCAAACCTTTTTTTTTTTTTTTTTTTTGTACAAAAAAAATATAAAAGGACGTTAGTAATAAAGAAAAAAAAAAACATCTAAATCCCAACCCATTAATTTAAGTCTCGATAGTTCGCGTATTATAGCCAAAGCTAACGACTTCTTTATTTGATCTAGGTTGGTTTTGATTGGTCTCATTTCTAGATACAAACACTAGATGGTTAATACAACCTATTAATACAAAAATATATAGATTAGTATAACGTTTACCTTGAAATCGAAACCGTACGTATCAAATTTTAGCACGAAACTTCTCGTTCAGGATGCGTATTACACTATGGACGCCTAGATGTTACAACTTCAAGTTTGCATTTAAGTGAGGAGGTATATGACTATGTGAGATATATTTTTTTTGTGATGCAAATATTGAGAGCTAGATGGGTGTTTAGTTTATGCAAGTATTAGGTGTTAAAGTATTAGGTGTTAAATCCCAATCCAAGTGTATAAGTACAATGCAATGGTTGTTTAGGCTTTATCTTTTAGTTCAACTTGTTCATGATATTTGACCAAGAAATTAACTAATGTATAACTAACTCCATGTTGTCTAAATGCCAAATGTTTAGTAGTTGTAGTTCAAGACAACACTAGTATTTATATCTATTATTAATATATACACTCATCACTAACGTATAAATACTTAGAGATATAAAAAGAGAATAAAAAGTACTATCTTTATATTGGCTTTCGTTATATGATTTTATGCTTAAGATGATAAGGATTGCGGAATTGTACTTAGAGTATACAAATACAATGGCCAACATATAATTAAAATTGTACATGCTTATACTACTCCCTACATGAATACGGAGTATATGTTTAATTTTAAAGGAATAGCCGAATAGGGTCAAAATGGGATATTTAGACAGAGTATAGGGTTATGTTTAGAAAGATGATGTACAGTCTCAAAAATCGATGTTATCATCATCTTCTTGAGAGTACTCAAAACCCACTTGCCTCCATTAAAAGAGAAGTCGAATATATAAAATCATTGGTTTGAAAACCGAGACGATTCTTCGAATAAAACTTATACGCAGGAACGTACTTTCGAAAAATCACTCCTTTTCATTTAATAAATAATATAGGAATATTATTTAAATTATATAGAATATAATCTAGTCACATAAAATGACATGGCAAGGATACCAATTAACGAAAGTTAAATATTTAACAAAAAAAAATAACGGAAAAAGTAGGGTCGTGACAGTACCTGCCTGTTAAAGAAATTTCGTCCCGAAATTTAAGCAGGTGCAGGGGTTGACTCGGCATCTGAGAACAAATGCGGGTACTTCTGCTTCATCTGATCTTCACGCTCCCAAGTGAACTCGGGACCACGTCTAGCGTTCCATCTGACCCGGACAATAGGAATTCTGCTCTGTTTAAGAGTCTTAACCTCTCGGTCCATGATTTCAACAGGTTCCTCAATAAAATGCAATTGTTTATCAACTTGGAGTTCTTCCAAAGAAATAGTCTGATCAAATTCTGCCAAACACTTCTTTAAGTTCGAAATATGGAAAACATCGTGAACAGCACTGAGTTCTTGTGGCAGCTTCAAACGATAAGCCACCGGTCCAACTCTTTCAATGATCTCAAACGGTCCCACGAAACGAGGGCTTAACTTCCCCCTTTTACCAAAACGGATCACACCCTTCCAAGGCGAAACCTTTAACATAACACGATCACCAACTTGAAATTCAACATCTTTCCTTCCTTTATCAGCATAACTCTTTTGCCGACTTCTAGCAGTTCTCAACCTTTCTTTAATTTGCACAATCTTCTCAGTAGTCTCGTGAATAATCTCTGGACCTGTAAGTTGAGCATCCCCAACCTCATTCCAACAAATAGGAGACCTACATTTTCTACCGTACAAAGCTTCAAACGGTGCGGCTTTAATACTTGCGTGATAACTGTTGTTATAAGAAAACTCAGCTAACGGTAAATATTTATCCCACCCATTTCCAAAATCAATCACACATGCTCGCAACATATCTTCTAATGTTTGAATGGTCCTCTCACTTTGACCATCCGTTTGAGGATGATAAGCGGTGCTCATATCCAATCTGGTACCCAAGGCTTCTTGTAAAGATCGCCAAAACCTTGATACAAATCGACTGTCTCGGTCGGAAATAATGGACACGGGAACACCATGCCTAGAAACAATCTCTTTTAAATACAAACGGGTGAGTTTCTCCATCGAATCGGTTTCCCTAATCGGCAAAAAGTGAGCCGACTTAGTGAGTCGATCTACAATCACCCAAATTGCATCATAGCCACCCGAAACTCTTGGCAACTTTGTAATAAAATCCATAGTGATACCTTCCCACTTCCACTCGGGAATTTCTGGTTGCACCAAAAGTCCAGACGGTTTTTGATGTTCAGCTTTGACCTTAGCACAGGTCAAACACTTAGACACATACTTAGCTATATCACCTTTCAAATTATGCCACCAATACAGCTCCTTAAGATCCTGATACATCTTTCCTGAACCAGGATGAATAGAGTACCTAGATTTATGAGCCTCGTCTAAAACGAGTTGTCGAAGACCTCCAAATTTTGGAACCCAAAGACGTCCCGCAAAATACCTAGTACCATCAGCTCGTACTTCAAACTTCTTAGCCACCTTTTCAATATTCTCCTTCCCGAAATTCTCCTCCTTTAAGGCTTCTTGTTGTGCCTCAAGAATCTTCCTAACGAGGTTTGATCTAACCGTCATGTTCAAAGCTCTAACCCTTCGAGGTTCGGTCCTTTCTTTACGACTCAAAGCGTCAGCCACAACATTGGCCTTACCCGGGTGATATAAAAGGTCACAATTATAATCATTCAACGTCTCAATCCATCTTCGTTGTCTCATGTTCAACTGTTTCTGATCGAGGATATGTTGAAGACTCTTGTGATCTGTGTACACTGTACTCTTAACTCCATAAAGATAGTGTCTCCAAATCTTAAGTGCAAAAACAACAGCCCCCAACTCTAAATCATGAGTTGTATAGTTCTGTTCGTGAATCTTCAACTGTCGTGACGCGTACGCAATAACTTTCTTTCGTTGCATCAAAACGCAACCAAAGCCTTGACGTGATGCATCGCAATAAACAACAAAATCGTCATTACCCTCCGGTAGGGACAATATCGGAGCGGTAGTCAACTTCTTCTTCAAAATCTGAAAAGCTTTCTCTTGTTCATCCTTCCACTCATACTTCTTCCCCTTATGCGTTAAAGCAGTCAGAGGTTTCGCTATACGAGAGAAATCCTGAATGAACCTTCGATAGTAACCTGCCAACCCTAAGAACTGACGAATCTGAGTAGGAGTTTTTGGAGTTTCCCACTTTTCAATCGCCTCAATTTTAGCAGGATCAACTTGTATCCCCTGTTTACTAACAATGTGACCAAGGAACTGAACTTCTCTTAACCAAAAAGCACACTTAGGGAACTTAGCGTATAACTCTTCTTTCTTTAACAAATCAAGCACTAAACTCAAATGTTCTTCGTGCTCTTCATCACTCTTAGAATAAATAAGGATGTCGTCGATGAAAACAATAACGAACTTGTCCAGATAGGGTCTACACACACGGTTCATGAGGTCCATGAACACAGCAGGTGCATTTGTCAATCCGAACGGCATAACAAGAAATTCAAAGTGACCGTAACGGGTGCGAAAAGCAGTTTTCGAAACATCAGATTCTTTAACACGCAACTGATGATAGCCAGAACGAAGATCGATTTTTGAATAAACAGATGAACCCTGAAGTTGATCGAACAGATCATCAATTCTCGGAAGAGGATAACGATTTTTAACAGTAAGCTTGTTCAATTCACGATAGTCAATACATAAACGAAAAGAACCATCTTTCTTCTTAACAAACAGAACAGGAGCTCCCCAAGGGGACGAACTGGGACGAATAAAACCCTTGTCTAACAAATCACGGAGTTGACTCGACAATTCTTGAAGTTCAGAAGGCGCAAGACGATAAGGAGCACGTGCTACAGGAGCAGCACCGGGAACAAGATCAATTTGAAATTCTACCGCGCGTTGCGGCGGAAGACCAGGTAAGTCATCGGGAAACACCTCGGGAAAATCCCTAACAATGTGAATGTCATCAACGTTCTTCACTTCTTTACTAGGATCCACAACATGAGCAAGAATAGCATGACAGCCTTTGCGGAGATGTTTACGAACTTTCATACAGCTAATAAGATTTAACTGTGTGCATTTCTTATCTCCAAAAACCATCAGTGGCTCTCCAACCACATCAGTAATACGAATAGCCTTATCATAACACACGATCTCAGCACGGTTCGCAGACAACCAATCCATACCAATAACAATATCAAAACTACCAAGTTCAATCGGTATCAAATCTATCTCAAAATCCCTACCACCCAAATTAATGTTACATTTACGATGTACAGTCTTAGCAGTAAGTTCTTTACCATTAGCTACTTCAACAATATATGTATTGTCTAAGGGAGTTACCGGTGTTTTGATTTTTGGACTTAATTTATTCGACACAAAACTTAAATCAGCCCCTGAATCAAATAGAACATAAACTGATAAATCGTTGACTGAGAACGTACCAGTAACAAGCTTAGGATCTTCTTCTGCATCCTTCGCATTGATGTTGAACGCTCGGCCGCGTGCAGCTTCGGCAGTCTTCTTGTTCGGGCAAGCATCTCGAAAATGACCCGGCTTCCCACACTCATAGCAAACCCTCTGATTACCTCCATTATTAGACTTTCCATTACCATTACCATTACCATTACCATTTCCACCTCTAATACCAACATAATTACCACCAGCCGCGGGTGTAGCAGAACCCGGTAACAACACTGTGCAATCTTTCGCAATGTGCCCTTGCTTAGAGCACCTCTTACAAGTAATAGTGCAATAACCATCGTGAGCCTTGTAGCAACGGGGACACACACGCTGATTCCTATTAGCAGCACCTGAGGTATCCTGTCTCTTTTGCTGATTTTGGTTCTGATTGCGGTTATTATCCCACTTTCGTTTCCCATTATCAGCCTTTTTGACAACCTCTTCACTAGTTTCAGCAACATGAGTCTTACTTCTCCTCAACACTTTGTCATTCAACTTGTGGGCCATAGCCATAGCCGCCTCAATAGTCTGGGGTTTACTAGACTCAACCCCGTGTTCTATCTTCTCCGACAATCCATCAATATAAGCCTCAATTTTGCGGTCCTCATCCGCATAAACCCTAGGACACAGTAAAGTCAACTCGAAAAACTTGCGTTCATAGGCATCTAACTCGGTGCCATGCATTTTCAGATTCTTAAGCTCAACCTCTAGCTTCTTAAGTTCACCCCGAGGTCTATAGCGGGTGATCAATCTCTCTTTAAAATCATTCCAGCTCAAACCATATGCAACATCGTTACCCAAACTACCAACCAGATTGTTCCACCAAGTCAAGGCGCTATCCTTGAGGGTGCAACTTGCGAAACTCACTTTATCCTCTTCACGGACCCGACTGACCCTAAAAATTGATTCGATTTTCTCAAACCATCGAGTGAGCCCTATCGGTCCTTCTGTACCGCTGAATTCCTGAGGTCGACCAGCCATAAAAGTCTTGTGGGAACACCCCACCTGGTTGTTGTTGTTAACATTCGCATTCACGTTAACATTCGCTGCCATAGCAGCAGCAATTCCTTCATTGATCAAGCGTTGCATACGCGCTTCGGCAGACTCTCTTGGAGGCATGATCTTCAAAATAAAATAACACATTAGTTAGTACCAAGAATAATACTAGTGTCATAAAGAAATAGATCAAACACAAAAAGACTAACCATTAAGATATTAGTCAACTAACACTATGAGTAATAACATGACAGTTATGATTGTTATAGAAATAACCATCACATGCATACATATTTTATGATAACATCATACAACATACATAGCACCTAACGTACATGAACATATATTACGCATAATATAACATGCCAAGAGTCACAACATCAGAAATAAAACATTATAATGATCATAGATGTCATAAAATAACCATCCATACATAATGAAAGAAATATCCCATAACAAAATCTTAATAAATCCTCGGCAAAACGCCGTACATAACCCAAAATGTATGTATAAAAGGACATTAAGTCTTATGGAATAGATAATCAATATGAATAATCACATCATATTTGCTTAGAGCGGGTGTGATAAGCTGGTCCAGCATGAGTCTCGGCAGGAGCCTCATACTTATGCAACTTTCTTTTCACAACATCCAACTCTTCCTTCAACCCACGAACAGTGCTCTCGAGAGCCTCGAACTTTGCATTAACCTCTCGATCACGCTTACGATTCTCATCCTCAACCTTATGCTTAAAACTGATAAAATTACCCATGTCAGCACGAATCTCGTCCATAACTTCGTTATGTGGCAAAGTACGCATACAATCACTAAGGGCATTAATACGTGTCACCTCATTGTAAGCCCGGTTCATGTGAGTAATAGTGGAAAAATAGTAATGAACAGGATCATCGATCCGGGGTTGATGAGCACGACGTCTAGCAGGAGACGGTGGAGCAGGAGCAGCAACGGAGTTATCGCTCGAAGTTGACATCTGCAAACAGCAAAACCGCAAACCACATACCAAAAAGATATAACAGCTAATGATATAACTTATATGAAATGAAATGCATATTAATGCTATAGCAAAAAGGTCAGACTGTAGACTAGACTCTAATGCACCCTAAAAACCACGGGTTGACCACATTAAGACCGCCTAGTTCCCTACAACCAACGCTCTGATACCACATGTGACGACCCCGTCAAAACACTTAACGGTTTCGTCAGTTGGTCCCACAGCTTGATCGGACTTAAATGAATTAAATAAACAAAGTTGCATTCTTTTATTTCAAAAGTTTTCCCAAAAAGGAAACAAACCAAAATATGTAGTTTAAAACAACCAAACATATTAAATAACAAAAGTTGACACAAAACATTGTCAACAACCCACAAGTTTAAATTATCCGAAAATAGAATGCAAACTTAAGTTTCATAATTGTTTCATAAAAATCTGCCCAAATGCATGCAGACTCTTCTAAACACAGCGGAAGCATCACATAAACTCAAGTACCTGTGAAAACATGCAAGTAAACTGTCAACACAAAGGTTGAGTGAATTATAGGTTTAAATAAATAAGTAAACTTTAGACCACAAGATTTAAAAATGTTAGAAAACATTAAACATTATTCCATTATCAATGAGCCACCTGGTAACCACTTAACCCTTTATTTACCCTCGCCAAACACAATAAAAACATACACTTGGACAGTGTATCTACAACAAATTACGAAGTACTAAACATTTCGATTATAAATTGCTAGCGCGACTAGCTCGAAATGGGGTTGTCAAACCCGATAGATCTATCCGTAGGATTCGCGTTCACCGGTAGAAACCAATGATTACAGTTACCAGACTAGGGAATATTTTTGTCCAACTCACAATGAATAATTAAATTTAACTGTTACTTGTGTCTAAACGTAAGTAAAAATGCATGTAATCACATCCCAAAAAGATACAAAACGGTAGAAAAAGGTGGGACTATAACTCACCTTGAATGCGCAGTAGATCAAAGAAACTCAAATAGCGAAATAAACAGCAAGTGACCGCGTACTCAACCTAGAAACACATGTTGGTCAATATCATGTCTAAAAAGACTATGTTGGGTCGTGCCACTACTACAATATTAAGTGTTCAAGTCTTGTACAAAAATTGAACACGTTTTCTACTAAACAGTGTTATATAATTGTGGCCATTCGAGAAGTCATCATCATTTAATTACAATCGTTGTTAGTTTATAATAGTAATTTGACTCAACAAAATTCACCAACCTTGCACCTTATTCTTAATTAAATTAAGAATTAACATTATTTCAAGCACATTATATTAATTATATTAATATTAATTGGGACTCGGTTTAAGTCTTGACATATGACCACATCCCATTCATTCATATCAATATAAATATATATCTAATATACTACTATTAATATTAATTAAGATAATGCGACTTAACAAGTGATAGTATAACTTTAGGTTTATTTGTACCATCACATATTCTAGAGACCAAAACATAATACATATATATATGTATCTAGAGTGACATGTTTCCGTCTGCAAGTACTAAACGAACAAAGCAAACCATGTATTTTTTTTTTTTTAAATATATATAATATATTTCATTTTTTTTTTTTTCATTTCAAAAAGTAAATAGTCTATATATTTTGTAACTAGTAATATACTTCTAATATGTAAACGATGAGACGCTATAAACTTTTAGATCATATTTGATTTGTTTTAATCCCCAAAGTTCATGTACCGTAACCGAAACTAACGGTTTAAACCAATAAATCCTTGTTGAGTTTCGTTTGATTCATTCACATATAGTGGAAGTAGATGACCAAAACATATTAGAACATGTATATATATTTATACATACCTTAGGAAGTTAACATGAAAACTTCTTTAGAAAAAAAATACACCATTTATCAACTTATGGTACATAAACGTTTGAATTGGTTTTGATCTTCAACATATTTTGATTCAAACCTTTTTTTTTTTTTTTTTTTGTACAAAAAAAATATAAAAGGACGTTAGTAATAAAGAAAAAAAAAAACATCTAAATCCCAACCCATTAATTTAAGTCTCGATAGTTCGCGTATTATAGCCAAAGCTAACGACTTCTTTATTTGATCTAGGTTGGTTTTGATTGGTCTCATTTCTAGATACAAACACTAGATGGTTAATACAACCTATTAATACAAAAATATATAGATTAGTATAACGTTTACCTTGAAATCGAAACCGTACGTATCAAATTTTAGCACGAAACTTCTCGTTCAGGATGCGTATTACACTATGGACGCCTAGATGTTACAACTTCAAGTTTGCATTTAAGTGAGGAGGTATATGACTATGTGAGATATATTTTTTTTGTGATGCAAATATTGAGAGCTAGATGGGTGTTTAGTTTATGCAAGTATTAGGTGTTAAAGTATTAGGTGTTAAATCCCAATCCAAGTGTATAAGTACAATGCAATGGTTGTTTAGGCTTTATCTTTTAGTTCAACTTGTTCATGATATTTGACCAAGAAATTAACTAATGTATAACTAACTCCATGTTGTCTAAATGCCAAATGTTTAGTAGTTGTAGTTCAAGACAACACTAGTATTTATATCTATTATTAATATATACACTCATCACTAACGTATAAATACTTAGAGATATAAAAAGAGAATAAAAAGTACTATCTTTATATTGGCTTTCGTTATATGATTTTATGCTTAAGATGATAAGGATTGCGGAATTGTACTTAGAGTATACAAATACAATGGCCAACATATAATTAAAATTGTACATGCTTATACTACTCCCTACATGAATACGGAGTATATGTTTAATTTTAAAGGAATAGCCGAATAGGGTCAAAATGGGATATTTAGACAGAGTATAGGGTTATGTTTAGAAAGATGATGTACAGTCTCAAAAATCGATGTTATCATCATCTTCTTGAGAGTACTCAAAACCCACTTGCCTCCATTAAAAGAGAAGTCGAATATATAAAATCATTGGTTTGAAAACCGAGACGATTCTTCGAATAAAACTTATACGCAGGAACGTACTTTCGAAAAATCACTCCTTTTCATTTAATAAATAATATAGGAATATTATTTAAATTATATAGAATATAATCTAGTCACATAAAATGACATGGCAAGGATACCAATTAACGAAAGTTAAATATTTAACAAAAAAAAATAACGGAAAAAGTAGGGTCGTGACACCATGGAACTAGGAAGCTTCGATGTATTAATCGGTATGAATTGGCTAGCCAAAACGAAATCTCACATCCTTTGTGATATTAACGCAATCCGAATTCCTATCGAGAATGGTGAACCTTTGATCGTCTATGGCGATAAGAGTTGCACCGGAATCAACCTCGTTTCGTGTATTAAAGTTAGAAAACTACTCCGTAAGGGTTGTTTTACGATCCTTGCTCACGTTAAGAAAGTCGAGTCCGATGAGAAGCACATCGATGATGTGCCAATTGTTAGTGACTATTCCGATGTATTTCCCGACGAATTGCTGGGCCTTCCACCTCATCGACCGGTTGAATTCCAAATCGATCTTATTCCGGGAGCCGCACCCGTAGCACGTGCACCATATAGACTCGCTCCATCCGAAATGCAAGAATTGCAAAGTCAAATCCAAGAACTACTTGATCGTGGTTTTATCCAACCTAGCCATTCACCTTGGGGCGCTCCGATTTTGTTTGTTAAAAAGAAAGACGGATCCCTACGAATGTGAATTGATTATCGTGAACTAAACAAATTGACGGTTAAAAACCGATATCCTCTTCCTCGCATCGATGACCTCTTTGATCAACTACAAGGGTCTTGTGTATATTCAAAAATCGATCTTCGCTCGGGTTATCATCAATTAAGAGTTAAGGGGGAAGATGTCTCCAAAACCGCTTTCCGAACTCGTTATGGTAGTTATAAATTTCTTATAATGCCATTTGGTCTCACTAACGCACCGGCAGTGTTCATGGATCTTATGAACCGCGTGTGCAAACCGTATCTTGACAAATTCGTTATCGTGTTCGTCGATGATATTTTGGTTTATTCTAAAAGCGAAGAAGAACACGAGGAACACCTCCGGCTCGTGCTTGAACTTTTAAGACAAGAACGACTCTATGCCAAATTCTCCAAGTGTGAATTTTGGTTGAAGGAAGTTCAATTTCTTGGTCATGTTGTAAGTGACCAAGGTATTAAAGTCGATCCAACAAAAATCGAAGCCTAGGAGACTCCCACTACTCCTACTCACATTCGTCAATTCTTGGGTCTCGCCGGATACTACCGTAGATTCATCAAGGATTTTTCTTTGGTTGCTCGTCCTCTAACCGCTTTAACTCACAAGGGAAAGAAATTCAATTGGGCGACCGAACAAGAATCCGCATTTCAAATCTTGAAAACAAAGCTAACCACCGCTCCTATCTTGTCACTTCCCGAAGGCAATGACGATTTTGTTGTGTATTGTGACGCCTCGAAACATGGTTTTGGGTGTGTGTTGATGCAACGAACGAAAGTCATTTCTTATGCTTCTCGACAACTCAAAATTCATGAACGAAACTACACGACACATGATCTCGAACTCGGAGCCGTTGTCTTTGCACTTAAAATGTGGAGACACTATCTTTATGGAACCAAGAGTACTATCTTTACCGATCACAAAAGTCTCCAACACATCTTCGACCAAAAGCAACTAAACATGAGACAACGAAGGTGGATTGAAACCTTAAACGATTACGATTGCGAGCTTCGTTACCATCCCGGGAAAGCAAATGTAGTAGCCGATGCCTTAAGTCGAAAAGAAAGAGCGGTGCCTCTTCGTGTCCGAGCCTTAAACATCACCATCCACACAAACCTTAATAGCCAAATTCGGGTAGCCCAAGATGAGGCTCTCAAGGATGAAAACCTTTCACACGAGCTCTTGAACATTCTCGTCTCTCGATTCGAAATTAGGGAGACCAGACTCTGATATTTTGCCGGAAGGATTTGGGTGCCTAGTTATGGGGACCTACGAAGCCTTATTTTAGATGAAGCCCATAAGTCACGATACTCGATTCACCCCGGTGCCAATAAGATGTACCACAACCTTAAACAACTATATTGGTGGCCGAACATCAAAAGGGACGTAGCTACTTATGTTTCCAAGTGTTTGACATGTTCCAAAGTCAAAGCCGAACACCAAAGACCGTCCGGATTACTTCAACAACCCGAAATCCCGCAATGGAAGTGGGAAAGAATAACAATGGATTTTATCACCAAACTACCAAAAACGACGGGCGGTTATGATACCATTTGGGTTATTGTTGACCGTCTCACCAAATCCGCATACTTTCTCGCCATGAAGGAGACCGACAAAATGGAGAAACTTGCACGACTTTATATCAAGGAGATCGTAGCCCGACACGGTGTACCTTTATCGATTATCTCCGACCGAGATGGCCGTTTTGTTTCTAGATTTTGGCGTACCTTGCAAGAAGCGTTAGTAACGCGTTTAGACATGAGCACTGCATATCATCCTCAAACCGATGGACAAAGCGAACGTACAATTCAAACCTTAGAGGACATGTTACGAGCTTGCGTGGTTGATTTTGGAAAAGCTTGGGACAAGCACTTACCTCTCGCCGAGTTCTCTTACAACAATAGTTATCACGCGAGTATAAAAGCCGCCCCATTCGAAGCATTATATGGCCGAAAATGTCGTTCTCCTCTTTGTTGGGCCGAAGTAGGCGACGTACAAATCACCGGACCCGAACTTATTCACGAAACCACCGAGAAGATCGTTCAAATCCGAGATAGGCTTCGGACGGCCCGGAGTCGTCAAAAGTGCTATACCGACAAAAGACGCAACGACCTTGAATTTCAAGTCGGTGACCGCGTCATGTTAAAAGTCGCACCTTGGAAGGGTGTAATCCGTTTTGGGAAACGCGGGAAGCTAAATTCGCGGTATATTGGTCCTTTCGAAATCTTGGAGCGTATTGGAACCGTTACTTATCGTTTAGATCTTCCGCCTCAATTGAACTCCGTTCATCCTACCTTCCATGTATCTAACTTGAAAAAGTGTCTTGCCGAACCCGATATTGTCATCCCTCTCGAGGAACTTACTATTGATGACAAACTTCATTTTGTGGAGGAACCGGTTGAAATTGTGGACACCTCCGTCAAGACATTGAAACAAAGCCGAATCCCGATTGTTAAAGTCCGTTGGAACGCCAAAAGGGGACTCGAGTTTACTTGGGAAAGGTAAGATCAAATGCAAAAGAAATACCCTCATTTATTCCCGGCTCCGGAAACGCGAGATCCCGAGGAAGAAACAACGACTACTACGCCTACTTAAATTTCGGGACGAAATTTCTTTTAAGGAGTAGGTAATGTAACATCCCGCCTTTTTCCGTTTACTTTTCCGTTTAACTATTTAAAGTCCGTTATATGATTATGACATCCCTCGTTAATACGCGTTTTAAAATATCTCGTTTAGGTAATTCACGCACCCGCAACCGAACTAGAGGGACCATTGTTGCCAAGAGAGCAAAGAGGTGACTAGGTCAACTAGTCAACCCTTCACTCTCATCCATTCATTTATTTCCTTTTCTTTTTCCATTTTCTCTAATTCTTTCACCAAATCTCTCAAACACCACTTCAAGGATTCATCATCTAAATCAAATCGAGCAAGCATCCATCTAAACAAATTGCATATTCGGAATCCTCTCATCTTCCTCTTCGATTCCATACCGATTTCATCAAGTTTGGATAACTTTCTAAAATCACTAGATTTTGTGTTCTTGATGTTTTTAACTTATAAAGATGTTAGTTAGTGTCTATGGCTCAAGTCTAACATGATTATATGATTTATATGCTCGATTTCGTTATTTGAAGTAACTAGCTTAAATATGAACTTTGGTGTGTTTGATTTGGTAATTTAGTTGCTTAAATGTTGTTGTTATGGTAAAGTGCAAGTATTAAATGTGTTACTAGTAGCACTAGCTTCAATTTGATGTGTAGGTTGTTTTAGAAAACTTCATAAACTTGATTATTGGTTTTGGTGGATTTGGGTTAGGGTTTGATGAAGTTGAAATGAACTTTTGATGCTTTGAATGACATGAAATGTTATTTGTAAGTGTTAGGTTGTATTGTATGCTTGATCACCTTCGAAACAGCATATCATTCATGTAAATTGGTTGCCGAATCATCGAATTTCATTTATGAACTTGAGTGCATTTAATGAGGAGCTTTGAATGTGGTTTTGGTTGTTGTAAAAGTAAATGTGATGGATGAAATGTGTTTAGTTGTTTTCCTTGTCAAAATACCTTTCCGATGATATAAGATACATGCTTTGGTTGTTTTCGGGTCATAAATGGTGATTGTTTGAAGTTAGGTTCGTGCACAAAACTTAAAAACTGCCAGTTTTCTCTGCACAGGTAATGGCGCGGCGCGCCATATACCCGCGCGGCGCGCCAAAGTGGTCGGTCCAACTTTGTCGATTTTCGAATAAAGTTTGCTATGCTACGCACCTCCGATTCACATGTAACTTGTTCTAACATGCTCATATATGATTAAAAACCTCAGAAAAATAGTTCGGGACCCGACCCGAACGTGTTGACTTTTTCGTTGACTTTGACCGACCAAAGTTTGACTTTTTGTCAAACTTAACCAAATGATTATGCAACCTTCCTAACTTGTTTCTCTACTTGTATCTTGCATGAAACTTGACAATTTGATTTCACATGCTACATAATCGAGTCGTAACGAGCCATAGGACTAATTGAACATCTTTGACCTATCGTGTTTACCGTTATTGATATGACCTATTTTTTAGGTCAAGACTAGCACTATCCTTCGCACACGTTATTTTGTGAAGTACTTTTCGTACGTGCACTCAAGGTGAGATCATAGTCCCATCTTTCAAACAACTTTTATGCTTTAAACTATGGGATGAGAAACATATACGTATCATACTTTTATACATTGAACACAAGTACGAAAACGAATATTCCACGTACGGGTTTGAACAAAAATCCTCAATTCAATTATCATTAGTTACACTTGCAGGGTGTAAACGTGAACTTATATTATGTGATCACATGGGCTTGACGAGCCTCATTCGGACGGTTCGCTACCGTTAGCGGATGAAATATATTTTCGGGTCTAGTGTATGTTCTAACTGATGGAATTCATCACATGTTAACAAGTCACAAAACCCATTTATGCATGTTAAAATTCGGCCAAAATAAGGACCAAGCGGAAGCATTTTCAAGTTGCATGTGTATATAAACCTTTTAAACATGAATTCCATTTATAGATCTAGTCTTGAAAATATACTAAAATGTAAATAGAGCTAGTTAGGGTTTATACCTTCTCCTAAAATGGAGGTTGAAGCAAGATGAAGATGAAGATGAAGAAAGCAAGTTTCTAACTTGAAACCTCAAGCCTTGTATACCCACAAACCTTTTTACTTCAACACCTTAGAACTTGGTTAGGATTTTTAACACTAATTAACAAGCAAAACAAGATTGAAGAACCTCTTCTTCCTCCTCTAATATTTCGGCCAAAAAGGAGAGAAATGGGAGAGATATTTGCAAGTTCAAAATGCTAGAAAGGGTGTGTGTGTGAGAGAGACAATGCATGCATTTACTTGGAGTGTTCAATACATTAAATCAAGCATGGGGTGGCTTGTCTTGGGCACCCCAAAACCGCCACCAACCATCACCCATCCTTTTCTTTTTTTTTGCTTTTCTTTTGTATTTCTTGCATGCTAAATAACTTGTACAAATATATAAAATAAGTCTTGCATTATTTTATATATAACACATACACATCTTAACTTTATAAACACTTATAAAGATATGTATGTTACTTGCACATTTACTTAATTCTATAAACCATTTTATAAAATTATAACTCACACATGTAAGTTTAATTATATAAATAATTAAACTTGCACTTATAATTATCCAAATAATTATCTCAAGCCTTTTATCTTTAGAAAACCAATTTCTAAAGTCTAAGTGTCAAGTATTTATTTTAAAGATCCACTCATTAAAATAAATACATAAAAGTGTTGACGGCTTGTTATTGGGTATGACCCGACTTGGATCATAACATATTGGCCACATTAATTAATTATGTCTCTCGGGCATACGAATTTCCTTCAATCTCCCACTTGCACGAGAACATAAGAAATTAATGCAAGTGACTGATACCACCTAACGACCGTCCATCACCCCCAATATGTTATGACTTAGTGCCATTCAATAACATCATCCCTTTCGAGTTCCCATCTCGAATATGATTAGGTGAATTTTCAATATATCCTTTCGTCCTAGATGTCATGTTAAATCCAAGAGACATAGAATGATCACTCTCTTATAGATTTAACTTTATCAGGCCTTAGACATCTGACTCTCAACGAATAAGAGGGACAAATTCCATCTTGACTACATACGTCCTAGATACTACACCTTGTACCATACCTGAAGCCTCCCTTATGTACTACCATGTTCCAGAATAGCGAAGGAAAGAATCAAGGCACAATATTCGGTGAATATCCGAACCCAATATGTGTCTCAGGTCAGAGGATATAATGATATTCTCCTTTACTCAAGATTACATGTGATCAACCACAAAGGCTCCATATAGTAAATCTTGAGAGCGGGTCTTCCAATATTTGTGTCCCACAAATATCTATGAACCTTGGTTGCAACCTTGCCCCACATTCACCATTTGAATGTTAACCAATCCAAGTTCATAATAGTCTAGACCTCACACTTGTTCCCACAAATGTGATCAACTACGAAATTTAGAATAATAGTTTATTCATGGATAAAATATGCAAAATTGGAACATGACTCATAATTAAATTAATACCATAATTATATTAATGAGTTTGAACTAATTCATTCCGTTACAATACTTAAATAGATCAATTCCAATCACTAGAATATCGAAGCCCTAATGCACAAACATGTCCCTCATGTTTTGGCCCATGTAAAAGCTTCGTGAGTGGATCCGCAACATTTTGATCTGTGTGAACCTTGTGAATACATATCTTTCCCTTTTCAACCTCATCCCTGATGTAGTTGAATCTCCGCTCAATGTGACGAGTCTTTTGATGAGCACGAGGTTCCTTGATTTGAGCAATCGCACCCTCGTTGTCACAAAAGATCTCAAGAGGGTCCTGAATGGAAGGGACCACTCCTAAGTCGTCGATGAATTTCTTCATCCATGCAGCTTCCTGGGCTGCCAATGAGGCGGCAATGTACTCCGACTCTGTAGTGGATAACGCAACAACTTCCTGTTTTGAGCTCTTCCAAGAGACCGCACCACCATTCAACATGAAGACATAACCGGATTGTGATCGAGAGTCATCTCGATCAGTTTGGAAACTCGCGTCCACGTAACCTTTTACAGCGAGTTCCTCCTCACCAGACCCATATATTAGAAACATATCCTTAGTCCTTCTAAGGTATTTCAATATACATTTAACCGCAGTCCAATGATTATTTCCTGGGTTATTCTGGTATCTACTTGTCAAGCTTAAAGCGCATGACACATCCGGTCTAGTACATATCATTGCATACATGATAGACCCAATAGCAGATGCGTATGGGACTTTCTTCATTCTCTCTTGTTCATCTTTCGTGGTAGGACACTGAGATGAACTGAGAACGGTTCCCTTTTGAATAGGTACCAAACCTTTCTTAGAGTTTTCCATCTTGAACCTTTTTAAGATTTTATCAATGTATGTACTTTGACTTAAACCTATCAATTTCTTAGATCTATTCCTATAGATCCCAATCCCCAATATGTATTGTGCTTCTCCAAGATCCTTAATGGAGAAGCAACTCTTTAGCCAAGTTTTGACTTCTTGCATTGTGGTAATATCATTCCCAAACAATAATATATCATCCACATATAGCACAAGGAACATTATAGAGCTCCCACTAGCCTTCTTGTATACACAAGCTTCATCACCATTTTTAATGAAGCCAAATTTCTTTGCCTCTTCATTAAAACGATGATTCCACATTCTAGATGCTTGTTTCAATCCGTAGATTGATTTCTTTCACTTGCATACCTTTTTAGGATTTTTCGGATCAACAAAACCTTCGGGCTGTACCATATAGATATCTTCCTCAAGATATCCATTTAGGAAAGCGGTTTTGACATCCATTTGCCATATTTCATAGTCATAGTGAGCAGCAATGGCAAATAATATCCTAATAGACTTTAGCATTGCCACTGGCGAGAAAGTTTCATCATAGTCAACCCCTTGAGTTTGTGTGAAACCTTTTGCTACAAGTCTAGCTTTGTATGTATCCAAGTTTCCATGTATGTCGGTTTTCTTCTTGAAAAGCCATTTGCAATCAACTAGCTTAGAGCTAGGAGGTTGCACAAAAAGTTCCCAAACTTGGTTTTCATACATGGATTGCATCTCGGCGTTCATGGCTTCCTGCCATTTATCTTTATCAATCCTTGATAAAGCATCTTTGTAGTTTGTCGGTTCATCCAAATCAACCGTATAGCAACCATCCACGAGAAACCCATATCTCTCGGGAGGATTACTAATCCTACTAGATCTTCGAACGTCTTGTGTACCTTGATCATCCACTTGATCATTTTCAACATCCTCATGTTGAGTACTAGTGCCAACCAATTGTGTATCATCGGCTTGATCTTGTACCTCTACAAGATCTATCTTCCTTTCACCATCACCTTCCATAAGGAATTTGGTTTCAAGGAATTCCGCTTTTCGAGCAACAAATACCGTTTGCTCGGATGGATCATAGAAGTAATATCCCATGTCATCTTTGGGATATCCTATGAAGATACACTTTGTGGATCGAGCATGTAGCTTATTAGCTACATAACGCTTAGGATAAGCTTCACATCCCCATACTTTTAAGTATGAAAGAGAAGGTGGTTTTCCAAACCACATCTCATGAGGAGTTCGTTCCACTTTCTTGGTTGGGGCCATATTTAAAATACGAGCCGCGGAGCTTAGACAATAACCCCAAAATGATAGAGGTAACGAGCTTCTTGCCATCATAGATCGAACCATATCCATTAGGGTTCGGTTCCTCCTTTCGGAAACTCCATTAAGTTGGGGTGTTCCGGGTGGAGTAAGTTGTGAGATAATCCCACAACTCCTAAGATGATCTTGGAAGGCATCGCTTAGGTATTCACCTCCTCTATCGGTACGAAGTGCCTTAATTGTCCTATTGAGTTGATTTTGTACTTCGTTTTGATATTCTTTGAATGCTTCAAACGTTTCGTCCTTGTGTCTTAATAAGTATACATATCCGAAACGACTAAAGTCATCAATGAAAGTAACAAAGTATCTTTCACCATTCCTAGTCATGGGTTTAAAGGGTCCACATACATCCGAATGTATTAATCCCAATAAATCTTTAGCCCTTTCATAAGTCCCTTTGAAAGGTGCTTTAGTCATCTTGCCTTGTAAACAAGATTCACATACATCAAACGAATCCATTTCATTTGATTTCAAAAGTCCATTCTTTTGAAGTGTATGCATTTGGTTCTTGTTTATGTGACCAAGGCTACAATGCCATAAATAGGAATCACTCAAATCCCTTTTGAGTTTCTTGGTGCTAGTATGGTATATAGAGCTCGATGATGCGTCATCATGAACCAATTCATAAATTCCATTTGAAGGCGAAGCCTTGAAATAGAATACATTATCTTTAGAAACATGAATATCATCATCAATAAAATTAACAACGTAACCACATTGTTTTAAGCGAGAAATAGAAATAATGTTTCTACACAAATCCGGAGCATACAAAACATTTTCTAAAATAAGTTCCAATCCGCTTGGAAGCTTCAAAATAAAATCTCCTTGAGCTTTAACATGCACCTTTGCACCATTGCCCATATAGAGACTTGATGTTCCCGCCTTATGATCACTTCTTTTGAACCCCTGCAAAGAATTGCAAATATGAGTTCCACATCCAGTGTCTAATACCCATGTATTAGAAGAAGTAATACTAAGCTCTATATATACCATATATATATATTACCTGAGGTTTGCCCTGCATCCCTCTTGTCCTTCAACTCCTTAAGGTAGACTGGACAGTTTCGTTTCCAATGACCCATCTCACCGCAACCGAAACATGGGTCTTCCTTGGGGTTTGCCTTCTCGGCTACCTTTTGCTTCTTAGCCTTGTTGATGGTTGGGGTAACCATCTTCCCCTTCCCTTTGCCTTGATGGGCGGGTCCTTTTCTCTTAGCCACCTTAGGCTTAGAGGTGTTACCTTTGGATCCACCTTGATCGATTGCTAACACGGGTAAAGCCCTTTTACCCATGCTAGTTTCCGCCGTTCTAAGCATACCGTGAAGCTCACCTATGCTCTTATCCATCCCATTCATATTGTAATTAATTACAAATTGATCAAACCTTTTTGATAGGGAGTTAAGGATAAGATCGGTGGCTAACTCATTAGATATGTTTAGGTTAAGACGGTTAGCACGATCGTTAAGGCTTTTCATCTTAAGTACATAAGACGAAACCGATTGGGTATCGTCCATACGACAAGCATGTAGCGCCCGAACCGTTTCGAAGAGCTCGACACGCGCTTGTTGAAGGAACATCTCCTTCAATTGCGTTATCATGTCGTATGCACTATGATGCTCGAAATCCTTTTGGAGTTCGGGTATCATAGTCCCAAGCATTAGGCATGAGACTTGAAGGGAGTCGTGGCAATACTTATCGTAAGAGGCCATTGCCTCCACATCATTCTCATCCGGTTGATCGGGAATGGGGTCCTCAAGTACATACGCTTTATCCTCTTGTTTGAGGACAATCCGAAGATTGCGAAACCAATCCATAATTGTCTTTCTCGAGGAGAGACCGTAACGATAGGTTGTTCATGTTAAGTGGTGCGTTTTGCATGTTGTTGTTGTTATTACCGGCCATCTACAAAATTCAACAAAGTCCTTTTAAGTATCGATTTTAAATTTAATAAACAATACCCTTTTAATTTGTTTTATTAAATATTAGAATCCAACGGTAAATCAAATTTCGGTTAGGTGACCTTTATCCCGTCATTTGATTTAGCTAGGTAGTCATAATGACAATTGCAATCCTTTTGCAACTTCTAAGTTATGGGATCATGCAATCCTTTTGCATGGCATATTAATCCCATCAACGCCTATTTGTTCCTCATGCTTCGGTGACCCTAAGTTCATGATTCCCAAATCAAGTCGTCCTACTTGCGTGAACATGTAGACTTAACATACAAGTGGTTAGGTGACCTTTATCCCACATGTATGCGAAGTGTACCTTATTCATATTAGTTCACTCATGACGGTTAGGTGACCTTTATCCCATCAAGAGTTTCCTAATATGTCCAAGTGTTCATACAAAAGGATGGCGTTTAACTTGTTTACCTTGTTTTAGTTAAAGGGATTTTATGTTTTCTACATTCTAGTTTTAGAAAACAAAGTGCTATACACCAACATGCATTTGGTGTGTAGTGTTTTATGAAAAACTTATTTTCATGTCCTTTTAGTAAACCAATTACTAGTTATAAACCATTTCATTACCTTTTAAATAAACCATTTTATTTAGGTCTAATAACCAATTATTAGTGTCATTTTGTTATTTTTATTATAACCATTTATAATGTATTTTGCAAGTTGTAAACATGTGAAATTGTTGTAGCAACCAAACACATACACAAAACCATACAAGCATGCAAAATAAAAGTCCACAATCATGCCAAAGTGGTAAGCACTTGTTTAGCCAAAACAAGTGTTACTTAAAGGGTTAAACAAGTAAGAGATTTTAAACAAAATCTCCCACTTAATCTTGTAATCTTCAAAGTTCCATCTTGTAATCTTCTTCATGAATCTTCATTTTCTCTTTACAAAATTATATCCTAATACAATTCTTTTCTAGAAAATGAAATAACAACCTATTCTATTTTACAAACCAAATAGAATAAATTACATCAAGAAATTACAAGATTAATTACAAACCAAATAAATAATTATTACAAACCATAAGAATGAATAATCAACCAAATCACACACAAATCCAACCACAAGGTCAAGGCATGATTGTGAACTAAAACAACAACAAATCTTGGCCAAACTTGATGCTCCAAACCCATTTTGGAAGCCCAAAAATTCGGCCAACCCATCAAACCCTCCAAAACTCAAGATTTTTACATTCTACTTTCATGCATGTTGGTAGATTGTAAAATAAATGAGTTTACTAGCCAAAAACAAGAAGCATATTAACAAGACTTTGGCTCTAGATACCATTGATGGAATTCATCACATGTTAACAAGTCACAAAACCCATTTATGCATGTTAAAATTCGGCCAAAATAAGGACCAAGCGGAAGCATTTTCAAGTTGCATGTGTATATAAACCTTTTAAACATGAATTCCATTTATAGATCTAGTCTTGAAAATATACTAAAATGTAAATAGAGCTAGTTAGGGTTTATACCTTCTCCTAAAATGGAGGTTGAAGCAAGATGAAGATGAAGATGAAGAAAGCAAGTTTCTAACTTGAAACCTCAAGCCTTGTATACCCACAAACCTTTTTACTTCAACACCCTAGAACTTGGTTAGGATTTTTAACACTAATTAACAAGCAAAACAAGATTGAAGAACCTCTTCTTCCTCCTCTAATATTTCGGCCAAAAAGGAGAGAAATGGGAGAGATTTTTGCAAGTTCAAAATGCTAGAAAGGGTGTGTGTGTGAGAGAGACAATGCATGCATTTACTTGGAGTGTTTAATACATTAAATCAAGCATGGGGTGGCTTGTCTTGGGCACCCCAAAACCGCCACCAACCATCACCCATCCTTTTCTTTTTTTTTGCTTTTCTTTTGTATTTCTTGCATGCTAAATAACTTGTACAAATATATAAAATAAGTCTTGCATTATTTTATATATAACACATACACATCTTAACTTTATAAACACTTATAAAGATATGTATGTTACTTGCACATTTACTTAATTCTATAAACCATTTTATAAAATTATAACTCACACATGTAAGTTTAATTATATAAATAATTAAACTTGCACTTATAATTATCCAAATAATTATCTCAAGCATTTTATCTTTAGAAAACCAATTTCTAAAGTCTAAGTGTCAAGTATTTATTTTAAAGATCCACTCATTAAAATAAATACATAAAAGTGTTGACGGCTTGTTATTGGGTATGACCCGACTTGGATCATAACATATTGGCCACATTAATTAATTATGTCTCTCGGGCATACGAATTTCCTTCACTAACACTACGCAAAGGGTGCAAAACAGTTAAGTTTGATAATTGGGTGCCCGCGAAACAAATAACAACTTTGGAATGCAAATAATTTTGATAATCATATTATATTAAATCTTGTGGTTCAAATGCAACGTTTACTAAAACACCTATGATTTCACCAACGTTTTCGTTGACAGTTTTCTATATGTTTTCTCAGGTCCTTGAAAGCTACTTGATACATGCTTCCGCACTCTTTTTGATACTTGCTTGGATGTCGAGTATACATGCATAGTTGGAGCGTCTTTTGACTACTTTAAATTGTGTCGCATAGGTTTCATTCGTACGTTAAACATTGTAATGTAACTAGTCTTTGAACTACATTTGTAAACTTGAAACATCCTTTTACTTATGAAATAGATGCGACATATTTTGGTCAAACGTCATGATAAAGACTTATGACCACGCAACGGGACCGAAGTAGTCGGCGCCGTCAAACATGATTTGGTCGGGTCGCTACAGTGTTCAATCCATATGAATGATATTTTTGTCTCTATGCATGGGACGTATGATTATGAGAAATGGAAGTATGAAATCTTGTGGTCTATTAAAATTATGAAATGATTCTTTATGATAAACTAATGAACTCACCAACCTTTTGGTTGACACTTTAAAGCATGTTTATTCTCAGGTACGAAAGAAATCTTCCGCTGTGCATTTGCTCATATTAGAGATATTACTTGGAGTCATTCATGACATATTTCAAAAGATGTTGCATTCGAGTCGTTGAGTTCATCAAGATTATTATTAAGTCAATTATATTTGGATATATTATGAAATGCTTTACATGCCTGTCAACTGTCGATGTAACGAAAGTTTGTCTTTTAAAAACGAATGCAATGTTTGTAAAATTTATCATATAGAGGTCAATTACCTCGCGATGTAATCAACTGTTGTGAATCGTTTGTAATCGATATGGACTTCGTCCGGATGGATTAGGACGGGTCTCTATAGTTGGTATTAGAGCGGTGGTCTTAGCGAACCAGGTCTTGCATTAGCTTGCCTAACTGATAGTCGTTAGGATGCATTAGTGAGTCTGGACTTCGACCGTGTCTGCATGTCAAAAGTTTTGCTTATCAGTTTTATCGGAAAACATCTGCTTATCATCCTTAGGAAATTACCTACTCATTATTCTTAGTCTAGACACATTTTACTGCATTGACTGCATGAATAGTGTATAGACAAAATTCATATCTTAGCGTATCTGACAATTCATATCTTAGTGTATCTGTTACTGTAGACCTTGCCTGATATCTCTCGTAAATTTCTCCTTAATTTAAGGGATCCTGGTACTATATATATCTATGCAAATTATGCATTGAGAATACCATCTAACTATCAATTGATGCCACTAAACTCTTCATACCAAAAATCTTTCCTGAGATCGTTCAAGATGGCCTCTACGAATCGACCAAGTTCCTCTGACTCCGAAGACAGCGTGACAGGAGCACACCAACCAATCAACTACCGTGATTACTTGAGAAAATGGGGATGGGTTCGCGACATACTCACCCTTTGGAGAAAGGAAGAAGGTACTACATATCATGAATCAAATCTACCACCTAACCTTGGAGTACTTGACCCGCTCACCGGCGAACCCGTTCGCAATACCGTTTATACCCTATTTGCAAGAATTTTTCGTCTTGAAACTACCATTAATGGAACTAGAGAAGATATCCGACCTCTACCTCACATTGATAAACAACTCGGGTTAGTAGAAGAAGTTAGAGAACTCCGAGCTCGAGTATTAACTTTAGAGAGCACAGTATACAATTTGCAATCATCAACAGTATCACCAACACCAGTAACATCACCAGCCTTAGCACCAATGGCACCAGTACCACCAACAACCCAAGTTTCAACAATCCACGCCTCAACATCTCATTCTGTACCTCGAGTATAATTATCGTTCCACAAATCATTCTACATCATTTATCTTCGTTCGACATGACGATTATGTAAACTCTAATGTTTTAGAGATTATGTATCATAGTTCTAATTGTAAATCTGATGAGTTTAATATCACATTGACTCATTAAATCCATAATTACATCTGAAGAAAATATATATGTAAATATATTTTCATAAAGATTGTGATTAAAAATTCTTTCGTACAAACTGTTAATGGTAAAAATATTTTAACTGGTAGGTAATACCCGAGAAATATTTAAGATTTCACATTAATAAGTTACGTTGTACAGTCTTCGAATCTGATTCAACGGTCGATTACCATCCTACCTACATCTATCGATATACGAATCCGTTCACCACAGAATAACCATTTTCATTCAAATTCAATTTCATATTTGGATTTTTACTTACCAGAATCCAACAAGTGGCATAATGAAGAAATAATGGACACAATAAAAATTGATTAGAAACAGACTAATTAACAATATGGAATTTTGTTAAGAAACCATGCTAACTGTTCCAGCTAACTGTTCCTAGCTAACTGATTACATTCTATTTATCGCATTTTATTTATTGCAATTAAATTATCGCAATTTACATTCCCGCAATTTTATTTATTGTCATCTAATTTCTGTTATTTACTTTACGCACTTTAGTTATCGTTATTTGATTCTTGTTATTTATTTTACGCACTTTAAATATCGGGACACGTATACAAGGTTTTGACATATCATATCGATGCATCTATATATATTATTTGGAATCACCATAGACACTCTATATGCAGTAATGATTGAGTTCTCTATACAGGGTTGAGGTTGATTCTATAATAATATATATACTTTGAGTTGTGATCGAGTCTGAGACATGTACACGGGTCCCGATACGTATTAATTAATTCGGATATTATATATTAAGCTATATATGTATTATCGGACTGTTAATTGTGGACTATCAAATATGGACTGTCAACATTGGATAATTAAGATGAATTAAAATATTGATTATAACATATGAAACTAAACATATCTTCAAGTTTGCCACTTGATCTCATCTTAAACCTCATCTGTATCTTGACGATTACAATCTGCGTTCAAACCTTTCATGATTCTTGAAAACACCTCAATCGATAGGATGAATCAACCGCACTTCATCTACGGAAGGAAAGGTTTATGCATATAGTTATGCACCTGAGAAACTCTCGGCAACTGAGTAAAAGTTTAACACGTAGCCGCATCAGATCCTTTGGCATTTATTAGCAAAAATAACTTTGCGATCCCTTTTCAAAGTAGCCAATTTTGTCACAGCTCCAGCAAGTCAACTTCGACTTTTCATTCGAAGTAGCCTTACTATAATCCTGATATATACAATTACCCTTTTTATAACGGAGAATTCTTTTATATTCCACCATATTACCAGAAGACGTACCAGCAGCCTCGTCGTTTTTTTGGGCTTAAATCTCTCTGACAAATCATTATATTTATTCATTGAAACCCTATCATATACTCATCCGCATCTTGTAACGAGAACTGCCATACCAATTACCGGGAATCAGCAAATTTGTATTTTGAGTCTCGCAACGTTTCCACATCAACAGTTATATGTATCCATATAACATTTATGTAACGACCCGCACTTTTTCGATCGTTCTATACTTATAAGATTAATATTTACATAAATTAAACCTTACCAACATGATAAGCAATCCAAATTGTTGAGACTTATGTTTTTTAAATGAGTTCTACACAACGTTTGACCGTCTAGTTTGACCGATGATATCACGAACTATACAATATATGATAATTATACGTTTGTGTATATATATGTATATATACATATTTAACATGATCTAAGAATGTTTTAATATCTCATTTTGTATTAATAACAATAAGTTATAAGTATATTTTGAAACTACTAACTTAAGTTTTCAAAACGATAACTATACGTAATGTTTTTCGACGTAAATACTTATAACCTATAATACTTATACATGCATCGTATAGATATGTATTTTATCACTTTTAAAGGGCTTACATACATAAAACAATATAAGTATATTTACAAAAGATAGCTATATTTGAATCCTCGTTCCGTTTTCTCAAAGATTTCTATACGTATACCTAGAGTATATGTACCCGTATCATACGCAGCTTCTAGATGTATTTACTATTGGTATATACCAATAAAAATCTGCTCCTTAGCAGCCTTAAATGATTAAGAAACATGTGGAACCAACCATTTGTCAAGTAGCATGAATTATTTAGCAAGAAAACAAAGTTAGGTATCTTTTTTTTCCTTTATAACCTAAAAACGTTTTTATGCATGCACACCATTTCTTCACCCCATTTTCTCATACTTACACTTCCATTTCTCTCTCAAAATACTCTTAACTTCATACTTGATCATCTCCAAGCATTTTCCCCATCATTTAGCTTCAAAAACCTTACTTAATCACCATAAGAAAAC
This sequence comes from Rutidosis leptorrhynchoides, assembly GCF_046630445.1. Lineage (NCBI taxonomy): Eukaryota > Viridiplantae > Streptophyta > Magnoliopsida > Asterales > Asteraceae > Rutidosis > Rutidosis leptorrhynchoides. Next base: position 209,683,037 of record NC_092340.1, read on the forward strand.
CCTTACAAAAACACTTCAAGAATCCTTCCAAGAACACAAACTTACTTCCAATCTTTCATCCAATTCCATCACCCTTTTTGTTCTAGGTTCTTACTCCTCTTTTACAGCAACCTTGTCCAAGGAACTTGAGGTAGAATCTATGTTCATAACCTTATTCGATTCATATATATATAGCTATCTTATTTTGTGGTATAAAAATTTAACAACAAGAACATAGTTTGAAAGTTTTCAAACTTGTTTGCAAACTAAATAGATCCTTCTAACTTAACTTTTAAAATACTTCAATACCTGTAATATAACTTAAATATATGCTAACTTAACAAGGTAAAACTTGGTTTTTCAAAGAATACCTTAAAAACTGTTTTTACGACGTCGGAGTGTAACCGGGGACTGTTTTGGGTTGGATAATTAAAAACCATCTTAAACTTTGAATTGGAGATTTATGTTCTGGAAAAATGATTTTTACTATGAATATGATAACACATAAAAATTTCATGATTTAATTCATAGTATAAGTATTTTTAGAAAAATGGTCATTAAATGATATTTTTGTAACAAAAATGTTTAACTTCATAAGTTTCACTAAAGTTTCACCTATGCCGTGTGATTTTGAATACAAACTAAGGTAATTACAGTTCATAGTCTTAAAGAGGAACTCGATCCAAGGAGATGGCAAGTTGAATCAACGAAAACGGAGTTGTAACGAAGAAACTATGACCGAAACAAAATTGGTTATCCAAGACTAGTCTAACTTCGGGATTAATTGGGAAAAATTAAATAAATCACATCTTTCTAAGATAACATGATATTTTATACATATTGTAATGACCCGCACTTTTTCGATCGTTCTATACTTATAAGATTAATATTTATATAAATTAAACCTTACCAACATGATAAGCAATCCAAATTGTTAAGATTTATGTTTTTGAAAAGAGTTTTACACAACGTTTGACCGTCTAGTTTGACCGATGATATCACGAACTATACAATATATGATAATTATACATACATATTTAACATGATCTAAGGATGTTTTAATATCTCATTTTGTATTAATAACAAAAAGTCATAAGTATATTTTGAAACTACTAACTTAAGTTTTCAAAACAATAACCATACGTAACGTTATTTGACATAAATACTGATGATTTATAATGTTTATATATATATCGTATAAGTAATGTATTTAATCATTTTTAAAGGGCTTTTATACATAAAACAATATAAGTATATTTACAAAAGATAGTTATATTTGAATTCTCGTTCCGTTTCCTCAATAATCCTATACGTATATCTAGGGTACTATACACAGCTTCTAGAAGTATTTACTATTGGTATATACCAATAGAAATCTTCAATTATTGGAATAATATGTCATTCATGACATAATAAATTTTAACTTATCTTAGATATTTTCACTAAAAACCAAATTTTCAAGCCTATAAATAAGCACCATTTCTAACTCATTTTTACACATTCATTTTCCAAATTTTACTTCCAATTTTCACACACACTTGCAAGAACTCTCTCAACTTTTATTTTACTATTTCTTTCCAGCAACTTTACATTTTAAACTTGAGGTAAAAACTCTACTTCAACTCTTTTTCAATTCATATATTTATAGCTATATATATAAGAGTTTATAAACTAGAACATAGTTTGAATGATTTCAAACTTGTTTGCAAACTAAATAGATCCTTATAACTTAACTTTTAAAATACTTCAAGACCTGTAATATAACTTAAAAATATGCTAATTTAACAAGGTATAACTTGGTTTTTCAAAGAACACCTTAAAAACTGTTTTTACGACGTCGGAGTGCAACCGGGGGCTGTTTTGGGTTGGATAATTAAAAACCATCTTAAACATTGAATTGGAGGTTTATTTTCTGGAAAAATGATTTTTACTATGAATATGATAACACATAAAAATTTCATAATTTAACTCAAAGTATAAGTATTTTTAGAAAAATAATCATTTAAGGTTGTTTACATGATGGAAAATGATTAACTTCATAAGTTTTACTAAAGTTTGACCTATGACCTGTGATTTCGAATACAAACTAAGGTATTTACAGTTCATAGTCTTAAAGAGGGACTCGATCCAAGGAAGTGGCAAGTTGAATCAACGAAAACGGAGTTGTAACGAAGAAACTATGACCAAAACGAGATCGGATATCTAAGACTAGTTTGGCTACGAAAATAATTGGAGAAAATTAAATAAATCACATCTTTTTAAAATAACATGATATTTTATATATATGTACTCATAATTTAATTTTATATGGTTCAGGATCACCCGTAAACAATACGAGAAGATTAATCATAAGATCCCATGATTGTACGCAACACGTCATTTGACAACACCGGTACTTTATGTACGCAACACGTCATTTGACAACACCGGTACCATGGGTCAAGATTAATCTCGACCAATACATATACGATGGGGGTTTTTATTTATTTCATTGGGGGTTTATTAAACACCTAAAAATGAACCATTAAAATTGAATTACTAACATCGGACTGCTAACTACGGACTAAGAAATTATTAAAACTATTAAAAGTATAAAAAGTATATATATGTGACGATTGTTTAAAATAGAAATATATTGATAAACTATATATGGATAGGTTCGTGATATCAATCGGAGACCAAGTCGAAATTACATATCTTCAAGACGAAAGTGAGTATATAGTCCCACTTTTAAACTCTAAGTATTTCGGGATGAGAATACATGTATTTTATGTTTTACGTTATGGACACAAGTAACTGAAAAATATATTCTACGTTGAGTTGTACCACTGGCATACTTCCCTGTAGCTTGGTAACTGTTATTTACAGCGGTATTGTAAACGCGAATCCTGTTGATAGATCTATCGGGCCTGACAACCCCAACCGGACTGGACGACCAGTATTCAACGGTTGCACAGTACTTCGTTTCGTGACTACACTTGGTACGGTGTAGTAAGATTTCATAATAAAGGGAATATGCGACGTGATTAAATGTTAAGTATGGTTACCAAGTGCTCAACCACTTAGAATATTTTTATTAAAATGTTTATATATGAAATCTTGTGGTCTATATTTATATCGCTGCCGGCATTAAACCTATATCTCACCAACTTTATGTTGACGTTTTAAACATGTCTATTCTCAGGTGATAATTAGAAGCTTCCGCTGCAACATGTTGAATTTAAACAAGATCTTGAGTATGCATATTTGTGTCAAAAATAAAACTGCATATCGGAGGATTTGTAATGTAAAATATGCTAGAAATCGTATTGTTATCATCACATGTAAAGTTTGTAAGTCTAAGATTATCGCTAAACGATAATCATCTTTATTTTGTCTAAAGCTTGTATCAAAATAAGAATTATGGTTTGTAATGTAAAATATATGCAGTTGTTCTTTTAAAAATGTCGCATATAGAGGTCAATACCTCGCAATGAAATCATACGTTATCTAACACGTTCTTATGGTTAAGGACGGGTTATGACATGTGGTATCAGAGCGGTGGTCTTAGCGAACCAGGTTTACATTAGTGTGTCTAACCGAGAAGTCGTTAGGATACATTAGTAAGTCTGGACTTTGACCGGGTCTGATTTAAAAACCATTGCTTATCATTGTTGGTTAAAATTTATATGTAAATATTATGTAGTACTAATGGGTTAGTTGTTGTGTGATAGATGTCGGGCTCAAAACTTGTTATCACATTCAGCGACTCCGAACCAGAATCTTCAGATGGTGTTCCAGTCACTAACCTATCCGATGACGAAAATAATATCTTTGGGGAAGACTCACAAATTCCGGATGAACCGACTATAGAGAACCCGGAAAGTGAACCCGAGGAGGAAAGTGAACCCGAGGAGGAAAGTGAACCCGAGGAAAAAATACAGGAAATTACAAAAGACGAGTTCGAACTAGGAAAGAAACGAAAGGCTAATGAATTAGAAAATTCAAATCCCGAGTTTAGTAAGGATGATGTGGCACCAACTCCACTAGACACTACCACCCCTATTCCCGCTATTCCTATTCGTTCTATTCCGGCATCTAGTTCTTCAGTCCCACAGCCAAAATATAGGCAGACAGCCAGGATAAGCGTTAAGCGATTCTTTGAACCTAAACGTCCTAGAAAATAGACCAAACGATACGCTGCCGTATTAAACCATGGGATCATATAATGTTTTGTATAATATTATTAGTGTGGTTTGCTTAATGTTCGATGTAAGATAAGCATATGTAAAATAGTGAAGTGTGAAATGCAATAATTTTCCATGGTTAAGTATTATTTAGATGGTAGTAATTGATTCTGTACTAAGCTATTAAGTATGGACATTAACGGGTAGGTAATACCCTAGATATAATTATAAAACGCTAATAAGAAGAAAAGGCTTTTATAATAATACCTGGTTCATATTATTAATAAGCTATAATGTACTGTAAATATACACTACATCTATAATATTCCATGTGAATAATTATTTTCTTTTCATTCTTATAGAAGAATATGGCGCGATTGAACCGAATGACGGAACAAGAAATCCAGGAACTCATCAATCAGCGAGTGAACGACAGAATGTTATGGGTCGAGGTGGCAAGAGGTGCTGCAGTTAACCCAAATCCTCGTGTGGGGTGCACTTACAAAACTTTTCAAGCTTGCAAGCCCTCATCATTCAGTGGAACAGAAGGACCGATCGGTTTAACCCGGTGGATAGAAAAGATGGAGACTGTGTTTAAAATAAGTGGTTATGTTGAAAAGGACATGACCAAGTATGCATCGTGCACTTTACAAGATAGTGCACTCACGTGGTGGAAAAATTATGTGAAGGCTGTAGGAGGAGATGTAGCTTATGATACTCCGTGGGAAGAATTCAAAACAATGTTAATCAACGAATATTGTCCAAGGAACGAGGTTAGGAAGTTGGAAGATGAGTTACGAAGTCTGAAGGTTATTGGTACTGAAATCACCAACTACAATCAGCGATTCATGGAATTAGTTTTGCTATGTCCTGAATTGGTTCCAACCGAAGAACGGAAGATTGAAATGTACAAAGATGGTTTGCCCAAAAAGGTCAAGGCAAATGTTACAGCATCGAAACCTAAGACAATTCATGAAGCTATAACTATGGCAAACGAGCTAATGGATCAGGTCATCATGGATAAGAAAGTATCCAATACTGATGTGAAGGTATCAGGTAACAAAAGAAAGTGGAATGGAAATTATGATCGAGGTAACCAACAACAATCTTTTAAGAAACAAGAAAACACGCAAGGTGCGGGTAGTGGTTTAAGCTTTGGTTATAAAGGACAAAATCCTTTATGCAACCGATGTCACAAACATCACTTTGGTTACTGTAGTGTGGTATGCAACAAATGTAATCGACAGGGTCATCTTGCTGAAGATTGTAGGGCTCTCGTTACGAATACAAATGGTGCCAAGACTCCTGCCACCAACGCAAATAGAACTGCTTTGGCTACCATTACTTGTTTTGGGTGTGGAAAACAAGGTCACTATAAGAGCCAGTGCCCGAATCCAGAGAAGAATATCGGACCTGCACGTGGGAGAGCATTTGTTATTAATACTAGAGAGGCATGTGAAGACCCGGAGCTTGTTACGGGTACGTTTACCATTAATAACTTATCCGCATCTATTATATTTGATACTGGTGCTGATAGAAGTTACGTGTGTAGAGACTTTCACGCTAAATTGAATTGTTCATCATTACCTCTAGATGCTAAGTACATGATTGAGTTAGCTAATGGTAAACTAATTAAAGCCGATAAAATTTGTCGTGATTGTAAAATAAATTTAGCCGGAGAAACGTTTAAAATTGACTTGATACCCGTAGAATTAGGAAGTTTTGATGTAATAGTCGGCATGGACTGGATGTCCAAAATAGGAGCTGAAGTTGTGTGCGCCAAGAAGGCAATTCGTATTCCTCGTAAGGATAAAACGCCAGTAATGATTTATGGAGAGAAGGGTAACTCAAAGCTAAAACTCATTAGTTATTTGAAAGCTCAAAAGTGCTTGAAGAAAGGGTGCTATGCTATCTTAGCACGTGTTAATAAAGTCGAAACAAAGGAAAAAGTGAAGAGCATCAATGACGTGCCTGTGGCAAGAGATTTTCCTGAAGTATTTCCGGAAGAGTTGCCGGGATTACCTCCATTTAGATCTGTAGAATTTCAAATAGATTTAGTACCAGGAGCTGCACCAGTGGCTCGTGCTCCATATAGACTTGCACCGTCCGAGTTAAAAGAACTTCAGAGTCAGTTAAAAGAATTACTGGATCATGGATTCATACGACCAAGTACTTCACCGTGGGGAGCTCCAATTTTATTCGTCAAGAAGAAAGACGGATCTTTCCGAATGTGTATAGATTATCGTGAATTAAATAAGTTAACTATCAAGAATCGGTATCCACTACCGAGAATTGATGACTTATTTGATCAACTCCAAGGATCATGTGTGTACTCGAAAATTGACCTAAGATCGGGCTATCATCAATTACGTGTCAAAGAAGAAGATATACCGAAAACTGCTTTTCGGACACGCTACGGTCATTACGAATTTTTGGTCATGCCGTTTGGATTGACGAATGCGCCAGCTGTATTCATGGACCTCATGAATCGAGTTTGTAGTCCATATATAGATAAGTTTGTTATCGTTTTCATTGATGATATTCTTATCTATTCCAAGAGTGAGCAAGAGCATGAGCAGCATTTAAGGTTGATATTAGAGTTGTTAAGAAAAGAACAGCTATATGCTAAATTTTCTAAATGTGCTTTCTGGTTGAAAGAAGTGCAATTTCTTGGCCACGTTGTTAGTAGCAAAGGAATTCAGGTTGATCCAGCAAAAATTGAAGCCATTGAAAAATGGGAGACTCCTAAGACACCAACGCAGATACGCCAATTTTTGGGTTTAGCCGGTTATTATAGAAGGTTTATTCAAGATTTTTTCCCGAATAGCTAAGCCGTTGACAGCGTTAATGCAAAAAGGGAAGAAATATGAATGGACTTCTGAGCAGGAGAGTGCATTTCAGTTACTGAAAAAGAAGTTGACTACGGTGCCTATTTTATCGTTACCAGAAGGGAACGATGATTTTGAAATATATTGTGACGCTTCGCGACAAGGTTTTGGTTGCGTTCTTATGCAACGGAAGAAAGTTATTGCATACGCATCCCGACAATTGAAGATTCACGAGCGGAATTATACGACGCATGATCTAGAACTGGGAGCAGTCGTGTTTGCATTGAAGATATGGAGACACTACTTGTATGGGGTTAAATGCACTGTGTTTACTGATCATAAAAGCCTTCAACATATTTTCGATCAAAAACAGCTGAACATGAGGCAACGTAGGTGGGTTGAGTTAATAAATGACTATGATTGTGAAATTCGTTATCATCCCGGGAAAGCGAACGTGGTGGCCGACGCTCTAAGCAGAAAGGAACGAGAACCAATTCGAGTACGAGCGATGAACATAAAAATTCGCATGAATCTCAACTCACAAATCAAAGAAGTTCAACGAGAAGCACTTACTAAAGAAAATATAGGAAATGAAATAATGAAGAAGTATAAGAAGCAACTCGTTATGCGGGAAGATGGAATTCGATATTTTGCGAATCGTATTTGGGTACCGAAGTTGGGTGGATTAAGGAAGTTGATATTAAATGAGGCACATAAGACAAGATACTCGATACATCCTGGAGTTGGAAAGATGTACCAAGATCTTAAGACACATTATTGGTGGCCTAATTTAAAGACAGACGTTGCAACATATGTTGGGGAATGTTTAACTTGTTCCAAAGTCAAAGCTGAACACCAGAAGCCGTCAGGGTTACTTCAACAACCAGAAATCCCAGAATGGAAATGGGATGGTATTACCATGGATTTCATCACGAAGTTACCAAAGACTGCCTGGGGATACGACACCATTTGGGTGATTGTTGATCGTCTCACCAAGTCTGCACACTTCTTGCCTATAAAGGAAACGGATAGAATGGAGAAACTATTACGATTGTATATAAAGGAAGTTGTTTCAAGGCATGGAATACCTATTTCCATTATATCCGATCGTGATAGTAGATTTACATCAAAGTTCTGGCAATCACTACAGGAGGCCCTAGGAACTCGTTTGGATATGAGTACCGCGTATCATCCGCAAACCGACGGGCAGAGTGAAAGAACGATTCAGACTCTTGAAGACATGCTCAGGGCATGTGTGATCGATTTTGGAAACGGATGGGATAAATATCTACCATTAGCAGAATTCTCGTATAATAATAGTTATCATGCGAGCATTAAAGCTGCGCCATTCGAAGCATTGTACGGAAGGAAGTGTAGATCTCCTATTTGTTGGAATGAAGTAGGAGATCGACAATTAACTGGTCCCGAGATCATACACGAAACGACTGAGAAGATAGTACAAATCAAGGAGAGATTGAAAACAGCCCGTAGTCGCCAAAAGAGCTACGCCGATGTTCGAAGGAAACCATTAGAGTTTCAAATCGGTGACATGGTTATGTTAAAGGTGTCACCGTGGAAAGGTGTAATACGCTTCGGAAAAAGGGGTAAACTGAACCCAAGATATGTAGGCCCGTTCAAGATTATCGAACGCATTGGACCGGTAGCTTATCGACTCGAGTTACCACAACAACTCGCCGGAGTACATAATACATTTCACGTCTCAAACCTTAAGAAGTGTCTTGCAAAGGAAGATCTCACCATTCCTCTTGAAGAAATCCATGTCGACGAGAAACTACAATTCATCGAAGAACCAATCGAAATCATGGATCGTGAAGTTAAACGGCTCAAGCAGAGCAACATACCGATCGTTAAGGTTCGTTGGAATGCTCGAAGGGGTCCCGAGTTTACTTGGGAACGAGAGGATCAAATGAAACAAAAATATCCACACTTGTTTTCCGATGACGCAAAATAGGTACAATTTTAAAATTTCGGGACGAAATTTATTTAACGGGTAGGTACTGTAATGACCCGCACTTTTTCGATCGTTCTATACTTATAAGATTAATATTTATATAAATTAAACCTTACCAACATGATAAGCAATCCAAATTGTTAAGATTTATGTTTTTGAAAAGAGTTTTACACAACGTTTGACCGTCTAGTTTGACCGATGATATCACGAACTATACAATATATGATAATTATACATACATATTTAACATGATCTAAGGATGTTTTAATATCTCATTTTGTATTAATAACAAAAAGTCATAAGTATATTTTGAAACTACTAACTTAAGTTTTCAAAACAATAACCATACGTAACGTTATTTGACATAAATACTGATGATTTATAATGTTTATATATATATCGTATAAGTAATGTATTTAATCATTTTTAAAGGGCTTTTATACATAAAACAATATAAGTATATTTACAAAAGATAGTTATATTTGAATTCTCGTTCCGTTTCCTCAATAATCCTATACGTATATCTAGGGTACTATACACAGCTTCTAGAAGTATTTACTATTGGTATATACCAATAGAAATCTTCAATTATTGGAATAATATGTCATTCATGACATAATAAATTTTAACTTATCTTAGATATTTTCACTAAAAACCAAATTTTCAAGCCTATAAATAAGCACCATTTCTAACTCATTTTTACACATTCATTTTCCAAATTTTACTTCCAATTTTCACACACACTTGCAAGAACTCTCTCAACTTTTATTTTACTATTTCTTTCCAGCAACTTTACATTTTAAACTTGAGGTAAAAACTCTACTTCAACTCTTTTTCAATTCATATATTTATAGCTATATATATAAGAGTTTATAAACTAGAACATAGTTTGAATGATTTCAAACTTGTTTGCAAACTAAATAGATCCTTATAACTTAACTTTTAAAATACTTCAAGACCTGTAATATAACTTAAAAATATGCTAATTTAACAAGGTATAACTTGGTTTTTCAAAGAACACCTTAAAAACTGTTTTTACGACGTCGGAGTGCAACCGGGGGCTGTTTTGGGTTGGATAATTAAAAACCATCTTAAACATTGAATTGGAGGTTTATTTTCTGGAAAAATGATTTTTACTATGAATATGATAACACATAAAAATTTCATAATTTAACTCAAAGTATAAGTATTTTTAGAAAAATAATCATTTAAGGTTGTTTACATGATGGAAAATGATTAACTTCATAAGTTTTACTAAAGTTTGACCTATGACCTGTGATTTCGAATACAAACTAAGGTATTTACAGTTCATAGTCTTAAAGAGGGACTCGATCCAAGGAAGTGGCAAGTTGAATCAATGAAAACGGAGTTGTAACGAAGAAACTATGACCAAAACGAGATCGGATATCTAAGACTAGTTTGGCTACGAAAATAATTGGAGAAAATTAAATAAATCACATCTTTTTAAAATAACATGATATTTTATATATATGTACTCATAATTTAATTTTATATGGTTCAGGATCACCCGTAAACAATACGAGAAGATTAATCATAAGATCCCATGATTGTACGCAACACGTCATTTGACAACACCGGTACTTTATGTACGCAACACGTCATTTGACAACACCGGTACCATGGGTCAAGATTAATCTCGACCAATACATATACGATGGGGGTTTTTATTTATTTCATTGGGGGTTTATTAAACACCTAAAAATGAACCATTAAAATTGAATTACTAACATCGGACTGCTAACTACGGACTAAGAAATTATTAAAACTATTAAAAGTATAAAAAGTATATATATGTGACGATTGTTTAAAATAGAAATATATTGATAAACTATATATGGATAGGTTCGTGATATCAATCGGAGACCAAGTCGAAATTACATATCTTCAAGACGAAAGTGAGTATATAGTCCCACTTTTAAACTCTAAGTATTTCGGGATGAGAATACATGTATTTTATGTTTTACGTTATGGACACAAGTAACTGAAAAATATATTCTACGTTGAGTTGTACCACTGGCATACTTCCCTGTAGCTTGGTAACTGTTATTTACAGCGGTATTGTAAACGCGAATCCTGTTGATAGATCTATCGGGCCTGACAACCCCAACCGGACTGGACGACCAGTATTCAACGGTTGCACAGTACTTCGTTTCGTGACTACACTTGGTACGGTGTAGTAAGATTTCATAATAAAGGGAATATGCGACGTGATTAAATGTTAAGTATGGTTACCAAGTGCTCAACCACTTAGAATATTTTTATTAAAATGTTTATATATGAAATCTTGTGGTCTATATTTATATCGCTGCCGGCATTAAACCTATATCTCACCAACTTTATGTTGACGTTTTAAACATGTCTATTCTCAGGTGATAATTAGAAGCTTCCGCTGCAACATGTTGAATTTAAACAAGATCTTGAGTATGCATATTTGTGTCAAAAATAAAACTGCATATCGGAGGATTTGTAATGTAAAATATGCTAGAAATCGTATTGTTATCATCACATGTAAAGTTTGTAAGTCTAAGATTATCGCTAAACGATAATCATCTTTATTTTGTCTAAAGCTTGTATCAAAATAAGAATTATGGTTTGTAATGTAAAATATATGCAGTTGTTCTTTTAAAAATGTCGCATATAGAGGTCAATACCTCGCAATGAAATCATACGTTATCTAACACGTTCTTATGGTTAAGGACGGGTTATGACACATATGTACTCATAATTCAATTTTATATGGTTCAGGATCACCCGTAAACAACACGAGAAGATTAATCATAAGATCCCATGTTTGTACGCAACACGTCATTTGACAACACCGGTACTTTATGTACGCAACACGTCATTTGACAACACCGGTACCGTGGGTCAAGATTAATCTCGACCAATACATATACGATGAGGGTTTTATTTATTTCATCGGGGGTTTATTAAACACTTAAAAATGAACCATTAAAATTGAATTACTAACATCGGACTGCTAACTACGGACTAAGGAATTATTAAAAGTATTAAAAGTATAACAAGTATATATATATGTGACGTTTGTTTAAAAAGAAAAGGTATTGATATATTATATATGGATAGGTTCGTGATATCAACCGGAAGACCAAGTCAAAATATATATATCTTCAAGACAACAGTGAGTATATAGTCCCACTTTTAAACTCTAAATATTTCGGGATGAGAATACATGTATTTTATGTTTTACATTATGGACACAAGTAACTGAAAAATATATTCTACGTTGAGTTGTACCACTGGCATACTTCCCTGTAGCTTGGTAACTAATATTTACAGCGGTATTGTAAACGCGAATCCTGTTGATAGATCTATCGGGCCTGACAACCCCAACCGGACTGGACGACCAGTATTCAACGGTTGCACAGTACTTCGTTTTGTGACTACACTTGGTACGGTGTAGTAAGATTTCATATTAAAGGGAATATGCGACGTGATTAATTGTTAAGTATGGTTACCAAGTGCTCAACCACTTAGAATATTTTTATTAAACTGTTTATATATGAAATCTTGTGGTCTATATATATATATATTGCTGCCGGCATTAAACCTATATCTCACCAACTTTATGTTGACGTTTTAAACATGTTTATTCTCAGGTGATAATTAGAAGCTTCCGCTGCATTATGTTGAATTTGAGCAAGATCTTGCGTACGCATATATGTGTCAAAAACAAAACTGCATATCCAAGAACTTGTGTTGTAAAATATGCTAGAAATCGGGTTGTTATTATCATTTGCAAAGTTTGTAAGTCGAAGATTATCGCTAAACGATAATCATCTTTTTATTGTCTAAAGCTTGTAACAAAAATAAGAATTATGGTTTGTAATGTATAATATATGCAGTTTTTCTTTTAAAAATGTCGCATATAGAGGTCAATACCTCGCAATGAAATCATACGTTATCTAACACGTTCTTATGGTTAAGGACGGGTTGTGACATGTGGTATCAGAGCGTTGGTCTTAGTGAACCAGGTTTGCATTAGTGTGTCTAACTGAGAAGTTGTTAGGATACATTAGTAAGTCTGGACTTTGACCGGGTCTGATTTTGAAAACCATTGCTTATCATTGTTGGTTAAAATTTATATGCAAATATTATGTAGTACTAATGGGTTAGTTGTTATGTGATAGATGTCGGGCTCGAAACTTATTATCACATTCAGCGACTCCGAATCAGAATCTTCCGATGGGTTCCAGTCATTAACCTATCCGATGACGAAAATGATATCTTTGGGGAAGACTCACAAATTCCGGAGGAACCAACTATAGAAAAATCGGAAAGTGAACCCGAGGAAGAAAGTGAACCCGAGGAAGAAATACTAGAAATTACGAAAGAAAAGTTCGATCAAGGAAAGAAACGAAAAGCCAATGAATTAGAAAATTCAAATCCCGAGTGTAGTGAGGATGTTGTGGCACCAACTCCACTAGACACTACCACCCCTATTCCCGCTATTCATATTCGTGCTATCCCCGCATCCAGTTCCTCAGCCCCACCGCCAAAATATAGGCAGACAGCTAGGATAAGCGTTAGGCCATTCATTGGAACTAAACGTCCTAGAAAATAGACCAAACAATGCGCTGCCGTATTAAATCATGGGATCAAATAATGTTTTGTATAATATTATTAGTGTGGTTTGCTTAATGTTTGATGTAAGATAAGCATATGTAAAATAGTGAAGTATGAAATGCAATAATTTTCCATGGTTAAGTATTATTTAGATTGTAGTAATTGGTTCTGTACTAAGCTTTTAAGTATGAACATTAACGGGTAGGTACTACCCTAGATATAATTATAAAACGCTAATAAGAAGAAAAGGCTTTTATAATAATACCTGGTTCATATTATTAACAAGCTATAATGTACTATAAATACACACTACATCTATAATATTCCATGTGAATAATTATTTTCTTTCATTAGGAAATGGCGCGATTGAATCGAATGACGGAACAAGAAGTCGAGGAATTCATCAACCAGCGAGTCAACGACCGAATGTTATGGGTCGAAGCTGCAAGAGCTGCTGCAGTTAACCCAAATCCTCGTGTAGGATGCACCTACAAGACGTTTCAAGCTTGCAAGCCCTCATCATTCAGTGGAACGGAAGGGCCGATCGGTTTAACTCGGTGGATAGAGAAGATGGAGACGGTGTTTAAAATCAGTGGTTGTGATGAAAAAGACATGACCAAGTATGCATCGTGCACTTTACAAGATAGTGCACTCACGTGGTGGAAAAATTACGTGAAGGCTGTAGGAGGAGATGTAGCTTATGATACTCCATGGGAAGAATTCAAAACGATGTTAATCAACGAGTATTGTCCAAGGAACGAGGTTAGGAAGCTAGAAGATGAGTTACGAAGTTTGAAGGTTGTTGGTACTGAAATTACCAACTACAATCAGCGATTCATGGAATTAGTTTTGCTATGTCCTGAATTGGTTCCAACTGAAGCACGGAAGATTGAAATGTACAAAGATGGTTTGCCCTCAAAGGTTAAGGCAAACGTTACAGCATCAAAACCTAGGACAATTCATGAAGCTATAACCATGGCAAACGAGCTAATGGATCAGGTCATCTTGGATAAGAAAGCATTTACTACTGATGTGAAGGTATTGAGTAACAAAAGAAAGTGGAACGGAAATTATGATCGAGGTAACCAACAACAATCTTTTAAGAAACCAGAAACCACGAAAGGTGCGGGTAGTGGTTCAGGCTTTGGTTACAAAGGGCAAAGTCCTTTATGCAACCGTTGTCACAAACATCACTTTGGTTACTGTAGTGTGTTATGCACCAAGTGTAATCGACAGGGTCATCTTGCTGAAGATTGTAGGGCTCTCGTTACAAATACAAATGGTAACAAGACTCCTGCCACCAATGCAAATAGAACTGCTTTGGCTACCGTTACTTGTTTTGGGTGTGGAAAACAAGGTCACTATAAGAGCCAGTGCCTGAATCCAGAGAAGAATAATGGACCTGCACATGGGAGAGCATTTGTTATTAATGCTAGAGAGGCATATGAGGATCCGGAGCTTGTTACGGGTACGTTTACCATTAATAACTTATCAGCATCTATTATATTTGATACTGGCGCTGATAGAAGTTATGTGTGTAGAAATTTTTACACTAAATTGAATTGTTCCTCTTTACCTCTAGATGCTAAGTACATGATTGAGTTAGCTAATGGTAAACTAATTAAAGCCGATAAAATTTGTCGTGATTGTGAAATAAATTTAGCCTGAGAAACGTTTAAAATCGACTTAATACCCGTAGAATTAGGAAGTTTTGATGTAATAGTCGGCATGGACTGGATGTCCAAAGTAGGAGTTGAAGTTGTGTGTGCCAAGAAGGCAATTCGCATTCCTTGTAAGGATAAAATGCCGGTGATGATTTATGGAGAGAAGGGTGATTCAAAGCTAAAACTCATTAGCTGTTTGAAAGCCAAGAAGTGTTTAGAAAAGGGATGTTATGCTATTTTAGCACATGTTAATAAAGTCGAAAAGAAAGAGAAGTGCATCAACGATGTGCCTGTGGCAAGAGATTTTCCTGAAGTTTTTCCGGAAGAATTGCCGGGATTACCTCCATTTAGATCTGTAGAATTTCAAATAGATTTAGTACCAGGAGCTGCACCAGTTGCTCGTGCTCCATATAGACTTGCACCGTCCGAGTTAAAAGAACTTCAAAGTCAGTTGAAAGAATTACTGGACCGTGGATTCATACGACCAAGTACTTCACCGTGGGGAGCTCCAATTTTATTTGTTAAGAAGAAAGATGGATCTTTTAGGATGTGTATAGATTATCGTGAATTAAATAAGTTAACTATCAAGAATCGGTATCCACTACCGAGAATTGATGACTTATTTGATCAATTGCAAGGATCATGTGTTTATTCGAAAATTGACCTAAGATCGGGTTATCATCAATTACGCGTCAAAGAAGAGGACATTCCGAAAACTGCTTTTCGGACACGTTATGGTCATTACGAATTTTTGGTTATGCCGTTTGGGTTGACAAATGCGCCAGCTGTATTCATGGACCTCATGAATCGAGTTTGTAGTCCGTATTTAGATAAGTTTGTTATCGTTTTCATTGATGATATTCTTATCTATTCCAAGAGTGAGCAAGAGCATGAAGAGCATTTAAGGTTGATATTAGAGTTGTTGAGAAAAGAACAACTATATGCTAAATTTTCTAAGTGTGCTTTCTGGTTGAAAGAAGTGCAATTTCTTGGCCACGTTGTTAGTAGTAAAGGAATTCAGGTTGATCCAGCAAAAACTGAAGCCATTGAAAAATGGGAGACTCCTAAGACACCAACGCAGATACGCCAATTTTTGGGTTTAGCCGGTTATTATAGAAGGTTTATTCAAGATTTTTCCCGAATAGCTAAGCCGTTGACAGCGTTAACGCAAAAAGGGAAGAAATATGAATGGACCTCGGAGCAGGAGAACGCATTTCAAATACTGAAGAAGAAGTTAACTACGGCGCCTATTTTATCGTTACCAGAAGGGAACGATGATTTTGAAATATATTGTGACGCTTCGCGACAAGGTTTTGGTTGTGTTCTTATGCAACGGAAGAAAGTGATTGCATACGCATCCCGACAATTGAAGATTCACGAGCGGAATTATACGACGCATGATCTAGAATTGGGAGCAGTCGTGTTTGCACTGAAGATGTGGAGACACTACTTGTATGGGGTTAAATTCACTGTGTTTACTGATCATAAAAGCCTTCAACATATTTTTGATCAGAAACAGCTGAACATGAGGCAACGTAGGTGGGTCGAGTTAATAAATGACTATGAATGTGAGATTCGTTATCATCCCGGGAAGGCGAACGTGGTGGCCGATGCTTTAAGCAGAAAGGAACGAGAACCAATTCGAGTACGAGCGATGAATATAAAAATTCGCATGAATCTCAACTCACAAATCAAAGAGGTTCAACAAGAAGCACTTAATAAAGAAAACATAAGAAAGGAAATAATGAAGAAGTATGAGAAGCAACTCGTTATACGGGAAGACGGAATTCGATATTTTGCAAACCGTATTTGGGTACCGAAGTTGGGTGGATTAAGGAAGTTGATATTGAACGAGGCACATAAGACAAGATACTCGATACATCCTGGAGTTGGAAAGATGTATCAAGATCTTAAAACACGTTATTGGTGGCCTAATTTAAAGACAGACGTTGCAACATATGTTGGGGAGTGTTTAACTTGTTCCAAAGTCAAAGCAGAACACCAAAAGCCGTCAGGGTTACTTCAACAACCAGAAATCCCAGAATGGAAATGGGATGGTATTACCATGGATTTCATCACGAAATTACCTAAGACTGCCTGGGGATATGACACCATTTGGGTGATTGTTGATCGTCTCACCAAGTCTGCACATTTCTTGCCTATAAAGGAAACGGATAGAATGGAGAAACTATTACGATTGTATATAAAGGAAATTGTTTCAAGGCATGGAATACCTATTTCCATTATATCCGATCGTGATAGTAGATTTACCTCAAAGTTCTGGCAATCACTACAGGAGGCACTAGGAACTCGTTTGGATATGAGTACCGCATATCATCCGCAAACCGACGGGCAGAGTGAAAGAACAATTCAGACTCTTGAAGACATGCTCAGGGCATGTGTGATCGATTTTGGAAACGGATGGGATAAATATCTACCATTAGCAGAATTCTCGTATAATAATAGTTATCATGCGAGCATTAAAGCTGCACCATTCGAAGCATTGTACGGAAGGAAGTGTAGATCTCCTATTTGTTGGAATGAAGTAGGAGATCGACAATTAACTGGTCCCGAGATCATACACGAAACGACTGAGAAGATAGTACAAATTAAGGAGAGATTGAAAACAGCCCGTAGTCGCCAAAAGAGCTACGCCGATGTCCGAAGGAAACCATTAGAGTTTCAGGTCGGGGACATGGTTATGTTAAAGGTGTCACCATGGAAAGGTGTAATACGCTTCGGAAAAAGGGGTAAACTAAACCCAAGATATGTAGGTCCGTTCAAGATTATCGAACGCATTGGACCGGTAGCTTATCGGCTCGAGTTACCGCAACAACTCGCCGGAGTACATAATACCTTTCACGTCTCAAACCTTAAGAAGTGTCTTGCAAAGGAAGACCTCACCATTCCTCTTGAAGAAATCCATGTCGACGAGAAACTACAATTCATCGAAGAACCAATCGAAATCATGGACCGTGAAGTTAAACAGCTCAAGCAGAGCAACATACCGATTGTTAAGGTTCGTTGGAATGCTCGAAGAGGTCCCGAGTTTACGTGGGAACGAGAGGATCAGATGAAACAAAAGTATCCACACTTGTTTCTCGATGACGCAAAATAGGTACAATTTTAAAATTTCGGGACGAAATTTATTTAACGGGGAGGTAATGTAACGACCCGCACTTTTTTGATCGTTCTATACTTATAAGATTAATATTTACATAAATTAAACCTTACCAACATGATAAGCAATCCAAATTGTTGAGACTTATGTTTTTTAAATGAGTTCTACACAACGTTTGAGCGTCTAGTTTGACCGATGATATCACGAACTATACAATATATGATAATTATACGTTTGTGTATATATATGTATATATACATATTTAACATGATCTAAGAATGTTTTAATATCTCATTTTGTATTAATAACAATAAGTTATAAGTATATTTTGAAACTACTAACTTAAGTTTTCAAAACGATAACTATACGTAATGTTTTTCGACGTAAATACTTATAACCTATAATACTTATACATGCATCGTATAGATATGTATTTTATCACTTTTAAAGGGCTTACATACATAAAACAATATAAGTATATTTACAAAAGATAGCTATATTTGAATCCTCGTTCCGTTTTCTCAAAGATTTCTATACGTATACCTAGGGTATATGTACCCGTATCATACGCAGCTTCTAGATGTATTTACTATTGGTATATACCAATAAAAATCTACTCCTTAGCAGCCTTAAATGATTAAGAAACATGTGGAACCAACCATTTGTCAAGTAGCATGAATTATTTAGCAAGAAAACAAAGTTAGGTATCTTTTTTTTCCTTTATAACCTAAAAACGTTTTTATGCATGCACACCATTTCTTCACCCCATTTTCTCATACTTACACTTCCATTTCTCTCTCAAAATACTCTTAACTTCATACTTGATCATCTCCAAGCATTTTCCCCATCATTTAGCTTCAAAAACCTTACTTAATCACCATAAGAAAACCCTTACAAAAACACTTCAAGAATCCTTCCAAGAACACAAACTTACTTCCAATCTTTCATCCAATTCCATCACCCTTTTTGTTCTAGGTTCTTACTCCTCTTTTACAGCAACCTTGTCCAAGGAACTTGAGGTAGAATCTATGTTCATAACCTTATTCGATTCATATATATATAGCTATCTTATTTTGTGGTATAAAAATTTAACAACAAGAACATAGTTTGAAAGTTTTCAAACTTGTTTGCAAACTAAATAGATCCTTCTAACTTAACTTTTAAAATACTTCAATACCTGTAATATAACTTAAATATATGCTAACTTAACAAGGTAAAACTTGGTTTTTGAAAGAATACCTTAAAAACTGTTTTTACGACGTCGGAGTGTAACCGGAGACTGTTTTGGGTTGGATAATTAAAAACCATCTTAAACTTTGAATTGGAGGTTTATGTTCTGGAAAAATGATTTTTACTATGAATATGATAACACATAAAAATTTCATGATTTAATTCAAAGTATAAGTATTTTTAGAAAAATGGTCATTAAATGATATTTTTGTAACAAAAATGTTTAACTTCATAAGTTTCACTAAAGTTTCACCTATGCCGTGTGATTTTGAATACAAACTAAGGTAATTACAGTTCATAGTCTTAAAGAGGAACTCGATCCAAGGAGATGGCAAGTTGAATCAACGAAAACGGAGTTGTAACGAAGAAACGATGACCGAAACAAAATTGGTTATCCAAGACTAGTCTAACTTCGGGATTAATTGGGAAAAATTAAATAAATCACATCTTTCTAAGATAACATGATATTTTATACATATGTACTCATAATTCAATTTTATATGGTTCAGGATCACCCGTAAACAACACGAGAAGATTAATCATAAGATCCCATGTTTGTACGCAACACGTCATTTGACAACACCGGTATTTTATGTACGCAACACGTCATTTGACAACACCGGTACCGTGGGTCAAGATTAATCTCGACCAATACATATACGATGAGGGTTTTATTTATTTCATCGGGGGTTTATTAAACACTTAAAAATGAACCATTAAAATTGAATTACTAACTGAAATGTCCCGTTCTTATTGATTAAAAACGTTCCATATTAATTGATTTCGTTGCGAGGTTTTGACCTCTATATGAGACTTTTTCAAAGACTGCATTCATTTTTAAACAAACCATAACCTTTATTTCATCAATAAAGGTTTAAAAAGCTTTACGTAGATTATCAAATAATGATAATCTAAAATATCCTGTTTACACACGACCATTACATAATGGTTTACAATAAAAATATGTTACAACAAAATAAGTTTCTTGAATGCAGTTTTACACAATATCATACAAGCATGGACTCCAAATCTTGTCCTTATTTAAGTATGCGACAGCGGAAGCTCTTAATAATCACCTGAGAATAAACATGCTTAAAACGTCAACAAAAATGTTGGTGAGTTATAGGTTTAACCTATATATATCAAATCGTAACAATAGACCACAAGATTTCATATTTCAATACACATCCCATACATAGAGATAAAAATCATTCATATGGTGAACACCTGGTAACCGACAATAACAAGATGCATATATAAGAATATCCCCATCATTCCGGGACACCCTTCGGATATGATATAAATTTCGAAGTACTAAAGCATCCGGTACTTTGGATGGGGTTTGTTAGGCCCAATAGATCTATCTTTAGGATTCGCGTCAATTAGGGTGTCTGTTCCCTAATTCTTAGATTACCAGACTTAATAAAAAGGGGCATATTCGATTTCGATAATTCAACCATAGAATGTAGTTTCACGTACTTGTGTCTATTTTGTAAATCATTTATAAAACCTGCATGTATTCTCATCCCAAAAATATTAGATTTTAAAAGTGGGACTATAACTCACTTTCACAGATTTTTACTTCGTCGGGAAGTAAGACTTGGCCACTGGTTGATTCACGAACCTATAACAATATATACATATATATCAAAGTATGTTCAAAATATATTTACAACACTTTTAATATATTTTGATGTTTTAAGTTTATTAAGTCAGCTGTCCTCGTTAGTAACCTACAACTAGTTGTCCACAGTTAGATGTACAGAAATAAATCGATAAATATTATCTTGAATCAATCCACGACCCAGTGTATACGTATCTCAGTATTGATCACAACTCAAACTATATATATTTTGGAATCAACCTCAACCCTGTATAGCTAACTCCAACATTCACATATAGAGTGTCTATGGTTGTTCCGAAATATATATAGATGTGTCGACATGATAGGTCGAAACATTGTATACGTGTCTATGGTATCTCAAGATTACATAATATATAATACAAGTTGATTAAGTTATGGTTGGAATAGATTTGTTACCAATTTTCACGTAGCTAAAATGAGAAAAATTATCCAATCTTGTTTTACCCATAACTTCTTCATTTTAAATCCGTTTTGAGTGAATCAAATTGCTATGGTTTCATATTGAACTCTATTTTATGAATCTAAACAAAAAAAGTATAGGTTTCTAGTCGGAAAAATAAGTTACAAGTCGTTTTTGTAAAGGTAGTCATTTCAGTCGAAAGAACGACGTCTAGATGACCATTTTAGAAAACATACTTCCACTTTGAGTTTAACCATAATTTTTGGATATAGTTTCATGTTCATAATAAAAATCATTTTCTCAGAATAACAACTTTTAAATCAAAGTTTATCATAGTTTTTAATTAACTAACCCAAAACAGCCCGCGGTGTTACTACGACGGCGTAAATCCGGTTTTACGGTGTTTTTCGTGTTTCCAGGTTTTAAATCATTAAGTTAGCATATCATATAGATATAGAACATGTGTTTAGTTGATTTTAAAAGTCAAGTTAGAAGGATTAACTTTTGTTTGCGAACAAGTTTAGAATTAACTAAACTATGTTCTAGTGATTACAAGTTTAAACCTTCGAATAAGATAGCTTTATATGTATGAATCGAATGATGTTATGAACATCATTACTACCTTAAGTTCCTTGCATGAACCTGCTGGAAAAGAGAAAAATGGATCTAGCTTCAATGGATCCTTGGATGGCTCGAAGTTCTTGAAGCAGAATCATGACACGAAAACAAGTTCAAGTAAGATCATCACTTGAAATAAGATTGTTATAGTTATAGAAATTGAACCAAAGTTTGAATATGATTATTACCTTGTATTAGAATGATAACCTACTGTAAGAAACAAAGATTTCTTGAGGTTGGATGATCACCTTACAAGATTGGAAGTGAGCTAGCAAACTTGAAAGTATTCTTGATTTTATGAAACTAGAACTTTTGGAATTTATGAAGAACACTTAGAACTTGAAGATAGAACTTGAGAGAGATCAATTAGATGAAGAAAATTGAATAATGAAAGTGTTTGTAGGTGTTTTTGGTCGTTGGTGTATGGATTAGATATAAAGGATATGTAATTTTGTTTTCATGTAAATAAGTCATGAATGATTACTCATATTTTTGTAATTTTATGAGATATTTCATGCTAGTTGCCAAATGATGGTTCCCACATGTGTTAGGTGACTCACATGGGCTGCTAAGAGCTGATCATTGGAGTGTATATACCAATAGTACATACATCTAAAAGCTGTGTATTGTACGAGTACGAATACGGGTGCATACGAGTAGAATTGTTGATGAAACTGAACGAGGATGTAATTGTAAGCATTTTTGTTAAGTAGAAGTATTTTGATAAGTGTATTGAAGTCTTTCAAAAGTGTATAAATACATATTAAAACACTACATGTATATACATTTTAACTGAGTCGTTAAGTCATCGTTAGTCGTTACATGTAAATGTTGTTTTGAAACCTTTAGGTTAACGATCTTGTTAAATGTTGTTAACCCAATGTTTATAATATCAAAAGAGATTTTAAATTATTATATTATCATGATATTATGATGTACGAATATCTCTTAATATGATATATATACATTAAATGTCGTTACAACGATAATCGTTACATATATGTCTCGCTTCAAAATCATTAAATTAGTAGTCTTGTTTTTACATATGTAGTTCATTGTTAATATACTTAATGATATGTTTACTTATCATAATATAATGTTAACTATATATATAACCATATATATGTCATCATATAGTTTTTTACAAGTTTTAACGTTCGTGAATCACCGGTCAACTTGGGTGGTCAATTGTCTATATGAAACCTATTTCAATTAATCAAGTCTTAACAAGTTTGATTTCTTAACATGTTGAAAACATTTAATCATGTAAATATCAATCTCAATTAATATATATAAACATGGAAAAGTTCGGGTCACTACAGTACCTACCCGTTAAATAAATTTCGTCTCGAAATTTTAAGCTGTTGAAGGTGTTGACGAATCTTCTGGAAATAGATGCGGGTATTTCTTCTTCATCTGATCTTCATGCTCCCAGGTGAACTCGGGTCCTCTACGAGCATTCCATCGAACCTTAACAATTGGTATCTTGTTTTGCTTAAGTCTTTTAACCTCACGATCCATTATTTCGACGGGTTCTTCGATGAATTGGAGTTTTTCGTTGATTTGGATTTCATCTAACGGAATAGTGAGATCTTCTTTAGCAAAACATTTCTTCAAATTCGAGACGTGGAAAGTGTTATGTACAGCCGCGAGTTGTTGAGGTAACTCAAGTCGGTAAGCTACTGGTCCGACACGATCAATAATCTTGAATGGTCCAATATACCTTGGATTTAATTTCCCTCGTTTACCAAATCGAACAACGCCTTTCCAAGGTGAAACTTTAAGCATGACCATCTCTCCAATTTCAAATTCTATATCTTTTCTTTTAATGTCAGCGTAGCTCTTTTGTCGACTTTGGGCGGTTTTCAACCGTTGTTGAATTTGGATGATCTTCTCGGTAGTTTCTTGTATAATCTCCGGACCCGTAATCTGTCTATCCCCCACCTCACTCCAACAAATCGGAGACCTGCACTTTCTACCATAAAGTGCTTCAAACGGTGCCATCTCAATGCTTGAATGGTAGCTGTTGTTGTAGGAAAATTCTGCTAACGGTAGATGTCGATCCCAACTGTTTCCGAAATCAATAACACATGCTCGTAGCATGTCTTCAAGTGTTTGTATCGTCCTTTCGCTCTGCCCATCAGTTTGTGGATGATAGGCAGTACTCATGTCTAGACGAGTTCCTAATGCTTGCTGTAATGTCTGCCAGAATCTTGAAATAAATCTGCCATCCCTATCAGAGATAATAGAGATTGGTATTCCATGTCTGGAGACGACTTCCTTCAAATACAGTCGTGCTAACTTCTCCATCTTGTCATCTTCTCTTATTGGTAGGAAGTGTGCTGATTTGGTGAGACGATCAACTATTACCCAAATAGTATCAAAACCACTTGCAGTCCTTGGCAATTTAGTGATGAAATCCATGGTAATGTTTTCCCATTTCCATTCCGGGATTTCGGGTTGTTGAAGTAGACCTGATGGTTTCTGATGCTCAGCTTTGACCTTAGAACACGTCAAACATTCTCCTACGTATTTAGCAACATCGGCTTTCATACCCGGCCACCAAAAATGTTTCTTGAGATCCTTGTACATCTTCCCCGTTCCAGGATGTATTGAGTATCTGGTTTTATGAGCTTCTCTAAGTACCATTTCTCTCATATCTCCAAATTTTGGTACCCAAATCCTTTCAGCCCTATACCGGGTTCCGTCTTCCTGAATATTAAGATGCTTCTCCGATCCTTTGGGTATTTCATCCTTTAAATTTCCCTCTTTTAAAACTCCTTGTTGCGCCTCCTTTATTTGAGTAGTAATGTTATTATGAATCATTATATTCATAGATTTTACTCGAATGGGTTCTCTATCCTTCCTGCTCAAGGCATCGGCTACCACATTTGCCTTCCCCGGGTGGTAACGAATCTCAAAATCGTAATCATTCAATAATTCAATCCACCTACGCTGCCTCATATTCAGTTGTTTCTGATTAAATATGTGTTGAAGACTTTTGTGGTCGGTATATATAATACTTTTGACCCCATATAAGTAGTGCCTCCAAGTCTTTAATGCAAAAACAACCGCGCCTAATTCCAAATCATGCGTCGTATAATTTTGTTCGTGAATCTTCAATTGTCTAGACGCATAAGCAATCACCTTCGTTCGTTGCATTAATACACAACCGAGACCTTGCTTTGATGCATCACAATAAATCACAAAATCATCATTCCCTTCAGGCAATGACAATATAGGTGCCGTAGTTAGCTTTTTCTTCAATAACTGAAACGCTTTCTCTTGTTCATCATTCCATTCAAATTTCTTCCCTTTATGCGTTAATGCAGTCAAGGGTTTTGCTATTCTGGAAAAGTCTTGGATGAACCTTCTGTAGTAACCAGCTAGTCCTAAAAACTGGCGTATGTGTTTCGGAGTTTTCGGGGTTTCCCACTTTTCAACAGTTTCTATCTTTGCCGGATCCACCTTAATACCTTCTTTGTTCACTATGTGACCGAGGAATTGAACTTCTTCCAACCAAAATGCACACTTTGAAAACTTAGCGTACAATTCTTCCTTCCTCAATACTTCTAACACCTTTCTCAAATGTTCACCGTGTTCTTGGTCATTCTTTGAGTAAATAAGTATGTCATCAATGAAAACAATGACAAACTTGTCAAGGTATGGTCCACACACTCGGTTCATAAGGTCCATGAACACAGCTGGTGCATTAGTTAAACCAAATGGCATGACCATAAACTCGTAATGACCGTAACGTGTTCTGAAAGCAGTCTTTGGAATATCATCTTCTTTCACCCGCATTTGATGATACCCGGAACGTAAGTCAATCTTTGAATAAATAGACGAGCCTTGTAGTTGATCAAATAAGTCGTCGATTCTCGGTAGTGGGTAGCGGTTCTTGATGGTAAGTTTGTTCAACTCTCGGTAGTCGATACACAACCTGAATGTACCATCTTTCTTCTTGACAAACAAAACAGGAGCTCCCCACGGTGATGTGCTTGGTCGAATGAAACCACGCTCTAAAAGTTCTTGTAATTGGCTTTGCAGTTCTTTCATCTCGCTGGGTGCGAGTCTGTAAGGAGCACGAGCTATTGGTGCAGCTCCTGGTACAAGATCTATTTGAAATTCAACGGATCGATGTGGGGGTAATCCCGGTAATTCTTTCGGAAATACATCGGGAAATTCTTTTGCAATGGGAACATCATTGATGCTCTTTTCTTCAGTTTGTACTTTCTCGACGTGTGCTAGAACAGCATAGCAACCTTTTCTTATTAGTTTTTGTGCCTTCAAATTACTAATAAGATGTAGCTTCGTGTTGCCCTTTTCTCCGTACACCATTAAGGGTTTTCCTTTTTCTCGTATAATGCGAATTGCATTTTTGTAACAAACGATCTCCGCTTTCACTTCTTTCAACCAGTCCATACCGATTATCACATCAAAACTCCCTAACTCTACTGGTATCAAATCAATCTTAAATGTTTCGCTAACCAGTTTAATTTCTCGATTCCGACATATATTATCTGCTGAAATTAATTTACCATTTGCTAATTCGAGTAAAAATTTACTATCCAAAGGCGTCAATGGACAACTTAATTTAGCACAAAAATCTCTACTCATATAGCTTCTATCCGCACCCGAATCAAATAAAACGTAAGCAGATTTATTGTCAATAAGAAACGTACCCGTAACAAGCTCCGGGTCTTCCTGTGCCCCTACCGCATTAATATTGAAAACTCTTCCACGGCCTTGTCCATTCGTGTTCTCCTGGTTCGGGCAATTTCTAATAATGTGGCCTGGTTTTCCACATTTATAACAAACTACATTGGCATAACTTGCTCCGACACTACTTGCTCCACCATTACTCGTTCCGACACCATTTGTTCCTTTCGTTCTATTAACCCCTGGTCCGTAGACCTCACACTTCGCCGCGCTATGACCATTTCTTTTACACTTGTTGCAAAATTTGGTGCAGAACACCGAGTGATTCTTTTCACACCTTTGGCATAGTTGCTTCTGATTGTTGTTGTTGTTGCGGTTATTATTGTTGTTGGGATGATTGTTGTAGTTGCTGTTGTTGTTGTTGTTGTTGGGCCGTTTGTTGTAGTTGCGATTGATGTTGCGATTGTTGGGATAATTGTTGCGATTATTGTTGTAATTGCTGTTGTTATTGTATTGGTGATTCTTATCACCGTTTTCCTCCCACTTTCTTTTGACTTGCTTCACATTGGCCTCTTCAGCAGTCTGTTCTTTAATTCTTTCTTCAATCTGGTTCACTAGTTTGTGAGCCATTCTACATGCCTGTTGTATGGAGGCGGGCTCGTGTGAACTTATATCTTCTTGGATTCTTTCCGGTAATCCTTTCACAAACGCGTCGATCTTCTCTTCCTCATCTTCGAATGCTCCCGGACACAATAGGCACAATTCTGTGAATCGTCTTTCGTACGTGGTAATATCAAATCCTTGGGTTCGTAACCCTCTAAGTTCTGTCTTGAGCTTATTGACCTCGGTTCTGGGACGGTACTTCTCGTTCATCAAGTGTTTGAATGCTGACCACGGTAGTGCGTACGCATCATCTTGTCCCACTTGCTCTAGATATGTATTCCACCATGTTAACGCAGAACCTGTGAAGGTATGCGTAGCGTACTTCACTTTGTCCTCTTCAGTACACTTACTTATGGCAAACACCGATTCAACCTTCTCGGTCCACCGTTTCAATCCGATAGGTCCTTCGGTTCCATCAAATTCCAAAGGTTTGCAGGCAGTGAATTCTTTGTAGGTGCATCCTACACGATTTCCTGTACTGCTAGATCCAAGGTTATTGTTGGTATGTAGCGCAGCCTGTACTGCGGCTATGTTTGAAGCTAGAAAAGTACGGAATTCCTCTTCATTCATATTCACGGTGTGTCGAGTAGTCGGTGCCATTTCCTTCAAAATAGTTAAATGGAACAAGTTAATCATACAGAATATTAAGAGTAGTTAATAGTATTTCGTAGCATAATATGAACTCGTTTATAAAAGCTTTTTCTTCATATTAGCGTTTTATAAGTTTAAATTCGGGTAGTACCTACCCGTTAAGTTCATACTTAGTAGCTAATATACAATTCAACTACTACAATTCTATATGAAAAACTGATTATAATAATATTTCGCGTTCAAACTTTTATACAATATTTTACAAACTTACAATACCGCTTATTTTACATAAAGCATGAAATATAGCACACAATAACTTTGATACAAGATAGTTGTGAAGACAATTCTAGCTAGTACACAAGTCGTTCAGCAAAGGCAATAAAGACACGTAATTCATACGTCCAGAAACAAGTCATGCATTCTGGTTTTACTAGGACTACTTCCCATCCTTGGTCTTGTGCAACATAACCGTTATGGCCGTTAATAAGACAGCGTGTTGTAACGTCATCAAAGGGACGAGGGTTACGTAATGTCCAACAGTCCCGTAATAATCTAAAAACCTCATTTCTTACCCCAATTACCGACTCCGTCACTTGTGGAAACGTTTTGTTTAATAGTTGTAGCCCGATGTTCTTGTTCTCACTTTGGTGAGAAGCGAACATTACTAATCCGTAAGCATAACATGCTTCTTTATGTTGCATGTTAGCCGCTTTTTCTAAATCACGAAGTCCAATATTCGGATATATTGAGTCAAAATAATTTCTTAACCCGTTGCGTAAAATAGCATTTGGGTTCCCCGCAATATATGCGTCAAAGTAAACACATCGTAACTTATGGGTTTCCCAATGTGATATCCCCCATCTTTCAAACGAAAGTCTCTTATAAACCAAGACATTCTTGGAACGTTCTTCGAATGTCTTACAAACTGATCTCGCCTTAAATAGTTGTGCCGAAGAATTCTGGCCGACTCTAGACAAGATTTCATCAATCATGTCTCCGGGTAGGTCTCTTAAAATATTGGGTTGTCTATCCATTTTGTGTTTTTAAACTGTAAAATAGACAAGAGTTAGATTCATAAAAAAAATACTTATTAATACAAGCAATTTTTACATATATCATAAAGCATAAGAACACTATATTCCATATATTACACCACACGAATACAACTATCTTATTCCGACTCGCTCGTTTCTTCTTCTTCGGTTTTGGTTCGTTTTGCCAAGTTTCTAGGGATATATGATGTTCCCCTAATACGAGCCGTCGTTGTCCACATTGGTTTAGAAAAACCTGGTGGTTTAGAGGTTCCCGGGTCATTGTTACAACTTAAGGACTTCGGGGGTTGACGATACATATAAAGTTCATCGGGGTTGGAATTAGATTTCTCTATTTTTATGCCCTTTCCCTTATTATTTTCTTTTGCCTTTTTAAATTCATTTGGGGTAATTTCTATAACATCATCGGAATTCTCGTCGGAATCCGATTCATCGGAGAATTGGTAATCCTCCCAATATTTTGCTTCCTTGGCGGAAACACCATTGACCATAATTAACTTTGGTCGGTTGGTTGAGGATTTTCTTTTACTTAACCGTTTTATTATTTCCCCCACCGGTTCTATTTCTTCATCCGGTTCCGATTCTTCTTCCGGTTCCGATTCTTCTTCCGGTTCCGACTCTTCTTCCGGTTCCTCTTCGGGAACTTGTGAATCAGTCCACAAATCATTCCAATTTACATTTGACTCTTCATTATTATTAGGTGAGTCAATGGGACTTGTTCTAGAGGTAGACATCTATCACATAATATCAAACACGTTAAGAGATTAATATATCACATAATATTCATATGTTAAAAATATATAGTTTCCAACAAAAATGTTAAGCAATCATTTTTAAAGAAAACACGGTCGAAGTCCAGACTCACTAATGCATCCTAACAAACTCGATAAGACACACTAATGCAAATTTTCTGGTTCTCTAAGACCAACGCTCGGATACCAACTGAAATGTCCCGTTCTTATTGATTAAAAACGTTCCATATTAATTGATTTCGTTGCGAGGTTTTGACCTCTATATGAGACGTTTTTCAAAGACTGCATTCATTTTTAAACAAACCATAACCTTTATTTCATCAATAAAGGTTTAAAAAGCTTTACGTAGATTATCAAATAATGATAATCTAAAATATCCTGTTTACACACGACCATTACATAATGGTTTACAATAAAAATATGTTACAACAAAATAAGTTTCTTGAATGCAGTTTTTACACAATATCATACAAGCATGGACTCCAAATCTTGTCCTTATTTAAGTATGCGACAGCGGAAGCTCTTAATAATCACCTGAGAATAAACATGCTTAAAACGTCAACAAAAATGTTGGTGAGTTATAGGTTTAACCTATATATATCAAATCGTAACAATAGACCACAAGATTTCATATTTCAATACACATCCCATACATAGAGATAAAAATCATTCATATGGTGAACACCTGGTAACCGACAATAACAAGATGCATATATAAGAATATCCCCATCATTCCGGGACACCCTTCGGATATGATATAAATTTCGAAGTACTAAAGCATCCGGTACTTTGGATGGGGTTTGTTAGGCCCAATAGATCTATCTTTAGGATTCGCGTCAATTAGGGTGTCTGTTCCCTAATTCTTAGATTACCAGACTTAATAAAAAGGGGCATATTCGATTTCGATAATTCAACCATAGAATGTAGTTTCACGTACTTGTGTCTATTTTGTAAATCATTTATAAAACCTGCATGTATTCTCATCCCAAAAATATTAGATTTTAAAAGTGGGACTATAACTCACTTTCACAGATTTTTACTTCGTCGGGAAGTAAGACTTGGCCACTGGTTGATTCACGAACCTATAACAATATATACATATATATCAAAGTATGTTCAAAATATATTTACAACACTTTTAATATATTTTGATGTTTTAAGTTTATTAAGTCAGCTGTCCTCGTTAGTAACCTACAACTAGTTGTCCACAGTTAGATGTACAGAAATAAATCGATAAATATTATCTTGAATCAATCCACGACCCAGTGTATACGTATCTCAGTATTGATCACAACTCAAACTATATATATTTTGGAATCAACCTCAACCCTGTATAGCTAACTCCAACATTCACATATAGAGTGTCTATGGTTGTTCCGAAATATATATAGATGTGTCGACATGATAGGTCGAAACATTGTATACGTGTCTATGGTATCTCAAGATTACATAATATATAATACAAGTTGATTAAGTTATGGTTGGAATAGATTTGTTACCAATTTTCACGTAGCTAAAATGAGAAAAATTATCCAATCTTGTTTTACCCATAACTTCTTCATTTTAAATCCGTTTTGAGTGAATCAAATTGCTATGGTTTCATATTGAACTCTATTTTATGAATCTAAACAAAAAAAGTATAGGTTTCTAGTCGGAAAAATAAGTTACAAGTCGTTTTTGTAAAGGTAGTCATTTCAGTCGAAAGAACGACGTCTAGATGACCATTTTAGAAAACATACTTCCACTTTGAGTTTAACCATAATTTTTGGATATAGTTTCATGTTCATAATAAAAATCATTTTCTCAGAATAACAACTTTTAAATCAAAGTTTATCATAGTTTTTAATTAACTAACCCAAAACAGCCCGCGGTGTTACTACGACGGCGTAAATCCGGTTTTACGGTGTTTTTCGTGTTTCCAGGTTTTAAATCATTAAGTTAGCATATCATATAGATATAGAACATGTGTTTAGTTGATTTTAAAAGTCAAGTTAGAAGGATTAACTTTTGTTTGCGAACAAGTTTAGAATTAACTAAACTATGTTCTAGTGATTACAAGTTTAAACCTTCGAATAAGATAGCTTTATATGTATGAATCGA
Organism: Rutidosis leptorrhynchoides; assembly: GCF_046630445.1. Taxonomy (NCBI): domain Eukaryota; kingdom Viridiplantae; phylum Streptophyta; class Magnoliopsida; order Asterales; family Asteraceae; genus Rutidosis; species Rutidosis leptorrhynchoides. Next base: position 209,715,088 of record NC_092340.1, read on the forward strand.
ATGATGTTATGAACATCATTACTACCTTAAGTTCCTTGCATGAACCTACTGGAAAAGAGAAAAATGGATCTAGCTTCAATGGATCCTTGGATGGCTCGAAGTTCTTGAAGCAGAATCATGACACGAAAACAAGTTCAAGTAAGATCATCACTTGAAATAAGATTGTTATAGTTATAGAAATTGAACCAAAGTTTGAATATGATTATTACCTTGTATTAGAATGATAACCTACTGTAAGAAACAAAGATTTCTTGAGGTTGGATGATCACCTTACAAGATTGGAAGTGAGCTAGCAAACTTGAAAGTATTCTTGATTTTATGAAACTAGAACTTTTGGAATTTATGAAGAACACTTAGAACTTGAAGATAGAACTTGAGAGAGATCAATTAGATGAAGAAAATTGAAGAATGAAAGTGTTTGTAGGTGTTTTTGGTCGTTGGTGTATGGATTAGATATAAAGGATATGAAATTTTGTTTTCATGTAAATAAGTCATGAATGATTACTCATATTTTTGTAATTTTATGAGATATTTCATGCTAGTTGCCAAATGATGGTTCCCACATGTGTTAGGTGACTCACATGGGCTGCTAAGAGCTGATCATTGGAGTGTATATACCAATAGTACATACATCTAAAAGCTGTGTATTGTACGAGTACGAATACGGGTGCATACGAGTAGAATTGTTGATGAAACTGAACGAGGATGTAATTGTAAGCATTTTTGTTAAGTAGAAGTATTTTGATAAGTGTATTGAAGTCTTTCAAAAGTGTATAAATACATATTAAAACACTACATGTATATACATTTTAACTGAGTCGTTAAGTCATCGTTAGTCGTTACATGTAAATGTTGTTTTGAAACCTTTAGGTTAACGATCTTGTTAAATGTTGTTAACCCAATGTTTATAATATCAAAAGAGATTTTAAATTATTATATTATCATGATATTATGATGTACGAATATCTCTTAATATGATATATATACATTAAATGTCGTTACAACGATAATCGTTACATATATGTCTCGCTTCAAAATCATTAAATTAGTAGTCTTGTTTTTACATATGTAGTTCATTGTTAATATACTTAATGATATGTTTACTTATCATAATATAATGTTAACTATATATATAACCATATATATGTCATCATATAGTTTTTTACAAGTTTTAACGTTCGTGAATCACCGGTCAACTTGGGTGGTCAATTGTCTATATGAAACCTATTTCAATTAATCAAGTCTTAACAAGTTTGATTTCTTAACATGTTGAAAACATTTAATCATGTAAATATCAATCTCAATTAATATATATAAACATGGAAAAGTTCGGGTCACTACACTAACATCGGACTGCTAACTACGGACTAAGGAATTATTAAAAGTATTAAAAGTATAACAAGTATATATATGTGACGTTTGTTTAAAAAGAAAAGGTATTGATATATTATATATGGATAGGTTCGTGATATCAACCGGAAGACCAAGTCAAAATATATATATCTTCAAGACACAGTGAGTATATAGTCCCACTTTTAAACTCTAAATATTTCGGGATGAGAATACATGTATTTTATGTTTTACATTATGGACACAAGTAACTGAAAAATATATTCTACGTTGAGTTGTACCACTGGCATACTTCCCTGTAGCTTGGTAACTAATATTTACAGCGGTATTGTAAACGCGAATCCTATTGATAGATCTATCGGGCCTGACAACCCCAACCGGACTGGACGACCAGTATTCAACGGTTGCACAGTACTTCGTTTTGTGACTACACTTGGTACGGTGTAGTAAGATTTCATATTAAAGGGAATATGCGACGTGATTAATTGTTAAGTATGGTTACCAAGTGCTCAACCACTTAGAATATTTTTATTAAACTGTTTATATATGAAATCTTGTGGTCTATATATATATATTGCTGCCGGCATTAAACCTATATCTCACCAACTTTATGTTGACGTTTTAAACATGTTTATTCTCAGGTGATAATTAGAAGCTTCCGCTGCATTATGTTGAATTTGAGCAAGATCTTGCGTACGCATATATGTGTCAAAAACAAAACTGCATATCCAAGAACTTGTGTTGTAAAATATGCTAGAAATCGGGTTGTTATTATCATTTGCAAAGTTTGTAAGTCGAAGATTATCGCTAAACGATAATCATCTTTTTATTGTCTAAAGCTTGTAACAAAAATAAGAATTATGGTTTGTAATGTATAATATATGCAGTTTTTCTTTTAAAAATGTCGCATATAGAGGTCAATACCTCGCAATGAAATCATACGTTATCTAACACGTTCTTATGGTTAAGGACGGGTTGTGACAATTTATCTCTTAGAACTATGATCTTCCATTCTGAAATTCAGAAAAGCACCCAGTCTGTGAATTAATGCTCTAAATTTTGAAAAGTTGAATGAAGCAACAAAAACTATGGATGATTTTAACAGTCAAAAGTTTGATAAAAAAAAAGATACGTTGGAAAAGCTCAAAAGGAAGTTTGGTACTGAAAAACGAATTGAGCAAACCATGAAGGAGACTCTGAGCAAATCACAAGGACTAAACTTGTACATAAAGAACCCTGATGATTCAGTTTCTGATGAAGTCTTTAGTGAATATCTTGCTCCTTATTTATTCTAAATCCTTGCGAAAGGATTTTCTTCATCAACATTCGATCTCAGAAATTCTGAAAATATCATCATAAATATCTTTGATATTTCCGAGAATATTTTCATAACAATTCTTATCTGAAATCATTAATCTCTTCGTGCTATCAGTGTTACATCATATAGAAACTGTTAGTTTCTATATTCTGTAAACTTTCGAGCTTGAAATATGAATGTTATTGAAGTAATGTTGGGAACTGATGCATGAGTTAGTATAATATAATGACACTTGATCAACGTGATTATATTACAGTAAGTCATGCTGAGTTTCTAATGGAATGTGATGATTCACAGATCATAATGTCATCATGTGCCATGTTACACGACTCTTACATTCTACCCAATCTCCAAGTATATCAAGAACATATATTCTTAATAGTTCTATCTTTTCAGATATTCTAGTAATTTGAAAAATCAAGATCGTGCCATTACGATTTCCTTCTAGAACATTAACTATGTTCATTTCAAAATCCATATCTACGAATTCCGGACCATTATTCGTTTGACTTGAAGTCGGGAAGAGGAGACGAAAGTATGGAACTCTTGAATATAAAGAAAATATAAAGCTCGACAACAACACATAAATTACAAACCGTGCATATCAATACGTATTGCCACGTAAAGGCACGGGAAAATTAAAAACACTATAACCCCAAGATAATAGTAGAAGTAAATATAATCCTCCGGTGGTAGATGAAAGAGAAGAATGACAGATATGAAAGTTAAGAGTATATCAAGGATCAGAACTTGATGGAGCATATTAATGAATGCTTTAAAAATATGAATCAAGGGAGAAAGAATGGAAGGTGTGAGCTGTGAAAATAAGGAAACGAAGGGAGTGGATTTATAGTAAAATATCCGACAGAGCAATCGAAACAGATTATTGCATTTAATCAAAGAAGATCTGATTTCCTATATCGACGAAGAACCAAATCTTATTACGAAGATTTTCTTTAAATCCCATGAATTCTGGAAATCAATCATAACTACGTCATCAGTTCCCTCTCTTGCGATAGCTTCGATTATACTCTTCGCGTAATCAATTTTTTTTACCTATATTACTCACTGATGATAAAACTCTAATTTCTAGCTCGGATACATCATGAAAACATACTTATTGTCAGCCATGACCATTCCACTCAAATTTCGGGACGAAATTTCTTTAACGGGTAGGTACTGTGACGACCCGGAAATTTCCGATCAAATTAAAACTTAATCTTTATATGTTCCAACACAATAAGCAAAGCCTGTAATGTTGAATCTCGAAATGTTTGAACTATTTATATAGATTCATTTAACCTGTGACTATTTCCGACGATTCACGAACAATTGTGTGTAAATAAATATGTAAATATATATACATGTATAAATATAAGAGTGCATATTAAGTTGTATTAATAAAATACAAAATAATCATTTGAATTGAAAATGTAAAATAATGTACAAGATAATTAAGATTAAAATTTATTTATGATTTAAACGAATTCTTATTTTTATTTATTATCATTTTTATGATATTATTTAGTTATTTTATTAGAATTATTATTAATATTATTAGGGTATTTACTATTAATATTTATTAAAAATAAAAATAGGGAATCCCATTATGTTAGAAGTAACTATCAATTTTTTTTCTTTTTCTTCACATGAAAATAATTTACGTACTTCATGTCTCCAGTTTGTTACAAGTCTACTTCACAAATCAATTGGAAATCAATTTAACTGTTAAATCATGTACCTAATCACTCTATATAAGTTACAAACTGCAATTTGAGTTGAAAACAAAGAAAACCCAGAAAATAAGCTCGACACTCTGTACATTCATCTTTTTCACCATATTTTGATTTAGAACAAATTTTCAAAATGTAATAATGCAGTCATGTTAGGAATCGTCTATCTAAACTATCTGTAAGTTTTCAATCCTCAATTCTTTCTATTAATTTCTAATTTGAGAGTCAAAGTTTTGGTTTTCAAAGTCAACTAAGTGTTCTTGAATCAAATTCGAGTTTGTTTTGATATCTCAAGTTAATTTGATGATCCATAAAGATTATAGGAATGATTTACAACACAATTCATGTTGTAATCATAACCTATAACACTCTTAATCTAAAAATCAATTTTTGAGTTCTTGAGTTCTTCACAGTGATATACACTAACGTGAATTCGAAACAAATTTCAAAAACTAAAAATGTAGAGTTGTTAGGAATCATTTACTTAAACTTCCTGCAAAATCTCAAGTTCCAATTCTTGATAACGAATTCGAATTTGCGAGTCAAAGTTAAATTGTCAAAAGTCAAATGTTTTGTTCTTGGAGAAATTAGAGCTTGTTTTGATGTTTTAAGTTCAATTGACGATTTCAATAGTTTTTAGGAATGATTTGAAACATATTTCATGTTGTAAAGATTGTCCAAAACGAACTCAAAATTGAAAACAAAATTTTTTTTTCTTGGCTACCAGCAAGCAGTAGGATTTTTTTGTTTTTTTTTTCTCATTTTTTTTATATCATGAACACATTTTTATTTTTTGTTTCATGTTTGTTTAGAAGTCCTAAAACCATTTTGATGATTGACTATTAAGAATGAAGTTGTTTGATTGTTTAGATTTTGGTGAAGAAGATGAAGTGGGTTGAAACATGTAATAGATAAGTATTTGGGTTTGTATTATAAATCAGAAAAACTGAAATGGAGGAATGGTTAAGGGTGTTGATGAGTGAACGAGAGGTCTCGGGTTCGAGCCCGGCTTGGTGCAATTTTTTTAAAACTGACTCCTAAGGTAGTTTTATACTTTTAAAAATTATTATTATTATTAATATTATTATTATTATCCTTAGGTATTTCTACAATTATTAATTTTACAAAACAAAAGATATATATGTAAATATATTATTACATAAAATATACTAATATTACATAAAATTATGTTTCAACTAATATTATTGATATAACATTAATTAAATATCAAATAAGTATCATAATATATTATAAGAATAATTAATACATAACAAATATATAAACTTAATTGATTTATACTATAATGTGTTAATACTTGATATAGGTTCGTGAATCCGAGGCCAACCCTGCATTGTTCAATGTCGTCATATGTATTTTTACTACAAAATACAGTATTGTGAGTTTCTTTTACCTTTTTACCCGTTATATTTTTGGGCTGAGAATACATGCGCAACTTTTATAACTGTTTTACGAAAGAGACACAAGTAATCGAAATTACGTTCTATGGTTGAATGATCGAAACTGAATATGCCCATTTTTATTAAGTCTGGTAATCTAAGAATTAGGGAACAGACACCCTAATTGACGCGAACTCTAAAGATAGATCTATCGGGCCCAACAAGCCCCATCCAAAGTACCGGATGCTTTAGTACTTCGAAATTTATATCATGTCCGAAGGAGGATCCCGGAATGATGGGGATATTCTTATATGCATATTGTGAATGTCGGTTACCAGGTGTTCAATCCATATGAATGATATTTTTGTCTCTATGCATGGGACGTATGATTATGAGAAATGGAAGTATGAAATCTTGTGGTCTATTAAAATTATGAAATGATTCTTTATGATAAACTAATGAACTCACCAACCTTTTGGTTGACACTTTAAAGCATGTTTATTCTCAGGTACGAAAGAAATCTTCCGCTGTGCATTTGCTCATATTAGAGATATTACTTGGAGTCATTCATGACATATTTCAAAAGATGTTGCATTCGAGTCGTTGAGTTCATCAAGATTATTATTAAGTCAATTATATTTGGATATATTATGAAATGCTTTACATGCTTGTCAACTGTCGATGTAACGAAAGTTTGTCTTTTAAAAACGAATGCAATGTTTGTAAAATTTATCATATAGAGGTCAATTACCTCGCGATGTAATCAACTGTTGTGAATTGTTTGTAATCGATATGGACTTCGTTCGGATGGATTAGGACGGGTCTCTACAAGAAGTCCTTGGGCAAAGTCACAAGTGAAATCTACAAAGGTTTAGGCAAATGGCAGAGAATCAACAACCCATAAATGAGAGGCCAAGCTCCCTATTTATAGTATCCGTGATATCCGCGGTCTGCGAGATGCTCGGCTCTCCGCGGAAAGTCAGCGGATCAAACCGCAGTTTGGTATTTCAGCGAATACATAACCGCAGTATTTATTTTCAGCGAATATTGCATAACTGTGCCTTATAATCCGCGTAGTTCTGTCCTTAGCTTTTAGAAAATAAAATATACATATACAATGCTATGTATATGATCATTTATATATAACTGTTGATGTAGACATGCTGTGAGATTTCAAAATATTGATTGCTGATTCTCGGTGTTTGGTACGACAATTCTCGTTATCAGATGCAGATGAGTAGATATTGGGTATTAATGAATAGATATAGTGATTTATCGAAGTGACTTTCACCAAAGAGTAGTGAAGTTGCTGGTACGTTTACTGTTAATGTGGTGAAATTTAAATAGTTCCCCGGTAACGAAGCCGAAAAGACAACGTATATATCAAGGTTATAATAAGGTTGTTTCGAACGAAAAGTCGAAGTTGACTTGCTGAAGCTGTGACAAAATTGGCTAATTCGGAAAGGGATTGCAAAGTTATTTTCGGTAATAACAACGCCAAAGAAGTTAGCAAAGATACGTGTTAAACGTTTACTCAGGTTTCGAGTATTTTCAGGTACATGACTATATGCATCAATCTTTTCTTCCGTAGATGAAGTGCGGTTGGTTCATCCTCTCAATTGAGGTGTTTTCAAAAATTATGAAAGGTTTGAACGCAGATTAGAATTGTCAAGATACAAATGGCGTTTAAAATGAAATCAAATGGCAAATTTGAAGAAATGTTTAGTTTCATATGTTATAATCAATATTTTAATTCATTTTAATTGTCCAACGTCATTAGTCCACAGTCGATAATTTACAGTTAACAGTCCAATAATTCATATATAATTTAATATATAATATTCGAATTAATTAATACGTATCGTGACCCGTGTACATATCTCAGACTCGATCACGACTCAAAGTATATATATTATTATAGAATCAACCTCAACCCTGTATAGAGAACTTGATCATTACTGCATATAGAGTGTCTATGGTTATTCCAAATAATATATATATATATATATATATATATATATATATATATATATATATATATATATATATATATATATATATATATTATGCATCGATATGATATGTCAAAACCTTGTATACGTGTCCCGATATTTAAAGTGCGTAAAATAAATACAAAATTTAAATGACGATAAATAAAATGCGTAAAGTAAATAACAGAAATTAAATGACGGTAAATAAATTTGCGAGAATTAAAATTGTTATAAAATAAATTGCGATAATTAAATTGCGATAATTAAAATGTAATACGAAATTAACAGTTAGCTAGGAACAGTTAGCGTGAATTCTTAACAAAATTTCTCATAGTTAATTTATTTGTTTCTAACAAATTTTATTTTGTCAAATGTTTTCTTCATTATACCACTTGTTGGATTCTGATAAATCAAAATCCCAATATGAAATTGGATGAATATGGTTATTCTGTGGTGAACGGATTTGTATATCGGTGGATGTAAGTAGGATAGTGAATGACTGTTGAATCAGATTCGAAGATTGTACAGTGTAACTTATTAATGTGAAATCTAAATATTCTTCGGGCATTACCTGCCCGTTAAAATATTTTCACCATTAACAGTTTGTACGAAAGAATTTTTAATTACAATCCTTATGAAAACATATATACATATATATTTTCTTCAGATGTAGTCAGGGATTTTAATGAGTCATTATGATATTAGACTCATTTGATTTACCGTTAGAATAAGAATATATAATCTCTAAAACATTAGAGATTACATAATCGCCATGTCGAACGAAGATAAATGATGTAGAACGATTTGTAGAACGATAATTATACTCGAGGTACAGAATGAGATGTTGAGGCACGAATTGTTGATGGTACTGGTGCTGTTTATTGATGGTACTGTTGGTACTGGTGATGTTGTTGAAGCTGGTAAATTTTGCACCATATTCTCCAAATTTATTACTCGAGCGCGAAACTCGTTAACTTCTTCCATTACTCCAAGATGATTTTCGATCGGAACGAGTGGATGAATAATGTTTAGAATCTGAGATAGTATGTAATCATGACGAGATATTGGGGAAATGGGGGTGAAAATGGTGTTTCGGATTGGTTCACCAGTAACTGCTTCAGGTTCATCGCCAAGAGGTAAATTCGATTGGTGAAAAGGATCGCCTTCTTCGCGTCTCCATTGATTAAGTCGACTACGAACCCATCAGATGAATTGGGGATGGCTGATTGATTGATTCATTCTGGTGACACCGCTTTCTGAGCTTAGGTGAATATCCATGTCGGAATATCTGTCGGAATAATTATTAGAATAGCTATCGAAATCCAAGGGACTCGAACTAGTTGAGGGATTCATCTCGTATGAACAGATGAAAGATTTTCGATAAGAAATAGTTTATAGGATGTAGATTAGTACCCTGCAATACATAATTTACATATGCATATATAATACTAAAATCCCATAAGTTACGAAGGAATCTATGGAAGCTGTCAGGCAAAGGTAACAATAACAGATACGCTAAGATATGAATTTTTATCTATACACTGTTCATGCAATCAATGCAGTAAGATGTGTCTAGACTAAGAATGATAAGCAAATGATTCCCTAAGAATGATAAGCAGGTAATTTTCGACACGAAATGATAAGCAAAACTTTTGACATGTAGACACCGGTCGAAGTCCAGACTCACTAATGCATCTAAACAACTATCAGTTAGACACACTAATGCAAGACCTGGTTCGTTAAGACCACCGCTCTAATACCAACTGAAAGAACCCGTCCTAATCCTTCTGGACGAAGTCTTCAACAATTGGTCCCATTGCGAGGTTCTGACCTCTATATGCCATGAACAACTCCATGTAATATGAGCAAATGCACAACAGAAGATTTCTTTCACACCTGAGAATAAACATGCTTTAAAGTGTCAACCAAAAGGTTGGTGAGTTCATAAGTTTATCATAAAACAATAAAATTCATCATTTTGATAGACCACAAAATTTAAATGCTGTATGGTACAAATGGGCCCGAATCCTATACCCACCTGTAATGTACATGCGATATCTTTTAAATATAGTACACCTTTCTCGTGTACGAAATCATCTTTCATAAATCTTAGTAACCGTACACATATCTCGTGCACAAAAATAACATACACATAACCTGTGCATAAAATCATTCTCTCGATACATAACATTCATGTAGTGACCCGAACTTTTCCATGTTTATATATATTAATTGAGATTGATGTTTACATGATTAAATGTTTCCAACATGTTAAGCAATCAAACTTGTTAAGACTTGATTAATTGAAATATGTTTCATATAGACAATTGACCACCCAAGTTGACCGGTGATTCACGAACGTTAAAACTTGTAAAAAAACTATATGATGACATATATATGGTTATATATATAGTTAACATGATATTATGATAAGTAAACATATCATTAATTATATTAACAATGAACTACATATGTAAAAACAAGACTACTAACTTAATGATTTTGAAACGAGACATATATGTAACGTTTATCGTTGTAACGACATTTAATGTATATATATCATATTAAGAGATATTCGTACATCATAATATCATGATAATATAATAATTTAAAATCTCTTTTGTTATTATAAACATTGGGTTAACAACATTTAACAAGATCGTTAACCTAAAGGTTTCAAAACAACACTTACATGTAACGACTAACGATGACTTAACGACTCAGTTAAAATGTATATACATGTAGTGTTTTAATATGTATTTATACACTTTTAAAAGACTTCAATACACTTATCAAAATACTTCTACTTAACAAAAATGCTTACAATTACATTCTCGTTCAGTTTCATCAACAATTCTACTCGTATGCACCCGTATTCGTACTCGTACAATACACAGCTTTTAGATGTATGTACTATTGGTATATACACTCCAATGATCAGCTCTTAGCAGCCCATGTGAGTCACCTAACACATGTGGGAACCATCATTTGGCAACTAGCATGAAATATCTCATAAAATTACAGAAATATGAGTAATCATTCATGACTTATTTACATGAAAACAAAATTACATATCCTTTATATCTAATCCATACACCAACGACCAAAAACATCTACAAACACTTTCATTCTTCAATTTTCTTCATCTAATTGATCTCTCTCAAGTTCTATCTTCAAGTTCTAAGTGTTCTTCATAAATTCCAAAAGTTCTAGTTTCATAAAATCAAGAATACTTTCAAGTTTGCTAGCTCACTTCCAATCTTGTAAGGTGATCATCCAACCTCAAGAAATCTTTGTTTCTTACAGTAGGTTATCATTCTAATACAAGGTAATAATCATATTCAAACTTTGGTTCAATTTCTATAACTATAACAATCTTATTTCAAGTGATGATCTTACTTGAACTTGTTTTCGTGTCATGATTTTGCTTCAAGAACTTTGAGCCATCCAAGGATCCATTGAAGCTAGATCCATTTTTCTCTTTTCCAGTAGGTTCATCCAAGGAACTTAAGGTAGTAATGATGTTCATAACATCATTCGATTCATACATATAAAGCTATCTTATTCGAAGGTTTAAACTTGTAATCACTAGAACATAGTTTAGTTAATTCTAAACTTGTTCGCAAACAAAAGTTAATCCTTCTAACTTGACTTTTAAAATCAACTAAACACATGTTCTATATCTATATGATATGCTAACTTAATGATTTAAAACCTGGAAACACGAAAAACACCGTAAAACCGGATTTACGCCGTCATAGTAACACCGCGGGCTGTTTTGGGTTAGTTAATTAAAAACTATGATAAACTTTGATTTAAAAGTTGTTATTCTGAGAAAATGATTTTTATTATGAACATGAAACTATATCCAAAAATTATGGTTAAACTCAAAGTGGAAGTATGTTTTCTAAAATGGTCATCTAGACGTCGTTCTTTCGACTGAAATGACTACCTTTACAAAAACGACTTGTAACTTATTTTTCCGACTATAAACCTATAAATTTTCTGTTTAGATTCATAAAATAGAGTTCAATATGAAACCATAGCAATTTGATTCACTCAAAACGGATTTAAAATGAAGAAGTTATGGGTAAAACAAGATTGGATAATTTTTCTCATTTTAGCTACGTGAAAATTGGTAACAAATCTATTCCAACCATAACTTAATCAACTTGTATTGTATATTATGTAATCTTGAGATACCATAGACACGTATACAATGTTTTGACCTATCATGTCGACACATCTATATATATTTCGGAACAACCATAGACACTCTATATGTGAATGTTGGAGTTAGCTATACAGGGTTGAGGTTGATTCCAAAATATATATAGTTTGAGTTGTGATCAATACTGAGATACGTATACACTGGGTCGTGGATTGATTCAAGATAATATTTATCGATTTATTTCTGTACATCTAACTGTGGACAACTAGTTGTAGGTTACTAACGAGGACAGCTGACTTAATAAACTTAAAACATCAAAATATATTAAAAGTGTTGTAAATATATTTTGAACATACTTTGATATATATGTATATATTGTTATAGGTTCGTGAATCAACCAGTGGCCAAGTCTTACTTCCCGACGAAGTAAAAATCTGTGAAAGTGAGTTATAGTCCCACTTTTAAAATCTAATATTTTTGGGATGAGAATACATGCAGGTTTTATAAATGATTTACAAAATAGACACAAGTACGTGAAACTACATTCTATGGTTGAATTATCGAAATCGAATATGCCCCTTTTTATTAAGTCTGGTAATCTAAGAATTAGGGAACAGACACCCTAATTGACGCGAATCCTAAAGATAGATCTATTGGGCCTAACAAACCCCATCCAAAGTACCGGATGCTTTAGTACTTCGAAATTTATATCATATCCGAAGGGTGTCCCGGAATGATGGGGATATTCTTATATATGCATCTTGTTATTGTCGGTTACCAGGTGTTCACCATATGAATGATTTTTATCTCTATGTATGGGATGTGTATTGAAATATGAAATCTTGTGGTCTATTGTTACGATTTGATATATATAGGTTAAACCTATAACTCACCAACATTTTTGTTGACGTTTTAAGCATGTTTATTCTCAGGTGATTATTAAGAGCTTCCGCTGTCGCATACTTAAATAAGGACAAGATTTGGAGTCCATGCTTGTATGATATTGTGTAAAAACTGCATTCAAGAAACTTATTTTGTTGTAACATATTTGTATTGTAAACCATTATGTAATGGTCGTGTGTAAACAGGATATTTTAGATTATCATTATTTGATAATCTACGTAAAGCTTTTTAAACCTTTATTGATGAAATAAAGGTTATGGTTTGTTTAAAAATGAATGCAGTCTTTGAAAAACGTCTCATATAGAGGTCAAAACCTCGCAACGAAATCAATTAATATGGAACGTTTTTAATCAATAAGAACGGGACATTTCAGTTGGTATCCGAGCGTTGGTCTTAGAGAACCAGAATTTTGCATTAGTATGTCTTATCGAGTTTGTTAGGATGCATTAGTGAGTCTGGACTTCGACCGTGTTTACTTGAAAAATGATTGCTTAACAAATTTTGTTGGAAACTATATATTTTTAACATGTGAATATTATGTGATATATTAATCTCTTAACGCGTTTGATATTATGTGATAGATGTCTACCTCTAGAACAAGTCCCATTGACTCACCTAATAATAATGAAGAGTCAAATGTAAATTGGAATGATTCGTGGACTGATTCACAAGTTCCCGAAGAGGAACCGGAAGAAGAGTCGGAACCGGAAGAAGAATCGGAACCGAAAGAAGAATCGGAACCGGATGAAGAAATAGAACCGGTGGGGGAAATAATAAAACGGTTAAGTAAAAGAAAATCCTCAACCAACCGACCAAGGTTAATTATGGTCAATGGTGTTTCCGCCAAGGAAGCAAAATATTGGGAGGATTACCAATTCTCCGATGAATCGGATTCCGACGAGAATTCCGATGATGTTATAGAAATTACCCCAACTGAATTTAAAAAGGCAAAAGAAAATAATAAGGGAAAGGGCATAAAAATAGAGAAATCTAATTCCAACCCCGATGAACTTTATATGTATCGTCAACCCCCGAAGTCCTTAAGTTGTAACAATGACCCGAGAACCTCTAAACCACCAGGTTTTTCTAAACCGTTGTGGAAAACGACAGTTAGTATTAGGGGAACATCAAATATCCCTAGAAACTTGGCAAAACGAACCAAAACCGAAGAAGAAGAAACGAGCGAGTCGGAATAAGATAGTTGTATACGTGTGGTGTAATATATGGAATATAGTGTTCTTATGCTTTATGATATATGTAAAAATTGCTTGTATTAATAAGTATTTTTTTTATGAATCTAACTCTTGTCTATTTTACAGTTTAAAAACACAAAATGGATAGACAACCCAATATTTTAAGAGACCTACCCGGAGACATGATTGATGAAATCTTGTCTAGAGTCGGCCAGAATTCTTCGGCACAACTATTTAAGGCGAGATCAGTTTGTAAGACATTCGAAGAACGTTCCAAGAATGTCTTGGTTTATAAGAGACTTTCGTTTGAAAGATGGGGGATATCACATTGGGAAACCCATAAGTTACGATGTGTTTACTTTGACGCATATATTGCGGGGAACCCAAATGCTATTTTACGCAACGGGTTAAGAAAATATTTTGACTCAATATATCCGAATATTGGACTTCGTGATTTAGAAAAAGCGGCTAACATGCAACATAAAGAAGCATGTTATGCTTACGGATTAGTAATGTTCGCTTCTCACCAAAGTGAGAACAAGAACATCGGGCTAAAACTATTAAACAAAACGTTTCCACAAGTGACGGAGTCGGTAATTGGGGTAAGAAATGAGGTTTTTAGATTATTACGGGACTGTTGGACATTACGTAACCCTCGTCCCTTTGATGACGTTACAACACGCTGTCTTATCAACGGCCATAACGGTTATGTTGCACAAGACCAAGGATGGGAAGTAGTCCTAGTAAAACCAGAATGCATGACTTGTTTCTGGACGTATGAATTACGTGTCTTTATTGCCTTTGCTGAACGACTTGTGTACTAGCTAGAATTGTCTTCACAACTATCTTGTATCAAAGTTATTGTGTGCTATATTTCATGCTTTATGTAAAATAAGCGGTATTGTAAGTTTGTAAAATATTGTATAAAAGTTTGAACGCGAAATATTATTATAATCAGTTTTTCATATAGAATTGTAGTAGTTGAATTGTATATTAGCTACTAAGTATGAACTTAACGGGTAGGTACTACCCGAATTTAAACTTATAAAACGCTAATATGAAGAAAAAGCTTTTATAAATGAGTTCATATTATGCTACGAAATACTATTAACTACTCTTAATATTCTGTATGATTAACTTGTTCCATTTAACTATTTTGAAGGAAATGGCACCGACTACTCGACACACCGTGAATATGAATGAAGAGGAATTCCGTACTTTTCTAGCTTCAAACATAGCTGCAGTACAGGCTGCGCTACATACCAACAATAACCTTGGATCTAGCAGTACAGGAAATCGTGTAGGATGCACCTACAAAGAATTCACTGCCTGCAAACCTTTGGAATTTGATGGAACCGAAGGACCGATTGGATTGAAACGGTGGACCGAGAAGGTCGAATCGGTGTTTGCCATAAGTAAGTGTACTGAAGAGGACAGAGTGAAGTACGCTACGCATACCTTCACAGGTTCTGCGTTAACATGGTGGAATACCTATCTAGAGCAAGTGGGACAAGATGATGCGTACGCACTACCGTGGTCAGCATTCAAGCACTTGATGAACGAGAAGTACCGTCCCAGAACCGAGGTCAATAAGCTCAAGACAGAACTTAGAGGGTTACGAACCCAAGGATTTGATATTACCACGTACGAAAGACGATTCACAGAATTGTGCCTATTGTGTCCGGGAGCATTCGAAGATGAGGAAGAGAAGATCGACGCGTTTGTGAAAGGATTACCGGAAAGAATCCAAGAAGATATAAGTTCACACGAGCCCGCCTCCATACAACAGGCATGTAGAATGGCTCACAAACTAGTGAACCAGATTGAAGAAAGAATTAAAGAACAGACTGCTGAAGAGGCCAATGTGAAGCAAGTCAAAAGAAAGTGGGAAGAAAACGGTGATAAGAATCACCAATACAACAACAACAGCAATTACAACAATAATCGCAACAATTATCCCAACAATCGCAACATCAATCGCAACTACAACAAACGGCCCAACAACAACAACAACAACAACAACAACAGCAACTACAACAATCATCCCAACAACAATAATAACCGCAACAACAACAACAATCAGAAGCAACTATGCCAAAGGTGTGAAAAGAATCACTCGGGGTTCTGCACCAAATTTTGCAACAAGTGTAAAAGAAATGGTCATAGCGCGGCGAAGTGTGAGGTCTATGGACCAGGGGTTAATAGAACAAAAGGAACAAATGGTGTCGGAACGAGTAATGGCGGAGCAAGTAGTGTCGGAGCAAGTTATGCCAATGTAGTTTGTTATAAATGTGGAAAACCAGGCCACATTATTAGAAATTGCCCGAACCAGGAGAACACGAATGGACAAGGCCGTGGAAGAGTTTTCAATATTAATGCGGTAGAGGCACAGGAAGACCCGGAGCTTGTTACGGGTACGTTTCTTATTGACAATAAATCTGCTTACGTTTTATTTGATTCGGGTGCGGATAGAAGCTATATGAGTAGAGATTTTTGTGCTAAATTAAGTTGTCCATTGACGCCTTTGGATAGTAAATTTTTACTCGAATTAGCAAATGGTAAATTAATTTCAGCAGATAATATATGTCGGAATCGAGAAATTAAACTGGTTAGCGAAACATTTAAGATTGATTTGATACCAGTAGAGTTAGGGAGTTTTGATGTGATAATCGGTATGGACTGGTTGAAAGAAGTGAAAGCGGAGATCGTTTGTTACAAAAATGCAATTCGCATTATACGAGAAAAAGGAAAACCCTTAATGGTGTACGGAGAAAAGGGCAACACGAAGCTACATCTTATTAGTAATTTGAAGGCACAAAAACTAATAAGAAAAGGTTGCTATGCTGTTCTAGCACACGTCGAGAAAGTACAAACTGAAGAAAAGAGCATCAATGATGTTCCCATTGCAAAAGAATTTCCCGATGTATTTCCGAAAGAATTACCGGGATTACCCCCACATCGATCCGTTGAATTTCAAATAGATCTTGTACCAGGAGCTGCACCAATAGCTCGTGCTCCTTACAGACTCGCACCCAGCGAGATGAAAGAACTGCAAAGCCAATTACAAGAACTTTTAGAGCGTGGTTTCATTCGACCAAGCACATCACCGTGGGGAGCTCCTGTTTTGTTTGTCAAGAAGAAAGATGGTACATTCAGGTTGTGTATCGACTACCGAGAGTTGAACAAACTTACCATCAAGAACCGCTACCCACTACCGAGAATCGACGACTTATTTGATCAACTACAAGGCTCGTCTGTTTATTCAAAGATTGACTTACGTTCCGGGTATCATCAAATGCGGGTGAAAGAAGATGATATTCCAAAGACTGCTTTCAGAACACGTTACGGTCATTACGAGTTTATGGTCATGCCGTTTGGTTTAACTAATGCACCAGCTGTGTTCATGGACCTTATGAACCGAGTGTGTGGACCATACCTTGACAAGTTTGTCATTGTTTTCATTGATGACATACTTATTTACTCAAAGAATGACCAAGAATACGGTGAACATTTGAGAAAGGTGTTAGAAGTATTGAGGAAGGAAAAACTGTACGCTAAGTTTTCAAAGTGTGCATTTGGTTAGAAGAAGTTCAATTCCTCGGTCACATAGTGAACAAAGAAGGTATTAAGGTGGATCCGGCAAAGATAGAAACTGTTGAAAAGTGGGAAACCCCGAAAACTCCGAAACACATACGCCAGTTTTTAGGACTAGCTGGTTACTACAGAAGGTTCATCCAAGACTTTTCCAGAATAGCAAAACCCTTGACTGCATTAACGCATAAAGGGAAGAAATTTGAATGGAATGATGAACAAGAGAAAGCGTTTCAGTTATTGAAGAAAAAGCTAACTACGGCACCTATATTGTCATTGCCTGAAGGGAATGATGATTTTGTGATTTATTGTGACGCATCAAAGCAAGGTCTCGGTTGTGTATTAATGCAACGAATGAAGGTGATTGCTTATGCGTCTAGACAATTGAAGATTCACGAACAAAATTATACGATGCATGATTTGGAATTAGGCGCGGTTGTTTTTGCATTAAAGACTTGGAGGCACTACTTATATGGGGTCAAAAGTATTATATATACCGACCACAAAAGTCTTCAACACATATTTAATCAAAAACAACTGAATATGAGGCAGCGTAGGTGGATTGAATTATTGAATGATTACGATTTTGAGATTCGTTACCACCCGGGGAAGGCAAATGTGGTAGCCGATGCCTTGAGCAGGAAGGATAGAGAACCCATTCGAGTAAAATCTATGAATATAATGATTCATAATAACATTACTACTCAAATAAAGGAGGCGCAACAAGGAGTTTTAAAAGAGGGAAATTTAAAGGATGAAATACCCAAAGGATCGGAGAAGCATCTTAATATTCGGGAAGACGGGACCCGGTATAGGGCTGAAAGGATTTGGGTACCAAAATTTGGAGATATGAGAGAAATGGTACTTAGAGAAGCTCATAAAACCAGATACTCAATACATCCTGGAACGGGGAAGATGTACAAGGATCTCAAGAAACATTTTTGGTGGCCGGGTATGAAAGCCGATGTTGCTAAATACGTAGGAGAATGTTTGACGTGTTCTAAGGTCAAAGCTGAGCATCAGAAACCATCAGGTCTACTTCAACAACCCGAAATCCCGGAATGGAAATGGGAAAACATTACCATGGATTTCATCACTAAATTGCCAAGGACTGCAAGTGGTTTTGATACTATTTGGGTAATAGTTGATCGTCTCACCAAATCAGCACACTTCCTACCAATAAGAGAAGATGACAAGATGGAGAAGTTAGCACGACTGTATTTGAAGGAAGTCGTCTCCAGACATGGAATACCAATCTCTATTATCTCTGATAGGGATGGAAGATTTATTTCAAGATTCTGGCAGACATTACAGCAAGCATTAGGAACTCGTCTAGACATGAGTACTGCCTATCATCCACAAACCGATGGGCAGAGCGAAAGGACGATACAAACGCTTGAAGACATGCTACGAGCATGTGTTATTGATTTCGGAAACAGTTGGGATCGACATCTACCGTTAGCAGAATTTTCCTACAACAACAGCTACCATTCAAGCATTGAGATGGCGCCGTTTGAAGCACTTTATGGTAGAAAGTGCAGGTCTCCGATTTGTTGGAGTGAGGTGGGGGATAGACAGATTACGGGTCCGGAGATTATACAAGAAACTACCGAGAAGATCATCCAAATTCAACAACGGTTGAAAACCGCCCAAAGTCGACAAAAGAGCTACGCTGACATTAAAAGAAAAGATATAGAATTTGAAATTGGAGAGATGGTCATGCTTAAAGTTTCACCTTGGAAAGGCGTTGTTCGATTTGGTAAACGAGGGAAATTAAATCCAAGGTATATTGGACCATTCAAGATTATTGATCGTGTCGGACCAGTAGCTTACCGACTTGAGTTACCTCAACAACTCGCGGCTGTACATAACACTTTCCACGTCTCGAATTTGAAGAAATGTTTTGCTAAAGAAGATCTCACTATTCCGTTAGATGAAATCCAAATCAACGAAAAACTTCAATTCATCGAAGAACCCGTCGAAATAATGGATCGTGAGGTTAAAAGACTTAAGCAAAACAAGATACCAATTGTTAAGGTTCGATGGAATGCTCGTAGAGGACCCGAGTTCACCTGGGAGCGTGAAGATCAGATGAAGAAGAAATACCCGCATCTATTTCCAGAAGATTCGTCAACACCTTCAACAGCTTAAAATTTCGGGACGAAATTTATTTAACGGGTAGGTACTGTAGTGACCCGAACTTTTCCATGTTTATATATATTAATTGAGATTGATGTTTACATGATTAAATGTTTCCAACATGTTAAGCAATCAAACTTGTTAAGACTTGATTAATTGAAATATGTTTCATATAGACAATTGACCACCCAAGTTGACCGGTGATTCACGAACGTTAAAACTTGTAAAAAAACTATATGATGACATATATATGGTTATATATATAGTTAACATGATATTATGATAAGTAAACATATCATTAATTATATTAACAATGAACTACATATGTAAAAACAAGACTACTAACTTAATGATTTTGAAACGAGACATATATGTAACGTTTATCGTTGTAACGACATTTAATGTATATATATCATATTAAGAGATATTCGTACATCATAATATCATGATAATATAATAATTTAAAATCTCTTTTGTTATTATAAACATTGGGTTAACAACATTTAACAAGATCGTTAACCTAAAGGTTTCAAAACAACACTTACATGTAACGACTAACGATGACTTAACGACTCAGTTAAAATGTATATACATGTAGTGTTTTAATATGTATTTATACACTTTTAAAAGACTTCAATACACTTATCAAAATACTTCTACTTAACAAAAATGCTTACAATTACATTCTCGTTCAGTTTCATCAACAATTCTACTCGTATGCACCCGTATTCGTACTCGTACAATACACAGCTTTTAGATGTATGTACTATTGGTATATACACTCCAATGATCAGCTCTTAGCAGCCCATGTGAGTCACCTAACACATGTGGGAACCATCATTTGGCAACTAGCATGAAATATCTCATAAAATTACAGAAATATGAGTAATCATTCATGACTTATTTACATGAAAACAAAATTACATATCCTTTATATCTAATCCATACACCAACGACCAAAAACATCTACAAACACTTTCATTCTTCAATTTTCTTCATCTAATTGATCTCTCTCAAGTTCTATCTTCAAGTTCTAAGTGTTCTTCATAAATTCCAAAAGTTCTAGTTTCATAAAATCAAGAATACTTTCAAGTTTGCTAGCTCACTTCCAATCTTGTAAGGTGATCATCCAACCTCAAGAAATCTTTGTTTCTTACAGTAGGTTATCATTCTAATACAAGGTAATAATCATATTCAAACTTTGGTTCAATTTCTATAACTATAACAATCTTATTTCAAGTGATGATCTTACTTGAACTTGTTTTCGTGTCATGATTTTGCTTCAAGAACTTTGAGCCATCCAAGGATCCATTGAAGCTAGATCCATTTTTCTCTTTTCCAGTAGGTTCATCCAAGGAACTTAAGGTAGTAATGATGTTCATAACATCATTCGATTCATACATATAAAGCTATCTTATTCGAAGGTTTAAACTTGTAATCACTAGAACATAGTTTAGTTAATTCTAAACTTGTTCGCAAACAAAAGTTAATCCTTCTAACTTGACTTTTAAAATCAACTAAACACATGTTCTATATCTATATGATATGCTAACTTAATGATTTAAAACCTGGAAACACGAAAAACACCGTAAAACCGGATTTACGCCGTCATAGTAACACCGCGGGCTGTTTTGGGTTAGTTAATTAAAAACTATGATAAACTTTGATTTAAAAGTTGTTATTCTGAGAAAATGATTTTTATTATGAACATGAAACTATATCCAAAAATTATGGTTAAACTCAAAGTGGAAGTATGTTTTCTAAAATGGTCATCTAGACGTCGTTCTTTCGACTGAAATGACTACCTTTACAAAAACGACTTGTAACTTATTTTTCCGACTATAAACCTATAAATTTTCTGTTTAGATTCATAAAATAGAGTTCAATATGAAACCATAGCAATTTGATTCACTCAAAACGGATTTAAAATGAAGAAGTTATGGGTAAAACAAGATTGGATAATTTTTCTCATTTTAGCTACGTGAAAATTGGTAACAAATCTATTCCAACCATAACTTAATCAACTTGTATTGTATATTATGTAATCTTGAGATACCATAGACACGTATACAATGTTTTGACCTATCATGTCGACACATCTATATATATTTCGAAACAACCATAGACACTCTATATGTGAATGTTGGAGTTAGCTATACAGGGTTGAGGTTGATTCCAAAATATATATAGTTTGAGTTGTGATCAATACTGAGATACGTATACACTGGGTCGTGGATTGATTCAAGATAATATTTATCGATTTATTTCTGTACATCTAACTGTGGACAACTAGTTGTAGGTTACTAACGAGGACAGCTGACTTAATAAACTTAAAACATCAAAATATATTAAAAGTGTTGTAAATATATTTTGAACATACTTTGATATATATGTATATATTGTTATAGGTTCGTGAATCAACCAGTGGCCAAGTCTTACTTCCCGACGAAGTAAAAATCTGTGAAAGTGAGTTATAGTCCCACTTTTAAAATCTAATATTTTTGGGATGAGAATACATGCAGGTTTTATAAATGATTTACAAAATAGACACAAGTACGTGAAACTACATTCTATGGTTGAATTATCGAAATCGAATATGCCCCTTTTTATTAAGTCTGGTAATCTAAGAATTAGGGAACAGACACCCTAATTGACGCGAATCCTAAAGATAGATCTATTGGGCCTAACAAACCCCATCCAAAGTACCGGATGCTTTAGTACTTCGAAATTTATATCATATCCGAAGGGTGTCCCGGAATGATGGGGATATTCTTATATATGCATCTTGTTATTGTCGGTTACCAGGTGTTCACCATATGAATGATTTTTATCTCTATGTATGGGATGTGTATTGAAATATGAAATCTTGTGGTCTATTGTTACGATTTGATATATATAGGTTAAACCTATAACTCACCAACATTTTTGTTGACGTTTTAAGCATGTTTATTCTCAGGTGATTATTAAGAGCTTCCGCTGTCGCATACTTAAATAAGGACAAGATTTGGAGTCCATGCTTGTATGATATTGTGTAAAAACTGCATTCAAGAAACTTATTTTGTTGTAACATATTTGTATTGTAAACCATTATGTAATGGTCGTGTGTAAACAGGATATTTTAGATTATCATTATTTGATAATCTACGTAAAGCTTTTTAAACCTTTATTGATGAAATAAAGGTTATGGTTTGTTTAAAAATGAATGCAGTCTTTGAAAAACGTCTCATATAGAGGTCAAAACCTCGCAACGAAATCAATTAATATGGAACGTTTTTAATCAATAAGAACGGGACATTTCAGTTGGTATCCGAGCGTTGGTCTTAGAGAACCAGAATTTTGCATTAGTATGTCTTATCGAGTTTGTTAGGATGCATTAGTGAGTCTGGACTTCGACCGTGTTTACTTGAAAAATGATTGCTTAACAAATTTTGTTGGAAACTATATATTTTTAACATGTGAATATTATGTGATATATTAATCTCTTAACGCGTTTGATATTATGTGATAGATGTCTACCTCTAGAACAAGTCCCATTGACTCACCTAATAATAATGAAGAGTCAAATGTAAATTGGAATGATTCGTGGACTGATTCACAAGTTCCCGAAGAGGAACCGGAAGAAGAGTCGGAACCGGAAGAAGAATCGGAACCGAAAGAAGAATCGGAACCGGATGAAGAAATAGAACCGGTGGGGGAAATAATAAAACGGTTAAGTAAAAGAAAATCCTCAACCAACCGACCAAGGTTAATTATGGTCAATGGTGTTTCCGCCAAGGAAGCAAAATATTGGGAGGATTACCAATTCTCCGATGAATCGGATTCCGACGAGAATTCCGATGATGTTATAGAAATTACCCCAACTGAATTTAAAAAGGCAAAAGAAAATAATAAGGGAAAGGGCATAAAAATAGAGAAATCTAATTCCAACCCCGATGAACTTTATATGTATCGTCAACCCCCGAAGTCCTTAAGTTGTAACAATGACCCGGGAACCTCTAAACCACCAGGTTTTTCTAAACCGTTGTGGAAAACGACAGTTAGTATTAGGGGAACATCAAATATCCCTAGAAACTTGGCAAAACGAACCAAAACCGAAGAAGAAGAAACGAGCGAGTCGGAATAAGATAGTTGTATACGTGTGGTGTAATATATGGAATATAGTGTTCTTATGCTTTATGATATATGTAAAAATTGCTTGTATTAATAAGTATTTTTTTTATGAATCTAACTCTTGTCTATTTTACAGTTTAAAAACACAAAATGGATAGACAACCCAATATTTTAAGAGACCTACCCGGAGACATGATTGATGAAATCTTGTCTAGAGTCGGCCAGAATTCTTCGGCACAACTATTTAAGGCGAGATCAGTTTGTAAGACATTCGAAGAACGTTCCAAGAATGTCTTGGTTTATAAGAGACTTTCGTTTGAAAGATGGGGGATATCACATTGGGAAACCCATAAGTTACGATGTGTTTACTTTGACGCATATATTGCGGGGAACCCAAATGCTATTTTACGCAACGGGTTAAGAAAATATTTTGACTCAATATATCCGAATATTGGACTTCGTGATTTAGAAAAAGCGGCTAACATGCAACATAAAGAAGCATGTTATGCTTACGGATTAGTAATGTTCGCTTCTCACCAAAGTGAGAACAAGAACATCGGGCTAAAACTATTAAACAAAACGTTTCCACAAGTGACGGAGTCGGTAATTGGGGTAAGAAATGAGGTTTTTAGATTATTACGGGACTGTTGGACATTACGTAACCCTCGTCCCTTTGATGACGTTACAACACGCTGTCTTATCAACGGCCATAACGGTTATGTTGCACAAGACCAAGGATGGGAAGTAGTCCTAGTAAAACCAGAATGCATGACTTGTTTCTGGACGTATGAATTACGTGTCTTTATTGCCTTTGCTGAACGACTTGTGTACTAGCTAGAATTGTCTTCACAACTATCTTGTATCAAAGTTATTGTGTGCTATATTTCATGCTTTATGTAAAATAAGCGGTATTGTAAGTTTGTAAAATATTGTATAAAAGTTTGAACGCGAAATATTATTATAATCAGTTTTTCATATAGAATTGTAGTAGTTGAATTGTATATTAGCTACTAAGTATGAACTTAACGGGTAGGTACTACCCGAATTTAAACTTATAAAACGCTAATATGAAGAAAAAGCTTTTATAAATGAGTTCATATTATGCTACGAAATACTATTAACTACTCTTAATATTCTGTATGATTAACTTGTTCCATTTAACTATTTTGAAGGAAATGGCACCGACTACTCGACACACCGTGAATATGAATGAAGAGGAATTCCGTACTTTTCTAGCTTCAAACATAGCTGCAGTACAGGCTGCGCTACATACCAACAATAACCTTGGATCTAGCAGTACAGGAAATCGTGTAGGATGCACCTACAAAGAATTCACTGCCTGCAAACCTTTAGAATTTGATGGAACCGAAGGACCGATTGGATTGAAACGGTGGACCGAGAAGGTCGAATCGGTGTTTGCCATAAGTAAGTGTACTGAAGAGGACAGAGTGAAGTACGCTACGCATACCTTCACAGGTTCTGCGTTAACATGGTGGAATACCTATCTAGAGCAAGTGGGACAAGATGATGCGTACGCACTACCGTGGTCAGCATTCAAGCACTTGATGAACGAGAAGTACCGTCCCAGAACCGAGGTCAATAAGCTCAAGACAGAACTTAGAGGGTTACGAACCCAAGGATTTGATATTACCACGTACGAAAGACGATTCACAGAATTGTGCCTATTGTGTCCGGGAGCATTCGAAGATGAGGAAGAGAAGATCGACGCGTTTGTGAAAGGATTACCGGAAAGAATCCAAGAAGATATAAGTTCACACGAGCCCGCCTCCATACAACAGGCATGTAGAATGGCTCACAAACTAGTGAACCAGATTGAAGAAAGAATTAAAGAACAGACTGCTGAAGAGGCCAATGTGAAGCAAGTCAAAAGAAAGTGGGAAGAAAACGGTGATAAGAATCACCAATACAACAACAACAGCAATTACAATAATAATCGCAACAATTATCCCAACAATCGCAACATCAATCGCAACTACAACAAACGGCCCAACAACAACAACAACAACAACAACAACAGCAACTACAACAATCATCCCAACAACAATAATAACCGCAACAACAACAACAATCAGAAGCAACTATGCCAAAGGTGTGAAAAGAATCACTCGGGGTTCTGCACCAAATTTTGCAACAAGTGTAAAAGAAATGGTCATAGCGCGGCGAAGTGTGAGGTCTACGGACCAGGGGTTAATAGAACAAAAGGAACAAATGGTGTCGGAACGAGTAATGGCGGAGCAAGTAGTGTCGGAGCAAGTTATGCCAATGTAGTTTGTTATAAATGTGGAAAACCAGGCCACATTATTAGAAATTGCCCGAACCAGGAGAACACGAATGGACAAGGCCGTGGAAGAGTTTTCAATATTAATGCGGTAGAGGCACAGGAAGACCCGGAGCTTGTTACGGGTACGTTTCTTATTGACAATAAATCTGCTTACGTTTTATTTGATTCGGGTGCGGATAGAAGCTATATGAGTAGAGATTTTTGTGCTAAATTAAGTTGTCCATTGACGCCTTTGGATAGTAAATTTTTACTCGAATTAGCAAATGGTAAATTAATTTCAGCAGATAATATATGTCGGAATCGAGAAATTAAACTGGTTAGCGAAACATTTAAGATTGATTTGATACCAGTAGAGTTAGGGAGTTTTGATGTGATAATCGGTATGGACTGGTTGAAAGAAGTGAAAGCGGAGATCGTTTGTTACAAAAATGCAATTCGCATTATACGAGAAAAAGGAAAACCCTTAATGGTGTACGGAGAAAAGGGCAACACGAAGCTACATCTTATTAGTAATTTGACGGCACAAAAACTAATAAGAAAAGGTTGCTATGCTGTTCTAGCACACGTCGAGAAAGTACAAACTGAAGAAAAGAGCATCAATGATGTTCCCATTGCAAAAGAATTTCCCGATGTATTTCCGAAAGAATTACCGGGATTACCCCCACATCGATCCGTTGAATTTCAAATAGATCTTGTACCAGGAGCTGCACCAATAGCTCGTGCTCCTTACAGACTCGCACCCAGCGAGATGAAAGAACTGCAAAGCCAATTACAAGAACTTTTAGAGCGTGGTTTCATTCGACCAAGCACATCACCGTGGGGAGCTCCTGTTTTGTTTGTCAAGAAGAAAGATGGTACATTCAGGTTGTGTATCGACTACCGAGAGTTGAACAAACTTACCATCAAGAACCGCTACCCACTACCGAGAATCGACGACTTATTTGATCAACTACAAGGCTCGTCTGTTTATTCAAAGATTGACTTACGTTCCGGGTATCATCAAATGCGGGTGAAAGAAGATGATATTCCAAAGACTGCTTTCAGAACACGTTACGGTCATTACGAGTTTATGGTCATGCCGTTTGGTTTAACTAATGCACCAGCTGTGTTCATGGACCTTATGAACCGAGTGTGTGGACCATACCTTGACAAGTTTGTCATTGTTTTCATTGATGACATACTTATTTACTCAAAGAATGACCAAGAATACGGTGAACATTTGAGAAAGGTGTTAGAAGTATTGAGGAAGGAAAAACTGTACGCTAAGTTTTCAAAGTGTGCATTTGGTTAGAAGAAGTTCAATTCCTCGGTCACATAGTGAACAAAGAAGGTATTAAGGTGGATCCGGCAAAGATAGAAACTGTTGAAAAGTGGGAAACCCCGAAAACTCCGAAACACATACGCCAGTTTTTAGGACTAGCTGGTTACTACAGAAGGTTCATCCAAGACTTTTCCAGAATAGCAAAACCCTTGACTGCATTAACGCATAAAGGGAAGAAATTTGAATGGAATGATGAACAAGAGAAAGCGTTTCAGTTATTGAAGAAAAAGCTAACTACGGCACCTATATTGTCATTGCCTGAAGGGAATGATGATTTTGTGATTTATTGTGACGCATCAAAGCAAGGTCTCGGTTGTGTATTAATGCAACGAATGAAGGTGATTGCTTATGCGTCTAGACAATTGAAGATTCACGAACAAAATTATACGATGCATGATTTGGAATTAGGCGCGGTTGTTTTTGCATTAAAGACTTGGAGGCACTACTTATATGGGGTCAAAAGTATTATATATACCGACCACAAAAGTCTTCAACACATATTTAATCAAAAACAACTGAATATGAGGCAGCGTAGGTGGATTGAATTATTGAATGATTACGATTTTGAGATTCGTTACCACCCGGGGAAGGCAAATGTGGTAGCCGATGCCTTGAGCAGGAAGGATAGAGAACCCATTCGAGTAAAATCTATGAATATAATGATTCATAATAACATTACTACTCAAATAAAGGAGGCGCAACAAGGAGTTTTAAAAGAGGGAAATTTAAAGGATGAAATACCCAAAGGATCGGAGAAGCATCTTAATATTCGGGAAGACGGGACCCGGTATAGGGCTGAAAGGATTTGGGTACCAAAATTTGGAGATATGAGAGAAATGGTACTTAGAGAAGCTCATAAAACCAGATACTCAATACATCCTGGAACGGGGAAGATGTACAAGGATCTCAAGAAACATTTTTGGTGGCCGGGTATGAAAGCCGATGTTGCTAAATACGTAGGAGAATGTTTGACGTGTTCTAAGGTCAAAGCTGAGCATCAGAAACCATCAGGTCTACTTCAACAACCCGAAATCCCGGAATGGAAATGGGAAAACATTACCATGGATTTCATCACTAAATTGCCAAGGACTGCAAGTGGTTTTGATACTATTTGGGTAATAGTTGATCGTCTCACCAAATCAGCACACTTCCTACCAATAAGAGAAGATGACAAGATGGAGAAGTTAGCACGACTGTATTTGAAGGAAGTCGTCTCCAGACATGGAATACCAATCTCTATTATCTCTGATAGGGATGGAAGATTTATTTCAAGATTCTGGCAGACATTACAGCAAGCATTAGGAACTCGTCTAGACATGAGTACTGCCTATCATCCACAAACCGATGGGCAGAGCGAAAGGACGATACAAACGCTTGAAGACATGCTACGAGCATGTGTTATTGATTTCGGAAACAGTTGGGATCGACATCTACCGTTAGCAGAATTTTCCTACAACAACAGCTACCATTCAAGCATTGAGATGGCGCCGTTTGAAGCACTTTATGGTAGAAAGTGCAGGTCTCCGATTTGTTGGAGTGAGGTGGGGGATAGACAGATTACGGGTCCGGAGATTATACAAGAAACTACCGAGAAGATCATCCAAATTCAACAACGGTTGAAAACCGCCCAAAGTCGACAAAAGAGCTACGCTGACATTAAAAGAAAAGATATAGAATTTGAAATTGGAGAGATGGTCATGCTTAAAGTTTCACCTTGGAAAGGCGTTGTTCGATTTGGTAAACGAGGGAAATTAAATCCAAGGTATATTGGACCATTCAAGATTATTGATCGTGTCGGACCAGTAGCTTACCGACTTGAGTTACCTCAACAACTCGCGGCTGTACATAACACTTTCCACGTCTCGAATTTGAAGAAATGTTTTGCTAAAGAAGATCTCACTATTCCGTTAGATGAAATCCAAATCAACGAAAAACTTCAATTCATCGAAGAACCCGTCGAAATAATGGATCGTGAGGTTAAAAGACTTAAGCAAAACAAGATACCAATTGTTAAGGTTCGATGGAATGCTCGTAGAGGACCCGAGTTCACCTGGGAGCGTGAAGATCAGATGAAGAAGAAATACCCGCATCTATTTCCAGAAGATTCGTCAACACCTTCAACAGCTTAAAATTTCGGGACGAAATTTATTTAACGGGTAGGTACTGTAGTGACCCGAACTTTTCCATGTTTATATATATTAATTGAGATTGATGTTTACATGATTAAATGTTTCCAACATGTTAAGCAATCAAACTTGTTAAGACTTGATTAATTGAAATATGTTTCATATAGACAATTGACCACCCAAGTTGACCGGTGATTCACGAACGTTAAAACTTGTAAAAAAACTATATGATGACATATATATGGTTATATATATAGTTAACATGATATTATGATAAGTAAACATATCATTAATTATATTAACAATGAACTACATATGTAAAAACAAGACTACTAACTTAATGATTTTGAAACGAGACATATATGTAACGTTTATCGTTGTAACGACATTTAATGTATATATATCATATTAAGAGATATTCGTACATCATAATATCATGATAATATAATAATTTAAAATCTCTTTTGTTATTATAAACATTGGGTTAACAACATTTAACAAGATCGTTAACCTAAAGGTTTCAAAACAACACTTACATGTAACGACTAACGATGACTTAACGACTCAGTTAAAATGTATATACATGTAGTGTTTTAATATGTATTTATACACTTTTAAAAGACTTCAATACACTTATCAAAATACTTCTACTTAACAAAAATGCTTACAATTACATTCTCGTTCAGTTTCATCAACAATTCTACTCGTATGCACCCGTATTCGTACTCGTACAATACACAGCTTTTAGATGTATGTACTATTGGTATATACACTCCAATAATCAGCTCTTAGCAGCCCATGTGAGTCACCTAACACATGTGGGAACCATCATTTGGCAACTAGCATGAAATATCTCATAAAATTACAGAAATATGAGTAATCATTCATGACTTATTTACATGAAAACAAAATTACATATCCTTTATATCTAATCCATACACCAACGACCAAAAACATCTACAAACACTTTCATTCTTCAATTTTCTTCATCTAATTGATCTCTCTCAAGTTCTATCTTCAAGTTCTAAGTGTTCTTCATAAATTCCAAAAGTTCTAGTTTCATAAAATCAAGAATACTTTCAAGTTTGCTAGCTCACTTCCAATCTTGTAAGGTGATCATCCAACCTCAAGAAATCTTTGTTTCTTACAGTAGGTTATCATTCTAATACAAGGTAATAATCATATTCAAACTTTGGTTCAATTTCTATAACTATAACAATCTTATTTCAAGTGATGATCTTACTTGAACTTGTTTTCGTGTCATGATTTTGCTTCAAGAACTTTGAGCCATCCAAGGATCCATTGAAGCTAGATCCATTTTTCTCTTTTCCAGTAGGTTCATCCAAGGAACTTAAGGTAGTAATGATGTTCATAACATCATTCGATTCATACATATAAAGCTATCTTATTCGAAGGTTTAAACTTGTAATCACTAGAACATAGTTTAGTTAATTCTAAACTTGTTCGCAAACAAAAATTAATCCTTCTAACTTGACTTTTAAAATCAACTAAACACATGTTCTATATCTATATGATATGCTAACTTAATGATTTAAAACCTGGAAACACGAAAAACACCGTAAAACCGGATTTACGCCGTCATAGTAACACCGCGGGCTGTTTTGGGTTAGTTAATTAAAAACTATGATAAACTTTGATTTAAAAGTTGTTATTCTGAGAAAATGATTTTTATTATGAACATGAAACTATATCCAAAAATTATGGTTAAACTCAAAGTGGAAGTATGCTTTCTAAAATGGTCATCTAGACGTCGTTCTTTCGACTGAAATGACTACCTTTACAAAAACGACTTGTAACTTATTTTTCCGACTATAAACCTATAAATTTTCTGTTTAGATTCATAAAATAGAGTTCAATATGAAACCATAGCAATTTGATTCACTCAAAACGGATTTAAAATGAAGAAGTTATGGGTAAAACAAGATTGGATAATTTTTCTCATTTTAGCTACGTGAAAATTGGTAACAAATCTATTCCAACCATAACTTAATCAACTTGTATTGTATATTATGTAATCTTGAGATACCATAGACACGTATACAATGTTTTGACCTATCATGTCGACACATCTATATATATTTCGGAACAACCATAGACACTCTATATGTGAATGTTGGAGTTAGCTATACAGGGTTGAGGTTGATTCCAAAATATATATAGTTTGAGTTGTGATCAATACTGAGATACGTATACACTGGGTCGTGGATTGATTCAAGATAATACTTATCGATTTATTTCTGTACATCTAACTGTGGACAACTAGTTGTAGGTTACTAACGAGGACAGCTGACTTAATAAACTTAAAACATCAAAATATATTAAAAGTGTTGTAAATATATTTTGAACATACTTTGATATATATGTATATATTGTTATAGGTTCGTGAATCAACCAGTGGCCAAGTCTTACTTCCCGACGAAGTAAAAATCTGTGAAAGTGAGTTATAGTCCCACTTTTAAAATCTAATATTTTTGGGATGAGAATACATGCAGGTTTTATAAATGATTTACAAAATAGACACAAGTACGTGAAACTACATTCTATGGTTGAATTATCGAAATCGAATATGCCCCTTTTTATTAAGTCTGGTAATCTAAGAATTAGGGAACAGACACCCTAATTGACGCGAATCCTAAAGATAGATCTATTGGGCCTAACAAACCCCATCCAAAGTACCGGATGCTTTAGTACTTCGAAATTTATATCATATCCGAAGGGTGTCCCGGAATGATGGGGATATTCTTATATATGCATCTTGTTATTGTCGGTTACCAGGTGTTCACCATATGAATGATTTTTATCTCTATGTATGGGATGTGTATTGAAATATGAAATCGTGTGGTCTATTGTTACGATTTGATATATATAGGTTAAACCTATAACTCACCAACATTTTTGTTGACGTTTTAAGCATGTTTATTCTCAGGTGATTATTAAGAGCTTCCGCTGTCGCATACTTAAATAAGGACAAGATTTGGAGTCCATGCTTGTATGATATTGTGTAAAAACTGCATTCAAGAAACTTATTTTGTTGTAACATATTTGTATTGTAAACCATTATGTAATGGTCGTGTGTAAACAGGATATTTTAGATTATCATTATTTGATAATCTACGTAAAGCTTTTTAAACCTTTATTGATGAAATAAAGGTTATGGTTTGTTTAAAAATGAATGCAGTCTTTGAAAAACGTCTCATATAGAGGTCAAAACCTCGCAACGAAATCAATTAATATGGAACGTTTTTAATCAATAAGAACGGGACATTTCAATTCATATCAATTGGTGGCAATTATCATGTCCACATAATTCAACGGTGGCAATTATCATGTTCACATAATTCAATGGTGGCAATTATCATGTCCACATAATTCAACGGTGACAATTATCATGTCCACATAATTCAACAATAATCCACAGAACTTCTGTCTGCATAATAATTCATTCAAGGAATGTTTTGCTTGTGTCTATCTAGTTAAACATTTATAAAAGCATTTCATGTATTCGCAGTTCAAAATATATTTCAAAAGCATTTAATAAAGCAGTTGTAAAAACAATTATAAAGCAGCGCATGTATTCTCAGTCCCAAAAATGTAAAGAGTAAAAGGGATCAAATGAACTCACCATACTGTATTTTGTAGTAAAAAATACATATGACGTCATTTAACAAGTGTAGGGTTAGCCTCGGATTCACGAACCTATATCATTTGTATATATATTAAAACATATAACCACATAATTCCATCTAATAATTATATAGTATTTATTTATTAAGTATTTTATAATACTCATACCCAATCTAATTAAGATATATGTATATATATATATATATGTATATATATATATATATATATATATATATATATATATATATATATATACATACATACATACATACATATACTTTATCTATATTATATTTTTTATTATATGTTACATATATTTATTTTTGTAATATAATTAATATTCATACATATAGCCATATTTATATATGTATATAAGTAATTTAGTAAAAATCAGTAATTTGTTATATGTAATATTTATATAATTAATGTTAATAGGTTAATTCAAAGAAAATTATGTAATACTAATATTGATGTTTTAGCAGAGTAGTATATAAAATAGCTTATATTTTTACAGGAAATACTATTAAATACGATACAATTTTACACAAGATATTTATTTATTTAGAGAATGGATATACTTAAACCTTGCTACAACACTTATAGGCAGTGTACCTAATCGTACAGTAGTGTAGTTTTTAGTAAGTCCGGTTCGTTCCACAGGGAATCTTTTTAAACAAAGCTTAACGCTATATTAGTTTACTTTTATTAAAATGCAAATATATATATAAGTAATATTATTATTATAAAGGGGGGTTTTTACCGTTTAATGACCGGTTTGTCGATTTTAAAACTTTAGTCGCAGTTAAAACCAAATGTAAAATAATAAATAAATACAAGACTTAATTTAAAGTGTAAAGTAAATAACGATAATGAAATTACGAATAATAAAAGTGCGATAAAATAAACTTGGATAATTAAAAAGTACGATAATTAAAAATGCAATTAAATACAATAACAATAAAAATGCGATAATTAGAAGTGCAATTAAATATAAAATAAAGGAAATAAAATATGAAATAAATTAATTATGCTTATTTAAACTTCCGTAATCATGATATTTGACGTGTTGATTTTTAGTTTTATGCCCATGGGTTAATTGTCCTTTGTCCTGGATTATTTAATATGTCCGTCTGGTTTTTGTCCATAACAGTCCATCAATCATAAATATAAAGTGCGAGTATCCTCGTCAAATTATCCTTATACCCGAAGTTAAATATTCCAACTAATTGGGGACTTAAACTGTAACAAGATTTTAATACTTTGTTTAATAATTACACCAGGATGTCGACTGAGTGTAATCCAAGGTTTTAATATTTTGTTATCAATTATACCAAGTGTCCTTGTACATAATTTCACCCCTGTTTTAATTATTCTAGTGGCTATTAATCCATTCCCGTGTCCGGTTAAATGAACGATTATTCGTACATATAAATACCCCGCCCATCGTGTCCGATCGAGTGTATATGGTAATTTATAGGGACGCCCAATTGTAAATCTTTATATTAACATTAACAAACTATCATTTAGTTAAACAAATATAAAGCCCATTAATAGCCCATAGTCTAATTTCCACAAGTGTCGTTCTTTTGTCCAAACCCCAATTATGGTACAAAGCCCAATTACCCAATTTTAGTAATTAGCCCAACATCATGATTACTTCGGATTAAATAAGCATAATAATAACTTAGCTACGAGACATTAAATTAAAAAGGTTGAACATAACTTACAA
This sequence comes from Rutidosis leptorrhynchoides, assembly GCF_046630445.1. Lineage (NCBI taxonomy): Eukaryota > Viridiplantae > Streptophyta > Magnoliopsida > Asterales > Asteraceae > Rutidosis > Rutidosis leptorrhynchoides. The sequence continues at coordinate 209,750,107 of NC_092340.1, forward strand.
TGATTAAAAATAGCGTAGCGTTACACGGACAGAATTTCGACTTACACCCTTACAACATTCGCTAACATACCCTTATTATTAGGATTAAAATTAAAATTAAAATTAAAATTAAAATTAAAATTAAAATATAAATATAAATATATACGATATAGATAGAGAGATGGATATATTGATGATGAAAAATGATCAGAATTCGGTTGGCTTTATAGGGAGTTTCAGACTTTGGGGCTCCGCGACTCGCGGCATTTTTTGCCTTCAAACTCCACGAGTCGCGGAGTTTGCTTTTACAGCTCACACGAGTTTGGCTCTTTGTTTACCGACGGTTTTAAATATTTATATAATATATAAATAATTATAAGAATTATTTAAATATTATATTATATTTATGTGCATAGTTGACTTGTAATTTTTAGTCCGTTGCGTCGAGCGTTGAGAGTTGACTCTGGTCCCGGTTCCGGATTTTCGAATGTCCTTGCGTACAATTTAATATCTTGTACTTTGCGTTTTGAATCTTGTACTCTTGTAATTTCGAGACGTTTCTTATCAATAATTGGAACCTCTTTGATTGTATTTTGTACTTTTGAGCTTTTTGGTCGTTTGCGTCTTCAATTCGTCGAATCTGTCTTTTGTCTTCACCTTTTATTATTTAAACGAATATCACTTTTAAATAGAACAATTGCAACTAAAAGCTTGTCTTTCTTGAGGAATAATGCTATGAAATATATGTTCGTTTTTAGCATTATCAAATATTCCCACACTTGAGCGTTGCTTGTCCTCAAGCAATATCGTCTTGAAATACTAGAATCACTTCTTTATTCTTCACACTTTGTACATCAGTGATTTCTATACGGCGGTATAAACAATGGTAGTAACGATATGGTTTACAGTCCCACATGACTATAAAAATTTAGATCCATTAAGGAAATTGGATCTTTATGAAAACATTTGATCTTTTGAAAATTAAATCTAGTTTTTACCCTAGATAAGTTTTCCGGAATAACCCTTCACCGGTGTTTGCAAAATATTTTTGTGGGTTTGGTGGGTTTCAGATTTGAAAATTTTAGCTCAAAACTTGCGGTTTTGTGTCACCCACTTGCTAACCTTGTATTTGGAGAGCAACACGTCCAGTTTACTTGTCCCGTATATTACCTTTCGGTAAACTACCGTCCGGTTGTAAAGGAAAGCGTTGAACAAGCAACTGTTAAGGCAATGTCCCCTGACATGCTTTTAATTATGGTCTATAACGTGTCGGACGCAATTACTATCCTTGGTAGGAGCAATAGTAAAGCTCACCCTTATGATTTTTCGGTCTGGCACAAGGTCCTGTCTTTGACCACTATGCAACCACCGTTCTTACGGTTGACACCCAATTTAGTTCAGGTGACCTAATGAATTCCAGGTGAATTCCTAGGATTTTACGTTCAATGGTAATGAACGCATTGAAAATAGGGTTTTCAGAAAACAAATCGGTTTGTAATTTTGATCAAAATATTTTCTCGTTCAAGCTCGAGTTTAGATATCATTGAATTCCATGAGTTTGTAATTCTCAATCTTTAAGGTCAATCTCAAGGATTGAGTAATATCAGGCTTAAAAGCTGATTTTTGATCTTTAAGGAGATTATCCTTTCTGGGGATCTGATTCATTAGTCTTATCAAGCTAATTTGCATGGTGCCCCCCCATTGTACGAGATAAATCCTTCTCATGGTTAGGATAAATCTGACCACTTGGCGACCCTGTTTAATGCTGAGGTCCGTGGATTTCCTGCTGATTTTAGAGATGACTTTTCTAGATATTTCGTCAACCTACAGCTGGTCTGGACGACAACTTCATGACTTAAATCAAGAAGCGCGTGTCTTTTTCGAAAGACTTTACTTCCTTTTAATGATGGAATTGATTCATCGTGTAGATCCATCTCTTCTTTTCTTTTATCGGGTAAAACAGTTTAGTTTAGTCCAAAGCAAAAGTATTTTCAGTTATTTGTTACAGATATATGTGACATATGTTTAAGATAACTTGGTAAAATATTCCCACACTTGGCTTTTATTTTCCTTTTTATCGTCCTCTATTCCATTTTAAATGAATTTTAACATTTTAGTTTGTTTCTCAATTTATGTCCTTTCCGAGGTTACAATAATTTAGGTGTTAAAACCTAGTTTTATCGTTCATAAATATGTATAAACATGATTTTGAGTTCATTTAATTGAAAATTTTGAAAATTTTTACTAGAATTGGGTAGTCAGTATATAAGACTAGGGCTGTTCTTTATTATCAGAGAGCACTAGATTCTAATACAACTACTGCTTTACTAGTATTTTTAATGGTAACCCAGTGTTTAAGATAAAAATTTTAAAATCCGAAAGAATTTAACCCCTTCCCACACTTAAGATCTTGTAATGCCCTCATTTGCAAGAAATCAGTAACAATTTAAATTATTGAGGGTGATTTGTGTGAAAATGATTAAATTTTTACCAAAGTTTCCAAATATATTGGCGTTTGTTTGCTGAATGATAAATGGTGCACATCATTTGTTCATTCCGTCTTGTTATTATTTCACATATATTTTGCATCTTGTCGTCAAAATTAGTTGCTTTTGCTGAACGTGTACATAAGATAAACTGCAAACATATATACATATTTTTGAAGTTTGGTATTTTACCCCACATTCAAAAATTATTAAAATCTAAGAATAAAAGTTAGAAAATTATAAAAACTATTACAATATTAACATAAGTATTAAACGTATCAACATTACAAATTACAAAATAAATAAAACTAAGTAGACTAGGGATGATACTGATACCAATAGGGGTTCCAAGCATAACCATAGGTGCTATAAAATGCTTCGGCAGGGTTATACGTAGGATACGGTGGTTGCATCTCTATAGACCAGGGAGGGAATATGGGTTTTGGTGTAGGAATATAGTTTCTACCTATATGTTGGCAATGAGCTATGATTTGGTTTTGATGAACTTGCCAATCTTCAAATGCTCTCTGTCTAGCATTTTCGTACTCCTGTGAAGCTATAAACCTTTGCATTTCTTGCATTTCATTTCCCCCTCCTACATTACCTTGCTGTTGGTTTCTCTCAACCTGTGGATGTCTACCATGGTATTGTACTGCGGCGTTATTTCGCCTCTTCAAAACTTTCGCACCATGGTATACATTTAAACCTATAGTATCGAAGGTTCTGGTTCTTCGACTAATAATCCCCCCCGACTTATATCCACACCGAGATATTCAGCAATCAAAGTAATAAAAATACCACCTCCTATTATGCTATGCGGTCTCATCCCCCTAACCATAGCTGATAAATAATAACCCACACAATAAGGTATACTTACAGCGCTTTGTGGGTCTCGAATACACATATGGTAAAACAAATCCTGTTCATTTACCTTTTCCTTGTTCTTACCTCTTTGTGTAATCGAATTAGCTAAAAACCTATGAATCACTCTTAATTCAGCTCTATCTATATCCAAATAAGAGTAATTTCCCCCTTTGAAACGGTGATGGCTTGTCATTTGACTCCATACACCGTGTGTATCAAAATTTTCATCTATCTTTCTACCATTTTGAAATGTCCCGTTCTTATTGATTAAAACGTTCCATATTAATTGATTTCGTTGCGAGGTTTTGACCTCTATATGAGACGTTTTTCAAAGACTGCATTCATTTTAAAACAAACCATAACCTTTATTTCATCAATAAAGGTTTAAAAAGCTTTACGTAGATTATCAAATAATGATAATCTAAAATATCCTGTTTACACACGACCATTACATAATGGTTTACAATACAAATATGTTACAACAAAATAAGTTTCTTGAATGCAGTTTTTACACAATATCATACAAGCATGGACTCCAAATCTCATCCTTATTTAAGTATGCGACAGCGGAAGCTCTTAATAATCACCTGAGAATAAACATGCTTAAAACGTCAACAAAAATGTTGGTGAGTTATAGGTTTAACCTATATATATCAAATCATAATAATAGACCACAAGATTTCATATTTCAATACACATCCCATACATAGAGATAAAAATCATTCATATGGTGAACACCTGGTAACCGACATTAACAAGATGCATATATAAAAATATCCCCATCATTCCGGGACACCCTTCGGATATGATATAAATTTCGAAGTACTAAAGCATCCGGTACTTTGGATGGGGCTTGTTGGGCCCGATAGATCTGTCTTTAGGATTCGCGTCAATTAGGGTGTCTGTTTGTAGTGACCCGAACTTTTCCATGCTTATATATATTAATTGAGATTAATATTTACATGATTAAATGTTTCCAACATGTTAAACAATCAAACTTATTAAGACTTGATTAATTGAAATATGTTTCATATAGACAATTGACCACCCAAGTTGACCGGTGATTCACGAACGTTAAAACTTGTAAAAACTATACGATGACATATATATGGTTATATATATAGTTAACATGTTTTTATTATAAGTATGTATCTCATTAGGTATTTTAACAATGAGTTATATACATAAAAATGAGACTATTAATTTAAGAAACTCAAAAACGATATGTATAACGATTATCGTTATAACAACGTCTTACTAGGTACATATGAATCATATTAAGATATTGATACACTTGGTTAATTATGTTAAATGATAAGTAAATATATTATTAAGTGTATTAACAATGAAATACATATGTAAAAATAAGACTACTAACTTAATGATTTCGAAACGAGACATATATCTAACGATTATCGTTGTAACGACATTTAACTGTATATACATCATACTGAGATATATTATACATCATAATATCATGATAATATAATAATTTAAAATCTCTTTTGTTATTATAAACATTGGGTTAACAACATTTAACAAGATCGTTAACCTAAAGGTTTCAAAACAACACTTACATGTAACGACTAACGATGACTTAACGACTCAGTTAAAATGTATATACATGTAGTGTTTTAATATGTATTTATACACTTTTGAAAGACTTCAATACACTTATCAAAATACTTCTACTTAACAAAAATGCTTACAATTACATCCTCGTTCAGTTTCATCAACAATTCTACTCGTATGCACCCGTATTCGTACTCGTACAATACACAGCTTTTATATGTATGTACTATTGGTATATACACTCCAATGATCAGCTATTAGCAGCCCATGTGAGTCACCTAACACATGTGGGAACCATCATTTGGCAACTAGCATGAAATATCTCATAAAATTACAAAAATATGAGTAATCATTCATGACTTATTTACATGAAAACAAAATTACATATCCTTTATATCTAATCCATACACCAACGACCAAAAACACCTACAAACACTTTCATTCTTCAATTTTCTTCATCTAATTGATCTCTCTCAAGTTCTATCTTCAAGTTCTAAGTGTTCTTCATATATTCTACAAGTTCTAGTTACATAAAATCAAGAATACTTTCAAGTTTGCTAGCTCACTTCCAATCTTGTAAGGTGATCATCCAACCTCAATAAATCTTTGTTTCTTACAGTAGGTTATCATTCTAATACAAGGTAATAATCATATTCAAACTTTGGTTCAATTTCTATAACTATAACAATCTTATTTCAAGTGATGATCTTACTTGAACTTGTTTTCGTGTCATGATTCTGCTTCAAGAACTTCGAGCCATCCAAGGATCCGTTGAAGCTAGATCCATTTTTCTCTTTTCCAGTAGGTTCATCCAAGGAACTTAAGGTAGTAATGATGTTCATAACATCATTCGATTCATACATATAAAGCTATCTTATTCGAAGGTTTAAACTTGTAATCACTAGAACATAGTTTAGTTAATTCTAAACTTGTTCGCAAACAAAAGTTAATCCTTCTAACTTGACTTTTAAAATCAACTAAACACATGTTCTATATCTATATGATATGCTAACTTAATGATTTAAAACCTGGAAACACGAAAAACACCGTAAAACCGGATTTACGCCGTCGTAGTAACACCGCGGGCTGTTTTGGGTTAGTTAATTAAAAACTATGATAAACTTTGATTTAAAAGTTGTTATTCTGAGAAAATGATTTTTATTATGAACATGAAACTATATCCAAAAATTATGGTTAAACTCAAAGTGGAAGTATGTTTTCTAAAATGGTCATCTAGACGTCGTTCTTTCGACTGAAATGACTACCTTTACAAAAACGACTTGTAACTTATTTTTCCGACTAGAAACCTATACTTTTTTTGTTTAGATTCATAAAATAGAGTTCAATATGAAACCATAGCAATTTGATTCACTCAAAACGGATTTAAAATGAAGAAGTTATGGGTAAAACAAGATTGGATAATTTTTCTCATTTTAGCTACGTGAAAATTGGTAACAAATCTATTCCAACCATAACTTAATCAACTTGTATTATATATTATGTAATCTTGAGATACCATAGACACGTATACAATGTTTCGACCTATCATGTCGACACATCTATATATATTTCGGAACAACCATAGACACTCTATATGTGAATGTTGGAGTTAGCTATACAGGGTCGAGGTTGATTCCAAAATATATATAGTTTGAGTTGTGATCAATACTGAGATACGTATACACTGGGTCGTGGATTGATTCAAGATAATATTTATCGATTTATTTCTGTACATCTAACTGTGGACAACTAGTTGTAGGTTACTAACGAGGACAGCTGACTTAATAAACTTAAAACATCAAAATATATTAAAAGTGTTGTAAATATATTTTGAACATACTTTGATATATATGTATATATTGTTATAGGTTCGTGAATCAACCAGTGGCCAAGTCTTACTTCCCGACGAAGTAAAAATCTGTGAAAGTGAGTTATAGTCCCACTTTTAAAATCTAATATTTTTGGGATGAGAATACATGCAGGTTTTATAAATGATTTACAAAATAGACACAAGTACGTGAAACTACATTCTATGGTTGAATTATCGAAATCGAATATGCCCCTTGTTATTAAGTCTGGTAATCTAAGAATTAGGGAACAGACACCCTAATTGACGCGAATCCTAAAGATAGATCTATTGGGCTTAACAAACCCCATCCAAAGTACCGGATGCTTTAGTACTTCGAAATTTATATCATATCCGAAGGGTGTCCCGGAATGATGGGGATATTCTTATATATATGCATCTTGTTAATGTCGGTTACCAGGTGTTCACCATATGAATGATTTTTATCTCTATGTATGGGATGTGTATTGAAATATGAAATCTTGTGGTCTATTATTATGATTTGATATATATAGGTTAAACCTATAACTCACCAACATTTTTGTTGACGTTTTAAGCATGTTTATTCTCAGGTGATTATTAAGAGCTTCCGCTGTAGCATACTTAAATAAGGACGAGATTTGGAGTCCATGCTTGTATGATATTGTGTAAAACCTGCATTCAAGAAACTTATTTTGTTGTAACATATTTGTATTGTAAACCATTATGTAATGGTCGTGTGTAAACAGGATATTTTAGATTATCATTATTTGATAATCTACGTAAAGCTTTTTAAAACCTTTATCTATGAAATAAAGGTTATGGTTTGTTTTAAAAATGAATGCAGTCTTTGAAAAACGTCTCATATAGAGGTCAAAACCTCGCAACGAAATCAATTAATATGGAACGTTTTTAATCAATAAGAACGGGACATTTCAGAATGGTATCAGAGCCACTCATGTGATGTTGGGGGTGGTGGGGCAAACCTCATCGAGGACGATGAGTCCCTAAGGGGGGTGAATGTAACACCCTAGGCAAATCCCACATCGCCCACTGACATGAGTGATCATGGGATTATAAGGTAATACTCACGCTTAAATGACACAACGCGTTTTGGGATCACATGCTGAGTAGAAGTGCGAGTACGTTGTGGTTAAGCGTGCTCGGGCGAGAGCACTACCGGGATGGGTGACCTCCTGGGAAAGTGCTTCTCGTGTGTGGTCGCCAAGAAAAAGCCGTGCGCCTGCGGGCAAAGCGGACAATATTGTGGTCATGTTAAGCTGGGGTGTTACACTGTTCCCTAATTCTTAGATTACCAGACTTATTAAAAAGGGCATATTCAATTTCGATAATTCAACCATAGAATGTAGTTTCACGTACTTGTGTCTATTTTGTAAATCATTTATAAAACCTGCATGTATTCTCATCCCAAAAATATTAGATTTTAAAAGTGGGACTATAACTCACTTTCACAGATTTTTACTTCATCGGGAAGTAAGACTTGGCCACTGGTTGATTCACGAACCTATAACAATATATACATATATATCAAAGTATGTTCAAAATATATTTACAACACTTTTAATATATTTTGATGTTTTAAGTTTATTAAGTCAGCTGTCCTCGTTAGTAACCTACAACTAGTTGTCCACAGTTAGATGTACAGAAATAAATCGATAAATATTATCTTGAATCAATCCACGACCCAGTGTATACGTATCTCAGTATTGATCACAACTCAAACTATATATATTTTGGAATCAACCTCAACCCTGTATAGCTAACTCCAACATTCACATATAGAGTGTCTATGGTTGTTCCGAAATATATATAGATGTGTCGACATGATATGTCGAAACATTGTATACGTGTCCATGGTATCTCAAGATTACATAATATACAATACAAGTTGATTAAGTTATGGTTGGAATAGATTTGTTACCAATTTTCACGTAGCTAAAATGAGAAAAATTATCCAATCTTGTTTTACCCATAACTTCTTCATTTTAAATCCGTTTTGAGTGAATCAAATTGCTATGGTTTCATATTGAACCCTATTTTATGAATCTAAACAGAAAAAGTATAGGTTTATAGTCGGAAAAATAAGTTACAAGTCGTTTTTGTAAAGGTAGTCATTTCAGTCGAAAGAACGACGTCTAGATGACCATTTTAGAAAACATACTTCCACTTTGAGTTTAACCATAATTTTTGGATATAGTTTCATGTTCATAATAAAAATCATTTTCTCAGAATAACAACTTTTAAATCAAAGTTTATCATAGTTTTTAATTAACTAACCCAAAACAGCCCGCGGTGTTACTACGACGGCGTAAATCCGGTTTTACGGTGTTTTTCGTGTTTCCAGGTTTTAAATCATTAAGTTAGCATGTCATATAGATATATAACATGTGTTTAGTTCATTTTAAAAGTCAAGTTAGAAGGATTAACTTTTGTTTGCGAACAAGTTTAGAATTAACTAAACTATGTTCTAGTGATTACAAGTTTAAACCTTCGAATAAGATAGCTTTATATGTATGAATTGAATGATGTTATGAACATCATTACTACCTTAAGTTCCTTGGATAAACCTACTGGAAAAGAGAAAAATGGATCTAGCTTCAATGGATCCTTGGATGGCTCGAAGTTCTTGAAGCAGAATCATGACACGAAAACAAGTTCAAGTAAGATCATCACTTGAAATAAGATTGTTATAGTTATAGAAATTGAACCAAAGTTTGAATATGATTATTACCTTGTATTAGAATGATAACCTACTGTAAGAAACAAAGATTTCTTGAGGTTGGATGATCACCTTACAAGATTGGAAGTGAGCTAGCAAACTTGAAAGTATTCTTGATTTTATGAAACTAGAACTTTTGGAATTTATGAAGAACACTTAGAACTTGAAGATAGAACTTGAGAGAGATCAATTAGATGAAGAAAATTGAAGAATGAAAGTGTTTGTAGGTGTTTTTGGTCGTTGGTGTATGGATTAGATATAAAGGATATGTTTTGTTTTCATGTAAATAAGTCATGAATGATTACTCATATTTTTGTAATTTTATGAGATATTTCATGCTAGTTGCCAAATGATGGTTCCCACATGTGTTAGGTGACTCACATGGGCTGCTAAGAGCTGATCATTGGAGTGTATATACCAATAGTACATACATCTAAAAGCTGTGTATTGTACGAGTACGAATACGGGTGCATACGAGTAGAATTGTTGATGAAACTGAACGAGGATGTAATTGTAAGCATTTTTGTTAAGTAGAAGTATTTTGATAAGTGTCTTGAAGTCTTTCAAAAGTGTATGAATACATATTAAAACACTACATGTATATACATTTTAACTGAGTCGTTAAGTCATCGTTAGTCGTTACATGTAAATGTTGTTTTGAAACCTTTAGGTTAACGATCTTGTTAAATGTTGTTAACCCAATGTTTATAATATCAAAAGAGATTTTAAATTATTATATTATCATGATATTATGATGTACGAATATCTCTTAATATGATATATATACATTAAATGTCGTTACAACGATAATCGTTACATATATGTCTCGTTTCAAAATCATTAAGTTAGTAGTCTTGTTTTTACATATGTAGTTCATTGTTAATATAATTAATGATATGTTTACTTATCATAATATCATGTTAACTATATATATAACCATATATATGTCATCATATAGTTTTTACAAGTTTTAACGTTCGTGAATCACCGGTCAACTTGGGTGGTCAATTGTCTATATGAAACCTATTTCAATTAATCAAGTCTTAACAAGTTTGATTGTTTAACATGTTGGAAACATTTAATCATGTAAATATCAATCTCAATTAATATATATAAACATGGAAAAGTTCGGGTCACTACAGTACCTACCCGTTAAATAAATTTCGTCCCGAAATTTTAAGCTGTTGAAGGTGTTGACGAATCTTCTGGAAATAGATGCAGGTATTTCTTCTTCATCTGATCTTCACGCTCCCAGGTGAACTCGGGTCCTCTACGAGCATTCCATCGAACCTTAACAATTGGTATCTTGTTTTGCTTAAGTCTTTAACCTCACGATCCATTATTTCGACGGGTTCTTCGATGAATTGAAGTTTTTCGTTGATTTGGATTTCATCTAACGGAATAGTGAGATCTTCTTTAGCAAAACATTTCTTCAAATTCGAGACGTGGAAAGTGTTATGTACAGCCGCGAGTTGTTGAGGTAACTCAAGTCGGTAAGCTACTGGTCCGACACGATCAATAATCTTGAATGGTCCAATATACCTTGGATTTAATTTCCCTCGTTTACCAAATCGAACAACGCCTTTCCAAGGTGCAACTTTAAGCATGACCATCTCTCCAATTTCAAATTCTATATCTTTTCTTTTAATGTCAGCGTAGCTCTTTTGTCGACTTTGGGCGGTTTTCAACCGTTGTTGAATTTGGATGATCTTCTCGGTAGTTTCTTGTATAATCTCCGGACCTGTAATCTGTCTATCCCCCACTTCACTCCAACAAATCGGAGACCTGCACTTTCTACCATAAAGTGCTTCAAACGGCGCCATCTCAATGCTTGAATGGTAGCTGTTGTTGTAGGAAAATTCTACTAACGGTAGATGTCGATCCCAACTGTTTCCGAAATCAATAACACATGCTCGTAGCATGTCTTCAAGTGTTTGTATCGTCCTTTCACTCTGCCCATCAGTTTGTGGATGATAGGCAGTACTCATGTCTAGACGAGTTCCTAATGCTTGCTGTAATGTCTGCCAGAATCTTGAAATAAATCGGCCATCCCTATCAGAGATAATAGAGATTGGTATTCCATGTCTGGAGATGACTTCCTTCAAATACAGTCGTGCTAACTTCTCCATCTTGTCATCTTCTCTTATTGGCAGGAAGTGTGCTGATTTGGTGAGACGATCAACTATTACCCAAATAGTATCAAAACCACTTGCAGTCCTTGGCAATTTAGTGATGAAATCCATGGTAATGTTTTCCCATTTCCATTCCGGGATTTCGGGTTGTTGAAGTAGACCTGATGGTTTCTGATGCTCAGCTTTGACCTTAGAACACGTCAAACATTCTCCTACGTATTTAGCAACATCGGCTTTCATACCCGGCCACCAAAAATGTTTCTTGAGATCCTTGTACATCTTCCCCGTTCCAGGATGTATTGAGTATCTGGTTTTATGAGCTTCTCTAAGTACCATTTCTCTCATATCTCCAAATTTTGGTACCCAAATCCTTTCAGCCCTATACCGGGTTCCGTCTTCCCGAATATTAAGATGCTTCTCCGATCCTTTGGGTATTTCATCCTTTAAATTTCTCTCTTTTAAAACTCCTTGTTGCGCCTCCTTTATTTGAGTAGTAAGGTTATTATGAATCATTATATTTATAGATTTTACTCGAATGGGTTCTCTGTCCTTCCTGCTCAAGGCATCGGCTACCACATTTGCCTTCCCCGGGTGGTAACGAATCTCAAAGTCGTAATCATTCAATAATTCAATCCACCTACGCTGCCTCATATTCAGTTGTTTCTGATTAAATATGTGTTGAAGACTTTTGTGGTCGGTATATATAATACTTTTAACCCCATATAAGTAGTGCCTCCAAGTCTTTAATGCAAAAACAACTGCGCCTAATTCCAAATCATGCGTCGTATAATTTTGTTCGTGAATCTTCAATTGTCTAGATGCATAAGCAATCACCTTCGTTCATTGCATTAATACACAACCGAGACCTTGCTTTGATGCATCACAATAAATCACAAAATCATCATTCCCTTCAGGCAATGACAATATAGGTGCCGTAGTTAGCTTTTTCTTCAATAACTGAAACGCTTTCTCTTGTTCATCATTCCATTCAAATTTCTTCCCTTTATGCGTTAATGCAGTTAAGGGTTTTGCTATTCTGGAGAAGTCTTGGATGAACCTTCTGTAGTAACCAGCTAGTCCTAAAAACTGGCGTATGTGTTTCGGAGTTTTCGGGGTTTCCCACTTTTCAACAGTTTCTATCTTTGCCGGATCCACCTTAATACCTTCTTTGTTCACTATGTGACCAAGGAATTGAACTTCTTCCAACCAAAATGCACACTTTGAAAACTTAGCGTACAATTCTTCCTTCCTCAATACTTCTAACACCTTTCTCAAATGTTCACCGTGCTCTTGGTCATTCTTTGAGTAAATAAGTATGTCATCAATGAAAACAATGACAAACTTGTCAAGGTATGGTCCACACACTCGGTTCATAAGGTTCATGAACACAGCTGGTGCATTAGTTAAACCAAATGGCATGACCATAAACTCGTAATGACCATAACGTGTTCTGAAAGCAGTCTTTGGAATATCATCTTCTTTCACCCGCATTTGATGATACCCGGAACGTAAGTCAATCTTTGAATAAACAGACGAGCCTTGTAGTTGATCAAATAAGTCGTCGATTCTCGGTAGTGGGTAACGGTTCTTGATGGTAAGTTTGTTCAACTCTCGGTAGTCGATACACAACCTGAATGTACCATCTTTCTTCTTGACAAACAAAACAGGAGCTCCCCACGGTGATGTGCTTGGTCGAATGAAACCACGCTCTAAAAATTCTTGTAATTGGCTTTGCAGTTCTTTCATCTCGCTGGGTGCGAGTTTGTAAGGAGCACGAGCTATTGGTGCAGCTCCAGGTACAAGATCTATTTGAAATTCAACGGATCGATGTGGGGGTAATCCCGGTAATTCTTTCGGAAATACATCGGGAAATTCTTTTGCAATGGGAACATCATTGATGCTCTTTTCTTCAGTTTGTACTTTCTCGACGTGTGCTAGAACAGCATAGCAACCTTTTCTTATTAGTTTTTGTGCCTTCAAATTACTAATAAGATGTAGCTTCGTGTTGCCCTTTTCTCCGTACACCATTAAGGGTTTTCCTTTTTCTCGTATAATGCGAATTGCATTTTTGTAACAAACGATCTCTGCTTTCACTTCTTTCAACCAGTCCATACCGATTATCACATCAAAACTCCCTAACTCTACTGGTATCAAATCAATCTTAAATGTTTCGCTAACCAGTTTAATTTCTCGATTCCGACATATATTATCTGCTGAAATTAATTTACCATTTGCTAATTCGAGTAAAAATTTACTATCCAAAGGCGTCAATGGACAACTTAATTTAGCACAAAAATCTCTACTCATATAGCTTCTATCCGTACCCGAATCAAATAAAACGTAAGCAGATTTATTATCAATAAGAAACGTACCCGTAACAAGCTCCGGGTCTTCCTGTGCCTCTGCCGCATTAATATTGAAAACTCTTCCGCGGCCTTGTCCATTCGTGTTCTCCTGGTTCGGGCAATTTCTAATAATGTGGCCCGGTTTTCCACATTTATAACAAACTACATTGGCGTAACTTGCTCCGACACTACTTGCTCTGCCATTACTCGTTCCGACACCATTTGTTCCTTTCGTTCTATTAACCCCTGGTCCGTAAACCTCACACTTCGCCGCGCTATGACCATTTCTTTTACACTTGTTGCAAAATTTGGTGCAGAACCCCGAGTGATACTTTTCACACCTTTGGCATAGCTGCTTCTGATTGTTGTTGTTATTGCGGTTATTATTGTTGTTGGGATGATTGTTGTAGTTGCTGTTGTTGTTATTGTTGTTGTTGTTGGGCCGTTTGTTGTAGTTGCGATTGATGTTGCGATTGTTGGGATAATTGTTGCGATTATTGTTGTAATTGCTGTTGTTGTTGTATTGGTGATTCTTATCACCGTTTTCCTCCCACTTTCTTTTGACTTGCTTCACATTGACCTCTTCAGCAGTCTGTTCTTTAATTCTTTCTTCAATCTGGTTCACTAGTTTGTGAGCCATTCTACATGCCTGTTGTATGGAGGCGGGCTCGTGTGAACTTATATCTTCTTGGATTCTTTCCGGTAATCCTTTCACAAACGCGTCGATCTTCTCTTCCTCATCTTCGAATGCTCCCGGACACAATAGGCACAATTCTGTGAATCGTCTTTCGTACGTGGTAATATCAAATCCTTGGGTTCGTAACCCTCTAAGTTCTGTCTTGAGCTTATTGACCTCGGTTCTGGGACGGTACTTCTCGTTCATCAAGTGCTTGAATGCTGACCACGGTAGTGCGTACGCATCGTCTTGTCCCACTTGCTCTAGATAGGTATTCCACCATGTTAACGCAGAACCTGTGAAGGTATGCGTAGCGTACTTCACTTTGTCCTCTTCAGTACACTTACTTATGGCAAACACCGATTCGACCTTCTCGGTCCACCGTTTCAATCCGATCGGTCCTTCGGTTCCATCAAATTCCAAAGGTTTGCAGGCAGTAAATTCTTTGTAGGTGCATCCTACACGATTTCCTGTACTGCTAGATCCAAGGTTATTGTTGGTATGTAGCGCAGCCTGTACTACGGCTATGTTTAAAGCTAGAAAAGTACGGAATTCCTCTTCATTCATATTCATAGTGTGTCGAGTAGTCGGTGCCATTTCCTTCAAAATAGTCAAATGGAACAAGTTAATCATACAGAATATTAAGAGTAGTTAATAGTATTTCGTAGCATAATATGAACTCATTTATAAAAGCTTTTTCTTCATATTAGCGTTTTATAAGTTTAAATTCGGGTAGTACCTACCCGTTAAGTTCATACTTAGTAGCTAATATACAATTCAACTACTACAATTCTATATGAAAAACTGATTATAATAAATTTGATACAAGATGGTTGTGAAGATAATTCCGCTTATTTTACAAACTTACAATACCGCTTATTTTACATATAGCATGAAATATTTTACACAATATTTTACAAACTTACAATACCGCTTATTTTACATATAGCATGAAATATAGCACACAATAAATTTGATACAAGATGGTTGTGAAGATAATTCTAGCTAGTACACAAGTCGTTCAGCAAAGGCAATAAAGACACGTAATTCATACGTCCAGAAACAAGTCATGCATTCTGGTTTTACTAGGATTACTTCCCATCCTTGGTCTTGTGGAACATAACCGTTATGGCCGTTGATAAGACAGCGTGTTGTAACGTCGTCAAAGGGACGAGGGTTACGTAATGTCCAACAGTCCCGTAACAATCTAAAAACCTCATTTCTTACCCCAATTACCGACTCCATCACTTGTGGGAACGTTTTGTTTAATAGTTGTAGCCCGATGTTCTTGTTCTCACTTTGGTGAGAATCGAACATTACTAATCCGTAAGCATAACATGCTTCTTTATGTTGCATGTTAGCCGCTTTTTCTAAATCACGAAGTCCAATATTCGGATATATTGAGTCAAAATAATTTCTTAACCCATTGCGTAAAATAGCATTTGGGTTGTCTATCCATTTTGTGTTTTTATACTGTAAAATAGACAAGAGTTAGATTCATAAAAAAAATACTTATTAATACAAGCAATTTTTACATATATCATAAAGCATAAGCATACTATATTACATATATTACACCACACGAATACAACTATCTTATTCCGACTCGCTTGTTTCTTCTTCTTCGGTTTTGGTTCGTTTTGCCAAGTTTCTAGGGATATATGATGTTCCCCTAATACGAGCCGTCGTTTTCCACATTGGTTTAGAAAAACCTGGTGGTTTAGAGGTTCCCGGGTCATTGTTACAACTTAAGGACTTCGGGGGTTGACGATACATATAAAGTTCATCGGGGTTGGAATTAGATTTCTCTATTTTTATGCCCTTTCCCTTATTATTTTCTTTTGCCTTTTTAAATTCAGTTGGGGTAATTTCTATAACATCATCGGAATTCTCGTCGAAATCCGATTCATCGGAGAATTGGTAATCCTCCCAATATTTTGCTTCCTTGGCGGAAACACCATTGACCATAATTAACCTTGGTCGGTTGGTTGAGGATTTTCTTTTACTTAATCGTTTTATTATTTCCCCCACCGGTTCTATTTCTTCATCCGTTTCCAATTCTTCCTCCGGTTCCGATTCTTCTTCCGGTTCTGACTCTTCTTCCGGTTCCTCTTCGGGAACTTGTGAATCAGTCCACGAATCATTCCAATTTACATTTGACTCTTCATTATTATTAGGTGAGTCAATGGGACTTGTTCTAGAGGTAGACATCTATCACATAATATCAAACGCGTTAAGAGATTAATATATCACATAATATTCACATGTTAAAAATATATAGTTTTCAACAAAATTTGTTAAGCAATCATTTTTCAAGTAAACACGGTCGAAGTCCAGACTCACTAATGCATCCTAACAAACTCGATAAGACACACTTGAAATGTCCCGTTCTTATTGATTAAAAACGTTCCATATTAATTGATTTCGTTGCGAGGTTTTGACCTCTATATGAGACGTTTTTTCAAAGACTGCATTCATTTTTAAACAAACCATAACCTTTATTTCATCAATAAAGGTTTAAAAAGCTTTACGTAGATTATCAAATAATGATAATCTAAAATATCCTGTTTACACACGACCATTACATAATGGTTTACAATACAAATATGTTACAACAAAATAAGTTTCTTGAATGCAGTTTTTACACAATATCATACAAGCATGGACTCCAAATCTTGTCCTTATTTAAGTATGCGACAGCGGAAGCTCTTAATAATCACCTGAGAATAAACATGCTTAAAACGTCAACAAAAATGTTGGTGAGTTATAGGTTTAACCTATATATATCAAATCGTAACAATAGACCACAAGATTTCATATTTCAATACACATCCCATACATAGAGATAAAAATCATTCATATGGTGAACACCTGGTAACCGACAATAACAAGATGCATATATAAGAATATCCCCATCATTCTGGGACACCCTTCGGATATGATATAAATTTCGAAGTACTAAAGCATCCGATACTTTGGATGGGGTTTGTTAGGCCCAATAGATCTATCTTTAGGATTCGCGTCAATTAGGGTGTCTGTTCCCTAATTCTTAGATTACCAGACTTAATAAAAAGGGGCATATTCGATTTCGATAATTCAACCATAGAATGTAGTTTCACGTACTTGTGTCTATTTTGTAAATCATTTATAAAACCTGCATGTATTCTCATCCCAAAAATATTAGATTTTAAAAGTGGGACTATAACTCACTTTCACAGATTTTTACTTCGTCGGGAAGTAAGACTTGGCCACTGGTTGATTCACGAACCTATAACAATATATACATATATATCAAAGTATGTTCAAAATATATTTACAACACTTTTAATATATTTTGATGTTTTAAGTTTATTAAGTCAGCTGTCCTCGTTAGTAACCTACAACTAGTTGTCCACAGTTAGATGTACAGAAATAAATCGATAAATATTATCTTGAATCAATCCACGACCCAGTGTATATGTATCTCAGTATTGATCACAACTCAAACTATATATATTTTGGAATCAACCTCAACCCTGTATAGCTAACTCCAACATTCACATATAGAGTGTCTATGGTTGTTCCAAAATATATATAGATGTGTCGATATGATAGGTCGAAACATTGTATACGTGTCTATGGTATCTCAAGATTACATAATATATAATACAAGTTGATTAAGTTATGGTTGGAATATTTGTTACCAATTTTCACGTAGCTAAAATGAGAAAAATTATCCAATCTTGTTTTACCCATAACTTCTTCATTTTAAATCCGTTTTGAGTGAATCAAATTGCTATGGTTTCATATTGAACTCTATTTTATGAATCTAAACCAAAAAAGTATAGGTTTATAGTCGGAAAAATAAGTTACAAGTCGTTTTTGTAAAGGTAGTCATTTCAGTCGAAAGAACGACGTCTAGATGACCATTTTAGAAAACATACTTCCACTTTGAGTTTAACCATAATTTTTGGATATAGTTTCATGTTCATAATAAAAATCATTTTCTCAGAATAACAACTTTTAAATCAAAGTTTATCATAGTTTTTAATTAACTAACCCAAAACAGCCCGCGGTGTTACTACGACGGCGTAAATCCGTTTTTACGGTGTTTTTCGTGTTTTCAGGTTTTAAATCATTAAGTTAGCATATCATATAGATATAGAACATGTGTTTAGTTGATTTTAAAAGTCAAGTTAGAAGGATTAACTTTTGTTTGCGAACAAGTTTAGAATTAACTAAACTATGTTCTAGTGATTACAAGTTTAAACCTTCGAATAAGATAGCTTTATATGTATGAATCGAATGATGTTATGAATATCATTACTACCTTAAGTTCCTTGGATGAACCTACTGGAAAAGAGAAAAATGGATCTAGCTTCAATGGATCCTTGGATGGCTCAAAGTTCTTGAAGCAAAATCATGACACGAAAACAAGTTCAAGTAAGATCATCACTTGAAATAAGATTGTTATAGTTATAGAAATTGAACCAAAGTTTGAATATGATTATTACCTTGTATTAGAATGATAACCTACTGTAAGAAACAAAGATTTCTTGAGGTTGGATGATCACCTTACAAGATTGGAAGTGAGCTAGCAAACTTGAAAGTATTCTTGTTTTTATGAAACTAGAACTTTTGGAATTTATGAAGAACACTTAGAACTTGAAGATAGAACTTGAGAGAGTTCAATTAGATGAAGAAAATTGAAGAATGAAAGTGTTTGTAGGTGTTTTTGGTCGTTGGTGTATGGATTAGATATAAAGGATATGTAATTTTGTTTTCATGTAAATAAGTCATGAATGATTACTCATATTTTTGTAATCTTATGAGATATTTCATGCTAGTTGCCAAATGATGGTTCCCACATGTGTTAGGTGACTCACATGGGCTGCTAAGAGCTGATCATTGGAGTGTATATACCAATAGTACATACATCTAAAAGCTGTGTATTGTACGAGTACGAATACGGGTGCATACGAGTAGAATTGTTGATGAAACTGAACGAGAATGTAATTGTAAGCATTTTTGTTAAGTAGAAGTATTTTGATAAGTGTATTGAAGTCTTTCAAAAGTGTATAAATACATATTAAAACACTACATGTATATACATTTTAACTGAGTCGTTAAGTCATCGTTAGTCGTTACATGTAAGTGTTGTTTTGAAACCTTTAGGTTAACGATCTTGTTAAATGTTGTTAACCCAATGTTTATAATATCAAAAGAGATTTTAAATTATTATATTATCATGATATTATGATGTACGAATATCTCTTAATATGATATATATACATTAAATGTCGTTACAACGATAAACGTTACATATATGTCTCATTTCAAAATCATTAAGTTAGTAGTCTTGTTTTTACATATGTAGTTCATTGTTAATATAATTAATGATATGTTTACTTATCATAATATCATGTTAACTATATATATAACCATATATATGTCATCATATAGTTTTTTTTACAAGTTTTAACGTTCGTGAATCACCGGTCAACTTGGGTGGTCAATTGTCTATATGAAACCTATTTCAATTAATCAAGTCTTAACAAGTTTGATTGCTTAACATGTTGGAAACATTTAATCATGTAAACATCAATCTCAATTAATATATATAAACATGGAAAAGTTCGGGTCACTACAGTACCTACCCGTTAAATAAATTTCGTCCCGAAATTTTAAGCTGTTGAAGGTGTTGACGAATCTTCTGGAAATAGATGCGGGTATTTCTTCTTCATCTGATCTTCACGCTCCCAGGTGAACTCGGGTCCTCTACGAGCATTCCATCGAACCTTAACAATTGGTATCTTGTTTTGCTTAAGTCTTTTAACCTCACGATCCATTATTTCGATGGGTTCTTCGATGAATTGGAGTTTTTCGTTGATTTGGATTTCATCTAACGGAATAGTGAGATCTTCTTTAGCAAAACATTTCTTCAAATTTGAGACGTGGAAAGTGTTATGTACAGCCGCGAGTTGTTGAGGTAACTCAAGTCGGTAAGCTACTGGTCCGACACGATCAATAATCTTGAATGGTCCAATATACCTTGGATTTAATTTCCCTCGTTTACCAAATCGAACAACGCCTTTCCAAGGTGAAACTTTAAGCATGACCATCTCTCCAATTTCAAATTCATATCTTTTCTTTTAATGTCAGCGTAGCTCTTTTGTCGACTTTGGGCGGTTTTCAACCGTTGTTGAATTTGGATGATCTTCTCGGTAGTTTCTTGTATAATCTCCGGACCCGTAATCTGTCTATCCCCCACCTCACTCCAACAAATCGGAGACCTGCACTTTCTACCATAAAGTGCTTCAAACGGCGCCATCTCAATGCTTGAATGGTAGCTGTTGTTGTAGGAAAATTCTGCTAACGGTAGATGTCGATCCCAACTGTTTCCGAAATCAATAACACATGCTCGTAGCATGTCTTCAAGCGTTTGTATCGTCCTTTCGCTCTGCCCATCAGTTTGTGGATGATAGGCAGTACTCATGTCTAGACGAGTTCCTAATGCTTGCTGTAATGTCTGCCAGAATCTTGAAATAAATCTGCCATCCCTATCAGAGATAATAGAGATTGGTATTCCATGTCTGGAGACGACTTCCTTCAAATACAGTCGTGCTAACTTCTCCATCTTGTCATCTTCTCTTATTGGTAGGAAGTGTGCTGATTTGGTGAGACGATCAACTATTACCCAAATAGTATCAAAACCACTTGCAGTCCTTGGCAATTTAGTGATGAAATCCATGGTAATGTTTTCCCATTTCCATTCCGGGATTTCGGGTTGTTGAAGTAGACCTGATGGTTTCTGATGCTCAGCTTTGACCTTAGAACACGTCAAACATTCTCCTACGTATTTAGCAACATCGACTTTCATACCCGGCCACCAAAAATGTTTCTTGAGATCCTTGTACATCTTCCCCGTTCCAGGATGTATTGAGTATCTGGTTTTATGAGCTTCTCTAAGTACCATTTCTCTCATATCTCCAAATTTTGGTACCCAAATCCTTTCAGCCCTATACCGGGTTCCGTCTTCCCGAATATTAAGATGCTTCTCCGATCCTTTGGGTATTTCATCCTTTAAATTTCCCTCTTTTAAAACTCCTTGTTGCGCCTCCTTTATTTGAGTAGTAATGTTATTATGAATCATTATATTCATAGATTTTACTCGAATGGGTTCTCTATCCTTCCTGCTCAAGGCATCGGCTACCACATTTGCCTTCCCCGGGTGGTAACGAATCTCAAAATCGTAATCATTCAATAATTCAATCCACCTACGCTGCCTCATATTCAGTTGTTTCTGATTAAATATGTGTTGAAGACTTTTGTGGTCGGTATATATAATACTTTTGACCCCATATAAGTAGTGCCTCCAAGTCTTTAATGCAAAAACAACCGCGCCTAATTCCAAATCATGCGTCGTATAATTTTGTTCGTGAATCTTCAATTGTCTAGACGCATAAGCAATCACCTTCGTTCGTTGCATTAATACACAACCGAGACCTTGCTTTGATGCGTCACAATAAATCACAAAATCATCATTCCCTTCAGGCAATGACAATATAGGTGCCGTAGTTAGCTTTTTCTTCAATAACTGAAACGCTTTCTCTTGTTCATCATTCCATTCAAATTTCTTCCCTTTATGCGTTAATGCAGTCAAGGGTTTTGCTATTCTGGAAAAGTCTTGGATGAACCTTCTGTAGTAACCAGCTAGTCCTAAAAACTGGCGTATGTGTTTCGGAGTTTTCGGGGTTTCCCACTTTTCAACAGTTTCTATCTTTGCCGGATCCACCTTAATACCTTCTTTGTTCACTATGTGACCGAGGAATTGAACTTCTTCCAACCAAAATGCACACTTTGAAAACTTAGCGTACAATTCTTCCTTCCTCAATACTTCTAACACCTTTCTCAAATGTTCACTGTGTTCTTGGTCATTCTTTGAGTAAATAAGTATGTCATCAATGAAAACAATGACAAACTTGTCAAGGTATGGTCCACACACTCGGTTCATAAGGTCCATGAACACAGCTGGTGCATTAGTTAAACCAAACGGCATGACCATAAACTCGTAATGACCGTAACGTGTTCTGAAAGCAGTCTTTGGAATATCATCTTCTTTCACCCGCATTTGATGATACCCGGAACGTAAGTCAATCTTTGAATAAACAGACGAGCCTTGTAGTTGATCAAATAAGTCATCGATTCTCGGTAGTGGGTAGCGGTTCTTGATGGTAAGTTTGTTCAACTCTCGGTAGTCGATACACAACCTGAATGTACCATCTTTCTTCTTGACAAACAAAACAGGAGCTCCCCACGGTGATGTGCTTGGTCGAATGAAACCACGCTCTAAAAGTTCTTGTAATTGGCTTTGCAGTTCTTTCATCTCGCTGGGTGCGAGTCTGTAAGGAGCACGAGCTATTGGTGCAGCTCCTGGTACAAGATCTATTTGAAATTCAACGGATCGATGTGGGGGTAATCCCGGTAATTCTTTCGGAAATACATCGGGAAATTCTTTTGCAATGGGAACATCATTGATGCTCTTTTCTTCAGTTTGTACTTTCTCGACGTGTGCTAGAACAGCATAGCAACCTTTTCTTATTAGTTTTTGTGCCTTCAAATTACTAATAAGATGTAGCTTCGTGTTGCCCTTTTCTCCGTACACCATTAAGGGTTTTCCTTTTTCTCGTATAATGCGAATTGCATTTTTGTAACAAACGATCTCCGCTTTCACTTCTTTCAACCAGTCCATACCGATTATCACATCAAAACTCCCTAACTCTACTGGTATCAAATCAATCTTAAATGTTTCGCTAACCAGTTTAATTTCTCGATTTCGACATATATTATCTGCTGAAATTAATTTACCATTTGCTAATTCGAGTAAAAATTTACTATCCAAAGGCGTCAATGGACAACTTAATTTAGCACAAAAATCTCTACTCATATAGCTTCTATCCGCACCCGAATCAAATAAAACGTAAGCAGATTTATTGTCAATAAGAAACGTACCCGTAACAAGCTCCGGGTCTTCCTGTGCCTCTACCGCATTAATATTGAAAACTCTTCCACGGCCTTGTCCATTCGTGTTCTCCTGGTTCGGGCAATTTCTAATAATGTGGCCTGGTTTTCCACATTTATAACAAACTACATTGGCATAACTTGCTCCGACACTACTTGCTCCGCCATTACTCGTTCCGACACCATTTGTTCCTTTCGTTCTATTAACCCCTGGTCCGTAGACCTCACACTTCGCCGCGCTATGACCATTTCTTTTACACTTGTTGCAAAATTTGGTGCAGAACCCCGAGTGATTCTTTTCACACCTTTGGCATAGTTGCTTCTGATTGTTGTTGTTGTTGCGGTTATTATTGTTGTTGGGATGATTGTTGTAGTTGCTGTTGTTGTTGTTGTTGTTGTTGTTGTTGGGCCGTTTGTTGTAGTTGCGATTGATGTTGCGATTGTTGGGATAATTGTTGCGATTATTGTTGTAATTGCTGTTGTTGTTGTATTGGTGATTCTTATCACCGTTTTCCTCCCACTTTCTTTTGACTTGCTTCACATTGGCCTCTTCAGCAGTCTGTTCTTTAATTCTTTCTTCAATCTGGTTCACTAGTTTGTGAGCCATTCTACATGCCTGTTGTATGGAGGCGGGCTCGTGTGAACTTATATCTTCTTGGATTCTTTCCGGTAATCCTTTCACAAACGCGTCGATCTTCTCTTCCTCATCTTCGAATGCTCCCGGACACAATAGGCACAATTCTGTGAATCGTCTTTCGTACGTGGTAATATCAAATCCTTGGGTTCGTAACCCTCTAAGTTCTGTCTTGAGCTTATTGACCTCGGTTCTGGGACGGTACTTCTCGTTCATCAAGTGCTTGAATGCTGACCACGGTAGTGCGTACGCATCATCTTGTCCCACTTGCTCTAGATAGGTATTCCACCATGTTAACGCAGAACCTGTGAAGGTATGCGTAGCGTACTTCACTTTGTCCTCTTCAGTACACTTACTTATGGCAAACACCGATTCAACCTTCTCGGTCCACCGTTTCAATCCGATCGGTCCTTCGGTTCCATCAAATTCCAAAGGTTTGCAGGCAGTGAATTCTTTGTAGGTGCATCCTACACGATTTCCTGTACTGCTAGATCCAAGGTTATTGTTGGTATGTAGCGCAGCCTGTACTGCGGCTATGTTTGAAGCTAGAAAAGTACGGAACTCCTCTTCATTCATATTCACGGTGTGTCGAGTAGTCGGTGCCATTTCCTTCAAAATAGTTAAATGGAACAAGTTAATCATACAGAATATTAAGAGTAGTTAATAGTATTTCGTAGCATAATATGAACTCATTTATAAAAGCTTTTTCTTCATATTAGCGTTTTATAAGTTTAAATTCGGGTAGTACCTACCCGTTAAGTTCATACTTAGTAGCTAATATACAATTCAACTACTACAATTCTATATGAAAAACTGATTATAATAATATTTCGCGTTCAAACTTTTATACAATATTTTACAAACTTACAATACCGCTTATTTTACATAAAGCATGAAATATAGCACACAATAACTTTGATACAAGATATTTGTGAAGACAATTCTAGCTAGTACACAAGTCGTTCAGCAAAGGCAATAAAGACACGTAATTCATACGTCCAGAAACAAGTCATGCATTCTGGTTTTACTAGGACTACTTCCCATCCTTGGTCTTGTGCAACATAACCGTTATGGCCGTTGATAAGACAGCGTGTTGTAACGTCATCAAAGGGACGAGGGTTACGTAATGTCCAACAGTCCCGTAATAATCTAAAAACCTCATTTCTTACCCCAATTACCGACTCCGTCACTTGTGGAAACGTTTTGTTTAATAGTTGTAGCCCGATGTTCTTGTTCTCACTTTGGTGAGAAGCGAACATTACTAATCCGTAAGCATAACATGCTTCTTTATGTTGCATGTTAGCCGCTTTTTCTAAATCACGAAGTCCAATATTCGGATATATTGAGTCAAAATAATTTCTTAACCCGTTGCGTAAAATAGCATTTGGGTTCCCCGCAATATATGCGTCAAAGTAAACACATCGTAACTTATGGGTTTCCCAATGTGATATCCCCCATCTTTCAAACGAAAGTCTCTTATAAACCAAGACATTCTTGGAACGTTCTTCGAATGTCTTACAAACTGATCTCGCCTTAAATAGTTGTGCCGAAGAATTCTGGCCGACTCTAGACAAGATTTCATCAATCATGTCTCCGGGTAGGTCTCTTAAAATATTGGGTTGTCTATCCATTTTGTGTTTTTAAACTGTAAAATAGACAAGAGTTAGATTCATAAAAAAAATACTTATTAATACAAGCAATTTTTACATATATCATAAAGCATAAGAACACTATATTCCATATATTACACCACACGAATACAACTATCTTATTTCAACTCGCTCGTTTCTTCTTCTTCGGTTTTGGTTCGTTTTGCCAAGTTTCTAGGGATATATGATGTTCCCCTAATACGAGCCGTCGTTGTCCACATTGGTTTAGAAAAACCTGGTGGTTTAGAGGTTCCCGGGTCATTGTTACAACTTAAGGACTTCGGGGGTTGACGATACATATAAAGTTCATCGGGGTTGGAATTAGATTTCTCTATTTTTATGCCCTTTCCCTTATTATTTTCTTTTGCCTTTTTAAATTCAGTTGGGGTAATTTCTATAACATCATCGGAATTCTCGTCGGAATCCGATTCATCAGAGAATTGGTAATCCTCCCAATATTTTGCTTCCTTGGCGGAAACACCATTGACCATAATTAACTTTGGTCGGTTGGTTGAGGATTTTCTTTTACTTAACCGTTTTATTATTTCCCCCACCGGTTCTATTTCTTCATCCGGTTCCGATTCTTCTTCCGGTTCCGACTCTTCTTCCGGTTCCGACTCTTCTTCCGGTTCCTCTTCGGGAACTTGTGAATCAGTCCACAAATCATTCCAATTTACATTTGACTCTTCATTATTATTAGGTGAATCAATGGGACTTGTTCTAGAGGTAGACATCTATCACATAATATCAAACACGTTAAGAGATTAATATATCACATAATATTCATATGTTAAAAATATATAGTTTCCAACAAAAATGTTAAGCAATCATTTTTAAAGAAAACACGGTCGAAGTCCAGACTCACTAATGCATCCTAACAAACTCGATAAGACACACTAATGCAAATTTTCTGGTTCTCTAAGACCAACGCTCTGATACCAACTGAAATGTCCCGTTC
Source organism: Rutidosis leptorrhynchoides (assembly GCF_046630445.1). NCBI lineage: Eukaryota > Viridiplantae > Streptophyta > Magnoliopsida > Asterales > Asteraceae > Rutidosis > Rutidosis leptorrhynchoides. The sequence goes on from NC_092340.1 coordinate 209,776,967, forward strand.
TTATTGATTAAAAACGTTCCATATTAATTGATTTCGTTGCGAGGTTTTGACCTCTATATGAGACGTTTTTTCAAAGACTGCATTCATTTTTAAACAAACCATAACCTTTATTTCATCAATAAAGGTTTAAAAAGCTTTACGTAGATTATCAAATAATGATAATCTAAAATATCCTGTTTACACACGACCATTACATAATGGTTTACAATACAAATATGTTACAACAAAATAAGTTTCTTGAATGCAGTTTTTACACAATATCATACAAGCATGGACTCCAAATCTTGTCCTTATTTAAGTATGCGACAGCGGAAGCTCTTAATAATCACCTGAGAATAAACATGCTTAAAACGTCAACAAAAATGTTGGTGAGTTATAGGTTTAACCTATATATATCAAATCGTAACAATAGACCACAAGATTTCATATTTCAATACACATCCCATACATAGAGATAAAAATCATTCATATGGTGAACACCTGGTAACCGACAATAACAAGATGCATATATAAGAATATCCCCATCATTCCGGGACACCCTTCGGATATGATATAAATTTCGAAGTACTAAAGCATCCGATACTTTGGATGGGGTTTGTTAGGCCCAATAGATCTATCTTTAGGATTCGCGTCAATTAGGGTGTCTGTTCCCTAATTCTTAGATTACCAGACTTAATAAAAAGGGGCATATTCGATTTCGATAATTCAACCATAGAATGTAGTTTCACGTACTTGTGTCTATTTTGTAAATCATTTATAAAACCTGCATGTATTCTCATCCCAAAAATATTAGATTTTAAAAGTGGGACTATAACTCACTTTCACAGATTTTTACTTCGTCGGGAAGTAAGACTTGGCCACTGGTTGATTCACGAACCTATAACAATATATACATATATATCAAAGTATGTTCAAAATATATTTACAACACTTTTAATATATTTTGATGTTTTAAGTTTATTAAGTCAGCTGTCCTCGTTAGTAACCTACAACTAGTTGTCCACAGTTAGATGTACAGAAATAAATCGATAAATATTATCTTGAATCAATCCACGACCCAGTGTATATGTATCTCAGTATTGATCACAACTCAAACTATATATATTTTGGAATCAACCTCAACCCTGTATAGCTAACTCCAACATTCACATATAGAGTGTCTATGGTTGTTCCAAAATATATATAGATGTGTCGACATGATAGGTCGAAACATTGTATACGTGTCTATGGTATCTCAAGATTACATAATATATAATACAAGTTGATTAAGTTATGGTTGGAATAGATTTGTTACCAATTTTCACGTAGCTAAAATGAGAAAAATTATCCAATCTTGTTTTACCCATAACTTCTTCATTTTAAATCCGTTTTGAGTGAATCAAATTGCTATGGTTTCATATTGAACTCTATTTTATGAATCTAAACCAAAAAAGTATAGGTTTATAGTCGGAAAAATAAGTTACAAGTCGTTTTTGTAAAGGTAGTCATTTCAGTCGAAAGAACGACGTCTAGATGACCATTTTAGAAAACATACTTCCACTTTGAGTTTAACCATAATTTTTGGATATAGTTTCATGTTCATAATAAAAATCATTTTCTCAGAATAACAACTTTTAAATCAAAGTTTATCATAGTTTTTAATTAACTAACCCAAAACAGCCCGCGGTGTTACTACGACGGCGTAAATCCGTTTTTACGGTGTTTTTCGTGTTTTCAGGTTTTAAATCATTAAGTTAGCATATCATATAGATATAGAACATGTGTTTAGTTGATTTTAAAAGTCAAGTTAGAAGGATTAACTTTTGTTTGCGAACAAGTTTAGAATTAACTAAACTATGTTCTAGTGATTACAAGTTTAAACCTTCGAATAAGATAGCTTTATATGTATGAATCGAATGATGTTATGAATATCATTACTACCTTAAGTTCCTTGGATGAACCTACTGGAAAAGAGAAAAATGGATCTAGCTTCAATGGATCCTTGGATGGCTCAAAGTTCTTGAAGCAAAATCATGACACGAAAACAAGTTCAAGTAAGATCATCACTTGAAATAAGATTGTTATAGTTATAGAAATTGAACCAAAGTTTGAATATGATTATTACCTTGTATTAGAATGATAACCTACTGTAAGAAACAAAGATTTCTTGAGGTTGGATGATCACCTTACAAGATTGGAAGTGAGCTAGCAAACTTGAAAGTATTCTTGTTTTTATGAAACTAGAACTTTTGGAATTTATGAAGAACACTTAGAACTTGAAGATAGAACTTGAGAGAGTTCAATTAGATGAAGAAAATTGAAGAATGAAAGTGTTTGTAGGTGTTTTTGGTCGTTGGTGTATGGATTAGATATAAAGGATATGTAATTTTGTTTTCATGTAAATAAGTCATGAATGATTACTCATATTTTTGTAATCTTATGAGATATTTCATGCTAGTTGCCAAATGATGGTTCCCACATGTGTTAGGTGACTCACATGGGCTGCTAAGAGCTGATCATTGGAGTGTATATACCAATAGTACATACATCTAAAAGCTGTGTATTGTACGAGTACGAATACGGGTGCATACGAGTAGAATTGTTGATGAAACTGAACGAGAATGTAATTGTAAGCATTTTTGTTAAGTAGAAGTATTTTGATAAGTGTATTGAAGTCTTTCAAAAGTGTATAAATACATATTAAAACACTACATGTATATACATTTTAACTGAGTCGTTAAGTCATCGTTAGTCGTTACATGTAAGTGTTGTTTTGAAACCTTTAGGTTAACGATCTTGTTAAATGTTGTTAACCCAATGTTTATAATATCAAAAGAGATTTTAAATTATTATATTATCATGATATTATGATGTACGAATATCTCTTAATATGATATATATACATTAAATGTCGTTACAACGATAAACGTTACATATATGTCTCATTTCAAAATCATTAAGTTAGTAGTCTTGTTTTTACATATGTAGTTCATTGTTAATATAATTAATGATATGTTTACTTATCATAATATCATGTTAACTATATATATAACCATATATATGTCATCATATAGTTTTTTTTACAAGTTTTAACGTTCGTGAATCACCGGTCAACTTGGGTGGTCAATTGTCTATATGAAACCTATTTCAATTAATCAAGTCTTAACAAGTTTGATTGCTTAACATGTTGGAAACATTTAATCATGTAAACATCAATCTCAATTAATATATATAAACATGGAAAAGTTCGGGTCACTACAACACTAATGCAAAATTCTGGTTCTCTAAGACCAACGCTCGGATACCAACTGAAATGTCCCGTTCTTATTGATTAAAACGTTCCATATTAATTGATTTCGTTGCGAGGTTTTGACCTCTATATGAGACGTTTTTCAAAGACTGCATTCATTTTAAAACACACCATAACCTTTATTTCATCAATAAAGGTTTAAAAAGCTTTACGTAGATTATCAAATAATGATAATCTAAAATATCCTGTTTACACACGACCATTACATAATGGTTTACAATACAAATATGTTACAACAAAATAAGTTTCTTGAATGCAGTTTTTACACAATATCATACAAGCATGGACTCCAAATCTCATCCTTATTTAAGTATGCGACAGCGGAAGCTCTTAATAATCACCTGAGAATAAACATGCTTAAAACGTCAACAAAAATGTTGGTGAGTTATAGGTTTAACCTATATATATCAAATCATAATAATAGACCACAAGATTTCATATTTCAATACACATCCCATACATAGAGATAAAAATCATTCATATGGTGAACACCTGGTAACCGACATTAACAAGATGCATATATAAAAATATCCCCATCATTCCGGGACACCCTTCGGATATGATATAAATTTCGAAGTACTAAAGCATCCGGTACTTTGGATGGGGCTTGTTGGGCCCGATAGATCTATCTTTAGGATTCGCGTCAATTAGGGTGTCTGTTCCCTAATTCTTAGATTACCAGACTTAATAAAAAGGGCATATTCAATTTCGATAATTCAACCATAGAATGTAGTTTCACGTACTTGTGTCTATTTTGTAAATCATTTATAAAACCTGCATGTATTCTCATCCCAAAAATATTAGATTTTAAAAGTGGGACTATAACTCACTTTCACAGATTTTTACTTCGTCGGGAAGTAAGACTTGGCCACTGGTTGATTCACGAACCTATAACAATATATACGTCTATATCAAAGTATGTTCAAAATATATTTACAACACTTTTAATATATTTTGATGTTTTAAGTTTATTAAGTCAGCTGTCCTCGTTAGTAACCTACAACTAGTTGTCCACAGTTAGATGTACAGAAATAAATCGATAAATATTATCTTGAATCAATCCACGACCCAGTGTATACGTATCTCAGTATTGATCACAACTCAAACTATATATATTTTGGAATCAACCTCAACCCTGTATAGCTAACTCCAACATTCACATATAGAGTGTCTATGGTTGTTCCGAAATATATATAGATGTGTCGACATGATAGGTCGAAACATTGTATACGTGTCTATGGTATCTCAAGATTACATAATATACAATACAAGTTGATTAAGTTATGGTTGGAATAGATTTGTTACCAATTTTCACTTAGCTAAAATGAGAAAAATTATCCAATCTTGTTTTACCCATAACTTCTTCATTTTAAATCCGTTTTGAGTGAATCAAATTGCTATGGTTTCATATTTGAACCCTATTTTGTGAATCTAAACAGAAAAAGTATAGGTTTATAGTCGGAAAAATAAGTTACAAGTCGTTTTTGTAAAGGTAGTCATTTTAGTCGAAAGAACGACGTCTAGATGACCATTTTAGAAAACATACTTCCACTTTGAGTTTAACCATAATTTTTGGATATAGTTTCATGTTCATAATAAAAATCATTTTCTCAGAATAACAACTTTTAAATCAAAGTTTATCATAGTTTTTAATTAACTAACCCAAAACAGCCCGCGGTGTTACTACGACGGCGTAAATCCGGTTTTACGGTGTTTTTCGTGTTTCCAGGTTTTAAATCATTAAGTTAGCATATCATATAGATATATAACATGTGTTTAGTTTATTTTAAAAGTCAAGTTAGAAGGATTAACTTTTGTTTGCGAACAAGTTTAGAATTAACTAAACTATGTTCTAGTGATTACAAGTTTAAACCTTCGAATAAGATAGCTTTATATGTATGAATCGAATGATGTTATGAACATCATTACTACCTTAAGTTCCTTGGATAAACCTACTGGAAAAGAGAAAAATAGATCTAGCTTCAATGGATCCTTGGATGGCTCGAAGTTCTTGAAGCAGAATCATGACACGAAAACAAGTTCAAGTAAGATCATCACTTGAAATAAGATTGTTATAGTTATAGAAATTGAACCAAAGTTTGAATATGATTATTACCTTGTATTAGAATGATAACCTACTGTAAGAAACAAAGATTTCTTGAGGTTGGATGATCACCTTACAAGATTGGAAGTGAGCTAGCAAACTTGAAAGTATTCTTGATTTTATGAAACTAGAACTTTTGGAATTTATGAAGAACACTTAGAACTTGAAGATAGAACTTGAGATAGATCAATTAGATGAAGAAAATTGAAGAATGAAAGTGTTTGTAGGTGTTTTTGGTCGTTGGTGTATGGATTAGATATAAAGGATATGTTATTTTGTTTTCATGTAAATAAGTCATGAATGATTACTCATATTTTTGTAATTTTATGAGATATTTCATGCTAGTTGCCAAATGATGGTTCCCACATGTGTTAGGTGACTCACATGGACTGCTAAGAGCTGATCATTGGAGTGTATATACCAATAGTACATACATCTAAAAGCTGTGTATTGTACGAGTACGAATACGGGTGCATACGAGTAGAATTGTTGATGAAACTGAACGAGGATGTAATTGTAAGCATTTTTGTTAAGTAGAAGTATTTTGATAAGTGTCTTGAAGTCTTTCAAAAGTGTATGAATACATATTAAAACACTACATGTATATACATTTTAACTGAGTCGTTAAGTCATCGTTAGTCGTTACATGTAAATGTTGTTTTGAAACCTTTAGGTTAACGATCTTGTTAAATGTTGTTAACCCAATGTTTATAATATCAAAAGAGATTTTAAATTATTATATTATCATGATATTATGATGTACGAATATCTCTTAATATGATATATATACATTAAATGTCATTACAACGATAATCGTTACATATATGTCTCGTTTCAAAATCATTAAGTTAGTAGTCTTGTTTTTACATATGTAGTTCATTGTTAATATAATTAATGATATGTTTACTTATCATAATATCATGTTAACTATATATATAACCATATATATGTCATCATATAGTTTTTACAAGTTTTAACGTTCGTGAATCACCGGTCAACTTGGGTGGTCAATTGTCTATATGAAACCTATTTCAATTAATCAAGTCTTAACAAGTTTGATTGTTTAACATGTTGGAAACATTTAATCATGTAAATATCAATCTCAATTAATATATATAAACATGGAAAAGTTCGGGTCACTACACATTTAGTATCAACCCTCTACAATCGGCAGATGCTAACTCCTCAGGCGTATATATACGTAAAGACTGCGCCATGTCTAGTAAAGACATGTGGCGCATCGAACCTCCTAAAAAAAATCTAATAAAAGATCGATCGGTTAAACTAGCTACCCGATCATTTAATTCTATACTACATAACAATTCTTCACACCATACTTTATATACAGGTCTACGCATGGTGAATAAACGTACTCAGTCGTTAAAAGTAGAATTACCATACCTCTGTACAAGTAATTCCCTAATTGGCCCGGCCAATTCTACAGCTTCTAAGGGTCCCCATTCTATGACCCTAGGTACCTCAACAACTTTGGAATGAAGAGTATGCAAACCCCTTTGATATTTTGGATAATCTATCCAAAGTCTGTCAAATCTCAGGTTCGGGTGCAAATCTTCCAAGTGCATATCAGAAAATGTCATGACTGGATGAGGTATATCTTGCTTGTAGTAGTTATCCACCTCCTGTTGTTCCGCATTATCAGCAGGAGCATTGCGAGCTTGGGATGAAGATTCACTCCTTTCAGTCTGCAAAACACATCAAACACAATTTTTGTGCATCCAAATATGCATTAGTGTCAGCAAAATCATCAATCAAAATAATTACAATGACATGATCAATTTATATCAAACTTAAGCTCATTTTCACATTTTTATCAAATCTACACTTTTTCAAATAAGCATATACGAAAACGTTCACCAAGTTCATAAGCATTCAACTCAAATAACATGTCAAAATAATCATTACTAGCAATTAAACAAGTTTCAAATGGCATTATCTCTCAAAAATCAAGTTCATGAATTTTAGACTTGAAAAAGTCCACTTTAATTCTCAAAATCATGTTTAGGCTCAAAGTTTGGATCATTTAACTACCTAGACATGTTACACTACTTAATTTAGCAACAATTCATGACAAAAATCGGCCATAACCTGTTTATATCAAAAAGCCCCAACTTGCTCAAGAACACAAACCCTAGATTACTCAAAATTTGAAGTTTAAGGCTTCTAATCATGTTAAATAGCATCAATCTAGGTTATACAAGCATAATACATAAACAATTTAAGCATAATTACACTAAAAAGCATCAAAATCAAATTGGGGAAAAAATTGCTCAAGAACACTAATTTTCGGATTAAATGGTGTTTAGGTGTAGAAATTTACCGTTTTTCTTGAGTAATTCCTTGATAGCATCCTTCTCAACGATTTTAGTAAAAGATTTGATGATTAACGGTTAAAAATTGTGATTTTGGAGGTGTTTTTGCGATTTTTTTGGGCAGTTTTTCGGCTGTTCTTCGCAGTGTTTTTGAGTTTTGTGGTGTGCAACTGATCAGTTTTGCGTTTTATTTTTTTTTCTGATTTTTAGTCCTCCCGCGAGTCGCGGGGTTTAAAGCTTCAAACTCCGCGAGTCGCGGAGTTTGTTTTTTTTTTTTTTTTTTTATAATCATTAACTTATAAAACAATTTAGTAATTAATTTTTTTAAAATTTTGTTTTCCTTGTTATTTAGGACGAGGTCGTTTCGGATCGATGTCCTAGTCCGTCCCTCGACAAAATTTTAAAATTTGTCTTTTTGTAGCGATTGTTTTAAAAGCTAAGATTTTTGGGTTTTTTAATGTTTTTGGCATACTTTAATTCAATAAGATTAAAAATAATGATAATAAAAGTTCTCGTCTCTCCCTTGGGTAAAGCAATTTCGGTTCAAAGACCTAGTCTTCAACTTACGACGAATTTTAAAAATCATATTTTTAACTTAATGAGATAAAGTAAATTTTTGTTTTTAAATTCACACAATTTAAATATAAAATTCAAAATTAATATTAAAAATTCACACCAAACTTACAATTTAAAATGCATAAAATTAAAAATTCATATTTTAAAAATAAAAAATTCACACCAAACTTAATTTAAAAATTCATATTATAAATTCACACCAAACTTATATTAATTTTTCAAATATTTACAATTTTAAATATATTGTTTTTACAAAGTTTACAATATTAATTTAAGATTTATATATTAATTTTAAAAACATGGTAAAAATAAAATTAAAAATCTTTTTGGCTTTTTATCCCACTTTTATCAATCAAATATTATCAAAAATATGCGCCCCTCATTTCGGTAAAGTAATTTCGGTTCCAAGACCTAATTTAACTCATGACGAATTTTTGAAATATTTTGGGTTAATTGATTAAAGATATTTATACCTTAAGAATAAACGTTAAATTTCGAAGTGATGTAATAAATTTTTGAATGATATCAATAATTTCGGTCGCCAAACCTAATTTTATTCAATACCAATTTAATACTTTATAGCGAACAAATTAGTGTTTATTATCAAAAGGTTAAAAAAATAAAATAAAAACTGTACAGACTTACCTGTGAAATAGATTTCTTAGTTATATGATCTATCCCATTCATAAGATAGTCGGTTTAATTGGTTTTCCATGGCTACATAGGCGTAACCTCGAGCATTCAGTGTCTTTTCTTCTAAACATATGAACGGTCCGTCTCTGCATAAAGTAACAAATTCGGTATTTGAACATGTTTGATTATTTGAACATTTACCTCCATGTGACCATTTTCCGCATTTGTGACATCTTTCTAGGTGTCGTGCTCTTCTTTTTGCTGCGGATTTTGATTTTCCTTTACCAAATTGTAACTTATTATCTTCGCATCTGGATTCTTTTCTAACTCCGTCCATTCTTTCTCTGATTACTGATACTATTTCACTCGGAAGTGTGTCATTATTACGTTTAGTGATCAAAGCGTGTAGCATTAGACCATGGTTTAGTTCACAGGCAGTCTTCATTTTGTAAAAACCTAAAAAAAAAAAAAAATTCAGAATGGGGGGAGAAGACTAGTTCTTTAGGGTCTGCTAGGGAAAGACCATTCGAGTTCCATTTTCGAGAACTACACGAAAACAGACAATCTAACTCTAACAGAAATACATATTATCCTTTAAAGACTTGATTCTCCCCACACTTAGTTAGCTGTGGTGTCGAAATTGTGATTAACTTCGTTGTCGACTTCCATCGGACCATGTATGTAATGTTTAACTCTGTGACCATTAACTTTAAATTCAATCCCATTTGAATTTATTAATTCTATCGTTCCGTATGGGAAAACTCTTTTGACTATGAATGGTCCAGACCATCTTGATTTCAATTTTCCAGGAAATAGCTTGAATCGTGAATTGAAAAGAAGAACTCTGTCTCCTTCTTTAAATTCTTTTGAACTTCTGATTCTTTTATCATGCCATTTCTTCGTTCTTTCTTTATAGATTAACGAATTTTCGTATGCTTCATGTCTTAATTCTTCTAATTCGTTTAGTTGACTTAATCGTAGACGTCCGGCTTCATGTAAATCAAGATTACATGTGTTCAAAGCCCAAAATGCTTTGTGTTCAATTTCTACTGGAAGATGACATGCTTTTCCATAAACAAGTCTAAAAGGTGTGGTTCCAATTGGAGTTTTGTAGGCTGTTCTAAAAGCCCAGAGTGCATCCTCCAATTTAATGGACCATTCCTTCGGATTTGATCCTACGGTTTTCTCTAGAATACGTTTTAAAGCTCGGTTGGTATTTTCAACTTGTCCACTTGTTTGTGGATGATATGCGGTGGAGATTTTATGAGTTACTCCATATCTTTTAAGAACTTTCTCAAGTTGATTATTACAGAAATGAGTACCCCGATCACTTATTAAAGCTTTCGGTGTTCCAAACCTTGCAAAAAGTCGTTTTAAAAAGTTGACTACAACTCGTGCATCGTTAGTTGGGAGAGCTTGTGCTTCCGCCCATTTAGATACATAATCAATGGCTACGAGTATATATAGATTATTATGAGATTTTGGAAATGGACCCATAAAGTCAATACCCCAAATGTCAAATACTTCACATACTTGGATGACATTTTGTGGCATTTCATCACGTTGACTTATTTTTCAGGCCCTTTGACATGCATCACAGGATTTGCAAAGAAGGTGTGCGTCTTTGTAAATTGTAGGCCAATAAAATCCAACATCATAAACTTTTCTTGCTGTTAGTTGAGGCCCATAATGCCCTCCTGTTGGTCCTGTGTGACAATGGTTTAATATTTTACTAGCTTCATCTCCACATACACATCGGCGTATTATTCCATCGGGACAACTTTTAAACAGATGTGGATCTTCCCAGAAATAGTGTTTTATATCACTGAAGAATTTCTTTCGTCTTTGGTACGATAATCCTTTTTCAAGGAATCCACAAACTAAGTAGTTTGCATAGTCTGCAAACCATGGAATTTCTTTATAATCTATCTTCAATAGATATTCATCAGGAAAGTTGTCTTGTATGGCCGATTCATTTAGAACTTCTAACTCAGGATTTTCAAGACGAGAAAGATGATCAGCGGCGAGATTTTATGCTCCTCTTTTATCTCGGATTTCAATATCAAACTCTTGTAAGAGTAAGATCCAACGGATTAATCTTGGTTTAGCATCTTGTTTCGAAAATAGGTATCTAAGAGCAGAATGATCGGTATAGACCACCGTTTTTGCTAGAACGAGATATGATCAAAATTTGTCAAAAGCAAAGACAATAGCAAGGAGTTCTTTTTCAGTAGTTGTATAGTTCGTTTGTGCTCCTTGTAACATCTTACTAGCATAATATATAGGTTGAAATCGTTTTTCAATCCTTTGTCCTAAAACGGCTCTCATTGCAAAATCACTTGCATCGCACATTAGTTCAAATGGTAGATTCCAATTTGGTGTTATCATGATCGGCGCATTAGTTAGTTTCTCTTTAAGAATATTAAAAGATTTGATACACTCATCTGAAAAGATGAATGGAGCATCCTTTTCTAGGAGTTTATTCATAGGAGTGGCAATTTTAGAAAAATCTTTTATGAAACGTCGGTAAAAACCGGCATGCCCTAGAAAACTCCTAACTCCTCTAACATTGGTGGGATGTGGAAGTTTAGCAATTACATCTACTTTAGCTCTATCCACTTCAATTCCTTCTTTTGAAATTTTATGTCCAAGAACGATGCCGTCTAATAAGCATTCGTTCAAATTTTATGGCAATTTTAGCAATTTTATGTTCAAATTTTATGTCCATGAAATGGCATTTCTCCCAATTAAGAACTAGATTTGATTGTTCGCATCTAATAAGCATTCGTTCAAGATTAACTAGACATGATTCAAATGTATCACCGAAGACTGAAAAGTCATCCATGAAAACTTCCATGCATTCTTCTATCATGTCGTGAAAAATCGCCATCATACACCTTTGAAAGGTTGCAGGGGCATTGCAAAGTCCAAATGGCATGCGTTTGTAAGCAAAAGTACCATAAGGGCACGTGAATGTGGTTTTCTCTTGATCTTCGGGTGCTATTGGAATTTGAAAATATCCGGAAAATCCATCTAGAAAACAATAGTAACTATTTCCGGCTAATCTTTCCAACATTTGATCAATGAAAGGTAAGGGAAAGTGATCTTTTCTGGTGACGTCATTTAATTTTCTATTATCAATACATACACGCCATCCTGTTACAGTCCTAGTAGGAATAAGCTCATTTTTCTCATTTGTAATGACAGTCATGCCACCCTTCTTAGGCACGCATTGAACTGGGCTTACCCATGGACTATCAGAGATTGGATAAATTAGACCTGCATCTAACAGTTTAATAATCTCTTTCTTAACTACATCTTGCATATTAGGATTTAGTCTTCGTTGGCGTTGCACATACGTTTTATGACCTTCTTCCATAAGGATTTTATGTGTGCAATACGAAGGACTTATTCCTTTAATATCATGAATCTTCCATGCAATGGCTGGTTTATGAGCTTTCAACACAGAAATGAGTTGTGATTTCTCATTTTCAGTAAGAGAAGACGATATTATTACATGTAATTCAGATTCACCATGTAAATAAGCGTATTCCAAATGGTTTGGAAGTGGCTTTAACTCTAATTTCGGAGGTTCTTCTATCGATGATTTGTATCGATATCTGTCTTCTTCTTTTAGCATTTGAATTTCTTCTGTTGTTGGTTCATATCCATTAGCTATAAGTGTAGCTAACATTTCAGCTTCATCAATTGGTTCATTACCTTCTCCTAAAGAACATTCTCCTGTTCCTTGTAATTCTGGAAATTCTTCTAATAATTCTGCATGTGCATCTATAGTTTGAATATAACAACATGTATCATCTGCAGATTGTGGTTGTTGCATTGCTCTATCAACTGAAAAGGTAACACTCTCATCCTCTATACTTAGGGTCAATTTCTTACCGAACACGTCTATCATTGCTTTAGCCGTGTTTAAGAATGGTCTTCCTAATATGAGAGGAACTTGAGAATCTTCTTCCATGTCCAAAATAACAAAATCTACTGGAAATACTAAAGTACCAACTTTAACTAGCATGTTCTCCATTATCCCTCTAGGATATTTTATTGATCTATCGGCTAGTTGTATGCTTATTGTGACGACCCGGGAAATTTCAACTAAATTTAAACTTTAATCTTTATATGTTTCCGACACGATAAGTAAAAGTTTGTAATGTTGAAGTCTCATAAACTTTGAACTGTGTTCGTGCATACATTTGACCTTTGAACTAATTATATGGATTCAGTTGACCTTTGATTATGCCCGACGATTCACGAACCATAATTTACAAATAAATAGGTATGTATATAAGTATATATATATATATATGTATGTATATATCATAAATGGAGATAATGAGACAAATAATTAAGTTGTTATTAATCTATAAATATAACATATGATTTCTGTACATATTTATTATTAGGTGTATGATAAAATGTAAAAGTTATACTATTAACCTAACTTTAATTATAAATGTTAATCTTAATATTTGTATTATTAAAATATATAATATAGGAAACTTGTGATGTACAAGTATTATTATTAATAATATTATTATCATTATTATAAACATCATTTTATTAGTAATATTTGATAAAATTAATATTATTATTATTAATTCTATTATTATTATTATTATTATTATTATTATTATTATTATTAATGTTTTAATATTATTAATATAATTATATCTATTATTTATTAATAAAAATTTATGTATATATTAAATTAGATTAGATTCAGTTACACGTTCCAATCAGATTTTATTTGATTTTTGTCTATGTCTCTAAAAATCACTTTACATCAATTCAATCGTACCAATCAATTTCATTCTTTATTTGTATTTGTTTTCTTCCTGAGTGATTGATTCCCTGTCAAGTCTCTTTGCTAAAATACAATCAATGTACTCATGAGTTTAGTCATAAAACCAATTTCTTGAATCTCCAAATCCATAAACAAACCACTGCAACGATCACCTCAATCACACCCTCTATCCTCTTTTCTTCAATTCATGACCATTACCATTAAACCACCATCTCCACCACAACCCCCACATCTTCAAACACACACACACACTTAAATATGTTATCTTACAAACTAAATAAATATTGGCCCTAACTACTATTTTGTTACGGGTTGAGAACACACCACGAACCATCATTAAACCATCTTCATTTGTATTTTGCTCTCGCTCATATGCAAATTATAAACTATTATCATCACTGTTTTCTTGGACTGTGGCTATCGATTCAAACACTCACCCAACTGCATTTTTTTTTGTTTGTTTTGAGCACTATACTAAACCAAACAATCACAACTACTTGTTTCGTATATGTTAAAACGAAAACCAAACAGACCACCATCCTTGCTGCTCACTTCTGGTTACCGTACAGTCACCACCGCCACCTTACTAACGTCACCCACACCACCCTATCATCCTCACACCACCACCTTCACTCTCCTCATCATCTTCCATAAAAACCGACACCAATAATCATCACGTTTCTTTCTTCTTTCTATTTAATATCGTTTCTGTTTGAAAACATACAAGGGAGACAAGGTGATATATTAATATATCACTTATTCAACCTTTTAGAAAAGAGTATGCAAGTGAATGGCCGAAAGTTTCAAACATTTAACCCCACAATCTATTTTTAAATGATAAAGGATATATGATAATGTAATGGTGGGACTAGGATGACGGTAAAGTTGATGGTGGCTATGATGGATCGTTGAGACATATGTGCCGTGTATATATATATTTTTTTTATTTTGGACTTGCAATTTGGATTTATTAAATCGCTAGTTGGGTCAAAAAAAAAAAAACTGTTAGTTGGGCCGTGTAACTGGATCATGACACCACTTATGTTGCTGTTGGTGAACGTATCATTTTTGTGTGTGATAAAGATGATAGATTAATTGATGAAGAAGAACATACGGGAGCTTGTTTGTTCTTGCTGCTACTGGTGCTTTCTGTTCTTGTTTCCATTAAATCACGATTAAATTATGAAAATGATGATATACGGTGGCTACAAGATAATTAAGAGATGATGATTAGGAAAACATGTTTATGTTATTGATGATAACATGATACAGGAAATCATGAAAGTAAGATTTATTGGTGATGACAAAATTATAATTTTGATTAGGATCAATCGATGTATGATGGCTGTGAAAGAACTCGATGGTGATTAAGTTAGTGAAGTAGAAGATGTTAAAGGGAAACAGATAGAGTATAGATAAATATAACTCAGATGCTTTATAATTGAGAAAAACAGAATGGATCAGTTGGTTGGGAGGATGTGTTGGTTTTCGAGAGGTCTCGGGTTCAATCCATTCTTGGTGCAATTCTTTTTAAATGGGCTTTCTAAGGTAGTTACATTGTTAATTCTATTATTATTATTATTATTATTAATATTATTATTATTATTGTTATCATTATTATTATTGTTATTAATCTGATTATTATTAATGATATTATTATTGGAATCATGAATATTAGTATTGTTATCAATATTATTATTATTATTAATATTATCATTTGTAACGAATTATGATTATTAGTAAATCGTTAATATCAAAACTAATATTTTTAAACAAATAAATATTTGGTACATAAAATATATTTATTATATATACTATCCTTATATTAAAACTTCACATAACTATATATATAAAACCTACTAAAATTATTTATATAAACACTTACCAACAATAAATTTTTGATTTTAAATATAATATTAAACAAGTATATATATGAATATGTTAATATAACTATAAAAATATTAACCAGTTGAATGAACATACAAATTAAAAATATATGTTATTAATTTAAAAATAATGTAATTAATAAATTTATATGTATATTCATTCGAATACGATTATGTGTATTAATAAACATACAAATGATATAGGTTCATGAATCTGAGGCCAACCCTGCATTATCCAGTTGTTCATTATAGTCATATGTATTTTTACTACAAAATACATTAGGTGAGTTCATTTTCCCTTTTTACTCTTTACGTTTTGGGACTGAGAATACATGCGCTGCTTTTATAAATATTTTACGAAATAGACACAAGTAATCGAAACTGCATTATATGGTTGGATTATTGAATCGAATATCACCCTATTTAGTCTGGTAATCTAAGAATTTGGGAACAGAAACCCTAATTGACGCGAACTCTAAAGATAGATCTATCGGGCCCAACAAGCCCCATCCAAAGTACCGGATGCTTTAGTACTTCGAAATTTATATCATGTCCGAAGGAGGATCCCGGAATGATGGGGATATTCTTATATGCATATTGTGAATGTCGGTTACCAGGTGTTCAATCCATATGAATGATTTTTGTCTCTATGCATGGGACGTTTATTTATAAGAATTGGGAATATGAAATCTTGTGGTCTATTAAAATTATGAAATGATTTTTTTATGCTAAACTAATGAACTCACCAACCTTTTGGTTGACACTTGAAAGCATGTTTATTCTCAGGTACGAAAGAAATCTTCCGCTGTGCATTTGATCATTTTAAAGATATTACTTGGAGTCATTCATGACATATCTCAAAAAACGTTGCATTCGAGTCGTTGAGTTTATCAAGATCATTATTAAGTCAATTATAGTTGGATATATTATGAAATGGTATGCATGTCTGTCAACTTCAGATGTAAATGAAAGATTGTCTTTTCAAAACGAATGCAATGTTTGTAAAATGTATCATATAGAGGTCAAGTACCTCGCGATGTAATCAACTGTTGTGAATCATTTATAATCGATATGGACTTCGTCCGGATGGATTAGGACGGGTCCTTTCAGTTGGTATCAGAGCAGTGGTCTTAGCGAACCAGGTCTTGCATTAGTATGTCTAACTGATAGTCGTTAGGATGCATTAGTGAGTCTGGACTTCGACCGTGTCTGCATGTCAAAAGTTTTGCTTATCATTTCGTGTCAAAAATTACCTGCTTATCATCCTTAGGTAATCATTTGCTTATCATTCTTAGTCTAGACACATCTTACTGCATTGATTGCATGAATAGTGTATAGACAAATTCATATCTTAGCGTATCTGCTAATCCATATCTTAGCGTATCTGTTACATAAACTTTGCCTGATATATTTCGTAAATTCCTCCGTAATCTACGAAATCTTCTGTTCTATATATAGGTATTCTATGTAATTAGAGTATCATTCGATATCCAAAAATCATTTCATTTCGAGAAATCCTTCATTCAATCGTACGCAATGGAACTCACAACTAGTTCAAGTCCCTCGAATTCCGATATGGAGTCCCACTCCAGCTCCGAAAGCAGCGGCACCAGAATGAATCAATCAATCAGTCATCCCCAATTCATCTGATGAGTTCGTAGTCGACTTAATCAGTGGAGACGAGAAGAAGACGATACTTCCCCCAACCAAATTCACCTCTTGACGATGAACCTGAAGCACTCACCGGCGAACCAATCTGAAACTCCATTTTCACTCTCATTACCCGAATATCTCGCCATGATTATATTATATCTAAAATTCTAAACCTTATTCGTCCGCTCATTCCGACCGACAATCATTCTGGAATAATAGAAGAAGTCAACGAGCTTCGCACCCGAGTTGTAGCCTTAAAAAGTATGGTGAAAAACGTACCAGCTTCAGCAACATCACTGGCACCAACAGTACCACCACCAACAGCAACATCCGCATCCCACACTTCAACATCACAATCTGTCCCATGAACATCAACATGATACGCATCATAAATACCAAGGAGTACCAACAACAATTAACAATGAAGTATTGAACCATAACTTCATCAATATTCTGCGAAGAATATGTGGATCCTAATAGTTTTGGAGATTACTTATTCTAGCTCAAATCGAAAAAATCAAATGAGTCTAATATAATGTTGACTTATTAAATCCATGATTACATCTAAAGAAAATATATATGTATATATATTTTCATAAAGATTGTGATTAAAAAGTCTTTCGTACAAACTAGTAATGATGAAAATATTTTAACGAGTAGGTAATACCCGAGGAATATTTAGATTTCACATTAATAAGTTACAATGTATATTCTTCGAATCTGATTCAACAGTCATTTCCTATCCTACTTACATCCACTGATATATGAATCCGTTCACCACAGAATAACCATTTTCATTCAAATTTCATATTTGGATTTTGACCTATCAGAATCCAACAGGTGGCATAATGAAGAAAACATTTGATGGAATAAAATTTGTTAGAAACAAACAAATTAATTATGAGAAATTTTGTTAAGAACTCACGCTAACAAAATCCTAGCTAACTATTCTTAGCTAACTGTGGACTAATCAATAGAGGACTACCAACAGTGGACAATTAAAATGAATTAAAATATTGATTATAACATATGAAACTAAACAAATCTTCAAGTTGCCACTTGAATTCATCTTAAACCTCATTTGTATCTTGACAATTACAATCTGCGTTCAAACCTTTCATGATTCTTGAAAACACCTCAATCGATAGGATGAAACAACCGCACTTTATCTACGGAAGGAAAGATTTATTGCATATAGTTGCGCACCTGAGAAACTCTCGACAACTGAGTAAAAGTTTAACACGTAGCCGCGTTAGATCCTTTGGCATTTATTAGCAAAAATAATTTTATGATCCCTTTTCAAAGTAGCCAATTTTGTCACAGCTCCAACAAGTCAACTTCGACTTTTCATTTGAAGTAACTTTACTATAATCCTGATATATATACGATTACCCTTTTGATACTGGAGAATTCTTTTATATTCTACAATATTACCAGCAGACGTACCAGCAACCCCGTTGTTTCTTGGCTTAGATCTCTCTGACAAATCATTATATTTATTCATTTAAACCCTATCATATACTCATCCGCATCTTGTAACGAGAACTGCCATAACAATTACCGGGAATAAGCAATCAGTACTTTGAAAACTCACAGCATATCTACATCAAAAATTATAGGTATGACATTTATCTCTTAGAATTATGATCTCTCATTCTGAAAATTCCGAAAAGCACTCAGTCACAAATCAATACTCTGAATGTTGAAAAAGCTGAACAAAGCAGCAGAAACTGTAGATAACCGTAAACGATCATAATCATCGATGGTTTGATGATAAAGATTAGTATGTTGGAAAAGCTCAGAAAAGTTGGAACTGGAAAGCGGATTGAGCTAACCATAAAGGAAACCAAGGAGAAATACAAGTAACATACCCTAAATTCATAGAACCCAGGTAATTCTGGATCCGATGAAACCTTCAACGAATATCTAGCTCCGTACTCATGTTAGAATCTTGCGAAAAACCTTTCTTCATCAACCATCGAACTTAGAAATTCCAAAATATCATCATCAATATCTTCGATATTTCTGAGGATATTTTCATAAATATTCTCGTTCGAAATTATATAACTCTTCGTGCTTCCTGTGTATCATTATATTGGAAACATTCAAGAGAAAATTTAGTAACGAAAAGCAGATTATGCGAAACTATGAAGAGAGCCGTGGACAAATCACAAAGAATAAGTTTGACTACAAAGAATCCAAATGATTCAATGTCTGATAAAGACTTTAGTGAATATCTTACTCCTTACTCTAAACCCTTGCAGATAATAGTTCCTATCATCCTCTGATCTTAGATATCCCGAGCTATTATGGAATCTTTCATTATAAATATCTTCCATATTTCTAGAGATATTTTTATAACTATTATTATCTGAAATCATTAATCTCTTCGTGCTATCAGTATTACATCATATAGAAACTGGTAGTTTCTATATTCTGTAAACTGTCGAGCTTAAAATATGAATGTTATTGAAGTAATGTTGGGAACTGGTGCATGAATTAGTATAATATAATGACACTTGATCAACGTGATTATATTACAGTAAGTCATGCTAAGTTTCTAAATGGGACGTGATGATTCACAGATCATAACGTCATCATGTGCCATGTTACATAACTCTTTCATTCTGCTTAACTTCTGAACATATCAAGAAAGTATATTCCTGATAGTTCTATTCTCAGTGAATCTGGTAATTTGACAAATCAAATCGTACTATTACGTTCCTTCTTATTTAGAACATTAATAATGTTCATTCTGAAACTTATATCTGCGAATTCGGGACCATTACAAGAGATGCCAAATCGTCAGAAGAAGAAACGAGGGGGCAAAGCTCTGAAATAGAAATTGGAGTATAAATCACAGCAAATAGGAGGGAGTATTAACTGTGGATGGCAATGATTATAGGAAACAGGAAAGGAGGACATTGAAATATAAGGAGAGATATAAAGCCCGATAACAACGCATAAATTACAAACCGTGTATATCAATGTTTATCGCAACATAAAGACACGGGAGAATTAAAAACATTATAATCCCGAGGGAGAAGTAAAAGAAAACAGATTCCTCGGGTGGAAGTTGGAAGAGGAGAATGATTGTTACGATAGTAAGTATAAGGACAAGGATTAGAACTAGATTAAGCATTTCCACAATCTTTTGGATGTATGAACTAAGGAAGAGAGTAAGGGAATGGTGAAAAAAAATGGAACGGAAGAAGTTCATTTATAGTGGAAAATATCAGACAGAGTAATCGAAGCAGATCACCGCATTTAATTATAGAGATCTTAATTTCCATAAATCCCGCAGAATCAGATCTTATAGATTTCGAAGATTTTCTTTAAATCCATTGAATTCCGGAATTCAACCCTGACTCCGTCAAAAGTTAAGATGAATCTTTACTTTTCCTATTTCAATCTTTTGCGATAACTTCGTTCGTATTCTTAGAATAATCGAATTATTTTAGCATTATTATTCAATGCTGATAAAACTCTATTTATCAATTCATATTCGTCATGAAAACATTTTTATTGATAACCATGACCACCTCACTCAAATTTCGGGACGAAATTTCTTTAACGGGTAGGTACTGTGACGACCCGGGAAATTTCAACTAAATTTAAACTTTAATCTTTATATGTTTCTGACACGATAAGTAAAACTTTGTAATGTTGAAGTCTCATAAACTTTGAACTGTGTTCGTGCATACATTTGACCTTTGAACTAATTATATGGATTCAGTTGACCTTTGATTATGCCCGACGATTCACGAACCATAATATTATTATCATTATTATAAACATCATTTTATTAGTAATATTTGATAAAATTAATATTATTATTATTAATTCTATTATTATTATTATTATTATTATTATTATTATTATTATTATTATTATTATTATTATTAATGTTTTAATATTATTAATATAATTATATCTATTATTTATTAATAAAAATTTATGTATATATTAAATTAGATTAGATTCAGTTACACGTTCCAATCAGATTTTATTTGATTTTTGTCTATGTCTCTAAAAATCACTTTACATCAATTCAATCGTACCAATCAATTTCATTCTTTATTTGTATTTGTTTTCTTCCTGAGTGATTGATTCCCTGTCAAGTCTCTTTGCTAAAATACAATCAATGTACTCATGAGTTTAGTCATAAAACCAATTTCTTGAATCTCCAAATCCATAAACAAACCACTGCAACGATCACCTCAATCACACCCTCTATCCTCTTTTCTTCAATTCATGACCATTACCATTAAACCACCATCTCCACCACAACCCCCACATCTTCAAACACACACACACACTTAAATATGTTATCTTACAAACTAAATAAATATTGGCCCTAACTACTATTTTGTTACGGGTTGAGAACACACCACGAACCATCATTAAACCATCTTCATTTGTATTTTTCTCTCGCTCATATGCAAATTATAAACTATTATCATCACTGTTTTCTTGGACTGTGGCTATCGATTCAAACACTCACCCAACTGCATTTTTTTTTGTTTGTTTTGAGCACTATACTAAACCAAACAATCACAACTACTTGTTTCGCATATGTTAAAACGAAAACCAAACAGACCACCATCCTTGCTGCTCACTTCTGGTTACCGTACAGTCACCACCGCCACCTTACTAACGTCACCCACACCACCCTATCATCCTCACACCACCACCTTCACTCTCCTCATCATCTTCCATAAAAACCGACACCAATAATCATCACGTTTCTTTCTTCTTTCTATTTAATATCGTTTCTGTTTGAAAACATACAAGGGAGACAAGGTGATATATTAATATATCACTTATTCAACCTTTTAGAAAAGAGTATGCAAGTGAATGGCCGAAAGTTTCAAACATTTAACCCCACAATCTATTTTTAAATGATAAAGGATATATGATAATGTAATGGTGGGACTAGGATGACGGTAAAGTTGTGGTGGCTATGATGGATCGTTGAGACATATGTGCCGTGTATATATATATATTTTTTATTTTGGACTTGCAATTTGGATTTATTAAATCGCTAGTTGGGTCAAAAAAAAAAAACTGTTAGTTGGGCCGTGTAACTGGATCATGACACCACTTATGTTGCTGTTGGTGAACGTATCATTTTTTTTTGTGATAAAGATGATAGATTAATTGATGAAGAAGAACATACGGGAGCTTGTTTGTTCTTGCTGCTACTGGTGCTTTCTGTTCTTGTTTCCATTAAATCACGATTAAATTATGAAAATGATGATATACGGTGGCTACAAGATAATTAAGAGATGATGATTAGGAAAACATGTTTATGTTATTGATGATAACATGATACAGGAAATCATGAAAGTAAGATTTATTGGTGATGACAAAATTATAATTTTGATTAGGATCAATCGATGTATGATGGCTGTGAAAGAACTCGATGGTGATTAAGTTAGTGAAGTAGAAGATGTTAAAGGGAAACAGATAGAGTATAGATAAATATAACTCAGATGCTTTATAATTGAGAAAAACAGAATGGATCAGTTGGTTGGGAGGATGTGTTGGTTTTCGAGAGGTCTCGGGTTCAATCCATTCTTGGTGCAATTCTTTTTAAATGGGCTTTCTAAGGTAGTTACATTGTTAATTCTATTATTATTATTATTATTAATATTATTATTATTATTGTTATCATTATTATTATTGTTATTAATCTGATTATTATTAATGATATTATTATTGGAATCATGAATATTAGTATTGTTATCAATATTATTATTATTATTAATATTATCATTTGTAACGAATTATGATTATTAGTAAATCGTTAATATCAAAACTAATATTTTTAAACAAATAAATATTTGGTACATAAAATATATTTATTATATATACTATCCTTATATTAAAACTTCACATAACTATATATATAAAACCTACTAAAATTATTTATATAAACACTTACCAACAATAAATTTTTGATTTTAAATATAATATTAAACAAGTATATATATGAATATGTTAATATAACTATAAAAATATTAACCAGTTGAATGAACATACAAATTAAAAATATATGTTATTAATTTAAAAATAATGTAATTAATAAATTTATATGTATATTCATTCGAATACGATTATGTGTATTAATAAACATACAAATGATATAGGTTCATGAATCTGAGGCCAACCCTGCATTATCCAGTTGTTCATTATAGTCATATGTATTTTTACTACAAAATACATTAGGTGAGTTCATTTTCCCTTTTTACTCTTTACGTTTTGGGACTGAGAATACATGCGCTGCTTTTATAAATATTTTACGAAATAGACACAAGTAATCGAAACTGCATTATATGGTTGGATTATCGAATCGAATATCACCCTATTTAGTCTGGTAATCTAAGAATTTGGGAACAGAAACCCTAATTGTAGCGAACTCTAAAGATAGATCTATCGGGCCCAACAAGCCCCATCCAAAGTACCGGATGCTTTAGTACTTCGAAATTTATATCATGTCCGAAGGAGGATCCCGGAATGATGGGGATATTCTTATATGCATATTGTGAATGTCGGTTACCAGGTGTTCAATCCATATGAATGATTTTTGTCTCTATGCATGGGACGTTTATTTATAAGAATTGGGAATATGAAATCTTGTGGTCTATTAAAATTATGAAATGATTTTTTTATGCTAAACTAATGAACTCACCAACCTTTTGGTTGACACTTGAAAGCATGTTTATTCTCAGGTACGAAAGAAATCTTCCGCTGTGCATTTGATCATTTTAAAGATATTACTTGGAGTCATTCATGACATATCTCAAAAAACGTTGCATTCGAGTCGTTGAGTTTATCAAGATCATTATTAAGTCAATTATAGTTGGATATATTATGAAATGGTATGCATGTCTGTCAACTTCAGATGTAAATGAAAGATTGTCTTTTCAAAACGAATGCAATGTTTGTAAAATGTATCATATAGAGGTCAAGTACCTCGCGATGTAATCAACAGTTGTGAATCGTTTATAATCGATATGGACTTCGTCCGGATGGATTAGGACGGGTCCTTTCACTTATTCTGGTTGGTTTCAATTCTCCAAGGTCTAGTTTAGCGTATAGTGAATACAGCATTAGATTTATACTAGCACCTAAATCTGCCAATGCTTCTATTGAACTAAGACTACCCAGAAAACATGGAATTGTGAAACTTCCTGGATCAGATAGTTTTTCTGATATCTTATTCAACAGCACTGCTGAACAATTAGCATTCATAGTAACAGCCGAGAGTTCTTCCATTTTCTTTCTATTTGAGATTAGATCTTTCAAGAATTTAGCATATCTAGGCATTCCTGAAATCACATCAATGAAAGGAAGATTTACATTTATTTGTTTAAACATATCCAAGAATTTGGATTGCTCGGCTTCAAGTTTCTCTTTCTTCATTTTACTCGGGTAAGGAAGTGGTGGTTGGTATGGTTTAACATAAGGTTTATCCTTAACTGTGTTATCTTCATTAACCTTTTCAACTACCGGTTCTTTTTCCTTATCTTGATCAGGTTGTGGTTCTTGTGGAGTAGGAATAGTTTCATCAGAAGTTACAGGTATTTCAGGTGGTTTAAGTGTTGTACCACTTCTTGTGGTAATGGCTTTAGCTGTTTCATTCCGGGGGTTAGCATTTGTATCACTAGGTAGACTTCCCGGTTTTCTTTCACCTATTAACCTTGCTAGGTTACTTACTTCTTGTTCCAGATTTTGAATAGAAGCTTGTTGATTTCTAAATGCTTGAGCATTTTGTTCATTAGTTTGTTTCTGAGATGTGAAAAACTGCGTTTGAGTTTCAACTAGCTTCGTCATCATATCTTCTAAATTCGGCTTTTTATCATCGGTTTGTTGTGGTGGTTTGTTTTGAAAATTAGGTCTTTGCTGATTGTAATTATTATTAGATACTTGTTGATTGCTAGGACCTTGTTGGTTGTTGTATGGAATATTTCGGGTATAATTCTGGTTTTGATTGTAAATTGGTCTTGGCGGTTGATAATTATTCTGATAATTATTTCCAGGCCTTTGGTTTATGTATGAAATATTCTCTCTTTGTTCCATTGTTAATTCAATACTGAGACAATCTTTTGTCAAATGTGGTCCTCCACACTGCTCACAACTAACTCGTATTGAGTGAATATCTTTAGTCATCTTTTCCATTCGTCTCTCCACAGCATCTATCTTTGCGGAAATGGAATCTAAGTCATGGCTAGAATCGGCTCTAGCTGCTTTAGATGATCTAACGATATCTTTTTCTTGGTGCCACTCATGTGAGTGGGAAGCAGTGTTATCAATAATTTTGTAAGCATCAGTTTCGGTTTTCTTCATAATAGAACAACAGCTGCTATATCTATGTCTTTCCTTGTAGTGATGTCGCATCCTTGGTAGAATATTTGTACTATTTGACAGGTATCTAAACCATGTTGCGGACATCCTCTTAACAACTTTCCAAATCTAGTCCACGCCTCATATAGAGTTTCATTTGGCTTCTGTGTAAACGTAACAATTTCTGCTTGAAGTCTTATGGCTTTAGATGCAGGAAAGAATTGTTTAAGAAATTTTTCAACTAAAACGTCCCATGTATCAATCGCCCCTTCAGGTAACGATTCCAACCAATCTTTGGCTTCTCCCTTTAAAGTCCAGGGAAATAACATGAGATATATCTGTTCATCCTCCACTTCTCGGATTTTAAATAGTGTGCAGATCCTATTAAAGGTACGTAGATGTTCATTTGGATCTTCCTTCGGCGCACCACTAAATTGGCATTGATTAGTCACCATGTGTAGAATTTGTCCTTTGATTTCATAATCTGGCGCATTAATGTCTGGATGAGTAATTGCGTGACCTTGGCCAGTGCGTTTAGCTCTCATTCAGTCTTCCATACTTAAAGGTTCCAGATTCTCCATAATTGAATTTGTTGAATCGGAATCACTAGAGGATTCTGATTTAATGGTTCGTTCCTCAACAATCTCTGTTTGAATGATTGGTGGTTCCGGAGGAAAGTTTAGTGGATCAGGATCTACGAATCGTTCCTGAATATTCTCCGAATTCTCAATTGTGAGGTCGGGTTCAAAAAATGGATTATCGGAAATTTGAACTGAAGTACTTGGTCGACTGGATGACGATTCTAAAGAGAAATCAACGGCAGTAATATTTGCTAAATGTCTTGATCTAGTTACAGGTGGTGAACGTACAAAAGGTGGTGAACGTCTTGCTCGGTGCATTCACTGAATATCCTATTAGTTTTAAAAAAAGGAAAGAAAAATTATAATAAGTTATCCAATCAATAGACTTTTCTGATTTTGCCCACGTTTCGAATAGCCAAAAGATGCAGCAGAGGGGCAGGATTCGTTTGGTCTCAATATAATTGAGTACTGTTTGGCTCCAATAACCCGGTCCACGTACAAATCCAACTATTACTACGAACCAGAAAATTTTGATGTCTATCAATTTAACCACTTAAAATAAATTTTCGTAATTTTAAGAAATTTAGATAAGAAGTAGAATAAAAATCTATGTCCTAAAACTAGAATAGCGAGAAATAAGAAAGAAAAAGAGCGTGTCGGAAAAAGGTCGAAAAAGAAAAATGGTTGAAAAATAAAAGGTGATGGAAAAATAAAAGAAACTTATAAAACTTAAAAACAATTGACTAACCTAACCTTATTACTACAACTAACTTAAAATTATAATCGCAAATTGAGATTACTAATTGGAATGATAATTGATACATAGGTAAAAGTCGTCTAAAAATATTAAAGCTTACAGGAAAAACTAAATCCCAAATGGAAATAACTTAAAAAGAAACTAAAACTTAAAAAGGCGTCGCAAAATTCTAAAGCACCTAAATCTTAGTCTAAAGAAAAAGCACTTAAGGAATTCTACGGCAAAAAATCTAGAAGTAAAAATAACTATGGCAAAAACTAAGTTTAAAACTAAATATGAGCTAAAAATACAAATATTACGCTAAAACGATTAAAAAGGGATAAAATATAAAAATATACAAAAAGTTGTAAAAATTACAATTTTTATAAAAATATTATTTATTTATTAAAACTATTAATTTTACAAATTAATTAAACTAATTAAACTAAATACATAAATTAATTAAAACTTAAATTAAATACTAAATTAATTAAATATTTAACCCTAATTACAAATTAATTAATAATAATTAATAATACTCCGTATTTAATGCAGATTAGGGTTCTGTGTGGCCCGTGTCAGACGGCTCCGCGACTTGCGGTATTCAAAGCATCAAACTCCGCGAGTCGCGGGGATCCAAAATTCAACTCAGGTACAGTTTAAAACTTGACGTTTTTTTTTTTCGGTTTTGATTTTTATAAGATATATTTATAAAATAAATTAAATAAAACTTATTTTTACAAACTAAAGAAACTTTATAAAACTTAAATATTTATCAAACTCCTAAAAATATTTATATTTTTGTTTTTCTTTTTATATTTTAGAATATTTAAAACTTATTTTTACAAAAGCGTATTTTTTTTTATATTAGCGTTGCGCTTCCGACTTTTAAGACTGTCCCCGGCAGCGGCGCCAAAAATACTTGATGTTTTAGCAGAGTAGTATATAAAATAGCTTATATTTTTACAGGAAATACCATTAAATACGATACAATTTTACACAAGATATTTATTTATTTAGAGAATGGATATACTTAAACCTTGCTACAACACTTATAGGCAGTGTACCTAATCGTACAGTAGTGTAGTTTTTAGTAAGTCCGGTTCGTTCCACAAGGAATCTTTTTAAACAAAGCTTAACGCTATATTAGTTTACTTTTATAAAAATACAAATATATATATAAGTAATATTATTATTATAAAGGGGGGTTTTTACCGTTTAATGACCGGTTTGTCGATTTTAAAACTTTAGTCGCAGTTAAAACCAAATGTAAAATAATAAATAAATACAAGACTTAATTTAAAGCGTAAAGTAAATAACGATAATGAAATTGCGAATAATAAAAGTGCGATAAAATAAACTTGCGATAATTAAAAAGTACGATAATTAAAAATGCAATTAAATACAATAACAATAAAAATACGATAATTAGAAGTGCAATTAAATATAAAATAAAGGAAATAAAATATGAAATAAATTAATTATGCTTATTTAAACTTCCGTAATCATGATGTTTGACGTGTTGATTTTTAGTTTTATGCCCATGGGTTAATTGTCCTTTGTCATGGATTATTTAATATGTCCGTCTGGTTTTTGTCCATAACAGTCCATCAGTCATAAATATAAAGTGCGAGTATCCTCGTCAAATTATCCTTATACCCGAAGTTAAATATTCCAACTAATTGGGGACTTAAACTGTAACAAGATTTTAATACTTTGTTTAATAATTACACCAGGATGTCGACTGAGTGTAATCCAAGGTTTTAATATTTTGTTATCAATTATACCAAGTGTCCTTGTACATAATTTCACCCCTGTTTTAATTATTCTAGTGGCTATTAATCCATTCCCTTGTCCAGTTAAATGAACGATTATTCGTACATATAAATACCCCGCCCATCGTGTCCGATCGAGTGTATATGGTAATTTATAGGGACGCCCAATTGTAAATCTTTATATTAACATTAACAAACTATCATTTAGTTAAACAAATATAAAGCCCATTAATAGCCCATAGTCTAATTTCCACAAGTGTCGTTCTTTTGTCCAAACCCCAATTATGGTACAAAGCCGAATTACCCAATTTTAGTAATTAGCCCAACATCATGATTACTTCGGATTAAATAAGCATAATAATAACTTAGCTACGAGACATTAAATTAAAAAGGTTGAACATAACTTACAATGATTAAAAATAGCGTAGCGTTACACGGACAGAATTTCGACTTACACCCTTACAACATTCGCTAACACACCCTTATTATTAGGATTAAAATTAAAATATAAATATAAATATATACGATATAGATAGAGAGATGGATATATTGATGATGAAAAATGATCAGAATTCGGTTGGCTTTATAGGGAGTTTCAGACTTTGGGGCTCCGCGACTCGCGGCATTTTTTGCCTTCAAACTCCGCGAGTCGCGGAGTTTGCTTTTACAGCTCACACGAGTTTGGCTCTTTGTTTACCGACGGTTTTAAATATTTATATAATATATAAATAATTATAAGAATTATTTAAATATTATATTATATTTATGTGCATAGTTGACTTGTAATTTTTAGTCCGTTGCGTCGAGTGTTGAGAGTTGACTCTGGTCCCGGTTTCGGATTTTCGAATGTCCTTGCGTACAATTTAATATCTTGTACTTTGCGTTTTGAATCTTGTACTCTTGTAATTTCGAGACGTTTCTTATCAATAATTGGAACATCTTTGATTGTATTTTGTACTTTTGAGCTTTTTGGTCGTTTGCGTCTTCAATTCGGCGAATCTGTCTTTTGTCTTCACCTTTTATTATTTAAACGAATATCACTTTTAAATAGAACAATTGCAACTAAAAGCTTGTCTTTCTTGAGGAATAATGCTATGAAATATATGTTCGTTTTTAGCATTATCAAATATCCTTATATTATGTATCAAAATATTTTTATGTATTTAATATCTATTTGAATAAATAATGTTAACAATAATTATTTTGATAACAATCATGTTAATGATAAGAATAATAATAATAATAATAATAATAATAATAATAATAATAATTATAGTAATATAAATAATACTACCATTAAAAAAAAAGCTTCCAAATAGAAAATAAATTGCCTCCGCCCAGGCTCGAACCCATGACCTCCCGCTCATATACAAACACACCAACCAGTCGAGCTAATTTGTCTTTCTATTTTATTTCCGTAACCAACCCAATATAACCTGTATTTCCTTATTCTCCAGTCTTCACCAATTTAATTCAGGCCATGCCTTTTTTCGGCCCAACAGGCTCGTGTCTAAACATATAAGCCCGATCCAGATTTGTATCATTCCTCCATATGAAAGGACCCGTCCTAATCCATTCGGACGAAGTCCATATCGATTATAAACGATTCACAACAATTGATTACATCGCGAGGTACTTGACCTCTATATGATACATTTTACAAACATTGCATTCGTTTTGAAAAGACAATCTTTCATTGCATCTAAAGTTGATGACATGCATATCATTTCATAATATATCTTACTATAATTGATTAAATAATAATCTTGATGAACTCAACGACTCGAATGCAACGTCTTTTGAAATATGCCATGAATGACTCCAAGTAATATTTCTAGAATGAGTAAATGCACAGCGGAAGACTTCTTTCGTACCTGAGAATAAACATGCTTTAAAGTGTCAACCAAAAGGTTGGTGAGTTCATTAGTTTAACATAAACAATCATTTCATAATTTTTAATAGACCACAAGATTTCTTATTTCCATTTCTCTTAAACATACGTCCCATGCATAGGGACAAAAATATCATTCATATGGATTGAACACCTGGTAACTGACCTTAACAATATGCATATAAGAATATCCCCATCATTTCGGGATCCTCCTTCGGACATGATATAAAATTTTGAAGTACTAAAGCATCCCGTACTTTGGATGGGGCTTGTTGGGCCCGATAGATCTATCTTTAGAGTTCGCGTCAATTAGGGTGTCTGTTCCCTAATTCTTAGATTACCAGACTTAATAAATAGGGGCATATTCGGTTTAATAATTCAACCATAGAATGTAGTTTCGATTGCTTGTGTCTATTTCGTAAAACGGTTATAAAAGTTGCGCATGTATTCTCAGCCCAAAAATATAAAGGGTAAAAAGGCAAATGAAACTCACCTAATGTATTTTGTAGTAAAAATACATATGACGATATTAGACCAACTGAACAATGCAGGGTTGTCCTCGGATTCACGAACCTATATTAGTTATATATATTAAAACACATAATAATATTTAAACAAGTTTATGTATATATTACATTAATAATTAAGTTGTATTTATTTTATATATTTTAAGTAGTTAATATTTGTTCCCATAATACATTTATTGTTATTAATATAGTAATTATTTATTAAAGTAGTTTAATAAAATGGAAATTTATTTTAGAGTTCATATATATATATATATATATATGTATGTATATATATATATATATATTAATATATTTTATATATAGATTAATTAATATCATTTTAAAAATAAAAAATATAGTAATATGTAATATTATTATACTTGTGTTGTATTTTTATAAAATAATATTTATTTGTAATAATAACAATAATTATGATAATAATAATAATGATAATAATAATAATAATATTAATAATAATAATAATAATAATAATAATAATAATAAAATTACTACCTCACAAGATTATGCTCCAAAAATAAATAAATGCCCTAGCTGAGACTCGAACCCGTGACTTCTCGCTTAAGCACCCACACCCTAACCATTGCTCTACTGGTACTTTCTTGTAATCTGACACGATTTATTATTTATTATCTATGAAGCTGTTTATATTAACTTCATTATCATCCTCGATTATAATTATTATCATCATCATTTCTAATTAACTTGACTTCCAGCTCAAACAGGTAAACTGAAGCATAACGGCCCAACAAAGAAACAATATTTGGCCCAACATAAACTCGGCTCAACTATTAATCTAATTGAAGCCCATCTAACAATTTAATAAGCCCAACAGCTTCTTTTAATACTAAAAAGAATTGTAGTGGCCTAGGTTTGAACTCAGGACCTCTCGTTCCCCACCAACACTCATACACCATTCAGCTGTCTTTGATTTTCTGATTTTAATCCTAAACTAATTCCTATATCCCATCATCTTATCGATCATCATCATCTTAAATGTTATCATCTTCTTCATCTTCGTAACATTATCATCATTATTTCAGTATCATCTTCTCAACACCACAATCATCCTTATTTAACAACATCCCCGTTTACTTCTATCATCATCATCATTAATAATCATTTAACATCATCCATCAACCTTTATTCATTCCATAAAATAAAAAAATTTATAAAACCCCGTAATTAATACTCCGTATCACGTTATCATCGCTTAGGACTTCTATAAATATTTAAATCACAAAGTTAAACTCTTCTGACCGCATGGCTAAAAAAAAAAATAAACCAGGGAACGTACAAAATATAAGCGTTGAAGCACACGTACAAGTCCTCCTTATATCAGGATATTATCCCAAAACTACCAATTGTATCCGGACCCATTTCTGGGTGCCCAATACCTTCTTGATGTTGTGACTGTGTGAAGAAAACAGAAACGAAATATTAATGGCAACAGTAACGTGCAGGTGGTTGTGGATGGCAGTCCTTGGTGATGGAAAGTGGTGGTAACGGAGGTCGATGGTGATGATATTGAACGAAGGTGGTGGTGGTTCGTGAGAGGTGAAGACGACTCATAGTTTGAAGAAGAGAGGGAGAGGTGACGATGGAAGGTGCCGGAGGTGGTGCTCCGGTGGTGACAATGGTGGCGGGTGTGATATTGGAGGAGAAGAAGGTTAAAGGTGGTGTTGGTGTTAGATGAAAGTGATGGTGATCTCGACTAGAAAAACGGGATACAAACATGGTGATGGTGATTGATCAAAACAAGAAATAAATGGGTTTATTTCGGTTTGTCAACGGAAATAAAAGTTAGAGTGATCGGATAATATGGTGATGAATATCGTGAATGGTGGAGGAGAAGGGCGGTGCTTGATTGTTGAAGTGGTGCTTCTCGGACGTACAAGAGTGAAAAGAAAAATAAAATGATAAATTGGTTATGATTGATCATACTTGTAAGTATGTATATATATCAGATTAGATATTAGAAAGTGAAAGGAAACAGAAAACATTATAATATTAAAAGGGGAATAGTAATCTTAAACAAATATCATACACAGTTAGCAGCCGGACCCTATTGAGCTTTTAAATTAGGGAGTATTATATCGTACTCCTTTGCTAAACAGTTATGGATAAGTTTAATTCAGAAAAGTCTCAAATTTTTATCTTAAGTTTCTTTAATTATTCCAGTCATTGATGTATAAAATTGGTCATTAATTTATTAAATAATAATTACATCAACTGTCCCTCTCAATTATGGGAAAAATATGAAAAGTGTTAAAATTTAATAATTAGGTTCTAAATACATTTTTAGTAAGCCTAAAATTTATAGAACTCATTTTCGGATCACCATTTATTTTTAAATCATATAAGTTTGAATTAAAATTTACTTAGTATCATTCGGAACATCAAACGAGTATTAAAACCATTTAATATTTATTTTTAATATACTTTTATTTATATATAGATATGTTTTAAATAATAAATATTATAATATCATATTTCATAATAACATTTAATATTTCAATTTATACTTCCAATTATTATTTATATATACACACATATTTATTTAGAAATAGTTGTTCGTGAATCGTCGAGAATGGTCGAATGTCAAATGAATGTATGATAACAGTTTTAAAATTTTTGAGATTCAACTTAACAAACTTTGCTTATCGTGTCGGAATCATATAAAGATCTAAGTTTAAATTTGGTCGGAAATTCCCGGGTCATCACAGTACCTACCCGTTAAAGAAATTTTGTCCCAAAATTTGAGTGTGTTCGTCATGGCTAACAATAAAAATGTTTTCATGACGAATATGAGTCAGTAATTAAAGTTTTATCACCATCAGGTGATTTGAATAAAAACAACTCAATTATTCGAAGCGTACGAGTGAAATTATCACAAAAGATTGAAATAGAATAAGTAAAGATTCGTCGTAACTTTTGACCGAGTCAGGGTTGAATTTTTAAAGTAAGATGCATCTTAACTTTTGACGTAGTCACGATTGAATTTAGAAAACAGTATGCGTCTTAACTTTTGACGTTGTTTTGGTTGAATTCCGAAATTTAAGGGATTTGAAGAAAATCTTCGAAATCTAAAAGATTTGATTCTTCTGCGAATAAGAAAATTTAGATTTTTATAATTAAATGCGGTGATCTACCTCGATTCCTCTGTCTGATATTTTCACTATAAATTTTACCTTTTCCGTTCCATTAATCTTCACCACTTCAATACTCAATTCCCAAATTCAAAAGATCGTGAAATGCTTAATCCAGTTCTGATCCTTGTCCTTATCCTGATTATCGCAACAATCATTCTCCTTTTCCAACTTCCACCGGAGGAATCCGTTTATTTCTACTATGCTTTAGGGATTATTGTATTTATAATCCTCCCGTGTCTTTATATTGCTATATGCACTGATATCCACGGTTTGTAATTTCGGTGTTGTTGTTGGGCTTTATATTTTCTCTTATATTTTGAAGCTCTTTGCCTTTTTATTATCCTCCCGACCTCTAGTAAAGCGAGTAATGGTCCAGAATTCGTAAGTATGGAATTTTGAATAAACATCGTGTTCTAAATAAGAACTAATGTATTAGCACGATTTGATTTATCAAATTACCAGAATCACTGAGAATAGAACTACCAAGAAAATACTTTCTTGATATGTTCAGAAGTTAAGCATAATGAGAGAGTTATGTAACATGGCACGTGATGACGTTAGGATCTGTGAATCATCACGTCCCATTAGAAACTCATCATAACTTACTGTAATATAATCACGTTGATCAAGTGTCATTATATTATACTAACTCATGCATCAGTTCCTAACATTACTTCAATAACATTCATATTTTAAGCTCGAAAGTTTACAGAATTTAGAAACTAACAGTTTCTATATGATGTAATACTGATAGCACGAAGAGATTAATGATTTCAGATAAGAATAGTTATAAAAATATCTCTAAAAATATGGAGGATATTTATAATGAAAGATACGATAATATCTCGGAATATCTAAGATCAGCGGATGATAGAAACTATTATCTGCAAGGGTCTAGAGTAAGAAGCAAGATATTCATTAAAGACTTTAGCAGACATTGAATCGTTCGGATTCTTTGAAGTCAAACTTATTCTTTGTGATTTGTCCACGGCTTTCTTCCTAGTTTCGCATAATCTGCTTTTCGGTACTAAATTTTCTATTGAATGTTTCCAATATAACGATACACAGAAAGCACAAAGAGGTATATAATTTCGGACGAGAATATTTATGAAAATATCCTCAGAAATATCGAAGATATTGATGATGATATTTTGGAATTTCTAAGTTCGATGGTTGATGGAGAAAGATTTTCCGCAAGATTTTAACATGACTTCGGAGCAAGATAATCTCTAAAGATTTCAACGGATCCAGAATTACCTGAATTCTTTGAATATAGGGTTTGGTTCTTGTATTTGTCCTTGGTCTCCTTCATGGGTAGCTCAATCTGTTTTTCAATACCCAATTTTCTATCGAGCGTTCCTAACACTCCTTTCTTTATCATTAAACTTTTGGCCGTTTAGACCATCTACCATTTTCTTCTGTTTTCTCTGCATTTAATGCTATGATATCTGAATCATTGGTTATTAATCCGAGGTGTTTTCAGGAGAATTGTGTTTTTAGATGATTAAACGCTGATGGTAATATGGTGGAATATGAAAAGTTCTCTGGTAACAATAAAAGAGCACGCGTATATATCAACGTTATAATAAGGTTGTTTCGTACGAAAAGTCAAAGTTGACTTGCTGGAGCTGTGACAAAATTTGCTATTTTGAAGAAGAACTGCAAAGTTATTTTTGGGTAATAATAACACTAAAGAAATTAGCACAGTTATGTGTTAAACGTTTACTCAGTTTCTGAGAGTTTTTCAAGTGCATCACTATATGCATAAATCTTTTCTTCCGTAGATGAAGTGCGGTTGGTTCATCCCATCGATTGAGGCATTTTCAAGAATCATGAAAGGTTTGAACGCAGATTGTAATCGTCAAGATACAAATGAGGTTTAAGGTGAAATAAAGTGGCAAACTTGAAGACTTGTTTAGTTTCATATGTTATAATCAACATTTTAATTTATTTTAATTGTTTGATGTTGTTAGTCCACAGTCGATAGTCTACAGTTGACAGTCCAATAATTCATATATATATTTTAATATATAATATTCGAATTAATTAATACGTGTCGTGACCCGTATACATCTCAGACTCGATCACAACTCAAACTATATATATTATTGTAGAATCAACCTCAACCCTGTATAGAGAACTCGATCATTACTGCATATAGAGTGTCTATGGTGATTCCAAATAATATATATAGATGCGTCGATATGATGTGTCAAAACCTTGAATACGTGTCCCGATATTTAAAGTGCGTAAAATAAATAACAGAAATTAAATAACGATAAATAAAGTGCGTAAAGTAATTAACAGATATTAAATAACAATAAATAAAATTGCGGGAATTAAATTACGATAAAATAAATTGCGATAATTAAATTGCATAAATAAAATGTAATACGGAATTAACAGTTAGCTAGGAACAGTTAGCTAGAATTTTGTTAGCGTGGTTTCTTAATAAAATTTAATATTGTTAATTAATCTGTTTCTAATCACGTTTTATTGTGTCCATTATTTCTTCATTATGCCACTTGTTGGATTCTGATAAATCAAAATTCAAATATGAAATTGAATGAAAAGGGTTATTCTGCGGTGAACGGATACGTATATCGGTGGATGTAAATAGGATAGTATATGACTGTTGAAACAGATTCGAAGAACGTACAATGTAACTTATTAATGTGAAATTTAAATATTCCTCGGGTATTACCTACCCGTTAAAATATTTTCATCATTAACAGTTTGTATAAGAGAATTTTTAATTACAATCTTTATGAAAACATATATACATATACATTTTCTTCAGATGTATTCATGGATTTAATGAGTTAATATGATATTAAACTCATTCGCTTTTCGGTTGGAACTAGAATAAATAATCTCTAAAACTTTAGAGATTACATATTTGCCATGTCGAACGAAGAAAAATGAGGTAGAACAATATGTAGAACGAAGATCATACTCAAAGTACAGATGATGATATTGAGGCATGGATTGTTGATGGTACTGATGCTGTTATTTATGGTACTACTGGTGCTGGTGATGTTGCTGAAGTTGGTACGTTTTGCACCATATTTTCCAAGGTTACAACTCGGGCTCGAAGCTCGTTGACTTATTACTCCAGAATGATTGTCGGTAGGAATGAGCGAATGAATAAATTTTTAGAATTTTGAAATCATAATATCATTGCGTGGTATCCTGGAAATAAGTGTGAAAACGGTGTTTCGGACAGGTTCGCCGGTAAGTGCTTCAGGTTCTTCACAAAGAGGTGAATTTGGTTGATGGAAAGGATCGCCTTCTTCGCGTCTCCATGGATTAAGTCGACTATGAATCCATCAGATGAATTGAGGATGGCTAATTGGTTGATTCATGCCGATGACGCTGTTTTCGGAGCTTAGGTGAACATCTATGTCGGAATAGCTGTCGGAATAACTATCAGAATAGCTATTGGAATTTGAGGGACTCAAACTGGTTGCAGGATTCATCTCGTACGATCAGATGAAGGATTTTCGATAAGAAATAGATTATAGGATGTAGATTAGTACCCTGCAATACATAATTTACATATGCATATATAATACTAAAATCCCATAAGTTACGGGGGAATCCACGGAAGTTGTCAGGCAAGGTTACAGTAACAGATACGCTAAGGTATGAAGTAGCAGATACGCTAAGATATGAATTTTGTCTATACACTATTCATGCAATCAATACAGTAAGATGTGTCTAGCCTAAGAATGATAAGCAGATGATTTCCTAAGGATGATAAACAGATGATTTTCGACAAAAATGATAAGCAAAACTTTTGACATGCAAACACGGTCGAAGTCCAGACTTTCTAATGCATCCTAACGACTATCAGTTAGACACACTAATGCAAGACCTGGTTCACTAAGACCACCGCTCTGATACCAACTGAAAGGACCCGTCCTAATCTATCCGGATGAAGTCCATATCGATTATAAACGATTCACAACAATTGATTACATCGCGAGGTACTTGACCTCTATATGATACATTTTACAAACATTGCATTCGTTTTGAAAAGACAATCTTTCATTGCATCTAAAGTTGACGACATGCATATCATTTCATAATATATCTTACTATAATTGATTAAATAATAATCTTGATGAACTCAACGACTCGAATGCAACGTCTTTTGAAATATGCCATGAATGACTCCAAGTAATATTTCTAGAATGAGTAAATGCACAGCGGAAGACTTCTTTCGTACTTGAGAATAAACATGCTTTAAAGTGTCAACCAAAAGGTTGGTGAGTTCATTTGTTTAACATAAACAATCATTTCATAATTTTTAATAGACCACAAGATTTCTTATTTCCATTTCTCTTAAACATACGTCCCATGCATAGGGACAAAAATATCATTCATATGGATTGAACACCTGGTAACCGACCTTAACAATATGCATATAAGAATATCCCCATCATTTCGGGATCCTCCTTCGGACATGATATAAAATTTCGAAGTACTAAAGCATCCGGTACTTTGGATGGGGCTTGTTGGGCCCGATAGATCTATCTTTAGAGTTCGCGTCAATTAGGGTGTCTGTTCCCTAATTCTTAGATTGCCAGACTTAATAAATAGGGGCATATTCGGTTTAATAATTCAACCATAGAATGTAGTTTCGATTACTTGTGTCTATTTCGTAAAACAGTTATAAAAGTTGCGCATGTATTCTCAGCCCAAAAATATAAAGGGTAAAAAGGTAAATGAAACTCACCTAATGTATTTTGTAGTAAAAATACATATGACGACATTAGACCAACTGAACAATGCAGGGTTGTCCTCGGATTCACGAACCTATATTAGTTATATATATTAAAACACATA
Organism: Rutidosis leptorrhynchoides; assembly: GCF_046630445.1. Classification (NCBI taxonomy): domain Eukaryota; kingdom Viridiplantae; phylum Streptophyta; class Magnoliopsida; order Asterales; family Asteraceae; genus Rutidosis; species Rutidosis leptorrhynchoides. The sequence continues at coordinate 209,816,122 of NC_092340.1, forward strand.
ATAATATTTAAACAAGTTTATGTATATATTACATTAATAATTAAGTTGTATTTATTTTATATATTTTAAGTAGTTAATATTTATTCCCATAATACATTTATTGTTATTAATATAGTAATTATTTATTAAAGTAGTTTAATAAAATGGAAATTTATTTTAGAGTTCATATATATATATATATATATATATATATATATATATTAATATATTTTATATATAGATTAATTAATATCATTTTAAAAATAAAAAATATAGTAATATGTAATATTATTATACTTGTGTTGTATTTTTGTAAAATAATATTTATTTGTAATAATAACAATAATTATGATAATAATAATAATAATAATGATAATAATAATAATAATAATAATAATAATAATAATAATAATAATAATAATAATAATAATAATAATAATAATAATAAAATTACTACCTCACAAGATTATGCTCCAAAAATAAATAAATGCCCTAGCTGAGACTCGAACCCGTGACTTCTCGCTTAAGCACCCACACCCTAACCATTGCTCTACTGGTACTTTCTTGTAATCTGACACGATTTATTATTTATTATCTATGAAGCTGTTTATATTAACTTCATTATCATCCTTGATTATAATTATTATCATCATCATTTCTAATTAACTTGACTTCCAGCCCAAACAGGTAAACTGAAGCATAACGGCCCAACAAAGAAACAATATTTGGCCCAACATAAACTCGGCTCAACTATTAATCTAATTAAAACCCATCTAACGATTTAATAAGCCCAACAGCTTCTTTTAATACTAAAAAGAATATTGTAGTGGCCTAGGTTTGAACTCAGGACCTCTCGTTCCCCACCAACACTCATACACCATTCAGCTGTCTTTGATTTTCTGATTTTAATCCTAAACTAATTCCTATATCCCATCATCTTATCGATCATCATCATCTTAAATGTTATCATCTTCTTCATCTTCGTAACATTATCATCATTATTTCAGTATCATCTTCTCAACACCACAATCATCCTTATTTAACAACATCCCCGTTTACTTCTATCATTATCATCATTAATAATCATTTAACATCATCCATCAACCTTTATTCATTCCATAAAATAAAAAAATTTATAAAACCCCGTAATTAATACTCCGTATCATGTTATCATCGCTTAGGACTTCTATAAATATTTAAATCACAAAGTTAAACTCTTCTGACCGCATGGCTAAAAAAAAATAAACCAGGGAACGTACAAAATATAAGCGTTGAAGCACATGTACAAGTCCTCCTTATATCAGGATATTATCCCAAAACTACCAATTGTATCCGGACCCATTTCTGGGTGCCCAATACCTTCTTGATGTCGTGACTGTGTGAAGAAAACAGAAACAAAATATTAATGGCAATAGTAACGTGCAGGTGGTTGTGGGTGGCAGTCCTTGGTGATGGAAAGTGGTGGTAACGGAGGTCGATGGTGATGATATTGAAATAAGGTGGTGGTGGTTCGTGAGAGGTGAAGACGACTCATAGTTTGAAGAAGAGAGGGAGAGGTGATGATGGAAGGTGCCGGAGGTGGTGCTCCGGTGGTGACAATGGTGGCGGGTGTGATATTGGAGGAGAAGAAGGTTAAAGGTGGTGTTGGTGTTAGATGAAAGTGATGGTGATCTCGACTAGAAAAAGGGGATACAAACATGGTGATGGTGATTGATCAAAACAAGAAACAAATGGGCTTATTTCGGTTTGTCAACGGAAATAAAAGTTAGAGTGATCGGATAATATGGTGATGAATATCGTGAATGGTGGAGGAGAAGGGCGGTGCTTGATTGTTGAAGTGGTGCTTCTCGGACGTACAAGAGTGAAAAGAAAAATAAAATGATAAATTGGTTATGATTGATCATACTTGTAAGTATGTATATATATCAGATTAGATATTAGAAAGTGAAAGGAAACAGAAAACATTATAATATTAAAAGGGGAATAGTAATCTTAAACAAATATCATACACAGTTAGCAGCCGGACCCTATTGAGCTTTTAAATTAGGGAGTATTATATCGTGCTCCTTTGCTAAACAGTTATGGATAAGTTTAATTCAGAAAAGTCACAAATTTTTATCTTAAGTTTCTTTAATTATTCCAGTCATTGATGTATAAAACTGGTCATTAATTTATTAAATAATAATTACATCAACTGTCCCTCTCAATTATGGGTAAAATGTAGTGACCCGAACTTTTCCATGTTTATATATATTAATTGAGATTGATATTTACATGATTAAATGTTTCCAACATGTTAAGCAATCAAACTTGTTAAGACTTGATTAATTGAAATATGTTTCATATAGACAATTGACCACCCAAGTTGACCGGTGATTCACGAACGTTAAAACTTGTAAAAACTATATGATGACATATATATGGATATATATATATAGTTAACATGATACTATGATAAGTAAACATATCATTAAGTATATTAACAATGAACTACATATGTAAAAACAAGACTACTAACTTAATGATTTTTAAACGAGACATATATGTAATGATTATCGTTGTAAAGACATTTAATGTATATATATCATATTAAGAGATATTCATACATGATAATATCATGATAATATAATAATTTAAAATCTCATTTGATATTATAAACATTGGGTTAACAACATTTAACAAGATCGTTAACCTAAAGGTTTCAAAACAACACTTACATGTAAGACTAACGATGACTTAACGACTCAGTTAAAATGTATATACATGTAGTGTTTTAATATGTATTTATACACTTTTGAAAGACTTAAATACACTTATCAAAATACTTCTACTTAACAAAAATGCTTACAATTACATCCTCGTTCAGTTTCATCAATAATTCTACTCGTATGCACCCGTATTCGTACTCGTACAATACACCGCTTTTAGATGTATGTACTATTGGTATATACACTCCAATGATCAGCTCTTAGCAGCCCATGTGAGTCACCTAACACATGTGGGAACCATCATTTGGCAACTAGCATGAAATATCTCATAAAATTACAAAAATATGAGTAATCATTCATGACTTATTTACATGAAAACAAAATTACATATCCTTTATATCTAATCCATACACCAACGACCAAAAACACCTACAAACACTTTCATTCTTCAATTTTCTTCATCTAATTGATCTCTCTCAAGTTCTATCTTCAAGTTCTAAGTGTTCTTCATATATTCTACAAGTTCTAGTTACATAAAATCAAGAATACTTTCAAGTTTGCTAGCTCACTTCCAATCTTGTAAGGTGATCATCCAACCTCAAGAAATCTTTGTTTCTTACAGTAGGTTATCATTCTAATACAAGGTAATAATCATATTCAAACTTTGGTTCAATTTCTATAACTATAACAATCTTATTTCAAGTGATGATCTTACTTGAACTTGTTTTCGTGTCATGATTCTGCTTCAAGAACTTCGAGCCATCCAAGGATCCGTTGAAGCTAGATCCATTTTTCTCTTTTCCAGTAGGTTTATCCAAGGAACTTAAGGTAGTAATGATGTTTATAACATCATTCGATTCATACATATAAAGCTATCTTATTCGAAGGTTTAAACTTGTAATCACTAGAACATAGTTTAGTTAATTCTAAACTTGTTCGCAAACAAAAGTTAATCCTTCTAATTTGACTTTTAAAATCAACTAAACACATGTTCTATATCTATATGATATGCTAACTTAATGATTTAAAACCTGGAGACACGAAAAACACCGTAAAACCGGATTTACGCCGTCGTAGTAACACCGCGGGCTATTTTGGGTTAGTTAATTAAAAACAATGATAAACTTTGTTTTAAAAGTTGTTATTCTGAGAAAATGATTTTTATTATGAACATGAAACTATATCCAAAAATTATGGTTAAACTCAAAGTGGAAGTATGTTTTCTAAAATGGTCATCTAGATGTCGTTCTTTCGACTGAAATGACTACCTTTACAAAAACGACTTGTAACTTATTTTTCCGACTATAAACCTATACTTTTTCTGTTTAGATTCATAAAATAGAGTTCAATATGAAACCATAGCAATTTGATTCACTCAAAATGGATTTAAAATGAAGAAGTTATGGGTAAAACAAGATTGGATAATTTTTCTCATTTTAGCTACGTGAAAATTGGTAACAAATCTATTCCAACCATAACTTAATCAACTTGTATTGTATATTATGTAATCTTGAGATACCATAGACACGTATACAATGTTTCGACCTATCATGTCGACACATCTATATATATTTCGGAACAACCATAGACACTCTATATGTGAATGTTGGAGTTAGCTATACAGGGTTGAGGTTGATTCCAAAATATATATAGTTTGAGTTGTGATCAATACTGAGATACGTATACACTGGGTCGTGGATTGATTCAAGATAATATTTATCGATTTATTTCTGTACATCTAACTGTGGACAACTAGTTGTAGGTTACTAACGAGGACAGCTGACTTAATAAACTTAAAACATCAAAATATATTAAAAGTGTTGTAAATATATTTTGAACATACTTTGATATATATGTATATATTGTTATAGGTTCGTGAATCAACCAGTGGCCAAGTCTTACTTCCCGACGAAGTAAAAATCTGTGAAAGTGAGTTATAGTCCCACTTTTAAAATCTAATATTTTTGGGATGAGAATACATGCAGGTTTTATAAATGATTTACAAAATAGACACAAGTACGTGAAACTACATTCTATGGTTGAATTATCGAAATCGAATATGCCCCTTTTTATTAAGTCTGGTAATCTAAGAATTAGGGAACATACACCCTAATTGACGCGAATCCTAAAGATAGATCTATTGTGTAGTGACCCGAACTTTTCCATGTTTATATATATTAATTGAGATTGATATTTACATGATTAAATGTTTCCAACATGTTAACCAATCAAACTTGTTAAGACTTGATTAATTGAAATATGTTTCATATAGACAATTGACCACCCAAGTTGATCGGTGATTCACGAACGTTAAAACTTGTAAAAACTATATGATGACATATATATGGATATATATATATAGTTAACATGATACTATGATAAGTAAATATATCATTAAGTATATTAACAATGAACTACATATGTAAAAACAAGACTACTAACTTAATGATTTTTAAACGAGACATATATGTAACGATTATCGTTGTAAAGACATTTAATGTATATATATCATATTAAGAGATATTCATACATGATAATATCATGATAATATAATAATTTAAAATCTCATTTGATATTATAAACATTGGGTTAACAACATTTAACAAGATCGTTAACCTAAAGGTTTCAAAACAACACTTACATGTAACGACTAACGATGACTTAACGACTCAGTTAAAATGTATATACATGTAGTGTTTTAATATGTATTTATACACTTTTGAAAGACTTCAATACACTTATCAAAATACTTCTACTTAACAAAAATGCTTACAATTACATCCTCGTTCAGTTTCATCAACAATTCTACTCGTATGCACCCGTATTCGTACTCGTACAATACACAGCTTTTAGATGTATGTACTATTGGTATATACACTCCAATGATCAGCTCTTAGCAGCCCATGTGAGTCACCTAACACATGTGGGAACCATCATTTGGCAACTAGCATGAAATATCTCATAAAATTACAAAAATATGAGTAATCATTCATGACTTATTTACATGAAAACAAAATTACATATCCTTTATATCTAATCCATACACCAACGACCAAAAACACCTACAAACACTTTCATTCTTCAATTTTCTTCATCTAATTGATCTCTCTCAAGTTCTATCTTCAAGTTCTAAGTGTTCTTCATAAATTCCAAAAGTTCTAGTTTCATAAAATCAAGAATATTTTCAAGTTTGCTAGCTCACTTCCAATCTTGTAAGGTGATCATCCAACCTCAAGAAATCTTTGTTTCTTACAGTAGCTGAAAGGACCGGTCCTAATCCTCCCGGACGTAGTCTTCAACAGTTGGTCCCATTGCGCTAATCGACTCCAAATAATATTTTTAACATGAGCAAATGCACAGCGGAAGACTTAATTCGTACCTGAGAATAACATGCTTTAAAAGTCAACATAAAGTTGGTGAGATATATAGGTTTGATGCTAGCAGCGATATAATAACCATGGACCACAAGATTTCATATATAAAAAAAAAAAATAATACACTCGCAATTGTATAAAATCATTCTGCTTATGTTGAGGCCTCAGTAACCAACCTTAACAATAATATAATAAATCATCTTCGCAAAGATGGATATGTACACTCGCAAGTGTATAAATAATCCTCGAAGTACTAAACATCCGCCCACTAGTTCTTATGTCTAGTGCAGCCTACTGGATGGGGGTGTTAAACCCGATAGATCTATCTTTAGGATTCGCGCTTACATGCTATTATAACATATAACTAAATTACCTAGCACATCAATCCGCAGAATATCATTTTTAATCACTTGTGTCCATAACGTAAATCATTTATAAAAACAGCGCATGTATTCTCAGCCCAAAATATTTAAAGTTTAAAAGGGACTATATACTCACCGTATTGTATTTTGTAGTAAAAATACATATAACATCATTGAACAAGTATAGGGTTGGCCTCAGATTCACGAACCTATATCATTTGAATATCTATTAACTCAGATAATAACATCTAATCAAGTTTGTATATTAAAATTTATTAATAAATAACTTAGTTACGTCTAATTAGATATTTTAAATAAATACTTAAAAAAAATATATTAGATTCATATTAAAGTGTTTTAGAAAAGGGAAAAAAAAAATATATATATATATATATATATATATATATATATATATACATAATGTAGTAAAGTGTATATATATGGTTATATCAAAATATTATTATATTTTTATATGTAACTTAAATAATAATAATATTTTAGTTTTAAAATATTAGTAGGTATTATGACATATATAATGAATATAGTTTTATAAAAACGTTATTTGTTTGTTAATAAATAATGATAATAGTAATACTATTTCTAATAATAATAATACCTTAAAAAGATATTAAATATGTCAAAGAACGGGCTCGAACCCGTGACCTCTCAAACCCCAACCACACCCTTCAACCATCCCTCCGTCTTCTCATTTATGTTTTAATTCGACTGCTATTAATATTTATCCCGTTACTTTCTGCTTTCATTTTCTTCATTAACGTCTTGGGCCTAAATAAAACTCAACCCAACAATTTAATTCCGGCCCAACAGGAACACGGGAGCCCACATATAGTATTCGGTCCAGATAGGGAACACGGCATGGAATTCGGCTTTTGTGCAAATCAAATAACGGAATCTCCGATGCATAATTATTTATTATATATTTCTTTTTTTTTTCTTTTTTTTTTTTTCGATCCACTTAGCAAATGAATTTTCACACTCAACAATAGATTCCATGCACTACTAACTGTCGGCCTTTAATGCAAAAGTGGTTCCACTAGTATTACATTATTAATCCACTAATCATATTATAAGATAGATAGTTAGCTGAGGACTTTTCGATGGGAACAAACACGAAGGGAAAAAAAAAACGTAAGTATTTGTCTTCCCCTTTACAGCTCATGACATATTCATATATTAACTCCATATCTCACTTCATCAAATACAAACAGAAAACTGAAGCAAATAGAGGGTATTTCGTTGTGGTTTTGTGGTGGTTGCAAACCGAAACCATGGTGATGGAGGTGGTCTCGTTGAATATGAAGAGAAAGCAAACGGGGTTGTGATGGTGGTTTAGTGGAGTCGGGTTTACAACAAAAGTAAAGGTCGATCGTGGTGGTGGTTATTGGTTATGGTTCATGAAGAAGAAAGACCGAGAAAGGTGGTGACGGTTGATGATGAGGTTAGATGGTGGTTCGTTGGCGATTACAAATAAGAGGGAGAGAGAGACGATGGGGTGTGGGTGTTATTCATGGTTGATGAAGGTGAAGGTTTCATGTTGAAGACGGTAATGGTGTCGTGGTGATGTTGGGTGATAGTAATGGCGGATCATGGTTCACGATCATATACATAATCTTAAAAAAATAAGTAGGTTTGGAGTGGCATTAGCGTGGTCGTATTACATGGGTTTCGTTGTGGTTTTCGTGGGTTTACAACTAACTAGAATGCGGAAGAAACAAGAGGTAGTGATGTATATGAGATGGTGAAGGTGGTGGCGGTTGGTGGTAGCCGAATGGTGAAATGGTTGGGGTGTGGTGGTTGTCGAATACTTGAACAAGATCAAGAGAAGGAGTTAGATTGAATTAGAGAACTTAAATAAAGATGGGTTGTTTGATAAACAAGGATTAGTATACTAGCAATCCTATTTACTCACGGGAAAAAAAATATAAATGTGCAAGTGGATATTGATAGTTGATACTTTATATCAATTCGTTTCATTAAACAACAGTAACTGGTCTTGTTTTGTAGTTCCAGTTACCCAACACTAAATATTCTGTTAGTACTAAAAATCTAATCAAATTCACTAATTCTTGTTTGTTTTTGAAACACAAAGAATCGAATTGTACAGGATAGTTGACAAAATCAGAAAACGATTGAGAACAGAAATATGCATAAAGTTTTATTTATTTATATATAATCTGTATGTTTATATAATTCAGTATTTATAAATGTAAATATATATATATATATATATATTTTATAAATTTGGTAAAATATATCTGTGTTATATATATCTACTTTCTTACTTTTGATAATTATCAAATAATATTGCTAATAGTAATAATAGTATTATTGTTGATAACTAGTATAATAAATGGTAAATAATAATATAAAAAAAAATGAAATTTTAATACTTTAGTTAATGTTAAATAAAAAAAAAATAACAATAACAATTTTATTAATGATACTTATAATAATACTAATTATAATAATTTTAATGTTATCAATTAATAAGTATATAACGTATATACACATAAATGTTCGTGAATCGTCAGTCATGGTCAAAAGGTAACTCATTACCTAAATATAGATTTCAAACTTTCTAGACTCAAAATTACAGTTTTTGCTTATCGTGTCGGAAACATGTAAAGTTTATGGTTTAAATTTGGTCGGAAATTTCCGGGTCGTTACAGTACCCACCCGTTAAAGAAATTTCGTCCTCGAAATTTGGTAGAGGTTGTCATAATTAACAATAGGAATGTTTTCATGACGAATATGAGGTAATAACGGAGTTTTATCATTATTGATAGGTATAGATAAAACATTTCGATTATGTGAAGCGTACGAGCGAAGCTATCACAAAAGAGTGAAATGAGTAAATATGGAACCGTTTTAACTGATGACGTGGTTATGATTGATTTCCAGAATTTAAGGGATTTAAAGAAAATCTTATGTAATAAGATTTGGTTTTTCGACGATTTAGGAAACAGGATCTCCTTTGATTTAATGGGGCGAATCTGTTTTGATTTTCTTTGTCGGATATTTCACTATAAATTTACCCTCTTCGTTTCCTTATTTCCATATCCTACATCTTTTACTCTTTCTCCTTAATTCCTACTTTAAAATATTCGCCGATATGCTCCATCCAATCCTGATTCTTATTATTCTTCTAACTTTCACATCTGTCATTCTTCTTTTTCATCTACCACCAGAAGAATCTATTTACTTTTATGATTTCCTTAGAATTATAATGTTTCTAATTCTCCCGTGTTTTTACGTTGCAATACGTATTGATATACACGGTTTGAAATTTCTAGGTGGTTATTGGGTCTTATATCTTTCCTTATATTTCGATGTTCCTACTTCTGTCTTCTATAATCATTGTCATCTAAAATTAATGATTTCTCTTATTTGCTGCGATCTATACCCCAAATTTTTATTTCTACGCTTCATTCTTTCGTTTCCTCTTCTTACGGTTAAGCGTCTCTTTTAATGGTCCGGAATTTGTAGGTATGAGATTTAGGATGAGCATAGCTAATGCTCTAAGAAAGAAATGGTATTGGTAAAATTTTGATTTGTTAAATTACCAGAATACCCTGAAAAAGATGGAACTATCAAGATGATATATTCCTAATATGTTTGAAGATTGGATAGAGTGTAAGAGCCGTGTAACATGGCACAGTATGATGGTACTGTGAATCATCACTTTCCATTAGAAACTTAACATGAGTTACTGTAATATAATGAAGTTGATCAAGTTTCATTATATCATACTAATTCATGCATCAGTTCCCAACACTACTTCAAAACATTTTTATTTTAAACTCGAAGGTTTCAGAATTTAGAAACTAACACAATTTCTTTTATGTTGTAACGCAGATGTTACGGAGTGATAAATGATTTTGGATAAAGATAGTTGTGAAAATATCTCCAGGAATATGGAGAATATGTATAACGGAAGATATGAAGATATCTTATAATATTTAAGATAAGATGATGATGAAGAATATTATCTGAAAGGGTTTAGAATAAGAGTAGGGTTATTACTAACGATTTCGGCAGACACTGAATCATTTAAATTCTTTGAAGGCAGGTTCAGTCCTTGTATTTGTTCTTTGTTTCCTTCACAGTTAGCTCAATCCGTTTTCCAGTTCCAAACTTTCTCTTTTTCTGAGCTTTACCAACACACTGTACTTTATCATCAAACTGCTGACTATTAAAGTCGTTTACAGTTTTTGCTGCTTCATCAGCATTTCAAGAACTAGTTCATAGTCCAGGGTGTTTTTCAGAAACTTCACATTCAAAATATGAAGTTTTTAGGGATAGACGTTATAGGTATGACAGGAGAAGTTCTGCGAGATTTTCAAATTACAAATTGCGGGTTTTGTCAAGGAGACGACGAGCTGTTGGTACATTGAGAAGTCGAAGTGGATCCGTAACAAAATTGACTACTTTGAAAAGGAATCGCATAGTTGTTTTTGCTAATGAATGATAAGGAAATTTTGACGCGGATACGTTTTAACTATAACTTCGGTTTTTGAAAATTTTTCAGGTGCATAACTGTATGCATGAATCTCTCTTCCATAAACGAGGTGTGGCTGATTCAATTTCTCAATCGAAGTGTTCTCAAGAATCATGAAAGATTTGAACGCGAATTGTAATTGTCAAGATACGAATAAGGTTTAAGATAGAATCAAGTGGCAAACTTGAAGATTAGTTTAGTTTCATATGTTATAATCAATATTTTAATTCATTTTACTTGTCCATAGTTAACAGTCTATTAGTCCGATTGTCCAATGATCCAATAGTTCAACAGTTCAATATATTCATATATAATTTAATATACATAATTAATACGTATCGTGACCCGTGTACCGGTCTCAGTGTCAATCACAACTCAAAGTATATATATATTTTGGAATCAACTCCGACCCTGTATAGCCAACTCCCACCTTCACATATAGAGTGTCTATGGTTGTTCCGAAATATATATATAGATGGGCCGATATGATAAGTCGAAACCTTGCATACGTGTCCCGTTATTTAAAGTGCGTAAAATAAATAACAAAAATTAAATGACGATAAATAAAATTGCGAGAATGTAAATTGCGAAAATGTAAATTGCGATAAATAAAATGTTAATTAGTTAGCTAGGAACAGTTAGCCGGAACAGTTAGCGTGGAATCCTTAACAGATTTTTAATTAGTTAATTCGTCTGTTTCTAACAAATTTTATTTTGCCAATGTTTCTTCATTATGCCACTTGTTGAATTCGGATAGGTAAAAATCTAAATATGAAATTTAAATGGAAATGGTTAATCTGGGGTGAACGGATACATATTTCGGTAGTTTGTAAATAGAATAGCAATTGACCGTTGAATCAGATTCGAAGAATGTATAGTGTAACTTATTAATGTGAAATCTGTATATTTCTCGGGTACTACCCACCCGTTAAAATATTTTCATCATTAATAGTTTGTACAAAAGAATTTTTAATTACAATCTTTATGAAAATATACTTGCATATATATTTTCTTCAAATGTAAATCATAGATTTAATGAGTCAATAAAATATTAAACTCATCAGGTTTATTGTTAATACTAGATTACATAATCTCTAAAGCATTAGAGATTACTTAGTCACCATATTGAACGGAGGTAATGAGGTAGAATGGTACGTAAATCGAAGTTAATCGATGTAGAACAAAAATAAAGTGGATAGAGCGATACATAGAACGGTGATTATACTTGAGGTGTAATTTGTGACGTTGAGATTTACGACGTGGTTGTGGTTTGAGGGGGATAAGGATATCATTGACGTTGATGATGGTGATGATATTGATGGTGCTGGTACTGAAGATTGCGATGTTGATGTTACTGGAGGTACTGGTTATGCTTGTGATGACCCGGGAATTTCCGATCAAATTTAAACTTTAATCTTTATATGTTCCCGACACGATAAGCAAAAATCGGTAATGTTGAGTCTTGAATGTTTTGAAACTATATTCATGTAATCAAATACCTTTTGACCATGCCAAACGATTCACGAACAATTACGTGTAAATATATATATATATATATATATATATATACATGTGTGCTTATTAGACTGACATATATTATAAAACATTGAACGGATTAGTTGATATGAATATAGGTTATGAGATCTATGTTATGAACTGGGAAAGGTTATTAAGGTACTGAATGGATAAAACTTTACGTAAACGTATTTGTTCGATGTAAGTTTATCGACGAGATTAAAAGATAATATCAAATGATTGAGTTATCAGATACATTGAATTATGATAATTAGTCTCTGTATGAGGTCCACTTTGAATTAGGAAACCCTTACTTTTAACGGTATTCGGAATATTTGGAAAAGTGGTTACATGTAAGAACAAAAGTGTTATTATTAAGGATTAGACAGAAATTGGTGGAGGATTGAATATCCTAACATTTGATTGATCTATTTTCCATACGAACGAAAACGATTTGCGATATAAGAGAATCGGATTATTTGATTCATTAGATATTAAGAAAGTGTAAAGAAATTAAGCTAGACGTTGGCGCATATATGAAATTATATCAAATTAGGTTTGAAGTATAAACAGAACGTGTTAAAAGGATTTTCTAACGAATTTAAAATAAACTTAGAACTACTGTCAGTTGTGAAAAACTAAATATTATATTATCACATTAATATTTCCATTATACACGATACGTACGAGTTAATATTTTTAAATGAAAATATATATATATATTTTTCGAAGTGATAAATTTATAATACCAAGTTAGTCATAAAACGTTTTGATTTAAACTAATGTTATTAAAAATGTTTCGATAAATAACGAGACTATTAGTTATAAAAGGAAATGACCAAAATACTCAAAAGATTAAGTTACACTTTGAATGGGTTAGTTTTTAATTAATTTAAGTCTAGTTAATAATAAAGGTACATGTCACGAAACGTTTAATTTAAAATAAAATATTTTGATAAACAACGAGTCACTGATTTATAAAAGTAAATGACCACAACGCTCAATTTTATAAGTTACATTTTTTATAAGGTAATTTATTGATGAGTAAGTCAAATTTTTGATAAAGGTGCACGTCGCGTAACGTAAAAGGCTAGTTTTCTAAACGTACGAAAGTGCGCCCGAAAAACTGAAAGTGGTACATGAGTCGTGAGACCACGACGGTGTCATTTTTGTAAAAATTATATTTTTACCATGAGCGTAAATATAATATAATATTTAATTAATTCTAAAGATTAAATATAATAAATATTAAATAATATATATAAGTACATATAAAGTGTACGTGTGTAATGTTAAAAAAACGTGTGTCGGCAAGTAGTTTACATGGATACCAGCTGTGTTATAGTGTCATGTGAATGCATGAAGTAATAACATCATCCCTAATTGCTTATAAATGGAACGAATCGCGTTTTATATTTCATTCTTCACACTCGATCAATCACATAAATATATATATATATATTTATTATTATTATTATTATTATTATTAATATTAAGATTATTAATCTTATTATTATTAGTATTAGTATTATTAGGAGTGATATTATTAGTATTATACATAAAATATTACGACGAGGTCATGAGCGGGTCATTTCAAGACAAGTTTTATGAGTAGGATAGGGCTAAGGAAATTATGAGTTATGGCTATGGAGGTGATGGGTATGGTTCATGGGTATGCCCGTGAGGTCAATTTAGTGTTTGTCATCTCCGTTGCGTCTACGTACCTTTCCTACAATATTGAACCTCAATATTGATACGTGAGCACTCATAACTTAACTTTTATTTATCAATAGTGTATCCCTGACTAGTGCTCGAGAAAATAAAATTATGCATGCTTGTATATTTGATATTGCCCCTAGATAGGTTATGTTGAATCTTAAAGGTTGTTATACTAGGGATGGGATAAGATATAAGATATGCATGTCGTTGGAAAGCTAGTGAGAAATTAAGAACTTTTCCTTTAGATGACAAAGGGATCTGATGGACGGATTAGAAGTTATAGCCAATTGAAATTTCGTAAAAATGATTATTATTATTATCGTCGTTAATATCGTTGATCTAATTTTTAATCTAATTGCCAATATTATTATTATTATAATTATTATTATTATTATTAAGAATTGTTATTTTTATAGTTATCATCGTTAAAGTTATAATTAGTATTATTATTATTATCACATAAAATAGTTATTAGTATATTCATTATTATAATATTCAATATTACTAGTATTATTAAAAGTACCGTTGGTATAAAAACTATCAGTTATTCAAAAATTATCAATTTAATAGAAATGTCATTGTTATTATAAAATATCATTATTATTATCATTTTGAATAAAAATTATTACTTTAAAGTTAATATTAAAAATATCGTAAATATTAAAGATATCATAATTAGAATTATCATTTTTCAATAACATCATTGTTAGTAAATATAAATATTGATTGTTATAATTACAAAACAATACGACTTTTAATTATTATTATCAATGCTATTTTATCAAATAAAATTATCTCAATAGAATCTATCACAATATTTTTATGATATTAAATGAACTTTATAAATTTTATTACTTAAGATATATAAAAGTATACTTTAATATAAAATTTTATTTATTAATAAATAAATTATATTATTTACTCTAATAAATCTTTTTAAAAATATAAAACGACGATATTTAAACTATATATTAATCATGTATAGATTTTTAGAAATTATTTTGAGTCAAATTTACTTTTGTTGACTTTTGCATATTAGTCTCGAGCATTAGGATTGTGGTACACTATGACTTGACCTAATTTGTTAGACAAATATTGACCAACATATAAATATATATAATTAATTTAGGTTCGTGAATCCGAGGCCAACCTTGCACTTGTTCAATGACGTTATATGTATTTTTACTACGAAATACAGTATGGTGAGTTTCATTTGCCTTTTTACCCTTTATATTTTTGGGCTGAGAATACATGCGCAACTTTTATAAATGTTTTACGAAATAGACACAAGTACGTGAAACTACATTCTATGGTTGAATTATCGAAATCGAATATGCCCCTTTTTATTAAGTCTGGTAATCTAAGAATTAGGGAACAGACACCCTAATTGACGCGAATCCTAAAGATAGATCTATTGGGCCTAACAAACCCCATCCAAAGTACCGGATGCTTTAGTACTTCGAAATTTATATCATGTCCGAAGGAGGATCCCGGAATGATAGGGGATATTCTTATATGTATCTAGTTAATGTCGGTTACCAGGTGTTCACCATATGAATGATTATTTTTGTCTCTATGCATGGGACGTATATTTATGAGAACTGAAAATGAAATTCTTGTGGTCTATTAAAATGATGGAAATAAATGATTATGATAAACTAATGAACTCACCAACCTTTTGGTTGACACTTTAAAGCATGTTTATTCTCAGGTGTTAAAGAAACCTTCCGCTGTGCATTTGCTCATTTTAAAGATATTACTTGGAGTCTTTCATAGCATATTTTGAAGAACGTTGCATTCGAGTCATTGAGTTCATCAAAGATTATTATTAAATCAATTTATAGTTGGATAGTGGATATTATGAAATGGTATGCATGCCTGTCAATTTTCGATGTAAAGAAAGTTTTTCTTTTAAAAACGAATGCAATGTTTGTAAAATGTATCATATAGAGGTCAAATACCTCGCAATGTAATCAACTATTGTGAATCGTTTATAATGTATATGAACGGGTCCTTTCAGTTGGTATCAGAGCGGTGGTCTTAGCGAACCAGGTCTGCATTAGTGTGTCTAACTGATAAGTCGTTAGGATACATTAGTGAGTCTGGACTTCGACCGTGTCTGCATGTCAAAAGTTTTTGCTTATCATTTGTGTCAAAAATCACTTACTTATCATCCTTAAGACTAGACGCGTTTTCCTGCATTTATTACGTAATAGTGTATAGACGAATTCTTGTCTTAGCATATCTATTACTGTGAACTTTGACTGTCATTTTTCAAAGATTCCTCCGTAATTTATGGGATTTTGGTATTATATATACATATGTAAATTATGTATTGAATAATATCAAATCTAACTCCTATAATCTATTCCATACAAAAAAATTCATTTCCCTGATCAAACGAGATGGATCCCTCAACCAGTTCGAACTCCTGAGATTCCGACAGTTATGCCGATATGGAATTTCACTCAAGCTCCGAAAACAGTGTTACCGGAATGGATCAACCAATCAGCCATCATCTATTCTGGATGAAATAGGGATGGGTTCGTAGCCTCCTCAATTATTGGAGACAAGAAGAAGGTGATCCTTTCCACCCACTAAATTGCCCTATTGGCGATGAACCTGAAGCACTTACCGGCGAACCTGTTCGTGAAACCATTTTCTCTCTCATTTCCAGAGTATCTCGTCACGATTATATCCTACATCAAATCCTAGATTTTATTTATCCGCTCGTCCCAACCGACAATCATCCCGGTGTACTAGCAGAAGTTAACGAACTTCGTGCACGCGTGATGGCTTTGGAGCTTATGGTGCAAGGATTACAAACACCATCAGCAGCACTGGCAGCATAATCAGTACCGCCAATAACATCAACATCGCAAACCTCAATACTCTAGACATCAGCAGCATCACCGACATCAACGGTATCATCATCATTAACACCAACAGCACCATTACCATCATCAACAATCACATTCGCATCACACGCCTTAACATCATAATCTATACCTCGGATATCAACATCACACGCATCATAGATACCAAGGAGTACCAACAACAACAAACGATGAAGTATTGATTCATAACTTCATCTGAGGAATATTCTACGGCGATTATGTAATCTCTAAAGTCTTATAGATTATCTATTTCCACCCTAACCCTAAATCAGATGAGTGAACTAAAATGAGTCAAGGAAGAATCAAAACCCTAACAAGGATGGTGCGCGATTTACTTGTTATACAAGCATCACTGGCAATTACCGGAAGTATCATCAGCAGCAACAATACCGTTAGCATCACCAGTATAGTCAGTAACGTCAGCATCGTCAGAATCAGCAACACCTATGACATCACAAATCCCATCAGTTCAAGAATCACTGTGGAAATCGTTACCAATCAACAACGAATATGTTGTATCAACGAGTTATATAGTATTAACTCATTCCTTCTGAAGAATTATTATATGTTTTATATATATGAATTCTGGAATTATAATAAATCTTTTTGTACTAAGCTATTAAGTATGAATTGAAAAAGAGTAGATACTACTCGTTTAAATTCATATTACTAATATCTTATGATGTACATCCTTCATTAACAACTTAATCATCATTAACCACAATCTCTGTTTCAATCTAATGAACTCCGGTTCATAATAAATCAAGTGTATCATTCAATAACATGTTTGATTATACACTTTCATCTTCGATATACCCGAAATTTACGGGAAAACAATATTCGTATCTTGCGAAGTTAGCAAGAGTTCTATGAGCATCAGCATGATTCACTAAGGAAATACATATAAATATTGAAGCATTGATTACATTAGTGAAATACTCCGCAAAGATTATGTAATCTCTAATGTTTTAGAGAAAATTCATTTCTAATTCAATCCGAAAATCAAATGAGCTTAGTATGATATTAACTCATTGAATCTGTATTACATCTGAAGAAAATATACCCACATATATTTTCATAAAGGTTGTAATGAGAATTCTTGTTCAAAATATTATTTGTGAAATTTTTTTTTTAACGGGTAGGTAATACCCGAGAGATATATAAAATCACAATTAATATGTTACATTCTTCAATTCTGATTCAATAATCATCAACTAAACCAATATACATTCTTCTATAGAAATCAAAACAACCATACTCATTCGAATCTAATTACATATTCTGATTTTGGGAATTTCAGAATTCAACTCGAGATACAACCAAAATCATCACTCTTAGATCTTTACATTTTTCAAAGCTATACTTTGACTTCAAAACTGTGATAGAACATCACTTTTAATCGTAACACACAAGATGGATATGAAAAATCATTTGGATATTGCCTATGACAATCTGCAATTAAATCCCTTCAAAATTCTAGAAGACACATCAAATAATAAACAATTGAGATGATGATCCAACCACACGTTATCCGAAGTTTTGTACCTGAAAAACTCTCGAAACCAAAGTCATAATCTAACATGTACCTGCATCGAATTCTTCTAGCAAAAACAACATTTTGATTCCTTTTCAAAGTAGCCAATTTTGTCACAGCTCCAGCAAGTCAACTTCGATTTTTCAGTCGGACCAGTCTTATTATAACCCTGTTAGATACGTTGCCCTTTCGTCATTATTACTGGGGAATCTTTCATATTCCACCCTATTACCACCAGCGTTTAATCATCTAAAACACGATTCTTCTGAACCCACCTCGGATTGCTAACCAAAGATTCAGATATTAGCATTAAATGCAGAGGAAACATAAAAATGGTAGATGGTTTAAACGGTCAAAAGTTTGATGATAAAAGATAGTGAGTTGGTAAAGCTCAGAAAAAGAAAGGATTTGGTACTGAAAAACGGATTGAGCAAAGTATGAAGGAAGCCGTGGACAAATCACAGAGACTGAATCTGCCTTCAAAGGATCCAAATGATTCAGTGTCTGCTGAAACCGTTAGCAAATATCTTCTTCCTTATTCTAAACCTTTGCGGACAATATTCTTCATCATCGTCATATCTTAAACATTCTAAGATATCATCGTATCTTTCATTATAAATATCCTCGATATTTCTGAAGATATTTTCATAAGCATTCTTATCTAAAATCATTTATCTCTCCGTAATATCTGCAACATAAAAGAAACTGTGTTAGTTTCTAAATTCTAAAAAAATTCGAATATGAATGTTTTGAAGTAGTGTTGGGAACTGATGCATGAGTTAATATAATATAATTACACTTGATCAACGTAATTATATTACAGTAATTCATGCTAAGTTTCTAATGGATGTGATGATTCACAGAATATACCGTCATCATGTACCATTTACACGACTCTTACATTCTATTTAATCTCTAAACATATCAAGGAACTATTTCTTGATGATTCGGTCTTTTTCAGGGTATTCTGGTAATTTAACAAATCGGGATTTACCATTGCCCTTTCCTTCTTAGAACAATTACTATATTCCTACTGAAATCCATACATACGAATTCCGGACCATTACGAGAGCTATTTAATCGCAAGAAGAAGAAACGAAAGGACAAAGCTCCGGAATAGAAAATCGGGGTATAGACCGCAGCAAATCGAAGAGAGCCTTAACTATGGATGACGATGACTATAGAAGACAGAAGCAGGGACATCGAAATATAAGGGAAGGTGTAAAATATAACAACAACCCGGAAATTACAACCCATATATATAGATGCATATAGCAATATAAAGACATGGGAGAACTAGAAACACTATAAACCCAAGAGTATAGTAGAAGTAAATAGATTCTTCTGGTGGCAGATTAAAAAGAAGAATGACAGATATGCAAGTTAAGAGGATATCAAGGATCAGGATGGGATGGAGCATATTAACGAATACTTTAAAGTAGGAATTGAGAAAGAAAGAATAGAAGGTGTGAGTTGTAAGGAAATGGAGAGGGTGGATTTATAGAAAAAATTTTGACAGAGCAATCGAAGCAGATTATCGCGTTTAATCAAAGAAGATCTGAATCTCCTTAATTACCGAAGAATCAAATCTTAATATGAAGATTTTCTTCTAAATTCCTTAAATTCCGGAAATCAATCTTGACTACGACACCGGTTAAGTCAAACTTACTTTTATTCATTTTCACTCTTAAGTGATAGCTTCATTCGTGCTCTTCACAAAAACAAATCATTTTATCTATATTAATCAATGATGATAAAACTCTATTATCACCTCATATTCGTCATGAAAACATTCTTATAGTTAGCTATGACGACCTTGATCAAATTTCGGGACGAAATTTCTTTTAACGGGTAGGTAATGTGATGACCCGGGAATTTCCGATCAAATTTAAACTTTAATCTTTATATGTTCCCGACACGATAAGCAAAAATCGGTAATGTTGAGTCTTGAATGTTTTGAAACTATATTCATGTAATCAAATACCTTTTGACCATGCCAAACGATTCACGAACAATTACGTGTAAATATATATATATATATATATATATATATATATATATATATATATATATATATATATATATATATATACATGTGTGCTTATTAGATTGACATATATTATAAAACATTGAACGGATTAGTTGATATGAATATAGGTTATGAGATCTATGTTATGAACTGGGAAAGGTTATTAAGGTACTGAATGGATAAAACTTTACGTAAACGTATTTGTTCGATGTAAGTTTATCGACGAGATTAAAAGATAATATCAAATGATTGAGTTATCAGATACATTGAATTATGATAATTAGTCTCTGTATGAGGTCCACTTTGAATTAGGAAACCCTTACTTTTAACGGTATTCGGAATATTTGGAAAAGTGGTTACATGTAAGAACAAAAGTGTTATTATTAAGGATTAGACAGAAATTGGTGGAGGATTGAATATCCTAACATTTGATTGATCTATTTTCCATACGAACGAAAACGATTTGCGATATAAGAGAATCGGATTATTTGATTCATTAGATATTAAGAAAGTGTAAAGAAATTAAGCTAGACGTTGGCGCATATATGAAATTATATCAAATTAGGTTTGAAGTATAAACAGAACGTGTTAAAAGGATTTTCTAACGAATTTAAAATAAACTTAGAACTACTGTCAGTTGTGAAAAACTAAATATTATATTATCACATTAATATTTCCATTATACACGATACGTACGAGTTAATATTTTTAAATGAAAATATATATATATATTTTTCGAAGTGATAAATTTATAATACCAAGTTAGTCATAAAACGTTTTGATTTAAACTAATGTTATTAAAAATGTTTCGATAAATAACGAGACTATTAGTTATAAAAGGAAATGACCAAAATACTCAAAAGATTAAGTTACACTTTGAATGGGTTAGTTTTTAATTAATTTAAGTCTAGTTAATAATAAAGGTACATGTCACGAAACGTTTAATTTAAAATAAAATATTTTGATAAACAACGAGTCACTGATTTATAAAAGTAAATGACCACAACGCTCAATTTTATAAGTTACATTTTTTATAAGGTAATTTATTGATGAGTAAGTCAAATTTTTGATAAAGGTACACGTCGCGTAACGTAAAAGGCTAGTTTTCTAAACGTACGAAAGTGCGCCCGAAAAACTGAAAGTGGTACATGAGTCGTGAGACCACGACGGTGTCATTTTTGTAAAAATTATATTTTTACCATGAGCGTAAATATAATATAATATTTAATTAATTCTAAAGATTAAATATAATAAATATTAAATAATATATATAAGTACATATAAAGTGTACGTGTGTAATGTTAAAAAAACGTGTGTCGGCAAGTAGTTTACATGGATACCAGCTGTGTTATAGTGTCATGTGAATGCATGAAGTAATAACATCATCCCTAATTGCTTATAAATGGAACGAATCGCGTTTTATATTTCATTCTTCACACTCGATCAATCACATAAATATATATATATATATTTATTATTATTATTATTATTATTATTATTAATATTAAGATTATTAATCTTATTATTATTAGTATTAGTATTATTAGGAGTGATATTATTAGTATTATACATAAAATATTACGACGAGGTCATGAGCGGGTCATTTCAAGACAAGTTTTATGAGTAGGATAGGGCTAAGGAAATTATGAGTTATGGCTATGGAGGTGATGGGTATGGTTCATGGGTATGCCCGTGAGGTCAATTTAGTGTTTGTCATCTCCGTTGCGTCTACGTACCTTTCCTACAATATTGAACCTCAATATTGATACGTGAGCACTCATAACTTAACTTTTATTTATCAATAGTGTATCCCTGACTAGTGCTCGAGAAAATAAAATTATGCATGCTTGTATATTTGATATTGCCCCTAGATAGGTTATGTTGAATCTTAAAGGTTGTTATACTAGGGATGGGATAAGATATAAGATATGCATGTCGTTGGAAAGCTAGTGAGAAATTAAGAACTTTTCCTTTAGATGACAAAGGGATCTGATGGACGGATTAGAAGTTATAGCCAATTGAAATTTCGTAAAAATGATTATTATTATCGTCGTTAATATCGTTGATCTAATTTTTAATCTAATTGCCAATATTATTATTATTATAATTATTATTATTATTATTAAGAATTGTTATTTTTATAGTTATCATCGTTAAAGTTATAATTAGTATTATTATTATTATCACATAAAATAGTTATTAGTATATTCATTATTATAATATTCAATATTACTAGTATTATTAAAAGTACCGTTGGTATAAAAACTATCAGTTATTCAAAAATTATCAATTTAATAGAAATGTCATTGTTATTATAAAATATCATTATTATTATCATTTTGAATAAAAATTATTACTTTAAAGTTAATATTAAAAATATCGTAAATATTAAAGATATCATAATTAGAATTATCATTTTTCAATAACATCATTGTTAGTAAATATAAATATTGATTGTTATAATTACAAAACAATACGACTTTTAATTATTATTATCAATGCTATTTTATCAAATAAAATTATCTCAATAGAATCTATCACAATATTTTTATGATATTAAATGAACTTTATAAATTTTATTACTTAAGATATATAAAAGTATACTTTAATATAAAATTTTATTTATTAATAAATAAATTATATTATTTACTCTAATAAATCTTTTTAAAAATATAAAACGACGATATTTAAACTATATATTAATCATGTATAGATTTTTAGAAATTATTTTGAGTCAAATTTACTTTTGTTGACTTTTGCATATTAGTCTCGAGCATTAGGATTGTGGTACACTATGACTTGACCTAATTTGTTAGACAAATATTGACCAACATATAAATATATATAATTAATTTAGGTTCGTGAATCCGAGGCCAACCTTGCACTTGTTCAATGACGTTATATGTATTTTTACTACGAAATACAGTATGGTGAGTTTCATTTGCCTTTTTACCCTTTATATTTTTGGGCTGAGAATACATGCGCAACTTTTATAAATGTTTTACGAAATAGACACAAGTACGTGAAACTACATTCTATGGTTGAATTATCGAAATCGAATATGCCCCTTTTTATTAAGTCTGGTAATCTAAGAATTAGGGAACAGACACCCTAATTGACGCGAATCCTAAAGATAGATCTATTGGGCCTAACAAACCCCATCCAAAGTACCGGATGCTTTAGTACTTCGAAATTTATATCATGTCCGAAGGAGGATCCCGGAATGATAGGGGATATTCTTATATGTATCTAGTTAATGTCGGTTACCAGGTGTTCACCATATGAATGATTATTTTTGTCTCTATGCATGGGACGTATATTTATGAGAACTGAAAATGAAATTCTTGTGGTCTATTAAAATGATGGAAATAAATGATTATGATAAACTAATGAACTCACCAACCTTTTGGTCGACACTTTAAAGCATGTTTATTCTCAGGTGTTAAAGAAATCTTCCGCTGTGCATTTGCTCATTTTAAAGATATTACTTGGAGTCTTTCATAGCATATTTTGAAGAACGTTGCATTCGAGTCATTGAGTTCATCAAAGATTATTATTAAATCAATTTATAGTTGGATAGTGGATATTATGAAATGGTATGCATGCCTGTCAATTTTCGATGTAAAGAAAGTTTTTCTTTTAAAAACGAATGCAATGTTTGTAAAATGTATCATATAGAGGTCAAATACCTCGCAATGTAATCAACTATTGTGAATCGTTTATAATGTATATGAACGGGTCCTTTCAATGCTGCCGGTGCTGCCGCTGGTGTTTGTAACCTTCGCACCAGGTTCTCCAAAGCCGTCACTCGAGCGTGTTGTTCGTTAACTTCTGCTAGTACACCGGGATGATTGGCGGTCGAAGCGAGCGGATGAACAAGATTTGTGATATGGGATATTATGTAATCGTGACGAGATACTCTAGGAATGAGCGAGAAAATGGTGTTTCGAATAGGTTCGCCGGTAAGTGCTTCAGGTTCATCGCCAAGGAGTAATTGGATGGATGGAAAGGATCTTCAATGTGAAATGATTTCCGGATATCGAATGATATTCTAACTATGTAGAATATCTATATGTAATACTAAAGATTTCGTAGGCTAAAAAGGATGTTACGGCATCTATCAGGCAAATCTACAGATACGCCAAGATAGGAATTATCAGATACGCTAAGATATGAATTTTGTCTATACACTATCGATGCACTAAATGCAGTAGAGCGTGTCTAGACTTGAGAATGATAGGTAGGCAATTTCCTAAGGATGATAAGCAGATGATTTCCGACTAGAAATGATAAGCAAAACTTTTGACAGGCAGACACGGTCAAAGTCCAGACTCACTAATGTATCCTAACAACTACCAGTTAGACACACTAATACAAGGCCTGGTTCGCTAAGACCAACGCTCTGATACCAACTGAAAGGACCGGTCCTAATCCTCCCGGACGTAGTCTTCAACAGTTGGTCCCATTGCGCTAATCGACTCCAAATAATATTTTTAACATGAGCAAATGCACAGCGGAAGACTTAATTCGTACCTGAGAATAACATGCTTTAAAAGTCAACATAAAGTTGGTGAGATATATAGGTTTGATGCTAGCAGCGATATAATAACCATGGACCACAAGATTTCATATATATAAAAAAAAAATAATACACTCGCAATTGTATAAAATCATTCTGCTTATGTTGAGGCCTCAGTAACCAACCTTAACAATAATATAATAAATCATCTTCGCAAAGATGGATATGTACACTCGCAAGTGTATAAATAATCCTCGAAGTACTAAACATCCGCCCACTAGTTCTTATGTCTAGTGCAGCCTACTGGATGGGGGTGTTAAACCCGATAGATCTATCTTTAGGATTCGCGCTTACATGCTATTATAACATATAACTAAATTACCTAGCACATCAATCCGCAGAATATCATTTTTAATCACTTGTGTCCATAACGTAAATCATTTATAAAAATAGCGCATGTATTCTCAGCCCAAAATATTTAAAGTTTAAAAGGGACTATATACTCACCGTATTGTATTTTGTAGTAAAAATACATATAACATCATTGAACAAGTATAGGGTTGGCCTCAGATTCACGAACCTATATCATTTGAATATCTATTAACTCAGATAATAACATCTAATCAAGTTTGTATATTAAAATTTATTAATAAATAACTTAGTTACGTCTAATTAGATATTTTAAATAAATACTTAAAAAAAAATATATTAGATTCATATTAAAGTGTTTTAGAAAAGGGAAAAAATATATATATATATATATACATAATGTAGTAAAGTGTATATATATGGTTATATCAAAATATTATTATATTTTTATATGTAACTTAAATAATAATAATATTTTAGTTTTAAAATATTAGTAGGTATTATGACATATATAATGAATATAGTTTTATAAAAACGTTATTTGTTTGTTAATAAATAATGATAATAGTAATACTATTTCTAATAATAATAATACCTTAAAAAGATATTAAATATGTCAAAGAACGGGCTCGAACCCGTGACCTCTCAAACCCCAACCACACCCTTCAACCATCCCTCCGTCTTCTTATTTATGTTTTAATTCGACTGCTATTAATATTTATCCCGTTACTTTCTGCTTTCATTTTCTTCATTAACGTCTTGGGCCTAAATAAAACTCAACCCAACAATTTAATTCCGGCCCAACAGGAACACGGGAGCCCACATATAGTATTCGGTCCAGATAGGGAACACGGCATGGAATTCGGCTTTTGTGCAAATCAAATAACGGAATCTCCGATGCATAATTATTTATTATATATTTCTTTTTTTTTTCTTTTTTTTTTTTTTTTTTCGATCCACTTAGCAAATGAATTTTCACACTCAACAATAGATTCCATGCACTACTAACTGTCGGCCTTTAATGCAAAAGTGGTTCCACTAGTATTACATTATTAATCCACTAATCATATTATAAGATAGATAGTTAGCTGAGGACTTTTCGATGGGAACAAACACGAAGGGAAAAAAAAACGTAAGTATTTGTCTTCCCCTTTACAGCTCATGACATATTCATATATTAACTCCATATCTCACTTCATCAAATACAAACAGAAAACTGAAGCAAATAGAGGGTATTTCGTTGTGGTTTTGTGGTGGTTGCAAACCGAAACCATGGTGATGGAGGTGGTCTCGTTGAATATGAAGAGAAAGCATACGGGGTTGTGATGGTGGTTTAGTGGAGTCGGGTTTACAACAAAAGTAAAGGTCAATCGTGGTGGTGGTTATTGGTTATGGTTCATGAAGAAGAAAGACCGAGAAAGGTGGTGACGGTTGATGATGAGGTTAGATGGTGGTTCGTTGGAGATTACAAATAAGAGGGAGAGAGAGACGATGGGGTGTGGGTGTTATTCATGGTTGATGAAGGTGAAGGTTTCATGTTGAAGACGGTAATGGTGTCGTGGTGATGTTGGGTGATAGTAATGGCGGATCATGGTTCACGATCATATACATAATCTTAAAAAAATAAGTAGGTTTGGAGTGGCATTAGCGTGGTCGTATTACATGGGTTTCGTTGTGGTTTTCGTGGGTTTACAACTAACTAGAATGCGGAAGAAACAAGAGGTAGTGATGTATATGAGATGGTGAAGGTGGTGGCGGTTGGTGGTAGCCGAATGGTGAAATGGTTGGGGTGTGGTGGTTGTCGAATACTTGAACAAGATCAAGAGAAGGAGTTAGATTGAATTAGAGAACTTAAATAAAGATGGGTTGTTTGATAAACAAGGATTAGTATACTAACAATCCTATTTACTCACGGGAAAAAAAATATAAATGTGCAAGTGGATATTGATAGTTGATACTTTATATCAATTCGTTTCATTAAACAACAGTAATTGGTCTTGTTTTGTAGTTCCAGTTACCCAACACTAAATATTCTGTTAGTACTAAAAATCTAATCAAATTCACTAATTCTTGTTTGTTTTTGAAACACAAAGAATCGAATTGTACAGGATAGTTGACAAAATCAGAAAACGATTGAGAACAGAAATATGCATAAAGTTTTATTTATTTATATATAATCTGTATGTTTATATAATTCAGTATTTATAAATGTAAATATATATATATATATTTTATAAATTTGGTAAAATATATCTGTGTTATATATATCTACTTTCTTACTTTTGATAATTATCAAATAATATTGCTAATAGTAATAATAGTATTATTGTTGATAACTAGTATAATAAATGGTAAATAATAATATGAAAAAAAAATGAAATTTTAATACTTTAGTTAATGTTAAATAAAAAAAAATAACAATAACAATTTTATTAATGATACTTATAATAATACTAATTATAATAATTTTAATGTTATCAATTAATAAGTATATAACGTATATACACATAAATGTTCGTGAATCGTCAGTCATGGTCAAAAGGTAACTCATTACCTAAATATAGATTTCAAACTTTCTAGACTCAAAATTACAGTTTTTGCTTATCGTGTCGGAAACATGTAAAGTTTATGGTTTAAATTTGGTCGGAAATTTCCGGGTCGTTACAGTAGGTTATCATTCTAATACAAGGTAATAATCATTTTCAAACTTTGGTTCAATTTCTATAACTATAACAATCTTATCTCAAGTGATGATCTTACTTGAACTTGTTTTCGTGTCATGATTCTGCTTCAAGAACTTCGAGCCATCCAAGGATCCATTGAAGCTAGATCCATTTTTCTCTTTTCCAGTAGGTTTATCCAAGGAACTTAAGGTAGTAATGATGTTCATAACATCATTCGATTCATACATATAAAGCTATCTTATTCGAAGGTTTAAACTTGTAATCACTAGAACATAGTTTAGTTAATTCTAAACTTGTTCGCAAACAAAAGTTAATCCTTCTAACTTGACTTTTAAAATCAACTAAACACATGTTCTATATCTATATGATATGCTAATTTAATGATTTAAAACCTGGAAACACGAAAAACACCGTAAAACCGGATTTACGCCGTCGTAGTAACACCGCGGGCTGTTTTGGGTTAGTTAATTAAAAACTATGATAAACTTTGATTTAAAAGTTGTTATTCTGAGAAAATGATTTTTATTATGAACATGAAACTATATCCAAAAATTATGGTTAAACTCAAAGTGGAAGTATGTTTTCTAAAATGGTCATCTAGACGTCGTTCTTTCGACTGAAATGACTACCTTTACAAAAACGACTTGTAACTTATTTTTCTGACTATAAACCTATACTTTTTCTGTTTAGATTCATAAAATAGAGTTCAATATGAAACCATAGCAATTTGATTCACTCAAAACGGATTTAAAATGAAGAAGTTATGGGTAAAACAAGATTGGATAATTTTTCTCATTTTAGCTACGTGAAAATTGGTAACAAATCTATTCCAACCATAACTTAATCAACTTGTATTGTATATTATGTAATCTTGAGATACCATAGACACGTATACAATGTTTCGACCTATCATGTCGACACATCTATATATATTTCGGAACAACCATAGACACTCTATATGTGAATGTTGGAGTTAGCTATACAGGGTTGAGGTTGATTCCAAAATATATATAGTTTGAGTTGTGATCAATACTGAGATACGTATACACTGGGTCGTGGATTGATTCAAGATAATATTTATCGATTTATTTCTGTACATCTAACTGTGGACAACTAGTTGTAGGTTACTAACGAGGACAGCTGACTTAATAAACTTAAAACATCAAAATATATTAAAAGTGTTGTAAATATATTTTGAACATACTTTGATATATATGTATATATTGTTATAGGTTCGTGAATCAACCAGTGGCCAAGTCTTACTTCCCGACGAAGTAAAAATCTGTGAAAGTGAGTTATAGTCCCACTTTTAAAATCTAATATTTTTGGGATGAGAATACATGCAGGTTTTATAAATGATTTACAAAATAGACACAAGTACGTGAAACTACATTCTATGGTTGAATTATCGAAATCGAATATGCCCCTTTTTATTAAGTCTGGTAATCTAAGAATTAGGGAACAGATACCCTAATTGACGCGAATCCTAAAGATAGATCTATTGGGCCTAACAAACCCCATCCAAAGTACTGGATGCTTTCGTACTTCGAAATTTATATCATATCCGAAGGGTGTCCCGGAATGATGGGGATATTCTTATATATGCATCTTGTTAATGTCGGTTACCAGGTGTTCACCATATGAATGATTTTTATCTCTATGTATGGGATGTGTATTGAAATATGAAATCTTGTGGTCTATTATTATGATTTGATATATATAGGTTAAACCTATAACTCACCAACATTTTTGTTGACGTTTTAAGCATGTTTATTCTCAGGTGATTATTAAGAGCTTCCGTTGTCGCATACTTAAATAAGGACGAGATTTGGAGTCCATGCTTGTATGATATTGTGTAAAAACTGCATTCAAGAAACTTATTTTGTTGTAACATATTTGTATTGTAAACCATTATGTAATGGTCGTGTGTAAACAGGATATTTTAGATTATCATTATTTGATAATCTAAGTAAAGCTTCTTAAAACCTTTATCTATGAAATAAAGGTTATGGTTTGTTTTAAAAATGAATGCAGTCTTTGAAAAATGTCTCATATAGAGGTCAAAACCTCGCAACGAAATCAATTAATATGGAACGTTTTTAATCAATAAGAACGGGACATTTCAGTTGGTATCCGAGCGTTGGTCTTAGAGAACCAGAATTTTGCATTAGTGTGTCTTATCGAGTTTGTTAGGATGCATTAGTGAGTCTGGACTTCGACCGTGTTTACTTGAAAAATGATTGCTTAACAAATTTTGTTGGAAACTATATATTTTTAACATGTGAATATTATGTGATATATTAATCTCTTAACGCGTTTGATATTATGTGATAGATGTCTACCTCTAGAACAAGTTCCATTGACTCACCTAATAATAATGAAGAGTCAAATGTAAATTGGAATGATTCGTGGACTGATTCACAAGTTCCCGAAGAGGAACCGGAAGAAGAGTCGGAACCGGAAGAAGAATCGGAACCGGAAGAAGAATCGGAACCGGATGAAGAAATAGAACCGGTGGGGGAAATAATAAAACGGTTAAGTAAAAGAAAATCCTCAACCAACCGACCAAGGTTAATTATGGTCAATGGTGTTTCCGCCAAGGAAGCAAAATATTGGGAGGATTACCAATTCTCCGATGAATCGGATTCCGACGAGAATTCCGATGATGTTATAGAAATTACCCCAACTGAATTTAAAAAGGCAAAAGAAAATAATAAGGGAAAGGGCATAAAAATAGAGAAGTCTAATTCTAACCCCGATGAACTTTATATGTATCGTCAACCCCCGAAGTCCTTAAGTTGTAATAATGACCCGGGAACCTCTAAACCACCAGGTTTTTCTAAACCGTTGTGGAAAACGACAGTTAGTATTAGGGGAACATCATATATCCCTAGAAACTTGGCAAAACGAACCAAAACCGAAGAAGAAGAAACGAGCGAGTCGGAATAAGATAGTTGTATTCGTGTGGTGTAATATATGTAATATAGTGTTCTTATGCTTTATGATATATTTAAAAATTGCTTGTATTAATAAGTATTTTTTTATGAATCACACTCTTGTCTATTTTACAGTTTAAAAACACAAAATGGATAGACAACCCAATATTTTAAGAGACCTACCCGGAGACATGATTGATGAAATCTTGTCTAGAGTCGGTCAGAATTCTTCGACACAACTATTTAAGGCGAGATCAGTTTTTAAGACATTCGAAGAACGTTCCAAGAATGCCTTGGTTTATAAAAGGCTTTCGTTCGAAAGATGGAGGATATCACATTGGGAAATCCATAAGTTACGATGTGTTTACTTTGACGCATATATTGCGGGGAACCCAAATGCTATTTTACGCAATGGGTTAAGAAATTATTTTGACTCAATATATCCGAATATTGGACTTCGTGATTTAGAAAAAGCGGCTAACATGCAACATAAAGAAGCATGTTATGCTTACGGATTAGTAATGTTCGCTTTTCACCAAAGTGAGAACAAGAACATCGGGCTACAACTATTAAACAAAACGTTCCCACAAGTGACGGAGTCGGTAATTGGGGTAAGAAATGAGGTTTTTAGATTGTTACGGGACTGTTGGACATTACGTAACCCTCGTCCCTTTGACGACGTTACAACACGCTGTCTTATCAACGGCCATAACGGTTATGTTCCACAAGACCAAGGATGGGAAGTAATCCTAGTAAAACCAGAATGCATGACTTGTTTCTGGACGTATGAATTACGTGTCTTTATTGCCTTTGCTGAACGACTTGTGTACTAGCTAGAATTATCTTCACAACCATCTTGTATCAAATTTATTGTGTGCTATATTTCATGCTATATGTAAAATAAGCGGTATTGTAAGTTTGTAAAATATTGTGTAAAAGTTTGAACGCGAAATATTATTATAATCAGTTTTTCATATAGAATTGTAGTAGTTGAATTGTATATTAGCTAATAAGTATGAACTTAACGGGTAGGTACTACCCGAATTTAAACTTATAAAACGCTAATATGAAGAAAAAGCTTTTATAAATGAGTTCATATTATGCTACGAAATACTATTAACTACTCTTAATATTCTGTATGATTAACTTGTTCCATTTAACTATTTTGAAGGAAATGGCACCGACTACTCGACATACCGTGAATATGAATGAAGAGGAATTCCGTACTTTTCTAGCTTCAAACATAGCCGCAGTACAGGCTGCGCTACATACCAACAATAACCTTGGATCTAGCAGTACAGGAAATCGTGTAGGATGCACCTACAAAGAATTCATTGCCTGCAAACCTTTGGAATTTGATGGAACCGAAGGACCGATCGGATTGAAACGGTGGACCGAGAAGGTTGAATCGGTGTTTGCCATAAGTAAGTGTACTGAAGAGGACAAAGTGAAGTACGCTACGCATACCTTCACAGGTTCTGCGTTAACATGGTGGAATACCTATCTAGAGCAAGTGGGACAAGACGATGCGTACGCACTACCGTGGTCAGCATTCAAGCACTTGATGAACGAGAAGTACCGTCCCAGAACCGAGGTCAATAAGCTCAAGACAGAACTCAGAGGGTAACGAACCCAAGGATTTGATATTACCACGTACGAAAGACGATTCACAGAATTGTGCCTATTGTGTCCGGGAGCATTCGAAGATGAGGAAGAGAAGATCGACGCGTTTGTGAAAGGATTACCGGAAAGAATCCAAGAAGATATAAGTTCACACGAGCCCGCCTCCATACAACAGGCATGTAGAATGGCTCACAAACTAGTGAACCAGATTGAAGAAAGAATTAAAGAACAGACTGCTGAAGAGGCCAATGTGAAGCAAGTCAAAAGAAAGTGGGAGGAAAACGGTGATAAGAATCACCAATACAACAACAACAGCAATTATAACAATAATCGCAACAACTATCCTAACAATCGCAACATCAATCGCAACTACAACAAATGGCCCAACAACAACAACAACAACAACAACAGCAACCACAACAATCATCTTAACAACAATAATAACCGCAACAACAACAACAATCAGAAGCAGCTATGCCAAAGGTGTGAAAAGTATCACTCGGGGTTCTGCACCAAATTTTGCAACAAGTGTAAAAGAAATGGTCATAGCGCGGCGAAGTGTGATGTCTACGGACCAGGGGTTAACAGAACGAAAGGAACAAATGGTGTCGGAACGAGTAATGGAGGAGCAAGTAGTGTCGGAGCAAGTTATGCCAATGTAGTTTGTTATAAATGTGGAAAACCGGGCCACATTATTAGAAATTGCCCGAACCAGGAGAACACGAATGGACAAGGCCGCGGAAGAGTTTTCAATATTAATGCGGCAGAGGCACAGGAAGACCCGGAGCTTGTTACGGGTACGTTTCTTATTGACAATAAATCTGCTTACGTTTTATTTGATTCGGGTGCGGATAGAAGCTATATGAGTAGAGATTTTTTTTACTAAATTAAGTTGTCCATTGACGCCTTTGGATAGTAAATTTTTACTCGAATTAGCAAATGGTAAATTAATTTCAGCAGATAATATATGTCGGAATCGAGAAATTAAACTGGTTAGCGAAACATTTAAGATTAATTTGATACCAGTAGAGTTAGGGAGTTTTGATGTGATAATTGGTATGGACTGGTTGAAAGAAGTGAAAGCAGAGATCGTTTGTTACAAAAATGCAATTCGTATTATACGAGAAAAAGGAAAACCCTTAATGGTGTACGGAGAAAAGGGCAACACGAAGCTACATCTTATTAGTAATTTGAAGGCACAAAAACTAATAAGAAAAGGTTGCTATGCTGTTCTAGCACACGTCGAGAAAGTACAAACTGAAGAAAAGAGCATCAATGATGTTCCCATTGCAAAAGAATTTCCCGATGTATTTCCGAAAGAATTACCGGGATTACCCCCACATCGATTCGTTGAATTTCAAATAGATCTTGTACCAGGAGCTGCACCAATAGCTCGTGCTCCTTACAGACTCGCACCCAGCGAGATGAAAGAACTACAAAGCCAATTACAAGAACTTTTAGAGCGTGGTTTCATTCGACCAAGCACATCACCGTGGGGAGCTCCTGTTTTGTTTGTCAAGAAGAAAGATGGTACATTCAGGTTGTGTATAGACTACCGAGAGTTGAACAAACTTACCATCAAGAACCGCTACCCACTACCAAGAATCGACGACTTATTTGATCAAATACAAGGCTCGTCTGTTTATTCAAAGATTGACTTACGTTCCGGGTATCATCAAATGCTGGTGAAAGAAGATGATATTCCAAAGACTGCTTTTAGAACACGTTACGGTCATTACGAATTCCAAAGACTGCTTTTAGAACACGTTACGGTCATTACGAGTTTATGGTCATGCCATTTGGTTTAACTAATGCACCAGCTGTGTTCATGGACCTTATGAACCGAGTGTGTGGACCATACCTTGACAAGTTTGTCATTGTTTTCATTGATGACATACTTATTTACTCAAAGAATGACCAAGAACACGGTGAACATTTGAGAAAGGTGTTAGAAGTATTGAGGAAGGAAGAATTGTACGCTAAGTTTTCAAAGTGTGCATTTTGGTTGGAAGAAGTTCAATTCCTCGGTCACATAGTGAACAAAGAAGGTATTAAGGTGGATCCGGCAAAGATAGAAACTGTTGAAAAGTGGGAAACCCCGAAAACTCCGAAACACATACGCCAGTTTTTAGGACTAGCTGGTTACTACAGAAGGTTCATCCAAGACTTTTCCAGAATAGCAAAACCCTTGACTGCATTAACGCATAAAGGGAAGAAATTTGAATGGAAGGATGAACAAGAGAAAGCGTTTCAGTTATTGAAGAAAAAGCTAACTACGGCACCTATATTGTCATTGCCTGAAGGGAATGATGATTTTGTGATTTATTGTGATGCATCAAAGCAAGGTCTCGGTTGTGTATTAATGCAACGAACGAAGGTGATTGCTTATGCGTCTAGACAATTGAAGATTCACGAACAAAATTATACGACGCATGATTTGGAATTAGGCGCAGTTGTTTTTGCATTAAAGACTTGGAGGCACTACTTATATGGGGTCAAAAGTATTATATATACCGACCACAAAAAGTCTTCAACACATATTTAATCAGAAACAACTGAATATGAGGCAGCGTAGGTGGATTGAATTATTGAATGATTACGACTTTGAGATTCGTTACCACCCAGGGAAGGCAAATGTGGTAGCCGATGCCTTGAGCAGGAAGGACAGAGAACCCGTTCGAGTAAAATCTATGAATATAATGATTCATAATAACATTACTACTCAAATAAAGGAGGCGCAACAAGGAGTTTTAAAAGAGGGAAATTTAAAGGATGAAATACCCAAAGGATCGGAGAAGCATCTTAATATTCGGGAAGACGGAACCCGGTATAGGGCTGAAAGGATTTGGGTACCAAAATTTGGAGATATGAGAGAAATGGTACTTAGAGAAGCTCATAAAACCAGATACTCAATACATCCTGGAACGGGGAAGATGTACAAGGATCTCAAGAAACATTTTTGGTGGCCGGGTATGAAAGCCGATGTTGCTAAATACGTAGGAGAATGTTTGACGTGTTCTAAGGTCAAAGCTGAGCATCAGAAACCATCAGGTCTACTTCAACAACCCGAAATCCCAGAATGGAAATGGGAAAACATTACCATGGATTTCATCACTAAATTGCCAAGGACTGCAAGTGGTTTTGATACTATTTGGGTAATAGTTGATCGTCTCACCAAATCAGCACACTTCCTACCAATAAGAGAAGATGACAAGATGGAGAAGTTAGCACGACTGTATTTGAAGGAAGTCGTCTCCGGACATGGAATACCAATCTCTATTATCTCTGATAGGGATGGCAGATTTATTTCAAGATTCTGGCAGACATTACAGCAAGTATTAGGAACTCGTCTAGACATGAGTACTGCCTATCATCCACAAACTGATGGGCAGAGCGAAAGGACGATACAAACGCTTGAAGACATGCTACGAGCATGTGTTATTGATTTCGGAAACAGTTGGGATCGACATCTACCGTTAGCAGAATTTTCCTACAACAACAGCTACCATTCAAGCATTGAGATGGCGCCGTTTGAAGCACTTTATGGTAGAAAGTGCAGGTCTCCGATTTCTTGGAGTGAAGTGGGGGATAGACAGATTACGGGTCCGGAGATTATACAAGAAACTACCGAGAAGATCATCCAAATTCAACAACGGTTGAAAACCGCCCAAAGTCGACAAAAGAGCTACGCTGACATTAAAAGAAAAGATATAGAATTTGAAATTGGAGAGATGGTCATGCTTAAAGTTGCACCTTGGAAAGGCGTTGTTCGATTTGGTAAACGAGGGAAATTAAATCCAAGGTATATTGGACCATTCAAGATTATTGATCGTGTCGGACCAGTAGCTTACCGACTAGAGTTACCTCAACAACTCGCGGCTGTACATAACACTTTCCACGTCTCGAATTTGAAGAAATGTTTTGCTAAAGAAGATTTCACTATTCCGTTAGATGAAATCCAAATCAACGAAAAACTTCAATTCATCGAAGAACCCGTCGAAATAATGGATCGTGAGGTTAAAAGACTTAAGCAAAACAAGATACCAATTGTTAAGGTTCGATGGAATGCTCGTAGAGGACCCGAGTTCACCTGGGAGCGTGAAGATCAGATGAAGAAGAAATACCCGCATCTATTTCCAGAAGATTCGTCAACACCTTCAACAGCTTAAAATTTCGGGACGAAATTTATTTAACGGGTAGGTACTGTAGTGACCCGAACTTTTCCATGTTTATATATATTAATTGAGATTGATATTTACATGATTAAATGTTTCCAACATGTTAAGCAATCAAACTTGTTAAGACTTGATTAATTGAAATATGTTTCATATAGACAATTGACCACCCAAGTTGATCGGTGATTCACGAACGTTAAAACTTGTAAAAACTATATGATGACATATATATGGATATATATATAGTTAACATGATACTATGATAAGTAAATATATCATTAAGTATATTAACAATGAACTACATATGTAAAAACAAGACTACTAACTTAATGATTTTTAAACGAGACATATATGTAACGATTATCGTTGTAAAGACATTTAATGTATATATATCATATTAAGAGATATTCATACATGATAATATCATGATAATATAATAATTTAAAATCTCATTTGATATTATAAACATTGGGTTAACAACATTTAACAAGATCGTTAACCTAAAGGTTTCAAAACAACACTTACATGTAACGACTAACGATGACTTAACAACTCAGTTAAAATGTATATACATGTAGTGTTTTAATATGTATTTATACACTTTTGAAAGACTTCAATACACTTATCAAAATACTTCTACTTAACAAAAATGCTTACAATTACATCCTCGTTCAGTTTCATCAACAATTCTACTCGTATGCACCCGTATTCGTACTCATACAATACACAGCTTTTAGATGTATGTACTATTGGTATATACACTCCAATGATCAGCTCTTAGCAGCCCATGTGAGTCACCTAACACATGTGGGAACCATCATTTGGCAACTAGCATGAAATATCTCATAAAATTACAAAAATATGAGTAATCATTCATGACTTATTTACATGAAAACAAAATTACATATCCTTTATATCTAATCCATACACCAACGACCAAAAACACCTACAAACACTTTCATTCTTCAATTTTCTTCATCTAATTGATCTCTCTCAAGTTCTATCTTCAAGTTCTAAGTGTTCTTCATAAATTCCAAAAGTTCTAGTTTCATAAAATCAAGAATATTTTCAAGTTTGCTAGCTCACTTCCAATCTTGTAAGGTGATCATCCAACCTCAAGAAATCTTTGTTTCTTACAGTAGGTTATCATTCTAATACAAGGTAATAATCATTTTCAAACTTTGGTTCAATTTCTATAACTATAACAATCTTATTTCAAGTGATGATCTTATTTGAACTTGTTTTCGTGTCATGATTCTGCTTCAAGAACTTCGAGCCATCCAAGGATCCATTGAAGCTAGATCCATTTTTCTCTTTTCCAGTAGGTTTATCCAAGGAACTTAAGGTAGTAATGATGTTCATAACATCATTCGATTCATACATATAAAGCTATCTTATTCGAAGGTTTAAACTTGTAATCACTAGAACATAGTTTAGTTAATTCTAAACTTGTTCGCAAACAAAAGTTAATCCTTCTAACTTGACTTTTAAAATCAACTAAACACATGTTCTATATCTATATGATATGCTAATTTAATGATTTAAAACCTGGAAACACGAAAAACACCGTAAAACCGGATTTACGCCGTCGTAGTAACACCGCGGGCTGTTTTGGGTTAGTTAATTAAAAACTATGATAAACTTTGATTTAAAAGTTGTTATTCTGAGAAAATGATTTTTATTATGAACATGAAACTATATCCAAAAATTATGGTTAAACTCAAAGTGGAAGTATGTTTTCTAAAATGGTCATCTAGACGTCGTTCTTTCGACTGAAATGACTACCTTTACAAAAACGACTTGTAACTTATTTTTCCGACTATAAACCTATACTTTTTCTGTTTAGATTCATAAAATAGAGTTCAATATGAAACCATAGCAATTTGATTCACTCAAAACGGATTTAAAATGAAGAAGTTATGGGTAAAACAAGATTTGATAATTTTTCTCATTTTAGCTACGTGAAAATTGGTAACAAATCTATTCCAACCATAACTTAATCAACTTGTATTGTATATTATGTAATCTTGAGATACCATAGACACGTATACAATGTTTCGACCTATCATGTTGACACAGCTATATATATTTCGGAACAACCATAGACACTCTATATGTGAATGTTGGAGTTAGCTATACAGGGTTGAGGTTGATTCCAAAATATATATAGTTTGAGTTGTGATCAATACTGAGATACGTATACACTGGGTCGTGGATTGATTCAAGATAATATTTATCGATTTATTTCTGTACATCTAACTGTGGACAACTAGTTGTAGGTTACTAACGAGGACAGCTGACTTAATAAACTTAAAACATCAAAATATATTAAAAGTGTTGTAAATATATTTTGAACATACTTTGATATATATGTATATATTGTTATAGGTTCGTGAATCAACCAGTGGCCAAGTCTTACTTCCCGACGAAGTAAAAATCTGTGAAAGTGAGTTATAGTCCCACTTTTAAAATCTAATATTTTTAGGATGAGAATACATGCAGCTTTTATAAATGATTTACAAAATAGACACAAGTACGTGAAACTACATTCTATGGTTGAATTATCGAAATCGAATATGCCCCTTTTTATTAAGTCTGGTA
Source organism: Rutidosis leptorrhynchoides (assembly GCF_046630445.1). Classification (NCBI taxonomy): domain Eukaryota; kingdom Viridiplantae; phylum Streptophyta; class Magnoliopsida; order Asterales; family Asteraceae; genus Rutidosis; species Rutidosis leptorrhynchoides. Next base: position 209,855,665 of record NC_092340.1, read on the forward strand.
ATCTAAGAATTAGGGAACAGACACCCTAATTGACGCGAATCCTAAAGATAGATCTATTGGGCCTAACAAACCCCATCCAAAGTACTGGATGCTTTAGTACTTCGAAATTTATATCATATCCGAAGGGTGTCCCGGAATGATGGGGATATTCTTATATATGCATCTTGTTAATGTCGGTTACCAGGTGTTCACCATATGAATGATTTTTATCTCTATGTATGGGATGTGTATTGAAATATGAAATCTTGTGCTCTATTATTATGATTTGATATATATAGGTTAAACCTATAACTCACCAACATTTTTGTTGACGTTTTAAGTATGTTTATTCTCAGGTGATTATTAAGAGCTTCCGCTGTCGCATACTTAAATAAGGACGAGATTTGGAGTCCATGCTTGTATGATATTGTGTAAAAACTGCATTCAAGAAACTTATTTTGTTGTAACATATTTGTATTGTAAACCATTATGTAATGGTCGTGTGTAAACAGGATATTTTTGATTATCATTATTTGATAATCTACGTAAAGCTTTTTAAAACCTTTATCTATGAAATAAAGGTTATGGTTTGTTTTAAAATGAATGCAGTCTTTGAAAAACGTCTCATATAGAGGTCAAAACCTCGCAACGAAATCAATTAATATGGAACGTTTTTAATCAATAAGAACGGGACATTTCAGTTGGTATCAGAGCGTTGGTCTTAGAGAACCAGAATTTTGCATTAGTGTGTGTAGTGACCCGAACTTTTCCATGTTTATATATATTAATTGAGATTGATATTTACATGATTAAATGTTTCCAACATGTTAAGCAATCAAACTTGTTAAGACTTGATTAATTGAAATATGTTTCATATAGACAATTAACCACCCAAGTTGATCGGTGATTTACGAACGTTAAAACTTGTAAAAACTATATGATGACATATATATGGATATATATATATAGTTAACATGATACTATGATAAGAAAACATATCATAAAGTGTATTAACAATGAACTACATATGTAAAAACAAGACTACTAACTTAATGATTTTTAAACGAGACATATATGTAACGATTATCGTTGTAAAGACATTTAATGTATATATATCATATTAAGAGATATTCATACATGATAATATCATGATAATATAATAATTTAAAATCTCATTTGATATTATAAACATTGGGTTAACAACATTTAACAAGATCGTTAACCTAAAGGTTTCAAAACAACACTTACATGTAACGACTAACGATGACTTAACGACTCAGTTAAAATGTATATACATGTAGTGTTTTAATATGTATTTATACACTTTTGAAAGACTTCAATACACTTATCAAAATACTTCTACTTAACAAAAATGCTTACAATTACATCCTCGTTCAGTTTCATCAACAATTCTACTCGTATGCACCCGTATTCGTACTCGTACAATACACAGCTTTTAGATGTATGTACTATTGGTATATACACTCCAATGATCAGCTCTTAGCAGCCCATGTGAGTCACCTAACACATGTGGGAACCATCATTTGGCAACTAGCATGAAATATCTCATAAAATTACAAAAATATGAGTAATCATTCATGACTTATTTACATGAAAACAAAATTACATATCCTTTATATCTAATCCATACACCAATGACCAAAAACACCTACAAACACTTTCATTCTTCAATTTTCTTCATCTAATTGATCTCTCTCAAGTTCTATCTTCAAGTTCTAAGTGTTCTTCATAAATTCCAAAAGTTCTAGTTTCATAAAATCAAGAATACTTTCAAGTTTGCTAGCTCACTTCCAATCTTGTAAGGTGATCATCCAACCTCAAGAAATCTTTGTTTCTTACAGTAGGTTATCATTCTAATACAAGGTAATAATCATATTCAAACTTTGGTTCAATTTCTATAACTATAACAATCTTATTTCAAGTGATGATCTTACTTGAACTTGTTTTCGTGTCATGATTCTGCTTCAAGAACTTCGAGCCATCCAAGGATCCATTGAAGCTAGATCCATTTTTCTCTTTTCCAGTAGGTTTATCCAAGGAAATTAAGGTAGTAATGATGTTCATAACATCATTCGATTCATAGATATAAAGCTATCTTATTCGAAGGTTTAAACTTGTAATCACTAGAACATAGTTTAGTTAATTCTAAACTTGTTCGCAAACAAAAGTTAATCCTTCTAACTTGACTTTTAAAATCAACTAAACACATGTTCTATATCTATATGATATGCTAACTTAATGATTTAAAACCTGGAAACACGAAAAACACCGTAAAACCGGATTTACGCCGTCGTAGTAACACCGCGGGCTGTTTTGGGTTAGTTAATTAAAAACTATGATAAACTTTGATTTAAAAGTTGTTATTCTGAGAAAATGATTTTTATTATGAACATGAAACTATATCCAAAAATTATGGTTAAACTCAAAGTGGAAGTATGTTTTCTAAAATGGTCATCTAGACGTCGTTCTTTCGACTGAAATGACTACCTTTACAAAAACGACTTGTAACTTATTTTTCCGACTATAAACCTATACTTTTTCTGTTTAGATTCATAAAATAGAGTTCAATATGAAACCATAGCAATTTGATTCACTCAAAACGGATTTAAAATGAAGAAGTTATGGGTAAAACAAGATTGGATAATTTTTCTCATTTTAGCTACGTGAAAATTGGTAACAAATCTATTCCAACCATAACTTAATCAACTTGTATTGTATATTATGTAATCTTGAGATACCATAGACACGTATACAATGTTTCGACCTATCATATCGACACATCTATATATATTTCGGAACAACCATAGACACTCTATATGTGAATGTTGGAGTTAGCTATACAGGGTTGAGGTTGATTCCAAAATATATATAGTTTGAGTTGTGATCAATACTGAGATACGTATACACTGGGTCGTGGATTGATTCAAGATAATATTTATCGATTTATTTCTGTACATCTAACTGTGGACAACTAGTTATAGGTTACTAATGAGGACAGCTGACTTAATAAACTTAAAACATCAAAATATATTAAAAGTGTTGTAAATATATTTTGAACATACTTTAATATATATGTATATATTGTTATAGGTTCGTGAATCAACAGTGGCCAAGTCTTACTTCCCGACGAAGTAAAAATCTGTGAAAGTGAGTTATAGTCCCACTTTTAAAATCTAATATTTTTGGGATGAGAATACATGCAGGTTTTATAAATGATTTACAAAATAGACACAAGTACGTGAAACTACATTCTATGGTTGAATTATCGAAATCGAATATGCCCCTTTTTATTAAGTCTGGTAATCTAAGAATTAGGGAACAGACACCCTAATTGACGCGAATCCTAAAGATAGATCTATTGGGCCTAACAAACCCCATCCAAAGTACCGGATGCTTTAGTACTTCGAAATTTATATCATATCCGAAGGGTGTCCCGGAATGATGGAGATATTCTTATATATGCATCTTGTTATTGTCGGTTACCAGGTGTTCACCATATGAATGATTTTTATCTCTATGTATGGGATGTGTATTGAAATATGAAATCTTGTGGTCTATTGTTACGATTTGATATATATAGGTTAAACCTATAACTCACCAACATTTTTGTTGACTTTTAAAGCATGTTTATTCTCAGGTGAATATTAAGAGCTTCCGCTGTTGCATACTAAAATAAGGACAAGATTTGGAGTCCATGTTTATATGATATTGTGTAAAAACTGCATTCAAGAAACTGATTTCGATGTAACATATTTGTATTGTAAACCATTATGTAATGGTCGTGTGTAAACAGGATATTTTAGATTATCATTATTTGATAATCTACGTAAAGCTTTTTAAACCTTTATTTATGAAATAAAGGTTATGGTTTGTTTTAAAAATGAATGCAGTCTTTGAAAAACGTCTCATATAGAGGTCAAAACCTCGCAACGAAATCAATTAATATGGAACGTTTTTAATCAATAAGAACGGGACATTTCAGTTGGTATCCGAGCGTTGGTCTTAGAGAACCAGAAAATTTGCATTAGTGTGTCTTATCGAGTTTGTTAGGATGCATTAGTGAGTCTGGACTTCGACCGTGTTTTCTTTAAAAATGATTGCTTAACATTTTTGTTGGAAACTATATATTTTTAACATATGAATATTATGTGATATATTAATCTCTTAACGTGTTTGATATTATGTGATAGATGTCTACCTCTAGAACAAGTCCCATTGACTCACCTAATAATAATGAAGAGTCAAATGTAAATTGGAATGATTTGTGGACTGATTCACAAGTTCCCGAAGAGGAACCGGAAGAAGAGTCGGAACCGGAAGAAGAATCGGAACCGGAAGAAGAATCGGAACCGGATGAAGAAATAGAACCGGTGGGGGAAATAATAAAACGGTTAAGTAAAAGAAAATCCTCAACCAACCGACCAAAGTTAATTATGGTCAATGGTGTTTCCGCCAAGGAAGCAAAATATTAGGAGGATTACCAATTCTCCGATGAATCGGATTCCGACGAGAATTCCGATGATGTTATAGAAATTACCCCAACTGAATTTAAAAAGGCAAAAGAAAATAATAAGGGAAAGGGCATAAAAATAGAGAAATCTAATTCCAACCCCGATGAACTTTATATGTATCGTCAACCCCCGAAGTCCTTAAGTTGTAACAATGACCCGGGAACCTCTAAACCACCAGGTTTTTCTAAACCAATGTGGACAACGATGGCTCGTATTAGGGGAACATCATATATCCCTAGAAACTTGGCAAAACGAACCAAAACCGAAGAAGAAGAAACGAGCGAGTCGGAATAAGATAGTTGTATTCGTGTGGTGTAATATATGTAATATAGTGTTCTTATGCTTTATGATATATGTAAAAATTGCTTGTATTAATAAGTATTTTTTTATGAATCTAACTCTTGTCTATTTTACAGTTTAAAAACACAAAATGGATAGACAACCCAATATTTTAAGAGACCTACCCGGAGACATGATTGATGAAATCTTGTCTAGAGTCGGCCAGAATTCTTCGGCACAACTATTTAAGGCGAGATCAGTTTGTAAGACATTCGAAGAACATTCCAAGAATGTCTTGGTATATAAGAGACTTTCGTTTGAAAGATGGGGGATATCACATTGGGAAACCCATAAGTTACGATGTGTTTACTTTGACGCATATATTGCGGGGAACCCAAATGCTATTTTACGCAACGGGTTAAGAAATTATTTTGACTCAATATATCCGAATATTGGACTTCGTGATTTAGAAAAAGCGGCTAACATGCAACATAAAGAAGCATGTTATGCTTACGGATTAGTAATGTTCGCTTCTCACCAAAGTGAGAACAAGAACATTGGGCTACAACTATTAAACAAAACGTTTCCACAAGTGACGGAGTCGGTAATTGGGGTAAGAAATGAGGTTTTTAGATTATTACGGGACTGTTGGTGTAGTGACCCGAACTTTTCCATGTTTATATATATTAATTGAGATTGATGTTTACATGATTAAATGTTTCCAACATGTTAAGCAATCAAACTTGTTAAGACTTGATTAATTGAAATAGGTTTCATATAGACAATTGACCACCCAAGTTGACCGGTGATTCACGAATGTTAAAACTTGTAAAAAAAACTATATGATGACATATATATGGTTATATATATAGTTAACATGATATTATGATAAGTAAACATATCATTAATTATATTAACAATGAACTACATATGTAAAAACAAGACTACTAACTTAATGATTTTGAAACGAGACATATATGTAACGTTTATCGTTGTAACGACATTTAATGTATATATATCATATTAAGAGATATTCGTACATCATAATATCATGATAATATAATAATTTAAAATCTCTTTTGATATTATAAACATTGGGTTAACAACATTTAACAAGATCGTTAACCTAAAGGTTTCAAAACAACACTTACATGTAACGACTAACGATGACTTAACGACTCAGTTAAAATGTATATACATGTAGTGTTTTAATATGTATTTATACACTTTTGAAAGACTTCAATACACTTATCAAAATACTTCTACTTAACAAAAATGCTTACAATTACATCCTCGTTCAGTTTCATCAACAATTCTACTCGTATGCACCCGTATTCGTACTCGTACAATACACAGCTTTTAGATGTATGTACTATTGGTATATACACTCCAATGATCAGCTCTTAGCAGCCCATGTGAGTCACCTAACACATGTGGGAACCATCATTTGGCAACTAGCATGAAATATCTCATAAGATTACAAAAATATGAGTAATCATTCATGACTTATTTACATGAAAACAAAATTACATATCCTTTATATCTAATCCATACACCAACGACCAAAAACACCTACAAACACTTTCATTCTTCAATTTTCTTCATCTAATTGAACTCTCTCAAGTTCTATCTTCAAGTTCTAAGTGTTCTTCATAAATTCCAAAAGTTCTAGTTTCATAAAATCAAGAATACTTTCAAGTTTGCTAGCTCACTTCCAATCTTGTAAGGTGATCATCCAACCTCAAGAAATCTTTGTTTCTTACAGTAGGTTATCATTCTAATACAAGGTAATAATCATATTCAAACTTTGGTTCAATTTCTATAACTATAACAATCTTATTTCAAGTGATGATCTTACTTGAACTTGTTTTCGTGTCATGATTTTGCTTCAAGAACTTTGAGCCATCCAAGGATCCATTGAAGCTAGATCCATTTTTCTCTTTTCCAGTAGGTTCATCCAAGGAACTTAAGGTAGTAATGATGTTCATAACATCATTCGATTCATACATATAAAGCTATCTTATTCGAAGGTTTAAACTTGTAATCACTAGAACATAGTTTAGTTAATTCTAAACTTGTTCGCAAACAAAAGTTAATCCTTCTAACTTGACTTTTAAAATCAACTAAACACATGTTCTATATCTATATGATATGCTAACTTAATGATTTAAAACCTGGAAACACGAAAAACACCGTAAAACCGGATTTACGCCGTCGTAGTAACACCGCGGGCTGTTTTGGGTTAGTTAATTAAAAACTATGATAAACTTTGATTTAAAAGTTTTTATTCTGAGAAAATGATTTTTATTATGAACATGAAACTATATCCAAAAATTATGGTTAAACTCAAAGTGGAAGTATGTTTTCTAAAATGGTCATCTAGACGTCGTTCTTTCGACTGAAATGACTACCTTTACAAAAACGACTTGTAACTTATTTTTCCGACTAGAAACCTATACTTTTTTTGTTTAGATTCATAAAATAGAGTTCAATATGAAACCATAGCAATTTGATTCACTCAAAACGGATTTAAAATGAAGAAGTTATGGGTAAAACAAGATTGGATAATTTTTCTCATTTTAGCTACGTGAAAATTGGTAACAAATCTATTCCAACCATAACTTAATCAACTTGTATTATATATTATGTAATCTTGAGATACCATAGACACGTATACAATGTTTCGACCTATCATGTCGACACATCTATATATATTTCGGAACAACCATAGACACTCTATATGTGAATGTTGGAGTTAGCTATACAGGGTTGAGGTTGATTCCAAAATATATATTGTTTGAGTTGTGATCAATACTGAGATACGTATACACTGGGTCGTGGATTGATTCAAGATAATATTTATCGATTTATTTCTGTACATCTAACTGTGGACAACTAGTTGTAGGTTACTAACGAGGACAGCTGACTTAATAAACTTAAAACATCAAAATATATTAAAAGTGTTGTAAATATATTTTGAACATACTTTGATATATATGTATATATTGTTATAGGTTCGTGAATCAACCAGTGGCCAAGTCTTACTTCCCGACGAAGTAAAAATCTGTGAAAGTGAGTTATAGTCCCACTTTTAAAATCAAATATTTTTGGGATGAGAATACATGCAGGTTTTATAAATGATTTACAAAATAGACACAAGTACGTGAAACTACATTCTATGGTTGAATTATCGAAATCGAATATGCCCCTTTTATTTAAGTCTGGTAATCTAAGAATTAGGGAACAAACACCCTAATTGACGCGAATCCTAAAGATAGATCTATTGGGCCTAACAAACCCCATCCAAAGTACCGGATGCTTTAGTACTTCGAAATTTATATCATATCCGAAGGGTGTCCCGGAATGATGGGGATATTCTTATATATGCATCTTGTTATTGTCGGTTACCAGGTGTTCACCATATGAATGATTTTTATCTCTATGTATGGGATGTGTATTGAAATATGAAATCTTGTGGTCTATTGTTACGATTTGATATATATAGGTTAAACCTATAACTCACCAACATTTTTGTTGACGTTTTTAAGCATGTTTATTCTCAGGTGATTATTAAGAGCTTCCGCTGTCGCATACTTAAATAAGGACAAGATTTGGAGTCCATGCTTGTATGATATTGTGTAAAAACTGCATTCAAGAAACTTATTTTGTTGTAACATATTTGTATTGTAAACCATTATGTAATGGTCGTGTGTAAACAGGATATTTTAGATTATCATTATTTGATAATCTACGTAAAGCTTTTTAAACCTTTATTGATGAAATAAAGGTTATGGTTTGTTTAAAAATGAATGCAGTCTTTGAAAAACGTCTCATATAGAGGTCAAAACCTCGCAACGAAATCAATTAATATGGAACGTTTTTAATCAATAAGAACGGGACATTTCAGTTGGTATCAGAGCGTTGGTCTTAGAGAACCAGAATTTTGCATTAGTGTGTCTTATCGAGTTTGTTAGGATGCATTAGTGAGTCTGGACTTCGACCGTGTTTACTTGAAAAATGATTGCTTAACAAATTTTGTTGGAAACTATATATTTTTAACATGTGAATATTATGTGATATATTAATCTCTTAATGCTTTTGATATTATGTGATAGATGTCTACCTCTAGAACAAGTCCCATTGACTCACCTAATAATAATGAAGAGTCAAATGTAAATTGGAATGATTCGTGGACTGATTCACAAGTTCCCGAAGAGGAACCGGAAGAAGAATCGGAACCGGAAGAAGAATCGGAACCGGATGAAGAAATAGAACCGGTGGGGGAAATAATAAAATGGTTAAGTAAAAGAAAATCCTCAACCAACCGACCAAGGTTAATTATGGTCAATGGTGTTTCCGCCAAGGAAGCAAAATATTGGGAGGATTACCAATTCTCCGATGAATCGGATTCCGACGAGAATTCCGATGATGTTATAGAAATTACCCCAACTGAATTTAAAAAGGCAAAAGAAAATAATAAGGGAAAGGGCATAAAAATAGAGAAATCTAATTCCAACCCTGATGAACTTTATATGTATCGTCTACCCCCGAAGTCCTTAAGTTGTAACAATGACCCGGGAACCTCTAAACCACCAGGTTTTTCTAAACCAATGTGGAAAATTACGGCTCGTATTAGGGGAACATCATATATCCCTAGAAACTTGGCAAAACGAACCAAAACCGAAGAAGAAGAAACAAGCGAGTCGGAATAAGATAGTTGTATTCGTGTGGTGTAATATATGTAATATAGTGTTCTTATGCTTTATGATATATGTAAAAATTGCTTGTATTAATAAGTATTTTTTTTATGAATCTAACTCTTGTCTATTTTACAGTTTAAAAACACAAAATGGATAGACAACCCAATATTTTAAAAGACCTACCCGGAGACATGATTGATGAAATCTTGTCTAGAGTCGGCCAGAATTCTTCGGCACAACTATTTAAGGCGAGATCAGTTTGTAAGACATTCGAAGAACGTTCCAAGAATGTCTTGGTTTATAAGAGACTTTCGTTTGAAAGATGGGGGATATCACATTGGGAAACCCATAAGTTACGATGTGTTTACTTTGACGCATATATTGCGGGGAACCCAAATGCTATTTTACGCAACGGGTTAAGAAATTATTTTGACTCAATATATCCGAATATTGGACTTCGTGATTTAGAAAAAGCGGCTAACATGCAACATAAAGAAGCATGTTATGCTTACGGATTAGTAATGTTCGCTTCTCACCAAAGTGAGAACAAGAACATCGGGCTACAACTATTAAACAAAACGTTTCCACAAGTGACGGAGTCGGTAATTGGGGTAAGAAATGAGGTTTTTAGATTATTACGGGACTGTTGGACATTACGTAACCCTCGTCCCTTTGATGACGTTACAACACGCTGTCTTATCAACGGCCATAACGGTTATGTTGCACAAGACCAAGGATGGGAAGTAGTCCTAGTAAAACCAGAATGCATGACTTGTTTCTGGACGTATGAATTACGCGTCTTTATTGCCTTTGCTGAACGACTTGTGTACTAGCTAGAATTGTCTTCACAACTATCTTGTATCAAAGTTATTGTGTGCTATATTTCATGCTTTATGTAAAATAAGCGGTATTGTAAGTTTGTAAAATATTGTATAAAAGTTTGAACGCGAAATATTATTATAATCAGTTTTTCATATAGAATTGTAGTAGTTGAATTGTATATTAGCTACTAAGTATGAACTTAACGGGTAAGTACTACCCGAATTTAAACTTATAAAACGCTAATATGAAGAAAAAGCTTTTATAAATGAGTTCATATTATGCTACGAAATACTATTAACTACTCTTAATATTCTGTATGATTAACTTGTTCCATTTAACTATTTTGAAGGAAATGGCACCGACTACTCGACACACCGTGAATATGAATGAAGAGGAATTCCGTACTTTTCTAGCTTCAAACATAGCCGCAGTACAGGCTGCGCTACATACCAACAATAACCTTGGATCTAGCAGTACAGGAAATCGTGTAGGATGCACCTACAAAGAATTCACTGCCTGCAAACCTTTGGAATTTGATGGAACCGAAGGACCGATCGGATTGAAACGGTGGACCGAGAAGGTTGAATCGGTGTTTGCCATAAGTAAGTGTACTGAAGAGGACAAAGTGAAGTACGCTACGCATACCTTCACAGGTTCTGCGTTAACATGGTGGAATACCTATCTAGAGCAAGTGGGACAAGATGATGCGTACGCACTACCGTGGTCAGCATTCAAGCACTTGATGAACGAGAAGTACCGTCCCAGAACCGAGGTCAATAAGCTCAAGACAGAACTTAGAGGGTTACGAACCCAAGGATTTGATATTACCACGTACGAAAGACGATTCACAGAATTGTGCCTATTGTGTCCGGGAGCATTCGAAGATGAGGAAGAGAAGATCGACGCGTTTGTGAAAGGATTACCGGAAAGAATCCAAGAAGATATAAGTTCACACGAGCCCGCCTCCATACAACAGGCATGTAGAATGGCTCACAAACTAGTGAACCAGATTGAAGAAAGAATTAAAGAACAGACTGCTGAAGAGGCCAATGTGAAGCAAGTCAAAAGAAAGTGGGAGGAAAACGGTGATAAGAATCACCAATACAACAACAACAGCAATTACAACAATAATCGCAACAATTATCCCAACAATCGCAACATCAATCGCAACTACAACAAACGGCCCAACAACAACAACAACAACAACAACAGCAACTACAACAATCATCCCAACAACAATAATAACCGCAACAACAACAACAATCAGAAGCAGCTATGCCAAAGGTGTGAAAAGAATCACTCGGGGTTCTGCACCAAATTTTGCAACAAGTGTAAAAGAAATGGTCATAGCGCGGCGAAGTGTGAGGTCTACGGACCAGGGGTTAATAGAACGAAAGGAACAAATGGAGTCGGAACGAGTAATGGCGGAGCAAGTAGTGTCGGAGCAAGTTATGCCAATGTAGTTTGTTATAAATGTGGAAAACCAGGCCACATTATTAGAAATTGCCCGAACCAGGAGAACACGAATGGACAAGGCCGTGGAAGAGTTTTCAATATTAATGCGGTAGAGGCACAGGAAGACCCGGAGCTTGTTACGGGTACGTTTCTTATTGACAATAAATCTGCTTACGTTTTATTTGATTCGGGTGCGGATAGAAGCTATATGAGTAGAGATTTTTGTGCTAAATTAAGTTGTCCATTGACGCCTTTGGATAGTAAATTTTTACTCGAATTAGCAAATGGTAAATTAATTTCAGCAGATAATATATGTCGGAATCGAGAAATTAAACTGGTTAGCGAAACATTTAAGATTGATTTGATACCAGTAGAGTTAGGGAGTTTTGATGTGATAATCGGTATGGACTGGTTGAAAGAAGTGAAAGCGGAGATCGTTTGTTACAAAAATGCAATTCGCATTATACGAGAAAAAGGAAAACCCTTAATGGTGTACGGAGAAAAGGGCAACACGAAGCTACATCTTATTAGTAATTTGAAGGCACAAAAACTAATAAGAAAAGGTTGCTATGCTGTTCTAGCACACGTCGAGAAAGTACAAACTGAAGAAAAGAGCATCAATGATGTTCCCATTGCAAAAGAATTTCCCGATGTATTTCCGAAAGAATTACCGGGATTACCCCCACATCGATCCGTTGAATTTCAAATAGATCTTGTACCAGGAGCTGCACCAATAGCTCGTGCTCCTTACAGACTCGCACCCAGCGAGATGAAAGAACTGCAAAGCCAATTACAAGAACTTTTAGAGCGTGGTTTCATTCGACCAAGCACATCACCGTGGGGAGCTCCTGTTTTGTTTGTCAAGAAGAAAGATGGTACATTCAGGTTGTGTATCGACTACCGAGAGTTGAACAAACTTACCATCAAGAACCGCTACCCACTACCGAGAATCGACGACTTATTTGATCAACTACAAGGCTCGTCTGTTTATTCAAAGATTGACTTACGTTCCGGGTATCATCAAATGCGGGTGAAAGAAGATGATATTCCAAAGACTGCTTTCAGAACACGTTACGGTCATTACGAGTTTATGGTCATGCCGTTTGGTTTAACTAATGCACCAGCTGTGTTCATGGACCTTATGAACCGAGTGTGTGGACCATACCTTGACAAGTTTGTCATTGTTTTCATTGATGACATACTTATTTACTCAAAGAATGACCAAGAACACGGTGAACATTTGAGAAAGGTGTTAGAAGTATTGAGGAAGGAAGAATTGTATGCTAAGTTTTCAAAGTGTGCATTTTGGTTGGAAGAAGTTCAATTCCTCGGTCACATAGTGAACAAAGAAGGTATTAAGGTGGATCCGGCAAAGATAGAAACTGTTGAAAAGTGGGAAACCCCGAAAACTCCGAAACACATACGCCAGTTTTTAGGACTAGCTGGTTACTACAGAAGGTTCATCCAAGACTTTTCCAGAATAGTAAAACCCTTGACTGCATTAACGCATAAAGGGAAGAAATTTGAATGGAATGATGAACAAGAGAAAGCGTTTCAGTTATTGAAGAAAAAGCTAACTACGGCACCTATATTGTCATTGCCTGAAGGGAATGATGATTTTGTGATTTATTGTGACGCATCAAAGCAAGGTCTCGGTTGTGTATTAATGCAACGAACGAAGGTGATTGCTTATGCGTCTAGACAATTGAAGATTCACGAACAAAATTATACGACGCATGATTTGGAATTAGGCGCGGTTGTTTTTGCATTAAAGACTTGGAGGCACTACTTATATGGGGTCAAAAGTATTATATATACCGACCACAAAAGTCTTCAACACATATTTAATCAGAAACAACTGAATATGAGGCAGCGTAGGTGGATTGAATTATTGAATGATTACGATTTTGAGATTCGTTACCACCCGGGGAAGGCAAATGTGGTAGCCGATGCCTTGAGCAGGAAGGATAGAGAACCCATTCGAGTAAAATCTATGAATATAATGATTCATAATAACATTACTACTCAAATAAAGGAGGCGCAACAAGGAGTTTTAAAAGAGGGAAATTTAAAGGATGAAATACCCAAAGGATCGGAGAAGCATCTTAATATTCGGGAAGACGGAACCTGGTATAGGGCTGAAAGGATTTGGGTACCAAAATTTGGAGATATGAGAGAAATGGTACTTAGAGAAGCTCATAAAACCAGATACTCAATACATCCTGGAACGGGAAAGATGTACAAGGATCTCAAGAAACATTTTTGGTGGCCGGGTATGAAAGCCGATGTTGCTAAATACGTAGGAGAATGTTTGACGTGTTCTAAGGTCAAAGCTGAGCATCAGAAACCATCAGGTCTACTTCAACAACCCGAAATCCCGGAATGGAAATGGGAAAACATTACCATGGATTTCATCACTAAATTGCCAAGGACTGCAAGTGGTTTTGATACTATTTGGGTAATAGTTGATCGTCTCACCAAATCAGCACACTTCCTACCAATAAGAGAAGATGACAAGATGGAGAAGTTAGCACGACTGTATTTGAAGGAAGTCGTCTCCAGACATGGAATACCAATCTCTATTATCTCTGATAGGGATGGCAGATTTATTTCAAGATTCTGGCAGACATTACAGCAAGCATTAGGAACTCGTCTAGACATGAGTACTGCCTATCATCCACAAACTGATGGGCAGAGCGAAAGGACGATACAAACGCTTGAAGACATGCTACGAGCATGTGTTATTGATTTCGGAAACAGTTGGGATCGACATCTACCGTTAGCAGAATTTTCCTACAACAACAGCTACCATTCAAGCATTGAGATGGCGCCGTTTGAAGCACTTTATGGTAGAAAGTGCAGGTCTCCGATTTGTTGGAGTGAGGTGGGGGATAGACAGATTACGGGTCCGGAGATTATACAAGAAACTACCGAGAAGATCATACAAATTCAACAACGGTTGAAAACCGCCCAAAGTCGACAAAAGAGCTACGCTGACATTAAAAGAAAAGATATAGAATTTGAAATTGGAGAGATGGTCATGCTTAAAGTTTCACCTTGGAAAGGCGTTGTTCGATTTGGTAAACGAGGGAAATTAAATCCAAGGTATATTGGACCATTCAAGATTATTGAGCGTGTCGGACCAGTAGCTTACCGACTTGAGTTACCTCAACAACTCGCGGCTGTACATAACACTTTCCACGTCTCGAATTTGAAGAAATGTTTTGCTAAAGAAGATCTCACTATTCCGTTAGATGAAATCCAAATCAACGAAAAACTCCAATTCATCGAAGAACCCGTCGAAATAATGGATCGTGAGGTTAAAAGACTTAAGCAAAACAAGATACCAATTGTTAAGGTTCGATGGAATGCTCGTAGAGGACCCGAGTTCACCTGGGAGCGTGAAGATCAGATGAAGAAGAAATACCCGCATCTATTTCCAGAAGATTCGTCAACACCTTCAACAGCTTAAAATTTCGGGACGAAATTTATTTAACGGGTAGGTACTGTAGTAACCCGAACTTTTCCATGTTTATATATATTAATTGAGATTGATGTTTACATGATTAAATGTTTCCAACATGTTAAGCAATCAAACTTGTTAAGACTTGATTAATTGAAATAGGTTTCATATAGACAATTGACCACCCAAGTTGACCGGTGATTCACGAATGTTAAAACTTGTAAAAAAAACTACATGATGACATATATATGGTTATATATATAGTTAACATGATATTATGATAAGTAAACATATCATTAATTATATTAACAATGAACTACATATGTAAAAACAAGACTACTAACTTAATGATTTTGAAACGAGACATATATGTAACGTTTATCGTTGTAACGACATTTAATGTATATATATCATATTAAGAGATATTCGTACATCATAATATCATGATAATATAATAATTTAAAATCTCTTTTGATATTATAAACATTGGGTTAACAACATTTAACAAGATCGTTAACCTAAAGGTTTCAAAACAACACTTACATGTAACGACTAACGATGACTTAACGACTCAGTTAAAATGTATATACATGTAGTGTTTTAATATGTATTTATACACTTTTGAAAGACTTCAATACACTTATCAAAATACTTCTACTTAACAAAAATGCTTACAATTACATCCTCGTTCAGTTTCATCAACAATTCTACTCGTATGCACCCGTATTCGTACTCGTACAATACACAGCTTTTAGATGTATGTACTATTGGTATATACACTCCAATGATCAGCTCTTAGCAGCCCATGTGAGTCACCTAACACATGTGGGAACCATCATTTGGCAACTAGCATGAAATATCTCATAAGATTACAAAAATATGAGTAATCATTCATGACTTATTTACATGAAAACAAAATTACATATCCTTTATATCTAATCCATACACCAACGACCAAAAACACCTACAAACACTTTCATTCTTCAATTTTCTTCATCTAATTGAACTCTCTCAAGTTCTATCTTCAAGTTCTAAGTGTTCTTCATAAATTCCAAAAGTTCTAGTTTCATAAAATCAAGAATACTTTCAAGTTTGCTAGCTCACTTCCAATCTTGTAAGGTGATCATCCAACCTCAAGAAATCTTTGTTTCTTACAGTAGGTTATCATTCTAATACAAGGTAATAATCATATTCAAACTTTGGTTCAATTTCTATAACTATAACAATCTTATTTCAAGTGATGATCTTACTTGAACTTGTTTTCGTGTCATGATTTTGCTTCAAGAACTTTGAGCCATCCAAGGATCCATTGAAGCTAGATCCATTTTTCTCTTTTCCAGTAGGTTCATCCAAGGAACTTAAGGTAGTAATGATGTTCATAACATCATTCGATTCATACATATAAAGCTATCTTATTCGAAGGTTTAAACTTGTAATCACTAGAACATAGTTTAGTTAATTCTAAACTTGTTCGCAAACAAAAGTTAATCCTTCTAACTTGACTTTTAAAATCAACTAAACACATGTTCTATATCTATATGATATGCTAACTTAATGATTTAAAACCTGGAAACACGAAAAACACCGTAAAACCGGATTTACGCCGTCGTAGTAACACCGCGGGCTGTTTTGGGTTAGTTAATTAAAAACTATGATAAACTTTGATTTTAAAGTTGTTATTTTGAGAAAATGATTTTTATTATGAACATGAAACTATATCCAAAAATTATGATTAAACTCAAAGTGGAAGTATGTTTTCTAAAATGGTCATCTAGACGTCGTTCTTTCGACTGAAATGACTACCTTTACAAAAACGACTTGTAACTTATTTTTCCGACTATAAACCTATACTTTTCTGTTTAGATTCATAAAATAGAGTTCAATATGAAACCATAGCAATTTTATTCACTCAAAACGGATTTAAAATGAAGAAGTTATGGGTAAAACAAGATTGGATAATTTTTCTCATTTTAGCTACGTGAAAATTGGTAACAAATCTATTCCAACCATAACTTAATCAACTTGTATTGTATATTATGTAATCTTGAGATACCATAGACACGTATACAATGTTTCGACCTATCATGTCGACACATCTATATATATTTCGGAACAACCATAGACACTCTATATGTGAATGTTGGAGTTAGCTATACAGGGTTGAGGTTGATTCCAAAATATATATAGTTTGAGTTGTGATCAATACTGAGATACGTATACACTGGGTCGTGGATTGATTCAAGATAATATTTATCGATTTATTTCTGTACATCTAACTGTGGACAACTAGTTGTAGGTTACTAACGAGGACAGCTGACTTAATAAACTTAAAACATCAAAATATATTAAAAGTGTTGTAAATATATTTTGAACATACTTTGATATATATGTATATATTGTTATAGGTTCGTGAATCAACCAGTGGCCAAGTCTTACTTCTCGACGAAGTAAAAATCTGTGAAAGTGAGTTATAGTCCCACTTTTAAAATCTAATATTTTTGGGATGAGAATACATGCAGGTTTTATAAATGATTTACAAAATAGACACAAGTACGTGAAACTACATTCTATGGTTGAATTATCGAAATCGAATATGCCCCTTTTTATTAAGTCTGGTAATCTAAGAATTAGGGAACAGACACCCTAATTGACGCGAATCCTAAAGATAGATCTATTGGGCCTAACAAACCCCATCCAAAGTACCGGATGCTTTAGTACTTCGAAATTTATATCATATCCGAAGGGTGTCCCGGAATGATGGGGATATTCTTATATATGCATCTTGTTATTGTCGGTTACCAGGTGTTCATCATATGAATGATTTTTATCTCTATGTATGGGATGTGTATTGAAATATGAAATCTTGTGGTCTATTGTTACGATTTGATATATATAGGTTAAACCTATAACTCACCAACATTTTTGTTGACGTTTAAAGCATGTTTATTCTCAGGTGAATATTAAGAGCTTCCGCTGTTGCATACTAAAATAAGGACAAGATTTGGAGTCCATGCTTGTATGATATTGTGTAAAAACTGCATTCAAGAAACTGATTTCGATGTAACATATTTGTATTGTAAACCATTATGTAATGGTCGTGTGTAAACAGGATATTTTAGATTATCATTATTTGATAATCTACGTAAAGCTTTTAAACCTTTATTTATGAAATAAAGGTTATGGTTTGTTTTAAAAATGAATGCAGTCTTTGAAAAACGTCTCATATAGAGGTCAAAACCTCGCAACGAAATCAATTAATATGGAACGTTTTTAATCAATAAGAACGGGACATTTTAGTTGGTATCCGAGCGTTGGTCTTAGAGAACCAGAAAATTTGCATTAGTGTGTCTTATCGAGTTTGTTAGGATGCATTAGTGAGTCTGGACTTCGACCGTGTTTTCTTTAAAAATGATTGCTTAACATTTTTGTTGGAAACTATATATTTTTAACATATGAATATTATGTGATATATTAATCTCTTAACGTGTTTGATATTATGTGATAGATGTCTACCTCTAGAACAAGTCCCATTGACTCACCTAATAATAATGAAGAGTCAAATGTAAATTGGAATGATTTGTGGACTGATTCACAAGTTCCCGAAGAGGAACCGGAAGAAGAGTCAGAACCGGAAGAAGAATCGGAACCGGAAGAAGAATCGGAACCGGATGAAGAAATAGAACCGGTGGGGGAAATAATAAAACGGTTAAGTAAAAGAAAATCCTCAACCAACCGACCAAAGTTAATTATGGTCAATGGTGTTTCCGCCAAGGAAGCAAAATATTGGGAGGATTACCAATTCTCCGATGAATCGGATTCCGACGAGAATTCCGATGATGTTATAGAAATTACCCCAACTGAATTTAAAAAGGCAAAAGAAAATAATAAGGGAAAGGGCATAAAAATAGAGAAATCTAATTCCAACCCCGATGAACTTTATATGTATCGTCAACCCCCGAAGTCCTTAAGTTGTAACAATGACCCGGGAACCTCTAAACCACCAGGTTTTTCTAAACCAATGTGGACAACGACGGCTCGTATTAGGGGAACATCATATATCCCTAGAAACTTGGCAAAACGAACCAAAACCGAAGAAGAAGAAATGAGCGAGTCGGAATAAGATAGTTGTATTCGTGTGGTGTAATATATGTAATATAGTGTTCTTATGCTTTATGATATATGTAAAAATTGCTTGTATTAATAAGTATTTTTTTATGAATCTAACTCTTGTCTATTTTACAGTTTAAAAACACAAAATGGATAGACAACCCAATATTTTAAGAGACCTACCCGGAGACATGATTGATGAAATCTTGTCTAAAGTCGGCCAGAATTCTTCGGCACAACTATTTAAGGCGAGATCAGTTTGTAAGACATTCGAAGAACGTTCCAAGAATGTCTTGGTTTATAAGAGACTTTCGTTTGAAAGATGGGGGATATCACATTGGGAAACCCATAAGTTACGATGTGTTTACTTTGACGCATATATTGTGGGGAACCCAAATGCTATTTTACGCAACGGGTTAAGAAATTATTTTGACTCAATATATCCGAATATTGGACTTCGTGATTTAGAAAAAGCGGCTAACATGCAACATAAAGAAGCATGTTATGCTTACGGATTAGTAATGTTCGCTTCTCACCAAAGTGAGAACAAGAACATCAGGCTACAACTATTAAACAAAACGTTTCCACAAGTGACGGAGTCGGTAATTGGGGTAAGAAATGAGGTTTTTAGATTATTACGGGACTGTTGGACATTACGTAACCCTCGTCCCTTTGATGACGTTACAACACGCTGTCTTATCAACGGCCATAACGGTTATGTTGCACAAGACCAAGGATGGGAAGTAGTCCTAGTAAAACCAAAATGCATGACTTGTTTCTGGACGTATGAATTACGTGTCTTTATTGCCTTTGCTGAACGACTTGTGTACTAGCTAGAATTGTCTTCACAACTATCTTGTATCAAAGTTATTGTGTGCTATATTTCATGCTTTATGTAAAATAAGCGGTATTGTAAGTTTGTAAAATATTGTATAAAAGTTTGAACGCGAAATATTATTATAATCAGTTTTTCATATAGAATTGTAGTAGTTGAATTGTATATTAGCTACTAAGTATGAACTTAACGGGTAGGTACTACCCGAATTTAAACTTATAAAACGCTAATATGAAGAAAAAGCTTTTATAAATGAGTTCATATTATGCTACGAAATACTATTAACTACTCTTAATATTCTGTATGATTAACTTGTTCCATTTAACTATTTTGAAGGAAATGGCACCGACTACTCGACACACCGTGAATATGAATGAAGAGGAATTCCGTACTTTTCTAGCTTCAAACATAGCCGCAGTACAGGCTGCGCTACATACCAATAATAACCTTGGATCTAGCAGTACAGGAAATCGTGTAGGATGCACCTACAAAGAATTCACTGCCTGCAAACCTTTGGAATTTGATGGAACCGAAGGACCGATCGGATTGAAACGGTGGACCGAGAAGGTCGAATCGGTGTTTGCCATAAGTAAGTGTACTGAAGAGGACAAAGTAAAGTACGCTACGCATACCTTCACAGGTTCTGCGTTAACATGGTGGAATACCTATCTAGAGCAAGTGGGACAAGACGATGCGTACGCACTACCGTGGTCAGCATTCAAGCACTTGATGAACGAGAAGTACCGTCCCAGAACCGAGGTCAATAAGCTCAAGACAGAACTTAGAGGGTTACGAACCCAAGGATTTGATATTACCACGTACGAAAGACGATTCACAGAATTGTGCCTATTGTGTCCGGGAGCATTCGAAGATGAGGAAGAGAAGATCGACGCGTTTGTGAAAGGATTACCGGAAAGAATCCAAGAAGATATAAGTTCACACGAGCCCGCCTCCATACAACAGGCATGTAGAATGGCTCACAAACTAGTGAACCAGATTGAAGAAAGAATTAAAGAACAGACTTCTGAAGAGGCCAATGTGAAGCAAGTCAAAAGAAAGTGGGAGGAAAACGGTGATAAGAATCACCAATACAACAACAACAACAATTACAACAATAATCGCAACAATTATCCCAACAATCGCAACATCAATCGCAACTACAACAAACGGCCCAACAACAACAACAACAACAACAACAACAACAACAACAACAACAGCAACTACAACAATCATCCCAACAACAATAATAACCGCAACAACAACAACAATCAGAAGCAACTATGCCAAAGGTGTGAAAAGAATCACTCGGGGTTCTGCACCAAATTTTGCAACAAGTGTAAAAGAAATGGTCATAGCGCGGCGAAGTGTGAGGTCTACGGACCAGGGGTTAATAGAACGAAAGGAACAAATGGTGTCGGAACGAGTAATGGCGGAGCAAGTAGTGTCGGAGCAAGTTATGCCAATGTAGTTTGTTATAAATGTGGAAAACCGGGCCACATTATTAGAAATTGCCCGAACCAGGAGAACACGAATGGACAAGGCCGTGGAAGAGTTTTCAATATTAATGCGGCAGAGGCACAGGAAGACCCGGAGCTTGTTACGGGTACGTTTCTTATTGACAATAAATCTGCTTACGTTTTATTTGATTCGGGTGCGGATAGAAGCTATATGAGTAGAGATTTTTGTGCTAAATTAAGTTGTCCATTGACGCCTTTGGATAGTAAATTTTTACTCGAATTAGCAAATGGTAAATTAATTTCAGCAAATAATATATGTCGGAATCGAGAAATTAAACTGGTTAGCGAAACATTTAAGATTGATTTGATACCAGTAGAGTTAGGGAGTTTTGATGTGATAATCGGTATGGACTGGTTGAAAGAAGTGAAAGCGGAGATCGTTTGTTACAAAAATGCAATTCGCATTATACGAGAAAAAGGAAAACCCTTAATGGTGTACGGAGAAAAGGGCAACACGAAGCTACATCTTATTAGTAATTTGAAGGCACAAAAACTAATAAGAAAAGGTTGCTATGCTGTTCTAGCACACGTCGAGAAAGTACAAACTGAAGAAAAGAGCATCAATGATGTTCCCGTCGCAAAAGAATTTCCTGATGTATTTCCGAAAGAATTACCGGGATTACCCCCACATCGATCCGTTGAATTTCAAATAGATCTTGTACCAGGAGCTGCACCAATAGCTCGTGCTCCTTACAGACTCGCACCCAGCGAGATGAAAGAACTACAAAGCCAATTACAAGAACTTTTAGAGCGTGGTTTCATTCGACCAAGCACATCACCGTGGGGAGCTCCTGTTTTGTTTGTCAAGAAGAAAGATGGTACATTCAGGTTGTGTATCGACTACCGAGAGTTGAACAAACTTACCATCAAGAACCGCTACCCACTACCGAGAATCGATGACTTATTTGATCAACTACAAGGCTCGTCTGTTTATTCAAAGATTGACTTACGTTCCGGGTATCATCAAATGCGGGTGAAAGAAGATGATATTCCAAAGACTGCTTTCAGAACACGTTACGGTCATTACGAGTTTATGGTCATGCCGTTTGGTTTAACTAATGCACCAGCTGTGTTCATGGACCTTATGAACCGAGTGTGTGGACCATACCTTGACAAGTTTGTCATTGTTTTCATTGATGACATACTTATTTACTCAAAGAATGACCAAGAACACGGTGAACATTTGAGAAAGGTGTTAGAAGTATTGAGGAAGGAAGAATTGTACGCTAAGTTTTCAAAGTGTGCATTTTGGTTGGAAGAAGTTCAATTCCTCGGTCACATAGTGAACAAAGAAGGTATTAAGGTGGATCCGGCAAAGATAGAAACTGTTGAAAAGTGGGAAACCCCGAAAACTCCGAAACACATACGCCAGTTTTTAGGACTAGCTGGTTACTACAGAAGGTTCATCCAAGACTTTTCCAGAATAGCAAAACCCTTGACTGCATTAACGCATAAAGGGAAGAAATTTGAATGGAATGATGAACAAGAGAAAGCGTTTCAGTTATTGAAGAAAAAGCTAACTACGGCACCTATATTGTCATTGCCTGAAGGGAATGATGATTTTGTGATTTATTGTGATGCATCGAAGCAAGGTCTCGGTTGTGTATTAATGCAACGAACGAAGGTGATTGCTTATGCATCTAGACAATTGAAGATTCACGAACAAAATTATACGACGCATGATTTGGAATTAGGAGCGGTTGTTTTTGCATTAAAGACTTGGAGGCACAACTTATATGGGGTCAAAAGTATTATATATACCGACCACAAAAGTCTTCAACACATATTTAATCAGAAACAACTGAATATGAGGCAGCGTAGGTGGATTGAATTGTTGAATGATTACGACTTTGAGATTCGTTACCACCCGGGGAAGGCAAATGTGGTAGCCGATGCCTTGAGCAGGAAGGACAGAGAACCCATTCGAGTAAAGTCTATGAATATAATGATTCATAATAACCTTACTACTCAAATAAAGGAGGCGCAACAAGGAGTTTTAAAAGAGGGAAATTTAAAGGATGAAATACCCAAGGGATCGGAGAAGCATCTTAATATTCAGGAAGACGGAACCCGGTATAGGGCTGAAAGGATTTGGGTACCAAAATTTGGAGATATGAGAGAAATGGTACTTAGAGAAGCTCATAAAACCAGATACTCAATACATCCTGGAACGGGGAAGATGTACAAGGATCTCAAGAAACATTTTTGGTGGCCGGGTATGAAAGCCGATGTTGCTAAATACGTAGGAGAATGTTTGACGTGTTCTAAGGTCAAAGCTGAGCATCAGAAACCATCAGGTCTACTTCAACAACCCGAAATCCCGGAATGGAAATGGGAAAACATTACCATGGATTTCATCACTAAATTGCCAAGGACTGCAAGTGGTTTTGATACTATTTGGGTAATAGTTGATCGTCTCACCAAATCAGCACACTTCTTGCCAATAAGAGAAGATGACAAGATGGAGAAGTTAGCACGACTGTATTCGAAGGAAGTCATCTCCAGACATGGAATACCAATCTCTATTATCTCTGATAGGGATGGCAGATTTATTTCAAGATTCTGGCAGACATTACAGCAAGCATTAGGAACTCGTCTAGACATGAGTACTGCCTATCATCCACAAACTGATGGGCAGAGCGAAAGGACGATACAAACGCTTGAAGACATGCTACGAGCATGTGTTATTGATTTCTGAAACAGTTGGGATCGACATCTACCATTAGCAGAATTTTCCTACAACAACAGCTACCATTCAAGCATTGAGATGGCGCCGTTTGAAGCACTTTATGGTAGAAAGTGCAGGTCTCCGATTTGTTGGAGTGAAGTGGGGGATAGACAGATTACGGGTCCGGAGATTATACAAGAAACTACCGAGAAGATCATCCAAATTCAACAACGGTTGAAAACCGCCCAAAGTCGACAAAAGAGCTACGCTGACATTAAAAGAAAAGATATAGAATTTGAAATTGGAGAGATGGTCATGCTTAAAGTTGCACCTTGGAAAGGCGTTGTTCGATTTGGTAAACGAGGGAAATTAAATCCAAGGTATATTGGACCATTCAAGATTATTGATCGTATCGGACCAGTAGCTTACCGACTAGAGTTACCTCAACAACTCGCGGCTGTACATAACACTTTCCACGTCTCGAAATTAAAGAAATGTTTTGCTAAAGAAGATCTCACTATTCCGTTAGATGAAATCCAAATCAACGAAAAACTTCAATTCATCGAAGAACCCGTCGAAATAATGGATCGTGAGGTTAAAAGACTTAAGCAAAACAAGATACCAATTGTTAAGGTTCGATGGAATGCTCGTAGAGGACCCGAGTTCACCTGGGAGCGTGAAGATCAGATGAAGAAGAAATACCCGCATCTATTTCCAGAAGATTCGTCAACACCTTCAACAGCTTAAAATTTCGGGACGAAATTTATTTAACGGGTAGGTACTGTAGTGACCCGAACTTTTCCATGTTTATATATATTAATTGAGATTAATGTTTACATGATTAAATGTTTCCAACATGTTAAGCAATCAAACTTGTTAAGACTTGATTAATTGAAATAGGTTTCATATAGACAATTGACCACCCAAGTTGACCGGTGATTCACGAACGTTAAAACTTGTAAAAACTATATGATGACATATATATGGATATATATATAGTTAACATGATACTATGATAAGTAAATATATCATTAAGTATATTAACAATGAACTACATATGTAAAAACAAGACTACTAACTTAATGATTTTTAAACGAGACATATATGTAACGATTATCGTTGTAAAGATATTTAATGTATATATATCATATTAAGAGATATTCATACATGATAATATCATGATAATATAATAATTTAAAATCTCATTTGATATTATAAACATTGGGTTAACAACATTTAACAAGATCGTTAACCTAAAGGTTTCAAAACAACACTTACATGTAACGACTAACGATGACTTAACGACTCAGTTAAAATGTATATACATGTAGTGTTTTAATATGTATTTATACACTTTTGAAAGACTTCAATACACTTATCAAAATACTTCTACTTAACAAAAATGCTTACAATTACATCCTCGTTCAGTTTCATCAACAATTCTACTCGTATGCACCCGTATTCGTACTCGTACAATACACAGCTTTTAGATGTATGTACTATTGGTATATACACTCCAATGATCAGCTCTTAGCAGCCCATGTGAGTCACCTAACACATGTGGGAACCATCATTTGGCAACTAGCATGAAATATCTCATAAAATTACAAAAATATGAGTAATCATTCATGACTTATTTACATGAAAACAAAATTACATATCCTTTATATCTAATCCATACACCAACGACCAAAAACACCTACAAACACTTTCATTCTTCAATTTTCTTCATCTAATTGATCTCTCTCAAGTTCTATCTTCAAGTTCTAAGTGTTCTTCATAAATTCCAAAAGTTCTAGTTTCATAAAATCAAGAATACTTTCAAGTTTGCTAGCTCACTTCCAATCTTGTAAGGTGATCATCCAACCTCAAGAAATCTTTGTTTCTTATAGTAGGTTATCATTCTAATGCAAGGTAATAATCATATTCAAACTTTGGTTCAATTTCTATAACTATAACAATCTTATTTCAAGTGATGATCTTACTTGAACTTGTTTTCGTGTCAAGATTCTGCTTCAAGAACTTCGAGCCATCCAAGGATCCATTGAAGCTAGATCCATTTTTCTCTTTTCCAGTAGGTTTATCCAAGGAACTTAAGGTAGTAATGATGTTCATAACATCATTCGATTCATACATATAAAGCTATCTTATTCGAAGGTTTAAACTTGTAATCACTAGAACATAGTTTAGTTAATTCTAAACTTGTTCGCAAACAAAAGTTAATCCTTCTAACTTGACTTTTAAAATCAACTAAACACATGTTCTATATCTATATGATATGCTAACTTAATGATTTAAAACCTGGAAACACGAAAAACACCGTAAAACCGGATTTACGCCGTCGTAGTAACACCGCGGGCTGTTTTGGGTTAGTTAATTAAAAACTATGATAAACTTTGATTTTAAAGTTGTTATTTTGAGAAAATGATTTTTATTATGAACATGAAACTATATCCAAAAATTATGATTAAACTCAAAGTGGAAGTATGTTTTCTAAAATGGTCATCTAGACGTCGTTCTTTCGACTGAAATGACTACCTTTACAAAAACGACTTGTAACTTATTTTTCCGACTATAAACCTATACTTTTCTGTTTAGATTCATAAAATAGAGTTCAATATGAAACCATAGCAATTTTATTCACTCAAAACGGATTTAAAATGAAGAAGTTATGGGTAAAACAAGATTGGATAATTTTTCTCATTTTAGCTACGTGAAAATTGGTAACAAATCTATTCCAACCATAACTTAATCAACTTGTATTGTATATTATGTAATCTTGAGATACCATAGACACGTATACAATGTTTCGACCTATCATGTCGACACATCTATATATATTTCGGAACAACCATAGACACTCTATATGTGAATGTTGGAGTTAGCTATACAGGGTTGAGGTTGATTCCAAAATATATATAGTTTGAGTTGTGATCAATACTGAGATACGTATACACTGGGTCGTGGATTGATTCAAGATAATATTTATCGATTTATTTCTGTACATCTAACTGTGGACAACTAGTTGTAGGTTACTAACGAGGACAGCTGACTTAATAAACTTAAAACATCAAAATATATTAAAAGTGTTGTAAATATATTTTGAACATACTTTGATATATATGTATATATTGTTATAGGTTCGTGAATCAACCAGTGGCCAAGTCTTACTTCTCGACGAAGTAAAAATCTGTGAAAGTGAGTTATAGTCCCACTTTTAAAATCTAATATTTTTGGGATGAGAATACATGCAGGTTTTATAAATGATTTACAAAATAGACACAAGTACGTGAAACTATATTCTATGGTTGAATTATCGAAATCGAATATGCCCCTTTTTATTAAGTCTGGTAATCTAAGAATTAGGGAACAGACACCCTAATTGACGCGAATCCTAAAGATAGATCTATTGGGCCTAACAAACCCCATCCAAAGTACCGGATGCTTTAGTACTTCGAAATTTATATCATATCCGAAGGGTGTCCCGGAATGATGGGGATATTCTTATATATGCATCTTGTTATTGTCGGTTACCAGGTGTTCATCATATGAATGATTTTTATCTCTATGTATGGGATGTGTATTGAAATATGAAATCTTGTGGTCTATTGTTACGATTTGATATATATAGGTTAAACCTATAACTCACCAACATTTTTGTTGACGTTTAAAGCATGTTTATTCTCAGGTGAATATTAAGAGCTTCCGCTGTTGCATACTAAAATAAGGACAAGATTTGGAGTCCATGTTTTTATGATATTGTGTAAAAACTGCATTCAAGAAACTGATTTCGATGTAACATATTTGTATTGTAAACCATTATGTAATGGTCGTGTGTAAACAGGATATTTTAGATTATCATTATTTGATAATCTACGTAAAGCTTTTAAACCTTTATTTATGAAATAAAGGTTATGGTTTGTTTTAAAAATGAATGCAGTCTTTGAAAAACGTCTCATATAGAGGTCAAAACCTCGCAACGAAATCAATTAATATGGAACGTTTTTAATCAATAAGAACGGGACATTTTAGGTTTGTTTAAAAATGAATGCAGTCTTTGAAAAACGTCTCATATAGAGGTCAAAACCTCGCAACGAAATCAATTAATATGGAACGTTTTTAATCAATAAGAACGGGACATTTCAGTTGGACATTACGTAACCCTCGTCCCTTTGATGACGTTAGAACACGCTGTCTTATCACCGGCCATAACGGTTATGTTGCACAAGACCAAGGATGGGAAGTAGTCCTAGTAAAACCAGAATGCATGACTTGTTTCTGGACGTATGAATTACGTGTCTTTATTGCCTTTGCTGAACGACTTGTGTACTAGCTAGAATTGTCTTCACAACTATCTTGTATCAAAGTTATTGTGTGCTATATTTCATGCTTTATGTAAAATAAGCGGTATTGTAAGTTTGTAAAATATTGTATAAAAGTTTGAACGCGAAATATTATTATAATCAGTTTTTCATATAGAATTGTAGTAGTTGAATTGTATATTAGCTACTAAGTATGAACTTAACGGGTAGGTACTACCCGAATTTAAACTTATAAAACGCTAATATGAAGAAAAAGCTTTTATAAATGAGTTCATATTATGCTACGAAATACTATTAACTACTCTTAATATTCTGTATGATTAACTTGTTCCATTTAACTATTTTGAAGGAAATGGCATCGACTACTCGACACACCGTAAATATGAATGAAGAGGAATTCCGTACTTTTCTAGCTTCAAATATAGCCGCAGTACAGGCTGCGCTACATACCAACAATAACCTTGGATCTAGCAGTACAGGAAATCGTGTAGGATGCACCTACAAAGAATTCACTGCCTGCAAACCTTTGGAATTTGATGGAACCGAAGGACCGATCGGATTGAAACGGTGGACCGAGAAGGTTGAATCGGTGTTTGCCATAAGTAAGTGTACTGAAGAGGACAAAGTGAAGTACGCTACGTATACCTTCACAGGTTCTGCGTTAACATGGTGGAATACCTATCTAGAGCAAGTGGGACAAGATGATGCGTACGCACTACCGTGGTCAGCATTCAAGCACTTGATGAACGAGAAGTACCGTCCCAGAACCGAGGTCAATAAGCTCAAGACAGAACTTAGAGGGTTACGAACCCAAGGATTTGATATTACCACGTACGAAAGACGATTCACAGAATTGTGCCTATTGTGTCCGGGAGCATTCGAAGATGAGGAAGAGAAGATCGACGCGTTTGTGAAAGGATTACCGGAAAGAATCCAAGAAGATATAAGTTCACACGAGCCCGCCTCCATACAACAGGCATGTAGAATGGCTCACAAACTAGTGAACCAGATTGAAGAAAGAATTAAAGAACAGACTGCTGAAGAGGCCAATGTGAAGCAAGTCAAAAGAAAGTGGGAGAAAAACGGTGATAAGAATCACCAATACAACAACAACAGCAATTACAACAATAATCGCAACAATTATCCCAACAATCGCAACATCAATCGCAACTACAACAAACGGCCCAACAACAACAACAACAACAACAGCAACTACAACAATCATCCCAACAACAATAATAACCGCAACAACAACAACAATCAGAAGCAGCTATGCCAAAGGTGTGAAAAGAATCACTCGGGGTTCTGCACCAAATTTTGCAACAAGTGTAAAAGAAATGGTCATAGCGCGGCGAAGTGTGAGGTCTACGGACCAGGGGTTAATAGAATGAAAGGAACAAATGGTGTCGGAACGAGTGGCGGAGCAAGTAGTGTCGGAGCAAGTTATGCCAATGTAGTTTGTTATAAATGTGGAAAACCAGGCCACATTATTAGAAATTGCCCGAACCAGGAGAACACGAATGGACAAGGCCGTGGAAGAGTTTTCAATATTAATGCGGTAGAGGCACAGGAAGACCCGGAGCTTGTTACGGGTACGTTTCTTATTGACAATAAATCTGCTTACGTTTTATTTGATTCGGGTGCGGATAGAAGCTATATGAGTAGAGATTTTTGTGCTAAATTAAGTTGTCCATTGACGCCTTTGGATAGTAAATTTTTACTCGAATTAGCAAATGGTAAATTAATTTCAGCAGATAATATATGTCGGAATCGAGAAATTAAACTGGTTAGTGAAACATTTAAGATTGATTTGATACCAGTAGAGTTAGGGAGTTTTGATGTGATAATCGGTATGGACTGGTTGAAAGAAGTGAAAGCGGAGATCGTTTGTTACAAAAATGCAATTCGCATTATACGAGAAAAAGGAAAACCCTTAATGGTGTACGGAGAAAAGGGCAACACGAAGCTACATCTTATTAGTAATTTGAAGGCACAAAAACTAATAAGAAAAGGTTGTTATGCTGTTCTAGCACAAGTCGAGAAAGTACAAACTGAAGAAAAGAGCATCAATGATGTTCCCATTGCAAAAGAATTTCCCGATGTATTTCCGAAAGAATTACCGGGATTACCCCCACATCGATCCGTTGAATTTCAAATAGATCTTGTACCAGGAGCTGCACCAATAGCTCGTGCTCCTTACAGACTCGCACCCAGCGAGATGAAAGAACTGCAAAGCCAATTACAAGAACTTTTAGAGCGTGGTTTCATTCGACCAAGCACATCACCGTGGGGAGCTCCTGTTTTGTTTGTCAAGAAGAAAGATGGTACATTCAGGTTGTGTATCGACTACCGAGAGTTGAACAAACTTACCATCAAGAACCGCTACCCACTACCGAGAATCGACGACTTATTTGATCAACTACAAGGCTCGTCTGTTTATTCAAAGATTGACTTACGTTCCGGGTATCATCAAATGCGGGTGAAAGAAGATGATATTCCAAAGACTGCTTTCAGAACACGTTACGGTCATTACGAGTTTATGGTCATGCTGTTTGGTTTAACTAATGCACCAGCTGTGTTCATGGACCTTATGAACCGAGTGTGTGGACCATACCTTGACAAGTTTGTCATTGTTTTCATTGATGACATACTTATTTACTCAAAGAATGACCAAGAACACGGTGAACATTTGAGAAAGGTGTTAGAAGTATTGAGGAAGGAAGAATTGTACGCTAAGTTTTCAAAGTGTGCATTTTGGTTGGAAGAAGTTCAATTCCTCGATCACATAGTGAACAAAGAAGGTATTAAGGTGGATCCGGCAAAGATAGAAACTGTTGAAAAGTGGGAAACCCCGAAAACTCCGAAACACATACGCCAGTTTTTAGGACTAGCTGGTTACTACAGAAGGTTCATCCAAGACTTTTCCAGAATAGCAAAACCCTTGACTGCATTAACGCATAAAGGGAAGAAATTTGAATGGAATGATGAACAAGAGAAAGCGTTTCAGTTATTGAAGAAAAAGCTAACTACGGCACCTATATTGTCATTGCCTGAAGGGAATGATGATTTTGTGATTTATTGTGATGCATCAAAGCAAGGTCTCGGTTGTGTATTAATGCAACGAACGAAGGTGATTGCTTATGCGTCTAGACAATTGAAGATTCACGAACAAAATTATACGACGCATGATTTGGAATTAGGCGCGGTTGTTTTTGCATTAAAGACTTGGAGGCACTACTTATATGGGGTCAAAAGTATTATATATACCGACCACAAAAGTCTTCAACACATATTTAATCAGAAACAACTGAATATGAGGCAGCGTAGGTGGATTGAATTATTGAATGATTACGACTTTGAGATTCGTTACCACCCGGGGAAGGCAAATGTGGTAGCCGATGCCTTGAGCAGGAAGGACAGAGAACCCATTCGAGTAAAATCTATGAATATAATGATTCATAATAACATTACTACTCAAATAAAGGAGGCGCAACAAGGAGTTTTAAAAGAGGGAAATTTAAAGGATGAAATACCCAAAGGATCGGAGAAGCATCTTAATATTCGGGAAGACGGAACCCGGTATAGGGCTGAAAGGATTTGGGTACCAAAATTTGGAGATATGAGAGAAATGGTACTTAGAGAAGCTCATAAAACCAGATACTCAATACATCCTGGAACGGGGAAGATGTACAAGGATCTCAAGAAACATTTTTGGTGGCCGGGTATGAAAGCCGATGTTGCTAAATACGTAGGAGAATGTTTGACGTGTTCTAAGGTTAAAGCTGAGCATCAGAAACCATCAGGTCTACTTCAACAACCCGAAATCCCGGAATGGAAATGGGAAAACATTACCATGGATTTCATCACTAAATTGCCAAGGACTGCAAGTGGTTTTGATACTATTTGGGTAATAGTTGATCGTCTCACCAAATCAGCACACTTCCTACCAATAAGAGAAGATGACAAGATGGAGAAGTTAGCACGACTGTATTTGAAGGAAGTCGTCTCCAGACATGGAATACCAATCTCTATTATCTCTGATAGGGATGGCAGATTTATTTCAAGATTCTGGCAGACATTACAGCAAGCATTAGGAACTCGTCTAGACATGAGTACTGCCTATCATCCACAAACTGATGGGCAGAGCGAAAGGACGATACAAACGCTTGAAGACATGCTACGAGCATGTGTTATTGATTTCGGAAACAGTTGGGATCGACATCTACCATTAGCAGAATTTTCCTACAACAACAGCTACCATTCAAGCATTGAGATGGCGCCGTTTGAAGCACTTTATGGTAGAAAGTGCAGGTCTCCGATTTGTTGGAGTGAAGTGGGGGATAGACAGATTACGGGTCCGGAGATTATACAAGAAACTACCGAGAAGATCATCCAAATTCAACAACGGTTGAAAACCGCCCAAAGTCGACAAAAGAGCTACGCTGACATTAAAAGAAAAGATATAGAATTTGAAATTGGAGAGATGGTCATGCTTAAAGTTGCACCTTGGAAAGGCGTTGTTCGATTTGGTAAACGAGGGAAATTAAATCCAAGGTATATTGGACCATTCAAGATTATTGATCGTGTCGGACCAGTAGCTTACCGACTAGAGTTACCTCAACAACTCGCGGCTGTACATAACACTTTCCACGTCTCGAATTTAAAGAAATGTTTTGCTAAAGAAGATCTCACTATTCCGTTAGATGAAATCCAAATCAACGAAAAACTTCAATTCATCGAAGAACCCGTCGAAATAATGGATCGTGAGGTTAAAAGACTTAAGCAAAACAAGATACCAATTGTTAAGGTTCGATGGAATGCTCGTAGAGGACCCGAGTTCACCTGGGAGCGTGAAGATCAGATGAAGAAGAAATACCCGCATCTATTTCCAGAAGATTCGTCAACACCTTCAACAGCTTAAAATTTCGGGACGAAATTTATTTAACGGGTAGGTACTGTAGTGACCCGAACTTTTCCATGTTTATATATATTAATTGAGATTGATATTTACATGATTAACTATTTCCAACATGTTAAGCAATCAAACTTGTTAAGACTTGATTAATTGAAATATGTTTCATATAGACAATTGACCACCCAAGTTGATCGGTGATTCACGAACGTTAAAACTTGTAAAAACTATATGATGACATATATATGGATATATATATATAGTTAACATGATACTATGATAAGAAAACATATCATAAAGTGTATTAACAATGAACTACATATGTAAAAACAAGACTACTAACTTAATGATTTTTAAACGAGACATATATGTAACGATTATCGTTGTAAAGACATTTAATGTATATATATCATATTAAGAGATATTCATACATGATAATATCATGATAATATAATAATTTAAAATCTCATTTGATATTATAAACATTGGGTTAACAACATTTAACAAGATCGTTAACCTAAAGGTTTCAAAACAACACTTACATGTAACGACTAACGATGACTTAACGACTCAGTTAAAATGTATATACATGTAGTGTTTTAATATGTATTTATACACTTTTGAAAGACTTCAATACACTTATCAAAATACTTCTACTTAACAAAAATGCTTACAATTACATCCTCGTTCAGTTTCATCAACAATTCTACTCGTATGCACCCGTATTCGTACTCGTACAATACACAGCTTTTAGATGTATGTACTATTGGTATATACACTCCAATGATCAGCTCTTAGCAGCCCATGTGAGTCACCTAACACATGTGGGAACCATCATTTGGCAACTAGCATGAAATATCTCATAAAATTACAAAAATATGAGTAATCATTCATGACTTATTTACATGAAAACAAAATTACATATCCTTTATATCTAATCCATACACCAACGACCAAAAACACCTACAAACACTTTCATTCTTCAATTTTCTTCATCTAATTGATCTCTCTCAAGTTCTATCTTCAAGTTCTAAGTGTTCTTCATAAATTCCAAAAGTTCTAGTTTCATAAAATCAAGAATACTTTCAAGTTTGCTAGCTCACTTCCAATCTTGTAAGGTGATCATCCAACCTCAAGAAATCTTTGTTTCTTACAGTAGGTTATCATTCTAATACAAGGTAATAATCATATTCAAACTTTGGTTCAATTTCTATAACTATAACAATCTCATTTCAAGTGATGATCTTACTTGAACTTGTTTTCGTGTCATGATTCTGCTTCAAGAACTTCGAGCCATCCAAGGATCCATTGAAGCTAGATCCATTTTTCTCTTTTCCAGTAGGTTTATCCAAGGAAATTAAGGTAGTAATGATGTTCATAACATCATTCGATTCATAGATATAAAGCTATCTTATTCGAAGGTTTAAACTTGTAATCACTAGAACATAGTTTAGTTAATTCTAAACTTGTTTGCAAACAAAAGTTAATCCTTCTAATTGACTTTTAAAATCAACTAAACACATGTTCTATATCTATATGATATGCTAACTTAATGATTTAAAACCTGGAAACACGAAAAACACCGTAAAACCGGATTTACGCCGTCGTAGTAACACCGCGGGCTGTTTTGGGTTAGTTAATTAAAAACTATGATAAACTTTGATTTAAAAGTTGTTATTCTGAGAAAATGATTTTTATTATGAACATGAAACTATATCCAAAAATTATGGTTAAACTCAAAGTGGAAGTATGTTTTCTAAAATGGTCATCTAGACGTCGTTCTTTCAACTAAAATGACTACCTTTACAAAAACGACTTGTAACTTATTTTTCCGACTATAAACCTATACTTTTTCTGTTTAGATTCATAAAATAGAGTTCAATATGAAACCATAGCAATTTGATTCACTCAAAACGGATTTAAAATGAAGAAGTTATGGGTAAAACAAGATTGGATAATTTTTCTCATTTTAGCTACGTGAAAATTGGTAACAAATCTATTCCAACCATAACTTAATCAACTTGTATTGTATATTATGTAATCTTGAGATACCATAGACACGTATACAATGTTTCGACCTATCATATCGACACATCTATATATATTTCGGAACAACCATAGACACTCTATATGTGAATGTTGGAGTTAGCTATACAGGGTTGAGGTTGATTCCAAAATATATATAGTTTGAGTTGTGATCAATACTGAGATACGTATACACTGGGTCGTGGATTGATTCAAGATAATATTTATCGATTTATTTCTGTACATCTAACTGTGGACAACTAGTTATAGGTTACTAATGAGGACAGCTGACTTAATAAACTTAAAACATCAAAATATAGTAAAAGTGTTGTAAATATATTTTGAACATACTTTAATATATATGTATATATTGTTATAGGTTCGTGAATCAACAGTGGCCAAGTCTTACTTCCCGACGAAGTAAAAATCTGTGAAAGTGAGTTATAGTCCCACTTTTAAAATCTAATATTTTTGGGATGAGAATACATGCAGGTTTTATAAATGATTTACAAAATAGACACAAGTACGTGAAACTACATTCTATGGTTGAATTATCGAAATCGAATATGCCCCTTTTTATTAAGTCTGGTAATCTAAGAATTAGGGAACAGACACCCTAATTGACGCGAATCCTAAAGATAGATCTATTGGGCCTAACAAACCCCATCCAAAGTACCGGATGCTTTAGTACTTCGAAATTTATATCATATCCGAAGGGTGTCCCGGAATGATGGGGATATTCTTATATATGCATCTTGTTATTGTCGGTTACCAGGTGTTCACCATATGAATGATTTTTATCTCTATGTATGGGATGTGTATTGAAATATGAAATCTTGTGGTCTATTGTTACGATTTGATATATATAGGTTAAACCTATAACTCACCAACATTTTTGTTGACGTTTAAAGCATGTTTATTCTCAGGTGAATATTAAGAGCTTCCGCTGTTGCATACTAAAATAAGGACAAGATTTGGAGTCCATGTTTATATGATATTGTGTAAAAACTGCATTCAAGAAACTGATTTCGATGTAACATATTTGTATTGTAAACCATTATGTAATGGTCGTGTGTAAACAGGATATTTTAGATTATCATTATTTGATAATCTACGTAAAGCTTTTTAAACCTTTATTTATGAAATAAAGGTTATGGTTTGTTTTAAAAATGAATGCAGTCTTTGAAAAACGTCTCATATAGAGGTCAAAACCTTGCAACGAAATCAATTAATATGGAACGTTTTTAATCAATAAGAACGGGACATTTCAGTGTGTCTTATCGAGTTTGTTAGGATGCATTAGTGAGTCTGGACTTCGACCGTGTTTACTTGAAAAATGATTGCTTAACAAATTTTGTTGGAAACTATATATTTTTAACATGTGAATATTATGTGATATATTAATCTCTTAACGCGTTTGATATTATGTGATAGATGTCTACCTCTAGAACAAGTCCCATTGACTCACCTAATAATAATGAAGAGTCAAATGTAAATTGGAATGATTCGTGGACTGATTCACAAGTTCCCGAAGAAGAACCGGAAGAAGAGTCGGAACCGGAAGAAGAATCGGAACCGGATGAAGAAATAGAACCGGTGGGGGAAATAATAAAACGGTTAAGTAAAAGAAAATGCTCAACCAACCGACCAAGGTTAATTATGGTCAATGGTGTTTCCGCCAAGGAAGCAAAATATTGGGAGGATTAACAATTCTCCTATGAATCGGATTCCGACGAGAATTCCGATGATGTTATAGAAATTACCCCAACTGAATTTAAAAAGGCAAAAGAAAATAATAAGGGAAAGGGCATAAAAATAGAGAAATCTAATTCCAACCCCGATGAACTTTATATGTATCGTCAACTCCCGAAGTCCTTAAGTTGTAATAATGACCCGGGAACCTCTAAACCACCAGGTTTTTCTAAACCAATGTGGATAACGACGGCTCGTATTAGGGGAACATCATATATCCCTAGAAACTTGGCAAAACGAACCAAAATCGAAGAAGAAGAAACGAGTGAGTCGGAATAAGATAGTTGTATTCGTGTGGTGTAATATATGTAATATAGTGTTGAAGGTATTTCGTATGCCCGAGAGACATATTAAATTAACGCGGCTAATATGTTTTGATCCAAGTCGGGTCATACTCAATAACAAACTTACCAACACCTTATTCGTATTTGATTTCAACGATTGGTTCATTGATCAAATACGCGACACTTGAACTTTAAGAAAAATGGTTTTCTTAAAATATTACTTGATGTGTTTTTTTTATATAAATTATGGAATAATTTATATAATATGGATTTAATTATTTATAGGTAAATAATTAATAATGATTATATTACATTTTGTTATAAATTGGTTTTATATAAAATGTATATATATTTGTATGTAGAAGTTTATAAAAATGGTTTTATAAAAATTAATACCTTTTATAAAACTAATTTCTTTTTATAAACAAGTGAATATGGCATGGGAGATGGGGATATTGGGTTAATAAACTCATGCTTTTGACTACTTGGTTCCCAAGATATTCATATACCCATGCCTAGCTCTCTTGGGACTTCAACACACATGCAAAACACATCTTCTACTTGCAAAAAAAAAAATTCTGCACAGCATTTTTCTGCTTACTGCTGCCGTGACCTTTCTAAGGGGAAGAGGGGTTCAATTTCTTTTTTTTTTGCAAGCTAATTCTAGTGTCTTTAAATCCTAACCAAAGTATATGGTGTTGGTGCACAAGTTTGGGGTATTATCTCTTGAGGTTTCATTGTTTTGAGGCTTCATTCATCATCATCCTTGGAGCTTGTTGTTGTCCAGAAAATAAGGTGCAAAAGAGTGGGTTTCTAGCTTAGTTAACAAGGTTGTTAAAGTTCTAAAGTCTAGCCAACTTCAAGGGTGGTGTTAATACACAATAGCTTGAGGTTCCATCATCTTCTTCTTCTTCAATATCACCCTCAATTAACTTGAGGAGGTAATAATCTTCTCCATTATTCTTATTTGTAAGTATATTTCAAGACTTGATATTAATATGGAATTTAACTAAATGGTTTAACATATAAACATGAACTTATTATCATGCTTCCGCTTTATTTAACTTTCATAAAATGGTTTTATGAACAAGTAACTTAAGAACATGTTGTTTACATAGATGTTAAATTCCATCAATGGTATCAGAGCCGAAGTCTATGAAATATGCTTCTTATTTATGGTCTTTAAAACCCACCAACTTTGCATTCTATTAACATGCATGAAAGTAGAATGTAAAAATGTTCGGGTTTGGGTGGGTTATCTTTTAGGCCGAATTTGGAGGGGTTCCAAAAGTGGTTTTGGACTTGCCATTTGGTTCATATTTGTTGTAATATTGTAGTTCACAATCAATGCCTTGACCTTATGGTGTATGCATGTGTGTTTGAATGGATATTTGTTTGGTTGAATGGTTGTAATATTCATTCAAATTT
Source organism: Rutidosis leptorrhynchoides (assembly GCF_046630445.1). Classification (NCBI taxonomy): domain Eukaryota; kingdom Viridiplantae; phylum Streptophyta; class Magnoliopsida; order Asterales; family Asteraceae; genus Rutidosis; species Rutidosis leptorrhynchoides. Next base: position 209,894,745 of record NC_092340.1, read on the forward strand.
GGTTTGTAAAATTAATTATTCATTTGGCATGTAATACTAGTTTTGGTTATGTAATTTATTTTATATTTGGCATGTAAAATAGATTAGGATGTATTTTCATTTTCTAGACAAAATGTATTAGGATATATTTTGTAACAAGATGAAGATGCATGGAGATCACAAGGAAGAACACAAGAAGCATGTGGATGCAAGGTTAAGTGGGAGGTTAAAACCTCTTACTTTGTGTTTTACCCATTAACCGGTAGCATTTTGTTTTCGGCTAAACAAAATGTCTACCAAAAGGCTTGATTGTGAACATTTGTTTTGCATGCGTGATTGTTTTAATTTCTTGTATGATTTTGGATTGTGCATGTTACTACAACAAGTTATCACGCAAGTTAACCACAAGCAAAACTAAAATTTAATTGGTTGAATTATTAACAACATGAAATTTACCAAACGAAAATTTAATCGGTTAAATTGAAATGGCAAAAGGACACTAATAAATGGTTATTAACAACACCAAATGGATTTAATAAATGGTTATTAAAACACATATAAAATGGTTTATATCAAAGTAATAAAATCGGCTTTATTACATGACATGAAAATGGATTTCAAATAAACCATACACTAAATGCATGTTAGTGTATGGTGCAAAAGTTTTCTCAAACTAGAATTAATGAAAACTTAAAATCCCTTATTAACAAGGCAAACAAGTTAAACGCCATCCTATTGTGTGACACTTAAAAGTATTAGGGAACTCATGATGGGATAAAGGTCACCTAACCATTATGAGCAAACTAATATGATTAAGGTAAATTTCGCATGCTTGTGGGATAAAGGTCACCTAACCACATGTATGTTAAATTTACAAGTCTATACAAATAGGACGACTTGATTTGGGAATCATGAACTTAGGGTCACCGAAGCATGAGGAACAAATAGGCGTTGATGGGATAAATATGCCATGCAAAAGGATTGCATGATCCCATACTCTAGGAGTTGCAAATGGATTGCAATTGTCATTTATTGACTACCTAGCTAAATCAAATTGCGGGATAAAGGTCACCTAACCGAAATTTGGTTTACCGTTGGATTCTAGAATTTAATAATTCAATTTGATTTAAAGGGTATTGAATGTTAAATTAAAATCGATACTTAAACGAACTTTGTTAATTTTGTAGATGGCCGCCAATAACAACAACAACATTCCAAACGCACCACTCAACCTAAACCACCTATCATTAAGGTCTCTCCTCGAGAAAGACAAACTCAACCATACTAACTTTATGGATTGGTTCCGCAATCTTCGGATTGTCCTCAAACAAGAGGATAAAGCGTATGTACTTGAGGACCCCATTCCTGATCAACCGGATGAGAATGATGTGGAAGCAATGGCCTCTTACGATAAGTATTGCCACGACTCCCTTCAAGTCTCATGCTTAATGCTTGGGACTATGATACCCGAACTCCAAAAGGATTTCGAGCATCATAGTGCATACGACATGATAACGCAATTGAAGGAGATGTTCCTCCAACAAGCGCGTGTCGAACGCTTCGAAACGGTTCGGGCGCTACATGCTTGTCGTATGGACGATACCCAATCAGTTTCATCTTATGTACTTAAGATGAAAAGCCTTATCGATCGTGCTAACCGTCTTAACCTAAACATATCTAATGAGTTAGCCACCGATCTTATCCTTAACTCCCTATCAAAAAGGTTTGATCAATTTGTAATTAATTACAATATGAATGGGATGGATAAGAGCATAGGTGAGCTTCAAAGTATGCTTAGAACGGCGGAAACTAGCATGGGTAAAAGGGCTTTACCCGTGTTAGCAATCGATCAAGGTGGATCCAAAGGTAACACCTCTAAGCCAAAGGTGGCTAAGAGAAAAGGACCCGCCCATCAAGGCAAAGGGAAGGGGAAGATGGTTACCCCAACCAAGAACAAGGCTAAGAAGCAAAAGGTAGCCGAGAAGGCAAACCCCAAGGAAGACCCATGTTTCGGTTGCGGTGAAATGGGTCATTGGAAACGAAACTGTCCAGTTTACCTTAAGGAGTTGAAGGAAAAGAGGGATGCGGGGCAAACCTCAGGTAATATATATATGGTATATATTGAGCTTAATATTACTTCTTCTAATACATGGGTATTAGACACGGGATGTGGAACTCATATTTGCAATTCTTTGCAGGGGTTCAAAAGAAGTAACAAGCAAACGGGAACATCAAGTCTCTTCATGGGGAATGGAGCTAAAGTGCAAGTGAAAGCTCAAGGAGACTTTGTGTTAAAACTTCCAAGTGGCTTGGAACTTATTTTGAATGATGTTTTGTATGCACCCGACTTATGTCGAAACATTATTTCTGTTTCCCGTTTGAAACAATGTGGTTTTAATCCTAATTTTGTTAATGATGATATCCACATTTATTTAGATAATGTATTCTATTTCAAGGCTTCACCTTCAAATGGAATTTATGAATTGGTTCAAGATGACACATTATCTAGTAGCTCAATGTACCATACAAGCACCAAGAAACTCAAAAGGGATTTGAGTGATTCCTACTTATGGCATTGTCGCCTTGGTCACATAAACAAGAACCGAATGCATACACTTCAAAAGAATGGACTTTTGAAATCAAATGAAATGGATTCGTTTGATGTATGTGAATCTTGTTTACAAGGCAAGATGACTAAAGCACCTTTCAAAGGAACTTATGAAAGGGCTAAAGATTTATTGGGATTAATACATTCGGATGTGTGTGGACCCTTTAAACCCATGACTAGGAATTGTGAAAGATACTTTGTTACTTTCGTTGATGACTTTAGTCGTTTCGGATATGTCTACTTATTAAGACACAAGGACGAAACGTTTGAAGCATTCAAAGAATATCAAAACGAAGTACAAAATCAACTCAATAGGACAATTAAGGTACTTCGTACCGATAGAGGAGGTGAATACCTAAGCGATGCCTTCCAAGATCATCTTAGGAGTTGTGGGATTATCTCACAACTCACTCCACCCGGAACACCCCAACTCAATGGAGTTTCCGAAAGGAGGAACCGAACCCTAATGGATATGGTTCGATCTATGATGGCAAGAAGCTCGTTACCTCTATCATTTTGGGGATATTGTCTAAACTCCGCGGCTCGTATTTTAAATGTGGCCCCAACCAAGAAAGTGGAACGAACTCCTCACGAGATGTGGTTTGGAAAACCTCCTTCTCTTTCATACTTGAAAGTATGGGGATGTGAAGCTTACCCTAAGCGTTATGTAGCAAATAAGCTACATGCTCGATCCACAAAGTGTATCTTCATAGGATATCCCAAAGATAACATGGGATATTACTTCTATGATCCATCCGAGCAAACGGTATTTGTTGCTCGGAAAGCGGAATTCCTAGAAACCAAGTTCCTTATGGAAGGTGATGGTGAAAGGAAGATAGATCTTGTAGAGGTACAAGATCAAGCCGATGATACACAATTGGTTGGCACTAGTACTCAACATGAGGATGTTGAAAATGATCAAGTGGATGATCAAGGTACACAAGACGTTCGAAGATCTAGTAGGATTAGTAATCCTCCCGAGAGATATGGGTTTCTCGTGGATGGTTGCTACACGGTTGATTTGGATGAACCGACAAACTACGAAGATGCTTTATCAAGGATTGATAAAGATAAATGGCAGGAAGCCATGAACGCCGAGATGCAATCCATGTATGAAAACCAAGTGTGGGAACTTGTTGAGCAACCTCCTAGCTCTAAGCTAGTTGATTGCAAATGGCTTTTCAAGAAGAAAACCGACATACATGGAAACTTGGATACATACAAAGCTAGACTTGTAGCAAAAGGTTTCACTCAAACTCAAGGGGTTGATTATGATGAAACTTTTTCGCCTGTGGCAATGCTAAAGTCTATTAGGATATTATTTGCCATTGCTGCTCATTATGATTACGAAATATGGCAAATGGATGTCAAGACCGCTTTCCTGAATGGATATCTTATGGAAGATGTCTATATGGTTCAGCCTGAAGGTTTTGTTAATTCAAAATATCCTAAAAAGGTATGCAAGTTAAAGAAGTCAATCTACGGATTGAAACAAGCATCTAGAATGTGGAATCATCGTTTTAATGAGGAAGCCGAGAAATTTGGCTTCATTAAAAACGGTGATGAAGCTTGTGTATATAAGAAAGCTAGTGGGAGCACTATCATGTTCCTTGTACTATATGTGGATGATATATTATTATTTGGGAATGATATTACCACAATGCAAGGAGTCAAAACTTGGCTAAAGAGTTGCTTCTCCATTAAGGATCTTGGAGATGCACAATACATATTGGGGATAGGGATCTATAGGAATAGATCCAAGAGATTGATAGGTTTAAGTCAAAGTACATACATTGATAAAATCTTGAAAAGGTTCAAGATGGAAAACTCAAAGAGAGGTTTGGTACCTATTCAAAAAGGAACCGTTCTCAGTTCATCTCAGTGCCCTGCCACGAAAGATGAACAAGAAAGAATGAAGAAAGTCCCATACGCGTCTGCTATTGGGTCTATCATGTATACAATGATATGTACTAGACCGGATGTGTCATGCGCTCTAAGCTTGACAAGTAGATACCAGAATAACCCAGGAAATAGTCATTGGATTGCTGTTAAAAGCATATTGAAATACCTTAGGAGGACTAAGGATATGTATCTAATATATGGGTCTGGTGAGGAGGAACTCGCTGTAAAAGGTTACGTGGACGCGAGTTTCCAAACTGATCGAGATGACTCTCGATCACAATCCGGTTATGTCTTCATGTTAAATGGTGGTGCGGTCTCTTGGAAGAGTTCGAAACAGGAGGTTGTTGCGTTATCCACTACAGAGTCGGAGTACATTGCCGCCTCACTGGCAGCTCAGGAAGCTGCATGGATGAAGAAATTCATCAACGACTTAGGAGTGGTCCCTTCCATTCAGGACCCTCTTGAGATCTTTTGTGACAACGAGGGTACGATTGCTCAAATCAAGGAACCTCGTGCTCATCAAAAGACTCGTCACATTGAGCGGAGATTCAACTACATCAGGGATGAGGTTTAAAAGGGAAAGATATGTATTCACAAAGTTCACACAGATCAAAATGTTGCGGATCCACTCACGAAGCTTTTATATGGGCCAAAGCATGAGGGACATGTTTGTGCATTAGGGCTTCGATATTCTAGTGATTGGATATGATCTATTTTATGTATTGTACCGGAACGAAATTATTCAAACTCATTAATATAACTATGGTGTTAATTTATTTGAGTTATGTTCCTGTTTTGCATATTTCATCCATGAATAAGCAATTATTCTAAATTTCCGTAGTCGATCACATTTGTGGAACAAGTGTGAGGTTTAGACTATTATGAACTCGGATTGGTATACATTCATAGGTTGAATGTGGGGCAAGGTTGCAACCAAGGTTCATAGATATTTGTGGGAAACAAATATTGGAAGACCCGCTCTCAAGATTTACTGTATGGAGCCTTTGTGGTTGATCACATGTAATCTTGAGTAAAGGAGAATATCATTGTATCCTCTGACCTGAGATACATATAGGGTTCAGATATTCACCAAATATTGTGCCTTGATTCTTTCCTTCGCTATTCTGAAAATGGTAGCTCATAAGGAAGGCTTCAGGTATGGTATGAAGTGTGGTGTCTTGGACGTATGTAGTCAAGATGGAATTTGTCCCTCTTATTCGTTGAGAGTCAGATGTCTAAGGCCTGATAAAGTTAAATCTATAAGAGAGTGATCACTCTATATCTCTTGGATTTAACATGACATCTAGGACGAAAGGATATAATGAAAGATTCACCTACATATATCAGTTCGAGTAGGGAGCTCGAAAGGGATGATGTTATTGAATGGCACAAAGTCATAACATATTAAGGGTGATGGACGGTGTGTTAGGCTGTATCCATCACTTGCATTAATTTCTTATGTTTCCCGTGCAAGTGGGAGATTGAAGGTATTTCGTATGCCCGAGAGACATATTAAATTAACGCGGCTAATATGTTTTGATCCAAGTCGGGTCATACTCAATAACAAACTTACCAACACCTTATTCGTATTTGATTTCAACGATTGGTTCATTGATCAAATACGCGACACTTGAACTTTAAGAAAAATGGTTTTCTTAAAATATTACTTGATGTGTTTTTTTTATATAAATTATGGAATAATTTATATAATATGGATTTAATTATTTATAGGTAAATAATTAATAATGATTATATTACATTTTGTTATAAATTGGTTTTATATAAAATGTATATATATTTGTATGTAGAAGTTTATAAAAATGGTTTTATAAAAATTAATACCTTTTATAAAACTAATTTCTTTTTATAAACAAGTGAATATGGCATGGGAGATGGGGATATTGGGTTAATAAACTCATGCTTTTGACTACTTGGTTCCCAAGATATTCATATACCCATGCCTAGCTCTCTTGGGACTTCAACACACATGCAAAACACATCTTCTACTTGCAAAAAAAAAAATTCTGCACAGCATTTTTCTGCTTACTGCTGCCGTGACCTTTCTAAGGGGAAGAGGGGTTCAATTTCTTTTTTTTTGCAAGCTAATTCTAGTGTCTTTAAATCCTAACCAAAGTATATGGTGTTGGTGCACAAGTTTGGGGTATTATCTCTTGAGGTTTCATTGTTTTGAGGCTTCATTCATCATCATCCTTGGAGCTTGTTGCTGTCCAGAAAATAAGGTGCAAAAGAGTGGGTTTCTAGCTTAGTTAACAAGGTTGTTAAAGTTCTAAAGTCTAGCCAACTTCAAGGGTGGTGTTAATACACAATAGCTTGAGGTTCCATCATCTTCTTCTTCTTCAATATCACCCTAAATTAACTTGAGGAGGTAATAATCTTCTCCATTATTCTTATTTGTAAGTATATTTCAAGACTTGATATTAATATGGAATTTAACTAAATGGTTTAACATATAAACATGAACTTATTATCATGCTTCCGCTTTATTTAACTTTCATAAAATGGTTTTATGAACAAGTAACTTAAGAACATGTTGTTTACATAGATGTTAAATTCCATCAAGTGTGCTTATGCTTTATGATATATGTAAAAATTGCTTGTATTAATAAGTATTTTTTTTATGAATCTAACTCTTGTCTATTTTACAGTATAAAAACACAAAATGGATAGACAACCCAATATTTTAAGAGACCTACCCGGAGACATGATTGATGAAATCTTGTCTCGAGTCGGTCAGAATTACTCGGCACAACTATTTAAGGCGAGATCAGTTTGTAAGACATTCGAAGAACGTTCCAAGAATGCCTTGGTTTATAAAAGGCTTTCGTTCGAAAGATGGGGTATATCACATTGGGAAATCCATAAGTTACGATGTGTTTACTTTGACGCATATATTGCGGGGAACCCAAATGCTATTTTACGCAATGGGTTAAGAAATTATTTTGACTCAATATATCCGAATATTGGACTTCGTGATTTAGAAAAAGCGGCTAACATGCAACATAAAGAAGCATGTTATGCTTACGGATTAGTAATGTTCGCTTCTCACTAAAGTGAGAACAAGAACATCGGCCTACAACTATTAAACAAAACACTCTCACAAGTGACGGAGTCGGTAATTGGGGTAAGAAATGAGGTTTTTAGATTGTTACGGGACTGTTGGACATTACGTAACCCTCGTCCCTTTGACGACGTTACAACACGCTATCTTATCAACGGCCATAACGGTTATGTTCCACAAGACCAAGGATGGGAAGTAGTCCTAGTAAAACCAGAATGCATGACTTGTTTCTGGACATATGAATTACGTGTCTTTATTACCTTTGCTGAACGACTTGTGTACTAGCTAGAATTATCTTCACAACTATCTTGTGTCAAAGTTATTGTGTGCTATATTTCATGCTTTATGTAAAATAAGCGGTATTGTAAGTTTGTAAAATATTGTATAAAAGTTTGAACGCGAAATATTATTACAATCAGTTTTTCATATTGAATTGTAGTAGTTGAATTGTATATTAGCTACTAAGTATGAACTTAACGGGTAGGTACTACCCGAATTTAAACTTATAAAACGCTAATATGAAGAAAAAGCTTTTATAAATGAGTTCATATTATGCTACAAAATACTATTAACTACTCTTAATATTCTGTATGATTAACTTGTTCCATTTGACTATTTTGAAGGAAATGGCACCGACTACTCGACACACCGTGAATATGAATGAAGAGGAATTCCGTACTTTTCTAGCTTCAAACATAGCCGCAGTACAGGCTGCGCTACATACCAACAATAACCTTGGATCTGGCAGTACAGGAAATCGTGTAGGATGCACCTACAAAGAATTCACTGCCTGCAAACCTTTGGAATTTGATAGAACCGAAGGACCGATCGGATTGAAACGGTGGACCGAGAAGGTCGAATCGGTGTTTGCCATAAGTAAGTGTACTGAAGAGGACAAAGTGAAGTACGCTACGCATACCTTCACAGGTTCTGCGTTAACATGGTGGAATACCTATCTAGAGCAAGTGGGACAAGATGATGCGTACGCACTACCGTGGTCAGCATTCAAGCACTTGATGAACGAGAAGTACCGTCCCAGAACCGAGGTCAATAAGCTCAAGACAGAACTTAGAGGGTTACGAACCCAAGGATTTGATATTACCACGTACGAAAGACGATTCACAGAATTGTGCCTATTGTGTCCGGGAGCATTCGAAGATGAGGAAGAGAAGATCGACGCGTTTGTGAAAGGATTACCGGAAAGAATCCAAGAAGATATAAGTTCACACGAGCCCGCCTCCATACAACAGGCATGTAGAATGGCTCACAAACTAGTGAACCAGATTGAAGAAAGAATTAAAGAACAGACTGCTGAAGAGGCCAATGTGAAGCAAGTCAAAAGAAAGTGGGAGGAAAACGGTGATAAGAATCACCAATACAACAACAACAGCAATTACAACAATAATCGCAACAATTATCCCAACAATCGCAACATCAATCGCAACTACAACAAACGGCCCAACAACAACAACAACAACAGCAACTACAACAATCATCCCAACAACAATAATAACAGCAACAACAACAACAATCAGAAGCAGCTATGCCAAAGGTGTGAAAAGTATCACTCGGGGTTCTGCACCAAATTTTGCAACAAGTGTAAAAGAAATGGTCATAGCGCGGCGGAGTGTGAGGTCTACGGACCAGGGGTTAATAGAACGAAAGTAACAAATGGTGTCGGGACGAGTAATGGCGGAGCAAGTAGTGTCGGAGCAAGTTATGCCAATGTAGTTTGTTATAAATGTGGAAAACCGGGCCACATTATTAGAAATTGCCCGAACCAGGAGAACACGAATGGACAAGGCCGCGGAAGAGTTTTCACTATTAATGCGGCAGAGGCACAGGAAGACCCGGAGCTTGTTACGAGTACGTTTCTTATTGACAATAAATCTGCTTACGTTTTATTTGATTCGGGTGCGGATAGAAGCTATATGAGTAGAGTTTTTTGTGCTAAATTAAGTTGTCCATTGACGCCTTTGGATAGTAAATTTTTACTCGAATTAGCAAATGGTAAATTAATTTCAGCAGATAATATATGTCGGAATCGAGAAATTAAACTGGTTAGCGAAACATTTAAGATTGATTTGATACCAGTAGAGTTAGGGAGTTTTGATGTGATAATCGGTATGGACTGGTTGAAAGAAGTGAAAGCAGAGATCGTTTGTTACAAAAATGCAATTCGCATTATACGAGAAAAAGGAAAACCCTTAATGGTGTACGAAGAAAAGGGCAACACGAAGCTACATCTTATTAGTAATTTGAAGGCACAAAAACTAATAAGAAAAGGTTGCTATGCTGTTCTAGCACACGTCGAGAAAGTACAAACTGAAGAAAAGAGTATCAATGATGTTCCCGTCGCAAAAGAATTTCCCGATGTATTTCCGAAAGAATTACCGGGATTACCCCCACATCGATCCGTTGAATTTCAAATAGATCTTGTACCAGGAGCTGCACCAATAGCTCGTGCTCCTTACAGACTCGCACCCAGCGAGATGAAAGAACTGCAAAGCCAATTACAAGAACTTTTAGAGCGTGGTTTCATTCGACCAAGCACATCACCGTGGGGAGCTCCTGTTTTGTTTGTCAAGAAGAAAGATGGTACATTCAGGTTGTGTATCGACTACCGAGAGTTGAACAAACTTACCATCAAGAACCGCTACCCACTACCGAGAATCGACGACTTATTTGATCAACTACAAGGCTCGTCTGTTTATTCAAAGATTGACTTACGTTCCGGGTATCATCAAATGCGGGTGAAAGAAGATGATATTCCAAAGACTGCTTTCAGAACACGTTACGGTCATTACGAGTTTATGGTCATGCTGTTTGGTTTAACTAATGCACCAGCTGTGTTCATGGACCTTATGAACCGAGTGTGTGGACCATACCTTGACAAGTTTGTCATTGTTTTCATTGATGACAAACTTATTTACTCAAAGAATGACCAAGAACACGGTGAACATTTGAGAAAGGTGTTAGAAGTATTGAGGAAGGAAGAATAGTACGCTAAGTTTTCAAAGTGTGCATTTTGGTTGGAAGAAGTTCAATTCCTCGGTCACATAGTGAACAAAGAAGGTATTAAGGTGGATCCGGCAAAGATAGAAACTGTTGAAAAGTGGGAAACCCCGAAAACTCCGAAACACATACGCCAGTTTTTAGGACTAGCTGGTTACTACAGAAGGTTCATCCAAGACTTTTCCAGAATAGCAAAACCCTTGACTGCATTAACGCATAAAGGGAAGAAATTTGAATGGAATGATGAACAAGAGAAAGCGTTTCAGTTATTGAAGAAAAAGCTAACTACGGCACCTATATTGTCATTGCCTGAAGGGAATGATGATTTTGTGATTTATTGTGACGCATCAAAGCAAGGTCTCGGTTGTGTATTAATGCAACGAACGAAGGTGATTGCTACAATTGAAGATTCACGAACAAAATTATACGACGCATGATTTGGAATTAGGCGCGGTTGTTTTTGCATTAAAGACTTGGAGGCACTACTTATATGGGGTCAAAAGTATTATATATACCGACCACAAAAGTCTTCAACACATATTTAATCAGAAACAACTGAATATGAGGCAGCGTAGGTGGATTGAATTATTGAATGATTACGACTTTGAGATTCGTTACCACCCGGGGAAGGCAAATGTGGTAGCCGATGCCTTGAGCAGGAAGGACAGAGAACCCATTCGAGTAAAATCTATGAATATAATGATTCATAATAACCTTACTACTCAAATAAAGGAGGCGCAACAAGGAGTTTTAAAAAAGGGAAATTTAAAGGATGAAATACCCAAAGGATCGGAGAAGCATCTTAATATTCGGGAAGACGGAACCCGGTATAGGGCTGAAAGGATTTGGGTACCAAAATTTGGAGATATGAGAGAAATGGTACTTAGAGAAGCTCATAAAACCAGATACTCAATACATCCTGGAACGGGGAAGATGTACAAGGATCTCAAGAAACATTTTTGGTGGCCGGGTATGAAAGCCGATGTTGCTAAATACGTAGGAGAATCTTTGACGTGTTCTAAGGTCAAAGCTGAGCATCAGAAACCATCAGGTCTACTTCAACAACCCGAAATCCCGGAATGGAAATGGGAAAACATTACCATGGATTTCATCACTAAATTGCCAAGGACTGCAAGTGGTTTTGATACTATTTGGGTAATAGTTGATCGTCTCACCAAATCAGCACACTTCCTGCCAATAAGAGAAGATGACAAGATGGAGAAGTTAGCACGACTGTATTTGAAGGAATTCGTCTCTAGACATGGAATACCAATCTCTATTATCTCTGATAGGGATGGCAGATTTATTTCAAGATTTTGGCAGACATTACAGCAAGCATTAGGAACTCGTCTAGACATGAGTACTGCCTATCATCCACAAACTGATGGGCAGAGCGAAAGGACGATACAAACGCTTGAAGACATGCTACGAGCATGTGTTATTGATTTCGAAAACAGTTGGGATCGACATCTACTGTTAGCAGAATTTTCCTACAACAACAGCTACCATTCAAGCATTGAGATGGCGCCGTTTGAAGCACTTTATGGTAGAAAGTGTAGGTCTCCGATTTGTTGGAGTAAAGTGGGGGATAGACAGATTACGGGTCCGGAGATTATACAAGAAACTACCGAGAAGATCATCCAAATTCAACAACGGTTGAAAACCGCCCAAAGTCGACAAAAGAGCTACGCTGACATTAAAAGAAAAGATATAGAATTTGAAATTGGAGAGATGGTCATGCTTAAAGTTGCACCTTGGAAAGGCGTTGTTCGATTTGGTAAACGAGGGAAATTAAATCCAAGGTATATTGGACCATTCAAGATTATTGATCGTGTCGGACCAGTAGCTTACCGAATTGAGTTACCTCAACAACTCGCGGCTGTACATAACACTTTCCACGTCTCGAATTTGAAGAAATGTTTTGCTAAAGAAGATCTCACTATTCCGTTAGATGAAATCCAAATCAACGAAAAACTTCAATTCATCGAAGAACCCGTTGAAATAATGGATCGTGAGGTTAAAAGACTTAAGCAAAACAAGATACCAATTGTTAAGGTTCGATGGAATGCTCGTAGAGGACCCGAGTTCACCTGGGAGCGTGAAGATCAGATGAAGAAGAAATACCCGCATCTATTTCCAGAAGATTCGTCAACACCTTCAACAGCTTAAAATTTCGGGACGAAATTTATTTAACGGGTAGGTACTGTAGTGACCCGAACTTTTCCATGTTTATATATATTAATTGAGATTGATATTTACATGATTAAATGTTTCCAACATGTTAAGCAATCAAACTTGTTAAGACTTGATTAATTGAAATATGTTTCATATAGAGAATTGACCACCCAAGTTGACCGGCGATTCACGAACGTTAAAACTTGTAAAAACGACATGACGATATATATATGGATATACATATGGTTAACATGGTACTATGATAAGTAAACATATCATTAAGTATATTAACAATGAACTACATATGTAAAAACAAGACTACTAACTTAATGATTTTTAAACGAGACATATATGTAACGATTATCGTTGTAAAGACATTTAATGTATATATATATATCATATTAAGAGATATTCATACATGATAATATCATGATAATATAATAATTTAAAATCTCATTTGATATTATAAACATTGGGTTAACAACATTTAACAAGATCGTTAACCTAAAGGTTTCAAAACAACACTTACAAGTAACGACTAACGATGACTTAACGACTCAGTTAAAATGTATTTACATGTAGTGTTTTAATATGTATTTATACACTTTTGAAAGACTTCAATACACTTATCAAAATACTTCTACTTAACAAAAATGCTTACAATTACATCCTCGTTCAGTTTCATCAACAATTCTACTCGTATGCACCCGTATTCGTACTCGTACAATACACAGCTTTTAGATGTATGTACTATTGGTATATACACTCCAATGATCAGCTCTTAGCAGCCCATGTGAGTCACCTAACACATGTGGGAACCATCATTTGGCAACTAGCATGAAATATCTCATAAAATTACAAAAATATGAGTAATCATTCATGACTTATTTACATGAAAACAAAATTACATATCCTTTATATCTAATCCATACACCAACGACCAAAAACACCTACAAACACTTTCATTCTTCAATTTTCTTCATCTAATTGATCTCTCTCAAGTTCTATCTTCAAGTTCTAAGTGTTCTTCATATATTCTACAAGTTCTAGTTACATAAAATCAAGAATACTTTCAAGTTTGCTAGCTCACTTCCAATCTTGTAAGGTGATCATCCAACCTCAAGAAATCTTTGTTTCTTACAGTAGGTTATCATTCTAATACAAGGTAATAATCATATTCAAACTTTGGTTCATTTTCTATAACTATAACAATCTTATTTCAAGTGATGATCTTACTTGAACTTGTTTTCGTGTCATGATTCTGCTTCAAGAACTTCGAGCCATCCAAGGATCCGTTGAAGCTAGATCCATTTTTCTCTTTTCCAGTAGGTTTATCCAAGGAACTTAAGGTAGTAATGATGTTCATAACATCATTCGATTCATACATATAAAGCTATCTTATTCGAAGGTTTAAACTTGTAATCACTAGAACATAGTTTAGTTAATTCTAAACTTGTTCGTAAACAAAAGTTAATCCTTCTAACTTGACTTTTAAAATTAACTAAACACATGTTCTATATCTATATGATATGCTAACTTAATGATTTAAAACCTGGAAACACGAAAAACACCGAAAAACCGGATTTACGCCGTCGTAGTAACACCGCGGGCTGTTTTGGGTTAGTTAATTAAAAACTATGATAAACTTTGATTTAAAAGTTGTTATTCTGAGAAAATGATTTTTATTATGAACATGAAACTATATCCAAAAATTATGGTTAAACTCAAAGTGGAAGTATGTTTTCTAAAATGGTCATCTAGACGTCGTTCTTTCGACTGAAATGACTACCTTTACAAAAACTACTTGTAACTTATTTTTTCGACTATAAACCTATACTTTTTCTGTTTAGATTCATAAAATAGAGTTCAATATGAAACCATAGCAATTTGATTCACTCAAAACGGATTTAAAATGAAGAAGTTATGGGTAAAACAAGATTGGATAATTTTTCTCATTTTAGCTACGTGAAAATTGGTAACAAATCTATTCCAACCATAACTTAATCAACTTGTATTGTATATTATGTAATCTTGAGATACCATAGACACGTATACAATGTTTCGACCTATCATGTCGACACATCTATATATATTTCGGAACAACCATAGACACTCTATATGTGAATGTTGGAGTTAGCTATACAGGGTTGAGGTTGATTCCAAAATATATATAGTTTGAGTTGTGATCAATACTGAGATACGTATACACTGGGTCGTGGATTGATTCAAGATAATATTTATCGATTTATTTCTGTACATCTAACTGTGGACAACTAGTTGTAGGTTACTAACGAGGACAGCTGACTTAATAAACTTAAAACATCAAAATATATTAAAAGTGTTGTAAATATATTTTGAACATACTTTGATATATATGTATATATTGTTATAGGTTCGTGAATCAACCAGTGGCCAAGTCTTACTTCCCGACGAAGTAAAAATCTGTGAAAGTGAGTTATAGTCCCACTTTTAAAATCTAATATTTTTGGGATGAGAATACATGCAGGTTTTATAAATGATTTACAAAATAGACACAAGTACGTGAAACTACATTCTATGGTTGAATTATCGAAATCGAATATGCCCCTTTTTATTAAGTCTGGTAATCTAAGAATTAGGGAATAGACACCCTAATTGACGCGAATCCTAAAGATAGATCTATTGGGCCTAACAAACCTCATCCAAAGTACCGGATGCTTTAGTACTTCGAAATTTATATCATATCCGAAGGGTGTCCCGGAATGATGGGGATATTCTTATATATGCATCTTGTTAATGTCGGTTACCAGGTGTTCACCATATGAATGATTTTTATCTCTATGTATGGGATGTGTATTGAAATATGAAATCTTGTGGTCTATTATTATGATTTGATATATATAGGTTAAACCTATAACTCACCAACATTTTTGTTGACGTTTTAAGCATGTTTATTCTCAGGTGATTATTAAGAGCTTCCGCTGTCGCATACTTAAATAAGGACGAGATTTGGAGTCCATGCTTGTATGATATTGTGTAAAAACTGCATTCAAGAAACTTATTTTGTTGTAACATATTTGTATTGTAAACCATTATGTAATGGTCGTGTGTAAACAGGATATTTTAGATTATCATTATTTGATAATCTACGTAAAGCTTTTTAAAACCTTTATCTATGAAATAAAGGTTATGGTTTATTTTAAAAATGAATGCAGTCTTTGAAAAACGTCTCATATAGAGGTCAAAACCTCGCAACGAAATCAATTAATATGGAACGTTTTTAATCAATAAGAACGGGACATTTCACTTTATGGTAGAAAGTGCAGGTCTCCGATTTGTTGGAGTGAAGTGGGGGATAGACAGATTACGGGTCCGGAGATTATACAAGAAACTACCGAGAAGATCATCCAAATTCAACAACGGTTGAAAACCGCCCAAAGTCGACAAAAGAGCTACGCTGACATTAAAAGAAAAGATATAGAATTTGAAATTGGAGAGATGGTCATGCTTAAAGTTGCACCTTGGAAAGGCGTTGTTCGATTTGGTAAACGAGGGAAATTAAATCCAAGGTATATTGGACCATTCAAGATTATTGATCGTGTCGGACCAGTAGCTAACCGACTTGAGTTACCTCAACAACTCGCGACTGTACATAACACTTTCCACGTCTCGAATTTGATGAAATGTTTTGCTAAAGAAGATCTCACTATTCCGTTAGATGAAATCCAAATCAACGAAAAACTTCAATTCATCGAAGAACCCGTCGAAATAATGGATCGTGAGGTTAAAAGACTTAAGCAAAACAAGATACCAATTGTTAAGGTTCGATGGAATGCTCGTAGAGGACCCGAGTTCACCTGGGAGCGTGAAGATCAGATGAAGAAGAAATACCCGCATCTATTTCCAGAAGATTCGTCAACACCTTCAACAGCTTAAAATTTCGGGACGAAATTTATTTAACGGGTAGGTACTGTAGTGACCCGAACTTTTCCATGTTTATATATATTAATTGAGATTGATATTTACATGATTAAATGTTTCCAACATGTTAAGCAATCAAACTTGTTAAGACTTGATTAATTGAAATATGTTTCATATAGACAATTGACCACACAAGTTGACCGGTGATTCACGAACGTTAAAACTTGTAAAAACTATATGATGACATATATATGGATATATATATATAGTTAACATGATACTATGATAAGTAAACATATCATTAAGTATATATATACTAACTTAATGATTTTTAAACGAGACATATATGTAACGATTATCATTGTAAAGACATTTAATGTATATATATCATATTAAGAGATATTCATACATGATAATATCATGATAATATAATAATTTAAAATCTCATTTGATATTATAAACATTGGGTTAACAACATTTAACAAGATCGTTAACCTAAAGGTTTCAAAACAACACTTACATGTAAGACTAACGATGACTTAACGACTCAGTTAAAATGTATATACATGTAGTGTTTTAATATGTATTTATACACTTTTGAAAGACTTAAATACACTTATCAAAATACTTCTACTTAACAAAAATGCTTACAATTACATCCTCGTTCAGTTTCATCAACAATTCTACTCGTATGCACCCGTATTCGTACTCGTACAATACACAGCTTTTAGATGTATGTACTATTGGTATATTCACTCCAATGATCAGCTCTTAGCAGCCCATGTGAGTCACCTAACACATGTGGGAACCATCATTTGGCAACTAGCATGAAATATCTCATAAAATTACAAAAATATGAGTAATCATTCATGACTTATTTACATGAAAACAAAATTACATATCCTTTATATCTAATCCATACACCAACGACCAAAAACACCTACAAACACTTTCATTCTTCAATTTTCTTCATCTAATTAATCTCTCTCAAGTTCTATCTTCAAGTTCTAAGTGTTCTTCATATATTCTACAAGTTCTAGTTACATAAAATCAAGAATACTTTCAAGTTTGCTAGCTCACTTCCAATCTTGTAAGGTGATCATCTAACCTCAAGAAATCTTTGTTTCTTACAGTAGGTTATCATTCTAATACAAGGTAATAATCATATTCAAACTTTGGTTCAATTCCTATAACTATAACAATCTTATTTCAAGTGATGATCTTACTTGAACTTGTTTTCGTGTCATGATTCTGCTTCAAGAACTTCGAGCCATCCAAGGATCCGTTGAAGCTAGATCCATTTTTCTCTTTTCCAGTAGGTTTATCCAAGGAACATAAGGTAGTAATGATGTTCATAACATCATTCGATTCATACATATAAAGCTATCTTATTCGAAGGTTTAAACTTGTAATCACAAGAACATAGTTTAGTTAATTCTAAACTTGTTCGCAAACAAAAGTTAATCCTTCTAATTTGACTTTTAAAATCAACTAAACACATGTTCTATATCTATATGATATGCTAACTTAATGATTTAAAACCTGGAGACACGAAAAACACCGTAAAACCGGATTTACGCCGTCGTAGTAACACCGCGGGCTATTTTGGGTTAGTTAATTAAAAACAATGATAAACTTTGTTTTAAAAGTTGTTATTCTGAGAAAATGATTTTTATTATGAACATGAAACTATATCCAAAAATTATGGTTAAACTCAAATTGGAAGTATGTTTTCTAAAATGGTCATCTAGACGTCGTTCTTTCGACTGAAATGACTACCTTTACAAAAACGACTTGTAACTTATTTTTCCGACTATAAACCTATACTTTTTCTGTTTAGATTCATAAAATAGAGTTCAATATGAAACCATAGCAATTTGATTCACTCAAAACGGATTTAAAATGAAGAAGTTATGGGTAAAACAAGATTGGATAATTTTTCGCATTTTAGCTACGTGAAAATTGGTAACAAATCTATTCCAACCATAACTTAATCAACTTGTATTGTATATTATGTAATCTTGAGATACCATAGACACGTATACAATGTTTCGACCTATCATGTCGACACATCTATATATATTTCGGAACAACCATAGACACTCTATATGTGAATGTTGGAGTTAGCTATACAGGGTTGAGGTTGATTCCAAAATATATATAGTTTGAGTTGTGATCAATACTGAGATACGTATACACTGGGTCGTGGATTGATTCAAGATAATATTTATCGATTTATTTCTGTACATCTAACTGTGGACAACTAGTTGTAGGTTACTAACGAGGACAGCTGACTTAATAAACTTAAAACATCAAAATATATTAAAAGTGTTGTAAATATATTTTGAACATACTTTGATATATATGTATATATTGTTATAGGTTCGTGAATCAACCAGTGGCCAAGTCTTACTTCCCGACGAAGTAAAAATCTGTGAAAGTGAGTTATAGTCCCACTTTTAAAATCTAATATTTTTGGGATGAGAATACATGCAGGTTTTATAAATGATTTACAAAATAGACACAAGTACGTGAAACTACATTCTATGGTTGAATTATCGAAATCGAATATGCCCCTTTTTATTAAGTCTGGTAATCTAAGAATTAGGGAACAGACACCCTAATTGACGCGAATCCTAAAGATAGATCTATTGGGCCTAACAAACCCCATCCAAAGTACCGGATGCTTTAGTACTTCGAAATTATATCATATCCGAAGGGTGTCCCGGAATGATGGGGATATTCTTATATATGCATCTTGTTAAAGTCGGTTACCAGGTGTTCACCATATGAATGATTTTTATCTCTATGTATGGGATGTGTATTGAAATATGAAATCTTGTGGTCTATTATTATGATTTGATATATATAGGTTAAACCTATAACTCACCAACATTTTTGTTGACGTTTAAAGCATGGTTATTCTCAGGTGATTATTAAGAGTTTCCGCTGTCGCATACTTAAATAAGGACGAGATTTGAAGTTTGTATGATATTGTGTAAAAACTGCATTCAAGAAACTTATTTTGTTGTAACATATTTGTATTGTAAACCATTATGTAATGGTCGTGTGTAAACATGATATTTTAGATTATCATTATTTGATAATCTACGTAAAGCTTTTTAAACCTTTATTGATGAAATAAAGGTTATGGTTTGTTTTAAAATGAATGCAGTCTTTGAAAAACGTCTCATATAGAGGTCAAAACCTCGCAACGAAATCAATTAATATGGAACGTTTTTAATCAATAAGAACGGGACATTTCATAAAATATGAAAAGTGTTAAAATTTAATAACTAGGTTCTAAATACATTTTTAGTAAGCCTAAAATTTATAGAACTCATTTTCGGATCACCATTTATTTTTAAATCATATAAGTTTGAATTAAACTTTACTTAGTATCATTCGGAACATCAAACGAGTATTAAAACCATTTAATATTTATTTTTAATATACTTTTATTTATATATAGATATGTTTTAAATAATAAATATTATAATATCATATTTCATAATAACATTTAATATTTCAATTTATACTTCCAATTGTTATTTATATATATACACACATATTTATTTAGAAATAGTTATTCGTGAATCGTCGAGAATTGTCGAATGTCAAATGAATGTATGATCACAGTTTTAAACTTTTTGAGATTCAACTTAACAAACTTTGCTTATCGTGTCGGAATCATATAAAGATTAAAGTTTAAATTTGGTCGGAAATTCCCGGGTCATCACACCATATATATCTAATATTCGGTGATTCGCAATCCAGAGAAAAAAATAAAACTAATTCGGTAGCAGTTATCATCGATCCTTATCATCGTTTATGTCATTATCTATATTATCATCGATATCCTTAACTACAAACACTATCATCCAACAACTCCTTAATTTTGTAATCATTTAATCATCATAAACATCATCTTAATCGCTTAGTATCTTAATATAATCTTTATCAATACTTATAATATCCTTTCTAGATCATTATGTAACCACCCATCTTGACCATACACGAGCATCGTTATATATCATCAATTAAAAAGAAAAATCCGTAATACAGGGGGGTCTTCATTCGAACAGCTTCATCACATATTTATGTGTTTTTAGTGGATTATTATAACTAAAGTTTTGCAAGTGGTTTTATTTTAAAACCGCAAAATTGGCCGATGCTATACCACTTGCCCATGTGGGGTTTTCTTGATTATGGGTTGTCTACCAAAAGAAAAAGAAAGAAAAACGTGTGGGGTTCGAGTAAGAAGAAACAGTCGAACTCAAAAAAAACCCCTCTTTGATTCCATATTCATCTTATGCATATCGAACTAAAAAAAAATATAAATAAGAGTGCAGTCGACTTCTTTGGTGTTCATGGCTTGCATAAAAAAATAACATATTTAGAGAGAGTGTATAAAGAGAGAGTGAACATAGAGTTATGGATATTGAAGCCACAATGATGTTTGGATTGAGCTGTGGTGGTGGTCACTGAACTAGCAAAACAAAATCAAGAACAAACTCAAGTGGTTTTCGTGGTGTTTTACAATGGTGAAGGTGATGACGGGTTTTTCAAATGGTGGCCGTTTAATGATGGGATTGAAAACAGAAAGAAAAGCATAATTATTAGAGTAGCATCGACCAAGTTCTTGGTTCATCCTAGCGAGAATAAATATAAATAATATAGCGAATGTAATGGCCAGTGGGATTGATTTACAGAAATAAAAGCCAAACGTAGCAATGGTGATGGTTGTTCAAGGTGAGTTGAGTGATGGCAGGCGAGGTGGTGATCAAGATGGGTGGGTTTCAATGGTAACAAAAACACAAATGAGTTTTCAATGATAGTGGAGGGTGGTGATAAAAGGTGACTATCTTGAATGGGTTTCGATGGTGGTTTTAAAGGTGAAAGATGGCGATTGTAGGTGAAAGTAATTGATAGTTGATATTGAGGATCTATTGTTGATTGAGTGCAGTAATGCATCATCAAAATTCCTTGTTTTGTAGCAAATAGATTCGACCAAAAAGGATTAATCAGAGAAAAATAATATTAAAAAGGGATTAAGACGTTTAACAGATTTTGGCTGCTAAATAACGTGATTGGTACTGAATTAAGAATTGGATTCTTCAATCTAATACAGTTGAGAGTGATGTGAACTGAAGTGATCCTGTGTTTCATCTAACTCAACATTTAATTAATCAAGAATTAATAATAATAATATTTGTTTATATAATATATCTATATATGTATATATTAGTATATATGTGTGTATATATATCTTTTGTATGTGTAGTTATGCGTATGTTTGTATTGTATCCTTATATATCAAATATGTATATATACTTGTACCTTAATTATATAAGAAACATAATATTAATAATTATATAAACATTAATATTAATTTTAGTAATATTAATGTAATTAATAATAATGTTAATAATAGCAATAGAATTAATAATAGTATCAATAATATCAATAAAGGAGATAAATTGTCTTATTTTCTAATAACTATAGTGATTATAATAATAATTGTTTATAATAATGATTCTAAATTTTAGTATCTAATAGTAATACTAAAAATAATAATACTAATATTAATAGTAATAGTAATAATAAAAGTACTACAAATATTATTATAATAGCTATATATATTTTTTTAATTTATAGTTACATTTAATAAGTTAATATGTAATATTTAATAATTATAATATATATAATAACATGTATTTAATATTTAATATTTATACATTTTAATATATTACCATAAACATATAATCAGCAATTATGTATTGCAATCATATATACATTTTCAACTATTATATATAATATGGTTTTAAATATTAAATTTTGTTATTTAGGTAAACACATTAATTGTTTATTTTGAAACAATTAATTTAAGATATCCATTTAATCGTTGACAGAACTTATTCGAAATCATTTATAGTCAATATACTCTATATATTCAAATAACAAGTTTTGATTATCTTAAGTTATCTTATAATAGTTCAGTAACATATTTAATTTATTATATATAATTATTTACTTATATAATCATTTATTTATATACATATATATTAAAGGTTTGTGAATCGTCGAGAATAATCAAAGGGCAATTTCATTTATGTAAACTTGTCCCAAAATTTCAAGACTCAACTTTGCAGACTTTGCTTATCATGTCGAAATATATTAAATCGTACCGAGAGTTCGGTTTAAAATTAGTCAAAAATTTTCGGGTCACTACAGGTTAAACCTATAACTCACCAACATTTTTGTTGACATTTAAAGCATGTTTATTCTCAGGTGAATACTAAGAGCTTCCGCTGTTGCATACTAATAAAAGGACAAGATTTGGAGTCCATGCTTGTATGATATTATGTAAAACTGCATTCAAGAAACTTATTTTTGATGTAATATATTCTTATTGTAAACCATTATGTAATGGTCGTGTGTAAACAGTATATTTTAGATTATCATTATTTGATAATCTACGTAATGCTTTTTGAACCTTTATAGATAAAATAAAGGTTATGGTTGTTTTAAAAATGAATGCAGTCTTTGAAAAACGTCTCATATAGAGGTCAAAACCTCGCAACGAAATCAATTAATATGGAACGTTTATAATCAATATGAACGGGACATTTCAGTTGGTATCCGAGCGTTGGTCTTAGAGAACCAGAAAATTTGCATTAGTGTGTCTTATCGAGTTTGTTAGGATGCATTAGTGAGTCAGGACTTCGACCGTGTTCTCTTTAAAAAATGATTGCTTAACATTTTTGTTGGAAACTATATATTACTAACATGTAAATATTATGTGATATATTAATCTCTTAACATGTTTGATATTGTGTGATAGATGTCTACCTCTAGTGAAGCGTCCCGTTCATATCGAATATAAACGTTACGTACTCATTGGTGTCATTGCGAGATATTGACCTCTATATGTGACATTTTTTAAAAATCTGCATACGTTTTTATGGTACAAACCATAATCTTTATTATAACCAAAGGCTTAAACAACATAATAATGATTATCGTTTAGTGATAATCTTACTCTTACAAACTTTACATTTGATAATAACAATACGATTTCCAACATATTTTACATTACAAATCTTTCGGTATGCAGTTTTATTTTTGACACAAATATGCATACTCCAAATCTTGCTTAAATTCGGCATAATGCAGCGGAAGCTTTTATTTATCACCTGAGAATAAACAAGCTTAAAACGTCAACATAAAGTTGGTGAGATATAGGTTTAAAGCTAGCAGCATTATAAATATAGACCACAAGATTTCATATACATAAACGTTTTAATAAAAATATTCTAAGTGGTTGAGCACTTGATAACCATACTTAACATTTAATCAACGTCGCATATTCCCTTTATTATGAAATCTCACTACACTGTACCAAGTGTAGTCACCAGAACGAAGTACTGTGCAATCGTTGAATACTGGTCGTCCAGTCCGGTTAGGGTTGTCAGGCCCGATAGATCTATCAACAGGATTCGCGTTTACAATACCACATGTAAATAGTAGTTACCAAGCTACAGGGAAGTATGCCAGTGGTACAACTCTGTAGTGACCCGAACTTTTCCATGTTTATATATATTAATTGAGATTGATATTTACATGATTAAATGTTTCCAACATGTTAAGCAATCAAACTTGTTAAGACTTGATTAATTGAAATATGTTTCATATAGACAATTGACCACCCAAATTGACCGGTGATTCACGAACGTTAAAACTTGTAAAAACTATATGATGACATATATATGGATATATATATATATAGTTAACATGATACTATGATAAGTAAACATATCATTAAGTATATTAACAATGAACTACATATGTAAAAACAAGACTACTAACTTAATGATTTTTAAACGAGACATATATGTAACGATTATCGTTGTAAAGACATTTAATGTATATATATCATATTAAGAGATATTCATACATGATAATATCATGATAATATAATAATTTAAAATCTCATGTGATATTATAAACATTGGGTTAACAACATTTAACAAGATCGTTAACCTAAAAGTTTCAAAACAACACTTACATGTAACGACTAACGATGACTTAACGACTCAGTTAAAATGTATATACATGTAGTGTTTTAATATGTATTTATACACTTTTGAAAGACTTCAATACACTTATCAAAATACTTTTACTTAACAAAAATGCTTACAATTACATCCTCGTTCAGTTTCATCAACAATTCTACTCGTATGCACCCGTATTCGTACTCGTACAATACACAGCTTTTAGATGTATGTACTATTGGTATATACACTCCAATGATCAGCTCTTAGCAGCCCATGTGAGTCACCTAACACATGTGGGAACCATCATTTGGCAACTAGCATGAAATATCTCATAAAATTACAAAAATATGAGTAATCATTCATGACTTATTTACATGAAAACAAAATTACATATCCTTTATATCTAATCCATACACCAACGACCAAAAACACCTACAAACACTTTCATTCTTCAATTTTCTTCATCTAATTGATCTCTCTCAAGTTCTATCTTCAAGTTCTAAGTGTTCTTCATAAATTCCAAAAGTTCTAGTTTCATAAAATCAAGAATACTTTCAAGTTTGCTAGCTCACTTCCAATCTTGTAAGGTGATCATCCAACCTCAAGAAATCTTTGTTTCTTACAGTAGGTTATCATTCTAATACAAGGTAATAATCATATTCAAACTTTGGTTCAATTTCTATAACTATAACAATCTTATTTCAAGTGATGATCTTACTTGAACTTGTTTTCGTGTCATGATTCTGCTTCAAGAACTTCGAGCCATCCAAGGATCCATTGAAGCTAGATCCATTTTTCTCTTTTCCAGTAGGTTTATCCAAGGAACTTAAGGTAGTAATGATGTTCATAACATCATTCGATTCATACATATAAAGCTATCTTATTCGAAGGTTTAAACTTGTAATCACTAGAACATAGTTTAGTTAATTCTAAACTTGTTCGCAAACAAAAGTTAATCCTTCTAACTTGACTTTTAAAATCAACTAAACACATGTTCTATATCTATATGATATGCTAACTTAATGATTTAAAACCTGGAAACACGAAAAACACCGTAAAACCGGATTTACGCCGTCGTAGTAACACCGCGGGCTGTTTTGGGTTAGTTAATTAAAAACTATGATAAATTTTGATTTAAAAGTTGTTATTCTGAGAAAATGATTTTTATTATGAACATGAAACTATATCCAAAAATTATGGTTAAACTCAAAGTGGAAGTATGTTTTCTAAAATGGTCATCTAGACGTCGTTCTTTCGACTGAAATGACTACCTTTACAAAAACGACTTGTAACTTATTTTTCCGACTATAAACCTATACTTTTTCTGTTTAGATTCATAAAATAGAGTTCAATATGAAACCATAGCAATTTGATTCACTCAAAACGGATTTAAAATGAAGAAGTTATGGGTAAAACAAGATTGGATAATTTTTCTCATTTTAGCTACGTGAAAATTGGTAACAAATCTATTCCAACCATAACTTAATCAACTTGTATTGTATATTATGTAATCTTGAGATACCATAGACACGTATACAATGTTTCGACCTATCATGTCGACACATCTATATATATTTCGGAACAACCATAGACACTCTATATGTGAATGTTGGAGTTAGCTATACAGGGTTGAGGTTGATTCCAAAATATATATAGTTTGAGTTGTGATCAATACTGAGATACGTATACACTGGGTCGTGGATTGATTCAAGATAATATTTATCGATTTATTTCTGTACATCTAACTGTGGACAACTAGTTGTAGGTTACTAACGAGGACAGCTGACTTAATAAACTTAAAACATCAAAATATATTAAAAGTGTTGTAAATATATTTTGAACATACTTTGATATATATGTATATATTGTTATAGGTTCGTGAATCAACCAGTGGCCAAGTCTTACTTCCCGACGAAGTAAAAATCTGTGAAAGTGAGTTATAGTCCCACTTTTAAAATCTAATATTTTTGGGATGAGAATACATGCAGGTTTTATAAATGATTTACAAAGTAGACACAAGTACGTGAAACTACATTCTATGGTTGAATTATCGAAATCGAATATGCCCCTTTTTATTAAGTCTGGTAATCTAAGAATTAGGGAACAGACACCCTAATTGACGCGAATCCTAAAGGTAGATCTATTGGGTCTAACAAACCCCATCCAAAGAACCGGATGCTTTAGTACTTCAAAATTTATATCATATCCGAAGGGTGTCCCGGAATGATGGGGATATTCTTATATATGCATCTTGTTAATGTCGGTTACCAGGTGTTCAACATATGAATGATTTTTATCTCTATGTATGGGATGTGTATTGAAATATGAAATCTTGTGGTCTATTGTTACGATTTGATATATATAGGTTAAACCTATAACTCACCAACATTTTTGTTGACGTTTAAAGCATGCTTATTCTCAGGTGAATATTAAGAGCTTCCGCTGTTGCATACTAAAATAAGGACAAGATTTGGAGTCCATGTTTGTATGATATTGTGTAAAAACTGCATTCAAGAAACTGATTTCGATGTAACATATTTGTATTGTAAACCATTATGTAATGGTCGTGTGTAAACAGGATATTTTAGATTATCATTATTTGATAATCTACGTAAAGCTTTTTAAACCTTTATTTGTGAAATAAAGGTTATGGTTTGTTTTAAAAATGAATGCAGTCTTTGAAAAACGTCTCATATAGAGGTCAAAACCTCGCAACGAAATCAATTAATATGGAACGTTTTTAATCAATAAGAACGGGACATTTCAGTTGGTATCCGAGCGTTGGTCTTAGAGAACCAGAATTTTGCATTAGTGTGTCTTATCGAGTTTGTTAGGATGCATTAGTGAGTCTGGACTTCGACCGTGTTTACTTGAAAAATGATTGCTTAACAAATTTGGTTGGAAACTATATATTTTTAACATGTGAATATTATGTGATATATTAATCTCTTAACGCGTTTGATATTATGTGATAGATGTCTACCTCTAGAACAAGTCCCATTGACTCACCTAATAATAATGAAGAGTCAATTGTAAATTAGAATGATTCGTGGACTGATTCACAAGTTCCCGAAGAGGAACCGGAAGAAGAGTCGGAACCGGAAGAAGAATCGGAACCGGAAGAAGAATCGGAACCGGATGAAGAAATAGAACCGGTGGGGGAAATAATAAAACGGTTAAGTAAAAGAAAATCCTCAACCAACCGATCAAGGTTAATTATGGTCAATGGTGTTTCCGCCAAGGAAGCAAAATATTGGGAGGATTACCAATTCTCCGATGAATCGGATTCCGACGAGAATTCTGATGATGTTATAGAAATTACCCCAACTGAATTTAAAAAGGCAAAAGAAAATAATAAGGGAAAGGGCATAAAAATAGAGAAATCTAATTCCAACCCCGATGAACTTTATATGTATCGTCAACCC
Organism: Rutidosis leptorrhynchoides; assembly: GCF_046630445.1. Taxonomy (NCBI): domain Eukaryota; kingdom Viridiplantae; phylum Streptophyta; class Magnoliopsida; order Asterales; family Asteraceae; genus Rutidosis; species Rutidosis leptorrhynchoides. The sequence goes on from NC_092340.1 coordinate 209,922,885, forward strand.
CCGAAGTCCTTAAGTTGTAACAATGACCCGGGAACCTCTAAACCACCAGGTTTTTCTAAACCAATGTGGGTCACGACGGCTCGTATTAGGGGAACATCATATATCCCTAGAAACTTGGCAAAACGAACCAAAACCGAAGAAGAAGAAACAAGCGAGTCGGAATAAGATAGTTGTATTCGTGTGGTGTAATATATGTAATATAGTGTGCTTATGCTTTATGATATATGTAAAAATTGCTTGTATTAATAAGTATTTTTTTTATGAATCTAACTCTTGTCTATTTTACAGTATAAAAACACAAAATGGATAGACAACCCAATATTTTAAGAGACCTACCCGGAGACATGATTGATGAAATCTTGTCTAGAGTCGGTCAGAATTCTTCGGCACAACTATTTAAGGCGAGATCAGTTTGTAAGACATTCGAAGAACGTTCCAAGAATGCCTTGGTTTATAAAAGGCTTTCGTTCGGAAGATGGGGGATATCACATTGGGAAATCCATAAGTTACGATGTGTTTACTTTGACGCATATATTGCGGGGAACCCAAATGCTATTTTACGCAATGGGTTAAGAAATTATTTTGACTCAATATATCCGAATATTGGACTTCGTGATTTAGAAAAAGCGGCTAACATGCAACATAAAGAAGCATGTTATGCTTACGGATTAGTAATGTTCGCTTCTCACCAAAGTGAGAACAAGAACATCGGGCTACAACTATTAAACAAAACGTTCCCACAAGTGACGGAGTCGGTAATTGGGGTAAGAAATGAGGTTTTTAGATTGTTACGGGACTGTTGGACATTACGTAACCCTCGTCCCTTTGACGATGTTACAACACACTGTCTTATCAACGGCCATAACGGTTATGTTCCACAAGACCAAGGATGGGAAGTAGTCCTAGTAAAACCAGAATGCATGACTTGTTTCTGGACGTATGAATTACGTGTCTTTATTGCCTTTGCTGAACGACTTGTGTACTAGCTAGAATTATCTTCACAACCATCTTGTATCAAATTTATTGTGTGCTATATTTCATGCTATATGTAAAATAAGCGGTATTGTAAGTTTGTAAAATGTTGTGTAAAAGTTTGAACGCGAAATATTATTATAATCAGTTTTTCATATAGAATTGTAGTAGTTGAATTGTATATTAGCTACTAAGTATGAACTTAACGGGTAGGTACTACCCGAATTTAAACTTATAAAACGCTAATATGAAGAAAAAGCTTTTATAAATGAGTTCATATTATGCTACGAAATACTATTAACTACTCTTAATATTCTGTATGATTAACTTGTTCCATTTAACTATTTTGAAGGAAATGGAACCGACTACTCGACACACCGTGAATATGAATGAAGAGGAATTCCGTACTTTTCTAGCTTCAAACATAGCCGCAGTACAGGCTGCGCTACATACCAACAATAACCTTGGATCTAGCAGTACAGGAAATCGTGTAGGATGCACCTACAAAGAATTCACTGCCTGCAAACCTTTGGAATTTGATGGAACCGAAGGACCGATCGGATTGAAACGGTGGACCGAGAAGGTCGAATCGGTGTTTGCCATAAGTAAGTGTACTGAAGAGGACAAAGTAAAGTACGCTACGCATACCTTCACAGGTTCTGCGTTAACATGGTGGAATACCTATCTAGAGCAAGTGGGACAAGACGATGCGTACGCACTACCGTGGTCAGCATTCAAGCACTTGATGAACGAGAAGTACCGTCCCAGAACCGAGGTCAATAAGCTCAAGACAGAACTTAGAGGGTTACGAACTCAAGGATTTGATATTACCACGTACGAAAGACGATTCACAGAATTGTGCCTATTGTGTCCGGGAGCATTCGAAGATGAGGAAGAGAAGATCGACGCGTTTGTGAAAGGATTACCGGAAAGAATCCAAGAAGATATAAGTTCACACGAGCCCGCCTCCATACAACAGGCATGTAGAATGGCTCACAAACTCGTGAACCAAATTGAAGAAAGAATTAAAGAACAGACTGCTGAAGAGGCCAATGTGAAGCAAGTTAAAAGAAAGTGGGAGGAAAACGGTGATAAGAATCACCAATACAACAACAACAGCAATTACAACAATAATCGCAACAATTATCCCAACAATCGCAACATCAATCGCAACTACAACAAACGGCCCAACTACAACAACAACAACAACAACAGCAACTACAACAATCATCCCAACAACAATAATAACCGCAATAACAACAACAATCAGAAGCAGCTATGCCAAAGGTGTGAAAAGAATCACTCGGGGTTCTGCACCAAATTTTGCAACAAGTGTAAAAGAAATGGTCATAGCGCGGCGAAGTGTGAGGTCTACGGACCAAGGGTTAATAGAACGAAAGGAACAAATGGTATCGGAACGAGTAATGGCGGAGCAAGTAGTGTCGGAGCAAGTTATGCCAATGTAGTTTGTTATAAATGTGGAAAACCGGGCCACATTATTAGAAATTGCCCGAACCAGGAGAACACGAATGGACAAGGCCGTGGAAGAGTTTTCAATATTAATGCGGCAGAGGCACAGGAAGACCCGGAGCTTGTTACGGGTACGTTTCTTATTGACAATAAATCTGCTTACGTTTTATTTGATTCGGGTGCGGATAGAAGCTATATGAGTAGAGATTTTTGTGCTAAATTAAGTTGTCCATTGACGCCTTTGGATAGTAAATTTTTACTCGAATTAGCAAATGGTAAATTAATTTCAGCAGATAATATATGTCGGAATCGAGAAATTAAACTGGTTAGCGAAACATTTAAGATTGATTTGATACCAGTAGAGTTAGGGAGTTTTGATGTGATAATCGGTATGGACTGGTTGAAAGAAGTGAAAGCGGAGATCGTTTGTTACAAAAATGCAATTCGCATTATACGAGAAAAAGGAAAACCCTTAATGGTGTACGGAGAAAAGGGCAACACGAAGCTACATCTTATTAGTAATTTGAAGGCACAAAAACTAATAAGAAAAGGTTGCTATGCTGTTCTAGCACACGTCGAGAAAGTACAAACTGAAGAAAAGAGCATCAATGATGTTCCCATTGCAAAAGAATTCCCCGATGTATTTCCGAAAGAATTACCGGGATTACCCCCACATCGATCCGTTGAATTTCAAATAGATCTTGTACCAGGAGCTGCACCAATAGCTCGTGCTCCTTACAGACTCGCACCCAGAGAGATGAAAGAACTACAAAGCCAATTACAAGAACTTTTAGAGCGTGGTTTCATTCGACCAAGCACATCACCGTGGGGAGCTCCTGTTTTGTTTGTCAAGAAGAAAGATGGTACATTCAGGTTGTGTATCGACTATCGAGAGTTGAACAAACTTACCATCAAGAACTGCTACCCACTACCGAGAATTGATGACTTATTTGATCAACTACAAGGCTCGTCTATTTATTCAAAGATTGACTTACGTTCCGGGTATCATCAAATGCGGGTGAAAGAAGATGATATTCCAAAGACTACTTTCAGAACACGTTACGGTCATTACGAGTTTATGGTCATGCCGTTTGGTTTAACTAATGCACCAGCTGTGTTCATGGACCTTATGAACCGAGTGTGTGGACCATACCTTGACAAGTTTGTCATTGTTTTCATTGATGACATACTTATTTACTCAAAGAATGACCAAGAACACGGTGAACATTTGAGAAAGGTGTTAGAAGTATTGAGGAAGGAAGAATTGTACGCTAAGTTTTCAAAGTGTGCATTTTGGTTGGAAGAAGTTCAATTCCTCGGTCACATAGTGAACAAAGAAGGTATTAAGGTGGATCCGGCAAAGATAGAAACTGTTGAAAAGTGGGAAACCCCGAAAACTCCGAAACACATACGCCAGTTTTTAGGACTAGCTGGTTACTACAGAAGGTTCATCCAAGACTTTTCCAGAATAGCAAAACCCTTGACTGCATTAACGCATAAAGGGAAGAAATTTGAATGGAATGATGAACAAGAGAAAGCATTTCAGTTATTGAAGAAAAAGCTAACTACGGCACCTATATTGTCATTGCCTGAAGGGAATGATGATTTTGTGATTTATTGTGATGCATCAAAGCAAGGTATCGGTTGTGTATTAATGCAACGAACGAAGGTGATTGCTTATGCGTCTAGACAATTGAAGATTCACGAACAAAATTATACGACGCATGATTTGGAATTAGGCGCGGTTGTTTTTGCATTAAAGACTTGGAGGCACTACTTATATGGGGTCAAAAGTATTATATATACCGACCACAAAAGTCTTTAACACATATTTAATCAGAAACAACTGAATATGAGGCAGCGTAGGTGGATTGAATTATTGAATGATTACGACTTTGAGATTCGTTACCACCCGGGGAAGGCAAATGTGGTAACCGATGCCTTGAGCAGGAAGGACAGAGAACCCATTCGAGTAAAATCTATGAATATAATGATTCATAATAACATTACTACTCAAATAAAGGAGGCACAACAAGGAGTTTTAAAAGAGGGAAATTTAAAGGATGAAATACCCAAAGGATCGAAGAAGCATCTTAATATTCGGGAAGACGGAACCCGGTATAGGGCTGAAAGGATTTGGGTACCAAAATTTGGAGATATGAGAGAAATGGTACTTAGAGAAGCTCATAAAACCAGATACTCAATACATCCTGGAACGGGGAAGATGTACAAGGATCTCAAGAAACATTTTTGGTGGCCGGGTATGAAAGCCGATGTTGCTAAATACGTAGGAGAATGTTTGACGTGTTCTAAGGTCAAAGCTGAGCATCAGAAACCATCAGGTCTACTTCAACAACCCGAAATCCCGGAATGGAAATGGGAAAACATTACCATGGATTTCATCACTAAATTGCCAAGGACTGCAAGTGGTTTTGATACTATTTGGGTAATAGTTGATCGTCTCACCAAATCAGCACACTTCCTACCAATAAGAGAAGATGACAAGATGGAGAAGTTAGCACGACTGTATTTGAAGGAAGTCGTCTCCAGACATGGAATACCAATCTCTATTATCTCTGATAGGGATGGCAGATTTATTTCAAGATTCTGGCAGACATTACAGCAAGCATTAGGAACTCGTCTAGACATGAGTACTGCCTATCATCCACAAACTGATGGGCAGAGCGAAAGGACGATACAAACGCTTGAAGACATGCTACGAGCATGTGTTATTGATTTCGGAAATAGTTGGGATCGACATCTACCGTTAGCAGAATTTTCCTACAACAACAGCTACCATTCAAGCATTGAGATGGCGCCGTTTGAAGCACTTTATGGTAGAAAGTGCAGGTCTCCGATTTGTTGGAGTGAAGTGGGGGATAGACAGATTACGGGTCCGAAGATTATACAAGGAACTACCGAGAAGATCATCCAAATTCAACAAAGGTTGAAAACCGCCCAAAGTCGACAAAAGAGCTACGCTGACATTAAAAGAAAAGATATAGAATTTGAAATTGGAGAGATGGTCATGCTTAAAGTTGCACCTTGGAAAGGCGTTGTTCGATTTGGTAAACGGGGGAAATTAAATCCAAGGTATATTGGACCATTCAAGATTATTGATCGTGTCGGACCAGTAGCTTACCGACTAGAGTTACCTCAACAACTCGCGGCTGTACATAACATTTTCCACGTCTCGAATTTGAAGAAATGTTTTGCTAAAGAAGATCTCACTATTCCGTTAGATGAAATCCAAATCAACGAAAAACTTCAATTCATCGAAGAACCCGTCGAAATAATGGATCGTGAGGTTAAAAGACTTAAGCAAAATAAGATACCAATTGTTAAGGTTCGATGGAATTCTCGTAGAGGACCCGAGTTCACCTGGGAGCGTGAAGATCAGATGAAGAAGAAATACCCGCATATATTTCCAGAAGATTCGTCAACACCTTCAACAGCTTAAAATTTCGGGATGAAATTTATTTAACGGGTAGGTACTGTAGTGACCCGAACTTTTCCATGTTTATATATATTAATTGAGATTGATATTTACATGATTAAATGTTTCCAACATGTTAAGCAATCAAACTTGTTAAGACTTGATTAATTGAAATATGTTTCATATAGACAATTGACCACCCAAATTGACCGGTGATTCACGAACGTTAAAACTTGTAAAAACTATATGATGACATATATATGGATATATATATAGTTAACATGATACTATGATAAGTAAACATATCATTAAGTATATTAACAATGAACTACATATGTAAAAACAAGACTACTAACTTAATGATTTTTAAACGAGACATATATGTAACGATTATCGTTGTAAAGACATTTAATGTATATATATCATATTAAGAGATATTCATACATGATAATATCATGATAATATAATAATTTAAAATCTCATGTGATATTATAAACATTGGGTTAACAACATTTAACAAGATCGTTAACCTAAAAGTTTCAAAACAACACTTACATGTAACGACTAACGATGACTTAACGACTCAGTTAAAATGTATATACATGTAGTGTTTTAATATGTATTTATACACTTTTGAAAGACTTCATTACACTTATCAAAATACTTTTACTTAACAAAAATGCTTACAATTACATCCTCGTTCAGTTTCATCAACAATTCTACTCGTATGCACCCGTATTCGTACTCGTACAATACACAGCTTTTAGATGTATGTACTATTGGTATATACACTCCAATGATCAACTCTTAGCAGCCCATGTGAGTCACCTAACACATGTGGGAACCATCATTTGGCAACTAGGATGAAATATCTCATAAAATTACAAAAATATGAGTAATCATTCATGACTTATTTACATGAAAACAAAATTACATATCCTTTATATCTAATCCATACACCAACGACCAAAAACACCTACAAACACTTTCATTCTTCAATTTTCTTCATCTAATTGATCTCTCTCAAGTTCTATCTTCAAGTTCTAAGTGTTCTTCATAAATTCCAAAAGTTCTAGTTTCATAAAATCAAGAATACTTTCAAGTTTGCTAGCTCACTTCCAATCTTGTAAGGTGATCATCCAACCTCAAGAAATCTTTGTTTCTTACAGTAGGTTATCATTCTAATACAAGGTAATAATCATATTCAAACTTTGGTTCAATTTCTATAACTATAACAATCTTATTTCAAGTGATGATCTTACTTGAACTTGTTTTCGTGTCATGATTCTGCTTCAAGAACTTCGAGCCATCCAAGGATCCATTGAAGCTAGATCCATTTTTCTCTTTTCCAGTAGGTTTATCCAAGGAACTTAAGGTAGTAATGATGTTCATAACATCATTCGATTCATACATATAAAGCTATCTTATTCGAAGGTTTAAACTTGTAATCACTAGAACATAGTTTAGTTAATTCTAAACTTGTTCGCAAACAAAAGTTAATCCTTCTAACTTGACTTTTAAAATCAACTAAACACATGTTCTATATCTATATGATATGCTAACTTAATGATTTAAAACCTGGAAACACGAAAAACACCGTAAAACCGGATTTACGCCGTCGTAGTAACACCGCGGGCTGTTTTGGGTTAGTTAATTAAAAACTATGATAAACTTTGATTTAAAAGTTGTTATTCTGAGAAAATGATTTTTATTATGAACATGAAACTATATCCAAAAATTATGGTTAAACTCAAAGTGGAAGTATGTTTTCTAAAATGGTCATCTAGACGTCGTTCTTTCGACTGAAATGACTACCTTTACAAAAATGACTTGTAACTTATTTTTCCGACTATAAACCTATACTTTTTCTGTTTAGATTCATAAAATAGAGTTCAATATGAAACCATAGCAATTTGATTCACTCAAAACGGATTTAAAATGAAGAAGTTATGGGTAAAACAAGATTGGATAATTTTTCTCATTTTAGCTACGTGAAAATTGGTAACAAATCTATTCCAACCATAACTTAATCAACTTGTATTGTATATTATGTAATCTTGAGATACCATAGACACGTATACAATGTTTCGACCTATCATGTCGACACATCTATATATATTTCGGAACAACCATAGACACTCTATATGTGAATGTTGGAGTTAGCTATACAGGGTTGAGGTTGATTCCAAAATATATATAGTTTGAGTTGTGATCAATACTGAGATACGTATACACTGGGTCGTGGATTGATTCAAGATAATATTTATCGATTTATTTCTGTACATCTAACTGTGGACAACTAGTTGTAGGTTACTAACGAGGACAGCTGACTTAATAAACTTAAAACATCAAAATATATTAAAAGTGTTGTAAATATATTTTGAACATACTTTGATATATATGTATATATTGTTATAGGTTCGTGAATCAACCAGTGGCCAAGTCTTACTTCCCGACGAAGTAAAAATCTGTGAAAGTGAGTTATAGTCCCACTTTTAAAATCTAATATTTTTGGGATGAGAATACATGCAGGTTTTATAAATGATTTATAAAGTAGACACAAGTACGTGAAACTACATTCTATGGTTGAATTATCGAAATCGAATATGCCCCTTTTTATTAAGTCTGGTAATCTAAGAATTAGGGAACAGACACCCTAATTGACGCGAATCCTAAAGATAGATCTATTGGGTCTAACAAACCCCATCCAAAGAACCGGATGCTTTAGTACTTCGAAATTTATATCATATCCGAAGGGTGTCCCGGAATGATGGGGATATTCTTATATATGCATCTTGTTAATGTCGATTACCAGGTGTTCACCATATGAATGATTTTTATCTCTATGTATGGGATGTGTATTGAAATATGAAATCTTGTGGTCTATTGTTACGATTTGATAAATATAGGTTAAACCTATAACTCACCAACATTTTTGTTGACGTTTAAAGCATGCTTATTCTCAGGTGAATATTAAGAGCTTCCGCTGTTGCATACTAAAATAAGGACAAGATTTGGAGTCCATGTTTGTATGATATTGTGTAAAAACTGCATTCAAGAAACTGATTTCGATGTAACATATTTGTATTGTAAACCATTATGTAATGGTCGTGTGTAAACAGGATATTTTAGATTATCATTATTTGATAATCTACGTAAAGCTTTTTAAACCTTTATTTGTGAAATAAAGGTTATGGTTTGTTTTAAAAATGAATGCAGTCTTTGAAAAACGTCTCATATAGAGGTCAAAACCTCGCAACGAAATCAATTAATATGGAACATTTTTAATCAATAAGAACGGGACATTTCAAACTCAACGTAGAATATATTTTTTGATCACTTGTGTCCATAACGTAAATCATAAAATGCATGTATTCTCATCCCGAAATATTTAGAGTTTAAAAGTGGGACTATATACTCACTTTTGCCTTGAAGATATATAACACGACCTGGTCTCCAATAGATATCACGAACCTAACCATATATAATATATCAACATATTTTCTTTTCAAATAATCGTTACATGTATACTTATAATACTTTTAATATCTAATAGTCCGTAGTTAGCAGTCCGATGTTAGTAGTCTACAATTAGTTGTTCAATAAATAAATAAAGACCCCATCGTATTCGTATTGATCGGAATTAATCTCGACCCATGGTATCGTGTTTTCAAATGACGTGTTGCGTACATAAAGTACCGTGTTGTCAAATGACGTGTTGCGTACAATCATGAGGTCTTATAATTAATCCTCTCGTGTTGTTTACGGGTGGTCCTGAAATATATAAAATCAAATCATAAGTAAATATATATAAAATATCATATTAATTAGCAAAGATATGATTATTTTAGTTTTACTCCAATTAATTTCGTAGCTAAACTAGCTTCGGATACCCAATTTTGTTTTAGCCGTAGTTTCTTCAATACAACTCCGTTTTTGTTGGTTCAACTTGCCACTTCCTTGGATCGAGCCATTATTTATGAATATGAACTGTAAATACCTTAGTTTGTATTCAAAATCACAGGTTATAGGTCAAACTTGGGTGAATCTTATGAAAGTGATCATTTCCGTCATAAAAACAACCTTTAGATGATCATTTTTATAAAAATACTTACAATTTGAGTTATACCATGAGATTTTTATATATTAACATATTCATAAGAAATATCATTTTTCCAGAATATAAACTTCCAATTCAAAGTTTAAGATGGTTTTTAATTATCCGAACCAAAACAACCCCCGGTTGCACTCCGACGACGTAGATTCAGTTTTAAGGTGTTCTTTGTAAAATCAAGTTGTATCTTGGTAAGTTAGCATATCATTATGATATATTACAGGTCTTGAAGTGTTTTAAAAGTCAAGTTAGAAGGATTTTTTTAGTTTCCGAACAAGTTTGAAATCATTCAAACTATGTTCTTGTTGTTATAATTTGTAACTCAAAATAAGATAGCTATATGAATATGAATCGAATAAGATTATGAATAAGGTTACTACCTCAAGTTACTTGGATAAAGCTACTAGAAAGGAAGTATAACTCTTGATCCTAAAGAGTGGTGAAGTTGGATTGAAAGATTGGAAGTAATATTGCAACTTCTTGATTCTAGGTTGTTTTTATGATGATTAAAGCTTGTAATTGAAGCTAAATGATGGGGAAAATGCTTTGAGATGATCAAGTATGAAGTTAGGAGTGTTTTGAGAGAGAAATGCGAGTGTAAGTATGAGAAAATGGAATGAAGAAATGGTGTTCATGCATAAAAACGTTTTTAGTTTATAAAGAAAGAAAAGATTCCTAATTTTGTTTTCTTGCTAAATAATTCATGCTACTTGATAAATGGTTGGTTCCACATATTCCTTAATCATTTAAGGCTGCTAAGGATGATAATTGATGTGTATATACCAAGAGTATATACATCTAGAAGTTGCGTACAATACGGTTACATATACCCTAGGTATACGTGTAGAAATCTTGAGGAAACGGAACGAGAATTCAAATATAGCTATCTTTTGTAAATATACTTATATTGTTTTATGTATATAAGCCCTTTAAAAGTGATGAAATACATATTTATACAAGCATTATAAGTTATAGGTATATATGTCAAAGAACGTTACATATGGTTATCGTTTTGAAAACTTAAGTTAGTAGTCTCAAAGTATACTTATAACTCATTGTTATTAGTACACAATGATATATTAAACCATCCTTAGATCATGATAAATATGTATAAATATGTATATGTACACAATTGTATAATTATCGTATGTTATATAGTTCTTGATATCATCAGTCAAATTGGACGGTCAAACGTTGTGTAAAACTCTTTTCAAAAACCCAAGACTCAACAATTTGGATTGCTTATCATATTGGTAATGTTTAATTTATGTAAATATTAATCTTATATGTATAAAACGATCGAAAAAAATCCGGGTCGTTACATCTAGCACAAATCCCATTGACTCACTTAATAATAACGAAGAGTCGAATATATATTGGCAAGATTCACAAGTTCCCGAAGAACCGGAAGAAGAGGAAACGGAACCGGAAGAAGAGGAACCGGAAGAAGAAGAGATTTCAGAGGGGGGGAATAGTAGGAAACACAGAAAACCGGTCAAATAAAAGAAAATCCTCAACCAATGGACCAAAGTTAATAATGGTCAATGGTGTTTCCGCCAAGGAAGTAAAATATTGGGAAAATTATCAATTTTTCTATGAATCGGATCCTGATGAGGATTCCGATGATGTTATAGAAATTATCCCGACCTGTAGCGACCCCGACAAATCGTCAAGTGACGGCGTCGTCTACATGGGTCCCATTACCTGGTCATAAGTCTTTATGACAACGTTTGACCAAAATATGTCGCCTTCATTTCAACATAAAGATTGTTTCCAAAGTTTAAAAGAATTGTTCAACCAAAAGTTAAGTTACAAGGTTATAAGTACAAATGAAATCTAGGCGACACGGTTTAAAGTAAAGTCATAAGACGCTCCATGAAATGCATGTATACTCGACATCCAATGCAAGTATCAAATAATGAGCGGAAGCATGTATCACATATCGTGCAAGACCTGAGAAAAACATAGAAATCTGTCAACGAAAACGTTGGTGAAATCATAGGTTTAAGTAAGTAAGTGAGTAAAAGTAAGTAAGTCGAACCACAAGGTTTGCAAAGTTGAAATAATAGTAATACATTCTAAAAGTTAATATTCACGAGCACCCAATTATCAAAGCTTAACATTCCATCCATTGTATACCCCATCCATAGTGCTAGAACAAACACTGATTCTCGAAAATATATTTCATTCGTAGACGGTAGCGAACCGTCAGAGATGAGGGTTGTCAACCCATATGGCCATATAACATAAGTTCTCGCTTACACCCGTCAAGTGTAACTAATGATAATCGAATTGAGGATTTTTGTTCTAAACTCGTATGTAGAATGTTTGTTTTCCCGTTCTTGTGTTCACTTAGTTCAAAAGAATCGTTTATGTTTTCTCATCCCAAATATAAGTTCAAAAAGAGTAAAAGTGGGACTATGATCTCACCTTGAGTGCGAGAGTTATAAAAGTACTTCAGCAAGTAAACGCGTGCAAAGACAAGGCTAGTCTTGACCTAAACATATAGGTTATATCAATAACGGTAGTCGCGAAGGGTCAAAGATGTTCAATTAGTCCTATGGCTCGTTACGACTCGATTAATATAGCACGTGGATCAATTTGTCAAGTTTCATGGACGACACAAGTAGTTAAGCATGTTAGAACGATTGTATAATCGTTTGGTTAAGTTTGACTAAAAGTCAAACTTGGTCAAAGTCAAAGTCAACGGGGTCGGGTCGGGTGTCCGACAATTTTCTCATGATGAGAAGTCATATACGAGCATAATAGTCAAGTTTCATGGTAAACGGGGTTATAGTAAAGCGGGAAACATTTTTGTGACATGAAAAACAAAGACAAAATGAGCTGGGCAGTATGCGCGGCGCGCTATGGGTTGCGCGGCGCGCACCCAAGTGTAAATCCTGGTCAGAACTTAACCACGAAGGCAAACATCTGGGATTTCTAATTCTGCGCGGTGCGCGGGTATATGCGCGGCGCGCAATACCTGGGAAACATGCAGTTTGCAGAAAAATGGTCCAAGTCACGAACCAAAATACAATTTAACACATCTCATGCACCGAAAACACTTAAAACGCATATCATATATCATTAGAAAGGTAATTTGACAAGGAAAACAACTAAGCACATTTCATCAAGCAATTTATCACTAACAACAACCAAAAACCGCATTAAACGTTCATAATCAAAGTTTCAAGTTCTAAAAACGCATTTCATGATTCGGGCAACCAATTTACATATATGATATGCCGTTTCGAAGGTAATCAAACACACATTGCAACTAAACACTTATCAACAACAATTCATAGCATTTGATGCACCAAAAGTTCATATAAAGCTTATCAAACCCTAATCCAAAATCACCAAAATCACTAATCAAGTTTATGAAGTTTTACAAATCAACCTACACATCAAATTGAAGCTAGTGACACTAGGAACACATCTAATACTTGCACTTTAACATATTAACAACATTTAAGCATCCAAATCATAAATCAAACACACCAAACTTTCAAGTTCATGCTAGTTATCAAAAATAACGAAATCGAACATATAAATCATACATTCATGTTAGACTTGAGCCATAGACACTAATTAACAACTTTATAAGTTAAAAACATCAAGAACACAAAAATCTAGTGATTTTAGAAAGTTACCCAAACGAGATGAGGTTGGTATGAAATCGAAGAGGAAGATGCAAGGATTCCAAATATGTAATTTGTTTTGATGTTTGCTTCTCCAATCGGATTTAGATGATGATTTTATGTTTGAGGGTTTTGAGTTCAAAAATGGGAAGTAGAGAGAAAGAGGAGGATGAAGGTGGGAGGTGGAGATGAAATGAATGGATGTGGTAAGTGGGTTGACTAGTTGACCTAGTCAACTAGTTTGCCCATTTGGCAATCTCGGTCCCTCGAGTTTCAAAGCGGGTGCGGGAATTAACCCAACGAATATTTTAAAAACGTTCGAGTAACGGATGACTTTATAATTAGATAACGAGAATATTATGAACGATAGTTAACGAAAGATACAAATTTGAATAACGAAAGATATTATATAAAAAAAAGACGGTGTTAAAATAAATTAAACGGAAAAATGCGGGATGTTACATTATCCACACCTCAAAAGAAATTTCGTCCCGAAATTTAGTTGGAAGTAACAGTCGATGTCTCTTACTCGAGACATAGTGTTGTTCAATCTACGGAGAAGTGAAGATACATCCTTAGGCATTTCCACGAATCTGAATAGTCGGGGTGTTACGTAGTAGTAAGGTTTGGTTCTACGATCCACATGTTCAGCCGGTTTTCCTATGAAGCGGAGTTTGTCATCAGTAGTTGGTGCATTTAGAATGATTGCACGTTCCTGTTCCGCAGGACACGTTTCTAAGTTTGTTACACAAAATGTAAGGTAAACGGAAACTTAATTGAGTCGGCAGTTCTAAACGGTAGGGAGCGGTTCCAATACGCCCCAAAGTTTCAAAAGGTTAAATATTGCGAATATAACCCTCCTCGATTTCCCAAAATGGATTACACCTTTCCAAAGTGCGGTTTCTCAATATTTCGCGGTTACACACTGGGATTTTGTGAGGTTTTCATCTAAGTTTGGTATAACTCTTTTGGCGACTACGGGTCGTCTCTAGCCCTCCTCGGACTTGAACGATCTCAATTGTTGTTTCTTGATGGAGTTCAGATTCGGCGATTTGCTTGCCGCATGCTTTGGTTAAATGAACAGGGGTATGACATTAGCGGTCATATAGGGTTTCGGAAGTGCTGCGTTAATATACGAGTGATAGCTGTCGTCGTAAAAGGAACTACTAAAGGTGACAATACCAGTCTGTAACATGTCTTTCCAAGATTGAATCGTACGTTTGCTCGGTTCGTCGGTTGTGGGAGATACGCGGTACGTATGTCCAAGTGGGTTTCCAAGGTTCCTTGCAAAACTAGAAGCGATACGAGTATTTTGATCCGAGGTAATTGGCAATGGTACACCGTGTTAGAATAGGATCTCTTAAGATATGTTTGAACAAGTCAGTTAGGGTTCGAAAAAAAAATGTTCGTTAGGACTATTCACCCTCGTGGCGAATACTAAGGTAATATGAGGAATTTCTCTATCCATGGAGAAATGTTACAAGGAGTTCCCTTAAACGGAAGTGCGAGCGATAAAGATAGGAGTGAAACGAGGACTTAGAATAGGATGAGCTTACATCTCGAGGTTGCCATAACGTGCCTCTAGTTGTCAAAAGTTGAAGTCTGAAAGAGAAACGAGATAGTACACGTAGTTGTATAGTTCGGGGTTGAATAATAGTTGGCCGATTATCAGAAATACAAGGGCGTTAAGTCAAAGAAGAGTGAAGTATCGTTGGATTGTGTGTTATCTTAATTTCCAGTAATATCAGACGGTAACGGTGAAATAACAGAGGTATGTAGTGTGGTACGTGATGACAAGAATATTGATCGGATCCACAATTTAGTATTCGAATTCTTCGTGCAAAATAACGAATTTCCGTTCCGTTGATTTCGAGTCGAGGGAGTATGCCTTTCGGCGTCCAAGTAGAAATATTTCCATATTTGAGTCCCATCTGGTGTTGTACGAATTTAGCTAGAAATGTTGGTGTGAAGAATCACGTTCAAGGCTCAGACATGAAGAGGTTTAAAGTTTTCCTTAGTGAGTTAACGAGTTTAAAAGTCGTGTAACACGAGAAAAGTCAGAAATGAATCTTCGGTAAAAATAGACGAGATCTAAGATTTTACGAATACAAGTCTGAGTTGGGAGAGTTTCCTGATTACATGTGGCTTGATTTCGAGATTGATCGTAATGCCTTGACCATTAACATCATGGTCTAGAAAATTGGACTTCGTTCAACAGAAATTCTCACTCGGAGAATTTGGTATAAAGTTACTCTTTTCTCAAAAGTTCGAGCGTAAGATGGTGATGTTGTTCGTTTCCTTCTTTACTTGAATAAGTTAAGATGTCATCTATAAATACGATAACAGATTAGTCTATATGAATTTGCATATGCGGTTCAAGAGGTTTATGGATACGGGCGAGCCCTAAATAAATCAAACGGTACTAAGAGAGATTTACAACTAACGTTGCGAGTTCGGAAAGTGGCTTAGGAGACATCGTCTCACTTAACCCCCAATTGATGATAACCGGAACGGAGGTCGATTTGGAACATACGGGATTCGTGCAAATAATCATGAGGTCATGGATGCGAGGGAGAGGGTATCGGTTTCCAACCGAAATTTTGTTAGTTCACAATAATCTATACATAAATGTAGGGCAACAATTTCTCCTTAATGAATAGGTTTTGAGTTCCTTAGTTCTACTGGTGTCGAGTTCAATTTCTTAACGTATATCCTCCGATAATATTTATAGGCACACAATATTTTTCCATTGGTCGCTTAAATTGCCTAAGTAGTGTCTAGGGAAAAAAGTGGAGTGCAAAGAGCACGAGTCAAAGACTTGGTTATAAAACGTCTAGCGGTAATGGAATCGAATAAGTATGAAGTATACGGTTTGTTGTGAAGAAACGTACCCGTTACTAGTCCATCGTCGTTCCGGGCATCCTAGGTGTCGATGTTGAAGGTTCAACGGCGTGCGTTGGGGTTGATTTTCTTATTTGGGCACACATTCCTAAAATGACCCAGTTGGCCACATTCGAAGCAAGCACCCGTTCTGTGTGCGTTGGGCATCTTTCGAGCGACGGGTCCTTGGCGCCGGTGGCGAAACCTGCCACATCCTTCAAAGTGATGCTTGTGGCATTCGTTACAAAAAGGTAGTTTTCCGGCATAGCCTTTCTTATCGTTGGAGGTAAAAGGCTTCTTGGCGGGGTTGTTGTTATTGTTGTGGTTGCTTGATTGAGAGGCTTCCCAGGTTCTTTTGTTGTTACTCGGGTGGTTCTCGACCATTGGTGCCGGTGCTTCCATTTCATTCACCGTTTCTAAGGCTTGGCGGGCCATTGTTAAAGCCTCTTGTAGGTTAGTGGGTTGAGATGTCATTACCTTGTGTTGAATGCTCTTAGGGAGGCCATCCATGTAAAGTTCGACTCTTAGGGATTCGGGAGTCATGAGATTTGGACACATCGAGACTAGTTCGGTAAACCGTTGATTATAAGCTTCGAGGTCATTTCCGACCGTTTTTAAATTCCTTAGACCCTGTTCGAGCCTTCGAGTCTCGTCGCGCGGGAAGTATTCGGTGATCATTCTTTCTCTTAATTCGGTCCAAGAGAGTGTGTGGGCTTCATCGCTTCCCACTAATTGTACATACGTGTTCCACCATGAGAGAGCAATACCGGTGAAAGTGAGGGTGGAAAACTTGACCTTATCTTGGTCTCGACAACCGCTTGTGTTAAAAACGGTCTCCATTTGTTCAAACCATCGGGTGAGAGTAACCGGTCCCCCGGTTCCATCGAAAGTGGGAGGATTGTACTTCATGAAGTTCTTGTAGGAGCAACCTTCGATTGAATTACCGGCTCCATGATTGTTGTTGTTAGAAAAGTGATCGGCCACGGCCGTACCTGTAACGACCCGCACTTTTTCGATCGTTCTATACTTATAAGATTAATATTTACATAAATTAAACCTTGCCAACATGATAAGTAATCCAAATTGTCGAGACTTATATTTCCGAAAAGAGTTTTACACAACGTTTGACCGTCTAGTTTGACCGATGATATCACGAACTATACAATATATGATAATTATACGTTTGTGTATATATATGTATATATACATATTTAACATGATTAATGAATGTTTTAATATCTCATTTTGTATTAATAACAACAAGTTATATGTGTATTTTGAAACTACTAACTTAAGTTTTCAAAACGATAACTATACGTAACGTTATTTGACATAAATACTTAAGACTTATAATGTTATACATATATTGTATAAGTAATGTATTTAATCACTTTTAAAGACTTAAATACATAAAACCATATAAGTGTATTCACAAAAGATAGCTATATTTGAATCCTCATTCCATTTTTCACAAAATTTCTATACGTATATTTAGAGTATTTGTACTCGTATCATACCTAGCTCCTATACGTATTTACTAATAGTAAATACACATCAAAATCACCACCTAACCAGCCATTATTCATGCCCTTAGAGCTAGGTAATTACTTTTGAATCATTGCAAGACTAATTACAAAAATACAAACTAGAATTTTGTCATGTTATCCTTAAAGATCACATTTTTAGGAGTATATATGTATCATCATTTTTGATTCATTTTTACTTCAATCTCTTAACTAAAAACACACACTCTTTCTTACTCTCTAAACTCCATAACAACCCAGCAAAATTCCATAAAGATCTAGCTTCAAAAACCATACTAAAACACCATAAGAAAACCATACAAAAACATTTCAAGAAAACCCTCCAAGAACACCAACTTACTTCCAATCTTTCATCCACCTCTAGTACCCTTTTGATTCTAGCTTCTTACTCCTCTTTTACAGCAAACTTATCCAAGGAACTTGAGGTAGTAACTATGTTCATAACCTTATTCGATTCATATATATATAGCTATCTTATTTTGTGGTACAAAAGTTTAACAACAAGAACATAGTTTGAATGTTTTCAAACTTGTTTGCAAACTAAATAGATCCTTCTAACTTAACTTTTAAAATACTTCAAGACCTGTAATATAACTTATGTATATGCTAATTTAACAAGGTAAAACTTGGTTTTTCAAAGTATAAGTATTTTTAGAAAAATGGTCATTAAATGATTTTGTTGTAACAAAAATGTTTAACTTCATATGTTTCACTAATGTTTCACTTATGCCGTATGATTTTGAATACAAACCAAGGTATTTACAGTTCATAGTCTTAAAGAAGAACTCGATCCAAGAAGATGGCAATTTGAATCAACGAAAACGGATTTGTAACGAAGAAACTATGACCGAAACAAAATTGGTTATCCTAGATCATTTCAACTACGGGATCAATTGGAAAAAAATGATATAAATCACATATTTCTAAGATAACATGATATTTTATATATATGTACTTATAATTCAATTTCATATGGTTCAGGATCACCCGTAAACAATACGAGAAGATTAATCATAAGATCCCGTGTTTGTACGCAACACGTCATTTGACAACACCGGTACTTTATGTACGCAACACGTCATTTGACAACACCGGTACCATGGGTCAAGATTAATCTCGACCAACACATATACGATGGGGTTTTATTGATTTCGTTGGGGGTTTTATTTATTTCATTGCGGGTATATTAAACATCTAAAAATGAACCATTAAAATTGAATTACTAACATCGGACTGCTAACTACGGACTAAGGAATTATTCAAAGTATTAAAAGTATAACAAGTATATATTTATAACGTTTGTTTAAAAATGAAAACATATTGATATATTATATATGGATAGGTTCGTGATATCAACCGGAAGACCGAGTCAAAATATATATATCATCAAGACAAGAGTGAGTATATAGTCCCACTTTTAAACTCTAAATATTTCGGGATGAGAATACATGTATTTTATGTTTTACATTATGGACACAAGTAACTGAAAAATATATTCTACGTTGAGTTGTACCACTGGCATACTTCCCTGTAGCTTGGTAACTAATATTTACAGCGGTAATGTAAACGCGAATCCTGTTGATAGATCTATCGGGCCTGACAACCCCAATCGGACTGGACAACCAGTATTCAACGGTTGCACAGTACTTCGTTTTGTGACTACACTTGGTACGGTGTAGTAAGATTTCATATTAAAGGGAATATGCGACGTGAAAATGTTAAGTATGGTTACCAAGTGCTCAACCACTTAGAATATTTTTATTGAAATGTTTATATACGAAATCTTGTGGTCTATATATATATATTGCTGCGCACTAAACCTATATCTCACCAACTTTATGTTGACGTTTTTAAACATGTTTATTCTCAGGTGATAATTAAAACTTCCGCTGCATTATGTTGAATCTAAGCAGGATCATGCGTACTCATATTTGTGTCAAAAATAAAACTGCATATCCGAGGACGTGTGTTGTAAAATATGCTAGAAATCGTGTTGTTATTATCATTTGTAAAGTTTGTAAGTCGAAGATTATCGTTAAACGATAATCATCTTTTTATTGTCTAAAGCTTGTAACAAAAATAATGGTTTGGTTTGTAATGTATAATATATGCAGTTTTCCTTTTTAAAAAATGTCGCATATAGAGGTCAATACCTCGCAATGAAATCATACGTTATCTAACACGTTCTTATGGTTAAGGACGGGTTATGACATGTGGTATCAGAGCCAGGTTTTAGCGAACCAGGTCTGCATTAGTGTGTCTAACCGAGAAGCCGTTAGGATACATTAGTAAGTCTGGACTTTGACCGGGTCTGATTTAAAAAAAAAAAGCCATTGCTTATCACTGTTGGTTAAAATTTATATGTAAATATTATATAAGTACTAATGGGTTAGTTGTTGTGTGATAGATGTCGAGCTCAAAAATTTTTATCACAATCAACGACTCCGAATCAGAATCTTCAGATGGCGTTCCAGTCATTAACCTGTCCGATGACGAAAATGATATCCTTGGGGAAGACTCACAAATTCCGGATGAACCAACTATAGAGAACCAGGAAAGTGAACCCGAGGAGGAAAGTGAACCCGAGGAGGAAAGTGAACCCGAGGAGGAAAGTGAACCCGAGGAAGAAATACAGGAAATTACAAAAGACGAGTTCGAACTAGGAAAGAAACGAAAGGCTAATGAATTAGAAAATCCAAATCCCGAGTTTAATGAGAATGATGTGGCACGAATTCCACTCAACACTACCACCCCTATCCCCGCTATTCCTATTCGTTCTGTCCCGGCATCCAGTTCTTCAGTCCCACAGCCAAAATATAGGCAGACAGTTAGGATAAGCGTTAAGCAAATCTTTGTGTCTAAACGTCCTAGAAAATAGATCAAACGATGCGCTGCTGTGTCAAACCATGGAACCGAATAATGTTTTGTATAATATTAATAGTGTGGTTTGCTTAATGTTCGATGTAAGATAAGCATATGTAAAATATTGAAGTATGAAATGCAATAATTTTCCATGGTTAAGTATTATTTAGATTGTAGTAATTGATTCTGTACTAAGCTATTAAGTATGAACATTAACGGGTAGGTACTACCCAAGATATAATTATAAAACGCTAATAAGAAGAAAAGGCTTTTATAATAATACCTAGTTCATATTATTAATAAGCTATAATGTACTATAAATACACACTACATCTATAATAATCCATGTGAATAATTATTTTCTTTCATTAGGAAATGGCGCGATTGAATCGAATGACGGAACAAGAACTCGAGGAACTCATCAACCAGCGAGTGAACGACAGAATGTTATGGGTTGAGGCTGCAAGAGCTGCTGCAGTTAATCCAAATCCTCGTGTAGGATGCTCCTACAAGACGTTTCAAGCTTGCAAACCTTCATCATTCAGTGGAACGGAAGGACCTATCGGTTTAACCCGATGGATAGAAAAGATGGAGACGGTGTTCAAAATCAGCGGTTGTGATGAAAAAGACATGACCAAGTTTGCATCGTGCACTTTACAAGATAGTGCACTCACATGGTGGAAGAATTATGTGAAGGCGGTAGGAGGAGATGTAGCTTATGATACTCCATGGGAAGAATTCAAAGCAATGATAATCACCGAGTATTGTCCAAGGAATGAGGTTATTAAGTTAGAAGATGAGTTACGAAGTTTGAAGGTGGTTGGTACTGAAATCACCAACTACAACCAGCGATTCATGGAATTAGTTTTGCTATGTCCTGAATTGGTTCCAACCGAAGAACGGAAGATTGAAATGTACAAAGCTGGTTTGCCCAAAAAGGTCAAGGCAAATGTTACAGCATCGAAACCTAAGACAATTCATGAAGCTATAACCATGGCAAACGAGCTAATGGATCAGGTCATTTTGGACAAGAAAGCATTCAATACTGAGGTGAAGGTATTGGGGAACAAGAAAAAGTGGAATGGAGGTTATGATCGAGGTAACCAACAACAACCTTATAAGAAACAAGAAACCACGAAAGGTGCGGGTAGCGGTTCAGGCTTTGGTTACAAAGGACAAAGTCCTTTATGCAACCGTTGTCACAAACATCATTTTGGTTACTGTAGTGTGTTGTGCACTAAATGCAATAGACAGGGACATCTTGCTGAAGATTGTAAGGCTCTCGTTACAAATGCAAATGGTAACAAGACTCCTGCCACCAACGCAAATAGAACTGCTTTGGCTAACATTACTTGTTTTGGGTGTGGAAAACAAGGTCATTATAAGAGCCAGTGCCCGAATCAGAATGGCGGACCTGCACGTGGAAGAGCGTTTGTTATTAATGCTAGAGAGGCACGAGAAGACCCGGAACTTGTTACGGGTACGTTTACCATTAATAACTTATCAGCATCTATTTTATTTGATACTGGCGCCGATAGAAGTTACGTGTGTATAAATTTTTACACTAAATTGAATTGTTCATCATTACCTCTAGATGCTAAGTACTTGATTGAGTTAGCTAATGGTAAGCTAATTAAAGCCGATAAAATTTGTCGTGATTGCGAAATAAATCTAGCCGGAGAAACGTTTAAAATCGACTTAATACCCGTAGAATTAGGAGGTTTTGATGTAATAGTCGGCATGGACTGGATGTCCAAAATAGGAGCGGAAGTTGTTTGTGCCAAGAAGGCAATTCGTATTCCTGGTAAGGATAAAATGCCAGTGATGATTTATGGAGAGAAGGGTAATTCAAAGCTAAAACTCATTAGCTGTTTGAAAGCCAAGAAGTGTTTAGAAAAGGGATGTTACGCTATTTTAGCACATGTTAATAAAGTCGAAAAGGAAGAGAAGTGCATCAATGACGTGCCTGTGGCAAGAGATTTTCCCGAAGTTTTTCCGGAAGAATTGCCGGGATTACCTCCATTTAGATCGGTAGAATTTCAAATAGATTTAGTACCAGGAGCTGCACCAGTGGCTCGTGCTCCATATAGACTTGCACCGTCCGAGTTAAAAGAACTTCAAAGTCAGTTAAAAGAATTACTGGACCGTGGATTCATACGACCGAGTACTTCACCGTGGGGAGCTCCAATTTTGTTTGTTAAGAAGAAAGATGGATCTTTTAGGATGTGTATAGACTATCGTGAATTAAATAAGTTAACTATCAAGAATCGGTATCCACTACCGAGAATTGATGACTTATTTGATCAATTGCAAGGATCATGTGTTTATTCGAAAATCGACTTAAGATCGGGCTATCATCAACTACGCGTCAAAGAAGAGGACATTCCGAAAACTGCTTTTCGGACACGTTATGGTCATTACGAATTTTTGGTCATGCCGTTTGGATTGACGAATGCGCCAGCTGTATTCATGGACCTCATGAATCGAGTTTGTAGTCCGTATTTAGATAAGTTTGTTATCGTTTTCATTGATGATATTCTTATCTATTCCAAGAGTGAGCAAGAGCATGAAGAGCATTTAAGGTTGATACTGGAGTTGTTGAGAAAAGAACAACTTTATGCTAAATTTTCTAAGTGTGCTTTCTGGTTGAAAGAAGTACAATTTCTTGGCCACGTTGTTAGTAGCAAAGGAATTCAGGTTGATCCAGCAAAAATTGAAGCCATTGAAAAATGGGAGACTCCTAAGACACCAATGCAGATACGCCAATTTTTGGGTTTAGCCGGTTATTATAGAAGGTTTATTCAAGATTTTTCTCGAATAGCTAAGCCGTTGACAGCATTAACGCAAAAAGGGAAGAAATACGAATGGACCTCGGAGCAGGAGAACGCATTTCAATTATTGAAGAAGAAGTTAACTACGGCGCCTATTTTATCGTTACCTGAAGGGAACGATGATTTTGAAATATATTGTGACGCTTCGCGACAAGGTTTTGGTTGTGTTCTTATGCAACGAAAGAAAGTAATTGCATTTGCATCCCGACAATTGAAGATTCACGAGCGGAATTATACGACGCATGATCTAGAACTGGGAGCAGTCGTGTTTGCATTGAAGATGTGGAGACATTACTTGTATGGGGTTAAATTCACTGTGTTTACTGATCATAAAAGCCTTCAACATATTTTCGATCAAAAACAGCTGAACATGAGGCAACGTAGGTGGGTTGAGTTAATAAATGACTATGATTGTGAAATTCGTTATCATCCCGGGAAAGCGAACGTGGTGGCCGACGCTCTAAGCAGAAAGGAACGAGAACCAATTCGAGTACGAGCGATGAACATAAAAATTCGCATGAATCTCAACTCACAAATCAAAGAAGTTCAACGAGAAGCACTTACTAAAGAAAATATAGGAAATGAAATAATGAAGAAGTATGAGAAGCAACTCGTTATGCGGGAAGATGGAATTCGATATTTTGCAAATCGTATTTGGGTACCGAAGTTGGGTGGATTAAGGAAGTTGATATTGAACGAGGCACATAAGACAAGATATTCGATACATCCTGGAGTTGGAAAGATGTACCAAGATCTTAAGACGCATTATTGGTGGCCTAATTTAAAAACAGACGTTGCAACATATGTTGGGGAGTGTTTAACTTGTTCCAAGGTTAAAGCAGAACACCAGAAGCCGTCAGGGTTACTTCAACAACCAGAAATTCCAGAATGGAAATGGGATGGTATTACCATGGATTTCATCACGAAGTTACCAAAGACTGCCTGGGGATACGACACCATTTGGGTGATTGTTGATCGTCTCACCAAGTCTGCACATTTCTTGCCTATAAAGGAAACGGATAGAATGGAGAAACTATTACGATTGTATATAAAGGAAGTTGTTTCAAGGCATGGAATACCTATTTCCATTATATCCGATCGTGATAGTAGATTTACCTCAAAATTCTGGCAATCACTACAGGAGGCACTAGGAACTCGGTTGGATATGAGTACCGCATATCATCCACAAACCGATGGACAGAGTGAGAGAACGATTCAGACTCTCGAAGACATGCTCAGGGCATGTGTGATCGATTTTGGAAACGGATGGGATAAATATCTACCGTTAGCAGAATTCTCGTATAATAATAGTTATCATGCGAGCATTGGAGCTGCGCCATTCGAAGCATTGTACGGAAGGAAGTGTAGATCTCCTATCTGTTGGAATGAAGTAGGAGATCGACATTTAACTGGTCCCGAGATCATACATGAAACGACTGAGAAGATAGTGCAAATCAAGGAGAGATTGAAAACAGCCCGTAGTCGCCAAAAGAGCTACGCCGATGTTCGAAGGAAACCATTAGAGTTTCAGGTCGGGGACATGGTTATGCTAAAGGTGTCACCTTGGAAAGGTGTAATACGTTTCGGCAAAAGGGGTAAACTGAACCCAAGGTACGTAGGCCCGTTCAAGATCATCGAACGCATTGGACCGGTAGCTTATCGACTCGAGTTACCGCAACAACTCGCCGGAGTACATAATACCTTTCACGTCTCAAACCTTAAGAAGTGTCTTGCAAAGGAAAACCTCACCATTCCTCTTGAAGAAATCCATGTCGACGAGAAACTACAATTCGTCGAAGAACCAATCGAAATCATGGACCGTGAAGTTAAACAGCTCAAACAGAGTAATATACCGATTGTTAAGGTTCGTTGGAATGCTAGAAGAGGTCCCGAGTTTACTTGGGAACGCGAGGATCAGATGAAACGAAAGTATCCGCACTTGTTTCTCAATGACGCAAAATAGGTACAATTTTAAAATTTCGGGACGAAATTTATTTAACGGGGAGGTAATGTAACGACCCGCACTTTTTCGATCGTTCTATACTTATAAGATTAATATTTACATAAATTAAACCTTGCCAACATGATAAGTAATCCAAATTGTCGAGACTTATATTTCCGAAAAGAGTTTTACACAACGTTTGACCGTCTAGTTTGACCGATGATATCACGAACTATACAATATATGATAATTATACGTTTGTGTATATATATGTATATATACATATTTAACATGATTAATGAATGTTTTAATATCTCATTTTGTATTAATAACAACAAGTTATATGTGTATTTTGAAACTACTAACTTAAGTTTTCAAAACGATAACTATACGTAACGTTATTTGACATAAATACTTAAGACTTATAATGTTATACATATATTGTATAAGTAATGTATTTAATCACTTTTAAAGACTTAAATACATAAAACCATATAAGTGTATTCACAAAAGATAGCTATATTTGAATCCTCATTCCATTTTTCACAAAATTTCTATACGTATATTTAGAGTATTTGTACTCGTATCATACCTAGCTCCTATACGTATTTACTAATAGTAAATACACATCAAAATCACCACCTAACCAGCCATTATTCATGCCCTTAGAGCTAGGTAATTACTTTTGAATCATTGCAAGACTAATTACAAAAATACAAACTAGAATTTTGTCATGTTATCCTTAAAGATCACATTTTTAGGAGTATATATGTATCATCATTTTTGATTCATTTTTACTTCAATCTCTTAACTAAAAACACACACTCTTTCTTACTCTCTAAACTCCATAACAACCCAGCAAAATTCCATAAAGATCTAGCTTCAAAAACCATACTAAAACACCATAAGAAAACCATACAAAAACATTTCAAGAAAACCCTCCAAGAACACCAACTTACTTCCAATCTTTCATCCACCTCTAGTACCCTTTTGATTCTAGCTTCTTACTCCTCTTTTACAGCAAACTTATCCAAGGAACTTGAGGTAGTAACTATGTTCATAACCTTATTCGATTCATATATATATAGCTATCTTATTTTGTGGTACAAAAGTTTAACAACAAGAACATAGTTTGAATGTTTTCAAACTTGTTTGCAAACTAAATAGATCCTTCTAACTTAACTTTTAAAATACTTCAAGACCTGTAATATAACTTATGTATATGCTAATTTAACAAGGTAAAACTTGGTTTTTCAAAGTATAAGTATTTTTAGAAAAATGGTCATTAAATGATTTTGTTGTAACAAAAATGTTTAACTTCATATGTTTCACTAATGTTTCACTTATGCCGTATGATTTTGAATACAAACCAAGGTATTTACAGTTCATAGTCTTAAAGAAGAACTCGATCCAAGAAGATGGCAATTTGAATCAACGAAAACGGATTTGTAACGAAGAAACTATGACCGAAACAAAATTGGTTATCCTAGATCATTTCAACTACGGGATCAATTGGAAAAAAATGATATAAATCACATATTTCTAAGATAACATGATATTTTATATATATGTACTTATAATTCAATTTCATATGGTTCAGGATCACCCGTAAACAATACGAGAAGATTAATCATAAGATCCCGTGTTTGTACGCAACACGTCATTTGACAACACCGGTACTTTATGTACGCAACACGTCATTTGACAACACCGGTACCATGGGTCAAGATTAATCTCGACCAACACATATACGATGGGGTTTTATTGATTTCGTTGGGGGTTTTATTTATTTCATTGCGGGTATATTAAACATCTAAAAATGAACCATTAAAATTGAATTACTAACATCGGACTGCTAACTACGGACTAAGGAATTATTCAAAGTATTAAAAGTATAACAAGTATATATTTATAACGTTTGTTTAAAAATGAAAACATATTGATATATTATATATGGATAGGTTCGTGATATCAACCGGAAGACCGAGTCAAAATATATATATCATCAAGACAAGAGTGAGTATATAGTCCCACTTTTAAACTCTAAATATTTCGGGATGAGAATACATGTATTTTATGTTTTACATTATGGACACAAGTAACTGAAAAATATATTCTACGTTGAGTTGTACCACTGGCATACTTCCCTGTAGCTTGGTAACTAATATTTACAGCGGTAATGTAAACGCGAATCCTGTTGATAGATCTATCGGGCCTGACAACCCCAATCGGACTGGACAACCAGTATTCAACGGTTGCACAGTACTTCGTTTTGTGACTACACTTGGTACGGTGTAGTAAGATTTCATATTAAAGGGAATATGCGACGTGAAAATGTTAAGTATGGTTACCAAGTGCTCAACCACTTAGAATATTTTTATTGAAATGTTTATATACGAAATCTTGTGGTCTATATATATATATTGCTGCGCACTAAACCTATATCTCACCAACTTTATGTTGACGTTTTTAAACATGTTTATTCTCAGGTGATAATTAAAGCTTCCGCTGCATTATGTTGAATCTAAGCAGGATCATGCGTACTCATATTTGTGTCAAAAATAAAACTGCATATCCGAGGACGTGTGTTGTAAAATATGCTAGAAATCGTGTTGTTATTATCATTTGTAAAGTTTGTAAGTCAAAGATTATCGTTAAACGATAATCATCTTTTTATTGTCTAAAGCTTGTAACAAAAATAATGGTTTGGTTTGTAATGTATAATATATGCAGTTTTCCTTTTTAAAAAATGTCGCATATAGAGGTCAATACCTCGCAATGAAATCATACGTTATCTAACACGTTCTTATGGTTAAGGACGGGTTATGACAGTACCCACGGCGGTGGTTATCATTCGTTGAAGAGCTTGTTCTAGAGTTTCGAGAGGAGTGTTGTGTTGACCTTGGTGAGCCATTGTTCCTTCATGAGACAAGAATATCGTTGGTTAGTATTTTCAACAATACTAACCGTGGCATGGAATAAGGATAGAGAGAAAATTTTCCTTGACTCGCCTTAAATTCTCTATGTCATAATGTCGGAACGTCCATGTGAATCACCGTAATATAATCCCGGAAATTATATTACCCTGATTCTCATGTGCATTTAACATTACTTCATAAAGTCAAGGTGGCGCATCAACAAAATTTATCAACGTAAGATCAAGATCGAATACGAGTTAGATATGATAGAAGAGTTCGAGTATAAATGCACAATTAGTCAAATAATTCCTACTTCAGTCTATATGCCGGTTGTAGTCTAGATTCACCTATGTACCCTATGACTCGGGGTGGACACAAATGAACTCTAAATCCCTACAACCAAGGCTCTGATACCACTTGTAGCGACCCCGACAAATCGTCAAGTGACGGCGTCGTCTACATGGGTCCCATTACCTGGTCATAAGTCTTTATGACAACGTTTGACCAAAATATGTCGCCTTCATTTCAACATAAAGATTGTTTCCAAAGTTTAAAAGAATTGTTCAACCAAAAGTTAAGTTACAAGGTTATAAGTACAAATGAAATCTAGGCGACACGGTTTAAAGTAAAGTCATAAGACGCTCCATGAAATGCATGTATACTCGACATCCAATGCAAGTATCAAATAATGAGCGGAAGCATGTATCACATATACGGGGTCGCTACATGGGTCCCATTACCTGGTCATAAGTCTTTATGACAACGTTTGACCAAAATATGTCGCCTTCATTTCAACATAAAGATTGTTTCCAAAGTTTAAAAGAATTGTTCAACCAAAAGTTAAGTTACAAGGTTATAAGTACAAATGAAATCTAGGCGACACGGTTTAAAGTAAAGTCATAAGACGCTCCATGAAATGCATGTATACTCGACATCCAATGCAAGTATCAAATAATGAGCGGAAGCATGTATCACATATCGTGCAAGACCTGAGAAAAACATAGAAATCTGTCAACGAAAACGTTGGTGAAATCATAGGTTTAAGTAAGTAAGTGAGTAAAAGTAAGTAAGTCGAACCACAAGGTTTGCAAAGTTGAAATAATAGTAATACATTCTAAAAGTTAATATTCACGAGCACCCAATTATCAAAGCTTAACATTCCATCCATTGTATACCCCATCCATAGTGCTAGAACAAACACTGATTCTCGAAAATATATTTCATCCGTAGACGGTAGCGAACCGTCAGAGATGAGGGTTGTCAACCCATATGGCCATATAACATAAGTTCTCGCTTACACCCGTCAAGTGTAACTAATGATAATCGAATTGAGGATTTTTGTTCTAAACTCGTATGTAGAATGTTTGTTTTCCCGTTCTTGTGTTCACTTAGTTCAAAAGAATCGTTTATGTTTTCTCATCCCAAATATAAGTTCAAAAAGAGTAAAAGTGGGACTATGATCTCACCTTGAGTGCGAGAGTTATAAAAGTACTTCAGCAAGTAAACGCGTGCAAAGACAAGGCTAGTCTTGACCTAAACATATAGGTTATATCAATAACGGTAGTCACGAAGGGTCAAAGATGTTCAATTAGTCCTATGGCTCGTTACGACTCGATTAATATAGCACGTGGATCAATTTGTCAAGTTTCATGCACGACACAAGTAGTTAAGCATGTTAGAACGATTGTATAATCGTTTGGTTAAGTTTGACTAAAAGTCAAACTTGGTCAAAGTCAAAGTCAACGGGGTCGGGTCGGGTGTCCGACAATTTTCTCATGATGAGAAGTCATATACGAGCATAATAGTCAAGTTTCATGGTAAACGGGGTTATAGTAAAGCGGGAAACATTTTTGTGACATGAAAAACAAAGACAAAATGAGCTGGGCAGTATGCGCGGCGCGCTATGGGTTGCGCGGCGCGCACCCAAGTGTAAATCCTGGTCAGAACTTAACCACGAAGGCAAACATCTGGGATTTCTAATTCTGCGCGGCGCGCGGGTATATGCGCGGCGCGCAATACCTGGGAAACATGCAGTTTGCAGAAAAATGGTCCAAGTCACGAACCAAAATACAATTTAACACATCTCATGCACCGAAAACACTTAAAACGCATATCATATATCATTAGAAAGGTAATTTGACAAGGAAAACAACTAAGCACATTTCATCAAGCAATTTATCACTAACAACAACCAAAAACCACATTAAACGTTCATAATCAAAGTTTCAAGTTCTAAAAACGCATTTCATGATTCGGGCAACCAATTTACATATATGATATGCCGTTTCGAAGGTAATCAAACACACATTGCAACTAAACACTTATCAACAACAATTCATAGCATTTGATGCACCAAAAGTTCATATAAAGCTTATCAAACCCTAATCCAAAATCACCAAAATCACTAATCAAGTTTATGAAGTTTTACAAATCAACCTACACATCAAATTGAAGCTAGTGACACTAGGAACACATCTAATACTTGCACTTTAACATATTAACAACATTTAAGCATCCAAATCATAAATCAAACACACCAAACTTTCAAGTTCATGCTAGTTATCAAAAATAACGAAATCGAACATATAAATCATATATTCATGTTAGACTTGAGCCATAGACACTAATTAACAACTTTATAAGTTAAAAACATCAAGAACACAAAAATCTAGTGATTTTAGAAAGTTACCCAAACGAGATGAGGTTGGTATGAAATCGAAGAGGAAGATGCAAGGATTCCAAATATGTAATTTGTTTTGATGTTTGCTTCTCCAATCGGATTTAGATGATGATTTTATGTTTGAGGGTTTTGAGTTCAAAAATGGGAAGTAGAGAGAAAGAGGAGGATGAAGGTGGGAGGTGGAGATGAAATGAATGGATGTGGTAAGTGGGTTGACTAGTTGACCTAGTCAACTAGTTTGCCCATTTGGCAATCTCGGTCCCTCGAGTTTCAAAGCGGGTGCGGGAATTAACCCAACGAATATTTTAAAAACGTTCGAGTAACGGATGACTTTATAATTAGATAACGAGAATATTATGAACGATAGTTAACGAAAGATACAAATTTGAATAACGAAAGATATTATATAAAAAAAAAGACGGTGTTAAAATAAATTAAACGGAAAAATGCGGGATGTTACACGACCTAATTTAATGAGGCAAAAGAATGTAATAAGGGAAAGGGCATCAAAATAGAGAAATCTGATTCCGACCCCGATGAACTTTATATGTACCGTCAACACCCGTATTTTCAATATCGTGACAATAACCCGGGAACCTCTAAACCATCAGGTTTTTCTAAACCAATGTGGAAAATGACGGCTCGTATTAGAGGAACATCATATAGGGAAAAGAACTAAGTCTGAAGAAGAAGAAGAAGAAGAAACCAGTGATTCAGATTAGAGGGTTGTAATCATGTTGTGTATTATATGTATTGTAGTGTGCTTGTACTTTTATGTTCTATGTAAAAATTGCTTGTATTGTTTGTTAATTATCTTTTACGAATCTAATCCTTGTCTATTTTACAGTATAAAAACAAAATGGACGTTAAGGGTAGATAACCGAATATTTTAGAAGACCTACCAGAGGATATGATTGAGGAAATCTTGTCTAGAGTCGGTCATAATTCATCAGCACATTTAGTTATGGCGAAATTAACTTGTCAAACATTTGAAAGACTTTCCAGAAATGCCTTAGTTTATAAAAGGCTTTCCTTTGATAGGTGGGGTATATCACATTGGGGAGACCGTAAGTTACGCCGTGTTTTCTTTAAAGCGTTAATGCGGGGAACCCAAATGCAATTTTACGCTACGGGTTAAGAACCTATTTTGACTCAACATATCCCAACATAGGATTTCGTGAATTAGAAAGAGCTTCTAACATGCAACATAAAGAAGCATGTTATGCTTACTGGTTAGTGATGTTCGCTTCTTACCAAAGTGAGAAAAAGAACATCGGATTGCAACTTTTAAATAAAACCTTCCCACAACTGACGGATTCAGTAGTTGGTGTGAGAAACAAGGTTTTTAGATTATTACGGGGCTGTTGGACATTACGAAACCCTCGTCCTTTTGACGACATTACAACATGCTGCCTAGCCAATGGTCATAACGGTTATTTTCCACAAGACCAAGGATGGGAAGTCATCTTAGTAAAACCAGAATGCATGACTTGTTTCTGGACTTATGAATTACGTGTCTTTATTTCCTTTGCTGAACAACTTGCGTATTAACTAGATTTATCTTCAAAACTGTCCTGTATCATAGTGTACTATATTTCATGTTATATGTAATATAGCGAAGTTGTAAGTTTGAAGAATATTTGTATGTGATATATTATTATAATCAAGTTTTTCATATGGAATTGTAGTAGTTGAATTGTATATTAGCTACTAAGTATGAACTTAACGGGTAGGTAGTACCCGAATTTAAACTTATAAAACGCTAATATGAAGAAAAAGCTTTTATAAATGAGTTCATATTATGCTACGAGATACTATTGACTACTCTTAATATTCTGTATGATTAACTTGTTTCATTTGACTATTTTGAAGGAAATGGCACCGACAACTCGACACACCTAGAATATGAGCGACGAGGAATTTCGTGCCTTTCTTGCTTCAAACATAGCCGCAGTACAGGCCGCGCTACATACCAACAATAACTCTGAATCTAGCAATACAGCTAACGGCACAAGAAATCGTGTAGGATGCTCCTACAAGGAATTCACTGCCTGCAAACCTTCAGAATTTGATGGGACCGAAGTGATGGAATTCAACATAACAACAAATTTATATGTGTGTATAATCACAAAACCGATTTCATGAATATTAAGACAAGCGGAAGCATTATGTTATTTATAAACAAGTGTATATGTTAAACCCTTTTAAGTGAATTCCATTATGTGTTATCAAGCCTTGAACATATACTTACAAACTAAAAGAGGGAATAAGAATTTACCTCCTCAATATAGATTGAGGGCTGAAAATGGACAGCAGAATGTGGATGAAGATGATGCGAAAATGGAGCTTCAAAGCAATGAAACCTCAAGTTGTTATACCCCAAGCTTTTCACCAACACCTTGTACCTTAGTTAGGATTTGTTAACACTTGAATTTGGCTTACTAAGATCAAAACTTGAACCCCTTTAGTCCCCTAAACAGCCACGGCTTTCAGCAGCAGCTGCAAAGGATTATGCAGTTTTTTTTTTGATCTTTTTGATGTGTATGTGAAAGAGTACCTTTGGAATAAGTTAAGCCTTGCATGTTATAGAAGAATGGCCCTTGTAATTGACCAAGAAAAGGAATCCAAGCATGCTCACTTCACTTCCAAAGCCACTCACATTATTATTAAATGATTTTATAAACTAGACACATTTTATATACTTGCACATTTTATAAAGTTGTTTTTATAAAATTAGATTTTATAAAACACACTTAATAAACTTGCATTCTATAAAATTATGTATACATATTTATAAAACTCATTTTTTATGAATTCCATATAATAAGTTATGTTTACTTTATTTTATAAAACCAATTTTATAAAATGTAACATAACTTTATTAATTATTTAACCTATAAATAATTAAATTCTTATTATATAAATTATACCATAATTTATATACACATCAAGTAATATTATTTAAGAAAACCATTTTTCTTAAATCTCAAGTGTTGCGTAATTTAATCAATGATCCAATCGTTAAGATCAAAATACGATTAAAGTGTCGGTAAGCTTGTTATTGGGTATGACCTGACTTGGATCAAAACATATTAGCCACATTAATTTAATACGTCTCTCGGGCATACGAAATACCTTCAATCTCCCACTTGCACGAGAAACATAAGAAATTAATGCAAGTGATGGATACCACCTAACGACCGTCCATCACCCCCAATATGTTATGACTTAGTGCCATTCAATAACATCATCCCTTTCGAGTTCCCATCTCGAATATGAATAGGTGAATCTTTCATTATTTCCTTTCGTCCTAGATGTCTTGTTAAATCCAAGAGACACAGAGTGATCACTCTCTTCTAGATTTAACTTTATCAGGCCTTAGACATCTGACTCTCAACGAATAAGAGGGATAAATTCCATCTTGACTACATACGTCCTAAATATGTACCTTGCATTGTACCTGAGCTCTTCCTTATGAGCTACCATATTTCAGAATAGCGAAGGAAAGAATCAAGGCACAGTACTTGGTAAATATCTGAACCCAATATGTATCTCAGGTCAGAGGATACAATGATTTTCGCCTTTACTCAAGATTACATGTGATCAACCACAAGGCTCCATTTAGTAAGTCTTGAGAGCGGGTCTTCCAATATTTGTATCCCACAAATATCTACGAACCTTGGCTGTGATCTTGCATCACATTCATCCCGTGAATGTATACCAATCCGAGTTCATAATAGTCTAAACCTCACACTTGTTCCCACAAATATGATCGACTACGGAATTTAGAATAATTACTTATTCATGGATAAAATATGCAAAATAGGAACATGACTCAATATTAATAAATTAATACCATAATTATATAAATGAGTTTGAACAGATTTCGTTCCATTAAAATACTTAAACAGATCATGACCAATCACTAGAATATCGAAGTCCTAATGCACAAACATGTCCTGCATGTTTTGATCCATGTAAGAGCTTCGTGAGAGGATCCGCTATATTAAGATCTGTGTGAACTTTGCGAATACATATCTTTCCCTTTTCAACTTCATCCCTTATGT
This sequence comes from Rutidosis leptorrhynchoides, assembly GCF_046630445.1. NCBI lineage: Eukaryota > Viridiplantae > Streptophyta > Magnoliopsida > Asterales > Asteraceae > Rutidosis > Rutidosis leptorrhynchoides. The sequence goes on from NC_092340.1 coordinate 209,958,242, forward strand.
AGTTGAATCTCCGCTCAATGTGACGGGTCTTTTGGTGAGCACGAGGTTCCTTGATTTGAGCAATCGCACCCTCGTTGTCACAAAAGTTCTCAAGAGGGTTCTGAATGGAAGGGACTACTCCTAAGTCGTCGATGAATTTCTTCATCCATGCAGCTTCCTGAGCTGCCAATGAGGCGGCAATGTACTCCGACTCTGTAGTGGATAATGCAACAACATCCTGTTTTGAACTCTTCCAAGAGACCGCACCACCATTTAATGTGAAGACATAACCGGATTGTCATCGAGAATCATCTCGATCAGTTTGGAAACTCGCGTCCACGTAACCTTTTACAGCGAGTTCCTCCTCACCAGACCCATATATTAGAAACATATCCTTAGTTCTCCTAAGGTATTTCAATATACTTTTGACAGCAATCCAATGACTGTTGCCTAGGTTATTCTGGTATCTACTTGTCAGGCTTAGAGCGCATGACACATCCGGTCTAGTGCATATCATTGTATACATGATTGACCCAATGGCAGACGCATATGGGACTTTCTTCATTTTCTCTTGTTCATCTTTCGTGGTGGGGCACTGAGATGAACTGAGAAGTGTTCCCTTTTGAATAGGTACCAAACCTTTCTTAGAGTTCTCCATCTTGAACCTTTTCAAGATCTTTTCAATGTATGCACTTTGATTTAAACCTATCAGTTTCTTGGATCTATCCCTGTAGATCCCAATCCCCAAAACGTATTGTGCTTCTCCAAGATCCTTAATGGAGAAGCATTTGCTTAACCAAGTTTTAACACCTTGCATTGCCGGAATATCATTTCCAAATAACAATATATCATCCACATATAGTACAAGGAACATGATAGTGCTCCCACTAGCCTTCTTGTATACACAAGCTTCATCACCATTTTTAATGAAGCCAAATTTCTTAGCCTCCTCATTAAAACGATGATTCCACATTCTGGATGCTTGTTTCAATCCGTAGATTGATTTCTTTAACTTGCATACCTTATTAGGATATTTCGGATCCACAAAACCTTCAGGCTGAACCATATAGACATCTTCCTCAAGATGTCCATTTAGGAAAGCGGTCTTGACATCCATCTGCCATATTTCATAATCATAATGAGCCGCAATGGCAAGTAATATCCTAATAGACTTTAGCATTGCCACAGGCGAAAAAGTTTCATCATAGTCAACCCCTTGAGTTTGAGTGAAACCTTTTGCTACAAGTCTAGCTTTATATGTATCCAAGTTTCCATGTATGTCGGTTTTCATTTTGAAAAGCCATTTACAATCAACTAGCCTAGAGCCAGGAGGTTGCGCAACAAGTTCCCAAACTTGGTTGTCATACATGGATTGCATCTCAGCGTTCATGGCTTCCTTCCATTTATCTTTATCAATCCTTGATAAAGCATCTTGGTAGTTGGTTGGTTCATCCAAATCAACCACATAGCAACCATCCATAAGAAACCCATATCTCTCAGGAGGATTACTAATCCTACCAGATCTGCGAACGTCTTGTGTACTTTGATCATCCATTTGATCATTCTCAACATTTTCATGTTGAGTGCTAGTGTTAACCAATTGTGTATCTACTACTTGATCTTGAACCTCCTCAAGATCTATCTTCCTTTCACTATTTCCTTCCATTAGGAACTTAGTTTCAAGGAATTCCGCCTTCCGAGCAACAAATACATTCTGCTCGGATGGATCATAGAAATAATATCCCATATCATTCTTGGGATATCCTATGAAGATACACTTCGTGGATCGAGCATTCAACTTATTAGGGACGTAACGCTTAGGGTAAGCTTCACATCCCCATACCTTTAAGTATGATAGAGATGGAGGTTTTCCAAACCACATCTCATGAGGTGTTCGTTCCACTTTCTTGGTTGGGGCCATATTTAAAATACGAGCCGCTGAGCATAGACAATAACCCCAGAATGATAGAGGTAACGAGCTTCTAGCCATCATAGATCGAACCATATCCATTAGGGTTCGGTTCCTCCTTTCGGACACACCATTAAGCTGTGGTGTCCCGTGTGGAGTAAGTTGCGAGATAATCCCACAACTTCTAAGATGATCTTGGAAGGCATCGCTTAGGTATTCACCTCCTCTATCGGTTCGAAGTACCTTAATTTTCTTATTGAGTTGATTTTGTACTTCGTTTTGATATTCTTTGAATGCTTCAAAAGTTTCATCCTTATGCCTTAACAAGTAGACATATCCGAAACGACTGAAGTCATCAATGAATGTAACAAAGTATCTTTCACCATTCCTAGTCATGGGCTTAAAGGGTCCACACACATCCGAATGTATTAATCCCAATAAGTCTTTAGCCCTTTCATAGGTCCCTTTGAAAGGTGCTTTAGTCATTTTGCCTTGTAAACAAGATTCACATACATCAAACGAGTCCATCTCATTTGATTTTAAAAGTCCATTCTTTTGAAGTGTATGCATTCGGTTCTTGTTTATGTGACCAAGGCGACAATGCCATAAGTAGGAATCACTCAAATCCCTTTTGAGTTTCTTGGTGCTTGTATGGTACATTGAACTACTAGATGTTGTGTCATCATGAACCAATTCATAAATTCCATTTGAAGGCGAAGCCTTGAAATAGAATACATTATCTAAACAGACATGGATATCATCATTAATAAAATTAACATTAAAACCATATTGTTTCAAACGGGAAACAGAAATAATGTTTCGACACAAGTCGGGTGCATACAAAACATCATTCAAAATAAGTTCCATGCTACTTGGAAGTTTTAACACAAAGTCTCCTTGAGCTTTCACTTGCACTTTAGCTCCATTCCCCATGAAGAGACTTGATGTTCCCGTTTGATTGTTACTTCTTTTGAACCCCTGCAAAGAATTGCAAATGTGAGTTCCACATCCAGTGTCTAATACCCATGTATTAGAAGAAGTAATACTAAGCTCTATATATACCATATATATATTACCTGAGGATTGCCCCGCATCCCTCTTTTCCTTCAACTCCTTAAGGTAGACCGGACAGTTTCGTTTCCAATGACCCATCTCACCGCAACCGAAACATGGGTCTTCCTTGGGGTTTGCCTTTTCCGCAACCTTTTGCTTTTTGTTCTTGTTCTTGGTTGGGGTAACTATCTTCACCTTTCCCTTGCCTTGATAGGCGGGTCCTTTTCTCTTAGCCACCTTAGGCTTAGAGGTGTTGTTACCTTTTGACCCGCCATCATTGATCATTAGCACGGGTGAAGCCCTTTTACCCATGCTTGTTTCGGCCGTCCTTAACATGCCATGAAGCTCACCGATGGTCTTATCCATCCCATTCATATTGTAATTAATTACAAATTGGTCAAACCTCTTTGACAAGGAGTTTAGGATAAGATCGGTGGCTAGCTCATTGGAAATGTTGAGGTTAAGACGGTTTGCGCGATCAATGAGGCTTTTCATTTTGAGGACATAGGAAGAGACGGATTGGGTGTCATCCATATGACATGCATGTAGCGCTCGAACCGTTTCGAAGCGCTCGACACGTGCTTGTTGAAGGAACATCTCCTTCAATTGCGTTATCATGTCATATGCACTATGATGTTCGAAATCCTTTTGGAGTTCGGGTATCATAGTCCCAAGCATTAGGCAACCAACTTGCACCGAATCGGCACAATATTTGTCATAGTAAGCCATGCCCTCCGTATCATCCATGTCGGGTTGATCGGGAATGGGGTCCTCCAACACATACGCTTTATCCTCGAGTTTGAGGACAATCCTAAGATTACGGAACCAATCCATAAAGTTCGTATGGTTGAGTTTGTCTTTCTCGAGGAGAGACCTTAACGATAGGTTGTTTAGGTTAAGTGCTTGAATGCTGACCACGGTAGCGCGTAAGCAGCATCTTTTCCCACTTGCTCTAGATAGGTATTCCACCATGTTAATGCAATACCTGTGAAGGTATGCGTAGCGTACTTCACTTTGTCTCCTTCAGCAGATTATATATGCCGGAATCGAGAAATTAAACTAGGTAGCGAAATATTTAAGATTGATTTGATACCAGTAGAGTTAGGGAGTTTTGATGTAATAGTTGGCATGGACTGGCTGAAGGAGATGAAAGCAGAGATCGTATGTTACAAAAATGCAATTCGCATTGTACGAGAAGGAGAACCCTTAATGGTGTACGGAGAAAAGGGCAACACGAAGCTACATCTTATTAGTAATTTGAAGGCACAAAAACTAATAAGAAAAGGTTGCTATGCTGTTCTAGCACACGTCGAGAAAGTACAAACTGAAGAAAAGAGTATCAATGATGTTCCCGTCGCAAAAGAATTTCTCGATGTATTTCCGAAAGAATTACCGGGATTACCCCCACATCGATCCGTTGAATTTCAAATAGATCTTGTACCAGGAGCTGCACCAATAGCTCGTGCTCCTTATAGACTCGCACCCAGCTAGATGAAAGAACTGTAAAGCCAACTGTAAGAACTATTAGAACGTGGTTTCATTCGACCAAGCACATCACCATGGGGAGCTCCTGTTTTGTTTGTCAAGAAGAAGGATGGTACATTTAGGTTATGTATTGACTACAGAGAGTTGAACAAACTTACCATCAAAAATCGTTATCCACTGCCAAGAATTGAGGACTTATTTGATCAACTACAAGGCTCGTCGGTTTATTCGAAAATTGATTTACGTTCTGGATATCATCAAATGCGAGTAAAGGAGGATGATATTGCAAAAACTGCTTTTAGGACGCTTTATGGTCATTACGAGTTTATGGTTATGCCGTTTGGATTGACTAACGCACCAGCTATGTTCATGGACCTTATGAACACAGTGTGTGGGCCATATCTTGACAAGTTTGTCATTGTTTTCATCGATGACATACTTATTTACTCAAAGAATGATCAAGAGCACGAAGAACATTTGAGAAAAGTGCTAGAAGTATTGAGGAAAGAAAAACTGTACGCTAAGTTTTCAAAGTGTGCATTTTGGTTGGAAGAAGTTCAATTCCTCGGTCACATAGTGAACAAAGAAGGTATCCAGGTGGACCCGGCAAAGATCAAAACCGTTGAAAAGTGGGAAACCCCAAAAACTCCGAAGCATATACGTCAATTTTTAGGATTGGCTGGTTACTACAGAAGATTCATCCAAGATTTCTCCAAAATAGCAAAACCCTTGACTGCATTAAAACATAAAGGGAAGAAATTTGAATGGAAGGATGAACAAGAGAAGGCGTTTCAGTTATTGAAGAAAAAGCTAACTACGGCACCTATATTGTCATTGCCTGAAGGGAATGATGATTTTGTGATTTATTGTGACGCTTCAAAGCAAGGTCTCGGTTGTGTATTAATGCAATGAACGAAGGTGATTGCTTATGCGTCTAGACAATTGAAGATTCACGAGTAAAATTATACGACTCACGATTTGGAATTGGGTGCTGTTGTTTTTGTATTAAAGACTTTGAGGCATTATTTATATGGAGTCAAAAGTATTATATATACCGACCACAAAAGTCTCCAACATATATTTAATCAGAAGCAACTAAATATGAGACAACGCAGGTGGATTGAACTGTTGAATGATTATGATTTTGAGATTCGATACCACCCGGGGAAGGCGAATGTGGTAGCCGACGCTTTGAGTAGAAAGGACAAAGAACCTATACGGGTAAAAGCTATGAATATAATTATTCGTACTAACCTTACTACTCAAATAAAGGAGGCGCAACAGGGGGTTGTAAAAGAAGGAAAGTTGAAGAATGAGATACCCAAAGGGTCAGAGAAACATCTTAATATTCGGGAAGACGGAACCCGATATAGGGCTGATAGAATTTGGGTACCAAGGTTTGGAGATGTGAGGAAAATGGTACTTAAAGAAGCATATAAAACCAGATATTCAATACATCCCGGAGCGGGGAAGATGTATACACATCTCAAGAAACACTTTTGGTGGCCGGGTATAAAATCCGATATTGCTAAATATGTAGGAGAATGTTTGATGTGTTCTAAGGTCAAAGCTGAACATCAGAAACCATCAGGTCTCCTACAACAACCTGAAATCCCGGAATGGAAATGGGAAAACATTACCATGGATTTCATTACTAAATTGCCAAGGACTGCAAGTGGTTATGATACTATTTGGGTAATAGTTGATCGTCTTACCAAGTCAGCACACTTCCTGCCAATGAGAGAAGATGACAAAATGGAGAAGTTGGCGCGATTGTATTTGAAGGAGGTTGTCTCCAGACATGGAATACCCGTCTCTATTATCTCTGATAGGGATGGTAGATTTGTTTTAAGGTTCTGGCAGACGTTGCAACAAGCATTGGGGACTCGTCTAGATATGAGTACTGCCTATCATCCACAAACTAATGGGCAGAGCGAAAGGACGATACAAATGCTTGAAGACATGCTATGAGCATGTGTTATTGATTTCGAAAACAGTTGGGATCGACACCTACCGTTAGCAGAATTTTCCTACAACAACAGTTATCATTCTAGTATTGAGATGGCGCCGTTTGAGGCACTTTATGGTAGAAAGTGCAGGTCTCTGATTTGTTGGAATGAAGTGGGGGATAAACAGATTACGGGTCCGGACATAATACAAGAAACTACCGAGAAAATCATCCAAATTCAACAACGATTGAAAACCGCCCAGAGTCGACAAAAGAGCTACGCGGACAGTAAAAGAAAAGATATAGAGTTTGAAATTGGAGAAATGGTCATGCTTAAGGTTTCACCTTGGAAAGGCGTTGTTCGATTTGGTAAACGGGGGAAACTAAATTCAAGGTACATTGGACCATTCAAGATTATAGATCGTGTCGGACCAGTAGCTTACCAACTGGAGCTACCTCAACAACTCGCGGCTGTACATAACACTTTTCACGTCTCGAATTTGAAGAAATGTTTTGCTAAAGAAGATCTCACTATTCCGTTGGACGAAATCCAAATCAATGAAAAACTTCAATTCATTGAAGAACCCGTCGAAATAATGGATCGTGAGGTTAAGAGACTTAAGTAAAACAAGATACCAATTGTTAAGGTTCGATGGAATGCTTGTAGAGGACCCGAGTTCACCTAGGAACGAGAAGATCAGATGAAGAAGAAATACCCGCATCTATTTCCAAAAGATTCGTCAACACCTTCAACAGCTTAAAATTTCGGGACGAAATTTATTTAACGGGTAGGTACTATAGTGACCCGAACTTTTCCATGTTTATATATATTAATTGAGATTGATATTTACATGACTAAATGTTTCCAACATGTTAAGCAATCAAACTTGTTAAGAATTGATTAAATGAAATAAGTTTCATATAGACAATTGATTACCCAAGTTGACCGGCGATTCACGAACGTTACAAATTTATAAAAACTACATGTTGTGGTATATATAGACATATATATATGGTTGACATGAGATTATGATGAGTAAGTATCTCACTATGTATATTAAAAATGCGTGATATACATAAGAAATGAGATTACTAAGTTAAGAAACTCGAAATGATATATATAACGATTATCGTTATGATAACGTCTACTAAATACATATGTATCATATTAAGATATTGATACACTATATTTAACATGATAAAATGATATTTAAATATATCATTAAGTGTGTTAACAATGAACTACATATGTAAAAACAAGACTACTAACTTAATGATTTCGAAACGAGACATATATGTAACGATTATCGTTGTAATGACATTTAAATGTATATATATCATATTAAGATATATTAATATATCATAATATCATGATAATATAATAATTTAACATCTCATTAGATATAATAAACATTGGGTTAACAACATTTAACAAGATCGTTAAATTAAAGGTTTCAAATCAACATTTACATGTAACGACTAACGATGACTTAACGACTCAGTTAAAATGTATATACATGTAGTGTTTTAATATGTATTCATACACTTTTGAAAGACTTCAAGACACTTATCAAAATACTTCTACTTAACAAAAATGCTTACAAATACATCCTCGTTCAGTTTCATCATCAATTCTACTCGTATGCACCCTTATTCGTACTCGTACAATACACAGCTTTTAGATATATGTATTATTGGTATATACACTCCAATGTGAAATGTCCCGTTCATATTGATTATAAACGTTCCATATTAATTGATTTCGTCGCGAGGTTTTGACCTCTATATGAGACGTTTTTCAAAGACTGCATTCATTTTTAAAACAACCATAACCTTTATTTTATCGATAAAGGTTTAAAAAGCATTACGTAGATTACCAAATAATGATAATCTAAAATATACCATTTACACACGACCATTACATAATGGTTTACAATAAGAATATATTACATCAAAAATAAGTTTCTTGAATGCAGTTTTTACATAATATCATACAAGCATGGACTCCAAAATCTTTTCCTTATTTTAGTATGCAACAGCGGAAGCTCTTAATAATCACCTGAGAATAAACATGCTTAAAACGTCAACAAAAATGTTGGTGAGTTATAGGTTTAACCTATATATTATCAAATCATAATAATAGACCACAAGATTTCATATTTCAATATACATCCCATACATAGAGATAAAATTCATTCATATGGTGAACACCTGGTAACCGACATTAACAAGATGCATATAAGAATATCCCCTATCATTCCGGAAAATCCTTCGGACATGATAAAAACGAATTCGAAGTACTAAAGCATCCGGTACTTTGGAAGGGGTTCGTTAGGCCCAATAGATCTATCTTTAGGATTCGCGTCAATTAGTAGATCGGTTTACTAATTCTTAGGCTACCAAGCAAAAGGGGCATATTCGACTTCGATCATTCACCCATATAATGTAGTTTCAATTACTTGTGTCTATTTCGTAAAAAATTTATAAAACTGCATGTATTCTCATCCCAAAATATTAGATTTTAAAAGTGGAACTATAACTCACTTTCACAGATTTTTACTTCGTCGGGAAGTAAGACTTGGCCACTGGTCGATTCACGAACCTATAACAAATATGTACATATATATCCAAGTATGTTCAAAATATATTTACAACACTTTTAATACATTTTGATGTTTTAAGTTTATTAAGTCAGCTGTCCTCGTTAGTAACCTACGACTAGTTGTCCACAGTTTGATATACAGAAATAAATCGATATATATTATCTTGAATCAATCCATGACCCAGTGTATACACATCTCAGGCTAGATCACAACTCAAAGTATATATATTTTTGGAATCAACCTCAACCATGTATAGCTAACTCCAACATTACTGCATATAGAGTGTCTATGGTTGTTCCAAATAATATATATACATGGGTCGATATGATATGTCAAAACATTTGCATACGTGTCTATGGTATCTCAAGATTACATAATATATTAGAATACATGTATAATACAATATAAGTTAGCTAGGATATGATTTGTATAGAATTGTTAATATTTCCCGTAGCTACAAAAATAAAAAAATATCCAATCTTGTTTTACCCATAACTTCTTCATTTTAAATCCGTTTTGAGTGAATCAAATTGCTATGGTTTCATATTGAACTATATTTTATGAATCTAAACAGAAAAAGTATAGGTTTATAGTCAGAAATATAAGTTACAAGTCGTTTTTGTAAGAGGTAGTCATTTCAGTCGAAAGAACGACGTCTTGATGACCATTTTGAAAAAACATACTTCCACTTTGAGTTTAACCATGATTTTTGGATATAGTTTCATGTTCATAATAAAAATCATTTTTCCAGAAGAACAACTTTTAAATCAAAGTTTATCATAGTTTTTAATTATCAAACCCAAAACAACCCGCGGTGTTACTACTACGGCGTATGTCCAGTTTTACGGTGTTTTTCGTGTTTCCAGGTTTTTAATCATTAAGTTAGCATATCATATAGATATAGAACATGTGTTTAGTTGATTTTAAAAGTCAAGTTAGAAGGATTAACTTTTGTTTGCGAACAAGTTTAGAATTAACTAAACTATGTTCTAGTGATTTCAAGTTTAAACCTTCGAATAAGATAGCTTTATATGTATGAATCGAATGATGTTATGAACATCATTACTACCTCAAATTTTGTGGATAAACCTACTGGAAAAAAGACAAATGTATCTAGCTTCAAAGGATCTTGGATGGCTTGAAAGTTCTTGAAGTAGAATCATGATACGAAAACAAGTTCAAGTAAGATTTCCACTCGAAATAAGATTGTTATAGTTATAGAAATTGAATCAAAGTTTGAATATGAGTATTACATTGTATTAGAAAGATATCTTGCTGTAAATAAGAAAGATTTCTTGAGGTTGGATGATCACTTTACAAGATTGGAAGTAAGCTAGCAAACTTGGAAGTATTCTTGATTTTATGAAACTAGAACTTGTAGAATTTATGAAGAACACTTAGAACTTGAAGATAGAACTTGAGAGAGATCAATTAGATGAAGAAAATTGAAGAATGAAAGTGTTTGTAGGTGTTTTTGGTCATTGGTGTATAGATTAGATATAAAGGATATGTAATTTTGTTTTCATGTAAATAAGTCATGAATGATTACTCATATTTTTGTAATTTTATGAGATATTTCATGCTAGTTGCCAAATGATGGTTCCCACATGTGTTAGGTGACTCACATGGGCTACTAAGAGCTGATCATTGGAGTGTATATACCAATAGTTCATACATATAAAAGCTGTGTATTTTACGAGTACGAATACGGGTGCATACGAGTAGAATTGTTGATGAAACTGAACGAGGATGTAATTGTTAGCATTTTTGTTAATTAGAAGTATTTTGATAAGTATCTTGAAGTCTTTCAAAAGTGTATGAATACATATTAAAACACTACATGTATATACATTTTAACTGAGTCGTTAAGTCATCGTTAGTCGTTACATGTAAGTGTTGTTTTGAAACCTTTAGGTTAACGATCTTGTTAAATGTTGTTAACCCAATGTTTATAATATCAAATGAGATTTTAAATTATTATATTATCATGATATTATGATGTATGAATATCTCTTAATATGATAATCGTTACATATATGTCCCGTTTCAAAATCATTAAGTTAGTAGTCTTGTTTTTACATATGTAGTTCATTGTTAATATACTTATGTAAGGATTCAAAAGATTACCAAGTTTCCATATCCATATATGTTTATGTCTAAAATCAATTTAGTTAACATAGAAAGCGGAAGCATTTTGATTTTAATCTTTACCAAGTTTAACCACTTAAACATGAATCCCAAAATAGATCAAGTCAAGATAATATGCTTACAAAGTAAGAGAGCTAGTTTAGAGTTATACCTACTCCAAGTTAGGAGGTAATAAATGGATGAAGATGAAGATGATGAAGATGATGAACTAGCAAGTTTCTAACTTGAAACCTCAAGCTTGTAATACCCCAAACTTATCACCAACACCCTAGCCTTTAGTTAGGATTTGATTACACTTAAAATGAGCTTGCAAAAGAAAAAATTTGAACCCCCTTGGAGCTTCAAAAGCTACGGCCAGCAGCAGCAACAATATGCAGTTTTTTTTTTTTTTTTTGCAAGTTAGATGTGTGTGAGAATGTGCTAGTTTGAAGTGAGGTGGTTGTGGTACATTTGTAGAAGCAAAAGGCCTTTATTAAAGGGCCAATCAAGCTTCATGCAAACCACCAACCTCCTCAAGCTATTAATTATATAAGCCTCCCATTTTTTAAAAAAAAATAACTTATATAAAAGTATTATGAATAATACTTGCACATTTTATTTTATGTCTACATTATATTTTATAAAACCAATTTATAAAATGTAACATAAAATAATTAATTATTTAACCTATAAATAATTAAATCCTTTATATATAAATTATTCCATAATTTACATATACACATCAAGTAATACATTTTAGAAACCATTTTCTAAAATTCAAGTGTCGCGTATTTATTTAATGATCCAACCGTAAAGATCAAATACGTATAAGGTGTCGGTAAGTTTGTTATTGGGTATGACCCGACTTGGATCATAACATGTTAGCCACATTAGTTTAATATGTCTCTCGGGCATATGAAATACCTTCAATCTCCCACTTGCACGAGAAACATAAGAAATTAATGCAAGTGATGGATACCACCTAACGACCGTCCATCACCCCTAATATGTTATGACTTAGTGCCATTCAATAACATCATCCCTTTCGAGTTCCCATCTCGAATATGATTTAGGTGAATCTTTCAATATATCCTTTTATCCTAGATGTCATGTTAAATCCAAGAGACATAGAATGATCACTCTCTTATATATTTAACTTTGTCAGGCCTTAGACATCTGACTCTCAACGAATAAGAGGGACAAATTCCATCTTGACTACATACGTCCTAGACACTACACCTAGTACCATACCTGAAGCCTCCCTTATGTACTACCATGTTTCAGAATAGCGAAGGAAGGAATCAAGGCACAATATTCGGTGAATATCTGAACCCAATATGTGTCTCAGGTCAGAGGATATAATGATATTCTCCTTTACTCAAGATTACATGTGATCAACCACAAAGGCTCCATATAGTAAATCTTGAGAGCGGGTCTTCCAATATTTGTGTCCCACAAATATCTATGAACCTTGGTCGCAACCTTGCCCTACATTCACCATTTGAATGTTAACCAATCCAAGTTCATAATAGCCTAAACCTCACACTTGTTCCCACAAATGTGATCAACTACGGAATTTCGAATAATAGTTTATTCATGGATAAAATATGCAAAATTGGAACATGACTCATAAATAAATTAATGCCATAATCATATTAATGAGTTTGAACTAATTCGTTCCGTTACAATACATAAAGTAGATCAATTCCAATCACTAGAATATCGAAGCCCTAACGCACAAACATGTCCCTCATGTTTTGGCCCATGTAAAAGCTTCGTGAGTGGATCCGCAACATTATGATCTGTGTGAACTTTGTGAATACATATCTTTCCCTTTTCAACCTCATCCCTGATGTAGTTGAATCTCCGCTCAATGTGACGAGTCTTTTGATGAGCACGAGGTTCCTTGATTTGAGCAATCGCACCCTCGTTGTCACAAAAGATCTCAAGAGGGTCCTGAATGGAAGGGACCACTCCTAACTCGTCGATGAATTTCTTCATCCATGCAGCTTCCTGAGCTGCCAGTGAGGCAGCAATGTACTCCGACTCTGTAGTGGATAACGCAACAACTTCCTGTTTCGCACTCTTCCAAGAGACCGCACCACCATTTAACATGAATACATAACCGGATTGTGACCGAGAGTCATCTCGATCAGTTTGGAAACTCGCGTCCACGTAACCTTTTACAACGAGTTCCTCCTCACCAGACCCATATATTAGAAACATATCCTTAGTCCTTCTAAGGTATTTCAATATACATTTAACCGCAGTCCAATGACTATTTCCTGGGTTATTCTGGTATCTACTTGTCAAGCTTAGAGCGCATGACACATCCGGTCTAGTACATATCATTGCATACATGATAGACCCAATAGCAGATGCGTATGGGACTTTCTTCATTCTCTCTTGTTCATCTTTCGTGGTAGGACACTGAGATGAATTGAGAACGGTTCCTCTTTGAATAGGTACCAAACCTTTCTTAGAGTTTTCCATCTTGAACCTTTTCAAGACCTTATCAATGTATGTACTTTGACTTAAGCCTATCAATCTCTTGGATCTATTCCTATAGATTCCAATCCCCAATATATATTGTGCTTCTCCAAGATCCTTAATGGAGAAGCAACTTTTTAACCAAGTTTTGACCTCTTGCATTGTGGTTATATCATTCCCAAATAATAATACGTCATCCACATATAGCACAAGGAACATTATGGAGCTCCCACTAGCCTTCTTGTATACACAAGCTTCATCACCATTTTTAATAAAGCCAAATTTCTTTGCCTCTTCATTAAAACGATGATTCCACATTCTCGATGCTTGTTTCAACCCATAGATTGATTTCTTTAACTTGCATACTTTTTTAGGATTTTTCGGATCGACAAAACCTTCGGGCTGTACCATATAGACATCTTCCTCAAGATATCCATTTAGGAAAGCGGTTTTGACATCCATTTGCCAAATTTCGTAATCATAATGAGCAGCGATGGCAAATAATATCCTAATAGACTTTAGCATTGCCACAGGCGAGAAGGTTTCATCATAGTCAACCCCTTGAGTTTGAGTGAAACCCTTTGCTACAAGTCTAGCTTTGTATGTATCCAAGTTTCCATGTATGTCGGTTTTCATCTTGAAAATCCACTTGCAATCAACTAGCTTAGAGCTAGGAGGTTGCTCAACAAGTTCCCAAACTTGGTTTTCATACATGGATTGCATCTCGGCGTTCATGGCTTCCTGCCATTTATCTTTATCTATCCTTGATAAAGCATCTTTGTAGTTTGTCGGTTCATCCAAATCAACCGTATAGCAACCATCCACGAGAAACCCATATCTCTCGGGAGGATTACTAATCCTACTAGATCTTCGAACGTCTTGTGTACCTTGATCATCCACTTGATCATTTTCAGCATCCTCATGTTGAGTGCTAGTGTCAACCAATTGTGTATCATCGGCTTGATCTTGTACCTCTACAAGATCTATTTTTCTTTCACCATCACCTTCCATAAGGAACTTGGTTTCAAGGAATTCCGCTTTCCGAGCTACAAATATCGTTTGCTCGGATGGATCATAGAAGTAATATCCCATGTCATCTTTGGGATATCCTATGAAGATACACTTTGTGGATCGAGCATGTAGCTTATTTGCTACATAACGCTTAGGATAAGCTTCACATCCCCATACTTTCAAGTATGAAAGAGAAGGAGGTTTTCCAAACCACATCTCATGAGGAGTTCGTTCCACTTTCTTGGTTGGGGCCATATTTAAAATACGAGCCGCGGAGCTTAGACAATAACCCCAAAATGATAGAGGTAACGAGCTTCTAGCCATCATAGATCGAACCATATCCATTAGGGTTCGGTTCCTCCTTTCGGATACTCCATTAAGTTGGGGTGTTCCGGGTGGAGTAAGTTGTGAGATGATCCCACAACTCCTAAGATGATCTTGGAAGGCATCGCTTAGGTATTCACCTCCTCTATCGGTACGAAGTACCTTGATTGTCCTATTGAGTTGATTTTGTACCTCGTTTTGATATTCTTTGAATGCTTTAAACGTTTCGTCCTTGTGTCTTAGTAAATAGACATATCCGAAACGACTAAAGTCATCAATGAAAGTAACAAAGTATCTTTCACCATTCCTAGTTATGGGTTTAAAGGGTCCACATACATTCGAATGTATTAAACCCAATAAATCTTTAGCCCTTTCATAAGTGCCTTTGAAAGGTGCTTTAGTCATCTTGCCTTGTAAACAAGATTCACATACATCAAACGAATCCATTTCATTTGATTTCAAAAGTCCATTCCTTTGAAGTGTATGCATTCGGTTCTTGTTTATATGTCCAAGGCGACAATGCCATAAATAGGAATCACTCAAATCCTTTTTGAGTTTCTTGGTGCTAGTATGGTATATTGAGCTACTAGATGATGCATCATCATGAACCAATTCATAAATTCCATTTGAAGGCGTAGCCTTGAAATAGAATATATCATCTTTAGAAAAATGGATATCATTATCAATAAAATTAACATTGAAACCACATTGTCTTAAGCGAGAAATAGAAATAATGTTTCGACATAAATCCGGTGCATACAAAACATTTTCTAAAATAAGCTCCAATCCACTTGGAAGCTTCAAAACAAATTCTCCTTGAGCTTTAACATGCACCTTTGCACCATTGCCCATATAGAGACTTGATGTTCCCGCTTTATGATCACTTCTTTTGAACCCCTGCAAAGAATTGCAAATATGAGTTCCACATCCCGTGTCTAATACCCATGTATTAGAAGAAGTAATACTAAGCTCTATATATACCATATATATATTACCTGAGGTTTGCCCTGCATCCCTCTTATCCTTCAACTCTTTAAGATAGACCGGACAGTTTCGTTTCCAATGACCCATCTCACCGCAACCGAAACATGGGTCTTCCTTGGGGTTTGCCTTCTCGGCTACCTTTTGCTTCTTGGCCTTGTTGATGGTTGGGGTAACCATCTTCCCCTTCCCTTTGCCTTGATGGACGGGTCCTTTTCTCTTAGCCACCTTTGGCTTAGAGGTGTTACCTTTAGACCCACCTTGATCGATTGCTAACACGGGTAAAGCCCTTTTACCCATGCTTGTTTCCGCCGTCCTAAGCATACCATGAAGCTCACCTATGCTCTTATCCATCCCATTCATGTTGTAATTAATTACAAATTGATCAAACCTCTTTGATAGGGAGTTAAGGATAAGATCGGTGGCTAACTCATTAGATATGTTAAGGTTGAGACGGTTAGCACGATCGATAAGGCTTTTCATCTTAAGTACATAAGATGAAACCGATTGGGATTCGTCCATACGACAAGCATGAAGCGCCCGAACCGTTTCGAAACGCTCAACACGTGCTTGTTGGAGAAACATCTCCTTCAATTGTGTTATCATGTCGTAAGCGCTATGATGCTCGAAATCCTTTTGGAGTTCGGGTATCATAGTCCCAAGCATTAAGCATGAGACTTGAAGGGAGTCGTGGCAATACTTATCGTAAGAGGCCATTGCCTCCACATCACTCTCATCCGGTTGATCGGGAATGGGGTCCTCAAGCACATACATTTTATCCTCTTGTTTGAGGACAATCCGAAGATTGCGGAACCAATCCATAAAGTTTGTATGGTTGAGTTTGTCTTTCTCGAGGAGAGACCGTAACGATAGGTTGTTAAAGTTAAGTGGTGCGTTGTTCATGTTGTTGTTGTTATTAGCGGCCATCTACAAAATTCAACAAAGTTCCTTTAAGTATTGATTTCAAATTTAATAGACAATACCCTTTAATTTGTTTTATTAAATGTTAGAATCCAACGGTAAATCAAATTTCGGTTAGGTGACCTTTATCCCGTCATTTGATTTAGCTAGGTAGTCATAATGACAATTGCAATCCTTTTGCAACTTCTAAGTTATGGGATCATGCAATCCTTTTGCATGGCATATTAATCCCATCAACGCCTATTTGTTCCTCATGCTTCGGTGACCCTAAGTTCATGATTCCCAAATCAAGTCGTCCTACTTGTGTAGACATGTAGACTTAACATACAAGTGGTTAGGTGACCTTTATCCCACAAGCATGCAAAGTGTACTTTATTCATATTAGTTCACTCATGACGGTTAGGTGACCTTTATCCCATCATGAGATTCCTAATATGTCTAAGTGTTTCCACAAAAGGATGGCGTTTAACTTGTTTATCTTGTATTAGTAAAGGGATTTTAGGTTTTCTACATTCTAGTTTAGAAAACAAAGTGCTATACACCAACATGCATTTGGTGTGTAGTATGTTTATGAAAAACCCATTTTCATGTGCCTTTTAGTAACCAATTACTAGTTTTAACCATTTCATTACCTTTTTAAATAAACCATTTTATTCAAGTCTAATAACCAATTATTAGTGTCATTTTGTTATGTTTTATTATAACCAATTATAATGTATTATGCAAGTTCTTAACATGTGATGATCTTGAAGCAACCAAACATACAAACATACACAAACATGCATAACAAAGTGTTCACAATCAAGAGCCATTTTGGTGGACATTTGTTTAGCCAAAAAACAAATGTCACCTAAGAGTGTTAACCAAAGTAAGAGATTTTTACCAAAATCTCCCACTTAATCTTGTAATCTTCAAATGCTCCATCTTGTAATCTTCATCTTCATTTTACAAAATTATATCCTAATACAATTTTTCTAGAAAATGAAATAACAACCTATTCTATTTTACAAACCAAAATAGAACAAATTACATACAAAATTACAAGATTAATTACAACCTTTCCAAACCAAAAATTACAAAATTATTACAACCATAAGAATGAATATTACAAATCAAGAATAATCACCAAATCATTCAACCAAACAAACACACGGTCTAGGCTCGATTGTGAACAACAACATAACAATAATCTTGGCCAAACTTGAAGTCCAAACCCACTTTTGGAGCTCCAAAAATTCGGCCTACACCATAAACCCCACCAAAACTCAAAATTTTTACATTCTACTTTCATGCATGTTAGTAGATTGTAAAATAAATGAGTTTTCTAGCCAAAAACAAGAAGCATATTCCTATGACTTTGGCTCTGATACCATTGTAAGGATTCAAAAGATTACCAAGTTTCCATATCCATATATGTTTATGTCTAAAATCAATTTAGTTAACATAGAAAGCGGAAGCATTTTGATTTTAATCTTTACCAAGTTTAACCACTTAAACATGAATCCCAAAATAGATCAAGTCAAGATAATATGCTTACAAAGTAAGAGAGCTAGTTTAGAGTTATACCTACTCCAAGTTAGGAGGTAATAAATGGATGAAGATGAAGATGATGAAGATGATGAACTAGCAAGTTTCTAACTTGAAACCTCAAGCTTGTAATACCCCAAACTTATCACCAACACCCTAGCCTTTAGTTAGGATTTGATTACACTTAAAATGAGCTTGCAAAAGAAAAAATTTGAACCCCCTTGGAGCTTCAAAAGCTACGGCCAGCAGCAGCAACAATATGCAGTTTTTTTTTTTTTTTTGCAAGTTAGATGTGTGTGAGAATGTGCTAGTTTGAAGTGAGGTGGTTGTGGTACATTTGTAGAAGCAAAAGGCCTTTATTAAAGGGCCAATCAAGCTTCATGCAAACCACCAACCTCCTCAAGCTATTAATTATATAAGCCTCCCATTTTTAAAAAAAAAATAACTTATATAAAAGTATTATGAATAATACTTGCACATTTTATTTTATGTCTACATTATATTTTATAAAACCAATTTATAAAATGTAACATAAAATAATTAATTATTTAACCTATAAATAATTAAATCCTTTATATATAAATTATTCCATAATTTACATATACACATCAAATAATACATTTTAGAAACCATTTTCTAAAATTCAAGTGTCGCGTATTTATTTAATGATCCAACCGTAAAGATCAAATACGTATAAGGTGTCGGTAAGTTTGTTATTGGGTATGACCCGACTTGGATCATAACATGTTAGCCACATTAGTTTAATATGTCTCTCGGGCATATGAAATACCTTCAACTTAATGATATGTTTACTTATCATAATATCATGTCAACTATATATATATCCATATATATGTCATCATATAGTTTTTACAAGTTTTAACGTTCGTGAATCACCGGTCAACTTGGGTGGTCAATTGTCTATATGAAACCTATTTCAATTAATCAAGTCTTAACAAGTTTGATTGTTTAACATGTTGGAAACACTTAATCATGTAAATAACAATTTCATTTAATATATATATAAACATGGAAAAGTTTGGGTCACTACAGTACCTACCCGTTAAATAAATTTCGTCCCGAAATTTTAAGCAGTTGGAGGTGTTGACGTATCTTCTGGAAATAAATGCGGGTATTTCTTCTTCATCTGATCTTCTCGTTCCCAAGTGAACTCGGGTCCTCTACAAGCATTCCATCGAACCTTAACAATTGGTATCTTGTTTTGCTTATGTCTTTTAACCTAACGATCCATTATTTCGACGGGTTCTTCGATGAATTGAAGTTTTTCGTTGATTTGGATTTCATCTAACGGAATAGTGAGATCTCCTTTAGCAAAACATTTCTTCAAATTCGAGACGTGGAAAGTGTTATGTACAGCCGCGAGTTGTTGAGGTAACTCAAGTCGGTAAGCTACTAGTCCGACACGATCAATAATCTTGAATGGTCCAATATACCTTGGATTTAATTTCCCTCGTTTACCAAATCGAACAACGCCTTTCCAAGGTGCAACTTTAAGCATGACCATCTCTCTAATTTCAAATTCTATATCTTTTCTTTTAATGTCAGCGTAGCTCTTTTGTCGACTTCGGGCGGTTTTCAACCGTTGTTGAATTTGGATGATCTTCTCGGTAGTTTCTTGTATTATCTCCGGACCCGTAATCTGTCTATCCCCCACTTCACTCCAACAAATCGGAGACCTGCACTTTCTACCATAAAGTGCTTCAAACGGCGCCATCTCAATGCTTGAATGGTAGCTGTTGTTGTAGGAAAATTCTGCTAACGGTAGATGTCGATCCCAACTGTTTCCAAAATCAATAACACATGCTCGTAGCATGTCTTCAAGCGTTTGTATCGTCCTTTAGCTCTGCCCATCAGTTTATGGATGATAGGCAGTACTCATGTCTAGACGAGTTCCTAATGCTTGCTGTAATGTCTGCCAGAATCTTGAAATAAATCTGCCATCCCTATCAGAGATAATAGAGATTGGTATTCCATGTCTGGAGACGACTTCCTTCAAATACAGTCGTGCTAACTTCTCCATCTTGTCATCTTCTCTTATTGGCAGGAAGTGTGCTGATTTGGTGAGACGATCAACTATTACCCAAATAGTATCAAAACCACTTGCAGTCCTTGGCAATTTAGTGATGAAATCCATGGTAATGTTTTCCCATTTCCATTCCGGGATTTCGGGTTGTTGAAGTAGACCTGATGGTTTCTGATGCTCAGCTTTGACCTTAGAACACGTCAAACATTCTCCTACGTATTTAGCAACATCGGCTTTCATACCCGGCCACCAAAAATGTTTCTTGAGATCCTTGTACATCTTCCCCGTTCCAGGATGTATTGAGTATCTGGTTTTATGAGCTTCTCTAAGTACCATTTCTCTCATATCTCCAAATTTTGGTACCCAAATCCTTTCAGCCCTATACCGGGTTCCGTCTTCCCGAATATTAAGATGCTTCTCCGATCCTTTGGGTATTTCATCCTTTAAATTTCCCTCTTTTAAAACTCCTTGTTGCGCCTTCTTTATTTGAGTAGTAAGGTTCTTGTGAATTATTATATTCATAGATTTTACTCGAATGGGTTCTCTGTCCTTCCTGCTCAAGACGTCGGCTACCACATTTGCCTTCCCCGTGTGGTAACGAATCTCAAAGTCGTAATCATTCAACAATTCAATCCACCTACGCTGCCTCATATTCAGTTGTTTCTGATTAAATATGTGTTGAAGACTTTTGTGGTCGGTATATATAATACTTTTGACCCCATATAAGTAGTGCCTTCAAGTCTTTAATGCAAAAACAACCGTGCCTAATTCCAAATCATGTGTCGTATAGTTTTGTTCGTGAATCTTCAATTGTCTAGACGGATAAGCAATTACTTTCGTTCGTTGCATTAATACACAACCGAGACCTTGCTTTGAGGCATCACAATATATCACAAAATCATCATTCCCTTCAGGTAATGACAATATAGGTGCCGTAGTTAACTTTTTCTTCAATAACTGAAACGCTTTCTCTTGTTCATCCTTCCATTCAAATTTCTTCCCTTTATGCGTTAATGCAGTCAAGGGTTTTGCTATTCTGGAAAAGTCTTGGATGAACCTTCTGTAGTAACCAGCTAGTCCTAAAAACTGGCGTATGTGTTTCGGAGTTTTCGGGGTTTCCTACTTTTCAACGGTTTTAATCTTTGCTGGATCCACCTGAATACCTTCTTTGTTCACTATGTGACCGAGGAATTGAACTTCTTCCAACCAAAATGCACACTTTGAAAACTTAGCGTACAGTTTTTCTTTCCTTAACAACTCTTGCACTTTTCTCAAGTGTTCTTCGTGCTCTTGATCATTCTTTAAGTAAATAAGTATGTCATTGATGAAAACAATAACAAACTTGTCAAGATATGGCCCACACACTCGGTTCATGAGGTCCATGAACACAGCTGGTGCGTTAGTCAATCCAAATGGCATAACCATAAACACGTAATGACCGTAACGCGTCCTAAAAGCAGTCTTTGGAATATCATCCTCCTTCATCCGCATTTGATGATATCCAGAACGTATATCGATCTTCGAATAAACATACAAGCCTTGTAGTTGATCAAATAAGTCGTCGATTCTCGGTAGTGGGTAGCGGTTCTTGATGGTAAGTTTGTTCAACTCTCGGTAGTCGATACACAACCTGAATGTACCATCTTTCTTCTTGACAAACAAAACAGGAGCTCCCCACGGTGATGTGCTTGGTCGAATGAAACCACGCTCTAAAAGTTCTTGTAATTGGCTCTAAAGTTCCTTCATTTTGCTAGGTGCGAGTCTGTATGGAGCACGAGCTATTGGTGCAGCTCCCAGTACAAGGTCTATTTGAAATTCAACGGATCGGTGTGGAGGTAGTCCCGGTAATTCTTTCGGAAATACATCGGGAAATTCTTTTGCGACGGGAATATCATTGATGTTCTCTTCTTCAGAATTGACTTTCTCGACGTGTGCTAGCACAGCATAGCAACCTTTTCTTATTAGTTTTTGTGCCTCCAGGTTACTAATAAGATTTAACTTTGCGTTGCTCTTTTCTCCGTACACCATTAAGGGTTTTCCTTTTTCTCGTATAATGCAAATTGCATTTTTGTAACAAACGATCTCTGCTTTCACTTCTTTCAACCAGTCCATACTAATTATCACATCAAAACTCCCGAACTCTACTGGTATCAAGTCAATCTTAAATGTTTCGCTAACCAGTTTAATTTCTCGACTCCGACATATATTATCTACTTAAATTAATTTACCATTTGCTAATTCGAGTAAAAATTTACTATCCAAAGGCGTCAATGGGCAACTTAATTTAGCACAAAATTCTCTACTCATATAGCTTCTATCCGCACCCGAATCAAATAAAACATAAGCAGATTTATCGTCAATAAGAAACGTACCCGTAACAAGCTCCGGGTCTTCCTGTGCTTCTGCCGCATTAATATTGAAAACTCTTCGACGGCCCTGCCCATTAGTATTCCCCTGATTCGGGCAATTTCTAATAATGTGGCCCTTTTTTCCACATTTATAACAAACAGCGTTGGTATTACTTGCTCCGACACTATTCGTTTCGGCATTAGTTGTTCCGGCATTATTTGCTCCCTTAGTTCTTTTAAACTTTGGTCCGTAGACCTCACACTTTATCGCGCTATGACCATTTCTTTTACACCTGTTGCAAAATGTCGTGCAAAACCCCTGGTGATTTTCTTCACACCTATGACATGGCTGTTTTTGGTTTTTGTTGCCGTTGTTGTTATTGAGGTTGTTGTTGGGATTGTTATTGTTGTTGAAACAGTTGTTGTAGTTGTTGTTGTTGTTGGGATGTTTGTTGTAGTTATTGTTAGGATTGCGGTTATTGTTGCGATTGTTGTTGCGGTTGTTGGGATAGTTGTTGCGATTGTTATTGTAATTGTTATTGTTGTTGTACTGGTGACTCTTGTCACCGTTTTCCTCCCACTTCCTCTTGAGTTGTTTCGTGTTGGCTTCTTCGGCCGCCTGCTCTTTAATTCTTCCCTCAATCTGATTTATGAGTTTATGAGCCATTCGACTTGCCTTCTGTATAGAAGCGGGCTCGTGTGAACTTCTTCTTGAATCCTTACTGGTAACCCTTTTACAAACGCGTCGATCTTCTCTTCTTCATCTTCGAATGCTCCCCGACACAATAGGCACAACTCTGTGAATCGTCGTTCATATATGGTAACGTCGAACACTTGTGTTCGTAACTCTCTAAGTTCTGCCTTGAGTTTATTGACTTCGTTTCTAGGACGGTACTGCTCGTTCATCAATTGCTTGAATGCCGACGACGGTAGTGCGTAAGCAGCATTTTGTCCTACCTGTTCAAGATAGGTGTTCCACCACGTTAACGCAGTACCTGTGAAGGTATGCGTAGCGTACTTAACTTTGTCCTCTTCAGTACACTTACTTATGGCAAACATCGATTCGACTTTCTCGGTCCACCGTTTCAATCCAATTGGTCCTTCAGTTCCATCAAATTCCAAAGGTTTGCAGGCAGTGAATTCTTTGTAGGTGCATCCTACACGATTTCTTGCACCGTTAGCTGCATTGCTAGATTCAGCGTTATTGTTGGTATGTAGCGCAGCCTGTACTGCGGCTATGTTTGCAGCAAGAAAGGTACGAAATTACTCTTCGTTCTTATTCATGGTGTGTCGAGTAGTCGGTGCCATTTCCTTCAAAATAGACAACTGAATCGAGTTAATCATACAGAATATTAAGAGTAGTCAATAGTATTTCGTAGCATAATATGAACTCATTTATAAAATCTTTTTCATCATATTAGCGTTTTATAAGTTTAAATTCGGGTACTACCTACCCGTTAAGTTCATACTTATTAGCTAATATACAATTCAACTACTACAATTCCATATGAAAAACTGATTATAATAATATATCACATACAAATATTCTTCAAACTTACAACTTCGCTATATTACATATAACATGAAATATAGTACACTATGATACATGACAGTTTTGAAGATAAATCTAGTTAATGCGCAAGTTGTTCAGCAAAGGAAATAAAGACACGTAATTCATAAGTCCAGAAACAAGTCATGCATTCTGGTTTTACTAAGACGACTTCCCATCCTTGGTCTTGTGGAAAATAACTGTTATGACCATTGGCTAGGCAGCATGTTGTAACGTCGTCAAAAGGACGAGGGTTTCGTAATGTCCAACAGCCCCGTAATAATCTAAAAACCTTGTTTCTCACCCCAACTACTGAATCCGTCACTTGTGAGAAGGTTTTATTTAAAAGTTGCAATCCGATATTCTTTTTCTCACTTTGGTAAGAAGCGAACATCACTAACCCGTAAGCATAACATGCTTCTTTATGTTGCATGTTAGAAGCTCTTTCTAATTCACGAAATCCTATGTTGGGATATGTTGAGTCAAAATAGGTTCTTAACCCGTAGCGTAAAATTGCATTTGGCTTCTCCGCATTTAATTCTTTAAAGAAAACATGGCGTAACTTACGGTCTCCCCAATGTGATATACCCCACCTATCAAAGGAAAGCCCTTTATAAACTAAGGAATTTCCGGAAAGTCTTTCAAATGTTTGACAAGTTAATTTCGCCATAACTAAATGTGCTGATGAATTCTGACCGACTCTAGACAAGATTTCCTCAATCATATCCTCTGGTAGGTCTTCTAAAATATTCGGTTGTCTACCCTTAACGTCCATTTTGTTTTTATACTATAAAATAGACAAGGATTAGATTCGTAAAAGATAATTAACAAACAATACAAGCAATTTTTACATAGAACATAAAAGTACAAGCACACTACAATACATATAATACATAACATGATTACAACCCTCTAATCTGACTGGTTTTCTGTGGTTCCTACTATTCCCCCCTCCGGAACCTCTTCTTCTTCCGGTTCCTCTTCTTCTGGTTCCTCTTCTTCCGGTTCCGTTTCCTCTTCTTCCGGTTCTTCGGGAAATTGTGAATCTTGCCAATATATATTCGACTCTTCGTTATTATTAGGTGAGTCAATGGGATTTGTGCTAGAGGTAGACATCTATCACACAATATCAAATATGTTAAGAGATTAATATGTCACATAATATTTACATGTTAATAATATATAGTTTCCAACAAAAATGTTAAGCAATCATTTTTAAAGAAAATACGGTCGAAGTCCAGACTCACTAATGCATCCTAACAAACTCGATAAGACACACTAATGCAAATTTTCTAGTTCTCTAAGACCAACGCTCGGATACCAACTGAAATGTCCCGTTCATATTGATTATAAACGTTCCAAATTAATTGATTTCGTCGCGAGGTTTTGACCTCTATATGAGACGTTTTTCAAAGACTGCATTTATTTTTAAAACAACCATAACCTTTATTTTATCGATAAAGGTTTAAAAAGCATTACGTAGATTATCAAATAATGATAATCTAAAATATACCGTTTACACACAACCATTACATAATGGTTTACAATAAGAATATATTACATAAAAATAAGTTTCTTGAATGCAGTTTTTACATAATATCATACAAGCATGGACTCCAAATCTTGTCCTTATTTTAGTATGCAACAGCGGAAGCTCTTAATAATCACCTGAGAATAAACATGCTTAAAACGTCAACAAAAATGTTGGTGAGTTATAGGTTTAACCTATATATTATCAAATCATAATAATAGACCACAAGATTTCATATTTCAATATGCATCCCATACATAGAGATAAAATTCATTCATATGGTGAACACCTGGTAACCGACATTAACAAGATGCATATAAGAATATCCCCTATCATTCTGGGAAATCCTTCGGACATGATAAAAACGAATTCGAAGTACTAAAGCATCCGATACTTTGGATGGGGTTCGTTAGGCCCAATAGATCTATCTTTAGGATTCGCGTCAATTAGTAGATCGGTTTACTAATTCTTAGGCTACCAAGCAAAAGGGGCATATTCGGCTTTGATCATTCACCCATATAATGTAGTTTTAATTACTTGTGTCTATTTCGTAAAAAATTTATAAAACTGCATGTATTCTCATCCCAAAATATTAGATTTTAAAAGTGGGACTATAACTCACTTTCACAGATTTTTACTTCGTCGGGAAGTAAGACTTGGCCACTGGTCGATTCACGAACCTATAACAAATATGTACATATATATCAAAGTATGTTCAAAATATATTTACAACACTTTTAATACATTTTGATGTTTTAAGTTTATTAAGTCACCTGTCCTCATTAGTAACCTACAACTAGTTGTCCACAGTTAGATGTACAGAAATAAATCGATATATATTATCTTGAATCAGTCCACGACCCAGTGTATACACATCTCAGGCTAGATCACAACTAAAAGTATATATATTTTTGGAATCAACCTCAACCCTGTATAGCTAACTCCAACATTACTGCATATAGAGTGTCTATGGTTGTTCCAAATAATATATATACATGGGTCGATATGATATGTCAAAACATTTGCATACATGTCTATGGTATCCCAAGATTACATAATATATTAGAATACATGTATAATACAATATAAGTTAGCTAGGATATGATTTGTATAGAATTGTTAATATTTCCCGTAGCTACAAAAATCAAAAAATATCCAATCATGTTTTATCCATAACTTCTTCATTTTAAATCCGTTTTGAGTGAATCAAATTGCTATGGTTTCATATTGAACTCTATTTTATGAATCTAAACAGAAAAATTATAGGTTTATAGTCGGAAATATAAGTTACAAGTCATTTTTGTAAGAGGTAGTCATTTCAGTCGAAAGAACGACGTCTTGATGACCATTTTGAAAAAAAACATACTTCCACTTTGAGTTTAACCATGATTTTTGGATATAGTTTCATGTTCATAATAAAAATCATTTTCCCATAAGAACAACTTTTAAATCAAAGTTTATCATAGTTTTTAATTATCAAACCCAAAACAGTCCGCGGTGTTACTACCACGGCGTATGTCCAGTTTTACGGTGTTTTTCGTGTTTCCAGGTTTTAAATCATTAAGTTAGCATATCATATAGATATAGAACATGTGTTTAGTTGATTTTAAAAGTCAAGTTAGAAGGATTAACTTTTGTTTGCGAACAAGTTTAGAATTAACTAAACTATGTTCTAGTGATTTCATGTTTAAACCTTCGAATAAGATAGCTTTATATGTATGAATCGAATGATGTTATGAACATCATTACTACCTCAAGTTTTGTGGATAAACCTACTGGAAAAGAGACAAATGGATCTAGCTTCAAGGATCTTGGATGGCTTGAAAGTTCTTGAAGTAGAATCATGACACAAAAACAAGTTCAAGTAAGATTTCCACTCGAAATAAGATTGTTATAGTTATAGAAATTGAATCAAAGTTTGAATATGAGTATTACCTTGTATTAGAAAGATATCTTACTGTAAATAAGAAAGATTTCTTGAGGTTGGATGATCACTCTATAAGATTGGAAGTAAGCTAGCAAACTTGGAAGTATTCGTGATTTTATGAAACTAGAACTTGTAGAATTTATGAAGAACACTTAGAACTTGAAGATAGAACTTGAGAGAGATCAATTAGATGAAGAAAATTTAAGAATGAAAGTGTTTGTAGGTGTTTTTGGTCGTTGGTGTATAGATTAGATATAAAGGATATGTAATTTTGTTTTCATGTAAATAAGTCATGAATGATTACTCATATTTTTGTAATTTTATGAGATATTTCATACTAGTTGCCAAATGATGGTTTCCACATGTGTTAGGTGACTCACATGGGCTACTAAGAGCTGATCATTAGAGTGTATATACCAATAGTACATACATCTAAAAGCTGTTTATTGTACGAGTACGAATACGGGTGCATACGAGTAGAATTGTTGATGAAACTGAACGAGGATGTAATTGTAAGCATTTTTGTTAAGTAGAAGTATTTTGATAAGTGTCTTGAAGTCTTTCAAAAGTGTATGCATACATATTAAAACACTACATGTATATACATTTTAACTGAGTCGTTAAGTCATCGTTAGTCGTTAAATGTAAGTGTTGTTTTGAAACCTTTAGGTTAACGATCTTGTTAAATGTTGTTAACCCAATGTTTATAATATCAAATGAGATTTTAAATTATTATATTATCATGATATTATGATGTATGAATATCTCTTAATATGATATATATGTTGGAATTCATCATATAAACAAGTTTCATGAACATATATGCCAAAACCCGATTTCAACATTAAGCGTAAGCATATTTATAAACAATTTAATATGAAGTTTAACCTTTTGAACATGAATTCCAAAACCATATCAAGTCTAGAAAATATGCTTACAAAGTAAAAGAGCTAGTAAAGAGGATATACCTACTCCAAGTTAGGAGGTTAAAAGGATGATTAGGATGATGAAGAAGATGATGAATAAGCAAGATCCTTACTTGAAGCCTCAAGCTTTGTATACCCACAAGCCTTTGCAAATCAACACCCTTGAATTTGGTTAGGATTTAGACACCAAAATGCAAGTAAAATCAAATGAAGAACACCCTTCTTCCTCCCCAAAATTTCGGCCAAAAATGGATAGATGGAGAGAGTTTTGATTTTTTTTGAAAGAAACTAGTTAATGATGTGTGTGTATATTTGTGCAAGCATGCATGTACTTAGAGTGTTAATACAAATAACTAAGCAAGCATGGGGTGGGGTGTCTTGGAACCCCAAAACCGCCACCACCACCCCCTTTCCCTTTTTTTTATTTTTTTTCTTTTACAACTTTTATATATAAAAGTCTTGCTAGTTTTATTTGATACTTGCACATATTTTTAATTTTATAAACCTTTTATAAAATTATATTTTATAAACCACTTTTAAAAATAATAACACACACATAAGTTTAATCATATAAATAATTAAACTTGTATTTATAATTATCCAAATAATTATTTCAAGCATTTTATCTTTAGAAAACCAATTTCTAAAGTTCAAGTGTCGCGTATTAATTTTAAAGATCCAATCGTTAAAATAAATACTAAAAGGTGTTGTTGGCTTGTTATTGGGTATAACCCGACTTGGATCATAACATATTGGCCACATTAATTTATTATGCCTCTCGGGCATATGAAATACCTTCAATCTCCCACTTGCACGAGAAACATAAGGAATTAATGCAAGTGACGGATACCACCTAACGACCGTCCATCACCCCCAATGTGTTATGACTTGGTGCCATTCAATAACATCATCCCTTTCGAGTTCCCATCTCGAATATGATTAGGTGAATCTTTCAATATATATCCTTTTGTCCTAGATGTCATGTTAAATCCAAAAGACATAGAGTGATCACTCTCTTATAGATTTAACTTTGTCAGGCCTTAGACATCTGACTCTCAACGAATAAGAGGGAGAAATTCCATCTTAGCTACATACGTCCTAGATACTACACTTTATACCATACCTGAAGCCTCCCTTATGAGCTACCTTTTCAGAATAGCGAAGGAAAGAATCAAGGCACGATATTCGGTGAATATCTGAACCCAATATGTATATCAGGTCAGAGGATACAATGATATTCTCCTTTACTCAAGATTACATGTGATCAACCACAAAGGCTCCATACTGTAAATCTTGAGAGCGGGTCTTCCAATATTTGTATCCCACAAATATCTATGAACCTTGGTTGCAACCTTGCCCTACATTCACCAATTGAATGTTAACCAATCCAAGTTCATTATAGTCTAGACCTCACACTTGTTCCCACAAATGTGATCAACTACGGAATTTAGAATAATTATTTATTCATGGATAAAATATGCAAAATTTGAACATAACTCAAAATTAAAATAATACCATAATTATATTAATGAGTTTGAACTAATTCGTTCTGCTACGATACATAAAATAGATCATTTCCAATCACTAGAATATCGAAGCCCTAATGCACAAACATGCCCCTCATGTTTTGGCCCATGTAAAACCTTCGTGAGTGGATCCGCAACATTATGATCTGTATGAACTTTGTGAATACATATCTTTCCCTTTTCAACCTCATCCCTGATGTAGTTGAATCTTCGCTCAATGTGACGAGTCTTTTGATGAGCACGAGGTTCCTTGATTTGAGCAATCGCACCCTCGTTGTCACAAAAGACCTCAAGAGGGTCCTGAATGGAAGGGACCACTCCTAAGTTATCGATGAATTTCTTCATCCATGCAGCTTCCTGCACTGCCAATGATGCGGCAATGTACTCTGGCTCTGTAGTGGATAATGCAACAACATCCTATTTTGAACTCTTCCAAGAGACCGCACCTCCATTTAACATGAAAACATAACCGGATTGTGATCGAGAATCATCTCGATCAGTTTGGAAGCTCGCATCCACGTAACCTTTTACAGCGAGTTCCTCCTCACCAGACCCATATATTAGAAACATATCCTTAGTCCTCCTAAGGTATTTCAATATACTTTTAACCGCAACCCAATGACTGTTTCCTGGGTTATTCTGGTATCTACTTGATGCGGGTGTGCTGGGCAATGTAACCAGCAACACAGCCAGCTCGAGCTCAAAAGATGTTACACCCGAATCAGGCCAAGCAATGGTCGTTTTGCCATCTATTTCGTATCATCTAAGTGTTTTTGGAGCTGGTTCAAGAAGCTCAGGGGTGACCCTACTTCAGTCCTTAAACTGAAGTAGTTATGTTTTCATGAATAAAGTTTTTGATAGTTGAAGGCAAGCCAGCAACGAAGAAGAACCAGCTAGCCGGATCAGCAAATGAGTTTAGTTCAGCCAGTAAAGCTTTAATTCACTTAGCCGGGTAACCAGCAAATCGAACCAGCAAAGTTATGCTTAGGCGAACCAGCTAGTTCAACCAGCTAAAGAATTTTAGTTCAATCAGCACACGAAACTCTAGTACAACCAGCACGCGATGCTATTTTCTGTCTGAATGGCCAACTTGCTGATACAATTCAAAGTTTACTTATGCTTTTCAATAAACCGGTTAGGTCATGTGCTTAACACGTGTGTGGCTGTTCTAGAAGAATGTTAGCTGTCCAAGGAAGACTCCCATTTATCATTGGATGCTTTTATCATGGGAAGGAGCACTAACAAATGGCAGGCTTTTTGCAGATTGTGTCCTTTATTCTTATTGGCTAATTTGTAATTGTTTGTCCTTTTTTGTCTCCATTTCCTTTTTATGTTTTTGTCTTATTTAGAAAATAGCTGTTAAGCTTCTACTATAAATAGAGAGTTCTTGTAATTGTAAAACTTGGTTAATGATTGAATGAAAAGTTTGATAGAGCTTATCTATTTACAAAATCTCTGTGTCTTTACGAATCTTTGATTCCGGTGGCTAAGAGTGGTTTCTTTATCAGTGTTTGTGGTGTTACTTTATCAAACATTGTGGTGAAATCCAAATCTTCATATCTGATATTATAGTTGTGGTGGAATCTTTATCAGCTGTAGTTGAAGATTTGGAGTGTTTCTAGATCTCTAATTGTGGTGGTATCTTTATCAATTAAGGGTTTAGATTCTCTATCCTTGTGTTCTTATTTCAGAGTTTTATACTCTGTTTTGGGGCTGTTACTGTTACCAATTGGGTGTTTAGTTTCAGATCTGTTGGGTGAAGAAAGCTTGTTCTAAACTGCGTTTTTAAAGTCATAATCACGCATCAAAGTGGTATCAGAGCTTAGGTTGTTCAAATCGAAGCTTTCTTATCATTTTTATTGTTGTTTCAGTTCATACTCTGTTTTAGAGCTGTTAAGCTTTATTTCAGATCTGGGTTTCTATTTGTTGCTAAAGGTTTATTTCAGATCTGATATTTGAAATGGCTGATATTCCAAGGAATATGACTCTTGAAGAAGCTCATAATCTTAGAAGGGATAGAGCTATTGAAGCTCTACAACATCAGATGGAAAGAATGGTTAACTTATTGGAAGATGGTGTTCCAAGAAGAAATAGAATTAGATCTGAAAATGGAGATACAACTATTGTGTCTCCTAGTACTGAATCTGAGGATGGTAGCCAATCTACTGATGGATCTCATGCTTCTTCACAAAGAAGAAGAAGGCATAGAAAAAAAGCTGATGATTTGAAAGATATCAAGATAGATCCACCTGATTTTGAAGGGTCCTCTAATCCTGAAGATTACTTTGAATGGGTTCAGGCCATGGATAGAATTATGGAGGTTAAAGGCTATGATGATAAAAAGGCCTTTAAAGTTGCTGTAATCAGATTGAAGAAGTATGCTTCAATGTGGTATGATAATCTAAAAAAAGAAAGGCAATATGAAGGAAAGAAGACCATCAAAACCTGGTCCAAGTTAAAAGAGTGTATGCAAAAGAGATTTGTTCCTCAAGCTTACAAACAAGATCTGTATATACAGATGAATATACTCAAGCAAGGCACCATGAATGTTGTTGATTACATCAGAGAGTTTGAGCAGCTCAAGATTCGTACAAATGTTAAAGAAGCTGAAGAACACACTATAGCAAGATTCGTTGGGGGCTTAAATGCTTCTATTGCTGATCAAGTTGAAATGCAGCCTCTATGGACTTTTGAGAGTGCTTGCAAGCTGGCTATTCAAGTAGAGAAACAAGCAAAGAAGAAAATTAATTTTAAGTCTTATTCCAAGCCAGCTGTGCTGCCTATGAAGGGTCAATCATCTATTGTAACGACCCGCACTTTTTCGATCGTTCTATACTTATAAGATTAATATTTACATAAATTAAACCTTACCAACATGATAAGCAATCCAAATTGTTGAGACTTATGTTTTTTAAATGAGTTCTACACAACGTTTGACCGTCTAGTTTGACCGATGATATCACGAACTATACAATATATGATAATTATACGTTTGTGTATATATATGTATATATACATATTTAACATGATCTAAGAATGTTTTAATATCTCATTTTGTATTAATAACAATAAGTTATAAGTATATTTTGAAACTACTAACTTAAGTTTTCAAAACGATAACTATACGTAATGTTTTTCGACGTAAATACTTATAACCTATAATACTTATACATGCATCGTATAGATATGTATTTTATCACTTTTAAAGGGCTTACATACATAAAACAATATAAGTATATTTACAAAAGATAGCTATATTTGAATCCTCGTTCCGTTTTCTCAAAGATTTCTATACGTATACCTAGGGTATATGTACCCGTATCATACGCAGCTTCTAGATGTATTTACTATTGGTATATACCAATAAAAATCTGCTCCTTAGCAGCCTTAAATGATTAAGAAACATGTGGAACCAACCATTTGTCAAGTAGCATGAATTATTTAGCAAGAAAACAAAGTTAGGTATCTTTTTTTTCCTTTATAACCTAAAAACGTTTTTATGCATGCACACCATTTCTTCACCCCATTTTCTCATACTTACACTTCCATTTCTCTCTCAAAATACTCTTAACTTCATACTTGATCATCTCCAAGCATTTTCCCCATCATTTAGCTTCAAAAACCTTACTTAATCACCATAAGAAAACCCTTACAAAAACACTTCAAGAATCCTTCCAAGAACACAAACTTACTTCCAATCTTTCATCCAATTCCATCACCCTTTTTGTTCTAGGTTCTTACTCCTCTTTTACAGCAACCTTGTCCAAGGAACTTGAGGTAGAATCTATGTTCATAACCTTATTCGATTCATATATATATAGCTATCTTATTTTGTGGTATAAAAATTTAACAACAAGAACATAGTTTGAAAGTTTTCAAACTTGTTTGCAAACTAAATAGATCCTTCTAACTTAACTTTTAAAATACTTCAATACCTGTAATATAACTTAAATATATGCTAACTTAACAAGGTAAAACTTGGTTTTTCAAAGAATACCTTAAAAACTGTTTTTACGACGTCGGAGTGTAACCGGGGACTGTTTTGGGTTGGATAATTAAAAACCATCTTAAACTTTGAATTGGAGGTTTATGTTCTGGAAAAATGATTTTTACTATGAATATGATAACACATAAAAATTTCATGATTTAATTCAAAGTATAAGTATTTTTAGAAAAATGGTCATTAAATGATATTTTGGTAACAAAAATGTTTAACTTCATAAGTTTCACTAAAGTGTCACCTATGCCGTGTGATTTTGAATACAAACTAAGGTAATTACAGTTCATAGTCTTAAAGAGGAACTCGATCCAAGGAGATGGCAAGTTGAATCAACGAAAACGGAGTTGTAACAAAGAAACTATGACCGAAACAAAATTGGTTATCCAAGACTAGTCTAACTTCGGGATTAATTGGGAAAAATTAAATAAATCACATCTTTCTAAGATAACATGATATTTTATACATATGTACTCATAATTCAATTTTATATGGTTCAGGATCACCCGTAAACAACACGAGAAGATTAATCATAAGATCCCATGTTTGTACGCAACACGTCATTTGACAACACCGGTACTTTATGTACGCAACACGTCATTTGACAACACCGGTACCGTGGGTCAAGATTAATCTCGACCAATACATATACGATGAGGGTTTTATTTATTTCATCGGGGGTTTATTAAACACTTAAAAATGAACCATTAAAATTGAATTACTAACATCGGACTGCTAACTACGGACTAAGGAATTATTAAAAGTATTAAAAGTATAACAAGTATATATGTGACGTTTGTTTAAAAAGAAAAGGTATTGATATATTATATATGGATAGGTTCGTGATATCAACCGGAAGACCAAGTCAAAATATATATATCTTCAAGACAACAGTGAGTATATAGTCCCACTTTTAAACTCTAAATATTTCGGGATGAGAATACATGTATTTTATGTTTTACATTATGGACACAAGTAACTGAAAAATATATTCTACGTTGAGTTGTACCACTGGCATACTTCCCTGTAGCTTGGTAACTAATATTTACAGCGGTATTGTAAACGCGAATCCTGTTGATAGATCTATCGGGCCTGACAACCCCAACCGGACTGGACGACCAGTATTCAACGGTTGCACAGTACTTCGTTTTGTGACTACACTTGGTGTGAAGACCCGTCCTAATCCATCCGGACGAAGTCCATATCGATTATAAACGATTCACAACAGTTGATTACATCGCGAGGTACTTGA
Source organism: Rutidosis leptorrhynchoides (assembly GCF_046630445.1). Lineage (NCBI taxonomy): Eukaryota > Viridiplantae > Streptophyta > Magnoliopsida > Asterales > Asteraceae > Rutidosis > Rutidosis leptorrhynchoides. The sequence goes on from NC_092340.1 coordinate 209,993,700, forward strand.
CCTCTATATGATACATTTTACAAACATTGCATTCGTTTTTGAAAAGACAAACTTTCATTACATCGAAAGTTGACAGGCATGCATACCATTTCATAATATATCCAACTATAATTGACTTGATAATAATCTTGATGAACTCGACGACTCGAATGCAACGTCTTTTGAAATATGCCATGAATGACTCCAAGTAATATCTATAAAATGAGCAAATACACAGCGGAAGATTTCTTTCGTACCTGAGAATAAACATGCTTTAAAGTGTCAACCAAAAGGTTGGTGAGTTCATTAGTTTAACTTAAACAATCGTTTCCATCATTTTAATAGACCACAAGATTTCAGATTTCCATTTCTCATAAACATACGTCCCATGCATAGAGACAAAAATATCATTCATATGGATTGAACACCTGGTAACCGACATTAACAATATGCATATATAAGAATATCCCCATCATTCCGGGATCCTCCTTCGGACATGATATAAATTTCGAAGTACTAAAACATCCGGTACTTTGGATGGGGCTTGTTGGGCCCGATAGATCTATCTTTAGGATTCGCGTCAATTAGGGTGTCTGTTCCCTAATTCTTAGATTACCAGACTTAATAAAAAGGGGCATATTCGACTTCGATAATCCAACCATAGAATGTAGTTTCACGTACTTGTGTCAATTTCGTAAAACAGTTATAAAAGTTGCGCATGTATTCTCAGCCCAAAAATATAAAGGGCAAAAAGGCAAATGAAACTCACGATACTGTATTTTGTAGTAAAAATACATATGACGTCATTGAACAATGCAGGGTTGGCCTCGGATTCACGAACCTATATCAATTGTGTATATATTAATACGTATAATGTAAGTTACAAAATTTCATTTATTAATATGTATTATTTATATATTATAGTTTTGTAGAATTTATTCTAACCTTTATTTTAAAACGTATACTTATATTATATTTTAAGTTATATTTTATATATATATATCGATTTTATGTATATATCTATAATGATTTACGTTTATATAAATAGTGACATTAATATATTTATATACATATATTTGTGGTTAGTATTGTATTTATGAAATTTTATTAGTTTGTTATGTGAATTATTAATACAATCCTAGTATATACCATAAGTATATATATAGTGTACAAAAGATTTATTTGTTAAAATAATAATTTAGATAATAATGATTTACTAATAATAATAATAATTTTATTAATAATGATAATACTAATAGCAAAAAAAATGAAAATGATAACTGTTAATGATACTAATAATAATAACTCTAAAATAATATTAATACTAATACCATACTTATGTTAATAATAAGGGTTCTAATATTTATAAAATGATAAATGATAATCATAATAATACTAGTAAATATTAATGATGATACTGATAAATATGATATTATTAATTGTAAATGTACTGATGATACTATTATTTATAAACCGGTACAAATTCTAATATTGATGATAATAATATATTTTTATTTCCTTCATAATAATAATAATGATAATCATAATCATAATCCTAATGATGATAAAATACTAAAATGATAAGTTTATTACTAATAATAATATTATTAATACCTATCATAATAATAATAGTAATGTCTATAATACTTTCAAATATGATAACAAGTATGATACTAATAATAACAATAACAATAACAATCAAAACAATCACAATAATAATAATAATACTAATAATAATTAATATATAATAACAATAAAAAAATTAGAAAAGAAAACTACCTCACATGAAAAGAGTTTCAAAAAAAAAAAGAAACTACCGTCCTCTGGACTCGATCTCGTGACCACATGCTCACACGCAAACACTCTCGACCATCCCACCAATTCTGATTCTCTGTACTAATATCGAATTTAAATTTTATATATAAACTGTTTTTCTTCTATTCCTCTTCTTCTCCACAAGTCTCATGGATTCAACAAAACATCAATAACCAAAAAAAAAATAAAAAATCGGGGTTCCCTTTAAAGCTTCAAAACATTACAGAAAAAAAAATAATTTGGGTTCTAAAATAAAAAAAAAAAACACTAAGGCCTACTGCAGCGTCGGTTCTTGGAACAAAACAAAAAAAATTGATTTCGTAATAGATAACATTATAGATAATGTTTATAACACGAAATAGTTTTCTAAACATGTATAAAAACTACTGGAATCGTCAATTTGATCAGAAACATATACACGAACGCGAATTTGTCTCAAGAACAATTGTTGACTTTTTTTAAACTAAACTTTGACTTCAAAATTCAAGATCGATATAAAGATTTGAGAGTTGAGATTTTGCAGATAGATTCAAAGAAAGATTTCTAACCTTTCTGCATTTTTAGATTTTGAAACTTTATTCGAAATTGAATTAAGAGAAAAAAAAATTGGAGCGTGCAGAGAAGAAGAAAACAAAAATATCGCTGTGCTCTTTAATCCCATTGGATTTCCTTTTTATTTGATTTGCAATTATACATAATCATGTTGTAATAATAGAGATCGGTTGATAAAAAATGGAGAAAATGTCAACACAGGTTCACGAGTTGGGAGCAGGAAAGAAACAAAAAAAATAATAATAATAGAGATAAAGGATACAGAGGTCAAGCGTATAATATAGATCCCTACTGCTTTTTTTTAATTAATAATAATAATATATAATAACAATACTATTAATATCTAATAATATTAATAAAATTAATAATAATGATAAATATAATATTAATGATAATAATAATTGTAAAAATGATAATAATAATAATAATAATAATACCATACTAATTATGATAATATTAATATTTTATCGATAATAATAATATTAGTAATAATAATCTAATTTATACATCCAATTTCATCTTTATATGATATAAAGTGATATTATGAATACAAATATTGATATTTGACGATACAAATAACATTACTACAACAACTATATTTGTATTTAAATTTAATTTATTAATATCATCTATTATTATGTAATATTTAATAATTATGTAATATGTATTGTAACATATACTGAATATTATATATTTATGCATTTTAATATAAATATATTATAATATTTATTTACATACTAATTATATTATACTTATGTATGTAATTATGAAAAATATAAATGTTTTATATATGTAAGTATTATATATATTTATTAAAATAGTACATTATTTCATCATAGATATATTATAAATTTCTACATATACATAATATAATAATTATGTATAAAATCATATATATATATATATATATATATATATATATATATATATATATAGTTATATTTATGTATATATGTATACTACCATATATATAAAATCATGTTTTAAATGTTGAGTAGATGATTAATTATGTATATTAAACAATTAACTACAAAGTATAACATTGTACATTTAATATTTTGATAACGTTGGTAAAATATGTTTGAATCATTTATATACAATATACTATATATATTCAAAATGAAAATCTTTAGTTATTAAATGTTATCTTTTATAATAACAAAATTACTTAATAGTTCATTAATACTAATATAATTAGTTTTATATATAATTATTTATATTTACATTCTTAGTTACAATTAAAGGTTCGTGAATCGTCGGAAATAGTTAAAGGTCAAATGTTATCATGAAATAGTTCAAACATAATGAGACTCGGTTTAATAGACTTTGCTTATCGAGTCGAATCATATAAGATTATGTTTAAATTTGGTCGGAAATTCCCGGGTCATCACAGTACCTACCCGTTAAAGAAATTTCGTCCCGAAATTTGAGTGAGGTCGTCATAGCTAACAATAAATATGTTTTCCTGACGAATATGAGTTGATAACTTGAGTTTTATCATCATTGAGTAATATGGATAAAAATAATTCGATTATTCGAAGAGTGCGAATGAAGCTATTCACAAAAGGATGAAATGAGAAACAAAGATTTGTTTTTAACTTTTGACGTAGTCAGGTTTGAATTTAGAAAATAAGGCGCGTCTTAACTTTTGACATTGCCTTGGTTGAATTCCGGAATTTAAGGAATTTAAAGAAAATCTTGAAGATCTATAAAATCTGATTCTTCGGGATTTATGAAAATTAAGATCTCTTTAATTAAATACGGTGATCTGCCCCGATTACTACGTCTGATATTTCCAGTATAAATTAAGCTCTTCCTTTCCATTATTCTCACCATTCTTATACTTTCTTTCTTAGTTCATACATCCAAAAGATTCTGAAAATGATTAATCCAGTTTTGATCCTTGTCCTCATCCTTACTATCGCAACAATCATTCTCCTTTTCCAACTTCCACCAGAGGAATCTGCTTTCTTCTACTTCGCCCTCGGGATTATAATGTTTTTAATTCTCCCGTGTCTTTATGTTGCGATAAACATTGATATACACGGTTTGTAATTTATGTGTTGTTATCGGACTTTATATTCTCCCTTATATTTCAAAGCTCTATGCTTTTGTTTTCTCTTCCCGACTTCAAGTCAAGCGAATAATGGTCCAGAATTTATAGATATAGAGTTTCGAATGATTATAATGTTCTAAGCATGAAGGAACGTGATAGCACGATTTGATTTTCAAATTTATCAACATCACGGAAGATAGAACCATCAAGAATACATTTTCTTGATTTGTTACGGAGTTAAGTAGGATGAAAGAGTTATGTAACATGGCACATGATGACGTTATGATCTGTGAATCATCACGTTTCATTTAGAAACTCAGCATGACTTACTGTAATATAATCACGTTGATCAAGTGTCATTATATTATACTAACTCATGCATTAGTTCCCATCATTACTACAATAACATTCATATTTTAAGCTTGAAAATTTACAGAATATAGAAACTAACAGTTTCTATATGATGTAATACTGATAGCACGAAAAGATTAATGATTTCAGATAAGAATAGTTATAAAAATATCTCCAGAAATATGGAGGATATTTATAATGAAAGGTACGATAATATCTCAGAATATCTAAGATCATAGGATGATAGAAACTATTGTCTGCAAGGGTTTAGAGTAAGGAGCAAGTTATTCACTATAGACTTTAGCAGACATTGAATTATTTGGATTCTTTGAAGTCAAACTTATTCTTTGTGATTTATCCACGGCTTTCTTCATAGTTTCGCATAATCTGCTTTTCGGCACTATATTTTCTATTGAATGTTTCCAATATATTGATACACAGGAAGCACGAAGAGGTATATAATTTCGGACGAGAATATTTATGAAAATATCCTCAGAAATATCAAAGATATTGATGATGATATTTTGGAATTTCTAAGTTCGACGGTTGATGGAGAAAGATTTTCCGCAAGATTTTAACATGACTTCGGAGCAAGATATTCTCTAAAGATTTCAACGGATCCAGAATTACCTGAATCCTTTGAATATAGGATTTGGTCCTTGTATTTGTCCTTGGTCTCCTTCATGGGTAACTCAATCTGTTTTTCAATACCCAATTTTCTATCGAGCGTTCCTAACACTCCTTTCTTTATCATCAAACTTTTGTCCGTTTAGACCATCTACCATTTTTCTGTTTCCTCTGCATTTAATGCTATGATATCTGAATCATCGGTTATTAATCCGAGGTGGTTTCAGGAGAATTGTGTTTTTAGATGATTAAACGCTGATGGTAATATGATGGAATATGAAAGGTTACCTGGTAACAATAAAAGAGCACGCGTATATATAAACGTTATAATAAGGTTGTTTCGTACGAAAAGTCGAAGTTGACTTGTTGGAGCTGTGACAAAATTGGCTAATTTTGAAAAGGGATCGCAAAGTTGTTTTTGTTAATAAATGCCAAAGGATCTGACGCGGCTACGTGTTGAACTTTTACACAATTGCCGAGAGTTTCTCAGGTGCATAACTATATGCATAAATCTTTCCTTCCGTAGATAAAGTGCGGTTGATTCATCCTATCGATTGAGGTGTTTTCAAGAATCATGAAAGGTTTGAACGCAGAATGTAATCGTGAAGATACAAATGAGGTTTAAGACGAAATCAAGTGGCAAACTTGAAGAATTGTTTAGTTTCATATGTTATATTCAATATTTTAATTCATTTTAATTGTCCAATGTTATTAGTCCACAGTTGACAGTGCAATCATTCATATATAGTTTAATATATAATATTTGAATTAATTAATACGTATCGTGACCCGTGTACATGTCTCAGACTCGATCACAACTCAAAGTATATATATTATTATAGAATCAACCTCAACCCTGTATAGAGAACTCGATCATTACTGCATATAGAGTGTCTATGGTGATTCCAAATAATATATATAGATGTGTCGATATGATATGTCAAAACCTTGTATACGTGTCCCGATATTTAAAGTGCGTAAAATAAATAACAGAAATTAAATGACGATAAATAAAGTGCGTAAAGTAAATAACAGAAATTAAATGACAATAAATAAAATTGCGAGAATATAAATTGCGATAAAATAAATTGCGATAAATAAATTGCGATAAATAAATTGCGATAAATAAAATGTAATACGGAATTAACAGTTAGCTAGGAACAGTTAGCTAGGATTTTGTTAGCGTGGTTTCTTAATAAAATTTAATATTGTTAATTAGTCTGTTTCTAATCAATTTTTATTGTGTCCATTATTTCTTCATTATGCCACTTGTTGGATTCTGATAGGTCAAAATTCAAATATGAAATTGAATTTGAATAAAAATAGTTATTCTTTGGTGAACGGATAAGTATCCCGGTGGTTGTAAATAGGATAGTGAATAACTGTTGAATCAGATTCGAAGAATATACAGTGTAACTTATTAATGTGAAATTTAAATATTCCTCGGGTATTACCTACCCGTTAAAATATTTTTATTATTAACAGTTTGTACAAAAGAATTTTTAATTACAATCTTTATGAAAACATATATACATATATATTTTCTTCAGATGTAATCATGAATTTAATGAGTTAACATGATATTAAACTCATTTAGTTTTCAGTTGGAACTAGAATAAATAATCTCTAAAACATTAGAGATTACATAATCACCATGTCGAACGAAGATAACTGATGTAGAATGTCATGTAGAATGATGATTATACTCGAGGTATAGATTGAGATGTTGAGGCATGTGATATTGAAATTTGGGTTGTTGGTGGTACTGTTGGTGCCGGTGATTTGGATGAAGCTGGTACGTTTTGCACCATATTTTCCAAGACTACAACTTATGCGCGAAGTTCGTTAACTTCTTCTATTACACCGGGATGATTGTCGGTTCGGACGAGCGGATGAATGAGGTTTAGAATCTGAGATAGTATATGATCGTGATGAGATACTTTGGAAATGAGAGAGAAAATGGTGTCTCGAACAGGTTCGCCGGTAAACGTTTTAGGTTCATTGTCAAGAGGTGAATTTGGTTAGTGGAAATGATCGCCTTCTTCGCGTTTCCATTGATTAAGTCGACTACGAACCCATCTCCAATTCATTCAGAATAGATGATGGCTAATTGATCGATTCATTCCGGTTACTCTGCTTTCGGAGCTCGAGTGGAAATCCATATCGAAATAGCTGTCGGAATAACTATCGAAATAGCTATCGAAATCTGATGGACTCGAACTGGTTGAGGGATTCATCTCGTACGATCAGATGAAGGATTTTCGATAAGAAATAGATTATAGGATGTAGATTAGTACCCTGCAATACATAATTTACATAAGCATATATAATACTAAAATCCCATAAGCTATGGAGGAATCTACGGAAGCTGTCAGGCAAAGGTAACAATAACAGATACGCTAAGATATGAATTTAACTATACACTGTCTATGCAATAAAGGCAGTAAGACGTGTCTTAGACTTTAAGGATGATAAGCAAATAATTTTTTGACACTAAATGATAAGCAAAACTTTTGACATGCAAACACGGTCGAAGTCCAGACTCATTAATGCATTCTAACGACTATCAGTTAGACTCACTAATGCAAGACCTGGTTCGCTAAGACCACCGCTCTGATACCAACTGTGAAGACCCGTCCTAATCCATCCGGACGAAGTCCATATCGATTATAAACGATTCACAACAGTTGATTACATCGCGAGGTACTTGACCTCTATATGATACATTTTACAAACATTGCATTCGTTTTTGAAAAGACAAACTTTCATTACATCGAAAGTTGACAGGCATGCATACCATTTCATAATATATCCAACTATAATTGACTTGATAATAATCTTGATGAACTCGACGACTCGAATGCAACGTCTTTTGAAATATGCCATGAATGACTCCAAGTAATATCTATAAAATGAGCAAATACACAGCGGAAGATTTCTTTCGTACCTGAGAATAAACATGCTTTAAAGTGTCAACCAAAAGGTTGGTGAGTTCATTAGTTTAACTTAAACAATCGTTTCCATCATTTTAATAGACCACAAGATTTCAGATTTCCATTTCTCATAAACATACGTCCCATGCATAGAGACAAAAATATCATTCATATGGATTGAACACCTGGTAACCGACATTAACAATATGCATATATAAGAATATCCCCATCATTCCGGGATCCTCCTTCGGACATGATATAAATTTCGAAGTACTAAAACATCCGGTACTTTGGATGGGGCTTGTTGGGCCCGATAGATCTATCTTTAGGATTCGCGTCAATTAGGGTGTCTGTTCCCTAATTCTTAGATTACCAGACTTAATAAAAAGGGGCATATTCGACTTCGATAATCCAACCATAGAATGTAGTTTCACGTACTTGTGTCAATTTCGTAAAACAGTTATAAAAGTTGCGCATGTATTCTCAGCCCAAAAATATAAAGGGCAAAAAGGCAAATGAAACTCACGATACTGTATTTTGTAGTAAAAATACATATGACGTCATTGAACAATGCAGGGTTGGCCTCGGATTCACGAACCTATATCAATTGTGTATATATTAATACGTATAATGTAAGTTACAAAATTTCATTTATTAATATGTATTATTTATATATTATAGTTTTGTAGAATTTATTCTAACCTTTATTTTAAAACGTATACTTATATTATATTTTAAGTTATATTTTATATATATATATCGATTTTATGTATATATCTATAATGATTTACGTTTATATAAATAGTGACATTAATATATTTATATACATATATTTGTGGTTAGTATTGTATTTATGAAATTTTATTAGTTTGTTATGTGAATTATTAATACAATCCTAGTATATACCATAAGTATATATATAGTGTACAAAAGATTTATTTGTTAAAATAATAATTTAGATAATAATGATTTACTAATAATAATAATAATTTTATTAATAATGATAATACTAATAGCAAAAAAAATGAAAATGATAACTGTTAATGATACTAATAATAATAACTCTAAAATAATATTAATACTAATACCATACTTATGTTAATAATAAGGGTTCTAATATTTATAAAATGATAAATGATAATCATAATAATACTAGTAAATATTAATGATGATACTGATAAATATGATATTATTAATTGTAAATGTACTGATGATACTATTATTTATAAACCGGTACAAATTCTAATATTGATGATAATAATATATTTTTATTTCCTTCATAATAATAATAATGATAATCATAATCATAATCCTAATGATGATAAAATACTAAAATGATAAGTTTATTACTAATAATAATATTATTAATACCTATCATAATAATAATAGTAATGTCTATAATACTTTCAAATATGATAACAAGTATGATACTAATAATAACAATAACAATAACAATCAAAACAATCACAATAATAATAATAATACTAATAATAATTAATATATAATAACAATAAAAAAATTAGAAAAGAAAACTACCTCACATGAAAAGAGTTTCAAAAAAAAAAAAGAAACTACCGTCCTCTGGACTCGATCTCGTGACCACATGCTCACACGCAAACACTCTCGACCATCCCACCAATTCTGATTCTCTGTACTAATATCGAATTTAAATTTTATATATAAACTGTTTTTCTTCTATTCCTCTTCTTCTCCACAAGTCTCATGGATTCAACAAAACATCAATAACCAAAAAAAAAATAAAAAATCGGGGTTCCCTTTAAAGCTTCAAAACATTACAGAAAAAAAAATAATTTGGGTTCTAAAATAAAAAAAAAAAACACTAAGGCCTACTGCAGCGTCGGTTCTTGGAACAAAACAAAAAAAATTGATTTCGTAATAGATAACATTATAGATAATGTTTATAACACGAAATAGTTTTCTAAACATGTATAAAAACTACTGGAATCGTCAATTTGATCAGAAACATATACACGAACGCGAATTTGTCTCAAGAACAATTGTTGACTTTTTTTAAACTAAACTTTGACTTCAAAATTCAAGATCGATATAAAGATTTGAGAGTTGAGATTTTGCAGATAGATTCAAAGAAAGATTTCTAACCTTTCTGCATTTTTAGATTTTGAAACTTTATTCGAAATTGAATTAAGAGAAAAAAAAATTGGAGCGTGCAGAGAAGAAGAAAACAAAAATATCGCTGTGCTCTTTAATCCCATTGGATTTCCTTTTTATTTGATTTGCAATTATACATAATCATGTTGTAATAATAGAGATCGGTTGATAAAAAATGGAGAAAATGTCAACACAGGTTCACGAGTTGGGAGCAGGAAAGAAACAAAAAAAATAATAATAATAGAGATAAAGGATACAGAGGTCAAGCGTATAATATAGATCCCTACTGCTTTTTTTTAATTAATAATAATAATATATAATAACAATACTATTAATATCTAATAATATTAATAAAATTAATAATAATGATAAATATAATATTAATGATAATAATAATTGTAAAAATGATAATAATAATAATAATAATAATACCATACTAATTATGATAATATTAATATTTTATCGATAATAATAATATTAGTAATAATAATCTAATTTATACATCCAATTTCATCTTTATATGATATAAAGTGATATTATGAATACAAATATTGATATTTGACGATACAAATAACATTACTACAACAACTATATTTGTATTTAAATTTAATTTATTAATATCATCTATTATTATGTAATATTTAATAATTATGTAATATGTATTGTAACATATACTGAATATTATATATTTATGCATTTTAATATAAATATATTATAATATTTATTTACATACTAATTATATTATACTTATGTATGTAATTATGAAAAATATAAATGTTTTATATATGTAAGTATTATATATATTTATTAAAATAGTACATTATTTCATCATAGATATATTATAAATTTCTACATATACATAATATAATAATTATGTATAAAATCATATATATATATATATATATATATATATATATATATATATATATATATATATAGTTATATTTATGTATATATGTATACTACCATATATATAAAATCATGTTTTAAATGTTGAGTAGATGATTAATTATGTATATTAAACAATTAACTACAAAGTATAACATTGTACATTTAATATTTTGATAACGTTGGTAAAATATGTTTGAATCATTTATATACAATATACTATATATATTCAAAATGAAAATCTTTAGTTATTAAATGTTATCTTTTATAATAACAAAATTACTTAATAGTTCATTAATACTAATATAATTAGTTTTATATATAATTATTTATATTTACATTCTTAGTTACAATTAAAGGTTCGTGAATCGTCGGAAATAGTTAAAGGTCAAATGTTATCATGAAATAGTTCAAACATAATGAGACTCGGTTTAATAGACTTTGCTTATCGAGTCGAATCATATAAGATTATGTTTAAATTTGGTCGGAAATTCCCGGGTCATCACACTTGGTACGGTGTAGTAAGATTTCATATTAAAGGGAATATGCGACGTGATTAATTGTTAAGTATGGTTACCAAGTGCTCAACCACTTAGAATATTTTTATTAAACTGTTTATATATGAAATCTTGTGGTCTATATATATATATTGCTGCCGGCATTAAACCTATATCTCACCAACTTTATGTTGACGTTTTAAACATGTTTATTCTCAGGTGATAATTAGAAGCTTCCGCTGCATTATGTTGAATTTGAGCAAGATCTTGCGTACGCATATATGTGTCAAAAACAAAACTGCATATCCAAGAACTTGTGTTGTAAAATATGCTAGAAATCGGGTTGTTATTATCATTTGCAAAGTTTGTAAGTCGAAGATTATCGCTAAACGATAATCATCTTTTTATTGTCTAAAGCTTGTAACAAAAATAAGAATTATGGTTTGTAATGTATAATATATGCAGTTTTTCTTTTAAAAATGTCGCATATAGAGGTCAATACCTCGCAATGAAATCATACGTTATCTAACACGTTCTTATGGTTAAGGACGGGTTGTGACATGTGGTATCAGAGCGTTGGTCTTAGTGAACCAGGTTTGCATTAGTGTGTCTAACCGAGAAGTTGTTAGGATACATTAGTAAGTCTGGACTTTGACCGGGTCTGATTTTGAAAACCATTGCTTATCATTGTTGGTTAAAATTTATATGCAAATATTATGTAGTACTAATGGGTTAGTTGTTATGTGATAGATGTCGGGCTCGAAACTTATTATCACATTCAGCGACTCCGAATCAGAATCTTCCGATGGTGTTCCAGTCATTAACCTATCCGATGACGAAAATGATATCTTTGGGGAAGACTCACAAATTCCGGAGGAACCAACTATAGAAAAATCGGAAAGTGAACCCGAGGAAGAAAGTGAACCCGAGGAAGAAATACTAGAAATTACGAAAGAAAAGTTCGATCAAGGAAAGAAACGAAAAGCCAATGAATTAGAAAATTCAAATCCCGAGTGTAGTGAGGATGTTGTGGCACCAACTCCACTAGACACTACCACCCCTATTCCCGCTATTCCTATTCGTGCTATCCCCGCATCCAGTTCCTCAGCCCCACCGCCAAAATATAGGCAGACAGCTAGGATAAGCGTTAGGCCATTCATTGGAACTAAACGTCCTAGAAAATAGACCAAACGATGCGCTGCCGTATTAAATCATGGGATCATATAATGTTTTGTATAATATTATTAGTGTGGTTTGCTTAATGTTTGATGTAAGATAAGCATATGTAAAATAGTGAAGTATGAAATGCAATAATTTTCCATGGTTAAGTATTATTTAGATTGTAGTAATTGGTTCTGTACTAAGCTATTAAGTATGAACATTAACGGGTAGGTACTACCCTAGATATAATTATAAAACGCTAATAAGAAGAAAAGGCTTTTATAATAATACCTGGTTCATATTATTAACAAGCTATAATGTACTATAAATACACACTACATCTATAATATTCCATGTGAATAATTATTTTCTTTCATTAGGAAATGGCGCGATTGAATCGAATGACGGAACAAGAAGTCGAGGAATTCATCAACCAGCGAGTCAACGACCGAATGTTATGGGTCGAAGCTGCAAGAGCTGCTGCAGTTAACCCAAATCCTCGTGTAGGATGCACCTACAAGACGTTTCAAGCTTGCAAGCCCTCATCATTCAGTGGAACGGAAGGGCCGATCGGTTTAACTCGGTGGATAGAGAAGATGGAGACGGTGTTTAAAATCAGTGGTTGTGATGAAAAAGACATGACCAAGTATGCATCGTGCACTTTACAAGATAGTGCACTCACGTGGTGGAAAAATTACGTGAAGGCTGTAGGAGGAGATGTAGCTTATGATACTCCATGGGAAGAATTCAAAACGATGTTAATCAACGAGTATTGTCCAAGGAACGAGGTTAGGAAGTTAGAAGATGAGTTACGAAGTTTGAAGGTTGTTGGTACTGAAATTACCAACTACAATCAGCGATTCATGGAATTAGTTTTGCTATGTCCTGAATTGGTTCCAACTGAAGCACGGAAGATTGAAATGTACAAAGATGGTTTGCCCTCAAAGGTTAAGGCAAACGTTACAGTATCAAAACCTAGGACAATTCATGAAGCTATAACCATGGCAAACGAGCTAATGGATCAGGTCATCTTGGATAAGAAAGCATTTACTACTGATGTGAAGGTATTGAGTAACAAAAGAAAGTGGAACGGAAATTATGATCGAGGTAACCAACAACAATCTTTTAAGAAACCAGAAACCACGAAAGGTGCGGGTAGTGGTTCAGGCTTTGGTTACAAAGGGCGAAGTCCTTTATGCAACCGTTGTCACAAACATCACTTTGGTTACTGTAGTGTGTTATGCACCAAGTGTAATCGACAGGGTCATCTTGCTGAAGATTGTAGGGCTCTCGTTACAAATACAACTGGTAACAAGACTCCTGCCACCAATGCAAATAGAACTGCTTTGGCTACCGTTACTTGTTTTGGGTGTGGAAAACAAGGTCACTATAAGAGCCAGTGCCCGAATCCAGAGAAGAATAATGGACCTGCACGTGGGAGAGCATTTGTTATTAATGCTAGAGAGGCATATGAGGATCCGGAGCTTGTTACGGGTACGTTTACCATTAATAACTTATCAGCATCTATTATATTTGATACTGGCGCCGATAGAAGTTATGTGTGTAGAAATTTTTACACTAAATTGAATTGTTCCTCTTTACCTCTAGATGCTAAGTACATGATTGAGTTAGCTAATGGTAAACTAATTAAAGCCGATAAAATTTGTCGTGATTGTGAAATAAATTTAGCCGGAGAAACGTTTAAAATCGACTTAATACCCGTAGAATTAGGAAGTTTTGATGTAATAGTCGGCATGGACTGGATGTCCAAAGTAGGAGTTGAAGTTGTGTGTGCCAAGAAGGCAATTCGCATTCCTTGTAAGGATAAAATGCCGGTGATGATTTATGGAGAGAAGGGTGATTCAAAGCTAAAACTCATTAGCTGTTTGAAAGCCAAGAAGTGTTTAGAAAAGGGATGTTATGCTATTTTAGCACATGTTAATAAAGTCGAAAAGAAAGAGAAGTGCATCAACGATGTGCCTGTGGCAAGAGATTTTCCTGAAGTTTTTCCGGAAGAATTGCCGGGATTACCTCCATTTAGATCTGTAGAATTTCAAATAGATTTAGTACCAGGAGCTGCACCAGTTGCTCGTGCTCCATATAGACTTGCACCGTCCGAGTTAAAAGAACTTCAAAGTCAGTTGAAAGAATTACTGGACCGTGGATTCATACGACCAAGTACTTCACCGTGGGGAGCTCCAATTTTATTTGTTAAGAAGAAAGATGGATCTTTTAGGATGTGTATAGATTATCGTGAATTAAATAAGTTAACTATCAAGAATCGGTATCCACTACCGAGAATTGATGACTTATTTGATCAATTGCAAGGATCATGTGTTTATTCGAAAATCGACCTAAGATCGGGTTATCATCAATTACGCGTCAAAGAAGAGGACATTCCGAAAACTGCTTTTCGGACACGTTATGGTCATTACGAATTTTTGGTTATGCCGTTTGGGTTGACAAATGCGCCAGCTGTATTCATGGACCTCATGAATCGAGTTTGTAGTCCGTATTTAGATAAGTTTGTTATCGTTTTCATTGATGATATTCTTATCTATTCCAAGAGTGAGCAAGAGCATGAAGAGCATTTAAGGTTGATATTAGAGTTGTTGAGAAAAGAACAACTATATGCTAAATTTTCTAAGTGTGCTTTCTGGTTGAAAGAAGTGCAATTTCTTGGCCACGTTGTTAGTAGTAAAGGAATTCAGGTTGATCCAGCAAAAACTGAAGCCATTGAAAAATGGGAGACTCCTAAGACACCAACGCAGATACGCCAATTTTTGGGTTTAGCCGGTTATTATAGAAGGTTTATTCAAGATTTTTCCCGAATAGCTAAGCCGTTGACAGCGTTAACGCAAAAAGGGAAGAAATATGAATGGACCTCGGAGCAGGAGAACGCATTTCAAATACTGAAGAAGAAGTTAACTACGGCGCCTATTTTATCGTTACCAGAAGGGAACGATGATTTTGAAATATATTGTGACGCTTCGCGACAAGGTTTTGGTTGTGTTCTTATGCAACGGAAGAAAGTGATTGCATACGCATCCCGACAATTGAAGATTCACGAGCGGAATTATACGACGCATGATCTAGAATTGGGAGCAGTCATGTTTGCACTGAAGATGTGGAGACACTACTTGTATGGGGTTAAATTCACTGTGTTTACTGATCATAAAATCCTTCAACATATTTTTGATCAGAAACAGCTGAACATGAGGCAACGTAGGTGGGTCGAGTTAATAAATGACTATGATTGTGAGATTCGTTATCATCCCGGGAAGGCGAACGTGGTGGCCGATGCTTTAAGCAGAAAGGAACGAGAACCAATTCGAGTACGAGCGATGAATATAAAAATTCGCATGAATCTCAACTCACAAATCAAAGAGGTTCAACAAGAAGCACTTAATAAAGAAAACATAAGAAAGGAAATAATGAAGAAGCATGAGAAGCAACTCGTTATACGGGAAGACGGAATTCGATATTTTGCAAACCGTATTTGGGTACCGAAGTTGGGTGGATTAAGGAAGTTGATATTGAACGAGGCACATAAGACAAGATACTCGATACATCCTGGAGTTGGAAAGATGTATCAAGATCTTAAAACACGTTATTGGTGGCCTAATTTAAAGACAGACGTTGCAACATATGTTGGGGAGTGTTTAACTTGTTCCAAAGTCAAAGCAGAACACCAAAAGCCGTCAGGGTTACTTCAACAACCAGAAATCCCAGAATGGAAATGGGATGGTATTACCATGGATTTCATCACGAAGTTACCTAAGACTGCCTGGGGATACGACACCATTTGGGTGATTGTTGATCGTCTCACCAAGTCTGCACATTTCTTGCCTATAAAGGAAACGGATAGAATGGAGAAACTATTACGATTGTATATAAAGGAAATTGTTTCAAGGTATGGAATACCTATTTCCATTATATCCGATCGTGATAGTAGATTTACCTCAAAGTTCTGGCAATCACTACAGGAGGCATGTGATAACCCGGAAATTTCCAACCAAATTTAAACTTTAATCTTTATATGTTTCCGACACGATAAGCAATATTTGTTAAGTTAAATTTCAAGAATTTTAAACTATGTTCATACATTCATTCAACCTCAACCAAGTTCCAACGATTCACGAACCATTAAATGAATATGATTATATATGTATATGTGTATATATATTATAACTTGAAACGTAAACAAAATATTAGATTAAATACTTTATATGATTGTATCTGTTTCAAAATGTTTATCAATGGAATTAGAAGATAAGATCAAATAATTGAATTATTAGATATATTGAATTATGATTACAAGTCTCTGTTGAAAGGCCCACGTTGATTTGAGAAATCTTTTCATTTTAACAATATTCGAAAAATGGTAAAGTGATTTATAAATATGAACAAATTGTCAATCATTGAGAACTAGACAAAGGATAGTGGAAGATTGAATCTCATAAAGACTCGATTGATCTATTTAGTTTCAAACGTACAAAAACGTTTTCAGTTTAAAAAGAACTTTATTATTAAAACGTATATAACTTTTATAAATATCTAGAACCACTTTTGACAACTCATTACTTAACTAGTATGATAAAGATAACGATATTTATATTTTATTTTATTAAATATATATAACGATTTAAATTAATATTATATATATTTATACGCGTATTATACGTACATAGTTTTATACTTTTACTATACTTAAACTTTACCTTTACTTTATTTTTACTTTACTTTAACTTTAATAATTCATACTTTAATAATTCACTTTAATAATTCACTTTAATAATTCACTTTAATAATTCATACTTTAATAATTCACTTTAATAATTCATACTTTAATAATTCACTTTAATAATTCATACTTTAATAATTCACTTTAATAATTCAAAAATCTATTATAAATAGAATTCAATAGGTTTCATTATTTCATAGAAACTTGAAAATAGTTTTCTCTAAACTCTCTCAATCGATTTACATATATATATTTACTCCGTATTATCTCAAGATATTATTAGTATACATAAAATATTACGACGGAGTGCTGTCCGAGTGATTTCGAAGTTGTTTTTTCGAGTGGGATAGGATTAAGGAAATTATGGGTTATAGCTATGGAGGTGATTGAGTATGTATAACGACCCTCATTTTTCCATTCTATATTTTTCCAATATTAAAAGCCCAAACAATATAATTAAAACTTAATGATTAAACTTTAATCAACAATTGTTAAGTGTTAAGAGTTAGAAAACATATTAATTAACTTTGTACAAAAATTGACAAGTTAATAAAAGATGAAAATAATAAACTGTTAGTCGACACTCACTGCTAATTAAAATTTATGCATTTATGTAATATTATAACTAATAACCTATAAGTAATAAATAAAAAGTGACATTTATATAAATAATAAAACAATTGGGAACTAAATATATACAAGTCATGAATTAGTAAAAAGAAAATAATACTTATCATGTAGTAAATGTAAAAATAATAATAATAATAATAGTAATAATAATGAGACTAAAAAAATATTACATCCTTATGTTGACTAAAAATAAAGTATAAACTAGTACATCCTTATGTTGACTAATTATAAACTAGTACCACCTATTGTTGACTAAAAATTATAAAACAAAATAAAATCATTAATTAGAACATCCTTATGTTGACTAACACTCTAATACTTGCACTATATAAACACCTAGTTTCTCATTCACAAATCACACCAAAATCCTCTCTCAAAAACAATCTCTCCCTCTCCCTCTCTTGTGGTATTCGGATCTTCAAGCTTGTTCTTCGTGTTCTTCAAGAATCTTCAAGGAGTTCTTCAAGATTTTCAAGGCTTTGATCTTCCATCTTCATCGTGTTCATCTTTTCTTTGTTAATTATCTTGAATCTTCAAAGGTATAACATAAACCCTAAACTATTTACATTAACTTTGATCTTTGATAATTCATATTCATATTATAAACTTGTTATTCATAAGTATATACATAAACACACCTAGATTTATATATACATATATACATGTAAAAAAAATATTTTTATATATATATATATATACATATATATACGAATTATATATACATATACATATTAAAACCTTAAACCCTAATTACACCTAAACTATAATTCTTAAACCCTAATTAATTAAACTCTAAACATTTATGAAACCCTAGGACATTAATTACTAAACCCTAGTTATTAATTACTACTTTAATTAACTAACCCTAATTAACGAAACCCTAATACTACTTATACTAGTACTTAACATGTATACACTATTACTATTACTAGCACCTATAACCTACTAATTATATTGTAGCATAAAAACATTTTGGGATATGTATTAGAGATGTATAGATCTTCGAACTTTCTTGACGAATGGTTTCTACGAGATTCTAGGCAGAGGGTTTGGATTTCCGATTTAAAGGGTCCTATGGCTCAAGCCCCTAGATCTAAATTAGCCATTCGAAGGGAAAGGGGTGATTGGAAGCTTATCTAATACGGCAAGTATTCTAAAATGGAAACACTCATAAAAGTAGAAACTCTCTAGTCATAGAAACTTAGTAAAATAAGAAACTTTCTAAAAATAGAAACTTTATAAAAATAGTAACTTACTAGGAATAGAAACTTAGTAAAACAAACTATACTTAAACACATACTTAAACTTAAACATGGGCAAAACACTTAACTACTCTTAAATCTCAATAGGTTGACTTTCCTGCTCACTCGTTCAACTCTTTATTCTGAGGAATAACTCTCTCTCTACTTACTAAGGTGAATTTCATAGCCCCACTTTTTACTATTTCATTACTGTTTTGAAACTATGGGGTGAGACACATGCTTGCTTTTAAATTTTTAACATGCAATATTTTAATAATTGTTTTACAATATTTATATACGTGAATTCATAGCCCCACTTTTTACTGTTTCATAACTGTTTTATAACTTTTGGGGTGAGAATACATGCACAACTTTTATAACTGTTTTACACGTATTAACTATTAAACTGTGATATGTTGGGCTATGACCAGCTAGCCCCCAACCGATAAGTATAAACGATAACTTGTTACGGGGTAAACTTGAAAGTCTAGTCTAAATATCAGTACTTACACGTATCTACTATTAAACTGTGATATGTTGGGCTATGACCAGCAAGCCCCCAACCGACAAGTATAAACGATAACTTGACACGGGGTAAACTTGAAAGTCTAGTTTAAATATCAGTACCAACTGTTAAAACTATGCTATACCCGGCTATGTCCGACTAAGTCCCTACAGTGATATTTTTAAGTGCTGCGGCATGCTTATTTATTGGGGGTAGGCCTATCGGGAGTAACGTCCCCGATACATTTGACTCAGTCTTTGTATTACTTGATAATGAAATTTAAACCGACAAGGACAGACACAACTTGTCATGGGGCAAACTTGAACGTTTAGTCTAAATATCACGCACTGGCATAACTTTTGGATCTGCGAGATCTACTTTTTGATCCTGCGGGAGATCAACTTTACAACTAAATCTTGTGGTCTAAAAACAACGATAACTACTTTTGTTAAACCTATGAACTTCACTCAACCTTTTTGGTTGACACTTTAGCATGTTTTGTCTCAGGTGCTGTTTGATTCAAGCTTTCTTATCTACTACTTATGTGATGCTACTTGGACTTAGGATCAAGAGATATCGCATTTATTACTTCTGCATATGAACAATTACTTTATCGTTATTTCCATTATTGTAACGACATTTCATTTTCCGCTGCGTACTCAATAAAGTTAAATTTTCTCATTTAGTATTGTTCTCGTATTATAATATGTTGGTTTATTTGATATTAGTAACGTTTCTTCCAGACCCTATTGGGAGGACGTTACAGATTGGTATCAGAGCATAACCAGGCTGTTATAGAGAACCAGGATTGAATTTTTATGTGTGCCTTACTTGTTAGCTAGGGTGCCTTAGCAATCTAGGAAACTATAACCTTTCCTGCCTTAGACTTTAAAGCACTTAGGATTGCCTTGTAATCTTAAAACATATGCTTTACAATCTTATATTAAAACTGATCAAAAATCTCCTTCCTAATGTTAGGATGTCTGATTCTTACCAAGCGACCAAAATGAATCTTTTCAAGCCAACCGAAAAAGATACTGAAAGGTCTTCCACTGAAAGACCAGTCTAAAGTCCACCTTATGGCTTTGGTGGTCCACTCTCACCAAACTATTGTCCGGATACTTTACCTAATTCTTCCAGTTACCACCTGACTCCAAGATCGGAAAGTAAAGGGAAACGCCCTGCTAATTTCAAAGAAGATGGCCCGTCAAAGAAAAGATCCCGATCCCCTTCCTACGATGAAGTTGATGCCAAGTACGAACTCATGAATCTGCGAAAAACTCCCGATGACCTAATTCGCCATATTGCAAGGATCGATGTTCAAATGAAGGAAAAAGACCTAGCGATCAAGAAGCTCATGGAGGAAAATGCTGAACTAAAGAAAGAGATAAAGTTGGTGAAGTATGAAGGTGATAGAAATACCCGATGGGGAAAGCAATCTCTCTCCTACCTAAGAGAAGATGTTGACCTTAGATTGAAGATGGAGGAAAACCGCGTGAATAATCAACTTTCTATAAGGGACCACAAGTACCATGTAATCAACAATGAAGTTTCTAATCTTTATGATAATCTCGAGTTCCTGCATGAGAAACAAAAGGCGAAGAATGAGAAAGTTGAGAAGTTTATGAAGAAGGTTGAGGACGAGAAGAAGGAATATGAAGACTACTTCAATCTTAATATTTCCTAGTTATCTTTCCAAATTCTTATCCATGTAAAGGCTATGCCTTAACTATTCCTATTTTCAACTCGTGTAATAAAGGCTTATTTAATGCCTCGTTCTTAATAAAATAAAGTGTTTTGTTAATATCATATTCATCTTTATCTCGCTTAAATTTTTTTCAAACTTATGACCTATCAGATTTATCAAACTTCTATACACCCTTATGTAGTGAAGAATCATGGTTCACCCAACTACACCAACTCTTACCACGATGTCTGACTACGTCCATTTCCTAACTTTCACGACTTCTATAACTTTCAAAGATATGAAGGTTGACCAAGTCTATAAAGACTGCAACTTAAAACTAGACAAGTTCGTAACTGTTTTCATGGATGACATTTTGATCTACTCCAAGAGTGAGAAGGAACATGAGCAACATTTGAAAATTCATTCTTGAACTCTTAAGAAAAAAGAACAACTCTACGCAAACTTTTCCAAGTGCAAGTTTTGGCTTAAAATCGACATGTTGTCGATCGAGCTAAGATTACTGCTATCCTTAACACACTATAAATCATCATTGATCACATATCCTGACCTTATAGAGTAATATTGAAATGGAAATATGAATTAGTGAAATATAATGACGGTGGCCAACGTGATTATATTCTAGTAATTCATAGAGATATTCCAATATCATGATATATGGAATAAAAAGTGAATCAAGGAAAAAAAAAATTCTCAAACTATCTGTTCAAAAACCCAAATGCAAGGGCATTAAGGGTGAAAAATGATCATCTCAATATTTGTAGATATATGAAAATCTATCTCATACTAATTTATCTTTCATATACCACAAAGGATGTGAATAATCGAACCTTGAGATTTTACGTTCATTATCCTAAATGAATACCTCCTGATCATTGATACTTAATTATCGCTTGTTATATCCAAATCCTCTCTATTAATACACTTTTGGTGTAAATTTATATATGACATTCAAAAATCCATTTGAACCCTCAAACGTCGATATTACAAACAACATGTCCAATATTACATTATCTATGTCAAGATGACGAATATCTCATATGCATAACCTTTTGAAGAAGGGAACCTCCATACGTGTATCGTTTTGACTATTATAGTCAAGAAACTTTTGCACTCGTGCATCTACTTATAATAGACTACTTGGCACCATGCAAGTAATGGTGTCATACTCAAACAATAATCGATCATTGTCAACTCGAAAATCAAAGGTGAAATACACTATCTCAAGTTGTGGCTGGAGCTAACCTCATCACATACTACTGTAACAACTGAAATGATTCCATCATACTTTAACGTATCCTCCTCTCAGACCAACTAAGGCTAAATTCAGACGATCATTACATAGTTGATAGAGTCTATAGCATTTGTTTATACTTATCTCTACGACTGCCAGATTATTTATGCCAAGATCTCGAACTCTCACTATCACTCGAACAATTCAAAGTTTGCAAATCTTATTTGATGTTCCTTCATACATAACTCTAAATTCGAGGGATTTACTCAATTGATGATAATCACATTATCATCCTTCTTACTTCAACGCTAACATTCCGAGTCCAAAGACTCACGCCCTGATAAAAGCCAATTCATTAGTTTTCACTACCTCGAAACAATTATTACACAATTATCTCCGGAATTTTAAAATCTTCAATCAATTTTTCTCAAACAGATAAACTCTTAAATACAAGTACCCTGTTTTCCAAAGATTTCTTACACGAGTCTTTATTTTCAAAATATCTTGGAATTTATTAAAAAAAAATGATTTTTCACTTATGCGATTTATAAAATCTTATACATAAATTTAACTTTACGTACTTTGACTAGTACTATTAAATAAATACTTTCGCTTCTACAAATTTTCACTTTGATTAAATCGAAATTACTTTACAAATTTTACGAAACCCTAGTTTTACTATGGACATCATTTCGTCACCTTCTCTAAAAATTACTTTCACTAACTATAAAAAAAAACTTTCGCATTTTTATCAATTTACCTTTGTTTTATCAAATTAAACATTCTTTTAATCAACTCCTTTTCGTATTGGTCAAATTATTTCACGTAAATAGTACGTGATGTACATAACTCAAGTCTTACTAATAGCTCCGCTTCGTTTATATTGTTATATCGAATGTCACAACTTTTCAAAAATTACTTTGGCTCATTATTAAAACTTTCGTATTTCTCTCCAATGCGTTTGGATCACCTTTATTCTCATTCTCCGTGTAAGAACGAGATTTACCTCTTTACGTACGTCATCTCTTCATTTCTATGCTAATCATTAAGAAGATCCTACTTCCGGTATCTCACGGCTAAACCACAACACCCTCGTAAACATCAGTACTACGATCTTTTGAACAAGAAAGCAGAGGTTCCTTCATGATAGAAACAATATCTTATAAACAATGATTCACCTTTATTCGAATTCGCGTTTAAACTCATAAGTAAATAATAGACCGACCCGCCATTGGTGCGAAAATACTTTTCTAACTCTGAAGGAGTTACCTTAAACATTTATGAAGATACTCTACACATTTCTTCCTTCTTGGATTACAACTAGATGTTATTCTAGTCAAGTCTAGATCTATGATTCGACATGAAGCTGAAATCATAAATCTTGAAGCTACATTCTGAAACTATTTCTAAAGACAAGTTCTCATGAATACTGAACGATGTCTTTCATTTAATCACTCGTATTATCCTGAGGTCAATGAATCCTCAACTAATGTCTCATTTATCTATTAGACATCTCTTGAAAACTAAAGGTATCATGGTTACTTTTCGCAACTTGAAGCTGGTACTATCCCTAACAAGCACCAGCCATACACCAAACTACGTAACTGAAATCTTTACGTACTCTACTCTATTTTATCTGCCCTACTATTGCAGCAGAAACACTCAAAATCTTAATGAGCTCAACGATACATTTCATGCTGATATAGCATCATCTTTCCTTTTAAAGGAAAACTAGTCAAACGACACTCTTGTTATTCCTTGTAAAATCTCCGCACTTAATGCACTTTGTAAACGACCTAATAAGGTTAAGGATCATGAGATCAAACGTGTAAACAAAACAATATACTTATTGTTAACACTCATTGGAATTCACGAAAGGGCCCTGATTGTACTAGGGAACGTGAAAATCAAACTCTATTAAAATTACGTTGGGATTCGCGTAGCAGCCCCTAACATACATGGGAATGTGAAGAACAAACGATACGGAAATACCTCTATCTCTTCTCAACTACTGATGCAAACGAGAGCTTTACCTAAAACTTCGGGACGAAGTTTCTAATAACGGGGAGGTACTATAACGACCCTCATTTTTCCATTCTATATTTTTCCAATATTAAAAGCCCAAACAATATAATTAAAACTTAATGATTAAACTTTAATCAACAATTGTTAAGTGTTAAGAGTTAGAAAACATATTAATTAACTTTGTACAAAAATTGACAAGTTAATAAAAGATGAAAATAATAAACTGTTAGTCGACACTCACTGCTAATTAAAATTTATGCATTTATGTAATATTATAACTAATAACCTATAAGTAATAAATAAAAAGTGACATTTATATAAATAATAAAACAATTGGGAACTAAATATATACAAGTCATGAATTAGTAAAAAGAAAATAATACTTATCATGTAGTAAATGTAAAAATAATAATAATAATAATAGTAATAATAATGAGACTAAAAAAATATTACATCCTTATGTTGACTAAAAATAAAGTATAAACTAGTACATCCTTATGTTGACTAATTATAAACTAGTACCACCTATTGTTGACTAAAAATTATAAAACAAAATAAAATCATTAATTAGAACATCCTTATGTTGACTAACACTCTAATACTTGCACTATATAAACACCTAGTTTCTCATTCACAAATCACACCAAAATCCTCTCTCAAAAACAATCTCTCCCTCTCCCTCTCTTGTGGTATTCGGATCTTCAAGCTTGTTCTTCGTGTTCTTCAAGAATCTTCAAGGAGTTCTTCAAGATTTTCAAGGCTTTGATCTTCCATCTTCATCGTGTTCATCTTTTCTTTGTTAATTATCTTGAATCTTCAAAGGTATAACATAAACCCTAAACTATTTACATTAACTTTGATCTTTGATAATTCATATTCATATTATAAACTTGTTATTCATAAGTATATACATAAACACACCTAGATTTATATATACATATATACATGTAAAAAAAATATTTTTATATATATATATATATACATATATATACGAATTATATATACATATACATATTAAAACCTTAAACCCTAATTACACCTAAACTATAATTCTTAAACCCTAATTAATTAAACTCTAAACATTTATGAAACCCTAGGACATTAATTACTAAACCCTAGTTATTAATTACTACTTTAATTAACTAACCCTAATTAATGAAACCCTAATACTACTTATACTAGTACTTAACATGTATACACTATTACTATTACTAGCACCTATAACCTACTAATTATATTGTAGCATAAAAACATTTTGGGATATGTATTAGAGATGTATAGATCTTCGAACTTTCTTGACGAATGGTTTCTACGAGATTCTAGGCAGAGGGTTTGGATTTCCGATTTAAAGGGTCCTATGGCTCAAGCCCCTAGATCTAAATTAGCCATTCGAAGGGAAAGGGGTGATTGGAAGCTTATCTAATACGGCAAGTATTCTAAAATGGAAACACTCATAAAAGTAGAAACTCTCTAGTCATAGAAACTTAGTAAAATAAGAAACTTTCTAAAAATAGAAACTTTATAAAAATAGTAACTTACTAGGAATAGAAACTTAGTAAAACAAACTATACTTAAACACATACTTAAACTTAAACATGGGCAAAACACTTAACTACTCTTAAATCTCAATAGGTTGACTTTCCTGCTCACTCGTTCAACTCTTTATTCTGAGGAATAACTCTCTCTCTACTTACTAAGGTGAATTTCATAGCCCCACTTTTTACTATTTCATTACTGTTTTGAAACTATGGGGTGAGACACATGCTTGCTTTTAAATTTTTAACATGCAATATTTTAATAATTGTTTTACAATATTTATATACGTGAATTCATAGCCCCACTTTTTACTGTTTCATAACTGTTTTATAACTTTTGGGGTGAGAATACATGCACAACTTTTATAACTGTTTTACACGTATTAACTATTAAACTGTGATATGTTGGGCTATGACCAGCTAGCCCCCAACCGATAAGTATAAACGATAACTTGTTACGGGGTAAACTTGAAAGTCTAGTCTAAATATCAGTACTTACACGTATCTACTATTAAACTGTGATATGTTGGGCTATGACCAGCAAGCCCCCAACCGACAAGTATAAACGATAACTTGACACGGGGTAAACTTGAAAGTCTAGTTTAAATATCAGTACCAACTGTTAAAACTATGCTATACCCGGCTATGTCCGACTAAGTCCCTACAGTGATATTTTTAAGTGCTGCGGCATGCTTATTTATTGGGGGTAGGCCTATCGGGAGTAACGTCCCCGATACATTTGACTCAGTCTTTGTATTACTTGATAATGAAATTTAAACCGACAAGGACAGACACAACTTGTCATGGGGCAAACTTGAACGTTTAGTCTAAATATCACGCACTGGCATAACTTTTGGATCTGCGAGATCTACTTTTTGATCCTGCGGGAGATCAACTTTACAACTAAATCTTGTGGTCTAAAAACAACGATAACTACTTTTGTTAAACCTATGAACTTCACTCAACCTTTTTGGTTGACACTTTAGCATGTTTTGTCTCAGGTGCTGTTTGATTCAAGCTTTCTTATCTACTACTTATGTGATGCTACTTGGACTTAGGATCAAGAGATATCGCATTTATTACTTCTGCATATGAACAATTACTTTATCGTTATTTCCATTATTGTAACGACATTTCATTTTCCGCTGCGTACTCAATAAAGTTAAATTTTCTCATTTAGTATTGTTCTCGTATTATAATATGTTGGTTTATTTGATATTAGTAACGTTTCTTCCAGACCCTATTGGGAGGACGTTACAGTATGGTTCATGGGTATGCTCGTGAGGTCAATATAGTGTTTATCATCTCCGTTGCGTTTACGTACCTTTCCTGCAATATTGAATCTCAATATTGATATGTGAGTACTCATAATTTAATTTTTACATACTAATAGTGTATCCCTGACTAGTGCTCGAGTATATAGGATTATGCATGCTTGTACTTTTGATAATGCCATTAGATAGGTTATGTTAATTCCTGAATTAGTTACATATACGATTGAGATAAGGTATAAGATATGCATGTCGTTGGAAAGCTAGCGAAAAATAGTTGAATTTTGGTTTAAGAATCACTTGAATCCAAGTAACGGTTAGAAAGTTATGAAATAAACAAATTGCATAATTAATTTCGTAATTAAAATTGCTGATGATAATTAGTGAACTAATTTTCTGGGTTATAAAAAGTGGTTATTTGGATTCTACTCGTCGAGTAGATGAATTTTCATATAAAGCACGTCTCGTTTCGTTGAACGGTTGTCAAGTTATGGACAAAAGAAGTTTTGCAAATTTTGATGAAATGTCAAAACGGGAACTGAAATTCTCGCTGATCTGCGTTGTTTCATATATTAAAAAAAATACCACTAAATTCTTTTCTGTAAGGTCTAACAAACGACTCTGGCCGTTTGTCAATTCGAGTCTCGACGATTTTTCTAAAAATCATCAAAGTTGACGGTTTGGTCACATTTTAAAATTCTAAAAAGAGCTGAAACTTTTTTATTTAAAAATGTCAGTTTTGTATCAGTTGTCATGGTCGGCCTGATATGTGTTTACTCTTGCCAAAAATCATGTTATATCTTTGTGGTAACGAGAATTTGCAGGCTTTGACCGTTTGTCAATACGAGTTTTGAGGAATTTTCTAAAAATCTCCAAAGTAGGCTACTCGGTCACTTTTGTAAATTTATTAAAGCTGAAAAATTAACTTTGAAACGCCGAAAACGCGTTGGCAACTACGAGTTGTCTAAGTTTAGTTTACTTCTGTAATATTTATGCTTAATCTTTTTGGTAATGTGTAACTTTTATCTTTGGCCGTTTATCAATCGGAGTTCCGATAATTTTACTAAAAATAGCTGAAGTGGCCCGTTTAGTCATATTTGATCGAAAATCATTTTTGTATAAGTTATTATATATTTGCATGCGACCTCATTTTTACTTTGACCTTTGACTTTTGACTTTAACCTTTGATTTTTGACTTTGAACTTTGACTTTTCCTGTTAACTTTTCAGTTAACTTTTTGTGTTGATTTTCTCTAAAAAAAAAAAAAAAACCTAAAATACTATTTTATGATTATGAAACCATTTGTGTTACGTTGTTTCACACGTCACCTTTTACTAGAATCTTAATTGAGCATGAGTAATATAACATGTTACTATACTGTAGAGTCAGACTCGAGCTATAGGATAGGATTACACTATGACCTGACCTAAATTGCTATACAAATATTGACCAACATATAAATATATATAATTAATATAGGTTCATGAATCCGAGGCCAACCTTGCACTTGTTCAATGACGTTATATGTATTTTTACTACGAAATACAGTATGGTGAGTTTCATTTGCCTTTTTACCCTTTATATTTTTGGGACTGAGAATACATGCGCTTTTATAAATGTTTGACGAAATAGACACAAGTAATTGAAACTACATTCTATGGTTGAATTATCGAAATCGAATATGCCCCTTTTTATTAAAGTCTGGTAATCTAAGAATTAGGGAACAGACACCCTAATTGACGCGAATCCTAAAGATAGATCTATTGGGCCTAACAAACCCCATCCAAAGTACCGGATGCTTTAGTACTTCGAAATTTATATCATGTCCGAAGGAGGATCCCGGAATGATAGGGGATATTCTTATATGCATATTGTTAATGTCGGTTACCAGGTGTTCACCATATGAATGATTATTTTTGTCTCTATGCATGGGACGTATATTTATGAGAACTGGAAATGAAATTCTTGTGGTCTATTAAAATGATGGAAATAAATGATTATGATAAACAAATGAACTCACCAACCTTTTGGTTGATACTTTAAAGCATGTTTATTCTCAGGTGTTAAAGAAATCTTCCGCTGTGCATTTGCTCATTTTAAAGATATTACTTGGAGTCTTTCATAGCATATTTCGAAGAACGTTGCATTCGAGTCATTGAGTTCATCAAAGATTATTATTAAATCAATTTATAGTTGGATAGTGGATATTATGAAATGGTATGCATGCCTGTCAATTTTCGATGTAAAGAAAGATTGTCTTTTAAAAACGAATGCAATGTTTGTAAAATGTATCATATAGAGGTCAAATACCTCGCAATGTAATCAACTATTGTGAATCGTTTATAATGTATATGAACGGGTCCTTTCAGTTGGTATCTGAGCGGTAGTCTTAGCGAACCCGGTCTGCATTAGTGTGTCTAACAGATAAGTCGATAGGATGCATTAGTGAGTCTGGACTTCGACCGTGTCTGCATGTCAATAGTTTTGCTTATCATTTTGTGTCAAAAATTAACTACTTATCATCCTCAGGAAATTACCTGCTTATCATTTTTAGTCTAAGACACGTCTGCTGCATTGATTGCATGAATAGTGTATAGACAAAAATTCATATCTTAGCGTATCTGCTAAATCATATCTTATCGTATCTATTACTGTAAACGTTGCCTGATATATCTCATAAATTCCTCCGTAATTTACGAAATCTTTTGTTCTATATATATGGATATTCTATGTAATTAGAATACCATCCGATAACCGAAAATCATTTCATATCGAAAAAAAAAAACCTTATTCAATCGTACGAAATGGAATTCATCGTTAATTCAAGTTCCTCGGATTTCGAAATGGAATCCCACTCCAGCTCCGAAAGCAGTGTGACCGGAATAGATCAACCAATCAGTCATCACCTATTCTGGATGAATTGAGGATGGGTTCGTAGCCTCCTCAATCATTGGAGACAAGAAGAAGGTGATCCCTTCCATCCACCACATTGCCCTCTTGACGAAGAACCTGAAGCACTTACCGGCGAACCTGTCCGAAACACCATTTTCTCGCTCATTTCCAGAGTATCTCGTCACGATTATATATTACATCAAATTTTAGATTTTATTTATCCATTCGTCCGAACCGACAATCACCCCGGTGTAATAGAAGAAGTCAACGAGCTTCGCGCTCGGGTAATGGCTTTGGAGAATATGGTGCAGAGATTACAAACACCAGCAGCAGCAGCATCAGCAGCATAACCAGTAACACCATCATCAACGCCAATAGTACCATTACCACCCCAACCACAACCACGTCGTAAACCTCAACTTTACACTCTGTCCCACGAGCACCAATGTCATACGCCCTGTAGATACCAAGGAATATCAACAACAATAACCGACGAAGTATTAATTCATAACTTCATTGGAGAAACATTCCGCGCAGATTATGTAATCTCTAAAGTCTTAGAGATTATCTAATCTAGCCCTAACCATAAATCAGTTAAGCGAACCAAAATGATAGAAGGAAGAGTAGAAACCCTGACAAAAATGGTGTGTGATTAACAAGCTAAACTTGTTTTACCAACAGCATCAACAGTACCGTCAGCGTCACCAGCATCATCAGTACAGTCAACATCAGAATCAACAACACCTATAACATCACAAACTCTGTCAGCTCAAGAATCACTATGGACATCATTACGAATCAATAACCCATATATTGTATCAACGAGTTATGAAGAATTAACTCATTCCCTTTGAAGAAATTATATGTATATTTTATATATTTTGAAATAAAAATAAATCTTTCCGTGCTAAGCTATTGTGTGTGAATCTTAACTACTCGGTTAATTCATATTACAAATATGCAATAATGTACGTCCTTCGGCCGCAACTTAACCAGCGTTAACTACAATCTCTGTCGCAATTCAACAAATTCCAATTCATAATAAATCAAGTATATATTTGATTTTACACTTTCATCATTGATGTACCCGAAACTTTTCAGATAACATCATTCGTACTTTGCGAAATTCACAAGAATTCCACGAACCGAACATCATACATCAACAAATAACGAAGTATTGATTCATAATTTCAATGTCATTAAAGAAATACTGCGTAAAAGTTATGTACTTTTTAAAGCCTTTAGAGATTATTCAATTCTAGTTTCAACCGTAAATCAAATGAGTTTAATTTAACATTAACTCATTAAATCTATGTTACATCTGAAGAAAATATACATATATATATATATATTTTCATAAAGACTGTAATAAAATTCTTTTGTACAAAATATTAATTGTGAAATTTTTTTTAACGGGTAGGTAATACCCGAGAGATATATAAATTCACAATTAATATATTACATTCTTTGAATCTGATTCAGCAAATCATCCATTATACTCCCTACTTTCACAACAATATACATTCTTTTATAGAAATCAAAACAACCATACTCATTCAAAATTTAATTACATATTCTGATTTTGAAATCTCAAAATTCAACTTGAGATATGACCAAAATCATCACTCTTAGATCCTTGCATCTTTCACAAGCTATATTTTGACTTCAAAACTGTGTTAGAACATCAAATGTATGTTAACGATTACAATCTGTGTTCAAACCCTTCGAAAATTTCTGAAGACACTTCGAATGATGAGCAATCGAGATGATGATCCAACTACATGTTACCCACAGTTGTGTACGCGAAAAACTCTTGAAACCAAAGTAAAAGTTTAAACAACGTATCCGCATCAGATTCTTTAGCATTTATTAGCAAAAATAACTTTGCGACTCCTATTCAAAGTAGCCAGTTTTGTCACAGCTCCAGCAAGTCAACTTCGACTTTTCAGTCAGACTAACCTTATTATAACCTTGAGATATACACCATCGTTACCAGGGAACCTTTTACATTCCACCACATTATTAACAGATGTATCAACAACTTCATTACCCTTTGACTTTAGCCTCTTCAAAAAGTCATTATAATTATTCATTGAAACCCCATCATTTACTCATTCGCATCTTGTAATGAGAATTTCCATACGAATCATTGGGAATTAGCTGTAGTGACCCGAACTTTTCCATGTTTATATATATTAATTGAGATTGATATTTACATGATTAAATGTTTCCAACATGTTAAGCAATCAAACTTGTTAAGACTTGATTAATTGAAATATGTTTCATATAGACAATTGACCACCCAAGTTGACCGGTGATTCACGAACGTTAAAACTTGTAAAAACTATATGATGACATATATATGGATATATATATAGTTAACATGATACTATGATAAGTAAACATATCATTAAGTATATTAACAATGAACTACATATGTAAAAACAAGACTACTAACTTAATGATTTTTAAACGAGACATATATGTAACGATTATCGTTGTAAAGACATTTAATGTATATATATCATATTAAGAGATATTCATACATGATAATATCATGATAATATAATAATTTAAAATCTCATTTGATATTATAAACATTGGGTTAACAACATTTAACAAGATCGTTAACCTAAAAGTTTCAAAACAACACTTACATGTAACGACTAACGA
This sequence comes from Rutidosis leptorrhynchoides, assembly GCF_046630445.1. Lineage (NCBI taxonomy): Eukaryota > Viridiplantae > Streptophyta > Magnoliopsida > Asterales > Asteraceae > Rutidosis > Rutidosis leptorrhynchoides. Next base: position 210,027,144 of record NC_092340.1, read on the forward strand.
TGACTTAACGACTCAGTTAAAATGTATATACATGTAGTGTTTTAATATGTATTTATACACTTTTGAAAGACTTCAATACACTTATCAAAATACTTCTACTTAACAAAAATGCTTACAATTACATCCTCGTTCAGTTTCATCAACAATTCTACTCGTATGCACCCGTATTCGTACTCGTACAATACACAGCTTTTAGATGTATGTACTATTGGTATATACACTCCAATGATCAGCTCTTAGCAGCCCATGTGAGTCACCTAACACATGTGGGAACCATCATTTGGCAACTAGCATGAAATATCTCATAAAATTACAAAAATATGAGTAATCATTCATGACTTATTTACATGAAAACAAAATAACATATCCTTTATATCTAATCCATACACCAACGACCAAAAACACCTACAAACACTTTCATTCTTCAATTTTCTTCATCTAATTGATCTCTCTCAAGTTCTATCTTCAAGTTCTAAGTGTTCTTCATAAATTCCAAAAGTTCTAGTTTCATAAAATCAAGAATACTTTCAAGTTTGCTAGCTCACTTCCAATCTTGTAAGGTGATCATCCAACCTCAAGAAATCTTTATTTCTTACAGTAGGTTATCATTCTAATACAAGATAATAATCATATTCAAACTTTGGTTCAATTTCTATAACTATAACAATCTTATTTTAAGTGATGATCTTACTTGAACTTGTTTTCGTGTCATGATTCGGCTTCAAGAACTTCGAGCCATCCAAGGATCCATTGAAGCTAGATCCATTTTTCTCTTTTCCAGTAGGTTTATCCAAGGAACTTAAGGTAGTAATGATGTTCATAACATCATTCGATTCATACATATAAAGCTATCTTATTCGAAGGTTTAAACTTGTAATCACTAGAACATAGTTTAGTTAATTCTAAACTTGTTCGCAAACAAAAGTTAATCCTTCTAACTTGACTTTTAAAATCAACTAAACACATGTTCTATATCTATATGATATGCTAACTTAATGATTTAAAACCTGGAAACACGAAAAACACCGTAAAACCGGATTTACGCCGTCGTAGTAACACCGCGGGCTGTTTTGGGTTAGTTAATTAAAAACTATGATAAACTTTGATTTAAAAGTTGTTATTCTGAGAAAATTATTTTTATTATGAACATGAAACTATATCCAAAAATTATGGTTAAACTCAAAGTGGAAGTATGTTTTCTAAAATGGTTATCTAGACGTCGTTCTTTCGACTGAAATGACTACCTTTACAAGAACGAATTGTAACTTATTTTTCCGACTATAAACCTATACTTTTTCTGTTTAGATTCATAAAATAGAGTTCAATATGAAACCATAGCAATTTGATTCACTCAAAACGGATTTAAAATGAAGAAGTTATGGGTAAAACAAGATTGGATAATTTTTCTCATTTTAGCTACGTGAAAATTGGTAACAAATCTATTCCAACCATAACTTAATCAACTTGTATTGTATATTATGTAATCTTGAGATACCATAGACACGTATACAATGTTTCGACCTATCATGTCGACACATCTATATATATTTCGGAACAACCATAGACACTCTATATGTGAATGTTGGAGTTAGCTATACAGGGTTGAGGTTGATTCCAAAATATATTTAGTTTGAGTTGTGATCAATACTGAGATACATATACACTGGGTCGTGGATTGATTCAAGATAATATTTATCGATTTATTTCTGTACATCTAACTGTGGACAACTAGTTGTAGGTTACTAACGAGGACAGCTGACTTAATAAACTTAAAACATCAAAATATATTAAAAGTGTTGTAAATATATTTTGAACATACTTTGATATATATGTATATATTGTTATAGGTTCGTGAATCAACCAGTGGCCAAGTCTTACTTCCCGACGAAGTAAAAATCTGGGAAAGTGAGTTATAGTCCCACTTTTAAAATCTAATATTTTTGGGATGAGAATACATGCAGGTTTTATAAATGATTTACAAAATAGACACAAGTACGTGAAACTACATTCTATGGTTGAATTATCGAAATCGAATATGCCCCTTTTTATTAAGTCTGGTAATCTAAGAATTAGGGAACAGACACCCTAATTGACGCGAATCCTAAAGATAGATCTATTGGGCCTAACAAACCCCATCCAAAGAACCGGATGCTTTAGTACTTCGAAATTTATATCATATCCGAAGGGTGTCCCGGAATGATGGGGATATTCTTATATATGCATCTTGTTAATGTCGGTTACCAGGTGTTCACCATATGAATGATTTTTATCTCTATGTATGGGATGTGTATTGAAATATGAAATCTTGTGGTCTATTATTATGATTTGATATATATAGGTTAAACCTATAACTCACCAACATTTTTGTTGACGTTTTAAGCATGTTTATTCTCAGGTGATTATTAAGAGCTTCCGCTGTCGCATACTTAAATAAGGACAAGATTTGGAGTCCATGCTTGTATGATATTGTGTAAAAACTGCATTCAAGAAACTTATTTTGTTGTAACATATTTGTATTGTAAACCATTATGTAATGGTCGTGTGTAAACAGGATATTTTAGATTATCATTATTTGATAATCTACGTAAAGCTTTTTAAACCTTTATTGATGAAATAAAGGTTATGGTTTGTTTAAAAATGAATGCAGTCTTTGAAAAACGTCTCATATAGAGGTCAAAACCTCGCAACGAAATCAATTAATATGGAACGTTTTTAATCAATAAGAACGGGACATTTCAGTTGGTATCCGAGCGATGGTCTTAGAGAACCAGAATTTTGCATTAGTGTGTCTTATCTAGTTTGTTAGGATGCATTAGTGAGTCTGGACTTCGACCGTGTTTACTTGAAAAATGATTGCTTAACAAATTTTGTTGGAAACTATATATTTTTAACATGTGAATATTATGTGATATATTAATCTCTTAACGCGTTTGATATTATGTGATAGATGTCTACCTCTAGAACAAGTCCCATTGACTCACCTAATAATAATGAAGAGTCAAATGTAAATTGGAATGATTCGTGGACTGATTCACAAGTTCCCGAAGAGGAACCGGAAGAAGAGTCGGAACCGGAAGAAGAATCGGAACCGGAAGAAGAATCGGAACCGGATGAAGAAATAGAACCGGTGGGGGAAATAATAAAACGGTTAAGTAAAAGAAAATCCTCAACCAACCGACCAAGGTTAATTATGGTCAATGGTGTTTCCGCCAAGGAAGCAAAATATTGGGAGGATTACCAATTCTCCGATGAATCAGATTCCGACGAGAATTCCGATGATGTTATAGAAATTACCCCAACTGAATTTAAAAAGGCAAAAGAAAATAATAAGGGAAAGGGCATAAAAATAGAGAAATCTAATTCCAACCCCGATGAACTGTATATGTATCGTCAACCCCCGAAGTCCTTAAGTTGTAACAATGACCCGGGAACCTCTAAACCACCAGGTTTTTCTAAACCAATGTGGATAACGACGGCTCGTATTAGGGGAACATCATATATCCCTAGAAACTTGGCAAAACGAACAAAAATTGAAGAAGAAGAAACGAACGAGTCGGAATAAGATAGTTGTATTCGTGTGGTGTAATATATGTAATATAGTGTTCTTATGCTTTATGATATATGTAAAAATTGCTTGTATTAATAAGTATTTTTTTTTATGAATCTAACTCTTGTCTATTTTACAGTTTAAAAACACAAAATGGATAGACAGCCCAATATTTTAAGAGACCTACCCGGAGACATGATTGATGAAATCTTGTCTAGAGTCGGCCAGAATTCCTCGGCACAACTATTTAAGGCGAGATCAGTTTGTAAGACATTCGAAGAACGTTCCAAGAATGTCTTGGTTTATAAGAGACTTTCGTTTGAAAGATGGGGGATATCACATTGGGAAACCCATAAGTTACGATGTGTTTACTTTGACACATATATTGCGGGGAACCCAAATGCTATTTTACGCAACGGGTTAAGAAATTATTTTGACTCAATATATCCGAATATTGGACTCCGTGATTTAGAAAAAGCGGCTAACATGCAACATAAAGAAGCATGTTATGCTTACGGATTAGTAATGTTCGCTTCTCACTAGAGTGAGAACAAGAACATCGGGCTACAACTATTAAACAAAACATTTCCACAAGTGACGGAGTCGGTAATTGGGGTAAGAAATGAGGTTTTTAGATTGTTACGGGACTGTTGGACATTACGTAACCCTCGTCCCTTTGACGACGTTACAACACGCTGTCTTATCAACGGCCATAACGGTTATGTTGCACAAGACCAAGGATGGGAAGTAGTCCTAGTAAAACCAGAATGCATGACTTGTTTCTGGACGTATGAATTACGTGTCTTTATTGCCTTTGCTGAACGACTTGTGTATTAGCTAGAATTATCTTCACAACTATCTTGTATCAAAGTTATTGTGTGCTATATTTCATGCTTTATGTAAAATAAGCGGTATTGTAAGTTTGTAAAATATTGTATAAAAGTTTGAACGCGAAATGTTATTATAATCAGTTTTTCATATAGAATTGTAGTAGTTGAATTGTATATTAGCTACTAAGTATGAACTTAACGGGTAGGTACTACCCGAATTTAAACTTATAAAACGCTAATATGAAGAAAAAGCTTTTATAAATGAGTTCATATTATGCTACGAAATACTATTAACTACTCTTAATATTCTGTATGATTAACTTGTTCCATTTAACTATTTTGAAGGAAATGGCACCGACTACTCGACACACCGTGAATATGAATGAAGAGGAATTCCGTACTTTTCTAGCTTCAAACATAGCCGCAGTACAGGCTGCGCTACATACCAACAATAACCTTGGATCTAGCAGTACAGGAAATCGTGTAGGATGCACCTACAAAGAATTCACTGCCTGCAAACCTTTGGAATTTGATGGAACCGAAGGACCGATCGGATTGAAACGGTGGACCGAGAAGGTCGAATCGGTGTTTGCCATAAGTAAGTGTACTGAAGAGGACAAAGTAAAGTACGCTACGCATACCTTCACAGGTTCTGCGTTAACATGGTGGAATACCTATCTAGAGCAAGTGGGACAAGACGATGCGTACGCACTACCGTGGTCAGCATTCAAGCACTTGATGAACGAGAAGTACCGTCCCAGAACCGAGGTCAATAAGCTCAAGACAGAACTTAGAGGGTTACGAACCCAAGGATTTGATATTACCACGTATGAAAGACGATTCACAGAATTGTGCCTATTGTGTCCGGGAGCATTCGAAGATGAGGAATAGAAGATCGACGCGTTTGTGAAAGGATTACCGAAAAGAATCCAAGAAGATATAAGTTCACACGAGCCCGCCTCCATACAACAGGCATGTAGAATGGCTCACAAACTCGTGAACCAAATTGAAGAAAGAATTAAAGAACAGACTACTGAAGAGGCCAATGTGAAGCAAGTCAAAAGAAAGTGGGAGGAAAACGGTGATAAGAATCACCAATACAACAACAACAGCAATTACAACAATAATCGCAACAATTATCCCAACAATCGCAACATCAATCGCAACTACAACAAACGGCCCAACAACAACAACAACAACAACAACAACAACAACAGCAACTACAACAATCATCCCAACAACAATAATAACCGCAACAACAACAACAATCAGAAGCAGCTATGCCAAAGGTGTGAAAAGTATCACTCGGGGTTCTGCACCAAATTTTGCAACAAGTGTAAAAGAAATGGTCATAGCGCGGCGAAGTGTGAGGTCTACGGACCAGGGGTTAATAGAACAAAAGGAACAAATGGTGTCGGAACGAGTAATGGCGGAGCAAGTAGTGTCGGAGCAAGCTATGCCAATGTAGTTTGTTATAAATGTGGAAAACCGGGCCACATTATTAGAAATTGCCCGAACCAGGAGAACACGAATGGACAAGGCCGCGGAAGAGTTTTCAATATTAATGCGGCAGAGGCACAGGAAGACCCGGAGCTTGTTATGGGTACGTTTCTTATTGACAATAAATCTGCTTACGTTTTATTTGATTCGGGTGCGGATAGAAGCTATATGAGTAAAGATTTTTGTGCTAAATTAAGTTGTCCATTGACGCCTTTGGATAGTAAATTTTTACTCGAATTAGCAAATGGTAAATTAATTTCAGCAGATAATATATGTCGGAATCGAGAAATTAAACTAGTTAGCGAAACATTTAAGATTGATTTGATACCAGTAGAGTTAGGGAGTTTTGATGTGATAATCGGTATGGACTGGTTGAAAGAAGTGAAAGCAGAGATCGTTTGTTACAAAAATGCAATTCGCATTATACGAGAAAAAGGAAAACCCTTAATGGTGTACGGAGAAAAGGGCAACACGAAGCTACATCTTATTAGTAATTTGAAGGCACAAAAACTAATAAGAAAAGGTTGCTATGCTGTTCTAGCACACGTCGAGAAAGTACAAACTGAAGAAAAGAGCATCAATGATGTTCCCGTCGCAAAAGAATTTCCCGATGTATTTCCGAAAGAATTACCGGGATTACCCCCACATCGATCCGTTGAATTTCAAATAGATCTTGTACCAGGAGCTGCACCAATAGCTCGTGCTCCTTACAGACTCGCACCCAGTGAGATGAAAGAACTGCAAAGCCAATTACAAGAACTTTTAGAGCGTGGTTTCATTCGACCAAGCACATCACCTTGGGGAGCTCCTGTTTTGTTTGTCAAGAAGAAAGATGGTACATTCAGGTTGTGTATCGACTACCGAGAGTTGAACAAACTTACCATCAAGAATCGCTACCCACTACCGAGAATCGACGACTTATTTGATCAACTACAAGGCTCGTCTGTTTATTCAAAGATTGACTTACGTTCCGGGTATCATCAAATGCGGGTGAAAGAAGATGATATTCCAAAGACTGCTTTCAGAACACGTTACGGTCATTACGAGTTTATGGTCATGCCGTTTGGTTTAACTAATGCACCAGCTGTGTTCATGGACCTTATGAACCGAGTGTGTGGACCATACCTTGACAAGTTTGTCATTATTTTCATTGATGACATACTTATTTACTCAAAGAATGACCAAGAACACAGTGAACATTTGAGAAAGGTGTTAGAAGTATTGAGGAAGGAAGAATTGTACGCTAAGTTTTCAAAGTGTGCATTTTGGTTGGAAGAAGTTCAATTCCTCGGTCACATAGTGAACAAAGAAGGTATTAAGGTGGATCCGGCAAAGATAGAAACTGTTGAAAAGTGGGAAACCCCGAAAACTCCGAAACACATACGCCAGTTTTTAGGACTAGCTGGTTACTACAGAAGGTTCATCCAAGACTTTTCCAGAATAGCAAAACCCTTGACTGCATTAACGCATAAAGGGAAGAAATTTGAATGGAATGATGAACAAGAGAAAGCGTTTCAGTTATTGAAGAAAAAGCTAACTACGGCACCTATATTGTCATTGCCTGAAGGGAATGATGATTTTGTGATTTATTGTGATGCATCAAAGCAAGGTCTCGGTTGTGTATTAATGCAACGAACGAAGGTGATTGCTTATGCGTCTAGACAATTGAAGATTCACGAACAAAATTATACGACGCATGATTTGGAATTAGGCGCGGTTGTTTTTGCATTAAAGACTTGGAGGCACTACTTATATGGGGTCAAAAGTATTATATATACCGACCACAAAAGTCTTCAACACATATTTAATCAGAAACAACTGAATATGAGGCAGCGTAGGTGGATTGAATTGTTGAATGATTCCGACTTTGAGATTCGTTACCACCCGGGGAAGGCAAATGTGGTAGCCGATGCCTTGAGCAGGAAGGACAGAGAACCCATTCGAGTAAAATCTATGAATATAATGATTCATAATAACATTACTACTCAAATAAAGGAGGCGCAACAAGGAGTTTTAAAAGAGGGAAATTTAAAGGATGAAATACCCAAAGGATCGGAGAAGCATCTTAATATTCGGGAAGACGGAACCCGGTATAGGGCTGAAAGGATTTGGGTACCAAAATTTGGAGATATGAGAGAAATGGTACTTAGAGAAGCTCATAAAACCAGATACTCAATACATCCTGGAACGGGGAAGATGTACAAGGATCTCAAGAAACATTTTTGGTGGCCGGGTATGAAAGCCGATGTTGCTAAATACGTAGGAGAATGTTTGACGTGTTCTAAGGTCAAAGCTGAGCATCAGAAACCATCAGGTCTACTTCAACAACCCGAAATCCCGGAATGGAAATGGGAAAACATTACCATGGATTTCATCACTAAATTGCCAAGGACTGCAAGTGGTTTTGATACTATTTGGGTAATAGTTGATCGTCTCACCAAATCAGCACACTTCCTACCAATAAGAGAAGATGACAAGATGGAGAAGTTAGCACGACTGTATTTGAAGGAAGTCGTCTCCAGACATGGAATACCAATCTCTATTATCTCTGATAGGGATGGCATATTTATTTCAAGATTCTGGCAGACATTACAGCAAGCATTAGGAACTCGTCTAGACATGAGTACTGCCTATCATCCACAAACTGATGGGCAGAGCGAAAGGACGATACAAACGCTTGAAGACATGCTACGAGCATGTGTTATTGATTTCGGAAACAGTTGGGATCGACATCTACCGTTAGCAGAATTTTCCTACAACAACAGCTACCATTCAAGCATTGAGATGGCGCCGTTTGAAGCATTTATGGTAGAAAGTGCAGGTCTCCGATTTGTTGGAGTGAGGTGGGGGATAGACAGATTACGGGTCCGGAGATTATACAAGAAACTACCGAGAAGATCATCCAAATTCAACAACGGTTGAAAACTGCCCAAAGTCGACAAAAGAGCTACGCTGACATTAAAAGAAAAGATATAGAATTTGAAATTGGAGAGATGGTCATGCTTAAAGTTGCACCTTGGAAAGGCGTTGTTCGATTTGGTAAACGAGGGAAATTAAATCCAAGGTATATTGGACCATTCAAGATTATTGATCGTGTCGGACCAGTAGCTTACCGACTTGAGTTACCTCAACAACTCGCGGCTGTACATAACACTTTCCACGTCTCGAATTTGAAGAAATGTTTTGCTAAAGAAGATCTCACTATTCCGTTAGATGAAATCCAAATCAACAAAAAACTTCAATTCATCGAAGAACCCGTCGAAATAATGGATCGTGAGGTTAAAAGACTTAAGCAAAACAAGATACCAATTGTTAAGGTTCGATGGAATGCTCGTAGAGGACCCGAGTTCACCTGGGAGCGTGAAGATCAGATGAAGAAGAAATACCCGCATCTATTTCCAGAAGATTCATCAACACCTTCAACAGCTTAAAATTTCGGGACGAAATTTATTTAACGGGTAGGTACTGTAGTGACCCGAACTTTTCCATGTTTATATATATTAATTGAGATTGATATTTACATGATTAAATGTTTCCAACATGTTAAGCAATCAAACTTGTTAAGACTTGATTAATTGAAATATGTTTCATATAGACAATTGACCACCCAAGTTGACCGGTGATTCACGAACGTTAAAACTTGTAAAAACTATATGATGACATATATATGGATATATATATAGTTAACATGATACTATGATAAGTAAACATATCATTAAGTATATTAACAATGAACTACATATGTAAAAACAAGACTACTAACTTAATGATTTTTAAACGAGACATATATGTAACGATTATCGTTGTAAAGACATTTAATGTATATATATCATATTAAGAGATATTCATACATGATAATATCATGATAATATAATAATTTAAAATCTCATTTGATATTATAAACATTGGGTTAACAACATTTAACAAGATCGTTAACCTAAAAGTTTCAAAACAACACTTACATGTAACGACTAACGATGACTTAACGACTCAGTTAAAATGTATATACATGTAGTGTTTTAATATGTATTTATACACTTTTGAAAGACTTCAATACACTTATCAAAATACTTCTACTTAACAAAAATGCTTACAATTACATCCTCGTTCAGTTTCATCAACAATTCTACTCGTATGCACCCGTATTCGTACTCGTACAATACACAGCTTTTAGATGTATGTACTATTGGTATATACACTCCAATGATCAGCTCTTAGCAGCCCATGTGAGTCACCTAACACATGTGGGAACCATCATTTGGCAACTAGCATGAAATATCTCATAAAATTACAAAAATATGAGTAATCATTCATGACTTATTTACATGAAAACAAAATAACATATCCTTTATATCTAATCCATACACCAACGACCAAAAACACCTACAAACACTTTCATTCTTCAATTTTCTTCATCTAATTGATCTCTCTCAAGTTCTATCTTCAAGTTCTAAGTGTTCTTCATAAATTCCAAAAGTTCTAGTTTCATAAAATCAAGAATACTTTCAAGTTTGCTAGCTCACTTCCAATCTTGTAAGGTGATCATCCAACCTCAAGAAATCTTTATTTCTTACAGTAGGTTATCATTCTAATACAAGATAATAATCATATTCAAACTTTGGTTCAATTTCTATAACTATAACAATCTTATTTTAAGTGATGATCTTACTTGAACTTGTTTTCGTGTCATGATTCGGCTTCAAGAACTTCGAGCCATCCAAGGATCCATTGAAGCTAGATCCATTTTTCTCTTTTCCAGTAGGTTTATCCAAGGAACTTAAGGTAGTAATGATGTTCATAACATCATTTGATTCATACATATAAAGCTATCTTATTCGAAGGTTTAAACTTGTAATCACTAGAACATAGTTTAGTTAATTCTAAACTTGTTCGCAAACAAAAGTTAATCCTTCTAACTTGACTTTTAAAATCAACTAAACACATGTTCTATATCTATATGATATGCTAACTTAATGATTTAAAACCTGGAAACACGAAAAACACCGTAAAACCGGATTTACGCCGTCGTAGTAACACCGCGGGCTGTTTTGGGTTAGTTAATTAAAAACTATGATAAACTTTGATTTAAAAGTTGTTATTCTGAGAAAATTATTTTTATTATGAACATGAAACTATATCCAAAAATTATGGTTAAACTCAAAGTGGAAGTATGTTTTCTAAAATGGTTATCTAGACGTCGTTCTTTCGACTGAAATGACTACCTTTACAAGAACGAATTGTAACTTATTTTTCCGACTATAAACCTATACTTTTTCTGTTTAGATTCATAAAATAGAGTTCAATATGAAACCATAGCAATTTGATTCACTCAAAACGGATTTAAAATGAAGAAGTTATGGGTAAAACAAGATTGGATAATTTTTCTCATTTTAGCTACGTGAAAATTGGTAACAAATCTATTCCAACCATAACTTAATCAACTTGTATTGTATATTATGTAATCTTGAGATACCATAGACACGTATACAATGTTTCGACCTATCATGTCGACACATCTATATATATTTCGGAACAACCATAGACACTCTATATGTGAATGTTGGAGTTAGCTATACAGGGTTGAGGTTGATTCCAAAATATATTTAGTTTGAGTTGTGATCAATACTGAGATACATATACACTGGGTCGTGGATTGATTCAAGATAATATTTATCGATTTATTTCTGTACATCTAACTGCGGACAACTAGTTGTAGGTTACTAACGAGGACAGCTGACTTAATAAACTTAAAACATCAAAATATATTAAAAGTGTTGTAAATATATTTTGAACATACTTTGATATATATGTATATATTGTTATAGGTTCGTGAATCAACCAGTGGCCAAGTCTTACTTCCCGACGAAGTAAAAATCTGGGAAAGTGAGTTATAGTCCCACTTTTAAAATCTAATATTTTTGGGATGAGAATACATGCAGGTTTTATAAATGATTTACAAAATAGACACAAGTACGTGAAACTACATTCTATGGTTGAATTATCGAAATCGAATATGCCCCTTTTTATTAAGTCTGGTAATCTAAGAATTAGGGAACAGACACCCTAATTGACGCGAATCCTAAAGATAGATCTATTGGGCCTAACAAACCCCATCCAAAGAACCGGATGCTTTAGTACTTCGAAATTTATATCATATCCGAAGGGTGTCCCGGAATGATGGGGATATTCTTATATATGCATCTTGTTAATGTCGGTTACCAGGTGTTCACCATATGAATGATTTTTATCTCTATGTATGGGATGTGTATTGAAATATGAAATCTTGTGGTCTATTATTATGATTTGATATATATAGGTTAAACCTATAACTCACCAACATTTTTGTTGACGTTTTAAGCATGTTTATTCTCAGGTGATTATTAAGAGCTTCCGCTGTCGCATACTTAAATAAGGACAAGATTTGGAGTCCATGCTTGTATGATATTGTGTAAAAACTGCATTCAAGAAACTTATTTTGTTGTAACATATTTGTATTGTAAACCATTATGTAATGGTCGTGTGTAAACAGGATATTTTAGATTATCATTATTTGATAATCTACGTAAAGCTTTTTAAACCTTTATTGATGAAATAAAGGTTATGGTTTGTTTAAAAATGAATGCAGTCTTTGAAAAACGTCTCATATAGAGGTCAAAACCTCGCAACGAAATCAATTAATATGGAACGTTTTTAATCAATAAGAACGGGACATTTCATTAGCAATCAGTATTTTGAAATCTCGCAGCATGTCTACGCCAACAGTTATATGTGTATATATAACGTCTATCTTCTGGACTTAATTTGAATGTGAAGATTCTGAAAAACACTTCGAACTACAAATTGGTTCTTCGAAAATGGAAAAATACTGATGAAGCAGCAAAAAAAAAAAAACTATAAACGACCTTAACAGTAAAAGTTTGATGATAATGAATAGGTGTGCTGGCAAAGCACAGAAAAAGAGAAGTCTTGGAACTGAAAAACGGATTGAGCAAGTAGGAAGGAGGCTGTGGACAAATTACAAAGACTGAACCTGACTTCAAAGGATCCAAATAATTCAGTATCTGCTGAAGTCATTAACGAATACCATGCTCCTGACTCTAAACCCCTGCGGACAATATTCTTCATCATCCTCTGATATTAGAAATTCTAAAATATCATCATATCTTTCATTATAAATATCCTCCATATTTCTGAAGATATTTTCTTAATTTTTCTTATTTGAAATTATTTACCTCTTCGCACTATCTGTATTACATCATAAAAGAAACTATTTTAGTTTCTAAATTCTGAAACATTCAAGTTTAAAATAGGAATATTTTGAAGTAGTGTTGGGAACTGAAGCATGAATTAGTATAATATAATGACACTTGATCAATGTGATTATATTACAGTAAGTCATGCTGAGTTTCTAAATGAAACGTGATGATTCACAGATCATAACATCATCATGTGCCATGTTATACGACTCTTGTATTCTATTTAACCTCTAAAATATCAAGAAAATATTTCTTGATGATTCGGCCTTTTCCAAGGTATTTTAGTAATTTGACAAGTCAAGATCGTGCCATCACAATTTCCTTCCTAGAACATTAACAATGTTCATTTCGAAATTCATATCTGTGAATTCTGGACCATTACAAGCGGTGCTTAATCGCAAGAAGAAGAAACGAAAGGACAAAACTCCAAAATAAAAATTGGGGTATAAATTGCAGCAAATAAAAGAGAGCATTAACTGTGAATGATAATGATTATAGAAGACAGAAGTAGAGACTTTGAAATATAAGGGAACATATAAAGCCCAACGACAAACCAGAAATTATAAACCATATATATCGATGCATATAGCAATATAAAGACACGGGAGAGCTAGGAACACTATAAACCCAAGAGTATAGTAGAAGTAAATAGATTCTTCCGGCGGTAGATAAAAAAAAAGAAGAATGACCGATATGAAAGTTAGAAGTATATCGAGAATCAGAACTGGATGGAGCATATTGATGAATACTTTAAAATATGAGTTGAGGGGGAAAGAATAGAAGGTGATGAAACATGACTAGGAACTTAGAAATCAACAGATTTAACTCACACAATGGCAGAATAAGTGAATCAAACCCTCTAGTGAATAGGTTAAGTTTTTTTGTTTTTTGTTTTTTTTTTTGATTAATTTAGTCAAACCACAACTAAATCAAGTGTGATTAGATCAACACTAGAGCTATTATTCACCACCTGGGTGATTTGGACTGAGAGAGAATCGAAGGAGCTCACTAGATCTGAGTGTGTGTAATAAATGAGAGGCTTAACCTAAAATGAAGAACATAAGACTTTATATACCCCTGCTGTTGACACACCCATACGATTCATTCATCACACGTACGAGTTGGCTTCATCAACCGTACGGGTGATCACTCACTCGTGTCTTATCATTTAGGTTGTAATTATGACTTACCTCAGCATCAACCATGCGTATGAGCCTGTCAGCCGTACTAGTGAGGCTTCACTCGTACGTCTGACTAAGTCTAACATAGTCAAACATCTAAATCTCGTTCCTGCAGTTCCTGTAACCACATACAAACACGGATAGGATAATAACGAGCAATCATGGTGGCCTTTAAACTGTTGTACCTGCAATGGACGTGGGTAGATGTCTAGGGACTTGCATAAAATGCATCAACAGATGGTGTGAGTTGTAAGGAAACGAAGGAGGTGAATTTATAAGAAAATCTCCGACAGAACAATTAAAATGGACGATCGCATTTAAAGCGGATCCTAATTCCCTTGATTACCGGAGAGTCAAATCTTATTAAGAAGATTTTCTTCAAATCCCTTAAAATCTGGGAATCAATCATATCTACGTCAAATGATAAGATGAATCTACACTTACTCATTTCACTCTTCTATGTTAGCTTCATTCGTACTCTTCATATAAATGGATTGTTTATTCAAATTATTCGCTAATGATAAAACTCTAATTTTCAGCCCGTATGCATCATGAAAACATACTTATTATCATTCACGACCTTTCCACTCAAATTTCGGGACGAAATTTCTTTAACGGGTAGGTACTGTGATAACCCGGAAATTTCCAACCAAATTTAAACTTTAATCTTTATATGTTTCCGACACGATAAGCAATATTTGTTAAGTTAAATTTCAAGAATTTTAAACTATGTTCATACATTCATTCAACCTCGACCAAGTTCCAACGATTCACGAACCATTAAATGAATATGATTATATATGTATATGTGTATATATATTATAACTTGAAACGTAAACAAAATATTAGATTAAATACTTTATATGATTGTATCTGTTTCAAAATGTTTATCAATGGAATTAGAAGATAAGATCAAATAATTGAATTATTAGATATATTGAATTATGATTACAAGTCTCTGTTGAAAGGCCCACGTTGATTTGAGAAATCTTTTCATTTTAACAATATTCGAAAAATGGTAAAGTGATTTATAAATATGAACAAATTGTCAATCATTGAGAACTAGACAAAGGATAGTGGAAGATTGAATCTCATAAAGACTCGATTGATCTATTTAGTTTCAAACGTACAAAAACGTTTTCAGTTTAAAAAGAACTTTATTATTAAAACGTATATAACTTTTATAAATATCTAGAACCACTTTTGACAACTCATTACTTAACTAGTATGATAAAGATAACGATATTTATATTTTATTTTATTAAATATATATAACGATTTAAATTAATATTATATATATTTATACGCGTATTATACGTACATAGTTTTATACTTTTACTATACTTAAACTTTACCTTTACTTTATTTTTACTTTACTTTAACTTTAATAATTCATACTTTAATAATTCACTTTAATAATTCATACTTTAATAATTCACTTTAATAATTCATACTTTAATAATTCACTTTAATAATTTATACTTTAATAATTCACTTTAATAATTCATACTTTAATAATTCACTTTAATAATTCAAAAATCTATTATAAATAGAATTCAATAGGTTTCATTATTTCATAGAAACTTGAAAATAGTTTTCTCTAAACTCTCTCAATCGATTTACATATATATATTTACTCCGTATTATCTCAAGATATTATTAGTATACATAAAATATTAAGACGGAGTTCTGTCCGAGTGATTTCGAAGTTGTTTTTTCGAGTGGGATAGGATTAAGGAAATTATGGGTTATAGCTATGGAGGTGATTGAGTATGGTTCATGGGTATGCTCGTGAGGTCAATATAGTGTTTATCATCTCCGTTGCGTTTACGTACCTTTCCTGCAATATTGAATCTCAATATTGATATGTGAGTACTCATAATTTAATTTTTACATACTAATAGTGTATCCCTGACTAGTGCTCGAGTATATAGGATTATGCATGCTTGTACTTTTGATAATGCCATTAGATAGGTTATGTTAATTCCTGAATTAGTTACATATACGATTGAGATAAGGTATAAGATATGCATGTCGTTGGAAAGCTAGCGAAAAATAGTTGAATTTTGGTTTAAGAATCACTTGAATCCAAGTAACGGTTAGAAAGTTATGAAATAAACAAATTGCATAATTAATTTCGTAATTAAAATTGCTGATGATAATTAGTGAACTAATTTTCTGGGTTATAAAAAGTGGTTATTTGGATTCTACTCGTCGAGTAGATGAATTTTCATATAAAGCACGTCTCGTTTCATTGAACGGTTGTCAAGTTATGGACAAAAGAAGTTTTGCAAATTTTGATGAAATGTCAAAACGGGAACTGAAATTCTCGCTGATCTGCGTTGTTTCATATATTAAAAAAAATACCACTGAATTCTTTTCTGTAAGGTCTAACAAACGACTCTGGCCGTTTGTCAATTCGAGTCTCGACGATTTTTCTAAAAATCATCAAAGTTGACGGTTTGGTCACATTTTAAAATTCTAAAAAGAGCTGAAACTTTTTTATTTAAAAATGTCAGTTTTGTATCAGTTGTCATGGTCGGCCTGATATGTGTTTACTCTTGCCAAAAATCATGTTATATCTTTGTGGTAACGAGAATTTGCAGGCTTTGACCGTTTGTCAATACGAGTTTTGAGGAATTTTCTAAAAATCTCCAAAGTAGGCTACTCGGTCACTTTTGTAAATTTATTAAAGCTGAAAAATTAACTTTGAAACGCCGAAAACGCGTTGGCAACTACGAGTTGTCTAAGTTTAGTTTACTTCTGTAATATTTATGCTTAATCTTTTTGGTAATGTGTAACTTTTATCTTTGGCCGTTTATCAATCGGAGTTCCGATAATTTTTCTAAAAATAGCTGAAGTGGCCCGTTTAGTCATGTTTGATCGAAAATCATTTTTGTATAAGTTATTATATATTTGCATGCGACCTCATTTTTACTTTGACCTTTGACTTTTGACTTTAACCTTTGATTTTTGACTTTGAACTTTGACTTTTCCTGTTAACTTTTCAGTTAACTTTTTGTGTTGATTTTCTCTAAAAAAAAAAAAAAAAAAAAAAACCTAAAATACTATTTTATGATTATGAAACCATTTGTGTTACGTTGTTTCACATGTAGTGACCCGAACTTTTCCATGTTTATATATATTAATTGAGATTGATATTTACATGATTAAATGTTTCCAACATGTTAAGCAATCAAACTTGTTAAGACTTGATTAATTGAAATATGTTTCATATAGACAATTGACCACCCAAGTTGACCGGTGATTCACGAACGTTAAAACTTGTAAAAAACTATATGATGACATATATATGGTTATATATATAGTTAACATGATATTATGATAAGTAAACATATCATTAATTATATTAACAATGAACTACATATGTAAAAACAAGACTACTAACTTAATGATTTTGAAACGAGACATATATGTAACGTTTATCGTTGTAACGACATTTAATGTATATATATCATATTAAGAGATATTCGTACATCATAATATCATGATAATATAATAATTTAAAATCTCTTTTGTTATTATAAACATTGGATTAACAACATTTAACAAGATCGTTAACCTAAAGGTTTCAAAACAACACTTACATGTAACGACTAACGATGACTTAACGACTCAGTTAAAATGTATATACATGTAGTGTTTTAATATGTATTTATACACTTTTAAAAGACTTCAATACACTTATCAAAATACTTCTACTTAACAAAAATGCTTACAATTACATTCTCGTTCAGTTTCATCAACAATTCTACTCGTATGCACCCGTATTCGTACTCGTACAATACCCAGCTTTTAGATGTATGTACTATTGGTATATACACTCCAATGATCAGCTCTTAGCAGCCCATGTGAGTCACCTAACACATGTGGGAACCATCATTTGGCAACTAGCATGAAATATCTCATAAGATTACAAAAATATGAGTAATCATTCATGACTTATTTACATGAAAACAAAATTACATATCCTTTATATCTAATCCATACACCAACGACCAAAAACACCTACAAACACTTTCATTCTTCAATTTTCTTCATCTAATTTAACTCTCTCAAGTTCTATCTTCAAGTTCTAAGTGTTCTTCATAAATTCCAAAAGTTCTAGTTTCATAAAATCAAGAATACTTTCAAGTTTGCTAGCTCACTTCCAATCTTGTAAGGTGATCATCCAACCTCAAGAAATCTTTGTTTCTTACAGTAGGTTATCATTCTAATACAAGGTAATAATCATATTCAAACTTTGGTTCAATTTCTATAACTATAACAATCTTATTTCAAGTGATGATCTTACTTGAACTTGTTTTCGTGTCATGATTTTGCTTCAAGAACTTTGAGCCATCCAAGGATCCATTGAAGCTAGATCCATTTTTCTCTTTTCCAGTAGGTTCATCCAAGGAACTTAAGGTAGTAATGATGTTCATAACATCATTCGATTCATACATATAAAGCTATCTTATTCGAAGGTTTAAACTTGTAATCACTAGAACATAGTTTAGTTAATTCTAAACTTGTTCGCAAACAAAAGTTAATCCTTCTAACTTGACTTTTAAAATCAACTAAACACATGTTCTATATCTATATGATATGCTAATTTAATGATTTAAAACCTGGAAACACGAAAAACACCGTAAAACCGGATTTACGCCGTCGTAGTAACACCGCGGGCTGTTTTGGGTTAGTTAATTAAAAACTATGATAAACTTTGATTTAAAAGTTGTTATTCTGAGAAAATGATTTTTATTATGAACATGAAACTATATCCAAAAATTATGGTTAAACTCAAAGTGGAAGTATGTTTTCTAAAATGGTCATCTAGACGTCGTTCTTTCGACTGAAATGACTACCTTTACAAAAACGACTTGTAACTTATTTTTCCGACTGGAAACCTATACTTTTTTTGTTTAGATTCATAAAATAGAGTTCAATATGAAACCATAGCAATTTGATTCACTCAAAACGGATTTAAAATGAAGAAGTTATGGGTAAAACAAGATTGGATAATTTTTCTCATTTTAGCTACGTGAAAATTGGTAACAAATCTATTCTAACCATAACTTAATCAACTTGTATTATATATTATGTAATCTTGAGATACCATAGACACGTATACAATGTTTCGACCTATCATGTCGACACATCTATATATATTTCGGAACAACCATAGACACTCTATATGTGAATGTTGGAGTTAGCTATACAGGGTTGAGGTTGATTCCAAAATATATATAGTTTGAGTTGTGATCAATACTGAGATACGTATACACTAGGTCGTGGATTGATTCAAGATAATATTTATCGATTTATTTCTGTACATCTAACTGTGGACAACTAGTTGTAGGTTACTAACGAGGACAGCTGACTTAATAAACTTAAAACATCAAAATATATTAAAAGTGTTGTAAATATATTTTGAACATACTTTGATATATATGTATATATTGTTATAGGTTCGTGAATCAACCAGTGGCCAAGTCTTACTTCCCGACGAAGTAAAAATCTGTGAAAGTGAGTTATAGTCCCACTTTTAAAATCTAATATTTTTGGGATGAGAATACATGCAGGTTTTATAAATGATTTACAAAATAGACACAAGTACGTGAAACTACATTCTATGGTTGAATTATCGAAATCGAATATGCCCCTTTTTATTAAGTCTGGTAATCTAAGAATTAGGGAACAGACACCCTAATTGACGCGAATCCTAAAGATAGATCTATTGGGCCTAACAAACCCCATCCAAAGTACCGGATGCTTTAGTACTTCGAAATTTATATCATATCCGAAGGGTGTCCCGGAATGATGGGGATATTCTTATATATGCATCTTGTTATTGTCGGTTACCAGGTGTTCACCATATGAATGATTTTTATCTCTATGTATGGGATGTGTATTGAAATATGAAATCTTGTGGTCTATTGTTACGATTTGATATATATAGGTTAAACCTATAACTCACCAACATTTTTGTTGACGTTTAAAGTATGTTTATTCTCAGGTGAATATTAAGAGCTTCCGCTGTTGCATACTAAAATAAGGACAAGATTTGGAGTCCATGTTTGTATGATATTGTGTAAAAACTGCATTCAAGAAACTGATTTCGATGTAACATATTTGTATTGTAAACCATTATGTAATGGTCGTGTGTAAACAGGATATTTTAGATTATCATTATTTGATAATCTACGTAAAGCTTTTTAAACCTTTATTTATGAAATAAAGGTTATGGTTTGTTTTAAAAATGAATGCAGTCTTTGAAAAACGTCTCATATAGAGGTCAAAACCTCGCAACGAAATCAATTAATATGGAACGTTTTTAATCAATAAGAACGGGACATTTCAGTTGGTATCCGAGCGTTGGTCTTAGAGAACCAGAAAATTTGCATTAGTGTGTCTTATCGAGTTTGTTAGGATGCATTAGTGAGTCTGGACTTCGACCGTGTTTTCTTTAAAAATGATTGCTTAACATTTTTGTTGGAAACTATATATTTTTAACATATGAATATTATGTGATATATTAATCTCTTAACGTGTTTGATATTATGTGATAGATGTCTACCTCTAGAACAAGTCCCATTGACTCACCTAATAATAATGAAGAGTCAAATGTAAATTGGAATGATTTGTGGACTGATTCACAAGTTCCCGAAGAGGAACCGGAAGAAGAGTCGGAACCGGAAGAAGAATCGGAACCGGAAGAAGAATCGGAACCGGATGAAGAAATAGAACCGGTGGGGGAAATAATAAAACGGTTAAGTAAAAGAAAATCCTCAACCAACCGACCAAAGTTAATTATGGTCAATGGTGTTTCCGCCAAGGAAGCAAAATATTGGGAGGATTACCAATTCTCCGATGAATCGGATTCCGACGAGAATTCCGATGATGTTATAGAAATTACCCCAACTGAATTTAAAAAGGCAAAAGAAAATAATAAGGGAAAGGGCATAAAAATAGAGAAATCTAATTCCAACCCCGATGAACTTTATATGTATCGTCAACCCCCGAAGTCCTTAAGTTGTAACAATGACCCGAGAACCTCTAAACCACCAGGTTTTTCTAAACCAATGTGGACAACGACGGCTCGTACTAGGGGAACATCATATATCCCTAGAAACTTGGCAAAACGAACCAAAACCGAAGAAGAAGAAACGAGCGAGTCGGAATAAGATAGTTGTATTCGTGTGGTGTAATATATGGAATATAGTGTTCTTATGCTTTATGATATATGTAAAAATTGCTTGTATTAATAAGTATTTTTTTTATGAATCTAACTCTTGTCTATTTTACAGTTTAAAAACACAAAATGGATAGACAACCCAATATTTTAAGAGACCTACCCGGAGACATGATTGATGAAATCTTGTCTAGAGTCGGCCAGAATTCTTCGGCACAACTATTTAAGGCGAGATCAGTTTGTAAGACATTCGAAGAACGTTCCAAGAATGTCTTGGTTTATAAGAGACTTTCGTTTGAAAGATGGGGGATATCACATTGGGAAACCCATAAGTTACGATGTGTTTACTTTGACGCATATATTGCGGGGAACCCAAATGCTATTTTACGCAACGGGTTAAGAAATTATTTTGACTCAATATATCCGAATATTGGACTTCGTGATTTAGAAAAAGCGGCTAACATGCAACATAAAGAAGCATGTTATGCTTACGGATTAGTAATGTTCGCTTCTCACCAAAGTGAGAACAAGAACATCGGGCTACAACTATTAAACAAAACGTTTCCACAAGTGACGGAGTCGGTAATTGGGGTAAGAAATGAGGTTTTTAGATTATTACGGGACTGTTGGACATTACGTAACCCTCGTCCCTTTGATGACGTTACAACACGCTGTCTTATCAACGGCCATAACGGTTATTTTGCACAAGACCAAGGATGGGAAGTAGTCCTAGTAAAACCAGAATGCATGACTTGTTTCTGGACGTATGAATTACGTGTCTTTATTGCCTTTGCTGAACGACTTGTGTACTAGCTAGAATTGTCTTCACAACTATCTTGTATCAAAGTTATTGTGTGCTATATTTCATGCTTTATGTAAAATAAGCGGTATTGTAAGTTTGTAAAATATTGTATAAAAGTTTGAACGCGAAATATTATTATAATCAGTTTTTCATATAGAATTGTAGTAGTTGAATTGTATATTAGCTACTAAGTATGAACTTAACGGGTAGGTACTACCCGAATTTAAACTTATAAAACGCTAATATGAAGAAAAAGCTTTTATAAATGAGTTCATATTATGCTACGAAATACTATTAACTACTCTTAATATTCTGTATGATTAACTTGTTCCATTTAACTATTTTGAAGGAAATGGCACCGACTACTCGACACACCGTGAATATGAATGAAGAGGAATTCCGTACTTTTCTAGCTTCAAACATAGCCGCAGTACAGGCTGCGCTACATACCAACAATAACCTTGGATCTAGCAGTACAGGAAATCGTGTAGGATGCACCTACAAAGAATTCACTGCCTGCAAACCTTTGGAATTTGATGGAACCGAAGGACCGATCGGATTGAAACGGTGGACCGAGAAGGTTGAATCGGTGTTTGCCATAAGTAAGTGTACTGAAGAGGACAAAGTGAAGTACGCTACGCATACCTTCACAGGTTCTGCGTTAACATGGTGGAATACCTATCTAGAGCAAGTGGGACAAGATGATGCGTACGCACTACCGTGGTCAGCATTCAAGCACTTGATGAACGAGAAGTACCGTCCCAGAACCGAGGTCAATAAGCTCAAGACAGAACTTAGAGGGTTACGAACCCAAGGATTTGATATTACCACGTACGAAAGACGATTCACAGAATTGTGCCTATTGTGTCCGGGAGCATTCGAAGATGAGGAAGAGAAGATCGACGCGTTTGTGAAAGGATTACCGGAAAGAATCCAAGAAGATATAAGTTCACACGAGCCCGCCTCCATACAACAGGCATGTAGAATGGCTCACAAACTAGTGAACCAGATTGAAGAAAGAATTAAAGAACAGACTGCTGAAGAGGCCAATGTGAAGCAAGTCAAAAGAAAGTGGGAGGAAAACGGTGATAAGAATCACCAATACAACAACAACAGCAATTACAACAATAATCGCAACAATTATCCCAACAATCGCAACATCAATCGCAACTACAACAAACGGCCCAACAACAACAACAACAACAACAACAATCAGAAGCAACTATGCCAAAGGTGTGAAAAGAATCACTCGGGGTTCTGCACCAAATTTTGCAACAAGTGTAAAAGAAATGGTCATAGCGCGGCGAAGTGTGAGGTCTACGGACCAGGGGTTAATAGAACGAAAGGAACAAATGGTGTCGGAACGAGTAATGGCGGAGCAAGTAGTGTCGGAGCAAGTTATGCCAATGTAGTTTGTTATAAATGTGGAAAACCAGGCCACATTATTAGAAATTGCCCGAACCAGGAGAACACGAATGGACAAGGCCGTGGAAGAGTTTTCAATATTAATGCGGTAGAGGCACAGGAAGACCCGGAGCTTGTTACGGGTACGTTTCTTATTGACAATAAATCTGCTTACGTTTTATTTGATTCGGGTGCGGATAGAAGCTATATGAGTAGAGATTTTTGTGCTAAATTAAGTTGTCCATTGACGCCTTTGGATAGTAAATTTTTACTCGAATTAGCAAATGGTAAATTAATTTCAGCAGATAATATATGTCGGAATCGAGAAATTAAACTGGTTAGCGAAACATTTAAGATTGATTTGATACCAGTAGAGTTAGGGAGTTTTGATGTGATAATCGGTATGGACTGGTTGAAAGAAGTGAAAGCGGAGATCGTTTGTTACAAAAATGCAATTCGCATTATACGAGAAAAAGGAAAACCCTTAATGGTGTACGGAGAAAAGGGCAACACGAAGCTACATCTTATTAGTAATTTGAAGGCACAAAAACTAATAAGAAAAGGTTGCTATGCTGTTCTAGCACACGTCGAGAAAGTACAAACTGAAGAAAAGAGCATCAATGATGTTCCCATTGCAAAAGAATTTCCCGATGTATTTCCGAAAGAATTACCGGGATTACCCCCACATCGATCCGTTGAATTTCAAATAGATCTTGTACCAGGAGCTGCACCAATAGCTCGTGCTCCTTACAGACTCGCACCCAGCGAGATGAAAGAACTGCAAAGCCAATTACAAGAACTTTTAGAGCGTGGTTTCATTCGACCAAGCACATCACCGTGGGGAGCTCCTGTTTTGTTTGTCAAGAAGAAAGATGGTACATTCAGGTTGTGTATCGACTACCGAGAGTTGAACAAACTTACCATCAAGAACCGCTACCCACTACCGAGAATCGACGACTTATTTGATCAACTACAAGGCTCGTCTGTTTATTCAAAGATTGACTTACGTTCCGGGTATCATCAAATGCGGGTGAAAGAAGATGATATTCCAAAGACTGCTTTCAGAACACGTTACGGTCATTACGAGTTTATGGTCATGCCGTTTGGTTTAACTAATGCACCAGCTGTGTTCATGGACCTTATGAACTGAGTGTGTGGACCATACCTTGACAAGTTTGTCATTGTTTTTATTGATGACATACTTATTTACTCAAAGAATGACCAAGAACACGGTGAACATTTGAGAAAGGTGTTAGAAGTATTGAGGAAGGAAGAATTGTACGCTAAGTTTTCAAAGTGTGCATTTTGGTTGGAAGAAGTTCAATTCCTCGGTCACATAGTGAACAAAGAAGGTATTAAGGTGGATCCGGCAAAGATAGAAACTGTTGAAAAGTGGGAAACCCCGAAAACTCCGAAACACATACGCCAGTTTTTAGGACTAGCTGGTTACTACAGAAGGTTCATCCAAGACTTTTCCAGAATAGCAAAACCCTTGACTGCATTAACGCATAAAGGGAAGAAATTTGAATGGAATGATGAACAAGAGAAAGCGTTTCAGTTATTGAAGAAAAAGCTAACTACGGCACCTATATTGTCATTGCCTGAAGGGAATGATGATTTTGTGATTTATTGTGACGCATCAAAGCAAGGTCTCGGTTGTGTATTAATGCAACGAACGAAGGTGATTGCTTATGCGTCTAGACAATTGAAGATTCACGAACAAAATTATACGACGCATGATTTGGAATTAGGCGCGGTTGTTTTTGCATTAAAGACTTGGAGGCACTACTTATATGGGGTCAAAAGTATTATATATACCGACCACAAAAGTCTTCAACACATATTTAATCAGAAACAACTGAATATGAGGCAGCGTAGGTGGATTGAATTATTGAATGATTACGATTTTGAGATTCGTTACCACCCGGGGAAGGCAAATGTGGTAGCCGATGCCTTGAGCAGGAAGGATAGAGAACCCATTCGAGTAAAATCTATGAATATAATGATTCATAATAACATTACTACTCAAATAAAGGAGGCGCAACAAGGAGTTTTAAAAGAGGGAAATTTAAAGGATGAAATACCCAAAGGATCGGAGAAGCATCTTAATATTCGGGAAGACGGAACCCGGTATAGGGCTGAAAGGATTTGGGTACCAAAATTTGGAGATATGAGAGAAATGGTACTTAGAGAAGCTCATAAAACCAGATACTCAATACATCCTGGAACGGGGAAGATGTACAAGGATCTCAAGAAACATTTTTGGTGGCCGGGTATGAAAGCCGATGTTGCTAAATACGTAGGAGAATGTTTGACGTGTTCTAAAGTCAAAGCTGAGCATCAGAAACCATCAGGTCTACTTCAACAACCCGAAATCCCGGAATGGAAATGGGAAAACATTACAATGGATTTCATCACTAAATTGCCAAGGACTGCAAGTGGTTTTGATACTATTTGGGTAATAGTTGATCGTCTCACCAAATCAGCACACTTCCTACCAATAAGAGAAGATGACAAGATGGAGAAGTTAGCACGACTGTATTTGAAGGAAGTCGTCTCCAGACATGGAATACCAATCTCTATTATCTCTGATAGGGATGGCAGATTTATTTCAAGATTCTGGCAGACATTACAGCAAGCATTAGGAACTCGTCTAGACATGAGTACTGCCTATCATCCACAAACTGATGGGCAGAGCGAAAGGACGATACAAACGCTTGAAGACATGCTACGAGCATGTGTTATTGATTTCGGAAACAGTTGGGATCGACATCTACCATTAGCAGAATTTTCCTACAACAACAGCTACCATTCAAGCATTGAGATGGCGCCGTTTGAAGCACTTTATGGTAGAAAGTGCAGGTCTCCGATTTGTTGGAGTGAAGTGGGGGATAGACAGATTACGGGTCCGGAGATTATACAAGAAACTACCGAGAAGATCATCCAAATTCAACAACGGTTGAAAACCGCCCAAAGTCGACAAAAGAGCTACGCTGACATTAAAAGAAAAGATATAGAATTTGAAATTGGAGAGATGGTCATGCTTAAAGTTGCACCTTGGAAAGGCGTTGTTCGATTTGGTAAACGAGGGAAATTAAATCCAAGATATATTGGACCATTCAAGATTATTGATCGTGTCGGACCAGTAGCTTACCGACTTGAGTTACCTCAACAACTCGCGGCTGTACATAACACTTTCCACGTCTCGAATTTGAAGAAATGTTTTGCTAAAGAAGATCTCACTATTCCGTTAGATGAAATCCAAATCAACGAAAAACTCCAATTCATCGAAGAACCCGTCGAAATAATGGATCGTGAGGTTAAAAGACTTAAGCAAAACAAGATACCAATTGTTAAGGTTCGATGGAATGCTCGTAGAGGACCCGAGTTCACCTGGGAGCGTGAAGATCAGATAAAGAAGAAATACCCGCATCTATTTCCAGAAGATTCGTCAACACCTTCAACAGCTTAAAATTTCGGGACGAAATTTATTTAACGGGTAGGTACTGTAGTGACCCGAACTTTTCCATGTTTATATATATTAATTGAGATTGATATTTACATGATTAAATGTTTCCAACATGTTAAGCAATCAAACTTGTTAAGACTTGATTAATTGAAATATGTTTCATATAGACAATTGACCACCCAAGTTGACCGGTGATTCACGAACGTTAAAACTTGTAAAAAACTATATGATGACATATATATGGTTATATATATAGTTAACATGATATTATGATAAGTAAACATATCATTAATTATATTAACAATGAACTACATATGTAAAAACAAGACTACTAACTTAATGATTTTGAAACGAGACATATATGTAACGTTTATCGTTGTAACGACATTTAATGTATATATATCATATTAAGAGATATTCGTACATCATAATATCATGATAATATAATAATTTAAAATCTCTTTTGTTATTATAAACATTGGATTAACAACATTTAACAAGATCGTTAACCTAAAGGTTTCAAAACAACACTTACATGTAACGACTAACGATGACTTAACGACTCAGTTAAAATGTATATACATGTAGTGTTTTAATATGTATTTATACACTTTTAAAAGACTTCAATACACTTATCAAAATACTTCTACTTAACAAAAATGCTTACAATTACATTCTCGTTCAGTTTCATCAACAATTCTACTCGTATGCACCCGTATTCGTACTCGTACAATACCCAGCTTTTAGATGTATGTACTATTGGTATATACACTCCAATGATCAGCTCTTAGCAGCCCATGTGAGTCACCTAACACATGTGGGAACCATCATTTGGCAACTAGCATGAAATATCTCATAAGATTACAAAAATATGAGTAATCATTCATGACTTATTTACATGAAAACAAAATTACATATCCTTTATATCTAATCCATACACCAACGACCAAAAACACCTACAAACACTTTCATTCTTCAATTTTCTTCATCTAATTTAACTCTCTCAAGTTCTATCTTCAAGTTCTAAGTGTTTTTCATAAATTCCAAAAGTTCTAGTTTCATAAAATCAAGAATACTTTCAAGTTTGCTAGCTCACTTCCAATCTTGTAAGGTGATCATCCAACCTCAAGAAATCTTTGTTTCTTACAGTAGGTTATCATTCTAATACAAGGTAATAATCATATTCAAACTTTGGTTCAATTTCTATAACTATAACAATCTTATTTCAAGTGATGATCTTACTTGAACTTGTTTTCGTGTCATGATTTTGCTTCAAGAACTTTGAGCCATCCAAGGATCCATTGAAGCTAGATCCATTTTTCTCTTTTCCAGTAGGTTCATCCAAGGAACTTAAGGTAGTAATGATGTTCATAACATCATTCGATTCATACATATAAAGCTATCTTATTCGAAGGTTTAAACTTGTAATCACTAGAACATAGTTTAGTTAATTCTAAACTTGTTCGCAAACAAAAGTTAATCCTTCTAACTTGACTTTTAAAATCAACTAAACACATGTTCTATATCTATATGATATGCTAATTTAATGATTTAAAACCTGGAAACACGAAAAACACCGTAAAACCGGATTTACGCCGTCGTAGTAACACCGCGGGCTGTTTTGGGTTAGTTAATTAAAAACTATGATAAACTTTGATTTAAAAGTTGTTATTCTGAGAAAATGATTTTTATTATGAACATGAAACTATATCCAAAAATTATGGTTAAACTCAAAGTGGAAGTATGTTTTCTAAAATGGTCATCTAGACGTCGTTCTTTCGACTGAAATGACTACCTTTACAAAAACGACTTGTAACTTATTTTTCCGACTGGAAACCTATACTTTTTTTGTTTAGATTCATAAAATAGAGTTCAATATGAAACCATAGCAATTTGATTCACTCAAAACGGATTTAAAATGAAGAAGTTATGGGTAAAACAAGATTGGATAATTTTTCTCATTTTAGCTACGTGAAAATTGGTAACAAATCTATTCTAACCATAACTTAATCAACTTGTATTATATATTATGTAATCTTGAGATACCATAGACACGTATACAATGTTTCGACCTATCATGTCGACACATCTATATATATTTCGGAACAACCATAGACACTCTATATGTGAATGTTGGAGTTAGCTATACAGGGTTGAGGTTGATTCCAAAATATATATAGTTTGAGTTGTGATCAATACTGAGATACGTATACACTAGGTCGTGGATTGATTCAAGATAATATTTATCGATTTATTTCTGTACATCTAACTGTGGACAACTAGTTGTAGGTTACTAACGAGGACAGCTGACTTAATAAACTTAAAACATCAAAATATATTAAAAGTGTTGTAAATATATTTTGAACATACTTTGATATATATGTATATATTGTTATAGGTTCGTGAATCAACCAGTGGCCAAGTCTTACTTCCCGACGAAGTAAAAATCTGTGAAAGTGAGTTATAGTCCCACTTTTAAAATCTAATATTTTTGGGATGAGAATACATGCAGGTTTTATAAATGATTTACAAAATAGACACAAGTACGTGAAACTACATTCTATGGTTGAATTATCGAAATCGAATATGCCCCTTTTTATTAAGTCTGGTAATCTAAGAATTAGGGAACAGACACCCTAATTGACGCGAATCCTAAAGATAGATCTATTGGGCCTAACAAACCCCATCCAAAGTACCGGATGCTTTAGTACTTCGAAATTTATATCATATCCGAAGGGTGTCCCGGAATGATGGGGATATTCTTATATATGCATCTTGTTATTGTCGGTTACCAGGTGTTCACCATATGAATGATTTTTATCTCTATGTATGGGATGTGTATTGAAATATGAAATCTTGTGGTCTATTGTTACGATTTGATATATATAGGTTAAACCTATAACTCACCAACATTTTTGTTGACGTTTAAAGTATGTTTATTCTCAGGTGAATATTAAGAGCTTCCGCTGTTGCATACTAAAATAAGGACAAGATTTGGAGTCCATATTTGTATGATATTGTGTAAAAACTGCATTCAAGAAACTGATTTCGATGTAACATATTTGTATTGTAAACCATTATGTAATGGTCGTGTGTAAACAGGATATTTTAGATTATCATTATTTGATAATCTACGTAAAGCTTTTTAAACCTTTATTTATGAAATAAAGGTTATGGTTTGTTTTAAAAATGAATGCAGTCTTTGAAAAACGTCTCATATAGAGGTCAAAACCTCGCAACGAAATCAATTAATATGGAACGTTTTTAATCAATAAGAACGGGACATTTCATCACACGTCACCTTTTACTAGAATCTTAATTGAGCATGAGTAATATAACATGTTACTATACTGTAGAGTCAGACTCGAGCTATAGGATAGGATTACACTATGACCTGACCTAAATTGCTATACAAATATTGACCAACATATAAATATATATAATTAATATAGGTTCGTGAATCCGAGGCCAACCTTGCACTTGTTCAATGACGTTATATGTATTTTTACTACGAAATACAGTATGGTGAGTTTCATTTGCCTTTTTACCCTTTATATTTTTGGGACTGAGAATACATGCGCTTTTATAAATGTTTGACGAAATAGACACAAGTAATTGAAACTACATTCTATGGTTGAATTATCGAAATCGAATATGCCCCTTTTTATTAAAGTCTGGTAATCTAAGAATTAGGGAACAGACACCCTAATTGACGCGAATCCTAAAGATAGATCTATTGGGCCTAACAAACCCCATCCAAAGTACCGGATGCTTTAGTACTTCGAAATTTATATCATGTCCGAAGGAGGATCCCGGAATGATAGGGGATATTCTTATATGCATATTGTTAATGTCGGTTACCAGGTGTTCACCATATGAATGATTATTTTTGTCTCTATGCATGGGACGTATATTTATGAGAACTGGAAATGAAATTCTTGTGGTCTATTAAAATGATGGAAATAAATGATTATGATAAACAAATGAACTCACCAACCTTTTGGTTGATACTTTAAAGCATGTTTATTCTCAGGTGTTAAAGAAATCTTCCGCTGTGCATTTGCTCATTTTAAAGATATTACTTGGAGTCTTTCATAGCATATTTCGAAGAACGTTGCATTCGAGTCATTGAGTTCATCAAAGATTATTATTAAATCAATTTATAGTTGGATAGTGGATATTATGAAATGGTATGCATGCCTGTCAATTTTCGATGTAAAGAAAGATTGTCTTTTAAAAACGAATGCAATGTTTGTAAAATGTATCATATAGAGGTCAAATACCTCGCAATGTAATCAACTATTGTGAATCGTTTATAATGTATATGAACGGGTCCTTTCAAGGCACTAGGAACTCGTTTGGATATGAGTACCGCATATCATCCGCAAACCGACGGGCAGAGTGAAAGAACAATTCAGACTCTTGAAGACATGCTCAGGGCATGTGTGATCGATTTTGGAAACGGATGGGATAAATATCTACCATTAGCAGAATTCTCGTATAATAATAGTTATCATGCGAGCATTAAAGCTGCACCATTCGAAGCATTGTACGGAAGGAAGTGTAGATCTCCTATTTGTTGGAATGAAGTAGGAGATCGACAATTAACTGGTCCCGAGATCATACACGAAACGACTGAGAAGATAGTACAAATTAAGGAGAGATTGAAAACAGCCCGTAGTCGCCAAAAGAGCTACGCCGATGTCCGAAGGAAACCATTAGAGTTTCAGGTCGGGGACATGGTTATGTTAAAGGTGTCACCATGGAAAGGTGTAATACGCTTCGGAAAAAGGGGTAAACTAAACCCAAGATATGTAGGTCCGTTCAAGATTATCGAACGCATTGGACCGGTAGCTTATCGGCTCGAGTTACCGCAACAACTCGCCGGAGTACATAATACCTTTCACGTCTCAAACCTTAAGAAGTGTCTTGCAAAGGAAGACCTCACCATTCCTCTTGAAGAAATCCATGTCGATGAGAAACTACAATTCATCGAAGAACCAATCGAAATCATGGACCGTGAAGTTAAACAGCTCAAGCAGAGCAACATACCGATTGTTAAGGTTCGTTGGAATGCTCGAAGAGGTCCCGAGTTTACGTGGGAACGAGAGGATCAGATGAAACAAAAGTATCCACACTTGTTTCTCGATGACGCAAAATAGGTACAATTTTAAAATTTCGGGACGAAATTTATTTAACGGGGAGGTAATGTAACGACCCGCACTTTTTCGATCGTTCTATACTTATAAGATTAATATTTACATAAATTAAACCTTACCAACATGATAAGCAATCCAAATTGTTGAGACTTATGTTTTTTAAATGAGTTCTACACAACGTTTGACCGTCTAGTTTGACCGATGATATCACGAACTATACAATATATGATAATTATACGTTTGTGTATATATATGTATATATACATATTTAACATGATCTAAGAATGTTTTAATATCTCATTTTGTATTAATAACAATAAGTTATAAGTATATTTTGAAACTACTAACTTAAGTTTTCAAAACGATAACTATACGTAATGTTTTTCGACGTAAATACTTATAACCTATAATACTTATACATGCATCGTATAGATATGTATTTTATCACTTTTAAAGGGCTTACATACATAAAACAATATAAGTATATTTACAAAAGATAGCTATATTTGAATCCTCGTTCCGTTTTCTCAAAGATTTCTATACGTATACCTAGGGTATATGTACCCGTATCATACGCAGCTTCTAGATGTATTTACTATTGGTATATACCAATAAAAATCTGCTCCTTAGCAGCCTTAAATGATTAAGAAACATGTGGAACCAACCATTTGTCAAGTAGCATGAATTATTTAGCAAGAAAACAAAGTTAGGTATCTTTTTTTTCCTTTATAACCTAAAAACGTTTTTATGCATGCACACCATTTCTTCACCCCATTTTCTCATACTTACACTTCCATTTCTCTCTCAAAATACTCTTAACTTCATACTTGATCATCTCCAAGCATTTTCCCCATCATTTAGCTTCAAAAACCTTACTTAATCACCATAAGAAAACCCTTACAAAAACACTTCAAGAATCCTTCCAAGAACACAAACTTACTTCCAATCTTTCATCCAATTCCATCACCCTTTTTGTTCTAGGTTCTTACTCCTCTTTTACAGCAACCTTGTCCAAGGAACTTGAGGTAGAATCTATGTTCATAACATTATTCGATTCATATATATATAGCTATCTTATTTTGTGGTATAAAAATTTAACAACAAGAACATAGTTTGAAAGTTTTCAAACTTGTTTGCAAACTAAATAGATCCTTCTAACTTAACTTTTAAAATACTTCAATACCTGTAATATAACTTAAATATATGCTAACTTAACAAGGTAAAACTTGGTTTTTCAAAGAATACCTTAAAAACTGTTTTTACGACGTCGGAGTGTAACCGGGGACTGTTTTGGGTTGGATAATTAAAAACCATCTTAAACTTTGAATTGGAGGTTTATGTTCTGGAAAAATGATTTTTACTATGAATATGATAACACATAAAAATTTCATGATTTAATTCAAAGTATAAGTATTTTTAGAAAAATGGTCATTAAATGATATTTTTGTAACAAAAATGTTTAACTTCATAAGTTTCACTAAAGTTTCACCTATGCCGTGTGATTTTGAATACAAACTAAGGTAATTACAGTTCATAGTCTTAAAGAGGAACTCGATCCAAGGAGATGGCAAGTTGAATCAACGAAAACGGAGTTGTAACGAAGAAACTATGACCGAAACAAAATTGGTTATCCAAGACTAGTCTAACTTCGGGATTAATTGGAAAAAATTAAATAAACCACATCTTTCTAAGATAACATGATATTTTATACATATGTACTCATAATTCAATTTTATATGGTTCAGGATCACCCGTAAACAACACGAGAAGATTAATCATAAGATCCCATGTTTGTACGCAACACGTCATTTGACAACACCGGTACTTTATGTACGCAACACGTCATTTGACAACACCGGTACCGTGGGTCAAGATTAATCTCGACCAATACATATACGATGAGGGTTTTATTTATTTCATCGGGGGTTTATTAAACACTTAAAAATGAACCATTAAAATTGAATTACTAACATCAGACTGCTAACTACGGACTAAGGAATTATTAAAAGTATTAAAAGTATAACAAGTATATATATGTGACGTTTGTTTAAAAAGAAAAGGTATTGATATATTATATATGGATAGGTTCGTGATATCAACCGGAAGACCAAGTCAAAATATATATATCTTCAAGACAACAGTGAGTATATAGTCCCACTTTTAAACTCTAAATATTTCGGGATGAGAATACATGTATTTTATGTTTTACATTATGGACACAAGTAACTGAAAAATATATTCTACGTTGAGTTGTACCACTGGCATACTTCCCTGTAGCTTGGTAACTAATATTTACAGCGGTATTGTAAACGCGAATCCTGTTGATAGATCTATCGGGCCTGACAACCCCAACCGGACTGGACGACCAGTATTCAACGGTCGCACAGTACTTCATTTTGTGACTACACTTGGTACGGTGTAGTAAGATTTCATATTAAAGGGAATATGCGACGTGATTAATTGTTAAGTATGGTTACCAAGTGCTCAACCACTTAGAATATTTTTATTAAACTGTTTATATATGAAATCTTGTGGTCTATATATATATATTGCTGCCGGCATTAAACCTATATCTCACCAACTTTATGTTGACGTTTTAAACATGTTTATTCTCAGGTGATAATTAGAAGCTTCCGCTGCATTATGTTGAATTTGAGCAAGATCTTGCGTACGCATATATGTGTCAAAAACAAAACTGCATATCCAAGAACTTGTGTTGTAAAATATGCTAGAAATCGGGTTGTTATTATCATTTGCAAAGTTTGTAAGTCGAAGATTATCGCTAAACGATAATCATCTTTTTATTGTCTAAAGCTTGTAACAAAAATAAGAATTATGGTTTGTAATGTATAATATATGCAGTTTTTCTTTTAAAAATGTCGCATATAGAGGTCAATACCTCGCAATGAAATCATACGTTATCTAACACGTTCTTATGGTTAAGGACGGGTTGTGACATCTATGCTGCCTAGGCATAACGAGGCAGCATCCAAAGTATCTAAAGGCAAAGAGCAGGTTGTAGCTGGTCCTAAAGATGATAGGAGAAAATGCTTCAAGTGCCATGGATTTGGGCATTTTCAAGCTCAATGTCCTAACCAGCGTGCTCTTACACTAAGGGAGATTGAAGATTTGGAAGGGGGTTTTGAAACTGAACCAGCATATGATGAGTCTGATAGTGAAGAGTTTGTTGCTGCTGATATTGGAGAGTTTTTAGTGGTTCGAAGAGTAATGCACTCAGCTGAGACTATTGAAGATAAGAGCCAGCGAGAAAACATCTTTCATTCAAGATGCACAGTCAAGGGTAAAGTGTGCAGCCTGATTGTTGATGGAGGCAGCTGTGCAAACGCAGCATCTGCTCACATGGTGGAAAAGCTTGAGCTGGTTACAAAGAAGCATCCTCATCCATACAAACTTCAATGGCTTAACCAAGGCAGTGAGGTAAAGGTTACTCGTCAAGTTACTGTTCCATTTTCTATTGGTACTGTTTATCAAGATGAGATTACTTGTGATGTTATTCCTATGGATGCTTGTCATTTGCTGCTTGGTAGACCTTGGTTATTTGATAAGTATGTCTATCATAATGGACACCAAAATACTTATTCAATGTATGTGAATGGAAAGAAGATCACCCTCACTTCTTTAAAGCCTAGTGAAATACCTAGGGCTGATCCTACTGTTAAGAATGATAAAGCTTTATTTATGACTCAAGCTAAAGTTGATACTGAGTTAAAGGGTGGTACTGGTGCTTATTTATTGCTGATGGTTGAAAGTGATGAGTTGAACCAGCATGATGAAATACCAGCTAGGGTAAAGCCATTGTTATCCGAATTTACTGATGTGTTTCCTACTGAGTTACCTACTGGTTTACCACCAATCAGGGGTATTGAACATCAAATTGATCTTGTACCTGGATCTGTTCTTCCTAATAAAGCAGCTTATCGATGTTCCCCTCATGAAGCAAAAGAATTAGAAAAGCAAGTTAATGAGTTGGTTGCCAAGGGATATGTTAGAACCAGCATGAGTCCTTGTTCAGTACCAGCTTTGTTGGTTCCAAAGAAAGATGGTTCTATGAGAATGTGTGTAGACAGCAGAGCTATTAATAACATCACCATCAAATATAGGTATCCCATACCTAGATTAGATGATATGCTAGATGAGCTGCATGGTTCTTGTGTGTTTTCCAAAGTTGATCTTAGAAGTGGGTATCATCAGATTCGAATGAAAGAAGGAGATGAATGGAAGACAGCTTTCAAGATCAAAGGTGGATTATTCGAGTGGTTGGTTATGCCTTTTGGGTTGTCTAATGCACCCAGCACATTCATGAGGCTTATGAATGAAGTGCTCAGGCCGCTTATTGGTCAGTTTGTGGTTGTTTACTTTGATGACATCCTAGTGTACTCAAAAACTAAAGAAGAACACTTGGATCATCTGAGGAAAGTATTTGAGCTATTAAGGCAGAATCAGTTATATGCAAAGCTGGAGAAGTGTGATTTCTTTGTCAGCAAAGTAGTGTTTCTTGGATATGTGGTTTCTGAAGAAGGCATTTCAATGGATCCATCTAAGATGGAAGCAATCAGATCATGGCCTAGTCCTTCTACCATCACTGAAGTCAGAAGTTTTCATGGTTTAGCTTCATTGTATAGAAGATTTATCAAAGACTTCTCCACAATTGTTGCTCCAATTACTGATTGTATGAAGAAAGGGGTATTTGAATGGTCTAGTTCTGCCCAATCAGCATTTGAATCATTAAAAGAGAAGCTAAGTTCAGCACCTATACTTGCTTTGCCTAATTTTGATATGTTGTTTGAACTTGAATGTGATGCAAGTGGTGTTGGCATTGGAGCTGTGCTAGTGCAAGGAAAAAGACCAGTAGCTTATTTCAATGAAAAGCTAAATGGGTCAAAGCTGAATTATAGCACTTATGATAAAGAGTTTTATGCCATCATTCGAGCTGTTGATCATTGGTCACATTATTTGAAGCCAAGGCAGTTTGTTCTCTTTTCTGATCATGAAGCATTAAAATACATTAATGGGCAGCACAAATTAAATCCAAGGCATGCAAAATGGGTTGAATTCTTGCAGATGTACTCCTTTGTGTCTAAACACAAGGCTGGTACTTCTAATGTTGTTGCTGATGCTCTTTCAAGAAGATATTCTTTGTTGTCAATTCTGGAAGCTAGAGTTCTTGGATTTTCATTTGTTAAGGAGTTATATGAAGCTGATCCAGACTTTGCTCCTATTTTGAACTGTTCTCCTGCTGAGTCCAAAAGAGATTATGTTGAGCAAGATGGTTTCCTATTCAAGGGCAGCAGATTGTGCATCCCAAAAGATTCAATCAGGGAGTTGCTGATTAGAGAAGCACATGGAGGTGGTTTAGCTGGTCATTTTGGGATTAACAAGACATTGGATATCCTAAGTGAACACTTCTACTGGCCATGTATGGATAAAGATGTCAAAGCTATGATTAATCGTTGTGCTACCTGCTGTCAAGCTAAGTCAACTTTTCACAAGGGTTTATATACTCCTCTTCCTGTTCCCAACCAGCCATGGGAAGATTTGAGCATGGATTTCATTGTTGCTTTACCAAGGACTCAGCGAGGCAAAGATTCTATTATGGTTGTTGTTGACAGGTTTTCAAAGATGGCTCATTTCATAGCCTGCAACAAAACCAATGATGCTACTGTTGTTGCTACTTTATTCTTCAAAGAAATTGTTCGTCTTCATGGAGTTCCCAAAACCATTGTGTCTGATCAAGATACAAAGTTCTTAAGCTATTTTTGGAAGACATTATGGAAGCTGCTTGGAACAAAGCTTTTATTCAGCACGTCTCACCATCCCCAAACTGATGGTCAAACTGAAGTTACCAATAGAACTGTGGGAATGTTGCTAAGGGCACTTGTGAAGAAAAGTTTGAAGGAGTGGGATTTGAAGCTTGCTCAAGCTGAATTTGCTTTTAATAGAGCACCTAATTACTCCACAGGAAAATCACCATTTGAAATCTGCTATGGTGCAAATCCACTCACACCGATTGATCTGATTCCTTTTGCAGTTGAGCCTAAGGTAAGTGTTGATGCAGTAGCAAAGGCCAAAGAAATGAAGAAGCTGTATGAGCAAGTGAGGGCCAAAATTGAGAAGACCAACCAGCAATACAAGGCTAAAGCTAACCAGCACAGAAAGCAGTGAAAGGACCCGTTCATATACATTATAAACGATTCACAATAGTTGATTACATTGCGAGGTATTTGACCTATATATGATATATTTTACAAACATTGCATTCGTTTTTAAAAGACAATCTTTCTTTACATCAAAAATTGACAGGCATGCATACCATTTCATAATATCCACTATCCAACTATAAATTGATTTAATAATAATCTTTGATGAACTCAATGACTCGAATGCAACGTTCTTCGAAATATGCTATGAAAGACTCCAAGTAATATCTTTAAAATGAGCAAATGCACAGCGGAAGATTTCTTTAACACCTGAGAATAAACATGCTTTAAAGTGTCAACCAAAAGGTTGGTGAGTTCATTAGTTTATCATAATCATTTATTTCCATCATTTAAATAGACCACAAGAATTTCATTTCCAGTTCTCATAAATATACGTCTCATGCATAGAGACAAAAAATAATCATTCATATGGTGAACACCTGGTAACCGACATTAACTAGATACATATAAGAATATCCCCTATCATTCCGGGATCCTCCTTCGGACATGATATAATTTCAAAGTACTAAAGCATCCGGTACTTTGGATGGGGTTTGTTAGGCCCAATAGATCTATCTTTAGGATTCGCGTCAATTAGGGTGTCTGTTCCCTAATTCTTAGATTACCAGACTTAATAAAAAGGGGCATATTCGATTTCGATAATTCAACCATATAATGTAGTTTCGATTACTTGTGTCTATTTCAAAAAACATTTATAAAAATTGCGCATGTATTCTCAGCCCAAAAATATAAAGGGTAAAAAGGCAAATGAAACTCACCATACTGTATTTCGTAGTAAAAATACATATAACGTCATTGAACAAGTGCAAGGTTGGCCTCGGATTCACGAACCTAAATTAATTATATATATTTATGTGTTGGTCAATATTTGTCTAACAAATTAGGTCAAGTCATAGTGTACCACAATCCTAATGCTCGAGACTAATATGCAAAAGTCAACAAAAGTAAATTTGACTCAAAATAATTTCCAAAAATTTATACATGATTAATATATAGTTTAAATATTGTCGTTTTATATTTTTAAATATTTTTAAAAGATTTATTAGAGTAAATAATATAATTTATTTATTAATAAATAAAATTTTATATTATATTTATATAATAAAATATACTTTTATATATATTAAGTAATAAAATTTATAGGGTTCATTTAATATTATAAAGATAATATGATACGTATTATTAAAGTAAGTTATTACACGTAGTAAAATATGTTTGTATCAAATATTTATTTGATAAAATAATATCTATAATGATAGTAAGTAAAAGTTGTATTATTTTGTAATAATAATTATTATTATAAAAATATCAATATTTATAATTACTAATATGACATTATGATAAAACGATAATTCTAATTATGATAACTTTAATATTTACAATAATTTTTAATATTATCTTTAAAATAATAATTCTATTTAAAATAATAATAATAATGATATTTTATAGTAACAATGACATTTCTATTAAAATGATAATTTTTGTTAAAATGATAGTTTTAATACTAACGATAATTTTAATAATAATAGTAATGATAAAAATAATAAGAACGATAATTTTATCTAAATCAATATCTTATAATATTTTAATTTCATCATGATACTCTTACCCATTATTTCCTAATCGTTTCGTTTAATAGCTTTTAATCGTCTTTTATATCGTGTTCGTAATAATGATAATAATAGTAATCAAAATAATTAGGTGTTACAAATATTTGTTTTAATTACACTTATATTAATAATGATAGTTACTATAACATTATTAACGATAATACTAATAATTATCTTAATGATAATATAGTAATAATAATAATAACAATAACAATAACTATTTTTAAATAATGATATATATTAATAATGATAATAATAATAATAATACCAATAATAATAATAATAATAATAATAATAATAATAATAATAATAATTGGATAATAATAATAATACTAATTATAACTTTAACGATAATAACGATAGTAATAATAAAAAAAAATAACAATTTTTAATGATAAATTCTTTTATTAATAAAGATAATAATAATAATAATAAGAAAAAACTAGAACGACGATAATAACGACGATAATAATAATCATTTTTAATAATAATACAAAAATTCGATGGACTATAACTTCAAATCCGTTCATCGAAATCATTCGATATCTAAATGAAAAGTTCTTAATTTTTCGCTAGCTTTCCAACGACATGCATATCTTATACCTTATCTCAGTCGCATATATAACTAATTCAGGATTCAACATAACCTAACTAAAGGCAATATCAAAAGTACAAACATGCATAATCCTATATACTCGAGCACTAGTCAGGGATACACTATTAGTATGTAAAAGTTAAATTATGAGTACTCACGTATCAATATTGAGATTCAATATTGCAGGAAAGGTACGTAGACGCAACGAAGATGATAAACACTATATTGACCTCACGAGCATACCCATGAACCATACCAATCACCTCCATAGCTATAACCCATAATTTCCTTAATCCAATCCCACTCGAAAAACAATTTCGAAATCACTCGGACAGCACTCTGACGTAATATTTTATGTATACTAATAATATCTTGAAATAATACGGAGTAAATATATATATGTAAATCGATTGAGAGAGTTTAGAGAAAAATATTTTCAAGTTTCTATGAAATAATGAAACCTATTGAATTCTATTTATAATAGATTTTTGAATTATTAAAGTGAATTATTAAAGTATGAATTATTAAAGTGAATTATTAAAGTATGAATTATTAAAGTGAATTATTAAAGTATGAATTATTAAAGTGAATTATTAAAGTATGAATTATTAAAGTGAATTATTAAAGTTAAAGTAAAGTAAAAATAAAGTAAAGGTAAAGTTTAAGTATAGTAAAAGTATAAAACTATGTACGTATAATACGCGTATAAATATATATAATATTAATTTAAATCGTTATATATATTTAATAAAATAAAATATAAATATCGTTATCTTTATCATACTGGTTAAGTAATGAGTTATCAAAAGTGGTTCTAGATATTTATAAAAGTTATATACGTTTTAATAATAAAGTTCTTTTTAAACTGAAAACGTTTTTGTACGTTTGAAACTAAATCAAATAAATATAATAATTTTGTTTTCCAAAACCAAATATATTTTTAAGAATCATTTTGTTTAAAGGTTAAAATAATGGAAATCGTTATATCATAAAATGTTTTAAAAAAGTAGAATCATATATATTCATAATAGGTTTCAAGTTTTTAAATTACAGTTTGTTGGTGAAGCATGGGATAAAGTTCAAAGGTTAAATAAACGTATGAAATCATCTTAATAAAAATGTCGAGTTACTTAACTTGTCGATATCCAACATCTAAGTTATTTACACTTCACGTTCTTACTTATAAATCACTTTACCATTTTCCGAATGTTGTCAAAAAGAATAGATTTCTTAAATCACAGTGGACCTCATAACATAGACCCGTAATCATATCATAATGTATCTAATAAATCAACAATTTTATATTATCTTCTAATTCCATCGATAAACATATTGAAACAAATACGATCATGTAAAATATTATACGTTTAATACTTTATTAATATTCTCAAGTTATAATATATATATACATATATATACATATTTATTTATATATAACGGTTCGTGAATCGTCTGAATTTGGTCGAGGTTATAATGAATGTATGAACACAATTTAAAATTCTTGAGATTTAACTTAACAAACTTTGCTTATCGTGTCAGAATAATATAAAGATAAAGTTTAAATTTGATTGAAAATTTCCGGGTTGTCACAGTACCTACCCGTTAAAGAAATTTCGTCCCGAAATTTGAGTGGAAAGGTCGTGAATGATAATAAGTATTTTTCATGATGCATACAGGCTGAAAATTAGAGTTTTATCATCAGCGAATAATTTGGATAAACAATCCATTTATATGAAGAGTACGAATGAAGCTAACATAGAAGAGTGAAATGAGTAAGTGTAGATTCATCTTATCATTTGACGTAGATATGATTGATTTCCAGATTTCAAGGGATTTGAAGAAAATCTTTGTAATAAGATTTGATTCTCCGGTAACAAAAGGAATTAGGATCCGCTTTAAATACGATCGTCCATTTTAATTGTTCTGTCGGAGATTTTCTTATAAATTCACCTCCTTCCTTTTCTTACAACTCACACCTTCTGTTGATGCATTTTATGCAAGTTCCTAGACATCTACCCACGTCCATTGCAGGTACAACAGTTTACAGGCCACCATGATCGTTCGTTATTATCCTATTTGTGTTTGTATGTGGTTACAGCAACGAGATGTGGATGTTTGACTATGTTAGACTTAGTCAGACGTCCGAGCGAAGCCTCATTCGTACGGCTGACAGGCTCATACGCACGGTTGATGCTGAGCTAAGTCACAATTACAATCTAAATGAAAAGACACGAGTGAGTGATCACCCGTACGGCTGATGAAGCCAACTCGTATGTGTGATGGATGAATCGTACGGGTGAGTCAACAGCAGGGGTATATAAAGTCTTATGTTCTTCATTTTTAGGTTAAGCCTCTCATTTGTTACACACACTCAGATCTGGTGAGCTCCTCCGATTCTCTCTCAACCCAAATCACCCAGGTGGTGAATAATAGCTCTAGGTGTTGATCTAATCACACTTGATTTAGTTGTGGTATGACTAAATTAATCACAAAAAGCTTAACCTATTCACTAGAGGGTTTGATTCACTTATTCCGTCATCGTGTGAGTTAAATCTGTTGATTTCTAAGTTCCTAGTCATGTTTCATCACCTTCTATTCTTTCCCCCTCAACTCATATTTTAAAGTATTCATCAATATGCTCCATCCAGTTCTGATTCTCGATATACTTATAACTTTCATATCGGTCATTCTTCTTTTTCATCTACCGCCGGAAGAATCTATTTACTTCTACTATACTCTTGGGTTTATAGTGTTTCTAGTTCTCCCGTGTCTTTATATTGCTATATGCATCGATATATATGGTTTATAATTTTTGGTTTGTCGTTGGGCTTTATATCTTCCCTTATATTTCAAAGTCTCTGTTTCTATCTTCTATAATCATTGTCATCCATAGTTAATGCTCTCTTTTATTTGCTGCAATTTATACCCCAATTTCTATTTCGGAGTTTTGTCCTTTCGTTTCTTCTTCTTGCGATTAAGCACCGCTTGTAATGGTCCAGAATTCACAAATATGATTTTCGGAATGAATATTGTTAATGTAGAGGAAGGAAATTGTGATGGTACGATCTTGACTTGTCAAATTACTAGAATACCTTGGAAAAGGCCGAATCATCAAGAAATATTTTCTTGATATTTTAGAGGTTAAATAGAATACAAGAGTCTTATAACATGGCATATGATGATGTTATGATCTGTGAATCATCACGTTCCATTTAGAAACTCAGCATGAATTACTGTAATATAATCACGTTGATCAAGTGTCATTATATTATACTAACTCATGCTTCAGTTTCCAACACTACTTCAAAAACATTCATATTTTAAACTCAAAGGTTTACAGAGTATAGGAACTAAACAGTTTCCTTTTTGATGTAATACAGATAGCACAAAGAGATAAATGATTCCAGATAAGAATAGTTATGGAAATATCTTCAGAAATATGGAGGATATTTATAATGAAAGATACGATGATATCTTAGAATTTCTAATATCAGAGGATGATGAAGAATATTGTCTGTAAGGGTTTAGTGTCAGGAGCAAGGTATTCGTTAATGACTTCAGCAGACACTGAATCATTTGGATTCTTTGAAGGCAGGTTCAGTCTTTGTGATTTATCCACAGCCTCCTTCATACTTTGCTCAATCCGTTTTCCAGTTCCAAAACTTCTCTATTTCTGAGCTTTGTTAATACACTAATCTTTATCATCAAACTTTTTACTGCTAAGGTCGTTTACAGTTTTTGTTGCTTCATCAGCATTTCGAGAACTAGTTCGCGGTTCAGAGTGTTTTTCAAAAACTTCACATTCGAAGTATGTAAGCCTTGGAAATAGACGTTATGTATAACTGTTGGCGTCAACATGCTGTGAGATTTCAAAATACTGATTGCTAACTCCCAATGATTCGTATGACAATTCTCGTTACAAGAGGCAGATGAGTAAATGATGAGGTTTCGATAAATATAAAGATTCTTCGGAATGCCCAAGATCAGTGAAGTTGTTGGTAAGTTTATTGCTAATGTGGTGGAATATGAAAGGTTCTCCGGTAACAAAAAGGGTAATCACATATATCAAAATT
This sequence comes from Rutidosis leptorrhynchoides, assembly GCF_046630445.1. Lineage (NCBI taxonomy): Eukaryota > Viridiplantae > Streptophyta > Magnoliopsida > Asterales > Asteraceae > Rutidosis > Rutidosis leptorrhynchoides. The sequence continues at coordinate 210,072,004 of NC_092340.1, forward strand.
ATGATAAGGCTACTCCGAATGAAAAAATCGAAGTTGTCTTGCTGGAGCTGTGATATAATTTGCTACTTTGCAAAGGAATTGCAAGGTTATTTTTGCTAATAAATGCCAAAAGATCTGACACAGATATGTGTTGAATTATGACTTTGGTTTCGAGAGCTTTTTAAGTACATAACTGTGAGTAATATGTGGTTGGATCATCATCTCGATTGCTCATTATTTGAAGTGTCTTCAGAGATTTTCGAAGGGTTTGAACATAGATTGTAATCGTTTGTATACATTTGATGTTCTAACACACTTTTGAAGTCAAAGTATAGCTTTGAAAGATGTAGGAATCTAAAAGTAATGGTACCGGTTATATCTCGAATTGAATTCTGAGATTTTAAAATCAGAATACGTAATTGGGTTTGAATGAGTATGGTTGTTTTGATTTCTATGAAAGAATGTATATTATTGTGAAAGTAGGAAGTATAATTGATAATTTGCTTAATCTGATTCGAAGAATGTAACATATTAATTGTGAATTTATATATATCTCTCGGGTATTACCTACCCGTTAAAAAATTTTCACAATTAATATTTTGTACATAAGAATTTTATTACAGTCTTTATGAAAATATATATGTATATATTCTCCTCAGATGTAACATAGATTTTAATGAGTTAATACTAAATTAAACTCATTCGATTTACGGTTGGAACTAGAATTGAATAATTCCTTGAAGGTTTAGAGGTTACATAAGTATTTCTTCAATAATATTGAAATTATGAATCAATACTTCGTTATTTGTTGAGAAGTGATGTTAGTTTTCGTTAAATTCTTGTGAACTTCGCAAAGTACGAATGATGTTATCTGAAAAGTTTCGGTTACATCAATGATGAAGTGTAAAATCAAATATATACTTGATTTATTAGGAATTGGAATTTGTTGAATTGAGACAAAGATTGTAGTTAACGATGGTTAAGTCGCTGGTGAGGGACGTACATTATTGCATATTTGTAATATGAATTAACTGAGTAGTTAAGATTCACACACAATAGCTTAGCACGGAAAGATTTGTTTTTTATTTCAAAATATATATATATATATATATATATATATATATATATATATATATATATATATATATATATATATATATATATATATATATATATATATATATATAATTTCTTCAGAGGGAATGAGTTAATTCTTCATAACTTGTTGATACAATATACACGTTATTGATTCGTAATGATGTCCACAGTGATTCTTGAACTGACGGAGTTTGTGATGTTATAGGTGTTGTTGATTCTGATGTTGACTGTACTGACGATGCTGGTGACGTTGACGGTACTGTTGATGCTGTTGGTAAAACAAGTTTAACTTGTTAATCACACACCATTTTTGTCAGGGTTTCTACTCTTCTTTCTATCATTTTGGTTCGCTTAACTGATTTATGGTTAGGGCTAGATTAGATAATCTCTAAGACTTTAGAGATTATATAATCGCCGCGGAATGTTTCTCCAATGAAGTTATGAATTAATACTTCGTCAGTTATTGTTGTTGGTACTCCTTGGTATCTATGGTGCGTATGACGTTGATGCTCGTGGGACAGATTGTGAAGTTGAGGTTTACAACGCGGTTGTGGTTGGAGGTGGTAATGGTACTGTTGGCGTTGATGATGGTGGTACTGGTTATGCTGCTGGTGTTGCTGCTGGTGTTTGTAATCTCTGCACCATATTCTCCAAAGCCACTACCCGAGCGCGAAGTTCGTTGACTTCTTCTATTATTCCAGGATGATTGTCGATCGGAATGAGTGGATAAATAAAATCTAGAATTTGATGTAGTATATAATCGTGATGAGATACCCTGGAAATGAGAGAGAAAATGGTGTCTCGAACAGGTTCGCCGGTAAGTGCTTCAGGTTCTTCGCCAAGAGGGCAATGTGGTGGATGGAAAGGAACGCCTTCTTCTTGTTTCCAATGATTGAGGAGGCTACGAACCCATCCCCAATTCATCCAGAATAGGTGATGACTGATTGGTTGATCCATTCCGGTTACACTGCTTTCGGAGCTTGAGTGAGATTCCATTTCGGAATCCGAGTGACTTGAACTGATGACAAATTCCATTTCGTACGATTGGATAAAGGATTTTCGATATAAAAATGATTTTTCGGCTATCGGGTGGTATTCTATTTACATAGGATATCTATATATAGAGATCAAAAGATTTCATAGATTACGGAGGAATTTGCGGGGTATGTCAGGTAAGGTTTAAAGTAATAGATACGATAAGATATGATTTAGCAGATACGCTAAGATATGAAGTTTGTCTATACACTACTCATGCAATTAATGTAGCAAGACGTGTCTAGACTAATAATGATAAGCAGGTAATTTCCTATGGATGATAAGCAGATGATTTCCGACTAGAAATGATAAGCAAAACTTTTGACATGCAGACACGGTCGAAGTCCAGACTCACTAATCCATCCTAACGACTTATCAGTTAGACACACTAATGCAGACCTGGTTCGCTAAGACCACCGCTCTGATACCAACTGAAAGGACCCGTTCATATACATTATAAACGATTCACAATAGTTGATTACATTGCGAGGTATTTGACCTATATATGATATATTTTACAAACATTGCATTCGTTTTTAAAAGACAATCTTTCTTTACATCAAAAATTGACAGGCATGCATACCATTTCATAATATCCACTATCCAACTATAAATTGATTTAATAATAATCTTTGATGAACTCAATGACTCGAATGCAACGTTCTTCGAAATATGCTATGAAAGAATCCAAGTAATATCTTTAAAATAAGCAAATGCACAGCGGAAGATTTCTTTAACACCTGAGAATAAACATGCTTTAAAGTGTCAACCAAAAGGTTGGTGAGTTCATTAGTTTATCATAATCATTTATTTCCATCATTTTAATAGACCACAAGAATTTCATTTCCAGTTCTCATAAATATAGGTCTCATGCATAGAGACAAAAAATAATCATTCATATGGTGAACACCTGGTAACCGACATTAACTAGATACATATAAGAATATCCCCTATCATTCCTGGATCCTCCTTCGGACATGATATAATTTCGAAGTACTAAAGCATCCGGTACTTTGGATGGGGTTTGTTAGGCCCAATAGATCTATCTTTAGGATTCGCGTCAATTAGGGTGTCTGTTCCCTAATTCTTAGATTACCAGACTTAATAAAAAGGGGCATATTCGATTTCGATAATTCAACCATATAATGTAGTTTCGATTACTTGTGTCTATTTCAAAAAACATTTATAAAAATTGCGCATGTATTCTCAGCCCAAAAATATAAAGGGTAAAAAGGCAAATGAAACTCACCATACTGTATTTCGTAGTAAAAATACATATAACGTCATTGAACAAGTGCAAGGTTGGCCTCGGATTCACGAACCTAAATTAATTATATATATTTATGTGTTGGTCAATATTTGTCTAACAAATTAGGTCAAGTCATAGTGTACCACAATCCTAATGCTCGAGACTAATATGCAAAAGTCAACAAAAGTAAATTTGACTCAAAATAATTTCCAAAAATTTATACATGATTAATATATAGTTTAAATATTGTCGTTTTATATTTTTAAATATTTTTAAAAGATTTATTAGAGTAAATAATATAATTTATTTATTAATAAATAAAATTTTATATTATATTTATATAATAAAATATACTTTTATATATATTAAGTAATAAAATTTATAGGGTTCATTTAATATTATAAAGATAATATGATACGTATTATTAAAGTAAGTTATTACACGTAGTAAAATATGTTTTTATCAAATATTTATTTGATAAAATAATATCTATAATGATAGTAAGTAAAAGTTGTATTATTTTGTAATAATAATTATTATTATAAAAATATCAATATTTATAATTACTAATATGACATTATGATAAAACGATAATTCTAATTATGATAACTTTAATATTTACAATAATTTTTAATATTATCTTTAAAATAATAATTCTATTTAAAATAATAATAATAATGATATTTTATAGTAACAATGACATTTCTATTAAAATGATAATTTTTGTTAAAATGATAGTTTTAATACTAACGATAATTTTAATAATAATAGTAATGATAAAAATAATAAGAACGATAATTTTATCTAAATCAATATCTTATAATATTTTAATTTCATCATGATACTCTTACCCATTATTTCCTAATCGTTTCGTTTAATAGCTTTTAATCGTCTTTTATATCGTGTTCGTAATAATGATAATAATAGTAATCAAAATAATTAGGTGTTACAAATATTTGTTTTAATTACAATAATATTAATAATGATAGTTACTATAACATTATTAACGATAATACTAATAATTATCTTAATGATAATATAGTAATAATAATAATAACAATAACAATAACTATTTTTAAATAATGATATATATATTAATAATGATAATAATAATAATAATAACAATAATAATAATAATAATAATAATAATAATAATAATAATAATAATAATAATAATAATAATAATAATAATAATAATAATAATAATAATAATTGGATAATAATAATAATACTAATTATAACTTTAACGATAATAACGATAGTAATAATAAAAAAAATAACAATTTTTAATGATAAATTCTTTTATTAATAAAGATAATAATAATAATAATAAAAAAAAACTAGAACGACGATAATAACGACGATAATAATAATCATTTTTAATAATAATACAAAAATTCGATGGACTATAACTTCAAATCCGTTCATCGAAATCATTCGATATCTAAATGAAAAGTTCTTAATTTTTCGCTAGCTTTCCAACGACATGCATATCTTATACCTTATCTCAGTCGCATATATAACTAATTCAGGATTCAACATAACCTAACTAAAGGCAATATCAAAAGTACAAACATGCATAATCCTATATACTCGAGCACTAGTCAGGGATACACTATTAGTATGTAAAAGTTAAATTATGAGTACTCACGTATCAATATTGAGATTCAATATTGCAGGAAAGGTACGTAGACGCAACGAAGATGATAAACACTATATTGACCTCACGAGCATACCCATGAACCATACCAATCACCTCCATAGCTATAACCCATAATTTCCTTAATCCAATCCCACTCGAAAAACAATTTCGAAATCACTCGGACAGCACTCTGACGTAATATTTTATGTATACTAATAATATCTTGAAATAATACGGAGTAAATATATATATGTAAATCGATTGAGAGAGTTTAGAGAAAAATATTTTCAAGTTTCTATGAAATAATGAAACCTATTGAATTCTATTTATAATAGATTTTTGAATTATTAAAGTGAATTATTAAAGTATGAATTATTAAAGTGAATTATTAAAGTATGAATTATTAAAGTGAATTATTAAAGTATGAATTATTAAAGTGAATTATTAAAGTATGAATTATTAAAGTGAATTATTAAAGTTAAAGTAAAGTAAAAATAAAGTAAAGGTAAAGTTTAAGTATAGTAAAAGTATAAAACTATGTACGTATAATACGCGTATAAATATATATAATATTAATTTAAATCGTTATATATATTTAATAAAATAAAATATAAATATCGTTATCTTTATCATACTGGTTAAGTAATGAGTTGTCAAAAGTGGTTCTAGATATTTATAAAAGTTATATACGTTTTAATAATAAAGTTCTTTTTAAACTGAAAACGTTTTTGTACGTTTGAAACTAAATCAAATAAATATAATAATTTTGTTTTCCAAAACCAAATATATTTTTAAGAATCATTTTGTTTAAAGGTTAAAATAATGGAAATCGTTATATCATAAAATGTTTTAAAAAAGTAGAATCATATATATTCATAATAGGTTTCAAGTTTTTAAATTACAGTTTGTTGGTGAAGCATGGGATAAAGTTCAAAGGTTAAATAAACGTATGAAATCATCTTAATAAAAATGTCGAGTTACTTAACTTGTCGATATCCAACATCTAAGTTATTTACACTTCACGTTCTTACTTATAAATCACTTTACCATTTTCCGAATGTTGTCAAAAAGAATAGATTTCTTAAATCACAGTGGACCTCATAACATAGACCCGTAATCATATCATAATGTATCTAATAAATCAATAATTTGATATTATCTTCTAATTCCATAGATAAACATATTGAAACAAATACGATCATGTAAAATATTATACGTTTAATACTTTATTAATATTCTCAAGTTATAATATATATATATACATATATATACATATTTATTTATATATAACGGTTCGTGAATCGTCTGAATTTGGTCGAGGTTATAATGAATGTATGAACACAATTTAAAATTCTTGAGATTTAACTTAACAAACTTTGCTTATCGTGTCAGAATAATATAAAGATAAAGTTTAAATTTGATTGAAAATTTCCGGGTTGTCACAAGCAACCCACTTTTGTTCCTGGTGATCTTGTTTGGATTCATCTAAGGAAGGAAAGGTTCCCAGCAAAAAGGAAGAACAAGCTGATGCCAAGAGCTGAGGGTCCATTTAAAGTGTTGGAAAAAGTTGGTGATAATGCTTACAAGGTCGAGCTGCCTGGTGATACTGCTGTGTCTAGCACTTTTAATGTTGGTGATTTGATGCCCTACTTAGAAGATGACAACCTCGAGAACTTGAGGTCAAGTTCCTTTTTAGAGGGGGAGGATGATGCGGGTGTGCTGGGCAATGTAACCAGCAACACAGCCAGCTCGAGCTCAAAAGATGTTACACCCGAATCAGGCCAAGCAATGGTCATTTTGCCATCTATTTCGTATCATCTAAGTGTTTTTGGAGCTGGTTCAAGAAGCTCAGGGGTGACCCTACTTCAGTCCTTAAACTGAAGTAGTTATGTTTTCATGAATAAAGTTTTTGATAGTTGAAGGCAAGCCAGCAACGAAGAAGAACCAGCTAGCCGGACCAGCAAATGAGTTTAGTTCAGCCAGTAAAGCTTTAATTCGCTCAGCCGGGTAACCAGCAAATCGAACCAGCAAAGTTATGCTTAGGCGAACCAGCTAGTTCAACCAGCTAAAGAATTTTAGTTCAATCAGCACACGAAACTCTAGTACAACCAGCACTGTAGTGACCCGAACTTTTCCATGTTTATATATATATTAATTGAGATTGATGTTTACATGATTAAATGTTTCCAACATGTTAAGCAATCAAACTTGTTAAGACTTGATTAATTGAAATAGGTTTCATATAGACAATTGACCACCCAAGTTGACCGGTGATTCACGAACGTTAAAACTTGTAAAAAAACTATATGATGACATATATATGGTTATATATATAGTTAACATGATATTATGATAAGTAAACATATCATTAATTATATTAACAATGAACTACATATGTAAAAACAAGACTACTAACTTAATGATTTTGAAACGAGACATATATGTAACGTTTATCGTTGTAACGACATTTAATGTATATATATCATATTAAGAGATATTCGTACATCATAATATCATGATAATATAATAATTTAAAATCTCTTTTGTTATTATAAACATTGGGTTAACAACATTTAACAAGATCGTTAACCTAAAGGTTTCAAAACAACACTTACATGTAACGACTAACGATGACTTAACGACTCAGTTAAAATGTATATACATGTAGTGTTTTAATATGTATTTATACACTTTTGAAAGACTTCAATACACTTATCAAAATACTTCTACTTAACAAAAATGCTTACAATTACATTCTCGTTCAGTTTCATCAACAATTCTACTCGTATGCACCCGTATTCGTACTCGTACAATACACAGCTTTTAGATGTATGTACTATTGGTATATACACTCCAATGATCAGCTCTTAGCAGCCCATGTGAGTCACCTAACACATGTGGGAACCATCATTTGGCAACTAGCATGAAATATCTCATAAGATTACAAAAATATGAGTAATCATTCATGACTTATTTACATGAAAACAAAATTACATATCCTTTATATCTAATCCATACACCAACGACCAAAAACACCTACAAACACTTTCATTCTTCAATTTTCTTCATCTAATTGAACTCTCTCAAGTTCTATCTTCAAGTTCTAAGTGTTCTTCATAAATTCCAAAAGTTCTAGTTTCATAAAATCAAGAATACTTTCAAGTTTGCTAGCTCACTTCCAATCTTGTAAGGTGATCATCCAACCTCAAGAAATCTTTGTTTCTTACAGTAGGTTATCATTCTAATACAAGGTAATAATCATATTCAAACTTTGGTTCAATTTCTATAACTATAACAATCTTATTTCAAGTGATGATCTTACTTGAACTTGTTTTCGTGTCATGATTTTGCTTCAAGAACTTTGAGCCATCCAAGGATCCATTGAAGCTAGATCCATTTTTCTCTTTTCCAGTAGGTTCATCCAAGGAACTTAAGGTAGTAATGATGTTCATAACATCATTCGATTCATACATATAAAGCTATCTTATTCGAAGGTTTAAACTTGTAATCACTAGAACATAGTTTAGTTAATTCTAAACTTGTTCGCAAACAAAAGTTAATCCTTCTAACTTGACTTTTAGAATCAACTAAACACATGTTCTATATCTATATGATATGCTAACTTAATGATTTAAAACCTGGAAACACGAAAAACACCGTAAAACCGGATTTACGCCGTCGTAGTAACACCGCAGGCTGTTTTGGGTTAGTTAATTAAAAACTATGATAAACTTTGATTTAAAAGTTGTTATTCTGAGAAAATGATTTTTATTATGAACATGAAACTATATCCAAAAATTATGGTTAAACTCAAAGTGGAAGTATGTTTTCTAAAATGGTCATCTAGACGTCGTTCTTTCGACTGAAATGACTACCTTTACAAAAACGACTTGTAACTTATTTTTCCGACTAGAAACCTATAATTTTTTTTGTTTAGATTCATAAAATAGAGTTCAATATGAAACCATAGCAATTTGATTCACTCAAAACGGATTTAAAATGAAGAAGTTATGGGTAAAACAAGATTGGATAATTTTTCTCATTTTAGCTACGTGAAAATTGGTAACAAATCTATTCCAACCATAACTTAATCAACTTGTATTATATATTATGTAATCTTGAGATACCATAGACACGTATACAATGTTTCGACCTATCATGTCGACACATCTATATATATTTCGGAACAACCATAGACACTCTATATGTGAATGTTGGAGTTAGCTATACAGGGTTGAGGTTGATTCCAAAATATATATAGTTTGAGTTGTGATCAATACTGAGATACGTATACACTGGGTCGTGGATTGATTCAAGATAATATTTATCGATTTATTTCTGTACATCTAACTGTGGACAACTAGTTGTAGGTTACTAACGAGGACAGCTGACTTAATAAACTTAAAACATCAAAATATATTAAAAGTGTTGTAAATATATTTTGAACATACTTTGATATATATGTATATATTGTTATAGGTTCGTGAATCAACCAGTGGCCAAGTCTTACTTCCCGACGAAGTAAAAATCTGTGAAAGTGAGTTATAGTCCCACTTTTAAAATCTAATATTATTGGGATGAGAATACATGTAGGTTTTATAAATGATTTACAAAATAGACACAAGTACGTGAAACTACATTCTATGGTTGAATTATCGAAATCGAATATGCCCCTTTTTATTAAGTCTGGTAATCTAAGAATTAGGGAACAGACACCCTAATTGACGCGAATCCTAAAGATAGATCTATTGGGCCTAACAAACCCCATCCAAAGTACCGGATGCTTTAGTACTTCGAAATTTATATCATATCCGAAGGGTGTCCCGGAATGATGGGGATATTCTTATATATGCATCTTGTTATTGTCGGTTACCAGGTGTTCACCATATGAATGATTTTTATCTCTATGTATGGGATGTGTATTGAAATATGAAATCTTGTGGTCTATTGTTACGATTTGATATATATAGGTTAAACCTATAACTCACCAACATTTTTGTTGACGTTTTAAGCATGTTTATTCTCAGGTGATTATTAAGAGCTTCCGCTGTCGCATACTTAAATAATGACAAGATTTGGAGTCCATGCTTGTATGATATTGTGTAAAAACTGCATTCAAGAAACTTATTTTGTTGTAACATATTTGTATTGTAAACCATTATGTAATGGTCGTGTGTAAACAGGATATTTTAGATTATCATTATTTGATAATCTACGTAAAGCTTTTTAAACCTTTATTGATGAAATAAAGGTTATGGTTTGTTTAAAAATGAATGCAGTCTTTGAAAAAACGTCTCATATAGAGGTCAAAACCTCGCAACGAAATCAATTAATATGGAACGTTTTTAATCAATAAGAACGGGACATTTCAGTTGGTATCAGAGCGTTGGTCTTAGAGAACCAGAAAATTTGCATTAGTGTGTCTTATCGAGTTTGTTAGGATGCATTAGTGAGTCTGGACTTCGATCGTGTTTTCTTTAAAAATGATTGCTTAACATTTTTGTTGGAAACTATATATTTTTAACATATGAATATTATGTGATATATTAATCTCTTAACGTGTTTGATATTATGTGATAGATGTCTACCTCTAGAACAAGTCCCATTGACTCACCTAATAATAATGAAGAGTCAAATGTAAATTGGAATGATTTGTGGACTGATTCACAAGTTCCCGAAGAGGAACCGGAAGAAGAGTCGGAACCGGAAGAAGAATCGGAACCGGAAGAAGAATCGGAACCGGATGAAGAAATAGAACCGGTGGGGGAAATAATAAAACGGTTAAGTAAAAGAAAATCCTCAACCAACCGACCAAAGTTAATTATGGTCAATGGTGTTTCCGTCAAGGAAGCAAAATATTGGGAGGATTACCAATTCTCCAATGAATCGGATTCCGACGAGAATTCCGATGATGTTATAGAAATTACCCCAACTGAATTTAAAAAGGCAAAAGAAAATAATAAGGGAAAGGGCATAAAAATAGAGAAATCTAATTCCAACCCCGATGAACTTTATATGTATCGTCAACCCCCGAAGTCCTTAAGTTGTAACAATGACCCGGGAACCTCTAAACCACCAGGTTTTTCTAAACCAATGTGGACAACGACGGCTCGTATTAGGGGAACATCATATATCCCTAGAAACTTGGCAAAACGAACCAAAACCGAAGAAGAAGAAACGAGTGAGTCGGAATAAGATAGTTGTATTCGTGTGGTGTAATATATGGAATATAGTGTTCTTATGCTTTATGATATATGTAAAAATTGCTTGTATTAATAAGTATTTTTTTTTATGAATCTAACTCTTGTCTATTTTACAGTTTAAAAACACAAAATGGATAGACAACCCAATATTTTAAGAGACCTACCCGGAGACATGATTGATGAAATCTTGTCTAGAGTCGGCCAGAATTCTTCGGCACAACTATTTAAGGCGAGATCAGTTTGTAAGACATTCGAAGAACGTTCCAAGAATGTCTTGGTTTATAAGAGACTTTCGTTTGAAAGATGGGGGATATCACATTGGGAAACCCATAAGTTACGATGTGTTTACTTTGACGCATATATTGCGGGGAACCCAAATGCTATTTTACGCAACGGGTTAAGAAATTATTTTGACTCAATATATCCGAATATTGGACTTCGTGATTTAGAAAAAGCGGCTAACATGCAACATAAAGAAGCATGTTATGCTTACGGATTAGTAATGTTCGCTTCTCACCAAAGTGAGAACAAGAACATCGGGCTACAACTATTAAACAAAACGTTTCCACAAGTGACGGAGTCGGTAATTGGGGTAAGAAATGAGGTTTTTAGATTATTACGGGACTGTTGGACATTACGTAACCCTCGTCCCTTTGATGACGTTACAACACGCTGTCTTATCAACGGCCATAACGGTTATGTTGCACAAGACCAAGGATGGGAAGTAGTCCTAGTAAAACCAGAATGCATGCCTTGTTTCTGGACGTATGAATTACGTGTCTTTATTGCCTTTGCTGAACGACTTGTGTACTAGCTAGAATTGTCTTCACAATTATCTTGTATCAAAGTTATTGTGTGCTATATTTCATGCTTTATGTAAAATAAGCGGTATTGTAAGTTTGTAAAATATTGTATAAAAGTTTGAACGCGAAATATTATTATAATCAGTTTTTCATATAGAATTGTAGTAGTTGAATTGTATATTAGCTACTAAGTATGAACTTAACGGGTAGGTACTACCCGAATTTAAACTTATAAAACGCTAATATGAAGAAAAAGCTTTTATAAATGAGTTCATATTATGCTACGAAATACTATTAACTACTCTTAATATTCTGTATGATTAACTTGTTCCATTTAACTATTTTGAAGGAAATGGCACCGACTACTCGACACACCGTGAATATGAATGAAGAGGAATTCCGTACTTTTCTAGCTTCAAACATAGCCGCAGTACAGGCTGCGCTACATACCAACAATAACCTTGGATCTAGCAGTACAGGAAATCGTGTAGGATGCACCTACAAAGAATTCACTGCCTGCAAACCTTTGGAATTTGATGGAACCGAAGGACCGATCGGATTGAAACGGTGGACCGAGAAGGTTGAATCGGTGTTTGCCATAAGTAAGTGTACTGAAGAGGACAAAGTGAAGTACGCTACGCATACCTTCACAGGTTCTGCGTTAACATGGTGGAATACCTATCTAGAGCAAGTGGGACAAGATGATGCGTACGCACTACCGTGGTCAGCATTCAAGCACTTGATGAACGAGAAGTACCGTCCCAGAACCGAGGTCAATAAGCTCAAGACAGAACTTAGAGGGTTACGAACCCAAGGATTTGATATTACCACGTACGAAAGACGATTCACAGAATTATGCCTATTGTGTCCGGGAGCATTCGAAGATGAGGAAGAGAAGATCGACGCGTTTGTGAAAGGATTACCGGAAAGAATCCAAGAAGATATAAGTTCACACGAGCCCGCCTCCATACAACAGGCATGTAGAATGGCTCACAAACTAGTGAACCAGATTGAAGAAAGAATTAAAGAACAGACTGCTGAAGAGGCCAATGTGAAGCAAGTCAAAAGAAAGTGGGAGGAAAACGGTGATAAGAATCACCAATACAACAACAACAGCAATTACAACAATAATCGCAACAATTATCCCAATAATCGCAACATCAATCGCAACTACAACAAACGGCCCAACAACAACAACAACAACAACAGCAACTACAACAATCATCCCAACAACAATAATAACCGCAACAACAACAACAACAATCAGAAGCAACTATGCCAAAGGTGTGAAAAGAATCACTCGGGGTTCTGCACCAAATTTTGCAACAAGTGTAAAAGAAATGGTCATAGCGCGGCGAAGTGTGAGGTCTACGGACCAGGGGTTAATAGAACAAAAGGAACAAATGGTGTCGGAACGAGTAATGGCGGAGCAAGTAGTGTCGGAGCAAGCTATGCCAATGTAGTTTGTTATAAATGTGGAAAACCGGGCCACATTATTAGAAATTGCCCGAACCAGGAGAACACGAATGGACAAGGCCGCGGAAGAGTTTTCAATATTAATGCGGCAGAGGCACAGGAAGACCCGGAGCTTGTTACGGGTACGTTTCTTATTGACAATAAATCTGCTTACGTTTTATTTGATTCGGGTGCGGATAAAAGCTATATGAGTAGAGATTTTTGTGCTAAATTAAGTTGTCCATTGACGCCTTTGGATAGTAAATTTTTACTCGAATTAGCAAATGGTAAATTAATTTCAGCAGATAATATATGTCGGAATCGAGAAATTAAACTGGTTAGCGAAACATTTAAGATTGATTTGATACCAGTAGAGTTAGGGAGTTTTGATGTGATAATCGGTATGGACTGGTTGAAAGAAGTGAAAGCGGAGATCGTTTGTTACAAAAATGCAATTCGCATTATACGAGAAAAAGGAAAACCCTTAATGGTGTACGGAGAAAAGGGCAACACGAAGCTACATCTTATTAGTAATTTGAAAGCACAAAAACTAATAAGAAAAGGTTGCTATGCTGTTCTAGCACACGTCGAGAAAGTACAAACTGAAGAAAAGAGCATCAATGATGTTCCCGTCGCAAAAGAATTTCCCGATGTATTTCCGAAAGAATTACCGGGATTACCCCCACATCGATCCGTTGAATTTCAAATAGATCTTGTACCAGGAGCTGCACCAATGGCTCGTGCTCCTTACAGACTCGCACCCAGCGAGATGAAAGAACTGCAAAGCCAATTACAAGAACTTTTAGAGCGTGGTTTCATTCGACCAAGCACATCACCGTGGGGAGCTCCTGTTTTGTTTGTCAAGAAGAAAGATGGTACATTCAGGTTGTGTATCGACTACCGAGAGTTGAACAAACTTACCATCAAGAATCGCTACCCACTACCGAGAATCGACGACTTATTTGATCAACTACAAGGCTCGTCTGTTTATTCAAAGATTGACTTACGTTCCGGGTATCATCAAATGCGGGTGAAAGAAGATGATATTCCAAAGACTGCTTTCAGAACACGTTACGGTCATTACGAGTTTATGGTCATGCCGTTTGGTTTAACTAATGCACCAGCTGTATTCATGGACCTTATGAACCGAGTGTGTGGACCATACCTTGACAAGTTTGTCATTGTTTTCATTGATGACATACTTATTTACTCAAAGAATGACCAAGAACACGGTGAACATTTGAGAAAGGTGTTAGAAGTATTGAGGAAGGAAGAATTGTACGCTAAGTTTTCAAAGTGTGCATTTTGGTTGGAAGAAGTTCAATTCCTCGGTCACATAGTGAACAAAGAAGGTATTAAGGTGGATCCGGCAAAGATAGAAACTGTTGAAAAGTGGGAAACCCCGAAAACTCCGAAACACATACGCCAGTTTTTAGGACTAGCTGGTTACTACAGAAGGTTCATCCAAGACTTTTCCAGAATAGCAAAACCCTTGACTGCATTAACGCATAAAGGGAAGAAATTTGAATGGAATGATGAACAAGAGAAAGCGTTTCAGTTATTGAAGAAAAAGCTAACTACGGCACCTATATTGTCATTGCCTGAAGGGAATGATGATTTTGTGATTTATTGTGACGCATCAAAGCAAGGTCTCGGTTGTGTATTAATGCAACGAACGAAGGTGATTGCTTATGCGTCTAGACAATTGAAGATTCACGAACAAAATTATACGACGCATGATTTGGAATTAGGCGCGGTTGTTTTTGCATTAAAGACTTGGAGGCACTACTTATATGGGGTCAAAAGTATTATATATACCGACCACAAAAGTCTTCAACACATATTTAATCAGAAACAACTGAATATGAGGCAGCGTAGGTGGATTGAATTATTGAATGATTACGACTTTGAGATTCGTTACCACCCGGGGAAGGCAAATGCGGTAGCCGATGCCTTGAGCAGGAAGGACAGAGAACCCATTCGAGTAAAATCTATGAATATAATGATTCATAATAACCTTACTACTCAAATAAAGGAGGCGCAACAAGGAGTTTTAAAAGAGGGAAATTTAAAGGATGAAATACCCAAAGGATCGGAGAAGCATCTTAATATTCGGGAAGACGGAACCCGGTATAGGGCTGAAAGGATTTGGGTACCAAAATTTGGAGATATGAGAGAAATGGTACTTAGAGAAGCTCATAAAACCAGATACTCAATACATCCTGGAACGGGGAAGATGTACAAGGATCTCAAGAAACATTTTTGGTGGCCGGGTATGAAAGCCGATGTTGCTAAATACGTAGGAGAATGTTTGACGTGTTCTAAGGTCAAAGCTGAGCATCAGAAACCATCAGGTCTACTTCAACAACCCGAAATCCCGGAATGGAAATGGGAAAACATTACCATGGATTTCATCACTAAATTGCCAAGGACTGCAAGTGGTTTTGATACTATTTGGGTAATAGTTGATCGTCTCACCAAATCAGCACACTTCCTACCAATAAGAGAAGATGACAAGATGGAGAAGTTAGCACGACTGTATTTGAAGGAAGTCGTCTCCAGACATGGAATACCAATCTCTATTATCTCTGATAGGGATGGCAGATTTATTTCAAGATTCTGGCAGACATTACAGCAAGCATTAGGAACTCATCTAGACATGAGTACTGCCTATCATCCACAAACTGATGGGCAGAGCGAAAGGACGATACAAACGCTTGAAGACATGCTACGAGCATGTGTTATTGATTTCGGAAACAGTTGGGATCGACATCTACCGTTAGCAGAATTTTCCTACAACAACAGCTACCATTCAAGCATTGAGATGGCGCCGTTTGAAGCACTTTATGGTAGAAAGTGCAGGTCTCCGATTTGTTGGAGTGAGGTGGGGGATAGACAGATTACGGGTCCGGAGATTATACAAGAAACTACCGAGAAGATCATCCAAATTCAACAACGATTGAAAACCGCCCAAAGTCGACAAAAGAGCTACGCTGACATTAAAAGAAAAGATATAGAATTTGAAATTGGAGAGATGGTCATGCTTAAAGTTTCACCTTGGAAAGGCGTTGTTCGATTTGGTAAACGAGGGAAATTAAATCCAAGGTATATTGGACCATTCAAGATTATTGATCGTGTCGGACCAGTAGCTTACCGACTTGAGTTACCTCAACAACTCGCGGCTGTACATAACACTTTCCACGTCTCGAATTTGAAGAAATGTTTTGCTAAAGAAGATCTCACTATTCCGTTAGATGAAATCCAAATCAACGAAAAACTCCAATTCATCGAAGAACCCGTCGAAATAATGGATCGTGAGGTTAAAAGACTTAAGCAAAACAAGATACCAATTGTTAAGGTTAGATGGAATGCTCGTAGAGGACCCGAGTTCACCTGGGAGCGTGAAGATCAGATGAAGAAGAAATACCCGCATCTATTTCCAGAAGATTCGTCAACACCTTCAACAGCTTAAAATTTCGGGACGAAATTTATTTAACGGGTAGGTACTGTAGTGACCCGAACTTTTCCATGTTTATATATATTAATTGAGATTGATGTTTACATGATTAAATGTTTCCAACATGTTAAGCAATCAAACTTGTTAAGACTTGATTAATTGAAATAGGTTTCATATAGACAATTGACCACCCAAGTTGACCGGTGATTCACGAACGTTAAAACTTGTAAAAAAACTATATGATGACATATATATGGTTATATATATAGTTAACATGATATTATGATAAGTAAACATATCATTAATTATATTAACAATGAACTACATATGTAAAAACAAGACTACTAACTTAATGATTTTGAAACGAGACATATATGTAACGTTTATCGTTGTAACGACATTTAATGTATATATATCATATTAAGAGATATTCGTACATCATAATATCATGATAATATAATAATTTAAAATCTCTTTTGTTATTATAAACATTGGGTTAACAACATTTAACAAGATCGTTAACCTAAAGGTTTCAAAACAACACTTACATGTAACGACTAACGATGACTTAACGACTCAGTTAAAATGTATATACATGTAGTGTTTTAATATGTATTTATACACTTTTGAAAGACTTCAATACACTTATCAAAATACTTCTACTTAACAAAAATGCTTACAATTACATTCTCGTTCAGTTTCATCAACAATTCTACTCGTATGCACCCGTATTCGTACTCGTACAATACACAGCTTTTAGATGTATGTACTATTGGTATATACACTCCAATGATCAGCTCTTAGCAGCCCATGTGAGTCACCTAACACATGTGGGAACCATCATTTGGCAACTAGCATGAAATATCTCATAAGATTACAAAAATATGAGTAATCATTCATGACTTATTTACATGAAAACAAAATTACATATCCTTTATATCTAATCCATACACCAACGACCAAAAACACCTACAAACACTTTCATTCTTCAATTTTCTTCATCTAATTGAACTCTCTCAAGTTCTATCTTCAAGTTCTAAGTGTTCTTCATAAATTCCAAAAGTTCTAGTTTCATAAAATCAAGAATACTTTCAAGTTTGCTAGCTCACTTCCAATCTTGTAAGGTGATCATCCAACCTCAAGAAATCTTTGTTTCTTACAGTAGGTTATCATTCTAATACAAGGTAATAATCATATTCAAACTTTGGTTCAATTTCTATAACTATAACAATCTTATTTCAAGTGATGATCTTACTTGAACTTGTTTTCGTGTCATGATTTTGCTTCAAGAACTTTGAGCCATCCAAGGATCCATTGAAGCTAGATCCATTTTTCTCTTTTCCAGTAGGTTCATCCAAGGAACTTAAGGTAGTAATGATGTTCATAACATCATTCGATTCATACATATAAAGCTATCTTATTCGAAGGTTTAAACTTGTAATCACTAGAACATAGTTTAGTTAATTCTAAACTTGTTCGCAAACAAAAGTTAATCCTTCTAACTTGACTTTTAGAATCAACTAAACACATGTTCTATATCTATATGATATGCTAACTTAATGATTTAAAACCTGGAAACACGAAAAACACCGTAAAACCGGATTTACGCCTTCGTAGTAACACCGCGGGCTGTTTTGGGTTAGTTAATTAAAAACTATGATAAACTTTGATTTAAAAGTTGTTATTCTGAGAAAATGATTTTTATTATGAACATGAAACTATATCCAAAAATTATGGTTAAACTCAAAGTGGAAGTATGTTTTCTAAAATGGTCATCTAGACGTCGTTCTTTCGACTGAAATGACTACCTTTACAAAAACGACTTGTAACTTATTTTTCCGACTAGAAACCTATAATTTTTTTTGTTTAGATTCATAAAATAGAGTTCAATATGAAACCATAGCAATTTGATTCACTCAAAACGGATTTAAAATGAAGAAGTTATGGGTAAAACAAGATTGGATAATTTTTCTCATTTTAGCTACGTGAAAATTGGTAACAAATCTATTCCAACCATAACTTAATCAACTTGTATTATATATTATGTAATCTTGAGATACCATAGACACGTATACAATGTTTCGACCTATCATGTCGACACATCTATATATATTTCGGAACAACCATAGACACTCTATATGTGAATGTTGGAGTTAGCTATACAGGGTTGAGGTTGATTCCAAAATATATATAGTTTGAGTTGTGATCAATACTGAGATACGTATACACTGGGTCGTGGATTGATTCAAGATAATATTTATCGATTTATTTCTGTACATTTAACTGTGGACAACTAGTTGTAGGTTACTAACGAGGACAGCTGACTTAATAAACTTAAAACATCAAAATATATTAAAAGTGTTGTAAATATATTTTGAACATACTTTGATATATATGTATATATTGTTATAGGTTCGTGAATCAACCAGTGGCCAAGTCTTACTTCCCGACGAAGTAAAAATCTGTGAAAGTGAGTTATAGTCCCACTTTTAAAATCTAATATTATTGGGATGAGAATACATGTAGGTTTTATAAATGATTTACAAAATAGACACAAGTACGTGAAACTACATTCTATGGTTGAATTATCGAAATCGAATATGCCCCTTTTTATTAAGTCTGGTAATCTAAGAATTAGGGAACAGACACCCTAATTGACGCGAATCCTAAAGATAGATCTATTGGGCCTAACAAACCCCATCCAAAGTACCGGATGCTTTAGTACTTCGAAATTTATATCATATCCGAAGGGTGTCCCGGAATGATGGGGATATTCTTATATATGCATCTTGTTATTGTCGGTTACCAGGTGTTCACCATATGAATGATTTTTATCTCTATGTATGGGATGTGTATTGAAATATGAAATCTTGTGGTCTATTGTTACGATTTGATATATATAGGTTAAACCTATAACTCACCAACATTTTTGTTGACGTTTTAAGCATGTTTATTCTCAGGTGATTATTAAGAGCTTCCGCTGTCGCATACTTAAATAATGACAAGATTTGGAGTCCATGCTTGTATGATATTGTGTAAAAACTGCATTCAAGAAACTTATTTTGTTGTAACATATTTGTATTGTAAACCATTATGTAATGGTCGTGTGTAAACAGGATATTTTAGATTATCATTATTTGATAATCTACGTAAAGCTTTTTAAACCTTTATTGATGAAATAAAGGTTATGGTTTGTTTAAAAATGAATGCAGTCTTTGAAAAAACGTCTCATATAGAGGTCAAAACCTCGCAACGAAATCAATTAATATGGAACGTTTTTAATCAATAAGAACGGGACATTTCAAGCACGCGATGCTATTTTCTGTCTGAATGGCCAACTTGCTGATACAATTCAAAGTTTACTTATGCTTTTCAATAAACCGGTCAGGTCATGTGCTTAACACGTGTGTGGCTGTTCTAGAAGAATGTTAGCTGTCCAAGGAAGACTCCCACTTATCATTGGATGCTTTTATCATGGGAAGGAGCACTAACAAATGGCAGGCTTTTTGCAGATTGTGTCCTTTATTCTTATTGGCTAATTTATAATTGTTTGTCCTTTTTTGTCTCCATTTCCTTTTTATGTTTTTGTCTTATTTAGAAAATAGCTGTTAAGCTTCTACTATAAATAGAGAGTTCTTGTAATTATAAAACTTGGTTAATGATTGAATGAAAAGTTTGATAGAGCTTATCTATTTACAAAATCTCTGTGTCTTTACGAATCTTTGATTCCGGTGGCTAAGAGTGGTTTCTTTATCAGTGTTTGTGGTGTTACTTTATCAAACATTGTGGTGAAATCCAAATCTTCATATCTGATATTATAGTTGTGGTGGAATCTTTATCAGCTGTAGTTGAAGATTTGGAGTGTTTCTAGATCTCTAATTGTGGTGGTATCTTTATCAATTAAGGGTTTAGATTCTCTATCCTTGTGTTCTTATTTCAAAGTTTTATACTCTGTTTTGGAGCTGTTACTGTTACCAATTGGGTGTTTAGTTTCAGATCTGTTGGGTGAAGAAAGCTTGTTCTAAACTGCGTTTTTAAAGTCATAATCACGCATCACTACTTGTCAAGCTTAGAGTGCATGACACGTCCGGTCTAGTACATATCATTGCATACATGATTGACCTAATAGCAGATGCATATGGGACATTTTTCATCCTCTCTTGTTCATCTTTTGTGGTAGGACATTGAGATGAACTGAGAACGGTTCCTCTTTGAATAGGTACCAAACCTTTCTTAGAGTTTTCCATCTTGAACCTTTTCAAGACTTTATCAATGTATTTACTTTGACTTAAACCTATCAATAACTTGGATCTATTTCTATAGATCCCTATCCCCAATATATATTGTGCTTCTCCAAGGTCCTTAATGGAGAAGCAACTTTTAAGCCAAGTTTTGACTCCTTGCATTGTGGTAACATCATTCCCAAATAAAAATATATCATCCACTTATAGTACAAGGAACATAATGGTGCTCCCACTAGCCTTCTTTTATACACAAGCTTCATCACCATTTTTAATGAAGCTAAATTTATTGGCCTCCTCATTAAAACGATGATTCCACATTCTAGATGCTTGTTTCAATCCGTAGATTGATTTCTTTAATTTGCATACCTTTTTAGGATATTTTGGATCAACAAAACCTTCGGGCTGTACCATATAGACATCTTCCTCAAGGTATCCATTTAGGAAAGCGATTTTGACATCCATTTGCCATATTTCATAGTCATAATGAGCAGCAATGACAAATAATATCCTAATAGACTTTAGCATTGCCACAGGCGAGAAAGTTTCATCATAGTCAACCCCTTGAGTTTGAGTGAAACCTTTTGCTACAAGTCTAGCTTTGTATGTATCCAAGTTTCCATGTATGTCGATTTTCTTCTTGAAAAGCCATTTGCAATCAACTAGCTTAGAGCTAGGAGGTTGCACAACAAGTTCCCAAACTTGGTTTTCATACATGGATTGCATCTCGGCGTTCATGGCTTCCTGCCATTTGTCTTTATCAATCCTTGATAGAGCATCTTCGTAGTTTGTGGGTTCATCCAAATCAACCACATAGCAACCATCCATGAGAAACCCATATCTCTCGGGAGGATTACTAATCCTACTAGATCTTCGAACGTCTTGTATACTTTGATCAACCACTTGATCATTCTCAACATTTTCTTGTTGAGTGCTAGTGTCAACCAATTGTGTATCATCTATTTGATCTTAAACCTCTTCAAAATCTATCTTCCTTTCACTATTACCTTCCATTAGGAACTTAGTTTCAAGGAATTCCGCCTTTCGAGCAACAAATACATTTTGCTCGGTCGGATCATAGAAATAGTATCCCATATCATCCTTGGGATATCCTATGAAGATACACTTCGTGGATCGAGCATGCAACTTATTAGCATTATAGCGCTTTGGATAAGCTTCACATCCCCATACTTTTAAGTATGAAAGAGAAGGAGGTTTTCCAAACCACATCTCGTGAGGAGTTCGTTCCACTTTCTTGGTTGGGGCCATATTTAAAATACGAGCCACGGAGCATAGACAATAACCCCAAAACGATAGAGGTAACGAGCTTCTTGCCATCATAGATCGAACCATATCCATTAGGGTTCGGTTCCTCCTTTCGGAAACTCCATTAAGTTGGGGTATTCCTGGTGGAGTAAGTTGTGAGATAATCCCACAACTCCTAAGATAATCTTGGAAAGCATCGCTTAGGTATTCACCTCCTCTATCGGTATGCAGTACCTTGATTGTCTTGTTGAGTTGATTTTGTACTTCGTTTTGATATTCTTTGAATGCTTCAAAAGTTTCATCCTTATGTCTTAACAAGTAGACATATCCGAAACGACTGAAGTCATCAATGAATGTAACAAAGTATCTTTCACCATTCCTAGTCATGGGCTTAAAGGGTCCACACACATCCGAATGTATTAATCCCAATAAGTCTTTAGCCCTTTCATAGGTCCCTTTGAAAGGTGCTTTAGTCATTTTGCCTTGTAAACAAGATTCACATACATCAAACGAGTCCATCTCATTTGATTTCAAAAGTCCATTCTTTTGAAGTGTATGCATTCGGTTCTTGTTTATGTGACCAAGGCGACAATGCCACAAGTAGGAATCACTCAAATCCCTTTTGAGTTTCTTGGTGCTTGTATGGTATATTGAGCTACTAGATGATGTGTCATCATGAATCAATTCATAAATTCCATTTGAAGGCGAAGTCTTAAAATAGAATACATTATCTAAATAAACGTGGATATCATCATTAACAAAATTAAGATTAAAACCACATTGTTTCAAACGGGAAACTGAAATAATGTTTCGACATAAGTCCAGTGCATACAAAACCTTGTTCAAAATAAGTTCCAAACCACTTGGAAGTTTTAACACAAAGTCTCCTTGAGCCTTCACTTGCACTTTGGCTCCATTACCCATGTAGAGACTTGATGTTCCCGTTTGCATGCTACTTCTTTTGAACCCCTGCAAAGAATTGCAAATGTGAGTTCCACATCCAGTGTCTAATACCCATGTATTAGAAGAAGTAATACTAAGCTCTATATATACCATATATATATTACCTGAGGATTGCCCCGCATCCCTCTTTTCCTTCAACTCCTTAAGGTAGACCGGGCAGTTTCGTTTCCAGTGACCCATTTCACCGCAACCGAAACACGGGTCTTCCTTGGGGTTTGCTTGTCCGGCAACCTTTTGCTTCTTGTTCTTGTTTTTGGTTGGGGTAACCATCTTCCCCTTTCCCTTGCCTTGATGAGTGGGTCCTTTCCTTTTAGCCGCCTTAGGTGTAGTGACCCGAACTTTTCCATGTTTATATGTATTAATTGAGATTGATATTTACATGATTAAATGTTTCCAACATGTTAAGTAATCAAACTTGTTAAGACTTGATTAATTGAAATATGTTTCATATAGACAATTGACCACCCAAGTTGACCGGTGATTCACGAACGTTAAAACTTGTAAAAACTATGTGATAACATATATATGGATATATATATAGTTAACATGATACTATCATAAGTAAACATATCATTAAGTATATTAACAATGAACTACATATGTAAAAACAAGACTACTAACTTAATGATTTTTAAACGAGACATATATGTAACGATTATCGCTGTAAAGACATTTAATGTATATATATCATATTAAGAGATATTCATACATGATAATATCATGATAATATAATAATTTAAAATCTCATTTGATATTATAAACATTGGGTTAACAACATTTAACAAGATCGTTAACCTAAAGGTTTCAAAACAACACTTACATGTAACGACTAACGATGACTTAACGACTCAGTTAAAATGTATATACATGTAGCGTTTTAATATGTATTTATACACTTTTGAAAGACTTCAATACACTTATCAAAATACTTCTACTTAACAAAAATGCTTACAATTACATCCTCGTTCAGTTTCATCAACAATTCTACTCGTATGCACCCGTATTCGTACTCGTACAATACATAGCTTTTAGATGTATGTACTATTGGTATATACACTCCAATGATCAGCTCTTAGCAGCCCATGTGAGCTACCTAACACATGTGGGAACCATCATTTGGCAACTAGCATGAAATATCTCATAAAATTACAAAAAATATGAGTAATCATTCATGACTTATTTACATGAAAACAAAATTACATATCCTTTATATCTAATCCATACACCAACGACCAAAAACACCTACAAACACTTTCATTCTTCAATTTTCTTCATCT
The DNA here is from genome assembly GCF_046630445.1 of Rutidosis leptorrhynchoides. Lineage (NCBI taxonomy): Eukaryota > Viridiplantae > Streptophyta > Magnoliopsida > Asterales > Asteraceae > Rutidosis > Rutidosis leptorrhynchoides. The sequence goes on from NC_092340.1 coordinate 210,096,672, forward strand.
AATTGATCTCTCTCAAGTTCTATCTTCAAGTTCTAAGTGTTCTTCATATATTCTACAAGTTCTAGTTACATAAAATCAAGAATACTTTCAAGTTTGCTAGCTCACTTACAATCTTGTAAAGTGATCATCCAACCTCAAGAAATCTTTGTTTCTTACAGTAGGTTATCATTCTAATACAAGGTAATAATCATATTCAAACTTTGGTTCAATTTCTATAACTATAACAATCTTATTTCAAGTGATGATCTTACTTGAACTTGTTTTCGTGTCATGATTCTGCTTCAAGAACTTCGAGCCATCCAAGGATCCATTGAAGCTAGATCCATTTTTCTCTTTTCCAGTAGGTTTATCCAAGGAACTTAAGGTAGTAATGATGTTCATAACATCATTCGATTCATACATATAAAGCTATCTTATTCGAAGGTTTAAACTTGTAATCACTAGAACATAGTTTAGTTAATTCTAAACTTGTTCGCAAACAAAAGTTAATCCTTCTAACTTGAATTTTAAAATCAACTAAACACATGTTCTATATCTATATGATATGCTAACTTAATGATTTAAAACCTGGAAACACGAAAAATACCGTAAAACCGGATTTACGCCGTCGTAGTAACACCGCGGGCTGTTTTGGGTTAGTTAATTAAAAACTATGATAAACTTTGATTTAAAAGTTGTTATTCTGAGAAAATGATTTTTATTATGAACATGAAACTATATCCAAAAATTATGGTTAAACTCAAAGTGGAAGTATGTTTTCTAAAATGGTCATCTAGACGTCGTTATTTTGACTGAAATGACTACCTTTACAAAAACGACTTGTAACTTATTTTTCTGACTATAAACCTATACTTTTTCTGTTTAAATTCATAAAATAGAGTTCAATATGAAACCATAGCAATTTGATTCACTCAAAACGGATTTAAAATGAAGAAGTTATGGGTAAAACAAGATTGGATAATTTTTCTCATTTTAGCTACGTGAAAATTGGTAACAAATCTATTCCAACCATAACTTAATCAACTTGTATTGTATATTATGTAATCTTGAGATACCATAGACACATATACAATGTTTCGACCTATCATGTCGACACATCTATATATATTTCGGAACAACCATAGACACTCTATATGTGAATGTTGGAGTTAGCTATACAGGGTTGAGGTTGATTCCAAAATATATATAGTTTGAGTTGTGATCAATACTGAGATACGTATACACTGGGTTGTGGATTGATTCAAGATAATATTTATCGATTTATTTCTGTACATCTAACTGTGGACAACTAGTTGTAGGTTACTAATGAGGACAGCTGACTTAATAAACTTAAAACACCAAAATATATTAAAAGTGTTGTAAATATATTTTGAACATACTTTGATATATATGTATATATTGTTATAGGTTCGTGAATCAACCAGTGGCCAAGTCTTACTTCCCGACGAAGTAAAAATCTGTGAAAGTGAGTTATAGTCCCACTTTTAAAATCTAATATTTTTGGGATGAGAATACATGCAGGTTTTATAAATGATTTACAAAATAGACCCAAGTACGTGAAACTACATTCTATGGTTGAATTATCGAAATCGAATATGCCCCTTTTTATTAAGTCTGGTAATCTAAGAATTAGGGAACAGACACCCTAATTGACGCGAATCCTAAAGATAGATCTATTGGGCCTAACAAACCCCATCCAAAGTACCGGATGCTTTAGTACTTCGAAATTTATATCATATTCGAAGGGTGTCCCGGAATGATGGGGATATTCTTATATATGCATCTTGTTAATGTCAGTTACCAGGTGTTCACCATATGAATGATTTTTATCTCTATGTATTGGATGTGTATTGAAATATGAAATCTTGTGGTCTATTATTATGATTTGATATATATAGGTTAAACCTATAACTCACCAACATTTTTGTTGACGTTTTAAGCATGTTTATTCTTAGGTGATTATTAAGAGCTTCCACTGTCGCATACTTAAATAAGGACGAGATTTGGAGTCCATGCTTGTATGATATTGTGTAAAAACTGCATTCAAGAAACTTATTTTGTTGTAACATATTTGTATTGTAAACCATTATGTAATGGTCGTGTGTAAACAGGATATTTTAGATTATCATTATTTGATAATCTACGTAAAGCTTTTTAAACCTTTATTGATGAAATAAAGGTTATGGTTTGTTTTAAAATGAATGCAGTCTTTGAAAAACGTCTCATATTGAGGTCAAAACCTCGCAACGAAATCAATTAATATGGAACGTTTTTAATCAATAAGAACGGGACATTTCAGTTGGTATCCGAGCGTTGGTCTTAGATAACCAGAATTTTGCATTAGTGTATCTTATCGAGTTTGTTAGGATGCATTAGTGAGTCTGGACTTCGACCGTGTTTACTTGAAAAATGATTGCTTAACAAATTTTGTTGGAAACTATATATTTTTAACATGTGAATATTATGTGATATATTAATCTCTTAACGCGTTTGATATTATGTGATAGATGTCTACCTCTAGAACAAGTCCCATTGACTCACCTAATAATAATGAAGAGTCAAATATAAATTGGAATGATTCGTGGACTGATTCACAAGTTCCCGAAGAGGAACCGGAAGAAGAGTCGGAACTTGAAATGTCCCGTTCTTATTGATTAAAAACGTTCCATATTAATTGATTTCGTTGCGAGGTTTTGACCTCTATATGAGACGTTTTTCAAAGACTGCATTCATTTTAAAACAAACCATAACCTTTATTTCATCAATAAAGGTTTAAAAAGCTTTACGTTGATTATCAAATAATGATAATCTAAAATATCATGTTTACACACGACCATTACATAATGGTTTACAATACAAACATGTTACAACAAAATAAGTTTCTTGAATGCAGTTTTTACACAATATCATACAAGCATGGACTCCAAATCTCGTCCTTATTTAAGTATGCGACAGCGGAAGCTCTTAATAATCACCTGAGAATAAACATGCTTAAAACGTCAACAAAAATGTTGGTGAGTTATAGGTTTAACCTATATATATCAAATCATAATAATAGACCACAAGATTTCATATTTCAATACACATCCCATACATAGAGATAAAAATCATTCATATGGTGAACACCTGGTAACCGACATTAACAAGATGCGTATATAAGAATATCCCCATCATTCCGGGACACCCTTCGGATATGATATAAATTTCGAAGTACTAAAGCATCCGGTACTTTGGATGGGGTTTGTTAAGCCCAATAGATCTATCTTTAGGATTCGCGTCAATTAGGGTGTCTGTTCCCTAATTCTTAGATTACCAGACTTAATAAAAAGGGGCATATTCGATTTCGATAATTCAACCATAGAATGTAGTTTCACGTACTTGTGTCTATTTTGTAAATCATTTATAAAACCTGCATGTATTCTCATCCCAAAAATATTAGATTTTAAAAGTGGGACTATAACTCACTTTCACAGATTTTTACTTCGTCGGGAAGTAAGACTTGGCCACTGGTTGATTCACGAACCTATAACAATATATACATATATATCAAAGTATGTTCAAAATATATTTACAACACTTTTAATATATTTTGATGTTTTAAGTTTATTAAGTCAGCTGTCCTCGTTAGTAACCTACAACTAGTTGTCCACAGTTAGATGTACAGAAATAAATCGATAAATATTATCTTGAATCAATCCACGACCCAGTGTATACATATCTCAGTATTGATCACAACTCAAACTATATATATTTTGGAATCAACCTCAACCCTGTATAGCTAACTCCAACATTCACATATAGAGTGTCTATGGTTGTTCCGAAATATATATAGATGTGTCGACATGATAGGTCGAAACATTGTATACGTGTCTATGGTATCTCAAGATTACATAATATACAATACAAGTTGATTAAGTTATGGTTGGAATAGATTTGTTACCAATTTTCACGTAGCTAAAATGAGAAAAATTATCCAATCTTGTTTTACCCATAACTTCTTCATTTTAAATCCGTTTTGAGTGAATCAAATTGCTAAGGTTTCATATTGAACTCTATTTTATGAATCTAAACAGAAAAAGTATAGGTTTATAGTTGGAAAAATAAGTTACAAGTCGTTTTTGTAAAGGTAGTCATTTCAGTCGAAAGAACGACGTCTAGATGACCATTTTAGAAAACATACTTCCACTTTGAGATTAACCATAATTTTTGGATATAGTTTCATGTTCATAATAAAAATCATTTTCTCAGAATAACAACTTTTAAATCAAAGTTTATCATAGTTTTTAATTAACTAACCCAAAACAGCCCGCGGTGTTACTACGAAGGCGTAAATCTGGTTTTACGGTGTTTTTCGTGTTTCCAGGTTTTAAATCATTAAGTTAGCATATCATATAGATATAGAACATGTGTTTAGTTGATTTTAAAAGTCAAGTTAGAAGGATTAACTTTTGTTTGCGAACAAGTTTAGAATTAACTAAACTATGTTCTAGTGATTACAAGTTTAAACCTTCGAATAAGATAGCTTTATATGTATGAATCGAATGATGTTATGAACATCATTACTACCTTAAGTTCCTTGGATAAACCTACTGGAAAAGAGAAAAATGGATCTAGCTTCAATGGATCCTTGGATGGCTCGAAGTTCTTGAAGCAGAATCATGACACGAAAACAAGTTCAAGTAAGATCATCACTTGAAATAAGATTGTTATAGTTATAGAAATTGAACCAAAGTTTGAATATGATTATTACCTTGTATTAGAATGATAACCTACTGTAAGAAACAAAGATTTCTTGAGGTTGGATGATCACCTTACAAGATTGGAAATGAGCTAGCAAACTTGAAAGTATTCTTGATTTTATGAAACTAGAACTTTTGGAATTTATGAAGAACACTTAGAACTTGAAGATAGAACTTGAAGAATGAAAGTGTTTGTAGGTGTTTTTGGTCGTTGGTGTATGGATTAGATATAAAGGATATGTTATTTTGTTTTCATGTAAATAAGTCATGAATGATTACTCATATTTTTGTAATTTTATGAGATATTTCATGCTAGTTGCCAAATGATGGTTCCCACATGTGTTAGGTGACTCACATGGGCTGCTAAGAGCTGATCATTGGAGTGTATATACCAATAGTACATACATCTAAAAGCTGTGTATTGTACGAGTACGAATACGGGTGCATACGAGTAGAATTGTTGATGAAACTGAACGAGGATGTAATTGTAAGCATTTTTGTTAAGTAGAAGTATTTTGATAAGTGTCTTGAAGTCTTTCAAAAGTGTATGAATACATATTAAAACACTACATGTATATACATTTTAACTGAGTCGTTAAGTCATCGTTAGTCGTTACATGTAAATGTTGTTTTGAAACCTTTAGGTTAACGATCTTGTTAAATGTTGTTAACCCAATGTTTATAATATCAAAAGAGATTTTAAATTATTATATTATCATGATATTATGATGTACGAATATCTCTTAATATGATATATATACATTAAATGTCGTTACAACGATAATCGTTACATATATGTCTCGTTTCAAAATCATTAAGTTAGTAGTCTTGTTTTTACATATGTAGTTCATTGTTAATATAATTAATGATATGTTTACTTATCATAATATCATGTTAACTATATATATAACCATATATATGTCATCATATAGTTTTTACAAGTTTTAACGTTCGTGAATCACCGGTCAACTTGGGTGGTCAATTGTCTATATGAAACCTATTTCAATTAATCAAGTCTTAACAAGTTTGATTGCTTAACATGTTGGAAACATTTAATCATGTAAATATCAATCTCAATTAATATATATAAACATGGAAAAGTTCAGGTCACTACAGTACCTACCCGTTAAATAAATTTCGTCCCGAAATTTTAAGCTGTTGAAGGTGTTGACGAATCTTCTGGAAATAGATGCGGGTATTTCTTCTTCATCTGATCTTCACGCTCCCAGGTGAACTCGGGTCCTCTACGAGCATTCCATATAACCTTAACAATTGGTATCTTGTTTTGCTTAAGTCTTTTAACCTCACGATCCATTATTTCGACGGGTTCTTCGATGAATTGAAGTTTTTCGTTGATTTGGATTTCATCTAACGAAATAGTGAGATCTTCTTTAGCAAAATATTTCTTCAAATTCGAGACGTGGAAAGTGTTATGTACAACCGCGAGTTGTTGAGGTAACTCAAGTCGGTAAGCTACTGGTCCAACACGATCAATAATCTTGAATGGTCCAATATACCTTGGATTTAATTTCCCTCGTTTACCAAATCGAACAACGCCTTACCAAGGTGCAACTTTAAGCATGACCATCTCTCCAATTTCAAATTCTATATCTTTTCTTTTAATGTCAGCGTAGCTCTTTTGTCGACTTTGAAATGTCCCGTTCTTATTGATTAAAAACGTTCCGTATTAATTGATTTCGTTGCGAGGTTTTGACCTCTATATGAGACGTTTTTCAAAGACTGCATTCATTTTTAAAACAAACCATAACCTTTATTTCATAAATAAAGGTTTAAAAAGCTTTACGTAGATTATCAAATAATGATAATTTAAAATATCCTGTTTACACACGACCATTACATAATGGTTTACAATACAAATATGTTACATCGAAATCAGTTTCTTGAATGCAGTTTTTACACAATATCATACAAACATGGACTCCAAATCTTGTCCTTATTCTAGTATGCAACAGCGGAAGCTCTTAATATTCACCTGAGAATAAACATGCTTTAAACGTCAACAAAAATGTTGGTGAGTTATAGGTTTAACCTATATATATCAAATCGTAACAATAGACCACAAGATTTCATATTTCAATACACATCCCAAACATAGAGATAAAAATCATTCATATGGTGAACACCTGGTAACCGACAATAACAAGATGCATATATAAGAATATCCCCATCATTCCGGGACACCCTTCGGATATGATATAAATTTCGAAGTACTAAAGCATCCGGTACTTTGGATGGGGTTTGTTAGACCCAATAGATCTATCTTTAGGATTCGCGTCAATTAGGGTGTCTGTTCCCTAATTCTTAGATTACCAGACTTAATAAAAAGGGGCATATTCGATTTCGATAATTCAACCATAGAACGTAGTTTCATGTACTTGTGTCTATTTTGTAAATCATTTATAAAACCTGCATGTATTCTCATCCCAAAAATATTAGATTTTAAAAGTGGGACTATAACTCACTTTCACAGATTTTTACTTCATCGGGAAGTAAGACTTGGCCACTGGTTGATTCACGAACCTATAACAATATATACATATATATATCAAAGTATGTTCAAAATATATTTACAACACTTTTAATATATTTTGATGTTTTAAGTTTATTAAGTCAGCTGTCCTCGTTAGTAACCTACAACTAGTTGTCCACAGTTAGATGTACAGAAATAAATCGATAAATATTATCTTGAATCAATCCACGACCCAGTGTATACGTATCTCAGTATTGATCACAACTCAAACTATATATATTTTGGAATCAACCTCAACCCTGTATAGCTAACTCCAACATTCACATATAGAGTGTCTATGGTTGTTCCGAAATATATATAGATGTGTCGACATGATATGTCGAAACATTGTATACGTGTCTATGGTATCTCAAGATTACATAATATACAATACAAGTTGATTAAGTTATGGTTGGAATAGATTTGTTACCAATTTTCACGTAGCTAAAATGAGAAAAATTATCCAATCTTGTTTTACCCATAACTTCTTCATTTTAAATCCGTTTTGAGTGAATCAAATTGCTATGGTTTAATATTGAACTCTATTTTATGAATCTAAACAGAAAAAGTATAGGTTTATAGAAGGAAAAATAAGTTACAAGTCATTTTTGTAAAGGTAGTCATTTCAGTCGAAAGAACGACGTCTAGATGACCATTTTAGAAAACATACTTTCACTTTGAGTTTAACCATAATTTTTGGATATAGTTTCATGTTCATAATAAAAATCATTTTCTCAGAATAACAACTTTTAAATCAAAGTTTATCATAGTTTTTAATTAACTAACCCAAAACAGCCCGCGGTGTTACTACGACGGCGTAAATCCGGTTTTATGGTGTTTTTCGTGTTTCCAGGTTTTAAATCATTAAGTTAGCATATCATATAGATATAGAACATGTGTTTAGTTGATTTTAAAAGTCAAGTTAGAAGGATTAACTTTTGTTTGCGAACAAGTTTAGAATTAACTAAACTATGTTCTAGTGATTACAAGTTTAAACCTTCGAATAAGATAGCTTTATATGTATGAATCGAATGATGTTATGAACATCATTACTACCTTAATTTCCTTGGATAAACCTACTGGAAAAGAGAAAAATGGATCTAGCTTCAATGGATCCTTGGATGGCTCGAAGTTCTTGAAGCAGAATCATGACACGAAAACAAGTTCAAGTAAGATCATCACTTGAAATAAGATTGTTATAGTTATAGAAATTGAACCAAAGTTTGAATATGATTATTACCTTGTATTAGAATGATAACCTACTGTAAGAAACAAAGATTTCTTGAGGTTGGATGATCACCTTACAAGATTGGAAGTGAGCTAGCAAACTTGAAAGTATTCTTGATTTTATGAAACTAGAACTTTTGGAATTTATGAAGAACATTTAGAACTTGAAGATAGAACTTGAGAGAGATCAATTAGATGAAGAAAATTGAAGAATGAAAGTGTTTGTAGGTGTTTTTGGTCGTTAATATATGGATTAGATATAAAGGATATGTTATTTTGTTTTCATGTAAATAAGTCATGAATGATTACTCATATTTTTGTAATTTTATGACATATTTCATGCTAGTTGCCAAATGATGGTTCCTGAAATGTCCCGTTCTTATTGATTAAAAACGTTCCATATTAATTGATTTCGTTGCGAGGTTTTGACCTCTATATGAGACGTTTTTTCAAAGACTGCATTCATTTTTAAACAAACCATAACCTTTATTTCATCAATAAAGGTTTAAAAAGCTTTACGTAGATTATCAAATAATGATAATCTAAAATATCCTGTTTACACACGACCATTACATAATGGTTTACAATACAAATATGTTACAACAAAATAAGTTTCTTGAATGCAGTTTTTACACAATATCATACAAGCATGGACTCCAAATCTTGTCCTTATTTAAGTATGCGACAGCGGAAGCTCTTAATAATCACCTGAGAATAAACATGCTTAAAACGTCAACAAAAATGTTGGTGAGTTATAGGTTTAACCTATATATATCAAATCGTAACAATAGACCACAAGATTTCATATTTCAATACACATCCCATACATAGAGATAAAAATCATTCATATGGTGAACACCTGGTAACCGACAATAACAAGATGCATATATAAGAATATCCCCATCATTCCGGGACACCCTTCGGATATGATATAAATTTCGAAGTACTAAAGCATCCGGTACTTTGGATGGGGTTTGTTAGGCCCAATAGATCTATCTTTAGGATTCGCGTCAATTAGGGTGTCTGTTCCCTAATTCTTAGATTACCAGACTTAATAAAAAGGGGCATATTCGATTTCGATAATTCAACCATAGAATGTAGTTTCACGTACTTGTGTCTATTTTGTAAATCATTTATAAAACCTGCATGTATTCTCATCCCAAAAATATTAGATTTTAAAAGTGGGACTATAACTCACTTTCACAGATTTTTACTTCGTCGGGAAGTAAGACTTGGCCACTGGTTGATTCACGAACCTATAACAATATATACATATATATCAAAATATGTTCAAAATATATTTACAACACTTTTAATATATTTTGATGTTTTAAGTTTATTAAGTCAGCTGTCCTCGTTAGTAACCTACAACTAGTTGTCCACAGTTAGATGTACAGAAATAAATTGATAAATATTATCTTGAATCAATCCACGACCCAGTGTATACGTATCTCAGTATTGATCACAACTCAAACTATATATATTTTGGAATCAACCTCAACCCTGTATAGCTAACTCCAACATTCACATATAGAGTGTCTATGGTTGTTCCGAAATATATATAGATGTGTCGACATGATAGGTCGAAACATTGTATACGTGTCTATGGTATCTCAAGATTACATAATATATAATACAAGTTGATTAAGTTATGGTTGGAATAGATTTGTTACCAATTTTCACGTAGCTAAAATGAGAAAAATTATCCAATCTTGTTTTACCCATAACTTCTTCATTTTAAATCCGTTTTGAGTGAATCAAATTGCTATGGTTTCATATTGAACTCTATTTTATGAATCTAAACAAAAAAAGTATAGGTTTCTAGTCGGAAAAATAAGTTACAAGTCGTTTTTGTAAAGGTAGTCATTTCAGTCGAAAGAACGACGTCTAGATGACCATTTTAGAAAACATACTTCCACTTTGAGTTTAACCATAATTTTTGGATATAGTTTCATGTTCATAATAAAAATCATTTTCTCAGAATAACAACTTTTAAATCAAAGTTTATCATAGTTTTTAATTAACTAACCCAAAACAGCCCGCGGTGTTACTACGACGGCGTAAATCCGGTTTTACGGTGTTTTTCGTGTTTCCAGGTTTTAAATCATTAAGTTAGCATATCATATAGATATAGAACATGTGTTTAGTTGATTTTAAAAGTCAAGTTAGAAGGATTAACTTTTGTTTGCGAACAAGTTTAGAATTAACTAAACTATGTTCTTGTGATTACAAGTTTAAACCTTCGAATAAGATAGCTTTATATGTATGAATCGAATGATGTTATGAACATCATTACTACCTTAAGTTCCTTGGATGAACCTACTGGAAAAGAGAAAAATGGATCTAGCTTCAATGGATCCTTGGATGGCTCAAAGTTCTTGAAGCAAAATCATGACACGAAAACAAGTTCAAGTAAGATCATCACTTGAAATAAGATTGTTATAGTTATAGAAATTGAACCAAAGTTTGAATATGATTATTACCTTGTATTAGAATGATAACCTACTGTAAGAAACAAAGATTTCTTGAGGTTGGATGATCACCTTACAAGATTGGAAGTGAGCTAGCAAACTTGAAAGTATTCTTGATTTTTGAAACTAGAACTTTTGGAATTTATGAAGAACACTTAGAACTTGAAGATAGAACTTGAGAGAGTTCAATTAGATGAAGAAAATTGAAGAATGAAAGTGTTTGTAGGTGTTTTTGGTCGTTGGTGTATGGATTAGATATAAAGGATATGTAATTTTGTTTTCATGTAAATAAGTCATGAATGATTACTCATATTTTTGTAATCTTATGAGATATTTCATGCTAGTTGCCAAATGATGGTTCCCACATGTGTTAGGTGACTCACATGGGCTGCTAAGAGCTGATCATTGGAGTGTATATACCAATAGTACATACATCTAAAAGCTGTGTATTGTACGAGTACGAATACGGGTGCATACGAGTAGAATTGTTGATGAAACTGAACGAGAATGTAATTGTAAGCATTTTTGTTAAGTAGAAGTATTTTGATAAGTGTATTGAAGTCTTTCAAAAGTGTATAAATACATATTAAAACACTACATGTATATACATTTTAACTGAGTCGTTAAGTCATCGTTAGTCGTTACATGTAAGTGTTGTTTTGAAACCTTTAGGTTAACGATCTTGTTAAATGTTGTTAACCCAATGTTTATAATATCAAAAGAGATTTTAAATTATTATATTATCATGATATTATGATATATAATATATCTCAGTATGATGTATATACAGTTAAATGTCGTTACAACGATAATCGTTACATATATGTCTCATTTCGAAATCATTAAGTTAGTAGTCTTATTTTTACATATGTATTTCATTGTTAATACACTTAATAATATATTTACTTATCATTTAACATAATTAACCAAGTGTATCAATATCTTAATATGATTCATATGTACCTAGTAAGACGTTGTTATAACGATAATCGTTATATATATCGTTTTCGAGTTTCTTAAATTAATAGTCTCATTTTTATGTATATAACTCATTGTTAAAATACCTAATGAGATACATACTTATAATAAAAACATGTTAACTATATATATAACCATATATATGTCATCGTATAGTTTTTACAAGTTTTAACGTTCGTGAATCACCGGTCAACTTGGGTGGTCAATTGTCTATATGAAACATATTTCAATTAATCAAGTCTTAACAAGTTTGATTGCTTAACATGTTGGAAACATTTAATCATGTAAATATCAATCTCAATTAATATATATAAACATGGAAAAGTTCGGGTCACTACAGTACCTACCCGTTAAATAAATTTCGTCCCGAAATTTTAAGCTGTTGAAGGTGTTGACGAGTCTTCTGGAAATAGATGAGGGTATTTCTTCTTCATCTGATCTTCACGCTCCCAGGTGAACTCGGGTCCTCTACGAGCATTCCATCGAACCTTAACAATTGGTATCTTGTTTTGCTTAAGTCTTTTAACCTCACGATCCATTATTTCGACGGGTTCTTCGATGAATTGGAGTTTTTCGTTGATTTGGATTTCATCTAACGGAATAGTGAGATCTTCTTTAGCAAAACATTTCTTCAAATTCGATACGTGGAAAGTGTTATGTACAGCCGCGAGTTGTTGAGGTAACTCAAGTCGGTAAGCTACTGGTCCGACACGATCAATAATCTTGAATGGTCCAATATACCTTGGATTTAATTTCCCTCGTTTACCAAATCGAACAACGCCTTTCCAAGGTGAAACTTTAAGCATGACCATCTCTCCAATTTCAAATTCTATATCTTTTCTTTTAATGTCAGCGTAGCTCTTTTGTCGACTTTGGGCGGTTTTCAACCGTTGTTGAATTTGAATGATCTTCTCGGTAGTTTCTTGTATAATCTCCGGACCCGTAATCTGTCTATCCCCCACCTCACTCCAACAAATCGGAGACCTGCACTTTCTACCATAAAGTGCTTCAAACGGCGCCATCTCAATGCTTGAATGGTAGCTGTTGTTGTAGGAAAACTCTGCTAACGGTAGATGTCGATCCCAACTGTTTCCGAAATTAATAACACATGCTCGTAGCATGTCTTCAAGCGTTTGTATCGTCCTTTCACTCTGCCCATCAGTTTGTGGATGATAGGCAGTACTCATGTCTAGACGAGTTCCTAATGCTTGCTGTAATGTCTGCCAGAATCTTGAAATAAATCTGCCATCCCTATCAGAGATAATAGAGATTGGTATTCCATGTCTGGAGACGACTTCCTTCAAATACAGTCGTGCTAACTTCTCCATCTTGTCATCTTCTCTTATTGGTAGGAAGTGTGCTGATTTGGTGAGACGATCAACTATTACCCAAATAGTATCAAAACCACTTGCAGTCCTTGGCAATTTAGTGATGAAATCCATGGTAATGTTTTCCCATTTCCATTCCGGGATTTCGGGTTGTTGAAGTAGACCTGATGGTTTCTGATGCTCAGCTTTGACCTTAGAACACGTCAAACATTCTCCTACGTATTTAGCAACATCGGCTTTCATACCCGGCCACCAAAAATGTTTCTTGAGATCCTTGTACATCTTCCCCGTTCCAGGATGTATTGAGTATCTGGTTTTATGAGCTTCTCTAAGTACCATTTCTCTCATATCTCCAAATTTTGGTACCCAAATCCTTTCAGCCCTATACCGGGTTCCGTCTTCCCGAATATTAAGATGCTTCTCCGATCCTTTGGGTATTTCATCCTTTAAATTTCCCTCTTTTAAAACTCCTTGTTGCGCCTCCTTTATTTGAGTAGTAATGTTATTATGAATCATTATATTCATAGATTTTACTCGAATGGGTTCTCTATCCTTCCTGCTCAAGGCATCGGCTACCACATTTGCCTTCCCCGGGTGGTAACGAATCTCAAAATCGTAATCATTCAATAATTCAATCCACCTACGCTGCCTCATATTCAGTTGTTTCTGATTAAATATGTGTTGAAGACTTTTGTGGTCGGTATATATAATACTTTTGACCCCATATAAGTAGTGCCTCCAAGTCTTTAATGCAAAAACAACCGCGCCTAATTCCAAATCATGCGTCGTATAATTTTGTTCGTGAATCTTCAATTGTCTAGACGCATAAGCAATCACCTTCGTTCGTTGCATTAATACACAACCGAGACCTTGCTTTGATGCATCACAATAAATCACAAAATCATCATTCCCTTCAGGCAATGACAATATAGGTGCCGTAGTTAGCTTTTTCTTCAATAACTGAAACGCTTTCTCTTGTTCATCATTCCATTCAAATTTCTTCCCTTTATGCGTTAATGCAGTCAAGGGTTTTGCTATTCTGGAAAAGTCTTGGATGAACCTTCTGTAGTAACCAGCTAGTCCTAAAAACTGGCGTATGTGTTTTGGAGTTTTCGGGGTTTCCCACTTTTCAACAGTTTCTATCTTTGCCGGATCCACCTTAATACCTTCTTTGTTCACTATGTGACCGAGGAATTGAACTTCTTCCAACCAAAATGCACACTTTGAAAACTTAGCGTACAATTCTTCCTTCCTCAATACTTCTAACACCTTTCTCAAATGTTCACCGTGTTCTTGGTCATTCTTTGAGTAAATAAGTATGTCATCAATGAAAACAATGACAAACTTGTCAAGGTATGGTCCACACACTCGGTTCATAAGGTCCATGAACACAGCTGGTGCATTAGTTAAACCAAACGGCATGACCATAAACTCGTAATGACCGTAACGTGTTCTGAAAGCAGTCTTTGGAATATCATCTTCTTTCACCCGCATTTGATGATACCCGGAACGTAAGTCAATCTTTGAATAAACAGACGAGCCTTGTAGTTGATCAAATAAGTCGTCGATTCTCGGTAGTGGGTAGCGGTTCTTGATGGTAAGTTTGTTCAACTCTCGGTAGTCGATACACAACCTGAATGTACCATCTTTCTTCTTGACAAACAAAACAGGAGCTCCCCACGGTGATGTGCTTGGTCGAATGAAACCACGCTCTAAAAGTTCTTGTAATTGGCTTTGCAGTTCTTTCATCTCGCTGGGTGCGAGTCTGTAAGGAGCACGAGCTATTGGTGCAGCTCCTGGTACAAGATCTATTTGAAATTCAACGGATCGATGTGGGGGTAATCCCGGTAATTCTTTCGGAAATACATCGGGAAATTCTTTTGCAATGGGAACATCATTGATGCTCTTTTCTTCAGTTTGTACTTTCTCGACGTGTGCTAGAACAGCATAGCAACCTTTTCTTATTAGTTTTTGTGCCTTCAAATTACTAATAAGATGTAGCTTCGTGTTGCCCTTTTCTCCGTACACCATTAAGGGTTTTCCTTTTTCTCGTATAATGCGAATTGCATTTTTGTAACAAACGATCTCCGCTTTCACTTCTTTCAACCAGTCCATACCGATTATCACATCAAAACTCCCTAACTCTACTGGTATCAAATCAATCTTAAATGTTTCGCTAACCAGTTTAATTTCTCGATTCCGACATATATTATCTGCTGAAATTAATTTACCATTTGCTAATTCGAGTAAAAATTTACTATCCAAAGGCGTCAATGGACAACTTAATTTAGCACAAAAATCTCTACTCATATAGCTTCTATCCGCACCCGAATCAAATAAAACGTAAGCAGATTTATTGTCAATAAGAAACGTACCCGTAACAAGCTCCGGGTCTTCCTGTGCCTCTACCGCATTAATATTGAAAACTCTTCCACGGCCTTGTCCATTCGTGTTCTCCTGGTTCGGGCAATTTCTAATAATGTGGCCTGGTTTTCCACATTTATAACAAACTACATTGGCATAACTTGCTCCGACACTACTTGCTCCGCCATTACTCGTTCCGACACCATTTGTTCCTTTCGTTCTATTAACCCCTGGTCCGTAGACCTCACACTTCACCGCGCTATGACCATTTCTTTTACACTTGTTGCAAAATTTGGTGCAGAACCCCGAGTGATTCTTTTCACACCTTTGGCATAGTTGCTTCTGATTGTTGTTGTTGTTGCGGTTATTATTGTTGTTGGGATGATTGTTGTCGTTGCTGTTGTTGTTGTTGTTGTTGTTGTTGGGCCGTTTGTTGTAGTTGCGATTGATGTTGCGATTGTTGGGATAATTGTTGCGATTATTGTTGTAATTGCTGTTGTTGTTGTATTGGTGATTCTTATCACCGTTTTCCTCCCACTTTCTTTTGACTTGCTTCACATTGGCCTCTTCAGCAGTCTGTTCTTTAATTCTTTCTTCAATCTGGTTCACTAGTTTGTGAGCCATTCTACATGCCTGTTGTATGGAGGCGGGCTCGTGTGAACTTATATCTTCTTGGATTCTTTCCGGTAATCCTTTCACAAACGCGTCGATCTTCTCTTCCTCATCTTCGAATGCTCCCGGACACAATAGGCACAATTCTGTGAATCGTCTTTCGTACGTGGTAATATCAAATCCTTGGGTTCGTAACCCTCTAAGTTCTGTCTTGAGCTTATTGACCTCGGTTCTGGGACGGTACTTCTCGTTCATCAAGTGCTTGAATGCTGACCACGGTAGTGCGTACGCATCATCTTGTCCCACTTGCTCTAGATAGGTATTCCACCATGTTAACGCAGAACCTGTGAAGGTATGCGTAGCGTACTTCACTTTGTCCTCTTCAGTACACTTACTTATGGCAAACACCGATTCAACCTTCTCGGTCCACCGTTTCAATCCGATCGGTCCTTCGGTTCCATCAAATTCCAAAGGTTTGCAGGCAGTGAATTCTTTGTAGGTGCATCCTACACGATTTCCTGTACTGCTAGATCCAAGGTTATTGTTGGTATGTAGCGCAGCCTGTACTGCGGCTATGTTTGAAGCTAGAAAAGTACGGAATTCCTCTTCATTCATATTCACGGTGTGTCGAGTAGTCGGTGCCATTTCCTTCAAAATAGTTAAATGGAACAAGTTAATCATACAGAATATTAAGAGTAGTTAATAGTATTTCGTAGCATAATATGAACTCATTTATAAAAGCTTTTTCTTCATATTAGCGTTTTATAAGTTTAAATTCGGGTAGTACCTACCCGTTAAGTTCATACTTAGTAGCTAATATACAATTCAACTACTACAATTCTATATGAAAAACTGATTGTAATAATATTTCGCGTTCAAACTTTTATACAATATTTTACAAACTTACAATACTGCTTATTTTACATAAAGCATGAAATATAGCACACAATAACTTTGATACAAGATAGTTGTGAAGACAATTCTAGCTAGTACACAAGTCGTTCGGCAAAGGCAATAAAGACACGTAATTCATACGTCCAGAAACAAGTCATGCATTCTGGTTTTACTAGGACTACTTCCCATCCTTGGTCTTGTGCAACATAACCGTTATGGCCGTTGATAAGACAGCGTGTTGTAACGTCATCAAAGGGACGAGGGTTACGTAATGTCCAACAGTCCCGTAATAATCTAAAAACCTCATTTCTTACCCCAATTACCGACTCCGTCACTTGTGGAAACGTTTTGTTTAATAGTTGTAGCCCGATGTTCTTGTTCTCACTTTGGTGAGAAGCGAACATTACTAATCCGTAAGCATAACATGCTTCTTTATGTTGCATGTTAGCCGCTTTTTCCAAATCACGAAGTCCAATATTCGGATATATTGAGTCAAAATAATTTCTTAACCCGTTGCGTAAAATAGCATTTGGGTTCCCCGCAATATATGCGTCAAAGTAAACACATCGTAACTTATGGGTTTCCCAATGTGATATCCCCCATCTTTCAAACGAAAGTCTCTTATAAACCAAGACATTCTTGGAACGTTCTTCGAATGTCTTACAAACTGATCTCGCCTTAAATAGTTGTGCCGAAGAATTCTGGCCGACTCTAGACAAGATTTCATCAATCATGTCTCCGGGTAGGTCTCTTAAAATATTGGGTTGTCTATCCATTTTGTGTTTTTAAACTGTAAAATAGACAAGAGTTAGATTCATAAAAAAATACTTATTAATACAAGCAATTTTTACATATATCATAAAGCATAAGAACACTATATTCCATATATTACACCACACGAATACAACTATCTTATTCCGACTCGCTCGTTTCTTCTTCTTCGGTTTTGGTTCGTTTTGCCAAGTTTCTAGGGATATATGATGTTCCCCTAATACGAGCCGTCGTTGTCCACATTGGTTTAGAAAAACCTGGTGGTTTAGAGGTTCCCGGGTCATTGTTACAACTTAAGGACTTCGAGGGTTGACGATACATATAAAGTTCATCGGGGTTGGAATTAGATTTCTCTATTTTTATGCCCTTTCCCTTATTATTTTCTTTTGCCTTTTTAAATTCAGTTGGGGTAATTTCTATAACATCATCGGAATTCTCGTCGAAATCCGATTCATCGGAGAATTGGTAATCCTCCCAATATTTTGCTTCCTTGGCGGAAACACCATTGACCATAATTAACTTTGGTCGGTTGGTTGAGGATTTTCTTTTACTTAACCGTTTTATTATTTCCCCCACCGGTTCTATTTCTTCATCCGGTTCCGATTCTTCTTCCGGTTCCGATTCTTCTTCCGGTTCCGACTCTTCTTCCGGTTCTTCTTCGGGAACTTGTGAATCAGTCCACAAATCATTCCAATTTACATTTGACTCTTCATTATTATTAGGTGAGTCAATGGGACTTGTTCTAGAGGTAGACATCTATCACATAATATCAAACACGTTAAGAGATTAATATATCACATAATATTCATATGTTAAAAATATATAGTTTCCAACAAAAATGTTAAGCAATCATTTTTAAAGAAAACACGGTCGAAGTCCAGACTCACTAATGCATCCTAACAAACTCGATAAGACACACTAATGCAAATTTTCTGGTTCTCTAAGACCAACGCTCGGATACCAACTGAAATGTCCCGTTCTTATTGATTAAAAACGTTCCATATTAATTGATTTCGTTGCGAGGTTTTGACCTCTATATGAGACGTTTTTTCAAAGACTGCATTCATTTTTAAACAAACCATAACCTTTATTTCATCAATAAAGGTTTAAAAAGCTTTACGTAGATTATCAAATAATGATAATCTAAAATATCCTGTTTACACACGACCATTACATAATGGTTTACAATACAAATATGTTACAACAAAATAAGTTTCTTGAATGCAGTTTTTACACAATATCATACAAGCATGGACTCCAAATCTTGTCCTTATTTAAGTATGCGACAGCGGAAGCTCTTAATAATCACCTGAGAATAAACATGCTTAAAACGTCAACAAAAATGTTGGTGAGTTATAGGTTTAACCTATATATATCAAATCGTAACAATAGACCACAAGATTTCATATTTCAATACACATCCCATACATAGAGATAAAAATCATTCATATGGTGAACACCTGGTAACCGACAATAACAAGATGCATATATAAGAATATCCCCATCATTCCGGGACACCCTTCGGATATGATATAAATTTCGAAGTACTAAAGCATCCGGTACTTTGGATGGGGTTTGTTAGACCCAATAGATCTATCTTTAGGATTCGCGTCAATTAGGGTGTCTGTTCCCTAATTCTTAGATTACCAGACTTAATAAAAAGGGGCATATTCGATTTCGATAATTCAACCATAGAATGTAGTTTCACGTACTTGTGTCTATTTTGTAAATCATTTATAAAACCTGCATGTATTCTCATCCCAAAAATATTAGATTTTAAAAGTGGGACTATAACTCACTTTCACAGATTTTTACTTCGTCGGGAAGTAAGACTTGGCCACTGGTTGATTCACGAACCTATAACAATATATACATATATATCAAAATATGTTCAAAATATATTTACAACACTTTTAATATATTTTGATGTTTTAAGTTTATTAAGTCAGCTGTCCTCGTTAGTAACCTACAACTAGTTGTCCACAGTTAGATGTACAGAAATAAATTGATAAATATTATCTTGAATCAATCCACGACCCAGTGTATACGTATCTCAGTATTGATCACAACTCAAACTATATATATTTTGGAATCAACCTCAACCCTGTATAGCTAACTCCAACATTCACATATAGAGTGTCTATGGTTGTTCCGAAATATATATAGATGTGTCGACATGATAGGTCGAAACATTGTATACGTGTCTATGGTATCTCAAGATTACATAATATATAATACAAGTTGATTAAGTTATGGTTGGAATAGATTTGTTACCAATTTTCACGTAGCTAAAATGAGAAAAATTATCCAATCTTGTTTTACCCATAACTTCTTCATTTTAAATCCGTTTTGAGTGAATCAAATTGCTATGGTTTCATATTGAACTCTATTTTATGAATCTAAACAAAAAAAGTATAGGTTTCTAGTCGGAAAAATAAGTTACAAGTCGTTTTTGTAAAGGTAGTCATTTCAGTCGAAAGAACGACGTCTAGATGACCATTTTAGAAAACATACTTCCACTTTGAGTTTAACCATAATTTTTGGATATAGTTTCATGTTCATAATAAAAATCATTTTCTCAGAATAACAACTTTTAAATCAAAGTTTATCATAGTTTTTAATTAACTAACCCAAAACAGCCCGCGGTGTTACTACGACGGCGTAAATCCGGTTTTACGGTGTTTTTCGTGTTTCCAGGTTTTAAATCATTAAGTTAGCATATCATATAGATATAGAACATGTGTTTAGTTGATTTTAAAAGTCAAGTTAGAAGGATTAACTTTTGTTTGCGAACAAGTTTAGAATTAACTAAACTATGTTCTTGTGATTACAAGTTTAAACCTTCGAATAAGATAGCTTTATATGTATGAATCGAATGATGTTATGAACATCATTACTACCTTAAGTTCCTTGGATGAACCTACTGGAAAAGAGAAAAATGGATCTAGCTTCAATGGATCCTTGGATGGCTCAAAGTTCTTGAAGCAAAATCATGACACGAAAACAAGTTCAAGTAAGATCATCACTTGAAATAAGATTGTTATAGTTATAGAAATTGAACCAAAGTTTGAATATGATTATTACCTTGTATTAGAATGATAACCTACTGTAAGAAACAAAGATTTCTTGAGGTTGGATGATCACCTTACAAGATTGGAAGTGAGCTAGCAAACTTGAAAGTATTCTTGATTTTTGAAACTAGAACTTTTGGAATTTATGAAGAACACTTAGAACTTGAAGATAGAACTTGAGAGAGTTCAATTAGATGAAGAAAATTGAAGAATGAAAGTGTTTGTAGGTGTTTTTGGTCGTTGGTGTATGGATTAGATATAAAGGATATGTAATTTTGTTTTCATGTAAATAAGTCATGAATGATTACTCATATTTTTGTAATCTTATGAGATATTTCATGCTAGTTGCCAAATGATGGTTCCCACATGTGTTAGGTGACTCACATGGGCTGCTAAGAGCTGATCATTGGAGTGTATATACCAATAGTACATACATCTAAAAGCTGTGTATTGTACGAGTACGAATACGGGTGCATACGAGTAGAATTGTTGATGAAACTGAACGAGAATGTAATTGTAAGCATTTTTGTTAAGTAGAAGTATTTTGATAAGTGTATTGAAGTCTTTCAAAAGTGTATAAATACATATTAAAACACTACATGTATATACATTTTAACTGAGTCGTTAAGTCATCGTTAGTCGTTACATGTAAGTGTTGTTTTGAAACCTTTAGGTTAACGATCTTGTTAAATGTTGTTAACCCAATGTTTATAATATCAAAAGAGATTTTAAATTATTATATTATCATGATATTATGATATATAATATATCTCAGTATGATGTATATACAGTTAAATGTCGTTACAACGATAATCGTTACATATATGTCTCATTTCGAAATCATTAAGTTAGTAGTCTTATTTTTACATATGTATTTCATTGTTAATACACTTAATAATATATTTACTTATCATTTAACATAATTAACCAAGTGTATCAATATCTTAATATGATTCATATGTACCTAGTAAGACGTTGTTATAACGATAATCGTTATATATATCGTTTTCGAGTTTCTTAAATTAATAGTCTCATTTTTATGTATATAACTCATTGTTAAAATACCTAATGAGATACATACTTATAATAAAAACATGTTAACTATATATATAACCATATATATGTCATCGTATAGTTTTTACAAGTTTTAACGTTCGTGAATCACCGGTCAACTTGGGTGGTCAATTGTCTATATGAAACATATTTCAATTAATCAAGTCTTAACAAGTTTGATTGCTTAACATGTTGGAAACATTTAATCATGTAAATATCAATCTCAATTAATATATATAAACATGGAAAAGTTCGGGTCACTACAGTTCCCACATGTGTTAGGTGACTCACATGGGCTGCTAAGAGCTGATCATTGGAGTGTATATACCAATAGTACATACATCTAAAAGCTGTGTATTGTACGAGTACGAATACGGGTGCATACGAGTAGAATTGTTGATGAAACTGAACGAGGATGTAATTGTAAGCATTTTTGTTAAGTAGAAGTATTTTGATAAGTGTCTTGAAGTCTTTCAAAAGTGTATGAATACATATTAAAACACTACATGTATATACATTTTAACTGAGTCGTTAAGTCATCGTTAGTCGTTACATGTAAATGTTGTTTTGAAACCTTTAGGTTAACGATCTTGTTAAATGTTGTTAACCCAATGTTTATAATATCAAAAGAGATTTTAAATTATTATATTATCATGATATTATGATGTACGAATATCTCTTAATATGATATATATACATTAAATGTCGTTACAACGATAATCGTTACATATATGTCTCGTTTCAAAATCATTAAGTTAGTAGTCTTGTTTTTACATATGTAGTTCATTGTTAATATACTTAATGATATGTTTACTTATCATAATATCATGTTAACTATATATATAACCATATATATATATCATCATATAGTTTTTACAAGTTTTAACGTTCGTGAATCACCGGTCAACTTGGGTGGTCAATTGTCTATATGAAACCTATTTCAATTAATCAAGTCTTAACAAGTTTGATTGCTTAACATGTTGGAAACATTTAATCATGTAAATATCAATCTCAATTAATATATATAAACATGGAAAAGTTCGGGTCACTACAGTACCTACCCGTTAAATAAATTTCGTCCCGAAATTTTTAAGCTGTTGAAGGTGTTAACGAATCTTCTGGAAATAGATGCGGGTATTTCTTCTTCATCTGGTCTTCACGCTCCCAAGTGAACTCGGGTCCTCTACGAGCATTCCATCGAACCTTAACAATTGGTATCTTGTTTTGCTTAAGTCTTTTAACCTCACGATCCATTATTTCGACGGGTTCTTCGATGAATTGAAGTTTTTCGTTGATTTGGATTTCATCTAACGGAATAGTGAGATATTCTTTAGCAAAACATTTCTTTAAATTCGAGACGTGGAAAGTGTTATGTACAGCCGCGAGTTGTTGAGGTAACTCTAGTCGGTAAGCTACTGGTCCGACACGATCAATAATCTTGAATGGTCCAATATACCTTGGATTTAATTTCCCTCGTTTACCAAATCGAACAACGCCTTTCCAAGGTGCAACTTTAAGCATGACCATCTCTCCAATTTCAAATTCTATATCTTTTCTTTTAATGTCAGCGTAGCTCTTTTGTCGACTTTAGGGGGTTTTCAACCGTTGTTGAATTTGGATGATCTTCTCGGTAGTTTCTTGTATAATCTCCGGACCCGTAATCTGTCTATCCCCCACTTCACTCCAACAAATCGGAGACCTGCACTTTCTACCATAAAGTGCTTCAAACGGCGCCATCTCAATGCTTGAATGGTAGCTGTTGTTGTAGGAAAATTCTGCTAATGGTAGATGTCGATCCCAACTGTTTCCGAAATCAATAACACATGCTCGTAGCATGTCTTCAAGCGTTTGTATCGTCCTTTCGCTCTGCCCATCAGTTTTTGGATGATAGGCAGTACTCATGTCTAGACGAGTTCCTAATGCTTGTTGTAATGTCTGCCAGAATCTTGAAATAAATCTGCCATCCCTATCAGAGATAATAGAGATTGGTATTCCATGTCTGGAGACGACTTCCTTCAAATACAGTCGTGCTAACTTCTCCATCTTGTCATCTTCTCTTATTGGCAGGAAGTGTGCTGATTTGGTGAGACGATCAACTATTACCCAAATAGTATCAAAACCACTTGCAGTCCTTGGCAATTTAGTGATGAAATCCATGGTAATGTTTTCCCATTTCCATTCCGGGATTTCGGGTTGTTGAAGTAGACCTGATGGTTTCTGATGCTCAGCTTTGACCTTAGAACACGTCAAACATTCTCCTACGTATTTAGCAACATCGGCTTTCATACCCGGCCACCAAAAATGTTTCTTGAGATCCTTGTACATCTTCTCCGTTCCAGGATGTATTGAGTATCTGGTTTTATGAGCTTCTCTAAGTACCATTTCTCTCATATCTCCAAATTTTGGTACCCAAATCCTTTCAGCCCTATACTTGGTTCCGTCTTCCTGAATATTAAGATGCTTCTCCGATCCTTTGGGTATTTCATCCTTTAAATTTCCCTCTTTTAAAACTCCTTGTTGCGCCTCCTTTATTTGAGTAGTAAGGTTATTATGAATCATTATATTCATAGATTTTACTCGAATGGGTTCTCTGTCCTTCCTGCTCAAGGCATCGGCTACCACATTTGCCTTCCCCGGGTGGTAACGAATCTCAAAGTCGTAATCATTCAATAATTCAATCCACCTACGCTGCCTCATATTCAGTTGTTTCTGATTAAATATGTGTTGAAGACTTTTGTGGTCGGTATATATAATACTTTTGACCCCATATAAGTAGTGCCTCCAAGTCTTTAATGCAAAAACAACCGCGCCTAATTCCAAATCATGCGTCGTATAATTTTGTTCGTGAATCTTCAATTGTCTAGACGCATAAGCAATCACCTTCGTTCGTTGCATTAATACACAACCGAGACCTTGCTTTGATGCGTCACAATAAATCACAAAATCATCATTCCCTTCAGGCAATGACAATATAGGTGCCGTAGTTAGCTTTTTTTTCAATAATTGAAACGCCTTCTCTTGTTCATCATTCCATTCAAATTTCTTCCCTTTATGCGTTAATGCAGTCAAGGGTTTTGCTATTCTGGAAAAGTCTTGGATGAACCTTCTGTAGTAACCAGCTAGTCCTAAAAACTGGCGTATGTGTTTCGGAGTTTTCGGGGTTTCCCACTTTTCAACAGTTTCTATCTTTGCCGGATCCACCTTAATACCTTCTTTGTTCATTATGTGACCGAGGAATTGAACTTCTTCCAACCAAAATGCACACTTTGAAAACTTAGCGTACAATTTTTCCTTCCTCAATACTTCTAACACCTTTCTCAAATGTTCACCGTGTTCTTGGTCATTCTTTGAGTAAATAAGTATGTCATCAATGAAAACAATGACAAACTTGTCAAGGTATGGTCCACACACTCGGTTCATAAGGTCCATGAACACAGCTGGTGCATTAGTTAAACCAAACGGCATGACCATAAACTCATAATGACCGTAACGTGTTCTGAAAGCAGTCTTTGGAATATCATCTTCTTTCACCCGCATTTGATGATACCCGGAACGTAAGTCAATCTTTGAATAAACAGACGAGCCTTGTAGTTGATCAAATAAGTCGTCGATTCTCGGTAGTGGGTAGCGGTTCTTGATGGTAAGTTTGTTCAACTCTCGGTAGTCGATATACAACCTGAATGTACCATCTTTCTTCTTGACAAACAAAACAGGAGCTCCCCACGGTGATGTGCTTGGTCGAATGAAACCACGCTCTAAAAGTTCTTGTAATTGGCTTTGCAGTTCTTTCATCTCGCTGGGTGCGAGTCTGTAAGGAGCACGAGCTATTGGTGCAGCTCCTGGTACAAGATCTATTTGAAATTCAACGGATCGATGTGGGGGTAATCCCGGTAATTCTTTCGAAAATACATCAGGAAATTCTTTTGCGACGGGAACATCATTGATGCTCTTTTCTTCAGTTTGTACTTTCTCGACGTGTGCTAGAACAGCATAGCAACCTTTTCTTATTAGTTTTTGTGCCTTCAAATTACTAATAAGATGTAGCTTCGTGTTGCCCTTTTCTCCGTACACCATTAAGGGTTTTCCTTTTTCTCGTATAATGCGAATTGCATTTTTGTAACAAACGATCTCTGCTTTCACTTCTTTCAACCAGTCCATACTGATTATCACATCAAAACTCCCTAACTCTACTGGTATCAAATCAATCTTAAATGTTTCGCTAACCAGTTTAATTTCTCGATTCCGAAATATATTATCTGCTGAAATTAATTTACCATTTGCTAATTCGAGTAAAAATTTACTATCCAAAGGCGTCAACGGACAACTTAATTTAGCACAAAAATCTCTACTCATATAGCTTCTATCCGCACCCAAATCAAATAAAACGTAAGCAGATTTATTGTCAATAAGAAACGTACCCGTAACAAGCTCCGGGTCTTCCTGTGCCTCTGCCGCATTAATATTGAAAACTCTTCCGCGGCCTTGTCCATTCGTGTTCTCCTGGTTCGGGCAATTTCTAATAATGTGGCCCGGTTTTCCACATTTATAACAAACTACATTGGCATAGCTTGCTCCGACACTACTTGCTCCGCCATTACTCGTTCCGACACCATTTGTTCCTTTCGTTCTATTAACCCCTGGTCCGTAGACCTCACACTTTGCCGCGCTATGACCATTTCTTTTACACTTGTTGCAAAATTTGGTGCAGAACCCCGAGTGATTCTTTTCACACCTTTGGCATAGCTGCTTCTGATTGTTGTTGTTGTTGCGGTTATTATTGTTGTTGGGATGATTGTTGTAGTTGTTGTTGTTGTTGTTGTTGTTGTTGTTGGGCCGTTTGTTGTAGTTGCGATTGATGTTGCGATTGTTGGGATAATTGTTGCGATTATTGTTGTAATTGCTGTTGTTGTTGTATTGGTGATTCTTATCACCGTTTTCCTCCCACTTTCTTTTGACTTTCTTCACATTGGCCTCTTCAGCAGTCTGTTCTTTAATTCTTTCTTCAATCTGGTTCACGAGTTTGTGAGCCATTCTACATGCCTGTTGTATGGAGGCGGGCTCGTGTGAACTTATATCTTCTTGGATTCTTTCCGGTCATCCTTTCACAAACGCGTCGATCTTCTCTTCCTCATCTTCGAATGCTCCCGGACACAATAGGCACAATTCTGTGAATCGTCTTTCGTACGTGGTAATATCAAATCCTTGGGTTCGTAACCCTCTAAGTTCTGTCTTGAGCTTATTGACCTCGGTTCTGGGACGGTACTTCTCGTTCATCAAGTGCTTGAATGCTGACCACGGTAGTGCGTACGCATCGTCTTGTCCCACTTGCTCTAGATAGGTATTCCACCATGTTAACGCAGAACCTGTGTAGGTATGCGTAGCGTACTTCACTTTGTCCTCTTCAGTACACTTACTTATGGCAAACACCGATTCGACCTTCTCGGTCCACCGTTTCAATCCGATCGGTCCTTCGGTTCCATCAAATTCCAAAGGTTTGCAGGCAGTGAATTCTTTGTAGGTGCATCCTACACGATTTCCTGTACTGCTAGATCCAAGGTTATTGTTGGTATGTAGCGCAGCCTGTACTGCGGCTATGTTTGAAGCTAGAAAAGTACGGAATTCCTCTTCATTCATATTCACGGTGTGTCGAGTAGTCGGTGCCATTTCCTTCAAAATAGTCAAATGGAACAAGTTAATCATACAGAATATTAAGAGTAGTTAATAGTATTTCGTAGCATAATATGAACTCATTTATAAAAGCTTTTTCATCATATTAGCGTTTTATAAGTTTAAATTCGGGTAGTACCTACCCGTTAAGTTCATACTTAATAGCTAATATACAATTCAACTACTACAATTCTATATGAAAAACTGATTATAATAATATTCCGCGTTCAAACTTTTATACAATATTTTACAAACTTACAATACCGCTTATTTTACATAAAGCATGAAATATAGCACACAATAACTTTGATACAAGATAGTTGTGAAGATAATTCTAGCTAGTACACAAGTCGTTCAGCAAAGGCAATAAAGACACGTAATTCATACGTCCAGAAACAAGTCATGCATTCTGGTTTTACTAGGACTACTTCCCATCCTTGGTCTTGTGCAACATAACCGTTATGGCCGTTGATAAGACAGCGTGTTGTAACGTCGTCAAAGGGACGAGGGTTACGTAATGTCCAACAGTCCCGTAATAATCTAAAAACCTCATTTCTTACCCCAATTACCGACTCCGTCACTTGTGGAAACGTTTTGTTTAATAGTTGTAGCCCGATGTTCTTGTTCTCACTTTGGTGAGAAGCGAACATTACTAATCCGTAAGCATAACATGCTTCTTTATGTTGCATGTTAGCCGCTTTTTCTAAATCACGAAGTCCAATATTCGGATATATTGAGTCAAAATTATTTCTTAACCCGTTGCGTAAAATAGCATTTGGGTTCCCCGCAATATATGCGTCAAAGTAAACACATCGTAACTTATGGGTTTCCCAATGTGATATCCCCCATCTTTCAAACGAAAGTCTCTTATAAACCAAGACATTCTTGGAACGTTCTTCGAATGTCTTACAAACTGATCTCGCCTTAAATAGTTGTGCCAAGGAATTCTGGCCGACTCTAGACAAGATTTCATCAATCATGTCTCCGGGTAGGTCTCTTAAAATATTGGGTTGTCTATCCATTTTGTGTTTTTAAACTGTAAAATAGACAAGAGTTAGATTCATAAAAAAAATACTTATTAATACAAACAATTTTACATATATCATAAAGCATAAGAACACTATATTACATATATTACACCACACGAATACAACTATCTTATTCCGACTCGCTTGTTTCTTCTTCTTCGGTTTTGGTTCGTTTTGCCAAGTTTCTAGGGATATATGATGTTCCCCTAATACGAGCCGTCGTGATCCACATTGGTTTAGAAAAACCTGGTGGTTTAGAGGTTCCCGGGTCATTGTTACAACTTAAGGACTTCGGGGGTTGACGATACATATAAAGTTCATCGGGGTTGGAATTAGATTTCTCTATTTTTATGCCCTTTCCCTTATTATTTTCTTTTGCCTTTTTAAATTCAGTTGGGGTAATTTCTATAACATCATCGGAATTCTCGTCGGAATCCGATTCATCGGAGAATTGGTAATCCTCCCAATATTTTGCTTCCTTGGCGGAAACACCATTGACCATAATTAACCTTGGTCGGTTGGTTGAGGATTTTCTTTTACTTAACCGTTTTATTATTTCCCCCACCGGTTCTATTTCTTCATCCGGTTCCGATTCTTCTTCCGGTTCCGATTCTTCTTCCGGTTCCGACTCTTCTTCCGGTTCCTCTTCGGGAACTTGTGAATCAGTCCACGAATCATTCCAATTTACATTTGACTCTTCATTATTATTAGGTGAGTCAATGGAACTTGTTCTAGAGGTAGACATCTATCACATAATATCAAACGCGTTAAGAGATTAATATATCACATAATATTCACATGTTAAAAATATATAGTTTCCAACAAAATTTATTAAGCAATCATTTTTCAAGTAAACACGGTCGAAGTCCAGACTCACTAATGCATCCTAACAAACTCGATAAGACACACTAATGCAAAATTCTGGTTCTCTAAGACCAACGCTCTGATACCAACTGAAATGTCCCGTTCTTATTGATTAAAAACGTTCCATATTAATTGATTTCGTTGCGAGGTTTTGACCTCTATATGAGACGTTTTTCAAAGACTGCATTCATTTTTAAAGCAAACCATAACCTTTATTTCATAAATAAAGGTTTAAAAAGCTTTACGTAAATTATCAAATAATGATAATTTAAAATATCCTGTTTACACGCGACCATTACATAATGGTTTACAATACAAATATGTTACATCGAAATCAGTTTCTTGAATGCAGTTTTTACACAATATCATACAAACATGGACTCCAAATCTTGTCCTTATTCTAGTATGCAACAGCGGAAGCTCTTAATATTCACCTGAGAATAAACATGCTTTAAACGTCAACAAAAATGTTGGTGAGTTATAGGTTTAACCTATATATATCAAATCGTAACAATAGACCACAAGATTTCATATTTCAATACACATCCCATACATAGAGATAAAAATCATTCATATGGTGAATACCTGGTAACCGACAATAACAAGATGCATATATAAGAATATCCTCATCATTCCGGGACACCCTTCGGATATGATATAAATTTCGAAGTACTAAAGAATCCGGTACTTTGGATGGGGTTTGTTAGACCCAATAGATCTATCTTTAGGATTCGCGTCAATTAGGGTGTCTGTTCCCTAATTCTTAGATTACCAGACTTAATAAAAAGGGGCATATTCGATTTCGATAATTCAACCATAGAACGTAGTTTCATGTACTTGTGTCTATTTTGTAAATCATTTATAAAACCTGCATGTATTCTCATCCCAAAAATATTAGATTTTAAAAGTGGGACTATAACTCACTTTCACAGATTTTTACTTCGTCGGGAAGTAAGACTTGGCCACTGGTTGATTCACGAACCTATAACAATATATACATATATATATCAAAGTATGTTCAAAATATATTTACAACACTTTTAATATATTTTGATGTTTTAAGTTTATTAAGTCAGCTGTCCTCGTTAGTAACCTACAACTGGTTGTCCACAGTTAGATGTACAGAAATAAATCGATAAATATTATCTTGAATCAATCCACGACCCAGTGTATACGTATCTCAGTATTGATCACAACTCAAACTATATATATTTTGGAATCAACCTCAACCCTGTATAGCTAACTCCAACATTCACATATAGAGTGTCTATGGTTGTTCCGAAATATATATAGATGTGTCGACATGATAGGTCGAAACATTGTATACGTGTCTATGGTATCTCAAGATTACATAATATACAATACAAGTTGATTAAGTTATGGTTGGAATAGATTTGTTACCAATTTTCACGTAGCTAAAATGAGAAAAATTATCCAATCTTGTTTTACCCATAACTTCTTCATTTTAAATCCGTTTTGAGTGAATCAAATTGCTATGGTTTCATATTGAACCCTATTTTATGAATCTAAACAGAAAAAGTATAGGTTTATAGTCGGAAAAATAAGTTACAAGTCGTTTTTGTAAAGGTAGTCATTTCAGTCGAAAGAACGACGTCTAGATGACCATTTTAGAAAACATACTTCCACTTTGAGTTTAACCATAATTTTTGGATATAGTTTCATGTTCATAATAACAATCATTTTCTCAGAATAACAACTTTTAAATCAAAGTTTATCATAGTTTTTAATTAACTAACCCAAAACAGCCCGCGGTGTTACTACGACGGCGTAAATCCGGTTTTACGGTGTTTTTCGTGTTTCCAGGTTTTAAATCATTAAGTTAGCATATCATATAGATATAGAACATGTGTTTAGTTGATTTTAAAAGTCAAGTTAGAAGGATTAACTTTTGTTTGCGAACAAGTTTAGAATTAACTAAACTATGTTCTAGTGATTACAAGTTTAAACCTTCGAATAAGATAGCTTTATATGTATGAATCGAATGATGTTATGAACATCATTACTACCTTAAGTTCCTTGGATAAACCTACTGGAAAAGAGAAAAATGGATCTAGCTTCAATGGATCCTTGGATGGCTCGAAGTTCTTGAAGCAGAATCATGACACGAAAACAAGTTCAAGTAAGATCATCACTTGAAATAAGATTGTTATAGTTATAGAAATTGAACCAAAGTTTGAATATGATTATTACCTTGTATTAGAATGATAACCTACTGTAAGAAACAAAGATTTCTTGAGGTTGGATGATCACCTTACAAGATTGGAAGTGAGCTAGCAAACTTGAAAGTATTCTTGATTTTATGAAACTAGAACTTTTGGAATTTATGAAGAACATTTAGAACTTGAAGATAGAACTTGAGAGAGATCAATTAGATGAAGAAAATTGAAGAATGAAAGTGTTTGTAGGTGTTTTTGGTCGTTGGTGTATGGATTAGATATAAAGGATATGTTATTTTGTTTTCATGTAAATAAGTCATGAATGATTACTCATATTTTTGTAATTTTATGAGATATTTCATGCTAGTTGCCAAATGATGGTTCCCACATGTGTTAGGTGACTCACATGGGCTGCTAAGAGCTGATCATTGGAGTGTATATACCAATAGTACATACATCTAAAAGCTGTGTATTGTACGAGTACGAATACGGGTGCATACGAGTAGAATTGTTGATGAAACTGAACGAGGATGTAATTGTAAGCATTTTTGTTAAGTAGAAGTATTTTGATAAGTGTCTTGAAGTCTTTCAAAAGTGTATGAATACATATTAAAACACTACATGTATATACATTTTAACTGAGTCGTTAAGTCATCGTTAGTCGTTACATGTAAATGTTGTTTTGAAACCTTTAGGTTAACGATCTTGTTAAATGTTGTTAACCCAATGTTTATAATATCAAAAGAGATTTTAAATTATTATATTATCATGATATTATGATGTACGAATATCTCTTAATATGATATATATACATTAAATGTCGTTACAACGATAATCGTTACATATATGTCTCGTTTCAAAATCATTAAGTTAGTAGTCTTGTTTTTACATATGTAGTTCATTGTTAATATACTTAATGATATGTTTACTTATCATAATATCATGTTAACTATATATATAACCATATATATATCATCATATAGTTTTTACAAGTTTTAACGTTCGTGAATCACCGGTCAACTTGGGTGGTCAATTGTCTATATGAAACCTATTTCAATTAATCAAGTCTTAACAAGTTTGATTGCTTAACATGTTGGAAACATTTAATCATGTAAATATCAATCTCAATTAATATATATAAACATGGAAAAGTTCGGGTCACTACAGACTTTGGGCGGTTTTCAACCGTTGTTGAATTTGGATGATCTTCTCGGTAGTTTCTTGTATAATCTCCGGACCCGTAATCTGTCTATCCCCCATTCTCTCCAACAAATCGGAGACCTGCACTTTCTACCATAAAGTGCTTCAAACGGCGCCATCTCAATGCTTGAATGGTAGCTGTTGTTGTAGGAAAATTCTGCTAATGGTAGATGTCGATCCCAACTGTTTCCGAAATCAATAACACATGCTCGTAGCATGTCTTCAAGCGTTTGTATTGTCCTTTCGCTCTGCCCATCAGTTTGTGGATGATAGGCAGTACTCATGTCTAGACGAGTTCCTAATGCTTGCTGTAATGTCTGCCAGAATCTTGAAATAAATCTGCCATCCCTATCAGATATAATAGAGATTGGTATTCCATGTATGGAGATGACTTCCTTCAAATACAGTCGTGCTAACTTCTCCATCTTGTCATCTTCTCTTATTGGCAGGAAGTGTGCTGATTTGGTGAGACGATCAACTATTACCCAAATAGTATCAAAACCACTTGCAGTCCTTGGCAATTTAGTGATGAAATCCATGGTAATGTTTTCCCATTTCCATTCCGGGATTTCGGGTTGTTGAAGTAGATCTGATGGTTTCTGATGCTCAGCTTTGACCTTAGAACACGTCAAACATTCTCCTACGTATTTAGCAACATCGGCTTTCATACCCGGCCACCAAAAATGTTTCTTGAGATCCTTGTACATCTTTCCCGTTCCAGGATGTATTGAGTATCTGGTTTTATGAGCTTCTCTAAGTACCGTTTCTCTCATATCTCCAAATTTTGGTACCCAAATCCTTTCAGCCGTATACCGGGTTCCGTCTTCCCGAATATTAAGATGCTTCTCCGATCCTTTGGGTATTTCATCCTTTAAATTTCCCTCTTTTAAAACTCCTTGTTGCGCCTCCTTTATTTGAGTAGTAATGTTATTATGAATCATTATATTCATAGATTTTACTCGAATGGGTTCTCTGTCCTTCCTGCTCAAGGCATCGGCTACCACATTTGCCTTCCCCGGGTGGTAACGAATCTCAAAGTCGTAATCATTCAATAATTCAATCCACCTACGCTGCCTCATATTCAGTTGTTTCTGATTAAATATGTGTTGAAGACTTTTGTGGTCGGTATATATAATACTTTTGACCCCATATAAGTAGTGCCTCCAAGTCTTTAATGCAAAAACAACCGCGCCTAATTCCAAATCATGCGTCGTATAATTTTGTTCGTGAATCTTCAATTGTCTAGACGCATAAGCAATCACCTTCGTTCGTTGCATTAATACACAACCGAGACCTTGCTTTGATGCATCACAATAAATCACAAAATCATCATTCCCTTCAGGCAATGACAATATAGGTGCCGTAGTTAGCTTTTTCTTCAATAACTGAAACGCTTTCTCTTGTTCATCATTCCATTCAAATTTCTTCCCTTTATGCGTTAATGCAGTCAAGGGTTTTGCTATTCTGGAAAAGTCTTGGATGAACCTTCTGTAGTAACCAGCTAGTCCTAAAAACTGGCGTATGTGTTTCGGAGTTTTCGGGGTTTCCCACTTTTCAACAGTATCTATCTTTGCCGGATCCACCTTAATACCTTCTTTGTTCACTATGTGACCGAGGAATTGAACTTCTTCCAACCAAAATGCACACTTTGAAAACTTAGCGTACAATTCTTCCTTCCTCAATACTTCTAACACCTTTCTCAAATGTTCACCGTGTTCTTGGTCATTCTTTGAGTAAATAAGTATGTCATCAATGAAAACAATGACAAACTTGTCAAGGTATGGTCCACACACTCGGTTCATAAGGTCCATGGACACAGCTGGTGCATTAGTTAAACCAAACGGCATGACCATAAACTCGTAATGACCGTAACGTGTTCTGAAAGCAGTCTTTGGAATATCATCTTCTTTCACCCGCATTTGATGATACCCGGAACGTAAGTCAATCTTTGAATAAACAGACGAGCCTTGTAGTTGATCAAATAAGTCATCGATTCTCGGTAGTGGGTAGCGGTTCTTGATGGTAAGTTTGTTCAACTCTCGGTAGTCGATACACAACCTGAATGTACCATCTTTCTTCTTGACAAACAAAACAGGAGCTCCCCACGGTGATGTGCTTGGTCGAATGAAACCACGCTCTAAAAGTTCTTGTAATTGGCTTTGTAGTTCTTTCATCTCGCTGGGTGCGAGTCTGTAAGGAGCACGAGCTATTGGTGCAGTTCCTGGTACAAGATCTATTTGAAATTCAACGGATCGATGTGGGGGTAATCCCGGTAATTCTTTCGGAAATACATCAGGAAATTCTTTTGCGACGGGAACATCATTGATGCTCTTTTCTTCAGTTTGTACTTTCTCGACGTGTGCTAGAACAGCATAGCAACCTTTTCTTATTAGTTTTTGTGCCTTCAAATTACTAATAAGATGTAGCTTCGTGTTGCCCTTTTCTCCGTACACCATTAAGGGTTTTCCTTTTTCTCGTATAATGCGAATTACATTTTTGTAACAAACGATCTCCGCTTTCACTTCTTTCAACCAATCCATACCGATTATCACATCAAAACTCCCTAACTCTACTGGTATCAAATCAATCTTAAATGTTTCGCTAACCAGTTTAATTTCTCGATTCCGACATATATTATCTGCTGAAATTAATTTACCATTTGCTAATTCGAGTAAAAATTTACTATCCAAAGGCGTCAATGGACAACTTAATTTAGCACAAAAATCTCTACTCATATAGCTTCTATCCGCACCCGAATCAAATAAAACGTAAGCAGATTTATTGTCAATAAGAAACGTACCCGTAACAAGCTCCGGGTCTTCCTGTGCCTCTGCCGCATTAATATTGAAAACTCTTCCACGGCCTTGTCCATTCGTGTTCTCCTGGTTCGGGCAATTTCTAATAATGTGGCCCGGTTTTCCACATTTATAACAAACTACATTGGCATAACTTGCTCCGACACTACTTGCTCCGCCATTACTCGTTCCGACACCATTTGTTCCTTTCGTTCTATTAACCCCTGGTCCGTAGACCTCACACTTCGCCGCGCTATGACCATTTCTTTTACACTTGTTGCAAAATTTGGTACAGAACCCCGAGTGATTCTTTTCACACCTTTGGCATAGCTGCTTCTGATTGTTGTTGTTGTTGTTGCGGTTATTATTGTTGTTGGGATGATTGTTGTAGTTGCTGTTGTTGTTGTTGTTGTTGTTGTTGGGCCGTTTGTTGTAGTTGCGATTGATGTTGCGATTGTTGGGATAATTGCTGCGATTATTGTTGTAATTGCTGTTGTTGTTGTATTGGTGATTCTTATCACCGTTTTCCTCCCACTTTCTTTTGACTTGCTTCACATTGGCCTCTTCAGCAGTCTGTTCTTTAATTCTTTCTTCAATCTGGTTCACTAGTTTGTGAGCCATTCTACATGCCTGTTGTATGGAGGCGGGCTAGTGTGAACTTATATCTTCTTGGATTCTTTCCGGTAATCTTTTCACAAACGCGTCGATCTTCTCTTCCTCATCTTCGAATGCTCCCGGACACAATAGGCACAATTCTGTGAATCATCTTTCGTACGTGGTAATATCAAATCCTTGGGTTCGTAACCCTCTAAGTTCTGTCTTGAGCTTATTGACCTCGGTTCTGGGACGGTACTTCTCGTTCATCAAGTGCTTGAATGCTGACCACGGTAGTGCGTACGCATCGCCTTGTCCCACTTGCTCTAGATAGGTATTCCACCATGTTAACGCAGAACCTGTGAAGGTATACGTAGCGTACTTCACTTTGTCCTCTTAAGTACACTTACTTATGGCAAACACCGATTCGACCTTCTCGGTCCACCGTTTCAATCCGATCGGTCCTTCGGTTCCATCAAATTCCAAAGGTTTGCAGGCAGTGAATTCTTTGTAGGTGCATCCTACACGATTTCCTGTACTGCTAGATCCAAGGTTATTGTTGGTATGTAGCGCAGCCTGTACTGCGGCTATGTTTGAAGCTAGAAAAGTACGGAATTCCTCTTCATTCATATTCACGGTGTGTCGAGTAGTCGGTGCCATTTCCTTCAAAATAGTTAAATGGAACAAGTTAATCATACAGAATATTAAGAGTAGTTAATAGTATTTCGTAGCATAATATGAACTCATTTATAAAAGCTTTTTCTTCATATTAGCGTTTTATAAGTTTAAATTCGGGTAGTACCTACCCGTTAAGTTCATACTTAGTAGCTAATATACAATTCAACTACTACAATTCTATATGAAAAACTGATTATAATAATATTTCGCGTTCAAACTTTTACACAATATTTTACAAACTTACAATACCGCTTATTTTACATATAGCATGATATATAGCACACAATAAATTTGATACAAGATGGTTGTGAAGATAATTCTAGCTAGTACACAAGTCGTTCAGCAAAGGCAATAAAGACACGTAATTCATACGTCCAGAAACAAGTCATGCATTCTGGTTTTACTAGGACTACTTCCCATCCTTGGTCTTGTGGAACATAACCGTTATGGCCGTTGATAAGACAGCGTGTTGTAACGTTGTCAAAGGGACGAGGGTTACGTAATGTCCAACAGTCCCGTAACAATCTAAAAACCTCATTTCTTACCCCAATTACCGACTCCGTCACTTGTGGGAACGTTTTGTTTAATAGTTGTAGCCCGATGTTCTTGTTCTCACTTTGGTGAGAAGCGAACATTACTAATCCGTAAGCATAACATGCTTCTTTATGTTGCATGTTAGCCGCTTTTTCTAAATCACGAAGTCCAATATTCGGATATATTGAGTCAAAATAATTTCTTAACCCATTGCGTAAAATAGCATTTGGGTTCCCGCAATATATGCGTCAAAGTAAACACATCGTAACTTATTGGTTTCCCAATGTGATATCCCCCATCTTTCAAACGAAAGTCTCTTATAAACCAAGACATTCTTGGAACGTTCTTCGAATGTCTTACAAACTGATCTCGCCTTAAATAGTTGTGCCGAAGAATTCTGACCGACTCTAGACAAGATTTCATCAATCATGTCTCCGGGTAGGTCTCTTAAAATATTGGGTTGTCTATCCATTTTGTGTTTTTATACTGTAAAATAGACAAGAGTTAGATTCATAAAAAAAATACTTATTAATACAAGCAATTTTTACATATATCATAAAGCAAAAGCACACTATATTACATATATTACACCACACGAATACAACTATCTTATTCCGACTTGCTTGTTTCTTCTTCTTCGGTTTTAGTTCGTTTTGCCAAGTTTCTAGGGATATATGATGTTCCCCTAATACGAGCCGTCGTGATCCACATTGGTTTAGAAAAACCTGGTGGTTTAGAGGTTCCCGGGTCATTGTTACAACTTAAGGACTTCGGGGGTTGACGATACATATAAAGTTCATCGGGGTTGGAATTAGATTTCTCTATTTTTATGCCCTTTCCCTTATTATTTTCTTTTGCCTTTTTAAATTCAGTTGGGGTAATTTCTATAACATCATCGGAATTCTCGTCGGAATCCGATTCATCGGAGAATTGGTAATCCTCCCAATATTTTGCTTCCTTGGCGGAAACACCATTGACCATAATTAACCTTGGTCGGTTGGTTGAGGATTTTCTTTTACTTAACCGTTTTATTATTTCCCCCACCGGTTCTATTTCTTCATCCGGTTCCGATTCTTCTTCCGGTTCCGATTCTTCTTCCGGTTCCGACTCTTCTTCCGGTTCCTCTTCGGGAACTTGTGAATCAGTCCACGAATCATTCCAATTTACATTTGACTCTTCATTATTATTAGGTGAGTCAATGGGACTTGTTCTAGAGGTAGACATCTATCACATAATATCAAACGCGTTAAGAGATTAATATATCACATAATATTCACATGTTAAAAATATATAGTTTCCAACAAAATTTGTTAAGCAATCATTTTTCAAGTAAACACGGTCGAAGTCCAGACTCACTAATGCATCCTAACAAACTCGATAAGACACACTAATGCAAAATTCTGGTTCTCTAAGACCAACGCTCTGATACCAACTGAAATGTCCCGTTCTTATTGATTAAAAACGTTCCATATTAATTGATTTCGTTGCGAGGTTTTGACCTCTATATGAGACGTTTTTCAAAGACTGCATTCATTTTAAAACAAACCATAACCTTTATTTCATCAATAAAGGTTTAAAAAGCTTTACGTTGATTATCAAATAATGATAATCTAAAATATCCTGTTTACACACGACCATTACATAATGGTTTACAATACAAACATGTTACAACAAAATAAGTTTCTTGAATGCAGTTTTTACACAATATCATACAAGCATGGACTCCAAATCTCGTCCTTATTTAAGTATGCGACAGCGGAAGCTCTTAATAATCACCTGAGAATAAACATGCTTAAAACGTCAACAAAAATGTTGGTGAGTTATAGGTTTAACCTATATATATCAAATCATAATAATAGACCACAAGATTTCATATTTCAATACACATCCCATACATAGAGATAAAAATCATTCATATGGTGAACACCTGGTAACCGACATTAACAAGATGCGTATATAAGAATATCCCCATCATTCCGGGACACCCTTCGGATATGATATAAATTTCGAAGTACTAAAGCATCCGGTACTTTGGATGGGGTTTGTTAAGCCCAATAGATCTATCTTTAGGATTCGCGTCAATTAGGGTGTCTGTTCCCTAATTCTTAGATTACCAGACTTAATAAAAAGGGGCATATTCGATTTCGATAATTCAACCATAGAATGTAGTTTCACGTACTTGTGTCTATTTTGTAAATCATTTATAAAACCTGCATGTATTCTCATCCCAAAAATATTAGATTTTAAAAGTGGGACTATAACTCACTTTCACAGATTTTTACTTCGTCGGGAAGTAAGACTTGGCCACTGGTTGATTCACGAACCTATAACAATATATACATATATATCAAAGTATGTTCAAAATATATTTACAACACTTTTAATATATTTTGATGTTTTAAGTTTATTAAGTCAGCTGTCCTCGTTAGTAACCTACAACTAGTTGTCCACAGTTAGATGTACAGAAATAAATCGATAAATATTATCTTGAATCAATCCACGACCCAGTGTATACATATCTCAGTATTGATCACAACTCAAACTATATATATTTTGGAATCAACCTCAACCCTGTATAGCTAACTCCAACATTCACATATAGAGTGTCTATGGTTGTTCCGAAATATATATAGATGTGTCGACATGATAGGTTGAAACATTGTATACGTGTCTATGGTATCTCAAGATTACATAATATACAATACAAGTTGATTAAGTTATGGTTGGAATAGATTTGTTACCAATTTTCACGTAGCTAAAATATGAAAAATTATCCAATCTTGTTTTACCCATAACTTCTTCATTTTAAATCCGTTTTGAGTGAATCAAATTGCTAAGGTTTCATATTGAACTCTATTTTATGAATCTAAATAGAAAAAGTATAGGTTTATAGTCGGAAAAATAAGTTACAAGTCGTTTTTGTAAAGGTAGTCATTTCAGTCGAAAGAACGACGTCTAGATGACCATTTTAGAAAACATACTTCCACTTTGAGTTTAACCATAATTTTTGGATATAGTTCCATGTTCATAATAAAAATCATTTTCTCAGAATAACAACTTTTAAATCAAAGTTTATCATAGTTTTTAACTAACTAACCCAAAACAGCCCGCGGTGTTACTACGACGGCGTAAATCCGGTTTTACGGTGTTTTTCGTGTTTCCAGGTTTTAAATCATTAAGTTAGCATATCATATAGATATAGAACATGTGTTTAGTTGATTTTAAAAGTCAAGTTAGAAGGATTAACTTTTGTTTGCGAACAAGTTTAGAATTAACTAAACTATGTTCTAGTGATTACAAGTTTAAACCTTCGAATAAGATAGCTTTATATGTATGAATCGAATGATGTTATGAACATCATTACTACCTTAAGTTCCTTGGATAAACCTACTGGAAAAGAAAAAAATGGATCTAGCTTCAATGGATCCTTGGATGGCTCGAAGTTCTTGAAGCAGAATCATGACACGAAAATAAGTTCAAGTAAGATCATCACTTGAAATAAGATTGTTATAGTTATAGAAATTGAACCAAAGTTTGAATATGATTATTACCTTGTATTAGAATGATAACCTACTGTAAGAAACAAAGATTTCTTGAGGTTGGATGATCACCTTACAAGATTGGAAGTGAGCTAGCAAACTTGAAAGTATTCTTGATTTTATGAAGCTAGAACTTTTGGAATTTATGAAGAACACTTAGAACTTGAAGATAGAACTTGAGAGAGATCAATTAGATGAAGAAAATTGAAGAATGAAAGTGTTTGTAGGTGTTTTTGGTCGTTGGTGTATGGATTAGATATAAAGGATATGTTATTTTGTTTTCATGTAAATAAGTCATGAATGATTACTCATATTTTTGTAATTTTATGAGATATTTCATGCTAGTTGCCAAATGATGGTTCCCACATGTGTTAGGTGACTCACATAGGCTGCTAAGAGCTGATCATTGGAGTGTATATACCAATAGTACATACATCTAAAAGCTTTGTATTGTACGAGTACGAATACGGGTGCATACGAGTAAAATTGTTGATGAAACTGAACGAGGATGTAATTGTAAGTATTTTTGTTAAGTAGAAGTATTTTGATAAGTGTCTTGAAGTCTTTCAAAAGTGTATGAATACATATTAAAACACTACATGTATATACATTTTAACTGAGTCGTTAAGTCATCGTTAGTCGTTACATGTAAATGTTGTTTTGAAACCTTTAGGTTAACGATCTTGTTAAATGTTGTTAACCCAATGTTTATAATATCAAAAGAGATTTTAAATTATTAAATTATCATGATATTATGATGTACGAATATCTCTTAATATGATATATATACATTAAATGTCGTTACAACGATAATCGTTACATATATGTCTCGTTTCAAAATCATTAAGTTAGTAGTCTTGTTTTTACATATGTAGTTCATTGTTAATATAATTAATGATATGTTTACTTATCATAATATCATGTTAACTATATATATAGCCATATATATGTCATCATATAGTTTTTACAAGTTTTAACGTTCGTGAATCACCGGTCAACTTGGGTGGTCAATTGTCTATATGAAACCTATTTCAATTAATCAAGTCTTAACAAGTTTGATTGCTTAACATGTTGGAAACATTTAATCATGTAAATATCAATCTCAATTAATATATATAAACATGGAAAAGTTCGGGTCACTACAGAACTGGAAGAAGAATCGGAACCGGAAGAAGAATCGGAACCGGATGAAGAAATAGAACCGGTGGGAGAAATAATAAAACGGTTAAGTAAAATAAAATCCTCAACCAACCGACCAAGGTTAATTATGGTCAATGGTGTTTCCGCCAAGGAAGCAAAATATTGGGAGGATTACCAATTCTCCGATGAATCGGATTCCGACGAGAATTCCGATGATGTTATAGAAATTACCCCAACTGAATTTAAAAAGGCAAAAGAAAATAATAAGGGAAAGGGCATAAAAATAGAGAAATCTAATTCCAACCCCGATGAACTTTATATGTATCGTCAACCCCCGAAGTCCTTAAGTTGTAACAATGACCCGGGAACCTCTAAACCACCAGGTTTTTCTAAACCAATGTGGAAAACGATGGCTCGTATTAGGGGAACATCATATATCCCTAGAAACTTGGCAAAACGAACCAAAACCGAAGAAGAAGAAACAAGCGAGTCGGAATAAGATAGTTGTATTCGTGTGGTGTAATATATGTAATATAGTGTGCTTATGCTTTATGATATATGAAAAAATTGCTTGTATTAATAAGTATTTTTTTTATGAATCTAACTCTTGTCTATTTTACAGTATAAAAACACAAAATGGATAGACAACCCAATATTTTAAGAGACCTACCCAGAGACATGATTGATGAAATCTTGTCTAGAGTCGGTCAGAATTCTTCGGCACAACTATTTAAGGCGAGATCAGTTTGTAAGACATTCAAAGAACGTTCCAAGAATG
The DNA here is from genome assembly GCF_046630445.1 of Rutidosis leptorrhynchoides. Classification (NCBI taxonomy): domain Eukaryota; kingdom Viridiplantae; phylum Streptophyta; class Magnoliopsida; order Asterales; family Asteraceae; genus Rutidosis; species Rutidosis leptorrhynchoides. The sequence continues at coordinate 210,139,704 of NC_092340.1, forward strand.
CCTTGGTTTATAAAAGGCTTTCGTTCGAAAGATGGGGGATATCACATTGGGAAATCTATAAGTTACGATGTGTTTACTTTGACGCATATATTGCGGGGAACCCAAATGCTATTTTACGCAATGGGTTAAGAAATTATTTTGACTCAATATATCCGAATATTGGACTTCGTGATTTAGAAAAAGCGGCTAACATGCAACATAAAGAAGCATGTTATGCTTACGGATTAGTAATGTTCGCTTCTCACCAAAGTGAGAACAAGAACATCGGGCTACAACTATTAAACAAAACGTTCCCACAAGTGACAGAGTCGGTAATTGGGGTAAGAAATGAGGTTTTTAGATTGTTACGGGACTGTTGGACATTACGTAACCCTCGACCCTTTGACGACGTTACAACACGCTGTCTTATCAACGGCCATAACGGTTATGTTCCACAAGACCAAGGATGGGAAGTAATCCTAGTAAAACCAGAATGCATGACTTGTTTCTGGACGTATGAATTATGTGTCTTTATTGCCTTTGCTGAACGACTTGTGTACTAGCTAGAATTATCTTCACAACCATCTTGTATCAAATTTATTGTGTGCTATATTTCATGCTATATGTAAAATAAGCGGTATTGTAAGTTTGTAAAATATTGTGTAAAAGTTTGAACGCGAAATATTATTATAATCAGTTTTTCATATAGAATTGTAGTAGTTGAATTGTATATTAGCTACTAAGTATGAACTTAACGGGTAGGTACTACCCGAGTTTAAACTTATAAAACGCTAATATGAAGAAAAAGCTTTTATAAATGAGTTCATATTATGCTACGAAATACTATTAACTACTCTTAATATTCTGTATGATTAACTTGTTCCATTTGACTATTTTGAAGGAAATGGCACCGACTACTCGACACACCGTGAATATGAATGAAGAGGAATTCCGTACTTTTCTAGCTTCAAACATAGCCGCAGTACAGGCTGCGCTACATACCAACAATAACCTTGGATCTAGCAGTACAGGAAATCGTGTAGGATGCACCTACAAAGAATTCACTGCCTGTAAACCTTTGGAATTTGATGGAACTGAAGGACCGATCGGATTGAAACAGTGGACCGAGAAGGTCGAATCGGTGTTTGCCATAAGTAAGTGTACTGAAGAGGACAAAGTGAAGTACGCTACGCATACCTTCACAGGTTCTGCGTTAACATGGTGGAATACCTATCTAGAGCAAGTGGGACAAGACGATGCGTACGCACTACCGTGGTCAGCATTCAAGCACTTGATGAACGAGAAGTACCGTCCCAGAACCGAGGTCAATAAGCTCAAGACAGAACTTAGAGGGTTACGAACCCAAGGATTTGATATTACCACGTACGAAAGACGATTCACAGAATTGTGCCTATTGTGTCCGGGAGCATTCGAAGATGAGGAAGAGAAGATCGACGCGTTTGTGAAAGGATTACCGGAAAGAATCCAAGAAGATATAAGTTCACACGAGCCCGCCTCCATACAACAGGCATGTAGAATGGCTCACAAACTAGTGAACCAGATTGAAGAAAGAATTAAAGAACAAACTGCTGAAGAGGCCAATGTGAAGCAAGTCAAAAGAAAGTGGGAGGAAAACGGTGATAAGAATCACCAATTCAACAACAACAGCAATTACAACAATAATCGCAACAATTATCCCAACAATCGCAACATCAATCGCAACTACAACAAACGGCCCAACAACAACAACAACAACAACAACAACAACAACAACAACAACAACAACAACAACAACAACAACAACAACAACAACAGCAACTACAACAATCATCCCAACAACAATAATAACCGCAACAACAACAACAATCAGAAGCAGCTATGCCAAAGGTGTGAAAAGTATCACTCGGGGTTTTGCACCAAATTTTGCAACAAGTGTAAAAGAAATGGTCATAGCGCGGCGAAGTGTGAGGTCTACAGACCAGGGGTTAATAGAACGAAAGGAACAAATGGTGTCGGAACGAGTAATGGCGGAGCAAGTAGTGTCGGAGCAAGTTATGCCAATGTAGTTTGTTATAAATGTGGAAAACTGGGCCACATTATTAGAAATTGCCTGAACCAGGAGAACACGAATGGAAAAGGCTGCGGAAGAGTTTTCAATATTAATGCGGCAGAGGCACAGGAAGACCCGGAGCTTGTTACGGGTACGTTTCTTATTGACAATAAATCTGCTTACGTTTTATTTGATTCGGGTGCGGATAGAAGCTATATGAGTAGAGATTTTTGTGCTAAATTAAGTTGTCCATTGACGCCTTTGGATAGTAAATTTTTACTCGAATTAGCAAATGGTAAATTAATTTCAGCAGATAATATATGTCGGAATCGAGAAATTAAACTGGTTAGCGAAACATTTAAGATTGATTTGATACCAGTAGAGTTAGGGAGTTTTGATGTGATAATCGGTATGGACTGGTTGAAAGAAGTGAAAGCAGAGATCGTTTGTTACAAAAATGCAATTCGCATTATACGAGAAAAAGGAAAACCCTTAATGGTGTACGGAGAAAAGGGCAACACGAAGCTACATCTTATTAGTAATTTGAAGGCACAAAAACTAATAAGAAAATGTTGCTATGCTGTTCTAGCACACGTCGAGAAAGTACAAACTGAAGAAAAGAGCATCAATGATGTTCCCAATGCAAAAGAATTTCCCGATGTATTTCCGAAAGAATTACCGGGATTACCCCCACATCGATCCGTTGAATTTCAAATAGATCTTGTACCAGGAGCTGCATCAATAGCTCGTGCTCCTTACAGACTCGCACCCAACGAGATGAAAGAACTGCAAAGCCAATTACAAGAACTTTTAGAGCGTGGTTTCATTCGACCAAGCACATCACCGTGGGGAGCTCCTGTTTTGTTTGTCAAGAAGAAAGATGGTACATTCAGGTTGTGTATCGACTACCGAGAGTTGAACAAACTTACCATCAAGAACCGCTACCCACTACCTAGAATCGACGACTTATTTGATCAACTACAAGGCTCGTCTATTTATTTAAAGATTGACTTACGTTCCAGGTATCATCAAATGCGGGTGAAAGAAGATGATATTCCAAAGACTGCTTTCAGAACACGTTACAGTCATTACGAGTTTATGGTCATGCCGTTTGGTTTAACTAATGCACCAGCTGTGTTCATGGACCTTATGAACCGAGTGTGTGGACCATACCTTGACAAGTTTGTCATTGTTTTCATTGAGGACATACTTATTTACTCAAAGAATGACCAAGAACACGGTGAACATTTGAGAAAGGTGTTAGAAGTATTGAGGAAGGAAGAATTGTACGCTAAGTTTTCAAAGTGTGCATTTTGGTTGGAAGAAGTTCAATTCCTCGGTCACATAGTGAACAAAGAAGGTATTAAGGTGGATCCGGCAAAGATAGAAACTGTTGAAAAGTGGGAAACCCTGAAAACTCCGAAACACATACGCCAGTTTTTAGGACTAGCTGGTTACTATAGAAGGTTCATCCAAGACTTTTCCAGAATAGCAAAACCCTTGACTGCATTAATGCATAAAGGGAAGAAATTTGAATGGAATGATGAACAAGAGGAAGCGTTTCAAATATTGAAGAAAAAGCTAACTACGGCACCTATATTGTCATTACCTGAAGGGAATGATGATTTTGTGATTTATTGTGACGCATCAAAGCAAGGTCTCGGTTGTGTATTAATGCAACGAACGAAGGTGATTGCTTATGCGTCTAGACAATTGAAGATTCACGAACAAAATTATACGACGCATGATTTGGAATTAGGCGCGGTTGTTTTTGCATTAAAGACTTGGAGGCACTACTTATATGGGGTCAAAAGTATTATATATACCGACCACAAAAGTCTTCAACACATATTTAATCAGAAACAACTGAATATGAGGCAGCGTAGGTGGATTGAATTATTGAATGATTACGACTTTGAGATTCGTTATCACCCGGGGAAGACAAATGTGGTAGCCGATGCCTTGAGCAGGAAGGACAGAGAACCCATTCGAGTAAAATCTATGAATATAATGATTCATAATAACCTTACTACTCAAATAAAGGAGGCGCAACAAGGAGTTTTAAAAGAGGGAAATTTAAAGGATGAAATACCCAAAGGATCGGAGAAGCATCTTAATATTCGGGAAGACGGAACCCGGTATAGGGCTGAAAGGATTTGGGTACCAAAATTTGGAGATATGAGAGAAATGGTACTTAGAGAAGCTCATAAAACCAGATACTCAATACATCCTGGAACGGGGAAGATATACAAGGATCTCAAGAAACATTTTTGGTGGCCGGGTATGAAAGCCGATGTTGCTAAATACGTAGGAGAATGTTTGACGTGTTCTAAGGTCAAAGTTGAGCATCAGAAACCATCAGGTCTACTTCAACAACCCGAAATCCCGAAATGGAAATGGGAAAACATTACCATGGATTTCATCACTAAATTGCCAAGGACAGCAAGTGGTTTTGATACTATTTGGGTAATAGTTGATCGTCTCACCAAATCAGCACACTTCCTGCCAATAAGAGAAGATGACAAGATGGAGAAGTTAGCACGACTGTATTTGAAGGAAGTCGTCTCCAGACATGGAATACCAATCTCTATTATCTCTGATAGGGATGGCAGATTTAGTTCAAGATTCTGGCAGACATTACAGCAAGCATTAGGAACTCGTCTAGACATGAGTACTGCCTATCATCCACAAACTGATGGGCAGAGCGAAAGGATGATACAAACGCTTGAAGACATGCTACGAGCATGTGTTATTGATTTCGGAAACAGTTGGGATCGACATCTACCGTTAGCAGAATTTTCCTACAACAACAGCTACCATTCAAGCATTGAGATGGCGCCGTTTGAAGCACTTTATGGTAGAAAGTGCAGGTCTCCGATTTGTTGGAGTGAAGTGGGGGATAGACAGATTACGGGTCCGGAGATTATACAAGAAACTACCGAGAAGATCATCCAAATTCAACAACGGTTGAAAACCGCCCAAAGTCGACAAAAGAGCTACGCTGACATTAAAAGAAAAGATATAGAATTTGAAATTGGAGAGATGGTCATGCTTAAAGTTGCACCTTGGAAAGGCGTTGTTCGATTTGGTAAACGAGGGAAATTAAATCCAAGGTATATTGGACCATTCAAGATTATTGATCGTGTCGGACCAGTAGCTTACCGACTTGTAACGACCCGGAAAATTTCGACTAATTTTAAAAGAAACTCTCGATACGAATTAATATTTTTGACACGATTAGCAAATTCTGATAGGTTGAGTCTCAAAAATTTTGAACCGTTTCATATATTCAATTGACCTTCGACTAATCTCGACGATTCACGAACATTTATGTGTATATGAATATTATCTGTAAATATATTATAATAATAATTGTATTGGTTTAAAAATATGATTTGTATTTAAAATATATGTATATATAAGGTATATTGAGTGTATATATATATTTGGTCTCGGATTCATTTAGTAAGCGAAGGTAACGCTCATTTGTTATTCGTTAGATAGTAAACGAGTTAAAAGAAACTTATATGGTTCTAAAATAACGGTGATCCGAAAATGAGTTATATAAACTATAGGCTTATTAGATATATGTTTAGGTGTTATTTGTTAAGTTTTACACTTAGCATATTTTACTTGGGGTTGGGGGCTAATGATTAAGTTAATCTTATTTAATAATATTTAACAATTAACGACGGATTATTTTTACCATGGCAAAACTCATCATCTATTCAATCACTATTTTTTTTTTTTACAAACTTGAACACATATATATGCTTCATTCAATTTGTTGACAAAAGCAAATACAAGAACAAAACCATGATTGCTTTTCTTTTTCTTTTGATTCATAGGCGAGAAATATAGAAAATTTTTATATATATATATTTTTAAAAAAAAACTCATTATCTTATTAAGCTTTACATGTGATAAGACTACATTATCTAACACGATAAGATTAGTTTATTTGTTTGATCATGTGAAGACTTAAACAAAATTCATTAAGGTGTCTTGTTGTTGGATAAAAAACAAATCACGGATACTTGTCTAAACAAAAAGTCACGGGTCACATTGTGACAAGTTTGTGATGTTTCTTTTTACTTTCCACGTTGCAATTAAGAAGTGTATATATTTATATTTTTTTTTTCAACGAGCAAAAACGTATATCATATATTTGATCTTGTTACAATCTTACACATACATATACTAATATATAATCCGTAATTATTTATTTATTTTTAATTATTTTCAAAATTTTAGAGGTTATATATATTAACAAGTATACGGAGGGAGTAACACTTTTTATATTTTACCCAAAATGGAGAGGGACAGTTGATGTAATTTTATTTATTAAATTTTATACCATAATCACCGAAATAAATAAAAATAATTACTGTAAAAAGTTTGGAAATTTTTCGAATATTTTTGTTCGTCACTAATTAACAACGGAGTACAATATACCAGTCCGTAATTTAAAAGTCTAAAAGTACCAGCGGCTAACTATGCTTCCTACTTTTTCCACATGATATATTTTAATTATTATTATAATAATTATTATTATATTATTATTAATATTATAATTATTATATTATATATATATTTTCTAATCTCCCTTCTATATATACATATATTCACGTATGTACACAAGACATAAATTTCTCAACTACCATCGTTGGACAAACTACTTGATTATAGTTTTTGTTTGATCACAAGTCTCTAAAAATAAACCAAAACCATCACCATGTATACTAACCATGACCATCACCAAACAACCATCATTAAACCATCATCATGGAAACCCACCCATCCACATAAAGCTTCCAAGTTCCAACCTTCATTTTTTTTTAACTCTCCTAATATTTTATCTGTACATATATGTGTAACCAAAACCCATATTTTTTTTTTATACCTCACACCTATATATCTATATACTTTCTATACTTCGGTCCTAAGTACTGAGTAATGAATACATACATGCACTTATGATCACAAGGAATTTTATTTGAAGAAACAAAAACCTAGAAACGAGTATGAGAAACGATCATGAAGTCTTCACAAGTTGGTTGATATTCAAAGGTAAATCCATAATACAACTTAAATATTAATATGTTTTTTTAGAATTACTAGTATAATAATATGATGTTCACCGACTTAAAAGTACTCGTTTAGGTTCGACATTGAAAAGTTTTAGTACAAAAAGACATCATTTTCCTAATAACAATGAATCAAAACTCATATAATATTCTATTAATTAGTTGCATCTAATTTCAAATAATTAATGTATAAAATAATAGTAATATCAATATAATGATATTGTAGACGTAAATGAATGAATGAAAACTTGGTTTTGATACATCTTTACGTAAACGAAACCGGTGATGATTTAATTAGAATTTACATAATTGGCCCCTCAACAATATTCAATTTTAAATTTACATAGATAGAATGAAATAACTACTGTTTTAACCCTGAAGTATTTAGAATGTTACAACATCAATCTATAGAAAATGACGTATATGAATTCACCCCCGACGTATCAAGTTAATGTGAAAGAGGTCCTTAATTGGTTACTAGTAAATTACTACACTAGTATTTATAAGTAAATTAATTATACACTAACAAAATAGTTTGACACTTTAACTTCAATAAGTTGAATATCTATATGTAAATATTCTAAGAACATTTATAACAATATTTATACAGATAATGTGATAGTAAATATTAATGTACGGAGATCCAGAATGTAAGTCATAAATTATTGTTTATAAACAATCATATTTCTTAGTGTTTGTCTTGGTCATTAATATAGGGTATACCCATTTTGGGTCGGTGTCTCGCTTACCCATTAGCTTTCTTCACCAAAACCAAAGTGAGTTTCATTTGCTCCCTTTTTAATTGCTTTTGCAATATATATTTTTGGGCTGAGAATACATGCGCTGCTTTTATAAATGTTTACGAAATAGACACAAGTACTTAAAAATTTATTCTACGTTGAGTTGTACCACTGGCATACTTCCCTGTAGCTTGGTAACTACTATTTACATGGGTATTGTAAACGCGAATCCTGTTGATAGATCTATCGGGCCTGACAACCCTAACCGGACTGGACGACCAGTATTCAACGGTTGCACAGTACTTCGTTTCGGTGACTACACTTGGTACGGTGTAGTGAGATTTCATAATAAAGGGAATATGCGACGTGATTGAATGTTAAGTATGGTTACCAAGTGCTCAACCACTTAGAATGCTTTTCATACACTTGCGAGTGTATTATGTTTATGATTATGAAATCTTGTGGTCTATTAATATATTGAAATAATGGATACGATAAACCTATGAACTCACCAACCTTTTGATTGACACTTTTAAGCATGTTTATTCTCAGGTACGAATTAAGTCTTCCGCTGTGCATTTGCTCATTTTAAAGACATTACTTGGAGTCCTCCATGGCATACTTAGGACAGTACCTCGCAATGGGACCAAATGATGAAGACTTTGTCCAGGTGGATAAGGACGGGTCCTCACAGGTGGTATCAGAGCGTTGGTCCTAGCGAACCAGGTCTTGCATTAGTGTGTCTAACTGATAGTTGTTAGGATGCATTAGCGAGTCTGGACTTCGACCTTAGTTGTATATTATAAGTATTGTTTATCATTCCTAGTGGAAAAATTTCCTTCTTAGCATTCCTAAGTTTAGACACGTCTTACTGCATTTATTGCATAGATAATGTATAGACAGATTCATATCTTAGCATATCTGTTACTATAACCTTTGCCTGACAACTTTCGAAGATTCCTCCGCGACTTATGGGATTCTAGTAGTGTATATGAAAGCATTTCATATGCCCGAGAGACGTATTAAATCAATGTGGCTAATATGTTATGATCCAAGTCGGGTCATACCCAATAACAAGCTTACCAACACCTTATAAGTATTTAATCTTAACGATTGGGTCGTTAAATAAATACGCGACACTTGAACTTAAGAAAATCGGTTTTCTGAAATATTTTCACTTGAGATAAATTATTTGGATAATTTATATATAATGAGGAATTGATTATCTATAAGTTTAAATAATCATATTATGTTGTAATTTGTAAAATGGTTTACAAAATCACAAGTAACCAAATAAATACATAATGTATTTATTAAGTTTATAAAATAAACAAAAGGTTAAATTTTTATAATCTAAGCATGGTGCTGATTTTGGGACTCCAAGAATGAGTCACCCATGCTTGCATGGTTACTTGTAGCAACATATTCTTTAAGGGCATGCTAGGACTCACTTTGACCAAGATTGGCACAAGTCTTTAAGTCTTTTGTTTCCCTTGTTTCAAACTCTCTTACATGCACTTCCAATTCAAGTGAAAAACAAGAAAAAAACTGCATTGGTGCAGCTACTTGTGCCGTGGGGTTTGAAGACCCAAAACAAGTTCTTCAAACTTATTTTTCAAGTGATTTTCAAGTGTTATTCAAACCCTAACCAAAGGCTAGGTGTTGGTGCATAGTTTGGGGTATTTCTCCTTGAGGTTTCATGCTTTTGAAACTATATTCATCATCATTCATTTGGGTTGCTGCTGTCCAGAAATTAGTGAGCAAAGAAAGGGGTTTGTAGCTTTGTTAACAAGGTTGTTAAGGTTCCAAAGTCTAGCTAACTTAAAGGGTGTTGTTGGAGGATCAAAAGCTTGGGTTTTTCACACTTGTTCATCATCTTCATCATCACTCATTGACCTCCTTACTAGGAGAAGGTATAATCTCTAAACTACTTCTATTTTGCAAGCATATTTCATGACTTGATGTCCAATTGGAATTCAAATTAATTGGTCAAATATATACACATGTTTTCTTAATAAAACATGCTTCCGCTTGCTATAAATCTTACTAAATTGGTTTAGTGATTATGTTAACATTAAGATCTTGTTGTTATATTGAATTCCAACAATGGTATCTAGAGCCGAAGTTGTTGAAATATGCTTCAAGATGTTGTTTAAACCCACTATATTTGCAATTTATCAACATGCATGAAAGTAAATTGCAAAAATTCATGGATTTGGGTGGGTAGGAGTTATAGGCCGAAATGTTTAGGGTACCAAAATGGGTTTTGGGCTCTTGCAATTTGGTCATATTTGGTTGCATGTTCATGTTCACAATCATAGCCTTGACCTTGTGTTTGGTTGGATGTTTGAATGATTTATATTTATTCATTTGGTATGTAATATTAATTCATTCATTTGGTTTGTAAAATTGTAATATTTTGTAATTTGTTATGTAATTTATTTTATATTTGGTATGTAAAATAGATTAGGTTGTATTTCATTTTCTAGATAAAAATGTATTAGGATACATATTTTGTAAAAATGAAGAACAAGATCATGAAGACTTGAAGAACACAAGGAACATTTGGATGCAAGGTTAAGTGGGAGATTGGAAATCTCTTGCTTTGTGTTAAAACCCCTTAACCGGTGGCATTTGTTTTCGGCTAAACAAATGTCCACCAAAATGGCTAGATTGTGAACACACTTATTTTGCATGTGTGGTTGTTTGTATGATTATTGTTTTATATGTTTGGTTGATACAATTAATCACAAGATAACAACAAACAAAACGACAATTTAATTGGTTAAATTAGACGTTCTAAGTACATGCAAAACGGCAATTTAAATGGTTAAATTAAAAGCAACCTAAAACCTTAATAAATGGTTATTAAGAACAAGAAAAGAATAACGTATATAAAATGGTTTATATCAAGTAATTGGCTCAATTACAAGACAAGAAATTGGTTTTTCAAAAGTACCATACACTAAATGCATGTTGGTGTATGGCATAAATGTTTTCTCAAACTAGAATTAAACGAAAACTCAAAATCCCTTTTACAAACAAGGTAAACAAGTTAACCGCCACCCTTTTGTGGAAACACTTAGACGTATTAGGAAACTCTTGATGGGATAAAGGTCACCTAACCATCATGAGCGAACTAATATGAATAAGGTACACTTCACATACATGTGGGATAAAGGTCACCTAACCACTTGTATATTAAGTCTACATGTTTACACAAGTAGGACGACTTGATTTGGGAATCATGAACTTAGGGTCACCGAAGCATGATGAACAAATAGGCGTTGATGGGATTAATATGCCATGCAAAAGGATTGCATGATCCCATAACTTAGAAGTTGCAAAAGGATTGCAATTGTCATATAATGACTACCTAGCTAAATCAAATAACGGGATAAAGGTCACCTAACCGAAATTTGGTTTACCGTTGGATTCTAAAATTTAATATATCAATTGGATTAAAAGGGTATTGAATGTTAAATCAAAATCGATACTTAAACAAACTTTGTTAAATTTTGTAGATGGCCGCCAATAACAACAACAACATTCCTAACGCACCACTTAACCTAAACCACCTATCATTAAGGTCTCTCTTAGAGAAAGACAAACTCAACCATACAAACTTTATGGATTGGTTCCGCAATCTTCGGATTGTCCTCAAACAAGAGGATAAAATGTATGTGCTTGAGGACCCCATTCCCGATCAACCGGATGAGAATGATGTGGAGGCAATGGCCTCTTACGATAAGTATTGCCACGACTCCCTTCAAGTCTCATGCTTAATGCTTGGGACTATGATACCCGAACTCCAAAAGGATTTCGAGCACCATAGTGCATACGACATGATAACGCAATTGAAGGAGATGTTCCTCCAACAAGCGCGTGTCGAGCGCTTCGAAACGGTTCGGGCGCTACATGCTTGTCGTATGGACGATACCCAATCGGTTTCATCTTATGTACTTAAGATGAAAAGCCTTATCGATCGTGCTAACCGTCTTAACCTAAACATATCAAATGAATTAGCCACCGATCTTATCCTTAACTCCCTATCAAAAAGGTTTGATCAATTTGTAATTAACTACAATATGAATGGGATGGATAAGAGCATAGGTGAGCTTCACGGTATGCTTAGAACGGCGGAAACTAGCATGGGTAAAAGGGCTTTACCCGTGTTAGCAATCGATCAAAGTGGGTCCAAAGGTAAAACCTCTAAGCCAAAAGTGGCTAAGAGAAAAGGACCCGCCCATCAAGGCAAAGGGAAGGGGAAGATGGTTACCCCAACCATCAAGAAGGCTAAAAAGCAAAAGGTAGCCGAGAAGGCAAACCCCAAGGAAGACCCATGTTTCGGTTGCGGTGAGATAGGTCATTGGAAACGAAACTGTCCGGTTTATCTTAAGGAGTTGAAGGACAAGAGGGATGCAGGGCAAACCTCAGGTAATATATATATGGTATATATGGAGCTTAGTATTACTTCTTCTAATACATGGGTATTAGACACGGGATGTGGAACTCATATTTGCAATTCTTTGCAGGGGTTCAAAAGAAGTAACAAGCAAACGGGAACATCAAGTCTCTTCATGGGGAATGGAGCTAAAGTGCAAGTGAAAGCTCAAGGAGACTTTGTGTTAAAACTTCCAAGTGGCTTGGAACTTATTTTGAATGATGTTTTGTATGCACCCGACTTATGTCGAAACATTATTTCTATTTCCCGTTTGAAACAATGTGGTTTTAATCCTAATTTTGTTAATGATGATATCCACTTTTATTTAGATAATGTATTCTATTTCAAGGCTTCACCTTCAAATGGAATTTATGAATTGGTTCACGATGACACATTATCTAGTAGCTCAATGTACCATACAAGCACCAAGAAACTCAAAAGGGATTTGAGTGATTCCTACTTATGGCATTGTCGCCTTGGTCACATAAACAAGAACCGAATTCATACACTTCAAAAGAATGGACTTTTGAAATCAAATGAAATGGATTCGTTTGATGTATGTGAATCTTGTTTACAAGGCAAGATGACTAAAGCACCTTTCAAAGGGACTTATGAAAGGGCTAAAGATTTATTGGGTTTAATACATTCGGATGTATGTGGACCTTTTAAACCCATGACTAGGAATGGTGAAAGATACTTTGTTACTTTCATTGATGACTTTAGTCGTTTCGGATATGTCTACTTATTAAGACACAAGGACGAAACGTTTGAAACATTCAAAGAATATCAAAACGAAGTACAAAATCAACTCAATAGGACAATTAAGGTACTTCGTACCGATAGAGGAGGTGAATACCTAAGCGATGCTTTCCAAGATCATCTTAGGAGTTGTGGGATTATCTCACAACTTACTCCACCCGGAACACCCCAACTTAATGGAGTTTCCGAAAGGAGGAACCGAACCCTAATGGATATGGTTCGATCTATGATGGCAAGAAGCTCGTTGCCTCTATCATTTTGGGGTTATTGTCTAAGCTCCGCGGCTCGTATTTTAAATATGGCCCCAACCAAGAAAGTGGAACGAACTCCTCACGAGATGTGGTTTGGTAAACCTCCATCTCTATCATACTTAAAGGTATGGGGATGTGAAGCTTATCCTAAGCGTTACGTCCCTAATAAGTTGAATGCTCGATCCACGAAGTGTATCTTCATAGGATATCCCAAGGATGATATGGGATACTATTTCTATGATCCATCCGAGCAGAATGTATTTGTTGCTCGGAAGGCGGAATTCCTTGAAACTAAGTTCCTAATGGAAGGAAATAGTGAAAGGAAAATAGATCTTGTAGAGGTACAAGATCAAGTTGATGATACACAAATGGTTGACACTAGCACTCAACATGAAAATGTTGATAGTGATCAAATGGATGATCAAAGTACACAAGACATTTGTAGATCTGGTAGGATTAGCAATCCTCCTGAGAGATATGGGTTTCTCATAGATGGTTGTTATACGGTTGATTTGGATGAACCGACAAACTACCAAGATGCTTTATCAAGGATTGATAAAGATAAATGGCAGGATGCCATGGACGCCGAGATGCAATCCATGTATGAAAACCAAGTGTGGGAACTTGTTGAGCAACCTCCTAGCTCTAAGCTAGTTGATTGCAAATGGCTTTTCAAGAAGAAAACCGACATACATGGAAACTTGGATACATATAAAGCTAGACTTGTAGCAAAAGGTTTCACTCAAACTCAAGGGGTTGATTATGATGAAACTTTCTCGCCAGTGGCAATGCTAAAGTCTATCAGGATATTATTTGCCATTGCTGCTCACTACGACTATGAAATATGGCAAATGGATGTCAAAACCGCTTTCCTGAATGGATATCTTATGGAAGATGTCTATATGGTCCAGCCTGAAGGTTTTGTTGATCCAAAATATCCTAAAAGGGTATGCAAGTTAAAGAAGTCAATCTACGGATTGAAACAAGCATCTAGAATGTGGAATCATCGTTTTAATGAGGAAGCCGAGAAATTTGGCTTCATTAAAAATGGTGATGAAGCTTGTGTATATAAGAAAGCTAGTGGGAGTACTATCATATTCCTTGTACTATATGTGGATGATATATTATTATTTGGGAATGATATTACCACAATGCAAGGAGTCAAAACTTGGCTAAAGAGTTGCTTCTCCATTAAGGATCTTGGAGATGCACAATACATATTGGGGATAGGGATCTATAGGAATAGATCCAAGAGATTGATAGGTTTAAGTCAAAGTACATACATTGATAAAATCTTGAAAAGGTTCAAGATGGAAAACTCTAAGAAAGGTTTGGTACCTATTCAAAGAGGAACCAGTCTCAGTTCATCTCAGTGTCCCACCACGAAAGATGAACAAGAGAAAATGAAGAAAGTCCCATACGCATCTGCTGTTGGGTCTATCATGTATGCAATGATATGTACTAGACCGGATGTGTCATGCGCTCTAAGCTTGACAAGTAGATACCAGAATAACCCAGGAAACAGTCATTGGATTGCTGTTAAAAGTATATTGAAATACCTTAGGAGGACTAAGGATATGTTTCTAATATATGGGTCTGGTGAGGAGGAACTCATTGTAAAAGGTTACGTGGATGCGAGTTTCCAAACTGATCGAGATGACTCTCGATCACAATCCGGTTATGTCTTCATGTTAAATGGTGGTGCGGTGTCTTGGAAGAGTTCGAAACAGGAGGTTGTTGCGTTATCCACTACAGAGTCGGAGTACATTGCCGCCTCACTGGCAGCTCAGGAGGCTGCATGGATGAAGAAATTCATCGACGACTTAGGAGTGGTCCCTTCCATTCAGGACCCTCTTGAGATCTTTTGTGACAACGAGGGTGCGATTGCTCAAATCAAGGAACCTCGTGCTCATCAAAAGACTCGTCACATTGAGCGGAGATTCAACTACATCAGGGATGAGGTTGAAAAGGGAAAGATATGTATTCACAAAGTTCACACAGATCAAAATGTTGCGGATCCACTCACGAAGCTTTTACATGGACCAAAACATGAGGGACATGTTTGTGCGTTAGGGCTTCGATATTCTAGTGATTGGAATTGATCTATTTTATGTATTGTACCGGAACGAAATTATTCAAACTCATTAATATAACTATGGTGTTAATTTATTTGAGTTATGTTCCTATTTTGCATATTTCATCCATGAATAAGCAACTATTCTAAATTTCCGTAGTCGATCACATTTGTGGGAACAAGTGTGAGGTTTAGACTATTATGAACTCAGATTGGTATACATTCATAGGTTGAATGTGGGGCAAGGTTGCAACCAAGGTTCATAGATATTTGTGGGAAACAAATATTGGAAGACCCGCTCTCAAGAATTACTGTATAGAGCCTATGTGGTTGATCACATGTAATCTTGAGTAAAGGCGAATATCATTGTATCCTCTGACCTGAGATACATATTAGGTTCGGATATTCACCAAGTACTGTGCCTTGATTCTTTCCTTCGCTATTCTGAAACATGGTAGTACATAAGGAAGAACTCAGGTATATTACAAAGTGTATATCTAGGACGTATGTAGTCAAGATGGAATTTGTCCCTCTTATTCGTTGAGAGTCAGATGTCTAAGGCCTGAAAAGTTAAATCTATAAGAGAGTGATCACTCTGTATCTCTTGGATTTAACATGACATCTAGGACGAAAGGAAATAATGAAAGATTCACCTATTCATGTTCGAGACGGGAACTCGAAAGGGATGATGTTATTGAATGGCATAAAGTCATAACATATTGGGGGTGATGGACGGTCGTTAGGTGGTATCCGTCACTTGCATTAATTTCTTACGTTTCTCGTGCAAGTGGGAGATTGAAAGCATTTCATATGCCCGAGAGACGTATTAAATCAATGTGGCTAATATGTTATGATCCAAGTCGGGTCATACCCAATAACAAGCTTACCAACACCTTATAAGTATTTAATCTTAATGATTGGGTCGTTAAATAAATACGCGACACTTGAACTTAAGAAAATCGGTTTTCTGAAATATTTTCACTTGAGATAAATTATTTGGATAATTTATATATAATGAGGAATTGATTATCTATAAGTTTAAATAATCATATTATGTTGTAATTTGTAAAATGGTTTACAAAATCACAAGTAACCAAATAAATACATAATGTATTTATTAAGTTTATAAAATAAACAAAAGGTTAAATTTTTATAATCTAAGCATGGTGCTGATTTTGGGACTCCAAGAATGAGTCACCCATGCTTGCATGGTTACTTGTAGCAACATATTCTTTAAGGGCATGCTAGGACTCACTTTGACCAAGATTGGCACAAGTCTTTAAGTCTTTTGTTTCCCTTGTTTCAAACTCTCTTACATGCACTTCCAATTCAAGTGAAAAACAAGAAAAAAACTGCATTGGTGCAGCTACTTGTGCCGTGGGGTTTGAAGACCCAAAACAAGTTCTTCAAACTTATTTTTCAAGTGATTTTCAAGTGTTATTCAAACCCTAACCAAAGGCTAGGTGTTGGTGCATAGTTTGGGGTATTTCTCCTTGAGGTTTCATGCTTTTGAAACTATATTCATCATCATTCATTTGGGTTGCTGCTGTCCAGAAATTAGTGAGCAAAGAAAGGGGTTTGTAGCTTTGTTAACAAGGTTGTTAAGGTTCCAAAGTCTAGCTAACTTAAAGGGTGTTGTTGGAGGATCAAAAGCTTGGGTTTTTCACACTTGTTCATCATCTTCATCATCACTCATTGACCTCCTTACTAGGAGAAGGTATAATCTCTAAACTACTTCTATTTTGCAAGCATATTTCATGACTTGATGTCCAATTGGAATTCAAATTAATTGGTCAAATATATACACATGTTTTCTTAATAAAACATGCTTCCGCTTGCTATAAATCTTACTAAATTGGTTTAGTGATTATGTTAACATTAAGATCTTGTTGTTATATTGAATTCCAACAGTATATACATATGTAAGTTATGAATTGAAGCATACCAAACTAAATTCTATAATCTATTTCCTATCGAAAATACTTTATCTGATCGTGCAAGATGGAACTCACCACTAGTTCAAGTCCCTCGGATTCCGATATGGAGTTTCACCTAAGCTCCGAAATCAGCGTTACCAGAATGAATCACCCAGTCATCCATCCCCAATTCATCTAATGTGTTCGTAGTTGATTTAATCAATGGAGACGAGAAGAAGGCGATCCTTTCCTTCCACCAACCGAATTCAGCTCTTGGCAAAGAACCTGAAGTACTTACCAGCGAATCAATCCGAAACACCATTTTTCACCCTCATTTCCTGAATATCTCGTCATGATTATATACTATCTCCAATTCTGAATTTATTCATCCGCTCGTTCCGATCGACAATCATCCCGGAGTAATAGAAGAAGTCAACGAGCTTCGCGTACGAGTAGTAGCTTTGGAAAATATGGTGTAAAACTTACCAGCTTCAGCAACATCACCGACACCAGTACCACCAGCAACCCAAGTTTCAACATCACATGCCTCAACATCTCATTCTGTACCTCGAGCGTAATCATCGTTCTACGTATCGTTCTATCTACTTTATCTTCGTTCTACATATCGTTCTACATCGATTATCTTCGCTCGACATGGCAATTATGTAATTTCTAAAGTTTTAGAGATTATGTAATCTAGTTCTAACGATAAATAAAATGAGTTTAATATCTTATTAACTCATAAAATCCATGATTACATCTGAATAAAATATATATGTATGTATATTTTCATAAAGATTGTAATTAAAAATTCTTTTGTACAAACTGTTAATGGTGAAAATATTTTAACGGGTAAGTAATACTCGAGGAATATTTTGATTTCAAATTAATAAGTTACACGGTACATTCTGCGAATCTGATTCAACAGTCACTTACTATCCTACAAATCCGTTCACCACGGAATAACCATTTTCATTCAATTTCATATTGGGTTTTGACTTATCAGAATCCGACAAGTGGCATAATGAAGAAAACATTGGATAAAATAAAATTTGTTAGAAACAAACAAATTAACTATGTGAAATTTTGTTAAGAATCCACGCTAATTGTACCTAGCTAACTGTTCCTAGCTAACTGGTTATATTTTATTTACCGCAATTTAATTATCGCAATTTACATTCTCGCAATTTTATTTATCGCCCTTTAATTTCTGTTATTTACTTTATGCACTTTATTTATCGTTATTAAATTTCTGTTATTTATTTTACGCACTTTAAATATCGGGACACGTATACAAGGTTTTGACATATCATATCGACGCATCTATATATATTATTTGGAATCACCATAGACACTCTATATGCAGTAATGATCGAGTTCTCTATACAGGGTTGAGGTTGATTCTCAAATAATATATATACTTTGAGTTGTGATCGAGTCTGAGACATGTACACGGGTCACGATACGTATTAATTAATTCAAATATTATATATTAAACTATATATGAATTATTGGACTATCAACTTTGGACTATCGACTGTGGACTAATAACATTGGACAATTAAAATGAATTAAAATATTGATTATAATATATGAAACTAAACAATTCTTCAAGTTTGCCACTTGATTTCATCCTAAACCTCATTGTATTTTGACGATTACAATCTGCGTTCGAATCTTTCATGATTCTTGAAAACACCTCGATCGAGAGGATGAACCAGCCGCACTTCATCTACAGAAGAAAAGATTTATGCATATAGTTATGCACCTGGAAAAAAAAAATCTTGGAACCTGATTAAAGGTTTAACACGTATCTGCGCTAGCTCCTTTGGCGATGTTACTACCGAAAATCACTTTGCAATCCCTTTCCAAAGTAGCCAATTTTGTCACCGCTTCAGCAAATCAACTTCGACTTTTCATTCGAACAAACCATATTATAAGTTGCCCTTCATCATCATTACTGGAGAACCTTTTATATTCCATCATATTATCAGCAGACGTAGCAGCAACCTCGTTATTTCTCGGCTTAAATCTCTCCTACAAATCACAATATCTATCCATTGAAGTCCTATCATGTACCTATCGACATCTTGTAGCGATAGTTGCCATACCAAATACCGGGAAGCATTAATCATTAATTCTAGAATTTCGCAGTGTTCCTACGTCAACAGTTATATATCTATATATAACGTATATCTTCTGAACCGATGAATTTCAATTCGGAATCTCTGAAATTCCTGAAAAACCCTCTAGCTTACGAATCTCTAAGTTCTGAAAATGCTAATGAAACAGCAAAAGTTGTAAATGGTCTTAACGATCAAAAGTTTGATGATAAAGAATGGAGTGTTGGAAACACTCAATAGAAAATTGGTACTGGAAAGCGAATTATGCAAAACTATGAAGGAGGCTGTGGAAAAATCATCAGGACTAAACCTGTACTTAATGAATCAAGATGATTCAATATCTGCTGAAATCTTTAGCGAATATTTTGCTCCTTACTTATTCTAAATCCTTGCGGAAAGAATTCTACAACACCCTTTGATTCTAAATAACCTAAATTCTAAGGTATCATCATATCTTTCAAATATCCTCGATATTTCAGAAGATATCTTCATAAATATTCTCGTCCGAGATTATTTATCTTTTCGTGCTATCTATGTTACATCATAAAAGAAACTGTTTTAGTTTCTATCCTTCTATAAAATTTGAGTTTAAATTATGGATGATTTTTGGAGAAATATTGGGAATTGAAGCATGAGTTAGTATAATATAATGACGCCGGGCCAACGTGGTTATATTACAGTAAGTCATGCTAAATTTCTAATGGAATGTGATGATTCACAGATCATACCCTCATCATGTGCCATGTTACACGACTCTTTCATTCTACTTAATCTCTAAGCATATCACGGAATTATTCCCTTGATAATTCTGTTCTTCCGTAATTCCAACAATTGCTAATAAATCGTGCTATCACATTTTCTTTCTGATTAGAAGATTTCTTTAAATTCCTCGAATTCTGAAAATCAACCTTGACTATGTCAGAAGTTAAGACGAACCTCTAATCACTTCATTTCACTCTTTTGTGATAGCTTCACTCGTACGCTTCGCATGATCGAATCGTTTTATCCATATTAATCGAAAATGATAAAACACTATTCATATTCGTCATAAAAACAATTTTATTGTTAGCCATGACGACCTTACTCAAATTTCGGGGACGAAATTTTTTTAACGGGTGGGTACTGTAACGACCCGGAAAATTTCGACTAATTTTAAAAGAAACTCTCGATACGAATTAATATTTTTGACACGATTAGCAAATTCTGATAGGTTGAGTCTCAAAAATTTTGAACTGTTTCATATATTCAATTGACCTTCGACTAATCTCGACGATTCACGAACATTTATGTGTATATGAATATTATCTGTAAATATATTATAATAATAATTGTATTGGTTTAAAAATATGATTTGTATTTAAAATATATGTATATATAAGGTATATTGAGTGTATATATATATTTGGTCTCGGATTCATTTAGTAAGCGAAGGTAACGCTCATTTGTTATTCGTTAGATAGTAAACGAGTTAAAAGAAACTTATATGGTTCTAAAATAACGGTGATCCGAAAATGAGTTATATAAACTATAGGCTTATTAGATATATGTTTAGGTGTTATTTGTTAAGTTTTACACTTAGCATATTTTACTTGGGGTTGGGGGCTAATGATTAAGTTAATCTTATTTAATAATATTAAACAATTAACGACGAATTATTTTTACCATGGCAAAACTCATCATCTATTCAATCACTATTTTTTTTTTACAAACTTGAACACATATATATGCTTCATTCAATTTGTTGACAAAAGCAAATACAAGAACAAAACCATGATTGCTTTTCTTTTTCTTTTGATTCATAGGCGAGAAATATAGAAAATTTTTATATATATATATTTTTTAAAAAAAACTCATTATCTTATTAAGCTTTACATGTGATAAGACTACATTATCTAACACGATAAGATTAGTTTATTTGTTTGATCATGTGAAGACTTAAACAAAATTCATTAAGGTGTCTTGTTGTTGGATAAAAAAAAATCACGGATACTTGTCTAAACAAAAAGTCACGGGTCACATTGTGACAAGTTTGTGATGTTTCTTTTTACTTTCCACGTTGCAATTAAGAAGTGTATATATTTATATTTTTTTTTTCAACGAGCAAAAACGTATATCATATATTTGATCTTGTTACAATCTTACACATACATATACTAATATATAATCCGTAATTATTTATTTATTTTTAATTATTTTCAAAATTTTAGAGGTTATATATATTAACAAGTATACGGAGGGAGTAACACTTTTTATATTTTACCCAAAATGGAGAGGGACAGTTGATGTAATTTTATTTATTAAATTTTATACCATAATCACCGAAATAAATAAAAATAATTACTGTAAAAGTTTGGAAATTTTTCGAATATTTTTGTTCGTCACTAATTAACAACGGAGTACAATATACCAGTCCGTAATTTAAAAGTCTAAAAGTACCAGCGGCTAACTATGCTTCCTACTTTTTCCACATGATATATTTTAATTATTATTATAATAATTATTATTATATTATTATTAATATTATAATTATTATATTATATATATATTTTCTAATCTCCCTTCTATATATACATATATTCACGTATGTACACAAGACATAAATTTCTCAACTACCATCGTTGGACAAACTACTTGATTATAGTTTTTGTTTGATCACAAGTCTCTAAAAATAAACCAAAACCATCACCATGTATACTAACCATGACCATCACCAAACAACCATCATTAAACCATCATCATGGAAACCCTCCCATCCACATAAAGCTTCCAAGTTCCAACCTTCATTTTTTTTTTAACTCTCCTAATATTTTATCTGTACATATATGTGTAACCAAAACCCATATTTTTTTTTTATACCTCACACCTATATATCTATATACTTTCTATACTTCGGTCCTAAGTACTGAGTAATGAATACATACATGCACTTATGATCACAAGGAATTTTATTTGAAGAAACAAAAACCTAGAAACGAGTATGAGAAACGATCATGAAGTCTTCACAAGTTAGTTGATATTCAAAGGTAAATCCATAATACAACTTAAATATTAATATGTTTTTTTAGAATTACTAGTATAATAATATGATGTTCACCGACTTAAAAGTACTCGTTTAGGTTCGACATTGAAAAGTTTTAGTACAAAAAGACATCATTTTCCTAATAACAATGAATCAAAACTCATATAATATTCTATTAATTAGTTGCATCTAATTTCAAATAATTAATGTATAAAATAATAGTAATATCAATATAATGATATTGTAGACGTAAATGAATGAATGAAAACTTGGTTTTGATACATCTTTACGTAAACGAAACCGGTGATGATTTAATTAGAATTTACATAATTGGCCCCTCAACAGTATTCAATTTTAAATTTACATAGATAGAATGAAATAACTACTGTTTTAACCCTGAAGTATTTAGAATGTTACAACATCAATCTATAGAAAATGACGTATATGAATTCACCCCCGACGTATCAAGTTAATGTGAAAGAGGTCCTTAATTGGTTACTAGTAAATTACTACACTAGTATTTATAAGTAAATTAATTATACACTAACAAAGTAGTTTGACACTTTAACTTCAATAAGTTGAATATCTATATGTAAATATTCTAAGAACATTTATAACAATATTTATACAGATAATGTGATAGTAAATATTAATGTACGGAGATCCAGAATGTAAGTCATAAATTATTGTTTATAAACAATCATATTTCTTAGTGTTTGTCTTGGTCATTAATATAGGGTATACCCATTTTGGGTCGGTGTCTCGCTTACCCATTAGCTTTCTTCACCAAAACCAAAGTGAGTTTCATTTGCTCCCTTTTTAATTGCTTTTGCAATATATATTTTTGGGCTGAGAATACATGCGCTGCTTTTATAAATGTTTACGAAATAGACACAAGTACTTAAAAATTTATTCTACGTTGAGTTGTACCACTGGCATACTTCCCTGTAGCTTGGTAACTACTATTTACATGGGTATTGTAAACGCGAATCCTGTTGATAGATCTATCGGGCCTGACAACCCCAACCGGACTGGACGACCAGTATTCAACGGTTGCACAGTACTTCGTTTCGGTGACTACACTTGGTACGGTGTAGTGAGATTTCATAATAAAGGGAATATGCGACGTGATTAAATGTTAAGTATGGTTACCAAGTGCTCAACCACTTAGAATGCTTTTCATACACTTGCGAGTGTATTATGTTTATGATTATGAAATCTTGTGGTCTATTAATATATTGAAATAATGGATACGATAAACCTATGAACTCACCAACCTTTTGGTTGACACTTTTAAGCATGTTTATTCTCAGGTACGAATTAAGTCTTCCGCTGTGCATTTGCTCATTTTAAAGACATTACTTGGAGTCCTCCATGGCATACTTAGGACAGTACCTCGCAATGGGACCAAATGATGAAGACTTTGTCCAGGTGGATAAGGACGGGTCCTCACACGACTTGAGCTACCTCAACAACTCGCGGCTGTACATAACACTTTCCACGTCTCGAATTTGAAGAAATGTTTTGCTAAAGAAGATCTCACTATTCCGTTAGATGAAATCCAAATCAATGAAAAACTTCAATTCATCTAAGAACCCGTCGAAATAATGGATCGTGAGGTTAAAAGACTTAAGCAAAACAAGATACCAATTGTTAAGGTTTGATGGAATGCTCGTAGAGGACCCGAGTTCACCTGGGAGCATGAAGATCAGATGAAGAAGAAATACCCGCATCTATTTCCAGAAGATTCGTCAACACCTTCAACAGCTTAAAATTTCGGGACGAAATTTATTTAACGGGTAGGTACTGTAGTGACCCGAACTTTTCCATGTTTATATGTATTAATTGAGATTGATATTTACATGATTAAATGTTTCCAACGTGTTAAGCAATCAAACTTATTAAGACTTGATTAATTGAAATATGTTTCATATAGACAATTGACCACCCAAGTTGACCGGTGATTCACGAACGTTAAAACTTGTAAAAACTATATGATAACATATATATGGATATATATATAGTTAACATGATACTATGATAAGTAAACATATCATTAAGTATATTAACAATGAACTACATATGTAAAAACAAGACTACTAACTTAATGATTTTTAAACGAGACATATATGTAACGATTATCGTTGTAAAGACATTTAATGTATATATATCATATTAAGAGATATTCATACATGATAATATCATGATAATATAATAATTTAAAATCTCATTTGATATTATAAACATTGGGTTAACAACATTTAACAAGATCGTTAACCTAAAGGTTTCAAAACAACACTTACATGTAACGACTAACGATGACTTAACGACTCAGTTAAAATGTATATACATGTAGCGTTTTAATATGTATTTATACACTTTTGAAAGACTTCAATACACTTATCAAAATACTTCTACTTAACAAAAATGCTTACAATTACATCCTCGTTCAGTTTCATCAACAATTCTACTCGTATGCACCCGTATTCGTACTCGTACAATACACAGCTTTTAGATGTATGTACTATTGGTATATACACTCCAATGATCAGCTCTTGGCAGCCCATGTGAGCCACCTAACACATGTGGGAACCATCATTTGGCAACTAGCATGAAATATCTCATAAAATTACAAAAATATGAGTAATCATTCATGACTTATTTACATGAAAACAAAATTACATATCCTTTATATCTAATCCATACACCAACGACCAAAAACACCTACAAACACTTTCATTCTTCAATTTTCTTCATCTAATTGATCTCTCTCAAGTTCTATCTTCAAGTTCTAAGTGTTCTTCATATATTCTACAAGTTTAAGTTACATAAAATCAAGAATACTTTCAAGTTTGCTAGCTCACTTCCAATCTTGTAAAGTGATCATCCAACCTCAAGAAATCTTTGTTTCTTACAGTTGGTTATCATTCTAATACAAGGTAATAATCATATTCAAACTTTGGTTCAATTTCTATAACTATAACAATCTTATTTCAAGTGATGATCTTACTTGAACTTGTTTTCGTGTCATGATTCTGCTTCAAGAACTTCGAGCCATCCAAGGATCCATTGAAGCTAGATCCATTTTTCTCTTTTCCAGTAGGTTTATCCAAGGAACTTAAGGTAGTAATGATGTTCATATCATCATTCGATTCATACATATAAAGCTATCTTATTCGAAGGTTTAAACTTGTAATCACTAGAACATAGTTTAGTTAATTCTAAACTTGTTCGCAAACAAAAGTTAATCCTTCTAACTTGAATTTTAAAATCAACTAAACACATGTTCTATATCTATATGATATGCTAACTTAATGATTTAAAACCTGGAAACACGAAAAACACCGTAAAACCGGATTTACGCCGTCGTAGTAACACCGCGGGCTGTTTTGGGTTAGTTAATTAAAAACTATGATAAACTTTGATTTAAAAGTTGTTATTCTGAGAAAATGATTTTTATTATGAACATGAAACTATATCCAAAAATTATGGTTAAACTCAAAGTGGAAGTATGTTTTCTAAAATGGTCATCTAGACGTCGTTCTTTCGACTGAAATGACTACCTTTACAAAAACTACTTGTAACTTATTTTACTGACTATAAACCTATACTTTTTCTGTTTAGATTCATAAAATAGAGTTCAATATGAAACCATATCAATTTGATTCACTCAAAACGGATTTAAAATGAAGAAGTTATGGGTAAAACAAGATTGGATAATTTTTCTCATTTTAGCTACGTGAAAATTGGTAACAAATCTATTCCAACCATAACTTAATCAACTTGTATTGTATATTATGTAATCTTGAGATACCATAGACACATATACAATGTTTCGACCTATCATGTCGACACATCTATATATATTTCGGAACAACCATAGACACTCTATATGTGAATGTTGGAGTTAGCTATACAGGGTTGAGGTTGATTCTAAAATATATATAGTTTGAGTTGTGATCAATACTGAGATACGTATACACTGGGTCGTGGATTGATTCAAGATAATATTTATCGATTTATTTCTGTACATCTAACTGTGGACAACTAGTTGTAGGTTACTAACGAGGACAGCTGACTTAATAAACTTAAAACATCAAAATATAATAAAAGTGTTGTAAATATATTTTGAACATACTTTGATATATATGTATATATTGTTATAGGTTCGTGAATCAACCAGTGGCCAAGTCTTACTTCCCGACGAAGTAAAAATCTGTGAAAGTGAGTTATAGTTCCACTTTTAAAATCTAATATTTTTGGGATGAGAATACATGCAGGTTTTATAAATGATTTACAAAATAGACACAAGTACGTGAAACTACATTCTATGGTTGATTATCGAAATCGAATATGCCCCTTTTTATTAAGTCTGGTAATCTAAGAATTAGGGAACAGACACCCTAATTGACGCGAATCTTAAAGATAGATCTATTGGGCCAAACAAACCCCATCCAAAGTACCGGATGCTTTAGTACTTCGAAATTTATATCATATCCGAAGGGTGTCCCGGAATGATGGGGATATTCTTATATATGCATCTTGTTAATGTCGGTTACCAGGTGTTCACCATATGAATGATTTTTATCTCTATGTATTGGATGTGTATTGAAATATGAAATCTTGTGCTCTATTATTATGATTTGATATATATAGGTTAAACCTATAACTCACCAACATTTTTGTTGACGTTTTAAGCATGTTTATTCTCAGGTGATTATTAAGAGCTTCCGCTGTCGCATACTTAAATAAGGACGAGATTTGGAGTCCATGCTTGTATGATATTGTGTAAAAACTGCATTCAAGAAACTTATTTTGTTGTAACATATTTGTATTGTAAACCATTATGTAATGGTCGTGTGTAAACAGGATATTTTAGATTATCATTATTTGATAATCTACGTAAAGCTTTTTAAACCTTTATTGATGAAATAAAGGTTATGGTTTGTTTTAAAATGAATGCAGTCTTTGAAAAACGTCTCATATAGAGGTCAAAACCTCGCAACGAAATCAATTAATATGGAACGTTTTTAATCAATAAGAACGGGACATTTCATTAGGCTTAGAGGTGTTATTATCTTTGGACCCACCATCATTGATCATTAGTACGGGTGAAGCCCTTTTACCCATGGTAGTTTCGGCCGTCCTTAACATGCCATGAAGTTCACCAATGGTCTTATCCATCCCATTCATATTGTAATTAATTACAAATTGGTCAAACCTCTTTGACAAGGAGTTTAGGATAAGATCGGTGGCTAACTCATTAGAAATGTTGAGATTAAGACGGTTTGCGCGATCAATAAGGCTTTTCATTTTGAGGACATAAGATGAAACGAATTGGGTGTCATCCATACGACATGCATGTAGCGCTCGAACCGTTTCAAAGCGCTCGACATGAGCTTGTTGAAGGAACATCTCCTTCAATTGAGTGATCATGTCATATGCACTATGATGCTCGAAATTCTTTTGGAGTTCGGGTATCATAGTCCCAAGCATTAGGCAAGCGACTTGCACCGAATCGGCGCAATACTTATCCCAATAAGCCATGCCCTCTACATCTTCCTCGTCCGGTTGGTCGGGAATAGGGTCCTCCAACACATACGCTTTATCCTCAAGTTTGAGGACAATTCTAAGATTACGGAACCAATCCATAAAGTTCGTATGGTTGAGTTTGTCTTTCTCGAGGAGAGACCTTAACGATAGGTTGTTTAGGTTAAGTGGTGCATTTTGCATGTTGTTGTTGTTATTGGCGGCCATCTACAAAATTTAACAAAGTTCATTTAAGTATCGATTTTAAATTTAATAAACAATACCCTTTTATAATTAATTGTCTTATTAAATATTAGAATCCAACGGTAAATCAAATTTCGGTTAGGTGACCTTTATCCCGTTATTTGATTTAGCTAGGTAGTCATTTATATGACAATTGCAATCCTTTTGCATGGCATATTTATCCCATCAACGCCTATTTGTTCCTCATGCTTCGGTGACCCTAAGTTCATGATTCCCAAATCAAGTCGTCCTACTTGTGAAAACATGTAAAATTAACATACAAGTGGTTAGGTGACCTTTATCCCACAAGCTTGCAAATTTTACCTTAACCATATTAGTTAGCTCATAATGGTTAGGTGACCTTTATCCCATTATGAGTTTCCTATAGGTTTAAGTGTCCCACAAAAGGATGGCGTTTAACTTGTTTACCTTGTTTTAGTTTAAGGGATTTTAAGTTTTCATAAATTCTAGTTTAAGAAAACATTTGCCATACACCAACATGCATTTGGTATATAGCATATTATGAAAAACCTATTTTCATGTCTTTAGTAATAAAACCAATTACTTGATATAAACCATTTTATATGCATTGTCATCATGTCCTTAATAACCATTTATTAGTTTCCTTTTGTTGTTTTAATTATAACCAATTATAATGTCATTTTGCAAGTTGTTTCCATGTGATTTTTCTTGTATCAACCAAGCATACAAACACAATAATCATACAAACATGCATAACAACAATGTTCACAATGAAGCCAAAGTGGTGAACACTTGTTTAGCCGAAAACAAGTGTTACCGGTAAAGGGTTAAAACACAAAGTAAGAGATTTCAAATCTCCCACTAACTCTTGCATCCATATGCTCCATCTTGTGTTCTTCATTCATCATCTTGTATCTTCTATTCTTTTTACAAAAAAAATATACAACCTAATACATTTTTCTAGGAAAAAGAAATTACAACCTAATTTATTTTACATACCAAAATAAAATAAATTACATTGCCAAATTACAAGATTATTACAAACCAAATGAATGAAAAAATATTACAAACCATAAGAATGAATAAATCAATCAAACATACACACATGCAACCACAAGGCCAAGGCTTGATTGTGAACAACAACTAACAACAAAACATGACCAAACTTGAAGTTCCAAACCCCCTTTTGGAACCCCAAAAATTCGGCCAAAAATATATCCCACCCAAAACCCAAAATTTTTTACATTCTAGTTTCATGCATGTTACTAGATTGTAATCTAAATGGGTTTTCAAGCCAAATACAAGAAGCATATTTCTATGACCTCGACTCTAGATACCATTGTTGGAATTCATCATATAAACAAGTTTCATGAACATATATGTCAAAACCCGATTTCAACATTAAGCGGAAGCATATTTATAAACAAATTAATATGAAGTTTAACCTTTTGAACATGAATTCCAAAACCATATCAAGTCTAGAAAATATGCTTACAAAGTAAAAGAGCTAGTAAATAGGATATACCTACTCCAAGTTAGGAGGTTAAAAGGATGATTAGGATGATGAAGAAGATGATGTATAAGCAAGCTCCTTACTTGAAGCCTCAAGCTTTGTATACCCACAAGCCTTTGCATATCAACACCCTTGAATTTGGTTAGGATTTAGACACCAAAATGCAAGTAAAATCAAATGAAGAACACCCTTCTTCCTCCCCAAAATTTCGGCCAAAAATGGATAGATGGAGAGAGTTTTGATTTTTTTTTCTAGAAACTAGTTAATGATGTGTGTGTATATTTGTTCAAGCATGCATGTGAAATGTCCCGTTCTTATTGATTAAAAACGTTCCATATTAATTGATTTCGTTGCGAGGTTTTGACCTCTATATGAGACGTTTTTCAAAGACTGCATTCATTTTTAAAACAAACCATAACCTTTATTTCATAAATAAAGGTTTAAAAAGCTTTACGTAGATTATCAAATAATGATAATCTAAAATATCCTATTTACACCCGACCATTACATAATGGTTTACAATACAAATATGTTACATCGAAATCAGTTTCTTGAATGCAGTTTTTACACAATATCATACAAACATGGACTCCAAATCTTGTCCTTATTTTAGTATGCAACAGCGAAAGCTCTTAATATTCACCTGAGAATAAACATGCTTTAAACGTCAACAAAAATGTTGGTGAGTTATAGGTTTAACCTATATATATCAAATCGTAACAATAGACCACAAGATTTCATATTTCAATACACATCCCATACATAGAGATAAAAATCATTCATATGGTGAACACCTGGTAACCGACATTAACAAGATGCATATATAAGAATATCCCCATCATTCCGGGACACCCTTCGGATATGATATAAATTTTGAAGTACTAAAGCATCCGGTACTTTGGATGGGGTTTGTTAGGCCCAATAGATCTATCTTTAGGATTCGCGTCAATTAGGGTGTCTGTTCCCTAATTCTTAGTTTACCAGACTTAATAAAAAGGGGCATATTCGATTTCGATAATTCAACCATAGAATGTAGTTTCACGTACTTGTGTCTATTTTGTAAATCATTTATAAAACCTGCATGTATTCTCATCCCAAAAATATTAGATTTTAAAAGTGGGACTATAACTCACTTTCACAGATTTTTACTTCGTCGAGAAGTAAGACTTGGCCACTGTTGATTCACGAACCTATAACAATATATACATATATATTAAAGTATGTTCAAAATATATTTACAACACTTTTAATATATTTTGATGTTTTAAGTTTATTAAGTCAGCTGTCCTCGTTAGTAACCTACAACTAGTTGTCCACAGTTAGATGTACAGAAATAAATCGATAAATATTATCTTGAATCAATCCACGACCCAGTGTATACGTATCTCAGTATTGATCACAACTCAAACTATATATATTTTGGAATCAACCTCAACCCTGTATAGCTAACTCCAACATTCACATATAGAGTGTCTATGGTTGTTCCGAAATATATATAGATGTGTCGACATGATAGGTCGAAACATTGTATACGTGTCTATGGTATCTCAAGATTACATAATATATAATACAAGTTGATTAAGTTATGGTTGGAATAGATTTGTTACCAATTTTCACGTAGCTAAAATGAGAAAAATTATCCAATCTTGTTTTACCCATAACTTCTTCATTTTAAATCCGTTTTGAGTGAATCAAATTGCTATGGTTTCATATTGAACTCTATTTTATGAATCTAAACAGAAAAAGTATAGGTTTATAGTCGGAAAAATAAGTTACAAGTCGTTTTTGTAAAGGTAGTCATTTCAGTCGAAAGAACGACGTCTAGATGACCATTTAGAAAACATACTTCCACTTTGAGTTTAACCATAATTTTTGGATATAGTTTTATGTTCATAATAAAAATCATTTTCTCAGAATAACAACTTTTAAACCAAAGTTTATCATAGTTTTTAATTAACTAACCCAAAACAGCCCGCGGTGTTACTACGACGGCGTAAATCCGGTTTTACGGTGTTTTTCGTGTTTTCAGGTTTTAAATCATTAAGTTAGCATATCATATAGATATAGAACATGTGTTTAGTTAATTTTAAAAGTCAAGTTAGAAGGATTAACTTTTGTTTGCGAACAAGTTTAGAATTAACTAAACTATGTTCTAGTGATTACGAGTTTAAACCTTCGAATAAGATAGTTTTATATATATGAATCGAATGATGTTATGAACATCATTACTACCTCAAGTTTAGTAGGTAAACCTACTGGAAGTGACAAGAAATGATCTAGCTTCAAAGGTGAAAGGACCCGTTCATATACATTATAAACGATTCACAATAGTTGATTACATCGCGAGGTATTTGACCTCTATATGATACATTTTACAAACATTGCATTCGTTTTTAAAAGAAAAACTTTCATTACAACGAAAGTTGACGGCATGCACACCATTTCATAATACATCCAACTATAATTAGCTTAATAATAATCTTGAAGAACTCAATGACTCGAATGCAACGTCTTTCAAAATATGCCATGAATGACTCCAAGTAATATCCTTAAAATGAGCTATTGCACAGCGGAAGATTTCTTTAATACCTGAGAATAAACATGCTTTAAAGTGTCAACCAAAAGGTTGGTGAGTTCATAGGTTTATCATAACAATCATTTCAATATATTAATAGACCACAAGATTTCCGTTTATAAATATATGTACACTCGCAAGTGTATAAAAGTATTCTATAAGTTGTAGGCACCCGGTAACAAGCCTTAACGTTCATGTTTTATCCTCTGAAGTACACTAGATCAGGTGTGTTTAAAATAACCTCGAAGTACTAAAGCATCCCATAGTCAGGATGGGGTTTATCAGGCCCAATAGATCTATCTTTAGGATTCGTGCCTACCGTACATAGACAAGTAGTTTAATGTTACCAAGCTAAGGGTATATTTCTGGTTTAAACCCACATAGAATTAGTTTTAGTACTTGTACCTATTTCGTAAAACATTTATAAAAACAGCGCATGTATTCTCAGTCCCAAAAATATATATAAAAGGGAGCAAATGAAACTCACAATACTGTATTTCGTAGCAATTATGTATATGACGGCACTGAACAAGTGCAAGGTTTATCTCGGATTCACGAACGTATCAATATTGTGATTCAATATTGCAGAAAAGTACGTAGACGCAACGAAAATGATAAACGTTAGGTTGACCTCACGAGCAATACCCTCGATCAATACCCATAACCTCCATAGCTATAACCCATAATTTCCTTAGCTCTATCCCGTTTGAAAACTTATTTTGAAATTGTCCGAGTATAACTCCGTCGTAGTATTTTATGTATACTAATAATATCTTGAAATAATACAAAAAAAATAAATAAATAAATAAATAAATAAATATATATATATATATATATATATATATATATATATATATATATATATATATATATATATATATATATATATATATATATATATATATATATATATATATATATATATATATATATATATATATATGTAATTCGATTGAGAGAGTTTAGAGAAATATATTTTCAAGTTTCTATGAAATAATGAAACATATTGAATTCTATTTATAATAGATTTTTGAATTATTAAAGTGAATTATTAAAGTATGAATTATTAAAGTGAATTATTAAAGTATGAATTATTAAAGTGAATTATTAAAGTGAATTATTAAAGTATGAATTATTAAAGTAAATTATTAAAGTGAATTATTAAAGTATGAATTATTAAAGTGAATTATTAAAGTGAATTATTAAAGTATGAATTATTAAAGTGAATTATTAAAGTGAATTATTAAAGTATGAATTATTAAAGTGAATTATTAAAGTATGAATTATTAAAGTGAATTATTAAAGTATGAATTATTAAAGTTAAAGTAAAATAAAAGTAAAGTAAAGGTAAAGTCCGTTGGTGAAGTATGGGATAAAGTCCAAAGGTTTAATAAACGTATGAAATCATTTTAATGAAAAATATCGAGTTACTTAACTTGTCGATATCCAACATCTAAGTTATTTACACTCCACGTTCCTACTTATAGATCACTTTACCATTTTCCGAATATTGTCAGAAAGAATAGATTTCTTAAATCACAGTGGACCTCATAACATTGGCCCGTAATCATATCATAATGTATCTGATAATTCAATCATTTGATATTATCTCTTAATTCTGTCGATAAATATATCGAAACAAATACGTTCATGTAAAGTATCATATATGTCAAATACTTTGTTAATGTTTTCAGTTATTATATATTATATATACATATCTATATACACATAATTGTTCGTGAATCGTCGAACACGGTTAAAGGGTAATTGATTACATGAATGTAGTTCCAAACTTTTTGAGATTCAACATTACAAATTCTGCTTATCGTGTCGGAAACATATAAAGATTAAAGTTTAAATTTGGTCGGAAATTTCCGGGTCGTCACAGTACCTACCCGTTAAAGAAATTTCGTCCCCGAAATTTGATAGAGGTCGTCATGACTAACAATGAGAATGTTATTATAACGATTATAGAGTTTTATCATGTTCAAGAAGAATGCATAAAATAATTCAATTACTCGAAACGTATGAGTGAAGCTATCGTAAAAGAGTGAAATGAGAAAATAGGGATTCGTCTTATCTTTTGACGTCATCACGGTTGATCTCCGGATTAAAGAAAATCTTTGTAATCTATATAGGATTTGATTCTTCGATGATTAAGGAAATTATGATCCTCTTCGATTTAATGCGATGATTCATCTCGATTTTTCTGTCGGATATTTCACTATAAATCCACCTCCTTCGTTTCCTTTTAATTCACACCTTCTATTCTTTCTCCCTCAATTCTTACTTTAAAATTATTCGTCAATATGCTTCATCCAGTGCTGATTCTCGATATATTCCTCACTTTCATATCTGTCGTTCTTCTTTTTCATCTATCTCCGGAAGAATCTATTTACTTCTACTATACTCTTGGTTTTATAGTGTTTTTTGTTCTCCCGTGTCTTTATATTGCTATATACATCGATATATACGGTTTATAGTTTCTGGGTTGTTGTTGGGTTTTATATCTTCCCTTATATTTCGATGTCACGGCTTCTGTCTTCTATAACCATTGTCATCCCCAATTAATGCTCTCTTTTATTTGCTGCGATTTATACTCCAATTTCTATTTCGGAGTTTTGTCCTTTCGTTTCTTCTTCTTGCGATTAAGCACCGCTTGTAATGGTCCAGAATTCGCATATATGAATTTCGGAATGAACATTGTTAATGTTCTAAGAAGGAAATTGTAATGGCACGATCTTAACTTGTCAAATTACTAGAATACCTCGGATAAGGCTGAATCATCAAGAAATATTTTCTTGATATTTTAGAGGTTAAAGAGAATACAAGAGTCGTGTAACATAGAACATGATGACGTTATAATCTATGAATCATCACGTTCCATTTAGAAACTCAGCATGACTTACTGTAATATAATCACGTTGATCAAGTGTCATTATATTATACTAGTTCATGCTTCAGTTCCCAACACTACTTCAAAAATATTCCTATTTTAAATTCGAAAGTTTCAGAATTTAGAAACTAAAATAGTTTCTTTTATGATGTAATACAGACAACACGAAGAGGTAAATGATTCCAGATAAGAATAATTATAAAAATATCTTCAGAAGTATGGATGATATTTATAATGAAAGATACGATGATATCTTAGAATGTCTAATATCAGAGGATGATGAAGGATATTGTCCGCAGGGGTTTAGAGTCAGGAGCAAGGTATTCGTTAATGACTTCAACAAGTACTGAATCATTTGGATTCTTTGAAGGCAGGTTCAGCCTTTGTGATTTGTCCACAGCCTCCTTCATGGTCTGCTCAATCCGTTTTCCAGTTTCAAACCTTCTCTTTTTCTCAGCTTTACCACCATACTATTCTTTATCATCAAACTTTTGACTGTTAAAGTCGTTTACAGTTTTTGCTGCTTCATCAGCATTTTTTCCAATTTCGGAGAACTAGTTCATAGTTTGGGATGTTTTTTAGAAAATTCACAATCAAAGTATGTAAGTCTAGGAGATAGACGTTATATGTATACATATAACTTTTGACGTAAAATTGTCGCGAAATTCAAAATACTGATTGCTAATTCCCAGTAGTTGGTGTGACAATTATTGTTACAGGATGTAGGTGAGTACATGATGGGGTTTTAATGAATAAGTATAGTGGCTTTTCGGAGAGGCTTAAGTCGAAGGTTAATGAAGTTGTTGATAAGTTTACTGCTAATGTGGCGAGATATGAAAGGTTCCCAGGTAACAATGATGAAGGGGTAATTGTTATAATAAGGTTTATTCGTATAAACAAATGAAGGTGATTTGTTGAAGCTATGACAAAACTGTCTATTTTGAAAAGAGATTGAAAAATTATATTTGGTAATAAATAGCAAAGGATCTGACACGGATACGTGTTAAACTATAACTTTGGTTTCGAGAGCTTTTCAGGTGCATGACAGTGGGTAATGTGTGGTTGGATCATCATCTCGCATGTCTTTAAGAATTTCGAAGTGTTTGAACACATATTGTAATTGTTAATATACATATGATGTTCTAAGATATTGAATGATACAAATATTTTTGTGAGTTCCATGAATAGAAATGAGGTTCTAGGACAGTTTTGAAGTTAAAGTATAGTTTTGAAAGATGTAGAAATCTAAAAGTGATGATTTCGGTTATATCTTGAATCAAATTCTGAGATTTCAAAATCAGAATATGTAATTAGATTTTGAATGAGTATGGTTGTTTTGATTTCTATAAAAGAATGTATATTGTTGTGAAAGTAGGGAGTATAATGGATGATTTGCTGAATCAGATTCGAAGAATGTAACATATTAATTGTGAATTTATATATCTCTCGGGTATTACCTACCCGTTAAAAAAAAATTTCACAATTAATATTTTGTACAAAAGAATTTTATTACAGTCTTTATGGAAATATATGTGTGTCTATTTCTTCAGATGTAATATAGATTTAATGAGTTAATATTAAATTAAACTCATTTGATTTATGGTTAAGGATAGGATTGATAATTTCTAAACTTTAGAAATTACATAATCGTCGTAGAATGTTTCCCCAATGAAGTTATGAATCAATACTTCATCGTTGTGGTATTCCTTGGTATCTACATGGCGTATGACGTCGATGCTCGTGGGACAGATTGTGAAGTTGAGGTTTGCGATGCGGTTGTTGTTGGTGGTGGTAATGGTACTGTTAATGTTGTTGATGGTGGTACTGGTTATGCTGCTGGTGCTGCTGCTGCTGTTTGTAACCTTTGCACCATATTTTCCAAAGCCACTACCCGAGCGCGAAGCTCGTTGACTTCTTCTATTACACCGGGGTGATTGTCGGTTCGGACGAGCGGATAGATAAGATCTAGAATTTGGTGTAGTATATAATCATGACGAGATACTCTGGAAATGAGAGAGAAAATGGTGTTTCGGATAGGTTCGCCGGTAAGTGCTTCAGGTTCATTGCCAAGAGGGCAATGTGGTGGATGAAAGGGATCACCTTCTTCTTGTCTCCAATGGTTAAGTAGATTACGAACCCATCCCCAATTCATCCAAAATAGATGATGGCTAACTGGTTGATCCATTCCGGTCACGCTGCTTTCGGAGCTCATGTGGAAATCCATATCAGCATAGCTGTCGGAATTCGAGGAATTCGAACTGGTTGAGGGATCCATCTTGTATGATCAGGGAAAGAATTTTTGCTATGAAATAGATTGTAGAATTTAGATTTGGTATTCTTCAAAACATAATTTACATATTTATATATGATACCAAAATCCCATAAATTACGGAGGAATCTTTGAAAGATGTCAATCAAAGTTCACAGTAACAGATATGCTAAGATAAGAATTCGTCTATACATTATTATGCAATAAATGTAGGAAAACGCGTCTAGACTTAAGAATGATAAGCAGGTAATTTTCTAAGGATGATAAGTAGATGATTTCTGACTAAAAATGATAAGCAAAACTTTTGACATGCAGACACGGTCGAAGTCCAGACTCACTAATGCATCTTAACGACTATCTGTTAGACACACTAATGCAAGACCTGGTTCGCTAAGACCACCGCTCTGATACCAACTGAAAGGACCCGTTCATATACATTATAAACGATTCACAATAGTTGATTACATCGCGAGGTATTTGACCTCTATATGATACATTTTACAAACATTGCATTCGTTTTTAAAAGAAAAACTTTCATTACAACGAAAGTTGACGGCATGCACACCATTTCATAATACATCCAACTATAATTAGCTTAATAATAATCTTGATGAACTCAATGACTCGAATGCAATGTCTTTCAAAATATGCCATGAATGACTCCAAGTAATATCCTTAAAATGAGCTATTGCACAGCGAAAGATTTCTTTAATACCTGAGAATAAACATGCTTTAAAGTGTCAACCAAAAGGTTGGTGAGTTCATAGGTTTATCATAACAATCATTTCAATATATTAATAGACCACAAGATTTCCGTTTATAAATATATGTACACTCGCAAGTGTATAAAAGTATTCTATAAGTTGTAGGCACCCGGTAACAAGCCTTAACGTTCATGTTTTATCCTCTGAAGTACACTAGATCAGGTGTGTTTAAAATAACCTCGAAGTACTAAAGCATCCCATAGTCAGGATGGGGTTTATCAGGCCCAATAGATCTATCTTTAGGATTCGCGCCTACCGTACATAGACAAGTAGTTTAATGTTACCAAGCTAAGGGTATATTTCTGGTTTAAACCCACATAGAATTAGTTTTAGTACTTGTGCCTATTTCATAAAACATTTATAAAAACAGCGCATGTATTCTCAGTCCCAAAAATATATATAAAAGGGAGCAAATGAAACTCACAATACTGTATTTCGTAGCAATTATGTATATGACGGCACTGAACAAGTGCAAGGTTTATCTCGGATTCACGAACGTATCAATATTGTGATTCAATATTGCAGAAAAGTACGTAGACGCAACGAAAATGATAAACGTTAGGTTGACCTCACGAGCAATACCCTCGATCAATACCCATAACCTCCATAGCTATAACCCATAATTTCCTTAGCTCTATCCCGTTTGAAAACTTATTTTGAAATCGTCCGAGTATAACTCCGTCGTAGTATTTTATGTATACTAATAATATCTTGAAATAATACAAAAAAAAAAAAAAAAAAAATATATATATATATATATATATATATATATATATATATATATATATATATATATATATATATATATATATATATATATATATATATATATATATATATATATATATGTAATTCGATTGAGAGAGTTTAGAGAAATATATTTTCAAGTTTCTTTGAAATAATAAAACATATTGAATTCTATTTATAATAGATTTTTGAATTATTAAAGTGAATTATTAAAGTATGAATTATTAAAGTGAATTATTAAAGTATGAATTATTAAAGTGAATTATTAAAGTGAATTATTAAAGTATGAATTATTAAAGTAAATTATTAAAGTATGAATTATTAAAGTGAATTATTAAAGTATGAATTATTAAAGTAAATTATTAAAGTGAATTATTAAAGTATGAATTATTAAAGTGAATTATTAAAGTATGAATTATTAAAGTGAATTATTAAAGTATGAATTATTAAAGTTAAAGTAAAATAAAAGTAAAGTAAAGGTAAAGTTAAAGTATAGTAAAAGTATAAAACTATGTACGTATAATACGCGGATAAATATATTTAATATTAATTTAAATCGTTATATCATAAAACATTTT
Organism: Rutidosis leptorrhynchoides; assembly: GCF_046630445.1. Classification (NCBI taxonomy): domain Eukaryota; kingdom Viridiplantae; phylum Streptophyta; class Magnoliopsida; order Asterales; family Asteraceae; genus Rutidosis; species Rutidosis leptorrhynchoides. The sequence continues at coordinate 210,179,242 of NC_092340.1, forward strand.
AGAAAAGTAGAATTATATATATTCATAATAGGTTTTAAGTTTTTAAATTACAGTCCGTTGGTGAAGCATGGGATAAAGTCCAAAGGTTTAATAAACGTATGAAATCATTTTAATGAAAAATATCGAGTTACTTAACTTGTCGATATCCAACATCTAAGTTATTTACACTCCACGTTCCTACTTATATATCACTTTACCATTTTTCGAATATTGTCAGAAAGAATAGATTTCTTAAATCACAGTGGACCTCATAACATTGGCCCGTAATCATATCATAATGTATCTGATAATTCAATCATTTGATATTATCTCTTAATTCTGTCGATAAATATATCGAAACAAATACGTTCATGTAAAGTATCATATATATCAAATACTCTGTTAATGTTTTCAGTTATTATATATTATATATACATATCTTTATACACATAATTGTTCGTGAATCGTCGAACACGGTCAAAGGGTAATTGATTACATGAATGTAGTTCCAAACTTTTTGAGATTCAACATTACAAATTCTGCTTATCGTGTCGGAAACATATAAAGATTAAAGTTTAAATTTGGTCGGAAATTTCCGGGTCGTCACAAAAGGATCTTGGATGGCTTGAAAGTTCTTGAAGTAGGATCATGACACAAAAACAAGTTCAAGTAAGATTTTTACTCGAATTAAGATAGTTTATAGTTATAGAAATTGAATCAAAGTTTGAATATGAATATTACCTTGAATAAGAAAGATAACCTACTGTATATAACAAAGGTTTCTTGATCTTAGATGATTACTTGGAATGGATTAGAAAGCTTGGAAGTAAATTAGTAAACTTGAAGGGATTTTTGAAGTGTTCTTGAAGTGTTCTTCCTATGATGATTATAGCTAGATTCTTGAAGTGATTTTTGATGAAGATGATGATTAACTACTGGAAAAATACGTTCATAATAGTGTGGGTGTGTTGAGAGAGAATTAGAAAGAGCATTGAAAGTGAAATGGAGTGAATGATGAGTGGTAATTGGTGAGTGGTGAGTGGGGTTAAAAGGAGTTCTAGTTAGTTGACTAGCTCATGGTAGAAGTTAAAATTGATTAGTCATACATGACATAATCAAGAGTGGAATCCCATGCTAGTTCCTATTGGTATATACCTATAGTAAGTACGTTTTGAAGCTGTGTATAATACGGGTAAGAATACGACTAGAATTCTTGATGAAAGAAAAGAATGGAAAAGTAACTGTAACCATTTTCGTTAAGTATGAGTATTTTGATATATGTCTTGAAGTCTTCTAAAAGTATTTTAATACATCTAAATACACTACATGTATATACATTTTAACTGAGTCGTTAAGTCATCGTTAGTCGTTACATGTAAGTGTTGTTTTGAAACCTTTAAGTTAACGATCTCAATTAATGTTGTTAACCCATTGTTTATTATATCTAATGAGATGTTAAATTATTATATTATCATGATATTATGATATATTAATATATCTTAATATGATATATACATTTAAATGTCGTTACAACGATAATCGTTACATATATGTCTCGTTTCAAAATCCTTAAGTTAGTAGTCTTGTTTATATGTATATAACTCATTGTTAATATACTTATGGAGATACTTACTTATCATAATCTCATGTTAACCATATGTATATCCATATATATATCGTCATGTCGTTTTTACAAGTTTTAACGTTCGTGAATCGCCGGTCAACTTGGGTGGTCAATTGTCTATATGAAACATATTTCAATTAATCAAGTCTTAACAAGTTTGATTGCTTAACATGTTGGAAACATTTAATCATGTAAATATCAATCTCAATTAATATATATAAACATGGAAAAGTTCGGGTCACTACAGTACCTACCCGTTAAATAAATTTCGTCCCGCAATTTTAAGATGTTGAAGGTGTTGACGAATCTTCTGGAAATAGATGCGGGTATTTCTTCTTCATCTGATCTTCACACTCCCAGGTGAACTCGGGTCCTCTACGAGCATTCCATCGAACCTTAACAATTGGTATCTTGTTTTGCTTAAGTCTTTTAACCTCACGATCCATTATTTCGACGGGTTCTTCGATGAATTGGAGTTTTTCGTTGATTTGGATTTCATCTAACGGAATAGTGAGATCTTCTTTAGCAAAACATTTCTTCAAATTCGAGACGTGGAAAGTGTTATGTACAGCCGCGAGTTGTTGAGGTAACTCAAGTCGGTAAGCTACTGGTCCGACACAATCAATAATCTTGAATGGTCCAATATACCTTGGATTTAATTTCCCTCGTTTACCAAATCGAACAACGCCTTTCCAAGGTGCAACTTTAAGCATGACCATCTCTCCAATTTCAAATTCTATATCTTTTCTTTTAATGTCAGCGTAGCTCTTTTGTCGACTTTGGGCGGTTTTCAACTGTTGTTGAATTTGGATGATCTTCTCGGTAGTTTCTTGTATAATCTCCGGACCCGTAATCTGTCTATCCCCCACTTCACTCCAACAAATCGGAGACCTGCACTTTCTACCATAAAGTGCTTCAAACGGCGCCATCTCAATGCTTGAATGGTAGCTGTTGTTGTAGGAAAATTCTGCTAACGGTAGATGTCGATCCCAACTGTTTCCGAAATCAATAACACATGCTCGTAGCATGTCTTCAAGCGTTTGTATTGTCCTTTCGCTCTGCCCATCAGTTTGTGGATGATAGGCAGTACTCATGTCTAGACGAGTTCCTAATGCTTGCTGTAATGTCTGCCAAAATCTTGAAATAAATCTGCCATCCCTATCAGAGATAATAGAGATTGGTATTCCATGTCTGGAGACGACTTCCTTCAAATACAGTCGTGCTAACTTCTCCATCTTGTCATCTTCTCTTATTGGCAGGAAGTGTGCTGATTTGGTGAGACGATCAACTATTACCCAAATAGTATCAAAACCACTTGCAGTCCTTGGCAATTTAGTGATGAAATCCATGGTAATGTTTTCCCATTTCCATTCCGGGATTTCAGGTTGTTGAAGTAGACCTGATGGTTTCTGATGCTCAGCTTTAACCTTAGAACACGTCAAACATTCTCCTACGTATTTAGCAACATCGGCTTTCATACCCGGCCACCAAAAATGTTTCTTGAGATCCTTGTACATCTTCCCCGTTCCAGGATGTATTGAGTATCTGGTTTTATGAGCTTCTCTAAGTACCATTTCTCTCATATCTCCAAATTTTGGTACCCAAATCCTTTCAGCACTATACCGGGTTCCGTCTTCCCGAATATTAAGATGCTTCTCCGATCCTTTGGGTATTTCATCCTTTAAATTTCCCTCTTTTAAAACTCCTTGTTGCGCCTCCTTTATTTGAGTAGTAAGGTTATTATGAATCATTATATTCATAGATTTTACTCGAATGGGTTCTCTGTCCTTCCTGCACAAGGCATCGGCTACCACATTTGCCTTCCCCGGGTGGTAACGAATCTCAAAGTCGTAATCATTCAACAATTCAATCCACCTACGCTGCCTCATATTCAGTTGTTTCTGATTAAATATGTGTTGAAGACTTTTGTGGTCGGTATATATAATACTTTTGACCCCATATAAGTAGTGCCTCCAAGTCTTTAATGCAAAAACAACCGCGCCTATATTCCAAATCATGCGTCGTATAATTTTGCTCGTGAATCTTCAATTGTCTAGACGCATAAGCAATCACCTTCGTTCGTTGCATTAATACACAGCCGAGACCTTGCTTTGATGCGTCACAATAAATCACAAAATCATCATTCCCTTCAGGCAATGACAATATAGGTGCCGTAGTTAGCTTTTTCTTCAATAACTGAAACGCTTTCTCTTGTTCATCATTCCATTCAAATTTCTTCCCTTTATGCGTTAATGCAGTCAAGGGTTTTGCTATTCTGGAAAAGTCTTGAATGAACCTTCTGTAGTAACCAGCTAGTCCTAAAAACTGGCGTATGTGTTTCGGAGTTTTCGGGGTTTCCCACTTTTCAACAGTTTCTATCTTTGCCGGATCCACCTTAATACCTTCTTGGTCTTGTGGAACATAACCGTTATGGCGGTTATGGCCGTTGATAAGACAGCGTGTTGTAACATCGTCAAAGGGACGAGGGTTACGTAATGTCCAACAGTCCCGTAACAATCTAAAAACCTCATTTCTTACCCCAATTACCAACTCCGTCACTTGTGGGAACGTTGTGTTTAATAGTTGTAGCCCGATGTTCTTGTTCTCACTTTGGTGAGAAGCGAACATTACTAATCCGTAAGCATAACATGCTTCTTTATGTTGCATGTGTAGTGACCCGAACTTTTCCATGTTTATATATATTAATTGTGATTGATATTTACATGATTAAATGTTTCCAACATGTTAAGCAATCAAACTTGTTAAGACTTGATTAATTGAAATATGTTTCATATAGACAATTGACCACCCAAGTTGACCGGTGATTCACGAACGTTAAAACTTGTAAAAACTATATGATGACATATATATGGATATATATATATAGTTAACATGATACTATGATAAGTAAACATATCATTAAGTATATTAACAATGAACTACATATGTAAAAACAAGACTACTAACTTAATGATTTTTAAACGAGACATATATGTAACGATTATCGTTGTAAAGACATTTAATGTATATATATCATATTAAGAGATATTCATACATGATAATATCATGATAATATAATAATTTAAAATCTCATTTGATATTATAAACATTGGGTTAACAACATTTAACAAGATCGTTAACCTAAAGGTTTCAAAACAACACTTACATGTAACGACTAACGATGACTTAACGACTCAGTTAAAATGTATATACATGTAGTGTTTTAATATGTATTTATACACTTTTGAAAGACTTCAATACACTTATCAAAATACTTCTACTTAACAAAAATGCTTACAATTACATCCTCGTTCAGTTTCATCAACAATTCTACTCGTATGCACCCGTATTCGTACTCGTACAATACACAGCTTTTAGATGTATGTACTATTGGTATATATGTGATAACCCGGAAATTTCCAACCAAATTTAAACTTTAATCTTTATATGTTTCCGACACGATAAGCAATATTTGTTAAGTTAAATTTCAAGAATTTTAAACTATGTTCATACATTCATTCAACCTCGACCAAGTTCCAACGATTCACGAACCATTAAATGAATATGATTATATATGTATATGTGTATATATATTATAACTTGAAACGTAAACAAAATATTAGATTAAATACTTTATATGATTGTATCTGTTTCAAAATGTTTATCAATGGAATTAGAAGATAAGATCAAATAATTGAATTATTAGATATATTGAATTATGATTACAAGTCTCTGTTGAAAGGCCCACGTTGATTTGAGAAATCTTTTCATTTTAACAATATTCGAAAAATGGTAAAGTGATTTATAAATATGAACAAATTGTCAATCATTGAGAACTAGACAAAGGATAGTGGAAGATTGAATCTCATAAAGACTCGATTGATCTATTTAGTTTCAAACGTACAAAAACGTTTTCAGTTTAAAAAGAACTTTATTATTAAAACGTATATAACTTTTATAAATATCTAGAACCACTTTTGACAACTCATTACTTAACTAGTATGATAAAGATAACGATATTTATATTTTATTTTATTAAATATATATAACGATTTAAATTAATATTATATATATTTATACGCGTATTATACGTACATAGTTTTATACTTTTACTATACTTAAACTTTACCTTTACTTTATTTTTACTTTACTTTAACTTTAATAATTCATACTTTAATAATTCACTTTAATAATTCATACTTTAATAATTCACTTTAATAATTCATACTTTAATAATTCACTTTAATAATTCATACTTTAATAATTCACTTTAATAATTCAAAAATCTATTATAAATAGAATTCAATAGGTTTCATTATTTCATAGAAACTTGAAAATAGTTTTCTCTAAACTCTCTCAATCGATTTACATATATATATTTACTCCGTATTATCTCAAGATATTATTAGTATACATAAAATATTACGACGAAGTGCTGTCCGAGTGATTTCGAAGTTGTTTTTTCGAGTGGGATAGGATTAAGGAAATTATGGGTTATAGCTATGGAGGTGATTGAGTATGGTTCATGGGTATGCTCGTGAGGTCAATATAGTGTTTATCATCTCCGTTGCGTTTACGTACCTTTCCTGCAATATTGAATCTCAATATTGATATGTGAGTACTCATAATTTAATTTTTACATACTAATAGTGTATCCCTGACTAGTGCTCGAGTATATAGGATTATGCATGCTTGTACTTTTGATAATGCCATTAGATAGGTTATGTTAATTCCTGAATTAGTTACATATACGATTGAGATAAGGTATAAGATATGCATGTCGTTGGAAAGCTAGCGAAAAATAGTTGAATTTTGGTTTAAGAATCACTTGAATCCAAGTAACGGTTAGAAAGTTATGAAATAAACAAATTGCATAATTAATTTCGTAATTAAAATTGCTGATGATAATTAGTGAACTAATTTTCTGGGTTATAAAAAGTGGTTATTTGGATTCTACTCGTCGAGTAGATGAATTTTCATATAAAGCACGTCTCGTTTCGTTGAACGGTTGTCAAGTTATGGACAAAAGAAGTTTTACAAATTTTGATGAAATGTCAAAACGGGAACTGAAATTCTCGCTGATCTGCGTTGTTTCATATATTAAAAAAAATACCACTGAATTCTTTTCTGTAAGGTCTAACAAACGACTCTGGCCGTTTTTCAATTCGAGTCTCGACGATTTTTCTAAAAATCATCAAAGTTGACGGTTTGGTCACATTTTAAAATTCTAAAAAGAGCTGAAACTTTTTTATTTAAAAATGTCAGTTTTGTATCAGTTGTCATGGTCGGCCTGATATTTGTTTACTCTTGCCAAAAATCATGTTATATCTTTGTGGTAACGAGAATTTGCAGGCTTTGACCGTTTGTCAATACGAGTTTTGAGGAATTTTCTAAAAATCTCCAAAGTAGGCTACTCGGTCACTTTTGTAAATTTATTAAAGCTGAAAAATTAACTTTGAAACGCCGAAAACGCGTTGGCAACTACGAGTTGTCTAAGTTTAGTTTACTTCTGTAATATTTATGCTTAATCTTTTTGGTAATGTGTAACTTTTATCTTTGGCCGTTTATCAATCGGAGTTCCGATAATTTTTCTAAAAATAGCTGAAGTGGCCCGTTTAGTCATGTTTGATCGAAAATCATTTTTGTATAAGTTATTATATATTTGCATGCGACCTCATTTTTACTTTGACCTTTGACTTTTGACTTTAACCTTTGATTTTTGACTTTGAACTTTGACTTTTCCTGTTAACTTTTCAGTTAACTTTTTGTGTTGATTTTCTCTAAAAAAAAAAAAACCTAAAATACTATTTTATGATTATGAAACCATTTGTGTTACGTTGTTTCACACGTCACCTTTTACTAGAATCTTAATTGAGCATGAGTAATATAACATGTTACTATACTGTAGAGTCAGACTCGAGCTATAGGATAGGATTACACTATGACCTGACCTAAATTGCTATACAAATATTGACCAACATATAAATATATATAATTAATATAGGTTCGTGAATCCGAGGCCAACCTTGCACTTGTTCAATGACGTTATATGTATTTTTACTACGAAATACAGTATGGTGAGTTTCATTTGCCTTTTTACCTTTTATATTTTTGGGACTGAGAATACATGCGCTTTTATAAATGTTTGACGAAATAGACACAAGTAATTGAAACTACATTCTATGGTTGAATTATCGAAATCGAATATGCCCCTTTTTATTAAAGTCTGGTAATCTAAGAATTAGGGAACAGACACCCTAATTGACGCGAATCCTAAAGATAGATCTATTGGGCCTATCAAACCCCATCCAAAGTACCGGATGCTTTAGTACTTCGAAATTTATATCATGTCTGAAGGAGGATCCCGGAATGATAGGGGATATTCTTATATGCATATTGTTAATGTCGGTTACCAGGTGTTCACCATATGAATGATTATTTTTGTCTCTATGCATGGGACGTATATTTATGAGAACTGGAAATGAAATTCTTGTGGTCTATTAAAATGATGGAAATAAATGATTATGATAAACAAATGAACTCACCAACCTTTTGGTTGATACTTTAAAGCATGTTTATTCTCAGGTGTTAAAGAAATCTTCCGCTGTGCATTTGCTCATTTTAAAGATATTACTTGGAGTCTTTCATAGCATATTTCGAAGAACGTTGCATTCGAGTCATTGAGTTCATCAAAGATTATTATTAAATCAATTTATAGTTGGATAGTGGATATTATGAAATGGTATGCATGCCTGTCAATTTTCGATGTAAAGAAAGATTGTCTTTTAAAAATGAATGCAATGTTTGTAAAATGTATCATATAGAGGTCAAATACCTCGCAATGTAATCAACTATTGTGAATCGTTTATAATGTATATGAACGGGTCCTTTCAGTTGGTATCAGAGCGGTGGTCTTAGCGAACCCGGTCTGCATTAGTGTGTCTAACAGATAAGTCGATAGGATGCATTAGTGAGTCTGGACTTCGACCGTGTCTGCATGTCAATAGTTTTGCTTATCATTTTGTGTCAAAAATTAACTACTTATCATCCTCAGGAAATTACCTGCTTATCATTTTTAGTCTAAGACACGTCTTGCTGCATTGATTGCATGAATAGTGTATAGACAAAAATTCATATCTTAGCGTATCTGCTAAATCATATCTTATCGTATCTATTACTGTAAACGTTTCCTGATATATCTCATAAATTCCTCCGTAATTTACGAAATCTTTTGTTCTATATATATGGATATTCTATGTAATTAGAATACCATCCGATAACCGAAAATCATTTCATATCGAAAAAAAAAAACCTTATTCAATCGTACGAAATGGAATTCATCGTTAATTCAAGTTCCTCGGATTTCGAAATGGAATCCCACTCCAGCTCCGAAAGCAGTGTGACCGGAATAGATCAACCAATCAGTCATCACCTATTCTGGATGAATTGAGGATGGGTTCGTAGCCTCCTCAATCATTGGAGACAAGAAGAAGGTGATCCCTTCCATCCACCACATTGCCCTCTTGACGAAGAACCTGAAGCACTTACCAGCGAACCTGTCCGAAACACCATTTTCTCGCTCATTTCCAGAGTATCTCGTCACGATTATATATTACATCAAATTTTAGATTTTATTTATCCATTCGTCCGAACCGACAATCACCCCGGTGTAATAGAAGAAGTCAACGAGCTTCGCGCTCGGGTAATGGCTTTGGAGAATATGGTGCAGAGATTACAAACACCAGCAGCAGCATCAGCAGCATAACCAGTAACACCATCATCAACGCCAATAGTACCATTACCACCCCAACCACAACCACGTCGTAAACCTCAACTTTACACTCTGTCCCACGAGCACCAATGTCATACGCCCTGTAGATACCAAGGAATATCAACAACAATAACCGACGAAGTATTAATTCATAACTTCATTGGAGAAACATTCCGCGCAGATTATGTAATCTCTAAAGTCTTAGAGATTATCTAATCTAGCCCTAACCATAAATCAGTTAAGCGAACCAAAATGATAGAAGGAAGAGTAGAAACCCTGACAAAAATGGTGTGTGATTAACAAGCTAAACTTGTTTTACCAACAGCATCAACAGTACCGTCAGCGTCACCAGCATCATCAGTACAGTCAACATCAGAATCAACAACACCTATAACATCACAAACTCTGTCAGCTCAAGAATCACTATGGACATCATTACGAATCAATAACCCATATATTGTATCAAAGAGTTATGAAGAATTAACTCATTCCCTTTGAAGAAATTATATGTATATTTTATATATTTTGAAATAAAAATAAATCTTTCCGTGCTAAGCTATTGTGTGTGAATCTTAACTACTCGGTTAATTCATATTACAAATATGCAATAATGTACGTCCTTCGGCCGCAACTTAACCAGCGTTAACTACAATCTCCGTCGCAATTCAACAAATTCCAATTCATAATAAATCAAGTATATATTTGATTTTACACTTTCATCATCGATGTACCCGAAACTTTTCAGATAACATCATTCGTACTTTGCGAAATTCACAAGAATTCCACGAACCGAACATCATACATCAACAAATAACGAAGTATTGATTCATAATTTCAATGTCATTAAAGAAATACTGCGTAAAAGTTATGTACTTTTTAAAGCCTTTAGGGATTATTCAATTCTAGTTTCAACCGTAAATCAAATGAGTTTAATTTAACATTAACTCATTAAATCTATGTTACATCTGAAGAAAATATACATATATATATATATTTTCATAAAGACTGTAATAAAATTCTTTTGTACAAAATATTAATTGTGAAATTTTTTTTAACGGGTAGGTAATACCCGAGAGATATATAAATTCACAATTAATATATTACATTCTTCGAATCTGATTCAGCAAATCATCCATTATACTCCCTACTTTCACAACAATATACATTCTTTTATAGAAATCAAAACAACCATACTCATTCAAAATTTAATTACATATTCTGATTTTGAAATCTCAAAATTCAACTTGAGATATGACCAAAATCATCACTCTTAGATCCTTGCATCTTTCACAAGCTATATTTTGACTTCAAAACTGTGTTAGAACATCAAATGTATGTTAACGATTACAATCTGTGTTCAAACCCTTCGAAAATTTCTGAAGACACTTCGAATGATGAGCAATCGAGATGATGATCCAACTACATGTTACCCACAGTTGTGTACCCGAAAAACTCTTGAAACCAAAGTAAAAGTTTAAACAACGTATCCGCGTCAGATTCTTTAGCATTTATTAGCAAAAATAACTTTGCGACTCCTATTCAAAGTAGCCAGTTTTGTCACAGCTCCAGCAAGTCAACTTCGACTTTTCAGTCAGACTAACCTTATTATAACCTTGAGATATACACCATCGTTACCAGGGAACCTTTTACATTCCACCACATTATTAACAGATGTATCAACAACTTCATTACCCTTTGACTTTAGCCTCTTCAAAAAGTCATTATAATTATTCATTGAAACCCCATCATTTACTCATTCGCATCTTGTAATGAGAATTTTCATACGAATCATTGGGAATTAGCAATCAGTATTTTGAAATCTCGCAGCATGTCTACGCCAACAGTTATATGTGTATATATAACGTCTATCTTCTGGACTTAATTTGAATGTGAAGATTCTGAAAAACACTTCGAACTACAAATTGGTTCTTCGAAAATGGAAAAATACTGATGAAGCAGCAAAAAAAAAAAAAAACTATAAACGACCTTAACAGTAAAAGTTTGATGATAATGAATAGGTGTGCTGGCAAAGCACAGAAAAAGAGAAGTCTTGGAACTGAAAAACGGATTGAGCAAGTAGGAAGGAGGCTGTGGACAAATTACAAAGACTGAACCTGACTTCAAAGGATCCAAATAATTCAGTATCTGCTGAAGTCATTAACGAATACCATGCTCCTGACTCTAAACCCCTGCGGACAATATTCTTCATCATCCTCTGATATTAGAAATTCTAAAATATCATCATATCTTTCATTATAAATATCCTCCATATTTCTGAAGATATTTTCTTAATTTTTCTTATTTGAAATTATTTACCTCTTCGCACTATCTGTATTACATCATAAAAGAAACTATTTTAGTTTCTAAATTCTGAAACATTCAAGTTTAAAATAGGAATATTTTGAAGTAGTGTTGGGAACTGAAGCATGAATTAGTATAATATAATGACACTTGATCAATGTGATTATATTACAGTAAGTCATGCTGAGTTTCTAAATGAAACGTGATGATTCACAGATCATAACATCATCATGTGCCATGTTATACGACTCTTGTATTCTATTTAACCTCTAAAATATCAAGAAAATATTTCTTGATGATTCGGCCTTTTCCAAGGTATTTTAGTAATTTGACAAGTCAAGATCGTGCCATCACAATTTCCTTCCTAGAACATTAACAATGTTCATTTCGAAATTCATATCTGTGAATTCTGGACCATTACAAGCGGTGCTTAATCGCAAGAAGAAGAAACGAAAGGACAAAACTCCAAAATAAAAATTGGGGTATAAATTGCAGCAAATAAAAGAGAGCATTAACTGTGAATGATAATGATTATAGAAGACAGAAGTAGAGACTTTGAAATATAAGGGAACATATAAAGCCCAACGACAAACCAGAAATTATAAACCATATATATCGATGCATATAGCAATATAAAGACACGGGAGAGCTAGGAACACTATAAACCCAAGAGTATAGTAGAAGTAAATAGATTCTTCCGGCGGTAGATAAAAAAAAAGAAGAATGACCGATATGAAAGTTAGAAGTATATCGAGAATCAGAACTGGATGGAGCATATTGATGAATACTTTAAAATATGAGTTGAGGGGGAAAGAATAGAAGGTGATGAAACATGACTAGGAACTTAGAAATCAACAGATTTAACTCACACAATGGCAGAATAAGTGAATCAAACCCTCTAGTGAATAGGTTAAGTTTTTTTGTTTTTTGTTTTTTTTTTTTTTGATTAATTTAGTCAAACCACAACTAAATCAAGTGTGATTAGATCAACACTAGAGCTATTATTCACCACCTGGGTGATTTGGACTGAGAGAGAATCGAAGGAGCTCACTAGATCTGAGTGTGTGTAATAAATGAGAGGCTTAACCTAAAATGAAGAACATAAGACTTTATATACCCCTGCTGTTGACACACCCATACGATTCATTCATCACACGTACGAGTTGGATTCATCAACCGTACGGGTGATCACTCACTCGTGTCTTATCATTTAGGTTGTAATTATGACTTACCTCAGCATCAACCATGCGTATGAGCCTGTCAGCCGTACTAGTGAGGCTTCACTCGTACGTCTGACTAAGTCTAACATAGTCAAACATCTAAATCTCGTTCCTGCAGTTCCTGTAACCACATACAAACACGGATAGGATAATAACGAGCAATCATGGTGGCCTTTAAACTGTTGTACCTGCAATGGACGTGGGTAGATGTCTAGGGACTTGCATAAAATGCATCAACAGATGGTGTGAGTTGTAAGGAAACGAAGGAGGTGAATTTATAAGAAAATCTCCGACAGAACAATTAAAATGGACGATCGCATTTAAAGCGGATCCTAATTCCCTTGATTACCGGAGAGTCAAATCTTATTAAGAAGATTTTCTTCAAATCCCTTAAAATTTGGGAATCAATCATATCTACGTCAAATGATAAGATGAATCTACACTTACTCATTTCACTCTTCTATGTTAGCTTCATTCGTACTCTTCATATAAATGGATTGTTTATTCAAATTATTCGCTAATGATAAAACTCTAATTTTCAGCCCGTATGCATCATGAAAACATACTTATTATCATTCACGACCTTTCCACTCAAATTTCGGGACGAAATTTCTTTAACGGGTAGGTACTGTGATAACCCGGAAATTTCCAACCAAATTTAAACTTTAATCTTTATATGTTTCCGACACGATAAGCAATATTTGTTAAGTTAAATTTCAAGAATTTTAAACTATGTTCATACATTCATTCAACCTCGACCAAGTTCCAACGATTCACGAACCATTAAATGAATATGATTATATATGTATATGTGTATATATATTATAACTTGAAACGTAAACAAAATATTAGATTAAATACTTTATATGATTGTATCTGTTTCAAAATGTTTATCAATGGAATTAGAAGATAAGATCAAATAATTGAATTATTAGATATATTGAATTATGATTACAAGTCTCTGTTGAAAGGCCCACGTTGATTTGAGAAATCTTTTCATTTTAACAATATTCGAAAAATGGTAAAGTGATTTATAAATATGAACAAATTGTCAATCATTGAGAACTAGACAAAGGATAGTGGAAGATTGAATCTCATAAAGACTCGATTGATCTATTTAGTTTCAAACGTACAAAAACGTTTTCAGTTTAAAAAGAACTTTATTATTAAAACGTATATAACTTTTATAAATATCTAGAACCACTTTTGACAACTCATTACTTAACTAGTATGATAAAGATAACGATATTTATATTTTATTTTATTAAATATATATAACGATTTAAATTAATATTATATATATTTATACGCGTATTATACGTACATAGTTTTATACTTTTACTATACTTAAACTTTACCTTTACTTTATTTTTACTTTACTATAACTTTAATAATTCATACTTTAATAATTCACTTTAATAATTCATACTTTAATAATTCACTTTAATAATTCATACTTTAATAATTCACTTTAATAATTCATACTTTAATAATTCACTTTAATAATTTATACTTTAATAATTCACTTTAATAATTCAAAAATCTATTATAAATAGAATTCAATAGGTTTCATTATTTCATAGAAACTTGAAAATAGTTTTCTCTAAACTCTCTCAATCGATTTACATATATATATTTACTCCGTATTATCTCAAGATATTATTAGTATACATAAAATATTACGACGGAGTGCTGTCCGAGTGATTTCGAAGTTGTTTTTTCGAGTGTGATAGGATTAAGGAAATTATGGGTTATAGCTATGGAGGTGATTGAGTATGGTTCATGGGTATGCTCGTGAGGTCAATATAGTGTTTATCATCTCCGTTGCGTTTACGTACCTTTCCTGCAATATTGAATCTCAATATTGATATGTGAGTACTCATAATTTAATTTTTACATACTAATAGTGTATCCCTGACTAGTGCTCGAGTATATAGGATTATGCATGCTTGTACTTTTGATAATGCCATTAGATAGGTTATGTTAATTCCTGAATTAGTTACATATACGATTGAGATAAGGTATAAGATATGCATGTCGTTGGAAAGCTAGCGAAAAATAGTTGAATTTTGGTTTAAGAATCACTTGAATCCAAGTAACGGTTAGAAAGTTATGAAATAAACAAATTGCATAATTAATTTCGTAATTAAAATTGCTGATGATAATTAGTGAACTAATTTTCTGGGTTATAAAAAGTGGTTATTTGGATTCTACTCGTCGAGTAGATGAATTTTCATATAAAGCACGTCTCGTTTCGTTGAACGGTTGTCAAGTTATGGACAAAAGAAGTTTTGCAAATTTTGATGAAATGTCAAAACGGGAACTGAAATTCTCGCTGATCTGCGTTGTTTCATATATTAAAAAAAATACCACTGAATTCTTTTCTGTAAGGTCTAACAAAAGACTCTGGCCGTTTGTCAATTCGAGTCTCGACGATTTTTCTAAAAATCATCAAAGTTGACGGTTTGGTCACATTTTAAAATTCTAAAAAGAGCTGAAACTTTTTTATTTAAAAATGTCAGTTTTGTATCAGTTGTCTTGGTCGGCCTGATATGTGTTTACTCTTGCCAAAAATCATGTTATATCTTTGTGGTAACGAGAATTTGCAGGCTTTGACCGTTTGTCAATACGAGTTTTGAGAAATTTTCTAAAAATCTCCAAAGTAGGCTACTCGGTCACTTTTGTAAATTTATTAAAGCTGAAAAATTAACTTTGAAACGCCGAAAACGCGTTGGCAACTACGAGTTGTCTAAGTTTAGTTTACTTCTGTAATATTTATGCTTAATCTTTTTGGTAATGTGTAACTTTTATCTTTGGCCGTTTATCAATCGGAGTTCCGATAATTTTTCTAAAAATAGCTGAAGTGGCCCGTTTAGTCATGTTTGATCGAAAATCATTTTTGTATAAGTTATTATATATTTGCATGCGACCTCATTTTTACTTTGACCTTTGACTTTTGACTTTAACCTTTGATTTTTGACTTTGAACTTTGACTTTTCCTGTTAACTTTTCAGTTAACTTTTTGTGTTGATTTTCTCTAAAAAAAAAAAAAAAAAAAAAACCTAAAATACTATTTTATGATTATGAAACCATTTGTGTTACGTTGTTTCACACGTCACCTTTTACTAGAATCTTAATTGAGCATGAGTAATATAACATGTTACTATACTGTAGAGTCAGACTCGAGCTATAGGATAGGATTACACTATGACCTGACCTAAATTGCTATACAAATATTGACCAACATATAAATATATATAATTAATATAGGTTCGTGAATCCGAGGCCAACCTTGCACTTGTTCAATGACGTTATATGTATTTTTACTACGAAATACAGTATGGTGAGTTTCATTTGCCTTTTTACCCTTTATATTTTTGGGACTGAGAATACATGCGCTTTTATAAATGTTTGACGAAATAGACACAAGTAATTGAAACTACATTCTATGGTTGAATTATCGAAATCGAATATGCCCCTTTTTATTAAAGTCTGGTAATCTAAGAATTAGGGAACAGACACCCTAATTGACGCGAATCCTAAAGATAGATCTATTGGGCCTAACAAACCCCATCCAAAGTACCGGATGCTTTAGTACTTCGAAATTTATATCATGTCCGAAGGAGGATCCCGGAATGATAGGGGATATTCTTATATGCATATTGTTAATGTCAGTTACCAGGTGTTCACCATATGAATGATTATTTTTGTCTCTATGCATGGGACGTATATTTATGAGAACTGGAAATGAAATTCTTGTGGTCTATTAAAATGATGGAAATAAATGATTATGATAAACAAATGAACTCACCAACCTTTTGGTTGATACTTTAAAGCATGTTTATTCTCAGGTGTTAAAGAAATCTTCCGCTGTGCATTTGCTCATTTTAAAGATATTACTTGGAGTCTTTCATAGCATATTTCGAAGAACGTTGCATTCGAGTCATTGAGTTCATCAAAGATTATTATTAAATCAATTTATAGTTGGATAGTGGATATTATGAAATGGTATGCATGCCTGTCAATTTTCGATGTAAAGAAAGATTGTCTTTTAAAAACGAATGCAATGTTTGTAAAATGTATCATATAGAGGTCAAATACCTCGCAATGTAATCAACTATTGTGAATCGTTTATAATGTATATGAACGGGTCCTTTCAATATACACTCCAATGATCAGCTCTTAGCAGCCCATGTGAGTCACCTAACACATGTGGGAACCATCATTTGGCAACTAGCATGAAATATCTCATAAAATTACAAAAATATGAGTAATCATTCATGACTTATTTACATGAAAACAAAATTACATATCCTTTATATCTAATCCATACACCAACGACCAAAAACACCTACAAACACTTTCATTCTTCAATTTTCTTCATCTAATTGATCTCTCTCAAGTTCTATCTTCAAGTTCTAAGTGTTCTTCATAAATTCCAAAAGTTCAAGTTTCATAAAATCAAGAATACTTTCAAGTTTGCTAGCTCACTTCCAATCTTGTAAGGTGATCATCCAACCTCAAAAAAATCTTTGTTTCTTACAGTAGGTTATCATTCTAATACAAGGTAATAATCATATTCAAACTTTGGTTCAATTTCTATAACTATAACAATCTTATTTCAAGTGATGATCTTACTTGAACTTGTTTTCGTGTCATGATTCTGCTTCAAGAACTTCGAGCCATCCAAGGATCCATTGAAGCTAGATCCATTTTTCCCTTTTCCAGTAGGTTTATCCAAGGAACTTAAGGTAGTAATGATGTTCATAACATCATTCGATTCATACATATAAAGCTATCTTATTCGAAGGTTTAAACTTGTAATCACTAGAACATAGTTTAGTTAATTCTAAACTTGTTCGCAAACAAAAGTTAATCCTTCTAACTTGACTTTTAAAATCAACTAAACACATATTCTATATCTATATGATATGCTAACTTAATGATTTAAAACCTGGAAACACGAAAAACACCGTAAACCCGGATTTACGCCGTCGTAGTAACACCGCGGGCTGTTTTGGGTTAGTTAATTAAAAACTATGATAAACTTTGATTTTAAAGTTGTTATTCTGAGAAAATGATTTTTATTATGAACATGAAACTATATCCAAAAATTATGATTAAACTCAAAGTGGAAGTATGTTTTCTAAAATGGTCATCTAGACGTCGTTCTTTCGACTAAAATGACTACCTTTACAAAAACGACTTGTAACTTATTTTTCCGACTATAAACCTATACTTTTCTGTTTAGATTCATAAAATAGAGTTCAATATGAAACCATAGCAATTTGATTCACTCAAAACGGATTTAAAATGAAGAAGTTATGGATAAAACAAGATTGGATAATTTTTCTCATTTTAGCTACGTGAAAATTGGTAACAAATCTATTCCAACCATAACTTAATCAACTTGTATTGTATATTATGTAATCTTGAGATACCATAGACACGTATACAATGTTTCGACCTATCATGTCGACACATCTATATATATTTCGGAACAACCATAGACACTCTATATGTGAATGTTGGAGTTAGCTATACAGGGTTGAAGTTGATTCCAAAATATATATAGTTTGAGTTGTGATCAATACTGAGATACGTATACACTGGGTCGTGGATTGATTCAAGATAATATTTATCGATTTATTTCTGTACATCTAACTGTGGACAACTAGTTGTAGGTTACTAACGAGGACAGCTGACTTAATAAACTTAAAACATCAAAATATATTAAAAGTGTTGTAAATATATTTTGAACATACTTTGATATATATGTATATATTGTTATAGGTTCGTGAATCAACCAGTGGCCAAGTCTTACTTCCCGACGAAGTAAAAATCTGCGAAAGTGAGTTATAGTCCCACTTTTAAAATCTAATATTTTTGGGATGAGAATACATGCAGGTTTTATAAATGATTTACAAAATAGACACAAGTACGTGAAACTACATTCTATGGTTGAATTATCGAAATCGAATATGCCCCTTTTTATTAAGTCTGGTAATCTAAGAATTAGGGAACAGACACCCTAATTGACGCGAATCCTAAAGATAGATCTATTGGGCTTAACAAACCCCATCCAAAGTACCGGATGCTTTAGTACTTCGAAATTTATATCATATCCGAAGGGTGTCCCGGAATGATGGGGATATTCTTATATATGCATCTTGTTAATGTCGGTTACCAGGTGTTCACTATATGAATGATTTTTATCTCTATGTATGGGATGTGTATTGAAATATGAAATCTTGTGGTCTATTGTTACGATTTGATATATATAGGTTAAACCTATAACTCACCAACATTTTTGTTGACGTTTAAAGCATGTTTATTCTCAGGTGAATATTAAGAGCTTCCGCTGTTGCATACTAAAATAAGGACAAGATTTGGAGTCCATGTTTGTATGATATTGTGTAAAAACTGCATTCAAGAAACTGATTTCGATGTAACATATTTGTATTGTAAACCATTATGTAATGGTCGTGTGTAAACAGGATATTTTAGATTATCATTATTTGATAATCTACGTAAAGCTTTTTAAACCTTTATTTATGAAATAAAGGTTATGGTTTGTTTTAAAAATGAATGCAGTCTTTGAAAAACGTCTCATATAGAGGTCAAAACCTCGCAACGAAATCAATTAATATGGAACGTTTTTAATCAATAAGAACGGGACATTTCAGTTGGTATCAGAGCGTTGGTCTTAGAGAACCAGAATTTTTCATTAGTGTGTCTTATCGAGTTTGTTAGGATGCATTAGTGAGTCTGGACTTCGACCGTGTTTACTTGAAAAATGATTGCTTAACAAATTTTGTTGGAAACTATATATTTTTAACATGTGAATATTATGTGATATATTAATCTCTTAACACGTTTGATATTATGTGATAGATGTCTACCTCTAGAACAAGTCCCATTGACTCACCTAATAATAATGAAGAGTCAAATGTAAATTGGAATGATTCGTGGACTGATTCACAAGTTCCCGAAGAGGAACCGGAAGAAGAGTCGGAACTGGAAGAAGAATCGGAACCGGAAGAAGAATCGGAACCGGATGAAGAAATAGAACCGGTGGGGGAAATAATAAAACGGTTAAGTAAAAGAAAATCCTCAACCAACCTGAAATGTCCCGTTCTTATTGATTAAAAACGTTCCATATTAATTGATTTCGTTGCGAGGTTTTGACCTCTATATGAGACGTTTTTCAAAGACTGCATTCATTTTTAAAACAAACCATAACCTTTATTTCCTAAATAAAGGTTTAAAAAGCTTTACGTAGATTATCAAATAATGATAATCTAAAATATCCTGTTTACACACGACCATTACATAATGGTTTACAATACAAATATGTTACATCGAAATCAGTTTCTTGAATGCAGTTTTTACACAATATCATACAAACATGGACTCCAAATCTTGTCCTTATTTTAGTATGCAACAGCGGAAGCTCTTAATATTCACCTGAGAATAAACATGCTTTAAACGTCAACAAAAATGTTGGTGAGTTATAGGTTTAACCTATATATATCAAATCGTAACAATAGACCACAAGATTTCATATTTCAATACACATCCCATAGATAGAGATAAAAATCATTCATATGGTGAACACCTGGTAACCGACAATAACAAGATGCATATATAAGAATATCCCCATCATTCCGGGACACCCTTCGGATATGATATAAATTTCGAAGTACTAAAGCATCCGGTACTTTGGATGGGGTTTGTTAGGCCCAATAGATCTATCTTTAGGATTCGCGTCAATTAGGGTGTCTGTTCCCTAATTCTTAGATTACCAGACTTAATAAAAAGGGGCATATTCGATTTCGATAATTCAACCATAGAATGTAGTTTCACGTACTTGTGTCTATTTTGTAAATCATTTATAAAACCTGCATGTATTCTCACCCCAAAAATATTAGATTTTAAAAGTGGGACTATAACTCACTTTCACAGATTTTTACTTCGTCGGGAAGTAAGACTTGGCCACTGGTTGATTCACGAACCTATAACAATATATACATATATATCAAAGTATGTTCAAAATATATTTACAACACTTTTAATATATTTTGATGTTTTAAGTTTATTAAGTCAGCTGTCCTCGTTAGTAACCTACAACTAGTTGTCCACAGTTAGATGTACAGAAATAAATCGATAAATATTATCTTGAATCAATCCACGACCCAGTGTATACGTATCTCAGTATTGATCACAACTCAAACTATATATATTTTGGAATCAACCTCAACCCTGTATAGCTAACTCCAACATTCACATATAGAGTGTCTATGGTTGTTCCGAAATATATATAGATGTGTCGACATGATAGGTCGAAACATTGTATACGTGTCTATGGTATCTCAAGATTACATAATATACAATACAAGTTGATTAAGTTATGGTTGGAATAGATTTGTTACCAATTTTCACGTAGCTAAAATGAGAAAAATTATCCAATCTTGTTTTACCCATAACTTCTTCATTTTAAATCCGTTTTGAGTGAATCAAATTGCTATGGTTTCATATTGAACCCTATTTTATGAATCTAAACAGAAAAAGTATAGGTTTATAGTCGGAAAAATAAGTTACAAGTCGTTTTTTTAAAGGTAGTCATTTCAGTCGAAAGAACGACGTCTAGATGACCATTTTAGAAAACATACTTCCACTTTGAGTTTAACCATAATTTTTGGATATAGTTTCATGTTCATAATAACAATCATTTTCTCAGAATAACAACTTTTAAATCAAAGTTTATCATAGTTTTTAATTAACTAACCCAAAACAGCCCGCGGTGTTACTACGACGGCGTAAATCCGGTTTTACGGTGTTTTTCGTGTTTCCAGGTTTTAAATCATTAAGTTAGCATATCATATAGATATAGAACATGTGTTTAGTTGATTTTAAAAGTCAAGTTAGAAGGATTAACTTTTGTTTGCGAACAAGTTTAGAATTAACTAAACTATGTTCTAGTGATTACAAGTTTAAACCTTCGAATAAGATAGCTTTATATGTATGAATCGAATGATGTTATGAACATCATTACTACCTTAAGTTCCTTGGATAAACCTACTGGAAAAGAGAAAAATGGATCTAGCTTCAATGGATCCTTGGATGGCTCGAAGTTCTTGAAGCAGAATCATGACACGAAAACAAGTTCAAGTAAGATCATCACTTGAAATAAGATTGTTATAGTTATAGAAATTGAACCAAAGTTTGAATATGATTATTACCTTGTATTAGAATGATAACCTACTGTAAGAAACAAAGATTTCTTGAGGTTGGATGATCACCTTACAAGATTGGAAGTGAGCTAGCAAACTTGAAAGTATTCTTGATTTTATGAAACTAGAACTTTTGGAATTTATGAAGAACACTTAGAACTTGAAGATAGAACTTGAGAGAGATCAATTAGATGAAGAAAATTGAAGAATGAAAGTGTTTGTAGGTGTTTTTGGTCGTTGGTGTATGGATTAGATATAAAGGATATGTAATTTTGTTTTCATGTAAATAAGTCATGAATGATTACTCATATTTTTGTAATTTTATGAGATATTTCATGCTAGTTGCCAAATGATGGTTCCCACATGTGTTAGGTGACTCACATGGGCTGCTAAGAGCTGATCATTGGAGTGTATATACCAATAGTACATACATCTAAAAGCTGTGTATTGTACGAGTACGAATACGGGTGCATACGAGTAGAATTGTTGATGAAACTGAACGAGGATGTAATTGTAAGCATTTTTATTAAGTAGAAGTATTTTGATAAGTGTATTGAAGTCTTCCAAAAGTGTATAAATACATATTAAAACACTACATGTATATACATTTTAACTGAGTCGTTAAGTCATCGTTAGTCGTTACATGTAAGTGTTGTTTTGAAACCTTTAGGTTAACGATCTTGTTAAATGTTGTTAACCCAATGTTTATAATATCAAATGAGATTTTAAATTATTATATTATCATGATATTATCATGTATGAATATCTCTTAATATGATATATATACATTAAATGTCTTTACAACGATAATCGTTACATATATGTCTCGTTTAAAAATCATTAAGTTAGTAGTCTTGTTTTTACATATGTAGTTCATTGTTAATATACTTTATGATATGTTTTCTTATCATAGTATCATGTTAACTATATATATATATCCATATATATGTCATCATATAGTTTTTACAAGTTTTAACGTTCGTGAATCACCGATCAACTTGGGTGGTCAATTGTCTATATGAAACATATTTCAATTAATCAAGTCTTAACAAGTTTGATTGCTTAACATGTTGGAAACATTTAATCATGTAAATATCAATCTCAATTAATATATATAAACATGGAAAAGTTCGGGTCACTACAGTACCTACTCGTTAAATAAATTTCGTCCCGAAATTTTAAGCTGTTGAAGGTGTTGACGAATCTTCTGGAAATAGATGCGGGTATTTCTTCTTCATCTGATCTTCACGCTCCCAGGTGAACTCGGGTCCTCTACGAGCATTCCATCGAACCTTAACAATTGGTATCTTGTTTTGCTTAAGTCTTTTAACCTCACGATCCATTATTTCGACGGGTTCTTCGATGAATTGAAGTTTTTCGTTGATTTGGATTTCATCTAACGGAATAGTGAGATCTTCTTTAGCAAAACATTTCTTTAAATTCGAGACATGGAAAGTGTTATGTACAGCCGCGAGTTGTTGAGGTAACTCTAGTCGGTAAGCTACTGGTCCGACACGATCAATAATCTTGAATGGTCCAATATACCTTGGATTTAATTTCCCTCGTTTACCAAATCGAACAACGCCTTTCCAAGGTGCAACTTTAAGCATGACCATCTCTCCAATTTCAAATTCTATATCTTTTCTTTTAATGTCAGCGTAGCTCTTTTGTCGACTTTGGGCGGTTTTCAACCGTTGTTGAATTTGGATGATCTTCTCGGTAGTTTCTTGTATAATCTCCGGACCCGTAATCTGTCTATCCCCCACTTCACTCCAACAAATCGGAGACCTGCACTTTCTACCATAAAGTGCTTCAAACGGCGCCATCTCAATGCTTGAATGGTAGCTGTTGTTGTAGGAAAATTCTGCTAACGATAGATGTCGATCCCAACTGTTTCCGAAATCAATAACACATGCTCGTAGCATGTCTTCAAGCGTTTGTATCGTCCTTTCGCTCTGTTCATCAGTTTGTGGATGATAGGCAGTACTCATGTCTAGACGAGTTCCTAATGCTTGCTGTAATGTCTGCCAGAATCTTGAAATAAATCTGCCATCCCTATCAGAGATAATAGAGATTGGTATTCCATGTCTGGAGACGACTTCCTTCAAATACAGTCGTGCTAACTTCTCCATCTTGTCATCTTCTCTTATTGGTAGGAAGTGTGCTGATTTGGTGAGACGATCAACTATTACCCAAATAGTATCAAAACCACTTGCAGTCCTTGGCAATTTAGTGATGAAATCCATGGTAATGTTTTCCCATTTCCATTCCGGGATTTCGGGTTGTTGAAGTAGACCTGATGGTTTCTGATGCTCAGCTTTGACCTTAGAACACGTCAAACATTCTCCTACGTATTTAGCAACATCGGATTTCATACCCGGCCACCAAAAATGTTTCTTGAGATCCTTGTACATCTTCCCCGTTCCAGGATGTATTGAGTATCTGGTTTTATGAGCTTCTCTAAGTACCATTTCTCTCATATCTCCAAATTTTGGTACCCAAATCCTTTCAGCCCTATACCGGGTTCCGTCTTCCCGAATATTAAGATGCTTCTCCGATCCTTTGGGTATTTCATCCTTTAAATTTCCCTCTTTTAAAACTCCTTGTTGCGCCTCCTTTATTTGAGTAGTAATGTTATTATGAATCATTATATTCATAGATTTTACTCGAATGGGTTCTCTGTCCTTCCTGCTCAAGGCATCGGCTACCACATCTGCCTTCCCCGGGTGGTAACGAATCTCAAAGTCGTAATCATTCAATAATTCAATCCACCTACGCTGCCTCATATTCAGTTGTTTCTGATTAAATATGTGTTGAAGACTTTTGTGGTCGGTATATATAATACTTTTGACCCCATATAAGTAGTGCCTCCAAGTCTTTAATGCAAAAACAACCGCGCCTAATTCCAAATCATGCGTCGTATAATTTTGTTCGTGAATCTTCAATTGTCTAGACGCATAAGCAATCACCTTCGTTCGTTGCATTAATACACAACCGAGACCTTGCTTTGATGCATCACAATAAATCACAAAATCATCATTCCCTTCAGGCAATGACAATATAGGTGCCGTAGTTAGCTTTTTCTTCAATAACTGAAACGCTTTCTCTTGTTCATCATTCCATTCAAATTTCTTCCCTTTATGCGTTAATGCAGTCAAGGGTTTTGCTATTCTGGAAAAGTCTTGGATGAACCTTCTGTAGTAACCAGCTAGTCCTAAAAACTGGCGTATGTGTTTCGGAGTTTTCGGGGTTTCCCACTTTTCAACAGTTTCTATCTTTGTCGGATCCACCTTAATACCTTCTTTGTTCACTATGTGACCGAGGAATTGAACTTCTTCCAACCAAAATGCACACTTTGAAAACTTAGCGTACAATTCTTCCTTCCTCAATACTTCTAACACCTTTCTCAAATGTTCACCGTGTTCTTGGTCATTCTTTGAGTAAATAAGTATGTCATCAATGAAAACAATGACAAACTTGTCAAGGTATGGTCCACACACTCGGTTCATAAGGTCCATGTACACAGCTGGTGCATTAGTTAAACCAAACGGCATGACCATAAACTCGTAATGACCGTAACGTGTTCTGAAAGCAGTCTTTGGAATATCATCTTCTTTCACCCGCATTTGATGATACCCGGAACGTAAGTCAATCTTTGAATAAACAGACGAGCCTTGTAGTTGATCAAATAAGTCGTCAATTCTCGGTAGTGGGTAGCGGTTCTTGATGGTAAGTTTGTTCAACTCTCGGTAGTCGATACACAACCTGAATGTACCATCTTTCTTCTTGACAAACAAAACAGGAGCTCCCCACGGTGATGTGCTTGGTCGAATGAAACCACGCTCTAAAAGTTCTTGTAATTGGCTTTGCAGTTCTTTCATCTCGCTGGGTGCGAGTCTGTAAGGAGCACGAGCTATTGGTGCAGCTCCTGGTACAAGATCTATTTGAAATTCAACGGATCGATGTGGGGGTAATCCCGGTAATTCTTTCAGAAATACATCGGGAAATTCTTTTGCAATGGGAACATCATTGATGCTCTTTTCTTCAGTTTGTACTTTCTCGACGTGTGCTAGAACAGCATAGCAACCTTTTCTTATTAGTTTTTGTGCCTTCAAATTACTAATAAGATGTAGCTTCGTGTTGCCCTTTTCTCCGTACACCATTAAGGGTTTTCCTTTTTCTCGTATAATGCGAATTGCATTTTTGTAACAAACGATCTCCGCTTTCACTTCTTTCAACCAGTCCATACCGATTATCACATCAAAACTCCCTAACTCTACTGGTATCAAATCAATCTTAAATGTTTCGCTAACCAGTTTAATTTCTCGATTCCGACATATATTATCTGCTGAAATTAATTTACCATTTGCTAATTCGAGTAAAAATTTACTATCCAAAGGCGTCAATGGACAACTTAATTTAGCACAAAAATCTCTACTCATATAGCTTCTATCCGCACCCGAATCAAATAAAACGTAAGCAGATTTATTGTCAATAAGAAACGTACCCGTAACAAGCTCCGGGTCTTCCTGTGCCTCTACCGCATTAATATTGAAAACTCTTCCACGGCCTTGTTCATTCGTGTTCTCCTGGTTTGGGCAATTTCTAATAATGTGGCCTGGTTTTCCACATTTATAACAAACTACATTGGCATAACTTGCTCCGACACTACTTGCTCCGCCATTACTCGTTCCGACACCATTTGTTCCTTTCGTTCTATTAACCCCTGGTCCGTAGACCTCACACTTCGCCGCGCTATGACCATTTCTTTTACACTTGTTGCAAAATTTGGTGCAGAACCCCGAGTGATTCTTTTCACACCTTTGGCATAGCTGCTTCTGATTGTTGTTGTTGTTGCGGTTATTATTGTTGTTGGGATGATTGTTGTAGTTGCTGTTGAAATGTCCCGTTCTTATTGATTAAAAACGTTCCATATTAATTGATTTCGTTGCGAGGTTTTGACCTCTATATGAGACGTTTTTCAAAGACTGCATTCATTTTTAAAACAAACCATAACCTTTATTTCATAAATAAAGGTTTAGAAAGCTTTACGTAGATTATCAAATAATGATAATCTAAAATATCCTGTTTACACACGACCATTACATAATGGTTTACAATACAAATATGTTACATCGAAATCAGTTTCTTGAATGCAGTTTTTACACAATATCATACAAACATGGACTCCAAATCTTGTCCTTATTTTAGTATGCAACAGCGGAAGCTCTTAATATTCACCTGAGAATAAACATGCTTTAAACGTCAACAAAAATGTTGGTGAGTTATAGGTTTAACCTATATATATCAAATCGTAACAATAGACCACAAGATTTCATATTTCAATACACATCCCATACATAGAGATAAAAATCATTCATATGGTGAACACCTGGTAACCGACAATAACAAGATGCATATATAAGAATATCCCCATCATTCCGGGACACCCTTCGGATATGATATAAATTTCGAAGTACTAAAGCATCCGGTACTTTGGATGGGGTTTGTTAGGCCCAATAGATCTATCTTTAGGATTCGCGTCAATTAGGGTGTCTGTTCCCTAATTCTTAGATTACCAGACTTAATAAAAAGGGGCATATTCGATTTCGATAATTCAACCATAGAATGTAGTTTCACGTACTTGTGTCTATTTTGTAAATCATTTATAAAACCTGCATGTATTCTCATCCCAAAAATATTAGATTTTAAAAGTGGGACTATAACTCACTTTCACAGATTTTTACTTCGTCGGGAAGTAAGACTTGGCCACTGTTGATTCACGAACCTATAACAATATATACATATATATTAAAGTATGTTCAAAATATATTTACAACACTTTTAATATATTTTGATGTTTTAAGTTTATTAAGTCAGCTGTCCTCGTTAGTAACCTATAACTAGTTGTCCACAGTTAGATGTACAGAAATAAATCGATAAATATTATCTTGAATCAATCCACGACCCAGTGTATACGTATCTCAGTATTGATCACAACTCAAACTATATATATTTTGGAATCAACCTCAACCCTGTATAGCTAACTCCAACATTCACATATAGAGTGTCTATGGTTGTTCCGAAATATATATAGATGTGTCGACATGATAGGTCGAAACATTGTATACGTGTCTATGGTATCTCAAGATTACATAATATACAATACAAGTTGATTAAGTTATGGTTGGAATAGATTTGTTACCAATTTTCACGTAGCTAAAATGAGAAAAATTATCCAATCTTGTTTTACCCATAACTTCTTCGTTTTAAATCCGTTTTGAGTGAATCAAATTGCTATGATTTCATATTGAACTCTATTTTATGAATCTAAACAGAAAAAGTATAGGTTTATAGTCGGAAAAATAAGTTACAAGTCGTTTTTTGTAAAGGTAGTCATTTCAGTCGAAAGAACGACGTCTAGATGACCATTTTAGAAAACATACTTCCACTTTGAGTTTAACCATAATTTTTGGATATAGTTTCATGTTCATAATAAAAATCATTTTCTCAGAATAACAACTTTTAAATCAAAGTTTATCATAGTTTTTAATTAACTAACCCAAAACAGCCCGCGGTGTTACTACGACGGCGTAAATCCGGTTTTACGGTGTTTTTCGTGTTTCCAGGTTTTAAATCATTAAGTTAGCATATCATATAGATATAGAACATGTGTTTAGTTGATTTTAAAAGTCAAGTTAGAAGGATTAACTTTTGTTTGCGAACAAGTTTATAATTAACTAAACTATGTTCTAGTGATTACAAGTTTAAACCTTCGAATAAGATAGCTTTATATGTATGAATCGAATGATGTTATGAACATCATTACTACCTTAAGTTCCTTGGATAAACCTACTGGAAAAGAGAAAAAATGGATCTAGCTTCAACGGATCCTTGGATGGCTCAAAGTTCTTGAAGCAGAATCATGACACGAAAACAAGTTCAAGTAAGATCATCACTTGAAATAAGATTGTTATAGTTATAGAAATTGAACCAAAGTTTGAATATGATTATTACCTTGTATTAGAATGATAACCTACTGTAAGAAACAAAGATTTCTTGAGGTTGGATGATCACCTTACAAGATTGGAAGTGAGCTAGCAAACTTGAAAGTATTCTTGATTTTATGTAACTAGAACTTGTAGAATATATGAAGAACACTTAGAACTTGAAGATAGAACTTGAGAGAGATCAATTAGATGAAGAAAATTGAAGAATGAAAGTGTTTGTAGGTGTTTTTGGTCGTTGGTGTATGGATTAGATATAAAGGATATGTAATTTTGTTTTCATGTAAATAAGTCATGAATGATTACTCATATTTTTGTAATTTTATGAGATATTTCATGCTAGTTGCCAAATGATGGTTCCCACATGTGTTAGGTGACTCACATGGGCTGCTAAGAGCTGATCATTGGAGTGTATATACCAATAGTACATACATCTAAAAGCTGTGTATTGTACGAGTACGAATACGGGTGCATACGAGTAGAATTGTTGATGAAACTGAACGAGGATGTAATTGTAAGCATTTTTGTTAAGTAGAAGTATTTTGATAAGTGTATTGAAGTCTTTCAAAAGTGTATAAATACATATTAAAACACTACATGTATATACATTTTAACTGAGTCGTTAAGTCATCGTTAGTCGTTACATGTAAGTGTTGTTTTGAAACCTTTAGGTTAACGATCTTGTTAAATGTTGTTAACTCAATGTTTATAATATCAAATGAGATTTTAAATTATTATATTATCATGATATTATCATGTATGAATATCTCTTAATATGATATATATACATTAAATGTCTTTACAACGATAATCGTTACATATATGTCTCGTTTAAAAATCATTAAGTTAGTAGTCTTGTTTTTACATATGTAGTTCATTGTTAATATACTTTATGATATGTTTTCTTATCATAGTATCATGTTAACTATATATATATATCCATATATATGTCATCATATAGTTTTTACAAGTTTTAACGTTCGTGAATCACCGATCAACTTGGGTGGTCAATTGTCTATATGAAACATATTTCAATTAATCAAGTCTTAACAAGTTTGATTGCTTAACATGTTGGAAAAATTTAATCATGTAAATATCAATCTCAATTAATATATATAAACATGGAAAAGTTCGGGTCACTACAGTACCTACCCGTTAAATAAATTTCGTCCCGAAATTTTAAGCTGTTGAAGGTGTTGACGAATCTTCTGGAAATAGATGTGGGTATTTCTTCTTCATCTGATCTTCACGCTCCCAGGTGAACTCGGGTCCTCTACGAGCATTCCATCGAACTCGGGTCCTCTACGAGCATTCCATCGAACCTTAAGTCTTTTAACCTCACGATCCATTATTTCGACGGGTTCTTCGATGAATTGAAGTTTTTCGTTGATTTGGATTTCATCTAACGGAATAGTGAGATCTTCTTTAGCAAAACATTTCTTCAAATTCGAGACGTGGAAAGTGTTATGTACAGCCGCGAGTTGTTGAGGTAACTCTAGTCGGTAAGCTACTGGTCCGACACGATCAATAATCTTGAATGGTCCAATATACCTTGGATTTAATTTCCCTCGTTTACCAAATCGAACAACGCCTTTCCAAGGTGCAACTTTAAGCATGACCATCTCTCCAATTTCAAATTCTATATCTTTTCTTTTAATGTCAACGTAGCTCTTTTGTTTTCAACCGTTGTTGAATTTGGATGATCTTCTCGGTAGTTTCTTGTATAATCTCCGGACCCGTAATCTGTCTATCCCCCACTTCACTCCAACAAATCGGAGACCTGCACTTTCTACCATAAAGTGCTTCAAACGGCGCCATCTCAATGCTTGAATGGTAGCTGTTGTTGTAGGAAAATTCTGCTAACGGTAGATGTCGATCCCAACTGTTTCCGAAATCAATAACACATGCTCGTAGCATGTCTTCAAGCGTTTGTATTGTCCTTTCGCTCTGCCCATCAGTTTGTGGATGATAGGCAGTACTCATGTCTAGACGAGTTCCTAATGCTTGCTGTAATGTCTGCCAGAATCTTGAAATAAATCTGCCATCCCTATCAGAGATAATAGAGATTGGTATTCCATGTCTAGAGACGACTTCCTTCAAATACAGTCGTGCTAACTTCTCCATCTTGTCATCTTCTCTTATTGGTAGGAAGTGTGCTGATTTGGTGAGACGATCAACTATTACCCAAATAGTATCAAAACCACTTGCAGTCCTTGGCAATTTAGTGATGAAATCCATGGTAATGTTTTCCCATTTCCATTCCGGGATTTCGGGTTGTTGAAGTAGACCTGATGGTTTCTGATGCTCAGCTTTGACCTTAGAACACGTCAAACATTCTCCTACGTATTTAGCAACATCGGCTTTCATACCCGGCCACCAAAAATGTTTCTTGAGATCCTTGTACATCTTCCCCGTTCCAGGATGTATTGAGTATCTGGTTTTATGAGCTTCTCTAAGTACCATTTCTCTCATATCTCCAAATTTTGGTACCCAAATCCTTTCAGCCCTATACCGGGTTCCGTCTTCCCGAATATTAAGATGCTTCTCCGATCCTTTGGGTATTTCATCCTTTAAATTTCCCTCTTTTAAAACTCCTTGTTGCGCCTCCTTTATTTGAGTAGTAATGTTATTATGAATCATTATATTCATAGATTTTACTCGAATGGGTTCTCTGTCCTTCCTGCTCAAGGCATCGGCTACCACATTTGCCTTCCCCGGGTGGTAACGAATCTCAAAGTCGTAATCATTCAATAATTCAATCCACCTACGCTGCCTCATATTCAGTTGTTTCTGATTAAATATGTGTTGAAGACTTTTGTGGTCGGTATATATAATACTTTTGACCCCATATAAGTAGTGCCTCCAAGTCTTTAATGCAAAAACAACCGCGCCTAATTCCAAATCATGCGTCGTATAATTTTGTTCGTGAATCTTCAATTGTCTAGACGCATAAGCAATCACCTTCGTTCGTTACATTAATACACAACCGAGACCTTGCTTTGATGCATCACAATAAATCACAAAATCATCATTCCCTTCAGGCAATGACAATATAGGTGTCGTAGTTAGCTTTTTCTTCAATAACTGAAACGCTTTCTCTTGTTCATCCTTCCATTCAAATTTCTTCCCTTTATGCGTTAATGCAGTCAAGGGTTTTGCTATTCTGGAAAAGTCTTGGATGAACCTTCTGTAGTAACCAGCTAGTCCTAAAAACTGGCGTATGTGTTTCGGAGTTTTCGGGGTTTCCCACTTTTCAACAGTTTCTATCTTTGCCGGATCCACCTTAATACCTTCTTTGTTAACTATGTGACCGAGGAATTGAACTTCTTCCAACCAAAATGCACACTTTGAAAACTTAGCGTACAATTCTTCCTTCCTCAATACTTCTAACACCTTTCTCAAATGTTCACCGTGTTCTTGGTCATTCTTTGAGTAAATAAGTATGTCATCAATGAAAACAATGACAAACTTGTCAAGGTATGGTCCACACACTCGATTCATAAGGTCCATGAACACAGCTGGTGCATTAGTTAAACCAAACGGCATGACCATAAACTCGTAATGACCGTAACGTGTTCTGAAAGCAGTCTTTGGAATATCATCTTCTTTCACCCGCATTTGATGATACCCAGAACGTAAGTCAATCTTTGAATAAACAGACGAGCCTTGTAGTTGATCAAATAAGTCGTCGATTCTTGGTAGTGGGTAGCGGTTCTTGATGGTAAGTTTGTTCAACTCTCGGTAGTCGATACACAACCTGAATGTACCATCTTTCTTCTTGACAAACAAAACAGGAGCTCCCCACGGTGATGTGCTTGGTCGAATGAAACCATGCTCTAAAAGTTCTTGTAATTGGCTTTGCAGTTCTTTCATCTTGCTGGGTGCGAGTCTGTAAGGAGCACGAGCTATTGGTGCAGCTCCTGGTACAAGATCTATTTGAAATTCAACGGATCGATGTGGGGGTAATCCCGGTAATTCTTTCGGAAATACATCGGGAAATTCTTTTGCAATGAGAACATCATTGATGATCTTTTCTTCAGTTTGTACTTTCTGGACGTGTGCTAGAACAGCATAGCAACCTTTTCTTATTAGTTTTTGTGCCTTCAAATTACTAATAAGATGTAGCTTCGTGTTGCCCTTTTCTCCGTACACCATTAAGGGTTTTCCTTTTTCTCGTATAATGCGAATTGCATTTTTGTAACAAACGATCTCTACTTTCACTTCTTTCAACCAGTCCATACCGATTATCACATCAAAACTCCCTAACTCTACTGGTATCAAATCAATCTTAAATGTTTCGCTAACCAGTTTAATTTCTCGATTCCGACATATATTATCTGTTGAAATTAATTTACCATTTGCTAATTCGAGTAAAAATTTACTATCCAAAGGCGTCAATGGACAACTTAATTTAGCACAAAAATCTCTACTCATATAGCTTCTATCCGCACCCGAATCAAATAAAACGTAAGCAGATTTATTGTCAATAAGAAACATACCCGTAACAAGCTCTGGGTCTTCCTGTGCCTCTGCCGCATTAATATTGAAAACTCTTCCGCGGCCTTGTCCATTCGTGTTCTCCTGGTTCGGGCAATTTCTAATAATGTGGCCCGGTTTTCCACATTTATAACAAACTACATTGGCATAACTTGCTCCGACACTACTTGCTCCGCCATTACTCGTTCCGACACCATTTGTTCCTTTTGTTCTATTAAATCCTGGTCCGTAGACCTCACACTTCGCCGCGCTATGACCATTTCTTTTACACTTGTTGCAAAATTTGGTGCAGAACCCCGAGTGGTACTTTTCACACCTTTGGCATAGCTGCTTCTGATTGTTGTTGTTGTTGCGGTTATTATTGTTGTTGGGACGATTGTTGTAGTTGATGTTGTTGTTGTTGTTGTTGGGCCGTTTGTTGTAGTTGCGATTGATGTTGCGATTGTTGGGATAATTGTTACGATTATTGTTGTAATTGCTGTTGTTGTTGTATTGGTGATTCTTATCACCGTTTTCCTCCCACTTTCTTTTGACTTGCTTCACATTGGCCTCTTCAGCAGTCTGTTCTTTAATTCTTTCTTCAATCTGGTTCACTAGTTTGTGAGCCATTCTACATGCCTGTTGTATGAAGGCGGGCTCGTGTGAACTTATATCTTCTTGGATTCTTTCCGGTAATCCTTTCACAAACGCGTCGATCTTCTCTTCCTCATCTTCGAACGCTCCCGGACACAATAGGCACAATTCTGTGAATCGTCTTTCGTACGTGGTAATATCAAATCCTTGGGTTCGTAACCCTCTAAGTTCTGTCTTGAGCTTATTGACCTCGGTTCTGGGACGGTACTTCTCGTTCATCAAGTGCTTGAATGCTGACCACGGTAGTGCGTACGCATCGTCTTGTCCCACTTGCTCTAGATAGGTATTCCACCATGTTAACGCAGAACCTGTGAAGGTATGCGTAGCGTACTTCACTTTGTCCTCTTCAGTACACTTACTTATGGAAAACACCGATTCGACCTTCTCGGTCCACCGTTTCAATCCGATCGGTCCTTCGGTTCCATCAAATTCCAAAGGTTTGCAGGCAGTGAATTCTTTGTAGGTGCATCCTACACGATTTCCTGTACTGCTAGATCCAAGGTTATTGTTGGTATGTAGCGCAGCCTGTACTGCGGCTATGTTTGAAGCTAGAAAAGTACGGAATTCCTCTTCATTCATATTCACGGTGTGTCGAGTAGTCGGTGCCATTTCCTTCAAAATAGTTAAATGGAACAAGTTAATCATACAGAATATTAAGAGTAGTTAATAGTATTTCGTAGCATAATATGAACTCATTTATAAAAGCTTTTTCTTCATATTAGCGTTTTATAAGTTTAAATTCGGGTAGTACCTACCCGTTAAGTTCATACTTAGTAGCTAATATACAATTCAACTACTACAATTCTATATGAAAAACTGATTGTAATAATATTTCGCGTTCAAACTTTTATACAATATTTTACAAACTTACAATACCGCTTATTTTACATAAAGCATGAAATATAGCACACAATAACTTTGATACAAGATAGTTGTGAAGACAATTCTAGCTAGTACACAAGTCGTTCGGCAAAGGCAATAAAGACACGTAATTCATACGTCCAGAAACAAGTCATGCATTCTGGTTTTACTAGGACTACTTCCCATCCTTGGTCTTGTGCAACATAACCGTTATGGCCGTTGATAAGACAGCGTGTTGTAACGTCATCAAAGGGACGAGGGTTACGTAATGTCCAACAGTCCCGTAATAATCTAAAAACCTCATTTCTTACCCCAATTACCGACTCCGTCACTTGTGGAAACGTTTTGTTTAATAGTTGTAGCCCGATGTTCTTGTTCTCACTTTGGTGAGAAGCGAACATTACTAATCCGTAAGCATAACATGCTTCTTTATGTTGCATGTTAGCCGCTTTTTCTAAATCACGAAGTCCAATATTCGGATATATTGAGTCAAAATAATTTCTTAACCCGTTGCGTAAAATAGCATTTGGGTTCCCCGCAATATATGCGTCAAAGTAAACACATCGTAACTTATGGGTTTCCCAATGTGATATCCCCCATCTTTCAAACGAAAGTCTCTTATAAACCAAGACATTCTTGGAACGTTCTTCGAATGTCTTACAAACTGATCTCGCCTTAAATAGTTGTGCCGAAGAATTCTGGCCGACTCTAGACAAGATTTCATCAATCATGTCTCCGGGTAGGTCTCTTAAAATATTGGGTTGTCTATCCATTTTGTGTTTTTAAACTGTAAAATAGACAAGAGTTAGTTTCATAAAAAAATACTTATTAATACAAGCAATTTTTACATATATCATAAAGCATAAGAACACTATATTATATATATTACACCACACGAATACAACTATCTTATTCCGACTCGCTCGTTTCTTCTTCTTCGGTTTTGGTTCGTTTTGCCAAGTTTCTAGGGATATATGATGTTCCCCTAATACGAGCCGTCGTTGTCCACATTGGTTTAGAAAAACCTGGTGGTTTAGAGGTTCCCGGGTCATTGTTACAACTTAAGGACTTCGGGGGTTGACGATACATATAAAGTTCATCGGGGTTGGAATTAGATTTCTCTATTTTTATGCCCTTTCCCTTATTATTTTCTTTTGCCTTTTTAAATTCAGTTGGGGTAATTTCTATAACATCATCGGAATTCTCGTCGGAATCCGATTCATCGGAGAATTGGTAATCCTCCCAATATTTTGCTTCCTTGGCGGAAACACCATTGACCATAATTAACCTTGGTCGGTTGGTTGAGGATTTTCTTTTACTTAACCGTTTTATTATTTCCCCCACCGGTTCTATTTCTTCATCCGGTTCCGATTCTTCTTCCGGTTCCGATTCTTCTTCCGGTTCCGACTCTTCTTCCGGTTCCTCTTCGGGAACTTGTGAATCAGTCCACGAATCATTCCAATTTACATTTGACTCTTCATTATTATTAGGTGAGTCAATGGGACTTGTTCTAGAGGTAGACATCTATCACATAATATCAAACGCGTTAAGAGATTAATATATCACATAATATTCACATGTTAAAAATATATAGTTTCCAACAAAATTTGTTAAGCAATCATTTTTCAAGTAAACACGGTCGAAGTCCAGACTCACTAATGCATCCTAACAAACTCGATAAGACACACTAATGCAAAATTCTGGTTCTCTAAGACCAACGCTCGGATACCAACTGAAATGTCCCGTTCTTATTGATTAAAAACGTTCCATATTAATTGATTTCGTTGCGAGGTTTTGACCTCTATATGAGACGTTTTTCAAAGACTGCATTCATTTTTAAAACAAACCATAACCTTTATTTCATAAATAAAGGTTTAGAAAGCTTTACGTAGATTATCAAATAATGATAATCTAAAATATCCTGTTTACACACGACCATTACATAATGGTTTACAATACAAATATGTTACATCGAAATCAGTTTCTTGAATGCAGTTTTTACACAATATCATACAAACATGGACTCCAAATCTTGTCCTTATTTTAGTATGCAACAGCGGAAGCTCTTAATATTCACCTGAGAATAAACATGCTTTAAACGTCAACAAAAATGTTGGTGAGTTATAGGTTTAACCTATATATATCAAATCGTAACAATAGACCACAAGATTTCATATTTCAATACACATCCCATACATAGAGATAAAAATCATTCATATGGTGAACACCTGGTAACCGACAATAACAAGATGCATATATAAGAATATCCCCATCATTCCGGGACACCCTTCGGATATGATATAAATTTCGAAGTACTAAAGCATCCGGTACTTTGGATGGGGTTTGTTAGGCCCAATAGATCTATCTTTAGGATTCGCGTCAATTAGGGTGTCTGTTCCCTAATTCTTAGATTACCAGACTTAATAAAAAGGGGCATATTCGATTTCGATAATTCAACCATAGAATGTAGTTTCACGTACTTGTGTCTATTTTGTAAATCATTTATAAAACCTGCATGTATTCTCATCCCAAAAATATTAGATTTTAAAAGTGGGACTATAACTCACTTTCACAGATTTTTACTTCGTCGGGAAGTAAGACTTGGCCACTGTTGATTCACGAACCTATAACAATATATACATATATATTAAAGTATGTTCAAAATATATTTACAACACTTTTAATATATTTTGATGTTTTAAGTTTATTAAGTCAGCTGTCCTCGTTAGTAACCTATAACTAGTTGTCCACAGTTAGATGTACAGAAATAAATCGATAAATATTATCTTGAATCAATCCACGACCCAGTGTATACGTATCTCAGTATTGATCACAACTCAAACTATATATATTTTGGAATCAACCTCAACCCTGTATAGCTAACTCCAACATTCACATATAGAGTGTCTATGGTTGTTCCGAAATATATATAGATGTGTCGACATGATAGGTCGAAACATTGTATACGTGTCTATGGTATCTCAAGATTACATAATATACAATACAAGTTGATTAAGTTATGGTTGGAATAGATTTGTTACCAATTTTCACGTAGCTAAAATGAGAAAAATTATCCAATCTTGTTTTACCCATAACTTCTTCGTTTTAAATCCGTTTTGAGTGAATCAAATTGCTATGATTTCATATTGAACTCTATTTTATGAATCTAAACAGAAAAAGTATAGGTTTATAGTCGGAAAAATAAGTTACAAGTCGTTTTTTGTAAAGGTAGTCATTTCAGTCGAAAGAACGACGTCTAGATGACCATTTTAGAAAACATACTTCCACTTTGAGTTTAACCATAATTTTTGGATATAGTTTCATGTTCATAATAAAAATCATTTTCTCAGAATAACAACTTTTAAATCAAAGTTTATCATAGTTTTTAATTAACTAACCCAAAACAGCCCGCGGTGTTACTACGACGGCGTAAATCCGGTTTTACGGTGTTTTTCGTGTTTCCAGGTTTTAAATCATTAAGTTAGCATATCATATAGATATAGAACATGTGTTTAGTTGATTTTAAAAGTCAAGTTAGAAGGATTAACTTTTGTTTGCGAACAAGTTTATAATTAACTAAACTATGTTCTAGTGATTACAAGTTTAAACCTTCGAATAAGATAGCTTTATATGTATGAATCGAATGATGTTATGAACATCATTACTACCTTAAGTTCCTTGGATAAACCTACTGGAAAAGAGAAAAAATGGATCTAGCTTCAACGGATCCTTGGATGGCTCAAAGTTCTTGAAGCAGAATCATGACACGAAAACAAGTTCAAGTAAGATCATCACTTGAAATAAGATTGTTATAGTTATAGAAATTGAACCAAAGTTTGAATATGATTATTACCTTGTATTAGAATGATAACCTACTGTAAGAAACAAAGATTTCTTGAGGTTGGATGATCACCTTACAAGATTGGAAGTGAGCTAGCAAACTTGAAAGTATTCTTGATTTTATGTAACTAGAACTTGTAGAATATATGAAGAACACTTAGAACTTGAAGATAGAACTTGAGAGAGATCAATTAGATGAAGAAAATTGAAGAATGAAAGTGTTTGTAGGTGTTTTTGGTCGTTGGTGTATGGATTAGATATAAAGGATATGTAATTTTGTTTTCATGTAAATAAGTCATGAATGATTACTCATATTTTTGTAATTTTATGAGATATTTCATGCTAGTTGCCAAATGATGGTTCCCACATGTGTTAGGTGACTCACATGGGCTGCTAAGAGCTGATCATTGGAGTGTATATACCAATAGTACATACATCTAAAAGCTGTGTATTGTACGAGTACGAATACGGGTGCATACGAGTAGAATTGTTGATGAAACTGAACGAGGATGTAATTGTAAGCATTTTTGTTAAGTAGAAGTATTTTGATAAGTGTATTGAAGTCTTTCAAAAGTGTATAAATACATATTAAAACACTACATGTATATACATTTTAACTGAGTCGTTAAGTCATCGTTAGTCGTTACATGTAAGTGTTGTTTTGAAACCTTTAGGTTAACGATCTTGTTAAATGTTGTTAACTCAATGTTTATAATATCAAATGAGATTTTAAATTATTATATTATCATGATATTATCATGTATGAATATCTCTTAATATGATATATATACATTAAATGTCTTTACAACGATAATCGTTACATATATGTCTCGTTTAAAAATCATTAAGTTAGTAGTCTTGTTTTTACATATGTAGTTCATTGTTAATATACTTTATGATATGTTTTCTTATCATAGTATCATGTTAACTATATATATATATATATATCCATATATATGTCATCATATAGTTTTTACAAGTTTTAACGTTCGTGAATCACCGATCAACTTGGGTGGTCAATTGTCTATATGAAACATATTTCAATTAATCAAGTCTTAACAAGTTTGATTGCTTAACATGTTGGAAAAATTTAATCATGTAAATATCAATCTCAATTAATATATATAAACATGGAAAAGTTCGGGTCACTACAGCTGTTGTTGTTGTTGTTGGGCCGTTTGTTGTAGTTGCGATTGATGTTGCGATTGTTGGAATAATTGTTGCGATTATTGTTGTAATTGCTGTTGTTGTTGTATTGGTGATTCTTATCACCGTTTTCCTCCCACTTTCTTTTGACTTGCTTCACATTGGCCTCTTCAGCAGTCTGTTCTTTAATTCTTTCTTCAATCTGGTTCACTAGTTTGTGAGCCATTCTACATGCATGTTGTATGGAGGCGGGCTCGTGTGAACTTATATCTTCTTGGATTCTTTCCGGTAATCCTTTCACAAACGCGTCGATCTTCTCTTCCTCATCTTCGAATGCTCCCGGACACAATAGGCACAATTCTGTGAATCGTCTTTCGTACGTGGTAATATCAAATCCTTGGGTTCGTAACCCTCTAAGTTCTGTCTTGAGCTTATTGACCTCGGTTCTGGGACGGTACTTCTCGTTCATCAAGTGCTTGAATGCTGACCACGGTAGTGCGTACGCATCATCTTGTCCCACTTGCTCTAGATAGGTATTCCACCATGTTAACGCAGAACCTGTGAAGGTATGCGTAGCGTACTTCACTTTGTCCTCTTCAGTACACTTACTTATGGCAAACACCGATTCAACCTTCTCGGTCCACCGTTTCAATCCGATCGGTCCTTCGGTTCCATCAAATTCCAAAGGTTTGCAGGCAGTGAATTCTTTGTAGGTGCATCCTACACGATTTCCTGTACTGCTAGATCCAAGGTTATTGTTGGTATGTAGCGCAGCCTGTACTGCAGCTATGTATGAAGCTAGAAAAGTACGGAATTCCTCTTCATTCATATTCACGGTGTGTCGAGTAGTCGGTGCCATTTCCTTCAAAATAGTTAAATAGAACAAGTTAATCATACAGAATATTAAGAGTAGTTAATAGTATTTCGTAGCATAATATGAACTCATTTATAAAAGCTTTTTCTTCATATTAGCGTTTTATAAGTTTAAATTCGGGTAGTACCTACCCGTTAAGTTCATACTTAGTAGCTAATATACAATTCAACTACTACAATTCTATATGAAAAACTGATTATAATAATATTTCGTGTTCAAACTTTTATACAATATTTTACAAACTTACAATACCGCTTATTTTACATAAAGCATGAAATATAGCACACAATAACTTTGATACAAGATAGTTGTGAAGACAATTCTAGCTAGTACACAAGTCGTTCAGCAAAGGCAATAAAGACACGTAATTCATACTGTAGTGACCCGAACTTTTCCATGTTTATATATATTAATTGAGATTGATGTTTACATGATTAAATGTTTCCAACATGTTAAGCAATCAAACTTGTTAAGACTTGATTAATTGAAATAGGTTTCATATAGACAATTGACCACCCAAGTTGACAGGTGATTCACGAACGTTAAAACTTGTAAAAAAACTATATGATGACATATATATGGTTAAATATATAGTTAACATGATATTATGATAAATAAACATATCATTAATTATATTAACAATGAACTACATATGTAAAAACAAGACTACTAACTTAATAATTTTGAAACGAGACATATATGTAACGTTTATCGTTGTAAAGACATTTAATGTATATATATCATATTAAGAGATATTCGTACATCATAATATCATGATAATATAATAATTTAAAATCTCTTTTGATATTATAAACATTGGGTTAACAACATTTAACAAGATCGTTAACCTAAAGGTTTCAAAACAACACTTACATGTAACGACTAACGATGACTTAACGACTCAGTTAAAATGTATATACATGTAGTGTTTTAATATGTATTTATACACTTTTGAAAGACTTCAATACACTTATCAAAATACTTCTACTTAACAAAAATGCTTACAATTACATTCTCGTTCAGTTTCATCAACAATTCTACTCGTATGCACCCGTATTCGTACTCGTACAATACACAGCTTTTAGATGTATGTACTATTGGTATATACACTCCAATGATCAGCTCTTAGTAGCCCATGTGAGTCACCTAACACATGTGGGAACCATCATTTGGCAACTAGCATGAAATATCTCATAAGATTACAAAAATATGAGTAATCATTCATGACTTATTTACATGAAAACAAAATTACATATCCTTTATATCTAATCCATACACCAACGACCAAAAACACCTACAAACACTTTCATTCTTCAATTTTCTTCATCTAATTGAACTCTCTCAAGTTCTATCTTCAAGTTCTAAGTGTTCTTCATAAATTCCAAAAGTTCTAGTTTCATAAAATCAAGAATACTTTCAAGTTTGCTAGCTCACTTCCAATCTTGTAAGGTAATCATCCAACCTCAAGAAATCTTTGTTTCTTACAGTAGGTTATCATTCTAATACAAGGTAATAATCATATTCAAACTTTGGTTCAATTTCTATAACTATAACAATCTTATTTCAAGTGATGATCTTACTTGAACTTGTTTTCGTGTCATGATTTTGCTTCAAGAACTTTGAGCCATCCAAGGATCCATTGAAGCTAGATCCATTTTTCTCTTTTCCAGTAGGTTCATCCAAGGAACTTAAGGTAGTAATGATGTTCATAACATCATTCGATTCATACATATAAAGCTATCTTATTCGAAGGTTTAAACTTGTAATCACTAGAACATAGTTTAGTTAATTCTAAACTTGTTCGCAAACAAAAGTTAATCCTTCTAACTTGACTTTTAAAATCAACTAAACACATGTTCTATATCTATATGATATGCTAACTTAATGATTTAAAACCTGGAAACACGAAAAACACCGTAAAACCGGATTTACGCCGTCGTAGTAACACCGCGGGCTGTTTTGGGTTAGTTAATTAAAAACTATGATAAACTTTGATTTAAAAGTTGTTATTCTGAGAAAATGATTTTTATTATGAACATGAAACTATATCCAAAATTTATGGTTAAACTCAAAGTGGAAGTATGTTTTCTAAAATGGTCATCTAGACGTCGTTCTTTCGACTGAAATGACTACCTTTACAAAAACGACTTGTAACTTATTTTTCCGACTAGAAACCTATACTTTTTTTGTTTAGATTCATAAAATAGAGTTCAATATGAAACCATAGCAATTTGATTCACTCAAAACGGATTTAAAATGAAGAAGTTATGGGTAAAACAAGATTGGATAATTTTTCTCATTTTAGCTACGTGAAAATTGGTAACAAATCTATTCCAACCATAACTTAATCAACTTGTATTATATATTATGTAATCTTGAGATACCATAGACACGTATACAATGTTTCGACCTATCATGTCGACACATCTATATATATTTCGGAACAACCATAGACACTCTATATGTGAATGTTGGAGTTAGCTATACAGGGTTGAGGTTGATTCCAAAATATATATAGTTTGAGTTGTGATCAATACTGAGATACGTATACACTGGGTCGTGGATTGATTCAAGATAATATTTATCGATTTATTTCTGTACATCTAACTGTGGACAACTAGTTGTAGGTTACTAACGAGGACAGCTGACTTAATAAACTTAAAACATCAAAATATATTAAAAGTGTTGTAAATATATTTTGAACATACTTTGATATATATGTATATATTGTTATAGGTTCGTGAATCAACCAGTGGCCAAGTCTTACTTCCCGACGAAGTAAAAATCTGTGAAAGTGAGTTATAGTCCCACTTTTAAAATCTAATATTTTTGGGATGAGAATACATGCAGGTTTTATAAATGATTTACAAAATAGACACAAGTACGTGAAACTACATTCTATGGTTGAATTATCGAAATCGAATATGCCCCTTTTTATTAAGTCTGGTAATCTAAGAATTAGGGAACAGATACCCTAATTGACGCGAATCCTAAAGATAGATCTATTGGGCCTAACAAACCCCATCCAAAGTACCGGATGCTTTAGTACTTCGAAATTTATATCATATCCGAAGGGTGTCCCGGAATGATGGGGATATTCTTATATATGCATCTTGTTATTGTCGGTTACCAGGTGTTCACCATATGAATGATTTTTATCTCTATGTATGGGATGTGTATTGAAATATGAAATCTTGTGGTCTATTGTTACGATTTGATATATATAGGTTAAACCTATAACTCACCAACATTTTTGTTGACGTTTTAAGCATGTTTATTCTCAGGTGAATATTAAGAGCTTCCGCTGTTGCATACTAAAATAAGGACAAGATTTGGAGTCCATGTTTGTATGATATTGTGTAAAAACTGCATTCAAGAAACTGATTTCGATGTAACATATTTGTATTGTAAACCATTATGTAATGGTCATGTGTAAACAGGATATTTTAGATTATCATTATTTGATAATCTACGTAAAGCTTTTTAAACCTTTATTTATGAAATAAAGGTTATGGTTTGTTTTAAAAATGAATGCAGTCTTTGAAAAACGTCTCATATAGAGGTCAAAACCTCGCAACGAAATCAATTAATATGGAACGTTTTTAATCAATAAGAACGGGACATTTCAGTTGGTATCCGAGCGTTGGTCTTAGAGAACCAGAAAATTTGCATTAGTGTGTCTTATCGAGTTTGTTAGGATGCATTAGTGAGTCTGGACTTCGACCGTGTTTTCTTTAAAAATGATTGCTTAACATTTTTGTTGGAAACTATATATTTTTAACATATGAATATTATGTGATATATTAATCTCTTAACGTGTTTGATATTATGTGATAGATGTCTA
The DNA here is from genome assembly GCF_046630445.1 of Rutidosis leptorrhynchoides. Lineage (NCBI taxonomy): Eukaryota > Viridiplantae > Streptophyta > Magnoliopsida > Asterales > Asteraceae > Rutidosis > Rutidosis leptorrhynchoides. Next base: position 210,224,072 of record NC_092340.1, read on the forward strand.
CCTCTAGAACAAGTCCCATTGACTCACCTAATAATAATGAAGAGTCAAATGTAAATTGGAATGATTTGTGGACTGATTCACAAGTTCCCGAAGAGGAACCGGAAGAAGAGTCGGAACCGGAAGAAGAATCGGAACCGGAAGAAGAATCGGAACCGGATGAAGAAATAGAACCGGTGGGGGAAATAATAAAACGGTTAAGTAAAAGAAAATCCTCAACCAACCGACCAAAGTTAATTATGGTCAATGGTGTTTCCGCCAAGGAAGCAAAATATTGGGAGGATTACCAATTCTCCGATGAATCGGATTCCGACGAGAATTCCGATGATGTTATAGAAATTACCCCAAATGAATTTAAAAAGGCAAAAGAAAATAATAAGGGAAAGGGCATAAAAATAGAGAAATCTAATTCCAACCCCGATGAACTTTATATGTATCGTCAACCCCCGAAGTCCTTAAGTTGTAACAATGACCCGGGAACCTCTAAACCACCAGGTTTTTCTAAACCAATGTGGACAACGACGGCTCGTATTAGGGGAACATCATATATCCCTAGAAACTTGGCAAAACGAACCAAAACCGAAGAAGAAGAAACGAGCGAGTCGGAATAAGATAGTTGTATTCGTGTGGTGTAATATATGTAATATAGTGTTCTTATGCTTTATGATATATGTAAAAATTGCTTGTATTAATAAGTATTTTTTTTATGAAACTAACTCTTGTCTATTTTACAGTTTAAAAACACAAAATGGATAGACAACCCAATATTTTAAGAGACCTACCCGGAGACATGATTGATGAAATCTTGTCTAGAGTCGGCCAGAATTCTTCGGCACAACTATTTAAGGCGAGATCAGTTTCTAAGACATTCGAAGAACGTTCCAAGAATGTCTTGGTTTATAAGAGACTTTCGTTTGAAAGATGGGGGATATCACATTGGGAAACCCATAAGTTACGATGTGTTTACTTTGACGCATATATTGCGGGGAACCCAAATGCTATTTTACGCAACGGGTTAAGAAATTATTTTGACTCAATATATCCGAATATTGGACTTCGTGATTTAGAAAAAGCGGCTAACATGCAACATAAAGAAGCATGTTATGCTTACGGATTAGTAATGTTCGCTTCTCACCAAAGTGAGAACAAGAACATCGGGCTACAACTATTAAACAAAACGTTTCCACAAGTGACGGAGTCGGTAATTGGGGTAAGAAATGAGGTTTTTAGATTATTACGGGACTGTTGGACATTACGTAACCCTCGTCCCTTTGATGATGTTACAACACGCTGTCTTATCAACGGCCATAACGGTTATGTTGCACAAGACCAAGGATGGGAAGTAGTCCTAGTAAAACCAGAATGCATGACTTGTTTCTGGACGTATGAATTACGTGTCTTTATTGCCTTTGCCGAACGACTTGTGTACTAGCTAGAATTGTCTTCACAACTATCTTGTATCAAAGTTATTGTGTGCTATATTTCATGCTTTATGTAAAATAAGCGGTATTGTAAGTTTGTAAAATATTGTATAAAAGTTTGAACGCGAAATATTATTACAATCAGTTTTTCATATAGAATTGTAGTAGTTGAATTGTATATTAGCTACTAAGTATGAACTTAACGGGTAGGTACTACCCGAATTTAAATTTATAAAACGCTAATATGAAGAAAAAGCTTTTATAAATGAGTTCATATTATGCTACGAAATACTATTAACTACTCTTAATATTCTGTATGATTAACTTGTTCCATTTAACTATTTTGAAGGAAATGGCACCGACTACTCGACACACCGTGAATATGAATGAAGAGGAATTCCGTACTTTTCTAGCTTCAAACATAGCCGCAGTACAGGCTGCGCTACATACCAACAATAACCTTGGATCTAGCAGTACAGGAAATCGTGTAGGATGCACCTACAAAGAATTCACTGCCTGCAAACCTTTGGAATTTGATGGAACCGAAGGACCGATCGGATTGAAACAGTGGACCGAGAAGGTTGAATCGGTGTTTGCCATAAGTAAGTGTACTGAAGAGGACAAAGTGAAGTACGCTATGCATACCTTCACAGGTTCTGCGTTAACATGGTGGAATACCTATCTAGAGCAAGTGGGACAAGATGATGCGTACGCACTACCGTGGTCAGCATTCAAGCACTTGATGAACGAGAAGTACCGTCCCAGAACCGAGGTCAATAAGCTCAAGACAGAACTTAGAGGGTTACGAACCCAAGGATTTGATATTACCACGTACGAAAGACGATTCACAGAATTGTGCCTATTGTGTCCGGGAGCATTCGAAGATGAGGAAGAGAAGATCGACGCGTTTGTGAAAGGATTACCGGAAAGAATCCAAGAAGATATAAGTTCACACGAGCCCGCCTCCATACAACAGGCATGTAGAATGGCTCACAAACTAGTGAACCAGATTGAAGAAAGAATTAAAGAACAGACTGCTGAAGAGGCCAATGTGAAGCAAGTCAAAAGAAAGTGGGAGGAAAACGGTGATAAGAATCACCAATACAACAACAACAGCAATTACAACAATAATCGCAACAATTATCCCAACAATCGCAACATCAATCGCAACTACAACAAACGGCCCAACAACAACAACAACAACAACAACAACAACAACAACAACAGCAACTACAACAATCATCCCAACAACAATAATAACCGCAACAACAACAACAATCAGAAGCAACTATGCCAAAGGTGTGAAAAGAATCACTCGGGGTTCTGCACCAAATTTTGCAACAAGTGTAAGAGAAATGGTCATAGCGCGGCGAAGTGTGAGGTCTACGGACCAGGGGTTAATAGAACGAAAGGAACAAATGGTGTCGGAACGAGTAATGGCGGAGCAAGTAGTGTCGGAGCAAGTTATGCCAATGTAGTTTGTTATAAATGTGGAAAACCAGGCCACATTATTAGAAATTGCCCGAACCAGGAGAACACGAATGGACAAGGCCGTGGAAGAGTTTTCAATATTAATGCGATAGAGGCACAGGAAGACCCGGAGCTTGTTACGGGTACGTTTCTTATTGACAATAAATCTGCTTACGTTTTATTTGATTCGGGTGCGGATAGAAGCTATATGAGTAGAGATTTTTGTGCTAAATTAAGTTGTCCATTGACGCCTTTGGATAGTAAATTTTTACTCGAATTATCAAATGGTAAATTAATTTCAGCAGATAATATATGTCGGAATCGAGAAATTAAACTGGTTAGCGAAACATTTAAGATTGATTTGATACCAGTAGAGTTAGGGAGTTTTGATGTGATAATCGGTATGGACTGGTTGAAAGAAGTGAAAGCGGAGATCGTTTGTTACAAAAATGCAATTCGCATTATACGAGAAAAAGGAAAACCCTTAATGGTGTACGGAGAAAAGGGCAACACGAAGCTACATCTTATTAGTAATTTGAAGGCACAAAAACTAATAAGAAAAGGTTGCTATGCTGTTCTAGCACACGTCGAGAAAGTACAAACTGAAGAAAAGAGCATCAATGATGTTCCCATTGCAAAAGAATTTCCCGATGTATTTCCGAAAGAATTACCGGGATTACCCCCACATCGATCCGTTGAATTTCAAATAGATCTTGTACCAGGAGCTGCACCAATAGCTCGTGCTCCTTACAGACTCGCACCCAGCGAGATGAAAGAACTACAAAGCCAATTACAAGAACTTTTAGAGCGTGGTTTCATTCGACCAAGCACATCACCGTGGGGAGCTCCTGTTTTGTTTGTCAAGAAGAAAGATGGTACATTCAGGTTGTGTATCGACTACCGAGAGTTGAACAAACTTACCATCAAGAACCGCTACCCACTACCGAGAATCGACGACTTATTTGATCAACTACAAGGCTCGTCTGTTTATTCAAAGATTGACTTACGTTCCGGGTATCATCAAATGCGGGTGAAAGAAGATGATATTCCAAAGACTGCTTTCGGAACACGTTACGGTCATTACGAGTTTATGGTCATGCCGTTTGGTTTAACTAATGCACCAGCTGTGTTCATGGACCTTATGAACCGAGTGTGTGGACCATACCTTGACAAGTTTGTCATTGTTTTCATTGATGACATACTTATTTACTCAAAGAATGACCAAGAACACGGTGAACATTTGAGAAAGGTGTTAGAAGTATTGAGGAAGGAAGAATTGTACGCTAAGTTTTCAAAGTGTGCATTTTGGTTGGAAGAAGTTCAATTCCTCGGTCACATAGTGAACAAAGAAGGTATTAAGGTGGATCCAGCAAAGATAGAAACTGTTGAAAAGTGGGAAACCCCGAAAACTCCGAAACACATACGCCAGTTTTTAGGACTAGCTGGTTACTACAGAAGGTTCATCCAAGACTTTTCCAGAATAGCAAAACCCTTGACTGCATTAACGCATAAAGGGAAGAAATTTGAATGGAATGATGAACAAGAGAAAGCGTTTCAGTTATTGAAGAAAAAGCTAACTACGGCACCTATATTGTCATTGCCTGAAGGGAATGATGATTTTGTGATTTATTGTGATGCATCAAAGCAAGGTCTCGGTTGTGTATTAATGCAACGAACGAAGGTGATTGCTTATGCGTCTAGACAATTGAAGATTCACGAACAAAATTATACGACGCATGATTTAGAATTAGGCGCGGTTGTTTTTGCATTAAAGACTTGGAGGCACTACTTATATGGGGTCAAAAGTATTATATATACCGACCACAAAAGTCTTCAACACATATTTAATCAGAAACAACTGAATATGAGGCAGCGTAGGTGGATTGAATTATTGAATGATTACGACTTTGAGATTCGTTACCACCCGGGGAAGGCAAATGTGGTAGCCGATGCCTTGAGCAGGAAGGACAGAGAACCCATTCGAGTAAAATCTATGAATATAATGATTCATAATAACATTACTACTCAAATAAAGGAGGCGCAACAAGGAGTTTTAAAAGAGGGAAATTTAAAGGATGAAATACCCAAAGGATCGGAGAAGCATCTTAATATTCGGGAAGACGGAACCCGGTATAGGGCTGAAAGGATTTGGGTACCAAAATTTGGAGATATGAGAGAAATGGTACTTAGAGAAGCTCATAAAACCAGATACTCAATACATCCTGGAACGGGGAAGATGTACAAGGATCTCAAGAAACATTTTTGGTGGCCGGGTATGAAAGCCGATGTTGCTAAATACGTAGGAGAATGTTTGACGTGTTCTAAGGTCAAAGCTGAGCATCAGAAACCATCAGGTCTACTTCAACAACCCGAAATCCCTGAATGGAAATGGGAAAACATTACCATGGATTTCATCACTAAATTGCCAAGGACTGCAAGTGGTTTTGATACTATTTGGGTAATAGTTGATCGTCTCACCAAATCAGCACACTTCCTACCAATAAGAGAAGATGACAAGATGGAGAAGTTAGCACGACTGTATTTGAAGGAAGTCGTCTCCAGACATGGAATACCAATCTCTATTATCTCTGATAGGGATGGCAGATTTATTTCAAGATTCTGGCAGACATTACAGCAAGCATTAGGAACTCGTCTAGACATGAGTACTGCCTATCATCCACAAACTGATGGGCAGAGCGAAAGGACGATACAAACGCTTGAAGACATGCTACGAGCATGTGTTATTGATTTCGGAAACAGTTGGGATCGACATCTACCGTTAGCAGAATTTTCCTACAACAACAGCTACCATTCAAGCATTGAGATGGCGCCGTTTGAAGCACTTTATGGTAGAAAGTGCAGGTCTCCGATTTGTTGGAGTGAAGTGGGGGATAGACAGATTACGGGTCCGGAGATTATACAAGAAACTACCGAGAAGATCATCCAAATTCAACAACGGTTGAAAACCGCCCAAAGTCGACAAAAGAGCTACGCTGACATTAAAAGAAAAGATATAGAATTTGAAATTGGAGAGATGGTCATGCTTAAAGTTTCACCTTGGAAAGGCGTTGTTCGATTTGGTAAACGAGGGAAATTAAATCCAAGGTATATTGGACCATTCAAGATTATTGATCGTGTCGGACCAGTAGCTTACCGACTTGAGTTACCTCAACAACTCGCGGCTGTACATAACACTTTCCACGTCTCGAATTTGAAGAAATGTTTTGCTAAAGAAGATCTCACTATTCCGTTAGATGAAATCCAAATCAACGAAAAACTCCAATTCATCGAAGAACCCGTCGAAATAATGGATCGTGAGGTTAAAAGACTTAAGCAAAACAAGATACCAATTGTTAAGGTTCGATGGAATGCTCGTAGAGGACCCGAGTTCACCTGGGAGCGTGAAGATCAGATGAAGAAGAAATACCCGCATCTATTTCCAGAAGATTCGTCAACACCTTCAACAGCTTAAAATTTCGGGACGAAATTTATTTAACGGGTAGGTACTGTAGTGACCCGAACTTTTCCATGTTTATATATATTAATTGAGATTGATGTTTACATGATTAAATGTTTCCAACATGTTAAGCAATCAAACTTGTTAAGACTTGATTAATTGAAATAGGTTTCATATAGACAATTGACCACCCAAGTTGACAGGTGATTCACGAACGTTAAAACTTGTAAAAAAACTATATGATGACATATATATGGTTAAATATATAGTTAACATGATATTATGATAAATAAACATATCATTAATTATATTAACAATGAACTACATATGTAAAAACAAGACTACTAACTTAATGATTTTGAAACGAGACATATATGTAACGTTTATCGTTGTAAAGACATTTAATGTATATATATCATATTAAGAGATATTCGTACATCATAATATCATGATAATATAATAATTTAAAATCTCTTTTGATATTATAAACATTGGGTTAACAACATTTAACAAGATCGTTAACCTAAAGGTTTCAAAACAACACTTACATGTAACGACTAACGATGACTTAACGACTCAGTTAAAATGTATATACATGTAGTGTTTTAATATGTATTTATACACTTTTGAAAGACTTCAATACACTTATCAAAATACTTCTACTTAACAAAAATGCTTACAATTACATTCTCGTTCAGTTTCATCAACAATTCTACTCGTATGCACCCGTATTCGTACTCGTACAATACACAGCTTTTAGATGTATGTACTATTGGTATATACACTCCAATGATCAGCTCTTAGCAGCCCATGTGAGTCACCTAACACATGTGGGAACCATCATTTGGCAACTAGCATGAAATATCTCATAAGATTACAAAAATATGAGTAATCATTCATGACTTATTTACATGAAAACAAAATTACATATCCTTTATATCTAATCCATACACCAACGACCAAAAACACCTACAAACACTTTCATTCTTCAATTTTCTTCATCTAATTGAACTCTCTCAAGTTCTATCTTCAAGTTCTAAGTGTTCTTCATAAATTCCAAAAGTTCTAGTTTCATAAAATCAAGAATACTTTCAAGTTTGCTAGCTCACTTCCAATCTTGTAAGGTAATCATCCAACCTCAAGAAATCTTTGTTTCTTACAGTAGGTTATCATTCTAATACAAGGTAATAATCATATTCAAACTTTGGTTCAATTTCTATAACTATAACAATCTTATTTCAAGTGATGATCTTACTTGAACTTGTTTTCGTGTCATGATTTTGCTTCAAGAACTTTGAGCCATCCAAGGATCCATTGAAGCTAGATCCATTTTTCTCTTTTCCAGTAGGTTCATCCAAGGAACTTAAGGTAGTAATGATGTTCATAACATCATTCGATTCATACATATAAAGCTATCTTATTCGAAGGTTTAAACTTGTAATCACTAGAACATAGTTTAGTTAATTCTAAACTTGTTCGCAAACAAAAGTTAATCCTTCTAACTTGACTTTTAAAATCAACTAAACACATGTTCTATATCTATATGATATGCTAACTTAATGATTTAAAACCTGGAAACACGAAAAACACCGTAAAACCGGATTTACGCCGTCGTAGTAACACCGCGGGCTGTTTTGGGTTAGTTAATTAAAAACTATGATAAACTTTGATTTAAAAGTTGTTATTCTGAGAAAATGATTTTTATTATGAACATGAAACTATATCCAAAAATTATGGTTAAACTCAAAGTGGAAGTATGTTTTCTAAAATGGTCATCTAGACGTCGTTCTTTCGACTGAAATGACTACCTTTACAAAAACGACTTGTAACTTATTTTTCCGACTAGAAACCTATACTTTTTTTGTTTAGATTCATAAAATAGAGTTCAATATGAAACCATAGCAATTTGATTCACTCAAAACGGATTTAAAATGAAGAAGTTATGGGTAAAACAAGATTGGATAATTTTTCTCATTTTAGCTACGTGAAAATTGGTAACAAATCTATTCCAACCATAACTTAATGAACTTGTATTATATATTATGTAATCTTGAGATACCATAGACACGTATACAATGTTTCGACCTATCATGTCGACACATCTATATATATTTCGGAACAACCATAGACACTCTATATGTGAATGTTGGAGTTAGCTATACAGGGTTGAGGTTGATTCCAAAATATATATAGTTTGAGTTGTGATCAATACTGAGATACGTATACACTGGGTCGTGGATTGATTCAAGATAATATTTATCGATTTATTTCTGTACATCTAACTGTGGACAACTAGTTGTAGGTTACTAACGAGGACAGCTGACTTAATAAACTTAAAACATCAAAATATATTAAAAGTGTTGTAAATATATTTTGAACATACTTTGATATATATGTATATATTGTTATAGGTTCGTGAATCAACCAGTGGCCAAGTCTTACTTCCCGACGAAGTAAAAATCTGTGAAAGTGAGTTATAGTCCCACTTTTAAAATCTAATATTTTTGGGATGAGAATACATGCAGGTTTTATAAATGATTTACAAAATAGACACAAGTACGTGAAACTACATTCTATGGTTGAATTATCGAAATCGAATATGCCCCTTTTTATTAAGTCTGGTAATCTAAGAATTAGGGAACAGATACCCTAATTGACGCGAATCCTAAAGATAGATCTATTGGGCCTAACAAACCCCATCCAAAGTACCGGATGCTTTAGTACTTCGAAATTTATATCATATCCGAAGGGTGTCCCGGAATGATGGGGATATTCTTATATATGCATCTTGTTATTGTCGGTTACCAGGTGTTCACCATATGAATGATTTTTATCTCTATGTATGGGATGTGTATTGAAATATGAAATCTTGTGGTCTATTGTTACGATTTGATATATATAGGTTAAACCTATAACTCACCAACATTTTTGTTGACGTTTTAAGCATGTTTATTCTCAGGTGAATATTAAGAGCTTCCGCTGTTGCATACTAAAATAAGGACAAGATTTGGAGTCCATGTTTGTATGATATTGTGTAAAAACTGCATTCAAGAAACTGATTTCGATGTAACATATTTGTATTGTAAACCATTATGTAATGGTCATGTGTAAACAGGATATTTTAGATTATCATTATTTGATAATCTACGTAAAGCTTTTTAAACCTTTATTTATGAAATAAAGGTTATGGTTTGTTTTAAAAATGAATGCAGTCTTTGAAAAACGTCTCATATAGAGGTCAAAACCTCGCAACGAAATCAATTAATATGGAACGTTTTTAATCAATAAGAACGGGACATTTCACATACGTCCAGAAACAAGTCATGCATTCTGGTTTTACTAGGACTACTTCCCATCCTTGGTCTTGTGCAACATAACCGTTATGGCCGTTGATAAGGCAGCGTGTTGTAACGTCATCAAAGGGACGAGGGTTACGTAATGTCCAACAGTCCCGTAATAATCTAAAAACCTCATTTCTTACCCCAATTACCGACTCCGTCACTTGTGGAAACGTTTTGTTTAATAGTTGTAGCCCGATGTTCTTGTTCTCACTTTGGTGAGAAGCGAACATTACTAATCCGTAAGCATAACATGCTTCTTTATGTTGCATGTTAGCCGCTTTTTCTAAATCACGAAGTCCAATATTCGGATATATTGAGTCAAAATAATTTCTTAACCCGTTGCGTAAAATAGCATTTGGGTTCCCCGCAATATATGCGTCAAAGTAAACACATCGTAACTTATGGGTTTCCCAATGTGATATCCCCCATCTTTCAAACGAAAGTCTCTTATAAACCAAGACATTCTTGGAACGTTCTTCGAATGTCTTACAAACTGATCTCGCCTTAAATAGTTGTGCCGAGGAATTCTGGCCGACTCTAGACAAGATTTCATCAATCATGTCTCCGGGTAGGTCTCTTAAAATATTGGGTTGTCTATCCATTTTGTGTTTTTAAACTGTAAAATAGACAAGAGTTAGATTCATAAAAAAATACTTATTAATACAAGCAATTTTTACATATATCATAAAGCATAAGAACACTATATTACATATATTACACCACACGAATACAACTATCTTATTCCGACTCGCTCGTTTCTTCTTCTTCGGTTTTGGTTCGTTTTGCCAAGTTTCTAGGGATATATGATGTTCCCCTAATACGAGCCGTCGTTGTCCACATTGGTTTAGAAAAACCTGGTGGTTTAGAGGTTCCCGGATCATTGTTACAACTTAAGGACTTCGGGGGTTGACGATACATATAAAGTTCATCGGGGTTGGAATTAGATTTCTCTATTTTTATGCCCTTTCCCTTATTATTTTCTTTTGCCTTTTTAAATTCAGTTGGGGTAATTTCTATAACATCATCGGAATTCTCGTCGGAATCCGATTCATCGGAGAATTGGTAATCCTCCCAATATTTTGCTTCCTTGGCGGAAACACCATTGACCATAATTAACTTTGGTCGGTTGGTTGAGGATTTTCTTTTACTTAACCGTTTTATTATTTCCCCCACCGGTTCTATTTCTTCATCCGGTTCCGATTCTTCTTCCGGATCCGACTCTTCTTCCGGATCCGACTCTTCTTCCGGTTCCTCTTCGGGAACTTGTGAATCAGTCCACAAATCATTCCAATTTACATTTGACTCTTCATTATTATTAGGTGAGTCAATGGGACTTGTTCTAGAGGTAGACATCTATCACATAATATCAAACACGTTAAGAGATTAATATATCACATAATATTCATATGTTAAAAATATATAGTTTCCAACAAAAATGTTAAGCAATCATTTTTAAAGAAAACACGGTCGAAGTCCAGACTCACTAATGTATCCTAACAAACTCGATAAGACACACTAATGCAAATTTTCTGGTTCTCTAAGACCAACGCTCTGATACCAACTGAAATGTCCCGTTCTTATTGATTAAAAACGTTCCATATTAATTGATTTCGTTGCGAGGTTTTGACCTCTATATGAGACGTTTTTCAAAGACTGCATTCATTTTTAAAACAAACCATAACCTTTATTTCCTAAATAAAGGTTTAAAAAGCTTTACGTAGATTATCAAATAATGATAATCTAAAATATCCTGACGACCATTACATAATGTAACGACCCGGAAATTTCCGACCAAATTTAAACTCTAATCTCTATATGGTTCCGACACGATAAGCAAAAACCCTAAAGTTGACCCGCACTTTTTCGATCGTTCTATACTTATAAGATTAATATTTACATAAATTAAACCTTACCAACATGATAAGCAATCCAAATTGTTGAGACTTATGTTTTCGAAAAGAGTTTTACACAACGTTTGACCGTCTAGTTTGACCGATGATATCACGAACTATATAACATATGATAATTATACGTTTGTGTATATATATGTATATATACATATTTAACATGGTTTATGGATGTTTTAATATCTCATTTTGTATTAATAACAATAAGTTATAAGTATATTTTGAAACTACTAACTTAAGTTTTCAAAACAATAACCATACATAACGTTATTTGATATAAATACTTATGACTTATAATGTTTATACATATAACGTATAAGTAATGTATTTAATCACTTTTAAGGACTTAAATACATAAAACAATATAAGTATATTCACAAAAGATAGCTATATTTGAATCCTCGTTCCGTTTTCTCAAAGATTTCTACACGTATATTTAGGGTATATGTACCCGTATCATACGCAGCTTCTAGATGTATTTACTATTGGTATATACCAATAAAAATCTGCTCCTTAGCAGCCTTAAATGATTAAGAAACATGTGGAACCAACCATTTGTCAAGTAGCATGAATTATTTAGCAAGAAAACAAAGTTAGGTATCATTTTTTTCTTTATATACTAAAAACGTTTTTATGCATGCACACCATTTCTTCACCCCATTTTCTCATACTTACACTCCCATTTCTCTCTCAAAATACTCTTAACTTCATACTTGATCATCTACAAGCATTTTCCCCATCATTTAGCTTCAAAAACCTTACTTAATCACCATAAGAAAACCATACAAAAACACTTCAAGAAATCCTTCCAAGAACACAAACTTACTTCCAATCTTTCATCCACTTCCATCACCCTTTTGGTTCTAGGTTCTTACTCCTCTTTTACAGCAACCTTGTCCAAGGAACTTGAGGTAGTAACTATGTTCATAACCTTATTCGATTCATATATATATAGCTATCTTATTTTGTGGTATAAAATTTTAACAACAAGAACATAGTTTGAAAGTTTTCAAACTTGTTTGCAAACTAAATAGATCCTTCTAACTTAACTTTTAAAATACTTCAAGACCTGTAATATAACTTAATTATATGCTAATTTAACAAGGTAAAACTTGGTTTTTCAAAGAATACCTTAAAAACTGTTTTTACGACGTCGGAGTGCAACCGGGGACTGTTTTGGGTTGGATAATTAAAAACCATCTTAAACTTTGAATTGGAGGTTTATTTTCTGGAAAAATGATTTTTACTATAAATATGTTAACACATAAAAATTTCATGATTTAATTCAAAGTATAGGTATTTATAGAAAAATGGTCATTAAATGATATTTTTGTAACAAAAATGTTTAACTTCATAAGTTTCACTAAATTTTCACCTATGCCGTGTGATATTGAATACATACTAAGGTATTTACAGTTCATAGTCTTAAAGAGGGACTCGATCCAAGGAGATGGCAAGTTGAATCAACAAAAACGGAGTTGTAACGAAGAAACTATGACCGAAACAAAATCGGATATCCAAGACTAGTTTAGCCACGAAAATAATTGGGAGAAATTAAATAAATCACATCTTTCTAAGATAACATGATATTTTATATATATGTACTCATAATTCAATTTTATATGGTTCAGGATCACCCGTAAACAATACGAGAAGATTAATCATAAGATCCCATGATTGTACGCAACACGTCATTTGACAACACCGGTACTTTATGTACGCAACACGTCATTTGACAACACCGGTACCGTGGGTCAAGATTAATCTCGACCAATACATATACGATGGGGGTTTTATTCATTTCATTGGGGGTTTATTAAACACCTAAAAATGAACCATTAAAATTGAATTACTAACATCGGACTGCTAACTACGGACTAAGGAATTATTAAAAGTATTAAAAGTATAACAAGTATATATATATATATGTGACGATTGTTTAAAAACGAAAATATATTGATATATTATATATGGATAGGTTCGTGATATCAACCGGAAGACCAAGTCAAAATATTTATATCTTCAAGACAACAGTGAGTATATAGTCCCACTTTTAAACTCTAAATATTTCGGGATGAGAATACATGTATTTTATGTTTTACGATATGGACACAAGTAACTGAAAAATATATTCTACGTTGAGTTGTACCACTGGCATACTTCCCTGTAGCTTGGTAACTAATATTTACAGCGGTATTGTAAACGCGAATCCTGTTGATAGATCTATCGGGCCTGACAACCCCAACCGGACTGGACGACCAGTATTCAACGGTTGCACAGTACTTCGTTTTGTGACTACACTTGGTACGGTGTAGTAAGATTTCATATTAAAGGGAATATGCGACGTGATTGAATGTTAAGTATGGTTACCAAGTGCTCAACCACTTAGAATATTTTTATGAAAATGTTTATATATGAAATCTTGTGGTCTATATATATATATATCGCTGCCGGCATTAAACCTATATCTCACCAACTTTATGTTGACATTTTAAAGCATGTTATTCTCAGGTATGAATTAAGTCTTCCGCTGTGCATTAGCTCGTACTAAGGATACTACTTGAGGCTATTAAGGACTTATATCATAAGGCGTTGCATTCGAGTCATTGAAGTTCATAGAGACTATTATTAAGTAAATGGCGGTTTAGATCATTTGAATATTATGAAATGTCAGGCGATTATGTCAATTCTGGATGTAACTATAGATTGCCTTTTAAGAATAAATGCAACATTTGTAAGATGTATCATATAGAGGGCAAGTACCTCGCAATGTTATCAACTATTGTAATTCGTTTGTAATCAATATGGACAACGTCCGGATGATTAGTTTCGGATCCTTTCAGTTGGTATCAGAGCGTTGGTCTTAACGAACCAGGCCTTGCATTAGTGTGTCTAACTAGTAGTTGTTAGGATACATTAAGTGAGTCTGGACTTTGACCATGTCTGCCTGTCAAAAGTTTTGCTTATCAATCCTAGTCGGAAATCATCTGCTTATCATCCTTAGGGAACTGCCTGCTTATCATTCTTAAGTCTAGACACGTCTTACTGCATTTAGTGCATCGATAGTGTATAGACAAAATTTATATCCTAGCGTATCTGTTACTATAGACATTGCCTGACGTATTTCAAAGATTCTCCGTGATTCATGGGATTTTGATATTATATATACATATGTAAATTATGTATTGAAGAGTACCAAACCCAACTCCTATAATCTATTCCAAACCAAAAATTCATTTCTCCGACCATACAAGATGGATTCTTCATCCAGCTCAAATTCCTCCGACTTCGATAGCTTCGCCGATATGGATTTCCATTCGAGCTCCGAGAACAGCGTTACCGGAATGGATCAACCAATTTCCCATCATCTATTCTGGATGAATTGGGGATGGGTTCGTAATATACTAAATTTCTGGAGGCAAGAAGAAGGTGATCCATTCCATCCACCAAATTGTCCTCTTAACGATGAACCTGAAGCACTTACCGGCGAACCTATTCGAAACACCATTTTCTCGCTCATTTCTAGAGTATCTCGTCATGACTACATACTATCCCATATTTCGAATCTTGTTCATTCGCTCGTTCCAACTGTCAATCATCCCGGTATAATAGAAGAAGTCAACGAGCTTCGCGCTCGGGTAGTGGCTTTAGAAAATACGGTGCGAAGGTTACAAACACCAGCAGCAGCACCAGCAGCATAATCTGTATCACTATCAACAACGCCGACAGTACTCTTGTCACCCCCAAAATCTCAACATCACAAACTGTATCTCGGATATCAACACCACATACCTCAAAAACCTCATCGGAACTTCGAGTATGACCTTCGTTCTATATATCGTTCTACATCGATTATCTTCGCTTTACGTATCGTTTTACCTCATTTATCTTCGTTCGACCTGGCAATTATGTAATCTCTAATGCTTTAGAAGTTATGTAATCTAGTATTAACGATAAATCAAATGAGTTTAATACTTCATTGACTCATTGAATCTATGATTACATCTGAAGAAAATATATATGCAAGTATATTTTTATAAAGATTGTAATTAAAAATTCTTTCGTACAAACTGTTAATGATGAAAATATTTTAACGGGTGGGTAGTACCCGAGGAATATTTAGAATTCACATTAATAAGTTACGTTGTACATTCTCTAAATCTGATTCAACGGTCATTTACTATCCTACTTACAACTACCGATATACGTATCCGTTCACCACAGAATAACCATTTCTATTCAAATTTCATATTTGGATTTTGATCTATCATAATCCAACAAGTGGCATAATGAAGAAAACATTGGACAAAAATAAAAAGTGTTAGAAACAAACGAATTAATTAATTGAAATTGTGATAGGATTTCACGCTAACTGTTCCGGCTAACTGTTCCCAGTTAACTGATTAACATTTAATTTATCGCAATTTACATTCTCGCAATTTTATTTATCATCATTTAATTTCTGTTATTTACTTTTACGCACTTTAAATAACGGGACACGTATGCAAGGTTTCGACTTATCATATCGACCCATCTATATATATATTTCGGAACAACCGTAGACACTCTATATGTGAAGGCGGGAGTTGGCTATACAGGGTCGGAGTTGATTTCAAAATATATATATATACTTTGAGTTGTGATCGACACCGAGACCGGTATACGGGTCACGATACGTATTATTTAATTCGAATATTATATATTAAATTATATATGAATCATTGAACCATCGGACTATTGGACTGCTAACTTTGGACAATTAAAATGAATTAAATTAAAATATTGATTATAACATATGAAACTAAATAATTCTTCAAGTTTGCCACTTGATTTCATCCTAAACCTCATTTGTACTTCGACAATTATAATCCTCGTTCAAATCTTTTCATGATTCTTGAAAACACTTCAATCGAGAAGTTGAACCAGCCGCACCTCGTTTATGGAAGAAAGATTTATGCATACAGTTATACACCTGAAACTTTCAAAACCGAAGTTATCGTTAAAACTTATCCGCGTCAAATTCCTTATCATTCATTGGCAAAAACAACCTTACATTTCTCTTTTCAATTTAAGTCAATTTTGTCACAGCTCTACTTTAATTTCTCAGTAGGACCACTCTTATTATAACCTCGATATATATACCTTGTCCTTTCACCATTGTTACCGGAGAACCTTTCATATTCCACGACATCATGTACCAGCAGCTTGTCATCTTTTTGGCAGAATCCGCAATTAGTATTTTAAAAATCTCGCAAAACTTCTCAGTCATACCTATAACGTCTATTCCTAAGGATTTCATACTCCGAAGGTGAAGTTTCTGAAAAATACCCTGAATTATGAAGTAGTTCTTTAAATGCTGATGAAGCAGCGAAAATTGTAAACGATTTTAAACAGTCAAAAGTTTGATGATGAAGCACAGTGTGTCGATAAAACTCAGAAAAAGAGAAGAGTTGGAACTGGAAAACGGTTTGAGCAAAGTATGAAAGAGGTTGTGGATAAATAACAAGAACTGAATCTGCTTTCAAAGGATTCAAACGATTCAGTGCCTGCTGAAACCATTAGTAAAAACCCTACCCCTTATTCTAAACCTCTCCCGATGATATTCTTCATCATCATCTTATCTTAGATATTATAAGATATCTTCATATCTTCCGTTATACATATTCTCCATATTTCTGGAGATATTTTCACAACTACTCTTATCTGAGAATATTTATCTCTCCGTAATATCTGCATTACAACATAAAAGAAACTGTGTCAATTTCTAAATTTTGAAACCTCCAAGTTTAAAATATGAATGTTTTAAAGTAGTGTTGGGAACTGATGCATGAATTAGTATAATATAATGAAACTTGATCAACTTCATTATATTACAGTAAGTCATGTTAAGTTTCTAATGGAATGTGATGATTCACAGTACCGTCATCATGTGCCATGTTACACGGCTCTTACCTTCTATCAAGTCTCCAAACATATTAGAACGTATCACCTTGATAGTTCTATTTTTTCGAAATATTCGAGTAATTTAACGAATCAAGATCGTGCCATTACAATTTCATTCTAAAACCAATAGCTAGGTTCATTCAAAATTTCCTACCTACGAATTTCGGACCATTGTTCGCTTGGCTCGAGGACGGGAAGAAGAAATGAAGGGACAAAACCTCAGAATAGAAATAGGAACATAAACCACATCAAATAAGAGAGAGCATTAACTGTGGATGACAATGATTTTAAGGGACGGGAGTAGGAACATCGAAATATAAGGGAAGGTATAAAACCTAACAACAACCCCGAAACTACAAACCGTGCATATCAATACGTATTGCAACGTAAAGGCACGGGAGAATTAAAAACATTATAATTCCAAGGAAAGGATAAAAGAGAATAGATTCTTCTGGTGATAGATGAAAAAGAAGAATGAAAGATATGAAAGTTAGAAATATAACAAGGGTTAGAATGGGATGGAGCATATTAGCGAATGTCTTAAAGTAGGAACTAAAGAGAAAGAATAGAAGATGTGGGAAGAAAGAAAGGGAAGGAGGTAAATTTATAGTGAAATATTCGACAAAGAAATCAAAACAGATTGCCGCGTTAAATCAAAGAAGATCCTGATCGCCGCAAAACTAAATCTTATTACATAAGATTTTCTTTAAAAACCTTAAATCCCGGAAATCGATCATAATCACGTCATCGGTTACAACAATTCTATATTTACTCATTTCACTCTTTTGTGATAGCTTCGCTCGTGCGTCTCACATAACCAAATTGTTTTATCTAAATCTTTCAATAATGATAAAATTTCATTATTACCTCATATTCGTCATGAAAACATTCCTATTGTTATTTATGACAACCTCTACCAAATTTCGAGGACGAAATTTCTTTAACGGATGGGTACTGTAACGACCCGGAAATTTCCGACCAAATTTAAACTCTAATCTCTATATGGTTCCGACACGATAAGCAAAAACCCTAAAGTTGACCCGCACTTTTTCGATCGTTCTATACTTATAAGATTAATATTTACATAAATTAAACCTTACCAACATGATAAGCAATCCAAATTGTTGAGACTTATGTTTTCGAAAAGAGTTTTACACAACGTTTGACCGTCTAGTTTGACCGATGATATCACGAACTATATAACATATGATAATTATACGTTTGTGTATATATATGTATATATACATATTTAACATGGTTTATGGATGTTTTAATATCTCATTTTGTATTAATAACAATAAGTTATAAGTATATTTTGAAACTACTAACTTAAGTTTTCAAAACAATAACCATACATAACGTTATTTGATATAAATACTTATGACTTATAATGTTTATACATATAACGTATAAGTAATGTATTTAATCACTTTTAAGGACTTAAATACATAAAACAATATAAGTATATTCACAAAAGATAGCTATATTTGAATCCTCGTTCCGTTTTCTCAAAGATTTCTACACGTATATTTAGGGTATATGTACCCGTATCATACGCAGCTTCTAGATGTATTTACTATTGGTATATACCAATAAAAATCTGCTCCTTAGCAGCCTTAAATGATTAAGAAACATGTGGAACCAACCATTTGTCAAGTAGCATGAATTATTTAGCAAGAAAACAAAGTTAGGTATCATTTTTTTCTTTATATACTAAAAACGTTTTTATGCATGCACACCATTTCTTCACCCCATTTTCTCATACTTACACTCCCATTTCTCTCTCAAAATACTCTTAACTTCATACTTGATCATCTACAAGCATTTTCCCCATCATTTAGCTTCAAAAACCTTACTTAATCACCATAAGAAAACCATACAAAAACACTTCAAGAAATCCTTCCAAGAACACAAACTTACTTCCAATCTTTCATCCACTTCCATCACCCTTTTGGTTCTAGGTTCTTACTCCTCTTTTACAGCAACCTTGTCCAAGGAACTTGAGGTAGTAACTATGTTCATAACCTTATTCGATTCATATATATATAGCTATCTTATTTTGTGGTATAAAATTTTAACAACAAGAACATAGTTTGAAAGTTTTCAAACTTGTTTGCAAACTAAATAGATCCTTCTAACTTAACTTTTAAAATACTTCAAGACCTGTAATATAACTTAATTATATGCTAATTTAACAAGGTAAAACTTGGTTTTTCAAAGAATACCTTAAAAACTGTTTTTACGACGTCGGAGTGCAACCGGGGACTGTTTTGGGTTGGATAATTAAAAACCATCTTAAACTTTGAATTGGAGGTTTATTTTCTGGAAAAATGATTTTTACTATAAATATGTTAACACATAAAAATTTCATGATTTAATTCAAAGTATAGGTATTTTTAGAAAAATGGTCATTAAATGATATTTTTGTAACAAAAATGTTTAACTTCATAAGTTTCACTAAATTTTCACCTATGCCGTGTGATTTTGAATACATACTAAGGTATTTACAGTTCATAGTCTTAAAGAGGGACTCGATCCAAGGAGATGGCAAGTTGAATCAACAAAAACGGAGTTGTAACGAAGAAACTATGACCGAAACAAAATCGGATATCCAAGACTAGTTTAGCCACGAAAATAATTGGGAGAAATTAAATAAATCACATCTTTCTAAGATAACATGATATTTTATATATATGTACTCATAATTCAATTTTATATGGTTCAGGATCACCCGTAAACAATACGAGAAGATTAATCATAAGATCCCATGATTGTACACAACACGTCATTTGACAACACCGGTACTTTATGTACGCAACACGTCATTTGACAACACCGGTACCGTGGGTCAAGATTAATCTCGACCAATACATATACGATGGGGGTTTTATTCATTTCATTGGGGGTTTATTAAACACCTAAAAATGAACCATTAAAATTGAATTACTAACATCGGACTGCTAACTACGGACTAAGGAATTATTAAAAGTATTAAAAGTATAACAAGTATATATATATGTGACGATTGTTTAAAAATGAAAATATATTGATATATTATATATGGATAGGTTCGTGATATCAACCGGAAGACCAAGTCAAAATATTTATATCTTCAAGACAACAGTGAGTATATAGTCCCACTTTTAAACTCTAAATATTTCGGGATGAGAATACATGTATTTTATGTTTTACGATATGGACACAAGTAACTGAAAAATATATTCTGTAGTGACCCGAACTTTTCCATGTTTATATATATTAATTGAGATTGATGTTTACATGATTAAATGTTTCCAACATGTTAAGCAATCAAACTTGTTAAGACTTGATTAATTGAAATATGTTTCATATAGACAATTGACCACCCAAGTTGATCGGTGATTCACGAACGTTAAAACTTGTAAAAAAACTATATGATGACATATATATGGTTATATATATAGTTAACATGATATTATGATAAGTAAACATATCATTAATTATATTAACAATGAACTACATATGTAAAAACAAGACTACTAACTTAATGATTTTTAAACGAGACATATATGTAACGATTATCGTTGTAAAGACATTTAATGTATATATATCATATTAAGAGATATTCATACATGATAATATCATGATAATATAATAATTTAAAATCTCATTTGATATTATAAACATTGGGTTAACAACATTTAACAAGATCGTTAACCTAAAGGTTTCAAAACAACACTTACATGTAACGACTAACGATGACTTAACGACTCAGTTAAAATGTATATACATGTAGTGTTTTAATATGTATTTATACACTTTTGAAAGACTTCAATACACTTATCAAAATACTTCTACTTAACAAAAATGCTTACAATTACATCCTCGTTCAGTTTCATCAACAATTCTACTCGTATGCACCCGTATTCGTACTCGTACAATACACAGCTTTTAGATGTATGTACTATTGGTATATACACTCCAATGATCAGCTCTTAGCAGCCCATGTGAGTCACCTAACACATGTGGGAACCATCATTTGGCAACTAGCATGAAATATCTCATAAGATTACAAAAATATGAGTAATCATTCATGACTTATTTACATGAAAACAAAATTACATATCCTTTATATCTAATCCATACACCAACGACCAAAAACACCTACAAACACTTTCATTCTTCAATTTTCTTCATCTAATTGATCTCTCTCAAGTTCTATCTTCAAGTTCTAAGTGTTCTTCATAAATTCCAAAAGTTCTAGTTTCATAAAATCAAGAATACTTTCAAGTTTGCTAGCTCACTTCCAATCTTGTAAGGTGATCATCCAACCTCAAGAAATCTTTGTTTCTTACAGTAGGTTATCATTCTAATACAAGGTAATAATCATATTCAAACTTTGGTTCAATTTCTATAACTATAACAATCTTATTTCAAGTGATGATCTTACTTGAACTTGTTTTCGTGTCATGATTCTGCTTCAAGAACTTCGAGCCATCCAAGGATCCATTGAAGCTAGATCCATTTTTCTCTTTTCCAGTAGGTTTATCCAAGGAAATTAAGGTAGTAATGATGTTCATAACATCATTCAATTCATACATATAAGGCTATCTTATTCGAAGGTTTAAACTTGTAATCACTAGAACATAGTTTAGTTAATTCTAAACTTGTTCGCAAACAAAAGTTAATCCTTCTAACTTGACTTTTAAAATCAACTAAACACATGTTCTATATCTATATGATATGCTAACTTAATGATTTAAAACCTGGAAACACGAAAAACACCGTAAAACCGGATTTACGCCGTCGTAGTAACACCGCGGGCTGTTTTGGGTTAGTTAATTAAAAACTATGATAAACTTTGATTTAAAAGTTGTTATTCTGAGAAAATGATTTTTATTATGAACATGAAACTATATCCAAAAATTATGGTTAAACTCAAAGTGGAAGTATGTTTTCTAAAATGGTCATCTAGACGTCGTTCTTTCGACTGAAATGACTACCTTTACAAAAACGACTTGTAACTTATTTTTCCGACTATAAACCTATACTTTTTCTATTTAGATTCATAAAATAGAGTTCAATATGAAACCATAGCAATTTGATTCACTCAAAACGGATTTAAAATGAAGAAGTTATGGGTAAAACAAGATTGGATAATTTTTCTCATTTTAGCTACGTGAAAATTGGTAACAAATCTATTCCAACCATAACTTAATCAACTTGTATTGTATATTATGTAATCTTGAGATACCATAGACACGTATACAATGTTTCGACCTATCATGTCGACACATCTATATATATTTCGGAACAACCATAGACACTCTATATGTGAATGTTGGAGTTAGCTATACAGGGTTGAGGTTGATTCCAAAATATATATAGTTTGAGTTGTGATCAATACTGAGATACGTATACACTGGGTCGTGGATTGATTCAAGATAATATTTATCAATTTATTTCTGTACATCTAACTGTGGACAACTAGTTGTAGGTTACTAACAAGGACAGCTGACTTAATAAACTTAAAACATCAAAATATATTAAAAGTGTTGTAAATATATTTTGAACATACTTTGATATATATGTATATATTGTTATAGGTTCGTGAATCAACCAGTGGCCAAGTCTTACTTCCCGACGAAGTAAAAATCTGTGAAAGTGAGTTATAGTCCCACTTTTAAAATCTAATATTTTTGGGATGAGAATACATGCAGGTTTTATAAATGATTTACAAAATAGACACAAGTACGTGAAACTACATTCTATGGTTGAATTATCGAAATCGAATATGCCCCTTTTTATTAAGTCTGGTAATCTAAGAATTAGGGAACAGACACCCTAATTGACGCGAATCCTAAAGATAGATCTATTGGGCCTAACAAACCCCATCCAAAGTACCGGATGCTTTAGTACTTCGAAATTTATATCATATCCGAAGGGTGTCCCGGAATGATGGGGATATTCTTATATATGCATCTTGTTATTGTCGGTTACCAGGTGTTCACCATATGAATGATTTTTATCTCTATGTATGGGATGTGTATTGAAATATGAAATCTTGTGGTCTATTGTTACGATTTGATATATATAGGTTAAACCTATAACTCACCAACATTTTTGTTGACGTTTAAAGCATGTTTATTCTCAGGTGAATATTAAGAGCTTCCGCTGTTGCATACTAAAATAAGGACAAGATTTGGAGTCCATGTTTGTATGATATTGTGTAAAAACTGCATTCAAGAAACTGATTTCGATGTAACATATTTATTGTAAACCATTATGTAATGGTCGTGTGTAAACAGGATATTTTAGATTATCATTATTTGATAATCTACGTAAAGCTTTTTAAACCTTTATTTATGAAATAAAGGTTATGGTTTGTTTTAAAAATGAATGCAGTCTTTGAAAAACGTCTCATATAGAGGTCAAAACCTCGCAACGAAATCAATTAATATGGAACGTTTTTAATCAATAAGAACGGGACATTTCAGTTGGTATCCGAGCGTTGGTCTTAGAGAACCAGAAAATTTGCATTAGTGTGTCTTATCGAGTTTGTTAGGATGCATTAGTGAGTCTGGACTTCGACCGTGTTTTCTTTAAAAATGATTGCTTAACATTTTTGTTGGAAACTATATATTTTTAACATATGAATATTATGTGATATATTAATCTCTTAACGTGTTTGATATTATGTGATAGATGTCTACCTCTAGAACAAGTCCCATTGACTCACCTAATAATAATGAAGAGTCAAATGTAAATTGGAATGATTTGTGGACTGATTCACAAGTTCCCGAAGAGGAACCGGAAGAAGAGTCGGAACCAGAAGAAGAATCGGAACCGGAAGAAGAATCGGAACCGGATGAAGAAATAGAACCGGTGGGGGAAATAATAAAACGGTTAAGTAAAAGAAAATCCTCAACCAACCGACCAAAGTTAATTATGGTCAATGGTGTTTCCGCCAAGGAAGCAAAATATTGGGAGGATTACCAATTCTCCGATGAATCGGATTCCGACGAGAATTCCGATGATGTTATAGAAATTACCCCAACTGAATTTAAAAAGGCAAAAGAAAATAATAAGGGAAAGGGCATAAAAATAGAGAAATCTAATTCCAACCCCGATGAACTTTATATGTATCGTCAACCCCCGAAGTCCTTAAGTTGTAACAATGACCCGGGAACCTCTAAACCACCAGGTTTTTCTAAACCAATGTGGACAACGACGGCTCGTATTAGGGGAACATCATATATCCCTAGAAACTTGGCAAAACGAACCAAAACCGAAGAAGAAGAAACGAGCGAGTCGGAATAAGATAGTTGTATTCGTGTGGTGTAATATATGGAATATAGTGTTCTTATGCTTTATGATATATGTAAAAATTGCTTGTATTAATAAGTATTTTTTTTATGAATCTAACTCTTGTCTATTTTACAGTTTAAAAACACAAAATGGATAGACAACCCAATATTTTAAGAGACCTACCCGGAGACATGATTGATGAAATCTTGTCTAGAGTCGGCCAGAATTCTTCGGCACAACTATTTAAGGCGAGATCAGTTTGTAAGACATTCGAAGAACGTTCCAAGAATGTCTTGGTTTATAAGAGACTTTCGTTTGAAAGATGGGGGATATCACATTGGGAAACCCATAAGTTACGATGTGTTTACTTTGACGCATATATTGCGGGGAACCCAAATGCTATTTTACGCAACGGGTTAAGAAATTATTTTGACTCAATATATCCGAATATTGGACTTCGTGATTTAGAAAAAGCGGCTAACATGCAACATAAAGAAGCATGTTATGCTTACGGATTAGTAATGTTCGCTTCTCACCAAAGTGAGAACAAGAACATTGGGCTACAACTATTAAACAAAACGTTTCCACAAGTGACGGAGTCGGTAATTGGGGTAAGAAATGAGGTTTTTAGATTATTACGGGACTGTTGGACATTACGTAACCCTCGTCCCTTTGATGACGTTACAACACGCTGTCTTATCAACGGCCATAACGGTTATGTTGCACAAGACCAAGGATGGGAAGTAGTCCTAGTAAAACCAGAATGCATGACTTGTTTCTGGACGTATGAATTACGTGTCTTTATTGCCTTTGCTGAACGACTTGTGTACTAGCTAGAATTGTCTTCACAACTATCTTGTATCAAAGTTATTGTGTGCTATATTTCATGCTTTATGTAAAATAAGCGGTATTGTAAGTTTGTAAAATATTGTATAAAAGTTTGAACGCGAAATATTATTATAATCAGTTTTTCATATAGAATTGTAGTAGTTGAATTGTATATTAGCTACTAAGTATGAACTTAACGGGTAGGTACTACCCGAATTTAAACTTATAAAACGCTAATATGAAGAAAAAGCTTTTATAAATGAGTTCATATTATGCTACGAAATACTATTAACTACTCTTAATATTCTGTATGATTAACTTGTTCCATTTAACTATTTTGAAGGAAATGGCACCGACTACTCGACACACCGTGAATATGAATGAAGAGGAATTCCGTACTTTTCTAGCTTCAAACATAGCCGCAGTACAGGCTGCGCTACATACCAACAATAACCTTGGATCTAGCAGTACAGGAAATCGTGTAGGATGCACCTACAAAGAATTCACTGCCTGCAAACCTTTGGAATTTGATGGAACCGAAGGACCGATCGGATTGAAACGGTGGACCGAGAAGGTTGAATCGGTGTTTGCCATAAGTAAGTGTACTGAAGAGGACAAAGTTAAGTACGCTACGCATACCTTCACAGGTTCTGCGTTAACATGGTGGAATACCTATCTAGAGCAAGTGGGACAAGATGATGCGTACGCACTACCGTGGTCAGCATTCAAGCACTTGATGAACGAGAAGTACCGTCCCAGAACCGAGGTCAATAAGCTCAAGACAGAACTTAGAGGGTTACGAACCCAAGGATTTGATATTACCACGTACGAAAGACGATTCACAGAATTGTGCCTATTGTGTCCGGGAGCATTCGAAGATGAGGAAGAGAAGATCGACGCGTTTGTGAAAGGATTACCGGAAAGAATCCAAGAAGATATAAGTTCACACGAGCCCGCCTCCATACAACAGGCATGTAGAATGGCTCACAAACTAGTGAACCAGATTGAAGAAAGAATTAAAGAACAGACTGCTGAAGAGGCCAATGTGAAGCAAGTCAAAAGAAAGTGGGAGGAAAACGGTGATAAGAATCACCAATACAACAACAACAGCAATTACAACAATAATCGCAACAATTATCCCAACAATCGCAACATCAATCGCAACTACAACAAACGGCCCAACAACAACAACAACAACAACAACAACAGCAACTACAACAATCATCCCAACAACAATAATAACCGCAACAACAACAACAATCAGAAGCAACTATGCCAAAGGTGTGAAAAGAATCACTCGGGGTTCTGCACCAAATTTTGCAACAAGTGTAAAAGAAATGGTCATAGCGCGGCGAAGTGTGAGGTCTACGGACCAGGGGTTAATAGAACGAAAGGAACAAATGGTGTCGGAACGAGTAATGGCGGAGCAAGTAGTGTCGGAGCAAGTTATGCCAATGTAGTTTGTTATAAATGTGGAAAACCAGGCCACATTATTAGAAATTGCCCGAACCAGGAGAACACGAATGGACAAGGCCGTGGAAGAGTTTTCAATATTAATGCGGTAGAGGCACAGGAAGACCCGGAGCTTGTTACGGGTACGTTTCTTATTGACAATAAATCTGCTTACGTTTTATTTGATTCGGGTGCGGATAGAAGCTATATGAGTAGAGATTTTTGTGCTAAATTAAGTTGTCCATTGACGCCTTTGGATAGTAAATTTTTACTCGAATTAGCAAATGGTAAATTAATTTCAGCAGATAATATATGTCGGAATCGAGAAATTAAACTGGTTAGCGAAACATTTAAGATTGATTTGATACCAGTAGAGTTAGGGAGTTTTGATGTGATAATCGGTATGGACTGGTTGAAAGAAGTGAAAGCGGAGATCGTTTGTTACAAAAATGCAATTCGCATTATACGAGAAAAAGGAAAACCCTTAATGGTGTACGGAGAAAAGGGCAACACGAAGCTACATCTTATTAGTAATTTGAAGGCACAAAAACTAATAAGAAAAGGTTGCTATGCTGTTCTAGCACACGTCGCGAAAGTACAAACTGAAGAAAAGAGCATCAATGATGTTCCCAT
This sequence comes from Rutidosis leptorrhynchoides, assembly GCF_046630445.1. NCBI lineage: Eukaryota > Viridiplantae > Streptophyta > Magnoliopsida > Asterales > Asteraceae > Rutidosis > Rutidosis leptorrhynchoides. The sequence goes on from NC_092340.1 coordinate 210,251,808, forward strand.
TGCAAAAGAATTTCCCGATGTATTTCCGAAAGAATTACCGGGATTACCCCCACATCGATCCGTTGAATTTCAAATAGATCTTGTACCAGGAGCTGCACCAATAGCTCGTGCTCCTTACAGACTCGCACCCAGCGAGATGAAAGAACTGCAAAGCCAATTACAAGAACTTTTAGAGCGTGGTTTCATTCGACCAAGCACATCACCGTGGGGAGCTCCTGTTTTGTTTGTCAAGAAGAAAGATGGTACATTCAGGTTGTGTATCGACTACCGAGAGTTGAACAAACTTACCATCAAGAACCGCTACCCACTACCGAGAATCGACGACTTATTTGATCAACTACAAGGCTCGTCTGTTTATTCAAAGATTGACTTACGTTCCGGGTATCATCAAATGCGGGTGAAAGAAGATGATATTCCAAAGACTGCTTTCAGAACACGTTACGGTCATTACGAGTTTATGGTCATGCCGTTTGGTTTAACTAATGCACCAGCTGTGTTCATGGACCTTATGAACCGAGTGTGTGGACCATACCTTGACAAGTTTGTCATTGTTTTCATTGATGACATACTTATTTACTCAAAGAATGACCAAGAACACGGTGAACATTTGAGAAAGGTGTTAGAAGTATTGAGGAAGGAAGAATTGTACGCTAAGTTTTCAAAGTGTGCATTTTGGTTGGAAGAAGTTCAATTCCTCGGTCACATAGTGAACAAAGAAGGTATTAAGGTGGATCCGGCAAAGATAGAAACTGTTGAAAAGTGGGAAACCCCAAAAACTCCGAAACACATACGCCAGTTTTTAGGACTAGCTGGTTACTACAGAAGGTTCATCCAAGACTTTTCCAGAATAGCAAAACCCTTGACTGCATTAACGCATAAAGGGAAGAAATTTGAATGGAATGATGAACAAGAGAAAGCGTTTCAGTTATTGAAGAAAAAGCTAACTACGGCACCTATATTGTCATTGCCTGAAGGGAATGATGATTTTGTGATTTATTGTGACGCATCAAAGCAAGGTCTCGGTTGTGTATTAATGCAACGAACGAAGGTGATTGCTTATGCGTCTAGACAATTGAAGATTCACGAACAAAATTATACGACGCATGATTTGGAATTAGGCGCGGTTGTTTTTGCATTAAAGACTTGGAGGCACTACTTATATGGGGTCAAAAGTATTATATATACCGACCACAAAAGTCTTCAACACATATTTAATCAGAAACAACTGAATATGAGGCAGCGTAGGTGGATTGAATTATTGAATGATTACGACTTTGAGATTCGTTACCACCCGGGGAAGGCAAATGTGGTAGCCGATGCCTTGAGCAGGAAGGACAGAGAACCCATTCGAGTAAAATCTATGAATATAATGATTCATAATAACATTACTACTCAAATAAAGGAGGCGCAACAAGGAGTTTTAAAAGAGGGAAATTTAAAGGATGAAATACCCAAAGGATCGGAGAAGCATCTTAATATTCGGGAAGACGGAACCCGGTATAGGGCTGAAAGGATTTGGGTACCAAAATTTGGAGATATGAGAGAAATGGTACTTAGAGAAGCTCATAAAACCAGATACTCAATACATCCTGGAACGGGGAAAATGTACAAGGATCTCAAGAAACATTTTTGGTGGCCGGGTATGAAAGCCGATGTTGCTAAATACGTAGGAGAATGTTTGACGTGTTCTAAGGTCAAAGCTGAGCATCAGAAACCATCAGGTCTACTTCAACAACCCGAAATCCCGGAATGGAAATGGGAAAACATTACCATGGATTTCATCACTAAATTGCCAAGGACTGCAAGTGGTTTTGATACTATTTGGGTAATAGTTGATCGTCTCACCAAATCAGCACACTTCCTACCAATAAGAGAAGATGACAAGATGGAGAAGTTAGCACGACTGTATTTGAAGGAAGTCGTCTCCAGACATGGAATACCAATCTCTATTATCTCTGATAGGGATGGCAGATTTATTTCAAGATTCTGGCAGACATTACAGCAAGCATTAGGAACTCGTCTAGACATGAGTACTGCCTATCATCCACAAACTGATGGGCAGAGCGAAAGGACGATACAAACGCTTGAAGACATGCTACGAGCATGTGTTATTGATTTCGGAAACAGTTGGGATCGACATCTACCGTTAGCAGAATTTTCCTACAACAACAGCTACCATTCAAGCATTGAGATGGCGCCGTTTGAAGCACTTTATGGTAGAAAGTGCAGGTCTCCGATTTGTTGGAGTGAGGTGGGGGATAGACAGATTACGGGTCCGGAGATTATACAAGAAACTACCGAGAAGATCATCCAAATTCAACAACGGTTGAAAACCGCCCAAAGTCGACAAAAGAGCTACGCTGACATTAAAAGAAAAGATATAGAATTTGAAATTGGAGAGATGGTCATGCTTAAAGTTGCACCTTGGAAAGGCGTTGTTCGATTTGGTAAACGAGGGAAATTAAATCCAAGGTATATTGGACCATTCAAGATTATTGATCGTGTCGGACCAGTAGCTTACCGACTTGAGTTACCTCAACAACTCGCGGCTGTACATAACACTTTCCACGTCTCGAATTTGAAGAAATGTTTTGCTAAAGAAGATCTCACTATTCCGTTAGATGAAATCCAAATCAACGAAAAACTTCAATTCATCGAAGAACCCGTCGAAATAATGGATCGTGAGGTTAAAAGACTTAAGCAAAACAAGATACCAATTGTTAAGGTTCGATGGAATGCTCGTAGAGGACCCGAGTTCACCTGGGAGCGTGAAGACCAGATGAAGAAGAAATACCCGCATCTATTTCCAGAAGATTCGTCAACACCTTCAACAGCTTAAAATTTCGGGACGAAATTTATTTAACGGGTAGGTACTGTAGTGACCCGAACTTTTCCATGTTTATATATATTAATTGAGATTGATGTTTACATGATTAAATGTTTCCAACATGTTAAGCAATCAAACTTGTTAAGACTTGATTAATTGAAATATGTTTCATATAGACAATTGACCACCCAAGTTGATCGGTGATTCACGAACGTTAAAACTTGTAAAAAAACTATATGATGACATATATATGGTTATATATATAGTTAACATGATATTATGATAAGTAAACATATCATTAATTATATTAACAATGAACTACATATGTAAAAACAAGACTACTAACTTAATGATTTTTAAACGAGACATATATGTAACGATTATCGTTGTAAAGACATTTAATGTATATATATCATATTAAGAGATATTCATACATGATAATATCATGATAATATAATAATTTAAAATCTCATTTGATATTATAAACATTGGGTTAACAACATTTAACAAGATCGTTAACCTAAAGGTTTCAAAACAACACTTACATGTAACGACTAACGATGACTTAACGACTCAGTTAAAATGTATATACATGTAGTGTTTTAATATGTATTTATACACTTTTGAAAGACTTCAATACACTTATCAAAATACTTCTACTTAACAAAAATGCTTACAATTACATCCTCGTTCAGTTTCATCAACAATTCTACTCGTATGCACCCGTATTCGTACTCGTACAATACACAGCTTTTAGATGTATGTACTATTGGTATATACACTCCAATGATCAGCTCTTAGCAGCCCATGTGAGTCACCTAACACATGTGGGAACCATCATTTGGCAACTAGCATGAAATATCTCATAAGATTACAAAAATATGAGTAATCATTCATGACTTATTTACATGAAAACAAAATTACATATCCTTTATATCTAATCCATACACCAACGACCAAAAACACCTACAAACACTTTCATTCTTCAATTTTCTTCATCTAATTGATCTCTCTCAAGTTCTATCTTCAAGTTCTAAGTGTTCTTCATAAATTCCAAAAGTTCTAGTTTCATAAAATCAAGAATACTTTCAAGTTTGCTAGCTCACTTCCAATCTTGTAAGGTGATCATCCAACCTCAAGAAATCTTTGTTTCTTACAGTAGGTTATCATTCTAATACAAGGTAATAATCATATTCAAACTTTGGTTCAATTTCTATAACTATAACAATCTTATTTCAAGTGATGATCTTACTTGAACTTGTTTTCGTGTCATGATTCTGCTTCAAGAACTTCGAGCCATCCAAGGATCCATTGAAGCTAGATCCATTTTTCTCTTTTCCAGTAGGTTTATCCAAGGAAATTAAGGTAGTAATGATGTTCATAACATCATTCAATTCATACATATAAGGCTATCTTATTCGAAGGTTTAAACTTGTAATCACTAGAACATAGTTTAGTTAATTCTAAACTTGTTCGCAAACAAAAGTTAATCCTTCTAACTTGACTTTTAAAATCAACTAAACACATGTTCTATATCTATATGATATGCTAACTTAATGATTTAAAACCTGGAAACACGAAAAACACCGTAAAACCGGATTTACGCCGTCGTAGTAACACCGCGGGCTGTTTTGGGTTAGTTAATTAAAAACTATGATAAACTTTGATTTAAAAGTTGTTATTCTGAGAAAATGATTTTTATTATGAACATGAAACTATATCCAAAAATTATGGTTAAACTCAAAGTGGAAGTATGTTTTCTAAAATGGTCATCTAGACGTCGTTCTTTCGACTGAAATGACTACCTTTACAAAAACGACTTGTAACTTATTTTTCCGACTATAAACCTATACTTTTTCTATTTAGATTCATAAAATAGAGTTCAATATGAAACCATAGCAATTTGATTCACTCAAAACGGATTTAAAATGAAGAAGTTATGGGTAAAACAAGATTGGATAATTTTTCTCATTTTAGCTACGTGAAAATTGGTAACAAATCTATTCCAACCATAACTTAATCAACTTGTATTGTATATTATGTAATCTTGAGATACCATAGACACGTATACAATGTTTCGACCTATCATGTCGACACATCTATATATATTTCGGAACAACCATAGACACTCTATATGTGAATGTTGGAGTTAGCTATACAGGGTTGAGGTTGATTCCAAAATATATATAGTTTGAGTTGTGATCAATACTGAGATACGTATACACTGGGTCGTGGATTGATTCAAGATAATATTTATCAATTTATTTCTGTACATCTAACTGTGGACAACTAGTTGTAGGTTACTAACAAGGACAGCTGACTTAATAAACTTAAAACATCAAAATATATTAAAAGTGTTGTAAATATATTTTGAACATACTTTGATATATATGTATATATTGTTATAGGTTCGTGAATCAACCAGTGGCCAAGTCTTACTTCCCGACGAAGTAAAAATCTGTGAAAGTGAGTTATAGTCCCACTTTTAAAATCTAATATTTTTGGGATGAGAATACATGCAGGTTTTATAAATGATTTACAAAATAGACACAAGTACGTGAAACTACATTCTATGGTTGAATTATCGAAATCGAATATGCCCCTTTTTATTAAGTCTGGTAATCTAAGAATTAGGGAACAGACACCCTAATTGACGCGAATCCTAAAGATAGATCTATTGGGCCTAACAAACCCCATCCAAAGTACCGGATGCTTTAGTACTTCGAAATTTATATCATATCCGAAGGGTGTCCCGGAATGATGGGGATATTCTTATATATGCATCTTGTTATTGTCGGTTACCAGGTGTTCACCATATGAATGATTTTTATCTCTATGTATGGGATGTGTATTGAAATATGAAATCTTGTGGTCTATTGTTACGATTTGATATATATAGGTTAAACCTATAACTCACCAACATTTTTGTTGACGTTTAAAGCATGTTTATTCTCAGGTGAATATTAAGAGCTTCCGCTGTTGCATACTAAAATAAGGACAAGATTTGGAGTCCATGTTTGTATGATATTGTGTAAAAACTGCATTCAAGAAACTGATTTCGATGTAACATATTTATTGTAAACCATTATGTAATGGTCGTGTGTAAACAGGATATTTTAGATTATCATTATTTGATAATCTACGTAAAGCTTTTTAAACCTTTATTTATGAAATAAAGGTTATGGTTTGTTTTAAAAATGAATGCAGTCTTTGAAAAACGTCTCATATAGAGGTCAAAACCTCGCAACGAAATCAATTAATATGGAACGTTTTTAATCAATAAGAACGGGACATTTCATATTCTACGTTGAGTTGTACCACTGGCATACTTCCCTGTAGCTTGGTAACTAATATTTACAGCGGTATTGTAAACGCGAATCCTGTTGATAGATCTATCGGGCCTGACAACCCCAACCGGACTGGACGGCCAGTATTCAACGGTTGCACAGTACTTCGTTTTGTGACTACACTTGGTACGGTGTAGTAAGATTTCATATTAAAGGGAATATGCGACGTGATTGAATGTTAAGTATGGTTACCAAGTGCTCAACCACTTAGAATATTTTTATGAAAATGTTTATATATGAAATCTTGTGGTCTATATATATATATATATCGCTGCCGGCATTAAACCTATATCTCACCAACTTTATGTTGACATTTTAAAGCATGTTATTCTCAGGTATGAATTAAGTCTTCCGCTGTGCATTAGCTCATACTAAGGATACTACTTGAGGCTATTAAGGACTTATATCATAAGGCGTTGCATTCGAGTCATTGAAGTTCATAGAGACTATTATTAAGTAAATGGCGGTTTAGATCATTTGAATATTATGAAATGTCAGGCGATTATGTCAATTCTGGATGTAACTATAGATTGCCTTTTAAGAATAAATGCAACGTTTGTAAGATGTATCATATAGAGGGCAAGTACCTCGCAATGTTATCAACTATTGTAATCAATATGGACAACGTCCGGATGATTAGTTTCGGATCCTTTCACATAATGGTTTACAATACAAATATGTTACATCGAAATCAGTTTCTTGAATGCAGTTTTTACACAATATCATACAAACATGGACTCCAAATCTTGTCCTTATTTTAGTATGCAACAGCGGAAGCTCTTAATATTCACCTGAGAATAAACATGCTTTAAACGTCAACAAAAATGTTGGTGAGTTATAGGTTTAACCTATATATATCAAATCGTAACAATAGACCACAAGATTTCATATTTCAATACACATCCCATAGATAGAGATAAAAATCATTCATATGGTGAACACCTGGTAACCGACAATAACAAGATGCATATATAAGAATATCCCCATCATTCCGGGACACCCTTCGGATATGATATAAATTTCGAAGTACTAAAGCATCCGGTACTTTGGATGGGGTTTGTTAGGCCCAATAGATCTATCTTTAGGATTCGCGTCAATTAGGGTGTCTGTTCCCTAATTCTTAGATTACCAGACTTAATAAAAAGGGGCATATTCGATTTCGATAATTCAACCATAGAATGTAGTTTCACGTACTTGTGTCTATTTTGTAAATCATTTATAAAACCTGCATGTATTCTCATCCCAAAAATATTAGATTTTAAAAGTGGGACTATAACTCACTTTCACAGATTTTTACTTCGTCGGGAAGTAAGACTTGGCCACTGGTTGATTCACGAACCTATAACAATATATACATATATATCAAAGTATGTTCAAAATATATTTACAACACTTTTAATATATTTTGATGTTTTAAGTTTATTAAGTCAGCTGTCCTCGTTAGTAACCTACAACTAGTTGTCCACAGTTAGATGTACAGAAATAAATCGATAAATATTATCTTGAATCAATCCACGACCCAGTGTATACGTATCTCAGTATTGATCACAACTCAAACTATATATATTTTGGAATCAACCTCAACCCTGTATAGCTAACTCCAACATTCACATATAGAGTGTCTATGGTTGTTCCGAAATATATATAGATGTGTCGACATGATAGGTCGAAACATTGTATACGTGTCTATGGTATCTCAAGATTACATAATATACAATACAAGTTGATTAAGTTATGGTTGGAATAGATTTGTTACCAATTTTCACGTAGCTAAAATGAGAAAAATTATCCAATCTTGTTTTACCCATAATTTCTTCATTTTAAATCCGTTTTGAGTGAATCAAATTGCTATGGTTTCATATTGAACCCTATTTTATGAATCTAAACAGAAAAAGTATAGGTTTATAGTCGGAAAAATAAGTTACAAGTCGTTTTTGTAAAGGTAGTCATTTCAGTCGAAAGAACGACGTCTAGATGACCATTTTAGAAAACATACTTCCACTTTGAGTTTAACCATAATTTTTGGATATAGTTTCATGTTCATAATAACAATCATTTTCTCAGAATAACAACTTTTAAATCAAAGTTTATCATAGTTTTTAATTAACTAACCCAAAACAGCCCGCGGTGTTACTACGACGGCGTAAATCCGGTTTTACGGTGTTTTTCGTGTTTCCAGGTTTTAAATCATTAAGTTAGCATATCATATAGATATAGAACATGTGTTTAGTTGATTTTAAAAGTCAAGTTAGAAGGATTAACTTTTGTTTGCGAACAAGTTTAGAATTAACTAAACTATGTTCTAGTGATTACAAGTTTAAACCTTCGAATAAGATAGCTTTATATGTATGAATCGAATGATGTTATGAACATCATTACTACCTTAAGTTCCTTGGATAAACCTACTGGAAAAGAGAAAAATGGATCTAGCTTCAATGGATCCTTGGATGGCTCGAAGTTCTTGAAGCAGAATCATGACACGAAAACAAGTTCAAGTAAGATCATCACTTGAAATAAGATTGTTATAGTTATAGAAATTGAACCAAAGTTTGAATATGATTATTACCTTGTATTAGAATGATAACCTACTGTAAGAAACAAAGATTTCTTGAGGTTGGATGATCACCTTACAAGATTGGAAGTGAGCTAGCAAACTTGAAAGTATTCTTGATTTTATGAAACTAGAACTTTTAGAATTTATGAAGAACACTTAGAACTTGAAGATAGAACTTGAGAGAGATCAATTAGATGAAGAAAATTGAAGAATGAAAGTGTTTGTAGGTGTTTTTGGTCGTTGGTGTATGGATTAGATATAAAGGATATGTAATTTTGTTTTCATGTAAATAAGTCATGAATGATTACTCATATTTTTGTAATTTTATGAGATATTTCATGCTAGTTGCCAAATGATGGTTCCCACATGTGTTAGGTGACTCACATGGGCTGCTAAGAGCTGATCATTAGAGTGTATATACCAATAGTACATACATCTAAAAGCTGTGTATTGTACGAGTACGAATACGGGTGCATACGAGTAGAATTGTTGATGAAACTGAACGAGGATGTAATTGTAAGCATTTTTATTAAGTAGAAGTATTTTGATAAGTGTATTGAAGTCTTCCAAAAGTGTATAAATACATATTAAAACACTACATGTATATACATTTTAACTGAGTCGTTAAGTCATCGTTAGTCGTTACATGTAAGTGTTGTTTTGAAACCTTTAGGTTAACGATCTTGTTAAATGTTGTTAACCCAATGTTTATAATATCAAATGAGATTTTAAATTATTATATTATCATGATATTATCATGTATGAATATCTCTTAATATGATATATATACATTAAATGTCTTTACAACGATAATCGTTACATATATGTCTCGTTTAAAAATCATTAAGTTAGTAGTCTTGTTTTTACATATGTAGTTCATTGTTAATATACTTTATGATATGTTTTCTTATCATAGTATCATGTTAACTATATATATATATCCATATATATGTCATCATATAGTTTTTACAAGTTTTAACGTTCGTGAATCACCGATCAACTTGGGTGGTCAATTGTCTATATGAAACATATTTCAATTAATCAAGTCTTAACAAGTTTGATTGCTTAACATGTTGGAAACATTTAATCATGTAAATATCAATTTCAATTAATATATATAAACATGGAAAAGTTCGGGTCACTACACAACCGACAAAGGTTAATTATGGTCAATGGTGTTTCCGCCAAGGAAGCAAAATATTGGGAGGATTACCAATTCTCCGATGAATCGGATTCCGACGAGAATTCCGATGATGTTATAGAAATTACCCCAACTGAATTTAAAAAGGCAAAAGAAAATAATAAGGGAAAGGGCATAAAAATAGAGAAATCTAATTCCAACCCCGATGAACTTTATATGTATCGTCAACGCCCGAAGTCCTTAAGTTGTAACAATGACCCGAGAACCTCTAAACCACCAGGTTTTTCTAAACCAATGTGGACAACGACGGCTCGTATTAGGGGAATATCATATATCCCTAGAAACTTGGCAAAACGAACCAAAACCGAAGAAGAAGAAACGAGCGAGTCGGAATAAGATAGTTGTATTCGTGTGGTGTAATATATGTAATATAGTGTTCTTATGCTTTATGATATATGTAAAAATTGCTTGTATTAATAAGTATTTTTTTATGAATCTAACTCTTGTCTATTTTACAGTTTAAAAACACAAAATGGATAGACAACCCAATATTTTAAGAGACCTACCCGGAGACATGATTGATGAAATCTTGTCTAGAGTCGGCCAGAATTCCTCGGCACAACTATTTAAGGCGAGATCAGTTTGTAAGACATTCGAAGAACGTTCCAAGAATGTCTTGGTTTATAAGAGACTTTCGTTTGAAAGATGGGGGATATCACATTGGGAAACCCATAAGTTACGATGTGTTTACTTTGACGCATATATTGCGGGGAACCCAAATGCTATTTTACGCAACGGGTTAAGAAATTATTTTGACTCAATATATCCGAATATTGGACTTCGTGATTTAGAAAAAGCGGCTAACATGCAACATAAAGAAGCATGTTATGCTTACGGATTAGTAATGTTCGCTTCTCACCAAAGTGAGAACAAGAACATCGGGCTACAACTATTAAACAAAACGTTTCCACAAGTGACGGAGTCGGTAATTGGGGTAAGAAATGAGGTTTTTTGATTATTACGGGACTGTTGGACATTACGTAACCCTCGTCCCTTTGACGACGTTACAACACGCTGTCTTATCAACGGCCATAACGGTTATGTTGCACAAGACCAAGGATGGGAAGTAGTCCTAGTAAAACCAGAATGCATGACTTGTTTCTGGACGTATGAATTACGTGTCTTTATTGCCTTTGCTGAACGACTTGTGTACTAGCTAGAATTATCTTCACAACTATCTTGTATCAAAGTTATTGTGTGCTATATTTCATGCTTTATGTAAAATAAGCGGTATTGTAAGTTTGTAAAATATTGTATAAAAGTTTGAACGCGAAATATTATTATAATCAGTTTTTCATATAGAATTGTAGTAGTTGAATTGTATATTAGCTACTAAGTATGAACTTAACGGGTAGGTACTACCCGAATTTAAACTTATAAAACGCTAATATGAAGAAAAAGCTTTTATAAATGAGTTCATATTATGCTACAAAATACTATTAACTACTCTTAATATTCTGTATGATTAACTTGTTCCATTTAACTATTTTGAAGGAAATGGCACCGACTACTCGACACACCGTGAATATGAATGAAGAGGAATTCCGTACTTTTCTAGCTTCAAACATAGCCGCAGTACAGGCTGCGCTACATACCAACAATAACCTTGGATCTAGCAGTACAGGAAATCGTGTAGGATGCACCTACAAAGAATTCACTGCCTGCAAACCTTTGGAATTTGATGGAACCGAAGGACCGATCGGATTGAAACGGTGGACCGAGAAGGTCGAATCGGTGTTTGCCATAAGTAAGTGTACTGAAGAGGACAAAGTAAAGTACGCTACGCATACCTTCACAGGTTCTGCGTTAACATGGTGGAATACCTATCTAGAGCAAGTGGGACAAGACGATGCGTACGCACTACCGTGGTCAGCATTCAAGCACTTGATGAACGAGAAGTACCGTCCCAGAACCGAGGTCAATAAGCTCAAGACAGAACTTAGAGGGTTACGAACCCAAGGATTTGATATTACCACGTACGAAAGACGATTCACAGAATTGTGCCTATTGTGTCCGGGAGCATTCGAAGATGAGGAAGAGAAGATCGACGCGTTTGTGAAAGGATTACCGGAAAGAATCCAAGAAGATATAAGTTCACACGAGCCCGCCTCCATACAACAGGCATGTAGAATGGCTCACAAACTCGTGAACCAAATTGAAGAAAGAATTAAAGAACAGACTGCTGAAGAGGCCAATGTGAAGCAAGTCAAAAGAAAGTGGGAGGAAAACGGTGATAAGAATCACCAATACAACAACAACAGCAATTACAACAATAATCGCAACAATTATCCCAACAATCGCAACATCAATCGCAACTACAACAAACGGCCCAACAACCACAACAACAACAACAACAACAGCAACTACAACAATCATCCCAACAACAATAATAACCGCAACAACAACAACAATCAGAAGCAGCTATGCCAAAGGTGTGAAAAGAATCACTCGGGGTTCTGCACCAAATTTTGCAACAAGTGTAAAAGAAATGGTCATAGCGCGGCGAAGTGTGAGGTCTACGGACCAGGGGTTAATAGAACGAAAGGAACAAATGGTGTCGGAACGAGTAATGGCGGAGCAAGTAGTGTCGGAGCAAGTTATGCCAATGTAGTTTGTTATAAATGTGGACAACCGGGCCACATTATTAGAAATTGCCCGAACCAGGAGAACACGAATGGACAAGGCCGTGGAAAAGTTTTCAATATTAATGCGGCAGAGGCACAGGAAGACCCGGAGCTTGTTACGGGTACGTTTCTTATTGACAATAAATCTGCTTACGTTTTATTTGATTCGGGTGCGGATAGAAGCTATATGAGTAGAGATTTTTGTGCTAAATTAAGTTGTCCATTGACGCCTTTGGATAGTAAATTTTTACTCGAATTAGCAAATGGTAAATTAATTTCAGTAGATAATATATGTCGGAATCGAGAAATTAAACTGGTTAGCGAAACATTTAAGATTGATTTGATACCAGTAGAGTTAGGGAGTTTTGATGTGATAATCGGTATGGACTGGTTGAAAGAAGTGAAAGCGGAGATCGTTTGTTACAAAAATGCAATTCGCATTATACGAGAAAAAGGAAAACCCTTAATGGTGTACGGAGAAAAGGGCAACACGAAGCTACATCTTATTAGTAATTTGAAGGCACAAAAACTAATAAGAAAAGGTTGCTATGCTGTTCTAGCACACGTCGAGAAAGTACAAACTGAAGAAAAGAGCATCAATGATGTTCCCGTCGCAAAAGAATTTCCTAATGTATTTCCAAAAGAATTACCGGGATTACCCCCACATCGATCCGTTGAATTTCAAATAGATCTTGTACCAGCAGCTGCACCAATAGCTCGTGCTCCTTACAGACTCGCACCCAGCGAGATGAAAGAACTACAAAGCCAATTACAAGAACTTTTAGAGCGTGGTTTCATTCGACCAAGCACATCACCGTGGGGAGCTCCTGTTTTGTTTGTCAAGAAGAAAGATGGTACATTCAGGTTGTGTATCGACTACCGAGAGTTGAACAAACTTACCATCAAGAACCGCTACCCACTACCGAGAATCGATGACTTATTTGATCAACTACAAGGCTCGTCTGTTTATTCAAAGATTGACTTACGTTCCGGGTATCATCAAATACGGGTGAAAGAAGATGATATTCCAAAGACTGCTTTCAAAACACGTTACGGTCATTACGAGTTTATGGTCATGCCGTTTGGTTTAACTAATGCACCAGCTGTGTTCATGGACCTTATGAACCGAGTGTGTGGACCATACCTTGACAAGTTTGTCATTGTTTTCATTGATGACATACTTATTTACTCAAAGAATGACCAAGAACACGGTGAACATTTGAGAAAGGTGTTAGAAGTATTGAGGAAGGAAGAATTGTACGCTAAGTTTTCAAAGTGTGCATTTTGGTTGGAAGAAGTTCAATTCCTCGGTCACATAGTGAACAAAGAAGGTATTAAGGTGGATCCGGCAAAGATAGAAACTGTTGAAAAGTGGGAAACCCCGAAAACTCCGAAACACATACGCCAGTTTTTAGGACTAGCTGGTTACTACAGAAGGTTCATCCAAGACTTTTCCAGAATAGCAAAACCCTTGACTGCATTAACGCATAAAGGGAAGAAATTTGAATGGAATGATGAACAAGAGAAAGCGTTTCAGTTATTGAAGAAAAAGCTAACTACGGCACCTATATTGTCATTGCCTGAAGGGAATGATGATTTTGTGATTTATTGTGATGCATCAAAGCAAGGTCTCGGTTGTGTATTAATGCAACGAACGAAGGTGATTGCTTATGCGTCTAGACAATTGAAGATTCACGAACAAAATTATACGACGCATGATTTGGAATTAGGCGCGGTTGTTTTTGCATTAAAGACTTGGAGGCACTACTTATATGGGGTCAAAAGTATTATATATACCGACCACAAAAGTCTTCAACACATATTTAATCAGAAACAACTGAATATGAGGCAGCGTAGGTGGATTGAATTATTGAATGATTACGACTTTGAGATTCGTTACCACCCGGGGAAGGTAAATGTGGTAGCCGATGCCTTGAGCAGGAAGGACAGAGAACCCATTCGAGTAAAATCTATGAATATAATGATTCATAATAACATTACTACTCAAATAAAGGAGGCGCAACAAGGAGTTTTAAAAGAGGGAAATTTAAAGGATGAAATACCCAAAGGATCGGAGAAGCATCTTAATATTCGGGAAGACGGAACCCGGTATAGGGCTGAAAGGATTTGGGTACCAAAATTTGGAGATATGAGAGAAATGGTACTTAGAGAAGCTCATAAAACCAGATACTCAATACATCCTGGAACGGGGAAGATGTACAAGGATCTCAAGAAACATTTTTGGTGGCCGGGTATGAAAGCCGATGTTGCTAAATACGTAGGAGAATGTTTGATGTGTTCTAAGGTCAAAGCTGAGTATCAGAAACCATCAGGTCTACTTCAACAACCCGAAATCCCGGAATGGAAATGGGAAAACATTACCATGGATTTCATCACTAAATTGCCAAGGACTGCAAGTGGTTTTGATACTATTTGGGTAATAGTTGACCGTCTCACCAAATCAGCACACTTCTTGCCAATAAGAGAAGATGACAAGATGGAGAAGTTAGCACGACTGTATTTGAAGGAAGTTATCTCCAGACATGGAATACCAATCTCTATTATCTCTGATAGGGATGGCAGATTTATTTCAAGATTCTGGCAGACATTACAGCAAGCATTAGGAACTCGTCTAGACATGAGTACTGCCTATCATCCACAAACTGATGGGCAGAGCGAAAGGACGATACAAACGCTTGAAGACATGCTACGAGCATGTGTTATTGATTTCGGAAACAGTTGGGATCGACATCTACCGTTAGCAGAATTTTCCTACAACAACAGCTACCATTCAAGCATTGAGATGGCGCCGTTTGAAGCACTTTATGGTAGAAAGTGCAGGTCTCCGATTTGTTGGAGTGAAGTGGGGGATAGACAGATTACGGGTCCGGAGATTATACAAGAAACTACCGAGAAGATCATCCAAATTCAACAACGGTTGAAAACCGCCCAAAGTCGACAAAAGAGCTACGCTGACATTAAAAGAAAAGATATAGAATTTGAAATTGGAGAGATGGTCATGCTTAAAGTTGCACCTTGGAAAGGCGTTGTTCGATTTGGTAAACGAGGGAAATTAAATCCAAGGTATATTGGACCATTCAAGATTATTGATCGTATCGGACCAGTAGCTTACCGACTAGAGTTACCTCAACAACTCGCGGCTGTACATAACACTTTCCACGTCTCGAATTTAAAGAAATGTTTTGCTAAAGAAGATCTCACTATTCCATTAGATGAAATCCAAATCAACGAAAAACTTCAATTCATCGAAGAACCCGTCGAAATAATGGATCGTGAGGTTAAAAGACTTAAGCAAAACAAGATACCAATTGTTAAGGTTCGATGGAATGCTCGTAGAGGACTCGAGTTCACCTGGGAGCGTGAAGATCATATGAAGAAGAAATACCCGCATCTATTTCCAGAAGATTCGTCAACACCTTCAACAGCTTAAAATTTCGGGACGAAATTTATTTAACGGGTAGGTACTGTAGTGACCCGAACTTTTCCATGTTTATATATATTAATTGTGATTGATATTTACATGATTAAATGTTTCCAACATGTTAAGCAATCAAACTTGTTAAGACTTGATTAATTGAAATATGTTTCATATAGACAATTGACCACCCAAGTTGACCGGTGATTCACGAACGTTAAAACTTGTAAAAACTATATGATGACATATATATGGATATATATATATAGTTAACATGATACTATGATAAGTAAACATATCATTAAGTATATTAACAATGAACTACATATGTAAAAACAAGACTACTAACTTAATGATTTTTAAACGAGACATATATGTAACGATTATCGTTGTAAAGATATTTAATGTATATATATCATATTAAGAGATATTCATACATGATAATATCATGATAATATAATAATTTAAAATCTCATTTGATATTATAAACATTGGGTTAACAACATTTAACAAGATCGTTAACCTAAAGGTTTCAAAACAACACTTACATGTAACGACTAACGATGACTTAACGACTCAGTTAAAATGTATATACATGTAGTGTTTTAATATGTATTTATACACTTTTGAAAGACTTCAATACACTTATCAAAATACTTCTACTTAACAAAAATGCTTACAATTACATCCTCGTTCAGTTTCATCAACAATTCTACTCGTATGCACCCGTATTCGTACTCGTACAATACACAGCTTTTAGATGTATGTACTATTGGTATATACACTCCAATGATCAGCTCTTAGCAGCCCATGTGAGTCACCTAACACATGTGGGAACCATCATTTGGCAACTAGCATGAAATATCTCATAAAATTACAAAAATATGAGTAATCATTCATGACTTATTTACATGAAAACAAAATTACATATCCTTTATATCTAATCCATACACCAACGACCAAAAACACCTACAAACACTTTCATTCTTCAATTTTCTTCATCTAATTGATCTCTCTCAAGTTCTATCTTCAAGTTCTAAGTGTTCTTCATAAATTCCAAAAGTTCTAGTTTCATAAAATCAAGAATACTTTCAAGTTTGCTAGCTCACTTCCAATCTTGTAAGGTGATCATCCAACCTCAAAAAAATCTTTGTTTCTTACAGTAGGTTATCATTCTAATACAAGGTAATAATCATATTCAAACTTTGGTTCAATTTCTATAACTATAACAATCTTATTTCAAGTGATGATCTTACTTGAACTTGTTTTCGTGTCATGATTCTGCTTCAAGAACTTCGAGGCATCCAAGGATCCATTGAAGCTAGATCCATTTTTCCCTTTTCCAGTAGGTTTATCCAAGGAACTTAAGGTAGTAATGATGTTCATAACATCATTCGATTCATACATATAAAGCTATCTTATTCGAAGGTATAAACTTGTAATCACTAGAACATAGTTTAGTTAATTCTAAACTTGTTCGCAAACAAAAGTTAATCCTTCTAACTTGACTTTTAAAATCAACTAAACACATGTTCTATATCTATATGATATGCTAACTTAATGATTTAAAACCCGGAAACACGAAAAACACCGTAAAACCGGATTTACGCCGTCGTAGTAACACCGCGGGCTGTTTTGGGTTAGTTAATTAAAAACTATGATAAACTTTGATTTTAAAGTTGTTATTCTGAGAAAATGATTTTTATTATGAACATGAAACTATATCCAAAAATTATGATTAAACTCAAAGTGGAAGTATGTTTTCTAAAATGGTCATCTAGACGTCGTTCTTTCGACTGAAATGACTACCTTTACAAAAATGACTTGTAACTTATTTTTCCAACTATAAACCTATACTTTTCTGTTTAGATTCATAAAATAGAGTTCAATATGAAACCATAGCAATTTGATTCACTCAAAACGGATTTAAAATGAAGAAGTTATGGGTAAAACAAGATTGGATAATTTTTCTCATTTTAGCTACATGAAAATTGGTAACAAATCTATTCCAACCATAACTTAATCAACTTGTATTGTATTTATGTAATCTTGAGATACCATAGACACGTATACAATGTTTCGACCTATCATGTCGACACATCTATATATATTTCGGAACAACCATAGACACTCTATATGTGAATGTTGGAGTTAGCTATACAGGGTTGAAGTTGATTCCAAAATATATATAGTTTGAGTTGTGATCAATACTGAGATACGTATACACTGGGTCGTGGATTGATTCAAGATAATATTTATCGATTTATTTCTGTACATCTAACTGTGGACAACTAGTTGTAGGTTACTAACGAGGACAGCTGACTTAATAAACTTAAAACATAAAAATATATTAAAAGTGTTGTAAATATATTTTGAACATACTTTGATATATATGTATATATTGTTATAGGTTCGTGAATCAACCAGTGGCCAAGTCTTACTTCCTGACGAAGTAAAAATCTGCGAAAGTGAGTTATAGTCCCACTTTTAAAATCTAATATTTTTGGGATGAGAATACATGCAGGTTTTATAAATGATTTACAAAATAGACACAAGTACGTGAAACTACATTCTATGGTTGAATTATCGAAATCGAATATGCCCCTTTTTATTAAGTCTGGTAATCTAAGAATTAGGGAACAGACACCCTAATTGACGCGAATCCTAAAGATAGATCTATTGGGCTTAACAAACCCCATCCAAAGTACCGGATGCTTT
Organism: Rutidosis leptorrhynchoides; assembly: GCF_046630445.1. Classification (NCBI taxonomy): domain Eukaryota; kingdom Viridiplantae; phylum Streptophyta; class Magnoliopsida; order Asterales; family Asteraceae; genus Rutidosis; species Rutidosis leptorrhynchoides. The sequence goes on from NC_092340.1 coordinate 210,270,515, forward strand.
AGTACTTCGAAATTTATATCATATCCGAAGGGTGTCCCGGAATGATGGGGATATTCTTATATATGCATCTTGTTAATGTCGGTTACCAGGTGTTCACTATATGAATGATTTTTATCTCTATGTATGGGATGTGTATTGAAATATGAAATCTTGTGGTCTATTGTTACGATTTGATATATATAGGTTAAACCTATAACTCACCAACATTTTTGTGGACGTTTAAAGCATGTTTATTCTCAGGTGAATATTAAGAGCTTCCGCTGTTGCATACTAAAATAAGGACAAGATTTGGAGTCCATGTTTGTATGATATTGTGTAAAAACTGCATTCAAGAAACTGATTTCGATGTAACATATTTGTATTGTAAACCATTATGTAATGGTCGTGTGTAAACAGGATATTTTAGATTATCATTATTTGATAATCTACGTAAAGCTTTTTAAACCTTTATTTATGAAATAAAGGTTATGGTTTGTTTTAAAAATGAATGCAGTCTTTGAAAAACGTCTCATATAGAGGTCAAAACCTCGCAACGAAATCAATTAATATGGAACGTTTTTAATCAATAAGAACGGGACATTTCAGCATGTTAGCCGCTTTTTCTAAATCACGAAGTCCAATATTCGGATATATTGAGTCAAAATAATTTCTTAACCCATTGCGTAAAATAGCATTTGGGTTCCCCGCAATATATGCGTCAAAGTAAACACATCGTAACTTATGGATTTCCCAATCTGATATCCCCCATCTTTCGAACGAAAGCCTTTTATAAACCAAGGCATTCTTGGAACGTTCTTCGAATGTCTTACAAACTGATCTTGCCTTAAATAGTTGTGCCGAAGAATTCTGACCGACTCTAGACAAGATTTCATCAATCATGTCTCCGGGTAGGTCTCTTAAAATATTGGGTTGTCTATCCATTTTGTGTTTTTATACTGTAAAATAGACAAGAGTTAGATTCATAAAAAAAATACTTATTAATACAAGCAATTTTTACATATATCATAAAGCATAAGCACACTATATTAGTTATATTACACCACACGAATACAACTATCTTATTCCGACTCGCTTGTTTCTTCTTCTTCTTCGGTTTTGGTTCGTTTTGCCAAGTTTCTAGGGATATATGATGTTCCCCTAATACGAGCCGTCGTTATCCACATTGGTTTAGAAAAACCTGGTGGTTTAGAGGTTCCCGGGTCATTGTTACAACTTAAGGACTTCGGGGGTTGACGATACATATAAAGTTCATCGGGGTTGGAATTAGATTTCTCTATTTTTATGCCCTTTCCCTTATTATTTTCTTTTGCCTTTTTAAATTCAGTTGGGGTAATTTCTATAACATCATCGGAATTCTCGTTGGAATCCGATTCATCGGAGAATTGGTAATCCTCCCAATATTTTGCTTCCTTAGCGGAAACACCATTGACCATAATTAACCTTGGTCGGTTGGTTGAGGATTTTCTTTTACTTAACCATTTTATTATTTCCCCCACCGGTTCTATTTCTTCATCCGGTTCCGATTCTTCTTCCGGTTCCGATTCTTCTTCTGGTTCCTCTTCGGGAACTTGTGAATCAGTCCACGAATCATTCCAATTTAAATTTGACTCTTCATTATTATTAGGTGAGTCAATGGGACTTGTTCTAGAGGTAGACATCTATCACATAATATCAAACGCGTTAAGAGATTAATATATCAAATAATATTCACATGTTAAAAATATATAGTTTCCAACAAAATTTGTTAAGCAATCATTTTTCAAGTAAACACGGTCGAAGTCCAGACTCACTAATGCATCCTAACAAACTCGATAAGACACACTAATGCAAAATTATGGTTCTCTAAGACCAACGCTCGGATACCAACTGAAATGTCCCGTTCTTATTGATTAAAAACGTTCCATATTAATTGATTTCGTTGCGAGGTTTTGACCTCTATATGAGACGTTTTTCAAAGACTGCATTCATTTTTAAAACAAACCATAACCTTTATTTCATAAAAAAAGGTTTAAAAAGCTTTACGTAGATTATCAAATAATGATAATCTAAAATATCCTGTTTACACCCGACCATTACATAATGGTTTACAATACAAATATGTTACATCGAAATCAGTTTCTTGAATGCAGTTTTTACACAATATCATACAAACATGGACTCCAAATCTTGTCCTTATTTTAGTATGCAACAGCGGAAGCTTTTAATATTCACCTGAGAATAAACATGCTTTAAACGTCAACAAAAATGTTGGTGAGTTATAGGTTTAACCTATATATATCAAATCGTAACAATAGACCACAAGATTTCATATTTCAATACACATCCCATACATAGAGATAAAAATCATTCATATGGTGAACACCTGGTAACCGACATTAACAAGATGCATATATAAGAATATCCCCATCATTCCGGGACACCCTTCGGATATGATATAAATTTCGAAGTACTAAAGCATCCGGTACTTTGGATGAGGTTTGTTAGGCCCAATAGATCTATCTTTAGGATTCGCGTCAATTAGGGTGTCTGTTCCCTAATTCTTAGATTACCAGACTTAATAAAAAGGGGCATATTCGATTTCGATAATTCAACCATAGAATGTAGTTTCACGTACTTGTGTCTATTTTGTAAATCATTTATAAAACCTGCATGTATTCTCATCCCAAAAATATTAGATTTTAAAAGTGGGACTATAACTCACTTTCACAGATTTTTACTTCGTCGAGAAGTAAGACTTGGCCACTGTTGATTCACGAACCTATTGTAGTGACCCGAACTTTTCCATGTTTATATATATTAATTGAGATTGATATTTACATGATTAAATGTTTCCAACATGTTAAGCAATCAAACTTGTTAAGACTTGATTAATTGAAATAGGTTTCATATAGACAATTGACCACCCAAGTTGACCAGTGATTCACGAACGTTAAAACTTGTAAAAACTATATGATGACATATATATGGTTATATATATAGTTAACATGATATTATGATAAGTAAACATATCATTAAGTATATTAACAATGAACTACATATGTAAAAACAAGACTACTAACTTAATGATTTTGAAACGAGACATATATGATTATCGTTGTAACGACATTTAATGTATATATATCATATTAAGAGATATTCGTACATCATAATATCATGATAATATAATAATTTAAAATCTCTTTTGATATTATAAACATTGGGTTAACAACATTTAACAAGATCGTTAACCTAAAGGCTTCAAAACAACATTTACATGTAACGACTAACGATGACTTAACGACTCAGTTAAAATGTATATACATGTAGTGTTTTAATATGTATTCATACACTTTTGAAAGACTTCAAGACACTTATCAAAATACTTCTACTTAACAAAAATGCTTACAATTACATCCTCGTTCAGTTTCATCAACAATTCTACTCGTATGCACTCGTATTCGTACTCGTACAATACACAGCTTTCAGATGTATGTACTATTGGTATATGCACTCCAATGATCAGCTCTTAGAAGCCCATGTGAGTCACCTAACACATGTCGGAACCATCATTTGGCAACTAGCATGAAATATCTCATAAAATTACAAAAATATGAGTAATCATTCATGACTTATTTACATGAAAACAAAATTACATATCCTTTATATCTAATCCATACACCAACGACCAAAAACACCTACAAACACTTTCATTCTTCAATTTTCTTCATCTAATTGATCTCTCTCAAGTTCTATCTTCAAGTTCTAAGTGTTCTTCATAAATTCCAAAAGTTCTAGTTTCATAAAATCAAGAATACTTTCAAGTTTGCTAGCTCACTTCCAATCTTGTAAGGTGATCATCCTGAAGGTATTTCATATGCCCGAGAGACATATTAAATTAATGTGGCCAATATGTTATGATCCAAGTCGGGTCATACCCAATAACAAGCCGACAACACCTTATAAGTATTTGTTTTAATGAATGGATCTTTAAAACAAATACTTGACACTTAGACTTTAGAAATTGGTTTTCTAAAGACAATATGCTTGAAATAATTATTTGGATAATTATGAATGTAAGTTTTATAATTAAACTTATTTGTGTGTGATAATTTTATAAAATGGTTATAAAATTAAGTATATGTGCAAGAAACACATAGACAACTTATAAGTGGCTTATAAGTCTTATGATGTACAAGTAAATAATTATATCAACATATCTTTATAATAGGTTTTATAAAGAATTATGTGTAAGTATCAAGTGGGGTTTTATTTAGCAAAATAAACTAATTATCTTGAGAAATAAAGAAAAATAAAAGGATTTCAAGAGTAATGGTGGGGGTGGCGGTTTTATGTCTCCAAGACAAGCCACCCCATGCCTTGTCTTGGTTGTTTAAAACACTCTACTTGATACATTGATTTGGTACATCCTTTCACATACATTACTTGCATATTTTGAAAAAGCTAAAAAACTCTCTCCCACCCTTTTGTTTTGGCCGAAATTTGGAGCAAGAAGAAGAGGTTTTCTTCACTTGGTTTTAGCTTATTTTGGTGTCTTAAAATCCTAACCAAAGAAGGGTGTTGATATACATAAGCTTGTGGGTATTATCTCTTGAGGTTTCATACACTTTGAAGCTCCATTCTTCTACATCATCTTCATCCTTTTATTACCTCCTAACTTGGAGTAGGTATAACTCCATAAACTAGCTCTTTTACTTTTGTAAGCATATTATCTTGACTTGATCTATTTTGGGATTCATGTTTAAATGGTTAAACTTTGTAAAGATTGTTTTAATATGCTTCCGCTTTCTATGTTTATAAAAATGATTTTAGACATATACATATATGGATATGGAAACTTGGTAATCTTTTGAATCCCAACAATGGTATCAAGAGCCAAAGTCATAGAAATATGCTTCTTGTATTTGGCTTGTAAACCCATTTTCTTTACAATGTAGTAACATGCATGAAACTAGAAAGTAAAATTTTGGGTTTTGGGTGGGGGTCCTTTTTGGCCGAATTTTTGGGGTTCCAAATGGGTTTTGGAGCTTCAAGTTTGGCCAAGATTTGTTGTTGTTTTGGTTCACAATCATGCCTTGACCTTGTGGTTGGATTTGTGTGTGATTTGGTTGTATTTTGATGATTGTAAATTCATTCATTTGGTTTGTAATAATCTTGTAATTTTGGTGATGTAATTTATTTTATTTGGTATGTAAAATAGATTAGGTTGTAATTTCCTTTTCTAGAAAAATGTATTAGGTTATATATTTTGTAAAAAGAAAAGTGAAGATTCAAGAAGATTACAAGATGGAGCATAAGGATGCAAGAGTTAGTGGGAGATTTGTTAATCTCCTACTTTGTGGTTTTAACCCTTTAGGTAACACTTGTTTTGGCTAAACAAGTGTTTACCACTTTGGCATGATTGTGGACTTTTATTTTGCATGCTTGTATGGTTTTGTGTATGTGTTTGGTTGTTACAAGATCTCATGAAACAACTTGCAAAAATGACATTATAATTGGTTATAATTAAAACAACAAAAGACACTAATAAATGGTTATTAGGTACTAGATGCAAGATGTATATAAAATGGTTTATATCAAGTAAAATTTGGTTATTCTACTAATGACATGAAATGGGTTTTTCATTATATACCATACATCAAATGCATGTTGGTGTATGGCAAAATGTTTTCTTAAACTAGAATTTAAGAAAGACTTAAAATCCCTTTAAAACTAAAACAAGGAAAACAAGTTAAACGCCATCCTATTGTGGGACACTTGAACATAGTAGTGAACTCATAATGGGATAAAGGTCACCTAACCGTTATGAGCAAACTAATATGGTTAAGGTAAAATTCACATGCTTGTGGGATAAAGGTCACCTAACCACTTGCATGTTAATTTTACATGTTTACACAAGTAGGACGACTGGATTTGGGAATCATGAACTTAGGGTCACCGAAGCATGAGGAACAAATAGGCGTTGATGGGATAAATATGCCATGCAAAAGGATTGCATGATCCCATAATTTAGAAGTTGCAAAAGGATTGCAATTGTCATATAAATGACTACCTAGCTAAATCAAATAACGGGATAAAGGTCACCTAACCGAAATTTGATTTACCGTTGGATTCTAATATTTAATAAGACAATTATAATATAAAAGGGTATTGTTTATTAAATTTGAAATCAATACTTAAATGAACTTTGTTAATTTTGTAGATGGCCGCTAATAACAACAACAACATGCAAAACGCACCACTTAACCTAAACAACCTATCGTTAAGGTCTCTCCTTGAGAAAGACAAACTCAACCATACGAACTTTATGGATTGGTTCCGTAATCTTAGGATTGTCCTCAAACTCATGGATAAAGCGTATGTGTTGGAGGACCCCATTCCCGATCAACCCGACATGGATGATACGGAGGACATGGCTTACTATGACAAATATTGTGCCGATTCGGTGCAAGTTGGTTGCCTAATGCTTGGGACTATGATACCCGAACTCCAAAAGGATTTCGAACATCATAGTGCATATGACATGATAACGCAATTGAAGGAGATGTTCCTTCAACAAGCACGTGTCGAGCGCTTCGAAACGGTTCGAGCGCTACATGCATGTCGTATGGATGACACCCAATCCGTCTCCTCCTATGTCCTCAAAATGAAAAGCCTCATTGATCGCGCAAACCGTCTTAACCTCAACATTTCCAATGAGCTAGCCACCGATCTTATCCTAAACTCCTTGTCAAAGAGGTTTGACCAATTTGTAATTAATTACAATATGAATGGGATGGATAAGACCATCGGTGAGCTTCATGGCATGTTAAGGACGGCCGAAACAAGCATGGGTAAAAGGGCTTCACCCGTGCTAATGATCAATGATGGCGGGTCAAAAGGTAACAACACCTCTAAGCCTAAGGTGGCTAAGAGAAAAGGGCCCGCCTATCAAGGCAAGGGAAAGGGGAAGATGGTTACCCCAACCAAGAACAAGAACAAAAAGCAAAAGGTTGCGGAAAAGGTAAACCCCAAGGAAGACCCATGTTTCGGTTGCGGTGAGATGGGTCATTGGAAACGAAACTGTCCTGTCTACCTTAAGGAGTTGAAGGAAAAGAGGGATGCGGGGCAATTCTCAGGTAATATATATATATATGGTATATATAGAGCTTAGTATTACTTCTTCTAATACATGGGTATTAGACACTGGATGTGGAACTCACATTTGCAATTCTTTGCAGGGGTTCAAAAGAAGTAACAAGCAAACGGGAACATCAAGTCTCTTCATGGGGAATGGAGCTAAAGTGTAAGTGAAAGCTCAAGGAGACTTTGTGTTAAAACTTCCAAGTGGCATGGAACTTATTTTGAATGATGTTTTGTATGCACCCGACTTATGTCGAAACATTATTTTTGTTTCCCGTTTGAAACAATATGGTTTTAATGTTAATTTTATTAATGATGATATCCATGTTTGTTTAGATAATGTATTCTATTTCAAGGCTTCGCCTTCAAATGGAATTTATGAATTGGTTCATGATGACACATCATCTAGTAGCTCAATGTACCATACAAGCACCAAGAAACTCAAAAGGGATTTGAGTGATTCCTACTTATGGCATTGTCGCCTTGGTCACATAAACAAGAACCGAATGCATACACTTCAAAAGAATGGACTTTTGAAATCAAATGAAATGGATTCATTTGATGTATGTGAATCTTGTTTACAAGGCAAGATGACTAAAGCACCTTTCAAAGGAACCTATGAAAGGGCTAAAGACTTATTGGGATTAATACATTCGGATGTGTGTGGACCCTTTAAGCCCATGACAAGGAATGGTGAAAGATACTTTGTTACCTTCATTGATGACTTTAGTCGTTTCGGATATGTCTACTTATTAAGACACAAGGACGAAACGTTTGAAGCATTCAAAGAATATCAAAACGAAGTACAAAATCAACTCAATAAGACAATTAAGGTACTACGTACCGATAGAGGAGGTGAATACCTAAGCGATGCTTTCCAAGATCACCTTAGGAGTTGTGGGATCATCTCACAACTTACTCCACCCGGAACACCCCAACTTAATGGAGTTTCCGAAAGGAGGAACCGAACCCTAATGGATATGGTTCGATCTATGATGGCAAGAAGCTCGTTGCCTCTATCATTTTGGGGTTATTGTCTAAGCTCCGCGGTTCGTATTTTAAATATGGCCCCAACCAAGAAAGTGGAACGAACTCCTCATGAGATGTGGTTTGGAAAACCTCCTTCTCTTTCATACTTGAAAGTATGGGGATGTGAAGCTTATCCTAAGCGCCATGTAGCTAATAAGTTACATGCTCGATCCACAAAGTGTATCTTCATAGGATATCCCAAGGATGATATGGGATACTATTTCTATGATCCGACCGAGCAAAATGTATTTGTTGCTCGAAAGGCGGAATTCCTTGAAACCAAATTCCTTATGGAAGGTGATGGTGAAAGGAAAATAGATCTTGTAGAGGTACAAGATCAAGTCGATGATACACAAATGGTTGACACTAGTACTCAACATGAGGATGTTGAAAATGATCAAGTGGATGATCAAGGTACACAAGACGTTCGAAGATCTAGTAGGATTAGTAATCCCCCTGAGAGATATGGTTTTCTCGTGGATGGATGCTATACGGTTGATTTGGATGAACCGACAAACTACAAAGATGCTTTATCAAGGATTGATAAAGACAAATGGCAGGAAGCCATGAACGCCGAGATGCAATCCATGTATGAAAACCAAGTTTGAGAACTTGTTGTGCAACCTCCTAGCTCCAAGCTAGTTGATTGCAAATGGCTTTTCAAGAAGAAAACCGACATACATGGAAACTTGGATACATACAAAGCTAGACTTGTAGCAAAAGGTTTCACTCAAACTCAAGGGGTTGACTATGATGAAACTTTCTCATCAGTGGCAATGCTAAAGTCTATTAGGATATTATTTGCCATTGCTGCTCACTATGACTATGAAATATGGCAAATGGATGTCAAAACCGCTTTCCTAAATGGATATCTTGAGGAAGATGTCTATATGGTGCAGCCCGAAGGTTTTGTTGATCCGAAATATCCTAAAAAGGTATGCAAGTTAAAGAAATCAATCTACGGATTGAAACAAGCATCTAGAATGTGGAATCATCGTTTTAATGAAGAGGCAAAGAAATTTGGCTTCATTAAAAATGGTGATGAAGCTTGTGTATACAAGAAGGCTAGTGGGAGCTCTATAATGTTCCTTGTGCTATATGTGGATGATATATTATTATTTGGGAATGATATAACCACAATGCAAGAAGTCAAAACTTGGCTAAAAAGTTGCTTCTCCATTAAGGATCTTGGAGACGCACAATACATATTGGGGATAGGGATCTATAGGAATAGATCCAAGAGATTGATAGGTTTAAGTCAAAGTACATACATTGATAAAATCTTGGAAAAGTTCAAGATGGAAAACTCTAAGAAAGGTTTGGTACCTATTCAAAGAGGAACCGTTCTCAGTTCATCTCAGTGTCCTACCACGAAAGATGAACAAGAGAGAATGAAGAAAGTCCCATACGCATCTGCTATTGGGTCTATCATGTATGCAATGATATGTACTAGACCGGATGTGTCATGCGCTCTAAGCTTGACAAGTAGATACCAGAACAACCCAAGAAACAGTCATTGGATTGCTGTTAAAAGTATATTGAAATACCTTAGGAGAACTAAGGATATGTTTCTAATATATGGGTCTGGTGAGGAGGAACTCGCCGTAAAAGGTTACGTGGACGCGAGTTTCCAAACTGATCGAGATGACTCTCGATCACAATCCGGTTATGTCTTCATGTTAAATGGTGGTGCGGTCTCTTGGAAGAGTTCGAAACAGGATGTTGTTGCGTTATCCACTACAGAGTCGGAGTACATTGCCGCGTCACTGGCAGCTCAGGAAGCTGCATGGATGAAGAAATTCATCGACGACTTAGGAGTGGTCCCTTCCATTCAGGACCCTCTTGAGATCTTTTGTGACAACGAGGGTGCGATTGCTCAAATCAAGGAACCTCGTGCTCATCAAAAGACTCGTCACATTGAGCGGAGATTCAACTACATTAGGGATGAGGTTGAAAAGGGAAAGATATGTATTCACAAAGTTCACACAGATTAAAATGTTGCGGATCCACTCACGAAGCTTTTACATGGGCCAAAACATGAGGGACATGTTAGTGCTTTAGGGCTTCGATATTCTAGTGATTGGAAATGATCTATTTTATGTATTGTAACGGAACGAATTAGTTCAAACTCATTAATATAATTATGGTATTAATTTAATTTTGAGTTATGTTCCTATTTTGCATATTTAATCCAAGAATAAACTATTATTCTAAATTCCGTAGTTGATCACATTTGTGGGAACAAATGTGAGGTCTAGACTATTATGAACTTGGATTGGTTAACATTCAAATGGCGAATGTAGGGCAAGGTTGCAACCAAGGTTCATAGATATTTGTGGGACACAAATATTGGAAGACCCGCTCTCAAGATTTACTGTATGGAGCCTTTGTGGTTGATCACATGTAATCTTGAGTAAAGGAGAATATCATTATATCCTCTGACCTGAGACACATATTGGGTTCAGATATTCATCGAATATTGTGCCTTGATTCTTTCCTTCGCTATTCTGAAAAGGTAGCTCATAAGGGAGGCTTCAGGTATGGTACGAAGTGTAGTGTCTAGGACGTATGTAGCCAAGATGGAATTTGTCCCTCTTATTCGTTGAGAGTCAGATGTCTAAGGCCTGATAAAGTTAAATCTATAAGAGAGTGATCATTCTATGTCTCTTGGATTTAACATGACATCTAGGATAAAAGGATATATTGAAAGATTCACCTAATCATATTCGAGATGGGAACTCGAAAGGGATGATGTTATTGAATGGCACTAAGTCATAACACATTGGGGGTGATGGACGGTCGTTAGGTGGTATCCGTCACTTGCATTAATTTCTTATGTTTCTCGTGCAAGTGGGAGATTGAAGGTATTTCATATGCCCGAGAGACATATTAAATTAATGTGGCCAATATGTTATGATCCAAGTCGGGTCATACCCAATAACAAGCCGACAACACCTTATAAGTATTTGTTTTAATGAATGGATCTTTAAAACAAATACTTGACACTTAGACTTTAGAAATTGGTTTTCTAAAGACAATATGCTTGAAATAATTATTTGGATAATTATGAATGTAAGTTTTATAATTAAACTTATTTGTGTGTGATAATTTTATAAAATGGTTATAAAATTAAGTATATGTGCAAGAAACACATAGACAACTTATAAGTGGCTTATAAGTCTTATGATGTACAAGTAAATAATTATATCAACATATCTTTATAATAGGTTTTATAAAGAATTATGTGTAAGTATCAAGTGGGGTTTTATTTAGCAAAATAAACTAATTATCTTGAGAAATAAAGAAAAATAAAAGGATTTCAAGAGTAATGGTGGGGGTGGCGGTTTTATGTCTCCAAGACAAGCCACCCCATGCCTTGTCTTGGTTGTTTAAAACATTCTACTTGATACATTGATTTGGTACATCCTTTCACATACATTACTTGCATATTTTGAAAAAGCTAAAAAACTCTCTCCCACCCTTTTGTTTTGGCCGAAATTTGGAGCAAGAAGAAGAGGTTTTCTTCACTTGGTTTTAGCTTATTTTGGTGTCTTAAAATCCTAACCAAAGAAGGGTGTTGATATACATAAGCTTGTGGGTATTATCTCTTGAGGTTTCATACACTTTGAAGCTCCATTCTTCTACATCATCTTCATCCTTTTATTACCTCCTAACTTGGAGTAGGTATAACTCCATAAACTAGCTCTTTTACTTTTGTAAGCATATTATCTTGACTTGATCTATTTTGGGATTCATGTTTAAATGGTTAAACTTTGTAAAGATTGTTTTAATATGCTTCCGCTTTCTATGTTTATAAAAATGATTTTAGACATATACATATATGGATATGGAAACTTGGTAATCTTTTGAATCCCAACACATCCAACCTCAAGAAATCTTTGTTTCTTACAGTAGGTTATCATTCTAATACAAGGTAATAATCATATTCAAACTTTGGTTCAATTTCTATAACTATAACAATCTTATTTCAAGTGATGATCTTACTTGAACTTGTTTTCGTGTCATGATTTTGCTTCAAGAACTTCGAGCCATCCAAGGATCCATTGAAGCTAGATCCATTTTTATCTTTTCCATTAGGTTTATCCAAGGAACTTAAGGTAGTAATGATGTTCATAACATCATTCGGTTCATACATATAAAGCTATCTTATTCGAAGGTTTAAACTTGTAATCACTAGAACATAGTTTAGTTAATTCTAAACTTGTTCGCAAACAAAAGTTAATCCTTCTAACTTGACTTTTAAAATCAACTAAACACATGTTCTATATCTATATGATATGCTAACTTAATGATTTAAAACCTGGAAACACGAAAAACACCGTAAAACCGGATTTACGCCGTCGTAGTAACACCGCGGGCTGTTTTGGGTTAGTTAATTAAAAACTATGATAAACTTTGATTTAAAAGTTGTTATTCTGAGAAAATGATTTTTATTATGAACATGAAACTATATCCAAAAATTATGGTTAAACTCAAAGTGGAAGTATGTTTTCTAAAATGGTCATCTAGACGTCGTTCTTTCGACTGAAATGACTACCTTTATAAAAACGACTTGTAACTTATTTTTCCGACTATAAACCTATACTTTTCTGTTTAGATTCATAAAATAGAGTTCAATATGAAACCATAGCAATTTGATTCACTCAAAACGGATTTAAAATGAAGAAGTTATGTGTAAAACAAGATTGGATAATTTTTCTCATTTTAGCTACGTGAAAATTGGTAACAAATCTATTCCAACCATAACTTAATCAACTTGTATTGTATATTATGTAATCTTGAGATACCATAGACACGTATACAATGTTTCGACCTATCATGTCGACACATCTATATATATTTCGGAACAACCATAGACACTCTATATGTGAATGTTGGAGTTAGCTATACAGGGTTGAGGTTGATTCCAAAATATATATAGTTTGAGTTGTGATCAATACTGAGATACGTATACACTGGGTCGTGGATTGATTCAAGATAATATTTATCGATTTATTTCTGTACATCTAACTGTGGACAACTAGTTGTAGGTTACTAACGAGGACAGCTGACTTAATAAACTTAAAACATCAAAATATATTAAAAGTGTTGTAAATATATTTTGAACATACTTTGATATATATGTATATATTGTTATAGGTTCGTGAGTCAACCAGTGGCCAAGTCTTACTTCCCGACGAAGTAAAAATCTGTGAAAGTGAGTTATAGTCCCACTTTTAAAATCTAATATTTTTGGGATGAGAATACATGCAGGTTTTATAAATGATTTACAAAATAGACACAAGTACGTGAAACTACATTCTATGGTTGAATTATCAAAATCGAATATGCCCCTTTTTATTAAGTCTGGTAATCTAAGAATTAGGGAACAGACACCCTAATTGACGCGAATCCTAAAGATAGATCTATTGGGCCTAACAAACCCCATCCAAAGTACCGGATGCTTTAGTACTTCGAAATTTATATCATATCCGAAGGGTGTCCCGGAATGATGGGGATATTCTTATATATGCATCTTGTTAATGTCGGTTACCAGGTGTTCACCATATGAATGATTTTTATCTCTATGTATGGGATGTGTATTGAAATATGAAATCTTGTGGTCTATTATTATGATTTGATATATATAGGTTAAACCTATAACTCACCAACATTTTTGTTGACGTTTTAAGCATGTTTATTCTCAGGTGATTATTAAGAGCTTCCGCTGTCGCATACTTAAATAAGGACGAGATTTGGAGTCCATGCTTGTATGATATTGTGTAAAAACTGCATTCAAGAAACTTATTTTGTTGTAACATATTTGTATTGTAAACCATTATGTAATGGTCGTGTGTAAACAGGATATTTTAGATTATCATTATTTGATAATCTACGTAAAGTTTTTTTTAAAACCTTTATCTATGAAATAAAGGTTATGGTTTGTTTTAAAAATGAATGCAGTCTTTGAAAAACGTCTCATATAGAGGTCAAAACCTCGCAACGAAATCAATTAATATGGAACGTTTTTAATCAATAAGAACGGGACATTTCAGTTGGTATCCGAGCGTTGGTCTTAGAGAACCAGAATTTTGCATTAGTGTGTCTTATCGAGTTTGTTAGGATGCATTAGTGAGTCTGGACTTCGACCGTGTTTACTTGAAAAATGATTGCTTAACAAATTTTGTTGGAAGCTATATATTTTTAACATGTGAATATTATGTGATATATTAATCTCTTAACGCGTTTGATATTATGTGATAGATGTCTACCTCTAGAACAAGTCCCATTGACTCACCTAATAATAATGAAGAGTCAAATGTAAATTGGAATGATTCGTGGACTGATTCACAAGTTCCCGAAGAGGAACCGGAAGAAGAGTCGGAACCGGAAGAAGAATCGGAACCGGAAGAAGAATCGGAACCGGATGAAGAAAGAGAACCGGTGGGGGAAATAATAAAACGGTTAAGTAAAAGAAAATCCTCAACCTACCGACCAAGGTTAATTATGGTCAATGGTGTTTCCGCCAAGGAAGCAAAATATTGGGAGGATTACCAATTCTCCGATGAATCGGATTCCGACGAAAATTCCGATGATTTTATAGAAATTACCCCAACTGAATTTAAAAAGGCAAAAGAAAATAATAAGGGAAAGGGCATAAAAATAGAGAAAGCTAATTCCAACCCCGATGAACTTTATATGTATCGTCAACCCCCGAAGTCCTTAAGTTGTAACAATGACCCGGGAACCTCTAAACCACCAGGTTTTTCTAAACCAATGTGGAAAACGACGGCTCGTATTAGGGGAACATCATATATCCCTAGAAACTTGGCAAAACGAACCAAAACCGAAGAAGAAGAAACAAGCGAGTCGGAATAAGATAGTTGTATTCGTGTGGTGTAATATATGTAATATAGTGTTCTTATGCTTTATGATATATGTAAAAATTGCTTGTATTAATAAGTATTTTTTTTATGAATCTAACTCTTGTCTATTTTACAGTTTAAAAACACAAAATGGATAGACAACCCAAAATTTTAAGAGACCTACCCGGAGACATGATTGATGAAATCTTGTCTAGAGTCGGCCAGAATTCCTCGGCACAACTATTTAAGGCGAGATCAGTTTGTAAGACATTCGAAGAACGTTCCAAGAATGTCTTGGTTTATAAGAGACTTTCGTTTGAAAGATGGGGGATATCACATTGGGAAACCCATAAGTTACGATGTGTTTACTTTGACGCATATATTGCGAGGAACCCAAATGCTATTTTACGCAACGGGTTAAGAAATTATTTTGACTCAATATATCCGAATATTGGACTTCGTGATTTAGAAATGTTGGGATTTAACAAGTTTCATAATACTTAAAACCATTTATTAGTAAGCTTGCGGAAGCGTGTTAACATGAGTATGTTTAGCCGTTTAATAACTTGTTAATCATTCAACCATTTAAATGTAAATCCCATGGATCAAGTTGTGAAATAATACTTACTAATTAACAAGAAAGGATAGTGTTTATACCTCCTCAAAACAAGTTTGAGGGTTCTTCAAAATGAGCAGAAAGTTTGAAGGAGATGATGATGAAATGAGCTCCTAACTTGAACCTTCAAGTGTATAGAACCCTAAGCTCTTGTACTCCAACACCACCCTTAATCTTGGCAATACTTTGGAACCTTTAAACCTTTGTTAACTAAGCTAGAAAACCAGTTTCTTTGCTCACTGATTTCTGGACAGCAGCAACCCAAAGAGATGATGATGAATGTAGTTTCAAAAGCATGAAACCTCAAGAGATAATACCCCAAACTTATCACCAACACCCTAGCCTTTTGTTAGGAATTGAATGACACTTGAATTAAGCTTGCAAGAACAAATTTAGGACTTGGTTTTGAGTCCCAAAAACCCACGGTTTGGACAGCTGCAGTAGCTGAATTTTCAGCTCTTTTTTTTTCTTCACTTGATGTGTTTATACATGTGTGTGTATACTACAAGTCTCTAGACCATGCTTATGGAGAATGGGAATTGTAATTGACCAAGAAAAGAATCTAAGCATGTGTACTAGAGTCCCCATGCCACTACATACATTTAAATAAAATGGTTTTTATAAAATTTGATTTTATAAAATTGAATTTTATAAAATACATTTTTATAAACTTACATTTTATTTATTATGTTTACATCATTTATAAAACCTATTTTATAAAATGTAACATAATTGATTTATTATTTACCTATAAATAATTAAATCCATATCATATAAATTATTCCATAATTTATATATATATATACATCAAGTAATAATTTTAGAAAGCCATTTTCTTTAAAATTCAAGTGTCGCGTATTTAATCAATGATCCAATCGTTAAGATCAAATACGAATAAGGTGTTGGCAAGCTTGTTATTGGGGATGACCCGACTTGGATCAAAACATATCAGCCACGTTAATTTAATATGTCTCTCGGGCATATGAAATACCTTCAAGAAAAAGCGGCTAACATGCAACATAAAGAAGCATGTTATGCTTACGGATTAGTAATGTTCGCTTCTCACCAAAGTGAGAACAAGAACATCGGGCTACAACTATTAAACAAAACATTTCCACAAGTGACGGAGTCGGTAATTGGGGTAAGAAATGAGGTTTTTAGATTATTACGGGACTGTTGGACATTACGTAACTGTCACAACCCGTCCTTAACCATAAGAACGTGTTAGATAACGTATGATTTCATTGCGAGGTATTGACCTCTATATGCGACATTTTTAAAAGAAAAACTGCATATATTATACATTACAAACCATAATTCTTATTTTTGTTACAACCTTTAGACAATAAAAAGATGATTATCGTTTAGCGATAATCTTCGACTTACAAACTTTGCAAATGATAATAACAACCCGATTTCTAGCATATTTTACAACACAAGTTCTTGGATATGCAGTTTTGTTTTTGACACATATATGCGTACGCAAGATCTTGCTCAAATTCAACATAATGCAGCGGAAGCTTCTAATTATCACCTGAGAATAAACATGTTTAAAACGTCAACATAAAGTTGGTGAGATATAGGTTTAATGCCGGCAGCAATATATATATATATAGACCACAAGATTTCATATATAAACAGTTTAATAAAAATATTCTAAGTGGTTGAGCACTTGGTAACCATACTTAACAATTAATCACGTCGCATATTCCCTTTAATATGAAATCTTACTACACCGTACCAAGTGTAGTCACAAAACGAAGTACTGTGCAACCGTTGAATACTGGTCGTCCAGTCCGGTTGGGGTTGTCAGGCCCGATAGATCTATCAACAGGATTCGCGTTTACAATACCGCTGTAAATATTAGTTACCAAGCTACAGGTGTGATGACCCGGGAATTTCTGACCAAATTTAAACATAATCTTATATGATTCGACTCGATAAGCAAAGTCTATTAAACCGAGTCTCATTATGTTTGAACTATTTCATGATAACATTTGACCTTTAACTATTTCCGACGATTCACGAACCTTTAATTGTAACTAAGAATGTAAATATAAATAATTATATATAAAACTAATTATATTAGTATTAATGAACTATTAAGTAATTTTGTTATTATAAAAGATAACATTTAATAACTAAAGATTTTCATTTTGAATATATATAGTATATTGTATATAAATGATTCAAACATATTTTACCAACGTTATCAAAATATTAAATGTACAATGTTATACTTTGTAGTTAATTGTTTAATATACATAATTAATCATCTACTCAACATTTAAAACATGATTTTATATATATGGTAGTATACATATATACATAAATATAACTATATATATATGATTTTATACATAATTATTATATTATGTATATGTAGAAATTTATAATATATCTATGATGAAATAATGTACTATTTTAATAAATATATATAATACTTACATATATAAAACATTTATATTTTTCATAATTACATACATAAGTATAATATAATTAGTATGTAAATAAATATTATAATATATTTATATTAAAATGCATAAATATATAATATTCAGTATATGTTACAATACATATTACATAATTATTAAATATTACATAATAATAGATGATATTAATAAATTAAATTTAAATACAAATATAGTTGTTGTAGTAATGTTATTTGTATCGTCAAATATCAATATTTGTATTCATAATATCACTTTATATCATATAAAGATGAAATTGGATGTATAAATTAGATTATTATTACTAATATTATTATTATCGATTAAATATTAATATTATCATAATTAGTATGGTATTATTATTATTATTATTATTATTATTATTATTATTATTATTATTATTATTATTATCATTTTTACAATTATTATTATCATTAATATTATATTTATCATTATTATTAATTTTATTAATATTATTAGATATTAATAGTATTGTTATTATATATTATTATTATTAATTAAAAAAAACAGTAGGGATCTATATTATACGCTTGACCTCTGTATCCTTTATCTCTATTATTATTATTTTTTTTGTTTCTTTCCTGCTCCAAACTCGTGAACCTGTGTTGACATTTTCTCCATTTTTTATCAACCGATCTCTATTATTACAAAATGATTATGTATAATTGCAAATCAAATAAAAAGGAAATCCAATGGGATTAAAGAGCACAGCGATATTTTTTTTTTCTTCTTCTCTGCACGCTCCAATTTTTTTTTCTCTTAATTCAATTTCGAATAAAGTTTCAAAATCTAAAAATGCAGAAAGGTTAGAAATCTTTCTTTGAATCTATCTGCAAAATCTCAACTCTCAAATCTTTATATCGATCTTGAATTTTGAAGTCAAAGTTTAGTTTAAAAAAAGTCAACAATTGTTCTTGAGACAAATTCGCGTTCGTGTATATGTTTCTGATCAAATTGACGATTCCAGTAGTTTTTATACATGTTTAGAAAACTATTTCGTGTTATAAACATTATCTATAATGTTATCTATTACGAAATCAATTTTTTTTGTTTTGTTCCAAGAACCGACGCTGCAGTAGGCCTTTAGTGTTTTTTTTTTTTTTATTTTAGAACCCAAATTATTTTTTTTCTGTAATGTTTTGAAGCTTTAAAAGGAACCCTGATTTTTTTTTTTTTTGGTTATTGATGTTTTGTTGAATCCATGAGACTTGTGGAGAAGAAGAGGAATAGAAGAAAAACAGTTTATATATAAAATTTAAATTCGATATTAGTACAGAGAATCAGAATTGGTGGGATGGTCGAGAGTGTTTGCGTGTGAGCATGTGGTCACGAGATCGAGTCCAGAGGACGGTAGTTTTTTTTTTTTTTTTTTGAAACTCTTTTCATGTGAGGTAGTTTTCTTTTCTAATTTTATTATTGTTATTATATATTAATTATTATTAGTATTATTATTATTATTGTGATTGTTTTGATTGTTATTGTTATTGTTATTATTAGTATCATACTTGTTATCATATTTGAAAGTATTATAGACATTACTATTATTATTATGATAGGTATTAATAATATTATTATTAGTAATAAACTTATCATTTTAGTATTTTATCATCATTAGGATTATGATTATGATTATCATTATTATTATTATTATGAAGGAAATAAAAATATATTATTATCATCAATATTAGAATTTGTACCGGTTTATAAATAATAGTATCATCAGTACATTTACAATTAATAATATCATATTTATCAGTATCATCATTAATATTTACTAGTATTATTATGATTATCATTTATCATTTTATAAATATTAGAACCCTTATTATTAACATAAGTATGGTATTAGTATTAATATTATTTTAGAGTTATTATTATTAGTATCATTAACAGTTATCATTTTCATTTTTTTTGCTATTAGTATTATCATTATTAATAAAATTATTATTATTATTAGTAAATCATTATTATCTAAATTATTATTTTAACAAATAAATCTTTTGTACACTATATATATACTTATGGTATATACTAGGATTGTATTAATAATTCACATAACAAACTAATAAAATTTTATAAATACAATACTAACCACAAATATATGTATATAAATATATTAATGTCACTATTTATATAAACGTAAATCATTATAGATATATATACATAAAATCGATATATATATAAAATATAACTTAAAATATAATATAAGTATACGTTTTAAAATAAAGGTTAGAATAAATTCTACAAAACTATAATATATAAATAATACATATTAATAAATGAAATTTTGTAACTTACATTATACGTATTAATATATACACAATTGATATAGGTTCGTGAATCCGAGGCCAACCCTGCATTGTTCAATGACGTCATATGTATTTTTACTACAAAATACAGTATCGTGAGTTTCATTTGCCTTTTTACCCTTTATATTTTTGGGCTGAGAATACATGCGCAACTTTTATAACTGTTTTACGAAATTGACACAAGTACGTGAAACTACATTTTATGGTTGGATTATCGAAGTCGAATATGCCCCTTTTTATTAAGTCTGGTAATCTAAGAATTAGGGAACAGACACCCTAATTGACGCGAATCCTAAAGATAGATCTATCGGGCCCAACAAGCCCCATCCAAAGTACCGGATGTTTTAGTACTTCGAAATTTATATCATGTCCGAAGGAGGATCCCGGAATGATGGGGATATTCTTATATATGCATATTGTTAATGTCGGTTACCAGGTGTTCAATCCATATGAATGATATTTTTGTCTCTATGCATGGGACGTATGTTTATGAGAAATGGAAATCTGAAATCTTGTGGTCTATTAAAATGATGGAAACAACTGTTTAAGTTAAACTAATGAACTCACCAACCTTTTGGTTGACACTTTAAAGCATGTTTATTCTCAGGTACGAAAGAAATCTTCCGCTGTGTATTTGCTCATTTTATAGATATTACTTGGAGTCATTCATGGTATATTTCAAAAGACGTTGCATTCGAGTCGTCGAGTTCATCAAGATTATTATCAAGTCAATTATAGTTGGATATATTATGAAATGGTATGCATGCCTGTCAACTTTTGATGTAATGAAAGTTTGTCTTTTCAAAAACGAATGCAATGTTTGTAAAATGTATCATATAGAGGTCAAGTATCTCGCGATGTAATCAACTGTTGTGAATCGTTTATAATCGATATGGACTTCGTCCGGATGGATTAGGACGGGTCTTCACAGTTGGTATCAGAGCGGTGGTCTTAGCGAACCAGGTCTTGCATTAGTGAGTCTAACTGATAGTCGTTAGAATGCATTAATGAGTCTGGACTTCGACCGTGTTTGCATGTCAAAAGTTTTGCTTATCATTTAGTGTCGAAAAATTATTTGCTTATCATCCTTAAAGTCTAAGACACGTCTTACTGCCTTTATTGCATAGACAGTGTATAGTTAAATTCATATCTTAGCGTATCTGTTATTGTTACCTTTGCCTGACAGCTTCCGTAGATTCCTCCGTAGCTTATGGTATTTTAGTATTATATATGCATATGTAAATTATGTATTGCAGGGTACTAATCTACATCCTATAATCTATTTCTTATCGAAAATCCTTCATCTGATCGTACGAGATGAATCCCTCAACCAGTTCGAGTCCATCTAATTTCGATAGCTATTTCGATAGTTATTCCGACAGCTATTTCGATATGGATTTCCACTCGAGCTCCGAAAGCAGAGTAACCGGAATGAATCGATCAATTAGCCATCATCTATTCTGAATGAATTGGAGATGGGTTCGTAGTCGACTTAATCAATGGAAACGCGAAGAAGGCGATCATTTCCACTAACCAAATTCACCTCTTGACAATGGACCTAAAACGTTTACCGGCGAACCTGTTCGAGACACCATTTTCTCTCTCATTTCCAAAGTATCTCATCACGATCATATACTATCTCAGATTCTAAACCTCGTTCATCCGCTCGTCCGAACCGACAATCATCCCGGTGTAATAGAAGAAGTTAACGAACTTCGCGCATAAGTTGTAGTCTTGGAAAATATGGTGCAAAACGTACCAGCTTCATCCAAATCACCGGCACCAACGGTACCACCAACAACCCAAATTTCAATATCACATGCCTCAACATCTCAATCTATACCTCGAGTATAATCATCATTCTACATGACATTCTACATCAGTTATCTTCGTTCGACATGGTGATTATGTAATCTCTAATGTTTTAGAGATTATTTATTCTAGTTCCAACTGAAAACTAAATGAGTTTAATATCATGTTAACTCATTAAATTCATGATTACATCTGAAGAAAATATATATGTATATATGTTTTCATAAAGATTGTAATTAAAAATTCTTTTGTACAAACTGTTAATAATAAAAATATTTTAACGGGTAGGTAATACCCGAGGAATATTTAAATTTCACATTAATAAGTTACACTGTATATTCTTCGAATCTGATTCAACAGTTATTCACTATCCTATTTACAACCACCGGGATACTTATCCGTTCACTAAAGAATAACTATTTTCATTCAAATTCAATTTCATATTTGAATTTTGACCTATCAGAATCCAACAAGTGGCATAATGAAGAAATAATGGACACAATAAAAATTGATTAGAAACAGACTAATTAACAATATTAAATTTTATTAAGAAACCACGCTAACAAAATCCTAGCTAACTGTTAATTCCGTATTACATTTTATTAATCGCAATTTATTTATCGCAATTTATTTTATCGCAATTTATATTCTCGCAATTTTATTTATTGTCATTTAATTTCTGTTATTTACTTTACGCACTTTATTTATCGTCATTTAATTTCTGTTATTTATTTTACGCACTTTAAATATCGGGACACGTATACAAGGTTTTGACATATCATATCGACACATCTATATATATTATTTGGAATCACCATAGACACTCTATATGCAGAAATGATCGAGTTCTCTATACAGGGTTGAGGTTGATTCTATAATAATATATATACTTTGAGTTGTGATCGAGTCTGAGACATGTACACGGGTCACGATACGTATTAATTAATTCAAATATTATATATTAAACTATATATGAATGATTGCACTGTCAACTGTGGACTATCGACTGTGGACTAATAACATTGGACAATTAAAATGAATTAAAATATTGAATATAACATATGAAACTAAACAATTCTTCAAGTTTGCCACTTGATTTCGTCTTAAACCTCATTTGTATCTTCACGATTACATTCTGCGTTTAAACCTTTCATGATTCTTGAAAACACCTCAATCGATAGGATGAATCAACCGCACTTCATCTACGGAAGGAAAGATTTATGCATATAGTTATGCACCTGAGAAACTCTCGGCAATTGAGTAAAAGTTCAACACGTAGCCGCGTCAGATCCTTTGGCATTTATTAACAAAAATAACTTTGCGATCCCTTTTCAAAATTAGCCAATTTTGTCACAACTCCAACAAGTCAACTTCGACTTTTCGTACGAAACAACCTTATTATAACGTTTATATATACGCGTGCTCTTTTATTGTTACCAGGTAACCTTTCATATTCCATCATATTACCATCAGCGTTTAATCATCTAAAAACACAATTCTCCTGAAACCACCTCGGATTAATAACCGATGATTCAGATATCATAGCATTAAATGCAGAGGAAACAGAAAAATGGTAGATGGTCTAAACGGACAAAAGTTTGATGATAAAGAAAGGAGTGTTAGGAACGCTCGATAGAAAATTGGGTATTGAAAAACAGATTGAGTTACCCATGAAGGAGACCAAGGACAAATACAAGGACCAAATCCTATATTCAAAGGATTCAGGTAATTCTGGATCCGTTGAAATCTTTAGAGAATATCTTGCTCCGAAGTCATGTTAAAATCTTGCGGAAAATCTTTCTCCATCAACCGTCGAACTTAGAAATTCCAAAATATCATCATCAATATCTTTGATATTTCTGAGGATATTTTCATAAATATTCTCGTCCGAAATTATATACCTCTTCGTGCTTCCTGTGTATCAATATATTGGAAACATTCAATAGAAAATATAGTACCGAAAAGCAGATTATGCGAAACTATGAAGAAAGCCGTGGATAAATCACAAAGAATAAGTTTGACTTCAAAGAATCCAAATAATTCAATGTCTGCTAAAGTCTATAGTGAATAACTTGCTCCTTACTCTAAACCCTTGCAGACAATAGTTTCTATCATCCTCTGATCTTTAGATATTCTGAGATATTATCGTACCTTTCATTATAAATATCCTCCATATTTCTGGAGATATTTTTATAACTATTCTTATCTTAAATCATTAATCTTTTCGTGCTATCAGTATTACATCATATAGAAACTGTTAGTTTCTATATTCTGTAAATTTTCAAGCTTAAAATATGAATGTTATTGTAGTAATGATGGGAACTGATGCAAGAGTTAGTATAATATAATGACACTTGATCAACGTGATTATATTACAGTAAGTCATGCTGAGTTTCTAAATGAAACGTGATGATTCACAGATCATAACGTCATCATGTGCCATGTTACATAACTCTTTCATCCTACTTAACTCCGTAACAAATCAAGAAAATGTATTCTTGATGGTTCTATCTTCCGTGATGTTGATAAATTTGAAAATCAAATCGTGCTATCACGTTCCTTCATGCTTAGAACATTATAATCATTCGAAACTCTATATCTATAAATTCTGGACCATTATTCGCTTGACTTGAAGTCGGGAAGAGAAAACAAAAGCATAGAGCTTTGAAATATAAGGGAGAATATAAAGTCTGATAACAACACATAAATTACAAACCGTGTATATCAATGTTTATCGCAACATAAAGACACGGAAGAATTAAAAACATTATAATCCCGAGGGCGAAGTAGAAGAAAGCAGATTCCTCTGGTGGAAGTTGGAAAAGGAGAATGATTGTTGCGATAGTAAGGATGAGGACAAGGATCAGAACTGGATTAATCATTTTCAGAATCTTTTGGATGTATGAACTAAGAAAGAAAGTATAAGAATGGTGAGAATAATGGAAAGGAAGAGCTTAATTTATACTGGAAATATCAGACGTAGTAATCGGGGCAGATCACCGTATTTAATTAAAGAGATCTTAATTTCCATAAATCCCGAAGAATCAGATTTTATAGATCTTCAAGATTTTCTTTAAATCCCTTAAATTCCGGAATTCAACCAAGGCAATGTCAAAAGTTAAGACGCGCCTTATTTTCTAAATTCAAACCTGACTACGTCAAAAGTTAAAAACAAATCTTTGTTTCTCATTTCATCCTTTTGTGAATAGCTTCATTCGCACTCTTCGAATAATTGAATTATTTTTATCCATATTACTCAATGATGATAAAACTCAAGTTATCAACTCATATTCGTCAGGAAAACATATTTATTGTTAGCTATGACGACCTCACTCAAATTTCGGGACGAAATTTCTTTAACGGGTAGGTACTGTGATGACCCGGGAATTTCCGACCAAATTTAAACATAATCTTATATGATTCGACTCGATAAGCAAAGTCTATTAAACCGAGTCTCATTATGTTTGAACTATTTCATGATAACATTTGACCTTTAACTATTTCCGACGATTCACGAACCTTTAATTGTAACTAAGAATGTAAATATAAATAATTATATATAAAACTAATTATATTAGTATTAATGAACTATTAAGTAATTTTGTTATTATAAAAGATAACATTTAATAACTAAAGATTTTCATTTTGAATATATATAGTATATTGTATATAAATGATTCAAACATATTTTACCAACGTTATCAAAATATTAAATGTACAATGTTATACTTTGTAGTTAATTGTTTAATATACATAATTAATCATCTACTCAACAATTAAAACATGATTTTATATATATGGTAGTATACATATATACATAAATATAACTATATATATATGATTTTATACATAATTATTATATTATGTATATGTAGAAATTTATAATATATCTATGATGAAATAATGTACTATTTTAATAAATATATATAATACTTACATATATAAAACATTTATATTTTTCATAATTACATACATAAGTATAATATAATTAGTATGTAAATAAATATTATAATATATTTATATTAAAATGCATAAATATATAATATTCAGTATATGTTACAATATATATTACATAATTATTAAATATTACATAATAATAGATGATATTAATAAATTAAATTTAAATACAAATATAGTTGTTGTAGTAATGTTATTTGTATCGTCAAATATCAATATTTGTATTCATAATATCACTTTATATCATATAAAGATGAAATTGGATGTATAAATTAGATTATTATTACTAATATTATTATTATCGATAAAATATTAATATTATCATAATTAGTATGGTATTATTATTATTATTATTATTATTATTATTATTATTATTATTATTATCATTTTTACAATTATTATTATCATTAATATTATATTTATCATTATTATTAATTTTATTAATATTATTAGATATTAATAGTATTGTTATTATATATTATTATTATTAATTAAAAAAAACAGTAGGGATCTATATTATACGCTTGACCTCTGTATCCTTTATCTCTATTATTATTATTTTTTTTGTTTCTTTCCTGCTCCAAACTCGTGAACCTGTGTTGACATTTTCTCCATTTTTTATCAACCGATCTCTATTATTACAAAATGATTATGTATAATTGCAAATCAAATAAAAAGGAAATCCAATGGGATTAAAGAGCACAGCGATATTTTTTTTTTCTTCTTCTCTGCACGCTCCAATTTTTTTTTCTCTTAATTCAATTTCGAATAAAGTTTCAAAATCTAAAAATGCAGAAAGGTTAGAAATCTTTCTTTGAATCTATCTGCAAAATCTCAACTCTCAAATCTTTATATCGATCTTGAATTTTGAAGTCAAAGTTTAGTTTAAAAAAAGTCAACAATTGTTCTTGAGACAAATTCGCGTTCGTGTATATGTTTCTGATCAAATTGACGATTCCAGTAGTTTTTATACATGTTTAGAAAACTATTTCGTGTTATAAACATTATCTATAATGTTATCTATTACGAAATCAATTTTTTTTGTTTTGTTCCAAGAACCGACGCTGCAGTAGGCCTTTAGTGTTTTTTTTTTTTTTATTTTAGAACCCAAATTATTTTTTTTCTGTAATGTTTTGAAGCTTTAAAAGGAACCCTGATTTTTTTTTTTTTTTTTTTTGGTTATTGATGTTTTGTTGAATCCATGAGACTTGTGGAGAAGAAGAGGAATAGAAGAAAAACAGTTTATATATAAAATTTAAATTCGATATTAGTACAGAGAATCAGAATTGGTGGGATGGTCGAGAGTGTTTGCGTGTGAGCATGTGGTCACGAGATCGAGTCCAGAGGACGGTAGTTTTTTTTTTTTTTTTTGAAACTCTTTTCATGTGAGGTAGTTTTCTTTTCTAATTTTATTATTGTTATTATATATTAATTATTATTAGTATTATTATTATTATTGTGATTGTTTTGATTGTTATTGTTATTGTTATTATTAGTATCATACTTGTTATCATATTTGAAAGTATTATAGACATTACTATTATTATTATGATAGGTATTAATAATATTATTATTAGTAATAAACTTATCATTTTAGTATTTTATCATCATTAGGATTATGATTATGATTATCATTATTATTATTATTATGAAGGAAATAAAAATATATTATTATCATCAATATTAGAATTTGTACCGGTTTATAAATAATAGTATCATCAGTACATTTACAATTAATAATATCATATTTATCAGTATCATCATTAATATTTACTAGTATTATTATGATTATCATTTATCATTTTATAAATATTAGAACCCTTATTATTAACATAAGTATGGTATTAGTATTAATATTATTTTAGAGTTATTATTATTAGTATCATTAACAGTTATCATTTTCATTTTTTTTGCTATTAGTATTATCATTATTAATAAAATTATTATTATTATTAGTAAATCATTATTATCTAAATTATTATTTTAACAAATAAATCTTTTGTACACTATATATATACTTATGGTATATACTAGGATTGTATTAATAATTCACATAACAAACTAATAAAATTTTATAAATACAATACTAACCACAAATATATGTATATAAATATATTAATGTCACTATTTATATAAACGTAAATCATTATAGATATATATACATAAAATCGATATATATATAAAATATAACTTAAAATATAATATAAGTATACGTTTTAAAATAAAGGTTAGAATAAATTCTACAAAACTATAATATATAAATAATACATATTAATAAATGAAATTTTGTAACTTACATTATACGTATTAATATATACACAATTGATATAGGTTCGTGAATCCGAGGCCAACCCTGCATTGTTCAATGACGTCATATGTATTTTTACTACAAAATACAGTATCGTGAGTTTCATTTGCCTTTTTACCCTTTATATTTTTGGGCTGAGAATACATGCGCAACTTTTATAACTGTTTTACGAAATTGACACAAGTACGTGAAACTACATTTTATGGTTGGATTATCGAAGTCGAATATGCCCCTTTTTATTAAGTCTGGTAATCTAAGAATTAGGGAACAGACACCCTAATTGACGCGAATCCTAAAGATAGATCTATCGGGCCCAACAAGCCCCATCCAAAGTACCGGATGTTTTAGTACTTCGAAATTTATATCATGTCCGAAGGAGGATCCCGGAATGATGGGGATATTCTTATATATGCATATTGTTAATGTCGGTTACCAGGTGTTCAATCCATATGAATGATATTTTTGTCTCTATGCATGGGACGTATGTTTATGAGAAATGGAAATCTGAAATCTTGTGGTCTATTAAAATGATGGAAACGATTGTTTAAGTTAAACTAATGAACTCACCAACCTTTTGGTTGACACTTTAAAGCATGTTTATTCTCAGGTACGAAAGAAATCTTCCGCTGTGTATTTGCTCATTTTATAGATATTACTTGGAGTCATTCATGGCATATTTCAAAAGACGTTGCATTCGAGTCGTCGAGTTCATCAAGATTATTATCAAGTCAATTATAGTTGGATATATTATGAAATGGTATGCATGCCTGTCAACTTTCGATGTAATGAAAGTTTGTCTTTTCAAAAACGAATGCAATGTTTGTAAAATGTATCATATAGAGGTCAAGTATCTCGCGATGTAATCAACTGTTGTGAATCGTTTATAATCGATATGGACTTCGTCCGGATGGATTAGGACGGGTCTTCACAACAGGGAAGTATGCCAGTGGTACAACTCAACGTAGAATATATTTTTCAGTTACTTGTGTCCATAATGTAAAACATAAAATACATGTATTCTCATCCCGAAATATTTAGAGTTTAAAAGTGGGACTATATACTCACTGTTGTCTTGAAGATATATATATTTTGACTTGGTCTTCCGGTTGATATCACGAACCTATCCATATATAATATATCAATACATTTTCTTTTTAAACAAACGTCACATATATATACTTGTTATACTTTTAATACTTTTAATAATTCCTTAGTCCGTAGTTAGCAGTCCGATGTTAGTAATTCAATTTTAATGGTTCATTTTTAAGTGTTTAATAAACCCCCGATGAAATAAATAAAACCCTCATCGTATATGTATTGGTCGAGATTAATCTTGACCCACGGTACCGGTGTTGTCAAATGACGTGTTGCGTACATAAAGTACCGGTGTTGTCAAATGACGTGTTGCGTACAAACATGGGATCTTATGATTAATCTTCTCGTGTTGTTTACGGGTGATCCTGAACCATATAAAATTGAATTATGAGTACATATGTATAAAATATCATGTTATCTTAGAAAGATGTGATTTATTTAATTTTTCCCAATTAATCCCGAAGTTAGACTAGTCTTGGATAACCAATTTTGTTTCGGTCATAGTTTCTTCGTTACAACTCCGTTTTCGTTGATTCAACTTGCCATCTCCTTGGATCGAGTTCCTCTTTAAGACTATGAACTGTAATTACCTTAGTTTGTATTCAAAATCACACAGCATAGGTGAAACTTTAGTGAAACTTATGAAGTTAAACATTTTTGTTACAAAAATATCATTTAATGACCATTTTTCTAAAAATACTTATACTTTGAATTAAATCATGAAATTTTTATGTGTTATCATATTCATAGTAAAAATCATTTTTCCAGAACATAAACCTCCAATTCAAAGTTTAAGATGGTTTTTAATTATCCAACCCAAAACAGTCCCCGGTTACACTCCGACGTCGTAAAAACAGTTTTTAAGGTATTCTTTGAAAAACCAAGTTTTACCTTGTTAAGTTAGCATATATTTAAGTTATATTACAGGTATTGAAGTATTTTAAAAGTTAAGTTAGAAGGATCTATTTAGTTTGCAAACAAGTTTGAAAACTTTCAAACTATGTTCTTGTTGTTAAATTTTTATACCACAAAATAAGATAGCTATATATATATGAATCGAATAAGGTTATGAACATAGATTCTACCTCAAGTTCCTTGGACAAGGTTGCTGTAAAAGAGGAGTAAGAACCTAGAACAAAAAGGGTGATGGAATTGGATGAAAGATTGGAAGTAAGTTTGTGTTCTTGGAAGGATTCTTGAAGTGTTTTTGTAAGGGTTTTCTTATGGTGATTAAGTAAGGTTTTTGAAGCTAAATGATGGGGAAAATGATTGGAGATGATCAAGTATGAAGTTAAGAGTATTTTGAGAGAGAAATGGAAGTGTAAGTATGAGAAAATGGGGTGAAGAAATGGTGTGCATGCATAAAAACGTTTTTAAGTTATAAAGGAAAAAAAAAAGATACCTAACTTTGTTTTCTTGCTAAATAATTCATGCTACTTGACAAATGGTTGGTTCCACATGTTTCTTAATCATTTAAGGCTGCTAAGGAGCAGATTTTTATTGGTATATACCAATAGTAAATACATCTAGAAGCTGCGTATGATACGGGTACATATACCCTAGGTATACGTATAGAAATCTTTGAGAAAACGGAACGAGGATTCAAATATAGATATCTTTTGTAAATATACTTATATTGTTTTATGTATGTAAGCCCTTTAAAAGTGATAAAATACATATCTATACGATGCATGTATAAGTATTATAGGTTATAAGTATTTACGTCGAAAAACATTACGTATAGTTATCGTTTTGAAAACCTAAGTTAGTAGTTTCAAAATATACTTATAACTTATTGTTATTAATACAAAATGAGATATTAAAACATTCTTAGATCATGTTAAATATGTATATATACATATATATACACAAACGTATAATTATCATATATTGTATAGTTCGTGATATCATCGGTCAAACTAGACGGTCAAACGTTGTGTAGAACTCATTTAAAAAACATAAGTCTCAACAATTTGGATTGCTTATCATGTTGGTAAGGTTTAATTTATGTAAATATTAATCTTATAAGTATAGAACGATCGAAAAAGTGCGGGTCGTTACATTACCTCCCCGTTAAATAAATTTTGTCCCGAAATTTTAAAATTGTACCTATTTTGCGTCATCGAGAAACAAGTGTGGATACTTTTGTTTCATCTGATCCTCTCGTTCCCACGTAAACTCGGGACCTCTTCGAGCATTCCAACGAACCTTAACAATCGGTATGTTGCTCTGCTTGAGCTGTTTAACTTCACGGTCCATGATTTCGATTGGTTCTTCGATGAATTGTAGTTTCTCGTCGACATGGATTTCTTCAAGAGGAATGGTGAGGTCTTCCTTTGCAAGACACTTCTTAAGGTTTGAGACGTGAAAGGTATTATGTACTCCGGCGAGTTGTTGCGGTAACTCGAGCCGATAAGCTACCGGTCCAATGCGTTCGATAATCTTGAACGGACCTACATATCTTGGGTTTAGTTTACCCCTTTTTCCGAAGCGTATTACACCTTTCCATGGTGACACCTTTAACATAACCATGTCCCCGACCTGAAACTCTAATGGTTTCCTTCGGACATCGGCGTAGCTCTTTTGGCGACTACGGGCTGTTTTCAATCTCTCCTTAATTTGTACTATCTTCTCAGTCGTTTCGTGTATGATCTCGGGACCAGTTAATTGTCGATCTCCTACTTCATTCCAACAAATAGGAGATCTACACTTCCTTCCGTACAATGCTTCGAATGGTACAGCTTTAATGCTCGCATGATAACTATTATTATACGAGAATTCTGCTAATGGTAGATATTTATCCCATCCGTTTCCAAAATCGATCACACATGCCCTGAGCATGTCTTCAAGAGTCTGAATTGTTCTTTCACTCTGCCCGTCGATTTGCGGATGATATGCGGTACTCATATCCAAACGAGTTCCTAGTGCCTCCTGTAGTGATTGCCAGAACTTTGAGGTAAATCTACTATCACGATCGGATATAATGGAAATAGGTATTCCATGCCTTGAAACAATTTCCTTTATATACAATCGTAATAGTTTCTCCATTCTATCCGTTTCCTTTATAGGCAAGAAATGTGCAGACTTGGTGAGACGATCAACAATCACCCAAATGGTGTCGTATCCCCAGGCAGTCTTAGGTAACTTCGTGATGAAATCCATGGTAATACCATCCCATTTCCATTCTGGGATTTCTGGTTGTTGAAGTAACCCTGACGGCTTTTGGTGTTCTGCTTTGACTTTGGAACAAGTTAAACACTCCCCAACATATGTTGCAACGTCTGTCTTTAAATTAGGCCACCAATAACGTGTTTTAAGATCTTGATACATCTTTCCAACTCCAGGATGTATCGAGTATCTTGTCTTATGTGCCTCGGTCAATATCAACTTCCTTAATCCACCCAACTTCGGTACCCAAATACGGTTTGCAAAATATCGAATTCCGTCTTCCCGTATAACGAGTTGCTTCTCATACTTCTTCATTATTTCCTTTCTTATGTTTTCTTTATTAAGTGCTTCTTGTTGAACCTCTTTGATTTGTGAGTTGAGATTCATGCGAATTTTTATATTCATCGCTCGTACTCGAATTGGTTCTCGTTCCTTTCTGCTTAAAGCATCGGCCACCACGTTCGCCTTCCCGGGATGATAACGAATCTCACAATCATAGTCATTTATTAACTCGACCCACCTACGTTGCCTCATGTTCAGCTGTTTCTGATCAAAAATATGTTGAAGGCTTTTATGATCAGTAAACACAGTGAATTTAACCCCATACAAGTAGTGTCTCCACATCTTCAGTGCAAACACGACTGCTCCCAATTCTAGATCATGCGTCGTATAATTCCGCTCGTGAATCTTCAATTGTCGGGATGCGTATGCAATCACTTTCTTCCGTTGCATAAGAACACAACCAAAACCTTGTCGCGAAGCGTCACAATATATTTCAAAATCATCGTTCCCTTCTGGTAACGATAAAATAGGCGCCGTAGTTAACTTCTTCTTCAGTATTTGAAATGCGTTCTCCTGCTCCGAGGTCCATTCATATTTCTTCCCTTTTTGCGTTAACGCTGTCAACGGCTTAGCTATTCGGGAAAAATCTTGAATAAACCTTCTATAATAACCGGCTAAACCCAAAAATTGGCGTATCTGCGTTGGTGTCTTAGGAGTCTCCCATTTTTCAATGGCTTCAGTTTTTGCTGGATCAACCTGAATTCCTTTACTACTAACAACGTGGCCAAGAAATTGCACTTCTTTCAACCAGAAAGCACACTTAGAAAATTTAGCATATAGTTGTTCTTTTCTCAACAACTCTAATATCAACCTTAAATGCTCTTCATGCTCTTGCTCACTCTTGGAATAGATAAGAATATCATCAATGAAAACGATAACAAACTTATCTAAATACGGACTACAAACTCGATTCATGAGGTCCATGAATACAGCTGGCGCATTTGTCAACCCAAACGGCATAACCAAAAATTCGTAATGACCATAACGTGTCCGAAAAGCAGTTTTCGGAATGTCCTCTTCTTTGACGCGTAATTGATGATAACCCGATCTTAGGTCGATTTTCGAATAAACACATGATCCTTGCAATTGATCAAATAAGTCATCAATTCTCGGTAGTGGATACCGATTCTTGATAGTTAACTTATTTAATTCACGATAATCTATACACATCCTAAAAGATCCATCTTTCTTCTTAACAAATAAAATTGGAGCTCCCCACGGTGAAGTACTTGGTCGTATGAATCCACGGTCCAGTAATTCTTTCAACTGACTTTGAAGTTCTTTTAACTCGGACGGTGCAAGTCTATATGGAGCACGAGCAACTGGTGCAGCTCCTGGTACTAAATCTATTTGAAATTCTACAGATCTAAATGGAGGTAATCCCGGCAATTCTTCCGGAAAAACTTCAGGAAAATCTCTTGCCACAGGCACATCGTTGATGCACTTCTCTTTCTTTTCGACTTTATTAACATGTGCTAAAATAGCATAACATCCCTTTTCTAAACACTTCTTGGCTTTCAAACAGCTAATGAGTTTTAGCTTTGAATCACCCTTCTCTCCATAAATCATCACCGGCATTTTATCCTTACAAGGAATGCGAATTGCCTTCTTGGCACACACAACTTCAACTCCTACTTTGGACATCCAGTCCATGCCGACTATTACATCAAAACTTCCTAATTCTACGGGTATTAAGTCGATTTTAAACGTTTCTCCGCTTAAATTTATTTCACAATCACGACAAATTTTATCGGCTTTAATTAGTTTACCATTAGCTAACTCAATCATGTACTTAGCATCTAGAGGTAAAGAGGAACAATTCAATTTAGTGTAAAAATTTCTACACACATAACTTCTATCGGCGCCAGTATTAAATATAATAGATGCTGATAAGTTATTAATGGTAAACGTACCCGTAACAAGCTCCGGATCCTCATATGCCTCTCTAGCATTAATAACAAATGCTCTCCCACGTGCAGGTCCATTATTCTTCTCTGGATTCGGGCACTGGCTCTTATAGTGACCTTGTTTTCCACACCCAAAACAAGTAACGGTAGCCAAAGCAGTTCTATTTGCATTGGTGGCAGGAGTCTTGTTACCATTTGTATTTGTAACGAGAGCCCTACAATCTTCAGCAAGATGACCCTGTCGATTACACTTGGTGCATAACACACTACAGTAACCAAAGTGATGTTTGTGACAACGGTTGCATAAAGGACTTTGCCCTTTGTAACCAAAGCCTGAACCACTACCCACACCTTTCGTGGTTTCTGGTTTCTTAAAAGATTGTTGTTGGTTACCTCGATCATAATTTCCGTTCCACTTTCTTTTGTTACTCAATACCTTCACATCAGTAGTAAATGCTTTCTTATCCAAGATGACCTGATCCATTAGCTCGTTTGCCATGGTTATAGCTTCATGAATTGTCCTAGGTTTTGATGCTGTAACGTTTGCCTTAACCTTTGAGGGCAAACCATCTTTGTACATTTCAATCTTCCGTGCTTCAGTTGGAACCAATTCAGGACATAGCAAAACTAATTCCATGAATCGCTGATTGTAGTTGGTAATTTCAGTACCAACAACCTTCAAACTTCGTAACTCATCTTCTAACTTCCTAACCTCGTTCCTTGGACAATACTCGTTGATTAACATCGTTTTGAATTCTTCCCATGGAGTATCATAAGCTACATCTCCTCCTACAGCCTTCACGTAATTTTTTCACCACGTGAGTGCACTATCTTGTAAAGTGCACGATGCATACTTGGTCATGTCTTTTTCAACACAACCACTGATTTTAAACACCGTCTCCATCTTCTCTATCCACCGAGTTAAACCGATCGGCCCTTCCGTTCCACTGAATGATGAGGGCTTGCAAGCTTGAAACGTCTTGTAGGTGCATCCTACACGAGGATTTGGGTTAACTGCAGCAGCTCTTGCAGCTTCGACCCATAACATTCGGTCGTTGACTCGCTGGTTGATGAATTCCTCGACTTCTTGTTCCGTCATTCGATTCAATCGCGCCATTTCCTAATTAAAGAAAATAATTATTCACATGGAATATTATAGATGTAGTGTGTATTTATAGTACATTATAGCTTGTTAATAATATGAACCAGGTATTATTATAAAAGCCTTTTCTTCTTATTAGCGTTTTATAATTATATCTAGGGTAGTACCTACCCGTTAATGTTCATACTTAATAGCTTAGTACAGAACCAATTACTACAATCTAAATAATACTTAACCATGGAAAATTATTGCATTTCATACTTCACTATTTTACATATGCTTATCTTACATCAAACATTAAGCAAACCACACTAATAATATTATACAAAACATTATATGATCCCATGATTTAATACGGCAGCGCATCGTTTGGTCTATTTTCTAGGACGTTTAGTTCCAATGAATGGCCTAACGCTTATCCTAGCTGTCTGCCTATATTTTGGCGGTGGGGCTGAGGAACTGGATGCGGGGATAGCACGAATAGGAATAGCGGGAATAGGGGTGGTAGTGTCTAGTGGAGTTGGTGCCACAACATCCTCACTACACTCGGGATTTGAATTTTCTAATTCATTGGCTTTTCGTTTCTTTCCTTGATCGAACTTTTCTTTCGTAATTTCTAGTATTTCTTCCTCGGGTTCACTTTCTTCCTCGGGTTCACTTTCCGATTTTTCTATAGTTGGTTCCTCCGGAATTTGTGAGTCTTCCCCAAAGATATCATTTTCGTCATCGGATAGGTTAATGACTGGAACACCATCGGAAGATTCTAATTCGGAGTCGCTGAATGTGATAATAAGTTTCGAGCCCGACATCTATCACATAACAACTAACCCATTAGTACTACATAATATTTGCATATAAATTTTAACCAACAATGATAAGCAATGGTTTTCAAAATCAGACCCGGTCAAAGTCCAGACTTACTAATGTATCCTAACAACTTCTCGGTTAGACACACTAATGCAAACCTGGTTCACTAAGACCAACGCTCTGATACCACATGTCACAACCCGTCCTTAACCATAAGAACGTGTTAGATAACGTATGATTTCATTGCGAGGTATTGACCTCTATATGCGACATTTTTAAAAGAAAAACTGCATATATTATACATTACAAACCATAATTCTTATTTTTGTTACAAGCTTTAGACAATAAAAAGATGATTATTGTTTAGCGATAATCTTCGACTTACAAACTTTGCAAATGATAATAACAACCCGATTTCTAGCATATTTTACAACACAAGTTCTTGGATATGCAGTTTTGTTTTTGACACATATATGCGTACGCAAGATCTTGCTCAAATTCAACATAATGCAGCGGAAGCTTCTAATTATCACCTGAGAATAAACATGTTTAAAACGTCAACATAAAGTTGGTGAGATATAGGTTTAATGCCGGCAGCAATATATATATATATATAGACCACAAGATTTCATATATAAACAGTTTAATAAAAATATTCTAAGTGGTTGAGCACTTGGTAACCATACTTAACAATTAATCACGTCGCATATTCCCTTTAATATGAAATCTTACTACACCGTACCAAGTGTAGTCACAAAACGAAGTACTGTGCAACCGTTGAATACTGGTCGTCCAGTCCGGTTGGGGTTGTCAGGCCCGATAGATCTATCAACAGGATTCGCGTTTACAATACCGCTGTAAATATTAGTTACCAAGCTACAGGGAAGTATGCCAGTGGTACAACTCAACGTAGAATATATTTTTCAGTTACTTGTGTCCATAATGTAAAACATAAAATACATGTATTCTCATCCCGAAATATTTAGAGTTTAAAAGTGGGACTATATACTCACTGTTGTCTTGAAGATATATATATTTTGACTTGGTCTTCCGGTTGATATCACGAACCTATCCATATATAATATATCAATACCTTTTCTTTTTAAACAAACGTCACATATATATACTTGTTATACTTTTAATACTTTTAATAATTCCTTAGTCCGTAGTTAGCAGTCCGATGTTAGTAATTCAATTTTAATGGTTCATTTTTAAGTGTTTAATAAACCCCCGATGAAATAAATAAAACCCTCATCGTATATGTATTGGTCGAGATTAATCTTGACCCACGGTACCGGTGTTGTCAAATGACGTGTTGCGTACATAAAGTACCGGTGTTGTCAAATGACGTGTTGCGTACAAACATGGGATCTTATGATTAATCTTCTCGTGTTGTTTACGGTTGATCCTGAACCATATAAAATTGAATTATGAGTACATATGTATAAAATATCATGTTATCTTAGAAAGATGTGATTTATTTAATTTTTCCTAATTAATCCCGAAGTTAGACTAGTCTTGGATAACCAATTTTGTTTCGGTCATAGTTTCTTCGTTACAACTCCGTTTTCGTTGATTCAACTTGCCATCTCCTTGGATCGAGTTCCTCTTTAAGACTATGAACTGTAATTACCTTAGTTTGTATTCAAAATCACACAGCATAGGTGAAACTTTAGTGAAACTTATGAAGTTAAACATTTTTGTTACAAAAATATCATTTAATGACCATTTTTCTAAAAATACTTATACTTTGAATTAAATCATGAAATTTTTATGTGTTATCATATTCATAGTAAAAATCATTTTTCCAGAACATAAACCTCCAATTCAAAGTTTAAGATGGTTTTTAATTATCCAACCCAAAACAGTCCCCGGTTACACTTCGACGTCGTAA
The DNA here is from genome assembly GCF_046630445.1 of Rutidosis leptorrhynchoides. Lineage (NCBI taxonomy): Eukaryota > Viridiplantae > Streptophyta > Magnoliopsida > Asterales > Asteraceae > Rutidosis > Rutidosis leptorrhynchoides. The sequence continues at coordinate 210,309,317 of NC_092340.1, forward strand.
AAACAGTTTTTAAGGTATTCTTTGAAAAACCAAGTTTTACCTTGTTAAGTTAGCATATATTTAAGTTATATTACAGGTATTGAAGTATTTTAAAAGTTAAGTTAGAAGGATCTATTTAGTTTGCAAACAAGTTTGAAAACTTTCAAACTATGTTCTTGTTGTTAAATTTTTATACCACAAAATAAGATAGCTATATATATATGAATCGAATAAGGTTATGAACATAGATTCTACCTCAAGTTCCTTGGACAAGGTTGCTGTAAAAGAGGAGTAAGAACCTAGAACAAAAAGGGTGATGGAATTGGATGAAAGATTGGAAGTAAGTTTGTGTTCTTGGAAGGATTCTTGAAGTGTTTTTGTAAGGGTTTTCTTATGGTGATTAAGTAAGGTTTTTGAAGCTAAATGATGGGGAAAATGCTTGGAGATGATCAAGTATGAAGTTAAGAGTATTTTGAGAGAGAAATGGAAGTGTAAGTATGAGAAAATGGGGTGAAGAAATGGTGTGCATGCATAAAAACGTTTTTAGGTTATAAAGGAAAAAAAAGATACCTAACTTTGTTTTCTTGCTAAATAATTCATGCTACTTGACAAATGGTTGGTTCCACATGTTTCTTAATCATTTAAGGCTGCTAAGGAGCAGATTTTTATTGGTATATACCAATAGTAAATACATCTAGAAGCTGCGTATGATACGGGTACATATACCCTAGGTATACGTATAGAAATCTTTGAGAAAACGGAACGAGGATTCAAATATAGCTATCTTTTGTAAATATACTTATATTGTTTTATATATGTAAGCCCTTTAAAAGTGATAAAATACATATCTATACGATGCATGTATAAGTATTATAGGTTATAAGTATTTACGTCGAAAAACATTACGTATAGTTATCGTTTTGAAAACTTAAGTTAGTAGTTTCAAAATATACTTATAACTTATTGTTATTAATACAAAATGAGATATTAAAACATTCTTAGATCATGTTAAATATGTATATATACATATATATATACAAACGTATAATTATCATATATTGTATAGTTCGTGATATCATCGGTCAAACTAGACGGTCAAACGTTGTGTAGAACTCATTTAAAAAACATAAGTCTCAACAATTTGGATTGCTTATCATGTTGGTAAGGTTTAATTTATGTAAATATTAATCTTATAAGTCTAGAACGATCGAAAAAGTGCGGGTTGTTACAGTAACCCTCGTCCCTTTGACGACGTTACAACACGCTGCCTTATCAACGGCCATAACGGTTATGTTCCACAAGACCAAGGATGGGAAGTAGTCCTAGTAAAACCAGAATGCATGACTTGTTTCTGGATGTATGAATTACGTGTCTTTATTGCCTTTGCTGAACGACTTGTGTACTAGCTAGAATTATCTTCACAACTATCTTGTATCAAAGTTATTGTGTGCTATATTTCATGCTTTATGTAAAATAAGCGGTATTGTAAGTTTGTAAAATATTGTATAAAAGTTTGAACGCGAAATATTATTATAATCAGTTTTTCATATAGAATTGTAGTAGTTGAATTGTATATTAGCTACTAAGTATGAACTTAACGGGTAGGTACTACCCGAATTTAAACTTATAAAACGTTAATATGAAGAAAAAGCTTTTATAAATGAGTTCATATTATGCTACGAAATACTATTAACTACTCTTAATATTCTGTATGATTAACTTGTTCCATTTGACTATTTTGAAGGAAATGGCACCGACTACTCGACACACCGTGAATATGAATGAAGAGGAATTCCGTACTTTTCTAGCTTCAAACATAGCCGCAGTACAGGCTGCGCTACATACCAACAATAACCTTGGATCTAGCAGTACAGGAAATCGTGTAGGATGCACCTACAAAGAATTCACTGCCTGCAAACCTTTGGAATTTGATGGAACCGAAGGACCGATCGGGTTGAAACGGTGGACCGAGAAGGTCGAATCGGTGTTTGCCATAAGTAAGTGTACTGAAGAGGACAAAGTGAAGTACGCTACGCATACCTTCACAGGTTCTGCGTTAACATGGTGGAATACCTATCTAGAGCAAGTGGGACAAGACGATGCGTACGCACTACCGTGGTCAGCATTCAAGCACTTGATGAACGAGAAGTACCGTCCCAGAACCGAGGTCAATAAGCTCAAGACAGAACTTAGAGGGTTACGAACTCAAGGATTTGATATTACCACGTACGAAAGATGATTCACAGAATTGTGCCTATTGTGTCCGGGAGCATTCGAAGATGAGGAAGAGAAGATCGACGCGTTTGTGAAAGGATTACCGGAAAGAATCCAAGAAGATATAAGTTCACACGAGCCCGCCTCTATACAACAGGCATGTAGAATGGCTCACAAACTCGTGAACCAGATTGAAAAAAGAATTAAAGAACAAACTGCTGAAGAGGCCAATGTGAAGCAAGTCAAAAGAAAGTGGGAGGAAAACGGTGATAAGAATCACCAATACAACAACAACAGCAATTACAACAATAATCGCAACAATTATCCCAACAATCGCAACATCAATCGTAACTACAACAAATGGCCCAACAACAACAACAACAACAACAACAGCAACTACAACAATCATCCCAACAACAATAATAACCGCAACAACAACAACAATCAGAAGCAGCTATGCCAAAGGTGTGGAAAGAATCACTCGGGGTTTTGCACCAAATTTTGCAACAAGTGTAAAAGAAATGGTCATAGCGCGGCGAAGTGTGAGGTCTACGGACCAGGGATTAATAGAACGAAAGGAACAAATGGTGTCGGAACGAGTAATGGCGGAGCAAGTAGTGTCGGAGCAAGTTATGCCAATGTAGTTTGTTATAAATGTGGAAAACCGGGCCACATTATTAGAAATTGCCCAAACCAGGAGAACACGAATGGACAAGGCCGTGGAAGAGTTTTCAATATTAATGCGGCAGAGGCACAGGAAGACCCGGAGCTTGTTATGTAGTGACCCGAACTTTTCCATGTTTATATATATTAATTGAGATTGATATTTACATGATTAAATGTTTCCAACATGTTAAGCAATCAAACTTGTTAAGACTTGATTAATTGAAATATGTTTCATATAGACAATTGACCACCCAAGTTGACCGGTGATTCACGAACGTTAAAACTTGTAAAAACTATATGATGACATATATGGATATATATATAGTTAACATGATACTATGATAAGTAAACATATCATTAAGTATATTAACAATGAACTACATATGTAAAAACAAGACTACTAACTTAATGATTTTTAAACGAGACATATTTGTAACGATTATCGTTGTAAAGACATTTAATGTATATATATCATATTAAGAGATATTCATACATGATAATATCATGATAATATATAATAATTTAAAATCTCATTTGATATTATAAACATTGGGTTAACAACATTTAACAAGATCGTTAACCTAAAGGTTTCAAAACAACACTTACATGTAACGACTAACGATGACTTAACGACTCAGTTAAAATGTATATACATGTAGTGTTTTAATATGTATTTATACACTTTTGAAAGACTTCAATACACTTATCAAAATACTTCTACTTAACAAAAATGCTTACAATTACATCCTCGTTCAGTTTCATCAACAATTCTACTCGTATGCACCCGTATTCGTACTCGTACAATACACAGCTTTTAGATGTATGTACTATTGGTATATACACTCCAATGATCAGCTCTTAGCAGCCCATGTGAGTCACCTAACACATGTGGGAACCATCATTTGGCAACTAGCATGAAATATCTCATAAAATTACAAAAATATGAGTAATCATTCATGACTTATTTACATGAAAACAAAATTACATATCCTTTATATCTAATCCATACACCAACGACCAAAAACACCTACAAACACTTTCATTCTTCAATTTTCTTCATCTAATTGATCTCTCTCAAGTTCTATCTTCAAGTTCTAAGTGTTCTTCATAAATTCCGAAAGTTCTAGTTTCATAAAATCAAGAATACTTTCAAGTTTGCTAGCTCACTTCCAATCTTGTAAGGTGATCATCCAACCTCAAGAAATCTTTGTTTCTTACAGTAGGTTATCATTCTAATACAAGGTAATAATCATATTCAAACTTTGGTTCAATTTCTATAACTATAACAATCTTATTTCAAGTGATGATCTTACTTGAACTTGTTTTCGTGTCATGATTCTGCTTCAAGAACTTCGAGCCATCCAAGGATCCATTGAAGCTAGATCCATTTTTCTCTTTTCCAGTAGGTTTATCCAAGGAACTTAAGGTAGTAATGATGTTCATAACATCATTCGATTCATACATATAATGCTATCTTATTCGAAGGTTTAAACTTGTAATCACTAGAACATAGTTTAGTTAATTCTAAACTTGTTCGCAAACAAAAGTTAATCCTTCTAACTTGACTTTTAAAATCAACTAAACACATGTTCTATATCTATATGATATGCTAACTTAATGATTTAAAACCTGGAAACACGAAAAACACCGTAAAACCGGATTTACGCCGTCGTAGTAACACCGCGGGCTGTTTTGGGTTAGTTAATTAAAAACTATGATAAACTTTGATTTAAAAGTTGTTATTCTGAGAAAATGATTCTTATTATGAACATGAAACTATATCCAAAAATTATGGTTAAACTCAAAGTGGAAGTATGTTTTCTAAAATGGTCATCTAGACGTCGTTCTTTCGACTGAAATGACTACCTTTACAAAAACGACTTGTAACTTATTTTTCCGACTAAAAACCTATACTTTTCTGTTTAGATTCATAAAATAGAGTTCAATATAAAACCATAGCAATTTGATTCACTCAAAACGGATTTAAAATGAAGAAGTTATGGGTAAAACAAGATTGGATAATTTTTCTCATTTTAGCTACGTGAAAATTGGTAACAAATCTATTCCAACCATAACTTAATCAACTTATATTGTATATTATGTAATCTTGAGATACCATAGACACGTATACAATGTTTCGACCTATCATGTCGACACATCTATATATATTTCGGAACAACCATAGACACTCTATATGTGAATGTTGGAGTTAGCTATACAGGGTTGAGGTTGATTCCAAAATATATATAGTTTGAGTTGTGATCAATACTGAGATACGTATACACTGGGTCGTGGATTGATTCAAGATAATATTTATCGATTTATTTCTGTACATCTAACTGTGGACAACTAGTTGTAGGTTACTAACGAGGACAGCTGACTTAATAAACTTAAAACATCAAAATATATTAAAAGTGTTGTAAATATATTTTGAACATACTTTGATATATATGTATATATTGTTATAGGTTCGTGAATCAACCAGTGGCCAAGTCTTACTTCCCGACGAAGTAAAAATCTGTGAAAGTGAGTTATAGTCCCACTTTTAAAATCTAATATTTTTGGGATGAGAATACATGCAGGTTTTATAAATGATTTACAAAATAGACACAAGTACGTGAAACTACATTCTATGGTTGAATTATCAAAATCGAATATGCCCCTTTTTTATTAAGTCTGGTAATCTAAGAATTAGGGAACAGACACCCTAATTGACGCGAATCCTAAAGATAGATCTATCGGGCCCAACAAGCCCCATCCAAAGTACCGGATGCATCTTGTTAATGTCGGTTACCAGGTGTTCACCATATGAATGATTTTTATCTCTATGTATGGGATGTGTATTGAAATATGAAATCTTGTGGTCTATTGTTACGATTTGATATATATAGGTTAAACCTATAACTCACCAACATTTTTGTTGACGTTTTAAGCATGTTTATTCTCAGGTGATTATTAAGAGCTTCCGCTGTCGCATACTTAAATAAGGACGAGATTTGGAGTCCATGCTTGTATGATATTGTGTAAAAACTGCATTCAAGAAACTTATTTTGTTGTAACATATTTGTATTGTAAACCATTATGTAATGGTCGTGTGTAAACAGGATATTTTAGATTATCATTATTTGATAATCTACGTAAAGCTTTTTAAACCTTTATTGATGAAATAAAGGTTATGGTTTGTTTTAAAATGAATGCAGTCTTTGAAAAACGTCTCATATAGAGGTCAAAACCTCGCAACGAAATCAATTAATATGGAACGTTTTTAATCAATAAGAACGGGACATTTCAGTTGGTATCAGAGCGTTGGTCTTAGAGAACCAGAATTTTGCATTAGTGTGTCTTATCGAGTTTGTTAGGATGCATTAGTGAGTCTGGACTTCGACCGTGTTTACTTGAAAAATGATTGCTTAACAAATTTTGTTGGAAACTATATATTTTTAACATGTGAATATTATGTGATATATTAATCTCTTAACGCGTTTGATATTATGTGATAGATGTCTACCTCTAGAACAAGTCCCATTGACTCACCTAATAATAATGAAGAGTCAAATGTAAATTGGAATGATTCGTGGACTGATTCACAAGTTCCCGAAGAGGAACCGGAAGAAGAGTCGGAACCGGAAGAAGAATCGGAACCGGAAGAAGAATCGAAACCGAATGAAGAAATAGAACCGGTGGGGGAAATAATAAAACGGTTAAGTAAAAGAAAATCCTCAACCAACCGACCAAGGTTAATTATGGTCAATGGTGTTTCCGCCAAGGAAGCAAAATATTGGGAGGATTACCAATTCTCCGATGAATCGGATTTCGACGAGAATTCCGATGATGTTATAGAAATTACCCCAACTGAATTTAAAAAGGCAAAAGAAAATAATAAGGGAAAGGGCATAAAAATAGAGAAATCTAATTCCAACCCCGATGAACTTTATATGTATCGTCAACCCCCGAAGTCCTTAAGTTGTAACAATGACCCGGGAACCTCTAAACCACCAGGTTTTTCTAAACCAATGTGGACAACGACGGCTCGTATTAGGGGAACATCATATATCCCTAGAAACTTGGCAAAACGAACCAAAACTGAAGAAGAAGAAACGAGCGAGTTGGAATAAGATAGTTGTATTCGCGTGGTGTAATATATGTAATATAGTGTTCTTATGCTTTATGATATATGTAAAAATTGCTTGTATTAATAAGTATTTTTTTATGAATCTAACTCTTGTCTATTTTACAGTTTAAAAACACAAAATGGATAGACAACCCAATATTTTAAGAGACCTACCCGGAGACATGATTGATGAAATCTTGTCTAGAGTCGGCCAGAATTCCTCGGCACAACTATTTAAGGCGAGATCAGTTTGTAAGACATTCGAAGAACGTTCCAAGAATGTCTTGGTTTATAAGAGACTTTCGTTTGAAAGATGGGGGATATCACATTGGGAAACCTATAAGTTACGATGTATTTACTTTGACGCATATATTGCGGGGAACCCAAATGCTATTTTACGCAACGGGTTAAGAAATTATTTTGACTCAATATATCCGAATATTGGACTTCGTGATTTAGAAAAAGTTGCTAACATGCAACATAAAGAAGCATGTTATGCTTACGGATTAGTAATGTTCGCTTCTCACCAAAGTGAGAACAAGAACATCGGGCTACAACTATTAAACAAAACGTTTCCACAAGTGACGGAGTCGGTAATTGGGGTAAGAAATGAGGTTTTTAGATTATTACGGGACTGTTGGACATTACGTAACCCTCGTCCCTTTGACGACGTTACAACACGCTATCTTATCAACGGCCATAACGGTTATGTTGCACAAGACCAAGGATGGGAAGTAGTCCTAGTAAAACCAGAATGCATGACTTGTTTCTGGACGTATGAATTACGTGTCTTTATTGCCTTTGCTGAACGACTTGTGTACTAGCTAGAATTATCTTCACAACTATCTTGTATCAAAGTTATTGTGTGCTATATTTCATGCTTTATGTAAAATAAGCGGTATTGTAAGTTTGTAAAATATTGTATAAAAGTTTGAACGCGAAATATTATTATAATCAGTTTTTCATATAGAATTGTAGTAGTTGAATTGTATATTAGCTACTAAGTATGAACTTAACGGGTAGGTACTACCCGAATTTAAACTTATAAAACGCTAATATGAAGAAAAAGCTTTTATAAATGAGTTCATATTATGCTACGAAATACTATTAACTACTCTTAATATTCTGTATGATTAACTTGTTCCATTTAACTATTTTGAAGGAAATGGCACCGACTACTCGACACACCGTGAATATGAATGAAGAGGAATTCCGTACTTTTCTAGCTTCAAACATAGCCGCAGTACAGGCTGCGCTACATACCAACAATAACCTTGGATCTAGCAGTACAGGAAATCGTGTAGGATGCACCTACAAAGAATTCACTGCCTGCAAACCTTTGGAATTTGATGGAACCGAAGGACCGATCGGATTGAAACGGTGGACCGAGAAGGTCGAATCGATGTTTGCCATAAGTAAGTGTACTGAAGAGGACAAAGTAAAGTACGCTACGCATACCTTCACAGGTTCTGCGTTAACATGGTGGAATACCTATCTAGAGCAAGTGGGACAAGACGATGCGTACGCACTACCGTGGTCAGCATTGAAGCACTTGATGAACGAGAAGTACCGTCCCAGAACCGAGGTCAATAAGCTCAAGACAGAACTTAGAGGGTTACGAACCCAAGGATTTGATATTACCACGTACGAAAGACGATTCACAGAATTGTGCCTATTGTGTCCGGGAGCATTCGAAGATGAGGAAGAGAAGATCGACGCGTTTGTGAAAGGATTACCGGAAAGAATCCAAGAAGATATAAGTTCACACGAGCCCGTCTCCATACAACAGGCATGTAGAATGGCTCACAAACTCGTGAACCAAATTGAAGAAAGAATTAAAGAACAGACTGCTGAAGAGGCCAATGTGAAGCAAGTCAAAAGAAAGTGGGAGGAAAACGGTGATAAGAATCACCAATACAACAACAACAGCAATTACAACAATAATCGCAACAATTATCCCAACAATCGCAATATCAATCGCAACTACAACAAACGGCCCAACAACAACAACAACAACAACAACAGCAACTACAACAATCATCCCAACAACAATAATAACCGCAACAACAACAACAATCAGAAGCAGCTATGCCAAAGGTGTGAAAAGAATCACTCGGGGTTCTGCACCAAATTTTGCAACAAGTGTAAAAGAAATGGTCATAGCGCGGCGAAGTGTGAGGTCTATGGACCAGGGGATAATAGAACGAAAGGAACAAATGGTGTCGGAACGAGTAATGGCGGAGCAAGTAGTGTCGGAGCAAGTTATGCCAATGTAGTTTGTTATAAATGTGGAAAACCGGGCCACATTATTAGAAATTACCCGAACCAGGAGAACACGAATGGACTAGGCCGTGGAAGAGTTTTCAATATTAATGCGGCAGAGGCACAGGAAGACCCGGAGCTTGTTACGGGTACGTTTCTTATTGACAATAAATCTGCTTACGTTTTATTTGATTCGGGTGCGGATAGAAGCTATATGAGTAGAGATTTTTGTGCTAAATTAAGTTGTCCATTGACGCCTTTGGATAGTAAATTTTTACTCGAATTAGCAAATGGTAAATTAATTTCAGCAGATAATATATGTCGGAATCGAGAAATTAAACTGGTTAGCGAAACATTTAAGATTGATTTGATACCAGTAGAGTTAGGGAGTTTTGATGTGATAATCGGTATGGACTGGTTGAAAGAAGTGAAAGCGGAGATCGTTGGTTACAAAAATGCAATTCGCATTATACGAGAAAAAGGAAAATCCTTAATGGTGTACGGAGAAAAGGTCAACACGAAGCTACATCTTATTAGTAATTTGAAGGCACAAAAACTAATAAGAAAAGGTTGCTATGCTGTTCTAGCACACGTCGAGAAAGTACAAACTGAAGAAAAGAGCATCAATGATGTTCCCGTCGCAAAAGAATTTCCCGATGTATTTCCGAAAGAATTACCGGGATTACCCCCACATCGATCCGTTGAATTTCAAATAGATCTTGTACCAGGAGCTGCACCAATAGCTCGTGCTCCTTACAGACTCGCACCCAGCGAGATGAAAGAACTACAAAGCCAATTACAAGAACTTTTAGAGCGTGGTTTCATTCGACCAAGCACATCACCATGGGGAGCTCCTGTTTTGTTTGTCAAGAAGAAAGATGGTACATTCAGGTTGTGTATCGACTACCGAGAGTTGAACAAACTTACCACCAAGAACCGCTACCCACTACCGAGAATCGATGACTTATTTGATCAACTACAAGGCTCGTCTGTTTATTCAAAGATTGACTTACGTTCTGGGTATCATCAAATGCGGGTGAAAGATGATGATATTCCAAAGACTGCTTTCAGAACACGTTACGGTCATTACGAGTTTATGGTCATGCCGTTTGGTTTAACTAATGCACCAGCTGTGTTCATGGACCTTATGAACCGAGTGTGTGGACCATACCTTGACAAGTTTGTCATTGTTTTCATTGATGACATACTTATTTACTCAAAGAATGACCAAGAACACGGTGAACATTTGAGAAAGGTGTTAGAAGTATTGAGGAAGGAAGATGAAATGTCCCGTTCTTATTGATTAAAAACGTTCCATATTAATTGATTTCGTTGCGAGGTTTTGACCTCTATATGAGACGTTTTTCAAAGACTGCATTCATTTTTAAACAAACCATAACCTTTATTTCATCAATAAAGGATTAAAAAGCTTTACGTAGATTATCAAATAATGATAATCTAAAATATCCTGTTTACACACGACCATTACATAATGGTTTACAATACAAATATGTTACAACAAAATAAGTTTCTTGAATGCAGTTTTTACACAATATCATACAAGCATGGACTCCAAATCTTGTCCTTATTTAAGTATGCGACAGCGGAAGCTCTTAATAATCACCTGAGAATAAACATGCTTAAAACGTCAACAAAAATGTTGGTGAGTTATAGGTTTAACCTATATATATCAAATCGTAACAATAGACCACAAGATTTCATATTTCAATACACATCCCATACATAGAGATAAAAATCATTCATATGGTGAACACCTGGTAACCGACAATAACAAGATGCATATATAAGAATATCCCCATCATTCCGGGACACCCTTCGGATATGATATAAATTTCGAAGTACTAAAGCATCCGGTACTTTGGATGGGGTTTGTTAGGCCCAATAGATCTATCTTTAGGATTCGCGTCAATTAGGGTGTCTGTTCCCTAATTCTTAGATTACCAGACTTAATAAAAAGGGGCATATTCGATTTCGATAATTCAACCATAGAATGTAGTTTCACGTACTTGTGTCTATTTTGTAAATCATTTATAAAACCTGCATGTATTCTCATCCCAAAAATATTAGATTTTAAAAGTGGGACTATAACTCACTTTCACAGATTTTTACTTCGTCGGGAAGTAAGACTTGGCCACTGGTTGATTCACGAACCTATAACAATATATACATATATATCAAAGTATGTTCAAAATATATTTACAACACTTTTAATATATTTTGATGTTTTAAGTTTATTAAGTCAGCTGTCCTCGTTAGTAACCTACAACTAGTTGTCCACAGTTAGATGTACAGAAATAAATCGATAAATATTATCTTGAATCAATCCACGACCCAGTGTATACGTATCTCAGTATTGATCACAACTCAAACTATATATATTTTGGAATCAACCTCAACCCTGTATAGCTAACTCCAACATTCACATATAGAGTGTCTATGGTTGTTCCGAAATATATATAGATGTGTCGACATGATAGGTCGAAACATTGTATATGTGTCTATGGTATCTCAAGATTACATAATATATAATACAAGTTGATTAAGTTATGGTTGGAATAGATTTGTTACCAATTTTCACGTAGCTAAAATGAGAAAAATTATCCAATCTTGTTTTACCCATAACTTCTTCATTTTAAATCCGTTTTGAGTGAATCAAATTGCTATGGTTTCATATTGAACTCTATTTTATGAATCTAAACAAAAAAAGTATAGGTTTCTAGTCGGAAAAATAAGTTACAAGTCGTTTTTGTAAAGGTAGTCATTTCAGTCGAAAGAACGACGTCTAGATGACCATTTTAGAAAACATACTTCCACTTTGAGTTTAACCATAATTTTTGGATATAGTTTCATGTTCATAATAAAAATCATTTTCTCAGAATAACAACTTTTAAATCAAAGTTTATCATAGTTTTTAATTAACTAACCCAAAACAGCCCGCGGTGTTACTACGACGGCGTAAATCCGGTTTTACGGTGTTTTTCGTGTTTCCAGGTTTTAAATCATTAAGTTAGAATATCATATAGATATAGAACATGTGTTTAGTTGATTTTAAAAGTCAAGTTAGAAGGATTAACTTTTGTTTGCGAACAAGTTTAGAATTAACTAAACTATGTTCTAGTGATTACAAGTTTAAACCTTCGAATAAGATAGCTTTATATGTATGAATAGAATGATGTTATGAACATCATTACTACCTTAAGTTCCTTGGATAAACCTACTGGAAAAGAGAAAAATGGATCTAGCTTCAATGGATCCTTGGATGGCTCAAAGTTCTTGAAGCAAAATCATGACACGAAAACAAGTTCAAGTAAGATCATCACTTGAAATAAGATTGTTATAGTTATAGAAATTGAACCAAAGTTTGAATATGATTATTACCTTGTATTAGAATGATAACCTACTGTAAGAAACAAAGATTTCTTGAGGTTGGATGATCACCTTACAAGATTGGAAGTGAGCTAGCAAACTTGAAAGTATTCTTGATTTTATGAAACTAGAACTTTTGGAATTTATGAAGAACACTTAGAACTTGAAGATAGAACTTGAGAGAGTTCAATTAGATGAATAAAATTGAAGAATGAAAGTGTTTGTAGGTGTTTTTGGTCGTTGGTGTATGGATTAGATATAAAGGATATGTAATTTTGTTTTCATGTAAATAAGTCATGAATGATTACTCATATTTTTGTAATCTTATGAGATATTTCATGCTAGTTGCCAAATGATGGTTCCCACATGTGTTAGGTGACTCACATGGGCTGCTAAGAGCTGATCATTGGAGTGTATATACCAATAGTACATACATCTAAAAGCTGTGTATTGTACGAGTACGAATACGGGTGCATACGAGTAGAATTGTTGATGAAACTGAACGAGAATGTAATTGTAAGCATTTTTGTTAAGTAGAAGTATTTTGATAAGTGTATTGAAGTCTTTCAAAAGTGTATAAATACATATTAAAACACTACATGTATATACATTTTAACTGAGTCGTTAAGTCATCGTTAGTCGTTACATGTAAGTGTTGTTTTGAAACCTTTAGGTTAACGATCTTGTTAAATGTTGTTAACCCAATGTTTATAATAACAAAAGAGATTTTAAATTATTATATTATCATGATATTATGATGTACGAATATCTCTTAATATGATATATATACATTAAATGTCGTTACAACGATAAACGTTACATATATGTCTCGTTTCAAAATCATTAAGTTAGTAGTCTTGTTTTTACATATGTAGTTCATTGTTAATATAATTAATGATATGTTTACTTATCATAATATCATGTTAACTATATATATAACCATATATATGTCATCATATAGTTTTTTTACAAGTTTTAACGTTCGTGAATCACCGGTCAACTTGGGTGGTCAATTGTCTATATGAAACCTATTTCAATTAATCAAGTCTTAACAAGTTTGATTTCTTAACATGTTGGAAACATTTAATCATGTAAACATCAATCTCAATTAATATATATAAACATGGAAAAGTTCGGGTCACTACAGTACCTACCCGTTAAATAAATTTCGTCCCGAAATTTTAAGCTGTTGAAGGTGTTGACGAATCTTCTGGAAATAGATGCGGGTATTTCTTCTTCATCTGATCTTCACGCTCCCAGGTGAACTCGGGTCCTCTACGAGCATTCCATCGAACCTTAACAATTGGTATCTTGTTTTGCTTAAGTCTTTTAACCTCACGATCCATTATTTCGACGGGTTCTTCGATGAATTGGAGTTTTTCGTTGATTTGGATTTCATCTAACGGAATAGTGAGATCTTCTTTAGCAAAACATTTCTTCAAATTCGAGACGTGGAAAGTGTTATGTACAGCCGCGAGTTGTTGAGGTAACTCAAGTCGGTAAGCTACTGGTCCGACACGATCAATAATCTTGAATGGTCCAATATACCTTGGATTTAATTTCCCTCGTTTACCAAATCGAACAACGCCTTTCCAAGGTGAAACTTTAAGCATGACCATCTCTCCAATTTCAAATTCTATATCTTTTCTTTTAATGTCAGCGTAGCTCTTTTGTCGACTTTGGGCGGTTTTCAACCGTTGTTGAATTTGGATGATCTTCTCGGTAGTTTCTTGTATAATCTCCGGACCCGTAATCTGTCTATCCCCCACCTCACTCCAACAAATCGGAGACCTGCACTTTCTACCATAAAGTGCTTCAAACGGCGCCATCTCAATGCTTGAATGGTAGCTGTTGTTGTAGGAAAATTCTGCTAACGGTAGATGTCGATCCCAACTGTTTCCGAAATCAATAACACATGCTCGTAGCATGTCTTCAAGCGTTTGTATCGTCCTTTCGCTCTGCCCATCAGTTTGTGGATGATAGGCAGTACTCATGTCTAGACGAGTTCCTAATGCTTGCTGTAATGTCTGCCAGAATCTTGAAATAAATCTGCCATCCCTATCAGAGATAATAGAGATTGGTATTCCATGTCTGGAGACGACTTCCTTCAAATACAGTCGTGCTAACTTCTCCATCTTGTCATCTTCTCTTATTGGTAGGAAGTGTGCTGATTTGGTGAGACGATCAACTATTACCCAAATAGTATCAAAACCACTTGCAGTCCTTGGCAATTTAGTGATGAAATCCATGGTAATGTTTTGCCATTTCCATTCCGGGATTTCGGGTTGTTGAAGTAGACCTGATGGTTTCTGATGCTCAGCTTTGACCTTAGAACACGTCAAACATTCTCCTACGTATTTAGCAACATCGGCTTTCATACCCGGCCACCAAAAATGTTTCTTGAGATCCTTGTACATCTTCCCCGTTCCAGGATGTATTGAGTATCTGGTTTTATGAGCTTCTCTAAGTACCATTTCTCTCATATCTCCAAATTTTGGTACCCAAATCCTTTCAGCCCTATACCGGGTTCCGTCTTCCCGAATATTAAGATGCTTCTCCGATCCTTTGGGTATTTCATCCTTTAAATTTCCCTCTTTTAAAACTCCTTGTTGCGCCTCCTTTATTTGAGTAGTAATGTTATTATGAATCATTATATTCATAGATTTTACTCGAATGGGTTCTCTATCCTTCCTGCTCAAGGCATCGGCTACCACATTTGCCTTCCCCGGGTGGTAACGAATCTCAAAATCGTAATCATTCAATAATTCAATCCACCTACGCTGCCTCATATTCAGTTGTTTCTGATTAAATATGTGTTGAAGACTTTTGTGGTCGGTATATATAATACTTTTGACCCCATATAAGTAGTGCCTCCAAGTTTTTAATGCAAAAACAACCGCGCCTAATTCCAAATCATGCGTCGTATAATTTTGTTCGTGAATCTTCAATTGTCTAGACGCATAAGCAATCACCTTCGTTCGTTGCATTAATACACAACCGAGACCTTGCTTTGATGCGTCACAATAAATCACAAAATCATCATTCCCTTCAGGCAATGACAATATAGGTGCCGTAGTTAGCTTTTTCTTCAATAACTGAAACGCTTTCTCTTGTTCATCATTCCATTCAAATTTCTTCCCTTTATGCGTTAATGCAGTCAAGGGTTTTGCTATTCTGGAAAAGTCTTGGATGAACCTTCTGTAGTAACCAGCTAGTCCTAAAAACTGGCGTATGTGTTTCGGAGTTTTCGGGGTTTCCCACTTTTCAACAGTTTCTATCTTTGCCGGATCCACCTTAATACCTTCTTTGTTCACTATGTGACCGAGGAATTGAACTTCTTCCAACCAAAATGCACACTTTGAAAACTTAGCGTACAATTCTTCCTTCCTCAATACTTCTAACACCTTTCTCAAATGTTCACCGTGTTCTTGGTCATTCTTTGAGTAAATAAGTATGTCATCAATGAAAACAATGACAAACTTGTCAAGGTATGGTCCACACACTCGGTTCATAAGGTCCATGAACACAGCTGGTGCATTAGTTAAACCAAACGGCATGACCATAAACTCGTAATGACCGTAACGTGTTCTGAAAGCAGTCTTTGGAATATCATCTTCTTTCACCCGCATTTGATGATACCCGGAACGTAAGTCAATCTTTGAATAAACAGACGAGCCTTGTAGTTGATCAAATAAGTCGTCGATTCTCGGTAGTGGGTAGCGGTTCTTGATGGTAAGTTTGTTCAACTCTCGGTAGTCGATACACAACCTGAATGTACCATCTTTCTTCTTGACAAACAAAACAGGAGCTCCCCACGGTGATGTGCTTGGTCGAATGAAACCACGCTCTAAAAGTTCTTGTAATTGGCTTTGCAGTTCTTTCATCTCGCTGGGTGCGAGTCTGTAAGGAGCACGAGCTATTGGTGCAGCTCCTGGTACAAGATCTATTTGAAATTCAACGGATCGATGTGGGGGTAATCCCGGTAATTCTTTCGGAAATACATCGGGAAATTCTTTTGCAATGGGAACATCATTGATGCTCTTTTCTTCAGTTTGTACTTTCTCGACGTGTGCTAGAACAGCATAGCAACCTTTTCTTATTAGTTTTTGTGCCTTCAAATTACTAATAAGATGTAGCTTCGTGTTGCCCTTTTCTCCGTACACCATTAAGGGTTTTCCTTTTTCTCGTATAATGCGAATTGCATTTTTGTAACAAACGATCTCCGCTTTCACTTCTTTCAACCAGTCCATACCGATTATCACATCAAAACTCCCTAACTCTACTGGTATCAAATCAATCTTAAATGTTTCGCTAACCAGTTTAATTTCTCGATTCCGACATATATTATCTGCTGAAATTAATTTACCATTTGCTAATTCGAGTAAAAATTTACTATCCAAAGGCGTCAATGGACAACTTAATTTAGCACAAAAATCTCTACTCATATAGCTTCTATCCGCACCCGAATCAAATAAAACGTAAGCAGATTTATTGTCAATAAGAAACGTACCCGTAACAAGCTCCGGGTCTTCCTGTGCCTCTGCCGCATTAATATTGAAAACTCTTCCACGGCCTTGTCCATTCGTGTTCTCCTGGTTCGGGCAATTTCTAATAATGTGGCCCGGTTTTCCACATTTATAACAAACTACATTGGCATAACTTGCTCCGACACTACTTGCTCCGCCATTACTCGTTCCGACACCATTTGTTCCTTTCGTTCTATTAACCCCTGGTCCGTAGACCTCACACTTCGCCGTGCTATGACCATTTCTTTTACACTTGTTGCAAAATTTGGTGCAGAACCCCGAGTGATTCTTTTCACACCTTTGGCATAGCTGCTTCTGATTGTTGTTGTTGTTGCGGTTATTATTATTGTTGGGATGATTGTTGTAGTTGCTGTTGTTGTTGTTGTTGTTGTTGTTGTTAGGCCGTTTGTTGTAGTTGCGATTGATGTTGCGATTGTTGGGATAATTGTTGCGATTATTGTTGTAATTGCTGTTGTTGTTGTATTGGTGATTCTTATCACCGTTTTCCTCCCACTTTCTTTTGACTTGCTTCACATTGGCCTCTTCAGCAGTCTGTTCTTTAATTCTTTCTTCAATTTGGTTCACGAGTTTGTGAGCCATTCTACATGCCTGTTGTATGGAGGCGGGCTCGTGTGAACTTATATCTTCTTGGATTCTTTCCGGTAATCCTTTCACAAACGCGTCGATCTTCTCTTCCTCATCTTCGAATGCTCCCGGACACAATAGGCACAATTCTGTGAATCGTCTTTCGTACGTGGTAATATCAAATCCTTGGGTTCGTAACCCTCTAAGTTCTGTCTTGAGCTTATTGACCTCGGTTCTGGGACGGTACTTCTCGTTCATCAAGTGCTTGAATGCTGACCACGGTAGTGCGTACGCATCGTCTTGTCCCACTTGCTCTAGATAGGTATTCCACCATGTTAACGCAGAACCTGTGAAGGTATGCGTAGCGTACTTTACTTTGTCCTCTTCAGTACACTTACTTATGGCAAACACCGATTCGACCTTCTCGGTCCACCGTTTCAATCCGATCGGTCCTTCGGTTCCATCAAATTCCAAAGGTTTGCAGGCAGTGAATTCTTTGTAGGTGCATCCTACACGATTTCCTGTACTGCTAGATCCAAGGTTATTGTTGGTATGTAGCGCAGCCTGTACTGCGGCTATGTTTGAAGCTAGAAAAGTACGGAATTCCTCTTCATTCATATTCACGGTGTGTCGAGTAGTCGGTGCCATTTCCTTCAAAATAGTTAAATGGAACAAGTTAATCATACAGAATATTAAGAGTAGTTAATAGTATTTCGTAGCATAATATGAACTCATTTATAAAAGCTTTTTCTTCATATTAGCGTTTTATAAGTTTAAATTCGGGTAGTACCTACCCGTTAAGTTCATACTTAGTAGCTAATATACAATTCAACTACTACAATTCTATATGAAAAACTGATTATAATAATATTTCGCGTTCAAACTTTTATACAATATTTTACAAACTTACAATACCGCTTATTTTACATAAAGCATGAAATATAGCACACAATAACTTTGATACAAGATAGTTGTGAAGATAATTCTAGCTAGTACACAAGTCGTTCAGCAAAGGCAATAAAGACACGTAATTCATATGTCCAGAAACAAGTCATGCATTCTGGTTTTACTAGGACTACTTCCCATCCTTGGTCTTGTGGAACATAACCGTTATGGCCGTTGATAAGACAGCGTGTTGTAACGTCGTCAAAGGGACGAGGGTTACGTAATGTCCAACAGTCCCGTAACAATCTAAAAACCTCATTTCTTACCCCAATTACCGACTCCGTCACTTGTGGGAACGTTTTGTTTAATAGTTGTAGCCCGATGTTCTTGTTCTCACTTTGGTGAGAAGCGAACATTACTAATCCGTAAGCATAACATGCTTCTTTATGTTGCATGTTAGCCGCTTTTTCTAAATCACGAAGTCCAATATTCGGATATATTGAGTCAAAATAATTTCTTAACCCGTTGCGTAAAATAGCATTTGGGTTCCCCGCAATATATGCGTCAAAGTAAACACATCGTAACTTATGGGTTTCCCAATGTGATATCCCCCATCTTTCAAACGAAAGTCTCTTATAAACCAAGACATTCTTGGAACGTTCTTCGAATGTCTTACAAACTGATCTTGCCTTAAATAGTTGTGCCGAAGAATTCTGGCCGACTCTAGACAAGATTTCATCAATCATGTCTCCGGGTAGGTCTCTTAAAATATTGGGTTGTCTATCCATTTTGTGTTTTTAAACTGTAAAATAGACAAGAGTTAGATTCATAAAAAAAATACTTATTAATACAAGCAATTTTTACATATATCATAAAGCATAAGAACACTATATTCCATATATTACACCACACGAATACAACTATCTTATTCCGACTCGCTCGTTTCTTCTTCTTCGGTTTTGGTTCGTTTTGCCAAGTTTCTAGGGATATATGATGTTCCCCTAATACGAGCCGTCGTTGTCCACATTGGTTTAGAAAAACCTGGTGGTTTAGAGGTTCCCGGGTCATTGTTACAACTTAAGGACTTCGGGGGTTGACGATACATATAAAGTTCATCGGGGTTGGAATTAGATTTCTCTATTTTTATGCCCTTTCCCTTATTATTTTCTTTTGCCTTTTTAAATTCAGTTGGGGTA
The DNA here is from genome assembly GCF_046630445.1 of Rutidosis leptorrhynchoides. Taxonomy (NCBI): domain Eukaryota; kingdom Viridiplantae; phylum Streptophyta; class Magnoliopsida; order Asterales; family Asteraceae; genus Rutidosis; species Rutidosis leptorrhynchoides. The sequence continues at coordinate 210,329,128 of NC_092340.1, forward strand.
ATTTCTATAACATCATCGGAATTCTCGTCGGAATCCGATTCATCGGAGAATTGGTAATCCTCCCAATATTTTGCTTCCTTGGCGGAAACACCATTGACCATAATTAACTTTGGTCGGTTGGTTGAGGATTTTCTTTTACTTAACCGTTTTATTATTTCCCCCACCGGTTCTATTTCTTCATCCGGTTCCGATTCTTCTTCCGGTTCCGATTCTTCTTCCGGTTCCGACTCTTCTTCCGGTTCCTCTTCGGGAACTTGTGAATCAGTCCACAAATCATTCCAATTTACATTTGACTCTTCATTATTATTAGGTGAGTCAATGGGACTTGTTCTAGAGGTAGACATCTATCACATAATATCAAACACGTTAAGAGATTAATATATCACATAATATTCATATGTTAAAATATATAGTTTCCAACAAAAATGTTAAGCAATCATTTTTAAAGAAAACACGGTCGAAGTCCAGACTCACTAATGCATCCTAACAAACTCGATAAGACACACTAATGCAAATTTTCTGGTTCTCTAAGACCAACGCTCGGATACCAACTGAAATGTCCCGTTCTTATTGATTAAAAACGTTCCATATTAATTGATTTCGTTGCGAGGTTTTGACCTCTATATGAGACGTTTTTCAAAGACTGCATTCATTTTTAAACAAACCATAACCTTTATTTCATCAATAAAGGATTAAAAAGCTTTACGTAGATTATCAAATAATGATAATCTAAAATATCCTGTTTACACACGACCATTACATAATGGTTTACAATACAAATATGTTACAACAAAATAAGTTTCTTGAATGCAGTTTTTACACAATATCATACAAGCATGGACTCCAAATCTTGTCCTTATTTAAGTATGCGACAGCGGAAGCTCTTAATAATCACCTGAGAATAAACATGCTTAAAACGTCAACAAAAATGTTGGTGAGTTATAGGTTTAACCTATATATATCAAATCGTAACAATAGACCACAAGATTTCATATTTCAATACACATCCCATACATAGAGATAAAAATCATTCATATGGTGAACACCTGGTAACCGACAATAACAAGATGCATATATAAGAATATCCCCATCATTCCGGGACACCCTTCGGATATGATATAAATTTCGAAGTACTAAAGCATCCGGTACTTTGGATGGGGTTTGTTAGGCCCAATAGATCTATCTTTAGGATTCGCGTCAATTAGGGTGTCTGTTCCCTAATTCTTAGATTACCAGACTTAATAAAAAGGGGCATATTCGATTTCGATAATTCAACCATAGAATGTAGTTTCACGTACTTGTGTCTATTTTGTAAATCATTTATAAAACCTGCATGTATTCTCATCCCAAAAATATTAGATTTTAAAAGTGGGACTATAACTCACTTTCACAGATTTTTACTTCGTCGGGAAGTAAGACTTGGCCACTGGTTGATTCACGAACCTATAACAATATATACATATATATCAAAGTATGTTCAAAATATATTTACAACACTTTTAATATATTTTGATGTTTTAAGTTTATTAAGTCAGCTGTCCTCGTTAGTAACCTACAACTAGTTGTCCACAGTTAGATGTACAGAAATAAATCGATAAATATTATCTTGAATCAATCCACGACCCAGTGTATACGTATCTCAGTATTGATCACAACTCAAACTATATATATTTTGGAATCAACCTCAACCCTGTATAGCTAACTCCAACATTCACATATAGAGTGTCTATGGTTGTTCCGAAATATATATAGATGTGTCGACATGATAGGTCGAAACATTGTATATGTGTCTATGGTATCTCAAGATTACATAATATATAATACAAGTTGATTAAGTTATGGTTGGAATAGATTTGTTACCAATTTTCACGTAGCTAAAATGAGAAAAATTATCCAATCTTGTTTTACCCATAACTTCTTCATTTTAAATCCGTTTTGAGTGAATCAAATTGCTATGGTTTCATATTGAACTCTATTTTATGAATCTAAACAAAAAAAGTATAGGTTTCTAGTCGGAAAAATAAGTTACAAGTCGTTTTTGTAAAGGTAGTCATTTCAGTCGAAAGAACGACGTCTAGATGACCATTTTAGAAAACATACTTCCACTTTGAGTTTAACCATAATTTTTGGATATAGTTTCATGTTCATAATAAAAATCATTTTCTCAGAATAACAACTTTTAAATCAAAGTTTATCATAGTTTTTAATTAACTAACCCAAAACAGCCCGCGGTGTTACTACGACGGCGTAAATCCGGTTTTACGGTGTTTTTCGTGTTTCCAGGTTTTAAATCATTAAGTTAGAATATCATATAGATATAGAACATGTGTTTAGTTGATTTTAAAAGTCAAGTTAGAAGGATTAACTTTTGTTTGCGAACAAGTTTAGAATTAACTAAACTATGTTCTAGTGATTACAAGTTTAAACCTTCGAATAAGATAGCTTTATATGTATGAATAGAATGATGTTATGAACATCATTACTACCTTAAGTTCCTTGGATAAACCTACTGGAAAAGAGAAAAATGGATCTAGCTTCAATGGATCCTTGGATGGCTCAAAGTTCTTGAAGCAAAATCATGACACGAAAACAAGTTCAAGTAAGATCATCACTTGAAATAAGATTGTTATAGTTATAGAAATTGAACCAAAGTTTGAATATGATTATTACCTTGTATTAGAATGATAACCTACTGTAAGAAACAAAGATTTCTTGAGGTTGGATGATCACCTTACAAGATTGGAAGTGAGCTAGCAAACTTGAAAGTATTCTTGATTTTATGAAACTAGAACTTTTGGAATTTATGAAGAACACTTAGAACTTGAAGATAGAACTTGAGAGAGTTCAATTAGATGAATAAAATTGAAGAATGAAAGTGTTTGTAGGTGTTTTTGGTCGTTGGTGTATGGATTAGATATAAAGGATATGTAATTTTGTTTTCATGTAAATAAGTCATGAATGATTACTCATATTTTTGTAATCTTATGAGATATTTCATGCTAGTTGCCAAATGATGGTTCCCACATGTGTTAGGTGACTCACATGGGCTGCTAAGAGCTGATCATTGGAGTGTATATACCAATAGTACATACATCTAAAAGCTGTGTATTGTACGAGTACGAATACGGGTGCATACGAGTAGAATTGTTGATGAAACTGAACGAGAATGTAATTGTAAGCATTTTTGTTAAGTAGAAGTATTTTGATAAGTGTATTGAAGTCTTTCAAAAGTGTATAAATACATATTAAAACACTACATGTATATACATTTTAACTGAGTCGTTAAGTCATCGTTAGTCGTTACATGTAAGTGTTGTTTTGAAACCTTTAGGTTAACGATCTTGTTAAATGTTGTTAACCCAATGTTTATAATAACAAAAGAGATTTTAAATTATTATATTATCATGATATTATGATGTACGAATATCTCTTAATATGATATATATACATTAAATGTCGTTACAACGATAAACGTTACATATATGTCTCGTTTCAAAATCATTAAGTTAGTAGTCTTGTTTTTACATATGTAGTTCATTGTTAATATAATTAATGATATGTTTACTTATCATAATATCATGTTAACTATATATATAACCATATATATGTCATCATATAGTTTTTTTACAAGTTTTAACGTTCGTGAATCACCGGTCAACTTGGGTGGTCAATTGTCTATATGAAACCTATTTCAATTAATCAAGTCTTAACAAGTTTGATTTCTTAACATGTTGGAAACATTTAATCATGTAAACATCAATCTCAATTAATATATATAAACATGGAAAAGTTCGGGTCACTACAGAAGAATTGTACGCTAAGTTTTCAAAGTGTGCATTTTGGTTGGAAGAAGTTCAATTCCTCGGTCACATAGTGAACAAAGAAGGTATTAAGGTGGATCCGGCAAAGATAGAAACTGTTGAAAAGTGGGAAACCCCGAAAACTCCGAAACACATACGCCAGTTTTTAGGACTAGCTGGTTACTACAGAAGGTTCATCCAAGACTTTTCCAGAATAGCAAAACCCTTGACTGCATTAACGCATAAAGGGAAGAAATTTGAATGGAATGATGAACAAGAGAAAGCGTTTCAGTTATTGAAGAAAAAGCTAACTACGGCACCTATATTGTCATTGCCTGAAGGGAATGATGATTTTGTGATTTATTGTGATGCATCAAAGCAAGGTCTCGGTTGTGTATTAATGCAACGAACGAAGGTGATTGCTTATGCGTCTAGACAATTGAAGATTCACGAACAAAATTATACGACGCATGATTTGGAATTAGGCGCGGTTGTTTTTGCATTAAAGACTTGGAGGCACTACTTATATGGGGTCAAAAGTATTATATATACCGACCACAAAAGTCTTCAACACATATTTAATCAGAAACAACTGAATATGAGGCAGCGTAGGTGGATTGAATTATTGAATGATTACGACTTTGAGATTCGTTACCACCCGGGGAAGGCAAATGTGGTAGCCGATGCCTTGAGCAGGAAGGACAGAGAACCCATTCGAGTAAAATCTATGAATATAATGATTCATAATAACATTACTACTCAAATAAAGGAGGCGCAACAAGGAGTTTTAAAAGAGGGAAATTTAAAGGATGAAATACCCAAAGGATCGGAGAAGCATCTTAATATTCGGGAAGACGGAACCCGGTATAGGGCTGAAAGGATTTGGGTACCAAAATTTGGAGATATGAGAGAAATGGTACTTAGAGAAGCTCATAAAACCAGATACTCAATACATCCTGGAACGGGGAAGATGTACAAGGATCTCAAGAAACATTTTTGGTGGCCGGGTATGAAAGCCGATGTTGCTAAATACGTAGGAGAATGTTTGACGTGTTCTAAGGTCAAAGCTGAGCATCAGAAACCATCAGGTCTACTTCAACAACCCGAAATCCCGGAATGGAAATGGGAAAACATTACCATGGATTTCATCACTAAATTGCCAAGGACTGCAAGTGGTTTTGATACTATTTGGGTAATAGTTGATCGTCTCACCAAATCAGCACACTTCTTGCCAATAAGAGAAGATGACAAGATGGAGAAGTTAGCACGACTGTATTTGAAGGAAGTCATCTCCAGACATGGAATACCAATCTCTATTATCTCTGATAGGGATGGCAGATTTATTTCAAGATTCTGGCAGACATTACAGCAAGCATTAGGAACTCGTCTAGACATGAGTACTGCCTATCATCCACAAACTGATGGGCAGAGCGAAAGGACGATACAAACGCTTGAAGACATGCTACGAGCATGTGTTATTGATTTCGGAAACAGTTGGGATCGACATCTACCGTTAGCAGAATTTTCCTACAACAACAGCTACCATTCAAGCATTGAGATGGCGCCGTTTGAAGCACTTTATGGTAGAAAGTGCAGGTCTCCGATTTGTTGGAGTGAAGTGGGGGATAGACAGATTACGGGTCCGGAGATTATACAAGAAACTACCGAGAAGATCATCCAAATTCAACAACGGTTGAAAACCGCCCAAAGTCGACAAAAGAGCTACGCTGACATTAAAAGAAAAGATATAGAATTTGAAATTGGAGAGATGGTCATGCTTAAAGTTGCACCTTGGAAAGGCGTTGTTCGATTTGGTAAACGAGGGAAATTAAATCCAAGGTATATTGGACCATTCAAGATTATTGATCGTGTCGGACCAGTAGCTTACCGACTAGAGTTACCTCAACAACTCGCGGCTGTACATAACACTTTCCACGTCTCGAATTTAAAGAAATGTTTTGCTAAAGAAGATCTCACTATTCCGTTAGATGAAATCCAAATCAACGAAAAACTTCAATTCATCGAAGAACCCGTCGAAATAATGGATCGTGAGGTTAAAAGACTTAAGCAAAACAAGATACCAATTGTTAAGGTTCGATGGAATGCTCGTAGAGGACCCGAGTTCACCTGGGAGCGTGAAGATCAGATGAAGAAGAAATACCCGCATCTATTTCCAGAAGATTCGTCAACACCTTCAACAGCTTAAAATTTCGGGACGAAATTTATTTAACGGGTAGGTACTGTAGTGACCCGAAGTTTTCCATGTTTATATATATTAATTGAGATTGATATTTACATGATTAAATGTTTCCAACATGTTAAGCAATCAAACTTGTTAAGACTTGATTAATTGAAATATGTTTCATATAGACAATTGACCACCCAAGTTGACCGGTGATTCACGAACGTTAAAACTTGTAAAAACTATATGATGACATATATGGATATATATATAGTTAACATGATACTATGATAAGTAAACATATCATTAAGTATATTAACAATGAACTACATATGTAAAAACAAGACTACTAACTTAATGATTTTTAAACGAGACATATATGTAACGATTATCGTTGTAAAGACATTTAATGTATATATATCATATTAAGAGATATTCATACATGATAATATCATGATAATATAATAATTTAAAATTTCATTTGATATTATAAACATTGGGTTAACAACATTTAACAAGATCGTTAACCTAAAGGTTTCAAAACAACACTTACATGTAACGACTAACGATGACTTAACGACTCAGTTAAAATGTATATACATGTAGTGTTTTAATATGTATTTATACACTTTTGAAAGACTTCAATACACTTATCAAAATACTTCTACTTAACAAAAATGCTTACAATTACATCCTTGTTCAGTTTCATCAACAATTCTACTCGTATGCACCCGTATTCGTACTCGTACAATACACAGCTTTTAGATGTATGTACTATTGGTATATACACTCCAATGATCAGCTCTTAGCAGCCCATGTGAGTCACCTAACACATGTGGGAACCATCATTTGGCAACTAGCATGAAATATCTCATAAAATTACAAAAATATGAGTAATCATTCATGACTTATTTACATGAAAACAAAATTACATATCCTTTATATCTAATCCATACACCAACGACCAAAAACACCTACAAACACTTTCATTCTTCAATTTTCTTCATCTAATTGATCTCTCTCAAGTTCTATCTTCAAGTTCTAAGTGTTCTTCATAAATTCCAAAAGTTCTAGTTTCATAAAATCAAGAATACTTTCAAGTTTGCTAGCTCACTTCCAATCTTGTAAGGTGATCATCCAACCTCAAGAAATCTTTGTTTCTTACAGTAGGTTATCATTCTAATACAAGGTAATAATCATATTCAAACTTTGGTTCAATTTCTATAACTATAACAATCTTATTTCAAGTGATGATCTTACTTGAACTTGTTTTCGTGTCATGATTCTGCTTCAAGAACTTCGAGCCATCCAAGGATCCATTGAAGCTAGATCCATTTTTCTATTTTCCAGTAGGTTTATCCAAGGAACTTAAGGTAGTAATGATGTTCATAACATCATTCGATTCATACATATAAAGCTATCTTATTCGAAGGTTTAAACTTGTAATCACTAGAACATAGTTTAGTTAATTCTAAACTTGTTCGCAAACAAAAGTTAATCCTTCTAACTTGACTTTTAAAATCAACTAAACACATGTTCTATATCTATATGATATGCTAACTTAATGATTTAAAACCTGGAAACACGAAAAACACCGTAAAACCGGATTTACGCCGTCGTAGTAACACCGCGGGCTGTTTTGGGTTAGTTAATTAAAAACTATGATAAACTTTGATTTAAAAGTTGTTATTCTGAGAAAATGATTCTTATTATGAACATGAAACTATATCCAAAAATTATGGTTAAACTCAAAGTGGAAGTATGTTTTCTAAAATGGTCATCTAGACGTCGTTCTTTCGACTGAAATGACTACCTTTACAAAAACGACTTGTAACTTATTTTTCCGACTAAAAACCTATACTTTTCTGTTTAGATTCATAAAATAGAGTTCAATATAAAACCATAGCAATTTGATTCACTCAAAACGGATTTAAAATGAAGAAGTTATGGGTAAAACAAGATTGGATAATTTTTCTCATTTTAGCTACGTGAAAATTGGTAACAAATCTATTCCAACCATAACTTAATCAACTTGTATTGTATATTATGTAATCTTGAGATACCATAGACACGTATACAATGTTTCGACCTATCATGTCGACACATCTATATATATTTCGGAACAACCATAGACACTCTATATGTGAATGTTGGAGTTAGCTATACAGGGTTGAGGTTGATTCCAAAATATATATAGTTTGAGTTGTGATCAATACTGAGATACGTATACACTGGGTCGTGGATTGATTCAAGATAATATTTATCGATTTATTTCTGTACATCTAACTGTGGACAACTAGTTGTAGGTTACTAACGAGGACAGCTGACTTAATAAACTTAAAACATCAAAATATATTAAAAGTGTTGTAAATATATTTTGAACATACTTTGATATATATGTATATATTGTTATAGGTTCGTGAATCAACCAGTGGCCAAGTCTTACTTCCCGACGAAGTAAAAATCTGTGAAAGTGAGTTATAGTCCCACTTTTAAAATCTAATATTTTTGGGATGAGAATACATGCAGGTTTTATAAATGATTTACAAAATAGACACAAGTACGTGAAACTACATTCTATGGTTGAATTATCGAAATCGAATATGCCCCTTTTTTATTAAGTCTGGTAATCTAAGAATTAGGGAACAGACACCCTAATTGACGCGAATCCTAAAGATAGATCTATCGGGCCCAACAAGCCCCATCCAAAGTACCGGATGCTTTAGTACTTCGAAATTTATATCATATCCGAAGGGTGTCCCGGAATGATGGGGATATTCTTATATATGCATCTTGTTAATGTCGGTTACCAGGTGTTCACCATATGAATGATTTTTATCTCTATGTATGGGATGTGTATTGAAATATGAAATCTTGTGGTCTATTGTTACGATTTGATATATATAGGTTAAACCTATAACTCACCAACATTTTTGTTGACGTTTTAAGCATGTTTATTCTCAGGTGATTATTAAGAGCTTCCGCTGTCGCATACTTAAATAAGGACGAGATTTGGAGTCCATGCTTGTATGATATTGTGTAAAAACTGCATTCAAGAAACTTATTTTGTTGTAACATATTTGTATTGTAAACCATTATGTAATGGTCGTGTGTAAACAGGATATTTTAGATTATCATTATTTGATAATCTACGTAAAGCTTTTTAAACCTTTATTGATGAAATAAAGGTTATGGTTTGTTTTAAAATGAATGCAGTCTTTGAAAAACGTCTCATATAGAGGTCAAAACCTCGCAACGAAATCAATTAATATGGAACGTTTTTAATCAATAAGAACGGGACATTTCATGTTACGGGTACGTTTCTTATTGACAATAAATCTGCTTACGTTTTATTTGATTCGGGTGCGGATAGAAGCTATATGAGTAGAGATTTTTGTGCTAAATTAAGTTGTCCATTGACGCCTTTGGATAGTAAATTTTTACTCGAATTAGCAAATGGTAAATTAATTTCAGCAAATAATATATGTCGGAATCGAGAAATTAAACTGGTTAGCGAAACATTTAAGATTGATTTGATACCAGTAGAGTTTGGGAGTTTTGATGTGATAATCGGTATGGACTGGTTGAAAGAAGTGAAAGCAGAGATCGTCTGTTACAAAAATGCAATTCGCATTATACGAGAAAAAGGAAAACCCTTAATGGTGTACGGAGAAAAGGGCAACACGAAGCTACATCTTATTAGTAATTTGAAGGCACAAAAACTAATAAGAAAACGTTGCTATGCTGTTCTAGCACACGTCGAGAAAGTACAAACTGAAGAAAAGAGCATCAATGATGTTCCCATTGCAAAAGAATTTCCCGATGTATTTCCGAAAGAATTACCGGGATTACCCCCACATCGATCCGTTGAATTTCAAATAGATCTTGTACCAGGAGCTGCACCAATAGCTCGTGCTCCTTACAGACTCGCACCCAGCGAGATGAAAGAACTGCAAAGCCAATTACAAGAACTTTTAGAGCGTGGTTTCATTCGACCAAGCACATCACCGTGGGGAGCTCCTGTTTTGTTTGTCAAGAAGAAAGATGGTACATTCAGGTTGTGTATCGACTACCGAGAGTTGAACAAACTTACCATCACGAACCGCTACCCACTACCGAGAATCGACGACTTATTTGATCAACTACAAGGCTCGTCTGTTTATTCAAAGATTGACTTACGTTCCGGGTATCATCAAATGCGGGTAAAAGAAGATGATATTCCAAAGACTGCTTTCAGAACACGTTACGGTCATTACGAGTTTATGGTCATGCCATTTGGTTTAACTAATGCACCAGCTGTATTCATGGACATTATGAACCGAGTGTGTGGACCATACCTTGACAAGTTTGTCATTGTTTTCATTGATGACATACTTATTTACTCAAAGAATGACCAAGAACACGGTGAACATTTGAGAAAGGTGTTAGAAGTATTGAGGAAGGAAGAATTGTACGCTAAATTTTCAAAGTGTGCATTTTGGTTGGAAGAAGTTCAATTCCTCGGTCACATAGTGAACAAAGAAGGTATTAAGGTGGATCCGGCAAAGATAGAAACTGTTGAAAAGTGGGAAACCCCGAAAACTCCGAAACACATACGCCAGTTTTTAGGACTAGCTGGTTACTACAGAAGGTTCATCCAAGACTTTTCCAGAATAGCAAAACCCTTGACTGCATTAACGCATAAAGGGAAGAAATTTGAATGGAATGATGAACAAGAGAAAGCGTTTCAGTTATTGAAGAAAAAGCTAACTACGGCACCTATATTGTCATTGCCTGAAGGGAATGATGATTTTGTGATTTATTGTGACGCATCAAAGCAAGGTCTCGGTTGTGTATTAATGCAACGAACGAAGGTGATTGCTTATGCGTCTAGACAATTGAAGATTCACGAACAAAATTATACGACGCATGATTTGGAATTAGGCGCGGTTGTTTTTGCATTAAAGACTTGGAGGCACTACTTATATGGGGTCAAAAGTATTATATATACCGACCACAAAAGTCTTCAACCCATATTTAATCAGAAACAACTGAATATGAGGCAGCGTAGGTGGATTGAATTATTGAATGATTACGACTTTGGGATTCGTTACCACCCGGGGAAGGCAAATGTGGTAGCCGATGCCTTGAGCAGGAAGGACAGAGAACCCATTCGAGTAAAATCTATGAATATAATGATTCATAATAACCTTACTACTCAAATAAAGGAGGCGCAACAAGGAGTTTTAAAAGAGGGAAATTTAAAGGATGAAATACCCAAAGGATCGGAGAAACATCTTAATATTCGGGAAGACGGAACCCGGTATAGGGCTGAAAGGATTTGGGTACCAAAATTTGGAGATATGAGAGAAATGGTACTTAGAGAAGCACATAAAACCAGATACTCAATACATCCTGGAACGGGGAAGATGTACAAGGATCTCAAGAAACATTTTTGGTGGCCGGGTATGAAAGCCGATGTTGCTAAATACGTAGGAGAATGTTTGACGTGTTCTAAGGTCAAAGCTGAGCATCAGAAACCATCAGGTCTACTTCAACAACCCGAAATCCCGGAATGGAAATGGGAAAACATTACCATGGATTTCATCACTAAATTGCCAAGGACTGCAAGTGGTTTTGATACTATTTGGGTAATAGTTGATCGTCTCACCAAATCAGCACACTTCTTGCCAATAAGAGAAGATGACAAGATGGAGAAGTTAGCACGACTGTATTTGAAGGATGTCATCTCCAGACATGGAATACCAATCTCTATTATCTATGATAGGGATGGCAGATTTATTTCAAGATTCTGGCAGACATTACAGCAAGCATTAGGAACTCGTCTAGACATGAGTACTGCCTATCATCCACAAACTGATGGGCAGAGCGAAAGGACGATACAAACGCTTGAAGACATGCTACGAGCATGTGTTATTGATTTCGGAAACAGTTGGGATCGACATCTACCATTAGCAGAATTTTCCTACAACAACAGCTACCATTCAAGCATTGAGATGGCGCCGTTTGAAGCACTTTATGGTAGAAAGTGCAGGTCTCCGATTTGTTGGAGTGAAGTGGGGGATAGACAGATTACGGGTCCGGAGATTATACAAGAAACTACCGAGAAGATCATCCAAATTCAACAACGGTTGAAAACCGCCCAAAGTCGACAAAAGAGCTACGCTGACATTAAAAGAAAAGATATAGAATTTGAAATTGGAGAGATGGTCATGCTTAAAGTTGCACCTTGGAAAGGCGTTGTTCGATTTGGTAAACGAGGGAAATTAAATCCAAGGTATATTGGACCATTCAAGATTATTGATCGTGTCGGACCAGTAGCTTACCGACTTGAGTTACCTCAACAACTCGCGGCTGTACATAACACTTTCCACGTCTCGAATTTGAAGAAATGTTTTGCTAAAGAAGATCTCACTATTCCATTAGATGAAATCCAAATCAACGAAAAACTTCAATTCATCGAAGAACCCGTCGAAATAATGGATCGTGAGGTTAAAAGACTTAAGCAAAACAAGATACCAATTGTTAAGGTTCGATGGAATGCTCGTAGAGGACCCGAGTTCACCTGGGAGCGTGAAGATCAGATGAAGAAGAAATACCCGCATCTATTTCCAGAAGATTCGTCAACACCTTCAACAGCTTAAAATTGAAATGTCCCGTTCTTATTGATTAAAAACGTTCCATATTAATTGATTTCGTTGCGAGGTTTTGACCTCTATATGAGACGTTTTTCAAAGACTGCATTCATTTTTAAAACAAACCATAACCTTTATTTCATAAATAAAGGTTTAAAAAGCTTTTCGTAGATTATCAAATAATGATAATCTAAAATATCCTGTTTACACACGACCATTACATAATGGTTTACAATACAAATATGTTACATCGAAATCAGTTTCTTGAATGCAGTTTTTACACAGTATCAAACAAACATGGACTCCAAATCTTGTCCTTATTTTAGTATGCAACAGCGGAAGCTCTTAGTATTCACCTGAGAATAAACATGCTTTAAACGTCAACAAAAATGTTGGTGAGTTATAGGTTTAACCTATATATATTAAATTGTAACAATAGACCACAAGATTTCATATTTCAATATACATCCCATACATAGAGATAAAAATCATTCATATGGTGAACACCTGGTAACCGACATTAACAAGATGCATATATAAGAATATCCCCATCATTCCGGGACACCCTTCGGATATGATATAAATTTCGAAGTACTAAAGCATCCGGTACTTTGGATGGGGTTTGTTAGGCCCAATAGATCTATCTTTAGGATTCGCGTCAATTAGGGTGTCTGTTCCCTAATTCTTAGATTACCAGACTTAATAAAAAGGGGCATATTCGATTTCGATAATTCAACCATAGAATGTAGTTTCACGTACTTGTGTCTATTTTGTAAATCATTTATAAAACCTGCATGTATTCTCATCCCAAAAATATTAGATTTTAAAAGTGGGACTATAACTCACTTTCACAGATTTTTACTTCGTCGGGAAGTAAGACTTGGCCACTGGTTGATTCACGAACCTATAACAATATATACATATATATCAAAGTATGTTCAAAATATATTTACAACACTTTTAATATATTTTGATGTTTTAAGTTTATTAAGTCAGCTGTCCTCGTTAGTAACCTACAACTAGTTGTCCACAGTTAGATGTACAGAAATAAATCGATAAATATTATCTTGAATCAATCCACGACCCAGTGTATACGTATCTCAGTATTGATCACAACTCAAACTATATATATTTTGGAATCAACCTCAACCCTGTATAGCTAACTCCAACATTCACATATAGAGTGTCTATGGTTGTTCCGAAATATATATAGATGTGTCGACATGATAGGTTGAAACATTGTATACGTGTCTATGGTATCTCAAGATTACATAATATACAATATAAGTTGATTAAGTTATGGTTGGAATAGATTTGTTACCAATTTTCACGTAGCTAAAATGAGAAAAATTATCCAATCTTGTTTTACCCATAACTTCTTCATTTTAAATCCGTTTTGAGTGAATCAAATTGCTATGGTTTCATATTGAACTCTATTTTATGAATCTAAACAGAAAAGTATAGGTTTATAGTCCGAAAAATAAGTTACAAGTCGTTTTTGTAAAGGTAGTCATTTCAGTCGAAAGAACGACGTCTAGATGACCATTTTAGAAAACATACTTCCACTTTGAGTTTAATCATAATTTTTGGATATAGTTTCATGTTCATAATAAAAATCATTTTCTCAGAATAACAACTTTAAAATCAAAGTTTATCATAGTTTTTAATTAACTAACCCAAAACAGCCCGCGGTGTTACTACGACGGCGTAAATCCGGTTTTACGGTGTTTTTCGTGTTTCCAGGTTTTAAATCATTAAGTTAGCATATCATATAGATATAGAACATGTGTTTAGTTGATTTTAAAAGTCAAGTTAGAAGGATTAACTTTTGTTTGCGAACAAGTTTAGAATTAACTAAACTATGTTCTAGTGATTACAAGTTTAAACCTTCGAATAAGATAGCTTTATATGTATGAATTGAATGATGTTATGAACATCATTACTACCTTAAGTTCCTTGGATAAACCTACTGGAAAAGAGAAAAATGGATCTAGCTTCAATGGATCCTTGGATGGCTCGAAGTTCTTGAAGCAGAATCATGACACGAAAACAAGTTCAAGTACGATCATCACTTGAAATAAGATTGTTATAGTTATAGAAATTGAACCAAAGTTTGAATATGATTATTACCTTGTATTAGAATGATAACCTACTGTAAGAAACAAAGATTTCTTGAGGTTGGATGATCACCTTACAAGATTGGAAGTGAGCTAGCAAACTTGAAAGTATTCTTGATTTTATGAAACTAGAACTTTTGGAATTTATGAAGAACACTTAGAACTTGAAGATAGAACTTGAGAGAGATCAATTAGATGAAGAAAATTGAAGAATGAAAGTGTTTGTAGTTGTTTTTGGTCGTTGGTGTATGGATTAGATATAAAGGATATGTAATTTTGTTTTCATGTAAATAAGTCATGAATGATTACTCATATTTTTGTAATTTTATGAGATATTTCATGCTAGTTGCCAAATGATGGTTCCCACATGTGTTAGGTGACTCACATGGGCTGCTAAGAGCTGATCATTGGAGTGTATATACCAATAGTACATACATCTAAAAGCTGTGTATTGTACGAGTACGAATACGGGTGCATACGAGTAGAATTGTTGATGAAACTGAACGAGGATGTAATTGTAAGCATTTTTGTTAAGTAGAAGTATTTTGATAAGTGTATTGAAGTCTTTCAAAAGTGTATAAATACATATTAGAACACTACATGTATATACATTTTAACTGAGTCGTTAAGTCATCGTTAGTCGTTACATGTAAGTGTTGTTTTGAAACCTTTAGGTTAACGATCTTGTTAAATGTTGTTAACCCAATGTTTATAATATCAAATGAGATTTTAAATTATTATATTATCATGATATTATCATGTATGAATATCTCTTAATATGATATATATACATTAAATGTCTTTACAAAGATAATCGTTACATATATGTCTCGTTTAAAAATCATTAAGTTAGTAGTCTTGTTTTTACATATGTAGTTCATTGTTAATATACTTTATGATATGTTTTCTTATCATAGTATCATGTTAACTATATATATATATCCATATATATGTCATCATATAGTTTTTACAAGTTCTAACGTTCGTGAATCACCGATCAACTTGGGTGGTCAATTGTCTATATGAAACATATTTCAATTAATCAAGTCTTAACAAGTTTGATTGCTTAACATGTTGGAAACATTTAATCATGTAAATATCAATCTCAATTAATATATATAAACATGGAAAAGTTCGAGTCACTACAGTACCTACCCGTTAAATAAATTTCGTCCCGAAATTTTAAGCTGTTGAAGGTGTTGACGAATCTTCTGGAAATAGATGCGGGTATTTCTTCTTCATCTGATCTTCACGCTCCCAGGTGAACTCGGGTCCTCTACGAGCATTCCATCGAACCTTAACAATTGGTATCTTGTTTTGCTTAAGTCTTTTAACCTCACGATCCATTATTTCGATGGGTTCTTCGATGAATTGAAGTTTTTCGTTGATTTGGATTTCATCTAACGGAATAGTGAGATCTTCTTTAGCAAAACATTTCTTCAAATTCGAGACGTGGAAAGTGTTATGTACAGCCGCGAGTTGTTGAGGTAACTCAAGTCGGTAAGCTACTGGTCCGACACGATCAATAATCTTGAATGGTCCAATATACCTTGGATTTAATTTCCCTCATTTACCAAATCGAACAACGCCTTTCCAAGGTGCAACTTTAAGCATGACCATCTCTCCAATTTCAAATTCTATATCTTTTCTTTTAATGTCAGCGTAGCTCTTTTGTCGACTTTGGGCGGTTTTCAACCGTTGTTGAATTTGGATGATCTTCTCGGTAGTTTCTTGTATAATCTCCGGACCCGTAATCTGTCTATCCCCCACTTCACTCCAACAAATCGGAGACCTGCACTTTCTACCATAAAGTGCTTCAAACGGCGCCATCTCAATGCTTGAATGGTAGCTGTTGTTGTAGGAAAATTCTGCTAACGGTAGATGTCGATCCCAACTGTTTCCGAAATCAATAACACATGCTCGTAGCATGTCTTCAAGCGTTTGTATCGTCCTTTCGCTCTGCCCATCAGTTTGTGGATGATAGGCAGTACTCATGTCTAGACGAGTTCCTAATGCTTGCTGTAATGTCTGCCAGAATCTTGAAATAAATCTGCCATCCCTATCAGAGATAATAGAGATTGGTATTCCATGTCTGGAGATGACTTCCTTCAAATACAGTCGTGCTAACTTCTCCATCTTGTCATCTTCTCTTATTGGCAGGAAGTGTGCTGATTTGGTGAGACGATCAACTATTACCCAAATAGTATCAAAACCACTTGCAGTCCTTGGTAATTTAGTGATGAAATCCATGGTAATGTTTTCCCATTTCCATTCTGGGATTTTGGGTTGTTGAAGTAGACCTGATGGTTTCTGATGCTCAGCTTTGACCTTAGAACACGTCAAACATTCTCCTACGTATTTAGCAACATCGGCTTTCATACCCGGCCACCAAAAATATTTCCTGAGATCCTTGTACATCTTCCCCGTTCCAGGATGTATTGAGTATCTGGTTTTATGAGCTTCTCTAAGTACCATTTCTCTCATATCTCCAAATTTTGGTACCCAAATCCTTTCAGCCCTATACCGGGTTCCGTCTTCCCGAATATTAAGATGCTTCTCCGATCCTTTGGGTATTTCATCCTTTAAATTTCCCTCTTTTAAAACTCCTTGTTGCGCCTCCTTTATTTGAGTAGTAAGGTTATTATGAATCATTATATTCATAGATTTTACTCGAATGGGTTCTCTCTCCTTCCTGCTCAAGGCATCGGCTACCACATTTGCCTTCCCCGGGTGGTAACGAATCTCAAAGTCGTAATCATTCAACAATTCAATCTACCTACGCTGCCTCATATTCAGTTGTTTCTGATTAAATATGTGTTGAAGACTTTTGTGGTCGGTATATATAATACTTTTGACCCCATATAAGTAGTGCCTCCAAGTCTTTAATGCAAAAACAACCGCGCCTAATTCCAAATCATGCGTCGTATAATTTTGTTCGTGAATCTTCAATTGTCTAGACGCATAAGCAATCACCTTCGTTCGTTGCATTAATACACAACCGAGACCTTGCTTTGATGCATCACAATAAATCACAAAATCATCATTCCCTTCAGGCAATGACAATATAGGTGCCGTAGTTAGCTTTTTCTTCAATAACTGAAACGCTTTCTCTTGTTCATCATTCCATTCAAATTTCTTCCCTTTATGCGTTAATGCAGTCAAGGGTTTTGCTATTCTGGAAAAGTCTTGGATGAACCTTCTGTAGTAACCAGCTAGTCCTAAAAACTGGCGTATGTGTTTCGGAGTTTTCGGGGTTTCCCACTTTTCAACAGTTTCTATCTTTGCCGGATCCACCTTAATACCTTCTTTGTTCACTATGTGACCGAGGAATTGAACTTCTTCCAACCAAAATGCACACTTTGAAAACTTAGCGTACAATTCTTCCATCCTCAATACTTCTAACACCTTTCTCAAATGTTCACCGTGTTCTTGGTCATTCTTTGAGTAAATAAGTATGTCATCAATGAAAACAATGACAAACTTGTCAAGGTATGGTCCACACACTCGGTTCATAAGGTCCATGAACACAGCTGGTGCATTAGTTAAACCAAACGGCATGACCATAAACTCGTAATGACCGTAACGTGTTCTGAAAGCAGTCTTTGGAATATCATCTTCTTTCACCCGCATTTGATGATACCCGGAACGTAAGTCAATCTTTGAATAAACAGACGAGCCTTGTAGTTGATCAAATAAGTCATCGATTCTCGGTAGTGGGTAGCGGTTCTTGATGGTAAGTTTGTTCAACTCTCGGTAGTCGATACACAACCTGAATGTACCATCTTTCTTCTTGACAAACAAAACAGGAGCTCCCCACGGTGATGTGCTTGGTCGAATGAAACCACGCTCTAAAAGTTCTTGTAATTGGCTTTGTAGTTCTTTCATCTCGCTGGGTGCGAGTCTGTAAGGAGCACGAGCTATTGGTGCAGCTCCTGGTACAAGATCTATTTGAAATTCAACGGATCGATGTGGGGGTAATCCCGGTAATTCTTTCGGAAATACATCAGGAAATTCTTTTGCGACGGGAACATCATTGATGCTCTTTTCTTCAGTTTGTACTTTCTCGACGTGTGCTAGAACAGCATAGCAACCTTTTCTTATTAGTTTTTGTGCCTTCAAATTACTAATAAGATGTAGCTTCGTGTTGCCCTTTTCTCCGTACACCATTAAGGGTTTTCCTTTTTCTCGTATAATGCGAATTGCATTTTTGTAACAAACGATCTTCGCTTTCACTTCTTTCAACCAGTCCATACCGATTATCACATCAAAACTCCCTAACTCTACTGGTATCAAATCAATCTTAAATGTTTCGCTAACCAGTTTAATTTCTCGATTCCGACATATATTATCTGCTGAAATTAATTTACCATTTGCTAATTCGAGTAAAAATTTACTATCCAAAGGCGTCAATGGACAACTTAATTTAGCACAAAAATCTCTACTCATATAGCTTCTATCCGCACCCGAATCAAATAAAACGTAAGCAGATTTATTGTCAATAAGAAACGTACCCGTAACAAGCTCCGGGTCTTCCTGTGCCTCTGCCGCATTAATATTGAAAACTCTTCCGCGGCCTTGTCCATTCGTGTTCTCCTGGTTCGGGCAATTTCTAATAATGTGGCCCGGTTTTCCACATTTATAACAAACTACATTGGCATAACTTGCTCCGACACTACTTGCTCCGCCATTACTCGTTCCGACACCATTTGTTCCTTTCGTTCTATTAACCCCTGGTCCGTAGACCTCACACTTCGCCGCGCTATGACCATTTCTTTTACACTTGTTGCAAAATTTGGTGCAGAACCCCGAGTGATACTTTTCACACCTTTGGCATAGCTGCTTCTGATTGTTGTTGTTGTAGCGGTTATTATTGTTGTTGGGATGATTGTTGTAGTTGTTGTTGTTGTTGTTGTTGTTGTTGGGCCGTTTGTTGTAGTTGCGATTGATGTTGCGATTGTTGGGATAATTGTTGCGATTATTGTTGTAGTTGCTGTTAGATTCTTATCACCGTTTTCCTCCCACTTTCTTTTGACTTGCTTCACATTGGCCTCTTCAGCAGTCTGTTCTTTAATTCTTTCTTCAATCTGGTTCACTAGTTTGTGAGCCATTCTACATGCCTGTTGTATGGAGGCGGGCTCGTGTGAACTTATATCTTCTTGGATTCTTTCCGGTAATCCTTTCACAAACGCGTCGATCTTCTCTTCCTCATCTTCGAATGCTCCCGGACACAATAGGCACAATTCTGTGAATCGTCTTTCGTACGTGGTAATATCAAATCCTTGGGTTCGTAACCCTCTAAGTTCTGTCTTGAGCTTATTGACCTCGGTTCTGGGACGGTACTTCTCGTTCATCAAGTGCTTGAATGCTGACCACGGTAGTGCGTACGCATCATCTTATCCCACTTGCTCTAGATAGGTATTCCACCATGTTAACGCAGAACCTGTGAAGGTATGCGTCGCGTACTTCACTTTGTCCTCTTCAGTACATTTACTTATGGCAAACACCGATTCAACCTTCTCGGTCCACCGTTTCAATCCGATCGGTCCTTCGGTTCCATCAAATTCCAAAGGTTTGCAGGCAGTGAATTCTTTGTAGGTGCATCCTACACGATTTCCTGTACTGCTAGATCCAAGGTTATTATTGGTATGTAGCGCAGCCTGTACTGCAGCTATGTTTGAAGCTAGACAAGTACGGAATTCCTCTTCATTCATATTCACGGTGTGTCGAGTAGTCGGTGCCATTTCCTTCAAAATAGTTAAATGGAACAAGTTAATCAAACAGAATATTAAGAGTAGTTAATAGTATTTCGTAGCATAATATGAACTCATTTATAAAAGCTTTTTCTTCATATTAGCGTTTTATAAGTTTAAATTCGGGTAGTACCTACCCGTTAAGTTCATACTTAGTAGCTAATATACAATTCAACTACTACAATTCTATATGAAAAACTGATTGTAATAATATTTCGCGTTCAAACTTTTATACAATATTTTACAAACTTACAATACCGCTTATTTTACATAAAGCATGAAATATAGCACACAATAACTTTGATACAAGATAGTTGTGAAGACAATTCTAGCTAGTACACAAGTCGTTCGGCAAAGGCAATAAATGAAATGTCCCGTTCTTATTGATTAAAAACGTTCCATATTAATTGATTTCGTTGCGAGGTTTTGACCTCTATATGAGACGTTTTTCAAAGACTGCATTCATTTTTAAAACAAACCATAACCTTTATTTCATAAATAAAGGTTTAAAAAGCTTTACGTAGATTATCAAATAATGATAATCTAAAATATCCTGTTTACACACGACCATTACATAATGGTTTACAATACAAATATGTTACATCGAAATCAGTTTCTTGAATGCAGTTTTTACACAGTATCAAACAAACATGGACTCCAAATCTTGTCCTTATTTTAGTATGCAACAGCGGAAGCTCTTAGTATTCACCTGAGAATAAACATGCTTTAAACGTCAACAAAAATGTTGGTGAGTTATAGGTTTAACCTATATATATTAAATTGTAACAATAGACCACAAGATTTCATATTTCAATATACATCCCATACATAGAGATAAAAATCATTCATATGGTGAACACCTGGTAACCGACATTAACAAGATGCATATATAAGAATATCCCCATCATTCCGGGACACCCTTCGGATATGATATAAATTTCGAAGTACTAAAGCATCCGGTACTTTGGATGGGGTTTGTTAGGCCCAATAGATCTATCTTTAGGATTCGCGTCAATTAGGGTGTCTGTTCCCTAATTCTTAGATTACCAGACTTAATAAAAAGGGGCATATTCGATTTCGATAATTCAACCATATAATGTAGTTTTGATTACTTGTGTCTATTTTGTAAATCATTTATAAAACCTGCATGTATTCTCATCCCAAAAATATTAGATTTTAAAAGTGGGACTATAACTCACTTTCACAGATTTTTACTTCGTCGGTATGTAAGACTTGGCCACTGGTTGATTCACGAACCTATAACAATATATACATATATATCAAAGTATGTTCAAAATATATTTACAACACTTTTAATATATTTTGATGTTTTAAGTTTATTAAGTCAGCTGTCCTCGTTAGTAACCTACAACTAGTTGTCCACAGTTAGATGTACAGAAATAAATCGATAAATATTATCTTGAATCAATCCACGACCCAGTGTATACGTATCTCAGTATTGATCACAACTCAAACTATATATATTTTGGAATCAACCTCAACCCTGTATAGCTAACTCCAACATTCACATATAGAGTGTCTATGGTTGTTCCGAAATATATATAGATGTGTCGACATGATAGGTCGAAACATTGTATACGTGTCTATGTTATCTCAAGATTACATAATATACAATATAAGTTGATTAAGTTATGGTTGGAATAGATTTGTTACCAATTTTCACGTAGCTAAAATGAGAAAAATTATCAATCTTGTTTTACCCATAACTTCTTCATTTTAAATCCGTTTTGAGTGAATCAAATTGCTATGGTTTCATATTGAACTCTATTTTATGAATCTAAACAGAAAAAGTATAGGTTTATAGTCGGAAAAATAAGTTACAAGTCATTTTTGTAAAGGTAGTCATTTCAGTCGAAAGAACGACGTCTAGATGACCATTTTAGAAAACATACTTCCACTTTGAGTTTAACCATAATTTTTGGATATAGTTTCATGTTCATAATAAAAATCATTTTCTCAGAATAACAACTTTTAAATCAAAGTTTATCATAGTTTTTAATTAACTAACCCAAAACAGCCCGCGGTGTTACTACGACGGCGTAAATCCGGTTTTACGGTATTTTTCGTGTTTCCAGGTTTTAAATCATTAAGTTAGCATATCATATAGATATAGAACATGTGTTTAGTTGATTTTAAAAGTCAAGTTAGAAGGATTAACTTTTGTTTGCGAACAAGTTTAGAATTAACTAAACTATGTTCTAGTGATTACAAGTTTAAACCTTCGAATAAGATAGCTTTATATGTATGAATCGAATGATGTTATGAACATCATTACTACCTTAAGTTCCTTGGATAAACCAACTGGAAAAGAGAAAAATTGATCTAGCTTCAATGGATCCTTGGATGGCTCGAAGTTCTTGAAGCAGAATCATGACACGAAAACAAGTTCAAGTAAGATCATCACTTGAAATAAGATTGTTATAGTTATAGAAATTGAACCAAAGTTTGAATATGATTATTACCTTGTATTAGAATGATAACCTACTGTAAGAAACAAAGATTTCTTGAGGTTGGATGATCACCTTACAAGATTGGAAGTGAGCTAGCAAACTTGAAAGTATTCTTGATTTTATGAAACTAGAACTTTTGGAATTTATGAAGAACACTTAGAACTTGAAGATAGAACTTGAGAGAGATCAATTAGATGAAGAAAATTGAAGAATGAAAGTGTTTGTAGTTGTTTTTGGTCGTTGGTGTATGGATTAGATATAAAGGATATGTAATTTTGTTTTCATGTAAATAAGTCATGAATGATTACTCATATTTTTGTAATTTTATGAGATATTTCATGCTAGTTGCCAAATGATGGTTCCCACATGTGTTAGGTGACTCACATGGGCTGCTAAGAGCTGATCATTGGAGTGTATATACCAATAGTACATACATCTAAAAGCTGTGTATTGTACGAGTACGAATACGGGTGCATACGAGTAGAATTGTTGATGAAACTGAACGAGGATGTAATTGTAAGCATTTTTGTTAAGTAGAAGTATTTTGATAAGTGTATTGAAGTCTTTCAAAAGTGTATAAATACATATTAAAACACTACATGTATATACATTTTAACTGAGTCGTTAAGTCATCGTTAGTCGTTACATGTAAGTGTTGTTTTGAAACCTTTAGGTTAACGATCTTGTTAAATGTTGTTAACCCAATGTTTATAATATCAAATGAGATTTTAAATTATTATATTATCATGATATTATCATGTATGAATATCTCTTAATATGATATATATACATTAAATGTCTTTACAACGATTATCGTTACATATATGTCTCGTTTAAAAATCATTAAGTTAGTAGTCTTGTTTTTACATATGTAGTTCATTGTTAATATACTTAATGATATGTTTACTTATCATAGTATCATGTTAACTATATATATATCCATATATATGTCATCATATAGTTTTTACAAGTTTTAACGTTCGTGAATCACCAGTCAACTTGGGTGGTCAATTGTCTATATGAAACATATTTCAATTAATCAAGTCTTAACAAGTTTGATTGCTTAACATGTTGGAAACATTTAATCATGTAAATATCAATCTCAATTAATATATATAAACATGGAAAAGTTCGGGTCACTACAGTACCTACCCGTTAAATAAATTTCGTCCCGAAATTTTAAGTTGTTGAAGGTGTTGACGAATCTTCTGGAAATAGATGCGGGTATTTCTTCTTCATCTGATCTTCACGCTCCCAGGTGAACTCGGGTCCTCTACGAGCATTCCATCGAACCTTAACAATTGGTATCTTGTTTTGCTTAAGTCTTTTAACCTCACGATCCATTATTTCGACGGGTTCTTTGATGAATTGAAGTTTTTCGTTGATTTGGATTTCATCTAACGGAATAGTGAGATCTTCTTTAGCAAAACATTTCTTCAAATTCGAGACGTGGAAAGTGTTATGTACAGCCGCGAGTTGTTGAGGTAACTCTAGTCGGTAAGCTACTGGTCCGACACGATCAATAATCTTGAATGATCCAATATACCTTGGATTTAATTTCCCTCGTTTACCAAATCGAACAACGCCTTTCCAAGGTGCAACTTTAAGCATGACCATCTCTCCAATTTCAAATTCTATATCTTTTCTTTTAATGTCAGCGTAGCTCTTTTGTCGACTTTGGGCGGTTTTCAACCGTTGTTGAATTTGGATGATCTTCTCGGTAGTTTCTTGTATAATCTCCGGACCCGTAATCTGTCTATCCCCCACTTCACTCCAACAAATCGGAGACCTGCACTTTCTACCATAAAGTGCTTCAAACGGCGCCATCTCAATGCTTGAATGGTAGCTGTTGTTGTAGGAAAATTCTGCTAACGGTAGATGTCGATCCCAACTGTTTCCGAAATCAATAACACATGCTCGTAGCATGTCTTCAAGCGTTTGTATCGTCCTTTCGCTCTGCCCATCAGTTTGTGGATGATAGACAGTACTCATGTCTAGACGAGTTCCTAATGCTTGCTGTAATGTCTGCCAGAATCTTGAAATAAATCTGCCATCCCTATCAGAGATAATAGAGATTGGTATTCCATGTCTGGAGACGACTTCCTTCAAATACAGTCGTGCTAACTTCTCCATCTTGTCATCTTCTCTTATTGGCAGGAAGTGTGCTGATTTGGTGAGACGATCAACTATTACCCAAATAGTATCAAAACCACTTGCAGTCCTTGGCAATTTAGTGATGAAATCCATGGTAATGTTTTCCCATTTCCATTCCGGGATTTCGGGTTGTTGAAGTAGACCTGATGGTTTCTGATGCTCAGCTTTGACCTTAGAACACGTCAAACATTCTCCTACATATTTAGCAACATCGGCTTTCATACCCGGCCACCAAAAATGTTTCTTGAGATCCTTGTACATCTTCCCCGTTCCAGGATGTATTGAGTATCTGGTTTTATGAGCTTCTCTAAGTACCATTTCTCTCATATCTCCAAATTTTGGTACCCAAATCCTTTCAGCCCTATACCGGGTTCCGTCTTCCCGAATATTAAGACGCTTCTCCGATCCTTTGGGTATTTCATCCTTTAAATTTCCCTCTTTTAAAACTCCTTGTTGCGCCTCATTTATTTGAGTAGTAATGTTATTATGAATCATTATATTCATAGATTTTACTCGAATGGGTTCTCTGTCCTTCCTGCTCAAGGCATCGGCTACCACATTTGCCTTCCCCGGGTGGTAACGAATCTCAAAGTCGTAATCATTCAATAATTCAATCCACCTACGCTGCCTCATATTCAGTTGTTTCTGATTAAATATGTGTTGAAGACTTTTGTGGTCGGTATATATAATACTTTTGACCCCATATAAGTAGTGCCTCCAAGTCTTTAATGCAAAAACAACCGCGCCTAATTCCAAATCATGCGTCGTATAATTTTGTTCGTGAATCTTCAATTGTCTAGACGCATAAGCAATCACCTTCGTTCGTTGCATTAATACACAACCGAGACCTTGCTTTGATGCATCACAATAAATCACAAAATCATCATTCCCTTCAGGCAATGACAATATAGGTGCCGTAGTTAGCTTTTTCTTCAATAACTGAAACGCTTTCTCTTGTTCATCATTCCATTCAAATTTCTTCCCTTTATGCGTTAATGCAGTCAAGGGTTTTGCTATTCTGGAAAAGTCTTGGATGAACGTTCTGTAGTAACCAGCTAGTCCTAAAAACTGGCGTATGTGTTTTGGAGTTTTCGGGGTTTCCCATTTTTCAACAGTTTTTATCTTTGCCGGATCCACCTTAATACCTTCTTTGTTCACTATGTGACCGAGGAATTGAACTTCTTCCAACCAAAATGCACACTTTGAAAACTTAGCGTACAATTCTTCCTTCCTCAATACTTCTAACACCTTTCTCAAATGTTCACCGTGTTCTTGGTCATTCTTTGAGTAAATAAGTATGTCATCAATGAAAACAATGACAAACTTGTCAAGGTATGGTCCACACACTCGGTTCATAAGGTCCATGAACACAGCTGGTGCATTAGTTAAACCAAACGGCATGACCATAAACTCGTAATGACCGTAACGTGTTCTGAAAGCAGTCTTTGGAATATCATCTTCTTTCACCCGCATTTGATGATACCCGGAACGTAAGTCAATCTTTGAATAAACAGACGAGCCTTGTAGTTGATCAAATAAGTCATCGATTCTTGGTAGTGGGTAGCGGTTCTTGATGGTAAGTTTGTTCAACTCTCGGTAGTCGATACACAACCTGAATGTACCATCTTTCTTCTTGACAAACAAAACAGGAGCTCCCCACGGTGATGTGCTTGGTCGAATGAAACTACGCTCTAAAAGTTCTTGTAATTGGCTTTGTAGTTCTTTCATCTCGCTGGGTGCGAGTCTGTAAGGAGCACGAGCTATTGGTGCAGCTCCTGGTACAAGATCTATTTGAAATTCAACGGATCGATGTGGGGGTAATCCCGGTAATTCTTTCGGAAATACATCAGGAAATTCTTTTGCGACGGGAACATCATTGATGCTCTTTTCTTCAGTTTGTACTTTTTTGACGTGTGCTAGAACAGCATAGCAACCTTTTCTTATTAGTTTTTGTGCCTTTAAATTACTAATAAGATGTAGCTTCGTGTTGCCCTTTTCTCCGTACACCATTAAGGGTTTTCCTTTTTCTCGTATAATGCGAATTGCATTTTTGTAACAAACGATCTCCGCTTTCACTTCTTTCAACCAGTCCATACCGATTATCACATCAAAACTCCCTAACTCTACTGGTATCAAATCAATCTTAAATGTTTCGCTAACCAGTTTAATTTCTCGATTCCGACATATATTATCTGCTGAAATTAATTTACCATTTGCTAATTCGAGTAAAAATTTACTATCCAAAGGCGTCAATGGACAACCTAATTTAGCACAAAAATCTCTACTCATATAGCTTCTATCCGCACCCGAATCAAATAAAACGTAAGCAGATTTATTGTCAATAAGAAACGTACCCGTAACAAGCTCCGGGTCTTCCTGTGCCTCTGCCGCATTAATATTGAAAACTCTTCCACGGCCTTGTCCATTCGTGTTCTCCTGGTTCGGGCAATTTCTAATAATGTGGCCCGGTTTTCCACATTTATAACAAACTACATTCGCATAACTTGCTCCGACACTACTTGCTCCGCCATTACTCGTTCCGACACCATTTGTTCCTTTCGTTCTATTAACCCCTGGTCCGTAGACCTCACACTTCGCCGCGCTATGACCATTTCTTTTACACTTGTTGCAAAATTTGGTGCAGAACCCCGAGTGATTCTTTTCACACCTTTGGCATAGCTGCTTCTGATTGTTGTTGTTGTTGCGGTTATTATTGTTGTTGGGATGATTGTTGTAGTTGCTGTTGTTGTTGTTGTTGTTGGGCCGTTTGTTGTAGTTGCGATTGATGTTGCGATTGTTGGGATAACTGTTGCGATTATTGTTGTAATTGCTGTTGTTGTTGTATTGGTGATTCTTATCACCGTTTTCCTCCCACTTTCTTTTGACTTGCTTTACATTGGCCTCTTCAGCAGTCTGTTCTTTAGTTCTTTCTTCAATCTGGTTCACTAGTTTGTGAGCCATTCTACATGCCTGTTGTATGGAGGCGGGCTCGTGTGAACTTATATCTTCTTGGATTCTTTCCGGTAATCCTTTCACAAACGCGTCGATCTTCTCTTCCTCATCTTCGAATGCTCCCGGACACAATAGGCACAATTCTGTGAATCGTCTTTCGTACGTGGTAATATCAAATCCTTGGGTTCGTAACCCTCTAAGTTCTGTCTTGAGCTTATTGACCTCGGTTCATCAAGTGCTTGAATGCTGACCACGGTAGTGTGTACGCATCGTCTTGTCCCACTTGCTCTAGATAGGTATTCCACCATGTTAACGCAGAACCTGTGAAGGTATGCGTAGCGTACTTTACTTTGTCCTCTTCAGTACACTTACTTATGGCAAACACCGATTCGACCTTCTCGGTCCACCGTTTCAATCCGATCGGTCCTTCGGTTCCATCAAATTCCAAAGGTTTGCAGGCAGTGAATTCTTTGTAGGTGCATCCTACACGATTTCCTGTACTGCTAGATCCAAGGTTATTGTTGGTATGTAGCGCAGCCTGTACTGCGGCTATGTTTGAAGCTAGAAAAGTACGGAATTCCTCTTCATTCATATTCACGGTGTGTCGAGTAGTCGGTGCCATTTCCTTCAAAATAGTCAAATGGAACAAGTTAATCATACAGAATATTAAGAGTAGTTAATAGTATTTCGTAGCATAATATGAACTCATTTATAAAAGCTTTTTCTTCATATTAGCGTTTTATAAGTTTAAATTCGGGTAGTACCTACCCGTTAAGTTCATACTTAGTAGCTAATATACAATTCAACTACTACAATTCTATATGAAAAACTGATTATAATAATATTTCGCGTTCAAACTTTTATACAATATTTTACAAACTTACAATACCGCTTATTTTACATAAAGCATGAAATATAGCACACAATACCTTTGATACAAGATAGTTGTGAAGATAATTCTAGCTAGTACACAAGTCGTTCAGCAAAGGCAATAAAGACACGTAATTCATACGTCCAGAAACAAGTCATGCATTCTGGTTTTACTAGGACTACTTCCCATCCTTGGTCTTGTGGAACATAACCATTATGGCCGTTGATAATACAGCGTGTTGTAACGTCGTCAAAGGGACGAGGGTTACGTAATGTCCAACAGTCCCGTAACAATCTAAAAACCTCATTTCTTACCCCAATTACCGACTCCGTCACTTGTGGGAACGTTTTGTTTAATAGTTGTAGCCCGATGTTCTTGTTCTCACTTTGGTGAGAAGCGAACATTACTAATCCGTAAGCATAACATGCTTCTTTATGTTGCATGTTAGCCGCTTTTTCTAAATCACGAAGTCCAATATTCGGATATATTGAGTCAAAATAATTTCTTAACCCATTGCGTAAAATAGCATTTGGGTTCCCCGCAATATATGCGTCAAAGTAAACACATCGTAACTTATGGATTTCCCAATGTGATATCCCCCATCTTCTGAACGAAAGCCTTTTATAAACCAAGGCATTCTTGGAACGTTCTTCGAATGTCTTACAAACTGATCTCGCCTTAAATAGTTGTGTCGAAGAATTCTGACCGACTCTAGACAAGATTTCATCAATCATGTCTCCGGGTAGGTCTCTTAAAATATTGGGTTGTCTATCCATTTTGTGTTTTTATACTGTAAAATAGACAAGAGTTAGATTCATAAAAAAAAAATACTTATTAATACAAGCAATTTTTACATATATCATAAAGCATAAGCACACTATATTACATATATTACACCACACGAATACAACTATCTTATTCCGACTCGCTTGTTTCTTCTTCTTCGGTTTTGGTTCGTTTTGCCAAGTTTCTAGGGATATATGATGTTCCCCTAATACGAGCCGTCGTGATCCACATTGGTTTAGAAAAACCTGGTGGTTTAGAGGTTCCCGGGTCATTGTTACAACTTAAGGACTTCGGGGGTTGACGATACATATAAAGTTCATCTGGGTTGGAATTAGATTTCTCTATTTTTATGCCTTTTCCCTTATTATTTTCTTTTGTCTTTTTAAATTCAGTTGGGGTAATTTCTATAACATCATCGGAATTCTCGTCGGAATCCGATTCATCGGAGAATTGGTAATCCTCCCAATATTTTGCTTCCTTGGCGGAAACACCATTGACCATAATTAACCTTGGTCGGTTGGTTGAGGATTTTCTTTTACTTAACCGTTTTATTATTTCCCCCACCGGTTCTATTTCTTCATCCGGTTCCGATTCTTCTTCCGGTTCCGATTCTTCTTCCGGTTCCTCTTCGGGAACTTGTGAATCAGTCCACGAATCATTCCAATTTACATTTGACTCTTCATTATTATTAGGTGAGTCAATGGGACTTATTCTAGAGGTAGATATCTATCACATAATATCAAATGCGTTAAGAGATTAATATATCACATAATATTCACATGTTAAAAATATATAGTTTCCAACAAAATTTGTTAAGCAATCATTTTTCAAGTAAACACGGTCGAAGTCCAGACTCACTAATGCATCCTAACAAACTCGATAAGACACACTAATGCAAAATTCTGGTTCTCTAAGACCAACGCTCGGATACCAACTGAAATGTCCCGTTCTTATTGATTAAAAACGTTCCATATTAATTGATTTCGTTGCGAGGTTTTGACCTCTATATGAGACGTTTTTCAAAGACTGCATTCATTTTTTAAAACAAACCATAACCTTTATTTCATAAATAAAGGTTTAAAAAGCTTTACGTAGATTATCAAATAATGATAATCTAAAATATCCTGTTTACACACGACCATTACATAATGGTTTACAATACAAATATGTTACATCGAAATCAGTTTCTTGAATGCAGTTTTTACACAGTATCAAACAAACATGGACTCCAAATCTTGTCCTTATTTTAGTATGCAACAGCGGAAGCTCTTAGTATTCACCTGAGAATAAACATGCTTTAAACGTCAACAAAAATGTTGGTGAGTTATAGGTTTAACCTATATATATTAAATTGTAACAATAGACCACAAGATTTCATATTTCAATATACATCCCATACATAGAGATAAAAATCATTCATATGGTGAACACCTGGTAACCGACATTAACAAGATGCATATATAAGAATATCCCCATCATTCCGGGACACCCTTCGGATATGATATAAATTTCGAAGTACTAAAGCATCCGGTACTTTGGATGGGGTTTGTTAGGCCCAATAGATCTATCTTTAGGATTCGCTTCAATTAGGGTGTCTGTTCCCTAATTCTTAGATTACCAGACTTAATAAAAAGGGGCATATTCGATTTCGATAATTCAACCATATAATGTAGTTTTGATTACTTGTGTCTATTTTGTAAATCATTTATAAAACCTGCATGTATTCTCATCCCAAAAATATTAGATTTTAAAAGTGGGACTATAACTCACTTTCACAGATTTTTACTTCGTCGGTATGTAAGACTTGGCCACTGGTTGATTCACGAACCTATAACAATATATACATATATATCAAAGTATGTTCAAAATATATTTACAACACTTTTAATATATTTTGATGTTTTAAGTTTATTAAGTCAGCTGTCCTCGTTAGTAACCTACAACTAGTTGTCCACAGTTAGATGTACAGAAATAAATCGATAAATATTATCTTGAATCAATCCACGACCCAGTGTATACGTATCTCAGTATTGATCACAACTCAAACTATATATATTTTGGAATCAACCTCAACCCTGTATAGCTAACTCCAACATTCACATATAGAGTGTCTATGGTTGTTTCGAAATATATATAGATGTGTCGACATGATAGGTCGAAACATTGTATACGTGTCTATGTTATCTCAAGATTACATAATATACAATATAAGTTGATTAAGTTATGGTTGGAATAGATTTGTTACCAATTTTCACGTAGCTAAAATGAGAAAAATTATCCAATCTTGTTTTACCCATAACTTCTTCATTTTAAATCCGTTTTGAGTGAATCAAATTGCTATGGTTTCATATTGAACTCTATTTTATGAATCTAAACAGAAAAAGTATAGGTTTATAGTCGGAAAAATAAGTTACAAGTCATTTTTGTAAAGGTAGTCATTTCAGTCGAAAGAACGACGTCTAGATGACCATTTTAGAAAACATACTTCCACTTTGAGTTTAACCATAATTTTTGGATATAGTTTCATGTTCATAATAAAAATCATTTTCTCAGAATAACAACTTTTAAATCAAAGTTTATCATAGTTTTTAATTAACTAACCCAAAACAGCCCGCGGTGTTACTACGACGGCGTAAATCCGGTTTTACGGTGTTTTTCGTGTTTCCAGGTTTTAAATCATTAAGTTAGCATATCATATAGATATAGAACATGTGTTTAGTTGATTTTAAAAGTCAAGTTAGAAGGATTAACTTTTGTTTGCGAACAAGTTTAGAATTAACTAAACTATGTTCTAGTGATTACAAGTTTAAACCTTCGAATAAGATAGCTTTATATGTATGAATCGAATGATGTTATGAACATCATTACTACCTTAAGTTCCTTGGAAAAACCTACTGGAAAAGCGAAAAATTGATCTAGCTTCAATGGATCCTTGGATGGATCGAAGTTCTTGAAGCAGAATCATGACACGAAAACAAGTTCAAGTAAGATCATCACTTGAAATAAGATTGTTATAGTTATAGAAATTGAACCAAAGTTTGAATATGATTATTACCTTGTATTAGAATGATAACCTACTGTAAGAAACAAAGATTTCTTGAGGTTGGATGATCACCTTACAAGATTGGAAGTGAGCTAGCAAACTTGAAAGTATTCTTGATTTTATGAAACTAGAACTTTTGGAATTTATGAAGAACACTTAGAACTTAAAGATAGAACTTGGGAGAGATCAATTAGATGAAGAAAATTGAAGAATGAAAGTGTTTGTAGGTGTTTTTGGTAGTTGGTGTATGGATTAGATATAAAGGATATGTAATTTTGTTTTCATGTAAATAAGTCATGAATGATTACTCATATTTTTGTAATTTTATGAGATATTTCATGCTAGTTGCCAAATGATGGTTCCCACATGTGTTAGGTGACTCACATGGGCTGCTAAGAGCTGATCATTGGAGTGTATATACCAATAGTACATACATCTAAAAGCTGTGTATTGTACGAGTACGAATACGGGTGCATACGAGTAGAATTGTTGATGAAACTGAACGAGGATGTAATTGTAAGCATTTTTGTTAAGTAGAAGTATTTTGATAAGTGTATTGAAGTCTTTCAAAAGTGTATAAATACATATTAAATACAATACATGTATATACATTTTAACTGAGTCGTTAAGTCATCGTTAGTCGTTACATGTAAGTGTTGTTTTGAAACCTTTAGGTTAACGATCTTGTTAAATGTTGTTAACCCAATGTTTATAATATCAAATGAGATTTTAAATTATTATATTATCATGATATTATCATGTATGAATATCTCTTAATATGATATATATACATTAAATGTCTTTACAACGATTATCGTTACATATATGTCTCGTTTAAAAATCATTAAGTTAGTAGTCTTGTTTTTACATATGTAGTTCATTGTTAATATACTTAATGATATGTTTACTTATCATAGTATCATGTTAACTATATATATATATCCATATATATGTCATCATATAGTTTTTACAAGTTTTAACGTTCGTGAATCACCAGTCAACTTGGGTGGTCAATTGTCTATATGAAACATATTTCAATTAATCAAGTCTTAACAAGTTTGATTGCTTAACATGTTGGAAACATTTAATCATGTAAATATCAATCTCAATTAATATATATAAACATGGAAAAGTTCGGGTCACTACAATAAAGACACGTAATTCATACGTCCAGAAACAAGTCATGCATTCTGGTTTTACTAGGACTACTTCCCATCCTTGGTCTTGTGCAACATAACTGTTATAGCCGTTGATAAGACAGCGTGTTGTAACGTCATCAAAGGGACGAGGGTTACGTAATGTCCAACAGTCCCGTAATAATCTAAAAACCTCATTTCTTACCCCAATTACCGACTCCGTCACTTGTGGAAACGTTTTGTTTAATAGTTGTAGCCCGATGTTCTTGTTCTCACTTTGGTGAGAAGCGAACATTACTAATCCGTAAGCATAACATGCTTCTTTATGTTGCATGTTAGCCGCTTTTTCTAAATCACGAAGTCCAATATTCGGATATATTGAGTCAAAATAATTTCTTAACCCGTTGCGTAAAATAGCATTTGGGTTCCCCGCAATATATGCGTCAAAGTAAACACATCGTAACTTATGGGTTTCCCAATGTGATATCCCCCATCTTTCAAACGAAAGTCTCTTATAAACCAAGACATTCTTGGAACGTTCTTCGAATGTCTTACAAACTGATCTCGCCTTAAATAGTTGTGCCGAAGAATTCTGGCCGACTCTAGACAAGATTTCAGCAATCATGTCTCCGGGTAGGTCTCTTAAAATATTGGGTTGTCTATCCATTTTGTGTTTTTAAACTGTAAAATAGACAAGAGTTAGATTCATAAAAAAATACTTATTAATACAAGCAATTTTTACATATATCATAAAGCATAAGAACACTATATTACATATATTATACCACACGAATACAACTATCTTATTCCGACTCGCTCGTTTCTTCTTCTTCGGTTTTGGTTCGTTTTGCCAAGTTTTTAGGGATATATGATGTTCCCCTAATACGAGCCGTCGTTGTCCACATTGGTTTAGAAAAACCTGGTGGTTTAGAGGTTCCCGGGTCATTGTTACAACTTAAGAACTTCGGGGGTTGAAGATACATATAAAGTTCATCGGGGTTGGAATTAGATTTCTCTATTTTTATGCCCTTTCCCTTATTATTTTCTTTTGCCTTTTTAAATTCAGTTGGGGTAATTTCTATAACATCATTGGAATTCTCGTCGGAATCCGATTCATCGGAGAATTGGTAATCCTCCCAATATTTTGCTTCCTTGGCGGAAACACCATTGACCATAATTAACCTTGGTCGGTTGGTTGAGGATTCTCTTTTACTTAACCGTTTTATTATTTCCCCCACCGGTTCTGATTCTTCTTCCGGTTCCGATTCTTCGTCCGGTTCCGATTCTTCTTCCGGTTCCGACTCTTCTTCCGGTTCCTCTTCGGGAACTTGTGAATCAGTCCACGAATCATTCCAATTTACATTTGACTCTTCATTATTATTAGGTGAGTCAATGGGACTTGTTCTAGAGGTAGACATCTATCACATAATATCAAACGTGTTAAGAGATTAATATATCACATAATATTCACATGTTAAAAATATATAGTTTCCAACAAAATTTGTTAAGCAATCATTTTTCAAGTAAACACGGTCGAAGTCCAGACTCACTAATGCATCCTAACAAACTCGATAAGACACACTAATGCAAAATTCTGGTTCTCTAAGACCAACGCTCGGATACCAACTGAAATGTCCCGTTCTTATTGATTAAAAACGTTCCATATTAATTGATTTCGTTGCGAGGTTTTGACCTCTATATGAGACGTTTTTCAAAGACTGCATTCATTTTAAAACAAACCATAACCTTTATTTCATCAATAAAGGTTTAAAAAGCTTTACGTAGATTATCAAATAATGATAATCTAAAATATCCTGTTTACACACGACCATTACATAATGGTTTACAATACAAATATGTTACAACAAAATAAGTTTCTTGAATGCAGTTTTTACACAATATCATACAAGCATGGACTCCAAATCTCGTCCTTATTTAAGTATGCGACAGCGGAAGCTCTTAATAATCACCTGAGAATAAACATGCTTAAAACGTCAACAAAAATGTTGGTGAGTTATAGGTTTAACCTATATATATCAAATCATAATAATAGACCACAAGATTTCATATTTCAATACACATCCCATACATAGAGATAAAAATCATTCATATGGTGAACACCTGGTAACCGACATTAACAAGATGCATAAATAAGAATATCCCCATCATTCCGGGACACCCTTCGGATATGATATAAATTTCGAAGTACTAAAGCATCCGGTACTTTGGATGGGGCTTGTTGGGCCCGATAGATCTATCTTTAGGATTCGCGTCAATTAGGGTGTCTGTTCCCTAATTCTTAGATTACCAGACTTAATAAAAAGGGGCATATTCGATTTCGATAATTCAACCATAGAATGTAGTTTCACGTACTTGTGTCTATTTTGTAAATCATTTATAAAACCTGCATGTATTCTCATCCCAAAAATATTAGATTTTAAAAGTGGGACTATAACTCACTTTCACAGATTTTTTACTTCGTCGGGAAGTAAGACTTGGCCACTGGTCGATTCACGAACCTATAACAATATATACATATATATCAAAGTATGTTCAAAATATATTTACAACACTTTTAATATATTTTGATGTTTTAAGTTTATTAAGTCAGCTGTCCTCGTTAGTAGCCTATAACTAGTTGTCCACAGTTAGATGTACATAAATAAATCGATAAATATTATCTTGAATCAATCCACGACCCAGTGTATACGTATCTCAGTATTGATCACAACTCAAACTATATATATTTTGGAATCAACCTCAACCCTGTATAGCTAACTCCAACATTCACATATAGAGTGTCTATGGTTGCTCCGAAATATATATAGATGTGTCGACATGATAGGTCGAAACATTGTATACGTGTCTATGGTATCTCAAGATTACATAATATACAATACAAGTTGATTAAGTTATGGTTGGAATAGATTTGTTACCAATTTTCACGTAGCTAAAATGAGAAAAATTATCCAATCTTGTTTTACCCATAACTTCTTCATTTTAAATCCGTTTTGAGTGAATCAAATTGCTATGATTTCATATTGAACTCTATTTTATGAATCTAAACAGAAGAAGTATAGGTTTATAGTCGGAAAAATAAGTTACAAGTCGTTTTTGTAAAGGTAGTCATTTCAGTCGAAAGAACGACGTCTAGATGACCATTTTAGAAAACATACTTCCACTTTGAGTTTAACCATAATTTTTGGATATAGTTTCATGTTCATAATAAAAATCATTTTCTCAGAATAACAACTTTTAAATCAAATTTTATCATAGTTTTTAATTAACTAACCCAAAACAGCCCGCGGTGTTACTACGACGGCGTAAATCCGGTTTTACGGTATTTTTCGTGTTTCCAGGTTTTAAATCATTAAGTTAGCATATCATATAGATATAGAACATGTGTTTAGTTGATTTTAAAAGTCAAGTTAGAAGGATTAACTTTTGTTTGCGAACAAGTTTAGAATTAACTAAACTATGTTCTAGTGATTACAAGTTTAAACCTTCGAATAAGATAGCTTTATATGTATGAATCGAATGATGTTATGAACATCATTACTACTTTAATTTCCTTGGATAAACCTACTGTAAAAGAGAAAAATGGATCTAGCTTCAATGGATCCTTGGATGGCTCGAAGTTCTTGAAGCAGAATCATGACACGAAAACAAGTTCAAGTAAGATCATCACTTGAAATAAGATTGTTATAGTTATAGAAATTGAACCAAAGTTTGAATATGATTATTACCTTGTATTAGAATGATAACCTACTGTAAGAAACAAATATTTCTTGAGGTTGGATGATCACCTTACAAGATTGGAAGTGAGCTAGCAAACTTGAAAGTATTCTTGATTTTATGAAACTAGAACTTTTGGAATTTATGAAGAACACTTAGAACTTGAAGATAGATCTTGAGAGAGATCAATTATATGAAGAAAATTGAAGAATGAAAGTGTTTGTAGGTGTTTTTGGTCGTTGGTGTATGGATTAGATATAAAGGATATGTAATTTTGTTTTCATGTAAATAAGTCATGAATGATTACTCATATTTTTGTAATTTTATGAGATATTTCATGCTAGTTGCCAAATGATGGTTCCCACATGTGTTAGGTGACTCACATGGGCTGCTAAGAGCTGATCATTGGAGTGTATATACCAATAGTACATACATCTAAAAGCTGTATATTGTACGAGTACGAATACGGGTGCATACGAGTAGAATTGTTGATGAAACTGAACGAGGATGTAATTGTAAGCATTTTTGTTAAGTAGAAGTATTTTGATAAGTGTATTGAAGTCTTTCAAAAGTGTATAAATACATATTAAAACACTACATGTATATACATTTTAACTGAGTCGTTAAGTCATCGTTAGTCGTTACATGTAAGTGTTGTTTTGAAACCTTTAGGTTAACGATCTTGTTAAATGTTGTTAACCCAATGTTTATAATATCAAATGAGATTTTAAATTATTATATTATCATGATATTATCATGTATGAATATCTCTTAATATGATATATATACATTAAATGTCTTTACAACGATAATCGTTACATATATGTCTCGTTTAAAAATCATTAAGTTAGTAGTCTTGTTTTTACATATGTAGTTCATTGTTAATATACTTTATGATATGTTTTCTTATCATAGTATCATGTTAACTATATATATATATCCATATATATGTCATCATATAGTTTTTACAAGTTTTAACGTTCGTGAATCACCGATCAACTTGGGTGGTCAATTGTCTATATGAAACATATTTCAATTAATCAAGTCTTAACAAGTTTGATTGCTTAACATGTTGGAAACATTTAATCATGTAAATATCAATCTCAATTAATATATATAAACATGGAAAAGTTCGGGTCACTACATTATGTAATCTTGGGATACCATAGACACGTATGCAAATGTTTTGACATATCATATCTGTAGTGACCCGAACTTTTCCATGTTTATATATATTAATTGAGATTGATATTTACATGATTAAATGTTTCCAACATGTTAAGCAATTAAACTTGTTAAGACTTGATTAATTGAAATATGTTTCATATAGACAATTGACCACCCAACTATATATATATATGGATATATATATAGTTAACATGATACTATGATAAGTAAACATATCATTAAGTATATTAACAATGAACTGCATATGTAAAAACAAGACTACTAACTTAATGATTTTTAAACGAGACATATATGTAACGATTATCGTTGTAAAGACATTTAATGTATATATATCATATTAAGAGATATTCATACATGATAATATCATGATAATATAATAATTTAAAATCTCATTTGATATTATAAACATTGGGTTAACAACATTTAACAAGGCCGTTAACCTAAAGGTTTCAAAACAACACTTACATGTAACGACTAACGATGACTTAACGACTCAGTTAAAATGTATATACATGTAGTGTTTTAATATATATTTATACACTTTTGAAAGACTTCAATACACTTATCAAAATACTTCTACTTAACAAAAATGCTTACAATTACATCCTCGTTCAGTTTCATCAACAATTCTACTCGTATGCACTCGTATTCGTACTCGTACAATACACAGTTTTTAGATGTATGTACTATTGGTATATACACTTCAATGATCAGCTCTTAGCAGCCCATGTGAGTCACCTAACACATGTGGGAACCATCATTTGGCAACTAGCATGAAATATCTCATAAAATTACAAAAATATGAGTAATCATTCATGACTTATTTACATGAAAACAAAATTACATATCCTTTATATCTAATCCATACACCAACGACCAAAAACACCTACAAACACTTTCATTCTACAATTTTCTTCATCTAATTGATCTCTCTCAAGTTTTATCTTCAAGTTCTAAGTGTTCTTCATATATTCTACAAGTTCTAGTTACATAAAATCAAGAATACTTTCAAGTTTGCTAGCTCACTTCCAATCTTGCAAGGTGATCATCCAACCTCAAGAAATCTTTGTTTCTTACAGTAGGTTATCATTCTAATATAAGGTAATAATCATATTCAAACTTTGGTTCAATTTCTATAACTATAACAATCTTATTTTAAATGATGATCTTACTTGAACTTGTTTTCGTGTCATGATTCTGCTTCAAGAACTTCGAGCCATCTAAGGATCCGTTGAAGCTAGATCCATTTTTCTCTTTTCCAGTAGGTTTATCCAAGGAACTTAAGGTAGTAATGATGTTCATAACATCATTCGATTCATACATATAAAGCTATC
Source organism: Rutidosis leptorrhynchoides (assembly GCF_046630445.1). NCBI lineage: Eukaryota > Viridiplantae > Streptophyta > Magnoliopsida > Asterales > Asteraceae > Rutidosis > Rutidosis leptorrhynchoides. Next base: position 210,369,282 of record NC_092340.1, read on the forward strand.
TTATTCGAAGGTTTAAACTTGTAATCACTAGAACATAGTTTAGTTAATTCTAAACTTGTTCGCAAACAAAAGTTAATCCTTCTAACTTGACTTTTAAAATCAACTAAACAGTTCTATATCTATATGATATGCTAACTTAATGATTTAAAACCTGGAAACACGAAAAACACCGTAAAACCGGATTTACGCCGTCGTAGTAACACCGCGGGCTGTTTTGGGTTAGTTAATTAAAAACCTATGATTAACTTTGATTTAAAAGTTGTTATTCTGAGAAAATGATTTTTATTATGAACATGAAACTATATCCAAAAATTATGGTTAAACTCAAAGTGGAAGTATGTTTTCTAAAATAGTCATCTAGACGTCGTTCTTTTGACTGAAATGACTACCTTTACAAAAACGACTTGTAACTTATTTTTCCGACTATAAACCTAAACTGCAAAGCCAATTACAAGAACTTTTAGAGCGTGGTTTCATTCGACCAAGCACATCACCGTGGGGAGCTCCTGTGTTGTTTGTCAAGAAGAAAGATGGTACATTCAGGTTGTGTATCGACTACCGAGAGTTGAACAAACTTACCATCAAGAACCGCTACCCACTACCGAGAATCGACGACTTATTTGATCAACTACAAGGCTCGTCTGTTTATTCAAAGATTGACTTACGTTCCGGGTATCATCAAATGCGGGTGAAAGAAGATGATATTCCAAAGACTGCTTTCAGAACACGTTACGGTCATTACGAGTTTATGGTCATGTCGTTTGGTTTAACTAATGCACCGGCTGTGTTCATGGACCTTATGAACCGAGTGTGTGGACCATACCTTGACAAGTTTGTCATTGTTTTCATTGATGACATACTTATTTACTCAAAGAATGACCAAGAACACGGTGAACATTTGAGAAAGGTGTTAGAAGTATTGAGGAAGGAAGAATTGTATGCTAAGTTTTCAAAGTGTGCATTTTGGTTGGAAGAAGTTCAATTCCTCGGTCACATAGTGAACAAAGAAGGTATTAAGGTGGATCCGGCAAAGATAGAAACTGTTGAAAAGTGGGAAACCCCGAAAACTCCGAAATACATACGCCAGTTTTTAGGACTAGCTGGTTACTACAGAAGGTTCATCCAAGACTTTTCCAGAATAGCAAAACCCTTGACTGCATTAACGCATAAAGGGAAGAAATTTGAATGGAATGATGAACAAGAGAAAGCGTTTCAGTTATTGAAGAAAAAGCTAACTACGGCACCTATATTGTCATTGCCTGAAGGGAATGATGATTTTGTGATTTATTGTGACTCATCAAAGCAAGGTCTCGGTTTTGTATTAATGCAACGAACGAAGGTGATTGCTTATGCGTCTAGACAATTGAAGATTCACGAACAAAATTATACGACGCATGATTTGGAATTAAGCGCGGTTGTTTTTGCATTAAAGACTTGGAGGCACTACTTATATGGGGTCAAAAGTATTATATATACCGACCACAAAAGTCTTCAACACATATTTAATCAGAAACAACTGAATATGAGGCAGCGTAGGTGGATTGAATTATTTAATGATTACGACTTTGAGATTCGTTACCACCCGGGGAAGGCAAATGTGGTAGCCGATGCCTTGAGCAAGAAGGACAGAGAACCCATTCGAGTAAAATCTATGAATATAATGATTCATAATAACCTTACTACTCAAATAAAGGAGGTGCAACAAGGAGTTTTAAAAAAGGGAAATTTAAAGGATGAAATACCCAAAGGATCGGAGAAGCATCTTAATATTCTGGAAGACGAAACCCGGTATAGGGCTGAAAGGATTTGGGTACCAAAATTTGGAGATATGAGAGAAATGGTACTTAGAGAAGCTCATAAAACCAGATACTCAATACATCCTGGAACGGGGAAGATGTACAAGGATCTCAAGAAACATTTTTGGGGGTCGGGTATGAAAGCCGATGTTGCTAAATACGTAGGAGAATGTTTGACGTGTTCTAAGGTCAAAGCTGAGCATCAGAAACCATCAGGTCTACTTCAACAACCCGAAATCCTGGAATGGAAATGGGAAAACATTACCATGGATTTCATCACTAAATTGCCAAGGACTGCAAGTGGTTTTGATACTATTTGGGTAATAGTTGATCGTCTCACCAAATCAGCACACTTCCTGCCAATAAGAGAAGATGACAAGATGGAGAAGTTAGCACGACTGTATTTGAAGGAAGTCGTCTCCAGACATGGAATACCAATCTCTATTATCTCTGATAGGGATGGTAGATTTGTTTCAAGGTTCTGGCAGACATTGCAACAAGCATTGGGGACTCGTCTAGACATGAGTACTGCCTATCATCCACAAACTGATGGGCAGAGCGAAAGGACGATACAAACGCTTGAAGACATGCTACGAGCATGTGTTATTGATTTCGGAAACAGTTGGGATCGACATCTACCATTAGCAGAATTTTCCTACAACAACAGCTACCATTCAAGCATTGAGATGGCGCCGTTTGAAGCACTTTATGGTAGAAAGTGCAGGTCTCCGATTTGTTGGAGTGAAGTGGGGGATAGACAGATTACGGGTCCGGAGATTATACAAGAAACTACCGAGAAGATCATCCAAATTCAACAACGGTTGAAAACCGCCCAAAGTCGACAAAAGAGCTATGCTGACATTAAAAGAAAAGATATAGAATTTGAAATTAGAGAGATGGTCATGCTTAAAGTTGCACCTTGGAAAGGCGTTGTTCGATTTGGTAAATGAAGGAAATTAAATCCTAGGTATATTGGACCATTCAAGATTATTGATCGTGTCGGACCAGTAGCTTACCGACTTGAGTTACCTCAACAACTCGCGGCTGTACATAACACTTTCCACGTCTCGAATTTGAAGAAATGTTTTGCTAAAGAAGATCTCACTATTCCGTTAGATGAAATCCAAATCAACGAAAAACTTCAATTCATCGAAGAACCCGTCGAAATAATGGATCGTGAGGTTAAAAGACTTAACGAAAACAAGATACCAATTGTTAAGGTTCGATGGAATGCTCGTAGAGGACCCGAGTTCACCTGGGAGCGTGAAGATCAGATGAAGAAGAAATACCCGCATCTATTTCCAGAAGATTCGTCAACACCTTCAACAGCTTAAAATTTCGGGACGAAATTTATTTAACGGGTAGGTACTGTAGTGACTCGAACTTTTCCATGTTTATATATATTAATTGAGATTGATATTTACATGAGTAAATGTTTCCAACATGTTAAGCAATCAAACTTGTTAAGACTTGATTAATTGAAATATGTTTCATATAGACAATTGACCACCCAAGTTGACCGGGGATTCACGAACGTTAAAACTTGTAAAAACTATATGATGACATATATATGGATATATATATAGTTAACATGATACTATGATAAGTAAACATATCATTAAGTATATTAACAATGAACTGCATATGTAAAAACAAGACTACTAACTTAATGATTTTTAAACGAGACATATATGTAACGATTATCGTTGTAAAGACATTTAATGTATATATATCATATTAAGAGATATTCATACATGATAATATCATGATAATATAATAATTTAAAATCTCATTTGATATTATAAACATTGGGTTAACAACATTTAACAAGATCGTTAACCTAAAGGTTTCAAAACAACACTTACATGTAACGACTAACGATGACTTAACGACTCAGTTAAAATGTATATACATGTAGTGTTTTAATATGTATTTATACACTTTTGAAAGACTTCAATACACTTATCAAAATACTTCTACTTAACAAAAATGCTTACAATTACATCCTCGTTCAGTTTCATCAACAATTCTACTCGTATGCACCCGTATTCGTACTCGTACAATACACAGCTTTTAGATGTATGTACTATTGGTATATACACTCCAATGATCAGCTCTTAGCAGCCCATGTGAGTCACCTAACACATGTGGGAACCATCATTTGGCAACTAGCATGAAATATCTCATAAAATTACAAAAATATGAGTAATCATTCATGACTTATTTACATGAAAACAAAATTACATATCCTTTATATCTAATCCATACACCAACGACCAAAAACACCTACAAACACTTTCATTCTTCAATTTTCTTCATCTAATTAATCTCTCTCAAGTTCTATCTTCAAGTTCTAAGTGTTCTTCATATATTCTACAAGTTCTAGTTACATAAAATCAAGAATACTTTCAAGTTTGCTAGCTCACTTCCAATCTTGTAAGGTGATCATCCAACCTCAAGAAATCTTTGTTTCTTACAGTAGGTTATCATTCTAATACAAGGTAATAATCATATTCAAACTTTGGTTCAATTTCTAAAACTATAACAATCTTATTTCAAATGATGATCTTACTTGAACTTGTTTTCGTGTCATGATTCTGCTTCAAGAACTTCGAGACATCCAAGGATCCGTTAAAGCTAGATCCATTTTTCTCTTTTCCGGTAGGTTTATCCAAGGAACTTAAGGTAGTAATGATGTTCATAACATCATTCGATTCATACATATAAAGCTATTTTATTCGAAGGTTTAAACTTGTAATCACTAGAACATAGTTTAGTTAATTCTAAACTTGTTCGCAAACAAAAGTTAATCCTTCTAACTTGACTTTTAAAATCAACTAAACACATGTTCTATATCTATATGATATGCTAACTTAATGATTTAAAACCTGGAAACACGAAAAACACCGTAAAACCGGATTTACGCCGTCGTAGTAACACCGCGGGCTGTTTTGGGTTAGTTAATTAAAAACTATGATAAACTTTGATTTAAAAGTTGTTATTCTGAGAAAATGATTTTTATTATGAACATGAAACTATATCCAAAAATTATGGTTAAACTCAAAGTGGAAGTATGTTTTCTAAAATGGTCATCTAGACGTCGTTCTTTCGACTGAAATGAATACCTTTACAAAAATGACTTGTAACTTATTTTTCCGACTATAAACCTATACTTTTTCTGTTTAGATTCATAAAATAGAGTTCAATATGAAACCATAGCAATTTGATTCACTCAAAACGGATTTAAAATGAAGAAGTTATGGGTAAAACAAGATTGGATAATTTTTCTCATTTTAGCTACGTGAAAATTGGTAACAAATCTATTCCAACCATAACTTAATCAACTTGTATTGTATATTATGTAATCTTGAGATACCATAGATGTAGTGACCCGAACTTTTCCATGTTTATATATATTAATTGAGATTGATATTTACATGATTAAATGTTTCCAACATGTTAAGCAATCAAACTTGTTAAGACTTGATTAATTGAAATAGGTTTCATATAGACAATTGACCACCCAAGTTGACCGGTGATTCACGAACGTTAAAACTTGTAAAAACTATATGATGACATATATATGGATATATATATAGTTAACATGATACTATGATAAGTAAACATATCATTAAGTATATTAACAATGAACTACATATGTAAAAACAAGACTACTAACTTAATGATTTTTAAACGAGACATATATGTAACGATTATCGTTGTAAAGACATTTAATGTATATATATCATATTAAGAGATATTCATACATGATAATATCATGATAATATAATAATTTAAAATCTCATTTGATATTATAAACATTGGGTTAACAACATTTAACAAGATCGTTAACCTAAAGGTTTCAAAACAACACTTACATGTAACGACTAACGATGACTTAACGACTCAGTTAAAATGTATATACATGTAGTGTTTTAATATGTATTTATACACTTTTGAAAGACTTCAATACACTTATCAAAATACTTCTACTTAACAAAAATGCTTACAATTACATCCTCGTTCAGTTCATCAACAATTCTACTCGTATGCACCCGTATTCGTACTCGTACAATACACAGCTTTTAGATGTATGTACTATTGGTATATACACTCCAATGATCAGCTCTTAGCAGCCCATGTGAGTCACCTAACACATGTGGGAACCATCATTTGGCAACTAGCATGAAATATCTCATAAAATTACAAAAATATGAGTAATCATTCATGACTTATTTACATGAAAACAAAATTACATATCCTTTATATCTAATCCATACACCAACGACCAAAAACACCTACAAACACTTTCATTCTTCAATTTTCTTCATCTAATTGATCTCTCTCAAGTTCTATCTTCAAGTTCTAAGTGTTCTTCATATATTCTACAAGTTCTAGTTACATAAAATCAAGAATACTTTCAAGTTTGCTAGCTCACTTCCAATCTTGTAAGGTGATCATCCAACCTCAAGAAATCTTTGTTTCTTACAGTAGGTTATCATTCTAATACAAGGTAATGATCATATTCAAACTTTGGTTCAATTTCTATAACTATAACAATCTTATTTCAAGTGATGATCTTACTTGAACTTGTTTTCGTGTCATGATTCTGCTTCAAGAACTTCAAGCCATCCAAGGATCCGTTGAAGCTAGATCCATTTTTCTCTTTTCCAGTAGGTTTATCCAAGGAACTTAAGGTAGTAATGATGTTCATAACTGTGATGACCCGGGAATTTCTGACCAAATTTAAACATAATCTTATATGATTCGACTCGATAAGCAAAGTCTATTAAACCGAGTCTCATTATGTTTGAACTATTTCATGATAACATTTGACCTTTAACTATTTCCGACGATTCACGAACCTTTAATTGTAACTAAGAATGTAAATATAAATAATTATATATAAAACTAATTATATTAGTATTAATGAACTATTAAGTAATTTTGTTATTATAAAAGATAACATTTAATAACTAAAGATTTTCATTTTGAATATATATAGTATATTGTATATAAATGATTCAAACATATTTTACCAACGTTATCAAAATATTAAATGTACAATGTTATACTTTGTAGTTAATTGTTTAATATACATAATTAATCATCTACTCAACATTTAAAACATGATTTTATATATATGGTAGTATACATATATACATAAATATAACTATATATATATGATTTTATACATAATTATTATATTATGTATATGTAGAAATTTATAATATATCTATGATGAAATAATGTACTATTTTAATAAATATATATAATACTTACATATATAAAACATTTATATTTTTCATAATTACATACATAAGTATAATATAATTAGTATGTAAATAAATATTATAATATATTTATATTAAAATGCATAAATATATAATATTCAGTATATGTTACAATACATATTACATAATTATTAAATATTACATAATAATAGATGATATTAATAAATTAAATTTAAATACAAATATATTTGTTGTAGTAATGTTATTTGTATCGTCAAATATCAATATTTGTATTCATAATATCACTTTATATCATATAAAGATGAAATTGGATGTATATATTAGATTATTATTACTAATATTATTATTATCGATAAAATATTAATATTATCATAATTAGTATGGTATTATTATTATTATTATTATTATTATCATTTTTACAATTATTATTATCATTAATATTATATTTATCATTATTATTAATTTTATTAATATTATTAGATATTAATAGTATTGTTATTATATCTTATTATTATTAATTAAAAAAAACAGTAGGGATCTATATTATACGCGTGACCTCTGTATCCTTTATCTCTATTATTTTTTTTTTGTTTCTTTCCTGCTCCCAACTCGTGAACCTGTGTTGACATTTTCTCCATTTTTATCAACCGATCTCTATTATTACAACATGATTATGTATAATTTCAAATCAAATAAAAAGGAAATCCAATGGGATTAAAAAGCACATCGATATTTTTTTTTCTTCTTCTCTGCACGCTCCAATTTTTTTTTCTCTTAATTCAATTTCGAATAAAGTTTCAAAATCTAAAAATGCAGAAAGGTTAGAAATCTTTCTTTGAATCTTTCTGCAAAATCTCAACTCTCAAATCTTTATATCGATCTTGAATTTTGAAGTCAAATTTAGTTTAAAAAAAGTCAACAATTGTTCTTGAGACAAATTCGCGTTCGTGTATATGTTTCTGATCAAATTGACGATTCCAGTAGTTTTTAAACATGTTTAGAAAACTATTTCGTGTTATAAACATTATCTATAATGTTATCTATTACGAAATCAATTTTTTTTGTTCCAAGAACCGACGCTGCAGTAGGCCTTTAGTATATATATTTTTTTTATTTTAGAACCCAAATTATTTTTTTTTTCTGTAATGTTTTGAAGCTTTAAAGGGAACCCCGATTTTGTTTTTTTTTTGGTTATTGATGTTTTGTTGAATCCATGAGACTTGTGGAGAAGAAGAGGAATAGAAGAAAAACAGTTTATATATAAAATTTAAATTCGATATTAGTACAGAGAATCAGAGTTGGTGGGATGGTCGAGAGTGTTTGCGTATGAGCATGTGGTCACGAGATCGAGTCCAGAGGACGGCAGTTTCTTTTTTTTTTTTGAAACTCTTTTCATGTGAGGTAGTTTTCTTTTCTAATTTTATTATTGTTATTATATATTAATTATTATTAGTATTATTATTATTAGTGTGATTGTTTTGATTGTTATTGTTATTGTTATTATTAGTATCATACTTGTTATCATATTTGAAAGTATTATAGACATTACTATTATTATTATGATAGGTATTAATAATATTATTATTAGTAATAAACTTATCATTTTAGTATTTTATCATCATTAGGATTATGATTATGATTATCATTATTATTATTATGAAGGAAATAAAAATATATTATTATCATCAATATTAGAATTTGTACCGGTTTATAAATAATAGTATCATCAGTACATTTATAATTAATAATATCATATTTATCAGTATCATCATTAATATTTACTAGTATTATTATGATTATCATTTATCATTTTATAAATATTAGAACCCTTATTATTAACATAAGTATGGTATTAGTATTAATATTATTTTAGAGTTATTATTATTAGTATCATTAACAGTTATCATTTTCATTTTTTTTGCTATTAGTATTATCATTATTAATAAAATTATTATTATTATTAGTAAATCATTATTATCTAAATTATTATTTTAACAAATAAATCTTTTGTACACTATATATATACTTATGGTATATACTAGGATTGTATTAATAATTCACATAACAAACTACTCCCTCCGTCCCTAAATTATTGTCCAGTATTCCATTTTGGGATGTCCCAAATTAATTGTCTACTTCCATAAATAGAAAGGAAAGGAGATATTTCATTGGTGGATCTGGAGAGAGAAGATATTTCATTGGTGGAGAAATAAAGTTAGTGGGATTTCCTAAAACTGTGTGTTTTTTGTCTGGGGACAATTAATCTGGGACGGAGGGAGTAATAAAATTTCATAAATACAATACTAACCACAAATATATGTATATAAATATATTAATGTCACTATTTATATAAACGTAAATCATTATAGATATATATACATAAAATCGATATATATATATATATATATATATATATAAAATATAACTTAAAATATAATATAAGTATACGTTTTAAAATAAACGTTAGAATAAATTCTACAAAACTATAATATATAAATAATACATATTAATAAATGAAATTTTGTAACTTACATTATACGTATTAATATATACACAATTGATATAGGTTCGTGAATCCGAGGCTAACCCTGCATTGTTCAATGACGTCATATATATTTTTACTACAAAATACAGTATCGTGAGTTTCATTTGCCTTTTTACCCTTTATATTTTTGGGCTGAGAATACATGCGCAACTTTTATAACTGTTTTACGAAATTGACACAAGTACGTGAAACTACATTCTATGGTTGGATTATCGAAGTCGAATATGCCTCTTTTTATTAAGTCTGGTAATCTAAGAATTAGGGAACAGACACCCTAATTGACGCGAATCCTAAAGATAGATCTATCGGGCCCAACAAGCCCCATCCAAAGTACCGGATGTTTTAGTACTTCGAAATTTATATCATGTCCGAAGGAGGATCCCGGAATGATGGGGATATTCTTATATATGCATATTGTTAATGTCGGTTACCAGGTGTTCAATCCATTTGAATGATATTTTTGTCTCTATGCATGGGACGTATGTTTATGAGAAATGGAAATCTGAAATCTTGTGGTCTATTAAAATGATGGAAACGATTGTTTAAGTTAAACTAATGAACTCACCAACCTTTTGGTTGACACTTTAAAGCATGTTTATTCTCAGGTACGAAAGAAATCTTCCGCTGTGTATTTGCTCATTTTATAGATATTACTTGGAGTCATTCATGGCATATTTCAAAAGACGTTGCATTCGAGTCGTCGAGTTCATCAAGATTATTATCAAGTCAATTATAGTTGGATATATTATGAAATGGTATGCATGCCTGTCAACTTTCGATGTAATGAAAGTTTGTCTTTTCAAAAACGAATGCAATGTGTGTAAAATGTATCATATAGAGGTCAAGTACCTCGCGATGTAATCAACTGTTGTGAATCGTTTATAATCGATATGGACTTCTTCCGGATGGATTAGGACGGGTCTTCACAGTTGGTATCAGAGCGGTGGTCTTAGCGAACCAGGTCTTGCATTAGTGAGTCTAACTGATAGTCGTTAGAATGCATTAATGAGTCTGGACTTCGACCGTGTCTGCATGTCAAAAGTTTTGCTTATCATTTAGTGTCGAAAAATTATTTGCTTATCATCCTTAAAGTCTAAGACACGTCTTACTGCCTTTATTGCATAGACAGTGTATAGTTAAATTCATATCTTAGCGTATCTGTTATTGTTACCTTTGCCTGACAGCTTCCGTAGATTCCTCCGTAGCTTATGGGATTTTAGTATTATATATGCATATGTAAATTATGTATTGCAGGGTACTAATCTACATCCTATAATCTATTTCTTATCGAAAATCCTTCATCTGATCGTACGAGATGAATCCCTCAACCAGTTCGAGTCCATCAGATTTCGATAGCTATTTCGATAGTTATTCCGACAGCTATTTCGATATGGATTTCCACTCGAGCTCCGAAAGCAGAGTAACCGGAATGAATCGATCAATTAGCCATCATCTATTCTGAATGAAATGGAGATGGGTTCGTAGTCGACTTAATCAATGGAAACGCGAAGAAGGCGATCATTTCCACTAACCAAATTCACCTCTTGACAATGAACCTAAAACGTTTACCGGAGAACCTGTTCGAGACACCATTTTCTCTCTCATTTCCAAAGTATCTCATCCGATCATTTACTATCTCAGATTCTAAACCTCATTCATCCGCTCGTCCGAACCGACAATCATCCCGGTGTAATAGAAGAAGTTAACGAACTTCGCGCATAAGTTGTAGTCTTGGAAAATATGGTGCAAAACGTACCAGCTTCATCCAAATCACCGGCACCAACAGTACCACCAACAACCCAAATTTCAATATCACATGCCTCAACATCTCAATCTATACCTCGAGTATAATCATCATTCTACATGACGTTCTACATCAGTTATCTTCGTTCGACATGGTGATTATGTAATCTCTAATGTTTTAGAGATTATTTATTCTAGTTCCAACTGAAAACTAAATGAGTTTAATATCATGTTAACTCATTAAATTCATGATTACATCTGAAGAAAATATATATGTATATATGTTTTCATAAAGATTGTAATTAAAAATTCTTTTGTACAAACTGTTAATAATAAAAATATTTTAACGGGTAGGTAATACCCGAGGAATATTTAAATTTCACATTAATAAGTTACACTGTATATTCTTCGAATCTGATTCAACAGTTATTCACTATCCTATTTACAACCACCGGGATACTTATCCGTTCACCAAAGAATAATATTTTCATTCAAATTCAATTTCATATTTGGATTTTGACCTATCAGAATCCAACAAGTGACATAATGAAGAAATAATGGACACAATAAAAATTGATTAGAAACAGACTAATTAACAATATTAAATTTTATCAAGAAACCACGCTAACAAAATCCTAGCTAACTGTTCCTAGCTAACTGTTAATTTCGTATTACATTTTATTTATCGCAATTTATTTATCGCAATTTATTTTATCGCAATTTATATTCTTGCAATTTTATTTATTGTCATTTAATTTCTGTTATTTATTTTACGCACTTTATTTATCGTCATTTAATTTATGTTATTTATTTTACGCACTTTAAATATCGGGACACGTATACAAGGTTTTGACATATCATATCGACACATCTATATATATTATTTGGAATCACCATAGACACTCTATATGCAGTAATGATCGAGTTCTCTATACAGGGTTAAGGTTGATTCTATAATAATATATATACTTTGAGTTGTGATCGAGTCTGAGACATGTACACGGGTCACGATACGTATTAATTAATTCAAATATTATATATTAAACTATATATGAATGATTGCACTGTCAACTGTGGACTATCGACTGTGGACTAATAACATTGGACAATTAAAATGAATTAAAATATTGAATATAACATATGAAACTAAACAATTCTTCAAGTTTGCCACTTGATTTCGTCTTAAACCTCATTTGTATCTTCACGATTACATTATGCGTTCAAACCTTTTACGATTCTTGAAAACACCTCAATCGATAGGATGAATCAACCGCACTTCATCTACGGAAGGAAAGATTTATGCATATAGTTATGCACCTGAGAAACTCTCGGCAATTGAGTAAAAGTTCAACACGTAGCCGCGTCAGATCCTTTGGCATTTATTAACAAAAACAACTTTGCGATCCCTTTTCAAAATTAGCCAATTTTGTCACAGCTCCAACAAGTCAACTTCGACTTTTCGTACGAAACAACCTTATTATAACGTTTATATATACGCGTGCTCTTTTATTGTTACCAGGTAACCTTTCATATTCCATCATATTACCATCAGCGTTTAATCATCTAAAAACACAATTCTCCTGAAACCACCTCGGATTAATAACCGATGATTCAGATATCATAGCATTAAATGCAGAGGAAACAGAAAAATGGTAGATGGTCTAAACGGACAAAAGTTTGATGATAAAGAAAGGAGTGTTAGGAACGCTCGATAGAAAATTGGGTATTGAAAAACAGATTGAGTTACCCATGAAGGAGACCAAGGACAAATACAAGGACCAAATCCTATATTCAAAGGATTCAGGTAATTCTGGATTCGTTGAAATCTTTAGAGAATATCTTGCTCCGAAGTCATGTTAAAATCTTGCAGAAAATCTTTCTCCATCAACCGTCGAACTTAGAAATTCCAAAATATCATCATCAATATCTTTGATATTTCTGAGGATATTTTCATAAATATTCTCGTCCGAAATTATATACCTCTTCGTGCTTCCTGTGTATCAATATATTGGAAACATTCAATAGAAAATATAGTACCGAAAAGCAGATTATGCGAAACTATGAAGAAAGCCGTGGATAAATCACAAAGAATAAGTTTGACTTCAAAGAATTCAAATAATTCAATGTCTGCTAAAGTCTATAGTGAATAACTTGCTCCTTACTCTAAACCCTTGCAGACAATAGTTTCTATCATCCTCTGATCTTAGATATTCTGAGATATTATCGTACATTTCATTATAAATATCCTCCATATTTCTGGAGATATTTTTATAACTATTCTTATCTGAAATCATTAATCTTTTCGTGCTATCAGTATTACATCATATAGAAACTGTTAGTTTCTATATTCTGTAAATTTTCAAGCTTAAAATATGAATGTTATTGAAGTAATGATGGGAACTGATGCATGAGTTAGTATAATATAATGACACTTGATCAACGTGATTATATTACAGTAAGTCATGCTGAGTTTCTAAATGAAACGTGATGATTCACAGATCATAATGTCATCATGTGCCATGTTACATAACTCTTTCATCCTACTTAACTCCGTAACAAATCAAGAAAATGTATTCTTGATGGTTCTATCTTCCGTGATGTTGATAAATTTGAAAATCAAATCGTGCTATCACGTTCCTTCATGCTTAGAACATTATAATCATTCGAAACTCTATATCTATAAATTCTGGACCATTATTCGCTTGACTTGAAGTCGGGAAGAGAAAACAAAAGCATAGAGCTTTGAAATATAAGGGAGAATATAAAGTCCGATAACAACACATAAATTACAAACCATGTATATCAATGTTTATCGCAACATAAAGACACGGGAGAATTAAAAACATTATAATCCCGAGGGTGAAGTAGAAGAAAGCAGATTCCTCTGGTGGAAGTTGGAAAAGGAGAATGATTGTTGCGATAGTAAGGATGAGGACAAGGATCAGAACTGGATTAATCATTTTCAGAATCTTTTGGATGTATGAACTAAGAAAGAAAGTATAAGAATGGTGAGAATAATGGAAAGGAAGAGCTTAATTTATACTGGAAATATCAGACGTAGTAATCGGGGCAGATCACCGTATTTAATTAAAGAGATCTTAATTTCCATAAATCCCGAAGAATCAGATTTTATAGATCTTCAAGATTTTCTTTAAATCCCTTAAATTCCGGAATTCAACCAAGGCAATGTCAAAAGTTAAGACGCGCCTTATTTTCTAAATTCAAACCTGACTACGTCAAAAGTTAAAAACAAATCTTTGTTTCTTATTTCATCCTTTTGTGAATAGCTTCATTCGCACTCTTCGAATAATCGAATTATTTTTATCCATATTACTCAATGATGATAAAACTCAAGTTATCAACTCATATTCGTCAGGAAAACATATTTATTGTTAGCTATGACGACCTCACTCAAATTTCGGGACGAAATTTCTTTAACGGGTAGGTACTGTGATGACCCGGGAATTTCTGACCAAATTTAAACATAATCTTATATGATTCGACTCGATAAGCAAAGTCTATTAAACCGAGTCTCATTATGTTTGAACTATTTCATGATAACATTTGACCTTTAACTATTTCCGACGATTCACGAACCTGTAATTGTAACTAAGAATGTAAATATAAATAATTATATATAAAACTAATTATATTAGTATTAATGAACTATTAAGTAATTTTGTTATTATAAAAGATAACATTTAATAACTAAAGATTTTCATTTTGAATATATATAGTATATTGTATATAAATGATTCAAACATATTTTACCAACGTTATCAAAATATTAAATGTACAATGTTATACTTTGTAGTTAATTGTTTAATATACATAATTAATCATCTACTCAACATTTAAAACATGATTTTATATATATGGTAGTATACATATATACATAAATATAACTATATATATATGATTTTATACATAATTATTATATTATGTATATGTAGAAATTTATAATATATCTATGATGAAATAATGTACTATTTTAATAAATATATATAATACTTACATATATAAAACATTTATATTTTTCATAATTACATACATAAGTATAATATAATTAGTATGTAAATAAATATTATAATATATTTATATTAAAATGCATAAATATATAATATTCAGTATATGTTACAATACATATTACATAATTATTAAATATTACATAATAATAGATGATATTAATAAATTAAATTTAAATACAAATATAGTTGTTGTAGTAATGTTATTTGTATCGTCAAATATCAATATTTGTATTCATAATATCACTTTATATCATATAAAGATGAAATTGGATGTATATATTAGATTATTATTACTAATATTATTATTATCGATAAAATATTAATATTATCATAATTAGTATGGTATTATTATTATTATTATTATTATTATTATTATCATTTTTACAATTATTATTATCATTAATATTATATTTATCATTATTATTAATTTTATTAATATTATTAGATATTAATAGTATTGTTATTATATATTATTATTATTAATTAAAAAAAACAGTAGGGATCTATATTATACGCGTGACCTCTGTATCCTTTATCTCTATTATTTTTTTTTTGTTTCTTTCCTGCTCCCAACTCGTGAACCTGTGTTGACATTTTCTCCATTTTTATCAACCGATCTCTATTATTACAACATGATTATGTATAATTGCAAATCAAATAAAAAGGAAATCCAATGGGATTAAAAAGCACATCGATATTTTTTTTTCTTCTTCTCTGCACGCTCCAATTTTTTTTTCTCTTAATTCAATTTCGAATAAAGTTTCAAAATCTAAAAATGCAGAAAGGTTAGAAATCTTTCTTTGAATCTATCTGCAAAATCTCAACTCTCAAATCTTTATATCGATCTTGAATTTTGAAGTCAAATTTAGTTTAAAAAAAGTCAACAATTGTTCTTGAGACAAATTCGCGTTCGTGTATATGTTTCTGATCAAATTGACGATTCCAGTAGTTTTTAAACATGTTTAGAAAACTATTTCGTGTTATAAACATTATCTATAATGTTATCTATTACGAAATCAATTTTTTTTTGTTCCAAGAACCGACGCTGCAGTAGGCCTTTAGTATATTTTTTTTTTATTTTAGAACCCAAATTATTTTTTTTTCTGTAATGTTTTGAAGCTTTAAAGGGAACCCCGATTTTGTTTTTTTTTTGGTTATTGATGTTTTGTTGAATCCATGAGACTTGTGGAGAAGAAGAGGAATAGAAGAAAAACAGTTTATATATAAAATTTAAATTCGATATTAGTACAGAGAATCAGAGTTGGTGGGATGGTCGAGAGTGTTTGCGTATGAGCATGTGGTCACGAGATCGAGTCCAGAGGACGGCAGTTTCTTTTTTTTTTTTTGAAACTCTTTTCATGTGAGGTAGTTTTCTTTTCTAATTTTATTATTGTTATTATATATTAATTATTATTAGTATTATTATTATTATTAGTGTGATTGTTTTGATTGTTATTGTTATTGTTATTATTAGTATCATACTTGTTATCATATTTGAAAGTATTATAGACATTACTATTATTATTATGATAGGTATTAATAATATTATTATTAGTAATAAACTTATCATTTTAGTATTTTATCATCATTAGGATTATGATTATCATTATTATTATTATGAAGGAAATAAAAATATATTATTATCATCAATATTAGAATTTGTACCGGTTTATAAATAATAGTATCATCAGTACATTTACAATTAATAATATCATATTTATCAGTATCATCATTAATATTTACTAGTATTATTATGATTATCATTTATCATTTTATAAATATTAGAACCCTTATTATTAACATAAGTATGGTATTAGTATTAATATTATTTTAGAGTTATTATTATTAGTATCATTAACAGTTATCATTTTCATTTTTTTTGCTATTAGTATTATCATTATTAATAAAATTATTATTATTATTAGTAAATCATTATTATCTAAATTATTATTTTAACAAATAAATCTTTTGTACACTATATATATACTTATGGTATATACTAGGATTGTATTAATAATTCACATAACAAACTAATAAAATTTCATAAATACAATACTAACCACAAATATATGTATATAAATATATTAATGTCACTATTTATATAAACGTAAATCATTATAGATATATATACATAAAATCGATATATATATATATATATATATAATATAACTTAAAATATAATATAAGTATACGTTTTAAAATAAACGTTAGAATAAATTCTACAAAACTATAATATATAAATAATACATATTAATAAATGAAATTTTGTAACTTACATTATACGTATTAATATATACACAATTGATATAGGTTCGTGAATCCGAGGCTAACCCTGCATTGTTCAATGACGTCATATATATTTTTACTACAAAATACAGTATCGTGAGTTTCATTTGCCTTTTTACCCTTTATATTTTTGGGCTGAGAATACATGCGCAACTTTTATAACTGTTTTACGAAATTGACACAAGTACGTGAAACTACATTCTATGGTTGGATTATCGAAGTCGAATATGCCTCTTTTTATTAAGTCTGGTAATCTAAGAATTAGGGAACAGACACCCTAATTGACGCGAATCCTAAAGATAGATCTATCGGGCCCAACAAGCCCCATCCAAAGTACCGGATATTTTAGTACTTCGAAATTTATATCATGTCCGAAGGAGGATCCCGGAATGATGGGGATATTCTTATATATGCATATTGTTAATGTCGGTTACCAGGTGTTCAATCCATATGAATGATATTTTTGTCTCTATGCATGGGACGTATGTTTATGAGAAATGGAAATCTGAAATCTTGTGGTCTATTAAAATGATGGAAACGATTGTTTAAGTTAAACTAATGAACTCACCAACCTTTTGGTTGACACTTTAAAGCATGTTTATTCTCAGGTACGAAAGAAATCTTCCGCTGTGTATTTGCTCATTTTATAGATATTACTTGGAGTCATTCATGGCATATTTCAAAAGACGTTGCATTCGAGTCGTCGAGTTCATCAAGATTATTATCAAGTCAATTATAGTTGGATATATTATGAAATGGTATGCATGCCTGTCAACTTTCGATGTAATGAAA
Source organism: Rutidosis leptorrhynchoides (assembly GCF_046630445.1). Taxonomy (NCBI): domain Eukaryota; kingdom Viridiplantae; phylum Streptophyta; class Magnoliopsida; order Asterales; family Asteraceae; genus Rutidosis; species Rutidosis leptorrhynchoides. The sequence continues at coordinate 210,387,727 of NC_092340.1, forward strand.
GTTTGTCTTTTCAAAAACGAATGCAATGTTTGTAAAATGTATCATATAGAGGTCAAGTACCTCGCGATGTAATCAACTGTTGTGAATCGTTTATAATCGATATGGACTTCGTCCGGATGGATTAGGACGGGTCTTCACAATAACATCATTCGATTCATATATATAAAACTATCTTATTCGAAGGTTTAAACTAGTAATCACTAGAACATAGTTTAGTTAATTCTAAACTTGTTCGCAAACAAAAGTTAATCCTTCTAACTCGACTTTTAAAATTAACTAAACACATGTTCTATATCTATATGATATGCTAACTTAATGATTTAAAACCTGGAAACACGAAAAACACCGTAAAACCAGATTTACGCCGTCGTAGTAACACCGCGGGCTGTTTTGGGTTAGTTAATTAAAAACTATGATAAACTTTGATTTAAAAGTTGTAATTCTGAGAAAATGATTTTTATTATGAACATGAAGCTATATCCAAAAATTATGGTTAAACTCAAAGTGGAAGTATGTTTTCTAAAATGGTCATCTAGACGTCGTTCTTTCGACTGAAATGACTACCTTTACAAAAACGACTTGTAACTTATTTTTCCGACTATAAACCTATACTTTTCTGTTTAGATTCATAAAATAGAGTTCAATATGAAACCATAGCAATTTGATTCACTCAAAACGGATTTAAAATGAAGAAGTTATGGGTAAAACAAGATTGGATAATTTTTCTCATTTTAGCTACGTGAAAATTGGTAACAAATCTATTCCAACCATAACTTAATCAACTTGTATTGTATATTATGTAATCTTGAGATACCATAGACACGTATACAATGTTTCGACCTATCATGTCGACACATCTATATATATTTCGGAACAACCATAGACACTCTATATGTGAATGTTGGAGTTAGCTATACAGGGTTGAGGTTGATTCCAAAATATATATAGTTTGAGTTGTGATCAATACTGAGATACGTATACACTGGGTCGTGGATTGATTCAAGATAATATTTATCGATTTATTTCTGTACATCTAACTGTGGACAACTAGTTGTAGGTTACTAACGAGGACAGCTGACTTAATAAACTTAAAACATCAAAATATATTAAAAGTGTTGTAAATATATTTTGAACATACTTTGATATATATGTATATATTGTTATAGGTTCGTGAATCAACCAGTGGCCAAGTCTTACTTCCCGACGAAGTAAAAATCTGTGAAAGTGAGTTATAGTCCCACTTTTAAAATCTAATATTTTTGGGATGAGAATACATGCAGGTTTTATAAATGATTTACAAAATAGACACAAGTACGTGAAACTACATTCTATGATTGAATTATCGAAATCGAATATGCCCCTTTTTATTAAGTCTGGTAATCTAAGAATTAGGGAACAGACACCCTAATTGACGCGAATCCTAAAGATAGATCTATTGGGCCTAACAAACCCCATCCAAAGTACCGGATGCTTTAGTACTTCGAAATTTATATCATATCCGAAGGGTGTCCCGGAATGATGGGGATATTCTTATATATGCATCTTGTTATTGTCGGTTACCAGGTGTTCACCATATGAATAATTTTTATCTCTATGTATGGGATGTGTATTGAAATATGAAATCTTGTGGTCTATTGTTACGATTTGATATATATAGGTTAAACCTATAACTCACCAACATTTTTGTTGACGTTTAAAGCATGTTTATTCTCAGGTGAATACTAAGAGCTTCCGCTGTTGCATACTAAAATAAGGACAAGATTTGGAGTCCATGTTTGTATGATATTGTGTAAAAACTGCATTCAAGAAACTGATTTCGATGTAACATATTTGTATTGTAAACCATTATGTAATGGTCATGTGTAAACAGGATATTTTAGATTATCATTATTTGATAATCTACGTAAAGCTTTTTAAACCTTTATTTATGAAATAAAGGTTATGGTTTGTTTTAAAAATGAATGCAGTCTTTGAAAAACGTCTCATATAGAGGTCAAAACCTCGCAACGAAATCAATTAATATGGAACGTTTTTAATCAATAAGAACGGGACATTTCAGTTGATATCCGAGCGTTGGTCATAGAGAACCAGAATTTTGCATTAGTGTGTCTTATCGAGTTTGTTAGGATGCATTAGTGAGTCTGGACTTCGAACGTGTTTACTTGAAAAATGATTGCTTAACAAATTTTGTTGGAAACTATATATTTTTAACATGTGAATATTATGTGATATATTAATCTCTTAACGCTTTTGATATTATGTGATAGATGTCTACCTCTAGAACAAGTCCCATTGACTCACCTAATAATAATGAAGAGTTAAATGTAAATTGGAATGATTCGTGGACTGATTCACAAGTTCCCGAAGAGGAACCGGAAGAAGAGTCAGAACCGGAAGAAGAATCGGAACCGGAAGAAGAATCGGAACCGGATGAAGAAATAGAACCGGTGGGGGAAATAATAAAACGGTTAAGTAAAAGAAAATCCTCAACCAACCGACCAAGGTTAATTATGGTCAATGGTGTTTCCGCCAAGGAAGCAAAATATTGGGAGGATTACCAATTCTCCGATGAATCGGATTCCGACGAGAATTCCGATGATGTTATAGAAATTACCCCAACTGAATTTAAAAAGGCAAAAGAAAATAATAAGGGAAAGGGCATAAAAATAGAGAAATCTAATTTCAACCCCGATGAACTTTATGTAACAACCCAAACCAACACCCGACAATACCTTGTGAAAATACGAAATAAAAAAAAAAAATTCTGTTGCAGACCACCGGCGCGCCGCGCCATATGGACCGCGCGCCGCGCCATATCTGGCTGTCCCCGGGACTTTTAACCGCGAAAAGATTGACTAGTTCCCGGCACTTTTAGACAAAACGCTTTTTACCATACAACCAAATATGTAAAACTAACATGTTTCAAACATAAAATTAAAGTTTTACAAGCGGGGCCCACATCAGCCGTTTTACGAGTTTAATACAATTTACGAGTTTCGACCACCAAAAAGTTTAAGTTCCAAACTACACAATGAGCATGGCGTTTGGGATTAAACTACCCAACTATCGGTCAGACTCCAAGAGCTACTAAAGCCAAAAGCTTCCCCTAGCATCAAGCGGGATTTCTAGTCCAAAACGATGCCCTTACCCTTGTCCAAAACCGAACCTATAAAATGGTAAACAACGAGAGGGTAAGCAAAGCTTAGTGAATGCAATAATTATACGAATACATATATAATTATACCTACTTGCATACACTACACAACCGCAAACATGCTAGCAAACAACATTAGCTTATCGTCGCAATATCAAGCTATAAATCTCCAATACCACAAGCTAGCATAACAACCGCATATAAATATAACTCGAATAATACAATATGCTTACATCACCAATAACCATGGTTAACCAATAGTACAAGGGAACGGCGCTCGCGAAAACGCCATCGGTGTTCGTAACATCCGTTAGGGCACTTAACACCTCGCACCACTAACCCCTAGGGTGGCACCTTAACACCTCGGCACTTCACCCCGAGTGGCATCTTAACACCTCGATGCTTCACTCGTTATTTTACGGAGTGGTGTCTTAACACCTCGACACTACACTCCTAGGTGGCATCTTAACACCTCGATGCTACACCCGAGTGGCATCTTAACACCTCGATGCTACACTCTTCACGTGAAACGTGGTGTCTTAACACCTCGACACTACACCTTTCACGCTACAACAAATAGATACATTATATACATACGCATATAATTATTCCACTCACCTCAAAATCTCTTGGTGAAAAGACAACCGAGCTTGAACACTTCAATGTAACGCACCTATTACATTTATCACAATATCAAAATCACAACTCGAGTTGGTCAACACTCTAAAGCTCACTCCTAGTGTTAATTTGACCCATGGTGCAAATCCGACCCATTTGCACCCTTAACCCTAAAATCGGGTTAACTCATCACAAAACCCTATCATTAACCAAAGTAGGTTCATTACACATTTTAACACTAGTTTTAGGCTTCAACCACACATATTAATTAGCTTAGGTTCATTTTGACCCATTTGACACTTTCAAAGTCAACCTACCCATTTTGGGTCAACCACTAACCCATTTACACCCATTTACATAAATCGTGGTGTTCTAGCAATTTTACTAGCTAATTAGGGTTCTCTAACAACAATTAACTCTTCCAAACCCTAGTTAACCCAATATTGAGTCTACATGACTCAAATTACCCTAGAACACCCAAAACACTAACAAAATGGGTTTTATGTTCATCTTCACCCCAAACCCTAGCCCTAAATCAAATTAAACAAAGAAATTAAGATTAGAGCATACCACAACTATCACAACGAAGCTAGAGGGAAGGCGAACAACTTTAATGCTTGGACTTAAGCAAGAAACCTTCTTCTTCTTCTCCAAAATGGGGTTTCCCTCACTAAAAGCCACTCTCTCTCTAGAATTGATTTGGATAAGTGTTGGTAGTTGTGGAAGGAGTAAATGAACTCCCCAAAACTGATCTAAGGCATTAAATTCGGCCTCCAAGTGATTTTACCAAAATACCCTCAAAATATCTAATTTAAAAGAAAGAGGGAATCTGTCACGGACAGATGGCGCGGCGCGCCACCAGGCCGCGCGGCGCGCAACTCTCCCAGTCCAGCTCCTTTTGCCTTTTTAAATATATACAACCAAACCCCGATTCGAGTACCGCACAATACACTTATATACACATGAGTACACTTCAATTATTCGGGTCTTACAACTCTCCCCCACTTATTCGGATTGCGGCCTCGCAATCCAAGCCGCATGACAAGAGGGAAGATACACTAACACGAACTCTTCGGGTTCCCAAGTGAACTCGGAACCCTTGCTACGCCGCCATTGGACTTTAAAAGTCCTCACTTCTTTATGTCTCAACCTCTTAACTTTCTCATCGAGTATGGCGACCGGTTCTTCGACATATTCCAACTTGTTGTTTAGCTCGATCTCGTCTAAAGGCATCCATAAGGAATCATCCTCAAGACACTTACGGAGGTGGGAAACATGGAATGTATTATGGATCCCCGCAAGCTCTTCGGGTAATTCCAATCGATATGCAACTTCGCCAACACGAGCTAAAACCTTGAATGGCCCAATAAACCGAGGAGCTAACTTTCCCCGTTTTCGAAATCGAATAATACCCTTCCATGGCGAAACTTTAAGCATCACCATGTCGCCTTCTTGAAATTCGATCGTTCACCTACGTTTGTCGGCATACGACTTTTGCCTATCTTGAGCCTTCTTCAAATGTTCCCGAATAATATCAATCTTGTTGTTCGTCTCCAAAACCAAATCGGTACTCCCGATCTCTCGTTGACCCACTTCTCCCCAACAAACGGGAGTTCGACATCTACGCCCATAGAGCATCTCATACGGTGGCATCCCGATACTAGTATGGTAACTATTATTGTACGAGAATTCCACCAAAGGCAAATACTCGTCCCAACTACCACCAAAATCAATAATGCACGCCCGTAACATATCTTCTAGAGTTTGGTTCGTACGTTCGGTTTGTGTCATAACCCGTCCTTAACCATAAGAACGAGTTAGATAACGTATGATTTCATTGCGAGGTATTGACCTCTATATGTGACATTTTTAAAAGAACAACTGCATTTATTTTACATTACAAACCATAACTCTTATTTTAATACAAGCTTTAGACAATAAAAAGATGATTATCGTTTAGCGATAATCTTAGACTTACAAACTTTACATGTGATGATAACAATACGATTTCTAGCATATTTTACATTACAAATCCTCCGATATGCAGTTTTATTTTTGACACAAATATGCATACTCAAGATCTTGTTTAAATTCAACATGTTGCAGCGGAAGCTTCTAATTATCACCTGAGAATAGACATGTTTAAAACGTCAACATAAAGTTGGTGAGATATAGGTTTAATGCCGGCAGCAATATATATATAGACCACAAGATTTCATATATAAACGTTTTAATAAAAATATTCTAAGTGGTTGAGCACTTGGTAACCATACTTAACATTTAATCACGTCGCATATTCCCTTTATTATGAAATCTTACTACACCGTACCAAGTGTAGTCACGAAACGAAGTACTGTGCAACCGTTGAATACTGGTCGTCCAGTCCGGTTGGGGTTGTCAGGCCCGATAGATCTATCAACAGGATTCGCGTTTACAATACCGCTGTAAATAACAGTTACCAAGCTACAGGGAAGTATGCCAGTGGTACAACTCAACGTAGAATATATTTTTCAGTTACTTGCGTCCATATCGTAAAACATAAAATACATGTATTTTCATCCCGAAATATTTAGAGTTTAAAAGTGGGACTATATACTCACTTTCCTCTTGAAGATATGTAATTTTGACTTGGTCTCCGATTGATATCACGAACCTATCCATATATAATATATCAATACCTTTTCTTTTTAAACAAACGTCACATATATATACTTATAATACTTTTAATACTTTTAATAATTCCTTAGTCCGTAGTTAGCAGTCCGATGTTAGTAATTCAATTTTAATGGTTCATTTTTAGGTGTTTAATAAACCCCCAATGAAATAAATAAAAACCCCCATCGTATATGTATTGGTCGAGATTAATCTTGACCCACGGTACCGGTGTTGTCAAATGACGTGTTGCGTACATAAAGTACCGGTGTTGTCAAATGACGTGTTGCGTACAATCATGGGATCTTATGATTAATCTTCTCGTATTGTTTACGGGTGATCCTGAACCATATAAAATTAAATTATGAGTACATATATATAAAATATCATGTTATTTTAAAAAGATGTGATTTATTTAATTTTCTCCAATTATTTTCGTAGCTAAACTAGTCTTAGATATCCGATCTCGTTTTGGTCATAGTTTCTTCGTTACAACTCCGTTTTCGTTAATTCAACTTGCCACTTCCTTGGATCTAGTCCTTCTTTAAGAAAATGAACTGTAAATACCTTAGTTTGTATTCGAAATCACAGGTCATAGGTCAAACTTTAGTGAAACTTATGAAGTTAATCATTTTCCATCATGTAAACAACCTTAAATGATTATTTTTCTAAAAATACTTATACTTTGAGTTAAATCATAAAATTTTTATGCGTTAACATATTCATAGTAAAAATCATTTTTCCAGAAAATAAACCTCCAATTCAAAGTTTAAGATGGTTTGTAATTATCCAACCCAAAACAGCCCCCGGTTACACTCCGACGTCGTAAAAACAGTTTTTAAGGTGTTCTTTGAAAAACCAAGTTAAACCTTGTTAAATTAGCATATATTTAAGATATATTACAGGTCTTGAAGTATTTTAAAAGTTAAGTTAGAAGGATCTATTTAGTTTGCAAACAAGTTTGAAAACATTCAAACTATGTTCTTGTTGTTAAAATTTTATACCACAAAATAAGATAGCTATATATATATGAATCGAATAAGGTTATGAACATAGTTACTACCTCAAGTTCCTTGGACAAGGTTGCTGTAAAAGAGGAGTAAGAACCTAGAACCAAAAGGGTGATGGAATTGGATGAAAGATTGGAAGTAAACTTGTGTTCTTGAAAGGATTCTTGAAGTGTTTTTGTAAGGGTTTTATTATGGTGATTAAGTGATGTTTTTGAAGCTAGATATTCATGGTATCTTGCTGGGATTATGATGAACACTTAAGGTTCTTAAGATTGTGTTTTGTTTAGAGAAAATGAGGTAGTAAAGATTGAAAATGGATGGAGTATATAAAGCCTTAAAAAAACGTTTTTCATGGGAAACATGGACAAGATTTTCAAGTTGTTATTTTGTGAAATTAGTCAACAAACTTCCAAATTCTAATTACCTCTCATCTAGGGCAGTAATAATGGCTAGTTAGGTGGTGATTTGATGTGTATATACTAATAGTAAATACGTATAGAAGCTAGGTATGATACGAGTACATATACTCTAGATATACGTATAGAAATCTTGTGAAAAATGGAATGAGAATTCAAATATAGCTATCTTTTGTGAATACACTTATATTGTTTTATGTATTTAAGTCCTTAAAAAGTGATTAAATACATTACATATACGATATATGTATAAACATTATAGGTCATAAGTATTTATGTCAAATAACGTTACGTATGATTATCGTTTTGAAAACTTAAGTTAGTAGTTTTCAAAATATACTTATAACTTATTGTTATTAATACAAAATGAGATATTACAACATTCTTAGATCATGTTAAATATGTATATATACATATATATACACAAACGTATAATTATCATATGTTATATAGTTCGTGATATCATCGGTCAACTAGACGGTCAAACGTTGTGTAAAACTCTTTTCAAAACATAATTCTCAACAATTTGGATTGCTTATCATGTTGGTAAGTTTAATTTATGTAAATATTAATCTTATAAGTATAGAATGATCGGAAAAATGCGGGTCATTACAGTACCTACCCGTTAAATAAATTTCGTCCCGAAATTTTAAAATTGTACCTATTTTGCGTCATCGAGAAACAAGTGTGGATACTTTTGTTTCATCTGATCCTCTCGTTCCCAAGTAAACTCAGGACCCCTTCGAGCATTCCAACGAACCTTAACGATCGGTATGTTGCTCTGCTTGAGCCGTTTAACTTCACGATCCATGATTTCGATTGGTTCTTCGATGAATTGTAGTTTCTCGTCGACATGGATTTCTTCAAGAGGAATGGTGAGATCTTCCTTTGCAAGACACTTCTTAAGGTTTGAGACGTGAAATGTATTATGTACTCCTGCGAGTTATTGTGGTAACTCCAGTCGATAAGCTACCGGTCCAATGCGTTCGATAATCTTGAACGGGCCTACATATCTTGGGTTCAGTTTACCCCTTTTTCCGAAGCGTATTACACCTTTCCACGGTGACACCTTTAACATAACCATGTCACCGATCTGAAACTCTAATGGTTTCCTTCGAACATCGGCGTAGCTCTTTTGGCGACTACGGGCTGTTTTCAATCTCTCCTTGATTTGTACTATCTTCTCAGTCGTTTCGTGTATGATCTCGGGACCAGTTAATTGTCGATCTCCTACTTCATTCCAACAAATAGGAGATCTACACTTCCTTCCGTACAATGCTTAGAAATGGCGCAGCTTTAATGCTCGCATGATAACTATTATTATACGAGAATTCTGCTAATGGTAGATATTTATCCCATCCGTTTCCAAAATCGATCACACATGGCCTGAGCATGTCTTCAAGAGTCTGAATCGTTCTTTCACTCTGCCCGTCAATTTGCGGATGATACGCGGTACTCATATCCAAACGAGTTCCTAGGGCCTCCTGTAGTGATTGCCAGAACTTTGATGTAAATCTACTATCACGATCGGATATAATGGAAATAGGTATTCCATGCCTTGAAACAACTTCCTTTATATACAATCGTAATAGTTTCTCCATTCTATCCGTTTCCTTTATAGGCAAGAAATGTGCAGACTTGGTGAGACGATCAACAATCACCCAAATGGTGTCGTATCCCCAGGCAATCTTTGGTAACTTCGTGATGAAATCCATGGTAATACCATCCCATTTCCATTCTGGGATTTCTGGTTGTTGAAGTAACCCTGACGGCTTCTGGTGTTCAGCTTTGACTTTGGAACAAGTTAAACATTCCCCAACATATGTTGCAACGTCTGTCTTTAAATTAGGCCACCAATAATGTATCTTAAGATCTTGGTACATCTTTCCAACTCCAGGATGTATCGAGTATCTTGTCTTATGTGCCTCATTCAATATCAACTTCCTTAATCCACCCAACTTCGGTACCCAAATACGGTTTGCAAAATATCGAATTCCATCTTCCCGTATAACGAGTTGCTTCTCATACTTCTTCATTATTTCATTTCCTATATTTTCTTTAGTAAGTGCTTCTCGTTGAACTTCTTTGATTTGTGAGTTGAGATTCATGCGAATTTTTATGTTCATCGCTCGTACTCGAATTGGTTCTCGTTCCTTTCTGCTTAGAGCGTCGGCCACCACGTTCGCTTTCCAGGGATGATAACGAATTTCACAATCATAGTCATTTATTAACTCAACCCACCTACGTTGCCTCATGTTCAGCTGTTTTTGATCGAAAATATGTTGAAGGCTTTTATGATCAGTAAACACAGTGCATTTAACCCCATACAAGTAGTGTCTCCATATCTTCAATGCAAACACGACTGCTCCCAGTTCTAGATCATGCGTCGTATAATTCCGCTCGTGAATCTTTAATTGTCGGGATGCGTATGCAATAACTTTCTTCCGTTGCATAAGAACGCAACCAAAACCTTGTCGCGAAGCGTCACAATATATTTCAAAATCATCGTTCCCTTCTGGTAACGATAAAATAGGCGCCGTAGTCAACTTCTTTTTCAGTAATTGAAATGCACTCTCCTGCTCAGAAGTCCATTCATATTTCTTCCCTTTTTGCGTTAACGCTGTCAACGGCTTAGCTTTTCGGGAAAAATCTTGAATAAACCTTCTATAATAACCGGCTAAACCCAAAAATTGGCGTATCTGCATTGGTGTCTTAGGAGTCTCCCATTTTTCAATGGCTTCAATTTTTGCTGGATCAACCTGAATTCCTTTGCTACTAACAACGTGGCCAAGAAATTGCACTTCTTTCAACCTGAAAGCACATTTAGAAAATTTAGCATATAGCTGTTCTTTTCTTAACAACTCTAATATCAACCTTAAATGCTGCTCATGATCTTGCTCACTCTTGGAATAGATAAGAATATCATCAATGAAAACGATAACAAACTTATCTAAATATGGACTACAAACTCGATTCATGAGGTCCATGAATACAGCTGGCGCATTCGTCAATCCAAACGGCATGACCAAAAATTCGTAATGACCGTAGCGTGTCCGAAAAGCAGTTTTCGGTATATCTTCTTCTTTGACACGTAATTGATGATAGCCCGATCTTAGGTCAATTTTCGAGTACACACATGATCCTTGGAGTTGATCAAATAAGTCGTCAATTCTCGGTAGTGGATACCGATTCTTGATAGTTAACTTATTTAATTCACGATAATCTATACACATTCGGAAAGATCCGTCTTTCTTCTTGACGAATAAAATTGGAGCTCCCCACGGTGAAGTACTTGGTCGTATGAATCCACGATCCAGTAATTCTTTTAACTGACTCTGAAGTTCTTTTAACTCGGACGGTGCAAGTCTATATGGAGCACGGGCAACCGGTGCAGCTCCTGGTACAAGATCTATTTGAAATTCTACAGATCTAAATGGAGGTAATCCCGGCAACTCTTCCGGAAATACTTCAGGAAAATCTCTTGCCACAGGCTCGTCATTGATGCACTTCTCTTTTTCTTTCTTTTCGACTTTATTAACATGTGCTAAGATAGCATAGCACCCTTTCTTCAAGCACTTATGAGCTTTCAAATAACTAATGAGTTTTAGCTTTGAGTTACCCTTCTCTCCATAAATCATTACTGGCGTTTTATCCTTACGAGGAATGCGAATTGCCTTCTTGGCGCACACAACTTCAGCTCCTATTTTGGACATCCAGTCCATGCCGATTATTACATCAAAACTTCCTAATTCTACGGGTATCAAATCAATCTTAAATGTTTCTCCGGCTAAATTTATTTTACAATCACGGCAAATTTTATCGGCTTTAATTAGTTTACCATTAGCTAACTCAATCATGTACTTAGCATCTAGAGGTAATGATGAACAATTCAATTTAGCGTGAAAGTCTCTACACACGTAACTTCTATCAGCACCAGTATCAAATATAATAGATGCGGATAAGTTATTAATGGTAAACGTACCCGTAACAAGCTCCGGGTCTTCACATGCCTCTCTAGCATTAATAACAAATGCTCTCCCACGTGCAGGTCCGATATTCTTCTCTGGATTCGGGCACTGGCTCTTATAGTGACCTTGTTTTCCACACCCAAAACAAGTAATGGTAGCCAAAGCAGTTCTATTTGCATTGGTGGCAGGAGTCTTGGTACCATTTGTATTTGTAACGAGAGCCCTACAATCTTCAGCAAGATGACCCTTTCGATTACATTTGTTGCATACCACATTACAGTAACCAGAGTGATGTTTGTGGCATCGGTTGCATAAAGGATTTTGTCCTTTATAACCAAAGCTTAAACCACTACCCGCACCTTGCGTGTTTTCTTGTTTCTTAAAAGATTGTTGTTGGTTACCTCGATCATAATTTCCATTCCACTTTCTTTTGTTACCTGATACCTTCACATCAGTATTGGATACTTTCTTATCCATGGTGACCTGATCCATTAGCTCGTTTGCCATGGTTATAGCTTCATGAATTGTCTTAGGTTTCGATGCTGTAACATTTGCCTTGACCTTTTTGGGCAAACCATCTTTGTACATTTCAATCTTCCGTTCTTCGGTTGGAACCAATTCAGGACATAGCAAAACTAATTCCATGAATCGCTGATTGTAGTTGGTGATTTCAGTACCAATAACCTTCAGACTTCGTAACTCATCTTCCAACTTCCTAACCTCATTCCTTGGACAATATTCGTTGATTAACATTGTTTTGAATTCTTCCCACGGAGTATCATAAGCTACATCTCCTCCTACAGCCTTCACATAATTTTTCCACCACGTGAGTGCACTATCTTGTAAAGTGCACGATGCATACTTGGTCATGTCCTTTTCAACACAACCACTGATTTTAAACACAGTCTCCATCTTTTCTATCCACCGGGTTAAACCGATCGGTCCTTCTGTTCCACTGAATGATGAGGGCTTGCAAGCTTGAAAAGTTTTGTAAGTGCACCCCACACGAGGATTTGGGTTAACTGCAGCACCTCTTGCAGCCTCGACCCATAACATTCTGTCGTTCACTCGCTGATTGATGAGTTCCTGGATTTCTTGTTCCGTCATTCGGTTCAATCGCGCCATATTCTTCTATAAGAATGAAAAGAAAATAATTATTCACATGGAATATTATAGATGTAGTGTATATTTACAGTACATTATAGCTTATTAATAATATGAACCAGGTATTATTATAAAAGCCTTTTCTTCTTATTAGCGTTTTATAATTATATCTAGGGTAGTACCTACCCGTTAATGTCCATACTTAATAGCTTAGTACAGAATCAATTACTACCATCTAAATAATACTTAACCATGGAAAATTATTGCATTTCACACTTCACTATTTTACATATGCTTATCTTACATCGAACATTAAACAAACCACACTAATAATATTATACAAAACATTATATGATCCCATGGTTTAATACGGCAGCGCATCGTTTGGTCTATTTTCTAGGACGTTTAGGTTCAAAGAATCGCTTAACGCTTATCCTGGCTGTCTGCCTATATTTTGGCTATGGGACTGAAGAACTGGATGCCGGGATAGAACGAATAGGAATAGCGGGAATAGGGGTGGTAGTGTCTAGTGGAGTTGGTGCCACATCATCCTTACTAAACTCGGGATTTGAATTTTCTAATTCATTAGCCTTTCGTTTCTTTCCTAGTTCGAACTCGTCTTTTGTAATTTCTTGTATTTCTTCCTCGGGTTCACTTTCCTCCTCGGGTTCACTTTCCGGGTTCTCTATAGTCGGTTCATCCGGAATTTGTGAGTCTTCCCCAAAGATATTATTTTCGTCATCGGATAGGTTAATGACTGGAACACCATCTGAAGATTCTGATTCGGAGTCGCTGAATGTGATAACAAGTTTTGAGCCCGACATCTATCACACAACAACTAACCCATTAGTACTACATAATATTTACATATAAATTTTAACCAACAATGATAAGCAATGGTTTTTAAATCAGACCCGGTCAAAGTCCAGACTTACTAATGTATCCTAACGACTTATCAGTTAGACACACTAATGCAAACCTGGTTCGCTAAGACCACCGCTCTGATACCACATGTCATAACCCGTCCTTAACCATAAGAACGAGTTAGATAACGTATGATTTCATGGCGAGGTATTGACCTCTATATGCGACATTTTTAAAAGAACAACTGCATTTATTTTACATTACAAACCATAACTCTTATTTTAATACAAGCTTTAGACAATAAAAAGATGATTATCGTTTAGCGATAATCTTAGACTTACAAACTTTACATGTGATGATAACAATACGATTTCTAGCATATTTTACATTACAAATCCTCCGATATGCAGTTTTATTTTTGACACAAATATGCATACTCAAGATCTTGTTTAAATTCAACATGTTGCAGCGGAAGCTTCTAATTATCACCTGAGAATAGACATGTTTAAAATGTCAACATAAAGTTGGTGAGATATAGGTTTAATGCCGGCAGCAATATATATATAGACCACACGATTTCATATATAAACGTTTTAATAAAAATATTCTAAGTGGTTGAGCACTTGGTAACCATACTTAACATTTAATCACGTCGCATATTCCCTTTATTATGAAATCTTACTACACCGTACCAAGTGTAGTCACGAAACGAAGTACTGTGCAACCGTTGAATACTGGTCGTCCAGTCCGGTTGGGGTTGTCAGGCCCGATAGATCTATCAACAGGATTCGCGTTTACAATACCGCTGTAAATAACAGTTACCAAGCTACAGGGAAGTATGCCAGTGGTACAACTCAACGTAGAATATATTTTTCAGTTACTTGTGTCCATATCGTAAAACATAAAATACATGTATTCTCATCCTGAAATATTTAGAGTTTAAAAGTGGGACTATATACTCACTTTCCTCTTGAAGATATGTAATTTTGACTTGGTCTCCAATTGATATCACGAACCTATCCATATATAATATATCAATACCTTTTCTTTTTAAACAAACGTCACATATATATACTTATAATACTTATAATACTTTTAATAATTCCTTAGTCCGTAGTTAGCAGTCCGATGTTAGTAATTCAATTTTAATGGTTCATTTTTAGGTGTTTAATAAACCCCCAATGAAATAAATAAAAACCCCCATCGTATATGTATTGGTCGAGATTAATCTTGACCCACGGTACCGGTGTTGTCAAATGACGTGTTGCGTACATAAAGTACCGGTGTTGTCAAATGACGTGTTGTGTACAATCATGGGATCTTATGATTAATCTTCTCGTATTGTTTACGGGTGATCCTGAACCATATAAAATTAAATTATGAGTACATATATATAAAATATCATGTTATTTTAAAAAGATGTGATTTATTTAATTTTCTCCAATTATTTTCGTAGCTAAACTAGTCTTAGATATCCGATCTCGTTTTGGTCATAGTTTCTTCGTTACAACTCCGTTTTCGTTAATTCAACTTGCCACTTCCTTGGATCGAGTCCTTCTTTAAGAATATGAACTGTAAATACCTTAGTTTGTATTCGAAATCACAGGTCATAGGTCAAACTTTAGTGAAACTTATGAAGTTAATCATTTTCCATCATGTAAACAACCTTAAATGATTATTTTTCTAAAAATACTTATACTTTGAGTTAAATCATAAAATTTTTATGCGTTAACATATTCATAGTAAAAATCATTTTTCCAGAAAATAAACCTCCAATTCAAAGTTTAAGATGGTTTGTAATTATCCAACCCAAAACAGCCCCCGGTTACACTCCGACGTCGTAAAAACAGTTTTTAAGGTGTTCTTTGAAAAACCAAGTTAAACCTTGTTAAATTAGCATATATTTAAGATATATTACAGGTCTTGAAGTATTTTAAAAGTTAAGTTAGAAGGATCTATTTAGTTTGCAAACAAGTTTGAAAACATTCAAACTATGTTCTTGTTGTTAAAATTTTATACCACAAAATAAGATAGCTATATATATATGAATCGAATAAGGTTATGAACATAGTTACTACCTCAAGTTCCTTGGACAAGGTTGCTGTAAAAGAGGAGTAAGAACCTAGAACCAAAAGGGTGATGGAATTGGATGAAAGATTGGAAGTAAACTTGTGTTCTTGAAAGGATTCTTGAAGTGTTTTTGTAAGGGTTTTATTATGGTGATTAAGTGATGTTTTTGAAGCTAGATATTCATGGTATCTTGCTGGGATTATGATGAACACTTAAGGTTCTTAAGATTATGTTTTGTTTAGAGAAAATGAGGTAGTAAAGATTGAAAATGGATGGAGTATATAAAGCCTTAAAAAAACGTTTTTCATGGGAAACATGGACAAGATTTTCAAGTTGTTATTTTGTGAAATTAGTCAACAAACTTCCAAATTCTAATTACCTCTCATCTAGGGCAGTAATAATGGCTAGTTAGGTGGTGATTTGATGTGTATATACTAATAGTAAATACGTATAGAAGCTAGGTATGATACGAGTACATATACTCTAGATATACGTATAGAAATGTTGTGAAAAATGGAATGAGAATTCAAATATAGCTATCTTTTGTGAATACACTTATATTGTTTTATGTATTTAAGTCCTTAAAAAGTGATTAAATACATTACATATACGATATATGTATAAACATTATAGGTCATAAGTATTTATGTCAAATAACGTTACGTATGATTATCGTTTTGAAAACTTAAGTTAGTAGTTTTCAAAATATACTTATAACTTATTGTTATTAATACAAAATGAGATATTACAACATTCTTAGATCATGTTAAATATGTATATATACATATATATACACAAACGTATAATTATCATATGTTATATAGTTCGTGATATCATCGGTCAACTAGACGGTCAAACGTTGTGTAAAACTCTTTTCAAAACATAATTCTCAACAATTTGGATTGCTTATCATGTTGGTAAGTTTAATTTATGTAAATATTAATCTTATAAGTATAGAATGATCGGAAAAATGCGGGTCATTACAGTTTGACCGTCCGTTTGAGGATGATACGCCGTGCTCAACTTCAATTGCGTACCCATATCTTCATGAAACTTTTCCCAAAATCGAGATGTAAAACGGGTATCTCGATCCGAGATAATAGATATAGGAACCCCATGACGAGCGACCACTTCCTTGATAAACAACTTAGCCAAGGTCTCCGACGATATCGCTTCTTTAATGGGAAGAAACAAAGCGCTTTTTGTCAATCGGTCAACTATAACCCAAATCGAATCGAATTGGGTTCTCGCCGTTTTAGGTAACTTTGTAATGAAATCCATGGTAATGTGTTCCCATTTCCATTTCGGGATTTCTAACGGTTGCAATTTACCATACGGTTTTTGGTGTTCGGCTTTTACTTGCAAACACGTGACGCATTGCTCAACATACTTCACAACATCACGCTTCATGCCCGGCCACCAATAATCTTTCTTCAAGTCAAGGTACATTTTCGTCGCGCCCGGGTGAATGGAGTATTTTGACTTATGTGCTTCATCAAGTAGCACTCGTCGGTAATCACCCATCTTAGGCACCCACACCCTTCCTTGAAAGGACAACAACCCACGCGGACCCATAGTAATAAACTCCGATTGGCCCACGATTCGCTCCGTATGCTTGTTGTGAACATAAGCCTCTATTTGAATCTCACCAAGCTTTTCAAGAAAATCGTTGGTAATAATCAAACGTAAAGACCCCACTTTTATCGCCGGATGTTGACTCTTTCAACTCAACGCATCCGCGACCACATTCGCCTTACCCGGATCTACTTGAATACCGTTTTCGTTCACGATATGACCAAGGAATTGAACTTCCCTTAGCCAAAATTCACATTTGGAGAACTTTGCATACAACTTCTCCCTTCGTAGCGTCTTCAATACTTCACGCAAATGATGTTCATGTTCGCTCATACTTTTCGAGTAGACTAGTATGTCGTCAATGAACACTATTACCGACTTGTCCAACATAGGTTGGCACACTCGGTTCATAAGATCCATGAATGCCGCCGGTGCATTCGTAAGACCAAAGGGCATAACTACAAACTCATAATGCCCGTAACGCGTTCGAAAAGCCGTCTTCTCTATGTCTTCTTCACGGACCCGCATTTGGTGATAGCCGGACCGTAGGTCGATCTTAGAGAAATACGTTGCACCTTGAAGTTGATCAAATAAATCGTCAATCCTAGGTAATGGATAACGATTCTTGATCGTCACTTTATTCAACTCCCGGTAATCAATGCACATACGCATACTACCATCTTTCTTCTTCACAAATAACACCGGAGCGCCCCATGGCGAAGCACTCGGTCGAATAAAACCCTTCTCGAGCAACTCTTGGGTTTGATTTAACAACTCATGCATTTCCGTTGGTGCTAAACGATAAGGAGTTTTAGCAATGGGAGTAGCTCCCGGAACCAACTCAATACGAAACTCAACTTGTCTTTCCGCCGGAACACCCTGTAATTCGTCCGGAAAGACGTCTTCGAATTCACTAACAACCGGAATTTCACGAATAGGTGGTGGCTCATTGCGAGTATCAACAACATGAGCAAGGAAAGCCATGCCACCGGTAACAACAAAACGACGTGCCCGTGCAAAAGTGCATATCGGCACCGGTCTCCTTCGCTTATCACCATGAATAATTAACTCTCCCCCACTTAGGGTCTTCACACGAATAAACTTATCATGGCATGCAATATCGGCTCTATAACGATCGAGCCAATCCATACCAATGACAATATCAAAGTCGCCCAAGGTCATTGGAATAAGATCAATTTTAAAGGTTTCAGAACCAAAAACAACATCACAATTTTCACACACATCAACCACTAGCACAGTCTTGCCGTCCGCTATTTCGACTTCTATCGGACGACTTAGCTTAGCTAACGGTCTATTAAGTTTAGGTACAAATTTAGGAGACACAAACGACAAATTTGCACCGCTATCGAAAAGAATCCTTGCCGGATTAGAATTAACCATGTAAGTACCTGAGACAACTTCGTGCGATTGTTTGGCTTCATCATTGGTCATCAAATAGTTGTGACCCCTAGCCGTACCCGCCGCCTTCTCTAAACGCTTAACATTATCGTTGCGCAAATCGGGACACTCCGGCTTCTTATGCCCTTCTTTACCGCAATTAAAACAAGTGAACTTGTTTCCGGAAGATGGTTTTGGACAATCACGAGCCATATGACCCGCTTGCCCACAATTATAGCACGTAAAAGTAAAACCACCGGAAGCGCCCTTCCTCACGCTATTGACACTTTCGGAACTTTTCTTGTTCTTTTTGTTCGAAAAGTTTGAATAGCTCGAACCTTCACTTTTTCTCTTGCCAAAAGTAAAACCACTCTTTCTTAAGATGAGCGACTCGAAACCTTTGGCCATGTCAAACAACTCATCAAAGCTTTTCACTACGTTCACACTAATCTTATCTTGATAGTTGTCGTTCAAGGTTTGATAGAAATCTTCCTTCAACATTTTATCATTCCCGACGTACTCCGGGCAAAATTGGGTCTTGGACAAAAACACGGATTTGAGAGTGTTCAAATCCATCGACCCTTGCCTCAAGGAACGTAACTCGTCCTTAAGCCTAGTAAGATCGGCCGAAGTTCGGTATTCCTTGAAAAATTCGGACTTGAATTCATCCCAAGTGAATTCCATGCATTACTCTTCACCATAAACCTGGAGCTTTGCGTCCCACCACAACTTGGCATCGCCCCTCAACATACTACACCCGTACCTTGTCCTCTTATCGAGAGGACATTCACAAGTACGGAAGGCCCCCTCCATATCGGAGATCCAACGGGCGCTCTTAAGAGGATCTCTTTCACCATCAAAAGAGGGAGGTTGAGAGTCCTTGAAATTCTTATAGAAAAAGTCCCGTCTTCCCACATTATCTTCGCGAAGAACGGCCTTAACTTGCTCCCTTACCACATTGACTAATTGCTCGTCAATCGTATCTAGGAACATCTTCTTAACGTCCTCGAGAAAAGCTTCATGATGCCTTTTCAAAATGGCCTCAACCTTGGCCGTAAACTCGACTTCTTCACTAGTACCTCCGCCGTTGATATCATGCCCGTTTCTCATCTTCATTCTATAAGACGGAATAGATTAAACAACGAGACGAAAAGGATTTAACACATAAGTATATACATATACACCACACTACCCATCTTGCTCAACAATCGTCGTACATTGCTCGTTCGACACGATTTGCGCCCGTAACAATGGTAGCTAATCATTGTTATGCGAGCACGTCGCATTAACTTGCTAGTACAACATCCATCTCGCTCGATGCTCGCTAAACATACATAACAAATAGCACATGATTAGTTTACATAAACCTATGCACAAACCAATCCCGATCCGACCCAAAGTCCTACAAGTCCCGCATAAACGCGCACACAAAAAGTCTAAGTCTAGGCGCCTATCTCAAGTCACCTAAATCCCTTAGACCATGCTCTGATACCACTTGTAACAACCCAAACCAACACCCGACAATACCTTGTGAAAATACGAAATAAAAAAAAAAATTTCTGTTGCAGACCATCGGCGCACCGCGCCATATGTGAAATGTCCCGTTCTTATTGATTAAAAACGTTCCATATTAATTGATTTCGTTGCGAGGTTTTGACCTCTATATGAGACGTTTTTCAAAGACTGCATTCATTTTTAAAACAAACCATAACCTTTATTTCATAAGTAAAGGTTTAAAAAGCTTTACGTAGATTATCAAATAATGATAATCTAAAATATCCTGTTTACACACGACCATTACATAATGGTTTACAATACAAATATGTTACATCGAAATCAGTTTCTTGAATGCAGTTTTTACACAATATCATACAAACATGGACTCCAAATCTTGTCCTTATTTTAGTATGCAACAGCGGAAGCTCTTAATATTCACCTGAGAATAAACATGCTTTAAACGTCAACAAAAATGTTGGTGAGTTATAGGTTTAACCTATATATATCAAATCGTAACAATAGACCACAAGATTTCATATTTCAATACACATCCCATACATAGAGATAAAAATCATTCATATGGTGAACACCTGGTAACCGACAATAACAAGATGCATATATAAGAATATCCCCATCATTCCGGGACACCCTTCGGATATGATATAAATTTCGAAGTACTAAAGCATCCGGTACTTTGGATGGGGTTTGTTAGGCCCAATAGATCTATCTTTAGGATTCGCGTCAATTAGGGTGTCTGTTCCCTAATTCTTAGATTACCAGACTTAATAAAAAGGGGCATATTCGATTTCGATAATTCAACCATAGAATGTAGTTTCACGTACTTGTGTCTATTTTGTAAATCATTTATAAAACCTGCATGTATTCTCATCCCAAAAATATTAGATTTTAAAAGTGGGACTATAACTCACTTTCACAGATTTTTACTTCGTCGGGAAGTAAGACTTGGCCACTGTTGATTCACGAACCTATAACAATATATACATATATATTAAAGTATGTTCAAAATATATTTACAACACTTTTAATATATTTTGATGTTTTAAGTTTATTAAGTCAGCTGTCCTCGTTAGTAACCTATAACTAGTTGTCCACGGTTAGATGTACAGAAATAAATCGATAAATATTATCTTGAATCAATCCACGACCCAGTGTATACGTATCTCAGTATTGATCACAACTCAAACTATATATATTTTGGAATCAACCTCAACCCTGTATAGCTAACTCCAACATTCACATATAGAGTGTCTATGGTTGTTCCGAAATATATATAGATGTGTCGACATGATAGGTCGAAACATTGTATACGTGTCTATGGTATCTCAAGATTACATAATATACAATACAAGTTGATTAAGTTATGGTTGGAATAGATTTGTTACCAATTTTCACGTAGCTAAAATGAGAAAAATTATCCAATCTTGTTTTACCCATAACTTCTTCATTTTAAATCCGTTTTGAGTGAATCAAATTGCTATGGTTTCATATTGAACTCTATTTTATGAATCTAAACAGAAAAAGTATAGGTTTATAGTCGGAAAAATAAGTTACAAGTCGTTTTTGTAAAGGTAGTCATTTCAGTCGAAAGAACGACGTCTAGATGACCATTTTAGAAAACATACTTCCACTTTGAGTTTAACCATAATTTTTGGATATAGTTTCATGTTCATAATAAAAATAATTTTCTCAGAATAACAACTTTTAAATCAAAGTTTATCATAGTTTTTAATTAACTAACCCAAAACAGCCCGCGGTGTTACTACGACGGCGTAAACCCGGTTTTACGGTGTTTTTCGTGTTTCCAGGTTTTAAATCATTAAGTTAGCATATCATATAGATATAGAACATGTGTTTAGTTGATTTTAAAAGTCAAGTTAGAAGGATTAACTTTTGTTTGCGAACAAGTTTAGAATTAACTAAACTATGTTCTAGTGATTACAAGTTTAAACCTTCGAATAAGATAGCTTTATATGTATGAATCGAATGATGTTATGAACATCATTACTACCTTAATTTCCTTGGATAAACCTACTGGAAAAGAGAAAAATGGATCTAGCTTCAATGGATCCTTGGATGGCTCGAAGTTCTTGAAGCAGAATCATGACACGAAAACAAGTTCAAGTAAGATCATCACTTGAAATAAGATTGTTATAGTTATAGAAATTGAACCAAAGTTTGAATATGATTATTACCTTGTATTAGAATGATAACCTACTGTAAGAAACAAAGATTTCTTGAGGTTGGATGATCACCTTACAAGATTGGAAGTGAGCTAGCAAACTTAAAAGTATTCTTGATTTTATGAAACTAGAACTTTTGGAATTTATGAAGAACACTTAGAACTTGAAGATAGAACTTGAGAGAGATCAATTAGATGAAGAAAATTGAAGAATGAAAGTGTTTGTAGGTGTTTTTGGTCGTTGGTGTATGGATTAGATATAAAGGATATGTAATTTTGTTTTCATGTAAATAAGTCATGAATGATTACTCATATTTTTGTAATTTTATGAGATATTTCATGCTAGTTGCCAAATGATGGTTCCCACATGTGTTAGGTGACTCACATGGGCTGCTAAGAGCTGATCATTGGTGTAGTGACCCGAACTTTTCCATGTTTATATATATTAATTGAGATTGATATTTACATGATTAAATGTTTCCAACATATTAAGCAATCAAACTTGTTAAGACTTGATTAATTGAAATAGGTTTCATATAGACAATTGACTACCCAAGTTGACCGGTGATTCACGAACGTTAAAACTTGTAAAAACTATATGATGACATATATATGGTTATATATATAGTTAACATGATATTATGATAAGTAAACATATCATTAAGTATATTAACAATGAACTACATATGTAAAAACAAGACTACTAACTTAATGATTTTGAAACGAGACATATATGTAACGATTATCGTTGTAACGACATTTAATGTATATATATCATATTAAGAGATATTCGTACATCATAATATCATGATAATATAATAATTTAAAATCTCTTTTGATATTATAAACATTGGGTTAACAACATTTAACAAGATCGTTAACCTAAAGGTTTCAAAACAACATTTACATGTAACGACTAACGATGACTTAACGACTCAGTTAAAATGTATATACATGTAGTGTTTTAATATGTATTCATACACTTTTGAAAGACTTCAAGACACTTATCAAAATACTTCTACTTAACAAAAATGCTTACAATTACATCCTCGTTCAGTTTCATCAACAATTCTACTCGTATGCACCCGTATTCGTACTCGTACAATACACAGCTTTTAGATGTATGTACTATTGGTATATACACTCCAATGATCAGCTCTTAGCAGCCCATGTGAGTCACCTAACACATGTGGGAACCATCATTTGGCAACTAGCATGAAATATCTCATAAAATTACAAAAATATGAGTAATCATTCATGACTTATTTACATGAAAACAAAATAACATATCCTTTATATCTAATCCATACACCAACGACCAAAAACACCTACAAACACTTTCATTCTTCAATTTTCTTCATCTAATTGATCTCTCTCAAGTTCTATCTTCAAGTTCTAAGTGTTCTTCATAAATTCCAAAAGTTCTAGTTTCATAAAATCAAGAATACTTTCAAGTTTGCTAGCTCACTTCCAATCTTGTAAGGTGATCATCCAACCTCAAGAAATCTTTGTTTCTTACAGTAGGTTATCATTCTAATACAAGGTAATAATCATATTCAAACTTTGGTTCAATTTCTATAACTATAACAATCTTATTTTAAGTGATGATCTTACTTGAACTTGTTTTCGTGTCATGATTCTGCTTCAAGAACTTCGAGCCATCCAAGGATCCATTGAGATCTATTTTTCTCTTTTTCAGTAGGTTTATCCAAGGAACTTAAGGTAGTAATGATGTTCATAACATCATTTGATTCATACATATAAAGCTATCTTATTCGAAGGTTTAAACTTGTAATCACTAGAACATAGTTTAGTTAATTCTAAACTTGTTCGCAAACAAAAGTTAATCCTTGTAACTTGACTTTTAAAATAAACTAAACACATGTTCTATATCTATATGATATGCTAACTTAATGATTTAAAACCTGGAAACACGAAAAACACCGTAAAACCGGATTTACGCCGTCGTAGTAACACCGCGGGCTGTTTTGGGTTAGTTAATTAAAAACTATGATAAACTTTGATTTTAAAGTTGTTATTATGAGAAAATGATTTTTATTATGAACATGAAACTATATCCAAAAATTATGATTAAACTCAAAGTGGAAGTATGTTTTCTAAAATGGTCATCTAGACGTCGTTCTTTCGACTGAAATGACTACCTTTACAAAAATGACTTGTAACTTATTTTTCCGACTATAAACCTATACTTTTCTGTTTAGATTCATAAACTAGAGTTCAATATGAAACCATAGCAATTTGATTCACTCAAAACGGATTTAAAATGAAGAAGTTATGGGTAAAACAAGATTGGATAATTTTTCTCATTTTAGCTGCGTGAAAATTGGTAACAAATCTATTCCAACCATAACTTAATCAACTTGTATTGTATATTATGTAATCTTGAGATACCATAGACACGTATACAATATTTCGACCTATCATGTCGACACATCTATATATATTTCGGAACAACCATAGACACTCTATATGTGAATGTTGGAGTTAGCTATACAGGGTTGAGGTTGATTCAAAAATATATATAGTTTGAGTTGTGATCAATACTGAGATACGTATACACTGGGTCGTGGATTGATTCAAGATAATATTTATCGATTTATTTCTGTACATCTAACTGTGGACAACTAGTTGTAGGTTACTAACGAGGACAGCTGACTTAATAAACTTAAAACATCAAAATATATTAAAAGTGTTGTAAATATATTTTGAACATACTTTGATATATATGTATATATTGTTATAGGTTCGTGAATCAACCAGTGGCCAAGTCTTACTTCCCGACGAAGTAAAAATCTGTGAAAGTGAGTTATAGTCCCACTTTTAAAATCTAATATTTTTGGGATGAGAATACATGCAGGTTTTATAAATGATTTACAAAATAGACACAAGTACGTGAAACTACATTCTATGGTTGAATTATCGAAATCGAATATGCCCCTTTTTATTAAGTCTGGTAATCTAAGAATTAGGGAACAGACACCCTAATTGACGCGAATCCTAAAGATAGATCTATTGGGCCTAACAAACCCCATCCAAAGTACCGGATGCTTTAGTACTTCGAAATTTATATCATATCCGAAGGGTGTCCCAGAATGATGGGGATATTCTTATATATGCATCTTGTTAATGTCGGTTACCAGGTGTTCACCATATGAATGATTTTTGTCTCTATGTATGGGATGTGTATTGAAATATGAAATCTTGTGGTCTATTATTATGATTTGATATATATAGGTTAAACCTATAACTCACCAACATTTTTGTTGACGTTTTAAGCATGTTTATTCTCAGGTGATTATTAAGAGCTTCCGCTGTCGCATACTTAAATAAGGACGAGATTTGGAGTCCATGCTTGTATGATATTGTGTAAAAACTGCATTCAAGAAACTTATTTTGTTGTAACATATTTGTATTGTAAACCATTATGTAATGGTCGTGTGTAAACAGGATATTTTAGATTATCATTATTTGATAATCTACGTAAAGCTTTTTAAAACCTTTATCTATGAAATAAAGGTTATGGTTTGTTTTAAAAATGAATGCAGTCTTTGAAAAATGTCTCATATAGAGGTCAAAACCTCGCAACGAAATCAATTAATATGGAACGTTTTTAATCAATAAGAACGGGACATTTCAATTGGAGTGTATATACCAATAGTACATACATCTAAAAGCTGTATATTGTACGAGTACGAATACGGGTGCATACGAGTAGAATTGTTGATGAAACTGAACGAGGATGTAATTGTAAGCATTTTTGTTAAGTAGAAGTATTTTGATAAGTGTATTGAAGTCTTTCAAAAGTGTATAAATACATATTAAAACACTACATGTATATACATTTTAACTGAGTCGTTAAGTCATCGTTAGTCGTTACATGTAAGTGTTGTTTTGAAACCTTTAGGTTAACGATCTTGTTAAATGTTGTTAACCCAATGTTTATAATATCAAATGAGATTTTAAATTATTATATTATCATGATATTATCATGTATGATTATCTCTTAATATGATATATATACATTAAATGTCTTTACAACGATAATCGTTACATATATGTCTCGTTTAAAAATCATTAAGTTAGTAGTCTTGTTTTTACATATGTAGTTCATTGTTAATATACTTAATGATATTTTTTGTTATCATCGTATCATGTTAACTATATATATATCCATATATATGTCATCATATAGTTTTTACAAGTTTTAACGTTCGTGAATCACCGATCAACTTGGGTGGTCAATTGTCTATATGAAACATATTTCAATTAATCAAGTCTTAACAAGTTTGATTGCTTAACATGTTGGAAACATTTAATCATGTAAATATCAATCTCAATTAATATATATATAAACATGGAAAAGTTCGGGTCACTACAGTACCTACCCGTTAAATAAATTTCGTCCCGAAATTTTAAGCTGTTGAAGGTGTTGACGAATCTTCTGGAAATAGATGCGGGTATTTCTTCTTCATCTGATCTTCACGCTCCCAGGTGAACTCGGGTCCTCTACGAGCATTCCATCGAACCTTAACAATTGGTATCTTGTTTTGCTTAAGTCTTTTAACCTCACGATCCATTATTTCGACGGGTTCTTCGATGAATTGAAGTTTGTCGTTGATTTGGATTTCATCTAACGGAATAGTGAGATCTTCTTTAGCAAAACATTTCTTTAAATTCGAGACGTGGAAAGTGTTATGTACAGCCGCGAGTTTTTGAGGTAACTCTAGTCGGTAAGCTACTGGTCCGACACGATCAATAATCTTGAATGGTCCAATATACCTTGGATTTAATTTCCCTCGTTTACCAAATCGAACAACGCCTTTCCAAGGTGCAACTTTAAGCATGACCATCTCTCCAATTTCAAATTCTATATCTTTTCTTTTAATGTCAGCGTAGCTCTTTTGTCGACTTTGGGCGGTTTTCAACCGTTGTTGAATTTGGATGATCTTCTCGGTAGTTTCTTGTATAATCTCCGGACCCGTAATCTGTCTATCCCCCACTTCACTCCAACAAATCGGAGACCTGCACTTTCTACCATAAAGTGCTTCAAACGGCGCAATCTCAATGCTTGAATGGTAGCTGTTGTTGTAGGAAAATTCTGCTAACGGTAGATGTCGATCCCAACTGTTTCCGAAATCAATAACACATGCTCGTAGCATGTCTTCAAGCGTTTGTATCGTCCTTTCGCTCTGCCCATCAGTTTGTGGATGATAGGCAGTACTCATGTCTAGACGAGTTCCTAATGCTTGCTGTAATGTCTGCCAGAATCTTGAAATAAATCTGCCATCCCTATCAGAGATAATAGAGATTGGTATTCCATGTCTGGAGACGACTTCCTTCAAATACAGTCGTGCTAACTTCTCCATCTTGTCATCTTCTCTTATTGGTAGGAAGTGTGTTGATTTGGTGAGACGATCAACTATTACCCAAATAGTATCAAAACCACTTGCAGTCCTTGGCAATTTAGTGATGAAATCCATGGAAATGTTTTCCCATTTCCATTCTGGGATTTCGGGTTGTTGAAGTAGACCTGATGGTTTCTGATGCTCAGCTTTGACCTTAGAACACGTCAAACATTCTCCTACGTATTTAGCAACATCGGCTTTCATACCCGGCCACCAAAAATGTTTCTTGAGATCCTTGTACATCTTCCCCGTTCCAGGATGTATTGAGTATCTGGTTTTATGAGCTTCTCTAAGTACCATTTCTCTCATATCTCCAAATTTTGGTACCCAAATCCTTTCAGCCCTATACCGGGTTCCGTCTTCCCGAATATTAAGATGCTTCTCCGATCCTTTGGGTATTTCATCCTTTAAATTTCCCTCTTTTAAAACTCCTTGTTGCGCCTCCTTTATTTGAGTAGTAATGTTATTATGAATCATTATATTCATAGATTTTACTCGAATGGGTTCTCTGTCCTTCCTGCTCAAGGCATCGGCTACCACATTTGCCTTCCCCGGGTGGTAACGAATCTCAAAGTCGTAATCATTCAATAATTCAATCCACCTACGCTGCCTCATATTCAGTTGTTTCTGATTAAATATGTGTTGAAGACTTTTGTGGTCGGTATATATAATACTTTTGACCCCATATAAGTAGTGCCTCCAAGTCTTTAATGCAAAAACAACCGCGCCTAATTCCAAATCATGCGTCGTATAATTTTGTTCGTGAATCTTCAATTGTCTAGACGCATAAGCAATCACCTTCGTTCGTTGCATTAATACACAACCGAGACCTTGCTTTGATGCATCACAATAAATCACAAAATCATCATTCCCTTCAGGCAATGACAATATAGGTGCTGTAGTTAGCTTTTTCTTCAATAACTGAAACGCTTTCTCTTGTTCATCATTCCATTCAAATTTCTTCCCTTTATGCGTTAATGCAGTCAAGGGTTTTGCTATTCTGGAAAAGTCTTGGATGAACCTTCTGTAGTAACCAGCTAGTCCTAAAAACTGGCGTATGTGTTTCGGAGTTTTCGGGGTTTCCCACTTTTCAACAGTTTCTATCTTTGCCGGATCCACCTTAATACCTTCTTTGTTCACTATGTGACCGAGGAATTGAACTTCTTCCAACCAAAATGCACACTTTGAAAACTTAGCGTACAATTCTTCCTTCCTCAATACTTCTAACACCTTTCTCAAATGTTCACCGTGTTCTTGGTCATTCTTTGAGTAAATAAGTATGTCATCAATGAAAACAATGACAAACTTGTCAAGGTATGGTCCACACACTCGGTTCATAAGGTCCATGAACACAGCTGGTGCATTAGTTAAACCAAACGGCATGACCATAAACTCGTAATGACCGTAACGTGTTCTGAAAGCAGTCTTTGGAATATCATCTTCTTTCACCCGCATTTGATGATACCCGGAACGTAAGTCAATCTTTGAATAAACAGACGAGCCTTGTAGTTGATCAAATAAGTCGTCGATTCTCGGTAGTGGGTAGCGGTTCTTGATGGTAAGTTTGTTCAACTCTCGGTAGTCGATACACAACCTGAATGTACCATCTTTCTTCTTGACAAACAAAACAGGAGCTCCCCACGGTGATGTGCTTGGTCGAATGAAACCACGCTCTAAAAGTTCTTGTAATTGGCTTTGCAGTTCTTTCATCTCGCTGGGTGCGAGTCTGTAAGGAGCACGAGCTATTGGTGCAGCTCCTGGTACAAGATCTATTTGAAATTCAATGGATCGATGTGGGGGTAATCCCGGTAATTCTTTCGGAAATACATCGGGAAATTCTTTTGCAATGGGAACATCATTGATGCTCTTTTCTTCAGTTTGTACTTTCTCGACGTGTGCTAGAACAGCATAGCAACCTTTTCTTATTAGTTTTTGTGCCTTCAAATTACTAATAAGATGTAGCTTCGTGTTGCCCTTTTCTCCGTACACCATTAAGGGTTTTCCTTTTTCTCGTATAATGCGAATTGCATTTTTGTAACAAACGATCTCCGCTTTCACTTCTTTCAACCAGTCCATACCGATTATCACATCAAAACTCCCTAACTCTACTGGTATCAAATCAATCTTAAATGTTTCGCTAACCAGTTTAATTTCTCGATTCCGACATATATTATCTGCTGAAATTAATTTACCATTTGCTAATTCGAGTAAAAATTTACTATCCAAAGGCGTCAATGGACAACTTAATTTAGCACAAAAATCTCTACTCATATAGCTTCTATCCGCACCCGAATCAAATAAAACGTAAGCAGATTTATTGTCAATAAGAAACGTACCCGTAACAAGCTCCGGGTCTTCCTGTGCCTCTACCGCATTAATATTGAAAACTCTTCCACGGCCTTGTCCATTCGTGTTCTCTTGGTTCGGGCAATTTCTAATAATGTGGCCTGGTTTTCCACATTTATAACAAACTACATTGGCATAACTTGCTCCGCCATTACTCGTTCCGACACCATTTGTTCCTTTCGTTCTATTAACCCCTGGTCCGTAGACCTCACACTTCGCCGCGCTATGACCATTTCTTTTACACTTGTTGCAAAATTTGGTGCAGAACCCCGAGTGATTGTTTTCACACCTTTGGCATAGCTGCTTCTGATTGTTGTTGTTGTTGCGGTTATTATTGTTGTTGGGATGATTGTTGTAGTTGCTGTTGTTGTTGTTGTTGTTGTTGTTGGGCCGTTTGTTGTAGTTGCGATTGATGTTGCGATTGTTGGGATAATTGTTGCGATTATTGTTGTAATTGCTGTTGTTGTTGTATTGGTGATTCTTATCACCGTTTTCCTCCCACTTTCTTTTGACTTGCTTCACATTGGCCTCTTCAGCAGTCTGTTCTTTAATTCTTTCTTCAATCTGGTTCACTAGTTTGTGAGCCATTCTACATGCCTGTTGTATGGAGGCGGGCTCGTGTGAACTTATATCTTCTTGGATTCTTTCCGGTAATCCTTTCACAAACGCGTCGATCTTCTCTTCCTCATCTTCGAATGCTCCCGGACACAATAGGCACAATTCTGTGAATCGTCTTTCGTACGTGGTAATATCAAATCTTTGGGTTCGTAACCCTCTAAGTTCTGTCTTGAGCTTATTGACCTCGGTTCTGGGACGGTACTTCTCGTTCATCAAGTGCTTGAATGCTGACCACGGTAGTGCGTACACATCATCTTGTCCCACTTGCTCTAGATAGGTATTCCACCATGTTAACGCAGAACCTGTGAAGGTATGCGTAGCGTACTTCACTTTGTCCTCTTCAGTACACTTACTTATGGCAAACACCGATTCAACCTTCTCGGTCCACCGTTTCAATCCGATCGGTCCTTCGGTTCCATCAAATTCCAAAGGTTTGCAGGCAGTGAATTCTTTGTAGGTGCATCCTACACGATTTCCTGTACTGCTAGATCCAAGGTTATTTTTGGTATGTAGCGCAGCCTGTACTGCGGCTATGTTTGAAGCTAGAAAAGTACGGAATTCCTCTTCATTAATATTCACGGTGTGTCGAGTAGTCGGTGCCATTTCCTTCAAAATAGTTAAATGGAACAAGTTAATCATACAGAATATTAAGAGTAGTTAATAGTATTTCGTAGCATAATATGAACTCATTTATAAAAGCTTTTTCTTCATATTAGCGTTTTATAAGTTTAAATTCGGGTAGTACCTACCCGTTAAGTTCATACTTAGTAGCTAATATACAATTCAACTACTACAATTCTATATGAAAAACTGATTGTAATAATATTTCGCGTTCAAACTTTTATACAATATTTTACAAACTTACAATACCGCTTATTTTACATAAAGCATGAAATATAGCACACAATAACTTTGATACAAGATAGTTGTGAAGACAATTCTAGCTAGTACACAAGTCGTTCGGCAAAGGCAATAAAGACACGTAATTCATACGTCCATAAACAAGTCATGCATTCTGGTTTTACTAGGACTACTTCCCATCCTTGGTCTTGTGCAACATAACCGTTATGGCCGTTGATAAGACAGCGTGTTGTAACGTCATCAAAGGGACGAGGGTTACGTAATGTCCAACAGTCCCGTAATAATCTAAAAACCTCATTTCTTACCCCAATTACCGACTCCGTCACTTGTGGAAACGTTTTGTTTAATAGTTGTAGCCCGATGTTCTTGTTCTCACTTTGGTGAGAAGCGAACATTACTAATCCGTAAGCATAACATGCTTCTTTATGTTGCATGTTAGCAGCTTTTTCTAAATCACGAAGTCCAATATTCGGATATATTGAGTCAAAATAATTTCTTAACCCGTTGCGTAAAATAGCATTTGGGTTCCCCGCAATATATGCGTCAAAGTAAACACATCGTAACTTATGGGTTTCCCAATGTGATATCCCCCATCTTTCAAACGAAAGTCTCTTATAAACCAAGACATTCTTGGAACGTTCTTCGAATGTCTTACAAACTGATCTCGCCTTAAATAGTTGTGCCGAAGAATTCTGGCCGACTCTAGACAAGATTTCATCAATCATGTCTCCGGGTAGGTCTCTTAAAATATTGGGTTGTCTATCCATTTTGTGTTTTTAAACTGTAAAATAGACAAGAGTTAGTTTCATAAAAAAAATACTTATTAATACAAGCAATTTTTACATATATCATAAAGCATAAGAACACTATATTACATATATTACACCACACGATTACAACTATCTTATTCCGACTCGCTCGTTTCTTCTTCTTCGGTTTTGGTTCGTTTTGCCAAGTTTCTAGGGATATATGATGTTCCCCTAATACGAGCCGTCGTTGTCCACATTGGTTTAGAAAAACCTGGTGGTTTAGAGGTTCCCGGGTCATTGTTACAACTTAAGGACTTCGGGGGTTGACGATACATATAAAGTTCATCGGGGTTGGAATTAGATTTCTCTATTTTTATGCCCTTTCCCTTATTATTTTCTTTTGCCTTTTTAAATTCAGTTGGGGTAATTTCTATAACATCATCGGAATTCTCGTCGGAATCCGATTCATCGGAGAATTGGTAATCCTCCCAATATTTTGCTTCCTTGGCGGAAACACCATTGACCATAATTAACTTTGGTCGGTTGGTTGAGGATTTTCTTTTACTTAACCGTTTTATTATTTCCCCCACCGGTTCTATTTCTTCATCCGGTTCCGATTCTTCTTCCGGTTCCGATTCTTCTTCCGGTTCCGACTCTTCTTCCGGTTCCTCTTCGGGAACTTGTGTATCAGTCCACAAATTATTCCAATTTATATTTGACTCTTCATTATTATTAGGTGAGTCAATGGGACTTGTTCTAGAGGTAGACATCTATCACATAATATCAAACACGTTAAGAGATTAATATATCACATAATATTCATATGTTAAAAATATATAGTTTCCAACAAAAATGTTAAGCAATCATTTTTAAAGAAAACACGGTCGAAGTCCAGACTCACTAATGCATCCTAACAAACTCGATAAGACACACTAATGCAAATTTTCTGGTTCTCTAAGACCAACGCTCTGATACCAACTGAAATGTCCCGTTCTTATTGATTAAAAACGTTCCATATTAATTGATTTCGTTGCGAGGTTTTGACCTCTATATGAGACGTTTTTCAAAGACTGCATTCATTTTTAAAACAAACCATAACCTTTATTTCATAAATAAAGGTTTAAAAAGCTTTACGTAGATTATCAAATAATGATAATCTAAAATATCCTGTTTACACACGACCATTACATAATGGTTTACAATACAAATATGTTACATCGAAATCAGTTTCTTGAATGCAGTTTTTACACAATATCATACAAAAATGGACTCCAAATCTTGTCCTTATTTTAGTATGCAACAGCGGAAGCTCTTAATATTCACCTGAGAATAAACATGCTTTAAACGTCAACAAAAATGTTGGTGAGTTATAGGTTTAACCTATATATATCAAATCGTAACAATAGACCACAAGATTTCATATTTCAATACACATCCCATACATAGAGATAAAAATCATTCATATGGTGAACACCTGGTAACCGACAATAACAAGATGCATATATAAGAATATCCCCATCATTCCGGGACACCCTTCGGATATGATATAAATTTCGAAGTACTAAAGCATCCGGTACTTTGGATGGGGTTTGTTAGGCCCAATAGATCTATCTTTAGGATTCGCGTCAATTAGGGTGTCTGTTCCCTAATTCTTAGATTACCAGACTTAATAAAAAGGGGCATATTCGATTTCGATAATTCAACCATAGAATGTAGTTTCACGTACTTGTGTCTATTTTGTAAATCATTTATAAAACCTGCATGTATTCTCATCCCAAAAATATTAGATTTTAAAAGTGGGACTATAACTCACTTTCACAGATTTTTACTTCGTCGGGAAGTAAGACTTGGCCACTGTTGATTCACGAACCTATAACAATATATACATATATATTAAAGTATGTTCAAAATATATTTACAACACTTTTAATATATTTTGATGTTTTAAGTTTATTAAGTCAGCTGTCCTCGTTAGTAACCTATAACTAGTTGTCCACAGTTAGATGTACAGAAATAAATCGATAAATATTATCTTGAATCAATCCACGACCCAGTGTATACGTATCTCAGTATTGATCACAACTCAAACTATATATATTTTGGAATCAACCTCAACCCTGTATAGCTAACTCCAACATTCACATATAGAGTGTCTATGGTTGTTCCGAAATATATATAGATGTGTCGACATGATAGGTCGAAACATTGTATACGTGTCTATGGTATCTCAAGATTACATAATATACAATACAAGTTGATTAAGTTATGGTTGGAATAGATTTGTTACCAATTTTCACGTAGCTAAAATGAGAAAAATTATCCAATCTTGTTTTACCCATAACTTCTTCATTTTAAATCCGTTTTGAGTGAATCAAATTGCTATGATTTCATATTGAACTCTATTTTATGAATCTAAACAGAAAAAGTATAGGTTTATAGTCGGAAAAATAAGTTACAAGTCGTTTTTGTAAAGGTAGTCATTTCAGTCGAAAGAACGACGTCTAGATGACCATTTTAGAAAACATACTTCCACTTTGAGTTTAACCATAATTTTTGGATATAGTTTCATGTTCATAATAAAAATCATTTTCTCAGAATAACAACTTTTAAATCAAAGTTTATCATAGTTTTTAATTAACTAACCCAAAACAGCCCGCGGTGTTACTACGACGGCGTAAATCCGGTTTTACGGTGTTTTTCGTGTTTCCAGGTTTTAAATCATTAAGTTAGCATATCATATAGATATAGAACATGTGTTTAGTTGATTTTAAAAGTCAAGTTAGAAGGATTAACTTTTGTTTGCGAACAAGTTTAGAATTAACTAAACTATGTTCTAGTGATTACAAGTTTAAACCTTCGAATAAGATAGCTTTATATGTATGAATCGAATGATGTTATGAACATCATTACTACCTTAATTTCCTTGGATAAACCTACTGGAAAAGAGAAAAATGGATCTAGCTTCAATGGATCCTTGGATGGCTCGAAGTTCTTGAAGCAGAATCATGACACGAAAATAAGTTCAAGTAAGATCATCACTTGAAATAAGATTGTTATAGTTATAGAAATTGAACCAAAGTTTGAATATGATTATTACCTTGTATTAGAATGATAACCTACTGTAAGAAACAAAGATTTCTTGAGGTTGGATGATCACCTTACAAGATTGGAAGTGAGCTAGCAAACTTGAAAGTATTCTTGATTTTATGAAACTAGAACTTTTGGAATTTATGAAGAACACTTAGAACTTGAAGATAGAACTTGAGAGAGATCAATTAGATGAAGAAAATTGAAGAATGAAAGTGTTTGTAGGTGTTTTTGGTCGTTGGTGTATGGATTAGATATAAAGGATATGTAATTTTGTTTTCATGTAAATAAGTCATGAATGATTACTCATATTTTTGTAATTTTATGAGATATTTCATGCTAGTTGCCAAATGATGGTTCCCACATGTGTTAGGTGACTCACATGGGCTGCTAAGAGCTGATCATTGGAGTGTATATACCAATAGTACATACATCTAAAAGCTGTGTATTGTACGAGTACGAATACGGGTGCATACGAGTAGAATTGTTGATGAAACTGAACGAGGATGTAATTGTAAGCATTTTTGTTAAGTAGAAGTATTTTGATAAGTGTATTGAAGTCTTTCAAAAGTGTATAAATACATATTAAAACACTACATGTATATACATTTTAACTGAGTCGTTAAGTCATCGTTAGTCGTTACATGTAAGTGTTGTTTTGAAACCTTTAGGTTAACGATCTTGTTAAATGTTGTTAACCCAATGTTTATAATATCAAATGAGATTTTAAATTATTATATTATCATGATATTATCATGTATAAATATCTCTTAATATGATATATATACATTAAATGTCTTTACAACGATAATCGTTACATATATGTCTCGTTTAAAAATCATTAAGTTAGTAGTCTTGTTTTTACATATGTAGTTCATTGTTAATATACTTTATGATATGTTTTCTTATCATAGTATCATGTTAACTATATATATATCCATATATATATGTCATCATATAGTTTTTACAAGTTTTAACGTTCGTGCATCACCGATCAACTTGGGTGGTCAATTGTCTATATGAAACATATTTCAATTAATCAAGTCTTAACAAGTTTGATTGCTTAACATGTTGGAAACATTTAATCATGTAAATATCAATCTCAATTAATATATATAAACATGGAAAAGTTCGGGTCACTACAGTTGATTCTCTGCCATTTTGCCTAAGCCTTTGTAATTTCCACTTGTGATCTTGCCCGAGGGATTTTTACATCGCGCAAAGGTGAATTATGCTAATTAACAATCAAGACCGGGTCGGGGTGGTTGATCACTTGATAGTTAAAGTGAAAGACGATCATCGGGGCCCAAAATAATCATCAAACATCCCATCCTCCATTATAATCTTATTGCACTCAATCCGCAATTAAGTAACATTATTAATTAAGGATTGATCAAGTATGTGATAGGGTTTTGATGAACAAATATAATGGTTTCTCGAAGATAAATAAGCCATTGAGTAATGAAGTTGCTGGTAAGTTTACTGCTAAGGTGGTGGAATATAAACTATCTCCGGTAACGATGATGAATGGGTAATTGTTATAATAAGGCTTATTCGAATGAAAAATTGAAGTTGATTTGCTGAAGCTGTGACAAAATTGATGAATTTGAAAAGGAATTTGCAAAGTTATTTTCGGTAATAACAACGCCAAAGGAGTTAGCACAGACATGTTTTAAACGTTTACTCAGGTTTCGAGTGTTTTCAGGTACATAACTATATGCATAAATCTTTCCTTCCGTAGTTGAAGTGCGGTTGGTTCATCCTCTCGATTGAGGTGTTTTCAAGAATCATGTAAGGTTTGAACGCAGATTGTAATCGTCAGGATACAAATGAGGTTTAAGATGAAATCAAGTGGCAAACTTGAACGAATGTTTAACTGTAGAAGGTGTAACATATTAACAATATTTTAAATCAAAATGTGTTATAATTAATATTTCCTACTCTTTTAATACGTTTTAATTGTCTAATGATAGTAGTCCAATGTTAGTAGTCCAATAGTTCAACCAAGACTAGTATATTATAAGAAAATAGTCATAACTGATATAGGAACAGTTAGCTAGGATTTGGTTAGTATAGGTTTAAAGTTTTACGTAGTTAATTAATTGGTTACTAATCAATTTTATTTTGTTCATTATTTTCTTCATTATGCCACTTGTCAAATCTTGACTTGGATTCAGATTGGTCAAAATCTGAATATGAAAATTGAATTTGAATGAAAATAGTTGTTCATTAGTGAACGGATACGTATATCTGTGGTTGTATGTAGTGAAAGGACCCGTTCATATACATTATAAACGATTCACAATAGTTTATTACATTGCGAGGTATTTGACCTCTATATGATACATTTTACAAACATTGCATTCGTTTTTAAAAGACAATCTTTCTTTACATCGAAAATTGACAGGCATGCATACCATTTCATAATATCCACTATCCAACTATAAATTGATTTAATAATAATCTTTGATGAACTCAATGACTCGAATGCAACGTTCTTCGAAATATGCTATGAAAGACTCCAAGTAATATCTTTAAAATGAGCAAATGCACAGCGGAAGATTTCTTTAACACCTGAGAATAAACATGCTTTAAAGTGTCAACCAAAAGGTTGGTGAGTTCATTAGTTTATCATAATCATTTATTTCCATCATTTTAATAGACCACAAGAATTTCATTTTCAGTTCTCATAAATATACGTCCCATGCATAGAGACAAAAATAATCATTCATATGGTGAACACCTGGTAACCGACATTAACTAGATACATATAAGAATATCCCCATCATTCCGGGATCCTCCTTCGGACATGATATAAATTTCGAAGTACTAAAGCATCCGGTACTTTGGATGGGGCTTGTTGGGCCCAATAGATCTATCTTTAGGATTCGCGTCAATTAGGGTGTATGTTCCCTAATTCTTAGATTACCAGACTTAATAAAAAGGGGCATATTCGATTTCGATAATTCAACCATATAATGTAGTTTCGATTACTTGGGTCTATTTCGTAAAACATTTATAAAAATTGCGCATGTATTCTCAGCCCAAAAAATATAAAGGGTAAAAAGGTAAATGAAACTCACCATACTGTATTTCGTAGTAAAAATACATATAACGTCATTGAACAAGTGCAAGGTTGGCCTCGGATTCACGAACCTAAATTAATTATATATATTTATGTGTTGGTCAATATTTGTCTAACAAATTAGGTCAAGTCATAGTGTACCACAATCCTAATGCTCGAGACTAATATGCAAAAGTCAACAAAAGTAAATTTGACTCAAAATAATTTCCAAAAATCTATACATGATTAATATATAGTTTAAATATCGTCGTTTTATATTTTTAAATATTTTTAAAAGATTTATTAGAGTAAATAATATAATTTATTTATTAATAAATAAAATTTTATATTAAATTTATATAATAAAATATACTTTTATATATATTTAAGTAATAAAATTTATAGGGTTCATTTAATATCATAAAGATAATATGATAGGTATTATTAAAGTAAGTTATTACACGTAGTAAAATATGTTTGTATCACATATTTATTTGATAAAATAATATCTATAATGATAGTAAGTAAAAGTTGTATTATTT
This sequence comes from Rutidosis leptorrhynchoides, assembly GCF_046630445.1. NCBI lineage: Eukaryota > Viridiplantae > Streptophyta > Magnoliopsida > Asterales > Asteraceae > Rutidosis > Rutidosis leptorrhynchoides. The sequence goes on from NC_092340.1 coordinate 210,426,946, forward strand.
TGTAATAATAATTATTATTATAAAAATATCAATATTTATAATTACTAAGATGATATTATGATAAAACGATAATTCTAATTATGATAACTTTAATATTTATGATAATTTTTAATATTATCTTTAAAATAATAATTCTATTTAAAATAATAATAATAATGATATTTTATAGTAACAATGACATTTCTATTAAAATGATAATTTTTGTTAAAATGATAGTTTTAATACTAACGATACTTTTAATAATAATAGTAATGATAAAAATAATAAGAACGATAATTTTATCTAAATCAATATCTTATAATATTTTAATTTCATCATGAAACTCTTACCCATTATTTCTTAATCATTTCGTTTAATAGCTTTTAATCGTCTTTTATATCGTGTTCATAATAATGATAATAATAGTAATCAAAATAATTAGGTGTTACAAATATTTGTTTTAATTACACTAATATTAATAATGATAGTTACTATAACATTATTAACGATAATACTGATAATTATCTTAATGATAATATAGTAATAATAATAATAACAATAACAATAACTATTTTTAAATAATGATATATATTAATAATGATAATAATAATAATAATAATACCAATAATAATAATAATAATAATTGGATAATAATAATAAAACTAATTATAACTTTAACGATAATAACGATAGTAATAAAAAAAAAATAACAATTTTTAATGATAAATCCCTTTTATTGATAAAGATAATAATAATGATAATAATAAGATAAAACTAGAACGACGATAAAAACGACGATAATAATAATCATTTTTAATAAAAATATCGAAAGTTCAATTGATTATAACTTCTAATCCGTTCATCGAAACTATTCGATATCTAAAGGAAAAGTTCTTAATTTTTCGCTAGCTTTCTAAGGACATGCATATCTTATACCTTATCTCAACCGCAAGTGTAACTAATTCAAGATTCAACCTAACCTGTCTAAGGGCAATATCAAAAGTACAAGCATGCATAATCCTAAATACTCGAGCACTAGTCAGGGATACACTATTAGTATGTAAAAGTTAAATTATGAGTACTCACGTATCAATATTGAGATTCAATATTGCAGGAAAGGTACGTAGACGCAACGAAAATGATAAACACTATATTGACCTCACGAGCATACCCATGAACCATACTCAATCACCTCCATAGCTATAACCCATAATTTCCTTAATCCTATCCCACTCAAAAAACAATTTCGAAATCACTCGGACAGCACTCCGTCGTAATATTTTATGTATACTAATAATATCTTGAAATAATACGGAGTAAATATATATATATGTAAATCGATTGAGAGAGTTTAGAGAAAAATATTTTCAAGTTTCTATGAAATAATGAAACCTATTGATTTCTATTTATAATAAATTTTTGAATTATTAAGGTGAATTATTAAAGTATGAATTATTAAAGTGAATTATTAAAGTATGAATTATTAAAGTGAATTATTAAAGTATGAATTATTAAAGTGAATTATTAAAGTATGAATTATTAAAGTGAATTATTAAAGTTAAAGTAAAGTAAAAATAAAGTAAAGGTAAAGTTTAAGTATAGTAAAAGTATAAAACTACATAATACGTATAATACGCGTATAAATATATATAATATTAATTTAAATCATTATATATATTTAATAAAATAAAATATAAATTTCGTTATCTTTATCATACTAGTTAAGTAATGAGTTGTCAAAATTGGTTCTAGATATTTATAAAAGTTATATACGTTTTAATAATAAAGTTCTTTTTAAACTGAAAACGTTTTTGTACGTTTGAAACTAAATAGATCAATCGAGTCTTTATGAGATTCAATCTTCCACTATCCTTTGTCTAGTTCTCAATGATTAACAATTTGTTCTTATTTATAAATCACTTTACCATTTTTCGAATATTGTTAAAATAGAAAGATTTCTCAAATCAACGTGGGCCTTTCAACAGAGACTTGTAATCATAATTCAATATATCTGATAATTCAATCATTTGATCTTATCTTCTAATTTCATTGATAAACATTTTGAAACAGATACAATCATATAAAGTATTTAATCTAATATTTTGTTTACGTTTCAAGTTATAATATATATACACATATACATATATAATCATATTCGTTTAATGGTTCGTGAATCGTTGGAACTTGGTCGAGGTTGAATGAATGTATGAACATAGTTTAAAATTCTTGAAATTTAACTTACCAAATATTGCTTATCGTGTCGGAAACATATAAAGATTAAAGTTTAAACTTGGTTGGAAATTTCCGGGTTGTCACAGTACCTACCCGTTAAAGAAATTTCGTCCCGAAATTTGAGTGGAAAGGTCGTGAATGATAATAAGTATGTTTTCATGATGCATACGGGCTGAAAATTAGAGTTTTATTATCAGCGAATAATTTGGATAAACAATCCATTTATATGAAGAGTACGAATGAAGCTAACATAGAAGAGTGAAATGAGTAAGTGTAGATTCATCTTATCATTTGACGTAGATATGATTGATTCCCAGATTTCAAGGGATTTGAAGAAAATCTTCTTAATAAGATTTGACTCTCCGGTAATCAAGGAAATTAGGATCCGCTTTAAATGCGATCGTCCATTTTAATTGTTCTGTCGGAGATTTTCTTATAAATTCATCTCCTTCGTTTCCTTACAACTCACACCTTCTGTTGATGCATTTTATGCAAGTCCCTAGACATCTACCCACGTCCATTACAGGTACAACAGTTTACAGGTCACCATGATTGCTCGTTATTATAATATCCGTGTTTGTATGTGGTTACAGGAACTGTAGGAACGAGATTTAGATGTTTGACTATGTTAGACTTAGTCAGACATACGAGTGAAGCCTCACTAGTACGGCTGACAGGCTCATACGCATGGTTGATGCTGAGCTAAGTCACAATTACAACCTAAATAAGAAGACACGAGTGAGTGATCACCCGTACGGCTGATGAAGCCAACTCGTACGTGTGATGAATGAATCGTATGGGTGAGTCAACAGCAGGGGTATATAAAGTCTTATGTTCTTCATTTTAGGTTAAGCCTCTCATTTGTTACACACACTCAGATCTAGTGAGCTCCTCCAATTCTCTCTCAGTCCAAATCACCCAGGTGGTGAATAATAGCTCTAGGTGTTGATCTAATCACACTTGATTTAGCTGTGGTTTGACTAAATTAATCAAAAAAAAAACTTAACCTATTCACTAGAGGATTTGATTCACTTATTCCGCCATTGTGTGAGTTAAATCTGTTGATTTCTAAGTTCCTAGTCATGTTTCATCACCTTCTATTCTTTCCCCCTCAACTCATATTTTAAAGGATTCATCAATATGCTCCATCCAGTTCTGATTCTCGATATACTTCTAACTTTCATATCGGTCATTCTTCTTTTTCATCTACCGCCGGAAGAATCTATTTACTTCTACTATACTCTTGGGTTTATAGTGTTTCTAGTTCTCCCGTGTGAAACAACCCAACCCGTATTCCATACGATAAATTTTTTTTTTTTTATACAACACATTTACGCGCCAATTAAATATGTAAACCATTCCACAAGATCCACTTAAACGTACAACAATTTAAATGTTTACAAAAGGCACGAAGGCCATTAATCAAATTCAATACAAGTTTGACCCACTACAATTGATAGTTTATAATCCAAACGACACTCGAGCATGGTTTGGGACTAAACTACCCAAAACATTAGGCCAACTTCCAAGCTTCAACAAAACGTCATCAAGGGCCACTTAATGCCCGATAACCCCTTTGCCCTTATCCGTACCTGCGACTAAAAAGATAAACAACGAGAGGGGTAAGCTAACGCTTAGTGAATGCAATAATTATACACGTACATATATAATATACTTACTTGCAAACACTTAAACACATACCGCATACATGCTATCAACACAATTAGCTTATCATCTCAATTATAAACTATAAACTTCCAATATCACAAGCTAGCAATGCAATAGCATATATACAAACCGTACAATATAATATGCTTACACTACAACACAATAACCATGGTTAACCAATCGTACAAGGGATGGTACTCGAATTTCCCATTGGTGTTCATAACATCCATTAGTGTACTTAGCACCTCGTATCACTAACCCCCGGGTGGCATCTTAACACCTCGATACTTCACCCTCGGGTGGCGTCTTAACACCTCGACACTTCACCCTTTAACATGGAGTGGTTTCTTAACACCTCGACACTTCACTCCTAGGTGGCATCTTAACACCTCGATGCTTCACCTCGAGTGGCATCTTAACACCTCGATGCTTCACTCGTCACGTGAAACGTGGTGTCTTAACACCTCGACACTTCACATCTCACGCTACCACAAATAAATATATTATATACCTACGCATATAATTATTCCACTCACCTTAACACTTCGGTGGTGATTTAAATGCTTCCGAAGGCTTCAAAGCAAAGTACCTAATTACATAAGTACACATTCGATTACACAACTAGTGGAATTAACCACATTACACTTACTTGAGCATTTAATGACCCAATTCGCATTAAATGACTCAACCATACCAAAACCGCCCTTAAATGGCCAAGACCCGACTTTAATCACTAAAGCTAGTAAATTAGGTCTACTAACATCAACTAACACAAACTTAGGTTAATTCATACCCATTTCACCCAAACTAGGTCAACTAGCCCATTTTGGATCCATTTAACACTTTCACTACCAAACTTGTCAAACATGACCCAAATAACATCTCTTTCAACTTTAACAAGCGTGTTAGTGACTAAAAACGCCATTTAACATTTATAACCCCAAATCATAAGACCAAACCCTAGGTTATGGCCATTTGGATTTTCTTTCCTCAACACAACCCAAGTTCGCCCATTTTAACCCCAAATGGGTCACGTAAGTTCCAAATGAACAAAACCCTAGCGTAAACTAATTAAAACTCAAAACTTAGAGTTAGAACTTACCGTGACTATCAACGCGTAGCTAGAGATACAAGGAACAACTTTAATTCTTGCTCCAAAGATCAACCCTCAATCCTTCACTCTCAAATCTTGCTTTTAATTCAATTGGGTTTTAAGTTTTGGGAGAGAAATTGGAAAGAAAAGAAATAAATGAAATGGATGAGTGGTTGGGATTTAATGCTCCCATCTGATTTATACGCGAAATTACCAATTTGCCCCTTGAAGTCATTCATTTGAGCTAAAATCGGAGTCAGAACTGCAGAGTTGTCGCGGCGCGGCGCTATATGTCGCGGCGCGACATTACGAAGGAAAAACAACCTCTCTTAACCCACTTTCTGAACCTGGTTCGCTTGAAATGCCGCGGCGCGGACCCCTTTGTCGCGGCGCGACACATAAGGGGAAAATCGACCCTTCTTAATCCAATTGCTGATCTGGATTTGCTTTATATGCCGCGGCGCGGCCCAATGTGTCGCGGCGCGGCATTGGCCGTCACCTGAACTGAAATGTCCCGTTCTTATTGATTAAAAACGTTCCATACTAATTGATTTCGTTGCGAGGTTTTGACCTCTATATGAGACGTTTTTCAAAGACTGCATTCATTTTAAAACAAACCATAACCTTTATTTCATCAATAAAGGTTTAAAAAGCTTTACGTAGATTATCAAATAATGATAATCTAAAATATCCTGTTTATACACGACCATTACATAATGGTTTACAATACAAATATGTTACAACAAAATAAGTTTCTTGAATGCAGTTTTTACACAATATCATACAAGCATGGACTCCAAATCTCGTCCTTATTTAAGTATGTGACAGCGGAAGCTCTTAATAATCACCTGAGAATAAACATGCTTAAAACGTCAACAAAAATGTTGGTGAGTTATAGGTTTAACCTATATATATCAAATCATAATAATAGACCACAAGATTTCATATTTCAATACACATCCCATACATAGAGATAAAAATCATTCATATGGTGAACACCTGGTAACCGACATTAACAAGATGCATATATAAGAATATCCCCATCATTCCGGGACACCCTTCGGATATGATATAAATTTCGAAGTACTAAAGCATCCGGTACTTTGGATGGGGTTTGTTAGGCCCAATAGATCTATCTTTAGGATTCGCGTCAATTAGGGTGTCTGTTCCCTAATTCTTAGATTACCAGACTTAATAAAAAGGGGCATATTCGATTTCGATAATTCAACCATAGAATGTAGTTTCAAGTACTTGTGTCTATTTTGTAAATCATTTATAAAACTTGCATGTATTCTCATCCCAAAAATATTAGATTTTAAAAGTGGGACTATAACTCACTTTCACAGATTTTTACTTCGTCGGGAAGTAAGACTTGGCCACTGGTTGATTCACGAACCTATAACAATATATACATATATATCAAAGTATGTTTAAAATATATTTACAACACTTTTAATATATTTTGATGTTTTAAGTTTCTTAAGTCAGCTGTCCTCGTTAGTAACCTACAACTAGTTGTCCACAGTTAGATGTACAGAAATAAATCGATAAATATTATCTTGAATCAATCCACGACCCAGTGTATACGTATCTCAGTATTGATCACAACTCAAACTATATATATTTTGGAATCAACCTCAACCCTGTATAGCTAACTCCAACATTCACATATAGAGTGTCTATGGTTGTTCCGAAATATATATAGATGTGTCGACATGATAGGTCGAAACATTGTATACGTGTCTATGGTATCTCAAGATTACATAATATACAATACAAGTTGATTAAGTTATGGTTGGAATAGATTTGTTACCAATTTTCACGTAGCTAAAATGAGAAAAATTATCCAATCTTGTTTTACCCATAACTTCTTCATTTTAAATCCGTTTTGAGTGAATCAAATTGCTATGGTTTCATATTGAACTCTATTTTATGAATCTAAACAGAAAAAGTATAGGTTTATAGTCGGAAAAATAAGTTACAAGTCATTTTTGTGAAGGTAGTCATTTCAGTCGAAAGAACGACGTCTAGATGACCATTTTAGAAAACATACTTCCACTTTGAGTTTAACCATAATTTTTGGATATAGTTTCATGTTCATAATAAAAATCATTTTCTCAGAATAACAACTTTTAAATCAAAGTTTATCATAGTTTTTAATTAACTAACCCAAAACAGCCCGCGGTGTTACTACGACGGCGTAAATCCGGTTTTACGGTGTTTTTCGTGTTTTCAGGTTTTAAATCATTAAGTTAGCATGTCATATAGATATAGAACATGTGTTTAGTTGATTTTAAAAGTCAAGTTAGAAGGATTAACTTTTGTTTGCGAACAAGTTTAGAATTAACTAAACTATGTTCTAGTGATTACAAGTTTAAACCTTCGAATAAGATAGCTTTATATGTATGAATCGAATGATGTTATGAACATCATTACTACCTTAAGTTCCTTGGATGAACCTACTGGAAAATAGAAAAATGGATCTAGCTTCAATGGATCCTTGGATGGCTCAAAGTTCTTGAAGCAAAATCATGACACGAAAACAAGTTCAAGTAAGATCATCACTTGAAATAAGATTGTTATAGTTATAGAAATTGAACCAAAGTTTGAATATGATTATTACCTTGTATTAGAATGATAACCTACTGTAAGAAACAAAGATTTCTTGAGGTTGGATGATCACCTTACAAGATTGGAAGTGAGCTAGCAAACTTGAAAGTATTCTTGATTTTATGAAACTAGAACTTTTGGAATTTATGAAGAACACTTAGAACTTGAAGATAGAACTTGAGAGAGTTCAATTAGATGAAGAAAATTGAAGAATTAAAGTGTTTGTAGGTGTTTTTGGTCGTTGGTGTATGGATTAGATATAAAGGATATGTAATTTTGTTTTCATGTAAATAAGTCATGAATGATTACTCATATTTTTGTAATCTTATGAGATATTTCATGCTAGTTGCCAAATGATGGTTTCCACATGTGTTAGGTGACTCACATGGGCTGCTAAGAGCTGATCATTGGAGTGTATATACCAATAGTACATACATCTAAAAGCTGTGTATTGTACGAGTACGAATACGGGTGCATACGAGTAGAATTGTTGATGAAACTGAACGAGAATGTAATTGTAAGCATTTTTGTTAAGTAGAAGTATTTTGATAAGTGTATTGAAGTCTTTCAAAAGTGTATAAATACATATTAAAACACTACATGTATATACATTTTAACTGAGTCGTTAAGTCATCGTTAGTCGTTACATGTAAGTGTTGTTTTGAAACCTTTAGGTTAACGATCTTGTTAAATGTTGTTAACCCAATGTTTATAATATCAAAAGAGATTTTAAATTATTATATTATCATGATATTATGATGTACGAATATCTCTTAATATGATATATATACATTAAATGTCGTTACAACGATAAACGTTACATATATGTCTCGTTTCAAAATCATTAAGTTAGTAGTCTTGTTTTTACATATGTAGTTCATTATTAATATAATTAATGATATGTTTACTTATCATAATATCATGTTAACTATATATATAACCATATATATATCATCATATAGTTTTTTTTTACAAGTTTTAACGTTCGTGAATCACCGGTCAACTTGGGTGGTCAATTGTCTATATGAAACCTATTTCAATTAATCAAGTCTTAACAAGTTTGATTGCTTAACATGTTGGAAACATTTAATCATGTAAACATCAATCTCAATTAATATATATAAACATGGAAAAGTTCGGGTCACTACAGTACCTACCCGTTAAATAAATTTCGTCCCGAAATTTTAAGCTGTTGAAGGTGTTGACGAATCTTCTGGAAATAGATGCGGGTATTTCTTCTTCATCTGATCTTCACGCTCCCAGGTTAACTCGGGTCCTCTACGAGCATTCCATCGAACCTTAACAATTGGTATCTTGTTTTGCTTAAGTCTTTTAACCTCACGATCCATTATTTCGACGGGTTCTTCGATGAATTGAAGTTTTTCGTTGATTTGGATTTCATCTAACAGAATAGTGAGATCTTCTTTAGCAAAACATTTCTTCAAATTCGAGACGTGGAAAGTGTTATGTACAGCCGCGAGTTGTTGAGGTAACTCTAGTCGGTAAGCTACTGGTCCGACACGATCAATAATCTTGAATGGTCCAATATACCTTGGATTTAATTTCCCTCGTTTACCAAATCGAACAACGCCTTTCCAAGGTGCAACTTTAAGCATGACCATCTCTCCAATTTCAAATTCTATATCTTTTCTTTTAATGTCAGCGTAGCTCTTTTGTCGACTTTGGGCAGTTTTCAACCGTTGTTGAATTTGGATGATCTTCTCGGTAGTTTCTTGTATAATCTCCGGACCCGTAATCTGTCTATCCCCCACTTCACTCCAACAAATCGGAGACCTGCACTTTCTACCATAAAGTGCTTCAAACGGCGCCATCTCAATGCTTGAATGGTAGCTGTTGTTGTAGGAAAATTCTGCTAATGGTAGATGTCGATCCCAACTGTTTCCGAAATCAATAACACATGCTCATAGCATGTCTTCAAGCGTTTGTATCGTCCTTTCGCTCTGCCCATCAGTTTGTGGATGATAGGCAGTACTCATGTCTAGACGAGTTCCTAATGCTTGCTGTAATGTCTGCCAGAATCTTGAAATAAATCTGCCATCCCTATCAGAGATAATAGAGATTGGTATTCCATGTCTGGAGACGACTTCCTTCAAATACAGTCGTGCTAACTTCTCCATCTTGTCATCTTCTCTTATTGGCAGGAAGTGTGCTGATTTGGTGAGACGATCAACTATTACCCAAATAGTATCAAAACCACTTGCAGTCCTTGGCAATTTAGTGATGAAATCCATGGTAATGTTTTCCCATTTCCATTCTGGGATTTCGGGTTGTTGAAGTAGACCTGATGGTTTTTGATGCTCAGCTTTGACCTTAGAACACGTCAAACATTCTCCTACGTATTTAGCAACATCGGCTTTCATACCCGGCCACCAAAAATGTTTCTTGAGATCCTTGTACATCTTCCCCGTTCCAGGATGTATTGAGTATCTGGTTTTATGAGCTTCTCTAAGTACCATTTCTCTCATATCTCCAAATTTTGGTACCCAAATCCTTTCAGCCCTATACCGAGTTCCGTCTTCCTGAATATTAAGATGCTTCTCCGATCCTTTGGGTATTTCATCTCTTAAATTTCCCTCTTTTAAAACTCCTTGTTGCGCCTCCTTTATTTGAGTAGTAAGGTTATTATGAATCATTATATTCATAGATTTTACTCGAATGGGTTCTCTGTCCTTCCTGCTCAAGGCATCGGCTACCACATTTGCCTTCCCCGGGTGGTAACGAATCTCAAAGTCGTAATCATTCAATAATTCAATCCACCTACGCTGCCTCATATTCAGTTGTTTCTGATTAAATATGTGTTGAAGACTTTTGTGGTCGGTATATATAATACTTTTGACCCCATATAAGTAGTGCCTCCAAGTCTTTAATGCAAAAACAACCGCGCCTAATTCCAAATCATGCGTCGTATAATTTTGTTCGTGAATCTTCAATTGTCTAGACGCATAAGCAATCACCTTCGTTCGTTGCATTAATACACAACCGAGACCTTGCTTTGATGCGTCACAATAAATCACAAAATCATCATTCCCTTCAGGCAATGACAATATAGGTGCCGTAGTTAGCTTTTTCTTCAATAACTGAAACGCTTTCTCTTGTTCATCATTCCATTCAAATTTCTTCCCTTTATGCGTTAATGCAGTCAAGGGTTTTGCTATTCTGGAAAAGTCTTGGATGAACCTTCTGTAGTAACCAGCTAGTCCTAAAAACTGGCGTATGTGTTTCGGAGTTTTCGGGGTTTCCCACTTTTCAACAGTTTCTATCTTTGCCGGATCCACCTTAATACCTTCTTTGTTCACTATGTGACCGAGGAATTGAACTTCTTCCAACCAAAATGCACACTTTGAAAACTTAGCGTACAATTCTTCCTTCCTCAATACTTCTAACACCTTTCTCAAATGTTCACCGTGTTCTTGGTCATTCTTTGAGTAAATAAGTATGTCATCAATGAAAACAATGACAAACTTGTCAAGGTATGGTCCACACACTCGATTCATAAGGTCCATGAACACAGCTGGTGCATTAGTTAAACCAAACGGCATGACCATAAACTCGTAATGACCGTAACGTGTTCTGAAAGCAGTTTTTGGAATATCATCTTCTTTCACCCGCATTTGATGATACCCGGAACGTAAGTCAATCTTTGAATAAACAGACGAGCCTTGTAGTTGATCAAATAAGTCGTCGATTCTCGGTAGTGGGTAGCGGTTCTTGATGGTAAGTTTGTTCAACTCTCGGTAGTCGATACACAACCTGAATGTACCATCTTTCTTCTTGACAAACAAAACAGGAGCTCCCCACGGTGATGTGCTTGGTCGAATGAAACCACGCTCTAAAAGTTCTTGTAATTGGCTTTGCAGTTCTTTCATCTCGCTGGGTGCTAGTCTGTAAGGAGCACGAGCTATTGGTGCAGCTCCTGGTACAAGATCTATTTGAAATTCAATGGATCGATGTGGGGGTAATCCCGGTAATTCTTTCGGAAATACATCGGGAAATTCTTTTGTGATGGGAACATCATTGATGCTCTTTTCTTCAGTTTGTACTTTCTCGACGTGTGCTAGAACAGCATAGCAACCTTTTCTTATTAGTTTTTGTGCCTTCAAATTACTAATAAGATGTAGCTTCGTGTTGCCCTTTTCTCCGTACACCATTAAGGGTTTTCCTTTTTCTCGTATAATGCGAATTGCATTTTTGTAACAAACGATCTCTGCTTTCACTTCTTTCAACCAGTCCATACCGATTATCACATCAAAACTCCCTAACTCTACTGGTATCAAATCAATCTTAAATGTTTCGCTAACCAGTTTAATTTCTCGATTCCGACATATATTATCTGCTGAAATTAATTTACCATTTGCTAATTCGAGTAAAAATTTACTATCCAAAGGCGTCAATGGACAACTTAATTTAGCACAAAAATCTCTACTCATATAGCTTCTATCCGCACCCGAATCAAATAAAACGTAAGCAGATTTATTGTCAATAAGAAACGTACCCGTAACAAGCTCCGGGTCTTCCTGTGCCTCTGCCACATTAATATTGAAAACTCTTCCGCGGCCTTGTCCATTCGTGTTCTCCTGGTTCGGGCAATTTCTAATAATGTGGCCCGGTTTTCCACATTTATAACAAACTACATTGGCATAACTTGCTCCGACACTACTTGCTCCGCCATTACTCGTTCCGACACCATTTGTTCCTTTCGTTCTGTTAACCCCTGGTCCGTAGACATCACACTTCGCCGCGCTATGACCATTTCTTTTACACTTGTTGCAAAATTTGGTGCAGAACCCCGAGTGATACTTTTCACACATTTGGCATAGCGGCTTCTGATTGTTGTTGTTGTTGCGGTTATTATTGTTGTTAAGATGATTGTTGTGGTTGCTGTTGTTGTTGTTGTTGTTGTTGGGCCGTTTGTTGTAGTTGCGATTGATGTTGCGATTGTTAGGATAGTTGTTGCGATTATTGTTATAATTGCTGTTGTTGTTGTATTGGTGATTCTTATCACCGTTTTCCTCCCACTTTCTTTTGACTTGCTTCACATTGGCCTCTTCAGCAGTCTGTTCTTTAATTCTTTCTTCAATCTGGTTCACTAGTTTGTGAGCCATTCTACATGCCTGTTGTATGGAGGCGGGCTCGTGTGAACTTATATCTTCTTGGATTCTTTCCGGTAATCCTTTCACAAACGCGTCGATCTTCTCTTCCTCATCTTCGAATGCTCCCGGACACAATAGGCACAATTCTGTGAATCGTCTTTCGTACGTGGTAATATCAAATCCTTGGGTTCGTAACCCTCTAAGTTCTGTCTTGAGCTTATTGACCTCGGTTCTGGGACGGTACTTCTCGTTCATCAAGTGCTTGAATGCTGACCACGGTAGTGCGTACGCATCGTCTTGTCCCACTTGCTCTAGATAGGTATTCCACCATGTTAACGCAGAACCTGTGAAGGAATGCGTAGCGTACTTCACTTTGTCCTCTTCAGTACACTTACTTATGGCAAACACCGATTCAACCTTCTCGGTCCACCGTTTCAATCCGATCGGTCCTTCGGTTCCATCAAATTCCAAAGGTTTGCAGGCAGTGAATTCTTTGTAGGTGCATCCTACACGATTTCCTGTACTACTAGATCCAAGGTTATTGTTGGTATGTAGCGCAGCCTGTACTGCGGCTATGTTTGAAGCTAGAAAAGTACGAAATTCCTCTTCATTCATATTCACGGTGTGTCGAGTAGTCGGTGCCATTTCCTTCAAAATAGTTAAATGGAACAAGTTAATCATATAGAATATTAAGAGTAGTTAATAGTATTTCGTAGCATAATATGAACTCATTTATAAAAGCTTTTTCTTCATATTAGCGTTTTATAAGTTTAAATTCGGGTAGTACCTACCCGTTAAGTTCATACTTAGTAGCTAATATACAATTCAACTACTACAATTCTATATGAAAAACTGATTATAATAATATTTCGCGTTCAAATTTTTATACAATATTTTACAAACTTACAATACCGCTTATTTTACATAAAGCATGAAATATAGCACACAATAACTTTGATACAAGATAGTTGTGAAGATAATTCTAGCTAGTACACAAGTAGTTCAGCAAAGGCAATAAAGACACGTAATTCATACGTCCAGAAACAAGTCATGCATTCTGGTTTTACTAGGACTACTTCCCATCCTTGGTCTTGTGCAACATAACCGTTATGGCCGTTGATAAGACAGCGTGTTGTAACGTCATCAAAGGAACGAGGGTTACGTAATGTCCAACAGTCCCGTAATAATCTAAAAACCTCATTTCTTACCCCAATTACCGACTCCGTCACTTGTGGAAACGTTTTGTTTAATAGTTGTAGCCCGATGTTCTTGTTCTCACTTTGGTGAGAAGCGAACATTACTAATCCGTAAGCATAACATGCTTCTTTATGTTGCATGTTAGCCGCTTTTTCTAAATCACGAAGTCCAATATTCGGATATATTGAGTCAAAATAATTTCTTAACCCGTTGCGTAAAATAGCATTTGGGTTCCCCGCAATATATGCGTCAAAGTAAACACATCGTAACTTATGGGTTTCCCAATGTGATATCCCCCATCTTTCAAACGAAAGTCTCTTATAAACCAAGACATTCTTGGAACGTTCTTCGAATGTCTTACAAACTGATCTCGCCTTAAATAGTTGTGCCGAAGAATTCTGGCCGACTCTAGACAAGATTTCATCAATCATGTCTCCGGGTAGGTCTCTTAAAATATTGGGTTGTCTATCCATTTTGTGTTTTTAAACTGTAAAATAGACAAGAGTTAGATTCATAAAAAAAATACTTATTAATACAAGCAATTTTTACATATATCATAAAGCATAAGAACACTATATTCCATATATTACACCACACGAATACAACTATCTTATTCCAACTCGCTCGTTTCTTCTTCTTCGGTTTTGGTTCGTTTTGCCAAGTTTCTAGGGATATATGATGTTCCCCTAATACGAGCCGTCGTTGTCCACATTGGTTTAGAAAAACCTGGTGGTTTAGAGGTTCCCGGGTCATTGTTACAACTTAAGGACTTCGGGGGTTGACGATACATATAAAGTTCATCGGGGTTGGAATTAGATTTCTCTATTTTTATGCCCTTTCCCTTATTATTTTCTTTTGCCTTTTTAAATTCAGTTGGGGTTATTTCTATAACATCATCGGAATTCTCGTCGGAATCCGATTCATCGGAGAATTGGTAATCCTCCCAATATTTTGCTTCCTTGGCGGAAACACCATTGACCATAATTAACTTTGGTCGGTTGGTTGAGGATTTTCTTTTACTTAACCGTTTTATTATTTCCCCCACCGGTTCTATTTCTTCATCCGGTTCCGATTCTTCTTCCGGTTCCGATTCTTCTTCCGGTTCCGACTCTTCTTCCGGTTCCTCTTCGGGAACTTGTGAATCAGTCCACAAATCATTCCAATTTACATTTGACTCTTCATTATTATTAGGTGAGTCAATGGGACTTGTTCTAGAGGTAGACATCTATCACATAATATCAAACACGTTAAGAGATTAATATATCACATAATATTCATATGTTAAAAATATATAGTTTCCAACAAAAATGTTAAGCAATCATTTTTAAAGAAAACACGGTCGAAGTCCAGACTCACTAATGCATCCTAACAAACTCGATAAGACACACTAATGCAAATTTTCTGGTTCTCTAAGACCAACGCTCGGATACCAACTGAAATGTCCCGTTCTTATTGATTAAAAACGTTCCATACTAATTGATTTCGTTGCGAGGTTTTGACCTCTATATGAGACGTTTTTCAAAGACTGCATTCATTTTAAAACAAACCATAACCTTTATTTCATCAATAAAGGTTTAAAAAGCTTTACGTAGATTATCAAATAATGATAATCTAAAATATCCTGTTTATACACGACCATTACATAATGGTTTACAATACAAATATGTTACAACAAAATAAGTTTCTTGAATGCAGTTTTTACACAATATCATACAAGCATGGACTCCAAATCTCGTCCTTATTTAAGTATGTGACAGCGGAAGCTCTTAATAATCACCTGAGAATAAACATGCTTAAAACGTCAACAAAAATGTTGGTGAGTTATAGGTTTAACCTATATATATCAAATCATAATAATAGACCACAAGATTTCATATTTCAATACACATCCCATACATAGAGATAAAAATCATTCATATGGTGAACACCTGGTAACCGACATTAACAAGATGCATATATAAGAATATCCCCATCATTCCGGGACACCCTTCGGATATGATATAAATTTCGAAGTACTAAAGCATCCGGTACTTTGGATGGGGTTTGTTAGGCCCAATAGATCTATCTTTAGGATTCGCGTCAATTAGGGTGTCTGTTCCCTAATTCTTAGATTACCAGACTTAATAAAAAGGGGCATATTCGATTTCGATAATTCAACCATAGAATGTAGTTTCAAGTACTTGTGTCTATTTTGTAAATCATTTATAAAACTTGCATGTATTCTCATCCCAAAAATATTAGATTTTAAAAGTGGGACTATAACTCACTTTCACAGATTTTTACTTCGTCGGGAAGTAAGACTTGGCCACTGGTTGATTCACGAACCTATAACAATATATACATATATATCAAAGTATGTTTAAAATATATTTACAACACTTTTAATATATTTTGATGTTTTAAGTTTCTTAAGTCAGCTGTCCTCGTTAGTAACCTACAACTAGTTGTCCACAGTTAGATGTACAGAAATAAATCGATAAATATTATCTTGAATCAATCCACGACCCAGTGTATACGTATCTCAGTATTGATCACAACTCAAACTATATATATTTTGGAATCAACCTCAACCCTGTATAGCTAACTCCAACATTCACATATAGAGTGTCTATGGTTGTTCCGAAATATATATAGATGTGTCGACATGATAGGTCGAAACATTGTATACGTGTCTATGGTATCTCAAGATTACATAATATACAATACAAGTTGATTAAGTTATGGTTGGAATAGATTTGTTACCAATTTTCACGTAGCTAAAATGAGAAAAATTATCCAATCTTGTTTTACCCATAACTTCTTCATTTTAAATCCGTTTTGAGTGAATCAAATTGCTATGGTTTCATATTGAACTCTATTTTATGAATCTAAACAGAAAAAGTATAGGTTTATAGTCGGAAAAATAAGTTACAAGTCATTTTTGTGAAGGTAGTCATTTCAGTCGAAAGAACGACGTCTAGATGACCATTTTAGAAAACATACTTCCACTTTGAGTTTAACCATAATTTTTGGATATAGTTTCATGTTCATAATAAAAATCATTTTCTCAGAATAACAACTTTTAAATCAAAGTTTATCATAGTTTTTAATTAACTAACCCAAAACAGCCCGCGGTGTTACTACGACGGCGTAAATCCGGTTTTACGGTGTTTTTCGTGTTTTCAGGTTTTAAATCATTAAGTTAGCATGTCATATAGATATAGAACATGTGTTTAGTTGATTTTAAAAGTCAAGTTAGAAGGATTAACTTTTGTTTGCGAACAAGTTTAGAATTAACTAAACTATGTTCTAGTGATTACAAGTTTAAACCTTCGAATAAGATAGCTTTATATGTATGAATCGAATGATGTTATGAACATCATTAATACCTTAAGTTCCTTGGATGAACCTACTGGAAAATAGAAAAATGGATCTAGCTTCAATGGATCCTTGGATGGCTCAAAGTTCTTGAAGCAAAATCATGACACGAAAACAAGTTCAAGTAAGATCATCACTTGAAATAAGATTGTTATAGTTATAGAAATTGAACCAAAGTTTGAATATGATTATTACCTTGTATTAGAATGATAACCTACTGTAAGAAACAAAGATTTCTTGAGGTTGGATGATCACCTTACAAGATTGGAAGTGAGCTAGCAAACTTGAAAGTATTCTTGATTTTATGAAACTAGAACTTTTGGAATTTATGAAGAACACTTAGAACTTGAAGATAGAACTTGAGAGAGTTCAATTAGATGAAGAAAATTGAAGAATTAAAGTGTTTGTAGGTGTTTTTGGTCGTTGGTGTATGGATTAGATATAAAGGATATGTAATTTTGTTTTCATGTAAATAAGTCATGAATGATTACTCATATTTTTGTAATCTTATGAGATATTTCATGCTAGTTGCCAAATGATGGTTTCCACATGTGTTAGGTGACTCACATGGGCTGCTAAGAGCTGATCATTGGAGTGTATATACCAATAGTACATACATCTAAAAGCTGTGTATTGTACGAGTACGAATACGGGTGCATACGAGTAGAATTGTTGATGAAACTGAACGAGAATGTAATTGTAAGCATTTTTGTTAAGTAGAAGTATTTTGATAAGTGTATTGAAGTCTTTCAAAAGTGTATAAATACATATTAAAACACTACATGTATATACATTTTAACTGAGTCGTTAAGTCATCGTTAGTCGTTACATGTAAGTGTTGTTTTGAAACCTTTAGGTTAACGATCTTGTTAAATGTTGTTAACCCAATGTTTATAATATCAAAAGAGATTTTAAATTATTATATTATCATGATATTATGATGTACGAATATCTCTTAATATGATATATATACATTAAATGTCGTTACAACGATAAACGTTACATATATGTCTCGTTTCAAAATCATTAAGTTAGTAGTCTTGTTTTTACATATGTAGTTCATTATTAATATAATTAATGATATGTTTACTTATCATAATATCATGTTAACTATATATATAACCATATATATATCATCATATAGTTTTTTTTTACAAGTTTTAACGTTCGTGAATCACCGGTCAACTTGGGTGGTCAATTGTCTATATGAAACCTATTTCAATTAATCAAGTCTTAACAAGTTTGATTGCTTAACATGTTGGAAACATTTAATCATGTAAACATCAATCTCAATTAATATATATAAACATGGAAAAGTTCGGGTCACTACATGAACACTTCGACAACCTTAAACAAAATTTAATTTTATTTAATTCGTACACTTAAATCTCGCTTCCTATATTCGCCTAACCTTCAACAATAGTCTCATAAGACTTAACGCAAACAAAGCCCATGTATAAACTTGTATTCGCACACATTATCAAGTATATATATATATATATATATATATATATCTAGACATTTACGCATAGTCTAGCAAGTTTATCCCCCATCTTTCAAACGAAAGTCTCTTATAAACCAAGACATTCTTGGAACGTTCTTCGAATGTCTTACAAACTGATCTCGCCTTAAATAGTTGTGCCGAAGAATTCTGGCCGACTCTAGACAAGATTTCATCAATCATGTCTCCGGGTAGGTCTCTTAAAATATTGGGTTGTCTATCCATTTTGTGTTTTTAAACTGTAAAATAGACAAGAGTTAGATTCATAAAAAAATACTTATTAATACAAGCAATTTTTACATATATCATAAAGCATAAGAACACTATATTACATATATTACACCACACGAATACAACTATCTTATTCCGACTCGCTCGTTTCTTCTTCTTCGGTTTTGGTTCGTTTTGCCAAGTTTCTAGGGATATATGATTTTCCCCTAATACGAGCCGTCGTTATCCACATTGGTTTAGAAAAACCTGGTGGTTTAGAGGTTCCCGGGTCATTGTTACAACTTAAGGACTTCGGGGGTTGACGATACATATAAAGTTCATCGGGGTTGGAATTAGATTTCTCTATTTTTATGCCCTTTCCCTTATTATTTTCTTTTGCCTTTTTATATTCAGTTGGGGTAATTTCTATAACATCATTGGAATTCTCGTCGGAATCCGATTCATCGGAGAATTGGTAATCCTCCCAATATTTTGCTTCCTTGGCGGAAACACCATTGACCATAATTAACCTTGGTCGGTTGGTTGAGGATTCTCTTTTACTTAACCGTTTTATTATTTCCCCCACCGGTTCCGATTCTTCTTCCGGTTCCGATTCTTCTTCCGGTTCCGATTCTTCTTCCGGTTCCGACTCTTCTTCCGGTTCCTCTTCGGGAACTTGTGAATCAGTCCACGAATCATTCCAATTTACATTTGACTCTTCATTATTATTAGGTGAGTCAATGGGACTTGTTCTAGAGGTAGACATCTATCACATAATATCAAACACGTTAAGAGATTAATATATCACATAATATTCATATGTTAAAAATATATAGTTTCCAACAAAAATGTTAAGCAATCATTTTTAAAGAAAACACGGTCGAAGTCCAGACTCACTAATGCATCCTAACAAACTCGATAAGACACACTAATGCAAATTTTCTGGTTCTCTAAGACCAACGCTCGGATACCAACTGAAATGTCCCGCTCTTATTGATTAAAAACGTTCCATATTAATTGATTTCGTTGCGAGGTTTTGACCTCTATATGAGACGTTTTTCAAAGACTGCATTCATTTTAAAACAAACCATAACCTTTATTTCATCAATAAAGGTTTAAAAAGCTTTACGTAGATTATCAAATAATGATAATCTAAAATATCCTGTTTACACACGACCATTACATAATGGTTTACAATACAAATATGTTACAATAAAATAAGTTTCTTGAATGCAGTTTTTACACAATATCATACAAGCATGGACTCCAAATCTCGTCCTTATTTAAGTATGCGACAGCGGAAGCTCTTAATAATCACCTGAGAATAAACATGCTTAAAACGTCAACAAAAATGTTGGTGAGTTATAGGTTTAACCTATATATATCAAATCATAATAATAGACCACAAGATTTCATATTTCAATACACATCCCATACATAGAGATAAAAATCATTCATATGGTGAACACCTGGTAACCGACAATAACAAGATGCATATATAAGAATATCCCCATCATTCCGGGACACCCTTCGGATATGATATAAATTTCGAAGTACTAAAGCATCCGGTACTTTGGATGGGGTTTGTTAGGCCCAATAGATCTATCTTTAGGATTCGCGTCAATTAGGGTGTCTGTTCCCTAATTCTTAGATTACCAGACTTAATAAAAAGGGGCATATTCGATTTCGATAATTCAACCATAGAATGTAGTTTCACGTACTTGTGTCTATTTTGTAAATCATTTATAAAACCTGCATGTATTCTCATCCCAAAAATATTAGATTTTAAAAGTGGGACTATAACTCACTTTCACAGATTTTTACTTCGTCGGGAAGTAAGACTTGGCCACTGTTGATTCACGAACCTATAACAATATATACATATATATTAAAGTATGTTCAAAATATATTTACAACACTTTTAATATATTTTGATGTTTTAAGTTTATTAAGTCAGCTGTCCTCGTTAGTAACCTATAACTAGTTGTCCACAGTTAGATGTACAGAAATAAATCGATAAATATTATCTTGAATCAATCCACGACCCAGTGTATACGTATCTCAGTATTGATCACAACTCAAACTATATATATTTTGGAATCAACCTCAACCCTGTATAGCTAACTCCAACATTCACATATAGAGTGTCTATGGTTGTTCCGAAATATATATAGATGTGTCGACATGATAGGTCGAAACATTGTATACGTGTCTATGGTATCTCAAGATTACATAATATACAATACAAGTTGATTAAGTTATGGTTGGAATAGATTTGTTACCAATTTTCACGTAGCTAAAATGAGAAAAATTATCCAATCTTGTTTTACCCATAACTTCTTCATTTTAAATCCGTTTTGAGTGAATCAAATTGCTATGGTTTCATATTGAACTCTATTTTATGAATCTAAACAGAAAAAGTATAGGTTTATAGTCGGAAAAATAAGTTACAAGTCGTTTTTGTAAAGGTAGTCATTTCAGTCGAAAGAACGACGTCTAGATGACCATTTTAGAAAACATACTTCCACTTTGAGTTTAACCATAATTTTTGGATATAGTTTCATGTTCATAATAAAAATCATTTTCTCAGAATAACAACTTTTAAATCAAAGTTTATCATAGTTTTTAATTAACTAACCCAAAACAGCCCGCGGTGTTACTACGACGGCGTAAATCCGGTTTTACGGTGTTTTTCGTGTTTCCAGGTTTTAAATCATTAAGTTAGCATATCATATAGATATAGAACATGTGTTTAGTTGATTTTAAAAGTCAAGTTAGAAGGATTAACTTTTGTTTGCGAACAAGTTTAGAATTAACTAAACTATGTTCTAGTGATTACAAGTTTAAACCTTCGAATAAGATAGCTTTATATGTATGAATCGAATGATGTTATGAACATCATTACTACCTTAATTTCCTTGGATAAACCTACTGGAAAAGAGAAAAATGGATCTAGCTTCAATGGATCCTTGGATGGCTCGAAGTTCTTGAAGCAGAATCATGACACGAAAACAAGTTCAAGTAAGATCATCACTTGAAATAAAATTGTTATAGTTATAGAAATTGAACCAAAGTTTGAATATGATTATTACCTTGTATTAGAATGATAACCTACTGTAAGAAACAAAGATTTCTTGAGGTTGGATGATCACCTTACAAGATTGGAAGTGAGCTAGCAAACTTGAAAGTATTCTTGATTTTATGAAACTAGAACTTTTGGAATTTATGAAGAACACTTAGAACTTGAAGATAGAACTTGAGAGAGATCAATTAGATGAAGAAAATTGAAGAATGAAAGTGTTTGTAGGTGTTTTTGGTCGTTGGTGTATGGATTAGATATAAAGGATATGTAATTTTGTTTTCATGTAAATAAGTCATGAATGATTACTCATATTTTTGTAATTTTATGAGATATTTCATGCTAGTTGCCAAATGATGGTTCCCACATGTGTTAGGTGACTCACATGGGCTGCTAAGAGCTGATCATTGAAGTGTATATACCAATAGTACATACATCTAAAAGCTGTGTATTGTACGAGTACGAATACGGGTGCATACGAGTAGAATTGTTGATGAAACTGAACGAGGATGTAATTGTAAGCATTTTTGTTAAGTAGAAGTATTTTGATAAGTGTATTGAAGTCTTTCAAAAGTGTATAAATACATATTAAAACACTACATGTATATACATTTTAACTGAGTCGTTAAGTCATCGTTAGTCGTTACATGTAAGTGTTGTTTTTAAACCTTTAGGTTAACGGTCTTGTTAAATGTTGTTAACCCAATGTTTATAATATCAAATGAGATTTTAAATTATTATATTATCATGATATTATCATGTATGAATATCTCTTAATATGATATATATACATTAAATGTCTTTACAACGATAATCGTTACATATATGTCTCGTTTAAAAATCATTAAGTTAGTAGTCTTGTTTTTACATATGTAGTTCATTGTTAATATACTTAATGATATGTTTACTTATCATAGTATCATGTTAACTATATATATATCCATATATATGTCATCATATAGTTTTTACAAGTTTTAACGTTCGTGAATCACCGGTCAACTTGGGTGGTCAATTGTCTATATGAAACCTATTTCAATTAATCAAGTCTTAACAAGTTTGATTGCTTAACATGTTGGAAACATTTAATCATATAAATATCAATCTCAGTTAATATATATAAACATGGAAAAGTTCGGGTCACTACATCATGCATGTTCATAAAATGCAAAAATATAGTGGGTTTAATAGATCATCTCGAAGCATATTTCAACAACTTCGGCTCTAGATACCATTGTTGGGATTTAACAAGTTCCATTATACTTAAAACCATTTAAGAATCAATTAAAAAGCGGAAGCATGTAAAATTACCAATTGAAACTTGTATATCTTTAACCATATAAAAGTTAAATCCCAAGAAAAGGATCAAGTTGAGAAATAAGCTTACAAACTACAAGCAAGAATAAGATGTTATACCTATTCCAAGCTAGTTGAAAGTGTAACGACCCGCACTTTTTCGATCGTTCTATACTTATAAGATTGATATTTACATAAATTAAACCTTACCAACATGATAAGTAATCCAAATTGTTGAGACTTATGTTTCCGAAAAGAGTTTTACACAACGTTTGACCGTCTAGTTTGACCGATGATATCACGAACTATACAATATATGATAATTATACGTTTGTGTATATAAATGTATATATACATATTTAACATGATTAATAAATGTTTTAATATCTCATTTTGTATTAATAACAACAAGTTATATGTGTATTTTGAAACTACTAACTTAAGTTTTCAAAACGATAACAATACGTAACGTTATTTGACATATATACTTAAGACTTATAATGTTATACATATATTGTATAAGTAATGTATTTAATTACTTTTAAAGAACTTAAATACATAAAACCATATAAGTGTATTCACAAAAGATAGCTATATTTGAATCCTCATTTCATTTTTCACAAAATTTCTATACGTATACCTAGAGTATTTGTACTCGTATCATACCTAGCTCCTATACGTATTTACTAATAGTAAATACACATCAAAATCACCACCTAACCAGCCATTATTCATGCCCTTAGAGCTAGGTAATTACTTTTGGATGATTACTTGACTAATTACAAAAATACAAACTAAAATTTTGTCATGTTATCCTTAAAGATCACATTTTTAGGAGTATATATGTATCATCATTTTTGATTCATTTTTACTTCAAATTTCTTAAGCTAAACACACATTCTCTCTTACCCTTTGAACTCCATAACAATTCAGTAACTTACCAAGAAGATCTAGCCATAAAAACCTTACTTAAACACCATAAAGAAAACCATACAAAAACACTTCAAGAAAACCCTCCAAGAACACCAACTTACTTCCAATCTTTCATCCACTTTTATCACCCTTTTGATTCTAGCTTCTTACTTCTCTTTCACAGCAACTTCATCCAAGGAACTTGAGGTAGAATCTATGTTCATAACCTTATTCGATTCATATATATATAGCTATCATATTTTGTGGTACAAAAGTTTAACAACAAGAACATAGTTTGAATGTTTTCAAACTTGTTTGCAAACTAAATAGATCCTTCTAACTTAACTTTTAAAATACTTCAAGACCTGTAATATAACTTATGTATATACTAATTTAACAAGGTAAAACTTGGTTTTTCAAAGTATAAGTATTTTTAGAAAAATGGTCATTAAATGATTTTGTTGTAACAAAAATGTTTAACTTCATATGTTTCACTAATGTTTCACTTATGCCGTATGATTTTGAATACAAACCAAGGTATTTACAGTTCATAGTCTTAAAGAAGAACTCGATCCAAGAAGATGGCAATTTGAATCAACGAAAACGGATTTGTAACGAAGAAACTATGACCGAAACAAAATTGGTTATCCTAGATCATTTCAACTACGGGATCAATTGGAAAAAAATGATATAAATCACATATTTCTAAGATAACATGATATTTTATATATATGTACTTATAATTCAATTTTATATGGTTCAGGATCACCCGTAAACAATACGAGAAGATTAATCATAAGATCCCATGTTTGTACGCAACACGTCATTTGACAACACCGGTACTTTATGTACGCAACACGTCATTTGACAATACCGGTACCATGGGTCAAGATTAATCTCGACCAATTCATATACGTTGGGGTTTTATTTATTTCGTTGGGGGTTTTATTTATTTCATTGCGGGTATATTAAACATCTAAAAATGAACCATTAAAATTGAATTACTAACATCGGACTGCTAACTACGGACTAAGGAATTATTCAAAGTATTAAAAGTATAACAAGTATATATTTATAACGTTTGTTTAAAAATGAAAACATATTGATATATTATATATGGATAGGTTCGTGATATCAACCGGAAGACCGAGTCAAAATATATATATCATCAAGACAAGAGTGAGTATATAGTCCCACTTTTAAACTCTAAATATTTCGGGATGAGAATACATGTATTTTATGTTTTACGTTATGGACACAAGTAACTGAAAAATATATTCTACGTTGAGTTGTACCACTGGCATACTTCCCTGTAGCTTGGTAACTGTTATTTACAGCGGTATTGTAAACGCGAATCCTGTTGATAGATCTATCGGGCCTGACAACCCCAATCGGACTGGACGACCAGTATTCAACGGTTGCACAGTACTTCGTTTTGTAACTACACTTGGTACGGTGTAGTAAGATTTCATATTAAAGGGAATATGCGACGTGAAAATGTTAAGTATGGTTACCAAGTGCTCAACCACTTAGAATATTTTTATTGAAATGTTTATATACGAAATCTTGTGGTCTATATATATATATTGCTGCGCACTAAACCTATATCTCACCAACTTTATGTTGACGTTTTTAAACATGTTTATTCTCAGGTGATAATTAAAGCTTCCGCTGCATTATGTTGAATCTAAGCAGGATCATGCGTACTCATATTTGTGTCAAAAATAAAACTGCATATCCGAGGACGTGTGTTGTAAAATATGCTAGAAATCGTGTTGTTATTATCATTTGTAAAGTTTGTAAGTCGAAGATTATCGTTAAACGATAATCATCTTTTTATTGTCTAAAGCTTGTAACAAAAATAATGGTTTGGTTTGTAATGTATAATATATGCAGTTTTCCTTTTTAAAAATGTCGCATATAGAGGTCAATACCTCGCAATGAAATCATACGTTATCTAACACGTTCTTATGGTTAAGGACGGGTTATGACATGTGGTATCAGAGCGTTGGTCTTAGCGAACCAGGTCTGCATTAGTGTGTCTAACCGAGAAGCCGTTAGGATACATTAGTAAGTCTGGACTTTGACCGGGTCTGATTTAAAAAAAAAAACCATTGCTTATCACTGTTGGTTAAAATTTATATGTAAATATTATATAAGTACTAATGGGTTAGTTGTTGTGTGATAGATGTCGAGCTCAAAAATTGTTATCACAATCAACGACTCCGAATCAGAATCTTCAGATGGCGTTCCAGTCATTAACCTGTCCGATGACGAAAATGATATCCTTGGGGAAGACTCACAAATTCCGGATGAACCAACTATAGAGAACCCGGAAAGTGAACCCGAGGAGGAAAGTGAACCCGAGGAGGAAAGTGAACCCGAGGAGGAAAGTGAACCCGAGGAAGAAATACAGGAAATTACAAAAGACGAGTTCGAACTAGGAAAGAAACGAAAGGCTAATGAATTAGAAAATCCAAATCCCGAGTTTAATGAGAATGATGTGGCACCAATTCCACTCAACACTACCACCCCTATCCCCGCTATTCCTATTCGTTCTGTCCCGGCATCCAGTTCTTCAGTCCCACAGCCAAAATATAGGCAGACAGTTAGGATAAGCGTTAAGCAAATCTTTGTGTCTAAACGTCCTAGAAAATAGATCAAACGATGCGCTGCTGTGTCAAACCATGGAACCGAATAATGTTTTGTATAATATTAATAGTGTGGTTTGCTTAATGTTCGATGTAAGATAAGCATATGTAAAATATTGAAGTATGAAATGCAATAATTTTCCATGGTTAAGTATTATTTAGATTGTAGTAATTGATTCTGTACTAAGCTATTAAGTATGAACATTAACGGGTAGGTACTACCCAAGATATAATTATAAAACGCTAATAAGAAGAAAAGGCTTTTATAATAATACCTAGTTCATATTATTAATAAGCTATAATGTACTATAAATACACACTACATCTATAATAATCCATGTGAATAATTATTTTCTTTCATTAGGAAATGGCGCGATTGAATCGAATGACGGAACAAGAACTCGAGGAACTCATCAACCAGCGAGTGAACGACAGAATGTTATGGGTTGAGGCTGCAAGAGCTGCTGCAGTTAATCCAAATCCTCGTGTAGGATGCTCCTACAAGACGTTCCAAGCTTGCAAGCCATCATCATTCAGTGGAACGGAAGGACCTATCGGTTTAACCCGATGGATAGAAAAGATGGAGACGGTGTTCAAAATCAGCGGTTGTGATGAAAAAGACATGACCAAGTTTGCATCGTGCACTTTACAAGATAGTGCACTCACATGGTGGAAGAATTATGTGAAGGCGGTAGGAGGAGATGTAGCTTATGATACTCCATGGGAAGAATTCAAAGCAATGATAATCACCGAGTATTGTCCAAGGAATGAGGTTATTAAGTTAGAAGATGAGTTACGAAGTTTGAAGGTGGTTGGTACTGAAATCACCA
The DNA here is from genome assembly GCF_046630445.1 of Rutidosis leptorrhynchoides. Lineage (NCBI taxonomy): Eukaryota > Viridiplantae > Streptophyta > Magnoliopsida > Asterales > Asteraceae > Rutidosis > Rutidosis leptorrhynchoides. Next base: position 210,454,669 of record NC_092340.1, read on the forward strand.
ACTACAACCAGTGATTCATGGAATTAGTTTTGCTATGTCCTGAATTGGTTCCAACCGAAGAACGGAAGATTGAAATGTACAAAGCTGGTTTGCCCAAAAAGGTCAAGGCAAATGTTACAGCATCGAAACCTAAGACAATTCATGAAGCTATAACCATGGCAAACGAGCTAATGGATCAGGTCATCATGGATAAGAAAGTATCCAATACTGATGTGAAGGTATCAGGTAACAAAAGAAAGTGGAATGGAAATTATGATCGAGGTAACCAACAACAATCTTTTAAGAAACAAGAAAACACGCAAGGTGCGGGTAGTGGTTTAAGCTTTGGTTATAAAGGACAAAATCCTTTATGCAACCGTTGCCACAAACATCACTTTGGTTACTGTAGTGTGTTATGCACCAAGTGTAATCGACAAGGTCATCTTGCGGAAGATTGTAAGGCTCTCGTTACAAATGGCAACAAGACTCCTGCCACCAACGCAAATAGAACTGCTTTGGCTAACATTACTTGTTTTGGGTGTGGAAAACAAGGTCATTATAAGAGCCAGTGCCCGAATCAGAATGGCGGACCTGCACGTGGAAGAGCGTTTGTTATTAATGCTAGAGAGGCACGAGAAGACCCGGAACTTGTTACGGGTACGTTTACCATTAATAACTTATCAGCATCTATTTTATTTGATACTGGCGCCGATAGAAGTTACGTGTGTATAAATTTTTACACTAAATTGAATTGTTCATCATTACCTCTAGATGCTAAGTACTTGATTGAGTTAGCTAATGGTAAGCTAATTAAAGCCGATAAAATTTGTCGTGATTGTGAAATAAATCTAGCTGGAGAAACGTTTAAAATCGACTTAATACCCGTAGAATTAGGAGGTTTTGATGTAATAGTCGGCATGGACTGGATGTCCAAAATAGGAGCGGAAGTTGTTTGTGCCAAGAAGGCAATTCGTATTCCTGGTAAGGATAAAATGCCAGTGATGATTTATGGAGAGAAGGATAATTCAAAGCTAAAACTCATTAGCTGTTTGAAAGCCAAGAAGTGTTTAGAAAAGGGATGTTACGCTATTTTAGCACATGTTAATAAAGTCGAAAAGAAAGAAAAGTGCATCAACGACGTGCCTGTGGCAAAAGATTTTCCTGAAGTTTTTCCGGAAGAATTGCCGGGATTACCTCCATTTAGATCGGTAGAATTTCAAATAGATTTAGTACCAGGAGCTGCACCAGTGGCTCGTGCTCCATATAGACTTGCACCGTCCGAGTTAAAAGAACTTCAAAGTCAGTTAAAAGAATTACTGGACCGTGGATTCATACGACCGAGTACTTCACCGTGGGGAGCTCCAATTTTGTTTGTTAAGAAGAAAGATGGATCTTTTAGGATGTGTATAGACTATCGTGAATTAAATAAGTTAACTATCAAGAATCGGTATCCACTACCGAGAATTGATGACTTATTTGATCAATTGCAAGGATCATGTGTTTATTCAAAAATCGACTTAAGATCGGGCTATCATCAACTACGCGTCAAAGAAGAGGATATTCCGAAAACTGCTTTTCGGACACGTTATGGTCATTACGAATTTTTGGTTATGCCGTTTGGATTGACGAATGCGCCAGCTGTATTCATGGACCTCATGAATCGAGTTTGTAGTCCATATTTAGATAAGTTTGTTATCGTTTTCATTGATGATATTCTTATCTATTCCAAGAGTGAGCAAGAGCATGAGCAGCATTTAAGGTTGATATTAGAGTTGTTGAGAAAAGAACAGCTATATGCTAAATTTTCTAAGTGTGCTTTCTGGTTGAAAGAAGTGCAATTTCTTGGCCACGTTGTTAGTAGCAAAGGAATTCAGGTTGATCCAGCAAAAATTGAAGCCATTGAAAAATGGGAGATTCCTAAGACACCAATGCAGATACGCCAATTTTTGGGTTTAGCCGGTTATTATAGAAGGTTTATTCAAGATTTTTCTCGAATAGCTAAGCCGTTGACAGCATTAACGCAAAAAGGGAAGAAATACGAATGGACCTCGGAGCAGGAGAACGCATTTCAAATACTGAAGAAGAAGTTAACTACGGCACCTATATTATCGTTACCAGAAGGGAACGATGATTTTGAAATATATTGTGACGCTTCGCGACAAGGTTTTGGTTGTGTTCTTATGCAACGAAAGAAAGTAATTGCATTTGCATCCCGACAATTGAAGATTCACGAGCGAAATTATACGACGCATGATCTAGAATTAGGAGCAGTCGTGTTTGCATTGAAGATGTGGAGACACTACTTGTATGGGGTTAAATTCACTGTGTTTACTGATCATAAAAGCCTTCAACATATTTTCGATCAAAAACAGCTGAACATGAGGCAACGTAGGTGGGTCGAGCTGATAAACGACTATGATTGTGAAATTCGTTATCATCCCGGGAAGGCGAACGTGGTGGCCGATGCTCTAAGCAGAAAGGAACGAGAACCAATTCGAGTACGAGCGATGAACATAAAAATTCGCATGAATCTCAACTCACAAATCAAAGAAGTTCAACGAGAAGCACTTACTAAAGAAAATATAGGAAATGAAATAATGAAGAAGTATGAGAAGCAACTCGTTATGCGGGAAGATGGAATTCGATATTTTGCAAATCGTATTTGGGTACCGAAGTTGGGTGGATTAAGGAAGTTGATATTGAACGAGGCACATAAGACAAGATATTCGATACATCCTGGAGTTGGAAAGATGTACCAAGATCTTAAGACGCATTATTGGTGGCCTAATTTAAAAACAGACGTTGCAACATATGTTGGGGAGTGTTTAACTTGTTCCAAGGTTAAAGCAGAACACCAGAAGCCGTCAGGGTTACTTCAACAACCAGAAATCCCAGAATGGAAATGGGATGGTATTACCATGGATTTCATCACGAAGTTACCAAAGACTGCCTGGGGATACGACACCATTTGGGTAATTGTTGATCGTCTTACCAAATCTGCACATTTCTTGCCTATAAAGGAAACAGATAGAATGGAGAAATTATTACGATTATATATAAAGGAAATAGTTTCAAGGCATGGAATACCTATTTCCATTATATCCGATCATGATAGTAGATTTACTTCAAAATTTTGGCAATCACTACAGGAGGCACTAGGAACTCGGTTGGATATGAGTACCGCATATCATCCACAAACCGATGGACAGAGTGAGAGAACGATTCAGACTCTCGAAGACATGCTCAGGGCATGTGTGATCGATTTTGGAAACGGATGGGATAAATATCTACCGTTAGCAGAATTCTCGTATAATAATAGTTATCATGCGAGCATTGGAGCTGCGCCATTCGAAGCATTGTACGGAAGGAAGTGTAGATCTCCTATCTGTTGGAATGAAGTAGGAGATCGACATTTAACTGGTCCCGAGATCATACATGAAACGACTGAGAAGATAGTGCAAATCAAGGAGAGATTGAAAACAGCCCGTAGTCGCCAAAAGAGCTACGCCGATGTTCGAAGGAAACCATTAGAGTTTCAGGTCGGGGACATGGTTATGCTAAAGGTGTCACCTTGGAAAGGTGTAATACGTTTCGGCAAAAGGGGTAAACTGAACCCAAGATACGTAGGTCCGTTTAAGATCATCGAACGCATTGGACCGGTAGCTTATCGACTCGAGTTACCGCAACAACTCGCCGGAGTACATAATACCTTTCACGTCTCAAACCTTAAGAAGTGTCTTGCAAAGGAAGACCTCACCATTCCTCTTGAAGAAATCCATGTCGACGAGAAACTACAATTCGTCGAAGAACCAATCGAAATTATGGACCGTGAAGTTAAACAGCTCAAACAGAGTAATATACCGATTGTTAAGGTTCGTTGGAATGCTAGAAGAGGTCCCGAGTTTACTTGGGAACGCGAGGATCAGATGAAACGAAAGTATCCGCACTTGTTTCTCGATAACGCAAAATAGGTACAATTTTAAAATTTCGGGACGAAATTTATTTAACGGGGAGGTAATGTAACGACCCGCACTTTTTCGATCGTTCTATACTTATAAGATTGATATTTACATAAATTAAACCTTACCAACATGATAAGTAATCCAAATTGTTGAGACTTATGTTTCCGAAAAGAGTTTTACACAACGTTTGACCGTCTAGTTTGACCGATGATATCACGAACTATACAATATATGATAATTATACGTTTGTGTATATAAATGTATATATACATATTTAACATGATTAATAAATGTTTTAATATCTCATTTTGTATTAATAACAACAAGTTATATGTGTATTTTGAAACTACTAACTTAAGTTTTCAAAACGATAACAATACGTAACGTTATTTGACATATATACTTAAGACTTATAATGTTATACATATATTGTATAAGTAATGTATTTAATTACTTTTAAAGAACTTAAATACATAAAACCATATAAGTGTATTCACAAAAGATAGCTATATTTGAATCCTCATTTCATTTTTCACAAAATTTCTATACGTATACCTAGAGTATTTGTACTCGTATCATACCTAGCTCCTATACGTATTTACTAATAGTAAATACACATCAAAATCACCACCTAACCAGCCATTATTCATGCCCTTAGAGCTAGGTAATTACTTTTGGATGATTACTTGACTAATTACAAAAATACAAACTAAAATTTTGTCATGTTATCCTTAAAGATCACATTTTTAGGAGTATATATGTATCATCATTTTTGATTCATTTTTACTTCAAATTTCTTAAGCTAAACACACATTCTCTCTTACCCTTTGAACTCCATAACAATTCAGTAACTTACCAAGAAGATCTAGCCATAAAAACCTTACTTAAACACCATAAAGAAAACCATACAAAAACACTTCAAGAAAACCCTCCAAGAACACCAACTTACTTCCAATCTTTCATCCACTTTTATCACCCTTTTGATTCTAGCTTCTTACTTCTCTTTCACAGCAACTTCATCCAAGGAACTTGAGGTAGAATCTATGTTCATAACCTTATTCGATTCATATATATATAGCTATCATATTTTGTGGTACAAAAGTTTAACAACAAGAACATAGTTTGAATGTTTTCAAACTTGTTTGCAAACTAAATAGATTCTTCTAACTTAACTTTTAAAATACTTCAAGACCTGTAATATAACTTATGTATATACTAATTTAACAAGGTAAAACTTGGTTTTTCAAAGTATAAGTATTTTTAGAAAAATGGTCATTAAATGATTTTGTTGTAACAAAAATGTTTAACTTCATATGTTTCACTAATGTTTCACTTATGCCGTATGATTTTGAATACAAACCAAGGTATTTACAGTTCATAGTCTTAAAGAAGAACTCGATCCAAGAAGATGGCAATTTGAATCAACGAAAACGGATTTGTAACGAAGAAACTATGACCGAAACAAAATTGGTTATCCTAGATCATTTCAACTACGGGATCAATTGGAAAAAAATGATATAAATCACATATTTCTAAGATAACATGATATTTTATATATATGTACTTATAATTCAATTTTATATGGTTCAGGATCACCCGTAAACAATACGAGAAGATTAATCATAAGATCCCATGTTTGTACGCAACACGTCATTTGACAACACCGGTACTTTATGTACGCAACACGTCATTTGACAACACCGGTACCATGGGTCAAGATTAATCTCGACCAATTCATATACGTTGGGGTTTTATTTATTTCGTTGGGGGTTTTATTTATTTCATTGCGGGTATATTAAACATCTAAAAATGAACCATTAAAATTGAATTACTAACATCGGACTGCTAACTACGGACTAAGGAATTATTCAAAGTATTAAAAGTATAACAAGTATATATTTATAACGTTTGTTTAAAAATGAAAACATATTGATATATTATATATGGATAGGTTCGTGATATCAACCGGAAGACCGAGTCAAAATATATATATCATCAAGACAAGAGTGAGTATATAGTCCCACTTTTAAACTCTAAATATTTCGGGATGAGAATACATGTATTTTATGTTTTACGTTATGGACACAAGTAACTGAAAAATATATTCTACGTTGAGTTGTACCACTGGCATACTTCCCTGTAGCTTGGTAACTGTTATTTACAGCGGTATTGTAAACGCGAATCCTGTTGATAGATCTATCGGGCCTGACAACCCCAATCGGACTGGACGACCAGTATTCAACGGTTGCACAGTACTTCGTTTTGTAACTACACTTGGTACGGTGTAGTAAGATTTCATATTAAAGGGAATATGCGACGTGAAAATGTTAAGTATGGTTACCAAGTGCTCAACCACTTAGAATATTTTTATTGAAATGTTTATATACGAAATCTTGTGGTCTATATATATATATTGCTGCGCACTAAACCTATATCTCACCAACTTTATGTTGACGTTTTTAAACATGTTTATTCTCAGGTGATAATTAAAGCTTCCGCTGCATTATGTTGAATCTAAGCAGGATCATGCGTACTCATATTTGTGTCAAAAATAAAACTGCATATCCGAGGACGTGTGTTGTAAAATATGCTAGAAATCGTGTTGTTATTATCATTTGTAAAGTTTGTAAGTCGAAGATTATCGTTAAACGATAATCATCTTTTTATTGTCTAAAGCTTGTAACAAAAATAATGGTTTGGTTTGTAATGTATAATATATGCAGTTTTCCTTTTTAAAAATGTCGCATATAGAGGTCAATACCTCGCAATGAAATCATACGTTATCTAACACGTTCTTATGGTTAAGGACGGGTTATGACAGAAAGTGATGAAGATGATGATGTTGAATGGAGCTTCAAATGGATGAAACCTCAAGTTGTTATACCCCAAACTTATGCACCAACACCTTAGCTTTTGGTTAGGATTTAATATACACTTGAAATGGACTTGCAAAATCAAATTATGAACCTCTTTTGGCCTTAGAAACCCCACGGCAGCAGCAGCAAAAGAGAGCAGATTTTTTGCAAGTTTTTGATGTATTTTGATGTGTGTAGCATGTGTGTTTCTCTAGGAGTCAAGATGCTTGCATGTATATGGAAAAAGGGAATTGTCTTTGACCAAGAAGGAATCAAAGAGCATGTGTACTCTAACTCCCATGTCACTCCCATTATATTTTATAAAGAATGGTTTTTATAAAATTTAGATTTTATAAAAACTAGTTTTATAAAACTTCCATATTAATTTTATGTACATTTCATTACATAAAACCAATTTATATAAAATGTAACATAAATTAATTAATTATTTAACCTATAAATAATTAAATCCATAATATATAAATTATTCCATAATTTATATGTACACATCAAGTAATATTTAAGAAAACCATTTTTCTTAAAGTTCAAGTGTCGCGTATTTGATTAATGAACCAATCGTTAAAATCAAATACAAATAAGGTGTCGGTAAGTTTGTTATTGGGTATGACCCGACTTGGATCAAAACATATTAGCCACGTTAATTTAATATGTCTCTCGGGCATACGAAATACTTTCAATAGTAACTATCATTATTAATATTAGTGCAATTAAAACAAATAATTGTAACACCTAAATATTTTGATTACTATTATTATCATTATTATGAACACGATATAAAAGACGATTAAAAGCTGTTAAACGAAACGATTAGGAAATAATGAGTAAGAGTATCATGATGAAATTAAAATATTATAAGATATTAATTTAGATAAAATTATCGTTCTTATTATTTTTATCATTACTATTATTATTAAAAGTATCGTTAGTATTAAAACTATCATTTTAACAAAAATTATCATTTTAATAGAAATGTCATTGTTACTATAAAATATCATTATTATTATTATTTTAAATAGAATTATTATTTTAAAGATAATATTAAAAATTATCGTAAATATTAAAGTTATCATAATTAGAATTATCGTTTTATCATAATGTCATCTTAGTAATTATAAATATTGATATTTTTATAATAATAATTATTATTACAAAATAATACAACTTTTACTTACTATCATTATAGATATTATTTTATCAAATAAATATGTGATACAAACATATTTTACTACGTGTAATAACTTACTTTAATAATACCTATCATATTATCTTTATGATATTAAATGAACCCTATAAATTTTATTACTTAATATATATAAAAGTATATTTGATTATATAAATTTAATATAAAATTTTATTTATTAATAAATAAATTATATTATTTACTCTAATAAATCTTTTTAAAATATTTAAAAATATAAAACGACGATATTTAAACTATATATTAATCATGTATAGATTTTTAGAAATTATTTTGAGTCAAATTTACTTTTGTTGACTTTTGCATATTAGTCTCGAGCATTAGGATTGTGGTACACTATGACTTGACCTAATTTGTTAGACAAATATTGACCAACATATAAATATATATAATTAATTTAGGTTCGTGAATCCGAGGCCAACCTTGCACTTGTTCAATGACGTTATATGTATTTTTACTACGAAATACAGTATGGTGAGTTTCATTTGCCTTTTTACCTTTTATATTTTTGGGCTGGGAATACATGCGCAACTTTTATAAATGTTTTACGAAATAGACACAAGTACGTGAAACTACATTCTATGGTTGAATTATCGAAATCGAATATGCCCCTTTTTATTAAGTCTGGTAATCTAAGAATTAGGGAACAGACACCCTAATTGACGCGAATCCTAAAGATAGATCTATTGGGCCTAACAAACCCCATCCAAAGTACCGGATGCTTTAGTACTTCGAAATTTATATCATGTCCGAAGGAGGATCCCGGAATGATAGGGGATATTCTTATATGTATCTAGTTAATGTCGGTTACCAGGTGTTCACCATATGAATGATTATTTTTATCTCTATGCATGGGACGTATATTTATGAGAACTGAAAATGAAATTCTTGTGGTCTATTAAAATGATGGAAATAAATGATTATGATAAACTAATGAACTCACCAACCTTTTGGTTGACACTTTAAAGCATGTTTATTCTCAGGTGTTAAAGAAATCTTCCGCTGTGCATTTGCTCATTTTAAAGATATTACTTGGAGTCTTTCATAGCATATTTTGAAGAACGTTGCATTCGAGTCATTGAGTTCATCAAAGATTATTATTAAATCAATTTATAGTTGGATAGTGGATATTATGAAATGGTATGCATGCCTGTCAATTTTCGATGTAAAGAAAGTTTGTCTTTTAAAAACGAATGCAATGTTTGTAAAATGTATCATATAGAGGTCAAATACCTCGCAATGTAATCAACTATTGTGAATCGTTTATAATGTATATGAACGGGTCCTTTCAATTGGTATCAGAGCGGTGGTCTTAGCGAACCAGGTCTGCATTAGTGTGTCTAACTGATAAGTCGATAGGATGCATTAGTGAGTCTGGACTTCGACCGTATCTGCATGTCAAAAGTTTTGCTTATCATTTTGTGTCGAAAATTAACTACTTATCATCCTCAGAAAATTACCTGCTTATCATTTTTAGTCTAAGACACGTCTTGCTGTATTGATTGCATGAATAGTGTATAGACAAAAATTCATATCTTAGCATATCTGCTAAATCATATCTTATTGTATCTGTTACTTTAAACTTTGCCTGACATATTCCTCAAAGTCCTCCGTAATCTACGAAATCTTTTGATCTATATATATATATATATATATTCTATGTAATTAGAATACCATCCGTTAGCCAAAATCATTTCATATCGAAAAAAAAATCCTTTATCCAATCGTACGAAATGGAATTCGTCATCAGTTCAAGTCACTCAGATTCCGAAATGGAATCCCATTCAAGCTCCGAAAGTAGTGTGACCGGAATAGATCAACCAATCAGTCATCACCTATTCTGGATGAATTGGGGATGGGTTCGTAGCCTCCTCAATCATTGGAGACAAGAAGAAGGTGATCCCTTCCATCCACCACATTGCCCTCTTGATGAAGAACCTGAAGCACTTACCGGCGAACCTGTCCGAAACACCATTTTCTCGCTCATTTCCAGAGTATCTCGTCACGATTATATATTACATCAAATTTTAGATTTTATTTATCCGCTCGTCCGAACCGACAATCACCCCGGTGTAATAGAAGAAGTCAACGAGCTTCGCGCTCGGGTAGTGGCTTTGGAGAATATGGTGTAGAGATTACAAACACCAGCAGCAGCATCAGCAGCATAACCAGTACCACCATCATCAACACCAACAGTACCATTACCACCTCCAACCACAACCGCGTCGTAAACCTCAACTTCACAATCTGTCCCACGAGCATCAACGTCATACGCACCATAGATACCAAGGAGTACCAACAACAATAACTGACGAAGTATTAATTCATAACTTCATTGGAGAAACATTCCGCGGCAATTATGTAATCTCTAAAGTCTTAGAGATTATCTAATCTAGCCCTAACCATAAATCAGTTAAGCGAACCAAAATGATGGAAGGAAGAGTAGAAACCCTGACAAAAATGGTGTGTGATTAACAAGCTAAACTTGCTTTACCAACAACATCAATAGTACCATCAGTGTTACCAGCATCGTCAGTACAGTCAACATCCGAATCAACAACACCGATAACATCACAAACTCCGTCAGTTCAAGAATCACTGTGGACATCATTACGAATCAATAACGTTTATATTGTATCAACGAGTTATGAAGAATTAACTCATTTCCTCTGAAGAAATTATATGTATATATATATATATATATATATATATATATATATATATATATATATATATTGAAATAAATCTTTCAGTGCTAAGCTATTGTGTGTGAATCTTAACTACTCGGTTAATTCATATTACAAATATGCAATAATGTACGTCCTTCGGCCGCAACTTAACCAACGTTAACTACAATCTCTGTCGCAATTCAACAAATTCCAATTCATAATAAATCAAGTATATATTTGATTTTACACTTTCATCATCAATGTACCCGAAACTTTTCAGATAACATCATTCGTACTTTGCGAAATTCACAAGAATTCCACGAACCGAACACCATACATCAACAAATAACGAAGTATTGATTCATAATTTTAATGTCATTAAAGAAATACTGCGTAAAAGTGATGTACTTTTTAAAGCCTTTAGGGATTATTCAATTCTAGTTTCAACCGTAAATTAAATGAGTTTAATTTAACATTAACTCATTAAATCTATGTTACATCTGAAGAAAATATACATATATATATTTTCATAAAGACTGTAATAAAATTCTTTTGTACAAAATATTAATTGTGAATTTTTTTTTTTAACGGGTAGGTAATACCCGAGAGATATATAAATTCACAATTAATATGTTACATTCTTCGAATCTGATTCAGCAAATCATCCATTATACTCCCTACTTTCACAACAATATACATTCTTTTATAGAAATCAAAACAACCATACTCATTCAAAATTTAATTACATATTCTGATTTTGAAATCTCAAAATTTAACTTGAGATATGACCAAAATCATCACTCTTAGATCCTTACATCTTTCACAAGCTATATTTTGACTTCAAAACTGTGTTAGAACATCAAATATATGTTAACGATTACAATCTGTGTTCAAACCCTTCGAAAATTTCTGAAGACACTTCGAATGATGAGCAATCGAGATGATGATCCAACCACATGTTACCCACAGTTATGTACGCGAAAAACTCTTGAAACCAAAGTAAAAGTTTAAACAACGTATCCGCGTCAGATTCTTTGGCATTTATTAGCAAAAATAACTTTGCGACTCCTATTCAAAGTAGCCAGTTTTGTCACAGCTCCAGCAAGTCAACTTCGAATTTTCAGTCAGACTAACCTTATTATAACCTTGAGATATACACCATCGTTACCAGAGAACCTTTTACATTCCACCATATTATTAGCAGATGTACCAACAACTTCATTACCCTTTGACTTTAGCCTCTCCAAAAAGTCATCATAATTATTCATTGAAACCCCATCATTTACTCATTCGCATCTTGTAATGATATTTGCCATACGAATCATTGGGAATTAGCAATCAGTATTTTGAAATCTTGCAGCATGTCTGCGCCAACAGTTATATGTGTATATATAACGTCTATCTTCTGGACTTAATTTGAATGTGAAGTTTCTGAAAAACACTCCGAACTACGAATTGGTTCTCCGAAAATGGAAAAAATGCTGATGAAGCAGCAAAAACTATAAACGACTTTAAATGGTAAAAGCTGGATGATAATGATGAAGTGTGCTGGCAAAGCGCAGAAAAAGAGAAGTTTTGGAACTGGAAAACGGATTGAGCAAAGTAGGAAGGAGGCTGTGGACAAATTACAAAGACTGAACCTTGACTTTAAAGGATCCAAATGATTCAGTACCTGCTGAAGTCATTAACGAATACATTGCTCCTGACTCTAAACCCCTGCGGACAATATTCTTCATCATCCTCTGATATTAGAAATTCTAAAATATCATCATATCTTTCATTATAAATATCCTCCATATTTCTGAAGATATTTTCTTAATTCTTCTTATTTGAAATCATTTACCTCTTCGCGCTATCTGTATTACATCATAAAAGAAACTATTTTAGTTTCTAAATTCTGAAAGATTCAAGTTTAAAATAGGAATATTTTGAAGTAGTGTTGAGAACTGAAGCATGAATTAGTATAATATAATGACACTTGATCAATGTGATTATATTACAGTAAGTCATGCTGAGTTTCTAAATGGAACGTGATGATTCACAGATCATAACATCATCATGTGCCATGTTATACGACTCTTGTATTCTATTTAACCTCTAAAATATCAAAAAAATATTTCTTGATGATTCGGCCTTTTCCAAGGTATTCTAGTAATTTGACAAGTCAAGATCGTGCCATCACAATTTCCTTCCTAGAACATTAACAATGTTCATTCCGAAATTCATATCTGTGAATTCTGGACCATTACAAGCGGTGCTTAATCGCAAGAAGAAGAAACGAAAGGACAAAACTCCGAAATAGAAATTGGGGTATAAATTGCAGCAAATAAAAGAGAGCATTAACTGTGAATGATAATGATTATAGAAGACAGAAGCAGAGACTTTGAAATATAAGGGAACATATAAAGCTCAACGACAAACCAGAAATTATAAACCATATATCGATGCATATAGCAATATAAAGACACGGGAGAACTAGAAACACTATAAACCCAAGAGTATAGTAGAAGTAAATAGATTCTTCCGGCGGTAGATGAAAAAGAAGAATGACCGATATGAAAGTTAGAAGTATATCGAGAATCAGAGCTGGATGGAGCATATTGATGAATACTTTAAAATATGAGTTGAGGGGGAAAGAATAGAAGGTGATGAAACATGACTAGGAACTTAGAAATCAACAGATTTAACTCACACAATGGCAGAATAAGTGAATCAAACCCTCTAGTGAATAGGTTAAGTTTTTTTTGATTAATTTAGTCAAACCACAACTAAATCAAGTGTGATTAGACCTAGAGCTATTATTCACCACATGGGTGATTTGGACTGAGAGAGAATCGGAGGAGCTCACTAGATCTGAGTGTGTGTAACAAATAAGAGGCTTAACCTAAAATGAAGAACATAAGACTTTATATACCCCTGCTGTTGACTCACCCATACGATTCATTCATCACACGTACGAGTTGGCTTCATCAGCCGTACGGGTGATCACTCACTCGTGTCTTCTCATTTAGGTTGTAATTGTGACTTAGCTCAGCATCAACCGTGCGTATGAGCCTGTCAGCCGTACTAGTGAGGCTTCACTCGTACGTCTGACTAAGTCTAACATAGTCAAACATCTAAATCTCGTTCCTGCAGTTCCTGTAACCACATACAAATACAGGATAATAATGAGCAATCATGGTGGCCTGTAAACTGTTGTACCTGCAATGGACGTGGGTAGATGTCTAGGGACTTGCATAAAATGCATCAACAGAAGGTGTGAGTTGTAAGGAAACGAAGGAGGTGAATTTATAAGAAAATCTACGACAGAATAATTAAAATGGACGATCGCATTTAAAGCGAATCCTAATTTCCTTGATTACCGGAGAGTCAAATCTTATTAAGAAGATTTTCTTCAAATCCCTTGAAATCTGGGAATCAATCATATCTACGTCAAATGATAAGATGAATCTACACTTACTCATTTCACTCTTCTATGTTAGCTTCATTCGTACTCTTCATATAAATGGATTGTTTATCCAAATTATTCGCTGATGATAAAACTCTAATTTTCAGCCCGTATGTATCATGAAAACATACTTATTATCATTCACGACCTTTCCACTTAAATTTCGGGACGAAATTTCTTTAACGGGTAGGTACTGTGACAACCCGGAAATTTCCAACCAAATTTAAACTTTAATCTTTATATGTTTCCGACACAATAAGCAATATTTGTTAAGTTAAATTTCAAGAATTTTAAACTATGTTCATACATTCATTCAACTTCGACCAAGTTCCAACGATTCACGAACCATTAAACGAATATGATTATATATGTATATGTGTATATATATTATAACTTGAAACGTAAATGAAATATTATATTAAATACTTTATATGATTGTATCTGTTTCAAAATGTTTATCAATGGAATTAGAAGATAAGATCAACTGATTGAATTATCAGATATATTAAATTATGATTACAAGTCTCTGTTGAAAGGCCCACGTTGATTTGAGAAATCTTTCCATTTTAACAATATTCGGAAAATGGTAAAGTAATTTATAAATAAGAACAAATTGTCAATCATTGAGAACTAGACAAAGGATAGTGGAAGATTGAATCTCATAAAGACTCGATTGATCTATTTAGTTTCAAACGTACAAAAACGTTTTCAGTTTAAAAAGAACTTTATTATTAAAACGTATATAACTTTTATAAATATCTAGAACCACTTTTGACAACTCATTACTTAACTAGTATGATAAAGATAACGATATTTATATTTTATTTTATTAAATATATATAACGATTTAAATTAATATTATATATATTTATACGCGTATAATACGTACATAGTTTTATACTTTTACTACACTTAAACTTTACCTTTACTTTATTTTTACTTTACTTTAACTTTAATAATTCACTTTAATAATTCATACTTTAATAATTTATACTTTAATAATTCACTTTAATAATTCATACTTTAATAATTCACTTTAATAATTCAAACTTTAATAATTCACTTTAATAATTCATACTTTAATAATTCATTTTAATAATTCAAAAATCTATTATAAATAGAATTCAATAGGTTTCATTATTTCATAGAAACTTGAAAATATTTTTCTCTAAACTCTCTCAATCGATTTACATATATATATTTACTCCGTATTATTTCAAGATATTATTAGTATACATAAAATATTACGACGGAGTGTTGTCTGAGTGATTTCGAAATTGTTTTTCGAGTAGGATATGATTAAGGAAATTATGGGTTATAGCTATAGAGGTGATTGAGTATGGTTCATGGGTATGCTCGTGAGGTCAATATAGTGTTTATCATTTCTGTTGCGTCTACGTACCTTTCCTGCAATATTGAATCTCAATATTGATACGTGAGTACTCATAATTTAACTTTTACATACTAATAGTGTATCCTTGACTAGTGCTCGAGTATTTAGGATTATGCATGCTTGTACTTTTGATATTTCCCTTAGACAGGTTAGGTTGAATCTTGAATTAGTTACACTTGCGGTTGAGATAAGGTATAAGATATGCATGTCCTTGGAAAGCTAGCGAAAAATTAAGAACTTTTCCTTTAGATATCGAATGGTTTCGATGAACGGATTAGAAGTTATAATCAATTGAATTTTCGATATTTTTATTAAAAATGATTATTATTATCGTCGTTTTTATCGTCGTTCTAGTTTTATCTTATTATTATCATTATTATTATCTTTATCAATAAAAGGGATTTATCATTAAAAATTGTTTTCTTTATTACTATCATTATTATCGTTAAAGTTATAATTAGTATTATTATTATTATTATCCCATTATCATTATCATTATTGTGACAACCCGGAAATTTCCAACCAAATTTAAACTTTAATCTTTATATGTTTCCGACACGATAAGCAATATTTGTTAAGTTAAATTGCAAGAATTTTAAACTATGTTCATACATTCATTCAACCTCGACCAAGTTCCAACGATTCACGAACCATTAAACGAATATGATTATATATGTATATGTGTATATATATTATAACTTGAAACGTAAATAAAATATTAGATTAAATACTTTATATGATTGTATCTGTTTCAAAATGTTTATCAATGGAATTAGAAGATAAGATCAAATGATTGAATTATCAGATATATTGAATTATGATTACAAGTCTCGGTTGAAAGGCCTACGTTGATTTGAGAAATCTTTCCATTTTAACAATATTCGGAAAATGGTAAAGTGATTTATAAATAAGAACAAATTGTCAATCATTGAGAACTAGACAAAGGATAGTGGAAGATTGAATCTCATAAAGACTCGATTGATCTATTTAGTTTCAAACGTACAAAAACGTTTTCAGTTTAAAAAGAACTTTATTATTAAAACGTATATAACTTTTATAAATATCTAGAACCATTTTTGACAACTCATTACTTAACTAGTATGATAAAGATAACGATATTTATATTTTATTTTATTAAATATATATAACGATTTAAATTAATATTATATATATATATACGCGTATTATACGTACATAGTTTTATACTTTTACTATACTTAAACTTTACCTTTACTTTATTTTTACTTTACTTTAACTTTAATAATTCACTTTAATAATTCATACTTTAATAATTCATACTTTAATAATTCATACTTTAATAATTCACTTTAATAATTCATACTTTAATAATTCACTTTAATAATTCATACTTTAATAATTCACTTCAATAATTCAAAAATCTATTATAAATAGAATTCAATAGGTTTCATTATTTCATAGAAACTTGAAAATATTTTTCTCTAAACTCTCTCAATCGATTTACATATATATATTTACTCCGTATTATTTTAAGATATTATTAGTATACATAAAATATTACGACGGAGTGCTGTCCGAGTGGTTTCGAAATTGTTTTTCGAGTAGGATAGGATTAAGGAAATTATGGGTTATAGCTATGGAGGTGATTGAGTATGGTTCATGGGTATGCTCATGAGGTCAATATAGTGTCTATCATTTCCGTTGCGTCTACATACCTTTCCTGCAATATTGAATCTCAATATTGATACGTGAGTACTCATAATTTAACTTTTACATACTAATAGTGTATCCCTGACTAGTGCTCGAGTATTTAGGATTATGCATGCTTGTACTTTTGATATTGCCCTTAGACAGGTTAGGTTGAATATTGAATTAGTTACACTTGCGGTTGAGATAAGGTATAAGATATGCATGTCCTTGGAAAGCTAGCGAAAAATTAAGAACTTTTCCTTTAGATATCGAATGGTTTAGATGAACGGATTAGAAGTTATAATCAATTGAATTTTTGATATTTTTATTAAAAATGATTATTATTATCGTCGTTTTTTATCGTCGTTCTAGTTTTATCTTATTATTATCATTATTATTATCTTTATCAATAAAAGGGATTTATCTTTAAAAATTGTTAATTTTTTTTATTATTACTATCGTTATTATCGTTAAAGTTATAATTAGTATTATTATTATTATCCAATTATTATCATTATTATTATTATTAGTATTATTATTATTATTATCATTATTAATATATATCATTATTTAAAAATGGTTATTGTTATTGTTATTAATATTATTACTATATTATCATTAAGATAATTATTAGTATTATCGTTAATAATGTTATAGTAACTATCATTATTAATATAAGTGTAATTAAAACAAATATTTGTAACACCTAATTATTTTGATTACTATTATTATCATTATTATGAACACGATATAAAAGACGATTAAAAGCTATTAAACGAAACGATTAGGAAATAATGAGTAAGAGTATCATGATGAAATTAAAATATTATAAGATATTGATTTAGATAAAATTATCGTTCTTATTATTTTTATCATTACTATTATTATTAAAAGTATCGTTAGTATTAAAACTATAATTTTAACAAAAATTATCATTTTAATAGAAATGTCATTATTACTATAAAATATCATTATTATTATTATTTTAAATAGAATTATTATTTTAAAGATAATATTAAAAATTATCGTAAATATTAAAGTTATCATAATTAGAATTATCGTTTTATCATAATGTCATCTTAGTAATTATAAATATTGATATTTTTATAATAATAATTATTATTACAAAATAATACAACTTTTACTTACTATCATTATAGATATTATTTTATCAAATAAATATGTGATACAAACATATTTTACTACCTGTAATAACTTACTTTAATAATACCTATCATATTATCTTTATGAT
This sequence comes from Rutidosis leptorrhynchoides, assembly GCF_046630445.1. Lineage (NCBI taxonomy): Eukaryota > Viridiplantae > Streptophyta > Magnoliopsida > Asterales > Asteraceae > Rutidosis > Rutidosis leptorrhynchoides. Next base: position 210,473,114 of record NC_092340.1, read on the forward strand.
ATTAAATGAACCCTATAAATTTTATTACTTAATATATATAAAAGTATATTTTATTACATAAATTTAATATAAAATTTTATTTATTAATAAATAAATTATATTATTACTCTAATAAATCTTTTAAAAATATTTAAAAATATAAAATGACGATATTTAAGCTATATATTAATCATGTATAGATTTTTGGAAATTATTTTGAGTCAAATTTACTTTTGTTGACTTTTGCATATTAGTCTCGAGCATTAGGATTGTGGTACACTATGACTTGACCTAATTTGTTAGACAAATATTGACCAACACATAATTATATATAATTAATTTAGGTTCGTGAATCCGAGGCCAACCTTGCACTTGTTCAATGATGTTATATGTATTTTTACTACGAAATACAGTATGGTGAGTTTCATTAATCCCTTTTTTTTAAATGCTTTCGCAATATATATTTTGGGACTGAGAATACATGCGCTGTTTTTATAACTGTTCTACGAAATAGACACAAGTAATCGAAAATTACATTATATGGTTGAATGATCGAAATCGAATATGCCCTTTTTATTAAGTCTGGTAATCTAAGAATTAGGGAACAGACACCCTAATTGACGCGAATCCTAAAGATAGATCTATTGGGCCTAACAAACCCCATCCAAAGTACCGGATGCTTTAGTACTTCGAAATTTATATCATGTCCGAAGGAGGATCCCGGAATGATAGGGGATATTCTTATATGTATCTAGTTAATGTCGGTTACCAGGTGTTCACCATATGAATGATTATTTTTGTCTCTATGCATGGGACGTATATTTATGAGAACTGGAAATGAAATTCTTGTGGTCTATTAAAATGATGGAAATAAATGATTATGATAAACTAATGAACTCACCAACCTTTTGGTTGACACTTTAAAGCATGTTTATTCTCAGGTGTTAAAGAAATCTTCCGCTGTGCATTTGCTCATTTTAAAGATATTACTTGGAGTCTTTCATAGCATATTTCGAAGAACGTTGCATTCGAGTCATTGAGTTCATCAAAGATAATTATTAAATCAATTTATAGTTGGATAGTGGATATAATGAAATGGTATGCATGCCTGTCAATTTTCAATGTAAAGAAAGTTCGTATTTTAAAAACGAATGCAATGATTGTAAAATGTATCATATAGAGGTCAAATACCTCGCAATGTAATCAACTATTGTGAATCGTTTATAATGTATATGAACGGGTCCTTTCAGTTGGTATCAGAGCGGTGGTCTTAGCGAACCATGTCTGCATTAGTGTGTCTAACTGATAAGTCGTTAGGATGCATTAGTGAGTCTGGACTTCGACCGTGTCTGCATGTCAAAAGTTTTGCTTATCATTTTTAGTCGGAAATCATCTGCTTATCATTCTTAGGAAATTACCTGCTTATCATTACTAGTCTAGACACGTCTTGCTACATTAATTGCATGAGTAGTGTATAGACACAATTCATATCTTAGCGTATCTGCTAAATCATATCTTATCGTATCTGTTACTTTAAACTTTACCTGACATATCCCGCAAATCCCTCCGTAATCTACCAAAATCTTTTGTTCTATATCTATGGATATTCTATGTTATTAGAATACCATCCGTTAACCGAAAATCATTTCATATCGAAAAAAAAAAATCCTTATTCAATCGTACGAAATGGAATTCATCATTAATTCAAGTTTCTCGGATTCCGAAATGGAATCCCACTCCAGCTCTGAAAGCAGTGTGACTGGAATGGATCAACCAATCAGCCATCATCTATTCTGGATGAATTGGGGATGGGTTCGTAGCCTCCTCAATCATTGGAGACAAGAAGAAGGTGATCCATTCCATCCACCCCATTGCCCTCTTAACGAAGAACCTGAAGCACTTACCGGCGAACCAATCCGAAACACCATTTTCTCTCTCATTTCCAGAGTATCTCGTCACGATTATATACTACATCAAATTCTAGATTATATTTATCCGCTCATCCGAACCGACAATCACCCCGGTATAATAGAAGAAGTCAACGAGCTTCGCGCTCGGGTAGTGGCTTTGGAGAATATGGTGCAAAGATTACAAACACCAGCAGCAGCACCAGCAGCATAACCAGTACCACCATCATCAACGCTAACAGTACCATTACCACCTCCAACCACAACCGCGTCGTAAACCTCAACTTCACAATCTGTCCCACGAGCATCAACGCCATACGCACCATAGATACCAAGGAGTACCAACAACAATAACTGAAGAAGTATTAATTCATAACTTCATTGGAGAAACATTCCGCGGCGATTATGTAATCTCTAAAGTCTTAGAGATTATCTAATCTAGCCCTAACCATAAATCAGTTAAGCGAACCAAAATGATAGAAGGAAGAGTAGAAACCCTGACAAAAATGGTGTCTGATTAACAAGCTAAACTTGCTTTACCAACAGCATCAACAGTACCGTCAGCGTTACCAGCATCGTCAGTACAGTCAACATCCGAATCAACAACACAGATAACATCACAAACTCCGTCAGTTCAAGAATCATTGTGGACATCATTACGAATCAATAACGTGTATATTGTATCAACGAGTTATGAAGAATTAACTCATTCCCTCTAAAGAAATTATATGTATATTATATATATATATATATATATATATATATTGAAATAAATCTTTCCGTGCTAAGCTATTATGTGTGAATCTTAACTACTCGGTTAATTCATATTACAAATATGCAATAATGTACGTCCTTCGGCCGTAACTTAACCAGCGTTAACTAGAATCTCTGTCGCAATTCAACAAATTCCAATTCATAATAAATCAAGTATATATTTGATTTTACACTTTCATCATCGATGTACCTGAAACTTTTCAGATAACATCATTCGTACTTTGCGAAATTCACAAGAATTCCATGAACCGAACATCATACATCAACAAATAACGAAGTATTGATTCATAATTTCAATGTCATTAAATAAATACTGCGTAAAAGTTATGTACTTTTTAAAGCCTTTAGGGATTATTCAATTATAGTTTCAACCGTAAATCAAATGAGTTTAATTTAACACTAACTCATTAAATCTATGTTACATCTGAAGAAAATATACATATATATATTTTCATAAAGACTGTAATAAAATTCTTTTGTACAAAATATTAATTGTGAAATTTTTTTAACGGGTAGGTAATACCCGAGAGATATATAAATTCACAATTAATATGTTACATTCTTCGAATCTGATTCAGCAAATCATCCATTATACTCCCTACTTTCACAACAATATACATTCTTTTATAGAAATCAAAACAACCATACTCATTCAAAATTTAATTACATATTCTGATTTTGAAATCTCAAAATTCAACTTGAGATATGACCAAAATCATCACTCTTAGATCCTTACATCTTTCACAAGCTATATTTTGACTTCAAAACTGTGTTAGAACATCAAATGTATGTTAACGATTACAATCTGTGTTCAAACCCTTCGAAAATTTCTGAAGACACTTCGAATGATGAGCAATCGAGATGATGATCCAACCACATGTTACCCACAGTTATGTACCCGAAAAACTCTTGAAACTAAAGTAAAAGTTTAAACAACGTATCCGCGTCAGATTCTTTGGAATTTATTAGCAAAAATAACTTTGCGACTCCTATTCAAAGTAGCCAGTTTTGTCACAGCTCCAACAAGTCAACTTCGACTTTTCAGTCAGACTAACCTTATTATAACCTTGAGATATACACCATCGTTACCAGGGAACCTTTTACATTCCACCACATTATTAGCAGATGTACCAACAACTTCATTACCCTTTGACTTTAGCCTCTCCAAAAAGTCATTATAATTATTCATTGAAACCCCATCATTTACTCATTCGCATCTTGTAATGAGAATTGCCATACGAATCATTGGGAATTAGCAATCAGTATTTTGAAATCTCGCAGCATGTCTACGCCAATAGTTATATGTGTATATATAACGTCTATCTTCTGGACTTAATTTGAATGTGAAGTTTCTGAAAAACACTCCGAACTACGAATTGGTTCTCCGAAAAAAAAAATTCTGATGAAGCAGCAAAAACTATAAACGACTTTAAATGGTAAAAGCTGGATGATAATGATGAAGTGTGCTGGCAAAGCGCAGAAAAAGAGAAGTTTTGGAACTGGAAAACGGATTGAGCAAAGTAGGAAGGAGGTTGTGGACAAATTACAAAGACTGAACCTGACTTCAAAGGATCCAAATGATTCAGTACCTGCTGAAGTCATTAACGAATATATTGCTCCTGACTCTAAACCCCTGCGAACAATATTCTTCATCATCCTCTGATATTAGAAATTCTAAAATATCATCATATCTTTCATTATAAATATCCTCCATATTTCTGAAGATATTTTCTTAATTTTTCTTATTTGAAATCATTTACCTCTTCGCGCTATCTGTATTACATCATAAAAGAAACTATTTTAGTTTCTAAATTCTGAAACATTCAAGTTTAAAATAGGAATATTTTGAAGTAGTGTTGGGAACTGAAGCATGAATTAGTATAATATAATGACACTTGATCAATGTGATTATATTACAGTAAGTCATGCTGATTTTCTAAATGAAACGTGATGATTCACAGATCATAACATCATCATGTGCCATGTTATATGACTCTTGTATTCTATTTAACCTCTAAAATATCAAGAAAATATTTCTTGATGATTCGGCCTTTTCCAAGGTATTCTAGTAATTTGACAAGTTAAGATCGTGCCATCACAATTTTCTTCCTAGAACATTAACAATGTTCATTCCGAAATTCATATATGTGAATTCTGGACCATTACAAGCGGTGCTTAATTGCAAGAAGAAGAAACAAAAGGACAAAACTCCGAAATAGAAATTGGGATATAAATTGCAGCAAATAAAAGAGAGCATTAACTGTGAATGATAATGATTATAGAAGACAGAAGCAGAGACTTTGAAATATAAGGGAACATATAAAGCCCAACGACAAACCAGAAATTATAAACCATATATATCGATGCATATAGCAATATAAAGACACGGGAGAACTAGAAACACTATAAACCCAAGAGTATAGTAGAAGTAAATAGATTCTTTCGGTGGTAGATGAAAAAGAAGAATGACCGATATGAAAGTTAGAAGTATATCGAGAATCAGAACTGGATGGAGCATATTGATGAATACTTTAAAATATGAGTTGAGGGGGAAAGAATAGAAGGTGATGAAACATGACTAGGAACTTAGAAATCAACAGATTTAACTCACACAATGGCGGAATAAGTGAATCAAACCCTCTACTGAATAGGTTAAGTTTTTTTTTTTTGATTAATTTAGTCAAACCACAACTAAATCAAGTATGATTAGATCAACACCTAGATCTATTATTCACCACCTGGGTGATTTGGACTGAGAGAGAATCGGAGGAGCTCACTAGATCTGAGTGTGTGTAACAAATTAGAGGCTTAACCTAAAATGAAGAACATAAGACTTTATATACCCCTGCTGTTGACTCACCCATACGATTCATTCATCACACGTACGAGTTGGCTTCACCAGCCGTACGGGTGATCACTCACTCGTGTCTTCTCATTTAGATTGTAATTGTGACTTAGCTCAGCATCAACCGTGCATATGAGCCTGTCAGCCGTACTAGTGAGGCTTCACTCGTACGTCTGGCTAAGTCTAACATAGTCAAACATCTAAATCTCGTTCCTGCAGTTCCTGTAACCACATACAAACACGGATAGGATAATAACGAGCAATCATGGTGGCCTGTAAACTGTTGTACCTGCAATGGACGTGGGTAGATGTCTAGGGAATTGCATAAAATGCATCAACAGAAGGTGTGAGTTGTAAGGAAATGAAGGAGGTGAATTGATAAGAAAATCTCCGACAGAACAATTAAAATGGACGATCGCATTTAAAGCGGATCCTAATTCCCTTGATTACCGGAGAGTCAAATCTTATTAAGAAGATTTTCTTCAAATCCCTTGAAATCTGGGAATGAATCATATCTACGTCAAATGATAAGATGAATCTACACTTACTCATTTCACTCTTCTATGTTAGCTTCATTCGTACTCTTCATATAAATGAATTGTTTATCCAAATTAATCGCTGATGATAAAACTCTAATTTTCAGCCCGTATGCATCATGAAAACATACTTATTATCACTCACGACCTTTTCACTCAAATTTCGGGACGAAATTTCTTTAACGGGTAGGTACTGTGACAACCCGGAAATTTCCAACCAAATTTAAACTTTAATCTTTATATGTTTCCGACACGATAAGCAATATTTGTTAAGTTAAATTGCAAGAATTTTAAACTATGTTCATACATTCATTCAACCTCGACCAAGTTCCAACGATTCACGAACCATTAAACGAATATGATTATATATGTATATGTGTATATATATTATAACTTGAAACGTAAATAAAATATTAGATTAAATACTTTATATGATTGTATCTGTTTCAAAATGTTTATCAATGGAATTAGAAGATAAGATCAAATGATTGAATTATCAGATATATTGAATTATGATTACAAGTCTCGGTTGAAAGGCCCACGTTGATTTGAGAAATCTTTCCATTTTAACAATATTCGGAAAATGGTAAAGTGATTTATAAATAAGAACAAATTGTCAATCATTGAGAACTAGACAAAGGATAGTGGAAGATTGAATCTCATAAAGACTCGATTGATCTATTTAGTTTCAAACGTACAAAAACGTTTTCAGTTTAAAAAGAACTTTATTATTAAAACGTATATAACTTTTATAAATATCTAGAACCATTTTTGACAACTCATTACTTAACTAGTATGATAAAGATAACGATATTTATATTTTATTTTATTAAATATATATAACGATTTAAATTAATATTATATATATTTATACGCATATTATACGTACATAGTTTTATACTTTTACTATACTTAAACTTTACCTTTACTTTATTTTTACTTTACTTTAACTTTAATAATTTACTTTAATAATTCATACTTTAATAATTCACTTTAATAATTCATACTTTAATAATTCACTTTAATAATTCATACTTTAATAATTCACTTTAATAATTCATACTTTAATAATTCACTTCAATAATTCAAAAATCTATTATAAATAGAATTCAATAGGTTTCATTATTTCATAGAAACTTGAAAATATTTTTCTCTAAACTCTCTCAATCGATTTACATATATATATTTACTCCGTATTATTTTAAGATATTATTAGTATACATAAAATATTACGACGGAGTGCTGTCCGAGTGGTTTCGAAATTGTTTTTCGAGTAGGATAGGATTAAGGAAATTATGGGTTATAGCTATGGAGGTGATTGAGTATGGTTCATGGGTATGCTCATGAGGTCAATATAGTGTCTATCATTTCCGTTGCGTCTACATACCTTTCCTGCAATATTGAATCTCAATATTGATACGTGAGTACTCATAATTTAACTTTTACATACTAATAGTGTATCCCTGACTAGTGCTCGAGTATTTAGGATTATGCATGCTTGTACTTTTGATATTGCCCTTAGACAGGTTAGGTTGAATATTGAATTAGTTACACTTGCGGTTGAGATAAGGTATAAGATATGCATGTCCTTGGAAAGCTAGCGAAAAATTAAGAACTTTTCCTTTAGATATCGAATGGTTTCGATGAACGGATTAGAAGTTATAATCAATTGAATTTTTGATATTTTTATTAAAAATGATTATTATTATCGTCGTTTTTTATCGTCGTTCTAGTTTTATCTTATTATTATCATTATTATTATCTTTATCAATAAAAGGGATTTATCTTTAAAAATTGTTAATTTTTTTTATTATTACTATCGTTATTATCGTTAAAGTTATAATTAGTATTATTATTATTATCCAATTATTATCATTATTATTATTATTAGTATTATTATTATTATTATCATTATTAATATATATCATTATTTAAAAATGGTTATTGTTATTGTTATTAATATTATTACTATATTATCATTAAGATAATTATTAGTATTATCGTTAATAATGTTATAGTAACTATCATTATTAATATAAGTGTAATTAAAACAAATATTTGTAACACCTAATTATTTTGATTACTATTATTATCATTATTATGAACACGATATAAAAGACGATTAAAAGCTATTAAACGAAACGATTAGGAAATAATGAGTAAGAGTATCATGATGAAATTAAAATATTATAAGATATTGATTTAGATAAAATTATCGTTCTTATTATTTTTATCATTACTATTATTATTAAAAGTATCGTTAGTATTAAAACTATAATTTTAACAAAAATTATCATTTTAATAGAAATGTCATTATTACTATAAAATATCATTATTATTATTATTTTAAATAGAATTATTATTTTAAAGATAATATTAAAAATTATCGTAAATATTAAAGTTATCATAATTAGAATTATCGTTTTATCATAATGTCATCTTAGTAATTATAAATATTGATATTTTTATAATAATAATTATTATTACAAAATAATACAACTTTTACTTACTATCATTATAGATATTATTTTATCAAATAAATATGTGATACAAACATATTTTACTACCTGTAATAACTTACTTTAATAATACCTATCATATTATCTTTATGATATTAAATGAACCCTATAAATTTTATTACTTAATATATATAAAAGTATATTTTATTACATAAATTTAATATAAAATTTTATTTATTAATAAATAAATTATATTATTACTCTAATAAATCTTTTAAAAATATTTAAAAATATAAAATGACGATATTTAAGCTATATATTAATCATGTATAGATTTTTGGAAATTATTTTGAGTCAAATTTACTTTTGTTGACTTTTGCATATTAGTCTCGAGCATTAGGATTGTGGTACACTATGACTTGACCTAATTTGTTAGACAAATATTGACCAACACATAATTATATATAATTAATTTAGGTTCGTGAATCCGAGGCCAACCTTGCACTTGTTCAATGACGTTATATGTATTTTTACTACGAAATACAGTATGGTGAGTTTCATTAATCCCTTTTTTTTAAATGCTTTCGCAATATATATTTTGGGACTGAGAATACATGCGCTGTTTTTATAACTGTTCTACGAAATAGACACAAGTAATCGAAAATTACATTATATGGTTGAATGATCGAAATCGAATATGCCCTTTTTATTAAGTCTGGTAATCTAAGAATTAGGGAACAGACACCCTAATTGACGCGAATCCTAAAGATAGATCTATTGGGCCTAACAAACCCCATCCAAAGTACCGGATGCTTTAGTACTTCGAAATTTATATCATGTCCGAAGGAGGATCCCGGAATGATAGGGGATATTCTTATATGTATCTAGTTAATGTCGGTTACCAGGTGTTCACCATATGAATGATTATTTTTGTCTCTATGCATGGGACGTATATTTATGAGAACTGGAAATGAAATTCTTGTGGTCTATTAAAATGATGGAAATAAATGATTATGATAAACTAATGAACTCACCAACCTTTTGGTTGACACTTTAAAGCATGTTTATTCTCAGGTGTTAAAGAAATCTTCCGCTGTGCATTTGCTCATTTTAAAGATATTACTTGGAGTCTTTCATAGCATATTTCGAAGAACGTTGCATTCGAGTCATTGAGTTCATCAAAGATAATTATTAAATCAATTTATAGTTGGATAGTGGATATAATGAAATGGTATGCATGCCTGTCAATTTTCAATGTAAAGAAAGTTCGTATTTTAAAAACGAATGCAATGATTGTAAAATGTATCATATAGAGGTCAAATACCTCGCAATGTAATCAACTATTGTGAATCGTTTATAATGTATATGAACGGGTCCTTTCAATTATTATTATTATTATTATTATTAGTATTATTATTATTATTATTATTATTATTATCATTATTAATATATATATATATATCATTATTTAAAAATGGTTATTGTTATTGTTATTATTATTATTACTATATTATCATTAAGATAATTATTAGTATTATCGTTAATAATATTATAGTAACTATCATTATTAATATTAGTGCAATTAAAACAAATAATTGTAACACCTAAATATTTTGATTACTATTATTATCATTATTATGAACACGATATAAAAGACGATTAAAAGCTGTTAAACGAAACGATTAGGAAATAATGAGTAAGAGTATCATGATGAAATTAAAATATTATAAGATATTAATTTAGATAAAATTATCGTTCTTATTATTTTTATCATTACTATTATTATTAAAAGTATCGTTAGTATTAAAACTATCATTTTAACAAAAATTATCATTTTAATAGAAATGTCATTGTTACTATAAAATATCATTATTATTATTATTTTAAATAGAATTATTATTTTAAAGATAATATTAAAAATTATCGTAAATATTAAAGTTATCATAATTAGAATTATCGTTTTATCATAATGTCATCTTAGTAATTATAAATATTGATATTTTTATAATAATAATTATTATTACAAAATAATACAACTTTTACTTACTATCATTATAGATATTATTTTATCAAATAAATATGTGATACAAACATATTTTACTACGTGTAATAACTTACTTTAATAATACCTATCATATTATCTTTATGATATTAAATGAACCCTATAAATTTTATTACTTAATATATATAAAAGTATATTTGATTATATAAATTTAATATAAAATTTTATTTATTAATAAATAAATTATATTATTTACTCTAATAAATCTTTTTAAAATATTTAAAAATATAAAACGACGATATTTAAACTATATATTAATCATGTATAGATTTTTAGAAATTATTTTGAGTCAAATTTACTTTTGTTGACTTTTGCATATTAGTCTCGAGCATTAGGATTGTGGTACACTATGACTTGACCTAATTTGTTAGACAAATATTGACCAACATATAAATATATATAATTAATTTAGGTTCGTGAATCCGAGGCCAACCTTGCACTTGTTCAATGACGTTATATGTATTTTTACTACGAAATACAGTATGGTGAGTTTCATTTGCCTTTTTACCTTTTATATTTTTGGGCTGGGAATACATGCGCAACTTTTATAAATGTTTTACGAAATAGACACAAGTACGTGAAACTACATTCTATGGTTGAATTATCGAAATCGAATATGCCCCTTTTTATTAAGTCTGGTAATCTAAGAATTAGGGAACAGACACCCTAATTGACGCGAATCCTAAAGATAGATCTATTGGGCCTAACAAACCCCATCCAAAGTACCGGATGCTTTAGTACTTCGAAATTTATATCATGTCCGAAGGAGGATCCCGGAATGATAGGCGATATTCTTATATGTATCTAGTTAATGTCGGTTACCAGGTGTTCACCATATGAATGATTATTTTTGTCTCTATGCATGGGACGTATATTTATGAGAACTGAAAATGAAATTCTTGTGGTCTATTAAAATGATGGAAATAAATGATTATGATAAACTAATGAACTCACCAACCTTTTGGTTGACACTTTAAAGCATGTTTATTCTCAGGTGTTAAAGAAATCTTCCGCTGTGCATTTGCTCATTTTAAAGATATTACTTGGAGTCTTTCATAGCATATTTTGAAGAACGTTGCATTCGAGTCATTGAGTTCATCAAAGATTATTATTAAATCAATTTATAGTTGGATAGTGGATATTATGAAATGGTATGCATGCCTGTCAATTTTCGATGTAAAGAAAGTTTGTCTTTTAAAAACGAATGCAATGTTTGTAAAATGTATCATATAGAGGTCAAATACCTCGCAATGTAATCAACTATTGTGAATCGTTTATAATGTATATGAACGGGTCCTTTCATTTTGCAGATTGTGTCCTTTATTCTTATTGGCTAATTTGTAATTGTTTGTCCTTTTTGTCTCCATTTCCTTTTTATGTTTTTGTCTTATTTAGAAAATAGCTGTTAAGCTTCTACTATAAATAGAGAGTTCTTGTAATTGTAAAACTTGGTTAATGATTGAATGAAAAGTTTGATAGAGCTTATCTATTTACAAAATCTCTGTGTCTTTACGAATCTTTGATTCCGGTGGCTAAGAGTGGTTTCTTTATCAGTGTTTGTGGTGTTACTTTATCAAACATTGTGGTGAAATCCAAATCTTCATATCTGATATTATAGTTGTGGTGGAATCTTTATCAGCTGTAGTTGAAGATTTGGAGTGTTTCTAGATCTCTAATTGTGGTGGTATCTTTATCAATTAAGGGTTTAGATTCTCTATCCTTGTGTTCTTATTTCAGAGTTTTATACTCTGTTTTGGGGCTGTTACTGTTACCAATTGGGTGTTTAGTTTCAGATCTGTTGGGTGAAGAAAGCTTGTTCTAAACTGCGTTTTAAAAGTCATAATCACGCATCAAAGTGGTATCAGAGCTTAGGTTGTTCAAATCGAAGCTTTCTTATCATTTTTATTGTTGTTTCAGTTCATACTCTGTTTTAGAGCTGTTAAGCTTTATTTCAGATCTGGGTTTCTATTTGTTGCTAAAGGTCTATTTCAGATCTGATATTTGAAATGGCTGATATTCCAAGGAATATGACTCTTGAAGAAGCTCATAATCTTAGAAGAGATAGAGCTATTGAAGCTCTACAACATCAGATGGAAAGAATAGTTAACTTGTTGGAAGATGGTGTTCCAAGAAGAAATAGAATTAGATCTGAAAATGGAGATACAACTATTGTGTCTTCTAGTACTGAATCTGAGGATGGTAGCCAATCTACTGATGGATCTCATGCTTCTTCACAAAGAAGAAGAAGGCATAGGAAAAAGGCTGATGATTTGAAAGATATCAAGATAGATCCACCTGATTTTGAAGGGTCCTCTAATCCTGAAGATTACTTTGAATGGGTTCAGGCCATGGATAGAATTATGGAGGTTAAAGGCTATGATGATAAAATGGCCTTTAAAGTTGCTGTAATCAGATTAAAGAAGTATGCTTCAATGTGGTATGATTATCTAAAAAAAGAAAGGCAATATGAAGGGAAGAAAACAATCAAAACCTGGTCCAAGTTAAAAGAGTGTATGCAAAAGAGGTTTGTTCCTCAAGCTTACAAGCAAGAGCTGTATATCCAGATGAATACACTCAAGCAAGGCAGCATGAATGTTGTTGATTACATCAGAGAGTTTGAGCAGCTCAAGATTCGTACAAATGTTAAAGAAGCTGAAGAACACACTATAGCAAGATTCGTTGGAGGCTTAAATGCTTCTATTGCTGATCAAGTTGAAATGCAGCCTCTATGGACTTTTGAGAGTGCTTGCAAGCTGGCTATTCAAGTAGAGAAACAAGAAAAAAAGAAAATTAATTTTAAGTCTTATTCCAAGCCAGCTGTGCTGCCTATGAAGGGTCAATCATCTATGCTGCCTAGGCATAACGAGGCAGCATCCAAAGTATCTAAAGGCAAAGAGCAGGTTGTAGCTGGTTGTAATGACCCGCACTTTTTCGATCGTTCTATACTTATAAGATTAATATTTACATAAATTAAACCTTACCAACATGATAAGCAATCCAAATTGTTGAGACTTATGTTTTTGAAATGAGTTTTACACAACGTTTGATCGTCTAGTTTGACCGATGATATCACGAACTATATAACATATGATAATTATACGTTTGTGTATATATATGTATATATACATATTTAACATAATCTAAGGATGTTTTAATATCTCATTTTGTATTAATAACAATAAGTTATAAGTATATTTTGAAACTACTAATTTAAGTTTTCAAAACGATAACCATACGTAACGTTATTTGACATAAATACTTATAACATATAATGTTTATACATATATCGTATATGTAATGTATTTAATCACTTTTAAAGACTTAAATACATAAAACAATATAAGTATATTCACAAAAGATAGCTATATTTGAATTCTCATTCCATTTTTCACAAGATTTTCTATACGTATATCTAGAGTATATGTACTCGTATCATACCTAGCTTCTATACGTATTTACTATTGGTATATACACATCAAATCACCACCAACCAGCCCTTGTTCATGCCTTATGTATAAGGTAACTCTCTTGTTCATGCCTTATGTATAAGGTAACTACTTTTGATGTTTAGTATGACTAATTACATAAAAATACAACATGAAATTTTGTCCATGTTTTTCCATTAATCATGTTTTTATGGCCTTAAATACATCTTCCATTTTCAAATTTTATTACCTCATTTCTTTAACCAAAAACACACTCTTAAGAAACTCCATAACCATTCAGCTAGTATCCATGAAGATCTAGCCATAAAAACATCACTTAAACACCATAAGAAAAACCTTACAAAAACACTTCAAGAATCCTTTCAAGAACACAAGTTTACTTCCAATCTTTCATCCAACTCCATCACTCTTTTGGTTCTAGGTTTTTACTCCTCTTTTACAGCAATCTTGTCCAAGTAACTTGAGGTAGTAACTTTGTTCATAACCTTATTCGATTCATATATATATAGCTATCTTATTTTATGGTATAAAATTTTAACAACAAGAACATAGTTTGAATGTTTTCAAACTTGTTTGCAAACTAAATAGATCCTTCTAACTTAACTTTTAAAATACTTCAAGACCTGTAATATATCATAAATATATGCTAACTTAACAAGGTAAAACTTGGTTTTTCAAAGAACACCTTAAAAACTGAATTTACGACGTCGGAGTGCAACCGGGGGCTGTTTTGGGTTGGATAATTAAAAACTATTTTGAACTTTGAATTGGAGGCTTATTTTCTGGAAAATTGATATTTACTATGAATATGTTAACACATAAAAATTTCATGATTTAACTCAAAGTATAAGTATTTTTAGAAAAATAATCATTTAAGGTTGTTTACATGATGGAAAATGATCAACTTCATAAGTTTCACTAAAGTTTGACCTATGACCTGTGATTTCGAATACAAACTAAGGTATTTACAGATCATAGTCTTAAAGAGGGACTCGATCCAAGGAAGTGGCAAGTTGAATCAACGAAAACGGAGTTGTAACGAACAAACTATGACCAAAACGAGATCGGATATCTAAGACTAGTTTAGCTACGAAAATAATTGGAGAAAATTAAATAAATCACATCTTTTTAAAATAACATGATATTTTATATATATGTACTCATAATTTAATTTTATATGGTTCAGGATCACCCGTAAACAATACGAGAAGATTAATCATAAGATCCCATGATTGTACGCAACACGTCATTTGACAACACCGGTACTTTATGTACGCAACACGTCATTTGACAACACCGGTACCGTGGGTCAAGATTAATCTCGACCAATACATATACGATGGGGGTTTTTATTTATTTCATTGGGGGTTTATTAAACACCTAAAAATGAACCATTAAAATTGAATTACTAACATCGGACTGCTAACTACGGACTAAGGAATTATTAAAAGTATTAAAAGTATTATAAGTATATATATGTGACGTTTGTTTAAAAAGAAAAGGTATTGATATATTATATATGGATAGGTTCGTGATATCAATCGGAGACCAAGTCAAAATTACATATCTTCAAGACGAATGTGAGTATATAGTCCCACTTTTAAACTCTAAATATTTCGGGATGAGAATACATGTATTTTATGTTTTACGTTATGGACACAAGTAACTGAAAAATATATTCTACGTTGAGTTGTACCACTGGCATACTTCCCTGTAGCTTGGTAACTGTTATTTACAGCGGTATTGTAAACGCGAATCCTGTTGATAGATCTATCGGGCCTGACAACCCCAACCGGACTGGTCGACCAGTATTCAACGGTTGCACAGTACTTCGTTTCGTGACTACACTTGGTACGGTGTAGTAAGATTTCATAATAAAGGGAATATGCGACGTGATTAAATGTTAAGTATGGTTACCAAGTGCTCAACCACTTAGAATATTTTTATTAAAATATTTACATATGAAATCTTGTGGTCTATATTTATACCGCTGCCGGCATTAAACCTATATCTCACCAACTTTATGTTGACGTTTTAAGCATGTCTATTCTCAGGTGATAACTAAAAGCTTCCGCTGCAACATGTTGAATTTAAGCAAGATCTTGAGTATGCATATTTGTGTCAAAAATAAAACTGCATATCCGAGGAATTGTAATGTAAAATATGCTAGAAATCGTATTGTTATCATCACATGTAAAGTTTGTAAGTCTAAGATTATCGCTAAACGATAATCATCTTTATGTCTAAAGCTTGTATTAATATAAGAGTTATGGTTTGTAATGTAAAATAAATGCAGTTGTTCTTTTAAAAATGTCGCATATAGAGGTCAATACCTCGCAATGAAATCATACGTTATCTAACTCGTTCTTATGGTTAAGGACGGGTTATGACATGTGGTATCAGAGCGGTGGTCTTAGCGAACCAGGTTTGCATTAGTGTGTCTAACTGATAAGTCGTTAGGATACATTAGTAAGTCTGGACTTTGACCGGGTCTGATTTAAAAACCATTGCTTATCATTGTTGGTTAAAATTTATATGTAAATATTATGTAGTACTAATGGGTTAGTTGTTGTGTGATAGATGTCGGGCTCAAAACTTGTTATCACATTCAGCGACTCCGAACCAGAATCTTCAGATGGTGTTCCAGTCATTAACCTATCCGATGACGAAAATAATATCTTTGGGGAAGACTCACAAATTCCGGATGAACCGACTATAGAGAACCCGGAAAGTGAACCCGAGGAGGAAAGTGAACCCGAGGAAGAAATACAGGAAATTACAAAAGACAAGTTCGAACTAGGAAAGAAACGAAAGGCTAATGAATTAGAAAATTCAAATCCCGAGTTTAGTAAGGATGATGTGGCACCAACTCCACTAGACACTACCACCCCTATTCCCGCTATTCCTATTCGTTCTATCCCGGCATCCAGTTCTTCAGTCCCACAGCCAAAATATAGGCAGACAGCTAGGATAAGCGTTAGGCGATTCATTGAACCTAAACGTCTTAGAAAATAGACCAAACGATGCGCTGCCGTATTAAACCATGGGATCATATAATGTTTTGTATAATATTATTAGTGTGGTTTGCTTAATGTTCGATGTAAGATAAGCATATGTAAAATAGTGAAGTGTGAAATGCAATAATTTTCCATGGTTAAGTATTATTTAGATGGTAGTAATTGATTCTGTACTAAGCTATTAAGTATGGACATTAACGGGTAGGTACTACCCTAGATATAATTATAAAACGCTAATAAGAAGAAAAGGCTTTTATAATAATACCTGGTTCATATTATTAATAAGCTATAATGTACTGTAAATATACACTACATCTATAATATTCCATGTGAATAATTATTTTCTTTTCATTCTTATAGAAGAATATGGCGCGATTGAACCGAATGACGGAACAAGAAATCCAGGAACTCATCAATCAGCGAGTGAACGACAGAATGTTATGGGTCGAGGCTGCAAGAGGTACTGCAGTTAACCCAAATCCTCGTGTGGGGTGCACTTACAAAACTTTTCAAGCTTGCAAGCCCTCATCATTCAGTGGAACAGAAGGACCGATCGGTTTAACCCGGTGGATAGAAAAGATGGAGACTGTGTTTAAAATAAGTGGTTGTGTTGAAAAGGACATGACCAAGTATGCATCGTGCACTTTACAAGATAGTGCACTCACGTGGTGGAAAAATTATGTGAAGGCTGTAGGAGGAGATGTAGCTTATGATACTCCTTGGGAAGAATTCAAAACAATGTTAATCAACGAGTATTGTCCAAGGAACGAGGTTAGGAAGTTGGAAGATGCATTACGAAGCCTGAAGGTTGTTGGTACTGAAATCACCAACTACAATCAGCGATTCATGGAATTAGTTTTGCTATGTCCTGAATTGGTTCCAACCGAAGAACGGAAGATTGAAATGTACAAAGATGGTTTGCCCAAAAAGGTCAAGGCAAATATTACAGCATCGAAACCTAAGACAATTCATGAAGCTATAACCATGGCAAACGAGCTAATGGATCAGGTCATCATGGATAAGAAAGTATCCAATACTGATGTGAAGGTATCAGGTAACAAAAGAAAGTGGAATGGAAATTATGATCGAGGTAACCAACAACAATCTTTTAAGAAACAAGAAATCACGCAAGGTGCGGGTAGTGGGTTAAGCTTTGGTTATAAAGGACAAAATCCTTTATGCAACCGATGCCACAAACATCACTCTGGTTACTGTAATGTGGTATGCAACAAATGTAATCGAAAGGGTCATCTTGCTGAAGATTGTAGGGCTCTCGTTACAAATACAAATGGTACCAAGACTCCTGCCACTAATGCAAATAGAACTGCTTTGGCTACTGTTACTTGTTATGGATGTGGGAAACAGGGTCATTATAAGAGCCAGTGCCCGAATCCAGAGAAGAATATCGGACCTGCACGAGGGAGAGCATTTGTTATTAATGCTAGAGAGGCGTGTGAAGACCCGGAGCTTGTTACGGGTACGTTTACCATTAATAACTTATCCGCATCTATTATATTTGATACTGGTGCTGATAGAAGTTACGTGTGTAGAGACTTTCACGCTAAATTGAATTGTTCATCATTACCTCTAGATGCTAAGTACATGATTGAGTTAGCTAATGGTAAACTAATTAAAGCCGATAAAATTTGCCGTGATTGTAAAATAAATTTAGCCGGAGAAACATTTAAGATTGATTTGATACCCGTAGAATTAGGAAGTTTTGATGTAATAGTCGGCATGGACTGGATGTCCAAAATAGGAGCTGAAGTTGTGTGCGCCAAGAAGGCAATTCGCATTCCTCGTAAGAATAAAACGCCAGTAATGATTTATGGAGAGAAGGGTAACTCAAAGCTAAAACTCATTAGTTATTTGAAAGCTCAAAAGTGCTTGAAGAAAGGGTGCTATGCTATCTTAGCACATGAAGTCGAAAAGAAAGAAAAAGAGAAGTGCATCAATGACGTGCCTGTGGCAAGAGATTTTCCTGAAGTATTTCCGGAAGAGTTGCCGGGATTACCTCCATTTAGATCTGTAGAATTTCAAATAGATTTAGTACCAGGAGCTGCACCAGTGGCTCGTGCTCCATATAGACTTGCACCGTCCGAATTAAAAGAACTTCAAAGTCAGTTAAAAGAATTACTAGACTGTGGATTCATACGACCAAGCACTTCACCGTGGGGAGCTCCAATTTTGTTTGTTAAGAAGAAAGATGGATCTTTTAGGATGTGTATAGATTATCGTGAATTAAATAAGTTAACTATCAAGAATCGGTATCCACTACCGAGAATTGATGACTTATTTGATCAACTGCAAGGATCATGTGTTTATTCGAAAATCGACCTAAGATCGGGTTATCATCAATTACGTGTCAAAGAAGAGGACATTCCGAAAACTGCTTTTCGGACACGTTATGGTCATTACGAATTTTTGGTCATGCCGTTTGGATTGACGAATGCGCCAGCTGTATTCATGGACCTCATGAATCGAGTTTGTAGTCCATATTTAGATAAGTTTGTTATCGTTTTCATTGATGATATTCTTATCTATTCCAAGAGTGAGCAAGAGCATGAACAGCATTTAAGGTTGATATTAGAGTTGTTGAGAAAAGAACAGCTATATGCTAAATTTTCTAAATGTGCTTTCTGGTTGAAAGAAGTGCAATTTCTTGGCCACGTTGTTAGTAGCAAAGGAATTCAGGTTGATCCAGCAAAAATTGAAGCCATTGAAAAATGGGAGACTCCTAAGACACCAATGCAGATACGCTAATTTTTGGGTTTAGCCGGTTATTACAGAAGGTTTATTCAAGATTTTTCCCGAATAGCTAAGCCGTTGACAGCGTTAACGCAAAAAGGGAAGAAATATGAATGGACTTCTGAGCAGGAGAGTGCATTTCAATTACTGAAAAAGAAGTTGACTACGGCGCCTATTTTATCGTTACCAGAAGGGAACGATGATTTTGAAATATATTGTGACGCTTCGCGACAAGGTTTTGGTTGCGTTCTTATGCAACGGAAGAAAGTTATTGCATACGCATCCCGACAATTAAAGATTCACGAGCGGAATTATACGACGCATGATCTAGAACTGGGAGCAGTCGTGTTTGCATTGAAGATATGGAGACACTACTTGTATGGGGTTAAATGCACTGTGTTTACTGATCATAAAAGCCTTCAACATATTTTCGATCAAAAATAGCTGAATATGAGGCAACGTAGGTGGGTTGAGTTAATAAATGACTATGATTGTGAAATTCGTTATCATCCCGGGAAAGCGAACGTGGTGGCCGACGCTCTAAGCAGAAAGGAACGAGAACCAATTCGAGTACGAGCGATGAACATAAAAATTCGCATGAATCTCAACTCACAAATCAAAGAAGTTCAACGAGAAGCACTTACTAAAGAAAATATAGGAAATGAAATAATGAAGAAGTATGAGAAGCAACTCGTTATGCGGGAAGATGGAATTCGGTATTTTGCAAATCGTATTTGGGTACCGAAGTTGGGTGGATTAAGGAAGTTGATATTGAACGAGGCACATAAGACAAGATATTCGATACATCCTGGAGTTGGAAAGATGTACCAAGATCTTAAGACACATTATTGGTGGCCTAATTTAAAGACAGACGTTGCAACATATGTTGGGGAGTGTTTAACTTGTTCCAAAGTCAAAGCTGAACACCAGAAGCCGTCAGGGTTACTTCAACAACCAGAAATTCCAGAATGGAAATGGGACGGTATTACCATGGATTTCATCACGAAGTTACCAAAGACTGCCTGGGGATACGACACCATTTGGGTAATTGTTGATCGTCTTACCAAATCTGCACATTTCTTGCCTATAAAGGAAACAGATAGAATGGAGAAATTATTACGATTATATATAAAGGAAATAGTTTCAAGGCATGGAATACCTATTTCCATTATATCTGATCGTGATAGTAGATTTACCTCAAAGTTCTGGCAATCACTACAAGAGGCACTAGGAACTCGTTTGGATATGAGTACCGCATATCATCCCCAAACGGACGGGCAGAGTGAAAGAACAATTCAGACTCTTGAAGACATGCTCAGGGCATGTGTGATCGATTTTGGAAACGGATGGGATAAGTACCTACCATTAGCAGAATTCTCGTATAATAATAGTTATCATGCGAGCATTAAAGCTGCACCATTCGAAGCATTGTACAGAAGGAAGTGTAGATCTCCTATCTGTTGGAATGAAGTAGGAGATCGACAATTAACTGGTCCCGAGATCATACATGAAACTACTGAAAAGATAGTACAAATCAAGGAGAGATTGAAAACAGCCCGTAGTCGCCAAAAGAGCTACGCCGATGTCCGAAGGAAACCATTAGAGTTTCAGATCGGTGACATGGTTATGTTAAAGGTGTCACCATGGAAAGGTGTAATACGTTTTGGAAAAAGGGGTAAACTGAACCCAAGATATGTAGGCCCGTTCAAGATCATCGAACGCATTGGACCGGTAGCTTATCGACTCGAGTTACCGCAACAACTCGTCGGAGTACATAATACCTTTCACGTCTCAAACCTTAAGAAGTGTCTTGCAAAGGAAGACCTCACCATTCCTCTTGAAGAAATCCATGTCGACGAGAAACTACAATTCATCGAAGAACCAATCGAAATCATGGATCGTGAAGTTAAACGGCTCAAGCAGAGCAACATACCGATCGTTAAGGTTCGTTGGAATGCTCGAAGGGGTCCCGAGTTTACTTGGGAACGAGAGGATCAAATGAAACAAAAGTATCCACACTTGTTTCCCGATGACGCAAAATAGGTACAATTTTAAAATTTCGGGACGAAATTTATTTAACGGGTAGGTACTGTAATGACCCGCACTTTTTCGATCGTTCTATACTTATAAGATTAATATTTACATAAATTAAACCTTACCAACATGATAAGCAATCCAAATTGTTGAGACTTATGTTTTTGAAATGAGTTTTACACAACGTTTGACCGTCTAGTTTGACCGATGATATCACGAACTATATAACATATGATAATTATACGTTTGTGTATATATATGTATATATACATATTTAACATGATCTAAGGATGTTTTAATATCTCATTTTGTATTAATAACAATAAGTTATAAGTATATTTTGAAACTACTAATTTAAGTTTTCAAAACGATAACCATACGTAACGTTATTTGACATAAATACTTATAACATATAATGTTTATACATATATCGTATATGTAATGTATTTAATCACTTTTAAAGACTTAAATACATAAAACAATATAAGTATATTCACAAAAGATAGCTATATTTGAATTCTCATTCCATTTTTCACAAGATTTTCTATACGTATATCTAGAGTATATGTACTCGTATCATACCTAGCTTCTATACGTATTTACTATTGGTATATACACATCAAATCACCACCAACCAGCCCTTGTTCATGCCTTATGTATAAGGTAACTCTCTTGTTCATGCCTTATGTATAAGGTAACTACTTTTGATGTTTAGTATGACTAATTACATAAAAATACAACATGAAATTTTGTCCATGTTTTTCCATTAATCATGTTTTTATGGCCTTAAATACATCTTCCATTTTCAAATTTTATTACCTCATTTCTTTAACCAAAAACACACTCTTAAGAAACTCCATAACCATTCAGCTAGTATCCATGAAGATCTAGCCATAAAAACATCACTTAAACACCATAAGAAAAACCTTACAAAAACACTTCAAGAATCCTTTCAAGAACACAAGTTTACTTCCAATCTTTCATCCAACTCCATCACTCTTTTGGTTCTAGGTTTTTACTCCTCTTTTACAGCAATCTTGTCCAAGTAACTTGAGGTAGTAACTTTGTTCATAACCTTATTCGATTCATATATATATAGCTATCTTATTTTATGGTATAAAATTTTAACAACAAGAACATAGTTTGAATGTTTTCAAACTTGTTTGCAAACTAAATAGATCCTTCTAACTTAACTTTTAAAATACTTCAAGACCTGTAATATATCATAAATATATGCTAACTTAACAAGGTAAAACTTGGTTTTTCAAAGAACACCTTAAAAACTGAATTTACGACGTCGGAGTGCAACCGGGGGCTGTTTTGGGTTGGATAATTAAAAACTATTTTGAACTTTGAATTGGAGGCTTATTTTCTGGAAAATTGATATTTACTATGAATATGTTAACACATAAAAATTTCATGATTTAACTCAAAGTATAAGTATTTTTAGAAAAATAATCATTTAAGGTTGTTTACATAATGGAAAATGATCAACTTCATAAGTTTCACTAAAGTTTGACCTATGACCTGTGATTTCGAATACAAACTAAGGTATTTATAGTTCATAGTCTTAAAGAGGGACTCGATCCAAGGAAGTGGCAAGTTGAATCAACGAAAACGGAGTTGTAACGAAGAAACTATGACCAAAACGAGATCGGATATCTAAGACTAGTTTAGCTACGAAAATAATTGGAGAAAATTAAATAAATCACATCTTTTTAAAATAACATGATATTTTATATATATGTACTCATAATTTAATTTTATATGGTTCAGGATCACCCGTAAACAATACGAGAAGATTAATCATAAGATCCCATGATTGTACGCAACACGTCATTTGACAACACAGGTACTTTATGTACGCAACACGTCATTTGACAACACCGGTACCGTGGGTCAAGATTAATCTCGACCAATACATATACGATGGGGGTTTTTATTTATTTCATTGTGTAGTGACCCGAACTTTTCCATGTTTATATATATTAATTGAGATTGATATTTACATGATTAAATGTTTCCAACATGTTAAGCAATCAAACTTGTTAAGACTTGATTAATTGAAATATGTTTCATATAGACAATTGACCACCCAAGTTGACCGGTGATTCACGAACGTTAAAACTTGTAAAAACTATATGATGACATATATATGGATATATATATAGTTAACATGATACTATGATAAGTAAACATATCATTAAGTATATTAACAATGAACTACATATGTAAAAACAAGACTACTAACTTAATGATTTTTAAACGAGACATATATGTAACGATTATCGTTGTAAAGACATTTAATGTATATATATCATATTAAGAGATATTCATACATGATAATATCATGATAATATAATAATTTAAAATCTCGTTTGATATTATAAACATTGGGTTAACAACATTTAACAAGATCGTTAACCTAAAGGTTTCAAAACAACACTTACATGTAACGACTAACGATGACTTAACGACTCAGTTAAAATGTATATACATGTAGTGTTTTAATATGTATTTATACACTTTTGAAAGACTTCAATACACTTATCAAAATACTTCTACTTAACAAAAATGCTTACAATTACATCCTCGTTCAGTTTCATCAACAATTCTACTCGTATGCACCCGTATTCGTACTCGTACAATACACAGCTTTTAGATGTATGTACTATTGGTATATACACTCCAATGATCAGCTCTTAGCAGCCCATGTGAGTCACCTAACACATGTGGGAACCATCATTTGGCAACTAGCATGAAATATCTCATAAAATTACAAAAATATGAGTAATCATTCATGACTTATTTACATGAAAACAAAATTACATATCCTTTATATCTAATCCATACACCAACGACCAAAAACACCTACAAACACTTTCATTCTTCAATTTTCTTCATCTAATTGATCTCTCTCAAGTTCTATCTTCAAGTTCTAAGTGTTCTTCATAAATTCCAAAAGTTCTAGTTTCATAAAATCAAGAATACTTTCAAGTTTGCTAGCTCACTTCCAATCTTGTAAGGTGATCATCCAACCTCAAGAAATCTTTGTTTCTTACAGTAGGTTATCATTCTAATACAAGGTAATAATCATATTCAAACTTTGGTTCAATTTCTATAACTATAACAATCTTATTTCAAGTGATGATCTTACTTGAACTTGTTTTCGTGTCATGATTCTGCTTCAAGAACTTCGAGCCATCCAAGGATCCATTGAAGCTAGATCCATTTTTCTCTTTTCCAGTAGGTTTATCCAAGGAACTTAAGGTAGTAATGATGTTCATAACATCATTCGATTCATACATATAAAGCTATCTTATTCGAAGGTTCAAACTTGTAATCACTAGAACATAGTTTAGTTAATTCTAAACTTGTTCGCAAACAAAAGTTAATCCTTCTAACTTGACTTTTAAAATCAACTAAACACATGTTCTATATCTATATGATATGCTAACTTAATGATTTAAAACCTGGAAACACGAAAAACACCGTAAAACCGGATTTACGCCGTCGTAGTAACACCGCGGGCTGTTTTGGGTTAGTTAATTAAAAACTATGATAAACTTTGATTTTAAAGTTGTTATTCTGAGAAAATGATTTTTATTATGAACATGAAACTATATCCAAAAATTATGATTAAACTCAAAGTGGAAGTATGTTTTCTAAAATGGTCATCTAGACGTCGTTCTTTCGACTGAAATGACTACCTTTAAAAAAACGACTTGTAACTTATTTTTCCGACTATAAACCTATACTTTTCTGTTTAGATTCATAAAATAGAGTTCAATATGAAACCATAGCAATTTGATTCACTCAAAACGGATTTAAAATGAAGAAGTTATGGGTAAAACAAGATTGGATAATTTTTCTCATTTTAGCTACGTGAAAATTGGTAACAAATCTATTCCAACCATAACTTAATCAACTTGTATTGTATATTATGTAATCTTGAGATACCATAGACACGTATACAATGTTTCGACCTATCATGTCGACACATCTATATATATTTCGGAACAACCATAGACACTCTATATGTGAATGTTGGAGTTAGCTATACAGGGTTGAGGTTGATTCCAAAATATATACAGTTTGAGTTGTGATCAATACTGAGATACGTATACACTGGGTCGTGGATTGATTCAAGATAATATTTATCGATTTATTTCTGTACATCTAACTGTGGACAACTAGTTGTAGGTTACTAACGAGGACAGCTGACTTAATAAACTTAAAACATCAAAATATATTAAAAGTGTTGTAAATATATTTTGAACATACTTTGATATATATGTATATATTGTTATAGGTTCGTGAATCAACCAGTGGCCAAGTCTTACTTCCCGACGAAGTAAAAATCTGTGAAAGTGAGTTATAGTCCCACTTTTAAAATCTAATATTTTTGGGATGAGAATACATGCAGGTTTTATAAATGATTTACAAAATAGACACAAGTACGTGAAACTACATTCTATGGTTGAATTATCGAAATCAAATATGCCCCTTTTTATTAAGTCTGGTAATCTAAGAATTAGGGAACAGACACCGTAATTGACGCGAATCCTAAAGATAGATCTATTGGGCCTAACAAACCCCATCCAAAGTACCGGATGCTTTAGTACTTCAAAATTTATATCATATCCGAAGGGTGTCCCGGAATGATG
Organism: Rutidosis leptorrhynchoides; assembly: GCF_046630445.1. Classification (NCBI taxonomy): domain Eukaryota; kingdom Viridiplantae; phylum Streptophyta; class Magnoliopsida; order Asterales; family Asteraceae; genus Rutidosis; species Rutidosis leptorrhynchoides. The sequence goes on from NC_092340.1 coordinate 210,499,588, forward strand.
GGGATATTCTGATATATGCATCTTGTTAATGTCGGTTACCAGGTGTTCACCATATGAATGATTTTTATCTCTATGTATGGGATGTGTATTGAAATATGAAATCTTGTGGTCTATTGTTACGATTTGATATATATAGGTTAAACCTATAACTCACCAACATTTTTGTTGACGTTTAAAGCATGTTTATTCTCAGGTGAATATTAAGAGCTTCCGCTGTTGCATACTAAAATAAGGACAAGATTTGGAGTACATGTTTGTATGATATTGTGTAAAAACTGCATTCAAGAAACTGATTTCGATGTAACATATTTGTATTATAAACCATTATGTAATGGTCGTGTGTAAACAGGATATTTTAGATTATCATTATTTGATAATCTACGTAAAGCTTTTTAAACCTTTATTTATGAAATAAAGGTTATGGTTTGTTTTAAAAATGAATGCAGTCTTTGAAAAACGTCTCATATAGAGGTCAAAACCTCGCAACGAAATCAATTAATATGGAACGTTTTTAATCAATAAGAACGGGACATTTCAGTTGGTATCAGAGCGTTGGTCTTAGAGAACCAGAATTTTTCATTAGTGTGTCTTATCAAGTTTGTTAGGATGCATTAGTGAGTCTGGACTTCGACCGTGTTTACTTGAAAAATGATTGCTTAACAAATTTTGTTGGAAACTATATATTTTTAACATGTGAATATTATGTGATATATTAATCTCTTAACGCGTTTGATATTATGTGATAGATGTCTACCTCTAGAACAAGTCCCATTGACTCACCTAATAATAATGAAGAGTCAAATGTAAATTGGAATGATTCGTGGACTGATTCACAAGTTCCCGAAGAGGAACCGGAAGAAGAGTCGGAACCGGAAGAAGAATCGGAACCGGATGAAGAAATAGAAACGGTGGGGGAAATAATAAAACGGTTAAGTAAAAGAAAATCCTCAACCAACCTACCAAGATTAATTATGGTCAATGGTGTTTCCGCCAAGGAAGCAAAATATTGGGAGGATTACCAATTCTCCGATGAATCGGATTCCGACGAGAATTCCGATGATGTTATAGAAATTAACCCAACTGAATTTAAAAAGGCAAAAGAAAATAATAAGGGAAAGGGCATAAAAATAGAGAAATCTAATTCCAACCCCGATGAACTTTATATGTATCGTCAACGCCCGAAGTCTTTAAGTTGTAACAATGACCCGGGAACCTCTAAACCACCAGGTTTTTCTAAACCAATGTGGACAACGACGGCTCGTATTAGGGGAACATCATATATCCCTAGAAACTTGGCAAAACGAACCTAAACCGAAGAAGAAGAAACGAGCGAGTCGGAATAAGATAGTTGTATTTGTGTGGTGTAATATATGTAATATAGTGTTCTTATGCTTTATGATATATGTAAAAATTGCTTGTATTAATAAGTATTTTTTTATGAATCTAACTCTTGTCTATTTTACAGTTTAAAAACACAAAATGGATAGACAACCCAATATCTTAAGAGACCTACCCGGAGACATGATTGATGAAATCTTGTCTAGAGTCGGCCAGAATTCCTCGGCACAACTATTTAAGGCGAGATCAGTTTGTAAGACATTCGAAGGACGTTCCAAGAATGTCTTGGTTTATAAGAGACTTTCGTTTGAAAGATGGGGGATATCACATTGGGAAACCCATAAGTTACGATGTGTTTACTTTGACGCATATATTGCGGGGAACCCAAATGCTATTTTACGCAACGGGTTAAGAAATTATTTTGACTCAATATATCCGAATATTGGACTTCGTGATTTAGAAAAAGCGGCTAACATGCAACATAAAGAAGCATGTTATGCTTACGGATTAGTAATGTTCGCTTCTCACCAAAGTGAGAACAAGAACATCGGGCTACAACTATTAAACAAAACGTTTCCACAAGTGACGGAGTCGGTAATTGGGGTAAGAAATGAGGTTTTTAGATTATTACGGGACTGTTGGACATTACGTAACCCTCGTCCCTTTGACGACGTTACAACACGCTGTCTTATCAACGGCCATAACGGTTATGTTGCACAAGACCAAGGATGGGAAGTAGTCCTAGTAAAACCAGAATGCATGACTTGTTTCTAGACGTATGAATTACGTGTCTTTATTGCCTTTGCTGAACGACTTGTGTACTAGCTAGAATTATCTTCACAACTATCTTGTATCAAAGTTATTGTGTGCTATATTTCATGCTTTATGTAAAATAAGCGGTATTGTAAGTTTGTAAAATATTGTATAAAAGTTTGAACGCGAAATATTATTATAATCAGTTTTTCATATAGAATTGTAGTAGTTGAATTGTATATTAGCTACTAAGTATGAACTTAAAGGGTAGGTACTACCCGAATTTAAACTTATAAAACGCTAATATGAAGAAAAAGCTTTTATAAATGATTTCATATTATGCTACGAAATACTATTAACTACTCTTAATATTCTGTATGATTAACTTGTTCCATTTAACTATTTTGAAGGAAATGGCACCGACTACTCGACACACCGTGAATATGAATGAAGAGGAATTCCGTACTTTTCTAGCTTCAAACATAGCCGCAGTACAGGCTGCGCTACATACCAACAATAACCTTGGATCTAGCAGTACAGGAAATCGTGTAGGATGCACCTACAAAGAATTCACTGCCTGCAAACCTTTGGAATTTGATGGAACCGAAGGACCGATCGGATTGAAACGGTGGACCGAGAAGGTCGAATCGGTGTTTGCCATAAGTAAGTGTACTGAAGAGGACAAAGTAAAGTACGCTACGCATACCTTCACAGGTTCTGCGTTAACATGGTGGAATACCTATCTAGAGCAAGTGGGACAAGACGATGCGTACGCACTACCGTGGTCAGCATTCAAGCACTTGATGAACGAGAAGTACCGTCCCAGAACCGAGGTCAATAAGCTCAAGACAGAACTTAGAGGGTTACGAACCCAAGGATTTGATATTACCACGTACGAAAGACGATTCACAAAATTGTGCCTATTGTGTCCGGGAGCATTCGAAGATGAGGAAGAGAAGATCGACGCGTTTGTGAAAGGATTACCGGAAAGAATCCAAGAAGATATAAGTTCACACGAGCCCGCCTCCATACAACAGGCATGTAGAATGGCTCACAAACTCGTGAACCAAATTGAAGAAAGAATTAAAGAACAGACTGCTGAAGAGGCCAATGTGAAGCAAGTCAAAAGAAAGTGGAAGGAAAACGGTGATAAGAATCACCAATACAACAACAACAGCAATTACAACAATAATCGCAACAATTATCCCAACAATCGCAACATCAATCGTAGCTACAACAAACGGCCCAACAACAACAACAACAACAACAACAGCAACTACAACAATCATCCCAACAACAATAATAACCGCAACAACAACAACAATCAGAAGCAGCTACGCCAAAGGTGTGAAAAGAATCACTCGGGGTTCTGCACCAAATTTTGCAACAAGTGTAAAAGAAATGGTCATAGCGCGGCGAAGTGTGAGGTCTACGGACCAGGGGTTAATAGAACGAAAGGAACAAATGGTGTCAGAACGAGTAATGGCGGAGCAAGTAGTGTCGGAGCAAGTTATGCCAATGTAGTTTGTTATAAATGTGGAAAACCGGGCCACATTATTAGAAATTGCCCGAACCAGGAGAACACGAATGGACAAGGCCGTGGAAGAGTTTTCAATATTAATGCGGCAGAGGCACAGGAAGACCCGGAGCTTGTTACGGGTACGTTTCTTATTGACAATAAATCTGCTTACGTTTTATTTGATTCGGGTGCGGATAGAAGCTATATGAGTAGAGATTTTTGTGCTAAATTAAGTTGTCCATTGACGCCTTTGGATAGTAAATTTTTACTCGAATTAGCAAATGGTAAATTAATTTCAGCAGATAATATATGTCGGAATCGAGAAATTAAACTGGTTAGCGAAACATTTAAGATTGATTTGATACCAGTAGAGTTAGGGAGTTTTGATGTGATAATCGGTATGGACTGGTTGAAAGAAGTGAAAGCGGAGATCGTTTGTTACAAAAATGCAATTCGCATTATACGAGAAAAAGGAAAACCCTTAATGGTGTACGGAGAAAAGGGCAACACGAAGCTACATCTTATTAGTAATTTGAAGGCACAAAAACTAATAAGAAAAGGTTGCTATGCTGTTCTAGCACACGTCGAGAAAGTACAAACTGAAGAAAAGAGCATCAATGATGTTCCCGTCGCAAAAGAATTTCCTGATGTATTTCCGAAAGAATTACCGGGATTACCCCCACATCGATCCGTTGAATTTCAAATAGATCTTGTACCAGGAGCTGCACCAATAGCTCGTGCTCCTTACAGACTCGCACCCAGCGAGATGAAAGAACTACAAAGCCAATTACAAGAACTTTTAGAGCGTGGTTTCATTCGACCAAGCACATCACCGTGGGGAGCTCCTGTTTTGTTTGTCAAGAAGAAAGATGGTACATTCAGGTTGTGTATCGACTACCGAGAGTTGAACAAACTTACCATCAAGAACCGCTACCCACTACCGAGAATCGATGACTTATTTGATCAACTACAAGGCTCGTCTGTTTATTCAAAGATTGACTTACGTTCCGGGTATCATCAAATGCGGGTGAAAGAAGATGATATTCCAAAGACTGCTTTCAGAACACGTTACGGTCATTACGAGTTTATGTTCATGCCGTTTGGTTTAACTAATGCACCAGCTGTGTTCATGGACCTTATGAACCGAGTGTGTGGACCATACCTTGACAAGTTTGTCATTGTTTTCATTGATGACATACTTATTTACTCAAAGAATGACCAAGAACACAGTGAACATTTGAGAAAGGTGTTAGAAGTATTGAGGAAGGAAGAATTGTACGCTAAGTTTTCAAAGTGTGCATTTTGGTTGGAAGAAGTTCAATTCCTCGGTCACATAGTGAACAAAGAAGGTATTAAGGTGGATCCGGCAAAGATAGATGAAATGTCCCGTTCTTATTGATTAAAAACGTTCCATATTAATTGATTTCGTTGCGAGGTTTTTGAAATGTCCCGTTCTTATTGATTAAAAACGTTCCATATTAATTGATTTCGTTGCGAGGTTTTGACCTCTATATGAGACGTTTTTCAAAGACTGCATTCATTTTTAAACAAACCATAACCTTTATTTCATCAATAAAGGTTTAAAAAGCTTTACGTAGATTATCAAATAATGATAATCTAAAATATCCTGTTTACACACGACCATTACATAATGGTTTACAATACAAATATGTTACAACAAAATAAGTTTCTTGAATGCAGTTTTTACACAATATCATACAAGCATGGACTCCAAATCTTGTCCTTATTTAAGTATGCGACAGCGGAAGCTCTTAATAATCACCTGAGAATAAACATGCTTAAAACGTCAACAAAAATGTTGGTGAGTTATAGGTTTAACCTATATATATCAAATCGTAACAATAGACCACAAGATTTCATATTTCAATACACATCCCATACATAGAGATAAAAATCATTCATATGGTGAACACCTGGTAACCGACAATAACAAGATGCATATATAAGAATATCCCCATCATTCCGGGACACCCTTCGGATATGATATAAATTTCGAAGTACTAAAGCATCCGGTACTTTGGATGGGGTTTGTTAGGCCCAATAGATCTATCTTTAGGATTCGCGTCAATTAGGGTGTCTGTTCCCTAATTCTTAGATTACCAGACTTAATAAAAAGGGGCATATTCGATTTCGATAATTCAACCATAGAATGTAGTTTCACGTACTTGTGTCTATTTTGTAAATCATTTATAAAACCTGCATGTATTCTCATCCCAAAAATATTAGATTTTAAAAGTGGGACTATAACTCACTTTCGCAGATTTTTACTTCGTCGGGAAGTAAGACTTGGCCACTGGTTGATTCACGAACCTATAACAATATATACATATACATATATATCAAAGTATGTTCAAAATATATTTACAACACTTTTAATATATTTTGATGTTTTAAGTTTATTAAGTCAGCTGTCCTCGTTAGTAACCTACAACTAGTTGTCCACAGTTAGATGTACAGAAATAAATCGATAAATATTATCTTGAATCAATCCACGACCCAGTGTATACGTATCTCAGTATTGATCACAACTCAAACTATATATATTTTGGAATCAACCTCAACCCTGTATAGCTAACTCCAACATTCACATATAGAGTGTCTATGGTTGTTCCGAAATATATATAGATGTGTCGACATGATAGGTCGAAACATTGTATACGTGTCTATGGTATCTCAAGATTACATAATATACAATACAAGTTGATTAAGTTATGGTTGGAATAGATTTGTTACCAATTTTCACGTAGCTAAAATGAGAAAAATTATCCAATTTTGTTTTACCCATAACTTCTTCATTTTAAATCCGTTTTGAGTGAATCAAATTGCTATGGTTTCATATTGAACTCTATTTTATGAATCTAAACAGAAAAAGTATAGGTTTATAGTCGGAAAAATAAGTTACAAGTCGTTTTTGTAAAGGTAGTCATTTCAGTCGAAAGAACGACGTCTAGATGACTATTTTAGAAAACATACTTCCACTTTGAGTTTAACCATAATTTTTGGATATAGTTTCATGTTCATAATAAAAATCATTTTCTCAGAATAACAACTTTTAAATCAAAGTTTATCATAGTTTTTAATTAACTAACCCAAAACAGCCCGCGGTGTTACTACGACGGCGTAAATCCGGTTTTACGGTGTTTTTCGTGTTTCCAGGTTTTAAATCATTAAGTTAGCATATCATATAGATATAGAACATGTGTTTAGTTGATTTTAAAAGTCAAGTTAGAAGGATTAACTTTTGTTTGCGAACAAGTTTAGAATTAACTAAACTATGTTCTAGTGATTACAAGTTTAAACCTTCGAATAAGATAGCTTTATATGTATGAATCGAATGATGTTATGAACATCATTACTACCTTAATTTCCTTGGATAAACCTACTGGAAAAGAGAAAAATGGATCTAGCTTCAATGGATCCTTGGATGGCTCGAAGTTCTTGAAGCAGAATCATGACACGAAAACAAGTTCAAGTAAGATCATCACTTGAAATAAGATTGTTATAGTTATAGAAATTGAACCAAAGTTTGAATATGATTATTACCTTGTATTAGAATGATAACCTACTGTAAGAAACAAAGATTTCTTGAGGTTGGATGATCACCTTACAAGATTGGAAGTGAGCTAGCAAACTTGAAAGTATTCTTGATTTTATGAAACTAGAACTTTTGGAATTTATGAAGAACACTTAGAACTTGAAGATAGAACTTGAGAGAGATCAATTAGATGAAGAAAATTGAAGAATGAAAGTGTTTGTAGGTGTTTTTGGTCGTTGGTGTATGGATTAGATATAAAGGATATGTAATTTTGTTTTCATGTAAATAAGTCATGAATGATTACTCATATTTTTGTAATCTTATGAGATATTTCATGCTAGTTGCCAAATGATGGTTCCCACATGTGTTAGGTGACTCACATGGGCTGCTAAGAGCTGATCATTGGAGTGTATATACCAATAGTACATACATCTAAAAGCTGTGTATTGTACGAGTACGAATACGGGTGCATGCGAGTAGAATTGTTGATGAAACTGAACGAGAATGTAATTGTAAGCATTTTTGTTAAGTAGAAGTATTTTGATAAGTGTATTGAAGTCTTTCAAAAGTGTATAAATACATATTAAAACACTACATGTATATACATTTTAACTGAGTCGTTAAGTCATCGTTAGTCGTTACATGTAAGTGTTGTTTTGAAACCTTTAGGTTAACGATCTTGTTAAATGTTGTTAACCCAATGTTTATAATAACAAAAGAGATTTTAAATTATTATATTATCATGATATTATGATGTACGAATATCTCTTAATATGATATATATACATTAAATGTCGTTACAACGATAATCGTTACATATATGTCTCGTTTAAAAATCATTAAGTTAGTAGTCTTGTTTTTACATATGTAGTTCATTGTTAATATACTTAATGATATGTTTACTTATCATAGTATCATGTTAACTATATATATATCCATATATATGTCATCATATAGTTTTTACAAGTTTTAACGTTCGTGAATCACCGGTCAACTTGGGTGGTCAATTGTCTATATGAAACATATTTCAATTAATCAAGTCTTAACAAGTTTGATTGCTTAACATGTTGGAAACATTTAATCATGTAAATATCAATCTCAATTAATATATATAAACATGGAAAAGTTCGGGTCACTACAGTACCTACCCGTTAAATAAATTTCGTCCCGAAATTTTAAGCTGTTGAAGGTGTTGACGAATCTTCTGGAAATAGATGCGGGTATTTCTTCTTCATCTGATCTTCACGCTCCCAGGTGAACTCGGGTCCTCTACGAGCATTCCATCGAACCTTAACAATTGGTATCTTGTTTTGCTTAAGTCTTTTAACCTCACGATCCATTATTTCGACGGGTTCTTCGATGAATTGAAGTTTTTCGTTGATTTGGATTTCATCTAACGGAATAGTGAGATCTTCTTTAGCAAAACATTTCTTTAAATTCGAGACGTGGAAAGTGTTATGTACAGCCGCGAGTTGTTGAGGTAACTCTAGTCGGTAAGCTACTGGTCCGACACGATCAATAATCTTGAATGGTCCAATATACCTTGGATTTAATTTCCCTCGTTTACCAAATCGAACAACGCCTTTCCAAGGTGCAACTTTAAGCATGACCATCTCTCCAATTTCAAATTCTATATCTTTTCTTTTAATGTCAGCGTAGCTCTTTTGTCGACTTTGGGCGGTTTTCAACCGTTGTTGAATTTGGATGATCTTCTCGGTAGTTTCTTGTATAATCTCCGGACCCGTAATCTGTCTATCCCCCACTTCACTCCAACAAATCGGTGACCTGCACTTTCTACCATAAAGTGCTTCAAACGGCGCCATCTCAATGCTTGAATGGTAGCTGTTGTTGTAGGAAAATTCTGCTAACGGTAGATGTCGATCCCAACTGTTTCCGAAATCAATAACACATGCTCGTAGCATGTCTTCAAGCGTTTGTATCGTCCTTTCGCTCTGCCCATCAGTTTGTGGATGATAGGCAGTACTCATGTCTAGACGAGTTCCTAATGCTTGCTGTAATGTCTGCCAGAATCTTGAAATAAATCTGCCATCCCTATCAGAGATAATAGAGATTGGTATTCCATGTCTGGAGACGACTTCCTTCAAATACATTCGTGCTAACTTCTCCATCTTGTCATCTTCTCTTATTGGTAGGAAGTGTGCTGATTTGGTGAGACGATCAACTATTACCCAAATAGTATCAAAACCACTTGCAGTCCTTGGCAATTTAGTGATGAAATCCATGGTAATGTTTTCCCATTTCCATTCCGGGATTTCGGGTTGTTGAAGTAGACCTGATGGTTTCTGATGCTCAGCTTTGACCTTAGAACACGTCAAACATTCTCCTACGTATTTAGCAACATCGGCTTTCATACCCGGCCACCAAAAATGTTTCTTGAGATCCTTGTACATCTTCCCCGTTCCAGGATGTATTGAGTATCTGGTTTTATGAGCTTCTCTAAGTACCATTTCTCTCATATCTCCAAATTTTGGTACCCAAATCCTTTCAGCCCTATACCGGGTTCCGTCTTCCCGAATATTAAGATGCTTCTCCGATCCTTTGGGTATTTCATCCTTTAAATTTCCCTCTTTTAAAACTCCTTGTTGCGCCTCCTTTATTTGAGTAGTAATGTTATTATGAATCATTATATTCATAGATTTTACTCGAATGGGTTCTCTATCCTTCCTGCTCAAGGCATCGGCTACCACATTTGCCTTCCCCGGGTGGTAACGAATCTCAAAATCGTAATCATTCAATAATTCAATCCACCTACGCTGCCTCATATTCAGTTGTTTCTGATTAAATATGTGTTGAAGACTTTTGTGGTCGGTATATATAATACTTTTGACCCCATATAAGTAGTGCCTCCAAGTCTTTAATGCAAAAACAACCGCGCCTAATTCCAAATCATGCGTCGTATAATTTTGTTCGTGAATCTTCAATTGTCTAGACGCATAAGCAATCACCTTCGTTCGTTGCATTAATACACAACCGAGACCTTGCTTTGATGCGTCACAATAAATCACAAAATCATCATTCCCTTCAGGTAATGACAATATAGGTGCCGTAGTTAGCTTTTTCTTCAATAACTGAAACGCTTTCTCTTGTTCATCATTCCATTCAAATTTCTTCCCTTTATGCGTTAATGCAGTCAAGGGTTTTGCTATTCTGGAAAAGTCTTGGATGAACCTTCTGTAGTAACCAGCTAGTCCTAAAAACTGGCGTATGTGTTTCGGAGTTTTCGGGGTTTCCCACTTTTCAACAGTTTCTATCTTTGCCGGATCCACCTTAATACCTTCTTTGTTCACTATATGACCGAGGAATTGAACTTCTTCCAACCAAAATGCACACTTTGAAAACTTAGCGTACAATTCTTCCTTCCTCAATACTTCTAACACCTTTCTCAAATGTTCACCGTGTTCTTGGTCATTCTTTGAGTAAATAAGTATGTCATCAATGAAAACAATGACAAACTTGTCAAGGTATGGTCCACACACTCGGTTCATAAGGTCCATGAACACAGCTGGTGCATTAGTTAAACCAAACGGCATGACCATAAACTCGTAATGACCGTAACGTGTTCTGAAAGCAGTCTTTGGAATATCATCTTCTTTCACCCGCATTTGATGATACCCGGAACGTAAGTCAATCTTTGAATAAACAGACGAGCCTTGTAGTTGATCAAATAAGTCGTCGATTCTCGGTAGTGGGTAGCGGTTCTTGATGGTAAGTTTGTTCAACTCTCGGTAGTCGATACACAACCTGAATGTACCATCTTTCTTCTTGACAAACAAAACAGGAGCTCCCCACGGTGATGTGCTTGGTCGAATGAAACCACGCTCTAAAAGTTCTTGTAATTGGCTTTGCAGTTCTTTCATCTCGCTGGGTGCGAGTCTGTAAGGAGCACGAGCTATTGGTGCAGCTCCTGGTACAAGATCTATTTGAAATTCAACGGATCGATGTGGGGGTAATCCCGGTAATTCTTTAGGAAATACATCGGGAAATTCTTTTGCAATGGGAACATCATTGATGCTCTTTTCTTCAGTTTGTACTTTCTCGACGTGTGCTAGAACAGCATAGCAACCTTTTCTTATTAGTTTTTGTGCCTTCAAATTACTAATAAGATGTAGCTTCGTGTTGCCCTTTTCTCCGTACACCATTAAGGGTTTTCCTTTTTCTCGTATAATGCGAATTGCATTTTTGTAACAAACGATCTCCGCTTTCACTTCTTTCAACCAGTCCATACCGATTATCACATCAAAACTCCCTAACTCTACTGGTATCAAATCAATCTTAAATGTTTCGCTAACCAGTTTAATTTCTCGATTCCGACATATATTATCTGCTGAAATTAATTTACCATTTGCTAATTCGAGTAAAAATTTACTATCCAAAGGCGTCAATGGACAACTTAATTTAGCACAAAAATCTCTACTCATATAGCTTCTATCCGCACCCGAATCAAATAAAACGTAAGCAGATTTATTGTCAATAAGAAACGTACCCGTAACAAGCTCCGGGTCTTCCTGTGCCTCTACCGCATTAATATTGAAAACTCTTCCACGGCCTTGTCCATTCGTGTTCTCCTGGTTCGGGCAATTTCTAATAATGTGGCCTGGTTTTCCACATTTATAACAAACTACATTGGCATAACTTGCTCCGACACTACTTGCTCCGCCATTACTCGTTCCGACACCATTTGTTCCTTTCGTTCTATTAACCCCTGGTCCGTAGACCTCACACTTCGCCGCGCTATGACCATTTCTTTTACACTTGTTGCAAAATTTGGTGCAGAACCCCGAGTGATTCTTTTCACACCTTTGGCATAGTTGCTTCTGATTGTTGTTGTTGTTGCGGTTATTATTGTTGTTGGGATGATTGTTGTAGTTGTTGTTGTTGTTGTTGTTGTTGTTGTTGGGCCGTTTGTTGTAGTTGCGATTGATGTTGCGATTGTTGGGATAATTGTTGCGATTATTGTTGTAATTGCTGTTGTTGTTGTTGTTGTATTGGTGATTCTTATCACCGTTTTCCTCCCACTTTCTTTTGACTTGCTTCACATTGGCCTCTTCAGCAGTCTGTTCTTTAATTCTTTCTTCAATCTGGTTCACTAGTTTGTGAGCCATTCTACATGCCTGTTGTATGGAGGCGGGCTCGTGTGAACTTATATCTTCTTGGATTCTTTCCGGTAATCCTTTCACAAACGCGTCGATCTTCTCTTCCTCATCTTCGAATGCTCCCGGACACAATAGGCACAATTCTGTGAATCGTCTTTCGTACGTGGTAATATCAAATCCTTGGGTTCGTAACCCTCTAAGTTCTGTCTTGAGCTTATTGACCTCGGTTCTGGGACGGTACTTCTCGTTCATCAAGTGCTTGAATGCTGACCACGGTAGTGCGTACGCATCATCTTGTCCCACTTGCTCTAGATAGGTATTCCACCATGTTAACGCAGAACCTGTGAAGGTATGCGTAGCGTACTTCACTTTGTCCTCTTCAGTACACTTACTTATGGCAAACACCGATTCAACCTTCTCGGTCCACCGTTTCAATCCGATCGGTCCTTCGGTTCCATCAAATTCCAAAGGTTTGCAGGCAGTGAATTCTTTGTAGGTGCATCCTACACGATTTCCTGTACTGCTAGATCCAAGGTTATTGTTGGTATGTAGCGCAGCCTGTACTGCGGCTATGTTTGAAGCTAGAAAAGTACGGAATTCCTCTTCATTCATATTCACGGTGTGTCGAGTAGTCGGTGCCATTTCCTTCAAAATAGTTAAATGGAACAAGTTAATCATACAGAATATTAAGAGTAGTTAATAGTATTTCGTAGCATAATATGAACTCATTTATAAAAGCTTTTTCTTCATATTAGCGTTTTATAAGTTTAAATTCGGGTAGTACCTACCCGTTAAGTTCATACTTAGTAGCTAATATACAATTCAACTACTACAATTCTATATGAAAAACTGATTATAATAATATTTCGCGTTCAAACTTTTATACAATATTTTACAAACTTACAATACCGCTTATTTTACATAAAGCATGAAATATAGCACACAATAACTTTGATACAAGATAGTTGTGAAGACAATTCTAGCTAGTACACAAGTCGTTCAGCAAAGGCAATAAAGACACGTAATTCATACGTCCAGAAACAAGTCATGCATTCTGGTTTTACTAGGACTACTTCCCATCCTTGGTCTTGTGCAACATAACCGTTATGGCCGTTGATAAGACAGCGTGTTGTAACGTCATCAAAGGGACGAGGGTTACGTAATGTCCAACAGTCCCGTAATAATCTAAAAACCTCATTTCTTACCCCAATTACCGACTCCGTCACTTGTGGAAACGTTTTGTTTAATAGTTGTAGCCCGATGTTCTTGTTCTCACTTTGGTGAGAAGCGAACATTACTAATCCGTAAGCATAACATGCTTCTTTATGTTGCATGTTAGCCGCTTTTTCTAAATCACGAAGTCCAATATTCGGATATATTGAGTCAAAATAATTTCTTAACCCGTTGCGTAAAATAGCATTTGGGTTCCCCGCAATATATGCGTCAAAGTAAACACATCGTAACTTATGGGTTTCCCAATGTGATATCCCCCATCTTTCAAACGAAAGTCTCTTATAAACCAAGACATTCTTGGAACGTTCTTCGAATGTCTTACAAACTGATCTTGCCTTAAATAGTTGTGCCGAAGAATTCTGGCCGACTCTAGACAAGATTTCATCAATCATGTCTCCGGGTAGGTCTCTTAAAATATTGGGTTGTCTATCCATTTTGTGTTTTTAAACTGTAAAATAGACAAGAGTTAGATTCATAAAAAAAAATACTTATTAATACAAGCAATTTTTACATATATCATAAAGCATAAGAACACTATATTACATATATTACACCACACGAATACAACTATCTTATTCCGACTCGCTCGTTTCTTCTTCTTCGGTTTTGGTTCGTTTTGCCAAGTTTCTAGGGATATATGATGTTCCCCTAATACGAGCCGTCGTTGTCCACATTGGTTTAGAAAAACCTGGTGGTTTAGAGGTTCCCGGGTCATTGTTACAACTTAAGGACTTCGGGGGTTGACGATACATATAAAGTTCATCGGGGTTGGAATTAGATTTCTCTATTTTTATGCCCTTTCCCTTATTATTTTCTTTTGCCTTTTTAAATTCAGTTGGGGTAATTTCTATAACATCATCGGAATTCTCGTCGGAATCCGATTCATCGGAGAATTGGTAATCCTCCCAATATTTTGCTTCCTTGGCGGAAACACCATTGACCATAATTAACTTTGGTCGGTTGGTTGAGGATTTTCTTTTACTTAACCGTTTTATTATTTCCCCCACCGGTTCTATTTCTTCATCCGGTTCTGATTCTTCTTCCGGTTCCGATTCTTCTTCCGGTTCCGACTCTTCTTCCGGTTCCTCTTCGGGAACTTGTGAATCAGTCCACAAATCATTCCAATTTACATTTGACTCTTCATTATTATTAGGTGAGTCAATGGGACTTGTTCTAGAGGTAGACATCTATCACATAATATCAAACACGTTAAGAGATTAATATATCACATAATATTCATATGTTAAAAATATATAGTTTCCAACAAAAATGTTAAGCAATCATTTTTAAAGAAAACACGGTCGAAGTCCAGACTCACTAATGCATCCTAACAAACTCGATAAGACACACTAATGCAAATTTTCTGGTTCTCTAAGACCAACGCTCGGATACCAACTGAAATGTCCCGTTCTTATTGATTAAAAACGTTCCATATTAATTGATTTCGTTGCGAGGTTTTGACCTCTATATGAGACGTTTTTCAAAGACTGCATTCATTTTTAAACAAACCATAACCTTTATTTCATCAATAAAGGTTTAAAAAGCTTTACGTAGATTATCAAATAATGATAATCTAAAATATCCTGTTTACACACGACCATTACATAATGGTTTACAATACAAATATGTTACAACAAAATAAGTTTCTTGAATGCAGTTTTTACACAATATCATACAAGCATGGACTCCAAATCTTGTCCTTATTTAAGTATGCGACAGCGGAAGCTCTTAATAATCACCTGAGAATAAACATGCTTAAAACGTCAACAAAAATGTTGGTGAGTTATAGGTTTAACCTATATATATCAAATCGTAACAATAGACCACAAGATTTCATATTTCAATACACATCCCATACATAGAGATAAAAATCATTCATATGGTGAACACCTGGTAACCGACAATAACAAGATGCATATATAAGAATATCCCCATCATTCCGGGACACCCTTCGGATATGATATAAATTTCGAAGTACTAAAGCATCCGGTACTTTGGATGGGGTTTGTTAGGCCCAATAGATCTATCTTTAGGATTCGCGTCAATTAGGGTGTCTGTTCCCTAATTCTTAGATTACCAGACTTAATAAAAAGGGGCATATTCGATTTCGATAATTCAACCATAGAATGTAGTTTCACGTACTTGTGTCTATTTTGTAAATCATTTATAAAACCTGCATGTATTCTCATCCCAAAAATATTAGATTTTAAAAGTGGGACTATAACTCACTTTCGCAGATTTTTACTTCGTCGGGAAGTAAGACTTGGCCACTGGTTGATTCACGAACCTATAACAATATATACATATACATATATATCAAAGTATGTTCAAAATATATTTACAACACTTTTAATATATTTTGATGTTTTAAGTTTATTAAGTCAGCTGTCCTCGTTAGTAACCTACAACTAGTTGTCCACAGTTAGATGTACAGAAATAAATCGATAAATATTATCTTGAATCAATCCACGACCCAGTGTATACGTATCTCAGTATTGATCACAACTCAAACTATATATATTTTGGAATCAACCTCAACCCTGTATAGCTAACTCCAACATTCACATATAGAGTGTCTATGGTTGTTCCGAAATATATATAGATGTGTCGACATGATAGGTCGAAACATTGTATACGTGTCTATGGTATCTCAAGATTACATAATATACAATACAAGTTGATTAAGTTATGGTTGGAATAGATTTGTTACCAATTTTCACGTAGCTAAAATGAGAAAAATTATCCAATTTTGTTTTACCCATAACTTCTTCATTTTAAATCCGTTTTGAGTGAATCAAATTGCTATGGTTTCATATTGAACTCTATTTTATGAATCTAAACAGAAAAGGTATAGGTTTATAGTCGGAAAAATAAGTTACAAGTCGTTTTTGTAAAGGTAGTCATTTCAGTCGAAAGAACGACGTCTAGATGACTATTTTAGAAAACATACTTCCACTTTGAGTTTAACCATAATTTTTGGATATAGTTTCATGTTCATAATAAAAATCATTTTCTCAGAATAACAACTTTTAAATCAAAGTTTATCATAGTTTTTAATTAACTAACCCAAAACAGCCCGCGGTGTTACTACGACGGCGTAAATCCGGTTTTACGGTGTTTTTCGTGTTTCCAGGTTTTAAATCATTAAGTTAGCATATCATATAGATATAGAACATGTGTTTAGTTGATTTTAAAAGTCAAGTTAGAAGGATTAACTTTTGTTTGCGAACAAGTTTAGAATTAACTAAACTATGTTCTAGTGATTACAAGTTTAAACCTTCGAATAAGATAGCTTTATATGTATGAATCGAATGATGTTATGAACATCATTACTACCTTAATTTCCTTGGATAAACCTACTGGAAAAGAGAAAAATGGATCTAGCTTCAATGGATCCTTGGATGGCTCGAAGTTCTTGAAGCAGAATCATGACACGAAAACAAGTTCAAGTAAGATCATCACTTGAAATAAGATTGTTATAGTTATAGAAATTGAACCAAAGTTTGAATATGATTATTACCTTGTATTAGAATGATAACCTACTGTAAGAAACAAAGATTTCTTGAGGTTGGATGATCACCTTACAAGATTGGAAGTGAGCTAGCAAACTTGAAAGTATTCTTGATTTTATGAAACTAGAACTTTTGGAATTTATGAAGAACACTTAGAACTTGAAGATAGAACTTGAGAGAGATCAATTAGATGAAGAAAATTGAAGAATGAAAGTGTTTGTAGGTGTTTTTGGTCGTTGGTGTATGGATTAGATATAAAGGATATGTAATTTTGTTTTCATGTAAATAAGTCATGAATGATTACTCATATTTTTGTAATCTTATGAGATATTTCATGCTAGTTGCCAAATGATGGTTCCCACATGTGTTAGGTGACTCACATGGGCTGCTAAGAGCTGATCATTGGAGTGTATATACCAATAGTACATACATCTAAAAGCTGTGTATTGTACGAGTACGAATACGGGTGCATACGAGTAGAATTGTTGATGAAACTGAACGAGAATGTAATTGTAAGCATTTTTGTTAAGTAGAAGTATTTTGATAAGTGTATTGAAGTCTTTCAAAAGTGTATAAATACATATTAAAACACTACATGTATATACATTTTAACTGAGTCGTTAAGTCATCGTTAGTCGT
Source organism: Rutidosis leptorrhynchoides (assembly GCF_046630445.1). Classification (NCBI taxonomy): domain Eukaryota; kingdom Viridiplantae; phylum Streptophyta; class Magnoliopsida; order Asterales; family Asteraceae; genus Rutidosis; species Rutidosis leptorrhynchoides. Next base: position 210,517,252 of record NC_092340.1, read on the forward strand.
TACATGTAAGTGTTGTTTTGAAACCTTTAGGTTAACGATCTTGTTAAATGTTGTTAACCCAATGTTTATAATAACAAAAGAGATTTTAAATTATTATATTATCATGATATTATGATGTACGAATATCTCTTAATATGATATATATACATTAAATGTCGTTACAACGATAATCGTTACATATATGTCTCGTTTAAAAATCATTAAGTTAGTAGTCTTGTTTTTACATATGTAGTTCATTGTTAATATACTTAATGATATGTTTACTTATCATAGTATCATGTTAACTATATATATATCCATATATATGTCATCATATAGTTTTTACAAGTTTTAACGTTCGTGAATCACCGGTCAACTTGGGTGGTCAATTGTCTATATGAAACATATTTCAATTAATCAAGTCTTAACAAGTTTGATTGCTTAACATGTTGGAAACATTTAATCATGTAAATATCAATCTCAATTAATATATATAAACATGGAAAAGTTCGGGTCACTACAGTTTTGACCTCTATATGAGACGTTTTTCAAAGACTGCATTCCTTTTTAAAACAAACCATAACCTTTATTTCATAAATAAAGGTTTAAAAAGCTTTACGTAGATTATCAAATAATGATAATCTAAAATATCCTGTTTACACACGACCATTACATAATGGTTTACAATACAAATATGTTACATCGAAATCAGTTTCTTGAATGCAGTTTTTACACAATATCATACAAACATGGACTCCAAATCTTGTCCTTATTTTAGTATGCAACAGCGGAAGCTCTTAATATTCACCTGAGAATAAACATGCTTTAAACGTCAACAAAAATGTTGGTGAGTTATAGGTTTAACCTATATATATCAAATCGTAACAATAGACCACAAGATTTCATATTTCAATACACATCCCATACATAGAGATAAAAATCATTCATATGGTGAACACCTGGTAACCGACAATAACAAGATGCATATATAAGAATATCCCCATCATTCCGGGACACCCTTCGGATATGATATAAATTTCGAAGTACTAAAGCATCCGGTACTTTGGATGGGGTTTGTTAGGCCCAATAGATCTATCTTTAGGATTCGCGTCAATTAGGGTGTCTGTTCCCTAATTCTTAGATTACCAGACTTAATAAAAAGGGGCATATTCGATTTCGATAATTCAACCATAGAATGTAGTTTCACGTACTTGTGTCTATTTTGTAAATCATTTATAAAACCTGCATGTATTCTCATCCCAAAAATATTAGATTTTAAAAGTGGGACTATAACTCACTTTCACAGATTTTTACTTCGTCGGGAAGTAAGACTTGGCCACTGTTGATTCACGAACCTATAACAATATATACATATATATTAAAGTATGTTCAAAATATATTTACAACACTTTTAATATATTTTGATGTTTTAAGTTTATTAAGTCAGCTGTCCTCGTTAGTAACCTATAACTAGTTGTCCACAGTTAGATGTACAGAAATAAATCGATAAATATTATCTTGAATCAATCCACGACCCAGTGTATACGTATCTCAGTATTGATCACAACTCAAACTATATATATTTTGGAATCAACCTCAACCCTGTATAGCTAACTCCAACATTCACATATAGAGTGTCTATGGTTGTTCCGAAATATATATAGATGTGTCGACATGATAGGTCGAAACATTGTATACGTGTCTATGGTATCTCAAGATTACATAATATACAATACAAGTTGATTAAGTTATGGTTGGAATAGATTTGTTACCAATTTTCACGTAGCTAAAATGAGAAAAATTATCCAATTTTGTTTTACCCATAACTTCTTCATTTTAAATCCGTTTTGAGTGAATCAAATTGCTATGGTTTCATATTGAACTCTATTTTATGAATCTAAACAGAAAAAGTATAGGTTTATAGTCGGAAAAATAAGTTACAAGTCGTTTTTGTAAAGGTAGTCATTTCAGTCGAAAGAACGACGTCTAGATGACTATTTTAGAAAACATACTTCCACTTTGAGTTTAACCATAATTTTTGGATATAGTTTCATGTTCATAATAAAAATCATTTTCTCAGAATAACAACTTTTAAATCAAAGTTTATCATAGTTTTTAATTAACTAACCCAAAACAGCCCGCGGTGTTACTACGACGGCGTAAATCCGGTTTTACGGTGTTTTTCGTGTTTCCAGGTTTTAAATCATTAAGTTAGCATATCATATAGATATAGAACATGTGTTTAGTTGATTTTAAAAGTCAAGTTAGAAGGATTAACTTTTGTTTGCGAACAAGTTTAGAATTAACTAAACTATGTTCTAGTGATTACAAGTTTAAACCTTCGAATAAGATAGCTTTATATGTATGAATCGAATGATGTTATGAACATCATTACTACCTTAATTTCCTTGGATAAACCTACTGGAAAAGAGAAAAATGGATCTAGCTTCAATGGATCCTTGGATGGCTCGAAGTTCTTGAAGCAGAATCATGACACGAAAACAAGTTCAAGTAAGATCATCACTTGAAATAAGATTGTTATAGTTATAGAAATTGAATCAAAGTTTGAATATGATTATTACCTTGTATTAGAATGATAACCTACTGTAAGAAACAAAGATTTCTTGAGGTTGGATGATCACCTTACAAGATTGGAAGTGAGCTAGCAAACTTGAAAGTATTCTTGATTTTATGAAACTAGAACTTTTGGAATTTATGAAGAACACTTAGAACTTGAAGATAGAACTTGAGAGAGATCAATTAGATGAAGAAAATTGAAGAATGAAAGTGTTTGTAGGTGTTTTTGGTCGTTGGTGTATGGATTAGATATAAAGGATATGTAATTTTGTTTTCATGTAAATAAGTCATGAATGATTACTCATATTTTTGTAATTTTATGAGATATTTCATGCTAGTTGCCAAATGATGGTTCCCACATGTGTTAGGTGACTCACATGGGCTGCTAAGAGCTGATCATTGGAGTGTATATACCAATAGTACATACATCTAAAAGCTGTATATTGTACGAGTACGAATACGGGTGCATACGAGTAGAATTGTTGATGAAACTGAACGAGGATGTAATTGTAAGCATTTTTGTTAAGTAGAAGTATTTTGATAAGTGTATTGAAGTCTTTCAAAAGTGTATAAATACATATTAAAACACTACATGTATATACATTTTAACTGAGTCGTTAAGTCATCGTTAGTCGTTACATGTAAGTGTTGTTTTGAAACCTTTAGGTTAACGATCTTCTTAAATGTTGTTAACCCAATGTTTATAATATCAAATGAGATTTTAAATTATTATATTATCATGATATTATCATGTATGAATATCTCTTAATATGATATATATACATTAAATGTCTTTACAACGATAATCGTTACATATATGTCTCGTTTAAAAATCATTAAGTTAGTAGTCTTGTTTTTACATATGTAGTTCATTGTTAATATACTTTATGATATATTTTCTTATCATAGTATCATGTTAACTATATATATATATATATCCATATATATGTCATCATATAGTTTTTACAAGTTTTAACGTTCGTGAATCACCGATCAACTTGGGTGGTCAATTGTCTATATGAAACATATTTCAATTAATCAAGTCTTAACAAGTTTGATTGCTTAACATGTTGGAAACATTTAATCATGTAAATATCAATCTCAATTAATATATATAAACATGGAAAAGTTCGGGTCACTACAGTACCTACCCGTTAAATAAATTTCGTCCCGAAATTTTAAGCTGTTGAAGGTGTTGACGAATCTTCTGGAAATAGATGCGGGTATTTCTTCTTCATCTGATCTTCACGCTCCCAGGTGAACTCGGGTCCTCTACGAGCATTCCATCGAACCTTAACAATTGGTATCTTGTTTTGCTTAAGTCTTTTAACCTCACGATCCATTATTTCGACGGGTTCTTCGATGAATTGAAGTTTTTCGTTGATTTGGATTTCATCTAACGGAATAGTGAGATCTTCTTTAGCAAAACATTTCTTTAAATTCGAGACGTGGAAAGTGTTATGTACAGCCGCGAGTTGTTGAGGTAACTCTAGTCGGTAAGCTACTGGTCCGACACGATCAATAATCTTGAATGGTCCAATATACCTTGGATTTAATTTCCCTCGTTTACCAAATCGAACAACGCCTTTCCAAGGTGCAACTTTAAGCATGACCATCTCTCCAATTTCAAATTCTATATCTTTTCTTTTAATGTCAGCGTAGCTCTTTTGTCGACTTTGGGCGGTTTTCAACCGGTGTTGAATTTGGATGATCTTCTCGGTAGTTTCTTGTATAATCTCCGGACCCGTAATCTGTCTATCCCCCACTTCACTCCAACAAATCGGAGACCTGCACTTTCTACCATAAAGTGCTTCAAACGGCGCCATCTCAATGCTTGAATGGTAGCTGTTGTTGTAGGAAAATTCTGCTAACGGTAGATGTCGATCCCAACTGTTTCCGAAATCAATAACACATGCTCGTAGCATGTCTTCAAGCGTTTGTATCGTCCTTTCGCTCTGCCCATCAGTTTGTGGATGATAGGCAGTACTCATGTCTAGACGAGTTCCTAATGCTTGCTGTAATGTCTGCCAGAATCTTGAAATAAATCTGCCATCCCTATCAGAGATAATAGAGATTGGTATTCCATGTCTGGAGACGACTTCCTTCAAATACAGTCGTGCTAACTTCTCCATCTTGTCATCTTCTCTTATTGGTAGGAAATGTGCTGATTTGGTGAGACGATCAACTATTACCCAAATAGTATCAAAACCACTTGCAGTCCTTGGCAATTTAGTGATGAAATCCATGGTAATGTTTTCCCATTTCCATTCCGGGATTTCGGGTTGTTGAAGTAGACCTGATGGTTTCTGATGCTCAGCTTTGACCTTAGAACACGTCAAACATTCTCCTACGTATTTAGCAACATCGGCTTTCATACCCGGCCACCAAAAATGTTTCTTGAGATCCTTGTACATCTTCCCCGTTCCAGGATGTATTGAGTATCTGGTTTTATGAGCTTCTCTAAGTACCATTTCTCTCATATCTCCAAATTTTGGTACCCAAATCCTTTCAGCCCTATACCGGGTTCCGTCTTCCCGAATATTAAGATGCTTCTCCGATCCTTTGGGTATTTCATCCTTTAAATTTCCCTCTTTTAAAACTCCTTGTTGCGCCTCCTTTATTTGAGTAGTAATGTTATTATGAATCATTATATTCATAGATTTTACTCGAATGGGTTCTCTGTCCTTCCTGCTCAAGGCATCGGCTACCACATTTGCCTTCCCCGGGTGGTAACGAATCTCAAAGTCGTAATCATTCAATAATTCAATCCACCTACGCTGCCTCATATTCAGTTGTTTCTGATTAAATATGTGTTGAAGACTTTTGTGGTCGGTATATATAATACTTTTGACCCCATATAAGTAGTGCCTCCAAGTCTTTAATGCAAAAACAACCGCGCCTAATTGCAAATCATGCGTCGTATAATTTTGTTCGTGAATCTTCAATTGTCTAGACGCATAAGCAATCACCTTCGTTCGTTGCATTAATACACAACCGAGACCTTGCTTTGATGCGTCACAATAAATCACAAAATCATCATTCCCTTCAGGCAATGACAATATAGGTGCCGTAGTTAGCTTTTTCTTCAATAACTGAAACGCTTTCTCTTGTTCATCATTCCATTCAAATTTCTTCCCTTTATGCGTTAATGCAGTCAAGGGTTTTGCTATTCTGGAAAAGTCTTGGATGAACCTTCTGTAGTAACCAGCTAGTCCTAAAAACTGGCGTATGTGTTTCGGAGTTTTCGGGGTTTCCCAATTTTCAACAGTTTCTATCTTTGCCGGATCCACCTTAATACCTTCTTTGTTCACTATGTGACCGAGGAATTGAACTTCTTCCAACCAAAATGCACACTTTGAAAACTTAGCGTACAATTCTTCCTTCCTCAATACTTCTAACACCTTTCTCAAATGTTCACCGTGTTCTTGGTCATTCTTTGAGTAAATAAGTATGTCATCAATGAAAACAATGACAAACTTGTCAAGGTATGGTCCACACACTCGGTTCATAAGGTCCATGAACACAGCTGGTGCATTAGTTAAACCAAACGGCATGACCATAAACTCGTAATGATCGTAACGTGTTCTGAAAGCAGTCTTTGGAATATCATCTTCTTTCACCCGCATTTGATGATACCCGGAACGTAAGTCAATCTTTGAATAAACAGACGAGCCTTGTAGTTGATCAAATAAGTCGTCGATTCTCGGTAGTGGGTAGCGGTTCTTGATGGTAAGTTTGTTCAACTCTCGGTAGTCGATACACAACCTGAATGTACCATCTTTCTTCTTGACAAACAAAACAGGAGCTCCCCACGGTGATGTGCTTGGTCGAATGAAACCACGCTCTAAAAGTTCTTGTAATTGGCTTTGCAGTTCTTTCATCTCGCTGGGTGCGAGTCTGTAAGGAGCACGAGCTATTGGTGCAGCTCCTGGTACAAGATCTATTTGAAATTCAACGGATCGATGTGGGGGTAATCCCGGTAATTCTTTCGGAAATACATCGGGAAATTCTTTTGCAATGGGAACATCATTGATGTTCTTTTCTTCAGTTTGTACTTTCTCGACGTGTGCTAGAACAGCATAGCAACCTTTTCTTATTAGTTTTTGTGCCTTCAAATTACTAATAAGATGTAGCTTCGTGTTGCCCTTTTCTCCGTACACCATTAAGGGTTTTCCTTTTTCTCGTATAATGCGAATTGCATTTTTGTAACAAACGATCTCCGCTTTCACTTCTTTCAACCAGTCCATACCGATTATCACATCAAAACTCCCTAACTCTACTGGTATCAAATCAATCTTAAATGTTTCGCTAACCAGTTTAATTTCTCGATTCCGACATATATTATCTGCTGAAATTAATTTACCATTTGCTAATTCGAGTAAAAATTTACTATCCAAAGGCGTCAATGGACAACTTAATTTAGCACAAAAATCTCTACTCATATAGCTTCTATCCGCACCCGAATCAAATAAAACGTAAGCAGATTTATTGTCAATAAGAAACGTACCCGTAACAAGCTCCGGGTCTTCCTGTGCCTCTACCGCATTAATATTGAAAACTCTTCCACGGCCTTGTCCATTCGTGTTCTCCTGGTTCGGGCAATTTCTAATAATGTGGCCTGGTTTTCCACATTTATAACAAACTACATTGGCATAACTTGCTCCGACACTACTTGCTCCGCCATTACTAGTTCCGACACCATTTGTTCCTTTCGTTCTATTAACCCCTGGTCCGTAGACCTCACACTTCGCCGCGCTATGACCATTTCTTTTACACTTGTTGCAAAATTTGGTGCAGAACCCCGAGTGATTCTTTTCACACCTTTGGCATAGCTGCTTCTGATTGTTGTTGTTGTTGCGGTTATTATTGTTGTTGGGATGATTGTTGTAGTTGCTGTTGTTGTTGTTGTTGTTGTTGTTGTTGTTGTTGTTGTTGTTGTTGTTGTTGGGCCGTTTGTTGTAGTTGCGATTGATGTTGCGATTGTTGGGATAATTGTTGCGATTATTGTTGTAATTGCTGTTGTTGTTGTATTGGTGATTCTTATCACCGTTTTCCTCCCACTTTCTTTTGACTTGCTTCACATTGGCCTCTTCAGCAGTCTGTTCTTTAATTCTTTCTTCAATTTGGTTCACGAGTTTGTGAGCCATTCTACATGCCTGTTGTATGGAGGCGGGCTCGTGTGAACTTATATCTTCTTGGATTCTTTCCGGTAATCCTTTCACAAACGCGTCGATCTTCTCTTCCTCATCTTCGAATGCTCCCGGACACAATAGGCACAATTCCGTGAATCGTCTTTCGTACGTGGTAATATCAAATCCTTGGGTTCGTAACCCTCTAAGTTCTGTCTTGAGCTTATTGACCTCGGTTCTGGGACGGTACTTCTCGTTCATCAAGTGTTTGAATGCTGACCACGGTAGTGCGTACGCATCATCTTGTCCCACTTGCTCTAGATAGGTATTCCACCATGTTAACGCAGAACCTGTGAAGGTATGCGTAGCGTACTTCACTTTATCCTCTTCAGTACACTTACTTATGGCAAACACCGATTCAACCTTCTCGGTCCACCGTTTCAATCCGATCGGTCCTTCGGTTCCATCAAATTCCAAAGGTTTGCAGGCAGTGAATTCTTTGTAGGTGCATCCTACACGATTTCCTGTACTGCTAGATCCTAGGTTATTGTTGGTATGTAGCGCAGCCTGTACTGCGGCTATGTTTGAAGCTAGAAAAGTACGGAATTCTTCTTCATTCATATTCACGGTGTGTCGAGTAGTCGGTGCCATTTCCTTCAAAATAGTTAAATGGAACAAGTTAATCATACAGAATATTAAGAGTAGTTAATAGTATTTCGTAGCATAATATGAACTCATTTATAAAAGCTTTTTCTTCATATTAGCGTTTTATAAGTTTAAATTCGGGTAGTACCTACCCGTTAAGTTCATACTTAGTAGCTAATATACAATTCAACTACTACAATTCTATATGAAAAACTGATTGTAATAATATTTCGCGTTCAAACTTTTATACAATATTTTACAAACTTACAATACCGCTTATTTTTCATAAAGCATGAAATATAGCACACAATAACTTTGATACAAGATAGTTGTGAAGACAATTCTAGCTAGTACACAAGTCGTTCGGCAAAGGCAATAAAGACACGTAATTCATACGTCCAGAAACAAGTCATGCATTCTGGTTTTACTAGGACTACTTCCCATCCTTGGTCTTGTGCAACATAACCGTTATGGCCGTTGATAAGACAGCGTGTTGTAACGTCATCAAAGGGACGAGGGTTACGTAATGTCCAACAGTCCCGTAACAATCTAAAAACCTCATTTCTTACCCCAATTACCGACTCCGTCACTTGTGGGAACGTTTTGTTTAATAGTTGTAGCCCGATGTTCTTGTTCTCACTTTGGTGAGAAGCGAACATTACTAATCCGTAAGCATAACATGCTTCTTTATGTTGCATGTTAGCCGCTTTTTCTAAATCACGAAGTCCAATATTCGGATATATTGAGTCAAAATAATTTCTTAACCCGTTGCGTAAAATAGCATTTGGGTTCCCCGCAATATATGCGTCAAAGTAAACACATCGTAACTTATGGGTTTCCCAATGTGATATCCCCCATCTTTCAAACGAAAGTCTCTTATAAACCAAGACATTCTTGGAACGTTCTTCGAATGTCTTACAAACTGATCTCGCCTTAAATAGTTGTGCCGAAGAATTCTGGCCGACTCTAGACAAGATTTCATCAATCATGTCACCGGGTAGGTCTCTTAAAATATTGGGTTGTCTATCCATTTTGTGTTTTTAAACTGTAAAATAGACAAGAGTTAGTTTCATAAAAAAAATACTTATTAATACAAGCAATTTTTACATATATCATAAAGCATAAGAACACTATATTACATATATTACACCACACGAATACAACTATCTTATTCCGACTCGCTCGTTTCTTCTTCTTCGGTTTTGGTTCGTTTTGCCAAGTTTCTAGGGATATATGATGTTCCCCTAATACGAGCCGTCGTTGTCCACATTGGTTTAGAAAAACCTGGTGGTTTAGAGGTTCCCGGGTCATTGTTACAACTTAAGGACTTCGGGGGTTGACGATACATATAAAGTTCATCGGGGTTGGAATTAGATTTCTCTATTTTTATGCCCTTTCCCTTATTATTTTCTTTTGCCTTTTTAAATTCAGTTGGGGTAATTTCTATAACATCATCGGAATTCTCGTCGGAATCCGATTCATCGGAGAATTGGTAATCCTCCCAATATTTTGCTTCCTTGGCGGAAACACCATTGACCATAATTAACTTTGGTCGGTTGGTTGAGGATTTTCTTTTACTTAACCGTTTTATTATTTCCCCCACCGGTTCTATTTCTTCATCCGGTTCCGATTCTTCTTCCGGTTCCGATTCTTCTTCCGGTTCCGACTCTTCTTCCGGTTCCTCTTCGGGAACTTGTGAATCAGTCCACAAATCATTCCAATTTACATTTGACTCTTCATTATTATTAGGTGAGTCAATGGGACTTGTTCTAGAGGTAGACATCTATCACATAATATCAAACACGTTAAGAGATTAATATATCACATAATAGTCATATGTTAAAAATATATAGTTTCCAACAAAAATGTTAAGCAATCATTTTTAAAGAAAACACGGTCGAAGTCCAGACTCACTAATGCATCCTAACAAACTCGATAAGACACACTAATGCAAATTTTCTGGTTCTCTAAGACCAACGCTCTGATACCAACTGAAATGTCCCGTTCTTATTGATTAAAAACGTTCCATATTAATTGATTTCGTTGCGAGGTTTTGACCTCTATATGAGACGTTTTTCAAAGACTGCATTCCTTTTTAAAACAAACCATAACCTTTATTTCATAAATAAAGGTTTAAAAAGCTTTACGTAGATTATCAAATAATGATAATCTAAAATATCCTGTTTACACACGACCATTACATAATGGTTTATAATACAAATATGTTACATCGAAATCAGTTTCTTGAATGCAGTTTTTACACAATATCATACAAACATGGACTCCAAATCTTGTCCTTATTTTAGTATGCAACAGCGGAAGCTCTTAATATTCACCTGAGAATAAACATGCTTTAAACGTCAACAAAAATGTTGGTGAGTTATAGGTTTAACCTATATATATCAAATCGTAACAATAGACCACAAGATTTCATATTTCAATACACATCCCATACATAGAGATAAAAATCATTCATATGGTGAACACCTGGTAACCGACAATAACAAGATGCATATATAAGAATATCCCCATCATTCCGGGACACCCTTCGGATATGATATAAATTTCGAAGTACTAAAGCATCCGGTACTTTGGATGGGGTTTGTTAGGCCCAATAGATCTATCTTTAGGATTCGCGTCAATTAGGGTGTCTGTTCCCTAATTCTTAGATTACCAGACTTAATAAAAAGGGGCATATTCGATTTCGATAATTCAACCATAGAATGTAGTTTCACGTACTTGTGTCTATTTTGTAAATCATTTATAAAACCTGCATGTATTCTCATCCCAAAAATATTAGATTTTAAAAGTGGGACTATAACTCACTTTCACAGATTTTTACTTCGTCGGGAAGTAAGACTTGGCCACTGTTGATTCACGAACCTATAACAATATATACATATATATTAAAGTATGTTCAAAATATATTTACAACACTTTTAATATATTTTGATGTTTTAAGTTTATTAAGTCAGCTGTCCTCGTTAGTAACCTATAACTAGTTGTCCACAGTTAGATGTACAGAAATAAATCGATAAATATTATCTTGAATCAATCCACGACCCAGTGTATACGTATCTCAGTATTGATCACAACTCAAACTATATATATTTTGGAATCAACCTCAACCCTGTATAGCTAACTCCAACATTCACATATAGAGTGTCTATGGTTGTTCCGAAATATATATAGATGTGTCGACATGATAGGTCGAAACATTGTATACGTGTCTATGGTATCTCAAGATTACATAATATACAATACAAGTTGATTAAGTTATGGTTGGAATAGATTTGTTACCAATTTTCACGTAGCTAAAATGAGAAAAATTATCCAATTTTGTTTTACCCATAACTTCTTCATTTTAAATCCGTTTTGAGTGAATCAAATTGCTATGGTTTCATATTGAACTCTATTTTATGAATCTAAACAGAAAAAGAATAGGTTTATAGTCGGAAAAATAAGTTACAAGTCGTTTTTGTAAAGGTAGTCATTTCAGTCGAAAGAACGACGTCTAGATGACTATTTTAGAAAACATACTTCCACTTTGAGTTTAACCATAATTTTTGGATATAGTTTCATGTTCATAATAAAAATCATTTTCTCAGAATAACAACTTTTAAATCAAAGTTTATCATAGTTTTTAATTAACTAACCCAAAACAGCCCGCGGTGTTACTACGACGGCGTAAATCCGGTTTTACGGTGTTTTTCGTGTTTCCAGGTTTTAAATCATTAAGTTAGCATATCATATAGATATAGAACATGTGTTTAGTTGATTTTAAAAGTCAAGTTAGAAGGATTAACTTTTGTTTGCGAACAAGTTTAGAATTAACTAAACTATGTTCTAGTGATTACAAGTTTAAACCTTCGAATAAGATAGCTTTATATGTATGAATCGAATGATGTTATGAACATCATTACTACCTTAATTTCCTTGGATAAACCTACTGGAAAAGAGAAAAATGGATCTAGCTTCAATGGATCCTTGGATGGCTCGAAGTTCTTGAAGCAGAATCATGACACGAAAACAAGTTCAAGTAAGATCATCACTTGAAATAAGATTGTTATAGTTATAGAAATTGAACCAAAGTTTGAATATGATTATTACCTTGTATTAGAATGATAACCTACTGTAAGAAACAAAGATTTCTTGAGGTTGGATGATCACCTTACAAGATTGGAAGTGAGCTAGCAAACTTGAAAGTATTCTTGATTTTATGAAACTAGAACTTTTGGAATTTATGAAGAACACTTAGAACTTGAGAGAGATCAATTAGATGAAGAAAATTGAAGAATGAAAGTGTTTGTAGGTGTTTTTGGTCGTTGGTGTATGGATTAGATATAAAGGATATGTAATTTTGTTTTCATGTAAATAAGTCATGAATGATTACTCATATTTTTGTAATTTTATGAGATATTTCATGCTAGTTGCCAAATGATGGTTCCCACATGTGTTAGGTGACTCACATGGGCTGCTAAGAGCTGATCATTGGAGTGTATATACCAATAGTACATACATCTAAAAGCTGTATATTGTACGAGTACGAATACGGGTGCATACGAGTAGAATTGTTGATGAAACTGAACGAGGATGTAATTGTAAGCATTTTTGTTAAGTAGAAGTATTTTGATAAGTGTATTGAAGTCTTTCAAAAGTGTATAAATACATATTAAAACACTACATGTATATACATTTTAACTGAGTCGTTAAGTCATCGTTAGTCGTTACATGTAAGTGTTGTTTTGAAACCTTTAGGTTAACGATCTTGTTAAATGTTGTTAACCCAATGTTTATAATATCAAATGAGATTTTAAATTATTATATTATCATGATATTATCATGTATGAATATCTCTTAATATGATATATATACATTAAATGTTTTTACAACGATAATCGTTACATATATGTCTCGTTTAAAAATCATTAAGTTAGTAGTCTTGTTTTTACATATGTAGTTCATTGTTAATATACTTTATGATATATTTTCTTATCATAGTATCATGTTAACTATATATATATATATCCATATATATGTCATCATATAGTTTTTACAAGTTTTAACGTTCGTGAATCACCGATCAACTTGGGTGGTCAATTGTCTATATGAAACATATTTCAATTAATCAAGTCTTAACAAGTTTGATTGCTTAACATGTTGGAAACATTTAATCATGTAAATATCAATCTCAATTAATATATATAAACATGGAAAAGTTCGGGTCACTACAATAGAAACTGTTGAAAAGTGGGAAACCCCGAAAACTCCGAAACACATACGCCAGTTTTTAGGACTAGCTGGTTACTACAGAAGGTTCATCCAAGACTTTTCCAGAATAGCAAAACCCTTGACTGCATTAACGCATAAAGGGAAGAAATTTGAATGGAATGATGAACAAGAGAAAGCGTTTCAGTTATTGAAGAAAAAGCTAAAACTACGGCACCTATATTGTCATTGCCTGAAGGGAATGATGATTTTGTGATTTATTGTGATGCATCAAAGCAAGGTCTCGGTTGTGTATTAATGCAACGAACGAAGGTGATTGCTTATGCGTCTAGACAATTGAAGATTCACGAACAAAATTATACGACGCATGATTTAGAATTAGGCGCGGTTGTTTTTGCATTAAAGACTTGGAGGCACTACTTATATGGGGTCAAAAGTATTATATATACCGACCACAAAAGTCTTCAACACATATTTAATCAGAAACAACTGAATATGAGGCAGCGTAGGTGGATTGAATTATTGAATGATTACGACTTTGAGATTCGTTACCACCCGGGGAAGGCAAATGTGGTAGTCGATGCCTTGAGCAGGAAGGACAGAGAACCCATTCGAGTAAAATCTATGAATATAATGATTCATAATAACATTACTACTCAAATAAAGGAGGCGCAACAAGGAGTTTTAAAAGAGGGAAATTTAAAGGATGAAATACCCAAAGGATCGGAGAAGCATCTTAATATTCGGGAAGACGGAACCCGGTATAGGGCTGAAAGGATTTGGGTACCAAAATTTGGAGATATGAGAGAAATGGTACTTAGAGAAGCTCATAAAACCAGATACTCAATACATCCTGGAACGGGGAAGATGTACAAGGATCTCAAGAAACATTTTTGGTGGCCGGGTATGAAAGCCGATGTTGCTAAATACGTAGGAGAATGTATGACGTGTTCTAAGGTCAAAGCTGAGCATCAGAAACCATCAGGTCTACTTCAACAACCCGAAATCCCGGAATGGAAATGGGAAAACATTACCATGGATTTCATCACTAAATTGCCAAGGACTGCAAGTGGTTTTGATACTATTTGGGTAATAGTTGACCGTCTCACCAAATCAGCACACTTCTTGCCAATAAGAGAAGATGACAAGATGGAGAAGTTAGCACGACTGTATTTGAAGGAAGTCATCTCCAGACATGGAATACCAATCTCTATTATCTCTGATAGGGATGGCAGATTTATTTCAAGATTCTGGCAGACATTACAGCAAGCATTAGGAACTCGTCTAGACATGAGTACTGCCTATCATCCACAAACTGATGGGCAGAGTGAAAGGACGATACAAACGCTTGAAGACATGCTACGAGCATGTGTTATTGATTTCGGAAACAGTTGGGATCGACATCTACCGTTAGCAGAATTTTCCTACAACAACAGCTACCATTCAAGCATTGAGATGGCGCCGTTTGAAGCACTTTATGGTAGAAAGTGCAGGTCTCCGATTTGTTGGAGTGAAGTGGGGGATAGACAGATTACGGGTCCGGAGATTATACAAGAAACTACAGAGAAGATCATCCAAATTCAACAACGGTTGAAAACCGCCCAAAGTCGACAAAAGAGCTACGCTGACATTAAAAGAAAAGATATAGAATTTGAAATTGGAGAGATGGTCATGCTTAAAGTTGCACCTTGGAAAGGCGTTGTTCGATTTGGTAAACGAGGGAAATTAAATCCAAGGTATATTGGACCATTCAAGATTATTAATCGTATCGGACCAGTAGCTTACCGACTAGAGTTACCTCAACAACTCGCAGCTGTACATAACACTTTCCACGTCTCAAATTTAAAGAAATGTTTTGCTAAAGAAGATCTCACTATTCCGTTAGATGAAATCCAAATCAACGAAAAACTTCAATTCATCGAAGAACCCGTCGAAATAATGGATCGTGAGGTTAAAAGACTTAAGCAAAACAAGATACCAATTGTTAAGGTTCGATGGAATGCTCGTAGAGGACCCGAGTTCACCTGGGAGCGTGAAGATCAGATGAAGAAGAAATACCCGCATCTATTTCCAGAAGATTCGTCAACACCTTCAACAGCTTAAAATTTCGGGACGAAATTTATTTAACGGGTAGGTACTGTAGTGACCCGAACGTTTCCATGTTTATATCTATTAATTGAGATTGATATTTACATGATTAAATGTTTCCAACATGTTAAGCAATCAAACTTGTTAAGACTTGATTAATTGAAATATGTTTCATATAGACAATTGACCACCCAAGTTGACCGGTTATTCACGAACGTTAAAACTTGTAAAAACTATATGATGACATATATATGGATATATATATAGTTAACATGATACTATGATAAGTAAACATATCATTAAGTATATTAACAATGAACTACATATGTAAAAACAAGACTACTAACTTAATGATTTTTAAACGAGACATATATGTAACGATTATCGTTGTAAAGACATTTAATGTATATATATCATATTAAGAGATATTCATACATAATAATATCATGATAATATAATAATTTAAAATCTCGTTTGATATTATAAACATTGGGTTAACAACATTTAACAAGATCGTTAACCTAAAGGTTTCAAAACAACACTTACATGTAACGACTAACGATGACTTAACGACTCAGTTAAAATGTATATACATGTAGTGTTTTAATATGTATTTATACACTTTTGAAAGACTTCAATACACTTATCAAAATACTTCTACTTAACAAAAATGCTTACAATTACATCCTCGTTCAGTTTCATCAACAATTCTACTCGTATGCACCCGTATTCGTACTCGTACAATACACAGCTTTTAGATGTATGTACTATTGGTATATACACTCCAATGATCAGCTCTTAGCAGCCCATGTGAGTCACCTAACACATGTGGGAACCATCATTTGGCAACTAGCATGAAATATCTCATAAAATTACAAAAATATGAGTAATCATTCATGACTTATTTACATGAAAACAAAATTACATATCCTTTATATCTAATCCATACACCAACGACCAAAAACACCTACAAACACTTTCATTCTTCAATTTTCTTCATCTAATTGATCTCTCTCAAGTTCTATCTTCAAGTTCTAAGTGTTCTTCATAAATTCCAAAAGTTCTAGTTTCATAAAATCAAGAATACTTTCAAGTTTTCTAGCTCACTTCCAATCTTGTAAGGTGATCATCCAACCTCAAGAAATCTTTGTTTCTTACAGTAGGTTATCATTCTAATACAAGGTAATAATCATATTCAAACTTTGGTTCAATTTCTATAACTATAACAATCTTATTTCAAGTGATGATCTTACTTGAACTTGTTTTCGTGTCATGATTCTGCTTCAAGAACTTCGAGCCATCCAAGGATCCATTGAAGCTAGATCCATTTTTCTCTTTTCCAGTAGGTTTATCCAAGGAACTTAAGGTAGTAATGATGTTCATAACATCATTCGATTCATACATATAAAGCTATCTTATTCGAAGGTTCAAACTTGTAATCACTAGAACATAGTTTAGTTAATTCTAAACTTGTTCGCAAACAAAAGTTAATCCTTCTAACTTGACTTTTAAAATCAACTAAACACATGTTCTATATCTATATGATATGCTAACTTAATGATTTAAAACCTGGAAACACGAAAAACACCTTAAAACCGGATTTACGCCGTCGTAGTAACACCGCGGGCTGTTTTGGGTTAGTTAATTAAAAACTATGATAAACTTTGATTTTAAAGTTGTTATTCTGAGAAAATGATTTTTATTATGAACATGAAACTATATCCAAAAATTATGATTAAACTCAAAGTGGAAGTATGTTTTCTAAAATGGTCATCTAGACGTCGTTCTTTCGACTGAAATGACTACCTTTACAAAAACGACTTGTAACTTATTTTTCCGACTATAAACCTATACTTTTCTGTTTAGATTCATAAAATAGAGTTCAATATGAAACCATAGCAATTTGATTCACTCAAAACGGATTTAAAATGAAGAAGTTATGGGTAAAACAAGATTGGATAATTTTTCTCATTTTAGCTACGTGAAAATTGGTAACAAATCTATTCCAACCATAACTTAATCAACTTGTATTGTATATTATGTAATCTTGAGATACCATAGACACGTATACAATGTTTCGACCTATCATGTCGACACATCTATATATATTTCGGAACAACCATAGACACTCTATATGTGAATGTTGGAGTTAGCTATACAGGGTTGAGGTTGATTCCAAAATATATATAGTTTGAGTTGTGATCAATACTGAGATACGTATACACTGGGTCGTGGATTGATTCAAGATAATATTTATCGATTTATTTCTGTACATCTAACTGTGGACAACTAGTTGTAGGTTACTAACGAGGACAGCTGACTTAATAAACTTAAAACATCAAAATATATTAAAAGTGTTGTAAATATATTTTGAACATACTTTGATATATATGTATATATTGTTATAGGTTCGTGAATCAACCAGTGGCCAAGTCTTACTTCCCGACGAAGTAAAAATCTGTGAAAGTGAGTTATAGTCCCACTTTTAAAATCTAATATTTTTGGGATGAGAATACATGCAGGTTTTATAAATGATTTACAAAATAGACACAAGTTTGTGAAACTACATTCTATGGTTGAATTATCGAAATCGAATATGCCCCTTTTTATTAAGTCTGGTAATCTAAGAATTAGGGAACAGACACCCTAATTGATGCGAATCCTAAAGATAGATCTATTGGGCCTAACAAACCCCATCCAAAGTACCGGATGCTTTAGTACTTCGAAATTTATATCATATCCGAAGGGTGTCCCGAAATGATGGGGATATTCTTATATATGCATCTTGTTAATGTCGGTTACCAGGTGTTCACCATATGAATGATTTTTATCTCTATGTATGGGATGTGTATTGAAATATGAAATCTTGTGGTCTATTGTTACGATTTGATATATATAGGTTAAACCTATAACTCACCAACATTTTTGTTGACGTTTAAAGCATGTTTATTCTCAGGTGAATATTAAGAGCTTCCGCTGTTGCATACTAAAATAAGGACAAGATTTGGAGTCCATGTTTGTATGATATTGTGTAAAAACTGCATTCAAGAAACTGATTTCGATGTAACATATTTGTATTATAAACCATTATGTAATGGTCGTGTGTAAACAGTGTAACGACCCGGAAATTTCCGATCAAATTTAAACCTTAAACTCTATATGTTGCCGACACGATAAGCAAAAACCTTATTGTTGAGTCTAGAAAGTCTGAAATCTATATCTGGATAATTAGTTACCCTTTTGACCAAGCCCGATGATTCACGAACCTTAAATAGTAAACAGAAATATTGATGTAAACAACTATAGATGTAATTACTTTTATGTTATAAATTAAACATATTAAGCTTAGTTACAAGATGAAATATAATTGCTATATTAGTAATACTTTCAATAATAATATTCATATAAGTATTAATAATATTAGTATATAAATATGAAAATTGATATGTATAAATTGTTATATTAGTATTATTTATTATTTATTATTATTGATATTAAGTAATTATTATTATCAATATTAGTAATAAGATTATTAATATAATTAATATTATTATCATTAATCAAATTATTATTATTATTATTATAATTGTTATTACTTCTAATGTATGTATTAATTAACATTTATTATCATTATTATGACCGATTTTGTTATTATCTCTAAACTTTTTATAAAACGAATCCAATTGTTGAAAGAATCCAAAATCTGGTAAATATCAATTTCAAGTTTTATATTTTTCTTTGTTTCTACTGTTTTAGATTGAAGTCTGTCGACATTTTTTTGACAATAAAACAATTCCTGTAATCAATAAATACTGCACTCTTCTATTAACACATATCAACTACAATTATTCCTCAAATTAAGCAGAAGTAAGATAAAAACTAGATGTCCACCATCACTAACTATCTCTGATCTATTTCCTATTCTGTTTTGCTACGGTTCAAGAAGGATGACCCAACAAACAACACACACAATCAAACAACCATCTTATCACCACCATGATCATTCATTCTTCCTTTCTTTTGTCGAACATACATGCACAACCAAGAACTACTCATTGCTATTCAGTTTTACTACACGGTTCGAAAACTCATAAACCATAACCATCACAATAAAAACTATCACTTGAAACTTATATGTATGTTTAATTGTTTCTACAACCCATGCGAACACCCCAAGTTTGCTACTGTAAACCTTCACCATAACCACACCCATCATGATCTAATGATCGGCTAAAACAAACACTCCAAATCATCATCGAATAACACCAAACAACCCCACCTGTTTCTTATAAATTCTGTCACCATCCCTCTTGATTAAACCCATCAACTCCATTCTTTTTTTTCCTGTTTTGCAGCTACGATTTTTTTTCCTGTTTCTGTTTAGCAACCAAAAGTGTCGCCACCCCACACCTCCTGTTGCTGCAATTTTTACTTCCACTATTTATGTCCATACACAACCGCCACCTGCTACTATCTCTGGACGACAACCACCACCGTAGAAACACTAACTTGATGTGATACAGCTGCCATTCGATGCTTGTTGCTGAGGGATTTAAATACTGAAAAATAAAAAAATAAGAATACTACAATAAATAATAAAGTCTTGGTGATTTGAACTTCTTTTATGTGGCCGACAATTACAATATATAGAACCCCACATGTATATGAAAATGGAAAACAATCGAATAAAAGAATTCCAGTTGGATCTCCATATTTTTTTTTCTCTATCGGGCCATTTAGAAATCGATTGGGTTTGTGGTCTTGTTGTTGGGCCAAAGAAATTTTCTTGGGCTTAACAACTTGAGTTAACATGACTACTACATGGAATATTTTCTTTTTGTTGTACAAAACCACAATCATGGAGGCTGCAGACGATGATCTAGGCGAAATAGGTAATGGTATAGACAATGTTGTAAGCTTATGATAATGATCGTACTGTTATGGGTATTATGATTATGGTGTTTACAATGAAATTGATTTGATGATGTATAATAATAGAAATGGTGATGACGACTGTGAATGTTAATGATGAAGGTCACGATGATTATGATAAGGATTAAAACATGATTATGATTAGGATAAAAGATGATGATGATGGAGGTTTATAAGGATTAAGAATGAAGATGGTGAAGATGCTAAATGGGTTTAGAAGAAGGAAGTAGCGTTGATAAGTTAGATAAATTAATATGCGATTTAAAACAGAAAGTAGCTAGTGGTTCAACGGTATAAGGATGTTTGTGTTTAGTGAGAGGTTGTAAGTTCGAAACTAATAGCCTGCAGTTTTTTTTTTATTTATTTAAAAGCTGCCTTAAGAAGTGTGGGTCTGTTGGGCCAAAGTTGGGCCGTGGGGTTAGAGTTGCTGGGCTGTGTTGCTGTTGGGCTGCCTTTATCTGTTGGGCCGAAATATGGAGTGTTATTGGGTTGGAACAAGACTAATAAACGGGTTATATATATATTGGGTTGCAAGTTACTTTAGAAAAGCAAGATTGGATTAGTAGTTAGAGTTGTTTGTGTGAGCGTGAGGTCTTGATTCGAGTTTCATCTGGAACATTCTTTTTAGACAAAGCTTAAAGGGTATACACAATTACTTTTATTATTATTATTATTATTATAATTATATTATTGTTATTTTCAATAATATTAAAAATTAACATTATAATTAAAATTATTACTATCATTAGAATTGTTATTATCAATATTAATATTATTATAAGTATTAA
Source organism: Rutidosis leptorrhynchoides (assembly GCF_046630445.1). Taxonomy (NCBI): domain Eukaryota; kingdom Viridiplantae; phylum Streptophyta; class Magnoliopsida; order Asterales; family Asteraceae; genus Rutidosis; species Rutidosis leptorrhynchoides. The sequence continues at coordinate 210,538,619 of NC_092340.1, forward strand.
CCTTTTACTTATCATTATAATTATTATTAGTATTAAAATTTTTATGTATTATCATTATCATCATTATCATTATTATTATTTTCAATAACATGATTTTTATATAAATTTAATTACATTATCATATTATTATCAAAGTTATTATTTTCGTTATCACTATAAAGATTATTATTATTAATTATAAGAAAAATATATTTATTACATATAACATAACTATAGTTATATTTTTGTAATAAATACTAATTATTTATCTAAAATATATATAAATAAATATAGATAATTAAATTATTAAGGAAACATATAAATTACTAAAATAACAATTAATAAATAAACTATTTGGTTACAATTATACGTGTTAATAAATATATACTTGATATAGGTTCGTGAATCCGAGGCCAACTCTATAATTGTTCAATGCCGTTATATGTATTTTTACTACAAAATACATTAGGTGAGTATATAGTCCCTTTTAAACTCTAAATATTTTTGGGCTGAGAATACATGCGCTGTTTTTATAAATGATTTACGTTATGGACACAAGTGATCAAAAATAAAATCTACGTTGAGTTGTACCATGGCATATTTCTTTATACTTGGTAGCTAATATTTACGTGAGGAGCGTAAACGCGAATCCTGTTGATAGATCTATCGGGCCTGACAACCCCAACCGGGCTGGACGACCAGTTTTTAACGGTTGCACAGTACTTCGTTTCGTTACTACACTTGGTACGGTGTAGGGTTTATTTAAGAATATGCTGCTGTGATTTAAATGTTAAGTATGGTTACCAAGTGCTCAACGACTTTTCCATACACTTGCGAGTGTATTATGTATGTATATGAAATCTTGTGGTCCATAGTTATAACGCTGCTAGCATCAAACCTATATCTCACCAACTTTATGTTGACATTTTAAAGCATGTTATTCTCAGGTACGAATTAAGTCTTCCGCTGTGCATTTGCTCATGTTAAGGACAATACTTGGAGTCGATCATCGCAAAGGAACCAAATGTTGATGACTTCGTCCGGATGGATTAGGACGGGTCCTTTCAAACAGGATATTTTAGATTATCATTATTTGATAATCTACGTAAAGCTTTTTAAACCTTTATTTATGAAATAAAGGTTATGGTTTGTTTTAAAAATGAATGCAGTCTTTGAAAAACGTCTCATATAGAGGTCAAAACCTCGCAACGAAATCAATTAATATGGAACGTTTTTAATCAATAAGAACGGGACATTTCACATTGGGGGTTTATTAAACACCTAAAAATGAACCATTAAAATTGAATTACTAACATCGGACTGCTAACTACGGACTAAGGAATTATTAAAAGTATTATAAGTATTATAAGTATATATATGTGACGTTTGTTTAAAAAGAAAATGTATTGATATATTATATATGGATAGGTTCGTGATATCAATCGGAGACCAAGTCAAAATTACATATCTTCAAGACGAAAGTGAGTATATAGTCCCACTTTTAAACTCTAAATATTTCGGGATGAGAATACATGTATTTTATGTTTTACGTTATGGACACAAGTAACTGAAAAATATATTCTACGTTGAGTTGTACCACTGGCATACTTCCCTGTAGCTTGGTAACTGTTATTTACAGCGGTATTGTAAACGCGAATCCTGTTGATAGATCTATCGGGCCTGACAACCCCAACCGGACTGGACGACCAGTATTCAACGGTTGCACAGTACTTCGTTTCGTGACTACACTTGGTACGGTGTAGTAAGATTTCATAATAAAGGGAATATGCGACGTGATTAAATGTTAAGTATGGTTACCAAGTGCTCAACCACTTAGAATATTTTTATTAAAATATTTACATATGAAATCTAGTGGTCTATATTTATACCGCTGCCGGCATTAATGTAGTGACCCGAACTTTTCCATGTTTATATATATTAATTGAGATTGATGTTTACATGATTAAATGTTTCCAACATGTTAAGCAATCAAACTTTTTAAGACTTGATTAATTGAAATATGTTTCATATAGACAATTGAGCACCCAAGTTGACCGGTGATTCACGAACGTTAAAACTTGTAAAAACTATATGATGACATATATATGGATATATATATAGTTAACATGATACTATGATAAGTAAACATATCATTAAGTATATTAACAATGAACTACATATGTAAAAACAAGACTACTAACTTAATGATTTTTAAACGAGACATATATGTAACGATTATCGTTGTAAAGACATTTAATGTATATATATATCATATTAAGAGATATTCATACATGATAATATCATGATAATATAATAATTTAAAATCTCATTTGATATTATAAACATTGGGTTAACAACATTTAACAAGATCGTTAACCTAAAAGTTTCAAAACAACACTTACATGTAACGACTAACGATGACTTAACGACTCAGTTAAAATGTATATACATGTGGTGTTTTAATATGTATTTATACACTTTTGGAAGACTTCAATACACTTATCAAAATACTTCTACTTAACAAAAATGCTTACAATTACATCCTCGTTCAGTTTCATCAACAATTCTACTCGTATGCACCCGTATTCGTACTCGTACAATACACAGCTTTTAGATGTATGTACTATTGGTATATACACTCCAATGATCAGCTCTTAGCAGCCCATGTGAGTCACCTAACACATGTGGGAACCATCATTTGGCAACTAGCATGAAATATCTCATAAGATTACAAAAATATGAGTAATCATTCATGACTTATTTACATGAAAACAAAATTACATATCCTTTATATCTAATCCATACACCAACGACCAAAAACACCTACAAACACTTTCATTCTTCAATTTTCTTCATCTAATTGAACTCTCTCAAGTTCTATCTTCAAGTTCTAAGTGTTCTTCATAAATTCCAAAAGTTCTAGTTTCATAAAATCAATAATACTTTCAAGTTTGCTAGCTCACTTCCAATCTTGTAAGGTGATCATCCAACCTCAAGAAATCTTTGTTTCTTACAGTAGGTTATCATTCTAATACAAGGTAATAATCATATTCAAACTTTGGTTCAATTTCTATAACTATAACAATCTTATTTCAAGTGATGATCTTACTTGAACTTGTTTTCGTGTCATGATTTTGCTTCAAGAACTTTGAGCCATCCAAGGATCCATTGAAGCTAGATCCATTTTTCTCTTTTCCAGTAGGTTCATCCAAGGAACTTAAGGTAGTAATGATGTTCATAACATCATTCGATTCATACATATAAAGCTATCTTATTCGAAGGTTTAAACTTGTAATCACTAGAACATAGTTTAGTTAATTCTAAACTTGTTCGCAAACAAAAGTTAATCCTTCTAACTTGACTTTTAAAATCAACTAAACACATGTTCTATATCTATATGATATGCTAACTTAATGATTTAAAACCTGGAAACACGAAAAACACCGTAAAACCGGATTTACGCCGTCGTAGTAACACCGCGGGCTGTTTTGGGTTAGTTAATTAAAAACTATGATAAACTTTGATTTAAAAGTTGTTATTCTGAGAAAATGATTGTTATTATGAACATGAAACTATATCCAAAAATTATGGTTAAACTCAAAGTGGAAGTATGTTTTCTAAAATGGTCATCTAGACGTCGTTCTTTCGACTGAAATGACTACCTTTACAAAAACGACTTGTAACTTATTTTTCCGACAATAAACCTATACTTTTTCTGTTTAGATTCATAAAATAGAGTTCAATATGAAACCATAGCAACTTGATTCACTCAAAACGGATTTAAAATGAAGAAGTTATGGGTAAAACAAGATTGGATAATTTTTCTCATTTTAGCTACGTGAAAATTGGTAACAAATCTATTCCAACCATAACTTAATCAACTTGTATTGTATATTATGTAATCTTGAGATACCATAGACACGTATACAATATTTCGACCTATCATGTCGACACATCTATATATATTTCGGAACAATCATAGACACTCTATATGTGAATGTTGGAGTTAGCTATACAGGGTTGAGGTTGATTCCAAAATATATATAGTTTGAGTTGTGATCAATACTGAGATACGTATACACTGGGTCGTGGATTGATTCAAGATAATATTTATCGATTTATTTCTGTACATCTAACTGTGGACAACTAGTTGTAGGTTACTAACGAGGACAGCTGACTTAATAAACTTAAAACATCAAAATATATTAATAGTGTTGTAAATATATTTTGAACATACTTTGATATATATGTATATATTGTTATAGGTTCGTGAATCAACCAGTGGCCAAGTCTTACTTCCCGACGAAGTAAAAATCTGTGAAAGTGAGTTATAGTCCCACTTTTAAAATCTAATATTTTTGGGATGAGAATACATGCAGGTTTTATAAATGATTTACAAAATAGACACAAGTACGTGAAACTACATTCTATGGTTGAATTATCAAAATTGAATATGCCCCTTTTTATTAAGTCTGGTAATCTAAGAATTAGGGAACAGACACCCTAATTGACGCGAATTCTAAAGATAGATCTATTGGGCCTAACAAACCCCATCCAAAGTACCGGATGCTTTAGTACTTCGAAATTTATATCATATCCGAAGGGTGTCCCGGAATGATGGGGATATTCTTATATATGCATCTTGTTAATGTCGATTACCAGGTGTTCACCATATGAATGATTTTTATCTCTATGTATGGGATGTGTATTGAAATATGAAATCTTGTGGTCTATTATTATGATTTGATATATATAGGTTAAACCTATAACTCACCAACATTTTTGTTGACGTTTTAAGCATGTTTATTCTCAGGTGATTATTAAGAGCTTCCGCTGTCGCATAGTTAAATAAGGACGAGATTTGGATTCCATGCTTGTATGATATTGTGTAAAAACTGCATTCAAGAAACTTATTTTGTTGTAACATATTTGTATTGTAAACCATTATGTAATGGTCGTGTGTAAACAGGATATTTTAGATTATCATTATTTGATAATCTATGTAAAGTTTTTTTTAAAAACCTTTATCTATGAAATAAAGGTTATGGTTTGTTTTAAAAATGAATGCAGTCTTTGAAAAACGTCTCATATAGAGGTCAAAACCTCGCAACGAAATCAATTAATATGGAACGTTTTTAATCAATAAGAACGGGACATTTCAGTTGGTATCCGAGCGTTGGTCTTAGAGAACCAGAAAATTTGCATTAGTGTGTCTTATCGAGTTTGTTAGGATGCATTAGTGAGTCTGGACTTCGACCGTGTTTTCTTTAAAAATGATTGCTTAACATTTTTGTTGGAAACTATATATTTTTAACATATGAATATTATGTGATATATTAATCTCTTAACGTGTTTGATATTATGTGATAGATGTCTACCTCTAGAACAAGTCCCATTGACTCACCTAATAATAATGAAGAGTCAAATGTAAATTGGAATGATTTGTGGACTGATTCACAAGTTCCCGAAGAGGAACCGGAAGAAGAGTCGGAACCGGAAGAAGAATCGGAACCGGAAGAAGAATCGGAACCGGATGAAGAAATAGAACCGGTGGGGGAAATAATAAAACGGTTAAGTAAAAGAAAATCCTCAACCAACCGACCAAAGTTAATTATGGTCAATGGTGTTTCCGCCAAGGAAGCAAAATATTGGGAGGATTACCAATTCTCCGATGAATCGGATTCCGACGAGAATTCCGATGATGTTATAGAAATTACCCCAACTGAATTTAAAAAGACAAAAGAAAATAATAAGGGAAAGGGCATAAAAATAGAGAAATCTAATTCCAACCCCGATGAACTTTATATGTATCGTCAACCCCCGAAGTCCTTAAGTTGTAACAATGACCCGGGAACCTCTAAACCACCAGGTTTTTCTAAACCAATGTGGACAACGACGGCTCGTATTAGGGGAACATCATATATCCCTAGAAACTTGGCAAAACGAACCTAAACCGAAGAAGAAGAAACGAGCGAGTCGAAATAAGATAGTTGTATTCGTGTGGTGTAATATATGGAATATAGTGTTCTTATGCTTTATGATATATGTAAAAATTGCTTGTATTAATAAGTATTTTTTTATTGAATCTAACTCTTGTCTATTTTACAGTTTAAAAACACAAAATGGATAGACAACCCAATATTTTAAGAGACCTACCCGGAGACATGATTGATGAAATCTTGTCTAGAGTCGGCCAAAATTCTTCGGCACAACTATTTAAGGCGAGATCAGTTTGTAAGACATTCGAAGAACGTTCCAAGAATGTCTTGGTTTATAAGAGACTTTCGTTTGAAAGATGGGGGATATCACATTGGGAAACCCATAAGTTACGATGTGTTTACTTTGACACATATATTGCAGGGAACCCAAATGCTATTTTACGCAACGGGTTAAGAAATTATTTTGACTCAATATATCCGAATATTGGACTTCGTGATTTAGAAAAAGCGGCTAACATGCAACATAAAGAAGCATGTTATGCTTACGGATTAGTAATGTTCGCTTCTCACCAAAGTGAGCACAAGAACATCGGGCTACAACTTTTAAACAAAACGTTTCCACAAGTGACGGAGTCGGTAATTGGGGTAAGAAATGAGGTTTTTAGATTATTACGGGACTGTTGGACATTACGTAACCCTCGTCCCTTTGATGACGTTACAACACGCTGTCTTATCAACGGCCATAACGGTTATGTTGCACAAGACCAAGGATGGGAAGTAGTCCTAGTAAAACCAGAATGCATGACTTGTTTCTGGACGTATGAATTACGTGTCTTTATTGCCTTTGCTGAACGACTTGTGTACTAGCTAGAATTGTCTTCACAACTATCTTGTATCAAAGTTATTGTGTGCTATATTTCATGCTTTATGTAAAATAAGAGGTATTGTAAGTTTGTAAAATATTGTATAAAAGTTTGAACGCGAAATATTATTATAATCAGTTTTTCATATAGAATTGTAGTAGTTGAATTGTATATTAGCTACTAAGTATGAACTTAACGGGTAGGTACTACCCGAATTTAAACTTATAAAATGCTAATATGAAGAAAAAGCTTTTATAAATGAGTTCATATTATGCTACGAAATACTATTAACTACTCTTAATATTCTGTATGATTAACTTGTTCCATTTAACTATTTTGAAGGAAATGGCACCGACTACTCGACACACCGTGAATATGAATGAAGAGGAATTCCGTACTTTTCTAGCTTCAAACATAGCCGCAGTACAGGCTGCGCTACATACCAACAATAACCTTGGATCTAGCAGTACAGGAAATCGTGTAGGATGCACCTACAAAGAATTCACTGCCTGCAAACCTTTGGAATTTGATGGAACCGAAGGACCGATCGGATTGAAACGGTGGACCGAGAAGGTCGAATCGGTGTTTGCCATAAGTAAGTGTACTGAAGAGGACAAAGTAAAGTACGCTACGCATACCTTCACAGGTTCTGCGTTAACATGGTGGAATACCTATCTAGAGCAAGTGGGACAAGACGATGCGTACGCACTACCGTGGTCAGCATTCAAGCACTTGATGAACGAGAAGTACCGTCCCAGAACCGAGGTCAATAAGCTCAAGACAGAACTTAGAGGGTTACGAACCCAAGGATTTGATATTACCACGTACGAAAGACGATTCACAGAATTGTGCCTATTGTGTCCGGGAGCATTCGAAGATGAGGAAGAGAAGATCGACGCGTTTGTGAAAGGATTACCGGAAAGAATCCAAGAAGATATAAGTTCACACGAGCCCGCCTCCATACAACAGGCATGTAGAATGGCTCACAAACTCGTGAACCAGATTGAAGAAAGAATTAAAGAACAGACTGCTGAAGAGGCCAATGTGAAGCAAGTCAAAAGAAAGTGGGAGGAAAACGGTGATAAGAATCACCAATACAACAACAACAGCAATTACAACAATAATCGCAACAATTATCCCAACAATCGCAACATCAATCGCAACTACAACAAACGGCCCAACAACAACAACAACAACAACAACAACAACAACAACAACAACAACAACAGCAACTACAACAATCATCCCAACAACAATAATAACCGCAACAACAACAACAATCAGAAGCAGCTATGCCAAAGGTGTGAAAAGAATCACTCGGGGTTCTGCACCAAATTTTGCAACAAGTGTAAAAGAAATGGTCATAGCGCGGCGAAGTGTGAGGTCTACGGACCAGGGGTTAATAGAACGAAAGGAACAAATGGTGTCGGAACGAGTAATGGCGGAGCAAGTAGTATCGGAGCAAGTTATGCCAATGTAGTTTGTTATAAATGTGGAAAACCAGGCCACATTATTAGAAATTGCCCGAACCAGGAGAACACGAATGGACAAGGCCGTGGAAGAGTTTTCAATATTAATGCGGTAGAGGCACAGGAAGACCCGGAGCTTGTTACGGGTACGTTTCTTATTGACAATAAATCTGCTTACGTTTTATTTGATTCGGGTGCGGATAGAAGCTATATGAGTAGAGATTTTTGTGCTAAATTAAGTTGTCCATTGACGCCTTTGGATAGTAAATTTTTACTCGAATTAGCAAATGGTAAATTAATTTCAGCAGATAATATATGTCGGAATCGAGAAATTAAACTGGTTAGCGAAACATTTAAGATTGATTTGATACCAGTAGAGTTAGGGAGTTTTGATGTGATAATCGGTATGGACTGGTTGAAAGAAGTGAAAGCGGAGATCGTTTGTTACAAAAATGCAATTCGCATTATACGAGAAAAAGGAAAACCCTTAATGGTGTACGGAGAAAAGGGCAACACGAAGCTACATCTTATTAGTAATTTGAAGGCACAAAAACTAATAAGAAAAGGTTGCTATGCTGTTCTAGCACACGTCGAGAAAGTACAAACTGAAGAAAAGAGCATCAATGATGTTCCCATTGCAAAAGAATTTCCCGATGTATTTCCGAAAGAATTACCGGGATTACCCCCACATCGATCCGTTGAATTTCAAATAGATCTTGTACCAGGAGCTGCACCAATAGCTCGTGCTCCTTACAGACTCGCACCCAGCGAGATGAAAGAACTACAAAGCCAATTACAAGAACTTTTAGAGCGTGGTTTCATTCGACCAAGCACATCACCGTGGGGAGCTCCTGTTTTGTTTGTCAAGAAGAAAGATGGTACATTCAGGTTGTGTATCGACTACCGAGAGTTGAACAAACTTACCATCAAGAACCGCTACCCACTACCGAGAATCGATGACTTATTTGATCAGCTACAAGGCTCGTCTGTTTATTCAAAGATTGACTTACGTTCCGGGTATCATCAAATGCGGGTGAAAGAAGATGATATTCCAAAGACTGCTTTCAGAACACGTTACGGTCATTACGAGTTTATGGTTATGCCGTTTGGTTTAACTAATGCACCAGCTGTGTTCATGGACCTTATGAACCGAGTGTGTGGACCATACCTTGACAAGTTTGTCATTGTTTTCATTGATGACATACTTATTTACTCAAAGAATGACCAAGAACACGGTGAACATTTGAGAAAGGTGTTAGAAGTATTAAGGAAGGAAGAATTGTACGCTAAGTTTTCAAAGTGTGCATTTTGGTTGGAAGAAGTTCAATTCCTCGGTCACATAGTGAACAAAGAAGGTATTAAGGTGGATCCGGCAAAGATAGAAACTGTTGAAAAGTGGGAAACCCCGAAAACTCCGAAACACATACGCCAGTTTTTAGGACTAGCTGGTTACTACAGAAGGTTCATCCAAGACTTTTCCAGAATAGCAAAACCCTTGACTGCATTAACGCATAAAGGGAAGAAATTTGAATGGAATGATGAACAAGAGAAAGCGTTTCAGTTATTGAAGAAAAAGCTAACTACGGCACCTATATTGTCATTGCCTGAAGGGAATGATGATTTTGTGATTTATTGTGATGCATCAAAGCAAGGTCTCGGTTGTGTATTAATGCAACGAACGAAGGTGATTGCTTATGCGTCTAGACAATTGAAGATTCACGAACAAAATTATACGACGCATGATTTGGAATTAGGCGCGGTTGTTTTTGCATTAAAGACTTGGAGGCACTACTTATATGGGGTCAAAAGTATTATATATACCGACCACAAAAGTCTTCAACACATATTTAATCAGAAACAACTGAATATGAGGCAGCGTAGGTGGATTGAATTATTGAATGATTACGATTTTGAGATTCGTTACCACCCGGGGAAGGCAAATGTGGTAGCCGATGCCTTGAGCAGGAAGGATAGAGAACCCATTCGAGTAAAATCTATGAATATAATGATTCATAATAACCTTACTATTCAAATAAAGGAGGCGCAACAAGGAGTTTTAAAAGAGGGAAATTTAAAGGATGAAATACCCAAAGGATCGGAGAAGCATCTTAATATTCGGGAAGACGGAACCCGGTATAGGGCTGAAAGGATTTGGGTACCAAAATTTGGAGATATGAGAGAAATGGTACTTAGAGAAGCTCATAAAACCAGATACTCAATACATCCTGGAACGGGGAAGATGTACAAGGATCTCAAGAAACATTTTTGGTGGCCGGGTATGAAAGCCGATGTTGCTAAATACGTAGGAGAATGTTTGACGTGTTCTAAGGTCAAAGCTGAGCATCAGAAACCATCAGGTCTACTTCAACAACCCGAAATCCCGGAATGGAAATGGGAAAACATTACCATGGATTTCATCACTAAATTGCCAAGGACTGCAAGTGGTTTTGATACTATTTGGGTAATAGTTGATCGTCTCACCAAATCAGCACACTTCCTACCAATAAGAGAAGATGACAAGATGGAGAAGTTAGCACGACTGTATTTGAAGGAAGTCGTCTCCAGACATGGAATACCAATCTCTATTATCTCTGATAGGGATGGCAGATTTATTTCAAGATTCTGGCAGACATTACAGCAAGCATTAGGAACTCGTCTAGACATGAGTACTGCCTATCATCCACAAACTGATGGGCAGAGCGAAAGGACGATACAAACGCTTGAAGACATGCTACGAGCATGTGTTATTGATTTCGGAAACAGTTGGGATCGACATCTACCGTTAGCAGAATTTTCCTACAACAACAGCTACCATTCAAGCATTGAGATGGCGCCGTTTGAAGCACTTTATGGTAGAAAGTGCAGGTCTCCGATTTGTTGGAGTGAAGTGGGGGATAGACAGATTACGGGTCCGGAGATTATACAAGAAACTACCGAGAAAATCATCCAAATTCAACAACGGTTGAAAACCGCCCAAAGTCGACAAAAGAGCTACGCTAACATTAAAAGAAAAGATATAGAATTTGAAATTGGAGAGATGGTCATGCTTAAAGTTGCACCTTGGAAAGGCGTTGTTCGATTTGGTAAACGAGGGAAATTAAATCCAAGGTATATTGGACCATTCAAGATTATTGATCGTGTCGGACCAGTAGCTTACCGACTTGAGTTACCTCAACAACTCGCGGCTGTACATAACACTTTCCACGTCTCGAATTTGAAGAAATGTTTTGCTAAAGAAGATCTCACTATTCCGTTAGATGAAATCCAAATCAACGAAAAACTTCAATTCATCGAAGAACCCGTCGAAATAATGGATCGTGAGGTTAAAAGACTTAAGCAAAACAAGATACCAATTGTTAAGGTTCGATGGAATGCTCGTAGAGGACCCGAGTTCACCTGGGAGCGTGAAGATCAGATGAAGAAGAAATACCCGCATCTATTTCCAGAAGATTCGTCAACACCTTCAACAGCTTAAAATTTCGGGACGAAATTTATTTAACGGGTAGGTACTGTAGTGACCCGAACTTTTCCATGTTTATATATATTAATTGAGATTGATGTTTACATGATTAAATGTTTCCAACATGTTAAGCAATCAAACTTTTTAAGACTTGATTAATTGAAATATGTTTCATATAGACAATTGACCACCCAAGTTGACCGGTGATTCACGAACGTTAAAACTTGTAAAAACTATATGATGACATATATATGGATATATATATAGTTAACATGATACTATGATAAGTAAACATATCATTAAGTATATTAACAATGAACTACATATGTAAAAACAAGACTACTAACTTAATGATTTTTAAACGAGACATATATGTAACGATTATCGTTGTAAAGACATTTAATGTATATATATCATATTAAGAGATATTCATACATGATAATATCATGATAATATAATAATTTAAAATCTCATTTGATATTATAAACATTGGGTTAACAACATTTAACAAGATCGTTAACCTAAAAGTTTCAAAACAACACTTACATGTAACGACTAACGATGACTTAACGACTCAGTTAAAATGTATATACATGTGGTGTTTTAATATGTATTTATACACTTTTGGAAGACTTCAATACACTTATCAAAATACTTCTACTTAACAAAAATGCTTACAATTACATCCTCGTTCAGTTTCATCAACAATTCTACTCGTATGCACCCGTATTCGTACTCGTACAATACACAGCTTTTAGATGTATGTACTATTGGTATATACACTCCAATGATCAGCTCTTAGCAGCCCATGTGAGTCACCTAACACATGTGGGAACCATCATTTGGCAACTAGCATGAAATATCTCATAAGATTACAAAAATATGAGTAATCATTCATGACTTATTTACATGAAAACAAAATTACATATCCTTTATATCTAATCCATACACCAACGACCAAAAACACCTACAAACACTTTCATTCTTCAATTTTCTTCATCTAATTGAACTCTCTCAAGTTCTATCTTCAAGTTCTAAGTGTTCTTCATAAATTCCAAAAGTTCTAGTTTCATAAAATCAAGAATACTTTCAAGTTTGCTAGCTCACTTCCAATCTTGTAAGGTGATCATCCAACCTCAAGAAATCTTTGTTTCTTACAGTAGGTTATCATTCTAATACAAGGTAATAATCATATTCAAACTTTGGTTCAATTTCTATAACTATAACAATCTTATTTCAAGTGATGATCTTACTTGAACTTGTTTTCGTGTCATGATTTTGCTTCAAGAACTTTGAGCCATCCAAGGATCCATTGAAGCTAGATCCATTTTTCTCTTTTCCAGTAGGTTCATCCAAGGAACTTAAGGTAGTAATGATGTTCATAACATCATTCGATTCATACATATAAAGCTATCTTATTCGAAGGTTTAAACTTGTAATCACTAGAACATAGTTTAGTTAATTCTAAACTTGTTCGCAAACAAAAGTTAATCCTTCTAACTTGACTTTTAAAATCAACTAAACACATGTTCTATATCTATATGATATGCTAACTTAATGATTTAAAACCTGGAAACACGAAAAACACCGTAAAACCGGATTTACGCCGTCGTAGTAACACCGCGGGCTGTTTTGGGTTAGTTAATTAAAAACTATGATAAACTTTGATTTAAAAGTTGTTATTCTGAGAAAATGATTGTTATTATGAACATGAAACTATATCCAAAAATTATGGTTAAACTCAAAGTGGAAGTATGTTTTCTAAAATGGTCATCTAGACGTCGTTCTTTCGACTGAAATGACTACCTTTACAAAAACGACTTGTAACTTATTTTTCCGACAATAAACCTATACTTTTTCTGTTTAGATTCATAAAATAGAGTTCAATATGAAACCATAGCAACTTGATTCACTCAAAACGGATTTAAAATGAAGAAGTTATGGGTAAAACAAGATTGGATAATTTTTCTCATTTTAGCTACGTGAAAATTGGTAACAAATCTATTCCAACCATAACTTAATCAACTTGTATTGTATATTATGTAATCTTGAGATACCATAGACACGTATACAATATTTCGACCTATCATGTCGATACATCTATATATATTTCGGAACAATCATAGACACTCTATATGTGAATGTTGGAGTTAGCTATACAGGGTTGAGGTTGATTCCAAAATATATATAGTTTGAGTTGTGATCAATACTGAGATACGTATACACTGGGTCGTGGATTGATTCAAGATAATATTTATCGATTTATTTCTGTACATCTAACTGTGGACAACTAGTTGTAGGTTACTAACGAGGACAGCTGACTTAATAAACTTAAAACATCAAAATATATTAATAGTGTTGTAAATATATTTTGAACATACTTTGATATATATGTATATATTGTTATAGGTTCGTGAATCAACCAGTGGCCAAGTCTTACTTCCCGACGAAGTAAAAATCTGTGAAAGTGAGTTATAGTCCCACTTTTAAAATCTAATATTTTTGGGATGAGAATACATGCAGGTTTTATAAATGATTTACAAAATAGACACAAGTACGTGAAACTACATTCTATGGTTGAATTATCAAAATTGAATATGCCCCTTTTTATTAAGTCTGGTAATCTAAGAATTAGGGAACAGACACCCTAATTGACGCGAATTCTAAAGATAGATCTATTGGGCCTAACAAACCCCATCCAAAGTACCGGATGCTTTAGTACTTCGAAATTTATATCATATCCGAAGGGTGTCCCGGAATGATGGGGATATTCTTATATATGCATCTTGTTAATGTCGATTACCAGGTGTTCACCATATGAATGATTTTTATCTCTATGTATGGGATGTGTATTGAAATATGAAATCTTGTGGTCTATTATTATGATTTGATATATATAGGTTAAACCTATAACTCACCAACATTTTTGTTGACGTTTTAAGCATGTTTATTCTCAGGTGATTATTAAGAGCTTCCGCTGTCGCATAGTTAAATAAGGACGATATTTGGATTCCATGCTTGTATGATATTGTGTAAAAACTGCATTCAAGAAACTTATTTTGTTGTAACATATTTGTATTGTAAACCATTATGTAATGGTCGTGTGTAAACAGGATATTTTAGATTATCATTATTTGATAATCTATGTAAAGTTTTTTTTAAAAACCTTTATCTATGAAATAAAGGTTATGGTTTGTTTTAAAAATGAATGCAGTCTTTGAAAAACGTCTCATATAGAGGTCAAAACCTCGCAACGAAATCAATTAATATGGAACGTTTTTAATCAATAAGAACGGGACATTTCAATTAAACCTATATCTCACCAACTTTATGTTGACGT
Source organism: Rutidosis leptorrhynchoides (assembly GCF_046630445.1). Taxonomy (NCBI): domain Eukaryota; kingdom Viridiplantae; phylum Streptophyta; class Magnoliopsida; order Asterales; family Asteraceae; genus Rutidosis; species Rutidosis leptorrhynchoides. The sequence continues at coordinate 210,553,669 of NC_092340.1, forward strand.
TTTAAGCATGTCTATTCTCAGGTGATAACTAAAAGCTTCCGCTGCAACATGTTGAATTTAAGCAAGATCTTGAGTATGCATATTTGTGTCAAAAATAAAACTGCATATCCGAGGAATTGTAATGTAAAATATGCTAGAAATCGTATTGTTATCATCACATGTAAAGTTTGTAAGTCTAAGATTATCGCTAAATGATAATCATCTTTATATTGTCTAAAGCTTGTATTAATATAAGAGTTATGGTTTGTAATGTAAAATAAATGCAGTTGTTCTTTTAAAAATGTCGCATATAGAGGTCAATACCTCGCAATGAAATCATACGTTATCTAACTCGTTCTTATGGTTAAGGACGGGTTATGAAACTGGTCCTAAAGATGATAGAAGAAAATGCTTCAAGTGCCATGGATTTGGGCATTTTCAAGCTCAATGTCCTAACCAGCGTGCTCTTACACTAAGGGAGATTGAAGATTTGGAAGGGGGTTTTGAAACTGAACCAGCATATGATGAGTCTGATAGTGAAGAGTTTGTTGCTGCTGATATTGGAGAGTTTTTAGTGGTTCGAAGAGTAATGCACTCAGCTGAGACTATTGAAGATAAGAGCCAGCGAGAAAACATCTTTCATTCAAGATGCACAGTCAAGGGTAAAGTGTGCAGCCTGATTGTTGATGGAGGCAGCTGTGCAAACGCAGCATCTGCTCACATGGTGGAAAAGCTTGAGCTGGTTACAAAGAAGCATCCTCATCCATACAAACTTCAATGGCTTAACCAAGGCAGTGAGGTAAAGGTTACTCGCCAAGTTACTGTTCCATTTTCTATTGGTACTGTTTATCAAGATGAGATTACTTCCTATGGATGCTTGTCATTTGCTGCTTGGTAGACCTTGGTTGTTTGATAAGTATGTCTATCATAATGGACATCAAAATACTTACTCGCTGTATGTGAATGGAAAGAAGATCACCCTCACTTCTTTAAAGCCTAGTGAAATACCTAGAGCTAACCCTACTGTTAAGAATGATAAAACTTTGTTTATGACTCAAGCTGAAGTTGATACTGAGTTAAAGGGTGGTACTGGTCCTTATTTATTGCTGATGGTTGAAAGTGATGAGTTGAACCAGCATGATGAAATACCAACTAGGGTAAAGCCATTGTTATCCGAATTTACTGATGTGTTTCCTACTGAGTTACCTACTGGTTTACCACCAATCAGGGGTATTGAACATCAAATTGATCTTGTACCTGGATCTGTTCTTCCTAATAAAGCAGCTTATCGATGTTCCCCTCATGAAGCAAAAGAATTAGAAAAGCAAGTTAATGAGTTGGTTGCCAAGGGATATGTTAGAACCAGCACGAGTCCTTGTTCAGTACCAGCTTTGCTGGTTCCAAAGAAAGATGGTTCTATGAGAATGTGTGTAGACAGCCGAGCTATTAACAACATCACCATCAAGTATTGGTATCCCATACCTAGATTAGATGATATGCTAGATGAGCTGCATGGTTCTTGTGTGTTTTCCAAAGTTGATCTTAGAAGTGGGTATTATCAGATTCGAATGAAAGAAGCAGATGAATGGAAGACAGCTTTCAAGATCAAAGGTGGATTATTCGAGTGGTTGGTTATGCCTTTTGGGTTGTCTAATGCACCCAGCACATTCATGAGGCTTATGAATGAAGTGCTCAGGCTACTTATTGGTCAGTTTGTGGTTGTTTATTTTGATGACATCCTAGTGTACTCAAAAACTAAAGAAGAACACTTGGATCATCTGAGGAAAGTATTTGAGCTATTAAGGCAGAATCAGTTATATGCAAAGCTGGAGAAGTGTGATTTCTTTGTCAGCAAAGTAGTGTTTCTTGGATATGTGGTTTCTGAAGAAGGCATTTCAATGGATCCATCTAAGGTGGAAGCAATCAGATCATGGCCTAGTCCTTCTACCATCACTGAAGTCAGAAGTTTTCATGGTTTAGCTTCATTTTATAGAAGATTTATCAAAGACTTCTCCACAATTGTTGCTCCAATTACTGATTGTATGAAGAAAGGGGTATTTGAATGGTCTAGTTCTGCCCAATCAGCATTTGAATCATTGAAAGAGAAGCTAAGTTCAGCACCTATACTTGCTTTGCCTAATTTTGATATGTTGTTTGAACTTGAATGTGATGCAAGTGGTGTTGGCATTGGAGCTGTGCTAGTGCAAGGAAAAAGACCAGTAGCTTATTTTAGTGAAAAGCTAAATGGGTCAAAGCTGAATTATAGCACTTATGATAAAGAGTTTTATGCCATCATTCGAGCTGTTGATCATTGGTCACATTATTTGAAGCCAAGGCAGTTTGTTCTCTTTTCTGATCATGAAGCATTAAAATACATTAATGGGCAGCACAAATTAAATCCAAGGCATGCAAAATGGGTTGAATTCTTGCAGATGTACTCCTTTATGTCTAAACACAAGGCTGGTACTTCTAATGTTGTTGCTGATGCTCTTTCAAGAAGATATTCTTTGTTGTCAATTCTGGAAGCTAGAGTTCTTGGATTTTCATTTGTTAAGGAGTTATATGAAGCTGATCCAGACTTTGCTCCTATTTTGAACTGTTCTCCTGCTGAGTCCAAAAGAGATTATATTGAGCAAGATGGTTTTCTATTCAAGGGCAGCAGATTGTGCATCCCAAAAGATTCAATCAGGGAGTTGCTGATTAGAGAAGCACATGGAGGTGGTTTAGCTGGTCATTTTGGGATTAACAAGACATTGGATATCCTAAGTGAACACTTCTACTGGCCATGTATGGATAAAGATGTCAAAGCTGTGATTAATCGTTGTGCTACCTGCTGTCAAGCTAAGTCAACTTTTCACAAGGGTTTATATACTCCTCTTCTTGTTCCCAACCAGCCATAGGAAGATTTGAGCATGGATTTCATTGTTGCTTTACCAAGGACTCAGCGAGGCAAAGATTCTATTATGGTTGTTGTTGACAGGTTTTCAAAGATGGCTCATTTCATAGCCTGCAACAAAACCAATGATGCTACTGTTGTTGCTACTTTATTCTTCAAAGAAATTGTTCGTCTTCATGGAGTTCCCAAAACCATTGTGTCTGATCGAGATACAAAGTTCTTAAGCTATTTTTGGAAGACATTATGGAAGCTGCTTGGAACAAAGCTTTTATTCAGCACTTCTCACCATCCCCAAACTGATGGTCAAACTGAAGTTACCAATAGAACTGTGGGAATGTTGCTAAGGGCACTTGTGAAGAAAAGTTTGAAGGAGTGGGATTTGAAGCTTGCTCAAGCTGAATTTGCTTTTAACAGAGCCCCTAATTACTCCACAGGAAAATCACCATTTGAAATCTGCTATGGTGCAAATCCACTCACACCCATTGATCTGATTCCTTTTGCAATTGAGCCTAAGGTAAGTGTTGATGCAGTAGCAAAGGCCAAAGAAATGAAGAAGCTGTATGAGCAAGTGAGGGCCAAAATTGAGAAGACCAACCAGCAATACAAGGCTAAAGCTAACCAGCACAGAAAGCAGCCCACTTTTGTTCCTGGTGATCTTGTTTGGATTCATCTAAGGAAGGAAAGGTTCCCAGCAAAAAGGAAGAACAAGCTGATGCCAAGAGCTGAGGGTCCATTTAAAGTGTTGGAAAAAGTTGGTGATAATGCTTACAAGGTCGAGCTGCCTGGTGATACTGCTGTGTATAGCACTTTTAATGTTGGTGATTTGATGCCCTACTTGGAAGATGACAACCTCGAGAACTTGAGGTCAAGTTCCTTTTTAGAGGGAGAGGATGATGCGGGTGAGCTGGGCAATGTAACCAGCAACACAGCCAGCTCGAGCTCAAAAGATGTTACACCCGAATCAGGCCAAGCAATGGTCGTGTTGCCATCTATTTCGTATCATCTAAGTGTTTTTGGAGCTGGTTCAAGAAGCTCAGGGGTGACCCTACTTCAGTCCTTAAACTGAAGTAGTTATGTTTTCATGAATAAAGTTTTTGATAGTTGAAGGCAAGCCAGCAACGAAGAAGAACCAGCTAGCCGGACCAGCAAATGAGTTTAGTTCAGCCAGTAAAGCTTTAATTCACTCAGCCGGGTAACCAGCAAATCGAACCAGCAAAGTTATGCTTAGGCGAACCAGCTAGTTCAACCAGCTAAAGAATTTTAGTTCAATCAGCACACGAAACTCTAGTACAACCAGCACGCGATGCTATTTTCTGTCTGAATGGCCAACTTGCTGATACAATTCAAAGTTTACTTCTGCTTTTCAATAAACCGGTCAGGTCATGTGCTTAACACGTGTGTGGCTGTTCTAGAAGAATGTTAGCTGTCCAAGGAAGACTCCCATTTATCATTGGATGCTTTTATCATGGGAAGGAGCACTAACAAATGGCAGGCTTTTTGCAGATTGTGTCCTTTATTCTTATTGGCTAATTTGTAATTGTTTGTCCTTTTTTGTCTCCATTTCCTTTTTATGTTTTTTGTCTTATTTAGAAAATAGCTGTTAAGCTTCTACTATAAATAGAGAGTTCTTGTAATTGTAAAACTTGGTTAATGATTGAATGAAAAGTTTGATAGAGCTTATCTATTTACAAAATCTCTGTGTCTTTACGAATCTTTGATTTCGGTGGCTAAGAGTGGTTTCTTTATCAGTGTTTGTGGTGTTACTTTATCAAACATTGTGGTGAAATCCAAATCTTCATATCTGATATTATAGTTGTGGTGGAATCTTTATCAGCTGTAGTTGAAGATTTGGAGTGTTTCTAGATCTCTAATTGTGGTGGTATCTTTATCAATTAAGGGTTTAGATTCTCTATCCTTGTGTTCTTATTTCAGAGTTTTATACTCTGTTTTGGGGCTGTTACTGTTACCAATTGGGTGTTTAGTTTCAGATCTGTTGGGTGAAGAAAGCTTGTTCTAAACTGCGTTTTAAAAGTCATAATCACGCATCAGGTTTATAGTCGGAAAAATAAGTTACAAGTCGTTTTTGTAAAGGTAGTCATTTCAGTCGAAAGAGCGACGTCTAGATGACCATTTTAGAAAACATACTTCCACTTTGAGTTTAACCATAATTTTTGGATATAGTTTCATGTTCATAATAAAAATCATTTTCTTAGAATAACAACTTTTAAATCAAAGTTTATCATAGTTTTTAATTAACTAACCCAAAACAGCCCGCGGTGTTACTACGACGGCGTAAATCCGGTTTTACGGTGTTTTTCGTGTCTCCAGGTTTTAAATCATTAAGTTAGCATATCATATAGATATAGAACATGTGTTTAGTTGATTTTAAAAGTCAAGTTAGAAGGATTAACTTTTGTTTGCGAACAAGTTTAGAATTAACTAAACTATGTTCTAGTGATTACAAGTTTAAACCTTCGAATAACATAGCTTTATATGTATGAATCGAATGATGTTATGAACATCATTACTACCTTAAGTTCCTTGGATAAACCTACTGGAAAAGAGAAAAATGGATCTAGCTTCAACGGATCCTTGGATGGCTCGAAGTTCTTGAAGCAGAATCATGACACGAAAACAAGTTCAAGTAAGATCATCACTTGAAATAAGATTGTTATAGTTATAGAAATTGAATCAAAGTTTGAATATGATTATTACCTTGTATTAGAATGATAACCTACTGTAAGAAACAAAGATTTCTTGAGGTTGGATGATCACCTTACAAGATTGGAAGTGAGCTAGCAAACTTGAAAGTATTCTTGATTTTATGTAACTAGAACTTGTAGAATATATGAAGAACACTTAGAACTTGAAGATAGAACTTGAGAGAGATCAATTAGATGAAGAAAATTGAAGAATGAAAGTGTTTGTAGGTGTTTTTGGTCGTTGGTGTATGGATTAGATATAAAGGATATGTAATTTTGTTTTCATGTAAATAAGTCATGAATGATTACTCATATTTTTGTAATTTTATGAGATATTTCATGCTAGTTACCAAATGATGGTTCCCACATGTGTTAGGTGACTCACATGGGCTGCTAAGAGCTGATCATTGGAGTGTATATACCAATAGTACATACATCTAAAAGCTGTGTATTGTACGAGTACGAATACGGGTGCATACGAGTAGAATTGTTGATGAAACTGAACGAGGATGTAATTGTAAGCATTTTTGTTAAGTAGAAGTATTTTGATAAGTGTATTGAAGTCTTTAAAAAGTGTATAAATACATATTAAAACACTACATGTATATACATTTTAACTGAGTCGTTAAGTCATCGTTAGTCGTTATATGTAAGTGTTGTTTTGAAACCTTTAGGTTAACGATTTTGTTAAATGTTGTTAACCCAATGTATAATATATCAAATGAGATTTTTAATTATTATATTATCATGATATTATCATGTATGAATATCTCTTAATATGATATATATACATTAAATGTCTTTACAACGATAATCGTTACATATATGTCTCGTTTAAAAATCATTAAGTTAGTAGTCTTGTTTTTACATATGTAGTTCATTGTTAACATTCGTGATGTCGCCGGTCAACTTGGGTGGTCAATTGTCTGTATGAAACATATTTCAATTAATCAAGTCTTAAAAAGTTTGATTGCTTAACATGTTGGAAACATTTAATCATGTAAATATCAATCTCGATTAATATATATAAACATGGAAAAGTTCGGGTCACTACATTAAGGTGGATCCGGCAAAGATAGAAACTGTTGAAAAGTGAGAAACCCCGAAAACTCCGAAACACATACGCCAGTTTTTAGGACTAGCTGGTTACTACAGAAGGTTCATCCAAGACTTTTCCAGAATAGCAAAACCCTTGACTGCATTAACGCATAAAGGGAAGAAATTTGAATGGAATGATGAACAAGAGAAAGCGTTTCAGTTATTGAAGAAAAAGCTAACTACGGCACCTATATTGTCATTGCCTGAAGGGAATGATGATTTTATGATTTATTGTGACTCATCAAAGCAAGGTCTCGATTGTGTATTAATGCAACGAACGAAGGTGATTGCTTATGCGTCTAGACAATTGAAGATTCACGAACAAAATTATACGACGCATGATTTGGAATTAGGCGCGGTTGTTTTTGCATTAAAGACTTGGTGGCGCTACTTATATGGGGTCAAAAGTATTATATATACCGACCACAAAAGTCTTCAACACATATTTAATCAGAAACAACTGAATATGAGGTAGCGTAGGTGGATTGAATTATTGAATAATTACGACTTTGAGATTCGTTACCACCCGGGGAAGGCAAATGTGGTAGCCGATACCTTGAGCAGGAAGGACAGAGAACCCATTCGAGTAAAATCTATGAATATAATGATTCATAATAACCTTACTACTCAAATAAAGGAGGCGCAACAAGGAGTTTTAAAAAAGGGAAATTTAAAGGATGAAATACCCAAAGGATCGGAGAAGCATCTTAATACTCGGGAAGACGGAACCCGGTATAGGGCTGAAAGGATTTGGGTACCAAAATTTGGAGATATGAGAGAAATGGTACTTAGAGAAGCTCATAAAACCAGATACTCAATACATCCTGGAACGGGGAAGATGTACAAGGATCTCAAGAAACATTTTTGGTGGCCGGGTATGAAAGCCGATGTTGCTAAATACGTAGGAGAATGTTTGACGTGTTCTAAGGTCAAAGCTGAGCATCAGAAACCATCAGGTCTGCTTCAACAACCCGAAATCCCGGAATGGAAATGGGAAAACATTACCATGGATTTCATCACTAAATTGCCAAGGACTGCAAGTGGTTTTGATACTATTTGGGTAATAGTTGATCGTCTCACCAAATCAGCACACTTCCTGCCAATAAGAGAAGATGACAAGATGGAGAAGTTAGCACGACTGTATTTGAAGGAAGTCGTCTCCAGACATGGAATACCAATCTCTATTATCTCTGATAGGGATGGCAGATTTATTTCAAGATTCTGGCAGACATTACAGCAAGCATTAGGAACTCGTCTAGACATGAGTACTGCCTATCATCCACAAACTGATAGGCAGAGCGAAAGGACGATACAAACGCTTGAAGACATGCTACGAGCATGTGTTATTGATTTCGGAAATAGTTGGGATCGACATCTACCGTTAGCAGAATTTTCCTACAACAACAGCTATCATTCAAGCATTGAGATGGCGCCGTTTGAAGCACTTTATGGTAGAAAGTGCAGGTCTCCGATTTGTTGGAGTGAAGTGGGGGATAGACAGATTACGAGTCCGGAGATTATACAAGAAACTACCGAGAAGATCATCCAAATTCAACAACGGTTGAAAACCGCCCAAAGTCGACAAAAGAGCTACGCTGACATTAAAAGAAAAGATATAGAATTTGAAATTGGAGAGATGGCCATGCTTAAAGTTGCACCTTGGAAAGGCGTTGTTCGATTTGGTAAACGAGGGAAATTAAATCCAAGGTATATTGGACCATTCAAGATTATTGATCGTGTCGGACCAGTAGCTTACCGACTTGAGTTACCTCAACAACTCGCGGCTGTACATAACACTTTCCACGTCTCGAATTTGAAGAAATGTTTTGCTAAAGAAGATCTCACTATTCCGTTAGATGAAATCCAAATCAACGAAAAACTTCAATTCATCGAAGAACCCGTCGAAATAATGGATCGTGAGGTTAAAAGACTTAAGCAAAACAAGATACCAATTGTTAAGGTTTGATGGAATGCTCGTAGAGGACCCGAGTTCACCTGGGAGCGTGAAGATCAGATGAAGAAGAAATACCCGCATCTATTTCCAGAAGATTCGTCAACACCTTCAACAGTTTAAAATTTCGGGACGAAATTTATTTAACGGGTAGGTACTGTAGTGACCCGAACTTTTCCATGTTTATATATATTAATTGAGATTGATATTTACATGATTAAATGTTTCCAACATGTTAAGCAATCAAACTTGTTAAGACTTGATTAATTGAAATATGTTTCAATTTCTATAACTATAACAATCATATTTCAAGTGATGATCTTACTTGAACTTGTTTTCGTGTCATGATTCTGCTTCAAGAACTTCGAGCCATCCAAGGATCCGTTGAAGCTAGATCCATTTTTCTCTTTTCCAGTAGGTTTATCCAAGGAACTTAAGGTACTAATGATGTTCATAACATCATTCGATTCATACATATAAAGCTATCTTATTCGAAGGTTTAAACTTGTAATCACTAGAACATAGTTTAGTTAATTCTAAACTTGTTCGCAAACAAAAGTTAATCCTTCTAACTTGACTTTTAAAATCAACTAAACACATGTTCTATATCTATATGATATGCTAACTTAATGATTTAAAACCTGGAAACACGAAAAACACCGTAAAACCGGATTTACGCCGTCGTAGTAACACCACGGGCTGTTTTGGGTTAGTTAGTTAATTAAAAACTATGATAAACTTTGATTTAAAAGTTGTTATTCTGAGGAAATGATTTTTATTATGAACATGAAACTATATCCAAAAATTATGGTTAAACTCAAAGTGGAAGTATGTTTTCTAAAATGGTCATCTAGACGTCGTTCTTTCGACTGAAATGACTACCTTTACAAAAACGACTTGTAACTTATTTTTCTGACTATAAACCTATACTTTTTCTATTTAGATTCATAAAATAGAGTTCAATATGAAACCATAGCAATTTGATTCACTCAAAACGGATTTAAAATGAAGAAGTTATGGGTAAAACAAGATTGGATAATTTTTCTCATTTTAGCTACGTGAAAATTGGTAACAAATCTATTCCAACCATAACTTAATCAACTTGTATTGTATATTATGTAATCTTGAGATACCATAGACACGTATACAATATTTCGACCTATCATGTCGACACATCTATATATATTTCGGAACAACCATAGACACTCTATATGTGAATGTTGGAGTTAGCTATACAGGGTTGAGGTTTATTCCAAAATATATATAGTTTGAGTTGTGATCAATACTGAGATACGTATACACTGGGTCGTGGATTGATTCAAGATAATATTTATCGATTTATTTCTGTACATCTAACTGTGGACAACTAGTTGTAGGTTACTAACGAGGACAGCTGACTTAATAAACTTAAAACATCAAAATATATTAAAAGTGTTGTAAATATATTTTGAACATACTTTGATATATATGTATATATTGTTATAGGTTCGTGAATCAACCAGTGGCCAAGTCTTACTTCCCGACGAAGTAAAATCTGTGAAAGTGAGTTATAGTCCCACTTTTAAAATCTAATATTTTTGGGATGAGAATACATGCAGGTTTTATAAATGAATTAAAAAATAGAAACAAGTACGTGAAACTACATTCTATGGTTGAATTATCGAAATCGAATATGCCCCTTTTTATTAAGTCTGGTAATCTAAGAATTAGGGAACAGACACCCTAATTGACGCGAATCCTAAAGATAGATCTATTGGGCCTAACAAACCCCATCCAAAGTACCGGATGCTTTAGTACTTCGAAATTTATATCATATCCGAAGGGTGTCCCGGAAATGATGGGGATATTCTTATATATGCATCTTGTTAATATCGGTTACCAGGTGTTCACCATATGAATGATTTTTATCTCTATGTATGGGATGTGTATTGAAATATGAAATCTTGTGGTCTATTATTATGATTTGATATATATATGTTAAACCTATAACTCACCAACATTTTTGTTGACGTTTTAAGCATGTTTATTCTCAGGTGATTATTAAGAGCTTCCGCTGTCGCATACTTAAATAAGGACGTGATTTGGAGTCCATGCTTGTATGATATTGTGTAAAAACTGCATTCAAGAAACTTATTGTGTTGTCACATATTTGTATTGTAAACCATTATGTAATGGTCGTGTGTAAACAGGATATTTTAGATTATCATTATTTGATAATCTACGTAAAGCTTTATAAAACCTTTATCTATGAAATAAAGGTTATGGTTTGTTTTAAAAATGAATGCAGTCTTTGAAAAACGTCTCATATAGAGGTCAAAACCTCGAAACGAAATCAATTAATATGGAACGTTTTTAATCAATAAGAACGGGACATTTCAATTCATAGGTTACCAAGCAAAAGGGGCATATTCGGCTTCGATCATTCACCCATATAATGTAGTTTCATTTACTTGTGTCTATTTCATAAAACATTTATAAAACTGCATGTATTCTCATCCCAAAATATTAGATTTTAAAAGTGGGACTACAACTCACTTTCACAGATTTTTACTTCGTCGGGAAGTAAGACTTGGCCACTGGTCGATTCACGAACCTATAACAAATATGTACATATATATCAAAGTATGTTCAAAATATATTTACAACACTTTTAATACATTTTGATGTTTTAAGTTTATTAAGTCAGCTGTCCTCGTTTGTGATGACCCGGAAATTTCCGATCAAATTTAAACTTTAATCTTTATATGTTTCCGACACGATAAGCAAAAATATGTAATGTTGAGTCTCGAGAGTTTTGAAATATATATTTATGTAATTAATTACCTTTCGACTATTTCCGACGATTCACGAACAATGGTTGTAAATAAAAATGTATATATAAATGTAAGTATATCTGATAATTTGAAATATTAGAATATAATTTAATCATTTAAATTAAAAAGGTAAAATAAAATATCAGATAATAAGGTTGTGATTAAAATGAATCTATATATATAAATGATTTATATACATAAATGTATATGGTAATATATATTAAATATATTATTTAATACTACATAATTAATAAATGGTAATATTAATTACAAACTTTAAAAGATAGTTATTACTTTCATTAAAATAAATAATAAATATCATTAGTATTAATAACATAATTACTAAACATTATTATTAATAATTTTCATTATCATTATTATTATTAGTCATTTTTATTATTAATATTAATAGTATTATTATTATTATTAATATATTTATATTTACTAATTATAAATATTAGGTATGTATGCAACCTGTTAGTTGAATCCAAATTCTGTTTGATATCACAATCAAACTTTACCTATTTTGTTTCCTGTCTCATGTTATAACAATAATCACGCACACATACCCAAATTTAGTTGAGAGTCATACTCAATTCTTATTTTATTTATTTATTCTTGATTGAAGATTATGTCGACATGTAAATTGTTTGATTCTTTTAAACCTCACTTTTGTCATTTCTTTTTGGATTGGAATCACACAAACAGCATCATATCTACTCATACGTACACACATGTATGAAGTTGTAAAACCACCATTTCACTCTCTACTCTCTCTCTCCTATGCTAGTCTGATGAATCACCATCTGGATATTTTTTTGTCTGCTTGATTCAAAAAGTTGACCTCAAGTTTCAATACCAAACAGAATTCTGTTAGGGGTCGATCTCAGGATTATTTTTATTTATATATTTTCTATCTGCTTTTCATTTTTCTTGTTCGATACCTCCTGACTAGAATAAGGTTTCGAGTACTTTAACTTTTATATAACAAATGATTAATGTTAACAATCAATAACCACTACAACCATTCCATCTACTCCTTAAATCATCAAGAACATCACAAATCCACAACACCCATCGAGAAACCCCTCAAGAACACCATTGAAACAACCCGACAACTAGAATCACCACCACCGTTCCTTCAATTTCTATTTACAAATAACCTTTGCAAACTACCTTTAACTGCAACTGTAGTGCTTCTGCTTTCTTGTTCGAACAACCCAAGACAAAACCCCTCTTGATTGCTTTTATACCATTCGAAGAAGAACCAGACCAACCATCAAAAATCATTTAAAATATTAACTGCTACTGCAATTGTTTTATTCCTATTCCTGTTTTCATAAACCATAACACTCAACCACCATTCAAACTATCACTGTTGTGATATCGCATTTTGTTTCTAAAAGAACACCAACAAACCTGCAACTCTTTTTATTGTTATGCTACTCCTACTAGTATACTATTGTTCAATCGTAAAACACCAACACAACCGATACCATCAACCTCATTCGGCAACCACCAACTCCAACCACCACAAACAACCAAACCTCACCACCATTAAAAGATTATTTTCGTTTCTTTATCTGTATCCTTTTTTTGCTGAGTGATCAACCGGAACACCACAAGTTGATACCCCTTTCCTATTAATTTTCTGTCTTCCGAAGCTTGGAACAAGAGAAAATTGGTAGAGATGAATAAAGAAAACGGTTATGATGAAGAGTGGGTAATTATTTTCCTACTTACACCTTGAGTGCCAAATATAAAAGGGTGTTATATGTAACATCCCGCCTTTTTCCATTTACTTTTCCGTTATACTAATTTAAACTCCGTTATATGTTTATAACATCTCCCGTTGATACGCGTTTTAAATTATCTCGTTTAGGTAATTCACGCTCCCGATTCAAATTAGAGGGACTAAACTTGCCAAGAGGCCAAAGATTTGACTAGGTCAACTAGTCAAACCTTCAACCTCCTCCTCTCATTTCAACATCTCCATCTATCTTCTACTCCCTTTTTCTCTCAAGAACACCAACAAGAATTCATCATCTAAATTCGGATTAGGAAGCTAGCAACAAAACAAATTACAAATTCGTGATCCTTGCATCTTCCTCTTCGATTCCATACCGATTTCATTACATTTGGGTAACTTCCTAAAATCACTAGATTTTGTGTTCTTTATGTTTTTAACTTATAAAAGTGTTAATTAGTGTCTATGGCTCAAGTCTAACATGATTATATGATTTATATGCTTGATCTCGTTGTTTTAGTGTAACTAGCATGAACTTGAATTTTGGTGTGTTGTTCTTGAATTTTGGATGATCATATGTTGTTAGATGTTAAAAGTTCATGTTCTAATTGTGTTCCTAGTATCACTAGCTTCAATTTGATGTGTAGGTTGCTTTAGAAAAGTTCATGAACTTGATTTATGATTTTGGTGAATTTCGGTTAGGGTTTGATGAACTTGAAATGGAATTTTGATGCATTGAATGCCATGGATTATTGTTGGTAAGTGTTTAGTTGGATTGTATGCTTGATTACCTTCGAAACGGCATATCATTCATGTAGATTGGTTGCCCGAATCATTGAATTGCATTTATGAACTTGTATGCGATTAATGTTGAGCATTAGATGCGGTTTTGGTTGTTATAATAGGTAGATTGATTGGTGAAATGTGTTTAGTTGTCTTCCTCGTCAAATTTCCTTCCCAACGGTATAAAATACTTGACTTGATTGTTTGCGGATCATAAATTGTGTTTATTTGGTTTTTGGTTCGTGTACTTAGAAGCTTACTGCATCAGACTGGAATACCAATCTGGACGCCGTCCATGAAATGTCCCGTTCTTATTGATTAAAAACGTTCCATATTAATTGATTTCGTTGCGAGGTTTTGACCTCTATATGAGACGTTTTTCAAAGACTGCATTCATTTTTAAACAAACCATAACCTTTATTTCATCAATAAAGGTTTAAAAAGCTTTACGTAGATTATCAAATAATGATAATCTAAAATATCCTGTTTACACACGACCATTACATAATGGTTTACAATACAAATATGTTACAACAAAATAAGTTTCTTGAATGCAGTTTTTACACAATATCATACAAGCATGGACTCCAAATCTTGTCCTTATTTAAGTATGCGACAGCGGAAGCTCTTAATAATCACCTGAGAATAAACATGCTTAAAACGTCAACAAAAATGTTGGTGAGTTATAGGTTTAACCTATATATATCAAATCATAATAATAGACCACAAGATTTCATATTTCAATACACATCCCATACATAGAGATAAAAATCATTCATATGGTGAACACCTGGTAACCGACATTAACAAAATGCATATATAAGAATATCCCCATCATCCCGGGACACCCTTCGGATATGATATAAATTTCGAAGTACTAAAGCATCCGGTACTTTGGATGGGGTTTGTTAAGCCCAATAGATCTATCTTTAGGATTCGCGTCAATTAGGGTGTCTGTTCCCTAATTCTTAGATTACCAGACTTAATAACAAGGGGCATATTCGATTTCGATAATTCAACCATAGAATGTAGTTTCACGTACTTGTGTCTATTTTGTAAATCATTTATAAAACCTGCATGTATTCTCATCCCAAAAATATTAGATTTTAAAAGTGGGACTATAACTCACTTTCACAGATTTTTACTTCGTCGGGAAGTAAGACTTGGCCACTGGTTGATTCGCGAACCTATAACAATATATACATATATATCAAAGTATGTTCAAAATATATTTACAACACTTTTAATATATTTTGATGTTTTAAGTTTATTAAGTCAGCTGTCCTCGTTAGTAACCTACAACTAGTTGTCCACAGTTAGATGTACAGAAATAAATCGATAAATATTATCTTGAATCAATCCACGACCCAGTGTATACGTATCTCAGTATTGATCACAACTCAAACTAAATATATTTTGGAATCAACCTCAACCCTGTATAGCTAACTCCAACATTCACATATAGAGTGTCTATGGTTGTTCCGAAATATATATAGATGTGTCGACATGATAGGTCGAAACATTGTATACGTGTCTATGGTATCTCAAGATTACATAATATACAATACAAGTTGATTAAGTTATGGTTGGAATAGATTTGTTACCAATTTTCACGTAGCTAAAATGAGAAAAATTATCCAATCTTGTTTTACCCATATCTTCTTCATTTTAAATCCGTTTTGAGTGAATCAAATTGCTATGGTTTTATATTGAACTCTATTTTATGAATCTAAACAGAAAAAGTATAGGTTTATAGTCGGAAAAATAAGTTACAAGTCGTTCTTGTAAAGGTAGTCATTTCAGTCGAAAGAACGACGTCTAGATGACCATTTTAGAAAACATACTTCCACTTTGAGTTTAACCATAATTTTTGGATATAGTTTCATGTTCATAATAAAAATAATTTTCTCAGAATAACAACTTTTAAATCAAAGTTTATCATAGTTTTTAATTAACTAACCCAAAACAGCCCGCGGTGTTACTACGACGGCGTAAATCCAGTTTTACGGTGTTTTTCGTGTTTCCAGGTTTTAAATCATTAAGTTAGCATATCATATAGATATAGAACATGTGTTTAGTTGATTTTAAAAGTCAAGTTAGAAGGATTAACTTTTGTTTGCGAACAAGTTTAGAATTAACTAAACTATGTTCTAGTGATTACAAGTTTAAACCTTCGAATAAGATAGCTTTATATGTATGAATCGAATGATGTTATGAACATCATTACTACCTTAAGTTCCTTGGATAAACCTACTGGAAAAGAGAAAAATGGATCTAGCTTCAATGGATCCTTGGATGGCTCGAAGTTCTTGAAGCAGAATCATGACACGAAAACAAGTTCAAGTAAGATCATCACTTAAAATAAGATTGTTATAGTTATAGAAATTGAACCAAAGTTTGAATATGATTATTACCTTGTATTAGAATGATAACCTACTATAAGAAACAAAGATTTCTTGAGGTTGGATGATCACCTTACAAGATTGGAAGTGAGCTAGCAAACTTGAAAGTATTCTTGATTTTATGAAACTAGAACTTTTGGAATTTATGAAGAACACTTAGAACTTGAAGATAGAACTTGAGAGAGATCAATTAGATGAAGAAAATTGAAGAATGAAAGTGTTTGTAGGTGTTTTTGGTCGTTGGTGTATGGATTAGATATAAAGGATATGTTATTTTGTTTTCATGTAAATAAGTCATGAATGATTACTCATATTTTTGTAATTTTATGAGATATTTCATGCTAGTTGCCAAATGATGGTTCCCACATGTGTTAGGTGACTCACATGGGCTGCTAAGAGCTGATCATTGGAGTGTATATACCAATAGTACATACATCTAAAAGCTGTGTATTGTACGAGTACGAATACGGGTGCATACGAGTAGAATTGTTGATGAAACTGAACGAGGATGTAATTGTAAGCATTTTTGTTAAGTAGAAGTATTTTGATAAGTGTATTGAAGTCTTTCAAAAGTGTATAAATACATATTAAAACACTACATGTATATACATTTTAACTGAGTCGTTAAGTCATCGTTAGTCGTTACATGTAAGTGTTGTTTTGAAACTTTTAGGTTAACGATCTTGTTAAATGTTGTTAACCCAATGTTTATAATATCAAATGAGATTTTAAATTATTATATTATCATGATATTATCATGTATGAATATCTCTTAATATGATATATATACATTAAATGTCTTTACAACGATAATCGTTACATATATGTCTCGTTTAAAAATCATTAAGTTAGTAGTCTTGTTTTTACATATGTAGTTCATTGTTAATTTACTTAATGATATGTTTACTTATCATAGTATCATGTTAACTATATATATATATATATCCATATATATGTCATCATATAGTTTTTACAAGTTTTAACGTTCGTGAATCACCGGTCAACTTGGGTGGTCAATTGTCTATATGAAACATATTTCAATTAATCAAGTCTTAACAAGTTTGATTGCTTAACATGTTGGAAACATTTAATCATATAAATATCAATCTCAATTAATATATATAAACATGGAAAAGTTCGGGTCACTACAGTACCTACCCGTTAAATAAATTTCGTCCCGAAATTTTAAGCTGTTGAAGGTGTTGATGAATCTTCTGGAAATAGATGCGGGTATTTCTTCTTCATCTGATCTTCACGCTCCCAGGTGAACTCGGGTCCTCTACGAGCATTCCATCGAACCTTAACAATTGGTATCTTGTTTTGCTTAAGTCTTTTAACCTCACGATCCATTATTTCGACGGGTTCTTCGATGAATTGAAGTTTTTCGTTGATTTGGATTTCATCTAACGGAATAGTGAGATCTTCTTTAGCAAAACATTTCTTCAAATTCGAGACGTGGAAAGTGTTATGTACAGCCGCGAGTTGTTGAGGTAACTCAAGTCGGTAAGCTACTGGTCCGACACGATCAATAATCTTGAATGGTCCAATATACCTTGGATTTAATTTCCCTCGTTTACCAAATCGAACAACGCCTTTCCAAGGTGCAACTTTAAGCATGACCATCTCTCCAATTTCAAATTCTATATCTTTTCTTTTAATGTCAGCGTAGCTCTTTTGTCGACTTTGGGCAGTTTTCAACCGCTGTTGAATTTGGATGATCTTCTCGGTAGTTTCTTGTATAATCTCCGGACCCGTAATCTGTCTATCCCCCACCTCACTCCAACAAATCGGAGACCTGCACTTTCTACCATAAAGTGCTTCAAACGGCGCCATCTCAATGCTAGAATGGTAGCTGTTGTTGTAGGAAAATTCTGCTAACGGTAGATGTCGATCCCAACTGTTTCCGAAATCAATAACACATGCTCGTAGCATGTCTTCAAGCGTTTGTATCGTCCTTTCACTCTGCCCATCAGTTTGTGGATGATAGGCAGTACTCATGTCTAGACGAGTTCCTAATGCTTGCTGTAATGTCTGCCAGAATCTTGAAATAAATCTGCCATCCCTATCAGAGATAATAGAGATTGGTATTCCATGTCTGGAGACGACTTCCTTCAAATACAGTCGTGCTAACTTCTCCATCTTGTCATCTTCTCTTATTGGTAGGAAGTGTGCTGATTTGGTGAGACGATCAACTATTACCCAAATAGTATCAAAACCACTTGCAGTCCTTGGCAATTTAGTGATGAAATCCATGGTAATGTTTTCCCATTTCCATTCCGGGATTTCGGGTTGTTGAAGTAGACCTGATGGTTTCTGATGCTCAGCTTTGACCTTAGAACACCTCAAACATTCTCCTACGTATTTAGCAACATCGGCTTTCATACCCGGCCACCAAAAATGTTTCTTGAGATCCTTGTACATCTTCCCCGTTCCAGGATGTATTGAGTATCTGGTTTTATGAGCTTCTCTAAGTACCATTTCTCTCATATCTCCAAATTTTGGTACCCAAATCCTTTCAGCCCTATACCGGGTTCCGTCTTCCCGAATATTAAGATGCTTCTCCGATCCTTTGGGTATTTCATCCTTTAAATTTCCCTCTTTTAAAACTCCTTGTTGCGCCTCCTTTATTTGAGTAGTAATGTTATTATGAATCATTATATTCATAGATTTTACTCGAATGGGTTCTCTGTCCTTCCTGCTCAAGGCATCGGCTACCACATTTGCCTTCCCCGGGTGGTAACGAATCTCAAAGTCGTAATCATTCAACAATTCAATCCACCTACGCTGCCTCATATTCAGTTGTTTCTGATTAAATATGTGTTGAAGACTTTTGTGGTCGGTATATATAATACTTTTGACCCCATATAAGTAGTGCCTCCAAGTCTTTAATGCAAAAACAACCGCGCCTAATTCCAAATCATGCGTCGTATAATTTTGTTCGTGAATCTTCAATTGTCTAGACGCATAAGCAATCACCTTCGTTCGTTGCATTAATACACAACCGAGACCTTGCTTTGATGCATCACAATAAATCACAAAATCATCATTCCCTTCAGGCAATGACAATATAGGTGCCGTAGTTAGCTTTTTCTTCAATAACTGAAACGCTTTCTCTTGTTCATCATTCCATTCAAATTTCTTCCCTTTATGCGTTAATGCAGTCAAGGGTTTTGCTATTCTGGAAAAGTCTTGGATGAACCTTCTGTAGTAACCAGCTAGTCCTAAAAACTGGCGTATGTGTTTCGGAGTTTTCGGGGTTTCCCACTTTTCAACAGTTTCTATCTTTGCTGGATCCACCTTAATACCTTCTTTGTTCACTATGTGACCGAGGAATTGAACTTCTTCCAACCAAAATGCACACTTTGAAAACTTAGCGTACAATTCTTCCTTCCTCAATACTTCTAACACCTTTCTCAAATGTTCACCGTGTTCTTGGTCATTCTTTGAGTAAATAAGTATGTCATCAATGAAAACAATGACAAACTTGTCAAGGTATGGTCCACACACTCGGTTCATAAGGTCCATGAACACAGCTGGTGCATTAGTTAAACCAAACGGCATAACCATAAACTCGTAATGACCGTAACGTGTTCTGAAAGCAGTCTTTGGAATATCATCTTCTTTCACCCGCATTTGATGATACCCGGAACGTAAGTCAATCTTTGAATAAACAGACGAGCCTTGTAGTTGATCAAATAAGTCGTCGATTCTCGGTAGTGGGTAGCGATTCTTGATGGTAAGTTTGTTCAACTCTCGGTAGTCGATACACAACCTGAATGTACCATCTTTCTTCTTGACAAACAAAACAGGAGCTCCCCAAGGTGATGTGCTTGGTCGAATGAAACCACGCTCTAAAAGTTCTTGTAATTGGCTTTGCAGTTCTTTCATCTCACTGGGTGCGAGTCTGTAAGGAGCACGAGCTATTGGTGCAGCTCCTGGTACAAGATCTATTTGAAATTCAACGGATCGATGTGGGGGTAATCCCGGTAATTCTTTCGAAAATACATCGGGAAATTCTTTTGCGACGGGAACATCATTGATGCTCTTTTCTTCAGTTTGTACTTTCTCGACGTGTGCTAGAACAGCATAGCAACCTTTTCTTATTAGTTTTTGTGCCTTCAAATTACTAATAAGATGTAGCTTCGTGTTGCCCTTTTCTCCGTACACCATTAAGGGTTTTCCTTTTTCTCGTATAATGCGAATTGCATTTTTGTAACAAACGATCTCTGCTTTCACTTCTTTCAACCAGTCCATACCGATTATCACATCAAAACTCCCTAACTCTACTGGTATCAAATCAATCTTAAATGTTTCGCTAACCAGTTTAATTTCTCGATTCCGACATATATTATCTGCTGAAATTAATTTACCATTTGCTAATTCGAGTAAAAATTTACTATCCAAAGGCGTCAATGGACAACTTAATTTAGCACAAAAATCTCTACTCATATAGCTTCTATCCGCACCCGAATCAAATAAAACGTAAGCAGATTTATTGTCAATAAGAAACGTACCCGTAACAAGCTCCGGGTCTTCCTGTGCCTCTGCCGCATTAATATTGAAAACTCTTCCGCGGCCTTGTCCATTCGTGTTCTCCTGGTTCGGGCAATTTCTAATAATGTGGCCCGGTTTTCCACATTTATAACAAACTACATTGGCATAGCTTGCTCCGACACTACTTGCTCCGCCATTACTCGTTCCGACACCATTTGTTCCTTTTGTTCTATTAACCCCTGGTCCGTAGACCTCACACTTCGCCGCGCTATGACCATTTCTTTTACACTTGTTGCAAAATTTGGTGCAGAACCCCGAGTGATACTTTTCACACCTTTGGCATAGCTGTTTCTGATTGTTGTTGTTGTTGCGGTTATTATTGTTGTTGGGATGATTGTTGTAGTTGCTGTTGTTGTTGTTGTTGTTGTTGTTGAGCCGTTTGTTGTAGTTGCGATTGATGTTGCGATTGTTGTTGTTGTTGTATTGGTGATTCTTATCACCATTTTCCTCCCACTTTCTTTTGACTTGCTTCACATTGGCCTCTTCAGCAGTCTGTTCTTTAATTCTTTCTTCAATCTGGTTCACTAGTTTGTGAGCCATTCTACATGCCTGTTGTATGGAGGCAGGCTCGTGTGAACTTATATCTTCTTGGATTCTTTCCGGTAATCCTTTCACAAACGCGTCGATCTTCTCTTCCTCATCTTCGAATGCTCCCGGACACAATAGGCACAATTCTGTGAATCGTCTTTCGTACGTGGTAATATCAAATCCTTGGGTTCGTAACCCTCTAAGTTCTGTCTTGAGCTTATTGACCTCAGTTCTGGGACGGTACTTCTCGTTCATCAAGTGCTTGAATGCTGACCACGGTAGTGCGTACGCATCGTCTTGTCCCACTTGCTCTAGATAGGTATTCCACCATGTTAACGCAGAACCTGTGAAGGTATGCGTAGCGTACTTCACTTTGTCCTCTTCAGTACACTTACTTATGGCAAACACCGATTCGACCTTCTCGGTCCACCGTTTCAATCCGATCGGTCCTTCGGTTCCATCAAATTCCAAAGGTTTCCAGGCAGTGAATTCTTTGTAGGTGCATCCTACACGATTTCCTGTACTGCTAGATCCAAGGTTATTGTTGGTATGTAGCGCAGCCTGTACTGCGGCTATGTTTGAAGCTAGAAAAGTACGGAATTCCTCTTCATTCATATTCACGGTGTGTCGAGTAGTCGGTGCCATTTCCTTCAAAATAGTTAAATGGAACAAGTTAATCATACAGAATATTA
The DNA here is from genome assembly GCF_046630445.1 of Rutidosis leptorrhynchoides. Lineage (NCBI taxonomy): Eukaryota > Viridiplantae > Streptophyta > Magnoliopsida > Asterales > Asteraceae > Rutidosis > Rutidosis leptorrhynchoides. The sequence continues at coordinate 210,575,814 of NC_092340.1, forward strand.
AGAGTAGTTAATAGTATTTCGTAGCATAATATGAACTCATTTATAAAAGCTTTTTCTTCATATTAGCGTTTTATAAGTTTAAATTCGGGTAGTACCTACCCGTTAAGTTCATACTTAGTAGCTAATATACAATTCAACTACTACAATTCTATATGAAAAACTGATTATAATAATATTTCGCGTTCAAACTTTTATACAATATTTTACAAACTTACAATACCGCTTATTTTACATAAAGCATGAAATATAGCACATAATAACTTTGATACAAGATAGTTATGAAGATAATTCTAGCTAATACACAAGTCGTTCAGCAAAGGCAATAAAGACACGTAATTCATACGTCCAGAAACAAGTCATGCATTCTGGTTTTACTAGGACTACTTCCCATCCTTGGTCTTGTGCAACATAACCGTTATGGCCGTTGATAAGACAGCGTGTTGTAACGTCGTCAAAGGGACGAGGGTTACGTAATGTCCAACAGTCCCGTAACAATCTAAAAACCTCATTTCTTACCCCAATTACCGACTCCGTCACTTGTGGAAATGTTTTGTTTAATAGTTGTAGCCCGATGTTCTTGTTCTCACTCTGGTGAGAAGCGAACATTACTAATCCGTAAGCATAACATGCTTCTTTATGTTGCATGTTAGCCGCTTTTTCTAAATCACGAAGTCCAATATTCGGATATATTGAGTCAAAATAATTTCTTAACCCGTTGCGTAAAATAGCATTTGGGTTCCCCGCAATATATGCGTCAAAGTAAACACATCGTAACTTATGGGTTTCCCAATGTGATATCCCCCATCTTTCAAACGAAAGTCTCTTATAAACCAAGACATTCTTGGAACGTTCTTCGAATGTCTTACAAACTGATCTCGCCTTAAATAGTTGTGCCGAGGAATTCTGGCCGACTCTAGACAAGATTTCATCAATCATGTCTCCGGGTAGGTCTCTTAAAATATTGGGCTGTCTATCCATTTTGTGTTTTTAAACTGTAAAATAGACAAGAGTTAGATTCATAAAAAAAATACTTATTAATACAAGCAATTTTTACATATATCATAAAGCATAAGAACACTATATTACATATATTACACCACACGAATACAACTATCTTATTCCGACTCGTTCGTTTCTTCTTCTTCGATTTTTGTTCGTTTTGCCAAGTTTCTAGGGATATATGATGTTCCCCTAATACGAGCCGTCGTTATCCACATTGGTTTAGAAAAACCTGGTGGTTTAGAGGTTCCCGGGTCATTGTTACAACTTAAGGACTTCGGGGGTTGACGATACATATACAGTTCATCGGGGTTGGAATTAGATTTCTCTATTTTTGTGCCCTTTCCCTTATTATTTTCTTTTGCCTTTTTAAATTCAGTTGGGGTAATTTCTATAACATCATCGGAATTCTCGTCGGAATCTGATTCATCGGAGAATTGGTAATCCTCCCAATATTTTGCTTCCTTGGCGGAAACACCATTGACCATAATTAACCTTGGTCGGTTGGTTGAGGATTTTCTTTTACTTAACCGTTTTATTATTTCTTCTTCCGGTTCCGATTCTTCTTCCGGTTCCGACTCTTCTTCCGGTTCCGATTCTTCTTCCGGTTCCGACTCTTCTTCCGGTTCCGCTTCGGGAACTTGTGAATCAGTCCACGAATCATTCCAATTTACATTTGACTCTTCATTATTATTAGGTGAGTCAATGGGACTTGTTCTAGAGGTAGACATCTATCACATAATATCAAACGCGTTAAGAGATTAATATATCACATAATATTCACATGTTAAAAATATATAGTTTCCAACAAAATTTGTTAAGCAATCATTTTTCAAGTAAACACGGTCGAAGTCCAGACTCACTAATGCATCCTAACAAACTAGATAAGACACACTAATGCAAAATTCTGGTTCTCTAAGACCATCGCTCTGATACCAACTGAAATGTCCCGTTCTTATTGATTAAAAACGTTCCATATTAATTGATTTCGTTGCGAGGTTTTGACCTCTATATGAGACGTTTTTCAAAGACTGCATTCATTTTTAAACAAACCATAACCTTTATTTCATCAATAAAGGTTTAAAAAGCTTTACGTAGATTATCAAATAATGATAATCTAAAATATCCTGTTTACACACGACCATTACATAATGGTTTACAATACAAATATGTTACAACAAAATAAGTTTCTTGAATGCAGTTTTTACACAATATCATACAAGCATGGACTCCAAATCTTGTCCTTATTTAAGTATGCGACAGCGGAAGCTCTTAATAATCACCTGAGAATAAACATGCTTAAAACGTCAACAAAAATGTTGGTGAGTTATAGGTTTAACCTATATATATCAAATCATAATAATAGACCACAAGATTTCATATTTCAATACACATCCCATACATAGAGATAAAAATCATTCATATGGTGAACACCTGGTAACCGACATTAACAAAATGCATATATAAGAATATCCCCATCATTCCGGGACACCCTTCGGATATGATATAAATTTCAAAGTACTAAAGCATCCGGTACTTTGGATGGGGTTTGTTAAGCCCAATAGATCTATCTTTAGGATTCGCGTCAATTAGGGTGTCTGTTCCCTAATTCTTAGATTACCAGACTTAATAACAAGGGGCATATTCGATTTCGATAATTCAACCATAGAATGTAGTTTCACGTACTTGTGTCTATTTTGTAAATCATTTATAAAACCTGCATGTATTCTCATCCCAAAAATATTAGATTTTAAAAGTGGGACTATAACTCACTTTCACAGATTTTTACTTCGTCGGGAAGTAAGACTTGGCCACTGGTTGATTCGCGAACCTATAACAATATATACATATATATCAAAGTATGTTCAAAATATATTTACAACACTTTTAATATATTTTGATGTTTTAAGTTTATTAAGTCAGCTGTCCTCGTTAGTAACCTACAACTAGTTGTCCACAGTTAGATGTACAGAAATAAATCGATAAATATTATCTTGAATCAATCCACGACCCAGTGTATACGTATCTCAGTATTGATCACAACTCAAACTAAATATATTTTGGAATCAACCTCAACCCTGTATAGCTAACTCCAACATTCACATATAGAGTGTCTATGGTTGTTCCGAAATATATATAGATGTGTCGACATGATAGGTCGAAACATTGTATACGTGTCTATGGTATCTCAAGATTACATAATATACAATACAAGTTGATTAAGTTATGGTTGGAATAGATTTGTTACCAATTTTCACGTAGCTAAAATGAGAAAAATTATCCAATCTTGTTTTACCCATATCTTCTTCATTTTAAATCCGTTTTGAGTGAATCAAATTGCTATGGTTTCATATTGAACTCTATTTTATGAATCTAAACAGAAAAAGTATAGGTTTATAGTCGGAAAAATAAGTTACAAGTCGTTCTTGTAAAGGTAGTCATTTCAGTCGAAAGAACGACGTCTAGATGACCATTTTAGAAAACATACTTCCACTTTGAGTTTAACCATAATTTTTGGATATAGTTTCATGTTCATAATAAAAATAATTTTCTCAGAATAACAACTTTTAAATCAAAGTTTATCATAGTTTTTAATTAACTAACCCAAAACAGCCCGCGGTGTTACTACGACGGCGTAAATCCGGTTTTACGGTGTTTTTCGTGTTTCCAGGTTTTAAATCATTAAGTTAGCATATCATATAGATATAGAACATGTGTTTAGTTGATTTTAAAAGTCAAGTTAGAAGGATTAACTTTTGTTTGCGAACAAGTTTAGAATTAACTAAACTATGTTCTAGTGATTACAAGTTTAAACCTTCGAATAAGATAGCTTTATATGTATGAATCGAATGATGTTATGAACATCATTACTACCTTAAGTTCCTTGGATAAACCTACTGGAAAAGAGAAAAATGGATCTAGCTTCAATGGATCCTTGGATGGCTCGAAGTTCTTGAAGCAGAATCATGACACGAAAACAAGTTCAAGTAAGATCATCACTTAAAATAAGATTGTTATAGTTATAGAAATTGAACCAAAGTTTGAATATGATTATTACCTTGTATTAGAATGATAACCTACTATAAGAAACAAAGATTTCTTGAGGTTGGATGATCACCTTACAAGATTGGAAGTGAGCTAGCAAACTTGAAAGTATTCTTGATTTTATGAAACTAGAACTTTTGGAATTTATGAAGAACACTTAGAACTTGAAGATAGAACTTGAGAGAGATCAATTAGATGAAGAAAATTGAAGAATGAAAGTGTTTGTAGGTGTTTTTGGTCGTTGGTGTATGGATTAGATATAAAGGATATGTTATTTTGTTTTCATGTAAATAAGTCATGAATGATTACTCATATTTTTGTAATTTTATGAGATATTTCATGCTAGTTGCCAAATGATGGTTCCCACATGTGTTAGGTGACTCACATGGGCTGCTAAGAGCTGATCATTGGAGTGTATATACCAATAGTACATACATCTAAAAGCTGTGTATTGTACGAGTACGAATACGGGTGCATACGAGTAGAATTGTTGATGAAACTGAACGAGGATGTAATTGTAAGCATTTTTGTTAAGTAGAAGTATTTTGATAAGTGTATTGAAGTCTTTCAAAAGTGTATAAATACATATTAAAACACTACATGTATATACATTTTAACTGAGTCGTTAAGTCATCGTTAGTCGTTACATGTAAGTGTTGTTTTGAAACTTTTAGGTTAACGATCTTGTTAAATGTTGTTAACCCAATGTTTATAATATCAAATGAGATTTTAAATTATTATATTATCATGATATTATCATGTATGAATATCTCTTAATATGATATATATACATTAAATGTCTTTACAACGATAATCGTTACATATATGTCTCGTTTAAAAATCATTAAGTTAGTAGTCTTGTTTTTACATATGTAGTTTATTGTTAATTTACTTAATGATATGTTTACTTATCATAGTATCATGTTAACTATATATATATATCCATATATATGTCATCATATAGTTTTTACAAGTTTTAACGTTCGTGAATCACCGGTCAACTTGGGTGGTCAATTGTCTATATGAAACATATTTCAATTAATCAAGTCTTAACAAGTTTGATTGCTTAACATGTTGGAAACATTTAATCATATAAATATCAATCTCAATTAATATATATAAACATGGAAAAGTTCGGGTCACTACAGTCCAGACACTTGGACGCCGTCCCAGATTTCAAAGCTGGACGCCGTCCAGCTATTTGGAATGCCGTCCCAGACTTCAAAGCTGGACGCCGTCCAGACAATCTGGACGCCGTCCAGATACACTGGCAGCTTCTGTCTTCGTTGGTCATTTTACGAAAAATGTTTGCTATGCTATGGACCTCCGATTCACATGTAACTTGTTCTAACATGCTCATATATGATTAAAAACCTCAGAAAAATAGTTTGGGACCCGACCCGAACGTGTTGACTTTTTCGTTGACTTTGACCCGACCAAGTTGACTTTTAATCAAACTTAACCAATTGTTTGTGCAATCGTTCTAACATGCTTTTATACTTGTACCTTGCATGAAACATGACAATTTGATTCACATGCTATTATGATCGAGTCTTAACGAGCCATAGGACTAATTGAACATCTTTGACCAATCGTGACTATCGTTATTGATACAACCTATTTGTTTAGGTCAAGACTAGCATTGTTCTTTGCACACGTTTACTTGTTGAAGTACTTTACTACTCGTGCACTCAAGGTGAGATCATAGTCCCACTTTTACTCTTTTGCACTTACATTTGGGATGAGAAAACATAAACGTTTCTTTTTACTAAGTGAACACAAGTACAGGAAAACAAACATTCTACATACGAGTTTGAACAAAAATCCTTAATTCGATTATCATTAGTTACACTTGCCGGGTGTAAGCGAGAACTTATGTTATATGGCCATATGGGTTTGACAAACCCTCATTCAAACGGTTCGCTACCGTTTACGAATGAAATGTATTTTCGAGAAACAGTGTATGTTCTAACACTATTGTGATGGGGTTCTATGGAAGGAATGTTAAGCATTGATAATTGGGTGCTCGTGAAACAAACTTTTGGAATGTATTACTACTATCTTATTGTTGCAAATCTTGTGGTTCGAGTGTACTTACTTATTCAAACCTATGATTTCACCAACGTTTTCGTTGACAGATTTCTATGTTTTTCTCAGGTCCTTGAACGATACATGTTACATGCTTCCGCTCATTATTTTGATACTTGCATTGGATGTCGAGTATATATGCATACATGGAGCGTCTTTTGGCTACTTTTAAATTGTGTCGCATAAGTTTCATTTGTACTTATAACTTTGTAACGTAACTTGTGGTGGAACTATTCTTGTAAACTTTGAACAATCTTTACATTTGAAATGAATGCGACATATCTTTTGGTCAAACGTTGTTTTAAAGACTTATGACCACGTAACGGGACCTAAGTAGACGGCGTCGTCAATGACGATTTTGTCGGGTCGCTACAGATGGTATCAGAGCGTTGGTTGTAGGGATTTAGAGTTCATTGGTGTCGACCCCGAGTCATAGGGTACATTGGTGAGTCTAGACTACAACCGGCATATAGACTTGAAGTAGGAATTATTTGACTACTTGTGCATTTATACTCGAACGCTTCTACTCATATCTACTCTTAGTTCATCTTAATCTCACGTTGTTTAATTTGATTGACACGCCACCTTGACTATATGAAATGATGTCGAATGCACATATGAATCAGGGTAATACAATTTCCGGGATTATATTACGGTGACTCATATGAACGTTCCGACATTGTGGCTTAAAGAATTTAAGGCGAGTCAAGGAAAATTTTCTCTCTATCTTTATTCCATATCACGGTTAGTATTATTTAGAATACTAACCAACGGTATTCTTTTGTTTTGAAGGAACAATGCCTCTTCGCCGTGCGCCACGCCGTGAAACGCCCGAACAAGCTCTACAACGCATGATATCCACCGCTGTAGATGCGGCCATGGCCGGTCACTCTTCCAACAACAATAACAATAACAACAATCACAACAACAACAACAATGGAGCCGGTAACTCAAACGAAGGGTGCTCCTACAAATCCTTCATGGGGTGCAAACCTCACACTTTTGATGGAACCGGGGGACCGGTCGTGCTCACCCGATGGTTTAAGCAAACGGAAGCCGTCTTTAGCATAAGCGGTTGTCGGGACCAAGACAAGGTCAAATACTCCACTCACACCTTCGCCGGTGTCGCTCTTACATGGTGGAATACTTATGTACAATCGGTGGGTACCGATGAAGCTCACGCCCTCTCTTGGGCCGACTTGAGGGAAAAGATGATTGTCGAATATTTCCCTCGTGAAGAAACCCGAAAGCTCGAACAAGAGCTAAGAACTCTAAAAGCGGTCGGAAACGATCTCAAGGCCTATAATCAATGATTTTCTGAACTAGCCTTGATGTGCCCAAACCTTGTGAACCCCGAGTCTTTAAGGGTTGAACTTTACATGGATGGTCTTCCAAAGAGCATCAAACACGGAGTAATGTCATCCAAACCCCCTAATCATCAAGAAGCTTTGAACATGGCCCGCAAATTGATAGAGACGGTGGACGAAATCGTAGTACCGGCACCTAAAGCCGAGGACAAGTCGGGTAACAACAAAAGAAAATGGGAAGCCACTCCATCAAGCAAGTACAACAACAATACCTTCACCAAAAAGCCTTTCAACAACGACGGCAAGAAAGGTTATGCCGGAACTCAACCTTTTTGCAACAAATGTCACAAGCACCACTCGGGTGAATGCGGCAAGCTAATTTGCCACCGGTGCCAAGGAGTTGGTCATAAGGCCAACAATTGCACAAGCGCCGGCCCCATCGCTCGAAAGGGGCACAATCCTCCAAAAACGGTCACAATGTGGCCAAACGGGCCATTATAGAAATGCATGCCCGAAGAGAAAAGATAACCCCAATACGCGCGGCCGAGCTTTCAACATCAACACCGAGGAAGCCCGAGATGATAATGAATTAGTCACGGGTACGTTTCTTCTCAACAACACTTATGTTACTTGTTTATTCGATTCGGGTGCCGATAAGAGTTTTGTATCCAAGACTTTGACCCATTCTTTTAATACTCCACCACGTCCACTAGATACCACTTATACCATTGAAGTGGCCAACGGAAAACTATTGAGTGCCGACACATATTACCGGGGGTGTACGTTAAACATTTTGGGTAATAAGTTTGAAATTGACTTGATACCCATGGAACTAGGGAGCTTCGATGTAATAATCGGTATGAATTGGCTAGCCAAAACGAAATCTCACATCCTTTGTGATCTTAACGCAATCCGAATCCCTATCGAGAATGGTGAACCTTTGATCGTCTATGGCGATAAGAGTTGCACCGGACTCAACCTCGTTTCGTGTATTAAAGTTAGAAAACTACTCCGTAAGGGTTGTTTTGCGATCCTTGCTCACGTTAAGAAGGTCGAGTCCGATGAGAAGCACATCGATGATGTGCCAATTGTTAGTGACTATTCCGATGTATTTCCCGATGAATTGCCGGTCTTCCACCTCATCGACCGGTTGAATTCCAAATCGATCTTATTCCGGGAGCCGCACCCGTAGCACGTGCACCATATAGACTCGCTCCATCCGAAATGCAAGAATTGCAAAGTCAAATCCAAGAACTACTTGATCGTGGTTTTATCTAACCTAGCCATTCACCTTGGGGCGCTCCCATTTTGTTTGTTAAAAAGAAAGACGGATCCCTACGAATGTGCATTGACTATCGTGAACTAAACAAATTGACAGTTAAGAACTGATATCCTCTTCCTCGCATCGATGACCTCTTTGATCAACTACAAGGGTCTTGTGTATATTCGAAAATCGATCTCCTCTCGGGTTATCATCAATTGAGGGTTAAGGGAGAAGATGTCTCCAAAACCGCTTTCCGAACTCGTTATGGTAGTTATGAATTTCTTGTAATGCCATTTGGTCTCACTAACGCACCGGCGGTGTTCATGGATCTTATGAACCGCGTGTGCAAACCGTATCTCGATAAATTCGTTATTGTGTTCATCGATGACATATTGATCTATTCTAAAAATGAAGAAGAGCACGAACAACATCTCCGACTCGTGTTTGAACTCTTGAGACAAGAACGACTTTATGCCAAATTCTCCAAGTGTGAATTTTGGTTGAAGGAAGTTCAATTTCTTGGTCATGTTGTAAGTGATCAAGGTATTAAAGTCGATCCCACGAAAATCGAAGCCATTAGTAAATGGGAGACTCCTACTACTCCTACTCACATTCGTCAATTCTTGGGTCTCGCCGGGTACTATCGTAGATTCATCGAAAACTTCTCTTTGGTTGCACGTCCTCTAACCGCATTAACTCACAAGGGAAAGAAATTCATTTGGGCGACCGAGCAAGAATCCGCGTTTCAAATCTTGAAGACAAAACCAACCACCGTTCCTATCTTGTCACTTCCCGAAGGCAATGATGATTTTGTTGTATATTGCGATGCCTCGAGACATGGTTTTGGGTGTGTATTGATGCAACGGAAGAAAGTCATTGCTTATGCCTCTCGACAACTAAAAATTCATGAACGGAATTACACGACTCATGATCTCGAACTTGGAGCTGTTGTCTTTGCACTTAAAATGTGGAGACACTATCTTTATGGAACCAAGAGTACTATCTTCACCGATCACAAAAGCCTTCAACACATCTTCGATCAAAAGCAACTAAACATCAGACAAAGACGGTGGATTGAAACTTTGAACGATTACGATTGCGAGCTTCGTTACCATCCCGGGAAGGCAAACGTAGTAGCCGATGCCTTAAGTCGAAAAGAAAGAGCGGTGCCTCTTCGTGTCCGAGCTTTAAACATCACCATTCACACCAACCTCAATGGTCAAATTCGTGTAGCCCAAGATGAGGCTCTCAAGGATGAAAACATCTCTCTCGAACACTTGAACGTCCTCACCTCTCAATTCGAAGTTAAAGAAACCGGACTCCGATATTTCGCCGAAAGAATTTGGGTACCTAGTTATGGGGACTTGCGAAGCTTTATTTTGGACGAAGCCCATAAGTCAAGATATTCGATTCACCCCGGTGCCAATAAGATGTACCACGACCTCAAAGAACAATATTGGTGGCCGAACATTAAAAGGGACGTCGCTACTTATGTTGGAAAGTGCCTAACTTGCTCCAAAGTCAAAGCCGAACATCAAAGACCGTCCGGACTACTTCAACAACCCGAAATCCCGCAATGGAAATGGGAAAGGATAACGATGGATTTTATCACCAAACTACCAAAGACGGTTGGCGGTTATTATACTATTTGGGTCATTGTTGACCGACTCACCAAATCCGCGCACTTCCTAGCCATGAAAGAAACCGACAACATGGAGAAACTCGCACAACTCTACATCAAAGAAATCGTAGCCCGACACGGTGTACCCTTATCGATTATCTCCGACCGAGATGTCCGTTTTGTTTCTAGATTTTGGCGTACTTTGCAAGAAGCATTGGGAACGCGTTTAGACATGAGCACCGCATATCATCCACAAACCGACGGACAAAGCGAACGCACAATTCAAACCTTGAAAGACATGCTATGAGCTTGCGTTGTCGACTTTGGAAAAGCTTGGGATAAGCACTTGCCTCTCGTCGAATTCTCCTACAACAATAGTTATCACGCGAGTATTAACGCCGCACCATTCGAAGCATTATATGGCCGAAAATGTCGTTCTCCTCTTTGTTGGGCCGAAGTAGGCGACAAACAAATCACCGGTCCCGAACTCATTCACGAAACCACCGAGAAGATCGTACAAATCCGAGATAGGCTTCGGACGGCCCGGAATCGTCAAAAGAGTTATACCGACAAACGACGCAACGACCTCGAATTTCAAGTCGGTGACCGAGTAATGTTAAAAGTCGCACCTTGGAAAGGTGTAATCCGCTTTGGGAAACGCGGGAAGCAAAATCCGCGTTATATTGGTCCTTTCGAAATCTTGGAGCGTGTTGGAACCGTTGCTTATCGTTTAGATCTTCCGCCTCAACTGAGTTCCGTTCATCCTACTTTCCATGTATCTAACTTGAAAAAGTGTTTAGCCGAACCCGAACTCGTCATCCCTCTCGAGGAGCTTACTATCGATGACAAACTTCATTTTGTGGAGGAACCGGTTGAAATTGTGGACACCTCCGTCAAGACATTGAAACAAAGCCGAATCCCGATTGTTAAAGTCCGTTGGAACGCCAAAAGGGGACCCGAGTTTATTTGGGAAAGACAAGATCAAATGCAAAGGAAGTATCCTCATCTATTCGTGAATTCGGAAACGCAAGATCTCGAGGAAGAAACAACGACTACTACGCCTACTTAAATTTCGGGACGAAATTTCTTTTAAGGAGTAGGTAATGTAACATCCCGCCTTTTTCCATTTACTTTTCCGTTATACTAATTTAAACTCCGTTATATGTTTATAACATCTCCCGTTGATACGCGTTTTAAATTATCTCGTTTAGGTAATTCACGCACCCGATTCAAATTAGAGGGACTAAACTTGCCAAGAGGCCAAAGATTTGACTAGGTCAACTAGTCAAACCTTCAACCTCCTCCTCTCATTTCAACATCTCCATCTTTCTTCTACTCCCTTTTTCTCTCAAGAACACCAACAAGAATTCATCATCTAAATTCTGATTAGGAAGCTAGCAACAAAACAAATTACAAATTGGTGATCCTTGCATCTTCCTCTTCGATTCCATACCGATTTCATTACATTTGGGTAACTTCCTAAAATCATTAGATTTTGTGTTCTTTATGTTTTTAACTTATAAAAGTGTTAATTAGTGTCTATGGCTCAAGTCTAACATGATTATATGATTTATATGCTCGATCTCGTTGTTTTAGTGTAACTAGCATGAACTTGAATTTTGGTGTGTTGTTCTTGAATTTTGGATGATCATATGTTGTTAGATGTTAAAAGTTCATGTTCTAATTGTGTTCCTAGTATCACTAGCTTCAATTTGATGTGTAGGTTGCTTTAGAAAAGTTCATGAACTTGATTTATGATTTTGGTGAATTTGGGTTAGGGTTTGATGAACTTGAAATGGACTTTTGATGCATTGAATGCCATGGATTATTGTTGGTAAGTGTTTAGTTGGATTGTATGCTTCATTACCTTCGAAACGGCATATCATTCATGTAGATTGGTTGCCCGAATCATTGAATTACATTTATGAACTTGTATGCGATTAATGTTGAGCATTAGATGCGGTTTTGGTTGTTATAATAGGTAGATTGATTGGTGAAATGTGTTTAGTTGTCTTCCTCGTCAAATTTCCTTCCCAACGGTATAAAATACTTGACTTGATTGTTTGCGGATCATAAATTGTGTTTATTTGGTTTTTGGTTCGTGTACTTAGAAGCTTACTACATCAGACTGGAATACCAATCTGGACGCCGTCCAGACACTTGGACGCCGTCCCAGATTTCAAAGCTGGACGCCGTCCAGCTATTTGGACGCCGTCCCAGCCTTCAAAGCTGGACGCCGTCCAGACAATCTGGACGCCGTCCAGATACACTGGCAGCTTCTGTCTTCGTTGGTCATTTTACGAAAAATGTTTGCTATGCTATGGACCTCCGATTCACATGTAACTTGTTCTAACATGCTCATATATGATTAAAAACCTCAGAAAAATAGTTCGGGACCCGACCCGAACGTGTTGACTTTTTCGTTGACTTTGACCCGACCAAGTTGACTTTTAATCAAACTTAACCAATTGTTTGTGCAATCGTTCTAACATGCTTTTATACTTGTACCTTGCATGAAACATGACAATTTGATTCACATGCTATTATGATCGAGTCTTAACGAGCCATAGGACTAATTAAACATCTTTGACCAATCGTGACTATCGTTATTGATACAACCAATTTGTTTTGGTCAAGACTAGCATTGTTCTTTGCACACGTTTACTTGTTGAAGTACTTTACTACTCGTGCACTCAAGGTGAGATCATAGTCCCACTTTGTAGTGACCCGAACTTTTCCATGTTTATATATATTAATTGAGATTGATATTTACATGATTAAATGTTTCCAACATGTTAAGCAATCAAACTTGTTAAGACTTGATTAATTGAAATATGTTTCATATAGACAATTGACCACCCAAGTTGACCGGCGATTCACGAACGTTAAAACTTGTAAAAACGACATGACGATATATATACGTATATACATATGGTTAACATGAGATTATGATAAGTAAGTATCTCCATAAGTATATTAACAATGAGTTATAAACATATAAACAAGACTACTAACTTAAGGATTTCGAAACGAGACATATATGTAACGATTATCGTTGTAACGACATTTAAATGTATATATATCATATTAAGATATATTAATATATCATAATATCATGATAATATAATAATTTAACATCTCATTAGATATAATAAACAATGGGTTAACAACATTAATTGAGATCGTTAACTTAAAGGTTTCAAAACAACACTTACATGTAACGACTAACGATGACTTAACGACTCAGTTAAAATGTATATACATGTAGTGTATTTAGATGTATTAAAATACTTTTGGAAGACTTCAAGACATATATCAAAACACTCATACTTAACGAAAATGGTTACAGTTACTTTCCCATTCTTTTCTTTCATCAAGAATTCTTGTCGTATTCTTACCCGTATTATACACAGCTTCAAAACGTACTTACTATGGGTATATACCAATAGGAACTAGCATGAGATTCCACTCTTGATTATGTCATGTATGACTAATCAATTTTAACTTCTACCATGAGCTAGTCAACTAACTAGAACTCCTTTTAACCCCACTCACCACTCACCAATTACCACTCATCATTCACTCCATTTCACTTCTAATTCTCTTTCTAATTCTCTCTCAACACATACACACTATTATGAACGTATTTTTCCAGTAGTTAATCATCATCTTCATCAAAAATCACTTCAAGAATCAAGCTATAATCATCATAGGAAGAACACTTCAAGAACACTTCAAAAATCCCTTCAAGTTTACTAATTTACTTCCAAGCTTTCTAATCCATTCCAAGTAATCATCTAAGATCAAGAAACCTTTGTTATATACAGTAGGTTATCTTTCTTATTCAAGGTAATATTCATATTCAAACTTTGATTCAATTTCTATAACTATAAACTATCTTAATTCGAGTAAAAATCTTACTTGAACTTGTTTTTGTGTCATGATCCTACTTCAAGAACTTTCAAGCCATCCAAGATCCTTTGAAGCTAGATCATTTCTTGTCACTTCCAGTAGGTTTACCTACTAAACTTTAGGTAGTAATGATGTTCATAACTGAAGGTATTTCATATGCCCGAGAGACATATTAAATTAATGTGGCCAATGTGTTATGATCCAAGTCGGGTCATACCCAATAACAAGCTTACCGACACCTTATTCGTATTTGATCTTAACGAATGGATCGTTGATTAAATTACGTGACACTTGGATTTTAGAAAATCGGTTTTCTGAAATATTATCACTTGAGATAAATTATTTGGATAATTTATATATAATTATTTATAGGTTTAAATGATTATATTGTGTTATATTTTATAAAAGGTTATAAAATAAATTATGTAAGTAACAAAACTATTACTTAAGTTTATAAACTTAAGTTTTATTAAGTTTTATAAACTTTCTAGCATGCTAATTTAATATTAGTAAGTGGTAGTTTTGAGGGACACAAAGCAAGACCCATGCTTATTCCCTTGTTACTTTAAACATCACAAGTCTCAAGTATATGCATGCATGTGATAAGAACCAAGCTTTGACTCATTTTGTTAATAAGTTGAAGTGCAAAAACACTCAAAATGAGCTGCTGCTGGCCGATTCTATTTGCTGTTTTTCAGCAGATTCTGGCCAAGTTAAATGAGTAAGGAATGAGTGGTTTGAAGCTTGGTTGCTTCCATGTTCAAGTGGCATATGAACCAAGACTTGTGAGGCTCTATACATGCTCTCAATACATGTCAAATACACTTGTTTCAGCTCACTTTTCAGCTTCATTCTGCTGTCCAAAAACAGCCCATTGAGCTGCTGAAATTCGTGAGTTTGAGGGCAAGAAAAAGGTTTCTTTGTTCATCTTGCAAGTTCAAATTAAGTGTCAAATAAATCCTAACCAAAGTGCAAGGTGTTGGTGCTAAGCTTGGGGTATTACAACTTGAGGTTTCATGCTTTTGGGACTTCATTCATCATCATCATCCTCTTCATATAGCTCTTCCAAAACAGCCCTCAAAATCTTTGAGGAGGTATAAACACTCTTCTCTTCTTGTTATATTTGTAAGCATTTATCCAAGACTTGATATTTACATGGAATTCAATTTAATAAATGGTTAAACATATAAACTTGTTTTCTTAATCAATATGCTTCCGCTTGCCATAACTTATACAAATTGGTTTTGTGATAATGTAAACATTAAGAACTTGTTATTATGTTGAATTCCATCAATGGTATCTAGAGCCGAAGTCTATAGATTATGCTTCTAATATATGGTTTTAAAACCCACCAACTTTGCATTTTATTAACATGCATGAAAGTAGAATGCAAAATTGATGGATTTAAAGTTGGTACATGGTTTAGGCCGAAATTTTGAGGGTTCCAAAATGGTTTTGGGTTGCCATTTGGTTCATATATGTTGTATGTTAATGTTCACAATCATAGCCAAGACCTTGTGTTTGAATGGTTGCATGTTTGGTTGATTATATTCATTCATTTGGTTTGTAATAATATTTATTCAATTGGTTTGTAATATTTTTAATTTGGTTATGTAATTTATTTTATATTTGGCATGTAAAATATATTAGGTTGTATTTTTCATTTTCTAGAAAAAATGTATTAGGATATATTTTTTTGTAAAAGAAAATGAAGATACAAAAGATGGAGTCAAAGGAAGAACACAAGAAGAATGCATTTGGATGCAAGATTTAGTGGGAGTGGTAAAATCTCTTACTTTGTGTTTTGACCCATTACCCGGTGGCATTTTGTTTTCGGCTAAACAAAATGCCTACCAAAAGGCTTGATTGTGAACATATTTGTTTTGCATGCATGGTTGTGCTGTTTGATTATTGTGTTTGTATGTATGGTTGCTACAAGTAGATCACAAGTTAACTACAAGCAAAACTACATTTAATTAGTTAAATTAGAAATAGTTGACAAGATGCAAAACGACAAATTTAATTGGTTAAATTAAAAGCAACCAAAGACCTTAATAAATGGTTATTAAGAACAATAAAAGGATTTTAATAATTGGTTATTAAAACACATATAAAATGGTTTATATCAAAGTAATAAAATTGGATTTATTACATGACATGAAAATGGTTTTTCATACGTACCATACACTAAATGCATGTTGGTGTATGGCATAAAAGTTTTCTTAAACTAGAAATAACGAAAACTTAAAATCCCTTTTACAAACAAGGTAAACAAGTTTAACGCCATCCTTTTGTGTGACACTTAGGCATATTAGGGAACTCATGATGGGATAAAGGTCACCTAACCATTATGAACAAACTAATATGATTAAGGTGAATTTCGCATGCTTGTGGGATAAAGGTCACCTAACCACTTGTATGCTAAGTTTACACGTTTACACAAGTAGGACGACTTGATTTGGGAATCATGAACTTAGGGTCACCGAAGCATGAGGAACAAATAGGCGTTGATGGGATAAATATGCCATGCAAAAGGATTGCATGATCCCATACCTTAGAAGTTGCAAAAGGATTGCAATTGTCATGGAATGACTACCTAGCTAAATCAAATAACGGGATAAAGGTCACCTAACCGAAATTTGGTTTACCGTTGGATTCTAAAATTTAATATGGATCAATTAAACTAAAAGGGTATTGATTGTTAAATTATAAATCAATGCTTAAACAAACTTTGTCAAATTTTGTAGCTGGCCGTCAAATAACAAACAACAACATTCCAAACGCACCAATCAACTTTAATAACCTATCATTGAGGTCCATCCTCGGAAAAGAAAATAACACCCAATCCATTTCATCTTATGTACTAAAGATGAAAAGCCTTATTGATCGATTGGACCGTCTAAATTATAATGTGTCTAATGGATTAGCCACGGACCTTATCCTCAACTCTTTGTCAAAAGGTTTGACACATTCGTTTTGAATTAAAACATGAATGGTTGGGATAAGAGCATTGGTAAATTTGGCAAATTACATGCCATGCTTAGGATGGCTAATCAAGCATAGGTAAAAGGGCTTCACCCGTGCTTATGATCAATGAAGGTAGGTCCAAGGACAATTCCACTTCTAAGCCAAAGGGGCTAAGAGGAAAGGACCCACCTACCAAGGCAAGAACAAGGGAAAAAGGAAGTTGGTTACCCCAACCAACATAAAATAAAAGCAAAAGGTTGCAGGATAAGGAAACCCCAAGATAGATCCGTGCTATGGTTGCGATGTGATGGGTCACTAGAAACGCAACTGCCCGGTCTACCTAAAGGAGTTGAAAACAAAGAGGGATGCAGGGCAAACCTCAAGTAATGTATATATGGAATACATTGAGCTTAGTATTACTTCTTCTAATACATGGGTATTAGACACAGGATGTGGAACTCACATTTGCAATTCTTTGCAAGGGTTCAAAAGAAGTAAACTAGATGCGGGAACATCAAGTCTCTTTATGGGAAATGGTGCAAAGGTGCACGTACAAGCTCAAGGAGACTTTATGTTACAACTTCCAAGTGGTTTGGAACTTATTTTGAAAAATGTTTTGTATGCTCCTGATTTGACTCAAAACATTATTTCTGTATCCCGCTTAAGAAAATATAGTTATAATCTTAATTTTATTAATGATGATATCCATGTTTCTTTAGATAATGTGTTCTATTTTAAGGCTTTGCCTTTAAATAGTAATTATGAATTGGTTCATGATAACACATCGTTCGATAGCTCAATATACTAAGCAAACACCAAGGAACTCAAAAGGATTTGAGTGATTCCTACTTATGGCATTGTCGCCTTGGTCACATAAACAAATGCATACACTTCAAAAGAATGGTCTTTTAAAATCAAGTGAGCTGGATTCATTTGATGTATGTGAATCTTGTTTACAAGGCAAAATGACTAAAGCACCTTTCAAAGGGACCTATGAAAGGACTAAAGACTTATTGGGATTAATACATTTGGATGTATATGGACCCTTTAAGCCCATGACTAGGAATGGTGAAAGATACTTCATTTCTTTAATTGATAAACTTCAGTCGTTTCTGATATGTCTACTTATTAAGACACAAGGACGAAACATTTGAAGCATTCAAAGTATATCAAAATGAAGTACATAATCAACTCAACAATATATTTTGGGGTTATTGTCTATGCTCCGTGGCCAGTATTCTAAATATGGCCCCAACCAAGAAAGTGGAACGAACTCCTCATGAGATGTGGTTTAGAAAACCTCCTTCTCTATCAAACTTAAAGGTATGGGGATGTGAAGCTTACCCTAAGCACTACATCCCTAATAAGTTGAATGCTCGATCCACAAAGTGTATCTTCATAGGATATCCCAAGGATGATATGGGATACTATTTCTATGATCCATCCGAGCATATATATATTTGTTGCTCGAAAGGCTGAGTTCCTTTTAACTAAGTTCCTTTTGGAAGGTAATAGTAAAAGGAAGGTAGATCTTGAAGAGGTTCAAGATCAAGGAGATGATACACAATTGGTTGACACTAGCACTCAACATGAAAATGATCAAATGGATGATCAAAGTATACAAAATGTTCGTAGATCTGGTAGGATTAGTAATCCTCCTGAGAGATTTCGATTCTCATGGATGGTTGCTATCTGGTTCATTTGGATGAACCAAACAACTACCAAGATGCTTTATCAAGTGCTGATAAAGATAAATGGCAGGAAGACATGAACGTTGAGATGCAATCCATGAATGACAACCAAGTTTAGGAACTTGTTATACAACCTACCAACTCTAAGTTATTTGATTGTAAATGGCTTTTCAAGGAGAAAACCAAGATGCATGGAAACTTGAATACATAGCAAAAGTATGCAAGTTGAAGAAATCAATCTACGGATTGAAACAAGCATCGATAATGTGGAATCATCGTTTTAATAAATTGGCTTCATTAATAACGATGATGAAGCTTATGTATACAAGAAAGCTAGTGGGAGCACTATCGTGTTCCTTGTATTATATGTGGATGTCATATTATTATTTGAAAATGATATTCCACAACTGCAAGGAGTTAAAACTTTACTAAGTAGCTGCTTCTCCATTAAGGATATGGGAGAAGCACAACACATTTTGGGGATTAGGATCTATAGGGATAGATCCAAGAAATTGATAGGTTTGAATCAAAGTGCATACATTGAAAAGGCTTGAAATGGTTCAAGAAGGAAAACTCTAAGAAAGGTTTGGTACCTATTCAAAGAGGAACGCTTCTCAGTTCATCTCAGTGCCCCACCACGAAAGATGAAAATAAAGTAAGAGAATTGTCCCATATGCGTCTGCTATTGGGACAATCATGTATGCGATGATATGCACTAGAACGGATGTGTCATGCGCTCTTAGCATGACAAATATATATACCAGAATAACCCGGGAAACAGTCATTGGACTGTGGTTAAAAGTATATTGAAATACCTTAGAAGGACTAAGGATATGTTTCACATATACGGGTCTGGTGAGGAGGAACTCGCTGTAAAAGGTTACGTGGACGCGAGCTTTCAAACTGAAGGTGCGGTCTCTTGGAAGAGTTAAAAACATGATGTTGTTGCTTTATCCACTACAGAATCTGAGTACATCGCCGCCTCATTGGCAGCTAAGGAAGCTGCATGGATGAAGAAATTCATCGACGACTTAAGAGTGGTCCCTTCCATTCAGGACCCTCTTGAGATCTTTTGTGATAACGAGGGTGTGATTGCTCAAATCAAGGAACCTCGTGCTCACCAAAAGACTTGTCACTTTGAGCGGAGTTTCAACTACATAAGGATGAAGTTGAAAAGTGAAAGATATGTATTCGCAAAGCTTACACAGATCTTAATATAGCGGATCCACTCACGAAGCTCTTACATCAAGCAAAACATGAAGGACGTGTTTGTGTATTAAGGCTTCGATATTCTAGTGATTGGATATGGTCTGTTTTAAGTATTGTAATGGAACGAAGTGGTTCAAACTCAATAATATAATTATTGGTTAATTTATTCTGAGTTATGTTCCTATTTTGCATTTTTTATCCATGAATAAGCGATTATTCTAAATTCCGTAGTCGATCACATTTGTGGGAACAAGTGTTAGATTTAGACTATTATGAACTTGGATTGGTATACATTCATAGGCTGAATATGGGGCAAGGTTGCAACCAAGGTTCATAGATATTTGTGGGATACAAATATTGGAAGACCCGCTCTCAAGATTTACTATATGGAGCCTTTGTGGTTGATCACATGTAATCTTGAGTAAAGGCGAATATCATTGTATCCTCTGACCTGAGATGCATATTGGGTTCTAATATTCACCAAGTATTATGCCTTGATTCTTTCCTTCGCTATTCTGAAACATGGTAGTACATAAGGAAGAGCTCAGGTATAATGCAAAGTGTGTATCTAGGACGTATGTAGTCAAGATGGAATTTGTCCCTCTTATTCGTTGAGAGTCAGATGTCTAAGGCCTGATAAAGTTGAATCTATAAGAGAGTGGTCACTCTGTATCTCTTGGATTTGACATGACATCTAGGATGAAAGGATATAATGATAAGATTCACCTATATATATCAGTTCGAGTAGGGAGCTCGAAGGGGATGATGTTATTGAATGGCACAAAGTCATAACATATTAGGGGTGATGGACGGTGTGTTAGGCTGTATCCATCACTTGCATTAATTTCTTATGTTTCTCGTGCAAGTGGGAGATTGAAGGTATTTCATATGCCCGAGAGACATATTAAATTAATGTGGCCAATGTGTTATGATCCAAGTCGGGTCATACCCAATAACAAGCTTACCGACACCTTATTCGTATTTGATCTTAACGAATGGATCGTTGATTAAATTACGTGACACTTGGATTTTAGAAAATCGGTTTTCTGAAATATTATCACTTGAGATAAATTATTTGGATAATTTATATATAATTATTTATAGGTTTAAATGATTATATTGTGTTATATTTTATAAAAGGTTATAAAATAAATTATGTAAGTAACAAAACTATTACTTAAGTTTATAAACTTAAGTTTTATTAAGTTTTATAAACTTTCTAGCATGCTAATTTAATATTAGTAAGTGGTAGTTTTGAGGGACACAAAGCAAGACCCATGCTTATTCCCTTGTTACTTTAAACATCACAAGTCTCAAGTATATGCATGCATGTGATAAGAACCAAGCTTTGACTCATTTTGTTAATAAGTTGAAGTGCAAAAACACTCAAAATGAGCTGCTGCTGGCCGATTCTATTTGCTGTTTTTCAGCAGATTCTGGCCAAGTTAAATGAGTAAGGAATGAGTGGTTTGAAGCTTGGTTGCTTCCATGTTCAAGTGGCATATGAACCAAGACTTGTGAGGCTCTATACATGCTCTCAATACATGTCAAATACACTTGTTTCAGCTCACTTTTCAGCTTCATTCTGCTGTCCAAAAACAGCCCATTGAGCTGCTGAAATTCGTGAGTTTGAGGGCAAGAAAAAGGTTTCTTTGTTCATCTTTCAAGTTCAAATTAAGTGTCAAATAAATCCTAACCAAAGTGCAAGGTGTTGGTGCTAAGCTTGGGGTATTACAACTTGAGGTTTCATGCTTTTGGGACTTCATTCATCATCATCATCCTCTTCATATAGCTCTTCCAAAACAGCCCTCAAAATCTTTGAGGAGGTACAAACACTCTTCTCTTCTTGTTATATTTGTAAGCATTTATCCAAGACTTGATATTTACATGGAATTCAATTTAATAAATGGTTAAACATATAAACTTGTTTTCTTAATCAATATGCTTCCGCTTGCCATAACTTATACAAATTGGTTTTGTGATAATGTAAACATTAAGAACTTGTTATTATGTTGAATTCCATCAATAACATCATTCGATTCATATATATAAAACTATCTTATTCGAAGGTTTAAACTCGTAATCACTAGAACATAGTTTAGTTAATTCTAAACTTGTTCGCAAACAAAAGTTAATCCTTCTAACTTGACTTTTAAAATTAACTAAACACATGTTCTATATCTATATGATATGCTAACTTAATGATTTAAAACCTGGAAACACGAAAAACACCGTAAAACCGGATTTACGCCGTCGTAGTAACACCGCGGGCTGTTTTGGGTTAGTTAATTAAAAACTATGATAAACTTTGATTTAAAAGTTGTTATTCTGAGAAAATGATTTTTATTATGAACATGAAACTATATCCAAAAATTATGGTTAAACTCAAAGTGGAAGTATGTTTTCTAAAATGGTCATCTAGACGTCGTTCTTTCGACTGAAATGACTACCTTTACAAAAACGACTTGTAACTTATTTTTCTGACTATAAACCTATACTTTTTCTGTTTAGATTCATAAAATAGAGTTTAATATGAAACCATAGCAATTTGATTCACTCAAAACGGATTTAAAATGAAGAAGTTATGGGTAAAACAAGATTGGATAATTTTTCTCATTTTAGCTACGTGAAAATTGGTAACAAATCTATTCCAACCATAACTTAATCAACTTGTATTGTATATTATGTAATCTTGAGATACCATAGACACGTATACAATGTTTCGACCTATCATGTCGACACATCTATATATATTTCGGAACAACCATAGACACTCTATATGTGAATGTTGGAGTTAGCTATACAGGGTTGAGGTTGATTTCAAAATATATATAGTTTGAGTTGTGATCAATACTGAGATACGTATACACTGGTTCGTGGATTGATTCAAGATAATATTTATCGATTTATTTCTGTACATCTAACTGTGGACAACTAGTTGTAGGTTACTAACGAGGACAGCCGACTTAATAAACTTAAAACATCAAAATATATTAAAAGTGTTGTAAATATATTTTGAACATACTTTAATATATATGTATATATTGTTATAGGTTCGTGAATCAACAGTGGCCAAGTCTTACTTCTCGACGAAGTAAAAAATCTGTGAAAGTGAGTTATAGTCCCACTTTTAAAATCTAATATTTTTGGGATGAGAATACATGCAGGTTTTATAAATGATTTACAAAATAGACACAAGTACGTGAAACTACATTCTATGGTTGAATTATCGAAATCGAATATGCCCCTTTTTATTAAGTCTGGTAATCTAAGAATTAGGGAACAGACACCCTAATTGACGCGAATCCTAAAGATAGATCTATTAGGCCTAACAAACCCCATCCAAAGTACCGGATGCTTTATTACTTCGAAATTTATATCATATCCGAAGGGTGTCCCGGAATGATGGGGATATTCTTATATATGCATCTTGTTAATGTCGGTTACCAGGTGTTCACCATATGAATGATTTTTATCTCTATGTATGGGATGTGTATTGAAATATAAAATCTTGTGGTCTATTGTTACGATTTGATATATATATAGGTTAAACCTATAACTCACCAACATTTTTGTTGACGTTTAAAGCATGTTTATTCTCAGGTGAATATTAAGAGCTTCCGCTGTTGCATACTAAAATAAGGACAAGATTTGGAGTCCATGTTTGTATGATATTGTGTAAAAACTGCATTCAAGAAACTGATTTCGATGTAACATATTTGTATTGTAAACCATTATGTAATGGTCGTGTGTAAACAGGATATTTTAGATTATCATTATTTGATAATCTACGTAAAGCTTTTTAAACCTTTATTTATGAAATAAAGGTTATGGTTTGTTTTAAAAATGAAGGCAGTCTTTGAAAAACGTCTCATATAGAGGTCAAAACCTCGCAACGAAATCAATTAATATGGAACGTTTTTAATCAATAAGAACGGGACATTTCAGTTGGTATCCGAGCGTTGGTCTTAGAGAACCAGAATTTTGCATTAATGTGTCTTATCGAGTTTGTTAGGATGCATTAGTGAGTCTGGACTTCGACCGTGTTTACTTGAAAAATGATTGCTTAACAAATTTTGTTAGAAACTATATATTTTTAACATGTGAATATTATGTGATATATTAATCTCTTAACGCGTTTAATATTATGTGATAGATGTCTACCTCTAGAACAAGTCCCATTGACTCACCTAATAATAATGAAGAGTCAAATGTAAATTGGAATGATTCGTGGACTGATTCACAAGTTCCCGAAGAGGAACCGGAAGAAGAGTCGGAACCAGAAGAAGAATCGGAACCGGAAGAAGAATCGGAACCGGATGAAGAAATAGAACCGGTGGGGGAAATAATAAAACGGTTAAGTAAAAGAAAATCCTCAACCAACCGACCAAGGTTAATTATGGTCAATGGTGTTTCCGCTAAGGAAGCAAAATATTGGGAGGATTACCAATTCTCCGATGAATCAGATTCTAACGAGAATTCCGATGATGTTATAGAAATTACCCCAACTGAATTTAAAAAGGCAAAAGAAAATAATAAGGGAAAGTGCATAAAAATAGAGAAATCTAATTCCAACCTCGATGAACTTTATATGTATCGTCAACCCCCGAAGTCCTTAAGTTGTAACAATGACCCGGGAACCTCTAAACCACCAGGTTTTTCTAAACCAATGTGGAAAACGACGGCTCGTATTAGGGGAACATCATATATCCCTAGAAACTTGGCAAAACGAACCAAAATCGAAGAAGAAGAAACAAGCGAGTCGGAATAAGATAGTTGTATTCGTGTGGTGTAATATATGTAATATAGTGTGCTTATGCTTTATGATATATGTAAAAATTGCTTGTATTAATAAGTATTTTTTTATGAATCTAACTCTTGTCTATTTTAAAGTATAAATGAAGGTAATTCGTATGCCCGAGAGACATAATTAATTAATGTGGCCAATGTGTTATGATCCAAGTCGGGTCATACCCAATAACAAGCCGTCAACACTTTTATGTATTTATTTTAATGAGTGGATCTTTAAAATAAATACTTGACACTTAGACTTTAGAAATTGGTTTTCTAAAGATAAAATGCTTGAGATAATTATTTGGATAATTATAAGTGCAAGTTTAATTATTTATTTAATTAAACTTACATGTGTGAGTTATAATTTTATAAAATGGTTTATAGAATTAAGTAAATGTGCAAGTAACATACATATCTTTATAAGTGGTTTATAAAGTTAAGATGTGTATGTGTTATATATAAAATAATGCAAGACTTATTTTATATATTTGTACAAGTTATTTAGCATGCAAGAAATACAAAAGAAAAGCAAAAAAAAAAATAAAAGGATGGGTGATGGTTGGTGGCGGTTTTGGGGTGCCCAAGACAAGCCACCCCATGCTTGATTTAATGTATTAAACACTCCAAGTAAATGCATGCATTGGTTCTCTCACACACACACCCTTTCTAGCATTTTGAACTTGCAAAAATCTCTCCCATTTCTCTCCCTTTTGGCCGAAATATTAGAGGAGGAAGAAGAGGTTCTTCAATCTTGTTTTGCTTGTTAATTAGTGTTAAAAATCCTAACCAAGTTCTAGGGTGTTGAAGTAAAAAGGTTTGTGGGTATACAAGGCTTGAGGTTTCAAGTTAGAAACTTGCTTTCTTCATCTTCATCTTCATCTTGCTTCAACCTCCATTTTAGGAGAAGGTATAAACCCTAACTAGCTCTATTTACATTTTAGTATATTTTCAAGACTAGATCTATAAATGGAATTCATGTTTAAAAGGTTTATATACACATGCAACTTGAAAATGCTTCCGCTTGGTCCTTATTTTGGCCGAATTTTAACATGCATAAATGGGTTTTGTGACTTGTTAACATGTGATGAATTCCATCAATGGTATCTAGAGCCAAAGTCTTGTTAATATGCTTCTTGTTTTTGGCTAGTAAACTCATTTATTTTACAATCTACCAACATGCATGAAAGTAGAATGTAAAAATCTTGAGTTTTGGTGGGTTTGATGGGTTGGCCGAATTTTTGGGCTTCCAAAATGAGTTTGGAGCATCAAGTTTGGCCAAGATTTGTTGTTGTTTTAGTTCACAATCATGCCTTGACCTTGTGGTTGGATTTGTGTGTGATTTGGTTGATTATTCATTCTTATGGTTTGTAAGAATTATTTATTTGGTTTGTAATTAATCTTGTAATTTCTTGATGTAATTTATTCTATTTGGTTTGTAAAATAGAATAGGTTGTTATTTCATTTTCTAGAAAAGAATTGTATTAGGATATAATTTTGTAAAGAGAAAATGAAGATTCATGAAGAAGATTACAAGATGGAACTTTGAAGATTACAAGATTAAGTGGGAGATTTTGTTTAAAATCTCTTACTTGTTTAACCCTTTAGGTAACATTTGTTTTGGCTAAACAAGTGCTTACCACTTTGGCATGATTGTGGACTTTTATTTTGCATGCTTGTATGGTTTTGTGTATGTGTTTGGTTGCTACAACAATTTCACATGTTTACAACTTGCAAAATACATTATAAATGGTTATAATAAAAATAACAAAATGACACTAATAATTGGTTATTAGACCTAAATAAAATGGTTTATTTAAAAGGTAATGAAATGGTTTATAACTAGTAATTGGTTTACTAAAAGGACATGAAAATAAGTTCTTCATAAAACACTACACACCAAATGCATGTTGGTGTATAGCACTTTGTTTTCTAAAACTAGAATGTAGAAAACATAAAATCCCTTTAACTAAAACAAGGTAAACAAGTTAAACGCCATCCTTTTGTATGAACACTTAGACATATTAGGAAACTCTTGATGGGATAAAGGTCACCTAACCGTCATGAGTGAACTAATATGAATAAGGTACACTTCGCATACATGTGGGATAAAGGTCACCTAACCACTTGTATGTTAAGTCTACATGTTCACGCAAGTAGGACGACTTGATTTGGGAATCATGAACTTAGGGTCACCGAAGCATGAGGAACAAATAGGCGTTGATGGGATTAATATGCCATGCAAAAGGATTGCATGATCCCATAACTTAGAAGTTGCAAAAGGATTGCAATTGTCATTATGACTACCTAGCTAAATCAAATGACGGGATAAAGGTCACCTAACCGAAATTTGATTTACCGTTGGATTCTAATATTTAATAAAACAAATTAAAAGGGTATTGTTTATTAAATTTAAAATCGATACTTAAAAGGACTTTGTTGAATTTTGTAGATGGCCGCTAATAACAACAACAACATGCAAAACGCACCACTTAACATGAACAACCTATCGTTACGGTCTCTCCTCGAGAAAGACAAACTCAACCATACCAACTTTATGGATTGGTTCCGCAATCTTCGGATTGTCCTCAAACAAGAGGATAAAGCGTATGTACTTGAGGACCCTATTCCCGATCAACCGGATGAGAATGATGTGGAGGCAATGGCCTCTTACGATAAGTATTGCCACGACTCCCTTCAAGTCTCATGCCTAATGCTTGGGACTATGATACCCGAACTCCAAAAGGATTTCGAGCATCATAGTGCATACGACATGATAACGCAATTGAAGGAGATGTTCCTTCAACAAGCGCGTGTCGAGCGCTTCGAAACGGTTCGGGCGCTACATGCTTGTCGTATGGACGATACCCAATCGGTTTCATCTTATGTACTTAAGATGAAAAGCCTTATCGATCGTGCTAACCGTCTTAACCTAAACATATCTAATGAGTTAGCCACCGATCTTATCCTTAACTCCCTATCAAAAAAGTTTGATCAATTTGTAATTAATTACAATATGAATGGGATGGATAAGAGCATAGGTGAGCTTCACGGTATGCTTAGAACGGCGGAAACTAGCATGGGTAAAAGGGCTTTACCCGTGTTAGCAATCGATCAAGGTGGATCCAAAGGTAACACCTCTAAGCCTAAGGTGGCTAAGAGAAAAGGACCCGCCCATCAAGGCAAAGGGAAGGGGAAGATGGTTACCCCAACCATCAATAAGGCTAAGAAGCAAAAGGTAGCCGAGAAGGCAAACCCCAAGGAAGACCCATGTTTCGGTTGCGGTGAGATGGGTCATTGGAAACGAAACTGTCCGGTCTACCTTAAGGAGTTGAAGGACAAGAGGGATGCAGGGCAAACCTCAGGTAATATATATATGGTATATATTAGACACTGGATGTGGAACTCATATTTGCAATTCTTTGCAGGGGTTCAAAAGAAGTGATCATAAGGCGGGAACATCAAGTCTCTATATGGGCAATGGTGCAAAGGTGCATGTTAAAGCTCAAGGAGATTTTATTTTGAAGCTTCCAAGCGGATTGGAACTTATTTTAGAAAATGTTTTGTATGCTCCGGATTTGTGTAGAAACATTATTTCTATTTCTCGCTTAAAACAATGTGGTTACGTTGTTAATTTTATTGATGATGATATTCATGTTTCTAAAGATAATGTATTCTATTTCAAGGCTTCGCCTTCAAATGGAATTTATGAATTGGTTTATGATGACGCATCATCGAGCTCTATATACCATACTAGCACCAAGAAACTCAAAAGGGATTTGAGTGATTCCTATTTATGGCATTGTCGCCTTGGTCACATAAACAAGAACCGAATGCATACACTTCAAAAGAATGGACTTTTGAAATCAAATGAAATGGATTCGTTTGATGTATGTGAATCTTGTTTACAAGGCAAGATGACTAAAGCACCTTTCAAAGGGACTTATGAAAGGGCTAAAGATTTATTGGGATTAATACATTCGGATGTATGTGGACCCTTTAAACCCATGACTAGGAATGGTGAAAGATACTTTGTTACTTTCATTGATGACTTTAGTCATTTCGGATATGTATACTTATTAAGACACAAGGACGAAACGTTTGAAGCATTCAAAGAATATCAAAACGAAGTACAAAATCAACTCAATAGGACAATTAAGGCACTTCGTACCGATAGAGGAGGTGAATACCTAAGCGATGCCTTCCAAGATCATCTTAGGAGTTGTGGGATTATCTCACAACTTACTCCACCCGGAACACCCCAACTTAATGGAGTTTCCGAAAGGAGGAACCGAACCCTAATGGATATGGTTCGATCTATGATGGCAAGAAGCTCGTTACCTCTATCATTTTGGGGTTATTGTCTAAGCTCCGAGGCTCGTATTTTAAATATGGCCCCAACCAAGAAAGTGGAACGAACTCCTCATGAGATGTGGTTTGGAAAACCACCTTCTCTTTCATACTTAAAAGTATGGGGATGTGAAGCTTATCCTAAGCGTTATGTAGCTAATAAGCTACATGCTCGATCCACAAAGTGTATCTTCATAGGATATCCCAAAGATGACATGGGATATTACTTCTATGATCCATCCGAGCAAACGGTATTTGTTGCTCGAAAAGCGGAATTCCTTGAAACCAAATTCCTTATGGAAGGTGATGGTGAAAGGAAGACAGATCTTGTAGAGGTACAAGATCAAGCCGATGATACACAATTGGTTGGCACTAGTACTCAACATGAGGATGTTGAAAATGATCAAGTGGATGATCAAGGTACACAAGACGTTCGAAGATCTAGTAGGATTAGTAATCCTCCCGAGAGATATGGGTTTCTCGTGGATGGTTGCTATACGGTTGATTTGGATGAACAGACAAACTACAAAGATGCTTTATCAAGGATTGATAAAGATAAATGGCAGGAAGCCATGAACGCCGAGATGCAATCCATGTATGAAAACCAAGTTTGGGAACTTGTTGTGCAACCTCCTAGCTCTAAGCTAGTTAATTGCAAATGGCTTTTCAAGAAGAAAACCGACATACACGGAAACTTGGATACATACAAAGCTAGACTTGTAGCAAAAGGTTTCACTCAAACTCAAGGGGTTGACTATGATGAAACTTTCTCGCCAGTGGCAATGCTAAAGTCTATTAGGATATTATTTGCCATTGCTGCTCACTATGACTATGAAATATGGCAAATGGATGTCAAAACCGCTTTCCTAAATGGATATCTTGAGGAAGATGTCTATATGGTACAGCCCGAAGGTTTTGTTGATCCGAAAAATCCTAAAAAGGTATGCAAGTTAAAGAAATCAATCTACGGATTGAAACAAGCATCTAGAATGTGGAATCATCGTTTTAATGAAGAGGCAAAGAAATTTGGCTTCATTAAAAATGGTGATGAAGCTTGTGTATACAAGAAGGCTAGTGGGAGCTCTATAATGTTCCTTGTGCTATATGTGGATGATATATTATTGTTTGGGAATGATATTACCACAATGCAAGAAGTCATAACTTGGCTAAAGAGTTGCTTCTCCATTAAGGATCTTGGAGAAGCACAATACATATTGGGGATTGGGATCTATAGGAATAGATCTAAGAGATTGATAGGTTTAAGTCAAAGTACATACATTGATAAAATCTTGAAAAGGTTCAAGATGGAAAACTCTAAGAAAGGTTTGGTACCTATTCAAAAGGGAACCGTTCTCAGTTCATCTCAGTGTCCTACCACGAAAGATGAACAAGAGAGAATGAAGAAAGTCCCATACGCATCTGCTATTGGGTCTATCATGTATGCAATGATATGTACTAGACCGGATGTGTCATGCGCTTTAAGCTTGACAAGTAGATACCAGAATAACCCAGGAAATAGTCATTGGACTGCGGTTAAATGTATATTGAAATACCTTAGAAGGACTAAGGATATGTTTCTAATATATGGGTCTGGTGAGGAGGAACTCGCTGTAAAAGGTTACGTGGACGCGAGTTTCCAAACTGATCGAGATGACTCTCGATCACAATCCGGTTATGTCTTCATGTTGAATGGTGGTGCGGTCTCTTGGAAGAGCTCAAAACAGGAAGTTGTTGCGTTATCCACTACAGAGTCTGAGTACATTGCCGCCTCATTGGCAGCCCAGGAAGCTGCATGGATGAAGAAATTCATCGACGACTTAGGAGTGGTCCCTTCCATTCAGGACCCTCTTGAGATCTTTTGTGACAACGAGGGTGCGATTGCTCAAATCAAGGAACCTCGTGCTCATCAAAAGACTCGTCACATTGAGCGGAGATTCAACTACATCAGGGATGAGGTTGAAAAGGGAAAGATATGTATTCACAAGGTTCACACAGATCAAAATGTTGCGGATCCACTCACAAAGCTTTTACATGGGCCAAAACATGAGGGACATGTTTGTGCATTAGGGCTTCGATATTCTAGTGATTGGAATTGATCTATTTAAGTATTGTAACGGAACGAATTAGTTCAAACTCATTAATATAATTATGGTATTAATTTAATTATGAGTCATGTTCCAATTTTGCATATTTTATCCATGAATAAACTATTATTCTAAATTTCGTAGTTGATCACATTTGTGGGAACAAGTGTGAGGTCTAGACTATTATGAACTTGGATTGGTTAACATTCAAATGGTGAATGTGGGGCAAGGTTGCAACCAAGGTTCATAGATATTTGTGGGACACAAATATTGGAAGACCCGCTCTCAAGATTTACTATATGGAGCCTTTGTGGTTGATCACATGTAATCTTGAGTAAAGGAGAATATCATTATATCCTCTGACCTGAGACACATATTGGGTTCGGATATTCACCGAATATTGTGCCTTGATTCTTTCCTTCGCTATTCTGGAACATGGTAGTACATAAGGGAGGCTTCAGGTATGGTACAAGGTGTAGTATCTAGGACGTATGTAGTCAAGATGGAATTTGTCCCTCTTATTCGTTGAGAGTCAGATGTCTAAGGCCTGATAAAGTTAAATCTATAAGAGAGTGATCATTCTATGTCTCTTGGATTTAACATGACATCTAGGACGAAAGGATATATTGAAAATTCACCTAATCATATTCGAGATGGGAACTCGAAAGGGATGATGTTATTGAATGGCACTAAGTCATAACATATTGGGGGTGATGGACGGTCGTTAGGTGGTATCCGTCACTTGCATTAATTTCTTATGTTTCTCGTGCAAGTGGGAGATTGAAGGTAATTCGTATGCCCGAGAGACATAATTAATTAATGTGGCCAATGTGTTATGATCCAAGTCGGGTCATACCCAATAACAAGCCGTCAACACTTTTATGTATTTATTTTAATGAGTGGATCTTTAAAATAAATACTTGACACTTAGACTTTAGAAATTGGTTTTCTAAAGATAAAATGCTTGAGATAATTATTTGGATAATTATAAGTGCAAGTTTAATTATTTATTTAATTAAACTTACATGTGTGAGTTATAATTTTATAAAATGGTTTATAGAATTAAGTAAATGTGCAAGTAACATACATATCTTTATAAGTGGTTTATAAAGTTAAGATGTGTATGTGTTATATATAAAATAATGCAAGACTTATTTTATATATTTGTACAAGTTATTTAGCATGCAAGAAATACAAAAGAAAAGCAAAAAAAAAATAAAAGGATGGGTGATGGTTGGTGGCGGTTTTGGGGTGCCCAAGACAAGCCACCCCATGCTTGATTTAATGTATTAAACACTCCAAGTAAATGCATGCATTGGTTCTCTCACACACACACACCCTTTCTAGCATTTTGAACTTGCAAAAATCTCTCCCATTTCTCTCCCTTTTGGCCGAAATATTAGAGGAGGAAGAAGAGGTTCTTCAATCTTGTTTTGCTTGTTAATTAGTGTTAAAAATCCTAACCAAGTTCTAGGGTGTTGAAGTAAAAAGGTTTGTGGGTATACAAGGCTTGAGGTTTCAAGTTAGAAACTTGCTTTCTTCATCTTCATCTTCATCTTGCTTCAACCTCCATTTTAGGAGAAGGTATAAACCCTAACTAGCTCTATTTACATTTTAGTATATTTTCAAGACTAGATCTATAAATGGAATTCATGTTTAAAAGGTTTATATACACATGCAACTTGAAAATGCTTCCGCTTGGTCCTTATTTTGGCCGAATTTTAACATGCATAAATGGGTTTTGTGACTTGTTAACATGTGATGAATTCCATCAATAAAAACACAAAATGGATAGACAACCCAATATTTTAAGAGACCTACCCGGAGACAAGATTGATGAAATCTTGTCTAGAGTCGGTCAGAATTCTTCGGCACAACTATTTAAGGCAAGATCAGTTTGTAAGACATTCGAAGAACGTTCCAAGAATGCCTTGGTTTATAAAAGGCTTTCGTTCGAAAGATGGGGGATATCACACTGGGAAATCCATAAGTTACGATGTGTTTACTTTGACGCATATATTGCGGGGAACCCAAATGCTATTTTACGCAATGGGTTAAGAAATTATTTTGACTCAATATATCCGAATATTGGACTTCGTGATTTAGAAAAAGCGACTAACATGCAACATAAAGAAGCATGTTATGCTTACGGATTAGTAATGTTCGCTTCTCACCAAAGTGAGAACAAGAACATCGGGCTACAACTATTAAACAAAACATTCCCACAAGTGACGGAGTCGGTAATTAGGGTAAGAAATGAGGTTTTTAGATTGTTACGGGACTGTTGGACATTACGTAACCCTCGTCCCTTTGACGAAGTTACAACACGCTGTCTTATCAACGGCCATAACGGTTATGTTCCACAAGACCAAGGATGGGAAGTAATCCTAGTAAAACCAGAATGCATGACTTGTTTCTGGACGTATGAATTACGTGTCTTTATTGCCTTTACTGAACGACTTGTGTACTAGCTAGAATTATCTTCACAACCATATTGTATCAAATTTATTGTGTGCTATATTTCATGCTATATGTAAAATAAGCGGTATTGTAAGTTTGTAAAATATTGTGTAAAAGTTTGAACGCGAAATATTATTATAATCAGTTTTTCATATAGAATTGTAGTAGTTGAATTGTATATTAGCTACTAAGTATGAACTTAATGATGGATTTCAATACATAAACAAAGTTACAAAACCCATTTTGTTACATATAAATTCGTGTGTATATGTATATATAAAGCGGAAGCAATTTCAAGTTCATGCATGTAAAGTTTAACCTTTTAAAGCATGAAATCCATTAAAGATCTAGTCTTGAAATATATGCTAAAATGTAAGTATAAGCTAGTAGGAGTTTATACCTTCTCCAAATGGAGGTGTAGAACAAAATGAAGATGATGATGAAGAAAGGCTAGTCTCTAACTTGAAACCTCAAGAGAATGATACCCACAAGCTATGTAATCAACACCACCTTTGGTTAGGATTTGCAAGACACCTAAAACACAAGCAAAATCAATGGAAGAACCCTCTTCCTTGCTCAAAACTTTCGGCCAAAAATGGGGAGGAAAAGGAGAGCTTTTTGCTAATTTGAAAAATGCAAGAGTAAGTGTGTCTTGGAGAATTCAAGCATGCAAGTATAGAAGTAATTGCTAGTTATTAAAACAAAATGGGGAGGTGCCTAGGAGACCACAAAACCGCCCCCATGCCTCCCCCATTTGATATCTTTTATTTTTTTTTAAACTTGTTAAATAAAATCTCATGATACTTGCAAATATATATATATGTTAAAACATGTACACATTTTTATCTTTACAAACCATTTATAAAGATAAATAAATATGATTTGTACATGTATATTATATATATATATATATACATAATTTTATAAGCCACTTTATAAAATTATAACACACACATATAAGTTTAATGATTAAACTTGTACTTATAATCATCCAAATAATTATATCTTGCATTTTAACTTTAGAAAACCAATTTCTAAAGTATAGGTGCCAAGTATTTATTTATTAAAGTTCCATTTAATAAAATAAATACTAAAAGTATTGATAAGCTTGTTATTGGGTATGACCCGACTTGGATCATAACATGTAAGTCACATTAATTTATTATGTCTCTCGGGCATAAGAAAATCCTTCAATCTCCCACTTGCACGAGAAACATAAGGAATTAATGTAAGTGATAGATACCACCTAACGACCGTCCATCACCCCCAACATGTTATGACTTGGTGCCATTCAATAACATCATCCCTTTCGAGTTCCCATCTCGAATATGATTTAGGTGAATTTTTCAATATATCCTTTTGTCCTAGATGTCATGTTAAATCCAAGAGACATAGAATGATCACTCTCTTATAGATTTAACTTTGTCAGGCCTTAGACATCTGACTCTCAACGAATAAGAGGGACAAATTCCATCTTGACTACATACGTCCTAGACATTACACTTCATACCATGCCTGAAGCCTCCCTTAAGTACTACCATGTTTCAGAATAGCGAAGGAAAGAATCAAGGTACAATATTCGGTGAATATCTGAACCCAATATGTGTCTCAGGTCAGAGGATATAATGATATTCTCCTTTACTCAAGATTACATGTGATCAACCACAAAGGTTCCATATAGTAATCTTGAGAGCGGGTCTTCCAATATTTGTATCCCACAAATATCTATGAACCTTGGTTGCAACCTTGCCCCACATTCATCATTTGAATGTTAACCAATCCAAGTTCATAATAGTCTAGACCTCACACTTGTTCCCACAAATGTGATCAACTACGGAATTTAGAATAATAATTTATTCATGGATAAAATATGCTAAATTGGAACATGACTCATAATTGAATTAATACCATAATTATATTAATGAGTATGAATTAATTCGTTCCGTTACAATACATAAAGTAGATCAATTCCAATCACTAGAATATCGAAGCCCTAATGCACAAACATGTCCCTCATGTTTTGGCCCATGTAAGAGCTTCGTGAGTGGATCCGCAACATTTTGATCTGTGTGAACTTTGTGAATACATATCTTTCCTTTTTCAACCTCATCCCTAATGTAGTTGAATCTCCGCTCAATGTGACGAGTCTTTTGATGAGCACGAGGTTCCTTGATTTGAGCAATCGCACCCTCGTTGTCACAAAAGATCTCAAGAGGGTCCTGAATGGAAGGGACCACTCCTAAGTCGTCGATGAATTTCTTCATCCATGCAGCCTCCTGAGCTGCCAATGAGGCGGCAATGTATTCCGACTCTGTAGTGGATAACGCAACAACTTCCTGTTTCGCACTCTTCCAAGAGACCGCACCACCATTTAACATGAATACATAACCGGATTGTGATCGGGAGTCATCTCGATCAGTTTGGAAACTCGCGTCCACGTAACCTTTTACAACGAGTTCCTCCTCACCAGACCCATATATTAGAAACATATCCTTAGTCCTTCTAAGGTATTTCAATATACATTTAACCGCAGTCCAATGACTATTTCCTGGGTTATTCTGGTATCTACTTGTCAAGCTAAGAGCGCATGACACATCCGGTCTAGTACATATCATTGCATACATGATAGACCCAATAGCAGATGCGTATGGGACTTTCTTCATTTTCTCTTGTTCATCTTTCGTGGTAGGACACTGAGATGAACTGAGAACAGTTCCCTTTTGAATAGGTACCAAACCTTTCTTAGAGTTTTCCATCTTGAACCTTTTCAAGACTTTATCAATGTATGTACTTTGACTTAAACCTATCAATCTCTTGGATCTATTTCTATAGATTCCAATCCCCAATATGTATTGTGCTTCTCCAAGATCCTTAATGGAGAAGCAACCTTTTAACCAAGTTTTGACCTCTTGCATTGTGGTTATATCATTCCCAAATAATAATATATCATCCACATATAGCACAAGGAACATCATGGAGCTCCCACTAGCCTTCTTGTATACACAAGCTTCATCACCATTTTTAATGAAGCCAAATTTCTTTGCCTCTTCATTAAAACGATGATTCCACATTCTCGATGCTTGCTTCAATCCGTAGATTGATTTCTTTAACTTGCATACCTTTTTAGGATTTTTCGGATCGACAAAACCTTCGGGCTGTACCATATAGACATCTTCCTCAAGATATCCATTTAGGAAAGCGGTTTTGACATCCATTTGCCAAATTTCGTAATCATTATGAGCAGCGATGGCAAACAATATCCTAATAGACTTTAGCATTGCCACAGGCGAGAAGGTTTCATCATAGTCAACCCCTTGAGTTTGAGTGAAACCTTTTGCTACAAGTCTAGCTTTGTATGTATCCAAGTTTCCATGTATGTCGGTTTTCTTCTTGAAAAGCCACTTGCAATCAACTAGCTTAGAGCTAGGAGGTTGCTCAACAAGTTCCCAAACTTGGTTATCATACATGGATTGCATCTCGGCGTTCATGGCTTCTTGCCATTTATCTTTATCAATCCTTGATAAAGCATCTTCGTAGTTTACCGGTTCATCCAAATCAACCGTATAGCAACCATCCACGAGAAAACCATATCTCTCAGGAGGATTACTAATCCTACTAGATCTTCGAACGTCTTGTGTACCTTGATCATCCACTTGATCATTTTCAACATCCTCATGTTGAGTGCTAGTGTCAACCAATTGTGTATCATTGGCTTGATCTTGTACCTCTACAAGATCTATTTTCCTTTCACCATCACCTTCCATAAGGAACTTGGTTTCAAGGAATTCCGCTTTCCGAGCAACAAATACCGTTTGCTCGGATGGATCATAGAAGTAATATCCCATGTCATCTTTGGGATATCCTATGAAGATACACTTTGTGGATCGAGCATGTAGCTTATTTGCTACATAACGCTTAGGATAAGCTTCACATCCCCATACTTTCAAGTATGAAAGAGAAGGAGGTTTTCCAAACCACATCTCATGAGGAGTTCGTTCCACTTTCTTGGTTGGGGCCATATTTAAAATACGAGCCGCGGAGCTTAGACAATAACCCCAAAATGATAGAGGTAACGAGCTTCTAGCCATCATAGATCGAACCATATCCATTAGGGTTCGGTTCCTCCTTTCGGAAACTCCATTAAGTTGGGGTGTTCCGGGTGGAGTAAGTTGTGAGATGATCCCACAACTCCTAAGATGATCTTGGAAGGCATCGCTTAGGTATTCACCTCCTCTATCGGTACGAAGTACCTTGATTGTCCTATTGAGTTGATTTTGTACTTCGTTTTGATATTCTTTGAATGCTTCAAACGTTTCGTCCTTGTGTCTTAGTAAGTAGACATATCCGAAACGACTAAAGTCATCAATGAAAGTAACAAAGTATCTTTCACCATTCCTAGTCATGGGTTTAAAGGGTCCACATACATCCGAATGTATTAATCCCAATAAATCTTTAGCCCTTTTATAAGTCCCTTTGAAAGGTGCTTTAGTCATCTTGCCTTGTAAACAAGATTCACATACATCAAACGAATCCATTTCATTTGATTTCAAAAGTCCATTCTTTTGAAGTGTATGCATTCGGTTCTTGTTTATATGACCAAGGCGACAATGCCATAAATAGGAATCACTCAAATCCCTTTTGAGTTTCTTGGTGCTAGTATGGTATATGGAGCTCGATGATGCGTCATCATGAACCAATTCATAAATTCCATTTGAAGGCGAAGCCTTGAAATAGAATACATTATCTTTAGAAAAATGGATATCATCATCAATAAAATTAACATTGAAACCACATTGTCTTAAGCGAGAAATAGAAATAATGTTTCGACATAAATCCGGTGCATACAAAACATTTTCTAAAATAAGCTCCAATCCACTTGGAAGCTTCAAAACAAATTCTCCTTGAGCTTTAACATGCACCTTTGCACCATTGCCCATATAGAGACTTGATGTTCCCGCTTTATGATCACTTCTTTTGAACCCCTGCAAAGTATTGCAAATATGAGTTCCACATCCCGTGTCTAATACCCATGTATTAGAAGAAGTAATACTAAGCTCTACATATACCATGTATATATTACCTGAGGTTTGCCCTGCATCCCTCTTGTCCTTCAACTCTTTAAGATAGACCGGACAGTTTCGTTTCCAATGACCCATCTCACCGCAACCGAAACATGGGTCTTCCTTGGGGTTTGCCTTCTCGGCTACCTTTTGCTTCTTTGCCTTGTTGATGGTTGGGGTAACCATCTTCCCCTTCCCTTTGCCTTGATGGGCGGGTCCTTTTCTCTTAGCCACCTTTGGCTTAGAGGTGTTACCTTTAGACCCACCTTGATCGATTGCTAACACGAGTAAAGTCCTTTTACCCATGCTAGTTTCCGCCGTCCTAAGCATACCATGAAGCTCACCTATACTCTTATCCATCCCATTCATGTTGTAATTAATTACAAATTGATCAAACCTCTTTGATAGGGAGTTAAGGATAAGATCGGTGGCTAACTCATTAGATATGTTAAGGTTAAGACGGTTAGCACGATCGATAAGGCTTTTCATCTTAAGTACATAAGATGAAACCGATTGGGTATCGTCCATACGACAAGCATGAAGCGCCCGAACCGTTTCGAAACGCTCAACACGTGCTTGTTGGAGAAACATCTCCTTCAATTGTGTTATCATGTCGTATGCGCTATGATGCTCGAAATCCTTTTGGAGTTCGGGTATCATAGTCCCAAGCATTAAGCATGAGACTTGAAGGGAGTCGTGGCAATACTTATCGTAAGCGGCCATTGCCTCCACATCATTCTCATCCGGTTGATCGGGAATGGGGTCCTCAAGCACATACATTTTATCCTCTTGTTTGAGGACAATCCGAAGATTGCGGAACCAATCCATAAAATTTGTATGGTTGAGTTTGTCTTTCTCGAGGAGAGACCGTAACGATAGGTTGTTAAAGTTAAGTGGTGCGTTGTTCATGTTGTTGTTGTTATTAGCGGCCATCTACAAAATTCAACAAAGTTCATTTAAGTATTGATTTCAAATTTAATAAACAATACCCTTTTAATTTGTTTTATTAAATATTAGAATCCAACGGTAAATCAAATTTCGGTTAGGTGACCTTTATCCCGTTATTTGATTTTGCTAGGTAGTCATAATGACAATTGCAATCCTTTTGCAACTTCTAATTTATGGGATCATGCAATCCTTTTGCATGGCATATTAATCCCATCAACGCCTATTTGTTCCTCATGCTTCGGTGACCCTAAGTTCATGATTCCCAAATCAAGTTGTCCTACTTGTGTAGACATGTAGACTTAACATACAAGTGGTTAGGTGACCTTTATCCCACATGTATGTGAAGTGTACCTTATTCATATTAGTTCACTCATGACGGTTAGGTGACCTTTATCCCATCAAGAGATTCCTAATATGTCTAAGTGTTTCCACAAAAGGATGGCGTTAAACTTGTTTACCTTGTTTTATTAAAGGGATTTTAGGTTTTCTACATTCTAGTTTAGAAAACAAAGAGCTATACACCAACATGCATTTGGTGTGTAGTATGTTTATGAAAAAACCCATTTTCATGTACCTTTTAGTAACCAATTACTAGTTTTAACCATTCCATTGCTTTTAAATAAACCATTTTATCTAAGTCTAATAACCAATTATTAGTGTCATTTTGTTATGTTTTATTATAACCATTTTATAATGTATTATGCAAGTGTTATCTAGTGATGATCTTGTAGCAACCAAACATACAAACATTCACAAACATGCATAACAAAGTGTTCACAATCAAGAGCCATTTTGGTAGACATTTGTTTAGCCAATAAACAAATGTCACCTAAGGGGTTAAACCAAAATAAGAGATTTTTACCAAAATCTCCCACTTAATCTTGTAATCCTCAAATGCTTCATCTTGTAACTTTCTTCATGATCTTCATTTTCTCTTTACAAAATTATATCCTAATACAATCTTTCTAGAAAATGAAATAACAACCTATTCTATTTTACAAACCAAATAGAACAAATTACATGAATATTACAAGATTACATACAACTTATTACAAACCAAAATAACAAAATTATTACAAATCATATGAATGAATATTACAACCAATTCAACCAAACATTCAAACATATGGTCTAGGCTTGATTGTGAACAATAACATAACAACAAACTTGGCCAAACTTGAAGTCCCAAAACCCACTTTTGGGTCCAATAATTCGGCCAAGACCATAAACCCCACCAAAACTCAAGATTTTTACATTCTACATTCATGCATGTTAGTAGATTGTAAAACAAATGAGTTTTCTAGCCAAAAACAAGAAGCATATTAACAAGACTTTGGCTCTAGATACCATTGATGGATTTCAATACATAAACAAAGTTACAAAACCCATTTTGTTACATATAAATTTGTAGTGACCCGAACTTTTCCATGTTTATATATATTAATTGAGATTGATGTTTACATGATTAAATGTTTCCAACATGTTAAGAAATCAAACTTGTTAAGACTTGATTAATTGAAATAGGTTTCATATAGACAATTGACCACCCAAGTTGACCGGTGATTCACGAACGTTAAAACTTGTAAAAAAACTATATGATGACATATATATGGTTATATATATAGTTAACATGATATTATGATAAGTAAACATATCATTAATTATATTAACAATGAACTACATATGTAAAAACAAGACTACTAACTTAATGATTTTGAAACGAGACATATATGTAACGTTTATCGTTGTAACGACATTTAATGTATATATATCATATTAAGAGATATTCGTACATCATAATATCATGATAATATAATAATTTAAAATCTCTTTTGTTATTATAAACATTGGGTTAACAACATTTAACAAGATCGTTAACCTAAAGGTTTCAAAACAACACTTACATGTAACGACTAACGATGACTTAACGACTCAGTTAAAATGTATATACATGTAGTGTTTTAATATGTATTTATACACTTTTGAAAGACTTCAATACACTTATCAAAATACTTCTACTTAACAAAAATGCTTACAATTACATTCTCGTTCAGTTTCATCAACAATTCTACTCGTATGCACCCGTATTCGTACTCGTACAATACACAGCTTTTAGATGTATGTACTATTGGTATATACACTCCAATGATCAGCTCTTAGCAGCCCATGTGAGTCACCTAACACATGTGGGAACCATCATTTGGCAACTAGCATGAAATATCTCATAAGATTACAAAAATATGAGTAATCATTCATGACTTATTTACATGAAAACAAAATTACATATCCTTTATATCTAATCCATACACCAACGACCAAAAACACCTACAAACACTTTCATTCTTCAATTTTATTCATCTAATTGAACTCTCTCAAGTTCTATCTTCAAGTTCTAAGTGTTCTTCATAAATTCCAAAAGTTCTAGTTTCATAAAATCAAGAATACTTTCAAGTTTGCTAGCTCACTTCCAATCTTGTAAGGTGATCATCCAACCTCAAGAAATCTTTGTTTCTTACAGTAGGTTATCATTCTAATACAAGGTAATAATCATATTCAAACTTTGGTTCAATTTCTATAACTATAACAATCTTATTTCAAGTGATGATCTTACTTGAACTTGTTTTCGTGTCATGATTTTGCTTCAAGAACTTTGAGCCATCCAAGGATCCATTGAAGCTAGATCCATTTTTCTCTTTTCCAGTAGGTTTATCCAAGGAACTTAAGGTAGTAATGATGTTCATAACATCATTCTATTCATACATATAAAGCTATCTTATTCGAAGGTTTAAACTTGTAATCACTAGAACATAGTTTAGTTAATTCTAAACTTGTTCGCAAACAAAAGTTAATCCTTCTAACTTGACTTTTAAAATCAACTAAACACATGTTCTATATCTATATGATATTCTAACTTAATGATTTAAAACCTGGAAACACGAAAAACACCGTAAAACCGGATTTACGCCGTCGTAGTAACACCGCGGGCTGTTTTGGGTTAG
Organism: Rutidosis leptorrhynchoides; assembly: GCF_046630445.1. Lineage (NCBI taxonomy): Eukaryota > Viridiplantae > Streptophyta > Magnoliopsida > Asterales > Asteraceae > Rutidosis > Rutidosis leptorrhynchoides. The sequence continues at coordinate 210,618,609 of NC_092340.1, forward strand.
TTAATTAAAAACTATGATAAACTTTGATTTAAAAGTTGTTATTCTGAGAAAATGATTTTTATTATGAACATGAAACTATATCCAAAAATTATGGTTAAACTCAAAGTGGAAGTATGTTTTCTAAAATGGTCATCTAGACGTCGTTCTTTCGACTGAAATGACTACCTTTACAAAAACGACTTGTAACTTATTTTTCCGACTAGAAACCTATACTTTTTTTGTTTAGATTCATAAAATAGAGTTCAATATGAAACCATAGCAATTTGATTCACTCAAAACGGATTTAAAATGAAGAAGTTATGGGTAAAACAAGATTGGATAATTTTTCTCATTTTAGCTACGTGAAAATTGGTAACAAATCTATTCCAACCATAACTTAATCAACTTGTATTATATATTATGTAATCTTGAGATACCATAGACACATATACAATGTTTCGACCTATCATGTCGACACATCTATATATATTTCGGAACAACCATAGACACTCTATATGTGAATGTTGGAGTTAGCTATACAGGGTTGAGGTTGATTCCAAAATATATATAGTTTGAGTTGTGATCAATACTGAGATACGTATACACTGGGTCGTGGATTGATTCAAGATAATATTTATCGATTTATTTCTGTACATCTAACTGTGGACAACTAGTTGTAGGTTACTAACGAGGACAGCTGACTTAATAAACTTAAAACATCAAAATATATTAAAAGTGTTGTAAATATATTTTGAACATACTTTGATATATATGTATATATTGTTATAGGTTCGTGAATCAACCAGTGGCCAAGTCTTACTTCCCGACGAAGTAAAAATCTGTGAAAGTGAGTTATAGTCCCACTTTTAAAATCTAATATTTTTGGGATGAGAATACATGCAGGTTTTATAAATGATTTACAAAATAGACACAAGTACGTGAAACTACATTCTATGGTTGAATTATCGAAATCGAATATGCCCCTTTTTATTAAGTCTGGTAATCTAAGAATTAGGGAACAGACACCCTAATTGACGCGAATCCTAAAGATAGATCTATTGGGCCTAACAAACCCCATCCAAAGTACCGGATGCTTTAGTACTTCGAAATTTATATCATATCCGAAGGGTGTCCCGGAATGATGGGGATATTCTTATATATGCATCTTGTTATTGTCGGTTACCAGGTGTTCACCATATGAATGATTTTTATCTCTATGTATGGGATGTGTATTGAAATATGAAATCTTGTGGTCTATTGTTACGATTTGATATATATAGGTTAAACCTATAACTCACCAACATTTTTGTTGACGTTTTAAGCATGTTTATTCTCAGGTGATTATTAAGAGCTTCCGCTGTCGCATACTTAAATAAGGACAAGATTTGGAGTCCATGCTTGTATGATATTGTGTAAAAACTGCATTCAAGAAACTTATTTTGTTGTAACATATTTGTATTGTAAACCATTATGTAATGGTCGTGTGTAAACAGGATATTTTAGATTATCATTATTTGATAATCTACGTAAAGCTTTTTAATCCTTTATTGATGAAATAAAGGTTATGGTTTGTTTAAAAATGAATGCAGTCTTTGAAAAACGTCTCATATAGAGGTCAAAACCTCGCAACGAAATCAATTAATATGGAACGTTTTTAATCAATAAGAACGGGACATTTCAAAATTCGTGTGTATATGTATATATAAAGCGGAAGCAATTTTAAGTTCATGCATGTAAAGTTTAACCTTTTAAAGCATGAAATCCATTAAAGATCTAGTCTTGAAATATATGCTAAAATGTAAGTATAAGCTAGTAGGAGTTTATACCTTCTCCAAATGGAGGTGTAGAACAAAATGAAGATGATGATGAAGAAAGGCTAGTCTCTAACTTGAAACCTCAAGAGAATGATACCCACAAGCTATGTAATCAACACCACCTTTGGTTAGGATTTGCAAGACACCTAAAACACAAGCAAAATCAATGGAAGAACCCTCTTCCTTGCTCAAAACTTTCGGCCAAAAATGGGGAGGAAAAGGAGAGCTTTTTGCTAATTTGAAAAATGCAAGAGTAAGTGTGTCTTGGAGAATTCAAGCATGCAAGTATAGAAGTAATTGCTAGTTATTAAAACAAAATGGGGAGGAGCCTAGGAGACCACAAAACCGCCCCCATGCCTCCCCCATTTTATATCTTTTATTTTTTTTAAACTTGTTAAATAAAATCTCATGATACTTGCAAATATATATATATGTTAAAACATGTACACATTTTTATCTTTACAAACCATTTATAAAGATAAATAAATATGATTTGTACATGTATATTATATATATATATATACATAATTTTATAAGCCACTTTATAAAATTATAACAAACACATATAAGTTTAATGATTAAACTTGTACTTATAATCATCCAAATAATTATATCTTGCATTTTAACTTTAGAAAACCAATTTCTAAAGTATAGGTGCCAAGTATTTATTTATTAAAGTTCCATTTAATAAAATAAATACTAAAAGTATTGATAAGCTTGTTATTGGGTATGACCCGACTTGGATCATAACATGTAAGTCACATTAATTTATTATGTCTCTCGGGCATAAGAAAATCCTTCACTTAACGGGTAGGTACTACCCGAATTTAAACTTATAAAACGCTAATATGAAGAAAAAGCTTTTATAAATGAGTTCATATTATGCTACAAAATACTATTAACTACTCTTAATATTCTGTATGATTAACTTGTTCCATTTGACTATTTTGAAGGAAATGGCACCGACTACTTGACACACCGTGAATATGAATGAAGAGGAATTCCGTACTTTTCTAGCTTCAAACATAGCCGCATTACAGGCTGCGCTACATACCAACAATAACCTTGGATCTAGCAGTATAGGAAATCGTGTAGGATGCACCTACAAAGAATTCACTGCCTGCAAACCTTTGGAATTTGATGGAACCGAAGGACCGATCGGATTGAAACGGTGGACCGAGTAGGTCGAATCGGTGTTTGCCATAAGTAAGTGTACTGAAGAGGACAAAGTAAAGTACGCTACACATACCTTCATAGGTTCTACGTTAACATGGTGGAATACCTATCTAGAGCAAGTGGGACAAGACGATGCGTACGCACTACCATGGTCAGCATTCAAGCACTTGATGAACGAGAAGTACCGTCCCAGAACCGAGGTCAATAAGCTCAAGACAGAACTTAGAGGGTTACGAACCCAAGGATTTGATATTACCACGTACGAAAGACGATTCACAGAATTGTGCCTATTGTGTCCGGGAGCATTCGAAGATGAGGAAGAGAAGATCGACGCGTTTGTGAAAGGATTACTGGAAAGAATCCAAGAAGATATAAGTTCACACGAGCCCGCCTCCATACAACAGGCATGTAGAATGGCTCACAAACTAGTGAACCAGATTGAAGAAAGAATTAAAGAACAGACTGCAGAAGAGGCCAATGTGAAGCAAGTTAAAAGAAAGTGGGAGGAAAACGGTGATATGAATCACCAATACAACAACAACAGCAATTACAATAATAATCGCAACAATTATCCCAACAATCGCAACATCAATCGCAACTACAACAAACGGCCCAACAACAACAACAACAACAACAACAACCACAACAACAACAACAACAACAACAGCAACTACAACAATTATCCCAACAACAATAATAACCGCTACAACAACAACAATCAGAAGCAGCTATGCCAAAGGTGTGAAAAGTATCACTCGGGGTTCTGCACCAAATTTTGCAACAAGTGTAAAAGAAATGGTCATAGCGCGGCGAAGTGTGAGGTCTACGGACCAGGGGTTAATAGAACGAAAGGAACAAATGGTGTCAGAACGAGTAATGGCGGAGCAAGTAGTGTCGGAGCAAGTTATGCCAATGTAGTTTGTTATAAATGTGAAAAACCGGGCCACATTATTAGAAATTGCCCGAACCAGGAGAACACGAATGGACAAGGCTGCGGAAGAGTTTTCAATATTAATGCGGCAGAGGCACAGGAAGACCCGGAGCTTGTTACGGGTACGTTTCTTATTGACAATAAATCTGCTTACGTTTTATTTGATTCGGGTGCGGATAGAAGCTATATGAGTAGAGATTTTTGTACTAAATTAAGTCGTCCATTGACGCCTTTGGATAGTAAATTTTTACTCGAATTAGCAAATGGTAAATTAATTTCAGCAGATAATATATGTCGGAATCGAGAAATTAAACTGGTTAACGAATCATTTAAGATTGACTTGATACCAGTAGAGTTAGGGAGTTTTGATGTGATAATCGGTATGGACTGGTTGAAAGAAGTGAAAGCAGAGATCGTTTGTTACAAAAATGCAATTCGCATTATACGAGAAAAAGGAAAACCCTTAATGGTGTATGGAGAAAAGGGCAACACGAAGCTACATCTTATTAGTAATTTGAAGGCACAAAAACTAATAAGAAAAGGTTGCTATGCTGTTCTAGCACACGTCGAGAAAGTACAAACTGAAGAAAAGAGCATCAATGATGTTCCCGTCGCAAAAGAATTTCCCGATGTATTTTCGAAAGAATTACCGGGATTACCCCCACATCGATTCGTTGAATTTCAAATAGATCTTGTACCAGGAGCTGCACCAATAGCTCGTGCTCCTTGCAGACTCGCACCCAGCGAGACGAAAGAACTGCAAAGCCAATTACAAGAACTTTTAGAGCATGGTTTCATTCGACCAAGCACATCACCGTGGGGAGCTCCTGTTTTGTTTGTCAAGAAGAAAGATGGTACATTCAGGTTGTGTATCGACTACCGAGAGTTGAACAAACTTACCATCAAGAACCGCTACCCACTACCGAGAATCGACGACTTATTTGATCAACTACAAGGCTCGTCTGTTTATTCAAAGATTGACTTACGTTCCGGGTATCATCAAATGCGGGTGAAAGAAGATGATATTCCAAAGACTGCTTTCAGAACACGTTACGGTCATTACGAGTTTATGGTCATGCCATTTGGTTTAACTAATGCACCAGCTGTGTTCATGGACCTTATGAACCGAGTGTGTGGACCATACCTTGACAAGTTTGTCATTGTTTTCATTGATGACATAGTTATTTACTCAAAGAATGACCAAGAACACGGTGAACATTTGAGAAAGGTGTTAGAAGTATTGAGGAAGGAAGAATTATACGCTAAATTTTCAAAGTGTGCATTTTGGTTGGAAGAAGTTCAATTCCTCGGTCACATAGTGAACAAAAAAGGTATTAAGGTGGATCCGGCAAAGATAGAAACTGTTGAAAAGTGGGAAACCCCGAAAAGACTTTTCCAGAAGGTTCATCCAAGACTTTTCCAGAATAGCAAAACCCTTGACTGCATTAACGCATAAAGGGAAGAAATTTGAATGGAAGGATGAACAAGAGAAAGCGTTTCAGTTATTAAAGAAAAAGCTAACTACGGCACCTATATTGTCATTGCCTGAAGGGAATGATGATTTTGTGATTTATTGTGACGCATCAAAGCAAGGTCTCGGTTGTGTATTAATGCAACGAACGAAGGTGATTGCTTATGCGTCTAGACAATTGAAGATTCACGAGCAAAATTATACGACGCATGATTTGGAATTAGGCGCGGTTCTTTTGCATTAAAGACTTGGAGGCACTACTTATATGGGGTCAAAAGTATTATATATACCGACCACAAAAGTCTTCAACACATATTTAATCAGAAACAACTGAATATGAGGCAGTGTAGGTGGATTGAATTGTTGAATGATTACGACTTTGAGATTCGTTACCACCCGGGGAAGGCAAATGTGGTAGCCGATGCCTTGAGCAGGAAGGACAGAGAACCCATTCGAGTAAAATCTATGAATATAATGATTCATAATAACCTTACTACTCAAATAAAGGAGGCGCAACAAGGAGTTTTAAAAGAAGGAAATTTAAAGGATGAAATACCCAAAGGATCGGAGCAGCATCTTAATATTCGGGAAGACGGAACCCGGTATAGGGCTGAAAGGATTTGGGTACCAAAATTTGGAGATATGAGAGAAATGGTACTTAGAGAATCTCATAAAACCATATACTCGATACATCCTGGAACGGGGAAGACGTACAAGGATCTCAAGAAACATTTTTGGTGGCCGGGTATGAAAGCCGATGTTGCTAAATACGTAGGAGAATGTTTGACGTGTTCTAAGGTCAAAGCTGAGCATCAGAAACCATCAGGTCTACTTCAACAACCCGAAATCCCAGAATGGAAATGGGAAAACATTACCATGGATTTTATCACTAAATTGCCAAGGACTGCAAGTGGTTTTGATACTATTTGGGTAATAGTTGATCGTCTCACCAAATCAGCACACTTCCTGCCAATAAGAGAAGACGACAAGATGGAGAAGTTAGCACGACTGTATTTGAAGGAAGTCGTCTCCAGACATGGAATACCAATCTCTATTATCTCTGATAGGGATGGCAGATTTATTTCAAGATTCTGGCAGACATTACAGCAAGCATTAGGAACTCGTCTAGACATGAGTACTGCCTATCATCCACAAACTGATGGGCAGAGCGAAAGGACGATACAAACGCTTGAAGACATGCTACGAGCATGTGTTATTGATTTCGGAAACAGGTGGGATCGACATCTACCGTTAGCAGAATTTTCCTACAACAACAGCTACCATTCAAGCATTAAGATGGCGCCGTTTGAAGCACTTTATGATAGAAAGTGCAGGTCTCCGATTTGTTGGAGTGAAGTGGGGGATAGACAGATTACGGGTCCGGAGATTATACAAGAAACTACCGAGAAGATCATCCAAATTCAACAACGGTTGAAAACCGCCCAAAGTCGACAAAAGAGCTACGCTGACATTAAAAGAAAAGATATAGAATTTGAAATTGGAGAGATGGTCATGTTTAAAGTTTCACCTTGGAAAGGCGTTGTTCGATTTGGTAAACGAGGGAAATTAAATCCAAGGTATATTGGACCATTCAAGATTATTGATCGTGTCGGACCAGTAGCTTACCGACTTGAGTTACCTCAACAACTCGCGGCTGTACATAACACTTTCCACGTCTCGAATTTGAAGAAATGTTTTGCTAAAGAAGATCTCACTATTCCGTTAGATGAAATCCAAATCAACGAAAAACTCCAATTCATCGAAGAACCCGTCGAAATAATGGATCGTGAGGTTAAAAGACTTAAGCAAAACAAGATACCAATTGTTAAGGTTCGATGGAATGCTCGTAGAGGACCCGAGTTCATCTGGGAGCTTGAAGATTAGATGAAGAAGAAATACCCTGAAATGTCCCGTTCTTATTGATTAAAAACGTTCCATATTAATTGATTTCGTTGCGAGGTTTTGACCTCTATATGAGACGTTTTTCAAAGACTGCATTCATTTTAAAACAAACCATAACCTTTATTTCATCAATAAAGGTTTAAAAAGCTTTACGTAGATTATCAAATAATGATAATCTAAAATATCATGTCTACACACGACCATTACATAATGGTTTACAATACAAATATGTTACAACAAAATAAGTTTCTTGAATGCAGTTTTTACACAATATCATACAAGCATGGACTCCAAATCTCGTCCTTATTTAAGTATGCGACAGCGGAAGCTCTTAATAATCACCTGAGAATAAACATGCTTAAAACGTCAACAAAAATGTTGGTGAGTTATAGGTTTAGCCTATATATATCAAATCATAATAATAGACCACAAGATTTCATATTTCAATACACATCCCATACATAGAGATAAAAATCATTCATATGGTGAACACCTGGTAACCGACAATAACAAGATGCATATATAAGAATATCCCCATCATTCCGGGACACCCTTCGGATATGATATAAATTTCGAAGTACTAAAGCATCCGGTACTTTGGATGGGGTTTGTTAGGCCCAATAGATCTATCTTTAGGATTCGCGTCAATTAGGGTGTCTGTTCCCTAATTCTTAGATTACCAGACTTAATAAAAAGGGGCATATTCGATTTCGATAATTCAACCATAGAATGTAGTTTCACGTACTTGTGTCTATTTTGTAAATCATTTATAAAACCTGCATGTATTCTCATCCCAAAAATATTAGATTTTAAAAGTGGGACTATAACTCACTTTCACATATTTTTACTTCGTCGGGAAGTAAGACTTGGCCACTGGTTGATTCACGAACCTATAACAATATATACATATATATCAAAGTATGTTCAAAATATATTTACAACACTTTTAATATATTTTGATGTTTTAAGTTTATTAAGTCAGCTGTCCTCGTTAGTAACATACAACTAGTTGTCCACAGTTAGATGTACAGAAATAAATCGATAAATATTATCTTGAATCAATCCACGACCCAGTGTATACGTATCTCAGTATTGATCACAACTCAAACTATATATATTTTGGAATCAACCTCAACCCTGTATAGCTAACTCCAACATTCACATATAGAGTGTCTATGGTTGTTCCGAAATATATATAGATGTGTCGACATGATAGGTCGAAACATTGTATACGTGTCTATGGTATCTCAAGATTACATAATATATAATACAAGTTGATTAAGTTATGGTTGGAATAGATTTGTTACCAATTTTCACGTAGCTAAAATGAGAAAAATTATCCAATCTTGTTTAACCCATAACTTCTTCATTTTAAATCCGTTTTGAGTGAATCAAATTGCTATAGTTTCATATTGAACTCTATTTTATGAATCTAAACAAAAAAAAGTATAGGTTTCTAGTCGGAAAAATAAGTTACAAGTCGTTTTTGTAAAGGTAGTCATTTCAGTCGAAAGAACGACGTCTAGATGACCATTTTAGAAAACATACTTCCACTTTGAGTTTAACCATAATTTTTGGATATAGTTTCATGTTCATAATAAAAATCATTTTCTCAGAATAACAACTTTTAAATCAAAGTTTATCATAGTTTTTAATTAACTAACCCAAAACAGCCCGCGGTGTTACTACGACGGAGTAAATCCGGTTTTACGGTGTTTTTCGTGTTTCCAGGTTTTAAATCATTAAGTTAGCATATCATATAGATATAGAACATGTGTTTAGTTGATTTTAAAAGTCAAGTTAGAAGGATTAACTTTTGTTTGCGAACAAGTTTAGAATTAACTAAACTATGTTCTAGTGATTACAAGTTTAAACCTTCGAATAAGATAGCTTTATATGTATGAATCGAATGATGTTATGAACATCATTACTACCTTAAGTTCCTTGGATGAACCTACTGGAAAAGAGAAAAATGGATCTAGCTTCAATGGATCCTTGGATGGCTCAAAGTTCTTGAAGCAAAATCATGACACGAAAACAAGTTCAAGTAAGATCATCACTTGAAATAAGATTGTTATAGTTATAGAAATTGAACCAAAGTTTGAATATGATTATTACCTTGTATTAGAATGATAACCTACTGTAAGAAACAAAGATTTCTTGAGGTTGGATGATCACCTTACAAGATTGGAAGTGAGCTAGCAAACTTGAAAGTATTCTTGATTTTATGAAACTAGAACTTTTGGAATTTATGAAGAACACTTAGAACTTGAAGATAGAACTTGAGAGAGTTCAATTAGATGAAGAAAATTGAAGAATGAAAGTGTTTGTAGGTGTTTTTGGTCGTTGGTGTATGGATTGGATATAAAGGATATGTAATTTTGTTTTCATGTAAATAAGTCATGAATGATTACTCATATTTTTGTAATCTTATGAGATATTTCATGCTAGTTGCCAAATGATGGTTCCCACATGTGTTAGGTGACTCACATGGGCTGCTAAGAGCTGATCATTGGAGTGTATATACCAATAGTACATACATCTAAAAGCTGTGTATTGTACGAGTACGAATACGGGTGCATACGAGTAGAATTGTTGATGAAACTGAACGAGAATGTAATTGTAAGCATTTTTGTTAAGTAGAAGTATTTTGATAAGTGTATTGAAGTCTTTCAAAAGTGTATAAATACATATTAAAACACTACATGTATATACATTTTAACTGAGTCGTTAAGTCATCGTTAGTCGTTACATGTAAGTGTTGTTTTGAAACCTTTAGGTTAACGATCTTGTTAAATGTTGTTAACCCAATGTTTATAATATCAAAAGAGATTTTAAATTATTATATTATCATGATATTATGATGTACGAATATCTCTTAATATGATATATATACATTAAATGTCGTTACAACGATAAACGTTACATATATGTCTCGTTTCAAAATCATTAAGTTAGTAGTCTTGTTTTTACATATGTAGTTCATTGTTAATATAATTAATGATATGTTTACTTATCATAATATCATGTTAAGTATATATATAACCATATATATGTCATCATATAGTTTTTTTTTACAAGTTTTAACGTTCGTGAATCACCGGTCAACTTGGGTGGTCAATTGTCTATATGAAACCTATTTCAATTAATCAAGTCTTAACAAGTTTGATTGCTTAACATGTTGGAAACATTTAATCATGTAAATATCAATCTCAATTAATATATATAAACATGGAAAAGTTCGGGTCACTACAGTACCTACCCGTTAAATAAATTTCGTCCCGAAATTTTAAGCTGTTGAAGGTGTTGACGAATCTTCTGGAAATAGATGCGGGTATTTCTTCTTCATCTGATCTTCACGCTCCCAGGTGAACTCGGGTCCTCTACGAGCATTCCATCGAACCTTAACAATTGGTATCTTGTTTTGCTTAAGTCTTTTAACCTCACGATCCATTATTTCGACGGGTTCTTCGATGAATTGAAGTTTTTCGTTGATTTGGATTTCATCTAACGGAATAGTGAGATCTTCTTTAGCAAAACATTTCTTTAAATTCGAGACGTGGAAAGTGTTATGTACAGCCGCGAGTTGTTGAGGTAACTCTAGTCGGTAAGCTACTGGTCCGACACGATCAATAATCTTGAATGGTCCAATATACCTTGGATTTAATTTCCCTCGTTTACCAAATCGAACAACGCCTTTCCAAGGTGCAACTTTAAGCATGACCATCTCTCCAATTTCAAATTCTATATCTTTTCTTTTAATGTCAGCGTAGCTCTTTTGTCGACTTTGGGCGGTTTTCAACCGTTGTTGAATATGGATGATCTTCTCGGTAGTTTCTTGTATAATCTCCGGACCTGTAATCTGTCTATCCCCCACCTCACTCCAACAAATCGGAGACCTGCACTTTCTACCATAAAGTGCTTCAAACGGCGCCATCTCAATGCTTGAATGGTAGCTGTTGTTGTAGGAAAATTCTGCTAACGGTAGATGTCGATCCCAACTGTTTCCGAAATCAATAACACATGCTCGTAGCATGTCTTCAAGCGTTTGTATCGTCCTTTCGCTCTGCCCATCAGTTTGTGGATGATAGGCAGTACTCATGTCTAGACGAGTTCCTAATGCTTGCTGTAATGTCTGCCAGAATCTTGAAATAAATCTGCCATCCCTATCAGAGATAATAGAGATTGGTATTCCATGTCTGGAGACGACTTCCTTCAAATACAGTCGTGCTAACTTCTCCATCTTGTCATCTTCTCTTATTGGTAGGAAGTGTGCTGATTTGGTGAGACGATCAACTATTACCCAAATAGTATCAAAACCACTTGCAGTCCTTGGCAATTTAGTGATGAAATCCATGGTAATGTTTTCCCATTTCCATTCCGGAATTTCGGGTTGTTGAAGTAGACCTGATGGTTTCTGATGCTCAGCTTTGACCTTAGAACACGTCAAACATTCTCCTACGTATTTAGCAACATCGGCTTTCATACCCGGCCACCAAAAATGTTTCTTGAGATCCTTGTACATCTTCCCCGTTCCAGGATGTATTGAGTATCTGGTTTTATGAGCTTCTCTAAGTACCATTTCTCTCATATCTCCAAATTTTGGTACCCAAATCCTTTCAGCCCTATACCGGGTTCCGTCTTCCCGAATATTAAGATGCTTCTCCGATCCTTTGGGTATTTCATCCTTTAAATTTCCCTCTTTTAAAACTCCTTGTTGCGCCTCCTTTATTTGAGTAGTAATGTTATTATGAATCATTATATTCATAGATTTTACTCGAATGGGTTCTCTATCCTTCCTGCTCAAGGCATCGGCTACCACATTTGCCTTCCCCGGGTGGTAACGAATCTCAAAATCGTAATCATTCAATAATTCAATCCACCTACGCTGCCTCATATTCAGTTGTTTCTGATTAAATATGTGTTGAAGACTTTTGTGGTCGGTATATATAATACTTTTGACCCCATATAAGTAGTGCCTCCAAGTCTTTAATGCAAAAACAACCGCGCCTAATTCCAAATCATGCGTCGTATAATTTTGTTCGTGAATCTTCAATTGTCTAGACGCATAAGCAATCACCTTCGTTCGTTGCATTAATACACAACCGAGACCTTGCTTTGATGCATCACAATAAATCACAAAATCATCATTCCCTTCAGGCAATGACAATATAGGTGCCGTAGTTAGCTTTTTCTTCAATAACTGAAACGCTTTCTCTTGTTCATCATTCCATTCAAATTTCTTCCCTTTATGCGTTAATGCAGTCAAGGGTTTTGCTATTCTGGAAAAGTCTTGGATGAACCTTCTGTAGTAACCAGCTAGTCCTAAAAACTGGCGTATGTGTTTCGGAGTTTTCGGGGTTTCCCACTTTTCAACAGTTTCTATCTTTGCCGGATCCACCTTAATACCTTCTTTGTTCACTATGTGACCGAGGAATTGAACTTCTTCCAACCAAAATGCACACTTTGAAAACTTAGCGTACAATTCTTCCTTCCTCAATACTTCTAACACCTTTCTCAAATGTTCACCGTGTTCTTGGTCATTCTTTGAGTAAATAAGTATGTCATCAATGAAAACAATGACAAACTTGTCAAGGTATGGTCCACACACTCGGTTCATAAGGTCCATGAACACAGCTGGTGCATTAGTTAAACCAAACGGCATGACCATAAACTCGTAATGACCGTAACGTGTTCTGAAAGCAGTCTTTGGAATATCATCTTCTTTCACCCGCATTTGATGATACCCGGAACGTAAGTCAATCTTTGAATAAACAGACGAGCCTTGTAGTTGATCAAATAAGTCGTCGATTCTCGGTAGTGGGTAGCGGTTCTTGATGGTAAGTTTGTTCAACTCTCGGTAGTCGATACACAACCTGAATGTACCATCTTTCTTCTTGACAAACAAAACAGGAGCTCCCCACGGTGATGTGCTTGGTCGAATGAAACCACGCTCTAAAAGTTCTTGTAATTGGCTTTGCAGTTCTTTCATCTCGCTGGGTGCGAGTCTGTAAGGAGCACGAGCTATTGGTGCAGCTCCTGGTACAAGATCTATTTGAAATTCAACGGATCGATGTGGGGGTAATCCCGGTAATTCTTTCGGAAATACATCGGGAAATTCTTTTGCAATGGGAACATCATTGATGCTCTTTTCTTCAGTTTGTACTTTCTCGACGTGTGCTAGAACAGCATAGCAACCTTTTCTTATTAGTTTTTGTGCCTTCAAATTACTAATAAGATGTAGCTTCGTGTTGCCCTTTTCTCCGTACACCATTAAGGGTTTTCCTTTTTCTCGTATAATGCGAATTGCATTTTTGTAACAAACGATCTCCACTTTCACTTCTTTCAACCAGTCCATACCGATTATCACATCAAAACTCCCTAACTCTACTGGTATCAAATCAATCTTAAATGTTTCGCTAACCAGTTTAATTTCTCGATTCCGACATATATTATCTGCTGAAATTAATTTACCATTTGCTAATTCGAGTAAAAATTTACTATCCAAAGGCGTCAATGGACAACTTAATTTAGCACAAAAATCTCTACTCATATAGCTTCTATCCGCACCCGAATCAAATAAAACGTAAGCAGATTTATTGTCAATAAGAAACGTACCCGTAACAAGCTCCGGGTCTTCCTGTGCCTCTACCGCATTAATATTGAAAACTCTTCCACGGCCTTGTCCATTCGTGTTCTCCTGGTTCGGGCAATTTCTAATAATGTGGCCTGGTTTTCCACATTTATAACAAACTACATTGGCATAACTTGCTCCGACACTACTTGCTCCGCCATTACTCGTTCCGACACCATTTGTTCCTTTCGTTCTATTAACCCCTGGTCCGTAGACCTCACACTTCGCCGCGCTATGACCATTTCTTTTACACTTGTTGCAAAATTTGGTGCAGAACCCCGAGTGATTCTTTTCACACCTTTGGCATAGCTGCTTCTGATTGTTGTTGTTGTTGCGGTTATTATTGTTGTTGGGATGATTGTTGTAGTTGCTGTTGTTGTTGTTGTTGTTGTTGTTGTTGTTGTTGGGCCGTTTGTTGTAGTTGCGATTGATGTTGCGATTGTTGGGATAATTGTTGCGATTATTGTTGTAATTGCTGTTGTTGTTGTATTGGTGATTCTTATCACCGTTTTCCTCCCACTTTCTTTTGACTTGCTTCACATTGGCCTCTTCAGCAGTCTGTTCTTTAATTCTTTCTTCAATCTGGTTCACTAGTTTGTGAGCCATTCTACATGCCTGTTGTATGGAGGCGGGCTCGTGTGAACTTATATCTTCTTGGATTCTTTCCGGTAATCCTTTCACAAACGCGTCGATCTTCTCTTCCTCATCTTCGAATGCTCCCGGACACAATAGGCACAATTCTGTGAATCGTCTTTCGTACGTGGTAATATCAAATCCTTGGGTTCGTAACCCTCTAAGTTCTGTCTTGAGCTTATTGACCTCGGTTCTGGGACGGTACTTCTCGTTCATCAAGTGCTTGAATGCTGACCACGGTAGTGCGTACGCATCATCTTGTCCCACTTGCTCTAGATAGGTATTCCACCATGTTAACGCAGAACCTGTGAAGGTATGCGTAGCGTACTTCACTTTGTCCTCTTCAGTACACTTACTTATGGCAAACACCGATTCAACCTTCTCGGTCCACCGTTTCAATCCGATCGGTCCTTCGGTTCCATCAAATTCCAAAGGTTTGCAGGCAGTGAATTCTTTGTAGGTGCATCCTACACGATTTCCTGTACTGCTAGATCCAAGGTTATTGTTGGTATGTAGCGCAGCCTGTACTGCGGCTATGTTTGAAGCTAGAAAAGTACGGAATTCCTCTTCATTCATATTCACGGTGTGTCGAGTAGTCGGTGCCATTTCCTTCAAAATAGTTAAATGGAACAAGTTAATCATACAGAATATTAAGAGTAGTTAATAGTATTTTGTAGCATAATATGAACTCATTTATAAAAGCTTTTTCTTCATATTAGCGTTTTATAAGTTTAAATTCGGGTAGTACCTACCCGTTAAGTTCATACTTAGTAGCTAATATACAATTCAACTACTACAATTCTATATGAAAAACTGATTGTAATAATATTTCGCGTTAAACTTTTATACAATATTTTACAAACTTACAATACCGCTTATTTTACATAAAGCATGAAATATAGCACACAATAACTTTGATACAAGATAGTTGTGAAGACAATTCTAGCTAGTACACAAGTCGTTCGGCAAAGGCAATAAAGACACGTAATTCATACGTCCAGAAACAAGTCATGCATTCTGGTTTTACTAGGACTACTTCCCATCCTTGGTCTTGTGCAACATAACCGTTATGGCCGTTGATAAGACAGCGTGTTGTAACATCATCAAAGGGACGAGGGTTACGTAATGTCCAACAGTCCCGTAATAATCTAAAAACCTCATTTCTTACCCCAATTACCGACTCCGTCACTTGTGGAAACGTTTTGTTTAATAGTTGTAGCCCGATGTTCTTGTTCTCACTTTGGTGAGAAGCGAACATTACTAATCCGTAAACATAACATGCTTCTTTATGTTGCATGTTAGCCGCTTTTTCTAAATCACGAAGTCCAATATTCGGATATATTGAGTCAAAATAATTTCTTAACCCGTTGCGTAAAATAGCATTTGGGTTTCCCGCAATATATGCGTCAAAGTAAACACATCGTAACTTATGGGTTTCCCAATGTGATATCCCCCATCTTTCAAACGAAAGTCTCTTATAAACCAAGACATTCTTGGAACGTTCTTCGAATGTCTTACAAACTGATCTCGCCTTAAATAGTTGTGCCGAAGAATTCTGGCCGACTCTAGACAAGATTTCATCAATCATGTCTCCGGGTAGGTCTCTTAAAATATTGGGTTGTCTATCCATTTTGTGTTTTTAAACTGTAAAATAGACAAGAGTTAGTTTCATAAAAAAATACTTATTAATACAAGCAATTTTTACATATATCATAAAGCATAAGAACACTATATTACATATATTACACCACACGAATACAACTATCTTATTCCGACTCGCTCGTTTCTTCTTCTTCAGTTTTGGTTCGTTTTGCCAAGTTTCTAGGGATATATGATGTTCCCCTAATACGAGCCGTCGTTGTCCACATTGGTTTAGAAAAACCTGGTGGTTTAGAGGTTCCCGGGTCATTGTTACAACTTAAGGACTTCGGGGGTTGACGATACATATAAAGTTCATCGGGGTTGGAATTAGATTTCTCTATTTTTATGCCCTTTCCCTTATTATTTTCTTTTGCCTTTTTAAATTCAGTTGGGGTAATTTCTATAACATCATCGGAATTCTCGTCGGAATCCGATTCATCGAAGAATTGGTAATCCTCCCAATATTTTGCTTCCTTGGCGGAAACACCATTGACCATAATTAACTTTGGTCGGTTGGTTGAGGATTTTCTTTTACTTAACCGTTTTATTATTTCCCCCACCGGTTCTATTTCTTCATCCGGTTCCGATTCTTCTTCCGGTTCCGATTCTTCTTCCGGTTCCGACTCTTCTTCCGGTTCCTCTTCGGGAACTTGTGAATCAGTCCACAAATCATTCCAATTTACATTTGACTCTTCATTATTATTAGGTGAGTCAATGGGACTTGTTCTAGAGGTAGACATCTATCACATAATATCAAACACGTTAAGAGATTAATATATCACATAATATTCATATGTTAAAAATATATAGTTTCCAACAAAAATGTTAAGCAATCATTTTTAAAGAAAACACGGTCGAAGTCCAGACTCACTAATGCATCCTAACAAACTCGATAAGACACACTAATGCAAATTTTCTGGTTCTCTAAGACCAACGCTCTGATACCAACTGAAATGTCCCGTTCTTATTGATTAAAAACGTTCCATATTAATTGATTTCGTTGCGAGGTTTTGACCTCTATATGAGACGTTTTTCAAAGACTGCATTCATTTTAAAACAAACCATAACCTTTATTTCATCAATAAAGGTTTAAAAAGCTTTACGTAGGTTATCAAATAATGATAATCTAAAATATCATGTCTACACACGACCATTACATAATGGTTTACAATACAAATATGTTACAACAAAATAAGTTTCTTGAATGCAGTTTTTACACAATATCATACAAGCATGGACTCCAAATCTCGTCCTTATTTAAGTATGCGACAGCGGAAGCTCTTAATAATCACCTGAGAATAAACATGCTTAAAACGTCAACAAAAATGTTGGTGAGTTATAGGTTTAGCCTATATATATCAAATCATAATAATAGACCACAAGATTTCATATTTCAATACACATCCCATACATAGAGATAAAAATCATTCATATGGTGAACACCTGGTAACCGACAATAACAAGATGCATATATAAGAATATCCCCATCATTCCGGGACACCCTTCGGATATGATATAAATTTCGAAGTACTAAAGCATCCGGTACTTTGGATGGGGTTTGTTAGGCCCAATAGATCTATCTTTAGGATTCGCGTCAATTAGGGTGTCTGTTCCCTAATTCTTAGATTACCAGACTTAATAAAAAGGGGCATATTCGATTTCGATAATTCAACCATAGAATGTAGTTTCACGTACTTGTGTCTATTTTGTAAATCATTTATAAAACCTGCATGTATTCTCATCCCAAAAATATTAGATTTTAAAAGTGGGACTATAACTCACTTTCACAGATTTTTACTTCGTCGGGAAGTAAGACTTGGCCACTGGTTGATTCACGAACCTATAACAATATATACATATATATCAAAGTATGTTCAAAATATATTTACAACACTTTTAATATATTTTGATGTTTTAAGTTTATTAAGTCAGCTGTCCTCGTTAGTAACATACAACTAGTTGTCCACAGTTAGATGTACAGAAATAAATCGATAAATATTATCTTGAATCAATCCACGACCCAGTGTATACGTATCTCAGTATTGATCACAACTCAAACTATATATATTTTGGAATCAACCTCAACCCTGTATAGCTAACTCCAACATTCACATATAGAGTGCCTATGGTCGTTCCGAAATATATATAGATGTGTCGACATGATAGGTCGAAACATTGTATACGTGTCTATGGTATCTCAAGATTACATAATATATAATACAAGTTGATTAAGTTATGGTTGGAATAGATTTGTTACCAATTTTCACGTAGCTAAAATGAGAAAAATTATCCAATCTTGTTTTACCCATAACTTCTTCATTTTAAATCCGTTTTGAGTGAATCAAATTGCTATAGTTTCATATTGAACTCTATTTTATGAATCTAAACAAAAAAAAGTATAGGTTTCTAGTCGGAAAAATAAGTTACAAGTCGTTTTTGTAAAGGTAGTCATTTCAGTCGAAAGAACGACGTCTAGATGACCATTTTAGAAAACATACTTCCACTTTGAGTTTAACCATAATTTTTGGATATAGTTTCATGTTCATAATAAAAATCATTTTCTCAGAATAACAACTTTTAAATCAAAGTTTATCATAGTTTTTAATTAACTAACCCAAAACAGCCCGCGGTGTTACTACGACGGAGTAAATCCGGTTTTACGGTGTTTTTCGTGTTTCCAGGTTTTAAATCATTAAGTTAGCATATCATATAGATATAGAACATGTGTTTAGTTGATTTTAAAAGTCAAGTTAGAAGGATTAACTTTTGTTTGCGAACAAGTTTAGAATTAACTAAACTATGTTCTAGTGATTACAAGTTTAAACCTTCGAATAAGATAGCTTTATATGTATGAATCGAATGATGTTATGAACATCATTACTACCTTAAGTTCCTTGGATGAACCTACTGGAAAAGAGAAAAATGGATCTAGCTTCATTGGATCCTTGGATGGCTCAAAGTTCTTGAAGCAAAATCATGACACGAAAACAAGTTCAAGTAAGATCATCACTTGAAATAAGATTGTTATAGTTATAGAAATTGAACCAAAGTTTGAATATGATTATTACCTTGTATTAGAATGATAACCTACTGTAAGAAACAAAGATTTCTTGAGGTTGGATGATCACCTTACAAGATTGGAAGTGAGCTAGCAAACTTGAAAGTATTCTTGATTTTATGAAACTAGAACTTTTGGAATTTATGAAGAACACTTAGAACTTGAAGATAGAACTTGAGAGAGTTCAATTAGATGAAGAAAATTGAAGAATGAAAGTGTTTGTAGGTGTTTTTGGTCGTTGGTGTATGGATTGGATATAAAGGATATGTAATTTTGTTTTCATGTAAATAAGTCATGAATGATTACTCATATTTTTGTAATCTTATGAGATATTTCATGCTAGTTGCCAAATGATGGTTCCCACATGTGTTAGGTGACTCACATGGGCTGCTAAGAGCTGATCATTGGAGTGTATATACCAATAGTACATACATCTAAAAGCTGTGTATTGTACGAGTACGAATACGGGTGCATACGAGTAGAATTGTTGATGAAACTGAACGAGAATGTAATTGTAAGCATTTTTGTTAAGTAGAAGTATTTTGATAAGTGTATTGAAGTCTTTCAAAAGTGTATAAATACATATTAAAACACTACATGTATATACATTTTAACTGAGTCGTTAAGTCATCGTTAGTCGTTACATGTAAGTGTTGTTTTGAAACCTTTAGGTTAACGATCTTGTTAAATGTTGTTAACCCAATGTTTATAATATCAAAAGAGATTTTAAATTATTATATTATCATGATATTATGATGTACGAATATCTCTTAATATGATATATATACATTAAATGTCGTTACAACGATAAACGTTACATATATGTCTCGTTTCAAAATCATTAAGTTAGTAGTCTTGTTTTTACATATGTAGTTCATTGTTAATATAATTAATGATATGTTTACTTATCATAATATCATGTTAACTATATATATAACCATATATATGTCATCATATAGTTTTTTTTTACAAGTTTTAACGTTCGTGAATCACCGGTCAACTTGGGTGGTCAATTGTCTATATGAAACCTATTTCAATTAATCAAGTCTTAACAAGTTTGATTGCTTAACATGTTGGAAACATTTAATCATGTAAATATCAATCTCAATTAATATATATAAACATGGAAAAGTTCGGGTCACTACATACCCTCATCTATTTCCAGAAGATTCGTCAACACCTTCAACGGCTTAAAATTTCGGGACGAAATTTATTTAACGGGTAGGTACTGTAGTGACCCGAACTTTTCCATGTTTATATATATTAATTGAGATTGATATTTACATGATTAAATGTTTCCAACATGTTAAGCAATCAAACTTGTTAAGACTTGATTAATTGAAATATGTTTCATATAGACAATTGACCACCCAAGTTGACCGGCGATTCACGAATGTTAAAACTTGTAAAAACGACATGACGATATATATATGGATATACTTATGGTTAACATGAGATTATGATAAGTAAGTATCTCCATAAGTATATTAACAATGATTTATATACATATAAACAAGACTACTAACTTAAGGATTTCGAAACGAGACATATATGTAACGATTATCGTTGTAACGACATTTAAATGTATATATATCATATTAAGATATATTAATATATCATAATATCATGATAATATAATAATTTAACATCTCATTAGATATAATAAACAATGGGTTAACAACATTAATTGAGATCGTTAACTTAAAGGTTTCAAAACAACACTTACATGTAACGACTAACGATGACTTAACGACTCAGTTAAAATGTATATACATGTAGTGTATTTAGATGTATTAAAATACTTTTGGAAGACTTCAAGACATATATCAAAACACTCATACTTAACGAAAATGGTTACAGTTACTTTCCCATTCTTTTCTTTCATCAAGAATTCTAGTCGTATTCTTACCCGTATTATACACAGCTTCAAAACGTACTTACTATGGGTATATACCAATAGGAACTAGCATGGGATTCCACTCTTGATTATGTCATGTATGACTAATCAATTTTAACTTCTACCATGAGCTAGTCAACTAACTAGAACTCCTTTTAACCCCACTCACCACTCACCAATTACCACTCATCATTCACTCCATTTCACTTCCAATTCTCTTTCTAATTCTCTCTCAACACACACACACTATTATGAACGTATTTTTCCAGTAGTTAATCATCATCTTCATCAAAAATCACTTCAAGAATCAAGCTATAATCTGAAATGTCCCGTTCTTATTGATTAAAAACGTTCCATATTAATTGATTTCGTTGTGAGGTTTTGACCTCTATATGAGACGTTTTTCAAAGACTGCATTCATTTTAAAACAAACCATTACCTTTATTTCATCAATAAAGGTTTAAAAAGCTTTACGTAGATTATCAAATAATGATAATCTAAAATATCCTGTTTACACACGACCATTACATAATGGTTTACAATACAAATATGTTACAACAAAATAAGTTCCTTGAATGCAGTTTTTACACAATATTATACAAGCATGGACTCCAAATCTCGTCCTTATTTAAGTATGCGACAGCGGAAGCTCTTAATAATCACCTGAGAATAAACATGCTTAAAACGTCAACAAAAATGTTGGTGAGTTATAGGTTTAACCTATATATATCAAATCATAATAATAGACCACAAGATTTCATATTTCAATACACATCCCATACATAGAGATAAAAATCATTCATATGGTGAACACCTGGTAACCGACATTAACAAGATGCATATATAAGAATATCCCCATCATTCTGGGACACCCTTCGGATATGATAAAAATTTCGAAGTACTAAAGCATCTGGTACTTTGGATGGGGTTTGTTAGGCCCAATAGATCTATCTTTAGGATTCGCGTCAATTAGGGTGTCTGTTCCCTAATTCTTAGATTACCAGACTTAATAAAAAGGGGCATATTCGATTTCGATAATTCAACCATAGAATGTAGTTTCACGTACTTGTGTCTATTTTGTAAATCATTTATAAAACCTGCATGTATTCTCATCCCAAAAATATTAGATTTTAAAAGTGGGACTATAACTCACTTTCACAGATTTTTACTTCGTCGGGAAGTAAGACTTGGCCACTGGTTGATTCACGAACCTATAACAATATATACATATATATCAAAGTATGTTCAAAATATATTTACAACACTTTTAATATATTTTGATGTTTTAAGTTTATTAAGTCAGCTGTACTCGTTAGTAACCTACAACTAGTTGTCCACAGTTAGATGTACAGAAATAAATCGATAAATATTATCTTGAATCAATCCACGACCCAGTGTATACGTATCTCAGTATTGATCACAACTCAAACTATATATATTTTGGAATCAACCTCAACCCTGTATAGCTAACTCCAACATTCACATATAGAGTGTCTATGGTTGTTCCGAAATATATATAGATGTGTCGGCATGATAGGTTGAAACATTGTATACATGTCTATGGTATCTCAAGATTACATAATATACAATACAAGTTGATTAAGTTATGGTTGGAATAGATTTGTTACCAATTTTCACGTAGCTAAAATGAGAAAAATTATCCAATCTTGTTTTACCCATAACTTCTTCATTTTAAATCCGTTTTGAGTGAATCAAATTGCTATGGTTTCATATTGAACTCTATTTTATGAATCTAAACAGAAAAAGTATAGGTTTATAGTCGGAAAAATAAGTTACAAGTCGTTTTTGTAAAGGTAGTCATTTCAGTCGAAAGAACGACGTCTAGATGACCATTTTAGAAAACATACTTCCACTTTGAGTTTAATCATAATTTTTAGATATAGTTTCATGTTCATAATAAAAATCATTTTCTCAGAATAACAACTTTTAAATCAAAGTTTATCATAGTTTTTAATTAACTAACCCAAAACAGCCCGCGGTGTTACTACGACGGCGTAAATCCGGTTTTATGGTGTTTTTCGTGTTTCCAGGTTTTAAATCATTAAGTTAGCATATCATATAGATATAGAACATGTGTTTAGTTGATTTTAAAAGTTAATTTAGAAGGATTAACTTTTGTTTGCGAACAAGTTTAGAATTAACTAAACTATGTTCTAGTGATTACAAGTTTAAACCTTCGAATAAGATAGCTTTATATATATGAATCGAATGATGTTATGAACATCATTACTACCTTAAGTTCCTTGGATAAACCTACTGGAAAAGAGAAAAATGGATCTAGCTTCAACGGATCCTTGGATGGCTCGAAGTTCTTGAGGCAGAATCATGATACGAAAACAAGTTCAAGTAAGATCATCACTTGAAATAAGATTGTTATAGTTATAGAAATTGAACCAAAGTTTGAATATGATTATTACCTTATATTAGAATGATAACCTACTGTAAGAAACAAAGATTTCTTGAGGTTGGATGATCACCTTACAAGATTGGAAGTGAGCTAGCAAACTTGAAAGTATTCTTGATTTTATGTAACTAGAACTTGTAGAATTTATGAAGAACACTTAGAACTTGAAGATAGAACTTGAGAGAGATCAATTAGATGAAGAAAATTGAAGAATGAAAGTGTTTGTAGGTGTTTTTGGTCGTTGGTGTATGGATTAGATATAAAGGATATGTAATTTTGTTTTCATGTAAATAAGTCATGAATGATTACTCATATTTTTGTAATTTTATGAGATATTTCATGCTAGTTGCCAAATGATGGTTCCCACATGTGTTAGGTGACTCACATGGGCTTCTAAGAGCTGATCATTGGAGTGTATATACCAATAGTACATACATCTAAAAGCTGTGTATTGTACGAGTACGAATACGGGTGCATACGAGTAGAATTGTTGATGAAACTGAACGAGGATGTAATTGTAAGCATTTTTGTTAAGTAGAAGTATTTTGATAAGTGTATTGAAGTCTTTCAAAAGTGTATAAATACATATTAAAACACTACATGTATATACATTTTAACTGAGTCGTTAAGTCATCGTTAGTCGTTACATGTAAGTGTTGTTTTGAAACCTTTAGGTTAACGATCTTGTTAAATGTTGTTAACCCAATGTTTATAATATCAAATGAGATTTTAAATTATTATATTATCATGATATTATCATGTATTAATATCTCTTAATATGATATATATACATTAAATGTCTTTACAACGACAATCGTTACATATATGTCTCGTTTAAAAATCATTAAGTTAGTAGTCTTATTTTTACATATGTAGTTCATTGTTAATATACTTAATGATATGTTTACTTATCATAGTATCATGTTAACTATATATATATATATCCATATATATGTCATCATATAGTTTTTACAAGTTTTAACGTTCGTGAATCACCGGCCAACTTGGGTGGTCAATTGTCTATATGAAACATATTTCAATTAATCAAGTCTTAACAAGTTTGATTGCTTAACATGTTGGAAACATTTAATCATGTAAATATCAATCTCAATTAATATATATAAACATTAAGTTAGTAGTCTTATTTTTACATATGTAGTTCATTGTTAATATACTTAATGATATGTTTACTTATCATAGTATCATGTTAACTATATATATATCCATATATATGTCATCATATAGTTTTTACAAGTTTTAACGTTCGTGAATCACCGGCCAACTTGGGTGGTCAATTGTCTATATGAAACATATTTCAATTAATCAAGTCTTAACAAGTTTGATTGCTTAACATGTTGGAAACATTTAATCATGTAAATATCAATCTCAATTAATATATATAAACATGGAAAAGTTCGGGTCACTACAGTACCTACCCGTTAAATAAATTTCGTCCCGAAATTTTAAGCTGTTGAAGGTGTTGACGAATCTTCTGGAAATAGATGCGGGTATTTCTTCTTCAGCTGATCTTCACGCTCCCAGGTGAACTTGGGTCCTCTACAAGCATTCCATCGAACCTTAACAATTGGTATCTTGTTTTGCTTAAGTCTTTTAACCTCACGATCCATTATTTCGACGGGTTCTTCGATGAATTGAAGTTTTTCGTTGATTTGGATTTCATCTAACTGAATAGTGAGATCTTCTTTAGCAAAACATTTCTTCAAATTCGAGACGTGGAAAGTGTTATGTACAGCCGCGAGTTGTTGAGGTAACTCAAGTCGGTAAGCTACTGGTCCGACACGATCAATAATCTTGAATGGTCCAATATACCTTGGATTTAATTTCCCTCGTTTACCAAATCGAACAACGCCTTTCCAAGGTGCAACTTTAAGCATGACCATCTCTCCAATTTCAAATTCTATATCTTTTCTTTTAATGTCAGCGTAGCTCTTTTGTCGACTTTGGGCAGTTTTCAACCGTTGTTGAATTTGGATGATCTTCTCGGTAGTTTCTTGTATAATCTCCGGACCCGTAATCTGTCTATCCCCCACTTCACTCCAACAAATCGGAGACCTGCACTTTCTACCATAAAGTGCTTCAAACGGCGCCATCTCAATGCTTGAATGATAGCTGTTGTTGTAGGAAAATTCTGCTAACGGTAGATGTCGATCCCAACTGTTTCCGAAATCAATAACAGATGCTCGTAGCATGTCTTCAAGCGTTTCTATCGTTCTTTCGCTCTGCCCATCAGTTTGTGGATGATAGGCAGTACTCATGTCTAGACGAGTTCCTAATGCTTGCTGTAATGTCTGCCAGAATCTTGAAATAAATCTGCCATCCCTATCAGAGATAATAGAGATTGGTATTCCATGTCTGGAGACGACTTCCTTCAAATACAGTCGTGCTAACTTCTCCATCTTGTCATCTTCTCTTATTGGCAGGAAGTGTGCTGATTTGGTGAGACGATCAACTATTACCCAAATAGTATCAAAATCATTTGCAGTCCTTGGCAATTTAGTGATGAAATCCATGGTAATGTTTTCCCATTTCCATTCCGGGATTTCGGGTTGTTGAAGTAGACCTGATGGTTTCTGATGCTCAGCTTTGACCTTAGAACACGTCAAACATTCTCCTACGTATTTAGCAACATCGGCTTTCATACCCGGCCACCAAAAATGTTTCTTGAGATCCTTGTACATCTTCCCCGTTCCAGGATGTATTGAGTATCTGGTTTTATGAGCTTCTCTAAGTACCATTTCTCTCATATCTCCAAATTTTGGTACCCAAATCCTTTCAGCCCTATACCGGGTTCCGTCTTCCCGAATATTAATATGCTTCTCCGATCCTTTGGGTATTTCATCCTTTAAATTTCCCTCTTTTAAAACTCCTTGTTGCGCCTCCTTTATTTGAGTAGTAAGGTTATTATGAATCATTATATTCATAGATTTTACTCGAATGGGTTCTCTGTCCTTCCTGCTCAAGGCATCGGCTACCACATTTGCCTTCCCCGGGTGGTAACGAATCTCAAAGTCGTAATCATTCAATAATTCAATCCACCTACGCTGCCTCATATTCAGTTGTTTCTGATTAAATATGTGTTGAAGACTTTTGTGGTCGGTATATATAATACTTTTGACCCCATATAAGTAGTGCCTCCAAGTCTTTAATGCAAAAACAACCGCGCCTAATTCCAAATCATGCGTCGTATAATTTTGTTCGTGAATCTTCAATTGTCTAGACGCATAAGCAATCACCTTCGTTCGTTGCATTAATACACAACCGAGACCTTGCTTTGATGCGTCACAATAAATCACAAAATCATCATTCCCTTCAGGCAATGACAATTTAGGTGCCGTAGTTAGCTTTTTCTTCAATAACTGAAACGCTTTCTCTTGTTCATCATTCCATTCAAATTTCTTCCCTTTATGCGTTAATGCAGTCAAGGGTTTTGCTATTCTGGAAAAGTCTTGGATGAACCTTATGTAGTAACCAGCTAGTCCTAAAAACTGGCGTATGTGTTTCGGAGTTTTCGGGGTTTCCCACTTTTCAACAGTTTCTATCTTTGCCGGATCACCTTAATACCTTCTTTGTTCACTATGTGACCGAGGAATTGAACTTCTTCCAACCAAAATGCACACTTTGAAAACTTAGCGTACAATTCTTCCTTCCTCAATACTTCTAACACCTTTCTCAAATGTTCACCGTGTTCTTGGTCATTCTTTGAGTAAATAAGTATGTCATCAATGAAAACAATGACAAACTTGTCAAGGTATGGTCCACACACTCGGTTCATAAGGTCCATGAACACAGCTGGTGCATTAGTTAAACCAAACGGCATGACCATAAACTCGTAATGACCGTAACGTGTTCTGAAAGCAGTCTTTGGAATATCATCTTCTTTCACCCGCATTTGATGATACCCGGAACGTAAGTCAATCTTTGAATAAACAGACGAGCCTTGTAGTTGATCAAATAAGTCGTCGATTCTCGGTAGTGGGTAGCGGTTCTTGATGGTAAGTTTGTTCAACTCTCGGTAGTCGATACACAACCTGAATGTACCATCTTTCTTCTTGACAAACAAAACAGGAGCTCCCCACGGTGATGTGCTTGGTCGAATGAAACCACGCTCTAAAAGTTCTTGTAATTGGCTTTGCAGTTCTTTCATCTCGCTGGGTGCGAGTCTGTAAGGAGCACGAGCTATTGGTGCAGCTCCTGGTACAAGATCTATTTGAAATTCAACGGATCGATGTGGGGGTAATCCCGGTGATTCTTTCGGAAATACATCGGGAAATTCTTTTGCAATGGGAACATCATTGATGCTCTTTTCTTCAGTTTGTACTTTCTCGACGTGTGCTAGAACAGCATAGCAACCTTTTCTTATTAGTTTTTGTGCCTTCAAATTACTAATAAGATGTAGCTTCGTGTTGCCCTTTTCTCCGTACACCATTAAGGGTTTTCCTTTTTCTCGTATAATGCGAATTGCATTTTTGTAACAAACGATCTCTGCTTTCACTTCTTTCAACCAGTCCATACCGATTATCACATCAAAACTCCCTAACTCTACTGGTATCAAATCAATCTTAAATGTTTCGCTAACCAGTTTAATTTCTCGATTCCGACATATATTATCTGCTGAAATTAATTTACCATTTGCTAATTCGAGTAAAAATTTACTATCCAAAGGCGTCAATGGACAACTTAATTTAGCACAAAAATCTCTACTCATATAGCTTCTATCCGCACCCGAATCAAATAAAACGTAAGCAGATTTATTGTCAATAAGAAACGTACCCGTAACAAGCTCCGGGTCTTCCTGTGCCTCAGCCGCATTAATATTGAAAACTCTTCCGCGGCCTTGTCCATTCGTGTTCTCCTGGTTCGGGCAATTTCTAATAATGTGGCCCAGTTTTCCACATTTATAACAAACTACATTAGCATAACTTGCTCCGACACTACTTGTTCCGCCATTACTCGTTCCGACACCGTTTGTTCCTTTCGTTCTATTAACCCCTGGTCCGTAGACCTCACACATCACCGCGCTATGACCATTTCTTTTACACTTGTTGCAAAATTTGGTGCAGAACCCCGAGTGATGCTTTTCACACCTTTGGCATAGCTGCTTCTGATTGTTGTTGTTGTTGCGGTTATTATTGTTGTTGGGATGATTGTTGTAGTTGCTGTTGTTGTTGTTGTTGTTGTTGTTGTTGTTGTTGTTGGGCCGTTTGTTGTAGTTGCGATTGATGTTGCGATTGTTGGGATAATTGTTGCGATTATTGTTGTAATTGCTGTTGTTGTTGTATTGGTGATTCTTATCACCGTTTTCCTCCCACTTTCTTTTGACTTGCTTCAGATTGGCCTCTTCAGCAGTCTGTTCTTTAATTCTTTCTTCAATCTGGTTCACTAGTTTGTGAGCCATTCTACATGCCTGTTGTATGGAGGCGGGCTCGTGTGAACTTATATCTTCTTGGATTCTTTCCGGTAATCCTTTCACAAACGCGTCGATCTTCTCTTCCTCATCTTCGAATGCTCCCGGACACAATAGGCACAATTCTGTGAATCGTATTTCGTACGTGGTAATATCAAATCCTTGGGTTCGTAACCCTCTAAGTTCTGTCTTGAGCTTATTGACCTCGGTTCTGGGACGGTACTTCTCGTTCATCAAGTGCTTGAATGCTGACCACGGTAGTGCGTACGCATCGTCTTGTCCCACTTGCTCTAGATAGGTATTCCACCATGTTAATGCAGAACCTGTGAAGGTATGCGTAGCGTACTTCACTTTGTCCTCTTCAGTACACTTACTTATGGCAAACACCGATTCGACCTTCTCGGTCCACCGTTTCAATCCGATCGGTCCTTCGGTTCCATCAAATTCCAAAGGTTTGCAGGCAGTGAATTCTTTGTAGGTGCATCCTACACGATTTCCTGCACTGCTAGATCCAAGGTTATTTTTGGTATGTAGCGCAGCCTGTACTGCGGCTATGTTTGAAGCTAGAAAAGTACAGAATTCCTCTTCATTCATATTCACGGTGTGTCGAGTAGTCGGTGCCATTTCCTTCAAAATAGTCAAATGGAACAAGTTAATCATACAGAATATTAAGAGTAGTTAATAGTATTTCGTAGCATAATATGAACTCATTTATAAAAGCTTTTTCTTCATATTAGCGTTTTATAAGTTTAAATCAGGTAGTACCTACCCGTTAAGTTCATACTTAGTAGCTAATATACAATTCAACTACTACAATTCTATATGAAAAACTGATTATAATAATATTTCGCGTTCAAACTTTTACACAATATTTTACAAACTTACAATACCGCTTATTTTACATATAGCATGAAATATAGCACACAATAAATTTGATACAAGATGGTTGTGAAGATAATTCTAGCTAGTACACAAGTCGTTCAGCAAAGGCAATAAAGACACGTAATTCATACGTCCAGAAACAAGTCATGCATTCTGGTTTTACTAGGACTACTTCCCATCCTTGGTCTTGTGGAACATAACCGTTATGGCCGTTGATAAGACAGCGTGTTGTAACGTCGTCAAAGGGACGAGGGTTACGTAATGTCCAACAGTCCCGTAACAATCTAAAAACCTCATTTCTTACCCCAATTACCGACTCCGTCACTTGTGGGAACGTTTTGTTTAATAGTTGTAGCCCGATGTTCTTGTTATCACTTTGGTGAGAAGCGAACATTACTAATCCGTAAGCATAACATGCTTCTTTATGTTGCATGTTAGCCGCTTTTTCTAAATCACGAAGTCCAATATTCGGATATATTGAGTCAAAATAATTTCTTAACCCATTGCGTAAAATAGCATTTGGGTTCCCCGCAATATATGCGTCAAAGTAAACACATCGTAACTTATGGATTTCCCAATGTGATATCCCCCATCTTTCGAACGAAAGCCTTTTATAAACCAAGGCATTCTTGGAACGTTCTTCGAATGTCTTACAAACTGATCTCGCCTTAAATAGTTGTGCCGAGGAATTCTGACCGACTCTAGACAAGATTTCATCAATCATGTCTCCGGGTAGGTCTCTTAAAATATTGGGTTGTCTATCCATTTTGTGTTTTTATACTGTAAAATAGACAAGAGTTAGATTCATAAAAAAAAATACTTATTAATACAAGCAATTTTTACATATATCATAAAGCATAAGCACATTATATTACATATATTACACCACACGAATACAACTATCTTATTCTGACTCGCTCGTTTCTTCTTGTTCGGTTTTGGTTCGTTTTGCCAAGTTTCTAGGGATATATGATGTTCCCCTAATACGAGCCGTCGTTGTCCACATTGGTTTAGAAAAACCTGGTGGTTTAGAGGTTCCCGGGTCATTGTTACAACTTAAGGACTTCGGGGGTTGACGATACATATAAAGTTCATCGGGGTTGGAATTAGATTTCTCTATTTTTATGCCCTTTCTCTTATTATTTTTTTCTGCCTTTTTAAATTCAGTTGGGGTAATTTCTATAACATCATCGGAATTCTCGTCGAAATCTGATTCATCGGAGAATTGGTAATCCTCCCAATATTTTGCTTCCTTGGCGGAAACACCATTGACCATAATTAACCTTGGTCGGTTGGTTGAGGATTCTCTTTTACTTAACCGTTTTATTATTTCCCCCACCGGTTCTATTTCTTCTTCCGGTTCCGATTCTTCTTCCGGTTCCGACTCTTCTTCCGGTTCCTCTTCGGGAACTTGTGAATCAGTCCACGAATCATTCCAATTTATATTTGACTCTTCATTATTATTAGGTAAGTCAATGGGTCTTGTTCTAGAGGTAGACATCTATCACATAATACCAAACACGTTAAGAGATTAATATATCACATAATATTCATATGTTAAAAATATATAGTTTCCAACAAAAATGTTAAGCAATCATTTTTAAAGAAAACACGGTCGAAGTCCAGACTCACTAATGCATCCTAACAAACTCGATAAGACACACTAATGCAAATTTTCTGGTTCTCTAAGACCAACGCTCGGATACCAACTGAAATGTCCCGTTCTTATTGATTAAAAACGTTCCATATTAATTGATTTCGTTGCGAGGTTTTGACCTCTATATGAGACGTTTTTCAAAGACTGCATTCATTTTAAAACAAACCATTACCTTTATTTCATCAATAAAGGTTTAAAAAGCTTTACGTAGATTATCAAATAATGATAATCTAAAATATCCTGTTTACACACGACCATTACATAATGGTTTACAATACAAATATGTTACAACAAAATAAGTTCCTTGAATGCAGTTTTTACACAATATTATACAAGCATGGACTCCAAATCTCGTCCTTATTTAAGTATGCGACAGCGGAAGCTCTTAATAATCACCTGAGAATAAACATGCTTAAAACGTCAACAAAAATGTTGGTGAGTTATAGGTTTAACCTATATATATCAAATCATAATAATAGACCACAAGATTTCATATTTCAATACACATCCCATACATAGAGATAAAAATCATTCATATGGTGAACACCTGGTAACCGACATTAACAAGATGCATATATAAGAATATCCCCATCATTCTGGGACACCCTTCGGATATGATAAAAATTTCGAAGTACTAAAGCATCTGGTACTTTGGATGGGGTTTGTTAGGCCCAATAGATCTATCTTTAGGATTCGCGTCAATTAGGGTGTCTGTTCCCTAATTCTTAGATTACCAGACTTAATAAAAAGGGGCATATTCGATTTTGATAATTCAATGATAGAATGTAGTTTCACGTACTTGTGTCTATTTTGTAAATCATTTATAAAACCTGCATGTATTCTCATCCCAAAAATATTAGATTTTAAAAGTGGGACTATAACTCACTTTCACAGATTTTTACTTCGTCGGGAAGTAAGACTTGGCCACTGGTTGATTCACGAACCTATAACAATATATACATATATATCAAAGTATGTTCAAAATATATTTACAACACTTTTAATATATTTTGATGTTTTAAGTTTATTAAGTCAGCTGTCCTCGTTAGTAACCTACAACTAGTTGTCCACAGTTAGATGTACAGAAATAAATCGATAAATATTATCTTGAATCAATCCACGACCCAGTGTATACGTATCTCAGTATTGATCACAACTCAAACTATATATATTTTGGAATCAACCTCAACCCTGTATAGCTAACTCCAACATTCACATATAGAGTGTCTATGGTTGTTCCGAAATATATATAGATGTGTCGACATGATAGGTCGAAACATTGTTGAAAGGACCCGTTCATATACATTATAAACGATTCACAATAGTTGATTACATTGCGAGGTATTTGACCTCTATATGATACATTTTACAAACATTGCATTCGTTTTTAAAAGAAAAACTTTCTTTACATCGAAAATTGACAGGCATGCATACCATTTCATAATATCCACTATCCAACTATAAATTGATTTAATAATAATCTTTGATGAACTCAATGACTCGAATGCAACGTTCTTCAAAATATGCTATGAAAGACTCCAAGTAATATCTTTAAAATGAGCAAATGCACAGCGGAAGATTTCTTTAACACCTGAGAATAAACATGCTTTAAAGTGTCAACCAAAAGGTTGGTGAGTTCATTAGTTTATCATAATCATTTATTTCCATCATTTTAATAGACCACAAGAATTTCATTTTCAGTTCTCATAAATATACGTCCCATGCATAGAGACAAAAATAATCATTCATATGGTGAACACCTGGTAACCGACATTAACTAGATACATATAAGAATATCCCCTATCATTCCGGGATCCTCCTTCGGACATGATATAAATTTCGAAGTACTAAAGCATCCGGTACTTTGGATGGGGTTTGTTAGGCCCAATAGATCTATCTTTAGGATTCGCGTCAATTAGGGTGTCTGTTCCCTAATTCTTAGATTACCAGACTTAATAAAAAGGGGCATATTCGATTTCGATAATTCAACCATAGAATGTAGTTTCACGTACTTGTGTCTATTTCGTAAAACATTTATAAAAGTTGCGCATGTATTCTCAGCCCAAAAATATAAAGGGTAAAAAGGCAAATGAAACTCACCATACTGTATTTCGTAGTAAAAATACATATAACGTCATTGAACAAGTGCAAGGTTGGCCTCGGATTCACGAACCTAAATTAATTATATATATTTATATGTTGGTCAATATTTGTCTAACAAATTAGGTCAAGTCATAGTGTACCACAATCCTAATGCTCGAGACTAATATGCAAAAGTCAACAAAAGTAAATTTGACTCAAAATAATTTCTAAAAATCTATACATGATTAATATATAGTTTAAATATCGTCGTTTTATATTTTTAAAAAGATTTATTAGAGTAAATAATATAATTTATTTATTAATAAATAAAATTTTATATTAAAGTATACTTTTATATATCTTAAGTAATAAAATTTATAAAGTTCATTTAATATCATAAAAATATTGTGATAGATTCTATTGAGATAATTTTATTTGATAAAATAGCATTGATAATAATAATTAAAAGTCGTATTGTTTTGTAATTATAACAATCAATATTTATATTTACTAACAATGATGTTATTGAAAAATGATAATTCTAATTATGATATCTTTAATATTTACGATATTTTTAATATTAACTTTAAAGTAATAATTTTTATTCAAAATGATAATAATAATGATATTTTATAATAACAATGACATTTCTATTAAATTGATAATTTTTGAATAACTGATAGTTTTTATACCAACGGTACTTTTAATAATACTAGTAATATTGAATATTATAATAATGAATATACTAATAACTATTTTATGTGATAATAATAATAATACTAATTATAACTTTAACGATGATAACTATAAAAATAACAATTCTTAATAATAATAATAATAATTATAATAATAATAATATTGGCAATTAGATTAAAAATTAGATCAACGATATTAACGACGATAATAATAATCATTTTTACGAAATTTCAATTGGCTATAACTTCTAATCCGTCCATCAGATCCCTTTGTCATCTAAAGGAAAAGTTCTTAATTTCTCACTAGCTTTCCAACGACATGCATATCTTATATCTTATCCCATCCCTAGTATAACAACCTTTAAGATTCAACATAACCTATCAAGGGGCAATATCAAATATACAAGCATGCATAATTTTATTTTCTCGAGCACTAGTCAGGGATACACTATTGATAAATAAAAGTTAAGTTATGAGTGCTCACGTATCAATATTGAGGTTCAATATTGTAGGAAAGGTACGTAGACGCAACGGAGATGACAAACACTAAATTGACCTCACGGGCATACCCATGAACCATACCCATCACCTCCATAGCCATAACTCATAATTTCCTTAGCCCTATCCTACTCATAAAACTTGTCTTGAAATGACCCGCTCATGACCTCGTCGTAATATTTTATGTATAATACTAATAATATCACTCCTAATAATACTAATACTAATAATAATAAGATTAATAATCTTAATATTAATAATAATAATAATAATAATAATAATAATAATAAATATATATATATATTTATGTGATTGATCGAGTGTGAAGAATGAAATATAAAACGCGATTCGTTCCATTTATAAGCAATTAGGGATGATGTTATTACTTCATGCATTCACATGACACTATAACACAGCTGGTATCCATGTAAACTACTTGCCGACACACGTTTTTTTAACATTACACACGTACACTTTATATGTACTTATATATATTATTTAATATTTATTATATTTAATCTTTAGAATTAATTAAATATTATATTATATTTACGCTCATGGTAAAAATATAATTTTTACAAAAATGACACCGTCGTGGTCTCACGACTCATGTACCACTTTCAGTTTTTCGGGCGCACTTTCGTACGTTTAGAAAACTAGCCTTTTACGTTACGCGACGTGTACCTTTATCAAAAATTTGACTTACTCATCAATAAATTACCTTATAAAAAATGTAACTTATAAAATTGAGCGTTGTGGTCATTTACTTTTATAAATCAGTGACTCGTTGTTTATCAAAATATTTTATTTTAAATTAAACGTTTCGTGACATGTACCTTTATTATTAACTAGACTTAAATTAATTAAAAACTAACCCATTCAAAGTGTAACTTAATCTTTTGAGTATTTTGGTCATTTCCTTTTATAACTAATAGTCTCGTTATTTATCGAAACATTTTTAATAACATTAGTTTAAATCAAAACGTTTTATGACTAACTTGGTATTATAAATTTATCACTTCGAAATATATATATATATATATTTTCATTTAAAAATATTAACTCGTACGTATCGTGTATAATGGAAATATTAATGTGATAATATAATATTTAGTTTTTCACAACTGACAGTAGTTCTAAGTTTATTTTAAATTCGTTAGAAAATCCTTTTAACACGTTCTGTTTATACTTCAAACCTAATTTGATATAATTTCATATATGCGCCAACGTCTAGCTTAATTTCTTTACACTTTCTTAATATCTAATGAATCAAATAATCCGATTCTCTTATATCGCAAATCATTTTCGTTCGTATGGAAAATAGATCAATCAAATGTTAGGATATTCAATCCTCCACCAATTTCTGTCTAATCCTTAATAATAACACTTTTGTTCTTACATGTAACCACTTTTCCAAATATTCCGAATACCGTTAAAAGTAAGGGTTTCCTAATTCAAAGTGGACCTCATACAGAGACTAATTATCATAATTCAATGTATCTGATAACTCAATCATTTGATATTATCTTCTAATCTCGTCGATAAACTTACATCGAACAAATACGTTTACGTAAAGTTTTATCCATTCAGTACCTTAATAACCTTTCCCAGTTCATAACATAGATCTCATAACCTATATTCATATCAACTAATCCGTTCAATGTTTTATAATATATGTCAATCTAATAAGCACACATGTATATATATATATATATATATATATATATATATATATATTTACACGTAATTGTTCGTGAATCGTTTGGCATGGTCAAAAGGTATTTGATTACATGAATATAGTTTCAAAACATTCAAGACTCAACATTACCGATTTTTGCTTATCGTGTCGGGAACATATAAAGATTAAAGTTTAAATTTGATCGGAAATTCCCGGGTCATCACATTACCTACCCGTTAAAAGAAATTTCGTCCCGAAATTTGATCAAGGTCGTCATAGCTAACTATAAGAATGTTTTCATGACGAATATGAGGTGATAATAGAGTTTTATCATCATTGATTAATATAGATAAAATGATTTGTTTTTGTGAAGAGCACGAATGAAGCTATCACTTAAGAGTGAAAATGAATAAAAGTAAGTTTGACTTAACCGGTGTCGTAGTCAAGATTGATTTCCGGAATTTAAGGAATTTAGAAGAAAATCTTCATATTAAGATTTGATTCTTCGGTAATTAAGGAGATTCAGATCTTCTTTGATTAAACGCGATAATCTGCTTCGATTGCTCTGTCGAAAATTTTTCTATAAATCCACCCTCTCCATTTCCTTACAACTCACACCTTCTATTCTTTCTTTCTCAATTCCTACTTTAAAGTATTCGTTAATATGCTCCATCCCATCCTGATCCTTGATATCCTCTTAACTTGCATATCTGTCATTCTTCTTTTTAATCTGCCACCAGAAGAATCTATTTACTTCTACTATACTCTTGGGTTTATAGTGTTTCTAGTTCTCCCATGTCTTTATATTGCTATATGCATCTATATATATGGGTTGTAATTTCCGGGTTGTTGTTATATTTTACACCTTCCCTTATATTTCGATGTCCCTGCTTCTGTCTTCTATAGTCATCGTCATCCATAGTTAAGGCTCTCTTCGATTTGCTGCGGTCTATACCCCGATTTTCTATTCCGGAGCTTTGTCCTTTCGTTTCTTCTTCTTGCGATTAAATAGCTCTCGTAATGGTCCGGAATTCGTATGTATGGATTTCAGTAGGAATATAGTAATTGTTCTAAGAAGGAAAGGGCAATGGTAAATCCCGATTTGTTAAATTACCAGAATACCCTGAAAAAGACCGAATCATCAAGAAATAGTTCCTTGATATGTTTAGAGATTAAATAGAATGTAAGAGTCGTGTAAATGGTACATGATGACGGTATATTCTGTGAATCATCACATCCATTAGAAACTTAGCATGAATTACTGTAATATAATTACGTTGATCAAGTGTAATTATATTATATTAACTCATGCATCAGTTCCCAACACTACTTCAAAACATTCATATTCGAATTTTTTTAGAATTTAGAAACTAACACAGTTTCTTTTATGTTGCAGATATTACGGAGAGATAAATGATTTTAGATAAGAATGCTTATGAAAATATCTTCAGAAATATCGAGGATATTTATAATGAAAGATACGATGATATCTTAGAATGTTTAAGATATGACGATGATGAAGAATATTGTCCGCAAAGGTTTAGAATAAGGAAGAAGATATTTGCTAACGGTTTCAGCAGACACTGAATCATTTGGATCCTTTGAAGGCAGATTCAGTCTCTGTGATTTGTCCACGGCTTCCTTCATACTTTGCTCAATCCGTTTTTCAGTACCAAATCCTTTCTTTTTCTGAGCTTTACCAACTCACTATCTTTTATCATCAAACTTTTGACCGTTTAAACCATCTACCATTTTTATGTTTCCTCTGCATTTAATGCTAATATCTGAATCTTTGGTTAGCAATCCGAGGTGGGTTCAGAAGAATCGTGTTTTAGATGATTAAACGCTGGTGGTAATAGGGTGGAATATGAAAGATTCCCCAGTAATAATGACGAAAGGGCAACGTATCTAACAGGGTTATAATAAGACTGGTCCGACTGAAAAATCGAAGTTGACTTGCTGGAGCTGTGACAAAATTGGCTACTTTGAAAAGGAATCGAAATGTTGTTTTTGCTAGAAGAATTCGATGCAGGTACATGTTAGATTATGACTTTGGTTTCGAGAGTTTTTCAGGTACAAAACTTCGGATAACGTGTGGTTGGATCATCATCTCAATTGTTTATTATTTGATGTGTCTTCTAGAATTTCGAAGGGATTTAATTGCAGATTGTCATAGGCAATATCCAAATGATTTTTCATATCCATCTTGTGTGTTACGATTAAAAGTGATGTTCTATCACAGTTTTGAAGTCAAAGTATAGCTTTGAAAAATGTAAAGATCTAAGAGTGATTATTTTGGTTGTATCTCGAGTTGAATTCTGAAATTCCCAAAATCAGAATATGTAATTAGATTCGAATGAGTATGGTTGTTTTGATTTCTATAGAAGAATGTATATTGGTTTAGTTGATGATTATTGAATCAGAATTGAAGAATGTAACATATTAATTGTGATTTTATATATCTCTCGGGTATTACCTACCCGTTAAAAAAAAAATTTCACAAATAATATTTTGAACAAGAATTCTCATTACAACCTTTATGAAAATATATGTGGGTATATTTTCTTCAGATGTAATACAGATTCAATGAGTTAATATCATACTAAGCTCATTTGATTTTCGGATTGAATTAGAAATGAATTTTCTCTAAAACATTAGAGATTACATAATCTTTGCGGAGTATTTCACTAATGTAATCAATGCTTCAATATTTATATGTATTTCCTTAGTGAATCATGCTGATGCTCATAGAACTCTTGCTAACTTCGCAAGATACGAATATTGTTTTCCCGTAAATTTCGGGTATATCGAAGATGAAAGTGTATAATCAAACATGTTATTGAATGATACACTTGATTTATTATGAACCGGAGTTCATTAGATTGAAACAGAGATTGTGGTTAACGATGATTAAGTTGTTAATGAAGGATGTACATCATAAGATATTAGTAATATGAATTTAAACGAGTAGTATCTACTCTTTTTCAATTCATACTTAATAGCTTAGTACAAAAAGATTTATTATAATTCCAGAATTCATATATATAAAACATATAATAATTCTTCAGAAGGAATGAGTTAATACTATATAACTCGTTGATACAACATATTCGTTGTTGATTGGTAACGATTTCCACAGTGATTCTTGAACTGATGGGATTTGTGATGTCATAGGTGTTGCTGATTCTGACGATGCTGACGTTACTGACTATACTGGTGATGCTAACGGTATTGTTGCTGCTGATGATACTTCCGGTAATTGCCAGTGATGCTTGTATAACAAGTAAATCGTGCACCATCCTTGTTAGGGTTTCGATTCTTCCTTGACTCATTTTAGTTCACTCATCTGATTTAGGGTTAGGGTGGAAATAGATAATCTATAAGACTTTAGAGATTACATAATCGCCGTAGAATATTCCTCAGATGAAGTTATGAATCAATACTTCATCGTTTGTTGTTGTTGGTACTCCTTGGTATCTATGATGCGTGTGATGTTGATATCCGAGGTATAGATTATGATGTTGAGGCGTGTGATGCGAATGTGATTGTTGATGATGGTAATGGTGCTGTTGGTGTTAATGATGATGATACCGTTGATGCCGGTGATGCTGCTGATGTCTAGAGTATTGAGGTTTGCGATGTTGATGTTATTGGCGGTACTGATTATGCTGCCAGTGCTGCTGATGGTGTTTGTAATCCTTGCACCATAAGCTCCAAAGCCGTCACGCGTGCACGAAGTTCGTTAACTTCTGCTAGTACACCGGGATGATTGTCGGTTGGGACGAGCGGATAAATAAAATCTAGGATTTGATGTAGGATATAATCGTGACGAGATACTCTGGAAATGAGAGAGAAAATGGTTTCACGAACAGGTTCGCCGGTAAGTGCTTCAGGTTCATCGCCAATAGGGCAATTTGGTGGGTGGAAAGGATCACCTTCTTCTTGTCTCCAATAATTGAGGAGGCTACGAACCCATCCCTATTTCATCCAGAATAGATGATGGCTGATTGGTTGATCCATTCCGGTAACACTGTTTTCGGAGCTTGAGTGAAATTCCATATCGGCATAACTGTCGGAATCTCAGGAGTTCGAACTGGTTGAGGGATCCATCTCGTTTGATCAGGGAAATGAATTTTTTTGTATGGAATAGATTATAGGAGTTAGATTTGATATTATTCAATACATAATTTACATATGTATATATAATGCCAAAATCCCATAAATTACGGAGGAATCTTTGAAAAATGACAGTCAAAGTTCACAGTAATAGATATGCTAAGACAAGAATTCGTCTATACACTATTACGTAATAAATGCAGGAAAACGCGTCTAGTCTTAAGGATGATAAGTAAGTGATTTTTGACACAAATGATAAGCAAAAACTTTTGACATGCAGACACGGTCGAAGTCCAGACTCACTAATGTATCCTAACGACTTATCAGTTAGACACACTAATGCAGACCTGGTTCGCTAAGACCACCGCTCTGATACCAACTGAAAGGACCCGTTCATATACATTATAAACGATTCACAATAGTTGATTACATTGCGAGGTATTTGACCTCTATATGATACATTTTACAAACATTGCATTCGTTTTTAAAAGAAAAACTTTCTTTACATCGAAAATTGACAGGCATGCATACCATTTCATAATATCCACTATCCAACTATAAATTGATTTAATAATAATCTTTGATGAACTCAATGACTCGAATGCAACGTTCTTCAAAATATGCTATGAAAGACTCCAAGTAATATCTTTAAAATGAGCAAATGCACAGCGGAAGATTTCTTTAACACCTGAGAATAAACATGCTTTAAAGTGTCAACCAAAAGGTTGGTGAGTTCATTAGTTTATCATAATCATTTATTTCCATCATTTTAATAGACCACAAGAATTTCATTT
This sequence comes from Rutidosis leptorrhynchoides, assembly GCF_046630445.1. Lineage (NCBI taxonomy): Eukaryota > Viridiplantae > Streptophyta > Magnoliopsida > Asterales > Asteraceae > Rutidosis > Rutidosis leptorrhynchoides. The sequence continues at coordinate 210,659,997 of NC_092340.1, forward strand.
TCAGTTCTCATAAATATACGTCCCATGCATAGAGACAAAAATAATCATTCATATGGTGAACACCTGGTAACCGACATTAACTAGATACATATAAGAATATCCCCTATCATTCCGGGATCCTCCTTCGGACATGATATAAATTTCGAAGTACTAAAGCATCCGGTACTTTGGATGGGGTTTGTTAGGCCCAATAGATCTATCTTTAGGATTCGCGTCAATTAGGGTGTCTGTTCCCTAATTCTTAGATTACCAGACTTAATAAAAAGGGGCATATTCGATTTCGATAATTCAACCATAGAATGTAGTTTCACGTACTTGTGTCTATTTCGTAAAACATTTATAAAAGTTGCGCATGTATTCTCAGCCCAAAAATATAAAGGGTAAAAAGGCAAATGAAACTCACCATACTGTATTTCGTAGTAAAAATACATATAACGTCATTGAACAAGTGCAAGGTTGGCCTCGGATTCACGAACCTAAATTAATTATATATATTTATATGTTGGTCAATATTTGTCTAACAAATTAGGTCAAGTCATAGTGTACCACAATCCTAATGCTCGAGACTAATATGCAAAAGTCAACAAAAGTAAATTTGACTCAAAATAATTTCTAAAAATCTATACATGATTAATATATAGTTTAAATATCGTCGTTTTATATTTTTAAAAAGATTTATTAGAGTAAATAATATAATTTATTTATTAATAAATAAAATTTTATATTAAAGTATACTTTTATATATCTTAAGTAATAAAATTTATAAAGTTCATTTAATATCATAAAAATATTGTGATAGATTCTATTGAGATAATTTTATTTGATAAAATAGCATTGATAATAATAATTAAAAGTCGTATTGTTTTGTAATTATAACAATCAATATTTATATTTACTAACAATGATGTTATTGAAAAATGATAATTCTAATTATGATATCTTTAATATTTACGATATTTTTAATATTAACTTTAAAGTAATAATTTTTATTCAAAATGATAATAATAATGATATTTTATAATAACAATGACATTTCTATTAAATTGATAATTTTTGAATAACTGATAGTTTTTATACCAACGGTACTTTTAATAATACTAGTAATATTGAATATTATAATAATGAATATACTAATAACTATTTTATGTGATAATAATAATAATACTAATTATAACTTTAACGATGATAACTATAAAAATAACAATTCTTAATAATAATAATAATAATTATAATAATAATAATATTGGCAATTAGATTAAAAATTAGATCAACGATATTAACGATGATAATAATAATCATTTTTACGAAATTTCAATTGGCTATAACTTCTAATCCGTCCATCGGATCCCTTTGTCATCTAAAGGAAAAGTTCTTAATTTCTCACTAGCTTTCCAACGACATGCATATCTTATATCTTATCCCATCCCTAGTATAACAACCTTTAAGATTCAACATAACCTATCAAGGGGCAATATCAAATATACAAGCATGCATAATTTTATTTTCTCGAGCACTAGTCAGGGATACACTATTGATAAATAAAAGTTAAGTTATGAGTGCTCACGTATCAATATTGAGGTTCAATATTGTAGGAAAGGTACGTAGACGCAACGGAGATGACAAACACTAAATTGACCTCACGGGCATACCCATGAACCATACCCATCACCTCCATAGCCATAACTCATAATTTCCTTAGCCCTATCCTACTCATAAAACTTGTCTTGAAATGACCCGCTCATGACCTCGTCGTAATATTTTATGTATAATACTAATAATATCACTCCTAATAATACTAATACTAATAATAATAAGATTAATAATCTTAATATTAATAATAATAATAATAATAATAATAATAATAAATATATATATATATATATATATTTATGTGATTGATCGAGTGTGAAGAATGAAATATAAAACGCGATTCGTTCCATTTATAAGCAATTAGGGATGATGTTATTACTTCATGCATTCACATGACACTATAACACAGCTGGTATCCATGTAAACTACTTGCCGACACACGTTTTTTTAACATTACACACGTACACTTTATATGTACTTATATATATTATTTAATATTTATTATATTTAATCTTTAGAATTAATTAAATATTATATTATATTTACGCTCATGGTAAAAATATAATTTTTACAAAAATGACACCGTCGTGGTCTCACGACTCATGTACCACTTTCAGTTTTTCGGGCGCACTTTCGTACGTTTAGAAAACTAGCCTTTTACGTTACGCGACGTGTACCTTTATCAAAAATTTGACTTACTCATCAATAAATTACCTTATAAAAAATGTAACTTATAAAATTGAGCGTTGTGGTCATTTACTTTTATAAATCAGTGACTCGTTGTTTATCAAAATATTTTATTTTAAATTAAACGTTTCGTGACATGTACCTTTATTATTAACTAGACTTAAATTAATTAAAAACTAACCCATTCAAAGTGTAACTTAATCTTTTGAGTATTTTGGTCATTTCCTTTTATAACTAATAGTCTCGTTATTTATCGAAACATTTTTAATAACATTAGTTTAAATCAAAACGTTTTATGACTAACTTGGTATTATAAATTTATCACTTCGAAAAATATATATATATATTTTCATTTAAAAATATTAACTCGTACGTATCGTGTATAATGGAAATATTAATGTGATAATATAATATTTAGTTTTTCACAACTGACAGTAGTTCTAAGTTTATTTTAAATTCGTTAGAAAATCCTTTTAACACGTTCTGTTTATACTTCAAACCTAATTTGATATAATTTCATATATGCGCCAACGTCTAGCTTAATTTCTTTACACTTTCTTAATATCTAATGAATCAAATAATCCGATTCTCTTATATCGCAAATCGTTTTCGTTCGTATGGAAAATAGATCAATCAAATGTTAGGATATTCAATCCTCCACCAATTTCTGTCTAATCCTTAATAATAACACTTTTGTTCTTACATGTAACCACTTTTCCAAATATTCCGAATACCGTTAAAAGTAAGGGTTTCCTAATTCAAAGTGGACCTCATACAGAGACTAATTATCATAATTCAATGTATCTGATAACTCAATCATTTGATATTATCTTTTAATCTCGTCGATAAACTTACATCGAACAAATACGTTTACGTAAAGTTTTATCCATTCAGTACCTTAATAACCTTTCCCAGTTCATAACATAGATCTCATAACCTATATTCATATTAACTAATCCGTTCAATGTTTTATAATATATGTCAATCTAATAAGCACACATGTATATATATATATATATATATATATATATATATATATATATATATATATATATATATATATATATATATATATATATATATATATATATTACACGTAATTGTTCGTGAATCGTTTGGCATGGTCAAAAGGTATTTGATTACATGAATATAGTTTCAAAACATTCAAGACTCAACATTACCGATTTTTGCTTATCGTGTCGGGAACATATAAAGATTAAAGTTTAAATTTGATCGGAAATTCCCGGGTCATCACAATTGTATACGTGTCTATGGTATCTCAAGATTACATAATATACAATGCAAGTTGATTAAGTTATGGTTGGAATAGATTTGTTACCAATTTTCACGTAGCTAAAATGAGAAAAATTATCCAATCTTGTTTTACCCATAACTTCTTCATTTTAAATCCGTTTTGAGTGAATCAAATTGCTATGGTTTCATATTGAACTCTATTTTATGAATCTAAACAGAAAAAGTATAGGTTTATAGTCGGAAAAATAAGTTACAAGTCGTTTTTGTAAAGGTAGTCATTTCAGTCGAAAGAACGACGTCTAGATGACCATTTTAGAAAACATACTTCCACTTTGAGTTTAATCATAATTTTTGGATATAGTTTCATGTTCATAATAAAAATCATTTTCTCAGAATAACAACTTTTAAATCAAAGTTTATCATAGTTTTTAATTAACTAACCCAAAACAGCCCGCGGTGTTACTACGACGGCGTAAATCCGGTTTTATGGTGTTTTTCGTGTTTCCAGGTTTTAAATCATTAAGTTAGCATATCATATAGATATAGAACATGTGTTTAGTTGATTTTAAAAGTTAAGTTAGAAGGATTAACTTTTGTTTGCGAACAAGTTTAGAATTAACTAAACTATGTTCTAGTGATTACAAGTTTAAACCTTCGAATAAGATAGCTTTATATATATGAATCGAATGATGTTATGAACATCATTACTACCTTAAGTTCCTTGGATAAACCTACTGGAAAAGAGAAAAATGGATCTAGCTTCAACGGATCCTTGGATGGCTCGAAGTTCTTGAAGCAGAATCATGATACGAAAACAAGTTCATGTAAGATCATCACTTGAAATAAGATTGTTATAGTTATAGAAATTGAACCAAAGTTTGAATATGATTATTACCTTGTATTAGAATGATAACCTACTGTAAGAAACAAAGATTTCTTGAGGTTGGATGATCACCTTACAAGATTGGAAGTGAGCTAGCAAACTTGAAAGTATTCTTGATTTTATGTAACTAGAACTTGTAGAATTTATGAAGAACACTTAGAACTTGAAGATAGAACTTGAGAGAGATCAATTAGATGAAGAAAATTGAAGAATGAAAGTGTTTGTAGGTGTTTTTAATCGTTGGTGTATGGATTAGATATAAAGGATATGTAATTTTGTTTTCATGTAAATAAGTCATGAATGATTACTCATATTTTTGTAATTTTATGAGATATTTCATGCTAGTTGCCAAATGATGGTTCCCACATGTGTTAGGTGACTCACATGGGCTGCTAAGAGCTGATCATTGGAGTGTATATACCAATAGTACATACATCTAAAAGCTGTGTATTGTACGAGTACGAATACGGGTGCATACGAGTAGAATTGTTGATGAAACTGAACGAGGATGTAATTGTAAGCATTTTTGTTAAGTAGAAGTATTTTGATAAGTGTATTGAAGTCTTTCAAAAGTGTATAAATACATATTAAAACACTACATGTATATACATTTTAACTGAGTCGTTAAGTCATCGTTAGTCGTTACATGTAAGTGTTGTTTTGAAACCTTTAGGTTAACGATCTTGTTAAATGTTGTTAACCCAATGTTTATAATATCAAATGAGATTTTAAATTATTATATTATCATGATATTATCATGTATTAATATCTCTTAATATGATATATATACATTAAATGTCTTTACAACGATAATCGTTACATATATGTCTCGTTTAAAAATCATTAAGTTAGTAGTCTTATTTTTACATATGTAGTTCATTGTTAATATACTTAATGATATGTTTACTTATCATAGTATCATGTTAACTATATATATATCCATATATATGTCATCATATAGTTTTTACAAGTTTTAACGTTCGTGAATCACCGGCCAACTTGGGTGGTCAATTGTCTATATGAAACATATTTCAATTAATCAAGTCTTAACAAGTTTGATTGCTTAACATGTTGGAAACATTTAATCATGTAAATATCAATCTCAATTAATATATATAAACATGGAAAAGTTCGGGTCACTACATAATCATCATAGGAAGAACACTTCAAGAACACTTCAAAAATCCCTTCAAGTTTACTAATTTACTTCCAAGCTTTCTAATCCATTCCAAGTAATCATCTAAGATCAAGAAACCTTTGTTATATACAGTAGGTTATCTTTCTTATTCAAGGTAATATTCATATTCAAACTTTGATTCAATTTCTATAACTATAAACTATCTTAATTCGAGTAAAAATCTTACTTGAACTTGTTTTTGTGTCATGATCCTACTTCAAGAACTTTCAAGCCATCCAAGATCCTTTGAATCTAGATCATTTCTTGTCACTTCCAGTAGGTTTACCTACTAAACTTGAGGTAGTAATGATGTTCATAACATCATTCGATTCATATATATAAAACTATCTTATTCGAAGGTTTAAACTCGTAATCACTAGAACATAGTTTAGTTAATTCTAAACTTGTTCGCAAACAAAAGTTAATCCTTCTAACTTGACTTTTAAAATTAACTAAACACATGTTCTATATCTATATGATATGCTAACTTAATGATTTAAAACCTGGAAACACGAAAAACACCGTAAAACCGGATTTACGCCGTCGTAGTAACACCGTGGGCTGTTTTGGGTTAGTTAATTAAAAACTATGATAAACTTTGATTTAAAAGTTGTTATTCTGAGAAAATGATTTTTATTATGAACATGAAACTATATCCAAAAATTATGGTTAAACTCAAAGTGGAAGTATGTTTTCTAAAATGGTCATCTAGACGTCGTTCTTTCGACTGAAATGACTACCTTTACAAAAACGACTTGTAACTTATTTTTCCAACTATAAACCTATACTTTTTCTGTTTAGATTCATAAAATAGAGTTCAATATGAAACCATAGCAATTTGATTCACTCAAAACGGATTTAAAATGAAGAAGTTATGGGTAAAACAAGATTGGATAATTTTTCTCATTTTAGCTACGTGAAAATTGGTAACAAATCTATTCCAACCATAACTTAATCAACTTGTATTGTATATTATGTAATCTTGAGATACCATAGACACGTATACAATGTTTCGACCTATCATGTCGACACATCTATATATATTTCGGAACAACCATAGACACTCTATATGTGAATGTTGGAGTTAGCTATACAGGGTTGAGGTTGATTCCAAAATATATATAGTTTGAGTTGTGATCAATACTGAGATACGTATACACTGGGTCGTGGATTGATTCAAGATAATATTTATCGATTTATTTCTGTACATCTAACTGTGGACAACTAGTTGTAGGTTACTAACGAGGACAGCTGACTTAATAAATTAAAACATCAAAATATATTAAAAGTGTTGTAAATATATTTTGAACATACTTTAATATATATGTATATATTGTTATAGGTTCGTGAATCAACAGTGGCCAAGTCTTACTTCTCGACGAAGTAAAAAATCTATGAAAGTGAATTATAGTCCCACTTTTAAAATCTAATATTTTTGGGATGAGAATACATGCAAGTTTTATAAATGATTTACAAAATAGACACAAGTACGTGAAACTACATTCTATGGTTGAATTATCGAAATCGAATATGCCCCTTTTTATTAAGTCTGGTAATCTAAGAATTAGGAAACAGACACCCTAATTGACGTGAATCCTAAAGATAGATCTATTGGGCCTAACAAACCCCATCCAAAGTACCGGATGCTTTAGTACTTCGAAATTTATATCATATCCGAAGGGTGTCCCGGAATGATGGGGATATTCTTATATATGCATCTTGTTAATGTCAGTTACCAGGTGTTCACCATATGAATGATTTTTATCTCTATGTATGGGATGTGTATTGAAATATGAAATCTTGTGGTCTATTGTTACGATTTGATATATATATATAGGTTAAACCTATAACTCACCAACATTTTTGTTGACGTTTAAAGCATGTTTATTCTCAGGTGAATATTAAGAGCTTCCGCTGTTGCATACTAAAATAAGGACAAGATTTGGAGTCCATGTGATGCGGGTGAGCTGGGCAATGTAACTAGCAACACAGCCAGCTCGAGCTCAAAAGATGTTACACCTGAATCAGGCCAAGCAATGGTCGTGTTGCCATCTATTTCGTATCATCTAAGTGTTTTTGGAGCTGGTTCAAGAAGCTCAGGGGTGACCCTACTTCAGTCCTTAAACTGAAGTAGTTATGTTTTTCATGAATAAAGTTTTTGATAGTTGAAGGCAAGCCAGCAACGAAGAAGAACCAGCTAGCCGGACCAGCAAATGAGTTTAGTTCAGCCAGTAAAGCTTTAATTCACTCAGCCGGGTAACCAGCAAATCGAACCAGCAAAGTTTTGCTTAGGCGAACCAGCTAGTTCAACCAGCTAAAGAATTTTAGTTCAGTCAGCACACGAAACTCTAGTACAACCAGCACGCGATGCTATTTTCTGTCTGAATGGCCAACTTGCTGATACAATTCAAAGTTTACTTATGCTTTTCAATAAACCGGTCAGGTCATGTGCTTAACATGTGTGTGGCTGTTCTAGAAGAATGTTAGCTGTCCAAGGAAGAATCTTATCTGGCATTAGATGCTTTTATCATGGGAAGGAGCACTAACAAGTGGCAGACTTTTTGCAGATTGTGTCCTTTATTCTTATTGGCTAATTTGTAATTGTTTGTCCTTTTTGTCTCCATTTCCTTTTTATATTTTTGTCTTATCTAGAAAGTAGCTGTTAAGCTTCTACTATAAATAGAGAGTTCTTGTAATTGTAAAACTTGGTTAATGATTGAATGAAAAGTTTGATAGAGCTTATCTATTTACAAAATCTCTGTGTCTTTACGAATCTTTGATTCCGGTGGCTAAGAGTGGTTTCTTTATCAGTGTTTGTGGTGTTACTTTATCAAACATTGTGGTGAAATCCAAATCTTCATATCTGATATTATAGTTGTGGTGGAATCTTTATCAGCTGTAGTTGAAGATTTGGAGTGTTTCTAGATCTCTAATTGTGGTGGTATCTTTATCAATTAAGGGTTTAGATTCTCTATCCTTGTGTTCTTATTTCAGAGTTTTATACTCTGTTTTGGGGCTGTTACTGTTACCAATTGGGTGTTTAGTTTCAGATCTGTTGGGTGAAGAAAGCTTGTTCTAAACTGCGTTTTTAAAGTCATAATCACGCATCAAAGTGGTATCAGAGCCAGGTTGTTCAAATCGAAGCTTTCTTATCATTTTTATTGTTGTTTCAGTTCATACTCTGTTTTAGAGCTGTTAAGCTTTATTTCAGATCTGGGTTTCTATTTGTTGCTAAAGGTCTATTTCAGATCTGATATTTGAAATGGCTGATATTCCAAGAAATATGACTCTTGAAGAAGCTCATAATCTTAGAAGAGATAGAGCTATTGAAGCTCTACAACATCAGATGGAAAGAATGGTTAACTTGTTGGAAGATGGTGTGCCAAGAAGAAATAGAATTAGATCTGAAAATGGAGATACAACCATTGTGTCTTCTAGTACTGAATCTGAGGATGGTAGCCAATCTACTGATGGATCTCATGCTTCTTCACAAAGAAGAAGAAGGCATAGGAAAAAGGCTGATGATTTGAAAGATATCAAGATAGACCCACCTGATTTTGAAGGATCCTCTAATCCTGAAGATTACTTTGAATGGGTTCAGGCCATGGATAGAATTATGGAGGTTAAAGGCTATGATGATAAAAAGGCCTTTAAAGTTGCTGTAATTAGATTGAAGAAGTATGCTTCAATGTGGTATGATAATCTAAAAAAAGAAAGGCAATATGAAGGAAAGAAGACCATCAAAACCTGGTCCAAGTTAAAAGAGTGTATGCAAAAGAGATTTGTTCCTCAAGCTTACAAACAAGATCTGTATATACAGATGAATATACTCAAGCAAGGCACCATGAATGTTGTTGATTACATCAGAGAGTTTGAGCAGCTCAAGATTCGTACAAATGTTAAAGAAGCTGAAGAACACACTATAGCAAGATTCGTTGGGGGCTTAAATGCTTCTATTGCTGATCAAGTTGAAATGCAGCCTCTATGGACTTTTGAGAGTGCTTGCAAGCTGGCTATTCAAGTAGAGAAACAAGCAAAGAAGAAAATTAATTTTAAGTCTTATTCCAAGCCAGCTGTGCTGCCTATGAAGGGTCAATCATTTATGCTGCCTAGGCATAACAAGGCAGCATCCAAAGTGTCTAAAGGCAAAGAGCAGGTTGTAGCTGGTCCTAAAGATGATAGGAGAAAATGCTTCAAGTGCCATGGATTTGGGCATTTTCAAGCTCAATGTCCTAACCAGCGTGCTCTTACACTAAGGGAGATTGAAGATTTGGAAGGGGGTTTTGAAACTGAACCAGCATATGATGAGTCTGATAGTGAAGAGTTTGTTGCTGCTGATATTGGAGAGTTTTTAGTGGTTCGAAGAGTAATGCACTCAGCTGAGACTATTGAAGATAAGAGCCAGCGAGAAAACATCTTTCATTCAAGATGCACAGTCAAGGGTAAAGTGTGCAGCCTGATTGTTGATGGAGGCAGCTGTGCAAACGCAGCATCTGCTCACATGGTGGAAAAGCTTGAGCTGGTTACAAAGAAGCATCCTCATCCATACAAACTTCAATGGCTTAACCAAGGCAGTGAGGTAAAGGTTACTCGCCAAGTTACTGTTCCATTTTCTATTGGTACTGTTTATCAAGATGAGATTACTTGTGATGTTATTCCTATGGATGCTTGTCATTTGCTACTTGGTAGACCTTGGTTATTTGATAAGTATGTCTATCATAATGGACACCAAAATACTTATTCAATGTATGTGAATGGAAAGAAGATCACCCTCACTTCTTTAAAGCCTAGTGAAATACCTAGAGCTGATCCTACTGTTAAGAATGATAAAACTTTGTTTATGACTCAAGCTGAAGTTGATACTGAGTTAAAGGGTGGAACTGGTGCTTATTTATTGCTGATGGTTGAAAGTGATGAGTTGAACCAGCATGATGAAATACCAGCTAGGGTAAAGCCATTGTTATTTGAATTTGCTGATGTGTTTCCTACTGAGTTACCTACTGGTTTGCCACCAATCAGGGGTATTGAACATCAAATTGATCTTGTACCTGGATCTGTTCTTCCTAATAAAGCAGCTTATCGATGTTCCCCTCATGAAGCAAAAGAATTAGAAAAGCAAGTTAATGAGTTGGTTGCCAAGGGATATGTTAGAACCAGCATGCGTCCTTGTTCAGTACCAGCTTTACTGGTTCCAAAGAAAGATGGTTCTATGAGAATGTGTGTAGACAGCCGAGCTATTAACAACATCACCATCAAGTATAGGTATCCCATACCTAGATTAGATGATATGCTAGATGAGCTGCATGGTTCTTGTGTGTTTTCCAAAGTTGATCTTAGAAGTGGGTATCATCAGATTCGAATGAAAGAAGGAGATGAATGGAAGACAGCTTTCAAGATCAAAGGTGGATTATTCGAGTGGTTGGTTATGCCTTTTGGGTTGTCTAATGCACCCAGCACATTCATGAGGCTTATGAATGAAGTGCTCAGGCCGCTTATTGGTCAGTTTGTGGTTGTTTACTTTGATGACATCCTAGTGTACTCAAAAACTAAAGAAGAACACTTGGATCATCTGAGGAAAGTATTTGAGCTATTAAGGGAGAATCAGTTATATGCAAAGCTGGAGAAGTGTGATTTCTTTGTCAGCAAAGTAGTGTTTCTTGGATATGTGGTTTCTGAAGAAGGCATTTCAATGGATCCATCTAAGGTGGAAGCAATCAGATCATGGCCTAGTCCTTCTACCATCACTGAAGTCAGAAGTTTTCATGGTTTAGCTTCATTTTATAGAAGATTTATCAAAGACTTCTCCACAATTGTCACTCCAATTACTGATTGTATGAAGAAAGGGGTATTTGAATGGTCTAGTTCTGCCCAATCAGCATTTGAATCATTGAAAGAGAAGCTAAGTTCAGCACCTATACTTGCTTTGCCTAATTTTGATATGTTGTTTGAACTTGAATGTGATGCAAGTGGTGTTGGCATTGGAGCTGTGCTAGTGCAAGGAAAAAGACCAGTAGCTTATTTCAGTGAAAAGCTAAATGGGTCAAAGCTGAATTATAGCACTTATGATAAAGAGTTTTATGCCATCATTCGAGCTGTTGATCATTGGTCACATTATTTGAAGCCAAGGCAGTTTGTTCTCTTTTCTGATCATGAAGCATTAAAATACATTAATGGGCAGCACAAATTAAATCCAAGGCATGCAAAATGGGTTGAATTCTTGCAGATGTACTCCTTTGTGTCTAAACACAAGGCTGGTACTTCTAATGTTGTTGCTGATGCTCTTTCAAGAAGATATTCTTTGTTGTCAATTCTGGAAGCTAGAGTTCTTGGATTTTCATTTGTTAAGGAGTTATATGAAGCTGATCCAGACTTTGCTCCTATTTTGAATTGTTCTCCTGCTGAGTCCAAAAGAGATTATGTTGAGCAAGATGGTTTTCTATTCAAGGGCAGCAGATTGTGCATCCCAAAAGATTCAATCAGGGAGTTGCTGATTAGAGAAGCACATGGAGGTGGTTTAGCTGGTCATTTTGGGATTAACAAGACATTGGATATCCTAAGTGAACACTTCTACTGGCCATGTATGGATAAAGATGTCAAAGCTGTGATTAATCGTTGTGCTACCTGCTGTCAAGCTAAGTCAACTTTTCACAAGGGTTTATATACTCCTCTTCCTGTTCCCAACCAGTCATGGGAAGATTTGAGCATGGATTTCATTGTTGCTTTACCAAGGACTCAGCGAGGCAAAGATTCTATTATGGTTGTTGTTGACAGGTTTTCAAAGATGGCTCATTTCATAGCCTGCAACAAAACCAATGATGCTACTGTTGTTGCTACTTTATTCTTCAAAGAAATTGTTCGTCTTCATGGAGTTCCCAAAACCATTGTGTCTGATCGAGATACAAAGTTCTTAAGCTATTTTTGGAAGACACTATGGAAGCTGCTTGGAACAAAGCTTTTATTCAGCACTTCTCACCATCCCCAAACTGATGATCAAACTGAAGTTACCAATAGAACTGTGGGAATGTTGCTAAGGGCACTTGTGAAGAAAAGTTTGAAGGAGTGGGATTTGAAGCTTGCTCAAGCTGAATTTGCTTTTAACAGAGCACCTAATTACTCCACAGGAAAATCACCATTTGAAATCTGCTATGGTGCAAATCCACTCACACCCATTGATCTGATTCCTTTTGCAATTGAGCCTAAGGTAAGTGTTGATGCAGTAGCAAAGGCCAAAGAAATGAAGAAGCTGTATGAGCAAGTGAGGGCCAAAATTGAGAAGACCAACCAGCAATACAAGGCTAAAGCTAACCAGCACAGAAAGCAGCCCACTTTTGTTCCTGGTGATCTTGTTTGGATTCATCTAAGGAAGGAAAGGTTCCCAGCAAAAAGGAAGAACAAGCTAATGCCAAGAGCTGAGGGTCCATTTAAAGTGTTGGAAAAAGTTGGTGATAATGCTTACAAGGTCGAGCTGCCTGGTGATACTGCTGTGTATAGCACTTTTAATGTTGGTGATTTGATGCCCTACTTGGAAGATGACAACCTCGAGAACTTGAGGTCAAGTTCCTTTTTAGAGGGGGAGGATGATGCGGGTGAGCTGGGTAATGTAACCAGCAACACAGCCAGCTCGAGCTCAAAAGATGTTACACCCGAATCAGGCCAAGCAATGGTCGTGTTGCCATCTATTTCGTATCATCTAAGTGTTTTTGGAGCTGGTTCAAGAAGCTCAGGGGTGACCCTACTTCAGTCCTTAAACTGAAGTAGTTATGTTTTTCATGAATAAAGTTTTTGATAGTTGAAGGCAAGCCAGCAACGAAGAAGAACCAGCTAGCCGGACCAGCAAATGAGTTTAGTTCAGCCAGTAAAGCTTTAATTCACTCAGCCGGGTAACCAGCAAATCGAACCAGCAAAGTTTTGCTTAGGCGAACCAGCTAGTTCAACCAGCTCACGAAACTCTAGTACAACCAGCACGCGATGCTATTTTCTGTCTGAATGGCCAACTTGCTGATACAATTCAAAGTTTACTTATGCTTTTCAATAAACCGGTCAGGTCATGTGCTTAACATGTGTGTGGCTGTTCTAGAAGAATGCTAGCTGTCCAAGGAAGAATCTTATCTGGCATTAGATGCTTTTATCATGGGAATGAGCACTAACAAGTGGCAGACTTTTTGCAGATTGTGTCCTTTATTCTTATTGGCTAATTTGTAATTGTTTGTCCTTTTTGTCTCCATTTCCTTTTTATATTTTTGTCTTATCTAGAAAGTAGCTGTTAAGCTTCTACTATAAATAGAGAGTTCTTGTAATTGTAAAACTTGGTTAATGATTGAATGAAAAGTTTGATAGAGCTTATCTATTTACAAAATCTCTGTGTCTTTACGAATCTTTGATTCCGGTGGCTAAGAGTGGTTTCTTTATCAATGTTTGTGGTGTTACTTTATCAAACCTTGTGGTGAAATCCAAATCTTCATATCTGATATTATAGTTGTGGTGGAATCTTTATCAGCTGTAGTTGAAGATTTGGAGTGTTTCTAGATCTCTAATTGTGGTGGTATCTTTATCAATTAAGGGTTTAGATTCTCTATCCTTGTGTTCTTATTTCAGAGTTTTATACTCTGTTTTGGGGCTGTTACTGTTACCAATTGGGTGTTTAGTTTCAGATCTGTTGGGTGAAGAAAGCTTGTTCTAAACTGCGTTTTTAAAGTCATAATCACGCATCACCATGTTTGTATGATATTGTGTAAAAATTGCATTCAAGAAACTGATTTCGATGTAACATATTTGTATTGTAAACCATTATGTAATGGTCGTGTGTAAATAGGATATTTAGATTATCATTATTTGATAATCTACGTAAAGCTTTTTAAACCTTTATTTATGAAATAAAGGTTATGGTTTGTTTTAAAAATAAATGCAGGGATCCAATGTAACACCCTAGGTAAATCCCACATCGCCCACGAACATGAGTGATCATGGGATTATAAGGTAATACTCACGCTTAAATGACACAACGCGTTTTGGGATCAAAAGTTGAGTAGAAGTGCGAGTACGTTGTGGTTAAGCGTGCTCGGGCGAGAGCACTACCAGGATGGGTGACCTCCTGGGAAAGTGCTTCTCGTGTGTGGTCGCCAAGAAAAAAGCCATGCGCCTGCGGGCAAAGCGGACAATATTGTAGTCATGTTAAGCTGGGGTATTACAGAATGGTATCAGAGCCACTCATGTGCCGTTGGGGGTGGTAGGGCAAACCTCATCGAGAACGATGAGTCCCTAAGGGGGGGTGAATGTAACACCCTAGGCAAATCCCACATCGCCCACGAACATGAGTGATCATGGGATTATAAGGTAATACTCACGCTTAAATGACACAACGCATTTTGGGATCACAAGCTGAGTAGAAGTGCGAGTACGTTGTGGTTAAGCGTGCTCGGGCGAGAGCACTACCAGGATGGGTGACCTCCTGGGAAAGTGCTTCTCATGTGTGGTCGCCAAGAAAAAAGCCTTGCGCCTGCGGGCAAAGCGGACAATATTGTGGTCATGTTAAGCTTGGGTATTACATACTTTTACTCTTTTGCACTTACATTTGGGATGAGAAAACATAAACGTTTCTTTTTACTAAGTGAACACAAGTACAGGAAAACAAACATTCTACATACGAGTTTGAACAAAAATCCTCAATTCGATTATCATTAGTTACACTTGCCGGGTGTAAGCGAGAACTTATGTTATATAGCCATATGGGTTTGACAAACCCTCATTCAAACGGTTCGCTACCGTTTACGAATGAAATGTATTTTCGAGAAACAATGTATGTTCTAACACTATTGTGATGGGGTTCTATGGAAGGAATGTTAAGCATTGATAATTGGGTGCTCGTGAAACAAACTTTTGGAATGTATT
Organism: Rutidosis leptorrhynchoides; assembly: GCF_046630445.1. Classification (NCBI taxonomy): domain Eukaryota; kingdom Viridiplantae; phylum Streptophyta; class Magnoliopsida; order Asterales; family Asteraceae; genus Rutidosis; species Rutidosis leptorrhynchoides. Next base: position 210,675,476 of record NC_092340.1, read on the forward strand.
ACTACTATCTTATTGTTGCAAATCTTGTGGTTCACTTGTACTTACTTATTCAAACCTATGATTTCACCAACGTTTTCGTTGACAGATTTCTATGTTTTTCTCAGGTCCTTGAACGATAAATGTTACATGCTTTCGCTCATTATTTTGATACTTGCATTGGATGTCGAGTATATATGCATACATGGAGCGTCTTTTGGCTACTTTTAAATTGTGTCGCATAAGTTTCATTTGTACTTATAACTTTGTAACGTAACTTGTGGTGGAACTATTCTTGTAAACTTTGAACAATCTTTACATTTGAAATGAATGCGACATATCTTTTGGTCAAACGTTGTTTTAAAGACTTATGACCACGTAACGAGACCTAAGTAGACGGCGCCGTCAATGACGATTTTGTCGGGTCGCTACATTATATTTTTTTTGCCAAAAATCTCAATTGAAAAACCCCACAAACCTAAACCCCATGTTGCTTTCTGTTTGGTATCCTAGGTTAAGAATTGTAAGTTAAGAAACGTGGACCTTGTTCTATTTGATATTATGGATCGTTCCTATTATTGGACTGGATTGCCAAGTATTGTTGGGCTGTTTTGATGTGGATCCATTTAGCAAACAAAGGAAGTTATTGTAAATTCACTTGGGCCATCATAAACCGCCAACTATTTCTTTTTGCTACCCATTGTTCGAACCACAAACTGCAAACAAACCTGATATCACTCGATTCCTGTTGTCGCTACATCCGTCTCTTCGTTGCTTGAACTACTGCCTTTCTTTTTCCTTTCTCCAACGAATGATAATGAATAGATTAGGGTAATAAAATCATTATGATTTAAGAATAAATAATAGATAAATACGGGGCATGTAAAACTTATATAATCATGATGATGGTGATCCTAGATTAACGATGATGATGCTATGATCATGAAGATATGTATCGATAACGAGGATGACGATGGTTGATGATAAATGGTGAGGATATATAATAATGGAGATGAAGAAGACAATAGTATTATACGGGATATATATCTATGGTGAGATATAATTTCAGAAATGTGATTAGTGCCTCAATGGTTAGGGGAGGCGATAGGTTCGTGAGAGACTCGGGTTCGAGTCTTACCTGTGCCACAATATTTTTAACCTTAAGGTAGCATTTCTATTATTAATATTATTATTATTACTATCATTATTAAAAAGACTTTATATATTTTACTATTATTATCATTTTTATTATCAATATTAACATTATTATTAGTATTATCATTATTATTATAAGTATCATTATTATTAATACTAATCTTATTATTAATATTATAACAAATAAATATTAATTATGTAAAAATATATTTAATACATATAACATAACTATATAATATTTTTAAATGTATATATAAAATAAATATACTTAGTTAATTAATAAAACCTATAAAATATAAAATATAACAATTATATCATTAATAATAATATATAGAAATATTCGATTACAAGAATATATTTTAATTTATATATAAATGATATAGGTTCGTGAATCCGAGGTCAACCCTATACTTGTTCAATGATGTTATATGTATTTTTAATACAAAATACAGTATGGTGAGTTTCATTTGCTCCCCTTTTTACTCTTTACATTTTTTGGGCTGAGAATACATGCGCTTTTATAAATGTTTGACGCAATAGACACAAGTACCTTAACTGCATTCTATGATAGAATTATCTGGAATTGGGGTTGATTATTATGACATGCATTAGCCCCCCGGTTTCCGTTAGAGCGTATGAGCTCCCGAGCCGGGTGGATGGTATATTATTTATGACATTTTGGCACCGGTTGTCCTATATTTTATAAACATGTGTTCAGCCGTGGGGTGTAAAGACCGGCACAGAGGTTCTATATTTTGAAGGCACATGTATTCAGCCGTGGGGTGAAAGACCAGCACAGATGGTTACTATTATATTTTGAATCCTCACCAGGTGTTCTTCATATGAAAGATATTTTTTGTGCAGTTGGAATGGGGCTTCTGCACGTTTTATAATATTTAAAATCTTGTGGTCTATTAAAATGATGAAAATGAAATGATTACTATAAATTGATGAACTCACCAACCTTTTGGTTGACACTTGAAAGCATGTTTATTCTCAGGTTAGAAAGAAATCTTTCGCTGTGCATTAGCTCATTTTAAGGATATTACTTGGAGTCATTCATGACATATTTCAAAGACATTGCATTCGAGTCGTTGAAGTCATTAGAGATTATTATTAAGTAAATGATGGATTAGGTCATTTATAGTTTGGATATTATGAAATGGTATGCATACCTGTAACGACCCTACTTTTTCCGTTATCTTTTGCCGTTAATTATTTAACGACCGTTAATTATTTTTCGTGCCACGTCATTTCTATGACCTATATTATTATTTTTGTAATAATATATTAATTATTATGTGTTATATGAATATTTGTATTCATATTTTAAATTATACGTTCCTACGAGTCGCGGATTTCTATCCGGCGAATCTTTTCGGTTTTTAAACCAACGGTCGAGTTTTCTGGATTTTTAAATCCTAAATATTTTAAATATGATATTTTAAGGTCATATTATTAATAGGTGTATTTATATTTATTTTCCGTCGCGCGTTTGTTATCTTTCCGGATTTTTAATCGCGTAAGCGTGTTTTCGCGTTTCGGGTTTCGTTCGGGCTTTCGGGCCATCAGGAAATTACATTTAAGTGAGATGGACCAAGTGGGGCCCACCCCACTAAAGAATTCGGCTGAATCAATGGGAGGGAGTAATACTCCCTTGATTTTTCATTTTGAAATTATTTTACAATTCACCAAAATTACCAAAAACCTAATTCTATTATTTTTCTCTCAAACCCTCTCTTCCTCCCTCCTTTGTGCCGTCACCATCCACCACCATCATCACCATCATCATCTAAAATTGTTACTTGGATCATTAAATCGTGTATACAATCGGATTCCTCTCTCCGTTCTCTACGCGATCATATACTTTGATTCTTGATTAGGGTATAAACCCTAACCCTAGATCTTTTCATTTTTATTTATTTTTCTGTATTTTGATGTTATATGATTAGTATGATATGTATAAGTTGTTGTAATGTTGTTTGAATGCGTAGAATTACTCGTTTATTCATGTTTTCGGTTTGTAAATTTTGGACAGCAGTTTGTGTCGTATATTCTGACCATATAACTGATATGAAGGTTAAAATAAAGTACATAAATGAGTTCCTCTCATCAAGACATTAACTTTAGACTCCGGATTCATGTCGTTTCGATTCCCGGAGCCCTAGATACGCTTAATTTGGTTTTTGTTAAAGATTGAAAGGGGTTCTTGGCATGAACAAGGTTGGGTCCGACTTTGTGACCATCCTTGGTGTCTTTAGGGTGTCTCATTTGGTTAGGACTGATGGTGGGACGAATATTCATGTTCGGGTCACCTAAATCCGAGCCACGGTTCACCCGTTTCGCCCGAATTACTGTTTTGAGTAAAATGTTTTCCCAATTGAAGTCATGGCTGATATGCACGACTTAGGGACTGTTCTTGGTGTGTTCTTGAGTTCATAAATGTGTCGGGTGGTTTGAGTAGGTGAAGTTACATATGTGGCTTGCCCGAAACCGACACCCGGGGCTCAAGATACGACCCGACGAACTTTTAAACTTAAAACTTATGGTTAATGATTAAACTTATGATAAAATTTATGGAATTCATTATTAATTAATTACTTATGATAAAAGAAGTAATTATTATTATTTAAAACATATGATATAAATATTTATTATATCATTTAATTATTAATTATAATTTAATTAACATTTTAATTAAACTTATGATTAGTAATACTTTTATTATTAAAGGAAAATACTTATGATAAGTATTAAATTTGTTTTTGAAAAATTATTAAAAGACTTATAATAAATATTAAATAATTATTTAATTATTATAAGACTTAATTTTTATTTAATTATGACTTAATTATTATTTAATTATGACTTAATTATTAAATACTTATGATTTAATAATTTTAATTAGAAACTTATGATATGATTAATAATTCATTATTAATTAATAATACTTATGATATGATTTAAAATTTATTATAAATTAATAATATTTATATTATGATTGATATTTAATTAATTAATTAAATACTTATGTTATACTAATTATAACATTTCAACTTATATTAACTTTAATAATTCATTTTATTTAATTAAACTTATGTTAAGACATTATTATACACATTTGACTTTAAATAACATTATAACCTATGTTATTATTATAACTTACACTTTTAAAATTAATGTTGACTAGGTTTGACCAAGGTTGACTTTTGAGTTGACTTTCGGTTGACTTTGACTTTCAGTTGACTTCTGTTGACTTTCTAAATAAGGAAACTTTCCTAACTTCAAAACTTTCTAAAAATAGAAACTTTCCAAAAATAGAAACTTTCCAAAAATAGAAACTTTCCTAAAATAGAAAACTTTCCAAAAATGGAAACCTGCTAAAAATAGAAACTTTCTAAAAATAGAAAGTGTGTGTCCTTATGCTGTTCCAATCAAACCGATGCTTGCTGAGTAATGTTCTATGCCTACTTGCAACATGTACAATAGCTATCATACTAAGACTTGGCCTAAGTTAGTTATTTATTTCGACCTGCTTTATTTATAGGTCGGCGTTGTGATCTTTCTTGATCACATTACTTTACTTGCTGTTCGCTTGTTTGTGAGATTTCTTCAGTTGCTATTTAAGGTGAGTTATAGTCCCATTTTTCTATTTAAATCTTTTGGGATGAGAATACATGCAATTTATTTTATATTTTGGACAAGTGGAAGTTGGTTTAAATTATTCATTGTGAGTTGAACAAAAATATTCCCTAGTCTGGTAACTGTAATCATTGGTTTCTACCGGTGAACGCGAATCCTACGGATAGATCTATCGGGTTTGACAACCCCATTTCGAGCTAGTCGCGCTAGCAATTTATAATCGGAATGTTTAGTACTTCGTATTTTGTTGTAGATACACTTGTTCGGTGTATATTATTTATTGTGTTTGGCAAGGGTAAATAAATGGTTAAGTGGTTACCAGGTGGCTCACGGAAAATGGAATAATGTTTTATTATATGTTTTCTAGCATATAATTTGGTGGTTTAAAAGGAGTTTTATGTTTTCAAACATAAATTTTTATTGTTTAAATTAAATATTGTTTGCAATATTAAACCTATAATTCACTCAACATTTTTGTTGACAGTTACTCGCATGTTTTATTCTCAGGTTCATGATTGATTGCTTCCGCTGTGCTTAGAGAGTCTGCATATTTATGATGGCAGCTTTTGTTAAACATTAACTTGCATTCTATTTTGTTACATTAAAAGGTGGTTGTTTGTTGACTTTATTTTGGTCAACTTTTGGTTAAAGTATTATTGTATAGTTTTTCTAAACTTATACATTTTAGTAGATTTCCTTTATAGGAAATCATTTTTAAATAAAGAATGCAAGGTTGTTTTATTAAATTCATATAGAGTTTCGATCAAGCTGTGGGACCAAGTGACGGAGCCGTTAAGTGTTTGGACGGAGTCGTCACAGTTGGTATCAGAGCTCTGGTTGTAGGGAATTAGGCTGCATTGATGTCGTTACCCGGGTCAATAGGGTGCATTAGTGAGTCTAGTCTACAGCCCGGCCTATTATATATTATTATATGTGATTATTTGTGTCGTGTTGGTATGTATATTGTCATCATACATACATTTCTATTATGTTCTGAATCCGGGAGGAACTCCCATTCCGATTTAAACGTATTCTCCGACTCATGCGAGTTCATCTTTTAAAGAAACACCTCGGTTAGTGAAACCGAGGGGGTGTCATTCTTGACTTCTGGAATTCTCGACATTTCTATGTCATAATTAGTGTTTATTGATATAACGTTTAAGTTACATTACGTGTTCTAGAATTCTCGGCATTTCTATGTCATCTATTATGGTTATGTATATAACGTTTGAGTTATATTACGCGAGTTGTCATTCTTGACTTCTAAATGCTCGGCATTTCAATGTCAGCTATTATGTTTAGGTATATAACATTTTTGTTATATTACGTGCATTTGTGCCGTTGTGCCTATGTGCTTTGGTTGTTGAAACGGAAAACGTCATTCTTACTTTTAGAGATTCTTGGTACTTCGAAGACATTTTTATGTCATCGTTACTCCTATTCATTACTTTCGATGTCTTTGTCTCTTGTGCTATCCTTAGCACATTGTTAAGAAATTGTTTTAGAGAAATTGTGTTGAAATTCGAGGTTGACCACGTGTCCTGACCTTATGTAGTGCTATTGGAATGGAACTATGACTTAGTGAAATATAATGGCGTCAGGCCAACGTGATTATATTACGTTAATTCATAAAGAAGTCCCAATATTGTGACATGAGGAATAGAAAGCGAGTCAAAGAAAATTTGTACACCACTCATTCGGAAATTCTAACGTTATTACATGAGTAAGGAAGATACTCATTATCTTATTTGTTGATATGCGAGAGACTCATCTTAACCGAACTACCTACCCCATGTTTTATCATTTATAACTCGCTTGTTAGTGACAGCTTCGCACGTGAATAGTTTTGACCCAAGGACTTGTGTTCTGATAAAAGTCAAGACATTATTTAACTCATTGGTTTTCATGACCTCGTAGCATTTATTGAAGAGATGTCGCGAGACGATTCAAGTCCATCACCCGAGCTTTAACGATCTTACTTCAACTCATAACCTCTGTGATGCGGATACCCTGCTTTTCATTAAAAATTTTACACATTTGTGTAATTGGGCGGTTCTCACGAGATTTATGGGCGAATAGAAGTAATGAAATACTTTGTCATGTATACTATTTATAAAATCATATATGTACGTATGAATTCAAATGGACAAATTTACCCTTACATATTTTGGCTAGTATACACTAATTTATACCTTCAAAATTATTTTAAAACCACTCTTATTGAGTTGTCTAGTTAACTCAAATTGATTTACGTAAAATGGTACACGTTGTACATACTTCTAAATTTACTAAGAGCTTCGTTCCATTTATGGGGTTACATCAGACGTTTAAAGCTTTTTCAAAACTTCTTTGATTGATTACATTAGAATTTTCGCATTACTCTACAGAGTGTTTGGATCACATTTCTTCTCATCCTCCGTTTAAGGATGAAAATTTACCATTAAGTCCATTGATAGAAATTCTTACACCAGTTTGGATGCCGGTTTTATAAAATTTGTTGGAAAGTCTTTGCGCTCATAGAATTTTCCCTCTTATGGTTGGACATGGCCGAAACGCAGACCGATAAATCAAGTTTCTGGGGTACACTGGATGGTCACCTTATTGTAGAAAAGGCGCTAGGTGGGTTTCTACCCCAACTGTTGTTATAATGGGTATCATGGATATATATTACTCTAGACCGTTTGAGGAGTTTCTACTCTCAATTTTCGCTGTCAACCGCAACACCCTCGTAAACATCAATCCTAGGATTCGATACTTTAGGGTGCACGAAATTATTTTTGGAGATTCATCTCACCTGGAGTCGGCCATTCTTTATAACCCATGATTCGCGTTCTTTTCATCCGCACATAAATTTAAGAATATGGATGAATCCTAGACTTCCTCGCTCATTGTACAAGGAAGTTCACTCTCGTTGAATTATCACACCTTTCATACGTCTTCCTTTCGGAAATATAATGAAAATTTACTTGGAGTCCATGATCCTCGTTAACTCCTTTGAGAGAATTGCCTTAAATATCTATGCCACCGATGTGACTACTCCATATTTATTTCTTCCTTCATTATTGCAACTTTATTTCATCCGTCCCAGTTCGTCCCCTTGGGGAGCTCCCGTTTTGTTCGTTGAGAAGAAAGATGGTTCATTTCGTTTGTGTATTGATTATCGTGAATTGAACGAGCTTACTGTTAAAAACCGTTACCCTCTTCCGAGAATTGATGATCTGTTCGATCAACTTCAAGGTTCGTCCGTTTATTATAAGATTGATCTTCGTTCCGGTTATCACCAATTACGCGCTAAAGAAACTGATATTCTGAAAACTGCTTTCCGCACCCGTTACGGTCACTTTGAATTTCTTGTTATGCCGTTCGGATTGAAAAATGCACCTGCTGTGTTTATGGACCTCATGAACCGTGTGTGCAGACCCTATCTGGACATATTCGTTATTGTTTTTATCGACGACATCCTTATTTATTCTAAGAGTGATGAAGAACACGAAGAATATTTGAAGTTGGTGCTCGATTTATTGAGAAAAGAAGAGTTGTACGCTAAGTTCTCTAAGTGTAATTTCTGATTAAGAGAAGTTCAATTCCTTGGATATATTGTTAGTAAACAAGTAATACTAGTTGATCCCGCCAAGATTGAGGCAATTGAAAAGTGGAAAATTCCGAAAACTCCTACTCAGATTCGCCAGTTTCTAGGATTAGCAGGCTATTATAGAAGGTTCATTCAAGATTTTTCACAAGTAGCGAAACCTCTGACTGCTTTAACGCATAAGGGGAAGAAGTACGAGTGGAAGAGTGAACAAGAGTCTGCTTTCCAAACTCTGAAGAAGAAGTTAACTTCTGCACCGATATTATCACTACCTGAGGGTAATGATGATTTTGTTATCTATTGAGATGCTTCGTGTCAAGACTTTGGTTGTGTTTTGATGCAACGAAAGAAAGTTATTGTGTACGCGTCACGTCAGTTGAAGATTCACGATCAGAATTACGTAACCCATGATTTAGAGTTGAGAGCTATTGTGTTTGCGCTTAAGATTTGCAGACATTATCTATATGGGGTCAAAGGTACATTGTACACTGATCACAAAAGTCTTCAACATATTCTTGATCAGAAACAGTTAAATATGAGGCAACGAAGATGGGTTGAGACGTTAAATGATTATGATTGCGAACTTTTATATCATCCGGGAAAGGCCAATGATGTGGCTGATGCATTAAGTCGTAAAGAAAGGGCTGAACCTCGCAGGTTTAGGGCCTTGAATATGACAATTCAAACAAACCTCGCTAGGCAGATCCTTGAGGCACAATAAGAAGCCTTGAAGGAGGAAAATTTTGTAACGGGAAGGTCCGAGGCTTGAGTAAACAGTTAGAGGTACAAACCGATGGTACTCGGTATTTTGCGGGATGCCTTTGGGTTCCGAAGTTTGGTGATCTACGAAAACTTGTTTTAGATGAGACTCATAAGTCTAGGTACTCTATTCATCCTGGTTCAGGAAAGATGTATCATGATCTTAAGGAGCTGTATTGGTGGCCTAATGTGAAAGCTGATGTGGCTACGTATGTGGCTAAGTGTTTGACCTGCGCTAAGGTTAAAGCTGAACATCAGAAACCGTCTGGACTTTTGGTGCAACCTGAAATTCCCGAGTGGAAGTGGGAAGGTATTAAGATGGACTTTATTACGAAGTTACCAGGAGTTGTGGGTGGTTATGATACCATTTGGGTGATTGTTACCGACTCGCTAAGTCAACTCTTTTCTTGCCAATTAAGGAAACATATTCAATGAAGAAGTTTACTCGTTTGTATTTGAAGGAGATTATTTCGAGACATGGTGTTCCCGTATCGATTATGTTGGACTGAGGCAGTCCTAACAAGGTGCTCTAGGAACTAAATTGGATATGAGCACCGCTTATCATCCACAGACGGATGGTCAGAGTGAAAGGACCATTCAAACGTAGAAAACATGTTAAGAGCGTGTGTTATTGATTTCGGAAATGGGTGGGATAAATATTTGCCGCTGGATGAGTTTCTTATAATAGCAGTTATCATGCAAGTATTAAAGCCGCACCATTTGAAGCTCTGTATGGTAGAAAGTGTAGGTCTCCTGTCTGTTGGGATGAGGTTGGGGATGCTCAACTCACATGACCAGAGATCATTCACGAGACTACCGAGAAGATTGCACAGATTAAGGAAAGATTGAGAACTGCCAGGAGTAGGCAAAAGAGTTATGCTGATAAGAGAAGGAACGATATCGACTTTCAGGTCGGTGATCGTGTTATGTTGAAAGTTTCACCTTGGAAGGGTGTGGTACGTTTTGGTAAAAGGGGAAAGTTGAATCCTCGATTTATTGGACCTTTTGGGATTATTGAGAGAGTTGGACCAGTGGCTTATCGTTTGAAATTGCCACAAGAACTCAGTGCTATTCGTGACGTTTTTCAGGTATCGAATTTAAAGAAGTGTTTGGCCGAGGCCAATGAAACTATTCTTTTTGATGAACTTCATGTTGATAAGCAACTTTATTTTATTGAAGAACCTGTTGAAATTATGGACCGAGAGGTAAAGACTCTTAAGCAGAGTAAAATTCCTATTGTTCGAGTTAGATGGAACACCGGACGCGGTCCCGAGTTCACTTGGGAGCGTGAAGGTCAGATGAAGCAGAAGTAACCGCATTTGTTCCCAGATGCCGAGGAAACCCCTGCACCTGCTTAAATTTCGGGACGAAATTTCCGTAACGGGAAGGTACTGTAACGACCCTACTTTTTCCGTTATCTTTTGCCGTTAATTATTTAACGACCGTTAATTATTTTTCGTGCCACGTCATTTCTATGACCTATATTATTATTTTTGTAATAATATATTAATTATTATGTGTTATATGAATATTTGTATTCATATTTTAAATTATACGTTCCTACGAGTCGCGGATTTCTATCCGGCGAATCTTTTCGGTTTTTAAACCAACGGTCGAGTTTTCTGGATTTTTAAATCCTAAATATTTTAAATATGATATTTTAAGGTCATATTATTAATAGGTGTATTTATATTTATTTTCCGTCGCGCGTTTGTTATCTTTCCGGATTTTTAATCGCGTAAGCGTGTTTTCGCGTTTCGGGTTTCGTTCGGGCTTTCGGGCCATCAGGAAATTACATTTAAGTGAGATGGACCAAGTGGGGCCCACCCCACTAAAGAATTCGGCTGAATCAATGGGAGGGAGTAATACTCCCTTGATTTTTCATTTTGAAATTATTTTACAATTCACCAAAATTACCAAAAACCTAATTCTATTATTTTTCTCTCAAACCCTCTCTTCCTCCCTCCTTTGTGCCGTCACCATCCACCACCATCATCACCATCATCATCTAAAATTGTTACTTGGATCATTAAATCGTGTATACAATCGGATTCCTCTCTCCGTTCTCTACGCGATCATATACTTTGATTCTTGATTAGGGTATAAACCCTAACCCTAGATCTTTTCATTTTTATTTATTTTTCTGTATTTTGATGTTATATGATTAGTATGATATGTATAAGTTGTTGTAATGTTGTTTGAATGCGTAGAATTACTCGTTTATTCATGTTTTCGGTTTGTAAATTTTGGACAGCAGTTTGTGTCGTATATTCTGACCATATAACTGATATGAAGGTTAAAATAAAGTACATAAATGAGTTCCTCTCATCAAGACATTAACTTTAGACTCCGGATTCATGTCGTTTCGATTCCCGGAGCCCTAGATACGCTTAATTTGGTTTTTGTTAAAGATTGAAAGGGGTTCTTGGCATGAACAAGGTTGGGTCCGACTTTGTGACCATCCTTGGTGTCTTTAGGGTGTCTCATTTGGTTAGGACTGATGGTGGGACGAATATTCATGTTCGGGTCACCTAAATCCGAGCCACGGTTCACCCGTTTCGCCCGAATTACTGTTTTGAGTAAAATGTTTTCCCAATTGAAGTCATGGCTGATATGCACGACTTAGGGACTGTTCTTGGTGTGTTCTTGAGTTCATAAATGTGTCGGGTGGTTTGAGTAGGTGAAGTTACATATGTGGCTTGCCCGAAACCGACACCCGGGGCTCAAGATACGACCCGACGAACTTTTAAACTTAAAACTTATGGTTAATGATTAAACTTATGATAAAATTTATGGAATTCATTATTAATTAATTACTTATGATAAAAGAAGTAATTATTATTATTTAAAACATATGATATAAATATTTATTATATCATTTAATTATTAATTATAATTTAATTAACATTTTAATTAAACTTATGATTAGTAATACTTTTATTATTAAAGGAAAATACTTATGATAAGTATTAAATTTGTTTTTGAAAAATTATTAAAAGACTTATAATAAATATTAAATAATTATTTAATTATTATAAGACTTAATTTTTATTTAATTATGACTTAATTATTATTTAATTATGACTTAATTATTAAATACTTATGATTTAATAATTTTAATTAGAAACTTATGATATGATTAATAATTCATTATTAATTAATAATACTTATGATATGATTTAAAATTTATTATAAATTAATAATATTTATATTATGATTGATATTTAATTAATTAATTAAATACTTATGTTATACTAATTATAACATTTCAACTTATATTAACTTTAATAATTCATTTTATTTAATTAAACTTATGTTAAGACATTATTATACACATTTGACTTTAAATAACATTATAACCTATGTTATTATTATAACTTACACTTTTAAAATTAATGTTGACTAGGTTTGACCAAGGTTGACTTTCGGTTGACTTTCGGTTGACTTTGACTTTCAGTTGACTTCTGTTGACTTTCTAAATAAGGAAACTTTCCTAACTTCAAAACTTTCTAAAAATAGAAACTTTCCAAAAATAGAAACTTTCCAAAAATAGAAACTTTCCTAAAATAGAAAACTTTCCAAAAATGGAAACCTGCTAAAAATAGAAACTTTCTAAAAATAGAAAGTGTGTGTCCTTATGCTGTTCCAATCAAACCGATGCTTGCTGAGTAATGTTCTATGCCTACTTGCAACATGTACAATAGCTATCATACTAAGACTTGGCCTAAGTTAGTTATTTATTTCGACCTGCTTTATTTATAGGTCGGCGTTGTGATCTTTCTTGATCACATTACTTTACTTGCTGTTCGCTTGTTTGTGAGATTTCTTCAGTTGCTATTTAAGGTGAGTTATAGTCCCATTTTTCTATTTAAATCTTTTGGGATGAGAATACATGCAATTTATTTTATATTTTGGACAAGTGGAAGTTGGTTTAAATTATTCATTGTGAGTTGAACAAAAATATTCCCTAGTCTGGTAACTGTAATCATTGGTTTCTACCGGTGAACGCGAATCCTACGGATAGATCTATCGGGTTTGACAACCCCATTTCGAGCTAGTCGCGCTAGCAATTTATAATCGGAATGTTTAGTACTTCGTATTTTGTTGTAGATACACTTGTTCGGTGTATATTATTTATTGTGTTTGGCAAGGGTAAATAAATGGTTAAGTGGTTACCAGGTGGCTCACGGAAAATGGAATAATGTTTTATTATATGTTTTCTAGCATATAATTTGGTGGTTTAAAAGGAGTTTTATGTTTTCAAACATAAATTTTTATTGTTTAAATTAAATATTGTTTGCAATATTAAACCTATAATTCACTCAACATTTTTGTTGACAGTTACTCGCATGTTTTATTCTCAGGTTCATGATTGATTGCTTCCGCTGTGCTTAGAGAGTCTGCATATTTATGATGGCAGCTTTTGATAAACATTAACTTGCATTCTATTTTGTTACATTAAAAGGTGGTTGTTTGTTGACTTTATTTTGGTCAACTTTTGGTTAAAGTATTATTGTATAGTTTTTCTAAACTTATACATTTTAGTATATTTCCTTTATAGGAAATCATTTTTAAATAAAGAATGCAAGGTTGTTTTATTAAATTCATATAGAGTTTCGATCAAGCTGTGGGACCAAGTGACGGAGCCGTTAAGTGTTTGGACGGAGTCGTCACAATACCTGTCCACTTTCGATGAAATGAAAGTTTGTCTTTTAAAAACAAATGCAATGTTTGTAAAATGTATCATTTAGATGTCAAGTACCTCGCGATGTAATCAACTATTATGAATCGTTTATAATCAATATGGACTTCGTCCGGATGGATTAGGACGGGGCGTTTCAGTTGGCATCAGAGCGGTGGTCTTAGCGAACCAGGTCAACATTAGTGTGTCTAACCGATAGTTGTTAGGATGCATTAGTGAAGTCTGGACTTCGACCTAGTAGTTGATAGGTTATATTAATGAGTCTGGACTCGAACCTGGTCCGCATGTCAAAAGTTTTGCTTATCATTCTTGTCAAAAATTATCTGCTTATCATTCTTAGTCTAGACACATCTTACTGCATTGACTGCATGAATAGTGTGTAGACAAAATTTACATCTTAGTGTATCTGCTAATCCATATCTTAGCATATCTGTTACTATAAACTTTGCCTGATATATTTCGTAAATTCCTTCGTAATCTACGAAATCTTCTGTTCTATATATAGGTATTCTATGTAATTAGAATATCATCCGATATCCGAAAATCATTTCATTTCGAGAATTCCTTCATTCAATCGTACGCAATGGAACTCACAACTAGTTCAAGTCCCTCGGATTCCGATATGGAGTCCCACTCCAGCTCCAAAAGCAGCGTCACCAGAATGACTCAATCAATCAGCCACCCCAATTCATCTGATGAGTTCGTAGTTGACTCAATCAACGGAGACGCGAAGAAGGCGATTCCTTCCACCAACCGAATTCACCTTTTGACGAAGAACCTGAATCACTTATCGGCAAACCTGTTCAAAACACCATTTTCACCTTCATTTCCCGAATATCTCACCACGAACATATCATATCTCATATTCTAAACTTTATTCATTCGCTTGTTCCAACCGCCAATCATCCCGGAGTAATCAAAGAAGTCAACAAGCTTCGCGCCTGAGTTGTAGCCTTGAAAAATATGGTACAAAATGTACCAGCTTCAGCAACATCATCAACATCAACGGTACCACCAACAACAACATCCGCATCCCAAGCCTCAATTTCACAATCTGTTCCACGAACATCAACATCATACGCACCATGGATACCAAGGATTACCAACAGCAAGTAGCAATGAAGTATTGAACCATAACTTCATTAATATTCTGCGAAGAATATGTGAATCCTAATAATTAACGATGAAGTATTGAACCATAACTTCATAAATATTCTACGAAGAATATGTGGTTCCTAATAATTTTAGAGATTACTGATGGAATACCACATGTAAACAAAGTCACAAAACCCATTTTGCATGTATATATATTCGTGTATATATGTATAGCAAACGGAAGCAATTTTCAAGTTTGCATGTGTATTTAAACCTTTTAAAAGTATTCCATTAAAAGATCTAGTCTTGAAAATATACTAAAATGTAAATAAGAAGCTAGTTAGGGTTTATACCTTCTCCTAAAATGGAGGTTGAAGCAAGAAGATGAAGATGATGATATAGATGAAGAAAGCCTCTAACTTGAAGCCTCAAGCCTTTGATACCCACAAGCTCTTATCAACACCACCAAATAGGTTAGGATTTTAGACACAAATGGCAAGTAAAACCAAGTGAAGAACCCTCTTCTTCTTCTCCAAAATTTTGGCCAAGAGAGATTTAGGGAGAGAGTTTTCTTTGCTTTTTCAAATTGCTAGTAATAATGTGTGTTGGTTGAAGAGAGAAGCATGCATGTGGAGTGTAGACTTTAATTAACCAAGCAAGCATGGGGTGGAGTGTCTTGGGACTCCAAAACCGCCACCTCCACCCCTTCCCTCCTTTTCTTTTATTTTTTTTTAAACTTGCAAGTTACATGCTACTTCCACTTTATTTTATAAACCTTTTTATAAAATGTGTTACACACATGAAGTTTAATCACATAAAGAATTAAACTTATAGATATAATTATCCAAATAATTATTTCAAGCAATTTTATCTTTAGAAAACCAATTTCTAAAGTTCAAGTGTCGAGTATTAATTTTAAAGATCCAATCGTTAAAATAAATACATAAAAGGTGTTGATGGCTTGTTATTGGGTATGACCCGACTTGGATCATAACATGTTAGCCACATTAGTTTAGTATGTCTCTCGGGCATATGAAATACCTTCAATCTCCCACTTGCACGAGAAACATAGGAAATTAATGCAAGTGATGGATACCACCTAACGACCGTCCATCACCCCTAATATGTTATGACTTAGTGCCATTCAATAACATCATCCCTTTCGAGTTCCCATCTCGAATATGATTTAGGTGAATCTTTCAATATATCCTTTTGTCCTAGATGTCATGTTAAATCCAAGAGACATAGAATGATCACTCTCTTATCGATTTAACTTTGTCAGGCCTTAGACATCCGACTCTCAACGAATAAGAGGGACAAATTCCATCTTGACTACATACGTCCTAGACACTACACTTCGTACCATACCTGAAGCGTCCCTTATGTACTACCATATCTCAGAATAGCGAAGGAAAGAATCAAGTCACAATATTCGGTGAATATCCGAACCCAATATGTGTCTCAGGTCAGAGGATATAATGATATTCTCCTTTACTCAAGATTACATGTGATCAACCACAAAGGCTCCATATAGTAAATCTTGAGAGCGGGTCTTCCAATATTTGTATCCCACAAATATCTATGAACCTTGGTTGCAACCTTGCCCCACATTCACCATTTGAATGTTAACCAATCCAAGTTCATAATAGTCTAGACCTCACACTTGTTCCCACAAATGTGATCAACTACGGAATTTAGAATAATAGTTTATTCATGGATAAAATATGCAAAATTGGAACATGACTCATAATTAAATTAATACCATAATTATATTAATGAGTTTGAACTAATTCGTTCCGATACAATACATAAAATAGATCAATTCCAATCACTAGAATATCGAAGCCCTAATGCACAAACATGTCCCTCATGTTTTGGCCCATGTAAAAGCTTCGTGAGTGGATCCGCAACATTATGATCTGTGTGAACTTTGTGAATACATATCTTTCCCTTTTCAACCTCATCCCTAATGTAGTTGAATCTCCGCTCAATGTGACGAGTCTTTTGATGAGCACGAGGTTCCTTGATTTGAGCAATCGCACCCTCGTTGTCACAAAAGATCTCAAGAGGGTCCTGAATGGAAGGGACCACTCCTAAGTCGTCGATGAATTTCTTCATCCATGCAGCTTCCTGGGCTGCCAATGAGGCGGCAATGTACTCCGACTCTGTAGTGGATAACGCAACAACTTCCTGTTTTGAGCTCTTCCAAGAGACCGCACCACCATTCAACATGAAGACATAACCGGATTGTGATCGAGAGTCATCTCGATCAGTTTGGAAACTCGCGTCCACGTAACCTTTTACAGCGAGTTCCTCCTCACCAGACCCATATATTAGAAACATATCCTTAGTCCTTCTAAGGTATTTCAATATACATTTAACCGCAGTCCAATCACTATTTCCTGGGTTATTCTGGTATCTACTTGTCAAGCTTAAAGCTCATGACACATCCGGTCTAGTACATATCATTGCATACATGATAGACCCAATAGCAGATGTGTATGGGACTTTCTTCATTCTCTCTTGTTCATCTTTCGTGGTAGGACACTGAGATGAACTGAGAACGGTTCCCTTTTGAATAGGTACCAAACCTTTCTTAGAGTTTTCCATCTTGAACCTTTTCAAGATTTTATCAATGTATGTACTTTGACTTAAACCTATCAATCTCTTGGATCTATTCCTATAGATCCCAATCCCAATATGTATTGTGCTTCTCCAAGATCCTTAATGGAGAAGCAACTCTTTAGCCAAGTTTTGACTTCTTGCATTGTGGTAATATCATTCCCAAACAATAATATATCATCCACATATAGCACAAGGAACATTATAGAGCTCCCACTAGCCTTCTTGTATACACAAGCTTCATCACCATTTTTAATGAAGCCAAATTTCTTTGCCTCTTCATTAAAACGATGATTCCACATTCTAGATGCTTGTTTCAATCCGTAGATTGATTTCTTTAACTTGCATACCTTTTTAGGATTTTTTGGATCAACAAAACCTTCGGGCTGTACCATATAGACATCTTCCTCAAGATATCCATTTAGGAAAGCGGTTTTGACATCCATTTGCCATATTTCATAGTCATAGTGAGCAGCAATGGCAAATAATATCCTAATAGACTTTAGCATTGCCACTGGCGAGAAAGTTTCATCATAGTCAACCCCTTGAGTTTGAGTGAAACCTTTTGCTACAAGTCTAGCTTTGTATGTATCCAAGTTTCCATGTATGTCGGTTTTCTTCTTGAAAAGCCATTTGCAATCAACTAGCTTAGAGCTAGGAGGTTGCACAACAAGTTCCCAAACTTGGTTTTCATACATGGATTGCGTCTCGGCATTCATGGCTTCCTGCCATTTATCTTTATCAATCCTTGATAAAGCATCTTTGTAGTTTATCGGTTCATCCAAATCAACCGTATAGCAACCATCCACGAGAAACCCATATCTCTCGGGAGGATTACTAATCCTACTCGATCTTCGAACGTCTTGTGTACCTTGATCATCCACTTGATCATTTTCAACATCCTCATGTTGAGTACTAGTGCCAACCAATTGTGTATCATCGGCTTGATCTTGTACCTCTACAAGATCTATCTTCCTTTCACCATCACCTTCCATAAAGAATTTGGTTTCAAGGAATTCCGCTTTTCGAGCAACAAATACCGTTTGCTCGGATGGATCATAGAAGTAATATCCCATATCATCTTTGGGATATCCTATGAAGATACACTTTGTGGATCGAGCATGTAGCTTATTAGCTACATAACGCTTAGGATAAGCTTCACATCCCCATACTTTTAAGTATGAAAGAGAAGGTGGTTTTCCAAACCACATCTCATGAGGAGTTCGTTCCACTTTCTTGGTTGGGGCCATATTTAAAATACGAGCCGCGGAGCTTAGACAATAACCCCAAAATGATAGAGGTAACGAGCTTCTTGCCATCATAGATCGAACCATATCCATTAGGGTTCGGTTCCTCCTTTCGGAAACTCCATTAAGTTGGGGTGTTCCGGGTGGAGTAAGTTGTGAGATAATCCCACAACTCCTAAGATGATCTTGGAAGGCATCGCTTAGGTATTCACCTCCTCTATCGGTACGAAGTACCTTAATTGTCCTATTGAGTTGATTTTGTACTTCGTTTTGATATTCTTTGAATGCTTCAAACATTTCGTCCTTGTGTCTTAATAAGTAGACATATCCGAAACGACTAAAGTCATCAATGAAAGTAACAAAGTATCTTTCACCATTCCTAGTCATGGGTTTAAAGGGTCCACATACATCCGAATGTATTAATCCCAATAAATCTTTAGCCCTTTCATAAGTCCCTTTGAAAGGTGCTTTAGTCATCTTACCTTGTAAACAAGATTCACATACATCAAACGAATCCATTTCATTTGATTTCAAAAGTCCATTCTTTTGAAGTGTATGCATTCGGTTCTTGTTTATGTGACCAAGGCGACAATGCCATAAATAGGAATCACTCAAATCCCTTTTGAGTTTCTTGGTGCTAGTATGGTATATAGAGCTCGATGATGCGTCATCATGAACCAATTCATAAATTCCATTTGAAGGGGAAGCCTTGAAATAGAATACATTATCTTTAGAAACATGAATATCATCATCAATAAAATTAACAACGTAACCACATTGTTTTAAGCGAGAAATAGAAATAATGTTTCTACACAAATCCGGAGCATACAAAACATTTTCTAAAATAAGTTCCAATCCGCTTGGAAGCTTCAAAATAAAATCTCCTTGAGCTTTAACATGCACCTTTGCACCATTGCCCATATAGAGACTTGATGTTCCCGCCTTATGATCACTTCTTTTGAACCCCTGCAAAGAATTGCAAATATGAGTTCCACATCCAGTGTCTAATACCCATGTATTAGAAGAAGTAATACTAAGCTCTATATATACCATATATATATTACCTGAGGTTTGCCCTGCATCCCTCTTGTCCTTCAACTCCTTAAGGTAGACCGGACAGTTTCGTTTCCAATGACCCATCTCACCGCAACCGAAACATGGGTCTTCCTTGGGGTTTGCCTTCTCGGCTACCTTTTGCTTCTTAGCCTTGTTGATGGTTGGGGTAACCATCTTCCCCTTCCCTTTACCTTGATGGGCGGGTCCTTTTCTCTTAGCCACCTTAGGCTTAGAGGTGTTACCTTTGGATCCACCTTGATCGATTGCTAACACGGGTAAAGCCCTTTTACCCATGCTAGTTTCCGCCGTTCTAAGCATACCGTGAAGCTCACCTATGCTCTTATCCATCCCATTCATATTGTAATTAATTACAAATTGATCAAACCTTTTTGATAGGGAGTTAAGGATAAGATCGGTGGCTAACTCATTAGATATGTTTAGGTTAAGACGGTTAGCACGATCGATAAGGCTTTTCATCTTAAGTACATAAGATGAAACCGATTGGGTATCGTCCATACGACAAGCATGTAGCGCCCGAACCGTTTCGAAGCGCTCGACACGCGCTTGTTGAAGGAACATCTCCTTCAATTGCGTTATCATGTCGTATGGCACTATGGTGCTCGAAATCCTTTTGGAGTTCGGGTATCATAGTCCCAAGCATTAAGCATGAGACTTGAAGGGAGTCGTGGCAATACTTATCGTAAGAGGCCATTGCCTCCACATCATTCTCATCCGGTTGATCGGGAATGGGGTCCTCAAGTACATACGCTTTATCCTCTTGTTTGAGGACAATCCGAAGATTGCGGAACCAATCCATAAAGTTGGTATGGTTGAGTTTGTCTTTCTCGAGGAGAGACCGTAACGATAGGTTGTTCATGTTAAGTGGTGCGTTTTGCATGTTGTTGTTGTTATTAGCGGCCATCTACAAAATTCAACAAGGTTCATTTTAAGTATCGATTTTAGATTTAACAAACAATACCCTTTTAATTTGTTTTATTAAATATTAGAATCCAACGGTAAATCAAATTCCGGTTAGGTGACCTTTATCCCGTCATTTGATTTAGCTAGGTAGTCATAATGACAATTGCAATCCTTTTGCAACTTCTAAGTTATGGGATCATGCAATCCTTTTGCATGGCATATTAATCCCATCAACGCCTATTTGTTCCTCATGCTTCGGTGACCCTAAGTTCATGATTACCAAATCAAGTCGTCCTACTTGTGTAAACATGTAGACTTAACCTACAAGTGGTTAGGTGACCTTTATCCCACATGTATGCGAAGTGTACCTTATTCATATTAGTTCACTCATGACGGTTAGGTGACCTTTATCCCATCAAGAGATTCCTAATATGTCCAAGTGTTTCCATAAAAGGATGGCGTTTAACTTGTTTACCTTGTTTTAGTTAAAGGGATTTTATGTTTTCTACATTCTAGTTTAGAAAACAAAATGCTATACACCAACATGCATTTAGTGTGTAGTGTTTTATGAAAAACCTATTTTCATGTCCTTTTAGTAAACCAATTACCAATTCATTACCTTTTAAATAAACCATTTTATTTACAATTTCATCTAGTACTTAATAACCATTTATTAGTGTCATGTTGTTATAATTATAACCAATTATAATATCATTTTTGCAAGTTGTTTCAAGAGATTTTGTATCAACCAAACACATACAAAAAACCATACAAGCATGCAAAATAAAAGTCCACAATCATGCCAAAGTGGTAAGCACTTGTTTAGCCAAAACAAGTGTTACCTAAGGGGTTAAACAAGTAAGAGATTTTAAACAAAATCTCCCACTTAATCTTGTAATCTTCAAAGTTCCAACTTGTAATCTTCTTCATGGATCTTCATTTTCTCTTTACAAAATTATATCCTAATACATTTCTTTTCTAGAAAATGAAATAACAACCTATTCTATTTTACAAACCAAATAGAATAAATTACATCAAGAAATTACAAGATTAATTACAACTTTTACAAACCAAAATGAATGAATAATTATTACAAACCATAAGAATGAATAATCAACCAAATCACACACAAATCCAACCACAAGGTCAAGGCATGATTGTGAACCAAAACAACAACAAATCTTGGCCAAACTTGAAGTCCCAAACCCACTTTTGGGACCCAAATATTTCGGCCAAGACACCAAACCCACCAAAACTCAAGATTTTTACATTCTACTTTCATGCATGTTGGTAGATTGTAAAATAAATGAGTTTACTAGCCAAAAACAAGAAGCATATTAACAAGACTTTGGCTCTAGATACCATTGATGGAATACCACATGTAAACAAAGTCACAAAACCCATTTTGTATGTATATATATTCGTGTATATATGTATAGCAAGCGGAAGCAATTTTCAAGTTTGCATGTGTATTTAAACCTTTTAAAAGTATTCCATTAAAAGATCTAGTCTTGAAAATATACTAAAATGTAAATAAGAAGCTAGTTAGGGTTTATACCTTCTCCTAAAATGGAGGTTGAAGCAAGAAGATGAAGATGATGATATAGATGAAGAAAGCCTCTAACTTGAAGCCTCAAGCCTTTGATACCCACAAGCTCTTATCAACACCACCAAATAGGTTAGGATTTTAGACACAAATGGCAAGTAAAACCAAGTGAAGAACCCTCTTCTTCTTCTCCAAAATTTCGGCCAAGAGAGATTTAGGGAGAGAGTTTTCTTTGCTTTTTCAAATTGCTAGTAATAATGTGTGTTGGTTGAAGAGAGAAGCATGCATGTGGAGTGTAGACTTTAATTAACCAAGCAAGCATGGGGTGGAGTGTCTTGGGACTCCAAAACTGCCACCTCCACCCCTTCCCTCCTTTTCTTTTATTTTTTTTTAAACTTGCAAGTTACATGCTACTTCCACTTTATTTTATAAACCTTTTTATAAAATGTGTTACACATATGAAGTTTAATCACATAAAGAATTAAACTTATAGATATAATTATCCAAATAATTATTTCAAGCAATTTTATCTTTAGAAAACCAATTTCTAAAGTTCAAGTGTCGAGTATTAATTTTAAAGATCCAATCGTTAAAATAAATACATAAAAGGTGTTGATGGCTTGTTATTGGGTATGACCCGACTTGGATCATAACATGTTAGCCACATTAGTTTAGTATGTCTCTCGGGCATATGAAATACCTTCAATTACTTATTCTAGCTCAAACTGAAAAGCAAATGAGATTAATATCATATTAACTTATTAAAACCATGATTACATCTAAAGAAAATATATATGTATATATGTTTTCATAAAGATGGTAATTAAAAAAATTCTTTTGTACAGACTGATAATGGTGAAAATATTTTAACGGGTAGGTAATACCCGAGGAATATTTAGTTTCACATTAATAAGTTACATTGTACATTCTTCAATTCAGATTCATCAGTCATTAACAACACTGCTCAAATTCACACATATACATATCTGTTCACCAAAGAACAACTATTTTCATCCAAGTTCAATTTCTTATTCGGATGTTGACAGATCAGAATCCAAGTCAAGATTTGACAAGTGGCATAATGAAGAAAATAATGAACAAAATAAAAATTGATTAGTAACCAATTAATTAACTACGTAAAACTATAAAACTATAATAACCAAATCCTAGCTAACTGTTCCTAGCTAACTGTTCCTATATGACTATTTCCTTATAATATACTCGTTTTGTGTTTAACTATTGGAATATTGGACTACTATCATTGAACAATTGAAAAAAATACTAAAAGAGTAGGAAATATTAATTACAACACTTTTTGACTTAAAAGATCGTAAATAAATTACATCTACTATAGTTAAATATTTCCTCAAGTTTGTCACTTGATTTCATCTTAAACCTCATTTGTATCTTGACGATTACCATCTGCGTTCAAACCTTTCATAATTCTTGAAAACATTTCAATCGAAGGAATGAACCAACCGCACTTCATCTACGAAAGAAAAGATTGATGCGTTTAGATGTACAGAAATAAATCGATAAATATTATCTTGAATCAATCCACGACCCAGTGTATACGTATCTCAGTATTGATCACAACTCAAACTATATATATTTTGGAATCAACCTCAACCCTGTATAGCTAACTCCAACATTCACATATAGAGTGTCTATGGTTGTTCCGAAATATATATAGATGTGTCGACATGATAGGTCGAAACATTGTATACGTGTCTATGGTATCTCAAGATTACATAATATACAATACAAGTTGATTAAGTTATGGTTGGAATAGATTTGTTACCAATTTTCACGTAGCTAAAATGAGAAAAATTATCCAATCTTGTTTTACCCATAACTTCTTCATTTTAAATCCGTTTTGAGTGAATCAAATTGCTATGGTTTCATATTGAACTCTATTTTATGAATCTAAACAGAAAAAGTATAGGTTTATAGTCGGAAAAATAAGTTACAAGTCGTTTTTGTAAAGGTAGTCATTTCAGTCGAAAGAACGACGTCTAGAGGACCATTTTAGAAAACATACTTCCACTTTGAGTTTAACCATAATTTTTGGATATAGTTTCATGTTCATAATAAAAATCATTTTCTCAGAATAAAAACTTTTAAATCAAAGTTTATCATAGTTTTTAATTAACTAACCCAAAACAGCCAGCGGTGTTACTACGACGGCGTAAATCCGGTTTTACGGTGTTTTTCGTGTTTCCAGGTTTTAAATCATTAAGTTAGCATATCATACAGATATAGAACATGTGTTTAGTTGATTTTAAAAATCAAGTTAGAAGGATTAACTTTTGTTGGCGAACAAGTTTAGAATTAACTAAACTATGTTCTAGTGATTACAAGTTTAAACCTTCGAATAAGATAGCTTTATATGTATGAATCGAATGATGTTATGAACATCATTACTACCTTAAGTTCCTCTGATAAACCTACTGGAAAAGAGAAAAATAGATCTAGCTTCAATGGATCCTTGGATGGCTCGAAGTTCTTGAAGCAGAATCATGACACGAAAACAAGTTCAAGTAAGATCATCACTTGAAATAAGATTGTTATAGTTATAGAAATTGAACCAAAGTTTGAATATGATTATTACCTTGTATTAGAATGATAACCTACTGTAAGAAACAAAGATTTCTTGAGGTTGGATGATCACCTTACAAGATTGGAAGTGAGCTAGCAAACTTGAAAGTATTCTTGATTTTATGAAACTAGAACTTTTGGAATTTATGAAGAACACTTAGAACTTGAAGATAGAACTTGAGAGAGATCAATTATATGAAGAAAATTGAAGAATGAAAGTGTATGTAGGTGTTTTTGGTCGTTGGTGTATGGATTAGATATAAAGGATATGTAATTTTGTTTTCATGTAAATAAGTCATGAATGATTACTCATATTTTTGTAATTTTATGAGATATTTCATGCTAGTTGCCAAATGATGGTTCCCACATGTGTTAGGTGACTCACATGTGTAGTGACCCGAACTTTTCCATGTTTATATATATTAATTGAGATTGATATTTACATGATTAAATGTTTCCAACATGTTAAGCAATCAAACTTGTTAAGACTTGATTAATTGAAATATGTTTCATATAGACAATTGACCACCCAAGTTGACCGGTGATTCACGAACGTTAAAACTTGTAAAAAAACTATATGATGACATATATATGGTTATATATATAGTTAACATGATATTATGATAAGTAAACATATCATTAATTATATTAACAATGAACTACATATGTAAAAACAAGACTACTAACTTAATGATTTTGAAACGAGACATATATGTAACGTTTATCGTTGTAACGACATTTAACTGTATATACATCATACTGAGATATATTATATATCATAATATCATGATAATATAACAATTTAATATCTCATTTGTTATAATAAACAATGGGTTAACAACATTCAACAAGATCGTTAACCTAAAGGTTTCAAAACAACACTTACATGTAACGACTAACGATGACTTAACGACTCAGTTAAAATGTATATACATGTAGTGTTTTAATATGTATTTATACACTTTTGAAAGACTTCAATACACTTATCAAAATACTTCTACTTAACAAAAATGCTTACAATTACATTCTCGTTCAGTTTCATCAACAATTCTACTCGTATGCACCCGTATTCGTACTCGTACAATACACAGCTTTTAGATGTATGTACTATTGGTATATACACTCCAATGATCAGCTCTTAGCAGCCCATGTGAGTCACCTAACACATGTGGGAACCATCATTTGGCAACTAGCATGAAATATCTCATAAGATTACAAAAATATGAGTAATCATTCATGACTTATTTACATGAAAACAAAATTACATATCCTTTATATCTAATCCATATACCAACGACCAAAAACACCTACAAACACTTTCATTCTTCAATTTTCTTCATCTAATTGAACTCTCTCAAGTTCTATCTTCAAGTTCTAAGTGTTCTTCATAAATTCCAAAAGTTCTAGTTTCATAAAATCAAGAATACTTTCAAGTTTGCTAGCTCACTTCCAATCTTGTAAGGTGATCATCCAACCTCAAGAAATCTTTGTTTCTTACAGTAGGTTATCATTCTAATACAAGGTAATAATCATATTCAAACTTTGGTTCAATTTCTATAACTATAACAATCTTATTTCAAGTGATGATCTTACTTGAACTTGTTTTCGTGTCATGATTTTGCTTCAAGAACTTTGAGCCATCCAAGGATCCATTGAAGCTAGATCCATTTTTCTCTTTTCCAGTAGGTTCATCCAAGGAACTTAAGGTAGTAATGATGTTCATAACATCATTCGATTCATACATATAAAGCTATCTTATTCGAAGGTTTAAACTTGTAATCACTAGAACATAGTTTAGTTAATTCTAAACTTGTTCGCAAACAAAAGTTAATCCTTCTAACTTGACTTTTAAAATCAACTAAACACATGTTCTATATCTATATGATATGCTAACTTAATGATTTAAAACCTGGAAACACGAAAAACACCGTAAAACCGGATTTACGCCGTCGTAGTAACACCGCGGGCTGTTTTGGGTTAGTTAATTAAAAACTATGATAAACTTTGATTTAAAAGTTGTTATTCTGAGAAAATGATTTTTATTATGAACATGAAACTATATCCAAAAATTATGGTTAAACTCAAAGTGGAAGTATGTTTTCTAAAATGGTCATCTAGACGTCGTTCTTTCGACTGAAATGACTACCTTTACAAAAACGACTTGTAACTTATTTTTCCGACTAGAAACCTATACTTTTTTTGTTTAGATTCATAAAATAGAGTTCAATATGAAACCATAGCAATTTGATTCACTCAAAACGGATTTAAAATGAAGAAGTTATGGGTAAAACAAGATTGGATAATTTTTCTCATTTTAGCTACGTGAAAATTGGTAACAAATCTATTCCAACCATAACTTAATCAACTTGTATTATATATTATGTAATCTTGAGATACCATAGACACGTATACAATGTTTCGACCTATCATGTCGACACATCTATATATATTTCGGAACAACCATAGACACTCTATATGTGAATGTTGGAGTTAGCTATACAGGGTTGAGGTTGATTCCAAAATATATATAGTTTGAGTTGTGATCAATACTGAGATACGTATACACTGGGTCGTGGATTGATTCAAGATAATATTTATCGATTTATTTCTGTACATCTAACTGTGGACAACTAGTTGTAGGTTACTAACGAGGACAGCTGACTTAATAAACTTAAAACATCAAAATATATTAAAAGTGTTGTAAATATATTTTGAACATACTTTGATATATATGTATATATTGTTATAGGTTCGTGAATCAACCAGTGGCCAAGTCTTACTTCCCGACGAAGTAAAAATCTGTGAAAGTGAGTTATAGTCCCACTTTTAAAATCTAATATTTTTGGGATGAGAATACATGCAGGTTTTATAAATGATTTACAAAATAGACACAAGTACGTGAAACTACATTCTATGGTTGAATTATCGAAATCGAATATGCCCCTTTTTATTAAGTCTGGTAATCTAAGAATTAGGGAACAGACACCCTAATTGACGCGAATCCTAAAGATAGATCTATTGGGCCTAACAAACCCCATCCAAAGTACCGGATGCTTTAGTACTTCGAAATTTATATCATATCCGAAGGGTGTCCCGGAATGATGGGGATATTCTTATATATGCATCTTGTTATTGTCGGTTACCAGGTGTTCACCATATGAATGATTTTTATCTCTATGTATGGGATGTGTATTGAAATATGAAATCTTGTGGTCTATTGTTACGATTTGATATATATAGGTTAAACCTATAACGCACCAACATTTTTGTTGACGTTTTAAGCATGTTTATTCTCAGGCGATTATTAAGAGCTTCCGCTGTCGCATACTTAAATAAGGACAAGATTTGGAGTCCATGCTTGTATGATATTGTGTAAAAACTGCATTCAAGAAACTTATTTTGTTGTAACATATTTGTATTGTAAACCATTATGTAATGGTCGTGTGTAAACAGGATATATTAGATTATCATTATTTGATAATCTACGTAAAGCTTTTTAAACCTTTATTGATGAAATAAAGGTTATGGTTTGTTTAAAAATGAATGCAGTCTTTGAAAAACGTCTCATATAGAGGTCAAAACCTCGCAACGAAATCAATTAATATGGAACGTTTTTAATCAATAAGAACGGGACATTGCAGTTGGTATCCGAGCGTTGGTCTTAGAGAACCAGAAAATTTGCATTAGTGTGTCTTATCGAGTTTGTTAGGATGCATTAGTGAGTCTGGACTTCGACCGTGTTTTCTTTAAAAATGATTGCTTAACATTTTTGTTGGAAACTATATATTTTTAACATATGAATATTATGTGATATATTAATCTCTTAACGTGTTTGATATTATGTGATAGATGTCTACCTCTAGAACAAGTCCCATTGACTCACCTAATAATAATGAAGAGTCAAATGTAAATTGGAATGATTTGTGGACTGATTCACAAGTTCCCGAAGAGGAACCGGAAGAAGAGTCGGAACCGGAAGAAGAATCGGAACCGGAAGAAGAATCGGAACCGGATGAAGAAATAGAACCGGTGGGGGAAATCATAAAACGGTTAAGTAAAAGAAAATCCTCAACCAACCGACCAAAGTTAATTATGGTCAATGGTGTTTCCGCCAAGGAAGCAAAATATTGGGAGGATTACCAATTCTCCGATGAATCGGATTCCGACGAGAATTCCGATGATGTTATAGAAATTACCCCAACTGAATTTAAAAAGGCAAAAGAAAATAATAAGGGAAAGGGCATAAAAATAGAGAAATCTAATTCCAACCCCGATGAACTTTATATGTATCGTCAACCCCCGAAGTCCTTAAGTTGTAACAATGACCCGGGAACCTCTAAACCACCAGGTTTTTCTAAACCAATGTGGACAACGACGGCTCGTATTAGGGGAACATCATATATCCCTAGAAACTTGGCAAAACGAACCAAAACCGAAGAAGAAGAAACGAGCGAGTCGGAATAAGATAGTTGTATTCGTGTGGTGTAATATATGTAATATAGTGTTTTTATGCTTTATGATATATGTAAAAATTGCTTGTATTAATAAGTATTTTTTATGAATCTAACTCTTGTCTATTTTACAGTTTAAAAACACAAAATGGATAGACAACCCAATATTTTAAGAGACCTACCCGGAGACATGATTGATGAAATCTTGTCTAGAGTCGGCCAGAATTCTTCGGCACAACTATTTAAGGCGAGATCAGTTTGTAAGACATTCGAAGAACGTTCCAAGAATGTCTTGGTTTATAAGAGACTTTCGTTTGAAAGATGGGGGATATCACATTGGGAAACCCATAAGTTACGATGTGTTTACTTTGACGCATATATTGCGGGGAACCCAAATGCTATTTTACGCAACGGGTTAAGAAATTATTTTGACTCAATATATCCGAATATTGGACTTCGTGATTTAGAAAAAGCGGCTAACATGCAACATAAAGAAGCATGTTATGCTTACGGATTAGTAATGTTCGCTTCTCACCAAAGTGAGAACAAGAACATCGGGCTACAACTATTAAACAAAACGTTTCCACAAGTGACGGAGTCGGTAATTGGGGTAAGAAATGAGGTTTTTAGATTATTACGGGACTGTTGGACATTACGTAACCCTCGTCCCTTTGATGACGTTACAACACACTGTCTTATCAACGGCCATAACGGTTATGTTGCACAAGACCAAGGATGGGAAGTAGTCCTAGTAAAACCAGAATGCATGACTTGTTTCTGGACGTATGAATTACGTGTCTTTATTGCCTTTGCTGAACGACTTGTGTACTAGCTAGAATTGTCTTCACAACTATCTTGTATCAAAGTTATTGTGTGCTATATTTCATGCTTTATGTAAAATAAGCGGTATTGTAAGTTTGTAAAATATTGTATAAAAGTTTGAACGCGAAATATTATTATAATCAGTTTTTCATATAGAATTGTAGTAGTTGAATTGTATATTAGCTACTAAGTATGAACTTAACGGGTAGGTACTACCCGAATTTAAACTTATAAAACGCTAATATGAAGAAAAAGCTTTTATAAATGAGTTCATATTATGCTACAAAATACTATTAACTACTCTTAATATTCTGTATGATTAACTTGTTCCATTTAACTATTTTGAAGGAAATGGCACCGACTACTCGACACACCGTGAATATGAATGAAGAGGAATTCCGTACTTTTCTAGCTTCAAACATAGCCGCAGTACAGGCTGCGCTACATACCAACAATAACCTTGGATCTAGCAGTACAGGAAATCGTGTAGGATGCACCTACAAAGAATTCACTGCCTGCAAACCTTTGGAATTTGATGGAACCGAAGGACCGATCGGATTGAAACGGTGGACCGAGAAGGTCGAATCGGTGTTTGCCATAAGTAAGTGTACTGAAGAGGACAAAGTAAAGTACGCTACGCATACCTTCACAGGTTCTGCGTTAACATGGTGGAATACCTATCTAGAGCAAGTGGGACAAGATGATGCGTACGCACTACCGTGGTCAGCATTCAAGCACTTGATGAACGAGAAGTACCGTCCCAGAACCGAGGTCAATAAGCTCAAGACAGAACTTAGAGGGTTACGAACCCAAGGATTTGATATTACCACGTACGAAAGACGATTCACAGAATTGTGCCTATTGTGTCCGGGAGCATTCGAAGATGAGGAAGAGAAGATCGACGCGTTTGTGAAAGGATTACCGGAAAGAATCCAAGAAGATATAAGTTCACACGAGCCCGCCTCCATACAACAGGCATGTAGAATGGCTCACAAACTAGTGAACCAGATTGAAGAAAGAATTAAAGAACAGACTGCTGAAGAGGCCAATGTGAAGCAAGTCAAAAGAAAGTGGGAGGAAAACGGTGATAAGAATCACCAATACAACAACAACAGCAATTACAACAATAATCGCAACAATTATCCCAACAATCGCAACATCAATCGCAACTACAACAAACGGCCCAACAACAACAACAACAACAACAACAGCAACTACAACAATCATCCCAACAACAATAATAACCGCAACAACAACAACAATCAGAAGCAGCTATGCCAAAGGTGTGAAAAGAATCACTCGGGGTTCTGCACCAAATTTTGCAACAAGTGTAAAAGAAATGGTCATAGCGCGGCGAAGTGTGAGGTCTACGGACCAGGGGTTAATAGAACGAAAGGAACAAATGGTGTCGGAACGAGTAATGGCGGAGCAAGTAGTGTCGGAGCAAGTTATGCCAATGTAGTTTGTTATAAATGTGGAAAACCAGGCCACATTATTAGAAATTGCCCGAACCAGGAGAACACGAATGGACAAGGCCGTGGAAGAGTTTTCAATATTAATGCGGTAGAGGCACAGGAAGACCCGGAGCTTGTTACGGGTACGTTTCTTATTGACAATAAATCTGCTTACGTTTTATTTGATTCGGGTGCGGATAGAAGCTATATGAGTAGAGATTTTTGTGCTAAATTAAGTTGTCCATTGACGCCTTTGGATAGTAAATTTTTACTCGAATTAGCAAATGGTAAATTAATTTCAGCAGATAATATATGTCGAAATCGAGAAATTAAACTGGTTAGCGAAACATTTAAGATTGATTTGATACCAGTAGAGTTAGGGAGTTTTGATGTGATAATCGGTATGGACTGGTTGAAAGAAGTGAAAGCAGAGATCGTTTGTTACAAAAATGCAATTCGCATTATACGAGAAAAAGGAAAACCCTTAATGGTGTACGGAGAAAAGGGCAACACGAAGCTACATCTTATTAGTAATTTGAAGGCACAAAAACTAATAAGAAAAGGTTGCTATGCTGTTCTAGCACACGTCGAGAAAGTACAAACTGAAGAAAAGAGCATCAATGATGTTCCCATTGCAAAAGAATTTCCCGATGTATTTTCGAAAGAATTACCGGGATTACCCCCACATCGATCCGTTGAATTTCAAATAGATCTTGTACCAGGAGCTGCACCAATAGCTCGTGCTCCTTACAGACTCGCACCCAGCGAGATGAAAGAACTGCAAAGCCAATTACAAGAACTTTTAGAGCGTGGTTTCATTCGACCAAGCACATCACCGTGGGGAGCTCCGGTTTTGTTTGTCAAGAAGAAAGATGGTACATTCAGGTTGTGTATCGACTACCGAGAGTTGAACAAACTTACCATCAAGAACCGCTACCCACTACCGAGAATCGACGACTTATTTGATCAACTACAAGGCTCGTCTGTTTATTCAAAGATTGACTTACGTTCCGGGTATCATCAAATGCGGGTGAAAGAAGATGATATTCCAAAGACTGCTTTCAGAACACGTTACGGTCATTACGAGTTTATGGTCATGCCATTTGGTTTAACTAATGCACCAGCTGTGTTCATGGACCTTATGAACCGAGTGTGTGGACCATACCTTGACAAGTTTGTCATTGTTTTCATTGATGACATACTTATTTACTCAAAGAATGACCAAGAACACGGTGAACATTTGAGAAAGGTGTTAGAAGTATTGAGGAAGGAAGAATTGTACGCTAAGTTTTCAAAGTGTGCATTTTGGTTGGAAGAAGTTCAATTCCTCGGTCACATAGTGAACAAAGAAGGTATTAAGGTGGATCCGGCAAAGATAGAAACTGTTGAAAAGTGGGAAACCCCGAAAACTCCGAAACACATACGCCAGTTTTTAGGACTAGCTGGTTACTACAGAAGGTTCATCGAAGACTTTTCCAGAATAGCAAAACCCTTGACTGCATTAACGCATAAAGGGAAGAAATTTGAATGGAATGATGAACAAGAGAAAGCGTTTCAGTTATTGAAGAAAAAGCTAACTACGGCACCTATATTGTCATTGCCTGAAGGGAATGATGATTTTGTGATTTATTGTGACGCATCAAAGCAAGGTCTCGGTTGTGTATTAATGCAACGAACGAAGGTGATTGCTTATGCGTCTAGACAATTGAAGATTCACGAACAAAATTATACGACGCATGATTTGGAATTAGGCGCGGTTGTTTTTGCATTAAAGACTTGGAGGCACTACTTATATGGGGTCAAAAGTATTATATATACCGACCACAAAAGTCTTCAACACATATTTAATCAGAAACAACTGAATATGAGGCAGCGTAGGTGGATTGAATTATTGAATGATTACGACTTTGAGATTCGTTACCACCCGGGGAAGGCAAATGTGGTAGCCGATGCCTTGAGCAGGAAGGACAGAGAACCCATTCGAGTAAAATCTATGAATATAATGATTCATAATAACATTACTACTCAAATAAAGGAGGCGCAACAAGGAGTTTTAAAAGAGGGAAATTTAAAGGATGAAATACCCAAAGGATCGGAGAAGCATCTTAATATTCGGGAAGACGGAACCCGGTATAGGGCTGAAAGGATTTGGGTACCAAAATTTGGAGATATGAGAGAAATGGTACTTAGAGAAGCTCATAAAACCAGATACTCAATACATCCTGGAACGGGGAAGATGTACAAGGATCTCAAGAAACATTTTTGGTGGCCGGGTATGAAAGCCGATGTTGCTAAATACGTAGGAGAATGTTTGACGTGTTCTAAGGTCAAAGCTGAGCATCAGAAACCATCAGGTCTACTTCAACAACCCGAAATCCCGGAATGGAAATGGGAAAACATTACCATGGATTTCATCACTAAATTGCCAAGGACTGCAAGTGGTTTTGATACTATTTGGGTAATAGTTGATCGTCTCACCAAATCAGCACACTTCCTGCCAATAAGAGAAGATGACAAGATGGAGAAGTTAGCACGACTGTATTTGAAGGAAGTCATCTCCAGACATGGAATACCAATCTCTATTATCTCTGATAGGGATGGCAGATTTATTTCAAGATTCTGGCAGACATTACAGCAAGCATTAGGAACTCGTCTAGACATGAGTACTGCCTATCATCCACAAACTGATGGGCAGAGCGAAAGGACGATACAAACGCTTGAAGACATGCTACGAGCATGTGTTATTGATTTCGGAAACAGTTGGGATCGACATCTACCGTTAGCAGAATTTTCCTACAACAACAGCTACCATTCAAGCATTGAGATGGCGCCGTTTGAAGCACTATATGGTAGAAAGTGCAGGTCTCCAATTTGTTGGAGTGAAGTGGGGGATAGACAGATTACGGGTCCGGAGATTATACAAGAAACTACCGAGAAGATCATCCAAATTCAACAACGGTTGAAAACCGCCCAAAGTCGACAAAAGAGCTACGCGGACATTAAAAGAAAAGATATAGAATTTGAAATTGGAGAGATGGTCATGCTTAAAGTTGCACCTTGGAAAGGCGTTGTTCGATTTGGTAAACGAGGGAAATTAAATCCAAGGTATATTGGACCATTCAAGATTATTGATCGTGTCGGACCAGTAGCTTACCGACTTGAGTTACCTCAACAACTCGCGGCTGTACATAACACTTTCCACGTCTCGAATTTAAAGAAATGTTTTGCTAAAGAAGATCTCACTATTCCATTAGATGAAATCCAAATCAACGAAAAACTTCAATTCATCGAAGAACCCGTCGAAATAATGGATCGTGAGGTTAAAAGACTTAAGCAAAACAAGATACCAATTGTTAAGGTTCGATGGAATGCTCGTAGAGGACCCGAGTTCACCTGGGAGCGTGAAGATCAGATGAAGAAGAAATACCCGCATCTATTTCCAGAAGATTCGTCAACACCTTCAACAGCTTAAAATTTCGGAACGAAATTTATTTAACGGGTAGGTACTGTAGTGACCCGAACTTTTCCATGTTTATATATATTAATTGAGATTGATATTTACATGATTAAATGTTTCCAACATGTTAAGCAATCAAACTTGTTAAGACTTGATTAATTGAAATATGTTTCATATAGACAATTGACCACCCAAGTTGACCGGTGATTCACGAACGTTAAAACTTGTAAAAAAACTATATGATGACATATATATGGTTATATATATAGTTAACATGATATTATGATAAGTAAACATATCATTAATTATATTAACAATGAACTACATATGTAAAAACAAGACTACTAACTTAATGATTTTGAAACGAGACATATATGTAACGTTTATCGTTGTAACGACATTTAACTGTATATACATCATACTGAGATATATTATATATCATAATATCATGATAATATAACAATTTAATATCTCATTTGTTATAATAAACAATGGGTTAACAACATTCAACAAGATCGTTAACCTAAAGGTTTCAAAACAACACTTACATGTAACGACTAACGATGACTTAACGACTCAGTTAAAATGTATATACATGTAGTGTTTTAATATGTATTTATACACTTTTGAAAGACTTCAATACACTTATCAAAATACTTCTACTTAACAAAAATG
Source organism: Rutidosis leptorrhynchoides (assembly GCF_046630445.1). Taxonomy (NCBI): domain Eukaryota; kingdom Viridiplantae; phylum Streptophyta; class Magnoliopsida; order Asterales; family Asteraceae; genus Rutidosis; species Rutidosis leptorrhynchoides. Next base: position 210,711,243 of record NC_092340.1, read on the forward strand.
CTTACAATTACATTCTCGTTCAGTTTCATCAACAATTCTACTCGTATGCACCCGTATTCGTACTCGTACAATACACAGCTTTTAGATGTATGTACTATTGGTATATACACTCCAATGATCAGCTCTTAGCAGCCCATGTGAGTCACCTAACACATGTGGGAACCATCATTTGGCAACTAGCATGAAATATCTCATAAGATTACAAAAATATGAGTAATCATTCATGACTTATTTACATGAAAACAAAATTACATATCCTTTATATCTAATCCATATACCAACGACCAAAAACACCTACAAACACTTTCATTCTTCAATTTTCTTCATCTAATTGAACTCTCTCAAGTTCTATCTTCAAGTTCTAAGTGTTCTTCATAAATTCCAAAAGTTCTAGTTTCATAAAATCAAGAATACTTTCAAGTTTGCTAGCTCACTTCCAATCTTGTAAGGTGATCATCCAACCTCAAGAAATCTTTGTTTCTTACAGTAGGTTATCATTCTAATACAAGGTAATAATCATATTCAAACTTTGGTTCAATTTCTATAACTATAACAATCTTATTTCAAGTGATGATCTTACTTGAACTTGTTTTCGTGTCATGATTTTGCTTCAAGAACTTTGAGCCATCCAAGGATCCATTGAAGCTAGATCCATTTTTCTCTTTTCCAGTAGGTTCATCCAAGGAACTTAAGGTAGTAATGATGTTCATAACATCATTCGATTCATACATATAAAGCTATCTTATTCGAAGGTTTAAACTTGTAATCACTAGAACATAGTTTAGTTAATTCTAAACTTGTTCGCAAACAAAAGTTAATCCTTCTAACTTGACTTTTAAAATCAACTAAACACATGTTCTATATCTATATGATATGCTAACTTAATGATTTAAAACCTGGAAACACGAAAAACACCGTAAAACCGGATTTACGCCGTCGTAGTAACACCGCGGGCTGTTTTGGGTTAGTTAATTAAAAACTATGATAAACTTTGATTTAAAAGTTGTTATTCTGAGAAAATGATTTTTATTATGAACATGAAACTATATCCAAAAATTATGGTTAAACTCAAAGTGGAAGTATGTTTTCTAAAATGGTCATCTAGACGTCGTTCTTTCGACTGAAATGACTACCTTTACAAAAACGACTTGTAACTTATTTTTCCGACTAGAAACCTATACTTTTTTTGTTTAGATTCATAAAATAGAGTTCAATATGAAACCATAGCAATTTGATTCACTCAAAACGGATTTAAAATGAAGAAGTTATGGGTAAAACAAGATTGGATAATTTTTCTCATTTTAGCTACGTGAAAATTGGTAACAAATCTATTCCAACCATAACTTAATCAACTTGTATTATATATTATGTAATCTTGAGATACCATAGACACGTATACAATGTTTCGACCTATCATGTCGACACATCTATATATATTTCGGAACAACCATAGACACTCTATATGTGAATGTTGGAGTTAGCTATACAGGGTTGAGGTTGATTCCAAAATATATATAGTTTGAGTTGTGATCAATACTGAGATACGTATACACTGGGTCGTGGATTGATTCAAGATAATATTTATCGATTTATTTCTGTACATCTAACTGTGGACAACTAGTTGTAGGTTACTAACGAGGACAGCTGACTTAATAAACTTAAAACATCAAAATATATTAAAAGTGTTGTAAATATATTTTGAACATACTTTGATATATATGTATATATTGTTATAGGTTCGTGAATCAACCAGTGGCCAAGTCTTACTTCCCGACGAAGTAAAAATCTGTGAAAGTGAGTTATAGTCCCACTTTTAAAATCTAATATTTTTGGGATGAGAATACATGCAGGTTTTATAAATGATTTACAAAATAGACACAAGTACGTGAAACTACATTCTATGGTTGAATTATCGAAATCGAATATGCCCCTTTTTATTAAGTCTGGTAATCTAAGAATTAGGGAACAGACACCCTAATTGACGCGAATCCTAAAGATAGATCTATTGGGCCTAACAAACCCCATCCAAAGTACCGGATGCTTTAGTACTTCGAAATTTATATCATATCCGAAGGGTGTCCCGGAATGATGGGGATATTCTTATATATGCATCTTGTTATTGTCGGTTACCAGGTGTTCACCATATGAATGATTTTTATCTCTATGTATGGGATGTGTATTGAAATATGAAATCTTGTGGTCTATTGTTACGATTTGATATATATAGGTTAAACCTATAACTCACCAACATTTTTGTTGACGTTTTAAGCATGTTTATTCTCAGGCGATTATTAAGAGCTTCCGCTGTCGCATACTTAAATAAGGACAAGATTTGGAGTCCATGCTTGTATGATATTGTGTAAAAACTGCATTCAAGAAACTTATTTTGTTGTAACATATTTGTATTGTAAACCATTATGTAATGGTCGTGTGTAAACAGGATATATTAGATTATCATTATTTGATAATCTACGTAAAGCTTTTTAAACCTTTATTGATGAAATAAAGGTTATGGTTTGTTTAAAAATGAATGCAGTCTTTGAAAAACGTCTCATATAGAGGTCAAAACCTCGCAACGAAATCAATTAATATGGAACGTTTTTAATCAATAAGAACGGGACATTTCAACATGGGCTGCTAAGAGCTGATCATTGGAGTGTATATACCAATAGTACATACATCTAAAAGCTGTGTATTGTACGAGTACGAATACGGGTGCATACGAGTAGAATTGTTGATGAAACTGAACGAGGATGTAATTGTAAGCATTTTTGTTAAGTAGAAGTATTTTGATAAGTGTCTTGAAGTCTTTCAAAAGTGTATGAATACATATTAAAACACTACATGTATATACATTTTAACTGAGTCGTTAAGTCATCGTTAGTCGTTACATGTAAATGTTGTTTTGAAACCTTTAGGTTAACGATCTTGTTAAATGTTGTTAACCCAATGTTTATAATATCAAAAGATATTTTAAATTATTATATTATCATGATATTATGATGTACGAATATCTCTTAATATGATATATATACATTAAATGTCGTTACAATGATAATCGTTACATATATGTCTCGTTTCAAAATCATTAAGTTAGTAGTCTTGTTTTTACATATGTAGTTCATTGTTAATATACTTAATGATATGTTTACTTATCATAATATCATGTTAACTATATATATAACCATATATATGTCATCATATAGTTTTTACAAGTTTTAACGTTCGTGAATCACCGGTCAACTTGGGTAGTCAATTGTCTATATGAAACCTATTTCAATTAATCAAGTCTTAACAAGTTTGATTGCTTAATATGTTGGAAACATTTAATCATATAAATATCAATCTCAATTAATATATATAAACATGGAAAAGTTCGGGTCACTACAGTACCTACCCGTTAAATAAATTTCGTCCCAAAATTTTAAGCTGTTGAAGGTGTTGACGAATCTTCTGGAAAGAGATGCGGGTATTTCTTCTTCATCTGATCTTCACGCTCCCAGGTGAACTCGGGTCCTCTACGAGCATTCCATCGAACCTTAACAATTGGTATCTTGTTTTGCTTAAGTCTTTTAACCTCACGATCCATTATTTCGACGGGTTCTTCGATGAATTGAAGTTTTTCGTTGATTTGGATTTCATCTAACGGAATAGTGAGATCTTCTTTAGCAAAACATTTCTTCAAATTCGAGACGTGGAAAGTGTTATGTACATCTGCGAGTTGTTGAGGTAACTCAAGTCGGTAAGCTACTGGTCCGACACGATCAATAATCTTGAATGGTCCAATATACCTTGGATTTAATTTCCCTCGTTTACCAAATCGAACAACGCCTTTCCAAGGTGCAACTTTAAGCATGACCATCTCTCCAATTTCAAATTCTATATCTTTTCTTTTAATGTCAGCGTAGCTCTTTTGTCGACTTTGGGCGGTTTTCAACCGTTGTTGAATTTGGATGATCTTCTCAGTAGTTTCTTGTATAATCTCCGGACCCGTAATCTGTCTATCCCCCACTTCACTCCAACAAATCGGAGACCTGCACTTTCTACCACAAAGTGCTTCAAACGGCGCCATCTCAATGCTTGAATGGTAGCTGTTGTTGTAGGAAAATTCTGCTAACGGTAGATGTCGATCCCAACTGTTTCCGAAATCAATAACACATGCTCGTAGCATGTCTTCAAGCGTTTGTATCGTCCTTTCGCTCTGCCCATCAGTTTGTGGATGATAGGCAGTACTCATGTCTAGACGAGTTCCTAATGCTTGCTGTAATGTCTGCCAGAATCTTGAAATAAATCTGCCATCCCTATCAGAGATAATAGAGATTGGTATTCCATGTCTGGAGATGACTTCCTTCAAATACAGTCGTGCTAACTTCTCCATCTTGTCATCTTCTCTTATTGGCAGGAAGTGTGCTGATTTGGTGAGACGATCAACTATTACCCAAATAGTATCAAAACCACTTGCAGTCCTTGGCAATTTAGTGATGAAATCCATGGTAATGTTTTCCCATTTCCATTCTGGGATTTCGGGTTGTTGAAGTAGACCTGATGGTTTCTGATGCTCAGCTTTGACCTTAGAACACGTCTAACATTCTCCTACGTATTTAGCAACATCGGCTTTCATACCCGGCCACCAAAAATGTTTCTTGAGATCCTTGTACATCTTCCCCGTTCCAGGATGTATTGAGTATCTGGTTTTATGAGCTTCTCTAAGTACCATTTCTCTCATATCTCCAAATTTTGGTACCCAAATCCTTTCAGCCCTATACCGGGTTCCGTCTTTCCGAATATTAAGATGCTTCTCCGATCCTTTGGGTATTTCATCCTTTAAATTTCCCTCTTTTAAAACTCCTTGTTGCGCCTCCTTTATTTGAGTAGTAAGGTTATTATGAATCATTATATTCATAGATTTTACTCGAATGGGTTCTCTGTCCTTCCTGCTCAAGGCATCGGCTACCACATTTGCCTTCCCCGGGTGGTAACGAATCTCAAAGTCGTAATCATTCAACAATTCAATCCACCTACGCTGCCTCATATTCAGTTGTTTCTGATTAAATATGTGTTGAAGACTTTTGTGGTCGGTATATATAATACTTTTGACCCCATATAAGTAGTGCCTCCAAGTCTTTAATGCAAAAACAACCGCGCCTAATTCCAAATCATGCGTCGTATAATTTTGTTCGTGAATCTTCAATTGTCTAGACGCATAAGCAATCACCTTCGTTCGTTGCATTAATACACAACCGAGACCTTGCTTTGATGCGTCACAATAAATCACAAAATCATCATTCCCTTCAGGCAATGACAATATAGGTGCCGTAGTTAGCTTTTTCTTCAATAACTGAAACGCTTTCTCTTGTTCATCATTCCATTCAAATTTCTTCCCTTTATGCGTTAATGCAGTCAAGGGTTTTGCTATTCTGGAAAAGTCTTGGATGAACCTTCTGTAGTAACCAGCTAGTCCTAAAAACTGGCGTATGTGTTTCGGAGTTTTCGGGGTTTCCCACTTTTCAACAGTTTCTATCTTTGCCGGATCCACCTTAATACCTTCTTTGTTCACTATGTGACCGAGGAATTGAACTTCTTCCAACCAAAATGCACACTTTGAAAACTTAGCGTACAATTCTTCCTTCCTCAATACTTCTAACACCTTTCTCAAATGTTCACCGTGTTCTTGGTCATTCTTTGAGTAAATAAGTATGTCATCAATGAAAACAATGACAAACTTGTCAAGGTATGGTCCACACACTCGGTTCATAAGGTCCATGAACACAGCTGGTGCATTAGTTAAACCAAATGGCATGACCATAAACTCGTAATGACCGTAACGTGTTCTGAAAGCAGTCTTTGGAATATCATCTTCTTTCACCCGCATTTGATGATACCCGGAACGTAAGTCAATCTTTGAATAAACAGACGAGCCTTGTAGTTGATCAAATAAGTCGTCGATTCTCGGTAGTGGGTAGCGATTCTTGATGGTAAGTTTGTTCAACTCTCGGTAGTCGATACACAACCTGAATGTACCATCTTTCTTCTTGACAAACAAAACAGGAGCTCCCCACGGTGATGTGCTTGGTCGAATGAAACCACGCTCTAAAAGTTCTTGTAATTGGCTTTGCAGTTCTTTCATTTCGCTGGGTGCGAGTCTGTAAGGAGCACGAGCTATTGGTGCAGCTCCTGGTACAAGATCTATTTGAAATTCAACGGATCGATGTGGGGGTAATCCCGGTAATTCTTTCGGAAATACATCGGGAAATTCTTTTGCAATGGGAACATCATTGATGCTCTTTTCTTCAGTTTGTACTTTCTCGACGTGTGCTAGAACAGCATAGCAACCTTTTCTTATTAGTTTTTGTGCCTTCAAATTACTAATAAGATGTAGCTTCGTGTTGCCCTTTTCTCCGTACACCATTAAGGGTTTTCCTTTTTCTCGTATAATGCGAATTGCATTTTTGTAACAGACGATCTCTGCTTTCACTTCTTTCAACCAGTCCATACCGATTATCACATCAAAACTCCCTAACTCTACTGGTATCAAATCAATCTTAAATGTTTCGCTAACCAGTTTAATTTCTCGATTCCGACATATATTATCTGCTGAAATTAATTTACCATTTGCTAATTCGAGTAAAAATTTACTATCCAAAGGCGTCAATGGACAACTTAATTTAGCACAAAAATCTCTACTCATATAGCTTCTATCCGCACCCGAATCAAATAAAACGTAAGTAGATTTATTGTCAATAAGAAACGTACCCGTAACAAGCTCCGGGTCTTCCTGTGCCTCTGCCGCATTAATATTGAAAACTCTTCCGCGGCCTTGTCCATTCGTGTTCTCCTGGTTCGGGCAATTTCTAATAATGTGGCCCGGTTTTCCACATTTATAACAAACTACATTGGCATAACTTGCTCCGACACTACTTGCTCCGCCATTACTCGTTCCGACACCATTTGTTCCTTTCGTTCTATTAACCCCGGGTCCGTAAACCTCACACTTCGCCGCGCTATGACCATTTCTTTTACACTTGTTGCAAAATTTGGTGCAGAACCCCGAGTGATACTTTTCACACCTTTGGCATAGCTGCTTCTGATTGTTGTTGTTGTTGCGGTTATTATTGTTGTTGGGATGATTGTTGTAGTTGCTGTTGCTGTTGCTGTTGTTGTTGTTGTTGTTGTTGTTGGGCCGTTTGTTGTAGTTGCGATTGATGTTACGATTGTTGGGATAATTGTTGCGATTATTGTTGTAATTGCTGTTGTTGTTGTATTGGTGATTCTTATCACCGTTATCCTCCCACTTTCTTTTGACTTGCTTCACATTGGCCTCTTCAGCAGTCTGTTCTTTAATTCTTTCTTCAATCTGGTTCACTAGTTTGTGAGCCATTCTACATGCCTGTTGTATGGAGGCGGGCTCGTGTGAACTTATATCTTCTTGGATTCTTTCTGGTAATCCTTTCACGAACGCGTCGATCTTCTCTTCCTCATCTTCGAATGCTACCGGACACAATAGGCACAATTCTGTGAATCGTCTTTCATACGTGGTAATATCAAATCCTTGGGTTCGTAACCCTCTAAGTTCTGTCTTGAGCTTATTGACCTCGGTTCTGGGACGGTACTTCTCGTTCATCAAGTGCTTGAATGCTGACCACGGTAGTGCGTACGCATCGTCTTGTCCCACTTGCTCTAGATAGGTATTCCACCATGTTAACGCAGAACCTGTGAAGGTATGCGTAGCGTACTTCACTTTGTCCTCTTCAGTACACTTACTTATGGCAAACACCGATTCGACCTTCTCGGTCCACCGTTTCAATCCGATCGGTCCTTCGGTTCCATCAAATTCCAAAGGTTTGCAGGCAGTGAATTCTTTGTAGGTGCATCCTACACGATTTCCTGTACTGCTAGATCCAAGGTTATTGTTGGTATGTAGCGCAGCCTGTACTGCGGCTATATTTGAAGCTAGAAAAGTACGGAATTCCTCTTCATTCATATTCACGGTGTGTCGAGTAGTCGGTGCCATTTCCTTCAAAATAGTCAAATGGAACAAGTTAATCATACAGAATATTAAGAGTAGTTAATAGTATTTCGTAGCATAATATGAACTCGTTTATAAAAGCTTTTTCTTCATATTAGCGTTTTATAAGTTTAAATTCGGGTAGTACCTACCAGTTAAGTTCATACTTAGTAGCTAATATACAATTCAACTACTACAATTCTATATGAAAAACTGATTGTAATAATATTTCGCGTTCAAACTTTTATACAATATTTTACAAACTTACAATACCGCTTATTTTACATAAAGCATGAAATATAGCACACAATAACGTTGATACAAGATAGTTGTGAAGATAATTCTAGCTAGTACACAAGTCGTTCAGCAAAGGCAATAAAGACACGTAATTCATACGTCCAGAAATAAGTCATGCATTCTGGTTTTACTAGGACTACTTCCCATCCTTGGTCTTGTGGAACATAACCGTTATGGCCGTTGATAAGACAGCGTGTTGTAATGTCGTCAAAGGGACGAGGGTTACGTAATGTCCAACAGTCCCGTAACAATCTAAAAACCTCATTTCTTACCCCAATTACCGACTCCGTCACTTGTGGAAACATTTGTTTAATAGTTGTAGCCCGATGTTCTTGTTCTCACTTTGGTGAGAAGCGAACATTACTAATCCGTAAGCATAACATGCTTCTTTATGTTGCATGTTAGCCGCTTTTTCTAAATCACGAAGTCCAATATTCGGATATATTGAGTCAAAATAATTTCTTAACCCGTTGCGTAAAATAGCATTTGGGTTCCCCGCAATATATGCGTCAAAGTAAACACATCGTAACTTATGGGTTTCCCAATGTGCTATCCCCCATCTTTCAAACGAAAGTCTCTTATAAACCAAGACATTCTTGGAACGTTCTTCGAATGTCTTACAAACTGATCTCGCCTTAAATAGTTGTGCCGAGGAATTCTGGCCGACTCTAGACAAGATTTCATCAATCATGTCTCCGGGTAGGTCTCTTAAAATATTGGGTTGTCTATCCATTTTGTGTTTTTAAACTGTAAAATAGACAAGAGTTAGATTCATAAAAAAAATACTTATTAATACAAGCAATTTTTACATATATCATAAAGCATAAGAACACTATATTACATATATTACACCACACGAATACAACTATCTTATTCCGACTCGCTCGTTTCTTCTTCTTCGGTTTTGGTTCGTTTTGCCAAGTTTCTAGGGATATATGATGTTCCCCTAATACGAGCCGTCGTTATCCACATTGGTTTAGAAAAACCTGGTGGTTTAGAGGTTCCCGGGTCATTGTTACAACTTAAGGACTTCGGGGGTTGACGATACATATAAAGTTCATCGGGGTTGGAATTAGATTTCTCTATTTTTATGTCCTTTCCCTTATTATTTTCTTTTGCCTTTTTAAATTCAGTTGGGGTAATTTCTATAACATCATCGGAATTCTCGTCGGAATCCGATTCATCGGAGAATTGGTAATCCTCCCAATATTTTGCTTCCTTGGCGGAAACACCATTGACCATAATTAACCTTGGTCGGTTGGTTGAGGATTCTCTTTTACTTAACCGTTTTATTATTTCCCCCACCGGTTCTATTTCTTCTTCCGGTTCCGATTCTTCTTCCGGTTCCGATTCTTCTTCCGGTTCCGACTCTTCTTCCGGTTCCTCTTCGGGAACTTGTGAATCAGTCCACGAATCATTCCAATTTACATTTGACTCTTCATTATTATTAGGTGAGTCAATGGGACTTGTTCTAGAGGTAGACATCTATCACATAATATCAAACACGTTAAGAGATTAATATATCACATAATATTCATATGTTAAAAATATATAGTTTCCAACAAAAATGTTAAGCAATCATTTTTAAAGAAAACACGGTCGAAGTCCAGACTCACTAATGCATCCTAACAAACTCGATAAGACACACTAATGCAAATTTTCTGGTTCTCTAAGACCAACGCTCTGATACCAACTGAAATGTCCCGTTCTTATTGATTAAAAACGTTCCATATTAATTGATTTCGTTGCGAGGTTTTGACCTCTATATGAGACGTTTTTCAAAGACTGCATTCATTTTAAAACAAACCATAACCTTTATTTCATCAATAAAGGTTTAAAAAGCTTTACGTAGATTATCAAATAATGATAATCTAAAATATCCTGTTTACACACGACCATTACATAATGGTTTACAATACAAATATGTTACAACAAAATAAGTTTCTTGAATGCAGTTTTTACACAATATCATACAAGCATGGACTCCAAATCTCGTCCTTATTTAAGTATGCGACAGCGGAAGCTCTTAATAATCACCTGAGAATAAACATGCTTAAAACGTCAACAAAAATGTTGGTGAGTTATAGGTTTAACCTATATATATCAAATCATAATAATAGACCACAAGATTTCATATTTCAATACACATCCCATACATAGAGATAAAAATCATTCATATGGTGAACACCTGGTAACCGACATTAACAAGATGCATATATAAGAATATCCCCATCATTCCGGGACACCCTTCGGATATGATATAAATTTCGAAGTACTAAAGCATCCGGTACTTTGGATGGGGCTTGTTAGGCCCAATAGATCTATCTTTAGGATTCGCGTCAATTAGGGTGTCTGTTCCCTAATTCGTAGATTACCAGACTTAATAAAAAGGGGCATATTCAATTTCGATAATTCAACCATAGAATGTAGTTGTGATGGCCCGGGAATTTTTAACTAAATTTAAACTTAATCTTTATATGATTTCGATACGATAAGCAAAGTCTATAATGTTGAGTCTCAAAATTTTGAACTATTTCATAAATTCAATTGATCCTTGACTATTCCCGATGATTCACAAATATATATATATATATATATATATATATATATATATATATATATATATATATATATAATAATTTAAAATATTATTTGAAATAATATATGGTTAATTGTTGGAAATAAATATGTAAAATATTATGCGATGTAATGAAAACTATTATCATAAATATATAGATGTATATATAAATATAAAATATGTATATAAATATTATTTGTAAATATATAAAATTATATTAAATATATTTGTTTAAAATTATATAACATATTTTTATGTGGTAAACTTGTTACTTAAAAGTGGACTATATATATATAGAGAGAGGAAATGGAATATGAATGATTTCGAGCTTAAATTGTAAATGTATGTAACTATCGGTTGACGTTTACTTATTTTTAAAATAGGTCTAATATATATATATATATATATATATATATATATATATATATATATATATATATATATATATATATATATATATATATATATATATATATATATATATATATGAAGTTTTAAAAATAAAAGTTGGACTGTAAATTGATTACGAAGATTTTAGATTTGTTTAAAATATTTTTACCTTTTTAAGTTTAAATATTAGTACTCCGTACATATAAATTGGAACAGAAAATGAATAATTATCGAACCTTTTGATCAGGTTTTATACAGTAAATGACTGAAATAATTAAATGAACTTAATTTAAAAATTGGGGATTTTTCTGAAGACTTTTATATTTTTAACTGTTTAGCAATGAACACGATACATTTCCTATTAAGAACTGTCGACACAAGATGTCGAATAGGAGGCTGCTAAATATTTCTCTGTCACGTTTTTCTTACTTGACCACTTGAATTCATTATTTATTATTATAATTACATTATTATTATTATTATTAATTATTAGATTAAAGATAAAGTTATTATTATTATTATTATATATGATATATGATTTTATTACGTGGGTGTATGTCCACCACAACTTATATTTTTTTTTCTTCTTCTCTTGAATCTCATAAAACCCATCCCTACATTCATTGTATCATTTTCACCATAACCCACATAACCCACTTCTGTAATATGCAACCTTGTTCCTTGTTTTGTTGATGATCGACTAGCCTCACCATACCATCGATGAAGACCACCACTATCTTCCTTGATCATCTTTACGATACCATAATTCGACCACCATAACCATCACCTCAACCGTCTTCCGAATACAACCCACCTTTGATCAACTTGATTCTATTTCGGGTTCGGTTTCACATAAAAAAAAAAAAAAACACATGCTTTCATCAAACCATCAAACCATTTATTACTACCTTTGGTTGAAACCACTCTAGCATCACTTTGTGTTTACTGTTTGTTGACCGAACGAGAATCATCAACCGAGACCATGATCAACCATTGTTGCTGCTGCAGTTTCTGTTTCACGTTGAGATCAATCACAAACCATCAAACTCCCACCATGAACCCACATCAACCGTCACCTTTCTTTTCCTCTCTCTCTCTCTAAAATTTTGATCGTGAATCACAAACCACCACCTCTGTTTGATTAAATTCTGTCGTGAACCACCAAAGAAAAACCCCACCATATCTATTATTCTTTTTCGCTGCAACAATAATTTTTTTTGTTGTTGCCGTCGCTGAAATACCACCAAACTGTCACATGAATTCTTCAACCACTCATTTTACTACTACAATTACTTGTTCTCTAACTTGAGGTAGCAGTTAGAATTTAAAACATTTTAAATAAATAAGAGACACTCTTGTGATGGTGGGACAAGGTACTAGATATTGGCCGACATGCTGTGAGGTTGAATCTATATTTTTTTTTTATTTTTTTTTTCTCTCATTCGATAATAATGGGATACAAGAGAACCGATTTATTTTTTCTTGTGTTATGATGGGGCCGTGATTTGTTGGGTTTCCATTATTGGGTTGTTAGTTGATTAATAGGCTTGTATTTTAGATTTTCTAATTGGGCCAAATAACTATGTTGGGCCGAAAACATTGATAATAATGGGTGTAGGGATGATGGGATGTGATGACATGCAGATGACGAATGGATAATATGAAAATGACGGTGATTAAGTTAATGATGTTGATAGCGAACACGATAGATATTGATGATAATGATTTCGATAGGATGAAGATGAATTGGGTTGATTTGATTAAGAAGAAGAAAGAAAAAGGTACTGAAAGATATAGGTTAAGTGTTTTAATGCGGGGTGTTATTATAGAAAGACATTCATGGATCAGTGGTTAAAATTGATTATGTTCAAATGAAGGTTCCTGAGTTCGAACTTGGGCCCTGATGTTTTATTATTTTTAAGAAGAAAAGTAAGTAGAAACAGAAAGAACAAGTGATATATATATAATTAGGTGATATTATTTCAGAGAAACTGAAATAGATGAATGGTTAGGGGTGTTTATGTGTAATTGAGAGGTCGCGAGTTCGAGTCCGGGCAGTGACATTTATTTTTTTTAAGAGCTCCTTCTTCAAAGTTCGTGAATCCAAGGCCAACCTTGCATTGTTCAATATAGTCATATGTATTTTTACTACAAAATACATTAGGTGAGTTCATTTGCTCCCTTTTTTACTCATTACATTTTTGGGCTGAGAATACATGCAATGTTTAAATAACTGTTTTTGCAATATTTATATGCGTGAGTTCATTTGCTCCCTTTTACTCTTTACATTTTTGGGACTGAGAATACATGCGCTGTTTTTACAACTGCTTTATTAAATGCCTTTTAAATATATTTTGAACTGCGAATACATGAAATGATTTTATAAATGTTTGACGAGATAGACACAAGCAAAATATTCCTCGAATGAATTATTATGCAGACAGAAGTTCTGCGGATTATTATTGAATTATGTGGACATGATAATTGCCACCGTTGAATTATGTGGACATGATAATTGCCACCGTTGAATTATGTGGACATGATAATTGCCACCATTGAATTATGTGGACATGATAATTGAAACCAATTGATGTGAATGTTATGTATCGAGAGAATATTTTTATACACAGGTTATGTGTATTATTTTTTGTGCACGAGATATGTGTACGATTATTTAAAAATTGCGAGGCAACCTACGGGGGAGAAAAGGATACGAACCTACTCTGCCAAGCATTATGAAAAAAATGGTTTAGTACACGAGATAGGTGTACTGTATTTAAATCTTGTGGTCTATCAAAATGATGAATTTTATTGTTTTATGATAAACCTATGAACTCACCAACCTTTTGGTTGACACTTGAAAGCATGTTTATTCTCAGGTATGAAAGAAACTTTCCGCTGTGCATTTGCTCATTTTAAAGACATTAATTGGAGTCGATCATCGCAATGGGACCAGATGTTGGTGACTTCGTCCAGATGGATTAGGACGGGGTATGACAGTAGTTTCACGTACTTGTGTCTATTTTGTAAATCATTTATAAAACCTGCATGTATTCTCATCCCAAAAATATTAGATTTTAAAAGTGGGACTATAACTCAGTTTCACAGATTTTTACTTCGTCGGGAAGTAAGACTTGGCCACTGGTTGATTCACGAACCTATAACAATATATACATATATATCAAAGTATGTTCAAAATATATTTACAACACTTTTAATATATTTTGATGTTTTAAGTTTATTAAGTCAGCTGTCCTCGTTAGTAACCTACAACTAGTTGTCCACAGTTAGATGTACAGAAATAAATCGATAAATATTATCTTGAATCAATCCACGACCCAGTGTATACGTATCTCAGTATTGATCACAACTCAAACTATATATATTTTGGAATCAACCTCAACCCTGTATAGCTAACTCCAACATTCACATATAGAGTGTCTATGGTTGTTCCGAAATATATATAGATGTGTCGACATGATAGGTCGAAACATTGTATACGTGTCTATGGTATCTCAAGATTACATAATATACAATACAAGTTGATTAAGTTATGGTTGGAATAGATTTGTTACCAATTTTCACGTAGCTAAAATGAGAAAAATTATCCAATCTTGTTTTACCCATAACTTCTTCATTTTAAATCCGTTTTGAGTGAATCAAATTGCTATGGTTTCATATTGAACTCTATTTTATGAATCTAAACAGAAAAAGTATAGGTTTATAGTCGGAAAAATAAGTTACAAGTCGTTTTTGTAAAGGTAGTCATTTCAGTCGAAAGAACGACGTCTAGAGGACCATTTTAGAAAACATACTTCCACTTTGAGTTTAACCATAATTTTTGGATATAGTTTCATGTTCATAATAAAAATCATTTTCTCAGAATAAAAACTTTTAAATCAAAGTTTATCATAGTTTTTAATTAACTAACCCAAAACAGCCAGCGGTGTTACTACGACGGCGTAAATCCGGTTTTACGGTGTTTTTCGTGTTTCCAGGTTTTAAATCATTAAGTTAGCATATCATACAGATATAGAACATGTGTTTAGTTGATTTTAAAAATCAAGTTAGAAGGATTAACTTTTGTTGGCGAACAAGTTTAGAATTAACTAAACTATGTTCTAGTGATTACAAGTTTAAACCTTCGAATAAGATAGCTTTATATGTATGAATCGAATGATGTTATGAACATCATTACTACCTTAAGTTCCTCTGATAAACCTACTGGAAAAGAGAAAAATAGATCTAGCTTCAATGGATCCTTGGATGGCTCGAAGTTCTTGAAGCAGAATCATGACACGAAAACAAGTTCAAGTAAGATCATCACTTGAAATAAGATTGTTATAGTTATAGAAATTGAACCAAAGTTTGAATATGATTATTACCTTGTATTAGAATGATAACCTACTGTAAGAAACAAAGATTTCTTGAGGTTGGATGATCACCTTACAAGATTGGAAGTGAGCTAGCAAACTTGAAAGTATTCTTGATTTTATGAAACTAGAACTTTTGGAATTTATGAAGAACACTTAGAACTTGAAGATAGAACTTGAGAGAGATCAATTAGATGAAGAAAATTGAAGAATGAAAGTGTTTGTAGGTGTTTTGGTCGTTGGTGTATGGATTAGATATAAAGGATATGTAATTTTGTTTTCATGTAAATAAGTCATGAATGATTACTCATATTTTTGTAATTTTATGAGATATTTCATGCTAGTTGCCAAATGATGGTTCCCACATGTGTTAGGTGACTCACATGGGCTGCTAAGAGCTGATCATTGGAGTGTATATACCAATAGTACATACATCTAAAAGCTGTGTATTGTACGAGTACGAATACGGGTGCATACGAGTAGAATTGTTGATGAAACTGAACGAGGATGTAATTGTAAGCATTTTTGTTAAGTAGAAGTATTTTGATAAGTGTCTTGAAGTCTTTCAAAAGTGTATGAATACATATTAAAACACTACATGTATATACATTTTAACTGAGTCGTTAAGTCATCGTTAGTCGTTACATGTAAATGTTGTTTTGAAACCTTTAGGTTAACGATCTTGTTAAATGTTGTTAACCCAATGTTTATAATATCAAAAGATATTTTAAATTATTATATTATCATGATATTATGATGTACGAATATCTCTTAATATGATATATATACATTAAATGTCGTTACAACGATAATCGTTACATATATGTCTCGTTTCAAAATCATTAAGTTAGTAGTCTTGTTTTTACATATGTAGTTCATTGTTAATATACTTAATGATATGTTTACTTATCATAATATCATGTTAACTATATATATAACCATATATATGTCATCATATAGTTTTTACAAGTTTTAACGTTCGTGAATCACCGGTCAACTTGGGTAGTCAATTGTCTATATGAAACCTATTTCAATTAATCAAGTCTTAACAAGTTTGATTGCTTAATATGTTGGAAACATTTAATCATATAAATATCAATCTCAATTAATATATATAAACATGGAAAAGTTCGGGTCACTACATTTTCTCTGCGAGCAGCTTTAGATATGTCGCCCTCTTCCCCATAGCGAGGGAAAGGTGTTGGTGGTCGCTTTCGCTTAATTTGTGGATTTTTAACAAACTCTTCTACGCTGTCCGAATCATCAGAAAATTCGCACTCTTCTCTTGGCGTTTTTGCCATTTTTGATTTATACGCAGAGTTCAAAGGAATGCGATCTTCTGCGTTATCGCTATCGCTATCATTATGCTCGATAACTAGACGATCAACTTGTGATCCTGAATCATTTAATGGCCATAAGTAAGTGCGCGGTATGCGAGATTCGCAATTACGCTTAGCATCTCGCTTAGCTTGCTCGATTGCAGTGCTGACAATTTTGTCAGTTCGCAAACTAGATTTTCCAGACAAAGCTTTTGGTCGCTTCCCATCAGCGGTTATTTCACTACAATTTTGAAGCAAATTTCTTCGCGCAGTCATTTTCTCAGCAGCAACTTCTGGCTGCGAGTCATTAACATTGTTTTCAGCAGATGTTTTAACGATCGGCTCTTGAACCGATTTTCCCGAGGTTATATTAGCATTTGTTTGCAACGGAAATATTATAACATTCTTCGAATCACCAGGTAGTGCATCAGCATTCACAGAAATGCCAGTTTGCTTTGCATTTGTCATCGTGATTGACTAACAGATTGACTAATTGCTTATTCCAAAAGCACCTGCAAATCATCACAACAAAAACACGACTGAAATTAAACCGTCGAATTAATTGTTTAACGGCGTAAAACAAAAAAATTTCAGTTTAATTTGTAAAACGTGTCCCACGGATGGCGCCAATTGATCAATCCTTAATTAATGATGATACTTAATTACAGATTGAGTGCAATAAGATTGTAATGGAGGATGGAATGTTTGATGATTATTTTGGGCCCCGATGATCGTCTTTCACTTTAACTATCAAGTGATCAACCACCCCGACCCGGTCTTGATTGTTAATTAGCTTAATTCACCTTTTCGCTATGTAAAAATCCCTTGGGCAAGATCACAAGTGGAAATTACAAAGGCTTAGGCAAAATGGCAGAGAATCAACAACCCATAAATGAGAGGCCAAGCTCTCTATTTATAGGATTCGAAATATCCGCGGTCTG
The DNA here is from genome assembly GCF_046630445.1 of Rutidosis leptorrhynchoides. NCBI lineage: Eukaryota > Viridiplantae > Streptophyta > Magnoliopsida > Asterales > Asteraceae > Rutidosis > Rutidosis leptorrhynchoides. Next base: position 210,729,146 of record NC_092340.1, read on the forward strand.
CGAGTTACATAACTATCCGCAAAAACTCAGCGGATTAAACTGCAGTCTTTGTATCAATGCGAAAACATGACCGCTGTGCTTATTTTCAGCGAATATTGCATAGCTTTGCCTTATAATTCGCGCAGTTCAGCCTTTGGCCTTTAGCCAATAAAATATACATATGCAATGCTATGTATATGATCAATATGTTTAATGAAAACTATATTTACATGATTAAATGTTTCCAACATGTTAAGCAATCAAACTTGTTAAGACTTGGTTAATTGAAACAGAAATTTTGTAAACGTCTGATTACCCAGTTTGACCAATGATTCACGAACGCTATAAGTTGTATATGACATGATGATACATAAATGAATAAATATATATGTTTAACATGATATAATGATCATCAAGTATCTCATTAAAAATAGTAACAATAAGTTATATACTTAAAAAGGAGACTATTGACGTATGAAACTCGAAACGATACATATAACGATTATCGTTATAACCACGTCTTACTAAATATATATGAAGCATATTAATACATTGTTATATTATATATAACATGATAATATGATAATTAAATATATCATTAAGTGTATTAACAATGAAGTACATAAGTAAAAACAAGACTACTAACTTAAGGATTTCGAAACGAGACATATATGTAACGATTATAGTTGTAACGACATTTAAATGTATATATCATATTAAGATATATTAATATATCATAATATCATGATAATATAATAATTTAAAATCTCATTTGATATTATAAACTTTGGGTTAACAACATTTAACAAGATCGTTAACCTAAAGGTCTCAAAACAACACTTACATGTAACGACTAACGATGACTTAACGACTCAGTTAAAATGTATATACATGTAGTGTTTTAATATGTATTCACACACTTTTGAAAGACTTCAAGACACTTATCAAAATACTTCTACTTAACAAAAATGCTTACAATTACATCCTCGTTCAGTTTCATCAACAATTCTACTCGTATGCACCCGTATACGTACTCGTACAATACATAGCTTTTAGATGTATGTACTATTGGTATATACACTCTAATGATCAGCTCTTAGCAGCCCATGTGAGTCACCTAACATATGTGGGAACCATAATTTGGCAACTAGCATGAAATATCTCATAAAATTACAAAAATATGAGTAATCATTCATGACTTATTTACATTAAAACAAAATTACATATCCTTTATATCTAATCCATACACCAACGACCAAAAACACCTACAAACACTTTCATTCTTCAATTTTCTTCATCTAATTGATCTCTCTCAAGTTCTAACTTCAAGTTCTAAGTGTTCTTCATAAATTCTACAAGTTCTAGTTACATAAAATCAAGAATACTTTCAAGTTTGCTAGCTCACTTCCAATCTTGTAAGGTGATCATCCAACCTCAAGAAATCTTTGTTTCTTACAGTAGGTTATCATTCTAATACAAGGTAATAATCATATTCAAACTTTGGTTCAATTTCTATAACTATAACAATCTTATTTCAACTGATGATCTTACTTGAACTTGTTTTCGTGTCATGATTCTGCTTCAAGAACTTCGAGCCATCCAAGGATCCGTTGAAGCTAGATCCATTTTTCTCTTTTCCAGTAGGTTTATCCAAGGAACTTAAGGTAGTAATGATGTTCATAACATCATTCGATTCATACATAAAAAGCTATCATATTCGAAGTGGTAAACTAGTAATCACTAGAACATAGTTTAGTTAATTCTAAACTTGTTCGCAAATAAAGTTAATCCTTCTAACTACACTTTTAAAATCAACTATACACATGATCTATATCTATATGATATGCTAACTTAATGATTTAAAACTCGGAAACACGATAAACACCATAAAACCGGATTTACGCCGTCGTAGTTAAAACCGGGGGCTGTTTTGGTTTGGATAATTAAAAACTATGAAAAACTTTGATTTAAAAGCTATAATTCTGGGAAAATTATTTTTCTTTTGAACATGAAACCATATCCAAAAATCATGGTTAAACTCAAAGTGAAAGTATGTTTTTCAAAACAGTCATCAAGATGTCGTTCTTTCGACGGAAATGACTACCTCTTTCAAAAACGACTTGTAACTTGTATTTCCGACTATAAACCTATACCTTTTCTGTTTAGTTTCATAAATTCAAGTTCAATACGAAACCGTGGCCGCTTAAATCACTCAATACGGATTAGAAACGAAGAAATGGTGAGCAAAACAAAATTGGTAAAAACTACTCATTTTAGCTACGTGAAAATTGGTAACAAATCTATTCCAACCATAACTTAATCAACTTGTATTGTATATTATCTAATCTTGAGATACCATAGACACGTATACAATGTTTCGACCTATCATGTTGACACATCTATGTATATTTCGGAACAACCATAGACACTCTATATGTGAATGTTAGAGTTAGCTATACAGGGTTGAGGTTGATTCCAAAATATATATAGTTTGAGTTGTGATCAATAATGAGATATGTATACACTGGGTCGTGGATTGATTCAAGATAATATATATCGATTTATTTCTGTACATCTAACTGTGGACAACTAGTTGTAGGTTACTAACGAGGACAGCTGACTTAATGAACTTAAAACATTAAAATGTATTAAAAGTGTTGTAAATATATTTTGAACATACTTTGATATATATGTACATATTTGTTATAGGATCGTGAATCGAACAGTGGCCAAGTCTTACTTCCCAACGAAGTAAAAAAATCTGTGAAAGTGAGTTATAGTCCCACTTTTAAAATCTAATATTTTTGGGATGAGAATACATGCAGGTTTTATAAATGATTTAAAAAATAGACACAAGTACGTGAAACTACATTCTATGATTGAATGATCGAAATTGAATATGCCCCTTTTTATTAAGTTTGGTAATCTAAGAATTAGGGAACAGACACCCTAATTGACGCGAACTCTAAAGATAGATCTATTGGGCCTAACAAATCCCATCCAAAGTACCGGATGCTTTAGTACTTCGAAATTTATATCATATCCGAAGGGTGTCCCGGAATGATGGGGATATTCTTAAATATGCATCTTGTTAATGTCGGTTACCTGGTGTTCACCATATGAATGATTTTTATCTCTATGTATGGGATGTATATTGAAATATGAAATCTTGTGGTCTATTGTTATGATTTGATATAAATAGGTTAAACCTATAACTCACCAACATTTTTGTTGACGTTTAAAGCATGTTTATTCTCAGGTGAATATTTTGAGCTTCCGCTGTTGCATACTAAAATAAAGACAAGATTTGGAGTCCATGTTTGTATGATAATATGTAAAAACTGCATTCAAGAAACATATGTCGATGTAATATATTTCTATTGTAAACCATTATGTAATGGTAGTGTGTAAACAGTATATTTTAGATTATCATTATTTGATAATCTACGTAATGCTTTTGAAACCTTTATTGATAAAATAAAGGTTATGGTTGTTTTAAAAATGAATGCAGTCTTTGAAAAACGTCTCATATAGAGGTCAAAACCGCGAAACGAAATCAATTAATATGGAACGTTTATAATCAATATGAACGGGACATTTCAGTTGGTATCAGAGCGTTGGTCTTAGAGAACCAGAATTTTGCATTAGTGTGTCTTATCGAGTTTGTTAGGATGCATTAGTGAGTCTGGACTTCGACCGTGTTTACTTGAAAAATGATTGCTTAACAAATTTTGTTGAAAACTATATATTTTTAACATGTGAATATTATGTGATATATTAATCTGTTAACATGTTTGATATTATGTGATAGATGTCTACCTCTAGAACAAGTCCCATTGACTCACCTAATAATAATGAAGAGTCAAATGTAAATTGGAATGATTCGTGGACTGATTCACAAGTTCCCGAAGAGGAACCGGAAGAAGAGTCGGAACCGGAAGAAGAATCGGAACCGGAAGAAGAAATAGAACCAGTGGGGGAAATAATAAAATGGTTAAGTAGAAGAAAATCCTCAACCAACCGACCAAAGTTAATTATCGTCAATGGTGTTTCCGCCAAGGAAGCAAAGTATTGGGAGGATTACCAATTCTCCGATGAATCGGATCCCGACAAGGATTCCGATAATGTTATAGAAATTACCCCAACACAATTTAATAAGGCAAAAGAGAACAATAAGAGAAAGGGCATAAAAATAGAGAAATTTGATTCCAAACCCGATGAACTTTATATGTATCGTCAACACCCGTATTTCTTAAGTTGTGACAATAACCCGGGAACCTCTAAACCACCAGGTTTTTCTAAACCAATGTGGAAAACGACGGCTCATATTAGGGGAACATCATATATCCCTAGAAACTTGGCAAAACGGACAAAAACCGAAGAAGAAGAAACGAGCGAGTCTGAATAAGAGAGTTGTATTCGTGTGGTGTAATATATGTAATATAGTGTGCTTATGCTTTATGATATATGTAAAAATTACTTGTATTAATAAGTATTTTTTTTTATGAATCTAACTCTTGTCTATTTTACAGTATAAAAACACAAAATGGATAGACAACCCAATATTTTAAGAGACCTACCCGGAGACATGATTGATGAAATCTTGTCTAGAGTCGGTCAGAATTCCTCGGCACAACTATTTAAGGCGAGATCAGTTTGTAAGACATTCGAAGAACGTTCCAAGAATGCCTTAGTTTATAAAAGGCTTTCGTTCGAAAGATGGGGGATATCACATTGGGAAATCCATAAGTTACGATGTGTTTACTTTGACGCATATATTGCGGGGAACCCAAATGCTATTTTACGCAACGGGTTAAGAAATTATTTTGACTCAATATATCCGAATATAGGACTTCGTGATTTAGAAAAAGCGGCTAACATGCAACATAAAGAAGCATGTTATGCTTACGGGTTAGTAATGTTCGCTTCTCACCAAAGTGAGAACAAGAACATCTGGCTACAACTATTAAACAAAACATTCCCACAAGTGACGGAGTCGGTAATTGGGGTAAGAAATGAGGTTTTTAGATTGTTACAGGACTGTTGGACATTACGTAACCCTCGTCCCTTTGACGACGTTACAACACGCTGTCACAATGGCCATAACGGTTATGTTCCACAAGACCAAGGATGGGAAGTAGTCCTAGTAAAACCAGAATGCATGACTTGTTTCTGGACATATGAATTACGTGTCTTTATTGCCTTTGCTGAACGACTTGTGTACTAGCTAGAATTATACCACAACCATCTTGTATCAAATTTAGTGTGTGCTATATTTCATGCTATATGTAAAATAAGCGGTATTGTAAGTTTGTAAAATATTTTGTAAAAGTTTGAACGCGAAATATTATTATAATCAGTTTTTCATATAGAATTGTAGTAGTTGAATTGTATATTAGCTACTAAGTATGAACTTAACGGGTAGGTACTACCCGAATTTAAACTTATAAAAAGCTAATATGAAGAAAAAGCTTTTATAAATGAGTTCATATTATGCTACGAGATACTATTAACTACTCTTAATATTCTGTATGATTAACTTGTTTCATTTGACTATTTTGAAGGAAATGGCACCAACTACTCGACACACCTTGAATATGAGCGAAGAGGAATTTCGTGCCTTTCTTGCTTCAAACATAGCCGCAGTACAGGATGCGCTACATACCAACAATAACCTTGGATCTAGCAGTACAGGAAATCATGTAGGATTCACCTATAAAGAATTCACTGCCTGCAAACCTTTAGAATTTGATGGAACCAAAGGACCGATCGGATTGAAACGGTGGACCGAGAAGGTCGAATCGGTGTTTGCCATAAGTAAGTGTACTGAAGAGGACAAAGTGAAGTACGCTACGCATACCTTCACAGGTTCTGCGTTAACATGGTGGAATACCTATCTAGAGCAAGTGGGACAAGATGATGCTTACGCACTACCGTGGTCAGCATTCAAGCACTTGATGAACGAGAAGTACAGTCCCAGAACTGAGTTCAATAAGCTCAAGATAGAACTTAGAGGGTTACGAACCCAAGGATTTGATATTGCCATGTACGAAAGACGATTCACAGAATTATGCCTATTGTGTCCGGGAGCGTTCGAAGATGAAGAAGAGAAGATCGATGCGTTTGTGAAAGGATTGCCGGAAAGAATCCAAGAAGATATAAGTTCACACGAGCCCGCCTCCATACAACAGGCATGTAGAATGGCTCACAAACTAGTGAACCAGATTGAAGAAAGAATTAAAGAACAGACTGTTGAAGAGGCAAATGTGAAGCAAGTCAAAAGAAAGTGGGAGGAAAACAGTGATAAGAATCACCAATACAACACCAACAGCAATTACAACAATAATCGCAACAACTATCCCAACAATCGCAACATCAATTGCAACTATAACAAACAGCCCAACAACAACAACAACAACAACAACAACAACAGCAACTACAACAATCATCCCAACAACAATAATAACCGCAACAACAACAACAATCAGAAGCAGCTATGCCAAAGGTGTGAAAAGTATCTGTCAAAACCCGTCCTTACCCACCTGGACGAAATCATCAACATATGGTTCCATTGTGAGGTACTCTCCTAAATATGCCAGGCATGACTCCATGTAATGTCTTTAAAATTGTAGAAACCCGAACTAATCCTCCCGGACGGAGTCTTCAACAGTTGGTTCCATTGCGATGATCGACTCCAAGTAAGGTCCTTAATATGAGCAATTGCACAGCGGAAGACTTAATTCGTACCTGAGAATAACACGCTTTAAAAGGTCAACATTAAGTTGGTGAGATATATAGGTTTGATGCTAGCAGCGTTATAACTATGGACCACAAGATTTCATATATAAAAACATAATACACTCGCAAGTGTATGAAAAGCATTCCAAGCAGTGGGCACCCGGTAACTAGCCTTAACAAGAGTGTGTACCCCTGAGTTATAATAATATGTGCACCGAATCAAGTGCGTTCCGTTAACCTCGAAGTACTAAACACCCGTTCTTCTAGTTTACTAGAACAACATCTGGGTGGGAGTGTAAAACCCGATAGATCTATCTTTAGGATTCGCGCCTACCAGTTCAAAAACCAATAGTTAAAGTTACCAAGCTAGGGGATTTTTGATTCAAACCCATGTAGAACGTAATTTTAGTCACTTGTGTCCATAACGTAAATCATTTATAAAAATAGCGCATGTATTCTCAGCCCAAAAATATTTAAAGTTTAAAAGGGGCTATATACTCACCATTCTGTATTTTGTAGTAAAAATACATATAACATCATTGATCACGTATAAAGTTGACCTTGGATTCACGAACCTATAACATTTGTATATATATTAAAATGTATAATCATAATTACACAAGTTTATATATTATGTCTTAAGTTATATATTATACATATATCTAATTTATATATATTCGCAAATTATTTTTAATAATAATGATATAGATAGTACTGATAACATTAATGATGAAAATTTTAGTGAAAACAAAATAATAATTTAGTAACAATAATCATAATGAAGATTTTGATATAAATTTTTAAATAATAATATTGTTAGTAATAATTTTTAATGATAAAGAATAATAACCATAATATTAATAATGATAATAAAATACTTAAATGATAGAATTAAATATATTGATAATATTTATAAGACTAATGATATTAATAATGGTATAATACTTATGATTATGGTATAAATAATAATAATTATGATACTAATTGACAATTAATAACAATAATAATACTAATAATGATAATAAAATCAATAAAAGATATACTACCTAAAAAAAATGGGAAAACCGTCACAAGCAAGGATCAAACCCAGGTCCCTTGATAACCCGACATCCCCTTAGACCAGCTGAGCTAGCCCGTTTATCTGAATTTATTGTCCACCTGTTTATATTTAACCAGTTATCCATTATTTAATCTTCTCTCCTTCTTCCTTTTGAATCCACGACAACCAGTTTCTACCAAATCTTGATTCAATTCTTACCACCTCATATTGAACTCGTTTTTATGTTCAAAACTTTTACAGAAATCGTTTATGATGATTGAAAATAATTAAAACGATGGATATAACGAGAAAAGCTTGCTGTAACAGTTCCTGGATACATCGACTACCAAAAACTTGATTTTGATTTTTGAATCGTTTTAACCGAAACCTATAAAACAAATTGTGTTTAAAATGGCTATTAAAATCTTTCTCAATCATTATTTTCAACAGAAACGTTCTTTAAGACTTCAATTTGATCGAAGAACTCTGGGTCGACTTTTATAAATCAAAGCTTTATCTGTGAAATTCGAATTTGTTATAATGATTTGGAATCTGAAACTTGGGAGATAGTTTGACAAATGGATTTCTAACAGTCTTGCATAACTAGAATTTTATATCAGAGTCGGATTTGAAGTTCTTGAAAAATTGAGTACGAAACAGGGGTATATAACCCAGTTCATTATTATTTCTCTATCTCTCCCTCTGATTTGCATCGTGTTTTAACAGTATATATATAATATGTAACGATTGATTAACACAGTAACAATATTCCATTTATTTTGTTGTGATACAAGCTTTTAATAGATAACAGACAAACATAAAAGTAGAAAAGACATGTATTACCTTCTTATCTTGTAGTGGGTATTTTAACAGATAATTAGAAGAAAACGATTGCAATTGACATATACAGATATATAGATAATTTGTAAACGTATTTTATATATAGATTTTATATATATCCATTTATATATAAATATATATATACGGTTGTATAAAAAGAAATTAAATTTTTGATCATTAACATATATTTTAATAATTTTATTTATATTACCAATAATTAATAATATTACTAATAATAATAACATCTTTGAAAATAAACTAGAATAATAAATGTTAAATAATAATAATATTGTTATTAGTAATTATAATAGTAAAACTAATAATAATAATAATAAAGACAATTATACTAATAAGAAACAATACAAATAATATTAATAATTTTAAATAATAATTTTATTAATAAATATAATAATAATAAGTTATGTCTTAAAACCATACATATATTAATTTTTAATAATACAATCATCAATATTTAATGTTAATTAATAATAATAATGCAACTAATAATAATAATCTTACCCAACTTTTATTACTCATTAGAATATAGTAATATTATATGAAAATATTATTAATAGCAATAATAACAATACTAATTATATTAATACCAGTAGCAATAATAATATAACAGATTCCATATAACAATCCCATGTTATATTTTAATATTCCTAAGTTTTGTATATATCTATATATTTATATATATATACATATTTAATTACACACAATGGTTCGTGAATCGTCAGGCTTGGTCAAAGGGTAACTGATTAACCCAATAGAGATTTCAAACTTTCTAGACTCAAAATTACAGATTTTGCTTATCGTGTCGGGAACATATAAAGGTTAAGGTTTAAATTTAGTCGGAAATTTTCGGGTCGTTACAGTACCCACCCGTTAAAAAAAATTTCGTCCTCGAAATTTGGTAGGGGTTGTCATAAATAACAATAGGAATGTTTTCATGACAAATGTGAGGTAATAACGGTGTTTTATCATTATTGATAGATATAGATAAAACATTTTGATCATGTGAAGCATACGAGCGAAGCTATCACAAAAGAGAGTGGAATGAGTAATATGATATCATTTTAACTGATGACGTGGTTATGATTGATTTTCGGAATTCACAAGATTAAAAGAAAATCTTTCGTAACAAGATTTGGTTCTTCAGCGATTTAGGAAACACGATCTCCTTTGATTTATTGTGGTGAATCTGTTGTGATTTCTTAGTCGGACACTTATAAAACTACCCCCTTCGTTCCTTTACACATCTTCTATTCTTTCTCCTTAATTCTTACTTAAAGATTTTTGTCAATATGCTCCTTCCTATTCTAATCCTTGATATATTCTAAATTTTCACATCTGTCATCCTTCTTTTTCTTATACCACCAGCAAAAATCTATTTACTTCTACCATACTCTTGTGTTTATAGTGTTTTTTTTTTAATTCTCCCGTGTCTCTATATTGCAAATTGCCATTTGTATTGATATACATGGTTTGAAATTTCTGGGTGGTTATTGAGTTTGATATCTTCCCTTATACTTTGATGTTCATACTCCTTTCTTCTATAATCATTGTCATCCGCAGTTAATGCCTTCTCCTATTTGTTGCAATTTATACTCTAATTTCTATTTTGGAGCTTCATTCTTTCATTTCCTCTTCCCGTCCTCAAGCCAAGCAAGTAATGGTTCGGAATTCGTAGGTATAAGATTTGGAATGAACATAGCTAATGTTCTCAGAAAGGAATGGTAATGGCATGATTTTGATTTGTCAAATTACCAGAATATCATAGAAAAAGATAGAACTATCAAGATGATATGTTCCTAATACGTTTGGGGATTGAATAGAATGTAAGAGCCGTGTAACATGGCACATGATGACGGTACTGTGAATCATCACATTCCATTAGAAACTTAACATGGCTTACTATAATATAATGAAGTTGATCAAGTTTCATTATATTATACTAATTCATGCATCAGTTCCCAACACTGCTTCAGAACATTCCTATTTTAAACTTGAAGATTTTAGAACTTAGAAACTAACACAGTTTCCTTGGTATTGTAACACAGAAGTTACGGAAGGATAAATGATCTCAGATAGGAATAGTTGTGAAAATATCACCAGAAATATGACGAATATGTATAACGAACGATATGAAGATATCTTATAATATCTAAGATAAGATGATGATGAATATCATTCGGAAAGATTTAGATTAAGAATTAGGGTTCTTACTAACGGTTTCAGCAGGTACTGAATCGTTTGGATTCTTTGAAAACAGGTTCAGTTCTTGTGATTTATCCACATCCTCTTTCACACTCTACTCAATCCATTTTCCAATCCCAACCCCTTTCACACGCTATACTTTATCATCAAACTTTTGACTGTTAAAGTCGTTTATGATTTTTACTGCTTTATCGGCATTTCCAGAACTACTTCATAGTTCAAAGTGTTTTTCAGAAACTTCACATTCGAAATATGTAACTCTTAGAGATAGACGTTTTCGATATAACTGGGAGAATTTCTACGAGATTTTCAAAATACTGTTTACGGATTTCGTCAGAGAGATAACGAGTTGCTGGTACATCCGTTGATGATGTTGTGAAATATAAAAGGTTCTCCGGTAACGACGGCGAAAAGACAAGGTTTAAATATCGAGGTTATAGTAGGAGTAGTCTTACTGAGAAATCGAAGTGGAGCTGTGACAAAGTTAGCTTCTTGAAAAGGAATTGTAGGGTTGTTTTTGCTAATAAATGACAAAGGATTCAACACGGTATGTGTTAAACTATGAATTTGGTTTCGAGAGTTTTTCATGTGTATAAATCTTTTCTTCCGTAGATGAAATGCGGTTGGTTCATTCTTCCGATCGAAGTGTTTTCAAGAATCATGAAAAGTTTGAACGCGGATTGTAATTGTCGAGGTACAAATGAGGTTTAAGATGAAATCAAGTGGCAAACTTGAAGAATTATTTAGTTTCATATGTTATATTCAACATTTTAATTTATTTCATTTTAATTGTCCAAAGTTAGCAGTCCAATAGTCCGATGGTTCAATGATTCATATATAATTTAATATATAATATTCGAATTAAATAATACGTATCGTGACCCGTGTACCGGTCTCGGTGTCGATCACAACTCAAAGTATATATATATTTTGGAATCAACTCCGACCCTGTATAGCCAACTCCCACCTTCACATATAGAGTGTCTATGGTTGTTCCGAAATATATATATAGATGGGTCGATATGATAAGTCGAAACCTTGCATACGTGTCCCATTATTTAAAGTGCGTAAAAATAAATAACAGAAATTAAATGACGATAAATAAAATTGCGAGAATGTAAAGTGCGATAAATTAAATGTTAATCAGTTAGCTGGGAACAGTTAGCCGGAACAGTTAGCGTGGAATCTTAACAATATTTCAATTAGTTAATTCGTTTGTTTCTAACACTTTTTTTATTTTTGTCCAATGTTTTCTTCGTTATGCCACTTGTTGGATTCTGATAGATCAAAATCCAAATATGAAATTTTAATGGAAATGGTTGTTCTGCGGTGAACGGATACATATATCGGTGATGGCAAATAAGATAGTAAATAACCGTTGAATCAAATTCGGAGAATGTACAATGTAACTTATTAATGTGAAATTTAAATATTCCCCGGGTACTACCCACCCGTTAAAATATTTTTCATCATTAACAGTTTGTACGGAAGAGTTTTTAATTACAATCTTTAAGAAAATATATAATGCAATTATGGATTTAATGAGTTAATAAGATATTAATCTCATTTGATTTATCGTTAATACCAGATTACATAATTTCTAACTTTAGAAATTACATAATCGTCATATCGAACGGAGATAATTGATGTGGAATGATATGTAAAGTGAGGATAACCAATGTAGAACGTTATGTAGTACGAAAATAATGTATATAGAACAATACGTAGAACGATGATTATGCTTGAGGTATAGTTTGTGACGTGGAGGTTTACGATGCGGTTGTGATTTGGGGATAATAAGGATACCGTTGACGTTGATGATGGTGGTGCTGATTATGCTGCTGGTGCTGCTGCTGGTGTTTGCAACATTCGCACCATATTCTCCAAAGCCATCACACGAGTGCGTAATTCGTTAACTTCTGCTTGTACACCGGAATGATTGGCGGTTGGAGCGAGCGAATGAACAAGATTCGAAATATGGGATAATATATAATTGTGACGAGATACACTAGAAAGGTGAGAGAAAATAGTTTCTCGAACAGGTTCGCCGGTAAGTGCTTCAGGTTCGTTGCTAAGAGGACAATTTGGTGAATGGAAGGAATCTTTGATGTGAAATGATTTTTGGATATCGGATGATATTCTGACTAGATAGAATATCTATAATCCTAAAGATTTCGTAGACTACAGAGGAATTTACATCATATATCAGGCAAGTCTACGGATGTGCTAAGATATGAATTTTGTCTATACACTTATCAATGCAGTAAATGCAGTAAAACGTGTCTAGACTTAGGAATGATAAGCAGGCAATTCCCTAAGGATGATAAGCAGATGGTTTTCGACTAGAAATGATAAGCAAAACTTTTGACAGGCAGACACGGTCAAAGTCCAGACTCACTAATGTATCCTAACAACTACCAGTTAGACACACTAATGGGAGACCTGGTTCTCTAAGACCAACGCTCTGATACCAACTGTAGAAACCCGAACTAATCCTCCCGGACGGAGTCTTCAACAGTTGGTTCCATTGCGATGATCGACTCCAAGTAAGGTCCTTAATATGAGCAATTGCACAGCGGAAGACTTAATTCGTACCTGAGAATAACACGCTTTAAAAGGTCAACATTAAGTTGGTGAGATATATAGGTTTGATGCTAGCAGCGTTATTACTATGGACCACAAGATTTCATATATAAAAACATAATACACTCGCAAGTGTATGAAAAGCATTCCAAGCAGTGGGCACCCGGTAACTAGCCTTAACAAGAGTGTGTACCCCTGAGTTATAATAATATGTGCACCGAATCAAGTGCGTTCCGTTAACCTCGAAGTACTAAACACCCGTTCTTCTAGTTTACTAGAACAACATCTGGGTGGGGGTGTAAAACCCGATAGATCTATCTTTAGGATTCGCGCCTACCAGTTCATAAACCAATAGTTAAAGTTACCAAGCTAGGGGATTTTTGATTCAAACCCATGTAGAACGTAATTTTAGTCACTTGTGTCCATAACGTAAATCATTTATAAAAATAGCGCATGTATTCTCAGCCCAAAAATATTTAAAGTTTAAAAGGGGCTATATACTCACCATTCTGTATTTTGTAGTAAAAATACATATAACATCATTGATCACGTATAAAGTTGACCTTGGATTCACGAACCTATAACATTTGTATATATATTAAAATGTATAATCATAATTACACAAGTTTATATATTATGTCTTAAGTTATATATTATACATATATCTAATTTATATATATTCGCAAATTATTTTTAATAATAATGATATAGATAGTACTGATCACATTAATGATGAAAATTTTAGTGAAAACAAAATAATAATTTAGTAACAATAATCATAATGAAGATTTTGATATAAATTTTTAAATAATAATATTGTTAGTAATAATTTTTAATGATAAAGAATAATAACCATAATATTAATAATGATAATAAAATACTTAAATGATAGAATTAAATATATTGATAATATTTATAAGACTAATGATATTAATAATGGTATAATACTTATGATTATGGTATAAATAACAATAATTATGATACTAATTGACAATTAATAACAATAATAATACTAATAATGATAATAAAATCAATAAAAGATATACTACCTAAAAAAAATGGGAAAACCGTCACAAGCAAGGATCGAACCCAGGTCCCTTGATAACCCGACATCCCCTTAGACCAGCTGAGCTAGCCCGTTTATCTGAATTTATTGTCCACCTGTTTATATTTAACCAGTTATCCATTATTTAATCTTCTCTCCTTCTTCCTTTTGAATCCACGACAACCAGTTTCTACCAAATCTTGATTCAATTCTTACCACCTCATATTGAACTCGTTTTTATGTTCAAAACTTTTACAGAAATCGTTTATGATGATTGAAAATAATTAAAACGATGGATATAACGAGAAAAGCTTGCTGTAACAGTTCCTGGATACATCGACTACCAAAAACTTGATTTTGATTTTTGAATCGTTTTAACCGAAACCTATAAAACAAATTGTGTTTAAAATGGCTATTAAAATCTTTCTCAGTCATTATTTTCAACAGAAACGTTCTTTAAGACTTCAATTTGATCGAAGAACTCTGGGTCGACTTTTATAAATCAAAGCTTTATCTGTGAAATTCGAATTTGTTATAATGATTTGGAATCTGAAACTTGGGAGATAGTTTGACAAATGGATTTCTAACAGTCTTGCATAACTAGATTTTTATATCAGAGTCGGATTTGAAGTTCTTGAAAAATTGAGTACGAAACAGGGGTATATAACCCAGTTCATTATTATTTCTCTATCTCTCCCTCTGATTTGCATCGTGTTTTAACAGTATATATATAATATGTAACGATTGATTAACACAGTAACAATATTCCATTTATTTTGTTGTGATACAAGCTTTTAATAGATAACAGACAAACATAAAAGTAGAAAAGACATGTATTACCTTCTTATCTTGTAGTGGGTATTTTAACAGATAATTAGAAGAAACTGATTGCAATTGAAATATACAGATATATAGATAATTTGTAAACGTATTTTATATATAGATTTTATATATATCCATTTATATATAAATATATATATACGGTTGTATAAAAAGAAATTAAATTTTTGATCATTAACATATATTTTAATAATTTTATTTATATTACCAATAATTAATAATATTACTAATAATAATAACATCTTTGAAAATAAACTAGAATAATAAATGTTAAATAATAATAATATTGTTATTAGTAATTATAATAGTAAAACTAATAATAATAATAATAATAAAGACAATTATACTAATAAAAAACAATACAAATAATATTAATAATTTTAAATAATAATTTTATTAATAAATATAATAATAATAAGTTATGTCTTAAAACCATACATATATTAATTTTTAATAATACAATCATCAATATTTAATGTTAATTAATAATAATAATGCAACTAATAATAATAATCTTACCCAACTTTTATTACTCATTAGAATATAGTAATATTATATGAAAATATTATTAATAGCAATAATAACAATACTAATTATATTAATACCAGTAGCAATAATAATATAACAGATTCCATATAACAATCCCATGTTATATTTTAATATTCCTAAGTTTTGTATATACCTATATATACATATATATATACATATTTAATTACACACAATGGTTCGTGAATCGTCAGGCTTGGTCAAAGGGTAACTGATTAACCCAATAGAGATTTCAAACTTTCTAGACTCAAAATTACAGATTTTGCTTATCGTGTCGGGAACATATAAAGGTTAAGGTTTAAATTTAGTCGGAAATTTCCGGGTCGTTACAAAAATGAGCAAAATGCACAGCGGAAGACTTAATTCGTACCTGAGAATAAACATGCTTTAAAGTGTCAACCAAAAGGTTGGTGAGTTCATAGGTTTATCCTAAACAATCATTTCCATCATTTTAATAGACCACAAGATTTCATATTGATAAACATAATACACTCGCAAGTGTATGAAAAAGACGTTGAGCACTTGGTAACCATACTTAACATTTAAATCACAGCAGCATATTCTTAAATAAACCCTACACCGTACCAAGTGTAGTAACGAAACGAAGTACTGTGCAACCGTTTAAAACTGGTCGTCCAGCCCGGTTGGGGTTGTCAGGCCCGATAGGTCTATCAACAGGATGAAATGTCCCGTTCTTATTGATTAAAAACGTTCCATATTAATTGATTTCGTTGCGAGGTTTTGACCTCTATATGAGACGTTTTTCAAAGACTGCATTCATTTTTAAAACAAACCATAACCTTTATTTCATAAATAAAGGTTTAGAAAGCTTTACGTAGATTATCAAATAATGATAATCTAAAATATCCTGTTTACACACGACCATTACATAATGGTTTACAATACAAATATGTTACATCGAAATCAGTTTCTTGAATGCAGTTTTTACACAATATCATACAAACATGGACTCCAAATCTTGTCCTTATTTTAGTATGCAACAGCGGAAGCTCTTAATATTCACCTGAGAATAAACATGCTTTAAACGTCAACAAAAATGTTGGTGAGTTATAGGTTTAACCTATATATATCAAATCGTAACAATAGACCACAAGATTTCATATTTCAATACACATCCCATACATAGAGATAAAAATCATTCATATGGTGAACACCTGGTAATCGACAATAACAAGATGCATATATAAGAATATCCCCATCATTCCGGGACACCCTTCGGATATGATATAAATTTCGAAGTACTAAAGCATCCGGTACTTTGGATGGGGTTTGTTAGGCCCAATAGATCTATCTTTAGGATTCGCGTCAATTAGGGTGTCTGTTCCCTAATTCTTAGATTACCAGACTTAATAAAAAGGGGCATATTCGATTTCGATAATTCAACCATAGAATGTAGTTTCATGTACTTGTGTCTATTTTGTAAATCATTTATAAAACCTGCATGTATTCTCATCCCAAAAATATTAGATTTTAAAAGTGGGACTATAACTCACTTTCACAGATTTTTACTTCGTCGGGAAGTAAGACTTGGCCACTGGTTGATTCACGAACCTATAACAATATATACATATATATCAAAGTATGTTCAAAATATATTTACAACACTTTTAATATATTTTGATGTTTTAAGTTTATTAAGTCAGCTGTCCTCGTTAGTAACCTACAACTAGTTGTCCACAGTTAGATGTACAGAAATAAATCGATAAATATTATCTTGAATCAATCCACGACCCAGTGTATACGTATCTCAGTATTGATCACAACTCAAACTATATATATTTTGGAATCAACCTCAACCCTGTATAGCTAACTCCAACATTCACATATAGAGTGTCTATGGTTGTTCCGAAATATATATAGATGTGTCGACATGATAGGTCGAAACATTGTATACGTGTCTATGGTATCTCAAGATTACATAATATACAATACAAGTTGATTAAGTTATGGTTGGAATAGATTTGTTACCAATTTTCACGTAGCTAAAATGAGAAAAATTATCCAATCTTGTTTTACCCATAACTTCTTCATTTTAAATCCGTTTTGAGTGAATCAAATTGCTATGATTTCATATTGAACTCTATTTTATGAATCTAAACAGAAAAAGTATAGGTTTATAGTCGGAAAAATAAGTTACAAGTCATTTTTGTAAAGGTAGTCATTTCAGTCGAAAGAACGACGTCTAGATGACCATTTTAGAAAACATACTTCCACTTTGAGTTTAACCATAATTTTTGGATATAGTTTCATGTTCATAATAAAAATCATTTTCTCAGAATAACAACTTTTAAATCAAAGTTTATCATAGTTTTTAATTAACTAACCCAAAACAGCCCGCGGTGTTACTACGACGGCGTAAATCCGGTTTTACGGTGTTTTTCGTATTTCCAGGTTTTAAATCATTAAGTTAGCATATCATATAGATATAGAACATGTGTTTAGTTGATTTTAAAAGTCAAGTTAGAAGGATTAACTTTTGTTTGCGAACAAGTTTAGAATTAACTAAACTATGTTCTAGTGATTACAAGTTTAAACCTTCGAATAAGATAGCTTTATATGTATGAATCGAATGATGTTATGAACATCATTACTACCTTAATTTCCTTGGATAAACCTACTGGAAAAGAGAAAAATGGATCTAGCTTCAATGGATCCTTGGATGGCTCGAAGTTCTTGAAGCAGAATCATGACACGAAAACAAGTTCAAGTAAGATCATCACTTGAAATAAGATTGTTATAGTTATAGAAATTGAACCAAAGTTTGAATATGATTATTACCTTGTATTAGAATGATAACCTACTGTAAGAAACAAAGATTTCTTGAGGTTGGATGATCACCTTACAAGATTGGAAGTGAGCTAGCAAACTTGAAAGTATTCTTGATTTTATGAAACTAGAACTTTTGGAATTTATGAAGAACACTTAGAACTTGAAGATAGAACTTGAGAGAGATCAATTAGATGAAGAAAATTGAAGAATGAAAGTGTTTGTAGGTGTTTTTGGTCGTTGGTGTATGGATTAGATATAAAGGATATGTAATTTTGTTTTCATGTAAATAAGTCATGAATGATTACTCATATTTTTGTAATTTTATGAGATATTTCATGCTAGTTGCCAAATGATGGTTCCCACATGTGTTAGGTGACTCACATGTGTAGTGACCCGAACTTTTCCATGTTTATATATATTAATTGAGATTGATATTTACATGATTAAATGTTTCCAACATGTTAAACAATCAAACTTGTTAAGACTTGATTAATTGAAATAGGTTTCATATAGACAATTGACCACCCAAGTTGACCGGTGATTCACGAACGTTAAAACTTGTAAAAACTATATGATGACATATATATGGTTATATATATAGTTAACATTATATTATGATAATTAAACATATCATTAAGTATATTAACAATGAACTACATATGTAAAAACAAGACTACTAACTTAATAATTTTGAAACGAGACATATATGTAACGATTATCGTTGTAACGACATTTAATGTATATATATCATATTAAGAGATATTCGTACATCATAATATCATGATAATATAATAATTTAAAATCTCTTTTGATATTATAAACATTGGGTTAACAACATTTAACAAGATCGTTAACCTAAAGGTTTCAAAACAATATTTACATGTAACGACTAACGATGACTTAACGACTCAGTTAAAATGTATATACATGTAGTGTTTTAATATGTATTTATACACTTTTGAAAGACTTCAATACACTTATCAAAATACTTCTACTTAACAAAAATGCTTACAATTACATCCTCGTTCAGTTTCATCAACAATTCTACTCGTATGCACCCGTATTCGTACTCGTACAATACACAGCTTTTAGATATATGTACTATTGGTATATACACTCCAATGATCAGCTCTTAGCAGCCCATGTGAGTCACCTAACACATGTGGGAACCATCATTTGGCAACTAGCATGAAATATCTCATAAAATTACAAAAATATGAGTAATCATTCATGACTTATTTACATGAAAACAAAATTACATATCCTTTATATCTAATCCATACACCAACGACCAAAAACACCTACAAACACTTTCATTCTTCAATTTTCTTCATCTAATTGATCTCTCTCAAGTTCTATCTTCAAGTTCTAAGTGTTCTTCATAAATTCCAAAAGTTCTAGTTTCATAAAATCAAGAATACTTTCAAGTTTGCTAGCTCACTTCCAATCTTGTAAGGTGATCATCCAACCTCAAGAAATCTTTGTTTCTTACAGTAGGTTATCATTCTAATACAAGGTAATAATCATATTCAAACTTTGGTTCAATTTCTATAACTATAACAATCTTATTTCAAGTGATGATCTTACTTGAACTTGTTTTCGTGTCATGATTTTGCTTCAAGAACTTTGAGCCATCCAAGGATCCATTGAAGCTAGATCCATTTTTCTCTTTTCCAGTAGGTTCATCCAAGGAACTTAAGGTAGTAATGATGTTCATAACATCATTCGATTCATACATATAAAGCTATCTTATTCGAAGGTTTAAACTTGTAATCACTAGAACATAGTTTAGTTAATTCTAAACTTGTTCGCAAACAAAAGTTAATCCTTCTAACTTGACTTTTAAAATCAACTAAACACATGTTCTATATCTATATGATATGCTAACTTAATGATTTAAAACCTGGAAACACGAAAAACACCGTAAAACCGGATTTACGCCGTCGTAGTAACACCGCGGGCTGTTTTGGGTTAGTTAATTAAAAACTATGATAAACTTTGATTTAAAAGTTGTTATTCTGAGAAAATGATTTTTATTATGAACATGAAACTATATCCAAAAATTATGGTTAAACTCAAAGTGGAAGTATGTTTTCTAAAATGGTCATCTAGACGTCGTTCTTTCGACTGAAATGACTACCTTTACAAAAACGACTTGTAACTTATTTTTCCGACTATAAACCTATACTTTTTCTGTTTAGATTCATAAAATAGAGTTCAATATGAAACCATAGCAATTTGATTCACTCAAAACGAATTTAAAATGAAGAAGTTATGGGTAAAACAAGATTGGATAATTTTTCTCATTTTAGCTACGTGAAAATTGGTAACAAATCTATTCCAACCATAACTTAACCAACTTGTATTGTATATTATGTAATCTTGAGATACCATAGACACGTATACAACATTTCGACCTATCATGTCGACACATCTATATATATTTCGGAACAACCATAGACACTCTATATGTGAATGTTGGAGTTAGCTATACAGGGTTGAGGTTGATTCCAAAATATATATAGTTTGAGTTGTGATCAATACTGAGATACGTATACACTGGGTCGTGGATTGATTCAAGATAATATTTATCGATTTATTTCTGTACATCTAACTGTGGACAACTAGTTGTAGGTTACTAACAAGGACAGCTGACTTAATAAACTTAAAACATCAAAATATATTAAAAGTGTTGTAAATATATTTTGAACATACTTTGATATATATGTATATATTGTTATAGGTTCGTGAATCAACCAGTGGCCAAGTCTTACTTCCCGACGAAGTAAAAATCTGTGAAAGTGAGTTATAGTCCCACTTTTAAAATCTAATATTTTTGGGATGAGAATACATGCAGGTTTTATAAATGATTTACAAAATAGACACAAGTACGTGAAACTACATTCTATGGTTGAATTATCGAAATCGAATATGCCCCTTTTTATTAAGTCTGGTAATCTAAGAATTAGGGAACAGACACCCTAATTGACGCGAATCCTAAAGATAGATCTATTGGGCCTAACAAACCCAATCCAAAGTACCGGATGCTTTAGTACTTCGAAATTTATATCATATCCGAAGGGTGTCCCGGAATGATGGGGATATTCTTATATATGCATCTTGTTATTGTCGGTTACCAGGTGTTCACCATATGAATGATTTTTATCTCTATGTATGGGATGTGTATTGAAATATGAAATCTTGTGGTCTATTGTTACGATTTGATATATATAGGTTAAACCTATAACTCACCAACATTTTTGTTGACGTTTTAAGCATGTTTATTCTCAGGTGATTATTAAGAGCTTCCGCTGTCGCATACTTAAATAAGGACAAGATTTGGAGTCCATGCTTGTATGATATTGTGTAAAAACTGCATTCAAGAAACTTATTTTGTTGTAACATATTTGTATTGTAAACCATTATGTAATGGTCGTGTGTAAACAGGATATTTTAGATTATCATTATTTGATAATCTACTTAAAGCTTTTTAAACCTTTATTGATGAAATAAAGGTTATGGTTTGTTTTAAAATGAATGCAGTCTTTGAAAAACGTCTCATATAGAGGTCAAAACCTCGCAACGAAATCAATTAATATGGAACGTTTTTAATCAATAAGAACGGGACATTTCAGTTGGTATCAGAGCGTTGGTCTTAGAGAACCAGAATTTTTCATTAGTGTGTCTTATCGAGTTTGTTAGGATGCATTAGTGAGTCTGGACTTCGACCGTGTTTACTTGAAAAATGATTGCTTAACAAATTTTGTTGGAAACTATATATTTTTAACATGTGAATATTATGTGATATATTAATCTCTTAACGCGTTTGATATTATGTGATAGATGTCTACCTCTAGAACAAGTCCCATTGACTCACCTAATAATAATGATGAGTCAAATGTAAATTGGAATGATTCGTGGACTGATTCACAAGTTCCCGAAGAGGAACCGGAAGAAGAGTCGGAACCGGAAGAAGAATCGGAACCGGAAGAAGAATCGGAACCGGATGAAGAAATAGAACCGGTGGGGGAAATAATAAAACAGTTAAGTAAAAGAAAATCCTCAACCAACCGACCAAGGTTAATTATGGTCAATGGTGTTTCCGCCAAGGAAGCAAAATATTGGGAGGATTACCAATTCTCCGATGAATCGGATTCCGACGAGAATTCCGATGATGTTATAGAAATTACCCCAACTGAATTTAAAAAGGCAAAAGAAAATAATAAGGGAAAGGACATAAAAATAGAGAAATCTAATTCCAACCACGATGAACTTTATATGTATCGTCAACGCCCGAAGTCCTTAAGTTGTAACAATGACCCGGGAACCTCTAAACCACCAGGTTTTTCTAAACCAATGTGGACAACGACGGCTCGTATTAGGGGAACATCATATATCCCTAGAAACTTGGCAAAATGAACCAAAACCGAAGAAGAAGAAACGAGCGAGTCGGAATAAGATAGTTGTATTCGTGTGGTGTAATATATGTAATATAGTGTTCTTATGCTTTATGATATATGTAAAAATTGCTTGTATTAATAAGTATTTTTTATGAATCTAACTCTTGTCTATTTTACAGTTTAAAAACACAAAATGGATAGACAACCCAATATTTTAAGAGACCTACCCGGAGACATGATTGATGAAATCTTGTCTAGAGTCGGCCAGAATTCTTCGGCACAACTATTTAAGGCGAGATCAGTTTGTAAGACATTCGAAGAACGTTCCAAGAATGTCTTGGTTTATAAGAGACTTTCGTTTGAAAGATGGGGGATATCACATTGGGAAACCCATAAGTTACGATGTGTTTACTTTGACGCATATATTGCGGGGAACCCAAATGCTATTTTACGCAACGGGTTAAGAAATTATTTTGACTCAATATATCCGAATATTGGACTTCGTGATTTAGAAAAAGCGGCTAACATGCAACATAAAGAAGCATGTTATGCTTACGGATTAGTAATGTTCGCTTCTCACCAAAGTGAGAACAAGAACATCGGGCTACAACTATTAAACAAAACGTTTCCACAAGTGACGGAGTCGGTAATTGGGGTAAGAAATGAGGTTTTTAGATTGTTACGGGACTGTTGGACATTACGTAACCCTCGTCCCTTTGATGACGTTACAACACGCTGTCTTATCAACGGCCATAACGGTTATGTTGCACAAGACCAAGGATGGGAAGTAGTCCTAGTAAAACCAGAATGCATGACTTGTTTCTGGACGTATGAATTACGTGTCTTTATTGCCTTTGCTGAACGACTTGTGTACTAGCTAGAATTGTCTTCACAACTATCTTGTATCAAAGTTATTGTGTGCTATATTTCATGCTTTATGTAAAATAAGCGGTATTGTAAGTTTGTAAAATATTGTATAAAAGTTTGAACGCGAAATATTATTATAATTAGTTTTTCATATAGAATTGTAGTAGTTGAATTGTATATTAGCTACTAAGTATGAACTTAACGGGTAGGTACTACCCGAATTTAAACTTATAAAACGCTAATATGAAGAAAAAGCTTTTATAAATGAGTTCATATTATGCTACGAAATACTATTAACTACTCTTAATATTCTGTATGATTAACTTGTTCCATTTAACTATTTTGAAGGAAATGGCACCGACTACTCGACACACCGTGAATATGAATGAAGAGGAATTCCGTACTTTTCTACCTTCAAACATAGCCGCAGTACAGGCTGCGCTACATACCAACAATAACCTTGGATCTAGCAGTACAGGAAATCGTGTAGGATGCACCTACAAAGAATTCACTGCCTGTAAACCTTTGGAATTTGATGGAACCGAAGGACCGATCGGATTGAAACGGTGGACCGAGAAGGTTGAATCGGTGTTTGCCATAAGTAAGTGTACTGAAGAGGACAAAGTGAAGTACGCTACGCATACCTTCACAGGTTCTGCGTTAACATGGTGGAATACCTATCTAGAGCAAGTGGGACAAGATGATGCGTACGCACTACCGTGGTCAGCATTCAAGCACTTGATGAACGAGAAGTACCGTCCCAGAACCGAGGTCAATAAGCTCAAGACAGAACTTAGAGGGTTACGAACCCAAGGATTTGATATTACCACGTACGAAAGACGATTCACAGAATTGTGCCTATTGTGTCCGGGAGCATTCGAAGATGAGGAAGAGAAGATCAACGCGTTTGTGAAAGGATTACCGGAAAGAATCCAAGAAGATATAAGTTCACACGAGCCCGCCTCCATACAACAGGCATGTAGAATAGCTCACAAACTAGTGAACCAGATTGAAGAAAGAATTAAAGAACAGACTGCTGAAGAGGCCAATGTGAAGCAAGTCAAAAGAAAGTGGGAGGAAAACGGTGATAAGAATCACCAATACAACAACAACAGCAATTACAACAATAATCGCAACAATTATCCCAACAATCGCAACATCAATCGCAACTACAACAAACGGCCCAACAACAACAACAACAACAACAACAGCAACTACAACAATCATCCCAACAACAATAATAACCGCAACAACAACAACAATCAGAAGCAGCTATGCCAAAGGTGTGAAAAGAATCACTCGGGGTTCTGCACCAAATTTTGCAACAAGTGTAAAAGAAATGGTCATAGCGCGGCGAAGTGTGAGGTCTACGGACCAGGGGTTAATAGAACGAAAGGAACAAATGGTGTCGGAACGAGTAATGGCGGAGCAAGTAGTGTCGGAGCAAGTTATACCAATGTAGTTTGTTATAAATGTGGAAAACCAGACCACATTATTAGAAATTGCCCAAACCAGGAGAACACGAATGGACAAGGCCGTGGAAGAGTTTTCAATATTAATGCGGTAGAGGCACAGGAAGACCCGGAGCTTGTTACGGGTACGTTTCTTATTGACAATAAATCTGCTTACGTTTTATTTGATTCGGGTGCGGATAGAAGCTATATGAGTAGAGATTTTTGTGCTAAATTAAGTTGTCCATTGACGCCTTTGGATAGTAAATTTTTACTCGAATTAGCAAATGGTAAATTAATTTCAGCAGATAATATATGTCGGAATCGAGAAATTAAACTGGTTAGCGAAACATTTAAGATTGATTTGATACCAGTAGAGTTAGGGAGTTTTGATGTGATAATCGGTATGGACTGGTTGAAAGAAGTGAAAGCGGAGATCGTTTGTTACAAAAATGCAATTCGCATTATACGAAAAAAAAAAGGAAAACCCTTAATGGTGTACGGAGAAAAGGGCAACACGAAGCTACATCTTATTAGTAATTTGAAGGCACAAAAACTAATAAGAAAAGGTTGCTATGCTGTTCTAGCACACGTTGAGAAAGTACAAACTGAAGAAAAGAGCATCAATGATGTTCCCATTGCAAAAGAATTTCCCGATGTATTTCCGAAAGAATTACCGGGATTACCCCCACATAGATCCGTTGAATTTCAAATAGATCTTGTACCAGGAGCTGCACCAATAGCTCGTGCTCCTTACAGACTCGCACCCAGCGAGATGAAAGAACTGCAAAGCCAATTACAAGAACTTTTAGAGCGTGGTTTCATTCGACCAAGCACATCACCGTGGGGAGCTCCTGTTTTGTTTGTCAAGAAGAAAGATGGTACATTCAGGTTGTGTATCGACTACCGAGAGTTGAACAAACTTACCATCAAGAACCGCTACCCACTACCGAGAATCGACGACTTATTTGATCAACTACAAGGCTCGTCTGTTTATTCAAAGATTGACTTACGTTCCGGGTATCATCAAATGCGGGTGAAAGAAGATGATATTCCAAAGACTGCTTTCAGAACACGTTACGGTCATTACGAGTTTATGGTCATGCCGTTTGGTTTAACTAATGCACCAGCTGTGTTCATGGACCTTATGAACCGAGTGTGTGGACCATACCTTGACAAGTTTGTCATTGTTTTCATTGATGACATACTTATTTACTCAAAGAATGACCAAGAACACGGGGAACATTTGAGAAAGGTGTTAGAAGTATTGAGGAAGGAAGAATTGTACGCTAAGTTTTCAAAGTGTGCATTTTGGTTGGAAGAAGTTCAATTCCTCGGTCACATAGTGAACAAAGAAGGTATTAAGGTGGATCCGGCAAAGATAGAAACTGTTGAAAAGTGGGAAACCCCGAAAACTCCGAAACACATACGCCAATTTTTAGGACTAGCTGGTTACTACAGAAGGTTCATCCAAGACTTCTCCAGAATAGCAAAACCCTTGACTGCATTAACGCATAAAGGGAAGAAATTTGAATGGAATGATGAACAAGAGAAAGCGTTTCAGTTATTGAAGAAAAAGCTAACTACGGCACCTATATTGTCATTGCCTGAAGGGAATGATGATTTTGTGATTTATTGTGACGCATCAAAGCAAGGTCTCGGTTGTGTATTAATGCAACGAACGAAGGTGATTGCTTATGCGTCTAGACAATTGAAGATTCACGAACAAAATTATACAACGCATGATTTGGAATTAGGCGCGGTTGTTTTTGCATTAAAGACTTGGAGGCACTACTTATATGGGGTCAAAAGTATTATATATACCGACCACAAAAGTCTTCAACACATATTTAATCAGAAACAACTGAATATGAGGCAGCGTAGGTGGATTGAATTATTGAATGATTATGACTTTGAGATTCGTTACCACCCGGGGAAGGCAAATGTGGTAGCCGATGCCTTGAGCAGGAAGGACAGAGAACCCATTCGAGTAAAATCTATGAATATAATGATTCATAATAACATTACTACTCAAATAAAGGAGGCGCAACAAGGAGTTTTAAAAGAGGGAAATTTAAAGGATGAAATACCCAAAGGATCGGAGAAGCATCTTAATATTCGGGAAGACGGAACCCGGTATAGGGCTGAAAGGATTTGGGTACCAAAATTTGGAGATATGAGAGAAATGGTACTTAGAGAAGCTCATAAAACCAGATACTCAATACATCCTGGAACGGGGAAGATGTACAAGGATCTCAAGAAACATTTTTGGTGGTCGGGTATGAAAGCCGATGTTGCTAAATACGTAGGAGAATGTTTGACGTGTTCTAAGGTCAAAGCTGAGCATCAGAAACCATCAGGTCTACTTCAACAACCCGAAATCCCGGAATGGAAATGGGAAAACATTACCATGGATTTCATCACTAAATTGCCAAGGACTGCAAGTGGTTTTGATACTATTTGGGTAATAGTTGATCGTCTCACCAAATCAGCACACTTCCTACCAATAAGAGAAGATGACAAGATGGAGAAGTTAGCACGACTGTATTTGAAGGAAGTCGTCTCCAGACATGGAATACCAATCTCTATTATCTCTGATAGGGATGGCAGATTTATTTCAAGATTCTGGCAGACATTACAGCAAGCATTAGGAACTCGTCTAGACATGAGTACTGCCTATCATCCACAAACTGATGGGCAGAGCGAAAGGACGATACAAACGCTTGAAGACATGCTACGAGCATGTGTTATTGATTTCGGAAACAGTTGGGATCGACATCTACCGTTAGCAGAATTTTCCTACAACAACAGCTACCATTCAAGCATTGAGATGGCGCCGTTTGAAGCACTTTATGGTAGAAAGTGCAGGTCTCCGATTTGTTGGAGTGAGGTGGGGGATAGACAGATTACGGGTCCGGAGATTATACAAGAAACTACCGAGAAGATCATCCAAATTCAACAACGGTTGAAAACCGCCCAAAGTCGACAAAAGAGCTACGCTGACATTAAAAGAAAAGATATAGAATTTGAAATTGGAGAGATGGTCATGCTTAAAGTTTCACCTTGGAAAGGCGTTGTTCGATTTGGTAAACGAGGGAAATTAAATCCAAGGTATATTGGACCATTCAAGATTATTGATCGTGTCGGACCAGTAGCTTACCGACTTGAGTTACCTCAACAACTCGCGGCTGTACATAACGCTTTCCACGTCTCAAATTTGAAGAAATGTTTTGTTAAAGAAGATCTCACTATTCCGTTAGATGAAATCCAAATCAACGAAAAACTCCAATTCATCGAAGAACCCGTCGAAATAATGGATCGTGAGGTTAAAAGACTTAAGCAAAACAAGATACCAATTGTTAAGGTTCGATGGAATGCTCGTAGAGGACCCGAGTTCACCTGGGAGTGTGAAGATCAGATGAAGAAGAAATACCCTCATCTATTTCCAGAAGACTCGTCAACACCTTCAACAGCTTAAAATTTCGGGACGAAATTTATTTAACGGGTAGGTACTGTAGTGACCCGAACTTTTCCATGTTTATATATATTAATTGAGATTGATATTTACATGATTAAATGTTTCCAACATGTTAAACAATCAAACTTGTTAAGACTTGATTAATTGAAATAGGTTTCATATAGACAATTGACCACCCAAGTTGACCGGTGATTCACGAACGTTAAAACTTGTAAAAACTATATGATGACATATATATGGTTATATATATAGTTAACATTATATTATGATAATTAAACATATCATTAAGTATATTAACAATGAACTACATATGTAAAAACAAGACTACTAACTTAATAATTTTGAAACGAGACATATATGTAACGATTATCGTTGTAACGACATTTAATGTATATATATCATATTAAGAGATATTCGTACATCATAATATCATGATAATATAATAATTTAAAATCTCTTTTGATATTATAAACATTGGGTTAACAACATTTAACAAGATCGTTAACCTAAAGGTTTCAAAACAATATTTACATGTAACGACTAACGATGACTTAACGACTCAGTTAAAATGTATATACATGTAGTGTTTTAATATGTATTTATACACTTTTGAAAGACTTCAATACACTTATCAAAATACTTCTACTTAACAAAAATGCTTACAATTACATCCTCGTTCAGTTTCATCAACAATTCTACTCGTATGCACCCGTATTCGTACTCGTACAATACACAGCTTTTAGATATATGTACTATTGGTATATACACTCCAATGATCAGCTCTTAGCAGCCCATGTGAGTCACCTAACACATGTGGGAACCATCATTTGGCAACTAGCATGAAATATCTCATAAAATTACAAAAATATGAGTAATCATTCATGACTTATTTACATGAAAACAAAATTACATATCCTTTATATCTAATCCATACACCAACGACCAAAAACACCTACAAACACTTTCATTCTTCAATTTTCTTCATCTAATTGATCTCTCTCAAGTTCTATCTTCAAGTTCTAAGTGTTCTTCATAAATTCCAAAAGTTCTAGTTTCATAAAATCAAGAATACTTTCAAGTTTGCTAGCTCACTTCCAATCTTGTAAGGTGATCATCCAACCTCAAGAAATCTTTGTTTCTTACAGTAGGTTATCATTCTAATACAAGGTAATAATCATATTCAAACTTTGGTTCAATTTCTATAACTATAACAATCTTATTTCAAGTGATGATCTTACTTGAACTTGTTTTCGTGTCATGATTTTGCTTCAAGAACTTTGAGCCATCCAAGGATCCATTGAAGCTAGATCCATTTTTCTCTTTTCCAGTAGGTTCATCCAAGGAACTTAAGGTAGTAATGATGTTCATAACATCATTCGATTCATACATATAAAGCTATCTTATTCGAAGGTTTAAACTTGTAATCACTAGAACATAGTTTAGTTAATTCTAAACTTGTTCGCAAACAAAAGTTAATCCTTCTAACTTGACTTTTAAAATCAACTAAACACATGTTCTATATCTATATGATATGCTAACTTAATGATTTAAAACCTGGAAACACGAAAAACACCGTAAAACCGGATTTACGCCGTCGTAGTAACACCGCGGGCTGTTTTGGGTTAGTTAATTAAAAACTATGATAAACTTTGATTTAAAAGTTGTTATTCTGAGAAAATGATTTTTATTATGAACATGAAACTATATCCAAAAATTATGGTTAAACTCAAAGTGGAAGTATGTTTTCTAAAATGGTCATCTAGACGTCGTTCTTTCGACTGAAATGACTACCTTTACAAAAACGACTTGTAACTTATTTTTCCGACTATAAACCTATACTTTTTCTGTTTAGATTCATAAAATAGAGTTCAATATGAAACCATAGCAATTTGATTCACTCAAAACGAATTTAAAATGAAGAAGTTATGGGTAAAACAAGATTGGATAATTTTTCTCATTTTAGCTACGTGAAAATTGGTAACAAATCTATTCCAACCATAACTTAACCAACTTGTATTGTATATTATGTAATCTTGAGATACCATAGACACGTATACAACATTTCGACCTATCATGTCGACACATCTATATATATTTCGGAACAACCATAGACACTCTATATGTGAATGTTGGAGTTAGCTATACAGGGTTGAGGTTGATTCCAAAATATATATAGTTTGAGTTGTGATCAATACTGAGATACGTATACACTGGGTCGTGGATTGATTCAAGATAATATTTATCGATTTATTTCTGTACATCTAACTGTGGACAACTAGTTGTAGGTTACTAACAAGGACAGCTGACTTAATAAACTTAAAACATCAAAATATATTAAAAGTGTTGTAAATATATTTTGAACATACTTTGATATATATGTATATATTGTTATAGGTTCGTGAATCAACCAGTGGCCAAGTCTTACTTCCCGACGAAGTAAAAATCTGTGAAAGTGAGTTATAGTCCCACTTTTAAAATCTAATATTTTTGGGATGAGAATACATGCAGGTTTTATAAATGATTTACAAAATAGACACAAGTACGTGAAACTACATTCTATGGTTGAATTATCGAAATCGAATATGCCCCTTTTTATTAAGTCTGGTAATCTAAGAATTAGGGAACAGACACCCTAATTGACGCGAATCCTAAAGATAGATCTATTGGGCCTAACAAACCCCATCCAAAGTACCGGATGCTTTAGTACTTCGAAATTTATATCATATCCGAAGGGTGTCCCGGAATGATGGGGATATTCTTATATATGCATCTTGTTATTGTCGGTTACCAGGTGTTCACCATATGAATGATTTTTATCTCTATGTATGGGATGTGTATTGAAATATGAAATCTTGTGGTCTATTGTTACGATTTGATATATATAGGTTAAACCTATAACTCACCAACATTTTTGTTGACGTTTTAAGCATGTTTATTCTCAGGTGATTATTAAGAGCTTCCGCTGTCGCATACTTAAATAAGGACAAGATTTGGAGTCCATGCTTGTATGATATTGTGTAAAAACTGCATTCAAGAAACTTATTTTGTTGTAACATATTTGTATTGTAAACCATTATGTAATGGTCGTGTGTAAACAGGATATTTTAGATTATCATTATTTGATAATCTACTTAAAGCTTTTTAAACCTTTATTGATGAAATAAAGGTTATGGTTTGTTTTAAAATGAATGCAGTCTTTGAAAAACGTCTCATATAGAGGTCAAAACCTCGCAACGAAATCAATTAATATGGAACGTTTTTAATCAATAAGAACGGGACATTTCAACATGGGCTGCTAAGAGCTGATCATTGAAGTGTATATACCAATAGTACATACATCTAAAAGCTGTGTATTGTACGAGTACGAATACGGGTGCATACGAGTAGAATTGTTGATGAAACTGAACGAGGATGTAATTGTAAGCATTTTTGTTAAGTAGAAGTATTTTGATAAGTGTATTGAAGTCTTTCAAAAGTGTATAAATACATATTAAAACACTACATGTATATACATTTTAACTGAGTCGTTAAGTCATCGTTAGTCGTTACATGTAAGTGTTGTTTTGAAACCTTTAGGTTAACGATCTTGTTAAATGTTGTTAACCCAATGTTTATAATATCAAATGAGATTTTAAATTATTATATTATCATGATATTATCATGTATGAATATCTCTTAATATGATATATATATACATTAAATGTCTTTATAACGATAATCGTTACATATATGTCTCGTTTAAAAATCATTAAGTTAGTAGTCTTGTTTTTACATATGTAGTTCATTGTTAATATACTTTATGATATGTTTTCTTATCATAGTATCATGTTAACTATATATATATATCCATATATATGTCATCATATAGTTTTTACAAGTTTTAACGTTCGTGAATCACCGATCAACTTGGGTGGTCAATTGTGTATATGAAACATATTTCAATTAATCAAGTCTTAACAAGTTTGATTGCTTAACATGTTGGAAACATTTAATCATGTAAATATCAATCTCAATTAATATATATAAACATGGAAAAGTTCGGGTCACTACAGTACCTACCCGTTAAATAAATCTCGTCCCGAAATTTTAAGCTGTTGAAGGTGTTGACGAATCTTCTGGAAATAGATGCGGGTATTTCTTCTTCATCTGATCTTCACGCTCCCAGGTGAACTCGGGTCCTCTACGAGCATTCCATCGAACCTTAACAATTGGTATCTTGTTTTGCTTAAGTCTTTTAACCTCACGATCCATTATTTCGACGGGTTCTTCGATGAATTGAAGTTTTTCGTTGATTTGGATTTCATCTAACGGAATAGTGAGATCCTCTTTAGCAAAACATTTCTTCAAATTCGAGACGTGGAAAGTGTTATGTACAGCCGCGAGTTGTTGAGGTAACTCAAGTCGGTAAGCTACTGGTCCGACACGATCAATAATCTTGAATGGTCCAATATACCTTGGATTTAATTTCCCTCGTTTACCAAATCGAACAACACCTCTCCAAGGTGCAACTTTAAGCATGACCATCTCTCCAATTTCAAATTCTATATCTTTTCTTTTAATGTCAGCGTAGCTCTTTTGTCGACTTTGGGCGGTTTTCAACCGTTGTTGAATTTGGATGATCTTCTCGGTAGTTTCTTGTATAATCTCCGGACCCGTAATCTGTCTATCCCCCACTTCACTCCAACAAATCGGAGACCTGCACTTTCTACCATAAAGTGCTTCAAACGGCGCCATCTCAATGCTTGAATGGTAGCTGTTGTTGTAGGAAAATTCTGCTAACGGTAGATGTCGATCCCAACTGTTTCCGAAATCAATAACATATGCTCGTAGCATGTCTTCAAGTGTTTGTATTGTCCTTTCGCTCTGCCCATCAGTTTGTGGATGATAGGCAGTACTCATGTCTAGACGAGTTCCTAATGCTTGCTGTAATGTCTGCCAGAATCTTGAAATAAATCTGCCATCCCTATCAGAGATAATAGAGATTGGTATTCCATGTCTGGAGACGATTTCTTTCAAATACAGTCGTGCTAACTTCTCCATCTTGTCATCTTCTCTTATTGGTAGGAAGTGTGCTGATTTGGTGAGACGATCAACTATTACCCAAATAGTATCAAAACCACTTACAGTCCTTGGCAATTTAGTGATGAAATCAATGGTAATGTTTTCCCATTTCCATTCCGGGATTTCGGGTTGTTGAAGTAGACCTGATGGTTTCTGATGCTCAGCTTTGACCTTAGAACACGTCAAACATTCTCCTACGTATTTAGCAACATCGGCTTTCATACCCGGCCACCAAAAATGTTTCTTGAGATCCTTGTACATCTTCCCCGTTCCAGGATGTATTGAGTATCTGGTTTTATGAGCTTCTCTAAGTACCATTTCTCTCATATTTCCAAATTTTGGTACCCAAATCCTTTCAGCCCTATACCGGGTTCCGTCTTCCCGAATATTAAGATGCTTCTCCGATCCTTTGGGTATTTCATCCTTTAAATTTCCCTCTTTTAAAACTCCTTGTTGCGCCTCCTTTATTTGAGTAGTAATGTTATTATGAATCATTATATTCATAGATTTTACTCGAATGGGTTCTCTGTCCTTCCTGCTCAAGGCATCGGCTACCACATTTGCCTTCCCCGGGTGGTAACGAATCTCAAAGTCGTAATCATTCAACAATTCAATCCACCTACGCTGCCTCATATTCAGTTGTTTCTGATTAAATATGTGTTGAAGACTTTTGTGGTCGGTATATATAATGCTTTTGACCCCATATAAGTAGTGCCTCCAAGTCTTTAATGCAAAAACAACCGCGCCTAATTCCAAATCATGCGTCGTATAATTTTGTTCGTGAATCTTCAATTGTCTAGACGCATAAGCAATCACCTTCGTTCGTTGCATTAATACACAACCGAGACCTTGCTTTGATGCGTCACAATAAATCACAAAATCATCATTCCCTTCAGGCAATGACAATATAGGTGCCGTAGTTAGCTTTTTCTTCAATAACTGAAACGCTTTCTCTTGTTCATCATTCCATTCAAATTTCTTCCCTTTATGCGTTAATGCAGTCAAGGGTTTTGCTATTCTGGAAAAGTCTTGGATGAACCTTCTGTAGTAACCAGCTAGTCCTAAAAATTGGCGTATGTGTTTCGGAGTTTTCGGGGTTTCCCACTTTTCAACAGTTTCTATCTTTGCCGGATCCACCTTAATACCTTCTTTGTTCACTATGTGACCGAGGAATTGAACTTCTCCCAACCAAAATGCACACTTTGAAAACTTAGCGTACAATTCTTCCTTCCTCAATACTTCTAACACCTTTCTCAAATGTTCACCGTGTTCTTGGTCATTCTTTGAGTAAATAAGTATGTCATCAATGAAAACAATGACAAACTTGTCAAGGTATGGTCCACACACTCGGTTCATAAGGTCCATGAACACAGCTGGTGCATTAGTTAAACCAAACGGCATGACCATAAACTCGTAATGACCGTAACGTGTTCTGAAAGCAGTCTTTGGAATATCATCTTCTTTCACCCGCATTTGATGATACCCGGAACGTAAGTCAATCTTTGAATAAACAGACGAGCCTTGTAGTTGATCAAATAAGTCGTCGATTCTCGGTAGTGGGTAGCGGTTCTTGATGGTAAGTTTGTTCAACTCTCGGTAGTCGATACACAACCTGAATGTACCATCTTTCTTCTTGACAAACAAAACAGGAGCTCCCCACGGTGATGTGCTTGGTCGAATGAAACCACGCTCTAAAAGTTCTTGTAATTGGCTTTGCAGTTCCTTCATCTCGCTGGGTGCGAGTCTGTAAGGAGCACGAGCTATTGGTGCAGCTCCTGGTACAAGATCTATTTGAAATTCAACGGATCGATGTGGGGGTAATCCCGGTAATTCTTTCGGAAATACATCGGGAAATTCTTTTGCAATGGGAACATCATTGATGCTCTTTTCTTCAGTTTGTACTTTCTCGACGTGTGCTAGAACAGCATAGCAACCTTTTCTTATTAGTTTTTGTGCCTTCAAATTACTAATAAGATGTAGCTTCGTGTTTCCCTTTTCTCCGTACACCATTAAGGGTTTTCCTTTTTCTCGTATAATGCGAATTGCATTTTTGTAACAAACGATCTCCGCTTTCACTTCTTTCAACCAGTCCATACCGATTATCACATCAAAACTCCCTAACTCTACTGGTATCAAATCAATCTTAAATGTTTCGCTAACCAGTTTAATTTCTCGATTTCGACATATATTATCTGCTGAAATTAATTTACCATTTGCTAATTCGAGTAAAAATTTACTATCCAAAGGCGTCAATGGACAACTTAATTTAGCACAAAAATCTCTACTCATATAGCTTCTATCCGCACCCGAATCAAATAAAACGTAAGCAGATTTATTGTCAATAAGAAACGTACCCGTAACAAGCTCCGGGTCTTCCTGTGCCTCTGCCGCATTAATATTGAAAACTCTTCCGCGGCCTTGTCCATTCGTGTTCTCCTGGTTCGGGCAATTTCTAATAATGTGGCCCGGTTTTCCACATTTATAACAAACTACATTGGCATAACTTGCTCCGACACTACTTGCTCCGCCATTACTCGTTCCGACACCATTTGTTCCTTTCGTTCTATTAACCCCTGGTCCGTAGACCTCACACTTCGCCGCGCTATGACCATTTCTTTTACACTTGTTGCAAAATTTGGTGCAGAACCCCGAGTGATTCTTTTCACACCTTTGGCATAGCTGCTTCTGATTGTTGTTGTTGTTGCGGTTATTATTGTTGTTGGGATGATTGTTGTAGTTGCTGTTGTTGTTGTTGTTGTTGTTGTTGTTGTTGGGCCGTTTGTTGTAGTTGCGATTGATGTTGCGATTGTTGGGATAATTGTTGCGATTATTGTTGTAATTGCTGTTGTTGTTGTATTGGTGATTCTTATCACCATTTTCCTCCCACTTTCTTTTGACTTGCTTCACATTGGCCTCTTCAGCAGTCTGTTCTTTAATTCTTTCTTCAATCTGGTTCACTAGTTTGTGAGCCATTCTACATGCCTGTTGTATGGAGGCGGGCTCGTGTGAACTTATTTCTTCTTGGATTCTTTCCGGTAATCCTTTCACAAACGCGTCGATCTTCTCTTCCTCATCTTCGAATGCTCCCGGACACAATAGGCACAATTCTGTGAATCGTCTTTCGTACGTGGTAATATCAAATCCTTGGGTTCGTAACCCTCTAAGTTCTGTCTTGAGCTTATTGACCTCGGTTCTGGGACGGTACTTCTCGTTCATCAAGTGCTTGAATGCTGACCACGGTAGTGCGTACGCATCATCTTGTCCCACTTGCTCTAGATAGGTATTCCACCATGTTAACGCAGAACCTGTGAAGGTATGCGTAGCGTACTTCACTTTGTCCTCTTCAGTACACTTACTTATGGCAAACACCGATTCAACCTTCTCGGTCCACCGTTTCAATCCGATCGGTCCTTCGGTTCCATCAAATTCCAAAGGTTTGCAGGCAGTGAATTCTTTGTAGGTGCATCCTACACGATTTCCTGTACTGCTAGATCCAAGGTTATTGTTGGTATGTAGCGCAGCCTGTACTGCGGCTATGTTTGAAGCTAGAAAAGTACGGAATTCCTCTTCATTCATATTCACGGTGTGTCGAGTAGTCGGTGCCATTTCCTTCAAAATAGTCAAATGGAACAAGTTAATCATACAGAATATTAAGAGTAGTTAATAGTATTTCGTAGCACAATATGAACTCATTTATAAAAGCTTTTTCTTCATATTAGCGTTTTATAAGTTTAAATTCGGGTAGTACCTACCCGTTAAGTT
Organism: Rutidosis leptorrhynchoides; assembly: GCF_046630445.1. NCBI lineage: Eukaryota > Viridiplantae > Streptophyta > Magnoliopsida > Asterales > Asteraceae > Rutidosis > Rutidosis leptorrhynchoides. The sequence goes on from NC_092340.1 coordinate 210,766,785, forward strand.
CATACTTAGTAGCTAATATACAATTCAACTACTACAATTCTATATGAAAAACTGATTATAATAATATTTCGCGTTCAAACTTTTATACAATATTTTACAAACTTACAATACCGCTTATTTTACATAAAGCATGAAATATAGCACAAAATAACTTTGATACAAGATAGTTGTGAAGATAATTCTAGCTAGTACACAAGTCGTTGAGCAAAGGCAATAAAGACACGTAATTCATACGTCCAGAAACAAGTCATGCATTCTGGTTTTACTAGGACTACTTCCCATCCTTGGTCTTGTGGAACATAACCGTTATGGCCGTTGATAAGACAGCGTGTTGTAACGTCGTCAAAGGGACGAGGGTTACGTAATGACCAACAGTCTCGTAATAACCTAAAAACCTCATTTCTTACCCCAATTACCGACTCCGTCACTTGTGGAAACATTTTGTTTAATAGTTGTAGCCCGATGTTCTTGTTCTCACTTTGGTGAGAAGCGAACATTACTAATCCGTAAGCATAACATGCTTCTTTATGTTGCATGTTAGCCGCTTTTTCTAAATCACGAAGTCCAATATTCGGATATATTGAGTCAAAATAATTTCTTAACCTGTTGCGTAAAATAGCATTTGGGTTCCCCGCAATATATGCGTCAAAGTAAACACATCGTAACTTATGGGTTTCCCAATGTGATATCCCCCATCTTTCAAACGAAAGCCTTTTATAAACCAAGGCATTCTTGGAACGTTCTTCGAATGTCTTACAAACTGATCTCGCCTTAAATAGTTGTGCCGAGGAATTCTGACCGACTCTAGACAAGATTTCATCAATCATGTCTCCGGGTAGGTCTCTTAAAATATTGGGTTGTCTATCTATTTTGTGTTTTTATACTGTAAAATAGACAAGAGTTAGATTCATAAAAAAATACTTATTAATACAAGCAATTTTTACATATATCATAAAGCATAAGAACACTATATTACATATATTACACCACACGAATACAACTATCTTATTCCGACTCGCTCGTTTCTTCTTCTTCAGTTTTGGTTCGTTTTGCCAAGTTTCTAGGGATATATGATGTTCCCCTAATACGAGCCGTCGTTGTCCACATTGGTTTAGAAAAACCTGGTGGTTTAGAGGTTCCCGGGTCATTGTTACAACTTAAGGACTTCGGGGGTTGACGATACATATAAAGTTCATCGGGGTTGGAATTAGATTTCTCTATTTTTATGCCCTTTCCCTTATTATTTTCTTTTGCCTTTTTAAATTCAGTTGGGGTAATTTGTACAACATCATCGGAATTCTCGTCGGAATCCGATTCATCGGAGAATTGGTAATCCTCCCAATATTTTGCTTCCTTGGCGGAAACACCATTGACCATAATTAACTTTGGTCGGTTGGTTGAGGATTTTCTTTTACTTAACCGTTTTATTATTTCCCCCACCGGTTCTATTTCTTCATCCGGTTCCGATTCTTCTTCCGGTTCCGATTCTTCTTCCGGTTCCGACTCTTCTTCCGGTTCCTCTTCGGGAACTTGTGAATCAGTCCACAAATCATTCCAATTTACATTTGACTCTTCATTATTATTAGGTGAGTCAATGGGACTTGTTCTAGAGGTAGACATCTATCACATAATATCAAACACGTTAAGAGATTAATATATCACATAATATTCATATGTTAAAAATATATAGTTTCCAACAAAAATGTTAAGCAATCATTTTTAAAGAAAACACGGTCGAAGTCCAGACTCACTAATGCATCCTAACAAACTCGATAAGACACACTAATGCAAATTTTCTGGTTCTCTAAGACCAACGCTCTGATACCAACTGAAATGTCCCGTTCTTATTGATTAAAAACGTTCCATATTAATTGATTTCGTTGCGAGGTTTTGACCTCTATATGAGACGTTTTTCAAAGACTGCATTCATTTTTAAAACAAACCATAACCTTTATTTCATAAATAAAGGTTTAGAAAGCTTTACGTAGATTATCAAATAATGATAATCTAAAATATCCTGTTTACACACGACCATTACATAATGGTTTACAATACAAATATGTTACATCGAAATCAGTTTCTTGAATGCAGTTTTTACACAATATCATACAAACATGGACTCCAAATCTTGTCCTTATTTTAGTATGCAACAGCGGATGCTCTTAATATTCACCTGAGAATAAACATGCTTTAAACGTCAACAAAAATGTTGGTGAGTTATAGGTTTAACCTATATATATCAAATCGTAACAATAGATCACAAGATTTCATATTTCAATACACATCCCATACATAGAGATAAAAATCATTCATATGGTGAACACCTGGTAATCGACAATAACAAGATGCATATATAAGAATATCCCCATCATTCCGGGACACCCTTCGGATATGATATAAATTTCGAAGTACTAAAGCATCCGGTACTTTGGATGGGGTTTGTTAGGCCCAATAGATCTATCTTTAGGATTCGCGTCAATTAGGGTGTCTGTTCCCTAATTCTTAGATTACCAGACTTAATAAAAAGGGGCATATTCGATTTCGATAATTCAACCATAGAATGTAGTTTCATGTACTTGTGTCTATTTTGTAAATCATTTATAAAACCTGCATGTATTCTCATCCCAAAAATATTAGATTTTAAAAGTGGGACTATAACTCACTTTCACAGATTTTTACTTCGTCGGGAAGTAAGACTTGGCCACTGGTTGATTCACGAACCTATAACAATATATACATATATATCAAAGTATGTTCAAAATATATTTACAACACTTTTAATATATTTTGATGTTTTAAGTTTATTAAGTCAGCTGTCCTCGTTAGTAACCTACAACTAGTTGTCCACAGTTAGATGTACAGAAATAAATCGATAAATATTATCTTGAATCAATCCACGACCCAGTGTATACGTATCTCAGTATTGATCACAACTCAAACTATATATATTTTGGAATCAACCTCAACCCTGTATAGCTAACTCCAACATTCACATATAGAGTGTCTATGGTTGTTCCGAAATATATATAGATGTGTCGACATGATAGGTCGAAACATTGTATACGTGTCTATGGTATCTCAAGATTACATAATATACAATACAAGTTGATTAAGTTATGGTTGGAATAGATTTGTTACCAATTTTCACGTAGCTAAAATGAGAAAAATTATCCAATCTTGTTTTACCCATAACTTCTTCATTTTAAATCCGTTTTGAGTGAATCAAATTGCTATGATTTCATATTGAACTCTATTTTATGAATCTAAACAGAAAAAGTATAGGTTTATAGTCGGAAAAATAAGTTACAAGTCATTTTTGTAAAGGTAGTCATTTCAGTCGAAAGAACGACGTCTAGATGACCATTTTAGAAAACATACTTCCACTTTGAGTTTAACCATAATTTTTGGATATAGTTTCATGTTCATAATAAAAATCATTTTCTCAGAATAACAACTTTTAAATCAAAGTTTATCATAGTTTTTAATTAACTAACCCAAAACAGCCCGCGGTGTTACTACGACGGCGTAAATCCGGTTTTACGGTGTTTTTCGTGTTTCCAGGTTTTAAATCATTAAGTTAGCATATCATATAGATATAGAACATGTGTGTAGTTGATTTTAAAAGTCAAGTTAGAAGGATTAACTTTTGTTTGCGAACAAGTTTAGAATTAACTAAACTATGTTCTAGTGATTACAAGTTTAAACCTTCGAATAAGATAGCTTTATATGTATGAATCGAATGATGTTATGAACATCATTACTACCTTAATTTCCTTGGATAAACCTACTGGAAAAGAGAAAAATGGATCTAGCTTCAATGGATCCTTGGATGGCTCGAAGTTCTTGAAGCAGAATCATGACACGAAAACAAGTTCAAGTAAGATCATCACTTGAAATAAGATTGTTATAGTTATAGAAATTGAACCAAAGTTTGAATATGATTATTACCTTGTATTAGAATGATAACCTACTGTAAGAAACAAAGATTTCTTGAGGTTGGATGATCACCTTACAAGATTGGAAGTGAGCTAGCAAACTTGAAAGTATTCTTGATTTTATGAAACTAGAACTTTTGGAATTTATGAAGAACACTTAGAACTTGAAGATAGAACTTGAGAGAGATCAATTAGATGAAGAAAATTGAAGAATGAAAGTGTTTGTAGGTGTTTTTGGTCGTTGGTGTATGGATTAGATATAAAGGATATGTAATTTTGTTTTCATGTAAATAAGTCATGAATGATTACTCATATTTTTGTAATTTTATGAGATATTTCATGCTAGTTGCCAAATGATGGTTCCCACATGTGTTAGGTGACTCACATGGGCTGCTAAGAGCTGATCATTGAAGTGTATATACCAATAGTACATACATCTAAAAGCTGTGTATTGTACGAGTACGAATACGGGTGCATACGAGTAGAATTGTTGATGAAACTGAACGAGGATGTAATTGTAAGCATTTTTGTTAAGTAGAAGTATTTTGATAAGTGTATTGAAGTCTTTCAAAAGTGTATAAATACATATTAAAACACTACATGTATATACATTTTAACTGAGTCGTTAAGTCATCGTTAGTCGTTACATGTAAGTGTTGTTTTGAAACCTTTAGGTTAACGATCTTGTTAAATGTTGTTAACCCAATGTTTATAATATCAAATGAGATTTTAAATTATTATATTATCATGATATTATCATGTATGAATATCTCTTAATATGATATATATATACATTAAATGTCTTTATAACGATAATCGTTACATATATGTCTCGTTTAAAAATCATTAAGTTAGTAGTCTTGTTTTTACATATGTAGTTCATTGTTAATATACTTTATGATATGTTTTCTTATCATAGTATCATGTTAACTATATATATATATATCCATATATATGTCATCATATAGTTTTTACAAGTTTTAACGTTCGTGAATCACCGATCAACTTGGGTGGTCAATTGTGTATATGAAACATATTTCAATTAATCAAGTCTTAACAAGTTTGATTTCTTAACATGTTGGAAACATTTAATCATGTAAATATCAATCTCAATTAATATATATAAACATGGAAAAGTTCGGGTCACTACACAGGATTCGCGTTTACGCTCCTCACGTAAATATTAGCTACCAAGTATAAAGAAATATGCCATGGTACAACTCAACGTAGAATACATTTTTGATCACTTGTGTCTATTTCGTAAAACATTTATAAAAGCAGCGCATGTATTCTCAGTCCCAAAAATATATATTGCAAAAGCATAAAAAAGGGAGCAAATGAAACTCACCATACTGTATTTTATAGTAAAAATACATATGTCGACATTTAGCAAGTGTAGGGTTGGCCTCGGATTCACGAACCTATATCATTTATGTATATATTAACTCATAGAATCCAATAAATTTTATCTATTATATAAAGTTTATATTTTAGTGTTGTAATTATATATAAAATTTATACTAAATCTTAATTAAAGTATATATATTTTATTTACCATTTTATATCTTAAATTATAGGTTATCTATATTTATTTTGTATACTTTATAAGAATATTAATATAGTTTAATAATAATAATGATAGTAGTAATAATAATGATTTTAATAAGGATGTTAGTTTTAATAACAATGATAATCTTAATAAAAATGATAATTTTAATAATAAAAATGATAAAAATTTATAATGATAATAATAATGTTAATAAATTTAATAAGAATGATAATACTTATAATAATAATGAAAATGATAACTTTAATAAAAATACTTTTGTTAAAAAAAATAATAATTTTAAAAATGATAATTTTAATGATAATACTAATAATAATAGTAATGGTAAAAGTAATACTACCTTTAAAGCTTTTCTAAAAATAAATTGTCCCAAGCAGGGCTCGAACCCAAGACCTCTCGCTAGCCTGAAACATTCCTAACCATTACGCCATTTGATTCTTTTTGAACTAAACAAGCTTTTAAATTCCTTTACCCCAATTTTCTGTAATATCATCATATATGTTTCATCACATCATCATCTTCACCATCGTACGTCATCAACAATCGAACAAAATGTATAACCGATGCTCTAGATCCAGCTTATTACGAACAGGCCCTACTAGCCCACATGTATTAGCAATACTAGTCCGTTACTTTAATTAAAGGCCTGCGGCCCAGTTTCCATAAAATAAGTCCAATAATTAATTTCCCACTTGTTTGTATAAAAGATGCTTGTTTTGACATGAGAATTAAAAGGATCGATCTTGGTCCACCATAATTTGTTAGCTAGCAAGTGGGATTGTAGTATCCAAGAAAAAAAATAAACGTCCCTATCCTAACTTTTTCAACATCTTGATACCCATTTTATGATCCTTATCATCATTGTGTCGTTATTATCACCATATATTGTATCGAACAGAAGAAACAGAAATAACAAAGCATCAAAAGAATTATAAACGGTGAAGGTGGTTCATGGTTGGGTGGTTTCAAGGTGATGATGGTTGTTAACAGAAAGGATAAACATCCATAGCAGTAACAACGTAGCAGCAGGTAGCTATAGACGTTAATGGTGGGTTGTGCTGGGTTTTAATGATATTCGAAGGTATGTGGGTCTTGTTCAAACGGCTGAAACAGAAATCATGGAAACGAGCTGTTGCAGTGATTATTATGGTGAGGTTGATGGTTGTTCAAACAAGGAAAGGAAACAGAACCATTAGCAGCAATTCACGATGAGTTGTGGTGACTTAGAGTGGTTCTTGGTGCGGTTTAGGATGGCGGATGGAGACTGCAATAGTAGCAGACGGTGGCTGCAGTGGTGGTGATTTTGTGGTGGCGTTTTTCGAATCTAAACAGAAAAACAGATAGAAACAGAATAAAAGTATGGTGGTGGTGATCGTATGGTTGTTTAGGGTGATGGTTAACATGAGGATCAAGGTGGTGATCATCGGATGAAGGTGGTTTTCGGATATAACAAAATTCAAGATGGTGGTGATGAAATAAGTCTACAACGATTAAAAGGGTGGTGAGGGTTGTATAGTTCGACCAAAATAGGAAACGGGAAAAAGGGTAGTAGCAACAAAAGAAGTGGGTTGTAGGGATGGTTAGGTTCTTGCCTATGAGAACTCATTTGTGACTTAGTTAATCCTTCATCAAATTTCGAATACTTCGTTGACTGTAAAAGGATCGATTTAGGTACAGTAGCATCAATGATTGAATCAATATTTGGGAAACCAACAAATTCAGTTATTTTTGTTTGATCACCTGGGGTGACAGAGTTATGGCGACGTGCAAAGGTATCACTTGGTTAAGGTGTTTAACTAGTGTGATTGTCATGGTAGCCGAAAATAGTGGTTATGGTGATGAAAGATGGTGGCGTATGGTGGTTTCAGGGTTGTCGAAGTAAGATATCAAGAGAAAGGATGAAGTGGGTTTTGTGCAAGTGTGTGCTTCTGCATAAGTCTATGTATATGTTAAATATATATAGACATGAGTAATTAGATAAATATAGGTAGATAGTGAGATTAGATAATTTAAATCAAACACAGTGTATCCCACCTATCTTCTCATTTCACGGGTGTAAATATATATATTATTAATAATATAATAATAATTATAATACAATTTAAATTTAATACGTGTAAAAAAAATTAGCCGTCATCATTTACGGACTAAATCTCGTACTCCATCGTTAATCAGTGGCGAATAAAAGTGTTCAGAAAAATTCCATATTTTTAAGTATATTTACTTTATTTTACATAATTGATTTTAATACAACAACATCTAATATTTAAAGTTATATTTATATATACATATATATTTAAATACACACAAATCTATTTATAATTATCTGTTCGTGAATCGTCGAAAATAGTTGAAGGGTAATTGCATAAATAAAGCAGTTCAAAATTTTTGAGACTCAACTTAACAGATTTTGTAACATCCGTGTTACATCCATCCCACATCGGTTGGAGAGGGGAACGAAGCATGCCTTATAAGGGTGTGGAGACCTTTCCTAGCATGACGCGTTTTGGGACCACAAGCGCAGCAGATCTCATGAGAACTCTGCAGTTAAGCGTGCTCAGACGAGTACACTACCAGGATGGGTGACCTCCTGGGAAAGTGTTCGTCGTGTGTGGTCACCAAGAAAAATCCGTGAGCAACCTACGGGGGAGACAAGGGTACGTCCCTATCTCTGCAAAGCGGACAATATCATGCTGCGGGGAACGTGTTACCTGGGATGTTACAGATTTGTCTTATCGTGTCAAGAATATTACATCGTATCGAGAGTTTGGTTTAAAATTAGTCGAAATTTTCCGGGTCATTACAGTACCCACCCGTTAAAGAAATTTCGTTCCCGAAATTTGAGTGAGGTTGTCATGGCTAACAATAAAAATGTTTACTTGACGAATATGAATAGTGTTTGATTAATATGGATAAAACGATTCGATTATGCGAAGCGTACAAGTGAAGCTATCACGAAAGAGTGAAATGAAGTGATTAGAGGTTCATCTTAACTTCTGACATAGTCAAGGTTGATTTTCAGAATTCAAGGAATTTAAAGAAATCTTCTAATCAGAAAGAAAATGTAATCGCACGATTTATTAGCAGATTGTCGGAGTTACGGAAGAACAGAAATATCAATGAAATATTTCTGTGATATGCTTAGAAATTAAGTAGAATGAAAGAGTCGTGTAACCTGGCACATGATGAGGATAGGGTCTGTGAATCATCATCACGTTCCATTAGAAATTTAGCATGACTTACTGTAATATAACCACGTTGGCCCGGCGTTATTATATTATACTAACTCATGCTTCAATTCCCTACACTTCTCCAAAATTCATTCGTAATTATACTTAGATTTTACAGAAGTTTCCTAATGAAATACAGAAAACACGAAGAGGTAAATAATTTCGGACAAGAATATTTATGAAAATATCCTCAAAAATATCGAAGATATCTATGATAATATTTTGGAATTTTCTAAGTTCGAGAGTTGATGAAGAAAAATTTTCGCAAGATTTTAACCTGACTTCGGAACAAGATATTCTCTAAAGATTTCGGCGGATCCAAAATTTCCTGGATTATTTGAATATAGGGTTTAGTCCTTGTATTTATCTTTGGTCTCCTTCATGGTGTGCTCAATCCAATTCAATACCAAATTTTTCTATCGAGCGTTCCTAACACTTCATTCTTTATCATCAACTTTTGGCCATTAAGACCATCTACAACATGCTGCTTCGTCAGCATTTTCAAAGTTAACGGATCTGGGTCACCGGTTATCCATCCGAGGTGGTTTCAGGAGAATTGTGTTTTTAGATGATTAAACGCTGATGGTAGTATGGTGGAATATGAAAAATTCTCCGATAACGATAAAAGAGCACGTATATATATCAAAGTTATAATAAGGTTGTTTCGGATGAAAAGTCGGAGTTTACTTGCTGGAGTTGTGACAAAAATTTGGCTAATTTGAAAAGGGATTACCAAATTATTTTGGGTAATAACAACGCCAAAGGAGCTAGCACAAATATGTGTTAAACCTTTACTCAGGTTCCAAGAGTTTTTCAGGTACATAACTATATGCATAAATCTTTTCCTCGGTAGATGAAGTCCGGCTGGTTCATCCTTTCGATCGAGGTGTTTTCAAGAATCATGAAAGATTTGAACATGGATTGGAATCGTCAAGATTCATATGAGGTTTAAGAATGAAATCAAGTGCCAAACTTGAAGAATTGTTTAGTTTCATATGTTATAATCAATATTTTAATTCATTTTAATTGTCCAAAGTTAGCAGTCCAATAGTCCAACGGTCCAATAGTCCAATGATTCATATACAGTTATATATATATAATAATTGAATTAATTAATACGTATTGTAACCCGTGTACCGTTCTCAGTGTCGATCACAACTCAAACCATATATATATTTTGGAATCAACTCCAACCCTGTATAGCCAACTCCCACATTCACATATAGAGTGTCTACGGCTGTTCCGAAATATATATAGATGGGTCGATATGATAAGTCGAAACCTTGCATACGTGTCCCGTTATTTATAGTGCGTAAAATAAATAAATATATATCATGACCCATTATACAACGTGTTGTCTCAGAATTAATCCGACGTATTGTTGTACATGTGTCCCGACGGTATGTAAAGTGCAGAAATTAAATAACAATAAATAATTGCGAGAATGTAAATTGCGATAAATTAAATGTTAGCCAGGAACAGTTAGCTAGGAACAGTTAGCGTGGATTCCTAACAGAATTTCTCATAATTAATTTGTTTGTTTCTATCACTTTTTATTTTGTCCAATGTTTTCTTCATTTTGCCACTTGTTGAATTCTGATAGATCAAAATCCAAATATGAAATTTGAACAGGAATGGTTATTCTGTGGTGAATGGATACGTATATCGGTGGTTGTAAATAGATTAACAAATAACCGTTGAATCAGATTCGGAGAATGTACAGTGTAACTTATTAATGTGAAATCTAAATATTTCTCGGGTATTACCTACCCGTTAAAATATTTTCACCTTTAACAGTCTGTACAAAAGAATTTTTAATTACAATCTTTATGAAAATATACTTGCATTTATATTTTCTTCAGATGTAATCATGGATTTAATGAGTCAATAAGATATTAAACTCATTTGATTTATCGTTAGTACTAGATTACATAATCTCTAAAACATTAGAGATTACATAATCGCCATGTAGAACGAAGATAATCGATGTAGAACGATATGTAAAACGAAGATAAAGTAGATAGAACGATGATTATGCTCGAGGTACAGAATGAGATGTTGAGGTATGTGATGTTGAAACTTGGATGGTTGGTGGTACTGTTGGTGCCGGTGATGTTGCTGAAGTTGGTAAGTTTTGCACCATATTTTCCCAAAGCCACTACTCGAGCGCGGAGTTCGTTGACTTCTTCTATTACTCCGGGATGATTGTCGGTTGGAACGAGCGGATGAATAAGATTCGAAATGTGGGATAGTATATAATCGTGACGAGATACTCTAGAAATGAGAGAGAAAATGGTGTTTCAAATAGGTTCGCCGGTAAGTGATTCAGGTTCTTCGCCAAAAGGTGAATTCGGCTGGTGGAAGGGATCTCCTTTTTCGCATCCCCATTGATTAAGTCGACTTCGAACCCATCATATGAATTAGGGATGGCTGATTAATTGATTCATTCTGGTTACACTGCTTTCGGAGCTGGAGTGGGACTCCATATCGGAATCCGAGGGACCTAATTTGATGGTGAGTTCCATTGCGTATGATTGGATAAAGGGTTTTCGATATGAAATGGTTTTCGGATATCGGATGATATTCTAAATATATAGAATACCTATACATAGTACAGAAGATCCCGTAGATTACGAAGGTATTTAAGGAAACGTGTCAGATAAAGTCTACAGTAACAGATACGCTAAGATACGAATTAGCAGATACGCTAAGATATGAATTTATCTGTACACTATCTATCAAATAAGCGCAGGAAGTCGTATCCAGACTTAGGAATAATAAGAAGGAAATTTTCCACTAGGAATGATAAATAATACGTATAATATGCAGCTAAGGTCGAAGTCCAGACTCGCTAATGCATCCTAACAACTATCAGTTAGACACACTAATGCAAGACCTGGTTCGCTAGGACCAACGCTCTGATACCAAATGTCAAAACCCGTCCTTACCCACCTGGACGAAATCATCAACATCTGGTTCCATTGTGAGGTACTCTCCTAAATATGCCAGGCATGACTCCATGTAATGTCTTTAAAATGAGCAAAATGCACAGCGGAAGACTTAATTCGTACCTGAGAATAAACATGCTTTAAAGTGTCAACCAAAAGGTTGGTGAGTTCATAGGTTTATCCTAAACAATCATTTCCATCATTTTAATAGACCACAAGATTTCATATTGATAAACATAATACACTCGCAAGTGTATGAAAAAGACGTTGAGCACTTGGTAACCATACTTAACATTTAAATCACAGCAGCTGATTCTTAAATAAACCCTACACCGTACCAAGTGTAGTAACGAAACGAAGTACTGTGCAACCGTTTAAAACTGGTCGTCCAGCCCGGTTGGGGTTGTCAGGCCCGATAGGTCTATCAACAGGATTCGCGTTTACGCTCCTCACGTAAATATTAGCTACCAAGTATAAAGAAATATGCCATGGTACAACTCAACGTAGAATACATTTTTGATCACTTGTGTCTATTTCGTAAAACATTTATAAAAGCAGCGCATGTATTCTCAGTCCCAAAAATATATATTGCAAAAGCATAAAAAAGGGAGCAAATGAAACTCACCATACTGTATTTTATAGTAAAAATACATATGTCGACATTTAGCAAGTGTAGGGTTGGCCTCGGATTCACGAACCTATATCATTTATGTATATATTAACTCATAGAATCCAATAAATTTTATCTATTATATAAAGTTTATATTTTAGTGTTGTAATTATATATAAAATTTATACTAAATCTTAATTAAAGTATATATATTTTATTTACCATTTTATATCTTAAATTATAGGTTATCTATATTTATTTTGTATACTTTATAAGAATATTAATATAGTTTAATAATAATAATGATAGTAGTAATAATAATGATTTTAATAAGGATGTTAGTTTTAATAACAATGATAATCTTAATAAAAATGATAATTTTAATAATAAAAATGATAAAAATTTATAATGATAATAATAATGTTAATAAATTTAATAAGAATGATAATACTTATAATAATAATGAAAATGATAACTTTAATAAAAATACTTTTGTTAAAAAAAATAATAATTTTAAAAATGATAATTTTAATGATAATACTAATAATAATAGTAATGGTAAAAGTAATACTACCTTTAAAGCTTTTCTAAAAATAAATTGTCCCAAGCAGGGCTCGAACCCAAGACCTCTCGCTAGCCCGAAACATTCCTAACCATTACGCCATTTGATTCTTTTTGAACTAAACAAGATTTTAAATTCCTTTACCCCAATTTTCTGTAATATCATCATATATGTTTCATCACATCATCATCTTCACCATCGTACGTCATCAACAATCGAACAAAATGTATAACCGATGCTCTAGATCCAGCTTATTACGAACAGGCCCTACTAGCCCACATGTATTAGCAATACTAGTCCGTTACTTTAATTAAAGGCCTGCGGCCCAGTTTCCATAAAATAAGTCCAATAATTAATTTCCCACTTGTTTGTATAAAAGATGCTTGTTTTGACATGAGAATTAAAAGGATCGATCTTGGTCCACCATAATTTGTTAGCTAGCAAGTGGGATTGTAGTATCCAAGAAAAAAAATAAACGTCCCTATCCTAACTTTTTCAACATCTTGATACCCATTTTATGATCCTTATCATCATTGTGTCGTTATTATCACCATATATTGTATCGAACAGAAGAAACAGAAATAACAAAGCATCAAAAGAATTATAAACGGTGAAGGTGGTTCATGGTTGGGTGGTTTCAAGGTGATGATGGTTGTTAATAGAAAGGATAAACATCCATAGCAGTAACAACGTAGCAGCAGGTAGCTATAGACGTTAATGGTGGGTTGTGCTGGGTTTTAATGATATTCGAAGGTATGTGGGTCTTGTTCAAACGGCTGAAACAGAAATCATGGAAATGAGCTGTTGCAGTGATTATTATGGTGAGGTTGATGGTTGTTCAAACAAGGAAAGGAAACAGAACCATTAGCAGCAATTCACGATGAGTTGTGGTGACTTAGAGTGGTTCTTGGTGCGGTTTAGGATGGCGGATGGAGACTGCAATAGTAGCAGACGGTGGCTGCAGTGGTGGTGATTTTGTGGTGGCGTTTTTCGAATCTAAACAGAAAAACAGATAGAAACAGAATAAAAGTATGGTGGTGGTGATCGTATGGTTGTTTAGGGTGATGGTTAACATGAGGATCAAGGTGGTGATCATCGGATGAAGGTGGTTTTCGGATATAACAAAATTCAAGATGGTGGTGATGAAATAAGTCTACAACGATTAAAAGGGTGGTGAGGGTTGTATAGTTCGACCAAAATAGGAAACGGGAAAAAGGGTAGTAGCAACAAAAGAAGTGGGTTGTAGGGATGGTTAGGTTCTTGCCTATGAGAAATCATTTGTGACTTAGTTAATCCTTCATCAAATTTCGAATACTTCGTTGACTGTAAAAGGATCGATTTAGGTACAGTAGCATCAATGATTGAATCAATATTTGGGAAACCAACAAATTCAGTTATTTTTGTTTGATCACCTGGGGTGACAGAGTTATGGCGACGTGCAAAGGTATCACTTGGTTAAGGTGTTTAACTAGTGTGATTGTCATGGTAGCCGAAAATAGTGGTTATGGTGATGAAAGATGGTGGCGTATGGTGGTTTCAGGGTTGTCGAAGTAAGATATCAAGAGAAAGGATGAAGTGGGTTTTGTGCAAGTGTGTGCTTCTGCATAAGTCTATGTATATGTTAAATATATATAGACATGAGTAATTAGATAAATATAGGTAGATAGTGAGATTAGATAATTTAAATCAAACACAGTGTATCCCACCTATCTTCTCATTTCACGGGTGTAAATATATATATTATTAATAATATAATAATAATTATAATACAATTTAAATTTAATACGTGTAAAAAAAATTAGCCGTCATCATTTACGGACTAAATCTCGTACTCCATCGTTAATCAGTGGCGAATAAAAGTGTTCAGAAAAATTCCATATTTTTAAGTATATTTACTTTATTTTACATAATTGATTTTAATACAACAACATCTAATATTTAAAGTTATATTTATATATACATATATATTTAAATACACACAAATCTATTTATAATTATCTGTTCGTGAATCGTCGAAAATAGTTGAAGGGTAATTGCATAAATAAAGCAGTTCAAAATTTTTGAGACTCAACTTAACAGATTTTGTAACATCCGTGTTACATCCATCCCACATCGGTTGGAGAGGGGAACGAAGCATGCCTTATAAGGGTGTGGAGACCTTTCCTAGCATGACGCATTTTGGGACCACAAGCGCAGCAGATCTCATGAGAACTCTGCAGTTAAGCGTGCTCAGACGAGTACACTACCAGGATGGGTGACCTCCTGGGAAAGTGTTCGTCGTGTGTGGTCACCAAGAAAAATCCGTGAGCAACCTACGGGGGAGACAAGGGTACGTCCCTATCTCTGCAAAGCGGACAATATCATGCTGCGGGGAACGTGTTACCTGGGATGTTACAGATTTGTCTTATCGTGTCAAGAATATTACATCGTATCGAGAGTTTGGTTTAAAATTAGTCGAAATTTTCCGGGTCATTACAGTATCACTCAGGGTTCTGCACCAAATTTTGCAACAAGTGTAAAAGAAATGGTCATAGCGCGATGAAGTGTGAGGTCTACGGACCAGGGGTTAACAGAACGAAAGAAAAAAATGGTGTCGGAACGAGTAATGGCGGAGCAAGTAGTGTCGGAGCAAGTTATGCCAATGTAGTTTGTTATAAATGTAGAAAACCGGGCCACATTATTAGAAATTGCCCGAACCAGGAGAACACGAATGAACAAGGCCGTGGAAGAGTTTTCAATATTAATGCGGCAGAGGCACAGGAAGACCCGGAGCTTGTTACGGGTACGTTTCTTATTGACAATAAATCTGCTTACGTTTTATTTGATTTGGGTGCGGATAGAAGCTATATGAGTAGAGATTTTTGTGCTAAATTAAGTTGTCCATTGACGCCATTGGATAGTAAATTTTTACTCGAATTAGCAAACGGTAAATTAATTTCAGCAGATTATATATGCCGGAATCGAGAAATTAAACTGGGTAGTGAAATATTTAAGATTGATTTGATACCAGTAGAGTTAGGGAGTTTTGATGTAATAGTTGGCATGGACTGGCTGAAGAAGGTGAAAGCAGAGATCGTATGTTATAAAAATTCAATTCGCATTGTACGAGAAGAAGGAGAACCCTTAATGGTGTACGGAGAAAAGGGCAACACGAAGCTACGTCTTATTAGTAATTTGAAGGCACAAAAATTAATAAGAAAAGGTTGCTATGCTGTTCTAGCACATGTCGAGAAAGTACAAACTGAAGAAAAGAGTATCAATGATGTTTTTGTCGCAAAAGAATTTTTTGATGTATTTCCGAAAGAATTACCGGGACTACTTCCACATCGATCTGTTGAATTTCAAATAGATCTTGTACTAGGAGCTGCACCAATAGCTCGTGCTCCTTACAGACTCGCGCCCAGCGAGATGAAAGAACTGCAAAGCCAACTGCAAGAACTATTAGAACGTGGTTTCATTCGACCAAGCACATCACCATGGAGAGCTCCTGTTTTGTTTGTCAAGAAGAAAGATGGTACATTTAGGTTGTGTATTGACTACAGAGAGTTGAACAAACTTACCATCAAAAACCGTTATCCACTGCCGAGAATTGACAACTTATTTGATCAACTACAAGGCTCGTCGGTTTATTCGAAGATCGATTTACGTTCTGGATATCATCAAATGCGAGTAAAGGAGGATGATATTCCAAAAACTGCTTTTAGGACGCGTTATGGTCATTACGAGTTTATGGTTATGCCGTTTGGATTGACTAACGCACCAGCTGTGTTCATGGACCTTATGAACCGAGTGTGTGGGCCATATCTTGACAAGTTTGTCATTGTTTTCATCGATGACATACTTATTTACTCAAAGAATGATCAAGAGCACGAAGAACATTTGAGAAAAGTGCTAGAAGTATTGAGGAAAGAAAAACTGTACGCTAAGTTTTCAAAGTGTGCATTTTGGTTGGAAGAAGTTCAATTCCTCGGTCACATAGTGAACAAAGAAGGTATCCAGGTGGACCCGTCAAAGATTGAAACCGTTGAAAAGTGGGAAATCCCAAAAACTTTGAAGCATATACGTCAATTTTTAGGATTGGCTGGTTACTACAGAAGATTCATCCAAGATTTCTCCAAAACAGCAAAACCCTTGACTGCATTAATGCATAAAGGGAAGAAATTTGATTGAAGGATGAACAAGAGAAGGCGTTTTAGGTATTGAAGAAAAAGCTAACTACGGCACCTATATTGTCATTGCCTGAAGGGAATGATGATTTTGTGATATATTGTGACACCTCAAAGCAAGGTCTCGGTTGTGTATCAATGCAACGAACGAAGGTAATTGCTTATGCATCTAGACAATTGAAGATTCGCGAGCAAAATTATACGACGCATGATTTAGAATTATTCGCGGTTGTTTTTACATTAAAGACTTGGAGGCACTACTTATATGGGGTCAAAATTATTATATATACCGACCACAAAAGTCTTCAACACATATTTAATCAGAAACAACTGAACATGAGGCAGCGTTGGTGGATTGAATTGTTGAATGATTACGACTTTGAGATTCGTTACCACCTGGGGAAGGCAAATGTGGTAGTCGACGCCTTGAGTAGAAAGGACAGAGAACCCATTCGAGTAAAATCTATGAATAAAATGATTCACAATAACCTTACTACTCAAATAAAGGAGGCGCAACAAGGAGTTTTAAAAGAAGGAAATTTAAAGAATGAAATACCCAAAGGATCAGAGAAGCATCTTAATATTCGGAAAGATGGAACCCGGTATAGGGCTGAAAGGATTTGGGTACCAAAATTTGGAGATATAAGAGAAATGGTACTTAGAGAAGCTCATAAAACCAGATACTCAATACATCCTGGAACGGGGAAGATGTACAAGGATCTCAAGAAACATTTTTGGTGGCCAGGTATGAAAGCCGATGTTGCTAAATACGTAGGGGAATGTTTGACGTGTTCTAAGGTCAAAGCGGAACATCAGAAACCATCAGTCTACTTCAACAACCCGAAATCCCGGAATGGAAATGGGAAAACATTACCATGGATTTCATCACTAAATTGACAAGGACTGCAAAAGGTTTTGATACTATTTGGGTAATAGTTGATCGTCTCACCAAATCAGCACACTTCCTGCCAATAAGAGAAGATGACAAGATGGAGAAGTTAGCACGACTGTATTTGAAGTAAGTTGTCTCCAGACATGGAATACCAATCTCTATTATCTCTGATAGGGATGCCAGATTTATTTCAAGATTCTGGCAGACATTACAGCAAGCATGAAAGGACCCGTCCTAATCCATCCGGAAGAAGTCCATATCGATTATAAACGATTCACAACAGTTGATTACATCACGAGGTACTTGACCTCCATATGATACATTTTACAAACATTGCATTCGTTTTGAAAAGACAATCTTTCATTACATCTAAAGTTGACAGACATGCATACCATTTCATAATATATTTAATTAAAATTATCTTAATAATAATCTTGATGAACTCGACGACTCGAATGCAACGTCTTTTGAAATATGTTATGAATGACTCCAAGTAATATCTTTAAAATGAGCAAATGCACAGCGGAAGATTTCTTTCATACCTGAGAATAAACATGCTTTAAAGTATCAACCAAAATGTTGGTGAGTTCATTAGTTTAACATAAATAATATTTCCATCATTTTAATAGACCACAAGATTTTCATTTCTCATAAACATACGTCCCATACATAGAGACAAAAATATCATTCATATGGACTGAACACCTGGTAACCGACATTCACAATATACATATAAGAATATCCCCATCATTCCGGGATCCTCCATCGGACATGATATAAATTTCGAAGTACTAAAGCATCCGGTACTTTGGATAGGGCTTGTTGGGCCCGATAGATCTATCTTAAGAGTTCGCGTCAATTAGGGTGTCTGTTCCCTAATTCTTAGATTACCAGACTTAATAAAAAGGGCATATTCGATTTCGATAATTCAACCATAGAATGTAATTTCACGTACTTGTGTCTATTTCGTAAAACAGTTATAAAAGCAGCGCATGTATTCTCAGTCCCAAAAATATATATTGCAAAAGTACTTAAAAAGGGAGTAATGAAACTCACCTAATGTATTTTGTAGTAAAAATACATATGACTATATTGAACAATGCAGGGTTGGTCTCGGATTCACGAACCTATATCATTTGTATATATATTAAAATGTATAATCGTCGTAATCAAACAAATATATATATATATATTATTATTAGTGATATAATTTTTATGTTAGTAACTTTTATATTTCATTATTATTATATATTAATTTTATATATATATATATATATATATATATATAAATATAAATTTTGTTATGTCATATGTGTTAAATATTATATATATATATATATATATATATATATATATATATATATATATATATATATATATATATATATATATATATTTCATTTGTTTGTTTAAATAGTAATTATAACAATACTAGAATGATATTAGTAGTGATTATAATGATAATACTAGTATTAATAATAATGATAATAATATTAATGATTCTCATAATAATAATATTAATGATAGTTATATTAATAAATCTTATAATAATGATAATAACAGTTTTAAATGAAAAATTTAGTAATATTAATTATAAATAGGTTAATAATACTAATGTTTAAATATGATACTAATACTAATAAAAAAAATGATAACATTAGTAAGCATAATCATAATAATAATAATAATAATAATACCTAATTGATAAGATTAATAATAATTTTTTTAAAAAAATATACTAATGATAATAACGTCTTTAATACTTATAAATATAAATATGACATTAGTAATAATAATTATAATTCTAACAATCATAATAACAATAATCATACTCATAACAATAATTAATAATAATAATAATAATAATAATAATAATAATAATAATAATAATAATAATAATAATAATAATAATAATAATAATAAAAAAAGTAATTGTGTATACCCTTAAAGCTTTGTTTAAAAAGAATCCTCTAGACGGGACTCGAACCCAAGACCTCTCGCTCATATGCCAACACCCCAAACCACTCATCCATTTATGTCTTTGTGATCTAATATGAAACCAATTAATATTTATCCTATAATGTTCGGCCCAGTAGAAAAATGAATCCTCAGCCCAACAATCAATTGGATCTCGGCCCAACTAGAAATTGAAATGCGTGGCCCAACAGAAAATTGACTGCGTGGCCCAAAACTCGAATGTGTAACAACTCGTTTCCTATTTCCTTATAATTGTTATCAAATTAACTTTACTGTCAACATCACTCATTATTAATTTTCACTAGACATCATCTTCATCATTATTTCATCATTTTTATCATCGTGCTTCAAGAAAAAAAATATGGAAACGTAGTTGTAATTCGCGTCCACTGTTCATTAACGTCCACTGTTCATTATCTTCTTCATGTGGTGTGTTTATCGAACAAGTAGTAGGAACGTCAAAGGTGATGGTGATCGGCAGTATTTGTTGAAGGTGGTCTATAGTGGTGTTTTAGACCGAAACAAAAAAAAAAAATAACGGTAACCGGAGGTGGTTGGGGGTAAAAATGGGTTTTAATGATGGTGCTACGACAATGTTTAAAAGAAAAAATATATATATATATATATATATATAATTGCAGCGGTGATGAGAGAGAAGACGTGGCAGTTTATGGTGATAGTATGGGTCTTGGTTTCGATGGTATTATGTAAACGGAAAATGGTTTCGATCAACCTTGAGTTAATCGTAAAATGTGGCTGTGGTTTGAGTAGGAACATAATAGAAAGCAAAAGTGTTCTCGGACAAGAAACAAGATGGAAATGGGTTTGGAGATGTAAGCCGATGGTGGTTTTGTTGATAGTAGTAATAACACTGAATGGTTTGTTTTATAGACTTGCGATCGAAACAAAGACCATAAACAAATAATTGTTGATCGATGGTGGTGTTGGAGGATCACGATGGTTTTCACGAAAAAAGAAAGGGAGAGTGATAAGTTGTAGATAATCTAGGTGGTGATGGTTATTAAGGTGGTCTTTCAAAATGATGGTGAATAGTAGAGGGTGGCGTAGACGGTGGTTCATGGTCAAGGGTGGTGGAAGGTGGGTTTATGATGATATATACAAGAGAAGGATAAAGTTGGTGATTTAACTGAGAAGTAATATGAATAAAAATGGGTGTTGTGGTTCTCCTTTTCTCTCTCCATCTTCTGTAATACTTCTATATATTATGTAATATTTTAATTATAGTATTAATATTAATAATTAATAATAATAAATATAATATAGTAATCATCCACTAGGTGAATTGAAAACATTAAACAAGAAAGCAACCATTTAATTTAACTTATTCTACCGACAGTTTTCAGGGACTGTGTTAAATAGTGGTTCTTTGCTAAACAGTTAATGTATAAAAGTGTTCCTAAAAATCCCAAACCTTCAGATTAAACATATTTAATTATTTCACTCATTACCTGTTTGAAACCTGATCAAAAAAGTTCGTAAATTATTTATTTTCTGTACTGATTTATATGTATAGAGTACTAATATTTAAACTTAAAAAGGTAAAAATATTTTTAACAAATCTAACATCTTCGTAATCGATTTACAGTTCAACTTTTATTTTAGTCCTTCATGAACATGTAATATATCTATATTAAAACTAACGAAACGTCAACCGAGTGTTACTGACGTTTACTAATTAGGCTCGAAAACATTCATTTTCAATATACACATTATATATATATATATATATATCAAATCTTAATTAACAAGTTTAAGTAAATAAATATATTAATTATATTCTTTTAAACAACTAAATATAATATTATATATTTACAAGTAATATTTATATATATATTTTATATATTATATATATATATATATATATATATATATATATATATATATATATATATATATATATATATATATATATATATATATATATATTTAAATATATATGTAACTATTTACAAATAGTTGTTCGTGAATCGTCGAGAACAGTAGAAGGTCAATTGAATATATGAATATAGTTTCAAAGTTTTCGAGACTCAACATTACAGACTTTGCTTATCTTGTCGAAACCATATAAGATTCAAGTTTAAATTTGGTTGGAAATTCCCAGGTCATCACAAAGCATTAGGAACTCGTCTAGACATGAGTACTGCCTACCATCCACAAACTGATGGGCAGAGTTAAAGGACGATACAAACGCTTGAAGACATGCTACGAGCATGTGTTATTGATTTTGGAAACCGTTGGGATCGACATCTACCGTTAGCAGAATTTTCCTACAACAATAGCTACCATTCAAGCATTGAGATGGCTCCGTTTGAAGCACTTTATGGTAGAAAGTGCAGGTCTTCGATTTGTTGGAGTGAAGTGGGGGATAGACAGATTACGGGTCCGGAGATAATACAAGAAACTACTGAGAAGATCATCCAAATTCAACAACGGTTGAAAACCGCCCAAAGTCGACAAAAGAGCTACGCCGACATTAAAAGAAAAGATATAGAATTTGAAATTGGAGAGATGGTCATGCTTAAGGTTGCACCTTGGAAAGGTGTTATTCGATTTGGTAAACGAGGGAAATTAAATCCAAGGTATATTGGACCATTCAAGATTATTGATCGTGTCGGACCAGTAGCTTACCGACTTAAGTTACCTCAACAACTCGCGGCTGTACATAACACTTTTCACGTCTCGAATTTGAAGAAATTTTTTGCTAAAGAAGATCTCACTATTCCGTTAGACGAAATCCAAATCAATGAAAAACTTCAATTCATTGAAGAACCCGTTGAAATAATGGATCGCGAGGTTAAGAGACTTAAATAAAACAAGATACCGATTGTTAAGGTTCAATGGAATGCTCGTAGAGGACCCGAGTTCACCTGGGAACGAGAAGATCAGATGAAGAAGAAGTACCCGCACTT
Source organism: Rutidosis leptorrhynchoides (assembly GCF_046630445.1). Classification (NCBI taxonomy): domain Eukaryota; kingdom Viridiplantae; phylum Streptophyta; class Magnoliopsida; order Asterales; family Asteraceae; genus Rutidosis; species Rutidosis leptorrhynchoides. The sequence goes on from NC_092340.1 coordinate 210,789,602, forward strand.
ATTTCCAGAAGATGAGCCAACACCTCCAATCGCTTAAAATTTCGGGACGAAATTTATTTAACGGGTAGGTACTGTAGTGACCCGAACTTTTCCGAACCTTTCTATGATTATATGTTTAATGAAAACTATATTTACATGATTAAATGTTTCCAACATGTTAAGCAATCAAACTTGTTAAGACTTGGTTAATTGAAACGGAAAGTTTGTAAACGTCTGATTACCCAGTTTGACCAATGATTCACGAACGCTATAAGTTGTATATGACATGATGATACATAAATGAATAAATATATATGTTTAACATGATATAATGATCATCAAGTATCTCATTAAAAATAGTAACAATAAGTTATATACTTAAAAAGAAGACTATTGACGTATGAAACTCGAAACGATACATATAACGATTATCGTTATAACCACGTCTTACTAAATATATATGAAGCATATTAATACATGAAGCATATTAATACATTGTTATATTATATATATAATGATAATATGATAATTAAATATATCATTAAGTGTATTAACAATGAACTACATAAGTAAAAACAAGACTACTAACTTAAGGATTTCGAAACGAGACATATATGTAACGATTATCGTTGTTACGACATTTAAATGTATATATCATATTAAGATATATTAATATATCATAATATCATGATAATATAATAATTTAAAATCTCATTTGATATTATAAACTTTGGGTTAACAACATTTAACAAGATCGTTAACCTAAAGGTCTCAAAAAAACACTTACATGTAACGACTAACGATGACTTAACGACTCAGTTAAAATGTATATACATGTAGTGTTTTAATATGTATTCATACACTTTTGAAAGACTTCAAGACACTTATCGGAACCCGGTATAGGGCTGAAAGGATTTGGGTACCAAAATTTGGAGATATGAGAGAAATGGTACTTAGGGAAGCTCATAAAACCATATACTCAATACATCTTGGAACGGGGAAGATGTACAAGGATCTCAAGAAACATTTTTGGTGGCCGGGTATGAAAGCCGATGTTGCTAAATATGTAGGAGAATGTTTGACGTGTTCTAAGGTCAAAGCTGAGCATCAGAAACCATCAGGTCTACTTCAACAACCCGAAATCCCGGAATGGAAATGGGAAAACATTACCATGGATTTCATCACTAAATTGCCAAGGACTGCAAGTGGTTTTGATACTATTTGGGTAATAGTTGATCGTCTCACCAAATCAGCACACTTCCTGCCAATAAGAGAAGATGACAAGATGGAGAAGTTAGCACGACTGTATTTGAAGGAAGTCGTCTCCAGACATGGAATACCATTCTCTATTATCTCTGATAGGGATGGCAGATTTATTTCAAGATTCTGGCAGACATTACAGCAAGCATTAGGAACTCATCTAGACATGAGTACTGCCTATCATCCACAAACTGATGGGCAGAGTGAAAGGACGATACAAACGCTTGAAGACATGCTATGAGCATGTGTTATTGATTTCGGAAATAGTTGGGATCGACATCTACCGTTAGCAGAATTTTCCTACAACAACAGCTACCATTCAAGCATTGAGATGGCACCGTTTGAAGCACTTTATGGTAGAAAGTGCAGGTCTCCGATTTGTTGGAATGAAGTGGGGGATAGACAGATTACGGGTCCGGAGATTATACAAGAAACTACCGAGAAGATCATCCAAATTCAACAACGGTTGAAAACCGCCCAAAGTCGACAAAAGAGCTACGCTGACATTAAAAGAAAAGATATAGAATTTGAAATTGGAGAGATGGTCATGCTTAAAGTTGCACCTTGGAAAGGCGTTGTTCGATTTGGTAAACGAGGGAAATTAAATCCAAGGTATTTGACCATTCAAGATTATTGATCGTGTCAGACCAGTAGCTTACCGACTTGAGTTACCTCAACAACTCGCAGCTGTACATAACACTTTCCACGTCTCGAATTTGAAGAAATGTTTTGCTAAAGAAGATCTCACTATTCCGTTAGATGAAATCCAAATCAACGAAAAACTCCAATTCATCGAAGAACCCGTCGAAATAATGGATCGTGAGGTTAAAAGACTTAAGCAAAACAAGATACCAATTGTTAAGGTTCGATGGAATGCTCGTAGAGGACCCGAGTTCACCTGGGAGAGTGAAGATCAGATGAAGAAGAAATACCCGCATCTATTTCCAGAAGATTCGTCAACACCTTCAATAGCTTAAAATTTCGGGACGAAATTTATTTAACGGGTAGGTACTGTAGTGACCCGAACTTTTCCATGTTTATATATATTAATTGAGATTGATATTTACATGATTAAATGTTTCCAATATGTTAAGCAATCAAACTTGTTAAGACTTGATTAATTGAAATATGTTTCATATAGACAATTGACCACCCAAGTTGACCGGTGATTCACGAACGTTAAAACTTGTAAAAACTATATGATGACATATATATGGATATATATATATAGTTAACATGATACTATGATAATTAAACATATCATTAAGTATATTAACAATGAACTACATATGTAAAAACAAGACTACTAACTTAATGATTTTTAAACGAGACATATATGTAACGATTATCGTTGTAAAGACATTTAATGTATATATATTTCATATTAAGAGATATTCATACATGATAATATCATGATAATATAATAATTTAAAATCTCATTTGATATTATAAATATTGGGTTAACAACATTTAACAAGATCGTTAACCTAAAGGTTTCAAAACAACACTTACATGTAACGACTAACGATGACTTAACGACTCAGTTAAAATGTATATACATGTAGTGTTTTAATATGTATTTATACACTTTTGAAAGACTTCAATACACTTATCAAAATACTTCTACTTAACAAAAATGCTTACAATTACATCCTCGTTCAGTTTCATCAACAATTCTACTCGTATGCACCCGTATTCGTACTCGTACAATACACAGCTTTTAGATGTATGTACTATTAGTATATACACTCCAATGATCAGCTCTTAGCAGCCCATGTGAGTCACCTAACACATGTGGGAACCATCATTTGGCAACTAGCATGAAATATCTCATAAAATTACAAAAATATGAGTAATCATTCATGACTTATTTACATGAAAACAAAATTACATATCCTTTATATCTAATCCATACACCAACGACCAAAAACACCTACAAACACTTTCATTCTTCAATTTTCTTCATCTAATTGATCTCTCTCAAGTTCTATCTTCAAGTTCTAAGTGTTCTTCATATATTCTACAAGTTCTAGTTACATAAAATCAAGAATACTTTCAAGTTTGCTAGCTCACTTCCAATCTTGTAAGGTGATCATCCAACCTCAAGAAATCTTTGTTTCTTACAATAGGTTATCATTCTAATACAAGGTAATAATCATATTCAAACTTTGGTTCAATATCTATAACTATAACAATCTTATTTCAAGTGATGATCTTACTTGAACTTGTTTTCGTGTCATGATTCTGCTTCAAGAACTTCGAGCCATCCAAGGATCCGTTGAACCTAGATCCATTTTTCTCTTTTCCAGTAGGTTTATCCAAGGAACTTAAGGTAGTAATGATGTTCATAACATCATTCGATTCATACATATAAAGCTATCTTATTCGAAGGTTTAAACTTGTAATCACTAGAACATAGTTTAGTTAATTCTAAACTTGTTCGCAAACAAAAGTTAATCCTTCTAACTTGACTTTTAAAATCTAAACACATGTTCTATATCTATATGATATGCTAACTTAATGATTTAAAACCTGAAAACACGAAAAACACCGTAAAACCGAATTTACGCCGTCGTAGTAACACCGCGGGCTGTTTTGGGTTAGTTAATTAAAAACTATGATAAACTTTGATTTAAAAGTTGTTATTCTGAGAAAATGATTTTTATTATTAACATGAAACTATATCCAAAAATTATGGTTAAACTCAAAGTGGAAGTATGTTTTCTAAAATGGTCATTTAGACGTCGTTCTTTCGACTGAAATGACTACCTTTACAAAAATGACTTGTAACTTATTTTTCTGACTATAAACCTATACTTTTTCTGTTTAGATTCATAAAATAGAGTTCAATATGAAACCATAGAAATTTGATTCACTCAAAACGGATTTAAAATGAAGAAGTTATGGGTAAAACAAGATTGGATAATTTTTCTCATTTTAGCTACGTGAAAATTGGTAACAAATCTATTCCAACCATAACTTAATCAACTTGTATTGTATATTATGTAATCTTGAGATACCATAGACACGTATACAATGTTTCGACCTATCATGTCGACACATCTATATATATTTCGGAACAACCATAGACACTCTATATGTGAATGTTGGAGTTAGCTATACAGGGTTGAGGTTGATTCCAAAATATATATAGTTTGAGTTGTGATCAATACTGAGATACGTATACACTGGGTCGTGGATTGATTCAAGATAATATTTGTCTATTTATTTCTGTACATCTAACTGTGGATAACTAGTTGTAGGTTATTAACGAGGACAGCTGACTTAATAAACTTAAAACATCAAAATATATTAAAAGTGTTGTAAATATATTTTGAACATACTTTGATATATATGTATATATTGTTATAGGTTCGTGAATCAACCAGTGGCCAAGTCTTACTTCCCGACGAAGTAAAAAATCTGTAAAAGTGAGTTATAGTCCCACTTTTAAAATCTAATATTTTTGGGATGAGAATACATGCAGGTTTTATAAATGATTTACAAAATAGACACAAGTACGTGAAACTACATTCTATGGTTGAATTATTGAAATCGAATATGCCCCTTTTTATTAAGTCTGGTAATCTAAGAATTAGGGAACAGACACCCTAATTGACGCGAATCCTAAAGATAGATCTATTGGGCCTAACAAACCCCATCCAAAGTACCGGATGCTTTAGTACTTCGAAATTTATATCATATCCGAAGGGTGTCCCGGAATGATGGGGATATTCTTAAATATGCATCTTGTTAATGTCGGTTACCAGGTGTTCACCATATGAATGATTTTTATCTCTATGTATGGGATGTGTATTGAAATATGAAATCTTGTGGTCTATTGTTACGATTTGATATATATAGGTTAAACCTATAACTCACCAACATTTTTGTTGACGTTTAAAGCATGTTTATTCTCAGGTGGATACTAAGAGCTTCCGCTGGACAAGATTTGGAGTCCATGTTTGTATTTAAACCTTTATTTATGAAATAAAGGTTATGGTTTGTTTTAAAAATGAATGCAGTCTTTGAAAAAAAAAACGTCTCATATAGAGGTCAAAACCTCGCAACGAAATCAATTAATATGGAACGTTTTTAATCAATAAGAACGGGACATTTCATTAAGTTCAGCTGAATGAGCAAAACTTAAAAAATTCACTTTGTAAACATTATGTTTTTAATCATGCTGTAAGATATTCATACTTTGTTATATGCATTCGTCATCAAATTAATGAGGAATAATAATTATGAAGTATTTTTGAAGAGTGATTACAAAATAATCTTTCCGCCATACGCTTTCCGTCATAAAGTATATGAGGAAGAATTTTTTGAAATATTACATAAATATTAGTTATGAGTCAGTGACTTGTCCGTCATACGCCTTCCGTCATAAAGTATATGAGGAAGAATTGCTAAATATTTTTGCCTTTATATAAAATATAGAACTTCGTTTTGTGAAGTAAGTTTTTTATAATGTTTGTCATGACAAGTATCTGAGTTTTGTATCATGCCTCGGTGCGTTCTAGTAAAACTTAAACGTTTTCTAGCCGATCCCTTGTGCCTTTTGCTGGCCGGCACAAAAGCTTCCGCCATCGGAGGTATTTTAAAAATACATTCCTTCTGTGGGCAGGTTATAAATGTAATGTTTTACATTTGTCACGGGCAGCACTTTGTTTAAGAAAAATATAAAATTTATTGTTCGGTACTGTGCAGTACATAAACGATTGATGACGAATTTAGGTGGATCAAGCCTAATTAGTACGCCATGAATGTTTAATGTATGCAATTGCTAACATATGCACTGTAAAATAACCATAATGGTTCACAGTAAATTGATAAACGTTGCTCTTCATATAATGCGAAAATATGTTCTTCAAATGCCAAACATGTGTATTTTGGCATGAATACAATGATTGTAAAAGACAATCTCTTCATAAAAATGCTAAAAAACTGCTCTGATAATAAACTTTTGTTCTTGATAACATGCTAAGATTTGCTTCTTCACACGTTATCCGGCCTACACACTTGATTATGGAATGAAAAACTCCTGAACCTCATCATCACCAAACAACCGATCATGCTTTCTCTGGTTTACGTTGCCTTCTGGTAAGTTCACAAATGTGGATCTTTCCCTAGCCGGTGCCACATACTGTGAATGTATGGCAGCTACTCCGTTAGGAGTTGGGAACCTGATCTCTGCATGAGCTGTCGATGTTATAGCTCTGAATTTAGCCAACGCTGCCCTTCCAAAAAGGACATTAAATCGAGAATTGCCTTCCAAACGAATCTGCCCCAAGGCATTTATCGGTGCTCCCGTTAATCCAGAAACTTTCAACCTCGTTCGCCTAGCTCTGCCCTGCACATGCCTTGGAAAAGTCTTCAAGCAATGCCAGTAAATGATGTCAGCTTCACTTCCCGTATCTGTGTAGATACGGTTTACAAACTTATTTGCTATCTCTGCTGAAATGATCACTGGTTGGATGGACAACGCCCAATTCTGAATTGGCTGAAAGATAATTGGAGCATATCTCCAGCTGTCCAAATTGCTGTTTGATGATTCGCCTTCTTCATAATGACTGTCGTCGATCCAAACCATCCTGATTACAACTTCTGGAATTGGCTCACGCTCTGTGACCCGGTCTCCGTACTGTGGTTGGTTCCGATTATCTCTTCCACCATGCTGCTCTCTTCTGTTCTCTCCACAGCGTCCTCTGTTACCGTCATTCCTTTGCCACGCAAATTTCCTGCGAGGATCATTCCTCCTGTACTGTTTTCCAGGCAACAAATGATTCAGTTCTCCTGCTTTGATTTTCGCTATAATTTCTCTCATCAAAGATTTGCAATTGTCCGTATCATGGCCCCAAGTGTGATGACCCGGGAATTTCCGACCAAATTTAAACTTAATCTTTATATGATTTCGATACGATAAGCAAAGTATGTAATGTTGAGTCGAGAGAACATTGGAACGATGTTCATATATTCAATTGACCTTCGACTGCTCTCGAAGATTCACGAACAATTAATTGTAAATAGATATGTGTATGTATATATAAATAATAATTCGAAATATAATTTGAAGTATTATATGTTGTTGTTATTAAAAATTAATAAAATAAAAATAGGGTATTATAATAATTATTATTTAAAATATATCTATATATATAAATAAAGTATGTTGAAAATAAATATTTAATGATTGTAATACTCGTTTGATGTCCCGATTGATATTAAGCAAGTTTAATTCAAACTTATATGATTTTAAAATAAACGGTGATCCGAAAATGAGTTATATAAGTTATAGTCTTATTAAAAGTATATTTAGGATTTAATTATTTAATTTTAACACTTTTTATATTTTACTCATAAATGAGAGGGACAGTTGATGTACTTTTTATTTATTAAATTAATGACTAAATTTTATACCATAATGACCTAATTAAATAAAGACATTTAATTTAAAAATTTGGGATTTTTCTGAAGACTTTTATCCGCCACTGATTAACAACGGGGTATGAAATATACCCACTGTCGGTAGAATCAGCCAAAATCAACGGCTGCTTTACTGTTTTAAATTGCAATTCACGATTCTTAAAACAATGATTCTAACTTTAATAATAAAGTTATGTGGTCACTGTTTTTGTATTTTTAACTCCACTTGTTTAATTATTTATTCACTTTACTGCTTTATGTTATACTGAGTTGTCTAACCTATCTACTCTATTTATTCTACCCTTCTTTCTATCTAATATATATATATATATATATATATATATATATATATATATATATATATATATATATATATATATATATATATATATGTACATAACATAATACAGATGCAAGATAACATAATTAAAACATCACCGATCACTCTTTTCTCTATGTCAACCATCACTAATCATCATCTCCATCAAACTTATTATCACCATCGAATCCCATCATCTTCGAGTGTGTTTTTGTTTCATGTTACAACACCATCGATCAATACATTCAACAAATCACAAAAACTCCTACACACCTTCGGTTCTTACTATAAACGAATCATTACCATGAACCACTTCATCACCTCGATCACCTTTATCACCGCCACCTTGCACCATCCTTGACACCATCTAATCGAGAATCCACCATCGAAACCATCTTTCACCACTTTCACCAATTAACCTCCTTCTTCACCATGGTTATACTCGTTTGAACAAACCCACCACTATCAACACCTTTGATCACTAGTAATCCATCACAATAACACCCCTTTTTTTAACTGCATTGTTTCTGTTTTACTCGCCTTCTACAATCATCAAACAAATAGCCACCATGAATTGTTGTGGTGTTACGCTGCTGCTAATACCTTACTTTTATTTCTGTTTCTCGTTGAAAACCACCAACCTCCATCACAACCGTCGTCTTAGAACCACCAAGGAAACCCACTTCTAATTTTCTTATTAAGTATCTTTCATGTATTCGATGGCCATCACAACCACAACCATTTTTTCACTTCTCTTTCTTTGGATCACCAATACCACACCCATTTAATCACCACTACAGTCACCTGTCACCAACAACTGCTGCTACTGGTCGCTAGTTTCCTTTTTTTTATTGTTTTAAAACAATAACGATGATGAAATAATAAAGTAAAAATGATGATACTGTAGCGTAAAGATGGTGATGTTAAGAGTTAGTAATTATGGTTGAATTTGTCCACAATTTAAAGCTTTGTTAAATTGAATGTACGGAAGAATCCTATGTAGAAGTTATCAAAGTTCAAGACAAAATGTTGTGCTTGTGGGACACACACTACAACTCCAAGATCGACGTTTTTTCTTTTTCTTTTGAAGATCCCTGTACGACATTCCATATGTATCTGATATGGATCTATTCAAACAAGTCATGCTATTATTTTGTTGGGCCTGGGCTACTGAATTACTAGCAGATCAAATAAGCCCAACATCATATTTTGTGAGATATTAGACCATTAAAAAATGGCCCATTAAGTGGCCCATTACATCACCACACATCACTAAAACGATTTCTATTACTCTTTATTCTTATTTCTGTTTTCTATTTTGTCGAGCAAGGAGATATTTACAGAGTAAAGAGATATTAATAAAGATGATGGGATTAATAACGATGATGACAAAAAAAATTGATGAAAATGATAGTTATGTGATACTAGAAAATCATGATGGTAATGATTAACGATTTAATGATGATAACGAATACGGTTTAAGGATGATGAAGATGATGATGATTAAGAGAGTATGGTGATGATTTAAGTCATAGGTTGATGATGATGAATGATGATATATGATACATGATATGAAACATAAATAATAATATTGGGTTTAAGTGACGAGGTGATGATTAGGTTGTGATCATGATAATTATTATGATGAGGGTACGTTCATGTAGGATGATGATGATGGTATATGAATGATGATGAAACAAAAAGATGGGTTAAATATATATGGAATCTGATTTAACTCAAAAAGACTGAAACGATTCAATGGTTTGAGATGTTAGAGAGTGAGCGAGAGGTCGCGGGTTCAAGCCTGAGTTGTGACGTTTTTCTTTTGAAGCTTTTAAGGTAGTTTTAATAGTTATCATTTTTATTATTACTATTACTATTATTATTATTATTATTATTATTATTATTATTATTATTATTATTATTATTATTATTATTATTATTATTATTATTATTAATAATAATAATAATAATAATAATAATATTATTATTATTATTATTATTATTATTATTATTATTATGATTATTAATATTATTATTAGTATCATTTTTATTAAAAACTATCGTTTTTATTAAAGGTATCATCTTTATTATTATTATCAAAAGTATCATTTTCATTAAAATTACTATTTTTAATACCATTATTATTGTTTTGACATTAATACCATTATTTTTATATTATTAATAATAGTATCAATATTATTATCATAATAACTATTATTATTATTATTATTATTATTATTATTATTATTATTGTAAAATGAAACAACCTTTTATTTATTATTATTATCAATATTATTTTATCAAGTAATTATTAGATATATAAAACCATATTTACTACACATGACATAATTTTATTAATATTTTTATAATAAATATTAATGAATATAACTAATTAGGTTATTAATGAAGCACCTAATTAAAATAATAAATTAAATCACTAATAATATATAAATTTGTTCGATTACCATTATATGTGTTAATATATATATATATATATATATATATATATATATATATATATATATATATATATATATATATATATATATATATATATATATATAGGTTCGTGAATCCGAGGCCAACCCTACATTTTGTTCAATGTCGTCATATGTATTTTTACTACAAAATACAGTATGGTGAGTTTCATTTACCTTTTTACCCTTTATATTTTTGGGCTGAGAATACATGAGCAATTTTTATAAATGTTTTACAAAATAGACACAAGTAATCGAAACTACATTGTATGGTTGAATGATCGAAGTCGAATATGCCCCTTTTGCTTGTTAGCCTAAGAATTAGTAAACCGATCTACTAATTGACGAGACTCCTAAAGATAGATCTATGTGCCCGACTGTGAAGACCCGTCCTAATCCATCCGGACGAAGTCCATATTGATTACAAACGATTCACAACAGTTGATTACAACACGAGGTAATTGACCTCTATATGATACATTTTACAAACATTGCATTCGTTTTTACAAGACAAACTTTCATTACATCGACAGTTGACAGGCATGCATATCATTTCATAATATATCCAAATATAATTGACTTAATAATAATCTTGATGAACTCAACGACTCGAATGCAACGTCTTTTGAAATATGTCATGAATTACTCCAAGTAATATCTCTAATATGAGCAAATGTACAGCGGAAGATTTCTTTCGTACCTGAGAATAAACATGCTCTCAAGTGTCAACCAAAAGGTTGGTGAGTTCATTAGTTTAACATAAATAATTCATTTCATAATTTTAATAGACCACAAGATTTCATATTTCCATTTTTCATAAACATACGTCCCATGCATAGAGACAAAAATATCATTCATATGGATTGAACACCTGGTAACCGACATTCACAATATGTATATAAGAATATCCCCATCATTCCGGGATCCTCCTTCAGACATGATATAAATTTCGAAGTACTAAAGCATCCGGTACTTTAGATGGGGCTTGTTGGGCCCGATAGATCTATCTTTAGGATTCGCGTCAATTAGGGTGTGTGTTCCCTAATTCTTAGATTACCAGACTTAATAAAAAGGGGCATATTCGATTTCGATCATTCAACCATATAATGTAGTTTTGATTACTTGTGTCTATTTCGTAAAAACATTTATAAAAAATTGCGCATGTATTCTCAGCCCAAAAATATAAAGGGTAAAAAGGTAAATGAAACTCACGCATATAAATATTGTAAAACAGTTATTAAAACAGTGCATGTATTCTCAGCCCAAAAATGTAATGAGTAAAAGGGAGCAAATGAAACTCACCTAATGTATTTTGTAGTAAAAATACATATGACTATATTGAACAGTGCAGTGTTGGCCTTGGATTCACGAACCTATATCAATTGTATATCTATTAAAACATGTAGTGGAAATCAGATAATTTCATTTATTAATATATATCATTTATATATTTGTGGTTATATAGATTTTATACTAAATTCTAGTTTAAAAACGTATACTTATATTATATCTTTGATTATATGTTATATATTGTTATTCGTTAAAATGATAGTTTTGAAAATAAGGATTTACTAATAATAATAATAATAACTTTATTAATAATGATAATACTAATAATAAAATGATAACGATAATCTTTAATAATAATAATAATAATAATAATAATAATAATAATAATAATAATAATAAGTTATTTTATTTTTTATAAAGAAAACCATAATGTTGATAATATGCCATATACTAATAATGATTAATAATAATACTAATAATAAAATTAATAATAATAATAATAAAAGAGACTACCTTCAAAACAGGCCTAAAATAAATGCCCTAGCCCGGGTTTGAACCCGCGACCTTCCACTAACCTGAAAATATTCTATACCATTCATCTGCTCGCGGCTTTTTTGAGATAGTTCCTACTTTATTTAAATTTAGCCCGATTATGTATTAGTTTTCTTTTTCATCTTCTTTTTCATAATATCATTCAATCTCCACTTGTAATCACTACCATCGTGATCATATTTAACATCATTCTAAACTCAAATCATCATCATACTTATATCGTGATCATCATCCTAACTCATGACAATCATACTGATAATGCTAAAAACGAACATATATTTCATAGCATTATTCCTCAAGAAAGACAAGCTTTTAGTTGCAATTGTTCTATTTACAAGCGATATTCGTTTAAATTTAAAAAAGAGAAGATAAAAGGCAGATTCGACAAATTGAAGACAAAAAGGTCCAAAGAGCTAAAAAGTACAAGATACAACTAAAAAAGGTTCAAAATATTGATGAGGAACGTCTCAAAATGACAAGAGTACAAGTTGCGGAACGCAAAGTACGCGATTTAAAATAATACGCGAGAACGTCCGAAAATCCGGAACCGGGACCTGAGCCAAGAAGAAACGCCCGACGCAATGGACCAAAAATATCTAGTCTACTATGCACAAGAATATAATATAATATATATATAATTATATATAATTATATATTATATATATTATTATTATTATATTACGTCGGCAAGAAGAAAACAAAGTAGTTGGCTGAATCCAGGGTGGCCATGCGACTCGCATGGCCAGAAGCACAAATCCATGCGAGTCGCATGGTGTGAGATTGCTGGTCAGGTCCTATATAAAGCCAGTTTTGTGCCGAGTTTTAGACATCCTTTTTCTCTTCCTCTTCAACGTAAATATATTTATATTTATAATTTATATTTTAATTTTAATTATAATTCTAATAATAAGGGTATGTTAGCGAATGTTGTAAGGGTGTAAGTCGAAATTCTGTCCGTGTAACGCTACGCTATTGTTAATCATTGTAAGTTATGTTCAACCTTTTTATATTAATGTCTCGTAGCTAAGTTATTATTATGCTTATTTAAAACGAAGTAATCATGATGTTGGGCTAATTACTAAAATTGGGTAATTGGGATTTGTACCATAATTGGGGTTTGGACAAAAGAACGACACTTGTGGAAACTAGACTATGGGCTATTAATGGGCTTTATATTTGTTTAACTAAATGAAAGTTTGTTAATGTTAATATAAAGATTTACAATTGGGCGTCCCTATAAATTACCATATACACTCGATCGGACACGATGGGCGGGGTATTTATATGTACGAATAATCGTTCATTTAACCGGACACGGGAATGGATTAATAGCCACTAGAATAATCAAAACAGGGGTGAAATTACATTCAAGGGTAATTGGTGTAATTGTTAACAAAGTAATAAAACCTTGGTTTACACGCAGTCGATAACCTGGTGTATTCATTAAACAAAGTATTAAAACCTTGTTACAATTCGAATCCCCAATTAGTTGAAATATTTATCTTCGGGTATAATAATAATTTGACAAGGACACTTGCAATTTATATTTATGACTGATGGACTGTTATGGACAAAAACCAGACGGACATATTGAATAATCCAGGACAAAGGACAATTAACCCATGGGCATAAAACTAAAATCAACACGTCAAACATCATGATTACGGAAGTTTAAATAAGCATAATTCCTTTATTTTATATTTAATTGCACTTCTAATTATCGCACTTTTATTTATTGTTATTTTATTTTATCGCACTTTTAATTATTGTACTTTTTAATTATCGCAAGTTTATTTTATCGTACTTTTATTATTCGCAATTTCATTATCATTATTTACTTTACGCTTTAGTTTAAGTCTTGTATTTATTTTATATTTTACATTAGGTTTTAACTGCGACTAAAGTTTTAAAATCGACAAACCGGTCATTAAACGGTAAAAACCCCCCTTTATAATAATAATATTACCTATATATATATTTGTATTTTTATAAAAGTAAACTAATATAGCGTTGAGCTTTGTTTAAAGATTTCCCTGTGGAACGAACCGGACTTACTAAAAACTACACTACTGTACGATTAGGTACACTGCCTATAAGTGTTGTAGCAAGGTTTAAGTATATCCATTCTATAAATAAATAAATATCTTGTGTAAAATTGTATCGTATTTAATAGTTTTTCCTAGTAAAATATAAGCTATTTTATATACACCTCGTTGCACATCAAGTATTTTTGGCGCCGCTGCCGGGGAACTCGCCGAAGCGAAACGCCATATTTTTAATTTTTAAGTTATAATTAGTTTTGGTAAAATTTATATTTTTTAAAAAAAAATTAAAAAAATATATAAAAAAAAAAAAGCTTTTAAAATCGAAAAAAAAAAAAAAGTATTTTAAATATATTTTTTAAGTTTTTCTTTTATTTTTACAAAACTATAAAGTATTTTAAGTTTATTTTTAGTTTTAAAAATTAAGTTTTATTTTAATTATATATATATATTTATATTTTAAATATAAAACAGAAAAAAGAAAATAAATATTAAATATACGTGACCTGTCAAATTGAACCTGTCCAGTTGAACCGGTTCAGTTCAGTCATGCGACTCGCATGACCTACCCTTTTAAATCATGCGACTCGCATGAGGGGTCTGACAGGGCCACCAACAAACCCTAAAAACGCATTAATTACGGAGTATAATATATATTATTATAATTAAACCCTAATTTGATTATTATTAATTAAGTTTTTAATTTTAATTACTTTTAATTAGTTTTATTATATTTAAAACTTAATACTTTAATATAATTAATATAAAAATAATATTTTAATAAAAATTGTATTTTTTTTTTATCACTTTTTATTTCTTTTAATATTTTGTCCCTTTGTAATCGTTATAGCGTAATATTTATATTTTTCGCTCATAATTAATTTTAAACTTAGTTTTTGATATAGTTATTTTTACTCCTATATTTTTAGGCTTTGCCGTAGAATTCCTTAAGTGCTCTTTTTCTTTAGACTAAAATTTAGGTACTTTAGAATTTTGCGACGCCTTTTTAAGTTTTAGTTTCTTTTTAAGTTATTTCCATTTGGGATTTAGTTTTTCCTTGTAAGCTTTAATATTTTTAGACCTTTTACTATGTATCAATTATCATTCCAATTAGTAATTTCAATTTGTGATTATAATTTTAAGTTAGTTGTAGTAATAAGGTTAGGTTAGTTAAGTATTTTTAAGTATTTTTAAGTTTCTTTTATTTTTCCGTCACCTTTTATTTTTCAACCATTTTTTCTTTTTCGACCTTTTTCGACGAACTCTTTTTCTCTCTTATTTCTCGCTATTCTAGTTTTAGGACTTAGAATTTTTTTCTACTTCTTATCTAAATTTCTTAAAATTACGAAAATTTATTTTAAGTGGTTAAATTAATAGACATCAAAATTTTCTGGTTCGTAGTAATAGTTGGATTTGTACGTGGACCGGGTTATTGGAGCCAAACAGTCCTCAATTATATTGAGACCAAACGAATCCTGCCCCTCTGCTGCATCTTTTGGCTATTCGAAACGTGGGCAAAATCAGAAAAGTCTATTAATTGGATAACTTATTATAATTTTTCTTTCCTTTTTAAAACTAATAGGATATTCAGTGAATGCACCGAGCAAGACGTTTGAAATGTCCCGTTCTTATTGATTAAAAACGTTCCATATTAATTGATTTCGTTGCGAGGTTTTGACCTCTATATGAGACGTTTTTCAAAGACTGCATTCATTTTTAAACAAACCATAACCTTTATTTCATCAATAAAGGTTTAAAAAGCTTTACGTAGATTATCAAATAATGATAATCTAAAATATCCTGTTTACACACGACCATTACATAATGGTTTACAATACAAATATGTTACAACAAAATAAGTTTCTTGAATGCAGTTTTTACACAATATCATACAAGCATGGACTCCAAATCTTGTCCTTATTTAAGTATGCGACAGCGGAAGCTCTTAATAATCACCTGAGAATAAACATGCTTAAAACGTCAACAAAAATGTTGGTGAGTTATAGGTTTAACCTATATATATCAAATCGTAACAATAGACCACAAGATTTCATATTTCAATACACAAACCATACATAGAGATAAAAATCATTCATATGGTGAACACCTGGTAACCGACAATAACAAGATGCATATATAAGAATATCCCCATCATTCCGGGACACCCTTCGGATATGATATAAATTTCGAAGTACTAAAGCATCCGGTACTTTGGATGGGGTTTGTTAGGCCCAATAGATCTATCTTTAGGATTCGCGTCAATTAGGGTGTCTGTTCCCTAATTCTTAGATTACCAGACTTAATAAAAAGGGGCATATTCGATTTCGATAATTCAACCATAGAATGTAGTTTCACGTACTTGTGTCTATTTTGTAAATCATTTATAAAACCTGCATGTATTCTCATCCCAAAAATATTAGATTTTAAAAGTGGGACTATAACTCACTTTCACAGATTTTTACTTCGTCGGGAAGTAAGACTTGGCCACTGGTTGATTCACGAACCTATAACAATATATACATATATATCAAAGTATGTTCAAAATATATTTACAACACTTTTAATATATTTTGATGTTTTAAGTTTATTAAGTCAGCTGTCCTCGTTAGTAACCTACAACTAGTTGTCCACAGTTAGATGTACAGAAATAAATCGATAAATATTATCTTGAATCAATCCACGACTCAGTGTATACGTATCTCAGTATTGATCACAACTCAAACTATATATATTTTGGAATCAACCCCAACCCTGTATAGCTAACTCCAACATTCACATATAGAGTGTCTATGGTTGTTCCGAAATATATATAGATGTGTCGACATGATAGGTCGAAACATTGTATACGTGTCTATGGTATCTCAAGATTACATAATATATAATACAAGTTGATTAAGTTATGGTTGGAATAGATTTGTTACCAATTTTCACGTAGCTAAAATGAGAAAAATTATCCAATCTTGTTTTACCCATAACTTCTTCATTTTAAATCCGTTTTGAGTGAATCAAATTGCTATGGTTTCATATTGAACTCTATTTTATGAATCTAAACAAAAAAGTATAGGTTTCTAGTCGGAAAAATAAGTTACAAGTCGTTTTTGTAAAGGTAGTCATTTCAGTCGAAAGAACGACGTCTAGATGACCATTTTAGAAAACATACTTCCACTTTGAGTTTAACCATAATTTTTGGATATAGTTTCATGTTCATAATAAAAATCATTTTCTCAGAATAACAACTTTTAAATCAAAGTTTATCATAGTTTTTAATTAACTAACCCAAAACAGCCCGCGGTGTTACTACGACGGCGTAAATCCGGTTTTACGGTGTTTTTCGTGTTTCCAGGTTTTAAATCATTAAGTTAGCATATCATATAGATATAGAACATGTGTTTAGTTGATTTTAAAAGTCAAGTTAGAAGGATTAACTTTTGTTTGCGAACAAGTTTAGAATTAACTAAACTATGTTCTAGTGATTACAAGTTTAAACCTTCGAATAAGATAGCTTTATATGTATGAATCGAATGATGTTATGAACATCATTACTACCTTAAGTTCCTTGGATGAACCTACTGGAAAAAAGAAAAATGGATCTAGCTTCAATGGATCCTTGGATGGCTCAAAGTTCTTGAAGCAAAATCATGACACGAAAACAAGTTCAAGTAAGATCATCACTTGAAATAAGATTGTTATAGTTATAGAAATTGAACCAAAGTTTGAATATGATTATTACCTTGTATTAGAATGATAACCTACTGTAAGAAACAAAGATTTCTTGAGGTTGGATGATCACCTTACAAGATTGGAAGTGAGCTAGCAAACTTGAAAGTATTCTTGATTTTATGAAACTAGAACTTTTGGAATTTATGAAGAACACTTAGAACTTGAAGATAGAACTTGAGAGAGTTCAATTAGATGAAGAAAATTGAAGAATGAAAGTGTTTGTAGGTGTTTTTGGTCGTTGGTGTATGGATTAGATATAAAGGATATGTAATTTTGTTTTCATGTAAATAAGTCATGAATGATTACTCATATTTTTGTAATCTTATGAGATATTTCATGCTAGTTGCCAAATGATGGTTCCCACATGTGTTAGGTGACTCACATGGGCTGCTAAGAGCTGATCATTGGAGTGTATATACCAATAGTACATACATCTAAAAGCTGTGTATTGTACGAGTACGAATACGGGTGCATACGAGTAGAATTGTTGATGAAACTGAACGAGAATGTAATTGTAAGCATTTTTGTTAAGTAGAAGTATTTTGATAAGTGTATTGAAGTCTTTCAAAAGTGTATAAATACATATTAAAACACTACATGTATATACATTTTAACTGAGTCGTTAAGTCATCGTTAGTCGTTACATGTAAGTGTTGTTTTGAAACCTTTAGGTTAACGATCTTGTTAAATGTTGTTAACCCAATGTTTATAATATCAAAAGAGATTTTAAATTATTATATTATCATGATATTATGATGTACGAATATCTCTTAATATGATATATATACATTAAATGTCGTTACAACGATAAACGTTACATATATGTCTCGTTTCAAAATCATTAAGTTAGTAGTCTTGTTTTTACATATGTAGTTCATTGTTAATATAATTAATGATATGTTTACTTATCATAATATCATGTTAACTATATATATAACCATATATATGTCATCATATAGTTTTTTACAAGTTTTAACGTTCGTGAATCACCGGTCAACTTGGGTGGTCAATTGTCTATATGAAACCTATTTCAATTAATCAAGTCTTAACAAGTTTGATTGCTTAACATGTTGGAAACATTTAATCATGTAAACATCAATCTCAATTAATATATATAAACATGGAAAAGTTCGGGTCACTACAGTACCTACCCGTTAAATAAATTTCGTCCCGAAATTTTAAGCTGTTGAAGGTGTTGACGAATCTTCTGGAAATAGATGCGGGTATTTCTTCTTCATCTGATCTTCACGCTCCCAGGTGAACTCGGGTCCTCTACGAGCATTCCATCGAACCTTAACAATTGGTATCTTGTTTTGCTTAAGTCTTTTAACCTCACGATCCATTATTTCGACGGGTTCTTCGATGAATTGGAGTTTTTCGTTGATTTGGATTTCATCTAACGGAATAGTGAGATCTTCTTTAGCAAAACATTTCTTCAAATTCGAGACGTGGAAAGTGTTATGTACAAGTGCGAGTTGTTGAGGTAACTCAAGTCGGTAAGCTACTGGTCCGACACGATCAATAATCTTGAATGGTCCAATATACCTTGGATTTAATTTCCCTCGTTTACCAAATCGAACAACGCCTTTCCAAGGTGAAACTTTAAGCATGACCATCTCTCCAATTTCAAATTCTATATCTTTTCTTTTAATGTCAGCGTAGCTCTTTTGTCGACTTTGGGCGGTTTTCAACCGTTGTTGAATTTGGATGATCTTCTCGGTAGTTTCTTGTATAATCTCCGGACCCGTAATCTGTCTATCCCCCACCTCACTCCAACAAATCGGAGACCTGCACTTTCTACCATAAAGTGCTTCAAACGGCGCCATCTCAATGCTTGAATGGTAGCTGTTGTTGTAGGAAAATTCTGCTAACGGTAGATGTCGATCCCAACTATTTCCGAAATCAATAACACATGCTCGTAGCATGTCTTCAAGCGTTTGTATCGTCCTTTCGCTCTGCCCATCAGTTTGTGGATGATAGGCAGTACTCATGTCTAGACGAGTTCCTAATGCTTGCTGTAATGTCTGCCAGAATCTTGAAATAAATCTGCCATCCCTATCAGAGATAATAGAGATTGGTATTCCATGTCTGGAGACGACTTCCTTCAAATACAGTCTTGCTAACTTCTCCATCTTGTCATCTTCTCTTATTGGTAGGAAGTGTGCTGATTTGGTGAGACGATCAACTATTACCCAAATAGTATCAAAACCACTTGCAGTCCTTGGCAATTTAGTGATGAAATCCATGGTAATGTTTTCCCATTTCCATTCCGGGATTTCGGGTTGTTGAAGTAGACCTGATGGTTTCTGATGCTCAGCTTTGACCTTAGAACACGTCAAACATTCTCCTACGTATTTAGCAACATCGGCTTTCATACCCGGCCACCAAAAATGTTTCTTGAGATCCTTGTACATCTTCCCCGTTCCAGGATGTATTGAGTATCTGGTTTTATGAGCTTCTCTAAGTACCATTTCTCTCATATCTCCAAATTTTGATACCCAAATCCTTTCAGCCCTATACCGGGTTCCGTCTTCCCGAATATTAAGATGCTTCTCCGATCCTTTGGGTATTTCATCCTTTAAATTTCCCTCTTTTAAAACTCCTTGTTGCGCCTCCTTTATTTGAGTAGTAATGTTATTATGAATCATTATATTCATAGATTTTACTCGAATGGGTTCTCTATCCTTCCTGCTCAAGGCATCGGCTACCACATTTGCCTTCCCCGGGTGGTAACGAATCTCAAAATCGTAATCATTCAATAATTCAATCCACCTACGCTGCCTCATATTCAGTTGTTTCTGATTAAATATGTGTTGAAGACTTTTGTGGTCGGTATATATAATACTTTTGACCCCATATAAGTAGTGCCTCCAAGTCTTTAATGCAAAAACAACCGCGCCTAATTCCAAATCATGCGTCGTATAATTTTGTTCGTGAATCTTCAATTGTCTAGACGCATAAGCAATCACCTTCGTTCGTTGCATTAATACACAACCGAGACCTTGCTTTGATGCGTCACAATAAATCACAAAATCATCATTCCCTTCAGGCAATGACAATATAGGTGCCGTAGTTAGCTTTTTCTTCAATAATTGAAATGCTTTCTCTTGTTCATCATTCCATTCAAATTTCTTCCCTTTATGCGTTAATGCAGTCAAGGGTTTTGCTATTCTGGAAAAGTCTTGGATGAACCTTCTGTAGTAACCAGCTAGTCCTAAAAACTGGCGTATGTGTTTCGGAGTTTTCGGGGTTTCCCACTTTTCAACAGTTTCTATCTTTGCCGGATCCACCTTAATACCTTCTTTGTTCACTATGTGACCGAGGAATTGAACTTCTTCCAACCAAAATGCACACTTTGAAAACTTAGCGTACAATTCTTCCTTCCTCAATACTTCTAACACCTTTCTCAAATGTTCACCGTGTTCTTGGTCATTCTTTGAGTAAATAAGTATGTCATCAATGAAAACAATGACAAACTTGTCAAGGTATGGTCCACACACTCGGTTCATAAGGTCCATGAACACAGCTGGTGCATTAGTTAAACCAAACGGCATGACCATAAACTCGTAATGACCGTAACGTGTTCTGAAAGCAGTCTTTGGAATATCATCTTCTTTCACCCGCATTTGATGATACCCGGAACGTAAGTCAATCTTTGAATAAACGGACGAGCCTTGTAGTTGATCAAATAAGTCGTCGATTCTCGGTAGTGGGTAGCGGTTCTTGATGGTAAGTTTGTTCAACTCTCGGTAGTCGATACACAACCTGAATGTACCATCTTTCTTCTTGACAAACAAAACAGGAGCTCCCCACGGTGATGTGCTTGGTCGAATGAAACCACGCTCTAAAAGTTCTTGTAATTGGCTTTGCAGTTCTTTCATCTCGCTGGGTGCGAGTCTGTAAGGAGCACGAGCTATTGGTGCAGCTCCTGGTACAAGATCTATTTGAAATTCAACGGATCGATGTGGGGGTAATCCCGGTAATTCTTTCGGAAATACATCGGGAAATTCTTTTGCAATGGGAACATCATTGATGCTCTTTTCTTCAGTTTGTACTTTCTCGACGTGTGCTAGAACAGCATAGCAACCTTTTCTTATTAGTTTTTGTGCCTTCAAATTACTAATAAGATGTAGCTTCGTGTTGCCCTTTTCTCCGTACACCATTAAGGGTTTTCCTTTTTCTCGTATAATGCGAATTGCATTTTTGTAACAAACGATCTCCGCTTTCACTTCTTTCAACCAGTCCATACCGATTATCACATCAAAACTCCCTAACTCTACTGGTATCAAATCAATCTTAAATGTTTCGCTAACCAGTTTAATTTCTCGATTCCGACATATATTATCTGCTGAAATTAATTTACCATTTGCTAATTCGAGTAAAAATTTACTATCCAAAGGCGTCAATGGACAACTTAATTTAGCACAAAAATCTCTACTCATATAGCTTCTATCCGCACCCGAATCAAATAAAACGTAAGCAGATTTATTGTCAATAAGAAACGTACCCGTAACAAGCTCCGGGTCTTCCTGTGCCTCTACCGCATTAATATTGAAAACTCTTCCACGGCCTTGTCCATTCGTGTTCTCCTGGTTCGGGCAATTTCTAATAATGTGGCCTGGTTTTCCACATTTATAACAAACTACATTGGCATAACTTGCTCCGACACTACTTGCTCCGCCATTACTCGTTCCGACACCATTTGTTCCTTTCGTTCTATTAACCCCTGGTCCGTAGACCTCACACTTCGCCGCGCTATGACCATTTCTTTTACACTTGTTGCAAAATTTGGTGCAGAACCCCGAGTGATTCTTTTCACACCTTTGGCATAGTTGCTTCTGATTGTTGTTGTTGTTGCGGTTATTATTGTTGTTGGGATGATTGTTGTAGTTGCTGTTGTTGTTGTTGTTGTTGTTGCTGTTGTTGGGCCGTTTGTTGTAGTTGCGATTGATGTTGCGATTGTTGGGATAATTGTTGCGATTATTGTTGTAATTGCTGTTGTTGTTGTATTGGTGATTCTTATCACCGTTTTCCTCCCACTTTCTTTTGACTTGCTTCACATTGGCCTCTTCAGCAGTCTGTTCTTTAATTCTTTCTTCAATCTGGTTCACTAGTTTGTGAGCCATTCTACATGCCTGTTGTATGGAGGCGGGCTCGTGTGAACTTATATCTTCTTGGATTCTTTCCGGTAATCCTTTCACAAACGCGTCGATCTTCTCTTCCTCATCTTCGAATGCTCCCGGACACAATAGGCACAATTCTGTGAATCGTCTTTCGTACGTGGTAATATCAAATCCTTGGGTTCGTAACCCTCTAAGTTCTGTCTTGAGCTTATTGACCTCGGTTCTGGGACGGTACTTCTCGTTCATCAAGTGCTTGAATGCTGACCACGGTAGTGCGTACGCATCATCTTGTCCCACTTGCTCTAGATAGGTATTCCACCATGTTAACGCAGAACCTGTGAAGGTATGCGTAGCGTACTTCACTTTGTCCTCTTCAGTACACTTACTTATGGCAAACACCGATTCAACCTTCTCGGTCCACCGTTTCAATCCGATCGGTCCTTCGGTTCCATCAAATTCCAAAGGTTTGCAGGCAGTGAATTCTTTGTAGGTGCATCCTACACGATTTCCTGTACTGCTAGATCCAAGGTTATTGTTGGTATGTAGCGCAGCCTGTACTGCGGCTATGTTTGAAGCTAGAAAAGTACGGAATTCCTCTTCATTCATATTCACGGTGTGTCGAGTAGTCGGTGCCATTTCCTTCAAAATAGTTAAATGGAACAAGTTAATCATACAGAATATTAAGAGTAGTTAATAGTATTTCGTAGCATAATATGAACTCATTTATAAAAGCTTTTTCTTCATATTAGCGTTTTATAAGTTTAAATTCGGGTAGTACCTACCCGTTAAGTTCATACTTAGTAGCTAATATACAATTCAACTACTACAATTCTATATGAAAAACTGATTATAATAATATTTCGCGTTCAAACTTTTATACAATATTTTACAAACTTACAATACCGCTTATTTTACATAAAGCATGAAATATAGCACACAATAACTTTGATACAAGATAGTTGTGAAGACAATTCTAGCTAGTACACAAGTCGTTCAGCAAAGGCAATAAAGACACGTAATTCATACGTCCAGAAACAAGTCATGCATTCTGGTTTTACTAGGACTACTTCCCATCCTTGGTCTTGTGCAACATAACCGTTATGGCCGTTGATAAGACAGCGTGTTGTAACGTCATCAAAGGGACGAGGGTTACGTAATGTCCAACAGTCCCGTAATAATCTAAAAACCTCATTTCTTACCCCAATTACCGACTCCGTCACTTGTGGAAACGTTTTGTTTAATAGTTGTAGCCCGATGTTCTTGTTCTCACTTTGGTGAGAAGCGAACATTACTAATCCGTAAGCATAACATGCTTCTTTATGTTGCATGTTAGCCGCTTTTTCTAAATCACGAAGTCCAATATTCGGATATATTGAGTCAAAATAATTTCTTAACCTGTTGCGTAAAATAGCATTTGGGTTCCCCGCAATATATGCGTCAAAGTAAACACATCGTAACTTATGGGTTTCCCAATGTGATATCCCCCATCTTTCAAACGAAAGTCTCTTATAAACCAAGACATTCTTGGAACGTTCTTCGAATGTCTTACAAACTGATCTCGCCTTAAATAGTTGTGCCGAAGAATTCTGGCCGACTCTAGACAAGATTTCATCAATCATGTCTCCGGGTAGGTCTCTTAAAATATTGGGTTGTCTATCCATTTTGTGTTTTTAAACTGTAAAATAGACAAGAGTTAGATTCATAAAAAAAAATACTTATTAATACAAGCAATTTTTACATATATCATAAAGCATAAGAACACTATATTCCATATATTACACCACACGAATACAACTATTTTATTCCGACTCGCTCGTTTCTTCTTCTTCGGTTTTGGTTCGTTTTGCCAAGTTTCTAGGGATATATGATGTTCCCCTAATACGAGCCGTCGTTGTCCACATTGGTTTAGAAAAACCTGGTGGTTTAGAGGTTCCCGGGTCATTGTTACAACTTAAGGACTTCGGGGGTTGACGATACATATAAAGTTCATCGGGGTTGGAATTAGATTTCTCTATTTTTATGCCCTTTCCCTTATTATTTTCTTTTGCCTTTTTAAATTCAGTTGGGGTAATTTCTATAACATCATCGGAATTCTCGTCGAAATCCGATTCATCGGAGAATTGGTAATCCTCCCAATATTTTGCTTCCTTGGCGGAAACACCATTGACCATAATTAACTTTGGTCGGTTGGTTGAGGATTTTCTTTTACTTAACCGTTTTATTATTTCCCCCACCGGTTCTATTTCTTCATCCGGTTCCGATTCTTCTTCCGGTTCCGATTCTTCTTCCGGTTCCGACTCTTCTTCCGGTTCCTCTTCGGGAACTTGTGAATCAGTCCACAAATCATTCCAATTTACATTTGACTCTTCATTATTATTAGGTGAGTCAATGGGACTTGTTCTAGAGGTAGACATCTATCACATAATATCAAACACGTTAAGAGATTAATATATCACATAATATTCATATGTTAAAAATATATATTTTCCAACAAAAATGTTAAGCAATCATTTTTAAAGAAAACACGGTCGAAGTCCAGACTCACTAATGCATCCTAACAAACTCGATAAGACACACTAATGCAAATTTTCTGGTTCTCTAAGACCAACGCTCTGATACCAACTGAAATGTCCCGTTCTTATTGATTAAAAACGTTCCATATTAATTGATTTCGTTGCGAGGTTTTGACCTCTATATGAGACGTTTTTCAAAGACTGCATTCATTTTTAAACAAACCATAACCTTTATTTCATCAATAAAGGTTTAAAAAGCTTTACGTAGATTATCAAATAATGATAATCTAAAATATCCTGTTTACACACGACCATTACATAATGGTTTACAATACAAATATGTTACAACAAAATAAGTTTCTTGAATGCAGTTTTTACACAATATCATACAAGCATGGACTCCAAATCTTGTCCTTATTTAAGTATGCGACAGCGGAAGCTCTTAATAATCACCTGAGAATAAACATGCTTAAAACGTCAACAAAAATGTTGGTGAGTTATAGGTTTAACCTATATATATCAAATCGTAACAATAGACCACAAGATTTCATATTTCAATACACAAACCATACATAGAGATAAAAATCATTCATATGGTGAACACCTGGTAACCGACAATAACAAGATGCATATATAAGAATATCCCCATCATTCCGGGACACCCTTCGGATATGATATAAATTTCAAAGTACTAAAGCATCCGGTACTTTGGATGGGGTTTGTTAGGCCCAATAGATCTATCTTTAGGATTCGCGTCAATTAGGGTGTCTGTTCCCTAATTCTTAGATTACCAGACTTAATAAAAAGGGGCATATTCGATTTCGATAATTCAACCATAGAATGTAGTTTCACGTACTTGTGTCTATTTTGTAAATCATTTATAAAACCTGCATGTATTCTCATCCCAAAAATATTAGATTTTAAAAGTGGGACTATAACTCACTTTCACAGATTTTTACTTCGTCGGGAAGTAAGACTTGGCCACTGGTTGATTCACGAACCTATAACAATATATACATATATATCAAAGTATGTTCAAAATATATTTACAACACTTTTAATATATTTTGATGTTTTAAGTTTATTAAGTCAGCTGTCCTCGTTAGTAACCTACAACTAGTTGTCCACAGTTAGATGTACAGAAATAAATCGATAAATATTATCTTGAATCAATCCACGACTCAGTGTATACGTATCTCAGTATTGATCACAACTCAAACTATATATATTTTGGAATCAACCCCAACCCTGTATAGCTAACTCCAACATTCACATATAGAGTGTCTATGGTTGTTCCGAAATATATATAGATGTGTCGACATGATAGGTCGAAACATTGTATACGTGTCTATGGTATCTCAAGATTACATAATATATAATACAAGTTGATTAAGTTATGGTTGGAATAGATTTGTTACCAATTTTCACGTAGCTAAAATGAGAAAAATTATCCAATCTTGTTTTACCCATAACTTCTTCATTTTAAATCCGTTTTGAGTGAATCAAATTGCTATGGTTTCATATTGAACTCTATTTTATGAATCTAAACAAAAAAGTATAGGTTTCTAGTCGGAAAAATAAGTTACAAGTCGTTTTTGTAAAGGTAGTCATTTCAGTCGAAAGAACGACGTCTAGATGACCATTTTAGAAAACATACTTCCACTTTGAGTTTAACCATAATTTTTGGATATAGTTTCATGTTCATAATAAAAATCATTTTCTCAGAATAACAACTTTTAAATCAAAGTTTATCATAGTTTTTAATTAACTAACCCAAAACAGCCCGCGGTGTTACTACGACGGCGTAAATCCGGTTTTACGGTGTTTTTCGTGTTTCCAGGTTTTAAATCATTAAGTTAGCATATCATATAGATATAGAACATGTGTTTAGTTGATTTTAAAAGTCAAGTTAGAAGGATTAACTTTTGTTTGCGAACAAGTTTAGAATTAACTAAACTATGTTCTAGTGATTACAAGTTTAAACCTTCGAATAAGATAGCTTTATATGTATGAATCGAATGATGTTATGAACATCATTACTACCTTAAGTTCCTTGGATGAACCTACTGGAAAAAAGAAAAATGGATCTAGCTTCAATGGATCCTTGGATGGCTCAAAGTTCTTGAAGCAAAATCATGACACGAAAACAAGTTCAAGTAAGATCATCACTTGAAATAAGATTGTTATAGTTATAGAAATTGAACCAAAGTTTGAATATGATTATTACCTTGTATTAGAATGATAACCTACTGTAAGAAACAAAGATTTCTTGAGGTTGGATGATCACCTTACAAGATTGGAAGTGAGCTAGCAAACTTGAAAGTATTCTTGATTTTATGAAACTAGAACTTTTGGAATTTATGAAGAACACTTAGAACTTGAAGATAGAACTTGAGAGAGTTCAATTAGATGAAGAAAATTGAAGAATGAAAGTGTTTGTAGGTGTTTTTGGTCGTTGGTGTATGGATTAGATATAAAGGATATGTAATTTTGTTTTCATGTAAATAAGTCATGAATGATTACTCATATTTTTGTAATCTTATGAGATATTTCATGCTAGTTGCCAAATGATGGTTCCCACATGTGTTAGGTGACTCACATGGGCTGCTAAGAGCTGATCATTGGAGTGTATATACCAATAGTACATACATCTAAAAGCTGTGTATTGTACGAGTACGAATACGGGTGCATACGAGTAGAATTGTTGATGAAACTGAACGAGAATGTAATTGTAAGCATTTTTGTTAAGTAGAAGTATTTTGATAAGTGTATTGAAGTCTTTCAAAAGTGCATAAATACATATTAAAACACTACATGTATATACATTTTAACTGAGTCGTTAAGTCATCGTTAGTCGTTACATGTAAGTGTTGTTTTGAAACCTTTAGGTTAACGATCTTGTTAAATGTTGTTAACCCAATGTTTATAATATCAAAAGAGATTTTAAATTATTATATTATCATGATATTATGATGTACGAATATCTCTTAATATGATATATATACATTAAATGTCGTTACAACGATAAACGTTACATATATGTCTCGTTTCAAAATCATTAAGTTAGTAGTCTTGTTTTTACATATGTAGTTCATTGTTAATATAATTAATGATATGTTTACTTATCATAATATCATGTTAACTATATATATAACCATATATATGTCATCATATAGTTTTTTACAAGTTTTAACGTTCGTGAATCACCGGTCAACTTGGGTGGTCAATTGTCTATATGAAACCTATTTCAATTAATCAAGTCTTAACAAGTTTGATTGCTTAACATGTTGGAAACATTTAATCATGTAAACATCAATCTCAATTAATATATATAAACATGGAAAAGTTCGGGTCACTACAACGTTCATCACCTTTTGTACGTTCACCACCTGTAACTCGATCAAGACATCGTTTAACAAATATAACCGCCGTTGATTTTTCTTTAGAATCGTCATCCAGTCGACCAAGTACTTCAGTTCAAATTTCCGATAATCCATTTTTTGAACCCAACCTCACAATTGAGAATCCAGAGAATATTCAGGAACGGTTCATAGATCCTGAACCATTAAACTTTCCTCCGGAACCACCAATCATTCAAACAGAGATTGTTGAGGAACGAACTATTAAATCAGAACCATCTAGTGATACCGATTCAACAAATTCAATTATGGAGAATCTGGAACCTTTAAGTATGGAAGACCGAATGAGAGCTAAACGCACTGGCCAAGGTCACGCAATTACTCATCCAGACATTAATGCGCCAGATTATGAAATCAAAGGACAAATTCTACACATGGTGACTAATCAATGCCAATTTAGTGGTGCGCCGAAGGAAGATCCAAATGAACATCTACGTACCTTTAATAGGATATGCACACTATTTAAAATCCGAGAAGTGGAGGATGAACAGATATATCTCATGTTATTTCCCTGGACTTTAAAGGGAGAAGCCAAAGATTGGTTGGAATCGTTACCTGAAGGAGCGATCGATACATGGGACGTTTTAATTGACAAATTTCTTAAACAATTTTTTCCTGCATCTAAAGCCGTAAGACTTCAAGCAGAAATTGTTACGTTCACACAGAAGCCAAATGAAACTCTATATGAGGCGTGGACAAGATATGGAAAGTTGTTAAGAGGATGTCCGCAACATGGTTTAGACACCTGTCAAATAGTACAAATATTTTACCGAGGATGCGACATCACTACAAGAAAAGACATAGATATAGCAGCTGGTGGTTCTATTATGAAGAAAACCGAAACTGATGCTTACAAAATTATTGATAACACTGCTTCCCACTCACATGAGTGGCACCAAGAAAAAGATATCATTAGATCATCTAAAGCAGCTAGAGCCGATTCTAGCCATGACTTAGATTCCATTTCGGCAAAGATAGATGCTTTCGAGAGACGAATGGAAAAGATGACTAAGGATATTCACTCAATACGAATTAGTTGTGAGCAGTGTGGAGGACCACATTTGACAAAAGATTGTCTCAGTATTGAATTAACAATGGAACAAAGAGAGAATATTTCATACATAAACCAAAGGCCTGGAAATAATTATCAGAATAATTATCAACCGCCAAGACTGATTTACAATCAAAACCAGAATTATAACCGAAATATTCCATACAACAACCAACAAGGTCCTAGCAATCAACAAGTATCCAATAATACTTACAATCAGCAAAGACCGAATTTTCAAAACAAACCACCGCAACAAACCGATGATAAAAAGCCGAATTTAGAAGATATGATGACGAAGCTAGTTGAAACTCAAACGCAGTTTTTCACATCTCAAAAACAAACCAATGAACAAAATGCTCAAGCATTTAGAAATCAACAAGCTTCTATTCAAAATCTAGAACAAGAAGTAAGTAACCTAGCAAGGTTAATAGGTGAAAGAAAACCGGGAAGTTTACCTAGTGATACAAATGCTAACCCCCGGAATGAAACAGCTAAAGCTATTACCACAAGAAGTGGTACAACACTTAAACCACCTGAAATACCTGTAACTTCTGATGAAACTATTCCTACTCCACAAGAACCACAACCTGATCAAGATAAGGAAAAAGAACCGGTAGTTGAAAAGATTAATGAAGATAACACAATTAAGGATAAACCTTATGTTAAACCATACCAACCACCACTTCCTTACCCAAGTAAAATGAAGAAAGAAAAACTTGAAGCCGAGCAATCCAAATTCTTGGATATGTTTAAACAGATAAATGTAAATCTTCCTTTCATTGATGTGATTTCAGGAATGCCAAGGTATGCTAAATTCTTGAAAGATCTAATCACGAATAGAAAGAAAATGGAAGAACTCTCGGCTGTTACTATGAATGCTAATTGTTCAGCAGTGCTGTTGAATAAGATACCAGAAAAACTATCTGATCCAGGAAGTTTCACAATTCCATGTTTTCTGGGTAGTCTTAGTTCAATAGAAGCATTGGCAGACTTAGGTGCTAGTATAAATCTAATGCCGTATTCACTATACGCTAAACTAGACCTTGGAGAATTAAAACCAACCAGAATAAGCATACAACTAGCCGATAGATCAATAAAATATCCTAGAGGGATAATGGAGAACATGCTAGCTAAAGTTGGTACTTTAGTATTCCCAGTAGATTTTGTTGTTCTGGACATGGAAGAAGATTCTCAAGTTCCTCTCATATTAGGAAGACCATTCTTAAACACGGCTAAAGCAATGATAGACGTGTTCGGTAAGAAACTGACCCTAAGTATAGAGGATGAGAGTGTTACCTTTTCAGTTGATAGAGCAATGCAACAACCACAATCTGCAGATGATACATGTTATTATATTCAAACTATAGATGCACATGCAGAATTATTAGAAGAATTTCCAGAATTACAAGGAACAGGAGAATGTTCTTTAGGAGAAGGAAATGAACCAATTGATGAAGCTGAAATGTTAGCTACACTTATAGCTAATGGATATGAACCAACAACAGAAGAAATTCAAATGCTAAAAGAAGAAGACAGATATCGATATAAATCATCGATAGAAGAACCTCCAAAATTAGAGTTAAAGCCACTTCCAAACCATTTGGAATACGCTTATTTACATGGTGAATCTGAATTACCTGTAATAATATCGTCTTCTCTTACTGAAAATGAGAAATCACAACTCATTTCTGTGTTGAAAGCTCATAAACCAGCCATTGCATGGAAGATTCATGATATTAAAGGAATAAGTCCTTCGTATTGCACACATAAAATCCTTATGGAAGAAGGTCATAAAACGTATGTGCAACGCCAACGAAGACTAAATCCTAATATGCAAGATGTAGTTAAGAAAGAGATTATTAAGCTGCTAGATGCAGGTTTGATATATCCAATTTCTGATAGTCCATGGGTAAGCCCAGTTCAATGCGTGCCTAAGAAGGGTGGCATGACTGTCATTACAAATGAGAAAAATGAGCTTATTCCTACTAGGACTGTAACAGGATGGCGTGTATGTATTGATTATAGAAAATTAAATGACGCCACCAGAAAAGATCACTTTCCCTTACCTTTCATAGATCAAATGTTGGAAAGATTAGCCGGAAATAGTTACTATTGTTTTCTAGATGGATTTTCCGGATATTTTCAAATTCCAATAGCACCCGAAGACCAAGAGAAAACCACATTCACGTGCCCTTATGGTACTTTTGCTTACAAACGCATGCCATTTGGACTTTGTAACGCCCCTGCAACCTTTCAAAGGTGTATGATGGCGATTTTTCACGACATGATAGAAGAATGCATGGAAGTATTCATGGATGACTTTTCAGTCTTCGGTGATACATTTAAATCATGTCTAGTTAATCTGGAACGAATGCTAATTAGATGCGAAAAATCAAATCTAGTACTTAATTGGGAGAAATGCCATTTCATGGTTAAAGAAGGCATCGTTCTTGGACATAAAATTTCAAAAGAAGGAATTGAAGTGGATAGAGCTAAAGTAGATGTAATTGCTAAACTTCCACATCCCACCAATGTTAGAGGAGTTAGGAGTTTTCTAGGGCATGCCGGTTTTTACCGACGTTTCATAAAAGATTTTTCTAAAATTGCCACTCCTATGAATAAACTCCTAGAAAAGGATGCGCCATTCATCTTTTCAGATGAGTGTATCAAATCTTTTAATATTCTTAAAGAAAAACTCACTAATGCACCAATCATGATAACACCAAATTGGAATCTACCATTTGAACTAATGTGCGATGCAAGTGATTTTGCAATGGGAGCCGTTTTAGGACAAAGGATTGAAAAACGATTTCAACCTATATATTATGCTAGTAAGACATTACAAGGAGCACAAACGAACTATACAACTACTGAAAAAGAACTCCTTGCTATTGTCTTTGCTTTTGACAAATTTCGATCATATCTCGTTCTAGCAAAAACGGTGGTCTATACCGACCATTCTGCTCTTAGATACCTATTTTCAAAACAAGATGCTAAACCAAGATTAATCCGTTGGATCTTACTCTTACAAGAGTTTGATATTGAAATCCGAGATAAAAAAGGAGCAGAAAATCTCGCCGCTGATCATCTTTCTCGTCTTGAAAATCCCGAATTAGAAGTTCTAAATGAATCAGCCATACAAGACAACTTTCCTGATGAATATCTATTGAAGATAGATTATAAAGAAATCCCATGGTTTGCAGACTATGCAAACTACTTAGTTTGTGGATTCCTTGAAAAAGGATTATCGTACCAAAGACGAAAGAAATTCTTCAGTGATATAAAACACTATTTCTGGGAAGATCCACATCTGTTTAAAAGTTGTCCCGATGGAATAATACGCCGATGTGTATTTGGAGATGAAGCTAGTAAAATTTTAAACCATTGTCACACAGGACCAACAGGAGGGCATTATGGGCCTCAACTAACAGCAAGAAAAGTTTATGAAGCTGGATTCTATTGGCCTACAATTTACAAAGACGCACACCTTCTTTGCAAATCCTGTGATGCATGTCAAAGGGCCGGAAGAATAAGTCAACGTGATGAAATGCCACAAAATGTCATCCAAGTATGTGAAGTATTTGACATTTGGGGTATTGACTTTATGGGTCCATTTCCAAAATCTCATAATAATCTATATATACTCGTAGCCATTGATTATGTATCTAAATGGGCGGAAGCACAAGCTCTCCCAACTAACGATGCACGAGTTGTAGTCAACTTTTTAAAACGTCTTTTTGCAAGGTTTGGAACACCGAAAGCTTTAATAAGTGATCGGGGTACTCATTTCTGTAATAATCAACTTGAGAAAGTTCTTAAAAGATATGGAGTAACTCATAAAATCTCCACCGCATATCATCCACAAACAAGTGGACAAGTTGAAAATACAAACCGAGCTTTAAAACGTATTCTAGAGAAAACCGTAGGATCAAATCCGAAGGAATGGTCCATTAAATTGGAGGATGCACTCTGGGCTTTTAGAACAGCCTACAAAACTCCAATTGGAACCACACCTTTTAGACTTGTTTATGGAAAAGCATGTCATCTTCCAGTAGAAATTGAACACAAAGCATTTTGGGCTTTGAAGACGTG
Organism: Rutidosis leptorrhynchoides; assembly: GCF_046630445.1. Lineage (NCBI taxonomy): Eukaryota > Viridiplantae > Streptophyta > Magnoliopsida > Asterales > Asteraceae > Rutidosis > Rutidosis leptorrhynchoides. The sequence continues at coordinate 210,823,871 of NC_092340.1, forward strand.
TAATCTTGATTTACATGAAGCCGGACGTCTACGATTAAGTCAACTAAACGAATTAGAAGAATTAAGACATGAAGCATACGAAAATTCGTTAATCTATAAAGAAAGAACGAAGAAATGGCATGATAAAAGAATCAGAAGTTCAAAAGAATTTAAAGAAGGAGACAGAGTTCTTCTTTTCAATTCACGATTCAAGCTATTTCCTGAAAAATTGAAATCAAGATGGTCTGGACCATTCATAGTCAAAAGAGTTTTCCCATACGGAACGATAGAATTAATAAATTCAAATGGGATTGAATTTAAAGTTAATGGTCACAGAGTTAAACATTACATACAGGGTCCGATGGAAGTCGACAACGAAGTTAATCACAATTTCGACACCACAGCTAACTAAGTGTGGGGAGAATCAAGTCTTTAAAGGATAATATGTATTTCTGTTAGAGTTAGATTGTCTGTTTTCGTGTAGTTCTCGAAAATAGAACACGTATGGTCTTTCCCTAGCAGACCCTAAAGAACTAGTCTTCTCCCCCCATTCTGAATTTTTAATTTTTTTTAGGTTTTTACAAAATGAAGACTGCCTGTGAACTAAACCATGGTCTAATGCTACACGCTTTGATCACTAAAAGAAATAATGACATACTACCGAGTGAAATAGTATCAGTAATCAGAGAAAGAATGGACGGAGTTAGAAAAGGATCCAGATGCGAAGATAATAAGTTACAATTTGGTAAAGGAAAATCAAAATCCGCAGCAAAAAGAAGAGCACGACACCTAGAAAGATGTCACAAATGCGGAAAATGGTCACATGGAGGTAAATGTTCAAATAATCAAACCTATTCAAATACCGAATTTGTTACTTTATGCAGAGACGGACCGTTCATATGTTTAGAAGAAAAGACAATGAATGCTCGAGGTTACGCCTATGCAGCCATGGAAAACCAATTAAACCGACTATCTTATGAATATAATAGATCATATAACTAAGAAATCTATTTCACAGGTATGTCTGTACAGTTTTTATTTTTATTTTTATTTTTAACCTTTTGATAATAAACGCTAATTTGTTCGCTAAAAAGTATTAAATTGGTATTGAATAAAATTAGGTTTGGCGACCGAAATTATTGATATCGTTCAAAAATTTATTACATCACTGCGAAATTTAACGTTTATTCTTAAGGTATAAATATCTTTAATCAATCAACCCAAAATATTTCAAAAATTCGTCATGAGTTAAATTAGGTCTTGGAACCGAAATTACTTTACCGAAAAGAGGGGCGCATATTTTTGATAATATTTGATTGATTAAAGTGGGATAAAAAGACAAAAAAAATTTTAAATTTTATTTTTATCATGTTTTTAAAATTAATATTTAAACCTTAAATTAATATTGTAAACTTTATAAAAACAATATATTTAAAATTATAAATATTTGAAAAAATTAATATAAGTTTGGTGTGAATTTATAATATGAATTTTTAAATTAAGTTTGGTGTGAATTTTTAATTTTTAAAATATGAAATTTTAATTTTATGCATTTCAAGTTTTAAGTTTGGTGTGAATTTTTAATTTTTAATATTAATTTTGAATTTTATATTTATGATGTGTGAATTTAAAAACAAAAATTTACTTTATCTCATTAAGTTAAGAATATGATTTTTAAAAATTCGTCGTAAGTTGAAGACTAGGTCTTTGAACCGAAATTGCTTTACCCGAGGGAGGGACGAGAACTTTTATTATCATTATTTTTAATCTTTTTGATTTAAAGTATGCCAAAAACATTAAAAAAAACTCAAAATTCTAAGCTTTTAAAACAATCGCTACAAAAAGACAAATTTTAAAATTTTGTCGAGGGACGGACTAGGGCATCGTCCCGAAACGACCTCGTCTTAAAAAGAAACAAAATTTTTAAAATTTTATTAAATTTTATGTTTTAAAAGTTTAAGGTTTATATAAAAAAAAAAAAAAAAAAAAAAAAAAAAAAAAACAAAAATACCTGGAATTACACCCCCATGCGAGTCGCATGGGGATGGGCAGAAAGCCATGCGACTCGCATGGCCATAAAAAACTGGACAGGATCAAAATCCAGCCGAGTTCTGCTCTTTCTTTCACAAACACACACATATACACGAAAACTCTCCCAAACTCTCTCAATTTTTCACCAATTTTCACCAAATTTCTTGCAAAACTTCACAATAATCATGCCTAGATTCAGTAGTCTCAACCCCTTCAGGAGAAAGGTAAAGATTTCACCCCTAATCTCTTTAAATTCGAATTTTTGTGTTCTTGAGCTAGAAAATTTATATTTTGATTTTGTTAAATTTAGGTGTAATTAGAGCTAAATTGTTGTTATATTATGCATGTATATCCTAGATAGAAGCTATTTAACATGAATTGAAGCTAAAAACTTCAAATTTTTAAGAATCTAGGGTTTGTGTTCTTGAGCAATTTGGGGCTTTTTGATATAAACAGGTTATGGCCGATTTTTGTCATGAATTGTTGCTAAATTAAGTAGTGTAACATGTTTAGGTAGTTAATTGATCCAAACTTTAAGCCTAAACATGTTTTTGAGAATTAAAGTAGACTTTTTAAGTCTAAAAATTCATGAACTTGGATAATTTGATATAAAGGCTATTTGAAACTTGTTTCATTGCTAGTAGTGATTATTTTGGCATATTATTTGAGATAAATGCTTATGAACTTGATGTACATTTTTCGTATATGCTTATTTGACAAAGTGTAGACTTGACAAAAATATGAAAATGAGCACTAGTTTGATTTGAATGCCATGTAACAAGTGTTTAATTGCTATAATGATTATTGTTGACATGTTTAAGAGTTTAAATGTGATAAAACATTGTACACATTTTCGTATGTAAAAGTGTAGAATTGTTATTGTTAAGAAAATGTGTATAAAATGTGTTATGAATTGAACATGTCATCATAATTGTTTCAAGTTATTATTTTGCTAACACTAATGCATATTTGGATGCACAATTTTTGTGTTTAATGTGTTTTACAGAAAGCCGATACTGGAGGTTCAGGAGCATCATCATCCAGGCAACCAGAGCCCGAACCGGAAATGTTTCATGAACAAGAACAGCATATGCAACAAGAAGAAGAAGAACAGGAGGAGCAACATATTCCATATCACGATCAAGATCAGTTATTCATGAATCAGTTTCGTCAATTCGCTCCACATCAAAGGATTCTGAGCTTAGACATTAATGAAGATCAGTTACACCCAAATCTGAGATTTGATCGATGTTGGATAGAGTATCCAGATTATCAAAAGAACATGCACATTCTCTACTTTAAGGTTGTTGAAATGCCAAGGGCAATTGACTGGGTACCTTTGGAAACAGTTAACCTTGCCGAACCGATTCGGGAATTATTGGTGCAAAGGTATGGTAATTCTCAGTTTAACGATTGGATGCGTCTATTTTCCATTCGTAGAACCATATATAGGGAATGGTGTATAGAATTACTTAGTACTATTAAGTTAAACAGTGATGTTAGGAGGATAGATGATAGAAGCTTTATTAGATTTCTGTTAGGTGGACGAATGTACAGAATGTCCATGATAGATTTAGCCAGGGCCTTACAGATTTACACCCCTGCTGAACTTTTGAGCCCCGACTGTAATAGCCTGATTGCCCAAGGAAAAAGGGTAGATAGGGAATTTGATGTTAACGCTGTCTGGAGGCGTATGTCCCACTTTAATGAATTTCACGCCAGTGGAAATCATACATACTTAGATATAGACAGAGCTGAACTCCGGGTGATTCATAGATTCTTAGCAAACACAATTACACAAAGGGGTAGGAATAAGGAGAAATTGACCGTAAACGATTTGTTCTACCTCAAGTGTATTAGAGACCCGAGGAGTTTCGTTAACATTCCCTATTGTGTTGGTTATTATCTCGCTAATGTAGTTTCGGGGATGAAATCGGGGAGTATTATAGGTGGTGGTATTTTCATTACTCTCATTGGAGAGTATTTAGGTGTAGATAAGCACCAAGGGGGTCCAATGAACGAAATAGAGGACGGAGGTGAAACTATAAGTTCAAACCTTTATCACGGTGCAAGGGTATTATTGATGAGACGTGGTCGGGTATATCGATACGAGGGACCTCAGCGATAGGTAGAGAGAGGTTCGGATGATGAGATGGAGGAAGCGAACAACATTATAGGAGTTGTTCGGGAGACTGCTCTTGATTTAGGCATTCGTATGGAGGATGAATACATGACGAACTATGATAGGCATATGCAGTACGAGGCATGGCAACGCCGGAATGACTACGAGCATTCCCGGCAACGAGAGCATGGCCGATGGGATTATCATCAGCGCCAAATTATAAGCCAGTTGCAGCCTGGCGAGATGTATTATCCGACCCGACCCGCATACTATCCCGCACATCAGCCAGAGATGAGACCACCCTATGATTCATATGATTATGACGCAGCATACCAGTACACCTATAATCAGCCATGGAACCCGGACGCGAACATGAATTGGGATCCATATCCTAATTTTCCTCCTAACCCACCTCCTGATCAGTAGAGATAAGTTGGTAATTTTTATTTTTATTATTTTAAACACTTAACATTTTATTACGTTTATGTAATGTTTGATATTCTTATTATTATTGTGTACTAATATTTTTCTTATAGTTTGAAAGTGGGATGCCAAAGTTCCATTTCAAATTACATGTATGATTATATTTGTATTGTATGTATTCTATTTTATGCACAAAACAGGGTTAAACAACGCGTTTTCAAAGACTGGCATTAAGTTCAGCAAAAACAAGTAATTTTGACGACAATGATGCAAAATATATGTGAAATAACAACAAGACGGAATGAACAAATGACGTGCACCATTTATCATTCAGCAAACAAACGCCAATATATTTGGAAACTTTGGTAAAAATTTAATCATTTTCACACAAATCACCCTCAATAATTTAAATTGTTACTGATTTCTTGCAAATGAGGGCATTGCAAGATCTTAAGTGTGGGAAGGGGTTAAATTCTTTCGGATTTTAAAATTTTTATATTAAACACTTGGTTACCATTAAAAATACTAGTAAATCAGTAGTTGTATTAGAATCTAGTGCTCTCTGATAAAAAAGAACAGCCCTAGTCTTATATACTGACTACCCAATTCTAATAAAATTTTTCAAAATTTTCAATTAAATGAATTCAAAATCATGTTTATACATATTTATGAACGATAAAACTAGGTTTTAACACCGAAATTATTGTTACCTCGGAAAGGACATAAATTGAGAAACAAACTAAAATGTTAAAATTCATTTAAAATGGAATAGAGGACGATAAAAAGGAAAATAAAAGCCAAGTGTGGGAAAATTTACCAAGTTATCTTAAACATATGTCACATATATCTGTAACAAATAACTGAAAATACTTTTGTTTTGGACTAAACTAAACTGTTTTACCCGATGAAAGAAAAGAAGAGATGGATCTACATGATGAATCAATTCCATCATTAAAAGGAAGTAAAGTCTTCCGAAAAAGACACGCGCTTCTTGATTTAGGTCATGAAGTTGTCGTCCAGACCAGCTGTAGGTTGACGAAAAATCTAGAAAAGTCATCACTAAAATCAGCAGGAAATCCACGGACCTCAGCATTAAACAGGGTCGCCAAGTGGTCAGATTTATCCTAACCATGAGAAGGATTTATCTCGTACAATGGGGAGGCACCATGCAAATTAGCTGGATAAGACTAATGAATCAGATTCCCGGAAAGGATAATCTCCTTAAAGATTAAAAATCAGCTTTTAAGACTGATATTACTCAATCCTAGAGATTGACCTTAAAGATTGAGAATTACAAACTCATGGAATTCGATGATATCTAAGCTCGAGTTTAAAACGAGAAAATATTTTGATCAAAATTATAAACCGATTTGTTTTCTAAAAACCCTATTTTCAATGCGTTCATTACCATTGAACGTAAAATCCTAGGAATTCACCTGGAATTCATTAGGTTACCTGAACTAAATCGGGTGTCAACCGTAAGAACGGTGGTTGCATAACATGGTCAAAGACAGGACCTTGTGCCAGACCGACAAATTATAAGGGTGAGCTTTACTATTGCTCCTACCAAGGATAGTAATTGCGTCCGACACGTTATAGACCATAATCAAAAACATGTCACGGGACATTGCCTTAACAGTTGCTTGTTCAACGCTTTCCTTTACAACCGGACGGTAGTTTACCGAAAGGTAATATACGGAACAAGTAAACTGGACGTGTTGCTTTCCAAATACAAGGTTAGCAAGTGGGTGACACAAAACCGCAAGTTTTGAGCTAAAATTTTCAAATCTGAAACCCACCAAACCCACAAAAATATTTTGCAAACACCGGTAAAGGGTTATTCCGGAAAACTTATCTAGGGTAAAAACTAGATTTCGAAAGATCAAATGTTTTCATAAAGATCCAATTTCCTTAATGGATCTAAATTTTCATAGTCATGTGGGACTGTAAACCATATCGTTACTACCATTGTTTATACCGCCGTATAGAAATCACTGATGTACAAAGTGTGAAGAATAAAGAAGTGATTCTAGTATTTCAAGACGATATTGCTTGAGGACAAGCAACGCTCAAGTGTGGGAATATTTGATAATGCTAAAAACGAACATATATTTCATAGCATTATTCCTCAAGAAAGACAAGCTTTTAGTTGCAATTGTTCTATTTACAAGCGATATTCGTTTAAATTTAAAAAAGAGAAGATAAAAGGCAGATTCGACAAATTGAAGACAAAAAGGTCCAAAGAGCTAAAAAGTACAAGATACAACTAAAAAAGGTTCAAAATATTGATGAGGAACGTCTCAAAATGACAAGAGTACAAGTTGCGGAACGCAAAGTACGCGATTTAAAATAATACGCGAGAACGTCCGAAAATCCGGAACCGGGACCTGAGCCAAGAAGAAACGCCCGACGCAATGGACCAAAAATATCTAGTCTACTATGCACAAGAATATAATATAATATATATATAATTATATATAATTATATATTATATATATTATTATTATTATATTACGTCGGCAAGAAGAAAACAAAGTAGTTGGCTGAATCCAGGGTGGCCATGCGACTCGCATGGCCAGAAGCACAAATCCATGCGAGTCGCATGGTGTGAGATTGCTGGTCAGGTCCTATATAAAGCCAGTTTTGTGCCGAGTTTTAGACATCCTTTTTCTCTTCCTCTTCAACGTAAATATATTTATATTTATAATTTATATTTTAATTTTAATTATAATTCTAATGATAAGGGTATGTTAGCGAATGTTGTAAGGGTGTAAGTCGAAATTCTGTCCGTGTAACGCTACGCTATTGTTAATCATTGTAAGTTATGTTCAACCTTTTTATATTAATGTCTCGTAGCTAAGTTATTATTATGCTTATTTAAAACGAAGTAATCATGATGTTGGGCTAATTACTAAAATTGGGTAATTGGGCTTTGTACCATAATTGGGGTTTGGACAAAAGAACGACACTTGTGGAAACTAGACTATGGGCTATTAATGGGCTTTATATTTGTTTAACTAAATGAAAGTTTGTTAATGTTAATATAAAGATTTACAATTGGGCGTCCCTATAAATTACCATATACACTCGATCGGACACGATGGGCGGGGTATTTATATGTACGAATAATCGTTCATTTAACCGGACACGGGAATGGATTAATAGCCACTAGAATAATCAAAACAGGGGTGAAATTACATTCAAGGGTAATTGGTGTAATTGTTAACAAAGTAATAAAACCTTGGTTTACACGCAGTCGATAACCTGGTGTATTCATTAAACAAAGTATTAAAACCTTGTTACAATTCGAATCCCCAATTAGTTGGAATATTTATCTTCGGGTATAATAATAATTTGACAAGGACACTTGCAATTTATATTTATGACTGATGGACTGTTATGGACAAAAACCAGACGGACATATTGAATAATCCAGGACAAAGGACAATTAACCCATGGGCATAAAACTAAAATCAACACGTCAAACATCATGATTACGGAAGTTTAAATAAGCATAATTCCTTTATTTTATATTTAATTGCACTTCTAATTATCGCACTTTTATTTATTGTTATTTTATTTTATCGCACTTTTAATTATTGTACTTTTTAATTATCGCAAGTTTATTTTATCGTACTTTTATTATTCGCAATTTCATTATCATTATTTACTTTACGCTTTAGTTTAAGTCTTGTATTTATTTTATATTTTACATTAGGTTTTAACTGCGACTAAAGTTTTAAAATCGACAAACCGGTCATTAAACGGTAAAAACCCCCCTTTATAATAATAATATTACCTATATATATATTTGTATTTTTATAAAAGTAAACTAATATAGCGTTGAGCTTTGTTTAAAGATTTCCCTGTGGAACGAACCGGACTTACTAAAAACTACACTACTGTACGATTAGGTACACTGCCTATAAGTGTTGTAGCAAGGTTTAAGTATATCCATTCTATAAATAAATAAATATCTTGTGTAAAATTGTATCGTATTTAATAGTTTTTCCTAGTAAAATATAAGCTATTTTATATACACCTCGTTGCACATCACATACGCATGTCACAATCATTAACATTTATCAAAATCATATTATCATATCATCATCCATATATGATCAATATCATCTCATTGTCATCACGATTATCATCTTACACGTATCATTTTTATAACATAATCATTATCTTCATCCTAACATCATAATCAACACACGAGCAACATAATCCTTCATCATCCGTTATCATCGCATCACTTAACATCATTCATCATCATTCTATACATCATTACCGAATACTAATATTGTAGTGACCCGAACTTTTCCATGTTTATATATATTAATTGAGATTGATGTTTACATGATTAAATGTTTCCAACATGTTAAGCAATCAAACTTGTTAAGACTTGATTAATTGAAATATGTTTCATATAGACAATTGACCACCCAAGTTGACCGGTGATTCACGAACGTTAAAACTTGTAAAAAAAACTATATGATGACATATATATGGTTATATATATAGTTAACATGATATTATGATAAGTAAACATATCATTAATTATATTAACAATGAACTACATATGTAAAAACAAGACTACTAACTTAATGATTTTGAAACGAGACATATATGTAACGTTTATCGTTGTAACGACATTTAATGTATATATATCATATTAAGAGATATTCGTACATCATAATATCATGATAATATAATAATTTAAAATATCTTTTGTTATTATAAACATTGGGTTAACAACATTTAACAAGATCGTTAACCTAAAGGTTTCAAAACAACACTTACATGTAACGACTAACGATGACTTAACGACTCAGTTAAAATGTATATACATGTAGTGTTTTAATATGTATTTATACACTTTTGAAAGACTTCAATACACTTATCAAAATACTTCTACTTAACAAAAATGCTTACAATTACATTCTCGTTCAGTTTCATCAACAATTCTACTCGTATGCACCCGTATTCGTACTCGTACAATACACAGCTTTTAGATGTATGTACTATTGGTATATACACTCCAATGATCAGCTCTTAGCAGCCCATGTGAGTCACCTAACACATGTGGGAACCATCATTTGGCAACTAGCATGAAATATCTCATAAGATTACAAAAATATGAGTAATCATTCATGACTTATTTACATGAAAACAAAATTACATATCCTTTATATCTAATCCATACACCAACGACCAAAAACACCTACAAACACTTTCATTCTTCAATTTTCTTCATCTAATTGAACTCTCTCAAGTTCTATCTTCAAGTTCTAAGTGTTCTTCATAAATTCCAAAAGTTCTAGTTTCATAAAATCAAGAATACTTTCAAGTTTGCTAGCTCACTTCCAATCTTGTAAGGTGATCATCCAACCTCAAGAAATCTTTGTTTCTTACAGTAGGTTATCATTCTAATACAAGGTAATAATCATATTCAAACTTTGGTTCAATTTCTATAACTATAACAATCTTATTTCAAGTGATGATCTTACTTGAACTTGTTTTCGTGTCATGATTTTGCTTCAAGAACTTTGAGCCATCCAAGGATCCATTGAAGCTAGATCCATTTTTCTCTTTTCCAGTAGGTTCATCCAAGGAAATTAAGGTAGTAATGATGTTCATAACATCATTCGATTCATACATATAAAGCTATCTTATTCGAAGGTTTAAACTTATAATCACTAGAACATAGTTTAGTTAATTCTAAACTTGTTCGCAAACAAAAGTTAATCCTTCTAACTTGACTTTTAAAATCAACTAAACACATGTTCTATATCTATATGATATGCTAACTTAATGATTTAAAACCTGGAAACACGAAAAACACCGTAAAACCGGATTTACGCCGTCGTAGTAACACCGCGGGCTGTTTTGGGTTAGTTAATTAAAAACTATGATAAACTTTGATTTAAAAGTTGTTATTCTGAGAAAATGATTTTTATTATGAACATGAAACTATATCCAAAAATTATGGTTAAACTCAAAGTGGAAGTATGTTTTCTAAAATGGTCATCTAGACGTCGTTCTTTCGACTGAAATGACTACCTTTACAAAAACGACTTGTAACTTATTTTTCCGACTAGAAACCTATACTTTTTTTGTTTAGATTCATAAAATAGAGTTCAATATGAAACCATAGCAATTTGATTCACTCAAAACGGATTTAAAATGAAGAAGTTATGGGTAAAACAAGATTGGATAATTTTTCTCATTTTAGCTACGTGAAAATTGGTAACAAATCTATTCCAACCATAACTTAATCAACTTGTATTATATATTATGTAATCTTGAGATACCATAGACACGTATACAATGTTTCGACCTATCATGTCGACACATCTATATATATTTCGGAACAACCATAGACACTCTATATGTGAATGTTGGAGTTAGCTATACAGGGTTGAGGTTGATTCCAAAATATATATAGTTTGAGTTGTGATCAATACTGAGATACGTATACACTGGGTCGTGGATTGATTCAAGATAATATTTATCGATTTATTTCTGTACATCTAACTGTGGACAACTAGTTGTAGGTTACTAACGAGGACAGCTGACTTAATAAACTTAAAACATCAAAATATATTAAAAGTGTTGTAAATATATTTTGAACATACTTTGATATATATGTATATATTGTTATAGGTTCGTGAATCAACCAGTGGCCAAGTCTTACTTCCCGACGAAGTAAAAATCTGTGAAAGTGAGTTATAGTCCCACTTTTAAAATCTAATATTTTTGGGATGAGAATACATGCAGGTTTTATAAATGATTTACAAAATAGACACAAGTACGTGAAACTACATTCTATGGTTGAATTATCGAAATCGAATATGCCCCTTTTTATTAAGTCTGGTAATCTAAGAATTAGGGAACAGACACCCTAATTGACGCGAATCCTAAAGATAGATCTATTGGGCCTAACAAACCCCATCCAAAGTACCGGATGCTTTAGTACTTCGAAATTTATATCATATCCGAAGGGTGTCCCGGAATGATGGGGATATTCTTATATATGCATCTTGTTATTGTCGGTTACCAGGTGTTCACCATATGAATGATTTTTATCTCTATGTATGGGATGTGTATTGAAATATGAAATCTTGTGGTCTATTGTTACGATTTGATATATATAGGTTAAACCTATAACTCACCAACATTTTTGTTGACGTTTTAAGCATGTTTATTCTCAGGTGATTATTAAGAGCTTCCGCTGTCGCATACTTAAATAAGGACAAGATTTGGAGTCCATGCTTGTATGATATTGTGTAAAAACTGCATTCAAGAAACTTATTTTGTTGTAACATATTTGTATTGTAAACCATTATGTAATGGTCGTGTGTAAACAGGATATTTTAGATTATCATTATTTGATAATCTACGTAAAGCTTTTTAAACCTTTATTGATGAAATAAAGGTTATGGTTTGTTTTAAAATGAATGCAGTCTTTGAAAAACGTCTCATATAGAGGTCAAAACCTCGCAACGAAATCAATTAATATGGAACGTTTTTAATCAATAAGAACGGGACATTTCAGTTGGTATCCGAGCGTTGGTCTTAGAGAACCAGAAAATTTGAATTAGTGTGTCTTATCGAGTTTGTTAGGATGCATTAGTGAGTCTGGACTTCGACCGTGTTTTCTTTAAAAATGATTGCTTAACATTTTTGTTGGAAACTATATATTTTTAACATATGAATATTATGTGATATATTAATCTCTTAACGTGTTTGATATTATGTGATAGATGTCTACCTCTAGAACAAGTCCCATTGACTCACCTAATAATAATGAAGAGTCAAATGTAAATTGGAATGATTTGTGGACTGATTCACAAGTTCCCGAAGAGGAACCGGAAGAAGAGTCGGAACCGGAAGAAGAATCGGAACCGGAAGAAGATGAAGGTATTTCATATGCCCGAGAGACATATTAAATTAACGTGGCTAACGTGTTATGATCCAAGTCGGGTCATACCCAATAACAAACTTACCAACACCTTATATGTATTTAATCTTAACGATTGGGTCGTTAAATAAATACGCGACACTTGGATTTAGAAAATCGGGTTTCTAAAATATTATCACTTAAGATAAATTATTTGGATAATTTATATATATATAATTGTTTATAGGTTTAAATGATTATGTTGTGTTATATTTTATAAAAAGTTTTATAAAATGTATAAGTAACAAAATAATACATAAGTTTATAAATAAGTTATAAACTTTTATAAACTTACAAGATTATTATTAAACAAGTAGTGTGGCAGAATTTTAGTCTCCAAGACATGCCCCATGCTCCTTGATTGTTACTTTTGATACAACACAATTCCAAGGGACATGCTTGACTCAATGACCAACATATTCTCACAAGTATTCAAGGGAATAAAAACACACACTTGACTAGAGAATAAGGGAGTGATTTTGAGAGAAAAAGGCTGTTAAAAAACTGCATGCTGTTCGTGATCTTTGGGCAGCAAAGAGGCAGTTTTAACTTGTTTTTTTAAGTGATTAAGTGTTCAAGTTAAATCCTAACCATTGTACTAGGTGTTGGTTATATGTTTGGGGTATTACCTCTTGAGGTCTCATTGTTTTGAGGCTCCATTTAACATCATATTTGAAGCTTACTGCTGCTGATTTTCCAGCAAGTTTAAGAAGGTTTCAAGCTTGTGTTTAAGGTGTTTAAGGGTCCTAAACATTAGCAAGCTCAAGGGTGTTGTTGGTGAATCAAAGGCTAGGGTTTTGCTTACTTGAAGGTTCAAGTTAGGAGCTTATTTCTTCATCTACATCATCTTCTTCATCCTTGTTCTTCACCTCCTTTTGGAGTAGGTACAACATCTTACTAGCTATATTTTACATTTTAGTGTATTATTCAAGACTAGATCTTTTATGGAATTCATATTTAAAAGGCTTAAACTATACATGCATAAACTTTAAATTGCTTCCGCTTTATGTATACATATACACGAATTTACATACACTTAAAATGGGTTTTGTGACTTTGTTTATGTAATGAATTCCATCAATGGTATCTAGAGCCAAAGTCTTGTTAATATGCTTCTTGTTTTTGGCTAGTAAACTCACTTTCTTTACAATCTACCAACATGCATGAAAGTAGAATGTAAAAAAATATTGAGTTTTGGTGGGGTGTAAGGTGATGGCCGAATTATTGGGTCCCAAAAATGGGTTTGGGATTTCAAGTTTGGCCATGTTTGTTGTTATGTTGTTGTTCACAATCGAGCCTAGACCGTGTGGTTGAATGTTTGGATGATTTGGTTGTTATTCATGATTTGTAATATTCATTCATATGGTTGTAATTATTTTGTAAATTTGGTTTGTAAAAGTTGTATTTGATCTTGTAATTTTGTATGTAATTTGTTCTATTTTGGTTTGTAAATAGAATAGGTTGTTATTTCATTTTCTAGAAAAATTGTATTAGGATATGATTTTGTAAAATGAAAGCGAAGATTCATGAAGAAAATTCAAGATGAAGCTTATGAAGTTACAAGTTTAAGTGGGAGGTTTTGGTAAAAATCTCTTACTTTGGTTAACCCTCTTAGGTGACATTTGTTTTTTGGCTAAACAAATGTCCACCAAAATGGCTCTTGATTGTGAACACTTTGTTATGCATGTTTGTGTATGTTTGTATGTTTGGTTGCTACAAGATCATCACATGTTATGAACTTGCATGATAAATTATAATTGGTTATAATAAAACATAACAAAATGACACTAATAATTGGTTATTAGACTTAAGTAAAATGGTTTATTTAAAAGGTACATGAAAATGGGTTTTTCATAAACATACTACACACCAAATGCATGTTGGTGTATAGCACTTTGTTTTCTAAACTAGAATGTAGAAAACCTAAAATCCCTTAACTAAAACAAGGTAAACAAGTTAAACGCCATCCTTTTGTGGAAACACTTAGACATATTAGGAATCTCTTGATGGGATAAAGGTCACCTAACCGTCATGAGTGAACTAACATGAATAAGGTACACTTTGCATACATGTGGGATAAAGGTCACCTAACCACTTGCATGTTAAGTTTACATGTCTACACAAGTAGGACAACTTGATTTGGGAATCATGAACTTAGGGTCACCGAAGCATGAGGAACAAATAGGCGTTGATGGGATTAATATGCCATGCAAAAGGATTGCATGATCCCATAAATTAGAAGTTGCAAAAGGATTGCAATTGTCATTACGACTACCTAGCTAAATCAAATGACGGGATAAAGGTCACCTAACCGAAATTTGATTTACCGTTGGATTCTAACATTTAATAAAACAAATTAAAGGGTATTGTCTATTAAATCTAAATCAATACTTAAATGAACTTTGTTGAATTTTGTAGATGGCCGCAAATAACAACAACAACATGAACAATGCACCACTTAACTTTAACAACCTATCGTTACGGTCTCTCCTCGAGAAAGACAAACTCAACCATACAAATTTTATGGATTGGTTCCGCAATCTTCGGATTGTCCTCAAACAAGAGGATAAAATGTATGTGCTTGAGGACCCCATTCCCGATCAACCAGATGAGAGTGATGTGGAGGCAATGGCCTCTTACGATAAGTATTGCCACGACTCCCTTCAAGTCTCATGCTTAATGCTTGGGACTATGATACCCGAACTCCAAAAGGATTTCGAGCATCATAGCGCATACGACATGATAACACAATTGAAGGAGATGTTTCTCCAACAAGCACGTGTTGAGCGTTTCGAAACGGTTCGGGCGCTTCATGCTTGTCGTATGGACGATACCCAATCGGTTTCATCTTATGTACTTAAGATGAAGAGCCTTATCGATCGTGCTAACCGTCTTAACCTTAACATATCTAATGAGTTAGCCACCGATCTTATCCTTAACTCCCTATCAAAGAGGTTTGATCAATTTGTAATTAATTACAACATGAATGGGATGGATAAGAGCATAGGTGAGCTTCATGGTATGCTTAGGACGGCGGAAACTAGCATGGGTAAAAGGACTTTACCCGTGTTAGCAATCGATCAAGGTGGGTCTAAAGGTAACACCTCTAAGCCAAAGGTGACTAAGAGAAAAGGACCCGCCCATCAAGGCAAAGGGAAGGGGAAGATGGTTACCCCAACCATCAACAAGGCAAAGAAGCAAAAGGTAGCCGAGAAGGCAAACCCCAAGGAAGACCCATGTTTCGGTTGCGGTGAGATGGGTCATTGGAAACGAAACTGTCCGGTCTATCTTAAAGAGTTGAAGGACAAGAGGGATGCAGGGCAAACCTCAGGTAATATATACATGGTATATATAGAGCTTAGTATTACTTCTTCTAATACATGGGTATTAGACACGGGATGTGGAACTCATATTTGCAATACTTTGCAGGGGTTCAAAAGAAGTGATCATAAAGCGGGAACATCAAGTCTCTATATGGGCAATGGTGCAAAGGTGCATGTTAAAGCTCAAGGAGAATTTGTTTTGAAGCTTCCAAGTGGATTGAAGCTTATTTTAGAAAATGTTTTGTATGCACCGGATTTATGTCGAAACATTATTTCTATTTCTCGCTTAAGACAATGTGGTTTCAATGTTAATTTTATTGATGATGATATCCATTTTTCTAAAGATAATGTATTCTATTTCAAGGCTTCGCCTTCAAATGGAATTTATGAATTGGTTCATGATGACGCATCATCGAGCTCTATATACCATACTAGCACCAAGAAACTCAAAAGGGATTTGAGTGATTCCTATTTATGGCATTGTCGCCTTGGACATATAAACAAGAACCGAATGCATACACTTCAAAAGAATGGACTTTTGAAATCAAATGAAATGGATTCGTTTGATGTATGTGAATCTTGTTTACAAGGCAAGATGACTAAAGCACCTTTCAAAGGGACTTATGAAAGGGCTAAAGATTTATTGGGATTAATACATTCGGATGTATGTGGACCCTTTAAACCCATGACTAGGAATGGTGAAAGATACTTTGTTACTTTCATTGATGACTTTAGTCGTTTCGGATATGTCTACTTATTAAGACACAAGGACGAAACGTTTGAAGCATTCAAAGAATATCAAAACGAAGTACAAAATCAACTCAATAAGACAATTAAGGTACTACGTACCGATAGAGGAGGTGAATACCTAAGCGATGCTTTCCAAGATCATCTTAGGAGTTGTGGGATTATCTCGCAACTTACTCCACCCGGAACACCCCAACTTAATGGAGTTTCCGAAAGGAGGAACCGAACCCTAATGGATATGGTTCGATCTATGATGGCTAGAAGCTCGTTACCTCTATCATTTTGGGGTTATTGTCTAAGCTCCGCGGCTCGTATTTTGAATATGGCCCCAACCAAGAAAGTGGAACGAACTCCTCATGAGATGTGGTTTGGAAAACCTCCTTCTCTTTCATACTTGAAAGTATGGGGATGTGAAGCTTATCCTAAGCGTTATGTAGCAAATAAGCTACATGCTCGATCTACAAAGTGTATCTTCATAGGATATCCCAAAGATGACATGGGATATTACTTCTATGATCCATCCGAGCAAACGGTATTTGTTGCTCGGAAAGCGGAATTCCTTGAAACCAAGTTCCTTATGGAAGGTGATGGTGAAAGGAAAATAGATCTTGTAGAGGTACAAGATCAAGCCGATGATACACAATTGGTTGACACTAGCACTCAACATGAGGATGTTAAAAATGATCAAGTAGATGATCAAGGTACACAAGACGTTCGAAGATCTAGTAGGATTAGTAATCCTCCTGAGAGATATGGTTTTCTCGTGGATGGTTGCTATACGGTTGATTTGGATGAACCGGTAAACTACAAAGATGCTTTATCAAGGATTGATAAAGATAAATGGCAGGAAGCCATGAACGCCGAGATGCAATCCATGTATGACAACCAAGTTTGGGAACTTGTTGAGCAACCTCCTAGCTCTAAGCTAGTTGATTGCAAGTGGATTTTCAAAATGAAAACCGACATACATGGAAACTTGGATACATACAAAGCTAGACTTGTAGCAAAGGGTTTCACTCAAACTCAAGGGGTTGACTATGATGAAACTTTCTCGCCTGTGGCAATGCTAAAGTCTATTAGGATATTATTTGCCATCGCTGCTCATTATGATTACGAAATTTGGCAAATGGATGTCAAAACTGCTTTCCTAAATGGATATCTTGAGGAAGATGTCTATATGGTACAGCCCGAAGGTTTTGTCGATCCGAAAAATCCTAAAAAGGTATGCAAGTTAAAGAAATCGATCTACGGATTGAAACAAGCATCTAGAATGTGGAATCATCGTTTTAATGAAGAGGCAAAGAAATTTGGCTTCATTAAAAATGGTGATGAAGCTTGTGTATACAAGAAGGCTAGTGGGAGCTCTATAATGTTCCTTGTGCTATATGTGGATGATATATTATTATTTGGGAATGATATAACCACAATGCAAGAAGTCAAAACTTGGCTAAAGAGTTGCTTCTCCATTAAGGATCTTGGAGAAGCACAATACATATTGGGGATTGGAATCTATAGGAATAGATCCAAGAGATTGATAGGTTTAAGCCAAAGTACATACATTGATAAAGTCTTGAAAAGGTTCAAGATGGAAAACTCTAAGAAAGGTTTGGTACCTATTCAAAAGGGAACCATTCTCAGTTCATCTCAGTGTCCTACCACGAAAGATGAACAAGAGAGAATGAAGAAAGTCCCATACGCATCTGCTATTGGGTCTATCATGTATGCAATGATATGTACTAGACCGGATGTGTCATGCGCTCTAAGCTTGACAAGTAGATACCAGAATAACCCAGGAAATAGTCATTGGACTGCGGTTAAATGTATATTGAAATACCTTAGAAGGACTAAGGATATGTTTCTTATATATGGGTCTGGTGAGGAGGAACTCGTTGTAAAAGGTTACGTGGACGCGAGTTTCCAAACTGATCGAGATGACTCCCGATCACAATCCGGTTATGTATTCATGTTAAATGGTGGTGCGGTCTCTTGGAAGAGTGCGAAACAGGAAGTTGTTGCGTTATCCACTACAGAGTCGGAGTACATTGCCGCCTCATTGGCAGCTCAGGAAGCTGCATGGATGAAGAAATTCATCGACGACTTAGGAGTGGTCCCTTCCATTCAGGACCCTCTTGAGATCTTTTGTGACAACGAGGGTGCGATTGCTCAAATCAAGGAACCTCGTGCTCATCAAAAGACCCGTCACATTGAGCGGAGATTCAACTACATTAGGGATGAGGTTGAAAAAGGAAAGATATGTATTCACAAAGTTCACACAGATCAAAATGTTGCGGATCCTCTCACGAAGCTCTTACATGGGCCAAAACATGAGGGACATGTTTGTGCATTAGGGCTTCGATATTCTAGTGATTGGATTTGATCTATTTATGTATTGTACCGGAACGAAATTATTCAAACTCATTAATATAACTGTGGTGTTAATTTATTTGAGTTATGTTCCTATTTTGCATATTTCATCCATGAATTAGCAATTATTCAAAATTTCCGTAGTCGATCACATTTGTGGGAACAAGTGTGAGGTTTAGACTATTATGAACTTGGATTGGTATACATTCATAGGTTGAATGTGCGGCAAGGCTGCAACCAAGGTTCATAGATATTTGTGGGAAACAAATATTGGAAGACCCGCTCTCAAGAATTACTGTATAGAGCCTTTGTGGTTGATCACATGTAACCTTGAGTAAAGGCGAATATCATTGTATCCTCTGACCTGAGATACATATTGGGTTCGGATATTCACCAAGTACTGTGCCTTGATTCTTTCCTTCGCTATTCTGAAACATGGTAGTACATAAAGAAGAACTCAGGTATATTACAAAGTGTATATCTAGGACGTATGTAGTCAAGATGGAATTTGTCCCTCTTATTCGTTGAGAGTCAGATGTCTAAGGCCTGATAAAGTTAAATCTATAAGAGAGTGGTCACTCTGTATCTCTTGGATTTGACATGACATCTAGGACGAAAGGATATAATGAAAGATTCACCTAATCATATTCGAGATGGGAACTCGAAAGGGATGATGTTATTGAATGGCACAAAGTCATAACATATTAGGGGTGATGGACGGTGTGTTAGGCTGTATCCATCACTTGCATTAATTTCTTATGTTTCTCGTGCAAGTGGGAGATTGAAGGTATTTCATATGCCCGAGAGACATATTAAATTAACGTGGCTAACGTGTTATGATCCAAGTCGGGTCATACCCAATAACAAACTTACCAACACCTTATATGTATTTAATCTTAACGATTGGGTCGTTAAATAAATACGCGACACTTGGATTTAGAAAATCGGGTTTCTAAAATATTATCACTTAAGATAAATTATTTGGATAATTTATATATATATAATTGTTTATAGGTTTAAATGATTATGTTGTGTTATATTTTATAAAAAGTTTTATAAAATGTATAAGTAACAAAATAATACATAAGTTTATAAATAAGTTATAAACTTTTATAAACTTACAAGATTATTATTAAACAAGTAGTGTGGCAGAATTTTAGTCTCCAAGACATGCCCCATGCTCCTTGATTGTTACTTTTGATACAACACAATTCCAAGGGACATGCTTGACTCAATGACCAACATATTCTCACAAGTATTCAAGGGAATAAAAACACACACTTGACTAGAGAATAAGGGAGTGATTTTGAGAGAAAAAGGCTGTTAAAAAACTGCCTGCTGTTCGTGATCTTTGGGCAGCAAAGAGGCAGTTTTAACTTGTTTTTTTAAGTGATTAAGTGTTCAAGTTAAATCCTAACCATTGTACTAGGTGTTGGTTATATGTTTGGGGTATTACCTCTTGAGGTCTCATTGTTTTGAGGCTCCATTTAACATCATATTTGAAGCTTACTGCTGCTGATTTTCCAGCAAGTTTAAGAAGGTTTCAAGCTTGTGTTTAAGGTGTTTAAGGGTCCTAAACATTAGCAAGCTCAAGGGTGTTGTTGGTGAATCAAAGGCTAGGGTTTTGCTTACTTGAAGGTTCAAGTTAGGAGCTTATTTCTTCATCTACATCATCTTCTTCATCCTTGTTCTTCACCTCCTTTTGGAGTAGGTACAACATCTTACTAGCTCTATTTTACATTTTAGTGTATTATTCAAGACTAGATCTTTTATGGAATTCATATTTAAAAGGCTTAAACTATACATGCATAAACTTTAAATTGCTTCCGCTTTATGTATACATATACACGAATTTACATACACTTAAAATGGGTTTTGTGACTTTGTTTATGTAATGAATTCCATCAGAAGAATCGGAACCGGATGAAGAAATAGAACCGGTGGGGGAAATAATAAAACGGTTAAGTAAAACAAAATCCTCAACCAACCGACCAAAGTTAATTATGGTCAATGGTGTTTCCGCCAAGGAAGCAAAATATTGGGAGGATTACCAATTCTCCGATGAATCGGATTCCGACGAGAATTCCGATGATGTTATAGAAATTACCCCAACTGAATTTAAAAAGGCAAAAGAAAATAATAAGGGAAAGGGCATAAAAATAGAGAAATCTAATTCCAACCCCGATGAACTTTATATGTATCGTCAACCCCCGAAGTCCTTAAGTTGTAACAATGACCCGGGAACCTCTAAACCACCAGGTTTTTCTAAACCAATGTGGACAACGACGGTTCGTACTAGGGGAACATCATATATCCCTAGAAACTTGGCAAAACGAACCAAAACCGAAGAAGAAGAAACGAGCGAGTCGGAATAAGATAGTTGTATTCGTGTGGTGTAATATATGGAATATAGTGTTCTTATGCTTTATGATATATGTAAAAATTGCTTGTATTAATAAGTATTTTTTTTTTTATGAATCTAACTCTTGTCTATTTTACAGTTTAAAAATACAAAATGGATAGACAACCCAATATTTTAAGAGACCTACCTGGAGACATGATTGATGAAATCTTGTCTAGAGTCGGCCAGAATTCTTCGGCACAACTATTTAAGGCGAGATCAGTTTGTAAGACATTCGAAGAACGTTCCAAGAATGTCTTGGTTTATAAGAGACTTTCGTTTGAAAGATGGGGGATATCACATTGGGAAACCCATAAGTTACGATGTGTTTACTTTGACGCATATATTGCGGGGAACCCAAATGCTATTTTACGCAACGGGTTAAGAAATTATTTTGACTCAATATATCCGAATATTGGACTTCGTGATTTAGAAAAAGCGGCTAACATGCAACATAAAGAAGCATGTTATGCTTACGGATTAGTAATGTTCGCTTCTCACCAAAGTGAGAACAAGAACATCGGGCTACAACTATTAAACAAAACGTTTCCACAAGTGACGGAGTCGGTAATTGGGGTAAGAAATGAGGTTTTTAGATTATTACGGGACTGTTGGACATTACGTAACCCTCGTCCCTTTGATGACGTTACAACACGCTGTCTTATCAACGGCCATAACGGTTATGTTGCACAAGACCAAGGATGGGAAGTAGTCCTAGTAAAACCAGAATGCATGACTTGTTTCTGGACGTATGAATTACGTGTATTTATTGCCTTTGCTGAACGACTTGTGTACTAGCTAGAATTGTCTTCACAACTATCTTGTATCAAAGTTATTGTGTGCTATATTTCATGCTTTATGTAAAATAAGCGGTATTGTAAGTTTGTAAAATATTGTATAAAAGTTTGAACGCGAAATATTATTATAATCAGTTTTTCGTATAGAATTGTAGTAGTTGAATTGTATATTAGCTACTAAGTATGAACTTAACGGGTAGGTACTACCCGAATTTAAACTTATAAAACGCTAATATGAAGAAAAAGCTTTTATAAATGAGTTCATATTATGCTACGAAATACTATTAACTACTCTTAATATTCTGTATGATTAACTTGTTCCATTTAACTATTTTGAAGGAAATGGCACCGACTACTCGACACACCGTGAATATGAATGAAGAGGAATTCCGTACTTTTCTAGCTTCAAACATAGCCGCAGTACAGGCTGCGCTACATACCAACAATAACCTTGGATCTAGCAGTACAGGAAATCGTGTAGGATGCACCTACAAAGAATTCACTGCCTGCAAACCTTTGGAATTTGATGGAACCGAAGGACCGATCGGATTGAAACGGTGGACCGAGAAGGTTGAATCGGTGTTTGCCATAAGTAAGTGTACTGAAGAGGACAAAGTGAAGTACGCTACGCATACCTTCACAGGTTCTGCGTTAACATGGTGGAATACCTATCTAGAGCAAGTGGGACAAGATGATGCGTACGCACTACCGTGGTCAGCATTCAAGCACTTGATGAACGAGAAGTACCGTCCCAGAACCGAGGTCAATAAGCTCAAGACAGAACTTAGAGGGTTACGAACCCAAGAATTTAATATTACCACGTACGAAAGACGATTCACAGAATTGTGCCTATTGTGTCCGGGAGCATTCGAAGATGAGGAAGAGAAGATCGACGCGTTTGTGAAAGGATTACCGGAAAGAATCCAAGAAGATATAAGTTCACACGAGCCCGCCTCCATACAACAGGCATGTAGAATGGCTCACAAACTAGTGAACCAGATTGAAGAAAGAATTAAAGAACAGACTGCTGAAGAGGCCAATGTGAAGCAAGTCAAAAGAAAGTGGGAGGAAAACGGTGATAAGAATCACCAATACAACAACAACAGCAATTACAACAATAATCGCAACAATTATCCCAACAATCGCAACATCAATCGCAACTACAACAAACGGCCCAACAACAACAACAACAACAACAACAACAACTACAACAATCATCCCAACAACAATAATAACCGCAACAACAACAACAATCAGAAGCAACTATGCCAAAGGTGTGAAAAGAATCACTCGGGGTTCTGCACCAAATTTTGCAACAAGTGTAAAAGAAATGGTCATAGCGCGGCGAAGTGTGAGGTCTACGGACCAGGGGTTAATAGAACGAAAGGAACAAATGGTGTCGGAACGAGTAATGGCGGAGCAAGTAGTGTCGGAGCAAGTTATGCCAATGTAGTTTGTTATAAATGTGGAAAACCAGGCCACATTATTAGAAATTGCCCGAACCAGGAGAACACGAATGGACAAGGCCGTGGAAGAGTTTTCAATATTAATGCGGTAGAGGCACAGGAAGACCCGGAGCTTGTTACGGGTACGTTTCTTATTGACAATAAATCTGCTTACGTTTTATTTGATTCGGGTGCGGATAGAAGCTATATGAGTAGAGATTTTTGTGCTAAATTAAGTTGTCCATTGACGCCTTTGGATAGTAAATTTTTACTCGAATTAGCAAATGGTAAATTAATTTCAGCAGATAATATATGTCGGAATCGAGAAATTAAACTGGTTAGCGAAACATTTAAGATTGATTTGATACCAGTAGAGTTAGGGAGTTTTGATGTGATAATCGGTATGGACTGGTTGAAAGAAGTGAAAGCGGAGATCGTTTGTTACAAAAATGCAATTCGCATTATACGAGAAAAAGGAAAACCCTTAATGGTGTACGGAGAAAAGGGCAACACGAAGCTACATCTTATTAGTAATTTGAAGGCACAAAAACTAATAAGAAAAGGTTGCTATGCTGTTCTAGCACACGTCGAGAAAGTACAAACTGAAGAAAAGAGCATCAATGATGTTCCCATTGCAAAAGAATTTCCCGATGTATTTCCGAAAGAATTACCGGGATTACCCCCACATCGATCAGTTGAATTTCAAATAGATCTTGTACCAGGAGCTGCACCAATAGCTCGTGCTCCTTACAGACTCGCACCCAGCGAGATGAAAGAACTGCAAAGCCAATTACAAGAACTTTTAGAGCGTGGTTTCATTCGACCAAGCACATCACCGTGGGGAGCTCCTGTTTTGTTTGTCAAGAAGAAAGATGGTACATTCAGGTTGTGTATCGACTACCGAGAGTTGAACAAACTTACCATCAAGAACCGCTACCCACTACCGAGAATCGACGACTTATTTGATCAACTACAAGGCTCGTCTGTTTATTCAAAGATTGACTTACGTTCCGGGTATCATCAAATGCGGGTGAAAGAAGATGATATTCCAAAGACTGCTTTCAGAACACGTTACGGTCATTACGAGTTTATGGTCATGCCGTTTGGTTTAACTAATGCACCAGCTGTGTTCATGGACCTTATGAACCGAGTGTGTGGACCATACCTTGACAAGTTTGTCATTGTTTTCATTGATGACATACTTATTTACTCAAAGAATGACCAAGAACACGGTGAACATTTGAGAAAAGTGTTAGAAGTATTGAGGAAGGAAGAATTGTACGCTAAGTTTTCAAAGTGTGCATTTTGGTTGGAAGAAGTTCAATTCCTCGGTCACATAGTGAACAAAGAAGGTATTAAGGTGGATCCGGCAAAGATAGAAACTGTTGAAAAGTGGGAAACCCCGAAAACTCCGAAACACATACGCCAGTTTTTAGGACTAGCTGGTTACTACAGAAGGTTCATCCAAGACTTTTCCAGAATAGCAAAACCCTTGACTGCATTAACGCATAAAGGGAAGAAATTTGAATGGAATGATGAACAAGAGAAAGCGTTTCAGTTATTGAAGAAAAAGCTAACTACGGCACCTATATTGTCATTGCCTGAAGGGAATGATGATTTTGTGATTTATTGTGACGCATCAAAGCAAGGTCTCGGTTGTGTATTAATGCAACGAACGAAGGTGATTGCTTATGCGTCTAGACAATTGAAGATTCACGAACAAAATTATACGACGCATGATTTGGAATTAGGCGCGGTTGTTTTTGCATTAAAGACTTGGAGGCACTACTTATATGGGGTCAAAAGTATTATATATACCGACCACAAAAGTCTTCAACACATATTTAATCAGAAACAACTGAATATGAGGCAGCGTAGGTGGATTGAATTATTGAATGATTACGATTTTGAGATTCGTTACCACCCGGGGAAGGCAAATGTGGTAGCCGATGCCTTGAGCAGGAAGGATAGAGAACCCATTCGAGTAAAATCTATGAATATAATGATTCATAATAACATTACTACTCAAATAAAGGAGGCGCAACAAGGAGTTTTAAAAGAGGGAAATTTAAAGGATGAAATACCCAAAGGATCGGAGAAGCATCTTAATATTCGGGAAGACGGAACCCGGTATAGGGCTGAAAGGATTTGGGTACCAAAATTTGGAGATATGAGAGAAATGGTACTTAGAGAAGCTCATAAAACCAGATACTCAATACATCCTGGAACGGGGAAGATGTACAAGGATCTCAAGAAACATTTTTGGTGGCCGGGTATGAAAGCCGATGTTGCTAAATACGTAGGAGAATGTTTGACGTGTTCTAAGGTCAAAGCTGAGCATCAGAAACCATCAGGTCTACTTCAACAACCCGAAATCCCGGAATGGAAATGGGAAAACATTACCATGGATTTCATCACTAAATTGCCAAGGACTGCAAGTGGTTTAGATACTATTTGGGTAATAGTTGATCGTCTCACCAAATCAGCACACTTCCTACCAATAAGAGAAGATGACAAGATGGAGAAGTTAGCACGACTGTATTTGAAGGAAGTCGTCTCCAGACATGGAATACCAATCTCTATTATCTCTGATAGGGATGGCAGATTTATTTCAAGATTCTGGCAGACATTACAGCAAGCATTAGGAACTCGTCTAGACATGAGTACTGCCTATCATCCACAAACTGATGGGCAGAGCGAAAGGACGATACAAACGCTTGAAGACATGCTACGAGCATGTGTTATTGATTTCGGAAACAGTTGGGATCGACATCTACCGTTAGCAGAATTTTCCTACAACAACAGCTACCATTCAAGCATTGAGATGGCGCCGTTTGAAGCACTTTATGGTAGAAAGTGCAGGTCTCCGATTTGTTGGAGTGAGGTGGGGGATAGACAGATTACGGGTCCGGAGATTATACAAGAAACTACCGAGAAGATCATCCAAATTCAACAACGGTTGAAAACCGCCCAAAGTCGACAAAAGAGCTACGCTGACATTAAAAGAAAAGATATAGAATTTGAAATTGGAGAGATGGTCATGCTTAAAGTTTCACCTTGGAAAGGCGTTGTTCGATTTGGTAAACGAGGGAAATTAAATCCAAGGTATATTGGACCATTCAAGATTATTGATCGTGTCGGACCAGTAGCTTACCGACTTGAGTTACCTCAACAACTCGCGGCTGTACATAACACTTTCCACGTCTCGAATTTGAAGAAATGTTTTGCTAAAGAAGATCTCACTATTCCGTTAGATGAAATCCAAATCAACGAAAAACTCCAATTCATCGAAGAACCCGTCGAAATAATGGATCGTGAGGTTAAAAGACTTAAGCAAAACAAGATACCAATTGTTAAGGTTCGATGGAATGCTCGTAGAGGACCCGAGTTCACCTGGGAGCGTGAAGATCAGATGAAGAAGAAATACCCGCATCTATTTCCAGAAGATTCGTCAACACCTTCAACAGCTTAAAATTTCGGGACGAAATTTATTTAACGGGTAGGTACTGTAGTGACCCGAACTTTTCCATGTTTATATATATTAATTGAGATTGATGTTTACATGATTAAATGTTTCCAACATGTTAAGCAATCAAACTTGTTAAGACTTGATTAATTGAAATATGTTTCATATAGACAATTGACCACCCAAGTTGACCGGTGATTCACGAACGTTAAAACTTGTAAAAAAACTATATGATGACATATATATGGTTATATATATAGTTAACATGATATTATGATAAGTAAACATATCATTAATTATATTAACAATGAACTACATATGTAAAAACAAGACTACTAACTTAATGATTTTGAAACGAGACATATATGTAACGTTTATCGTTGTAACGACATTTAATGTATATATATCATATTAAGAGATATTCGTACATCATAATATCATGATAATATAATAATTTAAAATATCTTTTGTTATTATAAACATTGGGTTAACAACATTTAACAAGATCGTTAACCTAAAGGTTTCAAAACAACACTTACATGTAACGACTAACGATGACTTAACGACTCAGTTAAAATGTATATACATGTAGTGTTTTAATATGTATTTATACACTTTTGAAAGACTTCAATACACTTATCAAAATACTTCTACTTAACAAAAATGCTTACAATTACATTCTCGTTCAGTTTCATCAACAATTCTACTCGTATGCACCCGTATTCGTACTCGTACAATACACAGCTTTTAGATGTATGTACTATTGGTATATACACTCCAATGATCAGCTCTTAGCAGCCCATGTGAGTCACCTAACACATGTGGGAACCATCATTTGGCAACTAGCATGAAATATCTCATAAGATTACAAAAATATGAGTAATCATTCATGACTTATTTACATGAAAACAAAATTACATATCCTTTATATCTAATCCATACACCAACGACCAAAAACACCTACAAACACTTTCATTCTTCAATTTTCTTCATCTAATTGAACTCTCTCAAGTTCTATCTTCAAGTTCTAAGTGTTCTTCATAAATTCCAAAAGTTCTAGTTTCATAAAATCAAGAATACTTTCAAGTTTGCTAGCTCACTTCCAATCTTGTAAGGTGATCATCCAACCTCAAGAAATCTTTGTTTCTTACAGTAGGTTATCATTCTAATACAAGGTAATAATCATATTCAAACTTTGGTTCAATTTCTATAACTATAACAATCTTATTTCAAGTGATGATCTTACTTGAACTTGTTTTCGTGTCATGATTTTGCTTCAAGAACTTTGAGCCATCCAAGGATCCATTGAAGCTAGATCCATTTTTCTCTTTTCCAGTAGGTTCATCCAAGGAACTTAAGGTAGTAATGATGTTCATAACATCATTCGATTCATACATATAAAGCTATCTTATTCGAAGGTTTAAACTTATAATCACTAGAACATAGTTTAGTTAATTCTAAACTTGTTCGCAAACAAAAGTTAATCCTTCTAACTTGACTTTTAAAATCAACTAAACACATGTTCTATATCTATATGATATGCTAACTTAATGATTTAAAACCTGGAAACACGAAAAACACCGTAAAACCGGATTTACGCCGTCGTAGTAACACCGCGGGCTGTTTTGGGTTAGTTAATTAAAAACTATGATAAACTTTGATTTAAAAGTTGTTATTCTGAGAAAATGATTTTTATTATGAACATGAAACTATATCCAAAAATTATGGTTAAACTCAAAGTGGAAGTATGTTTTCTAAAATGGTCATCTAGACGTCGTTCTTTCGACTGAAATGACTACCTTTACAAAAACGACTTGTAACTTATTTTTCCGACTAGAAACCTATACTTTTTTTGTTTAGATTCATAAAATAGAGTTCAATATGAAACCATAGCAATTTGATTCACTCAAAACGGATTTAAAATGAAGAAGTTATGGGTAAAACAAGATTGGATAATTTTTCTCATTTTAGCTACGTGAAAATTGGTAACAAATCTATTCCAACCATAACTTAATCAACTTGTATTATATATTATGTAATCTTGAGATACCATAGACACGTATACAATGTTTCGACCTATCATGTCGACACATCTATATATATTTCGGAACAACCATAGACACTCTATATGTGAATGTTGGAGTTAGCTATACAGGGTTGAGGTTGATTCCAAAATATATATAGTTTGAGTTGTGATCAATACTGAGATACGTATACACTGGGTCGTGGATTGATTCAAGATAATATTTATCGATTTATTTCTGTACATCTAACTGTGGACAACTAGTTGTAGGTTACTAACGAGGACAGCTGACTTAATAAACTTAAAACATCAAAATATATTAAAAGTGTTGTAAATATATTTTGAACATACTTTGATATATATGTATATATTGTTATAGGTTCGTGAATCAACCAGTGGCCAAGTCTTACTTCCCGACGAAGTAAAAATCTGTGAAAGTGAGTTATAGTCCCACTTTTAAAATCTAATATTTTTGGGATGAGAATACATGCAGGTTTTATAAATGATTTACAAAATAGACACAAGTACGTGAAACTACATTCTATGGTTGAATTATCGAAATCGAATATGCCCCTTTTTATTAAGTCTGGTAATCTAAGAATTAGGGAACAGACACCCTAATTGACGCGAATCCTAAAGATAGATCTATTGGGCCTAACAAACCCCATCCAAAGTACCGGATGCTTTAGTACTTCGAAATTTATATCATATCCGAAGGGTGTCCCGGAATGATGGGGATATTCTTATATATGCATCTTGTTATTGTCGGTTACCAGGTGTTCACCATATGAATGATTTTTATCTCTATGTATGGGATGTGTATTGAAATATGAAATCTTGTGGTCTATTGTTACGATTTGATATATATAGGTTAAACCTATAACTCACCAACATTTTTGTTGACGTTTTAAGCATGTTTATTCTCAGGTGATTCCGCTGTCGCATACTTAAATAAGGACAAGATTTGGAGTCCATGCTTGTATGATATTGTGTAAAAACTGCATTCAAGAAACTTATTTTGTTGTAACATATTTGTATTGTAAACCATTATGTAATGGTCGTGTGTAAACAGGATATTTTAGATTATCATTATTTGATAATCTACGTAAAGCTTTTTAAACCTTTATTGATGAAATAAAGGTTATGGTTTGTTTTAAAATGAATGCAGTCTTTGAAAAACGTCTCATATAGAGGTCAAAACCTCGCAACGAAATCAATTAATATGGAACGTTTTTAATCAATAAGAACGGGACATTTCAAATATCATCATCAACATCAAACATCATTGCTAGTACTTATGATAATGATCATTATCTTTTATACGCGTATATCATAAACATAATCAAAATCATACCAAATTATCATCCTCATTGTTATTTAGCAATTTTCCTCACATACATGACATCAAAAAAAAATAATAATAATAAGAGACACGACATAACACAATAGGAAAGTCGCCAAATAATCATAGATAGCCCAAGTGGATTTTTGGATCGATAATTTTTATATTACATGTATATGGGCTTCGGCCTAGGCTGCATCACTAGCCTAATCACACAGTCCAATCCAAAATTCAATCTTGTGGGTTTGTTTAGGTATTGACGAATTGCAGTTGAAGTGTAAAAGAAAAAAAAATATTTAACCGATCATTATTAAAATACATCCGTCATCATCATCAATTATCATTATCATGAGCATACATCAACATCATCTCCCACTAAAACAAAAAACGTGAATCACCATATTAATCATCAACTTTATTTCATCACGTCACCATCACTCATAACAGAATCATCATCGTTGTGCATTTATATCACTGTACTGGAAACAGGAAACCGAAAGGAGCAAGAGGTGGTTTTACGGGGTTTGCAGGTGCTTTAATGGTGATTTAAGGCTGTAATTTAGCACTAGGTGACGGTGGTTTGTGGTTGTCCAAGGTGGTGGATGGTGATGATCTTGGTTGATCGTTATGGGTGTTGTGTTGACGACAATGAAACCAAAAAAAACAAAACGCAGGTTGTGGTTGATTTAAGGTGATGGTTGCTTCGATGGTGGCGGTCGTTTTCTTTGAACCAAAATAGGAATAATTAGTTGTTAACGAGCAGTAATTGCAATCAGTATTAGATTGATGGGGTGTAGGAGCAAAGAGAAACTAAAACCGAAGATGGTGGTGATGGGTGTTGATAAATATAAGAATGGTTGTTGGTCTTGTGTGTGTGAGTTGTGTGATGACTCGGAAATTTCCAACCAAATTTAAACTTTAGTCTTTATATGTATCCGACACGATAAGCAAAATCTATAATGTTAAAGTCTCGAAAGTTTGAAATCTATATTCATGTAATCAAGTTACCATTTGACCATGCCTGACGATTCACAAACATTTATGTGTATATAGATGTGTGCATATAGTATTTATTAAGTGAAGGCGTTAACAAGGTATTAGATATATAATACTTTACAAGAATGTATTTTGTTTCAAAAAAGTTTATTATGCTTATCGATGGATTTAGATGAAAATATAAAATGATTGATTTATAAGATACATTGAATTAGGATGGAGAGTCTCTGTTATGAGGTCCACTTTGAATTAGGAAACCCTTATTTTTAACGGTATTCGGAATATTTGGAAAAGTGATCGTATATAAGAACAAAAGTGTTAATTATTGAGGATTAGACAAAAAGTTGGTGGAGGATTAAATTTCATAACCCTTGTTATTTGATTCGATCGATACTATGTGATTTTATTTAGAAAGTTTAAGGGAACTAAAATAAACGTTAGCGTATAAAGGAATTATAGGTTTAGAGTGTAAACGTTACGTGTTTTATGTTTTTAAAATAGACTTTGAACTATTATTAGTTTGAAAAACTAAATATAATATTATTACGTTAATATTTCCATTATATATGATATATACGAGTTTATTTTTTTATTAAAATGAAAAAATATATATATTTTACGAGATGATGAATTATTATATTATAATTAGTCAACAAACGTTTTGATCTAAACTAATATCATTAAAATTGTTTTGATAAATAACGACATTATGGTTTATGAAAGTAAATAACCAAATTACTCAAAAGATTAAGTTACACTTTGAGTGGGTTAATTTTTCATTTATTTAAGTCTATATTTTGATAAAGGTACGAGTCATAAAACGTCCTGATTTAAAATAATATATTTTGATAAACAACGAGTCACTGATTTTTAGAAGTAAATGACCACAACGCTCAATTTTATAAGTTTTTTTTTATAAAGGAAATTTATTGATGAGTAAGTCTAATTTTTGTAAAAGGTACACGTCGCGTAACGTAAAAGGCTAGTTTTCTAAACGTACGAAAGTGCGCTCGAAAAACAGAAAGCGGTACATGAGTCGCGAGACCACGACCGTGTCATTTTTGTAAAAATTATATTTTTACCATGAGCGTAAATATAATATAATATTTAATTAATTCTAAAGATTAAATATAATAAATATTAAATAACATATAAACTTTACGTGTATGGTGTAATGTAAACGTGGGTGTCGGCAATTAAAAGGACGAATGAGAGCTGGGATTGCTAATCATGCGATTGCATGAACAAATTGAAGAGCCCCCATGCGATCGCATGGGGGGTAGGTGAGAGTAAGGTTGCTTATATTCGCGATTTCGGTTCCAGTTTTTTTTTTCATTCATCTATCGTCTCATACTCTCTCTATATTATATATTTATATTTATATTATGATTATTATTAATATTAAGATTATTAATATTAATCTTATTATTATTAGTATTAGTATTATTTTGAGCGATATTATTAGTATTATACATAAAATACTACGACGAGGTTCTGCTCGCGTGTTCTTCAAAACGGGTTTTATGAGCGGGATAGAGCTAATGAAATTATGGGTTATAGCTATGGAGGTTATGGGTAATGTTCGGGGGTATGCTCGTGAGGTCAAACTAGTGTTTATCATCTCCGTTGCGTTTACTTACCTTTCCTGCAATATTGAATCTCAATATTGATACGTGAGTACTCGTAAATTAATTTTTACATATTAATAGTGTATCCCTGACTAGTGCTCGAGAAAATAGGATTATGCATGCTTGTATTTTTGATATTGCCCTTAGATAGGTTATGTTGAATCTTGAATTAGTTACACCTGCGGTTGAGATAAGATATAAGATATGCATGTCCTTGGAAAGCTAACGAAAAATTATGAACTTTTCCTTTAGATACCAAATGGTTTTAAAGGATGGATTAGAAGTTATAGTCAATTGAATTTTTGTATTATTATTAAAAATGATTATTATTATCGTCGTTATCGTCGTTCTAGTTTTATCTTATTATTATTATTATTATTATTATTATTATTATTATTATTATTATTATTATTATTATTATTATTATTATTATAATTATCATCATTAATATGAACGCGATATAACAGATGATTTAAAAACTATTAAATGAATCGATTAAGAAAGAATAGGTATGAGTATCATGATAAAATTAAAATATTGAATGATATTAAATTAGATAAAATTGTCATTTTTATTATTTTTATCATTACTATTATTATTAAAAAGTATCGTAAATATTAAGGTTATCCTAATCAAAATTATCATTTTATCATATTATCATTCTTAGTAAATTTAAATAGTAATATTTTATTAATAATAATAACTATTATTACAAAATAATACAACGTTTACGTATATATATTATTTTATCAAATAAATATGTGATACAAATTATATAATTACCTTAATAGAATATATCACAATATTTTTATGATATAGAATAAACTTTATAAATTTTATTATCTAAGATATATAAAAGTATATTTTTATATAAAGTTTTATTTATTAATAAATAAATTATATTATCTACTCTAATAAATCTTTTAAAAATATTTTAAAAATATAAAACGACGATATTTAAGACTATATAATAATCATGTATAAATTTTGGAAATCATTTTTGCGTCAAATTGACTTTTGTTAACTTTTGCATATTAGTCTCGAGCATTAGGATTGTGGTACACTATGACCTTACTTAAATTATTAGACACATATTGACCATCATATAATTATATATAATTAATTTAGGTTCGTGAATCCAAGGCCAACCTTATACTTGTTCAATGATGTTATATGTATTTTTACTACAAAATACAGTATGGTGAGTTTCATTTGCCCTTTTTACTCTTTACGTTTTTGGGCTGAGAATACATGCAAATGCTTTATTAACTGTTTACAATATTTATATGCGTGAGTTCATTTGCTCCCTTTTTACTCATTACATTTTTGGGCTGAGAATACATGCAAATGCTTTATTAACTGTTTTACAATATTTATATGCGTGAGTTTCATTAATTCATTTTTAAATGCTTTTGCAATATATATTTTTGGGACTGAGAATACATGCGATGTTTTTATAACTGTTTTACGAAATAGACACAAGTAATCGAAACTACACTCTATGGTTGAATTATCGAAATCGAATATGCCCCTTTTATTAAGTCTGGTAATCTAAGAATTAGGGAACAGACACCATAATTGACGCGAACTCTAAAGATAGATCTATCGGGCCCAACAAGCCCCATCCAAAGTACCGGATGCTTTAGTACTTCGAAATTTATATCATGTCCGAAGGAGGATCCCGGAATGATGGGGATATTCTTATATGCATATTGTGAATGTCGGTTACCAGGTGTTCAATCCATATGAATGATATTTTTGTCTCTATGAATGGGACGTATGTTTATGAGAAATGGAAATATGAAATCTTGTGGTCTATTTATGTCATATCCCGACCTTAACCATAAGGACGAATACAATAACATATGATTTCATCGCGAGGTATTGACCTCTATATGCGACATTTTTCAAAAACTGCATTCATTTTTACAATACAAACCATAGCTTTTATTACAAATACAAGGTTTAAACAACTTAATAATGATTATCGTTTAGCGATAATCTTAGACTTACAAACTTTACATGTGATAATAACAATACGACCTCCAACATATTTTACATTACAAATCCTCCGATATGCAGTTTTATTTTTGACACAAATATGCATACTCAAGATCTTGCTTAAATTCAACATGTTGCAGCGGAAGCTTTTAGTTATCACCTGAGAATAAACATGCTTAAAACGTCAACATAAAGTTGGTGAGATATAGGTTTAATGCCGGCAGCGTTATAAATATAGACCACAACATTTCATATATAAACATTTTAATAAAAATATTCTAAGTTGTTGAGCACTTGATAACCATACTTAACATTTAATCAACGTCGCATATTCCCTTTATTATGAAATCTTACTACACCGTACCAAGTGTAGTCACCGAAATGAAGTACTGTGCAACCGTTGAATACTGGTAGTCCAGTCCGGTTGGGGTTGTCAGGCCCGATAGATCTATCAACAGGATTCGCGTTTACAATACCTCATGTAAATAATAGTTACCAAGTTACAGGGAAGTATGCCAGTGGTACAACTCAACGTAGAATATATATTTTTAATCACTTGTGTCCATAACGTAAATCATAAAATGCAGGTATTCTCATCCCGAAATATTTAGAGTTTAAAAGTGGGACTATATACTCACTTTTGTCTTGAAGGTATTTAACTCGACTTGGTCTCCGATAGATATCACGAACCTAACCATATATATAATATATCAACATATTTTCTTTTCAAGTAATCTTTACATATATATATATATATCTATATATATACTTTTAATACTTTTAATATTTTCTTAGTCCGTAGTTAGCAGTCCGATGTTAGTGGTCCACAATTAGTTGCTTAAATAAAATAAATAAAGACCCCATCGTATTCGTATTGATCAGAATTAATCTTGACCCATGGTACCATGTTGTCAAATGACGTGTTGCGTACATAAAGTACCGTGTTGTCAAATGACGTGCTGCGTACAATCATGAGGTCTTATGATTAATCTTCTCGTGTTGTTTACGGGTGGTCCTGAAATATATAAAATCAAATCATAAGTAAATATATATTAAATATTATGTTAATTAGCCAAGATATGATTAATCCGATTTTGTCATAATATGATATATTACAGGTCTTGAAGTGTTTTTAAAAATCAAATTAGAAGGATCTATTTAGTTTACGAACAAGTTTGAAATCACTCAAACTATGTTCTTGTTGTTAAAATTTAATAACACAAAATAAAATAGCTATATAAATATGAATTGAATAAGGTTATGAATAAGGCTACTACCTCAAGTTACTTGGACAAAGCTACTGGAAAAGGTAAGAAAAATCTTGGAATCAAAAGAGTGGTGGAGTGGGATTGAAAGATTGGAAGTAATCTCCTTGAAATCGGATGACTATATTGATACGTTCTTGAGTAGGTAATTGAAGAGATATTAGGGAGTGAATTAACTTGAAATAAAATTGGAAATGAAATTGTATGTGTGTGTGTGCAAAATAGCATGATTATGGGATGGATATATAGGAGATTTAGTTTGTTTTCTTGCACAAAAGTCACACATGAGGTTAAATGGCTGGTTCCCACATGTAACATCATGTCTAGTGGCTGATCATTGAAGTTTATTGTTGGTATATTCCAATAGTAAATACGTATAGAAGCTGGGTATGATACGGTTACATATACCCTAGATATACTTGTAGAAATTTTGAGGAATCGGAACGAGAATTCAAATATGGACGGGTTTATAACTGTAAAAGAGGCTCAAAACTGGGCTTTTATTTTTGGGTCAAACCGGGCCAAAATAAAATTTTAAGACATTTTTAATAAAGCAATGTTAGCCCAAAAAAAAAAATTTCCAAGCTGACCTGGCAGCTCAACCCCAGCCAGGGGCTCTGCCCCTTGGACCCCGCCAGGGGTTGCCACCCCTTGGACCCCGCTTATCGGGGGCGCTGCCCCCGAACCCCCGTCATAATCAAGATAAGTCCAAACAAGTGTGCACTCCACACTTCCCCAAACTTGTTCGATATTTATCAAGATTATTTTGGTTACAAATAATTCCCATTACACTTAAATCATAGATCACCAATACATTATAGATTGTAAGTATATATGTCAAAGAACGTTACATATACTTATCATTTTGAAAACTTAAGTTAGTGATCTCAAAGTATACTTATAACTCATTATTGTTAGTTCACAATGAAATGTTAAACCATCCTTAAATCATGTTAAATATGTATAGATATGTACATATACATAATCGTATAATTATCGTGTGTTATATAGTTCGTGATAACATCTGTCAAATTGGATGGTCAAACGTTGTGTGAAACTCTTTTCAAAAACATAAGTCTCAACAGTTTGGATTGCTTATCATGTTGGTAAGGTTTATTTTATGTAAATATTAATCTCATAAGTATAAAACGATCGGAAAAATCTGGGTCGTTACAGTACCTACCCGTTAAATAAATTTCGTCCCGAAATTTTAAAGTTGTACCTATTTTGCGTTGTCGGGAAACAAATGTGGATACTTTTGTTTCATCTGATCCTCTCGTTCCCAAGTAAACTCGGGACCCCTTCGAGCATTCCAACGAACCTTGACTATTGGTATGTTGCTCTGCTTGAGTTGTTTAACTTCACTGTCCATGATTTCGACTGGTTCTTCTATGAATTGTAGTTTCTCGTTGACTTGGATTTCTTCAAGAGGAATGGTGAGATCTTCCTTTGCAAGTCATTTCTTGAGGTTTGAGACGTGAAATGAATTATGTACCCCGGCGAGTTGTTGTGGTAACTCGAGTCGATAAGCTACCGGTCCGATGCGTTCGATGATCTTGAACGGGCCTACATACCTTGGGTTCAGTTTACCCCTTTTTCCAAAACGTATTACACCTTTCCAAGGTGACACCTTTAGCATAACCATGTTACCGATCTGAAACTC
Organism: Rutidosis leptorrhynchoides; assembly: GCF_046630445.1. Classification (NCBI taxonomy): domain Eukaryota; kingdom Viridiplantae; phylum Streptophyta; class Magnoliopsida; order Asterales; family Asteraceae; genus Rutidosis; species Rutidosis leptorrhynchoides. The sequence goes on from NC_092340.1 coordinate 210,861,850, forward strand.
TAATGGTTTCCTTCGAACATCGGCGTAGCTCTTTTGGCGACTACGGGCTGTTTTCAATCTCTCCTTGATTTGCACTATCTTCTCAGTAGTTTCATGGATGATCTCGGGACCAGTTAATTGTCGATCTCCTACTTCATTCCAACAGATAGGGGATCTACACTTCCTTCCATACAGTGCTTCGAATGGTGCAGCTTTAATGCTCGCATGATAACTATTATTATACGAGAATTCTGCTAATGGTAGATATTTATCCCATCCATTTCCAAAATCGATCACACATGCCCTGAGCATGTCTTCAAGAGTTTGAATTGTTCTTTCACTCTGCCCGTCAGTTTGCGGATGGTATGCGGTGCTCATATCCAAACGGGTTCCCAGGGCCTCCTGTAGTGATTGCCAAAACTTTGATGTAAATCTACTATCACGATCGGATATAATGGAAATAGGTATTCCATGCATTGAAACAATTTCCTTTATGTATAATCGTAATAGTTTCTCCATTCTATCCGTTTCCTTTATAGGCAAGAAATGTGCAGATTTGGTGAGACGATCAACTATTACCCAAATGGTGTCATAACCCCAGGCAGTCTTAGGTAACTTTGTGATGAAATCTATGGTAATACCATCCCATTTCCATTCTGGGATTTCTGGTTGTTGAAGTAACCCTGACGGCTTCTGATGTTCTGCTTTGACTTTGGAACAAGTTAAACATTCCCCAACATATGTTGCAACATCTGTCTTTAAATTAGGCCACCAATAATGCGTCTTAAGATCTTGATACATCTTTCCAACTCCAGGATGTATCGAGTATCTTGTCTTATGTGCCTCATTCAATATCAACTTCCTTAATCCACCCAACTTCGGTACCCAAATACGGTTTGCAAAATATCGAATTCCGTCTTCCCGCATAACGAGTTGCTTCTCATACTTCTTCATTATTTCATTTCCTATGTTTTCTTTAGTAAGAGCTTCTCGTTGAGCCTCTTTGATTTGTGAGTTGAGATTCATGCGAATTTTTATGTTCATTGCTCGTACTCGAATTGGTTCCCGTTCCTTTCTGCTTAGAGCGTCGGCTACTACATTCGCTTTCCCGGGATGATAGCGAATCTCACAATCATAGTCGTTTATCAGCTCGACCCACCTACGTTGCCTCATGTTCAGCTGTTTCTGATCGAAAATATGTTGAAGGCTTTTATGATCAGTAAACACAGTACATTTAACTCCATATAAATAGTGTCTCCATATCTTCAATGCAAACACTACTGCCCCCAATTCTAGATCATGGGTCGTATAATTCTGCTCATGAATCTTCAATTGTCGAGATGCGTATGCAATAACTTTCTTTCGTTGCATAAGGACGCAACCAAAACCTTGTCGCGAAGCGTAACAATATATCTCAAAATCATCGTTCCCTTCAGGTAACGATAAAATAGGTGCCGTGGTCAACTTCTTCTTGAGTAATTGAAATGCACTCTCCTGCTCAACGGTCCATTCGTACTTCTTCCCTTTTTGTGTTAACGCTGTCAATGGTTTAGCTATTCGGGAAAAATCTTGAATAAACCTTCTATAATAACCGGCTAAACCCAAAAATTGGCGTATCTGCGTTGGTGTCTTAGGAGTCTCCCATTTTTCAATGGCCTCAATTTTAGCTGGATCAACCTGAATTCCTTTGCTACTAACAACGTGGCCAAGAAATTGCACTTCTTTCAACCAAAATGCACACTTAGAAAATTTGGCGTATAACTGTTCTTTTCTTAACAATTCTAATACCAACCTTAAATGCTGCTCATGCTCTTGCTCACTCTTGGAATAGATAAGAATATCGTCAATGAAAACGATAACAAACTTATCTAAATACGGACTACAAACTCGATTCATGAGGTCCATGAATACAGCTGGCGCATTAGTCAACCCAAACGGCATGACCAAAAATTCATAATGACCGTAGCGTGTCCGAAAAGCAGTTTTCGGAATATCTTCTTCTTTGACACGTAATTGATGATAGCCCGATCTTAAATCGATTTTCGAGTACACACATGATCCTTGCAATTGATCAAATAAGTCATCAATTCTCGGTAGTGGATACCGATTCTTGATAGTTAACTTATTTAATTAACGATAATCTATACACATTCGGAAAGATCCATCTTTCTTCTTGACGAATAAAATCGGAGCTCCCCACGGTGAAGTGCTCGGTCGAATGAAACCACGGTCCAGTAATTCTTGTAACTGGCTTTGTAACTCTTTCATCTCAGATGGTGCAAGTCTATATGGAGCACGAGCCACTGGTGCAGCTCCTGGTACTAGATCTATTTGAAATTCTACAGATCTAAATGGAGGTAATCCCGGCAACTCTTCCGGAAATACTTCAGGAAAATCTCTTGCCACAGGCACGTCGTTGATGCTCTTCACTTTTTCCTTCGTTTCGACTTTATTAACATGTGCTAGGATAGCATAGCACCCTTTCTTCAAGCACTTTTGAGCTTTCAAACAACTAATAAGTTTTAGCTTTGAGTTACCCTTCTCTCCATAAATCATTATTGGCGTTCTATCCTTACGAGGAATGCGAATTGCCTTCTTGGCGCACACAACTTCAGCTCCTATTTTGGACATCCAGTCCATGCCGACTATTACATCAAAACTTCCTAATTCTACGGGTATCAAGTCAATCTTAAATGTTTCTCCGGCTAAATTTATTTTACAATCACGACAAATTTTATCGGCTTTAATTAGTTTACCATTAGCTAACTCAATCATGTACTTAGCATCTAGAGGTAATGATGAACAATTCAATTTAGCGTGAAAGTCTCTACACACGTAACTTCTATCGGCACCAGTATCAAATATAATAGATGCGGATAAGTTATTAATGGTAAACGTACCCGTAACAAGCTCCGGGTCTTCATACGCCTCTCTAGCATTAATAACAAATGCTCTTCCACGTGCAGATCCGTTATTCTTCTCTGGATTCGGGCACTGACTCTTATAATGACCCTGTTTCCCACACCCATAACAAGTAACAGTGGCCAAGGCAGTTCTATTTGCATTGGTGGCAGGAGTCTTGGTACCGTTTGTATTTGTAGCGGGAACCCTACAATCTTCAGCAAGATGACCTTTTCGATTACAATTGTTGCACACCACATTACAATAATCAGAGTGATGTTTGTGGCATCTGTTACATAAAGGATTTCTTCCCTTGTAACCTGAGTTGGAACCGCTACCCGCACCTTGCGTGGTTTCTTGTTTCTTGTTGGATTGTTGATGATTACCTTTCCACTTTCTTTTGTTTCCCGATGTCTTGACATCGGTGTTCTTATCCAGAATAATCTGGTCCATCAACTCGTTCGCCATGGTGATAGCTTCATGAATAGTCTTGGGTTTGGATGCTGTAACATTTGCCTTGACCTTTTTAGGCAAACCGTCTTTGTACAGTTCAATCTTCCGTTCTTCGGTTGGTACCAATTCGGGACATAGCAAAGCTAATTCCATGAATCGCTGATTGTAGGTGGTGAGTTCAGTACCAACAGCTTTCAGGCTTCGTAATTCAGCTTCCAACTTCCTAACCTCGTTCCTTGGACAATATTCGTTGATTAGCATTGTTTTGAATTCTTCCCAAGGAGTATCATAAGCTACATCTCCTCCTACGGCCTTCACATAGTTTTTCCACCACGTGAGTGCACTATCTTGTAGGGTGCACGATGCATACTTGGTCATGTCCTTCTCAATACAACCACTGATTTTAAACACAGACTCAATCTTTTCGATCCACCGGGTTAAACCAACCGGTCCTTCTGTTCCACTGAATGATGAGGGCTTGCAACCTTAAAAAGTTTTGTAAGTGCACCCCACACGAGGATTTGGGTTAACTGCAGCACCTCTTGCAGCCTCGACCCATAACATTCTGTCGTTCACTCGCTGATTGATGAGTTCCTGGATTTCTTGTTCCGTCATTCGGTTCAATCGCGCCATAATCTTCAACAAGAATGAAAAAAATAATTATTCACATGGAATATTATAGATGTAGTATGTATTTACAGTACATCGTAGCTTATTAATAATATGAACCAGTTATTATTATAAAAGCCTTTTCTTCTTATTAGCGTTTTATAATTATATCTAGGGTAGTACCTACCCGTTAAAGTTCATACTTAATAGCTTAGTACGAAAATCAATTACTACCACCCAAATAATACTTAACCATGGAAAATTATTGCATTTCACACTTCACTATTTTACATATGCTTATCTTACATCAAACATTAAGCAAACCACACTAGTAATATTATACAAAACATTATATGATCCCATGGTTTAAAACGACAGCGCATCATTTAACCCAAAGCGTTTGTGTTCAAAGAAATCGCTTAAAGGTTATCCTGGTTGTCTCCCTGCGTTTTGGCTGAGGAACCGAAGAACTGGATGTCGGGATAGAACTAATAGGAATAGCGGGAATAGGTATGGAAGTATCTGGTGGAGTTGGTGCAACAACATTCTCTCTAGACTCGGGATTTGGATTTTCCATTTCAGTAGCCTTTCGTTTCTTTCCTCGTTCGAACTTGTCTTTCGTAATTTCCTGTATTTCTTCCTCCTCAGGATCACTTTCTGGTTCCTCTTCAATTGATTCATCCGGAACTTGTGAGTCTTCCCCAAAGGTGTCGTTTTCATCATCGGATAGGTTAATGACTGGAACACCATCTGAAGATTCTGGTTCGGAGTCGCTGAATGTGATAATAAATTCTAAGCCAGACATCTATCACATAACAACTAGCACGTTAATACCACATAATATTTACATATTAATTTTTAACCAACAAGGATAAGCAATAGTTTTCGAAATCAAACACGGTCAAAGTCCAGACTCACTAATGCATCCTAACAAACTCGATAAGACACACTAATGCAAATTTTCTGGTTCTCTAAGACCAATGCTCTGATACCACATGTCATATCCCGACCTTAACCATAAGGACGAATACAATAACATATGATTTCATCACGAGGTATTGACCTCTATATGCGACATTTTTCAAAAACTGCATTCATTTTTACAATACAAACCATAGCTTTTATTACAAATACAAGGTTTAAACAACTTAATAATGATTATCGTTTAGCGATAATCTTAGACTTACAAACTTTACATGTGATAATAACAATACGACCTCCAACATATTTTACATTACAAATCCTCCGATATGCAGTTTTATTTTTGACACAAATATGCATACTCAAGATCTTGCTTAAATTCAACATGTTGCAGCGGAAGCTTTTAGTTATCTCCTGAGAATAAACATGCTTAAAACGTCAACATAAAGTTGGTGAGATATAGGTTTAATGCCGGCAGCGTTATAAATATAGACCACAAGATTTCATATATAAACATTTTAATAAAAATATTCTAAGTTGTTGAGCACTTGATAACCATACTTAACATTTAATCAACGTCGCATATTCCCTTTATTATGAAATCTTACTACACCGTACCAAGTGTAGTCACCGAAATGAGGTACTGTGCAACCGTTGAATACTGGTAGTCCAGTCCGGTTGGGGTTGTCAGGCCCGATAGATCTATCAACAGGATTCGCGTTTACAATACCTCATGTAAATAATAGTTACCAAGTTACAGGGAAGTATGCCAGTGGTACAACTCAACGTAGAATATATATTTTTAATCACTTGTGTCCATAACGTAAATCATAAAATGCATGTATTCTCATCCCGAAATATTTAGAGTTTAAAAGTGGGACTATATACTCACTTTTGTCTTGAAGGTATTTAACTCGACTTGGTCTCCGATAGATATCACGAACCTAACCATATATATAATATATCAACATATTTTCTTTTCAAGTAATCTTTACATATATATATATATCTATATATATACTTTTAATACTTTTAATATTTTCTTAGTCCGTAGTTAGCAGTCCGATGTTAGTGGTCCACAATTAGTTGCTTAAATAAAATAAATAAAGACCCCATCGTATTCGTATTGATCAGAATTAATCTTGACCCATGGTACCATGTTGTCAAATGACGTGTTGCGTACATAAAGTACCGTGTTGTCAAATGACGTGCTGCGTACAATCATGAGGTCTTATGATTAATCTTCTCGTGTTGTTTACGGGTGGTCCTGAAATATATAAAATCAAATCATAAGTAAATATATATTAAATATTATGTTAATTATCCAAGATATGATTAATCCGATTTTGTCATAATATGATATATTACAGGTCTTGAAGTGTTTTTAAAAATCAAATTAGAAGGATCTATTTAGTTTACGAACAAGTTTGAAATCACTCAAACTATGTTCTTGTTGTTAAAATTTAATAACACAAAATAAAATAGCTATATAAATATGAATTGAATAAGGTTATGAATAAGGCTACTACCTCAAGTTACTTGGACAAAGCTACTGGAAAAGGTAAGAAAAATCTTGGAATCAAAAGAGTGGTGGAGTGGGATTGAAAGATTGGAAGTAATCTCCTTGAAATCGGATGACTATATTGATACGTTCTTGAGTAGGTAATTGAAGAGATATTAGGGAGTGAATTAACTTGAAATAAAATTGGAAATGAAATTGTATGTGTGTGTGTGCAAAATAGCATGATTATGGGATGGATATATAGGAGATTTAGTTTGTTTTCTTGCACAAAAGTCACACATGAGGTTAAATGGCTGGTTCCCACATGTAACATCATGTCTAGTGGCTGATCATTGAAGTTTATTGTTGGTATATACCAATAGTAAATACGTATAGAAGCTGGGTATGATACGGTTACATATACCCTAGATATACTTGTAGAAATTTTGAGGAATCGGAACGAGAATTCAAATATGGACGGGTTTATAACTGTAAAAGAGGCTCAAAACTGGGCTTTTATTTTTGGGTCAAACCGGGCCAAAATAAAATTTTAAGACATTTTTAATAAAGCAATGTTAGCCCAAAAAAAAAAATTTCCAAGCTGACCTGGCAGCTCAACCCCAGCCAGGGGCTCTGCCCCTTGGACCCCGCCAGGGGTTGCCACCCCTTGGACCCCGCTTATCGGGGGCGCTGCCCCCGAACCCCCGTCATAATCAAGATAAGTCCAAACAAGTGTGCACTCCACACTTCCCCAAACTTGTTCGATATTTATCAAGATTATTTTGGTTACAAATAAATCCCATTACACTTAAATCATAGATCACCAATACATTATAGATTGTAAGTATATATGTCAAAGAACGTTACATATACTTATCATTTTGAAAACTTAAGTTAGTGATCTCAAAGTATACTTATAACTCATTATTGTTAGTTCACAATGAAATGTTAAACCATCCTTAAATCATGTTAAATATGTATAGATATGTACATATACATAATCGTATAATTATCGTGTGTTATATAGTTCGTGATAACATCTGTCAAATTGGATGGTCAAACGTTGTGTGAAACTCTTTTCAAAAACATAAGTCTCAACAGTTTGGATTGCTTATCATGTTGGTAAGGTTTATTTTATGTAAATATTAATCTCATAAGTATAAAACGATCGAAAAAATCCGGGTCGTTACAATTTAAATGATGAAAATGAAATGATTACTATAAACTAATGAACTCACCAACCTTTTGGTTGACACTTGAAAGCATGTTTATTCTCAGGTTTGAAAGAAATCTTCCGCTGTGCATTAGCTCATTTTAAAGATATATTACTTGGAGTCATTCATGACATATTTCAAAAGACGTTGCATTCGAGTCGTTGAAGTTCATTAGAGATTGCTATTAAGTGAATGACAGATTAGGTCATTTATAGTTGGATATTATGAAATGGTATGCATACCTGTCAACTTTCGATGAATGAAAGTTTGTCTTTAAAAACGAATGCAATGTTTGTAAAATGTATTATTTAGAGGTCAAGTACCTCGCGATGTAATCAACTATTGTGAATCGTTTATAATCGATATGGACTTCGTCCGAATGGATTAGGAGCGGGCGTTTTAGTTGGTATCAGAGCGGTGGTCTTAGCGAACCAGGTCTACATTAGTGTGTCTAACTGATAAGTCGTTAGGATGCATTAGTGAGTCTGGACTTCGACCGTGTCTGTATGTCAAAAGTTTTGCTTATCATTTTTAGTCGGAAATCATCTACTTACCATCCTTAGAAAATTACCTGATTATTATTCTTAAGTCAAGACACGTCTTGCTGCATTGATTGCATGAATAGTGTATAGACAAAAATTCATATCTTTGCATATCTGCTAAATCATATCTTATCGTATCTGTTACTTTAAACTTTGCCTGACATAGCCCGCAAAGTCCTCCATAATCTACGAAATCTTTTGATCTATATATATATATATATATATATATATATATATATATATATATATATATATATATATATATATATATATATATATATATATATATAAATATATATATTCTATGTAATTAGAATACGATCCGTTAGCCAAAATCATTTCATATCGAAAAAAAATCCTTTATCCAATCGTACGAAATGGAATTCGTCATCAGTTCAAGTCACTCAGATTCCGAAATGGAATCCCATTCAAGCTCCGAAAGCAGTGTGACCGGAATAGATCAACCAATCAGTCATCACCTATTCTGGATGAATTGGGGATGGGTTCGTAGCCTCCTTAATCATTGGAGACAAGAAGAAGGTGATCCCTTCCATCCACCACATTGCCCTCTTGACGAAGAACCTGAAGCACTTACCGGCGAACCTGTCCGAAACACCATTTTCTCGCTCATTTCCAGAGTATCTCGTCACGATTATATATTACACCAAATTCTAGATTATATTTATCCGCTCGTCCGAACCGAGGATCATCCCGGTGTAATAGAAGAAGTTAACGAGCTTCGCGCTCGTGTAGTGACTTTAGAGAATATGTGCGAAGATTACAAACACCATCAGCAGCACCAGCAGCATAACCAGTACCGCAAGTAACATCAACATCGCAAGCCACAATACCATGAGCACCAGCAGCATCACCGGCATCAACAATACCACCATCATCAACACAACAGGATCATTACCACTACCAACAACCACAACCGCGTCGTAAACCTCAACTTCACAATCTGTCCCACGAGCATCAACGTCATACGCACCATAGATACCAAGGAGTACCAACAACAATAACTGACGAAGTATTAATTCATAACTTCATTGGAGAAACATTCCTCGGCGATTATGTAATCTCTAAAGTCTTAGAGATTATCAAATCTAGCCCTAACCATAAATCAGTTAAGCGAACCAAAATGATAGAAGGAAGAGTAGAAACCCTGACAAAAATGGTGTGTGATTAACAAGCTAAACTTGCTTTACCAACAACATCAACAGTACCGTCAGCGTTACCAGCATCGTCAGTACAGTCAACATCCGAATCAACAACACCGATAACATCACAAACTCCGTCAGTTCAAGAATCACTGTGGACATCATTACGAATCAATAATGTGTATATTGTATCAATGAGTTATGAAGAATTAACTCATTCCCTCTGAATAAATTATATGTATATTTTATATATATATATATATATATATATATATATATATATATATATATATATATATATATATATATATATATATATATATATATATATATATATATATATTGAAATAAATCTTTCCGTGCTAAGCTATTGTGTGTGAATCTTAACTACTCGGTTAATTCATATTACAAATATGCAACAATGTACGTCCTTCGGCCGCAACTTAACCAGCGTTAACTACAATCTCTGTCGCAATTCAACAAATTCCAATTCATAATAAATCAAGTATATATTTGATTTTACACTTTCATCATCGATGTACCCGAAACTTTTCAGATAACATCATTCGTACTTTGCGAAATTCACAAGAATTCCATGAACCGAACATCATACATCAATAAATAACGGAGTATTGATTCATAATTTCAATGTCATTAAAGAAATACTGCGTAAAAGTTATGTACTTTTTAAAGCCTTTAGGGATTATTCAATTCTAGTTTCAACCGTAAATCAAATGAGTATAATTTAACATTGACTCATTAAATCTATGTTACATCTGAAGAAAATATACATATATATATTTTCATAATTCTTTTGTACAAAATATTAATTGTGAAATTTTTTTAACGGGTAGGTAATACCCGAGAGATATATAAATTCACAATTAATATGTTACATTCTTCGAATCTGATTCAGCAAATCATCCATTATACTCCCTACTTTCACAACATTATACATTCTTTTATAGAAAATCAAAACAACCATACTCATTCAAAATTTAATTACATATTCTGATTTTGAAATCTCAAAATTCAACTTGAGATATGACCAAAATCATCACTCTTAGATCCTTACATCTTTCACAAGCTATATTTTGACTTCAAAACTGTGTTAGAACATCAAATGTATGTTAACGATTACAATCTGTGTTCAAACCCTTCGAAAATTTCTGAAGACACTTCGAATGATGAGCAATCGAGATGATGATCCAACCACATGTTACCCACAGTTATGTACCCGAAAAACTCTTGAAACCAAAGTAAAAGTTTAAACAACGTATCCGCGTCAGATTCTTTTGCATTTATTAGCAAAAATAACTTTGCGACTCCTATTCAAAGTAGCCAGTTTTGTCACAGCTCCAGCAAGTCAACCTCGATTTTTTCAGTCAGACTAACCTTATTATAACCTTGAGATATACACCATCGTTACCAGGGAACCTTTTACATTCCACCACATAATTTGCAGATGTACCAACAACTTCATTACCCTTTGACTTTAGCCTCTCCAAAAAGTCATTATAATTATTCATTGAAACCCCATCATTTACTCATTCACATCTTGTAATGAGAATTGCCATACGAATCATTGGGAATTAGCAATCAGTATTTTGAAATCTCGCAGCATGTCTACGCCAACAGTTACATGTGTATATATAATGTCTATCTTCTGGACTTAATTTGAATGTGAAGTTTCTGAAAAACACTCCAAACTACGAATTGGTTCTCCAAAAATGGAAAAAAAAAAAATTGCTGATGAAGCAGCAAAAACTATAAATGACTTTAAACGGTAAAAGCTGGATGATAATGATGAAGTGTGCTAGCAAAGCGCAGAAAAAGGGAAGTTTTGGAACTGGAAAACGGATTGAGCAAAGTAGGAAGGAGGCTGTGGACAAATTACAAAGACTGAACCTGACTTCAAAGGATCCAAATAATTCAGTACCTGCTGAAGTCATTAACGAATACCTTGCTCCTGACTCTAAACCCCTGCGGACAATATTCTTCATCATCCTCTGATATTAGAAATTCTAAAATATCATCATATCTTTCATTATAAATATCCTCCATATTTCTGAAGATATTTTCTTAATTTTTCTTATTTGAAATCATTTACCTCTTCGCGCTATCTGTATTACAACATAAAAGAAACTATTTTAGTTTCTAAATTCTGAAACATTCAAGTTTAAAATAGGAATATTTTGAAGTAGTGTTGGGAACTGAAGCATGAATTAGTATAATATAATGACACTTGATCAACGCCATTATATTACAGTAAGTTATGTTGAGTTTCTAAATGGAACGTGATGATTCACAAACCATACCGTCATCATGTGCCATGCTATACGGCTCTTGTATTCTATTTAATCTCTAAACATATCAAGAAAATTTTTCTTGATGATTCGCTCTTTTCCAGGGTATTCTGGTAATTTACCAAATCAAAATTGTGCCATTACCATTTCTTTCTTAGAACGTTAACTATGTTCATTCCGAAATCCATAGGTGTGAATTCCGGACCATTACAAGAGATGCTTAGTCCCAAGAAGAGGAAACGAAAGAATGAAACTCCAAAACAGAAATTGGAGTATAAATCGCAGTAAATAGGAGAGAGCATTAACTGTGGATGACAATGATTATAGAAGACAGAAGCAGGGACTTCGAAGTATAAGGGAAGATATAAAACCCAACAACCACCCAGAAACTACAAACCGTGCATATCAATATGTATTGCAACGTAAAGACACAGGAAAATTAACAACACTATAACCCCAAGATAATAGTAGAAGTAAATAAAATCCTCCGGTGGTAGATGAAAGAGAAGGATGACAGATGTAAAAATTAAGAGTATATCAAGGATCAAAATAGGATGGAGCATATTGATAAATACTTTAAGGTATGAATTGATGAAGAAAGAATAGAAGATGTGAGTTGTAAGGAAATGGAGAGGGTGGATTTATAGACAGAGCAATCGAAGCAGATTATCGCGTATAACCAAAGAGGATCCTAATCTCCTTAATTACTGACGTATCAAATCTTATTATGAAGATCTTCTTCTAAATTCCTTAAATTCTGAAAATCAATCTTGACTACGCCACCGGTTAAGTCAAATCTGCATTTATTCATTTTAACTTTTAAATGATAGCTTCATTCGTGCTCTTCGCAAAAAACAAATTGTTTTATCCATATTGCACAATAATGATAAAACTCTATTTATCAACTCATATTTTCCATGAAAACGTTCTTATTGTTATCCATGACGACCCCTATCAAATTTCGGGGACGAAATTTCTTTAACGGGTAGGTACTGTGATGACCCGGAAATTTCCAACCAAATTTAAACTTTAGTCTTTATATGTATCCGACACGATAAGCAAAATCTATAATGTTAAAGTCTCGAAAGTTTGAAATCTATATTCATGTAATCAAGTTACCATTTGACCATGCCTGACGATTCACAAACATTTATGTGTATATAGATGTGTGTATATAGTATTTATTAAGTGAAGGCGTTAACAAGGTATTAGATATATAATACTTTACAAGAATGTATTTTGTTTCAAAAAAGTTTATTATGCTTATCGATGGATTTAGATGAATATATAAAATGATTGATTTATAAGATACATTGAATTAGGATGGTGAGTCTCTGTTATGAGGTCCACTTTGAATTAGGAAACCCTTATTTTTAACGGTATTCAGAATATTTGGAAAAGTGATTGTATATAAGATCAAAAGTGTTAATTATTGAGGATTAGACAAAAAGTTGGCGGAGGATTGAATTTCATAACCCTTGTTATTTGATTCGATCGATACTATGTTATTTTATTTAGAAAGTTTAAGGGAACTAAAATAAACGTTAGCGTATAAAGGAATTATAGGTTTAGAGTGTAAACGTTACGCGTTTTATGTTTTTAAAATAGACTTTGAACTATTATTAGTTTGAAAAACTAAATATAATATTATTACGTTAATATTTCCATTATATACGATATATATGAAATGTCCCGTTCTTATTGATTAAAAACGTTCCATATTAATTGATTTCGTTGCGAGGTTTTGACCTCTATATGAGACGTTTTTCAAAGACTGCATTCATTTTTAAACAAACCATAACCTTTATTTCATCAATAAAGGTTTAAAAAGCTTTACGTAGATTATCAAATAATGATAATCTAAAATATCCTGTTTACACACGACCATTACATAATGGTTTACAATACAAATATGTTACAACAAAATAAGTTTCTTGAATGCAGTTTTTACACAATATCATACAAGCATGGACTCCAAATCTTGTCCTTATTTAAGTATGCGACAGCGGAAGCTCTTAATAATCACCTGAGAATAAACATGCTTAAAACGTCAACAAAAATGTTGGTGAGTTATAGGTTTAACCTATATATATCAAATCGTAACAATAGACCACAAGATTTCATATTTCAATACACATCCCATACATAGAGATAAAAATCATTCATATGGTGAACACCTGGTAACCGACAATAACAAGATGCATATATAAGAATATCCCCATCATTCCGGGACACCCTTCGGATATGATATAAATTTCGAAGTACTAAAGCATCCGGTACTTTGGATGGGGTTTGTTAGGCCCAATAGATCTATCTTTAGGATTCGCGTCAATTAGGGTGTCTGTTCCCTAATTCTTAGATTACCAGACTTAATAAAAAGGGGCATATTCGATTTCGATAATTCAACCATAGAATGTAGTTTCACGTACTTGTGTCTATTTTGTAAATCATTTATAAAACCTGCATGTATTCTCATCCCAAAAATATTAGATTTTAAAAGTGGGACTATAACTCACTTTCACAGATTTTTACTTCGTCGGGAAGTAAGACTTGGCCACTGGTTGATTCACGAACCTATAACAATATACACATATATATCAAAGTATGTTCAAAATATATTTACAACACTTTTAATATATTTTGATGTTTTAAGTTTATTAAGTCAGCTGTCCTCGTTAGTAACCTACAACTAGTTGTCCACAGTTAGATGTACAGAAATAAATCGATAAATATTATCTTGAATCAATCCACGACCCAGTGTATACGTATCTCAGTATTGATCACAACTCAAACTATATATATTTTGGAATCAACCTCAACCCTGTATAGCTAACTCCAACATTCACATATAGAGTGTCTATGGTTGTTCCGAAATATATATAGATGTGTCGACATGATAGGTCGAAACATTGTATACGTGTCTATGGTATCTCAAGATTACATAATATATAATACAAGTTGATTAAGTTATGGTTGGAATAGATTTGTTACCAATTTTCACGTAGCTAAAATGAGAAAAATTATCCAATCTTGTTTTACCCATAACTTCTTCATTTTAAATCCGTTTTGAGTGAATCAAATTGCTATGGTTTCATATTGAACTCTATTTTATGAATCTAAACAAAAAAATTATAGGTTTCTAGTCGGAAAAATAAGTTACAAGTCGTTTTTGTAAAGGTAGTCATTTCAGTCGAAAGAACGACGTCTAGATGACCATTTTAGAAAACATACTTCCACTTTGAGTTTAACCATAATTTTTGGATATAGTTTCATGTTCATAATAAAAATCATTTTCTCAGAATAACAACTTTTAAATCAAAGTTTATCATAGTTTTTAATTAACTAACCCAAAACAGCCCGCGGTGTTACTACGACGGCGTAAATCCGGTTTTACGGTGTTTTTCGTGTTTCCAGGTTTTAAATCATTAAGTTAGCATATCATATAGATATAGAACATGTGTTTAGTTGATTTTAAAAGTCAAGTTAGAAGGATTAACTTTTGTTTGCGAACAAGTTTAGAATTAACTAAACTATGTTCTAGTGATTACAAGTTTAAACCTTCGAATAAGATAGCTTTATATGTATGAATCGAATGATGTTATGAACATCATTACTACCTTAAGTTCCTTGGATGAACCTACTGGAAAAGAGAAAAATGGATCTAGCTTCAATGGATCCTTGGATGGCTCAAAGTTCTTGAAGCAAAATCATGACACGAAAACAAGTTCAAGTAAGATCATCACTTGAAATAAGATTGTTATAGTTATAGAAATTGAACCAAAGTTTGAATATGATTATTACCTTGTATTAGAATGATAACCTACTGTAAGAAACAAAGATTTCTTGAGGTTGGATGATCACCTTACAAGATTGGAAGTGAGCTAGCAAACTTGAAAGTATTCTTGATTTTATGAAACTAGAACTTTTGGAATTTATGAAGAACACTTAGAACTTGAAGATAGAACTTGAGAGAGTTCAATTAGATGAAGAAAATTGAAGAATGAAAGTGTTTGTAGGTGTTTTTGGTCGTTGGTGTATGGATTAGATATAAAGGATATGTAATTTTGTTTTCATGTAAATAAGTCATGAATGATTACTCATATTTTTGTAATCTTATGAGATATTTCATGCTAGTTGCCAAATGATGGTTCCCACATGTGTTAGGTGACTCACATGGGCTGCTAAGAGCTGATCATTGGAGTGTATATACCAATAGTACATACATCTAAAAGCTGTGTATTGTACGAGTACGAATACGGGTGCATACGAGTAGAATTGTTGATGAAACTGAACGAGAATGTAATTGTAAGCATTTTTGTTAAGTAGAAGTATTTTGATAAGTGTATTGAAGTCTTTCAAAAGTGTATAAATACATATTAAAACACTACATGTATATACATTTTAACTGAGTCGTTAAGTCATCGTTAGTCGTTACATGTAAGTGTTGTTTTGAAACCTTTAGGTTAACGATCTTGTTAAATGTTGTTAACCCAATGTTTATAATAACAAAAGAGATTTTAAATTATTATATTATCATGATATTATGATGTACGAATATCTCTTAATATGATATATATACATTAAATGTCGTTACAACGATAAACGTTACATATATGTCTCGTTTCAAAATCATTAAGTTAGTAGTCTTATTTTTACATATGTAGTTCATTGTTAATATAATTAATGATATGTTTACTTATCATAATATCATGTTAACTATATATATAACCATATATATGTCATCATATAGTTTTTTACAAGTTTTAACGTTCGTGAATCACCGGTCAACTTGGGTGGTCAATTGTCTATATGAAACCTATTTCAATTAATCAAGTCTTAACAAGTTTGATTGCTTAACATGTTGGAAACATTTAATCATGTAAACATCAATCTCAATTAATATATATAAACATGGAAAAGTTCGGGTCACTACAGTACCTACCCGTTAAATAAATTTCGTCCCGAAATTTTAAGCTGTTGAAGGTGTTGACGAATCTTCTAGAAATAGATGCGGGTATTTCTTCTTCATCTGATCTTCATGCTCCCAGGTGAACTCGGGTCCTCTACGAGCATTCCATCGAACCTTAACAATTGGTATCTTGTTTTGCTTAAGTCTTTTAACCTCACGATCCATTATTTCGACGGGTTCTTCGATGAATTGAAGTTTTTCGTTGATTTGGATTTCATCTAACGGAATAGTGAGATCTTCTTTAGCAAAACATTTCTTCAAATTCGAGACGTGGAAAGTGTTATGTACAGCCGCGAGTTGTTGAGGTAACTCAAGTCGGTAAGCTACTGGTCCGACACGATCAATAATCTTGAATGGTCCAATATACCTTGGATTTAATTTCCCTCGTTTACCAAATCGAACAACGCCTTTCCAAGGTGAAACTTTAAGCATGACCATCTCTCCAATTTCAAATTCTATATCTTTTCTTTTAATGTCAGCGTAGCTCTTTTGTCGACTTTGGGCGGTTTTCAACCGTAGTTGAATTTGGATGATCTTCTCGGTAGTTTCTTGTATAATCTCCGGACCCGTAATCTGTCTATCCCCCACCTCACTCCAACAAATCGGAGACCTGCACTTTCTACCATAAAGTGCTTCAAACGGCGCCATCTCAATGCTTGAATGGTAGCTGTTGTTGTAGGAAAATTCTGCTAACGGTAGATGTCGATCCCAACTGTTTCCGAAATCAATAACACATGCTCGTAGCATGTCTTCAAGCGTTTGTATCGTCCTTTCGCTCTGCCCATCAGTTTGTGGATGATAGGCAGTACTCATGTCTAGACGAGTTCCTAATGCTTGCTGCAATGTCTGCCAGAATCTTGAAATAAATCTGCCATCCCTATCAGAGATAATAGAGATTGGTATTCCATGTCTGGAGACGACTTCCTTCAAATACAGTCGTGCTAACTTCTCCATCTTATCATCTTCTCTTATTGGCAGGAAGTGTGCTGATTTGGTGAGACGATCAACTATTACCCAAATAGTATCAAAACCACTTGCAGTCCTTGGCAATTTAGTGATGAAATCCATGGTAATGTTTTCCCATTTCCATTCCGGGATTTCGGGTTGTTGAAGTAGACCTGATGGTTTCTGATGCTCAGCTTTGACCTTAGAACACGTCAAACATTCTCCTACGTATTTAGCAACATCGGCTTTCATACCCGGCCACCAAAAATGTTTCTTGAGATCCTTGTACATCTTCCCCGTTCCAGGATGTATTGAGTATCTGGTTTTATGAGCTTCTCTAAGTACCATTTCTCTCATATCTCCAAATTTTGGTACCCAAATCCTTTCAGCCCTATACCGGGTTCCGTCTTCCCGAATATTAAGATGCTTCTCCGATCCTTTGGGTATTTCATCCTTTAAATTTCCCTCTTTTAAAACTCCTTGTTGCGCCTCCTTTATTTGAGTAGTAATGTTATTATGAATCATTATATTCATAGATTTTACTCGAATGGGTTCTCTATCCTTCCTGCTCAAGGCATCGGCTACCACATTTGCCTTCCCCGGGTGGTAACGAATCTCAAAATCGTAATCATTCAATAATTCAATCCACCTACGCTGCCTCATATTCAGTTGTTTCTGATTAAATATGTGTTGAAGACTTTTGTGGTCGGTATATATAATACTTTTGACCCCATATAAGTAGTGCCTCCAAGTCTTTAATGCAAAAACAACCGCGCCTAATTCCAAATCATGCGTTGTATAATTTTGTTCGTGAATCTTCAATTGTCTAGACGCATAAGCAATCACCTTCGTTCGTTGCATTAATACACAACCGAGACCTTGCTTTGATGCGTCACAATAAATCACAAAATCATCATTCCCTTCAGGCAATGACAATATAGGTGCCGTAGTTAGCTTTTTCTTCAATAACTGAAACGCTTTCTCTTGTTCATCATTCCATTCAAATTTCTTCCCTTTATGCGTTAATGCAGTCAAGGGTTTTGCTATTCTGGAAAAGTCTTGGATGAACCTTCTGTAGTAACCAGCTAGTCCTAAAAACTGGCGTATGTGTTTCGGAGTTTTCGGGGTTTCCCACTTTTCAACAGTTTCTATCTTTGCCGGATCCACCTTAATACCTTCTTTGTTCACTATGTGACCGAGGAATTGAACTTCTTCCAACCAAAATGCACACTTTGAAAACTTAGCGTACAATTCTTCCTTCCTCAATACTTCTAACACCTTTCTCAAATGTTCACCGTGTTCTTGGTCATTCTTTGAGTAAATAAGTATGTCATCAATGAAAACAATGACAAACTTGTCAAGGTATGGTCCACACACTCGGTTCATAAGGTCCATGAACACAGCTGGTGCATTAGTTAAACCAAACGGCATGACCATAAACTCGTAATGACCGTAACGTGTTCTGAAAGCAGTCTTTGGAATATCATCTTCTTTCACCCGCATTTGATGATACCCGGAACGTAAGTCAATCTTTGAATAAACAGACGAGCCTTGTAGTTGATCAAATAAGTCGTCGATTCTCGGTAGTGGGTAGCGGTTCTTGATGGTAAGTTTGTTCAACTCTCGGTAGTCGATACACAACCTGAATGTACCATCTTTCTTCTTGACAAACAAAACAGGAGCTCCCCACGGTGATGTGCTTGGTCGAATGAAACCACGCTCTAAAAGTTCTTGTAATTGGCTTTGCAGTTCTTTCATCTCGCTGGGTGCGAGTCTGTAAGGAGCACGAGCTATTGGTGCAGCTCCTGGTACAAGATCTATTTGAAATTCAACGGATCGATGTGGGGGTAATCCCGGTAATTCTTTCGGAAATACATCGGGAAATTCTTTTGCAATGGGAACATCATTGATGCTCTTTTCTTCAGTTTGTACTTTCTCGACGTGTGCTAGAACAGCATAGCAACCTTTTCTTATTAGTTTTTGTGCCTTCAAATTACTAATAAGATGTATCTTCGTGTTGCCCTTTTCTCCGTACACCATTAAGGGTTTTCCTTTTTCTCGTATAATGCGAATTGCATTTTTGTAACAAACGATCTCCGCTTTCACTTCTTTCAACCAGTCCATACCGATTATCACATCAAAACTCCCTAACTCTACTGGTATCAAATCAATCTTAAATGTTTCGCTAACCAGTTTAATTTCTCGATTCCGACATATATTATCTGCTGAAATTAATTTACCATTTGCTAATTCGAGTAAAAATTTACTATCCAAAGGCGTCAATGGACAACTTAATTTAGCACAAAAATCTCTACTCATATAGCTTCTATCCGCACCCGAATCAAATAAAACGTAAGCAGATTTATTGTCAATAAGAAACGTACCCGTAACAAGCTCCGGGTCTTCCTGTGCCTCTACCGCATTAATATTGAAAACTCTTCCACGGCCTTGTCCATTCGTGTTCTCCTGGTTCGGGCAATTTCTAATAATGTGGCCTGGTTTTCCACATTTATAACAAACTACATTGGCATAACTTGCTCCGACACTACTTGCTCCGCCATTACTCGTTCCGACACCATTTGTTCCTTTCGTTCTATTAACCCCTGGTCCGTAGACCTCACACTTCGCCGCGCTATGACCATTTCTTTTACACTTGTTGCAAAATTTGGTGCAGAACCCCGAGTGATTCTTTTCACACCTTTGGCATAGTTGCTTCTGATTGTTGTTGTTGTTGCGGTTATTATTGTTGTTGGGATGATTGTTGTAGTTGCTGTTGTTGTTGTTGTTGTTGTTGTTGTTGTTGGGCCGTTTGTTGTAGTTGCGATTGATGTTGCGATTGTTGGGATAATTGTTGCGATTATTGTTGTAATTGCTGTTGTTGTTGTATTGGTGATTCTTATCACCGTTTTCCTCCCACTTTCTTTTGACTTGCTTCACATTGGCCTCTTCAGCAGTCTGTTCTTTAATTCTTTCTTCAATCTGGTTCACTAGTTTGTGAGCCATTCTACATGCCTGTTGTATGGAGGCGGGCTCGTGTGAACTTATATCTTCTTGGATTCTTTCCGGTAATCCTTTCACAAACGCGTCGATCTTCTCTTCCTCATCTTCGAATGCTCCAGGACACAATAGGCACAATTCTGTGAATCGTCTTTCGTACGTGGTAATATCAAATCCTTGGGTTCGTAACCCTCTAAGTTCTGTCTTGAGCTTATTGACCTCGGTTCTGGGACGGTACTTCTCGTTCATCAAGTGCTTGAATGCTGACCACGGTAGTGCGTACGCATCATCTTGTCCCACTTGCTCTAGATAGGTATTCCACCATGTTAACGCAGAACCTGTGAAGGTATGCGTAGCGTACTTCACTTTGTCCTCTTCAGTACACTTACTTATGGCAAACACCGATTCAACCTTCTCGGTCCACCGTTTCAATCCGATCGGTCCTTCGGTTCCATCAAATTCCAAAGGTTTGCAGGCAGTGAATTCTTTGTAGGTGCATCCTACACGATTTCCTGTACTGCTAGATCCAAGGTTATTGTTGGTATGTAGCGCAGCCTGTACTGCGGCTATGTTTGAAGCTAGAAAAGTACGGAATTCCTCTTCATTCATATTCACGGTGTGTCGAGTAGTCGGTGCCATTTCCTTCAAAATAGTTAAATGGAACAAGTTAATCATACAGAATATTAAGAGTAGTTAATAGTATTTCGTAGCATAATATGAACTCATTTATAAAAGCTTTTTCTTCATATTAGCGTTTTATAAGTTTAAATTCGGGTAGTACCTACCCGTTAAGTTCATACTTAGTAGCTAATATACAATTCAACTACTACAATTCTATATGAAAAACTGATTATAATAATATTTCGCGTTCAAACTTTTATACAATATTTTACAAACTTACAATACCGCTTATTTTACATAAAGCATGAAATATAGCACATAATAACTTTGATACAAGATAGTTGTGAAGACAATTCTAGCTAGTACACAAGTCGTTCAGCAAAGGCAATAAAGACACGTAATTCATACGTCCAGAAACAAGTCATGCATTCTGGTTTTACTAGGACTACTTCCCATCCTTGGTCTTGTGCAACATAACCGTTATGGCCGTTGATAAGACAGCGTGTTGTAACGTCATCAAAGGGACGAGGGTTACGTAATGTCCAACAGTCCCGTAATAATCTAAAAACCTCATTTCTTACCCCAATTACCGACTCCGTCACTTGTGGAAACGTTTTGTTTAATAGTTGTAGCCCGATGTTCTTGTTCTCACTTTGGTGAGAAGCGAACATTACTAATCCGTAAGCATAACATGCTTCTTTATGTTGCATGTTAGCCGCTTTTTCTAAATCACGAAGTCCAATATTCGGATATATTGAGTCAAAATAATTTCTTAACCCGTTGCGTAAAATAGCATTTGGGTTCCCCGCAATATATGCGTCAAAGTAAACACATCGTAACTTATGGGTTTCCCAATGTGATATCCCCCATCTTTCAAACGAAAGTCTTTTATAAACCAAGACATTCTTGGAACGTTCTTCGAATGTCTTACAAACTGATCTCGCCTTAAATAGTTGTGCCGAAGAATTCTGGCCGACTCTAGACAAGATTTCATCAATCATGTCTCCGGGTAGGTCTCTTAAAATATTGGGTTGTCTATCCATTTTGTGTTTTTAAACTGTAAAATAGACAAGAGTTAGATTCATAAAAAAAAATACTTATTAATACAAGCAATTTTTACATATATCATAAAGCATAAGAACACTATATTCCATATATTACACCACACGAATACAACTATCTTATTCCGACTCGCTCGTTTCTTCTTCTTCGGTTTTGGTTCGTTTTGCCAAGTTTCTAGGGATATATGATGTTCCCCTAATACGAGCCGTCGTTGTCCACATTGGTTTAGAAAAACCTGGTGGTTTAGAGGTTCCCGGGTCATTGTTACAACTTAAGGACTTCGGGGGTTGACGATACATATAAAGTTCATCGGGGTTGGAATTAGATTTCTCTATTTTTATGCCCTTTCCCTTATTATTTTCTTTTGCCTTTTTAAATTCAGTTGGGGTAATTTCTATAACATCATCGGAATTCTCGTCGGAATCCGATTCATCGGAGAATTGGTAATCCTCCCAATATTTTGCTTCCTTGGCGGAAACACCATTGACCATAATTAACTTTGGTCGGTTGGTTGAGGATTTTCTTTTACTTAACCGTTTTATTATTTCCCCCACCGGTTCTATTTCTTCATCCGGTTCCGATTCTTCTTCCGGTTCCGATTCTTCTTCCGGTTCCGACTCTTCTTCCGGTTCCTCTTCGGGAACTTGTGAATCAGTCCACAAATCATTCCAATTTACATTTGACTCTTCATTATTATTAGGTGAGTCAATGGGACTTGTTCTAGAGGTAGACATCTATCACATAATATCAAACACGTTAAGAGATTAATATATCACATAATATTCATATGTTAAAAATATATAGTTTCCAACAAAAATGTTAAGCAATCATTTTTAAAGAAAACACGGTCGAAGTCCAGACTCACTAATGCATCCTAACAAACTCGATAAGACACACTAATGCAAATTTTCTGGTTCTCTAAGACCAACGCTCGGATACCAACTGAAATGTCCCGTTCTTATTGATTAAAAACGTTCCATATTAATTGATTTCGTTGCGAGGTTTTGACCTCTATATGAGACGTTTTTCAAAGACTGCATTCATTTTTAAACAAACCATAACCTTTATTTCATCAATAAAGGTTTAAAAAGCTTTACGTAGATTATCAAATAATGATAATCTAAAATATCCTGTTTACACACGACCATTACATAATGGTTTACAATACAAATATGTTACAACAAAATAAGTTTCTTGAATGCAGTTTTTACACAATATCATACAAGCATGGACTCCAAATCTTGTCCTTATTTAAGTATGCGACAGCGGAAGCTCTTAATAATCACCTGAGAATAAACATGCTTAAAACGTCAACAAAAATGTTGGTGAGTTATAGGTTTAACCTATATATATCAAATCGTAACAATAGACCACAAGATTTCATATTTCAATACACATCCCATACATAGAGATAAAAATCATTCATATGGTGAACACCTGGTAACCGACAATAACAAGATGCATATATAAGAATATCCCCATCATTCCGGGACACCCTTCGGATATGATATAAATTTCGAAGTACTAAAGCATCCGGTACTTTGGATGGGGTTTGTTAGGCCCAATAGATCTATCTTTAGGATTCGCGTCAATTAGGGTGTCTGTTCCCTAATTCTTAGATTACCAGACTTAATAAAAAGGGGCATATTCGATTTCGATAATTCAACCATAGAATGTAGTTTCACGTACTTGTGTCTATTTTGTAAATCATTTATAAAACCTGCATGTATTCTCATCCCAAAAATATTAGATTTTAAAAGTGGGACTATAACTCACTTTCACAGATTTTTACTTCGTCGGGAAGTAAGACTTGGCCACTGGTTGATTCACGAACCTATAACAATATACACATATATATCAAAGTATGTTCAAAATATATTTACAACACTTTTAATATATTTTGATGTTTTAAGTTTATTAAGTCAGCTGTCCTCGTTAGTAACCTACAACTAGTTGTCCACAGTTAGATGTACAGAAATAAATCGATAAATATTATCTTGAATCAATCCACGACCCAGTGTATACGTATCTCAGTATTGATCACAACTCAAACTATATATATTTTGGAATCAACCTCAACCCTGTATAGCTAACTCCAACATTCACATATAGAGTGTCTATGGTTGTTCCGAAATATATATAGATGTGTCGACATGATAGGTCGAAACATTGTATACGTGTCTATGGTATCTCAAGATTACATAATATATAATACAAGTTGATTAAGTTATGGTTGGAATAGATTTGTTACCAATTTTCACGTAGCTAAAATGAGAAAAATTATCCAATCTTGTTTTACCCATAACTTCTTCATTTTAAATCCGTTTTGAGTGAATCAAATTGCTATGGTTTCATATTGAACTCTATTTTATGAATCTAAACAAAAAAATTATAGGTTTCTAGTCGGAAAAATAAGTTACAAGTCGTTTTTGTAAAGGTAGTCATTTCAGTCGAAAGAACGACGTCTAGATGACCATTTTAGAAAACATACTTCCACTTTGAGTTTAACCATAATTTTTGGATATAGTTTCATGTTCATAATAAAAATCATTTTCTCAGAATAACAACTTTTAAATCAAAGTTTATCATAGTTTTTAATTAACTAACCCAAAACAGCCCGCGGTGTTACTACGACGGCGTAAATCCGGTTTTACGGTGTTTTTCGTGTTTCCAGGTTTTAAATCATTAAGTTAGCATATCATATAGATATAGAACATGTGTTTAGTTGATTTTAAAAGTCAAGTTAGAAGGATTAACTTTTGTTTGCGAACAAGTTTAGAATTAACTAAACTATGTTCTAGTGATTACAAGTTTAAACCTTCGAATAAGATAGCTTTATATGTATGAATCGAATGATGTTATGAACATCATTACTACCTTAAGTTCCTTGGATGAACCTACTGGAAAAGAGAAAAATGGATCTAGCTTCAATGGATCCTTGGATGGCTCAAAGTTCTTGAAGCAAAATCATGACACGAAAACAAGTTCAAGTAAGATCATCACTTGAAATAAGATTGTTATAGTTATAGAAATTGAACCAAAGTTTGAATATGATTATTACCTTGTATTAGAATGATAACCTACTGTAAGAAACAAAGATTTCTTGAGGTTGGATGATCACCTTACAAGATTGGAAGTGAGCTAGCAAACTTGAAAGTATTCTTGATTTTATGAAACTAGAACTTTTGGAATTTATGAAGAACACTTAGAACTTGAAGATAGAACTTGAGAGAGTTCAATTAGATGAAGAAAATTGAAGAATGAAAGTGTTTGTAGGTGTTTTTGGTCGTTGGTGTATGGATTAGATATAAAGGATATGTAATTTTGTTTTCATGTAAATAAGTCATGAATGATTACTCATATTTTTGTAATCTTATGAGATATTTCATGCTAGTTGCCAAATGATGGTTCCCACATGTGTTAGGTGACTCACATGGGCTGCTAAGAGCTGATCATTGGAGTGTATATACCAATAGTACATACATCTAAAAGCTGTGTATTGTACGAGTACGAATACGGGTGCATACGAGTAGAATTGTTGATGAAACTGAACGAGAATGTAATTGTAAGCATTTTTGTTAAGTAGAAGTATTTTGATAAGTGTATTGAAGTCTTTCAAAAGTGTATAAATACATATTAAAACACTACATGTATATACATTTTAACTGAGTCGTTAAGTCATCGTTAGTCGTTACATGTAAGTGTTGTTTTGAAACCTTTAGGTTAACGATCTTGTTAAATGTTGTTAACCCAATGATTATAATAACAAAAGAGATTTTAAATTATTATATTATCATGATATTATGATGTACGAATATCTCTTAATATGATATATATACATTAAATGTCGTTACAACGATAAACGTTACATATATGTCTCGTTTCAAAATCATTAAGTTAGTAGTCTTATTTTTACATATGTAGTTCATTGTTAATATAATTAATGATATGTTTACTTATCATAATATCATGTTAACTATATATATAACCATATATATGTCATCATATAGTTTTTTACAAGTTTTAACGTTCGTGAATCACCGGTCAACTTGGGTGGTCAATTGTCTATATGAAACCTATTTCAATTAATCAAGTCTTAACAAGTTTGATTGCTTAACATGTTGGAAACATTTAATCATGTAAACATCAATCTCAATTAATATATATAAACATGGAAAAGTTCGGGTCACTACAATATACGAGTTTATTTTTTTTATTAAAATGAAAATATATATATATTTTACGAGATGATGAATTATTATATTATAATTAGTCAATAAACGTTTTGATCTAAACTAATATCATTAAAATTGTTTTGATAAATAACGAGATTATGGTTTATAAAAGTAAATAACCAAATTACTCAAAAGATTAAGTTACACTTTGAGTGGGTTAATTTTTCATTTATTTAAGTCTATATTTTGATAAAGGTACGAGTCATAAAACGTCCTGATTTAAAATAATATATTTTGATAAACAACGAGTCACTGATTTATAGAAGTAAATGACCACAACTGATGCGGGTGAGCTGGGCAATGAAACCAGCAACACAGCCAGCACGAGCTCAAAAGATGTTACACCCGAATCAGGCCAAGCAATGGTCGTGTTGCCATCTATTTCGTACCATCTAAGTGTTTTTGAAGCTGGTTCAAGAAGCTCAGGGGTGACCCTACTTCAGTCCTTAAACTGAAGTAGTTATGTTTTCATGAATAAAGTTTTTGATAGTTGAAGGCAAGCCAGCAATTAAGAAGAACCAGCTATCCGGACCAGCAAATGAGCTTAGTTCAGCCAGTAAAGCTTTAATTCACTCAGCCGGGTAACCAGCAAATCGAGCCAGCAAATTTATACTTAGACAAACCAGCTAGTTCAACCAGCTAAAGAATTTTAAGCTCAACCAGCACACGAAACTTAGTTCAACCAGCAGACGACGTTGTTTTTCTTTTAAGGGGCCAACTTGCTGATACAATTCAAAGTTTACTTATGCTTTTCAATAAACCGGTCAGGTTATGTGCTTAACACGTGTGTGGCTGTTCTAGAAGAATGTTAGCTGTCCAAGGAAGACTCCCATTTATCATTGGATGCTTTTATCATGGGAAGGAGCACTAACAAATGGCAGGCTTTTTGCAGATTGTGTCCTTTTATTCTTATTGGCTAATTTATAATTGTTTGTCCTTTTTGTCTCCATTTCCTTTTTATGTTTTTGTCTTATTTAGAAAATAGCTGTTAAGCTTCTACTATAAATAGAGAGCTCTTGTAATTGTAAAACTTGGTTGATGATTGAATGAAAAGTTTGATAGAGCTTATCTATTTACAAAATCTCTGTGTCTTTACGAATCTTTGATTCCGGTGGCTAAGAGTGGTTTCTTTATCAGTGTTTGTGGTGTTACTTTATCAAACATTGTGGTGAAATCCAAATCTTCATATCTGATATTATAGTTGTGGTGGAATCTTTATCAGCTGTAGTTGAAGACTTGGAGTGTTTCTAGATCTCTAATTGTGGTGGTATCTTTATCAATTTGGGGTTTACATTCTTCTATTCTTTGTTTTCTTATTTCAGAGTTTTATACTCTGTTTTAGGGCTGTTACTGTTACAAATTGGGTCTTTGTGTTCAGATCTGTTGGGTGAAGAAAGCTTGTTCTAAATTGCATTTTTAAATTCATACTTACGCATCAAAGTGGTATCAGAGCTTAGGTTGTTCAAATCGAAGCTTTCTTATCATTTTTATTGTTGTTTCAGTTCATACTCTGTTTTAGAGCTGTTAAGCTTTATTTTAGATCTGGGTTTCTATTTGTTGCTAAAGGTCTATTTCAGATCTGATATTTGAAATGGCTGATATTCCAAGGAATATGACTCTTAAAGAAGCTCATAATCTTAGAAGAGATAGAGCTATTGAAGCTCTACAACATCAGATGGAAAGAATGGTTAACTTGTTGGGAGATGGTGTTCCAAGAAGAAATAGAATTAGATCTGAAAATGGAGATACAACTATTGTGTCTTCTAGTACTGAATCTGAGGGTGGTAGCCAATCTATTGATGGATCTCATGCTTCTTCACAAAGAAGAAGAAGGCATAGGAAAAAGGCTGATGATTTGAAAGATATCAAGATAGATCCACCTGATTTTGAAGGATCCTCTAATCCTGAAGATTACTTTGAATGGGTTCAGGCCATGGATAGAATTATGGAGGTTAAAGGCTACAATGATAAAAAGGCCTTTAAAGTTGCTGTAATCAGATTAAAGAAGTATGCTTCAATGTGGTATGACAATCTAAAAAAAGAAAGGCAATATGAAGGGAAGAAAACAATCAAAACCTGGTCCAAGTTAAAAGAGTGTATGCAAAAGAGGTTTGTTCCTCAAGCTTACAAGCAAGAGCTGTATATCCAGATGAATACACTCAAGCAAGGCAGCATGAATGTTGTTGATTACATCAGAGAGTTTGAGCAGCTCAAGATTCGTACAAATGTTAAAGAAGCTGAAGAAAACACTATAGCAAGATTCGTTGGAGGCTTAAATGCTTCTATTGCTGATCAAGTTGAAATGCAGCCTCTATGGACTTTTGAGAGTGCTTGCAAGCTGGCTATTCAAGTAGAGAAACAAGCAAAGAAGAAAATTAATTTTAAGTCTTATTCCAACTCAGTTGTGCTGCCTATGAAGGGTCAATCATCTATGCTGCCTAGGCATAATAAGGCAGCATCCAAAGTATCTAAAGGCAAAGAGCAGGTTGTAGCTGGTCCTAAAGATGATAGAATGAAATGCTTCAAGTGCCATGGATTTGGACATTTTCAAGCTCAATGTCCTAACCAGCGTGCTCTTACATTAAAGGAGATTGAAGATTTGGAAGGGAGTTTTGAAACTGAAGCAGCATATGATGAGTCTGATAGTGAAGAGTTTGTTGCTGCTGATATTGGAGAGTTTTTAGTGGTTCGAAGAGTAATGCACTCAGCTGAGACTATTGAAGATAAGAGTCAGCGTGAAAACATCTTTCATTCAAGGTGCACAGTCAAGGGAAAAGTGTGCAGCCTGATTGTTGATGGAGGCAGCTGTGCAAATGCAGCATCTGCTCACATGGTGGAAAAGCTTGAGCTGGTTACAAAGAAGCATCCTCATCCATACAAACTTCAATGGCTTAACCAAGGCAGTGAGGTAAAGGTTACTCGCCAAGTCACTGTTCCATTTTCTATTGGTACTGTTTATCAACATGAGATTACTTGTGATGTTATTCCTATGGATGCTTGTCATTTGCTGCTTGGTAGACCTTGGTT
Source organism: Rutidosis leptorrhynchoides (assembly GCF_046630445.1). NCBI lineage: Eukaryota > Viridiplantae > Streptophyta > Magnoliopsida > Asterales > Asteraceae > Rutidosis > Rutidosis leptorrhynchoides. The sequence continues at coordinate 210,891,292 of NC_092340.1, forward strand.
ATTTGATAAGTATGTCTATCATAATGGACACCAAAATACTTATTCAATGTATGTGAATGGAAAGAAGATCACCCTCACTTCTTTAAAGCCTAGTGAAATACCTAGAGCTGATCCTACTGTTAAGAATGATAAAGCTTTATTTATGACTCAAGCTGAAGTAGATACTGAGTTAAAGGGTGGTACTGGTGCTTATCTATTGCTGATGGTTGAAAGTGATGAGTTGAACCAGCATGATGAAATACCAACTAGGGTAAAGCCATTGTTATCCGAATTTGCTGATGTGTTTCCTACTGAGTTACCTACTAGTTTACCACCAATCAGGGGTATTGAACATCAAATTGATCTTGTACCTGGATCTGTTCTTCCTAACAAGGCAGCTTATCGATGTTCTCCTCATGAAGCAAAAGAATTAGAAAAGCAAGTTAATGAGCTGGTTGCAAAGGGGTATGTTAGAACCAGCATGAGTCCTTGTTCAGTACCAGCTTTGTTAGTTCCAAAGAAAGATGGTTCTATGAGAATGTGTGTAGACAGCAGAGCTATTAACAACATCACCATCAAATATAGGTATCCCATACCTAGATTAGATTATATGCTAGATGAGCTGCATGGTTCTTATGTATTCTCCAAAGTTGATCTTAGAAGTGGGTATCATCAGATTCGAATGAAAGAAGGAGATGAATGGAAGACAGCTTTCAAGATCAAAGGTGGATTATTCGAGTGGTTGGTTATGCCTTTTGGGTTTTCTAATGCACCCAGCACATTCATGAGGCTTATGAATGAAGTGCTCAGGCCACTTATTGGTCAGTTTGTAGTTGTTTACTTTGATGACATCCTAGTGTACTCAAAAACTAAAGAAGAACACTTGGATCATCTGAGGAAAGTATTTGAGCTATTAAGGCAGAATCAGTTAGATGCAAAGCTGGAGAAGTGTGATTTCTTTGTCAGCAAAGTAGTGTTTCTTGGATATGTGGTTTCTGAAGAAGGCATTTCAATGGATCCATCTAAGGTGGAAGCAATCAGATCATGGCCTAGTCCTTCTACCATCACTGAAGTCAGAAGTTTTCATGGTTTAGCTTCATTTTATAGAAGATTTATCAAAGACTTCTCCACAATTGTTACTCCAATTACTGATTGTATGAAGAAAGGGGTATTTGAATGGTCTAGTTCTGCCCAATCAGCATTTGAATCATTGAAAGAGAAGCTAAGTTCAGCACCTATACTTGCTTTGCCTAATTTTGATATGTTGTTTGAACTTGAATGTGATGCAAGTGGTGTTGGCATTGGAGCTGTACTAGTGCAAGAAAAAAGACCAGTAGCTTATTTCAGTGAAAAGCTAAATGGATCAAAGCTGAATTATAGCACTTATGATAAAGAGTTTTATGCCATCATTCGAGCTGTTGATCATTGGTCACATTATTTGAAGCCAAGGCAGTTTGTTCTCTTTTCTGATCATGAAGCATTAAAATACATTAATGGGCAGCACAAATTAAATCCAAGGCATGCAAAATGGGTTGAATTCTTGCAGATGTACTCCTTTGTGTCTAAACACAAGGCTGGTACTTCTAATGTTGTTGCTGATGCTCTTTCAAGAAGATATTCTTTGTTGTCAATTCTGGAAGCTAGAGTTCTTGGATTTTCATTTGTTAAGGAGTTATATGAAGCTGATCCAAACTTTGATCCTATTTTGAACTATTCTCCTGCTGAGTCCAAAAGGGATTATGTTGAGCAAGATGGTTTTCTATTCAAGGGCAGCATATTGTGCATCCCAAAAGATTCAATCAGGGAGTTGCAAATTAGAGAAGCACATGGAGGTGGTTTAGCTGGTCATTTTGGGATTAACAAGACATTGGATATCCTAAGTGAACACTTCTACTGGCCATGTATGGATAAAGATGTCAAAGCTGTGATTAATCGTTGTGCTACCTGCTGTCAAGCTGAGTCAACTTTTCACCAGGGTTTATATACTCCTCTTCCTGTCCCCAACCAGCCATGGGAAGATTTGAGTATGGATTTCATTGTTTCATTGCCAAGGACTCAGCGAGGCAAAGATTCTATTATGGTTGTTGTTGACAGGTTTTCAAAGATGGCTCATTTCATAGACTGCGACAAAACCAATGATGCTACTATTGTTGCTACTTTATTCTTCAAAGAAATTGTTCGTCTTCATGGAGTCCCCAAAACCATTGTTGTAACAACCCGTCCTTATCCATCTGGACGAAGTCATCAACATTTGGTCCCATTGCGATGATCGACTCCAAGTAATGTTCTTAAATTGAGCAAATGCACAGCGGAAGACTTAATTCGTACCTGAGAATAAACATGCTTTAAAGTGTCAACCAAAAGGTTGGTGAGTTCATAGGTTTATCATAACAATCATTTCAATATCTTAATAGACAACAAGATTTCCGTTTATAAATATATGTACACTCGCAAGTGTATAAAAGTATTCTATAAGTTGTAGGCACCCGGTAACAAGCCTTAACGTTCATGTTTTACCCTCTGAAGTACACCAGATTAGGTGTGTTTAAAATAACCTCGAAGTACTAAAGCATCCCATAGTCAGGATGGAGTTTGTCAGACCCAATAGATCTATCTTTAGGATTCGCGCCTACCGTACATAGACAAGTAGTTTAATGTTACCAAGCTAAGGGTATATTTCTGGTTTAAACCCACATAGAATTAGTTTTAGTACTTGTGCCTATTTCGTAAAACATTTATAAAACACTGCATGTATTCTCAGCCCAAAAATATATATAAAAAGGGAATAATGAAACTCACCATACTATATTTTGTAGTAAAAATACATAGGACGCCATTGAACAAGTATAGGGTTGGCCTCGGATTCACGAACCTATATTCCATTATGTATATTAACACACATAATGGTAATCGAACAAATTTATATATGTATCATTTTAGAACTCATAGGTTTCATTAAAATATTAATATAGTTATATCATATGTATTAGGTTTATTTTTGTAAAATTATATTTGTTTTTAAATAATAGTTATAATAATACTAAAATATTGATAATAATAATAATAATGTTAAAAATATTAATAAAGATATTGTTAAGTCTAATAGTAATAATAATAGTACTAATAATAATAATAATAATTCTAAAGATGATAATTTTTATAAGAATGATAATTTTTAATAAAAATACTTTTTGTTAATAATAATAATTTTGAAAATGATAATTTAATGGTAATACTTGATAATAACAATAATATTAATAATAAAAATAATAATAATAATAATGAAATAATAATAATAATAATAATAATAATAATAATAATAATAATAATAATAATAATAATAATAATAATAATAATAATAATAATAATAATAATAATAATAATAATAATAATAAGGGTATTAGTAATAACTACCTCAAAGGAGTAGCCTTTAAAAAAAATGCTCAAGTCCGGGTTTAAACCTGCGACGTCTCGTTCTCTAACTATACACCCAACCATTTATCTGTTGGTTACTTTCTGAAACAACTTATATACTAAATTTTTTCTAACCCTTTTCTGTGATCTTCTTCTTTCCTCCTAAAATTAACCAACTGAAATCCACTATAATCATAACAACAATCGTCATCATCCTCTTGTATTATTTTCGATTCATCAACTATATAATCTGATCATTATCATCCTATATTACTGTTACTAGTTTTTCAACTTCATCCGTCACCATCATTCTATTTTCGTTTTATGATTATCAAATTATGCTCACCATTATTATCATGTCATCTTGTCCACATAAATCATCAAATCTACACGTTACCACATCTTTTTCTATGATTCGGTCCACTAATTACATTTAAGCCTAGTTAAAAATCTTCCGTCCCAACATAGTTTAATCGACCAAACATAGTTCAATCAATCCCGAAGTATCAAATTAAGGTGGTCCATCTCTTAATTAAAAATCCCGAAATAATTGAAAATACATCTAATTGATATGATTTGTGAGGTTTCATCCTAGTCATACTTTATCCAAGGAACAAAATTTACGTCCCTTTAGTGGCTCCCTTGGTTGGTCACAATGATAACTAGTTCCATTAGTTTCTTTTAAAAATCCATAATATAACCCTACTTAATTAAAGATGTGACCTGTAGCCTAATTCTATCGATATACCACTGCATCATCATCTTCCTAATTCGTTTAGCAGCAGATACAATGGAGTCTTGGCCCAATTGGACAGCCCGAAGTATAAGCCCAATAAAAAAACAAATCACGGCCCAAGGGAAAGACATAAAAGATCTGATTCGGTTTATTTAAATGGGGCGACAAAATAATAAACTGCAAACACGCTTTCTTGGATACCCCATCTATCATCAATTACCTTGTCGCTCATCTATCTTAATTTTGTATAATATTTAAAGGTAAAAAAAACAGCATGGTAGCAGTCAAAACAAGTCGCAGATTGATGATTTGTGGTTGTGGCAGTTGGCTTACGAACAGAAGGAGAACAACCTAAGGCCGATGCAGGTTTGGTGGTGATTTGAATGGATCTTAAACAGAAAATATGTGAATGGTGATGGTTGTTTATGATACAGCAAACAGGAATACATGGAAATGGCGGTGATGTTTATAGCGAGTTCAAGAAGAAAAAGGAAACGAAAAATAATAGAAGAGAGGGAGAGAGATGAATGTTAGTGACGGTGGTTCATCGAAGTGGTGGAGGTACGGTTTTGTGGTGAGGATGGAGGAGAACCGAGGGTTGTGATGGGTGGTCTCCGGTGGTAGTCTTAGGTGTGGTTCACGAAAAATATAACAAGAAATAAATATGGTGATCGATTGATGGGTGTTTGGTTTCTCGAAGTAACAGAAAACAAAACGGTTTCTTGATGATGATGATAGCAGTTCAAGGCGACGGTTGGAAGTGGTGAACCGATGGTTGTGAGGAGAAGAAGGGTGGTTTCGGTTGAGGGTGAAGCTCACTATATGAATATGTATCATATATAAATGGATTTTATCTATATCATTTATTTATTTTTCTTTTTTTTTTAAATAATGGAATGATCATATGATGTATGCGTTGGCCATATATCACGAGAATAATAGAGGAGTAGGTGAAGAACTATTAGTCTGATTGTGATACAATTGTTCATATGCGTAATTTTTTTTTCTTTATATTATAGGATTTATAAATCTATTAATAATTAATTAATAATAATGACTAATAATAATGATAATAATAATTATATAGATAATAGTATTATTAATGGTAATAAAAATCTAATATTCTATCGAGAGTTTGGTTTAAAATTAGTCGAAATTTTCCGGGTCGTGACAGTACCCACCCGTTAAAGAAATTTCGTCCCGAAATTTGAGTGAGGTCATCATGGCTAACAATAAAAATGTCTCCATGACGAATATGAGGTGAATATGGAGTTTTATCATTATTGAGTAATATAGTTAAAACGATTCGGTCATGTGAAGCGTACGAGTTAAGCTATCATAAAAGAGTGATAAGTTTCGTCTTAACTTTTGATGTAGTCATGATTGATTTCCGGAATTCAAGGAATTTAAAGAAATCTTCTAATCTTAATGAAAATGTAATCGCAGGATTTACTAGCAAACTGTCGGAATTATGGAAGAACTGAATTATCAAGGAAATATTTCCGTGATATACTTAGAGATTAAGTAGATTGAAAGAGTCGTGTAACATGGCACATGATGAGGGCAAGATCTGTGAACCATCATCCCATTCCATTTAGAAATTTAGCATGACTTACTGTAATATAACCACGTTGGCCCGGCGTCATTATATTATACTAACTCATGCTTCAATTCCCAACACTTTTCCAAAAATTCATTCATAATTAATACTTAGATTTTACTGAAGTTTCCAATATAATGGAATACTGAAAACACGAAGAGGTGGATAATTTCGGACAGGAATATTTATGAAAATATCCTCAAAAATATCGAAGATATTTATGATGATATTTTGGAATTTCTAAGATCGAAGGTTGATGAAGAAAAATTTTCCGCAAGATTTTAATATAACTTTGGAGCAAGATATTCTCAAAAGATTTCATCGGATCCAGAATTACCTGGATTCTCTGAATATAAGGTTTAGTCCTTGTAATTGTTCTTTGTTTCCTTCATGGTGTGCTCAATCCGATTTTCAGTACCAAATTTTCTATCGAGCGTTCCTAACACTTCCTTCTCTATCATCAACTTTTGGCCATTAAGACCATCTACAACATGCGGCTTCGTCAGCATTTTCAAGGTTAAAGGATCTGGGTCATCGGTTATCAAACCGAGGTGGTTTCAAGAGAATTGTGTTTTTATATGATTAAACGCTGATGATAGTATGGTGGAATATAAAAGGTTCCTCATTAACAATAAAGAGTACGCATATATATCAAGGTTATAATAAGGTTGTTTCGGATGAAAAGTCGGAGTTGACTTGCTGAAGCTGTGACAAAATTGGCTACTTTGGAAAGGGATTGAAAAGTGATTTTCGGTAGTAACATCGCCAAAGGAGCTAGCGCAGATACATGTTAAACGTTTATTCAGTTTCCGAGGGTTTTTCCGATGCATAACTATACGCATAAACCTTTTCTTCTGGAGATGGAGTGCGGCTGGTTCATCCTCTCGATCGAGGTGTTTTCAAGAACCATGGAAGATTTGAACATAGATTCGAATCGTCAAGATTCAAATGAGGTTTAAGATGAAATCAAGTGGCAAACTTGAAGAATTGTTTAGTTTCATATGTTATAATCAATATTTTAATTCATTTTAATTGTCCAAAGTTAGCAGTCCAATAGTCCAATTGTCCAATAGTCCAATGCATTCATATATAATTTAATATATAATATTCGAATTAATTCAATACGTATCGTGACCCGTGTACCGGTCTCAATATTGATCACAACTCAAACTATATATATATTTTGGAATCAACCTCAACCCTGTATAGCCAACTCCAACATTCACATATAGAGTGTCTATGATTGTTCCGAAATATATATATATATATAGATGGGTCGATATGATAGGTCGAAACCTTGTATACGTGTCCCGTTATTTAAAGTGCGTAAAAGTAAATAACAGAAATTAAATGACGATAAATAAAATTGCGAGAATGTAAATTGCGAGAAATAAAATGTAACCAGTTAGCTAGGAACAGTTAGCTAGGAACAGTTAGCGTGAATTCTTAACAAAATTTCAATTAGTTAGTTCGTTTGTTTCTAACAAATTTTACTTTGTCCGATGTTTTCTTCATTATGCCACTTGTTGGATTTTGATAGGTCAAAATCCAAATATGAAATTGAACGAAAATGGATTTTGTGGTGAATGGATACGTATATCTATGGATACAAGTAGGATAGTGACTGACTGTTGAATCAGAGTCGAAGAATGTACCGTATAACTGATTAATGTGAAATCTAAATATTCCTCGGGTATTACCTACCCGTTAAAATATTTTCACCATTAACAGTTTGTACGAAAGAATTTTTAATTACAATCTTTATGAAAATATACATACATATATATTTTCTTTAGATGTAATCATGGATTTAATGAGTTAATAAGATATTAAACTCATTTGGTTTATCATTATTACTAGATTACATAATCTCTAGAACTTTAGGAATTACATAATTGCCATGTTGAGGGGAGATAATCGATGTAGAACGATATGTTTCTCGAAGATAAAGTAGATAGAACGATACATAGAAGGATGATTATGCTCGAGGTTGAAATGTCCCGTTCTTATTGATTAAAAACGTTCCATATTAATTGATTTCGTTGCGAGGTTTTGACCTCTATATGAGACGTTTTTCAAAGACTGCATTCATTTTAAAACAAACCATAACCTTTATTTCATCAATAAAGGTTTAAAAAGCTTTACGTAGATTATCAAATAATGATAATCTAAAATATCCTGTTTACACACGACCATTACATAATGGTTTACAATACAAATATGTTACAACAAAATAAGTTTCTTGAATGCAGTTTTTACACAATATCATACAAGCATGGACTCCAAATCTCGTCCTTATTTAAGTATGCGACAGCGGAAGCTCTTAATAATCACCTGAGAATAAACATGCTTAAAACGTCAACAAAAATGTTGGTGAGTTATAGGTTTAACCTATATATATCAAATCATAATAATAGACCACAAGATTTCATATTTCAATACACATCCCATACATAGAGATAAAAATCATTCATATGGTGAACACCTGGTAACCGACATTAACAAGATGCATATATAAGAATATCCCCATCATTCCGGGACACCCTTCGGATATGATATAAATTTCGAAGTACTAAAGCATCCGGTACTTTGGATGGGGTTTGTTAGGCCCAATAGATCTATCTTTAGGATTCGCGTCAATTAGGGTATCTGTTCCCTAATTCATAGATTACCAGACTTAATAAAAAGGGGCATATTCGATTTCGATAATTCAACCATAGAATGTAGTTTCACGTACTTGTGTCTATTTTGTAAATCATTTATAAAACCTGCATGTATTCTCATCCCAAAAATATTAGATTTTAAAAGTGGGACTATAACTCACTTTCACAGATTTTTACTTCGCCGGGAAGTAAGACTTGGCCACTGGTTGATTCACGAACCTATAACAATATATACATATATATCAAAGTATGTTCAAAATATATTTACAACACTTTTAATATATTTTGATGTTTTAAGTTTATTAAGTCAGCTGTCCTCGTTAGTAACCTACAACTAGTTGTCCACAGTTAGATGTACAGAAATAAATCGATAAATATTATCTTGAATCAATCCACGACCCAGTGTATACGTATCTCAGTATTGATCACAACTCAAACTATATATATTTTGGAATCAACCTCAACCCTGTATAGCTAACTCCAACATTCACATATAGAGTGTCTATGGTTGTTCCGAAATATATATAGATGTGTCGACATGATAGGTCGAAACATTGTATACGTGTCTATGGTATCTCAAGATTACATAATATACAATACAAGTTGATTAAGTTATGGTTGGAATATATTTGTTACTAATTTTCACGTAGCTAAAATGAGAAAAATTATCCAATCTTGTTTTACCCATAACTTCTTCATTTTAAATCCGTTTTGAGTGAATCAAATTGCTATGGTTTCATATTGAACTCTATTTTATGAATCTAAACAGAAAAAGTATAGGTTTATAGTCGGAAAAATAAGTTACAAGTCGTTTTTGTAAAGGTAGTCATTTCAGTCGAAAGAACGACGTCTAGATGACCATTTTAGAAAACATACTTCCACTTTGAGTTTAACCATAATTTTTGGATATAGTTTCATGTTCATAATAAAAATCATTTTCTCAGAATAACAACTTTTAAATCAAAGTTTATCATAGCTTTTAATTAACTAACCCAAAACAGCCCGCGGTGTTACTACGACGGCGTAAATCCGGTTTTACGGTGTTTTTCGTGTTTCCAGGTTTTAAATCATTAAGTTAGCATATCATATAGATATAGAACATGTGTTTAGTTGATTTTAAAAGTCAAGTTAGAAGGATTAACTTTTGTTTGCGAACAAGTTTAGAATTAACTAAACTATGTTCTAGTGATTACAAGTTTAAACCTTCGAATAAGATAGTTTTATATGTATGAATCGAATGATGTTATGAACATCATTACTACCTTAATTTCCTTGGATAAACCTACTGGAAAAGAGAAAAATGGATCTAGCTTCAATGGATCCTTGGATGGCTCGAAGTTCTTGAAGCAGAATCATGACACGAAAACAAGTTCAAGTAAGATTATCACTTGAAATAAGATTGTTATAGTTATAGAAATTGAACCAAAGTTTGAATATGATTATTACCTTGTATTAGAATGATAACCTACTGTAAGAAACAAAGATTCCTTGAGGTTGGATGATCACCTTACAAGATTGGAAGTGAGCTAGCAAACTTGAAAGTATTCTTGATTTTATGAAACTAGAACTTTTGGAATTTATGAAGAACACTTAGAACTTGAAGATAGAACTTGAGAGAGATCAATTAGATGAAGAAAATTGAAGAATGAAAGTGTTTGTAGGTGTTTTTGGTCGTTGGTGTATGGATTAGATATAAAGGATATGTAATTTTGTTTTCATGTAAATAAGTCATGAATGATTACTCATATTTTTGTAATTTTATGAGATATTTCATGCTAGTTGCCAAATGATGGTTCCCACATGTGTTAGGTGACTCACATGGGCTGCTAAGAGCTGATCATTGGAGTGTATATACCAATAGTACATACATCTAAAAGCTGTGTATTGTACGAGTACGAATACGGGTGCATACGAGTAGAATTGTTGATGAAACTGAACGAGGATGTAATTGTAAGCATTTTTGTTAAGTAGAAGTATTTTGATAAGTGTATTGAAGTCTTTCAAAAGTGTATAAATACATATTAAAACACTACATGTATATACATTTTAACTGAGTCGTTAAGTCATCGTTAGTCGTTACATGTAAGTGTTGTTTTGAAACTTTTAGGTTAACGATCTTGTTAAATGTGGTTAACCCAATGTTTATAATATCAAATGAGATTTTAAATTATTATAATATCATGATATTATCATGTATGAATATCTCTTAATATGATATATATACATTAAATGTCTTTACAACGATAATCGTTACATATATGTCTCGTTTAAAAATCATTAAGTTAGTAGTCTTGTTTTTACATATGTAGTTCATTGTTAATATACTTAATGATATGTTTACTTATCATAGTATCATGTTAACTATATATATATCCATATATATGTCATCATATAGTTTTTACAAGTTTTAACGTTCGTGAATCACCGGTCAACTTGGGTGGTCAATTGTCTATATGAAACATATTTCAATTAATCAAGTCTTAACAAGTTTGATTGCTTAACATGTTGAAAACATTTAATCATGTAAATATCAATCTCAATTAATATATATAAACATGGAAAAGTTCGGGTCACTACAGTACCTACCCGTTAAATAAATTTCGTCCCGAAATTTTAAGCTGTTGAAGGTGTTGACGAATCTTCTGGAAATAGATGCGGGTATTTCTTCTTCATCTGATCTTCACGCTCCCAGGTGAACTCGGGTCCTCTACGAGCATTCCATCGAACCTTAACAATTGGTATCTTGTTTTGCTTAAGTCTTTTAACCTCACGATCCATTATTTCGACGGGTTCTTCGATGAATTGAAGTTTTTCGTTGATTTGGATTTCATCTAACGGAATAGTGAGATCTTCTTTAGCAAAACATTTCTTCAAATTCGAGACGTGGAAAGTGTTATGTACAGCCGCGAGTTGTTGAGGTAACTCTAGTCGGTAAGCTACTGGTCCGACACGATCAATAATCTTGAATGGTCCAATATACCTTGGATTTAATTTCCCTCGTTTACCAAATCGAACAACGCCTTTCCAAGGTGCAACTTTAAGCATGACCATCTCTCCAATTTCAAATTCTATATCTTTTCTTTTAATGTCAGCGTAGCTCTTTTGTCGACTTTGGGCGGTTTTCAACCGTTGTTGAATTTGGATGATCTTCTCGGTAGTTTCTTGTATAATCTCCGGACCCGTAATCTGTCTATCCCCCACTTCACTCCAACAAATCGGAGACCTGCACTTTCTACCATAAAGTGCTTCAAACGGCGCCATCTCAATGCTTGAATGGTAGCTGTTGTTGTAGGAAAATTCTGTTAACGGTAGATGTCGATCCCAACTGTTTCTGAAATCAATAACACATGCTCGTAGCATGTCTTCAAGTGTTTGTATCGTCCTTTCGCTCTGCCCATCAGTTTGTGGATGATAGGCAGTACTCATGTCTAGACGAGTTCCTAATGCTTGCTGTAATGTCTGCCAGAATCTTGAAATAAATCTGCCATCCCTATCAGAGATAATAGAGATTGGTATTCCATGTCTGGAGACAACTTCCTTCAAATACAGTCGTGCTAACTTCTCCATCTTGTCATCTTCTCTTATTGGTAGGAAGTGTGCCGATTTGGTGAGACGATCAACTATTACCCAAATAGTATCAAAACCACTTGCAGTCCTTGGCAATTTAGTGATGAAATCCATGGTAATGTTTTCCCATTTCCATTCCGGGATTTCGGGTTGTTGAAGTAGACCTGATGGTTTTTGATGCTCAGCTTTGACCTTAGAACACGTCAAACATTCTCCTACGTATTTAGCAACATCGGCTTTCATACCCGGCCACCAAAAATGTTTCTTGAGATCCTTGTACATCTTCCCCGTTCCAGGATGTATTGAGTATCTGGTTTTATGAGCTTCTCTAAGTACCATTTCTCTCATATCTCCAAATTTTGGTACCCAAATCCTTTCAGCCCTATACCGGGTTCCGTCTTCCCGAATATTAAGATGCTTCTCCGATCCTTTGGGTATTTCATCCTTTAAATTTCCCTCTTTTAAAACTCCTTGTTGCGCCTCCTTTATTTGAGTAGTAATGTTATTATGAATCATTATATTCATAGATTTTACTCGAATGGGTTTTCTGTCCTTCCTGCTCAAGGCATCGGCTACCACATTTGCCTTCCCCGGGTGGTAACGAATCTCAAAGTCGTAATCATTCAATAATTCAATCCACCTACGCTGCCTCATATTCAGTTGTTTCTGATTAAATATGTGTTGAAGACTTTTGTGGTCGGTATATATAATACTTTTGACCCCATATAAGTAGTGCCTCCAAGTCTTTAATGCAAAAACAACCGCGCCTAATTCCAAATCATGCGTCGTATAATTTTGTTCGTGAATCTTCAATTGTCTAGACGCATAAGCAATCACCTTCGTTCGTTGCATTAATACACAACCGAGACCTTGCTTTGATGCATCACAATAAATCACAAAATCATCATTCCCTTCAGGCAATGACAATATAGGTGCCGTAGTTAGCTTTTTCTTCAATAACTGAAACGCTTTCTCTTGTTCATCATTCCATTCAAATTTCTTCCCTTTATGCGTTAATGCAGTCAAGGGTTTTGCTATTCTGGAAAAGTCTTGGATGAACCTTCTGTAGTAACCAGCTAGTCCTAAAAACTGGAGTATGTGTTTCGGAGTTTTCGGGGTTTCCCACTTTTCAACAGTTTCTATCTTTGCCGGATCCACCTTAATACCTTCTTTGTTCACTATGTGACCGAGGAATTGAACTTCTTCCAACCAAAATGCACACTTTGAAAACTTAGCGTACAATTCTTCCTTCCTCAATACTTCTAACACCTTTCTCAAATGTTCACCGTGTTCTTGGTCATTCTTTGAGTAAATAAGTATGTCATCAATGAAAACAATGACAAACTTGTCAAGGTATGGTCCACACACTCGGTTCATAAGGTCCATGAACACAGCTGGTGCATTAGTTAAACCAAATGGCATGACCATAAACTCGTAATGACCGTAACGTGTTCTGAAAGCAGTCTTTGGAATATCATCTTCTTTCACCCGCATTTGATGATACCCGGAACGTAAGTCAATCTTTGAATAAACAGACGAGCCTTGTAGTTGATCAAATAAGTCGTCGATTCTCGGTAGTGGGTAGCGGTTCTTGATGGTAAGTTTGTTCAACTCTCGGTAGTCGATACACAACCTGAATGTACCATCTTTCTTCTTGACAAACAAAACAGGAGCTCCCCACGGTGATGTGCTTGGTCGAATGAAACCACGCTCTAAAAGTTCTTGTAATTGGCTTTGCAGTTCTTTCATCTCGCTGGGTGCGAGTCTGTAAGGAGCACGAGCTATTGGTGCAGCTCCTGGTACAAGATCTATTTGAAATTCAACGGATCGATGTGGGGGTAATCCCGGTAATTCTTTCGGAAATACATCGGGAAATTCTTTTGCAATGGGAACATCATTGATGCTCTTTTCTTCAGTTTGTACTTTCTCGACGTGTGCTAGAACAGCATAGCAACCTTTTCTTATTAGTTTTTGTGCCTTCAAATTACTAATAAGATGTAGCTTCGTGTTGCCCTTTTCTCCGTACACCATTAAGGGTTTTCCTTTTTCTCGTATAATGCGAATTGCATTTTTGTAACAAACGATCTCCGCTTTCACTTCTTTCAACCAGTCCATACCGATTATCACATCAAAACTCCCTAACTCTACTGGTATCAAATCAATCTTAAATGTTTCGCTAACCAGTTTAATTTCTCGATTCCGACATATATTATCTGCTGAAATTAATTTACCATTTGCTAATTCGAGTAAAAATTTACTATCCAAAGGCGTCAATGGACAACTTAATTTAGCACAAAAATCTCTACTCATATAGCTTCTATCCGCACCCGAATCAAATAAAACGTAAGCAGATTTATTGTCAATAAGAAACGTACCCGTAACAAGCTCCGGGTCTTCCTGTGCCTCTACCGCATTAATATTGAAAACTCTTCCACGGCCTTGTCCATTCGTGTTCTCCTGGTTCGGGCAATTTCTAATAATGTGGCCTGGTTTTCCACATTTATAACAAACTATATTGGCATAACTTGCTCCGACACTACTTGCTCCGCCATTACTCGTTCCGACACCATTTGTTCCTTTCGTTCTATTAACCCCTGGTCCGTAGACCTCACACTTCGCCGCGCTATGACCATTTCTTTTACACTTGTTGCAAAATTTGGTGCAGAACCCCGAGTGATTCTTTTCACACCTTTGGCATAGCTGCTTCTGATTGTTGTTGTTGTTGCGGTTATTATTGTTATTGGGATGATTGTTGTAGTTGCTGTTGTTGTTGTTGTTGTTGTTGTTGTTGTTGGGCCGTTTGTTGTAGTTACGATTGATGTTGCGATTGTTGGGATAATTATTACGATTATTGTTGTAATTACTGTTGTTGTTGTATTGGTGATTCTTATCACCGTTTTCCTCCCACTTTCTTTTGACTTGCTTCACATTGGCCTCTTCAGCAGTCTGTTCTTTAATTCTTTCTTCAATCTGGTTCACTAGTTTGTGAGCCATTCTACATGCTTGTTGTATGGAGGCGGGCTCGTGTGAACTTATATCTTCTTGGATTCTTTCCGGTAATCCTTTCACAAATGCGTCGATCTTCTCTTCCTCATCTTCGAATGCTCCCGGACACAATAGGCACAATTCTGTGAATCGTCTTTCGTACGTGGTAATATCAAATCCTTGGGTTCGTAACCCTCTAAGTTCTGTCTTGAGCTTATTGACCTCGGTTCTGGGACGGTACTTCTCGTTCATCAAGTGCTTGAATGCTGACCACGGTAGTGCGTACGCATCATCTTGTCCCACTTGCTCTAGATAGGTATTCCTCCATGTTAACGCAGAACCTGTGAAGGTATGCGTAGCGTACTTCACTTTGTCCTCTTCAGTACACTTACTTATGGCAAACACCGATTCAACCTTCTCGGTCCACCGTTTCAATCCAATCGGTCCTTCGGTTCCATCAAATTCCAAAGGTTTGCAGGCAGTGAATTCTTTGTAGGTGCATCCTACACGATTTCCTGTACTGCTAGATCCAAGGTTATTGTTGGTATATAGCGCAGCCTGTACTGCGGCTATGTTTGAAGCTAGAAAAGTACGGAATTCATCTTCATTCATATTCACGGTGTGTCGAGTAGTCGGTGCCATTTCCTTCAAAATAGTTAAATGGAACAAGTTAATCATACAGAATATTAAGAGTAGTTAATAGTATTTCGTAGCATAATATGAACTCATTTATAAAAGCTTTTTCTTCATATTAGCGTTTTATAAGTTTAAATTCGGGTAGTACCTACCCGTTAAGTTCATACTTAGTAGCTAATATACAATTCAACTACTACAATTCTATATGAAAAACTGATTATAATAATATTTCGCGTTCAAACTTTTATACAATATTTTACAAACTTACAATACCGCTTATTTTACATAAAGCATGAAATATAGCACACAATAACTTTGATACAAGATAGTTGTGAAGACAATTCTAGCTAGTACACAAGTCGTTCAGCAAAGGCAATAAAGACACGTAATTCATACGTCCAGAAACAAGTCATGCATTCTGGTTTTACTAGGACTACTTCCCATCCTTGGTCTTGTGCAACATAACCGTTATGGCCGTTGATAAGACAGCGTGTTGTAACGTCATCAAAGGGACGAGGGTTACGTAATGTCCAACAGTCCCGTAATAATCTAAAAACCTCATTTCTTACCCCAATTACCGACTCCGTCACTTGTGGAAACGTTTTGTTTAATAGTTGTAGCCCGATGTTCTTGTTCTCACTTTGGTGAGAAGCGAACATTACTAATCCGTAAGCATAACATGCTTCTTTATGTTGCATGTTAGCCGCTTTTTCTAAATCACGAAGTCCAATATTCGGATATATTGAGTCAAAATAATTTCTTAACCCGTTGCGTAAAATAGCATTTGGGTTCCCCGCAATATATGCGTCAAAGTAAACACATCGTAACTTATGGGTTTCCCAATGTGATATCCCCCATCTTTCAAACGAAAGTCTCTTATAAACCAAGACATTCTTGGAACGTTCTTCGAATGTCTTACAAACTGATCTCGCCTTAAATAGTTGTGCCGAAGAATTCTGGCCGACTCTAGACAAGATTTCATCAATCATGTCTCCGAGTAGGTCTCTTAAAATATTGGGTTGTCTATCCATTTTGTGTTTTTAAACTGTAAAATAGACAAGAGTTAGATTCATAAAAAAAATACTTATTAATACAAGCAATTTTTACATATATCATAAAGCATAAGAACACTATATTACATATATTACACCACACGAATACAACTATCTTATTCCGACTCGCTCGTTTCTTCTTCTTCGGTTTTGGTTCGTTTTGCCAAGTTTCTAGGGATATATGATGTTCCCCTAATACGAGCCGTCGTTGTCCACATTGGTTTAGAAAAACCTGGTGGTTTAGAGGTTCCCGGGTCATTGTTACAACTTAAGGACTTCGGGGGTTGACGATACATATAAAGTTCATCGGGGTTGGAATTAGATTTCTCTATTTTTATGCCCTTTCCCTTATTATTTTCTTTTGCCTTTTTAAATTCAGTTGGGGTAATTTCTATAACATCATCGGAATTCTCGTCGGAATCCGATTCATCGTAGAATTGGTAATCCTCCCAATATTTTGCTTCCTTGGCGGAAACACCATTGACCATAATTAACTTTGGTCGGTTGGTTGAGGATTTTCTTTTACTTAACCGTTTTATTATTTCCCCCACCGGTTCTATTTCTTCATCCGGTTCCGATTCTTCTTCCGGTTCCGATTCTTCTTCCGGTTCCGACTCTTCTTCCGGTTCTTCTTCGAGAACTTGTGAATCAGTCCACAAATCATTCCAATTTACATTTGACTCTTCATTATTATTAGGTGAGTCAATGGAACTTGTTCTAGAGGTAGACATCTATCACATAATATCAAACACGTTAAGAGATTAATATATCACATAATATTCATATGTTAAAAATATATAGTTTCCAACAAAAATGTTAAGCAATCATTTTTAAAGAAAACACGGTCGAAGTCCAGACTCACTAATGCATCCTAACAAACTCGATAAGACACACTAATGCAAATTTTCTGGTTCTCTAAGACCAACGCTCGGATACCAACTGAAATGTCCCGTTCTTATTGATTAAAAACGTTCCATATTAATTGATTTCGTTGCGAGGTTTTGACCTCTATATGAGACGTTTTTCAAAGACTGCATTCATTTTAAAACAAACCATAACCTTTATTTCATCAATAAAGGTTTAAAAAGCTTTACGTAGATTATCAAATAATGATAATCTAAAATATCCTGTTTACACACGACCATTACATAATGGTTTACAATACAAATATGTTACAACAAAATAAGTTTCTTGAATGCAGTTTTTACACAATATCATACAAGCATGGACTCCAAATCTCGTCCTTATTTAAGTATGCGACAGCGGAAGCTCTTAATAATCACCTGAGAATAAACATGCTTAAAACGTCAACAAAAATGTTGGTGAGTTATAGGTTTAACCTATATATATCAAATCATAATAATAGACCACAAGATTTCATATTTCAATACACATCCCATACATAGAGATAAAAATCATTCATATGGTGAACACCTGGTAACCGACATTAACAAGATGCATATATAAGAATATCCCCATCATTCCGGGACACCCTTCGGATATGATATAAATTTCGAAGTACTAAAGCATCCGGTACTTTGGATGGGGTTTGTTAGGCCCAATAGATCTATCTTTAGGATTCGCGTCAATTAGGGTATCTGTTCCCTAATTCATAGATTACCAGACTTAATAAAAAGGGGCATATTCGATTTCGATAATTCAACCATAGAATGTAGTTTCACGTACTTGTGTCTATTTTGTAAATCATTTATAAAACCTGCATGTATTCTCATCCCAAAAATATTAGATTTTAAAAGTGGGACTATAACTCACTTTCACAGATTTTTACTTCGCCGGGAAGTAAGACTTGGCCACTGGTTGATTCACGAACCTATAACAATATATACATATATATCAAAGTATGTTCAAAATATATTTACAACACTTTTAATATATTTTGATGTTTTAAGTTTATTAAGTCAGCTGTCCTCGTTAGTAACCTACAACTAGTTGTCCACAGTTAGATGTACAGAAATAAATCGATAAATATTATCTTGAATCAATCCACGACCCAGTGTATACGTATCTCAGTATTGATCACAACTCAAACTATATATATTTTGGAATCAACCTCAACCCTGTATAGCTAACTCCAACATTCACATATAGAGTGTCTATGGTTGTTCCGAAATATATATAGATGTGTCGACATGATAGGTCGAAACATTGTATACGTGTCTATGGTATCTCAAGATTACATAATATACAATACAAGTTGATTAAGTTATGGTTGGAATATATTTGTTACTAATTTTCACGTAGCTAAAATGAGAAAAATTATCCAATCTTGTTTTACCCATAACTTCTTCATTTTAAATCCGTTTTGAGTGAATCAAATTGCTATGGTTTCATATTGAACTCTATTTTATGAATCTAAACAGAAAAAGTATAGGTTTATAGTCGGAAAAATAAGTTACAAGTCGTTTTTGTAAAGGTAGTCATTTCAGTCGAAAGAACGACGTCTAGATGACCATTTTAGAAAACATACTTCCACTTTGAGTTTAACCATAATTTTTGGATATAGTTTCATGTTCATAATAAAAATCATTTTCTCAGAATAACAACTTTTAAATCAAAGTTTATCATAGCTTTTAATTAACTAACCCAAAACAGCCCGCGGTGTTACTACGACGGCGTAAATCCGGTTTTACGGTGTTTTTCGTGTTTCCAGGTCTTAAATCATTAAGTTAGCATATCATATAGATATAGAACATGTGTTTAGTTGATTTTAAAAGTCAAGTTAGAAGGATTAACTTTTGTTTGCGAACAAGTTTAGAATTAACTAAACTATGTTCTAGTGATTACAAGTTTAAACCTTCGAATAAGATAGTTTTATATGTATGAATCGAATGATGTTATGAACATCATTACTACCTTAATTTCCTTGGATAAACCTACTGGAAAAGAGAAAAATGGATCTAGCTTCAATGGATCCTTGGATGGCTCGAAGTTCTTGAAGCAGAATCATGACACGAAAACAAGTTCAAGTAAGATCATCACTTGAAATAAGATTGTTATAGTTATAGAAATTGAACCAAAGTTTGAATATGATTATTACCTTGTATTAGAATGATAACCTACTGTAAGAAACAAAGATTCCTTGAGGTTGGATGATCACCTTACAAGATTGGAAGTGAGCTAGCAAACTTGAAAGTATTCTTGATTTTATGAAACTAGAACTTTTGGAATTTATGAAGAACACTTAGAACTTGAAGATAGAACTTGAGAGAGATCAATTAGATGAAGAAAATTGAAGAATGAAAGTGTTTGTAGGTGTTTTTGGTCGTTGGTGTATGGATTAGATATAAAGGATATGTAATTTTGTTTTCATGTAAATAAGTCATGAATGATTACTCATATTTTTGTAATTTTATGAGATATTTCATGCTAGTTGCCAAATGATGGTTCCCACATGTGTTAGGTGACTCACATGGGCTGCTAAGAGCTGATCATTGGAGTGTATATACCAATAGTACATACATCTAAAAGCTGTGTATTGTACGAGTACGAATACGGGTGCATACGAGTAGAATTGTTGATGAAACTGAACGAGGATGTAATTGTAAGCATTTTTGTTAAGTAGAAGTATTTTGATAAGTGTATTGAAGTCTTTCAAAAGTGTATAAATACATATTAAAACACTACATGTATATACATTTTAACTGAGTCGTTAAGTCATCGTTAGTCGTTACATGTAAGTGTTGTTTTGAAACTTTTAGGTTAACGATCTTGTTAAATGTGGTTAACCCAATGTTTATAATATCAAATGAGATTTTAAATTATTATAATATCATGATATTATCATGTATGAATATCTCTTAATATGATATATATACATTAAATGTCTTTACAACGATAATCGTTACATATATGTCTCGTTTAAAAATCATTAAGTTAGTAGTCTTGTTTTTACATATGTAGTTCATTGTTAATATACTTAATGATATGTTTACTTATCATAGTATCATGTTAACTATATATATATCCATATATATGTCATCATATAGTTTTTACAAGTTTTAACGTTCGTGAATCACCGGTCAACTTGGGTGGTCAATTGTCTATATGAAACATATTTCAATTAATCAAGTCTTAACAAGTTTGATTGCTTAACATGTTGGAAACATTTAATCATGTAAATATCAATCTCAATTAATATATATAAACATGGAAAAGTTCGGGTCACTACAGAGGTACAGAATGAGATATTGATGCATGGATTGTTGATGTACTGGTGCTGTTACTGATGGTACTGTTGGTGCCGGTAATGTTGTTGAAGCTGGTAAATTTTGCACCATATTCTCCCAATTGATTACTCGAGCGTGAAGTTCATTGGCTCCTTCTATTATTCCAGGATGATTGTCGGTCGGAACGAGCGGATGAATAAGGTTCAGAATTGTGGATAGAATGTAATCGTGTCAAACAACTCTGAAACTAAGGCTGAAAATGGTGTTTCAGATCGATTTACCGGTAAGTGCTTCAGGTTCTTCGCCAAGAGGCAATTTGGTTGGTGGAAAGGATCGCCTTCTTCGCGTCTCCATTGATTAAGTCGACTACGAACCCATCAGATGAATTGGGGACGGCTGCTTGATTGATTCATTCTGGTGACACTGCTTTCGGAGCTTAGGCGAAACTCCATATCGGAATAGCTGTCAAAATTCGAGGAATTCAAACTGGTTGAGGGATTCATCTCGTACGATCAGATGAAGGATTTTTGATAAAAAATAGATTATAGGATGTAGATTAGTACCCTGCAATACATAATTTACATATGCATATATAATACTAAAATCCCATAAGTTACGGAGGAATCTACGGAAGCTGTCAGGCAAAGGTAACACTAATAGATATGCTAAGATATGAATTTATCTATACACTGTCTATGCAATTGAGGCAGTAAGACATATCCAGACTAAGAATGATAAGCAGATAATTTCCTAAGGATGATAAGCAGATGATTTCTGACTAGAAATGATAAGCAAAACTTTTGACATACAGACATGGTCGAAGTCCAGACTCACTAATGCATCTAATCAACTATCAGTTAGACACCTTAATGCAAGACCTGGTTCGCTAAGACCATCGCTCTGATACCACCTGTAACAACCCGTCCTTATCCATCTGGACGAAGTCATCAACATTTGGTCCCATTGCGATGATCGACTCCAAGTAATGTTCTTAAATTGAGCAAATGCACAGCAGAAGACTTAATTCGTACCTGAGAATAAACATGCTTTAAAGTGTCAACCAAAAGGTTGGTGAGTTCATAGGTTTATCATAACAATCATTTCAATATCTTAATAGACAACAAGATTTCCGTTTATAAATATATGTACACTCGCAAGTGTATAAAAGTATTCTATAAGTTGTAGGCACCCGGTAACAAGCCTTAACGTTCATGTTTTACCCTCTGAAGTACACCAGATCAGGTGTGTTTAAAATAACCTCGAAGTACTAAAGCATCCCATAGTCAGGATGGAGTTTGTCAGACCCAATAGATCTATCTTTAGGATTCGCGCCTACCGTACATAGACAAGTAGTTTAATGTTACCAAGCTAAGGGTATATTTCTGGTTTAAACTCACATAGAATTAGTTTTAGTACTTGTGCCTATTTCGTAAAACATTTATAAAACAGTGCATGTATTCTCAGCCCAAAAATATATATAAAAAGGGAATAATGAAACTCACCATACTATATTTTGTAGTAAAAATACATAGGACGCCATTGAACAAGTATAGGGTTGGCCTCGGATTCACGAACCTATATTCCATTATGTATATTAACACACATAATGGTAATCGAACAAATTTATATATGTATCATTTTAGAACTCATAGGTTTCATTAAAATATTAATATAGTTATATCATATGTATTAGGTTTATTTTTGTAAAATTATATTTGTTTTTAAATAATAGTTATAATAATACTAAAATATTGATAATAATAATAATAATGTTAAAAATATTAATAAAGATATTGTTAAGTCTAATAGTAATAATAATAGTACTAATAATAATAATAATAATTCTAAAGATGATAATTTTTATAAGAATGATAATTTTTAATAAAAATACTTTTTGTTAATAATAATAATTTTGAAAATGATAATTTAATGGTAATACTTGATAATAACAATAATATTAATAATAAAAATAATAATAATAATGAAATAATAATAATAATAATAATAATAATAATAATAATAATAATAATAATAATAATAATAATAATAATAATAATAATAATAATAATAATAATAATAATAATAAGGGTATTAGTAATAACTACCTCAAAGGAGTAGCCTTTAAAAAAAATGCTCAAGTCCGGGTTTAAACCTGCGACGTCTCGTTCTCTAACTATACACCCAACCATTTATCTGTTGGTTACTTTCTGAAACAACTTATATACTAAATTTTTTCTAACCCTTTTCTGTGATCTTCTTTCCTCCTAAAATTAACCAACTGAAATCCACTATAATCATAACAACAATCGTCATCATCCTCTTGTATTATTTTCGATTCATCAACTATATAATCTGATCATTATCATCTTATATTACTGTTACTAGTTTTTCAACTTCATCCGTCACCATCATTCTATTTTCGTTTTATGATTATCACATTATGCTCACCATTATTATCATGTCATCTTGTCCACATAAATCATCAAATCTACACGTTACCACATCTTTTTCTATGATTCGGTCCACTAATTACATTTAAGCCTAGTTAAAAATCTTCCGTCCCAACATAGTTTAATCGACCAAACATAGTTCAATCAATCCCGAAGTATCAAATTAAGGTGGTCCATCTCTTAATTAAAAATCCCGAAATAATTGAAAATACATCTAATTGATATGATTTGTGAGGTTTCATCCTAGTCATACTTTATCCAAGGAACAAAATTTACGTCCCTTTAGTGGCTCCCTTGGTTGGTCACAATGATAACTAGTTCCATTAGTTTCTTTTAAAAATCCATAATATAACCCTACTTAATTAAAGATGTGACCTGTAGCCTAATTCTATCGATATACCACTGCATCATCATCTTCCTAATTCGTTTAGCAGCAGATACAATGGAGTCTTGGCCCAATTGGACAGCCCGAAGTATAAGCCCAATAAAAAAACAAATCACGGCCCAAGGGAAAGACATAAAAGATCTGATTCAGTTTATTTAAATGGGGCGACAAAATAATAAACTGCAAACACGCTTTCTTGGATACCCCATCTATCATCAATTACCTTGTCGCTCATCTATCTTAATTTTGTATAATATTTAAAGGTAAAAAAAAACAGCATGGTAGCAGTCAAAACAAGTCGCAGATTGATGATTTGTGGTTGTGGCAGTTGGCTTACGAACAGAAGGAGAACAACCTAAGGCCGATGCAGGTTTGGTGGTGATTTGAATGGATCTTAAACAGAAAATATGTGAATGGTGATGGTTGTTTATGATACAGCAAACAGGAATACATGGAAATGGCGGTGATTTTTATAGCGAGTTCAAGAAGAAAAAGGAAACGAAAAATAATAGAAGAGAGGGAGAGAGATGAATGTTAGTGACGGTGGTTCATCGAAGTGGTGGAGGTACGGTTTTGTGGTGAGGATGGAGGAGAACCGAGGGTTCTGTTGGGTGGTCTCCGGTGGTAGTCTTAGGTGTGGTTCACGAAAAGAATAACAAGAAATAAATATGGTGATCGATTGATGGGTGTTTGGTTTCTCGAAGTAACAGAAAACAAAACGGTTTCTTGATGATTATGATAGCAGTTCAAGGCGACGGTTGGAAGTGGTGAACCGATGGTTGTGAGGAGAAGAAGGGTGGTTTCGGTTGAGGGTGAAGCTCACTATATGAATATGTATCATATATAAATGGATTTTATCTATATCATTTATTTATTTTTCTTTTTTTTTTAATAATGGAATGATCATATGATGTATGCGTTGGCCATATATCACAAGAATAATAGAGGAGTAGGTGAAGAACTATTAGTCTGATTGTGATACAATTGTTCATATGCGTAATTTTTTTTTCTTTATATTATAGGATTTATAAATCTATTAATAATTAATTAATAATAATAACTAATAATAATGATAATAATAATTATATAGATAATAGTATTATTAATGGTAATAAAAATCTAATATTCTATCGAGAGTTTGGTTTAAAATTAGTCAAAATTTTCCGGGTCGTGACAATTGTGTCTGATCGAGATACAAAGCTCTTAAGCTATTTTTGGAAGACATTATGGAAGCTGCTTGGAACAAAGCTTTTATTCAGCACTTCTCACCATCCCCAAACTGATGGTCAAACTGAAGTTACCAATAGAACTGTGGGAATGCTGCTGAGAGCACTTGTGAAGAAAAGTTTGAAGGAGTGGGATTTAAAGCTTGCTCAAGCTGAATTTGCTTTTAATAGAGCACCTAATTACTCCACAGGAAAATCACCATTTGAAATCTGCTATGGTGCAAATCCACTCACACCCATTGATCTGATTCCTTTTGCAATTGAGCCTAAGGTAAGTGTTGATGCAGTAGCAAAGGCCAAAGAAATGAAGAAGCTGTAGGAGCAAGTGAGGGCCAAAATTAAGAAGACCAACCAGCAATACAAGGCTAAAGCTAACCAGCACAGAAAGCAGCCCACTTTTGTTCCTGGTGATCTTGTTTGGATTCATCTAAGGAAGGAAAGGTTCCCAGCAAAAAGGAAGAACAACCTGATGCCAAGAGCTGAGGGTCCATTTAAGGTGTTGGAAAAAGTTGGTGATAATGCATATAAGGTAGAGCTGCCTGGTGAAACTGCTGTGTCCAGCACATTTAATGTGGGTGATTTGATGCCATACTTGGAAGATGACAACCTCGAGAACTTGAGGTCAAGTTCATTTTTAGAGGGGGAGGATGAATCGGGTGAGCTGGGCAATGAAACCAGCAACACAGCCAGCACGAGCTCAAAAGATGTTACACCCGAATCAGGCCAACCAATGGTCATGTTGCCATCTATTTCGTACCATCTAAGTGTTTTTGGAGCTGGTTCAAGAAGCTCAGGGGTGACCCTACTTCAGTCCTTAAACTGAAGTAGTTATGTTTTCATGAATAAAGTTTTTGATAGTTGAAGGCAAGCCAGCAATTAAGAAGAACCAGCTATCCGGACCAGCAAATGAGCTTAGTTCAGCCAGTAAAGCTTTAATTCACTCAGCCGGGTAACCAGCAAATCGATCCAGCAAAGTTATACTTAGACAAACCAGCTAGTTCAACCAGCTGAAGAATTTTAAGCTCAACCAGCACACGAAACTTAGTTCAACCAGCAGGCGACGTTGTTTTTCTTTTAAGGGGCCAACTTGCTGATACAATTCAAAGTTTACTTATGCTTTTCAATAAACCGGTCAGGTCATGTGCTTAACACGTGTGTGGCTGTTCTAGAAGAATGTTAGCTGTCCAAGGAAGACTCCCATTTATCATTGGATGCTTTTATCATGGGAAGGAGCACTAACAAATGGCAGGCTTTTTGCAGATTGTGTCCTTTATTCTTATTGGCTAATTTGTAATTGTTTGTCCTTTTTGTCTCCATTTCCTTTTTATGTTTTTGTCTTATTTAGAAAATAGCTGTTAAGCTTCTACTATAAATAGAGAGCTCTTGTAATTGTAAAACTTGGTTGATGATTGAATGAAAAGTTTGATAGAGCTTATCTATTTACAAAATCTCTGTATCTTTACGAATCTTTGATTCCGGTGGCTAAGAGTGGTTTCTTTATCAGTGTTTGTGGTGTTACTTTATCAAACATTGTGGTGAAATCCAA
Organism: Rutidosis leptorrhynchoides; assembly: GCF_046630445.1. Lineage (NCBI taxonomy): Eukaryota > Viridiplantae > Streptophyta > Magnoliopsida > Asterales > Asteraceae > Rutidosis > Rutidosis leptorrhynchoides. The sequence goes on from NC_092340.1 coordinate 210,917,718, forward strand.
ATCTTCATATCTGATATTATAGTTGTGGTGGAATCTTTATCAGCTGTAGTTGAAGATTTGGAGTGTTTCTAGATCTCTAATTGTGGTGGTATCTTTATCAATTTGGGGTTTAGATTCTTCTATCCTTTGTATTCTTATTTCAGAGTTTTATACTCTGTTTTAGGGCTGTTACTGTTACAAATTGGGTCTTTGTGTTCAGATCTGTTGGGTGAAGAAAGCTTGTTCTAAATTGCGTTTTTAAAGTCATACTTACGCATCAACAACGCTCAATTTTATAAGTTATATTTTTATAAAGGAAATTTATTGATGAGTAAGTCTAATTTTTGTAAAAGGTACACGTCGCGTAACGTAAAAGGCTAGTTTTCTAAACGTACGAAAGTGCGCTCGAAAAACAGAAAGCGGTACATGAGTCGTGAGACCACGACCGTGTCATTTTTGTAAAAATTATATTTTTACCATGAGCGTAAATATAATATAATATTTAATTAATTCTAAAGATTAAATATAATAAATATTAAATAACATATAAAGTTTACGTGTATGGTGTAATGTAAACGTGGGTGTCAGCAATTAAAAGGACGAATGAGAGCTGGGATTGCTAATCATGCGATTGCATGAACAAATTGAAGAGCCCCCATGCGATCGCATGGGGGGTAGGTGAGAGTAAGGTTGCTTATATTCGTGATTTCGGTTCCAGTTTATTTTTTTCATTCATCTATCGTCTCATACTCTCTCTATATTATATATTTATATTTATATTATGATTATTATTAATATTAAGATTATTAATATTAATCTTATTATTATTAGTATTAGTATTATTGGGAGCGATATTATTAGTATTATACATAAAATACTACGACGAGGTTCTGCTCGCGTGTTCTTCAAAACGGGTTTTATGAGCGGGATAGAGCTAATGAAATTATGGGTTATTGCTATGGAGGTTATGGGCAATGTTCGGGGGTATGCTCATGAGGTCAAACTAGTGTTTATCATCTCCGTTGCGTTTACGTACCTTTCCTGCAATATTGAATCTCAATATTGATACGTGAGTACTCGTAAATTAATTTTTACATATTAATAGTGTATCCCTGACTAGTGCTCGAGAAAATAGGATTATGCATGCTTGTATTTTTGATATTGCCCTTAGATAGGTTATGTTGAATCTTGAATTAGTTACACCTGCGGTTGAGATAAGATATAAGATATGCATGTGTTTGGAAAGCTAACGAAAAATTATGAACTTTTCCTTTAGATACCAAATGGTTTTGAAGGATGAATTAGAAGTTAAAGTCAATTGAATTTTTGTATTATTATTAAAAATGATTATTATTATCGTCGTTATCGTCATTCTAATTTTATCTAATAATTATTATTATTATTATTATTATTATTATTATTATTATTATTATTATTATTATTATTATTATTATTATTATTATTATTATTATTATTATTATTATTATTATTATTATTATCATCATCATCATCATTAATATGAACGCGATATAACGGATGATATAAAAACTATTAAATGAATCGATTAAGAAAGAATAGGTATGAGTATCATGATAAAATTAAAATATTGAAAGATATTAAATTAGATAAAATTGTCATTTTTATTATTTTTATCATTACTATTATTATTAAAAAGTATCGTAAATATTAAGGTTATCCTAATCAAAATTATCATTTTATCGTATTATCATTCTTAGTAAATTTAAATAGTAATATTTTATTAATAATAATAACTATTATTACAAAATAATACAACGTTTACATATATATATTATTTTATCAAATAAATATGTGATACAAATTATATAATTAACTTAATAGAATATATCACAATATTTTTATGATATAGAATAAACTTTATAAATTTTATTATCTAAGATATATAAAAGTATATTTTTATATAAAGTTTTATTTATTAATAAATAAATTATATTATCTACTCTAATAAATCTTTTAAAAATATTTTAAAAATATAAAACGACGATATTTAAGACTATATAATAATCACGTATAAATTTTGGAAATCATTTTTGCGTCAAATTGACTTTTGTTAACTTTTGCATATTAGTCTCGAGCATTAGGATTGTGGTACACTATGACCTTACTTAAATTATTAGACACATATTGACCATCATATAATTATATATAATTAATTTAGGTTCGTGAATCCAAGGCCAACCTTACACTTGTTCAATGATGTTATATGTATTTTTACTACAAAATACAGTATGGTGAGTTTCATTTGCCCTTTTTACTTTTTACGTTTTTGGGCTGAGAATACATGCAAATGCTTTATTAACTGTTTACAATATTTATATGCGTGAGTTCATTTGCTCCCTTTTTACTCATTACATTTTTGGGCTGAGAATACATGCAAATGCTTTATTAACTGTTTTACAATATTTATATGCGTGAGTTTCATTAATCCCTTTTTAAATGCTTTTGCAATATATATTTTTGGGACTGAGAATACATGCGATGTTTTTATAACTGTTTTACGAAATAGACACAAGTAATCGAAACTACACTCTATGGTTGAATTATCAAAATCGAATATGCCCCTTTTATTAAGTCTGGTAATCTAAGAATTAGGGAACAGACACCCTAATTGACGCAAACTCTAAAGATAGATCTATCGGGCCCAACAAGCCCCATCCAAAGTACCGGATGCTTTAATACTTCGAAATTTATATCATGTCCGAAGGAGGATCCCGGAATGATGGGGATATTCTTATATGCATATTGTGAATGTCGGTTACCAGGTGTTCAGTCCATATGAATGATATTTTTGTCTCTATGCATGGGATGTATGTTTATGAGAAATGGAAATATGAAATCTTGTGGTCTATTTAAATGATGAAAATGAAATGATTACTATAAACTAATGAACTCACCAACCTTTTGGTTGACACTTGAAAGCATGTTTATTCTCAGGTTTGAAAGAAATCTTCCGCTGTGCATTAGCTCATTTTAAAGATATTACTTGGAGTCATTCATGACATATTTCAAAAGACGTTGCATTCGATTCGTTGAAGTTCATTAGAGATTGATATTAAGTGAATGACAGATTAGGTCATTTATAGTTGGATATTATGAAATGGTATGCATACCTGTCAACTTTCGATGAATGAAAGTTTGTCTTTAAAAACGAATGCAATGTTTGTAAAATGTATCATTTAGAGGTCAAGTACCTCGCGATGTAATCAATTATTGTGAATCGTTTATAATCGATATGGACTTCGTCCGGATGGATTAGGAGCGGGCGTTTCAAGTTGATCCCGAAAACAAAAAAAATAGAAAGGTTGCAACTGACAGCTATCATATCGATGGTTACAAGTTGAAAGATGGTGTCGTGAGTCAAGGTGGTAAGGTGGTTCTCTGATAATTGTTTGTTGTTAATGATCAACTTAAAGCCGATGGAATGATGGTTTATGGTAAACCGAAAACAGAAAAGTTGGGAAGGTTATGATTGATGTCGAGTAGCTCAAGGGTGGTGAGTTTGATCAATAACCAAAGTAAGTAATATGTTAGTTATGAGGATGTTTCTTGGCTTCAGTGATGAAAAATAAATAACTAAATAAATAAATAAGGCAGTGAGGATGTTTTGCTTGAACAAAGAATTAGAATCCGAGGTAGTCAAACTAATCTGTGTGAACTAGTGTATATCCCATATGTGTATGCATATGCTTATGTATGAAAAAAAGTAACAATCAATCAATACAGTGATCAATCATTCAATTCGATTATCTTTCAATTTAGTCGACATAAATAATAATTGAATAAATATAATAATAATTAATAATTTAAACGATAATATTAGCCGTCGTCTACTATTTCATTCACGGACTGAGATTCATGTTCCGCTGATCATCAGTGGCGGATATAAAGTCCTCTAAAAAATCTCATATTTTTACATTAAATAGCTTTATTTATTTTGGTTATTATGGTATAAAATTCGATTATTAATTTATTAAATAAAATTTACATCAACTGTCCCTCTCATTTTTGGGTAAAATATAAAAAATGCTAAATTTTAATAACTAGATCCTAGATACATTTTTAGTAAATCCTAAAATTTATAGAACTCATTTTCGGATCACCGTTTATTTTAAAATCATCTAAGTTCGAATTAAACTACTCTAAATAATAATCTAAACGTCCAACGAGTATTATAATTATTTAATATTTATTTTTAATATACTTTATTTATATATAGAGATATATTTTAAATAATAATTATTATAATACCCTATTTTTTTATTTTATTAATTCTTAATAACAACAACAATAATACTTCAAATTATATTTCGAATTATTATTTATATATACATACACACATATCTAATTACAATTAATTATTCGTGAATCGTCGAGAGCAGTCGAAGGTCAATTGAATATATGAACATCGTTCCAATGTTTTCTAGACTCAACATTACATACTTTGCTTATCGTATCGAAATCATATAAAGATTAAGTTTAAATTTGGTCGGAAATTCCCGGGTCATCACAGTACCTACCCGTTAAAAAAATTTCGTCCCGAAATTTGAGTGAGGTCGTCATGGCTAACAATAAATATGTTTTGCTGACGAATATGAGCCGATAAATAGAGTTTTATCATTATTGAATAATACGGATAAAATAATTCGATTATTCGAAGAGCACGAATGAAGCTATCACAAAAGAGTGAAATGAATAAATGAAGTTTCGTTTTTACTTTTGACGTTGTCTTGGTTGAATTCTGGAATTCAAGGGATTTAAGGAAATCTTGGAAATCTATAAGATCTGATTCTTCGACGAATTAGGAAATCAGGATCTCTCTAATTAAATGTGGAGATCTGCCTTGATTACTCTGTCTGGTATTTCCATTATATATTAAACTCTTCCGTTCCATTATACTCACCATTCCTATACTCAATTCCCAAATTCAAAAGATTATGAAAATACTTAATCCGGTTCTAATCATTGTTCTTATTCTGACTATCGCAATGATCGTTCTTCTTTTCCAACTCCCACCGGAAGAATCTGTTTATTTCTACTATGCTATAGGGATTATTGTATTAATAGATCTCTCGTGTCTTTATATTGCTATACGCTTTGATATACATGGTTTGTAATTTCTGTGTTTTTTTTTCGGATTTCATATCCTCCTTTATATTTCGGAGCTCCATGCTTTTGTTTTCTCTTCCCGATTTTAAATCAAGCGAATAATGGTACAGAATTCGTAGATATAGAGTTTTGAATGATTATAATGTTCTAAGCAGGAAGGAACATGATAGCACGATTTGATTTGTCAAATTACCTGAGTCACTGAGAATAGAACTATCAAGAACATACTTTCTTGATATGTTCAGAAGTTAAGCAGAATGAAAGAGTTATGTAACATGGCACGTGATGACGTTATGGTCTGTGAATCATCATGTCCCATAAGAAACTTATCATGACTTACTGTAATATAATCACGTTGATCAAGTGTAATTATATTATACTAATTCATGCATCAGTTCCCAACATTACTTCAATAACATTTATATTTTAAGCTCGAAAGTTTACAGAATATAGAAACTAACAGTTTCTATATGATGTAACACTGATAGCACGAAGAGATAAATAATTTCGATCAAGAATATTTATGAAAATATCTTCAGAAGTATCGAAGATATTTATGGTGATATTTTGGAACTTCCAAGTTCGAAGGTTGATGAAGAAAAATTTTTCGCAAGATTTTAACATGACTTAGGAGCAAGATATTCTCTAAAGATTTCAACGGATCCAGAATTACCTGGATTCTTTGAATATAGGGTGTGGTCCTTGTATTTGTCCTTAGTCTCCTTAGTAGTTAGCTCAATCCGTTTTCCAGTTCCAACTTTTCTGAGTTTTTTTCAACATACTATTCCTTATCATCAAACTTCCGATCAATAAGGTCATTTTCGGTTGTCTACGGTTTCTGCTGCTTCATTCAGCTTTTTCAACATTTAGAGTATTGATTTGTAGACTGAGTGCTTTTCAGAATTTCAGAATGGAAGATCATAATTTTAAGAAATAAATGTTATATGGATACATATAACTGTTGATGTGGCAACGTTGTGAGACTCACAATATAGATTTGCTGATTCCCGGTAATTGGTATGATAATTCTTGTTACAAGATGCGGATGAGTACATGATGAGACTTCAATAGATAAATATAGTGATTTGTCGGAGGGATTTAAACCAAGGAGCAACGAGGTTGCTGGTACGTCTACTGATAATATGGTGGGATATAAAAGGTTCTCCGGTAATAATAAAAGAGCACGCATATATATCAAGGTTATAATAAGGTTAATCCAACTGAAAAGTCGAAGTTGACTTGTTGGAGCTGTGACAAAATTTGCTAATTTGAAGAGAGATTGTAAAGTTACTTTCGGTAATAACAACGTCAAGGAGTTAGCACAGATACGTTTTAAACGTTTACTCAGGTTCCGAGTGTTTTCTGGTGTATAACTATATGCATCAATCTTTCTTCTTCTGTAGATGGAGTGCGGTTGGTTCATCCTATCGATTGAAGTGTTTTCAAGAATTATGAAAGGGTTGAATCGCAGATTGTAATCGTCAAGATACAAATGAGGTTTAAGATGAAATCAAGTGGCAAACTTGAAGAATTATTTAGTTTCATATGTTATAATCAATATTTTAATTCATTTTTAATTGTCCAATCTTGATAGTCCACAGTCGATAGTCCACAGTTAACAGTCCAATATTTCATATATAGCTTAATATATAATATTCAAATTAATTAATACGTATCATGACCCGTGTACATGTCTCAGACTCGATCACAACTCAAAGTATATATATTATTTGAGAATCAACCTCAACCCTGTATAGAGAACTCGATCATTACTGCATATAGAGTGTCTATGGTGATTCCAAATAATATATATAGATGCGTCGATATGATATGTCAAAACCTTGTATACGTGTCCCGATATTTAAAGTGCGTAAAATAAATAACAGAAATTAAATGACAATAAATTAAATGCGTAAAGTAAATAACAAAAATTAAATGACGATAAATAAAATTGCGAGAATGTAAATTGCGATAATTAAATTGCGATAATATAAAATGTAATCAGTTAGCTAGGAATAATTAGCTAGGAACAGTTAGCGTGGATTCTTAACAAAATTTCTCATAGTTAATTTGTTTGTTTCTAACAAATTTTATTTTGTCAAATGTTTTCTTCATTATGCCACTTGTTGGATTCTGATAGGTCAAAATCTAAATATGAAATTGAATGAAAGTGGTTATTTTGCGGTGAACGGATACATATATCTGTGAATGTAAGTAGAATAGTAATTGACTGTCAATCAGATTCGAAGATTGTACAGTGTAACTAATTAACGTGAAATCTAAATATTCCTCGGGTATTACCTACCTGTTAAAATATTTTCACCATTATCAATTTGTACAAAAGAATTTTAATTACAATCTTTATGAAAATATATATACATATATATTTTCTTCAGATGTACTCATTTAAACCCAATTACATATTCTGATTTTAAAATCTCATAATTCAATTCGAGATATAACCGGTACCATCACTTTTAGATTCCTACATCTTTCAAAGCTATACTTTGACTTCAAAAGTGTGTTAGAACATCAAATGTATACAAACAATTACAATCTGTGTTCAAACCTTTCGAAAATCTCTGAAGATACTTCAAATAATGAGCAATCGAGATGATGATCCAACCACATATTACCCACAGTTATGTACTTAAAAAGCTCTCGAAACCAAAGTCATAATTCAACACATATCTGTGTCAGATCTTTTGGCATTTATTAGCAAAAATAACCTTGCAATTCCTTTGCAAAGTAGCAAATTATATCACAGCTCCAGCAAGACAACTTCGATTTTTCATTCGGAGTAGCCTTATCATAATTTTGATATATGTGATTACCCTTTTGTTACCGGAGAACCTTTCATATTCCACCACATTAGCAATAAACTTACCAACAACTTTACTGATCTTGGGCATTTCGAAGAATCTTTTTATTTATCGAAACCTCATCATTTACTCATCTGCCTCTTGTAACGAGAATTACCATACGAATCATTGGGAATTAGCAATCAGTATTTTGAAATCTCACAGCATGTTGACACCAACAGTTATACATAACGTCTATTTCCAAGGCTTACATACTTCGAATGTGAAGTTTCTGAAAAACACTTTGAACCGCGAACTAGTTCTCGAAATGCTGATGAAGCAACAAAAACTGTAAACGACCTTAGCAGTAAAAAGTTTGATGATAAAGATTAGTGTATTAATAAAGCTCAGAAATAGAGAAGTTTTGGAACTGGAAAACGGATTGAGCAAAGTATGAAGGAGGCTGTGGACAAATCACAAAGACTGAACCTGCCTTCAAAGAATCCAAATGATTCAGTGTCTGCTGAAGTCATTAACGAATACCTTGCTCCTGACACTAAACCCTTACAGACAATATTCTTCATCATCCTCTGATATTAGAAATTCTAAGATATCATCGTATCTTTCATTATAAATATCCTCCATATTTCTGAAGATATTTCCATAACTATTCTTATCTGGAATCATTTATCTCTTTGCGCTATCTGTATTACATCAAAAAGGAAACTGTTTAGTTCCTATACTCTGTAAACCTTTGAGTTTAAAATATGAATATTTTTGAAGTAGTGTTGGAAACTGAAGCATGAGTTAGTATAATATAATGACACTTGATCAACGTGATTATATTACAGTAATTCATGCTGAATTTCTAAATGGAACGTGATGATTCACAGATCATAATATCATCATGTGCCATGTTATACGACTCTTGTATTCTATTTAACCTCTAAAATATCAAAAAAATATTTCTTGATGATTCGGCCTTTTCCAAGGTTTTCTAGTAATTTGACAAGTCAAGATCGTGCCATCATAATTTCCTTCCTAGAACATTAACAATGTTCATTCCGAAATTCATATCTGTGAATTCTGGACCATTACAAGCAGTGCTTAATCGCAAGAAGAAGAAACGAAAGGATAAAACTCCGAAATATAAATTGGGGTATAAATTGCAGCAAATAAAAGAGAGCATTAACTGTGGATGACAATGATTATAGAAGATAGAAACAGAGACTTTGAAATATAAGGGAAGATATAAAGCCCAACGACAAACCAAAAATTATAAACCATATATATCGATGCATATAGCAATATAAAGACACGGGAGAACTAGAAACACTATAAACCCAAGAGTATAGTAGAAGTAAATAGATTCTTCCGGCGGTAGATGAAAAAGAAGAATGACTGATATGAAAGTTATAAATATATCGAGAATCAGAACTGGATGGAGCATATTGATGAACACTTTAAAATATGAGTTGAGGGGGAAAGAATAGAAGGTGATGAAACATGACTAGGAACTTAGAAATCAACAGATTTAACTCACACAATGACGGAATAAGTGAATCAAACCCTCTAGTAAATAGGTTAAGCTTTTTGGGATTAATTTAGTCATACCATAACTAAATTAAGTGTGATTAGATCAACACCTAGAGCTATTATTCACCACCTGGGTGATTTGGGTTGAGAGAGAATCGGAGGAGCTCACCAGATCTGAGTGTGTGTAACAAATGAGAGGCTTAACCTAAAATGATGAACATAAGACTTTATATACCCCTGCTGTTGACTCACCCGTACGATTCATCCATCACACATACGAGTTGGCTTCATCAGCCGTACGGGTGATCACTCACTCGTGTCTTCTCATTTAGGTTGTAATTGTGACTTAGCTCAGTATCAACCGTGCATATGAGCCTATCAGCCGTACGAGTGAGGCTTCACTTGGACGTCTGACTAAGTGTAACATAGTCAAACATCTAAATCTCGTTCCTGCAGTTGCTGTAACCATATACAAACACGGATAGGATAATAACGAACGATCATGGTGGCCTGTAAACTGTTGTACCTGCAATAGACGTGGGTAGATGTCTAGGGACTTGCATAAAATGCATCAACAGAAGGTGTGAGTTGTAAGAAAATGAAGGAGGTGAATTTATAAGAAAATCTCCGACAAAACAATTAGAATGGACTATCGCATTTAAAGCGGATCCAAATTCCTTTTGTTACCGGAGAATCAAATCTTATTACAAAGATTTTCTTCAAATCCCTTGAAATCTGGAAATCAATCATATCTACGTCAAATGATAAGATGAATCTACACTTACTCATTTCACTCTTCTATGTTAGCTTCATTCGTACTCTTCATATAAATGGATTGTTTATCCAAATTATTCGCTGATGATAAAACTCTAATTTTCAGCCTGTATGCATCATGAAAACATACTTATTATCATTCACGACCTTTCCACTCAAATTTCGGGACGAAATTTCTTTAACGGGTAGGTACTGTGACAACCCAGAAATTTCCAACCAAATTTAAACTTTATCTTTATATTATTCCGACACGATAAGCAAAGTTTGTTAAGTTAAATCTCAAGAATTTTAAATTGTGTTCATACATTCATTATAACCTCGACCAAATTCCGACGATTCACGAACCGTTATATATAAATAAATATGTATATATATGTATATATATATTATAACTTGAGAATATTAATAAAGTATTAAACATATAATACTTTACATGAACGTATTTGTTTCAATATGTTTATCGATGGAATTAGAAGATAATATCAAATGATTGATTTATCAGATACATTATGATATGATTACGGGTCTATGTTATGAGGTCCACTGTGATTTAAGAAATCTATTCTTTTTGACAACATTCGGAAAATGGTAAAGTGATTTATAAGTAAGAACGTGAAGTGTAAATAACTTAGATGTTGGATATCGACAAGTTAAGTAACTCGACATTTTTCATTAAGATGATTTCATACGTTTATTTAACCTTTGAACTTTATCCCATGCTTCACCAACAAACTGTAATTTAAAAACTTGAAACTTATTATGAATATATATGATTCTACTTTTCTAAAACATTTTATGATATAACGATTTCCATTATTTTAACCTTTAAACAAAATGATTCTTAAAAATATATTTGGTTTTGGAAAACAAAATTATTATATTTATTTGATTTAGTTTCAAACGTACAAAAACGTTTTCAGTTTAAAAAGAACTTTATTATTAAAACGTATATAACTTTTATAAATATCTAGAACCACTTTTGACAACTCATTACTTAACCAGTATGATAAAGATAACGATATTTATATTTTATTTTATTAAATATATATAACGATTTAAATTAATATTATATATATTTATACGTGTATTATACGTACATAGTTTTATACTTTTACTATACTTAAACTTTACCTTTACTTTATTTTTACTTTACTTTAACTTTAATAATTCACTTTAATAATTCATACTTTAATAATTCACTTTAATAATTCACTTTAATAATTCATACTTTAATAATTCACTTTAATAATTCATACTTTAATATTTCACTTTAATAATTCATACTTTAATAATTCACTTTAATAATTCATACTTTAATAATTCACTTTAATAATTCAAAAATCTATTATAAATAGAATTCAATAGGTTTCATTATTTCATAGAAACTTGAAAATATTTTTCTCTAAACTCTCTCAATCGATTTACATATATATATTTACTCCGTATTATTTCAAGATATTATTAGTATACATTAAATATTACGTCAGAGTGCTGTCCGAGTGATTTTGAAATTGTTTTTCGAGTGGGATTGGATTAAGGAAATTATGGGTTATAGCTATGGAGGTGATTGAGTATGGTTCATGGGTATGCTCGTGAGGTCAATATAGTGTTTATCATCTCCGTTGCGTCTACGTACCTTTCCTGCAATATTGAATCTCAATATTGATACGTGAGTACTCATAATTTAACTTTTACATACTAATAGTGTATCCTTGACTAGTGCTCGAGTATATAGGATTATGCATATTCGTACTTTTGATATTGCCTTTAGTTAGGTTATGTTGAATCCTGAATTAGTTATATATGCGACTGAGATAAGTATAAGATATGCATGTCGTTGGAAAGCTAACGAAAATTAAGAACTTTTCATTTAGATATCGAATGATTTCGATGAACGGATTTGAAGTTATAGTCCATCGAATTTTTGTATTATTATTAAAAATGATTATTATTATCGTCGTTATTATCATCGTTCTAGTTTTATCTTATTATTATTATTATTATCTTTATCAATGAAAGGATTTATCATTAAAAAAATTGTTATTTTTTATTATTATTACTATCGTTATTATCGTTAAAGTTATAATTAGTATTATTATTATTATCTAATTATTATTATTATTATTATTATTATTATTATTATTGGTATTATTATTATTATTATCATTATTAATATATATATCATTATTTAAAAATGGTTATTGTTATTGTTAATATTATTATTACTATATTATCATTAAGATAATTATTAGTATTATCGCTAATAATGTTATAGTAACTATCATTATTAATATTAGTGTAATTAAAACAAATATTTGTAACACCTAATTATTTTGATTACTATTATTATCATTATTACGAACACGATATAAAAGATGATTAAAAGCAATTAAACGAAACGATTAGGAAATAATGGGTAAGAGTATCATGATGAAATTAAAATATTATAAGATATTGATTTAGATAAAATTATCGTTCTTATTATTTTTATCATTACTATTATTATTAAAATTATCGTTAGTATTAAAACTATCATTTTAACAAAAATTATTATTTTAATAGAAATGTCATTGTTACTATAAAATATCATTATTATTATTATTTTAAATAGAATTATTATTTTAAAGATAATATTAAAAATTATCGTAAATATTAAAGTTATCATAATTAGAATTATCGTTTATCATAATGTCATCTTAGTAACTATAAATATTGATATTTTTATAATAATAATTATTATTACAAAATAATACAACTTTTACTTACTATCATTATAGATATTATTTTATCAAATAAATATTTGATACAAACATATTTTACTACGTGTAATAACTTACTTTAATAATACCTATCATATTATCTTTATAACATTAAATGAACCCTATAAATTTTATTACTTAATATATATAAAAGTATATTTTATTATATAAATATAATATAAAATTTTATTTATTAATAAATAAATTATATTATTTACTCTAATAAATCTTTTAAAAATATTTAAAAATATAAAACGACGATATTTAAACTATATATTAATCATGTATAGATTTTTGGAAATTATTTTGAGTCAAATTTACTTTTGTTGACTTTTGCATATTAGTCTCGAGCATTAGGATTGTGGTACACTATGACTTGATCTAATTTGTTAGACAAATATTGACCAACACATAAATATATATAATTAATTTAGGTTCGTGAATCCGAGGCCAACCTTGCACTTGTTCAATGACGTTATATGTATTTTTACTACGAAATACAGTATGGTGAGTTTCATTTGCCTTTTTACCCTTTATATTTTTGGGACTGAGAATACATGCGCTTTTATAAATGTTTGACGAAATAGACACAAGTAATTGAAATTACATTCTATGGTTAAATTATCGAAATCGAATATGCCCCTTTTTATTAAAGTCTGGTAATCTAAGAATTAGGGAACAGACACCCTAATTGACGCGAATCCTAAAGATAGATCTATTGGGCCTAACAAACCCCATCCAAAGTACCGGATGCTTTAGTACTTCGAAATTATATCATGTCCGAAGGAGGATCCCGGAATGATAGGGGATATTCTTATATGTATCTAGTTAATGTCGGTTACCAGGTGTTCACCATATGAATGATTATTTTTTGTCTCTATGCATGGGACGTATATTTATGAGAACTGGAAATGAAATTCTTGTGGTCTATTAAAATGATGGAAATAAATGATTATGATAAACTAATGAACTCACCAACCTTTTGGTTGACACTTTAAAGCATGTTTATTCTCAGGTGTTAAAGAAATCTTCCGCTGTGCATTTGCTCATTTTAAAGATATTACTTGGAGTCTTTCATAGCATATTTCGAAGAACGTTGCATTCGAGTCATTGAGTTCATCAAAGATTATTATTAAATCAATTTATAGTTGGATAGTGAATATTATGAAATGGTATGCATGCCTGTCAATTTTTGATGTAAAGAAAGATTGTCTTTTAAAAACGAATGCAATGTTTGTAAAATGTATCATATAGAGGTCAAATACCTCGCAATGTAATCAACTATTGTGAATCGTTTATAATGTATATGAACTGGTTCTTTCATTACGATAAAACTGTTAATGTTCCATTGGGAAATGGAGAGACTCTCATCATCCAAGGTGAAAAGAGTGGTTCCAATCTCAATATCATCTCCTGTATTAAGACCCGCAAATACCTTATGAAAGGTTATCCAGCTATTCTAGCCCACGTTAAGATGATCGAATCGAAAGAGAAGTGTATTGAAGATGTACCAGTGGTTAAAGACTATCCCGATGTGTTTCCCGAAGATCTTTCTGGTCTTCCACCTCCTCGACAAGTTGAATTTCAAATTGATTTAACTCCCGGTGCTGCTCCTATTGCTAAAGCTCCGTACCGTTTAGCACCCTCCGAGATGAATGAATTATCCAACCAGCTCCAAGAACTATTGGATAAAGGTTTCATTCGTCCAAGCTCGTCCCCATGGGGAGCTCCTATTCTATTTATTAAAAAGAATGATGGTATGTTAAGGATGTGCATTGACTACCGCGAACTTAACAAGCTTACTATCAAGAACCGTTATCCGTTGCCACGTATTGATGATCTATTCGACCAACTTCAAGGGTCAAGTGTTTATTTAAAGATTGATTTGAGGTCCGGATATCACCAACTTAGAGTCAAGGAATCCGATATTCCTAAGACTGCTTTTCGCACTCGTTATGGGCACTATGAATTCTGTGTCATGCCTTTTGATTTGACCAATGATCCTGCCATTTTCATGGATCTCATGAACCGTGTCTGCAAACCTTATCTCGATAAATTCGTCTTTGTTTTCATTGATGACATTTTGATCTACTCCAAGAGTGAGAAGGAACATGAGCAACATCTGCGCGTGATTCTTGAACTCTTACGAAAGGTACAACTCTACGCTAAGTTTTCTAAGTGCGCTTTTTGGCTCAAAACCGTACAATTCCTCGGACACGTTGTTGATAGTAATGGAATACATGTCGATCCAGCTAAGATTACCGCTATCCAGAACTGGGAGATACCAAAGACTGCGAAGCATATTCGTCAATTTTTGGGACTTGCTGGTTATTACCGGAGATTCATAAAGGATTTTTGTAGTGACCCGAACTTTTCCATGTTTATATATATATATTAAATGAAATTGTTATTTTACATTATTAAGTGTTTCCAACATGTTAAGCAATCAAACTTGTTAAGACTTGATTAATTGAAATAGGTTTCATATAGACAATTGACCACCCAAGTTGACCGGTGATTCACGAACGTTAAAACTTGTAAAAACTATATGATGACATATATATGGTTATATATATAGTTAACATGATATTATGATAAGTAAACATATCATTAAGTATATTAACAATGAACTACATATGTAAAAACAAGACTACTAACTTAATGATTTTGAAACGAGACATATATGTAACGATTATAGTTGTAACGACATTTAATGTATATATATCATATTAAGAGATATTCGTACATCATAATATCATGATAATAAAATAATTTAAAATCTATTTTGATATTATAAACATTGGGTTAACAACATTTAACAAGATCGTTAACCTAAAGGTTTCAAAACAACACTTACATGTAACGACTAACGATGACTTAACGACTCAGTTAAAATGTATATACATGTAGTGTTTTAATATGTATTCATACACTTTTGAAAGACTTCAAGACACTTATCAAAATACTTCAACTTAACAAAAATGCTTACAATTACATCCTCGTTCAGTTTCATCAACAATTCTACTCGTATGCACCCGTATTTGTACTCGTACAATACACAGCTTTTAGATGTATGTACTAATGGTATATACACTCCAATGATCAGCTCTTAGTAGCCCATGTGAGTCACCTAACACATGTGGGAACCATCATTTGGCAACTAGCATGAAATATCTCATAAAATTACAAAAAAAATATGTGTAATCATTCATGACTTATTTACATGAAAACAAAATTACATATCCTTTATATCTAATCCATACACCAACAACCATAAACACCTACAAACACTTTCATTCTTCAATTTTCTTCATCTAATTGATCTCTCTCAAGTTCTATCTTCAAGTTCTAAGTGTTCTTCATAAATTCCAAAAGTTCTAGTTTCATAAAATAAAGAATACTTCCAAGATTGCAAGTTTACTTCCAAGTTTTCTAAATCCATTCCAAGTAATCATCCAAGATCAAGAAACCTTTGTTACTTACAGTAGGTTATCTTTCTAATACAAGGTAATAATCATATTCAAACTTTAATTAAATTTCTATAACTATAACAATCTTATTTCAAGTGGAAATCTTACTTGAAATTGTTTTCGTGTCATGATTCTGCTTCAAGAACTTTCAAGCCATCCAAGGATCCTTTGAAGCTAGATCCACTTTTCTAATTTCCAGTAGGTTTATCCAAGGAACTTGAGGTAGTAATGATGTTCATAACATCATTCGATTCATACATAAAAAGCTGTCTTATTCAACGTTATAAACTTGTAATCACTAGAACATAGTTTAGTTAATTCTAAACTGGTTCGCAAATAAAGTTAATCCTTCTAACTAGACTTTTAAAATCAACTAAAAACATGTTCTATATCGATATGATATGCTAACTTAATGATTTAAAACCCGGAAACACGATAAACACCATAAAACTGGATATACGCCGTCGTAGTAAAACCGGGGGCTGTTTTGGTTGGGATAATTAAAAGCTAAGAAGAACTTTGATTTAAAAGCTATACTTCTGGAAAAATGATTTTTCTTATGAACATGAAACTATATCCAAAAATCATGGTTAAACTCAAAGTGAAAGTATGTTTTTCAAAATGGTCATCAAGATGTCGTTCTTTCGACGGAAATGACTACCTCTTTCAAAAACGACTTGTAACTTGTATTTTCGACTATAAACTTATACTTTTTCTATTTAGATTCATAAAGTTAAGTTCAATACAAAACCGTGGCCACTGGAATTACTCAAAACGGATTAGAAACGAAGAAATGGCGAGTAAAACAAGATTGATAAAAACTACTCATTTTACCTACGTGAAAGTTAGTAATAAATCTATTCCAACCATAACCTAATCAACTTATATTGTATATTATGTAATCTTGAGATACCATAGACACGTATACAATGTTTCAACCTATCATGTCGACCCATCTATATATATATTGCGGAACAACCATAGACACTCTATATATGAATGTTGGAGTTAGCTATACAGGGTTGAGGTTGATTCTAAAATATATATATATATAGTTTGAGTTGTGATCAATACTGAGATACGTATACACTGGGTCGTGGATTGATTCAAGATAATATTTATCGATTTATTTCTGTACATCTAACTGTGGACAACTAGTTGTAGGTTACTAACGAGGACAGCTGACTTAATAAACTTTAAACATCAAAATTTATTAAAAGTATTGTAAATATATTTTGAACATACTTTGATATATATGTATATATTGTTATAGGTTCGTGAATCAACCAATGGCCAAGTCTTACTTCCCGACGAAGTAAAAATCTGTGAAAGTGAGTTATAGTCCCACTTTTAAAATCTAATATTATTGGGAAGAGAATACATGCAGGTTTTATAAATGATTTACAAAATAGACACAAAGTACGTGAAACTACATTCTATGGTTGAATTATCGAAATCGAATATGCCCCTTTTTATTAAGTCTGGTAATCTAAGAATTAGGGAACAGACACCCTAATTAACGTGAATCCTAAAGATAGATCTATTGGGCCTAACAAACCCCATCCAAAGTACCGGATGCTTTAGTACTTCGAAATTTATATCATGTCCGAAGGAGGATCCCGTAATGATGGGAATATTCTTAAATATGCATCTTGTTAATGTCGGTTACCAGGTGTTCACCATATGAATGATTTTTATCTCTATGTATGGGATGTGTATTGAAATATGAAATCTTGTGGTCTATTGTTACGATTTGATATATATAGGTTAAACCTATAACTCACCAATATTTTTGTTGACGTTTAAAGCATGTTTATTCTCAGGTGAATACTAAGAGCTTCCGCAATTGCATACTAAAATAAGGACAAGATTTGGAGTCCATGTTTGTATGATATTGTGTAAAAACTGCATTCAAGAAACTGATTTCGATGTAACATATTTGTATTGTAAACCATTATGTAATGGTCGTGTGTAAACAGGATGTTTTAGATTATCATTATTTGATAATCTACGTAAAGCTTTTTAAACCTTTATTTATGAAATAAAGGTTATGGTTTGTTTTAAAAATGAATGCAGTCTTTGAAAAACGTCGAATATAGAGGTCAAAACCTCGCAACGAAATCAATTAATATGGAACGTTTTTAATCAATAAGAACGGGACATTTCAGTTGGTATCCGAGCGTTGGTCTTAGAGAACCAGAATTTTGTATTAGTGTGTCTTATCGAGTTTGTTAGGATGCATTAGTGAGTCTGGACTTCGACCGTGTTTACTTGAAAAATGATTGCTTAACAAATTTTGTTGGAAACTATATATTTTTAACATGTGAATATTATGTGATATATTAATCTCTTAACGTGTTTGATATTATGTGATAGATGTCTACCTCTAGAACAAGTCCCATTGACTCACCTAATAATAATGAAGAGTCAAATGTAAATTGGAATGATTCGTGGACTGATTCACAAGTTCCCGAAGAGGAACCGGAAGAAGAGTCAGAACCGGAAGAAGAATCGGAACCGGAAGAAGAATCGGAACCGGAAGAAGAATCAGAACCGGAAGAAGAAATAAAACCAGTGGGGGAAATAATAAAACGGTTAAGTAGAAGAAAATCCTCAACCAACCGACCAAAGTTAATTATGGTCAATGGTGTTTCCGCCAAGGAAGCAAAGTATTGGGAGGATTACCAATTCTCCGATGAATCGGATCCCGACAAGGATTCCGATGATGTTATAGAAATTACCCCAACACAATTAAATAAGGCAAAAGAGAACAATAAGGGAAAGGGCATAAAAATAGAGAAATTTGATTCCAAACCCGATGAACTTTATATGTATCAACACCCGTATTTCTTAAGTTGTGACAATAACCCGGGAACCTCTAAACCACCAGGTGCAATAACCCTCACTTTTCGACTTCTAAATTACTGAATTAACCCTAGGGTTATATGTCTGACTATATGTATTAAGGGTTGTTATATACAATTAAATATTGACGGAATAGTAATTTTTAGTCAACAATGTACGCTTAAATAAATAATATATTATTAATTTATATAATTTGACATAATTTAACTAAGTATATAAACTTTGTATCACTTTTATTATTTAGTTAATGTATTATATATTTAACTATATAATAAATCCAATTATATATAAATGTAATAATATTTACAAACTTACTAAAACTATAGTTTAATAATTAAAATCATAATTATTTTTAAAAATACAAAATACCGAATTATTTATTATTTTTATGCAAAATTTGTATTTATTAATTAAATAAAACAAAAATAAAAATAAAAATAAAAATAAAATATTATTGACAAATATTCTTGGAAAAGCATTAAATCAATTTGTGTATTGAAATATGAAATCTTGTGGTCTATTATTATGATTTGATATATATAGGTTAAACCTATAACTCACCAACATTTTTGTTGACGTTTTAAGCATGTTTATTCTCAAGTGATTATTAAGAGCTTCCGCTGTCGCATACTTAAATAAGGACGAGATTTGGAGTCCATGCTTGTATGATATTGTGTAAAAACTGCATTCAAGAAACTTATTTTATTGTAACATACTTGTATTGTAAACCATTATGTAATGGTCGTGTGTAAACAGGATATTTTAGATTATCATTATTTGATAATCTACGTAAAGTTTTTTTAAACCTTTATTGATGAAATAAAGGTTATGGTTTGTTTTAAAATGAATGCAGTCTTTGAAAAACGTCTCATATAGAGGTCAAAACCTCGCAACGAAATCAATTAATATGGAACGTTTTTAATCAATAAGAACGGGACATTTCATGATACACAATCATTTTCATACAAATTTAATTACACATTCGGAAATTAACATACCAGAATTCAAGTAAAGCTTTAGCAGGTGTTATCTTCCTAAAGATCACTACATTCATGAATTATATTCATTCGTATTCTATGATGAATTATCACATCAAACCACCGAAATTATCATCAACAATGCCTATTCGTTAACCATTAGATCCGTTGACGATTACAATCAGCGTTTAATCATCTAAAAAATAAAATTTCTTGAAACCATCTCGGATTGATAACCAATGATTCAGATATGGTAGCATTAAATGCAGAGGAAACAAAAGAATTTTCCTCGTCATTGGAACTTAGAAATTCTGAGATATCACTGTATCTTTCGTTATAAATATCCTCTATATTTCTGAAGATATCTTTATAACGATTCTTGTCAGCAATTAATTATCTCTTTGAGATATCTTTATCACATCATAAAGGAAACTATTTTAGTTTCTATATTCTGTAAAGTTCAAGTTTAAATTATGAATGATTTGAAGTAGTGTTGGGAATTGAAGCATGGGTTAGTATAATATAATGACGTCAGGCCAACGTGATTATATTACAGTAAGTCATGCTAAATTTTTAATGGAAGATGATGATTCATAGACTTTATAATCATCATTTGCCATGTTACACGACTCTTATCTATTTAAACTCTAAACATATCAAGAAAATATTTTTCTTGATAATGCGGTCTTTTCCGAATATTCTGGTAATATGACAAATCAAATCGTGCTATTACCTTTCCTTCTGCTTTGAATATCATGATCATTCGAAACTTCATACCTACGAATTCTGGACCGTTACTTGCTTTACAAAAGCATGAAGCTTCGACATATAAGGGAAAATATAAATCCCGATAAGAACACTGAAATTACAAACCGTGTATATCAATGCGTATAGCAATATAAAGACACGGGAGAACTAAAAACACAATAAATCCTAGAGCATAGTAGAAGTAAACAGACTCCTCTGGTGGGAGTTGGAAAAGAAGGATGATTGTGGCGATAACCAATATAATGTCAAAGACAAGAACTGGATTGAGCATATTAACAAAACTTTTGGAAGTATGAATTGAGAAAAAAAGTATATAAGTGGTGAAGATAATGAAACGGAAGAAGCTAATTTATAGCAAAAATTCCAGACACAGCAATCGAGGCAATTCACCGCCTTTAATTAAAGAAAATCCTAATTTCCGTAATTACCGGAAAATCAAATCTTATAAAGATTTCGAAGATTTCTTTAATTCCTTGAAATCCGGAAATCAATCGTAACTGAAATGTCCCGTTCTTATTGATTAAAAACGTTCCATATTAATTGATTTCGTTGCGAGGTTTTGACCTCTATATGAGACGTTTTTCAAAGACTGCATTCATTTTAAAACAAACCATAACCTTTATTTCATCAATAAAGGTTTAAAAAGCTTTACGTAGATTATCAAATAATGATAATCTAAAATATCCTATTTACACATGACCATTACATAATGGTTTACAATACAAATATGTTACAACAAAATAAGTTTCTTGAATGCAGTTTTTACACAATATCATACAAGCATGGACTCCAAATCTCGTCCTTATTTAAGTATGCGACAGCGGAAGCTCTTAATAATCACCTGAGAATAAACATGCTTAAAACGTCAACAAAAATGTTGGTGAGTTATAGGTTTAACCTATATATATCAAATCATAATAATAAACCACAAGATTTCATATTTCAATACACATCCCATACATAGAGATAAAAATCATTCATATGGTGAACACCTGGTAACCGACATTAACAAGATGCATATATAAGAATATCCCCATCATTCCGGGACACCCTTCGGATATGATATAAATTTCGAAGTACTAAAGCATCCGGTACTTTGGATGGGGTTTGTTAGGCCCAATAGATCTATCTTTAGGATTCGCGTCAATTAGGGTGTCTGTTCCCTAATTCTTAGATTACCAGACTTAATAAAAAGGGGCATATTCGATTTCAATAATTCAACCATAGAATGTAGTTTCACGTACTTGTGTCTATTTTGTAAATCATTTATAAAACCTGCATGTATTCTCATCCCAAAAATATTAGATTTTAAAAGTGGGACTATAACTCACTTTCACAGATTTTTACTTCGTCGGGAAGTAAGACTTGGCCACTGGTTGATTCACGAACCTATAACAATATATACATATATATCAAAGTATGTTCAAAATATATTTACAACACTTTTAATATATTTTGATGTTTTAAGTTTATTAAGTCAGCTGTCCTCGTTAGTAACCTACAACTAGTTGTCCACAGTTAGATGTACAGAAATAAATCGATAAATATTATCTTGAATCAATCCACGACCCAGTGTATACGTATCTCAGTATTGATCACAACTCAAACTATATATATTTTGGAATCAACCTCAACCCTGTATAGCTAACTCCAACATTCACATATAGAGTGTCTATGGTTGTTCCGAAATATATATAGATGTGTCGACATGATAGGTCGAAACATTGTATACGTGTCTATGGTATCTCAAGATTACATAATATACAATACAAGTTGATTAAGTTATGGTTGGAATAGATTTATTACCAATTTTCACGTAGCTAAAATGAGAAAAATTATCCAATCTTGTTTTACCCATAACTTCTTCATTTTAAATCCGTTTTGAGTGAATCAAATTACTATGGTTTCATATTGAACTCTATTTTATGAATCTAAACAGAATAAGTATAGGTTTATAGTCAGAAAAATAAGTTACAAGTCGTTTTTGTAAAGGTAGTCATTTCAGTCGAAAGAACGACGTCTAGATGACCATTTTAGAAAACATACTTCCACTTTGAGTTTAACCATAATTTTTGGATATAGTTTCATGTTCATAATAAAAATCATTTTCTCAGAATAACAACTTTTAAATCAAAGTTTATCATAGTTTTTAATTAACTAACCCAAAACAGCCCTCGGTGTTACTACGACGGCGTAAATCCGGTTTTACGGTGTTTTTCGTGTTTCCAGGTTTTAAATAATTAAGTTAGCATATCATATAGATATAGAACATGTGTTTAGTTGATTTTAAAAGTCAAGTTAGAAGGATTAACTTTTGTTTGCGAACAAGTTTAGAATTAACTAAACTATGTTCTAGTGATTACAAGTTTAAACCTTCGAATAAGATAGCTTTATATATATGAATCGAATGATGTTATGAACATCATTACTACCTTAAGTTCCTTGGATAAACCTACTGGAAAATAGAAAAATGGATCTAGCTTCAACGGATCCTTAGATGGCTCGAAGTTCTTGAAGCAGAATCATGACACGAAAACAAGTTCAAGTAAGATCATCACTTGAAATAAGATTGTTATAGTTATAGAAATTGAACCAAAGTTTGAATATGATTATTACCTTGTATTAGAATGATAACCTACTGTAAGAAACAAAGATTTCTTGAGGTTGGATGATCACCTTACAAGATTGGAAGTGAGCTAGCAAACTTGAAAGTATTCTTGATTTTATGTAACTAGAACTTGTAGAATATATGAAGAACACTTAGAACTTGAAGATAGAACTTGAAAGAGATCAATTAGATGAGGAAAATTGAAGAATTAAAGTGTTTGTAGGTGTTTTTGGTCGTTGGTGTATGGATTAGATATAAAGGATATGTAATTTTGTTTTCATGTAAATAAGTCATGAATGATTACTCATATTTTTGTAATTTTATGAGATATTTCATGCTAGTTGCCAAATGATGGTTCCCACATGTGTTAGGTGACTCACATGGGCTGCTAAGAGCTAATCATTGGAGTGTATATACCAATAGTACATACATCTAAAAGCTGTGTATTGTACGAGTACGAATACGGGTGCATACGAGTAGAATTGTTGATGAAACTGAACGAGGATGTAATTGTAAGCATTTTTATTAAGTAGAAGTATTTTGATAAGTGTATTGAAGTCTTTCAAAAGTGTATAAATACATATTAAAACACTACATGTATATACATTTTAACTGAGTCGTTAAGTCATCGTTAGTCGTTACATGTAAGTGTTGTTTTGAAACCTTTAGGTTAACGATCTTGTTAAATGTTGTTAACCCGATGTTTATAATATCAAATGAGATTTTAAATTATTATATTATCATGATATTATCATGTATGAATATCTCTTAATATGATATATATACATTAAATGTCTTTACAACGATAATCGTTACATATATGTCTCGTTTAAAAATCATTAAGTTAGTAGTCTTGTTTTTACATATGTAGTTCATTGTTAATATACTTAATGATATGTTTACTTATCATAGTATCATGTTAACTATATATATGTATCCATATATATGTCATCATATAGTTTTTACAAGTTTTAACGTTCGTGAATCACCGGTCAACTTGGGTGGTCAATTGTCTATATGAAACATATTTCAATTAATCAAGTCTTAACAAGTTTGATTGCATAACATGTTGGAAACATTTAATCATGTAAATATCAATCTCAATTAATATATATAAACATGAAAAAGTTCGGGTCACTACAGTACTTACCAGTTAAATAAATTTCGTCCCGAAATTTTAAGCTGTTGAAGGTGTTGACGAATCTTCTGAAAATAGATGCGGGTATTTCTTCTTCATCTAATCTTCACGCTCCCAGGTGAACTCGGGTCCTCTACGAGCATTCCATCGAACCTTAACAATTGGTATCTTGTTTTGCTCAAGTCTTTTAACCTCACGATCCATTATTTCGACGGGTTCTTCGATGAATTGAAGTTTTTCGTTGATTTGGAATTCATCTAACGGAATAGTGAGATCTTCTTTAGCAAAACATTTCTTCAAATTTGACACGTGGAAAGTGTTATGTACAGCCGCAAGTTGTTGAGGTAACTCAAGTCGGTAAGCTACTGGTCCGACACGATCAATAATCTTGAATGGTCCAATATACCTTGGATTTAATTTCCCTCGTTTACCAAATCGAACAACGCCTTTCCAAGGTGCAACTTTAAGCATGACCATCTCTCAAATTTCAAATTCTATATCTTTTCTTTTAATGTCAGCGTAGCTCTTTTGTCGACTTTGGGCGGTTTTCAACCGTTGTTGAATTTGGATGATCTTCTCGGTAGTTTCTTGTATAATTTGGGACCCGTAATCTGTCTATCCCCCACTTCACTCCAACAAATTGGAGACCTGCACTTTCTACCATAAAGTGCTTCAAACGGCGCCATCTCAATGCTTGAATGGTAGCTGTTGTTGTAGGAATATTCTGCTAACGGTAGATGTCGATCCCAACTATTTCCGAAATCAATAACACATGCTCGTAGCATGTCTTCAAGCGTTTGTATTATCCTTTCGCTCTGCCCATCAGTTTGTGGATGATAGGCAGTACTCATGTCTAGACGAGTTCCTAATGCTTGCTGTAATGTCTGCCAGAATCTTGAAATAAATCTGCCATCCCTATCAAAGATAATAGAGATTGGTATTCCATGTCTGGAGACGACTTCCTTCAAATACAGTCGTGCTAATTTCTCCATCTTGTCATCTTCTCTTATTGGCAGGAAGTGTGCTGATTTGGTGAGACGATCAACTATTACCCAAATAGTATCAAAACCTCTTGCAGTCCTTGGCAATTTAGTGATGAAATCCATGGTAATGTTTTCCCATTTCCATTCCGTGATTTCAGGTTGTTGAAGTAGACCTGATGGTTTCTGATGCTCAGCTTTGACCTTAGAACAAGTCAAACATTCTCCTACGTATTTAGCAACATCGGCTTTCATACCCGACCACCAAAAATGTTTCTTGAGATCCTTGTACATCTTCCCCGTTCCAGGATGTATTGAGTATCTGGTTTTATGAGCTTCTCTAAGTACCATTTCTCTCATATCTCCAAATTTTGTTACCCAAATCCTTTCAGCCCTATACCGGGTTCCGTCTTCCCGAATATTAAGATGCTTCTCCGATCCTTTGGGTATTTCATCCTTTAAATTTCCCTCTTTAAAAACTCCTTGTTGCGCCTCCTTTATTTGAGTAGTAAGGTTATTATGAATCATTATATTCATAGATTTTACTCGAATGGGTTCTCTGTCCTTCCTGCTCAAGGCATCGGCTACCACATTTGCCTTCCCCGGGTGGTAACGAATCTCAAAGTCGTAATCATTCAATAATTCAATCCACCTATGCTGCCTCATATTCAGTTGTTTCTGATTAAATATGTGTTGAAGACTTTTGTGGTCGGTATATATAATACTTTTGACCCCATATAAGTAGTGTCTCCAAGTCTTTAATGCAAAAACAACCGCGACTAATTCCAAATCATGCGTCGTATAATTTTGTTCGTGAATCTTCAATTGTCTAGACGCATAAGCAATCACCTTCGTTCGTTGCATTAATACACAACCAAGACCTTGCTTTGATGCGTCACAATAAATCACAAAATCATCATTCCCTTCAGGCAATGACAATATAGGTGCCGTAGTTAGCTTTTTCTTCAATAACTGAAACGCTTTCTCTTGTTCATCATTCCATTCAAATTTCTTCCCTTTATGCGTTAATGCAGTCAAGGGTTTTGCTATTCTGGAAAAGTCTTAGATGAACCTTCTGTAGTAACCAGCTAGTCCTAAAAACTGGCGTATGTGTTTCGGAGTTTTCGGGGTTTCCCACTTTTGAACAGTTTCTATCTTTGCCGGATCCACCTTAATACCTTCTTTGTTCACTATGTGACCGAGGAATTGAACTTCTTCCAACCAAAATGCACACTTTGAAAACTTAGCGTACAATTCTTCCTTCCTCAATACTTCTAACACCTTTCTCAAATGTTCAACGTGTTCTTGGTCATTCTTTGAGTAAATAAGTATGTCATCAATGAAAACAGTAACAAACTTGTCAAGGTATGGTCCACACATTCGGTTCATAAGGTCCATGAACACAGCTGGTGCATTAGTTAAACCAAACTACATGACCATAAACTCGTAATGACCGTAACGTGTTCTGAAAGCAGTCTTTGGAATATCATCTTCTTTCACCCGCATTTGATGATACCCGAAACGTAAATCAATCTTTGAATAAACAGACGAGCCTTGTAGTTGATCAAATAAGTCGTTGATTCTCGATAGTAGGTAGCGGTTCTTGATGGTAAGTTTGTTCAACTCTCGATAGTCGATACACAACCTGAATGTACCATCTTTCTTCTTGACAAACAAAATAGGAGCTCCCCACGGTGATGTGCTTGGTCGAATGAAACCACGCTCTAAAAGTTCTTGTAATTGGCTTTGCAGTTCTTTCATCTCGCTGGGTGTGAGTTTGTAAGGAGCACGAGCTATTGGTGCAGCTCCTGGTACAAGATCTATTTGAAATTCAACGGATCGATGTGGGGGTAATCCCGGTAATTCTTTCGGAAATACATCGGGAAATTCTTTTGCAATGGGAACATCATTGATGCTCTTTTCTTCAGTTTGTACTTTCTCGACGTGTGCTAGAACAGCATAGCAACCTTTTCTTATTAGTTTTTGTGCCTTCAAATTACTAATAAGATGTAGCTTCGTGTTGCCCTTTTCTCCGTACACCATTAAGGGTTTTCCTTTTTCTCGTATAATGCGAATTGCATTTTTGTAACAAATGATCTCTGCTTTCACTTCTTTCAACCAGTCCATACCGATTATCACATCAAAACTCCCTAACTCTACTGGTATCAAATCAATCTTAAATGTTTCGCTAACCAGTTTAATTTCTCGATTTCGACATATATTATCTGCTGAAATTAATTTACCATTTGCTAATTCGAGTAAAAATTTACTATCCAATGGCGTCAATGGACAACTTAATTTAGCATAAAAATCTCTACTCATATAGCTTCTATCCGCACCCGAATCAAATAAAACGTAAGCAGATTTATTGTCAATAAGAAACGTACCCGTAACAAGCTCCGGGTCTTCCTGTGCCTCTGCCGCATTAATATTGAAAACTCTTCCGCGGCCTTGTCCATTCGTGTTCTCCTGGTTCGGGCAATTTCTAATAATGTGGCCCGGTTTTCCACATTTATAACAAACTACATTGGCATAACTTGCTCCGACACTACTTGCTCCGCCATTACTCCTTCCGACACCATTTGTTCCTTTCATTCTATTAACCCCTGGTCCGTAGACCTCACACTTCGCCGCGCTATGACCATTTCTTTTACACTTGTTGCAAAATTTGGTGCAGAACCCCGAGTGATACTTTTCACACCTTTGGCATAGCTGCTTCTGATTGTTGTTGTTGTTGCGGTTATTATTGTTGTTGGGATGATTGTTGTAGTTGTTGTTGTTGTTGGGCCGTTTATTGTAGTTGCGATTGATGTTGCGATTGTTGGGATAATTGTTGTGATTATTGTTGTAATTGCTGTTGTTGTTGTATTGGTGATTCTTATCACCGTTTTCCTCCCACTTTCTTTTGACTTGCTTCACATTGGCCTCTTCAGCAGTCTGTTCTTTAATTCTTTCTTCAATCTGGTTTACTAGTTTGTGAGCCATTCTACATGCCTGTTGTATGGAGGTGGGCTCGTGTGAACTTATATCTTCTTGGATTCTTTCCGGTAATCCTTTCACAAACGCGTCGATCTTCTCTTCCTCATCTTCGAATGCTCCCGGACACAATAGGCACAATTCTGTGAATCGTCTTTCGTACGTGGTAATATCAAATCCTTGGGTTCGTAACCCTCTAAGTTCTGTCTTGAGCTTATTGACCTCGGTTCTGGGACGGTACTTCTCGTTCATCAAGTGCTTGAATGTTGACCACGGTAGTGCGTACGCATCATCTTGTCCCACTTGCTCTAGATAGGTATTCCACCATGTTAACGCAGAACCTGTGAAGGTATACGTAGCGTACTTCACTTTGTCCTCTTCAGTACACTTACTTATGGCAAACACCGATTCGACCTTCTCGGTCCACCGTTTCAATCCGATCGGTCCTTCGGTTCCATCAAATTCCAAAGGTTTGCAGGCAGTGAATTCTTTGTAGGTGCATTCTACACGATTTCCTGTACTGCTAGATCCAAGGTTATTGTTGGTATGTAGCGCAGCCTGTACTGCGGCTATGTTTGAAGCTAGAAAAGTACGGAATTCCTCTTCATTCATATTCACGGTGTGTCGAGTAGTCGGTGCCATTTCCTTCAAAATAGTCAAATGGAACAAGTTAATCATACAGAATATTAAGAGTAGTTAATAGTATTTCGTAGCATAATATGAACTCATTTATAAAATCTTTTTCTTCATATTAGCATTTTATAAGTTTAAATTCGGGTAGTACCTACCCGTTAAGTTCATACTTAGTAGCTAATATACAATTCAACTACTACAATTCTATATGAAAAACTGATTATAATAATATTTCGCGTTCAAACTTTTACACAATATTTTACAAACTTACAATACCGCTTATTTTACATATAGCATGAAATATAGCACACAATAAATTTGATACAAGATGGTTGTGAAGATAATTCTAGCTAGTACACAAGTCGTTCAGCAAAGGCAATAAAGTCACGTAATTCATACTTCCAGAAACAAGTCATGCATTCTGGTTTTACTAGGATTACTTCCCATCCTTGGTCTTGTGAAACATAACCGTTATGGCCGTTGATAAGACAGTGTGTTGTAATGTCGTCAAAGGGACGAGGGTTACGTAATGTCCAACAGTCCCGTAACAATCTAAAAACCTCATTTCTTACCCCAATTACCGACTCCGTCACTTGTGGGAACGTTTTGTTTAATAGTTGTAGCCCGATGTTCTTGTTCTCACTTTGGTGAGAATCGAACATTACTAATCCGTAAGCATAACATGCTTCTTTATGTTGCATGTTAGCAGCTTTTTCTAAATCACGAAGTCCAATATTCGGATATATTGAGTCAAAATAATTTCTTAACCCATTGCGTAAAATAGCATTTGGGTTCCCCGCAATATATGCGTCAAAGTAAACACATCGTAACTTATGGATTTCCCAATGTGATATCCCCCATCTTTCGAACGAAAGCCTTTTATAAACCAAGGCATTCTTGGAACTTTCTTCGAACGTCTTACAAACTGATCTCGCCTTAAATAGTTGTGCCGAAGAATTCTGACCGACTCTAGACAAGATTTCATCAATCATGTCTCCGGGTAGGTCTCTTAAAATATTGGGTTGTCTATCCATTTTGTGTTTTTATACTGTAAAATAGACAAGAGTTAGATTCATAAAAAAAATACTTATTAATACAAGCAATTTTTACATATATCTTAAAGCATAAGCACACTATATTACATATATTACACCACACGAATACAACTATCTTATTCCGACTCGCTTGTTTCTTCTTCTTCGGTTTTGGTTCGTTTTGCCAAGTTTCTAGGGATATATGATGTTCCCCTAATACGAGCTGTCGTTTTCCACATTGGTTTAGAAAAACCTGGTGGTTTAGAGGTTCCCGGGTCATTGTTACAACTTAAGGACTTCGGGGGGTTGACGATACATATAAAGTTCATTGGGGTTGGAATTAGATTTCTCTATTTTTATGCCCTTTCCCTTATTATTTTCTTTTGCCTTTTTAAATTCAGTTGGGGTAATTTCTATAACATCATCGGAATTCTCGTCGGAATCCGATTCATCGGAGAATTGGTAATCCTCCCAATATTTTGCTTCCTTGGCGGAAACACCATTGACCATAATTAACCTTGGTCGGTTAGTTGAGGATTTTCTTTTACTTAACCGTTTTATTATTTCCCCCACCGGTTCTATTTCTTCATCCGGTTCCGATTCTTCTTCCGGTTCCGACTCTTCTTCCGGTTCCACGAATCATTGTGAATCAGTCCACGAATCATTCCAATTTACATTTGACTCTTCATTATTATTAGGTGAGTCAATGGGACTTGTTCTAGAGGTAGACATCTATCACATAATATCAAACGCGTTAAGAGATTAATATATCACATAATATTCACATGTTAAAAATATATAGTTTCCAACAAAATTTGTTAAGCAATCATTTTTCAAGTAAACACGGTCGAAGTCCAGACTCACTAATGCATCCTAACAAACTCGATAAGACACACTAATGCAAAATGATGGTTCTCTAAGACCAACGCTCTGATACCAACAGAAATGTCCCGTTCTTATTGATTAAAAACGTTCCATATTAATTGATTTCGTTGCGAGGTTTTGACCTCTATATGAGACGTTTTTCAAAGACTGCATTCATTTTAAAACAAACCATAACCTTTATTTCATCAATAAAGGTTTAAAAAGCTTTACGTAGATTATCAAATAATGATAATCTAAAATATCCTGTTTACACACGACCATTACATAATGGTTTACAATACAAATATGTTACAACAAAATAAGTTTCTTGAATGCAGTTTTTACATAATATCATACAAGCATGGACTCCAAATCTCGTCCTTATTTAAATATGCGACAGCGGAAGCTCTTAATAATCATCTGAGAATAAACATGCTTAAAACGTCAACAAAAATGTTGGTGAGTTATAGGTTTAACCTATATATATCAAATCATAATAATAAACCACAAGATTTCATTCAATACACATCCCATACATAGAGATAAAAATCATTCATATGGTGAACACCTGGTAACCGACATTAACAAGATGCATATATAAGAATATCCCCATCATTCCGGGACACCCTTCGGATATGATATAAATTTCGAAGTACTAAAGCATCCGGTACTTTGGATGGGGTTTGTTAGGCCCAATAGATCTATCTTTAGGATTCGCGTCAATTAGGGTGTCTGTTCCCTAATTCTTAGATTACCAGACTTAATAAAAAGGGGCATATTATATTTCGATAATTCAACCATAGAATGTAGTTTCACGTACTTGTGTCTATTTTGTAAATCATTTATAAAACCTGCATGTATTCTCATCCCAAAAATATTAGATTTTAAAAGTGGGACTATAACTCACTTTCACAGATTTTTACTTCGTCGGGAAGTAAGACTTGGCCACTGGTTGATTCACGAACCTATAACAATATATACATATATATCAAAGTATGTTCAAAATATATTTACAACACTTTTAATATATTTTGATGTTTTAAGTTTATTAAGTCAGCTGTCCTCGTTAGTAACCTACAACTAGTTGTCCACAGTTAGATGTACAGAAATAAATCGATAAATATTATCTTGAATCAATCCACGACCCAGTGTATACGTATCTCAGTATTGATCACAACTCAAACTATATATATTTTGGAATCAACCTCAACCCTGTATAGCTAACTCCAACATTCACATATAGAGTGTCTATGGTTGTTCCGAAATATATATAGATGTGTCGACATGATAGGTCGAAACATTGTATACGTGTCTATGGTATCTCAAGATTACATAATATACAATACAAGTTGATTAAGTTATGGTTGGAATAGATTTATTATCAATTTTCACGTAGCTAAAATGAGAAAATTTATCCAATCTTGTTTTACCCATAACTTCTTCATTTTAAATCCGTTTTGAGTGAATCAGATTACTATGGTTTCATATTGAACTCTATTTTATGAATCTAAACAGAATAAGTATAGGTTTATAGTCAGAAAAATAAGTTACAAGTCGTTTTTGTAAAGGTAGTCATTTCAGTCGAAAGAACGACGTCTAGATGACCATTTTAGAAAACATACTTCCACTTTGAGTTTAACCATAATTTTTGGATATAGTTTCATGTTCATAATAAAAATCATTTTCTCAGAATAACAACTTTTAAATCAAAGTTTATCATAGTTTTTAATTAACTAACCCAAAACAGCCCTTGGTGTTACTACGACGGCGTAAATCCGGTTTTACGGTGTTTTTCGTGTTTCCAGGTTTTAAATAATTAAGTTAGCATATCATATAGATATAGAACATGTGTTTAGTTGATTTTAAAAGTCAAGTTAGAAGGATTAACTTTTGTTTGCGAACAAGTTTAGAATTAACTAAACTATGTTCTAGTGATTACAAGTTTAAACCTTCGAATAAGATAGCTTTATATATATGAATCGAATGATGTTATGAACATCATTACTACCTTAAGTTCCTTGGATAAACCTACTGGAAAATAGAAAAATGGATCTAGCTTCAACGGATCCTTAGATGGCTCGAAGTTCTTGAAGCAGAATCATGACACGAAAACAAGTTCAAGTAAGATCATCACTTGAAATAAGATTGTTATAGTTATAGAAATTGAACCAAAGTTTGAATATGATTATTACCTTGTATTAGAATGATAACCTACTGTAAGAAACAAAGATTTCTTGAGGTTGGATGATCACCTTACAAGATTGGAAGTGAGCTAGCAAACTTGAAAGTATTCTTGATTTTATGTAACTAGAACTTGTAGAATATAGGAAGAACACTTAGAACTTGAAGATAGAACTTGAAAGAGATCAATTAGATGAAGAAAATTGAAGAATGAAAGTGTTTGTAGGTGTTTTTGGTCGTTGGTGTATGGATTAGATATAAAGGATATGTAATTTTGTTTTCATGTAAATAAGTCATGAATGATTACTCATATTTTTGTAATATTATGAGATATTTCATGCTAGTTGCCAAATGATGGTTCCCACATATTTTAGGTGACTCACATGGGCTGCTAATAGCTGATCATTGGAGTGTATATACCAATAGTACATACATCTAAAAGCTGTGTATTGTACGAGTACGAATACGGGTGCATACGAGTAGAATTGTTGATGAAACTGAACGAGGATGTAATTGTAAGCATTTTTATTAAGTAGAAGTATTTTGATAAGTGTATTGAAGTCTTTCAAAAGTGTATAAATACATATTAAAACACTACATGTATATACATTTTAACTGAGTCGTTAAGTCATCGTTAGTCGTTACATGTAAGTGTTGTTTTGAAACCTTTAGGTTAACGATCTTGTTAAATGTTGTTAACCCGATGTTTATAATATCAAATGAGATTTTAAATTATTATATTATCATGATATTATCATGTATGAATATCTCTTAATATGATATATATACATTAAATGTCTTTACAACGATAATCGTTACATATATGTCTCGTTTAAAAATCATTAAGTTAGTAGTCTTGTTTTTACATATGTAGTTCATTGTTAATATACTTAATGATATGTTTACTTATCATAGTATCATGTTAACTATATATATATATCCATATATATGTCATCATATAGTTTTTACAAGTTTTAACGTTCGTGAATCACCGGTCAACTTGGGTGGTCAATTGTCTATATGAAACATATTTCAATTAATTAAGTCTTAACAAGTTTGATTGCTTAACATGTTGGAAACATTTAATTATGTAAATATCAATCTCAATTAATATATATAAACATGGAAAAGTTTGGGTCACTACAGTAACTATGTCAAAAGTTAAGGCAAACATTTAATTTTCTCATTTACTCTTTTACGATAGCTTCGTTTATACTCTTTCTATAATCGAATTACTTTATCCATATTATTTAATGTCGATAAAACTCTAATTCATCATTCTTGTTATAAAAGAATGACGATCTCTATCAAATTTCATGACTATGATTTTCATGAACTCCTCTCTGTTTTGTCTGCCTAATATTGCAGCATAAACGCTCAAGGTTTTAAATGAGCTCAATATTATTCATAACACATTTCATGTATCCAATTTACTGAAATGACTTGCATAACATCATCATTTTGAATGATCTCTGCATTAATGATAAAATGCACTTCGTAGAAGAACCTATAGAGATTATGGTTTGTATGACTTAAACGCTTGAAACAAAACAATATTCTATCCTTTGGAAAACACGCAAGGCCCCGAACATACCTGGGAACGTGAAGACCAAATGAAATAGAAATATCCCCATCTCTTCTCAACCGCTGATGCATCCGAGAAGTCTACCTAAAACTTCAGGACGAAGTTTTTATTAACGGGGAGGTACTGTAACAACCCTCACTTTTCGACTTCTAAATTACTGAATTAACCCTAGGGTTATATGTCTGACTATATGTATTAAGGGTTGTTATATACAATTAAATATTGACGGAATAGTAATTTTTAGTCAACAATGTACGCTTAAATAAATAATATATTATTAATTTATATAATTTGACATAATTTAACTAAGTATATAAACTTTGTATCACTTTTATTATTTAGTTAATGTATTATATATTTAACTATATAATAAATCCAATTATATATAAATGTAATAATATTTACAAACTTACTAAAACTATAATTTAATAATTAAAATCATAATTATTATTAAAAATACAAAATACTGAATTATTTATTATTTTTATGCAAAATTTGTATTTATTAATTAAATAAAACAAAAATAAAAATAAAAATAAAAATAAAATATTATTGACAAATATTCTTGGAAAAGCATTAAATCAATTTGTTTATTTATATAAAAAAATCCTTAAAATAAATGAAAAAAATAAATAAATAAATAAATAAATTACTTTTTAATTAAAAATTTTAATGGAAAAACTACTTTTATTATTTTATTTTGTGCATTATCCCATGACCTAACATTTAATATTTTTTTAATTTTAAAATCCCATTAAGAATTAAAATATTTCTTTTTATTTTAATTATTTTATTCTTTTTACCTAATTTTTTCAAGTATAAATACCCCTCATTTCTCATTCAAACTCACACCAAAATTTCTCTCATTCTCTCTTTGAAGAATTACTACTAGTAAGTATTCTTTTCTTACTTTTTATTTTTTTTACTTTTTACTTTTTACTTTTTACTTCGGTTATTATTTTTACCGAAACATGTAAATAATGTTATAAATTATGTGCAATTAAAAATAAAATAAATAACATGTATACACTATTACTATTACTAGCACCTATAACCTACTACTTATATTGAAACATAAAAACATTTTGGGATATGTATTAGAGATGTATAGATCTTCGAACTTTCTTGACGAATGGTTTCTATGAGATTCTAGGCAGAGGGTTTGGATTTCCGATTTAAAGGGTCCTATGACTCAAGCCCCTAGATCTAAATTAGCCATTCGAAGGGAAAGGGGTGATTGGAAGCTTATCTAATACGACAAGTATCCTAAAATGGAAAACACTGATAAAAGTAGAAACTCTCTAGTCATAGAAACTTAGTAAAATAAGAAACTTTCTAAAAATGGAAACTTTATAAAAATAGTAACTTACTAGGAATAGAAACTTAGTAAAACAATCTATACTTAAACACATACTTAAACTTAAACATGGTCAAAACACTTAACTACTCTTAAATGTCAATAGGTTGATTTTCCTGCTCACTCGTTCAACTCTTTATTCTGAGGAATAACTCTCTCTCTACTTACTAAGGTGAATTCATAGCCCCTCTTTAATTGCTAGCAAACTTACTTACTTTTACTTGGGGTGAGACACATGCTGTTTTTACTTTTTACACTTTAGACACAAGTACCAAACTGTTAAACTATGTTATACCCGGCTATGTCTGACTAAGTCCCTACAGTGATATTTTTAATTGCTGCAGCATGCTTAATTATTGGGGGTAGGCCTATCGGGAGTAACGTCCCCGATACATTTGACCAAGTCATTGTATTACTTAATAATGAAATTAAACCGATAAGGACAGACACAACTTGTCATGGGGCAAACTTGAACGTTTAGTCTAAATATCACGCATTGGCATAACTTTTTGATCCTGCGGTAGATCAACTTTACAAACTAAATCTTGTGGTCTAAAACAACGACAAACTTTTTGTTAAACCTATGAACTTCACTCAACCTTTTTGGTTGACACTTTAGCATGTTTTGTCTCAGGTGCTGTTTGATTCAAGCTCTTATACTTACTGCTTATGTGATGCTACTTGGACATAGGATCAAGAGATATCGCATTTATTACTTCTGCATGTGAACATTTACGATATTGTTATTCCTGTCATTGTAACGATATTTCATTTTCCGCTGCGTACTCATTAAAGTTAAATTCATCATTTAGTATTGTTCTCATTTATTATAATATGTTGGTATATTTTGATATTAGTGACGTTCCTTCCAGACCCTATTGGGAGGACGTTACAGATTGGTATCAGAGCATAACCCGGCTGTTATAGAGAACCAAGATTGCATTTTTATGTGTGCCTTACTTGTTAGCTAGGGTGCCTTAGCAATCTAGGAAACTATAACCTTTCCTGCCTTAGAATTAAAGCACTTAGAATTGCCCCATAATCTTAACGATTATGCTTAAAGATTCTAATCAAAATATCCTTCCTAATGTTAGGATGTCTAATTATCATCAAACGACCAAAATGAATCTTTTCAAGCCAATCGAAAAAGATACTGAAAGGTCTTCCACAGAAAGACCAGTCCAAAGTCCACCTTATGACTTTGGTGGTCCTCCCTCACAAAATTATAGCCCAAATACTACTCTAAAGTTACATGGGTCTCCTGAATACTATCCAACCCCAAGGAATAAAGACAAGAGGAAATGTCTTGAAGAAACTGGGCCGTCAAAGAAAAGATCCCGATCTCCTTCCTACGATGAAGTTGATGCCAAGTACGAGCTCATGAATCTGCGAAAAACTACCGATGACCTTATTCGCCATATTGCAAGGATCGATGCTCAAATGAAGGAAAAAGATCTAGCGATCAAGAAGCTCATGGAGGAAAATGCTGAGCTAAAGAAAGAGATTATATACATACATTTGTTTTATCCCATGACCGATGTGGACTTTGGTTTGCACCCTTACAAGAAATGCCCGATGGGGGAAGCAATATCTCTCCTACCTAAGAGAAGATGTTAACTTTAGATTGAAGATGGAGGAAAACCGCGTGAATAATCAACTTTCTATGAGGGACCACAAGTACCATGTAATCAACAATGATGTTTCCAATCTTTATGATAACATCGAGTATCTTTATGAGGAACAAAAGGAGAAGAACGACAAGTTTGAGAAGTTTATGAAGGAGGTTGAGGACTAGAAGAAGAAATATGAAGACTACTTCAATCTTAATATGTCATAACCCGTCCTTAACCATAAGAACGTATTAGATAACGTATGTGAAATGTCCCGTTCTTATTGATTAAAAACGTTCCATATTAATTGATTTCGTTGCGAGGTTTTGACCTCTATATGAGACGTTTTTCAAAGACTGCATTCATTTTTAAAACAAACCATAACCTTTATTTCATAAATAAAGGTTTAAAAAGCTTTACGTAGATTATCAAATAATGATAATCTAAAATATCCTGTTTACACACGACCATTACATAATGGTTTACAATACAAATATGTTACATCGAAATCAGTTTCTTGAATGCAGTTTTTACACAATATCATACAAACATGGACTCCAAATCTTGTCCTTATTTTAGTATGCAACAGCGGAAGCTCTTAATATTCACCTGAGAATAAACATGCTTTAAACGTCAACAAAAATGTTGGTGAGTTATAGGTTTAACCTATATATATCAAATCGTAACAATAGACCACAAGATTTCATATTTCAATACACATCTCATACATAGAGATAAAAATCATTCATATGGTGAACACCTGGTAAACGACAATAACAAGATGCATATATAAGAATATCCCCATCATTCCGGGACACCCTTCGGATATGATATAAATTTCGAAGTACTAAAGCATCCGGTACTTTGGATGGGGTTTGTTAGGCCCAATAGATCTATCTTTAGGATTCGCATCAATTAGGGTGTCTGTTCCCTAATTCTTAGATTACCAGACTTAATAAAAAGGGGCATATTCGATTTCGATAATTCAACCATAGAATGTAGTTTCACGTACTTGTGTCTATTTTGTAAATCATTTATAAAACCTGCATGTATTCTCATCCCAAAAATATTAGATTTAAAAAGTGGGACTATAACTCACTTTCACAGATTTTTACTTCGTCGGGAAGTAAGACTTGGCCACTGTTGATTCACGAACCTATAACAATATATACATATATATTAAAGTATGTTCAAAATATATTTACAATACTTTTAATATATTTTGATGTTTTAAGTTTATTAAGTCAGCTGTCCTCGTTAGTAACCTATAACTAGTTGTCCACAGTTAGATGTACAGAAATAAATCGATAAATATTATCTTGAATCAATCCACGACCCAGTGTATACGTATCTCAGTATTGATCACAACTCAAACTATATATATTTTGGAATCAACCTCAACCCTGTATAGCTAACTCCAACATTCACATATAGAGTGTCTATGGTTGTTCCGAAATATATATAGATGTGTCGACATGATAGGTCGAAACATTGTATACGTGTCTATGGTATCTCAAGATTACATAATATACAATACAAGTTGATTAAGTTATGGTTGTAATAGATTTGTTACCAATTTTCACGTAGCTAAAATGAGAAAAATTATCCAATCTTGTTTTACCCATAACTTCTTCATTTTAAATCCGTTTTGAGTGAATCAAATTGCTATGGTTTCATATTGAACTCTATTTTATGAATCTAAACAGAAAAAGTATAGGTTTATAGTCGGAAAAATAAGTTACAAGTCGTTTTTGTAAAGGTAGTCATTTCAGTCGAAAGAACGACGTCTAGATGACCATTTTAGAAAACATACTTCCACTTTGAGTTTAACCATAATTTTTGGATATAGTTTCATGTTCATAATAAAAATCATTTTCTCAGAATAACAACTTTTAAATCAAAGTTTATCATAGTTTTTAATTAACTAACCCAAAACAGCCCGCGGTGTTACTACGACGGCGTAAATCCGGTTTTACGGTGTTTTTTGTGTTTCCAGGTTTTAAATCATTAAGTTAGCATATCATATAGATATAGAACATGTGTTTAGTTGATTTTAAAAGTCAAGTTAGAAGGATTAACTTTTGTTTGCGAACAAGTTTAGAATTAACTAAACTATGTTCTAGTGATTACAAGTTTAAACCTTCGAATAAGATAGCTTTATATGTATGAATCGAATGATGTTATGAACATCATTACTACCTTAATTTCCTTGGATAAACCTACTGGAAAAGAGAAAAATGGATCTAGCTTCAATGGATCCTTGGATGGCTCGAAGTTCTTGAAGCAGAATCATGACACGAAAACAAGTTCAAGTAAGATCATCACTTGAAATAAGATTGTTATAGTTATAGAAATTGAACCAAAGTTTGAATATGATTATTACCTTGTATTAGAATGATAACCTACTGTAAGAAACAAAGATTTCTTGAGGTTGGATGATCACTTTACAAGATTGGAAGTGAGCTAGCAAACTTGAAAGTATTCTTGATTTTATGAAACTAGAACTTTTGGAATTTATGAAGAACACTTAGAACTTGAAGATAGAACTTGAGAGAGATCAATTAGATGAAGAAAATTGAAGAATGAAAGTGTTTGTAGGTGTTTTTGGTCGTTGGTGTATGGATTAGATATAAAGGATATGTAATTTTGTTTTCATGTAAATAAGTCATGAATGATTACTCATATTTTTGTAATTTTATGAGATATTTCATGCTAGTTGCCAAATGATGGTTCCCACATGTGTTAGGTGACTCACATGGGCTGCTAAGAGCTGATCATTGGAGTGTATATACCAATAGTACATACATCTAAAAGCTGTGTATTGTACGAGTACGAATACGGGTGCATACGAGTAGAATTGTTGATGAAACTGAACGAGGATGTAATTGTAAGAATTTTTGTTAAGTAGAAGTATTTTGATAAGTGTATTGAAGTCTTTCAAAAGTGTATAAATACATATTAAAACACTACATGTATATACATTTTAACTGAGTCGTTAAGTCATCGTTAGTCGTTACATGTAAGTGTTGTTTTGAAACCTTTAGGTTAACGATCTTGTTAAATGTTGTTAACCCAATGTTTATAATATCAAATGAGATTTTAAATTATTATATTATCATGATATTATCATGTATGAATATCTCTTAATATGATATATATACATTAAATGTCTTTACAACGATAATCGTTACATATATGTCTCGTTTAAAAATCATTAAGTTAGTAGTCTTGTTTTTACATATGTAGTTCATTGTTAATATACTTTATGATATGTTTTCTTATCATAGTATCATGTTAACTATATATATATATATATATATATATCCATATATATGTCATCATATAGTTTTTACAAGTTTTAACGTTCGTGAATCACCGATCAACTTGGGTGGTCAATTGTCTATATGAAACATATTTCAATTAATCAAGTCTTAACAAGTTTGATTGCTTAACATGTTGGAAACATTTAATCATGTAAATATCAATCTCAATTAATATATATAAACATGGAAAAGTTCGGGTCACTACAGTACCTACCCGTTAAATAAATTTCGTCCCGAAATTTTAAGCTGTTGAAGGTGTTGACGAATCTTCTGGAAATAGATGCGGGTATTTCTTCTTCATCTGATCTTCACGCTCCCAAGTGAACTCGGGTCCTCTACGAGCATTCCATCGAACCTTAACAATTGGTATCTTGTTTTGCTTAAGTCTTTTAACCTCACGATCCATTATTTCGACGGGTTCTTCGATGAATTGAAGTTTTTCGTTGATTTGGATTTCATCTAACGGAATAGTGAGATCTTCTTTAGCAAAACATTTCTTTAAATTCGAGACGTGGAAAGTGTTATGTACAGCCGCGAGTTGTTGAGGTAACTCTAGTCGGTAAGCTACTGGTCCGACACGATCAATAATCTTGAATGGTCCAATATACCTTGGATTTAATTTCCCTCGTTTACCAAATCGAACAACGCCTTTCCAAGGTGCAACTTTAAGCATGACCATCTCTCCAATTTCAAATTCTATATCTTTTCTTTTAATGTCAGCGTAGCTCTTTTGTCGACTTTGGGCGGTTTTCAACCGTTGTTGAATTTGGATGATCTTCTCGGTAGTTTCTTGTATAATCTCCGGACCCGTAATCTGTCTATCCCCCACTTCACTCCAACAAATCGGAGACCTGCACTTTCTACCATAAAGTGCTTCAAACGGCGCCATCTCAATGCTTGAATGGTAGCTGTTGTTGTAGGAAAATTCTGCTAACGGTAGATGTCGATCCCAACTGTTTCCGAAATCAATAACACATGCTCGTAGCATGTCTTCAAGCGTTTGTATCGTCCTTTCGCTCTGCCCATCAGTTTGTGGATGATAGGCAGTACTCATGTCTAGACGAGTTCCTAATGCTTGCTGTAATGTCTGCCAGAATCTTGAAATAAATCTGCCATCCCTATCAGAGATAATAGAGATTGGTATTCCATGTCTGGAGATGACTTCCTTCAAATACAGTCGTGCTAACTTCTCCATCTTGTCATCTTCTCTTATTGGCAGGAAGTGTGCTGATTTGGTGAGACGATCAACTATTACCCAAATAGTATCAAAACCACTTGCAGTTCTTGGCAATTTAGTGATAAAATCCATGGTAATGTTTTCCCATTTCCATTCCGGGATTTCGGGTTGTTGAAGTAGACCTGATGGTTTCTGATGCTCAGCTTTGACCTTAGAACACGTCAAACATTCTCCTACGTATTTAGCAACATCGGCTTTCATACCCGGCCACCAAAAATGTTTCTTGAGATCCTTGTACATCTTCCCCGTTCCAGGATGTATTGAGTATCTGGTTTTATGAGCTTCTCTAAGTACCATTTCTCTCATATCTCCAAATTTTGGTACCCAAATCCTTTTAGCCCTATACCGGGTTCCGTCTTCCCGAATATTAAGATGCTTCTCCGATCCTTTGGGTATTTCATCCTTTAAATTTCCCTCTTTTAAAACTCCTTGTTGCGCCTCCTTTATTTGAGTAGTAATGTTATTATGAATCATTATATTCATAGATTTTACTCGAATGGGTTCTCTGTCCTTCCTGCTCAAGGCATCGGCTACCACATTTGCCTTCCCCGGGTGGTAACGAATCTCAAAGTCGTAATCATTCAATAATTCAATCCACCTACGCTGCCTCATATTCAGTTGTTTCTGATTAAATATGTGTTGAAGACTTTTGTGGTCGGTATATATAATACTTTTGACCCCATATAAGTAGTGCCTCCAAGTCTTTAATGCAAAAACAACCGCGCCTAATTCCAAATCATGCGTCGTATAATTTTGTTCGTGAATCTTCAATTGTCTAGACGCATAAGCAATCACCTTCGTTCGTTGCATTAATACACAACCGAGACCTTGCTTTGATGCATCACAATAAATCACAAAATCATCATTCCCTTCAGGCAATGACAATATAGGTGCCGTAGTTAGCTTTTTCTTCAATAACTGAAACGCTTTCTCTTGTTCATCATTCCATTCAAATTTCTTCCCTTTATGCGTTAATGCAGTCAAGGGTTTTGCTATTCTGGAAAAGTCTTGGATGAACCTTCTGTAGTAACCAGCTAGTCCTAAAAACTGGCGTATGTGTTTCGGAGTTTTTGGGGTTTCCCACTTTTCAACAGTTTCTATCTTTGCCGGATCCACCTTAATACCTTCTTTGTTCACTATGTGACCGAGGAATTGAACTTCTTCCAACCAAAATGCACACTTTGAAAACTTAGCGTACAATTCTTCCTTCCTCAATACTTCTAACACCTTTCTCAAATGTTCACCGTGTTCTTGGTCATTCTTTGAGTAAATAAGTATGTCATCAATGAAAACAATGACAAACTTGTCAAGGTATGGTCCACACACTCGGTTCATAAGGTCCATGAACACAGCTGGTGCATTAGTTAAACCAAACGGCATGACCATAAACTCGTAATGACCGTAACGTGTTCTGAAAGCAGTCTTTGGAATATCATCTTCTTTCACCCGCATTTGATGATACCCGGAACGTAAGTCAATCTTTGAATAAACATACGAGCCTTGTAGTTGATCAAATAAGTCGTCGATTCTCGGTAGTGGGTAGCGGTTCTTGATGGTAAGTTTGTTCAACTCTCGGTAGTCGATACACAACCTGAATGTACCATCTTTCTTCTTGACAAACAAAACAGGAGCTCCCCACGGTGATGTGCTTGGTCGAATGAAACCACGCTCTAAAAGTTCTTGTAATTGGCTTTGCAGTTCTTTCATCTCGCTGGGTGCGAGTCTGTAAGGAGCACGAGCTATTGGTGCAGCTCCTGGTACAAGATCTATTTGAAATTCAACGGATCGATGTGGGGGTAATCCCGGTAATTCTTTCGGAAATACATCGGGAAATTCTTTTGCAATGGGAACATCATTGATGCTCTTTTCTTCAGTTTGTACTTTCTCGACGTGTGCTAGAACAGCATAGCAACCTTTTCTTATTAGTTTTTGTGCCTTCAAATTACTAATAAGATGTAGCTTCGTGTTGCCCTTTTCTCCGTACACCATTAAGGGTTTTCCTTTTTCTCGTATAATGCGAATT
Source organism: Rutidosis leptorrhynchoides (assembly GCF_046630445.1). Classification (NCBI taxonomy): domain Eukaryota; kingdom Viridiplantae; phylum Streptophyta; class Magnoliopsida; order Asterales; family Asteraceae; genus Rutidosis; species Rutidosis leptorrhynchoides. The sequence goes on from NC_092340.1 coordinate 210,962,341, forward strand.
GCATTTTTGTAACAAACGATCTCCGCTTTCACTTCTTTCAACCAGTCCATACCGATTATCACATCAAAACTCCCTAACTCTACTGGTATCAAATCAATCTTAAATGTTTCGCTAACCAGTTTAATTTCTCGATTCCGACATATATTATCTGCTGAAATTAATTTACCATTTGCTAATTCGAGTAAAAATTTACTATCCAAAGGCATCAATGGACAACTTAATTTAGCACAAAAATCTCTACTCATATAGCTTCTATCCGCACCCGAATCAAATAAAACGTAAGCAGATTTATTGTCAATAAGAAACGTACCCGTAACAAGCTCCGGGTCTTCCTGTGCCTCTACCGCATTAATATTGAAAACTCTTCCACGGCCTTGTCCATTCGTGTTCTCCTGGTTTGGGCAATTTCTAATAATGTGGCCTGGTTTTCCACATTTATAACAGACTACATTGGCATAACTTGCTCCGACACTACTTGCTCCGCCATTACTCGTTCCGACACCATTTGTTCCTTTCGTTCTATTAACCCCTGGTCCGTAGACCTCACACTTTGCCGCGCTATGACCATTTCTTTTACACTTGTTGCAAAATTTGGTGCAGAACCCCGAGTGATTCTTTTCACACCTTTGGCATAGCTGCTTCTGATTGTTGTTGTTGTTGCGGTTATTATTGTTGTTGGGATGATTGTTGTAGTTGCTGTTGTTGTTGTTGTTGTTGTTGTTGTTGTTGTTGGGCCGTTTGTTGTAGTTGCGATTGATGTTGCGATTGTTGGGATAATTGTTGCGATTATTGTTGTAATTGCTGTTGTTGTTGTATTGGTGATTCTTATCACCGTTTTCCTCCCACTTTCTTTTGACTTGCTTCACATTGGCCTCTTCAGCAGTCTGTTCTTTAATTCTTTCTTCAATCTGGTTCACTAGTTTGTGAGCCATTCTACATGCCTGTTGTATGGAGGCGGGCTCGTGTGAACTTATATCTTCTTGGATTCTTTCCGGTAATCCTTTCACAAACGCGTCGATCTTCTCTTCCTCATCTTCGAATGCTCCCGGACACAATAGGCACAATTCTGTGAATCGTCTTTCGTACGTGGTAATATCAAATCCTTGGGTTCGTAACCCTCTAAGTTCTGTCTTGAGCTTATTGACCTCGGTTCTGGGACGGTACTTCTCGTTCATCAAGTGCTTGAATGCTGACCACGGTAGTGCGTACGCATCGTCTTGTCCCACTTGCTCTAGATAGGTATTCCACCATGTTAACGCAGAACCTGTGAAGGTATGCGTAGCGTACTTCACTTTGTCCTCTTCAGTACACTTACTTATGGCAAACACCGATTCGACCTTCTCGGTCCACCGTTTCAATCCGATCGGTCCTTCGGTTCCATCAAATTCCAAAGGTTTGCAGGCAGTGAATTCTTTGTAGGTGCATCCTACACGATTTCCTGTGCTGCTAGATCCAAGGTTATTGTTGGTATGTAGCGCAGCCTGTACTGCGGCTATGTTTGAAGCTAGAAAAGTACGGAATTCCTCTTCATTCATATTCACGGTGTGTCGAGTAGTCGGTGCCATTTCCTTCAAAATAGTCAAATGGAACAAGTTAATCATACAGAATATTAAGAGTAGTTAATAGTATTTCGTAGCATAATATGAACTCATTTATAAAAGCTTTTTCTTCATATTAGCGTTTTATAAGTTTAAATTCGGGTAGTACCTACCCGTTAAGTTCATACTTAGTAGCTAATATACAATTCAACTACTACAATTCTATATGAAAAACTGATTATAATAATATTTCGCGTTCAAACTTTTATACAATATTTTACAAACTTACAATACCGCTTATTTTACATAAAGCATGAAATATAGCACACAATAACTTTGATACAAGATAGTTGTGAAGATAATTCTAGCTAGTACACAAGTCGTTCAGCAAAGGTAATAAAGACACGTAATTCATACGTCCAGAAACAAGTCATGCATTCTGGTTTTACTAGGACTACTTCCCATCCTTGGTCTTGTGCAACATAACCGTTATGGCCGTTGATAAGACAGCGTGTTGTAACGTCATCAAAGGGACGAGGGTTACGTAATGTCCAACAGTCCCGTAATAATCTAAAAACCTCATTTCTTACCCCAATTACCGACTCCGTCACTTGTGGAAACGTTTTGTTTAATAGTTGTAGCCCGATGTTCTTGTTCTCACTTTGGTGAGAAGCGAACATTACTAATCCGTAAGCATAACATGCTTCTTTATGTTGCATGTTAGCCGCTTTTTCTAAATCACGAAGTCCAATATTCGGATATATTGAGTCAAAATAATTTCTTAACCCGTTGCGTAAAATAGCATTTGGGTTCCCCGCAATATATGCATCAAAGTAAACACATCGTAACTTATGGGTTTCCCAATGTGATATCCCCCATCTTTCAAACGAAAGTCTCTTATAAACCAAGACATTCTTGGAACGTTCTTCGAATGTCTTACAAACTGATCTCGCCTTAAATAGTTGTGCCGAAGAATTCTGGCCGACTCTAGACAAGATTTCATCAATCATGTCTCCGGGTAGGTCTCTTAAAATATTGGGTTGTCTATCCATTTTGTGTTTTTAAACTGTAAAATAGACAAGAGTTAGTTTCATAAAAAAAAATACTTATTAATACAAGCAATTTTTACATATATCATAAAGCATAAGAACACTATATTACATATATTACACCACACGAATACAACTATCTTATTCCGACTCGCTCGTTTCTTCTTCTTCGGTTTTGGTTCGTTTTGCCAAGTTTCTAGGGATATATGATGTTCCCCTAATACGAGCCGTCGTTGTCCACATTGGTTTAGAAAAACCTGGTGGTTTAGAGGTTCCCGGGTCATTGTTACAACTTAAGGACTTCGGGGGTTGACGATACATATAAAGTTCATCGGGGTTGGAATTAGATTTCTCTATTTTTATGCCCTTTCCCTTATTATTTTCTTTTGCCTTTTTAAATTCAGTTGGGGTAATTTCTATAACATCATCGGAATTCTCGTCGGAATCCGATTCATCGGAGAATTGGTAATCCTCCCAATATTTTGCTTCCTTGGCGGAAACACCATTGACCATAATTAACTTTGGTCGGTTGGTTGAGGATTTTCTTTTACTTAACCGTTTTATTATTTCCCCCACCGGTTCTATTTCTTCATCCGGTTCCGATTCTTCTTCCGGTTCCGATTCTTCTTCCGGTTCCGACTCTTCTTCCGGTTCCTCTTCGGGAACTTGTGAATCAGTCCACAAATCATTCCAATTTACATTTGACTCTTCATTATTATTAGGTGAGTCAATGGGACTTGTTCTAGAGGTAGACATCTATCACATAATATCAAACACGTTAAGAGATTAATATATCACATAATATTCATATGTTAAAAATATATAGTTTCCAACAAAAATGTTAAGCAATCATTTTTAAAGAAAACACGGTCGAAGTCCAGACTCACTAATGCATCCTAACAAACTCGATAAGACACACTAATGCAAATTTTCTGGTTCTCTAAGACCAACGCTCTGATACCAACTGAAATGTCCCGTTCTTATTGATTAAAAACGTTCCATATTAATTGATTTCGTTGCGAGGTTTTGACCTCTATATGAGACGTTTTTCAAAGACTGCATTCATTTTTAAAACAAACCATAACCTTTATTTCATAAATAAAGGTTTAAAAAGCTTTACGTAGATTATCAAATAATGATAATCTAAAATATCCTGTTTACACACGACCATTACATAATGGTTTACAATACAAATATGTTACATCGAAATCAGTTTCTTGAATGCAGTTTTTACACAATATCATACAAACATGGACTCCAAATCTTGTCCTTATTTTAGTATGCAACAGCGGAAGCTCTTAATATTCACCTGAGAATAAACATGCTTTAAACGTCAACAAAAATGTTGGTGAGTTATAGGTTTAACCTATATATATCAAATCGTAACAATAGACCACAAGATTTCATATTTCAATACACATCTCATACATAGAGATAAAAATCATTCATATGGTGAACACCTGGTAAACGACAATAACAAGATGCATATATAAGAATATCCCCATCATTCCGGGACACCCTTCGGATATGATATAAATTTCGAAGTACTAAAGCATCCGGTACTTTGGATGGGGTTTGTTAGGCCCAATAGATCTATCTTTAGGATTCGCATCAATTAGGGTGTCTGTTCCCTAATTCTTAGATTACCAGACTTAATAAAAAGGGGCATATTCGATTTCGATAATTCAACCATAGAATGTAGTTTCACGTACTTGTGTCTATTTTGTAAATCATTTATAAAACCTGCATGTATTCTCATCCCAAAAATATTAGATTTAAAAAGTGGGACTATAACTCACTTTCACAGATTTTTACTTCGTCGGGAAGTAAGACTTGGCCACTGTTGATTCACGAACCTATAACAATATATACATATATATTAAAGTATGTTCAAAATATATTTACAATACTTTTAATATATTTTGATGTTTTAAGTTTATTAAGTCAGCTGTCCTCGTTAGTAACCTATAACTAGTTGTCCACAGTTAGATGTACAGAAATAAATCGATAAATATTATCTTGAATCAATCCACGACCCAGTGTATACGTATCTCAGTATTGATCACAACTCAAACTATATATATTTTGGAATCAACCTCAACCCTGTATAGCTAACTCCAACATTCACATATAGAGTGTCTATGGTTGTTCCGAAATATATATAGATGTGTCGACATGATAGGTCGAAACATTGTATACGTGTCTATGGTATCTCAAGATTACATAATATACAATACAAGTTGATTAAGTTATGGTTGTAATAGATTTGTTACCAATTTTCACGTAGCTAAAATGAGAAAAATTATCCAATCTTGTTTTACCCATAACTTCTTCATTTTAAATCCGTTTTGAGTGAATCAAATTGCTATGGTTTCATATTGAACTCTATTTTATGAATCTAAACAGAAAAAGTATAGGTTTATAGTCGGAAAAATAAGTTACAAGTCGTTTTTGTAAAGGTAGTCATTTCAGTCGAAAGAACGACGTCTAGATGACCATTTTAGAAAACATACTTCCACTTTGAGTTTAACCATAATTTTTGGATATAGTTTCATGTTCATAATAAAAATCATTTTCTCAGAATAACAACTTTTAAATCAAAGTTTATCATAGTTTTTAATTAACTAACCCAAAACAGCCCGCGGTGTTACTACGACGGCGTAAATCCGGTTTTACGGTGTTTTTTGTGTTTCCAGGTTTTAAATCATTAAGTTAGCATATCATATAGATATAGAACATGTGTTTAGTTGATTTTAAAAGTCAAGTTAGAAGGATTAACTTTTGTTTGCGAACAAGTTTAGAATTAACTAAACTATGTTCTAGTGATTACAAGTTTAAACCTTCGAATAAGATAGCTTTATATGTATGAATCGAATGATGTTATGAACATCATTACTACCTTAATTTCCTTGGATAAACCTACTGGAAAAGAGAAAAATGGATCTAGCTTCAATGGATCCTTGGATGGCTCGAAGTTCTTGAAGCAGAATCATGACACGAAAACAAGTTCAAGTAAGATCATCACTTGAAATAAGATTGTTATAGTTATAGAAATTGAACCAAAGTTTGAATATGATTATTACCTTGTATTAGAATGATAACCTACTGTAAGAAACAAAGATTTCTTGAGGTTGGATGATCACTTTACAAGATTGGAAGTGAGCTAGCAAACTTGAAAGTATTCTTGATTTTATGAAACTAGAACTTTTGGAATTTATGAAGAACACTTAGAACTTGAAGATAGAACTTGAGAGAGATCAATTAGATGAAGAAAATTGAAGAATGAAAGTGTTTGTAGGTGTTTTTGGTCGTTGGTGTATGGATTAGATATAAAGGATATGTAATTTTGTTTTCATGTAAATAAGTCATGAATGATTACTCATATTTTTGTAATTTTATGAGATATTTCATGCTAGTTGCCAAATGATGGTTCCCACATGTGTTAGGTGACTCACATGGGCTGCTAAGAGCTGATCATTGGAGTGTATATACCAATAGTACATACATCTAAAAGCTGTGTATTGTACGAGTACGAATACGGGTGCATACGAGTAGAATTGTTGATGAAACTGAACGAGGATGTAATTGTAAGAATTTTTGTTAAGTAGAAGTATTTTGATAAGTGTATTGAAGTCTTTCAAAAGTGTATAAATACATATTAAAACACTACATGTATATACATTTTAACTGAGTCGTTAAGTCATCGTTAGTCGTTACATGTAAGTGTTGTTTTGAAACCTTTAGGTTAACGATCTTGTTAAATGTTGTTAACCCAATGTTTATAATATCAAATGAGATTTTAAATTATTATATTATCATGATATTATCATGTATGAATATCTCTTAATATGATATATATACATTAAATGTCTTTACAACGATAATCGTTACATATATGTCTCGTTTAAAAATCATTAAGTTAGTAGTCTTGTTTTTACATATGTAGTTCATTGTTAATATACTTTATGATATGTTTTCTTATCATAGTATCATGTTAACTATATATATATATATATATATCCATATATATGTCATCATATAGTTTTTACAAGTTTTAACGTTCGTGAATCACCGATCAACTTGGGTGGTCAATTGTCTATATGAAACATATTTCAATTAATCAAGTCTTAACAAGTTTGATTGCTTAACATGTTGGAAACATTTAATCATGTAAATATCAATCTCAATTAATATATATAAACATGGAAAAGTTCGGGTCACTACAGTATGATTTCATTGCGAGGTATTGACCTCTATATGCGACATTTTTTTAAAGAAAAACTGCATATATTATACATTACAAACCATGATCCTTATTTTTGATACAAGCTTTGGACAAAATAAAGATGATTATCGTTTAGCGATAATCTTCGACTTACAAACTTTATAAATGATAATAACAACCCGATTTCTAGCATATTTTACAACACAAGTTCTTGGATATGCAGACTTATTTTTGACACAAATATGCGTACGCAAGATCCTGCTTAGATTCAACATGATGCAGCGGAAGCTTCTAATTATCACCTGAGAATAGACATGTTTAAAACGTCAACATAAAGTTGGTGAGATATAGGTTTAATGCCGGCAGCGATATAAATATAGACCACAAGATTTCATATATAAACATTTTAATAAAAATATTCTAAGTGGTTGAGCACTTGGTAACCATACTTAACATTTAATCACGTCGCATATTCCCTTTATTATGAAATCTTACTACACCGTACCAAGTGTAGTCACGAAACGAAGTACTGTGCAACCGTTGAATACTGGTCGTCCAGTTCGGTTGGGGTTGTCAGGCCCGATAGATCTATCAACAGGATTCGCGTTTACAATACCGCTGTAAATAACAGTTACCAAGCTACAGGGAAGTATGCCAGTGGTACAACTCAATGTAGAATATATTTTTCAGTTACTTGTGTCCATATCGTAAAACATAAAATACATGTATTCTCATCCCGAAATATTTAGAGTTTAAAAGTGGGACTATATACTCACGTTCGTCTTGAAGATATATATATTTTTGACTTGGTCTTCCGGTTGATATCACGAACCTATCCATATATAATATATCAATACCTTTTCTTTTTAAACAAACGTCTCATATATATACTTGTTATACTTTTAATACTTTGAATAATTCCTTAGTCCGTAGTTAGCATTTCGTTGTTAGTAATTCAATTTTAATGGTTCATTTGTAGATGTTTAATATACCCGCAATGAAATAAATAAAACCCCCAACGAAATAAATAAAACCCCATCGTATATGTATTGGTCGAGATTAATCTTGACCCACGGTACCGGTGTTGTCAAATGACGTGTTGCGTACATAAAGTACCGGTGTTGTCAAATGACGTGTTGCGTACAAACATGGGATCTTATGATTAATCTTCTCGTATTGTTTATGGGTGATCCTGAACCATATAAAATTGAATTATAAGTACATATATATAAAATATCATGTTATCTTAGAAAGATGTGATTTTATTTAATTTTTCCCAATTAATCCCGAAGTTAAACAAGTCTTGGATAACCAATTTTGTTTCGGTCATAGTTTCTTCGTTACAAATCCGTTTTCGTTGATTCAACTTGCCATCTCCTTGGATCGAGTTCCTCTTTAAGACTATGAACTGAAAATACCTTGGTTTGTATTCAAAATCACACGGCATAGGTGAAACTTTAGTGAAACTTATGAAGTTAAACATTTTCCTTTATGTAAACAACCTTAAATGATTATTTTTCTAAAAATACTTATACTTTGAATTAAATCATGAAATTTTTATGTGTTATCATATTCATATTAAAAATCATTTTTCCAGAAGATAAACTTCCAATTCAAAGTTTAAGATGGTTTTTAATTATCCAACCCAAAACAGTCCCCGGTTGCACTCCGACGTCGTAAAAACAGTTTTTAAGGTGTTCTTTGAAAAACCAAGTTATACCTTGTTAAATTAGCATGTAATTAAGTTATATTACAGGTCTTGAAGTATTTTAAAAGTTAAGTTAGAAGGATCTATTTAGTTTGCAAACAAGTTTGAAAACTTTCAAACTATGTTCTTGTTGTTAAAATTTTATACCACAAAATAAGATAGCTATATATATATGAATCGAATAAGGTTATGAACATAGTTACTACCTCAAGTTCCTTGGACAAGGTTGCTGTAAAAGAGGAGTAAGAACCTAGAACTAAAAGGGTGATGGAATTGGATGAAAGATTGGAAGTAAGTTTGTGTTCTTGGAAGGATTCTTGAAGTGTTTTTGTAAGGGTTTTCTTATGGTGATTAAGTGATGTTTTTGAAGATAAATGATGTGGAAAATGCTTGGAGATGATCAAGTATGAAGTTAAGAGTATTTTGAGAGAGAAATGGAAGTGTAAGTATGAGAAAATGGGGTGAAGAAATGGTGTGCATGCATAAAAACGTTTTTAGGTTATAAAGGAAAAAAAAGATACCTAACTTTGTTTTCTTGCTAAATAATTCATGCTACTTGACAAATGGTTGGTTCCACATGTTTCTTAATCATTTAAGGCTGCTAAGGAGCAGATTTTTATTGGTATATACCAATAGTAAATACATCTAGAAGCTGCGTATGATACGGGTACATATACTCTAGGTATACGTATAGAAATCTTTGAGGAAACGGAACGAGGATTCAAATATAGCTATCTTTTGTAAATATACTTATATTGTTTTATGTATGTAAGCCCTTTAAAAGTGATAAAATACATATCTATACGATGCATGTATAAGTAATATAGGTTATAAGTATTTACGTCGAAAAACATTACGTATAGTTATCGTTTTGAAAACTTAAGTTAGTAGTTTTAAAATATACTTATAACTTATTGTTATTAATACAAAATGAGATATTAAAACATTCTTAGATCATGTTAAATATGTATATATACATATATATACACAAACGTATAATTATCATATGTTATATAGTTCGTGATATCATCGGTCAAACTAGACGGTCAAACGTTGTGTAAACTCTTTTCGGAAATATAAATCTCGACAATTTGGATTGCTTATCATGTTGGTAAGGTTTAATTTATGTAAATATTAATCTTATAAGTATAGAACGATCGAAAAAGTGCGGGTCGTTACATTACCTCCCCGTTAAATAAATTTCGTCCCGAAATTTTAAAATTGTACCTATTTTGCGTCATCGAGAAACAAGTGTGGATACTTTTGTTTCATCTGATCCTCTCGTTCCCAAGTAAACTCAGGACCTCTTCGAGCATTCCAACGAACCTTAACGATCGGTATGTTGCTCTGCTTGAGCTGTTTAACTTCACGGTCCATGATTTCGATTGGTTCTTCGATGAATTGTAGTTTCTCATCGACATGGATTTCTTCAAGAGGAATGGTGAGATCTTCCTTTGCAAGACACTTCTTAAGGTTCGAGACGTGAAAGGTATTATGTACTCCGGCGAGTTGTTGCGGTAACTCGAGTCGATAAGCTACCGGTCCAATGCGTTCAATAATCTTGAACGGGCCTACGTACCTTGGGTTCAGTTTACCCCTTTTGCCGAAACGTATTACACCTTTCCATGGTGACACTTTTAACATAACCATGTCACCGATCTGAAACTCTAATGGTTTCCTTCGAACATCGGCGTAGCTCTTTTGGCGACTACGGGCTGTTTTCAATCTCTCCTTGATTTGTACAATCTTCTCAGTCGTTTCGTGTATGATCTCGGGACCCGTTAATTGTCGATCTCCTACTTCATTCCAACAGATAGGAGATCTACACTTCCTTCCATACAATGCTTCGAATGGCGCAGCTCCAATGCTCGCATGATAACTATTATTATACGAGAATTCTGCTAACGGTAGATATTTATCCCATCCGTTTCCAAAATCGATCACACATGCCCTGAGCATGTCTTCAAGAGTCTGAATTGTTCTTTCACTCTGCCCGTCGGTTTGCGGATGATATGCGGTACTCATATCCAAACGAGTTCCTAGTGCCTCCTGTAGTGATTGCCAGAACTTTGAGGTAAATCTACTATCACGATCAGATATAATGGAAATAGGTATTCCATGCCTTGAAACTATTTCCTTTATATATAATCGTAATAATTTCTCCATTCTATCCGTTTCCTTTATAGGCAAGAAATGTGCAGATTTGGTAAGACGATCAACAATTACCCAAATAGTGTCGTATCCCCAGGCAGTCTTTGGTAACTTCGTGATGAAATCCATGGTAATACCGTCCCATTTCCATTCTGGGATTTCTGGTTGTTGAAGTAATCCTGACGGCTTTTGGTGTTCTGCTTTGACTTTGGAACAAGTTAAACACTCCCCAACATATGTTGCAACGTCTGTCTTTAAATTAGGCCACCAATAATGCGTCTTAAGATCTTGATACATCTTTCCAACTCCAGGATGTATCGAGTATCTTGTCTTATGTGCCTCATTCAATATCAACTTCCTTAATCCACCCAACTTCGGTACCCAAATACGGTTTGCAAAATATCGAATTCCGTCTTCCCGTATAACGAGTTGCTTCTCATACTTCTTCATTATTTCATTTCTTATGTTTTCTTTAGTAAGTGCTTCTCGTTGAACTTCTTTGATTTGTGAGTTGAGATTCATGCGAATTTTTATGTTCATCGCTCGTACTCGAATTGGTTCTCGTTCCTTTCTGCTTAGAGCATCGGCCACCACGTTCGCCTTCCCGGGATGATAACGAATTTCACAATCATAGTCGTTTATCAGCTCGACCCACCTACATTGCCTCATGTTCAGCTGTTTTTGATCGAAAATATGTTGAAGGCTTTTATGATCAGTAAACACAGTGCATTTAACCCCATACAAGTAGTGTCTCCATATCTTCAATGCAAACACGACTGCTCCCAGTTCTAGATCATGCGTCGTATAATTCCGCTCGTGAATCTTTAATTGTCGGGATGCGTATGCAATAACTTTCTTCCGTTGCATAAGAACGCAACCAAAACCTTGTCGCGAAGCGTCACAATATATTTCAAAATCATCGTTCCCTTCTGGTAACGATAAAATAGGCGCCGTAGTCAACTTCTTTTTCAGTAATTGAAATGCACTCTCCTGCTCAGAAGTCCATTCATATTTCTTCCCTTTTTGCGTTAACGCTGTCAACGGCTTAGCTATTCGGGAAAAATCTTGAATAAACCTTCTATAATAACCGGCTAAACCCAAAAATTGGCGTATCTGCATTGGTGTCTTAGGAGTCTCCCATTTTTCAATGGCTTCAATTTTTGCTGGATCAACCTGAATTCCTTTGCTACTAACAACGTGGCCAAGAAATTGCACTTCTTTCAACCAGAAAGCACATTTAGAAAATTTAGCATATAGCTGTTCTTTTCTCAACAACTCTAATATCAACCTTAAATGCTGCTCATGCTCTTGCTCACTCTTGGAATAGATAAGAATATCATCAATGAAAACGATAACAAACTTATCTAAATATGGACTACAAACTCGATTCATGAGGTCCATGAATACAGCTGGCGCATTCGTCAATCCAAACGGCATGACCAAAAATTCGTAATGACCGTAGCGTGTCCGAAAAGCATTTTTCGGTATATCTTCTTCTTTGACACGTAATTGATGATAGCCCGATCTTAGGTCAATTTTCGAGTACACACATGATCCTTGGAGTTGATCAAATAAGTCGTCAATTCTCGGTAGTGGATACCGATTCTTGATAGTTAACTTATTTAATTCACGATAATCTATACACATTCGGAAAGATCCGTCTTTCTTCTTGACGAATAAAATTGGAGCTCCCCACGGTGAAGTACTTGGTCGTATGAATCCACGATCCAGTAATTCTTTTAACTGACTCTGAAGTTCTTTTAACTCGGACGGTGCAAGTCTATATGGAGCACGGGCAACCGGTGCAGCTCCTGGTACAAGATCTATTTGAAATTCTACAGATCTAAATGGAGGTAATCCCGGCAACTCTTCCGGAAATACTTCAGGAAAATCTCTTGCCACAGGCACGTCATTGATGCACTTCTCTTTTTCTTTCTTTTCGACTTTATTAACATGTGCTAAGATAGCATAGCACCCTTTCTTCAAGCACTTTTGAGCTTTCAAATAACTAATGAGTTTTAGCTTTGAGTTACCCTTCTCTCCATAAATCATTACTGGCGTTTTATTCTTACGAGGAATGCGAATTGCCTTCTTGGCGCACACAACTTCGGCTCCTATTTTGGACATCCAGTCCATGCCGACTATTACATCAAAACTTCCTAATTCTACGGGTATCAAATCAATCTTAAATGTTTCTCCGGCTAAATTTATTTTACAATCACGGCAAATTTTATCGGCTTTAATTAGTTTACCATTAGCTAACTCAATCATGTACTTAGCATCTAGAGGTAATGATGAACAATTCAATTTAGCGTGAAAGTCTCTACACACGTAACTTCTATCAGCACCAGTATCAAATATAATAGATGCGGATAAGTTATTAATGGTAAACGTACCCGTAACAAGCTCCGGGTCTTCACATGCCTCTCTAGCATTGATAACAAATGCTCTCCCACGTGCAGGTCTGATATTCTTCTCTGGATTCGGGCACTGGCTCTTATAGTGACCTTGTTTTCCACACCCAAAACAAGTAATGGTAGCCAAAGCAGTTCTATTTGCATTGGTGGCAGGAGTCTTGGTACCATTTGTATTTGTAACGAGAGCCCTACAATCTTCAGCAAGATGACCCTTTCGATTACATTTGTTGCATACCACATTACAGTAACCAGAGTGATGTTTGTGGCATCGGTTGCATAAAGGATTTTGTCCTTTATAACCAAAGCTTAAACCACTACCCGCACCTTGCGTGATTTCTTGTTTCTTAAAAGATTGTTGTTGGTTACCTCGATCATAATTTCCATTCCACTTTCTTTTGTTACCTGATACCTTCACGTCAGTATTGGATACTTTCTTATCCATGATGACCTGATCCATTAGCTCGTTTGCCATGGTTATAGCTTCATGAATTGTCTTAGGTTTCGATGCTGTAACGTTTGCCTTGACCTTTTTGGGCAAACCATCTTTGTACATTTCAATCTTCCGTTCTTCGGTTGGAACCAATTCAGGACATAGCAAAACTAATTCCATGAATCGCTGATTGTAGTTGGTGATTTCAGTACCAACAACCTTCAGACTTCGTAATTCATCTTCCAACTTCCTAACCTCATTCCTTGGACAATATTCGTTGATTAACATTGTTTTGAATTCTTCCCATGGAGTATCATAAGCTACATCTCCTCCTACAGCCTTCACATAATTTTTCCACCACGTGAGTGCACTATCTTGTAAAGTGCATGATGCATACTTGGTCATGTCCTTTTCAACACAACCACTGATTTTAAACACAGTCTCCATCTTTTCTATCCATCGGGTTAAACCGATCGGTCCTTCTGTTCCACTGAATGATGAGGGCTTGCAAGCTTGAAAAGTTTTGTAAGTGCACCCCACACGAGGATTTGGGTTAACTGCAGCACCTCTTGCAGCCTCGACCCATAACATTCTGTCGTTCACTCGTTGATTGATGAGTTCCTGGATTTCTTGTTCCGTCATTCGGTTCAATCGCGCCATATTCTTCTATAAGAATGAAAAGAAAATAATTATTCACATGGAATATTATAGATGTAGTGTATATTTACAGTACATTATAGCTTATTAATAATATGAACCAGGTATTATTATAAAAGCCTTTTCTTCTTATTAGCGTTTTATAATTATATCTAGGGTAGTACCTACCCGTTAATGTCCATACTTAATAGCTTAGTACAGAATCAATTACTACCATCTAAATAATACTTAACCATGGAAAATTATTGCATTTCACACTTCACTATTTTACATATGCTTATCTTACATCGAACATTAAGCAAACCACACTAATAATATTATACAAAACATTATATGATCCCATGGTTTAATACGGCAGCGCATCGTTTGGTCTATTTTCTAGGACGTTTAGGTTCAAAGAATCGCTTAACGCTTATCCTGGCTGTCTGCCTATATTTTGGCTGTGGGACTGAAGAACTGGATGTCGGGATAGAACGAATAGGAATAGCGGGAATAGGGGTGGTAGTGTCTAGTGGAGTTGGTGCCACATCATCCTTATTAAACTCAGGATTTGAATTTTCTAATTCATTAGCCTTTCGTTTCTTTCCTAGTTCGAACTCGTATTTTGTAATTTCCTGTATTTCTTCCTCGGGTTCACTTTCCTCCTCGGGTTCACTTTCCTCGCGTACGCAAGATCCTGCTTAGATTCAACATGATGCAGCGGAAGCTTCTAATTATCACCTGAGAATAGACATGTTTAAAACGTCAACATAAAGTTGGTGAGATATAGGTTTAATGCCGGCAGCGATATAAATATAGACCACAAGATTTCATATATAAACATTTTAATAAAAATATTCTAAGTGGTTGAGCACTTGGTAACCATACTTAACATTTAATCACGTCGCATATTCCCTTTATTATGAAATCTTACTACACCGTACCAAGTGTAGTCACGAAACGAAGTACTGTGCAACCGTTGAATACTGGTCGTCCAGTCCGGTTGGGGTTGTCAGGCCCGATAGATCTATCAACAGGATTCGCGTTTACAATACCGCTGTAAATAACAGTTACCAAGCTACAGGGAAGTATGCCAGTGGTACAACTCAACGTAGAATATATTTTTCAGTTACTTGTGTCCATATCGTAAAACATAAAATACATGTATTCTCATCCCGAAATATTTAGAGTTTAAAAGTGGGACTATATACTCACGTTCGTCTTGAAGATATATATATTTTTGACTTGGTCTTCCGGTTGATATCACGAACCTATCCATATATAATATATCAATACCTTTTCTTTTTAAACAAACGTCTCATATATATACTTGTTATACTTTTAATACTTTGAATAATTCCTTAGTCCGTAGTTAGCATTTCGTTGTTAGTAATTCAATTTTAATGGTTCATTTGTAGATGTTTAATATACCCGCAATGAAATAAATAAAACCCCCAACGAAATAAATAAAACCCCATCGTATATGTATTGGTCGAGATTAATCTTGACCCACGGTACCGGTGTTGTCAAATGACGTGTTGCGTACATAAAGTACCGGTGTTGTCAAATGACGTGTTGCGTACAAACATGGGATCTTATGATTAATCTTCTCGTATTGTTTATGGGTGATCCTGAACCATATAAAATTGAATTATAAGTACATATATATAAAATATCATGTTATCTTAGAAAGATGTGATTTTATTTAATTTTTCCCAATTAATCCCGAAGTTAAACAAGTCTTGGATAACCAATTTTGTTTCGGTCATAGTTTCTTCGTTACAAATCCGTTTTCGTTGATTCAACTTGCCATCTCCTTGGATCGAGTTCCTCTTTAAGACTATGAACTGAAAATACCTTGGTTTGTATTCAAAATCACACGGCATAGGTGAAACTTTAGTGAAACTTATGAAGTTAAACATTTTCCTTTATGTAAACAACCTTAAATGATTATTTTTCTAAAAATACTTATACTTTGAATTAAATCATGAAATTTTTATGTGTTATCATATTCATATTAAAAATCATTTTTCCAGAAGATAAACTTCCAATTCAAAGTTTAAGATGGTTTTTAATTATCCAACCCAAAACAGTCCCCGGTTGCACTCCGACGTCGTAAAAACAGTTTTTAAGGTGTTCTTTGAAAAACCAAGTTATACCTTGTTAAATTAGCATGTAATTAAGTTATATTACAGGTCTTGAAGTATTTTAAAAGTTAAGTTAGAAGGATCTATTTAGTTTGCAAACAAGTTTGAAAACTTTCAAACTATGTTCTTGTTGTTAAAATTTTATACCACAAAATAAGATAGCTATATATATATGAATCGAATAAGGTTATGAACATAGTTACTACCTCAAGTTTCTTGGACAAGGTTGCTGTAAAAGAGGAGTAAGAACCTAGAACTAAAAGGGTGATGGAATTGGATGAAAGATTGGAAGTAAGTTTGTGTTCTTGGAAGGATTCTTGAAGTGTTTTTGTAAGGGTTTTCTTATGGTGATTAAGTGATGTTTTTGAAGCTAAATGATGTGGAAAATGCTTGGAGATGATCAAGTATGAAGTTAAGAGTATTTTGAGAGAGAAATGGAAGTGTAAGTATGAGAAAATGGGGTGAAGAAATGGTGTGCATGCATAAAAACGTTTTTAGGTTATAAAGGAAAAAAAAGATACCTAACTTTGTTTTCTTGCTAAATAATTCATGCTACTTGACAAATGGTTGGTTCCACATGTTTCTTAATCATTTAAGGCTGCTAAGGAGCAGATTTTTATTGGTATATACCAATAGTAAATACATCTAGAAGCTGCGTATGATACGGGTACATATACTCTAGGTATACGTATAGAAATCTTTGAGGAAACGGAACGAGGATTCAAATATAGCTATCTTTTGTAAATATACTTATATTGTTTTATGTATGTAAGCCCTTTAAAAGTGATAAAATACATATCTATACGATGCATGTATAAGTAATATAGGTTATAAGTATTTACGTCGAAAAACATTACGTATAGTTATCGTTTTGAAAACTTAAGTTAGTAGTTTTAAAATATACTTATAACTTATTGTTATTAATACAAAATGAGATATTAAAACATTCTTAGATCATGTTAAATATGTATATATACATATATATACACAAACGTATAATTATCATATGTTATATAGTTCGTGATATCATCGGTCAAACTAGACGGTCAAACGTTGTGTAAACTCTTTTCGGAAATATAAATCTCGACAATTTGGATTGCTTATCATGTTGGTAAGGTTTAATTTATGTAAATATTAATCTTATAAGTATAGAACGATCGAAAAAGTGCGGGTCGTTACATAATATTTCCTAGTTATTTTCTATCTATGCAAAGGCTAGGCCTTAAACTATTTCTATCCCCGAATCGTGTAATAAGAAGGCTTGTTTAAAGCCTTGTTCTTAATAAAATAAAGTGTTTCGTTTATATCATATTCATCTTTATTCCACTTAATTTTTTTTTTCAAACTTATGACCTATCAAGTTTATCAAACTTCTATATGTTATTGAAGATAACGGTTCATCCACAAGCTCCTGCTACTACTTCAAACACTCACGTATCTTATGCCTTTATGCATCGGTTTGCGAACTGGAAAATATTATTGGGTTATCACAGTATACGAATTGAAATTCTTTAATCAATATCTGGTTACAAATCTCAACACGTCATACCACCATTATTACATAAATGGATGACACATCATATCTTATCATATATTATCATGTCTATAAACTTTGTCTACCACTTATCCTAAATTTCCTCCGTAAATTACGGAAATCTTTTTGCTATAAATACGTATTCAAGGAGACAGATATATCATTCGGTATTCAATACCCATTTCATATCAAACCCTATTCTAAACATATAATATGAATTTCTCAAACTCTTCAAGCTCCCACGGCAGCGTAACCGGAACAAACGAACCAATCAGCCATCATCTATTCTGGATGAATTAGGGATGGGTTTGTAGTCGACTCAATCAATGGAGACAAGAAGAAGGTGATCCCTTCCACCAACCGAATTCACCTCTTGGCGAAGAACCTGAAGCGCTTACCGGCGAACCAGTCCGAAACACCATTTTCTCTCTTCTTTCCAGGGTATCCTGTCACGAATATATAATATCGAAGATTCTAGATCTTATTCACCCCCTTGTTCCTGTAGTGACCCGAACTTTTCCATGTTTATATATATTAATTGAGATTGATATTTACATGATTAAATGTTTCCAACATGTTAAGCAATCAAACTTGTTAAGACTTGATTAATTGAAATAGGTTTCATATAGACAATTGACCACCCAAGTTGACCGGTGATTCACGAACGTTAAAACTTGTAAAAACTATATGATGACATATATATGGTTATATATATAGTTAACATGATATTATGATAAGTAAACATATCATTAAGTATATTAACAATGAACTACATATGTAAAAACAAGACTACTAACTTAATGATTTTGAAACGAAACATATATGTAACGATTATCGTTGTAACGACATTTAATGTATATATATCATATTAAGAGATATTCGTACATCATAATATCATGAAAATATAATAATTTAAAATCTCTTTTGATATTATAAACATTGGGTTAACAACATTTAACAAGATCGTTAACCTAAAGGTTTCAAAACAACATTTACATGTAACGACTAACGATGACTTAACGACTCAGTTAAAATGTATATACATGTAGTGTTTTAATATGTATTCATACACTTTTGAAAGACTTCAAGACACTTATCAAAATACTTCTACTTAACAAAAATGCTTACAATTACATCCTCGTTCAGTTTCATCAACAATTCTACTCGTATGCACCCGTATTCGTACTCGTACAATACACAGCTTTTAGATGTATGTACTATTGGTATATACACTCCAATGATCAGCTCTTAGCAGCCCATGTGAGTCACCTAACACATGTGGGAACCATCATTTGGCAACTAGCATGAAATATCTCATAAAATTACAAAAATATGAGTAATCATTCATGACTTATTTACATGAAAACAAAATTACATATCCTTTATATCTAATCCATACACCAACGACCAAAAACACCTACAAACACTTTCATTCTTCAATTTTCTTCATCTAATTGATCTCTCTCAAGTTCTATCTTCAAGTTCTAAGTGTTCTTCATATATTTTACAAGTTCTAGTTACATAAAATCAAGAATACTTTCAAGTTTGCTAGCTCACTTCCAATCTTGTAAGGTGATCATCCAACCTCAAGAAATCTTTGTTTCTTACAGTAGGTTATCATTCTAATACAAGTTAATAATCATATTCAAACTTTGGTTCAATTTCTATAACTATAACAATCTTATTTCAAGTGATGATCTTACTTGAACTTGTTTTCGTGTCATGATTCTGCTTCAAGAACTTCGAGCCATCCAAGGATCCATTGAAGCTAGATCCATTTTTCTCTTTTCCAGTAGGTTTATCCAAGGAACTTAAGGTAGTAATGATGTTCATAACATCATTCGATTCATACATTTAAAGCTATCTTATTCGAAGGTTTAAACTTGTAATCACTAGAACATAGTTTAGTTAATTCTAAACTAGTTCGCAAACAAAAGTTAATCCTTTTAACTTGACTTTTAAAATCAACTAAACACATGTTCTATATCTGTATGATATGCTAACTTAATGATTTAAAACCTGGAAACACGAAAAACACCGTAAAACCAGATTTACGCCGTCGTAGTAACACCGCGGGCTGTTTTGGGTTAGTTAATTAAAAACTATGATAAACTTTGATTTAAAAGTTATTATTCTGAGAAAATTATTTTTATTATGAACATGAAACTATATCCAAAAATTATGGTTAAACTCAAAGTGGAAGTATGTTTACTAAAATGGTCATCTAGACGTCGTTCTTTCGACTGAAATGACTACCTTTACAAAAATGACTTGTAACTTATTTTTCCGACTATAAACCTATACTTTTTCTGTTTAGATTCATAAAATAGAGTTCAATATGAAACCATAGCAATTTGATTCACTCAAAACGGATTTAAAATGAAGAAGTTATGGGTAAAACAAGATTGGATAATTTTTCTCATTTTAGCTACGTGAAAATTGGTAACAAATCTATTCCAACCATAACTTAATCAACTTGTATTATATATTATGTAATCTTGAGATACCATAGACACGTATACAATGTTTCGACCTATCATGTCGACACATCTATATATATTTCGGAACAACCATAGACACTCTATATGTGAATGTTGGAGTTAGCTATACAGGGTTGAGGTTGATTCCAAAATATATATAGTTTGAGTTGTGATCAATACTGAGATACGTATACACTGGGTCGTGGATTGATTCAAGATAATATTTATCGATTTATTTCTGTACATCTAACTGTGGACAACTAGTTGTAGGTTACTAACGAGGACAGCTGACTTAATAAATTTAAAACATCAAAATATATTAAAAGTGTTGTAAATATATTTTGAATATACTTTGATATATATGTATATATTGTGATAGGTTCGTGAATCAACCAGTTGCCAAGTCTTACTTCCCGACGAAGTAAAAATCTGTGAAAGTGAGTTATAGTCCCACTTTTAAAATCTAATATTTTTGGGATGAGAATACATGCAGGTTTTATAAATGATTTACAAAATAGACACAAGTACGTGAAACTACATTCTATGGTTGAATTATCGAAATTGAATATGCCTCTTTTTATTAAGTCTGGTAATCTAAGAATTAGGGAACAGACACCCTAATTGACGCGAATCCTAAAGATAGATCTATTGGGCTTAACAAACCCCATCCAAAGTACCGGATGCTTTAGTACTTCGAAATTTATATCATATCCGAAGGGTGTCCCGGAATGATGGGGATATTCTTATATATGCATCTTGTTAATGTCGGTTACCAGATGTTCACCATATGAATGATTTTTATCTCTATGTATGGGATGTGTATTGAAATATGAAATCTTGTGGTCTATTATTATGATTTGATATATATAGGTTAAACCTATAACTCACCAACATTTTTGTTGACGTTTTAAGCATGTTTATTCTCAGGTGATTATTAAGAGCTTCCGCTGTCGCATACTTAAATAATGACGAGATTTGGAGTCCATGCTTGTATGATATTGTGTAAAAACTGCATTCAAGAAACTTATTTTGTTGTAACATATTTGTATTGTAAACCATTATGTAATGGTCATGTGTAAACAGGATATTTTAGATTATCATCTACGTAAAGCTTTTTAAACCTTTATTGATGAAATAAAGGTTATGGTTTGTTTTAAAATGAATGCAGTCTTTGAAAAACGTCTCATATAGAGGTCAAAACCTCGCAACGAAATCAATTAATATGGAACGTTTTTAATCAATAAGAACGGGACATTTCAGTTGGTATCCGAGCGTTGGTCTAAGAGAACCAGAATTTTGCATTAGTGTGTCTTATCGAGTTTGTTAGGATGCATTAGTGAGTCTGGACTTCGACCGTGTTTACTTGAAAAATGATTGCTTTACAAATTTTGTTGGAAACTATATATTTTTAACATGTGAATATTATGTGATATATTAATCTCTTAATGCTTTTGATATTATATGATAGATGTCTACCTCTAGAACAAGTCCCATTGACTCACCTAATAATAATGAAGAGTCAAATGTAAATTGAAATGATTCATGGACTGATTCACAAGTTCCCGAAGAGGAACCGGAAGAAGAGTCGGAACCGGAAGAAGAATCGGAACCGGATGAAGAAATAGAACCAGTGGGGGAAATAATAAAACGGTTAAGTAAAAGAAAATCCTCAACCAACCGACCAAGGTTAATTATGGTCAATGGTGTTTCCGCCAAGGAAGCAAAATATTGGGAGGATTACCAATTCTCAGATGAATCGGATTCCGACGAGAATTCCGATGATGTTATAGAAATTACCCCAACTGAATTTAAAAAGGCAAAAGAAAATAATAAGGGAAAGGGCATAAAAATAGAGAAATCTAATTCTAACCCCGATAAACTTTATATGTATCGTCAACCCCCGAAGTCCTTAAGTTGTAACAATGACCCGGGAACCTCTAAACCACCAGGTTTTTCTAAACCAATGTGGAAAACGACAGCTCGTATTAGGGGAACATCATATATCCCTAGAAACATGGCAAAACGAACCAAAACTAAAGAAGAAGAAACAAGCGAGTCGGAATAAGATAGTTGTATTCGTGTGATGTAATATATGTAATATAGTGTGCTTATGCTTTATGATATATGTAAAAATTGCTTGTATTAATAAGTATTTTTTTTATGAATCTAAATCTTGTCTATTTTACAGTATAAAAACACAAAATGGATAGACAACCCAATATTTTAAGAGACCTACCCGGAGACATGATTGATGAAATCTTGTCTAGAGTCGGTCAGAATTCTTCGGCACAACTATTTAAGGCGAGATCAGTTTGTAAGACATTCGAAGAACGTTCCAAGAATGCCTTGGTTTATAAAAGGCTTTCGTTCGAAAGATGGGGGATATCACATTGGGAAATCCATAAGTTACGATGTGTTTACTTTGACGCATATATTGCGGGGAACCCAAATGCTATTTTACGCAAATGGGTTAAGAAATTATTTTGACTCAATATATCCGAATATTGGACTTCGTGATTTAGAAAAAGCGGCTAACATGCAACATAAAGAAGCATGTTATGCTTACGGATTAGTAATGTTCGCTTCTCACCAAAGTGAGAACAAGAACATCGGGCTACAACTATTAAACAAAACGTTCCCACAAGTGACGGAGTCGGTAATTGGGGTAAGAAATGAGGTTTTTAGATTGTTACGGGACTGTTGGACATTACGTAACCCTCGTCCCTTTGACGACGTTACAACACGCTGTCTTATCAACGGCCATAACGGTTATGTTCCACAAGACCAAGGATGGGAAGTAATCCTAGTAAAACCAGAATGCATGACTTGTTTCTGGACGTATGAATTACGTGTCTTTATTGCCTTTGCTGAACGACTTGTGTACTAGCTAGAATTATCTTCACAACTATCTCGTATCAAAGTTATTGTGTGCTATATTTCATGCTTTATGTAAAATAAGCGGTATTGTAAGTTTGTAAAATATTGTATAAAAGTTTGAACGCGAAATATTATTATAATCAGTTTTTCATATAGAATTGTAGTAGTTGAATTGTATATTAGCTACTAAGTATGAACTTAACGGGTAGGTACTACCCGAATTTAAACTTATAAAACGCTAATATGAAGAAAAAGCTTTTATAAATGAGTTCATATTATGCTACGAAATACTATTAACTACTCTTAATATTATGTATGATTAACTTGTTCCATTTGACTATTTTGAAGGAAATGGCACCGACTACTCGACACACCGTGAATATGAATGAAGAGGAATTCCGTACTTTTCTAGCTTCAAACATAGCCGCAGTACAGGTGTAGTGACCCGAACTTTTCCATGTTTATATATATTAATTGAGATTGATATTTACATGATTAAATGTTTCCAACATGTTAAGCAATCAAACTTGTTAAGACTTGATTAATTGAAATATGTTTCATATAGACAATTGACCACCCAAGTTGACCGGTGATTCACGAACGTTAAAACTTGTAAAAAAACTATATGATGACATATATATGGTTATATATATAGTTAACATGATATTATGATAAGTAAACATATCATTAATTATATTAACAATGAACTACATATGTAAAAACAAGACTACTAACTTAATGATTTTGAAACGAGACATATATGTAACGTTTATCGTTGTAACGACATTTAACTGTATATACATCATACTGAGATATATTATATATCATAATATCATGATAATATAACAATTTAATATCTCATTTGTTATAATAAACAATGGGTTAACAACATTCAACAAGATCGTTAACCTAAAGGTTTCAAAACAACACTTACATGTAACGACTAACGATGACTTAACGACTCAGTTAAAATGTATATACATGTAGTGTTTTAATATGTATTTATACACTTTTGAAAGACTTCAATACACTTATCAAAATACTTCTACTTAACAAAAATGCTTACAATTACATTCTCGTTCAGTTTCATCAACAATTCTACTCGTATGCACCCGTATTCGTACTCGTACAATACACAGCTTTTAGATGTATGTACTATTGGTATATACACTCCAATGATCAGCTCTTAGCAGCCCATGTGAGTCACCTAACACATGTGGGAACCATCATTTGGCAACTAGCATGAAATATCTCATAAGATTACAAAAATATGAGTAATCATTCATGACTTATTTACATGAAAACAAAATTACATATCCTTTATATCTAATCCATATACCAACGACCAAAAACACCTACAAACACTTTCATTCTTCAATTTTCTTCATCTAATTGAACTCTCTCAAGTTCTATCTTCAAGTTCTAAGTGTTCTTCATCAATTCCAAAAGTTCTAGTTTCATAAAATCAAGAATACTTTCAAGTTTGCTAGCTCACTTCCAATCTTGTAAGGTGATCATCCAACCTCAAGAAATCTTTGTTTCTTACAGTAGGTTATCATTCTAATACAAGGTAATAATCATATTCAAACTTTGGTTCAATTTCTATAACTATAACAATCTTATTTCAAGTGATGATCTTACTTGAACTTGTTTTCGTGTCATGATTTTGCTTCAAGAACTTTGAGCCATCCAAGGATCCATTGAAGCTAGATCCATTTTTCTCTTTTCCAGTAGGTTCATCCAAGGAACTTAAGGTAGTAATGATGTTCATAACATCATTCGATTCATACATATAAAGCTATCTTATTCGAAGGTTTAAACTTGTAATCACTAGAACATAGTTTAGTTAATTCTAAACTTGTTCGCAAACAAAAGTTAATCCTTCTAACTTGACTTTTAAAATCAACTAAACACATGTTCTATATCTATATGATATGCTAACTTAATGATTTAAAACCTGGAAACACGAAAAACACCGTAAAACCGGATTTACGCCGTCGTAGTAACACCGCGGGCTGTTTTGGGTTAGTTAATTAAAAACTATGATAAACTTTGATTTAAAAGTTTTTATTCTGAGAAAATGATTTTTATTATGAACATGAAACTATATCCAAAAATTATGGTTAAACTCAAAGTGGAAGTATGTTTTCTAAAATGGTCATCTAGACGTCGTTCTTTCGACTGAAATGACTACCTTTACAAAAACGACTTGTAACTTATTTTTCCGACTAGAAACCTATACTTTTTTTGTTTAGATTCATAAAGTAGAGTTCAATATGAAACCATAGCAATTTGATTCACTCAAAACGGATTTAAAATGAAGAAGTTATGGGTAAAACAAGATTGGATAATTTTTCTCATTTTAGCTACGTGAAAATTGGTAACAAATCTATTCCAACCATAACTTAATCAACTTGTATTATATATTATGTAATCTTGAGATACCATAGACACGTATACAATGTTTCGACCTATCATGTCGACACATCTATATATATTTCGGAACAACCATAGACACTCTATATGTGAATGTTGGAGTTAGCTATACAGGGTTGAGGTTGATTCCAAAATATATATAGTTTGAGTTGTGATCAATACTGAGATACGTATACACTGGGTCGTGGATTGATTCAAGATAATATTTATCGATTTATTTCTGTACATCTAACTGTGGACAACTAGTTGTAGGTTACTAACGAGGACAGCTGACTTAATAAACTTAAAACATCAAAATATATTAAAAGTGTTGTAAATATATTTTGAACATACTTTGATATATATGTATATATTGTTATAGGTTCGTGAATCAACCAGTGGCCAAGTCTTACTTCCCGACGAAGTAAAAATCTGTGAAAGTGAGTTATAGTCCCACTTTTAAAATCTAATATTTTTGGGATGAGAATACATGCAGGTTTTATAAATGATTTACAAAATAGACACAAGTACGTGAAACTACATTCTATGGTTGAATTATCGAAATCGAATATGCCCCTTTTTATTAAGTCTGGTAATCTAAGAATTAGGGAACAGACACCCTAATTGACGCGAATCCTAAAGATAGATCTATTGGGCCTAACAAACCCCATCCAAAGTACCGGATGCTTTAGTACTTCGAAATTTATATCATATCCGAAGGGTGTCCCGGAATGATGGGGATATTCTTATATATGCATCTTGTTATTGTCGGTTACCAGGTGTTCACCATATGAATGATTTTTATCTCTATGTATGGGATGTGTATTGAAATATGAAATCTTGTGGTCTATTGTTACGATTTGATATATATAGGTTAAACCTATAACTCACCAACATTTTTGTTGACGTTTTAAGCATGTTTATTCTCAGGCGATTATTAAGAGCTTCCGCTGTCGCATACTTAAATAAGGACAAGATTTGGAGTCCATGCTTGTATGATATTGTGTAAAAACTGCATTCAAGAAACTTATTTTGTTGTAACATATTTGTATTGTAAACCATTATGTAATGGTCGTGTGTAAACAGGATATATTAGATTATCATTATTTGATAATCTACGTAAAGCTTTTTAAACCTTTATTGATGAAATAAAGGTTATGGTTTGTTTAAAAATGAATGCAGTCTTTGAAAAACGTCTCATATAGAGGTCAAAACCTCGCAACGAAATCAATTAATATGGAACGTTTTTAATCAATAAGAACGGGACATTTCAGTTGGTATCCGAGCGTTGGTCTTAGAGAACCAGAAAATTTGCATTAGTGTGTCTTATCGAGTTTGTTAGGATGCATTAGTGAGTCTGGACTTCGACCGTGTTTTCTTTAAAAATGATTGCTTAACATTTTTGTTGGAAACTATATATTTTTAACATATGAATATTATGTGATATATTAATCTCTTAACGTGTTTGATATTATGTGATAGATGTCTACCTCTAGAACAAGTCCCATTGACTCACCTAATAATAATGAAGAGTCAAATGTAAATTGGAATGATTTGTGGACTGATTCACAAGTTCCCGAAGAGGAACCGGAAGAAGAGTCGGAACCGGAAGAAGAATCGGAACCGGAAGAAGAATCGGAACCGGATGAAGAAATAGAACCGGTGGGGGAAATCATAAAACGGTTAAGTAAAAGAAAATCCTCAACCAACCGACCAAAGTTAATTATGGTCAATGGTGTTTCCGCCAAGGAAGCAAAATATTGGGAGGATTACCAATTCTCCGATGAATCGGATTCCGACGAGAATTCCGATGATGTTATAGAAATTACCCCAACTGAATTTAAAAAGGCAAAAGAAAATAATAAGGGAAAGGGCATAAAAATAGAGAAATCTAATTCCAACCCCGATGAACTTTATATGTATCGTCAACCCCCGAAGTCCTTAAGTTGTAACAATGACCCGGGAACCTCTAAACCACCAGGTTTTTCTAAACCAATGTGGACAACGACGGCTCGTATTAGGGGAACATCATATATCCCTAGAAACTTGGCAAAACGAACCAAAACCGAAGAAGAAGAAACGAGCGAGTCGGAATAAGATAGTTGTATTCGTGTGGTGTAATATATGTAATATAGTGTTCTTATGCTTTATGATATATGTAAAAATTGCTTGTATTAATAAGTATTTTTTATGAATCTAACTCTTGTCTATTTTACAGTTTAAAAACACAAAATGGATAGACAACCCAATATTTTAAGAGACCTACCCGGAGACATGATTGATGAAATCTTGTCTAGAGTCGGCCAGAATTCTTCGGCACAACTATTTAAGGCGAGATCAGTTTGTAAGACATTCGAAGAACGTTCCAAGAATGTCTTGGTTTATAAGAGACTTTCGTTTGAAAGATGGGGGATATCACATTGGGAAACCCATAAGTTACGATGTGTTTACTTTGACGCATATATTGCGGGGAACCCAAATGCTATTTTACGCAACGGGTTAAGAAATTATTTTGACTCAATATATCCGAATATTGGACTTCGTGATTTAGAAAAAGCGGCTAACATGCAACATAAAGAAGCATGTTATGCTTACGGATTAGTAATGTTCGCTTCTCACCAAAGTGAGAACAAGAACATCGGGCTACAACTATTAAACAAAACGTTTCCACAAGTGACGGAGTCGGTAATTGGGGTAAGAAATGAGGTTTTTAGATTATTACGGGACTGTTGGACATTACGTAACCCTCGTCCCTTTGATGACGTTACAACACACTGTCTTATCAACGGCCATAACGGTTATGTTGCACAAGACCAAGGATGGGAAGTAGTCCTAGTAAAACCAGAATGCATGACTTGTTTCTGGACGTATGAATTACGTGTCTTTATTGCCTTTGCTGAACGACTTGTGTACTAGCTAGAATTGTCTTCACAACTATCTTGTATCAAAGTTATTGTGTGCTATATTTCATGCTTTATGTAAAATAAGCGGTATTGTAAGTTTGTAAAATATTGTATAAAAGTTTGAACGCGAAATATTATTATAATCAGTTTTTCATATAGAATTGTAGTAGTTGAATTGTATATTAGCTACTAAGTATGAACTTAACGGGTAGGTACTACCCGAATTTAAACTTATAAAACGCTAATATGAAGAAAAAGCTTTTATAAATGAGTTCATATTATGCTACAAAATACTATTAACTACTCTTAATATTCTGTATGATTAACTTGTTCCATTTAACTATTTTGAAGGAAATGGCACCGACTACTCGACACACCGTGAATATGAATGAAGAGGAATTCCGTACTTTTCTAGCTTCAAACATAGCCGCAGTACAGGCTGCGCTACATACCAACAATAACCTTGGATCTAGCAGTACAGGAAATCGTGTAGGATGCACCTACAAAGAATTCACTGCCTGCAAACCTTTGGAATTTGATGGAACCGAAGGACCGATCGGATTGAAACGGTGGACCGAGAAGGTCGAATCGGTGTTTGCCATAAGTAAGTGTACTGAAGAGGACAAAGTAAAGTACGCTACGCATACCTTCACAGGTTCTGCGTTAACATGGTGGAATACCTATCTAGAGCAAGTGGGACAAGATGATGCGTACGCACTACCGTGGTCAGCATTCAAGCACTTGATGAACGAGAAGTACCGTCCCAGAACCGAGGTCAATAAGCTCAAGACAGAACTTAGAGGGTTACGAACCCAAGGATTTGATATTACCACGTACGAAAGACGATTCACAGAATTGTGCCTATTGTGTCCGGGAGCATTCGAAGATGAGGAAGAGAAGATCGACGCGTTTGTGAAAGGATTACCGGAAAGAATCCAAGAAGATATAAGTTCACACGAGCCCGCCTCCATACAACAGGCATGTAGAATGGCTCACAAACTAGTGAACCAGATTGAAGAAAGAATTAAAGAACAGACTGCTGAAGAGGCCAATGTGAAGCAAGTCAAAAGAAAGTGGGAGGAAAACGGTGATAAGAATCACCAATACAACAACAACAGCAATTACAACAATAATCGCAACAATTATCCCAACAATCGCAACATCAATCGCAACTACAACAAACGGCCCAACAACAACAACAACAACAACAGCAACTACAACAATCATCCCAACAACAATAATAACCGCAACAACAACAACAATCAGAAGCAGCTATGCCAAAGGTGTGAAAAGAATCACTCGGGGTTCTGCACCAAATTTTGCAACAAGTGTAAAAGAAATGGTCATAGCGCGGCGAAGTGTGAGGTCTACGGACCAGGGGTTAATAGAACGAAAGGAACAAATGGTGTCGGAACGAGTAATGGCGGAGCAAGTAGTGTCGGAGCAAGTTATGCCAATGTAGTTTGTTATAAATGTGGAAAACCAGGCCACATTATTAGAAATTGCCCGAACCAGGAGAACACGAATGGACAAGGCCGTGGAAGAGTTTTCAATATTAATGCGGTAGAGGCACAGGAAGACCCGGAGCTTGTTACGGGTACGTTTCTTATTGACAATAAATCTGCTTACGTTTTATTTGATTCGGGTGCGGATAGAAGCTATATGAGTAGAGATTTTTGTGCTAAATTAAGTTGTCCATTGACGCCTTTGGATAGTAAATTTTTACTCGAATTAGCAAATGGTAAATTAATTTCAGCAGATAATATATGTCGAAATCGAGAAATTAAACTGGTTAGCGAAACATTTAAGATTGATTTGATACCAGTAGAGTTAGGGAGTTTTGATGTGATAATCGGTATGGACTGGTTGAAAGAAGTGAAAGCAGAGATCGTTTGTTACAAAAATGCAATTCGCATTATACGAGAAAAAGGAAAACCCTTAATGGTGTACGGAGAAAAGGGCAACACGAAGCTACATCTTATTAGTAATTTGAAGGCACAAAAACTAATAAGAAAAGGTTGCTATGCTGTTCTAGCACACGTCGAGAAAGTACAAACTGAAGAAAAGAGCATCAATGATGTTCCCATTGCAAAAGAATTTCCCGATGTATTTTCGAAAGAATTACCGGGATTACCCCCACATCGATCCGTTGAATTTCAAATAGATCTTGTACCAGGAGCTGCACCAATAGCTCGTGCTCCTTACAGACTCGCACCCAGCGAGATGAAAGAACTGCAAAGCCAATTACAAGAACTTTTAGAGCGTGGTTTCATTCGACCAAGCACATCACCGTGGGGAGCTCCGGTTTTGTTTGTCAAGAAGAAAGATGGTACATTCAGGTTGTGTATCGACTACCGAGAGTTGAACAAACTTACCATCAAGAACCGCTACCCACTACCGAGAATCGACGACTTATTTGATCAACTACAAGGCTCGTCTGTTTATTCAAAGATTGACTTACGTTCCGGGTATCATCAAATGCGGGTGAAAGAAGATGATATTCCAAAGACTGCTTTCAGAACACGTTACGGTCATTACGAGTTTATGGTCATGCCATTTGGTTTAACTAATGCACCAGCTGTGTTCATGGACCTTATGAACCGAGTGTGTGGACCATACCTTGACAAGTTTGTCATTGTTTTCATTGATGACATACTTATTTACTCAAAGAATGACCAAGAACACGGTGAACATTTGAGAAAGGTGTTAGAAGTATTGAGGAAGGAAGAATTGTACGCTAAGTTTTCAAAGTGTGCATTTTGGTTGGAAGAAGTTCAATTCCTCGGTCACATAGTGAACAAAGAAGGTATTAAGGTGGATCCGGCAAAGATAGAAACTGTTGAAAAGTGGGAAACCCCGAAAACTCCGAAACACATACGCCAGTTTTTAGGACTAGCTGGTTACTACAGAAGGTTCATCCAAGACTTTTCCAGAATAGCAAAACCCTTGACTGCATTAACGCATAAAGGGAAGAAATTTGAATGGAATGATGAACAAGAGAAAGCGTTTCAGTTATTGAAGAAAAAGCTAACTACGGCACCTATATTGTCATTGCCTGAAGGGAATGATGATTTTGTGATTTATTGTGACGCATCAAAGCAAGGTCTCGGTTGTGTATTAATGCAACGAACGAAGGTGATTGCTTATGCGTCTAGACAATTGAAGATTCACGAACAAAATTATACGACGCATGATTTGGAATTAGGCGCGGTTGTTTTTGCATTAAAGACTTGGAGGCACTACTTATATGGGGTCAAAAGTATTATATATACCGACCACAAAAGTCTTCAACACATATTTAATCAGAAACAACTGAATATGAGGCAGCGTAGGTGGATTGAATTATTGAATGATTACGACTTTGAGATTCGTTACCACCCGGGGAAGGCAAATGTGGTAGCCGATGCCTTGAGCAGGAAGGACAGAGAACCCATTCGAGTAAAATCTATGAATATAATGATTCATAATAACATTACTACTCAAATAAAGGAGGCGCAACAAGGAGTTTTAAAAGAGGGAAATTTAAAGGATGAAATACCCAAAGGATCGGAGAAGCATCTTAATATTCGGGAAGACGGAACCCGGTATAGGGCTGAAAGGATTTGGGTACCAAAATTTGGAGATATGAGAGAAATGGTACTTAGAGAAGCTCATAAAACCAGATACTCAATACATCCTGGAACGGGGAAGATGTACAAGGATCTCAAGAAACATTTTTGGTGGCCGGGTATGAAAGCCGATGTTGCTAAATACGTAGGAGAATGTTTGACGTGTTCTAAGGTCAAAGCTGAGCATCAGAAACCATCAGGTCTACTTCAACAACCCGAAATCCCGGAATGGAAATGGGAAAACATTACCATGGATTTCATCACTAAATTGCCAAGGACTGCAAGTGGTTTTGATACTATTTGGGTAATAGTTGATCGTCTCACCAAATCAGCACACTTCCTGCCAATAAGGGAAGATGACAAGATGGAGAAGTTAGCACGACTGTATTTGAAGGAAGTCATCTCCAGACATGGAATACCAATCTCTATTATCTCTGATAGGGATGGCAGATTTATTTCAAGATTCTGGCAGACATTACAGCAAGCATTAGGAACTCGTCTAGACATGAGTACTGCCTATCATCCACAAACTGATGGGCAGAGCGAAAGGACGATACAAACGCTTGAAGACATGCTACGAGCATGTGTTATTGATTTCGGAAACAGTTGGGATCGACATCTACCGTTAGCAGAATTTTCCTACAACAACAGCTACCATTCAAGCATTGAGATGGCGCCGTTTGAAGCACTTTATGGTAGAAAGTGCAGGTCTCCAATTTGTTGGAGTGAAGTGGGGGATAGACAGATTACGGGTCCGGAGATTATACAAGAAACTACCGAGAAGATCATCCAAATTCAACAACGGTTGAAAACCGCCCAAAGTCGACAAAAGAGCTACACTGACATTAAAAGAAAAGATATAGAATTTGAAATTGGAGAGATGGTCATGCTTAAAGTTGCACCTTGGAAAGGCGTTGTTCGATTTGGTAAACGAGGGAAATTAAATCCAAGGTATATTGGACCATTCAAGATTATTGATCGTGTCGGACCAGTAGCTTACCGACTTGAGTTACCTCAACAACTCGCGGCTGTACATAACACTTTCCACGTCTCGAATTTAAAGAAATGTTTTGCTAAAGAAGATCTCACTATTCCATTAGATGAAATCCAAATCAACGAAAAACTTCAATTCATCGAAGAACCCGTCGAAATAATGGATCGTGAGGTTAAAAGACTTAAGCAAAACAAGATACCAATTGTTAAGGTTCGATGGAATGCTCGTAGAGGACCCGAGTTCACCTGGGAGCGTGAAGATCAGATGAAGAAGAAATACCCGCATCTATTTCCAGAAGATTCGTCAACACCTTCAACAGCTTAAAATTTCGGGACGAAATTTATTTAACGGGTAGGTACTGTAGTGACCCGAACTTTTCCATGTTTATATATATTAATTGAGATTGATATTTACATGATTAAATGTTTCCAACATGTTAAGCAATCAAACTTGTTAAGACTTGATTAATTGAAATATGTTTCATATAGACAATTGACCACCCAAGTTGACCGGTGATTCACGAACGTTAAAACTTGTAAAAAAACTATATGATGACATATATATGGTTATATATATAGTTAACATGATATTATGATAAGTAAACATATCATTAATTATATTAACAATGAACTACATATGTAAAAACAAGACTACTAACTTAATGATTTTGAAACGAGACATATATGTAACGTTTATCGTTGTAACGACATTTAACTGTATATACATCATACTGAGATATATTATATATCATAATATCATGATAATATAACAATTTAATATCTCATTTGTTATAATAAACAATGGGTTAACAACATTCAACAAGATCGTTAACCTAAAGGTTTCAAAACAACACTTACATGTAACGACTAACGATGACTTAACGACTCAGTTAAAATGTATATACATGTAGTGTTTTAATATGTATTTATACACTTTTGAAAGACTTCAATACACTTATCAAAATACTTCTACTTAACAAAAATGCTTACAATTACATTCTCGTTCAGTTTCATCAACAATTCTACTCGTATGCACCCGTATTCGTACTCGTACAATACACAGCTTTTAGATGTATGTACTATTGGTATATACACTCCAATGATCAGCTCTTAGCAGCCCATGTGAGTCACCTAACACATGTGGGAACCATCATTTGGCAACTAGCATGAAATATCTCATAAGATTACAAAAATATGAGTAATCATTCATGACTTATTTACATGAAAACAAAATTACATATCCTTTATATCTAATCCATATACCAACGACCAAAAACACCTACAAACACTTTCATTCTTCAATTTTCTTCATCTAATTGAACTCTCTCAAGTTCTATCTTCAAGTTCTAAGTGTTCTTCATAAATTCCAAAAGTTCTAGTTTCATAAAATCAAGAATACTTTCAAGTTTGCTAGCTCACTTCCAATCTTGTAAGGTGATCATCCAACCTCAAGAAATCTTTGTTTCTTACAGTAGGTTATCATTCTAATACAAGGTAATAATCATATTCAAACTTTGGTTCAATTTCTATAACTATAACAATCTTATTTCAAGTGATGATCTTACTTGAACTTGTTTTCGTGTCATGATTTTGCTTCAAGAACTTTGAGCCATCCAAGGATCCATTGAAGCTAGATCCATTTTTCTCTTTTCCAGTAGGTTCATCCAAGGAACTTAAGGTAGTAATGATGTTCATAACATCATTCGATTCATACATATAAAGCTATCTTATTCGAAGGTTTAAACTTGTAATCACTAGAACATAGTTTAGTTAATTCTAAACTTGTTCGCAAACAAAAGTTAATCCTTCTAACTTGACTTTTAAAATCAACTAAACACATGTTCTATATCTATATGATATGCTAACTTAATGATTTAAAACCTGGAAACACGAAAAACACCGTAAAACCGGATTTACGCCGTCGTAGTAACACCGCGGGCTGTTTTGGGTTAGTTAATTAAAAACTATGATAAACTTTGATTTAAAAGTTGTTATTCTGAGAAAATGATTTTTATTATGAACATGAAACTATATCCAAAAATTATGGTTAAACTCAAAGTGGAAGTATGTTTTCTAAAATGGTCATCTAGACGTCGTTCTTTCGACTGAAATGACTACCTTTACAAAAACGACTTGTAACTTATTTTTCCGACTAGAAACCTATACTTTTTTTGTTTAGATTCATAAAATAGAGTTCAATATGAAACCATAGCAATTTGATTCACTCAAAACGGATTTAAAATGAAGAAGTTATGGGTAAAACAAGATTGGATAATTTTTCTCATTTTAGCTACGTGAAAATTGGTAACAAATCTATTCCAACCATAACTTAATCAACTTGTATTATATATTATGTAATCTTGAGATACCATAGACACGTATACAATGTTTCGACCTATCATGTCGACACATCTATATATATTTCGGAACAACCATAGACACTCTATATGTGAATGTTGGAGTTAGCTATACAGGGTTGAGGTTGATTCCAAAATATATATAGTTTGAGTTGTGATCAATACTGAGATACGTATACACTGGGTCGTGGATTGATTCAAGATAATATTTATCGATTTATTTCTGTACATCTAACTGTGGACAACTAGTTGTAGGTTACTAACGAGGACAGCTGACTTAATAAACTTAAAACATCAAAATATATTAAAAGTGTTGTAAATATATTTTGAACATACTTTGATATATATGTATATATTGTTATAGGTTCGTGAATCAACCAGTGGCCAAGTCTTACTTCCCGACGAAGTAAAAATCTGTGAAAGTGAGTTATAGTCCCACTTTTAAAATCTAATATTTTTGGGATGAGAATACATGCAGGTTTTATAAATGATTTACAAAATAGACACAAGTACGTGAAACTACATTCTATGGTTGAATTATCGAAATCGAATATGCCCCTTTTTATTAAGTCTGGTAATCTAAGAATTAGGGAACAGACACCCTAATTGACGCGAATCCTAAAGATAGATCTATTGGGCCTAACAAACCCCATCCAAAGTACCGGATGCTTTAGTACTTCGAAATTTATATCATATCCGAAGGGTGTCCCGGAATGATGGGGATATTCTTATATATGCATCTTGTTATTGTCGGTTACCAGGTGTTCACCATATGAATGATTTTTATCTCTATGTATGGGATGTGTATTGAAATATGAAATCTTGTGGTCTATTGTTACGATTTGATATATATAGGTTAAACCTATAACTCACCAACATTTTTGTTGACGTTTTAAGCATGTTTATTCTCAGGCGATTATTAAGAGCTTCCGCTGTCGCATACTTAAATAAGGACAAGATTTGGAGTCCATGCTTGTATGATATTGTGTAAAAACTGCATTCAAGAAACTTATTTTGTTGTAACATATTTGTATTGTAAACCATTATGTAATGGTCGTGTGTAAACAGGATATATTAGATTATCATTATTTGATAATCTACGTAAAGCTTTTTAAACCTTTATTGATGAAATAAAGGTTATGGTTTGTTTAAAAATGAATGCAGTCTTTGAAAAACGTCTCATATAGAGGTCAAAACCTCGCAACGAAATCAATTAATATGGAACGTTTTTAATCAATAAGAACGGGACATTTCAACAGGCTGCGCTACATACCAACAATAACCTTGGATCTAGCAGTACAGGAAATCGTGTAGCATGCACCTACAAAGAATTCACTGCCTGCAAACCTTTGGAATTTGATGGAACCGAAGGACCGATCGGATTGAAACGGTGGACCGAGAAGGTCGAATCGGTGTTTGCCATAAGTAAGTGTACTGAAGAGGACAAAGTGAAGTACGCTACGCATACCTTCACAGGTTCTGCGTTAACATGGTGGAATACCTATCTAGAGCAAGTGGGACAAGACGATGCGTACACACTACCGTGGTCAGCATTCAAGCACTTGATGAACGAGAAGTACCGTCCCAGAACCGAGGTCAATAAGCTCAAGACAGAACTTAGAGGGTTACGAACCCAAGGATTTGATATTACCACGTACGAAAGACGATTCACAGAATTGTGCCTATTGTGTCCGGGAGCATTCGAAGATGAGGAAGAGAAGATCGACGCATTTGTGAAAGGATTACCGAAAAGAATCCAAGAAGATATAAGTTCACACGAGCCCGCCTCTATACAACAGGCATGTAGAATGGCTCACAAACTAGTGAACCAGATTGAAGAAAGAATTAAAGAACAGACTGCTGAAGAGGCCAATGTGAAGCAAGTCAAAAGAAAGTGGGAGGAAAACGGTGATAAGAATCACCAATACAACAACAACAGCAATTACAACAATAATCGCAACAATTATCCCAACAATCGCAACATCAATCGCAACTACAACAAACGGCCCAACAACAACAACAACAACAACAACAACAACAGCAACTACAACAATCATCCCAACAACAATAATAACCGCAACAACAACAACAATCAGAAGCAGCTATGCCAAAGGTGTGAAAAGTATCACTCGGGGTTCTGCACCAAATTTTGCAACAAGTGTAAAAGAAATGGTCATAGCGCGGCGAAGTGTGAGGTCTACGGACCAGGGGTTAATAGAACGAAAGGAACAAATGGTGTCGGAACGAGTAATGGCGGAGCAAGTAGTGTCGGAGCAAGTTATGCCAATGTAGTTTGTTATAAATGTGGAAAACCGGGCCACATTATTAGAAATTGCCCGAACCAGGAGAACACGAATGGACAAGGCCGCGGAAGAGTTTTCAATATTAATGCGGCAGAGGCACAGGAAGACCCGGAGCTTGTTACGGGTACGTTTCTTATTGACAATAAATCTGCTTACATTTTATTTGATTCGGGTGCGGATAGAAGCTATATGAGTAGAGATTTTTGTGCTAAATTAAGTTGTCCATTGACGCCTTTGGATAGTAAATTTTTACTCGAATTAGCAAATGGTAAATTAATTTCAGCAGATAATATATGTCGGAATCGAGAAATTAAACTGGTTAGCGAAACATTTAAGATTGATTTGATACCAGTAGAGTTAGGGAGTTTTGATGTGATAATCGGTATGGACTGGTTGAAAGAAGTGAAAGCAGAGATCGTCTGTTACAAAAATGCAATTCGCATTATACGAGAAAAAGGAAAACCCTTAATGGTGTACGGAGAAAAGGGCAACACGAAGCTACATCTTATTAGTAATTTGAAGGAACAAAAACTAATAAGAAAAGGTTGCTATGCTGTTCTAGCACACGTCGAGAAAGTACAAACTGAAGAAAAGAGCATCAATGATGTTCCCATTGCAAAAGAATTTCCCGATGTATTTCCGAAAGAATTACCGGGATTACCCCCACATCGATCCGTTGAATTTCAAATAGATCTTGTACCAGGAGCTGCACCAATAGCTCATGCTCCTTACAGACTCGCACCCAGCGAGATGAAAGAACTGCAAAGTCAATTACAAGAACTTTTAGAGCGTGGTTTCATTCGACCAAGCACATCACCGTGGGGAGCTCCTGTTTTGTTTGTCAAGAAGAAAGATGGTACATCGACTACCGAGAGTTGAACAAACTTACCATCAAGAACCGCTACCCACTACCGAGAATCGACGACTTATTTGATCAACTACAAGGCTCGTCTGTTTATTCAAAGATTGACTTACGTTCCGGGTATCATCAAATGCGGGTGAAAGAAGATGATATTCCAAAGACTTCTTTCAGAGCACGTTACGGTCATTACGAGTTTATGGTCATGCAGTTTGGTTTAACTAATGCACCGGCTGTGTTCATGGACCTTATGAACCGAGTGTGTGGACCATACCTTGACAAGTTTGTCATTGTTTTCATTGATGACATACTTATTTACTCAAAGAATGACCAAGAACACGGTGAACATTTGAGAAAAGTGTTAGAAGTATTGAGGAAGGAAGAATTGTACGCTAAGTTTTCAAAGTGTGCATTTTGGTTGGAAGAAGTTCAATTCCTCGGTCACATAGTGAACAAAGAAGGTATTAAGGTGGATCCGGCAAAGATAGAAACTGTTGAAAAGTGGGAAACCCCGAAAACTCCGAAACACAAACGCCAGTTTTTAGGACTAGCTGGTTACTACAGAAGGTTCATCCAAGACTTTTCCAGAATAGCAAAACCCTTGACTGCATTAACGCATAAAGGGAAGAAATTTGAATGGAATGATGAACAAGAGAAAGCGTTTCAGTTATTGAAGAAAAAGCTAACTACGGCACCTATATTGTCATTGCCTGAAGGGAATGATGATTTTGTGATTTATTGTGACGCATCAAAGCAAGGTCTCGGTTGTGTATTAATGCAACGAACGAAGGTGATTGCTTATGCCTCTAGACAATTGAAGATTCACGAGCAAAATTATACGACGCATGATTTGGAATTAGGCGCGGTTGTTTTTGCATTAAAGACTTGGAGGCACTACTTATATGGGGTCAAAAGTATTATATATACCGACCACAAAAGTCTTCAACACATATTTAATCAGAAACAACTGAATATGAGGCAGCGTAGGTGGATTGAATTGTTGAATGATTACGACTTTGAGATTCGTTACCACCCGGGGAAGGCAAATGTGGTAGCCGATGCTTTGAGCAGGAAGGACAGAGAACCCATTCGAGTAAAATCTATGAATATAATGATTCATAATAACCTTACTACTCAAATAAAGGAGGCGCAACAAGGAGTTTTAAAAGAGGGAAATTTAAAGGATGAAATACCCAAAGGATCGGAGAAGCATCTTAATATTCGGGAAGACGGAACCCGGTATAGGGCTGAAAGGATTTGGGTACCAAAATTTGGAGATATGAGAGAAATGGTACTTAGAGAAGCTCATAAAACCAGATACACAATACATCCTGGAACGGGGAAGATGTACAAGGGTCTCAAGAAACATTTTTGGTGGCCGGGTATGAAAGCCGATGTTGCTAAATACGTAGGAGAATTTTTGACGTGTTCTAAGGTCAAAGCTGAGCATCAGAAATCATCAGGTCTACTTCAACAACCCGAAATCCCGGAATGGAAATGGGAAAACATTACCATGGATTTCATCACTAAATTGCCAAGGACTGCAAGTGGTTTTGATATTATTTGGGTAATAGTTGATCGTCTCACCAAATCAGCACACTTCCTGCCAATAAGAGAAGATGACAAGATGGAGAAGTTAGCATGACTGTATTTGAAAGAAGTCATCTCCAGACATGGAATACCAATCTCTATTATCTCTGATAGGGATGGCAGATTTATTTCAAGATTCTGGCAGACATTACAGCAAGCATTAGGAACTCGTCTAGACATGAGTACTGCCTATCATCCACAAACTGATGGGCACAGCGAAAGGACGATACATACGCTTGAAGACATGCTACGAGCATGTGTTATTGATTTCGAAAACAGTTGGAATCGACATCTACCGTTAGGAGAATTTTCCTACAACAACAGCTACCATTCAAGCATTGAGATGGCGCCGTTTGAAGCACTTTATGGTAGAAAGTGCAGGTCTCCGATTTGTTGGAGTGAAGTGGGGGATAGACAGATTACGGGTCCGGAGATTATATAAGAAACTACCGAGAAGATCATCCAAATTCAACAACGGTTGAAAACCGCCCAAAGTCGACAAAAGAGCTACGCTGACATTAAAAGAAAAGATATAGAATTTGAAATTATAGAGATGGTCATGCTTAAAGTTGCACCTTGGAAAGGCGTTGTTCGATTTGGTAAACGAGGGAAATTAAATCCAAGGTATATTGGACCATTCAAGATTATTGATCGTGTCGGACCAGTAGCTTACCGACTTGAGTTACCTCAACAACTCGCGGTTGTACATAACACTTTCCACGTCTCGAATTTGAAGAAATGTTTTGCTAAAGAAGATCTCACTATTTCATTAGATGAAATCCAAATCAACGAAAAACTTCAATTCATCGAAGAACCCGTCGAAATAATGGATCGTGAGGTTAAAAGACTTAAGCAAAACAAGATACCAATTGTTAAGGTTCGATGGAATGCTCGTAGAGGACCCGAGTTCACCTGGGAGCGTGAAGATCAGATGAAGAAGAAATACCCGCATCTATTTCCAGAAGATTCGTCAACACCTTCAACAGCTTAAAATTTCGGGACGAAATTTATTTAACGGGTAGGTACTGTAGTGACCCGAACTTTTCCATGTTTATATATATTAATTGAGATTGATATTTACATAATTAAATGTTTCCAACATGTTAAGCAATCAAACTTGTTAAGACTTGATTAATTGAAATAGGTTTCATATAGACAATTGACCACCCAAGTTGACCGGTGATTCACGAACGTTAAAACTTGTAAAAACTATATGATGACATATATATGGTTATATATATAGTTAACATGATATTATAATAAGTAAACATATCATTAAGTATATTAACAAT
Organism: Rutidosis leptorrhynchoides; assembly: GCF_046630445.1. NCBI lineage: Eukaryota > Viridiplantae > Streptophyta > Magnoliopsida > Asterales > Asteraceae > Rutidosis > Rutidosis leptorrhynchoides. Next base: position 211,003,853 of record NC_092340.1, read on the forward strand.
GAACTACATATGTAAAAACAAGACTACTAACTTAATGATTTTGAAACGAGACATATATGTAACGATTATCGTTGTAACGACATTTAATGTATATATATCATATTAAGAGATATTCGTACATCATAATATCATGAAAATATAATAATTTAAAATCTCTTTTGACATTATAAACATTGGGTTAACAACATTTAACAAGATCGTTAACCTAAAGGTTTCAAAACAACATTTACATGTAACGACTAACGATGACTTAACGACTCAGTTAAAATGTATATACATGTAGTGTTTTAATATGTATTCATACACTTTTGAAAGACTTCAATACACTTATCAAAATACTTCTACTTAACAAAAATGCTTACAATTACATCCTCGTTCAGTTTCATCAACAATTCTACTCGTATGCACCCGTATTCGTACTCGTACAATACACAGCTTTTAGATGTATGTACTATTGGTATATACACTCCAATGATCAGCTCTTAGCAGCCCATGTGAGTCACCTAACACATGTGGGAACCATCATTTGGCAACTAGCATGAAATATCTCATAAAATTACAAAAATATGAGTAATCATTCATGACTTATTTACATGAAAACAAAATTACATATCCTTTATATCTAATCCATACACCAACGACCAAAAACACCTACAAACACTTTCATTCTTCAATTTTCTTCATCTAATTGATCTCTCTCAAGTTCTATCTTCAAGTTCTAAGTGATCTTCATATATTTTACAAGTTCTAGTTACATAAAATCAAGAATACTTTCAAGTTTGCTAGCTCACTTCCAATCTTGTAAGGTGATCATCCAACCTCAAGAAATCTTTGTTTCTTACAGTAGGTTATCATTCTAATACAAGTTAATAATCATATTCAAACTTTGGTTCAATTTCTATAACTATAACAATCTTATTTCAAGTGATGATCTTACTTGAACTTGTTTTCGTGTCATGATTCTGCTTCAAGAACTTCGATCCATCCAAGGATCCATTGAAGCTAGATCCATTTTTCACTTTTCCAGTAGGTTTATCCAAGGAACTTAAGGTAGTAATGATGTTCATAACATCATTCGATTCATATATTTAAAGCTATCTTATTCGAAGGTTTAAACTTGTAATCACTAGAACATAGTTTAGTTAATTCTAAACTTGTTCGCAAACAAAAGTTAATCCTTCTAACTTGACTTTTAAAATCAACTAAACACATGTTCTATATCTGTATGATATGCTAACTTAATGATTTAAAACCTGGAAACACGAAAAACACCGTAAAACCGGATTTACGCCGTCGTAGTAACACCGCGGGCTGTTTTGGGTTAGTTAATTAAAAACTATGATAAACTTTGATTTAAAAGTTATTATTCTGAGAAAATTATTTTTATTATGAACATGAAACTATATCCAAAAATTATGGTTAAACTCAAAGTGGAAGTATGTTTTCTAAAATGGTCATCTAGACGTCGTTCTTTCGACTGAAATGACTACCTTTACAAAAACGACTTGTAACTTATTTTTCCGACTATAAACCTATACTTTTTCTGTTTAGATTCATAAAATAGAGTTCAATATGAAACCATAGCAATTTGATTCACTCAAAACGGATTTAAAATGAAGAAGTTATGGGTAAAACAAGATTGGATAATTTTTCTCATTTTAGCTACGTGAAAATTGGTAACAAATCTATTCCAACCATAACTTAATCAACTTGTATTATATATTATGTAATCTTGAGATACCATAGACACGTATACAATGTTTCGACCTATCATGTCGACACATCTATATATATTTCGGAACAACCATAGACACTCTATATGTGAATGTTGGAGTTAGCTATACAGGGTTGAGGTTGATTCCAAAATATATATAGTTTGAGTTGTGATCAATACTGAGATACGTATACACTGGGTCGTGGATTGATTCAAGATAATATTTATCGATTTATTTCTGTACATCTAACTGTGGACAACTAGTTGTAGGTTACTAACGAGGACAGCTGACTTAATAAATTTAAAACATCAAAATATATTAAAAGTGTTGTAAATATATTTTGAATATACTTTGATATATATGTATATATTGTTATAGGTTCGTGAATCAACCAGTGGCCAAGTCTTACTTCCCGACGAAGTAAAAATCTGTGAAAGTGAGTTATAGTCCCACTTTTAAAATCTAATATTTTTGGGATGAGAATACATGCAGGTTTTATAAATGATTTACAAAATAGACACAAGTACGTGAAACTACATTCTATGGTTGAATTATCGAAATCGAATATGCCTCTTTTTATTAAGTCTGGTAATCTAAGAATTAGGGAACAGACACCATAATTGACGCGAATCCTAAAGATAGATCTATTGGGCTTAACAAACCTCATCCAAAGTACCGGATGCTTTAGTACTTCGAAATTTATATCATATCCGAAGGGTGTCCCGGAATGATGGGGATATTCTTATATATGCATCTTGTTAATGTCGGTTACCAGGTGTTCACCATATGAATGATTTTTATCTCTATGTATGGGATGTGTATTGAAATATGAAATCTTGTGGTCTATTATTATGATTTGATATATATAGGTTAAACCTATAACTCACCAACATTTTTGTTGACGTTTTAAGCATGTTTATTCTCAGGTGATTATTAAGAGCTTCCGCTGTCGCATACTTAAATAAGGATGAGATTTGGAGTCCATGCTTGTATGATATTGTGTAAAAACTGCATTCAAGAAACTTATTTTGTTGTAACATATTTGTATTGTAAACCATTATGTAATGGTCGTGTGTAAACAGGATATTTTAGATTATCATTATTTGATAATCTACGTAAAGCTTTTTAAACCTTTATTGATGAAATAAAGGTTATGGTTTGTTTTAAAATGAATGCAGTCTTTGAAAAACGTCTCATATAGAGGTCAAAACCTCGCAACGAAATCAATTAATATGGAACGTTTTTAATCAATACTAACGGAATAGTGAGATCTTCTTTAGCAAAACATTTCTTCAAATTCGAGACGTGGAAAGTGTTATGTACAGCCGCGAGTTGTTGAGGTAACTCTAGTCGGTAAGCTACTGGTCCGATACGATCAATAATCTTGAATGGTCCAATATACCTTGGATTTAATTTCCCTCGTTTACCAAATCGAATAACGCCTTTCCAAGGTGCAACTTTAAGCATGACCATCTCTCCAATTTCAAATTCTATATCTTTTCTTTTAATGTCAGCGTAGCTCTTTTGTCGACTTTGGGCGGTTTTCAACCGTTGTTGAATTTGGATGATCTTCTCGGTAGTTTCTTGTATAATCTCCGGACCCGTAATCTGTCTATCCCCCACTTCACTCTAACAAATCGGAGACCTGCACTTTCTACCATAAAGTGCTTCAAACGGCGCCATCTCAATGCTTGAATGGTAGCTGTTGTTGTAGGAAAATTCTGCTAACGGTAGATGTCGATCCCAACTGTTTCCGAAATCAATAACACATGCTCGTAGCATGTCTTCAAGCGTTTGTATCGTCCTTTCGCTCTGCCCATCAGTTTGTGGATGATAGGCAGTACTCATGTCTAGACGAGTTCCTAATGCTTGCTGTAATGTCTGCCAGAATCTTGAAATAAATCTGCCATCCCTATCAGAGATAATAGATATTGGTATTCCATGTCTGGAGATGACTTCCTTCAAATACAGTCGTGCTAATTTCTCCATCTTGTCATCTTCTCTTATTGGCAAGAAGTGTGCTGATTTGGTGAGACGGTCAACTATTACCCAAATAGTATCAAAACCACTTGCAGTCCTTGGCAATTTAGTGATGAAATCCATGGTAATGTTTTCCCATTTCCATTCCGGGATTTCGGGTTGTTGAAGTAGACCTGATGGTTTCTGATGCTCAGCTTTGACCTTAGAACACGTCAAACATTCTCCTATGTATTTAGCAACATCGGCTTTCATACCCGGTCACCAAAAATGTTTCTTGAGATCCTTGTACATCTTCCCCGTTCCAGGATGTATTGAGTATCTGGTTTTATGAGCTTCTCTAAGTACCATTTCTCTCATATCTCCAAATTTTGGTACCCAAATCCTTTCAGCCCTATACCGGGTTCCGTCTTCCCGAATATTAAGATGCTTCTCCGATCCTTTGGGTATTTCATCCTTTAAATTTCCCTCTTTTAAAACTCCTTGTTGCGCCTCCTTTATTTGAGTAGTAATGTTATTATGAATCATTATATTCATAGATTTTACTCGAATGGGTTCTCTGTCCTTCCTGCTCAAGGCATCGGCTACCACATTTGCCTTCCCCGGGTGGTAACAAATCTCAAAGTCGTAATCATTCAATAATTCGATCCACCTACGCTGCCTCATATTCAGTTGTTTCTGATTAAATATGTGTTGAAGACTTTTGTGGTCGGTATATATAATACTTTTGACCCCATATAAGTAGTGCCTCCAAGTCTTTAATGCAAAAACAACCGCGCCTAATTCCAAATCATGCGTCGTATAATTTTGTTCGTGAATCTTCAATTGTCTAGACGCATAAGCAATCACCTTCGTTCGTTGCATTAATACATAACCGAGACCTTGCTTTGATGCATCACAATAAATCACAAAATCATCATTCCCTTCAGGCAATGACAATATAGGTGCCGTAGTTAGCTTTTTCTTCAATAACTGAAACGCTTTCTCTTGTTCATCATTCCATTCAAATTTCTTCCCTTTATGCGTTAATGCAGTCAAGGGTTTTGCTATTCTGGAAAAGTCTTGGATGAACCTTCTGTAGTAACCAGCTAGTCCTAAAAACTGGCGTATGTGTTTCGGAGTTTTCGGGGTTTCCCACTTTTCAACAGTTTCTATCTTTGCCGGATCCACCTTAATACCTTCTTTGTTCACTATGTGACCGAGGAATTGAACTTCTTCCAACCAAAATGCACACTTTGAAAACTTAGCGTACAATTCTTCCTTCCTCAATACTTTTAACACCTTTCTCAAATGTTCACCGTGTTCTTGGTCATTCTTTGAGTAAATAAGTATGTCATCAATGAAAACAATGACAAACTTGTCAAGGTATGGTCCACACACTCGGTTCATAAGGTCCATGAACACAGCTGGTGCATTAGTTAAACCAAACGGCATGACCATAAACTCGTAATGACCGTAACGTGTTCTGAAAGCAGTCTTTGGAATATCATCTTCTTTCACCCGCATTTGATGATACCCGGAACGTAAGTCAATCTTTGAATAAACAGACGAGCCTTGTAGTTGATCAAATAAGTCATCGATTCTCGGTAGTGGGTAGCGGTTATTGATGGTAAGTTTGTTCAACTCTCGGTAGTCGATACACAACCTGAATGTACCATCTTTCTTCTTGACAAACAAAACAGGAGCTCCCCACAGTGATGTGCTTGGTCGAATGAAACCACGCTCTAAAAGTTCTTGTAATTGGCTTTGTAGTTCTTTCATCTCACTGGGTGCGAGTCTGTAAGGAGCACGAGCTATTGGTGCAGCTTCTGGTACAAGATCTATTTGAAATTCAACGGATCGATGTGGGGGTAATCCCGGTAATTCTTTTGGAAATACATCAGGAAATTCTTTTGCGACGGGAACATCATTGATGCTCTTTTCTTCAGTTTGTACTTTCTCGACGTGTGCTAGAACAGCATAGCAACCTTTTCTTATTAGTTTTTGTGCCTTCAAATTACTAATAAGATGTAGCTTCGTGTTGCCCTTTTCTCCGTACACCATTAAGGGTTTTCCTTTTTCTCGTATAATGCGAATTGCATTTTTGTAACAAACGATCTCCGCTTTCACTTCTTTCAACCAGTCCATACCGATTATCACATCAAAACTCCCTAAATCTACTGGTATCAAATCAATCTTAAATGTTTCACTAACCAGTTTAATTTCTCGATTCCGACATATATTATCTGCTGAAATTAATTTACCATTTGCTAATTCGAGTAAAAATTTACTATCCAAAGGCGTCAATGGACAACTTAATTTAGCACAAAAATCTCTACTCATATAGCTTCTATCCGCACCCGAATCAAATAAAACGTAAGCAGATTTATTGTCAATAAGAAACGTACCCGTAACAAGCTCCGGGTCTTCCTGTGCCTCTGCCGCATTAATATTGAAAACTCTTCCACGGCCTTGTCCATTCGTGTTCTCCTGGTTCGGGCAATTTCTAATAATGTGGCCCAGTTTTCCACATTTATAACAAACTACATTGGCATAACTTGCTCCGAAACTACTTGCTCCGCCATTACTCGTTCCGACACCATTTGTTCCTTTCGTTCTTTTAACACCTGGTCCGTAGACCTCACACTTCGCCGCGCTATGACCATTTCTTTTACACTTGTTGCAAAATTTGGTGCAGAACCCCGAGTGATTCTTTTCACACCTTTGGCATAGCTTCTTCTGATTGTTGTTGTTGTTGCGGTTATTATTGTTGTTGGGATGATTGTTGTAGTTACTGTTGTTGTTGTTGTTGTTGTTGGGCCGTTTGTTGTAGTTGCGATTGATGTTGCGATTGTTGGGATAATTGTTGCGATTATTGTTGTAATTGCTGTTGTTGTTGTATTGGTGATTCTTATCACCGTTTTCCTCCCACTTTCTTTTGACTTGCTTCACATTGGCCTCTTCAGCAGTCTGTTCTTTAATTCTTTCTTCAATTTGGTTCACGAGTTTGTGAGCCATTCTACATGCCTGTTGTATGGAGGCGGGCTCGTGTGAACTTATATATTCTTGGATTCTTTCCGGTAATCCTTTCACAAACGCGTCGATCTTCTCTTCCTCATCTTCGAATGCTCCCGGACACAATAGGCACAATTCTGTGAATCGTCTTTCGTACGTGGTAATATCAAATCCTTGGGTTCGTAACCCTCTAAGTTCTGTCTTGAGCTTATTGACCTGGTTCTGGGACGGTACTTCTCGTTCATCAAGTGCTTGAATGCTGACCACGGTAGTGCGTACGCATCGTCTTGTCCCACTTGCTCTAGATAGGTATTCCACCATGTTAACGCAGAACCTGTGAAGGTATGCGTAGCGTACTTTACTTTGTCCTCTTCAGTACACTTACTTATGGCAAACACCGATTCGACCTTCTCGGTCCACCGTTTCAATCCGATCGGTCCTTCGGTTCCATCAAATTCCAAAGGTTTGCAGGCAGTGAATTCTTTGTAGGTGCATCCTACACGATTTCCTGTACTGCTAGATCCAAGGTTATTGTTGGTATGTAGCGCAGCCTGTACTGCGGCTATGTTTGAAGCTAGAAAAGTACGGAATTCCTCTTCATTCATATTCACGGTGTGTCGAGTAGTCGGTGCCATTTCCTTCAAAATATTTAAATGGAACAAGTTAATCATACAGAATATTAAGAGTAGTTAATAGTATTTCGTAGCATAATATGAACTCATTTATAAAAGCTTTTTCTTCATATTAGCGTTTTATAAGTTTAAATTCGGGTAGTACCTACCCGTTAAGTTCATACTTAGTAGCTAATATACAATTCAACTACTACAATTCTATATGAAAAACTGATTATAATAATATTTCGCGTTCAAACTTTTATACAATATTTTACAAACTTACAATACCGCTTATTTTACATAAAGCATGAAATATAGCACACAATAACTTTGATACAAGATAGTTGTGAAGATAATTCTAGCTAGTACACAAGTCGTTCAGCAAAGGCAATAATGACACGTAATTCATACGTCCAGAAACAAGTCATGCATTCTGGTTTTACTAGGACTACTTCCCATCCTTGGTCTTGTGCAACATAACCGTTATGGCCGTTGATAAGACAGCGTGTTGTAACGTCGTCAAAGGGACGAGGGTTACGTAATGTCCAACAGTCCCGTAATAATCTAAAAACCTCATTTCTTACCCCAATTACCGACTCCGTCACTTGTGGAAACGTTTTGTTTAATAGTTGTAGCCCGATATTCTTGTTCTCACTTTGGCGAGAAGCGAACATTACTAATCCGTAAGCATAACATGCTTCTTTATGTTGCATGTTAGCCGCTTTTTCTAAATCACGAAGTCCAATATTCGGATATATTGAGTCAAAATAATTTCTTAACCCGTTGCGTAAAATAGCATTTGGGTTCCCCGCAATATATGCGTCAAAGTAAACACATCGTAACTTATGGGTTTCCCAATGTGATATCCCCCATCTTTCAAACGAAAGTCTCTTATAAACCAAGACATTCTTGGAACGTTCTTCGAATGTCTTACAAACTGATCTCGCCTTAAATAGTTGTGCCGAGGAATTCTGGCCGACTCTAGACAAGATTTCATCAATCATGTCTCCGGGTAGGTCTCTTAAAATATTGGGTTGTCTATCCATTTTGTGTTTTTAAACTGTAAAATAGACAAGAGTTAGATTCATAAAAAAATACTTATTAATATAAGCAATTTTTACATATATCATAAAGCATACGAACACTATATTACATATATTACACCACACGAATACAACTATCTTATTCCGACTCGCTCGTTTCTTCTTCTTCGGTTTTGGTTCGTTTTGCCAAGTTTCTAGGGATATATGATGTTCCCCTAATACGAGCCGTCGTTGTCCACATTGGTTTAGAAAAACCTGGTGGTTTAGAGGTTCCCGGGTCATTGTTACAACTTAAGGACTTCGGGCGTTGACGATACATATAAAGTTCATCGGGGTTGGAATTAGATTTCTCTATTTTTATGCCCTTTCCCTTATTATTTTCTTTTGCCTTTTTAAATTCAGTTGGGGTAATTTCTATAACATCATCGGAATTCTCGTCGGAATCCGATTCATCGGAGAATTGGTAATCCTCCCAATATTTTGCTTCCTTGGCGGAAACACCATTGACCATAATTAACTTTGGTCGGTTGGTTGAGGATTTTCTTTTACTTAACCGTTTTATTATTTCCCCCACCGGTTCTATTTCTTCATCCGGTTCCGATTCTTCTTCCGGTTCCGATTCTTCTTCCGGTTCCGACTCTTCTTCCGGTTCCTCTTCGGGAACTTGTGAATCAGTCCACAAATCATTCCAATTTACATTTGACTCTTCATTATTATTAGGTGAGTCAATGGGACTTGTTCTAGAGGTAGACATCTATCACATAATATCAAACACGTTAAGAGATTAATATATCACATAATATTCATATGTTAAAATATATAGTTTCCAACAAAAATGTTAAGCAATCATTTTTAAAGAAAACACGGTCGAAGTCCAGACTCACTAATGCATCCTAACAAACTCGATAAGACACACTAATGCAAATTTTCTGGTTCTCTAAGACCAACGCTCGGATACCAACTGAAATGTCCCGTTCTTATTGATTAAAAACGTTCCATATTAATTGATTTCGTTGCGAGGTTTTGACCTCTATATGAGACGTTTTTCAAAGACTGCATTCATTTTTAAACAAACCATAACCTTTATTTCATCAATAAAGGATTAAAAAGCTTTACGTAGATTATCAAATAATGATAATCTAAAATATCCTGTTTACACACGACCATTACATAATGGTTTACAATACAAATATGTTACAACAAAATAAGTTTCTTGAATGCAGTTTTTACACAATATCATACAAGCATGGACTCCAAATCTTGTCCTTATTTAAGTATGCGACAGCGGAAGCTCTTAATAATCACCTGAGAATAAACATGCTTAAAACGTCAACAAAAATGTTGGTGAGTTATAGGTTTAACCTATATATATCAAATCGTAACAATAGACCACAAGATTTCATATTTCAATACACATCCCATACATAGAGATAAAAATCATTCATATGGTGAACACCTGGTAACCGACAATAACAAGATGCATATATAAGAATATCCCCATCATTCCGGGACACCCTTCGGATATGATATAAATTTCGAAGTACTAAAGCATCCGGTACTTTGGATGGGGTTTGTTAGGCCCAATAGATCTATCTTTAGGATTCGCGTCAATTAGGGTGTCTGTTCCCTAATTCTTAGATTACCAGACTTAATAAAAAGGGGCATATTCGATTTCGATAATTCAACCATAGAATGTAGTTTCACGTACTTGTGTCTATTTTGTAAATCATTTATAAAACCTGCATGTATTCTCATCCCAAAAATATTAGATTTTAAAAGTGGGACTATAACTCACTTTCACAGATTTTTACTTCGTCGGGAAGTAAGACTTGGCCACTGGTTGATTCACGAACCTATAACAATATATACATATATATCAAAGTATGTTCAAAATATATTTACAACACTTTTAATATATTTTGATGTTTTAAGTTTATTAAGTCAGCTGTCCTCGTTAGTAACCTACAACTAGTTGTCCACAGTTAGATGTACAGAAATAAATCGATAAATATTATCTTGAATCAATCCACGACCCAGTGTATACGTATCTCAGTATTGATCACAACTCAAACTATATATATTTTGGAATCAACCTCAACCCTGTATAGCTAACTCCAACATTCACATATAGAGTGTCTATGGTTGTTCCGAAATATATATAGATGTGTCGACATGATAGGTCGAAACATTGTATATGTGTCTATGGTATCTCAAGATTACATAATATATAATACAAGTTGATTAAGTTATGGTTGGAATAGATTTGTTACCAATTTTCACGTAGCTAAAATGAGAAAAATTATCCAATCTTGTTTTACCCATAACTTCTTCATTTTAAATCCGTTTTGAGTGAATCAAATTGCTATGGTTTCATATTGAACTCTATTTTATGAATCTAAACAAAAAAAGTATAGGTTTCTAGTCGGAAAAATAAGTTACAAGTCGTTTTTGTAAAGGTAGTCATTTCAGTCGAAAGAACGACGTCTAGATGACCATTTTAGAAAACATACTTCCACTTTGAGTTTAACCATAATTTTTGGATATAGTTTCATGTTCATAATAAAAATCATTTTCTCAGAATAACAACTTTTAAATCAAAGTTTATCATAGTTTTTAATTAACTAACCCAAAACAGCCCGCGGTGTTACTACGACGGCGTAAATCCGGTTTTACGGTGTTTTTCGTGTTTCCAGGTTTTAAATCATTAAGTTAGAATATCATATAGATATAGAACATGTGTTTAGTTGATTTTAAAAGTCAAGTTAGAAGGATTAACTTTTGTTTGCGAACAAGTTTAGAATTAACTAAACTATGTTCTAGTGATTACAAGTTTAAACCTTCGAATAAGATAGCTTTATATGTATGAATAGAATGATGTTATGAACATCATTACTACCTTAAGTTCCTTGGATAAACCTACTGGAAAAGAGAAAAATGGATCTAGCTTCAATGGATCCTTGGATGGCTCAAAGTTCTTGAAGCAAAATCATGACACGAAAACAAGTTCAAGTAAGATCATCACTTGAAATAAGATTGTTATAGTTATAGAAATTGAACCAAAGTTTGAATATGATTATTACCTTGTATTAGAATGATAACCTACTGTAAGAAACAAAGATTTCTTGAGGTTGGATGATCACCTTACAAGATTGGAAGTGAGCTAGCAAACTTGAAAGTATTCTTGATTTTATGAAACTAGAACTTTTGGAATTTATGAAGAACACTTAGAACTTGAAGATAGAACTTGAGAGAGTTCAATTAGATGAATAAAATTGAAGAATGAAAGTGTTTGTAGGTGTTTTTGGTCGTTGGTGTATGGATTAGATATAAAGGATATGTAATTTTGTTTTCATGTAAATAAGTCATGAATGATTACTCATATTTTTGTAATCTTATGAGATATTTCATGCTAGTTGCCAAATGATGGTTCCCACATGTGTTAGGTGACTCACATGGGCTGCTAAGAGCTGATCATTGGAGTGTATATACCAATAGTACATACATCTAAAAGCTGTGTATTGTACGAGTACGAATACGGGTGCATACGAGTAGAATTGTTGATGAAACTGAACGAGAATGTAATTGTAAGCATTTTTGTTAAGTAGAAGTATTTTGATAAGTGTATTGAAGTCTTTCAAAAGTGTATAAATACATATTAAAACACTACATGTATATACATTTTAACTGAGTCGTTAAGTCATCGTTAGTCGTTACATGTAAGTGTTGTTTTGAAACCTATAGGTTAACGATCTTGTTAAATGTTGTTAACCCAATGTTTATAATAACAAAAGAGATTTTAAATTATTATATTATCATGATATTATGATGTACGAATATCTCTTAATATGATATATATACATTAAATGTCGTTACAACGATAAACGTTACATATATGTCTCGTTTCAAAATCATTAAGTTAGTAGTCTTGTTTTTACATATGTAGTTCATTGTTAATATAATTAATGATATGTTTACTTATCATAATATCATGTTAACTATATATATAACCATATATATGTCATCATATAGTTTTTTTACAAGTTTTAACGTTCGTGAATCACCGGTCAACTTGGGTGGTCAATTGTCTATATGAAACCTATTTCAATTAATCAAGTCTTAACAAGTTTGATTTCTTAACATGTTGGAAACATTTAATCATGTAAACATCAATCTCAATTAATATATATAAACATGGAAAAGTTCGGGTCACTACATACGAGTAGAATTGTTGATGAAACTGAACGAGGATGTAATTGTAAGCATTTTTGTTAAGTAGAAGTATTTTGATAAGTGTATTGAAGTCTTTCAAAAGTGTATAAATACATATTAAAACACTACATGTATATACATTTTAACTGAGTCGTTAAGTCATCGTTAGTCGTTACATGTAAGTGTTGTTTTGAAACCTTTAGGTTAACGATCTTGTTAAATGTTGTTAACCCAATGTTTATAATATCAAATGAGATTTTAAATTATTATATTATCATGATATTATCATGTATGAATATCTCTTAATATGATATATATACATTAAATGTCTTTACAACGATAATCGTTACATATATGTCTCGTTTAAAAATCATTAAGTTAGTAGTCTTGTTTTTACATATGTAGTTCATTGTTAATATACTTAATGATATGTTTACTTATCATAGTATCATGTTAACTATATATATATATATATATATATATATATATATATATATATATATATATATATATATATATATATATATATATATATATATATATATATATCATCATATAGTTTTTACAAGTTTTAACGTTCGTGAATCACCGGTCAACTTGGGTGGTCAATTGTCTATATGAAACATATTTCAATTAATCAAGTCTTAACAAGTTTGATTGCTTAACATGTTGGAAACATTTAATCATGTAAATATCAATCTCAATTAATATATATAAACATGGAAAAGTTCGGGTCACTACAGTACCTACCCGTTAAATAAATTTCGTCCCGAAATTTTAAGTTGTTGAAGGTGTTGACGAATCTTCTGGAAATAGATGCGGGTATTTCTTCTTCATCTGATCTTCACACTCCCAGGTGAACTCGGGTCCTCTACGAGCATTCCATCGAACCTTAACAATTGATATCTTGTTTTGCTTAAGTCTTTTAACCTCACGATCCATTATTTCGACGGGTTCTTCGATGAATTGGAGTTTTTCGTTGATTTGGATTTCATCTAACGGAATAGTGAGATCTTCTTTAGCAAAACATTTCTTTAAATTCGAGACGTGGAAAGTGTTATGTACAGCCGCGAGTTGTTGAGGTAACTCAAGTCGGTAAGCTACTGGTCCGACACGATCAATAATCTTGAATGGTCCAATATACCTTGGATTTAATTTCCCTCATTTACCAAATCGAACAACGCCTCTCCAAGGTGCAACTTTAAGCATTACCATCTCTCCAATTTCAAATTCTATATCTTTTCTTTTAATGTCAGCGTAGCTCTTTTGTCGACTTTGGGCGGTTTTCAACCGTTGTTGAATTTGAATGATCTTCTCGGTAGTTTCTTGTATAATCTCCGGACCCGTAATCTGTCTATCCCCCACTTCACTCCAACAAATCGAAGACCTGCACTTTCTACCATAAAGTGCTTCAAACGGCGCCATCTCAATGCTTGAATGGTAGCTGTTGTTGTAGGAAAATTCTGCTAATGGTAGATGTCGATCCCAACTGTTTCCGAAATCAATAACACATGCTCGTAGCATGTCTTCAAGCATTTGTATCGTCCTTTCGCTCTGCCCATCAGTTTGTGGATGATAGGGCAGTACTCATGTCTAGACGAGTTCCTAATGCTTGCTGTAATGTCTGCCAGAATCTTGAAATAAATCTGCCATCCCTATCAGAGATAATAGAGATTGGTATTCCATGTCTGGAGACGACTTCCTTCAAATACAGTCGTGCTAACTTCTCCATCTTGTCATCTTCTCTTATTGGCAGGAAGTGTGCTGATTTGGTGAGACGATCAACTATTACCCAAATAGTATCAAAACCACTTGCAGTCCTTGGCAATTTAGTGATGAAATCCATGGTAATGTTTTCCCATTTCCATTCCGGGATTTCGGGTTGTTGAAGTAGACCTGATGGTTTCTGATGCTCAGCTTTAACCTTAGAACACGTCAAACATTCTCCTACATATTTAGCAACATCGGCTTTCATACCCGGCCACCAAAAATGTTTCTTGAGATCCTTGTACATCTTCCCCGTTCCAGGATGTATTGAGTATCTGGTTTTATGAGCTTCTCTAAGTACCATTTCTCTCATATCTCCAAATTTTGATACCCAAATCCTTTCAGCCCTATACCGGGTTTCGTCTTCCCGAATATTAAGATGCTTCTCCGATCCTTTGGGTATTTCATCCTTTAAATTTCCCTCTTTTAAAACTCCTTGTTGCGCCTCCTTTATTTGAGTAGTAAGGTTATTATGAATCATTATATTCATAGATTTTACTCGAATGGGTTCTCTGTCCTTCCTGCTCAAGGCATCGGCTACCACATTTGCCTTCCCCGGGTGGTAACGAATTTCAAAGTCGTAATCATTCAACAATTCAATCCACCTACGCTGCCTCATATTCAGTTGTTTCTGATTAAATATGTGTTGAAGACTTTTGTGGTCGGTATATATAATACTTTTGACCCCATATAAGTAGTGCCTCCAAGTCTTTAATGCAAAAACAACCGCGCCTAATTCCAAATCATGCGTCGTATAATTTTGTTCGTGAATCTTCAATTGTCTAGACGCATAAGCAATCACCTTCGTTCGTTGCATTAATACACAACCGAGACCTTGCTTTGATGCGTCACAATAAATTACAAAATCATCATTCCCTTCAGGCAATGACAATATAGGTGCCGTAGTTAGCTTTTTCTTCAATAACTGAAACGCTTTCTCTTGTTCATTATTCCATTCAAATTTCTTCCCTTTATGCGTTAATGCAGTCAAGGGTTTTGCTATTCTGGAAAAGTCTTGGATGAACCTTCTGTAGTAACCAGCTAGTCCTAAAAACGGGCGTATGTGTTTCGGAGTTTTCGGGGTTTCCCACTTTTCAACAGTTTCTATCTTTGCCGGATCCACCTTAATACCTTCTTTGTTCACTATGTGACCGAGGAATTGAACTTCTTCCAACCAAAATGAACACTTTGAAAAATTAGCTTACAATTATTCCTTCCTCAATACTTCTAATACCTTTCTCAAATGTTCACCGTGTTCTTGGTCATTCTTTGAGTAAATAAGTATGTCATCAATGAAAACAATGACAAACTTGTCAAGGTATGGTCCACACACTCGGTTCATAAGGTCCATGAACACAGCTGGTGCATTAGTTAAACCAAACGGCATGACCATAAACTCGTAATGACCGTAACGTGTTCTGAAAGCAGTCTTTGGAATATCATCTTCTTTCACCCGCATTTGATGATACCCGGAACGTAAGTCAATCTTTGAATAAACAGACGAGCCTTGTAGTTGATTAAATAAGTCGTCGATTCTCGGTAGTGGGTAGCGGTTCTTGATGGTAAGTTTGTTCAACTCTCGGTAGTCGATACACAACCTGAATGTACCATCTTTCTTCTTGACAAACAAAACAGGAGCTCCCCACGGTGATGTGCTTGGTCGAATGAAACCACGCTCTAAAAGTTCTTGTAATTGGCTTTGCAGTTCTTTCATCTCGCTGGGTGCGAGTCTGTAAGGAGCATGAGCTATTGGTGCAGCTCCTGGTACAAGATCTATTTGAAATTCAACGGATCGATGTGGGGGTAATCCCGGTAATTCTTTCGGAAATACATCGGGAAATTCTTTTGCAATGGGAACATCATTGATGCTCTTTTCTTCAGTATGTACTTTCTCGACGTGTGCTAGAACAGCATAGCAACCTTTTCTTGTTAGTTTTTGTGCCTTCAAATTACTAATAAGATGTAGCTTCGTGTTGCCCTTTTCTCCGTACACCATTAAGGGTTTTCCTTTTTCTCGTATAATGCGAATTGCATTTTTGTAACAAACGATCTCTGCTTTCACTTCTTTCAACCAGTCCATACCGATTATCACATCAAAACTCCCTAACTCTACAGGTATCAAATCAATCTTAAATGTTTTGCTAACCAGTTTAATTTCTCGATTCTGACATATATTATCTGCTGAAATTAATTTACCATTTGCTAATTCGAGTAAAAATTTACTATCCAAAGGTGTCAATGGACAACTTAATTTAGCACAAAAATCTCTACTCATATAGCTTCTATCCGCACCCGAATCAAATAAAACGTAAGCAGATTTATTGTCAATAAGAAACGTACCCGTAACAAGCTCCGGGTCTTCCTGTGCCTCTGCCGCATTAATATTGAAAACTCTTCCGCGGCCTTGTCCATTCGTGTTCTCCTGGTTCGGGCAATTTCTAATAATGTGGCCTGGTTTTCCACATTTATAACAAACTACATTGGCATAACTTGCTCCGACACTACTTGCTCCGCCATTACTCGTTCCGACACCATTTGTTCCTTTCGTTCTATTAACCCCTGGTCCGTAGACCTCACACTTCTCCGCGCTATGACCATTTGTTTTACACTTGTTGCAAAATTTGGTGCAGAAACCCGAGTGATACTTTTCACACCTTTGGCATAGCTGCTTCTGATTGTTGTTGTTGTTGCGGTTATTATTGTTGTTGGGATGATTGTTGTAGTTGCTGTTGTTGTTGTTGTTGTTGTTGTTGTTGTTGTTGTTGTTGTTGTTGTTGTTGGGCCGTTTGTTGTAGTTGCGATTGATGTTGCGATTGTTGGGATAATTGTTGCGATTATTGTTGTAATTGCTGTTGTTGTTGTATTGGTGATTCTTATCACCATTTTCCTCCCACTTTCTTTTGACTTGCTTCACATTGGCCTCTTCAGCAGTCTGTTCTTTAATTCTTTCTTCAATCTGGTTCACTAGTTTGTGAGCCATTCTACATGCCTGTTGTATGGAGGCGGGCTCGTGTGAACTTATATCTTCTTGGATTCTTTCCGGTAATCCTTTCACAAACGCGTCGATCTTCTCTTCCTCATCTTCGAATGCTCCCGGACACAATAGGCACAATTCTGTGAATCGTCTTTCGTACGTGGTAATATCAAATCCTTGGGTTCGTAACCCTCTAAGTTCTGTCTTGAGCTTATTGACCTCGGTTCTGGGACGGTACTTCTCGTTCATCAAGTGCTTGAATGCTGACCACGGTAGTGCGTACGCATCGTCTTGTCCCACTTGCTCTAGATAGGTATTCCACCATGTTAACGCAGAACCTGTGAAGGTATGCGTAGCGTACTTCACTTTGTCCTCTTCAGTACACTTACTTATGGCAAACACCGATTCGACCTTCTCGGTCCACCGTTTCAATCCGATCGGTCCTTCAGTTCCATCAAATTCCAAACGTTTGCAGGCAGTGAATTCTTTGTAGGTGCATCCTACACGATTTCCTGTACTGCTAGATCCAAGGTTATTGTTGGTATGTAGCGCAGCCTGTACTACGGCTATGTTTGAAGCTAGAAAAGTACGGAATTCCTCTTCATTCATATTCACGGTGTGTCGAGTAGTCGGTGCCATTTCCTTCAAAATAGTCAAATGGAACAAGTTAATCATACAGAATATTAAGAGTAGTTAATAGTATTTCGTAGCATAATATGAACTCATTTATAAAAGCTTTTTCTTCATATTAGCGTTTTATAAGTTTAAATTCGGGTAGTACCTACCCGTTAAGTTCATACTTAGTAGCTAATATACAATTCAACTACTACAATTCTATATGAAAAACTGATTATAATAATATTTCGCGTTCAAACTTTTACACAATATTTTACAAACTTACAATACCGCTTATTTTACATATAGCATGAAATATAGCACACAATAAATTTGATACAAGATGGTTGTGAAGATAATTCTAGCTAGTACACAAGTCGTTCAGCAAAGGCAATAAAGACACGTAATTCATACGTCCAGAAACAAGTCATGCATTCTGGTTTTACTAGGATTACTTCCCATCCTTGGTCTTGTGGAACATAACCGTTATGGCCATTGATAAGACATCGTGTTGTAACGTCGTCAAAGGGACGAGGGTTACGTAATGTCCAACAGTCCCGTAACAATCTAAAAACCTCATTTCTTACCCCAATTACCGACTCCGTCACTTGTGGGAACGTTTTGTTTAATAGTTGTAGCCCGATGTTCTTGTTCTCACTTTGGTGAGAAGCGAACATTACTAATCCGTAAGCATAGCATGCTTCTTTATATTGCATGTTAGCCGCTTTTTCTAAATCATGAAGTCCTATATTCGGATACATTGAGTCAAATGCGTAACATAGCATTTGGGTTTCCCGCAATATATGCGTCAAAGTAAACACATCGTAACTTATGGGTTTCCCAATGTGATATCCCCCATCTTTCAAACGAAAGTCTCTTATAAACCAAGACATTCTTGGAACGTTCTTCGAATGTCTTACAAACTGATCTCGCCTTAAATAGTTGTGCCGAGGAATTCTGACCGACTCTAGACAAGATTTCATCAATCATGTCTCCGGGTAGGTCTCTTAAAATATTGGGTTGTCTATCCATTTTGTGTTTTTATACTGTAAAATAGACAAGAGTTAGATTCATAAAAAAAATACTTATTAATACAAGCAATTTTTACATATATCATAAAGCATAAGCACACTATATTACATATATTACACCACACGAATACAACTATCTTATTCCGACTCGCTTGTTTCTTCTTCTTCGGTTTTGGTTCGTTTTGCCAAGTTTCTAGGGATATATGATGTTCCCCTAATACGAGCCGTCGTTTTCCACATTGGTTTAGAAAAACCTGGTGGTTTAGAGGTTCCCGGGTCATTGTTACAACTTAAGGACTTCGGGGGTTGACGATACATATAAAGTTCATCTGGGTTGGAATTAGATTTCTCCATTTTTATGCCCTTTCCCTTATTATTTTCTTTTGCCTTTTTAAATTCAGTTGGGGTAATTTCTATAACATTATCGGAATTCTCGTCGGAATCCGATTCATCGGAGAATTGGTAATCCTCCCAATATTTTGCTTCCTTGGCGGAAACACCATTGACCATAATTAACCTTGGTCGGTTGGTTGATGATTTTCTTTTACTTAACCGTTTTATTATTTCCCCCACCGGTTCTATTTCTTCATCCGGTTTCGATTCTTCTTCCGGTTCCGATTCTTCTTCCGGTTCCGACTCTTCTTCCGGTTCCTCTTCAGGAACTTGTGAATCAGTCCATGAATCATTCCAATTTACATTTGACTCTTCATTATTATTAGGTGAGTCAATGGGACTTGTTCTAGAGGTAGACATCTATCACATAATATCAAACGCGTTAAGAGATTAATATATCACATAATATTCACATGTTAAAAATATATAGTTTCCAACAAAATTTGTTAAGCAATCATTTTCAAGTAAACACGGTCGAAGTCCAGACTCACTAATGCATCCTAACAAACTCGATAAGACACACTAATGCAAAATTCTGGTTCTCTAAGACCAACGCTCGGATACCAACTGAAATGTCCCGTTCTTATTGATTAAAAACGTTCCATATTAATTGATTTCGTTGCGAGGTTTTGACCTCTATATGAGACGTTTTTCAAAGACTGCATTCATTTTAAAACAAACCATAACCTTTATTTCATCAATAAAGGTTTAAAAAGCTTTACGTAGATTATCAAATAATGATAATCTAAAATATCCTGTATACGCACGACCATTACATAATGGTTTACAATACAAATATGTTACAACAAAATAAGTTTCTTGAATGCAGTTTTTACACAATATCATACAAGCATGGACTCCAAATCTCGTCCTTATTTAAGTATGCGACAGCGGAAACTCTTAATAATCACCTGAGTTATAATATTTAAGTATGCGACAGCGGAAGCTCTTAAAACGTCAACAAAAATGTTGGTGAGTTATAGGTTTAACCTATATATATCAAATCATAATAATAGACCACAAGATTTCATATTTCAATACACATCCCATACATAGAGATAAAAATCATTCATATGGTGAACACCTGATAACCGACATTAACAAGATGCATATATAAGAATATCCCCATCATTCCGGGACACCCTTCGGATATGATATAAATTTCGAAGTACTAAAGCATCCGGTACTTTGGATGGGGCTTGTTGGGCCCGATAGATCTATCTTTAGGATTCGCGTCAATTAGGGTGTCTGTTCCCTAATTCTTAGATTACCAGACTTAATAAAAAGGGCATATTCGATTTCGATAATTCAACCATAGAATGTAGTTTCACGTACTTGTGTCTATTTTGTAAATCATTTATAAAACCTGCATGTATTCTCATCCCAAAAATATTAGATTTTAAAAGTGGGACTATAACTCACTTTCACAGATTTTTACTTCGTCGGGAAGTAAGACTTGGCCACTGGTTGATTCACGAACCTATAACAATATATATATATATATATATCAAAGTATGTTCAAAATATATTTACAACACTTTTAATATATTTTGATGTTTTAAGTTTATTAAGTCAGCTGTCCTCGTTAGTAACCTACAAATAGTTGTCCACAGTTAGATGTACAGAAATAAATCGATAAATATTATCTTGAATCAATCCACGACCCAGTGTATACGTATCTCAGTATTGATCACAACTCAAACTATATATATTTTGGAATCAACCTCAACCCTGTATAGCTAACTCCAACATTCACATATAGAGTGTCTATGGTTGTTCCGAAATATATATAGATGTGTCGACATGATAGGTCGAAACATTGTATACGTGTCTATGGTATCTCAAGATTACATAATATACAATACAAGTTGATTAAGTTATGGTTGGAATAGATTTGTTACCAATTTTCACGTAGCTAAAATGAGAAAAATTATCCAATCTTGTTTTACCCATAACTTTTTCATTTTAAATCCGTTTTGAGTGAATCAAATTGCTATGGTTTTATATTGAACTCTATTTTATGAATCTAAACAGAAAAAGTATAGGTTTATAGTCGGAAAAATAAGTTACAAGTCGTTTTTGTAAAGGTAGTCATTTCAGTCGAAAGAACGACGTCTAGATGACCATTTTAGAAAACATACTTCCACTTTGAGTTTAACCATAATTTTTGGATATAGTGTCATGTTCATAATAAAAATCATTTTCTCAGAATAACAACTTTTAAATCAAAGTTTATCATAGTTTTTAATTAACTAACCCAAAACAGCCCGCGGTGTTACTACGACGGCGTAAATCCGGTTTTACGGTGTTTTTCGTGTTTCCAGGTTTTAAATCATTAAGTTAGCATATCATATAGATATAGAACATGTGTTTAGTTGATTTTAAAAGTCAAGTTAGAAGGATTAACTTTTATTTGCGAACAAGTTTAGAATTAACTAAACTATGTTCTAGTGATTACAAGTTTAAACCTTCGAATAAGATAGCTTTATATGTATGAATCGAATGATGTTATGAACATCATTACTACCTTAAGTTCCTTGGATAAACCTACTGGAAAAGAGAAAAATGGATCTAGCTTCAACGGATCCTTGGATGGCTCGAAGTTCTTGAAGCAGAATCATGACACGAAAACAAGTTCAAGTAAGATCATCACTTGAAATAAGATTGTTATAGTTATAGAAATTGAACCAAAGTTTGAATATGATTATTACCTTGTATTAGAATGATAACCTACTGTAAGAAACAAAGATTTCTTGAGGTTGGATGATCACCTTACAAGATTGGAAGTGAGCTAGCAAACTTGAAAGTATTCTTGATTTTATGTAACTAGAACTTGTAGAATATATGAAGAACACTTAGAACTTGAAGATAGAACTTGAGAGAGATCAATTAGATGAAGAAAATTGAAGAATGAAAGTGTTTGTAGGTGTTTTTGGTCGTTGGTGTATGGATTAGATATAAAGGATATGTAATTTTGTTTTCATGTAAATAAGTCATGAATGATTACTCATATTTTTGTAATTTTATGAGATATTTCATGCTAGTTGCCAAATGATGGTTCCCACATGTGTTAGGTGACTCACATGGGCTGCTAAGAGCTGATCATTGGAGTGTATATACCAATAGTACATACATCTAAAAGCTGTGTATTATACGAGTACGAATACGGGTGCATACGAGTAGAATTGTTGATGAAACTGAACGAGGATGTAATTGTAAGCATTTTTGTTAAGCATAAGTATTTTGATAAGTATATTGAAGTCTTTCAAAAGTGTATAAATACATATTAAAATACTACATGTATATACATTTTAACTGAGTCGTTAAGTCATCGTTAGTCGTTACATGTAAGTGTTGTTTTTGAAACCTTTAGGTTAACGATCTTGTTAAATGTTGTTAACCCAATGTTTATAATATCAAATGAGATTTTAAATTATTATATTATCACGATATTATCATGTATGAATATCTCTTAATATGATATATATATACATTAAATGTCTTTACAACGATAATCGTTACATATATGTCTCGTTTAAAAATCATTAAGTTAGTAGTCTTGTTTTTACATATGTAGTTCATTGTTAATATACTTAATGATATGTTTACTTATCATAGTATCATGTTAACTATATATATATCCATATATATGTCATCATATAGTTTTTACAAGTTTTAACGTTCGTGAATCACCGGTCAACTTGGGTGGTCAATTGTCTATATGAAACATATTTCAATTAATCAAGTCTTAACAAGTTTGATTGCTTAATATGTTGGAAACATTTAATCATGTAAATATCAATCTCAATTAATATATATAAACATGGAAAAGTTCGGGTCACTACAACTAACAGCATCAGCTTCATCAACAACAACATTCGCATCCCCCGCCTCAACAACACACTCATTACCTCAAACATCAACATGATACGCCCCATAGATACCAAGGAATATTAGCAATAAAGAGTTAAGATGTATTGACTCATTCTTCGTGAAGAATTATATATGTATACCTTATATATATATGATTTGGAACAATAATAAATCTTGTCGTACTAAGCAATTACGTGAGAATCTCAACTAGTATGTACTACTTGGTTAATTCATATCACTAATATGCTATGATGTACACCCTTCGCTAATGACTTAACAATTGTTAATCACTGCTTCAGCACAATAAACTCCATTTCATAATAAATCAAGTATAACGATGAATGTATTGATTCATAACTTCATTAGCGAAATATTTCGCAACAATTATGAAATCTCTAAGATTTTGGAGATTATTTACTCTCGTTCCAAACCGCAAATCAAATGAGTTTAATATATATTAACTCATTAAATCCATGATTATATCTGAAGAATACATATATGAACGTATATCTTCATAAAGATTGTAAAAACTGTTAATTGTGAAAATATTTAACGGGTAGGTAATACCCGAGAAATATTTACATCTCACATAAATACACTGTACATTGTTCAATTTCGATTCATAAATCATTAATTATACTCACTGCCTTCACTGTGATATGTAGTGACCCGAACTTTTCCATGTTTATATATATTAATTGAGATTGATATTTACATGATTAAATGTTTCCAACATGTTAAGCAATCAAACTTGTTAAGACTTGATTAATTGAAATATGTTTCATATAGACAATTGACCACCCAAGTTGACCGGCGATTCACGAACGTTAAAACTTGTAAAAACGACATGACGATATATATATGGATATACATATGGTTAACATGAGATTATGATAAGTAAGTATCTCCATAAGTATATTAACAATGAGTTATATACATATAAACAAGACTACTAACTTAAGGATTTCGAAACGAGACATATATGTAACGATTATCGTTGTAACGACATTTAAATGTATATATATCATATTAAGATATATTAATATATCATAATATCATGATAATATAATAATTTAACATCTCATTAGATATAATAAACAATGGGTTAACAACATTATTTGAGATCGTTAACTTAAAGGTTTCAAAACAACACTTACATGTAACGACTAATGATGACTTAACGACTCAGTTAAAATGTATATACATGTAGTGTAATTAGATGTATTAAAATACTTTTGGAAGATTTCAAGACATATATCAAAACACTCATACTTAACGAAAATGGTTACAGTTACTTTCCCATTCTTTTCTTTCATCAAGAATTCTAGTCGTATTCTTACCCGTATTATACACAGCTTCAAAACGTACTTACTATGGGTATATACCAATAGGAACTAGCATGAGATTCTAATCTTGATTATGTCATGTATGACTAATCATTTTTAAACTTCTACCATGAGCTAGTCAACTAACTAGAACTCCTTTTAACCCCACTCACCACTCACCAATTACCACTCATCATTCACTCCATTTCACTTCCAATTCTCTTTCTAATTCTCTCTCAACACACACACACTATTATGAACGTATTTTTCCAGTAGTTAATCATCATCTTCATCAAAAATCACTTCAAGAATCAAGCTATAATCATCATAGGAAGAACACTTCAAGAACACTTCAAAAATCCCTTCAAGTTTACTAATTTACTTCCAAGCTTTCTAATCCATTCCAAGTAATCATCTAAGATCAAGAAACCTTTATTATATACAGTAGGTTATCTTTCTTATTCAAGGTAATATTCATATTCAAACTTCGATTCAATTTCTATAACTATAAACTATCTTAATTCGAGTAAAAATCTTACTTGAACTTGTTTTTGTGTCATGATCCTACTTCAAGAACTTTCAAGTCATCCAAGATCCTTTGAAGCTAGATCATTTCTTGTCACTTCCAGTAGGTTTACCTACTAAACTTGAGGTAGTAATTGAAATGTCCCGTTCTTATTGATTAAAAACGTTCCATATTAATTGATTTCGTTGCGAGGTTTTGACCTCTATATGAGACGTTTTTCAAAGACTGCATTCATTTTTAAACAAACCATAACCTTTATTTCATCAATAAAGGTTTAAAAAGCTTTACGTAGATTATCAAATAATGATAATCTAAAATATCCTGTTTACACACGACCATTACATAATGGTTTACAATACAAATATGTTACAACAAAATAAGTTTCTTGAATGCAGTTTTTACACAATATCATACAAGCATGGACTCCAAATCTTGTCCTTATTTAAGTATGCGACAGCGGAAGCTCTTAATAATCACCTAAGAATAAACATGCTTAAAACGTCAACAAAAATGTTGGTGAGTTATAGGTTTAACCTATATATATCAAATCGAAACAATAGACCACAAGATTTCATATTTCAATACACATCCCATACATAGAGATAAAAATCATTCATATGGTGAACACCTGGTAACCGACAATAACAAGATGCATATATAAGAATATCCCCATCATTCCGGGACACCCTTCGGATATGATATAAATTTCGAAGTACTAAAGCATCCGGTACTTTGGATGGGGTTTGTTAGGCCCAATAGATCTATCTTTAGGATTCGCGTCAATTAGGGTGTCTGTTCCCTAATTCTTAGATTACCAGACTTAATAAAAAGGGGCATATTCGATTTCGATAATTCAACCATAGAATGTAGTTTCACGTACTTGTGTCTATTTTGTAAATCATTTATAAAACCTGCATGTATTCTCATCCCAAAAATATTAGATTTTAAAAGTGGGACTATAACTCACTTTCACAGATTTTTACTTCGTCGGGAAGTAAGACTTGGCCACTGGTTGATTCACGAACCTATAACAATATATACATATATATCAAAGTATGTTCAAAATATATTTACAACACTTTTAATATATTTTGATGTTTTAAGTTTATTAAGTCAGCTGTCCTCGTTAGTAACCTACAACTAGTTGTCCACAGTTAGATGTACAGAAATAAATCGATAAATATTATCTTGAATCAATCCACGACCCAGTGTATACGTATCTCAGTATTGATCACAACTCAAACTATATATATTTTGGAATCAACCTCAACCCTGTATAGCTAACTCCAACATTCACATATAGAGTGTCTATGGTTGTTCCGAAATATATATAGATGTGTCGACATGATAGGTCGAAACATTGTATACGTGTCTATGGTATCTCAAGATTACATAATATATAATACAAGTTGATTAAGTTATGGTTGGAATAGATTTGTTACCAATTTTCACGTAGCTAAAATGAGAAAAATTATCCAATCTTGTTTTACCCATAACTTCTTCATTTTAAATCCGTTTTGAGTGAATCAAATTGCTATGGTTTCATATTGAACTCTATTTTATGAATCTAAACCAAAAAAGTATAGGTTTCTAGTCGGAAAAATAAGTTACAAGTCGTTTTTGTAAAGGTAGTCATTTCAGTCGAAAGAACGACGTCTAGATGACCATTTTAGAAAACATACTTCCACTTTGAGTTTAACCATAATTTTTGGATATAGTTTCATGTTCATAATAAAAATCATTTTCTCAGAATAACAACTTTTAAATCAAAGTTTATCATAGTTTTTAATTAACTAACCCAAAACAGCCCGCGGTGTTACTACGACGGCGTAAATCCGGTTTTACGGTGTTTTTCGTGTTTCCAGGTTTTAAATCATTAAGTTAGCATATCATATAGATATAGAACATGTGTTTAGTTGATTTTAAAAGTCAAGTTAGAAGGATTAACTTTTGTTTGCGAACAAGTTTAGAATTAACTAAACTATGTTCTAGTGATTACAAGTTTAAACCTTCGAATAAGATAGCTTTATATGTATGAATCGAATGATGTTATGATCATCATTACTACCTTAAGTTCCTTGGATGAACCTACTGGAAAATAGAAGAATGGATCTAGCTTCAATGGATCCTTGGATGGCTCAAAGTTCTTGAAGCAAAATCATGACACGAAAACAAGTTCAAGTAAGATCATCACTTGAAATAAGATTGTTATAGTTATAGAAATTGAACCAAAGTTTGAATATGATTTTTACCTTGTATTAGAATGATAACCTACTGTAAGAAACAAAGATTTCTTGAGGTTGGATGATCACCTTACAAGATTGGAAGTGAGCTAGCAAACTTGAAAGTATTCTTGATTTTATGAAACTAGAACTTTTGGAATTTATGAAGAACACTTAGAACTTGAAGATAGAACTTGAGAGAGTTCAATTAGATGAATAAAATTGAAGAATGAAAGTGTTTGTAGGTGTTTTTGGTCGTTGGTGTATGGATTAGATATAAAGGATATGTAATTTTGTTTTCATGTAAATAAGTCATGAATGATTACTCATATTTTTGTAATCTTATGAGATATTTCATGCTAGTTGCCAAATGATGGTTCCCACATGTGTTAGGTGACTCACATGGGCTGCTAAGAGCTGATCATTGGAGTGTATATACCAATAGTACATACATCTAAAAGCTGTGTATTGTACGAGTACGAATACGGGTGCATACGAGTAGAATTGTTGATGAAACTGAACGAGAATGTAATTGTAAGCATTTTTGTTAAGTAGAAGTATTTTGATAAGTGTATTGAAGTCTTTCAAAAGTGTATAAATACATATTAAAACACTACATGTATATACATTTTAACTGAGTCGTTAAGTCATCGTTAGTCGTTACATGTAAGTGTTGTTTTGAAACCTTTAGGTTAACGATCTTGTTAAATGTTGTTAACCCAATGTTTATAATATCAAAAGAGATTTTAAATTATTATATTATCATGATATTATGATGTACGAATATCTCTTAATATGATATATATACATTAAATGTCGTTACAACGATAAACGTTACATATATGTCTCGTTTCAAAATCATTAAGTTAGTAGTCTTGTTTTTACATATGTAGTTCATTGTTAATATAATTAATGATATGTTTACTTATCATAATATCATGTTAACTATATATATAACCATATATATGTCATCATATAGTTTTTTTTACAAGTTTTAACGTTCGTGAATCACCGGTCAACTTGGGTGGTCAATTGTCTATATGAAACCTATTTCAATTAATCAAGTCTTAACAAGTTTGATTGCTTAACATGTTGGAAACATTTAATTATGTAAACATCAATCTCAATTAATGTATATAAACATGGAAAAGTTCGGGTCACTACAGTACCTACCCGTTAAATAAATTTCGTCCCGAAATTTTAAGCTGTTGAAGGTGTTGACGAATCTTCTGGAAATAGATGCGGGTATTTCTTCTTCATCTGATCTTCACGCTCCCAGGTGAACTCGGGTCCTCTACGAGCATTCCATCGAACCTTAACAATTGGTATCTTGTTTTGCTTAAGTCTTTTAACCTCACGATCCATTATTTCGACGGGTTCTTCGATGAATTGGAGTTTTTCGTTGATTTGGATTTCATCTAACGGAATAGTGAGATCTTCTTTAGCAAAACATTTCTTCAAATTCGAGACGTGGAAAGTGTTATGTACAGCCGCGAGTTGTTGAGGTAACTCAAGTCGGTAAGCTACTGGTCCGACACGATCAATAATCTTGAATGGTCCAATATACCTTGGATTTAATTTCCCTCGTTTACCAAATCGAACAACGCCTTTCCAAGGTGAAACTTTAAGCATGACCATCTCTCCAATTTCAAATTCTATATCTTTTCTTTTAATGTCAGCGTAGCTCTTTTGTCGACTTTGGGCGGTTTTCAACCGTTGTTGAATTTGGATGATCTTCTCGGTAGTTTCTTGTATAATCTCCGGACCCGTAATCTGTCTATCCCCCACCTCACTCCAACAAATCGGAGACCTGCACTTTCTACCATAAAGTGCTTCAAACGGCGCCATCTCAATGCTTGAATGGTAGCTGTTGTTGTAGGAAAATTCTGCTAACGGTAGATGTCGATCCCAACTGTTTCCAAAATCAATAACACATGCTCGTAGCATGTCTTCAAGCGTTTGTATCGTCCATTCGCTCTGCCCATCAGTTTGTGGATGATAGGCAGTACTCATGTCTAGACGAGTTCCTAATGCTTGCTGTAATGTCTGCCAGAATCTTGAAATAAATCTGCCATCCCTATCAGAGATAATAGAGATTGGTATTCCATGTCTGGAGATGACTTCCTTCAAATACAGTCGTGCTAACTTCTCCATCTTGTCATCTTCTCTTATTGGTAGGAAGTGTGCTGATTTGGTGAGACGATCAACTATTACCCAAATAGTATCAAAACCACTTGCAGTCCTTGGCAATTTAGTGATGAAATCCATGGTAATGTTTTCCCATTTCCATTCCGGGATTTCGGGTTGTTGAAGTAGACCTGATGGTTTCTGATGCTCAGCTTTGACCTTAGAACACGTCAAACATTCTCCTACGTATTTAGCAACATCGGCTTTCATACCCGGCCACCAAAAATGTTTCTTGAGATCCTTGTACATCTTCCCCGTTCCAGGATGTATTGAGTATCTGGTTTTATGAGCTTCTCTAAGTACCATTTCTCTCATATCTCCAAATTTTGGTACCCAAATCCTTTCAGCCCTATACCGGGTTCCGTCTTCCCGAATATTAAGATGCTTCTCCGATCCTTTGGGTATTTCATCCTTTAAATTTCCCTCTTTTAAAACTCCTTGTTGCGCCTCCTTTATTTGAGTAGTAATGTTATTATGAATCATTATATTCATAGATTTTACTCGAATGGGTTCTCTATCCTTCCTGCTCAAGGCATCGGCTACCACATTTGCCTTCCCCGGGTGGTAACGAATCTCAAAATCGTAATCATTCAATAATTCAATCCACCTACGCTGCCTCATATTCAGTTGTTTCTGATTAAATATGTGTTGAAGACTTTTTGTGGTCGGTATATATAATACTTTTGACCCCATATAAGTAGTGCCTCCAAGTCTTTAATGCAAAAACAACCGCGCCTAATTCCAAATCATGCGTCGTATAATTTTGTTCGTGAATCTTCAATTGTCTAGACGCATAAGCAATCACCTTCGTTCGTTGCATTAATACACAACCGAGACCTTGCTTTGATGCGTCACAATAAATCACAAAATCATCATTCCCTTCAGGCAATGACAATATAGGTGCCGTAGTTAGCTTTTTCTTCAATAACTGAAACGCTTTCTCTTGTTCATCATTCCATTCAAATTTCTTCCCTTTATGCGTTAATGCAGTCAAGGGTTTTGCTATTCTGGAAAAGTCTTGGATGAACCTTCTGTAGTAACCAGCTAGTCCTAAAAACTGGCGTATGTGTTTCGGAGTTTTCGGGGTTTCCCACTTTTCAACAGTTTCTATCTTTGCCGGATCCACCTTAATACCTTCTTTGTTCACTATGTGACCGAGGAATTGAACTTCTTCCAACCAAAATGCACACTTTGAAAACTTAGCGTACAATTCTTCCTTCCTCAATACTTCTAACACCTTTCTCAAATGTTCACCGTGTTCTTGGTCATTCTTTGAGTAAATAAGTATGTCATCAATGAAAACAATGACAAACTTGTCAAGGTATGGTCCACACACTCGGTTCATAAGGTCCATGAACACAGCTGGTGCATTAGTTAAACCAAACGGCATGACCATAAACTCGTAATGACCGTAACGTGTTCTGAAAGCAGTCTTTGGAATATCATCTTCTTTCACCCGCATTTGATGATACCCGGAACGTAAGTCAATCTTTGAATAAACAGACGAGCCTTGTAGTTGATCAAATAAGTCATCGATTCTCGGTAGTGGGTAGCGGTTCTTGATGGTAAGTTTGTTCAACTCTCGGTAGTCGATACACAACCTGAATGTACCATCTTTCTTCTTGACAAACAAAACAGGAGCTCCCCACGGTGATGTGCTTGGTCGAATGAAACCACGCTCTAAAAGTTCTTGTAATTGGCTTTGCAGTTCTTTCATCTCGCTGGGTGCGAGTCTGTAAGGAGCACGAGCTATTGGTGCAGCTCCTGGTACAAGATCTATTTGAAATTCAACGGATCGATGTGGGGGTAATCCCGGTAATTCTTTCGGAAATACATCGGGAAATTCTTTTGCAATGGGAACATCATTGATGCTCTTTTCTTCAGTTTGTACTTTCTCGACGTGTGCTAGAACAGCATAGCAACCTTTTCTTATTAGTTTTTGTGCCTTCAAATTACTAATAAGATGTAGCTTCGTGTTGCCCTTTTCTCCGTACACCATTAAGGGTTTTCCTTTTTCTCGTATAATGCGAATTGCATTTTTGTAACAAACGATCTCCGCTTTCACTTCTTTCAACCAGTCCATACCGATTATCACATCAAAACTCCCTAACTCTACTGGTATCAAATCAATCTTAAATGTTTCGCTAACCAGTTTAATTTCTCGATTCCGACATATATTATCTGCTGAAATTAATTTACCATTTGCTAATTCGAGTAAAAATTTACTATCCAAAGGCGTCAATGGACAACTTAATTTAGCACAAAAATCTCTACTCATATAGCTTCTATCCGCACCCGAATCAAATAAAACGTAAGCAGATTTATTGTCAATAAGAAACGTACCCGTAACAAGCTCCGGGTCTTCCTGTGCCTCTACCGCATTAATATTGAAAACTCTTCCACGGCCTTGTCCATTCGTGTTCTCCTGGTTCGGGCAATTTCTAATAATGTGGCCTGGTTTTCCACATTTATAACAAACTACATTGGCATAACTTCCTCCGACACTACTTGCTCCGCCATTACTCGTTCCGACACCATTTGTTCCTTTCGTTCTATTAACCCCTGGTCCGTAGACCTCACACTTCGCCGCGCTATGACCATTTCTTTTACACTTGTTGCAAAATTTGGTGCAGAACCCCGAGTGATTCTTTTCACACCTTTGGCATAGTTGCTTCTGATTGTTGTTGTTGTTGCGGTTATTATTGTTGTTGGGATGATTGTTGTAGTTGCTGTTGTTGTTGTTGTTGTTGTTGTTGTTGTTGGGCCGTTTGTTGTAGTTGCGATTGATGTTGCGATTGTTGGGATAATTGTTGCGATTATTGTTGTAATTGTTGTTGTTGTTGTATTGGTGATTCTTATCACCGTTTTCCTCCCACTTTCTTTTGACTTGCTTCACATTGGCCTCTTCAGCAGTCTGTTCTTTAATTCTTTCTTCAATCTGGTTCACTAGTTTGTGAGCCATTCTACATGCCTGTTGTATGGAGGCGGGCTCGTGTGAACTTATATCTTCTTGGATTCTTTCCGGTAATCCTTTCACAAACGCGTCGATCTTCTCTTCCTCATCTTCGAATGCTCCCGGACACAATAGGCACAATTCTGTGAATCGTCTTTCGTACGTGGTAATATCAAATCCTTGGGTTCGTAACCCTCTAAGTTCTGTCTTGAGCTTATTGACCTCGGTTCTGGGACGGTACTTCTCGTTCATCAAGTGCTTGAATGCTGACCACGGTAGTGCGTACGCATCATCTTGTCCCACTTGCTCTAGATAGGTATTCCACCATGTTAACGCAGAACCTGTGAAGGTATGCGTAGCGTACTTCACTTTGTCCTCTTCAGTACACTTACTTATGGCAAACACCGATTCAACCTTCTCGGTCCACCGTTTCAATCCGATCGGTCCTTCGGTTCCATCAAATTCCAAAGGTTTGCAGGCAGTGAATTCTTTGTAGGTGCATCCTACACGATTTCCTGTACTGCTAGATCCAAGGTTATTGTTGGTATGTAGCGCAGCCTGTACTGCGGCTATGTTTGAAGCTAGAAAAGTACGGAATTCCTCTTCATTCATATTCACGGTGTGTCGAGTAGTTGGTGCCATTTCCTTCAAAATAGTTAAATGGAACAAGTTAATCATACAGAATATTAAGAGTAGTTAATAGTATTTCGTAGCATAATATGAACTCATTTATAAAAGCTTTTTCTTCATATTAGCGTTTTATAAGTTTAAATTCGGGTAGTACCTACCCGTTAAGTTCATACTTAGTAGCTAATATACAATTCAACTACTACAATTCTATATGAAAAACTGATTATAATAATATTTCGCGTTCAAACTTTTATACAATATTTTACAAACTTACAATTCCGCTTATTTTACATAAAGCATGAAATATAGCACACAATAACTTTGATACAAGATAGTTGTGAAGACAATTCTAGCTAGTACACAAGTCGTTCAGCAAAGGCAATAAAGACACGTAATTCATACATCCAGAAACAAGTCATGCATTCTGGTTTTACTAGGACTACTTCCCATCCTTGGTCTTGTGCAACATAACCGTTATGGCCGTTGATAAGACAGCGTGTTGTAACGTCATCAAAGGGACGAGGGTTACGTAATGTCCAACAGTCCCGTAATAATCTAAAAACCTCATTTCTTACCCCAATTACCGACTCCGTCACTTGTGGAAACGTTTTGTTTAATAGTTGTAGCCCGATGTTCTTGTTCTCACTTTGGTGAGAAGCGAACATTACTAATCCGTAAGCATAACATGCTTCTTTATGTTGCATGTTAGCCGCTTTTTCTAAATCACGAAGTCCAATATTCGGATATATTGAGTCAAAATAATTTCTTAACCCGTTGCGTAAAATAGCATTTGGGTTCCCCGCAATATATGCGTCAAAGTAAACACATCGTAACTTATGGGTTTCCCAATGTGATATCCCCCATCTTTCAAACGAAAGTCTCTTATAAACCAAGACATTCTTGGAACGTTCTTCGAATGTCTTACAAACTGATCTCGCCTTAAATAGTTGTGCCGAAGAATTCTGGCCGACTCTAGACAAGATTTCATCAATCATGTCTCCGGGTAGGTCTCTTAAAATATTGGGTTGTCTATCCATTTTGTGTTTTTAAACTGTAAAATAGACAAGAGTTAGATTCATAAAAAAAATACTTATTAATACAAGCAATTTTTTACATATATCATAAAGCATAAGAACACTATATTCCATATATTACACCACACGAATACAACTATCTTATTCCGACTCGCTCGTTTCTTCTTCTTCGGTTTTGGTTCGTTTTGCCAAGTTTCTAGGGATATATGATGTTCCCCTAATACGAGCCGTCGTTGTCCACATTGGTTTAGAAAAACCTGGTGGTTTAGAGGTTCCCGGGTCATTGTTACAACTTAAGGACTTCGGGGGTTGACGATACATATAAAGTTCATCGGGGTTGGAATTAGATTTCTCTATTTTTATGCCCTTTCCCTTATTATTTTCTTTTGCCTTTTTAAATTCAGTTGGGGTAATTTCTATAACATCATCGGAATTCTCGTCGGAATCCGATTCATCGGAGAATTGGTAATCCTCCCAATATTTTGCTTCCTTGGCGGAAACACCATTGACCATAATTAACTTTGGTCGGTTGGTTGAGGATTTTCTTTTACTTAACCGTTTTATTATTTCCCCCACCGGTTCTATTTCTTCATCCGGTTCCGATTCTTCTTCCGGTTCCGATTCTTCTTCCGGTTCCGACTCTTCTTCCGGTTCCTCTTCGGGAACTTGTGAATCAGTCCACAAATCATTCCAATTTACATTTGACTCTTCATTATTATTAGGTGAGTCAATGGGACTTGTTCTAGAGGTAGACATCTATCACATAATATCAAACACGTTAAGAGATTAATATATCACATAATACTCATATGTTAAAAATATATAGTTTCCAACAAAAATGTTAAGCAATCATTTTTAAAGAAAACACGGTCGAAGTCCAGACTCACTAATGCATCCTAACAAACTCGATAAGACACACTAATGCAAATTTTCTGGTTCTCTAAGACCAACGCTCTGATACCAACTGAAATGTCCCGTTCTTATTGATTAAAAACGTTCCATATTAATTGATTTCGTTGCGAGGTTTTGACCTCTATATGAGACGTTTTTCAAAGACTGCATTCATTTTTAAACAAACCATAACCTTTATTTCATCAATAAAGGTTTAAAAAGCTTTACGTAGATTATCAAATAATGATAATCTAAAATATCCTGTTTACACACGACCATTACATAATGGTTTACAATACAAATATGTTACAACAAAATAAGTTTCTTGAATGCAGTTTTTACACAATATCATACAAGCATGGACTCCAAATCTTGTCCTTATTTAAGTATGCGACAGCGGAAGCTCTTAATAATCACCTGAGAATAAACATGCTTAAAACGTCAACAAAAATGTTGGTGAGTTATAGGTTTAACCTATATATATCAAATCGAAACAATAGACCACAAGATTTCATATTTCAATACACATCCCATACATAGAGATAAAAATCATTCATATGGTGAACACCTGGTAACCGACAATAACAAGATGCATATATAAGAATATCCCCATCATTCCGGGACACCCTTCGGATATGATATAAATTTCGAAGTACTAAAGCATCCGGTACTTTGGATGGGGTTTGTTAGGCCCAATAGATCTATCTTTAGGATTCGCGTCAATTAGGGTGTCTGTTCCCTAATTCTTAGATTACCAGACTTAATAAAAAGGGGCATATTCGATTTCGATAATTCAACCATAGAATGTAGTTTCACGTACTTGTGTCTATTTTGTAAATCATTTATAAAACCTGCATGTATTCTCATCCCAAAAATATTAGATTTTAAAAGTGGGACTATAACTCACTTTCACAGATTTTTACTTCGTCGGGAAGTAAGACTTGGCCACTGGTTGATTCACGAACCTATAACAATATATACATATATATCAAAGTATGTTCAAAATATATTTACAACACTTTTAATATATTTTGATGTTTTAAGTTTATTAAGTCAGCTGTCCTCGTTAGTAACCTACAACTAGTTGTCCACAGTTAGATGTACAGAAATAAATCGATAAATATTATCTTGAATCAATCCACGACCCAGTGTATACGTATCTCAGTATTGATCACAACTCAAACTATATATATTTTGGAATCAACCTCAACCCTGTATAGCTAACTCCAACATTCACATATAGAGTGTCTATGGTTGTTCCGAAATATATATAGATGTGTCGACATGATAGGTCGAAACATTGTATACGTGTCTATGGTATCTCAAGATTACATAATATATAATACAAGTTGATTAAGTTATGGTTGGAATAGATTTGTTACCAATTTTCACGTAGCTAAAATGAGAAAAATTATCCAATCTTGTTTTACCCATAACTTCTTCATTTTAAATCCGTTTTGAGTGAATCAAATTGCTATGGTTTCATATTGAACTCTATTTTATGAATCTAAACCAAAAAAGTA
The DNA here is from genome assembly GCF_046630445.1 of Rutidosis leptorrhynchoides. Taxonomy (NCBI): domain Eukaryota; kingdom Viridiplantae; phylum Streptophyta; class Magnoliopsida; order Asterales; family Asteraceae; genus Rutidosis; species Rutidosis leptorrhynchoides. Next base: position 211,040,349 of record NC_092340.1, read on the forward strand.
TAGGTTTCTAGTCGGAAAAATAAGTTACAAGTCGTTTTTGTAAAGGTAGTCATTTCAGTCGAAAGAACGACGTCTAGATGACCATTTTAGAAAACATACTTCCACTTTGAGTTTAACCATAATTTTTGGATATAGTTTCATGTTCATAATAAAAATCATTTTCTCAGAATAACAACTTTTAAATCAAAGTTTATCATAGTTTTTAATTAACTAACCCAAAACAGCCCGCGGTGTTACTACGACGGCGTAAATCCGGTTTTACGGTGTTTTTCGTGTTTCCAGGTTTTAAATCATTAAGTTAGCATATCATATAGATATAGAACATGTGTTTAGTTGATTTTAAAAGTCAATTTAGAAGGATTAACTTTTGTTTGCGAACAAGTTTAGAATTAACTAAACTATGTTCTAGTGATTACAAGTTTAAACCTTCGAATAAGATAGCTTTATATGTATGAATCGAATGATGTTATGAACATCATTACTACCTTAAGTTCCTTGGATGAACCTACTGGAAAATAGAAGAATGGATCTAGCTTCAATGGATCCTTGGATGGCTCAAAGTTCTTGAAGCAAAATCATGACACGAAAACAAGTTCAAGTAAGATCATCACTTGAAATAAGATTGTTATAGTTATAGAAATTGAACCAAAGTTTGAATATGATTTTTACCTTGTATTAGAATGATAACCTACTGTAAGAAACAAAGATTTCTTGAGGTTGGATGATCACCTTACAAGATTGGAAGTGAGCTAGCAAACTTGAAAGTATTCTTGATTTTATGAAACTAGAACTTTTGGAATTTATGAAGAACACTTAGAACTTGAAGATAGAACTTGAGAGAGTTCAATTAGATGAAGAAAATTGAAGAATGAAAGTGTTTGTAGGTGTTTTTGGTCGTTGGTGTATGGATTAGATATAAAGGATATGTAATTTTGTTTTCATGTAAATAAGTCATGAATGATTACTCATATTTTTGTAATCTTATGAGATATTTCATGCTAGTTGCCAAATGATGGTTCCCACATGTGTTAGGTGACTCACATGGGCTGCTAAGAGCTGATCATTGGAGTGTATATACCAATAGTACATACATCTAAAAGCTGTGTATTGTACGAGTACGAATACGGGTGCATACGAGTAGAATTGTTGATGAAACTGAACGAGAATGTAATTGTAAGCATTTTTGTTAAGTAGAAGTATTTTGATAAGTGTATTGAAGTCTTTCAAAAGTGTATAAATACATATTAAAACACTACATGTATATACATTTTAACTGAGTCGTTAAGTCATCGTTAGTCGTTACATGTAAGTGTTGTTTTGAAACCTTTAGGTTAACGATCTTGTTAAATGTTGTTAACCCAATGTTTATAATATCAAAAGAGATTTTAAATTATTATATTATCATGATATTATGATGTACGAATATCTCTTAATATGATATATATACATTAAATGTCGTTACAACGATAAACGTTACATATATGTCTCGTTTCAAAATCATTAAGTTAGTAGTCTTGTTTTTACATATGTAGTTCATTGTTAATATAATTAATGATATGTTTACTTATCATAATATCATGTTAACTATATATATAACCATATATATGTCATCATATAGTTTTTTTTTACAAGTTTTAACGTTCGTGAATCACCGGTCAACTTGGGTGGTCAATTGTCTATATGAAACCTATTTCAATTAATCAAGTCTTAACAAGTTTGATTGCTTAACATGTTGGAAACATTTAATTATGTAAACATCAATCTCAATTAATGTATATAAACATGGAAAAGTTCGGGTCACTACAGTAATGATGTTCATAACATCATTCTATTCATATATATAAAACTATCTTATTCGAAGGTTTAAACTCGTAATCACTAGAACATAGTTTAGTTAATTCTAAACTTGTTCGCAAACAAAAGTTAATCCTTCTAACTTGACTTTTAAAATTAACTAAACACATGTTCTATATCTATATGATATGCTAACTTAATGATTTAAAACCTGGAAACACGAAAAATACCGTAAAACCGGATTTACGCCGTCGTAGTAACACCGCGGGCTGTTTTGGGTTAGTTAATTAAAAACTATGATAAACTTTGATTTAAAAGTTGTTATTCTGAGAAAATGATTTTTATTATGAACATGAAACTATATCCAAAAATTATGGTTAAACTCAAAGTGGAAGTATGTTTTCTAAAATGGTCATCTAGACGTCATTCTTTCGACTGAAATGACTACCTTTACAAAAACGACTTGTAACTTATTTTTCCGACTATAAACCTATACTTTTTCTGTTTAGATTCACAAAATAGAGTTCAATATGAAACCATAGCAATTTGATTCACTCAAAACGGATTTAAAATGAAGAAGTTATGGGTAAAACAAGATTGGATAATTTTTCTCATTTTAGCTACGTGAAAATTGGTAACAAATCTATTCCAACCATAACTTAATCAACTTGTATTGTATATTATGTAATCTTGAGATACCATAGACACGTATACAATGATTCGACCTATCATGTCGACACATCTATATATATTTCGGAACAACCATAGACACTCTATATGTGAATGTTGGAGTTAGCTATACAGGGTTGAGGTTGATTCCAAAATATATATAGTTTGAGTTGTGATCAATACTGAGATACGTATACACTGGGTCGTGGATTGATTCAAGATAATATTTATCGATTTATTTCTGTACATCTAACTGTGGACAACTAGTTGTAGGTTACTAACGAGGACAGCTGACTTAATAAACTTAAAACATCAAAATATATTAAAAGTGTTGTAAATATAGTTTGAACATACTTTAATATATATGTATATATTGTTATAGGTTCGTGAATCAACAGTGGCCAAGCCTTACTTCTCGACGAAGTAAAAATCTGTGAAAGTGAGTTATAGTCCCACTTTTAAAATCTAATATTTTTGGGATGAGAATACATGCAGGTTTTATAAATGATTTACAAAATAGACACAAGTACGTGAAACTACATTCTATGGTTGAATTATCAAAATCGAATATGCCCCTTTTTATTAAGTCTGGTAATCTAAGAATTAGGGAACAGACACCCTAATTGACGCGAATCCTAAAGATAGATCTATTGGGCCTAACAAACCCCATCCAAAGTACCGGATGCTTTAGTACTTCGAAATTTATATCATATCCGAAGGGTGTCCCGGAATGATGGGGATATTCTTATATATGCATCTTGTTAATGTCGGTTACCAGGTGTTCACCATATGAATGATTTTTATCTCTATGTATGGGATGTGTATTGAAATATGAAATCTTGTGGTCTATTATTATGATTTGATATATATAGGTTAAACCTATAACTCACCAACATTTTTGTTGACGTTTTAAGCATGTTTATTCTCAGGTGATTATTAAGAGCTTCCGCTGTCGCATACTTAAATAAGGACGAGATTTGGAGTCCATGCTTGTATGATATTGTGTAAAAACTGCATTCAGGAAACTTATTTTATTGTAACATATTTGTATTGTAAACCATTATGTAATGGTCGTGTGTAAACAGGATATTTTAGATTATCATTATTTGATAATCTACGTAAAGTTTTTTTAAACCTTTATTGATGAAATAAAGGTTATGGTTTGTTTTAAAATGAATGCAGTCTTTGAAAAACGTCTCATATAGAGGTCAAAACCTCGCAACGAAATCAATTAATATGGAACGTTTTTAATCAATAATGTGATGACCCGGGAATTTTCGACCAAATTTAAACATAATCTTATATGATTCGACTCGATAAGCAAAGTCTATTAAACCGAGTCTCATTATGTTTGAACTATTTCATGATAACATTTGACCTTTAACTATTTCCGACGATTCACGAACCTTTAATTGTAACTAAGAATGTAAATATAAATAATTATATATAAAACTAATTATATTAGTATTAATGAACTATTAAGTAATTTTGTTATTATAAAAGATAACATTTAATAACTAAAGATTTTCATTTTGAATATATATAGTATATTGTATATAAATGATTCAAACATATTTTACCAACGTTATCAAAATATTAAATGTACAATGTTATACTTTGTAGTTAATTGTTTAATATACATAATTAATCATCTACTCAACATTTAAAACATGATTTTATATATATGGTAGTATACATATATACATAAATATAACTATATATATATATATATGATTTTATACATAATTATTATATTATGTATATGTAGAAATTTATAATATATCTATGATGAAATAATGTACTATTTTAATAAATATATATAATACTTACATATATAAAACATTTATATTTTTCATAATTACATACATAAGTATAATATAATTAGTATGTAAATAAATATTATAATATATTTATATTAAAATGCATAAATATATAATATTCAGTATATGTTACAATACATATTACATAATTATTAAATATTACATAATAATAGATGATATTAATAAATTAAATTTAAATACAAATATAGTTGTTGTAGTAATGTTATTTGTATCGTCAAATATCAATATTTGTATTCATAATATCACTTTATATCATATAAAGATGAAATTGGATGTATAAATTAGATTATTATTACTAATATTATTATTATCGATAAAATATTAATATTATCATAATTAGTATGGTATTATTATTATTATTATCATTTTTACAATTATTATTATCATTAATATTATATTATATTTATCATTATTATTAATTTTATTAATATTATTAGATATTAATAGTATTGTTATTATATATTATTATTATTAATAAAAAAAAAACAGTAGGGATCTATATTATACGCTTGACCTCTGTATCCTTTATCTCTATTATTATTATTTTTTTTATTTCTTTCCTGCTCCCAACTCGTGAACCTGTGTTGACATTTTCTCCATTTTTTATCAACCGATCTCTATTATTACAACATGATTATGTATAATTGCAAATCAAATAAAAAGGAAATCCAATAGGATTAAAGAGCACAGCGATATTTTTTTTTCTTCTTCTCTGCACGCTCCAATTTTTTTTTCTCTTAATTCAATTTCGAATAAAGTTTCAAAATCTAAAAATGCAGAAAGGTTAGAAATCTTTCTTTGAATCTATCTGCAAAATCTCAACTCTCAAATCTTTATATCGATCTTGAATTTTGAAGTCAAAGTTTAGTTTAAAAAAAGTCAACAATTGTTCTTGAGACAAATTCGCGTTCGTGTATATGTTTCTGATCAAATTGACGATTCCAGTAGTTTTTATACATGTTTAGAAAACTATTTCGTGTTAAAAATATTATCTATAATGTTATCTATTACGAAATCAATTTTTTTTTGTTTTGTTCCAAGAACCGACGCTGCAGTAGGCCTTTAGTGTTTTTTTTTTATTTTAGAACCCAAATTATTTTTTTTTTCTGTAATGTTTTGAAGCTTTAAAGGGAACCCCGATTTTTTTTTTTTTTTTTTTTGGTTATTGATGTTTTGTTGAATCCATGAGACTTGTGGAGAAGAAGAGGAATAGAAGAAAAACAGTTTATATATAAAATTTAAATTCGATATTAGTACAGAGAATCAGAATTGGTGGGATGGTCGAGAGTGTTTGCGTGTGAGCATGTGGTCACGAGATCGAGTCCAGAGGACGGTAGTTTCTTTTTTTTTTGAAACTCTTTTCATGTGAGGTAGTTTTCTTTTCTAATTTTATTATTGTTATTATATATTAATTATTATTAGTATTATTATTATTATTGTGATTGTTTTGATTGTTATTGTTATTATTAGTATCATACTTGTTATCATATTTGAAGGTATTATAGACATTACTATTATTATTATGATAGGTATTAATAATATTATTATTAGTAATAAACTTATCATTTTAGTATTTTATCATCATTAGGATTATGATTATGATTATCATTATTATTATTATGAAGGAAATAAAAATATATTATTATCATCAATATTAGAATTTGTACCGGTTTATAAATAATAGTATCATCAGTACATTTACAATTAATAATATCATATTTATCAGTATCATCATTAATATTTACTAGTATTATTATGATTATCATTTATCATTTTATAAATATTAGAACCCTTATTATTAACATAAGTATGGTATTAGTATTAATATTATTTTAGAGTTATTATTATTAGTATCATTAACAGTTATCATTTTCATTTTTTTTGCTATTAGTATTATCATTATTAATAAAATTATTATTATTATTAGTAAATCATTATTATCTAAATTATTATTTTAACAAATAAATCTTTTGTACACTATATATATACTTATGGTATATACTAGGATTGTATTAATAATTCACATAACAAACTAATAAAATTTCATAAATACAATACTAACCACAAATATATGTATATAAATATATTAATGTCACTATTTATATAAACGTAAATCATTATAGATATATATACATAAAATCGATATATATATAAAATATAACTTAAAATATAATATAAGTATATGTTTTAAAATAAAGGTTAGAATAAATTCTACAAAACTATAATATATAAATAATACATATTAATAAATGAAATTTTGTAACTTACATTATATGTATTAATATATACACAATTGATATAGGTTCGTGAATCCGAGGCCAACCCTGCATTGTTCAATGACGTCATATGTATTTTTACTACAAAATACAGTATCGTGAGTTTCATTTGCCTTTTTACCCTTTATATTTTTGGGCTGAGAATACATGCGCAACTTTTATAACTGTTTTACGAAATTGACACAAGTACGTGAAACTACATTTTATGGTTGGATTATCGAAGTCGAATATGCCCCTTTTTATTAAGTCTGGTAATCTAAGAATTAGGGAACAGACACCCTAATTGACGCGAATCCTAAAGTTAGATCTATCGGGCCCAACAAGCCCCATCCAAAGTACCGGATGTTTTAGTACTTCGAAATTTATATCATGTCCGAAGGAGGATCCCGGAATGATGGGGATATTCTTATATATGCATATTGTTAATGTCGGTTACCAGGTGTTCAATACATATGAATGATATTTTTGTCTCTATGCATGGGACGTATGTTTATGAGAAATGGAAATCTGAAATCTTGTGGTCTATTAAAATGATGGAAACGATTGTTTAAGTTAAACTAATGAACTCACCAACCTTTTGGTTGACACTTTAAAGCATGTTTATTCTCAGGTACGAAAGAAATCTTCCGCTATGTATTTGCTCATTTTATAGATATTACTTGGAGTCATTCATGGCATATTTCAAAAGACGTTGCATTCGAGTCGTCGAGTTCATCAAGATTATTATCAAGTCAATTATAGTTGGATATATTATGAAATGGTATGCATGCCTGTCAACTTTCGATGTAATGAAAGTTTGTCTTTTCAAAAACGAATGCAATGTTTGTAAAATGTATCATATAGAGGTCAAGTACCTCGTGATGTAATCAACTGTTGTGAATCGTTTATAATCGATATGGACTTCGTCCGGATGGATTAGGACAGGTCTTCACAGTTGGTATCAGAGCGGTGGTCTTAGCGAACCAGGTCTTGCATTAGTGAGTCTAACTGATAGTCGTTAGAATGCATTAATGAGTCTGGACTTCGACCGTGTTTGCATGTCAAAAGTTTTGCTTATCATTTAGTGCCGAAAAATTATTTGCTTATCATCCTTAAAGTCTAAGACACGTCTTACTGCCTTTATTGCATAGACAGTGTATAGTTAAATTCATATCTTAGCGTATCTGTTATTGTTACCTTTGCCTGACAGCTTCCGTAGATTCCTCCGTAGCTTATGGGATTTTAGTATTATATATGCATATGTAAATTATGTATTGCAGGGTACTAATCTACATCCTATAATCTATTTCTTATCGAAAATCCTTCATCTGATCGTACGAGATGAATCCCTCAACCAGATCGAGTCCATCAGATTTCGATAGCTATTTCGATAGTTATTCCGACAGCTATTTCGATATGGATTTCCACTCGAGCTCCGAAAGCAGAGTAACCGGAATGAATCGATCAATTAGCCATCATCTATTCTGAATGAATTGGAGATGGGTTCGTAGTCGACTTAATCAATGGAAACGCGAAGAAGGCGATCATTTCCACTAACCAAATTCACCTCTTGACAATGAACCTAAAACGTTTACCGGCGAACCTGTTCGAGACACCATTTTCTCTCTCATTTCCAAAGTATCTCATCACGATCATATACTATCTCAGATTCTAAACCTCATTCATCCGCTCGTCCGAACCGACAATCATCCCGGTGTAATAGAAGAAGTTAACGAACTTCGCGCATAAGTTGTAGTCTTGGAAAATATGGTGCAAAACGTACCAGCTTCATCCAAATCACCGGCACCAACAGTACCACCAACAACCCAAATTTCAATATCACATGCCTCAACATCTCAATCTATACCTCGAGTATAATCATCATTCTACATGACATTCTACATCAGTTATCTTCGTTCGACATGGTGATTATGTAATCTCTAATGTTTTAGAGATTATTTATTCTAGTTCCAACTGAAAACTAAATGAGTTTAATATCATGTTAACTCATTAAATTCATGATTACATCTGAAGAAAATATATATGTATATATGTTTTCATAAAGATTGTAATTAAAAATTCTTTTGTACAAACTGTTAATAATAAAAATATTTTAACGGGTAGGTAATACCCGAGGAATATTTAAATTTCACATTAATAAGTTACACTGTATATTCTTCGAATCTGATTCAACAGTTATTCACTATCCTATTTACAACCATCGGGATACTTATCCGTTCACCAAAGAATAACTATTTTCATTCAAATTCAATTTCATATTTGAATTTTGACCTATCAGAATCCAACAAGTGGCATAATGAAGAAATAATGGACACAATAAAAATTGATTAGAAACAGACTAATTAACAATATTAAATTTTATTAAGAAACCACGCTAACAAAATCCTAGCTAACGGTTCCTAGCTAACTGTTAATTCCGTATTACATTTTATTTATCGCAATTTATTTATCGCAATTTATTTATCGCAATTTATTTTATCGCAATTTATATTCTCGCAATTTTATTTATTGTCATTTAATTTCTCTTATTTACTTTACGCACTTTATTTATCGTCATTTAATTTCTGTTATTTATTTTACGCACTTTAAATATCGGGACACGTATACAAGGTTTTGACATATCATATCGACACATCTATATATATTATTTGGAATCACCATAGACATTCTATATGCAGTAATGATCGAGTTCTCTATACAGGGTTGAGGTTGATTCTATAATAATATATATACTTTGAGTTGTGATCGAGTCTGAGACATGTACACGGGTCACGATACGTATTAATTAATTCAAATATTATATATTAAACTATATATGAATGATTGCACTGTCAACTGTGGACTATCGACTGTGGACTAATAACATTGGATAATTAAAATGAATTAAAATATTGAATATAACATATGAAACTAAACAATTCTTCAAGTTTGCCACTTGATTTCGTCTTAAACCTCATTTGTATCTTCACGATTACATTCTGCGTTCAAACCTTTCATGATTCTTGAAAACACCTCAATCGATAGGATGAATCAACCGCACTTCATCTACGGAAGGAAAGATTTATGCATATAGTTATGCACCTGAGAAACTCTCGGCAATTGAGTAAAAGTTCAACACGTAGCCGCGTCAGATCCTTTGGCATTTATTAACAAAAACAACTTTGCGATCCCTTTTCAAAATTAGCCAATTTTGTCACAGCTCCAACAAGTCAACTTCGACTTTTCGTACGAAACAACCTTATTATAACGTTTATATATACGCGTGCTCTTTTATTGTTACCAGGTAACCTTTCATATTCCATCATATTACCATCAGCGTTTAATCATCTAAAAACACAATTCTCCTGAAACCACCTCGGATTAATAACCGATGATTCAGATATCATAGCATTAAATGCAGAGGAAACAGAAAAATGGTAGATGGTCTAAACGGACAAAAGTTTGATGATAAAGAAAGGAGTGTTAGGAACGCTCGATAGAAAATTGGGTATTGAAAAACAGATTGAGTTACCCGTGAAGGAGACCAAGGACAAATACAAGGACCAAATCCTATATTCAAAGGATTCAGGTAATTCTAGATCCGTTGAAATCTTTAGAGAATATCTTGCTCCGAAGTCATGTTAAAATCTTGCGGAAAATCTTTCTCCATCAACCGTCGAACTTAGAAATTCCAAAATATCATCATCAATATCTTTGATATGTCTGAGGATATTTTCATAAATATTCTCGTCCGAAATTATATACCTCTTCGTGCTTCCTGTGTATCAATATATTGGAAACATTCAATAGAAAATATAGTACCGAAAAGCAGATTATGCGAAACTATGAAGAAAGCCGTGGATAAATCACAAAGAATAAGTTTGACTTCAAAGAATCCAAATAATTCAATGTCTGCTAAAGTCTATAGTGAATAACTTGCTCCTTACTCTAAACCCTTGCAGACAATAGTTTCTATCATCCTCTGATCTTAGATATTCTGAGATATTATCGTACCTTTCATTATAAATATCCTCCATATTTCTGGAGATATTTTTATAACTATTCTTATCTGAAATCATTAATCTTTTCGTGCTATCAGCATTACATCATATAGAAACTGTTAGTTTCTATATTCTGTAAATTTTCAAGCTTAAAATATGAATGTTATTGTAGTAATGATGGGAACTAATGCATGAGTTAGTATAATATAATGACACTTGATCAACGTGATTATATTACAGTAAGTCATGCTGAGTTTCTAAATGAAACGTGATGATTCACAGATCATAACGTCATCATGTGCCATGTTACATAACTCTTTCATCCTACTTAACTCCGTAACAAATCAAGAAAATGTATTCTTGATGGTTTTATCTTCCGTGATGTTGATAAATTTGAAAATCAAATCGTGCTATCACGTTCCTTCATGCTTAGAACATTATAATCATTCGAAACTCTATATCTATAAATTCTAGACCATTATTCGCTTGACTTGAAGTCGGGAAGAGAAAACAAATGCATAGAGCTTTGAAATATAAGGGATAATATAAAGTCCGATAACAACACATAAATTACAAACCGTGTATATCAATGTTTATCGCAACATAAAGACACGGGAGAATTAAAAACATTATAATCCCGAGGGCGAAGTAGAAGAAAGCAGATTCCTCTGGTGGAAGTTGGAAAAGGAGAATGATTGTTGCGATAGTAAGGATGAGGACAAGGATCAGAACTGGATTAATCATTTTCAGAATCTTTTGGATGTATGAACTAAGAAAGAAAGTATAAGAATGGTGAGAATAATGGAAAGGAAGAGCTTAATTTATACTGGAAATATCAGACGTAGTAATCGGGGCAGATCACCGTATTTAATTAAAGAGATCTTAATTTCCATAAATCCCGAAGAATCAGATTTTATAGATCTTCAAGATTTTCTTTAAATCCCTTAAATTCCGGAATTCAACCAAGGCAATGTCAAAAGTTAAGACGCGCCTTATTTTCTAAATTCAAACCTGACTACGTCAAAAGTTAAAAACAAATCTTTGTTTCTCATTTCATCCTTTTGTGAATAGCTTCATTCGCACTCTTCGAATAATCGAATTATTTTTATCCATATTACTCAATGATGATAAAACTCAAGTTATCAACTCATATTCGTCAGGAAAACATATTTATTGTTAGCTATGACGACCTCACTCAAATTTCGGGACGAAATTTCTTTAACGGGTAGGTACTGTGATGACCCGGGAATTTCCGACCAAATTTAAACATAATCTTATATGATTCGACTCGATAAGCAAAGTCTATTAAATCGAGTCTCATTATGTTTGAACTATTTCATGATAACATTTGACCTTTAACTATTTCCGACGATTCACGAACCTTTAATTGTAACTAAGAATGTAAATATAAATAATTATATATAAAACTAATTATATTAGTATTAATGAACTATTAAGTAATTTTGTTATTATAAAAGATAACATTTAATAACTAAAGATTTTCATTTTGAATATATATAGTATATTGTATATAAATGATTCAAACATATTTTACCAACGTTATCAAAATATTAAATGTACAATGTTATACTTTGTAGTTAATTGTTTAATATACATAATTAATCATCTACTCAACATTTAAAACATGATTTTATATATATGGTAGTATACATATATACATAAATATAACTATATATATATATATATGATTTTATACATAATTATTATATTATGTATATGTAGAAATTTATAATATATCTATGATGAAATAATGTACTATTTTAATAAATATATATAATACTTACATATATAAAACATTTATATTTTTCATAATTACATACATAAGTATAATATAATTAGTATGTAAATAAATATTATAATATATTTATATTAAAATGCATAAATATATAATATTCAGTATATGTTACAATACATATTATATAATTATTAAATATTACATAATAATAGATGATATTAATAAATTAAATTTAAATACAAATATAGTTGTTGTAGTAATGTTATTTGTATCGTCAAATATCAATATTTGTATTCATAATATCACTTTATATCATATAAAGATGAAATTGGATGTATAAATTAGATTATTATTACTAATATTATTATTATCGATAAAATATTAATATTATCATAATTAGTATGGTATTATTATTATTATTATTATCATTTTTACAATTATTATTATCATTAATATTATATTATATTTATCATTATTATTAATTTTATTAATATTATTAGATATTAATAGTATTGTTATTATATATTATTATTATTAATTAAAAAAAAACAGTAGGGATCTATATTATACGCTTGACCTCTGTATCCTTTATCTCTATTATTATTATTTTTTTTGTTTCTTTCCTGCTCCCAACTCGTGAACCTGTGTTGACATTTTCTCCATTTTTTATCAACCGATCTCTATTATTACAACATGATTATGTATAATTGCAAATCAAATAAAAAGGAAATCCAATGGGATTAAAGAGCACAGCGATATTTTTTTTTCTTCTTCTCTGCACGCTCCAATTTTTTTCTCTTAATTCAATTTCGAATAAAGTTTCAAAATCTAAAAATGCAGAAAGGTTAGAAATCTTTCTTTGAATCTATCTGCAAAATCTCAACTCTCAAATCTTTATATCGATCTTGAATTTTGAAGTCAAAGTTTAGTTTAAAAAAAGTCAACAATTGTTCTTGAGACAAATTCGCGTTCGTGTATATGTTTCTGATTAAATTGACGATTCCAGTAGTTTTTATACATGTTTAGAAAACTATTTCGTGTTATAAACATTATCTATAATGTTATCTATTACGAAATCAATTTTTTTTGTTTTGTTCCAAGAACCGACGCTGCAGTAGGCCTTTAGTGTTTTTTTTTATTTTAGAACCCAAATTATTTTTTTTCTGTAATGTTTTAAAGCTTTAAAGGGAACCCCGATTTTTTTTTTTTTTTTTTTTTTTGGTTATTGATGTTTTGTTGAATCCATGAGACTTGTGGAGAAGAAGAGGAATAGAAGAAAAACAGTTTATATATAAAATTTAAATTCGATATTAGTACAGAGAATCAGAATTGGTGGGATGGTCGAGAGTGTTTGCGTGTGAGCATGTGGTCACGAGATCGAGTCCAGAGGACGGTAGTTTCTTTTTTTTTTTGAAACTCTTTTCATGTGAGGTAGTTTTCTTTTCTAATTTTATTATTGTTATTATATATTAATTATTATTAGTATTATTATTATTATTGTGATTGTTTTGATTGTTATTGTTATTGTTATTATTAGTATCATACTTGTTATCATATTTGAAAGTATTATAGACATTACTATTATTATTATGATAGGTATTAATAATATTATTATTAGTAATAAACTTATCATTTTAGTATTTTATCATCATTAGGATTATGATTATGATTATCATTATTATTATTATGAAGGAAATAAAAATATATTATTATCATCAATATTAGAATTTGTACCGGTTTATAAATAATAGTATCATCAGTACATTTACAATTAATAATATCATATTTATCAGTATCATCATTAATATTTACTAGTATTATTATGATTATCATTTATCATTTTATAAATATTAGAACCCTTATTATTTAAATAAGTATGGTATTAGTATTAATATTATTTTAGAGTTATTATTATTAGTATCATTAACAGTTATCATTTTCATTTTTTTTGCTATTAGTATTATCATTATTAATAAAATTATTATTATTATTAGTAAATCATTATTATCTAAATTATTATTTTAACAAATAAATCTTTTGTACACTATATATATACTTATGGTATATACTAGGATTGTATTAATAATTCACATAACAAACTAATAAAATTTCATAAATACAATACTAACCACAAATATATGTATATAAATATATTAATGTCACTATTTATATAAACGTAAATCATTATAGATATATATACATAAAATCGATATATATATAAAATATAACTTAAAATATAATATAAGTATACGTTTTAAAATAAAGGTTAGAATAAATTCTACAAAACTATAATATATAAATAATACATATTAATAAATGAAATTTTGTAACTTACATTATACGTATTAATATATACACAATTGATATAGGTTCGTGAATCCGGGGCCAACCCTGCATTGTTCAATGACGTCATATGTATTTTTACTACAAAATACAGTATCGTGAGTTTCATTTGCCTTTTTACCCTTTATATTTTTGGGCTGAGAATACATGCGCAACTTTTATAACTGTTTTACGAAATTGACACAAGTACGTGAAACTACATTTTATGGTTGGATTATCGAAGTCGAATATGCCCCTTTTTATTAAGTCTGGTAATCTAAGAATTAGGGAACAGACACCCTAATTGACGCGAATCCTAAAGATAGATCTATCGGGCCCAACAAGCCCCATCCAAAGTACCGGATGTTTTAGTACTTCGAAATTTATATCATGTCCGAAGGAGGATCCCGGAATAATGGGGATATTCTTATATATGCATATTGTTAATGTCGGTTACCAGGTGTTCAATCCATATGAATGATATTTTTGTCTCTATGCATGGGACGTATGTTTATGAGAAATGGAAATCTGAAATCTTGTGGTCTATTAAAATGATGGAAACGATTGTTTAAGTTAAACTAATGAACTCACCAACCTTTTGGTTGACACTTTAAAGCATGTTTATTCTCAGGTACGAAAGAAATCTTCCGCTGTGTATTTGCTCATTTTATAGATATTACTTGGAGTCATTCATGGCATATTTCAAAAGACGTTGCATTCGAGTCGTCGAGTTCATCAAGATTATTATCAAGTCAATTATAGTTGGATATATTATGAAATGGTATGCATGCCTGTCAACTTTCAATGTAATGAAAGTTTGTCTTTTCAAAAACGAATGCAATGTTTGTAAAATGTATCATATAGAGGTCAAGTACCTCGCGATGTAATCAACTGTTGTGAATCGTTTATAATCGATATGGACTTCGTCCGGATGGATTAGGACGGGTCTTCACAAATAAGAACGGGACATTTCAGTTGGTATCCGAGCGTTGGTCTTAGAGAACCAGAATTTTGCATTTGTGTGTCTTATCGAGTTTGTTAGGATGCATTAGTGAGTCTGGACTTCGACCGTGTTTACTTGAAAAATGATTGCTTAACAAATTTTGTTGGAAACTATATATTTTTAACATGTGAATATTATGTGATATATTAATCTCTTAACGCGTTTGATATTATGTGATAGATGTCTACCTCTAGAACAAGTCCCATTGACTCACCTAATAATAATGAAGAGTCAAATGTAAATTGGAATGATTCGTGGACTGATTCACAAGTTCCCGAAGAGGAACCGGAAGAAGAGTCGGAACCAGAAGAAGAATCGGAACCGGAAGAAGAATCGGAACCGGATGAAGAAATAGAACCGGTGGGGGAAATAATAAAACGGTTAAGTAAAATGAAATCCTCAACCAACCGACCAAGGTTAATTATGGTCAATGGTGTTTCCGCTAAGGAAGCAAAATATTAGGAGGATTACCAATTCTCCGATGAATCGGATTCTGACGAGAATTCCGATGATGTTATAGAAATTACCCCAACTGAATTTAAAAGGCAAAAGAAAATAATAAGGGAAAGGGCATAAAAATAGAGAAATCTAATTCCAACCCCGATGAACTTTATATGTATCGTCAACCCCCGAAGTCCTTAAGTTGTAACAATGACCTGGGAACCTCTAAACCACCAGGTTTTTCTAAACCAATGTGGAAAACGACGGCTCGTATTAGGGGAACATCATATATCCCTAGAAACTTGGCAAAACGAACCAAAACCGAAGAAGAAGAAGAAACAAGCGAGTCGGAATAAGATAGTTGTATTCGTGTGGTGTAATATATGTAATATAGTGTGCTTATGCTTTATGATATATGTAAAAATTGCTTGTATTAATAAGTATTTTTTTTATGAATCTAACTCTTGTCTATTTTACAGTATAAAAACACAAAATGGATAGACAACCCAATATTTTAAGAGACCTACCCGGAGACATGATTGATGAAATCTTGTCTAGAGTCGGTCAGAATTCTTCGGCACAACTATTTAAGGCGAGATCAGTTTGTAAGACATTCGAAGAACGTTTCAAGAATGCCTTGGTTTATAAAAGTCTTTCGTTCGAAAGATGGGGGATATCACATTGGGAAATCCATAAGTTACGATGTGTTTACTTTGACGCATATATTGCGGGGAACCCAAATGCTATTTTATGCAATGGGTTAAGAAATTATTTTGACTCAATATATCCGAATATTGGACTTCGTGATTTAGAAAAAGCGGCTAACATGCAACATAAAGAAGCATGTTATGCTTACGGATTAGTAATGTTCGCTTCTCACCAAAGTGAGAACAAGAACATCGGGCTACAACTATTAAACAAAACGTTCCCACAAGTGACGGAGTCGGTAATTGGGGTAAGAAATGAGGTTTTTAGATTGTTACGGGACTGTTGGACATTACGTAACCCTCGTCCCTTTGACGACGTTACAACACGCTGTCTTATCAACGGCCATAACGGTTATGTTCCACAAGACCAAGGATGGGAAGTAGTCCTAGTAAAACCAGAATGCATGACTTGTTTCTGGACGTATGAATTACGTGTCTTTATTGCCTTTGCTGAACGACTTGTGTACTAGCTAGAATTATCTTCACAACCATCTTGTATCAAATTTATTGTGTGCTATATTTCATGCTATATGTAAAATAAGCGGTATTGTAAGTTTGTAAAATATTGTGTAAAAGTTTGAACGCGATATATTATTATAATCAGTTTTTCATATAGAATTGTAGTAGTTGAATTGTATATTAGCTACTAAGTATGAACTTAACGGGTAGGTACTACCCGAATTTAAACTTATAAAACGCTAATATGAAGAAAAAGCTTTTATAAATGAGTTCATATTATGCTACGAAATACTATTAACTACTCTTAATATTCTGTATGATTAACTTGTTCCATTTGATTATTTTGAAGGAAATGGCACCGACTACTCGACACACTGTGAATATGAATGAAGAGGAATTCCGTACTTTTCTAGCTTCAAACATATCCGCAGTACAGGCTGCGCTATATACCAACAATAACCTTGGATCTAGCAGTACAGGAAATCGTGTAGGATGCACCTACAAAGAATTCACTGCCTGCAAACCTTTGGAATTTGATGGAACCGAAGGACCGATCGGATTGAAACGGTGGACCGAGAAGGTCGAATCGTTGTTTGCAATAAGTAAGTGTACTGAAGAGGACAAAGTAAAGTACGCTACGCATACCTTCACAGGTTCTGCGTTAACATGGTGGAATACCTATCTAGAGCAAGTGGGACAAGACGATGCGTACGCACTACCGTGGTCAGCATTCAAGCACTTGATGAACGAGAAGTACCGTCCTAGAACCGAGATCAATAAGCTCAAGACAGAACATAGAGGGTTACGAACCCAAGGATTTGATATTACCACGTACGAAAGACGATTCACAGAATTGTGCCTATTGTGTCCGGGAGCATTCGAAGATGAGGAAGAGAAGATCGACGCGTTTGTGAAAGGATTACCGGAAAGAATCCAAGAAGATATAAGTTCACACGAGCCCGCCTCCATACAACAGGCATGTAGAATGGCTCACATGAAATGTCCCGTTCTTATTGATTAAAAACGTTCCATATTAATTGATTTCGTTGCGAGGTTTTGACCTCTATATGAGACGTTTTTCAAAGACTGCATTCATTTTTAAAACAAACCATAACCTTTATTTCATAAATAAAGGTTTAAAAAGCTTTACGTAGATTATCAAATAATGATAATCTAAAATATCCTGTTTACACACGACCATTACATAATGGTTTACAATACAAATATGTTACATCGAAATCAGTTTCTTGAATGCAGTTTTTACACAATATCATACAAACATGGACTCCAAATCTTGTCCTTATTTTAGTATGCAACAGCGGAAGCTCTTAATATTCACCTGAGAATAAACATGCTTTAAACGTCAACAAAAATGTTGGTGAGTTATAGGTTTAACCTATATATATCAAATCATAATAATAGACCACAAGATTTCATATTTCAATACACATCCCATACATAGAGATAAAAATCATTCATATGGTGAACACCTGGTAACCGACAATAACAAGATGCATATATAAGAATATCCCCATCATTCCGGGACACCCTTCGGATATGATATAAATTTCGAAGTACTAAAGCATCCGGTACTTTGGATGGGGTTTGTTAGGCCCAATAGATCTATCTTTAGGATTCGCGTCAATTAGGGTGTCTGTTCCCTAATTCTTAGATTACCAGACTTAATAAAAAGGGGCATATTCGATTTCGATAATTCAACCATAGAATGTAGTTTCACGTACTTGTGTCTATTTTGTAAATCATTTATAAAACCTGCATGTATTCTCATCCCAAAAATATTAGATTTTAAAAGTGGGACTATAACTCACTTTCACAGATTTTTACTTCGTCGGGAAGTAAGACTTGGCCACTGGTTGATTCACGAACCTATAACAATATATACATATATATCAAAGTATGTTCAAAATATATTTACAACACTTTTAATATATTTTGATGTTTTAAGTTTATTAAGTCAGCTGTCCTCGTTAGTAACCTACAACTAGTTGTCCACAGTTAGATGTACAGAAATAAATCGATAAATATTATCTTGAATCAATCCACGACCCAGTGTATACGTATCTCAGTATTGATCACAACTCAAACTATATATATTTTGGAATCAACCTCAACCCTGTATAGCTAACTCCAACATTCACATATAGAGTGTCTATGGTTGTTCCGAAATATATATAGATGTGTCGACATGATAGGTCGAAACATTGTATACGTGTCTATGGTATCTCAAGATTACATAATATATAATACAAGTTGATTAAGTTATGGTTGGAATAGATTTGTTACCAATTTTCACGTAGCTAAAATGAGAAAAATTATCCAATCTTGTTTTACCCATAACTTCTTCATTTTAAATCCGTTTTGAGTGAATCAAATTGCTATGGTTTCATATTGAACTCTATTTTATGAATCTAAACAAAAAAAGTATAGGTTTATAGTCGGAAAAATAAGTTACAAGTCGTTTTTGTAAAGGTAGTCATTTCAGTCGAAAGAACGACGTCTAGATGACCATTTTAGAAAACATACTTCCACTTTGAGTTTAACCATAATTTTTGGATATAGTTTCATGTTCATAATAAAAATCATTTTCTCAGAATAACAACTTTTAAATCAAAGTTTATCATAGTTTTTAATTAACTAACCCAAAACAGCCCGCGGTGTTACTACGACGGCGTAAATCTGGTTTTACGGTATTTTTCGTGTTTCCAGGTTTTAAATCATTAAGTTAGCATATCATATAGATATAGAACATGTGTTTAGTTGATTTTAAAAGTCAAGTTAGAAGGATTAACTTTTGTTTGCGAACAAGTTTAGAATTAACTAAACTATGTTCTAGTGATTACAAGTTTAAACCTTCGAATAAGATAGCTTTATATGTATGAATCGAATGATGTTATGAACATCATTACTACCTTAAGTTCCTTGGATGAACCTACTGGAAAAGAGAAAAATGGATCTAGCTTCAATGGATCCTTGGATGGCTCAAAGTTCTTGAAGCAAAATCATGACACGAAAACAAGTTCAAGTAAGATCATCACTTGAAATAAGATTGTTATAGTTATAGAAATTGAACCAAAGTTTGAATATGATTATTACCTTGTATTAGAATGATAACCTACTGTAAGAAACAAAGATTTCTTGAGGTTGGATGATCACCTTACAAGATTGGAAGTGAGCTAGCAAACTTGAAAGTATTCTTGATTTTATGAAACTAGAACTTTTGGAATTTATGAAGAACACTTAGAACTTGAAGATAGAACTTGAGAGAGTTCAATTAGATGAAGAAAATTGAAGAATGAAAGTGTTTGTAGGTGTTTTTGGTCGTTGGTGTATGGATTAGATATAAAGGATATGTAATTTTGTTTTCATGTAAATAAGTCATGAATGATTACTCATATTTTTGTAATCTTATGAGATATTTCATGCTAGTTGCCAAATGATGGTTCCCACATGTGTTAGGTGACTCACATGGGCTGCTAAGAGCTGATCATTGGAGTGTATATACCAATAGTACATACATCTAAAAGCTGTGTATTGTACGAGTACGAATACGGGTGCATACGAGTAGAATTGTTGATGAAACTGAACGAGAATGTAATTGTAAGCATTTTTGTTAAGTAGAAGTATTTTGATAAGTGTATTGAAGTCTTTCAAAAGTGTATAAATACATATTAAAACACTACATGTATATACATTTTAACTGAGTCGTTAAGTCATCGTTAGTCGTTACAACTAAGTGTTGTTTTGAAACCTTTAGGTTAACGATCTTGTTAAATGTTGTTAACCCAATGTTTATAATATCAAAAGAGATTTTAAATTATTATATTATCATGATATTATGATGTACGAATATCTCTTAATATGATATATATACATTAAATGTCGTTACAACGATAAACGTTACATATATGTCTCGTTTCAAAATCATTAAGTTAGTAGTCTTGTTTTTACATATGTAGTTCATTGTTAATATAATTAATGATATGTTTACTTATCATAATATCATGTTAACTATATATATAACCATATATATGTCATCATATAGTTTTTTACAAGTTTTAACGTTCGTGAATCACCGGTCAACTTGGGTGGTCAATTGTCTATATGAAACCTATTTCAATTAATCAAGTCTTAACAAGTTTGATTGCTTAACATGTTGGAAACATTTAATCATGTAAATATCAATCTCAATTAATATATATAAACATGGAAAAGTTCGGGTCACTACAGTACCTACCCGTTAAATAAATTTCGTCCCGAAATTTTAAGCTGTTGAAGGTGTTGACGAATCTTCTGGAAATAGATGCGGGTATTTCTTCTTCATCTGATCTTCACGCTCCCAGGTGAACTCGGGTCCTCTACGAGCATTCCATCGAACCTTAACAATTGGTATCTTGTTTTGCTTAAGTCTTTTAACCTCACGATCCATTATTTCGACGGGTTCTTCGATGAATTGAAGTTTTTCGTTGATTTGGATTTCATCTAACGGAATAGTGAGATCTTCTTTAGCAAAACATTTCTTTAAATTCGAGACGTGGAAAGTGTTATGTACAGCCGCGAGTTGTTGAGGTAACTCTAGTCGGTAAGCTACTGGTCCGACACGATCAATAATCTTGAATGGTCCAATATACCTTGGATTTAATTTCCCTCGTTTACCAAATCGAACAACGCCTTTCCAAGGTGAAACTTTAAGCATGACCATCTCTCCAATTTCAAATTCTATATCTTTTCTTTTAATGTCAGCGTAGCTCTTTTGTCGACTTTGGGCGGTTTTCAACCGTTGTTGAATTTGGATGATCTTCTCGGTAGTTTCTTGTATAATCTCCGGACCCGTAATCTGTCTATCCCCCACCTCACTCCAACAAATCGGAGACCTGCACTTTCTACCATAAAGTGCTTCAAACGGCGCCATCTCAATTGTTGAATGGTAGCTGTTGTTGTAGGAAAATTCTGCTAACGGTAGATGTCGATCCCAACTGTTTCCGAAATCAATAACACATGCTCGTAGCATGTCTTCAAGTGTTTGTATCGTCCTTTCGCTCTGCCCATCAGTTTGTGGATGATAGGCAGTACTCATGTCTAGACGAGTTCCTAATGCTTGCTGTAATGTCTGCCAGAATCTTGAAATAAATCTGCCATCCCTATCAGAGATAATAGAGATTGGTATTCCATGTCTGGAGACGACTTCCTTCAAATACAGTCGTGCTAACTTCTCCATCTTGTCATCTTCTCTTATTGGTAGGAAGTGTGCTGATTTGGTGAGACGATCAACTATTACCCAAATAGTATCAAAACCACTTGCAGTCCTTGGCAATTTAGTGATGAAATCCATGGTAATGTTTTCCCATTTCCATTCCGGGATTTCGGGTTGTTGAAGTAGACCTGATGGTTTCTGATGCTCAGCTTTGACCTTAGAACACGTCAAACATTCTCCTACGTATTTAGCAACATCGGCTTTCATACCCGGCCACCAAAAATGTTTCTTGAGATCCTTGTACATCTTCCCCGTTCCAGGATGTATTGAGTATCTGGTTTTATGAGCTTCTCTAAGTACCATTTCTCTCATATCTCCAAATTTTGGTACCCAAATCCTTTCAGCCCTATACCGGGTTCCGTCTTCCTGAATATTAAGATGCTTCTCTGATCCTTTGGGTATTTCATCCTTTAAATTTCCCTCTTTTAAAACTCCGTGTTGCGCCTCCTTTATTTGAGTAGTAAGGTTATTATGAATCATTATATTCATAGATTTTACTCGAATGGGTTCTCTGTCCTTCCTGCTCAAGGCATCGGCTACCACATTTGCCTTCCTCGGGTGGTAACGAATCTCAAAGTCGTAATCATTCAATAATTCAATCCACCTACGCTGCCTCATATTCAGTTGTTTCTGATTAAATATGTGTTGAAGACTTTTGTGGTCGGTATATATAATACTTTTGACCCCATATAAGTAGTGCCTCCAAGTCTTTAATGCAAAAACAACCGCGCCTAATTCCAAATCATGCGTCGTATAATTTTGTTCGTGAATCTTCAATTGTCTAGACGCATAAGCAATCACCTTCGTTCGTTGCATTAATACACAACCGAGACCTTGCTTTGATGCGTCACAATAAATCACAAAATCATCATTCCCTTCAGGCAATGACAATATAGGTGCCGTAGTTAGCTTTTTCTTCAATAACTGAAACGCTTTCTCTTGTTCATCATTCCATTCAAATTTCTTCCCTTTATGCGTTAATGCAGTCAAGGGTTTTGCTATTCTGGAAAAGTCTTGGATGAACCTTCTGTAGTAACCAGCTAGTCCTAAAAACTGGCGTATGTGTTTCGGAGTTTTCGGGGTTTCCCACTTTTCAACAGTTTCTATCTTTGCCGGATCCACCTTAATACCTTCTTTGTTCACTATGTGACCGAGGAATTGAACTTCTTCCAACCAAAATGCACACTTTGAAAACTTAGCGTACAATTCTTCCTTCCTCAATACTTCTAACACCTTTCTCAAATGTTCACCGTGTTCTTGGTCATTCTTTGAGTAAATAAGTATGTCATCAATGAAAACAATGACAAACTTGTCAAGGTATGGTCCACACACTCGGTTCATAAGGTCCATGAACACAGCTGGTGCATTAGTTAAACCAAACGGCATGACCATAAACTCGTAATGACCGTAACGTGTTCTGAAAGCAGTCTTTGGAATATCATCTTCTTTCACCCGCATTTGATGATACCCGGAACGTAAGTCAATCTTTGAATAAACAGACGAGCCTTGTAGTTGATCAAATAAGTCGTCGATTCTCGGTAGTGGGTAGCGGTTCTTGATGGTAAGTTTGTTCAACTCTCGGTAGTCGATACACAACCTGAATGTACCATCTTTCTTCTTGACAAACAAAACAGGAGCTCCCCACGGTGATGTGCTTGGTCGAATGAAACCACGCTCTAAAAGTTCTTGTAATTGGCTTTGCAGTTCTTTCATCTCGCTGGGTGCGAGTCTGTAAGGAGCACGAGCTATTGGTGCAGCTCCTGGTACAAGATCTATTTGAAATTCAACGGATCGATGTGGGGGTAATCCCGGTAATTCTTTCGGAAATACATCGGGAAATTCTTTTGCAATGGGAACATCATTGATGCTCTTTTCTTCAGTTTGTACTTTCTCGACGTGTGCTAGAACAGCATAGCAACCTTTTCTTATTAGTTTTTGTGCCTTCAAATTACTAATAAGATGTAGCTTCGTGTTGCCCTTTTCTCCGTACACCATTAAGGGTTTTCCTTTTTCTCGTATAATGCGAATTGCATTTTTGTAACAAACGATCTCCGCTTTCACTTCTTTCAACCAGTCCATACCGATTATCACATCAAAACTCCCTAACTCTACTGGTATCAAATCAATCTTAAATGTTTCGCTAACCAGTTTAATTTCTCGATTCCGACATATATTATCTGCTGAAATTAATTTACCATTTGCTAATTCGAGTAAAAATTTACTATCCAAAGGCGTCAATGGACAACTTAATTTAGCACAAAAATCTCTACTCATATAGCTTCTATCCGCACCCGAATCAAATAAAACGTAAGCAGATTTATTGTCAATAAGAAACGTACCCGTAACAAGCTCCGGGTCTTCCTGTGCCTCTACCGCATTAATATTGAAAACTCTTCCACGGCCTTGTCCATTCGTGTTCTCCTGGTTCGGGCAATTTCTAATAATGTGGCCTGGTTTTCCACATTTATAACAAACTACATTGGCATAACTTGCTCCGACACTACTTGCTCCGCCATTACTCGTTCCGACACCATTTGTTCCTTTCGTTCTATTAACCCCTGGTCCGTAGACCTCACACTTCGTCGCGCTATGACCATTTCTTTTACACTTGTTGCAAAATTTGGTGCAGAACCCCGAGTGATTCTTTTCACACCTTTGGCATAGCTGCTTCTGATTGTTGTTGTTGTTGCGGTTATTATTGTTGTTGGGATGATTGTTGTAGTTGCTGTTGTTATTATTGTTGTTGTTGTTGGGCCGTTTGTTGTAGTTGCGATTGATGTTGCGATTGTTGGGATAATTGTTGCGATTATTGTTGTAATTGCTGTTGTTGTTGTATTGGTGATTCTTATCACCGTTTTCCTCCCACTTTCTTTTGACTTGCTTCACATTGGCCTCTTCAGCAGTCTGTTCTTTAATTCTTTCTTCAATCTGGTTCACGAGTTTGTGAGCCATTCTACATGCCTGTTGTATGGAGGCGGGCTCGTGTGAACTTATATCTTCTTGGATTCTTTCCGGTAATCCTTTCACAAACGCGTCGATCTTCTCTTCCTCATCTTCGAATGCTCCCGGACACAATAGGCACAATTCTGTGAATCGTCTTTCGTACGTGGTAATATCAAATCCTTGGGTTCGTAACCCTCTAAGTTCTGTCTTGAGCTTATTGACCTCGGTTCTGGGACGGTACTTCTCGTTCATCAAGTGCTTGAATGCTGACCACGGTAGTGCGTACGCATCGTCTTGTCCCACTTGCTCTAGATAGGTATTCCACCATGTTAACGCAGAACCTGTGAAGGTATGCGTAGCGTACTTCACTTTGTCCTCTTCAGTACACTTACTTATGGCAAACACCGATTCAACCTTCTCGGTCCACCGTTTCAATCCGATCGGTCCTTCGGTTCCATCAAATTCCAAAGGTTTGCAGGCAGTGAATTCTTTGTAGGTGCATCCTACACGATTTCCTGTACTGCTAGATCCAAGGTTATTGTTGGTATGTAGCGCAGCCTGTACTGCGGCTATGTTTGAAGCTAGAAAAGTACGGAATTCCTCTTCATTCATATTCACGGTGTGTCGAGTAGTCGGTGCCATTTCCTTCAAAATAGTTAAATGGAACAAGTTAATCATACAGAATATTAAGAGTAGTTAATAGTATTTCGTAGCATAATATGAACTCATTTATAAAAGCTTTTTCTTCATATTAGCATTTTATAAGTTTAAATTCGGGTAGTACTTACCCGTTAAGTTCATACTTAGTAGCTAATATACAATTCAACTACTTCAATTCTATATGAAAAACTGATTATAATAATATTTCGCGTTCAAACTTTTACACAATATTTTACAAACTTACAATATCGCTTATTTTACATAAAGCATGAAATATAGCACACAATAACTTTGATACAAGATAGTTGTGAAGATAATTCTAGCTAGTACACAAGTCGTTCGGCAAAGGCAATAAAGACACGTATTTCATACGTCCAGAAACAAGTCATGCATTCTGGTTTTACTAGGACTACTTCCCATCCTTGGTCTTGTGCAACATAACCGTTATGGCCGTTGATAAGACAGCGTGTTGTAGCGTCATCAAAGGGACGAGGGTTACGTAATGTCCAACAGTCCCGTAATAATCTAAAAACCTCATTTCTTACCCCAATTACCGACTCCGTCACTTGTGGAAACGTTTTGTTTAATAGTTGTAGCCCGATGTTCTTGTTCTCACTTTGGTGAGAAGCGAACATTACTAATCCGTAAGCATAACATGCTTCTTTATGTTGCATGTTAGCCGCTTTTTCTAAATCACGAAGTCCAATATTCGGATATATTGAGTCAAAATAATTTCTTAACCCGTTGCGTAAAATAGCATTTGGGTTCCCCGCAATATATGCGTCAAAGTAAACACATCGTAACTTATGGGTTTCCCAATGTGATATCCCCCATATTTCAAACGAAAGTCTCTTATAAACCAAGACATTCTTGGAACGTTCTTCGAATATCTTACAAACTGATCTCGCCTTAAATAGTTGTGCCGAAGAATTCTGGCCGACTCTAGACAAGATTTCATCAATCATGTCTCCGGGTAGGTCTCTTAAAATATTGGGTTGTCTATCCATTTTGTGTTTTTAAACTGTAAAATAGACAAGAGTTAGATTCATAAAAAAAAATACTTATTAATACAAGCAATTTTTACATATATCATAAAGCATAAGAACACTATATTCCATATATTACACCACACGAATACAACTATCTTATTCCGACTCGCTCGTTTCTCCTTCTTCGGTTTTGGTTCGTTTTGCCAAGTTTCTAGGGATATATGATGTTCCCCTAATACGAGCCGTCGTTGTCCACATTGGTTTAGAAAAACCTGGTGGTTTAGAGGTTCCCGGGTCATTGTTACAACTTAAGGACTTCGGGGGTTGACGATACATATAAAGTTCATCGGGGTTGGAATTAGATTTCTCTATTTTTATGCCCTTTCCCTTATTATTTTCTTTTGCCTTTTTAAATTCAGTTGGGGTAATTTCTATAACATCATCGGAATTCTCGTCGGAATCCGATTCATCGGAGAATTGGTAATCCTCCCAATATTTTGCTTCCTTGGCGGAAACACCATTGACCATAATTAACTTTGGTCGGTTGGTTGAGGATTTTATTTTACTTAACCGTTTTATTATTTACCCCACCGGTTCTATTTCTTCATCCGGTTCCGATTCTTCTTCCGGTTCCGATTCTTCTTCCGGTTCCGACTCTTCTTCCGGTTCCTCTTCGGGAACTTGTGAATCAGTCCACAAATCATTCCAATTTACATTTGACTCTTCATTATTATTAGGTAAGTCAATGGGACTTGTTCTAGAGGTAGACATCTATCACATAATATCAAACACGTTAAGAGATTAATATATCACATAATATTCATATGTTAAAAATATATAGTTTCCAACAAAAATGTTAAGCAATCATTTTTAAAGAAAACACGGTCGAAGTCCAGACTCACTAATGCATCCTAACAAACTCGATAAGACACACTAATGCAAATTTTCTGGTTCTCTAAGACCAACGCTCGGATACCAACTGAAATGTCCCGTTCTTATTGATTAAAAACGTTCCATATTAATTGATTTCGTTGCGAGGTTTTGACCTCTATATGAGACGTTTTTCAAAGACTGCATTCATTTTTAAAACAAACCATAACCTTTATTTCATAAATAAAGGTTTAAAAAGCTTTACGTAGATTATCAAATAATGATAATCTAAAATATCCTGTTTACACACGACCATTACATAATGGTTTACAATACAAATATGTTACATCGAAATCAGTTTCTTGAATGCAGTTTTTACACAATATCATACAAACATGGACTCCAAATCTTGTCCTTATTTTAGTATGCAACAGCGGAAGCTCTTAATATTCACCTGAGAATAAACATGCTTTAAACGTCAACAAAAATGTTGGTGAGTTATAGGTTTAACCTATATATATCAAATCATAATAATAGACCACAAGATTTCATATTTCAATACACATCCCATACATAGAGATAAAAATCATTCATATGGTGAACACCTGGTAACCGACAATAACAAGATGCATATATAAGAATATCCCCATCATTCCGGGACACCCTTCGGATATGATATAAATTTCGAAGTACTAAAGCATCCGGTACTTTGGATGGGGTTTGTTAGGCCCAATAGATCTATCTTTAGGATTCGCGTCAATTAGGGTGTCTGTTCCCTAATTCTTAGATTACCAGACTTAATAAAAAGGGGCATATTCGATTTCGATAATTCAACCATAGAATGTAGTTTCACGTACTTGTGTCTATTTTGTAAATCATTTATAAAACCTGCATGTATTCTCATCCCAAAAATATTAGATTTTAAAAGTGGGACTATAACTCACTTTCACAGATTTTTACTTCGTCGGGAAGTAAGACTTGGCCACTGGTTGATTCACGAACCTATAACAATATATACATATATATCAAAGTATGTTCAAAATATATTTACAACACTTTTAATATATTTTGATGTTTTAAGTTTATTAAGTCAGCTGTCCTCGTTAGTAACCTACAACTAGTTGTCCACAGTTAGATGTACAGAAATAAATCGATAAATATTATCTTGAATCAATCCACGACCCAGTGTATACGTATC
The DNA here is from genome assembly GCF_046630445.1 of Rutidosis leptorrhynchoides. Lineage (NCBI taxonomy): Eukaryota > Viridiplantae > Streptophyta > Magnoliopsida > Asterales > Asteraceae > Rutidosis > Rutidosis leptorrhynchoides. Next base: position 211,069,529 of record NC_092340.1, read on the forward strand.
TCAGTATTGATCACAACTCAAACTATATATATTTTGGAATCAACCTCAACCCTGTATAGCTAACTCCAACATTCACATATAGAGTGTCTATGGTTGTTCCGAAATATATATAGATGTGTCGACATGATAGGTCGAAACATTGTATACGTGTCTATGGTATCTCAAGATTACATAATATATAATACAAGTTGATTAAGTTATGGTTGGAATAGATTTGTTACCAATTTTCACGTAGCTAAAATGAGAAAAATTATCCAATCTTGTTTTACCCATAACTTCTTCATTTTAAATCCGTTTTGAGTGAATCAAATTGCTATGGTTTCATATTGAACTCTATTTTATGAATCTAAACAAAAAAAGTATAGGTTTATAGTCGGAAAAATAAGTTACAAGTCGTTTTTGTAAAGGTAGTCATTTCAGTCGAAAGAACGACGTCTAGATGACCATTTTAGAAAACATACTTCCACTTTGAGTTTAACCATAATTTTTGGATATAGTTTCATGTTCATAATAAAAATCATTTTCTCAGAATAACAACTTTTAAATCAAAGTTTATCATAGTTTTTAATTAACTAACCCAAAACAGCCCGCGGTGTTACTACGACGGCGTAAATCTGGTTTTACGGTATTTTTCGTGTTTCCAGGTTTTAAATCATTAAGTTAGCATATCATATAGATATAGAACATGTGTTTAGTTGATTTTAAAAGTCAAGTTAGAAGGATTAACTTTTGTTTGCGAACAAGTTTAGAATTAACTAAACTATGTTCTAGTGATTACAAGTTTAAACCTTCGAATAAGATAGCTTTATATGTATGAATCGAATGATGTTATGAACATCATTACTACCTTAAGTTCCTTGGATGAACCTACTGGAAAAGTGAAAAATGGATCTAGCTTCAATGGATCCTTGGATGGCTCAAAGTTCTTGAAGCAAAATCATGACACGAAAACAAGTTCAAGTAAGATCATCACTTGAAATAAGATTGTTATAGTTATAGAAATTGAACCAAAGTTTGAATATGATTATTACCTTGTATTAGAATGATAACCTACTGTAAGAAACAAAGATTTCTTGAGGTTGGATGATCACCTTACAAGATTGGAAGTGAGCTAGCAAACTTGAAAGTATTCTTGATTTTATGAAACTAGAACTTTTGGAATTTATGAAGAACACTTAGAACTTGAAGATAGAACTTGAGAGAGTTCAATTAGATGAAGAAAATTGAAGAATGAAAGTGTTTGTAGGTGTTTTTGGTCGTTGGTGTATGGATTAGATATAAAGGATATGTAATTTTGTTTTCATGTAAATAAGTCATGAATGATTACTCATATTTTTGTAATCTTATGAGATATTTCATGCTAGTTGCCAAATGATGGTTCCCACATGTGTTAGGTGACTCACATGGGCTGCTAAGAGCTGATCATTGGAGTGTATATACCAATAGTACATACATCTAAAAGCTGTGTATTGTACGAGTACGAATACGGGTGCATACGAGTAGAATTGTTGATGAAACTGAACGAGAATGTAATTGTAAGCATTTTTGTTAAGTAGAAGTATTTTGATAAGTGTATTGAAGTCTTTCAAAAGTGTATAAATACATATTAAAACACTACATGTATATACATTTTAACTGAGTCGTTAAGTCATCGTTAGTCGTTACAACTAAGTGTTGTTTTGAAACCTTTAGGTTAACGATCTTGTTAAATGTTGTTAACCCAATGTTTATAATATCAAAAGAGATTTTAAATTATTATATTATCATGATATTATGATGTACGAATATCTCTTAATATGATATATATACATTAAATGTCGTTACAACGATAAACGTTACATATATGTCTCGTTTCAAAATCATTAAGTTAGTAGTCTTGTTTTTACATATGTAGTTCATTGTTAATATAATTAATGATATGTTTACTTATCATAATATCATGTTAACTATATATATAACCATATATATGTCATCATATAGTTTTTTACAAGTTTTAACGTTCGTGAATCACCGGTCAACTTGGGTGGTCAATTGTCTATATGAAACCTATTTCAATTAATCAAGTCTTAACAAGTTTGATTGCTTAACATGTTGGAAACATTTAATCATGTAAATATCAATCTCAATTAATATATATAAACATGGAAAAGTTCGGGTCACTACATCACAAACTAGTGAACCAGATTGAAGAAAGAATTAAAGAACAGACTGCTGAAGAGGCCAATGTAAAGCAAGTCAAAAGAAAGTGGGAGGAAAACGGTGATAAGAATCACCAATACAACAATAACAGCAATTACAACAGTAAACGCAACAATTATCCCAACAATCGCAACATCAATCGCAACTACAACAAACGGCCCAACAACAACAACAACAACAACAACAGCAACTACAACAATCATCCCAACAACAATAATAACCGCAACAACAACAACAATCAGAAGCAGCTATGCCAAAGGTGTGAAAAGTATCACTCGGGGTTCTGCACCAAATTTTGCAACAAGTGTAAAAGAAATGGTCATAGCGCGGCGAAGTGTGAAGTCTATGGACCAGGGGTTAATAGAACGAAAGGAACAAATGGTGTCGGAACGAGTAATGGCGGAGCAAGTAGTGTCGGAGCAAGTTATGCCAATGTAGTTTGTTATAAATGTGGAAAACCGGGCCACATTATTAGAAATTGCCAGAAACCAGGAGAACACGAATGGACAAGGCTGCGGAAGAGTTTTCAATATTAATGCGGCAGAGGCACAGGAAGACCCGGAGCTTGTTACGGGTACGTTTCTTATTGACAATAAATCTGCTTACGTTTTATTTGATTCGGGTGCGGATAGAAGCTATATGAGTAGAGATTTTTGTGCTAAATTAAGTTGTCCATTGACGCCTTTGGATAGTAAATTTTTACTCGAATTAGCAAATGGTAAATTAATTTCAGCAGATAATATATGTTGGAATCGAGAAATTAAACTGGTTAGCGAAACATTTAAGATTGATTTGATACCAGTAGAGTTAGGGAGTTTTGTGTGTTAATCGGTATGGACTGGTTGAAAGAAGTGAAAGCAGAGATCGTTTGTTACAAAAATGCAATTCGCATTATACGAGAAAAAGGAAAACCCTTAATGGTGTACGGAGAAAAGGGCAACACGAAGCTACATCTTATTAGTAATTTGAAGGCACAAAAACTAATAAGAAAAGGTTGCTATGCTGTTCTAGCACACGTCGAGAAAGTATAAACTGAAGAAAAGAGCATCAATGATGTTTCCGTCGCAAAAGAATTTCCCGATGAATTTCCGAAAGAATTACCAGGATTACCCCCACATCGATCCGTTGAATTTCAAATAGATCTTATACCAGGAGCTGCACCAATAGCTCGTGCTCCTTACAGACTCGCACCCAGCGAGATGAAAGAACTGCAAAGCCAATTACAAGAACTTTTAGAGCGTGGTTTCATTCGACCAAGCACATCACCATGGGGAGCTCCTGTTTTGTTTGTCAAGAAGAAAGATGGTACATTCAGGTTGTGTATCCACTACCGAGAGTTGAACAAACTTACCATCAAGAACCGCTACCCACTACCGATAATCGATGACTTATTTGATCAACTACAAGGCTCGTCTGTTTATTCAAAGATTGACTTACGTTTCGGGTATCATCAAATGCGGGTGAAAGAAGATGATATTCTAAAGACTGCTTTCAGAACACGTTACGGTCATTACGAGTTTATGGTCTTGCCATTTGGTTTAACTAATGCACCAGCTGTGTTCATGGACCTTATGAACCGAGTGTGTGGACCATACCTTGACAAGTTTGTCATTGTTTTCATTGATGACATACTTATTTACTCAAAGAATGACCAAGAACACGGTGAACATTTGAGAAAGGTGTTAGAAGTATTGCGGAAGGAAGAATTGTACGCTAAGTTTTCAAAGTGTGCATTTTGGTTGGAAGAAGTTCAATTCCTCGGTCACATAGTGAACAAAGAAGGTATTAAGGTGGATCCGGCAAAGATAGAAACTGTTGAAAAGTGGGAAACCCCGAAAACTCCGAAACACATACGCCAGTTTTTAGGACTAGCTGGTTACTACAGAAGGTTCATCCAAGACTTTTCCAGAATAGCAAAACCCTTGACTGCATTAACGCATAAAGGGAAGAAATTTGAATGGAATGATGAACAAGAGAAAGCGTTTCAGTTATTGAAGAAAAAGCTAACTACGGCACCTATATTGTCATTGCCTGAAGGGAATGATGATTTTGTGATTTATTGTGACGCATCAAAGCAAGGTCTCGGTTGTGTATTAATGCAACGAACGAAGGTGATTGCTTATGCGTCTAGACAATTGAAGATTCACGAGCAAAATTATACGACGCATGATTTGGAATTAGGCGCGGTTGTTTTTGCATTAAAGACTTGGAGGCACTACTTATATGGGGTCAAAAGTATTATATATACCGACCACAAAAGTCTTCAACACATATTTAATCAGAAACAACTGAATATGAGGCAGCGTAGGTGGATTGAATTATTGAATGATTACAACTTTGAGATTCGTTACCACCCGGGGAAGGCAAATGTGGTAGCCGATGCCTTGAGCAGGAAGGACAGAGAAACAATTCGAGTAAAATCTATGAATATAATGATTCATAATAACCTTACTACTCAAATAAAGGAGGCGCAACAAGGAGTTTTAAAAGAGGGAAATTTAAAGGAAGAAATACCCAAACGATCGGAGAAGCATCTTAATATTCGGGAAGACGGAACCCGGTATAGGGCTGAAAGGATTTGGGTACCAAAATTTGGAGATATGAGAGAAATGGTACTTAGAGAAGCTCATAAAACCAGATACTCAATACATCCTGGAACGGGGAAGATGTACAACGATCTCAAGAAACATTTTTGGTGGCCGGGTATGAAAGCCGATGTTGCTAAATACGTAGGAGAATGTTTGACGTGTTCTAAGGTCAAAGCTGAGCATCAGAAACCATCATGAAAGGACCCGTTCATATATATTATAAACGATTCACAATAGTTGATTACATCGCGAGGTATTTGACCTCTATATGATACATTTTACAAACATTGCATTCGTTTTTAAAAGACAAACTTTCTTTACAACGAAAGTTGACGGCATGCACACCATTTCATAATACATCCAACTATAATTGGTTTAATAATAATCTTGATGAACTCAATGACTCGAATGCAACGTCTTTCAAAATATGCCATGAATGACTCCAAGTAATATCCTTAAAATGAGCTAATGCACAGCGGAAGATTTCTTTAATACCTGAGAATAAACATGCTTTAAAGTGTCAACCAAAAGGTTGGTGAGTTCATAGGTTTATCATAACAATCATTTCAATATATTAATAGACCACAAGATTTCCGTTTATAAATATATGTACACTCGCAAGTGTATAAAAGTATTCTATAAGTTGTAGGCACCCGGTAACAAGCCTTAACCTTCATGTTTTACCCTCTGAAGTACACCAGATCAGGTGTGTTTTAAAATAACCTCGAAGTACTAAAGCATCCCATAGTCAGGATGGGGTTTGTCAGGCCCAATAGATCTATCTTTAGGATTCGCGCCTACCGTACATAGACAAGTAGTTTAATGTTACCAAGCTAAGGGTATATTTCTGGTTTAAACCCACATAGAATTAGTTTTAGTACTTGTGCCTATTTCGTAAAACATTTATAAAACAGCGCATGTATTCTCAGCCCAAAAATATATATAAAAAGGGAGTAATGAAACTCACCATACTGTATTTCGTAGTAAAAATACATATAACGTCATTTAACAAGTGCAAGGTTGGCCTCGGATTCACGAACCTATATTAATTATATATATTTATATGTTGGTCAATATTTGTCTAACAATTTTTGGTCAAGTCATAGTGTACCACAATCCTAATGCTCGAGACTAATATGCAAAAGTCAACAAAAGTCAACTTGACCCAAAATGACTTCTAAAATTTATACGTGTTTATTATATAACTTAACTATAGTCGTTTTATATATTTAAATATATTTATTAGATTTTATAATAATAAAAGTCATTTATTAATAAAAATTTATATTAACGTTTATATATGATAAAATATACTTTTATATATCTTAAGTAGTAAAATTTATAAAGTTCACTTAATATCTTAAAACTATAGTGGTAAGTATTATTAATGTAATTATATTACGCGTGGTGAAAAATATCTTTGTATCCCCTATTTATTTGATAAAATAATATTGATCATAATAATAATAAGTAAAAGTTGTATTATTTTGTAATAATAATTATTATTATTCTATAAAAAAAATAACAATATTTATATTTACTAAAAATGTTATAACGATAAAATGATAATACTAACATAATAGTAATAATGATATTTTATAATAACAATGATATTTCTATTAAAATAATAACGACGATAGTAATAATAATCATTTTAACAATAATACTAAAATTCAGTTGACTATAACTTCAAATCCGTTCATCGAAACCATTCGATATCTAAATGAAAAGTTCTTAATTTTTCGCTAGCTTTCCAATGACATGCATATCATATACCCTATCTGAAATGTCCCGTTCTTATTGATTAAAAACGTTCCATATTAATTGATTTCGTTGCGAGGTTTTGACCTCTATATGAGACGTTTTTCAAATGCTGCATTCATTTTTAAAACAAACCATAACCTTTATTTCATAAATAAAGGTTTAAAAAGTTTTACGTAGATTATCAAATAATGATAATCTAAAATATCCTGTTTACACACGACCATTACATAATGGTTTACAATACAAATATGTTACAACAAAATAAGTTTCTTGAATGCAGTTTTTACACAATATCATACAAGCATGGACTCCAAATCTTGTCCTTATTTAAGTATGCGACAGCGGAAGCTCTTAATAATCACCTGAGAATAAACATGCTTAAAACGTCAACAAAAATGTTGGTGAGTTATAGGTTTAACCTATATATATCAAATCGTAACAATAGACCACAAGATTTCATATTTCAATACACATCCCATACATAGAGATAAAAATCATTCATATGGTGAACACCTGGTAACCGACAATAACAAGATGCATATATAAGAATATCCCCATCATTCCGGGACACCCTTCGGATATGATATAAATTTCGAAGTACTAAAGCATCCGGTACTTTGGATGGGGTTTGTTAGGCCCAATAGATCTATCTTTAGGATTCGCGTCAATTAGGGTGTCTGTTCCCTAATTCTTAGATTACCAGACTTAATAAAAAGGGGCATATTCGATTTCGATAATTCAACCATAGAATGTAGTTTCACGTACTTGTGTCTATTTTGTAAATCATTTATAAAACCTGCATGTATTCTCATCCCAAAAATATTAGATTTTAAAAGTGGGACTATAACTCACTTTCACAGATTTTTACTTCGTCGGGAAGTAAGACTTGGCCACTGGTTGATTCACGAACCTATAACAATATATACATATATATCAAAGTATGTTCAAAATATATTTACAACACTTTTAATATATTTTGATGTTTTAAGTTTATTAAGTCAGCTGTCCTCGTTAGTAACCTACAACTAGTTGTCCACAGTTAGATGTACAGAAATAAATCGATAAATATTATCTTGAATCAATCCACGACCCAGTGTATACGTATCTCAGTATTGATCACAACTCAAACTATATATATTTTGGAATCAACCTCAACCCTGTATAGCTAACTCCAACATTCACATATAGAGTGTCTATGGTTGTTCCGAAATATATATAGATGTGTCGACATGATAGGTCGAAACATTGTATACGTGTCTATGGTATCTCAAGATTACATAATATATAATACAAGTTGATTAAGTTATGGTTGGAATAGATTTGTTACCAATTTTCACGTAGCTAAAATGAGAAAAATTATCCAATCTTGTTTTACCCATAACTTCTTCATTTTAAATCCGTTTTGAGTGAATCAAATTGCTATGGTTTCATATTGAACTCTATTTTATGAATCTAAACAAAAAAAGTATAGGTTTCTAGTCGGAAAAATAAGTTACAAGTCGTTTTTGTAAAGGTAGTCATTTCAGTCGAAAGAACGACGTCTAGATGACCATTTTAGAAAACATACTTCCACTTTGAGTTTAACCATAATTTTTGGATATAGTTTCATGTTCATAATAAAAATCATTTTCTCAGAATAACAACTTTTAAATCAAAGTTTATCATAGTTTTTAATTAACTAACCCAAAACAGCCCGCGGTGTTACTACGACGGCGTAAATCCGGTTTTACGGTGTTTTTCGTGTTTCCAGGTTTTAAATCATTAAGTTAGCATATCATATAGATATAGAACATGTGTTTAGTTGATTTTAAAAGTCAAGTTAGAAGGATTAACTTTTGTTTGCGAACAAGTTTAGAATTAACTAAACTATGTTCTAGTGATTACAAGTTTAAACCTTCGAATAAGATAGCTTTATATGTATGAATCGAATGATGTTATGAACATCATTACTACCTTAAGTTCCTTGGATGAACCTACTGGAAAAGAGAAAAATGGATCTAGCTTCAATGGATCCTTGGATGGCTCAAAGTTCTTGAAGCAAAATCATGACACGAAAACAAGTTCAAGTAAGATCATCACTTGAAATAAGATTGTTATAGTTATAGAAATTGAACCAAAGTTTGAATATGATTATTACCTTGTATTAGAATGATAACCTACTGTAAGAAACAAAGATTTCTTGAGGTTGGATGATCACCTTACAAGATTGGAAGTGAGCTAGCAAACTTGAAAGTATTCTTGATTTTATGAAACTAGAACTTTTGGAATTTATGAAGAACACTTAGAACTTGAAGATAGAACTTGAGAGAGTTCAATTAGATGAAGAAAATTGAAGAATGAAAGTGTTTGTAGGTGTTTTTGGTCGTTGGTGTATGGATTAGATATAAAGGATATGTAATTTTGTTTTCATGTAAATAAGTCATGAATGATTACTCATATTTTTGTAATCTTATGAGATATTTCATGCTAGTTGCCAAATGATGGTTCCCACATGTGTTAGGTGACTCACATGGGCTGCTAAGAGCTGATCATTGGAGTGTATATACTAATAGTACATACATCTAAAAGCTGTGTATTGTACGAGTACGAATACGGGTGCATACGAGTAGAATTGTTGATGAAACTGAACGAGAATGTAATTGTAAGCATTTTTGTTAAGTAGAAGTATTTTGATAAGTGTATTGAAGTCTTTCAAAAGTGTATAAATACATATTAAAACACTACATGTATATACATTTTAACTGAGTCGTTAAGTCATCGTTAGTCGTTACATGTAAGTGTTGTTTTGAAACCTTTAGGTTAACGATCTTGTTAAATGTTGTTAACCCAATGTTTATAATATCAAAAGAGATTTTAAATTATTATATTATCATGATATTATGATATATAATATATCTCAGTATGATGTATATACAGTTAAATGTCGTTACAACGATAATCGTTACATATATGTCTCATTTCGAAATCATTAAGTTAGTAGTCTTATTTTTACATATGTATTTCATTGTTAATATACTTAATAATATATTTACTTATCATTTAACATAATTAACCAAGTGTATCAATATCTTAATATGATTCATATGTACCTAGTAAGACGTTGTTATAACGATAATCGTTATATATATCGTTTTCGAGTTTCTTAAATTAATAGTCTCATTTTTATGTATATAACTCATTGTTAAAATACCTAATGAGATACATACTTATAATAAAAACATGTTAACTATATATATAACCATATATATGTCATCGTATAGTTTTTACAAGTTTTAACGTTCGTGAATCACCGGTCAACTTGGGTGGTCAATTGTCTATATGAAACATATTTCAATTAATCAAGTCTTAACAAGTTTGATTGCTTAACATGTTGGAAACATTTAATCATGTAAACATCAATCTCAATTAATATATATAAACATGGAAAAGTTCGGGTCACTACAGTACCTACCCGTTAAATAAATTTCGTCCCGAAATTTTAAGCTGTTGAAGGTGTTGACGAATCTTCTGGAAATAGATGCGGGTATTTCTTCTTCATCTGATCTTCACGCTCCCAGGTGAACTCGGGTCCTCTACGAGCATTCCATCGAACCTTAACAATTGGTATCTTGTTTTGCTTAAGTCTTTTAACCTCACGATCCATTATTTCGACGGGTTCTTCGATGAATTGGAGTTTTTCGTTGATTTGGATTTCATCTAACGGAATAGTGAGATCTTCTTTAGCAAAACATTTCTTCAAATTCGAGACGTGGAAAGTGTTATGTACAGCCGCGAGTTGTTGAGGTAACTCAAGTCGGTAAGCTACTGGTCCGACACGATCAATAATCTTGAATGGTCCAATATACCTTGGATTTAATTTCCCTCGTTTACCAAATCGAACAACGCCTTTCCAAGGTGCAACTTTAAGCATGACCATCTCTCCAATTTCAAATTCTATATCTTTTCTTTTAATGTCAGCGTAGCTCTTTTGTCGACTTTGGGCGGTTTTCAACCGTTGTTGAATTTGGATGATCTTCTCGGTAGTTTCTTGTATAATCTCCGGACCCGTAATCTGTCTATCCCCCACCTCACTCCAACAAATCGGAGACCTGCACTTTCTACCATAAAGTGCTTCAAACGGCGCCATCTCAATGCTTGAATGGTAGCTGTTGTTGTAGGAAAATTCTGCTAACGGTAGATGTCGATCCCAACTGTTTCCGAAATCAATAACACATGCTCGTAGCATGTCTTCAAGCGTTTGTATCGTCCTTTCGCTCTGCCCATCAGTTTGTGGATGATAGGCAGTACTCATGTCTAGACGAGTTCCTAATGCTTGCTGTAATGTCTGCCAGAATCTTGAAATAAATCTGCCATCCCTATCAGAGATAATAGAGATTGGTATTCCATGTCTGGAGACGACTTCCTTCAAATACAGTCGTGCTAACTTCTCCATCTTGTCATCTTCTCTTATTGGTAGGAAGTGTGCTGATTTGGTGAGACGATCAACTATTACCCAAATAGTATCAAAACCACTTGCAGTCCTTGGCAATTTAGTGATGAAATCCATGGTAATGTTTTCCCATTTCCATTCCGGGATTTCGGGTTGTTGAAGTAGACCTGATGGTTTCTGATGCTCAGCTTTGACCTTAGAACACGTCAAACATTCTCCTACGTATTTAGCAACATCGGCTTTCATACCCGGCCACCAAAAATGTTTCTTGAGATCCTTGTACATCTTCCCCGTTCCAGGATGTATTGAGTATCTGGTTTTATGAGCTTCTCTAAGTACCATTTCTCTCATATCTCCAAATTTTGGTACCCAAATCCTTTCAGCCCTATACCGGGTTCCGTCTTCCCGAATATTAAGATGTTTCTCCGATCCTTTGGGTATTTCATCCTTTAAATTTCCCTCTTTTAAAACTCCTTGTTGCGCCTCCTTTATTTGAGTAGTAATGTTATTATGAATCATTATATTCATAGATTTTACTCGAATGGGTTCTCTATCCTTCCTGCTCAAGGCATCGGCTACCACATTTGCCTTCCCCGGGTGGTAACGAATCTCAAAATCGTAATCATTCAATAATTCAATCCACCTACGCTGCCTCATATTCAGTTGTTTCTGATTAAATATGTGTTGAAGACTTTTGTGGTCGGTATATATAATACTTTTGACCCCATATAAGTAGTGCCTCCAAGTCTTTAATGCAAAAACAACCGCGCCTAATTCCAAATCATGCGTCGTATAATTTTGTTCGTGAATCTTCAATTGTCTAGACGCATAAGCAATCACCTTCGTTCGTTGCATTAATACACAACCGAGACCTTGCTTTGATGCATCACAATAAATCACAAAATCATCATTCCCTTCAGGCAATGACAATATAGGTGCCGTAGTTAGCTTTTTCTTCAATAACTGAAACGCTTTCTCTTGTTCATCATTCCATTCAAATTTCTTCCCTTTATGCGTTAATGCAGTCAAGGGTTTTGCTATTCTGGAAAAGTCTTGGATGAACCTTCTGTAGTAACCAGCTAGTCCTAAAAACTGGCGTATGTGTTTCGGAGTTTTCGGGGTTTCCCACTTTTCAACAGTTTCTATCTTTGCCGGATCCACCTTAATACCTTCTTTGTTCACTATGTGACCGAGGAATTGAACTTCTTCCAACCAAAATGCACACTTTGAAAACTTAGCGTACAATTCTTCCTTCCTCAATACTTCTAACACCTTTCTCAAATGTTCACCGTGTTCTTGGTCATTCTTTGAGTAAATAAGTATGTCATCAATGAAAACAATGACAAACTTGTCAAGGTATGGTCCACACACTCGGTTCATAAGGTCCATGAACACAGCTGGTGCATTAGTTAAACCAAACGGCATGACCATAAACTCGTAATGACCGTAACGTGTTCTGAAAGCAGTCTTTGGAATATCATCTTCTTTCACCCGCATTTGATGATACCCGGAACGTAAGTCAATCTTTGAATAAACAGACGAGCCTTGTAGTTGATCAAATAAGTCGTCGATTCTCGGTAGTGGGTAGCGGTTCTTGATGGTAAGTTTGTTCAACTCTCGGTAGTCGATACACAACCTGAATGTACCATCTTTCTTCTTGACAAACAAAACAGGAGCTCCCCACGGTGATGTGCTTGGTCGAATGAAACCACGCTCTAAAAGTTCTTGTAATTGGCTTTGCAGTTCTTTCATCTCGCTGGGTGCGAGTCTGTAAGGAGCACGAGCTATTGGTGCAGCTTCTGGTACAAGATCTATTTGAAATTCAACGGATCGATGTGGGGGTAATCCCGGTAATTCTTTCGGGAATACATCGGGAAATTCTTTTGCAATGGGAACATCATTGATGCTCTTTTCTTCAGTTTGTACTTTCTCGACGTGTGCTAGAACAGCATAGCAACCTTTTCTTATTAGTTTTTGTGCCTTCAAATTACTAATAAGATGTAGCTTCGTGTTGCCCTTTTCTCCGTACACCATTAAGGGTTTTCCTTTTTCTCGTATAATGCGAATTGCATTTTTGTAACAAACGATCTCCGCTTTCACTTCTTTCAACCAGTCCATACCGATTATCACATCAAAACTCCCTAACTCTACTGGTATCAAATCAATCTTAAATGTTTCGCTAACCAGTTTAATTTCTCGATTCCGACATATATTATCTGCTGAAATTAATTTACCATTTGCTAATTCGAGTAAAAATTTACTATCCAAAGGCGTCAATGGACAACTTAATTTAGCACAAAAATCTCTACTCATATAGCTTCTATCCGCACCCGAATCAAATAAAACGTAAGCAGATTTATTGTCAATAAGAAACGTACCCGTAACAAGCTCCGGGTCTTCCTGTGCCTCTACCGCATTAATATTGAAAACTCTTCCACGGCCTTGTCCATTCGTGTTCTCCTGGTTCGGGCAATTTCTAATAATGTGGCCTGGTTTTCCACATTTATAACAAACTACATTGGCATAACTTGCTCCGACACTACTTGCTCCGCCATTACTCGTTCCGACACCATTTGTTCCTTTCGTTCTATTAACCCCTGGTCCGTAGACCTCACACTTCGCCGCGCTATGACCATTTCTTTTACACTTGTTGCAAAATTTGGTGCAGAACCCCGAGTGATTCTTTTCACACCTTTGGCATAGTTGCTTCTGATTGTTGTTGTTGTTGCGGTTATTATTGTTGTTGGGATGATTGTTGTAGTTGCTGTTGTTGTTGTTGTTGTTGTTGTTGTTGTTGGGCCGTTTGTTGTAGTTGCGATTGATGTTGCGATTGTTGGGATAATTGTTGCGATTATTGTTGTAATTGCTGTTGTTGTTGTATTGGTGATTCTTATCACCGTTTTCCTCCCACTTTCTTTTGACTTGCTTCACATTGGCCTCTTCAGCAGTCTGTTCTTTAATTCTTTCTTCAATCTGGTTCACTAGTTTGTGAGCCATTCTACATGCCTGTTGTATGGAGGCGGGCTCGTGTGAACTTATATCTTCTTGGATTCTTTCCGGTAATCCTTTCACAAACGCGTCGATCTTCTCTTCCTCATCTTCGAATGCTCCCGGACACAATAGGCACAATTCTGTGAATCGTCTTTCGTACGTGGTAATATCAAATCCTTGGGTTCGTAACCCTCTAAGTTCTGTCTTGAGCTTATTGACCTCGGTTCTGGGACGGTACTTCTCGTTCATCAAGTGCTTGAATGCTGACCACGGTAGTGCGTACGCATCATCTTGTCCCACTTGCTCTAGATAGGTATTCCACCATGTTAACGCAGAACCTGTGAAGGTATGCGTAGCGTACTTCACTTTGTCCTCTTCAGTACACTTACTTATGGCAAACACCGATTCAACCTTCTCGGTCCACCGTTTCAATCCGATCGGTCCTTCGGTTCCATCAAATTCCAAAGGTTTGCAAGCAGTGAATTCTTTGTAGGTGCATCCTACACGATTTCCTGTACTGCTAGATCCAAGGTTATTGTTGGTATGTAGCGCAGCCTGTACTGCGGCTATGTTTGAAGCTAGAAAAGTACGGAATTCCTCTTCATTCATATTCACGGTGTGTCGAGTAGTCGGTGCCATTTCCTTCAAAATAGTTAAATGGAACAAGTTAATCATACAGAATATTAAGAGTAGTTAATAGTATTTCGTAGCATAATATGAACTCATTTATAAAAGCTTTTTCTTCATATTAGCGTTTTATAAGTTTAAATTCGGGTAGTACCTACCCGTTAAGTTCATACTTAGTAGCTAATATACAATTCAACTACTACAATTCTATATGAAAAACTGATTATAATAATATTTCGCGTTCAAACTTTTATACAATATTTTACAAACTTACAATACCGCTTATTTTACATAAAGCATGAAATATAGCACACAATAACTTTGATACAAGATAGTTGTGAAGACAATTCTAGCTAGTACACAAGTCGTTCAGCAAAGGCAATAAATACACGTAATTCATACGTCCAGAAACAAGTCATGCATTCTGGTTTTACTAGGACTACTTCCCATCCTTGGTCTTGTGCAACATAACCGTTATGGCCGTTGATAAGACAGCGTGTTGTAACGTCATCAAAGGGACGAGGGTTACGTAATGTCCAACAGTCCCGTAATAATCTAAAAACCTCATTTCTTACCCCAATTACCGACTCCGTCACTTGTGGAAACGTTTTGTTTAATAGTTGTAGCCCGATGTTCTTGTTCTCACTTTGGTGAGAAGCGAACATTACTAATCCGTAAGCATAACATGCTTCTTTATGTTGCATGTTAGCCGCTTTTTCTAAATCACGAAGTCCAATATTCGGATAGATTGAGTCAAAATAATTTCTTAACCCGTTGCGTAAAATAGCATTTGGGTTCCCCGCAATATATGCGTCAAAGTAAACACATCGTAACTTATGGGTTTCCCAATGTGATATCCCCCATCTTTCAAACGAAAGTCTCTTATAAACCAAGACATTCTTGGAACGTTCTTCGAATGTCTTACAAACTGATCTCGCCTTAAATAGTTGTGCCGAAGAATTCTGGCCGACTCTAGACAAGATTTCATCAATCATGTCTCCGGGTAGGTCTCTTAAAATATTGGGTTGTCTATCCATTTTGTGTTTTTAAACTGTAAAATAGACAAGAGTTAGATTCATAAAAAAAATACTTATTAATACAAGCAATTTTTACATATATCATAAAGCATAAGAACACTATATTCCATATATTACACCACACGAATACAACTATCTTATTCCGACTCGCTCGTTTCTTCTTCTTCGGTTTTGGTTCGTTTTGCCAAGTTTCTAGGGATATATGATGTTCCCCTAATACGAGCCGTCGTTGTCCACATTGGTTTAGAAAAACCTGGTGGTTTAGAGGTTCCCGGGTCATTGTTACAACTTAAGGACTTCGGGGGTTGACGATACATATAAAGTTCATCGGGGTTGGAATTAGATTTCTCTATTTTTATGCCCTTTCCCTTATTATTTTCTTTTGCCTTTTTAAATTCAGTTGGGGTAATTTCTATAACATCATCGGAATTCTCGTCGGAATCCGATTCATCGGAGAATTGGTAATCCTCCCAATATTTTGCTTCCTTGGCGGAAACACCATTGACCATAATTAACTTTGGTCGGTTGGTTGAGGATTTTCTTTTACTTAACCGTTTTATTATTTCCCCCACCGGTTCTATTTCTTCATCCGGTTCCGATTCTTCTTCCGGTTCCGATTCTTCTTCCGGTTCCGACTCTTCTTCTGGTTCCTCTTCGGGAACTTGTGAATCAGTCCACAAATTATTCCAATTTACATTTGACTCTTCATTATTATTAGGTGAGTCAATGGGACTTGTTCTAGAGGTAGACATCTATCACATAATATCAAACACGTTAAGAGATTAATATATCACATAATATTCATATGTTAAAAATATATAGTTTCCAACAAAAATGTTAAGCAATCATTTTTAAAGAAAACACGGTCGAAGTCCAGACTCACTAATGCATCCTAACAAACTCGATAAGACACACTAATGCAAATTTTCTGGTTCTCTAAGACCAACGCTCGGATACCAACTGAAATGTCCCGTTCTTATTGATTAAAAACGTTCCATATTAATTGATTTCGTTGCGAGGTTTTGACCTCTATATGAGACGTTTTTCAAATGCTGCATTCATTTTTAAAACAAACCATAACCTTTATTTCATAAATAAAGGTTTAAAAAGTTTTACGTAGATTATCAAATAATGATAATCTAAAATATCCTGTTTACACACGACCATTACATAATGGTTTACAATACAAATATGTTACAACAAAATAAGTTTCTTGAATGCAGTTTTTACACAATATCATACAAGCATGGACTCCAAATCTTGTCCTTATTTAAGTATGCGACAGCGGAAGCTCTTAATAATCACCTGAGAATAAACATGCTTAAAACGTCAACAAAAATGTTGGTGAGTTATAGGTTTAACCTATATATATCAAATCGTAACAATAGACCACAAGATTTCATATTTCAATACACATCCCATACATAGAGATAAAAATCATTCATATGGTGAACACCTGGTAACCGACAATAACAAGATGCATATATAAGAATATCCCCATCATTCCGGGACACCCTTCGGATATGATATAAATTTCGAAGTACTAAAGCATCCGGTACTTTGGATGGGGTTTGTTAGGCCCAATAGATCTATCTTTAGGATTCGCGTCAATTAGGGTGTCTGTTCCCTAATTCTTAGATTACCAGACTTAATAAAAAGGGGCATATTCGATTTCGATAATTCAACCATAGAATGTAGTTTCACGTACTTGTGTCTATTTTGTAAATCATTTATAAAACCTGCATGTATTCTCATCCCAAAAATATTAGATTTTAAAAGTGGGACTATAACTCACTTTCACAGATTTTTACTTCGTCGGGAAGTAAGACTTGGCCACTGGTTGATTCACGAACCTATAACAATATATACATATATATCAAAGTATGTTCAAAATATATTTACAACACTTTTAATATATTTTGATGTTTTAAGTTTATTAAGTCAGCTGTCCTCGTTAGTAACCTACAACTAGTTGTCCACAGTTAGATGTACAGAAATAAATCGATAAATATTATCTTGAATCAATCCACGACCCAGTGTATACGTATCTCAGTATTGATCACAACTCAAACTATATATATTTTGGAATCAACCTCAACCCTGTATAGCTAACTCCAACATTCACATATAGAGTGTCTATGGTTGTTCCGAAATATATATAGATGTGTCGACATGATAGGTCGAAACATTGTATACGTGTCTATGGTATCTCAAGATTACATAATATATAATACAAGTTGATTAAGTTATGGTTGGAATAGATTTGTTACCAATTTTCACGTAGCTAAAATGAGAAAAATTATCCAATCTTGTTTTACCCATAACTTCTTCATTTTAAATCCGTTTTGAGTGAATCAAATTGCTATGGTTTCATATTGAACTCTATTTTATGAATCTAAACAAAAAAAGTATAGGTTTCTAGTCGGAAAAATAAGTTACAAGTCGTTTTTGTAAAGGTAGTCATTTCAGTCGAAAGAACGACGTCTAGATGACCATTTTAGAAAACATACTTCCACTTTGAGTTTAACCATAATTTTTGGATATAGTTTCATGTTCATAATAAAAATCATTTTCTCAGAATAACAACTTTTAAATCAAAGTTTATCATAGTTTTTAATTAACTAACCCAAAACAGCCCGCGGTGTTACTACGACGGCGTAAATCCGGTTTTACGGTGTTTTTCGTGTTTCCAGGTTTTAAATCATTAAGTTAGCATATCATATAGATATAGAACATGTGTTTAGTTGATTTTAAAAGTCAAGTTAGAAGGATTAACTTTTGTTTGCGAACAAGTTTAGAATTAACTAAACTATGTTCTAGTGATTACAAGTTTAAACCTTCGAATAAGATAGCTTTATATGTATGAATCGAATGATGTTATGAACATCATTACTACCTTAAGTTCCTTGGATGAACCTACTGGAAAAGAGAAAAATGGATCTAGCTTCAATGGATCCTTGGATGGCTCAAAGTTCTTGAAGCAAAATCATGACACGAAAACAAGTTCAAGTAAGATCATCACTTGAAATAAGATTGTTATAGTTATAGAAATTGAACCAAAGTTTGAATATGATTATTACCTTGTATTAGAATGATAACCTACTGTAAGAAACAAAGATTTCTTGAGGTTGGATGATCACCTTACAAGATTGGAAGTGAGCTAGCAAACTTGAAAGTATTCTTGATTTTATGAAACTAGAACTTTTGGAATTTATGAAGAACACTTAGAACTTGAAGATAGAACTTGAGAGAGTTCAATTAGATGAAGAAAATTGAAGAATGAAAGTGTTTGTAGGTGTTTTTGGTCGTTGGTGTATGGATTAGATATAAAGGATATGTAATTTTGTTTTCATGTAAATAAGTCATGAATGATTACTCATATTTTTGTAATCTTATGAGATATTTCATGCTAGTTGCCAAATGATGGTTCCCACATGTGTTAGGTGACTCACATGGGCTGCTAAGAGCTGATCATTGGAGTGTATATACCAATAGTACATACATCTAAAAGCTGTGTATTGTACGAGTACGAATACGGGTGCATACGAGTAGAATTGTTGATGAAACTGAACGAGAATGTAATTGTAAGCATTTTTGTTAAGTAGAAGTATTTTGATAAGTGTATTGAAGTCTTTCAAAAGTGTATAAATACATATTAAAACACTACATGTATATACATTTTAACTGAGTCGTTAAGTCATCGTTAGTCGTTACATGTAAGTGTTGTTTTGAAACCTTTAGGTTAACGATCTTGTTAAATGTTGTTAACCCAATGTTTATAATATCAAAAGAGATTTTAAATTATTATATTATCATGATATTATGATATATAATATATCTCAGTATGATGTATATACAGTTAAATGTCGTTACAACGATAATCGTTACATATATGTCTCATTTCGAAATCATTAAGTTAGTAGTCTTATTTTTACATATGTATTTCATTGTTAATACACTTAATAATATATTTACTTATCATTTAACATAATTAACCAAGTGTATCAATATCTTAATATGATTCATATGTACCTAGTAAGACGTTGTTATAACGATAATCGTTATATATATCGTTTTCGAGTTTCTTAAATTAATAGTCTCATTTTTATGTATATAACTCATTGTTAAAATACCTAATGAGATACATACTTATAATAAAAACATGTTAACTATATATATAACCATATATATGTCATCGTATAGTTTTTACAAGTTTTAACGTTCGTGAATCACCGGTCAACTTGGGTGGTCAATTGTCTATATGAAACATATTTCAATTAATCAAGTCTTAACAAGTTTGATTGCTTAACATGTTGGAAACATTTAATCATGTAAACATCAATCTCAATTAATATATATAAACATGGAAAAGTTCGGGTCACTACACTATCTCAGTAGCATATGTATCTAATTCAGGATTCAACAAACCTATCTAAGGACAATATCGAATGTACAAGCATGCATAATCCTATATACTCGAGCACTAGTCAGGGATACACTATTGATATATAAAAGTTAAGTTATGAGTGCTCACGTATCAATATTGAGATTCAATATTGCAGGAAAGTACGTAGACGCAACAGAGATGATAAACACTAGATTGACCTCACGAGCATACCCATGAACCATACCCATCACTTCCATAGCTATAACCCATAATTTCCTTAGCTTCGACTCATTCAAAAAACTATTTTGAAATCACTCGGACATCACTCCGTCGTAATATTTTATGTATACTAATAATATCTTGAAATAATACAGAGCAAATATATATATATATACATATATATATATATATATATATATATATATATATATATATATATATATATATATATATATATATATGTAAATCGATTG
The DNA here is from genome assembly GCF_046630445.1 of Rutidosis leptorrhynchoides. Taxonomy (NCBI): domain Eukaryota; kingdom Viridiplantae; phylum Streptophyta; class Magnoliopsida; order Asterales; family Asteraceae; genus Rutidosis; species Rutidosis leptorrhynchoides. Next base: position 211,090,024 of record NC_092340.1, read on the forward strand.
AGAGAGTTTAGAGAAATATATTTTCAAGTTTCTATGAAATAATGAAACCTATTGAATTCTATTTATAATAGATTTTTGAATTATTAAAGTGAATTATTAAAGTATGAATTATTAAAGTGAATTATTAAAGTATGAATTATTAAAGTGAATTATTAAAGTATGAATTATTAAAGTGAATTATTAAAGTATGAATTATTAAAGTGAATTATTAAAGTTAAAGTAAAGTAAAAGTAAAGTAAAGGTAAAGTTAAAGTATAGTAAAAGTATAAAAAACTATGTATGTATAATACGCGTATAAATAGATATAATATTAATTTAAATCGTTATATATATTTAATGAAATAAATTATAAATATCGTTATATTTATTATACTGGTTAAGTAATGAGTTGTCAAAAGTGATTCTAGATATTTATAAAAGTTTAATAATAAAGTTTTTTTCTAAAACTGAAAACGTTTTTGTACGTTTGAAAATAGATTAATAGAATATTATGGAAACCAATTCTCCACTAGCTTTTGTCTAACTTTCGTAAATGACACTTTTTATTTTTATTTATAAATAGCTTTACAAATTATTCCGAATATCGTTAAGAGGAATATATTTCTCAAATCATAGTGGACCTCTCAACAGAGACTTGTAATCATAATTCAATGTTTCTGATAATTCAATCATTTAATATATTTTTTTTTTAATTTCGTCGATAATCATATTAAAACAAATACGTTCATATAAAGCATTATACTTTTAAATACTTTGTTGACATTTTCAATTTATAACATATACACATATACATACATATTCATATATGTTCATTTAATGGTCCGTGAATCATTGGAATTTGGTCGAGGTTTAAATGAATGTATAAACATAGTTTAAAATCCTTGAGATTTAACTTAACAAACATTGCTTATCGTGTCAGAATAATATAAAGATAAAGTTTAAATTTAGTCAGAAATTTCCGGGTCGTCACAGTACCTACCCGTTAAAGAAATTTCGTCCCCGAAATTTGATAGAGGTCGTTATGGCTAACAATGAAAATGTTATTATGACGATTATGAAGTTTTATCATGTCTAAGAAGTATGGATAAAATAATTCGATTACTCAAAGCGTATGAGGGAAGTTATCGTAAATGAAGGAAATAAGATTATAGTGATTCGTCATATCTTTTGACGTCATCACAATTGATCTCTGAATTTAAAGAAAATCTTTGTAATCTATGTTGGATTTGATGCTTCGGTGATTATGGAGATTATGATTCTCTTCGAATTAATACGATAATCCATCTTGATTTCTCTGTCGGGTATTTCACTATAAATCCACCTCCTTCGTTTCCTTACAACTCACACCTTCTATTCTTTCTCCCTCAACTCATATTTTAAAGTATTTGTCAATATGCTTCATCCAGTACTGATTCTCGATATACTCCTCACTTTCATATCTGTCGTTCTTCTTTTTCATCTGCCTCCGGAAGAATCTATTTACTTCTACTATACTCTCGGTTTTATAGTGTTTTTAGTTCTTCCGTGTCTTTATATTGCTATATGCATCGATATATACGGTTTATAATTTTTGGGTGGTTGTTGGGTTTTATATCTTCCCTTATATTTCAAAGCCCCTGCTTTTGTCTTCTATAATCATTGACATCCACAGTTAATGCTCCCTTATATTTGCTGCGATTTATACTCCAATTTCTATTTTGGAGTTTTGTCCTTTCGTTTCTTCTTCTTGCGATTAAGCAACGTTTGTAATGGTCTAGTATTCGCAGATATGAATTTCAAAATGAACATAGTTAATGTTCTAAGAGGGAAATGGTAATGGCACGATCTTGATTTGTTAATTTACCAGAATACCCTGAAAAGACCGAATCATCAAGAAAATATATTCTTGATATTTTTAAAGATTAAATAGAATACAAGAGTCGTGTAACATGGAACATGATGACGGCATGGTCTGTGAATCATCATGTCCCATTAGAAACTCAGCATGACTTACTGTAATATAATCACGTTGATCAAGTGTCATTATATTATACTAACTCATGCTTCAGTTCCCAGCACTACTTCAAAACATTCATAATTTAAACTCGAAAGTTTATAGAATATAGAAACTAATAGTTTCTTATATGATGTAACACTGATAGCGCAAAGAGATAAATGACTTCAGATAAGATTAGTTGTGAAAATATCTTCAGAAATATCGCGGATATTTATAATGAAAGATATGATAATATCTTAGAATTTCTAATATTGATGGATGATGATGAAGATTTGTCTGTAAAGGTTTAGAATAAAGAGTAAGGTATTCGTTAATGACTTTAGCAGGCACTGAATCATTTGGATTCTTTGAAGGCAGATTTAGTCTTTGTGATTTGTCCACAGCCTCCTTCATAGTCTGTTCAATCCGTTTTCCAGTTCCAAACCTTCTCTTTTTCTCAGCTTTTCCACCTTACTATTCTTTGTCATCAAACTTTTTACTGTTAAGATCGTTTACAGTTTTTGATGCTTCATCAGTATTTCGAGAACTAGTTCGCAGTTTAAGGTGTTTTTCAGAAACTTCACATTCAAAGTATATAAGTCCAGAAGATAGACACATATAATTGTTGGCGTAGACATGCTGCGAGATTTCAAAATACTGATTGCTAATTTCCGATGATTCATATGGCAATTCTCGTTACAAGATGCAGATGAGTAAATGATGGGATTTTGATAAATATAAAGATTTTTCGGAAAGTCAAAGATCAATGAAGTTGTTAATAAGTTTACTGCTAATGTGGCGAGATATGAAAGGTTCCCCGGTAATAATGATGAAGGGGTAATCATTATAATAAGGCTTATTCGAATGAACAATTGAAGTTGGTTTGCTGGAGCTGTGACAAAATCGTCTATTTTTAGAAGGGATTGAAAAGTTATTTTAGCTAGTAAATGCCAAAAGGTCTGACATGGATACATGTTAAATTATGACTTTGGTTTCAAGAGTTTTTCAGGTACGTAACTGTGGATAACATGTGGTTGGATCATCATCTCGATTGTTCATTATTTGAAGTGTCTTCAGGTATTTCGAAGGGCTTGAACACAGATTATAATCGTTAATATACATACGATGTTCTAACACAGTTTTGAAGTTAAAGTATAGCTTTGAAAGATGTAAGAATCTAAGAGTGATGATATCGTTTATAACTTGAATTGAATTCGGCGATTTCAAAATTAGAATATGTAATTAGATTTTTGAATGAGTATGGTTGTTTTGATTTCTATAAAAGAATGTATATTGTTGTGAAAGTAGGGAGTATAATGGATGATTTGCTGAATCAGATTCGAAGAATGTAACATATTAATTGTGAATTTATATCTCTCTCGGGTATTAACTACCCGTTAAAAAAAATGTCACAATTAATATTTTGTACAAAAGAATTTTATTACAGTCTTTATGGAAATATATGTGTATATTTCTTCAGATGTAATATAGATTTAATGAGTTAATATTAAATTAAACTCACTTGATTTATGGTTAAGGCTAGGATAGATAATTTCTAAACTTTAGAAATTACATAATCTTCGTAGAATGTTTTCCCAATGAAGTTATGAATCAATACTTCATCGTAGTGGTATTCCTTAGTATCTACAGGGCGTATGACGTCGATGCTCATGGGATAGATTGTGAAGTTGAGGTTTGCGATGCGGTTGTTGTTGGTGGTGGTAATGGTACTGTTGGTGTTGCTGATGGTGGTACTGTTTATGCTGATGGTGGTACTGTTTATGCTGCTGGTGCTGCTGCTGGTGTTTGTAACCTTTGCACCATATTCTCCAAAGCCACTACCCGAGCGCGAAGCTCGTTGACTTCTTCTATTACACCGGGGTGATTGTCGGTTCGAACGAGCGGATAAATAAAATCTAGAATTTGGTGTAGTATGTAATCGTGACGAGATACTCTAGAAATAAGAGAGAAAATGGTGTTCCGAATTGGTTCGCCGGTAAGTGCTTCAGGTTCTTCGCCAAGAGGGCAATGTGGTGGATGGAAGGGATCACCTTCTTCTTGTATCCAATGATTAAGGAGGCTACGAACCCATCCCCAATTCATCCAGAATAGATGATGACTAATTGGTTGATCCATTCCGGTCACACTGCTTTCGGAACTTGAGTGGGATTCCATTTCGGAATTCGAGGGACTTGAACTAATGACGAATTCCATTTCGTACGATTGAATAAAGAATTTTTGGATATGAAATGATTTTCCGGCTATCGGGTGGTATTCTAATTATATAGAGCAAAAGGTTTCGTAGATTACGGAGGAATTTACGGAATATGTCAGGCAAAGTTTACAGTAACAGATACGCTAAGATATGAATTAGCAGATACGCTAAGATATGAATTTTGTCTATACACTATTCATGCAATCAATGCAATAAGATGTGTCTAGACTAAGAATGATAAGCAGGTAATTTCCGACAAGAATGATGAGCAAAACTTTTGAAATGCAGACACGGTCGAAGTCCAGACTCACTAATGCATCCTAACGACTATCAGTTAGACACACTAATGCAGAACTGGTTCGCTAAGACCACCGCTCTGATACCAACTGAAAGGACCCGTTCATATATATTATAAACGATTCACAATAGTTGATTACATCGCGAGGTATTTGACCTCTATATGATACATTTTACAAACATTGCATTCATTTTTAAAAGACAAACTTTCTTTACAACGAAAGTTAACGGCATGCACACCATTTCATAATACATCCAACTATAATTGGTTTAATAATAATCTTGATGAACTCAATGACTCGAATGCAACGTCTTTCAAAATATGCCATGAATGACTCCAAGTAATATCCTTAAAATGAGCTAATGCACAGCGGAAGATTTCTTTAATACCTGAGAATAAACATGCTTTAAAGTGTCAACCAAAAGGTTGGTGAGTTCATAGGTTTATCATAACAATCATTTCAATATATTAATAGACCACAAGATTTCCGTTTATAAATATATGTACACTCGCAAGTGTATAAAAGTATTCTATAAGTTGTAGGCACCCGGTAACAAGCCTTAACGTTCATGTTTTACCCTCTGAAGTACACCAGATCAGGTGTGTTTTAAAATAACCTCGAAGTACTAAAGCATCCCATAGTCAGGATGGGGTTTGTCAGGCCCAATAGATCTATCTTTAGGATTCGCGCCTACCGTACATAGACAAGTAGTTTAATGTTACCAAGCTAAGGGTATATTTCTGGTTTAAACCCACATAGAATTAGTTTTAGTACTTGTGCATATTTCGTAAAACATTTATAAAACAGCGCATGTATTCTCAGCCCAAAAATATATATAAAAAGGGAGTAATGAAACCTACCATACTGTATTTCGTAGTAAAAATACATATAACGTCATTTAACAAGTGTAAGGTTGGCCTCGGATTCACGAACCTATATTAATTATATATATTTATATGTTGGTCAATATTTGTCTAACAATTTTTGGTCAAGTCATAGTGTACCACAATCCTAATGCTCGAGACTAATATGCAAAAGTCAACAAAAGTCAACTTGACCCAAAATGACTTCTAAAATTTATACGTGTTTATTATATAACTTAACTATAGTCGTTTTATATATTTAAATATATTTATTAGATTTTATAATAATAAAAGTCATTTATTAATAAAAATTTATATTAACGTTTATATATGATAAAATATACTTTTATATATCTTAAGTAGTAAAATTTATAAAGTTCACTTAATATCGTAAAACTATAGTGGTAAGTATTATTAATGTAATTATATTACGCGTGGTGAAAAATATCTTTGTATCCCCTATTTATTTGATAAAATAATATTGATCATAATAATAATAAGTAAAAGTTGTATTATTTTGTAATAATAATTATTATTATTCTATAAAAAAAATAACAATATTTATATTTACTAAAAATGTTATTATGATAAAATGATAATACTAACATAATAGTAATAATGATATTTTATAATAACAATGATATTTCTATTAAAATAATAACGACGATAGTAATAATAATCATTTTAACAATAATACTAAAATTCAGTTGACTATAACTTCAAATCCGTTCATCGAAACCATTCGATATCTAAATGAAAAGTTCTTAATTTTTCGCTAGCTTTCCAATGACATGCATATCATATACCCTATCTCAGTAGCATATGTATCTAATTTAGGATTCAACAAACCTATCTAACGACAATATCGAATGTAAAAGCATGCATAATCCTATATACTCGAGCACTAGTCAGGGATACACTATTGATATATAAAAGTTAAGTTATGAGTGCTCACGTATCAATATTGAGATTCAATATTGCAAGAAAGTACGTAGACGCAACGGAGATGATAAACACTAGATTGACCTCACGAGCATACCCATGAACCATACCCATCACTTCCATAGCTATAACCCATAATTTCCTTAGCTTCGACTCATTTAAAAAACTATTTTGAAATCACTCGGACATCACTCCGTCGTAATATTTTATGTATACTAATAATATCTTGAAATAATACAGAGCAAATATATATATATATATATATATATATATATATATATATATATATATATATATATATATATATATATATATATATATATATATATATATATAAATCGATTGAGAGAGTTTAGAGAAATATATTTTCAAGTTTCTATGAAATAATGAAACCTATTGAATTCTATTTATAATAGATTTTTGAATTATTAAAGTGAATTATTAAAGTATAAATTATTAAAGTGAATTATTAAAGTATGAATTATTAAAGTGAATTATTAAAGTATGAATTATTAAAGTGAATTATTAAAGTATGAATTATTAAAGTGAATTATTAAAGTATGAATTATTAAAGTGAATTATTAAAGTTAAAGTAAAGTAAAAGTAAAGTAAAGGTAAAGTTAAAGTATAGTAAAAGTATAAAAACTATGTATGTATAATACGCGTATAAATATATATAATATTAATTTAAATCGTTATATATATTTAATGAAATAAATTATAAATATCGTTATATTTATTATACTGGTTAAGTAATGAGTTGTCAAAAGTGATTCTAGATATTTATAAAAGTTTAATAATAAAGTTTTTTTTTTTAAAACTGAAAACGTTTTTGTACGTTTGAAAATAGATTAATAGAATATTATGGAAACCAATTCTCCACTAGCTTTTGTCTAACTTTCGTAAATGACACTTTTTATTTTTATTTATAAATAGCTTTACAAATTATTCCGAATATCGTTAAGAGGAATAGATTTCTCAAATCATAGTGGACCTCTCAACAGAGACTTGTAATCATAATTCAATGTTTCTGATAATTCAATCATTTAATATATTTTTTTTTAATTTCGTCGATAATCATATTGAAACAAATACGTTCATATAAAGCATTATACTTTTAAATACTTTGTTGACATTTTCAATTTATAACATATACACATATACATACATATTCATATATGTTCATTTAATGGTTCGTGAATCATTGGAATTTGGTCGAGGTTTAAATGAATGTATAAACATAGTTTAAAATCCTTGAGATTTAACTTAACAAACATTGCTTATCGTGTCAGAATAATATAAAGATAAAGTTTAAATTTAGTCGGAAATTTCCGGGTCGTCACACATCAGGTCTACTTCAACAACCCGAAATCCCAGAATGGAAATGGGAAAACATTACCATGGATTTCATCACTAAATTGCCAAGGACTGCAAGTGGTTTTGATACTATTTGGGTAATACTTGATCGTCTCACCAAATCAGCACACTTCCTGCCAATAAGAGAAGATGACAAGATGGAGAAGTTAGCACGACTGTATTTGAAGGAAGTCGTCTCCAGACATGGAATACCAATCTCTATTATCTCTGATAGGGATGGCAGATTTATTTCAAGATTCTGGCAGACATTACAGCAAGCATTAGGAACTCGTCTAGACATGAGTACTGCCTATCATCCACAAACTGATGGGCAGTGCGAAAGGATGATACAAACGCTTGAAGACATGCTACGAGCATGTGTTATTGATTTCGAAAACAGTTGGGATCGACATCTACCGTTAGCAGAATTTTCCTACAACAACAGCTACCATTCAAGCATTGAGATGGCACCGTTTGAAGCACTTTATGGTAGAAAGTGCAGGTCTCCAATTTGTTGGAGTGAAGTGGGGGATAGACAGATTACGGGTCCGGAGATTATACAAGAAACTACCGAGAAGATCATCCAAATTCAACAACGGTTGAAAATCGCCCAAAGTCGACAAAAGAGCTACGCTGACATTAAAAGAAAAGATATAGAATTTGAAATTGGAGAGATGGTCATGCTTAAAGTTTCACCTTGGAAAGGCGTTGTTCGATTTGGTAAACGAGGGAAATTAAATCCAAGGTATATTGGACCATTCAAGATTATTGATCGTGTCGGACCAGTAGCTTACCGACTTGAGTTACCTCAACAACTCGCGGCTGTACATAACACTTTCCACGTCTCGAATTTGAAGAAATGTTTTGCTAAAGAAGATCTCACTATTCCGTTAGATGAAATCCAAATCAACGAAAAACTCCAATTCATCGAAGAACCCGTCGAAATAATGGATCGTGAGGTTAAAAGACTTAAGCAAAACAAGATACCAATTGTTAAGGTTCGATGGAATGCTCGTAGAGGACCCAAGTTCACCTGGGAGCATGAAGATCAGATAAAGAAGAAATACCCGCATCTATTTCCAGAAGATTCGTCAACACCTTCAACAGCTTAAAATTTCGGGACGAAATTTATTTAACGGGTAGGTACTGTAGTGACCCGAACTTTTCCATGTTTATATATATTAATTGAGATTGATATTTACATGATTAAATGTTTCCAACATGTTAAGCAATCAAACTTGTTAAGACTTGATTAATTGAAATATGTTTCATATAGACAATTGACCACCCAAGTTGACCGGTGATTCACGAACGTTAAAACTTGTAAAAACGACATGACGATATATATATGGATATACATATGGTTAACATGAGATTATGATAAGTAAGTATCTCCATAAGTGTGAAGACCCGTCCTAATCCATCCGGACAACGTCCATATCGATTATAAACGATTCACAACAGTTGATTACATCGCAAGGTACTTGACCTCTATATGATACATTTTACAAACATTGCATTCGTTTTTGAAAAGACAATCTTTCATTTTATCAAAAGTTGAAGACAGGCATACCATTTCATAATATAACTAACTATAATTGGCTTAATAATAATCTTGATGAACGCAACGACTCGAATACAACGTCTTTTAAAATATGTCATGAATGACTCCAAGTAATATCCCTAAAATGAGCAAATGCACAGCGGAAGATTTCTTTCGTACCTGAGAATAAACATGCTTTAAAGTGTCAACCAAAAGGTTGGTGAGTTCATTAGTTTATCATAAACAATCATTTCATAATTTTAATAGACCACAAGATTTTCATTCTTCATAAATATACGTCCCATGCATAGAGACAAAAATATCATTCATATGGATTGAACACCTGGTAACCGACATTCACAATATGCATATAAGAATATCCCCATCATTCCGGGATCCTCCTTCGGACACGATATAAATTTCGAAGTACTAAAGCATCCGGTACTTTGGATGGGGCTTGTTGGGCCCGATAGATCTATCTTTAGAGTTCGCGTTAATTAGGGTGTCTGTTCCCTAATTCTTAAATTACCAGACTTAATAAAAAGGGGCATATTCGATTTCGATCATTCAACCATATAATGTAGTTTCAATTACTTGTGTCTATTTCGTAAAACAGTTATAAAAACAGCGCATGTATTCTCAGTCCCAAAAATATATATTGCGAAAGCATTTAAAAAGGGAATAATGAAACTCACACTACTGTATTTTGTAGTAAAAATACATGACGACATTGAACAACTGAACGATGCAGGGTTGGCCTCGGATTCACGAACCTATATTATTTGTATATATATTAAAAACATATACTCGTAATCGAATAAATCTATTTATTAGTAATAATGTATTTGTTATATTAATACTTTATAAGTTTTATTATTTATTTATATATTTTCATTTTTTTTTATATATAGAAATTTTATTAAGTTATGTAATTTGAATACATTTGTACATATGTAATCTTTATTTTATACTTATAATCTTAATAATATCTTTAAAACCTTTATTTTCAAAATCACAATAATATTAATGATATTGATAATACTAATAATAATAATAATTATAATGTTAAAAATGTTACTTTTAATGATACTTTTAGTTTTAACAAAAACGAAATGTTTGAAAATTAATGTTACTTTTAGTAGTAATGGTATTACTGATAATACTAATATTGATAATAATAATATCTACAATAATGATAATAATAATAACATTAGTAATACACATAATACTTGTAATTATGATATTATTAAGAATTACTATAATACTAATGATAACAATAGTAATAATAATCATAGTAATAATAATAATCATTATAGTAATAATAATGATAATGATAATGATAATGATAATAACAATGATACTCCTACTTATAATAATAATAATAATAATACATATTTGTAATAATCATAACATACTAATAATTATAATACTTGTAATATTTATAATAAATGAATAATAATAATAATAATAACAATAATAATAATAATAACTTAACAATGAAAAACTACCTCAAAGTGATAAAAAAAATGCCACCAGTAGGTCTCGAACCTGAGACCTCACGTTTCCATAGCAAGCACCCAAACCACTTAAGCATTTCTGTTTTTCTGATTTACTAGTTCTTGCTTATTTATTATACCCGTATTATTATTTATTTCTTCATCTCCTTCCCTTTTCAACTGAAATCGATCAGGGAATAATTTCCTTTTAACAACAACACTTCTTTTGGTTTTAAGATTTGTAATTGAAACATACAACAATCATATGATGAATGCTTTTGTTTTTTTTTTTTTTAAAATTATAGAAAAGGCCTGCTGTGTCGCGACCTTCTTAAAGAAAAAAAAATGGATTTTCGAATTTGAGCAAGAATTAGACTATGTTTATAACATGAAATAGTTTACTAATCACGTATAGAAACTATTGGAATCGTAAATTAAACTTGAAACACAAACTTGGATTCGAATTTCTTCAAGAACACTTCGGTTGACTTTTTTTTTAATAAACTTTGACTTTGAAATTTGAAATCAAACGAACTAATTAAAGCGTGAAAACTTACAGATAGATCAAATATACGATTCCTAACACATCTGCGTTATTAGATTTGATGTTTGATTCGAATATTGAGTTATGGTTTAAAATGGTTTGCGAATAGAAAACTTGGTTTGCTTCTCGGAGTTTTTTTTTTTTTTTTTTTTTTTTTTTTTTTTTTTTTTTTTTTAACGAATGGCATCCAATTGAATAAGGTACCAGTGATTGATTTAAGTGATAACAATAATTTAACACAAGTTGTTTTGTTGTGATGTTGGAAGTCGACCAGTGTTCACGAGCAAGGAAAAGTAATGAAAAAAAAACAAAATTTTACTAAAGTAGATAGTTACAGCGCATGTGTTTTTTTTTATATATTTTATAAATAATAATGATAATTAATAAATATACTAATAACTAATAATAAAAATAATACTATTCTTATTAATGATACTAATAATAGTATTAATATTAATTACAATAATTAATATTTTACTTTTAATTATAATAGTAATGACATCAATAATTATGATAATAATATTACTACTGATGTAACAAATCAAATGTATTAAATTTCATATAGATATAATATTATTATTAATACTAATATTAATATTAATATTACTATTTATAATAGTAATAAAAGTAATAATATTAATATAACAGCTATATTTTAACTTGTGTTATTTAATAGTCATAAATAATATGATAATCTTCATTGAATATTTATTAATTATAAATTATATATATATATATATATATATATATATATATATATATATATATATATATATATATATATATATATATATATATATATATATATATATATATATATATTACAATATACATATAATAATAATTATTCATAGAAGTCATATATATAGATTCATTTTAGATTTACACTCTATTATTTTATATATCATTTTACATATTTAATTCCAAAGATTGATTTGTATTTTTATTATTTCAATTTATTATATAAACTTATATTTATACATATTTATTAACAACAGTTGTTCGTGAATCGTCGGGAATAGTCGAGGGTAATTGCATACATGATAATAGTTACAAAAATTTTGAGACTCAACATTACAGACTTTGCTTATCGTGTCGAAACCATATAAGATTCAAGTTTAAATTTGGTCGGAAATTCCTGGGTCATCACAGTACCTACCCGTTAAAGAAATTTCGTCCCGAAATTTGAGTGAGGTCGTCATGGCTAACAATAAATATGTTTTCCTGACGAATATGAGCTGATAAATAGAGTTTTATCATTATTGAATAATACAGATATAATAATTCGATTATTCGAAAAGTAAGAATGAAGCTATCACCAAAAAGTGAAATAGAAAAGTAAAGGTTCATCTTAACTTTTGACAGAGTCAGTGTTGAATTCCGGAATTCAAGGGATTTAAAGAAAATCTTCGAAATCTAAAAGATTTGATTCTTCGGCGAATAAGAAAATTAAGATCTCTATAATTAAATACTGTGATCTGTCTTGATTACTCTATCTGATATTTTCTTTATAACTTTACCTTTTTCCGTTCCATTTGTTTTCACCACTTCTATACTCAATTCCCAAATTCAAAAGATTTATGAAAATGCTTAACCCTGTTCTGACCCTTGTTCTTATTCTAACTATCGCAATGATCGTTCTTCTTTTCCAACTCCCACCTGAAGAATCTGTTTATTTCTATTATGCCCTAGGGATTATTGTATTTATAATCCTTCCGTGTCTTTATATTGCTATACGTACTGATATCCACGGTTTGTAATTTCGGTGTTGTCATTGAGCTTTATATTCTCCCTTATATTTCAAATCTTTATGCTTTTGTTTTCTCTTCCCGACTTCAAGTCAAGCGAATAATGGTCCAGAATTCGTAGATATAGAGTTTCGAATGATTATAATGTTATAAACAGGAAGGAACGTGATAGCACGATTTGATTTTCAAATTTATCAACATCACGGAGGATAGAACCATCAAGAATACATTTTCTTGATTTGTTCAGAAGTTAAGTAGAATGAAAGAGTCATGTAACATGGCACGTGATGACGTTATGATCTGTGAATCATCACGTCCCATTAGAAACTCAGCATGACTTACTGTAATATAATCACGTTGATCAAGTGTCATTATATTATACTAATTCATGCATCAGTTTCCCACATTACTTTAATAACATTCATATTTTAAGCTTGAAAGTTTACAGAATATAGAAACTAACAGTTTCTATATGATGTAATACTGATAGCACGCAGAGATTAATGATTTCAAATAAGAATAGTTATAAAAATATCTCCAGAAATATGGAGGATATTTATAATGAAAGATACGATACTATCTCGGAATATCTAAGATCAGAGGATGATAGAAACTATTGTCTGCAAAGGTTCAGAGTAAGGATCAAGATATTCACTAAAGGCTTTAACAGACATTGAATCATTTGGATCCTTTGAAGTCAAACTTATTCTTTGTGATTTGTCTATGGCTTTCTTCATAATTCCGCATAATCTGCTTTTCAGTACTAAATTTTCTATTGAATGTTTCCAATATAATGATACACAGGAAGCACGAAGAAGTATATAATTTCGGACGAGAATATTTATGAAAATATCCTTGGAAATATCGAAGATATTGATGATGATATTTTGGAATTTCTAAGTTCGATGGTTGATGGAGAAAGATTTTCCGCAAGATTTTAACATGACTTCGGAGCAGGATATTCTCTAAAGATTTCATCGGATCCAGAATTACCTGGATTCTTTGAATATAGAGTTTGGTCCTTGTATTTGTCCTTGGTCTTCTTCATGGTTAGCTCAATCCGTTTTCCAGTTCCAACTTTTCTGAGCTTTTCCAACAAACTATTCTTTATTATCAAACTTCTGGCTGTTAAGATCGTTTACGGTTGTCTACGGTTTCTGCTGCTTCATTCAGCTTTTTCAATATTCAGAGTATTGATTTGTAGACTGGGTGCTTTTCAAAATTTCAGAATGGAAGGTCATTATTCTAGAAGATAAATGTTATACATATAACTGTTGATGTAGATATGCTGTGAGTTTTCAAAGTACTGATTGCCGATTCCTCTACATTTTTACTGCTACCATATCCGAATCATTGGTTATCAATCCGAGGTGATTTCAAGAGAATTGTGTTTTTAGATGATTAAACACTGACGGTAATATGGTGGAATATAAAAGGTTCCCCGGTAACAATAAAAGAGCATACATATAAATCAAGGTGATAATAAGGTTGTTTCGAACGAAAAGTCGAAGTTGATTTGCTGGAGCTGCGACAAAATTTGCTACTTTGAAAGGAATTACCAAGTCATTTTGGGTAATAATAACACTAAAGTAATTAGCACAGCTACGTGTTAAACGTTTACTCAGTTTCCGAGAGTTTTTCAGATGCATAACTAAATGCATCAATCTTTTCTCCCGTAGATGAAGTGCGGTTGGTTCCTCCTCTCGTTTGAGATGTTTTCAAGAATCATGATAGGTTTGAACGTGGATCTTAATCGTCAAGATACAAATGAGGTTTGAGATGAAATCAAGTGGCAAACTTGAAGAATTGTTTAGTTTCATATGTTATAGTCAATATTTTAATTCATTTTAATTGTCCAATGTTGGTAGTCCACAGTTGATAGTCCACAGTTAGCAATTCAATATTTCATATATAGTTTAATATATAATATTCGAATTAATTAATACGTATCGTGACCCGTATTCGTCTCAGACTCGATCACAACTCAAAGTATATATATTATTGTAGAATCAACCTCAACCCTGTATAGAGAACTCGATCATTACTGCATATAGAGTGTCTATGGTGATTCCAAATAATATATATAGATGCATCGATATGATATGTCAAAACCTTGTATACGTGTCCCGACATTTAAAGTGCGTAAAATAAATAACAGGAATTAAATAACGATAAATAAAGTGCGTAAAGTAAATAACAGAAATTAAATGACAATAAATAAAATTGCGAGAATGTAAATTGCGTTAATTAAATTGCGATAAATAAAATGTAATACGGAATTAACAGTTAGCTAGGAACAGTTAGCTAGGATTTTGTTAGCGTGGTTTCTTAATAAAATTTAATATTGTTAATTAGTCTGTTTCTAATCAATTTTTACTGTGTCCATTATTTCTTCATTATGCCACTTGTTGGATTCTGATAGATCAAAATCCAAATATGAAATTGAATGAAAATGGTTATTCTACGGTGATCGGATACGTATATCCGTGAATGTAAGTAGGATAGTAAATGACTGTTGGAATTAGATTCGAAGAATGTACAGTGTAACTTTTCAATGTGAAATTTAAATATTCCTCGGGTATCACCTACCCGTTAAAATATTTTCACCATTAACAGTTTGTACAATAAAAATTTTAATTACAATCTTTATGAAAACATATATACATATATATTTTCTTCAGACGTAATTATGGATTTAATGAGTCAATGTGATATTAACTCATTTGGTTTACCATTAGAACTATAATACATAATCTCTAAAACATTTAGAGATTACTTAATCGTCACGAAGAACGAAGATAATCGATGTAGAGCGATACGTAGAACGATGATTATACTCGAGGTACATAATGAGATGTTGAGGCATGGATTGTTGATGGTACTGGTGCTGTTACTGATGGTACTGTTGGTGCCGATGATGTTGCTGAAGCTGGTACATTTTGTACCATATTCTCCAAATTTATTACTCGAGCGTGGAGCTCGTTGACTTCTTCCATTATTCCAAGATGATTGTCGGTCGGAACAAGCAGATGAATAAGGTTTAGAATTTTAGATAGAATATAATCGTGACGAGCTATCCTGGAAATGAGGCTGAAAATGGTGTTTCGGATAGGTTCGCCGGTAAACGCTTCAGGTTCATTGTCAAGAGGTGAATTCGGTTGGTGGAAGGGATCGCCTTCTTCGCGTCTCCATTGATTAAGTCGACTACGAATGTATCAGATGAATTGGGGATGGCTGATTGATTGATTCATTCTGGTGACATTGCTTCCGGAGTTTAGGTGAATATCCATGTCGGAATAGCTGTCGGAATAACTATCGGAATAGTTATCGAAATCTGAGGGACTCGAACTGGTTGCAGGATTCATCTCGTACGATCAGATGAAGGGTTTTTGAGAAGAAATATATTATAGGATGTAGATTAGTACCCTGCAATACATAATTTGCATATGCATATATAATACTAAGATCCCCTAAGTTACGGAGGAATCTACGGGATATGTCAGACAAAGTTACAGTAACATATACGCTAAGATATGAAGTAGCAGATACGCTAAGATATGAATTTTGTCTTTACACTATTCATGCAGTCAATGCAGTAAAACGTGCCTAGACTAAGAATGATAAGCAAGTGATTCTCTAAGAATGATAAGCAGGTAATTTTCGACACGAAATGATAAGCAAAACTTTTGACATGCAGACACGGTCTAAGTCCAGACTCACTAATGCATCCTAACGACTTATTAGTTAGACACACTAATGCAGACATGGTTCGCTAAGACCACCGCTCTGATACCAACTGTGAAGACCCGTCCTAATCCATCCGGACAACGTCCATATCGATTATAAACGATTCACAACAGTTGATTACATCGCGAGGTACTTGACCTCTATATGATACATTTTACAAACATTGCATTCATTTTTGAAAAGACAATCTTTCATTTTATCAAAAGTTGAAGACAGGCATACCATTTCATAATATAACTAACTATAATTGGCTTAATAATAATCTTGATGAACGCAACGACTCGAATACAACGTCTTTTAAAATATGTCATGAATGACTCCAAGTAATATCCCTAAAATGAGCAAATGCACAGCGGAAGATTTCTTTCGTACCTGAGAATAAACATGCTTTAAAGTGTCAACCAAAAGGTTGGTGAGTTCATTAGTTTATCATAAACAATCATTTCATAATTTTAATAGACCACAAGATTTTCATTCTTCATAAATATACGTCCCATGCATAGAGACAAAAATATCATTCATATGGATTGAACACCTGGTAACCGACATTCACAATATGCATATAAGAATATCCCCATCATTCCGGGATCCTCCTTCGGACACGATATAAATTTCGAAGTACTAAAGCATCCGGTACTTTGGATGGGGCTTGTTGGGCCCGATAGATCTATCTTTAGAGTTCGCGTCAATTAGGGTGTCTGTTCCCTAATTCTTAGATTACCAGACTTAATAAAAAGGGGCATATTCGATTTCGATCATTCAACCATATAATGTAGTTTCAATTACTTGTGTCTATTTCGTAAAACAGTTATAAAAACAGCGCATGTATTCTCAGTCCCAAAAATATATATTGCGAAAGCATTTAAAAAGGGAATAATGAAACTCACACTACTGTATTTTGTAGTAAAAATACATGACGACATTGAACAACTGAACGATGCAGGGTTGGCCTCGGATTCACGAACCTATATTATTTGTATATATATTAAAACATATACTCGTAATCGAATAAATCTATTTATTAGTAATAATGTATTTGTTATATTAATACTTTATAAGTTTTATTATTTATTTATATATTTTCATTTTTTTTTATATATAGAAATTTTATTAAGTTATGTAATTTGAATATATTTGTACATATGTAATCTTTATTTTATACTTATAATCTTAATAATATCTTTAAAACCTTTATTTTCAAAATCACAATAATATTAATGATATTGATAATACTAATAATAATAATAATTATAATGTTAAAAATGTTACTTTTAATGATACTTTTAGTTTTAACAAAAACGAAATGTTTGAAAATTAATGTTACTTTTAGTAGTAATGGTATTACTGATAATACTAATATTGATAATAATAATATCTACAATAATGATAATAATAATAACATTAGTAATACACATAATACTTGTAATTATGATATTATTAAGAATTACTATAATACTAATGATAACAATAGTAATAATAATCATAGTAATAATAATAATCATTATAGTAATAATAATAATAATGATAATGTTAATGATAATAACAATGATACTCCTACTCATAATAATAATAATAATAATACATATTTGTAATAATCATAACATACTAATAATTATAATACTTGTAATATTTATAATAAATGAATAATAATAATAATAACAATAATAATAATAATAACTTAACAATGAAAAACTACCTCAGAGTGATAAAAAAAATGCCACCAGTAGGTCTCGAACCTGAGACCTCACGTTTCCATAGCAAGCACCCAAACCACTTAAGCATTTATGTTTTTCTGATTTACTAGTTCTTGCTTATTTATTATACCCGTATTATTATTTATTTCTTCATCTCCTTCCCTTTTCAACTGAAATCGATCAGGGAATAATTTCCTTTTAACAACAACACTTCTTTTGGTTTTAAGATTTGTAATTGAAACATACAACAATCATATGATGAATGCTTTTGTTTTTTTTTTTAAATTATAGAAAAGGCCTGCTGTGTCGCGACCTTCTTAAAGAAAAAAAAATGGATTTTCGAATTTGAGCAAGAATTAGACTATGTTTATAACATGAAATAGTTTACTAATCATGTATAGAAACTATTGGAATCGTAAGTTAAACTTGAAACACAAACTTGGATTCGAATTTCTTCAAGAACACTTCGGTTGACTTTTTTTTTTAATAAACTTTGACTTTGAAATTTGAAATCAAACGAACGAATTAAAGCGTGAAAACTTACAGTTAGATCAAATATACGATTCCTAACACATCTGCGTTATTAGATTTGATGTTTGATTCGAATATTGAGTTATGGTTTAAAATGGTTTGCGAATAGAAAACTTGGTTTGCTTTTGGGAGTTTTTTTTTTTTTTTTTTTTTTTTTTTTTTTTTTTTTTTAACGAATGGCATCCAATTGAATAAGGTACCAGTGATTGATTTAAGTGATAACAATAATTTAACACAAGTTGTTTTGTTGTGATGTTGGAAGTCGACCAGTGTTCACGAGCAAGGAAAAGTAATGAAAAAAAAACAAAATTTTACTAAAGTAGATAGTTACAGCGCATGTGTTTTTTTTTTTTTTATATATTTTATAAATAATAATGATAATTAATAAATATACTAATAACTAATAATAAAAATAATACTATTCTTATTAATGATACTAATAATAGTATTAATATTAATTACAATAATTAATATTTTACTTTTAATTATAATAGTAATGACATCAATAATGATGATAATAATATTACTACTGATGTAACAAATCAAATGTATTAAATTTCATATAGATATAATATTATTATTAATACTAATATTAATATTAATATTACTATTTATAATAGTAATAAAAGTAATAATATTAATATAACAGCTATATTTTAACTTGTGTTATTTAATAGTCATAAATAATATGATAATCTTCATTGAATATTTATTAATTATAAATTATATATATATATATATATATATATATATATATATATATATATATATATATATTACAATATACATATAATAATAATTATTCATAGAAGTCATATATATAGATTCATTTTAGATTTACACTCTATTATTTTATATATCATTTTACATATTTAATTCCAAAGATTGATTTGTATTTTTATTATTTCAATTTATTATATAAACTTATATTTATACATATTTATTAACAACAGTTGTTCGTGAATCGTCGGGAATAGTCGAGGGTAATTGCATACATGATAATAGTTACAAAAATTTTGAGACTCAACATTACAGACTTTGCTTATCGTGTCGAAACCATATAAGATTCAAGTTTAAATTTGGTCGGAAATTCCCGGGTCATCACAATAAGTATATTAACAATGAGTTATATACATATAAACAAGACTACTAACTTAAGGATTTCGAAAAGAGACATATATGTAACGATTATCGTTGTAACGACATTTAAATGTATATATATCATATTAAGATATATTAATATATCATAATATCATGATAATATAATAATTTAACATCTCATTAGATATAATAAATAATGGGTTAACAACATTAATTGAGATCGTTAACTTAAAGGTTTCAAAACAACACTTACATGTAACGACTAATGATGACTTAACGACTCAGTTAAAATGTATATACATGTAGTGTAATTAGATGTATTAAAATACTTTTGGAAGACTTCAAGACATATATCAAAACACTCATACTTAACGAAAATGGTTACAGTTACTTTCCCATTCTTTTCTTTCATCATGAATTCTAGTCGTATTCTTACCCGTATTATACACAGCTTCAAAACGTACTTACTATGGGTATATACTAATAGGAACTAGCATGGGATTCCACTCTTGATTATGTCATGTATGACTAATCAATTTTAACTTCTACCATGAGCTAGTCAACTAACTAGAACTCCTTTTAACCCCACTCACCACTCACCAATTACCACTCATCATTCACTCCATTTCACTTCCAACTCTCTTTCTAATTCTCACTCAACACACACACACACACACACACACACACACACACACTATTATGAACGTATTTTTCCAGTAGTTAATCATCATCTTCATCAAAAATCACTTCAAGAATCAAGCTATAATCATCATAGGAAGAACACTTCAAGAACACTTCAAAAATCCCTTCAAGTTTACTAATTTACTTCCAAGCTTTCTAATCCATTCCAAGTAATCATCTAAGATCAAGAAACCTTTGTTATATACAGTAGGTTATCTTTCTTATTCAAGGTAATATTCATATTCAAACTTTGATTCAATTTCTATAACTATAAACTATCTTAATTCGAGTAAAAATCTTACTTGAACTTGTTTTTGTGTCATGATCCTACTTCAAGAACTTTCAAGCCATCCAAGATCCTTTGAAGCTAGATCATTTCTTGTCACTTCCCGTAGGTTTACCTACTAAACTTGAGGTAGTAATGATGTTCATAACATCATTCGATTCATATATATAAAACTATCTTATTCGAAGGTTTAAACTCGTAATCACTAGAACATAGTTTAGTTAATTCTAAACTTGTTCGCAAACTAAAGTTAATCCTTCTAACTTGACTTTTAAAATTAACTAAACACATGTTCTATATCTATATGATATGCTAACTTAATGATTTAAAACCTGGAAACACGAAAAACACCGTAAAACCGGATTTACGCCGTCGTAGTAACACCGCGAGCTGTTTTGGGTTAGTTAATTAAAAACTATGATAAACTTTGATTTAAAAGTTGTTATTCTGAGAAAATGATTTTTATTATGGACATGAAACTATATCCAAAAATTATGATTAAACTCAAAGTGGAAGTATGTTTTCTAAAATGGTCATCTAGACGTCGTTCTTTCGACTGAAATGACTACCTTTACAAAAACGACTTGTAACTTATTTTTTCGACTATAAACCTATACTTTTTCTGTTTAGATTCATAAAATAGAGTTCAATATGAAACCATAGCAATTTGATTCACTCAAAACGGATTTAAAATGAAGAAGTTATGGGTAAAACAAGATTGGATAATTTTTCTCATTTTAGCTACGTGAAAATTGGTAACAAATCTATTCCAACCATAACTTAATCAACTTGTATTGTATGTTATGTAATCTTGAGATACCATAGACACGTATACAATGTTTCGACCTATCATGTCGACACATCTATATATATTTCGGAACAACCATAGACACTCTATATGTGAATGTTGGAGTTAGCTATACAGGGTTGAGGTTGATTCCAAAATATATATAGTTTGAGTTGTGATCAATACTGAGATACGTATACACTGGGTCGTGGATTGATTTAAGATAATATTTATCGATTTATTTCTGTACATCTAACTTTGGACAACTAGTTGTAGGTTACTAACGAGGACAGCTGACTTAATAAACTTAAAACATCAAAATATATTAAAAGTGTTGTAAATATAGTTTGAACATACTTTAATATATATGTATATATTGTTATAGGTTCTTGAATCAACAGTGGCCAAGTCTTACTTCTCGACGAAGTAAAAATCTGTGAAAGTGAGTTATAGTCCCACTTTTAAAATCTAATATTTTTGGGATGAGAATACATGCAGGTTTTATAAATGATTTACAAAATAGACACAAGTACGTGAAACTACATTCTATGGTTGAATTATCAAAATCGAATATGCCCCTTTTTATTAAGTCTGGTAATCTAAGAATTAGGGAACAGACACCCTAATTGACGCGAATCCTAAAGATAGATCTATTGGGCCTAACAAACCCCATCCAAAGTACCGGATGCTTTAGTACTTCGAAATTTATATCATATCCGAAGGGTGTCCCGGAATGATGGGGATATTCTTATATATGCATCTTGTTAATGTCGGTTACCAGGTGTTCACCATATGAATGATTTTTATCTCTATGTATGGGATGTGTATTGAAATATGAAATCTTGTGGTCTATTATTATGATTTGATATATATAGGTTAAACCTATAACTCACCAACATTTTTGTTGACGTTTTAAGCATGTTTATTCTCAAGTGATTATTAAGAGCTTCCGCTGTCGCATACTTAAATAAGGACGAGATTTGGAGTCCATGCTTGTATGATATTGTGTAAAAACTGCATTCAAGAAACTTATTTTATTGTAACATATTTGTATTGTAAACCATTATGTAATGGTCGTGTGTAAACAGGATATTTTAGATTATCATTATTTGATAATCTACGTAAAGTTTTTTTAAACCTTTATTGATGAAATAAAGGTTATGGTTTGTTTTAAAATGAATGCAGTCTTTGAAAAACGTCTCATATAGAGGTCAAAACCTCGCAACGAAATCAATTAATATGGAACGTTTTTAATCAATAAGAACGGGACATTTCATGATACACAATCATTTTCATACAAATTTAATTACACATTCGGAAATTAACATACCAGAATTCAAGTAAAGCTTTAGCAGGTGTTATCTTCCTAAAGATCACTACATTCATGAATTATATTCATTCGTATTCTATGATGAATTATCACATCAAACCACCGAAATTATCATCAACAATGCCTATTCGTTAACCATTAGATCCGTTGACGATTACAATCAGCGTTTAATCATCTAAAAAATAAAATTTCTTGAAACCATCTCGGATTGATAACCAATGATTCAGATATGGTAGCATTAAATGCAGAGGAAACAAAAGAATTTTCCTCGTCATTGGAACTTAGAAATTCTGAGATATCACTGTATCTTTCGTTATAAATATCCTCTATATTTCTGAAGATATCTTTATAACGATTCTTGTCAGCAATTAATTATCTCTTTGCAATATCTTTATCACATCATAAAGGAAACTATTTTAGTTTCTATATTCTGTAAAGTTCAAGTTTAAATTATGAATGATTTGAAGTAGTGTTGGGAATTGAAGCATGGGTTAGTATAATATAATGACGTCAGGCCAACGTGATTATATTACAGTAAGTCATGCTAAATTTTTAATGGAAGATGATGATTCATAGACTTTATAATCATCATTTGCCATGTTACACGACTCTTATCTATTTAAACTCTAAACATATCAAGAAAATATTTTTCTTGATAATTCGGTCTTTTCCGGATATTCTGGTAATATGACAAATCAAATCGTGCTATTACCTTTCCTTCTGCTTTGAATATCATGATCATTCGAAACTTCATACCTACGAATTCTGGACCGTTACTTGCTTTACAAAAGCATGAAGCTTCGACATATAAGGGAAAATATAAATCCCGATAAGAACACTGAAATTACAAACCGTGTATATCAATGCGTATAGCAATATAAAGACACGGGAGAACTAAAAACACAATAAATCCTAGAGCATAGTAGAAGTAAACAGACTCCTCTGGTGGGAGTTGAAAAAGAAGGATGATTGTGGCGATAACCAATATAATGTCAAAGACAAGAACTGGATTGAGCATATTAACAAAACTTTTGGAAGTATGAATTGAGAAAAAAAGTATATAAGTGGTGAAGATAATGAAACGGAAGAAGCTAATTTATAGCAAAAATTCCAGACACAGCAATCGAGGCAATTCACCGCCTTTAATTAAAGAAAATCCTAATTTCCGTAATTACCGGAAAATCAAATCTTATAAAGATTTCGAAGATTTCTTTAATTCCTTGAAATCCGGAAATCAATCGTAACTATGTCAAAAGTTAAGGCAAACATTTAATTTTCTCATTTACTCTTTTACGATAGCTTCGTTTATACTCTTTCTATAATCGAATTACTTTATCCATATTATTTAATGTCGATAAAACTCTAATTCATCATTCTTGTTATAAAGAATGACGATCTCTATCAAATT
This sequence comes from Rutidosis leptorrhynchoides, assembly GCF_046630445.1. Lineage (NCBI taxonomy): Eukaryota > Viridiplantae > Streptophyta > Magnoliopsida > Asterales > Asteraceae > Rutidosis > Rutidosis leptorrhynchoides. The sequence goes on from NC_092340.1 coordinate 211,114,570, forward strand.
TCATGACTATGATTTTCATGAACTCCTCTCTGTTTTGTCTGCCTAATATTGCAGCATAAACGCTCAAGGTTTTAAATGAGCTCAATATTATTCATAACACATTTCATGTATCCAATTTACTGAAATGACTTGCATAACATCATCATTTTGAATGATCTCTGCATTAATGATAAAATGCACTTCGTAGAAGAACCTATAGAGATTATGGTTTGTATGACTTAAACGCTTGAAACAAAACAATATTCTATCCTTTGGAAAACACGCAAGGCCCCGAACATACCTGGGAACGTGAAGACCAAATGAAACAGAAATATCCCCATCTCTTCTCAACCGCTGATGCATCCGAGAAGTCTACCTAAAACTTCAGGACGAAGTTTTTATTAACGGGGAGGTACTGTAACAACCCTCACTTTTCGACTTCTAAATTACTGAATTAACCCTAGGGTTATATGTCTGACTATATGTATTAAGGGTTGTTATATACAATTAAATATTGACAGAATAGTAATTTTTAGTCAACAATGTACGCTTAAATAAATAATATATTATTTATTTATATAATTTGACATAATTTAACTAAGTATATAAACTTTGTATCACTTTTATTATTTAGTTAATGTATTATATATTTAACTATATAATAAATCCAATTATATATAAATGTAATAATATTTACAAACTTACTAAAACTATAATTTAATAATTAAAATCATAATTATTATTAAAAATACAAAATACCGAATTATTTATTATTTTTATGCAAAATTTGTATTTATTAATTAAATAAAACAAAAATAAAAATAAAAATAAAAATAAAATATTATTGAAAAATATTCTTGGAAAAGCATTAAATCAATTTGTTTATTTATATAAAAAAAATCCGTAAAATAAATGAAAAAAATAAATAAATAAATAAATAAATTACTTTTTAATTAAAAATTTTAATGGAAAAACTACTTTTATTATTTTATTTTGTGCATTATCCCATGACCTAACATTTAATATTTTTTTAATTTTAAAATCTCATTAAGAATTAAAATATTTCTTTTTATTTTAATTATTTTATTCTTTTTACCTAATTTTTTCAAGTATAAATACCCCTCATTTCTCATTCAAACTCACACTAAAATTTCTCTCATTCTCTCTTTGAAGAATTACTACTAGTAAGTATTCTTTTCTTACTTTTTATTTTTTTTACTTTTTACTTTTTACTTTTTACTTCGGTTATTATTTTTACCGAAACATGTAAATAATGTTATAAATTATATGCAATTAAAAATAAAATAAATAACATGTATACACTATTACTATTACTAGCACCTATAACCTACTACTTATATTGTAACATAAAAACATTTTGGGATATGTATTAGAGATGTATAGATCTTCGAACTTTCTTGACGAATGGTTTCTATGAGATTCTAGGCAGAGGGTTTGGATTTCCGATTTAAAGGGTCCTATTACTCAAGCCCCTAGATCTAAATTAGCCATTCGAAGGGAAAGGGGTGATTGGAAGCTTATCTAATACGACAAGTATCCTAAAATGGAAAATACTGATAAAAGTAGAAACTCTCTAGTCATAGAAACTTAGTAAAATAAGAAACTTTCTAAAAATGGAAACTTTATAAAAATAGTAACTTACTAGGAATAGAAACTTAGTAAAACAAACTATACTTAAACACATACTTAAACTTAAACATGGGCAAAACACTTAACTACTCTTAAATGTCAATAGGTTGATTTTCCTGCTCACTCGTTCAACTCTTTATTTTGAGGAATAACTCTTTCTCTACTTACTAAGGTGAATTCATAGCCCATCTTTAATTGCTAGCAAACTTACTTACTTTTACTTGGGGTGAGACACATGCTGTTTTTACTTTTTACACTTTAGACACAAGTACCAAACTGTTAAACTATGCTATACCCGGCTATGTCCGACTAAGTCCCTACAGTGATATTTTTAATTGCTGCGGCATGCTTAATTATTGGGGGTAGGCCTATCGGGAGTAACGTCCCCGATACATTTGACCAAGTCATTGTATTACTTAATAATGAAATTAAACCGACAAGGACAGACACAACTTGTCATGGGGCAAACTTGAACGTTTAGTCTAAATATCACGCATTGGCATAACTTTTTGATCCTGCGGGAGATCAACTTTACAAACTAAATCTTGTGGTCTAAAACAACGACAAACTTTTTGTTAAACATATGAACTTCACTCAACCTTTTTGGTTGACACTTTAGCATGTTTTGTCTCAGGTGCTGTTTGATTCAAGCTCTTATACTTACTGCTTATGTGATGCTACTTGGACATAGGATCAAGAGATATCGCATTTATTACTTCTGCATGTGAACATTTACGATATTGTTATTCCTGTCATTGTAACGATATTTCATTTTCCGCTGCGTACTCATTAAAGTTAAATTCATCATTTAGTATTGTTCTCATTTATTATAATATGTTGGTATGTTTTGATATTAGTGACGTTCCTTTCAGAACCTATTGGGAGGACGTTACACCAGGTTTTTCTAAACAAATGTGGAAAACGACGGCTCGTATTAGGGGAACATCATATATCCCTAGAAACTTGGCAAAACGAACCAAAACCGAAGAAGAAGAAATGAGCGAGTCGGAATAAGATAGTTGTATTCGTGTGGTGTAATATATGTAATATAGTGTGCTTATGCTTTATGATATATGTAAAAATTGCTTGTATTAATAAGTATTTTTTTATGAATCTAACTCTTGTCTATTTTACAGTATAAAAACACAAAATGGATAGACAACCCAATATTTTAAGAGACCTACCCGGAGACATGATTGATGAAATCTTGTCTAGAGTCGGTCAGAATTCCTCGACACAACTATTTAAGGCGAGATCAGTTTGTAAGACATTCGAAGAACGTTCCAAGAATGCCTTGGTTTATAAAAGGCTTTCGTTCGAAAGATGGGGGATATCACATTGGGAAATCCATAAGTTACGATGTGTTTACTTTGACGCATATATTGCGGGGAACCCAAATGCTATTTTACGCAACGGGTTAAGAAATTATTTTGACTCAATATATCCGAATATAGGACTTCGTGATTTAGAAAAAGCGGCTAACATGCAACATAAAGAAGCATGTTATGCTTACGGGTTAGTAATGTTCGCTTCTCACCAAAGTGAGAACAAGAACATCGGGCTACAACTATTAAACAAAACGTTCCCACAAGTGACGGAGTCGGTAATTGGGGTAAGAAATGAGGTTTTTAGGTTATTACGAGACTGTTAGTCATTACGTAACCTTCATCCTTTTGACGACGTTACAACACATTTTCTTACTATCGGTCACAATGGTTATGTTCCACAAAACCAAGGATGGGAAGTGGTATTAGTAAAACCAGAATGCATGACTTGTTTATGGACGTATGAATTACGTGTCTTTATTGCCTTTGCTGAACGCCTTATTTATTTACTAGAATTATCTTCGCAACTACTTTGTATCAAAGTTTTATGTGCTATATTTCATGCTATATGTAAAATAGCGGTATTGTAAGTTTGCAAGTTATTGTATAAAGGTTTGAATATGATATATATTTTTTTGTGATTAGTTTTTCATATAGAATTGTAGTAGTTGAAATGGTATGTTAGCTACTAAGTATGAACTTAACGGGTAGGTACTACCCGAATTAAAGAGTATAAAACGCTAATATGAAGAAAGAGCTTTTATAAATAAGTTCATATTACGCTACGAAATACTATTGACTACTCTTGATATTCTATATGATTAACTCGTTTCGTTTGACTATTTTGAAGGAAATGGCACCGATTACTCGACACGCCTTGAATATGAGTGAAGAGGAATTTCGTGCCTTTCTTGCTTCAAACATAGCCGCAGTACAGGCCGCGCTACATACCAACAATAACCTTGGATCTAGCAGTACAGGAAATCGTGTAGGATGTACCTACAAAGAATTCAGTGCCTGCAAACCTTTGGAATTTGATGGAACCGAAGGACCGATTGGATTGAAACGGTGGACCGAGAAGGTCGAATCGGTGTTTGCCATAAGTAAGTGTACAGAAGAGGACAAAGTGAAGTACGCTTCGCATACCTTCACAGGTAATGCGTTAACATGGTGGAATACCTATCTAGAGCAAGTGGGACAAGATGATGCTTACGCACTACCATGGTCTGCATTCAAGCACTTGATGAACGAAAAGTATCGTCCCAGAACCGAGGTCAATAAGCTCAAGACAGAACTTAGAGGGTTACAAACCCAAGGATTTGATATTACCACGTACGAAAGACGATTCACAGAATTGTGCCTATTGTGTCCGGGAGCGTTCGAAGATGAGGAAGAGAAGATCGACGCGTTTGTGAAAGGATTACTGGAAAGAATCCAAGAAGATATAAGTTCACACGAGCCCGCCTCCATACAACAGGCATGTAGAATGGCTCACAAACTAGTGAACCAGATTGAGGAAAGAATTTAAAAACAGACGGCTGAAGAGGCCAATGTGAAGCAAGTAAAAAGAAAGTGGGAGGAAAACGGTGATAAGAATCACCAATACAACAACAACAACAACAACAACAACAACAACAACAACAACAACAGCAATTACAACAATAATCGCAACAACTATCCCAACAATCGCAACATCAATCGCAACAACAACAAACGGCCCAACAACAACAACAACAACAACAACAACAACAACAACAGCAACTACAACAATCATCCCAATAACAATAACAACCGCAACAACAACAACAATCAGAAGCAGCTATGCCAAAGGTGTGAAAAGTATCACTCAGGGTTCTGCACCAAATTTTGCAACAAGTGTAAAAGAAATGGTCATAGCGCGGCGAAGTGTGAGGTCTACGGACCAGGGGTTAATAGAACGAAAGGAACAAATGGTGTCGGAACGAGTAATGGCGGAGCAAGTAGTGTCGGAGCAAGTTATGCCAATGTAGTTTGTTATAAATGTGGAAAACCGGGCCACATTATTAGAAATTGCCCGAACCAAGAGAACACGAATGGACAAGGCCGCGGAAGAGTATTCAATATTAATGCGACAGAGGCACAGGAAGAACCGGAGCTTGTTACGGGTACGTTTCTTATTGACAATAAATCTGCTTACGTTTTATTTGATTCGGGTGCGGATAGAAGATATATGAGTAGAGATTTTTGTGCTAAATTAAGTTGTCCATTGACGCCTTTGGATAGTAAATTTTTACTCGAATTAGCAAATGGTAAATTAATTTCAGCAGATAATATATGTCGGAATCGAGAAATTAAACTGGTTAGCGAAACATTTAAGATTGACTTGATACCAGTAGAGTTAGGGAGTTTTGATGAGATAATCGGTATGGACTGGTTGAAAGAAGTGAAAGCAGAGATCGTTTGTTACAAAAATGCAATTCGCATTATACGAGAAAAAGAAAAACCCTTAATGGTGTACGGAGAAAAGGGCAACACGAAGCTACATCTTATTAGTAATTTGAAGGCACAAAAACTAATAAGAAAAGGTTGCTATGCTGTTCTAGCACACGTCGAGAAAGTACAAACTGAAGAAAAGAGCATCAATGATGTTCCCGTCGCAAAAGAATTTCCCGATGTATTTCCGAAAGAATTACCGGGATTACCCCCACATCGATCCGTTGAATTTCAAATATATCTTGTACCAGGAGCTGCACCAATAGCTCGTGCTCCTTACAGACTCGCACCCAGCAAGATGAAAGAACTGCAAAGCCAACTACAAGAACTATTAGAACGTGGTTTCATTTGACCAAGCACATCACCATGGGGAGCTCCTATTTTGTTTGTCAAGAAGAAGGATGGTACATTTAGGTTGTGTATTGACTACAGAGAGTTGAATAAACTTACCATCAAAAACCGTTATCCACTGCCGAGAATTGACGACTTATTTGATCAACTATAAGGCTCGTCGGTTTATTCGAAAATTGATTTACATTCTGGATATCATCAAATGCGAGTAAAGGAGGATGATATTCCAAAAACTGCTTTTAGGACGCGTTATGGTCATTACGAGTTTATGGTTATGCCGTTTGGATTGACTAACGCACCAGCTGTGTTCATGGACCTTATGAACCGAGTGTGTGGGACATATCTTGACAAGTTTTTCATTGTTTTCATCGATGACATACTTATTTACTCAAAGAATGATCAAGAGCACGAAGAACATTTGAGAAAAGTGCTAGAAGTATTGAGGAAAGAAAAACTGTACGCTAAGTTTTCAAAGTGTGCATTTTGGTTAGAAGAAGTTCAATTCCTCGGTCATATAGTGAACAAAGAAGGTATCCAAGTGGACCAGGCAAAGATTGAAACAGTTGAAAAATGGAAAACCCCAAAAACTCTGAAGCATATACGTCAATTTTTAGGATTGGCTGGTTACTACAGAAGATTCATCCAAGATTTCTCCAAAATAGCAAAACCCTTGACTGCATTAACGCATAAAGGGAAGAAATTTGAATGGAAGGATGAACAAGAGAAGGCGTTTCAGTTATTGAAGAAAAAGCTAACTACGGCACCTATATTGTCATTGCCTGAAGGGAATGATGATTTTGTGATTTATTGTGACGCATCAAAGCAAGGTCTCGGTTGTGTATTAATGCAACGAACGAAGGTGATTGCTTATGCGTCTAGACAATTGAAGATTCACGAACAAAATTATACGACGCATGATTTGGAATTAGGAGCGGTTGTTTTTGCATTAAAAACTTGGAAGCACTACTTATATGGGGTCAAAAGTATTATATATACCGACCACAAAAGTCTTCAACACATATTTAATCAGAAACAACTGAATATGAGGCAGCGTAGGTGGATTGAATTGTTGAATGATTATGAATTTGAGATTCGTTACCACCCGGGGAAGGAAAATGTGGTAGCCGACGCCTTGAGCAGGAAGGACAGAGAACCCATTCGAGTAAAATCTATGAATATAATGATTCACAATAACCTTACTACTCAAATAAAGGAGGCGCAACTCAAATAAAGGAGGGAAATTTAAAGGATGAAATACCCAAAGGATCGGAGAAGCATCTTAATATTCGGGAAGACAGAACCCGGTATAGGGCTGAAAGGATTTGGGTACCAAAATTTGGAGATATGAGAGAATTGGTACTTAGAGAAGCTCATAAAACTAGATACTCAATACATCCTGGAACGGGGAAGATGTACAAGGATCTCAAGAAACATTTTTGGTGGACGGGTATGAAAGCCGATGTTGCTAAATACGTAGGAGAATGTTTGACGTGTTCTAAGGTCAAAGCTGAGCATCAGAAACCATCAGGTCTACTTCAACAACCCGAAATCCCAGAATGGAAATGGGAAAACATTACCATGGATTTCATCACTAAATTGCCAAGGACTGCAAGTGGTTTTGATACTATTTGGATAATAGTTGATCGTCTCACCAAATCAGCACACTTCCTGCCAATAAGAGAAGATGACAAGATGGAGAAATTAGCACGCCTGTATTTGAAGGAAGTCGTCTCCAGACATGGAATACCAATCTCTATTATCTCTGATAGGGATGGCAGATTTATTTCAAGATTCTGGCAGACATTATAGCAAGCATTAGGAACTCGTCTAGACATGAGTACTGCCTATCATCCACAAACTGATGGGCAGAGCGAAAGGATGATACAAACGCTTGAAGACATGCTACGAGCATGTGTTATTGATTTCGGAAACAGTTGGGATCGACATCTACCGTTAGCAGAATTTTCCTACAACAACAGCTACCATTCAAGCATTGAGATGGCGCCGTTTGAAGCACTTTATGGTAGAAAGTGCAGGTCTTCGATTTGTTGGAGTGAAGTGGGGGATAGACAGATTACGGGTCCAGAGATAATAGAAGAAACTACCGAGAAGATCATCCAAATTCAACAACGGTTGAAAACCGCCCAAAGTCGACAAAAGAGCTACGCTGACATTAAAAGAAAAGATATAGAATTTGAAATTGGAGAGATGGTCATGCTTAAAGTTGCACCTTGGAAAGGCGTTGTTCGATTTGGTAAACGAGGGAAATTAAATCCAAGGTATATTGGACCATTCAAGATTATTGATCGTGTCGGACCAGTAGCTTGCCGACTTGAGTTACCTCAACAACTCGCGACTGTACATAACACTTTCCACGTCTCGAATTTGAAGAAATGTTTTGCTAAAGAAGATCTCACTATTCCATTAGATGAAATCCAAATCAACGAAAAACTTCAATTCATCGAAGAACCCGTCAAAATAATGGATCGTGAGGTTAAAAGACTTAAGCAAAACAAGATACCAATTGTTAAGGTTCGATAGAATGCTCGTAGAGGACCCGAGTTCACCTGGGAATGAGAAGATCAGATGAAGAAGAAATACCCGCATTTATTTCCAGAAGATACGTCAACACCTCCAACTGCTTAAAATTTCGGGACGAAATTTATTTAACGGGTAGGTACTGTAGTAACCCGAACTTTTCCATGTTTATATATATATTAAATGAAATTGTTATTTTACATGATTATGTGTTTCCAACATGTTAAGCAATCAAACTTGTTAAGACTTGATTAATTGAAATAGGTTTCATATAGACAATTGACCACCCAAGTTGACCGGTGATTCATGTAGTGACCCGAACTTTTCCATGTTTATATATATATTAAATGAAATTGTTATTTACATGATTAAGTGTTTCCAACATGTTAAGCAATCAAACTTGTTAAGACTTGATTAATTGAAATAGGTTTCATATAGACAATTGACCACCCAAGTTGACCGGTGATTCACGAACGTTAAAACTTGTAAAAACTATACGATGACATATATATGGTTATATATATAGTTAACATGATTTTATTATAAGTATGTATCTCATTAGGTATTTTAACAATGAGTTATATACATAAAAATGAGACTATTAATTTAAGAAACTCGAAAACGATATATATAACGATTATCGTTATAACAACGTCTTACTATGTACATATGAATCATATTAAGATATTGATACACTTGGTTAATTATGTTAAATGATAAGTAAATATATTATTAAGTGTATTAACAATGAAATACATATGTAAAAATAAGACTACTAACTTAATGATTTCGAAACGAGACATATATGTAATGATTATCGTTGTAACGACATTTAACTGGTATATATATCATACTAAGATATATTATATATCATAATATCATGATAATATAAAAATTTAACATCTCATTTGTTATAATAAACAATGGGTTAACAACATTCAACAAGATCGTTAACCTAAAGGTTTCAAAACAACATTTACATATAACGACTAACGATGACTTAACGACTCAGTTAAAATGTATATACATGTAGTGGTTTAATATGTATTTATACACTTTTGAAAGACTTCAATACACTTATCAAAATACTTCTACTTAACAAAAATGCTTACAATTACATCCTCGTTCAGTTTCATCAACAATTCTACTCGTATGCACCCGTATTCGTACTCGTACAATACACAGCTTTTAGATGTATGTACTATTGGTATATACACTCCAATGATCAGCTCTTAGCAGCCCATGTGAGTCACCTAACACATGTGGGAACCATCATTTGGCAACTAGCATGAAATATGTAGTGACCCGAACTTTTCCATGTTTATATATATATTAAATGAAATTGTTATTTACATGATTAAGTGTTTCCAACATGTTAAGCAATCAAACTTGTTAAGACTTGATTAATTGAAATATGTTTCATATAGACAATTGACCACCCAAGTTGACCGGCGATTCACGAACGTTAAAACTTGTAAAAACGACATGACGATATATATATGGGTATACATATGGTTAACATAAGATTATTATAAGTAAGTATCTCCATAAGTATATTAACAATGAGTTATATACATATAAACAAGACTACTAACTTAAGGATTTCGAAACGAGACATATATGTAACGATTATCGTTGTAACGACATTTAAATGTATATATATCATATTAAGATATATTAATATATCATAATATCATGATAATATAATAATTTAACATCTCATTAGATATAATAAACAATGGGTTAACAACATTAATTGAGATCGTTAACTTAAAGGTTTCAAAACAACACTTACATGTAACGACTAACGATGACTTAACGACTCAGTTAAAATGTATATACATGTAGTGTATTTAGATGTATTAAAATACTTTTGGAAGACTTCAATACATATATCAAAACACTCATACTTAACGAAAACGGTTACAGTTACTTTTCCATTCTTTTCTTTCATCAAGAATTCTAGTCGTATTCTTGCCCGTATTATACACAGCTTCAAAACGTACTTACTATGAGTATATACCAATAGGAACTAGCATGGGATTCCACTCTTGATTATGTCATGTATGACTAATCAATTTTAACTTCTACCATGAGCTAGTCAACTAACTAGAACTCCTTTTAACCCCACTCACCACTCACCAATTACCACTCATCATTCACTCCATTTCACTTCCAATTACCAATTACCAATTACCACTCATCATTCACTCATCATTCACTCCATTTAACTGTATATATATCATACTAAGATATATTATATATCATAATATCATGATAATATAAAAATTTAACATCTCATTTGTTATAATAAACAATGGGTTAACAACATTCAACAAGATCGTTAACCTAAAGGTTTCAAAACAACATTTACATGTAACGACTAACGATGACTTAACGACTCAGTTAAAATGTATATACATGTAGTGGTTTAATATGTATTTATACACTTTTGAAAGACTTCAATACACTTATCAAAATACTTCTACTTAACAAAAATGCTTACAATTACATCCTCGTTCAGTTTCATCAACAATTTTACTCGTATGCACCCGTATTCGTACTCGTACAATACACAGCTTTTAGATGTATGTACTATTGGTATATACACTCCAATGATCAGCTCTTAGCAGCCCATGTGAGTCACCTAACACATGTGGGAACCATCATTTGGCAACTAGCATGAAATATGTAGTGACCCGAACTTTTCCATGTTTATATATATATTAAATGAAATTGTTATTTACATGATTAAGTGTTTCCAACATGTTAAGCAATCAAACTTGTTAAGACTTGATTAATTGAAATATGTTTCATATAGACAATTGACCACCCAAGTTGACCGGCGATTCACGAACGTTAAAACTTGTAAAAACGACATGACGATATATATATGGTTATACATATGGTTAACATGAGATTATTATAAGTAAGTATCTCCATAAGTATATTAACAATGAGTTATATACATATAAACAAGACTACTAACTTAAGGATTTCGAAACGAGACATATATGTAACGATTATCGTTGTAACGACATTTAAATGTATATAAATCATATTAAGATATATTAATATATCATAATATCATGATAATATAATAATTTAACATCTCATTAGATATAATAAACAATGGGTTAACAACATTAATTGAGATCGTTAACTTAAAGGTTTCAAAACAACACTTACATGTAACGACTAACGATGACTTAACGACTCAGTTAAAATGTATATACATGTAGTGTATTTAGATGTATTAAAATACTTTTGGAAGACTTCAATACATATATCAAAACACTCATACTTAACGAAAACGGTTACAGTTACTTTTCCATTCTTTTCTTTCATCAAGAATTCTAGTCGTATTCTTACCCGTATTATACACAGCTTCAAAACGTACTTACTATGAGTATATACCAATAGGAACTAGCATGGGATTCCACTCTTGATTATGTCATGTATGACTAATCAATTTTAACTTCTACCATGAGCTAGTCAACTAACTAGAACTCCTTTTAACCCCACTCACCACTCACCAATTACCACTCATCATTCACTCCATTTCACTTCCAATTCTCTTTCTAATTCTCTCTCAACACACACACACACACTATTATGAACGTATTTTTCCAGTATTTAATCATCATCTTCATCAAAAATCACTTCAAGAATCAAGCTATAATCATCATAGGAAGAACACTTCAAGAACACTTCAAAAATCCCTTCAAGTTTACTAATTTACTTCCAAGCTTTCTAATCCATTCCAAGTAATCATCTAAGATCAAGAAACCTTTGTTATATACAGTAGGTTATCTTTCTTATTCAAGGTAATATTCATATTCAAACTTAGATTCAATTTCTATAACTATAAACTATCTTAATTCGAGTAAAAATCTTACTTGAACTTGTTTTTGTGTCATGATCCTACTTCAAGAACTTTCAAGCCATCCAAGATCCTTTGAAGCTAGATCATTTCTTGTCACTTCCAGTAGGTTTACCTACTAAACTTGAGGTAGTAATGATGTTCATAACATCATTCGATTCATATATATAAAACTATCTTATTCGAAGGTTTAAACTCGTAATCACTAGAACATAGTTTAGTTAATTCTAAACTTGTTCGCAAACAAAAGTTAATCCTTCTAACTTGACTTTTAAAATTAACTACACACATGTTCTATATCTATATGAAATGCTAACTTAATGATTTAAAACCTGGAAACACGAAAAACACCGTAAAATCGGATTTACGCCGTCGTAGTAACACCGCGGGCTGTTTTGGGTTAGTTAATTAAAAACTATGATAAACTTTGATTTAAAAGTTGTTATTCTGAGAAAATGATTTTTATTATGAACATGAAACTATATCCAAAAATTATGGTTAAACTCAAAGTGGAAGTATGTTTTCTAAAATGGTCATCTAGACGTCGTTCTTTCGACTGAAATGACTACCTTTACAAAAACGACTTGTAACTTATTTTTCCGACTATAAACTTATACTTCTTCTGTTTAGATTCATAAAATAGAGTTCAATATGAAACCATAGCAATTTGATTCACTCAAAACGGATTTAAAATGAAGAAGTTATGGGTAAAACAAGATTGGATAATTTTTCTCATTTTAGCGACGTGAAAATTGGTAACAAATCTATTCCAACCATAACTTAATCAACTTGTATTGTATATTATGTAATCTTGAGATACCATAGACACGTATACAATGTTTCGACCTATCATGTCGATACATCTATATATATTTCGGAACAACCATAGACACTCTATATGTGAATGTTGGAGTTAGCTATACAGGGTTGAGGTTGATTCCAAAATATATATAGTTTGAGTTGTGATCAATACTGAGATACGTATACACTGGTTCGTGGATTGATTCAAGATAATATTTATCGATTTATTTCTGTACATCTAACTGTGGACAACTAGTTTTAGGTTACTAACGAGGACAGCTGACTTAATAAACTTAAAACATCAAAATATATTAAAAGTGTTGTAAATATATTTTAAACATACTTTGATATATATGTATATATTGTTATAGGTTCGTGAATCAACCAGTGGCCAAGTCTTACTTCCCGACGAAGTAAAAATCTGTGAAAGTGAGTTATAGTCCCACTTTTAAAATCTAATATTTTTGGGATGAGAATACATGCAGGTTTTATAAATGATTTACAAAATAGACACAAGTACGTGAAACTACATTTTATGGTTGAATTATCGAAATCGAATATGCCCCTTTTTATTAAGTCTGGTAATCTAAGAATTAAGGAACAGACACCCTAATTGACGCGAATCCTAAAGATAGATCTATTGGGCCTAACAAACCCCATCCAAAGTACCGGATGCTTTAGTACTTCGAAATTTATATCATATCCGAAGGGTGTCCCGGAATGATGGGGATATTCTTATATATGCATCTTGTTAATGTCGGTTAGCAGGTGTTCACCATATGAATGATTTTTATCTCTATGTATGGGATGTGTATTGAAATATGAAATCTTGTGGTCTATTGTTATGATTTGATACATATAGGTTAAACCTATAACTCACCAACATTTTTGTTGACGTTTAAAGCATGTTTATTCTTAGGTGAATACTAAGAGCTTCCGCTGTTGCATACTAAAATAAGGACAAGATTTGGAGTCCATGTTTGTATGATATTGTGTAAAAACTGCATTCAAGAAACTGATTTCGATGTAACATATTTGTATTGTAAACCATTATGTAATGGTCGTGTGTAAACAGGATATTTTAGATTATCATTATTTGATAATCTACGTAAAGCTTTTAAACCTTTATTTATGAAATAAAGGTTATGGTTTCTTTTAAAAATGAATGCAGTCTTTGAAAAACGTCTCATATAGAGGTCAAAACCTCGCAACGAAACCAATTAATATGGAACGTTTTTAATCAATAAGAATGGGACATTTCAGTTGGTATCCGAGCGTTGGTCTTAGAGAACCAGAAAATTTGCATTAGTGTGTCTTATCGAGTTTGTTAGGATGCATTAGTGAGTCTGGACTTCGACCGTGTTTTCTTTAAAAATGATTGCTTAACATTTTTGTTGGAAACTATATATTTTTAACATATGAATATTATGTGATATATTAATCTCTTAACGTGTTTGATATTATGTGATAGATGTCTACCTCTAGAACAAGTAACATTGACTCACCTAATAATAATGAAGAGTCAAATGTAAATTGGAATGATTCGTGGACTGATTCACAAGTTCCCGAAGAGGAACCGGAAGAAGAGTCGGAACCGGAAGAAGAATTGGAACCGGATGAAGAAATAGAACCGGTGGGGGAAATAATAAAATGGTTAAGTAAAAGAAAATCCTCAACCAACTGACCAAGGTTAATTATGGTCAATGGTGTTTCCGCCAAGGAAGCAAAATATTGGGAGGATTACCAATTCTCTGATGAATCGAATTCCGACGAGAATTCCGATGATATTATAGAAATTACCCCAACTGAATTTAAAAAGGCAAAAGAAAATAATAAGGGAAAGGGCATAAAAATAGAGAAATCTAATTCCAACCCCGATGAACTTTATATGTATCGTCAACCCCCGAAGTCCTTAAGTTGTAACAATGACCCGGGAACCTCTAAACCACCAGGTTTTTCTAAACCAATGTGGAAAACGACGGCTCGTATTAGGGGAACATCATATATCCCTAGAAACTTGGCAAAACGAACCAAAACCGAAGAAGAAGAAACAAGCGAGTCGGAATAAGATAGTTGTATTCGTGTGGTGTAATATATGTAATATAGTGTGCTTATGCTTTATGATATATGTAAAAATTGCTTGTATTAATAAGTATTTTTTTATGAATCTAACTCTTGTCTATTTTACAGTATAAAAACACAAAATGGATAGACAACCCAATATTTTAAGAGACCTACCCGGAGACATGATTGATGAAATCTTGTCTAGAGTCGGTCAGAATTCTTCGGCACAACTATTTAAGGCGAGATCAGTTTGTAAGACATTCGAAGAACGTTCCAAGAATGCCTTGGTTTATAAAAGGCTTTCGTTCGAAAGATGGGGGATATCACATTGGGAAATCCATAAGTTACGATGTGTTTACTTTGACGCATATATTGCGGGGAACCCAAATGCTATTTTACGCAATGGGTTAAGAAATTATTTTGACTCAATATATCCGAATATTGGACTTCGTGATTTAGAAAAAGCGGCTAACATGCAACATAAAGAAGCATGTTATGCTTACGGATTAGTAATGTTCGCTTCTCACCAAAGTGAGAACAAGAACATCGGGCTACAACTATTAAACAAAACGTTCCCACAAGTGACGGAGTCGGTAATTGGGGTAAGAAATGAGGTTTTTAGATTGTTACGGGACTGTTAGACATTACATAACCCTCGTCCCTTTGACGACGTTACAACACGCTGTCTTATCAACGGCCATAATGGTTATGTTCCACAAGACCAAGGATGGGAAGTAGTCCTAGTAAATCCAGAATGCATGACTTGTTTCTGGACGTATGAATTACGTGTCTTTATTGCCTTTGCTGAATGACTTGTGTACTAGCTAGAATTATCTTCACAACTATCTTGTATCAAATTTATTGTGTGCTAAATTTCATGCTATATGTAAAATAAGCGGTATTGTAAGTTTGTAAAATATTGTGTAAAAGTTTGAACGCAAAATATTATTATAATCAGTTTTTCATATAGAATTGTAGTAGTTGAATTGTATATTAGCTACTAAGTATGAACTTAACGGGTAGGTACTACCCGAATTTAAACTTATAAAACGCTAATATGAAGAAAAAGCTTTTATAAATGAGTTCATATTATGCTACGAAATACTATTAACTACTCTTAATATTCTGTATGATTAACTTATTCCATTTGACTATTTTGAAGGAAATGGCACCGACTACTCGACACACCGTGAATATGAATGAAGAGGAATTCCGTACTTTTCTAGCTTCAAACATAGCTGCAGTACAGGCTGCGCTACATACCAACAATAACCTTGGATCTAGCAGTACAAGAAATCGTGTAGGATGCACCTACAAAGAATTCACTGCCTGCAAACCTTTGGAATTTGATGGAACCGAAGGACCGATCGGATTGAAACGGTGGACCGAGAAGGTCAAATCGGTGTTTGCCATAAGTAAGTGTACTGAAGAGGACAAAGTGAAGTACGCTACGCATACCTTCACAGGTTCTGCATTAACATGGTGGAATACCTATCTAGAGCAAGTGGGACAAGACGATGCGTACGTACTACCGTGGTCAGCATTCAAGCACTTGATGAACAAGAAGTACCGTCCCAGAACCGAGGTCAATAAGCTCAAGATAGAACTTAGAGGGTTACGAACCCTAGGATTTGATATTACCACGTACGAAAGACGATTCACAGAATTGTGCCTATTGTGTCCGGGAGCATTCGAAGATGAGGAAGAGAAGATCGACGCGTTTGTGAAAGGATTACCGGAAAGAATCCAACAGGCATGTAGAATGGCATGTAGAATGGCTCACAAACTAGTGAACCAGATTGAAGAAAGAATTAAAGAACAGACTGATGAAGAGGCCAATGTGAAGCAAGTCAAAAGAAAGTGGGAGGAAAATGGTGATAAGAATCACCAATACAACAACAACAGCAATTACAAAAATAATCGCAACAATTATCCCAACAATCGCAACATCAATCGCAACTACAAAAAACGGCCCAACAACAACAACAACAACAACAACAACAACAACAACAACAACAACAACAACAACAACAACAACAACAATCATCCCAACAACAATAATAACTGCAACAACAACAACAATCAGAAGCAGCTATGCCAAAGGTGTGAAAAGTATCACTCGGGGTTCTGCACCAAATTTTGCAACAAGTGTAAAAGAAATGGTCATAGCGCGGCGAAGTGTGAGGTCTACGGACCAGGGGTTAATAGAACGAAAGGAACAAATGGTGTCAGAACGAGTAATGGCAGAGCAAGTAGTGTCGGAGCAAGTTATGCCAATGTAGTTTGTTATAAATGTGGAAAACCGGGCCACATTATTAGAAATTGCCCAAACCAGGAGAAAACAAATGGACAAGGCCGCGAAAGAGTTTTCAATATTAATGCGGCAGAGGCACAGGAAGACCCGAAGCTTGTTACGGGTACGTTTCTTATTTGATTCGGGTGCGGATAGAAGCTATATGAGTAGAGATTTTTGTGATAAATTAAGTTGTCCATTGACGCCTTTGGATAGTAAATTTTTACTCGAATTAGCAAATGGTAAATTAATTTCAGCAGATAATATATGTCGGAATCGAGAAATTAAACTGGTTTGCGAAACATTTAAGATTGATTTGATACCAGTAGAATTAGGGAGTTTTGATGTGATAATCGGTATGGACTGGTTGAAAGAAGTGAAAGCAGAGATCGTTTGTTACAAAAATGCAATTCGCATTATACGAGAAAAAGGAAAACCCTTAATGGTGTACGGAGAAAAGGGCAACATGAAGCTACATCTTATTAGTAATTTGAAGGCACAAAAACTAATAAGAAAAGGTTGCTATGCTGTTCTAGCACACGTCGAGAAAGTACAAACTGAAGAAAAGAGCATCAATGATGTTCCCGTTGCAAAAGAATTTCCCGATGTATTTCCGAAAGAATTACCGGGATTACCCCCACATCGATCTGTTGAATTTCTAATAGATCTTGTACCAGGAGCTGCACCAATAGCTCGTGCTCCTTACAGACTCGCACCCAGCGAGATGAAAGAACTGCAAAGCCAATTACAAGAACTTTTAGAGCGTGGTTTCATTCGACCAAGCACATCACCGTGGGGAGCTTCTGTTTTGTTTGTCAAGAAGAAAGATGGTACATTCAGGTTGTGTATCGACTACCGAGAGTTGAACAAACTTACCATCAATAACTGCTACCCACTACCGAGAATCGATGACTTATTTGATCAACTACAAGGCTCGTCTGTTTATTCAAAGATTGACTTACGTTCTGGGTATCATCAAATGCGGGTGAAAGAAGATGATATTCCAAAGACTGCTTTCAGAACACGTTACGGTCATTACGAGTTTATGGTCATGCCGTTTGGTTTAACTAATGCACCAGCTGTGTTCATGGACCTTATGAACCGATTGTGTGGACCATACCTTGACAAGTTTGTCATTGTTTTCATTGATGACATACTTATTTACTCAAAGAATGACCAAGAACACGGTGAACATTTGAGAAAGGTGTTAGAAGTATTGAGGAAGGAAGAATTGTAAGCTAAGTTTTCAAAGTGTGCATTTTGGTTGGAAGAAGTTCAATTCCTCGGTCACATAGTGAACAAAGAAGGTATTAAGGTGGATCCGGCAAAGATAGAAACTGTTGAAAAGTGGGAAACCCCGAAAACTCCAAAACACATACTCCAGTTTTTAGGACTAGCTGGTTACTACAGAAGGTTCATCCAAGACTTTTCCAAAATAGCAAAACCCTTGACTGCATTAACGCATAAAGGGAAGAAATTTGAATGGAATGATGAACAAGAGAAAGCGTTTCAGTTATTGAAGAAAAAGCTAACTACGGCACCTATATTGTCATTGCCTGAAGGGAATGATGATTTTGTGATTTATTGTGACGCATCAAAGCAAGGTCTCGGTTGTGTATTAATGCAACGAACGAAGGTGATTGCTTATGCGTCTAGACAATTGAAGATTCACGAACAAAATTATACGACGCATGATTTAGAATTAGGCGCGGTTGTTTTTGCATTAAAGACTTGGAGGCACTACTTATATGGGGTCAAAAGTATTATATATACCGACCACAAAAGTCTTTAACACATATTTAATCAGAAACAACTGAATATGAGGCAGCGTAGGTGGATTGAATTATTGAATGATTACGACTTTGAGATTCGTTACCACCCAGGAAAGGCAAATGTGGTAGCCGATGCCTTGAGCAGGAAGGACAGAGAACCCATTCGAGTAAAATCTATGAATATAATGATTCATAATAACTTACTACTCAAATAAAGCAGGCGCAACAAGGAGTTTTAAAAGAGGGAAATTTAAAGGATGAAATACCCAAAGGATCGGAGAAGCATCTTAATATTCGGGAAGACGGAACCCGGTATAGGGCTGAAAGGATTTGGGTACCAAAATTTGGAGATATGAGAGAAATGGTACTTAGAGAAGCCCATAAAACCAGATACTCAATACATCCTGGAACGGGGAAGATGTACAAGGATCTCAAGAAACATTTTTGGTGGCCGGGTATGAAAGCCGATGTTGCTAAATACGTAGGAGAATGTTTGACGTGTTCTAAGGTCAAAGCTGAGCATCAGAAACCATCAGGTCTACTTCAACAACCCGAAATCTCGGAATGGAAATGGGAAAACATTACCATGGATTTCATTATTAAATTGCCAAGGACGGCAAGTGGTTTGGATACTATTTGGGTAATAGTTGATCATCTCACTAAATCAGCACACTTCCTGCCAATAAGAGAAGATGACAAGATGGAGAAGTTAGCACAACTGTATTTGAAGGAAGTCGTCTCCAGACATGGAATACCAATCTCTATTATCTCTGATAGGGATGGCAGATTTATTTCAAGATTCTGGCAGACATTACAGCAAGCATTGGGAACTCGTCTAGACATGAGTACTGCCTATCATCCACAAACTGATGGGCAGAGCGAAAGGATGATACAAACGCTTGAAGACATGCTACGAGCTTGTGTTATTGATTTCGGAAACATTTGGGATCGACATCTACCGTTAGCAGAATTTTCCTACAACAACATCTACCATTCAAGCATTGAGATGGCGCCGTTTGAAGCACTTTATGGTAGAAAGTGCAGGTCTCCGATTTGTTGGAGTGAAGTGGAGGATAGACAGATTACGGGTCCGGAGATAATACAAGAAACTACCGAGAAGATCATCCAAATTCAACAACGGTTGAAAAATGCCCAAAGTCGACAAAAGAGCTACGCTGACATTAAAGGAAAAGATATAGAATTTGAAATTGGAGAGATGGTCATGCTTAAAGTTGCACCTTGGAAAGGCGTTGTTCGATTTGGTAAACGAGGGAAATTAAATCCAAGGTATATTGGACCATTCAAGATTATTGATCGTGTCGGACCAGTAGCTTACCGACTTGAGTTACCTCAACAACTCGTGGCTGTACATAACACTTTCCACGTCTCGAATTTGAAGAAATGTTTTGCTAAAGAAGATCTCACTATTCCGTTAGATGAAATCCAAATCAACGAAAAACTTCAATTCATCGAAGAACCCGTCGAAATAATGGATCGTGAGGTTAAGAGACTTAAACAAAACAAGATACCGATTGTTAAGGTTCGATGGAATGCTCGTAGAGGATCCGAGTTCACCTGGGAGCGTGAAGATCAAATGAAGAAGAAATACCCGCATTTATTTCCAGAAGATACGTCAACACCTCCAACTGCTTAAAATTTCGGGACGAAATTTATTTAACGGGTAGGTACTGTAGTGACCCGAACTTTTCCATGTTTATATATATATTAAATGAAATTGTTATTTACATGATTAAGTGTTTCCAACATGTTAAGCAATCAAACTTGTTAAGACTTGATTAATTGAAATATGTTTCATATAGACAATTGACCACCCAAGTTGACCGGCGATTCACGAACGTTAAAACTTGTAAAAACGACATGACGATATATATATGGGTATACATATGGTTAACATGAGATTATTATAAGTAAGTATCTCCATAAGTATATTAACAATGAGTTATATGCATATAAACAAGACTACTAACTTAAGGATTTCGAAACGAGACATATATGTAACGATTATCGTTGTAACGACATTTAAATGTATATATATCATATTAAGATATATTAATATATCATAATATCATGATAATATAATAATTTAACATCTCATTAGATATAATAAACAATGGGTTAACAACATTAATTGAGATCGTTAACTTAAAGGTTTCAAAACAACACTTACATGTAACGACTAACGATGACTTAACGACTCAGTTAAAATGTATATACATGTAGTGTATTTAGATGTATTAAAATACTTTTGGAAGACTTCAATACATATATCAAAACACTCATACTTAACGAAAATGGTTACAGTTTTTTTTCCATTCTTTTCTTTCATCAAGAATTCTAGTCGTATTCTTACCCGTATTATACACAGCTTCAAAACGTACTTACTATGAGTATATACCAATAGGAACTAGCATGGGATTCCACTCTTGATTATGTCATGTATGACTAATCAATTTTAACTTCTACCATGAGCTAGTCAACTAACTAGAACTCCTTTTAACCCCACTCACCACTCACCAATTACCACTCATCATTCACTCCATTTCACTTCCAATTCTCTTTCTAATTCTCTCTCAACACACACACACACTATTATGAACATATTTTTCCAGTAGTTAATCATCATCTTCATCAAAAATCACTTCAAGAATCAAGCTATAATCATCATAGGAAGAACACTTCAAGAACACTTCAAAAATCCCTTCAAGTTTACTAATTTACTTCCAAGCTTTCTAATCCATTCCAAGTAATCATCTAAGATCAAGAAAACTTTGTTATATACAGTAGGTTATCTTTCTTATTCAAGGTAATATTCATATTCAAACTTTGATTCAATTTTTATAACTATAAACTATCTTAATTCGAGTAAAAATCTTACTTGAACTTGTTTTTGTGTCATGATCCTACTTCAAGAACTTTCAAGCCATCCAAGATCCTTTGAAGCTAGATCATTTCTTGTCACTTCCAGTAGGTTTACCTACTAAACTTGAGGTAGTAATGATGTTCATAACATCATTCGATTCATATATATAAAACTATCTTATTCGAAGGTTTAAACTCGTAATCACTAGAACATAGTTTAGTTAATTCTAAACTTGTTCGCAAACAAAAGTTAATCCTTCTAACTTGACTTTTAAAAGTAACTACACACATGTTCTATATCTATATGATATGCTAACTTAATGATTTAAAACCTGGAAACACGAAAAACACCGTAAAACCGGATTTACGCCGTCGTAGTAACACCGCGGGCTGTTTTGGGTTAGTTAATTAAAAACTATGATAAACTTTGATTTAAAAGTTGTTATTCTGAGAAAATGATTTTTATTATGAACATGAAATTATATCCAAAAATTATGGTTAAACTCAAAGTGAAAGTATGTTTTCTAAAATGGTCATCTAGACGTCGTTCTTTCGACTGAAATGACTACCTTTACAAAAACGACTTGTAACTTATTTTTCCGACTATAAACTTATACTTCTTCTGTTTAGATTCATAAAATAGAGTTCAATATGAAATCATAGCAATTTGATTCACTCAAAACGGATTTAAAATGAAGAAGTTATGGGTAAAACAAGATTGGATAATTTTTCTCATTTTAGCTACGTGAAAATTGGTAACAAATCTATTCCAACCATAACTTAATCAACTTGTATTGTATATTATGTAATCTTGAGATACCATAGACACGTATACAATGTTTCGACCTATCATGTCGACACATCTATATATATTTCGGAACAACCATAGACACTCTATATGTGAATGTTGGAGTTAGCTATACAGGGTTGAGGTTGATTCCAAAATATATATAGTTTGAGTTGTGATCAATACTGAGATACGTATACACTGGGTCGTGGATTGATTCAAGATAATATTTATCGATTTATTTCTGTACATCTAACTGTGGACAACTAGTTGTAGGTTACTAACGAGGACAGCTGACTTAATAAACTTAAAACATCAAAATATATTAAAATCGTTGTAAATATATTTTAAACATACTTTGATATATATGTATATATTGTTATAGGTTCGTGAATCAACCAGTGGCCAAGTCTTACTTCCCGACGAAGTAAAAATCTGTAAAAGTGAGTTATAGTCCCACTTTTAAAATCTAATATTTTTGGGATGAGAATACATGCAGGTTTTATAAATGATTTACAAAATAGACACAAGTACGTGAAACTACATTCTATGGTTGAATTATCGAAATCGAATATGCCCCTTTTTATTAAGTCTGGTAATCTAAGAATTAGGGAACAGACACCCTAATTGACGCGAATCCTAAAGATAGATCTATTGGGCCTAACAAACTCCATCCAAAGTACCGGATGCTTTAGTACTTCGAAATTTATATCATATCCGAAGGGTGTCCCGGAATGATGGGGATATTCTTATATATGCATCTTGTTAATGTCGGTTACCAGGTGTTCACCATATGAATGATTTTTATCTCTATGTATGGGATGCGTATTGAAATATGAAATCTTGTGGTCTATTGTTACGATTTGATACATATAGGTTAAACCTATAACTCACCAACATTTTTGTTGACGTTTAAAGCATGTTTATTCTCAGGTGAATACTAAGAGCTTCCACCGTTGCATACTAAAATAAGGACAAGATTTGGAGTCCATGTTTGTATGATATTGTGTAAAAACTGCATTCAAGAAACTGATTTCGATGTAACATATTTGTATTGTAAACCATTATGTAATGGTCGTGTGTAAACATGATATTTTAGATTATCATTATTTGATAATCTACGTAAAGCTTTTAAACCTTTATTTATGAAATAAAGGTTATGGTTTGTTTTAAAAATGAATGCAGTCTTTGAAAAACGTCTCATATAGAGGTCAAAACCTCGCAACGAAACCAATTAATATGGAACATTTTTAATCAATAAGAACGGGACATTTCAAAATATCTCATAAAATTACAAAAATATGAGTAATCATTCATGACTTATTTACATGAAAATAAAATTACATATCCTTTATATCTAATCCATACACCAACGACCAAAAACACCTACAAACACTTTCATTCTTCAATTTTCTTCATATAATTGATCTCTCTCAAGTTCTATCTTCAAGTTCTAAGTGTTCTTCATAAATTCTACAAGTTCTAGTTACATAAAATTAAGAATACTTTCAAGTTTGCTAGCTCACTTCCAATCTTGTAAGGTGATCATCCAACCTCAAGAAATCTTTGTTTCTTACAGTAGGTTATCATTCTAATACAAGGTAATAATCATATTCAAACTTTGGTTCTGTTGGGTATTAACAAGTTTGATAATACTTAAAACCTTTTAAGAATTTTATCAAAGCAGAAGCATGTTAGTTACATTTTAGAACTTGTATATCTTTAAACCATTTTAAAGTTAAACCCCATGGATCAAGTTGTGAAATAATATGCTTACAAACTAAGTAGAAAGTAAGGATGTTTATACCTCCTTAAACAAGTTTAAGGGCTGCAAAATGCTTGAATAATGATGAAGGAAATGAAGAAGCAAAGCACCAAAACACCCTTGCCTTGTTATAAACCTAGTACACCTTGAAACCTAACTTGAAACCTCACTTGCTTGGCTTCCAAAACCCGATCAGCTGCAAGGTTGATTTGAGCAGAATGTTTAATGGAATTGATGACTAATTAGCTTCTAACTTGAAGCCTCAAGTGACTTATACCCACAAGCAATGATCCCAACACTTTTGCCTTTAGTTAGGATTTGTTTTACACTTGATGTAAGCTTGTATTTGTAAACTTAGAACCCCTTTTGAGCTCCCAACAGCCCACGGCCAGGAGACTGCAGCAGGAGCAGTTTTTTTGCAGTTTTTACTTGTGGTTTGATGTGTATTGCATGTATTTTTTGAGTCAAGGCCTTGGTAAACTTATTAAGCATGTACCTAGGAGTTAATACCTCAAAAATGCCAAAAGGGAATAAGCATGGGATGACTTCTTGGGTCTCCCAAATCTGCCCATATTCATCCATTATTTTATACAAGATGTGAATTTTATAAAACTTGTAAATGATTTTATAAACTTTGTATAAAATAAACATGTAATTCCTCTTGCAATAATTTTATAAACCATTTTATAAAATATAACACAACATAATTATTTAAACCTATAAATAATTAAATACAAATTATCCAAATAATTTATTTCAAGTAATAACATTTCAGAAAACCGATTTTCTAAAGTTCAAGTGTCGCGTATTTATTTAACGATCCAGTCGTTAAGATTAAATACATATAAAGTGTTGGTAAGCTTGTTATTGGGTATGACCCGACTTGGATCAAAGCACATTAGCCACATTAATTTAATATGTTCCTCGGGCATACGAAATACCTTCAATCTCCCACTTGCACGAGAAACATAAGAAATTAATGCAAGTGACAGATACCACCTAACGACCGTCCATCACCCCCAATATGCTATGACTTTGTGCCATTCAATAACATCATCCTTTTCGAGTTCCCATCTCGAATATGAATAGGTGAATCTTTCAATATATCCTTTTGTCGTAGATGTCATGTTAAATCCAAGAGATACAGAGTGATCACTCTCTTATAGATTTAACTTTTCAGGCCTTAGACATCTGACTCTCAACGAATAAGAGGGACAAATTCCATCTTGTCTACATACGTCCTAGATATACACTTTGTAATATGCCTGAGTTCTTCCTTATGTACTACCATGTTTCAGAATAGCGAAGGAAAGAATCAAGGCACAATACTTGGTGAATATCCGAACCCAATATGTATCTCAGGTCAGAGGATACAATGATATTCGCCTTTACTCAAGATTACATGTGATCAACCACAAAGGCTCTATACAGTAATTCTTGAGAGCGGGTCTTCCAATATTTGTTTCCCACAAATATCTATGAACCTTGGTTGCAACCTTGCTCCACATTCAACCTATGAAAGTATACCAATCCGAGTTCATAATAGTCTAAACCTCACACTTGTTCCCACAAATGTGATCGACTACGGAAATTTTGAATAATTGCTAATTCATGGATGAAATATGCAAAATAGGAACATAACTCAAATAAATTAACACCATAGTTATATTAATGAGTTTGAATAATTTCGTTCCGGTACAAATACTTAAAATAGATCATATCCAATCACTAGAATATCGAAGCCCTAATGCACAAACATGTCCCTCATGTTTTGGCCCATGTAAAAGCTTCGTGAGTGGATCCGCAACATTATGATCTGTATGAACTTTGCGAATACATATCTTTCCTTTTTCAACTTCATCCCTTATGTAGTTGAATCTCCGCTCAATGTGATGAGTCTTTTGATGGGCACGAGGTTCCTTGATTTGAGCAATCGCACCCTCGTTGTCACAAAAGATCTCAAGAGGGTCCTGAATGGAAGGGACCACTCCTAAGTCGTCGATGAATTTCTTCATCCATGCAGCTTCCTGAGCTGCCAGTGAGGCGGCAATGTACTCCGACTCTGTAGTGGATAACGCAACAACCTCCTGTTTCGAACTCTTCCAAGAGACCGCACCACCATTTAACATGAAGACATAACCGGATTGTGATCGAGAGTCATCTCGATCAGTTTGGAAACTCGCGTCCACGTAACCTTTTACGGCGAGTTCCTCCTCACCAGACCCATATATTAGAAACATATCCTTAGTCCTCCTAAGGTATTTCAATATACTTTTAACAGCAATCCAATGACTGTTTCCTGGGTTGTTCTGGTATCTACTTGTCAAGCTTAGAGCGCATGACACATCCGGTCTAGTACATATCATTGCATACATGATAGACCCAATAGCAGATGCGTATGGGACTTTCTTCATTTTCTCTTGTTCATCTTTCGTGGTGGGACACTGAGATGAACTGAGACTGGTTCCTCTTTGAATAGGTACCAAACCTTTCTTAGAGTTTTCCATCTTGAACCTTTTCAAGATTTTATCAATGTATGTACTTTGACTTAAACCTATCAATCTCTTGGATCTATTCCTATAGATCCCTATCCCCAATATGTATTGTGCATCTCCAAGATCCTTAATGGAGAAGCAACTCTTTAGCCAAGTTTTGACTCCTTGCATTGTGGTAACATCATTCCCAAATAATAATATATCATCCACATATAGTACAAGGAATATGATAGTGCTCCCACTAGCTTTCTTATATACACAAGCTTCATCACCATTTTTAATGAAGCCAAATTTCTCGGCTTCCTCATTAAAACGATGATTCCACATTCTAGATGCTTGTTTCAATCCGTAGATTGACTTCTTTAACTTGCATACCCTTTTAGGATATTTTGGATCAACAAAACCTTCAGGTTGGACCATATAGACATCTTCCATAAGATATCCATTTAGGAAAGCGGTTTTGACATCCATTTGCCATATTTCATAGTCGTAGTGAGCAGCAATGGCAAATAATATCCTAATAGACTTTAGCATTGCCACTGGCGAGAAAGTTTCATCATAATCAACCCCTTGAGTTTGAGTGAAACCTTTTGCTACAAGTCTAGCTTTATATGTATCCAAGTTTCCATGTATGTCGGTTTTCTTCTTGAAAAGCCATTTGCAATCAACTAGCTTAGAGCTAGGAGGTTGCTCAACAAGTTCCCTCACTTGGTTTTCATACATGGATTGCATCTCGGCGTCCATGGCATCCTGCCATTTATCTTTATCAATCCTTGATAAAGCATCTTGGTAGTTTGTTGGTTCATCCAAATCAACCGTATAGCAACCATCTATGAGAAACCCATATCTCTCAGGAGGATTGCTAATCCTACCAGATCTACGAATGTCTTGTGTATTTTGATCATCCATTTGATCACTATCAACATTTTCATGTTGAGTGCTAGTGTTAACCAATTGTGTATCATCTACTTGATCTTGAACCTCTTCAAGATCTATCTTCCTTTCACTATTTCCTTCCATTAGGAACTTAGTTTCAAGGAATTCCGCCTTCCGAGCAACAAATACATTCTGCTCGGATGGATCATAGAAATAGTATCCCATATCATCCTTGGGATATCCTATGAAGATACACTTCGTGGATTGAGCATTCAACTTATTAGGGACGTAACGCTTAGGATAAGCTTCACATCCCCATACCTTTAAGTATGATAGAGATGGAGGTTTGCCAAACCACATCTCGTGAGGAGTTCGTTCTACTTTCTTGGTTGGGGCCATATTTAAAATACGAGCCGCGGAGCTTAGACAATAACCCCAAAATGATAGAGGCAACGAGCTTCTTGCCATCATAGATCGAACCATATCCATTAGGGTTCGGTTCCTCCTTTCGGAAACTCCATTAAGTTGGGGTGTTCCGGGTGGAGTAAGTTGTGAGATAATCCCACAACTCCTAAGATGATCTTGGAAAGCATCGCTTAGGTATTCACCTCCTCTATCGGTACGAAGTACCTTAATTGTCTTGTTGAGTTGATTTTGTACTTCGTTTTGATATTCTTTGAATGCTTCAAACATTTCGTCCTTGTGTCTTAATAAATAGACATATCCGAAACGACTAAAGTCATCAATGAATGTAACAAAGTATCTTTCACCATTCCTAGTCATGGGTTTAAAGGGTCCACATACATCCGAATGTATTAATCCCAATAAATCTTTAGCCCTTTCATAAGTCCCTTTGAAAGGTGCTTTAGTCATCTTGCCTTGTAAACAAGATTCACATACATCAAACGAATCCATTTCATTTGATTTCAAAAGTCCATCCTTTTGAAGTGTATGCATTCGGTTCTTGTTTATGTGACCAAGGCGACAATGCCATAAATAGGAATCACTCAAATCCCTTTTGAGTTTCTTGGTGCTTGTATGGTACATTGAGCTACTAGATGATGTGTCATCATGAACCAATTCATAAATTCCATTTGAAGGTGAAGCCTTGAAATAGAATACATTATCTAAATAAATATGGATATCATCATTAACAAAATTAAGATAAAAACCACATTGTTTCAAACGGGAAATGGAAATAATGTTTCGACATAAATCGGGTGCATACAAAACATCTTTCAAAATAAGTTCCAAACCACTTGGAAGCTTTAACACAAAGTCTCCTTGAGCCTTCCCTTGCACTTTGGCCCCATTACCCATGTAGAGACTTGATGTTCCCGTTTGCTTGCTACTTCTTTTGAACCCCTGCAATGAATTGCAAATGTGAGTTCCACATCCAGTGTCTAATACCCATGTATTAGAAGAAGTAATACTAAGCTCTATATATACCATATATATATTACCTGAGGTTTGCCCTGCATCCCTCTTGTCCTTCAACTCCTTAAGATAGACCGGACAGTTTCGTTTCCAATGACCCATTTCACCGCAACCGAAACATGGGTCTTCCTTGGGGTTTGCCTTCTCGGCTACCTTTTGCTTCTTAACTTTGTTCTTGGTTGGGGTAACCATCTTCCCCTTCCTTTTGCCTTGATGGGCGGGTCCTTTCCTCTTAGCCACCTTTGGCTTAGAGGTGTTACCTTTGGATCCACCTTGATCGATTGCTAACACGGGTAAAGCCCTTTTACCCATGCTAGTTTCCGCCGTTCTAAGCATACCGTGAAGCTCACCTATGCTTTTATCCATCCCATTCATATTGTAATTAATTACAAATTGATCAAACCTTTTTGATAGGGAGTTAAGGATAAGATCGGTGGCTAACTCATTAGATATGTTTAGGTTAAGACGGTTAGCACGATCGATAAGGCTTTTCATCTTAAGTACATAAGATGAAACCGATTGGGTATCGTCCATACGACAAGCATGTAGCGCCCGAACCGTTTCGAAGCGTTCGACACGCGCTTGTTGGAGGAACATCTCCTTCAATTGCGTTATCATGTCGTATGCACTATGATGCTCGAAATCCTTTTGGAGTTCGGGTATCATAGTCCCAAGCATTAAGCATGAGACTTGAAGGGAGTCGTGGCAATACTTATCGTAAGAGGCCATTGCCTCCACATCATTCTCATCCGGTTGATCGGGAATGGGGTCCTCAAGCACATACATTTTATCCTCTTGTTTGAGGACAATCCGAAGATTGCGGAACCAATCCATAAAGTTTGTGTGGTTGAGTTTGTCTTTCTCTAAGAGAGACCTTAATGATAGGTGGTTCAGGTTAAGTGGTGCGTTTGGAATGTTGTTGTTGTTATTGGCGGCCATCTACAAAATTAACAAAGTTCGTTTAAGTATTGATTTTAATGTAACATTCAATACCCTTTTAAAATTTTAATTGACTTATTAAATATTAGAATCCAACGGTAAATCAAATTTCGGTTAGGTGACCTTTATCCCGTTATTTGATTTAGCTAGGTAGTCATTATATGACAATTGCAATCCTTTTGCAACTTCTAAGTTATGGGATCATGCAATCCTTTTGCATGGCATATTTATCCCATCAACGCCTATTTGTTCCTCATGCTTCGGTGACCCTAAGTTCATGATTCCCAAATCAAGTCGTCCCACTTGTGTAAACATGTAAATTCAACATACAAGTGGTTAGGTGACCTTTATCCCACAAGTGTGCGAAATTTACCTTATTGATATTAGTCCGCTCATGACGGTTAGGTGACCTTTATCCCGTCAAGAGTTTCTTAATATGTCTAAGTGTTTTCACAAAAGGATGGCGTTAAACTTGTTAAGCTTGTTTGTTAAAGGGATTTTGAGTTTTCGTTATTTCTAGTTTAGGAAAACTTTTGCACCATACACCAACATGCATTTAGTGTATGGTTTATTTGAAAATCCATTTTCATGTTTTGTAATTAAGCCAATTACTTGATATAAACCATTTTATATGTATGATCCTTATCATGTTCTTAATAACCATTTATTAAGGTTCTCGGTTGCCTTTTAAATTTAACCATTTAAATTGCCGTTTTGCATGTACTTAGCACGTCTAATTTAACCAATTAAAATGTCGTTTTGTTAGTTGTTATCTTGTGATTAATTGTATCAACCAAACATACAAAACAATAATCATACAAACAACCACACATGCAAAATAAGTATGTTCACAATCTAGCCATTTTGGTGGACATTTGTTTAGCCGAAAACAAATGTCACCGGGTAAGGGTTAATCATACAAAGTAGGAGATTACAATCTCCCACTTAACCTTGCATCCATATGCTCCTTGTGTTCTTGAAGTCTTCATGATCTTGTTCTTCATTTTTACAAAATATGTATCCTAATACATTTTATCTAGAAAATGAAATACAACCTATTCTATTTTACATACCAAATGTAAAACAAATTACATAGCCAAAATAATAATTATTACATGCCAATTGAATGAATAATATTACATACCAAATGAATATAACAAATCAACCAAATATAACATGCAATCAACACAAGGTCAAGGCTAGGATTGTGAACTTTAACATGCAACCAAAATTGACCAAAATGCAAGTTCCAAACCCTCTTGGAACCTCTTTCAAATTCGGCCAAGCTTACAAACCCACCCAAACCCATTTGTTTTTACAATCTACATTCATGCATGTTAGTAGATTGCAAATGTAGTGGGTTTTAAACAATAATTCGAAGCATATTTCAACAACTTCGGCTCTAGATACCATTGTTGGGTATTAACAAGTTTGATAATACTTAAAACCTTTTAAGAATTTTATCAAAGCGGAAGCATGTTAGTTACATTTTAGAACTTGTATATCTTTAAACCATTTTAAAGTTAAACCCCATGGATCAAGTTGTGAAATAATATGCTTACAAACTAAGTAGAAAGTAAGGATGTTTATACCTCCTTAAACAAGTTTAAGGGCTGCAAAATGCTTGAATAATGATGAAGGAAATGAAGAAGCAAAGCACCAAAACACCCTTGCCTTGTTATAAACCTAGTACACCTTGAAACCTAACTTGAAACCTCACTTGCTTGGCTTCCAAAACCCGATCAGCTGCAAGGTTGATTTGAGCAGAATGTTTAATGGAATTGATGACTAATTAGCTTCTAACTTGAAGCCTCAAGTGACTTATACCCACAAGCAATGATCCCAACACTTTTGCCTTTAGTTAGGATTTGTTTTACACTTGATGTAAGCTTGTATTTGTAAACTTAGAACCCCTTTTGAGCTCCCAACAGCCCACGGCCAGGAGACTGCAGCAGGAGCAGTTTTTTTGCAGTTTTTACTTGTGGTTTGATGTGTATTGCATGTATTTTTTGAGTCAAGGCCTTGGTAAACTTATTAAGCATGTACCTAGGAGTTAATACCTCAAAAATGCCAAAAGGGAATAAGCATGGGATGACTTCTTGGGTCTCCCAAATCTGCCCATATTCATCCATTATTTTATACAAGATGTGAATTTTATAAAACTTGTAAATGATTTTATAAACTTTGTATAAAATAAACATGTAATTCCTCTTGCAATAATTTTATAAACCATTTTATAAAATATAACACAACATAATTATTTAAACCTATAAATAATTAAATACAAATTATCCAAATAATTTATTTCAAGTAATAACATTTCAGAAAACCGATTTTCTAAAGTTCAAGTGTCGCGTATTTATTTAACGATCCAGTCGTTAAGATTAAATACATATAAAGTGTTGGTAAGCTTGTTATTGGGTATGACCCGACTTGGATCAAAGCACATTAGCCACATTAATTTAATATGTTCCTCGGGCATACGAAATACCTTCAATCTCCCACTTGCACGAGAAACATAAGAAATTAATGCAAGTGACAGATACCACCTAACGACCGTCCATCACCCCCAATATGCTATGACTTTGTGCCATTCAATAACATCATCCTTTTCGAGTTCCCATCTCGAATATGAATAGGTGAATCTTTCAATATATCCTTTTGTCGTAGATGTCATGTTAAATCCAAGAGATACAGAGTGATCACTCTCTTATAGATTTAACTTTTCAGGCCTTAGACATCTGACTCTCAACGAATAAGAGGGACAAATTCCATCTTGTCTACATACGTCCTAGATATACACTTTGTAATATGCCTGAGTTCTTCCTTATGTACTACCATGTTTCAGAATAGCGAAGGAAAGAATCAAGGCACAATACTTGGTGAATATCCGAACCCAATATGTATCTCAGGTCAGAGGATACAATGATATTCGCCTTTACTCAAGATTACATGTGATCAACCACAAAGGCTCTATACAGTAATTCTTGAGAGCGGGTCTTCCAATATTTGTTTCCCACAAATATCTATGAACCTTGGTTTCAACCTTGCTCCACATTCAACCTATGAAAGTATACCAATCCGAGTTCATAATAGTCTAAACCTCACACTTGTTCCCACAAATGTGATCGACTACGGAAATTTTGAATAATTGCTAATTCATGGATGAAATATGCAAAATAGGAACATAACTCAAATAAATTAACACCATAGTTATATTAATGAGTTTGAATAATTTCGTTCCGGTACAAATACTTAAAATAGATCATATCCAATCACTAGAATATCGAAGCCCTAATGCACAAACATGTCCCTCATGTTTTGGCCCATGTAAAAGCTTCGTGAGTGGATCCGCAACATTATGATCTGTATGAACTTTGCGAATACATATCTTTCCTTTTTCAACTTCATCCCTTATGTAGTTGAATCTCCGCTCAATGTGATGAGTCTTTTGATGGGCACGAGGTTCCTTGATTTGAGCAATCGCACCCTCGTTGTCACAAAAGATCTCAAGAGGGTCCTGAATGGAAGGGACCACTCCTAAGTCGTCGATGAATTTCTTCATCCATGCAGCTTCCTGAGCTGCCAGTGAGGCGGCAATGTACTCCGACTCTGTAGTGGATAACGCAACAACCTCCTGTTTCGAACTCTTCCAAGAGACCGCACCACCATTTAACATGAAGACATAACCGGATTGTGATCGAGAGTCATCTCGATCAGTTTGGAAACTCGCGTCCACGTAACCTTTTACGGCGAGTTCCTCCTCACCAGACCCATATATTAGAAACATATCCTTAGTCCTCCTAAGGTATTTCAATATACTTTTAACAGCAATCCAATGACTGTTTCCTGGGTTGTTCTGGTATCTACTTGTCAAGCTTAGAGCGCATGACACATCCGGTCTAGTACATATCATTGCATACATGATAGACCCAATAGCAGATGCGTATGGGACTTTCTTCATTTTCTCTTGTTCATCTTTCGTGGTGGGACACTGAGATGAACTGAGACTGGTTCCTCTTTGAATAGGTACCAAACCTTTCTTAGAGTTTTCCATCTTGAACCTTTTCAAGATTTTATCAATGTATGTACTTTGACTTAAACCTATCAATCTCTTGGATCTATTCCTATAGATCCCTATCCCCAATATGTATTGTGCATCTCCAAGATCCTTAATGGAGAAGCAACTCTTTAGCCAAGTTTTGACTCCTTGCATTGTGGTAACATCATTCCCAAATAATAATATATCATCCACATATAGTACAAGGAATATGATAGTGCTCCCACTAGCTTTCTTATATACACAAGCTTCATCACCATTTTTAATGAAGCCAAATTTCTCGGCTTCCTCATTAAAACGATGATTCCACATTCTAGATGCTTGTTTCAATCCGTAGATTGACTTCTTTAACTTGCATACCCTTTTAGGATATTTTGGATCAACAAAACCTTCAGGTTGGACCATATAGACATCTTCCATAAGATATCCATTTAGGAAAGCGGTTTTGACATCCATTTGCCATATTTCATAGTCGTAGTGAGCAGCAATGGCAAATAATATCCTAATAGACTTTAGCATTGCCACTGGCGAGAAAGTTTCATCATAATCAACCCCTTGAGTTTGAGTGAAACCTTTTGCTACAAGTCTAGCTTTATATGTATCCAAGTTTCCATGTATGTCGGTTTTCTTCTTGAAAAGCCATTTGCAATCAACTAGCTTAGAGCTAGGAGGTTGCTCAACAAGTTCCCACACTTGGTTTTCATACATGGATTGCATCTCGGCGTCCATGGCATCCTGCCATTTATCTTTATCAATCCTTGATAAAGCATCTTGGTAGTTTGTTGGTTCATCCAAATCAACCGTATAGCAACCATCTATGAGAAACCCATATCTCTCAGGAGGATTGCTAATCCTACCAGATCTACGAATGTCTTGTGTATTTTGATCATCCATTTGATCACTATCAACATTTTCATGTTGAGTGCTAGTGTTAACCAATTGTGTATCATCTACTTGATCTTGAACCTCTTCAAGATCTATCTTCCTTTCACTATTTCCTTCCATTAGGAACTTAGTTTCAAGGAATTCCGCCTTCCGAGCAACAAATACATTCTGCTCGGATGGATCATAGAAATAGTATCCCATATCATCCTTGGGATATCCTATGAAGATACACTTCGTGGATTGAGCATTCAACTTATTAGGGACGTAACGCTTAGGATAAGCTTCACATCCCCATACCTTTAAGTATGATAGAGATGGAGGTTTGCCAAACCACATCTCGTGAGGAGTTCGTTCTACTTTCTTGGTTGGGGCCATATTTAAAATACGAGCCGCGGAGCTTAGACAATAACCCCAAAATGATAGAGGCAACGAGCTTCTTGCCATCATAGATCGAACCATATCCATTAGGGTTCGGTTCCTCCTTTCGGAAACTCCATTAAGTTGGGGTGTTCCGGGTGGAGTAAGTTGTGAGATAATCCCACAACTCCTAAGATGATCTTGGAAAGCATCGCTTAGGTATTCACCTCCTCTATCGGTACAAAGTACCTTAATTGTCTTGTTGAGTTGATTTTGTACTTCGTTTTGATATTCTTTGAATGCTTCAAACATTTCGTCCTTGTGTCTTAATAAATAGACATATCCGAAACGACTAAAGTCATCAATGAATGTAACAAAGTATCTTTCACCATTCCTAGTCATGGGTTTAAAGGGTCCACATACATCCGAATGTATTAATCCCAATAAATCTTTAGCCCTTTCATAAGTCCCTTTGAAAGGTGCTTTAGTCATCTTGCCTTGTAAACAAGATTCACATACATCAAACGAATCCATTTCATTTGATTTCAAAAGTCCATCCTTTTGAAGTGTATGCATTCGGTTCTTGTTTATGTGACCAAGGCGACAATGCCATAAATAGGAATCACTCAAATCCCTTTTGAGTTTCTTGGTGCTTGTATGGTACATTGAGCTACTAGATGATGTGTCATCATGAACCAATTCATAAATTCCATTTGAAGGTGAAGCCTTGAAATAGAATACATTATCTAAATAAATATGGATATCATCATTAACAAAATTAAGATAAAAACCACATTGTTTCAAACGGGAAATGGAAATAATGTTTCGACATAAATCGGGTGCATACAAAACATCTTTCAAAATAAGTTCCAAACCACTTGGAAGCTTTAACACAAAGTCTCCTTGAGCCTTCACTTGCACTTTGGCCCCATTACCCATGTAGAGACTTGATGTTCCCGTTTGCTTGCTACTTCTTTTGAACCCCTGCAATGAATTGCAAATGTGAGTTCCACATCCAGTGTCTAATACCCATGTATTAGAAGAAGTAATACTAAGCTCTATATATACCATATATATATTACCTGAGGTTTGCCCTGCATCCCTCTTGTCCTTCAACTCCTTAAGATAGACCGGACAGTTTTGTTTCCAATGACCCATTTCACCGCAACCGAAACATGGGTCTTCCTTGGGGTTTGCCTTCTCGGCTACCTTTTGCTTCTTAACTTTGTTCTTGGTTGGGGTAACCATCTTCCCCTTCCTTTTGCCTTGATGGGCGGGTCCTTTCCTCTTAGCCACCTTTGGCTTAGAGGTGTTACCTTTGGATCCACCTTGATCGATTGCTAACACGGGTAAAGCCCTTTTACCCATGCTAGTTTCCGCCGTTCTAAGCATACCGTGAAGCTCACCTATGCTTTTATCCATCCCATTCATATTGTAATTAATTACAAATTGATCAAACCTTTTTGATAGGGAGTTAAGGATAAGATCGGTGGCTAACTCATTAGATATGTTTAGGTTAAGACGGTTAGCACGATCGATAAGGCTTTTCATCTTAAGTACATAAGATGAAACCGATTGGGTATCGTCCATACGACAAGCATGTAGCGCCCGAACCGTTTCGAAGCGTTCGACACGCGCTTGTTGGAGGAACATCTCCTTCAATTGCGTTATCATGTCGTATGCACTATGATGCTCGAAATCCTTTTGGAGTTCGGGTATCATAGTCCCAAGCATTAAGCATGAGACTTGAAGGGAGTCGTGGCAATACTTATCGTAAGAGGCCATTGCCTCCACATCATTCTCATCCGGTTGATCGGGAATGGGGTCCTCAAGCACATACATTTTATCCTCTTGTTTGAGGACAATCCGAAGATTGCGGAACCAATCCATAAAGTTTGTGTGGTTGAGTTTGTCTTTCTCTAAGAGAGACCTTAATGATAGGTGGTTCAGGTTAAGTGGTGCGTTTGGAATGTTGTTGTTGTTATTGGCGGCCATCTACAAAATTAACAAAGTTCGTTTAAGTATCGATTTTAATGTAACATTCAATACCCTTTTAAAATTTTAATTGACTTATTAAATATTAGAATCCAACGGTAAATCAAATTTCGGTTAGGTGACCTTTATCCCGTTATTTGATTTAGCTAGGTAGTCATTATATGACAATTGCAATCCTTTTGCAACTTCTAAGTTATGGGATCATGCAATCCTTTTGCATGGCATATTTATCCCATCAACGCCTATTTGTTCCTCATGCTTCGGTGACCCTAAGTTCATGATTCCCAAATCAAGTCGTCCCACTTGTGTAAACATGTAAATTCAACATACAAGTGGTTAGGTGACCTTTATCCCACAAGTGTGCGAAATTTACCTTATTGATATTAGTCCGCTCATGACGGTTAGGTGACCTTTATCCCGTCAAGAGTTTCTTAATATGTCTAAGTGTTTTCACAAAAGGATGGCGTTAAACTTGTTAAGCTTGTTTGTTAAAGGGATTTTGAGTTTTCGTTATTTCTAGTTTAGGAAAACTTTTGCACCATACACCAACATGCATTTAGTGTATGGTTTATTTGAAAATCCATTTTCATGTTTTGTAATTAAGCCAATTACTTGATATAAACCATTTTATATGTATGATCCTTATCATGTTCTTAATAACCAT
Organism: Rutidosis leptorrhynchoides; assembly: GCF_046630445.1. Lineage (NCBI taxonomy): Eukaryota > Viridiplantae > Streptophyta > Magnoliopsida > Asterales > Asteraceae > Rutidosis > Rutidosis leptorrhynchoides. The sequence continues at coordinate 211,152,838 of NC_092340.1, forward strand.
TTATTAAGGTTCTCGGTTGCCTTTTAAATTTAACCATTTAAATTGCCGTTTTGCATGTACTTAGCACGTCTAATTTAACCAATTAAAATGTCGTTTTGTTAGTTGTTATCTTGTGATTAATTGTATCAACCAAACATACAAAACAATAATCATACAAACAACCACACATGCAAAATAAGTATGTTCACAATCTAGCCATTTTGGTGGACATTTGTTTATCCGAAAACAAATGTCACCGGGTAAGGGTTAATCATACAAAGTAGGAGATTACAATCTCCCACTTAACCTTGCATCCATATGCTCCTTGTGTTCTTGAAGTCTTCATGATCTTGTTCTTCATTTTTACAAAATATGTATCCTAATACATTTTATCTAGAAAATGAAATACAACCTATTCTATTTTACATACCAAATGTAAAACAAATTACATAGCCAAAATAATAATTATTACATGCCAATTGAATGAATAATATTACATACCAAATGAATATAACAAATCAACCAAATATAACATGCAATCAACACAAGGTCAAGGCTAGGATTGTGAACTTTAACATGCAACCAAAATTGACCAAAATGCAAGTTCCAAACCCTCTTGGAACCTCTTTCAAATTCGGCCAAGCTTACAAACCCACCCAAACCCATTTGTTTTTGCAATCTACATTCATGCATGTTAGTAGATTGCAAATGTAGTGGGTTTTAAACAACAATTCGAAGCATATTTCAACAACTTCGGCTCTAGATACCATTGTTGGGTATTAACAAGTTTGATAATACTTAAAACCTTTTAAGAATTTTATCAAAGCGGAAGCATGTTAGTTACATTTTAGAACTTGTATATCTTTAAACCATTTTAAAGTTAAACCCCATGGATCAAGTTGTGAAATAATATGCTTACAAACTAAGTAGAAAGTAAGGATGTTTATACCTCCTTAAACAAGTTTAAGGGCTGCAAAATGCTTGAATAATGATGAAGGAAATGAAGAAGCAAAGCACCAAAACACCCTTGCCTTGTTATAAACCTAGTACACCTTGAAACCTAACTTGAAACCTCACTTGCTTGGCTTCCAAAACCCGATCAGCTGCAAGGTTGATTTGAGCAGAATGTTTAATGGAATTGATGACTAATTAGCTTCTAACTTGAAGCCTCAAGTGACTTATACCCACAAGCAATGATCCCAACACTTTTGCCTTTAGTTAGGATTTGTTTTACACTTGATGTAAGCTTGTATTTGTAAACTTAGAACCCCTTTTGAGCTCCCAACAGCCCATGGCCAGGAGACTGCAGCAGGAGCAGTTTTTTTGCAGTTTTTACTTGTGGTTTGATGTGTATTGCATGTATTTTTTGAGTCAAGGCCTTGGTAAACTTATTAAGCATGTACCTAGGAGTTAATACCTCAAAAATGCCAAAAGGGAATAAGCATGGGATGACTTCTTGGGTCTCCCAAATCTGCCCATATTCATCCATTATTTTATACAAGATGTGAATTTTATAAAACTTGTAAATGATTTTATAAACTTTGTATAAAATAAACATGTAATTCCTCTTGCAATAATTTTATAAACCATTTTATAAAATATAACACAACATAATTATTTAAACCTATAAATAATTAAATACAAATTATCCAAATAATTTATTTCAAGTAATAACATTTCAGAAAACCGATTTTCTAAAGTTCAAGTGTCGCGTATTTATTTAACGATCCAGTCGTTAAGATTAAATACATATAAAGTGTTGGTAAGCTTGTTATTGGGTATGACCCGACTTGGATCAAAGCACATTAGCCACATTAATTTAATATGTTCCTCGGGCATACGAAATACCTTCAGGTTCAATTTCTATAACTATAACAATCTTATTTCAAGTGATGATCTTACTTGAACTTGTTTTCGTGTCATGATTCTGCTTCAAGAACTTCGAGCCATCCAAGGATCCGTTGAAGCTAGATCCATTTTTCCCTTTTCCAGTAGGTTTATCCAAGGAACTTAAGGTAGTAATGATGTTCATAACATCATTCGATTCATACATATAAAGCTATCTTATTCGAAGGTTTAAACTTGTAATCACTAGAACATAGTTTAGTTAATTCTAAACTTGTTCGCAAACAAAAGTTAATCCTTCTAACTTGACTTTTAAAATCAACTAAACACATGTTCTATATCTATATGATATGCTAACTTAATGATTTAAAACCTGGAAACACGAAAAACACCGTAAAACCGGATTTACGCCGTCGTAGTAACACCGCGGGCTGTTTTGGGTTAGTTAATTAAAAACTATGATAAACTTTGATTTAAAAGTTGTTATTCTGAGAAAATGATTTTTATTATGAACATGAAACTATATCCAAAAATTATGGTTAAACTCAAAGTGGAAGTATGTTTTCTAAAATGGTCATCTAGACGTCGTTCTTTCGACTGAAATGACTACCTTTATAAAAACGACTTGTAACTTATTTTTCCGACTATAAACCTATACTTTTTCTGTTTAGATTCATAAAATAGAGTTCAATATGAAACCATAGCAATTTGATTCACTCAAAACGGATTTAAAATGAAGAAGTTATGGGTAAAACAAGATTGGATAATTTTTCTCATTTTAGCTACGTGAAAATTGGTAACAAATCTATTCCAACCATAACTTAATCAACTTGTATTGTATATTATGTAATCTTGAGATACCATAGACACGTATACAATGTTTCGACCTATCATGTCGATGCATCTATATATATTTCGGAACAACCATAGACACTCTATATGTGAATGTTGGAGTTAGCTATACAGGGTTGAGGTTGATTCCAAAATATATATAGTTTGAGTTGTGATCAATACTGAGATATGTATACACTGGGTAGTGGATTGATTCAAGATAATATTTATCGATTTATTTCTGTACATCTAACTGTGGACAACTAGTTGTAGGTTACTAACGAGGACAGCTGACTTAATAAACTTAAAACATCAAAATATATTAAAAGTGTTGTAAATATATTTTGAACATACTTTGATATATATGTATATATTGTTATAGGTTCGTGAATCAACCAGTGGCCAATTTTACTTCCCGACGAAGTAAAAATCTGTGAAAGTGAGTTATAGTCCCACTTTTAAAATCTAATATTTTTGGGATGAGAATACATGCAGGTTTTATAAATGATTTACAAAATAGACACAAGTACGTGAAACTACATTCTATGGTTGAATTATCGAAATCGAATATGCCCCTTTTTATTAAGTCTGGTAATCTAAGAATTAGGGAACAAACACCCTAATTGACGCGAATCCTAAAGATAGATCTATTGGGCCTAACAAACCCCATCCAAAGTACCGGATGCTTTAGTACTTCGAAATTTATATCATATCCGAAGGGTGTCCCGGAATGATGGGGATATTCTTGTATATGCATCTTGTTAATGTCGGTTATCAGGTGTTCACCATATGAATGATTTTTATCTCTATGTATGGGATGTATATTGAAATATGAAATCTTGTGGTCAATTGTTACGATTTGATATATATAGGTTAAACCTATAACTCACCAACATTTTTGTTGACGTTTAAAGCATGTTTATTCTCAGGTGAATACTAAGAGCTTCCGCTGTTGCATACTAAAATAAGGACAAGATTTGGAGTCCATGTTTGTATGATACTGTGTAAAAACTGCATTCAAGAAACTGATTTTGATGTAACATATTTGTATTGTAAACCATTATGTAATGGTCGTGTGTAAACAGGATATTTTAGATTATCATTATTTGATAATCTACGTAAAGCTTTTTAAACCTTTATTTATGAAATAAAGGTTATGGTTTGTATTAAAAATGAATGCAGTCTTTGAAAAACGTCTCATATAAAGGTCAAAACCTCGCAACGAAATCAATTAATATGGAACGTTTTTAATCAATAAGAACGGGACATTTCAGTTGGTATCAGAGCGTTGGTCTTAGAGAACCAGAATTTTGCATTAGTGTGTCTTATCGAGTTTGTTAGGATGCATTAGTGAGTCTGGACTTCGACTATAACACCCCGTCAAAATCCATTAACGGCGATGTTAACTCTGGTCCCAGCGCTTGGCTTGACTTCTATGTAACAGTAAAGTTCTACAGCGGAAGCAAATCTAAATACCTGAGAATAAACATGCGAGTAAACTGTCAACAAAAATGTTGAGTGAATTATAGGTTTAAATAATGTATAAGCTTTAGACCACAAGATTTCAAATGTTAGAAAACATAAAAATATTATTCCATTAATCCATGAGCCACCTGGTAACCACTTAACCATTTATTTACCCTTGTCAAACACAATAAATAATATACACCGAACAAGTGTATCTTCAACTAAATACGAAGTACTAAACATTCCGATTATAAATTGCTAGCGCGACTAGCTCGAAATGGGGTTGTCAAACCCGATAGATCTATCCATAGGATTCGCGTTCACCAGTAGAAACCAGTGATTACAGTTACCAGACTAGGGAATATTTTTGTTCAACTCATAATGAATAATTTAAACCAATTTCCACTTGTGTCTTAACGTAAAACAAAAAGCATGTATTCTCATCCCAAAAGATTTAAAAGAGTAGAAAAAGTGGGACTATAACTCACCTGAGAGTGCAAAGTAGATAGTAATCCAACAAGCACAAGATAAAATGATCACGGATGATCAAAGACTCCACCTAATTATGGAAGTAAGTAAGTAAAAGTCTAACTTAGGTCAGGTCAATGCATGATAGTCCTAGTGCTTGAAGTGGCTTTGGAATTATGTGACGAAATGTTTGAATAAGTATTTATTTCCACATATTACAAGTTTAATCAAATTAGATTAATTTAATTAATTTATCATAAGCTTAATGACATGAGAGATATATCATAAGTACTTAATTAATAATTAAATATTAATTATATTATTAGTATTTTTAATTAATAACGAGTTATTAATTGTAGTGGAAGTATATTAATTAATACTCATTTCAACATCATATTATCATAATATTAGCCTTGCTAGTTAAATGACTTAGAAAAATTACAATTTCAAAAATATTATAAAAATGACTAAACTGCCCACTTTAAGAATTTTTATAAAAATAAGTGGGACTTCACTTGACAAACGAATAATTCCAAGTGCTACATTTTACCACAAAGAGACTACACAAAAATTTTCAGGAGCCAAATCGATTTGAGTAACTCGTGGCAACCGATGCCGTTTCGACATTTCAGAAATTTTGTTTCAGCTTTTCAGAAAAAGTAATAAAATGATCAAAGGACCTACTTTGACTATTTTTATAAAAATATACAGACCTTAGATTGACGAATGGGCAAAGCTGAGGACCTCTACTTACCACAAAGTTACTACATGATTTATTTCAGAACCTAATTCGTATTCAACTGACCTCGACGATCGAAAAGATTTTGACATTTTAAGTTTCTGATTTTCAGCATTTCAGAAAAATGTACAAGTGCGCTTAGGTGACCTACTTTAACGATTTTTAAAACGACGCTCGGAACTCGGTTTGACAAAAGAGCAGAACCAAGAGCTTCCCCTTGTTATCAAGATACTACATGATTTATTTGATGATTTGTACAGCGTTTAGATGATCGTGGTGATCGACACGATTTCGACAAAAGTTCATTTTCTTCATCAGCATTCTAATAAGAAAATTTATTTTTATAAACTTTGAAAAATCATAACTAATTCATAAAAATTGCAAACGACATGAATCAAGAGTCCAAACTTATTAATTTTTCGATACGCACGCATTCGTGAACCCAGAAATTTGATTTCAGGTCGCACGCATACCGAGGCAATCCGAACAGACCTGGTTGAATTCGTATGTATTAATATTTTTATTCCAAAACTTGTTTTAATTGTATCTTACAAACCGTTCATCAGATTTTAACGTTCTTTATATATTTTTGATTCGAAAACACAATCCTGACATGATGGTGCTGCTCTAACAGCCCAGAAACATCACGTTTTTCGAGGCCATGGCTGCTGTAATTAATTATAAAATTTATAAATTTATTAAAACTTCAATCGGTCATAATTTTCAATCCGTTAATCCGTTTAACATGAATCCTAAACGAAAATTGCACTACTCATTGAGAGGAACTCAATGAGCAATAGAGTTTTGTCAAAAAGTCGTGGTACAGCTTTCAAAAACAGCAAACTCATTTCTGTCCGAATTTGTTTTAACCAAAAAAAAATCGTGTTTTTAACATATTTTAATTATTTAAACTTCACCACAATTATATCCAAGCACTCTAACTATACATACAAGCATAATAACATAATATTCATGAAGAAATAAAAAAAAAAAAGATAGAGTTTTATGACTACCTCAAATCAAGAACAAAAAGTGTAGATGTGTAGATTGCGTTGCAAGGAACCCGAATATATTAATCAACTTGGAGACTATGTGTAAATGTATTTGGTTTAAGTGAATGATCTATTTTATCAAAGAACTTATATACACAAATTTGAGTTTAAAAGAAAACATGCTTATGAAATGTGAACTTTGTTGATACGTATGATGTATACATATATAATATATATAGAATGAAAAGTATGATGTTAAATTAATATCAATAATGATAATGATGATAACTACTCCAACACTTTAACTTTAGTTTAGGATAGATTATAGATATATAAGATAGAATTTCTTTAGTTAAGATATAAGCCAAAATGATGGTAGTTGATTAGATACATTACACATAGCTCATAATGTTATCATCATCCGAATTGCAAACTAATGATTCTAACTAAAATTCCTTATAACTACCTACTCATGTTTTCTTGTGTACTAAAATATTATTAAGGGTGTGCACTAAAGTATTACTCTACTTGTGTAGCTTGCACTATTAAGGAGAAATTTTCTACTACGGTACTATTTTACATTACATAATACTATTTTACATTGCTTAACAACTTAAAGTATATTATCTAGTTACTTGAATTGGTACATGACATATATTATATTTGTAAAATAATGAATACTAAATGGTTTATAATGGAAATTTAAATAAATCTCATGAGCTTCCTCTAGCTCATACGTTTACAGCTTATCATCTTTATAATTTCGCATTTGGTTTAAGTTACATATTTTTTTTTTAACATATAATAATGTATTAATATAATTTCTTAAACCACGATTCTTATACTATAATGGTTGGTTTCGGTTGTCTCAGAGTTATAAACAATATATATGGTTAACAAAACTTAGTAGTATTATATTAATATTCTTGTTTGGAAAAGATATACCTTCAGAACGAAACCGAGTTATGATCGTGTTAACACATATACTTCTTATTTTTGCATCTTGAAACCCCATCGTCCATTCTATTTTGAGAATGATCTCATATTTACTTTTGATGAAATTGTATGTGGTGTATGGATTGTGACTTAATTGTTGTAAATATAAACATGGCTATTAAAATCTCCATAAAGTTGGTCATAAAATTGGGATTGTAATCGTTTAATTTACTAAACAATAGAGATTGCATTTAAGTCAAAATAATCGTTCCATGGTGTCAATTAATATTTTATTAATATCAATTAGTATCTTCTTAATATCCACTCAGTTAACTAAAACAAAACACATAATCACAAATAGAAACGTATTAACAAATATTTCATTTAACAAATAATATTGAAATATTATTTAATTTATTCATAATATAATTAGTCACATAAAATGACTTAATAAACCATTCAAAATTTTGAGACTCATAATAGCAAGTTTGTTTATCGTGTCGGAAGCATTCAATCATATAGAGAATTGACTTAAAAATAAGTCGAAATTTTCCGGGTCGTGACAGTACCTACCTGTTAAAAGAAATTTCGTCCCGAAATTTGATTGCGGTCATCGTGACTAACAATAAAAATGTATTTGTGACGAATGTGAGTTGATAAATAGAGTTTTATCACTATGGAGTAATATAGATAAAACGATTCGATTACTGGAAGAGTATAAATGAAGCTATCGTAAAAGATTGAATGAGAAAATTAAATGTTCGCCTTAACTTTTGACGTAGTCACGATTTATTTCCTTAATTTAAGGGATTTAAAGAAATCTTCATAATCTATAAGATTTGATTCTCCGGTAATTAAGGAAATTAGAATCTTTTTCTTTTTGTTTTAATACGATTATCTTAATGGGCTGAAGTGTTGCTATGATAAAAGTTTTGATATAAATTAATCATCTCCGCGTCCTTATTTTCTCGACCCCAATCTTCTAACTTTCAAAATTCTATTTTCAAAAATTTTGTGAAGATGCTTCATCCGCTCTTGATTTTCGTTACTATTTTGACTGTGTATGCAGTCATTCTTCTTTTTAGTCTACCACCAGAAGAATCTCTGTTCTTCTATAATGCTCTAGGGGTGACAATATTTTTAATTCTACCACTCCTCTGTTTTTCAATACTTATTGATATAAATGGTTTATGAGCTTCCATGTTTGTTGTCTTTTTATATTCTGACCTATTTTTCGAAGATTCATGCTTTTTATCCAAGAAGATCTTCAACTTGTTCTTCTATACATGGTCAAATAATACGGATCAATAACTGGTGATGATGCAGAAACATTCGCTGTTCATCGTCATAGTATCCATTTTCACCTTGTTTTCTCTTCTCGACTTTAAATCAAGCAAGTAATGGTCCAGAATTCATAGGTATGAAGTTTCGAATGAACATAATTAATGTTCTAAGAAAGCAATTGTAATAACACGATATTGATTTGTCAAATTATCAGAATATCCGGGAAAGACCGAATCATCAAGAAATATATATTTTCTTTTGAGCTTTTCTAACGTACCATTCTTTATTATCAAACTTTTGGCCCTTAAGACCTTCTACAATGTTTCTTCTGCATTTAATGCTGCCATATGTGAATCATCGGTTATCAATCCGAGATAGTTTCAAGAAATTTCGTTTTTTTTTTTTTTTTTTTTTTTTTTTTTTTTCAAATAATTAAACGCTGATTGTAATCATCAATGGATCTAATGGTTGACGAATAGGCGTTGTTAATTTCAAAAGTAATGAATGATAATTTCGGTGGTTTATGTGATAATTCATCACAGAATGCGAATGAATATGAGAATCAGAATTGAAGAATGTACAATGTAACATATTTCTCGGGTTTTACCTACCCGTTAAAATATTTTCACCATCAACAGTTGTACAACAGAATATTTAATTAAAAATCTTTATGATAATATACGTACATATATGTTTTCCTTTAGATGTAATTATGGATTTAATGAGTTAATATAATATGGAACTCATTTGATTTACGTTTGAAACGAGAATAAATAATCTCCAAAACTTTAGAGATTACATAACCGTTGCGAATTTTTTTTTTTTTTTTTAATGAAGTTATGAATCAATACTTCATCGTTCATTGTTATTGATATACCTCGGTATATGATGTTAGTGCTCGTGAAATTCTTGTGAACTTCCCAAGGCACGAATAATATTCTTCTAAAAAGTTTCGAGTACATCGAAAATGAAAGTATACAATCAAACATGTATTCGAACAATACATTTGGTTTATTATGGAATGAAGTTTACCGTGCTGAAGCAGTGATTAACGATTGTTAAGTCATTAACGAAGGATATACATCATAGCATATTAGTGATATGATTTAACCAAGTAGTACATACTAGTTAAGATTCACAGGTAATAGCTTAGTACGAAAAGATTTATTATTGTTCCAAACTATATATATATATATATATATATATATATATATATATATATATATATATATATATATTTAAAGTATACATATATAATTCTTCAGTAAGAATGAGTCAATACATCTTAACCCATTATTAATAATATGCTTTGGTGGTTGCTGATGGTACTGGTGGTGATGGTTATGCTGCTGGTGCTGCCGATGCTTGTAGAATTCGCACCATATTCTCCAAAGCCACCACTCGAGCGCGAAGCTCGTTTACTTCTTCTCTTACTCCGGGATGATTGGCGGTTCGGACTAGCGGATGAATAAGATCTAGGATTCTAGATATCATATATTCGTGACGGGATATCCGGGAAATGAGGGTGAAAATAGTGTTCCGAACGGGTTCACCGGTAAGTGCTTCAGGTTCTTCGCCAATAGGGAAATTTGGTGGGTGAAAAGGATCACCTTCTTCACTTCTCCATTGATTGAGTAGACTACGAACCCATCCCCATTTCATCCAGAATAGATGATGGCTAATAGGTTGGTTCATTCCGGTTACACTGCCATTGGAGCTCGAGGAATCAGATGAGAAATCCATATTATGCGTTTGGAATAAGGTTTGATATGAGATGAGTGTTGAATATTGAATGACATATTCGCCTTTTCGAATACGTATATGTAGCAAAAAGATTTCCGTAATTTACGGAGGAAATTTTGGAAAAGTGTCAGACAAAGTCTACTGGTATAAATATGATAAGATATGATAAGATATGATTTGTCTATACTCCAATAATGGTAGTATGACGTGTCGAGATCATAAAATGATAAGTATGTAATCTAATAATCTTTCAATTAAAGACTTTCAATTCATATACTGTGATAACCAAAATGACATTTTCTGGTTCATAAACCGATGCATAAAGACATAAGGCATATAGGTACATGATATAACAGGGAGTTTTATATACGCTTGAGTATGAATAGTAACCAATATAGGAGTTTCAAAAATTATGGATAATATTTCATGTAATACATAAGTAATACATAAAATCATGATAGATGACATAGAAATGTCAAGAATTTCAGAAATCATGAGTTACATCCCTCTGTTTCACCAACCGAGGTGATCTTATAAAGATAATGCGCGTGAGTTATGGAATATTGTGAATCACAATGGGAGTTCCTCCCGGAGTGACAGTATAAGAGACATGTATATGCATAATGCAAGTAATGATATTTCAAAGCTATAGGTCAGGCTATAGACTAGACCTTAATGCACCCTATAAATCTGGGTTATCCGTGAGAAATTCAGTCAACATGGCCTAGATGGCTCACTCATCAAAATTTGATTTTATAAATTTGTCCGAACAATCAAACGAGCGCGATCCGAGGAAAATACCGCTACGCCATTTAAATACGCGATAAGAATAATAATTCAAGAAATAAAATATAGGAATATTTTATTAACTCATACGACATCGGAATATCGTATCAAAATAATTCAGATTTAGAAATCTCGAAAGTCTAATCGTTGGTTTGGAAACCGAGACGATTCATCGAATAAAGACGTTATACGTAGGAACGTACAACACATAGTCACACCTTTTCATTTAATAACTAATATAGGAATATTAGAATATAATTTAGTCACATAGAATGACTTAAAAGTAAGTTGAAATTTTCCGGCAATAAATGATAAGTAAATTTTTAAAATAAACACGTACGGTCAAAGTCCAGACTCACTAATGTATCCTAACAACTACCGGTTAGACACACTAATGCAAATTCTGGTTCCCTAAGACCAACGCTCTGATACCAACTATAACACCCCGTCAAAATCCATTAACGGCGATGTTAACTCTGGTCCCAGCGCTTGGCTTGACTTCTATGTAACAGTAAAGTTCTACAGCGGAAGCAAATCTAAATACCTGAGAATAAACATGCGAGTAAACTGTCAACAAAAATGTTGAGTGAATTATAGGTTTAAATAATGTATAAGCTTTAGACCACAAGATTTCAAATGTTAGAAAACATAAAAATATTATTCCATTAATCCATGAGCCACCTGGTAACCACTTAACCATTTATTTACCCTTGTCAAACACAATAAATAATATACACCGAACAAGTGTATCTTCAACTAAATACGAAGTACTAAACATTCCGATTATAAATTGCTAGCGCGACTAGCTCGAAATGGGGTTGTCAAACCCGATAGATCTATCCATAGGATTCGCGTTCACCAGTAGAAACCAGTGATTACAGTTACCAGACTAGGGAATATTTTTGTTCAACTCATAATGAATAATTTAAACCAATTTCCACTTGTGTCTTAACGTAAAACAAAAAGCATGTATTCTCATCCCAAAAGATTTAAAAGAGTAGAAAAAGTGGGACTATAACTCACCTGAGAGTGCAAAGTAGATAGTAATCCAACAAGCACAAGATAAAATGATCACGGATGATCAAAGACTCCACCTAATTATGGAAGTAAGTAAGTAAAAGTCTAACTTAGGTCAGGTCAATGCATGATAGTCCTAGTGCTTGAAGTGGCTTTGGAATTATGTGACGAAATGTTTGAATAAGTATTTATTTCCACATATTACAAGTTTAATCAAATTAGATTAATTTAATTAATTTATCATAAGCTTAATGACATGAGAGATATATCATAAGTACTTAATTAATAATTAAATATTAATTATATTATTAGTATTTTTAATTAATAACGAGTTATTAATTGTAGTGGAAGTATATTAATTAATACTCATTTCAACATCATATTATCATAATATTAGCCTTGCTAGTTAAATGACTTAGAAAAATTACAATTTCAAAAATATTATAAAAATGACTAAACTGCCCACTTTAAGAATTTTTATAAAAATAAGTGGGACTTCACTTGACAAACGAATAATTCCAAGTGCTACATTTTACCACAAAGAGACTACACAAAAATTTTCAGGAGCCAAATCGATTTGAGTAACTCGTGGCAACCGATGCCGTTTCGACATTTCAGAAATTTTGTTTCAGCTTTTCAGAAAAAGTAATAAAATGATCAAAGGACCTACTTTGACTATTTTTATAAAAATATACAGACCTTAGATTGACGAATGGGCAAAGCTGAGGACCTCTACTTACCACAAAGTTACTACATGATTTATTTCAGAACCTAATTCGTATTCAACTGACCTCGACGATCGAAAAGATTTTGACATTTTAAGTTTCTGATTTTCAGCATTTCAGAAAAATGTACAAGTGCGCTTAGGTGACCTACTTTAACGATTTTTAAAACGACGCTCGGAACTCGGTTTGACAAAAGAGCAGAACCAAGAGCTTCCCCTTGTTATCAAGATACTACATGATTTATTTGATGATTTGTACAGCGTTTAGATGATCGTGGTGATCGACACGATTTCGACAAAAGTTCATTTTCTTCATCAGCATTCTAATAAGAAAATTTATTTTTATAAACTTTGAAAAATCATAACTAATTCATAAAAATTGCAAACGACATGAATCAAGAGTCCAAACTTATTAATTTTTCGATACGCACGCATTCGTGAACCCAGAAATTTGATTTCAGGTCGCACGCATACCGAGGCAATCCGAACAGACCTGGTTGAATTCGTATGTATTAATATTTTTATTCCAAAACTTGTTTTAATTGTATCTTACAAACCGTTCATCAGATTTTAACGTTCTTTATATATTTTTGATTCGAAAACACAATCCTGACATGATGGTGCTGCTCTAACAGCCCAGAAACATCACGTTTTTCGAGGCCATGGCTGCTGTAATTAATTATAAAATTTATAAATTTATTAAAACTTCAATCGGTCATAATTTTCAATCCGTTAATCCGTTTAACATGAATCCTAAACGAAAATTGCACTACTCATTGAGAGGAACTCAATGAGCAATAGAGTTTTGTCAAAAAGTCGTGGTACAGCTTTCAAAAACAGCAAACTCATTTCTGTCCGAATTTGTTTTAACCAAAAAAAAATCGTGTTTTTAACATATTTTAATTATTTAAACTTCACCACAATTATATCCAAGCACTCTAACTATACATACAAGCATAATAACATAATATTCATGAAGAAATAAAAAAAAAAAAGATAGAGTTTTATGACTACCTCAAATCAAGAACAAAAAGTGTAGATGTGTAGATTGCGTTGCAAGGAACCCGAATATATTAATCAACTTGGAGACTATGTGTAAATGTATTTGGTTTAAGTGAATGATCTATTTTATCAAAGAACTTATATACACAAATTTGAGTTTAAAAGAAAACATGCTTATGAAATGTGAACTTTGTTGATACGTATGATGTATACATATATAATATATATAGAATGAAAAGTATGATGTTAAATTAATATCAATAATGATAATGATGATAACTACTCCAACACTTTAACTTTAGTTTAGGATAGATTATAGATATATAAGATAGAATTTCTTTAGTTAAGATATAAGCCAAAATGATGGTAGTTGATTAGATACATTACACATAGCTCATAATGTTATCATCATCCGAATTGCAAACTAATGATTCTAACTAAAATTCCTTATAACTACCTACTCATGTTTTCTTGTGTACTAAAATATTATTAAGGGTGTGCACTAAAGTATTACTCTACTTGTGTAGCTTGCACTATTAAGGAGAAATTTTCTACTACGGTACTATTTTACATTACATAATACTATTTTACATTGCTTAACAACTTAAAGTATATTATCTAGTTACTTGAATTGGTACATGACATATATTATATTTGTAAAATAATGAATACTAAATGGTTTATAATGGAAATTTAAATAAATCTCATGAGCTTCCTCTAGCTCATACGTTTACAGCTTATCATCTTTATAATTTCGCATTTGGTTTAAGTTACATATTTTTTTTTTAACATATAATAATGTATTAATATAATTTCTTAAACCACGATTCTTATACTATAATGGTTGGTTTCGGTTGTCTCAGAGTTATAAACAATATATATGGTTAACAAAACTTAGTAGTATTATATTAATATTCTTGTTTGGAAAAGATATACCTTCAGAACGAAACCGAGTTATGATCGTGTTAACACATATACTTCTTATTTTTGCATCTTGAAACCCCATCGTCCATTCTATTTTGAGAATGATCTCATATTTACTTTTGATGAAATTGTATGTGGTGTATGGATTGTGACTTAATTGTTGTAAATATAAACATGGCTATTAAAATCTCCATAAAGTTGGTCATAAAATTGGGATTGTAATCGTTTAATTTACTAAACAATAGAGATTGCATTTAAGTCAAAATAATCGTTCCATGGTGTCAATTAATATTTTATTAATATCAATTAGTATCTTCTTAATATCCACTCAGTTAACTAAAACAAAACACATAATCACAAATAGAAACGTATTAACAAATATTTCATTTAACAAATAATATTGAAATATTATTTAATTTATTCATAATATAATTAGTCACATAAAATGACTTAATAAACCATTCAAAATTTTGAGACTCATAATAGCAAGTTTGTTTATCGTGTCGGAAGCATTCAATCATATAGAGAATTGACTTAAAAATAAGTCGAAATTTTCCGGGTCGTGACATCGACCGTGTTTACTTGAAAAATGATTGCTTAACAAATTTTGTTGGAAACTATATATTTTTAACATGTGAATATTATGTGATATATTAATCTCTTAACGCGTTTGATATTATGTGATAGATGTCTACCTCTAGAAAAAGTCCCATTGACTCACCTAATAATAATGAAGAGTCAAATGTAAATTGGAATGATTCGTGGACTGATTCAAAAGTTCCCGAAGAGGAACCGGAAGAAGAGTCGAAACCGGAAGAAGAATCGGAACTGGATGAAGAAATAGAACCAGTGGGGGAAATAATAAAATGGTTAAGTAAAAGAAAATCCTCAACCAACCGACCAAGGTTAATTATGGTCAATGGTGTTTTCGCCAAGGAAGCAAAATATTGGGAGGATTACCAATTCTCCGATGAATCGGATTCCGACGAGAATTCCGATGATGTTATAGAAATTACCCCAACTGAATTTAAAAAGGCAAAAGAAAATAATAAGGAAAAGGGCATAAAAATAGAGAAATCTAATTCCAACCCCGATGAACTTTATATGTATCGTCAACCCCCGAAGTCCTTAAGTTGTAACAATGACCCGGGAACCTCTAAACCACCAGGTTTTTCTAAACCAATGTGGAAAATGACGGCTCGTATTAAGGGAACATCATATATCCCTAGAAACTTGACAAAACGAACCAAAACTGAAGAAGAAGAAACAAGCGAGTCGGAATAAGATAGTTGTATTCGTGTGGTGTAATATATGTAATATAGTGTGCTTATGCTTTATGATATATGTAAAAATTGCTTGTATTAATAAGTATTTTTTTTATGAATCTAACTCTTGTCTATTTTACAGTATAAAAACACAAAATGGATAGACAACCCAATATTTTAAGAGACCTACCCGGAGACATGATTGATGAAACTTGTCTAGAGTCGGTCAGAATTCTTCGGCACAACTATTTAAGGCGAGATCAGTTTGTAAGACATTCGAAGAACGTTCCAAGAATGCCTTGGTTTATAAAAGGCTTTCGTTCGAAAGATGGGGGATATCACATTGGGAAATCCATAAGTTACGATGTGTTTACTTTGACGCATTTATTGCGGGGAACCCAAATGCTATTTTACGCAATATGTTAAGAAATTATTTTGACTCAATATATCCGAATATTGGACTTCATGATTTAGAAAAAGCGGCTAACATGCAACATAAAGAAGCATGTTATGCTTACGGATTAGTAATGTTCGCTTCTCACCAAAGTGAGAACAAGAACATCGGGCTACAACTATTAAACAAAACGTTCCCACAAGTGACGGAGTCGGTAATTGGGGTAAGAAATGAGGTTTTTAGATTGTTACGGGACTGTTGGACATTACGTAACCCTCGTCCCTTTGACGACGTTACAACACGCTATCTTATCAACGGCCATAACGGTTATGTTCCACAACACCAAGGATGGGAAGTAATCCTAGTAAAACCAGAATGCATGACTTGTTTCTGGACGTATGAATTACGTGTCTTTATTGCCTTTGCTGAACGACTTGTGTACTAGCTAGAATTATCTTCACAACCATCTTGTATCAAATTTATTGTGTGCTATATTTCATGCTATATGTAAAATAAGCGGTATTGTAAGTTTGTAAAATATTGTGTAAAAGTTTGAACGCGAAATATTATTATAATCAGTTTTTCATATAGAATTGTAGTAGTTGAATTGTATATTAGCTACTAAGTATGAACTTAACGGGTAGGTACTACCCGAATTTAAACTTATAAAACGCTAATATGAAGAAAAAGCTTTTATAAATGAGTTCATATTATGCTACGAAATACTATTAACTACTCTTAATATTCTGTATGATTAACTTGTTCCATTTGACTATTTTGAAGGAAATGGCACCGACTACTCGACACACCGTGAATATGAATGAAGAGGAATTCCGTACTTTTCTAGCTTCAAACATAGCCGCAGTACAGGCTGCGCTACATACCAACAATAACCTTGGATCTAGCAGTACAGGAAATCGTGTAGGATGCACCTACAAAGAATTCACTGCCTGCAAACCTTTGGAATTTGATGGAACCGAAGGACCGATCGGATTGAAACGGTGGACCGAGAAGGTCGAATCGGTGTTTGCCATAAGTAAGTGTACTGAAGATGAAAGGACCCGTTCATATATATTATAAACGATTCACAATAGTTGATTACATCGCGAGGTATTTGACCTCTATATGATACATTTTACAAACATTGCATTCGTTTTTAAAAGACAAACTTTCTTTACAACGAAAGTTGATGGCATGCACACCATTTCATAATACATCCAACTATAATTGGTTTAATAATAATCTTGATGAACTCAATGACTCGAATGCAACGTCTTTCAAAATATGCCATGAATGACTCCAAGTAATATCCTTAAAATGAGCTAATGCACAGCGGAAGATTTCTTTAATACCTGAGAATAAACATGCTTTAAAGTGTCAACCAAAAGGTTGGTGAGTTCATAGGTTTATCATAACAATCATTTCAATATATTAATAGACCACAAGATTTCCGTTTATAAATATATGTACACTCGCAAGTGTATAAAAGTATTCTATAAGTTGTAGGCACCCGGTAACAAGCCTTAACGTTCATGTTTTACCCTCTGAAGTACACCAGATCAGGTGTGTTTAAAATAACCTCGAAGTACTAAAGCATCCCATAGTCAGGATGGGGTTTGTCAGGCCCAATAGATCTATCTTTAGGATTCGCGCTCACATGCTCTTATAACATGTAACTAAATTACCTAGCACATCAATCCGCAGAATTATCATTTTTGATCACTTGTCTCTATTTCGTAAAGCATTTATAAAAGCAGCGCATGTATTCTCAGCCCTAAAATATATATTGCAAAAGCAATTAAAAAGGGATCAAATGAAACTCACCATACTGTATTTCGTAGTAAAAATACATATAACATCATTTAACAAGTGCAAGGTTGGCCTCGGATTCACGAACGTATCAATATTGAGATTTAATATTGCAGGAAAGTACGTAGACCCAACGGAGATGATAAACACTAGATTGACCTCACGAGCATACCCATGAACCATACCCATCACCTTCATAGCTATAACCCATAATTTCCTTAGCTTCGACTCATTCAAAAAAACTATTTTGAAATCACTCGGACATCACTCCGTCGTAATATTTTATGTATACTAATAATATCTTGAAATAATACAGAGCAAATATATATATATATATATATATATATATATATATATATATATATATATATATATATATATATATATATATATATATATATATATATATATATGTAAATCGATTGAGAGAGTTTAGAGAAATATATTTTCAAGTTTCTATGAAATAATGAAACCTATTGAATTCTATTTATAATAGATTTTTGAATTATTAAAGTGAATTATTAAAGTATGAATTATTAAAGTGAATTATTAAAGTATGAATTATTAAAGTGAATTATTAAAGTATGAATTATTAAAGTGAATTATTAAAGTATGAATTATTAAAGTGAATTATTAAAGTATGAATTATTAAAGTGAATTATTAAAGTTAAAGTAAAGTAAAAGTAAAGTAAAGGTAAAGTTAAAGTATAGTAAAAGTATAAAAACTATGTATGTATAATACGCGTATAAATATATATAATATTAATTTAAATCATTATATATATTTAATGAAATAAAATATAAATATCATTATATTTATTATACTGGTTAAGTAATGAGTTGTCAAAAGTGATTCTAGATATTTATAAAAGTTATATATATTTTAATAATAAAGTTCTTTTTAAACTGAAAACGTTTTTGTACGTTTGAAAATAGATTAATAGAATATTATGGAAACCAATTCTCCACTAACTTTTGTCTAACTTTCGTAAATGACACTTTTTGTTTTTATTTATAAATAGCTTTACAAATTATTCCGAATATCGTTAAAAGGAATAGATTTTCTCAATCATAGTGGACCTCTCAACAGAGACTTGTAATCATAATTCAATGTTTCTGATAATTCAAGCATTTAATATATATTTTTTAATTTCGTCGATAATCATATTGAAACAAATACGTTCATGTAAAGCATTATACGTTTAAATACTTTTTTGACATTTTCAATTTATAATATATACACATATACATACATATTCATATATGTTCATTTAATGGTTCGTGAATCATTGGAATTTGGTCGAGGTTTAAATGAATGTATAAACATAGTTTAAAATCCTTGAGATTTAACTTAACAAACATTGCTTATCGTGTCAGAATAATATAAAGATAAAGTTTAAATTTAGTCGGAAATTTTTGGGTCGTCACAGTACCTACCCGTTAAAGAAATTTCGTCCCCGAAATTTGATAGAGGTCGTCATGACTAACAATGAGAATGTTATTATGACGATTATAAAGTTTTATCATGTCTAAGAAGTATGGATAAAATAATTTGATTACTCGAAGCGTATGAGGGAAGTTATCGTAAATGAAGGAAATAAGATTATAGTGATTCGTCATATCTTTTGACGTCATCACAATTGATCTCCGAATTTAAAGAAAATCTTTGTAATCTATGTTGGATTTGATGCTTCGGTGATTAAGGAGATTATGATTCTCTTCGAATTAATACGATAATCCATCTTGATTTCTCTGTCGGGTATTTCACTATAAATCCACCTCCTTCGTTTCCTTACAACTCACACCTTCTATTCTTTCTCCCTCAACTCATATTTTAAAGTATTTGTCAATATGCTTCATCCAGTACTGATTCTCGATATACTCCTCACTTTCATATCTGTCATTCTTCTTTTTCATCTGCCTCCGGAAGAATCTATTTACTTCTACTATACTCTTGGTTTTATAGTGTTTTTAGTTCTCCCGTGTCTTTATATTGCTATATGCATTGATATATACGGTTTGTGATTTCTGGGTTGTTGTTGGGTTTTATATCTTCCCTTATATTTCAAAGTCCTTGCTTCTTCTATAATCATTGTCATCCACAGTTAATGCTCTCTTCTATTTGCTATGATTTATACTCCCATTTCTAGTTCGGAGCTTTGTCCTTTCGTTTCTTCTTCTTGCGATTAAGCACCGCTTGTAATGGTCCAGAATTCGCAGATATAAATTTCGGAATGAACATTGTTAATGTTCTAGGAAGGAAATTGTAATGACACGATCTTGATTTGTTAATTTGCCAAAATACCCTGAAAAGACCGAATCATCAAGAAAATATATTCTTGATATTTTTAGAGATTAAATAGAATACAAGAGTCGTGTAACATAGCACATGATGACGTTATGATCTGTGAATCATCATGTTCCATTTAGAAACTCAGCATGAACTACTGTAATATAATCACGTTGATCAAGTGCCATTATATTATACTAACTCATGCTTCAGCTCCCAACACTTCTTCAAGAATATTCCTATTTTAAACTCGAATGTTTCAGAATTTAGAAACTAAAATAGTTTCCTTTATGATATAATACAGATAGCGCGAAGAGGTAAATGATTTCAGATAAGAATAATTATAAAAATTGTAGGGATTTAACAAGTTTGAGAAGTCTTAAAACCTTTTAAGAATCTTAATAAACGGAAGCGTGTAATTATCAAATTTTACTTGTTGAACTTTAAGCCAATTAAAGCTAAATCCCAATAGGATCAAGTTGTGAAATAATGCTTACAAATTAAAAGGAAGGGAGTGATTTATACCTCCTCAAAACAAAGTTTGAGTGCTGAAATGAAGAGGAAATGATGAAGAAATAATGCACCAACACTACCCTTTAACTTGGCTACACCTTAGAACCTTAATGAGCTAATAAACCAAGCTTCAAGACCACTTTATTTGGCTTCCAAAACCGAACAGCAGCTGCTCCAAAATGAGCAGGAAGTTGATGAAGATGATGACTTGAGAAAGCTTCTAACTTGAAGCCTCAAGTGTGCTATACCCCAAGCTATTAATACCAAACCTTTGTACTTTAGTTAGGATTTGTTAACACTTGATTAGAGCTTGCAAAGACCAAAATATGAACTCTCTTTGAGTCACAAAAGCCCACGGCAGCCAGCAGCAAGAAGGACTGGTTTGTGCAGTTTTTTTTGATCTTTTGATGTGTATTTTTCAAGTGTGGTGGTCTCCAACAACACCTAGGTTCATATGCAAAAGAAGTGCAAGTAACCAAGCAAAAGAATAGCATGCTTGTGAAGACTCCCATGCCACTTCCATACATTCAAATAAAAAAATGATTTTATATAACAAGGCATATTTTATAAACTTGCTCATTTAATAAACTTGTCTTTATAAAATTGGATTTTATAAAACATATTTATATAAACTTGCATTTTATAAATTATGTAAACTTATTTATAAAACTCATTTTTATTTTTTATGAATTCCATATTGTAAGTTATGTTAACATTATTTTATAAAACCAATTTTATAAAATGTAACATAACTTTATTAATTATTTAACCTATAAATAATTAAATTCTTATTATATAAATTATTCCATAATTTATATATATGTATACACATCAAGTAATATTATTTAAGAAAACTATTTTTCTTAAATTTCAAGTGTTGCGTAATTTAATCAACGATTCAATCGTTAAGATCAAAATACGATTAAGGTATCGGTAAGCTTGTTATTGGGTATGACCCGACTTGGATCAAAACATAATGGCCACATTAATTCAATATGTCCCTCTGGCATACGAAATACCTTTAAAAATATCTTCAGAAGTATGGATGATATTTATAATGAAAGATACGATGATATCTTAGAATGTCTAATATCAGAGGATGATGAAGGATATTGTCTGCAGGGGTTTAGAGTTAGGAGCAAGGTATTCGTTAATGACTTCAGCAAGTAATGAATCATTTGGATCCTTTGAAGGCAGGTTCAGCCTTTATGATTTGTCCACAGCCTCCTTCATACTTTGCTCAATCCGTTTTCCAGTTCTAAAGCTTCTCTTTTTCTGAGCTTTGCCAATATACTATCCTTTATAATCCAACTTTTTCCTGTTAAGGTCGTTTACAGTTTTTGTTGCTTCATCAGCATTTTTCAAAATTTCGAGAACTGGTTCGCAGTTTAGGGTGTTTTTCAGAAATTTCTCATTCAAAGAATGCAAGTCTTGGAGGTAGACGTTGTGTGTATATGTAATTGTTGATGTAGACATGCTGCGAGGTTTCAAAATACTGATTGCTGATTCTCAATAATTGGTATGGCAATTCTTGTTATAAGGTACGAATAAATATATGATAGGGTTTCGATAATCATAATGATTTTTTTTTTGGAAAGTCAAAGATCAGTGAAGTTGTTGGTAAGTTTATTGCTAATGTGGTGAATATAAACGATTCCCCGGTAACGTTGGCGAAAGGGCAACGTATCTATCGAGGTTATAATAAGACTAGTCCGACTGAAATGTCGAAGTTGACTTGCTGGAGCTGTGACAAAACTGTCTACTTTGAAAAAGAATTGAAAAGTCATTTTAGCTAATAAATGCCAAAGGGTCTGACACGGATACGCGTTGAACTATAACTTTGGCTTCGAGAGCTTTTTTTTTGGTACATAAATGTAGGTAATATGTGGTTGGATCATCATCTCGATTGTTCATTGTTTGAAGTGTCTTCGAAAACTTCGGAGAGTTTGAACACAGTTTGTAATCGTTAATATACATATGATGTTCTAACACAGTTTTGAAGTCAAAGTATAGCTTTGAAAGACGTAGGAATCTAAGAGTGATGTCTTCTGTTAAATCATGACTTGGATTTTGATTTGTCAAAATCAGAATGCGTAATCAAATTTGGGTGAGAATGGTTGTTTTGATTACTATACAAGAATGTATATTGTTGTGAGATTTTGGGAGTATAGTTGATGATTTGCTTAATCAGATTCGAAAAATGTAACATATTAATTGTGAATTTATATATCTCTCGGGTATTACCTACCAATTAAATTTTTTTTTTCACAATTAATATTTTGTACAACAGAATTTTATTACAGTCTTTATGAAAATATATATGTGCATATTTTCTTCAGATGTAACATAGATTTAATGAGTTAATATTAAATTAAACTCATTTGATTTACGGTTGAAACTAGAACTGAATAATCCCTAAAGACTTTACAAATTACATAACTTCTACGGAGTATTTATTCAATAAAATTGAAATTATGAATTAATACTTCGTTATTTGTTGGTGTTTGTAACTCTTGCACCATATTCTCTAAAGCCACTACTCGAGCGCGAAGCGCGTTGACTTCTTCTGTTACACCGGGGTGATTGTCGGTTCGGACGAGCGGATAAATAAAATCTAGAATTTGATGTAGTATATAATCATGACGAGATACTCTGAAAATGAGAGAGCAAATGGTGTTTCAGACCAGTTCGCCGGTAAGTGCTTCAGGTTCATTGCCAAGAGGGCAATGTGGTGGATGGAAGGGATCACCTTCTTCTTGTCTCCAATTATTGAGGAGGCTACGAACCTATCCCCAATTCATCCAGAATAGATGATGGCTAATTGGTTGATCCATTCCGGTCACACTGCTTTCGGAGCTTGAGTGGGATTCCATATCGGAATTCGAGAGACTTGAACTAATGACGAATTCCATTTCGTTCGATTGAATAAAGGATTTTTCGATATGAAATGATTTTTCGGCTATCGGGTGGTATTCTAATTACATAGAATATCTATATATATAGCGCAAAAGATTTCGTAGATTACGGAGGAATTTACGGAATATGTCAGGCAAAATTTACAGTAACAGATACGTTAAGATATGAATTAGCAGATACGCTAAGATATGAATTTTGTCTATACACTATTCATGCAATCAATGCAATAAGATGTGTCTAGACTAAGAATGATAAGCAAGTAATTTCTGACAAGAATGATGAGCAAAACTTTTGACATGCAGACACGGTCGAAGTCCAGACTCACTAATGCATCCTAACGACTATCAGTTAGACACACTAATGCAGACCTGGTTCGCTAAGACCACCGCTCTGATACCAACTGAAAGGACCCGTTCATATATATTATAAACGATTCACAATAGTTGATTACATCGCGAGGTATTTGACCTCTATATGATACATTTTACAAACATTGCATTCGTTTTTAAAAGACAAACTTTCTTTACAACGAAAGTTGACGGCATGCACACCATTTCATAATACATTCAACTATAATTGGTTTAATAATAATCTTGATGAACTCAATGACTCGAATGCAACGTCTTTCAAAATATGCCATGAATGACTCCAAGTAATATCCTTAAACTGAGCTAATGCACAGCGGAAGATTTCTTTAATACCTGAGAATAAACATGCTTTAAAGTGTCAACCAAAAGGTTGGTGAGTTCATAGGTTTATCATAACAATCATTTCAATATATTAATAGACCACAAGATTTCCGTTTATAAATATATGTACACTCGCAAGTGTATAAAAGTATTCTATAAGTTGTAGGCACCCGGTAACAAGCCTTAACGTTCATGTTTTACCCTCTGAAGTACACCAGATCAGGTGTGTTTAAAATAACCTCGAAGTACTAAAGCATCCCATAGTCAGGATGGGGTTTGTCAGGCCCAATAGATCTATCTTTAGGATTCGCGCTCACATGCTCTTATAACATGTAACTAAATTACCTAGCACATCAATCCGCAGAATTATCATTTTTGATCACTTGTCTCTATTTCGTAAAGCATTTATAAAAGCAGCACATGTATTCTCAGCCCAAAAATATATATTGCAAAAGCAATTAAAAAGGGAGCAAATGAAACTCACCATACTGTATTTCGTAGTAAAAATACATATAACGTCATTTAACAAGTGCAAGGTTGGCCTCGGATTCACGAACGTATCAATATTGAGATTTAATATTGCAGGAAAGTACGTAGACGCAACAGAGATGATAAACACTAGATTGACCTCACGAGCATACCCATGAACCATACCCATCACCTCCATAGCTATAACCCATAATTTCCTTAGCTTCGACTCATTCAAAAAAACTATTTTGAAATCACTCGGACATCACTCCGTCGTAATATTTTATGTATACTAATAATATCTTGAAATAATACAGAGCAAATATATATATATATATATATATATATATATATATATATATATATATATATATATATATATATATATATATATATATATATATATATATATATATATATGTAAATCGATTGAGAGAGTTTAGAGAAATATATTTTCAAGTTTCTATGAAATAATGAAACCTATTGAATTCTATTTATAATAGATTTTTAAATTATTAAAGTGAATTATTAAAGTGAATTATTAAAGTATGAATTATTAAAGTGAATTATTAAAGTATGAATTATTAAAGTGAATTATTAAAGTATGAATTATTAAAGTGAATTATTAAAGTATGAATTATTAAAGTGAATTATTAAAGCATGAATTATTAAAGTAAATTATTAAAGTTAAAGTAAAGTAAAAGTAAAGTAAAGGTAAAGTTAAAGTATAGTAAAAGTATAAAAACTATGTATGTATAATACGCGTATAAATATATATAATATTAATTTAAATCATTATATATATTTAATGAAATAAAATATAAATATCATTATATTTATTATACTGGTTAAGTAATGAGTTGTCAAAAGTGATTCTAGATATTTATAAAAGTTATATATATTTTAATAATAAAGTTCTTTTTAAACTGAAAACGTTTTTGTACGTTTGAAAATAGATTAATAGAATATTATGGAAACCAATTCTCCACTAACTTTTGTCTAACTTTCGTAAATGACACTTTTTGTTTTTATTTATAAATAGCTTTACAAATTATTCCGAATATCGTTAAAAGGAATAGATTTTCTCAATCATAGTGGACCTCTCAACAGAAAATTGTAATCATAATTCAATGTTTCTGATAATTCAAGCATTTAATATATATTTTTTAATTTCGTCGATAATCATATTGAAACAAATACGTTCATGTAAAGCATTATACGTTTAAATACTTTTTTGACATTTTCAATTTATAATATATACACATATACATACATATTCATATATGTTCATTTAATGGTTCGTGAATCATTGGAATTTGGTCGAGGTTTAAATGAATGTATAAACATAGTTTAAAATCCTTGAGATTTAACTTAACAAACATTGCTTATCGTGTCAGAATAATATAAAGATAAAGTTTAAATTTAGTCGGAAATTTCTGGGTCGTCACAGAAGAGAACAAAGTGAAGTACGCTACGCATACCTTCACAGGTTTTGCGTTAACATGGTGGAATACCTATCTAGAGCAAGTGGGACAAGACGATGCGTACGCACTACCGTGGTCAGCATTCAAGCACTTGATGAACGAGAAGTACCGTCCCAGAACCGAGGTCAATAAGCTCAAGACAGAACTTAGAGGGTTATGAACCCAAGGATTTGATATTACCACGTACGAAAGACGATTCACAGAATTGTGCCTATTGTGTCCGGGAGCATTCGAAGATGAGGAAGAGAAGATCGACGCGTTTGTGAAAGGATTACCGGAAAGAATCCAAGAAGATATAAGTTCACACGAGCCCGCCTCCATACAACAGGCATGTAGAATGGCTCACAAACTAGTGAACCAGATTGAAGAAAGAATTAAAGAACAGACTGCTGAAGAGGCCAATGTGAAGCAAGTCAAAAGAAAGTGGGAGGAAAACGGTGATAAGAATCACCAATACAACAACAGCAGCAATTACAACAATAATCGCAACAATTATCCCAAAAATCGCAACATCAATCGCAACTACAATAAACGGCCCAACAACAACAACAACAACAACAACAACAACAACAACAACAACTACAACAATCATCCCAACAACAATAATAACCGCAACAACAACAACAATCAGAAGCAGCTATGCCAAAGGTGTGAAAAGTATCACTCGGGGTTCTGCACCAAATTTTGCAACAAGTGTAAAAGAAATGGTCATAGCGCGGCGAAGTGTGAGGTCTACGGACCAGGGGTTAATAGAACGAAAGGAACAAATGGTGTCGGTACGAGTAATGGCGGAGCAAGTAGTGTCGGAGCAAGTTATGCCAATGTAGTTTGTTATAAATGTGGAAAACCGGGCCACATTATTAGAAATTGCCCGAACCAGGAGAACACGAATGGACAAGGTCGCGGAAGAGTTTTCAATATTAATGCGGCAGAGGCACAAGAAGACCCGGAGCTTGTTACGGGTACGTTTCTTATTGACAATAAATCTGCTTACGTTTTATTTGATTCGGGTGCGGATAGAAGCTATATGAGTAGAGATTTTTGTGCTAAATTAAGTTGTCCATTGACGCCTTTGGATAGTAAATTTTTACTCGAATTAGCAAATGGTAAATTAATTTGAGCAGATAATATATGTCGGAATCGAGAAATTAAACTGGTTAGCGAAACATTTAAGATTGATTTGATACCAGTAGAGTTAGGGAGTTTTGATGTGATAATCGGTATGGACTGGTTGAAAGAAGTGAAAGCAGAGATTGTTTGTTATAAAAATGCAATTCGCATTATACGAGAAAAAGGAAAACCCTTAATGGTGTACGGAGAAAAGGGCAACACGAAGCTACATCTTATTAGTAATTTGAAGGCACAAAAACTAATAAGAAAAGGTTGCTATGCTGTTCTAGCACACGTCGAGAAAGTACAAACTGAAGAAAAGAGCATCAATGATGTTCCCATTGCAAAAGAATTTCCCGATGTATTTCCGAAAGAATTACCGGGATTACCCCCACATCGATCCGTTGAATTTCAAATAGATCTTGTACCAGGAGCTGCACCAATAGCTCGTGCTCCTTATAGACTCGCACCCAGCGAGATGAAAGAACTGCAAAGCCAACTGCAAGAACTATTAGAACGTGGTTTAATTCGACCAAGCACATCACCTTGGGGAGCTCCTGTTTTGTTTGTCAAGAAGAAGGATGGTACATTTAGGTTATGTATTGACTACAGAGAGTTGAACAAACTTACCATCAAAAACCGTTATCCACTGCCGAGAATTGACGACTTATTTGATCAACTACAAGGCTCGTCGGTTTATTCGAAGATCGATTTACGTTCTGGATATCATCAAATGCGAGTAAAGGATGATGATATTCCAAAAACTGCTTTTAGGACGCGTTATGGTCATTACGAGTTTATGGTTATGCCGTTTGGATTGACTAACGCACCAGCTGTGTTCATGGACCTTATGAACCGAGTGTGTGGGCCATATCTTGACAAGTTTGTCATTGTTTTCATCGATGACATACTTATTTACTCAAAGAATGATCAAGAGCATGAAGAACATTTGAGAAAAGTGCTAGAAGTATTGAGGAAAGAAAAACTGTACGCTAAGTTTTCAAAGTGTGCATTTTGGTTGGAAGAAGTTCAATTCCTCGGTCACATAGTGAACAAAGAAGGTATTCAGGTGGACCCGGCAAAGATCGAAACCATTTAAAAGTGGGAAACCCCAAAAACTCCGAAGCATATACGTCAATTTTTAGGATTCGCTGGTTACTACAGAAGATTCATCCAAGATTTCTCCAAAATAGCAAAACCCTTGACTGCATTAACGCATAAAGGGAAGAAATTTGAATGGAAGGATGAACAAGAGAAGGCGTTTCAATTATTGAAGAAAAAGCTAACTACGGCACCTATATTGTCATTGCCTGAAGGGAATGATGATTTTGTGATTTATTGTGACGCATCAAAGCAAGGTCTCGGTTGTGTATTAATGCAACGGACAAAGGTGATTGCTTATACGTCTAGACAATTGAAGATTCACGAGCAAAATTATACGACACATGATTTGGAATTAGGCGCGGTTGTTTTTGCATTAAAGACTTGGAGGCACTACTTATATGGGGTCAAAAGTATTATATATACCGACCACAAAAGTCTTCACACATATTTAATCAGAAACAACTGAATATGAGGCAGCGTAGGTGGATTGAATTGTTGAATGATTACGACATTGAGATTCGTTACCACCCGGGGAAGACAAATGTGGTAGCCGATGCCTTGAGCAGGAAGGACAGAGAACCCATTCGAGTAAAATCTATGAATATAATGATTCATAATAACCTTACTACTCAAATAAAGGAGGCGCAACAAGGAGTTTTAAAAGAGGGAAATTTAAAGGATGAAATACCCAAAGGATCGGAGAAACATCTTAATATTCGGGAAGACGGAACCCGGTATAGGGCTGAAAGGATTTGGGTACCAAAATTTGGAGATATGAGAGAAATGGTACTTAGAGAAGCTCATAAAACCAGATACTCAATACATCCTGGAACGGGGAAGATGTACAAGGATCTCAAGAAATATTTTTGGTGGCCGGGTATGAAAGCTAAAATGTCCCGTTCTTATTGATTAAAAACGTTCCATATTAATTGATTTCGTTGCGAGGTTTTGACCTCTATATGAGACGTTTTTCAAAGACTGCATTCATTTTTAAAACAAACCATAACCTTTATTTCCTAAATAAAGGTTTAAAAAGCTTTACGTAGATTATCAAATAATGATAATCTAAAATATCCTGTTTACACACGACCATTACATAATGGTTTACAATACAAATATGTTACATCGAAATCAGTTTCTTGAATGCAGTTTTTACACAATATCATACAAACATGGACTCCAAATCTTGTCCTTATTTTAGTATGCAACAGCGGAAGCTCTTAATATTCACCTGAGAATAAACATGCTTTAAACGTCAACAAAAATGTTGGTGAGTTATAGGTTTAACCTATATATATCAAATCGTAACAATAGACCACAAGATTTCATATTTCAATACACATCCCATAGATAGAGATAAAAATCATTCATATGGTGAACACCTGGTAACCGACAATAACAAGATGCATATATAAGAATATCCCCATCATTCCGGGACACCCTTCGGATATGATATAAATTTCGAAGTACTAAAGCATCCGGTACTTTGGATGGGGTTTGTTAGGCCCAATAGATCTATCTTTAGGATTCGCGTCAATTAGGGTGTCTGTTCCCTAATTCTTAGATTACCAGACTTAATAAAAAGGGGCATATTCGATTTCGATAATTCAACCATAGAATGTAGTTTCACGTACTTGTGTCTATTTTGTAAATCATTTATAAAACCTGCATGTATTCTCATCCCAAAAATATTAGATTTTAAAAGTGGGACTATAACTCACTTTCACAGATTTTTACTTCGTCGGGAAGTAAGACTTGGCCACTGGTTGATTCACGAACCTATAACAATATATACATATATATCAAAGTATGTTCAAAATATATTTACAACACTTTTAATATATTTTGATGTTTTAAGTTTATTAAGTCAGCTGTCCTCGTTAGTAACCTACAACTAGTTGTCCACAGTTAGATGTACAGAAATAAATCGATAAATATTATCTTGAATCAATCCACGACCCAGTGTATACGTATCTCAGTATTGATCACAACTCAAACTATATATATTTTGGAATCAACCTCAACCCTGTATAGCTAACTCCAACATTCACATATAGAGTGTCTATGGTTGTTCCGAAATATATATAGATGTGTCGACATGATAGGTCGAAACATTGTATACGTGTCTATGGTATCTCAAGATTACATAATATACAATACAAGTTGATTAAGTTATGGTTGGAATAGATTTGTTACCAATTTTCACGTAGCTAAAATGAGAAAAATTATCCAATCTTGTTTTACCCATAACTTCTTCATTTTAAATCCGTTTTGAGTGAATCAAATTGCTATGGTTTCATATTGAACCCTATTTTATGAATCTAAACAGAAAAAGTATAGGTTTATAGTCGGAAAAATAAGTTACAAGTCGTTTTTGTAAAGGTAGTCATTTCAGTCGAAAGAACGACGTCTAGATGACCATTTTAGAAAACATACTTCCACTTTGAGTTTAACCATAATTTTTGGATATAGTTTCATGTTCATAATAACAATCATTTTCTCAGAATAACAACTTTTAAATCAAAGTTTATCATAGTTTTTAATTAACTAACCCAAAACAGCCCGCTGTGTTACTACGACGGCGTAAATCCGGTTTTACGGTGTTTTTCGTGTTTCCAGGTTTTAAATCATTAAGTTAGCATATCATATAGATATAGAACATGTGTTTAGTTGATTTTAAAAGTCAAGTTAGAAGGATTAACTTTTGTTTGCGAACAAGTTTAGAATTAACTAAACTATGTTCTAGTGATTACAAGTTTAAACCTTCGAATAAGATAGCTTTATATGTATGAATCGAATGATGTTATGAACATCATTACTACCTTAAGTTCCTTGGATAAACCTACTGGAAAAGAGAAAAATGTATCTAGCTTCAATGGATCCTTGGATGGCTCGAAGTTCTTGAAGCAGAATCATGACACGAAAACAAGTTCAAGTAAGATCATCACTTGAAATAAGATTGTTATAGTTATAGAAATTGAACCAAAGTTTGAATATGATTATTACCTTGTATTAGAATGATAACCTACTGTAAGAAACAAAGATTTCTTGAGGTTGGATGATCACCTTACAAGATTGGAAGTGAGCTAGCAAACTTGAAAGTATTCTTGATTTTATGAAACTAGAACTTTTGGAATTTATGAAGAACACTTAGAACTTGAAGATAGAACTTGAGAGAGATCAATTAGATGAAGAAAATTGAAGAATGAAAGTGTTTGTAGGTGTTTTTGGTCGTTGGTGTATGGATTAGATATAAAGGATATGTAATTTTGTTTTCATGTAAATAAGTCATGAATGATTACTCATATTTTTGTAATTTTATGAGATATTTCATGCTAGTTGCCAAATGATGGTTCCCACATGTGTTAGGTGACTCACATGGGCTGCTAAGAGCTGATCATTGGAGTGTATATACCAATAGTACATACATCTAAAAGCTGTGTATTGTACGAGTACGAATACGGGTGCATACGAGTAGAATTGTTGATGAAACTGAACGAGGATGTAATTGTAAGCATTTTTATTAAGTAGAAGTATTTTGATAAGTGTATTGAAGTCTTCCAAAAGTGTATAAATACATATTAAAACACTACATGTATATACATTTTAACTGAGTCGTTAAGTCATCGTTAGTCGTTACATGTAAGTGTTGTTTTGAAACCTTTAGGTTAACGATCTTGTTAAATGTTGTTAACCCAATGTTTATAATATCAAATGAGATTTTAAATTATTATATTATCATGATATTATCATGTATGAATATCTCTTAATATGATATATATACATTAAATGTCTTTACAACGATAATCGTTACATATATGTCTCGTTTAAAAATCATTAAGTTAGTAGTCTTGTTTTTACATATGTAGTTCATTGTTAATATACTTTATGATATGTTTTCTTATCATAGTATCATGTTAACTATATATATATATATATATATATATCCATATATATGTCATCATATAGTTTTTACAAGTTTTAACGTTCGTGAATCACCGATCAACTTGGGTGGTCAATTGTCTATATGAAACATATTTCAATTAATCAAGTCTTAACAAGTTTGATTGCTTAACATGTTGGAAACATTTAATCATGTAAATATCAATCTCAATTAATATATATAAACATGGAAAAGTTCGGGTCACTACAGTACCTACTCGTTAAATAAATTTCGTCCCGAAATTTTAAGCTGTTGAAGGTGTTGACGAATCTTCTGGAAATAGATGCGGGTATTTCTTCTTCATCTGATCTTCACGCTCCCAGGTGAACTCGGGTCCTCTACGAGCATTCCATCGAACCTTAACAATTGGTATCTTGTTTTGCTTAAGTCTTTTAACCTCACGATCCATTATTTCGACGGGTTCTTCGATGAATTGAAGTTTTTCGTTGATTTGGATTTCATCTAACGGAATAGTGAGATCTTCTTTAGCAAAACATTTCTTTAAATTCGAGACGTGGAAAGTGTTATGTACAGCCGCGAGTTGTTGAGGTAACTCTAGTCGGTAAGCTACTGGTCCGACACGATCAATAATCTTGAATGGTCCAATATACCTTGGATTTAATTTCCCTCGTTTACCAAATCGAACAACGCCTTTCCAAGGTGCAACTTTAAGCATGACCATCTCTCCAATTTCAAATTCTATATCTTTTCTTTTAATGTCAGTGTAGCTCTTTTGTCGACTTTGGGCGGTTTTCAACCGTTGTTGAATTTGGATGATCTTCTCGGTAGTTTCTTGTATAATCTCCGGACCCGTAATCTGTCTATCCCCCACTTCACTCCAACAAATCGGAGACCTGCACTTTCTACCATAAAGTGCTTCAAACGGCGCCATCTCAATGCTTGAATGGTAGCTGTTGTTGTAGGAAAATTCTGCTAACGGTAGATGTCGATCCCAACTGTTTCCGAAATCAATAACACATGCTCGTAGCATGTCTTCAAGCGTTTGTATCGTCCTTTCACTCTGCCCATCAGTTTGTGATGATAGGCAGTACTCATGTCTAGACTAGTTCCTAATGCTTGCTGTAATGTCTGCCAGAATCTTGAAATAAATCTGCCATCCCTATCAGAGATAATAGAGATTGGTATTCCATGTCTGGAGACGACTTCCTTCAAATACAGTCGTGCTAACTTCTCCATCTTGTCATCTTCTCTTATTGGTAGAAAGTGTGCTGATTTGGTGAGACGATCAACTATTACCCAAATAGTATCAAAACCACTTGCAGTCCTTGGCAATTTAGTGATGAAATCCATGGTAATGTTTTCCCATTTCCATTCCGGGATTTCGGGTTGTTGAAGTAGACCTGATGGTTTCTGATGCTCAGCTTTGACCTTAGAACACGTCAAACATTCTCCTACGTATTTAGCAACATCGGCTTTCATACCCGGCCACCAAAAATGTTTCTTGAGATCCTTGTACATCTTCCCCGTTCCAGGATGTATTGAGTATCTGGTTTTATGAGCTTCTCTAAGTACCATTTCTCTCATATCTCCAAATTTTGGTACCCAAATCCTTTCAGCCCTATACCGGGTTCCGTCTTCCCGAATATTAAGATGCTTCTCCGATCCTTTGGGTATTTCATCCTTTAAATTTCCCTCTTTTAAAACTCCTTGTTGCGCCTCCTTTATTTGAGTAGTAATGTTATTATGAATCATTATATTCATAGATTTTACTCGAATGGGTTCTCTGTCCTTCCTGCTCAAGGCATCGGCTACCAAATTTGCCTTCCCCGGGTGGTAACGAATCTCAAAGTCGTAATCATTCAATAATTCAATCCACCTACGCTGCCTCATATTCAGTTGTTTCTGATTAAATATGTGTTGAAGACTTTTGTGGTCGGTATATATAATACTTTTGACCCCATATAAGTAGTGCCTCCAAGTCTTTAATGCAAAAACAACCGCGCCTAATTCCAAATCATGCGTCGTATAATTTTGTTCGTGAATCTTCAATTGTCTAGACGCATAAGCAATCACCTTCGTTCGTTGCATTAATACACAACCGAGACCTTGCTTTGATGCATCACAATAAATCACAAAATCATCATTCCCTTCAGGCAATGACAATATAGGTGCCGTAGTTAGCTTTTTCTTCAATAACTGAAACGCTTTCTCTTGTTCATCATTCCATTCAAATTTCTTCCCTTTATGCGTTAATGCAGTCAAGGGTTTTGCTATTCTGGAAAAGTCTTGGATGAACCTTCTGTAGTAACCAGCTAGTCCTAAAAACTGGCGTATGTGTTTCGGAGTTTTCGGGGTTTCCCACTTTTCAACAGTTTCTATCTTTGTCGGATCCACCTTAATACCTTCTTTGTTCACTATGTGACCGAGGAATTGAACTTCTTCCAACCAAAATGCACACTTTGAAAACTTAGCGTACAATTCTTCCTTCCTCAATACTTCTAACACCTTTCTCAAATGTTCAAAGTGTTCTTGGTCATTCTTTGAGTAAATAAGTATGTCATCAATGAAAACAATGACAAACTTGTCAAGGTATGGTCCACACACTCGGTTCATAAGGTCCATGAACACAGCTGGTGCATTAGTTAAACCAAACGGCATGACCATAAACTCGTAATGACCGTAACGTGTTCTGAAAGCAGTCTTTGGAATATCATCTTCTTTCACCCGCATTTGATGATACCCGGAACGTAAGTCAATCTTTGAATAAACAGACGAGCCTTGTAGTTGATCAAATAAGTCGTCGATTCTCGGTAGTGGGTAGCGGTTCTTGATGGTAAGTTTGTTCAACTCTCGGTAGTCGATACACAACCTGAATGTACCATCTTTCTTCTTGACAAACAAAACAGGAGCTCCCCACGGTGATGTGCTTGGTCGAATGAAACCACGCTCTAAAAGTTCTTGTAATTGGCTTTGCAGTTCTTTCATCTCGCTGGGTGCGAGTCTGTAAGGAGCACGAGCTATTGGTGCAGCTCCTGGTACAAGATCTATTTGAAATTCAACGGATCGATGTGGGGGTAATCCCGGTAATTCTTTCGGAAATACATCGGGAAATTCTTTTGCAACGGGAACATCATTGATGCTCTTTTCTTCAGTTTGTACTTTCTCGACGTGTGCTAGAACAGCATAGCAACCTTTTCTTATTAGTTTTTGTGCCTTCAAATTACTAATAAGATGTAGCTTCGTGTTGCCCTTTTCTCCGTACACCATTAAGGGTTTTCCTTTTTCTCGTATAATGCGAATTGCATTTTTGTAACAAACGATCTCCGCTTTCACTTCTTTCAACCAGTCCATACCGATTATCACATCAAAACTCCCTAACTCTACTGGTATCAAATCAATCTTAAATGTTTCGCTAACCAGTTTAATTTCTCGATTCCGACATATATTATCTGCTGAAATTAATTTACCATTTGCTAATTCGAGTAAAAATTTACTATCCAAAGGCGTCAATGGACAACTTAATTTAGCACAAAAATCTCTACTCATATAGCTTCTATCCGCACCCGAATCAAATAAAACGTAAGCAGATTTATTGTCAATAAGAAACGTACTCGTAACAAGCTCCGGGTCTTCCTGTGCCTCTACCGCATTAATATTGAAAACTCTTCCACGGCCTTGTCCATTCGTGTTCTCCTGGTTCGGGAAATTTCTAATAATGTGGCCTGGTTTTCCA
This sequence comes from Rutidosis leptorrhynchoides, assembly GCF_046630445.1. NCBI lineage: Eukaryota > Viridiplantae > Streptophyta > Magnoliopsida > Asterales > Asteraceae > Rutidosis > Rutidosis leptorrhynchoides. The sequence goes on from NC_092340.1 coordinate 211,189,254, forward strand.
CATTTATAACAAACTACATTGGCATAACTTGCTCCGACACTACTTGCTCCGCCATTACTCGTTCCGACACCATTTGTTCCTTTCGTTCTATTAACCCCTGGTCCGTAGACCTCACACTTCGCCGCGCTATGACCATTTCTTTTACACTTGTTGCAAAATTTGGTGCAGAACCCCGAGTGATTCTTTTCACACCTTTGGCATAGCTGCTTCTGATTGTTGTTGTTGTTGCGGTTATTATTGTTGTTGGGATGATTGTTGTAGTTGCTGTTGTTGTTGTTGTTGTTGTTGTTGGGCCGTTTGTTGTAGTTGCGATTGATGTTGCGATTGTTGGGATAATTGTTGCGATTATTGTTGTAATTGCTGTTGTTGTTGTATTGGTGATTCTTATCACCGTTTTCCTCCCACTTTCTTTTGACTTGCTTCACATTGGCCTCTTCAGCAGTCTGTTCTTTAATTCTTTCTTCAATCTGGTTCACTAGTTTGTGAGCCATTCTACATGCCTGTTGTATGGAGGCGGGCTCGTGTGAACTTATATCTTCTTGGATTCTTTCCGGTAATCCTTTCACAAACGCGTCGATCTTCTCTTCCTCATCTTCGAATGCTCCCGGACACAATAGGCACAATTCTGTGAATCGTCTTTCGTACGTGGTAATATCAAATCCTTGGGTTCGTAACCCTCTAAGTTCTGTCTTGAGCTTATTGACCTCGGTTCTGGGACGGTACTTCTCGTTCATCAAGTGCTTGAATGCTGACCACGGTAGTGCGTACGCATCATCTTGTCCCACTTGCTCTAGATAGGTATTCCACCATGTTAACGCAGAACCTGTGAAGGTATGCGTATCGTACTTCACTTTGTCCTCTTCAGTACACTTACTTATGGCAAACACCGATTCAACCTTCTCGGTCCACCGTTTCAATCCGATCGGTCCTTCGGTTCCATCAAATTCCAAAGGTTTGCAGGCAGTGAATTCTTTGTAGGTGCATCCTACACGATTTCATGTACTGCTAGATCCAAGGTTATTGTTGGTATGTAGCGCAGCCTGTACTGCAGCTATGTTTGAAGCTAGAAAAGTACGGAATTCCTCTTCATTCATATTCACGGTGTGTTGAGTAGTCGGTGCCATTTCCTTCAAAATAGTTAAATGGAACAAGTTAATCATACAGAATATTAAGAGTAGTTAATAGTATTTCGTAGCATAATATGAACTCATTTATAAAAGCTTTTTCTTCATATTAGCGTTTTATAAGTTTAAATTCGGGTAGTACCTACCCGTTAAGTTCATACTTAGTAGCTAATATACAATTCAACTACTACAATTCTATATGAAAAACTGATTATAATAATATTTCGCGTTCAAACTTTTATACAATATTTTACAAACTTACAATACCGCTTATTTTACATAAAGCATGAAATATAGCACACAATAACTTTGATACAAGATAGTTGTGAAGACAATTCTAGCTAGTACACAAGTCGTTCAGCAAAGGCAATAAAGACACGTAATTCATACGTCCAGAAACAAGTCATGCATTCTGGTTTTACTAGGACTACTTCCCATCCTTGGTCTTGTGCAACATAACCGTTATGGCCGTTGATAAGACAGCGTGTTGTAACGTCATCAAAGGGACGAGGGTTACGTAATGTCCAACAGTCCCGTAATAATCTAAAAACCTCATTTCTTACCCCAATTACCGACTCCGTCACTTGTGGAAACGTTTTGTTTAATAGTTGTAGCCCGATGTTCTTGTTCTCACTTTGGTGAGAAGCGAACATTACTAATCCGTAAGCATAACATGCTTCTTTATGTTGCATGTTAGCCGCTTTTTCTAAATCACGAAGTCCAATATTCGGATATATTGAGTCAAAATAATTTCTTAACCCGTTGCGTAAAATAGCATTTGGGTTCCCCGCAATATATGCGTCAAAGTAAACACATCGTAACTTATGGGTTTCCCAATGTGATATCCCCCATCTTTCAAACGAAAGTCTCTTATAAACCAAGACATTCTTGGAACGTTCTTCGAATGTCTTACAAACTGATCTCGCCTTAAATAGTTGTGCCGAGGAATTCTGGCCGACTCTAGACAAGATTTCATCAATCATGTCTCCGGGTAGGTCTCTTAAAATATTGGGTTGTCTATCCATTTTGTGTTTTTATACTGTAAAATAGACAAGAGTTAGATTCATAAAAAAATACTTATTAATACAAGCAATTTTTACATATATCATAAAGCATAAGAACACTATATTACATATATTACACCACACGAATACAACTATCTTATTCCGACTCGCTCATTTCTTCTTCTTCGGTTTTGGTTCGTTTTGCCAAGTTTCTAGGGATATATGATGTTCCCCTAATACGAGCCGTCGTTGTCCACATTAGTTTAGAAAAACCTGGTGGTTTAGAGGTTCCCGGGTCATTGTTACAACTTAAGGACTTCGGGGGTTGACGATACATATAAAGTTCATCGGGGTTGGAATTAGATTTCTCTATTTTTATGCCCTTTCCCTTATTATTTTCTTTTGCCTTTTTAAATTCAGTTGGGGTAATTTCTATAACATCATCGGAATTCTCGTCGGAATCCGATTCATCGGAGAATTGGTAATCCTCCCAATATTTTGCTTCCTTGGCGGAAACACCATTGACCATAATTAACTTTGGTCGGTTGGTTGAGGATTTTCTTTTACTTAACCGTTTTATTATTTCCCCCACCGGTTCTATTTCTTCATCCGGTTCCGATTCTTCTTCCGGTTCCGATTCTTCTTCCGGATCCGACTCTTCTTCCGGTTCCTCTTCGGGAACTTGTGAATCAGTCCACAAATCATTCCAATTTACATTTGACTCTTCATTATTATTAGGTGAGTCAATGGGACTTGTTCTAGAGGTAGACATCTATCACATAATATCAAACACGTTAAGAGATTAATATATCACATAATATTCATATGTTAAAAATATATAGTTTCCAACAAAAATGTTAAGCAATCATTTTTAAAGAAAACACGGTCGAAGTCCAGACTCACTAATGCATCCTAACAAACTCGATAAGACACACTAATGCAAATTTTCTGGTTCTCTAAGACCAACGCTCTGATACCAACTGAAATGTCCCGTTCTTATTGATTAAAAACGTTCCATATTAATTGATTTCGTTGCGAGGTTTTGACCTCTATATGAGACGTTTTTCAAAGACTGCATTCATTTTTAAAACAAACCATAACCTTTATTTCCTAAATAAAGGTTTAAAAAGCTCTACGTAGATTATCAAATAATGATAATCTAAAATATCCTGTTTACACACGACCATTACATAATGGTTTACAATACAAATATGTTACATCGAAATCAGTTTCTTGAATGCAGTTTTTACACAATATCATACAAACATGGACTCCAAATCTTGTCCTTATTTTAGTATGCAACAGCGGAAGCTCTTAATATTCACCTGAGAATAAACATGCTTTAAACGTCAACAAAAATGTTGGTGAGTTATAGGTTTAACCTATATATATCAAATCGTAACAATAGACCACAAGATTTCATATTTCAATACACATCCCATAGATAGAGATAAAAATCATTCATATGGTGAACACCGGGTAACCGACAATAACAAGATGCATATATAAGAATATCCCCATCATTCCGGGACACCCTTCGGATATGATATAAATTTCGAAGTACTAAAGCATCCGGTACTTTGGATGGGGTTTGTTAGGCCCAATAGATCTATCTTTAGGATTCGCGTCAATTAGGGTGTCTGTTCCCTAATTCTTAGATTACCAGACTTAATAAAAAGGGGCATATTCGATTTCGATAATTCAACCATAGAATGTAGTTTCACGTACTTGTGTCTATTTTGTAAATCATTTATAAAACCTGCATGTATTCTCATCCCAAAAATATTAGATTTTAAAAATGGGACTATAACTCACTTTCACAGATTTTTACTTCGTCGGGAAGTAAGACTTGGCCACTGGTTGATTCACGAACCTATAATAATATATACATATATATCAAAGTATGTTCAAAATATATTTACAACACTTTTAATATATTTTGATGTTTTAAGTTTATTAAGTCAGCTGTCCTCGTTAGTAACCTACAACTAGTTGTCCACAGTTAGATGTACAGAAATAAATCGATAAATATTATCTTGAATCAATCCACGACCCAGTGTATACGTATCTCAGTATTGATCACAACTCAAACTATATATATTTTGGAATCAACCTCAACCCTGTATAGCTAACTCCAACATTCACATATAGAGTGTCTATGGTTGTTCCGAAATATATATAGATGTGTCGACATGATAGGTCGAAACATTGTATACGTGTCTATGGTATCTCAAGATTACATAATATACAATACAAGTTGATTAAGTTATGGTTGGAATAGATTTGTTACCAATTTTCACGTAGCTAAAATGAGAAAAATTATCCAATCTTGTTTTACCCATAACTTCTTCATTTTAAATCCGTTTTGAGTGAATCAAATTGCTATGGTTTCATATTGAACCCTATTTTATGAATCTAAACAGAAAAAGTATAGGTTTATAGTCGGAAAAATAAGTTACAAGTCGTTTTTGTAAAGGTAGTCATTTCAGTCGAAAGAACGACGTCTAGATGACCATTTTAGAAAACATACTTCCACTTTGAGTTTAACCATAATTTTTGGATATAGTTTCATGTTCATAATAACAATCATTTTCTCAGAATAACAACTTTTAAATCAAAGTTTATCATAGTTTTTAATTAACTAACCCAAAACAGCCCGCGGTGTTACTACGACGGCGTAAATCCGGTTTTACGGTGTTTTTCGTGTTTCCAGGTTTTAAATCATTAAGTTAGCATATCATATAGATATAGAACATGTGTTTAGTTGATTTTAAAAGTCAAGTTAGAAGGATTAACTTTTGTTTGCGAACAAGTTTAGAATTAACTAAACTATGTTCTAGTGATTACAAGTTTAAACCTTCGAATAAGATTGCTTTATATGTATGAATCGAATGATGTTATGAACATCATTACTACCTTAAGTTCCTTGGATAAACCTACTGGAAAAGAGAAAAATGGATCTAGCTTCAATGGATCCTTGGATGGCTCGAAGTTCTTGAAGCAGAATCATGACACGAAAACAAGTTCAAGTAAGATCATCACTTGAAATAAGATTGTTATAGTTATAGAAATTGAACCAAAGTTTGAATATGATTATTACCTTGTATTAGAATGATAACCTACTGTAAGAAACAAAGATTTCTTGAGGTTGGATGATCACCTTACAAGATTGGAAGTGAGCTAGCAAACTTGAAAGTATTCTTGATTTTATGAAACTAGAACTTTTGGAATTTATGAAGAACACTTAGAACTTGAAGATAGAACTTGAGAGAGATCAATTAGATGAAGAAAATTGAAGAATGAAAGTGTTTGTAGGTGTTTTTGGTCGTTGGTGTATGGATTAGATATAAAGGATATGTAATTTTGTTTTCATGTAAATAAGTCATGAATGATTACTCATATTTTTGTAATTTTATGAGATATTTCATGCTAGTTGCCAAATGATGGTTCCCACATGTGTTAGGTGACTCACATGGGCTGCTAAGAGCTGATCATTGGAGTGTATATACCAATAGTACATACATCTAAAAGCTGTGTATTGTACGAGTACGAATACGAGTGCATACGAGTAGAATTGTTGATGAAACTGAACAAGGATGTAATTGTAAGCATTTTTGTTAAGTAGAAGTATTTTGATAAGTGTCTTGAAGTCTTTAAAAAGTGTATGAATACATATTAAAACACTACATGTATATACATTTTAACTGAGTCGTTAAGTCATCGTTAGTCGTTACATGTAAATGTTGTTTTGAAACCTTTAGGTTAACGATCTTGTTTAATGTTGTTAACCCATTGTTTATTATAACAAATGAGATGTTAAATTGTTATATTATCATGATATTATGATATATAATATATCTTAGTATGATATATATACAGTTAAATGTCGTTACAACGATAATCGTTACATATATGTCTCGTTTTGAAATCATTAAGTTAGTACACTTAATAATATATTTAATTATCATTTAACATAATTAACCAAGTGTATCAATATCTTAATATGATTCATATGTACCTAGTAAGACGTTGTTATAACGATAATCGTTATATATATCGTTTTCGAGTTTCTTAAATTAATAGTCTCATTTTTATGTATATAACTCATTGTTAAAATACCTAATGAGATACATACTTATAATAAAATCATGTTAACTATATATAACCATATATATGTCATCGTATAGTTTTTACAAGTTTTAACGTTCGTGAATCACCGGTCAACTTGGGTGGTCAATTGTCTATATGAAACCTATTTCAATTAATCAAGTCTTAACAAGTTTGATTTCTTAACATGTTAGAAACACTTAATCATGTAAATAACAATTTCTTTTAATATATATATAAACATGGAAAAGTTCGGGTCACTACACTTTTCCTGTCCTTCAAATTTGAAACTCTATTCGTACCAACAAAATGATTATTTTTCTTACTATAAATAGTAAGCCAGCAGTCACTAATTGTGAGAATTCTAAACAAAGTGATAAAAACTTTAATGCGAGGCTTTATATTAATAGCATTGCTGTACATTTCAAAAAGGATGATTTTTTGAAGGCCATGGGGATGCATCTGACTAAGACAGGCCTTATAATATCTAAGAAGGCGAAGAAGAAAGTTAGTAAGGGGAACATGGAGGTTGCCATGGGTAATTTGCAAAGAGTATAAAGTAATTTTTCCCTCAGGAGGGTTGTCAGCAGTTTGTCTGTTGGTGGGAAGAACAGGGTTGTATTGATTGAGATGGCGGAAGGCAATCTTTAAGCCATCTAAATATTCACTTGTCAATGATGAAGCCATCGTGCTAACTTCTGGAATGTCAGCGGTATTTGATGAAGACGGCTTTGCATGTTCTTGGCCAGTACTTGGAGTAGAAGCCATGATAATACAGTAAAAGATACCAACAAGAAGAAAATAGCAGTAAGATGTGTAGTGACCCGAACTTTTCCATGTTTATATATATTAATTGAGATTGATATTTACATGATTAAATGTTTCCAACATGTTAAGCAATCAAACTTGTTAAGACTTGATTAATTGAAATAGGTTTCATATAGACAATTGACCACCCAAGTTGACCGGTGATTCACGAACGTTAAAACTTGTAAAAACTATATGATGACATATATATGGTTATATATTGTAACATCCGTGTTACATCCGTCCCACATCGGTTGGAGAGGGGAACGAAGCATGCCTTATAAGGGTGTGGAGACCTTTCCTAGCATGACGCGTTTTGGGACCACAAGCGCAGCAGATCCCATGAGAACTCTGCAGTTAAGCGTGCTCAGGCGAGAACACTACCAGGATGGGTGACCTCCTGGGAAAGTGCTCGTCATGTTTGGTCGCCAAGAAAAATCTGTGAGCAACCTACGGGGGAGATAAGGGTACGTCCCTATCTCTGCAAAGCGGACAATATCATGCTACGGGGAACGTTTTACCTGGGGTGTTACAGAATGGTATCAGAGCCAGGCCCCGGACCAAACGTGCACAGCGAGGACGCTGTGTCCCATTAGGGGGGAGGATTGTAACATCCGTGTTACATCCGTCCCACATCGGTTGGAGAGGGGAACGAAGCATGCCTTATAAGGGTGTGGAGACCTTTCCTAGCATGACGCGTTTTGGGACCACAAGCGCAGCAGATCCCATGAGAACTCTGCAGTTAAGCGTGCTCAGGCGAGAACACTACCAGGATGGGTGACCTCCTGGGAAAGTGCTCGTCATGTTTGGTCGCCAAGAAAAATCCGTGAGCAACCTACGGGGGAGATAAGGGTACGTCCCTATCTCTGCAAAGCGGACAATATCATGCTACGGGGAACGTTTTACCTGGGGTGTTACATATATATAGTTAACATTATATTATGATAAGTAAACATATCATTAAGTATATTAACAATGAACTACATATGTAAAAACAAGACTACTAACTTAATGATTTTGAAGCGAGACATATATGTAACGATTATCGTTGTAACGACATTTAATGTATATATATATATATCATATTAAGAGATATTCGTACATCATAATATCATGATAATATAATAATTTAAAATCTCTTTTGATATTATAAACATTGGGTTAACAACATTTAACAAGATCGTTAACCTAAAGGTTTCAAAACAACATTTACATGTAACGACTAACGATGACTTAACGACTCAGTTAAAATGTATATACATGTAGTGTTTTAATATGTATTTATACACTTTTGAAAGACTTCAATACACTTATCAAAATACTTCTACTTAACAAAAATGCTTACAATTACATCCTCGTTCAGTTTCATCAACAATTCTACTCGTATGCACCCGTATTCGTACTCGTACAATACACAGCTTTTAGATGTATGTACTATTGGTATATACACTCCAATGATCAGCTCTTAGCAGCCCATGTGAGTCACCTAACACATGTGGGAACCATCATTTGGCAACTAGCATGAAATATCTCATAAAATTACAAAAATATGAGTAATCATTCATGACTTATTTACATGAAAACAAAATTACATATCCTTTATATCTAATCCATACACCAACGACCAAAAACACCTACAAACACTTTCATTCTTCAATTTTCTTCATCTAATTGATCTCTCTCAAGTTCTATCTTCAAGTTCTAAGTGTTCTTCATAAATTCCAAAAGTTCTAGTTTCATAAAATCAAGAATACTTTCAAGTTTGCTAGCTCACTTCCAATCTTGTAAGGTGATCATCCAACCTCAAGAAATCTTTGTTTCTTACAGTAGGTTATCATTCTAATACAAGGTAATAATCATATTCAAACTTTGGTTCAATTTCTATAACTATAACAATCTTATTTCAAGTGATGATCTTACTTGAACTTGTTTTCGTGTCATGATTCTGCTTCAAGAACTTCGAGCCATCCAAGGATTCATTGAAGCTAGATCCATTTTTCTCTTTTCCAGTAGGTTTATCTAAGGAAATTAAGGTAGTAATGATGTTCATAACATCATTCGATTCATACATATAAAGCTATCTTATTCGAAGGTTTAAACTTGTAATCACTAGAACATAGTTTAGTTAATTCTAAACTTGTTCGCAAACAAAAGTTAATCCTTCTAACTTGACTTTTAAAATCAACTAAACACATGTTCTATATCTATATGATATGCTAACTTAATGATTTAAAACCTGGAAACACGAAAAACACCTTAAAACCGGATTTACGCCGTCGTAGTAACACCGCGGGCTGTTTTGGGTTAGTTAATTAAAAACTGATGGATTTCAATACATAAACAAAGTTACAAAACCCATTTTGTTACATATAAATTCGTGTGTATATGTATATATAAAGCGGAAGCAATTTCAAGTTCATGCATGTAAAGTTTAACCTTTTAAAGCATGAAATCCATTAAAGATCTAGTCTTGAAATATATGCTAAAATGTAAGTATAAGCTAGTAGGAGTTTATACCTTCTCCAAATGGAGGTGTAGAACAAAATGAAGATGATGATGAAGAAAGGCTAGTCTCTAACTTGAAACCTCAAGAGAATGATACCCACAAGCTATGTAATCAACACCACCTTTGGTTAGGATTTGCAAGACACCTAAAACACAAGCAAAATCAATGGAAGAACCCTCTTCCTTGCTCAAAACTTTCGGCCAAAAAATGGGGAGGAAAAGGAGAGCTTTTTGCTAATTTGAAAAATGCAAGAGTAAGTGTGTCTTGGAGAATTCAAGCATGCAAGTATAGAAGTAATTGCTAGTTATTAAAACAAAATGGGGAGGTGCCTAGGAGACCACAAAACCGCCCCCATGCCTCCCCCATTTTATATCTTTTATTTTTTTTAAACTTGTTAAATAAAATCTCATGATACTTGCAAATATATATATATGTTAAAACATGTACACATTTTTATCTTTACAAACCATTTATAAAGATAAATAAATATGATTTGTACATGTATATTATATATATATATATATACATAATTTTATAAGCCACTTTATAAAATTATAACACACACATATAAGTTTAATGATTAAACTTGTACTTATAATCATCCAAATAATTATATCTTGCATTTTAACTTTAGAAAACCAATTTCTAAAGTATAGGTGCCAAGTATTTATTTATTAAAGTTCCATTTAATAAAATAAATACTAAAAGTATTGATAAGCTTGTTATTGGGTATGACCCGACTTGGATCATAACATGTAAGTCACATTAATTTATTATGTCTCTCGGGCATAAGAAAATCCTTCAATCTCCCACTTGCACGAGAAACATAAGGAATTAATGTAAGTGATAGATACCACCTAACGACCGTCCATCACCCCCAACATGTTATGACTTGGTGCCATTCAATAACATCATCCCTTTCGAGTTCCCATCTCGAATATGATTTAGGTGAATTTTTCAATATATCCTTTTGTCCTAGATGTCATGTTAAATCCAAGAGACATAGAATGATCACTCTCTTATAGATTTAACTTTGTCAGGCCTTAGACATCTGACTCTCAACGAATAAGAGGGACAAATTCCATCTTGACTACATACGTCCTAGACATTACACTTCATACCATGCCTGAAGCCTCCCTTAAGTACTACCATGTTTCAGAATAGCGAAGGAAAGAATCAAGGTACAATATTCGGTGAATATCTGAACCCAATATGTGTCTCAGGTCAGAGGATATAATGATATTCTCCTTTACTCAAGATTACATGTGATCAACCACAAAGGTTCCATATAGTAATCTTGAGAGCGGGTCTTCCAATATTTGTATCCCACAAATATCTATGAACCTTGGTTGCAACCTTGCCCCAAATTCATCATTTGAATGTTAACCAATCCAAGTTCATAATAGTCTAGACCTCACACTTGTTCCCACAAATGTGATCAACTACGGAATTTAGAATAATAATTTATTCATGGATAAAATATGCTAAATTGGAACATGACTCATAATTGAATTAATACCATAATTATATTAATGAGTTTGAATTAATTCGTTCCGTTACAATACATAAAGTAGATCAATTCCAATCACTAGAATATCGAAGCCCTAATGCACAAACATGTCCCTCATGTTTTGGCCCATGTAAGAGCTTCGTGAGTGGATCCGCAACATTTTGATCTGTGTGAACTTTGTGAATACATATCTTTCCTTTTTCAACCTCATCCCTAATGTAGTTGAATCTCCGCTCAATGTGACGAGTCTTTTGATGAGCACGAGGTTCCTTGATTTGAGCAATCGCACCCTCGTTGTCACAAAAGATCTCAAGAGGGTCCTGAATGGAAGGGACCACTCCTAAGTCGTCGATGAATTTCTTCATCCATGCAGCCTCCTGAGCTGCCAATGAGGCGGCAATGTATTCCGACTCTGTAGTGGATAACGCAACAACTTCCTGTTTCGCACTCTTCCAAGAGACCGCACCACCATTTAACATGAATACATAACCGGATTGTGATCGGGAGTCATCTCGATCAGTTTGGAAACTCGCGTCCACGTAACCTTTTACAACGAGTTCCTCCTCACCAGACCCATATATTAGAAACATATCCTTAGTCCTTCTAAGGTATTTCAATATACATTTAACCGCAGTCCAATGACTATTTCCTGGGTTATTCTGGTATCTACTTGTCAAGCTAAGAGCGCATGACACATCCGGTCTAGTACATATCATTGCATACATGATAGACCCAATAGCAGATGCGTATGGGACTTTCTTCATTTTCTCTTGTTCATCTTTCGTGGTAGGACACTGAGATGAACTGAGAACAGTTCCCTTTTGAATAGGTACCAAACCTTTCTTAGAGTTTTCCATCTTGAACCTTTTCAAGACTTTATCAATGTATGTACTTTGACTTAAACCTATCAATCTCTTGGATCTATTTCTATAGATTCCAATCCCCAATATGTATTGTGCTTCTCCAAGATCCTTAATGGAGAAGCAACCTTTTAACCAAGTTTTGACCTCTTGCATTGTGGTTATATCATTCCCAAATAATAATATATCATCCACATATAGCACAAGGAACATCATGGAGCTCCCACTAGCCTTCTTGTATACACAAGCTTCATCACCATTTTTAATGAAGCCAAATTTCTTTGCCTCTTCATTAAAACGATGATTCCACATTCTCGATGCTTGCTTCAATCCGTAGATTGATTTCTTTAACTTGCATACCTTTTTAGGATTTTTCGGATCGACAAAACCTTCGGGCTGTACCATATAGACATCTTCCTCAAGATATCCATTTAGGAAAGCGGTTTTGACATCCATTTGCCAAATTTCGTAATCATTATGAGCAGCGATGGCAAACAATATCCTAATAGACTTTAGCATTGCCACAGGCGAGAAGGTTTCATCATAGTCAACCCCTTGAGTTTGAGTGAAACCTTTTGCTACAAGTCTAGCTTTGTATGTATCCAAGTTTCCATGTATGTCGGTTTTCTTCTTGAAAAGCCACTTGCAATCAACTAGCTTAGAGCTAGGAGGTTGCTCAACAAGTTCCCAAACTTGGTTATCATACATGGATTGCATCTCGGCGTTCATGGCTTCTTGCCATTTATCTTTATCAATCCTTGATAAAGCATCTTCGTAGTTTACCGGTTCATCCAAATCAACCGTATAGCAACCATCCACGAGAAAACCATATCTCTCAGGAGGATTACTAATCCTACTAGATCTTCGAACGTCTTGTGTACCTTGATCATCCACTTGATCATTTTCAACATCCTCATGTTGAGTGCTAGTGTCAACCAATTGTGTATCATTGGCTTGATCTTGTACCTCTACAAGATCTATTTTCCTTTCACCATCACCTTCCATAAGGAACTTGGTTTCAAGGAATTCCGCTTTCCGAGCAACAAATACCGTTTGCTCGGATGGATCATAGAAGTAATATCCCATGTCATCTTTGGGATATCCTATGAAGATACACTTTGTGGATCGAGCATGTAGCTTATTTGCTACATAACGCTTAGGATAAGCTTCACATCCTCATACTTTCAAGTATGAAAGAGAAGGAGGTTTTCCAAACCACATCTCATGAGGAGTTCGTTCCACTTTCTTGGTTGGGGCCATATTTAAAATACGAGCCGCGGAGCTTAGACAATAACCCCAAAATGATAGAGGTAACGAGCTTCTAGCCATCATAGATCGAACCATATCCATTAGGGTTCGGTTCCTCCTTTCGGAAACTCCATTAAGTTGGGGTGTTCCGGGTGGAGTAAGTTGTGAGATGATCCCACAACTCCTAAGATGATCTTGGAAGGCATCGCTTAGGTATTCACCTCCTCTATCGGTACGAAGTACCTTGATTGTCCTATTGAGTTGATTTTGTACTTCGTTTTGATATTCTTTGAATGCTTCAAACGTTTCGTCCTTGTGTCTTAGTAAGTAGACATATCCGAAACGACTAAAGTCATCAATGAAAGTAACAAAGTATCTTTCACCATTCCTAGTCATGGGTTTAAAGGGTCCACATACATCCGAATGTATTAATCCCAATAAATCTTTAGCCCTTTCATAAGTCCCTTTGAAAGGTGCTTTAGTCATCTTGCCTTGTAAACAAGATTCACATACATCAAACGAATCCATTTCATTTGATTTCAAAAGTCCATTCTTTTGAAGTGTATGCATTCGGTTCTTGTTTATATGACCAAGGCGACAATGCCATAAATAGGAATCACTCAAATCCCTTTTGAGTTTCTTGGTGCTAGTATGGTATATAGAGCTCGATGATGCGTCATCATGAACCAATTCATAAATTCCATTTGAAGGCGAAGCCTTGAAATAGAATACATTATCTTTAGAAAAATGGATATCATCATCAATAAAATTAACATTGAAACCACATTGTCTTAAGCGAGAAATAGAAATAATGTTTCGACATAAATCCGGTGCATACAAAACATTTTCTAAAATAAGCTCCAATCCACTTGGAAGCTTCAAAACAAATTCTCCTTGAGCTTTAACATGCACCTTTGCACCATTGCCCATATAGAGACTTGATGTTCCCGCTTTATGATCACTTCTTTTGAACCCCTGCAAAGTATTGCAAATATGAGTTCCACATCCCGTGTCTAATACCCATGTATTAGAAGAAGTAATACTAAGCTCTACATATACCATGTATATATTACCTGAGGTTTGCCCTGCATCCCTCTTGTCCTTCAACTCTTTAAGATAGACCGGACAGTTTCGTTTCCAATGACCCATCTCACCGCAACCGAAACATGGGTCTTCCTTGGGGTTTGCCTTCTCGGCTACCTTTTGCTTCTTTGCCTTGTTGATGGTTGGGGTAACCATCTTCCCCTTCCCTTTGCCTTGATGGGCGGGTCCTTTTCTCTTAGCCACCTTTGGCTTAGAGGTGTTACCTTTAGACCCACCTTGATCGATTGCTAACACGGGTAAAGTCCTTTTACCCATGCTAGTTTCCGCCGTCCTAAGCATACCATGAAGCTCACCTATACTCTTATCCATCCCATTCATGTTGTAATTAATTACAAATTGATCAAACCTCTTTGATAGGGAGTTAAGGATAAGATCGGTGGCTAACTCATTAGATATGTTAAGGTTAAGACGGTTAGCACGATCGATAAGGCTTTTCATCTTAAGTACATAAGATGAAACCGATTGGGTATCGTCCATACGACAAGCATGAAGCGCCCGAACCGTTTCGAAACGCTCAACACGTGCTTGTTGGAGAAACATCTCCTTCAATTGTGTTATCATGTCGTATGCGCTATGATGCTCGAAATCCTTTTGGAGTTCGGGTATCATAGTCCCAAGCATTAAGCATGAGACTTGAAGGGAGTCGTGGCAATACTTATCGTAAGTGGCCATTGCCTCCACATCATTCTCATCCGGTTGATCGGGAATGGGGTCCTCAAGCACATACATTTTATCCTCTTGTTTGAGGACAATCCGAAGATTGCGGAACCAATCCATAAAATTTGTATGGTTGAGTTTGTCTTTCTCGAGGAGAGACCGTAACGATAGGTTGTTAAAGTTAAGTGGTGCGTTGTTCATGTTGTTGTTGTTATTAGCGGCCATCTACAAAATTCAACAAAGTTCATTTAAGTATTGATTTCAAATTTAATAAACAATACCCTTTTAATTTGTTTTATTAAATATTAGAATCCAACGGTAAATCAAATTTCGGTTAGGTGACCTTTATCCCGTTATTTGATTTTGCTAGGTAGTCATAATGACAATTGCAATCCTTTTGCAACTTCTAATTTATGGGATCATGCAATCCTTTTGCATGGCATATTAATCCCATCAACGCCTATTTGTTCCTCATGCTTCGGTGACCCTAAGTTCATGATTCCCAAATCAAGTTGTCCTACTTGTGTAGACATGTAGACTTAACATACAAGTGGTTAGGTGACCTTTATCCCACATGTATGTGAAGTGTACCTTATTCATATTAGTTCACTCATGACGGTTAGGTGACCTTTATCCCATCAAGAGATTCCTAATATGTCTAAGTGTTTCCACAAAAGGATGGCGTTAAACTTGTTTACCTTGTTTTATTAAAGGGATTTTAGGTTTTCTACATTCTAGTTTAGAAAACAAAGAGCTATACACCAACATGCATTTGGTGTGTAGTATGTTTATGAAAAAACCCATTTTCATGTACCTTTTAGTAACCAATTACTAGTTTTAACCATTCCATTGCTTTTAAATAAACCATTTTATCTAAGTCTAATAACCAATTATTAGTGTCATTTTGTTATGTTTTATTATAACCATTTTATAATGTATTATGCAAGTGTTATCTAGTGATGATCTTGTAGCAACCAAACATACAAACATTCACAAACATGCATAACAAAGTGTTCACAATCAAGAGCCATTTTGGTAGACATTTGTTTAGCCAATAAACAAATGTCACCTAAGGGGTTAAACCAAAATAAGAGATTTTTACCAAAATCTCCCACTTAATCTTGTAATCCTCAAATGCTTCATCTTGTAACTTTCTTCATGATCTTCATTTTCTCTTTACAAAATTATATCCTAATACAATCTTTCTAGAAAATGAAATAACAACCTATTCTATTTTACAAACCAAATAGAACAAATTACATGAATATTACAAGATTACATACAACTTATTACAAACCAAAATAACAAAATTATTACAAATCATATGAATGAATATTACAACCAATTCAACCAAACATTCAAACATATGGTCTAGGCTTGATTGTGAACAATAACATAACAACAAACTTGGCCAAACTTGAAGTCCCAAAACCCACTTTTGGGTCCAATAATTCGGCCAAGACCATAAACCCCACCAAAACTCAAGATTTTTACATTCTACATTCATGCATGTTAGTAGATTGTAAAACAAATGAGTTTTCTAGCCAAAAACAAGAAGCATATTAACAAGACTTTGGCTCTAGATACCATTGATGGATTTCAATACATAAACAAAGTTACAAAACCCATTTTGTTACATATAAATTCGTGTGTATATGTATATATAAAGCGGAAGCAATTTCAAGTTCATGCATGTAAAGTTTAACCTTTTAAAGCATGAAATCCATTAAAGATCTAGTCTTGAAATATATGCTAAAATGTAAGTATAAGCTAGTAGGAGTTTATACCTTCTCCAAATGGAGGTGTAGAACAAAATGAAGATGATGATGAAGAAAGGCTAGTCTCTAACTTGAAACCTCAAGAGAATGATACCCACAAGCTATGTAATCAACACCACCTTTGGTTAGGATTTGCAAGACACCTAAAACACAAGCAAAATCAATGGAAGAACCCTCTTCCTTGCTCAAAACTTTCGGCCAAAAAATGGGGAGGAAAAGGAGAGCTTTTTGCTAATTTGAAAAATGCAAGAGTAAGTGTGTCTTGGAGAATTCAAGCATGCAAGTATAGAAGTAATTGCTAGTTATTAAAACAAAATGGGGAGGTGCCTAGGAGACCACAAAACCGCCCCCATGCCTCCCCCATTTTATATCTTTTATTTTTTTTTAAACTTGTTAAATAAAATCTCATGATACTTGCAAATATATATATATGTTAAAACATGTACACATTTTTATCTTTACAAACCATTTATAAAGATAAATAAATATGATTTGTACATGTATATTATATATATATATATATACATAATTTTATAAGCCACTTTATAAAATTATAACACACACATATAAGTTTAATGATTAAACTTGTACTTATAATCATCCAAATAATTATATCTTGCATTTTAACTTTAGAAAACCAATTTCTAAAGTATAGGTGCCAAGTATTTATTTATTAAAGTTCCATTTAATAAAATAAATACTAAAAGTATTGATAAGCTTGTTATTGGGTATGACCCGACTTGGATCATAACATGTAAGTCACATTAATTTATTATGTCTCTCGGGCATAAGAAAATCCTTCAAAAACTATGATAAACTTTGATTTAAAAGTTGTTATTCTGAGAAAATGATTTTTATTATGAACATGAAACTATATCCAAAAATTATGGTTAAACTCAAAGTGGAAGTATGTTTTCTAAAATGGTCATCTAGACGTCGTTCTTTCGACCGAAATGACTACCTTTACAAAAATGACTTGTAACTTATTTTTCCGACTATAAACCTATACTTTTTCTGTTTAAATTCATAAAATAGAGTTCAATATGAAACCATAGCAATTTGATTCACTCAAAACGGATTTAAAATGAAGAAGTTATGGGTAAAACAAGATTGGATAATTTTTCTCATTTTAGCTACGTGAAAATTGGTAACAAATCTATTCCAACCATAACTTAATCAACTTGTATTGTATATTATGTAATCTTGAGATACCATAGACATGTATACAATGTTTCGACCTATCATGTCGACACATCTATATATATTTCGGAACAACCATAGACACTCTATATGTGAATGTCGGAGTTAGCTATACAGGGTTGAGGTTGATTCCAAAATATATATAGTTTGAGTTGTGATCAATACTGAGATACGTATACACTGGGTCGTGGATTGATTCAAGATAATATTTATCGATTTATTTCTGTACATCTAATTGTGGACAACTAGTTGTAGGTTACTAACGAGGACAGCTGACTTAATAAACTTAAAACATCAAAATATATTAAAAGTGTTGTAAATATATTTTGAACATACTTTGATATATATGTATATATTGTTATAGGTTCGTGAATCAACCAGTGGCCAAGTCTTACTTCCCGACGAAGTAAAAATATGTGAAAGTGAGTTATAGTCCCACTTTTAAAATCTAATATTTTTGGGATGAGAATACATGCAGGTTTTATAAATGATTTACAAAATAGACACAAGTACGTGAAACTACATTCTATGGTTGAATTATCGAAATTGAATATGCCCCTTTTTATTAAGTCTGGTAATCTAAGAATTAGGGAACAGACACCCTAATTGACGCGAATCCTAAAGATAGATCTATTGGGCTTAACAAACCCCATCCGAAGTACCGGATGCTTTAGTACTTCGAAATTTATATCATATCCGAAGGGTGTCCCGGAATGATGGGGATATTCTTATATATGCATCTTGTTAATGTCGGTTACCAGGTGTTCACCATATGAATGATTTTTATCTCTATGTATGGGATGTGTATTGAAATATGAAATCTTGTGGTCTATTATTATGATTTGATATATATAGGTTAAACCTATAACTCACCAACATTTTTGTTGACGTTTTAAGCATGTTTATTCTCAGGTGATTATTAAGAGCTTCCGCTGTCGCATACTTAAATAAGGACGAGATTTGGAGTCCATGCTTGTATGATATTGTGTAAAAACTGCATTCAAGAAACTTATTTTGTTGTAACATATTTGTATTGTAAACCATTATGTAATGGTCGTGTGTAAACAAGATATTTTAGATTATCATTATTTGATAATCTACGTAAAGCTTTTTAAACCTTTATTGATGAAATAAAGGTTATGGTTTGTTTTAAAATGAATGCAGTCTTTGAAAAACGTCTCATATAGAGGTCAAAACCTCGCAACGAAATCAATTAATATGGAACGTTTTTAATCAATAAGAACGGGACATTTCAGTTGGTATCAGAGCGTTGGTCTTAGAGAACCAGAATTTTGCATTAGTGTGTCTTATCTAGTTTGTTAGGATGCATTAGTGAGTCTGGACTTCGACCGTGTTTACTTGAAAAATGATTGCTTAACAAATTTTGTTGGAAACTATATATTTTTAACATGTGAATATTATGTGATATATTAATCTCTTAACGCGTTTGATATTATGTGATAGATGTCTACCTCTAGAACAAGTCCCATTGACTCACCTAATAATAATGAAGAGTCAAATGTAAATTGGAATGATTCGTGGACTGATTCACAAGTTCCCGAAGAGGAACCGGAAGAAGAGTCAGAACCGGAAGAAGAATCGGAACCGGAAGAAAAATCGGAACCGGATGAAGAAATAGAACCGGTGGGGGAAATAATAAAATGGTTAAGTAAAAGAAAATCCTCAACCAACCGACCAAGGTTAATTATGGTCAATGGTGTTTCCGCCAAGGAAGCAAAATATTGGGAGGATTACCAATTCTCCGATGAATCGGATTCCGACGAGAATTCCGATGATGTTATAGAAATTACCCCAACTGAATTTAAAAAGGCAAAAGAAAATAATAAGGGAAAGGGCATAAAAATAGAGAAATCTAAATCCAACCCCGATGAACTTTATATGTATCGTCAACCCCCGAAGTCCTTAAGTTGTAACAATGACCCGGGAACCTCTAAACCACCAGGTTTTTCTAAACCAATGTGGATAACGACGGCTCGTATTAGGGGAACATCATATATCCCTAGAAACTTGGCAAAACGAACCAAAACCGAAGAAGAAGAAACGAGCGAGTCGGAATAAGATAGTTGTATTCGTGTGGTGTAATATATGTAATATGGTGTGCTTATGCTTTATGATATATGTAAAAAAAAAATTTCTTGTATTAATAAGTATTTTTTTTATGAATCTAACTCTTGTCTATTTTACAGTATAAAAACACAAAATGGATAGACAACCCAATATTTTAAGAGACCTACTCGGAGACATGATTGATGAAATCTTGTCTAGAGTTGGTCAGAATTCCTCGGCACAACTATTTAAGGCGAGATCAGTTTGTAAGACATTCGAAGAACATTCCAAGAATGTCTTGGTTTATAAGAGACTTTCGTTTGAAAGATGGGGGATATCACATTGGGAAACCCATAAGTTACGATATGTTTACTTTGACGCATATATTGCGGGGAACCCAAATGCTATTTTACGCAACGGGTTAAGAAATTATTTTGACTCAATATATCCGAATATTGGACTTCGTGATTTAGAAAAAGCGGCTAACATGCAACATAAAGAAGCATGTTATGCTTACGGATTAGTAATGTTCGCTTCTCACCAAAGTGAGAACAAGAACATCGGGCTACAACTATTAAACAAAACGTTTCCACAAGTGACGGAGTCGGTAATTGGGGTAAGAAATGAGGTTTTTAGATTGTTACGGGACTGTTGGACATTACGTAACCCTCGTCCTTTTGACGACGTTACAACACGCTGTCTTATCAACGGCCATAACAGTTATGTTCCACAAGACCAAGGATGGGAAGTAATCCTAGTAAAACCAGAATGCATGACTTGTTTCTGGACGTATGAATTACGTGTCTTTATTGCCTTTGCTGAACGACTTGTGTACTAGCTAGAATTATCTTCACAACTATCTTGTATCAAAGTTATTGTGTGCTATATTTCATGCTTTATGTAAAATAAGCGGTATTGTAAGTTTGTAAAATATTGTATAAAAGTTTGAAAGCGAAATATTATTATAATCAGTTTTTCATATAGAATTGTAGTAGTTGAATTGTATATTAGCTACTAAGTATGAACTTAACGGGTAGGTACTACCCGAATTTAAACTTATAAAACGCTAATATGAAGAAAAAGCTTTTATAAATGAGTTCATATTATGCTACGAAATACTATTAACTACTCTTAATATTCTGTATGATTAACTTGTTCCATTGGACTATTTTGAAAGAAATGGCACCGACTACTCGACACACCGTGAATATGAATGAAGAGGAATTCCGTACTTTTCTAGCTTCAAACATAGCCGCAGTACAGGCTGCGCTACATACCAACAATAACCTTGGATCTAGCAGTACAGGAAATCGTGTAGGATGCACCTACAAAGAATTCACTGCCTGCAAACCTTTGGAATTTGATGGAACCGAAGGACCGATCGGATTGAAACGGTGGACCGAGAAGGTCGAATTGGTGTTTGCCATAAGTAAGTGTACTGAAGAGGACAAAGTGAAGTACGCTACGCATACCTTCACAGGTTCTGCGTTAACATGGTGGAATACCTATCTAGAGCAAGTGGGACAAGACGATGCGTACGCACTACCGTGGTCAGCATTCAAGCACTTGATGAACGAAAAGTACCATCCCAGAACCGAGGTCAATAAGCTCAAGACAGAACTTAGAGGGTTACGAACCCAAGGATTTGATATTACCACATACGAAAGACGATTCACAGAATTGTGCCTATTGTGTCCGGGAGCATTCGAAGATGAGGAAGAGAAGATCGACGCGTTTGTGAAAGGATTACCGGAAAGAATCCAAGAAGATATAAGTTCACACGAGCCCGCCTCTATACAACAGGCATGTAGAATGGCTCACAAACTAGTGAACCAGATTGAAGAAAGAATTAAAGAACAGACTGCTGAAGAGGCCAATGTGAAGCAAGTCAAAAGAAAGTGGGAGGAAAACGGTGATAAGAATCACCAATACAACAACAACAGCAATTACAACAATAATCGCAACAATTATCCCAACAATCGCAACATCAATCGCAACTACAACAAATGGCCCAACAACAACAACAACAACAACAACAACAACAACAGCAACTACAACAATCATCCCAACAACAATAATAACCGCAACAACAACAACAACAACAACAATCAGAAGCAGCTATGCCAAAGGTGTGAAAAGTATCACTCGGGGTTCTGCACCAAATTTTGCAACAAGTGTAAAAGAAATGGTCATAGCGCGGCGAAGTGTGAGGTTTACGGACCAGGGGTTAATAGAACGAAAGGAACAAATGGTGTCGGAACGAGTAATGGCGGAGCAAGTAGTGTCGGAGCAAGTTACGCCAATGTAGTTTGTTATAAATGTGGAAAACCGGGACACATTATTAGAAATTGCCCGAACCAGGAGAACACGAATGGACAAGGCCGCGGAAGAGTTTTCAATATTAATGCGGTAGAGGCACAGGAAGACCCGGAGCTTGTTACGGGTACGTTTCTTATTGACAATAAATCTGCTTACGTTTTATTTGATTCGGGTGCGGATAGAAGCTATATGAGTAGAGATTTTTGTGCTAAATTAAGTTGTCCATTGACGCTTTTGGATAGTAAATTTTTACTCGAATTAGCAAATGGTAAATTAATTTCAGCAGATAATATATGTCGGAATCGAGAAATTAAACTGGTTAGCGAAACATTTAAGATTGATTTGATACCAGTAGAGTTAGGGAGTTTTGATGTGATAATCGGTATGGACTGGTTGAAAGAAGTGAAAGCAGAGATCGTTTGTTACAAAAATGCAATTCGCATTATACGAGAAAAAGGAAAACCCTTAATGGTGTACGGAGAAAAGGGCAACACGAAGCTACATCTTATTAGTAATTTGAAGGCACAAAAACTAATAAGAAAAGGTTGCTATGCTATTCTAGCACACGTCGAGAAAGTACAAACTGAAGAAAAGAGCATCAATGATGTTCCCGTCGCAAAAGAATTTCCCGATGTATTTCCGAAAGAATTACCGAGATTACCCCCACATCGATCCGTTGAATTTCAAATAGATCTTGTACCAGGAGCTGCACCAATAGCTCGTGCTCCTTACAGACTCGCACCCAGCGAGATGAAAGAACTGCAAAGCCAATTACAAGAACTTTTAGAGCGTGGTTTCATTAGACCAAGCACATCACCGTGGGGAGCTCCTGTTTTGTTTGTCAAGAAGAAAGATGGTACATTCAGGTTGTGTATCGACTACCGAGAGTTGAACAAACTTACCATCAAGAACCGCTACCCACTACCGAGAATCGACGACTTATTTGATCAACTACAAGGCTCGTCTGTTTATTCAAAGATTGACTTACGTTCCGGGTATCATCAAATGCGGGTGAAAGAAGATGATATTCCAAAGACTGCTTTCAGAACACGTTACGGTCATTACGAGTTTATGGTCATGCCGTTTGGTTTAACTAATGCACCAGCTGTGTTCATGGACCTTATGAACCGAGTGTGTGGACCATACCTTGACAAGTTTGTCATTGTTTTCATTGATGACATACTTATTTACTCAAAGAATGACCAAGAACACGGTGAACATTTGAGAAAGGTGTTAGAAGTATTGAGGAAGGAAGAATTGTACGCTAAGTTTTCAAAGTGTGCATTTTGGTTGGAAGAAGTTCAATTCCTCGGTCACATAGTGAACAAAGAAGGTATTAAGGTGGATTCGGCAAAGATAGAAACTGTTGAAAAGTGGGAAACCCCGAAAACTCCGAAACACATACGCCAGTTTTTAGGACTAGCTGGTTACTACAGAAGGTTCATCCAAGACTTTTCCAGAATAGCAAAACCCTTGACTGCATTAACGCATAAAGGGAAGAAATTTGAATGGAATGATGAACAAGAGAAAGCGTTTCAGTTATTGAAGAAAAAGCTAACTACGGCACCTATATTGTCATTGCCTGAAGGGAATGATGATTTTGTGATTTATTGTGACGCATCAAAGCAAGGTCTCGGTTGTGTATTAATGCAACGAACGAAGGTGATTGCTTATGCGTCTAGACAATTGAAGATTCACGAACAAAATTATACGACGCATGATTTGGAATTAGGCGCGGTTGTTTTTGCATTAAAGACTTGGAGGCACTACTTATATGGGGTCAAAAGTATTATATATACCGACCACAAAAGTCTTCAACACATATTTAATCAGAAACAACTGAATATGAGGCAGCGTAGGTGGATTGAATTATTAAATGATTACGACTTTGAGATTCGTTACCACCCGGAGAAAGCAAATGTGGTAGCCGATGCCTTGAGCAGGAAGGACAGAGAACCCATTCGAGTAAAATCTATGAATATAATGATTCATAATAACCTTACTACTCAAATAAAGGAGGCGCAACAAGGAGTTTTAAAAGAGGGAAATTTAAAGGATGAAATACCCAACGGATCGGAGCAGCATCTTAATATTCGGGAAGACGGAACCCGGTATAGGGCTGAAAGGATTTGGGTACCAAAATTTGGAGATATGAGAGAAATGGTACTTAGAGAAGCTCATAAAACCAGATACTCAATACATCCTGGAACGGGGAAGATGTACAAGGATCTCAAGAAACATTTTTGGTGGCCGGGTATGAAAGCCGATGTTGCTAAATACGTAGGAGAATGTTTGACGTGTTCTAAGGTCAAAGTTGAGCATCAGAAACCATCAGGTCTACTTCAACAACCCAAAATCCTGGAATGGAAATGGGAAAACATTACCATGGATTTCATCACTAAATTGCCAAGGACTGCAAGTGGTTTTGATACTATTTGGGTAATAGTTGACCGTCTCACCAAATCAGCACACTTCCTGCCAATAAGAGAAGATGACAAGATGGAGAAGTTAGCACGACTGTATTTGAAGGAAGTCGTCTCCAGACATGGAATACCAATCTCTATTATCTCTGATAGGGATGGAAGATTTATTTCAAGATTCTGGCAGACATTACAGTAAGCATTAGGAACTCGTTTAGACATGAGTACTGCCTATCATCCACAAACTGATGGGCAGAGCGAAAGGACGATACAAACGCTTGAAGACATGCTACGAGCATGTGTTATTGATTTCGGAAACAGTTGGGATCGACATCTACCGTTAGCAGAATTTTCCTACAACAACAGCTACCATTCAAGCATTGAGATGGCGCCGTTTGAAGCACTTTATGGTAGAAAGTGCAGGTCTCTGATTTGTTGGAGTGAAGTGGGGGATAGACAGATTACGGGTCCGGAGATTATACAAGAAACTACCGAGAAGATCATCCAAATTCAACAACGGTTGAAAACCGCCCAAAGTCGACAAAAGAGCTACGCTGACATTAAAAGAAAAGATATAGAATTTGAAATTGGAGAGATGGTCATGCTTAAAGTTGCACCTTGGAAAGGCGTTGTTCGATTTGGTAAACGAGGGAAATTAAATCCAAGGTATATTGGACCATTCAAGATTATTGATCGTGTCGGACCAGTAGCTTACCGACTTGAGTTACCTCAACAACTCGCGGCTGTACATAACACTTTCCACGTCTCGAATTTGAAGAAATGTTTTGCTAAAGAAGATCTCACTATTCCGTTAGATGAAATCCAAATCAACGAAAAACTTCAATTCATCGAAGAACCCGTCGAAATAATGGATCGTGAGGTTAAAAGACTTAAGCAAAACAAGATACCAATTGTTAAGGTTCGATGGAATGCTCGTAGAGGACCCGAGTTCACCTGGGAGCGTGAAGATCAGATGAAGAAGAAATACCCTCATCTATTTCCAGAAGATTCGTCAACACCTTCAACAGCTTAAAATTTCGGGACGAAATTTATTTAACGGGTAGGTACTGTAGTGACCCGAACTTTTCCATGTTTATATATATTAATTGAGATTGATATTTACATGATTAAATGTTTCCAACATGTTAAGCAATCAAACTTGTTAAGACTTGATTAATTGAAATAGGTTTCATATAGACAATTGACCACCCAAGTTGACCGGTGATTCACGAACGTTAAAACTTGTAAAAACTATATGATGAAATATATATGGTTATATATATAGTTAACATTATATTATGATAAGTAAACATATCATTAAGTATATTAACAATGAACTACATATGTAAAAACAAGACTACTAACTTAATGATTTTGAAGCGAGACATATATGTAACGATTATCGTTGTAACGACATTTAATGTATATATATATATATATCATATTAAGAGATATTCGTACATCATAATATCATGATAATATAATAATTTAAAATCTCTTTTGATATTATAAACATTGGGTTAACAACATTTAACAAGATCGTTAACCTAAAGGTTTCAAAACAACATTTACATGTAACGACTAACGATGACTTAACGACTCAGTTAAAATGTATATACATGTAGTGTTTTAATATGTATTTATACACTTTTGAAAGACTTCAATACACTTATCAAAATACTTCTACTTAACAAAAATGCTTACAATTACATCCTCGTTCAGTTTCATCAACAATTCTACTCGTATGCACCCGTATTCGTACTCGTACAATACACAGCTTTTAGATGTATGTACTATTGGTATATACACTCCAATGATCAGCTCTTAGCAGCCCATGTGAGTCACCTAACACATGTGGGAACCATCATTTGGCAACTAGCATGAAATATCTCATAAAATTACAAAAATATGAGTAATCATTCATGACTTATTTACATGAAAACAAAATTACATATCCTTTATATCTAATCCATACACCAACGACCAAAAACACCTACAAACACTTTCATTCTTCAATTTTCTTCATCTAATTGATCTCTCTCAAGTTCTATCTTCAAGTTCTAAGTGTTCTTCATAAATTCCAAAAGTTCTAGTTTCATAAAATCAAGAATACTTTCAAGTTTGCTAGCTCACTTCCAATCTTGTAAGGTGATCATCCAACCTCAAGAAATCTTTGTTTCTTACAGTAGGTTATCATTCTAATACAAGGTAATAATCATATTCAAACTTTGGTTCAATTTCTATAACTATAACAATCTTATTTCAAGTGATGATCTTACTTGAACTTGTTTTCGTGTCATGATTCTGCTTCAAGAACTTCGAGCCATCCAAGGATTCATTGAAGCTAGATCCATTTTTCTCTTTTCCAGTAGGTTTATCTAAGGAAATTAAGGTAGTAATTATGTTCATAACATCATTCGATTCATACATATAAAGCTATCTTATTCGAAGGTTTAAACTTGTAATCACTAGAACATAGTTTAGTTAATTCTAAACTTGTTCGCAAACAAAAGTTAATCCTTCTAACTTGACTTTTAAAATCAACTAAACACATGTTCTATATCTATATGATATGCTAACTTAATGATTTAAAACCTGGAAACACGAAAAACACCTTAAAACCGGATTTACGTCGTCGTAGTAACACCGCGGGCTGTTTTGGGTTAGTTAATTAAAAACTATGATAAACTTTGATTAAAAAGTTGTTATTCTGAGAAAATGATTTTTATTATGAACATGAAACTATATCCAAAAATTATGGTTAAACTCAAAGTGGAAGTATGTTTTCTAAAATGGTCATCTAGACGTCGTTCTTTCGACCGAAATGACTACCTTTACAAAAACGACTTGTAACTTATTTTTCCGACTATAAACCTATACTTTTTCTGTTTAAATTCATAAAATAGAGTTCAATATGAAACCATAGCAATTTGATTCACTCAAAACGGATTTAAAATGAAGAAGTTATGGGTAAAACAAGATTGGATAATTTTTCTCATTTTAGCTACGTGAAAATTGGTAACAAATCTATTTCAACCATAACTTAATCAACTTGTATTGTATATTATGTAATCTTGAGATACCATAGACACGTATACAATGTTTCGACCTATCATGTCGACACATCTATATATATTTCGGAACAACCATAGACACTCTATATGTGAATGTCGGAGTTAGCTATACAGGGTTGAGGTTGATTCCAAAATATATATAGTTTGAGTTGTGATCAATACTGAGATACGTATACACTGGGTCGTGGATTGATTCAAGATAATATTTATCGATTTATTTCTGTACATCTAATTGTGGACAACTAGTTGTAGGTTACTAACGAGGACAGCTGACTTAATAAACTTAAAACATCAAAATATATTAAAAGTGTTGTAAATATATTTTGAACATACTTTGATATATATGTATATATTGTTATAGGTTCGTGAATCAACCAGTGGCCAAGTCTTACTTCCCGACGAAGTAAAAATCTGTGAAAGTGAGTTATAGTCCCACTTTTAAAATCTAATATTTTTGGGATGAGAATACATGCAGGTTTTATAAATGATTTACAAAATAGACACAAGTACATGAAACTACATTCTATGGTTGAATTATCGAAATCGAATATGCCCCTTTTTATTAAGTCTGGTAATCTAAGAATTAGGGAACAGACACCCTAATTGACGCGAATCCTAAAGATATATCTATTGGGCTTAACAAACCCCATCCAAAGTACCGGATGCTTTAGTACTTCGAAATTTATATCATATCCGAAGGGTGTCCCGGAATGATGGGGATATTCTTATATATGCATCTTGTTAATGTCGGTTACCAGGTGTTCACCATATGAATGATTTTTATCTCTATGTATGGGATGTGTATTGAAATATGAAATCTTGTGGTCTATTATTATGATTTGATATATATAGGTTAAACCTATAACTCACCAACATTTTTGTTGACGTTTTAAGCATGTTTATTCTCAGGTGATTATTAAGAGCTTCCGCTGTCGCATACTTAAATAAGGACGAGATTTGGAGTCCATGCTTGTATGATATTGTGTAAAAACTGCATTCAAGAAACTTATTTTGTTGTAACATATTTGTATTGTAAACCATTATGTAATGGTCGTGTGTAAACAAGATATTTTAGATTATCATTATTTGATAATCTACGTAAAGCTTTTTAAACCTTTATTGATGAAATAAAGGTTATGGTTTGTTTTAAAATGAATGCAGTCTTTGAAAAACGTCTCATATAGAGGTCAAAACCTCGCAACGAAATCAATTAATATGGAACGTTTTTAATCAATAAGAACGGGACATTTCAAGATGGAGCGTACTGACCTTGGAAAACGGTAAACCTTAAAAAGTTGAAGATTGAAGAAGGCGATGAAGCTTTGGGGGAGAAATATGCTTTTTAGATCTTGGCAAAAGTAAAAAAGTGATGGTAAAAGGGTTATGACGGTTTTTATAGGGGTTCATCGGTGCAATTTTTATGGCCATGATTGAGACACGTGTATGGGTGCGTTTAAACGTAGGGTACGAAATAACACTTTTTACAGCTGGAGGCGCGTGGAGGATCTCAGCCATAAAAAATTAATCATAACAGCGTCAGTAAAATTCGTCTGCATTTAATGCCTAAAATGTTATCCCCGATGCAAGTGGGCAATGAACAGGCTGGTTTGGCATGCGTTATTAAAAGTTTAACAACTTAATCATTTTTCAAATGCTTAAGTCATTAAACTGGGGGGACTTAATGGTGTATCCTATCGTATACACACATAAAAGGCATAATGGTTGCATAAAAGTAGCATCAGGAAGGCTGGAAACAACAATTTTGTGGAGTTGTCCGTCCAGCGTTCTTCGCTATACAGGCTGCTCCGTCATGCGTAAGCCCTGAAGGCCGCCTAGCGCGTATGCCCTGGCCGGAGAACGTCACCTTCAGCATAAATTTAGGATCACGAATAACAAAACGTATCATCATCTGACACGTGTCCCCGAACAATCTGGTGGATCTGACACTATAAATAGACCCCTTGGGTCGTCATTTCACACAGTTCAGACATTCTAACAACTTTGAGAGCTGAGACTTCACCACACTCTCTCTCTACTTTCTCTCACTAGAAGTCATCCGGCTAGCACTTTTATGCTCTACGGACGAAAGATTGATTAAGCCACCCCACAAGTTTCTACACTTGTGTACCGGGTCTGCAGGGATTATTTCCCAAGGGTAAAAATCAATCGGCAACACTCCGCCCTCCTAAAGCTAGATTACTTCTAGTATCTTGTTGACATGCATGAAGCGCTCGGACCGTTTCAAAGCGCTCGACACGAGCTTGTTGAAGGAACATCTCCTTCAACTGTGTGATCATGTCATATACACTATGATGCTCGAAATCCTTTTGGAGTTCTGGTATCATAGTCCCAAGCATGAGGCAAGAAACTTGCACCGAATTGGTGCAATATTTCTCCCAATAAGCCATGCCTTCCGTATCATCCTCGTCCGGTTGATCGGGAATGGGGTCTTCCAACCCTATCCTCTAGTTTGAGGACAATTCTTAGATTGCGAAACCAATCCATGAAGTTCGTATGGTTGAGTTTTTCCATTTTGAGGATTGACCTCAACGATAGGTTGCTAAAGTTTATTGGTGCGTTGGGAATGTTGTTGTTATTGGCGGCCATCTACAAAATTTAACAAAGTTGTTTAAGTATTAATTTTAATTTAACGATCAATACCCTTTAAATCCAATTGATATTTATTAAATTTTAGAATCCAACGGTAAACCAAATTTCGGTTAGGTGACCTTTATCCCGTCATTTGATTTAGCTAGGTAGTCATTATATGACAATTGCAATCCTTTTGCAACTTCTAAGTTATGGGATCATGCAATACTTTTGCATGGCATATTTATCCCATCAATGCCTATTTGTTCCTCATGCTTCGGTGACCCTAAGTTCATGATTCCCAAATCAAGTCGTCCTACTTGTGTAAACGTGTAAATTTAACATACAAGTGGTTAGGTGACCTTTATCCCACAAATGTGCGAAATTAACCTTAATCATATTAGTTTGCTCATAACGGTTAGGTGACCTTTATCCCATTATGAGTTCCCTAATATTTTTAAGTGTCACGCAAAAGGATGGCGTTTAACTTGTTTGCCTTGTTAATAAGGGATTTTAAGTTTTCATTATTTCTAGTTTAAGAAAACAATTATACCATACACTAACATGCATTTTGTGTGTGGTTCATGTGAAAATCCATTTTTCATGTTATGTAATAAAGCCAATTTCATTACATTGATATAAACCATTTTACATATATGATCCTTATCATGTTATTAATAACCATTTATTAATGTTCTTTTAGCCATTTTTAATTTAACCAACTAAATTGTCATTTTGCATGTCGTTAATAACGTCTAATTTAACCAATTAAATTGTCATTTTTCTTGTTGTTAACTTGTGTGATAAACTTGTAGCATACAAACATACAATCCACAATCATACAATAAACAACCAATCATGCAAAACAATATGATCAATCCTTAATTAGCGATGTTACTTAATTACGGATTGAGTGCAATAAGATTGTAATGGAGGATGGAATGTTTGATGATTATTTTGGGCCCCGATGATCGTCTTTCACTTTAACTATCAAGTGATCAACCACCCCGACCCGGTCTTGATTGTTAATTAGCTTAATTCACCTTTTCGCAATGTCAAAATCCCTTGGGCTAGATCACAAGTGGAAATTACAAAGGCTTAGGCAAACATGGTAGAGAATCAACAACCTATAAATGAGAGGCCAAGCTCTCTATTTATAGTATTCGAGATATCCGCGGTCTGCGGATTTACTAACCGTTCGCGGAAACTCAGCGGATTAAACCACAGTCCTTTATTTGTGCGGATATATAGCTGCTATTCTTATTTTCAGCGAATATTGCATATCTTGACTTAAAAGTCCGCGCAATTCTGCTTTTGGCCTGTAGCAAACAAAGTATACATATACAATACTATGTATATGATCAAGTCCCACCAGTTTATTATGATACATTTTCGCGAAGCCAATGCATCATGATAAACTCTAAAAATAAAGAAGTCTTTCTTAAAATATTTCGCAAACAATATTTTAATATTTCTTACCGCCCATTTATTACCGTTGTTTTAATTAAGCTCAACGCGTAATTACAACGGTAACTTTCGCCAATCTGTCAAATCAACACGCTGTAACGGCTAGAAAATTACCGTTTACACGTTTTACCACGTTGCGGTAATTTCAGCCATTTAAATGCAATGATTATCTTTTCAACTTGCTCGCCCTAATCCCGATTATAAATAACACAATAATCCGCATAAAAACTTTACTCTTTCGCTTTCAATTTCATCTGCAATCAAATTCGTTGAATCACAATCGTACTTTGCAATTAGCCAATCGAACCTTCAATTTCATCAATTCAACCTCCGATTTAGCTTTTCTTATCATCTAATTTATTTTCCTTATTGCAAATGGCGTCGTCTTCATCTATGCATACCCCCGGAGGCTATGTTTCCTATATGACGGAAGCAAAACTTCATACCCTGCAAGAATGGTATCCGCCACTTGCCCAATTTGTTCCTACCGCGCCTGCGGCAGAACAGCGAGCCGATACTCTCCCTAAAGGGATGATTTCTGTTTACGAGGCTGCCATTTCCCAAGGCAACCTTCGATTTCCACTTACCCGCTTTTTTCGCAGCGTTTGCGAATACTATAATATCGCTATGGCACAGTTGCATCCTAACGCGATTAACAAGATTGTGCTATTCGAGATGTATTGCAATGTGAAATGTCCCGTTCTTATTGATTAAAAACGTTCCATATTAATTGATTTCGTTGCGAGGTTTTGACCTCTATATGAGACGTTTTTCAAAGACTGCATTCATTTTAAAACAAACCATAACCTTTATTTCATTAATAAAGGTTTAAAAAGCTTTACGTAGATTATCAAATAATGATAATCTAAAATATCCTGTTTACACACGACCATTACATAATGGTTTACAATACAAATATGTTACAACAAAATAAGTTTCTTGAATGCAGTTTTTACACAATATCATACAAACATGGACTCCAAATCTCGTCCTTATTTAAGTATGCGACAGCGGAAGCTCTTAATAATCACCTGAGAATAAACATGCTTAAAACGTCAACAAAAATGTTGGTGAGTTATAGGTTTAACCTATATATATCAAATCATAATAATAGACCACAAGATTTCATATTTCAATACACATCCCATACATAGAGATAAAAGTCATTCATATGGTGAACACCTGGTAACCGACATTAACAAGATGCATATATAAGAATATCCCCATCATTCCGGGACACCCTTCGGATATGATATAAATTTCGAAGTACTAAAGCATCCGGTACTTTGGATGGGGCTTGTTGGGCCCGATAGATCTATCTTTAGGATTCGCGTCAATTAGGGTGTCTGTTCCCTAATTCTTAGATTACCATACTTAATAAAAAGGGGCATATTCGATTTCGATAATTCAACCATAGAATGTAGTTTCACATACTTGTGTCTATTTTTTAAATCATTTATAAAACCTGCATGTATTCTCATCCCAAAAATATTAGATTTTAAAAGTGGGACTATAACTCACTTTCACAGATTTTTACTTCGTCGGGAAGTAAGACTTGGCCACTGGTTGATTCACGAACCTATAACAATATATACATATATATCAAAGTATGTTCAAAATATATTTACAACACTTTTAATATATTTTGATGTTTTAAGTTTATTAAGTCAGTTGTCCTCGTTAGTAACCTACAACTAGTTGTCCACAGTTAGATGTACAGAAATAAATCGATAAATATTATCTTGAATCAATCCACGACCCAGTGTATACGTATCTCAGTATTGATCACAACTCAAACTATATATATTTTGGAATCAACCTCAACCCTGTATAGCTAACTCCAACATTCACATATAGAGTGTCTATGGTTGTTCCGAAATATATATAGATGTGTCGACATGATAGGTCAAAACATTGTATACGTGTCTATGGTATCTCAAGATTACATAATATACAATACAAGTTGATTAAGTTATGGTTGGAATAGATTTGTTACCAATTTTCACGTAGCTAAAATGAGAAAAATTATCCAATCTTGTTTTACCCATAACTTCTTCATTATAAATCCGTTTTGAGTGAATCAAATTGCTATGGTTTCATATTGAACTCTAATTTATGAATCTAAACAGAAAAGTATAGGTTTATAGTTGGAAAAATAAGTTAAAATATGTTTTTGTAAAGGTAGTCATTTCAGTCGAAAGAACGACGTCTAGATGACCGTTTTAGAAAACATACTTCCACTTTGAGTTTAACCATAATTTTTGGATATAGTTTCATGTTCATAATAAAAATCATTTTCTCAGAATTACAACTTTTAAATCAAAGTTTATCATAGTTTTTAATTAACTAACCCAAAACAGCCCGCGGTGTTACTACGACGGCGTAAATCCGGTTTTACGGTGTTTTTCGTGTTTCCAGGTTTTAAATCATTAAGTTAGCATATCATATAGATATAGAACATGTGTTTAGTTGATTTTAAAAGTCAAGTTAGAAGGATTAACTTTTATTTGCGAACAAGTTTAGAATTAACTAAACTATGTTCTAGTGATTACAAGTTTAAACCTTCGAATAAGATAACTTTATATGTATGAATCGAATGATGTTATGAACATCATTACTACCTTAAGTTCCTTGGATAAACCTACTGGAAAAGAGAAAAATGGATCTAGCTTCAACGGATCCTTGGATGGCTCGAAGTTCTTGAAGCAGAATCATGACACGAAAACAAGTTCAAGTAAGATCATCACTTGAAATAAGATTGTTATAGTTATAGAAATTGAACCAAAGTTTGAATATGATTATTACCTTGTATTAGAATGATAACCTACTGTAAGAAACAAAGATTTCTTGAGGTTGGATGATCACCTTACAAGATTGGAAGTGAGCTAGCAAACTTGAAAGTATTCTTGATTTTATGTAACTAGAACTTGTAGAATTTATGAAGAACACTTAGAACTTGAAGATAGAACTTGAGAGAGATCAATTAGATGAAGAAAATTGAAGAATGAAAGTGTTTGTAGGTGTTTTTGGTCGTTGGTGTATGGATTAGATATAAAGGATATGTAATTTTGTTTTCATGTAAATAAGTCATGAATGATTACTCATATTTTTGTAATTTTATGAGATATTTCATGCTAGTTGCCAAATGATGGTTCCCACATGTGTTAGGTGACTCACATGGGCTGCTAAGAGCTGATCATTGGAGTGTATATACCAATAGTACATACATCTAAAAGCTGTGTATTGTACGAGTACGAATACGGGTGCATACGAGTAGAATTGTTGATGAAACTGAACGAGGATGTAATTGTAAGCATTTTTGTTAAGTAGAAGTATTTTGATAAGTGTATTGAAGTCTTTCAAAAGTGTATAAATACATATTAAAACACTACATGTATATACATTTTAACTGAGTCGTTAAGTCATCGTTAGTCGTTACATGTAAGTGTTGTTTTGAAACCTTTAGGTTAACGATCTTGTTAAATGTTGTTAACCCAATGTTTATAATATCAAATGAGATTTTAAATTATTATATTATCATGATATTATCATGTATGAATATCTCTTAATATGATATATATACATTAAATGTCTTTACAACGATAATCGTTACATATATGTCTCGTTTAAAAATCATTAAGTTAGTAGTCTTGTTTTTACATATGTAGTTCATTGTTAATATACTTAATGATATGTTTACTTATCATAGTATCATGTTAACTATATATATATCCATATATATGTCATCATATAGTTTTTACAAGTTTTAACGTTCGTGAATCACCGGTCAACTTGGGTGGTCAATTGTCTATATGAAACATATTTTAATTAATCAAGTCTTAACAAGTTTGATTGCTTAACATGTTGGAAACATTTAATCATGTAAATATAAATCTCAATTAATATATATAAACATGGAAAAGTTCGGGTCACTACAGTACCTACCCGTTAAATAAATTTCGTCCCGAAATTTTAAGCTGTTGAAGGTGTTGACGAATATTCTGAAAATAGATGCGGGTATTTCTTCTTCATCTGATCTTCACGCTCCCAGGTGAACTCGGGTCCTCTACGAGCATTCCATCGAACCTTAACAATTGGTATCTTGTTTTGCTTAAGTCTTTTAACCTCACGATCCATTATTTCGACGGGTTCTTCGATGAATTGAAGTTTTTCGTTGATTTGGATTTCATCTAACGGAATAGTGAGATCTTCTTTAGCAAAACATTTCTTCAAATTCGAGACGTGGAAAGTGTTATGTACAGTCGTGAGTTGTTGAGGTAACTCAGGTCGGTAAGCTACTGGTCCGACACGATCAATAATCTTGAATAGTCCAATATACCTTGGATTTAATTTCCCTTGTTTACCAAATCGAACAACGCCTTTCCAAGGTGCAACTTTAAGCATGACCATCTCTCCAATTTCAAATTCTATATCTTTTCTTTTAATGTCAGCGTAGCTCTTTTGTCGACTTTGGGCGATTTTCAACCGTTGTTGAATTTGAATGATCTTCTCGGTAGTTTCTTGTATAATCTCCGGACCCGTAATCTGTCTATCCCCCACTTCACTCCAACAAATCGGAGACCTGCACTTTCTACCATAAAGTGCTTCAAACGGCGCCATCTCAATGCTTGAATGGTAGCTGTTGTTGTAGGAAAATTCTGCTAACGGTAGATGTCGATCCCAACTGTTTCCAAAATCAATAACACATGCTCGTAGCATGTCTTCAAGCGTTTGTATCGTCCTTTCGCTCTGCCCATCAGTTTGTGGATGATAGGCAGTACTCATGTCTAGACGAGTTCCTAATGCTTGCTGTAATGTCTGCCAGAATCTTGAAATAAATCTGCCATCCCTATCAGAGATAATAGAGATTGGTATTCCATGTCTGGAGACGACTTCCTTCAAATACAGTCGTGCTAACTTCTCCATCTTGTCATCTTCTCTTATTGGTAGGAAGTGTGCTGATTTGGTGAGACGATCAACTATTACCCAAATAGTATCAAAACCACTTGCAGTCCTTGGCAATTTAGTGATGAAATCCATGGTAATGTTTTCCCATTTCCATTCCGGGATTTCGGGTTGTTGAAGTAGACCTGATGGTTTCTGATGCTCAGCTTTGACCTTAGAACACGTCAAACATTCTCCTACGTATTTAACAACATCGGCTTTCATACCCGGCCACCAAAAATGTTTCTTGAGATCCTTGTACATCTTCCCCGTTCCAGGATGTATTGAGTATCTGGTTTTATGAGCTTCTCTAAGTACCATTTCTCTCATATCTCCAAATTTTGGTACCCAAATCCTTTCAGCCCTATACCGGGTTCCGTCTTCCCGAATATTAAGATGCTTCTCCGATCCTTTGGGTATTTCATCCTTTAAATTTCCCTCTTTTAAAACTCCTTGTTGCGCCTCCTTTATTTGAGTAGTAAGGTTATTATGAATCATTATATTCATAGATTTTACTCGAATGGATTCTCTGTCCTTCCTGCTCAAGGCATCGGCTACCACATTTGCCTTCCCCGGGTGGTAACGAATCTCAAAGTCGTAATCATTCAACAATTCAATCCACCTACGCTGCCTCATATTCAGTTGTTTCTGATTAAATATGTGTTGAAGACTTTTGTGGTCGGTATATATAATACTTTTGACCCCATATAAGTAGTGCCTCCAAGTCTTTAATGCAAAAACAACCGCGCCTAATTCCAAATCATGCGTCGTATAATTTTGCTCGTGAATCTTCAATTGTCTAGACGCATAAGCAATCACCTTCGTTCATTGCATTAATACACAATCGAGACCTTGCTTTGATGCGTCACAATAAATCACAAAATCATCATTCCCTTCAGGCAATGACAATATAGGTGCCGTAGTTAGCTTTTTCTTCAATAACTGAAACGCTTTCTCTTGTTCATCCTTCCATTCAAATTTCTTCCCTTTATGCGTTAATGCAGTCAAGGGTTTTGCTATTCTGGAAAAGTCTTGGATGAACCTTCTGTAGTAACCAGCTAGTCCTAAAAACTGGCGTATGTGTTTCGGAGTTTTCGGGGTTTCCCACTTTTCAACAGTTTCTATCTTTGCCGGATCCACCTTAATACCTTCTTTGTTCACTATGTGACCGAGGAATTGAACTTCTTCCAACCAAAATGCACACTTTGAAAACTTAGCGTACAATTCTTCCTTCCTCAATACTTCTAACACTTTTCTCAAATGTTCACCGTGTTCTTGGTCATTCTTTGAGTAAATAAGTATGTCATCAATGAAAACAATGACAAACTTGTCAAGGTATGGTCCACACACTCGGTTCATAAGGTCCATGAACACAGCTGGTGCATTAGTTAAACCAAACGGCATGACCATAAACTCGTAATGACCGTAACGTGTTCTGAAAGCAGTCTTTGGAATATCATCTTCTTTCACCCGCATTTGATGATACCCGGAACGTAAGTCAATCTTTGAATAAACAAACGAGCCTTGTAGTTGATCAAATAAGTCATCGATTCTCGGTAGTGGGTAGCGGTTCTTGATGGTAAGTTTGTTCAACTTGAAGGTATTTCGTATGCTCGAGAGACATATTAAATTAATGTGGCTAACATGTTATGATCCAAGTCGGGTCATACCCAATAACAAGCTTATCGACACCTTATATGTATTTGATCTTAACGATTGGTTCGTTAAATAAATACGCGACACTTGAAATTTAGAAAATCGGTTTTCTAAAATATGATTACTTGAGATAAATTATTTGGATAATTTATAAATATAATTGTTCAAAGGTTTAAATGATTAAGTTGTGTTATATTTTATAAAAGGTTATAAAATGTAGAAGTAACAAAAATATATATATACATGGGTTTATATAAATGAATTGCTTTATAAAACAACTTGAATATTGTAATACCCATGATATGTGCAGAATTTTGGACTCCAAGAAAGAGCTCCCATGCTTGTTTTACTACTTCCTATATACACAACTTCATAGGTGCATGTCTTACACTTGAACCAAGTTTTTGACTCACTTTCTCTCAAGTAAAAACTAGTCATTTCAAGCTTGCAAAACAGAAAAATTCTGCTCAAAAATAGCAGCAGGCCGTGGCCCTTTTTGGGTGCTCAAGGGAGTTTTAATTTTTCTTACAAGCTCATATTTAGTGTCATTCAAATCCTAACTAATTACAAAGGTGTTGGGATCATTGCTTGTGGGTATTACACACTTGAGGCTTCAAGTTAGAAGCTCTACTTTCCTTCATCTTCATCATCATCTTGCAACCTTGAAAACAACCCTCAACTAGCTTGAGGAGGTATAATCTTACTTCCTTTAATGTTATATGTAAGCATATATTCAAGACTTGATATTACATGGAATTTAACTAAAAGGCTAAACATATAAACATGAACTTATCATTTTGCTTCCGCTTGCTTTAACACTACTACAAATTGGTTTTTGTAATCATGTTAACTTTAAGAACATGTTTTATGAACTTGTTGAATTCCATCAATGGTATCTAGAGCCGAGGTCTATGGATTATGCTTCGTATGTTGTCTTTAAACCCACTAAATTTGCATTCTAAGTACATGCATGAATATGGAATGCAAAAATTTTCAGGTTTGGGAGGGTTGGTATAGTTGGCCAATTTTAGGAAGAGTTCCAAATGGGTTTGGAACTTGCAAATTGGTCAATTTTGTTGTATGTTTAAGTTCACAATCAATGCCTTGACCTTATGATGTATGCATGTGTGTTTGAATGGATATTTGCTTGGTTGATTTATTATTTTGATATGGTTGTAATATTCATTCAATTTGGTTTGTAAAATTAATTATTCATTTGGTATGTAATATTAATTTTGGTTATGTAATTTATTTTATATTTGGTATGTAAAATAGATTAGGTTGCATTTCATTTTCTAGACAAAATGTATTAGGATATATTTTGTAAAATGATGAAGATGATGAAGACTTGAAGAACACATGAAGAAGCATTTGGGTGCAAGATTAAGTGGGAGTTTTAAAATCTCCTACTTTGTGTTATTACCCTTACCCGGTGGCATTTTGTTTTCGGCTAAACAAAATGCTTACCAAAAATGGCTTGATTGTGAACATATTGTTTTGCATGCTTGGTTGTTATTGTATGATTGTGGATTGTATGTTTGTATGCTACAAGTTAAATCACACATGTAAACAACAAACAAAACTAAAATTTAATTGGTTAAATTAGACGCTATTAACAACATGCAAAACGATAATTTAAATGGTTAAATTGAAATGGTAAAAGGACATTAATAAACGGTTATTAAGAATATGATAAGGATCATACATATAAAATGGTTTATATCAAGTAATTGGCCTAATTACATAACATGAAAATGGATTTTCAAATAAACCATACACTAAATGCATGTTGGTGTATGGTGCAAAAGTTTTCTCAAACTAGAATTAATGAAAACTTAAAATCCCTTATTACAAGGCAAACAAGTTAAACGCCATCCTATTGTGTGACACTTAAAAGTACTAGGGAACTCATAATGGGATAAAGGTCACCTAACCGTTATGAGCAAACTAATATGATTAAGGTAAATTTCGCATGCTTGTGGGATAAAGGTCACCTAACCACATGTATGCTGAATTTACAAGTCTATACAAGTAGGACGACTTGATTTGGGAATCATGAACTTAGGGTCACCGAAGCATGAGGAACAAATGGGCGTTGATGGGATAAATATGCCATGCAAAAGGATTGCATGATCCCATACTCTAGAAGTTGCAAATGGATTGCAATTGTCATTTATTGACTACCTAGCTAAATCAAATTGCGGGATAAAGGTCACCTAACCGAAATTTGGTTTACCATTGGATTCTAGAATTTAATAGTTCAATTTGATTTAAAGGGTATTGAATGTTAAATTAAAATCGATACTTAAACGAACTTTGTTAATTTTGTAGATGGCCGCCAATAATAACAACAACATACCAAACGCACCACTTAACCTAAACAACCTATCATTAAGGTCTCTCTTAGAGAAAGACAAACTCAACCATACCAACTTTATGGATTGGTTCCGCAATCTTCGGATTGTCCTCAAACAAGAGGATAAAGCGTATGTACTTGAGGACCCCATTCCCGATCAACCGGATGAGGATGATGAGGAGGCAATGGCCTTTTACGATAAGTATTGCCGCGACTCCCTTCAAGTCTCATGCCTAATACTTGGGACTATGATTCCCGAACTCCAAAAGGATTTCGAGCATCATAGTGCATACGACATGATAACGCAATTGAAGGAGATGTTCCTTTAACAAGCACGTGTCGAGCGTTTCGAGACCGTTCGGGCGCTACATGATTGTCGTATGGACGATACCCAATCGGTTTCATCTTATGTACTTAAGATGAAAAGCCTTATCGATCGTGCTAACCGTCTTAACCTAAACATATCAAAT
Source organism: Rutidosis leptorrhynchoides (assembly GCF_046630445.1). Lineage (NCBI taxonomy): Eukaryota > Viridiplantae > Streptophyta > Magnoliopsida > Asterales > Asteraceae > Rutidosis > Rutidosis leptorrhynchoides. The sequence goes on from NC_092340.1 coordinate 211,230,521, forward strand.
GAGTTAGCCACCGATCTTATCCTTAACTCCCTATCAAAAAGGTTTGATCAATTTGTAATTAATTACAATATGAATGGGATGGATAAGAGCATAGGTGAGCTTCACGGTATGCTTAGAACGGCGGAAACTAGCATGGGTAAAAGGGCTTTACCCGTGTTAGCAATCGATCAAGGTGGGTCAAAAGGTAACACCTCTAAGCCAAAGGTGGCCAAGAGAAAAGGACCCGCCCATCAAGGCAAAGGGAAAGGGAAGATGGTTACCCCAACCATCAACAAGGCTAAGAAGCAAAAGGTAGCCGAGAAGGCAAACCCCAAAGAAGACCCATGTTTCGGTTGCGGTGAGATGGGTCATTGGAAACGAAACTGTCCGGTCTATCTTAAGGAGTTGAAGGACAAGAGGGATGCAGGGCAAACCTCAGGTAATATGTATATGGTATATATAGAGCTTAGTATTACTTCTTCTAATACATGGGTATTAGACACGGGATGTGGAACTCATATTTGCAATTCTTTGCAGGGGTTCAAAAGAAGTGATCATAAGGCGGGAACATCAAGTCTCTATATGGGCAATGGTGCAAAGGTGCATGTTAAAGCTCAAGGAGATTTTATTTTGAAGCTTCCAAGCGGATTGGAACTTATTTTAGAAAATGTTTTGTATGCTCCGGATTTGTGTAGAAACATTATTTCTATTTCTCGCTTAAAACAATGTGGTTACGTTGTTAATTTTATTGATGATGATATTCATGTTTCTAAAGATAATGTATTATATTTCAAGGCTTCGCCTTCAAATGGAATTTATGAATTGGTTCATGATGACACATCATCGAGCTCTATATACCACACTAGCACCAAGAAACTCAAAAGGGATTTGAGTGATTCCTACTTATGGCATTGTCGCCTTGGTCACATAAACAAGAACCGAATGCATACACTTCAAAAGAATGGACTCTTGAAATCAAATGAGATGGACTCATTTGATGTGTGTGAATCTTGTTTACAAGGCAAAATGACTAAAGCACCTTTCAAAGGGACCTATGAAAGGGCTAAGGACTTATTGGGATTAATACATTCGGATGTATGTGGACCCTTTAAGCCCATAGCTAGGAATGGTGAAAGATACTTCGTTACTTTCATTGATGACTTTAGTCGTTTCGGATATGTCTACTTATTAAGACACAAGGACGAAACGTTTGAAGCATTCAAAGAATATCAAAACGAAGTACAAAATCAACTCAATAAGACAATTAAGGCACTTCGAACCGATAGAGGAGGTGAATACCTAAGCGATGCCTTCCAAGATCATCTTAGAAGTTGTGGGATTATCTCGCAACTTACTCCACCCGGGACACCACAGCTTAATGGTGTGTCCGAAAGGAGGAACCGAACCCTAATGGATATGGTTCGATCTATGATGGCTAGAAGCTCGTTACCTCTATCATTCTGGGGTTATTGTCTATGCTCAGCGGCTCGTATTTTAAATATGGCCCCAACCAAGAAAGTGGAACGAACACCTCATGAGATGTGGTTTGGAAAACCTCCATCTCTATCATACTTAAAGGTATGGGGATGTGAAGCTTACCCTAAGCGTTACGTCCCTAATAAGTTGAATGCTCGATCCACGAAGTGTATCTTCATAGGATATCCCAAGGATGATATGGGATACTATTTCTATGATCCTTCCGAGCAGAATGTATTTGTTGCTCGGAAGGCTGAATTCCTTGAAACTAAGTTCCTAATGGAAGGAAATAGTGAAAGGAAGATAGATCTTGAAGAGGTTCAAGATCAAGTAGATGATACACAATTGGTTGACACTAGCACTCAACATGGAAATGTTGAGAGTGATCAAATGGATGATCAAAATACACAAGACGTTCGCAGATCTGGTAGGATTAGTAATCCTCCTGAGAGATATGGGTTTCTCATGGATGGTTGCTATGTGGTTGATTTGGATGAACCAATAAACTACCAAGATGCTTTATCAAGGATTGATAAAGATAAATGGCAGGAAGCCATGAATGCTGAGATGCAATCCATGTATGACAACCAAGTTTGGGAACTTGTTGCGCAAGGCTCTAGGCTAGTTGATTGTAAATGGCTGTTCAAAATGAAAACCGACATACATGGAAACTTGGATACATATAAAGCTAGACTTGTAGCAAAAGGTTTCACTCAAACTCAAGGGGTTGACTATGATGAAACTTTTTCGCCTGTGGCAATGCTAAAGTCTATTAGGATATTACTTGCCATTGCTGCTCATTATGACTATGAAATATGGCAAATGGATGTCAAAACCGCTTTCCTAAATGGATATCTTGAGGAAGATGTTTATATGGTACAGCCCGAAGGTTTTGTTGATCCGAAAAATCCTAAAAAGGTATGCAAGTTAAAGAAATCAATCTACGGATTGAAACAAGCATCTAGAATGTGGAATCATCGTTTTAATGAAGAGGCAAAGAAATTTGGCTTCATTAAAAATGGTGATGAAGCTTGTGTATACAAGAAGGCTAGTGGGAGCTCTATAATGTTCCTTGTGCTATATGTGGATGATATATTATTGTTTGGGAATGATATAACCACAATGCAAGAGGTCAAAACTTGGCTAAAAGGTTGCTTCTCCATTAAGGATCTTGGAGAAGCACAATACATATTGGGGATTGGGATCTATAGGAATAGATCCAAGAGATTGATAGGTTTAAGTCAAAGTACATACATTGACAAAATCTTGAAAAGGTTCAAGATGGAAAACTCTAAGAAAGGTTTGGTACCTATTCAAAGAGGAACCATTCTCAGTTCATCTCAGTGTCCTACCACGAAAGATGAACAAGAGAGAATGAAGAAAGTCCCATACGCATCTGCTATTGGGTCTATCATGTATGCAATGATATGTACTAGACCGGATGTGTCATGCGCTCTAAGCTTGACAAGTAGATACCAGAATAACCCAGGAAACAGTCATTGGATTGCTGTTAAAAGTATATTGAAATACCTTAGGAGGACTAAGGATATGTTTCTAATATATGGGTCTGGTGAGGAGGAACTCGCTGTAAAAGGTTACGTGGACGCGAGTTTCCAAACTGATCCAGATGACTCTCGATCACAATCCGGTTATGTCTTCATGTTAAATGGTGGTGCGGTCTCTTGGAAGAGTTCGAAACAGGAGGCTGTTGCGTTATCCACTACAGAGTCAGAGTACATTGCCGCCTCACTGGCAGCTCAGGAAGCTGCATGGATGAATAAATTCATAGACGACTTAGGAGTGGTCCCTTCCATTCAGGACCCTCTTGAGATCTTTTGTGACAACGAGGGTGCGATTGCTCAAATCAAGGAACCTCGTGCTCATCAAAAGACTCGTCACATTGAGCGGAGATTCAACTACATCAGGGATGAGGTTGAAAAGGGAAAGATATGTATTCACAAAGTTCACACAGATCAAAATGTTGCGGATCCACTAACGAAGCTTTTACATGGGCCAAAACATGAAGGACATGTTTGTGCATTGGGGCTTCGATATTCTAGTGATTGGAAATGATCTACTACGCGTGGCCACACGCAGTGTTTTCGCTGTTTAAAGAAACAAGTACTAACACTAAAATTAACTTCGCTTTATTCTTTATTAATTCGCATTACATTATTCAAATCATGAACATAACATGTCTCGCATTAATGGAATTTCAATACAATATTTTGTTAATCATTTTCGCACTAAGCAGGGTTAACTGAATGCCCTTCAACACACATATCCGCACTTGTCATAACCATAGCACATGAAGGCTCTATTTCCGCATAAATCAGCGTGCCAATTCCCTTATTAGCAGAAAACTTTAGCATACCATATATTGTAGATGGTATAGCGCCAAACATGCGCAAAGCTGTGCGGCCAAGTATCATATTGAACCGCGATTGATTCCGCATAATGTACAAATTCAATAAGGCTTGACGCCTTAGCGACTCATCGCTATCATCAACCAATTCCATTTGTAATTCCAATTGGCCAACAGGCCATGATGATTCTCCCGAAAAAACAGCCAATGAAACCGCAGTAGGTTTCATCAAAGCCTGAATTTGTGCGGGCAGCTTGAGAAAACATTGCTCGTACATGATATCTACACTGCTACCAGTGTCAACATGTACCTTCATGATTATAATGCCGGTATTAGCAACACGACATGAAATAACCACGGGCTTATCAACATACGCATTCAAACGCGCTGAGGGAAATGTAATAGAGGGACATTTCCAGCTAACAATTTGCGCCGAAATTTGCAGCACTGACATTTCACCGTGCACTTCCACCACATTAATCACTTGTACCCCGCGCTAATTTTCTTTCTTATTTACCATCCGTACTCCCAAATTTTTCACCGCAGGAGCTTTCCGCTCAACCACGTTTGGGGCACTCGAACCATTAGCTTCAGCTGGCATAATGATCGCATTCGCAGTGCTGGATGAGTTCTGCGCCAACAAATGGTCCAACTTACCTTGTTCATACGCTTCCGCAATAAATTCCGCTAAATCTCTGCAGCGATTGGTGTCATGACCGTAATCGTCGTGAAAGACACAAAACTTTGATCTGTCACGCCTGCTGTTTTCTCCCAATGGCTGCGGATCAGGGAAAAACTTAGCAACTCGCTATTGCAGTAAGATTTCTTTGGGCGTTTTTGAAGGTATTTCGTATGCCCGAGAGACATATTAAATCAATGTGGCTAATATGTTATGATCCAAGTCGGGTCATACCCAATAACAAGCTTACCAACACTTTATATGTATTTATTTTGACAGTTGGATTGTTAAATAAATACGCGACACTTGAACTTTAGAAAATCGGTTTTCTAAATTATAATCACTCGAGATAAATTATTTGGATAATTTATGTATGATGTGGATTTAATTATTTATAGGTTTAAATAATTATGTTGTGTTATAGTTTTATAAAATGGTTTATAAAATAAAAGCTACTTAACAAATAAAATGGGGTTTATTACTTGAATAAAATGGCATGTTTTATAAAAATTATAAGTCTTGAAAAACCCCATGTGGGGGGACGTTTTTTTGTGTCCCAAGACATCAAACCCATGTTTTTTTTTTGTTAAGTTTAAGAATGCACAACTCCTAATGTGCATGCTAGTATCTTGAACCAAGTTTCTTTGACTACTACATGCATAAGAGAATCCATAAAAAAAAAAGAAAATACACTTGTGTCTTCCTTTTTTTTTCTGCTGGCCGAAATATTGAGGAGACAAGAAGAGTGTTTTGCTTGTTAATTAAATACATCAAGTGTCCATAAAATCCTAACCAAATTATAGAGGGTGTTGGTGATTGAAAGCTTGGGGTATGCTACACTTGAGGCTTCAAGTTAGAAGCTATAAACTCTTCAACATCATCAAACATTCAGCTCAAAACACTGCTGCTGCTGTTCGGTTTTAACAAGGGTAGAAAAGTGGGTTTTAAGCTAGGTTTCAAGGTGATAAAGGTTTAACTAACTCAAGAGTGGTTTGGTGTATTGTTCTATCATCTCCATCATCATCTTAAGCCTTCTAAACAGCCCTCAAACTAGTTTTGAGGAGGTATAATCTCTATCCTTTCTTGTTAGTTTGTAAGTATTATTTCACAACTTGATCCATGGGGTTTAACTTTAAATTGGTTTAAAGATTAACAAGTTTAAATTGGTAATTACACGCTTCCGTTTTTCTTATAATCATAAATGGTTTTAAGAGTATATGAACTTGTTAAATCCCAACAATGGTATCTAGAGCCGAAGTTGTTGAAATATGCTTCGAGATGGTTATTAAACCCACTATAATTTTGCATTCTATGAACATGCATGAAGTAGAATGTAAAATTTTCGGTTTTGGGTGGTTGTCATTTTGGCCAAAATCACTTGTGATTCTGCATTCTGTACTGCCAATCACTTGTGATTCTGTACTGCCAATCACTTGTGATTCTGTGTTGCCGATCACTTGTGATTCTGTATTGCCAATCACTTGTGATTCTGTGTTGCAGATCACTTGTGATTCTGTGTTTCCAATCACTTGTGATTCTGTGTTGCAGATCACTTGTGATTCTGTGTTTCCAATCACTTGTGATTCTGTATTGCCTATCACTTATGTTGATGATGTTCACAATCTTAGCCTTGACCTTGTGTTTGGTTGCATGCATGGTTGATTGATATTTATTCAATTGGTTTGTAATAATATTTATTCATTTGGCATGTAATAATTCATTTGGTTATGTAATTTATTTTATATTTGGTATGTAAAATAGATTAGGTTGTAATTTCATTTTTTAGACAAAATGTATTAGGATACATATTTTGTAAAAATGAAGATACAAGATGATGAAGACTTGAAGAACACAAGGAGCATATGGATGCAAGAATAAGTGGGAGATTTGAAATCTCCTACTTTGTATGATTAACCCTTACCCGGTGACATTTGTTTTCGGCTAAACAAATGTCTACCAAAATGGCTAGATTGTGAACATACTTATTTTGCATGTGTGGTTGCTTGTATGTTTATTATGTTTGTGTGATTTGGATGATACAATTAATTACTAGATAACAACAAGCAAAACGACTATTTAATCGGTTAAATTAGACGTATTAACGACATGCAAAACGGCAATTTAAAATGGTTAAATATAAATGGCAAAAAGGACCTTAATAAATGGTTATTAAGAATAAGAACAAGGATATGATCACATATATATAAAATGGTTTATATCAAGTAATTGACTAATTACAAGACATGAAAATGGTTTTTCATAAGTACCATACACTAAATGCATGTTGGTGTATGGCATAAATGTTTTCTAAAACTAGAATTAACGAAAACTTAAAATCCCTTTTACAAACAAGGTAAACAAGTTTAACGCCATCCTTTTGTGCGACACTTAAACATATTAGGGAACTCATGATGGGATAAAGGTCACCTAACCGTCATGAACAAACTAATGTGGTTAAGGTGAATTTGACATGCTTGCGGGATAAAGGTCACCTAACCACTTGTATGTTAAGTTCACATGTTTACACAAGTAGGACGACTTGATTTGGGAATCATGAACTTAGGGTCACCGAAGCATGAGGAACAAATAGGCGTTGATGGGATAAATATGCCATGCAAAAGGATTGCATGATCCCATACCTTAGAAGTTGCAAAAGGATTGCAATTGTCATGGAATGACTACCTAGCTAAATCAAATAACGGGATAAAGGTCACCTAACCGAAATTTGGTTTACCGTTGGATTCTAAAATTTAACATGGATCAATTAAATTAAAAGGGTATTGATTGTTAAATTATAAATCAATTCTTAAACAAACTTTGTCAAATTTTGTAGATGGCCGCTAATAACAAACCACAACATTCCGAACGCACCAATCAACCTTAATAACCTATCATTGAGGTCCATCCTCGAAAAGAAAAATAACTCCAAATCCATTTCATCTTATGTACTAAAGATGAAAAGCCTTATTGATCGATTGAACCGTCTAAATTGTAACATGTCTAATGGATTAGCCACGGTCCTTATCCCCGACTCTTTGTCAAAAAGGTTTGACACATTCATGTTGAATTACAACATGAATGGTTGGGATAAAAGCATTGGCAAATTACATGCCATGCTTAAGACGGCCAAATCAAGCATGGGTAAAAGGGCTTCACCTGTGCTAATGATCAAAGAAGGTGGGTCTAAGAACAATTCAACTTCTAAGCCAAAGGTGGCTAAGAGAAAAGGACCCGCCTACAAAGGCAAGGACAAAAGAAAAAGGAAGTTGGTTACCCCAACCAACATAAATAAAAGCAAAAGGTTGCCAGACAAGCAAACCCCAAGGAAGATCCGTGCTTTGGTTGCGGTGTGATAGGTCACTGGAAACGCAACTGCCCGGTCTACCTAAAGGAGTTGAATACAAAGAGGGATGCAGGGCAAACCTCAGGTAATGTATACATGATATACGTTGAGCTTAGTATTACTTCTTCTAATACATGGGTATTAGACACAGGATGTGGAACTCATATTTGCAATTCATTGCAAGGGTTCATAAGAAGTAAACTAAATGCGGGAACAAGTCTCTATATGGGAAATGGTGCAAAGGTGCACGTAAAGGCTCAAGGAGACTTTGTTTTATAGCTACCAAGTGGTTTGGAGCTTATATTGAAAAATGTTTTGTATGCACCTGATTTAACACGAAACATTATTTCTGTTTCCCGTTTAAGACATTGTGGTTTTAATCTTAATTTTATTAAGGATGATATCCACGTTTTCTTGAATGATATGTTCTATTTTAAGGCTTCGCCTTTGAATGGTATTTATGAATTGGTTCATGATAACACATCATTCGATAGCTCAATATACCAAACAAGCACCAAGAAGCTCAAAATGGATTTGAGTGATTCCTACTTATGGCATTGTCGTCTTGGTCACATAAACAAGAATCGAATACATACACTTCAAAATAATGGACTTTTAAAATCAAGTGAGCTGGATTCGTTTGATGTATGTGAATCTTGTTTACAAGGCAAAATGACTAAAGCACCTTTCAAAGGGACCTATGAAAGGGCTAAAGACTTATTAGGATTAATACATTCGGATGTATGTGGACCTTTTAAGCCCATGACTAGGAATGGTAAAAAAAATGCTTCGTCACTTTCATTGATGACTTCAGTCGTTTCGAATATGTCTACTCATTAAGACACAAGGATGAAACTTTTGAAGCATTCAAAGAATATCGAAACGAAGTACAAAATCAACTCAACAAGACAATTAAGGTACTTCCTACCGATAGAGGAGGTGAATACCTAAGCGATGCTTTCCAAGATCATCTTAGGAGTTGTGGGATTATCTCACAACTTACTCCACCCGGAACACCTCAGCTTAATGGAGTGTCCGAAAGGAGAAACCGAACCCTAATGGATATGGTTCGATCTATGATGGCAAGAAGCTCGTTACCTCTATCATTTTGGGGTTATTGTCTAAGCTCCGCAGCTCGTATTCTAAATATGGCCCCAACCAAGAAAGTGGAACGAACTCCTCATGAGATATGGTTTGGAAAACCTCCATCTCTATCATACTTAAAGGTATAGGGATGTGAAGCTTATCCTAAGCACTACATCCCTAATAAGTTAAATGATCGATCCACAAAGTGTACTTTCATAGGATATCCCAAGGATGATAAGGGATACTATCTCTATGATCCAATCGAGCAAAATCTTTTATTGCTTGAAAGGTAGAATTCCTTGTAGCTAAGTTCCTTATGGAAGGTAATAGTGAAAGGAAGATAGATCTTGAATAGGTTCAAGATCAAGGAGATGATACACAATTGGTTGACACTAGCACTCAACATGAAAATGTTGAGAATGATCAAATGGATGATCAAAGTATACAAAACGTTAGTAGATCTGGTAGGATTAGTAATTCTCCTGAGAGATTTGGATTCTCATGGATGGTTGCTATGTGGTTTATTTGGATGAACCAACTAACTACCAAGATGCTTTATCAAGGTCTGATAAAGATAAATGGCAGGAAGCCATGAACGTTGAGATGCAATCCATGTATGACAACCAAGTTTGGGAATTGGTTACACAACCTACTAACTCCAAGTTAGTTGATTGTAAATGGCTTTTCAAGGAGAAAACCAAGATGCATGGAAACTTGGATACATATATAAAGTATGCAAGTTTAAGAAATCAATCTACGGATTGAAACAAGCATCAAGAATGTGAAATCATCGTTTTAATGATTTGGCTTCATTAATAAAGGTGATGAAGCTTATGTATACAAGAAAGCTAGTGGGAGCACTATCATGTTCCTTATACTATATGTGGATGATATATTATTATTTGGAAATAATATCCCGCAAATGCAAGGATTTAAAAACTTGGCTAAGTAGCAGCTTCTCCATTTAGGATCTTGGAGAAGCACAATACATTTTGGGGAAAAGGATCTACAGGGATAGATCCAAGAAATTGATAGGTTTGAATCAAAGTGCATACATTGAAAAGACTTGAAAAGGTTCAAGATGGAAAACTCTAAGAAAGGTTTGGTATCTTTTCAAAGAGGAACGCTTCTCAGTTCATCTCAGTGCCCCACCACGAAAGATGAACAAGAAAGCATAAAAATGTCCCATATGCGTCTGTTATTGGGTCAATCATGTATGCGATGATATGCACTATATCGGATGTGTCATGCGCTCTTAGCATGACAAGTAGATACCAGAATAACCCGGGAAACAGTCATGGGACTGTGGTTAAAAGTATATTGAAATACCTTGAATGGATTAAGGATATGTTTCTAATATACGGGTCTGGTGAGGAGGAACTCGCTGTAAAAGGTTACATGGACGCGAGCTTCCAAACTGATCGAAATGATTCTCGATCACAATCTGGTTATGTCTTCATTTTAAATGGAGGTGCGGTCTCTTGGAAGAGTTTAAAACATAATGTTGTTGCTTTATCCACTACAAAATCAGAGTACATCGCCATCTCATTGGCAGCTAAGGAAGCTGCAAGGATGAAGAAATTCATCGACGACTTAGGAGTGGTCCCTACCATTCAGGACACTCTTGAGATCTTTTGTGGCAACGAATGTGCGATTGCTCAAATCAAGGAACCTCGTGCTCACCAAAAGACCCGTCCATTGAGCGGAGATTCAACTACATTAGGGATGAAGTTGAAAAGGGAAAGATATGTATTCGCAAAGTTCACACAGATCATAACATGGCGGATCCACTCACGAAACTATTATATGGAGCAAAACATGAAGGACATGTTTGTGCATTAGGGCTTCGATATTCTAGTGATTGGTCATGATCTGTTTTAAGTATTGTAACGGAACGAAGTGGTTCAAACTCATTGATATAATTATGGTTTAATTTATTTTGAGTTAAGTTCCTATTTTGCATATTTTATCCATGAATAAGTTATTATTCTAAATTCCGTAGTCGATCACATTTGTGGGAACAAGTGTGAGGTTTAGACTATTATGAACTTGGATTGGTATACATTCACGGACTGAATGTGGGGCAAGGTTGCTACCAAGGTTCGTAGATATTTGTGGGATACAAATATTGGTTATCCATGAATAAGCTATTATTCTAAATTCCGTAGTCGATCACATTTGTGGGAATGAGTGTGAGGTTTAGACTATTATGAACTTGGATTGGTATACATTCACAGGTTGAATGTGGGGCAGGGTTGCTACCAAGGTTCATAGATATTTGTGGGATACAAATATTGGAAGACCCGCTCTCAAGATTTACTGTATGGAGCCTTTGTGGTTGATCACATGTAATCTTGAGTAAAGGCGAATATCATCGTATCCTCTGACCTGAGATACATATTGGGTCCTGATATTCATCGAGTATTATGCCTTGATTCTTTCCTTGCTATTCTGAAATATGGTAGTACATAAGGAAGAACTCAGGTATAATACAAAAGTGTGTATCTAGGACGTATGTAGTCAAGATGGAATTTGTCCCTCTTATTCGTTGAGAGTCAGATGTCTAAGGCCTGATAAAGTTAAATCTATAAGAGAGTGATCACTCTGTATCTCTTGGATTTGACATGACATCTAGGATGAAAGGATATAATGAAAGATTCACCTAATCATATTCGAGATGGGAACTCGAAAGGGATGATGTTATTGAATGGCACAAAATCAAAACATATTGGGGGTGATGGACGGTGTGTTAGGCTGTATCCATCACTTGCATTAATTTCTTATGTTTCTTGTGCAAGTGGGAGATTGAAGGTATTTCGTATGCCCGAGAGACATATTAAATCAATGTGGCTAATATGTTATGATCCAAGTCGGGTCATACCCAATAACAAGCTTACCAACACTTTATATGTATTTATTTTGACAGTTGGATTGTTAAATAAATACGCGACACTTGAACTTTAGAAAATCGGTTTTCTAAATTATAATCACTCGAGATAAATTATTTGGATAATTTATGTATGATGTGGATTTAATTATTTATAGGTTTAAATAATTATGTTGTGTTATAGTTTTATAAAATGGTTTATAAAATAAAAGCTACTTAACAAATAAAATGGGGTTTATTACTTGAATAAAATGGCATGTTTTATAAAAATTATAAGTCTTGAAAAACCCCATGTGGGGGGGACGTTTTTTTGTGTCCCAAGACATCAAACCCATGTTTTTTTTTTTGTTAAGTTTAAGAATGCACAACTCCTAATGTGCATGCTAGTATCTTGAACCAAGTTTCTTTGACTACTACATGCATAAGAGAATCCATAAAAAAAAAAGAAAATACACTTGTGTCTTCCTTTTTTTTTCTGCTGGCCGAAATATTGAGGAGACAAGAAGAGTGTTTTGCTTGTTAATTAAATACATCAAGTGTCCATAAAATCCTAACCAAATTATAGAGGGTGTTGGTGATTGAAAGCTTGGGGTATGCTACACTTGAGGCTTCAAGTTAGAAGCTATAAACTCTTCAACATCATCAAACATTCAGCTCAAAACACTGCTGCTGCTGTTCGGTTTTAACAAGGGTAGAAAAGTGGGTTTTAAGCTAGGTTTCAAGGTGATAAAGGTTTAACTAACTCAAGAGTGGTTTGGTGTATTGTTCTATCATCTCCATCATCATCTTAAGCCTTCTAAACAGCCCTCAAACTAGTTTTGAGGAGGTATAATCTCTATCCTTTCTTGTTAGTTTGTAAGTATTATTTCACAACTTGATCCATGGGGTTTAACTTTAAATTGGTTTAAAGATTAACAAGTTTAAATTGGTAATTACACGCTTCCGTTTTTCTTATAATCATAAATGGTTTTAAGAGTATATGAACTTGTTAAATCCCAACAGTTTTTGTTAGCATCTGAATGATATTGAATGACTCATTATTCCACTTGCGCGTAGAATAGCGGTTATTACGGCCATATGAATTGTTATCGTTCTGACCTTGAAACCTGTCATTACGCTGATATCCGCCGCCACCATTTTTTCGTGAAAAGCCTGGACCGCGATAGCTATCGCTGTTACCATCTCTGAAAGAGTCATTGTCATCTCGCCAACTTTTATCTCTACCCCAGCCACATGCAGGGTAATTGTAGAGACCCGTCCTAATCCACCTGGACGAAGTCATCAACATCTGGTCCCATCGCGAGGTACTGACCTAAATATGCCATGATTGACTCCAAGTAATATCTTTAAAATGAGTAAATGCACAGCGGAAGATTTCTTTCATACCTGAGAATAAACATGCTTAAAAGTGTCAACCAAAAGGTTGGTGAGTTCATAGGTTTATCATAACAATCATTTCAATATAATAATAGACCACAAGATTTCCGTTTATAAATATATGTACACTCACAAGTGTATAAAAGTATTCTATAAGTTGTAGGCACCCGGTAACAAGCCTTAACGTTCATGTTTTACCCTCTGAAGTACACCAGATCAGGTGTGTTTAAAATAACCTCTAAGTACTAAAGCATCCCATAGTCAGGATGGGGTTTGTCAGGCCCAATAGATCTATCTTTAGGATTCGCGCCTACCGTACATAGACAAGTAGTTTAATGTTACCAAGCTAAGGGTATATTTCTGGTTTAAACCCACGTAGAATTAGTTTTAGTACTTGTGCCTATTTCGTAAAACATTTATAAAAACAGCGCATGTATTCTCAGTCCCAAAAATATATATATAAGGGAGCAAATGAAACTCACCTATTGTATTTTGTAGTAAAAATACATATGACGTCATTTAACAAATGTAGGGTTGACCTCGGATTCACGAACCTATATCATGTATATATATTAACATATTATAAATCAATTAAGTTTATATATTTTGTTATGTATCAAGATTAATGTTCTTATATATAATTTTATTAATACTTACAATACATTATAATACTTACTTGATATTTAGTTATTGTTATATTAATAATATTAGTTAAAACAAAATTTATGTAATATTTGTATACCTTATGTAAAAAAAAAAATATATTTTTATACATATACATATGTTGTTTTGTAAAATAAATAATTGTATTATTACTAGATTAAGGATAATAATAATAATAATAATAATAATAATGATAGTATTAATAATAATTTTAATAAAATAATATTTTTACTAATAATGATAAAGTAAAAATAATAGTTTACCAAAAATAATTACTTTTTAATAATAATAATATTAATAATAATAATAATAATAATAATAATAATAATAATAATAATAATAATAATAATAATAATAATAATAATAATAATAATAATAACTACCTCTTAGGAGTATCCCTTTAAAAAAATGCCCAAGTCCGGGTTTGAACCCGCGACGTCCCGCTAACCCGATAACCTCCTTAACCATTACTCCATTTGAAATTTCCTAGTAATACCGATCCAAATTATTTTAACCCACAATTTAGTTTTTCTTTTTAAACAACCCATTTACTTATTCATCATCTTTATCTTTTTACACAACACTAATAATCTCCATGTCCATCATCATTCTCGTTCAATTTATCAATATCTAATCGTGGATCATCCCAATTATTCTGGTCCAACATCATGAATAATTCTATGACCCAATTCAAGGATCCATTACATTAATCAATTGGTCCACCCTTGCTATATATAAACACGGCCCAATATAAAAACAGTTCACATCTCATTGTCCAAGTGAGGCCCGTGTTTATATATTTATATTAGGATTCAGTTAAGTAACTCTACCACATTAATCTAGGATTCTTTCTATGGATAAACCCCACTTGATCACCTTGCTTAGTATATTCCTTCTTTATCATGTAAAAAAAAAAATACATATGCAAGTGGTATGATCCTACTTGGTCGGCCACGTAACCAAGAAGCAAGGAAAATATCAGGCATTCTAGTATCATTATTCTGTTATCCTTCTTTATATCATATTTATTCATATCATTTATCGCCAAGAAGCTTGGCTTCGTCCCACAAGCCTAAACATGTCGGTCCCAAAATTTTGGGTGGAGTGTACACTTTAAAAAAAAAAAAAACTAACCACACATCCTTAAGTGTTTGGCCAAATCAAACGCATGCAAGTTTTAAAGGTTTGTTTATTTTCAAGTGATTTGTGGTTGTCGGCCATTAAATCATAAACCATCCCGCATGTGAGAACTTTCACCAAATCAAATATAATAGGCTGTCCATTATATTAGTCCACTTGTATTTTAATTAAATCTTTTAAACAACCCATTATATTAATCAACAAAAGCTCGATCAGTTGTAGTTTTAGATCGAAACAGAAAATCAAAAGCTGCAGCAGTATGTAACGAATAGGAAGTAGAAACATAAGTTGAACCAGCTGCGATTAACAGCTGCAGGGCTGTACCTCTTCGGTTGAACAGAAGCAGATAGCAGCAACTAGTTAATCGAGTATTTCACATAGTATTTGTAGGGAGAAATCGAGTGAAATAAGGATCGAATAACAGCAGTAGGATAACAGCAGTTGCAGCCGAAATAACTCAGCAGCATGTGATAGTTTAATCGGGTTTAATTATCAATGGTGAAAGGTGGTGATCTAGGGTGGTTATGGTGATTTAAGATGAAGATAATGATGATGGTATTGAGTTTCGATGGTAAGCAAAGAAAGATATAAATTGGTGCGTGTTCTAATCGCCAAAACTTAAAATGGTGGTGATGATATATGTGATCATATATATGCATATAAAATAAAATGTAATAGTAAGTATGTATATGCAATTGTTTTCTGATTTCGTGATATGAGTCACAAGGTGGGGTAAAGAGTTGGTTTGTGTGGGGTTTATGACAAGAAAAATGAGACAAATGGGTTGATGAAGTTTACTACATTTTAAAAGACACATGAATCGATATCTATATATAATACAATAATAATAACAATAATGATTAATATAATATACTAGTAATAAGAAAATAGTCAACAAAAACGTGTAGGCAAAATTAACAGTCTGGTTGTTGATTAAGACGCGTGTCCATTTGTTGATTAATTCGAAAAGAAACAAAACAAACAAATCAATTAGCAATAATAGTGATTTTAATCATTAATAGAATTAGTAGTTGTGGTGGGTTGATTCGTTTGTGAGGTTGATAGAACACAAAAAGATAGATGATGTTTTTAATTTCAATATCTATGTGCATATTTAACATCTATATAATTAGTTAAAGGTGGTAATCAAATACAGTGATATTTTCAATCAATATTTTAAATTGACGGATACTAATTGAGGACATAAATATATAGTATAATAATAATAATAATAATATTAAATATTTTTAAATTCTTAGCAGTCTCTATTTACAAGTAATCATTCATGAGTCGTCGGGAATAGTCAAATGTTAAATGAATTCATGAAAACAATTCGAAAATTTTCGAGACTCATCATTACAGACTCTGCTTATCATGTCGAAATCATTTAAAGGTTAAGTTTAAATTTGATCGGAAATTTCCGGGTGGTCACAGTACCTACCCGTTAAAGAAATTTCGTCCCGAAATTTGAGTGAGATGGTCATGGCTAACAATAAAAATGTTTTCATGACGAATATGGGTTGATAAATGGAATTTTTTCATCAATGAGTAATATGGATAAACTGATTCGATTAATCGAAACGTATGAATGAAGCTATCACAAAAGATCGAGATGAAGAAATGAAGATTTTCCATATCTTATGACGTAGTCACGATTGAATTTCGGAATTCAAGGGATTTAAAGAAAATCTTCGAAATCTAAGAGATTTGATTCTTCGAAAAATAAGGAGATTATGATCTCTATAATTGAATACGGTGACCTGCCTCGATTACTCTGTCTGATATTTCCATTATAAATTAAACTTCTCTCGTTCCATTACTTTTACCATTCCTATACTCAATTCCCAACTTCAAAAGATTGTGAAAATGCTTAATCCAGTTTCTGATCCTTGTCCTTATCCTGACTATTGCTACAATCATTCTCCTTTTCCAACTTCCACCTGAGGAATCTGTTTTCTTCTACTTCGCCCTTGGGTTGTGGTGTTTTTAATTCTCCCGTGTCTTTATGTTGCGATAAACATTGATATACACGGTTTGTAATTTATGTGTTATTATCGGGCTTTATATTCTCCCTTATATTTCGAAGCTCTATGCTTTTGTTTTCTCTTCCCGACTTCAAGTCAAGCGAATAATGATCCAGAATTTGTAGATATAGAGTTTCGAATGATTATTATGTTTTAAGCAGGAAGGAACGTGATAGCACGATTTGATTTTCAAATTTATTAACATCACGGAAGATAGAACCATCAAGAATACATTTTCTTGATATGTTCAGAAGTTAAGTAGAATGAAAGAGTTATGTAACATGGCACATGATGACATTATGATCTGTGAATCATCACGTCCCATTAGAAACTCAGGATGACTTACTGTAATATAATCACGTTGGCCAAGCGTCATTATATTATACTAATCCATGCTTCAATTCCCAACACTTCTCCACAATTCATTCATAATTTATACTTAGATTTTACAGAAGTTTCCAATATAATGGAATACAGAAAACACGAAGAGGTAGATAATTTCGGACAAGAATATTTATGAAAATATCCTCAGAAATATCGAAGATATTTATGATGATATTTTGGAATTTCTAAGTTCGAAGGTTAATGAAGAAAAATTTTCCGCAAGATTTTAACATGACTTCGAAGCAAGACATTCTCTAAAAATTTCATCGGGTACAGAATTATTTGTATTATTTGAATATAGGGTTTGGTCCTTGTATTTGTCCTTAGTCTCCTTCATGGTTAGCTCAATCCGTTTTTTAGTACCAAATTTTCTATCAAGCATTCCCAATACTCCATTTTTTATCATCAAACTTTTGGCCATGTAGGCCATCTACAATTTTACTGTTTCGTCTGCATTTAATGCAGCCATAACTAAATCGTCGATTATCAATCCGAGGTGGTTTCAGGAGAATTGTGTTTTTAGATGATTAAACGCTGATGGTAATATGGTGTAATATGAAAGGTTCCCCGGTAACAATAGAAGAGCACGCATATATATCAAAGTTATAATAAAGTTGTTTCGAACAAAAAGTTGAAGTTGGCTTGCTGGAGCTGTGACAAAATTGGCTATTTTGAAAAAGAATTGCAAAGTTATTTTAGGTAATAATAACACTAAGGAATCAGCACGGCTACATCTTAAACGTTTACTCAGGTTCCGAGTGTTTTCAGGTGCATAACTATATGCATCAATCTTTTCCTTCCGTAGATGAAGTGCGGTTGGTTCATCCTCTCGATTGAGGTGTTTTCAAGAATCATGAAAGGTTTGGACGCAGATTGTAATCGTCAAGATACAAATGAGGTTTAAGATGAAATCAAGTGGTAAATTTGAAGAATTGTTTAGTTTCATATGTTATAATCAATATTTTAATTCATTTTTATTGTCCAATGTTTGTAGTCCTCATATGATAGTCCACAGTTAGCGGTTCAATAATTCATATATAGTTTAATATGTAATATTCAAATTAATTAATACGTATCGTGACCCGTGTACATGTCTCAGACTCGATCACAACTCAAAGTATATATATTATTGTAGAATCAACCTCAACCCTGTATAGCTAACTCCAGCATTACCGCATATAGAGTGTCTATGGTTATTCCAAATAATATATATATATATATATATATATATATATATATATATATATATATATATATATATATGCGTCGATATGATATGTCAAAACCTTGTATACGTGTCCCGATATTTAAAGTGATTAAAATAAATAACAGGAATTAAATGACGATAAATAAAATTGCGAGAATATAAATTGCGAAAATTAAATTGCGATAAATAAAATGTAATCAGTTAGCTAGGAACAGTTAGCTAGGAACAGTTAGCGTGGATTCTTAATAAAATTCTTTATAATTAATTTGTTTGTTTCTAATAAATTTTATTTTGTCCAATGTTTTCTTCATTATGCCACTTGTTGGATTCTGATAAGTCAAAATCCAAATATGAAATTGAATGAAAATGGTTATTCTGTGGTGAAAGGATTCATATATCTGTGAGTGTGAGTAGGATAGTAAATGACTGTTGAATCAGATTCGGAGAATATATATTGTAACATATTAATGTGAAATCTAAATATTCCTCAGGTACTACCTACCCGTTAAAATATTTTCACCATTAACAGTTTGTACCAAAGAATTTTTAATTACAATCTTTATGAAAACATATATACATATATATTTTCTTCAGATGTAATCACGGATTTAATGAGTCAAAATAATATTAATCTCATTTGATTTACGGTTAAAGCAAGAATATATAATCTCTAAAATATTAGAAATACAAAATCGCCAAGCAGAACGAAGATAATCGATATAGAAAGATAGGTAGAATGATGATTAGGCTAGAGGTACAGAATGAGATGTTGAGGCTTGTGTTTTTGATGGTACAACTGTTGATACTGGAGGTACTGTTGGTGCCAGTGATGCTGCTGGTGCTTGTAATCTTTGCACCATATTCTCTAAAGTCACTACTCGAGCGCGAAGCTCGTTGACTTCTTCTATTACACCAATGTGATTGTCGGTTCGGACGAGCGGATGAATAAGATATAGAATTTGAGATAGTATATAATCGTGACGAGATACTCTGGAAATGAGAGAGAAAATGGTATTACGAACAGGTTCGCCGGTAAGTACTTCAGGTTCTTTGCCAAGAGAGCAATTTGGTTGGTGGAAAAGATCGCCTTCTGCGTATCTCCATTGATTAAGTTGACTACGAACCCATCCCCATTTCATCCAAAATAGATGATGGCTAAGTGGTTGATCCATTCCAGTTACATTGCTTTCGGAGCTCAAGTAGATATCCATATCAGAATAGCTGTCGGAATCCGAGGAATTTGAACTAGTTGCGAGTTCCATCTTGTACGATCAGATAAAGGATTTTTGATATGAAATGATTTTCGGATATCGGATGATATTCTAATTACATAAAATACCTATATATAGTATAGAAGATCCCGTAGATTACGGAGGAACTTTCGGAAACTGTCAGGCAAAGTTTACAGTAACTGATACGCTAGGATATGAATTTATCTATACACTATCTATCAAATAAGTGCAGGAAGTCGTGTCTAGACTTAGGAATGATAAGCAGATAATTTCTAACAAGAAATGATAAGCAAAATTTTGACATGCAGCTAAGGTCGAAGTCCAAACTCACTTAATGCATCCTATCAACTATCAGTGAGATACACTAATGCAGACCTGGTTCGCTAAGACCACCGCTCTGATACCAACTGTAGAGACCCGTCCTAATCCACCTGGACGAAGTCATCAACATCTGGTCCCATCGCGAGGTACTGACCTAAATATGCCATGATTGACTCCAAGTAATATCTTTAAAATGAGCAAATGCACAGCGGAAGATTTCTTTCATACCTGAGAATAAACATGCTTAAAAGTGTCAATCAAAAGGTTGGTGAGTTCATAGGTTTATCATAACAATCATTTCAATATAATAATAGACCACAAGATTTCCGTTTATAAATATATGTACACTCACAAGTGTATAAAAGTATTCTATAAGTTGTAGGCACCCGGTAACAAGCCTTAACGTTCATGTTTTACCCTCTGAAGTACACCAGATCAGGTGTGTTTAAAATAACCTCGAAGTACTAAAGCATCCCATAGTCAGGATGGGGTTTGTCAGGCCCAATAGATCTATCTTTAGGATTCGCGCCTACCGTACATAGACAAGTAGTTTAATGTTACCAAGCTAAGGGTATATTTCTGGTTTAAACCCACGTAGAATTAGTTTTAGTACTTGTGCCTATTTCGTAAAACATTTATAAAAACAGCGCATGTATTCTCAGTCCCAAAAATATATATAAAAGGGAGCAAATGAAACTCACCTATTGTATTTTGTAGTAAAAATACATATGACGTCATTTAACAAATGTAGGGTTGACCTCGGATTCACGAACCTATATCATGTATATATATTAACATATTATAAATCAATTAAGTTTATATATTTTGTTATGTATCAAGATTAATGTTCTTATATATAATTTTATTAATACTTACAATACATTATAATACTTACTTGATATTTAGTTATTGTTATATTAATAATATTAGTTAAAACAAAATTTATGTAATATTTGTATACCTTATGTAAAAAAAATATATTTTTATACATATACATATGTTGTTTTGTAAAATAAATAATTGTATTATTACTAGATTAAGGATAATAATAATAATAATAATAATAATAATAATGATAGTATTAATAGTAATTTTAATAAAATAATATTTTTACTAATAATGATAAAGTAAAAATAATAGTTTACCAAAAATAATTACTTTTTAATAATAATAATATTAATAATAATAATAATAATAATAATAATAATAATAATAATAATAATAATAATAATAATAATAATAATAATAATAATAATAATAACTACCTCTTAGGAGTATCCCTTTAAAAAAATGCCCAAGTCCGGGTTTGAACCCGCGACGTCCCGCTAACCCGATAACCTCCTTAACCATTACTCCATTTGAAATTTCCTAGTAATACCGATCCAAATTGTTTTAACCCACAATTTAGTTTTTCTTTTTAAACAACCCATTTACTTATTCATCATCTTTATCTTTTTACACAACACTAATAATCTCCATGACCATCATCATTCTCGTTCAATTTATCAATATCTAATCGTGGATCATCCCAATTATTCTGGTCCAACATCATGAATAATTCTATGACCCAATTCAAGGATCCATTACATTAATCAATTGGTCCACCCTTGCTATATATAAACACGGCCCAATATAAAAATAGTTCACATCTCATTGTCCAAGTGAGGCCCGTGTTTATATATTTATATTAGGATTCAGTTAAGTAACTCTACCACATTAATCTAGGATTCTTTCTATGGACAAACCCCACTTGATCACCTTGCTTAGTATATTCCTTCTTTATCATGTAAGAAAAAATACATATGCAAGTGGTATGATCCCACTTGGTCGGCCACGTAACCAAGAAGCAAGGAAAATATCAGGCATTCTAGTATCATTATTCTGTTATCCTTCTTTATATCATATTTATTCATATCATTTATTGCCAAGAAGCTTGGCTTCGTCCCACAAGCCTAAACATGTCGGTCCCAAAATTTTGGGTGGAGTGTACACTTTAAAAAAAAAAAAAAAAAAAAAAACTAACCACACATCCTTAAGTGTTTGGCCAAATCAAACGCATGCAAGTTTTAAAGGTTTGTTTATTTTCAAGTGATTTGTGGTTGTCGGCCATTAAATCATAAACCATCCCGCATGTGAGAACTTTCACCAAATCAAATATAATAGGCTGTCCATTATATTAGTCCACTTGTATTTTAATTAAATCTTTTAAACAACCCATTATATTAATCAACAAAAGCTCGATCAGTTGTAGTTTTAGATCAAAACAGAAAATCAAAAGCTGCAGCAGTATGTAACGAATAGGAAGTAGAAACATAAGTTGAACCAGCTGCGATTAACAGCTGCAGGGCTGTACCTCTTCGGTTGAACAGAAGCAGATAGCAGCAACTAGTTAATCGAGTATTTCACGTAGTATTTGTAGGGAGAAATCGAGTGAAATAAGGATCGAATAACAGCAGTAGGATAACAGCAGTTGCAGCCGAAATAACTCAGCAGCATGTGATAGTTTAATCGGGTTTAATTATCAATGGTGAAAGGTGGTGATCTAGGGTGGTTATGGTGATTTAAGATGAAGATAATGATGATGGTATTGAGTTTCGATGGTAAGCAAAGAAAGATATAAATTGGTGCGTGTTCTAATCGCCAAAACTTAAAATGGTGGTGATGATATATGTGATCATATATATGCATATAAAATAAAATGTAATAGTAAGTATGTATATGCAATTGTTTTCTGATTTCGTGATATGAGTCACAAGGTGGGGTAAAGAGTTGGTTTGTGTGGGGTTTATGACAAGAAAAATGAGACAAATGGGTTGATGAAGTTTACTACATTTTAAAAGACACATGAATCGATATCTATATATAATACAATAATAATAACAATAATGATTAATATAATATACTAGTAATAAGAAAATAGTCAACAAAAACGTGTAGGCAAAATTAACAGTCTGGTTGTTGATTAAGACGCGTGTCCATTTGATGATTAATTCGAAAAGAAACAAAACAAACAAATCAATTAGCAATAGTAGTGATTTTAATCATAAATAGAATTAGTAGTTGTGGTGGGTTGATTCGTTTGTGAGGTTGACAGAACACAAAAAGATAGATGATGTTTTTAATTTCAATATCTATGTGCATATTTAACATCTATATAATTAGTTAAAGGTGGTAATCAAATACAGTGATATTTTCAATCAATATTTTAAATTGACGGATACTAATTGAGGACATAAATATATAGTATAATAATAATAATAATAATATTAAATATTTTTAAATTCTTAGCAGTCTCTATTTACAAGTAATCATTCATGAGTCGTCGGGAATAGTCAAATGTTAAATGAATTCATGAAAACAATTCAAAATTTTCGAGACTCATCATTACAGACTCTGCTTATCATGTCGAAATCATTTAAAGGTTAAGTTTAAATTTGATCAGAAATTTCCGGGTCGTCACAGTAATACTGCTATCTTCTCCTCCGCGGATATAATCATAAGTTTCCTGTTGCACTTTTGCGAATGTCTGCGGGACATCTCTTCTTAATCGCCGCACAAGCGTAGGGTGTCGCTGTGGGTTGATAGCATGCAAGAAACCAGAAATTTTCTGATCTTCATTCAACCGCGGAATTTTCTGGCACTCATAAATATACCGCGTAAGTAGCGCACTTAGAGTCTCCTTGTTGCCTTGTTTAATATCGTGACACTCTATATGTGTCTTTTTCTGCGGTAATAAATTTTGAAACTGCAGCAAAAACTTTTCTCGCAGATCCACAAAGCCAACGATACTGCGAGATGGCAAGCTGTGAAACCATTCCCTTGCTGACCCCTGCAAGGCCATAGGAAACACTCTACATGCGACTGGTTCATCCCAGTTGGGAGTGCTTACGACGCCCTCAAAGCGTTGCAGAAAATCCAAGGGATCAGTGAGGCCTGAGTAAACTCCCAACGTCGCCGGCACAATCGGCGGAGAAACAATTGGATAGTCAGAAATGTGGTGGACAAATTTATCTGCAGCAGTGGTAATTTCTGTTGCCTTTTTTGCGCGAATGTCTGTGTTATCCGCACAGAATTTGGTAAGAATATCTTGCAGAAAATTTGGCTGATCGAACTTATGCTGCATTGATTTCGGCGCAATGCTTCTGAAAGCATCCGCTAAAAAATTTTGGGCGTTTTCTCTGCGCGCTGCTTCAGACGCTTCACCTTCCTCCCCATAGCGAGGGAAAGGTGTTGGTGGTCGCTTTCGCTTGATGTATGGATTTTAAAAAAACTCTTCTGCGCTGTCTGAGTCATCAGAAAATTCATCTTCCTGCCTTGTCACTTTCGCCAATCTGGACTTGTGTGCGGAGCACGCGTGGATTTGATCATCCGCGTTATCACTATCGCTGTCATTGTGCTCAAGAACCAACCGATCACTTTGTGATCCTGAACCACTTAATGGCCATAAGTATGTGCGCGGTATGCGAGATTCACAATTATGCTTAGCGTCTCTTTTGGCTTGCTCAATAGCAGTATTAACAATTTTCTCAGTGCGTAAACTGGATTTTCCCGATAAGATTTTCGCTCGCTTTCCTTTAGCGATTGATTCTTTGCGATTTTGCAATAACATTCTGCGTGCGATCATTTTTTCAGCGGCAGCTTCAGGCTGCGAATCGTTAGCATTGTTTGCATTAGATTTTTTAGCATTCGTTTCCTGAACCGATTTTCCCGCAGTATCACTTGCATCTGTTTGCATTGGAAATACGATAACGTTCTGCGAATCGCCAGGCAATGCATCAGCATTCGCAGAGACGCCAGTTTGTTTTGCATTCGACGTCATGATTGTTAAGCAGATTAACAATTTGCGTATTGGAAAAAACACCTGCAAATCATCACAACAAAATCATGATTTGAAATTAAACCGTTGAATTAATTGTTTAATCGGCGTAAAACAAAAAATTTTCAGTTTAATTTGTAAAACGTGTCCCACGGATGGCGCCAATTGATCAATTCTTAATTAATGAAGTTGCTTAATTACGGATTGAGTGCAATAAGATTATAATGGAGGATGGGATGTTCGATGATTATTTTGGGCCCCGATGATCGTTTTTCACTTTAACTATCAAGTGATCAACCACCCCGACCCGGTCTTCGTTATCGATTAGCATGATTCACCTTAACTCAATGTAAGAAGTCCTTGGGCAAAGTCACAAGTGAAATCTACAAAGGCTTAGGCAAATGGCAGAGAATCAACAACCTATAAATGAGAGGCCAAGCTCCCTATTTATAGTATCCGTGATATCCGTGGTCTGCGAGATGCTCGGCTCTCCGCGGAAAGTCAGCGGATCAAACCGCAGTTTGGCATTTCAGCGAATACTTAACCGCAGTATTTATTTTCAGCGAATATGGCATAACTGTGCCTTATAATCTGCGTAGTTCTGTCCCTAGCTTTTTAGAAAATAAAATATACATATACAATGCTATGTATATGATCACTATTGTCTAGGGGTGAAGTTGGAAATTGTTTTTACTTACTGTGTGTTGTTGAGACAACAAAATGTTCATAAATAAAGTGTTTCAACTTTTGGTACAATGTCATTATCATATGTATATAGTGAACATATGACTAAATGATGAAGAATGAGGCTTAAAAGTGATGGAAAAGCCCACTTTATGCAGACTTATATTAAGGCCTAGAATGCAGTTGGTTTTATAAAAATAACGTTGTTTTAATTAATACCCATTTTGTTGTGCGAAATGAAACAACGGATATAATTGAAAGTTTACAAGAATTTGTGCGACAATTGTTATTCAAGAGCGGTGTGAAAATACCAGGCTCAAAATTGCATAAGTGATGGTAAAGCCCACTAAATTCAACAATAAATAAAATGAGTATGCGAAAAGATTAGTATTTATGATTTTCCCAAGATATTTAAATGCTTGGATGCTTCGCATAAAATGCAAATTTGCCTAAGGATTGTTTCGGCGGACTTAGAAGATTCATAATGTGTGAATACACGTGCATACAGGTTGTTTCGCATAAAGTAGTTGTTTATTATGTGCACAATAATAAACAGTGAAAATGCAAAGGACAATGCTAGTGATTATGAATATTGAAAAGTACTTAAAGCGCTATAAAAATAAAAAGTTGCAACTAATATAAACATTTTCCATTCATGAAACCGCATACGGCAGCGGTCATGTGTTACAAAAATACACGCAATCATAATTGCGGATTCACTATGCGTTTACAATTAAAGATCCATAATGTCCTTAATGGTAATATTCTCCTGTTGGCTAAGTGCGGCAAGAGCTGGAATATCAATACTCTCTATGCCTTAGCTAGTTTCGCTATAAATCTTCTCTGCAACCTCCATATCGCATACTTCCTTGTCTATGACCTCTGGATATGGTGGACCAATACCATAAGCATCTGAGATTGTTGACAGAAACTCGCAGCATTCGCGGAGCTTCACCGCGTTAAGGTACGCTTGAAATTTCTGCGAAACTGGTTTGGAATCCATGATCTTATGGCTAAGGTCGGGGAGATATGCGACAAGTTGTTTAAACTTATCATCTATAGTTGGAAACTGCTGTTGAGACTCAAGTGCAGTAGTGAGCATAGTCACTTGTGCTTCGGCTGATTGAAGTGCAGTTTGAGACGCTCCAAGTTCTTTTTTAAGTTTGGCGTTTTCTTTTTCCAAACGTGCAATCTTGTTGTCGGCCTGTAATGGTGTATCCTATCGTATACACGCATAAAAAGGCATAATGGTTGCATAAAAGTAGCATCAGGAAGGCTGGAAACAACAGTTTTGTGGAGTTAACCGTCCAGCGTTCTCCGCTGTATAGGCCGCTCCATCATGCGTAAGCCCTGAAGGCCGCCTAGCACATAAGCCCTGGCCGGAGAGCGCCGCATTTAGCATAAATTTCAGAGCACATGTAACAGAACGTATCATCATTTGACATGTGTCCCCAAACAAATCTGGTAGATCTGACACTATAAATAGACCCCTTGGGTCGTCATTTTACACAAGTTCAGATATTCTGACAACTTTGAGAGCTGAGACTTCACTTCTCTTTCTCTCTCTACTTTCTCTCACTAGAAGTCATCCGGCTAGCACTCTTATGCTCTACGGACGACAGATTGATTAAGCCACCCCACAAGTTTCTACACTTGTGAACCGGGTCTGCAGGGATTATTTCCCGAGGGTAAAAATCAATCGGCAACACTCCGCCCTCCTAAAGCTAGATCACTTCTAGTCTCTTGTTGACATACTAAGCCTTACCTCATAAGAAAATAGGTGTTAACAGCCTGCTTTAATGTTTTTTCTTGGGCTATAAGTTCTTGGACTAATTTATCCCTACGAGGGACGTCATCCATAAGAAAGCACACTGCCACATATAGATTCTGCACTCTAGCACTTTCCATGGTTTCATCATCAAATTTTTCAAACTCCTCGCGGACATCTGCGGGAATTGCAGATCCAAGCTTATATAATTGGTCCGCGGCTGTTTCGCGATCGATATTCACGTGTTCATGAAGATGGTCGAATTTAACTGACATAATTGGGCTTGCGGGAGTAAACCCTTTATCAAAAATATTGTGCGGAATATCCTGAGAAATATTAAACTGTGGACCTTCTTGCGAACTTTTTGTGAGATCGATGGGTTCTGCATAAAAAATTATTATATTTAGTAAATGCAGTATGAATGCATAATAAATGCAGTACGAATGTAGTATTTTTTATAAAGAGATTGTAACAAATATTTTGTATACCTTCCTCTTCGGAATCATCTTGAACAATGCATTTTGAGCGTTTCTTTTCTGAAGCAGCAAGATTAATTGTAGAACTTTTGCATTTCAACTTTTCATGAATTTCCGCAATCGTGTTCTCATTAATCAGTGGATCTTCAATGTCAGTAATTTTGTCATCCTCTAATGAACGACGATAAGAAGTGTATCCTGTGATATTCTTCTGACGCATGAGCTTGGCGAGAGAAATCTCTGCGAAAATAATGGTAAATGTTAACAGTTGTCTATATATGAAAAAACGCATTAACAAAAGGAAAATAGACAAGTATATACCTTCATCATCTGCATCCTTGAAGATGCCAATTTGGTTTACCCATGGCCAGTGCGTAGAAATTCTGCCTACGTGTAAAGGCACAATTCCATAAGGGCGAATTTGGAGACGCGTATTGGTGATTTATTGAAAGGTTTCTGTTTTGTATTCATCGAAGGTAACGCGGTCTTTGCTGTATTTGGAACACGCAGTTACCCAGGTGTTGATCTTCTTGTATCTGCGGAGAGCCGTGCTTTTTATGAAGAAAAACGATTGTTGCCAATTGCCAACATTCTCTTTTGGTGTATCCATAACACCATTACGGCACTTGAAGATAAACCAGCTGGCATCGTGCGTTAAGATGGTAGAAAATTTGCGGAATATATCCAGAGAAGCTGGCCTATTGATGGCATTACAATACATTTCAAATAATATAAGTTTCGCTACAGCATTGGGATGCAGTTGGCCAGGACCAACCGCGTAAAACTGACACGCGGTTAAAAAGAAGTCAGTAAAATGAAGCCTTAGATTGCCTAAGAACAGTGAGGTTTCATATATGGTAATGTAATCCTTTGGGGGATTGTCAGCAGTAACACCTGGTGCAGGTGCAATAGGTAAGAATTGATCAAGCATCGGATAGTTAAGCTTGATCTGTTCGAGTAACTCTTCGGTAATAAGTGAATTATAATCAGTCACTAAAGGACTTGCGGTTGCTGGAGAACGTGATGTAGACATAATGGAAAGTAATTAGGTGATGTGGCTGGATATGAAAAAGGAAAGCGCAGTAAAGATAAGTGAATGCGATGCAAATTGTGAACGCACTTTTTAGAGAGAGAAATTAGTAGGAAAATGTGAAAATGGAAATATGCGGCTATGTTCTCTATTTATACTCATAAGGCTGTAATATTGCCGTTTGAAAATAATCATGATGATCCAACGGTTATTAAAATGCGAAGGAATTGTAACGGCTAGAAATATAGCCGTTAGATGTAAAAATGTAATGCAGGTGTACACTCTGGGTGATATGCGAATCTGCGTAACATATGTGACTGGTTTTTAGGAACCGTACAAACTACAATTTTTTAGAGTTTATTTTCTTACATTTTCTGCGAAATTGTAACACAATAAACTGGGGGAACTTGATCATATACATACATATGTATATGTATATTTTTAATGCGGAAAGGCATTTAAAGGCAAAAGCACAAGATACTGAAATCGCGGGTAAAGACTAAATGAATGCGGTAGAATTACGCAGAATATTAAAGAGTGCGAAGGGTTCTCGCAGTGTTTGTGCGAAATTCCTAAGTGCCCGCACATCTTACTTCCTCGTAACTCCTGAGCCTATAAATAGGGAGCTTGACCTCTCATTTTAGGTTGTTGATTCTGGAAGAATTGCTCTAGCCATATTGATCTCTCTCGTGACTTTGCCCGAGACTTGATCATTGTTTGGTTAAGGTAATTCACGAAGACCGGGACATGGTTGTTGATCGTTTAGCACTTAACGAAATATGACAATAAGGTCCCAAAATCATAATCGACATCCATTTTACCCCCTCATTGCACTCAATCCTTCATTAACCTTACTAGGATAATCTAGGATTGATCACCATCATTACGCCTTTTATGCGTGTATACGATAGGATACACCATTAAGTCCCCCCAGTTTAATGACTTAAGCATTTTGAAAAATGATTAAGTTATTAAAATTTTAATAACGCACGCCAAACCAGCCTGTTCATTACCCACTTGCATCGAGGAAAACACTACAGGCATTAAATGATAGGCGAAATTTACTGACATTGTGATGATTGCTTTTTGCATGGCCACAATACCCCACACGCCTCTAGCTGTAAAAAGACATTTCGATGTACTCGCTTTTTAATCATGTCCTTACACGTGTGTGGTTGAAATTAAAACCCCCAAATTCACCACCTGATCACAGCTGTTATATCTTTTTGCTTTTTAACCACCATAAACCCTAACCGATCATTTACTTTCACAACTTCCTTCTACAGTATTCATCTTCTTCCATCAACACCTTCTTTACTTCCTGTTTCATTAGAACATTAATGGCAGCCATAAAGGATGTTTCAGCTATTCATAGCAGAGTAAATGAGAAATATTTGGGCGAGCTACTGCAACATTTTCCTAGATTAGCTGGTGTTGAACCAATGATTCCTGCAATTAATGCCAGAGCCTGCTCGCCGACCCCTGGCAAGGTTGCTATTTATGGCCATTTAATTTTCAATTTTTTCTTGCGACTGCCATTTACACCATTCTTCTTAGAAGTTTGCAAATTTTACGGTGTTGCTGTTGGTCAATTCGAACCAGCATCAATTCGAAAATTCTGATTTTTGAAATGTATTGTCGCTCAAGGAATATAGAGCCATCTGTTCGGATATTTTGTCAGTTGGTACGTATAGCACGCCATGAAAAAGGTTGGTTCACATTCAATAAAGTTCTTGGATTTCTGAAACCTGCATTTGATCATCCCGGCGATAACTGGTATGCTTCATTTATCTTTATTAATGAAGATGCAATTGATGACCAATACTCAGCTACTCGAGTGTGGCGCAAATACTTGCATACCTTATCAGTTACCTTTCCAAAACTTGTTACCAAGGAAAACATTTTGTTTAAGAAAATTAAAGCTGAACAAATCAATGACATTAAATATGGGGAACACATGCTTTCACTGACATTCGTAAGTCAAGATTGGGATATCACACAAGGTTATGCCTGTATTCTTGCTGGGAGGAAGAGTAAGTGTTTATTTTTGCTACATATGCTTAATAAGATGCTCTTCTTCATCTATCCAATTAACCACTGTGACTTTTAAACTTTCAGAAATTACTCCGCTTACCGCCATGCGGTCATCATCTTATTCACAGCTTACCTTTACTACTCAGAAAATTATTGATGATACCCCCAAAACAGATGAAGTGAGGGAGGAGGAAGATGAAGAAGAAGAAGACATATGTATGAATCGAGTTGCCTCTAGAGAACGTCGTGCCTCGGGTAATGAAAATAATAACACTGAATTATGTAAAATACCATACCAAAACCTGTATTTGTTTTCTTGTATGCCCAGTACTGGTGGATTTTATAATCCAAACTCTTCCTTATATTTTATGCCACCCTTGAAATGTTGTGCATATTGGAACTCTTTTATAAGTAACAATTTCCCTTTATCTCCAACAGCTAGTGCATCACACCAAGATACTACATTAGTGACTCTTCCGCCTTCCGCCAAGAGGAGAAGAACTGGTCAAATTCCTCCGTCATCCGCTCAACAAGGAGCTGGCCCTAGTTCTTCTCAACAAGAAATTACGCTTCCCAATCTTGACACAAATATGCTTTCCTCCCTTTTAAAAGGACCACCACACTCTTATGATGATTTCATGACTTTTTTGAATGCCATGGTGTGTCCTTCACTAGCCTAATTTTTTAGCAGCCTATCTGATGCAGATGCTAAGAAGGTTAAAGCACAAAGTATCATTCTGAACATTGCTTCTGGGTTAAATGACCTTCAACGCCTATCTGAGTTGCAAAACAATGAAGTCACCACAAATAAGGAGCTATCTGCTGAAAAGGAGAAAGTAGCCAGGACTGAACAAATAGCTACGTCCTTAAAGAGGGAATATGAGATGATGAAGAGGCTTTATGATAATAGCAACAATCAGAGGGCGGAGTATAAGGAGCAAGTCAAAGAACTATCCTCCAGAGAAAAGCGGTACTTGAGTAAAATTGATGAACTAGTAAAGGAGAATGAAAAAATACTTGAGCAGAA
This sequence comes from Rutidosis leptorrhynchoides, assembly GCF_046630445.1. Taxonomy (NCBI): domain Eukaryota; kingdom Viridiplantae; phylum Streptophyta; class Magnoliopsida; order Asterales; family Asteraceae; genus Rutidosis; species Rutidosis leptorrhynchoides. Next base: position 211,262,519 of record NC_092340.1, read on the forward strand.
TAACGCTTTGAAAGAGCAGCTTAAAGCTAAAGAGGAGAATGAAAGACGTATGATTGCTGGAATTCCTGCCCTTGTAGAGCGTATCTTTAATTGTCAAGCTCTGTCTCACAGAATACGGGAGTTTGTCTGCCTTGCGAAGTCTGTTGAACGACTAAATTTTTTCAATTTTATGAAAAGAAAACTGCCAGAATTGCCAAGTCCAATGCCTGTTGTTAGTGCATCGAAGATTAATGAGAATGCCATGATAGAAGCTGATGCTGCTGGTGCACTGATAGAAAATATGAAGTTTACTATTCTTGAAAATCTTTGTAAAAAACCAAATGTAACGATAGACAATGTACTTAATTATACCCCTCAAGATGAATGAAATTCTATGTTTATATACATACGCTTTGCACAACAATTAATTTTGCACTTGATTGTAATTATTAGAAAGATGTTGTAAGTTAATAAGATTTTTGTAGTGAACAATGCACAAGATATGGAGATTGTACTTTGCAATCATTATGCTTGTAAATATTGAAATCATATTCTCCGTTATACGCTTTCCGTCATGAAACTCATGAGGAAAAGTTATGAATTATTTTCGCCTTTAAATATTTTGCTGGACACCATGGTCCGTTTTCCGTTTTGCTCTGCATTTTGTGTATATAAGTTGTGTCATGACATTTTTTGTAGATTCGTTTCATCGCTTCGATGCTTTAGTGAGTTCTACATGTCTCACTATCGATACAACCATTTTGAGTATGATTGTACTTCTACCACCGAAAGGCTTTCTTTCTTTCTGCGGGTAGGGATGACACACAGCTATGTGACAGCTGGGCTAAAAAATCCTTGGCCGGATAAAATTTATGAAAAATATTGCCATAAGAATAATTGCTATTATTCGTATTCTTAAAGAAATTTTTACATTTATGACTATATCTCATGCATTTGACAGTTGATCAAGCTGTCCATGCATATAGTGCTACGCATAAAATTTCTTTAAATTCATTGCATTCCAAGCTCTTTCATATTGCTCGCCGGAAGGCACAGCAAGCATGTATGATCCATTCTGATTTACTTTTGTGACCTTATAAGGTCCTTCCCATTTTGGGGCTAGCTTTCCAAATTTGATTTACCTGCTTGCCTCATTATCACGTAGTACTAAATCACCTACTTCAAACTGCACATGCTGCACTTTCTTGTTGTAATATTTTGCCATTTTATGCTTGTGATCTGCGTGCCGGATGGCGGCCATCAACCTTCTTTCCTCCAACAAGTTGAGATTTTCCCTTAATGCTTCAAAATTAGCCTCAACATCAAATGCCATAAAGTGTTGCGTTGGCACACATATTTCAGCCGGTATCACTGCCTCTGTTCCATACACTAGACTGAAAGGTGTTTCCCCCGTGCTCCGCTTTGGCGTCGTCCGGTGTGCCCACAACACATTTGGCAGCTCATCCACCCATCCAGTTTGACTCAGATCCAACCATGCCTTAATGCCAGCAACGATTTCCTTGTTGGTAACCTCCACTTGTCCGTTCGCTTGAGGATGAGCAACATATGTAAAGTTTTGCTTTATGCCCAGCTCTTCACACCAACTTCGAAATGGATTTTCTGCAAATTGCTTGCCGTTATCGCTGACTATTTCATTTGGCACCCCATAACGGCATACAATATCATGCCAGACAAATTTCTTGACATTTTCTCCTGTGATTTTTGCTAAAGCCTTTGCTTCAACCCATTTCGTGAAAAAATTGATTGCTACCACCAAGAACTTAGCATTACCAGTGCTTCTATTGAATGGCCCCACAATATCAATAGCCCACTTGCAGAACGGCCAAGCGGATGACACCGGTATCAAGTCATACTTTGGAAGACGCTGAATTGTACCATGCCTCTGACAATTCTCACATGTTTTTATGATTTCTGCGACATCTCGATAAAGGGAAGGCCAAAAATACCCTTGTCGCATGATCCGTGATGCCACAGTACGGAAACCGGAGTGTTGAGAACAAACTCCTTCATGCATTTCTTTGACCACCTTTAATGCTTCATCATCGGTTAAACACCTTACCAACGGACCATTGTATGATTTTCGATAAAGGACACCATTAACAATTTCATACATTGGTGCGGTCACTTTCATTCTTCTTGCTTCCGCCTTATCAACAGGTAACCATCCGTCATGCAAATATCTCAAATATGGAGTCATCCAAGTTTCCTTAGCTCCTTCAACTATTGCAATAATTGGTTTTCCATGTATTGATTTCTCCTTAAGCTCTTTATGTGACGATCCGGGAATTTCCGACTAAATTTAAACTTAATCTTTATCTGATTTCGACACGATAGGCAAAGTCTGTGATATTAAGTCTCAAAAAATTTGGAATTTATATTCATGAAAGCAATCACCCTTTGACCGTGTTCGATGATTCACGAACTATTACATATAGATAAATAAATACATGTATATATTTAAATATATAAATATATATAATACTTTGAAAAAAATAGTTGATTTAATATATGATTTAAATTATAAAATAATATAAGAGATAATAAAATTTATCATATAAAATAAATCTATATATATATACATAAAAAGTATATTAAATAAATTTTGTGATTTCGAAGTTATTTAGTAAACAACGGTAACGCTCAATTGTAATCTGATTGATAGTAAACGAGTTAAAAAGGAACTTATTTGATTTTAAAATAAACAATGATACGAAAATGTGTAATATAAATTTTAGGCTTATTAAAATTATATTTAGGAACTATTTGTTGAATTTTAAAACTTTTTATATTTTACTTAGGGTTGGGAGTGAATAATTAATGTAATTTTTATTTAATAGTTAATGATCGAATTTTATACCATAATGACTAAAATAAGTAAATATAGCTAATTTAAAAATATTGGATTTTTCTGAACACTTTTATCTGCTACTGATTAACAACAGACCATGATATACTTTCCGTCATAATTTCCGTCATAAAACTGTCCTTAACTAATTAATAATAGGTGAGGCAGTTTTACTATTACACTTTAATAAATCGTTTCATTGCACCCGTGTTTCATTGATTGTTGAAAAGTAATAATATATTATTATATTTATTTATCACTGTTCCTGAATGATTAATTAAGTTCACTGTTAGTTTTGGTTGTCCCCCACTATATTATATATCTACGAATTATATGCTATATACATGGATGGAATTGAATGATACTTATCACCACATATCACTTTGGTTGCCATACTTTCTCGATCATTCACCCTCACAACCATACACTATCTGTAGTGACCCGAACTTTTCCATGTTTATATATATTAATTGAGATTGATATTTACATGATTAAATGTTTCCAACATATTAAGCAATCAAACTTGTTAAGACTTGATTAATTGAAATATGTTTCATATAGACAATTGACCACCCAAGTTGACCGGTGATTCACGAACGTTAAAACTTGTAAAAACTATATGATGACATATATATGGATATATATATATATATAGTTAACATGATACTATGATAAGTAAACATATCATTAAGTATATTAACAATGAACTACATATGTAAAAACAAGACTACTAACTTAATAATTTTTAAACGAGACATATATGTAACGATTATCGTTGTAAAGACATTTAATGTATATATATATCATATTAAGAGATATTCATACATGATAATATCATGATAATATCATGATAATATAATAATTTAAAATCTCATTTGATATTATAAACATTGGGTTAACAACATTTAACAAGATCGTTAACCTAAAGGTTTCAAAACAACACTTACATGTAACGACTAACGATGACTTAACGACTCAGTTAAAATGTATATACATGTAGTGTTTTAATATGTATTTATACACTTTTGAAAGACTTCAATACACTTATCAAAATACTTCTACTTAACAAAAATGCTTACAATTACATCCTCGTTCAGTTTCATCAACAATTCTACTCGTATGCACCCGTATTCGTACTCGTACAATACACAGCTTTTAGATGTATGTACTATTGGTATATACACTCCAATGATCAGCTCTTAGTAGCCCATGTGAGTCACCTAACACATGTGGGAACCATCATTTGGAAACTAGCATGAAATATCTCATAAAATTACAAAAATATGAGTAATCATTCATGACTTATTTACATGAAAACAAAATTACATATCCTTTATATCTAATCCATACACCAACGACCAAAAACACCTACAAACACTTTCATTCTTCAATTTTCTTCATCTAATTGATCTCTCTCAAGTTCTATCTTCAAGTTCTAAGTGTTCTTCATAAATTCTACAAGTTCTAGTTACATAAAATCAAGAATACTTTCAAGTTTGCTAGCTCACTTCCAATCTTGTAAGGTGATCATCCAACCTCAAGAAATCTTTGTTTCTTACAGTAGGTTATCATTCTAATACAAGGTAATAATCATATTCAAACTTTGGTTCAATTTCTATAACAATAACAATCTTATTTCAAGTGATGATCTTACTTGAACTTGTTTTCGTGTCATGATTCTGCTTCAAGAACTTCAAGCCATCCAAGGATCCGTTGAAGCTAGATCCATTTTTCTCTTTTCCAGTAGGTTTATCCAAGGAAATTAAGGTAGTAATGATGTTCATAACATCATTCGATTCATACATATAAAGCTATCTTATTCGAAGGTTTAAACTTGTTATCACTAGAACATAGTTTAGTTAATTCTAAACTTGTTCGCAAACAAAAGTTAATCCTTCTAACTTGACTTTTAAAATCAACTAAACACATGTTCTATATCTATATGATATGCCAAATTAATGATTTAAAACCTGGAAACACGAAAAACACCGTAAAACCGGATTTACACCGTCGTAGTAACACCGCGGGCTGTTTTGGGTTAGTTAATTAAAAACTATGATAAACTTTGATTTAAAAGTTATTATTCTGAGAAAATAATTTTTATTATGAACATGAAACTATATCCAAAAATTATGGTTAAACTCAAAGTGGAAGTATGTTTTCTAAAATGGTCATCTAGACGTCGTTCTTTCGACTGAAATGACTACCTTTACAAAAACGACTTGTAACTTATTTTTCCGACTATAAAAATATACTTTTTCTATTTAGATTCATAAAATAGAGTTCAATATGAAACCATAGCAATTTGATTCACTCAAAACGGATTTAAAATGAAGAAGTTATGGGTAAAACAAGATTGGATAATTTTTCTCATTTTAGCTACGTGAAAATTGGTAACAAATCTATTCCAGCCATAACTTAATCAACTTGTATTGTATATTATGTAATCTTGAGATACCATAGACACGTATACAATGTTTCGACCTATCATGTCGACACATCTATATATATTTCGGAACAACCATAGACACTCTATATGTGAATGTTGGAGTTAGCTATACAGGGTTGAGGTTGATTCCAAAATATATATAGTTTGAGTTGTGATCAATACTGAGATGCGTATACACTGGGTCGTGGATTGATTCAAGATAATATTTATCGATTTATTTCTGTACATCTAACTGTGGACAACTAGTTGTAGGTTACTAACGAGGACAGCTGACTTAATAAACTTAAAACATCAAAATATATTAAAAGTGTTGTAAATATATTTTGAACATACTTTGATATATATGTATATATTGTTATAGGTTCGTGAATCAACCAGTGGCCAAGTCTTACTTCCCGACGAAGTAAAAATCTGTGAAAGTGAGTTTATTTGCCTTTTTACCCTTTATATTTTTGGGCTGAGAATACATGCGCAATTTTTATAAATGTTTTACGAAATAGACACAAGTAATCGAAACTACATTATATGGTTGAATAATCGAAGCTGAATATGCCCCTTTTTGCTTGGTAGCCTAAGAATTAGGGAACATCACTAATTTTGAGAATTAGTGCACGCCTAATTGACGCGAATCCTAAAGATAGATCTATTGGGCCTAACAAACCCCATCCAAAGTACCGGATGCTTTAGTACTTCGAAATTTATATCATATCCGAAGGGTGTCCCGGAATGATGGGGATATTCTTATATATGAATCTTGTTAATGTCGGTTACCAGGTGTTCACCATATGAATGATTTTTATCTCTATGTATGGGATGTGTATTGAAATATGAAATCTTGTGGTCTATTATTATGATTTGATATATATAGGTTAAACCTATAACTCACCAACATTTTTGTTGACGTTTTAAGCATGTTTATTCTCAGGTGATTATTAAGAGCTTCCGCTGTCGCATACTTAAATAAGAACGAGATTTGGAGTCGATGCTTGTTTGATATTGTATAAAAACTGCATTCAAGAAACTTATTTTGTTGTAACATATTTGTATTGTAAACCATTATGTAATGGTTGTGTGTAAACAGGATATTTTAGATTATCATTATTTGATAATTTACGTAAAGCTTTTTAAACCTTTATTGATGAAATAAAGGTTATGGTTTGTTTTAAAATGAATGCAGTCTTTGAAAAACGTCTCATATAGAGGTCAAAACCTCGCAACGAAATCAATTAATATGGAACGTTTTTAATCAATAAGAACGGGACATTTCAATTGGTATCAGAGCCACTCATGTGCCGGTGGGGGTGGTGGGGCAAACCTCATCGAGGACAATGAGTCCCTAAGGGGGGGTGAATGTAACACCCTAGGCAAATCCCATATCGCCCACAGACATGAGTGATCATGGGATTATAAGGTAATACCCACGCTTAAATGACACAACGCGTTTTGGGACCACAGGCAGAGCAGATGTGTGAGTACGCTACAGTTAAGCGTGCTCGGGTGAGAGTACTACCAGGATGGGTGATCTCCTGGGAAAGTGCTTCTCGTGTGTGGTCGCCAAGAAAAAGCCGTGCGCCTGCGGGCAAAGCGGACAATATTGTGGTCATGTTAAGATGGGGTGTTACAGAATGGTATCAGAGCGTTGGTCTTAGAGAACCAGAATTTTGCATTAGTGTGTCTTATCGAGTTTGTTAGGATGCATTAGTGAGTCTGGACTTCGACCGTGTTTACTTGAAAAATGATTGCTTAACAAATTTTGTTTGAAACTATATATTTTTAACATGTGAATATTATGTGATATATTAATCTCTTAACGCGTTTGATATTATGTGATAGATGTCTACCTCTAGAACAAGTCCCATTGACTCACCTAATAATAATGAAGAGTCAAATGTAAATTGGAATGATTCGTGGACTGATTCACAAGTTCCCGAAGAGGAACCGGAAGAAGAGTCGGAACCGGAAGAAGAGTCGGAACCGGAAGAAGAATCGGAACCGGATGAAGAAATAGAACCGGTGGGGGAAATAATAAAACGGTTAAGTAAAAGAAAATCTTCAACCAACCGACCAAGGTTAATTATGGTCAATGGTGTTTCCATCAAGGAAGCAAAATATTGGGAGGATTACCAATTCTCCGATGAATCGGATTCCGACGAGAATTTCGATGACGTTATAGAAATTACCCCAACTGAATTTAAAAAGGCAAAAGAAAATAATAAGGGAAAGGACATAAAAATAGAGAAATCTAATTCCAACCCCGATGAACTTTATATGTATCGTCAACCCCCGAAGTCCTTAAGTTGTAACAATGACCCGGGAACCTCTAAACCACCAGGTTTTTCTAAACCAATGTGGAAAACGACGGCTCGTATTAGGGGAACATCATATATCCCTAGAAACTTGGCAAAACGAACCAAAACCGAAGAAGAAGAAACAAGCGAGTCGGAATAAGATAAGTGTATTCGTGTGGTGTAATATATGTAATATAGTATGCTTATGCTTTATGATATATGTAAAAATTGCTTGTATTAATAAGTATTTTTTTTATGAATCTAACTCTTGTCTATTTTACATTATAAAAACACAAAATTAATAGACAATCCAATATTTTAAGAGACCTACCCGGAGACATGATTGATGAAATCTTGTCTAGAGTCGGTCAGAATTCTTCGACACAACTATTTAAGGCGAGATCAGTTTGTAAGACATTCGAAGAACGTTCCAAGAATGCCTTGGTTTATAAAAGGCTTTCGTTCGAAAGATGGGGGATATCACATTGGGAAATTCATAAGTTACGATGTGTTTACTTTGATGCATATATTGCGGGGAACCCAAATGCTATTTTACGCAATGGGTTAAGAAATTATTTTGACTCAATATATCCGAATATTGGACTTCGTGATTTAGAAAAAGCAGCTAACATGCAACATAAAGAAGCATGTTATGCTTACGGATTAGTAATGTTCGCTTCTCACCAAAGTGAGAATAAGAACATCGGGCTACAACTATTAAACAAAACGTTCCCACAAGTGACGGAGTCGGTAATTGGGGTAAGAAATGAGGTTTTTAGATTGTTACGGGACTGTTGGACATTACGTAACCCTCGTCCCTTTGACGACGTTACAACACGCTGTCTTATCAACGGCCATAACGGTTATGTTCCACAAGACCAAGGATGGGAAGTAATCCTAGTAAAACCAGAATGCATGACTTGTTTCTGGACCTATGAATTACGTGTCTGTATTGCCTTTGCTGAACGACTTGTGTACTAGCTAGAATTATCTTCACAACCATCTTGTATCAAATTTATTGTGTGCTATATTTCATACTATATGTAAAATAAGCGGTATTGTAAGTTTGTAAAATATTGTGTAAAAGTTTGAACGCGAAATATTATTATAATCAGTTTTTCATATAGAATGGTAGTAGTTGAATTGTATATTAGCTACTAAGTATGAACTTAACGGGTAGGTACTACCCGAATTTAAACTTATAAAACGCTAATATGAAGAAAAAGCTTTTATAAATGAGTTCATATTATGCTACGAAATACTATTAACTACTCTTAATATTCTGTATGATTAACTTGTTCCATTTGACTATTTTGAAGGAAATGGCACCGACTACTCGACATACCGTGAATATGAATGAAGAGGAATTCCGTACTTTTCTAGCTTCAAACATAGCCGCAGTACAGGCTGCGCTACAAACCAACAATAATGTTGGATCTAGCAGTACAGGAAATCATGTAGGATGTACCTACAAAGAATTCACTGCCTGCAAACCTTTGGAATTTGATGAAACCGAAGGACCGATCTGTAGTGACCCGAACTTTTCCATGTTTATATATATTAATTGAGATTGATATTTACATGATTAAATGTTTCCAACATGTTAAGCAATCAAACTTGTTAAGACTTGATTAATTGAAATATGTTTCATATAGACAATTGACCACCCAAGTTGACCGGCGATTCACGAACGTTAAAACTTGTAAAAACGACATGACGATATATATATGGATATACATATGGTTAACATGAGATTATGATAAGTAAGTATCTCCATAAGTATATTAACAATGAGTTATATACATATAAACAAGACTACTAACTTAAGGATTTCGAAACGAGACATATATGTAACGATTATAGTTGTAACGACATTTAAATGTATATATATCATATTAAGATATATTAATATATCATAATATCATGATAATATAATAATTTAACATCTCATTAGATATAATAAACAAGGGGTTAACAACATTAATTGAGATCGTTAACTTAAAGGTTTCAAAACAACACTTACATGTAACGACTAACGATGACTTAACGACTCAGTTAAAATGTATATACATGTAGTGTATTTAGATGTATTAAAATACTTTTGGAAGACTTCAAGACATATATCAAAACACTCATACTTAACGAAAATGGTTACAGTTACTTTCCCATTCTTTTCTTTCATCAAGAATTCTAGTCGTATTCTTACCCGTATTATACACAGCTTCAAAACGTACTTACTATGGGTATATACCAATAGGAACTAGCATGGGATTCCACTCTTGATTATGTCATGTATGACTAATCAATTTTAACTTCTACCATGAGCTAGTCAACTAACTAGAACTCCTTTTAACCCCACTCACCACTCACCAATTACAACTCATCATTCACTCCATTTCACTTCCAATTCTCTTTCTAATTCTCTCTCAACACACACACACACACACTATTATGAACGTATTTTTCCAGTAGTTAATCATCATCTTCATCAAAAATCACTTCAAGAATCAAGCTATAATCATCATAGGAAGAACACTTCAAAAATCCCTTCAAGTTTACTAATTTACTTCCAAGCTTTCTAATCCATTCCAAGTAATCATCTAAGATCAAGAAACCTTTGTTATATACAGTAGGTTATCTTTCTGATTCAAGGTAATATTCATATTCAAACTTTGATTCAATTTCTATAACTATAAACTATCTTAATTCGAGTAAAAATCTTACTTGAACTTGTTTTTGTGTCATGATCCTACTTCAAGAACTTTCAAGCCATCCAAGATCCTTTGAAGCTAGATCATTTCTTGTCACTTCCAGTAGGTTTACCTACTAAAATTGAGGTAGTAATGATGTTCGTAACATCATTCGATTCATATATATAAAACTATCTTATTCGAAGGTTTAAACTCGTAATCACTAGAACATAGTTTAGTTAATTCTAAACTTGTTCGCAAACAAAAGTTAATCCTTCTAACTTGACTTTTAAAATTAACTAAACACATGTTCTATATCTATATGATATGCTAACTTAATGATTTAAAACCTGGAAACACGAAAAACACCGTAAAACCGGATTTACGCCGTCGTAGTAACACCGCGGGCTGTTTTGGGTTAGTTAATTAAAAACTATGATAAACTTTGATTTAAAAGTTGTTATTCTGAGAAAATGATTTTTATTATGAACATGAAACTATATCCAAAAATTATGGTTAAACTCAAAGTGGAAGTATGTTTTCTAAAATGGTCATCTAGACGTCGTTCTTTCGACTGAAATGACTACCTTTACAAAAAGGACTTGTAACTTATTTTTCCGACTATAAAACTATACTTTTTCTGTTTAGATTCATAAAATAGAGTTCAATATGAAACCATAGCAATTTGATTCACTCAAAACGGATTTAAAATGAAGAAGTTATGGGTAAAACAAGATTAGATAATTTTTCTCATTTTAGCTAAGTGAAAATTGGTAACAAATCTATTCCAACCATAACTTAATCAACTTGTATTGTATATTATGTAATCTTGAGATACTATAGACACGTATACAATGTTTCGACCTATCATGTCGACACATCTATATATATTTTGGAACAACCATAGACACTCTATATGTGAATGTTGGAGTTAGCTATACAGGGTTGAGGTTGATTCCAAAATATATATAGTTTGAGTTGTGATCAATACTGAGATACGTATACACTGGGTCGTGGATTGATTCAAGATAATATTTATCGATTTATTTCTGTACATCTAACTGTGGACAACTAGTTGTAGGTTACTAACGAGGACAGCTGACTTAATAAACTTAAAACATCAAAATATATTAAAAGTGTTGTAAATATATTTTGAACATACTTTAATATATATGTATATATTGTTATAGGTTCGTGAATCAGCAGTGGCCAAGTCTTACTTCTCGACGAAGTAAAAATCTGTGAAAGTGAGTTATAGTCCCACTTTTAAAATCTAATATTTTTGGGATGAGAATACATGCAGGTTTTATAAATGATTTACAAAATAGACACAAGTACGTGAAACTACATTCTATGGTTGAATTATCGAAATCGAATATGCCCCTTTTTATTAAGTCTGGTAATCTAAGAATTAGGGAACATACACCCTAATTGACGCGAATCCTAAAGATAGATCTATTGGGCCTAACAAACCCCATCCAAAGTACCGGATGCTTTAGTACTTCGAAATTTATATCATATCCGAAGGGTGTCCCGGAATGATGGGGATATTCTTATATATGCATCTTGTTAATGTCGGTTACCAGGTGTTCACCATATGAATGATTTTTATCTCTATGTATGGGATGTGTATTGAAATATGAAATCTTGTGGTCTATTGTTACGATTTGATATATATAGGTTAAACCTATAACTCACCAACATTTTTGTTGACGTTTAAAGCATGTTTATTCTCAGGTGAATATTAAGAGCTTCCCCTGTTGCATACTAAAATAAGGACAAGATTTGGAGTCCATGTTTGTATGATATTGTGTAAAAACTGCATTCAAGAAACTGATTTCGATGTAACATATTTGTATTGTAAACCATTATGTAATGGTCGTGTGTAAACAGGATATTTTAGATTATCATTATTTGATAATCTACGTAAAGCTTTTTAAACCTTTGTTTATGAAATAAAGGTTATGGTTTGTTTTAAAAATGAATGCAGTCTTTGAAAAACGTCTCATATAGAGGTCAAAACCTCGCAACGAAATCAATTAATATGGAACGTTTTTAATCAATAAGAACGGGACATTTCAGTTGGTATCCGAGCGTTGGTCTTAGAGAACCAGAATTTTGCATTAGTGTGTCTTATCGAGTTTGTTAGGATGCATTAGTGAGTCTGGACTTCGACCGTGTTTACTTGAAAAATGATTGCTTAACAAATTTTGTTGGAAACTATATATTTTTAACATGTGAATATTATGTGATATATTAATCTCTTAACGCGTTTGATATTATGTGATAGATGTCTACCTCTAGAAAAAGTCCCATTGACTCACCTAATAATAATGAAGAGTCAAATGTAAATTGGAATGATTCGTGGACTGATTCACAAGTTCCCGAAGAGGAACCGGAAGAAGAGTCGGAACCAGAAGAAGAATCGGAACCGGAAGAAGAATCGGAACCGGATGATGAAATAGAACCGGTGGGGGAAATAATAAAACGGTTAAGTAAAAGAAAATCCTCAACCAACCGACCAAGGTTAATTATGGTCAATGGTGTTTCCGCTAAGGAAGCAAAATATTGGGAGGATTACCAATTCTCCGATGAATCGGATTCTGACGAGAATTCTGATGATGTTATAGAAATTACCCAAACTGAATTTAAAAAGGCAAAAGAAAATAATAAGGGAAAGGGCATAAAAATAGAGAAATCTGATTCCAACCCCAATGAACTTTATATGTATCGTCAACCCCCGAAGTCCTTAAGTTGTAACAATGACCCGGGAACCTCTAAACCACCAGGTTTTTCTAAACCAATGTGGAAAACGACGGCTCGTATTAGGGGAACATCATATATCCCTAGAAACTTGGCAAAATGAACCAAAACCGAAGAAGAAGAAACAAGTGAGTCGGAATAAGATAGTTGTATTCGTGTGGTGTAATATATGTAATATAGTGTGCTTATGCTTTATGATATATGTAAAAATTGCTTGTATTAATAAGTTTTTTTTTATGAATCTAACTCTTGTCTATTTTACAGTATAAAAACACAAAATGGATAGACAACCCAATATTTTAAGAGACCTACCCGGAGACATGATTGATGAAATCTTGTCTAGAGTCGGTCAGAATTCTTCGGCACAACTATTTAAGGCGATATCAGTTTGTAAGACCTTCGAAGAACGTTCCAAGAATGCCTTGGTTTATAAAAGGCTTTCGTTCGAAAGATGGGGGATATCACATTGGGAAATCCATAAGTTACGATGTGTTTACTTTGACGCATATATTGCGGGGAACCCAAATGCTATCTTACGCAATGGGTTAAGAAATTATTTTGACTCAATATATCCGAATATTGGACTTCGTGATTTAGAAAAAGCGGCTAACATGCAACATAAAGAAGCATGTTATGCTTACGGATTAGTAATGTTCGCTTCTCACCAAAGTGAGAACAAGAACATCGGCCTACAACTATTAAACAAAACGTTCCCACAAGTGACGAAGTCGGTAATTGGGGTAAGAAATGAGGTTTTTAGATTGTTACGGGACTGTTGGACATTACGTAACCCTCGTCCCTTTGACGACGTTACAACACGCTGTCTTATCAACGGCCATAACGGTTATGTTCCACAAGACCAAGGATGGGAAGTAGTCCTAGTAAAACCAGAATGCATGACTTGTTTCTGGACGTATGAATTACGTGTCTTTATTGCCTTTGCTGAACGACTTGTGTACTAGCTAGAATTATCTTCACAACTATCTTGTATCAAAGTTATTGTGTGCTATATTTCATGCTTTATGTAAAATAAGCGGTATTGTAAGTTTGTAAAATATTGTATAAAAGTTTGAACGCGAAATATTATTATAATCAGTTTTTCATATAGAATTGTAGTAGTTGAATTGTAAATTAGCTACTAAGTATGAACTTAACGGGTAGGTACTACCCGAATTTAAACTTATAAAACGCTAATATAAAGAAAAAGCTTTTATAAATAAGTTCATATTATGCTACGAAATACTATTAACTACTCTTAATATTCTGTATGATTAACTTGTTCCATTTGACTATTTTGAAGGAAATGGCACCGACTACTCGACACACCGTGAATATGAATGAAGAGGAATTCCGTACTTTTCTAGCTTCAAACATAGACGCAGTACAGGCTGCGCTACATACCAACAATAACCTTGGATATAGCAGTACAGGAAATCGTGTAGGATGCACCTACAAAGAATTCACTGCCTGCAAACCTTTGGAATTTGATGGAACCGAAGGACCGATCAGATTGAAACGGTGGACCGAGAAGGTCGAATCGGTGTTTGCCATAAGTAAGTGTACTGAAGAGGACAAAGTAAAGTACGCTACGCATACCTTCACAGGTTCTGCGTTAACATGGTGGAATACCTATCTAGAGCAAGTGGGACAAGACGATGCGTACGCACTACCGTGGTCAGCATTCAAGCACTTGATGAACGAGAAGTACCGTCCCAGAACCGAGGTCAATAAGCTCAAGACAGAACTTAGAGGGTTATGAATCCAAGGATTTGATATTACCACGTACGAAAGACGATTCACAGAATTGTGCCTATTGTGTCCGGGAGCGTTCGAAGATGAGGAAGAGAAGATCGACGCATTTGTGAAAGGATTACCGGAAAGAATCCAAGAAGATATAAGTTCACACGAGCCCGCCTCCATACAACAGGCATGTAGAATGGCTCACAAACTAGTGAACCAGATTGAAGAAAGAATTAAAGAACAGACTGCTGAAGAGGCCAATGTGAAGCAAGTCAAAAGAAAGTGGGAAGAAAACGGTGATAAGAATCACCAATACAACAACAACAGCAATTACAACAATAATCGCAACAATTATCCCAACAATCGCAACATCAATCGCAACTACAACAAACGGCCCAACAACAACAACAACAACAACAACAACCGCAACTACAACAATCATCCCAACAACAATAATAACCGCAACAACAACAACAATCAGAAGCAGCTATGCCAAAGGTGTGAAAAGTATCACTCGGGGTTCTGCTCCAAATTTTGCAACAAGTGTAAAAGAAATGGTCATAGCGCAGCGAAGTGTGAGGTCTACGGACCAGGGGTTAATAGAACGAAAGGAACAAATGGTGTCGGAACGAGTAATGGCGGAGCAAGTAGTGCCGGAGCAAGTTATGCCAATGTAGTTTGTTATAAATGTGGAAAACCGGGCCACATTATGTAACACCCCAGCTTAACATGACCACAATATTGTCCGCTTTGCCCGCAGGCGCACGGCTTTTTCTTGGCGACCACACACGAGAAGCACTTTCCCAGGAGGTCACCCATCCTGGTAGTGCTCTCGCCCGAGCACGCTTAACCACAACGTACTCGCACTTCTACTCAACCTGTGATCCCAAAACGCGTTGTGTCATTTAAGCGTGAGTATTACATTATAATCCCATGATCACTCATGTGTGTGGGCAATGTGGGATTTGCCTAGGGTGTTACATTCACCCCCCCTTAGGGACTCATCGTCCTCAATGAGGTTTGCCCCACCACCTCCAACGGCACATGAGTGGCTCTGATACCATTCTGTAACACCCCAGCTTAACATGACCACAATATTGTCCGCTTTGCCCGCAGGCGCACGGCTTTTTCTTGGCGACCACACACGAGAAGCACTTTCCCAGGAGGTCACCCATCCTGGTAGTGCTCTCGCCCGAGCACGCTTAACCACAACGTACTCGCACTTCTACTCAACCTGTGATCCCAAAACGCGTTGTGTCATTTAAGCGTGAGTATTACATTATAATCCCATGATCACTCATGTGTGTGGGCAATGTGGGATTTGCCTAGGGTGTTACACATTATTAGAAATTGACCGAACCAGGAGAACACGAATGGACAAGGCCGCGGAAGAGTTTTCAATATTAATGCGGCAGAGGCAAAGGAAGACCCGGAGCTTGTTACGGGTACGTTTCTTATTGACAATAAATCTACTTACGTTTTATTTGATTCGGGTGTGGATAGAAGCTATATGAGTAGAGATTTTTGTGCTAAATTAAGTTGTCCATTGACGCCTTTGGATAGTAAATTTTTACTCGAATTAGCAAATGGTAAATTAATTTCAGCAGATAATATATGTCGGAATCGAGAAATTAAACTGGTTAGCGAAACATTTAAGATTGACTTGATACCAGTAGAGTTAGGGAGTTTTGATGTGATAATCGGTATGGACTGGTTGAAAGAAGTGAAAGCAGAGATCGTTTGTTACAAAAATGCAATTCGCATTATACGAGAAAAAGGAAAACCCTTAATGGTGTACGGAGAAAAGGGCAACACAAAGCTATATCTTATTAGTAATATGAAGGCACAAAAACTAATAAGAAAAGGTTGCTATGCTGTTCTAGCACACGTCGAGAAAGTACAAACTGAAGAAAAGAGCATCAATGATGTTCCCGTCACAAAAGAATTTCCCGATGTATTTCTGAAAGAATTACCGGGATTACCCCCACATCGATCCGTTGAATTTCAAATAGATCTTGTACCAGGAGCTGCACCAATAGCTCGTGCTCCTTAGAGACTCGCACCCAGCGAGATGAAAGAACTGCAAAGCCAATTACAAGAACTTTTAGAGCATGGTTTCATTCGACCAAGCACATCACCGTGGGGAGCTCCTGTTTTGTTTGTCAAGAAGAAAGATGGTACATTCAGGTTGTGTATCGACTACCGAGAGTTGAACAAACTTACCATCAAGAACCGCTACCCACTACCAAGAATTGATGACTTATTTGATCAACTACAAGGCTCGTCTGTTTATTCAAAGATTGACTTACGTTCCGGGTATCATCAAATGCGGGTGAAAGAAGATGATATTCCAAAGACTGCTTTCAGAACACGTTACGGTCATTACGAGTTTATGGTCATGCCATTTGGTTTAACTAATGCACCAGCTGTGTTCATGGACCTTATGAACCGAGTGTGTGGACCATACCTTGACAAGTTTGTCATTGTTTTCATTGATGACATACTTATTTACTCAAAGAATGACCAAGAACACGGTGAACATTTGAGAAAGGTGTTAGAAGTATTGAGGAAGGAAGAATTGTATGCTAAATTTTCAAAGTGTGCATTTTGGTTGGAAGAAGTTCAATTCCTCGGTCACATAGTGAACAAAAAAGGTATTAAGGTGGATCCGGCAAAGATAGAAACTTTCGAAAAGTGGGAAACCCCGAAAACTCCGAAACACATACGCCAGTTTTTAGGACTAGCTGGTTACTACAGAAGGTTCATCCAAGACTTTTCCAGAATAGCAAAACCCTTGACTGCATTAACGCATAAAGGGAAGAAATTTGAATGGAAGGATGAACAAGAGAAAGCGTTTCAGTTATTGAAGAAAAAGCTAACTACGGCACCTATATTGTCATTGCCTGAAGGGAATGTTGATTTTGTGATTTATTGTGACGCATCAAAGCAAGGTCTCGGCTGTGTATTAATGCAATGAACGAAGGTGATTGCTTACGCGTCTAGACAATTGAAGATTCACGAGCAAAATTATACGACGCATGATTTGGAATTAGGCGCGGTTGTTTTTGCATTAAAGACTTGGAGGCACTACTTATATGGGGTCAAAAGTATTATATATACCGACCACAAAAGTCTTCAACACATATTTAATCAGAAACAACTGAATATGAGGCAGCGTAGGTGGATTGAATTGTTGAATGATTACGACTTTGAGATTCGTTACCACCCGGGGAAGGCAAATGTGGTAGCCGATGCCTTGAGCAGGAAGGACAGAGAACCCATTCGAGTAAAATCTATGAATATAATGATTCATAATAACCTTACTACTCAAATAAAGGAGGCGCAACAAGGAGTTTTAAAAGAAGGAAATTTAAAGGAGGAAATACCCAAAGGATCGGAGCAGCATCTTAATATTCGGGAAGACGGAACCCGGTATAGGGCTGAAAGGATTTGGGTACCTAAATTTGGAGATATGAGAGAAATGGTACTTAGAGAAGCTCATAAAACCAGATACTCAATACATCCTGGAACGGGAAAGATGTACAAGGATCTCAAGAAACATTTTTGGTGGCCGGGTATGAAAGCCGATGTTGCTAAATACGTAGGAGAATGTTTGACGTGTTCTAAGGTCAAAGCTGAGCATCAGAAACCATCAGGTCTACTTCAACAACCCGAAATCCCAGAATGGAAATGGGAAAACATTACCATGGATTTCATCACTAAATTGCCAAGGACTGCAAGTGGTTTTGATACTATTTGGGTAATAGTTGATCGTCTCACCAAATCAGCACACTTCCTACCAATAAGAGAAGATGACAAGAAGGAGAAGTTAGCACGACTGTATTTGAAGGAAGTCGTCTCCAGACATGGAATACCAATCTCTATTATCTCTGATAGGGATGGCAGATTTATTTCAAGATTCTGGCAGACATTACAGCAAGCATTAGGAACTCGTCTAGACATGAGTACTACCTATCATCCACAAACTGATGGGCAGAGTGAAAGGACGATACAAATGCTTGAAGACATGCTACGAGCATGTGTTATTGATTTCGGAAACAGTTGGGATCGACATCTACCGTTAGCAGAATTTTCCTACAACAACAGCTACCATTCAAGCATTGAGATGGCGCCGTTTGAAGCACTTTATGGTAGAAAGTGCAGGTCTCCGATTTGTTGGAGTGAAGTGGGGGATAGACAGATTACGGGTCCGGAGATTATACAAGAAACTACCGAGAAGATCATCCAAATTCAACAACGGTTGAAAATCGCCCAAAGTCGACAAAAGAGCTACGCTGACATTAAAAGAAAAGATATAGAATTTGAAATTGGAGAGATGGTCATGCTTAAAGTTGCACCTTGGAAAGGCGTTGTTCGATTTGGTAAACGAGGGAAATTAAATCCAAGGTATATTGGACCATTCAAGATTATTGATCGTGTCGGACCAGTAGCTTACCGACTTGAGTTACCTCAACAACTCGCGGCTGTACATAACACTTTCCACATCTCGAATTTGAAGAAATGTTTTACTAAAGAAGATCTCACTATTCCGTTAGATGAAATCCAAATCAACGAAAAACTCCAATTCATCGAAGAACCCGTCGAAATAATGGATCGTGAGGTTAAAAGACTTAAGCAAAACAAGATACCAATTGTTAAGGTTCGATGGAATGCTCATAGAGGACCCGAGTTCACCTGAGAGCGTGAAGATCAGATGAAGAAGAAATGCCCGCATCTATTTCCAGAAGATTCGTCAACACCTTCAACAGCTTAAAATTTCGGGACGAAATTTATTTAACGGGTAGGTACTGTAGTGACCCGAACTTTTCCATGTTTATATATATTAATTGAGATTGATATTTACATGATTAAATGTTTCCAACATGTTAAGGAATCAAACTTGTTAAGACTTGATTAATTGAAATATGTTTCATATAGACAATTGACCACCCAAGTTGACTGGCGATTCACGAACGTTAAAACTTGTAAAAACGACAT
This sequence comes from Rutidosis leptorrhynchoides, assembly GCF_046630445.1. Classification (NCBI taxonomy): domain Eukaryota; kingdom Viridiplantae; phylum Streptophyta; class Magnoliopsida; order Asterales; family Asteraceae; genus Rutidosis; species Rutidosis leptorrhynchoides. The sequence goes on from NC_092340.1 coordinate 211,282,292, forward strand.
GACGATATATATATGGATATACATATGGTTAACATGAGATTATGATAAGTAAGTATCTCCATAAGTATATTAAGAATGAGTTATATACATATAAACAAGACTACTAACTTAAGGATTTCGAAACGAGACATATATGTAACGATTATAGTTGTAACGACATTTAAATGTATATATATCATATTAAGATATATTAATATATCATAATATCATGATAATATAATAATTTAACATCTCATTAGATATAATAAACAAGGGGTTAACAACATTAATTGAGATCGTTAACTTAAAGGTTTCAAAACAACACTAACATGTAACGACTAGCGATGACTTAACGACTCAGTTAAAATGTATATACATGTAGTGTATTTAGATGTATTAAAATACTTTTGGAAGACTTCAAGACATATATCAAAACACTCATACTTAACGAAAATGGTTACAGTTACTTTCCCATTCTTTTCTTTCATCAAGAATTCTAGTCGTATTCTTACCCGTATTATACACAGCTTCAAAACGTACTTACTATGGGTATATACCAATAGGAACTAGCATGGGATTCCACTCTTGATTATGTCATGTATGACTAATCAATTTTAACTTCTACCATGAGCTAGTCAACTAACTAGAACTCCTTTTAACCCCACTCACCACTCACCAATTACCACTCATCATTCACTCCATTTCACTTCGAATTCTCTTTCTAATTCTCTCTCAACACACACACACACTATTATGAACGTATTTTTCCAGTAGTTAATCATCATCTTCATCAAAAATCACTTCAAGAATCAAGCTATAATCATCATAGGAAGAACACTTCAAAAATCCCTTCAAGTTTACTAATTTACTTCCAAGCTTTCTAATCCATTCCAAGTAATCATCTAAGATCAAGAAACCTTTGTTATATACAGTAGGTTATCTTTCTTATTCAAGGAAATATTCATATTCAAACTTTGATTCAATTTCTATAACTATAAACTATCTTAATTCGAGTAAAAATCTTACTTGAACTTGTTTTTGTGTCATGATCCTACTTCAAGAACTTTCAAGCCATCCAAGATCCTTTGAAGCTAGATCATTTCTTGTCACTTCCAGTAGGTTTACCTACTAAACTTGAGGTAGTAATGATGTTCGTAACATCATTCGATTCATATATATAAAACTATCTTATTCGAAGGTTTAAACTCGTAATCACTAGAACATAGTTTAGTTAATTCTAAACTTGTTCGCAAACAAAAGTTAATCCTTCTAACTTGACTTTCAAAATTAACTAAACACATGTTCTATATCTATATGATATGCTAACTTAATGATTTAAAACCTGGAAACACGAAAAACACCGTAAAACCGGATTTACGCCGTCGTAGTAACACCGCGGGCTGTTTTGGTTTAGTTAATTAAAAACTATGATAAACTTTGATTTAAAAGTTGTTATTCTGAGAAAATGATTTTTATTATGAACATGAAACTATATCCAAAAATTATGGTTAAACTCAAAGTGGAAGCATGTTTTCTAAAATGGTCATCTAGACGTCGTTCTTTCGACTGAAATGACTACCTTTACAAAAACGACTTGTAACTTATTTTTCCGACTATAAACCTATACTTTTTCTGTTTAGATTCATAAAATAGAGTTCAATATGAAACCGTAGCAATTTGATTCACTCAAAACGGATTTAAAATGAAGAAGTTATGGGTAAAACAAGATTGGATAATTTTTCTCATTTTAGCTACGTGAAAATTGGTAACAAATCTATTCCAACCATAACTTAATCAACTTGTATTGTATATTATGTAATCTTGAGATACTATAGACACGTATACAATGTTTCGACCTATCATGTCGACACATCTATATATATTTCGGAACAACCATAGACACTTTATATGTGAATGTTGGAGTTAGCTATACAGGGTTGAGGTTGATTCCAAAATATATATAGTTTGAGTTGTGATCAATACTGAGATACGTATACACTGGGTCGTGGATTGATTCAAGATAATATTTATCGATTTATTTCTGTACATCTAACTGTGGACAACTAGTTGTAGGTTACTAACGAGGACAGCTGACTTAATAAACTTAAAACATCAAAATATATTAAAAGTGTTGTAAATATATTTTGAACATACTTTAATATATATGTATATATTGTTATAGGTTCGTGAATCAGCAGTGGCCAAGTCTTACTTCTCGACGAAGTAAAAATCTGTGAAAGTGAGTTATAGTCCCACTTTTAAAATCTAATATTTTTGGGATGAGAATACATGCAGGTTTTATAAATGATTTACAAAATAGACACACGTACGTGAAACTACATTCTATGGTTGAATTATCGAAATCGAATATGCCCCTTTTTATTAAGTCTGGTAATCTAAGAATTAGGGAACAGACACCCTAATTGACGCGAATCCTAAAGATAGATCTATTGGGCCTAACAAACCCCATCCAAAGTACCGGATGCTTTAGTACTTCGAAATTTATATCATATCCGAAGGGTGTCCCGGAATGATGGGGATATTCTTATATATGCATCTTGTTAATGTCGGTTACCAGGTGTTCACCATATGAATGATTTTTATCTCTATGTATGGGATGTGTATTGAAATATGAAATCTTGTGGTCTATTGTTACGATTTGATATATATAGGTTAAACCTATAACTCACCAACATTTTTGTTGACGTTTAAAGCATGTTTATTCTCAGGTGAATATTAAGAGCTTCCCCTGTTGCATACTAAAATAAGGACAAGATTTGGAGTCCATGTTTGTATGATATTGTGTAAAAACTGTATTCAAGAAACTGATTTCGATGTAACATATTTGTATTGTAAACCATTATGTAATGGTCGTGTGTAAACAGGATATTTTAGATTATCATTATTTGATAATCTACGTAAAGCTTTTTAAACCTTTGTTTATGAAATAAAGGTTATGGTTTGTTTTAAAAATGAATGCAGTCTTTGAAAAACGTCTCATATAGAGGTCAAAACCTCGCAACGAAATCAATTAATATGGAACATTTTTAATCAATAAGAACGGGACATTTCAGTTGGTATCCGAGCGTTGGTCTTAGAGAACCAGAATTTTGCATTAGTGTGTCTTATCGAGTTTGTTAGGATGCATTAGTGAGTCTGGACTTCGACCGTGTTTACTTGAAAAATGATTGCTTAACAAATTTTGTTGGAAACTATATATTTTTAACATGTGAATATTATGTGATATATTAATCTCTTAACGCGTTTGATATTATGTGATAGATGTCTACCTCTAGAAAAAGTCCCATTGACTCACCTAATAATAATGAAGAGTCAAATGTAAATTGGAATGATTCGTGGACTGATTCACAAGTTCCCGAAGAGGAACCGGAAGAAGAGTCGGAACCAGAAGAAGAATCGGAACCGGAAGAAGAATCGGAACCGGATGAAGAAATAGAACCGGTGGGGGAAATAATAAAACGGTTAAGTAAAAGAAAATCCTCAACCAACCGACCAAGGTTAATTATGGTCAATGGTGTTTCCGCTAAGGAAGCAAAATATTGGGAGGATTACCAATTCTCCGATGAATCGGATTCTGACGAGAATTCTGATGATGTTATAGAAATTACCCCAACTGAATTTAAAAAGGCAAAAGAAAATAATAAGGGAAAGGGCATAAAAATAGAGAAATCTAATTCCAACCCCGATGAACTTTATATGTATCGTCAACCCCCGAAGTCCTTAAGTTGTAACAATGACCCGGGAACCTCTAAACCACCAGGTTTTTCTAAACCAATGTGGAAAACGACGGCTCGTATTAGGGGAACATCATATATCCCTAGAAACTTGGCAAAACGAACCAAAACCGAAGAAGAAGAAACAAGTGAGTCGGAATAAGATAGTTGTATTCGTGTGGTGTAATATATGTAATATAGTGTGCTTATGCTTTATGATATATGTAAAAATTGCTTGTATTAATAAGTTTTTTTTTATGAATCTAACTCTTGTCTATTTTACAGTATAAAAACACAAAATGGATAGACAACCCAATATTTTAAGAGACCTACCCGGAGACATGATTGATGAAATCTTGTCTAGAGTCGGTCAGAATTCTTCGGCACAACTATTTAAGGCGAGATCAGTTTGTAAGACATTCGAAGAACGTTCCAAGAATGCCTTGGTTTATAAAAGGCTTTCGTTCGAAAGATGAGGGATATCACATTGGGAAATCCATAAGTTACGATGTGTTTACTTTGACGCATATATTGCGGGGAACCCAAATGCTATCTTACGCAATGGGTTAAGAAATTATTTTGACTCAATATATCCGAATATTGGACTTCGTGATTTAGAAAAAGCGGCTAACATGCAACATAAAGAAGCATGTTATGCTTACGGATTAGTAATGTTCGCTTCTCACCAAAGTGTGAACAAGAACATCGGCCTACAACTATTAAACAAAACGTTCCCACAAGTGACGGAGTCGGTAATTGGGGTAAGAAATGAGGTTTTTAGATTGTTACGGGACTGTTGGACATTACGTAACCCTCGTCCCTTTGACGACGTTACAACACGCTGTCTTATCAACGGCCATAACGGTTATGTTCCACAAGACCAAGGATGGGAAGTAGTCCTAGTAAAACCAGAATGCACGACTTGTTTCTGGACGTATGAATTACGTGTCTTTATTGCCTTTGCTGAACGACTTGTGTACTAGCTAGAATTATCTTCACAACTATCTTGTATCAAAGTTATTGTGTGCTATATTTCATGCTTTATGTAAAATAAGCGGTATTGTAAGTTTGTAAAATATTGTATAAAAGTTTGAACGCGAAATATTATTATAATCAGTTTTTCATATAGAATTGTAGTAGTTGAATTGTAAATTAGCTACTAAGTATGAACTTAACGGGTAGGTACTACCCGAATTTAAACTTATAAAACGCTAATATGAAGAAAAAGCTTTTATAAATAAGTTCATATTATGCTACGAAATACTATTAACTACTCTTAATATTCTGTATGATTAACTTGTTTCATTTGACTATTTTGAAGGAAATGTCACCGACTACTCGACACACCGTGAATATGAATGAAGAGGAATTCCGTACTTTTCTAGCTTCAAACATAGCCGCAGTACAGGCTGCGCTACATACCAACAATAACCTTGGATCTAGCAGTACATGAAATCGTGTAGGATGCACCTACAAAGAATTCACTGCCTGCAAAACTTTGGAATTTGATGGAACCGAAGGACCGATCGGATTGAAACGGTGGACCGAGAAGGTCGAATCGGTGTTTGCCATAAGTAAGTGTACTGAAGAGGACAAAGTAAAGTACGCTACGCATACCTTCACAGGTTCTGCGTTAACATGGTGGAATACCTATCTAGAGCAAGTGGGACAAGACGATGCGTACGCACTACCGTGGTCAGCATTCAAGCACTTGATGAACGAGAAGTACCGTCCCAGAACCGAGGTCAATAAGCTCAAGACAGAACTTAGAGGGTTACTGTCATAACCCGACCTTAACCATAAGGATGAATACAATAACATATGATTTCATCGCGAGGTATTGACCTCTATATGCGACATTTTTCAAAAACTGCATTTGTTTTTACAATACAAACCATAGCTTTTATTACAAATACAAGGTTTAAACAACTTAATAATGATTATCGTTTAGCGATAATCTTAGACTTACAAACTTTACATGTGATAATAACAATACGACCTCCAACATATTTTACATTACAAATCCTCCGATATGCAGTTTTATTTTTGACACAAATATGCATACTCAAGATCTTGCTTAAATTCAACATGTTGCAGCGGAAGCTTTTAGTTATCACCTGAGAATAAACATGCTTAAAACGTCAACATAAAGTTGGTGAGATATAGGTTTAATGCCGGCAGCGTTATGAATATAGACCACAAGATTTCATATATAAACGTTTTAATAAAAATATTCTAAGTTCTTGAGCACTTGATAACCATACTTAACATTTAATCAACGTCGCATATTCCCTTTATTATGAAATCTTACTACACCGTACCAAGTGTAGTCACCGAAACGAAGTACTGTGCAACCGTTGAATACTGGTCGTCCAGTCCGGTTGGGGTTGTCAGGCCCGATAGATCTATCAACAGGATTCGCGTTTACAATACCTCATGTAAATAGTAGTTACCAAGTTACAGGGAAGTATGCCAGTGGTACAACTCAACGTAGAATATATATTTTTAATCACTTGTGTCCATAACGTAAATCATAAAATGCATGTATTCTCATCCCGAAATATTTAGAGTTTAAAAGTGGGACTATATACTCACTTTTGTCTTGAAGGTATTTAACTCGACTTGGTCTCCGATAGATATCACGAACCTAACCATATATATAATATATCAACATATTTTCTTTTCAAGTAATCGTTACATGTATATATATATATATATATATATATATATATATATATATATATATATATATATATATATATATATATATATATATATATATATATATACTTTTAATACTTTTAATATTTTCTAAGTCCGTAGTTAGCAGTCTGATGTTAGTGGTCCACAATTAGTTGCTTAAATAAAATAAATAAAGACCCCATCGTATTCGTGTTGATCAGAATTAATCTTGACCCATGGTACCATGTTGTCAAATGACGTGTTGCGTACATAAAGTACCGTGTTGTCAAATGACGTGTTGCGTACAATCATGAGGTCTTATGATTAATCTTCTCGTGTTGTTTACGGGTGGTCCTGAAATATATAAAATAAAATCATAAGTAAATATATATTAAATATTATGTTAATTAGCCAAGATATGATTAATCCGATTTTGTCATAATATGATATATTACAGGTCTTGAAGTGTTTTTAAAAATCAAATTAGAAGGATCTATTTAGTTTGCGAACAAGTTTGAAATCACTCAAACTATGTTCTTGTTGTTAAAATTTTATAACACAAAATAAGATAGCTATATAAATATGAATCGAATAAGGTTATGAATAAGGTTACTACCTCAAGTTACTTGGACAAAGCTACTGGAAAAGGTAAAAAAAATCTTGGAATCAAAAGAGTGGTGGAGTGGGATTGAAAGATTGGAAGTAATCTCCTTGAAATCGGATGACTATATTGATACGTTCTTGAGTAGGTAAATGAAGAGAGATTAGGGAGTGAATTAACTTGAAAGAAAATTGGAAATGAAATTGTATGTGTGTGTGTGCAAAATAGCATGATTATGGGATGGATATATAGGAGATTTAGTTTGTTTTCTTGCACAAAAGTCACACATGAGGTTAAATGGCTGGTTCCCACAGGTAACATCATGTCTAGTGGCTGATCATTGAAGTTTATTGTTGGTATATACCAATAGTAAATACGTATAGAAGCTGGGTATGATACGGTTACATATACCCTAGATATACTTGTAGAAATTTTGAGGAATCGGAACGAGAATTCAAATATGGACGGGTTTATAACTGTAAAAGAGGCTCAAAACTGGGTTTTTATTTTTGGGTCAAACCGGGCCAAAATAAAATTTTAAGACATTTTTAATAAAGCAATGTTAGCCCAAAAAAAAAATTTCCAAGCTGACCTGGCAGCTCGACCCCAGCCAGGGGCTCTGCCCCTTGGATCCCGCCAGGGGTTGCCACCCCTTGGACCCCGCTTATCGGGGGCGCTGCCCCCGAACCCCCGTCATAATCAAGATAAGTTCAAACAAGTGTGCACTCCACACTTCCCCAAAATTGTTCGATATTTATCAAGATTATTTTGGTTACAAATTAATCCCATTACATTTAAATCATATTGGTGACATAGATCACCAACACATTATATATTGTAAGTATATATGTCAAAGAATGTTACATATAGTTATCGTTTTGATAACTTAAGTTAGTGGTCTCAAAGTATACTTATATCTCATTGTTGTTAGTTCACAATGAAATGTTAAACCATCCTTAAATCATGTTAAATATGTATAGATATGTACATATACATAATCGTATAATTATCGTGTGTTATATAGTTCGTGATATCATCGGTCAAATTGGACGGTCAAACGTTGTGTGAAACTCTTTTTGAAAACATAAGTCTCAACAGTTTGGATTGCTTATCATGTTGGTAAGGTTTATTTTATGTAAATATTAATCTCATAAGTATAAAACGATCGGAAAAATCCGGGTCGTTACAGTACCTACCCGTTAAATAAATTTCGTCCCGAAATTTTAAAGTTGTACCTATTTTGCGTTGTCCGGAAACAAATGTGGATACTTTTGTTTCATCTGATCCTCTCGTTCCCAAGTAAACTCGGGACCCCTTCGAGCATTCGAACGAACCTTAACGATTGGTATGTTGCTCTGCTTGAGCCGTTTAACTTCATGGTCCATGATTTCGACTGGTTCTTCTATGAATTGTAGTTTCTCATCGACTTGGATTTCTTCAAGAGGAATGGTGAGATCTTCCTTTGCAAGACATTTCTTGAGGTTTGAGACGTGAAATGAATTATGTACCCCGGTGAGTTGTTGTGGTAACTCGAGTCGATAAGCTACCGGTCCGATGCGTTCGATGATCTTGAACGGGCCTACATACCTTGGGTTCAGTTTACCCCTTTTTCCAAAACGTATTACACTTTTCCAAGGTGACACCTTTAGTATAACCATGTCACCGATCTGAAACTCTAATGGTTTCCTTCGGACATCGGCATAGCTCTTTTGGCGACTACGGGCTGTTTTCAATCTCTCCTTGATTTGCACTATCTTCTCGGTAGTTTCATGGATGATCTCGGGACCAGTTAATTGTCGATCTCCTACTTCATTCCAACAGATAGGGGATCTACACTTCCTTCCATACAGTGCTTCGAATGGTGCAGCTTTAATGCTCGCATGATAACTATTATTATACGAGAATTCTGCTAATGGTAGATATTTATCCCATCCATTTCCAAAATCGATCACACATGCCCTGAGCATGTCTTCAAGAGTCTGAATTGTTCTTTCACTCTGACCGTCAGTTTGCGGATGGTATGCAGTGCTCATATCCAAACGGGTTCCCAGGGCCTCCTGTAGTGATTGCCAAAACTTTGATGTAAATCTACTATCACGATCGGATATAATGGAAATAGGTATTCCATGCATTGAAACAATTTCCTTTATGTATAATCGTAATAGTTTCTCCATTCTATCCGTTTCCTTTATAGGCAAGAAATGTGCAGATTTGGTGAGACGATCAACTATTACCCAAATGGTGTCATAACCCCAGGCAGTCTTAGGTAACTTTGTGATGAAATCCATGGTAATACCATCCCATTTCCATTCTGGGATTTCTGGTTGTTGAAGTAACCCTGACGGCTTCTGATGTTCTGCTTTGACTTTGGAACAAGTTAAACATTCCCCAACATATGTTGCAACATCTGTCTTTAAATTAGGCCACCAATAATGCGTCTTAAGATCTTGATACATCTTTCCAACTCCAGGATGTATCGAGTATCTTGTCTTATGTGCCTCATTCAATATCAACTTCCTTAATCCACCCAACTTCGGTACCCAAATACGGTTTGCAAAATATCGAATTCCGTCTTCCCGCATAACGAGTTGCTTCTCATACTTCTTCATTATTTCATTTCCTATGTTTTCTTTAGAAAGAGATTCTCGTTGAGCCTCTTTGATTTGTGAGTTGAGATTCATGCGAATTTTTATGTTCATTGCTCGTACTCGAATTGGTTCCCGTTCCTTTCTGCTTAGAGCGTCGGCTACTACATTCGCTTTCCCGGGATGATAGCGAATCTCACAATCATAGTCGTTTATCAGCTCGACCCACCTACGTTGCCTCATGTTCAGCTGTTTCTGATCGAAAATATGTTGAAGGCTTTTATGATCAGTAAACACAGTGCATTTAACTCCATATAAATAGTGTCTCCATATCTTCAATGCAAACACTACTGCCCCCAATTCTAGATCATGCGTCGTATAATTCCGCTCGTGAATCTTCAATTGTTGAGATGCGTATGCAATAACTTTCTTTCGTTGCATAAGGACGCAACCAAAACCTTGTCGCGAAGCGTCACAATATATCTCAAAATCATCGTTCCCTTCAGGTAACGATAAAATAGGTGCCGTGGTCAACTTCTTCTTGAGTAATTGAAATGCACTCTCCTGCTCAACGGTCCATTCGTACTTCTTCCCTTTTTGTGTTAACGCTGTCAATGGTTTAGCTATTCGGGAAAAATCTTGAATAAACCTTCTATAATAACCTGCTAAACTCAAAAATTGGCGTATCTGCGTTGGTGTCTTAGGAGTCTCCTATTTTTCAATGGCCTCAATTTTAGCTGGATCAACCTGAATTCCTTTGCTACTAACAACGTGGCCAAGAAATTGAACTTCTTTCAACCAAAATGCACACTTAGAAAATTTGGTGTATAACTGTTCTTTTCTTAACAATTCTAATACCAACCTTAAATGCTGCTCATGCTCTTGCTCACTCTTTGAATAGATAAGAATATCGTCAATGAAAACGATAACAAACTTATCTAAATACGGACTACAAACACGATTCATGAGGTCAATGAATACAGCTGGCGCATTAGTCAACCCAAACGGCATGACCAAAAATTCATAATGACCGTAGCGTGTCCGAAAAGCAGTTTTCGGAATATCTTCTTCTTTGACACGTAATTGATGATAGCCCGATCTTAAGTCGATTTTCGAGTACACACATGATCCTTGTAATTGATCAAATAAGTCATCAATTCTCGGTAGTGGATACCGATTCTTGATAGTTAACTTATTTAATTCACGATAATCTATACACATTCGGAAAGATCCATCTTTCTTCTTGACGAATAAAATCGGAGCTCCCCACGGTGAAGTGCTCGGTCGAATGAAACCGCGGTCCAGTAATTCTTGTAACTGGCTTTGTAACTCTTTCATCTCAGATGGTGCAAGTCTATATGGAGCACGAGCCACTGGTGCAGCTCCTGGTACTAGATCTATTTTGTAGTGACCCGAACTTTTCCATGTTTATATATACTAATTGAGATTGATATTTACATGATTAAATGTTTCCAACATGTTAAGCAATCAAACTTGTTAAGACTTGATTAATTGAAATATGTTTCATATAGACAATTGACCACCCAAGTTGATCGGCGATTCACGAACGTTAAAACTTGTAAAAACAACATGACGATATATATATGGATATACATATGGTTAACATGAGATTATGATAAGTAAGTATCTCCATAAGTATATTAACAAGGAGTTATATAAATATAAACAAGACTACTAACTTAAAGATTTCGAAACGAGACATATATGTAACGATTATCGTTGTAACGACATTTAAATGTGTATATATCATATTAAGATATATTAATATATCATAATATCATGATAATATAATAATTTAACATCTCATTAGATATAATAAACAATGGGTTAACAACATTAATTGAGATCGTTAACTTAAAGGTTTCAAAACAACACTTACATGTAACGACTAACGATGACTTAACGACTCAGTTAAAATGTATATACATGTAGTATATTTAGATGTATTAAAATACTTTTGGAAGACTTCAAGACATATATCAAAACACTCATACTTAACGAAAATGGTTACAGTTACTTTCCCATTCTTTTCTTTCATCAAGAATTCTAGTCGTATTCTTACCCGTATTATACACAGCTTCAAAACGTACTTACTATGAGTATATACCAATAGGAACTAGCATGGGATTCCACTTTTGATTATGTCATGTATGACTAATCAATTTTAACTTCTACCATGAGCTAGTCAACTAACTCGAACTCCTTTTAACCCCACTCACCACTCACCAATTACCACTCATCATTCACTCCATTTCACTTCCAATTCTCTTTCTAATTCTCTCTCAACACACACACACTATTATGAACGTATTTTTCCAGTAGTTAATCATCATCTTCATCAAAAATCACTTCAAGAATCAAGCTATAATCATCATAGGAAGAACACTTCAAGAACACTTCAAAAATCCCTTCAAGTTTACTAATTTACTTCCAAGCTTTCTAATCCATTCCAAGTAAACATCTAAGATCAAGAAACCTTTGTTATATACAGTAGGTTATCTTTCTTATTCAAGGTAATATTTATATTCAAACTTTGATTCAATTTCTATAACTATAAACTATCTTAATTCGAGTAAAAATCTTACTTGAACTTGTTTTTGTGTCATGATCCTACTTCAAGAACTTTCAAGCCATCCAAGATCCTTTGAAGCTCGATCATTTCTTGTCACTTCCAGTAGGTTTACCTACTAAACTTGAGGTAGTAATGATGTTCATAACATCATTCGATTCATATATATAAAACTATCTTATTCGAAGGTTTAAACTCGTAATCACTAGAACATAGTTTAGTTAATTCTAAACTTGTTCGCAAACAAAAGTTAATCCTTCTAACTTGACTTTTAAAATTAACTAAACACATGTTCTATATCTATATGATATGCTAACTTAATGATTTAAAACCTGGAAACACGAAAAACACCGTAAAACCGGATTTACGCCGTCGTAGTAACACCGCGGGCTGTTTTGGGTTAGTTAATTAAAAACTATGATAAACTTTGATTTAAAAGTTGTTATTCTGAGAAAATGATTATTATTATGAACATGAAACTATATCCAAAAATTATGGTTAAACTCAAAGTGGAAGTATGTTTTCTAAAATGGTCATCTAGACGTCGTTCTTTCGACTGAAATGACTACCTTTACAAAAACGACTTGTAACTTATTTTTCCGACTATAAACCTATACTTTTTCTGTTTAGATTCATAAAATAGAGTTCAATATGAAACCATAGCAATTTGATTCACTCAAAACGGATTTAAAATGAAGAAGTTATGGGTAAAACAAGATTGGATAATTTTTCTCATTTTAGCTACGTGAAAATTGGTAACAAATCTATTCCAACCATAACTTAATCAACTTGTATTGTATATTATGTAATCTTGAGATACCATAGACACGTATACAATGTTTCGACCTATCATGTCGACACATCTATATATATTTCGGAACAACCATAGACACTCTATATGTGAATGTTGGAGTTAGCTATACAGGGTTGAGGTTGATTCCAAAATATATATAGTTTGAGTTGTGATCAATACTGAGATACGTATACACTGGGTCGTGGATTGATTCAAGATAATATTTATCGATTTATTTCTGTACATCTAACTGTGGACAACTAGTTGTAGGTTACTAACGAGGACAGCTGATTTAATTAACTTAAAACATCAAAATATATTAAAAGTGTTGTAAATATATTTTGAACATACTTTGATATATATGTATATATTGTTATAGGTTCGTGAATCAACCAGTGGCCAAGTCTTACTTCCCGACGAAGTAAAAATCTGTGAAAGTGAGTTATAGTCCCACTTTTAAAATCTAATATTTTTGGGATGAGAATACATGCAGGTTTTATAAATGATTTACAAAATAGACACAAGTACGTGAAACTACATTCTATGGTTGAATTATCGAAATCGAATATGCCCCTTTTTATTAAGTCTGGTAATCTAAGAATTAGGGAACAGACACCCTAATTGACGCGAATCCTAAAGATAGATCTATTGGGCCTAACAAACCCCATCCAAAGTACCGGATGCTTTAGTACTTCGAAATTTATATCATATCCGAAGGGTGTCCCGGAATGATGGGGATATTTTTATATATGCATCTTGTTAATGTCGGTTACCAGGTGTTCACCATATGAATGATTTTTATCTCTATGTATGGGATGTGTATTGAAATATGAAATCTTGTGGTCTATTGTTACGATTTGATATATATAGGTTAAACCTATAACTCACCAACATTTTTGTTGACGTTTAAAGCATGTTTATTCTCAGGTGAATATTAAGAGCTTCCGCTGTTGCATACTAAAATAAGGACAATATTTGGAGTCCATGTTTGTATGATATTGTGTAAAAACTGCATTCAAGAAACTGATTTTGATGTAACATATTTGTATTGTAAACCATTATGTAATGGTCGTGTGTAAACAGGATATTTTAGATTATCATTATTTGATAATCTACGTAAAGCTTTTTAAACCTTCATTTATAAAATAAAGGTTATGGTTTGTTTTAAAAATGAATGCAGTCTTTGAAAAACGTCTCATATAGAGGTCAAAACCTCGCAACGAAATCAATTAATATGGAACGTTTTTAATCAATAAGAACGGGACATTTCAGTTGGTATCCGAGCGTTGGTCTTAGAGAACCAGAATTTTGCATTAGTATGTCTTATCGAGTTTGTTAGGATGCATTAGTGAGTCTGGACTTCGACCGTGTTTACTTGAAAAATGATTGCTTAACAAATTTTGTTGGAAACTATATATTTTTAACATGTGAATATTATGTGATATATTAATCTCTTAACGCGTTTGATATTATGTGATAGATGTCTACCTCTAGAACAAGTCCCATTGACTCACCTAATAATAATGAAGAGTCAAATGTAAATTGGAATGATTCGTGGACTGATTCATAAGTTTCCGAAGAGGAACCGGAAGAAGAGTCAGAACCGGAAGAAGAATCGGAACCGGAAGAAGAATCGGAACCGGATGAAGAAATAGAACCGGTGGGGGAAATAATAAAACGGTTAAGTAAAAGAAAATCCTCAACCAACCGACCAAGGTTAATTATGGTCAATGGTGTTTCCGCCAAGGAAGCAAAATATTGGGAGGATTACCAATTCTCCGATGAATCGGATTCCGACGAGAATTCCGATGATGTTATAGAAATTACCTCAACTGAATTTAAAAAGGCAAAAGAAAATAATAAGGGAAAGGGCATAAAAATAGAGAAATCTAATTCCAACCCCGATGAACTTTATATGTATCGTCAACCCCCGAAGTCCTTAAGTTGTAACAATGACCCCGGAACCTCTAAACCACCAGGTTTTTCTAAACCAATGTGGATAACGACGGCTCGTATTAGGGGAACATCATATATCCCTAGAAACTTGGTAAAACGAACCAAAACCGAAGAAGAAGAAACAAGCGAGTCGGAATAAGATAGTTGTATTCGTGTGGTGTAATATAAGTAATATAGTGTGCTTATGCTTTATGATATATGTAAAAATTGCTTGTATTAATAAGTATTTTTTTTATGAATCTAACTCTTGTCTATTTTACAGTATAAAAACACAAAATGGATAGACAACCCAATATTTTAAGAGACCTACCCGGAGACATGATTGATGAAATCTTGTCTAGAGTCGGTCAGAATTCTTCAGCACAACTATTTAAGGCGAGATCAGTTTGTAAGACATTCGAAGAACGTTCCAAGAATGCCTTGGTTTATAAAAGGCTTTCGTTCGAAAGATGGGGGATATCACATTGGGAAATCCATAAGTTACGATGTGTTTACTTTGACGCATATATTGCGGGGAACCCAAATGCTATTTTACGCAATGGGTTAAGAAATTATTTTGACTCAATATATCCGAATATTGGACTTCGTGATTTAGAAAAAGCGGCTAACATGCAACATAAAGAAGCATGTTATGCTTACGGATTAGTAATGTTCGCTTCTCACCAAAGTGAGAACAAGAACATCGGGCTACAACTATTAAACAAAACGTTCCCACAAGTGACGGAGTCGGTAATTGGGGTAAGAAATGAGGTTTTTAGATTGTTACGGGACTGTTGGACATTACGTAACCCTCGTCCCTTTGACGACGTTACAACACACTATCTTATCAACGGCCATAACGGTTATGTTCCACAAGACCAAGGATGGGAAGTAATCCTAGTAAAACCAGAATGCATGACTTGTTTCTGGACGTATGACTTACGTGTCTTTATTGCCTTTGCTGAACGACTTGTGTACTAGCTAGAATTATCTTCACAACCATCTTGTATCAAATTTATTGTGTGCTATATTTCATGCTATATGTAAAATAAGCGGTATTGTAAGTTTGTAAAATATTGTGTAAAAGTTTGAATGCGAAATATTATTATAATCAGTTTTTCATATAGAATTGTAGTAGTTGAATTGTATATTAGTTACTAAGTATGAACTTAACGGGTAGGTACTACCCGAATTTAAACTTATAAAATGCTAATATGAAGAAAAAGCTTTTATAAATGAGTTCATATTATGCTACGAAATACTAGTAACTACTCTTAATATTCTGTATGATTAACTTGTTCCATTTGACTATTTTGAAGGAAATGGCACCGACTACTCGACACACCGTGAATATGAATGAAGAGGAATTCCGTACTTTTCTAGCTTCAAACATAGCCGCAGTACAGGCTGCACTACATACCAACAATAACCTTGGATCTAGCAGTACAGGAAATCGTGTAGGATGCACCTACAAAGAATTCACTGCCTGCAAACCTTTGGAATTTGATGGAACCGAAGGACCGATCGGATTGAAACGGTGGACCGAGAAGGTCGAATCGGTGTTTGCCATAAGTAAGTGTACTGAAGAGGACAAAGTGAAGTACGCTACGCATACCTTCACAGGTTTTGCGTTAACATGGTGGAATACCTATCTAGAGCAAGTGGGACAAGACGATGCGTACGCACTACCGTGGTCAGCATTCAAGCACTTGATGAACGAGAAGTACCGTCCCAGAACCGAGGTCAATAAGCTCAAGACAGAACTTAGAGGGTTACGAACCCAAGGATTTGATATTACCACGTACGAAAGACGATTCACAGAATTGTGCCTATTGTGTCCGGGAGCATTCGAAGTTGAGGAAGAGAAGATCGACGCGTTTGTGAAAGGATTACCGGAAAGAATCCAAGAAGATATAAGTTCACACGAGCCCGCCTCCATACAACAGGCATGTAGAATGGCTCACAAACTAGTGAACCAGATTGAAGAAAGAATTAAAGAACAGACTGCTGAAGAGGCCAATGTGAAGCAAGTCAAAAGAAAGTGGGAGGAAAATGGTGATAAGAATCACCAATACAACAACAACAGCAATCGCAACAATTATCCCAACAATCGCAACATCAATCGCAACTACAACAAACGGCCCAACAACAACAACAACAACAACAACAACAACAGCAACTACAACAATCATCCCAACAACAATAATAACCGCAACAACAACAACAACCAGAAACAGCTATGCCAAAGGTGCGAAAAGTATCACTCGGGGTTCTGCACCAAATTTTGCAACAAGTGTAAAAGAAATGGTCATAGCGCGGTGAAGTGTGAGGTCTACGGACCAGGGGTTAATAGAACGAAAGGAACAAATGGTGTCGGAACGAGTAATGGCGGAGCAAGTAGTGTCGGAGCAAGCTATGCCAATGTAGTTTGTTATAAATGTGGAAAACCGGGCCACATTATTAGAAATTGCCCGAACCAGGAGAACACGAATGGACAAGGCCGCGGAAGAGTTTTCAATATTAATGCGGCAGAGGCACAGGAAGACCCGGAGCTTGTTACGGGTACGTTTCTTATTGACAATAAATCTGCTTACGTTTTATTTGATTCGGGTGCGGATAGAAGCTATATGAGTAGAGATTTTTGTACTAAATTAAGTTGCCCATTGACGCCTTTGGATAGTAAATTTTTACTCGAATTAGCAAATGGTAAATTAATTTCAGCAGATAATATATGTCGGAATCGAGAAATTAAACTCGTTAGCGAAACATTTAATATTGATTTAATACCAGTAGAGTTAGGGAGCTTTGATGTGATAATCGGTATGGACTGGTTGAAAGAAGTGAAAGCAGAGATCGTTTGTCACAAAAATGCAATTCGCATTATACGAGAAAAAGGAAAACCCTTAATGGTGTACGGAGAAAAGGGCAACACGAAGCTACATCTTATTAGTAATTTGAAGGCACAAAAACTAATAAGAAAAGGTTGCTATGCTGTTCTAGCACACGTCGAGAAAGTACAAACTGAAGAAAAGAGCATCAATGATGTTCCCATTGCAAAAGAATTTCCCGATGTATTTCCGAAAGAATTACCGGGATTACCCCCACATCGATCCGTTGAATTTCAAATAGATCTTGTACCAGGAGCTGCACCAATAGCTCGTGCTCCTTACAGACTCGCACCCAGCGAGATGAAAGAACTGCAAAGCCAATTACAAGAACTTTTAGAGCGTGGTTTCATTCGACCAAGCACATCACCGTGGGGAGCTCCTGTTTTGTTTGTCAAGAAGAAAGATGGTACATTCAGGTTATGTATCGACTACCGAGAGTTGAACAAACTTACCATCAAGAACCGCTACCCACTACCAAGAATCGACGACTTATTTGATCAACTACAAGGCTCGGCTGTTTATTCAAAGATTGACTTACGTTCCGGGTATCATCAAATGCGGGTGAAAGAAGATGATATTCCAAAGACTGCTTTCAGAACACGTTACGGTCATTACGAGTTTATGGTCATGCCGTTTAGTTTAACTAATGCACCAGCTGTGTTCATGGACCTTATGAACCAAGTGTGTGGACCATACCTTGACAAGTTTGTCATTGTTTTCATTGATGACATACTTATTTACTCAAAGAATGACCAAGAACACGGTGAACATTTGAGAAAGGTGTTAGAAGTATTGAGGAAGGAAGAATTGTACGCTAAGTTTTCAAAGTGTGCATTTTGGTTGGAAGAAGTTCAATTCCTCTGTCACATAGTGAACAAAGAAGGTATTAAGGTGGATCCGGCAAAGATAGAAACTGTTGAAAAGTGGGAAACCCCGAAAATTCCGAAACACATACGCCAGTTTTTAGGACTAGCTGGTTACTACAGAAGGTTCATCCAAGACTTTTCCAGAATAGCAAAACCCTTGACTGCATTAACGCATAAAGGGAAGAAATTTGAATGGAATGATGAACAAGAGAAAGCGTTTCAGTTATTGAAGAAAAAGCTAACTACGGCACCTATATTGTCATTGCCTGAAGGGAATGATGATTTTGTGATTTATTGTGATGCATCAAAGCAAGGTCTCGGTTGTGTATTAATGCAACGAACGAAGGTGATTGCTTATGCATCTAGACAATTGAAGATTCACGAACAAAATTATACGACGCATGATTTGGAATTAGGCGCGGTTGTTTTTGCATTAACGACTTGGAGGCACTACTTATATGGGGTTAAAAGTATTATATATACCGACCACAAAAGTCTTCAACACATATTTAATCAGAAACAACTAAATATGAGGCAGCGTAGGTGGATTGAATTATTGAATGATTATGACTTTGAGATTCGTTACCACCCGGGGAAGGCAAATGTGGTAGCCGATGCCTTGAGCAGGAAGGACAGAGAACCCATTCGAGTAAAATCTATGAATATAATGATTCATAATAACATTACTACTCAAATAAAGGAGGCACAACAAGGATTTTTAAAAGAGGGAAATTTAAAGGATGAAATACCCAAAGGATCGGAGAAGCATCTTAATATTCGGGAAGATGGAACCCGGTATAGTGCTGAAAGGATTTGGGTACCAAAATTTGGAGATATGAGAGAAATGGTACTTAGAGAAGCTCATAAAACCAGATACTCAATACATCCTGGAACGGGGAAGATGTACAAGGATCTCAAGAAACATTTTTGGTGGCCGGGTATGAAAGCCGATGTTGCTAAATACGTAGGAGAATGTTTGACGTGTTCTAAGGTCAAAGCTGAGCATCAGAAACCATCAGGTCTACTTCAACAACCCAAAATCCCGGAATGGAAATGGGAAAACATTACCATGGATTTCATCACTAAATTGCCAAGGACTGCAAGTGGTTTTGATACTATTTGGGTAATAGTTGATCGTCTCACCAAATCCGCACACTTCCTACCAATAAGAGAAGATGACAAGATGGAGAAGTTAGCACGACTGTATTTGAAGGAAGTCGTCTCCAGACATGGAATACCAATCTCTATTATCTCTGATAGGGATGGCAGATTTATTTCAAGATTCTGGCAGACATTACAGCAAGCATTAGGAACTCGTCTAGACATGAGTACTGCCTATCATCCACAAACTGATGGGCAGAGCGAAAGGACGATACAAACGCTTGAAGACATGCTACGAGCATGTGTTATTGATTTTGGAAACAGTTGGGATCGACATCTACCGTTAGCAGAATTTTCCTACAACAACAGCTACCATTCAAGCATTGAGATGGCGCCGTTTGAAGCACTTTATGGTAGAAAGTGCAGGTCTCCGATTTGTTGGAGTGAAGTGGGGGATAGACAGATTACGGGTCCGGAGATTATACAAGAAACTACCGAGAAGATCATCCAAATTCAACAACGGTTGAAAACCGCCCAAAGTCGACAAAAGAGCTACGCTGACATTAAAAGAAAAGATATAGAATTTGAAATTGGAGAGATGGTCATGCTTAAAGTTGCACCTTGGAAAGGCGTTGTTCGATTTGGTAAACGAGGGAAATTAAATCCAAGGTATATTGGACCATTCAAGATTATTGATCGTGTCGGACCAGTAGCTTACCGACTTGAGTTACCTCAACAACTCGCGGCTGTACATAACACTTTCCACGTCTCGAATTTGAAGAAATGTTTTGCTAAAGAAGATCTCACTATTCCGTTAGATGAAATCCAAATCAACGAAAAACTCCAATTCATCGAAGAACCCGTCGAAATAATGGATCGTGAGGTTAAAAGACTTCAGCAAAACAAGATACCAATTGTTAAGGTTCGATGGAATGCTCGTAGAGGACCCGAGTTCACCTGGGAACGTGAAGATCAGATGAAGAAGAAATACCCGCATCTATTTCCAGAAGATTCGTCAACACCTTCAACAGCTTAAAATTTCGGGACGAAATTTATTTAGCGGGTAGGTACTGTAGTGACCCGAACTTTTCCATGTTTATATAT
This sequence comes from Rutidosis leptorrhynchoides, assembly GCF_046630445.1. Classification (NCBI taxonomy): domain Eukaryota; kingdom Viridiplantae; phylum Streptophyta; class Magnoliopsida; order Asterales; family Asteraceae; genus Rutidosis; species Rutidosis leptorrhynchoides. The sequence continues at coordinate 211,303,150 of NC_092340.1, forward strand.
ACTAATTGAGATTGATATTTACATGATTAAATGTTTCCAACATGTTAAGCAATCAAACTTGTTAAGACTTGATTAATTGAAATATGTTTCATATAGACAATTGACCACCCAAGTTGACCGGCGATTCACGAACGTTAAAACTTGTAAAAACGACATGACGATATATATATGGATATACATATGGTTAACATGAGATTATGATAAGTAAGTATCTCCATAAGTATATTAACAAGGAGTTATATACATATAAACAAGACTACTAACTTAAAGATTTCGAAATGAGACATATATGTAACGATTATCGTTGTAACGACATTTAAATGTATATATATCATATTAAGATATATTAATATATCATAATATCATGATAATATAATAATTTAACATCTCATTAGATATAATAAACAATGGGTTAACAACATTAATTGAGATCGTTAACTTAAAGGTTTCAAAACAACACTTACATGTAACGACTAACGATGACTTAACGACTCAGTTAAAATGTATATACATGTAGTGTATTTAGATGTATTAAAATACTTTTGGAAGACTTCAAGACATATATCAAAACACTCATACTTAACGAAAATGGTTAAAGTTACTTTCCCATTCTTTTCTTTCATCAAGAATTCTAGTCGTATTCTTACCCGTATTATACACAGCTTCAAAACGTACTTACTATGAGTATATACCAATAGGAACTAGCATGGGATTCCACTCTTGATTATGTCATGTATGACTAATCAATTTTAACTTCTACCATGAGCTAGTCAACTAACTAGAACTCCTTTTAACCCCACTCACCACTCACCAATTACCACTCATCATTCACTCCATTTCACTTCCAATTTTCTTTCTAATTCTCTCTCAACACACACACACTATTATGAACGTATTTTTCCAGTAGTTAATCATCATCTTCATCAAAAATCACTTCAAGAATCAAGCTATAATCATCATAGGAAGAACACTTCAAGAACACTTCAAAAATCCCTTCAAGTTTACTAATTTACTTCCAAGCTTTCTAATCCATTCCAAGTAATCATCTAAGATCAAGAAACCTTTGTTATATACAGTAGGTTATCTTTCTTATTCAAGGTAATATTTATATTCAAACTTTGATTCAATTTCTATAACTATAAACTATCTTAATTCGAGTAAAAATCTTACTTGAACTTGTTTTTGTGTCGTGATTCTACTTCAAGAACTTTCAAGCCATCCAAGATCCTTTGAAGCTAGATCATTTCTTGTCACTTCCAGTAGGTTTACCTACTAAACTTAAGGTAGTAATGATGTTCATAACATCATTCGATTCATATATATAAAACTATCTTATTCGAAGGTTTAAACTCGTAATCACTAGAACATAGTTTAGTTAATTCTAAACTTGTTCGCAAACAAAAGTTAATCCTTCTAACTTGACTTTTAAAATTAACTAAACACATGTTCTATATCTATATGATATGCTAACTTAATGATTTAAAACCTGGAAACACGAAAAACACCGTAAAACCGGATTTACGCCGTCGTAGTAACACCGCGGGCTGTTTTGTATCCAAAAATAATTAATTAAAAACTATGATAAACTTTGATTTAAAAGTTGTTATTCTGAGAAAATGATTATTATTATGAACATGAAACTATATCCAAAAATTGTGGTTAAACTCAAAGTGGAAGTATGTTTTCTAAAATGGTCATCTAGACGTCGTTCTTTCGACTGAAATGACTACCTTTACAAAAACGACTTGTAACTTATTTTTCCGACTATAAACCTATACTTTTCCTGTTTAGATTCATAAAATAGAGTTCAATATGAAACCATAGCAATTTGAAAGCTAACAACATTAATTGAGATCGTTAACTTAAAGGTTTCAAAACAACACTTACATGTAACGACTAACTATGACTTAACGACTCAGTTAAAATGTATATACATGTAGTGTATTTAGATGTATTGAAATACTTTTGGAAGACTTCAAGACATATATCAAAACACTCATACTTAACGAAAATGGTTACAGTTACTTTCCCATTCTTTTCTTTCATCAAGAATTCTAGTCGTATTCTTACCCGTATTATACACAGCTTCAAAACGTACTTACTATGGGTATATACCAATAGGAACTAGCATGGGATTCCACTCTTGATTATGTCATGTATGACTAATCAATTATAACTTCTACCATGAGCTAGTCAACTAACTAGAACTCCTTTTAACCCCACTCACCACTCACCAATTACCACTCATCATTCACTCCATTTCACTTCCAATTCTCTTTCTAATTCTCTCTCAACACACACACACTATTATGAACGTATTTTTCCAGTAGTTAATCATCATCTTCATCAAAAATCACTTCAAGAATCAAGCTATAATCATCATAGGAAGAACACTTCAAGAACACTTCAAAAATCCCTTCAAGTTTACTAATTTACTTCCAAGCTTTCTAATCCATTCCAAGTAATCATCTAAGATCAAGAAACCTTTGTTATATACAGTAGGTTATCTTTCTTATTCAAGGTAATATTTATATTCAAACTTTGATTCAATTTATATAACTATAAACTATCTTAATTCGAGTAAAAATCTTACTTGAACTTGTTTTTGTGTCATGATTCTACTTCAAGAACTTTCAAGCCATCCAAGATCCTTTGAAGCTAGATCATTTCTTGTCACTTCCAGTAGGTTTACCTACTAAACTTGAGGTAGTAATGATGTTCATAACATCATTCGATTCATATATATAAACTATCTTATTCGAAGGTTTAAACTCGTAATCACTAGAACATAGTTTAGTTAATTCTAAACTTGTTCGCAAACAAAAGTTAATCCTTCTAACTTGACTTTTAAAATTAACTAAACACATGTTCTATATCTATATGATATACTAACTTAATGATTTAAAACCTGGAAACACGAAAAACACCGTAAAACCGGATTTACGCCGTCGTAGTAACACCGCGGGCTGTTTTGTATCCAAAAATGATTAATTAAAAACTATGATAAACTTTGATTTAAAAGTTGTTATTCTGAGAAAATGATTATTATTATGAACATGAAACTATATCCAAAAATTATGGTTAAACTCAAAGTGGAAGTATGTTTTCTAAAATGGTCATCTAGACGTCGTTCTTTCGACTGAAATGACTACCTTTACAAAAACGACTTGTAACTTATTTTTCCGACTATAAACCTATACTTTTTCTGTTTAGATTCATAAAATAGAGTTCAATATGAAACCATAGCAATTTGATTCACTCAAAACAGATTTAAAATGAAGAAGTTATGGGTAAAACAAGATTGGATAATTTTTCTCATTTTAGCTACGTGAAAATTGGTAACAAATCTATTCCAACCATAACTTAATCAACTTGTATTGTATATTATGTAATCTTGAGATACCATAGACACGTATACAATGTTTCGACCTATCATGTCGACACATCTATATATATTTCGGAACAACCATAGACACTCTATATGTGAATGTTGGAGTTAGCTATACAGGGTTGAGGTTGATTCCAAAATATATATAGTTTGAGTTGTGATCAATACTGAGATACGTATACACTGGGTCGTGTATTGATTCAAGATAATATTTATCGATTTATTTCTGTACATCTAACTGTGGACAACTAGTTGTAGGTTACTAACGAGGACAGCTGACTTAATAAACTTAAAACATCAAAATATATTAAAAGTGTTGTAAATATATTTTGAACATACTTTGATATATATGTATATATTGTTATAGGTTCGTGAATCAACCAGTGGCCAAGTCTTACTTCCCGACGAAGTAAAAATCTGTGAAAGTGAGTTATAGTCCCACTTTTAAAATCTAATATTTTTGGGATGAGAATACATGCATGTTTTATAAATGATTTACAAAATAGACACAAGTACGTGAAACTACATTCTATGGTTGAATTTGTTGGGATTTAACAAGTTCATAATATACTTAAACCATTTTAAGAATTAAGAAAGCGGAAGCATGTTAATTACCAATTTAAGACTTGTTAAACTTTAACCAATTAAAGTTAAATCCCAATTAGGATCAAGTTGTGATATATACTTACAAACTACAAGCAAGTAAAGAGATTATACCTACTCCAAGCTTGCTAGTAAATGATGAAGATGATGATGATGAATGGAGCTCCAAAAGTGTGAAACCTCAAGTTGTTATACCCCAAACTTTTCACCAACACCCTAGCTTTTGGTTAGGATTTATTAGACACTTAAAATGAACTTGCAAAACTTGAAAATGAACTCCCTTTTGGCCTTGAAAGCCCACGGCAGCAGCACCTTCTTGGAGCAGATTTTTTTTTGCTTGATGTGTTTTTTTGCAAGTGTAAGTCTCTAGGAGTCAAGATGCTTGCATGTATATGGAAAAGAGAATTGTCTTTGACCAAGAAGGAATCAAAGAGCATGTGTACTCTAACTCCCATGTCACTCCCATTATATTTTATAAAGAATAGTTTTTTATAAAATTTGAATTTTATAAAACTAGTTTTATAAAACTTCCATATTATTATATACATTTTATTATATAAAACCAATTTATATATAAAATGTAACATAAATAAATTAATTATTTAACCTATAAATAATTAAATCCATAATATATAAATTATTCCATAATTTATATAATACACATCAAGTAATATTTAAGAAAACCATTTTTCTTAAAGTTCAAGTGTCGCGTATTTGATCAATGAACCAATCGTTAAAATCAAATACAAATAAGGTGTCGGTAAGTTTGTTATTGGGTATGACCCGACTTGGATCATAACACGTCAGCCACATTAATTTAATATGTCTCTCGGGCATACGAAATACCTTCAATCTCCCACTTGCACGAGAAACATAAGAAATTAATGCAAGTGATGGATACAGCCTAACACACCGTCCATCACCCCTAATATGTTATGACTTTGTGCCATTCAATAACATCATCCCTTTCGAGTTCCCATCTCGAATATGATTAGGTGAATCTTTCATTATTTCCTTTCATCCCAGATGTCATGTTAAATCCAAGAGATACAGAGTGATCACTCTCTTATAGATTTAACTTTTCAGGCCTTAGACATCTGACTCTCAACGAATAAGAGGGACAAATTCCATCTTGACTACATACGTCCTAGATATACACTTTGTAATATACCTGAGTTCTTCCTTATGTACTACCATGTTTCAGAATAGCGAAGGAAAGAATCAAGGCACAGTACTTGGTGAATATCCGAACCCAATATGTATCTCAGGTCAGAGGATACAATGATATTCGCCTTTACTCAAGATTACATGTGATCAACTACAAAGGCTCTATACAGTAATTCTTGAGAGCGGGTCTTCCAATATTTGTTTCCCACAAATATCTATGAACCTTGGTTGCAACCTTGCCCCACATTCAACCTATGAATGTATACCAATCCGAGTTCATAATAGTCTAAACCTCACACTTGTTCCCACAAATGTGATCGACTACGGAATTTAGAATAATAGTTTATTCATGGATGAAATATGCTAAATTGGAACATGACTCATAATTAAATTAATACCATAATTATATTAATGAGTTTGAACTAATTCGTTCCGTTACAATACATAAAGTAGATCAATTCCAATCACTAGAATATCGAAGCCCTAACGCACAAACATGTCCCTCATGTTTTGGCCCATGTAAAAGCTTCGTGAGTGGATCCGCAACATTATGATCTGTGTGAACTTTGTGAATACATATCTTGCCCTTTTCAACCTCATCCCTGATGTAGTTGAATCTCCGCTCAATGTGACGAGTCTTTTGATGAGCACGAGGTTCCTTGATTTGAGCAATCGCACCCTCGTTGTCACAAAAGATCTCAAGAGGGTCCTGAATGGAAGGGACCACTCCTAAGTCGTCGATGAATTTCTTCATCCATGCAGCTTCCTGAGCTGCCAGTGAGGCGGCAATGTACTCCGACTCTGTAGTGGATAACGCAACAACCTCCTGTTTCGAACTCTTCCAAGAGACCGCACCACCATTTAACATGAAGACATAACCGGATTGTGATCGAGAGTCATCTCGATCAGTTTGGAAACTCGCGTCCACGTAACCTTTTACGGCGAGTTCCTCCTCACCAGACCCATATATTAGAAACATATCCTTAGTTCTCCTAAGGTATTTCAATATACTTTTAACAGCAATCCAATGACTGTTTCCTGGGTTATTCTGGTATCTACTTGTCAAGCTTAGAGCGCATGACACATCCGGTCTAGTACATATCATCGCATACATGATAGACCCAATTGCAGATGCGTATGGGACTTTCTTCATTCTATCTTGTTCATCTTTCGTGGTAGGACACTGAGATGAACTGAGAACGGTTCCTCTTTGAATAGGTACCAAACCTTTCTTAGAGTTTTCCATCTTGAACCTTTTCAAGATTTTATCAATGTATGTACTTTGACTTAAACCTATCAATCTCTTGGATCTATTCCTATAGATCCCTATCCCCAATATGTATTGTGCATCTCCAAGATCCTTAATGGAGAAGCAACTCTTTAGCCAAGTTTTGACTCCTTGCATTGTGGTAATATCATTCCCAAATAATAATATATCATCCACATATAGCACAAGGAACATTATAGAGCTCCCACTAGCCTTCTTGTACACACAAGCTTCATCACCATTTTTAATGAAGCCAAATTTCTTTGCCTCTTCATTAAAGCGATGATTCCACATTCTAGATGCTTGTTTCAATCCGTAGATTGATTTCTTCAACTTGCATACCTTTTTAGGATTTTTCGGATCAACAAAACCTTCGGGCTGTACCATATAGACATCTTCCTCAAGATATCCATTTAGGAAAGCGGTTTTGACATCCATTTGCCATATTTCATAGTCATAGTGAGCAGCAATGGCAAATAATATCCTAATAGACTTTAGCATTGCCACTGGCGAGAAAGTTTCATCATAATCAACCCCTTGAGTTTGAGTGAAACCTTTTGCTACAAGTCTAGCTTTGTATGTATCCAAGTTTCCATGTATGTCGGTTTTCTTCTTGAAAAGCCACTTGCAATCAACTAGCTTAGAGCTAGGAGGTTGCACAACAAGTTCCCAAACTTGGTTTTCATACATGGATTGCATCTCGGCGTTCATGGCTTCCTGCCATTTATCTTTATCAATTCTTGATAAAGCATCTTTGTAGTTTGTCGGTTCATCCAAATCAACCGTATAGCAACCTTCCACGAGAAACCCATATCTCTCGGGAGGATTACTAATCCTACTAGATCTTCGAACGTCTTGTGTACCTTGATCATCCACTTGATCATTTTCAACATCCTCATGTTGAGTACTAGTGCCAACCAATTGTGTATCATCGGCTTGATCTTGTACCTCTACAAGATCTATCTTCCTTTCACCATCACCTTCCATAAGGAACTTGGTTTCAAGGAATTCCGCTTTCCGAGCAACAAATACGGTTTGCTCGGATGGATCATAGAAGTAATATCCCATGTCATCTTTGGGATATCCTATGAAGATACACTTTGTGGATCGAGCATGTAGCTTATTTGCTACATAACGCTTAGGATAAGCTTCACATCCCCATACTTTCAAGTATGAAAGAGAAGGAGGTTTTCCAAACCACATCTCATGAGGAGTTCGATCCACCTTCTTGGTTGGGGCCATATTTAAAATACGAGCCGCGGAGCTTAGACAATAACCCCAAAATGATAGAGGTAACGAGCTTCTTGCCATCATAGATCGAACCATATCCATTAGGGTTCGGTTCCTCCTTTCGGAAACTCCATTAAGTTGGGGTGTTCCGGGTGGAGTAAGTTGTGAGATAATCCCACAACTCCTAAGATGATCTTGGAAGGCATCGCTTAGGTATTCACCTCCTCTATCGGTACGTAGTACCTTAATTGTCTTATTGAGTTGATTTTGTACTTCGTTTTGATATTCTTTGAATGCTTCAAACGTTTCGTCCTTGTGTCTTAATAAGTAGACATATCCGAAACGACTAAAGTCATCAATGAAAGTAACAAAGTATCTTTCACCTTTCCTAGTCATGGGTTTAAAGGGTCCACATACATCCGAATGTATTAATCCCAATAAATCTTTAGCCCTTTCATAGGTCCCTTTGAAAGGTGCTTTAGTCATCTTGCCTTGTAAACAAGATTCACATACTTCAAACGAATCCATTTCATTTGATTTCAAAAGTCCATTCTTTTGAAGTGTATGTATTCGGTTCTTGTTTATGTGACCAAGGCGACAATGCCATAAGTAGGAATCACTCAAATCCCTTTTGAGTTTCTTGGTGCTTGTATGGTACATTGAGCTACTAGATGATGTGTCATCATGAACCAATTCATAAATTCCATTTGAAGGCGAAGCCTTGAAATAGAATACATTATCTTTAGAAACATGAATATCATCATCAATAAAATTAACAACGTAACCACATTGTTTTAAGCGAGAAATAGAAATAATGTTTCTACACAAATCCGGAGCATACAAAACATTTTCTAAAATAAGTTCCAATCCGCTTGGAAGCTTCAAAATAAAATCTCCTTGAGCTTTAACATGCACCTTTGCACCATTGCCCATATAGAGACTTGATGTTCCCGCCTTATGATCACTTCTTTTGAACCCCTGCAAAGAATTGCAAATATGAGTTCCACATCCAGTGTCTAATACCCATGTATTAGAAGAAGTAATACTTAGCTCTATATATACCATATATATATTACCTGAGGTTTGCCCTGCATCCCTCTTGTCCTTCAACTCCTTAAGGTAGACTGGACAGTTTCGTTTCCAATGACCCATCTCACCGCAACCGAAACATGGGTCTTCCTTGGGGTTTGCCTTCTCGGTGACCTTTTGCTTCTTGGCCTTGTTGATGGTTGGGGTAACCATCTTCCCCTTCCCTTTGCCTTGATAGGCGGGTCCTTTTCTCTTAGCTACCTTTGGCTTAGAGGTGTTACCTTTGGACCCACCTTGATCGATTGCTAACACGGGTAAAGCCCTTTTACCCATGCTAGTTTCCGCCGTTCTAAGCATACCGTGGAGCTCACCTATGCTCTTATCCATCCCATTCATATTGTAATTAATTACAAATTGATCAAACCTTTTTGATAGGGAGTTAAGGATAAGATCGGTGGCTAACTCATTAGATATGTTTAGGTTAAGACGGTTAGCACGATCGATAAGGCTTTTCATTTTGAGGACATAAGAGGAGACGGATTGGGTGTCATCCATACGACATGCATGTAGCGCTCGAACCGTTTCGAAGCGCTCGACACGTGCTTGTTGAAGGAACATCTCCTTCAATTGCGTAATCATGTCATATGCACTATGATGTTCGAAATCCTTTTGGAGTTCGGGTATCATAGTCCCAAGCATTAGACAAGCGACTTGCACCGAATCGGCGCAATACTTGTCATAATAAGCCATGCCCTCTATATCTTCCTCATCCGGTTGGTCGGGAATAGGGTCCTCCAACACATACGCTTTGTCCTCAAGTTTGAGGACAATCCTAAGATTACGGAACCAATCCATAAAGTTCGTATGGTTGAGTTTGTCTTTCTCGAGGAGAGACCTTAATGATAGGTTGTTTAGGTTAAGTGGTGCATTTTGCATGTTGTTGTTATTTGCGGCCATCTACAAAATTTAACAAAGTCCTTTTAAATATCGATTTTAAATTTAATAAACAATACCCTTTTATTTTTAATTGTTTTATTAAATCTTAGAATCCAACGGTAAATCAAATTTCGGTTAGGTGACCTTTATCCCGTTATTTGATTTAGCTAGGTAGTCATTTATGTGACAATTGCAATCCTTTTGCAACATCTAAGTTATGGGATCATGCAATCCTTTTGCATGGCATATTTATCCCATCAACGCCTATTTGTTCCTCATGCTTCGGTGACCCTAAGTTCATGATTCCTAAATCAAGTCGTCCTACTTGTGTAAACATGTAGACTTAACATACAAGTGGTTAGGTGACCTTTATCCCACATGTATGCGAAGTGTACCTTATTCATATTAGTTCACTCATGACGGTTAGGTGACCTTTATCCCATCAAGAGATTCCTAATATGTCTAAGTGTTTCCACAAAAGGATGGCGTTTAACTTGTTTACCTTGTTTTAGTTAAGGGATTTTAAGTTTTCATAAATTCTAGTTTAAGAAAACATTTGCCATACACCAACATGCATTTGGTGTATAGTTCATTATGAAAAGCCAATTTCATGTCTATAAACCATTTTATATATATGATCCTAATCATGATCTTAATAACCGTTTATTAATGTCCTTTTAGCCATTTTTAATTTAACCATTTAAATTGACGTTTTGCATGTCGTTAATTAATGTATAATTTAACCAATTAAATTGCCATTTTGCTTGTTGTTAACTTGTGTGATTAACTTGTAGCATACAACCATACAATCCACAATCATACAATAAACAACCATGCATGCAAAACAAATATGTTCACAATCAAGCCATTTTGGTAGACATTTGTTTAGCCGAAAACAAATGCCACCGGATAAGGGGTTATAACACAAAGTAGGAGATTTCAAATCTCCCACTTAACCTTGCATCCAAATGCTTCTTCATGTGTTCTTCAAGTCTTCATCATTCTTCATCATTTTACAAAATATATCCTAATACATTTTGTCTAAAAAATGAAATTACAACCTAATCTATTTTACATACCAAATATAAAATAAATTACATAACCAAATGAATTATTACATGCCAAATGAATAAATATTATTACAAACCAATTGAATAAATATCAATCAACCATGCATGCAACCAAACACAAGGTCAAGGCTTAGATTGTGAACATTAACTACACAAGTGATAGGCAATACAGAATCACAAGTGATTGGCAGTACAGAATCACAAGTGATCGGCAGTTTAGAATCACAAGTGATTGGCAGTACAGAATCACAAGTGATCGGCAGTACAGAATCACAAGTGATTGGCAGTACAGAATCACAAGTGATTGACAATACAGAATGCAGAATCACAAGTGATTTTGGCCAAAAAGACAAACCACCCAAAACCGAAAATTTTACATTCTACTTCATGCATGTTCATAGAATGCAAAATTATAGTGGGTTTAATAACCATCTCGAAGCATATTTCAACAACTTCGGCTCTAGATACCATTGTTGGGTTTTAACAAGTTCATAATATACTTAAACCATTTTAAGAATTAAGAAAGCGGAAGCATGTTAATTACCAATTTAAGACTTGTTAAACTTTAACCAATTAAAGTTAAATCCCAATTAGGATCAAGTTGTGATATATACTTACAAACTACAAGCAAGTAAAGAGATTATACCTACTCCAAGCTTGCTAGTAAATGATGAAGATGATGATGATGAATGGAGCTCCAAAAGTGTGAAACCTCAAGTTGTTATACCCCAAACTTTTCACCAACACCCTAGCTTTTGGTTAGGATTTATTAGACACTTAAAATGAACTTGCAAAACTTGAAAATGAACTCCCTTTTGGCCTTGAAAGCCCACGGCAGCAGCACCTTCTTGGAGCAGATTTTTTTTTGCTTGATGTGTTTTTTTGCAAGTGTAAGACTCTAGGAGTCAAGATGCTTGCATGTATATGGAAAAGAGAATTGTCTTTGACCAAGAAGGAATCAAAGAGCATGTGTACTCTAACTCCCATGTCACTCCCATTATATTTTATAAAGAATAGTTTTTTATAAAATTTGAATTTTATAAAACTAGTTTTATAAAACTTCCATATTATTATATACATTTTATTATATAAAACCAATTTATATATAAAATGTAACATAAATAAATTAATTATTTAACCTATAAATAATTAAATCCATAATATATAAATTATTCCATAATTTATATAATACACATCAAGTAATATTTAAGAAAACCATTTTTCTTAAAGTTCAAGTGTCGCGTATTTGATCAATGAACCAATCGTTAAAATCAAATACAAATAAGGTGTCGGTAAGTTTGTTATTGGGTATGACCCGACTTGGATCATAACACGTCAGCCACATTAATTTAATATGTCTCTCGGGCATACGAAATACCTTCAGAATTATCGAAATCGAATATGCCCCTTTTCATTAAGTCTGGTAATCTAAGAATTAGGGAACAGACACCCTAATTGACGCGAATCCTAAAGATAGATCTATTGGGCCTAACAAACCCCATCCAAAGTACCGGATGCTTTAGTACTTCAAAATTTATATCATATCCGAAGGGTGTCCCGGAATGATGGGGATATTTTTATATATGCATCTTGTTAATGTCGGTTACCAGGTATTCACCATATGAATGATTTTTATCTCTATGTATGGGATGTGTATTGAAATATGAAATCTTGTGGTCTATTGTTACGATTTGATATATATAGGTTAAACCTATAACTCACCAACATTTTTGTTGACGTTTAAAGCATGTTTATTCTCAGGTGAGTATTAAGAGCTTCCGCTGTTGCATACTAAAATAAGGACAAGATTTGGAGTCCATGTTTGTATGATATTGTGTAAAAACTGCATTCAAGAAACTGATTTCGATGTAACATATTTGTATTGTAAACCATTATGTAATGGTCGTGTGTAAACAGGATATTTTAGATTATCATTATTTGATAATCTACGTAAAGCTTTTTAAACCTTCATTTATAAAATAAAGGTTATGGTTTGTTTTAAAAATGAATGCAGTCTTTGAAAAACGTCTCATATAGAGGTCAAAACCTCGCAACGAAATCAATTAATATGGAACGTTTTTAATCAATAAGAACGGGACATTTCATATTTGAAATTCTACAGATCTAAATGGAGGTAATCCCGGCAACTCTTCCGGAAATACTTCAGGAAAATCTCTTGCCACAGGCACATCATTGATGCTCTTCACTTTTTCCTTCGTTTCGACTTTATTAACATGTGCTAGGATAGCATAGCACCCTTTCTTCAAGCACATTTGAGCTTTCAAACAACTAATGAGTTTTAGCTTTGAGTTACCCTTCTCTCCATAAATCATTAATGGCGTTCTATCCTTACGAGGAATGCGAATTGCCTTCTTGGCGCACACAACTTCAGCTCCTATTTTGGACATCCAGTCCATGCCGACTATTACATCAAAACTTCCTAATTCTACGGGTATTAAATCAATCTTAAATGTTTCTCCGGCTAAATTTATTTTACAATCACGGCAAATTTTATCGGCTTTAATTAGTTTACCATTAGCTAACTCAATCATGTACTTAGCATCTAGAGGTAATGATGAACAATTCAATTTAGCGTGAAAGTCTCTACACATGTAACTTCTATCGGCACCAGTATCAAATATAATAGATGCGGATAAGTTATTAATGGTAAACGTACCCGTAACAAGCTCCGGGTCTTCATACGCCTCTCTAGCATTAATAACAAATGCTCTTCCACGTGCAGATCCGTTATTCTTCTCTGGATTCGGGCACTGACTCTTATAATGACCTTGTTTCCCACACCCATAACAAGTAACAGTGGCCAAGGCAGTTCTATTTGCATTGGTGGCAGGAGTCTTGGTACCGTTTGTATTTGTAGCGGGAACCCTACAATCTTCAGCAAGATGACCTTTTCGATTACAATTGTTGCACACCACATTACAATAACCAGAGTGATGTTTGTGGCATCTGTTACATAAAGGATTTCGTCCCTTGTAACCTGAGTTCGAACCGCTACCCGCACCTTGCGTGTTTTCTTGTTTCTTGTTGGATTGTTGATGATTACCTTCCCACTTTCTTTTGTTTCCCGATGTCTTGACATCGATGTTCTTATCCAGAATAATCTGGTCCATCAACTCGTTCGCCATGGTGATAGCTTCATGAATAGTCTTGGGTTTGGATGCTGTAACATTTGCCTTGACCTTTTTAGGCAAACCGTCTTTGTACAGTTCAATCTTCCGTTCTTCGGTTGGTACCAATTCGGGACATAGCAAAGCTAATTCCATGAATCGCTGATTGTAGGTGGTGAGTTCAGTACCAACAGCTTTCAGGCTTCGTAATTCAGCTTCCAACTTTGTGACGACCCGGAAATTTCCGACCAAATTTAAACTTTAATCTTTATATTATTCCGACACGATAAGCAAAGTTTGTTAAGTTAAATCTCAAGAATTTTAAACTGTGTTCATACATTCATTTGACCTTTGACCATTTCCGACGATTCGCGAACAGTTGTATAAATAAATGTGTAAATATATAAATATGATATAAGTATATATATACACATAATATTGTAAATTAATAAAATACCTCTAGCGTAATATTGTAAATTAATAAAATACCTCTAGCAAATTAGTGTTAATCATATAATATAATAAAGGGGAATGATTGTGATTATTGTTATTATTGTTAACATTATTATTATTAATTATTATTATTTACAAAATTATTAAAATCAACATTTACATTATTATTAATAATAACATATTTAATTATTTATATCAAATATGATAAAGGAACGAATATATATAGATTTAGTAAATTTGTAGATATTGCAAGTCTTTGTCTAACTGTTTGTGATTGACAAATTCGTATGCTTTAGATTCCAAACAATAGGATAATTACAAACTCAGTTATCAATCTATCTCACCTTTTTAATCTTTTTTTTGTTTCATTTTTGTCTGTTTTAAAAATTTTGTTGGATGAATACTCATATAATAAACGGTGAATTCCTGTTTCAAGGGAGTAGTTCCAATTCCTCAACTCATTAAATCCATTTCTGTTTTATGTCCTTCTATTCAAACATCACTTTAAACCCGTTTTGAACACCACCATATATCTTAATCTTGCTTATTTTGTTTTCTGTTTACAGATTCATCAACAAATCCACCATGAACCAACAAGCTACCACCTCATCGTCTAATTGATGTCATGTTTGAAGCCTACACCACGAACCACCTTCTCATCTCCCTCTATCTCTAGTCTTCTCTCTTTCTTTTCAGGATCACAACCGGATCAACCATGTTTAATCAACTACTTTCTCCATCTCCACACCGCCACCACCTCAAATCTCCAATGACACCAAATCACCAACACACCCATGAACTAATAGGAACTAAAACCGCTGATACAAAGGTTTCTGTTTTCATTTTCTGTTGAAACCACCATCACGGTTGTAAACCACCACTCACTTAATCACCATCACAAAATCATCATCATCAAGCCGCTATTTTATTTGCTCCGGTTTCCTGCTTGTTTATAACCAAAACAAACCACCACTCGATCAAACTTCTTCTCTATCATCATCATCATTGACCATCATCACCGAAACTCCATCACTACCACTCTAGATTCTGTTTCTGTTTCGAGAAAATTATAAACCAAACACCATCGAGTCTTCTTCACCTCCCTCTCACTCTTCCATCTCACTCTCTCTTTTCCTTTCTCATTCAATTAACAACCATGAACTACCTATCTCTTTCACCCTCTCTAACCCATCTCTCTCTCTCTTCTCTCTCTCTTCCATATTTTTGTGGTAAACAGACCAACACCATCTACTACAATCTGTTTCGAATTGCTGCTACTGCTACGGTTTATTCTTGCAGCTATTATATGCTAATGCTAAGCGTAAATTATCTGTTTCCGTTCAAACACCCAAACCACCACTATATAAAACCGAAACCCTACCTTCTTAATGCTACTACCATACTCGCTCTCTGTTTCGGTTTAGATTACGTCAATGAGAATAATTGATGTTAATAATTGATGAACAATGATGAGAGGTAGAAACAATGATCTCGTGATACCTTCTTTTCTGTGTGCTCCGTGATTTATGGATATTTTTTTTGGGTGGATGTCGACTAGCATAATTAGGCAAAAAGAATTATTTAGTTAACAAATTTGTGGGGACACTTTGTGAAAAACGAATCCTAGAAAGAAAACTAGCTGGAGTTTTACCAAATTAAAAAAAAAACGTATTACTTTTATTGGGCTATGGTGATTCAGTTTACAGGCCGTGAACTAAGTTTTAATATCACTTGGACCGAAGCCCAATATCCACATGAGTTAAATTGGTTACATGATGATGATGACGTTAAAACGAATAGGGATGATACGGGTTAAGGATTTAGATAATGATTATAACGTTAATAGATGATGATGATAATGAATCCAGTAATGATACATGTTAAAGATGATGATATGATAATGGTAGGTTTGATTTTGTTATTGATGAAGAAGATGATAAGATTTGTTTAAGGGTTAAATATATATGAAGTGAAGAAAATTTAAGAAAAATAGACGCAGAGGAATGGCAGGGTGTTGGTGTTGGGAAGCTAGAGGTCTCGGGTTCGAGTCTTGCTGGTGATATCTTTTATTTTTCAACTATTTTGAGAGGTAGTGATCTTTATATTATTATTATTATTATTATTATTATTATCATTAATACCATTATTAACATTAATATTATTATTATTAGAAAAATTAGCATATTTAATTACATTGTTATTAAAAAATTGACATTTTTATTAAAACTATCATTATTATTAAAAATTTTAACATTTTATTATTATCTTTAATATAAGGTCATATTTTTTTCACTATCATAAAACTAATCAAATTTAATATTTTAACATAAAAATAATATATATATATATATATATATATATATATATATATATATATATATATATATATATATATATATATATATATATATATATATATATATATAACATTTGGAACTAACAAATACATTATAATAAATAATATATTATATAATTATTATATAAAACGGTATGATTATTATTACATGTAACTATACGTGTTAATATATATACGTGATATAGGTTCGTGAATCCGAGGCCAACCTTGCACTTATTAAATGATGTTATATGTATTTTTACTACGAAATACAGTATGGTGAGTTTCATTTGATCCCTTTTATATATATTTTTGGGACTGAGAATACATGCGCTGTTTTTTATAAATGTTTTACGAAATAGGCACAAGTACTAAAACTAATTCTACGTGGGTTTAAACCAGAAATATACCCTTAGCTTGGTAACATTAAACTACTTGTCTATGTACGGTAGGCGCGAATCCTAAAGATAGATCTATTGGGCCTGACAAACCCCATCCTGACTATGGGATGCTTTAGTACTTCGAGGTTATTTTAAACACACCTGATCTGGTGTACTTCAGAGGGTAAAACATGAACGTTAAGGCTTGTTACCGGGTGCCTACAACTTATAGAATACTTTTATACACTTGCGAGTGTACATATATTTATAAACGGAAATCTTGTGGTCTATTAATATATTGAAATGATTGTTATGATAAACCTATGAACTCACCAACCTTTTGGTTGACACTTTAAAGCATGTTTATTCTCAGGTATTAAAGAAATCTTCCGCTGTGCATTAGCTCATTTTAAGGATATTACTTGGAGTCATTCATGGCATATTTTGAAAGACGTTGCATTCAAGTCATTGAGTTCATCAAGATTATTATTAAGTCAATTATAGTTGGATGTATTATGAAATGGTGTACATGCCGTCAATTTTCGTTGTAAAGAAAGTTTGTCTTTTAAAAACGAATGCAATGTTTGTAAAATGTATCATATAGAGGTCAAATACCTCGCGATGTAATCAACTATTGTGAATCGTTTATAATGTATATGAACGGGTCCTTTCAAACTTCCTAACCTCGTTCCTTGGACAATATTCGTTGATTAGCATTGTTTTGAATTCTTCCCAAGGAGTATCATAAGCTACATCTCCTCCTACGGCCTTCACATAGTTTTTCCACCATGTGAGTGCACTATCTTGTAGGGTGCACGATATATACTTGGTCATGTCCTTCTCAATACAACCACTGATTTTAAACACAGACTCAATCTTTTCGATCCACCGGGTTAAACCAACCGGTCCTTCTGTTCCACTGAATGATGAGGGCTTGCAACCTTGAAAAGTTTTGTAAGTGCACCCCACACGAGGATTTGGGTTAACTGCAGCACCTCTTGCAGCCTCGACCCATAACATTCTGTCGTTCACTCGCTGATTGATGAGTTCCTGGATTTCTTGTTCCGTCATTCGGTTCAATCGCGCCATAATCTTCAACAAGAATGAAAAAAATAATTATTCACATGGAATATTATAGATGTAGTATGTATTTACAGTACATCGTAGCTTATTAATAATATGAACCAGTTATTATTATAAAAGCCTTTTCTTCTTATTAGCGTTTTATAATTATATCTAGGGTAGTACCTACCCGTTAAAGTTCATACTTAATAGCTTAGTACGAAAATCAATTACTACCACCCAAATAATACTTAACCATGGAAAATTATTGCATTTCACACTTCACTATTTTACATATGCTTATCTTACATCAAACATTAAGCAAACCACACTAGTAATATTATACAAAACATTATATGATCCCCTGGTTTAAAACAACAGCGCATCATTTAACCCAAAGCGTTTGTGTTCAAAGAAATCGCTTAAAGGTTATCCTGGTTGTCTCCCTGCATTTTGGCTGAGGAACCGAAGAACTGGATGTCGGGATAGAACTAATAGGAATAGCGGGAATAGGTGTGGAAATATCTGGTGGAGTTGGTGCCACAACATCCTCTCTAGACTCGGGATTTAGATTTTCCATTTCAGTAGCCTTTCGTTTCTTTCCTCGTTCGAACTTGTCTTTCGTAATTTCCTGTATTTCTTCCTCCTCAGGATCACTTTCTGGTTCCTCTTCAATTGATTCATCCGGAACTTGTGAGTCTTCCCCAAAAGTATCGTTTTCATCATCAGATAGATTAATGACTGGAACACCATCTGAAGAGTCTGGTTCGGAGTCGCTGAATGTGATAATAAGTTCTAAGCCAGACATCTATCACATAACAACTAGCACGTTAATACCACATAATATTTACATATTAATTTTTAACCAACAAGGATAAGCAATAGTTTTCGAAATCAAACACGGTCAAAGTCCAGACTCACTAATGCATCCTAACAAACTCGATAAGACACACTAATGCAAATTCTTTGGTTCTCTAAGACCAACGCTCTGATACCACATGTCATAACCCGACCTTAACCATAAGGACGAATACAATAACATATGATTTCATCGCGAGGTATTGACCTCTATATGCGACATTTTTCAAAAACTGCATTCGTTTTTACAATACAAACCATAGCTTTTATTACAAATACAAGGTTTAAACAACTTAATAATGATTATCGTTTAGCGATAATCTTAGACTTACAAACTTTACATGTGATAATAACAATACGACCTCCAACATATTTTACATTACAAATCCTCCGATATGCAGTTTTATTTTTGACACAAATATGCATACTAAAGATCTTGCTTAAATTCAACATGTTGCAGCGGAAGCTTTTAGTTATCACCTGAGAATAAACATGCTTAAAACGTCAACATAAAGTTGGTGAGATATAGGTTTAATGCCGGCAGCGTTATGAATATAGACCACAAGATTTCATATATAAACGTTTTAATAAAAATATTCTAAGTTGTTGAGCACTTGATAACCATACTTAACATTTAATCAACGTCGCATATTCCCTTTATTATGAAATCTTACTACACCGTACCAAGTGTAGTCACCGAAACGAAGTACTGTGCAACCGTTGAATACTGGTCGTCCAGTCCGGTTGGGGTTGTCAGGCCCGATAGATCTATCAACAGGATTCGCGTTTACAATACCTCATGTAAATAGTAGTTACCAAGTTACAGGGAAGTATGCCAGTGGTACAACTCAACGTAGAATATATATTTTTAATCACTTGTGTCCATAACGTAAATCATAAAATGCATGTATTCTCATCCCGAAATATTTATAGTTTAAAAGTGGGACTATATACTCACTTTTGTCTTGAAGGTATTTAACTCGACTTGGTCTCCGATAGATATCACGAACCTAACCATATATATAATATATCAACATATTTTCTTTTCAAGTAATCGTTACATGTATATATATATATATATATATATATATATATATATATATATATATATATATATATATATATATATATATATATATATATACTTTTAATACTTTTAATATTTTCTAAGTCCGTAGTTAGCAGTCCGATGTTAGTGGTCCACAATTAGTTGCTTAAATAAAATAAATAAAGACCCCATCGTATTCGTGTTGATCAGAATTAATCTTGACCCATGGTACCATGTTGTCAAATGACGTGTTGCGTACATAAAGTACCGTGTTGTCAAATGACGTGTTGCGTACAATCATGAGGTCTTATGATTAATCTTCTCGTGTTGTTTACGGGTGGTCCTGAAATATATAAAATAAAATCATAAGTAAATATATATTAAATATTATGTTAATTAGCCAAGATATGATTAATCCGATTTTGTCATAATATGATATATTACAGGTCTTGAAGTGTTTTTAAAAATCAAATTAGAAGGATCTATTTAGTTTGCGAACAAGTTTGAAATCACTCAAACTATGTTCTTGTTGTTAAAATTTTATAACACAAAATAAGATAGCTATATAAATATGAATCGAATAAGGTTATGAATAAGGTTACTACCTCAAGTTACTTGGACAAAGCTACTGGAAAAGGTAAGAAAAATCTTGGAATCAAAAGAGTGGTGGAGTGGGATTGAAAGATTGGAAGTAATCTCCTTGAAATCGGATGACTATATTGATACGTTCTTGAGTAGGTAAATGAAGAGAGATTAGGGAGTGAATTAACTTGAAAGAAAATTGGAAATGAAATTGTATGTGTGTGTGTGCAAAATAGCATGATTATGGGATGGATATATAGGAGATTTAGTTTGTTTTCTTGCACAAAAGTCACACATGAGGTTAAATGGCTGGTTCCCACATGTAACATCATGTCTAGTGGCTGATCATTGAAGTTTATTGTTGGTATATACCAATAGTAAATACGTATAGAAGCTGGGTATGATACGGTTACATATACCCTAGATATACTTGTAGAAATTTTGAGGAATCGGAACGAGAATTCAAATATGGACGGGTTTATAACTGTAAAAGAGGCTCAAAACTGGGCTTTTATTTTTGGGTCAAACCGGGCCAAAATAAAATTTTAAGACATTTTTAATAAAGCAATGTTAGCCCAAAAAAAATTTCCAAGCTGACCTGGCAGCTCGACCCCAGCCAGGGGCTCTGCCCCTTGGATCCCGCCAGGGGTTGCCACCCCTTGGACCCTGCTTATCGGGGGCGCTGCCCCCGAACCCCCATCATAATCAAGATAAGTTCAAACAAGTGTGCACTCCACACTTCCCCAAACTTGTTCGATATTTATCAAGATTATTTTGGTTACAAATTAATCCCATTACATTTAAATCATATTGGTGACATAGATCACCAACACATTATATATTGTAAGTATATATGTCAAAGAATGTTACATATAGTTATCGTTTTGATAACTTAAGTTAGTGGTCTCAAAGTATACTTATATCTCATTGTTGTTAGTTCACAATGAAATGTTAAACCATCCTTAAATCATGTTAAATATGTATAGATATGTACATATACATAATCGTATAATTATCGTGTGTTATATAGTTCCTGATATCATCGGTCAAATTGGACGGTCAAACGTTGTGTGAAACTCTTTTCAAAAACATAAGTCTCAACAGTTTGGATTGTTTATCATGTTGGTAAGGTTTATTTTATGTAAATATTAATCTCATAAGTATAAAACGATCGAAAAAATCCGGGTCGTTACAGTTACGAACCCAAGGATTTGATATTACCACGTACGAAAGACGATTCACAGAATTGTGCCTATTGTGTCCGGGAGCATTCGAAGATGAGGAAGAGAAGATCGACGCATTTGTGAAAGGATTACCGGAAAGAATCCAAGAAGATATAAGTTCACACGAGCCCGCCTCCATACAACAGGCATGTAGAATGGCTCACAAACTAGTGAACCAGATTGAAGAAAGAATTAAAGAACAGACTGCTGAAGAGGCCAATGTGAAGCAAGTCAAAAGAAAGTGGGAAGAAAACGGTGATAAGAATCACCAATACAACAACAACATCAATTACAACAATAATCGCAACAATTATCCCAACAATCGCAACATCAATCGCAACTACAACAAACGGCCCAACATCAACAACAACAACAACCGCAACTACAACAATCATCCCAACAACAATAATAACCGCAACAACAACAACAATCAGAAGCAGCTATGCCAAAGGTGTGAAAAGTATCACTCGGGGTTCTGCACCAAATTTTGCAACAAGTGTAAAAGAAATGGTCATAGCGCAGCGAAGTGTGAGGTCTACGGACCAGGGGTTAATAGAACGAAAGGAACAAATGGTGTCGGAACGAGTAATGGCGGAGCAAGTAGTGCCGGAGCAAGTTATGCCAATGTAGTTTGTTATAAATGTGGAAAACCGGGCCACATTATTAGAAATTGCCCGAACCAGGAGAACACGAATGGACAAGGCCGCGGAAGAGTTTTCAATATTAATGCGGCAGAGGCACAGGAAGACCCGGAGCTTGTTACGGGTACGTTTCTTATTGACAATAAATCTGCTTACGTTTTATTTGATTCGGGTGCGGATAGAAGCTATATGAGTAGAGATTTTTGTGCTAAATTAAGTTGTCCATTGACGCCTTTGGATAGTAAATTTTTACTCGAATTAGCAAATGGTAAATTAATTTCAGCAGATAATATATGTCGGAATCGAGAAATTAAACTGGTTAGCGAAACATTTAAGATTGACTTGATACCAGTAGAGTTAGGGAGTTTTGATGTGATAATCGGTATGGACTGGTTGAAAGAAGTGAAAGCAGAGATCGTTTGTTACAAAAATGCAATTCGCATTATACGAGAAAAAGGAAAACCCTTAATGGTGTACGGAGAAAAGGGCAACACGAAACTACATCTTATTAGTAATTTGAAGGCACAAAAATTAATAAGAAAAGGTTGCTATGCTGTTCTAGCACACGTCGAGAAAGTACAAACTGAAGAAAAGAGCATCAATGATGTTCCCGTCGCAAAAGAATTTCTCGATGTATTTCTGAAAGAATTACCGGGATTACCCCCACATCGATCCGTTGAATTTCAAATAGATCTTGTACCAGGAGCTGCACCAATAGCTCGTGCTCCTTACAGACTAGCACCCAGCGAGATGAAAGAACTGCAAAGCCAATTACAAGAACTTTTAGAGCATGGTTTCATTCGACCAAGCACATCACCGTGGGGAGTTCCTGTTTTGTTTGTCAAGAAGAAAGATGGTACATTCAGGTTGTGTATCGACTACCGAGAGTTGAACAAACTTACCATCAAGAACCGCTACCCACTACCAAGAATCGACGACTTATTTGATCAACTACAAGGCTCGTCTGTTTATTCAAAGATTGACTTACGTTCCGGGTATCATCAAATGCGGGTGAAAGAAGATGATATTCCAAAGACTGCTTTCAGAACACGTTACGGTCATTACGAGTTTATGGTCATGCCATTTGGTTTAACTAATGCACCAGCTGTGTTCATGGACCTTATGAACCGAGTGTGTGGACCATACCTTGACAAGTTTGTCATTGTTTTCATTGATGACATACTTATTTACTCAAAGAATGACCAAGAACACGGTGAACATTTGAGAAAGGTGTTAGAAGTATTGAGGAAGGAAGAATTGTATGCTAAATTTTCAAAGTGTGCATTTTGGTTGGAAGAAGTTCAATTCCTCAGTCACATAGTGAACAAAAAAGGTATTAAGGTGGATCCGGCAAAGATAGAAACTTTCGAAAAGTGGGAAACCCCGAAAACTCCGAAACACATACGCCAGTTTTTAGGACTAGCTGGTTACTACAGAAGGTTCATCCAAGACTTTTCCAGAATAGCAAAACCCTTGACTGCATTAACGCATAAAGGGAAGAAATTTGAATGGAAGGATGAACAAGAGAAAGCGTTTCAGTTATTGAAGAAAAAGCTAACTACGGCACCTATATTGTCATTGCCTGAAGGGAATGATGATTTTGTGATTTATTGTGACGCATCAAAGCAAGGTCTCGGCTGTGTATTAATGCAACGAACGAAGGTGATTGCTTATGCGTCTAGACAATTGAAGATTCACGAGCAAAATTATACGATGCATGATTTGGAATTAGGCGCGGTTGTTTTTGCATTAAAGACTTGGAGGCACTACTTATATGGGGTCAAAAGTATTATATATACCGACCACAAAAGTCTTCAACACATATTTAATCAGAAACAACTGAATATGAGGCAGCGTAGGTGGATTGAATTGTTGAATGATAACGACTTTGAGATTCGTTACCACCCGGGGAAGGCAAATGTGGTAGCCGATGCCTTGAGCAGGAAGGACAGAGAACCCATTCGAGTAAAATCTATGAATATAATGATTCATAATAACCTTACTACTCAAATAAAGGAGGCGCAACAAGGAGTTTTAAAAGAAGGAAATTTAAAGGAGGAAATACCCAAAGGATCGGAGCAGCATCTTAATATTCGGGAAGACGGAACCCGGTATAGGGCTGAAAGGATTTGGGTACCAAAATTTGGAGATATGAGAGAAATGGTACTTAGAGAAGCTCATAAAACCAGATACTCAATACATCCTGGAACGGGGAAGATGTACAAGGATCTCAAGAAACATTTTTGGTGGCCGGGTATGAAAGCCGAAGTTGCTAAATACGTAGGAGAATGTTTGACGTGTTCTAAGGTCAAAGCTGAGCATCAGAAACCATCAGGTCTACTTCAAAAACCCGAAATCCCAGAATGGAAATGGGAAAACATTACCATGGATTTCATCACTAAATTGCCAAGGACTGCAAGTGGTTTTGATACTATTTGGGTAATAGTTGATCGTCTTACCAAATCAGCACACTTCCTGCCAATAAGAGAAGATGACAAGAAGGAGAAGTTAGCACGACTGTATTTGAAGGAAGTCGTCTCCAGACATGGAATACCAATCTCTATTATCTCTGATAGGGATGGCAGATTTATTTCAAGATTCTGGCAGACATTACAGCAAGCATTAGGAACTCGTCTAGACATGAGTACTGCCTATCATCCACAAACTGATGGGCAGAGCGAAAGGACGATACAAACGCTTGAAGACATGCTACGAGCATGTGTTATTGATTTCAGAAACAGTTGGGATCGACATCTACCGTTAGCAGAATTTTCCTACAACAACAGCTACCATTCAAGCATTGAGATGGCGCCATTTGAAGCACTTTATGGTAGAAAGTGCAGGTCTCCGATTTGTTGGAGTGAAGTGGGGGATAGACAGATTACGGGTCCGGAGATTATACAAGAAACTACCGAGAAGATCATCCAAATTCAACAACGGTTGAAAACCGCCCAAAGTCAACAAAAGAGCTACGCTGACATTAAAAGAAAAGATATAGAATTTGAAATTGGAGAGATGGTCATGCTTAAAGTTTCACCTTGGAAAGGCGTTGTTCGATTTGGTAAACGAGGGAAATTAAATCCAAGGTATATTGGACCATTCAAGATTATTGATCGTGTCGGACCAGTAGCTTACCGACTTGAGTTACCTCAACAACTTGCGGCTGTACATAACACTTTCCAAGTCTCGAATTTGAAGAAATGTTTTGCTAAAGAAGATCTCACTATTCCGTTAGATGAAATCCAAATCAACGAAAAACTCCAATTCATCGAAGAACCCGTCGAAATAATGGATCGTGAGGTTAAAAGACTTAAGCAAAACAAGATACCAATTGTTAAGGTTCGATGGAATGCTCGTAGAGGACCCGAGTTCACCTGGGAGCGTGAAGATCAGATGAAGAAGAAATACCCGCATCTATTTCCAGAAGATTCATCAACACCTTCAACAGCTTAAAATTTCGGGACGAAATTTATTTAACGGGTAGGTACTGTAGTGACCCGAACTTTTCCATGTTTATATATATTAATTGAGATTGATATTTACATGATTAAATGTTTCCAACATGTTAAGCAATCAAACTTGTTAAGACTTGATTAATTGAAATATGTTTCATATAGACAATTGACCACCCAAGTTGACCGGCGATTCACGAACGTTAAAACTTGTAAAAATGACATGACGATATATATATGGATATACATATGGTTAACATGAGATTATGATAAGTAAGTATCTCCATAAGTATATTAACAATGAGTTATATACATATAAACAAGACTACTAACTTAAGGATTTCGAAACGAGACATATATGTAACGATTATAGTTGTAACGACATTTAAATGTATATATATCATATTAAGATATATTAATATATCATAATATCATGATAATATAATAATTTAACATCTCATTAGATATAATAAACAAGGGGTTAACAACATTAATTGAGATCGTTAACTTAAAGGTTTCAAAACAACACTTACATGTAACGACTAACGATGACTTAACGACTCAGTTAAAATGTATATACATGTAGAGTATTTAGATGTATTAAAATACTTTTGGAAGACTTCAAGACATATATCAAAACACTCATACTTAACGAAAATGGTTACAGTTACTTTCCCATTCTTTTCTTTCATCAAGAATTCTAGTCGTATTCTTACCCGTATTATACACAGCTTCAAAACGTACTTACTATGGGTATATACCAATAGGAACTAGCATGGGATTCCACTCTTGATTATGTCATGTATGACTAATCAATTTTAACTTCTACCATGAGCTAGTCAACTAACTAGAACTCCTTTTAACCCCACTCACCACTCACCAATTACCACTCATCATTCACTCCATTTCACTTCCAATTCTCTTTCTAATTCTCTTTCAACACACACACACTATTATGAACGTATTTTTCCAGTAGTTAATCATCATCTTCATCAAAAATCACTTCATGAATCAAGCTATAATCATCATAGGAAGAACACTTCAAGAACACTTCAAAAATCCCTTCAAGTTTACTAATTTACTTCCAAGCTTTCTAATCCATTCCAAGTAATCATCTAAGATCAAGAAACCTTTGTTATATACAGTAGGTTATCTTTCTTATTCAAGGTAATATTCATATTCAAGCTTTGATTCAATTTCTATAACTATAAACTATCTTAATTCGAGTAAAAATCTTACTTGAACTTGTTTTTGTGTCATGATCCTACTTCAAGAACTTTCAAGCCATCCAAGATCCTTTGAAGCTAGATCATTTCTTGTCACTTCCAGTAGGTTTACCTACTAAACTTGAGGTAGTAATGATGTTCGTAACATCATTCGATTCATATATATAAAACTATCTTATTCGAAGGTTTAAACTCGTAATCACTAGAACATAGGTTAGTTAATTCTAAACTTGTTCGCAAACAAAAGTTAATCCTTCTAACTTGACTTTTAAAATTAACTAAACACATGTTCTATATCTATATGATATGCCAACTTAATGATTTAAAACCTGGAAACACGAAAAACACCATAAAACCGGATTTACGCCGTCGTAGTAACACCGCGGGCTGTTTTGGGTTAGTTAATTAAAAACTATGATAAACTTTGATTTAAAAGTTGTTATTCTGAGAAAATGATTTTTATTATGAACATGAAACTATATCCAAAAATTATGGTTAAACTCAAAGTGGAAGTATGTTTTCTAAAATGGTCATCTAGACGTCGTTCTTTCGACTGAAATGACTACCTTTACAAAAACGACTTGTAACTTATTTTTCCGACTATAAACCTATACTTTTTCTGTTTAGATTCATAAAATAGAGTTCAATATGAAACCATAGCAATTTGATTCACTCAAAACGGATTTAAAATGAAGAAGTTATGGGTAAAACAAGATTGGATAATTTTTCTCATTTTAGCTACGTGAAAATTGGTAACAAATCTATTCCAACCATAACTTAATCAACTTGTATTGTATATTATGTAATCTTGAGATATCATCGACACGTATACAATGTTTCGACCTATCATGTCGACACGTCTATATATATTTCGGAACAACCATAGACACTCTATATGTGAATGTTGGAGTTAGCTATACAGGGTTGAGGTTGATTCCAAAATATATATAGTTTGAGTTGTGATCAATACTGAGATACGTATACACTGGGTCGTGGATTGATTCAAGATAATATTTATCGATTTATTTCTGTACATCTAACTGTGGACAACTAGTTGTAGGTTACTAACGAGGACAGCTGACTTAATAAACTTAAAACATCAAAATATATTAAAAGTGTTGTAAATATATTTTGAACATACTTTAATATATATGTATATATTGTTATAGGTTCGTGAATCAGCAGTGGCCAAGTTTTACTTCTCGACGAAGTAAAAATCTGTGAAAGTGAGTTATAGTCCCACTTTTAAAATCTAATATTTTTGGGATGAGAATACATGCAGGTTTTATAAATGATTTACAAAATAGACATAAGTACGTGAAACTACATTCTATGGTTGAATTATCGAAATCGAATATGCCCCTTTTTATTAAGTCTGGTAATCTAAGAATTAGGGAACAGACACCCTAATTGATGCGAATCCTAAAGATAGATCTATTGGGCCTAACAAACCCCATCCAAAGTACCGGATGCTTTAGTACTTCGAAATTTATATCATATCCGAAGGGTGTCCCGGAATGATGGGGATATTCTTATATATGCATCTTGTTAATGTCGGTTACCAGGTGTTCACCATATGAATGATTTTTATCTCTATGTATGGGATGTGTATTGAAATATGAAATCTTGTGGTCTATTGTTACGATTTGATATATATAGGTTAAACCTATAACTCACCAACATTTTTGTTGACATTTAAAGCATGTTTATTCTCAGGTGAATATTAAGAGCTTCCGCTGTTGCATACTAAAATAAGGACAAGATTTGGAGTCCATGTTTGTATGATATTGTGTAAAAACTGCATTCAAGAAACTGATTTCGATGTAACATATTTGTATTGTAAACCATTATGTAATGGTCGTGTGTAAACAGGATATTTTAGATTATCATTAAAGCTTTTTAAACCTTTGTTTATGAAATAAAGGTTATGGTTTGTTTTAAAAATGAATGCAGTCTTTGAAAAACGTCTCATATAGAGGTCAAAACCTCGCAACGAAATCAATTAATATGGAACGTTTTTAATCAATAAGAACGGGACATTTCACGATCGAATTGAAACGGTGGACCGAGAAGGTCGAATCGGTGTTTGCCATAAGTAAGTGTACTGAAGAGGACAAAGTGAAGTACGCTACGCATCCCTTCACAGGTTCTGCGTTAACATGGTAGAATACCTATCTAGAGCAAGTGGGACAAGACGATGCGTACGCACTACCGTGGGCAGCATTCAACCACTTGATGAACGAGAAGTACCGTCCCAGAACCGAGGTCAATAAGCTCAAGACACAACTTAGAGGGTTACGAACCCAAGGATTTGATATTACCACGTACGAAAGACGATTCACAGAAATGTGCCTATTGTGTCCGGGAGCATTCGAAGATGAGGAAGAGAAGATCGACGCGTTTGTGAAAGGATTACCGGAAAGAATTCAAGAAGATATAAGTTCACACGAGCCCGCCTCCATACAACTGGCATGTATAATGGCTCACAAACTAGTGAACCAGATTGAAGAAAGAATTAAAGAACAGACTGCTGAAGAGGCCAATGTGAAGCAAGTCAAAAGAAAGTGGGAGGAAAACGGTGATAAGAATCACCAATACAACAACAACAGCAATTACAACAATAATCGCAACAATTATCCCAACAATCGCAACATCAATCGCAACTACAACAAATGGCCCAACAACAACAACAACAACAACAGCAACTACAACAATCATCCCAACAATAATAATAACCGCAACAATAACAACAATCAGAAGCAGCTATGCCAAAGGTGTGAAAAGTATCACTCGGGGTTCTGCACCAAATTTTGCAACAAGTGTAAAAGAAATGGTCATAGCGCGGCGAAGTGTGAGGTCTACGGACCAGGGGTTAATAGAACGAAAGGAACAAATGGTGTCGGAACGAGTAATGGCGGAGCAAGTAGTGTCGGAGCAAGTTATACCAATGTAGCTTGTTATAAATGTGGAAAACCGAGCCACATTATTAGAAATTGCCCGAACCAGGAGAACACGAATGGACAAGGCCGCGGAAGAGTTTTCAATATTAATGCGGCAGAGGCACAGGAAGACCCAGAGCTTGTTACGGGTACGTTTCTTATTGACAATAAATCTTCTTACGTTTTATTTGATTCGGGTGCGGATAGAAGCTACATGAGTAGAGATTTTTGTGCTAAATTAAGTTGTCCATTGACGCATTTGGATAGTAAATTTTTACTCGAATTAACAAATGGTAAATTAATTTCAGCAGATAATATATGTCGGAATCGAGAAATTAAACTGGTTAGCGAAACATTTAAGATTGATTTGATACCAGTAGAGTTAGGGATTTTTGATGTGATAATCGTTATGGACTGGTTGAAAGAAGTGAAAGCAGAGATCGTTTGTTACAAAAATGCAATTCGCATTATACGAGAAAAAGGAAAACCCTTAATGGTGTACGGAGAAAAGGGCAACACGAAGCTACATCTTATTAGTAATTTGAAGGCACAAAAACTAATAAGAAAAGGTTGCTATGCTGTTCTAGCACACGTCGAGAAAGTACAAACTGAAGAAAAGAGCATCAATGATGTTCCCATTGTAAAAGAATTTCCCGATGTATTTCCGAAAGAATTACCGGGATTACCCCCACATCGATCCGTTGAATTTCAAATAGATCTCGTACCAGGAGCTGCACCAATAGCTCGTGCTCCTTACAGACTCGCACCTAGCGAGATGAAAGAACTGCAAAGCCAATTACAAGAACTTTTAGAGCGTGGTTTCATTCGACCAAGCACATCACCATGGGGAGCTCCTGTTTTGTTTGTCAAGAAGAAAGATGGTACATTCAGGTTGTGTATCGACTACCGAGAGTTGAACAAAATTACCATCAAGAACCGCTACCCACTACCGAGAATCGACGACTTATTGAAATGTCCCGTTCTTATTGATTAAATACGTTCCAAATTAATTGATTTCGTTGCGAGGTTTTGACCTCTATATGAGACGTTTTTCAAAGACTGCATTCATTTTTAAAACAAACCATAACCTTTATTTCATCAATAAAGGTTTAAAAAGCTTTACGTAGATTATCAAATAATGATAATCTAAAATATCATGTTTACACACGACCATTACATAATGGTTTACAATACAAATATGTTACAACAAAATAAGTTTCTTGAATGCAGTTTTTACACAATATCATACAAGCATGGACTCCAAATCTCGTCCTTATTTAAGTATGCGACAGCGGAAGCTCTTAATAATCACCTGAGAATAAACATGCTTAAAACGTCAACAAAAATGTTGGTGAGTTATAGGTTTAATCTATATATATCAAATCATAATAATAGACCACAAGATTTCATATTTCAATACACATCCCATACATAGAGATAAAAATCATTCATATGGTGAACACCTGGTAACCGACATTAACAAGATGCATATATAAGAATATCCCCATCATTCCGGGACACCCTTCGGATATGATATAAATTTCGAAGTACTAAAGCATCCGGTACTTTGGATGGGGTTTGTTAGACCCAATAGATCTATCTTTAGGATTTGCGTCAATTAGGGTGTCTGTTCCCTAATTCTTAGATTACCAGACTTAATAAAAAGGGGCATATTCGATTTCGATAATTCAAACATAGAATGTAGTTTCACGTACTTGTGTCTATTTTGTAAATCATTTATAAAACCTGCATGTATTCTCATCCCAAAAATATTAGATTTTAAAAGTGGGACTATAACTCACTTTCACAGATTTTTACTTCGTCGGGAAGCAAGACTTGGCCACTGGTTGATTCACGAACCTATAACAATATATACATATATATCAAAGTATGTTCAAAATATATTTACAACACTTTTAATATATTTTGATGTTTTAAGTTTATTAAGTCAGCTGTCCTCGTTAGTAACCTACAACTAGTTGTCCACAGTTAGATGTACATAAATAAATCGATAAATATTATCTTGAATCAATCCACGACCCAGTGTATACGTATCTCAGTATTGATCACAACTCAAACTATATATATTTTGGAATCAACCTCAACCCTGTATAGCTAACTCCAACATTCACATATAGAGTGTCTATGGTTGTTCCGAAATATATATAGATGTGTCGACATGATAGGTCGAAACATTGTATACGTGTCTATGGTATCTCAAGATTACATAATATACAATACAAGTTGATTAAGTTATGGTTGGAATAGATTTGTTACCAATTTTCACGTAGCTAAAATGAGAAAAATTATCCAATCTTGTTTTACCCATAACTTCTTCATTTTAAATCCGTTTTGAGTGAATCAAATTGCTATGGTTTCATATTGAACTCTATTTTATGAATCTAAACAGAAAAAGTATAGGTTTATAGTCGGAAAAATAAGTTACAAGTCATTTTTGTAAAGGTAGTCATTTCAGTCGAAAGAACGACGTCTAGATGACCATTTTAGAAAACATACTTCCACTTTGAGTTTAACCATAATTTTTGGATATAGTTTCATGTTCATAATAAAAATCATTTTCTCAGAATAACAACTTTTAAATCAAATTTTATCATAGTTTTTAATTAACTAACCCAAAACAGCCCGCGGTGTTACTACGACGGCGTAAATCCGGTTTTACTGTGTTTTTCGTGTTTCCAGGTTTTAAATCATTAAGTTAGCATATCATATAGATATAGAACATGTGTTTAGTTGATTTTAAAAGTCAAGTTAGAAGGATTAACTTTTGTTTGCGAACAAGTTTAGAATTAACTAAACTATGTTCTAGTGATTACAAGTTTAAACCTTCGAATAAGATAGCTTTATATGTATGAATCGAATGATGTTATGAACATCATTACTACCTTAAGTTCCTTGGATAAACCTACTGGAAAAGAGAAAAATGGATCTAGCTTCAACGGATCCTTGGATGGCTCGAAGTTCTTGAAGCAGAATCATGACACGAAAACAAGTTCAAGTAAGATCATCACTTGAAATAAGATTGTTATAGTTATAGAAATTGAACCAAAGTTTGAATATGATTATTACCTTGTATTAGAATGATAACCTACTGTAAGAAACAAAGATTTCTTGAGGTTGGATGATCACCTTACAAGATTGGAAGTGAGCTAGCAAACTTGAAAGTATTCTTGATTTTATGTAACTAGAACTTGTAGAATTTATGAAGAACACTTAGAACTTGAAGATAGAACTTGAGAGAGATCAATTAGATGAAGAAAATTGAAGAATGAAAGTGTTTGTAGGTGTTTTTGGTCGTTGGTGTATGGATTAGATATAAAGGATATGTAATTTTGTTTTCATGTAAATAAGTCATGAATGATTACTCATATTTTTGTAATTTTATGAGATATTTCATGCTAGTTGCCAAATGATGGTTCCCACATGTGTTAGGTGACTCACATGGGCTGCTAAGAGCTGATCATTGGAGTGTATATACCAATAGTACATACATCTAAAAGCTGTGTATTGTACGAGTACGAATACGGGTGCATACGAGTAGAATTGTTGATGAAACTGAACGAGGATGTAATTGTAAGCATTTTTGTTAAGTAGAAGTATTTTGATAAGTGTATTGAAGTGTTTCAAAAGTGTATAAGTACATATTAAAACACTACATGTATATACATTTTAACTGAGTCGTTAAGTCATCGTTAGTCGTTACATGTAAGTGTTGTTTTGAAACCTTTAGGTTAACGATCTTGTTAAATGTTGTTAACCCAATGTTTATAATATCAAATGAGATTTTAAATTATTATATTACCATGATATTATCATGTATGAATATCTCTTAATATGATATATATACATTAAATGTCTTTACAACGATAATCGTTACATATATGTCTCGTTTAAAAATCATTAAGTTAGTAGTCTTGTTTTTACATATGTAGTTCATTGTTAATATACTTAATGATATGTTTACTTATCATAGTATCATTTTAACTATATATATATCCATATATATGTCATCATATAGTTTTTACAAGTTTTAACGTTCGTGAATCACCGGTCAACTTGGGTGGTCAATTGTCTATATGAAACATATTTCAATTAATCAAGTCTTAACAAGTTTGATTGCTTAACATGTTGGAAACATTTAATCATGTAAATATCAATCTCAATTAATATATATAAACATGGAAAATTTCGGGTCACTACACTTATTTGATCAACTACAAGGCTCGTCTGTTTATTCAAAGATTGACTTACGTTCCGGGTATCATCAAATGCGGGTGAAAGAAGATGATATTCCAAAGACTGCTTTCAGAACACGTTACGGTCATTACGAGTTTATGGTCATGCCGTTTGGTTTAACTAATGCACCAGCTGTGTTCATGGACCTTATGAACCGAGTGTGTGGACCATACCTTGACAAGTTTGTCATTGTTTTCATTGATGACATACTTATTTACTCAAAGAATGACCAAGAACACGGTGAACATTTGAGAAAGGTGTTAGAAGTATTGAGGAAGGAAGAATTGTACGCTAGGTTTTCAAAGTGTGCATTTTGGTTGGAAGAAGTTCAATTCCTCGGTCACATAGTGAACAAAGAAGGTATTAAGGTGGATCCGGCAAAGATAGAAACTGTTGAAAAGTGGGAAACCCCGAAAACTCCGAAACACATACGCCAGTTTTTAGGACTAGCTGGTTACTACAGAAGGTTCATCCAAGACTTTTCCAGAATAGCAAAACCGTTGACTGCATTAACGCATAAAGGGAAGAAATTTGAATGGAATGATGAACAAGAGAAAGCGTTTCAGTTATTGAAGAAAAAGCTAACTACGGCACCTATATTGTCATTGCCTGAAGGGAATGATGATTTTGTGATTTATTGTGACGCATCAAAGCAAGGTCTCGATTGTGTATTAATGCAACGAACGAAGGTGATTGCTTATGCGTCTAGACAATTGAAGATTCACGAACAAAATTATACGACGCATGATTTGGAATTAGGCGCGGTTGTTTTTGCATTAAAGACTTGGCGGCACTACTTATATGGGGTCAAAAGTATTATATATACCGACCACAAAAGTATTCAACACATATTTAATCAGAAACAACTGAATATGAGGCAGCGTAGGTGGATTGAATTATTGAATGATTACGACTTTGAGATTCGTTACCACCCGGGGAAGGCAAATGTGGTAGCCGATGCCTTGAGCAGGAACGACAGAGAACCCATTCGAGTAAAATCTATGAATATATTGATTCATAATAACCTTACTACTCAAATAAAGGAGTCGCAACAAGGAGTTTTAAAAGAGGGAAATTTAAAGAATGAAATACCCAAAGGATCGGAGAAGCATCTTAATATTCTTGAAGACGGAACCCGGTATAGGGCTGAAAGGATTTGGGTACCAAAATTTGGAGATATGAGAGAAATGGTACTTAGAGAAGCTCATAAAACCAGATACTCAATACATCCTGGAACGGGGAAGATGTACAAGGATCTCAAGAAATATTTTTGTGGCCGGGTATGAAAGCCGATGTTGCTAAATATGTAGGAGAATGTTTGACGTGTTCTAAGGTCAAAGCTGAGCATCAGAAACCATCAGGTCTACTTCAACAACCCGAAATCCCTGAATGGAAATGGGAAAACATTACCATGGATTTCATCACTAAATTGCCAAGGACTGCAAGTGGTTTTGATACTATTTGGGTAATAGTTGATCGTCTCACCAAATCAGCACACTTCCTGCCAATAAGAGAAGATGACAAGATGGAGAAGTTAGCACGACTGTATTTGAAGGAAGTCGTCTCCAGACATAGAATACCAATCTCTATTATCTCTGATAGGGATGGCAGATTTATTTCAAGATTCTGGCAGACATTACAGCAAGCATTAGGAACTCGTCTAGACATGAGTACTGCCTATCATCCACAAACTGATGGGCAGAGCGAAAGGACGATACAAACGCTTGAAGACATGCTACGAGCATGTGTTTTTGATTTCGGAAACAGTTGGGATCGACATCTACCGTTAGCAGAATTTTTCTACAACAACAGCTACCATTCAAGCATTGAGATGGCGCTGTTTGAAGCACTTTATGGTAGAAAGTGCAGGTCTCCGATTTGTTGGAGTGAAGTGGGGGATAGACAGATTACGGGTCCGGAGTGAAAGGACCCGTCCTAATCCATCTGGACGAAGTCCATATCGATTATAAACGATTCACAACAGTTGATTACATCGCGAGGTACTTGACCTCTATATGATACATTTTACAAACATTGCATTCGTTTTGAAAAGACAATCTTTCATTACGTCTAAAGTTGACGACATGCATACCATTTCATAACATATCTTACTATAATTGATTCAATAATAATCTTGATGAACTCAACGACTCGAATGCAATGTCTTTTGAAA
This sequence comes from Rutidosis leptorrhynchoides, assembly GCF_046630445.1. Taxonomy (NCBI): domain Eukaryota; kingdom Viridiplantae; phylum Streptophyta; class Magnoliopsida; order Asterales; family Asteraceae; genus Rutidosis; species Rutidosis leptorrhynchoides. The sequence continues at coordinate 211,339,594 of NC_092340.1, forward strand.
TATGTCATGAATGACTCCAAGTAATATCCCTAAAATGAGCAAATGTACAGCGGAAGATTTCTTTCGTACCTGAGAATAAACATGCTTTAAAGTGTCAACCAAAAGATTGGTGAGTTCATTAGTTTAACATAAATAATCATTTCATAATTTTAATAGACCACAAGATTTCCATTTCTCATAAATATGCGTCCCATGCATAGAGACAAAAATATCATTCATATGGATTGAACACCTGGTAACCGACATTCACAATATACATATAAGAATATCCCCATCATTCCGGGATCCTCCTTCGGACATGATATAAATTTCGAAGTACTAAAGCATCCGGTACTTTGGATGGGGCTTGTTGGGCTCGATAGATCTATCTTTAGAGTTCGCGTCAATTAGGGTGTCTGTTCCCTAATTCTTAGATTACCAGACTTAATAAAAAGGGGCATATTCGATTTCAATAATTCAACCATAGAATGTAGTTTCACATACTTGTGTCTATTTCATAAAACATTTATAAAAGCATTTCATGTATTCGCAGTTCAAAATGTATATCAAAAGCATTTAATAAAGCAGTTGTAAAAGTAGCGCATGTATTCTCAGTCCCAAAAATGTAAAGAGTAAAAGGGAATCAAATGAACTCACGCATGTAAATATTGTAAAACAGTTAATAAAGCATTTGCATGTATTCTCAGCCCAAAAATGTAATGAGTAAAAAGGGAGCGAATGAACTCACCTAATGTATTTTGTAGTAAAAATACATATGACAAAATTGAACAATGCAGGGTTGGCCTCGGATTCACGAACCTATATCATTTGTGGATATATTAATACACGTAATCGTAATCGATCAATTATATATATATATATATATATATATATATATTTGTTATTAATTATACTTGTTATACTATATGTTATTTAGATAAATTTAATATATTTAGTTTATATGTTTTATATAACCATTACCTATCATTAATAATAAAAACTATATATTAAGGTTTAATATATATTTATATATTAATTGATATAGCTTAGCTAATATCTTTTTAGTAATAAAAGTATAACGTAATGTAGTTTTATATCAAAGTATCTTTTTATGATAATATTGATAGTTTTAGTGATAACAAAATAATAATTTATAAAAATGATAATAGTGATAATAAGTTTAGTAATAATGATAGTAATGTTGGGATTTAACAAGTTCCATTATACTTAAAACCATTTAAGAATCAATTAAAAAGCGGAAGCATGTAAAATTACCAATTGAAACTTGTATATCTTTAACCATATAAAAGTTAAATCCCAAGAAAAGGATCAAGTTGAGAAATAAGCTTACAAACTACAAGCAAGAATAAGATGTTATACCTATTCCAAGCTAGTTGAAAGTGATGAAGATGATGATGTTGAATGGAGCTTCAAATGGATGAAACCTCAAGTTGTTATACCCCAAACTTATGCACCAACACCTTAGCTTTTGGTTAGGATTTAATATACACTTGAAATGGACTTGCAAAATCAAATTATGAACCTCTTTTGGCCTTAGAAACCCCACGGCAGCAGCAGCAAAAGAGAGCAGATTTTTTGCAAGTTTTTGATGTATTTTGATGTGTGTAGCATGTGTGTGTCTCTAGGAGTCAAGATGCTTGCATGTATATGGAAAAAGGGAATTGTCTTTGACCAAGAAGGAATCAAAGAGCATGTGTACTCTAACTCCCATGTCACTCCCATTATATTTTATAAAGAATGGTTTTTATAAAATTTAGATTTTATAAAAACTAGTTTTATAAAACTTCCATATTAATTTTATGTACATTTCATTACATAAAACCAATTTATATAAAATGTAACATAAATTAATTAATTATTTAACCTATAAATAATTAAATCCATAATATATAAATTATTCCATAATTTATATGTACACATCAAGTAATATTTAAGAAAACCATTTTTCTTAAAGTTCAAGTGTCGCGTATTTGATTAATGAACCAATCGTTAAAATCAAATACAAATAAGGTGTCGGTAAGTTTGTTATTGGGTATGACCCGACTTGGATCAAAACATATTAGCCACGTTAATTTAATATGTCTCTCGGGCATACGAAATACTTTCAATCTCCCACTTGCACGAGAAACATAAGAAATTAATGCAAGTGATGGATACAGCCTAACACACCGTCCATCACCCCTAATATGTCATGACTTTGTGCCATTCAATAACATCATCCCTTTCGAGTTCCCATCTCGAATATGATCAGGTGAATCTTTCATTATTTCCTTTCGTCCTAGATGTCATGTTAAATCCAGGAGATACAGAGTGATCACTCTCTTATAGATTTAACTTTTCAGGCCTTAGACATCTGACTCTCAACGAATAAGAGGGACAAATTCCATCTTGACTACATACGTCCTAGATATACACTTTGTAGTATACCTGAGTTCTTCCTTATGTACTACCATATTTCAGAATAGTGAAGGAAAGAATCAAGGCACAATACTCGGTGAATATCCGAACCCAATATGTATCTCAGGTCAGAGGATACAATGATATTCTCCTTTACTCAAGATTACATGTGATCAACCACAAAGGCTCTATACAGTAATTCTTGAGAGCGGGTCTTCCAATATTTGTGTCCCACAAATATCTATGAACCTTGGTAGCAACCTTGCCCTACATTCAACCTGAATGTGTACCAATCCAAGTTCATAATAGTCTAAACCTCACACTTGTTCCCACAAATGTGATCGACTACGGAAATTTAGAATAATTGCTTATTCATGGATGAAATATGCAAAATAGGAACATAACTCAAATAAATTAACACCATAGTTATATTAATGAGTTTGAATAATTTCGTTCCGGTATAATACATAAATAGATCATATCCAATCACTAGAATATCGAAGCCCTAATGCACAAACATGTCCCTCATGCTTTAGCCCATGTAAAAGCTTCGTGAGTGGATCCGCAACATTTTGATCTGTGTGAACTTTGTGAATACATATATTTCCCTTTTCAACCTCATCCCTGATGTAGTTGAATCTCCGCTCAATGTGACGAGTCTTTTGATGAGCACGAGGTTCCTTGATTTGAGCAATCGCACCCTCGTTGTCACAAAAGATCTCAAGAGGGTCCTGAATGGAAGGGACCACTCCTAAGTCGTCGATGAATTTCTTCATCCATGCAGCTTCCTGAGCTGCCAGTGAGGCGGCAATGTACTCCGACTCTGTAGTGGATAACGCAACAACCTCCTGTTTCGAACTCTTCCAAGAGACCGCACCACCATTTAACATGAAGACATAACCGGATTGTGATCGAGAGTCATCTCGATCAGTTTAGAAACTCGCGTCCACGTAACCTTTTACGGCGAGTTCCTCCTCACCAGACCCATATATTAGAAACATATCCTTAGTCCTCCTAAGGTATTTCAATATGCTTTTAACAGCAATCCAATGACTATTTCCTGGGTTATTCTGGTATCTATTTGTCAAGCTTAGAGCGCATGACACATCCGGCCTAGTACATATCATTGCATACATGATAGACCCAATAGCAGATGCGTATGGGACTTTCTTCATTCTCTCTTGTTCATCTTTCGTGGCAGGACACTGAGATGAACTGAGAACGGTTCCCTTTTGAATAGGTACCAAACCTCTCTTGGAGTTTTCCATCTTGAACCTTTTCAAGATTTTATCAATGTATGTACTTTGACTTAAACCTATCAATCTCTTGGATCTATTCCTATAGATCCCTATCCCCAAAATGTATTGTGCTTCTCCAAGATCCTTAATGGAGAAGCAACTCTTTAGCCAAGTTTTGACCTCTTGCATTGTGGTTATATCATTCCCAAATAATAATATATCATCCACATATAGCACAAGGAACATTATAGAGCTCCCACTAGCCTTCTTGTATACACAAGCTTCATCACCATTTTTAATGAAGCCAAATTTCTCGGCTTCCTCGTTAAAACGATGATTCCACATTCTAGATGCTTGTTTCAATCCGTAGATTGACTTCTTTAGCTTGCATACCCTTTTAGGATATTTTGGATCAACAAAACCTTCAGGCTGGACCATATAGACATCTTCCATAAGATATCCATTTAGGAAAGCGGTTTTGACATCCATTTGCCATATTTCATAGTCGTAGTGAGCAGCAATGGCAAATAATATCCTAATAGACTTTAGCATTGCCACTGGCGAGAAAGTTTCATCATAATCAACCCCTTGAGTTTGAGTGAAACCTTTTGCTACAAGTCTAGCTTTATATGTATCCAAGTTTCCATGTATGTCGGTTTTCTTCTTGAAAAGCCATTTGCAATCAACTAGCTTAGAGCTAGGAGGTTGCTCAACAAGTTCCCACACTTGGTTTTCATACATGGATTGCATCTCGGCGTTCATGGCTTCCTGCCATTTATCTTTATCAATCCTTGATAAAGCATCTTCGTAGTTTGTCGGTTCATCCAAATCAACCGTATAGCATCCATCCACGAGAAAACCATATCTCTCAGGAGGATTACTAATCCTACTAGATCTTCGAACGTCTTGTGTACTTTGATCATCCACTTGATCATTTTCAACATCCTCATGTTGAGTACTAGTGCCAACCAATTGTGTATCATCAGTTTGATCTTGTACCTCTACAAGATCTATCTTCCTTTCACCATCACCTTCCATAAGGAACTTGGTTTCTAGGAATTCCGCTTTCCGAGCAATAAATACCGTTTGCTCGGATGGATCATAGAAGTAATATCCCATGTCATCTTTGGGATATCCTATGAAGATACACTTTGTGGATCGAGCATGTAGCTTATTTGCTACATAATGCTTAGGATAAGCTTCACATCCCCATACTTTCAAGTATGAAAGAGAAGGAGGTTTTCCAAACCACATCTCGTGAGGAGTTCGTTCCACTTTCTTGGTTGGGGCCATATTTAAAATACGAGCCGCGGAGCTTAGACAATAACCCCAAAATGATAGAGGCAACGAGCTTCTTGCCATCATAGATCGAACCATATCCATTAGGGTTCGGTTCCTCCTTTCGGAAACTCCATTAAGTTGGGGTGTTCCGGGTGGAGTAAGTTGTGAGATAATCCCACAACTCCTAAGATGATCTTGGAAGGCATCGCTTAGGTATTCACCTCCTCTATCGGTACGAAGTACCTTAATTGTCCTATTGAGTTGATTTTGTACTTCGTTTTGATATTCTTTGAATGCTTCAAACGTTTCGTCCTTGTGTCTTAATAAGTAGACATATCCGAAACGACTAAAGTCATCAATGAAAGTAACAAAGTATCTTTCACATTCCTAGTCATGGGTTTAAAGGGTCCACATACATCCGAATGTATTAATCCCAATAAATCTTTAGCCCTTTCATAGGTCCCTTTGAAAGGTGCTTTAGTCATCTTGCCTTGTAAACAAGATTCGCATACATCAAATGAATCCATTTCATTTGATTTCAAAAGTCCATTCCTTTGAAGTGTATGCATTCGGTTCTTGTTTATGTGACCAAGGCGACAATGCCATAAATAGGAATCACTCAAATCCCTTTTGAGTTTCTTGGTGCTAGTGTGGTATATAGAGCTCGATGATGCGTCATCATGAACCAATTCATAAATTCCATTTGAAGGCGAAGCCTTGAAATAGAATACATTATCTTTAGAAATATGAATATCATCATCAATAAAATTAACAACGTAACCACATTGTTTTAAGCGAGAAATAGAAATAATGTTTCTACACAAATCCGGAGCATACAAAACATTTTCTAAAATAAGCTCCAATCCACTTGGAAGCTTCAAAACAAATTCTCCTTGAGCTTTAACATGCACCTTTGCACCATTGCCCATATAGAGATTTGATGTTCCCGCCATACGATCACTTCTTTTGAACCCCTGCAAAGAATTGCAAATATGAGTTCCACATCCCGTGTCTAATACCCATGTATTAGAAGAAGTAATACTAAGCTCTATATATACCATATATATATTACCTGAGGTTTGCCCTGCATCCCTCTTGTCCTTCAACTCCTTAAGATAGATCGGACAGTTTCGTTTCCAATGACCCATTTCACCGCAACCGAAACATGGGTCTTCCTTGGGGTTTGCCTTCTCGGCTACCTTTTGCTTCTTAGCCTTGTTGATGTTTGGGGTAACCATCTTCCCTTTCCCTTTGCCTTGATGGGCGGGTCCTTTTCTCTTAGCCACCTTTGGCTTAGAGGTGTTACCTTTGGACCCACCTTGATCGATTGCTAACACGGGTAAAGCCCTTTTACCCATGCTAGTTTCCGCCGTTCTAAGCATACCGTGAAGCTCACCTATGCTCTTATCCATCCCATTCATATTGTAATTAATTACAAATTGATCAAACCTTTTTAATAGGGAGTTAAGGATAAGATCGGTGGCTAACTCATTGGATATGTTTAGGTTAAGTCGGTTAGCACGATCGATAAGGCTTTTCATCTTGAGTACATAAGATGAAACCGATTGGGTATCATCCATACGACAAGCATGTAGTGCCCGAACCGTTTCGAAGCGCTCGACACGCGCTTGTTGGAGGAACATCTCCTTCAATTGCGTTATCATGTCGTATGCACTATGGTGCTCGAAATCCTTTTGGAGTTCGGGTATCATAGTCCCAAGCATTAAGCATGAGACTTGAAGGGAGTCGTGGCAATACTTATCGTAAGAGGCCATTGCCTCCACATCATTCTCATCCGGTTGATCGGGAATGGGGTCCTCAAGCACATACATTTTATCCTCTTGTTTGAGGACAATCCGAAGATTGCGGAACCAATCCATAAAGTTTGTATGGTTGAGTTTGTCTTTCTCTAAGAGAGACCTTAATGATAGGTGGTTTAGGTTAAGTGGTGCGTTTGGAATGTTGTTGTTATTGGCGGCCATCTACAAAATTAACAAAGTTCGTTTAAGTATCGATTTTAATTTAACATTCAATACCCTTTTAAATTTTAATTGACTTATTAAATATTAGAATCCAACGGTAAATCAAATTTCGGTTAGGTGACCTTTATCCCGTTATTTGATTTAGCTAGGTAGTCATTATATGACAATTGCAATCCTTTTGCAACTTCTAAGTTATGGGATCATGCAATCCTTTTGCATGGCATATTTATCCCATCAACGCCTATTTGTTCTTCATGCTTCGGTGACCCTAAGTTCATGATTCCCAAATCAAGTCGTCCTACTTGTATAGACTTGTAGACTTAACATACAAGTGGTTAGGTGACCTTTATCCCACATGTATGCGAAGTGTACCTTATTCATATTAGTTCGCTCATGACGGTTAGGTGACCTTTATCCCATCAAGAGTTTCCTAATACGTCTAAGTGTTTCCACAAAAGGATGGCGTTTAACTTGTTTGCCTTGTTAATAAGGGATTTTAAGTTTTCATTAATTCTAGTTTGAGAAAACTTTTGCACCATACACCAACATGCATTTAGTGTATGGTTTATTTGAAAATCCATTTTCATGTTATGTAATAAAGCCAATTTTATTACTTTGATATAAACCATTTTATATGTATGATCCTTATCATGTTCTTAATAACCGATTATTAATGTCCTTTTAGCCGTTTTTAATTTAACCATTTAAATTGACGTTTTGCATGTCGTTAATAATGTCAATTTTAACCAATTTAAATTGCCATTTTAGTTTGTTGTTAACTTGTGTGATTAACTTGTAGCATACAAACATACAATCCACATAATCATACAAAACAACCACGCATGCAAAATCATATGTTCACAATCAAGCCATTTTTGGTAGACATTTGTTTTGCCGAAAACAAATGCCTACCGATTAAGGGTAATAACACAAAGTAGGAGATTTTAAAATTTCCCACTTAATCTTGCATCCAAATGCTTCTTCTTGTGTTCTTCAAGTCTTCATCATCTTCATCATTTTACAAAATATGTCCTAATACATTTTGTCTAGAAAATGAAATACAACCTAATCTATTTTACATGCCAAATATAAAATAAATTACATAACCAAAATAATATTATTACAAACCAATTGAATAAATATTATTACAAACCAAATGAATGAATAATAAATCAACCAAACAAACATTCATTCAAACACAAGGTCTTGGCTATGATTGTGAACAACAACATACAACTAAATATGACCAAATGGCAAGTTCCAAACCCATTTGAAACCTCCCTAAATTCGGCCAAACTATGAACCCCACCCAAACCCAAAATTTTTTTTGCATTCTACTATCATGCATGTTCATAAAATGCAAAAATATAGTGGGTTTAATAGATCATCTCGAAGCATATTTCAACAACTTCGGCTCTAGATACCATTGTTGGGATTTAACAAGTTCCATTATACTTAAAACCATTTAAGAATCAATTAAAAAGCGGAAGCATGTAAAATTACCAATTGAAACTTGTATATCTTTAACCATATAAAAGTTAAATCCCAAGAAAAGGATCAAGTTGAGAAATAAGCTTACAAACTACAAGCAAGAATAAGATGTTATACCTATTCCAAGCTAGTTGAAAGTGATGAAGATGATGATGTTGAATGGAGCTTCAAATGGATGAAACCTCAAGTTGTTATACCCCAAACTTATGCACCAATGTAGTGACCCGAACTTTTCCATGTTTATATATATTAATTGAGATTGATGTTTACATGATTAAATGTTTCCAACATGTTAAGCAATCAAACTTGTTAAGACTTGATTAATTGAAATAGGTTTCATATAGACAATTGACCACCCAAGTTGACCGGTGATTCACGAACGTTAAAACTTGTAAAAAACTATATGATGACATATATATGGTTATATATATAGTTAACATGATATTATGATAAGTAAACATATCATTAATTATATTAACAATGAACTACATATGTAAAAACAAGACTACTAACTTAATGATTTTGAAACGAGACATATATGTAACGTTTATCGTTGTAACGACATTTAATGTATATATATCATATTAAGAGATATTCGTACATCATAATATCATGATAATATAATAATTTAAAATCTCTTTTGTTATTATAAACATTGGGTTAACAACATTTAACAAGATCGTTAACCTAAAGGTTTCAAAACAACACTTACATGTAACGACTAACGATGACTTAACGACTCAGTTAAAATGTATATACATGTAGTGTTTTAATATGTATTTATACACTTTTGAAAGACTTCAATACACTTATCAAAATACTTCTACTTAACAAAAATGCTTACAATTACATTCTCGTTCAGTTTCATCAACAATTCTACTCGTATGCACCCGTATTCGTACTCGTACAATACACAGCTTTTAGATGTATGTACTATTGGTTTATACACTCCAATGATCAGCTCTTAGCAGCCCATGTGAGTCACCTAACACATGTGGGAACCATCATTTGGCAACTAGCATGAAATATCTCATAAGATTACAAAAATATGAGTAACCATTCATGACTTATTTACATGAAAACAAAATTACATATCCTTTATATCTAATCCATACACCAACGACCAAAAACACCTACAAACACTTTCATTCTTCAATTTTCTTCATCTAATTGAACTCTCTCAAGTTCTATCTTCAAGTTCTAAGTGTTCTTCATAAATTCCAAAAGTTCTAGTTTCATAAAATCAAGAATACTTTCAAGTTTGCTAGCTCACTTCCAATCTTGTAAGGTGATCATCCAACCTCAAGAAATCTTTGTTTCTTACAGTAGGTTATCATTCTAATACAAGGTAATAATCATATTCAAACTTTGGTTCAATTTCTATAACTATAACAATCTTATTTCAAGTGATGATCTTACTTGAACTTGTTTTCGTGTCATGATTTTGCTTCAAGAACTTTGAGCCATCCAAGGATCCATTGAAGCTAGATCCATTTTTCTCTTTTCCAGTAGGTTCATCCAAGGAACTTAAGGTAGTAATGATGTTCATAACATCATTCTATTCATACATATAAAGCTATCTTATTCGAAGGTTTAAACTTGTAATCACTAGAACATAGTTTAGTTAATTCTAAACTTGTTCGCAAACAAAAGTTAATCCTTCTAACTTGACTTTTAAAATCAACTAAACACATGTTCTATATCTATATGATATGCTAACTTAATGATTTAAAACCTGGAAACACGAAAAACACCGTAAAACCAGATTTACGCCGTCGTAGTAACACCGCGGGCTGTTTTGGGTTAGTTAATTAAAAACTATGATAAACTTTGATTTAAAAGTTGTTATTCTGAGAAAATGATTTTTATTATGAACATGAAACTATATCCAAAAATTATGGTTAAACTCAAAGTGGAAGTATGTTTTCTAAAATGGTCATCTAGACGTCGTTCTTTCGACTGAAATGACTACCTTTACAAAAACGACTTGTAACTTATTTTTCCGACTAGAAACCTATACTTTTTTTGTTTAGATTCATAAAATAGAGTTCAATATGAAACCATAGCAATTTGATTCACTCAAAACGGATTTAAAATGAAGAAGTTATGGGTAAAACAAGATTGGATAATTTTTCTCATTTTAGCTACGTGAAAATTGGTAACAAATCTATTCCAACCATAACTTAATCAACTTGTATTATATATTATGTAATCTTGAGATACCATAGACACGTATACAATGTTTCGACCTATCATGTCGACACATCTATATATATTTCGGAACAACCATAGACACTCTATATGTGAATGTTGGAGTTAGCTATACAGGGTTGAGGTTGATTCCAAAATATATATAGTTTGAGTTGTGATCAATACTGAGATACGTATACACTGGGTCGTGGATTGATTCAAGATAATATTTATCGATTTATTTCTGTACATCTAACTGTGGACAACTAGTTGTAGGTTACTAACGAGGACAGCTGACTTAATAAACTTAAAACATCAAAATATATTAAAAGTGTTGTAAATATATTTTGAACATACTTTGATATATATGTATATATTGTTATAGGTTCGTGAATCAACCAGTGGCCAAGTCTTACTTCCCGACGAAGTAAAAATCTGTGAAAGTGAGTTATAGTCCCACTTTTAAAATCTAATATTTTGGGATGAGAATACATGCAGGTTTTATAAATGATTTACAAAATAGACACAAGTACGTGAAACTACATTCTATGGTTGAATTATCGAAATCGAATATGCCCCTTTTTATTAAGTCTGGTAATCTAAGAATTAGGGAACAGACACCCTAATTGACGCGAATCCTAAAGATAGATCTATTGGGCCTAACAAACCCCATCCAAAGTACCGGATGCTTTAGTACTTCGAAATTTATATCATATCCGAAGGGTGTCCCGGAATGATGGGGATATTCTTATATATGCATCTTGTTATTGTCGGTTATCAGGTGTTCACCATATGAATGATTTTTATCTCTATGTATGGGATGTGTATTGAAATATGAAATCTTGTGGTCTATTGTTACGATTTGATATATATAGGTTAAACCTATAACTCACCAACATTTTTGTTGACGTTTTAAGCATGTTTATTCTCAGGTGATTATTAAGAGCTTCCGCTGTCGCATACTTAAATAAGGACAAGATTTGGAGTCCATGCTTGTATGATATTGTGTAAAAACTGCATTCAAGAAACTTATTTTGTTGTAACATATTTGTATTGTAAACCATTATGTAATGGTCGTGTGTAAACAGGATATTTTAGATTATCATTATTTGATAATCTACGTAAAGCTTTTTAAAACCTTTATTGTTGAAATAAAGGTTATGGTTTGTTTAAAAATGAATGCAGTCTTTGAAAAACGTCTCATATAGAGGTCAAAACCTCGCAACGAAATCAATTAATATGGAACGTTTTTAATCAATAAGAACGGGACATTTCAGTTGGTATCCGAGCGTTGGTCTTAGAGAACCAGAAAATTTGCATTAGTGTGTCTTATCGAGTTTGTTAGGATGCATTAGTGAGTCTGGACTTCGACCGTGTTTTCTTTAAAAATGATTGCTTAACATTTTTGTTGGAAACTATATATTTTTAACATATGAATATTATGTGATATATTAATCTCTTAACGTGTTTGATATTATGTGATAGATGTCTACCTCTAGAACAAGTCCCATTGACTCACCTAATAATAATGAAGAGTCAAATGTAAATTGGAATGATTTGTGGACTGATTCACAAGTTCCCGAAGAGGAACCGGAAGAAGAGTCGGAACCAGAAGAAGAATTGGAACCGGAAGAAGAATCGGAACCGGATGAAGAAATAGAACCGGTGGGGGAAATAATAAAACGGTTAAGTAAAAGAAAATCCTCAACCAACCGACCAAAGTTAATTATGGTCAATGGTGTTTCCGCCAAGGAAGCAAAATATTGGGAGGATTACCAATTCTCCGATGAATCGGATTCCGACGAGAATTCCGATGATGTTATAGAAATTACCCCAACTGAATTTAAAAAGGCAAAAGAAAATAATAAGGGAAAGGGCATAAAAATAGAGAAATCTAATTCCAACCCCGATGAACTTTATATGTATCGTCAACCCCCGAAGTCCTTAAGTTGTAACAATGACCCCGGAACCTCTAAACCACCAGGTTTTTCTAAACCAATGTGGACAACGACGGCTCGTATTAGGGGAACATCATATATCCCTAGAAACTTGGCAAAACGAACCAAAACCGAAGAAGAAGAAACGAGCGAGACGGAATAAGATAGTTGTATTCGTGTGGTGTTATATATGTAATATAGTGTTCTTATACTTTATGATATATGTAAAAATTGCTTGTATTAATAAGTATTTTTTTTATGAATCTAACTCTTGTCTATTTTACAGTTTAAAAACACAAAATGGATAGACAACCCAATATTTTAAGAGACCTACCCGGAGACATGATTGATGAAATCTTGTCTAGAGTCGGCCAGAATTCTTCGGCACAACTATTTAAGGCGAGATCAGTTTGTAAGACATTCGAAGAACGTTCCAAGAATGTCTTGGTTTATAAGAGACTTTCGTTTGAAAGATGGGGGATATCACATTGGGAAACCCATAAGTTACGATGTGTTTACTTTGACGCATATATTGCGGGGAACCCAAATGCTATATTACGCAACGGGTTAAGAAATTATTTTGACTCAATATATCCGAATATTGGACTTCGTGATTTAGAAAAAGCGGCTAACATGCAACATAAAGAAGCATGTTATGCTTACGGATTAGTAATGTTCGCTTCTCACCAAAGTGAGAACAAGAACATCGGGCTACAACTATTAAACAAAACGTTTCCACAAGTGACGGAGTCGGTAATTGGGGTAAGAAATGAGGTTTTTAGATTATTACGGGACTGTTGGACATTACGTAACCCTCGTCCCTTTGATGACGTTACAACACGCTGTCTTATCAACGGCCATAACGGTTATGTTGCACAAGACCAAGGATGGGAAGTAGTCCTAGTAAAACCAGAATGCATGACTTGTTTCTGGACGTATGAATTACGTGTCTTTATTGCCTTTGCTGAACGACTTGTGTACTAGCTAGAATTGTCTTCACAACTATCTTGTATCAAAGTTATTGTGTGCTATATTTCATGCTTTATGTAAAATAAGCGGTATTGTAAGTTTGTAAAATATTGTATAAAAGTTTGAACGCGAAATATTATTACAATCAGTTTTTCATATAGAATTGTAGTAGTTGAATTGTATATTAGCTACTAAGTATGAACTTAACGGGTAGGTACTACCCGAATTTAAACTTATAAAACGCTAATATGAAGAAAAAGCTTTTATAAATGAGTTCATATTATGCTACGAAATACTATTAACTACTCTTAATATTCTGTATGATTAACTTGTTCCATTTAACTATTTTGAAGGAAATGGCACCGACTACTCGACACACCGTGAATATGAATGAAGAGGAATTCCGTACTTTTCTAGCTTCAAACATAGCCGCAGTACAGGCTGCGCTACATACCAACAATAACCTTGGATCTAGCAGTACAGGAAATCGTGTAGGATGCACCTACAAAGAATTCACTGCCTGCAAACCTTTGGAATTTGATGGAACCGAAGGACCGATCGGATTGAAACGGTGGACCGAGAAGGTTGAATCGGTGTTTGCCATAAGTAAGTGTACTGAAGAGGACAAAGTGAAGTACGCTACGCATACCTGTGACAACCCGGAAATTTCCAACCAAATTTAAACTTTATCTTTATATTATTCCAACACGATAAGCAAAGTTTGTTAAGTTAAATCTCAAGAATTTTAAATTGTTTTCATACATTCATTATAACCTCGACCAAATTCCAATGATTCACGAACCGTTATATATAAATAAATATGTATATATATATATATATGTATATATATTATAACTTGAGAATATTAATAAAGTATTAAACGTATAATACTTTACATGAACGTATTTGTTTCAATATGTTTATCGATGGAATTAGAAGATAATATCAAATGATTAATTTATCAGATACATTGTGATATGATTACGGGTCTATTTTATGAGGTCCACTGTGATTTAAGAAATCTATTCTTTTTTACAACATTCGGAAAATGGTAAAGTGATTTATAAGTAAGAACGTGAAGTATAACTAACTTAGATGTTAGATATCGACAAGTAAGTAACTCGACATTTTTCATTAAGATGATTTCATACGTTTATTTAACCTTTGAACTTTATCCCATGCTTCACCAACAGACTGTAATTTAAAAACTTGAAACCTATTATGAATATATATGATTCTACTTTTCTAAAACGTTTTATGATATAACGATTTCCATTATTTTAACCTTTAAACAAAATGACTCTTAAAAATATATTTGGTTTTGGAAAACAAAATTATTATATTTATTTGATTTAGTTTCAAACGTACAAAAACGTTTTCAGTTTAAAAAGAACTTTATTATTAAAACGTATATAACTTTTATAAATATCTAGAACCACTTTTGACAACTGATTACTTAACCAGTATGATAAAGATAACGATATTTATATTTTATTTTATTAAATATATATAACGATTTAAATTAATATTATATATATTTATACGCGTATTATACGTACATAGTTTTATACTTTTACTATACTTAAACTTTACCTTTACTTTATTTTTACTTTACTTTAACTTTAATAATTCACTTTAATAATTCATACTTTAATAATTCACTTTAATAATTCATACTTTAATAATTCACTTTAATAATTCATACTTTAATAATTCACTTTAATAATTCATTTTAATAATTCATACTTTAATAATTCACTTTAATAATTCAAAAATCTATTATAAATAGAATTCAATAGGTTTCATTATTTCATAGAAACTTGAAAATATTTTTCTCTAAACTCTCTCAATCGATTTACATATATATATTTACTCCGTATTATTTCAAGATATTATTAGTATACATAAAATATTACGTCAGAGTGCGGTCCGAGTGATTTCGAAATTGTTTTTCGAGTGGGATTGGATTAAGGAAATTATGGGTTATAGCTATGGAGGTGATTGGGTATGGTTCATGGGTATGCTCATGAGGTCAATATAGTGTTTATCATCTCCGTTGCGTCTACGTACCTTTCCTGCAATATTGATTCTCAATATTGATACGTGAGTACTCATAATTTAACTTTTACATACTAATAGTGTATCCCTGACTAGTGCTCGAGTATATAGGATTATGCATGTTTGTACTTTTGATATTGCCTTTAGTTAGGTTATGTTGAATCCTGAATTAGTTATATATGCGACTGAGATAAGGTATAAGATATGCATGTCGTTGGAAAGCTAGCGAAAAATTAAGAACTTTTTATTTAGATATCGAATGATTTCGATGAACGGATTTGAAGTTATAGTCCATCGAATTTTTGTATTATTATTAAAAATGATTATTATTATTATCGTCGTTATTATCGTCGTTCTAGTTTTATCTTATTATTATTATTATTATTATCTAATTATTATTATTATTATCTAATTATTATTATTATTATTATTATTATTATTATTATTATTATTATTATTATTATTATTATCATTATTATTATTATCATTATTAATATATATATATATATATATATATATATATATATATATATATATATATCATTATTTAAAAATGGTTATTGTTATTACTATTATTATTAAAAGTATCGTTAGTATCAAAACTATCATTTTAACAAAAATTATCATTTTAACAAAAATTATCATTTTAATAGAAATGTCATTGTTACTATAAAATATCATTTTTATTATCATTTTAAATAGAATTATTATTTTAAAGATAATATTAAAAATTATCGTAAATATTAAAGTTATCATAATTAGAATTATCATTTTATCATAATATCATCTTAGTAATTATAAATATTGATATTTTTATAATAATAATTATTATTACAAAATAATACAACTTTTACTTACTAACATTATAGATATTATTTTATCAAATAAATATGTAATACAAACATATTTTACTACGTGTAATAAATTACTTTAATAATACCTATCATATTATCTTTATGATATTAAATGAACCCTATAAATTTTATTACTTAATATATATAAAAGTATATTTTATTATATAAATTTTAATATAAAATTTTATTTATTAATAAATGAATTATATTATTTACTCTAATAAATCTTTTAAAAATATTTAAAAATATAAAACGACGATATTTAAAATATATTATAATCATGTATAAATTTTGGAAATCATTTTGAGTCAAATTGAGTTTTGTTGACTTTTGCATATTAGTCTCGAGCATTAGGATTGTGGTACACTATGACCTGACCTAATTGTTAGACAAATATTGACCAACATATAATTATATATAATTAATTTAGGTTCGTGAATCCGAGGCCAACCTTGCACTAGTTCAATGACGTTATATGTATTTTCACTACGAAATACAGTATGGTGAGTTTCATTTGCCCTTTTTACTCTTTACGTTTTTGGGCTGAGAATACATGCAAATGCTTTATTAACTGTTTTACAATATTTATATGTGTGAGTTTCATTTGCTCCCTTTTTAAATGCTTTTGCAATATATATTTTTGGGACTGAGAATACATGCGTTGCTTTTATAACTGTTTTACGAAATAGACACAAGTACTTAAAACTACATTCTATGGTTGGATTATCTAATCGAATATGCCCTTTTTATTAAGTCTGGTAATCTAAGAATTAGGGAACAGACACCCTAATTGACGCGAACTCTAAAGATAGATCTATTGGGCCCAACAAGCCCCATCCAAAGTACCGGATGCTTTAGTACTTCGAAATTTATATCATGTCCGAAGGAGGATCCCGGAATGATGGGGATATTCTTATATGCATATTGTGAATGTCGGTTACCAGGTGTTCAATCCATATGAATGATTTTTGTCTCTATGCATGGGACGTATATTTATGAGAACTGGAAATGAAATTCTTGTGGTCTATTAAAATGATGAAAATGAATGATTATGATAAACTAATGAACTCACCAACCTTTTGGTTGACACTTTAAAGCATGTTTATTCTCAGGTATTAAAGAAATCTTCCGCTGTGCATTTGCTCATTTTAAAGATATTAATTGGAGTCTTTCATGGCATATTTCAAAGAACGTTGCATTCAAGTCATTGAGTTCATTAAAGATTATTATTATTAAGTCAATTTATAGTTAAATAGTGGATATTATGAAATGGTATACATGTCTGTCAATTTTCGATGTAAAGAAAGTTTGTCTTTTAAAAACCAAATGCAATGTTTGTAAAATGTATCATATAGAGGTCGAATACCTCGCGATGTAATCAACTATTGTGAATCGTTTATAATGTATATGAACGGGTCCTTTCAGTTGGTATCAGAGCGGTGGTCTTAGCGAACCAGGTCTGCATTAGTGTGTCTAACTGATAAGTCGTTGGGATGCATTAGTGAGTCTGGACTTCGACCGTGTCTGCATGTCAAAAGTTTTGCTTATCATTTCTAGTCGGAAATCATCTGCTTATCATCCATAGAAAATTACCTGCTTATCATTATTAGTCTAGACACGTCTTGCTACATTAATTGCATGAGTAGTGTATAGACAAAATTCATATCTTAGCGTATCTGCTAAATCATATCTTATCGTATCTGTTACTTTAAACTTTGCCTGACATATCCCGCAAATTCCTCCGTAATCTATGAAATCTTTTGATATCTATATATAGATATCCTATGTAAATAGAATACCATCCGATAGCCAAAAAATCATTTTATATCGAAAAATCCTTTATCCAATCGTATGAAATGGAATTTGTCATCAGTTCAAGTCACTCGGATTCCGAAATAGAATCTCACTCAAGCTCCGAAAGCAGTGTGACCGGAATGGATCAACCAATCAGTCATCACCTATTCTGGATGAATTGGGGGATGGGTTCGTAGCCTCCTCAATCATTGGAAACAAGAAGAAGGCGATCCTTTCCATCCACCACATTGCCCTCTTGGCGAAGAACCTGAAGCACTTACCGGCGAACCTGTTCGAGACACCATTTTCTCTCTCATTTCCAGGATATCTCGTCATGATTATATACTACATCAAATTCTAGATTTTATTTATCCGCTCGTTCTGACCGACAATCATCCTGGAATAATAGAAGAAGTCAACGAACTTCGCGCTCGGGTAGTGGCTTTGGAGAATATGGTGCAGAGATTACAAACACCAGCAGCAGCATCAACAACATAACCAGTACCACCATCATCAACGCCAACAGTACCATTACCACCTCCAACCACAACCGCGTTGTAAACCTCAACTTCACAATCTGTCCCACGAGCATCAACATCATACGCACCATAGATACCAAGGAGTACCAACAACAATAACTGACGAAGTATTAATTCATAACTTCATTGGAGAAACATTCCGCGGCGATTATATAATCTCTAAAGTCTTAGAAATTATCTAATATAGCCCTAACCATAAATCAGTTAAGCGAACCAAAATGATAGAAGGAAGAGTAGAAACCCTGACAAAAATGGTGTGTGATTAACAAGTTAAACTTGTTTTACCAATAGCATCAACAGTACCGTCAGCGTCACCAGCATCGTCAGTACAGTCAACATCAGAATCAACAACACCTATAACATTACAAACTCCGTCAGTTCAAGAATCACTGTTTACATCATTACTAATCAATAACGTGTATATTGTATCAACAAGTTATGAAGAATTAACTCATTCCCTCTGAAGAAATTATATATATATTTTATATATATATATTTTGAAATAAAAAATAAATCTTTCCGTGCTAAGCTATTGTGTGTGAATCTTAACTACTCGGTTAATTCATATTACAAATATGCAATAATGTACGTCCCTCACCCACGACTTAACCATCGTTAACTACAATCTCTGTCTCAATTCAACAAATTCCAATTCCTAATAAATCAAGTATATATTTGATTTTACACTTCATCATTGATGTAACCGAAACTTTTCAGATAACATCATTCGTACTTTGCGAAGTTCACAAGAATTTAACAAAAACCAACATCACATCTCAACAAATAACGAAGTATTGATTCATAATTTCAATATTATTGAAGAAATACTTATGTAACCTCTAAAGCCTTCAAGGAATTATTCAATTCTAGTTCCAACCGTAAATCGAATGAGTTTAATTTAGTATTAACTCATTAAAATCTATGTTACATCTGAGAAGAATATATACATATATATTTTCATAAAGACTGTAATAAAATTCTTATGTACAAAATATTAATTGTGAAATTTTTTTTAATGGGTAGGTAATACCCGAGAGATATATATAAATTCACAATTAATATGTTACATTCTTCGAATCAGATTAAGCAAATTATCAATTATACTTCCTACTTTCACAATAATATACATTCTTTCATAGAAATCAAAACAACCATACTCATTTAAACCCAATTACATATTCTGATTTTAAAATCTCAGAATTCAATTTGAGATATAACCGGTACCATCGCTTTTAGATTCCTACATCTTTCAAAGCTATACTTTGACTTCAAAAGTGTGTTAGAACATCAAATGTATACAAACGATTACAATCTGTGTTCAAACCCTTCGAAAATCTCTGAAGACACTTCAAATAATGAGCAATCGAGATGATGATCCAACCACATATTACCCACAGTTATGTACTTAAAAAGCTCTCGAAACCAAAGTCATAATTCAACACATATCTGTGTCAGATCTTTTGGCATTTATTAGCAAAAATAACCTTGCAATTCCTTTGCAAAGTAGCAAATTATATCACAGCTCCAGCAAGACAACTTCGATTTTTTCATTCGGAGTAGCCTTATCATAATTTTGATATATGTGATTACCCTTTTGTTACCGGAGAACCTTTCATATTCCACCACATTAGCAATAAACTTACCAACAACTTCACTGATCTTGGGCATTCCGAAGAATCATTATATTTATCGAAACCTCATCATTTACTCATCTGCCTCTTGTAACGAGAATTGCCATATGAATCATTGGGAATTAGAAATCAGTATTTTGAAATCTCACAGCATGTTGACGCCAACAGTTATACATAACGTCTATTTCCAAGGCTTACATACTTCGAATGTGAAGTTTCTGAAAAACACTCTGAACCGCGAACTAGTTTTCGAAATGTTGATGAAGTAACAAAAACTGTAAACGACCTTAGCAGTAAAAAGTTTGATGATAAAGATTAGTGTATTAGCAAAGCTCAGAAATAGAGAAGTTTTGGAACTGGAAAACGGATTGAGCAAAGTATGAAGGAGGCTGTGGACAAATCACAAAGACTGAACCTGCCTTCAAAGAATCCAAATGATTCAGTGTCTGCTGAAGTCATTAACGAATACCTTGCTCCTGACACTAAACCCTTACAGACAACATACTTCATCATCCTCTGATATTAGAAATTCTAAGATATCAACGTATCTTTCATTATAAATATCCTCCATATTTCTGAAGATATTTCCATAACTATTCTTATCTGGAATCATTTATCTCTTTGCGCTATCTGTATTACATCAGAAAGGAAACTGTTTAGTTCCTATACTCTGTAAACCTTTGAGTTTAAAATATGAATATTTTTGAAGTAGTGTTAGAAACTGAAGCATGAGTTAGTATAATATAATGACACTTGATCAACGTGATTATATTACAGTAATTCATGCTGAGTTTCTAAATGGAACGTGATGATTCACAGATCATAACATCATCATGTGCCATGTTATACGACTCTTGTATTCTATTTAACCTCTAAAATATCAAGAAAATATTTCTTGATGCTTCGGCTTTTTCTGAGGTATTCTGGTAATTTGACAAGTCAAGATCGTGCCATTACAATTTTCTTCCTAGAACATTAACAATGTTCATTTCAAAATTCATATCTGCAAATTCTGGACCATTACAAGCGGTGCTTAATCGCAAGAAGAAGAAACGAAAGGACAAAACTACGAAATAGAAATTGGGGTATAAATTGCAGCAAATAAAAGAGAGCATTAACTGTGGATGACAATGATTATAGAAGATAGAAACAGAGACTTTGAAATATAAGGGAAGATATAAAGCCCAACGACAAACCAAAAGTTATAAACCATATATATCGATGCATATAGCAATATAAAGACACGGGAGAACTAGAAACACTATAAACCCAAGAGTATAGTAGAAGTAAATAGATTCTTCCGGCGGTAGATGAAAAAGAAGAATGACCGATATGAAAGTTAGAAGTATATCGAGAATCAGAACTGGATGGAGCATATTGATGAATACTTTAAAATATGAGTTGAGGGGAAAAGAATAGAAGGTGATGAAACATGACTAGGAACTTAGAAATCAACAGATTTAACTCACACAATGACTGAATAAGTGAATCAAACCCTCTAGTGAATAGGTTAAGCTTTTTGGGATTAATTTAATTATACCACAACTAAATCAATTGTGATTAGATCAACACTTAGAGCTATTATTCACCACCTGGGTGATTTGGGTTGAGAGAGAATCGGAGGAGCTCACCAGATCTGAGTGTGTGTAACAAATGAGAGGCTTAACTTAAAATGAAGAACATAAGACTTTATATACCCCTGCTATTGACTCACCCGTACGATTCATCCATCACACATATGAGTTGGCTTCATCAGCCGTACGGGTGATCACTCACTCGTGTCTTCTCATTTAGGTTGTAATTGTGACTTAGCTCAGCATCAACCGTGCGTATGAGCCTGTCATCCGTACGAGTGAGGCTTCACTCGGACGTCTGACTAAGTCTAACATAGTCAAACATCCAAATCTCATTCCTGCAGTTCCTGTAACCACATACAAACACGGATAGGATAATAACGAACGATCATGGTGGCCTGTAAACTGTTGTACCTGCAATGGACGTGGGTAAATGTCTAGGGACTTGCATAAAATGCATCAACAGAAGGTGTGAGTTGTAAGAAAACGAAGGAGGTGAATTTATAAGAAAATCTCCGACAGAACAATTAAAATGGACGATCGCATTTAAAGCGGATCCTAATTCCCTTTGTTACCGGAGAATCAAATCTTATTACAAAGATTTTCTTCAAATCCCTTGAAATCTGGAAATCAATCATATCTACGTCAAATGATAAGATGAATCTACACTTACTCATTTCACTCTTCTATGTTAGCTTCATTCGTACTCTTCATATAAATGGATTGTTTATCCAAATTATACGCTGATGATAAAACTCTAATTTTCAGCCTGTATGCATCATGAAAACATACTTATTATCATTCACGACCTTTCCACTCAAATTTCGGGACGAAATTTCTTTAACGGGTAGGTACTGTGACAACCCGGAAATTTCCAACCAAATTTAAACTTTATCTTTATATTATTCCAACACGATAAGCAAAGTTTGTTAAGTTAAATCTCAAGAATTTTAAATTGTTTTCATACATTCATTATAACCTCGACCAAATTCCAATGATTCACGAACCGTTATATATAAATAAATATGTATATATATATATATGTATATATATTATAACTTGAGAATATTAATAAAGTATTAAACGTATAATACTTTACATGAACGTATTTGTTTCAATATGTTTATCGATGGAATTAGAAGATAATATCAAATGATTAATTTATCAGATACATTGTGATATGATTACGGGTCTATTTTATGAGGTCCACTGTGATTTAAGAAATCTATTCTTTTTTACAACATTCGGAAAATGGTAAAGTGATTTATAAGTAAGAACGTGAAGTATAACTAACTTAGATGTTAGATATCGACAAGTAAGTAACTCGACATTTTTCATTAAGATGATTTCATACGTTTATTTAACCTTTGAACTTTATCCCATGCTTCACCAACAGACTGTAATTTAAAAACTTGAAACCTATTATGAATATATATGATTCTACTTTTCTAAAACGTTTTATGATATAACGATTTCCATTATTTTAACCTTTAAACAAAATGACTCTTAAAAATATATTTGGTTTTGGAAAACAAAATTATTATATTTATTTGATTTAGTTTCAAACGTACAAAAACGTTTTCAGTTTAAAAAGAACTTTATTATTAAAACGTATATAACTTTTATAAATATCTAGAACCACTTTTGACAACTGATTACTTAACCAGTATGATAAAGATAACGATATTTATATTTTATTTTATTAAATATATATAACGATTTAAATTAATATTATATATATTTATACGCGTATTATACGTACATAGTTTTATACTTTTACTATACTTAAACTTTACCTTTACTTTATTTTTACTTTACTTTAACTTTAATAATTCACTTTAATAATTCATACTTTAATAATTCACTTTAATAATTCATACTTTAATAATTCACTTTAATAATTCATACTTTAATAATTCACTTTAATAATTCATTTTAATAATTCATACTTTAATAATTCACTTTAATAATTCAAAAATCTATTATAAATAGAATTCAATAGGTTTCATTATTTCATAGAAACTTGAAAATATTTTTCTCTAAACTCTCTCAATCGATTTACATATATATATTTACTCCGTATTATTTCAAGATATTATTAGTATACATAAAATATTACGTCAGAGTGCGGTCCGAGTGATTTCGAAATTGTTTTTCGAGTGGGATTGGATTAAGGAAATTATGGGTTATAGCTATGGAGGTGATTGGGTATGGTTCATGGGTATGCTCATGAGGTCAATATAGTGTTTATCATCTCCGTTGCGTCTACGTACCTTTCCTGCAATATTGATTCTCAATATTGATACGTGAGTACTCATAATTTAACTTTTACATACTAATAGTGTATCCCTGACTAGTGCTCGAGTATATAGGATTATGCATGTTTGTACTTTTGATATTGCCTTTAGTTAGGTTATGTTGAATCCTGAATTAGTTATATATGCGACTGAGATAAGGTATAAGATATGCATGTCGTTGGAAAGCTAGCGAAAAATTAAGAACTTTTTATTTAGATATCGAATGATTTCGATGAACGGATTTGAAGTTATAGTCCATCGAATTTTTGTATTATTATTAAAAATGATTATTATTATTATCGTCGTTATTATCGTCGTTCTAGTTTTATCTTATTATTATTATTATTATTATCTAATTATTATTATTATTATCTAATTATTATTATTATTATTATTATTATTATTATTATTATTATTATCATTATTATTATTATCATTATTAATATATATATATATATATATATATATATATCATTATTTAAAAATGGTTATTGTTATTACTATTATTATTAAAAGTATCGTTAGTATCAAAACTATCATTTTAACAAAAATTATCATTTTAACAAAAATTATCATTTTAATAGAAATGTCATTGTTACTATAAAATATCATTTTTATTATCATTTTAAATAGAATTATTATTTTAAAGATAATATTAAAAATTATCGTAAATATTAAAGTTATCATAATTAGAATTATCATTTTATCATAATATCATCTTAGTAATTATAAATATTGATATTTTTATAATAATAATTATTATTACAAAATAATACAACTTTTACTTACTAACATTATAGATATTATTTTATCAAATAAATATGTAATACAAACATATTTTACTACGTGTAATAAATTACTTTAATAATACCTATCATATTATCTTTATGATATTAAATGAACCCTATAAATTTTATTACTTAATATATATAAAAGTATATTTTATTATATAAATTTTAATATAAAATTTTATTTATTAATAAATGAATTATATTATTTACTCTAATAAATCTTTTAAAAATATTTAAAAATATAAAACGACGATATTTAAAATATATTATAATCATGTATAAATTTTGGAAATCATTTTGAGTCAAATTGAGTTTTGTTGACTTTTGCATATTAGTCTCGAGCATTAGGATTGTGGTACACTATGACCTGACCTAATTGTTAGACAAATATTGACCAACATATAATTATATATAATTAATTTAGGTTCGTGAATCCGAGGCCAACCTTGCACTAGTTCAATGACGTTATATGTATTTTCACTACGAAATACAGTATGGTGAGTTTCATTTGCCCTTTTTACTCTTTACGTTTTTGGGCTGAGAATACATGCAAATGCTTTATTAACTGTTTTACAATATTTATATGTGTGAGTTTCATTTGCTCCCTTTTTAAATGCTTTTGCAATATATATTTTTGGGACTGAGAATACATGCGTTGCTTTTATAACTGTTTTACGAAATAGACACAAGTACTTAAAACTACATTCTATGGTTGGATTATCTAATCGAATATGCCCTTTTTATTAAGTCTGGTAATCTAAGAATTAGGGAACAGACACCCTAATTGACGCGAACTCTAAAGATAGATCTATTGGGCCCAACAAGCCCCATCCAAAGTACCGGATGCTTTAGTACTTCGAAATTTATATCATGTCCGAAGGAGGATCCCGGAATGATGGGGATATTCTTATATGCATATTGTGAATGTCGGTTACCAGGTGTTCAATCCATATGAATGATTTTTGTCTCTATGCATGGGACGTATATTTATGAGAACTGGAAATGAAATTCTTGTGGTCTATTAAAATGATGAAAATGAATGATTATGATAAACTAATGAACTCACCAACCTTTTGGTTGACACTTTAAAGCATGTTTATTCTCAGGTATTAAAGAAATCTTCCGCTGTGCATTTGCTCATTTTAAAGATATTAATTGGAGTCTTTCATGGCATATTTCAAAGAACGTTGCATTCAAGTCATTGAGTTCATTAAAGATTATTATTATTAAGTCAATTTATAGTTAAATAGTGGATATTATGAAATGGTATACATGTCTGTCAATTTTCGATGTAAAGAAAGTTTGTCTTTTAAAAACCAAATGCAATGTTTGTAAAATGTATCATATAGAGGTCGAATACCTCGCGATGTAATCAACTATTGTGAATCGTTTATAATGTATATGAACGGGTCCTTTCAATACCTTCACAGGTTCTGCGTTAACATGGTGGAATACCTATCTAGAGCAAGTGGGACAAGATGATGCGTACGCACTACCGTGGTCAGCATTCAAGCACTTGATGAACGAGAAGTACCGTCCCAGAACCGAGGTCAATAAGCTCAAGACAGAACTTAGAGGGTTACGAACCCAAGGATTTGATATTACCACGTACGAAAGACGATTCACAGAATTGTGCCTATTGTGTCCGGGAGCATTCGAAGATGAGGAAGAGAAGATCGACGCGTTTGTGAAAGGATTACCGGAAAGAATCCAAGAAGATATAAGTTCACACGAGCCCGCCTCCATACAACAGGCATGTAGAATGGCTCACAAACTAGTGAACCAGATTGAAGAAAGAATTAAAGAACAGACTGCTGAAGAGGCCAATGTGAAGCAAGTCAAAAGAAAGTGGGAGGAAAACGGTGATAAGAATCACCAATACAACAACAACAGCAATTACAACAATAATCGCAACAATTATCCCAACAATCGCAACATCAATCGCAACTACAACAAACGGCCCAACAACAACAACAACAACAACAACAACAGCAACTACAACAATCATCCCAACAACAATAATAACCGCAACAACAACAACAATCAGAAGCAGCTATGCCAAAGGTGTGAAAAGAATCACTCGGGGTTCTGCACCAAATTTTGCAACAAGTGTAAAAGAAATGGTCATAGCACGGCGAAGTGTGAGGTCTACGGACCAGGGGTTAATAGAATGAAAGGAACAAATGGTGTCGGAACGAGTAATGGCGGAGCAAGTAGTGTCGGAGCAAGTTATGCCAATGTAGTTTGTTATAAATGTGGAAAACCAGGCCACATTATTAGAAATTGCCCGAACCAGGAGAACACGAATGGACAAGGCCGTGGAAGAGTTTTCAATATTAATGCGGTAGAGGCACAGGAAGACCCGGAGCTTGTTACGGGTACGTTTCTTATTGACAATAAATCTGCTTACGTTTTATTTGATTCGGGTGCGGATAGAAGCTATATGAGTAGAGATTTTTGTGCTAAATTAAGTTGTCCATTGACGCCTTTGGATAGTAAATTTTTACTCGAATTAGCAAATGGTAAATTAATTTCAGCAGATAATATATGTCGGAATCGAGAAATTAAACTGGTTAGCGAAACATTTAAGATTGATTTGATACCAGTAGAGTTAGGGAGTTTTGATGTGATAATCGGTATGGACTGGTTGAAAGAAGTGAAAGCGGAGATCGTTTGTTACAAAAATGCAATTCGCATTATACGAGAAAAAGGAAAACCCTTAATGGTGTACGGAGAAAAGGGCAACACGAAGCTACATCTTATTAGTAATTTGAAGGCACAAAAACTAATAAGAAAAGGTTGCTATGCTGTTCTAGCACACGTCGAGAAAGTACAAACTGAAGAAAAGAGCATCAATGATGTTCCCATTGCAAAAGAATTTCCCGATGTATTTCCAAAAGAATTACCGGGATTACCCCCACATCGATCCGTTGAATTTCAAATAGATCTTGTACCAGGAGCTGCACCAATAGCTCGTGCTCCTTACAGACTCGCACCCAGCGAGATGAAAGAACTGCAAAGCCAATTACAAGAACTTTTAGAGCGTGGTTTCATTCGACCAAGCACATCACCGTGGGGAGCTCCTGTTTTGTTTGTCAAGAAGAAAGATGGTACATTCAGGTTGTGTATCGACTACCGAGAGTTGAACAAACTTACCATCAAGAACCGCTACCCACTACCGAGAATCGACGACTTATTTGATCAACTACAAGGCTCGTCTGTTTATTCAAAGATTGACTTACGTTCCGGGTATCATCAAATGCGGGTGAAAGAAGATGATATTCCAAAGACTGCTTTCAGAACACGTTACGGTCATTACGAGTTTATGGTCATGCCGTTTGGTTTAACTAATGCACCAGCTGTGTTCATGGACCTTATGAACCGAGTGTGTGGACCATACCTTGACAAGTTTGTCATTGTTTTCATTGATGACATACTTATTTACTCAAAGAATGACCAAGAACACGGTGAACATTTGAGAAAGGTGTTAGAAGTATTGAGGAAGGAAGAATTGTACGCTAAGTTTTCAAAGTGTGCATTTTGGTTGGAAGAAGTTCAATTCCTTGGTCACATAGTGAACAAAGAAGGTATTAAGGTGGATCCGGCAAAGATAGAAACTGTTGAAAAGTGGGAAACCCCGAAAACTCCGAAACACATACGCCAGTTTTTAGGACTAGCTGGTTACTATAGAAGGTTCATCCAAGACTTTTCCAGAATAGCAAAACCCTTGACTGCATTAACGCATAAAGGGAAGAAATTTGAATGGAATGATGAACAAGAGAAAGCGTTTCAGTTATTGAAGAAAAAGCTAACTACGGCACCTATATTGTCATTGCCTGAAGGGAATGATGATTTTGTGATTTATTGTGATGCATCAAAGCAAGGTCTCGGTTGTGTATTAATGCAACGAACGAAGGTGATTGCTTATGCGTCTAGACAATTGAAGATTCACGAACAAAATTATACGACGCATGATTTGGAATTAGGCGCGATTGTTTTTGCATTAAAGACTTGGAGGCACTACTTATATGGGGTCAAAAGTATTATATATACCGACCACAAAAGTCTTCAACACATATTTAATCAGAAACAACTGAATATGAGGCAGCGTAGGTGGATTGAATTATTGAATGATTACGACTTTGAGATTCGTTACCACCCGGGGAAGGCAAATGTGGTAGCCGATGCCTTGAGCAGGAAGGACAGAGAACCCATTCGAGTAAAATCTATGAATATAATGATTCATAATAACATTACTACTCAAATAAAGGAGGCGCAACAAGGAGTTTTAAAAGAGGGAAATTTAAAGGATGAAATACCCAAAGGATCGGAGAAGCATCTTAATATTCGGGAAGACGGAACCCGGTATAGGGCTGAAAGGATTTGGGTACCAAAATTTGGAGATATGAGAGAAATGGTACTTAGAGAAGCTCATAAAACCAGATACTCAATACATCCTGGAACGGGGAAGATGTACAAGGATCTCAAGAAACATTTTTGGTGGCCGGGTATGAAAGCCGATGTTGCTAAATACGTAGGAGAATGTTTGACATGTTCTAAGGTCAAAGCTGAGCATCAGAAACCATCAGGTCTACTTCAACAACCCGAAATCCCGGAATGGAAATGGGAAAACATTACCATGGATTTCATCACTAAATTGCCAAGGACTGCAAGTGGTTTTGATACTATTTGGGTAATAGTTGATCGTCTCACCAAATCAGCACACTTCCTACCAATAAGAGAAGATGACAAGATGGAGAAGTTAGCACGACTGTATTTGAAGGAAGTCGTCTCCAGACATGGAATACCAATCTCTATTATCTCTGATAGGGATGGCAGATTTATTTCAAGATTCTGGCAGACATTACAGCAAGCATTAGGAACTCGTCTAGACATGAGTACTGCCTATCATCCACAAACTGATGGGCAGAGCGAAAGGACGATACAAACGCTTGAAGACATGCTACGAGCATGTGTTATTGATTTCGGAAACAGTTGGGATCGACATCTACCGTTAGCAGAATTTTCCTACAACAACAGCTACCATTCAAGCATTGAGATGGCGCCGTTTGAAGCACTTTATGGTAGAAAGTGCAGGTCTCCGATTTGTTGGAGTGAGGTGGGGGATAGACAGATTACGGGTCCGGAGATTTTACAAGAAACTACCGAGAAGATCATCCAAATTCAACAACGGTTGAAAACCGCCAAAAGTCGACAAAAGAGCTACGCTGACATTAAAAGAAAAGATATAGAATTTGAAATTGGAGAGATGGTCATGCTTAAAGTTGCACCTTGGAAAGGCGTTGTTCGATTTGGTAAACGAGGGAAATTAAATCCAAGGTATATTGGACCATTCAAGATTATTGATCGTGTCGGACCAGTAGCTTACCGACTAGAGTTACCTCAACAACTCACGGCTGTACATAACACTTTCCACGTCTCGAATTTGAAGAAATGTTTTGCTAAAGAAGATCTCACTATTCCGTTAGATGAAATCCAAATCAACGAAAAACTCCAATTCATCGAAGAACCCGTCGAAATAATGGATCGTGAGGTTAAAAGACTTAAGCAAAACAAGATACCAATTGTTAAGGTTCGATGGAATGCTCGTAGAGGACCCGAGTTCACCTGGGAGCGTGAAGATCAGATGAAGAAGAAATACCCGCATCTATTTCCAGAAGATTCGTCAACACCTTCAACAGCTTAAAATTTCGGGACAAAATTTATTTAACGGGTAGGTACTGTAGTGACCCGAACTTTTCCATGTTTATATATATTAATTGAGATTGATGTTTACATGATTAAATGTTTCCAACATGTTAAGCAATCAAACTTGTTAAGACTTGATTAATTGAAATAGGTTTCATATAGACAATTGACCACCCAAGTTGACCGGTGATTCACGAACGTTAAAACTTGTAAAAAACTATATGATGACATATATATGGTTATATATATAGTTAACATGATATTATGATAAGTAAACATATCATTAATTATATTAACAATGAACTACATATGTAAAAACAAGACTACTAACTTAATGATTTTGAAACGAGACATATATGTAACGTTTATCGTTGTAACGACATTTAATGTATATATATCATATTAAGAGATATTCGTACATCATAATATCATGATAATATAATAATTTAAAATCTCTTTTGTTATTATAAACATTGGGTTAACAACATTTAACAAGATCGTTAACCTAAAGGTTTCAAAACAACACTTACATGTAACGACTAACGATGACTTAACGACTCAGTTAAAATGTATATACATGTAGTGTTTTAATATGTATTTATACACTTTTGAAAGACTTCAATACACTTATCAAAATACTTCTACTTAACAAAAATGCTTACAATTACATTCTCGTTCAGTTTCATCAACAATTCTACTCGTATGCACCCGTATTCGTACTCGTACAATACACAGCTTTTAGATGTATGTACTATTGGTATATACACTCCAATGATCAGCTCTTAGCAGCCCATGTGAGTCACCTAACACATGTGGGAACCATCATTTGGCAACTAGCATGAAATATCTCATAAGATTACAAAAATATGAGTAACCATTCATGACTTATTTACATGAAAACAAAATTACATATCCTTTATATCTAATCCATACACCAACGACCAAAAACACCTACAAACACTTTCATTCTTCAATTTTCTTCATCTAATTGAACTCTCTCAAGTTCTATCTTCAAGTTCTAAGTGTTCTTCATAAATTCCAAAAGTTCTAGTTTCATAAAATCAAGAATACTTTCAAGTTTGCTAGCTCACTTCCAATCTTGTAAGGTGATCATCCAACCTCAAGAAATCTTTGTTTCTTACAGTAGGTTATCATTCTAATACAAGGTAATAATCACATTCAAACTTTGGTTCAATTTCTATAACTATAACAATCTTATTTCAAGTGATGATCTTACTTGAACTTGTTTTCGTGTCATGATTTTGCTTCAAGAACTTTGAGCCATCCAAGGATCCATTGAAGCTAGATCCATTTTTCTCTTTTCCAGTAGGTTCATCCAAGGAACTTAAGGTAGTAATGATGTTCATAACATCATTCTATTCATACATATAAAGCTATCTTATTCGAAGGTTTAAACTTGTAATCACTAGAACATAGTTTAGTTAATTCTAAACTTGTTCGCAAACAAAAGTTAATCCTTCTAACTTGACTTTTAAAATCAACTAAACACATGTTCTATATCTATATGATATGCTAACTTAATGATTTAAAACCTGGAAACACGAAAAACACCGTAAAACCAGATTTACGCCGTCGTAGTAACACCGCGGGCTGTTTTGGGTTAGTTAATTAAAAACTATGATAAACTTTGATTTAAAAGTTGTTATTCTGAGAAAATGATTTTTATTATGAACATGAAACTATATCCAAAAATTATGGTTAAACTCAAAGTGGAAGTATGTTTTCTAAAATGGTCATCTAGACGTCGTTCTTTCGACTGAAATGACTACCTTTACAAAAACGACTTGTAACTTATTTTTCCGACTAGAAACCTATACTTTTTTTGTTTAGATTCATAAAATAGAGTTCAATATGAAACCATAGCAATTTGATTCACTCAAAACGGATTTAAAATGAAGAAGTTATGGGTAAAACAAGATTGGATAATTTTTCTCATTTTAGCTACGTGAAAATTGGTAACAAATCTATTCCAACCATAACTTAATCAACTTGTATTATATATTATGTAATCTTGAGATACCATAGACACGTATACAATGTTTCGACCTATCATGTCGACACATCTATATATATTTCGGAACAACCATAGACACTCTATATGTGAATGTTGGAGTTAGCTATACAGGGTTGAGGTTGATTCCAAAATATATATAGTTTGAGTTGTGATCAATACTGAGATACGTATACACTGGGTCGTGGATTGATTCAAGATAATATTTATCGATTTATTTCTGTACATCTAACTGTGGACAACTAGTTGTAGGTTACTAACGAGGACAGCTGACTTAATAAACTTAAAACATCAAAATATATTAAAAGTGTTGTAAATATATTTTGAACATACTTTGATATATATGTATATATTGTTATAGGTTCGTGAATCAACCAGTGGCC
The DNA here is from genome assembly GCF_046630445.1 of Rutidosis leptorrhynchoides. Lineage (NCBI taxonomy): Eukaryota > Viridiplantae > Streptophyta > Magnoliopsida > Asterales > Asteraceae > Rutidosis > Rutidosis leptorrhynchoides. Next base: position 211,372,741 of record NC_092340.1, read on the forward strand.
AAGTCTTACTTCCCGACGAAGTAAAAATATGTGAAAGTGAGTTATAGTCCCACTTTTAAAATCTAATATTTTGGGATGAGAATACATGCAGGTTTTATAAATGATTTACAAAATAGACACAAGTACGTGAAACTACATTCTATGGTTGAATTATCGAAATCGAATATGCCCCTTTTTATTAAGTCTGGTAATCTAAGAATTAGGGAACAGACACCCTAATTGACGCGAATCCTAAAGATAGATCTATTGGGCCTAACAAACCCCATCCAAAGTACCGGATGCTTTAGTACTTCGAAATTTATATCATATCCGAAGGGTGTCCCGGAATGATGGGGATATTCTTATATATGCATCTTGTTATTGTCGGTTATCAGGTGTTCACCATATGAATGATTTTTATCTCTATGTATGGGATGTGTATTGAAATATGAAATCTTGTGGTCTATTGTTACGATTTGATATATATAGGTTAAACCTATAACTCACCAACATTTTTGTTGACGTTTTAAGCATGTTTATTCTCAGGTGATTATTAAGAGCTTCCGCTGTCGCATACTTAAATAAGGACAAGATTTGGAGTCCATGCTTGTATGATATTGTGTAAAAACTGCATTCAAGAAACTTATTTTGTTGTAACATATTTGTATTGTAAACCATTATGTAATGGTCGTGTGTAAACAGGATATTTTAGATTATCATTATTTGATAATCTACGTAAAGCTTTTTAAAACCTTTATTGTTGAAATAAAGGTTATGGTTTGTTTAAAAATGAATGCAGTCTTTGAAAAACGTCTCATATAGAGGTCAAAACCTCGCAACGAAATCAATTAATATGGAACGTTTTTAATCAATAAGAACGGGACATTTCAACCAACACCTTAGCTTTTGGTTAGGATTTAATATACACTTGAAATGGACTTGCAAAATCAAATTATGAACCTCTTTTGGCCTTAGAAACCCCACGGCAGCAGCAGCAAAAGAGAGCAGATTTTTTGCAAGTTTTTGATGTATTTTGATGTGTGTAGCATGTGTGTGTCTCTAGGAGTCAAGATGCTTGCATGTATATGGAAAAAGGGAATTGTCTTTGACCAAGAAGGAATCAAAGAGCATGTGTACTCTAACTCCCATGTCACTCCCATTATATTTTATAAAGAATGGTTTTTATAAAATTTAGATTTTATAAAAACTAGTTTTATAAAACTTCCATATTAATTTTATGTACATTTCATTACATAAAACCAATTTATATAAAATGTAACATAAATTAATTAATTATTTAACCTATAAATAATTAAATCCATAATATATAAATTATTCCATAATTTATATGTACACATCAAGTAATATTTAAGAAAACCATTTTTCTTAAAGTTCAAGTGTCGCGTATTTGATTAATGAACCAATCGTTAAAATCAAATACAAATAAGGTGTCGGTAAGTTTGTTATTGGGTATGACCCGACTTGGATCAAAACATATTAGCCACGTTAATTTAATATGTCTCTCGGGCATACGAAATACTTTCAAGTAAAGATATTACTTTTAATGATTCTATTAGTTTTAACAAAAACGACAGGTTTGAAAGTAATGTTACTTTTAGTAATAATGATATTGCTAATAATACTAATACTGATAATAATAATAATTGTAATAATTTTACTACTGATGATATTAGTGATAATGATAATACTAATAATAGTAATAATAATAAAAATATTGATAGTAATAATAATAATTGATATTCATACTACTTAATAATAATAATACTAATAACAATAATATTATTACTTATTCATAATACTAATACTCATATTAACAATATTACTAATATTACCCATAATGATAATACTTTTAATACTAATTACAACAATAATATTAATCAGAACAATGATAATAATATTAATAATAAAAATAATAATAATAATAAAAATAATAATAATAATAACTTGATAAATGAACTACCTTCAAGACTCCAAAAAGATTAATAAACTGTCTAAGCCGGGACTCGAACCCGCGACCTCTCGTTTCCCCCACTAACACCTTAACCATCCATCTATCTGGTATCTTTCTATTTAAACACCGGATATAAACCATATAACCCTAATCACGTAATCTAATTAAATTTGAATTATGGTCCAATTTAGAAAAACTGAATTGTGGCTCATCCCTTTTACTTGGATCACGGCCCAATCACCTATACACAGCCCAATAACCTGTTAAAATATTGCTCGATGTAATTTGTCTGGTAACATGGTAACAGGAACATAAATATGTCTTCCTCATCATTGCATCGTTTAACCTTCATCATCATCCGGATCATCATAACCCTCATAATCTTCACTTCATCATCGTGATATGATCATAACATCACCATAATCATAATCACACCCGTATCATTATCATACATAATCATCATCGAAAACAGCATGTATCATCATCATCCTGTATACCCGTAATCATTATCTTACGCGGATCACGTATAAATTCAAGCAAAATGCTTAATCTAGTGATTAAAATACGCGGAACGTATAATTATATACATGAAACGCGTAATATTTTGGCCATCATTTACTGTAGCATCATCATCTTCGTGGTTTTCATCGTGATTGTTCAGGTTGAAGATGGTGTTCCTCTGGTTTCTGCAACAGTAAACAGCAGCATAACGTGATGGTCTTCGATGGAGGTGGTAGTTTTAGTTGTCGCAAAGAAGAATTGTAGAGAGACAGAGAGAGTGACGGTTTAGTTCAACGGAGGTGGTGTTGTGTTTATCGAATAATAAAATAGCAGCGGACAGTAAATGGGTTCTCATGGTTTTCAAGTGGTTGATTACAGTGGTGGCGATCCTTGGGTGGTTGTTGAGGTGGTGAAGTAATGGAGGCGACGGGTTGTAGAAGAAGGAGAAGAAGAGGGAGAGTGGTCGTGAGAGATAAAAGTGACCGGAAGTCTTACAGTGGATGGCAGTCGGTGGCCTGAGGTGGTTAAATAGCCACATATAAATAGGAATACGAACAGTAACAACTGATCTCGGTTTTGGAGCAGATTACAGTCACGAAGATTAAGCAGGTGGGTGTTTGGGTTTGAGTTGCCCATACAGGAAATAGAATAGAAAATCATGGCGGTCGAGTGGTTGTGGTCACGAAGGGAGAAGGAAAGAAGAAGGGGGAAGAAGTTGGCTAAGTGTTGGTCGATGAATGCATTTATCAATTTAACACAGTGTTGTTTGATGATTGCTATTAGGAAAGTGATGGGAAAGAGAAAAAAAAACACCATTCAAAGATTATATGCGTATGATATCTATAATTGCATAAAGATAGAATATTAATAATAATAAAATAATATTAGTAATTAAAACATGTTAATGAAATAGATTATAAAAGTATTAGCCATCTTGTTTTCTTGTATATTAGTCAGAAAGAGAAAAGAAAGTGGGCTCTAATTTGTGTGGTGATTTAGTGGTTAATCTATGGTGGTTTAAAGGGTGATAGTAATGGGTTTGTTGATTGATCGAGCAAGTAGTCCAAATATTTCTAATTCATGTAAGTGCATATGTATTATATATTATATCTAGTAGTCTAATAAAGTAACAATAATAAAATATTAAATATACAGTAGAGCACCCATATATATTAGCTTCTTATTACCGACATCAAATATTAGGAGTATTATTTCGTGCCCCGTTGTTAATTAATGGCGAATAAAGTCTTCGGAAAAAATCCCAAATTTTTAAATTAACTATATTTATTTATTTCAGTCATTATGATATAAAATTCGGTCATTAACTACTAAATAAAATTTACATTAATTATTCACTCCTAATGTGACGACTCGGAAATTTCCGACCAAATTTAAACTTTAATCTTTATATTATTCCGACACGATAAGCAAAGTTTGTTAAGTTAAATCTCAAGAATTTTAAACTGTGTTCATACATTCATTATAACCTCTACCAAATTCTGACGATTCACGAACCGTTATATATAAATAGATATGTTATGTATATATATATTATAACTTGAGAATATTAATAAAGTATTAAACGTATAATACTTTACACGAACGTATTTGTTTCAATATGATTTTCCACGAAATTAAAAAAAATATATATTAAATGATTGAATTATCAGAAACATTGAATTATGATTACAAGTCTCTGTTGAGAGGTTCACTATGATTTGAGAAAATCTATTCCTCTTAACGATATTCAGAATAATTTGTAAAGCTATTTATAAATAAAAACAAAAAGTGTCATTTATGAAAGTTAGACAAAAGTTAGTGGAGAATTGGTTTCCATAATATTCTATTAATCTATTTTCAAACGTACAAAGACGTTTTCAGTTTAAAAAGAACTTTATTATTAAAACGTATATAACTTTTATAAATATCTAGAATCACTTTTTGACAACTCATTACTTAACCAGTATAATAAATATAACGATATTTATATTTTATTTCATTAAATATATATAACGATTTAAATTAATATTATATATATTTATACGCGTATTATACATACATAGTTTTTATACTTTTACTATACTTTTACTATACCTTTACTTTACTTTTACTTTTACTTTACTTTAACTTTAATAATTCACTTTAATAATTCATACTTTAATAATTCACTTTAATAATTCATACTTTAATAATTCACTTTAATAATTTACTTTAATAATTCATACTTTAATAATTCACTTTAATAATTCATACTTTAATAATTCACTTTAATAATTCATACTTTAATAATTTGCTTTAATAATTCACTTTAATAATTCATACTTTAATAATTCACTTTAATAATTCAAAAATCTATTATAAATAGAATTCAATAGGTTTCATTATTTCATAGAAACTTGAAAATATATTTCTCTAAACTCTATCAATCGATTTATGTATGTATGTATATATATATATATATATATATATATATATATATATATATATATATATATATATATATATATATATATATATATATATATATATATATATATATTGCTCTGTATTATTTCAAGATATTATTAGTATACATTAAATATTACGACGGAGTGCTGTCCGAGTGATTTCAAAATAGTTTTTTTTGAATGAGTCGAAGCTAAGGAAATTATGGGTTATAGCTATGGAGGTGATGGGTATGGATCATGGGTATGCTCGTGAGGTCAATCTAGTGTTTATCATCTCCGTTGCGTCTACGTACTTTCCTGCAATATTGAATCTCAATATTGATACGTTCGTGAATTCGAGGCCAACCTTGCACTTGTTAAATGACGTATTATGTATTTTTACTGCGAAATACAGTATTGTGAGTTTCATTACTCCCTTTTTATATATATTTTTGGGCTGAGAATACATGCGCTGTTTTATAAATGTTTTACGAAATAGGCACAAGTAGTAAAACTAATTCTATGTGGGTTTAAACCAGAAATATACCCTTAGCTTGGTAACATTAAACTACTTGTCTATGTACGATAGGCGCGAATCCTAAAGATAGATCTATTGGGCCTGACAAACCCCATCCTGACTATGGGATGCTTTAGTACTTCGAGGTTTTTTTAAACACACCTGATCTGGTGTACTTCAGAGGGTAAAACATGAACGTTAAGGCTTGTTACTGTAGTGACCCGAACTTTTCCATGTTTATATATATTAATTGAGATTGATATTTACATGATTAAATGTTTCCAACATGTTAAGCAATTAAACTTGTTAAGACTTGATTAATTGAAATATGTTTCATATAGACAATTGACCACCCAAGTTGACCGGCGATTCACGAACGTTAAACCTTGTAAAAACGACATGACGATATATATATGGATATACATATGGTTAACATGAGATTATGATAAGTAAGTATCTCCATAAGTATATTAACAATGAGTTACATACATATAAACAAGACTACTAACTTAAGGATTTCGAAACGAGACATATATGTAACGATTATCGTTGTAACGACATTTAAATGAATATATATCATATTAAGATATATTAATATATCATAATATCATGATAATATAATAATTTAAAATCTCATTTGATATTATAAACATTGGGTTAACAACATTTAACAAGAACGCTAACCTAAAGGTTTCAAAACAACACTTACATGTAACGACTAACGATGACTTAACGACTCAGTTAAAATGTATATACATGTAGTGTTTTAATATGTATTTATACACTTTTGAAAGACTTCAATACACTTATCAAAATACTTCTACTTAACAAAAATGCTTACAATTACATCCTCGTTCAGTTTCATCAACAATTCTACTCGTATGCACCCGTATTCGTACTCGTACAATACACAGCTTTTAGATATATGTACTATTGGTATATACACTCCAATGATCAGCTCTTAGCAGCCCATGTGAGTCACCTAACACATGTGGGAACCATCATTTGGCAACTAGCATGAAATATCTCATAAAATTACAAAAATATGAGTAATCATTCATGACTTATTTACATGAAAACAAAATTACATATCCTTTATATCTAATCCATACACCAACGACCAAAAACACCTACAAACACTTTCATTCTTCAATTTTCTTCATCTAATTAATCTCTCTCAAGTTCTATCTTCAAGTTCTAAGTGTTCTTCATATATTCTACAAGTTCTAGTTACATAAAATCAAGAATACTTTCAAGTTTGCTAGCTCACTTCCAATCTTGTAAGGTGATCATCAAACCTCAAGAAATCTTTATTTCTTATAGTAGCTTATCATTCTAATACAAGGTAATAATCATATTCAAACTTTGGTTCAATTTCTATAACTATAACAATCTTATTTCAAGTGATGATCTTACTTGAACTTGTTTTCGTGTCATGATTCTGCTTCAAGAACTTCGAGCCATCCAAGGATCCGTTGAAGCTAGATCCATTTTTCTCTTTTCCAGTAGGTTTATCCAAGGAACTTAAGGTAGTAATGATGTTCATAACATCATTCGATTCATATATATAAAGCTATCTTATTTGAAGGTTTAAACTTGTAATCACTAGAACATAGTTTAGTTAATTCTAAACTTGTTCGCAAACAAAAGTTAATCCTTCTAACTTGACTTTTAAAATCAACTAAACACATGTTCTATATCTATATGATATGCTAACTTAATGATTTAAAACCTGGAAACACGAAAAACACCGTAAAACCGGATTTACGCCGTCGTAGTAACACCGCGGGCTGTTTTGGGTTAGTTAATTAAAAACTATGATAAACTTTGATTTAAAAGTTGTTATTCTGAGAAAATGATTTTTATTATGAACATGAAACTATATCCAAAAATTATAGTTAAACTCAAAGTGGAAGTATGTTTTCTAAAATGGTCATCTAGACGTCGTTCTTTCGACTGAAATGACTACCTTTACAAAAACGACTTGTAACTTATTTTTCCGGCTATAAACCTATAATTTTTCTGTTTAGATTCATAAAATAGAGTTCAATATGAAACCATAGCAATTTGATTCACTCAAAACGGATTTAAAATGAAGAAGTTATGGGTAAAACAAGATTGGATAATTTTTCTCATTTTAGCTACGTGAAAATTGGTAACAAATCTATTCCAACCATAACTTAATCAACTTGTATTGTATATTATGTAATCTTGAGATACCACAGACACGTATACAATGTTTCGACCTATCATGTCGACACATCTATATATATTTCGGAACAACCATAGACACTCTATATGTGAATGTTGGAGTTAGCTATACAGGGTTGAGGTTGATTCCAAAATATATATAGTTTGAGTTGTGATCAATACTGAGATACGTATACACTGGGTCGTGGATTGATTGAAGATAATATTTATCGATTTATTTCTGTAGATCTAACTGTGGACAACTAGTTGTGGGTTACTAACGAGGACAGCTGACTTAATAAACTTAAAACATCAAAATATATTAAAAGTGTTGTAAATATATTTTGAACATACTTTGATATATATACATATATATTGTTATAGGTTCGTGAATCAACCAGTGGCCAAGTCTTACTTCCCGACGAAGTAAAAATCTGTGAAAGTGAGTTATAGTCCCACTTTTAAAATCTAATATTTTTGGGATGAGAATACATGCAGGTTTTATAAATGATTTACAAAATAGACACAAGTACGTGAAACTACATTCTATGGTTGAATTATCGAAATCGAATATGCCCCTTTTTATTAAGTCTGGTAATCTAAGAATTAGGGAACAGACACCCTAATTGACGCGAATCCTAAAGATAGATCTATTGGGCCTAACAAACCCCATCCAAAGTACCGGATGCTTTAGTACTTCGAAATTTATATCATATCCGAAGGGTGTCCCGGAATGATGGGGATATTCTTATATATGCATCTTGTTAATGTCGGTTACCAGGTGTTCACCATATGAATGATTTTTATCTCTATGTATGGGATGTGTATTGAAATATGAAATCTTGTGGTCTATTATTATGATTTGATATATATAGGTTAAACCTATAACTCACCAACATTTTTGTTGACGTTTTAAGCATGTTTATTCTCAGGTGATTATTAAGAGCTTCCGCTGTCGCATACTTAAATAAGGACGAGATTTGGAGTCCATGCTTGTATGATATTGTGTAAAAACTGCATTCAAGAAACTTATTTTGTTGTAACATATTTGTATTGTAAACCATTATGTAATGGTCGTGTGTAAACAAGATATTTTAGATTATCATTATTTGATAATCTACGTAAAGCTTTTTAAACCTTTATTGATGAAATAAAGGTTATGGTTTGTTTTAAAATGAATGCAGTCTTTGAAAAACGTCTCATATAGAGGTCAAAACCTCGCAACGAAATCAATTAATATGAAACGTTTTTAATCAATAAGAACGGGACATTTCAGTTATCGGGTGCCTACAACTTATAGAATACTTTTATACATTTGCGAGTGTACATAAATTTATAAACGGAAATCTTGTGGTCTATTAATATATTGAAATGATTGTTATGATAAACCTATGAACTCACCAACCTTTTGGTTGACACTTTAAAGCATGTTTATTCTTAGGTATTAAAGAAATCTTCCGCTGTGCATTAGCTCATTTTAAGGATATTACTTGGAGTCATTCATGACATATTTTGAAAGACGTTGCATTCGAGTTATTGAGTTCATCAAAATTATTATTAAGCCAATTATAGTTGGATGTATTATGAAATGGTGTGCATGCCGTCAACTTTCGTTGTAAAGAAAGTTTGTCTTTTAAAAACGAATGCATTGTTTGTAAAATGTATCATATAGAGGTCAAATACCTCGCGATGTAATCAACTATTGTGAATCGTTTATAATGTATATGAACGGGTCCTTTCAGTTGGTATCAGAGCTGGTTTAATGCCGTTTATTAGCGGGTTAATCGTAGAGGAGGTTCTCACAGTGTTACCTATGACGAAGCATTGGCTCTTACTCCTCGCGGTCCCTATTAGGGTTGGCTGTACTGCCGAGAGGCGGGCCGTAAAATCAGTGTCTGAGGTACGCTCAGTGGTCACAGGCGGTTAGCTGAGAAGGCACTGAGTGGGATGCGTCCCCAACTTTCAGTTGGTATCAGAGCGGTGGTCTTAGCGAACCAGGTCTGCATTAGTGTGTCTAACTGATAGTCGTTAGGATGCATTAGTGAGTCTGGACTTCGACCGTGTCTGCATTTCAAAAGTTTTGCTCATCATTCTTGTCGAAAATTACCTGCTTATCATTCTTAGTCTAGACACATCTTATTGCATTGATTGCATGAATAGTGTACAGACAAAATTCATATCTTAGCGTATCTGCTAATTCATATCTTAGCGTATCTGTTACTGTAAACTTTGCCTGACATATTTTTTAAATTCCTCCGTAATCTATGAAACCTTTTGCTCTATATAATTAGAATACCACCCGATAGCCGGAAAATCATTTCATATCGAAAAATTCTTTATTCAATCGTACGAAATGGAATTCGTCATTAGTTCAAGTCCCTCGGATTCCGAAATGGAATCCCACTCAAGTTTCGAAAGCAGTGTGACCGGAATGGATCAACCAATTAGTCATCATCTATTCTGGATGAATTAAGGATGGGTTCGTAGCCTCCTTAATCATTGGAGACAAGAAGAAGGTGATCCCTTCCATCCACCACATTGCCCTCTTGGCGAAGAACCTGAAGCACTTACCGGCGAACCTATCTGAAACACCATTTTCTCTCTTATTTCTAGAGTATCTCGTCATGATTACATACTACACTAAATTCTAGATTTTATTTATCCGCTCGTCCGAACCGACAATCACCCCGGTGTAATAGAAGAAGTGAACGAGCTTCGCGCTCGGGTAGTGGCTTTGGAGAATATGGTGCAAAGGTTACAAACACCAGCAGCAGCACCAGCAGCATAAACAGTACCACCATCAGCAACACCAACAGTACCATCACCACCACCAATAACAACATCCACATCCCACACCGCAACATCACAATCTGTATCTCAAACATCAACGTCATACCCCCTGTAAATATCCAGGAATATCAACAACAACAAACGATGAAGTATTAATTCATAAACTTCATTGAAGAGATATCTCTGCGGCAGTTATGTAATCTCCAAAATCTTAGAGATTATTTAATTCTGACCGTAAATCGGATGAGTGAACGGAGATGGTAGAGTAGAAACTTTGATCGAAAATGGGGTACGATTTACAAGCTAGATTTGTTTTACCAACAGCATCAACAGGACCGTAGCATCATCAACACAGTCAGTGCCGTCAGTATCGTCAGAATCAACAGCACCTGTAACATCACAAACTCTGTCAGTTCAAGAATCATTGTGGACATCATTACGAATCAACAACAAATATATTGTATCAACGAGTTATGAAGTATTAACTCATTTCCAATCGAAAGATTTATATGTATATTTTATATGTATAAATTTTTAAACCATAATAAATCTTCCCGTACTAAGCTATTATGTGTGAATCTTAACTACTCAGTTAATTCATATTACAAATATGCAATGATGTACGTCCTTCGTTCGCAACTTAACCATTGTTAATTACAATCTCTGTCTCAATTCAATAAAAATCCAATTCATAATAAATCAAGTGTATTATTCGAATATATGTTTGATTTTACACTTTCATCATCGATGTACTCGAAACTTTTCAAATAACATCATTCATACCTTGCGAAGTTCACAAGAATTTCACGAAAACCAACAAATAACAAAGTAATGATTCATAATTTCAATATTATTGAAGAAATACTTATGCAATTTATAAAGTTTTAGGGATTACTCAATTCTAGTTCCAACCATAAAACAAATGAGTTTAATTTAATATTAACTCATTAAATCTATATTACATCTAAAGAAAATATACACATATATTTTCATAAAGACTGTAATAAACTTCTTTTGTACAAAATATTAATACCCGAGGGATATATAAATTCACAATTAATATATTACATTTTTTGAAACTAATTCAGCAATCATCAACTATACTCCCTACTTTCACAACAATATCCATTCTTTCATATAAATCAAAACAATCATACTCATTCAAATTCAATTACATATTCTGATTTTGAAATCGCATAATTCAATTCGAAATATAACCAGTATCATCACTCTTAGATTCCTATATCTTTCAAAGCTATACTTTGACTTCAAAACTGTGTTAGAACATCATATGTATTAACGATTACAATATGTGCTCAAACCCTTCGAAATTCTTGAAGACACTTCAACTAAGGAACAATCGAGATGATGATCCAACCACATGTTACCCACAGTTATACACCTGAAAAACTCTCAAAACCCAAGTCATAGTTCGACACGTATCCGTGTTAGACCCTTTGGCATTTACTAGCTAAAATAACTTTTCAATTCCGTTTCAAAATAGACAGTTTTGTCACATCTCCAGCAAGTCAACTTCGACTTCTCAATCAAAACAGTCTTATTATAACCTCAATAGATACGTTGCCCTTTCGCCAACGTTACCGGAGAATCGTTTATATTCACCACATTAGTAATAAACTTACCAACAACTTCACTGATCTTTGACTTTCAAAAAAAAAAATTCATTATAATTATCGAAACCCTATCATATACTTATTCGTACCTTATAACAAGAATTGCCATACCAATTATTGAGAATCAGCAATCAGTATTTTGAAACCACGCAGTATGTCTACATCAACAATTACATATACACACAACGTCTACCTCCAAGACTTACATTCTTTGAATGAGAAATTTCTGAAAAACACCCTAAACTGCGAACCAGTTCTCGAAATTTTGAAAAATGCTGATGAAGCAGCAAAAACTGTAAACGACCTTAACAATAAAAAGTTGGATGATAAAGGATAGTATATTGGCAAAGCTCAGAAAAAGAGAAGCTTTGGAACTGGAAAACGGATTGAGCAAAGTATGAAGGAGGCTGTGGACAAATCACAAAGGCTGAACCTGCCTTCAAAGAATCTAAATGATTCAGTACTTGCTGAAGTCATTAACGAATACCTTGCTCCTGACTCTAAATCCCTGCGGATAATATCCTTCATCATCCTCTGATATTAGACATTCTAAGATATCATCGTATCTTTCATTATAAATATCATCCATACTTCTGAAGATATTTTTATAATTATTCTTATCTGAAATCATTTACCTCTTCGCGCTATCTGTATTATATCATAAAAGAAACTATTTTAGTTTCTAAATTCTGAAACATTCGAGTTTAAAATAGGAATATTCTTGAAGAAGTGTTGGGAGCTGAAGCATGAGTTAGTATAATATAATGACACTTGATCAATGTGATTATATTACAGTAATTCATGCTGAATTTCTAAATGGAACATGATGATTCACAGATCATAACGTCATCATGTGCTATGTTGCACGACTCTTGTATTCTCTTTGATCTCTAAATATCAAGAAAATATTTCTTGATGATTCGGCCTTTTCCGAGGTATTCTGGTAATTTGACATGTCAAGATCGTGTCATTACAATTTCCTTCCTAGAACATTAATAATGTTCATTCAGAAATTTATATCTGCGAATTCTGGACCATTACAAGCGGTGCTTAATCGCAAGAAGAAGAAACGAAAGGACAAAGCTCCGAACTAGAAATGGGAGTATAAATCATAGCAAATAGAAGAGAGCATTAACTGTAGATGACAATGATTATAGAAGAAGCAAGGACTTTGAAATATAAGGGAAGATATAAAACCCAACAACAACCCAGAAATCACAAACCGTATATATCAATGCATATAGCAATATAAAGACACGGGAGAACTAAAAACACTATAAAACCAAGAGTATAGTAGAAGTAAATAGATTCTTCTGGAGGCAGATGAAAAAGAAGAGCGACATATATGAAAGTGAGGAGTATATCAAGAATCAGTACTGGATGAAGCATATTGACAAATACTTTAAAATATGAGTTGAGAAGGTGTGAGTTGTAAGAAAACAAATGAGGTGGATTTATAGTGAAATATCCGACAGAGAAATCAAAATAGATTATCGCATTAATTCGAAGAGGATCATAATTTCCTTAATCGCCAAATAATCAAATCCAATATAGATTACAAAGATTTTCTTTTCGGAGATCAATCGTGATGACGTTAAAAGATACAACGAATCACTATTATCTTATTTCATTCATTTACGATAACTTCACTCACACGCTTCGAGTAATCGAATTATTTTATCCATTCTTCTTGAACATGATAAAACTCTATAATCGTTATAATAACATTCTCATTGTTAGTCATGACGACCTCTATCAAATTTCGGGGATGAAATTTCTTTAACGGGTAGGTACTGTGACGACTCGGAAATTTCCGACCAAATTTAAACTTTAATCTTTATATTATTCCGACACGATAAGCAAAATTTGTTAAGTTAAATCTCAAGAATTTTAAACTGTGTTCATACATTCATTATAACCTCTACCAAATTCTGACGATTCACGAACCGTTATATATAAATAGATATGTTATGTATATATATATTATAACTTGAGAATATTAATAAAGTATTAAACGTATAATACTTTACACGAACGTATTTATTTCAATATGATTTTCCACGAAATTAAAAAAAATATATATTAAATGATTGAATTATCAGAAACATTGAATTATGATTACAAGTCTCTGTTGAGAGGTGCACTATGATTTGAGAAAATCTATTCCTCTTAACGATATTCAGAATAATTTGTAAAGCTATTTATAAATAAAAACAAAAAGTGTCATTTATGAAAGTTAGACAAAAGTTAGTGGAGAATTAGTTTCCATAATATTCTATTAATCTATTTTCAAACGTACAAAGACGTTTTCAGTTTAAAAAGAACTTTATTATTAAAACGTATATAACTTTTATAAATATCTAGAATCACTTTTTGACAACTCATTACTTAACCAGTATAATAAATATAACGATATTTATATTTTATTTCATTAAATATATATAACGATTTAAATTAATATTATATATATTTATACGCGTATTATACATACATAGTTTTTATACTTTTACTATACTTTAACTATACCTTTACTTTACTTTTACTTTTACTTTACTTTAACTTTAATAATTCACTTTAATAATTCATACTTTAATAATTCACTTTAATAATTCATACTTTAATAATTCACTTTAATAATTCACTTTAATAATTTATACTTTAATAATTCACTTTATTAATTCATACTTTAATAATTCACTTTAATAATTCATACTTTAATAATTCACTTTAATAATTCATACTTTAATAATTCACTTTAATAATTCATACTTTAATAATTCACTTTAATAATTCAAAAATCTATTATAAATAGAATTCAATAGGTTTCATTATTTCATAGAAACTTGAAAATATATTTCTCTAAACTCTATCAATCGATTTATGTATGTATATATATATATATATATATATATATATATATATATATATATATATATATATATATATATATATATATATTTGCTCTGTATTATTTCAAGATATTATTAGTATACATTAAATATTACGACGGAGTGCTGTCCGAGTGATTTCAAAATAGTTTTTTTTGAATGAGTCGAAGCTAAGGAAATTATGGGTTATAGCTATGGAGGTGATGGGTATGGGTCATGGGTATGCTCGTGAGGTCAATCTAGTGTTTATCATCTCCGTTGCGTCTACGTACTTTCCTGCAATATTGAATCTCAATATTGATACGTTCGTGAATCCGAGGCCAACCTTGCACTTGTTAAATGACGTATTATGTATTTTTACTACGAAATACAGTATTGTGAGTTTCATTACTCCCTTTTTATATATATTTTTGGGCTGAGAATACATGCGCTGTTTTATAAATGTTTTACGAAATAGGCACAAGTAGTAAAACTAATTCTATGTGGGTTTAAACCAGAAATATACCCTTAGCTTGGTAACATTAAACTACTTGTCTATGTACGGTAGGCGCGAATCCTAAAGATAGATCTATTGGGCCTAACAAACCCCATCCTGACTATGGGATGCTTTAGTACTTCGAGGTTTTTTTTAAACACACCTGATCTGGTGTACTTCAGAGGGTAAAACATGAACGTTAAGGCTTGTTTGAAAGGACCCGTTCATATACATTATAAACGATTCACAATAGTTGATTTCATTGAGAGGTATTTGACCTCTATATGATATATTTTACAAACATTGCATTCGTTTTTAAAAGACAAACTTTCTTTACATCGAAAATTGACAGGCATGCATACCATTTCATAATATCCACTATCCAACTATAAATTGATTTAATAATAATCTTTGATGAACTCAATGACTCGAATGCAACGTTCTTCGAAATATGTTATGAAAGACTCCAAGTAATATCTTTAAAATGAGCAAATGCACAACGGAAGATTTCTTTAACACCTGAGAATAAACATGCTTTAAAGTGTCAACCAAAAGGTTGGTGAGTTCATTAGTTTATCATAATCATTTATTTCCATCAATTTAATAGACCACAAGAATTTCATTTCCAGTTCTCATAAATATACGTCCCATGCATAGAGACAAAAATATCATTCATATAGTGAACACCTGGTAACCGACATTCACAATATACATATAAGAATATCCCCATCATTCCTGGATCCTCCTTCGGACATGATATAAATTTCGAAGTACTAAAGCATCCGATACTTTGGATGGGGCTTGTTGGGCCCGATAGATCTATCTTTAGGATTCGCGTCAATTAGGGTGTCTGTTCCCTAATTCTTAGATTACCAGACTTAATAAAAAGGGGCATATTCGATTTCGATAATTCAACCATATAATGTAGTTTCGATTACTTGTGTCCATTTCGTAAAACATTTATAAAAATTGCGCATGTATTCTCAGCCCAAAAATATAAAGGGTAAAAAGGCAAATGAAACTCACCATACTGTATTTCGTAGTAAAAATACATATAACGTCATTGAACAAGTGCAAGGTTGGCCTCGGATTCACGAACCTAAATTAATTATATATATTTATGTGTTGGTCAATATTTGTCTAACAAATTAGGTCAAGTCATATTGTACCACAATCCTAATGCTCGAGACTAATATGCAAAAGTCAACAAAAGTAAATTTGACTCAAAATAATTTCCAAAAATCTATACATGATTAATATAGAGTTTAAATATCGTCGTTTTATATTTTTAAATATTTTTAAAAGATTTATTAGAGTAAATAATATAATTTATTTATTAATAAATAAAATTTTATATTAAATTTATATAATAAAATATACTTTTATATATATTAAGTAATAAAATTTATAGGGTTCATTTAATATCATAAAGATAATATGATAGGTATTATTAAAGTAAGTTATTAGACGTAGTAAAATATGTTTGTATCACATATTTATTTGATAAAATAATATCTATAATGATAGTAAGTAAAAGTTGTATTATTTTGTAATAATTATTATTATTATAAAAATATCAATATTTATAATTACAAGGATGACATTATGATAAAACGATAATTCTAAATATGATAACTTTAATATTTACGATAATTTTTAATATTATCTTTAAAATAATAATTCTATTTAAAATAATAATAATAATGATATTTTATAGTAACAATGACATTTCTATTAAAATGATAATTTTTGTTAAAATGATAGTTTTAATACTAACGATACTTTTAATAATAATAGTAATGATAAAAATAATAAGAACGATAATTTTATCTAAATCAATATCTTATAATATTTTAATTTCATCATGATACTCTTACTCATTATTTCCAAATCGTTTCATTTAATAGCTTTTAATCGTCTTTTATATCGTGTTCATAATAATGATAATAATAGTAATCAAAATAATTAGGTGTTACAAATATTTGTTTTAATTACACTAATATTAATAATGATAGTTACTGTAACATTATTAACGATAATACTAATAATTATCTTAATGATAATATAGTAGTAATAATAATAACAATAACAATAACCATTTTTAAATAATGATATATATATTAATAATGATAATAATAATAATAATAATAATAATAATAATAATAATAATAATAATAATAATAATAATAATAATAATAATAATAATAATAATAATAATTGGATAATAATAATTGGATAATAATAATAATAATAATACTAATTATAACTTTAACGATAATAACGATAGTAATAATAAAAAAAATAACAATTTTTAATGATAAATCCCTTTTATTGATAAAGATAATAATAATGATAATAATAAGATAAAACTAGAACGACGATAAAAACGACAATAATAATAATAATAATCATTTTTAATAAAAATATCAAAAATTCAATTGATTATAACTTCTAATTCATTCATCGAAACCATTCGATATCTAAAGGAAAAGTTCTTAATTTTTCGCTAGCTTTCCAAGGACATGCATATCTTATACCTTATCTCAACCGCAAGTGTAACTAATTCAAGATTCAACCTAACCTGTCTAAGGGCAATATCAAAAGTACAAGCATGCATAATCCTAAATACTCGAGCACTAGTCAGGGATACACTATTAGTATGTAAAAGTTAAATTATGAGTACTCACGTATCAATATTGAGATTCAATATTGTAGGAAAGGTACGTAGACGCAACGGAAATGATAAACACTATATTGACCTCACGAGCATACCCATGAACCATACTCAATCACCTCCATAGCTATAACCCATAATTTCCTTAATCATATCCTACTCGAAAAACAATTTCGAAATCACTTGGACAGCACTCCGTCGTAATATTTTATGTATACTAATAATATCTTGAAATAATACGAAGTAAATATATATATATATGTAAATCGATTGAGAGAGTTTAGAAAAAAATATTTTCAAGTTTCTATGAAATAATGAAACCTATTGAATTCTATTTATAATAGATTTTTGAATTATTAAAGTGAATTATTAAAGTATGAATTATTAAAGTGAATTATTGAAGTATGAATTATTAAAGTATGAATTATTAAAGTGAATTATTAAAGTATGAATTATTAAAGTAAATTATTAAAGTATGAATTATTAAAGTGAATTATTAAAGTTAAAGTAAAGTAAAAATAAAGTAAAGGTAAAGTTTAAGTATAGTAAAAGTATAAAACTATGTACGTATAATACGCGTATAAATATATATAATATTAATTTAAATCGTTATATATATTTAATAAAATAAAATATAAATATCGTTATCTTTATGATACTAGTTAAGTAATGAGTTGTCAAAAGTGGTTCTAGATATTTATAAAAGTTATATACATTTTAATAATAAAGTTCTTTTTAAACTAAAAACGTTTTTGTACGTTTGAAAATAAATCAAATAAATATGATAATTTTGTTTTCCAAAACTAAATATATTTAAGAATCATTTTGTTAAAAGGTTAAAATAATGGAAATCGTTATATCATAAAACGTTTTAGAAAAGTAGAATCATATATATTCATAATAGGTTTCAAGTTTTTAAATTCGGTCTGTTGGTGAAGCATGGGATAAAGTCCAAAGGTTAAATAAACGTATGAAAAATGTCGAGTTACTTAACTTGTCGATATCCAACATCTAAGTTATTTACACTCCACGTTCTTACTTATAAATCACTTTACCATTTTCCGAATGTTGTCAAAAAGAATAGATTTCTTAAATCACAGTGGACCTCATAACATAGACCCGTAATCATATCACAATGTATCTGATAAATCAATCATTTGATATTATCTTCTAATTCCATCGATAAACATATTGAAACAAATGCGTTCATGTAAAGTAATATACGTTTAATACTTTATTAATATTCTCAAGTTATAATATATATATATATATATATATATATATATATATAAATATATATATATATATATATATACATATATATACATATCTATTTATATATAACGGTTCATGAATCGTCGGAATTTGGTCGAGGTTCTAATGAATGTATGAACACAGTTTAAAATTCTTGAGATTTAACTTAACAAATATTTCTTATCGTGTCGGAAATATATAAAGATTAAAGTTTAAATTTGGTTGGAAATTTCCGGGTTGTCACAGTACCTACCCGTTAAAGAAATTTCGTCCCGAAATTTGAGTGGAAAGGTCATGAATGATAATAAGTATGTTTTCATGATGCATACGGGCTGAAAATTAGAGTTTTATCATCAGCGAATAATTTGGATAAACAATCCATTTATATGAAGAGTACGAATGAAGCTAACATAGAAGAGTGAAATGAGTAAGTGTAGATTCATCTTATCATTTGACGTAGATATGATTGATTCCCAGATTTCAAGGGATTTAAAGAAAATCTTCTTAATAAGATTTGACTCTCCGGTAATCAAGGGAATTAGGATCCGCTTTAAATGCGATCATCCATTTTAATTGTTCTGTCGGAGATTTTCTTATAAATTCACCTCCTTCGTTTCCTTACAACTCACACCTTCTGTTGATGCATTTTATGCAAGTCCCTAGACATCTACCCACGTCCATTGCAGGTACAACAGTTAACAGGACACCATGATTGCTCGTTATTATCCTATCCGTGTTTGTATGTGGTTACAGGAACTGCAGGAACGAGATTTAGATGTTTGACTATGTTAGACTTAGTCAGACATACGAGTGAAGCCTCACTAGTACGGCTGACAGGCTCATACGCATGGTTGATTCTGAGCTAAGTCACAATTACAACCTAAATGAGAAGACACGAGTGAGTGATCACCCGTACGGCTGATGAAGCCAACTCGTACGTGTGATGAATGAATCGTATGGGTGAGTCAACAGCAGGGGTATATAAAGTCTTATGTTCTTCATTTTAAGTTAAGCCTCTCATTTGTTACACACACTCATATCTAGTGAGCTCCTTCGATTCTCTCTCAGTCCAAATCACCCAGGTGGTGAATAATAGCTCTAGGTGTTGATCTAATCACACTTGATTTAGTTGTGGTTTGACTAAATTAATCAAAAAAAAACTTAACCTATTCACTAGAGGGGTTGATTCAATCATTCTGCCATTGTGTGAGTTAAATCTGTTGATTTCTAAGTTCCTAGTCATGTTTCATCACCTTCTATTCTTTCCCCCTCAACTCATATTTTAAAGTATTCATCAATATGCTCCATCCAGTTCTGATTCTCGATGAAGGTATTTCATATGCCCGAGAGACATAAGTGATTAATGTGGCCAACAGGTTATGATCCAAGTCGGGTTATACCCAATAACAAGCCGACAACACCTAAATAGTATTTGTTTTAATGAATGGATTTTAAAATAAATACTAGACACTTTGACTTTAGAAATTGGTTTTCTAAAGATAATATGCTTGAACAATTATTTGGATAATTATAAATGCAAGTGTGATAATTTTATAAAATGGTTATAAAATTAAGTATATGTGCAAGTAACAAATGGATAACTTATAAATGGCTTATAAGTTTTATAATTTACAAGTAAATATATTTATATTTACTTATCTTTATAATGGGTTTAATAAAGAAAATTAAGTGTAAGTATCAAATGGGATTTTCCTCCACAAATTAATCTTATTAATTTGAATTATATAAAAAAAATGTAATATTTTCTACCCATTAAATGGGGGTGGCGGTTTGTAGGCTCCAAGAAAGAGCCACCCCATGCTTGTCTTGGTCATTGAAATATCCCCATTTGATACCACACCTTTGATACTTTTCATACACATCAATTACTTGCAATTTTGAACAACCAAAAATCCTCTCCTCACCATCTTCTTGGCCGAAATTTTGAAGAGGAAAAAAGGGTTCTTCAAGTTTGATTTCAAGCTTATTTTGGTGTTAAAATCCTAACTACATACAAGGGTGTTGTTGTTCTAAGGCTTGTGGGTATTATCTCTTGAGGTTTCAAGTTAGAAACTTGCTTTTCACCATCATCATCTTCTTCCTTGTTCTTCACCTCCTTTTGGAGTAGGTATAACCTTTCACTAGCTTCTATTTACATTTAAGTGTATTTTCAAGACTAGATCTTTAATGGAATTCTTGTTTTAAAAGGTTAAAACTTTGCATGCATAAACTTGTTAAAATGCTTCCGCTTTATACACATATATATATACATATATAAATGGGTTTTGTGACTTGTTCATGTGGAGAATTCCATCAATGGTATCTAGAGCCAAAGTCTTGTTAATATGCTTCTTGTTTTTGGCTAGTAAACTCACTTTCTTTACAATCTACCAACATGCATGAAAGTAGAATGTAAAAAATTTTGAGTTTTGGTGGGGATGATGGCTTGGCCGAATTATTTGGGGTTCCAAAAGTGGGTTTGGACTTCAAATTTGGCCAAGATTATTGTTATGTTGTTGTTCACAATCGAGCCTAGACCATGTGGTTGTATGTTTGGTTGATTTGGTTGAAATATTCATTCATATGATTTGTAATAATTTTGTAATTTTGGTTTGTAATAAGTTGTATGTAATCTTGTAATTTTTCCATGTAATTTGTTCTATTTTGGTTTGTAAAATAGAATAGGTTGTTATTTCATTTTCTAGAAAAATTGTATTAGGATATGATTTTGTAAAATGAAAGTGAAGATTCATGAAGAAGATTACAAGATGGAGCTTATGAAGTTACAAGATTTAGTGGGAGATTTTGGTTAAAAATCTCTTACTTTGGTTAACCCCTTAGGTGACATTTGTTTATTGGCTAAACAAATGTCTACCAAAATGGCTCTTGATTGTGAACACTTTGTTATGCATGTTTGTGAATGTTTGTATGTTTGGTTGCTACAAGATCATCACTAGATAACACTTGCATAATACATTATAAAATGGTTATAATAAAACATAACAAAATGACACTAATAATTGGTTATTAGACTTAGATAAAATGGTTTATTTAAAAGCAATGGAATGGTTAAAACTAGTAATTGGTTACTAAAAGGTACATGAAAATGGGTTTTTCATAAACATACTACACACCAAATGCATGTTGATATATAGCTCTTTGTTTTCTAAACTAGAATGTAGAAAACCTAAAATCCCTTTAATAAAACAAGGTAAACAAGTTTAACGCCATCCTTTTGTGGAAACACTTAGACATATTAGGAATCTCTTGATGGGATAAAGGTCACCTAACCGTCATGAGTGAACTAATATGAATAAGGTACACTTCACATACATGTGGGATAAAGGTCACCTAACCACTTGTATGTTAAGTCTACATGTCTACACAAGTAGGGCAACTTGATTTGGGAATCATGAACTTAGGGTCACCGAAGCATGAGGAACAAATAGGCGTTGATGGGATTAATATGCCATGCAAAAGGATTGCATGATCCCATAAATTAGAAGTTGCAAAAGGATTGCAATTGTCATTATGACTACCTAGCAAAATCAAATAACGGGATAAAGGTCACCTAACCGAAATTTGATTTACCGTTGGATTCTAATATTTAATAAAACAAATTAAAAGGGTATTGTTTATTAAATTTGAAATCAATACTTAAATGAACTTTGTTGAATTTTGTAGATGGCCGCTAATAACAACAACAACATGAACAACGCACCACTTAACTTTAACAACCTATCGTTACGGTCTCTCCTCGAGAAAGACAAACTCAACCATACAAATTTTATGGATTGGTTCCGCAATCTTCGGATTGTCCTCAAACAAGAGGATAAAATGTATGTGCTTGAGGACCCCATTCCCGATCAACCGGATGAGAATGATGTGGAGGCAATGGCCGCTTACGATAAGTATTGCCACGACTCCCTTCAAGTCTCATGCTTAATGCTTGGGACTATGATACCCGAACTCCAAAAGGATTTCGAGCATCATAGCGCATACGACATGATAACACAATTGAAGGAGATGTTTCTCCAACAAGCACGTGTTGAGCGTTTCGAAACGGTTCGGGCGCTTCATGCTTGTCGTATGGACGATACCCAATCGGTTTCATCTTATGTACTTAAGATGAAAAGCCTTATCGATCGTGCTAACCGTCTTAACCTTAACATATCTAATGAGTTAGCCACCGATCTTATCCTTAACTCCCTATCAAAGAGGTTTGATCAATTTGTAATTAATTACAACATGAATGGGATGGATAAGAGTATAGGTGAGCTTCATGGTATGCTTAGGACGGCGGAAACTAGCATGGGTAAAAGGACTTTACCCGTGTTAGCAATCGATCAAGGTGGGTCTAAAGGTAACACCTCTAAGCCAAAGGTGGCTAAGAGAAAAGGACCCGCCCATCAAGGCAAAGGGAAGGGGAAGATGGTTACCCCAACCATCAACAAGGCAAAGAAGCAAAAGGTAGCCGAGAAGGCAAACCCCAAGGATGACCCATGTTTCGGTTGCGGTGAGATGGGTCATTGGAAACGAAACTGTCCGGTCTATCTTAAAGAGTTGAAGGACAAGAGGGATGCAGGGCAAACCTCAGGTAATATATACATGGTATATGTAGAGCTTAGTATTACTTCTTCTAATACATGGGTATTAGACACGGGATGTGGAACTCATATTTGCAATACTTTGCAGGGGTTCAAAAGAAGTGATCATAAAACGGGAACATCAAGTCTCTATATGGGCAATGGTGCAAAGGTGCATGTTAAAGCTCAAGGAGAATTTGTTTTGAAGCTTCCAAGTGGATTGGAGCTTATTTTAGAAAATGTTTTGTATGCACCGGATTTATGTCGAAACATTATTTCTATTTCTCGCTTAAGACAATGTGATTTCAATGTTAATTTTATTGATGATGATATCCATTTTTCTAAAGATAATGTATTCTATTTCAAGGCTTCGCCTTCAAATGGAATTTATGAATTGGTTCATGATGACGCATCATCGAGCTCTATATACCATACTAGCACCAAGAAACTCAAAAGGGATTTGAGTGATTCCTATTTATGGCATTGTCGCCTTGGTCATATAAACAAGAACCGAATGCATACACTTCAAAAGAATGGACTTTTGAAATCAAATGAAATGGATTCGTTTGATGTATGTGAATCTTGTTTACAAGGCAAGATGACTAAAGCACCTTTCAAAGGGACTTATGAAAGGGCTAAAGATTTATTGGGATTAATACATTCGGATGTATGTGGACCCTTTAAACCCATGACTAGGAATGGTGAAAGATACTTTGTTACTTTCATTGATGACTTTAGTCGTTTCGGATATGTCTACTTACTAAGACACAAGGACGAAACGTTTGAAGCATTCAAAGAATATCAAAACGAAGTACAAAATCAACTCAATAGGACAATCAAGGTACTTCGTACCGATAGAGGAGGTGAATACCTAAGCGATGCCTTCCAAGATCATCTTAGGAGTTGTGGGATCATCTCACAACTTACTCCACCCGGAACACCCCAACTTAATGGAGTTTCCGAAAGGAGGAACCGAACCCTAATGGATATGGTTCGATCTATGATGGCTAGAAGCTCGTTGCCTCTATCATTTTGGGGTTATTGTCTAAGCTCCGCGGCTCGTATTTTAAATATGGCCCCAACCAAGAAAGTGGAACGAACTCCTCATGAGATGTGGTTTGGAAAACCTCCTTCTCTTTCATACTTGAAAGTATGGGGATGTGAAGCTTATCCTAAGCGTTATGTAGCAAATAAGCTACATGCTCGATCCACAAAGTGTATCTTCATAGGATATCCCAAAGATGACATGGGATATTACTTCTATGATCCATCCGAGCAAACGGTATTTGTTGCTCGGAAAGCGGAATTCCTTGAAAACAAGTTCCTTATGGAAGGTGATGGTGAAAGGAAAATAGATCTTGTAGAGGTACAAGATCAAGCCGATGATACACAATTGGTTGACACTAGCACTCAACATGAGGATGTTGAATATGATCAAGAGGATGATCAAGGTACACAAGACGTTCGAAGATCTAGTAGGATAAGTAATCCTCCTGAGAGATATGGTTTTCTCGTGGATGGTTGCTATACGGTTGATTTGGATGAACCGGTAAACTACGAAGATGCTTTATCAAGGATTGATAAAGATAAATGGCAGGAAGCCATGAACGCCGAGATGCAATCCATGTATGACAACCAAGTTTGGGAACTTGTTGAGCAACCTCCTAGCTCTAAGCTAGTTGATTGCAAGTGGATTTTCAAGATGAAAACCGACATACATGGAAACTTGGATACATACAAAGCTAGACTTGTAGCAAAGGGTTTCACTCAAACTCAAGGGGTTGACTATGATGAAACTTTCTCGCCTGTGGCAATGCTAAAGTCTATTAGGATATTATTTGCCATCGCTGCTCATTATGATTACGAAATTTGGCAAATGGATGTCAAAACCGCTTTCCTAAATGGATATCTTGAGGAAGATGTCTATATGGTACAGCCCGAAGGTTTTGTCGATCCGAAAAATCCTAAAAAGGTATGCAAGTTAAAGAAATCAATCTACGGATTGAAACAAGCATCTAGAATGTGGAATCATCGTTTTAATGAAGAGGCAAAGAAATTTGGCTTCATTAAAAATGGTGATGAAGCTTGTGTATACAAGAAGGCTAGTGGGAGCTCTATAATGTTCCTTGTGCTATATGTGGATGATATATTATTATTTGGGAATGATATAACCACAATGCAAGAGGTCAAAACTT
The DNA here is from genome assembly GCF_046630445.1 of Rutidosis leptorrhynchoides. Taxonomy (NCBI): domain Eukaryota; kingdom Viridiplantae; phylum Streptophyta; class Magnoliopsida; order Asterales; family Asteraceae; genus Rutidosis; species Rutidosis leptorrhynchoides. The sequence goes on from NC_092340.1 coordinate 211,398,822, forward strand.
GGTTAAAAGGTTGCTTCTCCATTAAGGATCTTGGAGAAGCACAATACATATTGGGGATTGGAATCTATAGAAATAGATCCAAGAGATTGATAGGTTTAAGTCAAAGTACATACATTGATAAAGTCTTGAAAAGGTTCAAGATGGAAAACTCTAAGAAAGGTTTGGTACCTATTCAAAAGGGAACTGTTCTCAGTTCATCTCAGTGTCCTACCACGAAAGATGAACAAGAGAAAATGAAGAAAGTCCCATACGCATCTGCTATTGGGTCTATCATGTATGCAATGATATGTACTAGACCGGATGTGTCATGCGCTCTTAGCTTGACAAGTAGATACCAGAATAACCCAGGAAATAGTCATTGGACTGCGGTTAAATGTATATTGAAATACCTTAGAAGGACTAAGGATATGTTTCTAATATTTGGGTCTGGTGAGGAGGAACTCGTTGTAAAAGGTTACGTGGACGCGAGTTTCCAAACTGATCGAGATGACTCCCGGTCACAATCCGGTTATGTATTCATGTTAAATGGTGGTGCGGTCTCTTGGAAGAGTGCGAAACAGGAAGTTGTTGCGTTATCCACTACAGAGTCGGAGTACATTGCCGCCTCATTGGCAGCTCAGGAGGCTGCATGGATGAAGAAATTCATCGACGACTTAGGAGTGGTCCCTTCCATTCAGGACCCTCTTGAGATCTTTTGTGACAACGAGGGTGCGATTGCTCAAATCAAGGAACCTCGTGCTCATCAAAAGACTCGTCACATTGAGCGGAGATTCAACTACATTAGGGATGAGGTTGAAAAAGGAAAGATATGTATTCACAAAGTTCACACAGATCAAAATGTTGCGGATCCACTCACGAAGCTCTTACATGGGCCAAAACATGAGGGACATGTTTGTGCATTAGGGCTTCGATATTCTAGTGATTGGAATTGATCTACTTTATGTATTGTAACGGAACGAATTAATTCAAACTCATTAATATAATTATGGTATTAATTCAATTATGAGTCATGTTCAAATTTAGCATATTTTATCCATGAATAAATTATTATTCTAAATTCCGTAGTTGATCACATTTGTGGGAACAAGTGTGAGGTCTAGACTATTATGAACTTGGATTGGTTAACATTCAAATGATGAATGTGGGGCAAGGTTGCAACCAAGGTTCATAGATATTTGTGGGATACAAATATTGGAAGACCCGCTCTCAAGATTACTATATGGAACCTTTGTGGTTGATCACATGTAATCTTGAGTAAAGGAGAATATCATTATATCCTCTGACCTGAGACACATATTGGGTTCAGATATTCACCGAATATTGTACCTTGATTCTTTCCTTCGCTATTCTGAAACATGGTAGTACTTAAGGGAGGCTTCAGGCATGGTATGAAGTGTAATGTCTAGGACGTATGTAGTCAAGATGGAATTTGTCCCTCTTATTCGTTGAGAGTAAGATGTCTAAGGCCTGACAAAGTTAAATCTATAAGAGAGTGATCATTCTATGTCTCTTGGATTTAACGTGACATCTAGGACAAAAGGATATATTGAAAGATTCACCTAATCATATTCGAGATGGGAATTCGAAAGGGATGATGTTATTGAATGGCACTAAGTCATAACATGTTGGGGGTGATGGACGGTCGTTAGGTGGTATCTGTCACTTGCATAAATTCCTTATGTTTCTCGTGCAAGTGGGAGATTGAAGGTATTTCATATGCCCGAGAGACATAAGTGATTAATGTGGCCAACAGGTTATGATCCAAGTCGGGTTATACCCAATAACAAGCCGACAACACCTAAATAGTATTTGTTTTAATGAATGGATTTTAAAATAAATACTAGACACTTTGACTTTAGAAATTGGTTTTCTAAAGATAATATGCTTGAACAATTATTTGGATAATTATAAATGCAAGCGTGATAATTTTATAAAATGGTTATAAAATTAAGTATATGTGCAAGTAACAAATGGATAACTTATAAATGGCTTATAAGTTTTATAATTTACAAGTAAATATATTTATATTTACTTATCTTTATAATGGGTTTAATAAAGAAAATTAAGTGTAAGTATCAAATGGGATTTTCCTCCACAAATTAATCTTATTAATTTGAATTATATAAAAAAAATGTAATATTTTCTACCCATTAAATGGGGGTGGCGGTTTGTAGGCTCCAAGAAAGAGCCACCCCATGCTTGTCTTGGTCATTGAAATATCCCCATTTGATACCACACCTTTGATACTTTTCATACACATCAATTACTTGCAATTTTGAACAACCAAAAATCCTCTCCTCACCATCTTCTTGGCCGAAATTTTGAAGAGGAAAAAAGGGTTCTTCAAGTTTGATTTCAAGCTTATTTTGGTGTTAAAATCCTAACTACATACAAGGGTGTTGTTGTTCTAAGGCTTGTGGGTATTATCTCTTGAGGTTTCAAGTTAGAAACTTGCTTTTCACCATCATCATCTTCTTCCTTGTTCTTCACCTCCTTTTGGAGTAGGTATAACCTTTCACTAGCTTCTATTTACATTTAAGTGTATTTTCAAGACTAGATCTTTAATGGAATTCTTGTTTTAAAAGGTTAAAACTTTGCATGCATAAACTTGTTAAAATGCTTCCGCTTTATACACATATATATATACATATATAAATGGGTTTTGTGACTTGTTCATGTGGAGAATTCCATCACTCGATATACTTCTAACTTTCATATCGGTCATTCTTCTTTTTTTTTTCATCTACCGCCGGAAGAATCTATTTACTTCTACTATACTCTTGGGTTTATAGTGTTTCTAGTTCTCCCGTTTCTTTATATTGCTATATGCATCGATATATATGGTTTATAATTTCTGGTTTGTCGTTGGGCTTTATATGTTCCCTTATATTTCAAAGTCTCTGCTTTTGTCTTCTATAATCATTATCATTCACAGTTAATGCTCTCTTTTATTTGCTGCAATTTATACCCCAATTTCTATTTCGGAGTTTTGTCCTTTCGTTTCTTCTTCTTGCGATTAAGCACCGCTTGTAATGGTCCAGAATTCACAGATATGAATTTCGAAATGAACATTGTTAATGTTCTAGGAAGGAAATTGTGATGGCACGATCTTGACTTGTCAAATTACTAAAATACCTTGGAAAAGGCCGAATCATCAAGAAATATTTTCTTGATATTTTAGAGGTTAAATAGAATACAAGAGTCGTATAACATGGCACATGATGATGTTATGATCTGTGAATCATCACGTTTCATTTAGAAACTCAGCATGACTTACTGTAATATAATCACATTGATCAAGTGTCATTATATTATACTAATTCATGCTTCAGTTCCCAACACTACTTCAAAATATTCCTATTTTAAACTTGAATGTTTCAGAATTTAGAAACTAAAATAGTTTCTTTTATGATGTAATACAGATAGCGCGAAGAGGTAAATGATTTCAAATAAGAAAAATTAAGAAAATAACTTCAGAAATATGGAGGATATTTATAATGAAAGATATGATGATATTTTAGAATTTCTAATATCAGAGGATGATGAAGAATATTGTCCGCAGGGGTTTAGAGTCGGGAGCAAGGTATTCGTTAATGACTTCAGCAGGTACTGAATCATTTGGATCCTTTGAAGTCAGGTTCAGTCTTTGTAATTTGTCCACAGCCTCCTTCCTACTTTGCTCAATCCGTTTTCTAGTTCCAAAACTTCTCTTTTTCTGCGCTTTGCCAGCACACTTCATTATTATCATCCAGCTTTTACCGTTTAAAGTCGTTTATAGTTTTTGCTGCTTCATCAGCAATTTTTCCATTTTCGGAGAACCAATTCGTAGTTCGGAGTGTTTTTCAGAAACTTCACATTCAAATTAAGTCAAGAAGATAGACGTTATATATACACATATAAGTGTTGGTGTAGACATGCTGCGAGATTTCAAAATACTGATTGCTAATTCTCAATGATTCGTATGGTAATTCTCATTACAAGATGCGAATGAGTAAATGATGGGGTTTCAATGAATAATTATAATGACTTTTTGGAGAGGCTAAAGTCAAAGGGTAATGAAGTTGTTGGTACATCTGCTAATAATGTGGTGGGATGTAAAAGGTTCTCTGGTAACGATGGTGTATATCTCAAGGTTATAATAAGGTTAGTCTGACTGAAAAGTCGAAGTTGACTTGCTGGAGCTGTGACAAAATTGGCTACTTTGAAAAGGAATTGCAAAGTTATTTTTGCTAATAAATGCCAAAGAATCTGACACAGATATGTGTGGAATTATGACTTTGGTTTCGAGTGCTTTTTAAGTACCTAACTGTGGGTAATATGTGGTTGGATCATCATCTCGATTGCTCATTATTTGAAGTGTCTTCAGATATTTTCGAAGGGTTTGAACACAGATTGTAATCGTTAATATACATTTGATGTTCTAACACAGTTTTGAAGTTAAAGTATAGCTTTGAAAGATGTAGGAATCTAAAAGTGATGATACCGGTTATATCTCGAATTGAATTCTGAGGTTTCAAAATCAAAATTTGTAATTGGGTTTGAATGAGTATGGTTGTTTTGATCTCTATGAAAGAATGTATATTATTGTGAAAGTAGGAAGTATAGTTGATAATTTGCTTGATCAGATTCGAAGAATGTAACATATTAATTGTGAATATATATATCTCTCGGGTATTACCTACCCGTTAAAAAATTTCACAATTAATATTTTGTACATAAGAATTTTATTACAGTCTTTGTGAAAATATATATGTATATATTCTCCTCAGACATAACATAAATTTTAATGAGTTAATACTAAATTAAACTCATTCGATTTACGGTTGAAACTAGAATTGAATAATCCCTTGAAGGCTTTAGAGATTACATAAGTATTTCTTCAATAATATTGAAATTACGAATCAATACTTCGTTATTTGTTGAGGCGTGATGTTGATTTTTGTTAAATTCTTGTGAACTTCACAAAGTACGAGTGATGGTATCTGAGAAGTTTCGGTTACATCGATGATGAAAGTGTAAAATCAAATATATACTTGATTTATTATGAATTGGAATTTGTTGAATTGCGACAGAGATTGTAGTGAACGCTGGTTAAGTTGCGGCCGAAGGACATACATTATTGCATATTTGTAATATGAATTAACCGAGCAGTTAAGATTCACACACAATAGCTTAGCACGGAAAGATTTATTTTTATTTCAAAATATATAAAATATACATATAATTTCTTCAAAGGGAATGTGTTAATTCTTCATAACTCGTTGATACAATATACGGGTTATTGATTCGTAATGATGTCCATAGTGATTCTTGAGCTGATGGAGTTTGTGATGTTATAGGTGTTGTTGATTCTGATGTTGACTGTACTGATGATGCTGGTGACGCTGACGGTACTGTTGATGCTGTTGGTAAAACAAGTTTAGCTTGTTAATCACACCCTATTTTTGTCAGGGTTTCTACTCTTCCTTCTATCATTTTGGTTCGCTTAACTGATTTATGGTTAGGGCGAGATTAGATAATCTCTAAGACTTTAGAGATTACATAATCTGCGCGGAATGTTTCTCCAATGAAGTTATGAATTAATACTTCATCGGTTATTGTTGTTGGTATTCCTTGGTATCTACAGGGCGTATGACATTGGTGCTCGTGGGACAGAGTGTAAAGTTGAGGTTTATGACGTGGTTGTGGTTGGGGTGGTAATGGTACTATTGGCGTTGATGATGGTGTTACTGGTTATGCTGCTGATGCTGCTGCTGGTGTTTGTAATCTCTGCACCATATTCTCCAAAGAAACTACCCGAGCGCGAAGCTCGTTGACTTCTTCTATTACACCGGGGTGATTGTCGGTTCGGACGAGCGGATAAATAAAATCTAAAATTTGATGTAATATATAATCGTGACGAGATACTCTGGAAATGAGCGAGAAAACGGTGTTTCGGACAGGTTCGCCGGTAAGTGCTTCAGGTTCTTCGTCAAGAGGGCAATGTAGTGGATGGAAGGGATTACCTTCTTCTTGTCTCCAATGATTGAGGAGGCTACGAACCCATCCCCAATTCATCCAGAATAGGTGATGACTGATTGGTTGATCTATTCCGATCACACTGCTTTCGGAGCTGGAGTGGGATTCCATTTCAAAATCCGAGGAACTTGAATTAATGATGAATTCCATTTCGTACGATTGAATAAGGATTTTTTTTTTATGAAATGATTTTCGGTTATCGGATGGTATTCTAATTACATAGAATATCCATATATATAGAACAAAAGATTTCGTAAATTACGGAGGAATTTATGGGATATATCAGGCAACATTTACAGTAATAGATACGATAAGATATGATTTAGCAGATACGCTAAGATATGAATTTTTGTCTATACACTATTTATGCAATCAATGCAGCAAGACGTGTCTTAGACTAAAAATGATAAGCAGGTAATTTCCTGAGGATGATAAGTAGTTAATTTTTGACACAAAATGATAAGCAAAACTATTGACATGCAGACACGGTCGAAGTCCAGACTCACTAATGCATCCTATCGACTTATCTGTTAGACACACTAATGCAGACCTGGTTCGCTAAGACCACCGCTCTGATACCAACTGAAAGGACCCGTTCATATACATTATAAACGATTCACAATAGTTGATTTCATTGAGAGGTATTTGACCTCTATATGATATATTTTACAAACATTGCATTCGTTTTTAAAAGACAAACTTTCTTTACATCGAAAATTGACAGGCATGCATACCATTTCATAATATCCACTATCCAACTATAAATTGATTTAATAATAATCTTTGATGAACTCAATGACTCGAATGCAACGTTCTTCGAAATATGTTATGAAAGACTCCAAGTAATATCTTTAAAATGAGCAAATGCACAACGGAAGATTTCTTTAACACCTGAGAATAAACATGCTTTAAAGTGTCAACCAAAAGGTTGGTGAGTTCATTAGTTTATCATAATCATTTATTTCCATCAATTTAATAGACCACAAGAATTTCATTTCCAGTTCTCATAAATATACGTCCCATGCATAGAGACAAAAATATCATTCATATAGTGAACACCTGGTAACCGACATTCACAATATACATATAAGAATATCCCCATCATTCCTGGATCCTCCTTCGGACATGATATAAATTTCGAAGTACTAAAGCATCCGATACTTTGGATGGGGCTTGTTGGGCCCGATAGATCTATCTTTAGGATTCGCGTCAATTAGGGTGTCTGTTCCCTAATTCTTAGATTACCAGACTTAATAAAAAGGGGCATATTCGATTTCGATAATTCAACCATATAATGTAGTTTCGATTACTTGTGTCCATTTCGTAAAACATTTATAAAAATTGCGCATGTATTCTCAGCCCAAAAATATAAAGGGTAAAAAGGCAAATGAAACTCACCATACTGTATTTCGTAGTAAAAATACATATAACGTCATTGAACAAGTGCAAGGTTGGCCTCGGATTCACGAACCTAAATTAATTATATATATTTATGTGTTGGTCAATATTTGTCTAACAAATTAGGTCAAGTCATATTGTACCACAATCCTAATGCTCGAGACTAATATGCAAAAGTCAACAAAAGTAAATTTGACTCAAAATAATTTCCAAAAATCTATACATGATTAATATAGAGTTTAAATATCGTCGTTTTATATTTTTAAATATTTTTAAAAGATTTATTAGAGTAAATAATATAATTTATTTATTAATAAATAAAATTTTATATTAAATTTATATAATAAAATATACTTTTATATATATTAAGTAATAAAATTTATAGGGTTCATTTAATATCATAAAGATAATATGATAGGTATTATTAAAGTAAGTTATTAGACGTAGTAAAATATGTTTGTATCACATATTTATTTGATAAAATAATATCTATAATGATAGTAAGTAAAAGTTGTATTATTTTGTAATAATTATTATTATTATAAAAATATCAATATTTATAATTACAAGGATGACATTATGATAAAACGATAATTCTAAATATGATAACTTTAATATTTACGATAATTTTTAATATTATCTTTAAAATAATAATTCTATTTAAAATAATAATAATAATGATATTTTATAGTAACAATGACATTTCTATTAAAATGATAATTTTTGTTAAAATGATAGTTTTAATACTAACGATACTTTTAATAATAATAGTAATGATAAAAATAATAAGAACGATAATTTTATCTAAATCAATATCTTATAATATTTTAATTTCATCATGATACTCTTACTCATTATTTCCAAATCGTTTCATTTAATAGCTTTTAATCGTCTTTTATATCGTGTTCATAATAATGATAATAATAGTAATCAAAATAATTAGGTGTTACAAATATTTGTTTTAATTACACTAATATTAATAATGATAGTTACTATAACATTATTAACGATAATACTAATAATTATCTTAATGATAATATAGTAGTAATAATAATAACAATAACAATAACCATTTTTAAATAATGATATATATATTAATAATGATAATAATAATAATAATAATAATAATAATAATAATAATAATAATAATAATAATAATAATAATTGGATAATAATAATTGGATAATAATAATTGGATAATAATAATAATAATAATACTAATTATAACTTTAACGATAATAACGATAGTAATAATAAAAAAAATAACAATTTTTAATGATAAATCCCTTTTATTGATAAAGATAATAATAATGATAATAATAAGATAAAACTAGAACGACGATAAAAACGACAATAATAATAATAATAATCATTTTTAATAAAAATATCAAAAATTCAATTGATTATAACTTCTAATTCATTCATCGAAACCATTCGATATCTAAAGGAAAAGTTCTTAATTTTTCGCTAGCTTTCCAAGGACATGCATATCTTATACCTTATCTCAACCGCAAGTGTAACTAATTCAAGATTCAACCTAACCTGTCTAAGGGCAATATCAAAAGTACAAGCATGCATAATCCTAAATACTCGAGCACTAGTCAGGGATACACTATTAGTATGTAAAAGTTAAATTATGAGTACTCACGTATCAATATTGAGATTCAATATTGTAGGAAAGGTACGTAGACGCAACGGAAATGATAAACACTATATTGACCTCACGAGCATACCCATGAACCATACTCAATCACCTCCATAGCTATAACCCATAATTTCCTTAATCATATCCTACTCGAAAAACAATTTCGAAATCACTTGGACAGCACTCCTGTAGTGACCCGAACTTTTCCATGTTTATATATATTAATTGAGATTGATGTTTACATGATTAAATGTTTCCAACATGTTAAGCAATCAAACTTGTTAAGACTTGATTAATTGAAATAGGTTTCATATAGACAATTGACCACCCAAGTTGACTGGTGATTCACGAACGTTAAAACTTGTAAAAAAACTATATGATGACATATATATGGTTATATATATAGTTAACATGATATTATGATAAGTAAACATATCATTAATTATATTAACAATGAACTACATATGTAAAAACAAGACTACTAACTTAATGATTTTGAAACGAGACATATATGTAACGTTTATCGTTGTAACGATATTTAATGTATATATATCATATTAAGAGATATTCGTACATCATAATATCATGATAATATAATAATTTAAAATCTCTTTTGTTATTATAGACATTGGGTTAACAACATTTAACAAGATCGTTAACCTAAAGGTTTCAAAACAACACTTACATGTAACGACTAACGATGACTTAACGACTCAGTTAAAATGTATATACATGTAGTGTTTTAATATGTATTTATACACTTTTGAAAGACTTCAATACACTTATCAAAATACTTCTACTTAACAAAAATGCTTACAATTACATTCTCGTTCAGTTTCATCAACAATTCTACTCGTATGCACCCGTATTCGTACTCGTACAATACACAGCTTTTAGATGTATGTACTATTGGTATATACACTCCAATGATCAGCTCTTAGCAGCCCATGTGAGTCACCTAACACATGTGGGAACCATCATTTGGCAACTAGCATGAAATATCTCATAAGATTACAAAAATATGAGTAATCATTCATGACTTATTTACATGAAAACAAAATTACATATCCTTTATATCTAATCCATACACCAACGACCAAAAACACCTACAAACACTTTCATTCTTCAATTTTCTTCATCTAATTGAACTCTCTCAAGTTCTATCTTCAAGTTCTAAGTGTTCTTCATAAATTCCAAAAGTTCTAGTTTCATAAAATCAAGAATACTTTCAAGTTTGCTAGCTCACTTCCAATCTTGTAAGGTGATCATCCAACCTCAAGAAATCTTTGTTTCTTACAGTAGGTTATCATTCTAATACAAGGTAATAATCATATTCAAACTTTGGTTCAATTTCTATAACTATAACAATCTTATTTCAAGTGATGATCTTACTTGAACTTGTTTTCGTGTCATGATTTTGCTTCAAGAACTTTGAGCCATCCAAGGATCCATTGAAGCTAGATCCATTTTTCTCTTTTCCAGTAGGTTCATCCAAGGAACTTAAGGTAGTAATGATGTTCATAACATCATTCGATTCATACATATAAAGCTATCTTATTCGAAGGTTTAAACTTGTAATCACTAGAACATAGTTTAGTTAATTCTAAACTTGTTCGCAAACAAAAGTTAATCCTTCTAACTTGACTTTTAAAATCAACTAAACACATGTTCTATATCTATATGATATACTAACTTAATGATTTAAAACCTGGAAACACGAAAAACACCGTAAAACCGGATTTACGCCGTCGTAGTAACACCGCGGGCTGTTTTGGGTTAGTTAATTAAAAACTATGATAAACTTTGATTTAAAAGTTTTTATTCTGAGAAAATGATTTTTATTATGAACATGAAACTATATCCAAAAATTATGGTTAAACTCAAAGTGGAAGTATGTTTTCTAAAATGGTCATCTAGACGTCGTTCTTTCGACTGAAATGACTACCTTTACAAAAACGACTTGTAACTTATTTTTCCGACTAGAAACCTATACTTTTTTTGTTTAGATTCATAAAATAGAGTTCAATATGAAACCATAGCAATTTGATTCACTCAAAACGGATTTAAAATGAAGAAGTTATGGGTAAAACAAGATTGGATAATTTTTCTCATTTTAGCTACGTGAAAATTGGTAACAAATCTATTCCAACCATAACTTAATCAACTTATATTATATATTATGTAATCTTGAGATACCATAGACACGTATACAATGTTTCGACCTATCATGTCGACACATCTATATATATTTCGGAACAACCATAGACACTCTATATGTGAATGTTGGTGTTAGCTATACAGGGTTGAGGTTGATTCCAAAATATATATAGTTTGAGTTGTGATCAATACTGAGATACGTATACACTGGGTCGTGGATTGATTCAAGATAATATTTATCGATTTATTTCTGTACATCTAACTGTGGACAACTAGTTGTAGGTTACTAACGAGGACAGCTGACTTAATAAACTTAAAACATCAAAATATATTAAAAGTGTTGTAAATATATTTTGAACATACTTTGATATATATGTATATATTGTTATAGGTTTGTGAATCAACCAGTGGCCAAGTCTTACTTCCCGACGAAGTAAAAATCTGTGAAAGTGAGTTATAGTCCCACTTTTAAAATCTAATATTTTTGGGATGAGAATACATGCAGGTTTTATAAATGATTTACAAAATAGACACAAGTACGTGAAACTACATTCTATGGTTGAATTATCGAAATCGAATATGCCCCTTTTTTATTAAGTCTGGTAATCTAAGAATTAGGGAACAGACACCCTAATTGACGCGAATCCTAAAGATAGATCTATTGGGCCTAACAAACCCCATCCAAAGTACCGGATGCTTTAGTACTTCGAAATTTATATCATATCCGAAGGGTGTCCCGGAATGATGGGGATATTCTTATATATGCATCTTGTTATTGTCGGTTACCAGGTGTTCACCATATGAATGATTTTTATCTCTATGTATGGGATGTGTATTGAAATATGAAATCTTGTGGTCTATTGTTACGATTTGATATATATAGGTTAAACCTATAACTCACCAACATTTTTGTTGACGTTTTAAGCATGTTTATTCTCAGGTGATTATTAAGAGCTTCCGCTGTCGCATACTTAAATAAGGACAAGATTTGGAGTCCATGCTTGTATGATATTGTGTAAAAACTGCATTCAAGAAACTTATTTTGTTGTAACATATTTGTATTGTAAACCATTATGTAATGGTCGTGTGTAAACAGGATATTTTAGATTATCACTATTTGATAATCTACGTAAAGCTTTTTAAACCTTTATTGATGAAATAAAGGTTATGGTTTGTTTAAAAATGAATGCAGTCTTTGAAAAATGTCTCATATAGAGGTCAAAACCTCGCAACGAAATCAATTAATATGGAACGTTTTTAATCAATAAGAACGGGACATTTCAGTTGGTATCAGAGCGTTGGTCTTAGAGAACCAGAAAATTTGCATTAGTGTGTCTTATCGAGTTTGTTAGGATGCATTAGTGAGTCTGGACTTCGACCGTGTTTTCTTTAAAAGTGATTGCTTAACATTTTTGTTGAAAACTATATATTTTTAACATATGAATATTATGTGATATATTAATCTCTTAACGTGTTTGATATTATGTGATAGATGTCTACCTCTAGAACAAGTCCCATTGACTCACCTAATAATAATGAAGAGTCAAATGTAAATTGGAATGATTTGTGGACTGATTCACAAGTTCCCGAAGAGGAACCGGAAGAAGAGTCGGAATCGGAAGAAGAATCGGAACCGGAAGAAGAATCGGAACCGGATGAAGAAATAGAACCGGTGGGGGAAATAATAAAACGGTTAAGTAAAAGAAAATCCTCAACCAACCGACCAAAGTTAATTATGGTCAATGGTGTTTCCGCCAAGGAAGCAAAATATTGGGAGGATTACCAATTCTCCGATGAATCGGATTCCGACGAGAATTCCGATGATGTTATAGAAATTACCCCAACTGAATTTAAAAAGGCAAAAGAAAATAATAAGGGAAAGGGCATAAAAATAGAGAAATCTAATTCCAACCCCGATGAACTTTATATGTATCGTCTGAAATGTCCCGTTCTTATTGATTAAAAACGTTCCATATTAATTGATTTCGTTGCGAGGTTTTGACCTCTATATGAGACGTTTTTCAAAGACTGCATTCATTTTTAAACAAACCATAACCTTTATTTCATCAATAAAGGTTTAAAAAGCTTTACGTAGATTATCAAATAATGATAATCTAAAATATCCTGTTTACACACGACCATTACATAATGGTTTACAATACAAATATGTTACAACAAAATAAGTTTCTTGAATGCAGTTTTTACACAATATCATACAAGCATGGACTCCAAATCTTGTCCTTATTTAAGTATGCGATAGCGGAAGCTCTTAATAATCACCTGAGAATAAACATGCTTAAAACGTCAACAAAAATGTTGGTGAGTTATAGGTTTAACCTATATATATCAAATCGTAACAATAGACCACAAGATTTCATATTTCAATACACATCCCATACATAGAGATAAAAATCATTCATATGGTGAACACCTGGTAACCGACATTAACAAGATGCATATATATAAGAATATCCCCATCATTCCGGGACACCCTTCGGATATGATATAAATTTCGAAGTACTAAAGCATCCGGTACTTTGGATGGGGTTTGTTAGGCCCAATAGATCTATCTTTAGGATTCGCGTCAATTAGGGTGTCCGTTCCCTAATTCTTAGATTACCAGACTTAATAAAAAGGGGCATATTCGATTTAGATAATTCAACCATAGAATGTAGTTTCACGTACTTGTGTCTATTTTGTAAATCATTTATAAAACCTGCATGTATTCTCATCCCAAAAATATTAGATTTTAAAAGTGGGACTATAACTCACTTTCACAGATTTTTACTTCGTCGGGAAGTAAGACTTGGCCACTGTTGATTCACGAACCTATAACAATATATACATATATATCAAAGTATGTTCAAAATATATTTACAACACTTTTAATATATTTTGATGTTTTAAGTTTATTAAGTCAGCTGTCCTCGTTAGTAACCTACAACTAGTTGTCCACAGTTAGATGTACAGAAATAAATCGATAAATATTATCTTGAATCAATCCACGACCCAGTGTATACGTATCTCAGTATTGATCACAACTCAAACTATATATATTTTGGAATCAACCTCAACCCTGTATAGCTAACTCCAACATTCACATATAGAGTGTCTATGGTTGTTCCGAAATATATATAGATGTGTCGACATGATAGGTCGAAACATTGTATACGTGTCTATGGTATCTCAAGATTACATAATATATAATACAAGTTGATTAAGTTATGGTTGGAATAGATTTGTTACCAATTTTCACGTAGCTAAAATGAGAAAAATTATCCAATCTTCTTTTACCCATAACTTCTTCATTTTAAATCTGTTTTGAGTGAATCAAATTGCTATGGTTTCATATTGAACTCTATTTTATGAATCTAAACAAAAAAAAGTATAGGTTTCTAGTCGGAAAAATAAGTTACAAGTCGTTTTTGTAAAGGTAGTCATTTCAGTCGAAAGAACGACGTCTAGATGACCATTTTAGAAAACATACTTCCACTTTGAGTTTAACCATAATTTTTGGATATAGTTTCATGTTCATAATAAAAATCATTTTCTCAGAATAACAACTTTTAAATCAAAGTTTATCATAGTTTTTAATTAACTAACCCAAAACAGCCCGCGGTGTTACTACGACGGCGTAAATCCGGTTTTACGGTGTTTTTCGTGTTTCCAGGTTTTAAATCATTAAGTTAGCATATCATATAGATATAGAACATGTGTTTAGTTGATTTTAAAAGTCAAGTTAGAAGGATTAACTTTTGTTTGCGAACAAGTTTAGAATTAACTAAACTATGTTCTAGTGATTACAAGTTTAAACCTTCGAATAAGATAGCTTTATATGTATGAATCGAATGATGTTATGAACATCATTACTACCTTAAGTTCCTTGGATGAACCTACTGGAAAAGAGAAAAATGGATCTAGCTTCAATGGATCCTTGGATGGCTCAAAGTTCTTGAAGCAAAATCATGACACGAAAACAAGTTCAAGTAAGATCATCACTTGAAATAAGATTGTTATAGTTATAGAAATTGAACCAAAGTTTGAATATGATTATTACCTTGTATTAGAATGATAACCTACTGTAAGAAACAAAGATTTCTTGAGGTTGGATGATCACCTTACAAGATTGGAAGTGAGCTAGCAAACTTGAAAGTATTCTTGATTTTATGAAACTAGAACTTTTGGAATTTATGAAGAACACTTAGAACTTGAAGATAGAACTTGAGAGAGATCAATTAGATGAAGAAAATTGAAGAATGAAAGTGTTTTTAGGTGTTTTTGGTCGTTGGTGTATGGATTAGATATAAAGGATATGTAATTTTGTTTTCATGTAAATAAGTCATGAATGATTACTCATATTTTTGTAATTTTATGAGATATTTCATGCTAGTTGCCAAATGATGGTTCCCACATGTGTTAGGTGACTCACATGGGCTGCTAAGAGCTGATCATTGGAGTGTATATACCAATAGTACATACATCTAAAAGTTGTGTATTGTACGAGTACGAATACGGGTGCATACGAGTAGAATTGTTGATGAAACTGAACGAGGATGTAATTGTAAGCATTTTTGTTAAGTAGAAGTATTTTGATAAGTGTATTGAAGTCTTTCAAAAGTGTATAAATACATATTAAAACACTACATGTATATACATTTTAACTGAGTCGTTAAGTCATCGTTAGTCGTTACATGTAAGTGTTGTTTTGAAACCTTTAGGTTAACGATCTTGTTAAATGTTGTTAACTCAATGTTTATAATATCAAATGAGATTTTAAATTATTATATTATCATGATATTATCATGTATGAATATCTCTTAATATGATACATATACATTAAATGTCTTTACAACGATAATCGTTACATATATGTCTCGTTTAAAAATCATTAAGTTAGTAGTCTTGTTTTTACATATGTAGTTCATTGTTAATATACTTTATGATATGTTTTCTTATCATAGTATCATGTTAACTATATATATATATATATATCCATATATATGTCATCATATAGTTTTTACAAGTTTTAACGTTCGTGAATCACCGATCAACTTGGGTGGTCAATTGTCTATATGAAACATATTTCAATTAATCAAGTCTTAACAAGTTTGATTGCTTAACATGTTGGAAACATTTAATCATGTAAATATCAATCTCAATTAATATATATAAACATGGAAAAGTTCGGGTCACTACAGTACCTACCCGTTAAATAAATTTCGTCCCGAAATTTTAAGCTGTTGAAGGTGTTGACGAATCTTCTGGAAATAGATGCGGGTATTTCTTCTTCATCTGATCTTCACGCTCCCAGGTGAACTCGGGTCCTCTACGAGCATTCCATCGAACCTTAACAATTGGTATCTTGTTTTGCTTAAGTCTTTTAACCTCACGATCCATTATTTCGACGGGTTCTTCGATGAATTGAAGTTTTTCGTTGATTTGGATTTCATCTAACGGAATAGTGAGATCTTCTTTAGCAAAACATTTCTTTAAATTCGAGACGTGGAAAGTGTTATGTACAGCCGCTAGTTGTTGAGGTAACTCAAGTCGGTAAGCTACTGGTCCGACACGATCAATAATCTTGAATGGTCCAATATACCTTGGATTTAATTTCCCTCGTTTACCAAATCGAACAACGCCTTTCCAAGGTGCAACTTTAAGCATGACCATCTCTCCAATTTCAAATTCTATATCTTTTCTTTTAATGTCAGCGTAGCTCTTTTGTCGACTTTGGGCGGTTTTCAACCGTTGTTGAATTTGGATGATCTTCTCGGTAGTTTCTTGTATAATCTCCGGACCCGTAATCTGTCTATCCCCCACTTCACTCCAACAAATCGGAGACCTGCACTTTCTACCATAAAGTGCTTCAAACGGCGCCATCTCAATGCTTGAATGGTAGCTGTTGTTGTAGGAAAATTCTGCTAACGGTAGATGTCGATCCCAACTGTTTCCGAAATCAATAACACATGCTCGTAGCATGTCTTCAAGCGTTTGTATCGTCCTTTCGCTCTGCCCATCAGTTTGTGGATGATAGGCAGTACTCATGTCTAGACGAGTTCCTAATGCTTGCTGTAATGTCTGCCAGAATCTTGAAATAAATCTGCCATCCCTATCAGAGATAATAGAGATTGGTATTCCATGTCTGGAGACGACTTCCTTCAAATACAGTCGTGCTAACTTCTCCATCTTGTCATCTTCTCTTATTGGCAGGAAGTGTGCTGATTTGGTGAGACGATCAACTATTACCCAAATAGTATCAAAACCACTTGCAGTCCTTGGCAATTTAGTGATGAAATCCATGGTAATGTTTTCCCATTTCCATTCCGGGATTTCGGGTTGTTGAAGTAGACCTGATGGTTTCTGATGCTCAGCTTTGACCTTAGAACACGTCAAACATTCTCCTACGTATTTAGCAACATCGGCTTTCATACCCGGCCACCAAAAATGTTTCTTGAGATCCTTGTACATCTTCCCCGTTCCAGGATGTATTGAGTATCTGGTTTTATGAGCTTCTCTAAGTACCATTTCTCTCATATCTCCAAATTTTGGTACCCAAATCCTTTCAGCCCTATACCGGGTTCCGTCTTCCCGAATATTAAGATGTTTCTCCGATCCTTTGGGTATTTCATCCTTTAAATTTCCCTCTTTTAAAACTCCTTGTTGCGCCTCCTTTATTTGAGTAGTAATGTTATTATGAATCATTATATTCATAGATTTTACTCGAATGGGTTCTCTATCCTTCCTGCTCAAGGCATCGGCTACCACATTTGCCTTCCCCGGGTGGTAACGAATCTCAAAATCGTAATCATTCAATAATTCAATCCACCTACGCTGCCTCATATTCAGTTGTTTCTGATTAAATATGTGTTGAAGACTTTTGTGGTCGGTATATATAATACTTTTGACCCCATATAAGTAGTGCCTCCAAGTCTTTAATGCAAAAACAACCGCGCCTAATTCCAAATCATGCGTCGTATAATTTTGTTCGTGAATCTTCAATTGTCTAGACGCATAAGCAATCACCTTCGTTCGTTGCATTAATACACAACCGAGACCTTGCTTTGATGCGTCACAATAAATCACAAAATCATCATTCCCTTCAGGCAATGACAATATAGGTGCCGTAGTTAGCTTTTTCTTCAATAACTGAAACGCTTTCTCTTGTTCATCATTCCATTCAAATTTCTTCCCTTTATGCGTTAATGCAGTCAAGGGTTTTGCTATTCTGGAAAAGTCTTGGATGAACCTTCTGTAGTAACCAGCTAGTCCTAAAAACTGGCGTATGTGTTTCGGAGTTTTCGGGGTTTCCCACTTTTCAACAGTTTCTATCTTTGCCGGATCCACCTTAATACCTTCTTTGTTCACTATGTGACCGAGGAATTGAACTTCTTCCAACCAAAATGCACACTTTGAAAACTTAGCGTACAATTCTTCCTTCCTCAATACTTCTAACACCTTTCTCAAATGTTCACCGTGTTCTTGGTCATTCTTTGAGTAAATAAGTATGTCATCAATGAAAACAATGACAAACTTGTCAAGGTATGGTCCACACACTCGGTTCATAAGGTCCATGAACACAGCTGGTGCATTAGTTAAACCAAACGGCATGACCATAAACTCGTAATGACCGTAACGTGTTCTGAAAGCAGTCTTTGGAATATCATCTTCTTTCACCCGCATTTGATGATACCCGGAACGTAAGTCAATCTTTGAATAAACAGACGAGCCTTGTAGTTGATCAAATAAGTCGTCGATTCTCGGTAGTGGGTAGCGGTTCTTGATGGTAAGTTTGTTCAACTCTCGGTAGTCGATACACAACCTGAATGTACCATCTTTCTTCTTGACAAACAAAACAGGAGCTCCCCACGGTGATGTGCTTGGTCGAATGAAACCACGCTCTAAAAGTTCTTGTAATTGGCTTTGCAGTTCTTTCATCTCGCTGGGTGCGAGTCTGTAAGGAGCACGAGCTATTGGTGCAGCTCCTGGTACAAGATCTATTTGAAATTCAACGGATCGATGTGGGGGTAATCCCGGTAATTCTTTCGGAAATACATCGGGAAATTCTTTTGCAATGGGAATATCATTGATGCTCTTTTCTTCAGTTTGTACTTTCTCGACGTGTGCTAGAACAGCATAGCAACCTTTTCTTATTAGTTTTTGTGCCTTCAAATTACTAATAAGATGTAGCTTCGTGTTGCCCTTTTCTCCGTACACCATTAAGGGTTTTCCTTTTTCTCGTATAATGCGAATTGCATTTTTGTAACAAACGATCTCTGCTTTCACTTCTTTCAACCAGTCCATACCGATTATCACATCAAAACTCCCTAACTCTACTGGTATTAAATCAATCTTAAATGTTTCGCTAACCAGTTTAATTTCTCGATTCCGACATATATTATCTGCTGATATTAATTTACCATTTGCTAATTCGAGTAAAAATTTACTATCCAAAGGCATCAATGGGCAACTTAATTTAGCACAAAAATCTCTACTCATATAGCTTCTATCCGCACCCGAATCAAATAAAACGTAAGCAGATTTATTGTCAATAAGAAACGTACCCGTAACAAGCTCCGGGTCTTCCTGTGCCTCTGCCGCATTAATATTGAAAACTCTTCCGCGGCCTTGTCCATTCGTGTTCTCCTGGTTCGGGCAATTTCTAATAATGTGGCCCGGTTTTCCACATTTATAACAAACTACATTGGCATAGCTTGCTCCGACACTACTTGCTCCGCCATTACTCGTTCCGACACCATTTGTTCCTTTCGTTCTATTAACCCCTGTTCCGTAGACCTCACACTTCGCCGCGCTATGACCATTTCTTTTACACTTGTTGCAAAATTTGGTGCAGAACCCCGAGTGATACTTTTCACACCTTTGGCATAGCTGCTTCTGATTGTTGTTGTTGTTGCGGTTATTATTGTTGTTGGGATGATTGTTGTAGTTGCTGTTGTTGTTGTTGTTGTTGTTGTTGGGCCGTTTGTTGTAGTTGCGATTGATGTTGCGATTGTTGGGATAATTGTTGCGATTGCTGTTGTTGTTGTATTGGTGATTCTTATCACCATTTTCCTCCCACTTTCTTTTGACTTGCTTCACATTGGCCTCTTCAGCAGTCTGTTCTTTAATTCTTTCTTCAATCTGGTTCACTAGTTTGTGAGCCATTCTACATGCCTGTTGTATGGAGGCGGGCTCGTGTGAACTTATATCTTCTTGGATTCTTTCCGGTAATCCTTTCACAAACGCGTCGATCTTCTCTTCCTCATCTTCGAATGCTCCCGGACACAATAGGCACAATTCTGTGAATCGTCTTTCATACGTGGTAATATCAAATCCTTGGGTTCGTAACCCTCTTAGTTCTGTCTTGAGCTTATTGACCTCGGTTCTGGGACGGTACTTCTCGTTCATCAAGTGCTTGAATGCTGACCACGGTAGCGCGTACGCATCGTCTTGTCCCACTTACTCTAGATAGGTATTCCACCATGTTAACGCAGAACCTGTGAAGGTATGCGTAGCGTACTTCACTTTGTCCTCTTCAGTACACTTACTTATGGAAAACACCGATTCGACCTTCTCGGTCCACCGTTTCAATCCGATCGGTCCTTCGGTTCCATCAAATTCCAAAGGTTTGCAGGCAGTGAATTCTTTGTAGGTGCATCCTACACGATTTCCTGTACTGCTAGATCCAAGGTTATTGTTGGTATGTAGCGCAGCCTGTACTGCGGCTATGTTTGAAGCTAGAAAAGTACGGAATTCCTCTTCATTCATATTCACTGTGTGTCGAGTAGTCGGTGCCATTTCCTTCAAAATAGTCAAATGGAACAAGTTAATCATACAGAATATTAAGAGTAGTTAATAGTATTTCGTAGCATAATATGAACTCATTTATAAAAGCTTTTTCTTCATATTAGCATTTTATAAGTTTAAATTCGGGTAGTACCTACCCGTTAAGTTCATACTTAGTAGCTAATATACAATTCAACTACTACAATTCTATATGAAAAACTGATTATAATAATATTTCGCGTTCAAACTTTTATACAATATTTTACAAACTTACAATACCGCTTATTTTACATAAAGCATGAAATATAGCACACAATAACTTTGATACAAGATAGTTGTGAAGATAATTCTAGCTAGTACACAAGTCGTTCAGCAAAGGCAATAAAGACACGTAATTCATACGTCCAGAAACAAGTCATGCATTCTGGTTTTACTAGGACTACTTCCCATCCTTGGTCTTGTGCAACATAACCGTTATGGCCGTTGATAAGACAGCGTGTTGTAATGTCGTCAAAGGGACGAGGGTTACGTAATGTCCAACAGTCCCGTAACAATCTAAAAACCTCATTTCTTACCCCAATTACCGACTCCGTCACTTGTGGGAACGTTTTGTTTAATAGCTGTAGCCCGATGTTCTTTTTCTCACTTTGGTGAGAAGCGAACATTACTAACCCATAAGCATAGCATGCTTCTTTATGTTGCATGTTAGCCGCTTTTTCTAAATCATGAAGTCCTATATTCGGATACATTGAGTCAAAATAATTTCTTAACCCGTTGCGTAAAATAGCATTTGAGTTCCCCGCAATATATGCATCAAAGTAAACACATCGTAACTTATGGGTTTCCCAATGTGATATCCCCCATCTTTCAAACGAAAGTCTCTTATAAACCAAGACATTCTTGGAACGTTCTTCGAATGTCTTACAAACTAATCTCGCCTTAAATAGTTGTGCCGAGGAATTCTGACCGACTCTAGACAAGATTTCATCAATCATGTCTCCGGGTAGGTCTCTTAAAATATTGGGTTGTCTATCCATTTTGTATTTTTAAACTGTAAAATAGACAAGAGTTAGATTCATAAAAAAAAATACTTATTAATACAAGCAATTTTACATATATCATAAAGCATAAGAACACTATATTCCATATATTACACCACACGAATACAACTATCTTATTCCGACTCGCTCGTTTCTTCTTCTTCGGTTTTGGTTCGTTTTGCCAAGTTTCTAGGGATATATGATGTTCCCCTAATACGAACCGTCGTTGTCCACATTGGTTTAGAAAAACCTGGTGGTTTAGAGGTTCCCGGGTCATTGTTACAACTTAAGGACTTCGGGGGTTGATGATACATATAAAGTTCATCGGGGTTGGAATTAGATTTCTCTATTTTTATGCCCTTTCCCTTATTATTTTCTTTTGCCTTTTTAAATTCAGTTGGGGTAATTTCTATAACATCATCGGAATTCTCGTCGGAATCCGATTCATCGGAGAATTGGTAATCCTCCCAATATTTTGCTTCCTTGGCGGAAACACCATTGACCATAATTAACCTTGGTCGGTTGGTTGAGGATTTTCTTTTACTTAACCGTTTTATTATTTCCCCCACCGGTTCTATTTCTTCATCCGGTTCCGATTCTTCTTCCGGTTCCGACTCTTCTTCCGGTTCCGACTCTTCTTCCGGTTCCTCTTCGGGAACTTGTGAATCAGTCCACGAATCATTCCAATTTACATTTGACTCTTCATTATTATTAGGTGAGTCAATGGGACTTGTTCTAGAGGTAGACATCTATCACATAATATCAAACGCGTTAAGAGATTAATATATCACATAATATTCGCATGTTAAAAATATATAGTTTCCAACAAAATTTGTTAAGCAATCATTTTTCAAGTAAACACGGTCGAAGTCCAGGCTCACTAATGCATCCTAACAAACTCGATAAGACACACTAATGCAAAATTCTGGTTCTCTAAGACCAACGCTCTGATACCAACTGAAATGTCCCGTTCTTATTGATTAAAAACGTTCCATATTAATTGATTTCGTTGCGAGGTTTTGACCTCTATATGAGACGTTTTTCAAAGACTGCATTCATTTTTAAACAAACCATAACCTTTATTTCATCAATAAAGGTTTAAAAAGCTTTACGTAGATTATCAAATAATGATAATCTAAAATATCCTGTTTACACACGACCATTACATAATGGTTTACAATACAAATATGTTACAACAAAATAAGTTTCTTGAATGCAGTTTTTACACAATATCATACAAGCATGGACTCCAAATCTTGTCCTTATTTAAGTATGCGATAGCGGAAGCTCTTAATAATCACCTGAGAATAAACATGCTTAAAACGTCAACAAAAATGTTGGTGAGTTATAGGTTTAACCTATATATATCAAATCGTAACAATAGACCACAAGATTTCATATTTCAATACACATCCCATACATAGAGATAAAAATCATTCATATGGTGAACACCTGGTAACCGACATTAACAAGATGCATATATATAAGAATATCCCCATCATTCCGGGACACCCTTCGGATATGATATAAATTTCGAAGTACTAAAGCATCCGGTACTTTGGATGGGGTTTGTTAGGCCCAATAGATCTATCTTTAGGATTCGCGTCAATTAGGGTGTCTGTTCCCTAATTCTTAGATTACCAGACTTAATAAAAAGGGGCATATTCGATTTAGATAATTCAACCATAGAATGTAGTTTCACGTACTTGTGTCTATTTTGTAAATCATTTATAAAACCTGCATGTATTCTCATCCCAAAAATATTAGATTTTAAAAGTGGGACTATAACTCACTTTCACAGATTTTTACTTCGTCGGGAAGTAAGACTTGGCCACTGTTGATTCACGAACCTATAACAATATATACATATATATCAAAGTATGTTCAAAATATATTTACAACACTTTTAATATATTTTGATGTTTTAAGTTTATTAAGTCAGCTGTCCTCGTTAGTAACCTACAACTAGTTGTCCACAGTTAGATGTACAGAAATAAATCGATAAATATTATCTTGAATCAATCCACGACCCAGTGTATACGTATCTCAGTATTGATCACAACTCAAACTATATATATTTTGGAATCAACCTCAACCCTGTATAGCTAACTCCAACATTCACATATAGAGTGTCTATGGTTGTTCCGAAATATATATAGATGTGTCGACATGATAGGTCGAAACATTGTATACGTGTCTATGGTATCTCAAGATTACATAATATATAATACAAGTTGATTAAGTTATGGTTGGAATAGATTTGTTACCAATTTTCACGTAGCTAAAATGAGAAAAATTATCCAATCTTCTTTTACCCATAACTTCTTCATTTTAAATCTGTTTTGAGTGAATCAAATTGCTATGGTTTCATATTGAACTCTATTTTATGAATCTAAACAAAAAAAAGTATAGGTTTCTAGTCGGAAAAATAAGTTACAAGTCGTTTTTGTAAAGGTAGTCATTTCAGTCGAAAGAACGACGTCTAGATGACCATTTTAGAAAACATACTTCCACTTTGAGTTTAACCATAATTTTTGGATATAGTTTCATGTTCATAATAAAAATCATTTTCTCAGAATAACAACTTTTAAATCAAAGTTTATCATAGTTTTTAATTAACTAACCCAAAACAGCCCGCGGTGTTACTACGACGGCGTAAATCCGGTTTTACGGTGTTTTTCGTGTTTCCAGGTTTTAAATCATTAAGTTAGCATATCATATAGATATAGAACATGTGTTTAGTTGATTTTAAAAGTCAAGTTATAAGGATTAACTTTTGTTTGCGAACAAGTTTAGAATTAACTAAACTATGTTCTAGTGATTACAAGTTTAAACCTTCGAATAAGATAGCTTTATATGTATGAATCGAATGATGTTATGAACATCATTACTACCTTAAGTTCCTTGGATGAACCTACTGGAAAAGAGAAAAATGGATCTAGCTTCAATGGATCCTTGGATGGCTCAAAGTTCTTGAAGCAAAATCATGACACGAAAACAAGTTCAAGTAAGATCATCACTTGAAATAAGATTGTTATAGTTATAGAAATTGAACCAAAGTTTGAATATGATTATTACCTTGTATTAGAATGATAACCTACTGTAAGAAACAAAGATTTCTTGAGGTTGGATGATCACCTTACAAGATTGGAAGTGAGCTAGCAAACTTGAAAGTATTCTTGATTTTATGAAACTAGAACTTTTGGAATTTATGAAGAACACTTAGAACTTGAAGATAGAACTTGAGAGAGATCAATTAGATGAAGAAAATTGAAGAATGAAAGTGTTTTTAGGTGTTTTTGGTCGTTGGTGTATGGATTAGATATAAAGGATATGTAATTTTGTTTTCATGTAAATAAGTCATGAATGATTACTCATATTTTTGTAATTTTATGAGATATTTCATGCTAGTTACCAAATGATGGTTCCCACATGTGTTAGGTGACTCACATGGGCTGCTAAGAGCTGATCATTGGAGTGTATATACCAATAGTACATACATCTAAAAGTTGTGTATTGTACGAGTACGAATACGGGTGCATACGAGTAGAATTGTTGATGAAACTGAACGAGGATGTAATTGTAAGCATTTTTGTTAAGTAGAAGTATTTTGATAAGTGTATTGAAGTCTTTCAAAAGTGTATAAATACATATTAAAACACTACATGTATATACATTTTAACTGAGTCGTTAAGTCATCGTTAGTCGTTACATGTAAGTGTTGTTTTGAAACCTTTAGGTTAACGATCTTGTTAAATGTTGTTAACTCAATGTTTATAATATCAAATGAGATTTTAAATTATTATATTATCATGATATTATCATGTATGAATATCTCTTAATATGATACATATACATTAAATGTCTTTACAACGATAATCGTTACATATATGTCTCGTTTAAAAATCATTAAGTTAGTAGTCTTGTTTTTACATATGTAGTTCATTGTTAATATACTTTATGATATGTTTTCTTATCATAGTATCATGTTAACTATATATATATATATATATCCATATATATGTCATCATATAGTTTTTACAAGTTTTAACGTTCGTGAATCACCGATCAACTTGGGTGGTCAATTGTCTATATGAAACATATTTCAATTAATCAAGTCTTAACAAGTTTGATTGCTTAACATGTTGGAAACATTTAATCATGTAAATATCAATCTCAATTAATATATATAAACATGGAAAAGTTCGGGTCACTACATCGTCAACCCCCGAAGTCCTTAAGTTGTAACAATGACCCGGGAACCTCTAAACCACCAGGTTTTTCTAAACCAATGTGGACAACGACGGCTCGTATTAGGGGAACATCATATATCCCTAGAAACTTGGCAAAACGAACCAAAACCGAAGAAGAAGAAACGAGCGAGTCGGAATAAGATAGTTGTATTCGTGTGGTGTAATATATGGAATATAGTGTTCTTATGCTTTATGATATATGTAAAAATTGCTTGTATTAATAAGTATTTTTTTTTATGAATCTAACTCTTGTCTATTTTACAGTTTAAAAACACAAAATGGATAGACAACCCAATATTTTAAGAGACCTACCCGGAGACATGATTGATGAAATCTTGTCTAGAGTCGGCCAGAATTCTTCGGCACAACTATTTAAGGCGAGATCAGTTTGTAAGACATTCGAAGAACGTTCCAAGAATGTCTTGGTTTATAAGAGACTTTCGTTTGAAAGATGGGGGATATCACATTGGGAAACCCATAAGTTACGATGTGTTTACTTTGACGCATATATTGCGGGGAACCCAAATGCTATTTTACGCAACGGGTTAAGAAATTATTTTGACTCAATATATCCGAATATTGGACTTCGTGATTTAGAAAAAGCGGCTAACATGCAACATAAAGAAGCATGTTATGCTTACGGATTAGTAATGTTCGCTTCTCACCAAAGTGAGAACAAGAACATCGGGCTACAACTATTAAACAAAACGTTTCCACAAGTGACGGAGTCGGTAATTGGGGTAAGAAATGAGGTTTTTAGATTATTACGGGACTGTTGGACATTACGTAACCCTCGTCCCTTTGATGACGTTACAACACGCTGTCTTATCAACGGCCATAACGGTTATGTTGCACAAGACCAAGGATGGGAAGTAGTCCTAGTAAAACCAGAATGCATGACTTGTTTCTGGACGTATGAATTACGTGTCTTTATTGCCTTTGCTGAACGACTTGTGTACTAGCTAGAATTGTCTTCACAACTATCTTGTATCAAAGTTATTGTGTGCTATATTTCATGCTTTATGTAAAATAAGCGGTATTGTAAGTTTGTAAAATATTGTATAAAAGTTTGAACGCGAAATATTATTATAATCAGTTTTTCATATAGAATTGTAGGAGTTGAATTGTATATTAGCTACTAAGTATGAACTTAACGGGTAGGTACTACCCGAATTTAAACTTATAAAACGCTAATATGAAGAAAAAGCTTTTATAAATGAGTTCATATTATGCTACGAAATACTATTAACTACTCTTAATATTCTGTATGATTAACTTGTTCCATTTAACTATTTTGAAGGAAATGGCACCGACTACTCGACACACCGTGAATATGAATGAAGAGGAATTCCGTACTTTTCTAGCTTCAAACATAGCCGCAGTACAGGCTGCGCTACATACCAACAATAACCTTGGATCTAGCAGTACAGGAAATCGTGTAGGATGCACCTACAAAGAATTCACTGCCTGCAAACCTTTGGAATTTGATGGAACCGAAGGACCGATCGGATTGAAACGGTGGACCGAGAAGGTTGAATCGGTGTTTGCCATAAGTAAGTGTACTGAAGAGGACAAAGTGAAGTACGCTACGCATACCTTCACAGGTTCTGCGTTAACATGGTGGAATACCTATCTAGAGCAAGTGGGACAAGATGATGCGTACGCACTACCGTGGTCAGCATTCAAGCACTTGATGAACGAGAAGTACCGTCCCAGAACCGAGGTCAATAAGCTCAAGACAGAACTTAGAGGGTTACGAACCCAAGGATTTGATATTACCACGTACGAAAGACGATTCACAGAATTGTGCCTATTGTGTCCGGGAGCATTCGAAGATGAGGAAGAGAAGATCGACGCGTTTGTGAAAGGATTACCGGAAAGAATCCAAGAAGATATAAGTTCACACGAGCCCGCCTCCATACAACAGGCATGTAGAATGGCTCACAAACTAGTGAACCAGATTGAAGAAAGAATTAAAGAACAGACTGCTGAAGAGGCCAATGTGAAGCAAGTCAAAAGAAAGTGGGAGGAAAACGGTGATAAGAATCACCAATACAATTACAACAGCAATTACAACAATAATCGCAACAATTATCCCAACAATCGCAACATCAATCGCAACTACAACAAACGGCCCAACAACAACAACAACAACAACAACAACAACAGCAACTACAACAATCATCCCAACAACAATAATAACCGCAACAACAACAACAATCAGAAGCAACTATGCCAAAGGTGTGAAAAGAATCACTCGGGGTTCTGCACCAAATTTTGCAACAAGTGTAAAAGAAATGGTCATAGCGCGGCGAAGTGTGAGGTCTACGGACCAGGGGTTAATAGAACGAAAGGAACAAATGGTGTCGGAACGAGTAATGGCGGAGCAAGTAGTGTCGGAGCAAGTTATGCCAATGTAGTTTGTTATAAATGTGGAAAACCAGGCCACATTATTAGAAATTGCCCGAACCAGGAGAACACGAATGGACAAGGCCGTGGAAGAGTTTTCAATATTAATGCGGTAGAGGCACAGGAAGACCCGGAGCTTGTTACGGGTACGTTTCTTATTGACAATAAATCTGCTTACGTTTTATTTGATTCGGGTGCGGATAGAAGCTATATGAGTAGAGATTTTTGTGCTAAATTAAGTTGTCCATTGACGCCTTTGGATAGTAAATTTTTACTCGAATTAGCAAATGGTAAATTAATTTCAGCAGATAATATATGTCGGAATCGAGAAATTAAACTGGTTAGCGAAACATTTAAGATTGATTTGATACCAGTAGAGTTAGGGAGTTTTGATGTGATAATCGGTATGGACTGGTTGAAAGAAGTGAAAGCGGAGATCGTTTGTTACAAAAATGCAATTCGCATTATACGAGAAAAAGGAAAACCCTTAATGGTGTACGGAGAAAAGGGCAACACGAAGCTACATCTTATTAGTAATTTGAAGGCACAAAAACTAATAAGAAAAGGTTGCTATGCTGTTCTAGCACACGTCGAGAAAGTACAAACTGAAGAAAAGAGCATCAATGATGTTCCCATTGCAAAAGAATTTCCCGATGTATTTCCGAAAGAATTACCGGGATTACCCCCACATCGATCCGTTGAATTTCAAATAGATCTTGTACCAGGAGCTGCACCAATAGCTCGTGCTCCTTACAGACTCGCACCCAGCGAGATGAAAGAACTGCAAAGCCAATTACAAGAACTTTTAGAGCGTGGTTTCATTCGACCAAGCACATCACCGTGGGGAGCTCCTGTTTTGTTTGTCAAGAAGAAAGATGGTACATTCAGGTTGTGTATCGACTACCGAGAGTTGAACAAACTTACCATCAAGAACCGCTACCCACTACCGAGAATCGACGACTTATTTGATCAACTACAAGGCTCGTCTGTTTATTCAAAGATTGACTTACGTTCCGGGTATCATCAAATGCGGGTGAAAGAAGATGATATTCCAAAGACTGCTTTCAGAACACGTTACGGTCATTACGAGTTTATGGTCATGCCGTTTGGTTTAACTAATGCACCAGCTATGTTCATGGACCTTATGAACCGAGTGTGTGGACCATACCTTGACAAGTTTGTCATTGTTTTCATTGATGACATACTTATTTACTCAAAGAATGACCAAGAACACGGTGAACATTTGAGAAAGGTGTTAGAAGTATTGAGGAAGGAAGAATTGTACGCTAAGTTTTCAAAGTGTGCATTTTGGTTGGAAGAAGTTCAATTCCTCGGTCACCTAGTGAACAAAGAAGGTATTAAGGTGGATCCGGCAAAGATAGAAACTGTTGAAAAGTGGGAAACCCCGAAAACTCCGAAACACATACGCCAGTTTTTAGGACTAGCTGGTTAGTACAGAAGGTTCATCCAAGACTTTTCCAGAATAGCAAAACCCTTGACTGCATTAACGCATAAAGGGAAGAAATTTGAATGGAATGATGAACAAGAGAAAGCGTTTCAGTTATTGAAGAAAAAGCTAACTACGGCACCTATATTGTCATTGCCTGAAGGGAATGATGATTTTGTGATTTATTGTGACGCATCAAAGCAAGGTCTCAGTTGTGTATTAATGCAACGAACGAAGGTGATTGCTTATGCGTCTAGACAATTGAAGATTCACGAACAAAATTATACGACGCATGATTTGGAATTAGGCGCGGTTGTTTTTGCATTAAAGACTTGGAGGCACTACTTATATGGGGTCAAAAGTATTATATATACCGACCACAAAAGTCTTCAACACATATTTAATCAGAAACAACTGAATATGAGGCAGCGTAGGTGGATTGAATTATTGAATGATTACGATTTTGAGATTCATTACCACCCGGGGAAGGCAAATGTGGTAGCCGATGCCTTGAGCAGGAAGGATAGAGAACCCATTCGAGTAAAATCTATGAATATAATGATTCATAATAACATTACTACTCAAATAAAGGAGGCGCAACAAGGAGTTTTAAAAGAGGGAAATTTAAAGGATGAAATACCCAAAGGATCGGAGAAGCATCTTAATATTCGGGAAGACGGAACCCGGTATAGGGCTGAAAGGATTTGGGTACCAAAATTTGGAGATATGAGAGAAATGGTACTTAGAGAAGCTCATAAAACCAGATACTCAATACATCCTGGAACGGGGAAGATGTACAAGGATCTCAAGAAACATTTTTGGTGGCCGGGTATGAAAGCCGATGTTGCTAAATACGTAGGAGAATGTTTGACGTGTTCTAAGGTCAAAGCTGAGCATCAGAAACCATCAGGTCTACTTCAACAACCCGAAATCCCGGAATGGAAATGGGAAAACATTACCATGGATTTCATCACTAAATTGCCAAGGACTGCAAGTGGTTTTGATACTATTTGGGTAATAGTTGATCGTCTCACCAAATCAGCACACTTCCTACCAATAAGAGAAGATGACAAGATGGAGAAGTTAGCACGACTGTATTTGAAGGAAGTCGTCTCCAGACATGGAATACCAATCTCTATTATCTCTGATAGGGATGGCAGATTTATTTCAAGATTCTGGCAGACATTACAGCAAGCATTAGGAACTCGTCTAGACATGAGTACTGCCTATCATCCACAAACTGATGGGCAGAGCGAAAGGACGATACAAACGCTTGAAGACATGCTACGAGCATGTGTTATTGATTTCGGAAACAGTTGGGATCGACATCTACCGTTAGCAGAATTTTCCTACAACAACAGCTACCATTCAAGCATTGAGATGGCGCCGTTTGAAGCACTTTATGGTAGAAAGTGCAGGTCTCCGATTTGTTGGAGTGAGGTGGGGGATAGACAGATTACGGGTCCAGAGATTATACAAGAAACTACCGAGAAGATCATCCAAATTCAACAACGGTTGAAAACCGCCCAAAGTCGACAAAAGAGCTACGCTGACATTAAAAGAAAAGATATAGAATTTGAAATTGGAGAGATGGTCATGCTTAAAGTTTCACCTTGGAAAGGCGTTGTTCGATTTGGTAAACGAGGGAAATTAAATCCAAGGTATATTGGACCATTCAAGATTATTGATCGTGTCAGACCAGTAGCTTACCGACTTGAGTTACCTCAACAACTCGCGGCTGTACATAACACTTTCCACGTCTCGAATTTGAAGAAATGTTTTGCTAAAGAAGATCTCACTATTCCGTTAGATGAAATCCAAATCAACGAAAAACTCCAATTCATCGAAGAACCCGTCGAAATAATGGATCGTGAGGTTAAAAGACTTAAGCAAAACAAGATACCAATTGTTAAGGTTCGATGGAATGCTCGTAGAGGACCCGAGTTCACCTGGGAGCGTGAAGATCAGATGAAGAAGAAATACCCGCATCTATTTCCAGAAGATTCGTCAACACCTTCAACAGCTTAAAATTTCGGGACGAAATTTATTTAACGGGTAGGTACTGTAGTGACCCGAACTTTTCCATGTTTATATATATTAATTGAGATTGATGTTTACATGATTAAATGTTTCCAACATGTTAAGCAATCAAACTTGTTAAGACTTGATTAATTGAAATAGGTTTCATATAGACAATTGACCACCCAAGTTGACTGGTGATTCACGAACGTTAAAACTTGTAAAAAAACTATATGATGACATATATATGGTTATATATATAGTTAACATGATATTATGATAAGTAAACATATCATTAATTATATTAACAATGAACTACATATGTAAAAACAAGACTACTAACTTAATGATTTTGAAACGAGACATATATGTAACGTTTATCGTTGTAACGATATTTAATGTATATATATCATATTAAGAGATATTCGTACATCATAATATCATGATAATATAATAATTTAAAATCTCTTTTGTTATTATAAACATTGGGTTAACAACATTTAACAAGATCGTTAACCTAAAGGTTTCAAAACAACACTTACATGTGATGACCCGGAAATTTTCGAACAAATTTAAACTTTAATCTTTATATATATATCCGACACGATAAGAAAAATCTGTAATGTTGAGTCCCAAAAGTTTTGAAAACTATATTCATATAATCAATTACCCTTTGACCATGCCAAACGATTCACGAACAATTATGTGTAAATAAATATATATGTATATATACATGTGTGATTATTAAATTGAGATATATTAGTAAAACATTGGACGGATTAGTTAATATGAAAATAAGCTATGAGATCTAATTTATGAACTTGGAAATGCTATCAAGGTATTGAATGAATAATACTTTATATGAACGTATTTGTTCGATGTAAGTTTATCGACGAGATTAAGAGATAATATCAAATGATTGAATTATCAGATACATTGAATTATGATTTCGAGTCTCTGTTATGAGGCCCACTTTGAATTAGAAAACTCTTACTTTTAACGGTATTCGGAATAAATGGTAAAGTGATTTACAAGTAAGAACAAAGTATCACTTATTGGGAGTTAGACAAAACTTAGTGGAGAATTGAATTTCATAATACTCGATTGATCATATAAAAGGAATAATTGGGATAAGATTCGTTGACTAGATAAACCCATTTGATATGTTATATTTTGATTTATTATTTAGAAAGTTAAAAAAAATTAAACTAAGCTTTTACGCATAAAAGAATGAAATCAAATTAAGTTTTAAAGCATAAACGTTATAGGATTTTCGATTATGTAAATGATCTTAAATTATATAATTAGTTTTGAAAGGATAACTAGTATGTTATTAGATAAATATTTCAAAAATATGTATAAGATTATAAATTTAAATTTGTCACAAAATGTTTTGATTTTAAACTAATATTAATAAATAGGCTTTGATAAATAACAAGATTATGAATTATATAAGGAAATGATCAAAACACTCAAAAGATTAAGTTACACTTTGAGTGGGTTAGTTTTTAATTAATTTAAGTCTAGTTATTAATAAAGGTACATGTCACAAAACGTTTAATTTAAAATAAAATATTGTGACAAACAACGAGACTTTAATTTATAAAAGGAAATGACCACAACACTCAATTTTATAAGTTATATTTTTATAAAGGTAATTTATTGTTGAGTAAGTCTAATTTTTTGTAAAAGGTACACGTCACGTAACGTAAAAGGCTAGTTTTCTAAACGTACGAAAGTGCACCCGAAAAACCGAAAGTGGTACATGAGTCGTGAGACCACGACCGTGTCATTTTTGTAAAAATTATATTTTTACCATGAGCGTAAATATAATATAATATTTAATTAATTCTAAAGATTAAATATATTATATATTAATTAATATATAAAACCTATTACTACACGTTCTTTATGTTAATGAAAAAGTGTCGGCAACAAATTTTTAGTGCATATGAGCTGGGTTTGGTGAGGCCACATTATAAAGGTTGATCATTCTGGCCGATTTTTTTTTATATCATCTATCTATCTACTCTCTAAATCTATATGTATATATATTTATATATTATTATTATTATTATTATTATTATTATTAATCTTATAGTTAGGAGTATTAATATTAGTAGTAATATTATTAGTATTATACATAAAATATTACGACGAGGTCATGAGCGGGTCATTTCAAAACAAGTTTTATGAGTATGATAGGGCTAAGGAAATTATGGGTTATAGCTATGGAGGTGATGGGTATGGTCCATGGGTATGCTCTTGAGGTCAATTTAGTGTTTGTCATCTCCGTTGCGTCTACGTACCTTTCCTACAATATTGAATCTCAATATTGATACGTGAGTACTCATAATTTTTTTTTTATATACTAATAGTGTATCCCTGACTAGTGCTCGAGAATATAGGATTGTGCATGCTTGTATATTTGATATTGCCCTTAGATAAGTTATGTTGAATCTTAAAGGTGGTTATACTAGGGATGAAATAAGATATAAGATATGCATGTCATTGGAAAGCTAGCGAAAAATTAAGAACTTTTCGTTTAGATATCGAATGGATTCAATGAACGGTTAGAAAGTTATGAATTAAACAATCAATTTCGTAATTAAAATTTCTGATATTAATTAGTGAACTAATTTTCTGGGTTATAAAAAGTGGTTATTTGAATTCTACTCGTCGAGTAGATGAATTTTCATATAAAGCACGTCTCGTTTCGTTGAACGGTTGTCAAGTTATGGACAAAAGAAGTTTTGTAAATTTTGATGAAATGTTGAAACGGAAACTGAAATTCTCGCTGACCTGCGTTGTTTCAGATTAAAACAAAAATAACACTAAATTCTTTGCTGTAAGGTCTAACAAACGACTCTGGCCGTTTGTCAATTCGAGTCTCGACGATTTTTCTAAAAATCGTCAAAGTTGACTGTTTGGTCACATTTTAAAATTCTAAAAAGAGCTGGAACTTTTTATTAAAAATGTCAGTTTTGTATCAGTTGCCATGGTCGACCTGATGTGTGTTTACTTTTGCCAAAAATCATGTTATATCTTTGTGGTAACGAGAATTTGAAGGCTTTGACCGCTTGTCAATCCGAGTTTCGAGGAATTTTCTAAAAATCTCCAAAGTAGGCTACTCGGTCACTTTTGTAAATTTATTAAAGCTGAAAAATTAACTTTGAAACGCCGAAACCGCGTTGGCAACTACGAGTTGTCTAGATTTAGTTTACTTCTGTAAAAATTTATGATTAATCTTTTTGGTAATGCGTAACTTTTATCTTTGGCCGTTTATCAATCGGAGTTTCGATAATTTTTCTAAAAATCGCTGAAGTGGTCGTTTAGTCATGTTTGACCGAAAAAAATCATTTTTGTATAAGTTATTGTATTTTTGCATGCGACCTCGTTTTTACTTTAACCTTTGACTTTTGACCTTGAACTTTGACTTTTCCCGTTAACTTTTCAGTTAATTTTTTCGTGTTGACTTTCTCTAAATACTAAAATACTATTTTATGATTATGATACCATTTGTGTTACGTTGTTTCACACGTCACCTTTTACTAGAATTTTAAATGAGCATGGGTAATATAACATGTTACTATACTGTTGAGTCAGACTCGAGCATTAGGATTGTGGTACACTATGACTTGGCCTAAATTGTTAGACAAATATTGACCGTCATATAAATATATATAATTAATATAGGTTCGTGAATCCAAGGCCAACCTTACACTTGTTCGATGATGTTATATGTATTTTTACTACAAAATACAGTATGGTGAGTTTCATTTGCCTTTTTTTCCCTTTATATTTTTGGGACTGAGAATACATGCGCTTTTATAAATGTTTGACGAAATAGACACAAGTAATTGAAACTACATTCTATGGTTGAATTATCGAAATCGAATATGCCCCTTTTTATTAAAGTCTGGTAATCTAAGAATTAGGGAACAGACACCCTAATTGACGCGAATCCTAAAGATAGATCTATTGGGCCTAACAAACCCCATCCAAAGTACCGGATGCTTTAGTACTTCGAAATTTATATCATGTCCGAAGGAGGATCCCGGAATGATAGGGGATATTCTTATATGTATCTAGTTAATGTCGGTTACCAGGTGTTCACCATATGAATGATTATTTTTGTCTCTATGCATGGGACGTATATTTAAGAGAACTGGAAATGAAATTCTTGTGGTCTATAAAAATGATGAAAATAAATGATTATGATAAACTAATGAACTCACCAATCTTTTGGTTGACACTTGAAAGCATGTTTATTCTCAGGTTTGAAAGAGATCTTCCGCTGTGCATTAGCTGATTTTTAAAGATATTACTTGGAGTCATTCATGACATATTTCAAAAGACGTTGCATTCGAGTCGTTGAAGTTCATTAAAGATTATATTTATGTAGATGACAGATTAGGTCATTTATAGTTTGGATATTATGAAATGGTATGCATGCCTGTCAACTTTCGATGTAAATGAAAGCTTTTCTTTTAAAACGAATGCAATGTTTGTAAAATGTATCATATAGAGGTCAAATACCTCGCTATGTAATCATATGTTATTGTATTCGTCCTTATGGATTGGGACGGGTCATCTCATGTGGTATCAGAGCGGTGGTCTTAGCGAACCAGGTCTTGCATTAGTGTGTCTAACTGATAGTTGTTTAGATGCATTAGTGAGTCTGGACTTCGACCGTGTCTGCATGTCAAAAGTTTTGCTTATCATTTAGTCGGAAATCATCTACCTACCATCCTTAGAAATTACCTGATTATCATTCTTTAGTCTATACGCGTTTTCTTGCATTTATTGCATAATAGTGTATAGACGAAATCTTATCCTGGCATATCTGTTACTGTGAACTTTGACTGACATCTTTCAAAGTTTCTTCCGTAATTTATGGGATTTTGATAATATATATACATATGTAAATTATGTATTGAAGAATATCAAATCTAATTCCTATAATTTATTTCATAACAAAATTCTTTCCCTAATCATACAAGATGGATCCCTCAACCAGTTCGAACTCCTCAGATTTCGATAGCTATGTCGATATGGATTTCCATTCGAGCTCCGAAAACAGTGTGACCGGAATAGATCAACCAATCAGTCATCATCTATTCTGGATGAAATGGGGATGGGTTCGTAGCCTCCTCAATTATTGGAGACAAGAAGAAGGTGATCCTTTTCATCCACCACATTACCCTCTTGGCGATGAAACTGAAGCACTTACCGGCGAACCTGTTCGTGAAACCATTTTCTCTCTCATTTCCAGAGTATCTCGTCACGATTATATACTACATCAAATTCTAGATTTTATTTATCCGCTCGTCCCAACCAACAATCATCCCGGTATACTAGCAGAAGTTAACGAACTTCGTGCTCGTGTGACGGCTTTGGAGCTTATGGTGCAAGGATTACAAACACCATCAGCAGCACCAGCAGCATAATCAGTACCGCCAGTAACATCAACATCGCAAGCCTCAATACCCTAAGCACCAGCAGCATCACCGGCATCAACAACACCACCATCAACAACAGGATCATTACCACCACCAACAATCACATATGCATCACACACCTCAATATCCCAATCTATATATATGATATCAACGTCACACGCACCAAAGATACCAAGGAGTACCAACAACAACAAATGATGAAGTATTGATTCATAACTTCATCGGAGAAACATTCTGTGGTGATTATGTAATCTCTAAAGTTTTAGAGATTATCTATCTCAGCCTTAACCAAAAACTAGATGAGTGGACAGAGATGATAGAGAGAAGAACCGAAACCCTAACAAGACTAGTGCGTAAGGTACAAGCTAGACTTGTTTTACCAACAACATCAGCAGTACCAATAGCCTCACCAACACAGTCAAATGCTGTCAACATAGTGAGAATCGTCAACACCTCCAACCTCACAAGCTTCGCCAGTTCAAGAATCACTGTGGAAATCATTACGAATTAATAACGAGTATATTATATCAACGAGTTATGAAGTATTAACTCAGTTCCTCCAAAGAATTTATATGTATATCCTATATATATATATATATATATATATATATATATATAAAAAATAAAAAAAAAAAAAAAAATTTAACCATAATAAATCTTTCTGTACTAAGCTATTATGTATGGAACTTAACTATCCGGTTAATTCATATTACTAATATGCTATGATGTACATTATTCGTTAACAATTTCATCATTGTTAACCACAATCTCTGCTTCAATTCAATGAATTCCGTCTCATAATAAGTCAAGTGTATCATTCAATAACATGTTTGATTTTACACTTTCATCTTCGATGCACTCGAAACTTTCTAGAAAACATCAATCGTACTTTGCGAAGTTCGCAAGAATTCTTCAAGTGTCAACATCCTTCACTGAAGAATATCAATAAGAATAAATATTGAAGTATTGACTACATTAGTGAAATACTCCGCAAAGATTATGAAATCTCTAATGTTTTAGAAAAAAAAAAAAAAAAAATTCATTTCTAATTCAATCTGAAAATCAAATGAGCTTAGTATGATTTAAACTCATTGAATCTGTATTACATCTGAAGAAAATATATTCACATATATTTTCATAAGGACTGTAATGAAAATTCTTATTCAAAACATTATTTGTGAATTTTTTTTAACGGGTAGGTAATACCCGAGAGATGTCTAAATTCACAATTAATATGTTACATTCTTTGAATCTGATTCAGCAATCACCAACTGTATTCACTACTCTCTCAACAATATACATTCTTTCGTAAAAATCAAAATAACTATTCTCATCCAAATTTGATTACATATTCTAATTTTGACAAATTAAAAAAAAAATCCAAGTCAAGATTTAACAGAAGACATCACTCTTAGAATTCCTACATCTATCAAAGTCATACTT
The DNA here is from genome assembly GCF_046630445.1 of Rutidosis leptorrhynchoides. Taxonomy (NCBI): domain Eukaryota; kingdom Viridiplantae; phylum Streptophyta; class Magnoliopsida; order Asterales; family Asteraceae; genus Rutidosis; species Rutidosis leptorrhynchoides. Next base: position 211,437,896 of record NC_092340.1, read on the forward strand.
TGAATTCAAAACTGTGACAGAACATCACTTTTATTCGTAACACTCAGAAATAGATGAAATTCATTCGGGAATCAGGACGATTTTATCATTTGGATATTGACTATGACAATCTGCATTTAAAACCCTTCGAAATCCTGGAAGACACTTCAAACATTGAACAATCGAGATGATGATCCAACCACACATTATCCGAAGTCTTGTACCTGAAAAGCTCTCGAAACCAAAGTCGTAGTTTAACACGTACCCTCGTCAAATTCTTTAGCATTTATTAGCAAAAAAAAAAAAAAAAAAAAAAAAAAAAAACATTTCAATTCCTTTTCAAAGTAGCCGATTTTGTCACAGCTTCAGCAAGTCAACTTCGACGTTTCAGTCGGACTAGTCTTATTTTAACCCCGATAAATACGTTGCCCTTTCGTCATTATTACTGGAAAACCTTTCATATTACACCATATTACCACCAGCGTTTAATCATCTAAAACACGATTCTTCTGAACCCACCGCGGATTGATAACCAGAGATTCAGATATTATAGCATTAAATGCAGAGGAAACATAAAAATGGTAGATGGTTTAAACGGTCAAAAGTCTGATGATAAAAGATAGTGAGTTGGTAAAGCACAGAAAAAGAAAGAATTTGGTACTGAAAAACGGATTGAGCAAAGTATGAAGGAAGCCATGGACAAATCACAGAGACTGAATCTGCCTTCAAAGGATCCAAATGATTCAGTGCCTGCTGAACTCGTTAGCAAACACCTTACTTCTTATTCTAAACCTTCACAGACAGATATTCTTCATCATCATCATATCTAAAATATTATAAGATATCTTCGTATCTTCCATTATACAGATTCTCCATATCTTTGGAGATATTTTCACAACTATTCTTATCAAGTATCATTTATCTCTCCGTAATATCTGCAACATAAAAGAAACTGTGTTAGTTTCTAAATTCTGAAAAATTTGAATATGAATGTTTTTGAAGTGGTGTTGGGAACTGATGCATGGGTTAGTATAATATAATGACACTTGATCAACGTCATTATATTACAGTAATTCATGCTGAGTTTCTAATGGACGTGATGATTCACAGGACATACCGTCATCATGTGTCATTTACACGACTCTTACATTCTATCTAACCTCTAAATATATCAAGAAAATATTTCTTGATGATTCGGTCTTTTCCAGGGTATTCTGGTAATTTAACAAATCAATATTTTACCATTACCATTTTCTTCTTAGAACAATTACTATGTTCATTCTGAAATCTATACCTACGAATTCTGGACCATTACAAGAGATGTTAAATCGAAAGAAGAAGAAACGAAAGGACAAAGCTCCGAAACAGAAATTGGAGTATAGATCGCAACAAATAGAAGGGAGCATTAACTATGGATGACAATGATTATAGAAGACAGAAGTAGGGACATCGAAGTATAAGGGAAGATATAAAACCCAACAACCACCCGTAAATTATAAACCATAGATGTCAATGCAAATAGCAATATAAAGACACGGGACAACTAGAAAAACTATAAACCCAAGAGTATATTAGAAGTAAATAGATTCTTCCGGTGACAGATTAAAAAGAAGAATGACAGATATGAAAGTTAAGAGGATATCAAGGATCAGGATGGGATGGAGCATATTAATGAATACTTTAAAGTATGAATTGAGGAAGAAAGAATAGAAGGTGTAAGTTGTAAGAAAACGAAGGGGGTGGATTTATAGACACAGCAATCAAAGCAGATTATCGCGTATAACCAAAGAGGATCCTAATCTCCTTAATTACCGACGAATCAAATCTTATTATGGAGATCTTCTTCTAAATTCCTTAAATTTCGGAAATCAATCTTGACTACGCCACCTGTTAGGTCAAACGTGCATTTATTCATTTTCACTCTTAGGTGATAGCTTCATTCGTGCTCTTCACAAAAACAAATCGTTTTATCTATATCATTCAATTATGATAAAACTCTATTATCGATTCATATTCGTCATGAAAACATTTTATTAGTTAACCATGACGACCTCGATCAAATTTCGGGACGAAATTTCTTTTAACGGGTAGGTAATGTGATGACCCGGAAATTTTCGAACAAATTTAAACTTTAATCTTTATATATATATCCGACACGATAAGCAAAATCTGTAATGTTGAGTCCCAAAAGTTTTGAAAACTATATTCATATAATCAATTACCCTTTGACCATGCCAAACGATTCACGAACAATTATGTGTAAATAAATATATATGTATATATACATGTGTGATTATTAAATTGAGATATATTAGTAAAACATTGGACGGATTAGTTAATATGAAAATAAGCTATGAGATCTAATTTATGAACTTGGAAATGCTATCAAGGTATTGAATGAATAATACTTTATATGAACGTATTTGTTCGATGTAAGTTTATCGACGAGATTAAGAGATAATATCAAATGATTGAATTATCAGATACATTGAATTATGATTTCGAGTCTCTGTTATGAGGCCCACTTTGAATTAGAAAACTCTTACTTTTAACGGTATTCGGAATAAATGGTAAAGTGATTTACAAGTAAGAACAAAGTATCACTTATTGGGAGTTAGACAAAACTTAGTGGAGAATTGAATTTCATAATACTCGATTGATCATATAAAAGGAATAATTGGGATAAGATTCGTTGACTAGATAAACCCATTTGATATGTTATATTTTGATTTATTATTTAGAAAGTTAAAAAAAATTAAACTAAGCTTTTACGCATAAAAGAATGAAATCAAATTAAGTTTTAAAGCATAAACGTTATAGGATTTTCGATTATGTAAATGATCTTAAATTATATAATTAGTTTTGAAAGGATAACTAGTATGTTATTAGATAAATATTTCAAAAATATGTATAAGATTATAAATTTAAATTTGTCACAAAATGTTTTGATTTTAAACTAATATTAATAAATAGGCTTTGATAAATAACAAGATTATGAATTATATAAGGAAATGATCAAAACACTCAAAAGATTAAGTTACACTTTGAGTGGGTTAGTTTTTAATTAATTTAAGTCTAGTTATTAATAAAGGTACATGTCACAAAACGTTTAATTTAAAATAAAATATTGTGACAAACAACGAGACTTTAATTTATAAAAGGAAATGACCACAACACTCAATTTTATAAGTTATATTTTTATAAAGGTAATTTATTGTTGAGTAAGTCTAATTTTTTGTAAAAGGTACACGTCACGTAACGTAAAAGGCTAGTTTTCTAAACGTACGAAAGTGCACCCGAAAAACCGAAAGTGGTACATGAGTCGTGAGACCACGACCGTGTCATTTTTGTAAAAATTATATTTTTACCATGAGCGTAAATATAATATAATATTTAATTAATTCTAAAGATTAAATATATTATATATTAATTAATATATAAAACCTATTACTACACGTTCTTTATGTTAATGAAAAAGTGTCGGCAACAAATTTTTAGTGCATATGAGCTGGGTTTGGTGAGGCCACATTATAAAGGTTGATCATTCTGGCCGATTTTTTTTTATATCATCTATCTATCTACTCTCTAAATCTATATGTATATATATTTATATATTATTATTATTATTATTATTATTATTAATCTTATAGTTAGGAGTATTAATATTAGTAGTAATATTATTAGTATTATACATAAAATATTACGACGAGGTCATGAGCGGGTCATTTCAAAACAAGTTTTATGAGTATGATAGGGCTAAGGAAATTATGGGTTATAGCTATGGAGGTGATGGGTATGGTCCATGGGTATGCTCTTGAGGTCAATTTAGTGTTTGTCATCTCCGTTGCGTCTACGTACCTTTCCTACAATATTGAATCTCAATATTGATACGTGAGTACTCATAATTTTTTTTTTATATACTAATAGTGTATCCCTGACTAGTGCTCGAGAATATAGGATTGTGCATGCTTGTATATTTGATATTGCCCTTAGATAAGTTATGTTGAATCTTAAAGGTGGTTATACTAGGGATGAAATAAGATATAAGATATGCATGTCATTGGAAAGCTAGCGAAAAATTAAGAACTTTTCGTTTAGATATCGAATGGATTCAATGAACGGTTAGAAAGTTATGAATTAAACAATCAATTTCGTAATTAAAATTTCTGATATTAATTAGTGAACTAATTTGCTGGGTTATAAAAAGTGGTTATTTGAATTCTACTCGTCGAGTAGATGAATTTTCATATAAAGCACGTCTCGTTTCGTTGAACGGTTGTCAAGTTATGGACAAAAGAAGTTTTGTAAATTTTGATGAAATGTTGAAACGGAAACTGAAATTCTCGCTGACCTGCGTTGTTTCAGATTAAAACAAAAATAACACTAAATTCTTTGCTGTAAGGTCTAACAAACGACTCTGGCCGTTTGTCAATTCGAGTCTCGACGATTTTTCTAAAAATCGTCAAAGTTGACTGTTTGGTCACATTTTAAAATTCTAAAAAGAGCTGGAACTTTTTATTAAAAATGTCAGTTTTGTATCAGTTGCCATGGTCGACCTGATGTGTGTTTACTTTTGCCAAAAATCATGTTATATCTTTGTGGTAACGAGAATTTGAAGGCTTTGACCGCTTGTCAATCCGAGTTTCGAGGAATTTTCTAAAAATCTCCAAAGTAGGCTACTCGGTCACTTTTGTAAATTTATTAAAGCTAAAAAATTAACTTTGAAACGCCGAAACCGCGTTGGCAACTACGAGTTGTCTAGATTTAGTTTACTTCTGTAAAAATTTATGATTAATCTTTTTGGTAATGCGTAACTTTTATCTTTGGCCGTTTATCAATCGGAGTTTCGATAATTTTTCTAAAAATCGCTGAAGTGGTCGTTTAGTCATGTTTGACCGAAAAAAATCATTTTTGTATAAGTTATTGTATTTTTGCATGCGACCTCGTTTTTACTTTAACCTTTGACTTTTGACCTTGAACTTTGACTTTTCCCGTTAACTTTTCAGTTAATTTTTTCGTGTTGACTTTCTCTAAATACTAAAATACTATTTTATGATTATGATACCATTTGTGTTACGTTGTTTCACACGTCACCTTTTACTAGAATTTTAAATGAGCATGGGTAATATAACATGTTACTATACTGTTGAGTCAGACTCGAGCATTAGGATTGTGGTACACTATGACTTGGCCTAAATTGTTAGACAAATATTGACCGTCATATAAATATATATAATTAATATAGGTTCGTGAATCCAAGGCCAACCTTACACTTGTTCGATGATGTTATATGTATTTTTACTACAAAATACAGTATGGTGAGTTTCATTTGCCTTTTTTTCCCTTTATATTTTTGGGACTGAGAATACATGCGCTTTTATAAATGTTTGACGAAATAGACACAAGTAATTGAAACTACATTCTATGGTTGAATTATCGAAATCGAATATGCCCCTTTTTATTAAAGTCTGGTAATCTAAGAATTAGGGAACAGACACCCTAATTGACGCGAATCCTAAAGATAGATCTATTGGGCCTAACAAACCCCATCCAAAGTACCGGATGCTTTAGTACTTCGAAATTTATATCATGTCCGAAGGAGGATCCCGGAATGATAGGGGATATTCTTATATGTATCTAGTTAATGTCGGTTACCAGGTGTTCACCATATGAATGATTATTTTTGTCTCTATGCATGGGACGTATATTTAAGAGAACTGGAAATGAAATTCTTGTGGTCTATAAAAATGATGAAAATAAATGATTATGATAAACTAATGAACTCACCAATCTTTTGGTTGACACTTGAAAGCATGTTTATTCTCAGGTTTGAAAGAGATCTTCCGCTGTGCATTAGCTGATTTTTAAAGATATTACTTGGAGTCATTCATGACATATTTCAAAAGACGTTGCATTCGAGTCGTTGAAGTTCATTAAAGATTATATTTATGTAGATGACAGATTAGGTCATTTATAGTTTGGATATTATGAAATGGTATGCATGCCTGTCAACTTTCGATGTAAATGAAAGCTTTTCTTTTAAAACGAATGCAATGTTTGTAAAATGTATCATATAGAGGTCAAATACCTCGCTATGTAATCATATGTTATTGTATTCGTCCTTATGGATTGGGACGGGTCATCTCATTACATGTAACGACTAACGATGACTTAACGACTCAGTTAAAATGTATATACATGTAGTGTTTTAATATGTATTTATACACTTTTGAAAGACTTCAATACACTTATCAAAATACTTCTACTTAACAAAAATGCTTACAATTACATTCTCGTTCAGTTTCATCAACAATTCTACTCGTATGCACCCGTATTCGTACTCGTACAATACACAGCTTTTAGATGTATGTACTATTGGTATATACACTCCAATGATCAGCTCTTAGCAGCCCATGTGAGTCACCTAACACATGTGGGAACCATCATTTGGCAACTAGCATGAAATATCTCATAAGATTACAAAAATATGAGTAATCATTCATGACTTATTTACATGAAAACAAAATTACATATCCTTTATATCTAATCCATACACCAACGACCAAAAACACCTACAAACACTTTCATTCTTCAATTTTCTTCATCTAATTGAACTCTCTCAAGTTCTATCTTCAAGTTCTAAGTGTTCTTCATAAATTCCAAAAGTTCTAGTTTCATAAAATCAAGAATACTTTCAAGTTTGCTAGCTCACTTCCAATCTTGTAAGGTGATCATCCAACCTCAAGAAATCTTTGTTTCTTACAGTAGGTTATCATTCTAATACAAGGTAATAATCATATTCAAACTTTGGTTCAATTTCTATAACTATAACAATCTTATTTCAAGTGATGATCTTACTTGAACTTGTTTTCGTGTCATGATTTTGCTTCAAGAACTTTGAGCCATCCAAGGATCCATTGAAGCTAGATCCATTTTTCTCTTTTCCAGTAGGTTCATCCAAGGAACTTAAGGTAGTAATGATGTTCATAACATCATTCGATTCATACATATAAAGCTATCTTATTCGAAGGTTTAAACTTGTAATCACTAGAACATAGTTTAGTTAATTCTAAACTTGTTCGCAAACAAAAGTTAATCCTTCTAACTTGACTTTTAAAATCAACTAAACACATGTTCTATATCTATATGATATGCTAACTTAATGATTTAAAACCTGGAAACACGAAAAACACCGTAAAACCGGATTTACGCCGTCGTAGTAACACCGCGGGCTGTTTTGGGTTAGTTAATTAAAAACTATGATAAACTTTGATTTAAAAGTTTTTATTCTGAGAAAATGATTTTTATTATGAACATGAAACTATATCCAAAAATTATGGTTAAACTCAAAGTGGAAGTATGTTTTCTAAAATGGTCATCTAGACGTCGTTCTTTCGACTGAAATGACTACCTTTACAAAAACGACTTGTAACTTATTTTTCCGACTAGAAACCTATACTTTTTTTGTTTAGATTCATAAAATAGAGTTCAATATGAAACCATAGCAATTTGATTCACTCAAAACGGATTTAAAATGAAGAAGTTATGGGTAAAACAAGATTGGATAATTTTTCTCATTTTAGCTACGTGAAAATTGGTAACAAATCTATTCCAACCATAACTTAATCAACTTATATTATATATTATGTAATCTTGAGATACCATAGACACGTATACAATGTTTCGACCTATCATGTCGACACATCTATATATATTTCGGAACAACCATAGACACTCTATATGTGAATGTTGGTGTTAGCTATACAGGGTTGAGGTTGATTCCAAAATATATATAGTTTGAGTTGTGATCAATACTGAGATACGTATACACTGGGTCGTGGATTGATTCAAGATAATATTTATCGATTTATTTCTGTACATCTAACTGTGGACAACTAGTTGTAGGTTACTAACGAGGACAGCTGACTTAATAAACTTAAAACATCAAAATATATTAAAAGTGTTGTAAATATATTTTGAACATACTTTGATATATATGTATATATTGTTATAGGTTTGTGAATCAACCAGTGGCCAAGTCTTACTTCCCGACGAAGTAAAAATCTGTGAAAGTGAGTTATAGTCCCACTTTTAAAATCTAATATTTTTGGGATGAGAATACATGCAGGTTTTATAAATGATTTACAAAATAGACACAAGTACGTGAAACTACATTCTATGGTTGAATTATCGAAATCGAATATGCCCCTTTTTTATTAAGTCTGGTAATCTAAGAATTAGGGAACAGACACCCTAATTGACGCGAATCCTAAAGATAGATCTATTGGGCCTAACAAACCCCATCCAAAGTACCGGATGCTTTAGTACTTCGAAATTTATATCATATCCTAAGGGTGTCCCGGAATGATGGGGATATTCTTATATATGCATCTTGTTATTGTCGGTTACCAGGTGTTCACCATATGAATGATTTTTATCTCTATGTATGGGATGTGTATTGAAATATGAAATCTTGTGGTCTATTGTTACGATTTGATATATATAGGTTAAACCTATAACTCACCAACATTTTTGTTGACGTTTTAAGCATGTTTATTCTCAGGTGATTATTAAGAGCTTCCGCTGTCGCATACTTAAATAAGGACAAGATTTGGAGTCCATGCTTGTATGATATTGTGTAAAAACTGCATTCAAGAAACTTATTTTGTTGTAACATATTTGTATTGTAAACCATTATGTAATGGTCGTGTGTAAACAGGATATTTTAGATTATCACTATTTGATAATCTACGTAAAGCTTTTTAAACCTTTATTGATGAAATAAAGGTTATGGTTTGTTTAAAAATGAATGCAGTCTTTGAAAAACGTCTCATATAGAGGTCAAAACCTCGCAACGAAATCAATTAATATGGAACGTTTTTAATCAATAAGAACGGGACATTTCAACTCCGTCGTAATATTTTATGTATACTAATAATATCTTGAAATAATACGAAGTAAATATATATATATATGTAAATCGATTGAGAGAGTTTAGAAAAAAATATTTTCAAGTTTCTATGAAATAATGAAACCTATTGAATTCTATTTATAATAGATTTTTGAATTATTAAAGTGAATTATTAAAGTATGAATTATTAAAGTGAATTATTGAAGTATGAATTATTAAAGTATGAATTATTAAAGTGAATTATTAAAGTATGAATTATTAAAGTAAATTATTAAAGTATGAATTATTAAAGTGAATTATTAAAGTTAAAGTAAAGTAAAAATAAAGTAAAGGTAAAGTTTAAGTATAGTAAAAGTATAAAACTATGTACGTATAATACGCGTATAAATATATATAATATTAATTTAAATCGTTATATATATTTAATAAAATAAAATATAAATATCGTTATCTTTATGATACTAGTTAAGTAATGAGTTATCAAAAGTGGTTCTAGATATTTATAAAAGTTATATACATTTTAATAATAAAGTTCTTTTTAAACTAAAAACGTTTTTGTACGTTTGAAAATAAATCAAATAAATATGATAATTTTATTTTCCAAAACTAAATATATTTAAGAATCATTTTGTTAAAAGGTTAAAATAATGGAAATCGTTATATCATAAAACGTTTTAGAAAAGTAGAATCATATATATTCATAATAGGTTTCAAGTTTTTAAATTCGGTCTGTTGGTGAAGCATGGGATAAAGTCCAAAGGTTAAATAAACGTATGAAAAATGTCGAGTTACTTAACTTGTCGATATCCAACATCTAAGTTATTTACACTCCACGTTCTTACTTATAAATCACTTTACCATTTTCCGAATGTTGTCAAAAAGAATAGATTTCTTAAATCACAGTGGACCTCATAACATAGACCCGTAATCATATCACAATGTATCTGATAAATCAATCATTTGATATTATCTTCTAATTCCATCGATAAACATATTGAAACAAATGCGTTCATGTAAAGTAATATACGTTTAATACTTTATTAATATTCTCAAGTTATAATATATATATATATATATATATATATATATATATATATATATATATATATATATATATATATATATATATATATATATATATACATATATATACATATCTATTTATATATAACGGTTCATGAATCGTCGGAATTTGGTCGAGGTTCTAATGAATGTATGAACACAGTTTAAAATTCTTGAGATTTAACTTAACAAATATTTCTTATCGTGTCGGAAATATATAAAGATTAAAGTTTAAATTTGGTTGGAAATTTCCGGGTTGTCACATTGTTACCGGGTGCCTACAACTTATAGAATACTTTTATACATTTGCGAGTGTACATATATTTATAAACGGAAATCTTGTGGTCTATTAATATATTGAAATGATTGTTATGATAAACCTATGAACTCACCAACCTTTTGGTTGACACTTTAAAGCATGTTTATTCTCAGGTAGTAAAGAAATCTTCCGCTGTGTATTAGCTCATTTTAAGGATATTACTTGGAGTCATTCATGGCATATTTTGAAAGACGTTGCATTCGAGTTATTGAGTTCATCAAGATTATTATTAAGCCAATTATAGTTGGATGTATTATGAAATGGTGTGCATGCCGTCAACTTTCGTTATAAAGAAAGTTTGTCTTTTAAAAACGAATGCATTGTTTGTAAAATGTATCATATAGAGGTCAAATACCTCGCGATGTAATCAACTATTGTGAATCGTTTATAATGTATATGAACGGGTCCTTTCACCTAACCCCAAGTAAAATATAAAAAGTTTTAAAATTTAACAAATATCTTCTAAATACATTTTTAATAAGCTTATAATTTATAAAAACTCATTTTTGAATCACCGTTTATTTTAAAATCGCATAAGTTTAATTTTAACTTACTTATTATCTATCGAATAACAATTGAGCGTTATTGTTGCTTACAAAATAAATTCAAAACTATATATATATTCATTATACATGAATTACATATATAGTTATATTTTAAATATTAGTTGTTAAATATTATTTTATTTTACATTAATAATTCTAACAATTATGTCATATATTATTTTAATTCATATTTTAAATTTATTTATTTTAAATATATACGTATCTATTTACAAATAGTGGTTCGTGAATCGTTCGGGTGTAGTCAAAGGTCAAATGATATAATGAATATAGTTTACAACTTTGTTACTCAACATTACTAGCTTTGCTTATCGTGTCGGAATTCTATAGAGATTAAGTTTAAATTTAATCGGAAATTTCCGGGTCGTCACAGTACCTACCCGTTAAAGAAATTTCGTCCCGAAATTTGAGTGAGGTGGTCATGGTTAACAATAAAAATGTTTTCATGACTAATATGAGTTGATAATTAGAGGCTTATCATCATTGAATAATAATGATAAAATAATTCGATTATTCGAAGGGTACGAATGAAGCTATCACCAAAGAGTGAAATAGAAAAGTAAAGATTCATCTTAACTTTTGACAGAGTCAGGGTTGAATTTCGGAATTCAAGGGATTTAAATAAAATCTTCGAAATCTAAAAGATTTGATTCTTCGGGATTTATGGAAATTAAGATCTCTATAATTAAATACGGTGATCTGCCTTCATTACTCTGTCTGATATTTCCATTATATATTTACCTTTTCCGTTCCATTTGTTTCCATCACTTCTATACTCAATTCCCAAATTCAAAAGATTTATGAAAATGCTTAACCCTGTTTTGATCCTTGTTCTTATTCTAACTATCGCAATGATCGTTCTTCTTTTCCAACTCCCACCTGAAGAATCTGTTTATTTCTATTATGCTCTAGGGATTATTGTATTCATAATCCTCCCGTGTCTTTATATTACTATACGCACTGATATCCACAGTTTGTAATTTCGGTGTTGTTGTTGGGCTTTATATTTTCCCTTATATATCGGAGCTTCATGTTCTTATTTTCTCTTCCCGATTTTAAATCAAGCGAATAATGGTCTAGAATTCGTAGGTATAGAATTTCGAATGAATTTAATGTTCTAAACAAGAAAGAACGTAATAGCACGATTTGATTTGTCAAATTACCAGAATCACTGAGAATAGAACTATCAAGAATATATTTTCTTGATATGTTCAGAAATTAAGCAGAATGAAAGAGTTATGTAACATGACACATGATGATGTTATAGTCTGTGAATCATCACGTTCCATTAGAAACTCAGCATGACTTACTATAATATAATCACGTTGATCAAGTGTCATTATATTATACTAATTTATGCATCAGTTCCCAACATTACTTCAATAACATTCATATTCTAAACTTGAAAGTTTACAGAATATAGAAACTAACAGTTTCTATGTGATGTAATACTGATTGCACCAAGAGATTAATGATTTCAGATAAGAATAGTTATGAAAATATCTTCAGAAATATGGAGGATATTTATAATAAAAGATACGATAATATCTTTGAATATCTAAGATTAAAGGATGATGGAGACTTTTGTCCGCAAGGGTTTAGAGTAATGAGCAAGATATTCGTTAAAGACTTCAGCAGGCATTGAATCTTTTGGATTCTTTGAAGTCAAACTTATTCTTTGTGATTTGTCCACGGTTTCTTTCATAGTTTCGCATAATCCACCTTTCGGTACTAAATTTTTCTATTAAATGTTTCCAATATAATGATACACGAGAAGCACGAAGAGGTATATAATTTTAGACGAGAATATTTATGAAAATATCGTCAGAAATATCGAAGATATTGATGATGATATTTTGGAATTTCTAAGTTTGATGGTTGATGGAGAAAAATTTTCCGCAAGATTTTAACATGACTTTGGAGCAAGATATTCTCTAAAGATTTCAATGGATTCAGAATTATCTGGATTCTTTGAATACAGGGTATGGTCCTTGTATTTGTCCTTGGTCTTCTTCGTGGTTAGCTCAATCCATTTTCCAGTTCCAATTTTTCTGAGCTTTTCCAACATACTATTCCTTATCATCAAACTTTCAATGATTAAGGTCGTTTTATGGTTGTCTATGGTTTCTGCTGCTTCATTAAGCTTTTTCAACATTCAGAGTATTGATTTGTGACTGAGTGTTTTTCAGAATTTCAGAATAATAGATCATCATTCTAAGAGATAAATGTCATACATATAATTGTGATGTAGATATGTTGTGAGCTTTCAAAGTACTGATTGCTGATTCTCGGTAACTGTTATGGCAGTTCTCGTTACCAGATGCGGATGAGTATATGATTGTTGAAACAGATTCGAAGAACGTACAATGTAACTTATTAATGTGAAATTTAAATATTCCTCGGGTATTACATACCCGTTAAAATATTTTCACCGTTAACAGTTTGTACAAGAGAATTTTTAATTATGAAAACATATATACATATATATTTTCTTCAGATGTATTCATGGATTTAATGAGTTAATATGATATTAAACTCATTTGCTTTTCGGTTGAGACTAGAATAAATAATCTTTAAAACTTTAGAGATTACATATTTGTCATGTCCAACGAAGATAAACGAGGTAGAACGATACGTAGAACGAAGATCATACTCAAAGTACAGATGATGATATTAAAGCATGGATTGTTGGTGGTACTGGTGCTGTTATTGATGGTACCGTTGGTGCCGGTGATATTGCTGAAGCTGGTACATTTTGCACCATATTCTCCGAATTGATTATTCGAGCACGAAGTTCGTTGACTTATTACTCCAGGATAATTGTCGGTCGAAACGAGCAGATGAATAAGGTTCAGAATTGTGGATAGAATATAATCTTGTCGAGTTACCCTGAAAATGAGACTGAAAATGGTGTCTCGAACAGGTTCGTCGGTAAACATTTCAGGTTTATTGTCAAGAGGTGAATTTGGTTGGTGGAAGGGATCGTCTTCTGCGCGTTTCCATTGATTAAGTCGACTACGAACCCATCAGATGAATTGATAATGGCTGATTGATTGATTCATGCCAATGACGCTGTTTTCGGAGCTTAGGTGAACATCTATGTCGGAATAGCCGTCGGAATAACTATCGGAATAGCTATCGGAATCTGAGGGACTCGAACTGGTTGCAGGATTCATTTCGTACGATCAGATGAAGGATTTTCGATAAGAAATAGATTATAGGATGTAGATTAGTACTCTGCAATACATAATTTACATATGCATATATAATACTAAAATCCCATAAGTTACGGAGGAATCTACGGAAGTTGTCAGGCAAAGTTACAGTAACATATACACTAAGATATAAAGTAGCAGATACACTAAGATATGAATTTTTCTATACACTATTCATGCAGTCAATGCAGTAAAACGTGTCTAGACTAAGAATGATAAGAAAGTAATTTCCTAAGGATGATAAGCAGATGATTTCCGACAAAAATGATAAGCAAAACTTTTAACATGCAGACACGGTCGAAGTCCAGACTCACTATTGCATCCTAACGACTTATCAGTTAGACACACTAATGTAGACCTGGTTCGCTAAGACCATCGCTCTGATACCAACTGAAAGGACCTGTCCTAATCCATCCGGACGAAGTCCATATCGATTATAAACGATTCACAACAGTTGATTACATCGCGAGTTACTTGACCTCTATATGATACATTTTACAAACATTGCATTCGTTTTGAAAAGACAATCTTTCATTACGTCTAAAGTTGACGACATGCATACCATTTCATAACATATCTTACTATAATTGATTCAATAATAATCTTGATGAACTCAACGACTCGAATGCAATGTATTTTGAAATATGTCATGAATGACTCCAAGTAATATCCCTAAAATGAGCAAATGTACAGCGAAAGATTTCTTTCGTACCTGAGAATAAACATGCTTTCAAGTGTCAACCAAAAGATTGGTGAGTTCATTAGTTTAACATAAATAATCATTTCATAATTTTAATAGACCACAAGATTTCAATTTCTCATAAATATGCGTCCCATGCATAGAGACAAAAATATCATTCATATGGATTGAACACCTGGTAACCGACATTCACAATATACATATAAGAATATCCCCATCATTTCGGGATCCTCCTTCGGACATGATATAAATTTCAAAGTACTAAAGCATCCGGTACTTTGGATGGGGCTTGTTGTGATGACCCGGGAATTTCCGACCAAATTTAAACTTTAATCCTTATATGTTTCCGACACGATAAGCAAAGTATGTAATGTTGAGTCATAAAATTTTGAAAACTGTTTAGATGAATTCATTTGACCTTTGACTATTCCCGACGATTCACGAACCATGGTTGAAAATAAAGACGTATATATATATAACTTTGAAGATAAGTATATATAAAATACAAATTTAATCCCTAGAATTAAAAATGTAAAATAAGATACAGAATAGTTAAACTGCTAAAAGAATAAATATTTGTATATATATTAAAATGTATAGGTATTAGATAAGCAAATACATAGTATATATTATATAACTATCATGTATTACATAAATAATAAGATGTAATATTAACAAAGTGAATTTGATTACAAATCAAAATTTAATTGTTGAAATAATATAATTATTATTTTCATACGAATATCAATATTTTGTGTTATTACTTGTTATAGTAGTAAACATTAAAAGTCTAATAAATTTAAGGCTAGGATTCTTAAAAGAAAGGTTTTATTCGTATAAGAATGATTAAAATTGTAATTTAAATGTAATTCAAATATTATTAGTTATTATATTACTACTTTAATAATTGTCTTTAACATTAAAAATCACTGTGATAATTATAAGTTATCATTATTATTATAGAAATTCATCAATTACAATACTATTATCATTTTTGATTAATATCATTATTATTATTAGTATTATTATTATTAACATACTTATTTATTCATTTATACCAAATATATTATGAAATTAAGTATATATATAAATATTTACATATAAATTCAGTTACATATTTATATATATAAAATAGATATGCAGATAAACATATATACTACAATTATTATTATTAATAAATTTAATTGTTATTAATAATAAGTTATACAGAATCCAGATGTATATATATATTACTCTTTTTGTTCCAATTGCCATCAACGATTTATTTTATATTTTTCTGACCTGCTAAATGGATCTGTCCACTTCAATCAGCATTCCATATCCAAAATCTGTTACATGTCGATATCTAACATGGTACAAAATCTATTTTTAATTCATTATCTGTTTTATTTTTTTTCTTTTCTTTTTTTTTCTTTTCTTCTTATGCTATTTCTGATTTGATTCCTGTCGACAGCCTTTAGCCATAAAACAAAGAAATGTTGTTTGTATTCTCATAATCATACTAACTACTTCCATCACTATCAATTACAGCTAATCACACTTGAAGAGTTTAACCAGAAAAACCCAAGGAAAACCCGTCAGTTCCCTGTTTTAACTCAATTACTCAAAAGTCAGTAAACGAATTGAATAAAAGAAATCTATTAATGTAGTTTCATTTTAAATCTTTCATTCAAGCTATCTGGAAGGTTTCGTGATCCAATTTCTCCTATTGATGTCAAATTTTGAGAGTCAAGGTTTCGGTTTCAAAGGTCAAACGAAGTGTTCATCCTAAAATTTGGATTCATTTCAGTGTTTTCCGTCAAATTGACTTTCCAGAAAGTTTCTAAAGGTGAAATGGAATCACTTTCATGTTTTAATCATTAGCTAAAACGTCTTATAATTGGAGTTTGATTTTCGAGTTCTTAAACGAAGGAGTTAGGTTACAGAAATTTTATTTTGAGTATTTGATTTTGTTTTAATTAGTTTAAATGATTACTAAAGGATTCTGTATCACTTATCAGTCCTAAAACAAATTTTAAATCAAAATTATGATTTCTGTAAGTTTGATGCAGTAACGTGGTTGAAGGAGATGGGATTTAAGCAGTTTAATTACGGTTTATATGAATTAAAAGGGGTAATAAATCAGAGAAAAGGCAACAGCCTAGACGGTTTAGGGAGGTGACGAATATCTGAGAGGTCGAGGGTTCGAGTCACTAATGGAGCATTTTTTTTATAGCCTTTTTCATTGAAGGTAATTTTTATCTATTTATTATCTTTTCCTTTATTATTATTATTATTATTATTATTATTATTATTATTATTATTATTATTATTATTATTATTATTATTATTATTATTGTTATTATTATTATTATTATTATTGTTATTAGTATTATTATTATTATTGATTGAAATTATTATTATGTCTTAGTAGTATTAATATCATAGTTATTACTATGATTATGAATATTATTAATATTATTAAAATTTCTATAAAAATCATAAAATTTATTATTTGTTCATTATAAACTAATACTTGTATCATTTTATAAGTTATAATATTATTATTAGTATCATTACTAGTACTATAAGTATTATTAGTATTATAATTATCATTTAAAAGTATTATGTACATTATAATGATTATTAGTATTATGTAATTCCTAAAATCATTAACATAACTAACAATAACAGTAAAATGAATATTTTCTTTTATATATATTATTAATATCATTAATTTTATTACTAATAGAATTATTATCATTATTACTAATGTTAAGTATTATCCTCATCATATTTATCATTACAAGTGTTAAATTGGGTATTACTATAATAACTATCTTAATAAACAAATGATACATATATAAAGATATATTTAGTACTCATAACATAACAAAATTAATATTTTATATACAGAATGAATATATGAGATGTATAAATATGTTATTAATATAAAAATGATACAATTAGTAAATTATATATATATATATATATAAACTTATCCGATTACGATATGTATATTAATAAATATACAAATGATATAGGTTCGTGAATCCGAGGCCAACCTTGCATTGTTTAGTCGTTCAATGTCGTTATATGTATTTTTACTACAAAATACAATACGGTGAGTTCATTTACTCCCTTTTACTCTTTACGTTTTTGGGCTGAGAATACATGCAAATGCTTTATTAACTGTTTTACAATATTTATATGTGTGAGTTTCATTTGCCCTTTTTACTCTTTACATTTTTGAGCTGAGAATACATGCAAATGCTTTATTAATTGTTTTACAAAATTTATATGTGTGAGTTTCATTATTCCCTTTTTATATATATATTTTTGGGCTGAGAATACATGCAATGTTTTAATAACTATTTTACAATATTTATATGTGTGAGTTTCATTTGCTCTCTTTTTTACTCATTACATTTTTGGGCTGAGAATACATGCAAATGCTTTATTAACTGTTTTACAATATTTATATGTGTGAGTTTCATTACTCCCTTTTTAAATGCTTTTACACTATATATTTTTGGGACTGAGAATACATGCGCTGCTTTTATAAATGTTTTACGAAATAGACACAAGTAATTGAAACTACATTATATGGTTGAATTATTGAAATCGAATATGCCCCTTTTTTATTAGGTCTGGTAATCTAAGAATTAGGGAAAAGACACCCTAATTGACGCGAATCCTAAAGATAGATCTATTGGGCCCAACAAGCCCCATCCAAAGTATCGGATGCTTTAGTACTTCGAAATTTATATCATGTCCGAAGGAGGATCCCGGAATGATGGG
Source organism: Rutidosis leptorrhynchoides (assembly GCF_046630445.1). Lineage (NCBI taxonomy): Eukaryota > Viridiplantae > Streptophyta > Magnoliopsida > Asterales > Asteraceae > Rutidosis > Rutidosis leptorrhynchoides. The sequence continues at coordinate 211,456,425 of NC_092340.1, forward strand.
GATATTCTTATATGTATATTGTGAATGTCGGTTACCAGGTGTTCAATCCATATGAATGATATTTTGTCTCTATGCATGGGACGTATGTTTATGAGAAATGGAAATATGAAATCTTGTGGTCTATTAAAAATTATGAAATGATTATTTATGTTAAACTAATGAACTCACCAACCTTTTGGTTGACACTTTAAAGCATGTTTATTCTCAGGTATGAAAGAAATCTTCCGCTGTGCATTTGCTCATTTTAGGGATATTATTTGGAGTCATTCATGACATATTTCAAAAGACATTGCATTCGAGTCGTTGAGTTCATCAAGATTATATTTAAGTCAATTATATTTGGATATATTATGAAATGCTGTATATGTCTGTCAACTGTCAATGTAACGAAAGTTTGTCTTTTAAAAACGAATGCAATGTTTGTAAAATGTATCATATAGAGGTCAAGTACCTCGCAATGTAATCAACTGTTGTGAATCGTTTATAATCGATATGGACTTCGTCTGGATGGATTAGGACGGGTCATTTCACTTGTTGGGCCCGATAGATCTATCTTTAGAGTTCGCGTCAATTAGGGTGTCTGTTCCCTAATTCTTAGATTACCAGACTTAATAAAAAGGGGCATATTCGATTTCGATAATTCAACCATAGAATGTAGTTTCACATACTTGTGTCTATTTCGTAAAACATTTATAAAAGCATTTCATGTATTCGCAGTTCAAAATGTATATCAAAAGCATTTAATAAAGCAGTTGTAAAAGTAGCGCATGTATTCTCAGTCCCAAAAATGTAAAGAGTAAAAGGGAATCAAATGAACTCACGCATGTAAATATTGTAAAATAGTTAATAAAGCATTTGCATGTATTCTCAGCCCAAAAATGTAATGAGTAAAAAGGGAGCGAATGAACTCACCTAATGTATTTTGTAGTAAAAATACATATGACAAAATTGAACAATGCAGGGTTGGCCTCGGATTCACGAACCTATATCATTTGTGGATATATTAATACACGTAATCGTAATCGATCAATTAAATATATATATATATATATATATATATATATTTGTTATTAATTATACTTGTTATACTATATGTTATTTAGATAAATTTAATATATTTAGTTTATATGTTTTATATAACCATTACCTATCATTAATAATAAAAACTATATATTAAGGTTTAATATATATTTATATATTAATTGATATAGCTTAGCTAATATCTTTTTAGTAATAAAAGTATAACGTAATGTAGTTTTATATCAAAGTATCTTTTTATGATAATATTGATAGTTTTAGTGATAACAAAATAATAATTTATAAAAATGATAATAGTGATAATAAGTTTAGTAATAATGATAGTAAAGATATTACTTTTAATGATTCTATTAGTTTTAACAAAAATGACAGGTTTGAAAGTAATGTTACTTTTAGTAATAATGATATTGCTAATAATACTAATACTGATAATAATAATAATTGTAATAATTTTACTACTGATGATATTAGTGATAATGATAATACTAATAATAGTAATAATAATAATTGATATTCATACTACTTAATAATAATAATACTAATAATAATAATATTATTACTTATTAATAATACTAATACTCATATTAACAATATTACTAATATTACCCATAATGATAATACTTTTAATACTAATTACAACAATAATATTAATCAGAACAATGATAATAATATTAATAATAAAAATAATAATAATAATAATAAAAATAATAATAATAATAACTTGATAAATGAACTACCTTCAAGACTCCAAAAAGATTAATAAACTGTCCAAGCCGGGACTCGAACCCGCGACCTCTCGTTTCCCCCACTAACACCTTAACCATCCATCTATCTGGTATCTTTCTATTTAAACACCGGATATAAACCATATAACCCTAATCACGTAATCTAATTAAATTTGAATTATGGTCCAATTTAGAAAAACTGAATTGTGGCTCATCCCTTTTACTTGGATCACGGCCCAATCACCTATACACAGCCCAATAACCTGTTAAAATATTGCTCGATGTAATTTGTCTGGTAACATGGTAACAGGAACATAAATATGTCTTCCTCATCATTGCATCGTTTAACCTTCATCATCATCCAGATCATCATAACCCTCATAATCTTCACTTCATCATCGTGATATGATCATAACATCACCATAATCATAATCACACCCGTATCATTATCATACATAATCATCATCGAAAACAGCATGTATCATCATCATCCTGTATACCCGTAATCATTATCTTACGCGGATCACGTATAAGTTCAAGCAAAATGCTTAATCTAGTGATTAAAATACGCGGAACGTATAATTAGGTACATGAAACGCGTAATATTTTGGCCATCATTTACTGTAGCATCATCATCTTCGTGGTTTTCATCGTGATTGTTCCGGTTGAAGATGGTGTTCCTCTGGTTTCTGCAACAGTAAACAGCATCATAACGTGATGGTCTTCGATGGAGGTGGTAGTTTTAGTTATCGCAAAGAAGAATTGTAGAGAGACAGAGAGAGTGACGGTTTAGTTCAACGGAGGTGGTGTTGTGTTTATCGAATAATAAAATAGCAGCGGACAGTAAATGGGTTCTCATGGTTTTCAAGTGGTTGATTACAGTGGTGGCGATCCTTGGGTGGTTGTTGAGGTGGTGAAGTAATGGAGGCGACGGGTTGTAGAAGAAGGAGAAGAAGAGGGAGAGTGGTCGTGAGAGATAAAAGTGACCGGAAGTCTTACAGTAGATGGCAGTCGGTGGCCTGAGGTGGTTAAATAGCCACATATAAATAGGAATACGAACAGTAACAACTGATCTCGGTTTTGGAGCAGATTACAGTCACGAAGATTAAGCAGGTGGGTGTTTGGGTTTGAGTTACCCATACAGGAAATAGAATAGAAAATCATGGCGGTCGAGTGGTTGTGGTCACGAAGGGAGAAGGAAAGAAGAAGGGGGAAGAAGTTGGCTAAGTGTTGGTCGATGAATGCATTTATTAATTTAACACAGTGTTGTTTGATGATTGCTATTAGGAAAGTGATGGGAAAGAAAAAAAACACCATTCATAGATTATATGCATATGATATCTATAATTGCATAAAGATAGAATATTAATAATAATAAAATAATATTAGTAATTAAAACATGTTAATGAAATAGATTATAAAAGTATTAGCCATCTTGTTTTCTTGTATATTAGTCAGAAAGAGAAAAGCAAGTGGGCTCTAATTTGTGTGGTGATTTAGTGGTTAATCTATGGTGGTTTAAAGGGTGATAGTAATGGGTTTGTTGATTGATCGAGCAAGTAGTCCAAATATTTCTAATTCATGTAAGTGCATATGTATTATATATTATATCTAGTAGTCTAATAAAGTAACAATAATAAAATAATAAATATACAGTAGAGCACCCATATATATTAGCTTCTTATTACCGACATCAAATATTAGGAGTATTATTTCGTGCCCCATTGTTAATTAATGGCGAATAAAAGTCTTCGGAAAAAATCCCAAATTTTTAAATTAACTATATTTATTTATTTCAGTCATTATGATATAAAATTCGGTCATTAACTACTAAATAAAATTTACATTAATTATTCACTCCTAACCCCAAGTAAAATATAAAAAGTTTTAAAATTTAACAAATATCTTCTAAATACATTTTTAATAAGCTTATAATTTATAAAAACTCATTTTTGAATCACCGTTTCTTTTAAAATCGCAAAAGTTTAATTTTAACTTACTTATTATCTATCGAATAACAATTGAGCGTTATTGTTGCTTACAAAATAAATTCAAAACTATATATATATTCATTATACATGAATTACATATATAGTTATATTTTAAATATTAGTTGTTAAATATTATTTTATTTTACATTAATAATTCTAACTATTATGTCATATATTATTTTAATTCATATTTTAAATTTATATATTTTAAATATATACGTATCTATTTACAAATAGTGGTTCGTGAATCGTTCGGGTGTAGTCAAAGGTCAAATGATATAATGAATATAGTTTACAACTTTGTTACTCAACATTACTAGCTTTGCTTATCGTGTCGGAATTCTATAGAGATTAAGTTTAAATTTGATCGGAAATTTCCGGGTCGTCACACGGAGATTATACAAGAAACTACCGAGAAGATCATCCAAATTCAACAACGGTTGAAAACCGCCCAAAGTCGACAAAAGAGCTACGCTGACATTAAAAGAAAAGATATAGAATTTGAAATTGGAGAGATGGCCATGCTTAAAGTTGCACCTTGGAAAGGCGTTGTTCGATTTGGTAAACGAGGGAAATTAAATCCAAGGTATATTGGACCATTCAAGATTATTGATCGTGTCGGACCAGTAGCTTACCGACTTGAGTTACCTCAACAACTCGCGGCTGTACATAAAACTTTCCACGTCTCGAATTTGAAGAAATGTTTTGCTAAAGAAGATCTCACTATTCTGTTAGATGAAATCCAAATCAACGAAAAACTTCAATTCATCGAAGAACCCGTCGAAATAATGGATCGTGAGGTTAAAAGACTTAAGCAAAACAAGATACCAATTGTTAAGGTTCGATGGAATGCTCGTAGAGGACCCGAGTTCACCTGGGAGCGTGAAGATCAGATGAAGAAGAAATACCCGCATCTATTTCCAGAAGATTCGTCAACACCTTCAACAGCTTAAAATTTCGGGACGAAATTTATTTAACGGGTAGGTACTATAGTGACCCGAACTTTTCCATGTTTATATATATTAATTTAGATTGATATTTACATGATTAAATGTTTTCAACATATTAAGCAATCAAACTTGTTAAGACTTGATTAATTGAAATATGTTTCATATAGACAATTGACCACCCAAGTTGACCGGTGATTCACGAACGTTAAAACTTGTAAAAACTATATGATGACATATATATGGATATATATATAGTTAACATGATACTATGATAAGTAAACATATCATTAAGTATATTAACAATGAACTACATATGTAAAAACAAGACTACTAACTTAATAATTTTTAAACGAGACATATATGTAACGATTATCGTTGTAAAGACATTTAATGTATATATATCATATTAAGAGATATTCATACATGATAATATCATGATAATATAATAAATTAAAATCTCATTTGATATTATAAACATTGGGTTAACAACATTTAACAAGATCGTTAACCTAAAGGTTTCAAAACAACACTTACATGTAACGACTAACGATGACTTAACGACTCAGTTAAAATGTATATACATGTAGTGTTTTAATATGTATTTATACACTTTTGAAAGACTTCAATACACTTATCAAAATACTTCTACTTAACAAAAATGCTTACAATTACATCCTCGTTCAGTTTCATCAACAATTCTACTCGTATGCACCCGTATTCGTACTCGTACAATACACAGCTTTTAGATGTATGTACTATTGGTATATACACTCTAATGATCAGATCTTAGCAGCCCATGTGAGTCACCTAACACATGTGGGAACCATCATTTGGTAACTAGCATGAAATATCTCATAAAATTACAAAAATATGAGTAATCATTCATGACTTATTTACATGAAAACAAAATTACATATCCTTTATATCTAATCCATACACCAACAACCAAAAACACCTACAAACACTTTCATTCTTCAATTTTCTTCATCTAATTGATCTCTCTCAAGTTCTATCTTCAAGTTCTAAGTGTTCTTCATAAATTCTACAAGTTCTAGTTACATAAAATCAAGAATACTTTCAAGTTTGCTAGCTCACTTCCAATCTTGTAAGGTGATCATCCAACCTCAAGAAATCTTTGTTTCTTACAGTAGGTTATCATTCTAATACAAGGTAATAATCATATTCAAACTTTAGTTCAATTTCTATAACAATAACAATCTTATTTCAAGTGATGATCTTACTTGAACTTGTTTTCGTGTCATGATTCTGCTTCAAGAACTTCGAGCCATCCAAGGATCCGTTGAAGCTATATCCATTTTTCTCTTTTCCAGTAGGTTTATCCAAGGAACTTAAGGTAGTAATGATGTTCATAACATCATTCGATTCATACATATAAAGCTATCTTATTCGAAGGTTTAAACTTGTTATCACTAGAACATAGTTTAGTTAATTCTAAACTTGTTCGCAAACAAAAGTTAATCCTTCTAACTTGACTTTTAAAATCAACTAAACACATGTTCTATATCTATATGATATGCTAACTTAATGATTTAAAACCTGGAAACACGAAAAACACCGTAAAACCGGATTTACGCCGTCGTAGTAACACCGAGGGTTGTTTTGGGTTAGTTAATTAAAAACTATGATAAACTTTGATTTAAAAGTTATTATTCTGAGAAAATGATTTTTATTATGAACATGAAACTATATCCAAAAATTATGGTTAAACTCAAAGTGGAAGTATGTTTTCTAAAATGGTCATCTAGACGTCGTTCTTTCGACTGAAATGACTACCTTTACAAAAACGACTTGTAACTTATTTTTCCGACAATAAACCTATACTTTTTCTATTTAGATTCATAAAATATAGTTCAATATGAAACCATAGCAATTTGATTCACTCAAAACGGATTTAAAATGAAGAAGTTATGGGTAAAACAAGATTGGATAATTTTTCTCATTTTAGCTACGTGAAAATTGGTAACAAATCTATTCCAACCATAACTTAATCAACTTGTATTGTATATTATGTAATCTTGAGATACCATAGACACGTATACAATGTTTCGACCTATCATGTCGACACATCTATATATATTTCGGAACAACCATAGACACTCTATATGTGAATGTTGGAGTTAGCTATACAGGGTTGAGGTTGATTCCAAAATATATATAGTTTGAGTTGTGATCAATACTGAGAAGCGTATACACTGGGTCGTGGATTGATTCAAGATAATATTTATCGATTTATTTCTGTACATCTAACTGTGGACAACTAGTTGTAGGTTACTAACGAGGACAGCTGACTTAATAAACTTAAAACATCAAAATATATTAAAAGTGTTGTAAATATATTTTGAACATACTTTGATATATATGTATATATTGTTATAGGTTCGTGAATCAACCAGTGGCCAAGTCTTACTTCCCGACGAAGTAAAAATCTGTGAAAGTGAGTTTATTTGCCTTTTTACCCTTTATATTTTTGGGCTGAGAATACATGCGCAATTTTTATAAATGTTTTACGAAATAGACACAAGTAATCGAAACTACATTATATGGTTGAATAATCGAAGCCGAATATGCCCCTTTTTGCTTGGTAGCCTAAGAATTAGGGAACATCACTAATTTTGAGAATTAGTGCACGCCTAATTGACGCGAATCCTAAAGATAGATCTATTGGGCCTAACAAACCCCATCCAAAGTACCGGATGCTTTAGTACTTCGAAATTTATATCATATCCGAAGGGTGTCCCGGAATGATGGGGATATTCTTATATATGAATCTTGTTAATGTCGGTTACCAGGTGTTCACCATATGAATGATTTTTATCTCTATGTATGGGATGTGTATTAAAATATGAAATCTTGTGGTCTATTATTATGATTTGATATATATTGGTTAAACCTATAACTCACCAACATTTTTGTTGATGTTTTAAGCATGTTTATTCTCAGGTGATTATTAAGAGCTTCCGCTGTCGCATACTTAAATAAGAACGAGATTTGGAGTCCATGCTTGTTTGATATTGTGTAAAAACTGCATTCAAGAAACTTATTTTGTTGTAACATATTTGTATTGTAAACCATTATGTAATGGTCGTGTGTAAACAGGATATTTTAGATTATCATTATTTGATAATCTACGTAAAGCTTTTTAAACCTTTATTGATGAAATAAAGGTTATGGTTTGTTTTAAAATGAATGCAGTCTTTGAAAAACGTCTCATATAGAGGTCAAAACCTCGCAACGAAATCAATTAATATGGAACGTTTTTAATCAATAAGAACGGGACATTTCACTATCATCGACCACTCTTTAACCTTCTTTCTCCTCTTCCTTTCCAAACTAATGTTTCCATTTCAAACCGCCACCTTCATCACCACCTTTGTCTCCCTCTTGTGCTAGTCGACTACCATCACAACCAAAAAAACCATCGAGTATGGGATCATGTTTCCTGTTGAAAACCGTTGCCTGCACCACATATGAAACTCAATTTTTTTTTCTTTTCTTGATCACTCCTGCTCCGGCTACCTACTGCTGCTCGATGTATTCTATTCCTATTTAACTCACTAACATAAGCCCACTTCTTATTACTAGGACGATGAAAGTGGTAATAAACTGTAAATGATGGTATAATATTATTTAAACTATTATTTGTTGCTACAACTTGCATCCCCCTGTCGTTTTCTTTTTACCGAATCCCATTACTTTCCATTGCTTTTTGAATTGGTTTATAGTTGAGCCATATTTCTGTTTTTATACTTGAACCGAGTATATATATATATATTTTTTTTTGTTGTGGGCCGTATTAATTTTGTGAACAACCTGTTGGACGGTTATGATTCTGATTTTAGGCCATAGATTTGGTTATGATGATGAAGTAACATTTAGAAGATGGGTGTTAATTATTGCTGCTACACGCTGAAATGTCCCGTTCTTATTGATTAAAAACGTTCCATATTAATTGATTTCGTTGCGAGGTTTTGACCTCTATATGAGACATTTTTCAAAGACTGCATTCATTTTAAAACAAACCATAACCTTTATTTCATCAATAAAGGTTTAAAAAGCTTTACGTAGATTATCAAATAATGATAATCTAAAATATCCTGTTTACACATGACCATTACATAATGGTTTACAATACAAATATGTTACAACAAAATAAGTTTCTTGAATGCAGTTTTTACACAATATCATACAAACATGGACTCCAAATCTCGTCCTTATTTAAGTATGCAACAGCGGAAGCTCTTAGTAATCACCTGAGAATAAACATGCTTAAAACGTCAACAAAAATGTTGGTGAGTTATAGGTTTAACCTATATATATCAAATCATAATAATAGACCACAAGATTTCATATTTCAATACACATCCCATACATAGAGATAAAAGTCATTCATATGGTGAACACCTGGTAACCGACATTAACAAGATGCATATATAAGAATATCCCCATCATTCCGGGACACCCTTCGGATATGATATAAATTTCGAAGTACTAAAGCATCCGGTACTTTGGATGGGGTTTGTTAGGCCCAATAGATCTATCTTTAGGATTCGCGTCAATTAGGGTGTCTGTTCCCTAATTCTTAGATTACCAGACTTAATAAAAAGGGGCATATTCGATTTCGATAATTCAACCATAGAATGTAGTTTCACGTACTTGTGTCTATTTTGTAAATCATTTATAAAACCTGCATGTATTCTCATCCCAAAAATATTAGATTTTAAAAGTGGGACTATAACTCACTTTCACAGATTTTTACTTCGTCGGGAAGTAAGACTTGGCCACTGGTTGATTCACGAACCTATAACAATATATACATATATATCAAAGTATGTTCAAAATATATTTACAACACTTTTAATATATTTTGATGTTTTAAGTTTATTAAGTCAGCTGTCCTCGTTAGTAACCTACAACTAGTTGTCCACAGTTAGATGTACAGAAATAAATCGATAAATATTATCTTGAATCAATCCACGACCCAGTGTATACGTATCTCAGTATTGATCACAACTCAAACTATATATATTTTGGAATCAACCTCAACCCTGTATAGCTAACTCCAACATTCACATATAGAGTGTCTATGGTTGTTCCGAAATATATATAGATGTGTCGACATGATAGGTCGAAACATTGTATACGTGTCTATGGTATCTCAAGATTACATAATATACAATACAAGTTGATTAAGTTATGGTTGGAATAGATTTGTTACCAATTTTCACGTAGCTAAAATGAGAAAAATTATCCAATCTTGTTTTACCCATAACTTCTTCATTTTAAATCCGTTTTGAGTGAATCAAGTTGCTATGGTTTCATATTGAACTCTATTTTATGAATCTAAACAGAAAAGTATAGGTTTATAGTCGGAAAAATAAGTTACAAGTCGTTTTTGTAAAGGTAGTCATTTCAGTCGAAAGAACGACGTCTAGATGACCATTTTAGAAAACATACTTCCACTTTGAGTTTAACCATAATTTTTGGATATAGTTTCATGTTCATTATAAAAATCATTTTCTCAGAATAACAACTTTTAAATCAAAGTTTATCATAGTTTTTAATTAACTAACCCAAAACAGCCCGCGGTGTTACTACGACGGCGTAAATCCGGTTTTACGGTGTTTTTCGTGTTTCCAGGTTTTAAATCATTAAGTTAGCATATCATATAGATATAGAACATGTGTTTAGTTGATTTTAAAAGTCAAGTTAGAAGGATTAACTTTTGTTTGCGAACAAGTTTAGAATTAACTAAACTATGTTCTAGTGATTACAAGTTTAAACCTTCGAATAAGATAGCTTTATATGTATGAATCGAATGATGTTATGAACATCATTACTACCTTAAGTTCCTTGGATGAACCTACTGGAAAAGAGAAAAATGGATCTAGCTTCAATGGATCCTTGGATGGCTCAAAGTTCTTGAAGCAAAATCATGACACGAAAACAAGTTCAAGTAAGATCATCACTTGAAATAAGATTGTTATAGTTATAGAAATTGAACCAAAGTTTGAATATGATTATTACCTTGTATTAGAATGATAACCTACTGTAAGAAACAAAGATTTCTTGAGGTTGGATGATCACCTTACAAGATTGGAAGTGAGCTAGCAAACTTGAAAGTATTCTTGATTTTATGAAACTAGAACTTTTGGAATTTATGAAGAACACTTAGAACTTGAAGATAGACCTTGAGAGAATTCAATTAGATGAAGAAAATTGAAGAATGAAAGTGTTTGTAGGTGTTTTTGGTCGTTGGTGTATGGATTAGATATAAAGGATATGTAATTTTGTTTTCATGTAAATAAGTCATGAATGATTACTCATATTTTTGTAATCTTATGAGATATTTCATGCTAGTTGCCAAATGATGGTTCCCACATGTGTTAGGTGACTCACATGGGCTGCTAAGAGCTGATCATTAGAGTGTATATACCAATAGTACATACATCTAAAAGCTGTGTATTGTACGAGTACGAATACGGGTGCATACGAGTAGAATTGTTGATGAAACTGAACGAGGATGTAATTGTAAGCATTTTTGTTAAGTAGAAGTATTTTGATAAGTGTATTGAAGTCTTTCAAAAGTGTATAAATACATATTAAAACACTACATGTATATACATTTTAACTGAGTCGTTAAGTCATCGTTAGTCGTTACATGTAAGTGTTGTTTTTAAACCTTTAGGTTAACGGTCTTGTTAAATGTTGTTAACCCAATGTTTATAATATCAAATGAGATTTTAAATTATTATATTATCATGATATTATCATGTATGAATATCTCTTAATATGATATATATACATTAAATGTCTTTACAACGATAATCGTTACATATATGTCTCGTTTAAAAATCATTAAGTTAGTAGTCTTGTTTTTACATATGTAGTTCATTGTTAATATACTTAATGATATGTTTACTTATCATAGTATCATGTTAACTATATATATATCCATATATATGTCATCATATAGTTTTTACAAGTTTTAACGTTCGTGAATCACCGGTCAACTTGGGTGGTCAATTGTCTATATGAAACATATTTCAATTAATCAAGTCTTAACAAGTTTGATTGCTTAACATGTTGGAAACATTTAATCATGTAAATATCAATCTCAATTAATATATATAAACATGGAAAAGTTCGGGTCACTACAGTACCTACCCGTTAAATAAATTCCATCCCGAAATTTTAAGCTGTTGAAGGTGTTGACAAATCTTCTGGAAATAGATGCGGGTATTTCTTCTTCATCTGATCTTCACGCTCCCAGGTGAACTCGGGTCCTCTATGAGCATTCCATCGAACCTTAACAATTGGTATCTTGTTTTGCTTAAGTCTTTTAACCTCACGATCCATTATTTCGACGGGTTCTTCGATGAATTGAAGTTTTTCGTTGATTTGGATTTCATCTAACGGAATAGTGAGATCTTCTTTAGCAAAACATTTCTTCAAATTCGAGACGTGGAAAGTGTTATGTACAGCCGCGAGTTGTTGAGGTAACTCTAGTCGGTAAGCTACTGGTCCGACACGATCAATAATCTTGAATGGTCCAATATACCTTGGATTTAATTTCCCTCGTTTACCAAATCGAACAACGCCTTTTCAAGGTGCAACTTTAAGCATGACCATCTCTCCAATTTCAAATTCTATATCTTTTCTTTTAATGTCAGCGTAGCTCTTTTGTCGACTTTGGGCGGTTTTCAACCGTTGTTGAATTTGGATGATCTTCTCGGTAGTTTCTTGTATAATCTCTGGACCCGTAATCTGTCTATCCCCCACTTCACTCCAACAAATCGGAGACCTGCACTTTCTACCATAAAGTGCTTCAAACGGCGCCATCTCAATGCTTGAATGGTAGCTGTTGTTGTAGGAAAATTCTGCTAATGGTAGATGTCGATCCCAACTATTTCCGAAATCAATAACACATGCTCGTAGCATGTCTTCAAGCGTTTGTATCGTCCTTTCGCTCTGCCCATCAGTTTGTGGATGATAGGCAGTACTCATGTCTAGACGAGTTCCTAATGCTTGCTGTAATGTCTGCCAGAATCTTGAAATAAATCTGCCATCCCTATCAGAGATAATAGAGATTGGTATTCCATGTCTGGAGACGACTTCCTTCAAATACAGTCGTGCTAACTTCTCCATCTTGTCATCTTCTCTTATTGGCAGGAAGTGTGCTGATTTGGTGAGACGATCAACTATTACCCAAATAGTATCAAAACCACTTGCAGTCCTTGGCAATTTAGTGATGAAATCCATGGTAATGTTTTCCCATTTCCATTCTGGGATTTCGGGTTGTTGAAGTAGACCTGATGGTTTTTGATGCTCAGCTTTGACTTTAGAACACGTCAAACATTCTCCTACGTATTTAGCAACATCGGCTTTCATACTCGGCCACCAAAAATGTTTCTTGAGATCCTTGTACATCTTCCCCGTTCCAGGATGTATTGAGTATCTGGTTTTATGAGCTTCTCTAAGTACCATTTCTCTCATATCTCCAAATTTTGGTACCCAAATCCTTTCAGCCCTATACCGGGTTCCGTCTTCCCGAATATTAAGATGCTTCTCCGATCCTTTGGGTATTTCATCCTTTAAATTTCCCTCTTTTAAAACTCTTTGTTGCGCCTCCTTTATTTGAGTAGTAAGGTTATTATGAATCATTATATTCATAGATTTTACTCGAATGGGTTCTCTATCCTTCCTGCTCAAGGCATCGGCTACCACATTTGCCTTCCCCGGGTGGTAACGAATCTCAAAATCGTAATCATTCAATAATTCAATCCACCTACGCTGCCTCATATTCAGTTGTTTCTGATTAAATATGTGTTGAAGACTTTTGTGGTCGGTATATATAATACTTTTGACCCCATATAAGTAGTGCCTCCAAGTCTTTAATGCAAAAACAACCGCGCCTAATTCCAAATCATGCGTCGTATAATTTTGTTCGTGAATCTTCAATTGTCTAGACGCATAAGCAATCACCTTCGTTCGTTGCATTAATACACAACCGAGACCTTGCTTTGATGCGTCACAATAAATCACAAAATCATCATTCCCTTCAGGCAATGACAATATAGGTGCCGTAGTTAGCTTTTTCTTCAATAACTGAAACGCTTCCTCTTGTTCATCATTCCATTCAAATTTCTTCCCTTTATGCGTTAATGCAGTCAAGGGTTTTGCTATTCTGGAAAAGTCTTGGATGAACCTTCTGTAGTAACCAGCTAGTCCTAAAAACTGGCGTATGTGTTTCGGAGTTTTCGGGGTTTCCCACTTTTCAACAGTTTCTATCTTTGCCGGATCCACCTTAATACCTTCTTTGTTCACTATGTGACCGAGGAATTGAACTTCTTCCAACCAAAATGCACACTTTGAAAACTTAGCGTACAATTCTTCCTTCCTCAATACTTCTAACACCTTTCTCAAATGTTCACCGTGTTCTTGGTCATTCTTTGAGTAAATAAGTATGTCATCAATGAAAACAATGACAAACTTGTCAAGGTATGGTCCACACACTCGGTTCATAAGGTCCATGAACACAGCTGGTGCATTAGTTAAACCAAACGGCATGACCATAAACTCGTAATGACTGTAACGTGTTCTGAAAGCAGTCTTTGGAATATCATCTTCTTTCACCCGCATTTGATGATACCCGGAACGTAAGTCAATCTTTGAATAAACAGACGAGCCTTGTAGTTGATCAAATAAGTCGTCGATTCTCGGTAGTGGGTAGCGGTTCTTGATGGTAAGTTTGTTCAACTCTCGGTAGTCGATACACAACCTGAATGTACCATCTTTCTTCTTGACAAACAAAACAGGAGCTCCCCACGGTGATGTGCTTGGTCGAATGAAACCACGCTCTAAAAGTTCTTGTAATTGGCTTTGCAGTTCTTTCATCTCGCTGGGTGCGAGTCTGTAAGGAGCACGAGCTATTGGTGCAGCTCCTGGTACAAGATCTATTTGAAATTCAACGGATCGATGTGGGGGTAATCCCGGTAATTCTTTCGGAAATACATCGGGAAATTCTTTTGCAATGGGAACATCATTGATGCTCTTTTCTTCAGTTTGTACTTTCTCGACGTGTGCTAGAACAGCATAGCAACCTTTTCTTATTAGTTTTTGTGCCTTCAAATTACTAATAAGATGTAGCTTCATGTTGCCCTTTTCTCCGTACACCATTAAGGGTTTTCCTTTTTCTCGTATAATGCGAATTGCATTTTTTGTAACAAACGATCTCCGCTTTCACTTCTTTCAACCAGTCCATACCGATTATCACATCAAAACTCCCTAACTCTACTGGTATCAAATCAATCTTAAATGTTTCGCTAACCAGTTTAATTTCTCGATTCCGACATATATTATCTGCTGAAATTAATTTACCATTTGCTAATTCGAGTAAAAATTTACTATCCAAAGGCGTCAATGGACAACTTAATTTAGCACAAAAATCTCTACTCATATAGCTTCTATCCGCACCCGAATCAAATAAAACGTAAGCAGATTTATTGTCAATAAGAAACGTACCCGTAACAAGCTCCGGGTCTTCCTGTGCCTCTGCCACATTAATATTGAAAACTCTTCCGCGGCCTTGTCCATTCGTGTTCTCCTGGTTCGGGCAATTTCTAATAATGTGGCCCGGTTTTCCACATTTATAACAAACTACATTGGCATAACTTGCTCCGACACTACTTGCTCCGCCATTACTCGTTCCGACACCATTTGTTCCTTTCGTTCTGTTAACCCCTGGTCCGTAGACCTCACACTTCGCCGCGCTATGACCATTTCTTTTACACTTGTTGCAAAATTTGGTGCAGAACCCCGAGTGATTCTTTTCACACCTTTGGCATAGCTGCTTCTGATTGTTGTTGTTGTTGCGGTTATTATTGTTGTTAGGATGATTGTTGTAGTTGCTGTTGTTGTTGTTGTTGTTGTTGTTGTTGTTGGGCCGTTTGTTGTAGTTGCGATTGTTGGGATAATTGTTGCGATTATTGTTGTAATTGCTGTTGTTGCTGTATTGGCGATTCTTATCACCGTTTTCCTCCCACTTTCTTTTGACTTGCTTCACATTGGCCTCTTCAGCAGTCTGTTCTTTAATTCTTTCTTCAATCTGGTTCACTAGTTTGTGAGACATTCTACATGCCTGTTGTATGGAGGCGGGCTCGTGTGAACTTATATCTTCTTGGATTCTTTCCGGTAATCCTTTCACAAACGCGTCGATCTTCTCTTCCTCATCTTCGAACGCTCCCGGACACAATAGGCACAATTCTGTGAATCGTCTTTCGTACGTGGTAATATCAAATCCTTGGGTTCGTAACCCTCTAAGTTCTTTCTTGAGCTTATTGACCTCGGTTCTGGGACGGTACTTCTCGTTCATCAAGTGCTTGAATGCTGACCACGGTAGTGCGTACGCATCATCTTGTCCCACTTGCTCTAGATAGGTATTCCACCATGTTAACGCAGAACCTGTGAAGGTATGCGTAGCGTACTTCACTTTGTCCTCTTCAGTACACTTACTTATGGCAAACACCGATTCGACCTTCTCGGTCCACCGTTTCAATCCATTCGGTCCTTCGGTTCCATCAAATTCCAAAGGTTTGCAGGCAGTGAATTCTTTATAGGTGCATCCTACACTATTTCCTGTACTGCCAGATCCAAGGTTATTGTTGGTATGTAGCGCAGCCTGTACTGTGGCTATGTTTGAAGCTAGAAAAGTACGGAATTCCTCTTCATTCATATTCACGGTGTGTCGAGTAGTCGGTGCCATTTCCTTCAAAATAGTCAAATGGAACAAGTTAATCATACAGAATATTAAGAGTAGTTAATAGTATTTCGTAGCATAATATGAACTCATTTATAAAAGCTTTTTCTTCATATTAGCATTTTATAAGTTTAAATTCGGGTAGTACCTACCCGTTAAGTTCATACTTAGTAGCTAATATACAATTCAACTACTACAATTCTATATGAAAAACTGATTATAATAATATTTCGCGTTCAAACTTTTATACAATATTTTACAAACTTACAATACCGCTTATTTTACATAAAGCATGAAATATAGCACACAATAACTTTGATACAAGATAGTTGTGAAGATAATTCTAGCTAGTACACAAGTCGTTCAGCAAAGGCAATAAAGACACGTAATTCATACGTCCAGAAACAAGTCATGCATTCTGGTTTTACTAGGACTACTTCCCATCCTTGGTCTTGTGCAACATAACCGTATGGCCGTTGATAAGACAGCGTGTTGTAACGTCGTCAAAGGGACGAGGGTTACGTAATGTCCAACAGTCCCGTAACAATCTAAAAACCTCATTTCTTACCCCAATTACCGACTCCGTCACTTGTGGGAACGTTTTGTTTAATAGCTGTAGCCCGATGTTCTTTTTCTCACTTTGGTGAGAAGCGAACATTACTAACCCATAAGCATAGCATGCTTCTTTATGTTGCATGTTAGCCGCTTTTTCTAAATCATGAAGTCCTATATTCGGATACATTGAGTCAAAATAATTTCTTAACCCGTTGCGTAAAATAGCATTTGGGTTCCCCGCAATATATGCGTCAAAGTAAACACATCGTAACTTATGGGTTTCCCAATGTGATATCCCCCATCTTTCAAACGAAAGTCTCTTATAAACCAAGACATTCTTGGAACGTTCTTCGAATGTCTTACAAACTGATCTCGCCTTAAATAGTTGTGCCGAGGAATTCTGACCGACTCTAGACAAGATTTCATCAATCATGTCTCCGGGTAGGTCTCTTAAAATATTGGGTTGTCTATCCATTTTGCGTTTTTATACTGTAAAATAGACAAGAGTTAGATTCATAAAAAAAAAATACTTATTAATACAAGCAATTTTTACATATATCATAAAGCATAAGCACACTATATTACATATATTACACCACATGAATACAACTATCTTATTCCGACTCGCTTGTTTCTTCTTCTTCGATTTTGGTTCGTTTTGCCAAGTTTCTAGGGATATATGATTTTCCCCTAATACGAGCCGTCGTTATCCACATTGGTTTAGAAAAACCTGGTGGTTTAGAGGTTCCCGGGTCATTGTTACAACTTAAGGACTTCGGGGGTTGACGATACATATAAAGTTCATCGGGGTTGGAATTAGATTTCTCTATTTTTATGCCCTTTCCCTTATTATTTTCTTTTGCCTTTTTAAATTTAGTTGGGGTAATTTCTATAACATCATCGGAATTCTCGTCGGAATCCGATTCATCGGAGAATTGGTAATCCTCCCAATATTTTGCTTCCTTGGCGGAAACACCATTGACTATAATTAACCTTGGTCGGTTGGTTGAGGATTTTCTTTTACTTAACCGTTTTATTATTTCCCCCACCGGTTCTATTTCTTCATCCGGTTCCTCCTCTTCCGGTTCTGATTCTTCTTCCGGTTCCGACTCTTCTTCCGGTTCCTCTTCGGGAACTTGTGAATCAGTCCACGAATCATTCCAATTTACATTTGACTCTTCATTATTATTAGGTGAGTCAATGGGACTTGTTCTAGAGGTAGACATCTATCACATAATATCAAACACGTTAAGAGATTAATATATCACATAATATTCACATGTTAAAAATATATAGTTTCCAACAAAATTTGTTAAGCAATCATTTTTCAAGTAAACACGGTCGAAGTCCAGACTCACTAATGCATCCTAAAAAAACTCGATAAGACACACTAATGCAAAATTCTGGTTCTCTAAGACCAACGCTCGGATACCAACTGAAATGTCCCGTTCTTATTGATTAAAAACGTTCCATATTAATTGATTTCGTTGCGAGGTTTTGACCTCTATATGAGACATTTTTCAAAGACTGCATTCATTTTAAAACAAACCATAACCTTTATTTCATCAATAAAGGTTTAAAAAGCTTTACGTAGATTATCAAATAATGATAATCTAAAATATCCTGTTTACACATGACCATTACATAATGGTTTACAATACAAATATGTTACAACAAAATAAGTTTCTTTAATGCAGTTTTTACACAATATCATACAAACATGGACTCCAAATCTCGTCCTTATTTAAGTATGCAACAGCGGAAGCTCTTAGTAATCACCTGAGAATAAACATGCTTAAAACGTCAACAAAAATGTTGGTGAGTTATAGGTTTAACCTATATATATCAAATCATAATAATAGACCACAAGATTTCATATTTCAATACACATCCCATACATAGAGATAAAAGTCATTCATATGGTGAACACCTGGTAACCGACATTAACAAGATGCATATATAAGAATATCCCCATCATTCCGGGACACCCTTCGGATATGATATAAATTTCGAAGTACTAAAGCATCCGGTACTTTGGATGGGGTTTGTTAGGCCCAATAGATCTATCTTTAGGATTCGCGTCAATTAGGGTGTCTGTTCCCTAATTCTTAGATTACCAGACTTAATAAAAAGGGGCATATTCGATTTCGATAATTCAACCATAGAATGTAGTTTCACGTACTTGTGTCTATTTTGTAAATCATTTATAAAACCTGCATGTATTCTCATCCCAAAAATATTAGATTTTAAAAGTGGGACTATAACTCACTTTCACAGATTTTTACTTCGTCGGGAAGTAAGACTTGGCCACTGGTTGATTCACGAACCTATAACAATATATACATATATATCAAAGTATGTTCAAAATATATTTACAACACTTTTAATATATTTTGATGTTTTAAGTTTATTAAGTCAGCTGTCCTCGTTAGTAACCTACAACTAGTTGTCCACAGTTAGATGTACAGAAATAAATCGATAAATATTATCTTGAATCAATCCACGACCCAGTGTATACGTATCTCAGTATTGATCACAACTCAAACTATATATATTTTGGAATCAACCTCAACCCTGTATAGCTAACTCCAACATTCACATATAGAGTGTCTATGGTTGTTCCGAAATATATATAGATGTGTCGACATGATAGGTCGAAACATTGTATACGTGTCTATGGTATCTCAAGATTACATAATATACAATACAAGTTGATTATGTTATGGTTGGAATAGATTTGTTACCAATTTTCACGTAGCTAAAATGAGAAAAATTATCCAATCTTGTTTTACCCATAACTTCTTCATTTTAAATCCGTTTTGAGTGAATCAAGTTGCTATGGTTTCATATTGAACTCTATTTTATGAATCTAAATAGAAAAGTATAGGTTTATAGTCGGAAAAATAAGTTACAAGTCGTTTTTGTAAAGGTAGTCATTTCAGTCGAAAGAACGACGTCTAGATGACCATTTTAGAAAACATACTTCCACTTTGAGTTTAACCATAATTTTTGGATATAGTTTCATGTTCATTATAAAAATCATTTTCTCAGAATAACAACTTTTAAATCAAAGTTTATCATAGTTTTTAATTAACTAACCCAAAACAGCCCGCGGTGTTACTACGACGGCGTAAATCCGGTTTTACGGTGTTTTTCGTGTTTCCAGGTTTTAAATCATTAAGTTAGCATATCATATAGATATAGAACATGTGTTTAGTTGATTTTAAAAGTCAAGTTAGAAGGATTAACTTTTGTTTGCGAACAAGTTTAGAATTAACTAAACTATGTTCTAGTGATTACAAGTTTAAACCTTCGAATAAGATAGCTTTATATGTATGAATCGAATGATGTTATGAACATCATTACTACCTTAAGTTCCTTGGATGAACCTACTGGAAAAGAGAAAAATGGATCTAGCTTCAATGGATCCTTGGATGGCTCAAAGTTCTTGAAGCAAAATCATGACACGAAAACAAGTTCAAGTAAGATCATCACTTGAAATAAGATTGTTATAGTTATAGAAATTGAACCAAAGTTTGAATATGATTATTACCTTGTATTAGAATGATAACCTACTGTAAGAAACAAAGATTTCTTGAGGTTGGATGATCACCTTACAAGATTGGAAGTGAGCTAGCAAACTTGAAAGTATTCTTGATTTTATGAAACTAGAACTTTTGGAATTTATGAAGAACACTTAGAACTTGAAGATAGAACTTGAGAGAATTCAATTAGATGAAGAAAATTGAAGAATGAAAGTGTTTGTAGGTGTTTTTGGTCGTTGGTGTATGGATTAGATATAAAGGATATGTAATTTTGTTTTCATGTAAATAAGTCATGAATGATTACTCATATTTTTGTAATCTTATGAGATATTTCATGCTAGTTGCCAAATGATGGTTCCCACATGTGCTAGGTGACTCACATGGGCTGCTAAGAGCTGATCATTAGAGTGTATATACCAATAGTACATACATCTAAAAGCTGTGTATTGTACGAGTACGAATACGGGTGCATACGAGTAGAATTGTTGATGAAACTGAACGAGGATGTAATTGTAAGCATTTTTGTTAAGTAGAAGTATTTTGATAAGTGTATTGAAGTCTTTCAAAAGTGTATAAATACATATTAAAACACTACATGTATATACATTTTAACTGAGTCGTTAAGTCATCGTTAGTCGTTACATGTAAGTGTTGTTTTTAAACCTTTAGGTTAACGGTCTTGTTAAATGTTGTTAACCCAATGTTTATAATATCAAATGAGATTTTAAATTATTATATTATCATGATATTATCATGTATGAATATCTCTTAATATGATATATATACATTAAATGTCTTTACAACGATAATCGTTACATATATGTCTCGTTTAAAAATCATTAAGTTAGTAGTCTTGTTTTTACATATGTAGTTCATTGTTAATATACTTAATGATATGTTTACTTATCATAGTATCATGTTAACTATATATATATCCATATATATGTCATCATATAGTTTTTACAAGTTTTAACGTTCGTGAATCACCGGTCAACTTGGGTGGTCAATTGTCTATATGAAACATATTTCAATTAATCAAGTCTTAACAAGTTTGATTGCTTAACATGTTGGAAACATTTAATCATGTAAATATCAATCTCAATTAATATATATAAACATGGAAAAGTTCGGGTCACTACACACGCGTATATAATTATGTGGTATACGTTTTCTGTTCCATGTAACGAAGATGATGCTTGTTAATGTTGATTCGATGAGAATGATGTATGATTGTGATGAAGAGCTGTTATGATAAAGGAATGGATAATAATTGAGGTTACATAAAATGATAAGGATGAATATAGAAGAGCAGAAGATATAGAATATATAAATTATAATTCGAGTTTAATACAGAAAAGAGATCGTAGAAGGATGGTTGGGCGTGTTGTGCTTAACCAAGTGGTCCTGAGTTCGAATCTAGGCATCCACGATTTATTTTATTTTTATCAAGTAATTGTACAAGTGGTTGGGCTGAATTTCATTTTCAGTTGGGCCGTAATAATAAGTTCGTAGTTGGGCCGAGGATTAGATTAACTGTTGGGCTTCTTAAAATGGGTTAAATAGTCTTGGGTAGCAAACTAAATCAGATAAACAGAATCAGATGGATAGTTAAGGGTGTTTGCGAGTGAGCGGGAGGTCGTGGGTTCAAGTCTGGGCAATGGCATTCTATTCTTTTTGAAGCCTATTTTATGTGAGGTAGTAATTTTGTTATCTTATTATTATTATTATTATTATTATTATTATTATTATTATTATTATTATTATTATTATTATTATTATTATTATTATTATTATTATTATTATTATTATTATTATTATTATTACTACAATCATTATTATTATCATCCTTAGTTTAGTATTATTACAATTATTAATTTTTGCAAACATAAGATATATATACAAAAATATATTTATGTATACTAATATTACATAATATTATGTTTTAATTAATATTATATTATTTATATTAATATAACGTTAATTAAATCATATATATAAGCATTATGATATATTATTAGTATTAACAAAATTATATATGAATATTAATCTTAATACATAACTAAATAAAGTTTTTCGATAAAATTATATGTGTTAATATATATAATTGAATATAGGTTCGTGAATCCGAGGCCAACCCTACTTTTGTTCAATGTCGTCATATGTATTTTTACTACAAAATACAGTATAGTGAGTTCATTTGCTCCCTTTTACTCTTTACATTTTTGGGACTGAGAATACATGCGCTGTTTTTACAACTGCTTTTTTATATGGTTTTGAAATATATTTTGAAATGCGAATACATGAAATGCTTTTATAAATGTTTGACGAGATAGACACAAGCAAAACATTCCTCGAATGAATTATTATGCAGACAGAAGTTCTGCGGATTATTATTGAATTATGTGGACATGATAATTGCCACCATTGAATCATGTGGACATGATAATTGCCACCATTGAATTATGTGGACATGATAATTGCCACCATTGAATTATGTGGACATGATAATTGCCACCAATTGAAGTGAATGTTATATATCGAGAGAATGATTTTATACAAATTGTTATGTGTATGATATTTTGTACACGAGATATGTGTACGGTTACAAAGATTTGTTAAAATGGTTTCGTACACAAGAAAGGTGTACTGTATTTAAAAGATATCGCATGTACATTACAGGTGGGTATAGGATTCGGGCCCATTTGTACCATGCAGCATTTAAATCTTGTGGTCTATCAAAATAATAAATTTTATTGTTTTATGATAAACTTATGAACTCACCAACCTTTTGGTTGACACTTTAAAGCATGTTTATTCTCAGGTATTAAAGAAATCTTCCGCTGTGCATTTGCTCATTTTAGAGATATTACTTGGAGTCATTCATGGCATATTTCAAAAGACGTTGCATTCGAGTCGTCAAGTTCATCAAGATTATTATTAAGTCAATTATAGTTGGATATATTATGAAATGGTATGCATGACTGTCAACTTTCGATGTAATGAAAGATTGTCTTTTCAAAAACGAATGCAATGTTTGTAAAATGTATCATATAGAGGTCAAGTACCTCGCGATGAAATCAACTGTTGTGAATCGTTTATATTGTATATGAACGGGGCATTTCAGTTGGTATCAGAACGGTGGTCGTAGCGAACCAGGTCTTGCATTAGTGTGTCTAACTAGGAGTTGTTAGGATGCATTAGTTGAAATGTCCCGTTCTTATTGATTAAAAACATTCCATATTAATTGATTTCGTTGCGAGGTTTTGACCTCTATATGAGACGTTTTTCAAAGACTGCATTCATTTTAAAACAAACCATAACCTTTATTTCATCAATAAAGGTTTAAAAAGCTTTACGTAGATTATCAAATAATGATAATCTAAAATATCCTGTTTACACACGACCATTACATAATGGTTTACAATACAAATATGTTACAACAAAATAAGTTTCTTGAATGCAGTTTTTACACAATATCATACAAGCATGGACTCCAAATCTCGTCCTTATTTAAGTATGCGACAGCGGAAGCTCTTAATAATCACCTGAGAATAAACATGCTTAAAACGTCAACAAAAATGTTGGTGAGTTATAGGTTTAACCTATATATATCAAATCATAATAATAGACCACAAGATTTCATATTTCAATACACATCCCATACATAGAGATAAAAATCATTCATATGGTGAACACCTGGTAACCGACATTAACAAGATGCATATATAAGAATATCCCCATCATTCCGGGACACCCTTCGGATATGATATAAATTTCGAAGTACTAAAGCATCCGGTACTTTGGATGGGGTTTGTTAGGCCCAATAGAACTATCTTTAGGATTCGCGTCAATTAGGGTGTCTGTTCCCTAATTCTTAGATTACCAGACTTAATAAAAAGGGGCATATTCGATTTCGATAATTCAACCATAGAATGTAGTTTCACGTACTTGTGTCTATTTTGTAAATCATTTATAAAACCTGCATGTATTCTCATCTCAAAAATATTAGATTTTAAAAGTAGGACTATAACTCACTTTCACAGATTTTTACTTCGTCGGGAAGTAAGACTTGGCCACTGGTTGATTCACGAACCTATAACAATATATACATATATATCAAAGTATGTTCAAAATATATTTACAACACTTTTAATATATTTTGATGTTTTAAGTTTATTAAGTCAGCTGTCCTCGTTAGTAACCTACAACTAGTTGTCCACAGTTAGATGTACAGAAATAAATCGATAAATATTATCTTGAATCAATCCACGACCCAGTGTATACGTATCTCAGTATTGATCACAACTCAAACTATATATATTTTGGAATCAACCTCAACCCTGTATAGCTAACTCCAACATTCACATATAGAGTGTCTATGGTTATTCCGAAATATATATAGATGTGTCGACATGATAGGTCAAAACATTGTATACGTGTCTATGGTATCTAAAGATTACATAATATACAATACAAGTTGATTAAGTTATGGTTGGAATAGATTTGTTACCAATTTTCACGTAGCTAAAATGAGAAAAATTATCCAATCTTGTTTTACCCATAACTTCTTCATTTTAAATCCGTTTTGAGTGAATCAAATTGCAATGGTTTTATATTGAACTCTATTTTATGAATCTAAACAGAAAAAGTATAGGTTTATAGTTGGAAAAATAAGTTACAAGTCGTTTTTGTAAAGGTAGTCATTTCAGTCGAAAGAACGACGTCTAGATGACCATTTTAGAAAACATACTTCCACTTTGAGTTTAACCATAATTTTTGGATATAGTTTCTTGTTCATAATAAAAATCATTTTCTCAGAATAACAACTTTTAAATCAAAGTTTATCATAGTTTTTAATTAACTAACCCAAAACAGCCCGCGGTGTTACTACGATGCGTAAATCCGGTTTTACGGTGTTTTTCGTGTTTCCGGGTTTTTAAATCATTAAGTTAGCATATCATATAGATATAGAACATGTGTTTAGTTAATTTTAAAAGTCAAGTTAGAAGGATTAACTTTTGTTTGCGAACAAGTTTAGAATTAACTAAACTATGTTCTAGTGATTACAAGTTTAAACCTTCGAATAAGATAGCTTTATATATATGAATCGAATGATGTTATGAACATCATTACTACCTTAAGTTCCTTGGATAAACCTACTGGAAAAGAGAAAAATGGATCTAGCTTCAACAGATCCTTGGATGGCTCGAAGTTCTTGAAGCAGAATCATGACACGAAAACAAGTTCAAGTAAGATCATCACTTGAAATAAGATTGTTATAGTTATAGAAATTGAACCAAAGTTTGAATATGATTATTACCTTGTATTAGAATGATAACCTACTGTAAGAAACAAAGATTTCTTGAGGTTGGATGATCACCTTACAAGATTGGAAGTGAGCTAGCAAACTTGAAAGTATTCTTGATTTTATGTAACTAGAACTTGTAGAATATATGAAGAACACTTAGAACTTGAAGATAGAACTTGAGAGAGATCAATTAGATGAAGAAAATTGAAGAATGAAAGTTTTTGTAGGTGTTTTTGGTCGTTGGTTTATGGATTAGATATAAAGGTTATGTAATTTTGTTTTCATGTAAATAAGTCATGAATGATTACTCATATTTTTGTAATTTTATGAGATATTTCATGCTAGTTGCCAAATGATGGTTCCCACATGTGTTAGGTGACTCACATGGGCTGCTAAGAGCTGATCATTGGAGTGTATATACCAATAGTACATACATCTAAAAGCTGTGTTTTGTACGAGCACGAATACGGGTGCATACGAGTAGAATTGTTGATGAAACTGAACGAGGATGTAATTGTAAGCATTTTTGTTAAGTAGAAGTATTTTGATAAGTGTATTGATGATGCGGGTGAGCTGGGCAATGTAACCAGCAACACAGCCAGCTCGAGCTCAAAAGATGTTACACCCGAATCAGGCCAAGCAATGGTCGTGTTGCCATCTATTTCGTATCATCTAAGTATTTTTGGAGCTGGTTCAAGAAGCTCAGGGGTGACCCTACTTCAGTCCTTAAACTGAAGTAGTTATGTTTTCATGAATAAAGTTTTTGATAGTTGAAGGCAAGCCAGCAACGAAGAAGAACCAGCTAGCCGAACCAGCAAATGAGTTTAGTTCAGCCAGTAAAGCTTTAATTCACTCAGCCGGGTAACCAGCAAATCGAACCAGCAAAGTTATGCTTAGGCGAACCAGCTAGTTCAACCAGCTAAAGAATTTTAGTTCAATCAGCACACGAAACTCTAGTACAACCAGCACGCGATGCTTTTTTCTGTCTGAATGGCCAACTTGCTGATACAATTCAAAGTTTACTTATGCTTTTCAATAAACCGGTCAGGTCATGTGCTTAACACGTGTGTGGCTGTTCTAGAAGAATGTTAGCTGTCCAAGGAAGACTCCCATTTATCATTGGATGCTTTTATCATGGGAAGGAGCACTAACAAATGGCAGGCTTTTTACAGATTGTGTCCTTTATTCTTATTGGCTAATTTGTAATTGTTTGTCCTTTTTTGTCTCCATTTCCTTTTTATGTTTTTGTCTTATTTAGAAAATAGCTGTTAAGCTTCTACTATAAATAGAGAGTTCTTGTAATTGTAAAAGTTGGTTGATGATTGAATGAAAAGTTTGATAGAGCTTATCTATTTACAAAATCTCTGTGTCTTTACGAATCTTTGATTCCGGTGGCTAAGAGTGGTTTCTTTATCAGTGTTTGTGGTGTTACTTTATCAAACATTGTGGTGAAATCCAAATCTTCATATCTGATATTATAGTTGTGGTGGAATCTTTATCAGCTGTAGTTGAAGATTTGGAGTGTTTCTAGATCTCTAATTGTGGTGGTATCTTTATCAATTTGGGGTCTAGATTCTTCTATCCTTGTGTTCTTATTTCAGAGTTTTATACTCTGTTTTTGGGGCTGTTACTGTTACAAATTTGGGGGTTTGTGTTCAAATCTGTTTAGGTGAAGAAAGCTTGTTCTAAATTGCGTTTTTAAAGTCATTATCACGCATCAAAGTGGTATCAGAGCTTAGGTTGTTCAAATCGAAGCTTTCTTATCATTTTTATTGTTGTTTCAGTTCATACTCTGTTTTAGAGCTGTTAAGCTTTATTTCAGATCTGGGTTTCTATTTGTTGCTAAAGGTCTATTTCAGATCTGATATTTGAAATGGCTGATATTCCAAGGAATATGACTCTTGAAGAAGCTCATAATCTTAGAAGGGATAGAGCTATTGAAGCTCTACAACATCAGATGGAAAGAATGGTTAACTTATTGGAAGATGGTGTTCCAAGAAGAAATAGAATTAGATCTGAAAATGGAGATACAACTATTGTGTCTTCTAGTACTGAATCTGAGGATGGTAGCCAATCTACTGATGGATCTCATGCTTCTTCACAAAGAAGAAGAAGGCATAGGAAAAAGGCTGATGATTTGAAAGATATCAAGATAGACCCACCTGATTTTGAAGGATCCTCTAATCCTGAAGATTACTTTGAATGGGTTCAGGCCATGGATAGAATTATGGAGGTTAAAGGCTATGATGATAAAAAGGCCTTTAAAGTTGCTGTAATCAGATTAAAGAAGTATGCTTCAATGTGGTATGATAATCTAAGAAAAGAAAGGCAATATGAAGGGAAGAAAACAATCAAAACCTGGTCCAAGTTAAAAGAGTGTATGCAAAATAGGTTTGTTCCTCAAGCTTACAAGCAAGAGCTGTATATCCTGATGAATACACTCAAGCAAGGCAGCATGAATGTTGTTGATTACATCAGAGAGTTTGAGCAGCTCAAGATTCGTACAAATGTTAAAGAAGCTGAAGAACACACTATAGCAAGATTCGTTGGAGGCTTAAATGCTTCTATTGCTGATCAAGTTGAAATGCAGCCTCTATGGACTTTTGAGAGTGCTTGCAAGCTGGCTATTCAAGTAGAGAAACAAGCAAAAAAGAAAATTAATTTTAAGTCTTATTCCAAGCCAGCTGTGCTGCCAATGAAGGGTCAATCATCTATGCTGCCTAGGCATAATGAGGCAGCATCCAAAGTATCTAAAGGCAAAGAGCAGGTTGTAGCTGGTCCTAAAGATGATAGGAGAAAATGCTTCAAGTGCCATGGATTTGGGCATTTTCAAGCTCAATGTCCTAACCAGCGTGCTCTTACACTAAGGGAGATTGAAGATTTGGAAGGGGGTTTTGAAACTGAACCAGCATATGATGAGTCTGATAGTGAAGAGTTTGTTGCTGCTGATATTGGAGAGTTTTTAGTGGTTCGAAGAGTAATGCACTCAGCTGAGACTATTGAAGATAAGAGCCAGCGAGAAAACATCTTTCATTCAAGATGCACAGTCAAGGGTAAAGTGTGCAGCCTGATTGTTGATGGAGGCAGCTGTGCAAACGCAGCATCTGCTCACATGGTGGAAAAGCTTGAGCTGGTTACAAAGAAGCATCCTCATCCATACAAACTTCAATGGCTTAACCAAGGCAGTGAGGTAAAGGTTACTCGCCAAGTTACTGTTCCATTTTCTATTGGTACTGTTTATCAAGATGAGATTACTTGTGATGTTATTCCTATGGATGCTTGTCATTTGCTGCTTGGTAGACCTTGGTTATTTGATAAGTATGTCTATCATAATGGACACCAAAATACTTATTCAATGTATGTGAATGGAAAGAAGATTACCCTCACTTCTTTAAAGCCTAGTGAAATACCTAGAGCTGATCCTACTGTTAAGAATGATAAAACTTTGTTTATGACTCAAGCTGAAGTTGATACTGAGTTAAAGGGTGGTACTGGTGCTTATTTATTGCTGATGGTTGAAAGTGATGAGTTGAACCAGCATGATGAAATACCAGCTAGGGTAAAGCCATTGTTATCCGAATTTACTGATGTGTTTCCTACTGAGTTACCTACTGGTTTACCACCAATCAGGGGTATTGAACATCAAATTGATCTTGTACCTGGATCTGTTCTTCCTAATAAAGCAGCTTATCGATGTTCCCCTCATGAAGCAAAAGAATTAGAAAAGCAAGTTAATGAGTTGGTTGCCAAGGGATATGTTAGAACCAGCATGAGTCCTTGTTCAGTACCAGCTTTGTTGGTTCCAAAGAAAGATGGTTCTATGAGAATGTGTGTAGACAGCAGAGCTATTAACAACATCACCATCAAATATAGGTATCCCATACCTAGATTAGATGATATGCTAGATGAGCTGCATGGTTCTTGTGTGTTTTCCAAAGTTGATCTTAGAAGTGGGTATCATCAGATTCGAATGAAAGAAGGAGATGAATGGAAGACAGCTTTCAAGATCAAAGGTGGATTATTCGAGTGGTTGGTTATGCCTTTTGGGTTGTCTAATGCTCCCAGCACATTCATGAGGCTTATGAATGAAGTGCTCAGGCCACTTATTGGTCAGTTTGTGGTTGTTTACTTTGATGACATCCTAGTGTACTTAAAAACTAAAGAAGAACACTTGGATCATCTGAGGAAAGTATTTGAGCTATTAAGGCAGAATCAGTTATATGCAAAGCTGGAGAAGTGTGATTTCTTTGTCAGCAAAGTAGTGTTTCTTGGATATGTGGTTTCTGAAGAAGGCATTTCAATGGATCCATCTAAGGTGGAAGCAATCAGATCATGGCCTAGTCCTTCTACCATCACTGAAGTCAGAAGTTTTCATGGTTTAGCTTCATTTTATAGAAGATTTATCAAAGACTTCTCCACAATTGTTGCTCCAATTACTGATTGTATGAAGAAAGGGGTATTTGAATGGTCTAGTTCTGCCCAATCAGCATTTGAATCATTGAAAGAGAAGCTAAGTTCAGCACCTATACTTGCTTTGCCTAATTTTGATATGTTGTTTGAACTTGAATGTGATGCAAGTGGTGTTGGCATTGGAGCTGTGCTAGTGCAAGGAAAAAGACCAGTAGCTTATTTCAGTGAAAAGCTAAATGGGTCAAAGCTGAATTATAGCACTTATGATAAAGAGTTTTATGCCATCATTCGAGCTGTTGATCATTGGTCACATTATTTGAAGCCAAGGCAGTTTGTTCTCTTTTCTGATCATGAAGCATTAAAATACATTAATGGGCAGCACAAATTAAATCCAAGGCATGCAAAATGGGTTGAATTCTTGCAGATGTACTCCTTTGTGTCTAAACACAAGGCTGGTACTTCTAATGTTGTTGCTGATGCTCTTTCAAGAAGATATTCTTTGTTGTCAATTCTAGAAGCTAGAGTTCTTGGATTTTCATTTGTTAAGGAGTTATATGAAGCTGATCCAGACTTTGCTCCTATTTTGAACTGTTCTCCTGCTGAGTCCAAAAGAGATTATGTTGAGCAAGATGGTTTTCTATTCAAGGGCAGCAGATTGTGCATCCCAAAAGATTCAATCAGGGAGTTGCTGATTAGAGAAGTACATGGAGGTGTTTTAGCTGGTCATTTTGGGATTAACAAGACATTGGATATCCTAAGTGAACACTTCTACTGGCCATGTATGGATAAAGATGTCAAAGCTGTGATTAATCGTTGTGCTACCTGCTGTCAAGCTAAGTCAACTTTTCACCAGGGTTTATATACTCCTCTTCCTGTTCCCAACCAGCCATGGGAAGATTTGAGCATGGATTTCATTGTTGCTTTACCAAGGACTCTGCGAGGCAAAGTGATGCGGGTGAGCTGGGCAATGTAACCAGCAACACAGCCAGCTCGAGCTCAAAAGATGTTACACCCGAATCAGGCCAAGCAATGGTCGTGTTGCCATCTATTTCGTATCATCTAAGTATTTTTGGAGCTGGTTCAAGAAGCTCAGGGGTGACCCTACTTCAGTCCTTAAACTGAAGTAGTTATGTTTTCATGAATAAAGTTTTTGATAGTTGAAGGCAAGCCAGCAACGAAGAAGAACCAGCTAGCCGAACCAGCAAATGAGTTTAGTTCAGCCTGTAAAGCTTTAATTCACTCAGCCGGGTAACCAGCAAATCGAACCAGCAAAGTTATGCTTAGGCGAACCAGCTAGTTCAACCAGCTAAAGAATTTTAGTTCAATCAGCACACGAAACTCTAGTACAACCAGCACGCGATGCTATTTTCTGTCTGAATGGCCAACTTGCTGATACAATTCAAAGTTTACTTATGCTTTTCAATAAACCGGTCAGGTCATGTGCTTAACACGTGTGTGGCTGTTCTAGAAGAATGTTAGCTGTCCAAGGAAGACTCCCATTTATCATTGGATGCTTTTATCATGGGAAGGAGCACTAACAAATGGCAGGCTTTTTGCAGATTGTGTCCTTTATTCTTATTGGCTAATTTGTAATTGTTTGTCCTTTTTTGTCTCCATTTCCTTTTTATGTTTTTGTCTTATTTAGAAAATAGCTGTTAAGCTTCTACTATAAATAGAGAGTTCTTGTAATTGTAAAAGTTGGTTGATGATTGAATGAAAAGTTTGATAGAGCTTATCTATTTACAAAATCTCTGTGTCTTTACGAATCTTTGATTCCGGTGGCTAAGAGTGGTTTCTTTATCAGTGTTTGTGGTGTTACTTTATCAAACATTGTGGTGAAATCCAAATCTTCATATCTGATATTATAGTTGTGGTGGAATCTTTATCAGCTGTAGTTGAAGATTTGGAGTGTTTCTAGATCTCTAATTGTGGTGGTATCTTTATCAATTTGGGGTCTAGATTCTTCTATCCTTGTGTTCTTATTTCAGAGTTTTATACTCTGTTTTTGGGGCTGTTACTGTTACAAATTTGGGGGTTTGTGTTCAAATCTGTTTAGGTGAAGAAAGCTTGTTCTAAATTGCATTTTTAAAGTCATAATCACGCATCAAAGTGGTATCAGAGCTTAGGTTGTTCAAATCGAAGCTTTCTTATCATTTTTATTGTTGTTTCAGTTCATACTCTGTTTTAGAGCTGTTAAGCTTTATTTCAGATCTGGGTTTCTATTTGTTGCTAAAGGTCTATTTCAGATCTGATATTTGAAATGGCTGATATTCCAAGGAATATGACTCTTGAAGAAGCTCATAATCTTAGAAGGGATAGAGCTATTGAAGCTCTACAACATCAGATGGAAAGAATGGTTAACTTATTGGAAGATGGTGTTCCAAGAAGAAATAGAATTAGATCTGAAAATGGAGATACAACTATTGTGTCTTCTAGTACTGAATCTGAGGATGGTAGCCAATCTACTGATGGATCTCATGCTTCTTCACAAAGAAGAAGAAGGCATAGGAA
The DNA here is from genome assembly GCF_046630445.1 of Rutidosis leptorrhynchoides. NCBI lineage: Eukaryota > Viridiplantae > Streptophyta > Magnoliopsida > Asterales > Asteraceae > Rutidosis > Rutidosis leptorrhynchoides. The sequence continues at coordinate 211,489,234 of NC_092340.1, forward strand.
AAAGGCTGATGATTTGAAAGATATCAAGATAGACCCACCTGATTTTGAAGGATCCTCTAATCCTGAAGATTACTTTGAATGGGTTCAGGCCATGGATAGAATTATGGAGGTTAAAGGCTATGATGATAAAAAGGCCTTTAAAGTTGCTGTAATCAGATTAAAGAAGTATGCTTCAATGTGGTATGATAATCTAAGAAAAGAAAGGCAATATGAAGGGAAGAAAACAATCAAAACCTGGTCCAAGTTAAAAGAGTGTATGCAAAAGAGGTTTGTTCCTCAAGCTTACAAGCAAGAGCTGTATATCCTGATGAATACACTCAAGCAAGGCAGCATGAATGTTGTTGATTACATCAGAGAGTTTGAGCAGCTCAAGATTCGTACAAATGTTAAAGAAGCTGAAGAACACACTATAGCAAGATTCGTTGGAGGCTTAAATGCTTCTATTGCTGATCAAGTTGAAATGCAGCCTCTATGGACTTTTGAGAGTGCTTGCAAGCTGGCTATTCAAGTAGAGAAACAAGCAAAAAAGAAAATTAATTTTAAGTCTTATTCCAAGCCAGCTGTGCTGCCAATGAAGGGTCAATCATCTATGCTGCCTAGGCATAATGAGGCAGCATCCAAAGTATCTAAAGGCAAAGAGCAGGTTGTAGCTGGTCCTAAAGATGATAGGAGAAAATGCTTCAAGTGCCATGGATTTGGGCATTTTCAAGCTCAATGTCCTAACCAGCGTGCTCTTACACTAAGGGAGATTGAAGATTTGGAAGGGGGTTTTGAAACTGAACCAGCATATGATGAGTCTGATAGTGAAGAGTTTGTTGCTGCTGATATTGGAGAGTTTTTAGTGGTTCGAAGAGTAATGCACTCAGCTGAGACTATTGAAGATAAGAGCCAGCGAGAAAACATCTTTCATTCAAGATGCACAGTCAAGGGTAAAGTGTGCAGCCTGATTGTTGATGGAGGCAGCTGTGCAAACGCAGCATCTGCTCACATGGTGGAAAAGCTTGAGCTGGTTACAAAGAAGCATCCTCATCCATACAAACTTCAATGGCTTAACCAAGGCAGTGAGGTAAAGGTTACTCGCCAAGTTACTGTTCCATTTTCTATTGGTACTGTTTATCAAGATGAGATTACTTGTGATGTTATTCCTATGGATGCTTGTCATTTGCTGCTTGGTAGACCTTGGTTATTTGATAAGTATGTCTATCATAATGGACACCAAAATACTTATTCAATGTATGTGAATGGAAAGAAGATTACCCTCACTTCTTTAAAGCCTAGTGAAATACCTAGAGCTGATCCTACTGTTAAGAATGATAAAACTTTGTTTATGACTCAAGCTGAAGTTGATACTGAGTTAAAGGGTGGTACTGGTGCTTATTTATTGCTGATGGTTGAAAGTGATGAGTTGAACCAGCATGATGAAATACCAGCTAGGGTAAAGCCATTGTTATCCGAATTTACTGATGTGTTTCCTACTGAGTTACCTACTGGTTTACCACCAATCAGGGGTATTGAACATCAAATTGATCTTGTACCTGGATCTGTTCTTCCTAATAAAGCAGCTTATCGATGTTCCCCTCATGAAGCAAAAGAATTAGAAAAGCAAGTTAATGAGTTGGTTGCCAAGGGATATGTTAGAACCAGCATGAGTCCTTGTTCAGTACCAGCTTTGTTGGTTCCAAAGAAAGATGGTTCTATGAGAATGTGTGTAGACAGCAGAGCTATTAACAACATCACCATCAAATATAGGTATCCCATACCTAGATTAGATGATATGCTAGATGAGCTGCATGGTTCTTGTGTGTTTTCCAAAGTTGATCTTAGAAGTGGGTATCATCAGATTCGAATGAAAGAAGGAGATGAATGGAAGACAGCTTTCAAGATCAAAGGTGGATTATTCGAGTGGTTGGTTATGCCTTTTGGGTTGTCTAATGCGCCCAGCACATTCATGAGGCTTATGAATGAAGTGCTCAGGCCACTTATTGGTCAGTTTGTGGTTGTTTACTTTGATGACATCCTAGTGTACTCAAAAACTAAAGAAGAACACTTGGATCATCTGAGGAAAGTATTTGAGCTATTAAGGCAGAATCAGTTATATGCAAAGCTGGAGAAGTGTGATTTCTTTGTCAGCAAAGTAGTGTTTCTTGGATATGTGGTTTCTGAAGAAGGCATTTCAATGGATCCATCTAAGGTGGAAGCAATCAGATCATGGCCTAGTCCTTCTACCATCACTGAAGTCAGAAGTTTTCATGGTTTAGCTTCATTTTATAGAAGATTTATCAAAGACTTCTCCACAATTGTTGCTCCAATTACTGATTGTATGAAGAAAGGGGTATTTGAATGGTCTAGTTCTGCCCAATCAGCATTTGAATCATTGAAAGAGAAGCTAAGTTCAGCACCTATACTTGCTTTGCCTAATTTTGATATGTTGTTTGAACTTGAATGTGATGCAAGTGGTGTTGGCATTGGAGCTGTGCTAGTGCAAGGAAAAAGACCAGTAGCTTATTTCAGTGAAAAGCTAAATGGGTCAAAGCTGAATTATAGCACTTATGATAAAGAGTTTTATGCCATCATTCGAGCTGTTGATCATTGGTCACATTATTTGAAGCCAAGGCAGTTTGTTCTCTTTTCTGATCATGAAGCATTAAAATACATTAATGGGCAGCACAAATTAAATCCAAGGCATGCAAAATGGGTTGAATTCTTGCAGATGTACTCCTTTGTGTCTAAACACAAGGCTGGTACTTCTAATGTTGTTGCTGATGCTCTTTCAAGAAGATATTCTTTGTTGTCAATTCTAGAAGCTAGAGTTCTTGGATTTTCATTTGTTAAGGAGTTATATGAAGCTGATCCAGACTTTGCTCCTATTTTGAACTGTTCTCCTGCTGAGTCCAAAAGAGATTATGTTGAGCAAGATGGTTTTCTATTCAAGGGCAGCAGATTGTGCATCCCAAAAGATTCAATCAGGGAGTTGTTGATTAGAGAAGCACATGGAGGTGGTTTAGCTGGTCATTTTGGGATTAACAAGACATTGGATATCCTAAGTGAACACTTCTACTGGCCATGTATGGATAAAGATGTCAAATCTGTGATTAATCGTTGTGCTACCTGCTGTCAAGCTAAGTCAACTTTTCACCAGGGTTTATATACTCCTCTTCCTGTTCCCAACCAGCCATGGGAAGATTTGAGCATGGATTTCATTGTTGCTTTACCAAGGACTCAGCGAGGCAAAGATTCTATTATGGTTGTTGTTGACAGGTTTTCAAAGATGGCTCATTTCATAGCCTGCAACAAAACCAATGATGCTACTGTTGTTGCTACTTTATTCTTCAAAGAAATTGTTCGTCTTCATGGAGTTCCCAAAACCATTGTGTCTGATCGAGATACAAAGTTCTTAAGCTATTTTTGGAAGACATTATGGAAGCTTCTTGGAACAAAGCTTTTATTCAGCACTTCTCACCATCCCCAAACTGATGGTCAAACTGAAGTTACCAATAGAACTGTGGGAATGTTGCTAAGGGCACTTGTGAAGAAAAGTTTGAAGGAGTGGGATTTGAAGCTTGCTCAAGCTGAATTTGCTTTTAATAGAGCACCTAATTACTCCACAGGAAAATCACCATTTGAAATCTGCTATGGTGCAAATCCACTCACACCGATTGATCTGATTCCTTTTGCAGTTGAGCCTAAGGTAAGTGTTGATGCAGTAGCAAAGGCCAAAGAAATGAAGAAGCTGTATGAGCAAGTGAGGGCCAAAATTGAGAAGACCAACCAGCAATACAAGGCTAAAGCTAACCAGCACAGAAAGCAGCCCACGTTTGTTCCTGGTGATCTTGTTTGGATTCATCTAAGGAAGGAAAGGTTCCCAGCAAAAAGGAAGAACAAGCTGATGCCAAGAGCTGAGGGTCCATTTAAAGTGTTGGAAAAAGTTGGTGATAATGCTTACAAGGTCGAGCTGCCTGGTGATACTGCTGTGTATAGCACTTTTAATGTTGGTGATTTGATGCCCTACTTGGAAGATGACAACCTCGAGAACTTGAGGTCAAGTTCCTTTTTAGAGGGAGAGGATGATGCGGGTGAGCTGGGCAATGTAACCAGCAACACAGCCAGCTTGAGCTCAAAAGATGTTACACCCGAATCAGGCCAAGCAATGGTCGTGTTGCCATCTATTTCGTATCATCTAAGTATTTTTGGAGCTGGTTCAAGAAGCTCAGGGGTGACCCTACTTCAGTCCTTAAACTGAAGTAGTTATGTTTTCATGAATAAAGTTTTTGATAGTTGAAGGCAAGCCAGCAACGAAGAAGAACCAGCTAGCCGAACTAGCAAATGAGTTTAGTTCAGCCAGTAAAGCTTTAATTCACTCAGCCGGGTAACCAGCAAATCGAACCAGCAAAGTTATGCTTAGGCGAACCAGCTAGTTCAACCAGCTAAAGAATTTTAGTTCAATCAGCACACGAAACTCTAGTACAACCAGCACGCGATGCTATTTTCTGTCTGAATGGCCAACTTGCTGATACAATTCAAAGTTTACTTATGCTTTTCAATAAACCGGTCAGGTCATGTGCTTAACACGTGTGTGGCTGTTCTAGAAGAATGTTAGCTGTCCAAGGAAGACTCCCATTTATCATTGGATGCTTTTATCATGGGAAGGAGCACTAACAAATGGCAGGCTTTTTGCAGATTGTGTCCTTTATTCTTATTGGCTAATTTGTAATTGTTTGTCCTTTTTTGTCTCCATTTCCTTTTTATGTTTTTCTCTTATTTAGAAAATAGCTGTTAAGCTTCTACTATAAATAGAGAGTTCTTGTAATTGTAAAAGTTGGTTGATGATTGAATGAAAAGTTTGATAGAGCTTATCTATTTACAAAATCTCTGTGTCTTTACGAATCTTTGATTCCGGTGGCTAAGAGTGGTTTCTTTATCAGTGTTTGTGGTGTTACTTTATCAAACATTGTGGTGAAATCCAAATCTTCATATCTGATATTATAGTTGTGGTGGAATCTTTATCAGCTGTAGTTGAAGATTTGGAGTGTTTCTAGATCTCTAATTGTGGTGGTATCTTTATCAATTTGGGGTCTAGATTCTTCTATCCTTGTGTTCTTATTTCAGAGTTTTATACTCTGTTTTTGGGGCTGTTACTGTTACAAATTTGGGGGTTTGTGTTCAGATCTGTTTAGGTGAAGAAAGCTTGTTCTAAATTGCATTTTTAAAGTCATAATCACGCATCACAAAGATTCTATTATGGTTGTTGTTGACAGGTTTTCAAAGATGGCTCATTTCATAGCCTGCAACAAAACCAATGATGCTACTGTTGTTGCTACTTTATTCTTCAAAGAAATTGTTCGTCTTCATGGAGTTCCCAAAACCATTGTGTCTGATCGAGATACAAAGTTCTTAAGCTATTTTTGGAAGACATTATGGAAGCTTCTTGGAACAAAGCTTTTATTCAGCACTTCTCACCATCCCCAAACTGATGGTCAAACTGAAGTTACCAATAGAACTGTGGGAATGTTGCTAAGGGCACTTGTGAAGAAAAGTTTGAAGGAGTGGGATTTGAAGCTTGCTCAAGCTGAATTTGCTTTTAATAGAGCACCTAATTACTCCACAGGAAAATCACCATTTGAAATCTGCTATGGTGCAAATCCACTCACACCGATTGATCTGATTCCTTTTGCAGTTGAGCCTAAGGTAAGTGTTGATGCAGTAGCAAAGGCCAAAGAAATGAAGAAGCTGTATGAGCAAGTGAGGGCCAAAATTGAGAAGACCAACCAGCAATACAAGGCTAAAGCTAACCAGCACAGAAAGCAGCCCACTTTTGTTCCTGGTGATCTTGTTTGGATTCATCTAAGGAAGGAAAGGTTCCCAGGAAAAAGGAAGAACAAGCTGATGCCAAGAGCTGAGGGTCCATTTAAAGTGTTGGAAAAAGTTGGTGATAATGCTTACAAGGTCGAGCTGCCTGGTGATACTGCTGTGTATAGCACTTTTAATGTTGGTGATTTGATGCCCTACTTGGAAGATGACAACCTCGAGAACTTGAGGTCAAGTTCCTTTTTAGAGGGAGAGGATGATGCGGGTGAGCTGGGCAATGTAACCAGCAACACAGCCAGCTCGAGCTCAAAAGATGTTACACCCGAATCAGGCCAAGCAATGGTCGTGTTGCCATCTATTTCGTATCATCTAAGTATTTTTAGAGCTGGTTCAAGAAGCTCAGGGGTGACCCTACTTCAGTCCTTAAACTGAAGTAGTTATGTTTTCATGAATAAAGTTTTTGAAAGTTGAAGGCAAGCCAGCAACGAAGAAGAACCAGCTAGCCGAACCAGCAAATGAGTTTAGTTCAGCCAGTAAAGCTTTAATTCACTCAGCCGGGTAACCAGCAAATCGAACCAGCAAAGTTATGCTTAGGCGAACCAGCTAGTTCAACCAGCTAAAGAATTTTAGTTCAATCAGCACACGAAACTCTAGTACAACCAGCACACGATGCTATTTTCTGTCTGAATGGCCAACTTGCTGATACAATTCAAAGTTTACTTATGCTTTTCAATAAACCGGTCAGGTCATGTGCTTAACACGTGTGTGGCTGTTCTAGAAGAATGTTAGCTGTCCAAGGAAGACTCCCATTTATCATTGGATGCTTTTATCATGGGAAGGAGCACTAACAAATGGCAGGCTTTTTGCAGATTGTGTCCTTTATTCTTATTGGCTAATTTGTAATTGTTTGTCCTTTTTTGTCTCCATTTCCTTTTTATGTTTTTGTCTTATTTAGAAAATAGCTGTTAAGCTTCTACTATAAATAGAGAGTTCTTGTAATTGTAAAAGTTGGTTGATGATTGAATGAAAAGTTTGATAGAGCTTATCTATTTACAAAATCTCTGTGTCTTTACGAATCTTTGATTCTGGTGGCTAAGAGTGGTTTCTTTATCAGTGTTTGTGGTGTTACTTTATCAAACATTGTGGTGAAATCCAAATCTTCATATCTGATATTATAGTTGTGGTGGAATCTTTATCAGCTGTAGTTGAAGATTTGGAGTGTTTCTAGATCTCTAATTGTGGTGGTATCTTTATCAATTTGGGGTCTAGATTCTTCTATCCTTGTGTTCTTATTTCAGAGTTTTATACTCTGTTTTTGGGGCTGTTACTGTTACAAATTTGGGGGTTTGTGTTCAGATCTGTTTAGGTGAAGAAAGCTTGTTCTAAATTGCGTTTTTAAAGTCATAATCACGCATCAATTGAAGTCTTTCAAAAGTGTATAAATACATATTAAAACACTACATGTATATACATTTTAACTGAGTCGTTAAGTCATCGTTAGTCGTTACATGTAAATGTTGTTTTGAAACCTTTAGGTTAACGATCTTGTTGAATGTTGTTAACCCATTGTTTATTATAACAATTGAGATGTTAAATTGTTATATTATAATGATATTATAATATATAATATATCTTAGTATGATATATATACAGTTAAATGTTGTTACAACGATAATCGTTACATATATGTCTCGTTTCGAAATCATTAAGTTAGTAGTCTTATTTTTACATATGTATTTCATTGTTAATACACTTAATAATATATTTACTTATCATTTAACATAATTAACAAAGTGTATCAATATCTTAATATGATTCATATGTACCTAGTAAGACGTTGTTATAACGATAATCGTTATATATATCGTTTTCGAGTTTCTTAAATTAATAGTCTCATTTTTATGTATATAACTCATTGTTAAAATACCTAATGAGATACATACTTATAATAAAATCATGTTAACTATATATATAACCATATATATGTCATCGTATAGTTTTTACAAGTTTTAACGTTCGTGAATCACCGGTCAACTTGGGTGGTCAATTGTCTATATGAAACGTATTTCAATTAATCAAGTCTTAACAAGTTTGATTGCTTAACATGTTGGAAACATTTAATCATGTAAATATCAATCTCAATTAATATATATAAACATGGAAAAGTTCGGGTCACTACAGTACCTACCCGTTAAATAAATTTCGTCCCGAAATTTTAAGCTGTTGAAGGTGTTGACGAATCTTCTGGAAATAGATGCGGGTATTTCTTCTTCATATGATCTTCACACTCCCAGGTGAACTCGGGTCCTCTACGAGCATTCCATCGAACCTTAACAATTGGTATCTTGTTTTGCTTAAGTCTTTTAACCTCACGATCCATTATTTTGACGGGTTCTTCGATGAATTGAAGTTTTTCGTTGATTTGGATTTCATCTAACGGAATAGTGAGATCTTCTTTAGCAAAACATTTCTTCAAATTCGAGACGTGGAAAGTGTTATGTACAGCCGCGAGTTGTTGAGGTAACTCAAGTCGGTAAGCTACTGGTCAGACACGATCAATAATCTTGAATGGTCTAATATACCTTGGATTTAATTTCCCTCGTTTACCAAATCGAACAACGCCTTTCCAAGGTGCAACTTTAAGCATGACCATCTCTCCAATTTCAAATTCTATATCTTTTCTTTTAATGTCAGCGTAGCTCTTTTGTCGACTTTAGGCGGTTTTCAACCGTTGTTGAATTTGGATGATCTTCTCGGTAGTTTCTTGTATAATCTCCGGACCCGTAATCTGTTTATCCCCCACTTCACTCTAACAAATCGGAGACCTGCACTTTCTACCATAAAGTGCTTCAAACGGAGCCATCTCAATGCTTGAATGGTAGCTGTTGTTGTAGGAAAATTCTGCTAACGGTAGATGTCGATCCCAACTGTTTCCGAAATCAATAACACATGCTCGTAGCATGTCTTCAAGCGTTTGTATCGTCCTTTCGTTCTGCCCATCATTTTGTGGATGATAGGCAGTACTCATGTCTAGACGAGTTCCTAATGCTTGCTGTAATGTCTGCCAGAATCTTGAAATAAATCTGCCATCCCTATCAGAGATAATAGAGATTGGTATTCCATGTCTGGAGACGACTTCCTTCAAATACAGTCGTGCTAACTTCTCCATCTTGTCATCTTCTCTTATTGGCAGGAAGTGTGCTGATTTGGTGAGACGATCAACTATTACCCAAATAGTATCAAAACAACTTGCAGTCCTTGGCAATTTAGTGATGAAATCCATGGTAATGTTTTTCCATTTCCATTTCGGGATTTCGGGTTGTTGAAGTAGACCTGATGGTTTCTGATGCTCAGCTTTGACCTTAGAACACGTCAAACATTCTCCTACGTATTTAGCAACATCGGCTTTCATACCCGGCCACCAAAAATGTTTCTTGAGATCCTTGTACATCTTCCCCGTTCCAGGATGTATTGAGTATCTGGTTTTATGAGCTTCTCTAAGTACCATTTCTCTCATATCTCCAAATTTTGGTACCCAAATCCTTTCAGCCCTATACCGGGTTCCGTCTTCCCGAATATTAAGATGCTTCTCCGATCCTTTGGGTATTTCATCCTTTAAATTTCCCTCTTTTAAAACTCCTTGTTGCGCCTCCTTTATTTGAGTAGTAAGGTTATTATGAATCATTATATTCATAGATTTTACTCGAATGGGTTCTCTGTCCTTCCTGCTCATGGCATCGGCTACCACATTTGCCTTCCCCGGGTGATAACGAATCTCAAAGTCGTAATCATTCAACAATTCAATCCACCTACGCTGCCTCATATTCAGTTGTTTCTGATTAAATATGTGTTGAAGACTTTTGTGGTCGGTATATATAATACTTTTGACCCCATATAAGTAGTGCCTCCAAGTCTTTAATGCAAAAACAACCGCGCCTAATTCCAAATCATGCGTCGTATAATTTTGTTCGTGAATCTTCAATTGTCTAGACGCATAAGCAATCACCTTCGTTCGTTGCATTAATACACAACCGAGACTTTGCTTTGATGCGTCACAATAAATCACAAAATCATCATTCCCTTCAGGCAATGACAATATAGGTACCGTAGTTAGCTTTTTCTTCAATAACTGAAACGCTTTCTCTTGTTCATCATTCCATTCAAATTTCTTCCCTTTATGCGTTAATGCAGTCAAGGGTTTTGCTATTCTGGAAAAGTCTTGGATGAACCTTCCGTAGTAACCAGCTAGTCCTAAAAACTGGCGTATGTGTTTCGGAGTTTTTGGGGTTTCCCACATTTCAACAGTTTCTATCTTTGCCGGATCTACCTTAATACCTTCTTTGTTCACTATGTGACCGAGGAATTGAACTTCTTCCAACCAAAATGCACACTTTGAAAACTTAGCGTACAATTCTTCCTTCCTCAATACTTCTAACACCTTTCTCAAATGTTCACCGTGTTCTTGGTCATTCTTTGAGTAAATAAGTATGTCATCAATGAAAACAATGACAAACTTGTCAAGGTATGGTCCACACACTCGGTTCATAAGGTCCATGAACACAGCTGGTGCATTAGTTAAACCAAACGGCATGACCATAAACTCGTAATGACCGTAACGTGTTCTGAAAGCAGTCTTTGGAATATCATCTTCTTTCACCCGCATTTGATGATACCCGGAACATAAGTCAATCTTTGAATAAACAGACGAGCCTTGTAGTTGATCAAATAAGTCATCGATTCTCGGTAGTGGGTAGCGGTTCTTGATGGTAAGTTTGTTCAACTCTCGGTAGTCGATACACAACCTGAATGTACCATCTTTCTTCTTGACAAACAAAACAGGAGCTCCCCACGGTGATGTGCTTGGTCGAATGAAATCACGCTCTAAAAGTTCTTGTAATTGGCTTTGCAGTTCTTTCGGAAATACATCGGGGAATTCTTTTGCAATGGGAACATCATTGATGCTCTTTTCTTCAGTTTGTACTTTCTCGACGTGTGCTAGAACAGCATAGCAACCTTTTCTTATTAGTTTTTGTGCCTTCAAATTACTAATAAGATGTAGCTTCGTGTTGCCCTTTTCTCCGTACACCATTAAGGGTTTTCCTTTTTCTCGTATAATGCGAATTGCATATTTGTAACAAACGATCTCTGCTTTCACTTCTTTCAACCAGTCCATACCGATTATCACATCAAAACTCCCTAACTCTACTGGTATCAAATCAATCTTAAAAGTTTCGCTAACCAGTTTAATTTCTCGATTCCGACATATATTATCTGCTGAAATTAATTTACCATTTGCTAATTCGAGTAAAAATTTACTATCCAAAGGCGTCAATGGACAACTTAATTTAGCACAAAAATCTCTACTCATATAGCTTCTATCTGCACCCGAATCAAATAAAATGTAAGCAGATTTATTGTCAATAAGAAACGTACCCGTAACAAGCTCCGGGTCTTCCTGTGCCTCTGCCGCATTAATATTGAAAACTCTTCCGCGGCCTTGTCCATTCGTGTTCTCCTGGTTCGGGCAATTTCTAATAATGTGGCCCGATTTTCCACATTTATAACAAACTACATTGGCATAACTTGCTCCGACACTACTTGCTCCGCCATTACTCGTTCCGACACCATTTGTTCCTTTCGTTCTATTAACCCCTGGTCCGTAAACCTCACACTTCGCCGCGCTATGACCATTTCTTTTACACTTGTTGCAAAATTTGGTGCAGAACCCCGAGTGATACTTTTCACATCTTTGGCATAGCTGCTTCTGATTGTTGTTGTTGTTGCGGTTATTATTGTTGTTGGGATGATTGTTGTAGTTGCTATTGTTGTTGTTGTTGTTGTTGTTGTTGTTGTTGTTGTTGTTGTTGTTGTTGTTGTTGTATTGGTGATTCTTATCACCGTTTTCCTCCCACTTTCTTTTGACTTGCTTCACATTGGCCTCTTCAGCAGTCTGTTCTTTAATTCTTTCTTCAATCTGGTTCACTAGTTTGTGAGCCATTCTACATGCCTGTTGTATGGAGGCGGGCTCGTGTGAACTTATATCTTCTTGGATTCTTTCTGGTAATCCTTTCACAAACGCGTCGATTTTCACTTCCTCATCTTCGAATGCTCCCGGACACAATAGGCACAATTCTGTGAATCGTCTTTCGTACGTGGTAATATCAAATCCTTGGGTTCGTAACCCTCTAAGTTCTGTCTTGAGCTTATTGACCTCGGTTCTGGGACGGTACTTCTCATTCATCAAGTGCTTGAATGCTGACCATGGTAGTGCGTACGCATCGTCTTGTCCCACTTGCTCTAGATAGGTATTCCACCATGTTAACGCAGAACCTGTGAAGGTATGCGTAGCGTACTTCACTTTGTCCTCTTCAGTACACTTACTTATGGCAAACACCGATTCGACCTTCTCGGTCCACCGTTTCAATCCGATCGGTCCTTCGGTTCCATTAAATTCTAAAGGTTTGCAGGCAGTGAATTCTTTGTAGGTGCATCCTACACGATTTCCTGTACTGCTAGATCCAAGGTTATTGTTGGTATGTAGCGCAGCCTGTACTGCGGCTATGTTTGAAGCTAGAAAAGTACGGAATTCCTCTTCATTCATATTCACAGTGTGTCGAGTAGTCGGTGCCATTTCCTTCAAAATAGTCAAATGGAACAAGTTAATCATACAGAATATTAAGAGTAGTTAATAGTATTTCGTAGCATAATATGAACTCATTTATAAAAGCTTTTTCTTCATATTAGCGTTTTATAAGTTTAAATTCGGGTAGTACCTACCCGTTAAGTTCATACTTAGTAGCTAATATACAATTCAACTACTACAATTCTATATGAAAAACTGATTATAATAATATTTCGCGTTCAAACTTTTACACAATATTTTACAAACTTACAATGCCGCTTATTTTACATATAGCATGAAATATAGCACACAATAAATTTGATACAAGATGGTTGTGAAGATAATTCTAGCTAGTACACAAGTCGTTCAGCAAAGGCAATAAAGACACGTAATTCATACGTCCAGAAACAACTCATGCATTCTGGTTTTACTAGGATTACTTCCCATCCTTGGTCTTGTGGAACATAACCGTTATGGCAGTTGATAAGACAGCGTGTTGTAACGTCGTCAAAGGGACGAGGGTTACGTAATGTCCCCCAGTCCCGTAACAATCTAAAAACCTCATTTCTTACCCCAATTACCGACTCCGTCACTTGTGGGAACGTTTTATTTAATAGTTGTAGCTCGATGTTCTTGTTCTCACTTTGGTGAGAAGCGAACATTACTAATCCGTAAGCACAACATGCTTCTTTATGTTGCATGTTAGCCACTTTTTCTAAATCACGAAGTCCAATATTCGGATATATTGAGTCAAAATAATTTCTTAACCCATTGCGTAAAATAGCATTTGGGTTCCCCGCAATATATGCGTCAAAGTAAACACATCGTAACTTATGGATTTCCCAATGTGATATCCCCCATCTTTCGTGATGGAATTTGACATACTTTTAAAGAAACATGTTCTACATTATAACAAGTTCATAAAAGTCCATTTTTATGAAGATAAAGTGAGCGGAAGCATGCATGTTCATGTTATATAACAACCATTTTTAAAAGGACAAATTCCATAAATATATCAAGTCTTGAATAATATGCTTACGTACAACAAGTGGGTTTAGTATTTTACCTCCTCAAGCTAGTTGAGGGTTACAACAAGATGATGAAGAAGATGAAGATGAATGGAGCTTCAAAAGTATGAAACCTCAAGAGATAATACCCCAAACTTATCACCAACACCCTAACCTTTAGTTAGGATTTATTTGACACTTAAAATTGAGCTTCCAATAAACTCAAAAAAAACTCCTTTGATGCTCAAATATTTCGGCCAGAATTGGGGCAAAAGGGAGAGCAAAAAATCTTTGTTACTTGATGGAAGAGAGAAGTGTGCAAGTCTTAAAACAAGTGGGATTGGTTAGGTGCATTTGTAGAAGCAAAAGTCCCTTAAGAAAGAGCCAATCACAATCCATGCAATGCACCAACCTCCCATGCCCATTTAATTATATAAATTTGAATTTTAAATAAATACAACTTATATAAATGTATTATAAATAATACTTGCATCTTTTCTTTTATTTTATGCTTACATTATATTTTATAAAACCAATTTATAAAAATGTAACATAAAATAATTAATTATTTAACCTATAAATAATTAAATCCTTTATATATAAATTATTCCAGAATTTATATATATATACATCAAGTGAAATATTTTTAGAAACCATTTTCTAAAATTCAAGTGTCGCGTATTTATTTAATGATCCAACCGTAAAGATCAAATACGTATAAGGTGTCGGTAAGCTTGTTATTGGGTATGACCCGACTTGGATCATAACATGTTAGCCACATTAGTTTAATATGTCTCTCGGGCATATGAAATACCTTCAATCTCCCACTTGCACGAGAAACATAAGAAATTAATGCAAGTGATGGATACCACCTAACGACCGTCCATCACCCCTAATATGTTATGACTTAGTGCCATTCAATAACATCATCCCTTTCGAGTTCCCATCTCGAATATGATTTAGGTGAATCTTTCAATATATCCTTTTGTCCTAGATGTCATGTTAAATCCAAGAGACATAGAATGATCACTCTCTTATAGATTTAACTTTATCAGGCCTTAGACATCTGACTCTCAACGAATAAGAGGGACAAATTCCATCTTGACTACATACGTTGTAGACACTACACTTAGTACTATACCTGAAGCCTCCCTTATGAGCTACCTTTTCAGAATAGCGAAGGAAAGAATCAAGGCACAATATTCGGTGAATGTCCGAACCCAATATGTGTCTCAGGTCAGAGGATATAATGATATTCTCCTTTACTCAAGATTACATGTGATCAACCACAAAGGCTCCATACAGTAAATCTTGAGAGCGGGTCTTCCAATATTTGTGTCCCACAAATATCTATGAACCTTGGTTGCAACCTTGCCCCACATTCACCATTTGAATGTTGACCAATCCAAGTTCATAATAGTCTAGACCTCACACTTGTTCCCACAAATGTGATCAACTACGGAATTCAGAATAATAGTTTATTCATGGATAAAATATGCAAAATTGGAACATGACTCATAATTAAATTAATACCATAATTATATTAATGAGTTTGAACTAATTCGTTCCGTTACAATACATAAAATAGATCATTTCCAATCACTAGAATATCGAAGCCCTAATGCACAAACATGTCCCTCATGTTTTGGCCCATGTAGAAGCTTCGTGAGTGGATCCGCAACATTTTGATCTGTGTGAACTTTGTGAATACGTATCTTTCCCTTTTCAACCTCATCCCTGATGTAGTTGAATCTCCACTCAATGTGACGAGTCTTTTGATGAGCACGAGGTTCCTTGATTTGAGCAATCGCACCCTCATTGTCACAAAAGATCTCAAGAGGGTCCTGAATGGAAGGGACCACTCCTAAGTCGTCGATGAATTTCTTCATCCATGCAGCTTCCTGAGCTGCCAGTGAGGCGGCAATGTACTCCGACTCTGTAGTGGATAACGCAACAACCTCCTGTTTCGAACTCTTCCAAGAGACCGCACCACCATTTAACATGAAGACATAACCGGATTGTGATCGAGAGTCATCTCGGTCAGTTTGGAAGCTCGCGTCCACGTAACCTTTTACAGCGAGTTCCTCCTCACCAGACCCATATATTAGAAACATATCCTTAGTTCTCCTAAGGTATTTCAATATACTTTTAACAGCAATCCAATGACTGTTTCCTGGGTTGTTCTGGTATCTACTTGTCAAGCTTAGAGCGCATGACACATCCGGTCTAGTACATATCATTGCATACATGATAGACCCAATAGCAGATGCGTATGGGACTTTCTTCATTCTCTCTTGTTCATCTTTCGTGGTAGGACACTGAGATGAACTGAGAACGGTTCCTCTTTGAATAGGTACCAAACCTTTCTTAGAGTTTTCCATCTTGAACCTTTTCAAGATTTTATCAATGTATGTACTTTGACTTAAACCTATCAATCTCTTGGATCTATTCCTATAGATCCCTATCCCCAATATGTATTGTGCTTCTCCAAGATCCTTAATGGAGAAGCAACTCTTTAGCCAAGTTTTGACTTCTTGCATTGTGGTAATATCATTCCCAAATAATAATATATCATCCACATATAGCACAAGGAACATTATAGAGCTCCTACTAGCCTTCTTGTATACACAAGCTTCATCACCATTTTTAATGAAGCCAAATTTCTTTGCCTCTTCATTAAAACGATGATTCCACATTCTAGATGCTTGTTTCAATCCGTAGATTGATTTCTTTAACTTGCATACCTTTTTAGGATTTTTCAGATCAACAAAACCTTCGGGCTGTACCATATAGACATCTTCCTCAAGATATCCATTTAGGAAAGCGGTTTTGACATCCATTTGCCATATTTCATAGTCATAGTGAGCAGCTATGGCAAATAATATCCTAATAGACTTTAGCATTGCCACAAGCGAGAAAGTTTCATCATAATCAACCCCTTGAGTTTGAGTGAAACCTTTTGCTACAAGTCTAGCTTTGTATGTATCCAAGTTTCCATGTATGTCGGTTTTCTTCTTGAAAAGCCATTTGCAATCAACTAGCTTGGAGCTAGGAGGTTGCACAACAAGTTCCCAAACTTGGTTTTCATACATGGATTGCATCTCGGCGTTCATGGCTTCCTGCCATTTATCTTTATCAATCCTTGATAAAGCATCTTCGTAGTTTGTCGGTTCATCCAAATCAACCGTATAGCAACCATCCACGAGAAAACCATATCTCTCAGGAGGATTACTAATTCTACTAGATCTTCGAACGTCTTGTGTGTTTTGATCATCCACTTGATCATTTTCAACATCGTCATGTTGAGTACTAGTGTCAACCATTTGTGTATCATCGACTTGATCTTGTACCTCTATAAGATCTATTTTCCTTTCACCATCACCTTCCATAAGGAATTTGGTTTCAAGGAATTCCGCCTTTCGAGCAACAAATACATTTTGCTCGGTAGGATCATAGAAATAGTATCCCATATCATCCTTGGGATATCCT
Source organism: Rutidosis leptorrhynchoides (assembly GCF_046630445.1). Taxonomy (NCBI): domain Eukaryota; kingdom Viridiplantae; phylum Streptophyta; class Magnoliopsida; order Asterales; family Asteraceae; genus Rutidosis; species Rutidosis leptorrhynchoides. Next base: position 211,506,157 of record NC_092340.1, read on the forward strand.
ATGAAGATACACTTTGTGGATCGAGCATGTAACTTATTAGCTACATGGCGCTTAGGATAAGCTTCACATCCCCATACTTTCAAGTATGAAAGAGAGGGAGGTTTTCCAAACCACATCTCATGAGGAGTTCGTTCCACTTTCTTGGTTGGGGCCATATTTAAAATACGAACCGCGGAGCTCAGACAATAACCCCAAAATGATAGAGGTAACGAGCTTCTTGCCATCATAGATCAAACCATATCCATTAGGGTTCGGTTCCTCCTTTCGGAAACTCCATTAAGTTGGGGTGTTCCGGGTGGAGTAAGTTGTGAGATGATCCCACAACTCCTAAGATGATCTTGGAAAGCATCGCTTAGGTATTCACCTCCTCTATCGGTACGAAGTACCTTAATTGTCTTATTGAGTTGATTTTGTACTTCGTTTTGGTATTCTTTGAATGCTTCAAACGTTTCGTCCTTGTGTCTTAATAAGTAGACATATCCGAAACGACTAAAGTCATCAATGAAAGTAACAAAGTATCTTTCACCATTCCTTGTCATGGGCTTAAAGGGTCCACACACATCCGAATGTATTAATCCCAATAAGTCTTTAGCCCTTTCATAGGTCCCTTTGAAAGGTGCTTTAGTCATCTTGCCTTGTAAACAAGACTCACATACATCAAACGAATCCATCTCATTTGATTTCAAAAGTCCATTCTTTTGAAGTGTATGCATTCGGTTCTTGTTTATGTGACCAAGGCGACAATGCCATAAGTAGGAATCACTCAAATCCCTTTTGAGTTTCTTGGTGCTTGTATGGTACATTGAGCTACTAGATGATGTGTCATCATGAACCAATTCATAAATTCCATTTGAAGGCGAAGCCTTGAAATATAATACATTATCTAAATAAACATGGATATCATCATTAATAAAATTAACATTAAAACCACATTGTCTCAAACGGGAAACAGAAATAATGTTTCGACATAAGTCGGGTGCATACAAAACATCATTCAAAATAAGTTCCAAGCCACTTGGAAGTTTTAACACAAAGTCTCCTTGAGCTTTCACTTGTACTTTAGCTCCATTCCCCATGAAGAGACTTGATGTTCCCGTTTGCTTGTTACTTCTTTTGAACCCCTGCAAAGAATTGCAAATGTGAGTTCCACATCCAGTGTCTAATACCCATGTATTAGAAGAAGTAATACTAAGCTCTATATATACCATATATATATTACCTGAGGATTGCCCCGCATCCCTCTTTTCTTTCAACTCCTTAAGGTAGACCGGACAATTTCGTTTCCAATGACCCATCTCACCGCAACCGAAACATGGGTCTTCCTTGGGGTTTGCCTTTTTCGCAACCTTTTGCTTTTTGTTCTTGTTCTTGGTTGGGGTAACCATCTTCCCCTTTCCCTTGCCTTGATAGGCGGGTCCTTTTCTCTTAGCTACCTTTGGCTTAGAGGTGTTACCTTTGGACCCACCTTGATCGATTGCTAACACGGGTAAAGCCCTTTTACCCATGCTAGTTTCCGCCGTTCTAAGCATACCGTGGAGCTCACCTATGCTCTTATCCATCCCATTCATATTGTAATTAATTACAAATTGATCAAACCTTTTTGATAGGGAGTTAAGGATAAGATCGGTGGCTAACTCATTTGATATGTTTAGGTTAAGACGGTTAGCACGATCAATAAGGCTTTTCATCTTAAGGACATAAGATGAAACCGATTGGGTATCATCCATACGACAAGCATGTAGCGCCCGAACGGTCACGAAGCGCTCGACACGCGCTTGTTGAAGGAACATCTCCTTCAATTGCGTTATCATGTCGTATGCACTATGATGCTCGAAATCCTTTTGGAGTTCGGGAATCATAGTCCCAAGCATTAGGCATGAGACTTGAAGGGAGTCGTGGCAATACTTATCGTAAAAGGCCATTGCCTCCACATCATCCTCATCCGGTTGATCGGGAATGGGGTCCTCAAGTACATACGCTTTATCCTCTTGTTTGAGGACAATCCGAAGATTGCGGAACCAATCCATAAAGTTGGTATGGTTGAGTTTGTCTTTCTCTAAGAGAGACCTTAATGATAGGTTGTTTAGGTTAATTGGTGCGTTTTGCATGTTGTTGTTGTTATTAGCGGCCATCTACAAAATTCAACAAAGTTCTTTTAAGTATTGATTTTAAATTTAATAAACAATACCCTTTTATATTTCAATTGTTTAATTAAATCTTAGAATCCAACGGTAAATCAAATTTCGGTTAGGTGACCTTTATCCCGTCATTTGATTTAGCTAGGTAGTCATTTATATGACAATTGCAATCCTTTTGCAACTTCTAAGTTATGGGATCATGCAATCCTTTTGCATGGCATATTAATCCCATCAATGCCTATTTGTTCCTCATGCTTCGGTGACGCTAAGTTCATGATTCCCAAATCAAGTCGTCCTACTTGTGTTAACATGTAAAATTAACATGCAAGTGGTTAGGTGACCTTTATCCCACAATCATGTAAATTTTACCTTAACCATATTAGTTTGCTCATAACGGTTAGGTGACCTTTATCCCATTATGAGTTCACTACTATGTTCAAGTGTCCCACAATAGGATGGCGTTTAACTTGTTTTCCTTGTTTTAGTTGTTAAGGGATTTTTTAGTCTTTCTTAAATTCTAGTTTAAGAAAACATTTTGCCATACACCAACATGCATTTGATGTATGGTATATAATGAAAAACCTATTTCATGTCATTAGTAAAATAACCAAATTTTACTTGATATAAACCATTTTATATACATTTTTCATCTAGCACCTAATAACCATTTATTAGTGTCTTTTGTTGTTTTAATTATAACCAATTATAATGTCATTTTTGCAAGTTGTTCATGTGAACTTGTATCAACCAAACACATACACAAAATCATACAAGCATGCAAAAGAAAAGTCCACAATCAAGCCATGGTGGTGAACACTTGTTTAGCCAAAACAAGTGTTACCTAAAGGGTTAAAATTACAAAAGTAAGAGATTAACAAATCTCCCACTAGCTCTTGCATCCTTATGCTTCATCTTGTGATCTTCTTGAATCTTCACTTCTTTTACAAAAAAAATATAACCTAATACATTTTTTCTAGAAAAAGAAATTACAACCTAATCTATTTTACATACCAAATAAAATAAATTACATCATAAAATTACAAGATTATTACAAACCAAATGAATGAATAATTATTACAAACCATAAGAATGAATAATCAACCAAATCATATACAAATCCAACCACAAGATCAAGGCTTGATTGTGAACCAAAATAACAACAAAACTTGGCCAAATTTGAAGCTCCAAACCCCATTTGGAAGCCCTAAAATTCGGCCAAATGGAGAACCCACCCAAAATCCAAAAATTTTTACATTCTAGTTTTATGCATGTTACTAGATTGTAAGATTAGTGGATTTAAAAGTCATAAACAAGAAGCATATTTCAAAGACCTTGGCTCTAGATACCATTGATGGAATTTGACATACTTTTAAAGAAACATGTTCTACATTATAACAAGTTCATAAAAGTCCATTTTTATGAAGATAAAGTGAGCGGAAGCATGCATGTTCATGTTATATAACAACCATTTTTAAAAGGACAAATTCCATAAATATATCAAGTCTTGAATAATATGCTTACGTACAACAAGTGGGTTTAGTATTTTACCTCCTCAAGCTAGTTGAGGGTTACAACAAGATGATGAAGAAGATGAAGATGAATGGAGCTTCAAAAGTATGAAACCTCAAGAGATAATACCCCAAACTTATCACCAACACCCTAGCCTTTAGTTAGGATTTATTTGACACTTAAAATTGAGCTTCCAATAAACTCAAAAAAAACTCCTTTGATGCTCAAATATTTCGGCTAGAATTGGGGCAAAAGGGAGAGCAAAAAATCTTTGTTACTTGATGGAAGAGAGAAGTGTGCAAGTCTTAAAACAAGTGGGATTGGTTAGGTGCATTTGTAGAAGCAAAAGTCCCTTAAGAAAGAGCCAATCACAATCCATGCAATGCACCAACCTCCCATGCCCATTTAATTATATAAATTTGAATTTTAAATAAATACAACTTATATAAATGTATTATAAATAATACTTGCACCTTTTCTTTTATTTTATGCTTACATTATATTTTATAAAACCAATTTATAAAAATGTAACATAAAATAATTAATTATTTAACCTATAAATAATTAAATCCTTTATATATAAATTATTCCATAATTTATATATACATATACATCAAGTGAAATATTTTTAGAAACCATTTTCTAAAATTCAAGTGTCGCGTATTTATTTAATGATCCAACCGTAAAGATCAAATACGTATAAGGTGTCGGTAAGCTTGTTATTGGGTATGACCCGACTTGGATCATAACATGTTAGCCACATTAGTTTAATATGTCTTTCGGACATATGAAATACCTTCATTTCGAACGAAAGCCTTTTATAAACCAAGGAATTCTTGGAACGTTCTTCGAATGTCTTACAAACTGATCTCGCCTTAAATAGTTGTGCCGAAGAATTCTGACCGACTCTAGACAAGATTTCATCAATCATGTCTCCGGGTAGGTCTCTTAAAATATTGGGTTGTCTATCCATTTTGTGTTTTTATACTGTAAAATAGAACAAGAGTTAGATTCATAAAAAAAAAATACTTATTAATACAAGCAATTTTTTCATATATCATAAAGCATAAGCACACTATATTACATATATTACACCACACGAATACAACTATCTTATTCCGACTCGCTTGTTTCTTCTTCTTCGGTTTTGGTTCGTTTTGCCAAGTTTCTAGGGATATATGATGTTCCCCTAATACGAGCCATCGTTTTCCACATTGGTTTAGAAAAACCTGGTGGTTTAGAGGTTCCTGGGTCATTGTTACAACTTAAGGACTTCGGGGGTTGACGATAAATATAAAGTTCATCGGGGTTGGAATTAGATTTCTCTATTTTTATGCCCTTTCCCTTATTATTTTCTTTTGCCTTTTTAAATTCAGTTGGGGTAATTTCTATAACATCATCGGAATTCTCGTCGGAATCCGATTCATCGGAGAATTGGTAATCCTCCCAATATTTTGCTTCCTTGGCGGAAACACCATTGACCATAATTAACCTTGGTCGGTTGGTTGAGGATTTTCTTTTACTTAACCGTTTTATTATTTCCCCCACCGGTTCCGATTCTTCTTCCGGTTCCGATTCTTCTTCCGGTTCCGACTCTTCTTCCGGTTCCGACTCTTCTTCCGGTTCCTCTTCGGGAACTTGTGAATCAGTCCATGAATCATTCCAATTTACATTTGACTCTTCATTATTATTAGGTGAGTCAATGGGACTTGTTCTAGAGGTAGACATCTATCATATAATATCAAACGCGTTAAGAGATTAATATATCACATAATATTCACATGTTAAAAATATATAGTTTCCAACAAAATTTGTAAAGCAATCATTTTTCAAGTAAACACAGTCGAAGTCCAGACTCACTAATGCATCCTAACAAACTCGATAAGACACACTAATGCAAAATTCTGGTTCTCTAAGACCAACGCTCGGATACCAACTGAAATGTCCCGTTCTTATTGATTAAAAACGTTCCATATTAATTGATTTCGTTGCGAGGTTTTGACCTCTATATGAGATGTTTTTCAAAGACTGCATTCATTTTAAAACAAACCATAACCTTTATTTCATCAATAAAGGTTTAAAAAGCTTTACGTAGATTATCAAATAATGATAATCTAAAATATCTTGTTTACACACGACCATTACATAATGGTTTACAATACAAATATGTTACAACAAAATAAGTTTCTTGAATGCAGTTTTTACACAATATCATACAAGCATGGACTCCAAATCTCGTCCTTATTTAAGTATGCGACAGCGGAAGCTCTTAATAATCACCTGAGAATAAACATGCTTAAAACGTCAACAAAAATGTTGGTGAGTTATAGGTTTAACCTATATATATCAAATCATAATAATAGACCACAAGATTTCATATTTCAATACACATCCCATACATAGAGATAAAAATCATTCATATGGTGAACACCTGGTAACCGACATTAACAAGATGCATATATAAGAATATCCCCATCATTCCGGGACACCCTTCGGATATGATATAAATTTCGAAGTACTAAAGCATCCGGTACTTTGGATGGGGTTTGTTAGGCCCAATAGAACTATCTTTAGGATTCGCGTCAATTAGGGTGTCTGTTCCCTAATTCTTAGATTACCAGACTTAATAAAAAGGGGCATATTCGATTTCGATAATTCAACCATAGAATGTAGTTTCACGTACTTGTGTCTATTTTGTAAATCATTTATAAAACCTGCATGTATTCTCATCCCAAAAATATTAGATTTTAAAAGTAGGACTATAACTCACTTTCACAGATTTTTACTTCGTCGGGAAGTAAGACTTGGCCACTGGTTGATTCACGAACCTATAACAATATATACATATATATCAAAGTATGTTCAAAATATATTTACAACACTTTTAATATATTTTGATGTTTTAAGTTTATTAAGTCAGCTGTCCTCGTTAGTAACCTACAACTAGTTGTCCACAGTTAGATGTACAGAAATAAATCGATAAATATTATCTTGAATCAATCCACGACCCAGTGTATACGTATCTCAGTATTGATCACAACTCAAACTATATATATTTTGGAATCAACCTCAACCCTGTATAGCTAACTCCAACATTCACATATAGAGTGTCTATGGTTGTTCCGAAATATATATAGATGTGTCGACATGATAGGTCAAAACATTGTATACGTGTCTATGGTATCTCAAGATTACATAATATACAATACAAGTTGATTAAGTTATGGTTGGAATAGATTTGTTACCAATTTTCACGTAGCTAAAATGAGAAAAATTATCCAATCTTGTTTTACCCATAACTTCTTCATTTTAAATCCGTTTTGAGTGAATCAAATTGGGTTGGTTTCATATTGAACTCTATTTTATGAATCTAAACAGAAAAAGTATAGGTTTATAGTCGGAAAAATAAGTTACAAGTCGATTTTGTAAAGGTAGTCATTTCAGTCGAAAGAACGACGTCTAGATGACCATTTTAGAAAACATACTTCCACTTTGAGTTTAACCATAATTTTTGGATATAGTTTCTTGTTCATAATAAAAATCATTTTCTCAGAATAACAACTTTTAAATCAAAGTTTATCATAGTTTTTAATTAACTAACCCAAAACAGCCTGCGGTGTTACTACGATGCGTAAATCCGGTTTTACGGTGTTTTTCGTGTTTCCGGGTTTTAAATCATTAAGTTAGCATATCATATAGATATAGAACATGTGTTTAGTTGATTTTAAAAGTCAAGTTAGAAGGAATAACTTTTGTTTGCGAACAAGTTTAGAATTAACTAAGCTATGTTCTAGTGATTACAAGTTTAAACCTTCGAATAAGATAGCTTTATATATATGAATCGAATGATGTTATGAACATCATTACTACCTTAAGTTCCTTGGATAAACCTGCTGGAAAAGAGAAAAATGGATCTAGCTTCAACAGATCCTTGGATGGCTCGAAGTTCTTGAAGCAGAATCATGACACGAAAACAAGTTCAAGTAAGATCATCACTTGAAATAAGATTGTTATAGTTATAGAAATTGAACTAAAGTTTGAATATGATTATTACCTTGTATTAGAATGATAACCTACTGTAAGAAACAAAGATTTCTTGAGGTTGGATGATCACCTTACAAGATTGGAAGTGAGCTAGCAAACTTGAAAGTATTCTTGATTTTATGTAACTAGAACTTGTAGAATATATGAAGAACACTTAGAACTTGAAGATAGAACTTGAGAGAGATCAATTAGATGAAGAAAATTGAAGAATGAAAGTTTTTGTAGGTGTTTTTGGTCGTTGGTTTATGGATTAGATATAAAGGTTATGTAATTTTGTTTTCATGTAAATAAGTCATGAATGATTACTCATATTTTTGTAATTTTATGAGATATTTCATGCTAGTTGCCAAATGATGGTTCCCACATGTGTTAGGTGACTCACATGGGCTGCTAAGAGCTGATCATTGGAGTGTATATACCAATAGTACATACATCTAAAAGCTGTGTATTGTACGAGCACGAATACGGGTGCATACGAGTAGAATTGTTGATGAAACTGAACGAGGATGTAATTGTAAGCATTTTTGTTAAGTAGAAGTATTTTGATAAGTGTATTGAAGTCTTTCAAAAGTGTATAAATACATATTAAAATACTACATGTATATACATTTTAACTGAGTCGTTAAGTCATCGTTAGTCGTTACATGTAAATGTTGTTTTGAAACCTTTAGGTTAACGATCTTGTTAAATGTTGTTAACCCATTGTTTATTATAACAATTGAGATGTTAAATTGTTATATTATAATGATATTATAATATATAATATATCTTAGTATGATATATATACAGTTAAATGTCGTTACAACGATAATCGTTACATATATGTCTCGTTTCGAAATCATTAAGTTAGTAGTCTTATTTTTACATATGTATTTCATTGTTAATACACTTAATAATATATTTACTTATCATTTAACATAATTAACCAAGTGTATCAATATCTTAATATGATTCATATGTACCTAGTAAGACGTTGTTATAACAATAATCGTTATATATATCGTTTTCGAGTTTCTTAAATTAATAGTCTCATTTTTATGTATATAACTCATTGTTAAAATACCTAATGAGATACATACTTATAATAAAATCATGTTAACTATATATATAACCATATATATGTCATCGTATAGTTTTTACAAGTTTTAACGTTCGTGAATCACCGGTCAACTTGGGTGGTCAATTGTCTATATGAAACGTATTTCAATTAATCAAGTCTTAACAGGTTTGATTGCTTAACATGTTGGAAACATTTAATCATGTAAATACCAATCTCAATTAATATATATAAACATGGAAAAGTTCGGGTCACTACATTAGTGAGCCTGGACTTCGACTTAGTAGTTGTTAGGTTATATTAATAAGTCTGGACTTGAACCTGTTCTGCATGTCAAAAAAAAAAAGTGTTGCTTATTATTTGGTGTCGAAAATTATCTACTTATCATTCTTAGTCTAGACACGTCTTGCTGCATTGATTGCATGATTAGTGTATAGACAAAAATTCATATCTTAGCATATCTGCTAATTCAAATCTTAGCGTATCTGTTATTGTAAACTTTGCCTGACATTTTCTGTAGATTCCTCCGTAACTTATGGGATTTTAGTATTATATATGCATATGTAAATTATGTGTTGCATGCTACTAATCTACATCCTATAATCTATATCTTATCGAAAATCCTTCCTCTGATCGTACGAGATGAATCCCTCAACCAGTTCGAATTCCTCGAATTCCGACAGCTATTCCGATATGGAGTTTCACCTAAGCTCCGAAAGCAGTGTCACCAGAATGAATCAAACAATTCATCTGATGAGTTCGTAGCCTACTCAATCATTAGAGACAAAAAGAAGGTGATCCTTTCCATCAACCAAATTCATCTCTTGGCGGTGAACCTAAAGCACTTACCGACGAACCTGTTCCAGATACTATTTTCTCACTCATTTCCCGAATATCTCGCCACGATTATATTCTATCTAAAATTCTAAACCTTATTCATCCATTCTTTTCGACCGACAATCACCCTGGAATAATGGAAAAAGTCAACGAGCTTCGCGCTTGAATAATCAATTTGGAAAATATGGTGCAAAACTTACCAGATTCAGCAACATCACCGGCGCCAAAAGTACCACCAACAACCCAAGTTTCAACATCACATGCCTCAATATCTCATTCTGTACCTCGAGTATAATCATCATTCTACGTATCGTTCTATATCAATTATCTTCGTTCTTCATGGCGATTAAGTAATATCTAAATGTTTTAGAGATTATGTATTCTAGTTCTAACAGTAAACCAAATGAGTTTAATATCATATTAACTCAATGAATCTATGATTACATCTGAAGAAAATATATATGTATATATATTTTCATAAAGATTGTAATTAAAATTTTTGCGTACAAAGTGTTAATTGTGAAAATATTTTAACGGGTAGGTAATACCCGAGGAATATTCAGATTTCACATTAATAAGTTACAATGTACATTCTTCGAAGCTGATTCAACAGTCATTTACTATCTTACTTACAACCACCGATATACGTATCCGTTCACCGCAGAATAACCATTTTCATTCAATTTCATATTTGGATTTTGACCTATCAGAATCCAACAAGTGGCATAATGAAGAAAACATTTGACAAAATAAAATTTGTTAGGAACAAACAAATTAACTATGAGAAATTTTGTTAAGAATCCACGCTAACTGTTCCTAGCTAATTATTCCTAGCTAACTGATTACATTTTATTTATCGCAATTTAATTATCGCAATTTTATTTATCGTCATTTAATTTCTGTTATTTTTTTTACGCACTTTAAATACCGGGACACGTATACAAGGTTTTGACATATCATATCGACGCATCTATATATATTATTTGGAATAACCATAGACACTCTATATGCAGTAATGCGGGAGTTAGCTATACAGGGTTGAGGTTGATTCTATAATAATATATATACTTTGAGTTGTGATCGAGTCTGAGACATGTACACGGGTCACGATACGTATTAATTAATTCGAATATTACATATTAAACTATATATGAATTATTGGACTGTAACTGTGGACTATCGACTGTGGACTAATGACAGTGGACAAATTAAAATGAATTAAAATATTGATTATAATATATGAAACTAAATAATTCTTCAAGTTTGCCACTTGATTTCATCTTAAACCTCATTTGTATCTTGACGATTACAATCTGCATTCAAACCTTTCATAATTTTTGAAAACACCTCAATCGAGAGGATGAACCAACTGCACTTCATCTACGGAAGAAAAGATTAATGCATATAGTTATGCACCTGAGAAACTCTCGGCAAATGAGTAAATGTTTAACACGTAACTGTGCTAATTCCTTAGTGTTATTATTACCCAAAATAACTTGGTAATCCCTTTCAAAGTAGCAAATTTTGTCACAGCTCCATCAAGTCAACTTCGATTTTTCGTTCGAAACAACCTTATTATAACCTTGACATATATGCGTGCTCTTTTATTGTTACCGGAGAACCTTTTATATTACACCATATTACAATCAGCGTTTAATCATCTAAAAACACAATCCTCCTGAAACCACCTCGGATTGATAACCGATGATTCAGATATCGTAGCATTAAATGCAGAGGAAACAGAAAAATTGTAGGTGATCTAAAACGACTAAAAGTTTGATGATAAAGAAAGGAGTGTTAGGAACGCTCGATAGAAAATTTGGTACTGCAAAACAGATTGAGCAAACCATGAAGAAGAACAAGGCCAAATACAAGGACCATACCATATATTCAAAGAAACCAGGTAATTCTGGATCCGATGAAATCTTCAACGAATATCTTGCTCCGTACTCATGTTAAAATCTTGCGGAAAATCTTTCTTCATCAACTATCGAACTTAGAAATTCCAAAATATCTTTGATATTTTTGAAGATATTTTCATAAATATTCTCGTCCGAAATTATTTATCTCTTCACGCTATTAGTATTACATCATATAAGAAACTGTTAGTTTCTATATTCTGTAAATGTAACGACCCGTCCTAATTCACCTGGACGAAATCATCAACATTTGGTCCCATTGCGATGATCGACTCCAAGTGGATTAGGACGGGTCGTTACAGGTGGTATCAGAGCGGTGGTCTTAGCGAACCAGGTCTTGCATTAGTGTATTTAACTGATAGTTGTTTAGATGCATTAGTGGGTCTGGACTTCGCCCGTGTCTGCTTGTCAAAAGTTATGCTTATCATTTAGTGTCAAAAATTACCTGCTTATCATTCTTAGGGAATCATTTGCTTATCATCTTAAAGTCTAGACACGTTGTGACAACCCGGAAATTTCCAATCAAATTTAAACTTTAATCTTTATATGTTTCCGACACGATAAACAATATTTGTTAAGTTAAATTTCAAGAATTTTAAACTATGTTCATACATTCATTAAACCTCGACCAAGTTCCAACGATTCACGAACCATTAAACGAATATGATTATATATGTATATGTGTATATATATTATAACTTGAAACGTAAACAAAATATTAGATTAAATACTTTATATGATTGTATCTGTTTCAAAATATTTATCAATGGAATTAGAAGATAAGATCAAATGATTGAATTATCAGATATATTGAATTATGATTACAAGTTTCTGTTGAAAGGCCCACGTTGATTTGAGAAATCTTTCCATTTTAACAATATTCGAAAAATGGTAAACTGATTTATAAATAAGAACAAATTATCAATCATTGAGAACTAGACAAAGGATAGTGGAAGATTGAATCTCATAAAGACTCGATTGATCTATTTAGTTTCAAACGTACAAAAAACGTTTTCAGTTTAAAAAGAACTTTATTATTAAAACGTACATAACTTTTATAAATATCTAGAACCACTTTTGACAACTCATTACTTAACTAATATGATAAAGATAACGATATTTATATTTTATTTTATTAAATATATATAACGATTTAAATTAATATTATAAATTTATACGCGTATTATACGTACATAGTTTTATACTTTTACTATACTTAAACTTTACCTTTACTATATTTTTACTTTACTTTAACTTTAATAATTCACTTTAATAATTCATACTTTAATAATTCACTTTAATAATTCATACTTTAATAATTCACTTTAATAATTCATACTTTAATAATTCATACTTTAATAATTCACTTTAATAATTCAAAAATCTATTATAAATAGAAATCAATAGGTTTCATTATTTCATAGAAACTTGAAAATATTTTTCTCTAAACTCTCTCAATCGATTTACATATATATATTTACTCCGTATTATTTCAAGATATTATTAGTATACATAAAATATTACGACGGAGTGCTGTCCGAGTGATTTCGAAATTGTTTTTCGAGTGGGATAGGATTAAGGAAATTATGGGTTATAGTTATGGAGGTGATTGAGTATGGTTCATGGGTATGCTCGTGAGGTCAATATAGTGTTTATCATTTCCGTTGCGTCTACGTACCTTTCCTGCAATATTGAATCTCAATATTGATACGTGAGTACTCATAATTTAACTTTTACATACTAATAGTGTATCCCTGACTAGTGCTCGAGTATTTAGGATTATGCATGCTTGTACTTTTGATATTGCCATTAGACAGGTTAGGTTGAATGTTGAATTAGTTACACTTGCGGTTGAGATAAGGTATAAGATATGCATGTCCTTGGAAAGCTAGCGAAAAATTAAGAACTTTTCCTTTAGATATCGAATGGTTTCGATGAACGGATTAGAAGTTATAATCAATTGAATTTTCGATATTTTTATTAAAAATGATTATTATTATCGTCGTTTTTATCGTCGTTCTAGTTTTATCTTATTATTATCATTATTATTATCTTTATCAATAAAAGGGATTTATCATTAAAAATTGTTATATTTTTTTATTATTACTATCGTTATTATCGTTAGAGTTATAATTAGTATTATTATTATTATCCAATTATTATTATTATTATTATTATTATTATTATTATTATTATTATTATTATTATTATTATTATTATTATTATTATTATTGGTATTATTATTATTATTATCATTATTAATATATATATCATTATTTAAAAATGGTTATTGTTATTGTTATTATTATTATTACTATATTATCATTAAGATAATTATTAGTATTATCGTTAATAATGTTATAGTAACTATCATTATTAATATTAGTGTAATTAAAACAAATATTTGTAACACCTAATTATTTTGATTACTATTATTATCATTATTATGAACACGATATAAAAGACGATTAAAAGCTATTAAACGAAACGATTAGGAAATAATGGGTAAGAGTATCATGATGAAATTAAAATATTATAAGATATTGATTTAGATAAAATTATAGTTCTTATTATTTTTATCATTACAATTATTATTAAAAGTATCGTTAGTATTAAAACTATCATTTTAACAAAAATTATCATTTTAATAGAAATGTCATTGTTACTATAAAATATCATTATTATTATTATTTTAAATAGAATTATTATTTTAAAGATAATATTAAAAATTATCGTAAATATTAAAGTTATCATAATTAGAATTATCGTTTTATCATAACGCCATCTTAGTAATTATAAATATTGATATTTTTATAATAATAATTTATTATTACAAAATAATACAACTTTTACTTACTATCATTATAGATATTATTTTATAAAATAAATATGTGATACAAACATATTTTACTACGTGTAATAACTTACTTTAATAATACCTATCATATTATCTTTATGATATTAAATGAACCCTATAAATTTATTACTTAATATATATAAAAGTATATTTTATTATATAAATTTAATATAAAATTTTATTTATTAATAAATAAATTATATTATTTACTCTAATAAATCTTTTAAAAATATTTAAAAATATAAAACAGCGATATTTAAACTATATATTAATCATGTATAGATTTTTGGAAATTATTTTGAGTCAAATTTACTTTTGTTGACTTTTGCATATTAGTCTCGAGCATTAGGATTGTGGTACACTATGACTTGACCTAAATTGTTAGACAAATATTGACCAACAAATAAATATATACAATTAATTTAGGTTCGTGAATCCGAGGCCAACCTTGCACTTGTTCAATGACGTTATATGTATTTTTACTACGAAATACACTATGGTGAGTTTCATTTGATCCCTTTTTACTCTTTACGTTTTTGGGCTGAGAATACATGCAAATGCTTTATTAACTGTTTTACAATATTTATATGCGTGAGTTTATTTTACCTTTTTACCCTTTATATTTTTGGGCTGAGAATACATGCGCAATTTTTATAAATGTTTTACGAAATAGACACAAGTAATCGAAACTACATTATATGGTTGAATGATCGAAATCGAATATGCCCCTTTTTAGTCTGGTAATCTAAGAATTAGGGAACAGACACCCTAATTGACGCGAATCCTAAAGATAGATCTATTGGGCCTAACAAACCCCATCCAAAGTACCGGATGCTTTAGTACTTCGAAATTTATATCATGTCCGAAGGAGGATCCCGGAATGATAGGGGATATTCTTATATGTATCTAGTTAATGTCGGTTACCAGGTGTTCACCATATGAATGATTATTTTTGTCTCTATGCATGGGACGTATATTTATGAGAACTGGAAATGAAATTCTTGTGGTCTATTAAAATGATGGAAATAAATGATTATGATAAACTAATGAACTCACCAACCTTTTGGTTGACACTTTAAAGCATGTTTATTCTCAGGTGTTAAAGAAATCTTCTGCTGTGCATTTGCTCATTTTAAAGATATTACTTGGAGTCTTTCATAGCATATTTCGAAGAACGTTGCATTCGAGTCATTGAGTTCATCAAAGATTATTATTAAATCAATTTATAGTTGGATAGTGGATATTATGAAATGGTATGCATGCCTGTCAATTTTCGATGTAAAGAAAGATTGTCTTTTAAAAACGAATGCAATGTTTGTAAAATGTATCATATAGAGGTCAAATACCTCGCAATGTAATCAACTATTGTGAATCGTTTATAATATATATGAACGGGCCCTTTCACACGTCTTACTGCCTCTATTGTTTAGACAGTGTATAGATAAATTCATATCTTAGCGTATCAGTTATTGTTACCTTTGCCTGACAGCTTCCGTAGATTCCTCTGTAACTTATGGAATTTTAGTATTATATATGCATATGTAAATTATGTATTGCAGGGTACTAATCTACATCCTATAATCTAATTCTTATCGAAAATCCTTCATCTGATCGTACGAGATGAATCCCTCAACCAGTTCAAGTTCCTCGAATTCCGACAGCTATTCCGATATGGAAACACACTTGAGCTTCGAAAGCAGTATAACTGGAATGGATCAACAAAATCAGTCATCACCAATTCTAGATGAATTGGCGATGGGTTTGTAGTCCACTAAACCAATAGAGACAAGAAGAAAGCGATCCTTTCCATTCCACCAACCGAATTTACCTCTTGGTGATGAACCTGAAGCACTTATCCGTGAACCAGTCCGAAATATCATTTTCACCCTTAATTTTCCGAATATCTCGCCACGATTATATTTTATCTAAAATTATAAACCTTATTCATCCGCTTGTTCAAACGGCCAATCATCCTGGAGTGATCGAAGAAGTCAACGAATTTCGCGCTCGAGTAATCAATTTGGAGAATATGGTGCAAAATTTACCAGTTTCAGCAACATCACCGGCACCAAAAGTACCATCAGTAACAACACCAGTACCATCCACAATTCATGCCTCAACATCTGTAACGACCCGGAAATTTCCGACCAAATTTAAACTCTAATCTCTATATGGTTCCGACACGATAAGCAAAAACCCTAAAGTTGACCCGCACTTTTTCGATCGTTCTATACTTATAAGATTAATATTTACATAAATTAAACCTTACCAACATGATAAGTAATCCAAACTGTTGAGACTTATGTTTTCGAAAAGAGTTTTACACAACGTTTGACCGTCTAGTTTGACCGATGATATCACGAACTATACAATATATGATAATTATACGTTTGTGTATATATATGTATATATACATATTTAACATGATCTAAGAATGTTTTAATATCTCATTTTGTATTAATAACAATAAGTTATAAGTATATTTTGAAACTACTAACTTAAGTTTTCAAAACGATAACCATACGTAACGTTATTTGACTTAAATACTTATGACCTATAATGTTTATACATATATCGTATAAGTAATGTATTTAATCACTTTTAAAGACTTAAATACATAAAACAATATAAGTATATTTACAAAAGATAGTATATTTGAATCCTCATTCCGTTTTCTCAAAGATTTCTATACGTATACCTAGGGTATATGTACCCGTATCATACGCAGCTTCTAGATGTATTTACTATTGGTATATACCAATAAAAATCTGCTCCTTAGCAGCCTTAAATGATTAAAAAACATGTGGAACCAACCATTTGTCAAGTAGCATGAATTATTTAGCAAGAAAACAAAGTTAGGTATTTTTTTTTCCTTTATAACCTAAAAACGTTTTTATGCATGCACACCATTTCTTCACCCCATTTTCTCATACTTACACTTCCATTTCTCTCTCTCAAAATACTCTTAACTTCATACTTGATCATCTCTAAGCATTTTCCCCATCATTTAGCTTCAAAAACAACACTTAAACCTCATAAGAAAACCTTACAAAAACACTTCAAGAAATCCTTCCAAGAACACAAACTTACTTCCAATCTTTCATCCAATTCCATCACCCTTTTGGTTCTAGCTTTTTACTCCTCTTTTACAGCAACCTTGTCCAAGGAACTTAAGGTAGTAACTATGTTCATAACTTTATTCGATTCATATATATATATAGCTATCATATTTTGTGGTATACAATTTTAACAACAAGAACATAGTTTGAAAGTTTTCAAACTTGTTTGCAAACTAAATAGATCCTTCTAACTTAACTTTTAAAATACTTCAAGACCTGTAATATAACTTAAGTATATGCTAATTTAACAAGGTATAACTTGGTTTTTCAAAGAACACCTTAAAAACTGTTTTTACGACGTCGGAGTGCAACCGGGGGCTGTTTTGGGTTGGATAATTAAAAACCATCTTAAACTTTGAATTGGAAGTTTATTCTCTGGAAAAATGATTTTTACTATAAATATGTTAACACATAAAAATTTCATGATTTAATTCAAAGTATAAGTATTTTTAGAAAAATGGTCATTAAATGATATTTTTTGTAACAAAAATGTTTAACTTCATAAGTTTCACTAAAGTTTCACCTATGCCGTGTGATTTTGAATACAAACTAAGGTATTTACAGTTCATAGTCTTAAAGAGGGACTCGATCCAAGGAGATGGCAAGTTGAATCAATGAAAACGGAGTTGTAACGAAGAAACTATGACCGAAACAAAATCGGATATCCAAGACTAGTTTAGCCACGAAAATAATTGGGAAAAATTAAATAAATCACATCTTTTTAAGATAACATGATATTTTATATATATGTACTTATAATTCAATTTTATATGGTTCAGGATTACCCGTAAACAACACGAGAAGATTAATCATAAGATCCCATGATTGTACGCAACACGTCATTTGACAACACCGGTACTTTATGTACGCAACACGTCATTTGACAACACCGGTACCGTGGGTCAAGATTAATCTCGACCAATACATATACGATGGGGGTTTTATTATTTCGTTGGGGGTTTATTAAACATCTAAAAATGAACCATTAAAATTGAATTACTAACATCGAACTGCTAACTACGGACTAAGGAATTATTAAAAGTATTAAAAGTATAACAAGTATATATATGTGACGTTTGTTTAAAAAGAAAATGTATTGATATATTATATATGGATAGGTTCGTGATATCAACCGGAGACCAAGTCAAAATATATATATCTTCAAGACGAAAGTGAGTATATAGTCCCTTTTAAACTCTAAATATTTTTCGGCTGAGAATACATGCGCTGTTTTTATAAATGATTTACGTTATGGACACAAGTAACTGAAAAATATATTCTACGTTGAGTTGTACCACTGGCATACTTCCCTGTAGCTTGGTAACTAATATTTACAGCGGTATTGTAAACGCGAATCCTGTTGATAGATCTATCGGGCCTGACAACCCCAACCGGACTGGACGACCAGTATTCAACGGTTGCACAGTACTTCGTTTTGTGACTACACTTGGTACGGTGTAGTAAGATTTCATATTAAAGGGAATATGCGACGTGATTGAATGTTAAGTATGGTTACCAAGTGCTCAACCACTTAGAATATTTTTATGAAAATGTTTATATATGAAATCTTGTGGTCTATATATATATATATATATATCGCTGCCGGCATTAAACCTATATCTCACCAACTTTATGTTGACATTTTAAAGCATGTTATTCTCAGATATGAATTAAGTCTTCCGCTGTGCATTAGCTCGTACTAAGGATACTACTTGAGGCTATTAAGGACTTATATCATAAGGCGTTGCATTCGAGTCATTGAAGTTCATAGAGACTATTATTAAGTAAATGGCGGTTTATGTCATTTGAATATTATGAAATGTCAGGCGATTATGTCAATTCTGGATGTAACTATAGATTGCCTTTTAAGAATAAATGCAACGTTTGTAAGATGTATCATATAGAGGGCAAGTACCTCGCAATGTTATCAACTATTGTAATTCGTTTGTAATCAATATGGACAACGTCCGGATGATTAGTTTCGGATCCTTTCAGTTGGTATCAGAGCGTTGGTCTTAGCGAACCAGGCTTTGCATTAGTGTGTCTAACTAGTAGTTGTTAGGATACATTAAGTGAGTCTGGACTTTGACCGTGTCTGCCTGTCAAAAGTTTTACTTATCAATCCTAGTCGGAAATCATCTGCTTATCATCCTTAGGGAACTGCCTGCTTATCATTCTTAAGTCTAGACACGTCTTACTGCATTTAGTGCATCGATAGTGTATAGACAAAATTCATATCTTAGCGTATCTGTTACTATAGACATTGCTTGACGTATTTCAAAGATTCTCCGTAATTCATGGGATTTTGATATTATATATACATATGTAAATTATGTATTGAAGAGTACCAAACCCAACTCCTATAATCTATTCCAAACCAAAAATTCATTTCTCCGACTATACAAGATGGATTCTTCATCCAGTTCGAATTTCTCCTACTTCGATAGCTACGCCGATATGGATTTCCATTTGAGCTCCGAGAACAGCGTCACCGGAATGGATCAACCAATTTCCCATCATCTATTTTGGATGAATTGGGGATGGGTTCGTAATATACTAAATCTCTGGAGACAAGAAGAAGGTGATCCATTCCATCCACCAAATTGTCCTCTTAACGATGAACCTGAAGCACTTACCGGCGAACCTATTCGAAACACCATTTTCTCGCTCATTTCTAGAGTATCTCGTCATGATTACATACTATCCCATATTTCGAATCTTGTTCATTCGCTCGTTCCAACTGTCAATCATCCCGGTATAATAGAAGAAGTCAACGAGCTTCGCGCTCGGGTAGTGGCTTTAGAAAATACGGTGCGAAGGTTACAAACACCAGCAGCAGCACCAGCAGCATAATCTGTATCACTATCAACAACGCCGACAGTACTTTTGTCACCCCCAAAATCTCAACATCACAAACTGTATCTCGGATATCAACATCACATACCTCAAAAACCTCATCGGAACTTCGAGTATGATCTTCGTTCTATATATCGTTCTACATCGATTATCTTCGCTTTACGTATCGTTTTACCTCATTTATCTTCGTTCGACCTGGAGATTATGTAATCTCTAATGCTTTAGAAGTTATGTAATCTAGTATTAACGATAAATCAAATGAGTTTAATACTTCATTGACTCATTGAATCTATGATTACATCTGAAGAAAATATATATGCAAGTATATTTTTATAAAGATTGTAATTAAAAATTCTTTCGTACAAACTGTTAATGATGAAAATATTTTAACGGGTGGGTAGTACCCGAGGAATATTTAGAATTCACATTAATAAGTTACGTTGTACATTCTCTAAATCTGATTCAACGGTCATTTACTATCCTACTTACAACTACCGATATACGTATCCGTTCACCACAGAATAACCATTTCTATTCAAATTTCATATTTGGATTTTGATCTATCAGAATCCAACAAGTGGCATAATGAAGAAAACATTGGACAAAAATAAAAAGTGTTAGAAACAAACGAATTAATTAATTGAAATTGTGATAGGATTTCACGCTAACTGTTCCGGCTAACTGTTCCCAGTTAACTGATTAACATTTAATTTATCGCAATTTACATTCTCGCAATTTTATTTATCATCATTTAATTTCTGTTATTTACTTTTACGCACTTTAAATAACGGGACACGTATGCAAGGTTTCGACTTATCATATCGACCCATCTATATATATATTTTGGAACAACCGTAGACACTCTATATGTGAAGGCGGGAGTTGGATATACAGGGTCGGAGTTGATTTCAAAATATATATATACTTTGAGTTGTGATCGACACCGAGACCGGTATACGGGTCACGATACGTATTATTTAATTCGAATATTATATATTAAATTATATATGAATCATTGAACCATCGGACTATTGGACTGCTAACTTTGGACAATTAAAATGAATTAAATTAAAATATTGATTATAACATATGAAACTAAATAATTCTTCAAGTTTGCCACTTGATTTCATCCTAAACCTCATTTGTACTTCGACAATTATAATCCTCATTCAAATCTTTTCATGATTCTTGAAAACACCTCGATCGAGAAGTTGAACCAGCCGCACCTCGTTTACGGAAGAAAGATTTATGCATACAGTGATGCACCTGAAAAATTTTCGAAACCGAAGTTATAGTTAAAACGTATCCGCGTCGAATTCCTTATCATTCATTATCAAAAACAATCATACGATTCCTTTTCAAGAAGCTAATTTTGTCACAGCTCCACTTCGACTTCTCAGTGAGACTACTCCTATTATAATCTCGATATTTATACTTTGTCCTTTCGCCGTTGTTACCGGAGAACCTTTTTCACAACATCATCAGCAGACGTACCAGCAACTCGTTATCTCTTTGGCGAGATCCGCAATCAGTATTTTGAAAATCTCGTAGAAATTCTCCCAGTTATACCGAGAACGACTATCCCTAAGAATTACATATTTCGAATGTGAAGTTCTGAAAAAAAATCCTGGACTATGAAGTAGTTCTTGAAATGCTGAAGAAGCAGCAAAAACTGTAAACGACTTTAACAGTCAAAAGTTTAATGATGAAGTACATTGTGTTGGTAAAGCTTAGAAAAAGAGGAGAGTTGGAACTGGAAAACGGATTGAGCAAAGTATGAAGGAGGATGTAGATAAATCACAAGAACTGAATCTGCTTTCAAAGGATTCAAACGATTCAGTGCCTGCTGAAACCATTAGTAAAAACCCTACCCCTTATCCTAAACCTTTCCCGATGATATTCTTCATCATCATCTTATCCTAGATATTATAAGATATCTTCATATCTTCCGTTATACATATTCTCCATATTTCTGGAAATATTTTCACAACTATTCTTATCTGAGAATATTTATCTCTCCGTAATATCTGCGTTACAACATAAAAGAAACTGTGTTAGTTTCTAAGTTCTAAAACCTTCAAGTTTAAAATAGGAATGTTCTGAAGCAGTGTTGGGAACTGATGCATGAATTAGTATAATATAATGAAACTTGATCAACTTCATTATATTACAGTAAGTCATGTTAAGTTTCTAATGAAATGTGATGATTCACAGTACCATCATCATGTGCCATGTTACACGGCTCTTACATTCTATCCAATTCTCAAACATAATAGGAACATGTCATCCTGACAGTTCTATCTTTTCCGGGGTATTCTGGTAATTTGACAAATCAAAATTTGTCCTATTACCATTTCTTTCTTAGAGCATTAGCTATACTCATTTCGAATCTCATATCTACAAATTCCGGACCATTACTCGCTTGACTCGAAGTCAGGAAGAGAAAACGAAAGTATGAAGCTTTGAAAAATAATGAAGAATACAAAGGCTGAAAATCACCCAGGATTTACAAACCGTGTATATCAATACGTATTGCAACGTAAAGACACGGGAGAATTAAAAATATTATAATTCCGAGGAAAGGATAGAAGTAAATAGATTCTTCTGGCGATAAATGAAAGAGAAGAATGAAAGATATGAAAGTTAGAAGTATAACAAGAATTAGAACGGGATGGAGCATTTAAAAGAATACTTTAAGGTATGAGTTGAAGGAGAAAGGATAGAAGATGTGAGTTGTGGAAATAAGGAAGAGAAGGAAATGGATTTATAGCAAAATATTCGACAAAGAAATCGAAACAGATCGCCGCACTAAATCAAAGAAGATCTTGATCGCCAAAGAACCAAATCTTATTACGTAAGATTTTCCATAAATTCCGGAAATCAATCCTAATCACGTCATCGGTTAAAACAATTCTATATTTACTCATTTCACTCTTTTGTGATAGCTTCGCTCGTGCGTCTCACATAACCGAATCGTTTTATCTAAATCTTTCAATAATGATAAAATTTCATTATTACCTCATATTCGTCATGAAAACATTCCTATTGTTATTTATGACAACCTCTACCAAATTTCGAGGACGAAATTTCTTTAACGGGTGGGTACTGTAACGACCCGGAAATTTCCGACCAAATTTAAACTCTAATCTCTATATGGTTCCGACACGATAAGCAAAAACCCTAAAGTTGACCCGCACTTTTTCGATCGTTCTATACTTATAAGATTAATATTTACATAAATTAAACCTTACCAACATGATAAGTAATCCAAACTGTTGAGACTTATGTTTTCGAAAAGAGTTTTACACAACGTTTGACCGTCTAGTTTGACCGATGATATCACGAACTATACAATATATGATAATTATACGTTTGTGTATATATATGTATATATACATATTTAACATGATCTAAGAATGTTTTAATATCTCATTTTGTATTAATAACAATAAGTTATAAGTATATTTTGAAACTACTAACTTAAGTTTTCAAAACGATAACCATACGTAACGTTATTTGACTTAAATACTTATGACCTATAATGTTTATACATATATCGTATAAGTAATGTATTTAATCACTTTTAAAGACTTAAATACATAAAACAATATAAGTATATTTACAAAAGATAGTATATTTGAATCCTCATTCCGTTTTCTCAAAGATTTCTATACGTATACCTAGGGTATATGTACCCGTATCATACGCAGCTTCTAGATGTATTTACTATTGGTATATACCAATAAAAATCTGCTCCTTAGCAGCCTTAAATGATTAAAAAACATGTGGAACCAACCATTTGTCAAGTAGCATGAATTATTTAGCAAGAAAACAAAGTTAGGTATTTTTTTTTCCTTTATAACCTAAAAACGTTTTTATGCATGCACACCATTTCTTCACCCCATTTTCTCATACTTACACTTCCATTTCTCTCTCTCAAAATACTCTTAACTTCATACTTGATCATCTCTAAGCATTTTCCCCATCATTTAGCTTCAAAAACAACACTTAAACCTCATAAGAAAACCTTACAAAAACACTTCAAGAAATCCTTCCAAGAACACAAACTTACTTCCAATCTTTCATCCAATTCCATCACCCTTTTGGTTCTAGCTTTTTACTCCTCTTTTACAGCAACCTTGTCCAAGGAACTTAAGGTAGTAACTATGTTCATAACTTTATTCGATTCATATATATATATATAGCTATCATATTTTGTGGTATACAATTTTAACAACAAGAACATAGTTTGAAAGTTTTCAAACTTGTTTGCAAACTAAATAGATCCTTCTAACTTAACTTTTAAAATACTTCAAGACCTGTAATATAACTTAAGTATATGCTAATTTAACAAGGTATAACTTGGTTTTTCAAAGAACACCTTAAAAACTGTTTTTACGACGTCGGAGTGCAACCGGGGGCTGTTTTGGGTTGGATAATTAAAAACCATCTTAAACTTTGAATTGGAAGTTTATTCTCTGGAAAAATGATTTTTACTATAAATATGTTAACACATAAAAATTTCATGATTTAATTCAAAGTATAAGTATTTTTAGAAAAATGGTCATTAAATGATATTTTTTGTAACAAAAATGTTTAACTTCATAAGTTTCACTAAAGTTTCACCTATGCCGTGTGATTTTGAATACAAACTAAGGTATTTACAGTTCATAGTCTTAAAGAGGGACTCGATCCAAGGAGATGGCAAGTTGAATCAATGAAAACGGAGTTGTAACGAAGAAACTATGACCGAAACAAAATCGGATATCCAAGACTAGTTTAGCCACGAAAATAATTGGGAAAAATTAAATAAATCACATCTTTTTAAGATAACATGATATTTTATATATATGTACTTATAATTCAATTTTATATGGTTCAGGATTACCCGTAAACAACACGAGAAGATTAATCATAAGATCCCATGATTGTACGCAACACGTCATTTGACAACACCGGTACTTTATGTACGCAACACGTCATTTGACAACACCGGTACCGTGGGTCAAGATTAATCTCGACCAATACATATACGATGGGGGTTTTATTATTTCGTTGGGGGTTTATTAAACATCTAAAAATGAACCATTAAAATTGAATTACTAACATCGAACTGCTAACTACGGACTAAGGAATTATTAAAAGTATTAAAAGTATAACAAGTATATATATGTGACGTTTGTTTAAAAAGAAAATGTATTGATATATTATATATGGATAGGTTCGTGATATCAACCGGAGACCAAGTCAAAATATATATATCTTCAAGACGAAAGTGAGTATATAGTCCCTTTTAAACTCTAAATATTTTTGGGCTGAGAATACATGCGCTGTTTTTATAAATGATTTACGTTATGGACACAAGTAACTGAAAAATATATTCTACGTTGAGTTGTACCACTGGCATACTTCCCTGTAGCTTGGTAACTAATATTTACAGCGGTATTGTAAACGCGAATCCTGTTGATAGATCTATCGGGCCTGACAACCCCAACCGGACTGGACGACCAGTATTCAACGGTTGCACAGTACTTCGTTTTGTGACTACACTTGGTACGGTGTAGTAAGATTTCATATTAAAGGGAATATGCGACGTGATTGAATGTTAAGTATGGTTACCAAGTGCTCAACCACTTAGAATATTTTTATGAAAATGTTTATATATGAAATCTTGTGGTCTATATATATATATATATATATCGCTGCCGGCATTAAACCTATATCTCACCAACTTTATGTTGACATTTTAAAGCATGTTATTCTCAGATATGAATTAAGTCTTCCGCTGTGCATTAGCTCGTACTAAGGATACTACTTGAGGCTATTAAGGACTTATATCATAAGGCGTTGCATTCGAGTCATTGAAGTTCATAGAGACTATTATTAAGTAAATGGCGGTTTATGTCATTTGAATATTATGAAATGTCAGGCGATTATGTCAATTCTGGATGTAACTATAGATTGCCTTTTAAGAATAAATGCAACGTTTGTAAGATGTATCATATAGAGGGCAAGTACCTCGCAATGTTATCAACTATTGTAATTCGTTTGTAATCAATATGGACAACGTCCGGATGATTAGTTTCGGATCCTTTCAACATCCCATTCTATACCTTGAGTATGATCATCGTTCTACGTATCGTTGTACATCAATAATCTTCGTTCTTCACGGCGATTATGTAATCTCTAAAGTTTTAGAGATTATTCATTCTAGTTTCAAACGAAAATCAAATGAGATTAATATCACATTAACTCATTTAATCAATGATTATATCTGAAGAAAATATATATGTATATATATTTTCATAAAGATTGTAATTAAAATTCTTTCGTACAAAGTGTTAATTGTGAAAATATTTTAACGGGTAGGTAATACCCAAGAAATATTTAAATTTCACATTAATAAGTTACAATGTACATTCTTCGAAGCTGATCCAATAGTCGTTTACTTTCCTACTTACATCCAACGATATACAAATCCGTTCACCACAGAATAACCATATTCATCCAATTTCATATTTGGATTTTGATTTATCAAAATCCAACAAGTGGCATAATGAAGAAAACATTGGACAAAATAAAATTTGTTAGAAACAAACAAATTAACTATGAGAAATTTTGTTAAGAAACCACGCTAACTGTTCCTAGCTAATTGTTCCTAGCTAACTGATTACATTTTATTTATCGCAATTTAATTATTGCAATTTACATTCTCGCAATTTTATTTATCGTCATTTAATTTCTGTTATTTACTTTACGCACTTTATTTATCGTTATTTAATTTTTGTTATTTATTTTATGCACTTTAAATAACGGGACACGTATACAAGGTTTTGACATATCATATCGACGCATTTATATATATTATTTGGAATAACCATAGACACTCTATATGCAGTAATGATCGAGTTCTCTATACAGGGTTGAGGTTGATTCTACAATAATATATATAATTTGAGTTGTGATCGAGTCTGAGACATGTACACGGGTCACGATACATATTAATTAATTCGAATATTATAAATTAAATTATATATGAATTATTGGACTGTTAACTATGGACTATCGATTGTGGACTATCAAGATTGGACAGTTAAAAATGAATTAAAATATTGATTATAACATATGAAACTAAATAATTCTTCAAGTTTGCCACTTGATTTCATCTTAAACCTCATTTGAATCTCGACGATTCCAATCCATGTTCAAACCTTTCATAATTCTTGAAAACACCTCAATCGAGAGGATGAATCAACTGCATCTCATCTACGGAAGGAAAGATTTATGCATATAGTTATGCATCTGAAAAACTCTTGGAACTTGAGTAAACGTTTAATAGGTATCTGTGCTAATTCCTTTAGCGTTATTATTACCGAAAATAACTTTGCAACTCATGTTCGAGATAGCCAGTTTTGTCACAGCTCCAGCAAGTCAACTTCGATTTTTTGTTCGAATCAACCTTATTATAACTTTGATATATACGTTTGCCATTGTTATTGTTACCAGGAAACCTGTTATATTCTACAATATTATCAACAGACGTACCAGCAACCTCGTTGCTCCTCGGCTTAAATCTCTCCTACAAATCACAATATTTATCCATTGAAGTCTTATCATGTACTCATCGACATCTTGTAGCGATAGTTGTCATACCAAATACCGGGAAGCATTAATCATTAATTCTCGAATTTCACAGTGTTCCTACGTCAACAGTTATATATCTATATATAACGTATATCTTCTGGACCGATGAATTTCAATTCAGAATCTCTGAATTTCCTGAAAAACCCTCTAGTTTACGAATCAGATCTCTGAGTTCTGAAAATGCTGATGAAGCAGCAAAAGTTGTAGATGGTCTTAATGGCCAAAAGTTTGATGATAAAGAATGGAGTGTTGGAAACACTCAATAGAAAATTGGTACTGGAAAACGAATTGAGCAAACCATGAAGGAGACTGTGGACAAATCACAAGGAGTAAACATGT
Organism: Rutidosis leptorrhynchoides; assembly: GCF_046630445.1. NCBI lineage: Eukaryota > Viridiplantae > Streptophyta > Magnoliopsida > Asterales > Asteraceae > Rutidosis > Rutidosis leptorrhynchoides. The sequence goes on from NC_092340.1 coordinate 211,534,476, forward strand.
ACTTAACGAATCTAGACGATTCAGTATCTGAAGAAATCTCCAGCGATTATCTTGCTTTCTACTTATTTCAATTCTTTGCAGAAAAAGTTTCTGCATCACCCTTTAATTTCAGGTACTTTAGAAATTCTAAGATATCATCGTATCTTCCGTTATAAATATCTTCGATATTTCTGAGGATACCTTCATAGCTATTCTTGTCCAAAATTATTTATCTTTTCGTGCTATCTATATTACATCATAAAAGAAACTGTTTTAGTTTCTATATTCTGTAACAATCGAGTTTAAATTATGAATGATTTCCTAGGGAAGTGTTGAGAATTGAAGCATAAGTTAGTATAATATAATGACGTCAGGCCAATGTGGTTATATTACAGTAAGTCATGCTGAGTTTCTAATGAAACGTGATGATGGTTCACAGTAGATCATACCATTATTATGTGCCATGTTACACAGCTCTTTCATTCTACTTAACCTCTAAACATATCAAGAGATTATTTTCTTGACAGTTCTATTCTTACCGTAGTTCTAACAGCTTGCTAATGAATCGTCCCATTGTATTTCCTTTCTGATTAGAAGTTTTCTTTAAATTCCTTGAATTCCAGAAGAATAATCGCGACTACGTCAAAAGTCAGGTCGAATCTTATTTATCTCATTTCACTATTTTGTGATAACTTCACTCGTACGCTTCACATGATCGAATCGTTTTATCTATATTAATCAATAATGATAAAACTCTAATTATCAACTCATATTCGTCATGAAAACATTTTTATTGTTAGCCATGATGTAGTGACCCGAACTTTTCCATGTTTATATATATTAATTGAGATTGTTATTTACATGATTAAGTGTTTCCAACATGTTAAGCAATCAAACTTGTTAAGACTTGATTAATTGAAATAGGTTTCATATAGACAATTGACCACCCAAGTTGACCGGTGATTCACGAACGTTAAAACTTGTAAAAACTATATGATGACATATATATGGATACATATATAGTTAACATGATATTATGATAATTAAACATATCATTAAGTATATTAACAATGAACTACATATGTAAAAACAAGACTACTAACTTAATGATTTTGAAACGAGACATATATGTAACGATTATCGTTGTAACGACATTTAATGTATATATATCATATTAAGAGATATTCATACATCATAATATCATGATAATATAATAATTTAAAATCTCTTTTGATATTATAAACATTGGGTTAACAACATTTAACAAGATCGTTAACCTAAAGGTTTCAAAACAACACTTACATGTAACGACTAACGATGACTTAACGACTCAGTTAAAATGTATATACATGTAGTGTTTTAATATGTATTCATACAATTTTGAAAGACTCCAAGACACTTATCAGAATACTTCTACTTAACAAAAATGCTTACAATTACATCCTCGTTCAGTTTCATCAAAAATTCTACTCGTATGCACCCGTATTCGTACTCGTACAATACACAGCTTTTAGATGTATGTACTATTGGTATATACACTCCAATGATCAGCTCTTAGCAGCCTATGTGAGTCACCTAACACATGTGGGAACCATAATTTGGCAACTAGCATGAAATATCTCATAAAATTACAAAAATATGAGTAATCATTCATGACTTATTTACATGAAAACAAAATTACATATCCTTTATATCTAATCCATACACCAATGACCAAAAACACCTACAAACACTTTCATTCTTCAATTTTCTTCATCTAATTGATCTCTCTCAAGTTCTATCTTCAAGTTCTAAGTGTTCTTCATAAATTCCAAAAGTTCTAGTTTCATAAAATCAAGAATACTTCCAAGATTGCAAGTTTACTTCCAAGTTTTCTAAATCCATTCCAAGTAATCATCCAAGATCAAGAAACCTTTGTTACTTACAGTAGGTTATCTTTATAATACAAGGTAATAATCATATTCAAACTTTAATTCAATTTCTATAACTATAACAACCTTATTTCGAGTGAAAATCTTACTTGAACAGTTTTCGTGTCATGATTCTGCTTCAAGAACTTTCAAGCCATCCAAGGATCCTTTGAAGCTAGATCCATTTTTCTCATTTCCAGTAGGTTTATCCAAGGAACTTGAGGTAGTAATGATGTTCATAACATCATTCAATTCATACATATAAAGCTATCTTATTCAAAGGTTTAAACTTGTAATCACTAGAACATAGTTTAGTTAATTCTAAACTTGTTCGCAAATAAAAGTTAATCCTTCTAACTTGACTTTTAAAATCAACTAAACACATGTTCTATATCTATATGATATGCTAACTTAATGATTTAAAACCTAGAAACACGAAAAACACCGTAAAACCGGATTTACGCCGTCGTAGTAACACCGTGGGCTGTTTTGGGTTAGTTAATTAAAAACTATGATAAACTTTGATTTAAAAGTTGTTATTCTGGGAAAATAATTTTTATTATGAACATGAAACTATATCCAAAAATCATGGTTAAACTCAAAGTGGAAGTATGTTTTCTAAAATAGTCATCTAGACGTCGTTCTTTCGACTGAAATGACTACCTTTACAAAAATGACTTGTAACTTATTTTTCAGACTATAAACCTATACTTTTTCTGTTTAGATTCATAAAATAGAGTTCAATATGAAACCATAGCAATTTGATTCACTCAAAACGGATTTAAAATGAAGAAGTTATGGGTAAAACAAGATTGGATAATTTTTCTCATTTTAGTTACGTGAAAATTGGTAACAAATCTATTCCAACCATAACTTAATCAACTTGTATTGTATATTATGTAATCTTGAGATACCATAGACACGTATACAATGTTTCGACCTATCATGTCGACACATCTATATATATTTCGGAACAACCATAGACACTCTATATGTGAATGTTGGAGTTAGCTATACAGGGTTGAGGTTGATTCCAAAATATATATAGTTTGAGTTGTGATCAATACTGAGATACGTATACACTGGGTCGTGGATTGATTCAAGATAATATTTATCGATTTATTTCTGTACATCTAACTGTGGACAACTAGTTGTAGGTTACTAACGAGGACACCTGACTTAATAAACTTAAAACATCAAAATATATTAAAAGTGTTGTAAATATATTTTGAACATACTTTGATATATATGTATATATTGTTATAGGTTCGTGAATCAACCAGTGGCCAAGTCTTACTTCCCGACGAAGTAAAAATCTGTGAAAGTGAGTTATAGTCCCACTTTTAAAATCTAATATTTTTGGGATGAGAATACATGCAGGTTTTATAAATGATTTACAAAATAGACACAAGTACGTGAAACTACATTCTATGGTTGAATTATCGAAATCGAATATGCCCCTTTTTATTAAGTCTGGTAATCTAAGAATTAGGGAACAGACACCCTAATTGACGCGAATCCTAAAGATAGATCTATTGGGCCTAACAAACCCCATCCAAAGTACCGGATGCTTTAGTACTTCGAAATTTATATCATATCCGAAGGGTGTCCCGGAATGATGGAGATATTCTTATATATGCATCTTGTTAATGTCGGTTACCAGGTGTTCACCATATGAATGATTTTTATCTCTATGTATGGGATGTGTATTGAAATATGAAATCTTGTGGTCTATTGTTACGATTTGATATATATATATATATATATATATATATATATATATATATATATATATATATATATATATATATATATATATATATATATATATATATATATATATATGTAGGTTAAACCTATAACTCACCAACATTTTTGTTGACGTTTAAAGCATGTTTATTCTCAGGTGAATACTAAGAGCTTCCGCTGTTGCATACTAAAATAAGGACAAGATTTGGAGTCCATGTTTGTATGATATTGTGTAAAAACTGCATTCAAGAAACTGATTTTGATGTAACATATTTGTATTGTAAACCATTATGTAATGGTCGTGTGTAAACAGGATATTTTAGATTATCATTATTTGATAATCTACGTAAAGCTTTTTAAACCTTTATTTATGAAATAAAGGTTATGGTTTGTTTTAAAAATGAATGCAGTCTTTGAAAAATGTCTCATATAGAGGTCAAAACCTCGCAACGAAATCAATTAATATGGAACGTTTTTAATCAATAAGAACGGGACATTTCACATGACAACCTCGATCAAATTTCAGGACGAAATTTCTTTAACGAGTAGGTACTGTCACGACCCGGAAATTTTCGACTAATTTTAAACCAATCTCTCGATACGATTTAATTTTTTTGACACAATAAGCAAAGTCCGTTAGGTTGAGTCTCAAAAATTTTGAACTATTTTCATGTTATCATTTGACCTTTGACAAAATTCCCGACGACTTACGATATGATTACTTGTAAATATGTATGCATATATTTAAAATGAAATATTATATATTGTAATTGTTAGAATTAATTATGTAAAATAATAATATATAATAATTATTATTTAAAAAGTATCTATATATATAAAGTATATACACAGGATTTTAAAGTTATTTAATAAATGACGATAACGCTCAACTGTCATTCGATTGATAGTAAATAAGTTAAAAAGGAATTTATGTGATAAACGGTGATCCAAAAATGAGTTATAGGCTCAATAAAAATGTATTTAGGAGCTATTTGTTAAATTTTAAAACTTTTATATTTTACTTGGGGTTGAGAGCTAATAATTAATTTAATTATTTTAACTAGTTAATGGCCAAATTTTATATCATAATGACTAGAATAAATATAGATAATTACTGTAAAAATTTGGAATTTTTTTTTCAAAAGACCTTTATCCGCCACTGATTAACAACGAGGTACGGAATCCAGTCCGTAAAAGATGACGACTAACTAATCACATGTTTATTATTATTAATATATTATTTATATTATTATATAGATTGCAATCTCAAAAGATCCGTGAAAGGAAAACAGACATGTACTACTGTATCCAAATTGAAATTTGTAACAACCCTCACTTTTCGACTTCTAAATTACTGAATTAATCCTAGGGTTATATGTCTGACTATATGTATTAAGGGTTGTTATATAAAATTAAATATTGACCGAATAGTAATTTTTAGTCAACAATGTACGCTTAAATAAATAATATATTATTAATTTATATAATTTGACATAATTTAACTAAGTATATAAACTTTGTATCACTTTTATTATTTAGTTAATGTATTATATATTTAACTATATAATAAATCCAATTATATATAAATGTAATAATATTTACAAACTTACTAAAACTATAGTTTAATAATTAAAATCATAATTATTATTAAAAATACAAAATACCGAATTATTTATTATTTTTATGCAAAATTTGTATTTATTAATTAAATAAAACAAAAATAAAAAAATAAAAATAAAAAATAAAATATTATTGACAAATATTCTTGGAAAAGCATTAAATCAATTTGTTTATTTATATAAAAAAATCCTTAAAATAAATGAAAAAAAATAAATAAATAAATAAATTACTTTTTAATTAAAAATTGTAATGGAAAAACTACTTTTATTATTTTATTTTGTGCATTATCCCATGACCTAACATTTAATATTTTTTAATTTTAAAATCCCATTAAGAATTAAAATATTTCTTTTTATTTTAATTATTTTATTCTTTTTACCTAATTTTTTCAAGTATAAATACCCCTCATTTCTCATTCAAACTCACACCAAAATTTCTCTCATTCTCTCTTTGAAGAATTACTACTAGTAAGTATTCTTTTCTTACTTTTTATTTTTTTACTTTTTACTTTTTACTTTTTACTTAGGTTATTATTTTTACCGAAACATGTAAATAATGTTATAAATTATATGCAATTAAAAATAAAATAAATAACATGTATACACTATTACTATTACTAGCACCTATAAGCTACTACTTATATTGTAACATAAAAACATTTTGGGATATGTATTAGAGATGTATAGATCTTCGAACTTTCTTGACGAATGGTTTCTATGAGATTCTAGGCAGAGGGTTTGGATTTCCGATTTAAAGGGTCCTATGGCTCAAGCCCCTAGATCTAAATTAGCCATTCGAAGGGAAAGGGGTGATTGGAAGCTTATCTAATACGACAAGTATCCTAAAATGGAAAACACTGATAAAAGTAGAAACTCTCTAGTCATAGAAACTTAGTAAAATAAGAAACTTTCTAAAAATGGAAACTTTATAAAAATAGTAACTTACTAGGAATAGAAACTTAGTAAAACAAACTATACTTAAACACATACTTAAACTTAAACATGGGCAAAACACTTAACTACTCTTAAATGTCAATAGGTTGACTTTCCTGCTCACTCGTTCAACTCTTTATTCCGAGGAATAACACTCTCTCTACTTACTAAGGTGAATTCATAGCCCCTATTTATTGCTAGCAAACTTACTTACTTTTACTTGGGGTGAGACACATGCTGTTTTTACTTTTTACACTTTAGACACAAGTACCAAACTGTTAAACTATGCTATACCCGGCTATGTCCGACTAAGTCCCTACAGTGATATTTTTAATTGCTGCGGCATGCTTAATTATTGGGGGTAGGCCTATCGGGAGCAACGTCCCCGATACATTTGACCAAGTCATTGTATTACTTAATAATGAAATTAAACCGACAAAGACAGACACAACTTGTCATTGGGCAAACTTGAACGTTTAGTCTAAATATCACGCATTGGCATAACTTTTTGATCCTGCGGGAGATCAACTTTACAAACTAAATCTTGTGGCCTAAAACAACGACAAACTTTTTGTTAAACCTATGAACTTCACTCAACCTTTTTGGTTGACACTTTAGCAAGTTTTGTCTCAGGTGCTGTTTGATTCAAGCTCTTATACTTACTGCTTATGTGATGCTACTTGGACGTAGGATCAAGAGATATCGCATTTATTACTTCTGCATGTGAACATTTACGATATTGTTATTCCTGTCATTGTAACGATATTTCATTTTCCGCTGCGTACTCATTAAAGTTAAATTCATCATTTAGTATTGTTCTCATTTATTATAATATGTTGGTATGTTTTGATATTAGTGACGTTCCTTCCAGACCCTATTGGGAGGACGTTACAGATTGGTATCAGAGCATAACCAGGCTGTTATAGAGAACCAGGATTGCATTTTTATGTGTGCCTTACTTGTTAGCTAGGGTGCCTTAGCAATCTAGGAAACTATAACCTTTCCTGCCTTAGAATTAAAGCACTTAGGATTGCTCCATAATCTTAACGATTATGCTTTAATATACTTGACTTAAAGATTCTAATCAAAATCTCTTTCCTAATATTAGGATGTCTAATTCTCATCAAGCGAACAAAATGAATCTTTTCGAGCCAACCGAAAAAGATACTGAAAGATCTTCCACTGAAAGACCAGTCCAAAGCCCACCTTATGGCTTTGGTGGTCCTCCATCACCAAATTATAGCCCAAATACTATTATAAAGTCACATGGGTCTCCTGAATACTATCCAACCCCAAGGAATAAAGACAAGAGGAAATGTCTTGAAGAAACTGGGCCGTCCAAGAAAAGATCCCGATCTCCTTCCTATGATGAAGTTGATGCCAAGTACGAGCTCATGAATCTGCGAAAAACTACCGATGACCGTATTCGCCATATTGTAAGGATCGATGCTCAAATTAAGGAAAAAGACCTAGCGATCAAGAAGCTCATGGAGGAAAATGCTGAGCTAAAGAAAGAGATTATATACATACATTTGTTTTATCCCATGACCGATGTGGACTTTGGTTTGCATCCTTACAAGAAATGCCCGATGGGGGAAGCAATATCTCTCCTACCTAAGAGAAGATGTTGACTTTAGATTGAAGATGGAGGAAAACCGTGTGAATAATCAACTTTCTATGAGGGACCACAAGTACCATGTAATCAACAATGATGTTTCCAATCTTTATGATAACATCGAGTATCTTTATGAGGAACAAAAGGAGAAGAACGACAAGTTTGAGAAGTTTATGAAGGAGGTTGAGGACGAGAAGAAGAAATATGAAGACTACTTTAATCTTAATATTTCCTAGTTATTTTCTATCTATGCAAAGGCTAGGCCTTAAACTATTTCTATCCCCGAATCGTGTAATAAGAAGGCTTGTTTAAAGCCTTGTTCTTAATAAAATAAAGTGTTTCGTTTATATCATATTCATCTTTATTCCACTTAATTTTTTTTTTCAAACTTATGACCTATCAAGTTTATCAAACTTCTATATGTTATTGAAGATAACGGTTCGTCCACAAGCTCCTGCTACTACTTCAAACACTCACGTATCTTATGCCTTTATGCATCGGTTTGCGAACCGGAAAATATTATTGGGTTATCACAGTATACGAATTGAAATTCTTTAATCAATATCTGGTTACAAATCTCAACACGTCATACCACCATTATTACATAAATGGATGACACATCATATCTTATCATATATTATCATGTCTATAAACTTTGTCTACCACTTATCCTAAATTTCCTCCGTAAATTATGGAAATCTTTTTGCTATAAATACGTATTCAAGGAGACGAATATATCATTCGGTATTCAATACCCATTTCATATCAAATCCTATTCCAAACATATAATATGAATTTCTCAAACTCTTCAAGCTCCCACGGCAGCGTAACCGGAACAAACGAACCAATCAGCCATCATCTATTCTGGATGAATTGGGGATGGGTTCGTAGCCGACTCAATCAATGGAGACAAGAAGAAGGTGATCCCTTCCACCAACCGAATTCACCTCTTGGCGAAGAACCTGAAGCGCTTACCGGCGAACCAGTCCGAAACACCATTTTCTATCTTCTTTCCAGGGTATCCCATCACGAATATATAATATCGAAGATTCTAGATCTTATTCACCCCCTCGTTCCAACCACCAATCATCCCTGAAATGTCCCGTTCTTATTGATTAAAAACGTTCCATATTAATTGATTTCGTTGCGAGGTTTTGACCTCTATATGAGACGTTTTTCAAACACTGCATTCATTTTAAAACAAATCATAACCTTTATTTCATCAATAAAGGTTTAAAAAGCTTTACATAGATTATCAAATAATGATAATCTAAAATATCCTGTTTACACACGACCATTACATAATGGTTTACAATACAAATATGTTACATCGAAATCAGTTTCTTGAATGCAGTTTTTACACAATATCATACAAACATGGACTCCAAATCTCGTCCTTATTTAAGTATGCAACAGCGGAAGCTCTTAATACTCACCTGAGAATAAACATGCTTTAAACGTCAACAAAAATGTTGGTGAGTTATAGGTTTAACCTATATATATCAAATCGTAACAATAGACCACAAGATTTCATATTTCAATACACATCCCATACATAGAGATAAAAATCATTCATATGGTGAACACCTGGTAACCGACATTAACAAGATGCATATATAAGAATATCCCCATCATTCCGGGACACCCTTCGGATATGATATAAATTTCGAAGTACTAAAGCATCCGGTACTTTGGATGGGGTTTGTTAGGCCCAATAGATCTATCTTTAGGATTCGCGTCAATTAGGGTGTCTGTTCCCTAATTCTTAGATTACCAGACTTAATAAAAAGGGGCATATTCGATTTCGATAATTCAACCATAGAATGTAGTTTCACGTACTTGTGTCTATTTTGTAACTCATTTATAAAACCTGCATGTATTCTCATCCCAAAATATTAGATTTTAAAAGTGGGACTATAACTCACTTTCACAGATTTTTACTTCGTCGAGAAGTAAGACTTGGCCACTGCTGATTCACGAACCTATAACAATATATACATATATATCAAAGTATGTTCAAAATATATTTACAACACTTTTAATATATTTTGATGTTTTAAGTTTATTAAGTCAGCTGTCCTCGTTAGTAACCTACAACTAGTTGTCCACAGTTAGATGAACAGAAATAAATCGATAAATATTATCTTGAATCAATCCACGACCCAGTGTATACGTATCTCAGTATTGATCACAACTCAAACTATATATATTTTGGAATCAACCTCAACCCTGTATAGCTAACTCCAACATTCACATATAGAGTGTCTATGGTTGTTCCGAAATATATATAGATGTGTCGACATGATAGGTTGAAACATTGTATACGTGTCTATGGTATCTCAAGATTACATAATATACAATACAAGTTGATTATGTTATGGTTGGAATAGATTTGTTACCAATTTTCACGTAGCTAAAATGAGAAAAATTATCCAATCTTGTTTTACCCATAACTTCTTCATTTTAAATCCGTTTTGAGTGAATCAAATTGCTATGGTTTCATATTGAACTCTATTTTATGAATCTAAACATAAAAAGTATAGGTTTATAGTCGGAAAAATAAGTTACAAGTCGTTTTTGTAAAGGTAGTCATTTCAGTCGAAAGAACGACGTCTAGATGACCATTTTAGAAAACATACTTCCACTTTGAGTTTAAACATAATTTTTGGATATAGTTTCATGTTCATAATAAAAATCATTTTCTCAGAATAACAACTTTTAAATCAAAGTTTATCATAGTTTTTAATTAACTAACCCAAAACAGCCCGCGGTGTTACTACGACGGCGTAAATCCGGTTTTACGGTGTTTTTCGTGTTTCCAGGTTTTAAATCATTAAGTTAGCATATCATATAGATATAGAACATGTGTTTAGTTGATTTTAAAAGTCAAGTTAGAAGGATTAACTTTTGTTTGCGAACAAGTTTAGAATTAACTAAACTATGTTCTAGTGATTACAAGTTTAAACCTTCGAATAAGATAGCTTTATATGTATGAATCGAATGATGTTATGAACATCATTACTACCTTAAGTTCCTTGGATAAACCTACTGGAAAAGAGAAAAATGGATCTAGCTTCAACGGATCCTTGGATGGCTCGAAGTTCTTGAAGCAGAATCATGACACGAAAACAAGTTCAAGTAAGATCATCACTTGAAATAAGATTGTTATAGTTATAGAAATTGAACCAAAGTTTGAATATGATTATTACCTTGTATTAGAATGATAACCTACTGTAAGAAACAAAGATTACTTGAGGTTGGATGATCACCTTACAAGATTGGAAGTGAGCTAGCAAACTTGAAAGTATTCTTGATTTTATGTAACTAGAACTTGTAGAATATATGAAGAACACTTAGAACTTGAAGATAGAACTTGAGAGAGATCAATTAGATGAAGAAAATTGAAGAATGAAAGTGTTTGTAGGTGTTTTTGGTTGTTGGTATATGGATTAGATATAAAGGATATGTAATTTTGTTTTCATGTAAATAAGTCATGAATGATTACTCATATTTTTGTAATTTTATGAGATATTTCATGCTAGTTGCCAAATGATGGTTCCCACATGTGTTAGGTGACTCACATGGGCTGCTAAGAGCTGATCATTGGAGTGGATATACCAATAGTACATACATCTAAAAGCTGTGTATTGTACGAGTACGAATACGGGTGCATACGAGTAGAATTGTTGATGAAACTGAACGAGGATGTAATTGTAAGCATTTTTGTTAAGTAGAAGTATTTTGATAAGTGTATTGAAGTCTTTCAAAAGTGTATAAATACATATTAAAACACTACATGTATATACTGAAGGTATTTCGTATGCCCGAGAGACATATTAAATTAATGTGGCTAATGTGTTATGATCCAAGTCGGGTCATACCCAATAACAAACTTACCGACACCTTACGTATTTGATCTTAACGATTGGATCATTAAACAAATACGCAACACTTGAATTTTAGAAAATCAGGTTTCTAAAATATTATCACTTGAGATAAATTATTTGGATAATTTATATATATAATTATTTATGGGTTTAAATGATTATATTGTGTTATATTTTATAAAAGGTTTTATAAAATGTATAAGTAACAAAATAATACATAAGTTTATAAAAGGTTTATAAACTTTTAAAAAAAAACCTTACAAGTATTATTATAAAACATTATGTGGTGCAGAATTTGGGACTCCAAGGAAGGGCACACATGCTTGTTTTGTTACTTTTAATACTACACAACACCACATGAGCATGACTAACACTTCTACCAAGTATTTGACTCATTCTTTCAAGTGATACATGCAAGATACTCCAAAAAAAAACTGCACAAAAACCCTCTAAAAGGGCTGTCCAGGCCGTGGCTGTTGAGGGAGAAAAAGAGGGTTCTAAATTTGGTTTTTGGAAGTTTGATTCAAGTGTTGATAAATCCTAACCAAAGTACAAGGTGTTGGTGCAAAGTTTGGGGTATAACTACTTGAGGTTTCATAGTTTTGGAGCTCCATTCATCATCATCTTCATCATCATCTATCAACAAGCTAGGAGAAGGTATAAACTCCTTTCTTACTTGTAGTTTGTAAGTATGTTTCACAACTTGATCCTAATTGGGATTTAACTTTAAAAGGTTAAAGATTAACAAGTTTAATTGGTAATATTTTCATGCTTCCGCTTTAATTTGATTCTTAAAATGGTTTAAGTATATTTTGAACTTGTTAAATCCCAACAATGGTATCTAGAGCCGAAGTTGTTGAAATATGCTTCGAGATGGTTATTAAACCCACTATAATTTTGCATTCTATGAACATGCATGAAGTAGAATGTAAAATTTTCGGTTTTGGGTGGTTTGTCTTTTTGGCCAAAATCACTTGTGATTCTGCATTCGGTACTGCCAATCACTTGTGATTCTGTACTGCAAATCACTTGTGATTCTGTACTGCCAATCACTTGTGATTCTGTGTTGCCGATCACTTGTGATTCTGTATTGCCAATCACTTGTGATTCTGTGTTGCAGATCACTTGTGATTCTGTGTTTCCAATCACTTGTGATTCTGTATTGCCTATCACTTGTGTAGTTAATGTTCACAATCTAAGCCTTGACCTTGTGTTTGGTTGCATGCATGGTTGATTGATATTTATTCAATTGGTTTGTAATAATATTTATTCATTTGGCATGTAATAATTCATTTGGTTATGTAATTTATTTTATATTTGGTATGTAAAATAGATTAGGTTGTAATTTCATTTTTTTTTAGACAAAATGTATTAGGATATATTTTGTAAAATGATGAAGAATGATGAAGACTTGAAGAACACATGAAGAAGCATTTGGATGCAAGGTTAAGTGGGAGATTTGAAATCTCCTACTTTGTGTAATTACCCCTTATCCGGTGGCATTTGTTTTCGGCTAAACAAATGTTTACCAATATGGCTTGATTGTGAACATATGATTTTGCATGCGTGGTTGTTTTGTATGATTATGTGGATTGTATGTTTGTATGCTACAAGTTAATCACACAAGTTAACAACAAGCAAAATGGAAATTTAATTGGTTAAATTATACATTAATTAACAACATGCAAAACGACAATTTAATTGGTTAAATTAAAAATGGCTAAAAGGACATTAATAAACGGTTATTAAGATCATGATTAGGATCATACATATAAAATGGTTTATAGACATGAAATTGGCTTTTCATAATGAACTATACACCAAATGCATGTTGGTGTATGGTATAAATGTTTTCTTAAACTAGAATTTATGAAAACTTAAAATCCCTTAACTAAAACAAGGTAAACAAGTTAAACGCCATCCTTTTGTGGAAACACTTAGACATATTAGGAATCTCTTGATGGGATAAAGGTCACCTAACCGTCATGAGTGAACTAATATGAATAAGGTACACTTCGCATACATGTGGGATAAAGGTCACCTAACCACTTGTATGTTAAGTCTACATGTTTACACAAGTAGGACGACTTGATTTGGGAATCATGAACTTAGGGTCACCGAAGCATGATGAACAAATAGGCGTTGATGGGATAAATATACCATGCAAAAGGATTGCATGATCCCATAACTTAGAAGTTGCAAAAGGATTGCAATTGTCATATAATGACTACCTAGCTAAATCAAATAACGGGATAAAGGTCACCTAACCGAAATTTGATTTACCGTTGGATTCTAATATTTAATAAAGTCAATTAAAATTTAAAAGGGTATTGAATGTTAAATTAAAAATCGATACTTAAACGAACTTTGTTAATTTTGTAGATGGCCGCAAATAACAACAACATGTAAAATGCACCACTTAACCTAAACAACCTATCATTAAGGTCTCTCCTCGAGAAAGACAAACTCAACCATACGAACTTTATGGATTGGTTCCGTAATCTTAGGATTGTCCTCAAACTTGAGGACAAAGCGTATGTGTTGGAGGACCCTATTCCCGACCAACCGGATGAGGAAGATATAGAGGGCATGACTTATTATGACAAGTATTGCGCCGATTCGGTGCAAGTCGCTTGTCTAATGCTTGGGACTATGATACCCGAACTCCAAAAGGATTTCGAACATCATAGTGCATATGACATGATTACGCAATTGAAGGAGATGTTCCTTCAACAAGCACGTGTCGAGCGCTTCGAAACGGTTCGAGCGCTACATGCATGTCGTATGGATGACACCCAATCCGTCTCCTCTTATGTCCTCAAAATGAAGAGCCTTATTGATCGTGCTAACCGTCTTAACCTAAACATATCAAATGAGTTAGCCACCGATCTTATCCTTAATTCCCTATCAAAAAAGTTTGATCAATTTGTAATTAATTACAATATGAATGGGATGGATAAGAGCATAGGTGAGCTTCACGGTATGCTTAGAACGGCGGAAACTAGCATGGGTAAAAGGGCTTTACCCGTGTTAGCAATCGATCAAGGTGGGTCCAAAGGTAAGACCTCTAAGCCAAAGGTGGCTAAGAGAAAAGGACCCGCCTATCAAGGCAAAGGGAAGGGGAAGATGGTTACCCCAACCATCAACAAGGCTAAGAAGCAAAAGGTAGCCGAGAAGGCAAACCCCAAGGAAGACCCATGTTTCGGTTGCGGTGAGATGGGTCATTGGAAACGAAACTGTCCGGTCTATCTTAAGGAGTTGAAGGACAAGAGGGATGCAGGGCAAACCTCAGGTAATATATATATGGTATATATAGAGCTTAGTATTACTTCTTCTAATACATGGGTATTAGACACTGGATGTGGAACTCATATTTGCAATTCTTTGCAGGGGTTCAAAAGAAGTGATCATAAGGCGGGAACATCAAGTCTCTATATGGGCAATGGTGCAAAGGTGCATGTTAAAGCTCAAGGAGATTTTATTTTGAAGCTTCCAAGCGGATTGGAACTTATTTTAGAAAATGTTTTGTATGCTCCGGATTTGTGTAGAAACATTATTTCTATTTCTCGCTTAAAACAATGTGGTTACGTTGTTAATTTTATTGATGATGATATTCATGTTTCTAAAGATAATGTATTCTATTTCAAGGCTTCGCCTTCAAATGGAATTTATGAATTGGTTCATGATGACACATCATCTAGTAGCTCAATGTACCATACAAGCACCAAGAAACTCAAAAGAGATTTGAGTGATTCCTATTTATGGCATTGTCGCCTTGGTCACATAAACAAGAACCGAATGCATACACTTCAAAAGAATGGACTTTTGAAATCAAATGAAATGGATTCGTTTGATGTATGTGAATCTTGTTTACAAGGCAAGATGACTAAAGCACCTTTCAAAGGGACCTATGAAAGGGCTAAAGATTTATTGGGATTAATACATTCGGATGTATGTGGACCCTTTAAACCCATGACTAGGAAAGGTGAAAGATACTTTGTTACTTTCATTGATGACTTTAGTCGTTTCGGATATGTCTACTTATTAAGACACAAGGACGAAACGTTTGAAGCATTCAAAGAATATCAAAACGAAGTACAAAATCAACTCAATAAGACAATTAAGGTACTACGTACCGATAGAGGAGGTGAATACCTAAGCGATGCCTTCCAAGATCATCTTAGGAGTTGTGGGATTATTTCACAACTTACTCCACTCGGAACACCCCAACTTAATGGAGTTTCCGAAAGGAGGAACCGAACCCTAATGGATATGGTTCGATCTATGATGGCAAGAAGCTCGTTGCCTCTATCATTTTGGGGTTATTGTCTAAGCTCCGCGGCTCGTATTTTAAATATGGCCCCAACCAAGAAGGTGGAACGAACTCCTCATGAGATGTGGTTTGGAAAACCTCCTTCTCTTTCATACTTGAAAGTATGGGGATGTGAAGCTTATCCTAAGCGTTATGTAGCAAATAAGCTACATGCTCGATCCACAAAGTGTATCTTCATAGGATATCCCAAAGATGACATGGGATATTACTTCTATGATCCATCCGAGCAAACCGTATTTGTTGCTCGGAAAGCGGAATTCCTTGAAACCAAGTTCCTTATGGAAGGTGATGGTGAAAGGAAGATAGATCTTGTAGAGGTACAAGATCAAGCCGATGATACACAATTGGTTAACACTAGTACTTAACATGAGGATGTTGAAAATGATCAAGTGGATGATCAAGGTACACAAGACGTTCGAAGATCTAGTAGGATTAGTAATCCTCCCGAGAGATATGGGTTTCTCGTGGAAGGTTGCTATACGGTTGATTTGGATGAACCAACAAACTACAAAGATGCTTTATCAAGAATTGATAAAGATAAATGGCAGGAAGCCATGAACGCCGAGATGCAATCCATGTATGAAAACCAAGTTTGGGAACTTGTTGTGCAACCTCCTAGCTCCAAGCTAGTTGATTGCAAATGGCTTTTCAAGAAGAAAACCGACATACATGGAAACTTGGATACATACAAAGCTAGACTTGTAGCAAAAGGTTTCACTCAAACTCAAGGGGTTGATTATGATGAAACTTTCTCGCCAGTGGCAATGCTAAAGTCTATTAGGATATTATTTGCCATTGCTGCTCACTATGACTATGAAATATGGCAAATGGATGTCAAAACCGCTTTCCTAAATGGATATCTTGAGGAAGATGTCTATATGGTACAGCCCGAAGGTTTTGTTGATCCGAAAAATCCTAAAAAGGTATGCAAGTTGAAGAAATCAATCTACGGATTGAAACAAGCATCTAGAATGTGGAATCATCGCTTTAATGAAGAGGCAAAGAAATTTGGCTTCATTAAAAATGGTGATGAAGCTTGTGTGTACAAGAAGGCTAGTGGGAGCTCTATAATGTTCCTTGTGCTATATGTGGATGATATATTATTATTTGGGAATGATATTACCACAATGCAAGGAGTCAAAACTTGGCTAAAGAGTTGCTTCTCCATTAAGGATCTTGGAGACGCACAATACATATTGGGGATAGGGATCTATAGGAATAGATCCAAGAGATTGATAGGTTTAAGTCAAAGTACATACATTGATAAAATCTTGAAAAGGTTCAAGATGGAAAACTCTAAGAAAGGTTTGGTACCTATTCAAAGAGGAACCGTTCTCAATTCATCTCAGTGTCCTACCACGAAAGATGAACAAGAGAGAATGAAGAAAGTCCCATACGCATCTGCCATTGGGTCTATCATGTATGCGATGATATGTACTAGACCGGATGTGTCATGCGCTCTAAGCTTGACAAGTAGATACCAGAATAACCCAGGAAACAGTCATTGGATTGCTGTTAAAAGTATATTGAAATACCTTAGGAGAACTAAGGATATGTTTCTAATATATGGGTCTGGTGAGGAGGAACTCGCTGTAAAAGGTTACGTGGACGCGAGTTTCCAAACTGATCGAGATGACTCTCGATCACAATCCGGTTATGTCTTCATGTTAAATGGTGGTGCGGTCTCTTGGAAGAGTTCGAAACAGGAGGTTGTTGCGTTATCCACTACAGAGTCGGAGTACATTGCCGCCTCACTGGCAGCTCAGGAAGCTGCATGGATGAAGAAATTCATCGACGACTTAGGAGTGGTCCCTTCCATTCAGGACCCTCTTGAGATCTTTTGTGACAACGAGGGTGCGATTGCTCAAATCAAGGAACCTCGTGCTCATCAAAAGACTCGTCACATTGAGCGGAGATTCAACTACATCAGGGATGAGGTTGAAAAGGGAAAGATATGTATTCACAAAGTTCACACAGATCATAATGTTGCGGATCCACTCACGAAGCTTTTACATGGGCCAAAACATGAGGGACATGTTTGTGCATTAGGGCTTCGATATTCTAGTGATTGGATATGATCTATTTTATGTATTGTACCGGAACGAAATTATTCAAACTCATTAATATAACTATGGTGTTAATTTATCTGAGTTATGTTCCTATTTTGCATATTTCATCCATGAATAAGCAATTATTCTAAATTTCCGTAGTCGATCACATTTGTGGGAACAAGTGTGAGGTTTAGACCATTATGAACTCGGATTGGTATACATTCATAGGTTGAATGTGGGGCAAGGTTGCAACCAAGGTTCATAGATATTTGTGGGAAACAAATATTGGAAGACCCGCTCTCAAGAATTACTGTATAGAGCCTTTGTGGTTGATCACATGTAATCTTGAGTAAAGGCGAATATCATTGTATCCTCTGACCTGAGATACATATTGGGTTCGGATATTTACCAAGTATGGTGCCTTGATTCTTTCCTTCGCTATTCTGAAATATGGTAGTTCATAAGGAAGAGCTCAGGTACAATGCAAGGTACATATTTAGGACGTATGTAGTCAAGATGGAATTTGTCCCTCTTATTCGTTGAGAGTCAGATGTCTAAGGCCTGAAAAGTTAAATCTATAAGAGAGTGATCACTCTGTATCTCTTGGATTTAACATGACATCTAGGACGAAAGGAAATAATGAAAGATTCACCTAATCATATTCGAGATGGGAACTCGAAAGGGATGATGTTATTGAATGGCACAAAGTCATAACATATTAGGGGTGATGGACGGTGTGTTAGGCTGTATCCATCACTTGCATTAATTTCTTATGTTTCTCGTGCAAGTGGGAGATTGAAGGTATTTCGTATGCCCGAGAGACATATTAAATTAATGTGGCTAATGTGTTATGATCCAAGTCGGGTCATACCCAATAACAAACTTACCGACACCTTACGTATTTGATCTTAACGATTGGATCATTAAACAAATACGCAACACTTGAATTTTAGAAAATCAGGTTTCTAAAATATTATCACTTGAGATAAATTATTTGGATAATTTATATATATAATTATTTATGGGTTTAAATGATTATATTGTGTTATATTTTATAAAAGGTTTTATAAAATGTATAAGTAACAAAATAATACATAAGTTTATAAAAGGTTTATAAACTTTTAAAAAAAAACCTTACAAGTATTATTATAAAACATTATGTGGTGCAGAATTTGGGACTCCAAGGAAGGGCACACATGCTTGTTTTGTTACTTTTAATACTACACAACACCACATGAGCATGACTAACACTTCTACCAAGTATTTGACTCATTCTTTCAAGTGATACATGCAAGATACTCCAAAAAAAAACTGCACAAAAACCCTCTAAAAGGGCTGTCCAGGCCGTGGCTGTTGAGGGAGAAAAAGAGGGTTCTAAATTTGGTTTTTGGAAGTTTGATTCAAGTGTTGATAAATCCTAACCAAA
This sequence comes from Rutidosis leptorrhynchoides, assembly GCF_046630445.1. Taxonomy (NCBI): domain Eukaryota; kingdom Viridiplantae; phylum Streptophyta; class Magnoliopsida; order Asterales; family Asteraceae; genus Rutidosis; species Rutidosis leptorrhynchoides. The sequence goes on from NC_092340.1 coordinate 211,553,978, forward strand.
GTACAAGGTGTTGGTGCAAAGTTTGGGGTATAACTACTTGAGGTTTCATAGTTTTGGAGCTCCATTCATCATCATCTTCATCATCATCTATCAACAAGCTAGGAGAAGGTATAAACTCCTTTCTTACTTGTAGTTTGTAAGTATGTTTCACAACTTGATCCTAATTGGGATTTAATTTTAAAAGGTTAAAGATTAACAAGTTTAATTGGTAATATTTTCATGCTTCCGCTTTAATTTGATTCTTAAAATGGTTTAAGTATATTTTGAACTTGTTAAATCCCAACATATACATTTTAACTGAGTCGTTAAGTCATCGTTAGTCGTTACATGTAAGTGTTGTTTTGAAACCTTTAGGTTAACGATCTTGTTAAATGTTGTTAACCCAATGTTTATAATATCAAATGAGATTTTAAATTATTATATTATCATGATATTATCATGTATGAATATCTCTTAATATGATATATATACATTAAATGTCTTTACAACGATAATCGTTACATATATGTCTCGTTTAAAAATCATTAAGTTAGTAGTCTTGTTTTTACATATGTAGTTCATTGTTAATATACTTAATGATATGTTTACTTATCATAGTATCATGTTAACTATATATATATCCATATATATGTCATCATATAGCTTTTACAAGTTTTAACGTTCGTGAATCACCGGTCAACTTGGGTGGTCAATTGTCTATATGAAACATATTTCAATTAATCAAGTCTTAACAAGTTTGATTGCTTAACATGTTGGAAACATTTAATCATGTAAATATCAATCTCAATTAATATATATAAACATGGAAAAGTTCGGGTCACTACAATCCCGGAATAATAGAAGAAGTCAACGAGCTTCGCGCTCGAGTAGTGGCTCTGGAAAATCTGGTGCGAAACATACGAACACCAGCAGCAGCACCAGCAGCATAACCAGCATCACCACCAGTACCATCAACATCACCACTAACAGCATCAGCTTCATCAACAACAACATTCGCATCCCCCACCTCAACAACACACTCAGTACCTCAAACATCAACATGATACGCCCCATAGATACCAAGGAATATTAGCAATAAAGAGTTAAGATGTATTGACTCATTCTTCGTGAAGAATTATATATGTATACCTTATATATATATATGATTTGGAACAATAATAAATCTTGTCGTACTAAGCAATTACGTGAGAATCTCAACTAGTATGTACTACTTGGTTAATTCATATCACTAATATGCTATGATGTACACCCTTCGCTAATGACTTAACAATTGTTAATCACTGCTTCAGCACAATAAACTCCATTTCATAATAAATCAAGTATAATGATGAATGTATTGATTCATAACTTCATTAGCGAAATATTTCGCAACAATTATGAAATCTCTAAGATTTTGGAGATTATTTACTCTCGTTCCAAACCGCAAATCAAATGAGTTTAATATATAATAACTCATTAAATCCATGATTATATCTGAAGAATACATATATGAACGTATATCTTCATAAAGATTGTAAAAACTGTTAATTGTGAAAATATTTTAACGGGTAGGTAATACCCAAGAAATATTTACATCTCACATAAATACACTGTACATTCTTCAATTTCGATTCATAAATCATTAATTATACTCACTGCCTTTACTGTGATACACAATCATTTTCATACAAATTTAATTACACATTCTGAAATTAACATACCAGAATTCAAGTAAAGCTTTAGCAGGTGTTATCTTCCTAAAGATCACTACATTCATGAATTATATTCATTCGTATTCTATGATGAATTATCACATCAAACCACCGAAATTATCATCAACAACGCCTATTCGTTAACCATTAGATCCGTTGACGATTACAATCAGCGTTTAATCATCTAAAAAATAAAATTTCTTGAAACCATCTCGGATTGATAACCAATGATTCAGATATGGTAGCATTAAATGCAGAGGAAACAAAAGAATTTTCCTCGTCATTGGAACTAAGAAATTCTGAGATATCACTGTATCTTTCGTTATAAATATCCTCTATATTTCTGAAGATATCTTTATAACGATTCTTGTCAGCAATTAATTATCTCTTTGCGATATCTTTATCACATCATAAAGGAAACTGTTTTAGTTTCTATATTCTGTAAAGTTCAAGTTTAAATTATGAATGATTTGAAGTAGTGTTGGGAATTGAAGCATGAGTTAGTATAATATAATGACGTCAGGCCAACGTGATTATATTACAGTAAGTCATGCTAAATTTTTAATGGAAGATGATGATTCATAGACTTTATAATCATCATTTGCCATGTTACACGACTCTTATCTATTTAAACTCTAAACATATCAAGAAAATATTTTTCTTGATAATTCGGTCTTTTCCGGATATTCTGGTAATATGACAAATCAAATCGTGCTATTACCTTTCCTTCTGCTTTAAATATCATGATCATTCAAAACTTCATGAAATGTCCCGTTCTTATTGATTAAAAACGTTCCATATTAATTGATTTCGTTGCGAGGTTTTGACCTCTATATGAGATGTTTTTCAAAGACTGCATTCATTTTTAAAACAAACCATAACCTTTATTTCATAAATAAAGGTTTAAAAATCTTTACGTAGATTATCAAATAATGATAATCTAAAAAATCCTGTTTACACACGACCATTACATAATGGTTTACAATACAAATATGTTACACCGAAATCAATTTCTTGAATGCAGTTTTTACACAATATCATACAAACAGGGACTCTAAATCTTGTCCTTATTTTAGTATGCAACAGCGGAAGCTCTTAATATTCACCTAAGAATAAACATGCTTTAAACGTCAACAAAAATGTTGGTGAGTTATAGGTTTAACCTATATATATCAAATCGTAACAATAGACCACAAGATTTCATATTTCAATACACATCCCATACATAGAGATAAAAATCATTCATATGGTGAACACCTGGTAACCGACATTAACAAGATGCATATATAAGAATATCCCCATCATTCCGGGACACCCTTCGGATATGATATAAATTTCGAAGTACTAAAGCATCCGGTACTTTGGATGGGGTTTGTTAGGCCCAATAGATCTATCTTTAGGATTCGCGTCAATTAGGGTGTCTGTTCCCTAATTCTTAGATTACCAGACTTAATAAAAAGGGGCATATTCGATTTCGATAATTCAACCATAGAATGTAGTTTCACGTACTTGTGTCTATTTTGTAACTCATTTATAAAACCTGCATGTATTCTCATCCCAAAATATTAGATTTTAAAAGTGGGACTATAACTCACTTTCACAGATTTTTACTTCGTCGAGAAGTAAGACTTGGCCACTGCTGATTCACGAACCTATAACAATATATACATATATATTAAAGTATGTTCAAAATATATTTACAACACTTTTAATATATTTTGATGTTTTAAGTTTATTAAGTCAGCTGTCCTCATTAGTAACCTACAACTAGTTGTCCACAGTTAGATGTACAGAAATTAATCGATAAATATTATCTTGAATCAATCCACGACCCAGTGTATACGTATCTCAATATTGATCACAACTCAAACTATATATATTTTGGAATCAACCTCAACCCTGTATAGCTAACTCCAACATTCACATATAGAGTGTCTATGGTTGTTCCGAAATATATATAGATGTGTCGACATGATAGGTCGAAACATTGTATACGTGTCTATGGTATCTCAAGATTACATAATATACAATACAAGTTGATTAAGTTATGGTTGGAATAGATTTGTTACCAATTTTCACGTAGCTAAAATGAGAAAAATTATCCAATCTTGTTTTACCCATAACTTCTTTATTTTAAATCCGTTTTGAGTGAATCAAATTGCTATGGTTTCATATTGAACTCTATTTTATGAATATAAACAGAAAAAGTATAGGTTTATAGTCGGAAAAATAAGTTACAAGTCGTTTTTATAAAGGTAGTCATTTCAGTCGAAAGAACGACGTCTAGATGACCATTTTAGAAAACATACTTCCACTTTGAGTTTAACCATAATCTTTGGATATAGTTTCATGTTCATAATAAAAATCATTTTCTCAGAATAACAAATTTTAAATCAAAGTTTATCATAGTTTTTAATTAACTAACCCAAAACAGCCCGCGGTGTTACTACGACGGCGTAAATCCGATTTTACGGTGTTTTTCGTGTTTCCAGGTTTTAAATCATTAAGTTAGCATATCATATAGATATAGAACATGTGTTTAGTTAATTTTAAAAGTCAAGTTAGAAGGATTAACTTTTGTTTGCGAACAAGTTTAGAATTAACTAAACTATGTTCTAGTGATTACGAGTTTAAACCTTCGAATAAGATAGTTTTATATATATGAATCGAATTATGTTACGAACATCATTACTACCTCAAGTTTTTGTAGGTAAACCTACTACAAGTGACAAGAAATGATCTAGCTTCAAAGGATCTTGGATGGCTTGAAAGTTCTTGAAGTAGGATCATGACACAAAAACAAGTTCAAGTAAGATTTTTACTCGAATTAAGATAGTTTATAGTTATAGAAATTGAATCAAAGTTTGAATATGAATATTACCTTGAATAAGAAAGATAACCTACTGTATATAACAAAGGTTTCTTGATCTTAGATGATTACTTGGAATGGATTAGAAAGCTTGGAAGTAAATTAGTAAACTTGAAGGGATTTTTGAAGTGTTCTTGAAGTGTTCTTCCTATGATGATTATAGCTTGATTCTTGAAGTGATTTTTGATGAAGATGATGATTAACTACTGGAAAAAGACGTTCATAATAGTGTGTGTGTGTTGAGAGAGAATTAGAAAGAGAATTGGAAGTGAAATGGAGTGAATGATGAGTGGTAATTGGTGAGTGGTGAGTGGGGTTAAAAGGAGTTCTAGTTAGTTGACTAGCTCATGGTAGAAGTTAAAATTGATTAGTCATACATGACATAATCAAGAGTGGAATCCCATGCTAGTTCCTATTGGTATATACCCATAGTAAGTACGTTTTGAAGCTGTGTATAATACGGGTAAGAATACGACTAGAATTCTTGATGAAAGAAAAGAATGGGAAAGTAACTGTAACCATTTTTGTTAAGTATGAGTGTTTTGATATATGTCTTGAAGTCTTCCAAAAGTATTTTAATACATCTAAATACACTACATGTATATACATTTTAACTGAGTCGTTAAGTCATCGTTAGTCGTTACATGTAAGTGTTGTTTTGAAACCTTTAAGTTAACGATCTTAATTAATGTTGTTAACCCATTGTTTATTATATCTAATGAGATGTTAAATTATTATATTATCATGATATTATGATATATTAATATATCTTAATATGATATATATACATTTAAATGTCGTTACAACTATAATCGTTACATATATGTCTCGTTTCGAAATCCTTAAGTTAGTAGTCTTGTTTATATGTATATAACTCATTGTTAATATACTTATGGAGATACTTACTTATCATAATCTCATGTTAACCATATGTATATCCATATATATATCGTCATGTCATTTTTACAAGTTTTAACGTTCGTGAATTGCCGGTCAACTTATATTTCAATTAATCAAGTCTTAACAAGTTTGATTGCTTAACATGTTGGAAACATTTAATCATGTAAATATCAATCTCAATTAATATATATAAACATGGAAAAGTTCGGGTCACTACAGTACCTACCCGTTAAATAAATTTCGTCCCGAAATTTTAAGCTGTTGAAGGTGTTGACGAATCTTCTGGAAATAGATGCGGGTATTTCTTCTTCATCTGATCTTCACACTCCCAGGTGAACTCGTGTAGTGACCCGAACTTTTCCATGTTTATATATATTAATTGAGATTGATATTTACATGATTAAATGTTTCCAACATGTTAAGCAATCAAACTTGTTAAGACTTGATTAATTGAAATATGTTTCATATAGACAATTGACCACCCAAGTTGACCGGTGATTCACGAACGTTAAAACTTGTAAAAACTATATGATGACATATATATGGATATATATATAGTTAACATGATACTATGATAAGTAAATATATCATTAAGTATATTAACAATGAACTACATATGTAAAAACAAGACTACTAACTTAATGATTTTTAAACGAGACATATATGTAACGATTATCGTTGTAAAGACATTTAATGTATATATCATATTAAGAGATATTCATACATGATAATATCATGATAATATAATAATTTAAAATCTCATTTGATATTATAAACATTGGGTTAACAACATTTAACAAGATCGTTAACCTAAAGGTTTCAAAACAACACTTACATGTAACGACTAACGATGACTTAACGACTCAGTTAAAATGTATATACATGTAGTGTTTTAATATATATTTATACACTTTTGAAAGACTTCAATACACTTATCAAAATACTTCTACTTAACAAAAATGCTTACAATTACATCCTCGTTCAGTTTCATCAACAATTCTACTCGTATGCACCCGTATTCGTACTCGTACAATACACAGCTTTTAGATGTATGTACTATTGGTATATACACTCCAATGATCAGCTCTTAGCAGCCCATGTGAGTCACCTAACACATGTGGGAACCATCATTTGGCAACTAGCATGAAATATCTCATAAAATTACAAAAATATGAGTAATCATTCATGACTTATTTACATGAAAACAAAATTACATATCCTTTATATCTAATCCATACACCAACGACCAAAAACACCTACAAACACTTTCATTCTTCAATTTTCTTCATCTAATTGATCTCTCTCAAGTTATATCTTCAAGTTCTAAGTGTTCTTCATAAATTCCAAAAGTTCTAGTTTCATAAAATCAAGAATACTTTCAAGTTTGCTAGCTCACTTCCAATCTTGTAAGGTGATCATCCAACCTCAAGAAATCTTTGTTTCTTACAGTAGGTTATCATTCTAATACAAGGTAATAATCATATTCAAACTTTGGTTCAATTTCTATAACTATAACAATCTTATTTCAAGTGATGATCTTACTTGAACTTGTTTTCGTGTCATGATTCTGCTTCAAGAACTTCGAGCCATCCAAGGATCCATTGAAGCTAGATCCATTTTTCTCTTTTCCAGTAGGTTTATCCAAGGAACTTAAGGTAGTAATGATGTTCATAACATCATTCGATTCATACATATAAAGCTATCTTATTCGAAGGTTTAAACTTGTAATCACTAGAACATAGTTTAGTTAATTCTAAACTTGTTCGCAAACAAAAGTTAATCCTTCTAACTTGACTTTTAAAATCAACTAAACACATGTTCTATATCTATATGATATGCTAACTTAATGATTTAAAACCTGGAAACACGAAAAACACCGTAAAACCGGATTTACGCCGTCGTAGTAACACCGCGGGCTGTTTTGGGTTAGTTAATTAAAAACTATGATAAACTTTGATTTAAAAGTTGTTATTATGAGAAAATGATTTTTATTATGAACATGAAACTATATCCAAAAATTATGGTTAAACTCAAAGTGGAAGTATGTTTTCTAAAATGGTCATCTAGACGTCGTTCTTTCGACTGAAATGACTACCTTTACAAAAACGACTTGTAACTTATTTTTCCGACTATAAACCTATACTTTTTCTGTTTACATTCATAAAATAGAGTTCAATATGAAACCATAGCAATTTGATTCACTCAAAACGGATTTAAAATGAAGAAGTTATGGGTAAAACAAGATTGGATAATTTTTCTCATTTTAGCTACGTGAAAATTGGTAACAAATCTATTCCAACCATAACTTAATCAACTTGTATTGTATATTATGTAATCTTGAGATACCATAGACACGTATACAATGTTTCGACCTATCATGTCGACACATCTATATATATTTCAGAACAACCATAGACACTCTATATGTGAATGTTGGAGTTAGCTATACAGGGTTGAGGTTGATTCCAAAATATATATAGTTTGAGTTGTGATCAATACTGAGATATGTATACACTGGGTCGTGGATTGATTCAAGATAATATTTATCGATTTATTTCTGTACATCTAACTGTGGACAACTAGTTGTAGGTTATTAACGAGGACAGCTGACTTAATAAACTTAAAACATCAAAATATATTAAAAGTGTTGTAAATATATTTTGAACATACTTTGATATACATGTATATATTGTTATAGGTTCGTGAATCAACCAGTGGCCAAGTCTTACTTCCCGACGAAGTAAAAATCTGTGAAAGTGAGTTATAGTCCCACTTTTAAAATCTAATATTTTTGGGATGAGAATACATGCAGGTTTTATAAATGATTTACAAAATAGACACAAGTACGTGAAACTACATTCTATGGTTGAATTATCGAAATCGAATATGCCCCTTTTTATTAAGTCTGGTAATCTAAGAATTAGGGAACAGACACCCTAATTGACGCGAATCCTAAAGATAGATCTATTGGGCCTAACAAACCCCATCCAAAGTACCGGATGCTTTAGTACTTCGAAATTTATATCATATCCGAAGGGTGTCCCGGAATGATGGGGATATTCTTATATATGCATCTTGTTAATGTCGGTTACCAGGTGTTCACCATATGAATGATTTTTATCTCTATGTATGGGATGTGTATTGAAATATGAAATCTTGTGCTCTATTATTATGATTTGATATATATAGGTTAAACCTATAACTCACCAACATTTTTGTTGACGTTTTAAGCATGTTTATTCTCAGGTGATTATTAAGAGCTTCCGCTGTCGCATACTTAAATAAGGACGAGATTTGGAGTCCATGCTTGTATGATATTGTGTAAAAACTGCATTCAAGAAACTTATTTTTTTGTAACATATTTGTATTGTAAACCATTATGTAATGGTCGTGTGTAAACAGGATATTTTAGATTATCATTATTTGATAATCTACGTAAAGCTTTTTAAAACCTTTATCTATGAAATAAAGGTTATGGTTTGTTTTAAAAATGAATGCAGTCTTTGAAAAATGTCTCATATAGAGGTCAAAACCTCGCAACGAAATCAATTAATATGGAACGTTTTTAATCAATAAGAACGGGACATTTCAGTTGGTATCCGAGCGTTGGTCTTAGAGAAGTAGAATTTTGCATTAGTGTGTCTTATCGAGTTTGTTAGGATGCATTAGTGAGTCTCGACTTCGACCGTGTTTACTTGAAAAATGATTGCTTAACAAATTTTGTTGGAAACTATATATTTTTAACATGTGAATATTATGTGATATATTAATCTCTTAACGCGTTTGATATTATGTGATAGATGTCTACCTCTAGAACAAGTCCCATTGACTCACCTAATAATAATGAAGAGTCAAATGTAAATTGGAATGATTCGTGGACTGATTCACAAGTTCCCGAAGAGGAACCGGAAGAAGAGTCGGAACCGGAAGAAGAATCGGAACCGGAAGAAGAATCGGAACCGGATGAAGAAATAGAACCGGTGGGGGAAATAATAAAACGGTTAAGTAAAAGAAAATCCTCAACCAACCGACCAAGGTTAATTATGGTCAATGGTGTTTCCGCCAAGGAAGCAAAATATTGGGAGGATTACCAATTCTCCGATGAATCGGATTCCGACGAGAATTCCGATGATGTTATAGAAATTACCCCAACTGAATTTAAAAAGGCAAAAGAAAATAATAAGGGAAAGGGCATAAAAATAGAGAAATCTAATTCCAACCCCGATGAACTTTATATGTATCGTCAACCCCCGAACTCCTTAAGTTGTAACAATGACCCGGGAACCTCTAAACCACCAGGTTTTTCTAAACCAATGTGGATCACGACGGCTCGTATTAGGGGAACATCATATATCCCTAGAAACTTGGCAAAACGAACCAAAACCGAAGAAGAAGAAACAAGTGAGTCGGAATAAGATAGTTGTATTCGTGTGGTGTAATATATGTAATATAGTGTGCTTATGCTTTATGATATATGTAAAAATTGCTTGTATTAATAAGTATTTTTTTTTATGAATCTAACTCTTGTCTATTTTACAGTATAAAAACACAAAATGGATAGACAACCCAATATTTTAAGAGACCTACCCGGAGACATGATTGATGAAATCTTGTCTAGAGTCGGTCAGAATTCTTCGGCACAACTATTTAAGGCGAGATCAGTTTGTAAGACATTCGAAGAACGTTCCAAGAATGCCTTGGTTTATAAAAGGCTTTCGTTCGAAAGATGGGGGATATCACATTGGGAAATCCATAAGTTACGATGTGTTTACTTTGACGCATATATTGCGGGGAACCCAAATGCTATTTTACGCAATGGGTTAAGAAATTATTTTGACTCAATATATCCGAATATTGGACTTCGTGATTTAGAAAAAGCGGCTAACATGCAACATAAAGAAGCATGTTATGCTTACGGATTAGTAATGTTCGCTTCTCACCAAAGTGAGAACAAGAACATCGGGCTACAACTATTAAACAAAACGTTCCCACAAGTGACGGAGTCGGTAATTGGGGTAAGAAATGAGGTTTTTAGATTGTTACGGGACTGTTGGACATTACGTAACCCTCGTCCCTTTGACGACGTTACAACACGCTGTCTTATCAACGGCCATAGCGGTTATGTTCCACAAGAACAAGGATGGGAAGTAATCCTAGTAAAACCAGAATGCATGACTTGTTTCTGGACGTATGAATTACGTGTCTTTATTGCCTTTGCTGAACGACTTGTGTACTAGCTAGAATTATCTTCACAACCATCTTGTATCAAAGTTATTGTGTGCTATATTTCATGCTTTATGTAAAATAAGCGGTATTGTAAGTTTGTAAAATATTGTATAAAAGTTTGAACGCGAAATATTATTATAATCAGTTTTTCATATAGAATTGTAGTAGTTGAATTGTATATTAGCTACTAAGTATGAACTTAACGGGTAGGTACTACCCGAATTTAAACTTATAAAACGCTAATATGAAGAAAAAGCTTTTATAAATGAGTTCATATTATGCTACGAAATACTATTAACTACTCTTAATATTCTGTATGATTAACTTGTTCCATTTGACTATTTTGAAGGAAATGGCACCGACTACTCGACACACCGTTAATATGAATGAAGAGGAATTCCGTACTTTTCTAGCTTCAAACATAGCCGCAGTACAGGCTGCGCTACATACCAACAATAACCTTGGATCTAGCAGTACAGGAAATCGTGTAGGATGCACCTACAAAGAATTCACTGCCTGCAAACCTTTAGAATTTGATGGAACCGAAGGACCGATCGGATTGAAACGGTGGACCGAGAAGGTCGAATCGGTGTTTGCCATAAGTAAGTGTACTGAAGAGGACAAAGTGAAGTACGCTACACATACCTTCACAGGTTCTGCGTTAACATGGTGGAATACCTATCTAGAGCAAGTGGGACAAGACGATGCGTACGCACTACCGTGGTCAGCATTCAAGCACTTGATGAACGAGAAGTACCATCCCAGAACCGAGGTCAATAAGCTCAAGACAGAACTTAGAGGGTTACGAACCCAAGGATTTGATATTACCACGTACGAAAGACGATTCACAGAATTGTGCCTGTTGTGTCCGGGAGCATTCGAAGATGAGGAAGAGAAGATCGACGCGTTTATGAAAGGATTACCGGAAAGAATCCAAGAAGATATAAGTTCACACGAGCCCTCCTCCATACAACAGGCATGTAGAATGGCTCACAAACTAGTGAACCAGATTGAAGAAAGAATTAAAGAACAGACTGCTGAAGAGGCCAATGTGAAGCAAGTCAAAAGAAAGTGGGAGGAAAACGGTGATAAGAATCACCAATACAACAACAACATCAATTACAACAATAATCGCAACAATTATCCCAACAATCGCAACATCAATCGCAACTACAACAAACGGCCCAACAACAACAACAACAACAACAACAGCAACAACAACAACAACAGCAACCACAACAATCATCTTAACAACAATAATAACCGCAACAACAACAACAACAACAACAACAATCAGAAGCAGCTATGCCAAAGGTGTGAAAAGTATCACTCGGGGTTCTGCACCAAATTTTGCAACAAGTGTAAAAGAAATGGTCATAGCGCGGCGAAGTGTGATGTCTACGGACTAGGGGTTAACAGAATGAAAGGAACAGATGGTGTCGGAACGAGTAATGGCGGAGCAAGTAGTGTCGGAGCAAGTTATGCCAATGTAGTTTGTTATAAATGTGGAAAACCGGGCCACATTATTAGAAATTGCCCGAACCAGGAGAACACGAATGGACAAGGCCGCGGAAGAGTTTTCAATATTAATGCGGCAGAGGCACAGGAAGACCCGGAGCTTGTTACGGGTACGTTTCTTATTGACAATAAATCTGCTTACGTTTTATTTGATTCGGGTGCGGATAGAAGCTATATGAGTAGAGATTTTTGTGCTAAATTAAGTTGCCCATTGACACCTTTGGATAGTAAATTTTTACTCGAATTAGCAAATGGTAAATTAATTTCAGCAGATAATATATGTCGGAATCGAGAAATTAAACTGGTTAGCGAAACATTTAAGATTGATTTGATACCAGTAGAGTTAGGGTGTTTTGATGTGATAATCGGTATGGACTGGTTGAAAGAAGTGAAAGCAGAGATCGTTTGTTACAAAAATGCAATTCGCATTATACGAGAAAAAGGAAAACCCTTAATGGTGTACGGAGAAAAGGGCAACACGAAGCTACATCTTATTAGTAATTTGAAGGCACAAAAACTAATAAGAAAAGGTTGCTATGCTGTTCTAGCACACGTCGAGAAAGTACAAACTGAAGAAAAGAGCATCAATGATGTTCCCATTGCAAAAGAATTTCCTGATGTATTTCCGAAAGAATTACCGGGATTACCCCCACATCGATCCGTTGAATTTCAAATAGATCTTGTACCAGGAGCTGCACCAATAGCTCGTGCTCCTTACAGACTCGCACCCAGCAAGATGAAAGAACTGCAAAGCCAATTACAAGAACTTTTAGAGCGTGGTTTCATTCGACCAAGCACATCACCGTGGGGAGCTCCTGTTTTGTTTGTCAAGAAGAAAGATGGTACATTCAGGTTGTGTATCGACTACCGAGAGTTGAACAAACTTACCATCAAGAACCGCTACCCACTACCGAGAATCGATAACTTATTTGATCAACTACAAGGCTCGTCTGTTTATTCAAAGATTGACTTACGTTCCGGGTATCATCAAATGCGGGTGAAAGAAGATGATATTCCAAAGACTGCTTTCAGAACACGTTACGGTCATTACGAGTTTATGGTCATGCCGTTTGGTTTAACTAATGCACCAGCTGTGTTCATTGACCTTATGAACCGAGTGTGTGGACCATACCTTGACAAGTTTGTCATTGTTTTCATTGATGACATACTTATTTTCTCAAAGAATGACAAAGAACACGGTGAACATTTGAGAAAGGTGTTAGAAGTATTGAGGAAGGAAGAATTGTTCGCTAAGTTTTCAAAGTGTGCATTTTGGTTGGAAGAAGTTCAATTCCTCGGTCACATAGTGAACAAAGAAGGTATTAAGGTGGATCCGGCAAAGATAGAAACTGTTGAAAAGTGGGAAACCCCGAAAACTTCGAAACACAAACGCCAGTTTTTAGGACTAGCTAGTTACTACAGAAGGTTCATCCAAGACTTTTCCAGAATAGCAAAATCCTTGACTGCATTAACGCATAAAGGGAAGAAATTTGAATGGAATGATGAACAAGAGAAAGCGTTTCAGTTATTGAAGAAAAAGCTAACTACGGCACCTATATTGTCATTGCCTGAAGGGAATGATGATTTTGTGATTTATTGTGATGCATCAAAGCAAGGTCTCGGTTGTGTATTAATGCAACGAACAAAGGTGATTGCTTATGCGTCTAGACAATTGAAGATTCACGAACAAAATTATACGACGCATGATTTGGAATTAGGCGCGGTTGTTTTTGCATTAAAGACTTGGAGGCACTACTTATATGGGGTCAAAAGTATTATATATACCGACCACAAAAGTCTTCAACACATATTTAATCAGAAACAACTGAATATGAGGCAGCGTAGGTGGATTGAATTGTTGAATGATTACGACTTTGAGATTCGTTACCACCCGGGAAAGGCAAATGTGGTAGCCGATGCCTTGAACAGGAAGGACAGAGAACCCATTCGAGTAAAATCTATGAATATAATGATTCATAATAACCTTACTACTCAAATAAAGGAGGCGCAACAAGGAGTTTTAAAAGAGGGAAATTTAAAGGATGAAATACCCAAGGGATCGGAGAAGCATCTTAATATTCGGGAAGACGGAACCCGGTATAGGGCTGAAAGGATTTGGGTACCAAAATTTGGAGATATGAGAGAAATGGTACTTAGAGAAGCTCATAAAACCAGATACTCAATACATCCTGGAACGGGGAAGATGTACAAGGATCTCAAGAAACATTTTTGGTGGCCGGGTATGAAAGCCGATGTTGCTAAATATGTAGGAGAATGTTTGACGTGTTCTAAGGTCAAAGCTGAGCATCAGAAACCATCAGGTCTACTTCAACAACCCGAAATCCCGGAATGGAAATGGGAAAACATTACCATGGATTTCATCACTAAATTGCCAAGGACTGCAAGTGGTTTTGATACTATTTGGGTAATAGTTGATCGTCTCACCAAATCAGCACACTTCCTGCCAATAAGAGAAGATGACAAGATGGAGAAGTTAGTTGGAGTGAAGTGGGGGATAGACAGATTACGGGTCCGGAGATTATACAAGAAACTACCGAGAAGATCATCCAAATTCAACAACGGTTGAAAACCGCCCAAAGTCGACAAAAGAGCTACGCTGATATTAAAAGAAAAGATATAGAATTTGAAATTGGAGAGATGGTCATGCTTAAAGTTGCACCTTGGAAAGGCGTTGTTCGATTTGGTAAACGAGGGAAATTAAATCCAAGGTATATTGGACCATTCAAGATTATTGATCGTGTCGGACCAGTAGCTTACCGACTAGAGTTACCTCAACAACTCGCGGCTGTACATAACACTTTCCACGTCTCGAATTTGAAGAAATGTTTTGCTAAAGAAGATCTCACTATTCCGTTAGATGAAATCCAAATCAACGGAAAACTTCAATTCATCGAAGAACCCGTCGAAATAATGGATCGTGAGGTTAAAAGACTTAAGCATAACAAGATACCAATTGTTAAGGTTCGATGGAATGCTCGTAGAGGACCCGAGTTCACCTGGGAGCGTGACGATCAGATGAAGAAGAAATACCCGCATCTATTTCCAGAAGATTCGTCAACACCTTCAACAGCTTAAAATTTTGGGACGAAATTTATTTAACGGGTAGGTACTGTAGTGACCCGAACTTTTCCATGTTTATATATATTAATTGAGATTGATATTTACATGATTAAATGTTTCCAACATGTTAAGCAATCAAACTTGTTAAGACTTGATTAATTGAAATATGTTTCATATAGACAATTGACCACCCAAGTTGACCGGTGATTCACGAACGTTAAAACTTGTAAAAACTATATGATGACATATATATGGATATATATATATATAGTTAACATGATACTATGATAAGTAAATATATCATTAAGTATATTAACAATGAACTACATATGTAAAAACAAGACTACTAACTTAATGATTTTTAAACGAGACATATATGTAACGATTATCGTTGTAAAGACATTTAATGTATATATATCATATTAAGAGATATTCATACATGATAATATCATGATAATATAATAATTTAAAATCTCATTTGATATTATAAACATTGGGTTAACAACATTTAATAAGATCGTTAACCTAAAGGTTTCAAAACAACACTTACATGTAACGACTAACGATGACTTAACGACTCAGTTAAAATGTATATACATGTAGTGTTTTAATATGTATTTATACACTTTTGAAAGACTTCAATACACTTATCAAAATACTTCTACTTAAAAAAAATGCTTACAATTACATCCTCGTTCAGTTTCATCAACAATTCTACTCGTATGCACCCGTATTCGTACTCGTACAATACACAGCTTTTAGATGTATGTACTATTGGTATATACACTCCAATGATCAGCTCTTAGTAGCCCATGTGAGTCACCTAACACATGTGGGAACCATCATTTGGCAACTACATGAAATATCTCATAAAATTACAAAAATATGAGTAATCATTCATGACTTATTTACATGAAAACAAAATTACATATCCTTTATATCTAATCCATACACCAACGACCAAAAACACCTACAAACACTTTCATTCTTCAATTTTCTTCATCTAATTGATCTCTCTCAAGTTCTATCTTCAAGTTCTAAGTGTTCTTCATAAATTCCAAAAGTTCTAGTTTCATAAAATCAAGAATACTTTCAAGTTTGCTAGCTCACTTCCAATCTTGTAAGGTGATCATCCAACCTCAAGAAATCTTTGTTTCTTACAGTAGGTTATCATTCTAATACAAGGTAATAATCATATTCAAACTTTGGTTCAATTTCTATAACTATAACAATCTTATTTCAAGTGATGATCTTACTTGAACTTGTTTTCGTGTTATGATTCTGCTTCAAGAACTTCGAGCCATCCAAGGATCCATTGAAGCTAGATCCATTTTTCTCTTTTCCAGTAGGTTTATCCAAGGAACTTAAGGTAGTAATGATGTTCATAACATCATTCGATTCATACATATAAAGCTATCTTATTCGAAGGTTTAAACTTGTAATCACTAGAACATAGTTTAGTTAATTCTAAACTTGTTCGCAAACAAAAGTTAATCCTTCTAACTTGACTTTTAAAATCAACTAAACACATGTTATATATCTATATGATATGCTAACTTAATGATTTAAAACCTGGAAACACGAAAAACACCGTAAAACTGGATTTACGCCGTCGTAGTAACACCGCGGGCTGTTTTGGGTTAGTTAATTAAAAACTATGATAAACTTTGATTTAAAAGTTGTTATTCTGAGAAAATTATTTTTATTATGAACATGAAACTATATCCAAAAATTATGGTTAAACTCAAAGTGGAAGTATGTTTTCTAAAATGGTCATCTAGACGTCGTTCTTTCGACTGAAATGACTACCTTTACAAAAACGACTTGTAACTTATTTTTCCGACTATAAACCTATACTTTTTATGTTTAGATTCATAAAATAGAGTTCAATATGAAACCATAGCAATTTGATTCACTCAAAACGGATTTAAAATGAAGAAGTTATGGGTAAAACAAGATTGGATAATTTTTCTCATTTTAGCTACGTGAAAATTGGTAACAAATCTATTCCAACCATAACTTAATCAACTTGTATTGTATATTATGTAATCTTGAGATACCATAGACACGTATACAATGTTTCGACCTATCATGTCGACACATCTATATATATTTCGGAACAACCATAGACACTCTATATGTGAATGTTGGAGTTAGCTATACAGGGTTGAGGTTGATTCCAAAATATATATAGTTTGAGTTGTGATCAATACTGAGATACGTATACACTGGGTTGTGGATTGATTCAAGATAATATTTATCGATTTATTTCTGTACATCTAACTGTGGACAACTAGTTGTAGGTTATTAACGAGGACAGCTGACTTAATAAACTTAAAACATCAAAATATATTAAAAGTGTTGTAAATATATTTTGAACATACTTTGATATACATGTATATATTGTTATAGGTTCGTGAATCAACCAGTGGCCAAGTCTTACTTCCCGACGAAGTAAAAATCTGTGAAAGTGAGTTATAGTCCCACTTTTAAAATCTAATATTTTTGGGATGAGAATACATGCAGGTTTTATAAATGATTTACAAAATAGACACAAGTACGTGAAACTACATTCTATGGTTGAATTATCGAAATCGAATATGCCCCTTTTTATTAAGTCTGGTAATCTAAGAATTAGGGAACAGACACCCTAATTGACGCGAATCCTAAAGATAGATCTATTGGGCCTAACAAACCCCATCCAAAGTACCGGTTATTAATCCAAGGTGGTTTCAGGAGAATTGTGTTTTTAGATGATTAAACGCTGATGGTAATATGGTGGTATATGAAAGGTTCCATGGTAACAATAAAAGAGCACGCGTATATATCAACGTTATAATAAGGTCGTTTTGTACGAAAAGTCGAAGTTGTATTGTTGGAGCTGTGACAAACTTGGCTAATTTGGAGAGGAATTGCAAAGTTATTTTCAGTAATAATAACACTAAAGGAATTAGCACAGCTACGCGTTAAACATTTACTCAGGTTCCGAGTGGTTTCAGGTGCATACTATATGCATAAATCTCTTCTTACGTAGATGAAGTGCGGTTGGTTCATCCTCTTGATTGAGGTGTTTTCAAGAATTACGAAAGGTTTGAACGCAGATTATAATCGTCAAGATACAAATGAGGTTTAAGATGAAATCAAGTGGTAAACTTGAAGAATTGTTTAGTTTCATATGTTAAAATCAGTATTTTAATTCATTTTAATTGTCCAATGTTGGCAGTCCACAGTCGATAGTCCACAGTTAACAGTCCAATAATTCATACATAGTTTAATATATAATATTCGAATTAATTAATTCATATCGTGACCCGTGTACATGTCTCAGACTCGATCACAACTCAAAGTATATATATTATTGTAGAATCAACCTCAACCCTGTATAGAGAACTCGATCATTACTGCATATAGAGTGTCTATGGTTATTCCAAATAATATATATAGATGGGTCGATATGATATGTCAAACCTTGTATACTTGTCCCGATATTTAAAGTGCGTAAAAATAAATAACAGAAATTAAATAACGATAAATAAAGTGCGTAAAGTAAATAACAGATATTAAATGATGATAAATAAAATTGTGAGAATGTAAATTGCGATAATTAAATTGCAATGAATAAATTGCGATAAATAAATGTATTATGGTATTAACAGTTAGCTGGAAACAGTTAGCGTGGATTCTTAACAAAATTTTCCTCATAGTTAATTTGTTTGTTTCTAACAAATTTTATTTTGTCCAATGTTTTCTTCATTATGCCACTTGTTGGATTCTGATAAGTCAAAATCCAAATATGAAATTGAATAAAAATGGTTATTCTGCGATGAACGAATTTGTATATCGGTGGATGTAAGTAGGATAGTAAACGACTGTTGAATCAGCTTCGAAGAATGTACAATGTAACTTATTAATGTGAAATCTGAATATTCCTCGGGTATTACCTACCCGTTAAAATATTTTCACAATTAACACTTTTTACGAAAGAATTTTTAATTACAACCTTTATGAAAACATACCTACATATATATTTTCTTCAGATGTAATCACAGATTCATTGAGTTAATATGATATTAAACTCATTTGGTTTACCGTTAGAACTAGAATACATAATCTCTAAAACATTTAGAGATTACTTAATCCCCATGAAGAACGAAGATAATTGATATAGAACGATACGTAGAACGATGATTATACTCGAGTTACAGAATAAGATGTTGAGGCATGTGATGTTGATACTTGGGTTGTTGGTGGTACTGATGTTGCCGGTGCTGTTGCTGAAGCTGGTAGATTTTGCACCACGTTTTCCAAATTGATTTTTCGAGCGCGAATTTCGTTGACTTCTTCGATTACTCCGGGATGATTGTCGGTAAAAACGAGCGAATGAATAAGGTTTAGAATCTGGCTTGTGATATAGTCGTGGCGAGATACTCCAAAAATGAGAGAAAATAGTATTACGAATAGATTCGCCGGTAAGTGCTTCAGGTTCTTCGCCAAGAGGTGATTTCGGTTGATGGAAAGGATTGCCTTCTTCGCGTCTCCATTGATTAAGTCAACTACGAACTCATCAGATGAATTGGGGATGGATGATTGGTTGGTTCATTCTGGTGTCATTGCTTTCGGAGTTTAGGTGAAACTCCATAGCGGAATAGCTGTCGAAATCCGAGGAATTCGAACTGATTGACAGATTCATCTCGTACGATCAGATGAAGGAATTTTCGATAAGAAATAGATTATAGGATGTAGATTAGTATCCTGCAATACATAATTTACATATGCATATATAATACTAAAATCTCATAAGTTACGGAGGAATCTACGGAAGCTGTCAGGCAAAGATAACAATAACAGATACGCTAAGATATAAATTAGCAGATACGCTAATATATGAATTTTGTCTATACACTATTCATGCAGTCAATGCAATAAGATGTGTCTAGACTAAGAATAATAAGCAGGTAATTTACTAAGGATGATAAGCAAATGATTTCCGACAAAAATGATAAGCAAACTTTTGACATGCAGACACGGTCGAAGTCTAGACTCACTAATGTATCCTAATGACTTATTAGTTAGACACACTAATACAGACCCGGTTCACTAAGACCACCGCTCTGATACCAACTGAAAGCTTCAGTTGGGGACACCACACGTCCCACCCAGTGCCTTCCCAGCTAACCGCCTGGTGACTACTGAGTGTACCTCAGATACTGATTTTAGGGCCTGCCTCTCGGCTACTGCCAACCCTCATAAGGGATCGCAAGGAGTAAGAGCCAATGCTTCATCACATGTAACACTGTGAGAACCTCCTTTACGACTAACCCGCCACACATGGACGGCGTTATACCAGCTCTGATGCCAACTGAAAGGACCCGTCCTAATCCATCCGGACGAAGTCCATATCGATTATAAGCGATTCACAACAGTTGATTACATCGCGAGGTACTTGACCTCTATATAATACATTTTACAAACATTGCATCCGTTTTGAAAAGACAATCTTTCATTTCATCTAAAGTTGACAGACATGCATACCATTTCATAATATATCCAACTATAATTGACTTAATAATGATCTTGATAAACTCAACGACTCGAATGCAACGTCTTTTGAAATATGTCATGAATGACTCCAAATAATATCTTTAAAATGATCAAATGCACAGCGGAAGATTTCTTTCGTACCTGAGAATAAACATGCTTTCAAGTGTCAACCAAAAGGTTGGTGAGTTCATTAGTTTAACATAAATAATCATTTCATAATTTTTAATAGACCACAAGATTTCATATTTCCATTTCATAAACATACGTCCCATGCATAGAGACAAAAATATCATTCATATGGATTGAACACCTGGTAACCGACATTAACAAGATGCATATATGAATATCCCCATCATTCCGGGATCCTCCTTCGGACATGATATAAATTTCGAAGTACTAAAGCATCCAGTACTTTGGATGGGGCTTGTTGGGCCCAATAGATCTATCTTTAGGATTCGCGTCAATTAGGGTGTCTGTTCCCTAATTCTTAGATTACCAGACTTAATAAAAAGGGGCATATTCGATTTCGATAATTCAACCATAGAATGTAGTTTCACGTACTTGTGTCTAGTTTTAAATCATTTATAAAAAGCAGCGCATGTATTCTCAGTCTCAAAAATATATATTGCAAAAGCATTTAAAAAGGGAGTAATGAAACTCACGCATATAAATATTGTAAAACAGTTAATAAAACATTTGCATGTATTCTCAGCCCAAAAACGTAAAGAGTAAAAAGGGCAAATAAAACTCACCTAATGTATTTTGTAGTAAAAATACATATGATTATATTGAACAACTGAACAATGCAGGGTTGGCCTCGGATTCACGAACCTATATCATTTGTATATATTAAAACATATAATCGAAATCGAACAAGTTTATGTATCATTAGTAATTATTATTTTAGTAACTTGTATATTTCATTAATAACTAAATTTTCTATATTTATATTATATACTTTAAATAAATAATTATTATTTATTATGAAAATATCAATATTGTTATGTGATATGTATTAGATATATTCTTATATAGCTATTTACTTGGTAAGGTAATAAAAATTTGTAGATTTTTATGATAATAATAATGTTAAAAATAATTATATTTAGTAATGATACTAATATTACCAGTTTTTATAATAATACTAATGATAATAATAACTATAATAATATTAGTAATGATAATAATCTTAATATTATACCATAATACTTCCATCTTATAAACTTAATACTAATTCCATTATAACATTTACAAAGATCGCATCTTATTGTTATTCTTATTAGTTAATATAAATCTTAACATCTTCCAAATTATAATCATCTTTTTGTAATCCTAATTCTTAATCATCTTAATCATAATAATAGAAAAACTAAATAATAATAAGTATACTTGAAGTTCGTATTCATAATAATAATAATAATAATAATAAAAGCAACATATTAACCAAATAATAATAATAATCGTAATAATAATAAATAGGAATAATATTGAAAATGCTACCTCAAGTGTAGGCTCTTTTTTTTTAAAAAAACAACGCCACTGCCCGGGCTCGAACCTGAGACCTCTCGCTTAACTGAAAACTCCCTTAACCGTTCCTTCGTTTCTACTTTCCTATTTTATTTTGCGTTTTAATTTGTTTAATGATGTCTGTTTATCGAAAACCAGCTCTAGGTCCAATTGTTTAAACTCTACAAGACCAAATATTCAAGGAACACCCAAGAAACAAATAACCAAGCCCAACTTCATTTAAAATACTAAGTGGCCCAAAAGATTAACAATCAAACCCAATAAATAACCCTATTATATCATCTGCCACCATTAAGGGTTTCGGTTTCTGAAATCGATTGGCAGCAAGCAACAGTCGACGATTGGCAGCAAGCAACAGTCGACGGTTCACTTTTTGTTTCATCATCATCATCGTCGTTTAATCTTCTTCCTTAATCGATAATTTAATCGGTCAAACAATTGATTCAAGTAAGTAATCTATTCATTAATTATTCCTTTAATTTCTTCATCCCTTTAAATGTATTCTGTATCTCTTAATTGGATCGAATAGAAACAGTAGTGTATATTTGGTGATGGTTGGTGTTCAAACGAATCAGAAGACCAAAATTAATTTGTAGCAGCTTGTGAGAGTTTAATTGAGATGTTTGATTGGTGTTTGGTAAAACAGAAAAAAAATATCAAGGTAGTTTGATGGTTATTTGAGTCTTGATCGAGAAGTATCAATAAAAAAATCAAGGGACAGTAACAGTAGTTCGAGCAGCAGTTTTAATGATTTGTGGGTACCTGAATAGAACAGGAAACAATAATACTTGATGACAAATGATTATGGTAGTTTGTGATGAATTCTTGATCGAAACAGATATGATGGTGTTATGATTGAGCTTGTTATATATCTATATGCGTGTGTATATATATAGACTAGATAGATGGTGGTCATGGGTTTACGATGGTGGTTATACGACTGGATAACAGAAACATAATAGGAACGGTGGTGGTTCGTGGTTGTTCAAAATAGCAGAATCAAAACAGTAATAATAGTTTGTGATTGTGAGTGACGGTGGTGCTGATGGGTTTGGCTTAGTTGGGTCAGAGAACTAATTGGACATAGCAGGCTCCTAGTAGCCAGTGTTAGAATGTATGTGTTAATTGTCTTCCTCACTCAATAAATGATTTTTCAACTTTAGATACAATTTGATTGTGATGTGAAACAAATTAGGAGATAGCAACAAAATTAAAACAGTATTGATGTGGAAAGACAACAGAGTTTGATTCTGTATCAAGAATTTGGTTAATGAATGTATTGAAGTGTGAATGAAATCGACTTGTATCAATGGCAGACAATGAACAAAAAATAAAATAATTTTCGATAGGGATAGAAAACAAATTTGGAATTATTATCTGATTTTATAATCTAATATTCCATTAACAAGAGGTATTCAGTTGTTTTATAGTAGGAAAGGTAGACATAAGGAATCTAGCATGAAAAAAGAAAATAGAAACAGATGGGACGCAAAATTAGTTAAAGTCTTGATAATGATTTTTAACAATTTATATTAATAATTAATTTATATGTAATATTAATAATTTATAAATAATAATATACTAATAATAATAGGTTGTAAAATATAAATACTATTTTCTAATAGAATTGTATTTATTCCCGTATTTATATAACTCTTATATTCATATATTGATTTTTATAGATTATAATTTATCTTATTAATAAATATAACTATAATACAAATAATACTCTTAATATTATAATAATAATACAAATTTATAATAATATAATAATAAAAATAATATTACTACTTATAAGGATAACAATTACTATAAAATGTATAACAATAATAATATTGTTAATTCTAATAACACTAATATCATAATATTAATAATAATGTTACTATATAATTCTTTGTTAACACTAATATTGAAAGTAATAGCAATATTATTATAACAACTATATTTATACTTGTATTATATATATGTATCATTACTTATTTTATATATTGACCTTCATTGAATATTTCTCTTTCATAAATTCTATCTATATTAAAATATACATATAGTAGTATTATTTACAGGAATCGAATATTTAATGTAAATTCATTTTAGGTACAGCTTAATGATTTTTTTTATCCTACATTTTTAAATTTTTTTTTTTACTGTTTAAATTACATTTCATAATTTCAATTATATATATACATATTTATTTACACACAATGGTTCGTGAATCGTCGGGACTGGTCAAAGGTCAAATACATCTATGAAAAATAACTCCAACATTTTGAGACTCGATTTAATGGACTTTGCTTATCGTGTTGAAATCATATGAAGATTAACTTTAAATTTGGTCGGAAATTTCCGGGTCGTCACACCAGCACCCTCGTAGCTCCTTGGTTTAAATCTCTTCGACAAATCACTATATTTATCTATTGAAGTCTCATTATGTACTCATCCGCATCTTGTAACAAGAATTGCCATACCAATTACCGGAAATCAGCAAATCTGTATTGTGAGTCTCGCAACGTTTCCACAACAACAGTTATATGTATCCATATAACATTTATCTCTTAGAACTATGATCTTCCATTCTGAAATTCTGAAAAGCATCCAGTCGATGAATCAATACTCGGAATGTTGAAAAAGTCGAATGAAGCAACGAAAACTGTAACGACCCTAACAGCCAAAAGTTTGATGATAAAATATTATATGTTAGCAAAGCTCAGAAAAGTTGGAACTGAAAAACTGATTAAGCAAACTACGAAGGAGTCTCTGAAAAAAAATCACAAGGACTAAACTTGTACATTAAGAATCCTGATGATTCTGTTTCTGATGAAATCTTTAGCGAATACCTTGCTTCTGACTCCAAACTCTTGCGGACAAATTTTCTTCACCATCCTTCGATATTAGAAATTCCAAGATATCATCGTATCTTTCATTATAAATATCCTCCATATTTCTGAAGATATTTTCATAACTATTCTTATCTGAACTCATTAATCTCTTCGTACTATCAGTGTTACATCATATAGAAACTGTTAGTTTCTATATTCTGTAAACTTTCGAGCTTAAAATATGAATGTTATTGAAGTAATGTTGGGAACTGATGCATGAGTTAGTATAATATAATGACACTTGATCAACGTGATTATATTACAGTAAGTCATGCTGAGTTTCTAAATGGAACATGATGATTCACATATTATAACGTCATCATGTGTCATGTTACATAACTCTTTCATTCTAATTAATTTCTGAACATATCAAGAAAATATATTCTTGATAGTTCTATTCTCAGTGATTCTGGTAATTTGACAAATCAAATCGTGCTATTATGTTCTTTATTGTTTAGAACATTAAGTTCATTCAAAATTATACACTTACGAATTCTGGACCGTTACTTGCTTTACTAGAGGTCGGGAGGATAATAAAAAGGCAAAGAGCTCCAAAATACAAGAGAAAATATAAAGCCCAATAACAACATGGAAGTTACAAACCGTGGGTATTAATACGAATAGCAATATAAAGACACGGTATAATTAAGAATAGTATCACCCCAAGGTAATAGTAGAAGTAAACAGATTCTTCTGATGGAAGATTGAAAAGAAGGATGACAGAAATAATAATTAGGAAAATATTAGGGATTAGAACTGGACTAAGTATTTTCACTATCTTTTGGATGTATGAACTAAGAAAGAAAGTATAGGAATGGTGAGAATAATGGAACGGAAGAGTTTAATTTATAATGGAAATATCAGACAGAGTAATCAAGGCAGATCACCGTATTTAATAATAGAGATCTTAATTTCCTTACTCGCCGAAGAATCAAATCTTATAGATTTCCAAGATTTTCTTTTGAATCCCTTAAATTCCGGAATTCAACCATGACAAGTAAAAGTTATGAAGAAACTTTATTTTCTCATTTCACTCTTTTGTGATAGTTTCACTCATACTCTTCGAGTAGTCGAATTATCTTATCCATGTTACTCAACAGTAATAAAACTCTATTTATCAGCTCGTATTTGTCATGAAAACATTTTTATTGTTAGCCATGACCACCTCACTCAAATTTCGGGATGAAATTTCTTTAACGGGTAGGTACTGTGATGACCCGGAAATTTCCAACCAAATTTAAACATGATCTTTATATTATTTCGACACGATAAGCAAATTCTATAATGTTGAGTCACAAGTATTTCGAACTGTTTCATATATTCGTTTGACTTTCGACTATTCTCGACGATTCACGAACCTTTAATTGTAGATAGATATGTGTGTGTATATATATATTTATCTATATTAATCTAAAATATTATATATTGTTCTTATTAAATGTAATTATGATACTATGATAATTATTATTTAAAAACATGTCTATATATAAATAATGTATATTAAATATATATTTTACGATTTCGAATCTATTTAGTAAACGACTAATTTCACTTAATTAACATTCGATGGATATTACATGAGTAAAATACGAACTAATATTATTTTAAAATAAACGGTGATCCGAAAATGAGTTCTATAAATTTTAGGCTTATTTAAAATGTATTTAGGAACTATTTGTTAAGTTTTAACATTTTTTATATTTCTCCCATAAATGAGAGGGACAGTTGATGTAATTTTTATGTTTTGAATTAATGATTAATTTTTATACCATAATGACCAAAATAATTAAATATAATTAATTTAAAAATTTGGAATTTTTTTTGAAGACTTTTATCCGCCACTGAATTTAGCAACGGGGCACGATATAATACCCCGTGAGAGTGTCGGTAGAATAAAACATATTCATGGCTGCTACACTATATAAACGTTTTAATTGAAAATGAATCATCATTATTATAATTCATAATACTGTGCTTGTGCTTGTCCTAAACTAACTAAAATTTTTATATATACATCCAAATGAAATATATTTGATAGGTATCACCTTCTTCGTTTAATCACCAACCACTACCCTTTTATTTATTTATTTTTTTGTTTCGAATTCCCGATGCAACCAAGATCAAAACCAACTTGTAAAGACCCGTCCTTATCCATTCGGACGAAATCTTCAACATTTGGTTCCATTGCGATGATCGACTCCAAGTAATGTCTTTAGTATGAGCAAATCCACAGCGGAAGACTTAATTCGTACCTGAGAATAACATGCTTTAAAATGTCAACATAAAGTTGGTGAGATATATAGGTTTGATGCTAGCAGCGTTATAACTATGGACCACAAGATTTTAAGTTTATACATAATACACTCCTCGTGTATGGAAAGGTCGTTGAGCACTTGGTAACCATACTTAACAATTAAATCACAGCAGCATATTCTTAAATAAACCCTACACCGTACCAAGTGTAGTAACGAAACAAAGTACTGTGCAACCGTTTAAAACTGGTCGTCCAGCCCGGTTGGGGTTGTCAGGCCTGATAGATCTATCAACAGGATTCGCGTTTACGCTCTTCACGTAAATATTAGCTACCAAGTATAAAGAAATATGCCATGGTACAACTCAACGTAGATTTTATTTTTGATCACTTGTGTCCATAACGTAAATCATTTATAAAAACAGCGCATGTATTCTCATCCCAAAATATTTAAAGTTAAAAAGGGACTATATACTCACCATACTGTATTTTGTAGTAAAAATACATATAACATCATTGAACATGTGTAGGGTTGGCCTTGGATTCATGAACCTTATATAAACAGGTTTTAAAAAAAAGTTGTCCAGGACGGGGCTTGAACCCCCGACCTCTTGAAACACAACACCATCACTTAACCACTAGACCGATCCTGTCTTTCTGATTATAACACGATTTGAGTGTTTATAACCCGTTTTACCCAGCACTTATCTTCAAAATTCCTGTTAATCTGGCCCATCCTATTTCGGCCCAACAGGAAAACGAATTCTAGCCCGGTCCAACAGATAATACCAGTCCAAAAACAGATTAAAATGTCCATGTTTATTACGTTTGGAAAATATGGCAAGGATCAAAAGAATCAGTCGCTATCCTAAACCACTTTACAGCTCGATTCCCTTTTTAATTGATAATCAAATGGGGTATTTGATTTATTGAGTGTCGGCCACAAAGGAAACGACCAAGAAACTGCACTTCATCATCCTTATCGATTCAAAGAGAAAAAAAAAATAGAGATAAACCGGGGAACAAATACAGTCGAGTAGCAGAATAATTGCAGGTTTAATGGTGGTTGCTGTTTGAATAAAGAATGGTGTTTGACGATTAGGATAAACGTGGGGATATGGGTGGTAGTTCGTGTTCCAGGGATGGTGGTTGCTAGATGAATATGGTGTTGAACTAGAGAACCGATGTATATAGTCGACATCCATGATTGCCGTTCATCGAGAAGAAAATAAGAAGAAATAGAAATAGTAAACTTGGAGTTACAACAGGGATAGTTCAGTGGTGGTGGTGATCGTGAAGTGGTGGTGATCCGGTGGTGTTAATCGGGCATGAACACCACGGTTTTGATGACGATGATGGGTGTTGTTCTTAGTCGAAAGAAACAGAAATAATTACAAGCAGGTAGTTTTGGTTGTTATCGAAAGAAAATAATTAGATGGATAGAGAAAGACAAGGTGGTGATGGATGGTGAACTATGGTGGTGAGGTGAAGTGGTGTTAAAGCTTACGGTTGTGTGGTGTAGTTGTAATCTTGGTCGGTTGAAACAAAAAAAAGATCGACTTGAATGGGTTGTGGTTGGGTAGTAAGTCGAACAAGAAGATCACGAAGGTTGTTTATGAATGGTTCTAGTGGAATTTATGGTGGGTTTCGAATGGTGGTTCCATGGGAATGTTGGTTTGCAAAGATGGAAAAACAAATAGCGATAGGTGATGGTTCTTTCATGGTTGATCGATAGGAACAAGAAGGGTGGTATACGCTTGACTGTGGTGATGATCGAATAGGAATATTTCAATCAAATTTCTTGGTTTATCTAGACAACAAGGGAATTGCAACTTTACGAGTCTGGGTGAATGATGAATTTCAGATCATAGAATAGACAAAATGTTAAAGGAAAAGAGAGAGATTGTTTAAGGGTGTTGTTACATGTATTGAAAGATCATTTTTATAATGAAGGAAAAGGCAATTAAGATTCACGGGTTTAATAGAAAAGGAAGGAAACAAAATAAGCAGATAGTGACATATAGACACCTTAATTGCTAAATAAATCTATACATATCAGTTTATATTTACTTCTGTATATAACCGTATTTATGTATATAAGTATTTATATACTGTAATTACTCTTATTAATTAACAATTATAGTTATAATAGCATTACCCTTATTATTATAGATGATAAAAATTTATAAATAATGATAATACTATTATTATTGATGGTGATCATTATAAAATTTATAATAACGATATTAATAATAATAATAATAATAATAATAATAATAATAATAGTAATACTGATATAATACTATCTCTAAGTTTGTGGTTATATATTATTAACTACGTAATATTTAATAATCATATAATATATTATACAATACTTTTATTGAATATTTATCATTTATAAATTTTTATATATCATGATATACATATAATAATAATTATACCTATATTTATATTATATATATATATAGATTCATTTTTTTTTTAATTACACACACTATCTTAAATCCTATTTTAACTATTTAATTCAAACATTAAATTTATATTTTTATTGTTTCAATTTATTATATAAACATACATGTATACATATTTATCTGCAAACAATTGTTCGTGAATCGTCAGGCTTGGTCAAAAGGGTAACTGATTATCCGAATATAGATTTCAAACTTTCTAGACTCAACGTTGGGGTTTTTGCTTATCGTGTCAGAAACATATAGAGATTAGGGTTTAAATTTGGTCGGAAATTTCCGGGTCGTTACACAACTTATCCTTCTTCTTCAACTAGTTAGTCGACGACCACCATTACCATCATCACCTTGAAAAGTCACGGCCACCTTCAACCACCATTGGACTCCGGCCATCATCACCATTATAACCGTCACCCTAAACCACCCATAACCTTCAACCATCACCATCACCAACCGTAACCCACCTTCATGATAAATTTTTTTCTTTCTCTATTTGCATCCCACAATAAACCACCTGTAACCCTTCGAGAACCAAAGCTTCTGTAGGGTTTCTGTCGATGCAAACAACCAATGATCATCATCGAATAACCATGGTTGCTGCTCGTATGCTGCTGCAGTTAGTTTCTGTTTCAGCCTGCGAAAAACCACGACAAACCACATGCTCCAGTCAATTCAATCAATCAACAAGCCACCAAGAACATCATGAACACTTCGTTATTTATTTATTTATTTTTACTGCTCGACAAATCCCAAGTACCAACACTTTCATCATCTCCGTTATGTTCGAAACCAATTTGTTTCTTGTGATCTGATGTTGTCGCACATAACCACGATTCAACACACTCGTTGATTGTATGCTTGTATTCGAGAACCTGCAAATATTGAACAATGATGATGATGATCAATTAATTATGATGAGATGATGGTGATAATCAAAGAAGAGATGATACGTGAATAGGATGATGGATTACAGATATTGTGATGTATGATAACGAAGATGATGTTGGTGATAAAAGATGTAGTGACCCGAACTTTTCCATGTTTATATATATATATTAAATGAAATTGTTATTTACATGATTAAGTGTTTCCAACATGTTAAGCAATCAAACTTGTTAAGACTTGATTAATTGAAATAGGTTTCATATAGACAATTGACCACCCAAGTTGACCGGTGATTCACGAACGTTAAAACTTGTAAAAACTATATGATGACATATATATGGTTATATATATATATATAGTTAACATGATATTATGATAAGTAAACATATCATTAAGTATATTAATAATGAACTACATATGTAAAAACAAGACTACTAACTTAATGATTTTGAAACGAGACAGATATGTAACGATTATCGTTGTAACGACATTTAATGTATATATACCATATTAAGAGATATTCGTACATCATAATATCATGATAATATAATAATTTAAAATCTCTTTTGATATTATAAACATTGGGTTAACAACATTTAACAAGATCGTTAACCTAAAGGTTTCAAAATAACACTTACATGTAACGACTAACGATGACTTAACGACTCAGTTAAAATGTATATACATGTAGTGTTTTAATATGTATTCATACACTTTTGAAAGACTTCAAGACACTTATTAAAATACTTCTACTTAACAAAAATACTTACAATTACATCCTCGTTCAGTTTCATCAACAATTCTACTCGTATGCACCCGTATTTGTACTCGTACAATACACAGCTTTTAGATGTATGTACTATTGGTACATACACTCCAATGATCAGCTCTTAGCAGCCCATATGAGTCACCTAACACATGTGAAAACCATCATTTGGCAACTAGCATGAAATATCTCATAAAATTACAAAAATATGAGTAATCATTCATGACTTATTTACATGAAAACAAAATTACATATCCTTAATATCTAATCCATACACCAATGATCATATACATAGCATTGTATATGTATATTTTATTTTCTAAAAAGCTAAGGACAGAACTACGCGGATTACAAAGCACAGTTATGCCATATTCGCTGAAAATAAATACTGCGGTTAAGTATTCGCTGAAATGCCAAACTGCGGTTTGATCCGCTGACTTTCCGCGGAGAGCCGAGCATCTCGCAGACCGCGAATATCACGAATACTATAAATAGGGAGCTTGGCCTCTCATTTATAGGTTGTTGATTCTCTGCCATTTGCTGAAGCCTTTGTAGATTTCACTTGTGACTTTGTCCAAGGACTTCTTACATTGAGTTAAGGTGAATCATGCTAATCGATAACGAAGACCGGGTCAGGGTGGTTGATCACTTGATAGCTAAAGTGAAAAACGATCATCGGGGCCCAAAATAATCATCGAACATCCCATCCTCCATTATAATCTTATTGCACTCAATCCGTAATTAAGCAACATCATTAATTAAGGATTGATCAATTGGCGCCATCCGTGGGACACGTTTTACAAATTAAACTGAAAATTTTTTGTTTTACGCCGATTAAACAATTAATTCAACGGTTTAATTTCAAATCGTGTTCTTGTTGTGATGATTTGCAGGTGTTTTTTCCAATACGCAAATTGTTAATCTGCTTAACAATCATGACGTCGAATGCAAAACAAACTGGCGTCTCTGCGAATGCTGATGCATTGCCTGGCGATTCGCAGAACGTTATCGTATTTCCAATGCAAACAGATGCAAGTGTTACTGCGGGAAAATCGGTTCAGGAAACGAATGCAAAAAAATCTAATGCAAACAATGCTAACGATTCGCAGCCTGAAGCTGCCGCTGAAAAAATGATCGCACGAAGAACGTTATTGCAAAATCGCGAAGAATCAATCGCTGAAGGAAAGCGAGCGAAAATCTTATCGGGAAAATCCAGTTTACGCACTGAGAAAATTGTTAATACTGCTATTGAGCAAGCCAAAAGAGACGCTAAGCATAATTGTGAATCTCGCATACCGCGCACATACTTATGGCCATTAAGTGGTTCAGGATCACAAAGTGATCGGTTGGTTCTTGAGCACAATGACAGCGATAGTGATAACGCGGATGATCAAATCCACGCGCGCTCCGCACACAAGTCCAGATTGGCGAAAGCACCAAGGCAGGAAGATGAATTTTCTGATGACTCAGACAGCGCAGAAGAGTTTGTTAAAAATCCATACGTCAAGCGAAAGCGACCACCAACACCTTTCCCTCGCTATGGGGAGGAAGGTGAAGCGTCTGAAGCAGCGCGCAGGGAAAACGCCTAAAATTTTTTAGCGGATGCTTTCAGAAGCATTGCGCCAAAATCAATGCAGCATAAGTTCGATTAGCCAAATTTTCTGCAAGATATGCTTACCAAATTCTGTGCGGATAACACAGACATTCGCGCAAAAAAGGCAACAGAAATTACCACTGCTGCAGATAAATTTGTCCAGCACATTTCTGACTATCCAATTGTTTCTCCGCCGATTGTGCCAGCGACGTTGGGAGTTTACTCAGGCCTCACTGATCCCTTGGATTTTCTGCAACGCTTTGAGGGCGTCGTAAGCACTTACAACTGGGATGAACCAGTCGCATGTAGAGTGTTTCCTATGGCCTTGCAGGGGTCAGCAAGGGAATGGTTTCACAGCTTACCATCTCGCAGTATCGTTGGCTTTGTGGATCTGCGAGAAAAGTTTTTGCTGCAGTTTCAAAATTTATTACCGTAGAAAAAGACACATATAGAGTGTCACGATATTAAACAAGGCAACAAGGAGACTCTAAGTGCGCTACTTACGCGGTATATTTATGAGTGCCAGAAAATTCCGCGGTTGAATGAAGATCAGAAAATTTCTGGTTTCTTGCATGCTATCAACCCACAGCGACACACTACGCTTGTGCGGCGATTAAGAAGAGATGTCCTCCAGAAATTCGCAAAAGTGCAACAGGAAACTTATGATTATATCCGCGGAGGAGAAGATAGCAGTATTACGCCTGCATGTGGCTGGGGTAGAGATAAAAGTTGGCGAGATGACAATGACTCTTTCAGAGATGGTAACAGCGATAGCTATCGCGGTCCAGGCTTTTCGCGAAAAAATGGTGGCGGCGGATATCAGCGTAATGACAGGTTTCAAGGTCAGAACGATAACAATTCATATGGCCGTAATAACCGCTATTCTACGCGCAAGTGGAATAATGAGTCATTCAATATCATTCAGATGCTAACAAAAACGCCCAAAGAAATCTTACTGCAAGAGCGAGTTGCTAAGTCTTTCCCTGATCCGCAGCCATTGGGAGAAAACAGCAGGCGTGACAGATCAAAGTTTTGTGTCTTTCACGACGATTACGGTCATGACACCAACCGCTGCAGAGATTTAGCGGAATTTATTGCGGAAGCGTATGAATAGGGTAAGTTGGACCATTTGTTGGCGCAGAACTCATCCAGCACTACGAATGCGATCATTATGCCAGCTGAAGCTAATGGTTCGAGTGCCCCAAACGCGGTTGAGCGGAAAGCTCATGCGGTGAAAAATTTGGGAGTACGGATGGTAAATAAGAAAGAAAATCAGCACGGGGTACAAGTGATTAATGTGGTGGAAGTGCACGGTGAAATGTCAGTGCTGTAAATTTCGGCGCAAATTGTTAGCTGGAAATGTCCCTCTATTACATTTCCCTCAGCGCGTTTGAATGCGGATGTTGATAAGCCCGTGGTTATTTCATGTCATGTTGCTAATACCGGCATTATAATCATGAAGGTACATGTTGACACTGGTAGCAGTGTAGATATCATGTACGAGCAATGTTTTCTCAAGCTGCCCGCATAAATTCAGGCTTTGATGAAACCTACTGCGGTTTCATTGGCTGGTTTTTCGGGAGAATCATCATGGCATGTTGGCCAATTGGAATTACAAATGGAATTGGTTGATGATAGCGATGAGTCGCTAAGGCGTCAAGCCTTATTGAATTTGTACATTATGTGGAATCAATCGCGGTTCAATATGATACTTGGCCGCACAGCTTTGCGCATGTTTGGCGCTATACCATCTACAATACATGGTATGCTAAAGTTTTCTGCTAATAAGGGAATTGGCACGCTGATTTCTGCGGAAATGGAGCCTTCATGTGCTATGGTTATGACAAGTGCGGATATGTGTGTTGAAGGGCATTCAGTTAACCCTGCTTAGTGCGAAAATGATTAACAAAATATTGTATTGAAATTCCATTAATGCGAGACATGTTATGTTCATGATTTGAATAATGTAATGCGAATTAATAAAGAATAAAGCGAAGTTAATTTCAGTGTTAGTACTTGTTTCTTTAAACATCGAAAACACTGCGTGTGGCCACGCGTAGTGTTTATTTCGCAGAATACAAATACTTATCTTTTTGAAACACTAAGTTAATGTTTGCTCTGCGGATGCTTTAAGTAAGGTGGCATTGTTTTCACTAAACATGACCTGCTTAAAATAATATATCAATACATAACTGTATTGCAAAATATTTTGCAGAAAAGCCAAGTGATGAAATTGCCCACTTATGTTAATAAAAATTGCGAAAGGATAAATTTTCCTAAGTGTTTGATTTTGCCAACACTTAGATGCTTCGCAATGCTAGATTTTACCTAAGGATCGTTTTATCGGACTTAGAAGATTCATAATGTTAAAAGATTGTTTCGCACAAAGTACGCTTTGTTATGTGCACAATAACGAATGCGGAAATTGCAATGGACAAGTCTGAATTATGAATAATTAAAGTAAAAGCGCTATAAAAATAAAAAAGTTGCAACTACGAACTGCGAAAAAGTAATTAATATTAAACGCGTATGCAACGCGGAATCTTACAACAGACGAAAGTTGTAATTGTGAAAATACATTCAATAAGCAAATTAGTTAAGGCAAAGCTAAAATTCTAATGCTTTGATATCTGCAAATGTAACGCCTTCCCGCTGACTGAGTTCCTCAAGAACAGGTATGTTGATTTTCTCAACCTCTTTCTTTGCCCTCTCAAGTATTTCGCGAGCATCATCGGTGGCGATAATTTCTTTCGCCATGTCAGAGGGAAGAGGTTGCGAAAGATCGCCAAGTTGGCATAATAAATCGTGCCACTCGCAGCGAGTGGCGAGCTTTGATGCTTGGGCATATGTTTGAAATTTTTCAGTGACTGGCTCGGAGTCCATCACTTTATCCGCAAATGTCGGTAGATATTTGACTAGCTGTGCGAACTCGTGTTCCGTGACCTCTGCCCTTCTTTTAAGTCGGGCGTTCTCTTCCATCACCTTTTTAAGCCGCGATTCAGCCTTTCGCGCCCTTCTCTCTTGGGCGTTGGCAGCCTTAGTTGCTTTCTCATACTCGTCTGACATCTCAGTAAAACGCTCCATGCTATCGACTGTTAGATAAATTGCATTATAGCAATTATGCAGTCATTGCCTGGCCGCTGCGGGATAAGACAGTTTGCGGTATTGCTCCCTTGTTTCTGCAGGAACAAATTTATAAAGCTTTTGGTACAGCTTAAACGCCCGATCTGCTGCGACAGTTTCTTTCGTAGTGGCTTCTCTTTCTTCTTCCTCGTTAGACGCTTCTGCGTCAGATGGAAGAGATAAATCTTCATTCCCGGGTTCATTAAGAACATCTGTAGGGATTCTCCCTCTGATGTTATAAAGCGGTGTAGCTTCAGCGGATGACCCTGGAAGAATAGTTATAAATAGATCAGCAAATATAGCAAGTTCATGCCAATATAAACAATGCGTAATCAAATAAATACTGCAAAATAGCATTTGCTTACTTGCTTCTTGTTCAGAGTGAGTGCGCAGGCATTTCCTGCGTGGAGTGGGAGTCGTATCCGCAACCTTGCGCTTACCGCGGTCCTCACCTCCAATAATAAAGCATGTATTGATGATCGGTTCATCAATAAGAATAATGTTGCCGTCGCCATTTTTTAGGCGACGGGCAGGGCTAATCCTGCTTATATCAGCGGATCTCATGACAAGGTCAAGTGCAACCGCTGAAAAAATAAAAGCGCGTAAAGTTATGCAAAGCAAAAATATTGCGAAAAATGAAAGTACGATTGATACATTGCGATAAAGTTAAGCGGCATACTGTTTTTTGATTGGTCAACTAAAAGCGCATCATAGTCGCTCCACGGCCATTGAATCGACACTCTGCCAATGTACAGCGGTACATTCGAGTAAGGTCGCAGAAATATACCCGCGTTTTTAAGTATCTTGAGAGTGTCATTCTCAAGATCATCGAGTATAGGCCTCTCATTGACGTCGGGATTAAGCTCTGTACACCACGTTTTCGGTATTTTGCTATTCACATATGCGGTATCGTTAATATAGAAGAAGGAACTGCGCCAATTCCCAATTGAATCTTTTGGTGAAGTCATTATGCCAAGTTTACTGCGGAAAGAAAACCACCCAACGTCATATAGCACCAGGCTATTGCACATCCGAAAAACGTTTAGCAGCGGTGGTTGGCTGATGGCGTCGCAATACATCTCAAATAGCACAATCTTGTTAATTGCGTTAGGATGCAACTGCGCCATAGCGATGTTATAATATTCGCAAACGCTGCGAAAAAAATGGGTAAGGGGAAATCGAAGGTTGCCTTGAGAAATGGCAACCTCGTACACGGATATCATCCCTTTAGGGGGAGTATCGGCTCGCTGCTCTGCCGCAGGCACGGTTGGAACGAATTGGGCAAGTGGTGGGTACCATTCTTGCAAAGTTTGCAGTTTTGCTTCCGTCATGTAGGAAACATATCCTCCGGGAGTGTGCATTGAAGAAGACGATGCCATTTGCAAATAAATTGGATGATAAAATTGAAGAAATTAAAGATTGAAATTGATTAATTGCACGGTACGATTATGATTCAACGAATTTGAATGCGAAATTGGGAAAGGAAAGCGTAAAGTTTTTGTGCGGCGTTGTCCGCTATTTATAATTGGGATTAGGGCGATCAAGTTGAAAAGGTAATCATTGAATTTTAACGGCTGTAATTACTGTGACGCATAAAACGGTAAAAATCTAGCCGTTAAAATAAGCTGATTTGACAGAATAGCGAAAGTTACCGTTGTAATTACGCATTTCGCCTAATTAAAACAACGGTAATAAATGGACAGTAAAAAATATATAATAAAGTTCGCGAGATATTTTAAAGATGCACTTCTTTATTTTTAGAGTTTATCATGATGCATTTGCTTCGCGAAAATGCATCATAATAAACTGGGGGGACTTGATCATATACATAGCATTGTATATGTATATTTCATTTTCTAAAAAGCTAAGGACAGAACTACGCGGATTACAAAGCACAGTTATGCTATATTCGCTGAAAATAAATACTGCGGTTAAGTATTCGCTGAAATGCCAAACTGCGGTTTGATCCGCTGACTTTCCGCGGAGAGCCGAGCATCTCGCAGACCGCGGATATCACGGATACTATAAATAGGGAGCTTGGCCTCTCATTTATAGGTTGTTGATTCTCTGCCATTTGCTGAAGCCTTTGTAGATTTCACTTGTGACTTTGCCCAAGGACTTCTTACATTGAGTTAAGGTGAATCATGCTAATCGATAATGAAGACCGGGTCAGGGTGGTTGATCACTTGATAGCTAAAGTGAAAAACGATCATCGGGGCCCAAAATAATCGTCGAACATCCCATCCTCCATTATAATCTTATTGCACTCAATCCGTAATTAAGCAACATCATTAATTAAGGATTGATCAACCAACGACCAAAAACACCTACAAACACTTTCATTCTTCAATTTTCTTCATCTAATTGATCTCTCTCAAGTTCTTCATAAATTCCAAAAGTTCTAGTTTCATAAAATCAAGAATACTTCCAAGATTGCAAGTTTACTTCCAAGTTTTCTAAATCCATTCCAATTAATCATCCAAGATCAAGAAACCTTTGTTACTTACAGTAGGTTATCTTTCTAATACAAGGTAATAATCATATTCAAACTTTAATTCAATTTCTATAACTATAACAATCTTATTTCGAGTGGAAATCTTACTTGAAATTGTTTTCGTGTCATGATTCTGCTTCAAGAACTTTCAAGCCATCCAAGGATCCTTTGAAGCTAGATCTATTTTTCTCATTTCCAGGAGGTTTATCCAAGGAACTTGAGGTAGTAATGATGTTCATAACATCATTCGATTCATACATATAAAGCTATCTTATTCGAAGGTTTAAACTTGTAATCACTAGAACATAGTTTAGTTAATTCTAAACTTGTTCGCAAATAAAAGTTAATCCTTCTAACTTGACTTTTAAAATCAACTAAACACGTGTTCTATATCTATATTATATGCTAACTTAATGATTTAAAACCTGGAAACACGAAAAACACCGTAAAATCGGATTTACGCCGTCGTAGTAACACCGCGGGCTGTTTTGGGTTAGTTAATTAAAAACTATGATAAACTTTGATTTAAAAGTTGTTATTCTGGGAAAATGATTTTTATTATGAACATGAAACTATATCCAAAAATTATGGTTAAACTCAAAGTGGAAGTATGTTTTCTAAAATGGTCATCTAGACGTCGTTCTTTCGACTGAAATGACTACCTTTACAAAAACGACTTGTAACTTATTTTTCCGACTATAAACCTATACTTTTTCTGTTTATATTCATAAAATAGAGTTCAATATGAAACCATAGCAATTTGATTCACTCAAAACGGATTTAAAATGAAGAAGTTATGGGTAAAACAAGATTGGATAATTTTTCTCATTTTAGCTACGTGAAAATTGGTAACAAATCTATTCCAACCATAACTTAATCAACTTGTATTGTATATTATGTAATCTTGAGATACCATAGACACGTATACAATATTTCGACCTATCATGTCGACACATCTATATATATTTCGGAACAACCATAGACACTCTATATGTGAATGTTGGAGTTAGCTATACAGGGTTGAGGTTGATTCCAAAATATATATAGTTTGAGTTGTGATCAATACTGAGATACGTATACACTGGGTCGTGGATTGATTCAAGATAATATTTATCGATTTATTTTTGTACATCTAACTGTGGACAACTAGTTGTAGGTTACTAACGAGGACAGCTGACTTAATAAACTTAAAACATCAAAATATATTAAAAGTGTTGTAAATATATTTTGAACATACTTTGATATATAGGTATATATTGTTATAGGTTCGTGAATCGACCAGTGGCCAAGTCTTACTTTTTGACGAAGTAAAAAATCTGTGAAAGTGAGTTATAGTCCCACTTTTAAAATCTAATATTTTTGGGATGAGAATACATGCAGGTTTTATAAATGATTTACAAAATAGACACAAGTACGTGAAACTACATTCTATGGTTGAATTATCGAAATCGAATATGCCCCTTTTTATTAAATCTGGCAATCTAAGAATTAGGGAACAGACACCCTAGTTGACGCGAATCCTAAAGATAGATCTATTGGGCCTAACAAACCCCATCCAAAGTACCGGATGCTTTAGTACTTCAAAATTTATATCATATCCGAAGGGTGTCCCGGAATGATGTGAAATGTCCCGTTCTTATTGATTAAAAACGTTCCATATTAATTGATTTCGTTGCGAGGTTTTGACCTCTATATGAGACGTTTTTTTTTTTCAAAGACTGCATTCATTTTTAAAACAAACCATAACCTTTATTTCATAAATAAAGGTTTAAAAAGCTTTACGTAGATTATCAAATAATGATAATCTAAAATATCCTGTTTACACACGACCATTACATAATGGTTTACAATACAAATATGTTACATCGAAATCAGTTTCTTGAATGCAGTTTTACACAATATCATACAAACATGGACTCCAAATCTTGTCCTTATTTAAGTATGCAACAGCGGAAGCTCTTAATATTCACCTGAGAATAAACATGCTTTAAACGTCAACAAAAATGTTGGTGAGTTATAGGTTTAACCTATATATATCAAATCGTAACAATAGACCACAAGATTTCATATTTCAATACACATCCCATACATAGAGATAAAAATCATTCATATGGTGAACACCTGGTAACCGACATTAACAAGATGCATATATAAGAATATCCCCATCATTCCGGGACACCCTTCGGATATGATATAAATTTCGAAGTACTAAAGCATCCGGTACTTTGGATGGGGTTTGTTAGGCCCAATAGATCTATCTTTAGGATTCGCGTCAATTAGGGTGTCTGTTCCCTAATTCTTAGATTACCATACTTAATAAAAAGGGGCATATTCGATTTCGATAATTCAACCATAGAATGTAGTTTCACGTACTTGTGTCTATTTTGTAAATCATTTATAAAACCTGCATGTATTCTCATCCCAAAAATATTAGATTTTAAAAGTGGGACTATAACTCACTTTCACAGATTTTTTACTTCGTCGAGAAGTAAGACTTGGCCACTGTTGATTCACGAACCTATAACAATATATACATATATATTAAAGTATGTTCAAAATATATTTACAACACTTTTAATATATTTTGATGTTTTAAGTTTATTAAGTCAGCTGTCCTCGTTAGTAACCTACAACTAGTTGTCCACAGTTAGATGTACAGAAATAAATCGATAAATATTATCTTGAATCAATCCACGACCCAGTGTATACGTATCTCAGTATTGATCACAACTCAAACTATATATATATTTTGGAATCAACCTCAACCCTGTATAGCTAACTCCAACATTCACATATAGAGTGTCTATGGTTGTTCCGAAATATATATAGATGTGTCGACATGATAGGTCGAAACATTGTATACGTGTCTATGGTATCTCAAGATTACATAATATACAATACAAGTTGATTAAGTTATGGTTGGAATAGATTTGTTACCAATTTTCACGTAGCTAAAATGAGAAAAATTATCCAATCTTGTTTTACCCATAACTTCTTCATTTTAAATCCGTTTTGAGTGAATCAAATTGCTATGGTTTCATATTGAACTCTATTTTATGAATCTAAACAGAAAAA
Organism: Rutidosis leptorrhynchoides; assembly: GCF_046630445.1. Taxonomy (NCBI): domain Eukaryota; kingdom Viridiplantae; phylum Streptophyta; class Magnoliopsida; order Asterales; family Asteraceae; genus Rutidosis; species Rutidosis leptorrhynchoides. The sequence goes on from NC_092340.1 coordinate 211,595,860, forward strand.
GTATAGGTTTATAGTCGGAAAAATAAGTTACAAGTCGTTTTTGTAAAGGTAGTCATTTCAGTCGAAAGAACGACGTCTAGATGACCATTTTAGAAAACATACTTCCACTTTGAGTTTAACCATAATTTTTGGATATAGTTTCATGTTTATAATAAAAATCATTTTCTCAGAATAACAACTTTTAAATCAAAGTTTATCATAGTTTTTAATTAACTAACCCAAAACAGCCCGCGGTGTTACTACGACGGCGTAAATCCGGTTTTACGGTGTTTTTCGTGTTTCCAGGTTTTAAATCATTAAGTTAGCGTATCATATAGATATAGAACATGTGTTTAGTTAATTTTAAAAGTCAAGTTAGAAGGATTAACTTTTGTTTGCGAACAAGTTTAGAATTAACTAAACTATGTTCTAGTGATTATGAGTTTAAACCTTCGAATAAGATAGTTTTATATATATGAATCGAATGATGTTATGAACATCATTACTACCTCAAGTTTAGTAGGTAAACCTACTAGAAGTGACAAGAAATGATCTAGCTTCAAAGGATCTTGGATGGCTTGAAAGTTCTTGAGTAGGATCATGACACAAAAACAAGTTCAAGTAAGATTTTTACTCGAATTAAGATAGTTTATAGTTATAGAAATTGAATCAAAGTTTGAATATGAATATTACCTTGAATAAGAAAGATAACCTACTGTATATAACAAAGGTTTCTTGATCTTAGATGATTACTTGGAATGGATTAGAAAGCTTGGAAGTAAATTAGTAAACTTGAAGGGATTTTTGAAGTGTTCTTGAAGTGTTCTTCCTATGATGATTATAGCTTGATTCTTGAAGTGATTTTTGATGAAGATGATGATTAACTACTGGAAAAATACGTTCATAATAGTGTGGGTGTGTTGAGAGAGAATTAGAAAGAGAATTGGAAGTGAAATGGAGTGAATGATGAGTGGTAATTGGTGAGTGGTGAGTGGGGTTAAAAGGAGTTCTAGTTAGTTGACTAGCTTATGGTAGAAGTTAAAATTGATTAGTCATACATGACATAATCAAGAGTGGAATCCCATGCTAGTTCCTATTGGTATATACCCATAGTAAGTACGTTTTGAAGCTGTGTATAATACGGGTAAGAATACGACTAGAATTCTTGATGAAAGAAGAGAATGGGAAAGTAACTGTAACCATTTTCATTAAGTATGAGTGTTTTGATATATGTCTTGAAGTCTTCCAAAAGTATTTTAATACATCTAAATACACTACATGTATATACATTTTAACTGAGTCGTTAACTCATCGTTAGTCGTTACATGTAAGTGTTGTTTTGAAACCTTTAAGTTAACGATCTCAATTAATGTTGTTAACCCATTGTTTATTATATCTAATGAGATGTTAAATTATTATATTATCATGATATTATGATATATTAATATATCTTAATATGATATATATACATTTAAATGTCGTTACACTGATAATCGTTACATATATGTCTCGTTTCGAAATCCTTAAGTTAGTAGTCTTGTTTATATGTATATAACTCATTGTTAATATACTTATGGAGATACTTACTTATCATAATCTCATGTTAACCATATGTATATCCATATATATATCGTCATGTCGTTTTTACAAGTTTTAACGTTCGTGAATCGCCGGTCAACTTGGGTGGTCAATTGTCTATATGAAACATATTTCAATTAATCAAGTCTTAACAAGTTTGATTGCTTATGTTGGGATTTAACAAGTTCATATATCTTAAAACTTTTTAAGAATCATAATAAACGGAAGCGTGTAAAATCAAATTTAACTTGTTAGTCATTCAACCATTTTAAATGTAAATCCCATGGATCAAGTTGTGAAATAATACTTACTAATTAACAAGAAAGGATAGTATTATACCTCCTCAAAGCAAGTTTGAGGGCTGCAATAAATGGGCAGAAACTTTGATGAAGTTGATGATGATAAGAGCTCCAACTTGAACCTACAAGTGTGCAAAACTCCAACCCTTTAATGTACCAATGCACCTTGAAGTTGCTAGACCTTAATCACCCTTAAAACCAAGCTTTAAGCCCTTTTCTTCTCTTTGTAAAATCGGCCAGTAGCACTTTTAAAAGGTGCAGTAACTAGTGAAGGAAATGATGGTGAATTGAGTCTCAAAACAATGAAACCTCAAGAGGTAATACCCCAAACTTGTACCCAACACCTAATACTATGGTTAGGATTTTTGACACTTGAAATATATGCCTTCAAACAAGCCCAAGAACACTCCCTTCACTCTCAAAAAATCGGCCAGACTGCAGCAAGCAAAGAAATGAGAGTGTTTTTCTTGTTTTTGGTAATGTTTGAATGCATGTCCTTCTCTTTCTTGAGTCAAAGCATAAGTATATAAGTTAAGCATGTTCTTGTAATATTGTGCCATCTTAAAAGTAGTAAAAGAGCATGTGTGAGACCTCCTTGGTCTCAACAAAACCGTCCCCCCATGGGGAGTGTTCCAAAATCTGTCACTTGCATTTTTAATTAAACTTGTAACATGTAATGCCATGCCCTTTTATTACTTACATTTATAAAACAATTGTTTTATAAATGTATCACAATATAACTACTTAAACTTATTAATAATTGAATGCTTATCATATAAATTATCCAAATAATTTTATCTCAGGTAATAATGTTTTAGAAAACCGTTTTTCTAAAATTCAAGTGTCGCGTATTTATTTAACGACCCAATCGTTAAGATTAAATACATTTAAGGTGTTGGTAAGTTTGTTATTGGGTATGACCCGACTTGGATCATAACATGTTAGCCACGTTAATTTAATATGTCTCTCGGGCATACGAAATACCTTCAATCTCCCACTTGCACGAGAAACATAAGAAATTAATGCAAGTGATGGATACAGCCTAACACACCGTCCATCACCCCTAATATGTTATGACTTTGTGCCATTCAATAACATCATCCCTTTCGAGTTCCCATCTCGAATATGATTAGGTGAATCTTTCATTATTTCCTTTCGTCCTAGATGTCATGTTAAATCCAAGAGATACAGAGTGATCACTCTTTTATAGATTTAACTTTTCAGGCCTTAGACATCTGACTCTCAACGAATAAGAGGGACAAATTCCATCTTGACTACATACGTCCTAGATATACACTTTGTAATATACCTGAGTTCTTCCTTATGTACTACCATGTTTCAGAATAGCGAAGGAAAGAATCAAGGCACAGTACTTGGTGAATATCCGAACCCAATATGTATCTCAGGTCAGAGGATACAATGATACTCGCCTTTACTCAAGATTACATGTGATCAACCACAAAGGCTCTATACAGTAATCCTTGAGAGCGGGTCTTCCAATATTTGTTTCCCACAAATATCTATGAACCTTGGTTGCAACCTTGCCACACATTCAACCTATGAATGTATACCAATCCAAGTTCATAATAGTCTAAACCTCACACTTGTTCCCACAAATGTGATCGACTACGGAAATTTAGAATAGTTGCTTATTCATGGATGAAATATGCAAAATAGGAACATAACTCAAATAAATTAACACCATAGTTATATTAATGAGTTTGAATAATTTCGTTCCGGTACAATACATAAAATAGATCATGACCAATCACTAGAATATCGAAGCCCTAATGCACAAACATGTCCTGCATGTTTTGGTCCATGTAAGAGCTTCGTGAGAGGATCCGCCATATTAAGATCTGTGTGAACTTTGCGAATACATATCTTCCCCTTTTCAACTTCATCCCTTATGTAGTTGAATCTCCGCTCAATGTGATGGGTCTTTTGATGAGCACGAGGTTCCTTGATTTGAGCAATCGCACCCTCGTTGTCACAAAAGATCTCAAGAGGGTCCTGAATGGAAGGGACTACTCCTAAGTCGTCAATGAATTTCTTCATCCATGCAGCTTCCTGAGCTGCCAATGATGCGGCGATGTACTCCGACTCTGTAGTGGATAGAGCAACAACATCCTGTTTTGAACTCTTCCAAGAGACCGCACCTCCATTTAATGTGAAGACATAGCCGGATTGTGATCGAGAGTCATCTCGATCAGTTTGGAAACTCGCGTCCACGTAACCTTTTACAGCGAGTTCCTCCTCACCAGACCCATATATTAGAAACATATCCTTAGTCCTCCTAAGGTATTTCAATATACTTTTAACAGCAATCCAATGACTGTTTCCTGGGTTATTCTGGTATCTACTTGTCAAGCTTAGAGCGCATGACACATCCGGTCTAGTACATATCATTGCATACATGATAGACCCAATAGCAGATGCGTATGGGACTTTCTTCATTCTCTCTTGTTCATCTTTTGTGGTGGGGCACTGAGATGAACTGAGAAGTGTTCCTCTTTGAATAGGTACCAAATCTTTCTTAGAGTTCTCCATCTTGAACCTTTTCAAGACCTTTTCAATGTATGCACTTTGATTCAAACCTATCAATTTCTTGGATCTATCTCTGTAGATTCCAATCCCCAAAATGTATTTTGCTTCTCCAATATCCTTAATGGAGAAGCAACTACTTAGCCAAGTCTTAACTCCTTGCATTTGTGGAATATCATTTCCAAATAATAATATATCATCCACATATAGTACAAGGAACATGACAGTGCTCCCACTAGCTTTCTTATATACACAAGCTTCATCACCATTTTTAATGAAGCCAAATTTCTCGGCTTCCTCATTAAAACGATGATTCCACATTCTAGATGCTTGTTTCAATCCGTAGATTGACTTCTTTAACTTGCATACTTTCTTAGGATATTTCGGATCGACAAAACCTTCGGGCTGAACCATATAGACATCTTCCTCAAGATATCCATTTAGGAAAGCAGTTTTGACATCCATTTGCCATATTTCGTAATCATAATGAGCAGCAATGGCAAATAATATCCTGATAGACTTCAGCATTGCCACAGGCGAAAAAGTTTCATCATAATCAACCCCTTGAGTTTGAGTGAAACCTTTTGCAACAAGTCTAGCTTTATATGTATCCAAGTTTCCATGTATGTCGGTTTTCATTTTGAAAAGCCATTTGCAATCAACTAGCTTAGAGCTAGGAGGTTGCTCAACCAGTTCCCACACTTGGTTTTCATACATGGATTGCATCTCGGCGTTCATGGCTTCCTGCCATTTATCTTTATCAATCCTTGATAAAGCATCTTGGTAGTTTGTTGGTTCATCCAAATCAACCGTATAGCAACCATCTATGAGAAACCCATATCTCTCAAGAGGATTGCTAATCCTACCAGATCTACGAATGTTTTGTGTATTTTGATCATCCATTTGATCACTCTCAACATTTTCATGTTGAGTGCTAGTGTCAACCAATTGTGTATCATCTACTTGATCTTGAACCTCTTCAAGATCTATCTTCCTTTCACTATTTCCTTCCATTAGGAACTTAGTTTCAAGGAATTCCGCCTTCCGAGCAACAAATACATTTTGCTTGGATGGGTCATAGAAATAGTATCCCATATCGTCCTTGGGATATCCTATGAAGATACATTTCGTGGATCGAGCATTCAACTTATTAGGGACGTAATGCTTAGGATAAGCTTCACATCCCCATACCTTTAAGTATGATAGAGATGGAGGTTTACCAAACCACATCTCGTGAGGAGTTCGTTCCACTTTCTTGGTTGGGGCCATATTTAGAATACGAGCCGCAGAGCATAGACAATAACCCCAAAATGATAGAGGTAACGAGCTTCTTGCCATCATAGATCGAACCATATCCATTAGGGTTCGGTTCCTCCTTTCGGAAACTCCATTAAGTTGGGGTGTTCCGGGTGGAGTAAGTTGTGAGATAATCCCACAACTCCTAAGATGATCTTGGAAGGCATCGCTTAGGTATTCACCTCCTCTATCTGTACGAAGTACCTTGATTGTCTTATTGAGTTGATTTTGTACTTCATTTTGATATTCTTTGAATGCTTCAAAAGTTTCATCCTTGTGTCTTAATAAGTAGACATATCCGAAACGACTGAAGTCATCAATGAAAGTAACGAAGTATCTTTCACCATTCCTAGTCATGGGCTTAAAAGGTCCACATACATCCGAATGTATTAATCCTAATAAGTCTTTAGCCCTTTCATAGGTCCCTTTGAAAGGTGCTTTAGTCATTTTGCCTTGTAAACAAGATTCACATACATCAAACGAATCCAGCTCACTTGATTTCAAAAGGCCATTCTTTTGAAGTGTATGCATTCGATTCTTGTTTATGTGACCAAGGCGACAATGCCATAAGTAGGAATCACTCAAATCCATTTTGAGTTTCTTGGTGCTTGCTTGGTATATAGAGCTATCGAATGATGTGTTATCATGAACCAATTCATAAATGCCATTCAAAGGCGAGGCCTTAAAATAGAATACATCATTCAAAGAAACATGGATATCATCATTAATGAAATTAAGATTAAAACCACATTGTCTTAAACGGGAAACAGAAATAATGTTTCGTGTTAAATCAGGTGCGTACAAAACATTTTTCAATATAAGCTCCAAACCACTTGGTAGCTTTAAAACAAAGTCTCCTTGAGCTTTTACGTGCACCTTTGCACCATTTCCCATGTAGAGACTTGTTGTTCCCGCATTAAGTTTACTTCTTATGAACCCTTGCAATGAATTGCAAATATGAGTTCCACATCCTGTGTCTAATACCCATGTATTAGAAGAAGTAATACTAAGCTCAACGTATATCATGTATACATTACCTGAGGTTTGCCCTGCATCCCTCTTTGCATTCAACTCCTTTAGGTAGACCGGGCAGTTGCGTTTCCAGTGACCAATCACACCGCAACCAAAGCACGGATCTTCCTTGGGGTTTGCTTGTCTGGCAACCTTTTGCCATTTAGTGTTTATGGTTGGGGTAACCATCTTCCCTTTTCCTTTGCCCTTGTAGGTGGGTCCTTTCTTCTTAGCCACCTTTAGCTTAGAAGAGGATTCATCCTTGGATCCACCTTCTTTGATCATGAGCATGGGTGAAGCCTTTTTACCCATGCTTGATTCATCCGTCCTTAGCATGATATGTAATTCGTCAATGCTCTTATCCCAATCATTCATGCTGTAATTCAACACGCATGTGTCAAACCCTTTTGACAAAGAGTTGAGGATAAGGTCTGTGGTTAATGCATTAGACACGGGACTGTTGAGACGGTGCAATTGATCAATGAGGCTTTTCATCTTTAGTGCATTAGATGAAACGGATCGGGAGTTATTTTCCCTTTTGAGGATGGACCTCAATGATAGGTTATTAAAGTTGATAGGTGCGTTTGGAATGTTGTTGTTATTGGCGGCCATCTACAAAATTTAACAAAGTTCGTTTAAGTATTAATTTAATTTAACATTCAATACCCTTTAAATCCAATTGAATTATTAAATTCTAGAATCCAACGGTAAACCAAATTTCAGTTAGGTGACCTTTATCCCGCAATTTGATTTAGCTAGGTAGTCAATAAATGACAATTGCAATCCATTTGCAACTTCTAGAGTATGGGATCATGCAATCCTTTTGCATGGCATATTTATCCCATCAACGCCTATTTGTTCTTCATGCTTCGGTGACCCTAAGTTCATGATTCCCAAATCAAGTCGTCCTACTTGTGCAAACATGTAAAATTTACATACAAGTGGTTAGGTGACCTTTATCCCACAAGCATGCGAATTTTACCTTAAGCATATTAGTTAGTTCATAATGGTTAGGTGACCTTTATCCCATTATGAGTTCCCTGCTATGTTCAAGTGTTCTCACAAAAGGATGGCGTTAAACTTGTTTACCTTGTTTTAGTTAAGGGATTTTAAGTTTTCATTAATTCTAGTTTGAGAAAACTTTTATGCCATACACTAACATGCATTTAGTGTATGGTTCTTATGAAAATCCATTTTCATGTCTATAAACCATTTTATATATATGATCCTAATCATGATCTTAATAACCATTTATTAATGTCCTTTTAGCCATTTTTAATTTAACCAATTAAATTGTCGTTTTGCATGTCGTTAACTTGTGTGATTAACTTGTAGCATACAAACATACAATCCACAATCATACACTACACAACCATGCATGCAAAACAAATATGTTCACAATCAAGCCATTTTGGTAGACATTTGTTTAGCCGAAAACAAATGCCACCGGATAAGGGGTAATTACACAAAGTAGGAGATTTCAAATCTCCCACTTAACCTTGCATCCAAATGCTTCTTCATGTGTTCTTCAAATCTTCATCATTCTTCATCATTTTACAAAATATATCCTAATACATTTTGCCTAAAAATGAAATTACAACCTAATCTATTTTACATACCAAATATAAAATAAATTACATAACCAAATGAATTATTACATGCCAAATGAATAAATATTATTACAAACCAATTGAATAAATATCAATCAACCATGCATGCAACCAAACACAAGGTCAAGGCTTAGATTGTGAACATCATCAACATAAGTGATAGGCAATACAGAATCACAAGTGATTGGAAACACAGAATCACAAGTGATCTGCAACACAGAATCACAAGTGATTGGTAATACAGAATCACAAGTGATCGGCAACACAGAATCACAAGTGATTGGCAGTACAGAATCACAAGTGATTGGCAGTACAGAATGCAGAATCACAAGTGATTTTGGCCAAAATGACAAACACCCAAAACCGAAAATTTTACATTCTACTTCATGCATGTTCATAGAATGCAAAATTATAGTGGGTTTAATAACCATCTCGAAGCATATTTCAACAACTTCGGCTCTAGATACCATTGTTGGGATTTAACAAGTTCATATATCTTAAAACTTTTTAAGAATCATAATAAACGGAAGCGTGTAAAATCAAATTTAACTTGTTAGTCATTCAACCATTTTAAATGTAAATCCCATGGATCAAGTTGTGAAATAATACTTACTAATTAACAAGAAAGGATAGTATTATACCTCCTCAAAGCAAGTTTGAGGGCTGCAATAAATGGGCAGAAACTTTGATGAAGTTGATGATGATAAGAGCTCCAACTTGAACCTACAAGTGTGCAAAACTCCAACCCTTTAATGTACCAATGCACCTTGAAGTTGCTAGACCTTAATCACCCTTAAAACCAAGCTTTAAGCCCTTTTCTTCTCTTTGTAAAATCGGCCAGCAGCACTTTTAAAAGGTGCAGTAACTAGTGAAGGAAATGATGGTGAATTGAGTCTCAAAACAATGAAACCTCAAGAGGTAATACCCCAAACTTGTACCCAACACCTAATACTATGGTTAGGATTTTTGACACTTGAAATATATGCCTTCAAACAAGCCCAAGAACACTCCCTTCACTCTCAAAAAATCGGCCAGACTGCAGCAAGCAAGGAAATGAGAGTGTTTTTCTTGTTTTTGGTAATGTTTGAATGCATGTCCTTCTCTTTCTTGAGTCAAAGCATAAGTATATAAGTTAAGCATGTTCTTGTAATATTGTGCCATCTTAAAAGTAGTAAAAGAGCATGTGTGAGACCTCCTTGGTCTCAACAAAACCGTCCCCCCATGGGGAGTGTTCCAAAATCTGTCACTTGCATTTTTAATTAAACTTGTAACATGTAATGCCATGCCCTTTTATTACTTACATTTATAAAACAATTGTTTTATAAATGTATCACAATATAACTACTTAAACTTATTAATAATTGAATGCTTATCATATAAATTATCCAAATAATTTTATCTCAGGTAATAATGTTTTAGAAAACCGTTTTTCTAAAATTCAAGTGTCGCGTATTTATTTAACGACCCAATCGTTAAGATTAAATACATTTAAGGTGTTGGTAAGTTTGTTATTGGGTATGACCCGACTTGGATCATAACATGTTAGCCACGTTAATTTAATATGTCTCTCGGGCATACGAAATACCTTCAGCTTAACATGTTGGAAACATTTAATCATGTAAATATCAATCTCAATTAATATATATAAACATGGAAAAGTTTGGATCACTACAGTACCTACCCGTTAAATAAATTTCGTCCCGAAATTTTAAGCTGTTGAAGGTGTTGACGAATCTTCTGGAAATAGATGCGGGTATTTCTTCTTCATCTGATCTTCACGCTCCCAGGTGAACTCGGGTCCTCTACGAGCATTCCATCGAACCTTAACAATTGGTATCTTGTTTTGCTTGAGTCTTTTAACCTCACGATCCATTATTTCGACGGGTTCTTCGATGAATTGGAGTTTTTCGTTGATTTGGATTTCATCTAACGGAATAGTGAGATCTTCTTTAGCAAAACATTTCTTCAAATTTGAGATGTGGAAAGTGTTATGTACAGCCGCAAGTTGTTGAGGTAACTCAAGTCGGTAAGCTACTGGTCCGACACGATCAATAATCTTGAATGGTCCAATATACCTTGGATTTAATTTCCCTCGTTTACCAAATCGAACAACGCCTTTCTAAGGTGCAACTTTAAGCATGACCATCTCTTCAATTTCAAATTCTATATCTTTTCTTTTAATGTCAGCGTACCTCTTTTGTCGACTTTGGGCGGTTTTCAACCGTTGTTGAATTTGGATGATCTTCTCGGTAGTTTCTTGTATAATCTCCGGACCCGTAATCTGTCTATCCCCCACTTCACTCCAACAAATCGGAGACCTGCACTTTCTACCATAAAGTGCTTCAAACGGCGCCATCTCAATGCTTGAATGGTAGCTGTTGTTGTAGGAAAATTCTGCTAACGGTAGATGTCGATCCCAACTGTTTCCGAAATCAATAACACATGCTCGTAGCATGTCTTCAAGCGTTTGTATCGTCCTTTCGCTCTGCCCATCAGTTTGTGGATGATAGGCAGTACTCATGTCTAGACGAGTTCCTAATGCTTGCTGTAATGTCTGCCAGAATCTTGAAATAAATCTGCCATCCCTATCAGAGATAATAGAGATTGGTATTCCATGTCTGGAGACGACTTCCTTCAAATACAGTCGTGCTAACTTCTCCATCTTGTCATCTTCTCTTATTGGCAGGAAGTGTGCTGATTTGGTGAGACGATCAACTATTACCCAAATAGTATCAAAACCACTTGCAGTCCTTGGCAATTTAGTGATGAAATCCATGGTAATGTTTTCCCATTTCCATTCTGGGATTTCTGGTTGTTGAAGTAGACCTGATGGTTTCTGATGCTCAGCTTTGACCTTAGAACACGTCAAACATTCTCCTACGTATTTAGCAACATCGGCTTTCATACCCGGCCACCAAAAATGTTTCTTGAGATCCTTGTACATCTTCCCCGTTCCAGGATGTATTGAGTATCTGGTTTTATGAGCTTCTCTAAGTACCATTTCTCTCATATCTCCAAATTTTGGTACCCAAATCCTTTCAGCCCTATACCGGGTTCCGTCTTCCCGAATATTAAGATGCTGCTCCGATCCTTTGGGTATTTCATCCTTTAAATTTCCCTCTTTTAAAACTCCTTGTTGCGCCTCCTTTATTTGAGTAGTAAGTTATTGTGAATCATTATATTCATAGATTTTACTCGAATGGGTTCTCTGTCCTTCCTGCTCAAGGTATCGGCTACCACATTTGCCTTCCCCGGGTGGTAACGAATATCAAAGTCGTAATCATTCAATAATTCAATCCACCTACGCTGCCTCATATTCAGTTGTTTCTGATTAAATATGTGTTGAAGACTTTTGTGGTCGGTATATATAATACTTTTGACCCCATATAAGTAGTGCCTCCAAGTCTTTAATGCAAAAACAACCGCGCCTAATTCCAAATCATGCGTCGTATAATTTTGCTCGTGAATCTTCAATTGTCTAGATGCATAAGCAATCACCTTCGTTCGTTGCATTAATACACAATCGAGACCTTGCTTTGATGCGTCACAATAAATCACAAAATCATCATTCCCTTCAGGCAATGACAATATAGGTGCCGTAGTTAGCTTTTTCTTCAATAACTGAAACGCTTTCTCTTGTTCATCCTTCCATTCAAATTTCTTCCCTTTATGCGTTAATGCAGTCAAGGGTTTTACTATTCTGGAAAAGTTTTGGATGAACCTTCTGTAGTAACCAGCTAGTCCTAAAAAGTGGCGTATGTGTTTCGGAGTTTTCGGGGTTTCCCACTTTTCAACAGTTTCTATCTTTGCCGGATCCACCTTAATACCTTTTTTGTTCACTATGTGACCGAGGAATTGAACTTCTTCCAACCAAAATGCACACTTTGAAAATTTAGCGTACAATTTTTCCTTCCTCAATACTTTAACACCTTTCTCAAATGTTCACCGTGTTCTTGGTCATTCTTTGAGTAAATAAGTATGTCATCAATGAAAACAATGACAAACTTGTCAAGGTATGGTCCACACACTCGGTTCATAAGGTCCATGAACACAGCTGGTGCATTAGTTAAACCAAATGGCATGACCATAAACTCGTAATGGCCGTAACGTGCTCTGAAAGCAGTCTTTGGAATATCATCTTCTTTCACCCGCATTTGATGATACCCGGAACGTAAGTCAATCTTTGAATAAACAGACGAGCCTTGTAGTTGATCAAATAAGTCGTCGATTCTCGGTAGTGGGTAGCGGTTCTTGATGGTAAGTTTGTTCAACTCTCGGTAGTCGATACACAACCTGAATGTACCATCTTTCTTCTTGACAAACAAAACAGGAGCTCCCCACGGTGATGTGCTTGGTCGAATGAAACCATGCTCTACAAGTTCTTGTAATTGGCTTTGCAGTTCTTTCATCTCGCTGGGTGCGAGTCTGTAAGGAGCACGAGCTATTGGTGCAGCTCCTGGTACAAGATCTATTTGAAATTCAACGGATCGATGTGGGGGTAATCCCGGTAATTCTTTCGGAAATACATCGGGAAATTCTTTTGCTACGGGAACATCATTGATGCTCTTTTCTTCAGTTTGTACTTTCTCGACGTGTGCTAGAACAGCATAGCAACCTTTTCTTATTAGTTTTTGTGCCTTCAAATTACTAATAAGATGTAGCTAAGTGTTGCCCTTTTCTCCGTACACCATTAAGGGTTTTCCTTTTTCTCGTATAATGCGAATTGCATTTTTGTAACAAACGATCTCTGCTTTCATTTCTTTCAACCAGTCCATACCGATTATAACATCAAAACTCCCTAACTCTACTGGTATCAAGTCAATCTTAAATGTTTCGCTAACCAGTTTATTTTCTCGATTCCGACATATATTATCTGCTGAAATTAATTTACCATTTGCTAATCGAGTAAAAATTTACTATCCAAAGGCGTCAATGGACAACTTAATTTAGCACAAAAATCTCTACTCATATAGCTTCTATCCGCACCCGAATCAAATAAAACGTAAGCAGATTTATTGTCAATAAGAAACGTACCCGTAACAAGCTCCGGGTCTTCCTGTGCCTCTACCGCATTAATACTGAAAACTCTTCCGTGGCCTTGTCCATTCGTGTTCTCCTGGTTCGGGAAATTTCTAATAATGTGGCCCGGTTTTCCACATTTATAACAAACTACATTGGCATAACTTGCTCCGACACTACTTGCTCCGCCATTACTCGTTCCGACACCATTTGTTCCTTTCGTTCTATTAACCCCTGGTCCGTAGACCTCACACTTCGCCGCGCTATGACCATTTTTTTTACACTCGTTGCAAAATTTGGTGCAGAACCCCGAGTGATACTTTTCACACCTTTGGCATAGCTGCTTCTGATTGTTGTTGTTGTTGCGGTTATTATTGTTGTTGGGATGATTGTTGTAGTTGCTGTTGTTGTTGTTGTTGTTGTTGTTGGGCCGTTTGTTGTAGTTGCGATTGATGTTGCGATTGTTGGGATAATTGTTGCGATTATTGTTGTAATTGCTGTTGTTGTTGTATTGGTGATTCTTATCACCGTTTTCCTCCCACTTTCTTTTGACTTGCTTCACATTGGCCTCTTCAGCAGTCTATTCTTTAATTCTTTCTTCAATCTGGTTCACTAGTTTGTGAGCCATTCTACATGCCTGTTGTATGGAGGCGGGCTCGTGTGAACTTATATCTTCTTGGATTCTTTCCGGTAATCCTTTCATAAACGCGTCGATCTTCTCTTCCTCATCTTCGAATGCACCCGAACACAATAGGCACAATTCTGTGAATCGTCTTTCGTACGTGGTAATATCAAATCCTTGGGTTCGTAACCCTCTAAGTTCTGTCTTGAGCTTATTGACCTCAGTTCTGGGACGGTACTTCTCGTTCATCAAGTGCTTGAATGCTGACCACGGTAGTGCGTACGCATCGTCTTGTCCCACTTGCTCTAGATAGGTATTCCACCATGTTAACGCAGAACCTTTGAAGGTATGCGTAGCGTACTTCACTTTGTCCTCTTCAGTACACTTACTTATGGTAAACACCGATTCGACCTTCTCGGTCCACCGTTTCAATCCGATCGGTCCTTCGGTTCCATCAAATTCCAAAGGTTTGCAGGCAGTAAATTCTTTGTAGGTGCATCCTACACGATTTCCTGTACTGCTAGATCCAAGGTTATTGTTGGTATGTAGCGCAGCCTGTACTGCGGCTATGTTTGAAGCTAGAAAAGTACGGAATTCCTCTTCATTCATATTCACGGTGTGTCGAGTAGTCGGTGCCATTTCCTTCAAAATAGTCAAATGGAACAAGTTAATCATACAGAATATTAAGAGTAGTTAATAGTATTTCGTAGCATAATATGAACTCATTTATAAAAGCTTTTTCTTCATATTACCGTTTTATAAGTTTAAATTCGGGTAGTACCTACCCGTTAAGTTCATACTTAGTAGCTAATATACAATTCAACTACTACAATTCTATATGAAAAACTGATTATAATAATATTTCGCGTTCAAACTTTTATACAATATTTTACAAACTTACAATACCGCTTATTTTACATAAAGCATGAAATATAGCACACAATAACTTTGATACAAGATAGTTGTGAAGATAATTCTAGCTAGTACACAAGTCGTTCAACAAAGGCAATAAAGACACGTAATTCATACGTCCAGAAACAAGTCATGCATTCTGGTTTTACTAGGACTACTTCCCATCCTTGGTCTTGTGGAACATAACCGTTATGGCTGTTGATAAGACAGCGTGTTGTAACGTCGTCAAAGGGATGAGGGTTACGTAATGTCCAACAGTCCCGTAACAATCTAAAAACCTCATTTCTTACCCCAATTACCGACTCCATCACTTGTGGGAACGTTTTGTTTAATAGTTGTAGGTCGATGTTCTTGTTCTCACTTAGGTGAGAAGCGAACATTACTAATCCGTAAGCATAACATGATTCTTTATGTTGCATGTTAGCTGCTTTTTCTAAATCACGAAGTCCAATATTCGGATATATTGAGTCAAAATAATTTCTTAACCCATTGCGTAAAATAGCATTTGGGTTCCCCGCAATATATGCGTCAAAGTAAACACATCGTAACTTATGGATTTCCCAATGTGATATCCCCCATCTTTCGAACGAAAGCCTTTTATAAACCAAGGCATTCTTGGAACGTTCTTCGAATGTCTTACAAACTGATCTCGCCTTAAATAGTTGTGCCGAAGAATTCTCACCGACTCTAGACAAGATTTCATCAATCATGTCTCCGGGTAGGTCTCTTAAAATATTGGGTTGTCTATCCATTTTGTGTTTTTATACTGTAAAATAGACAAGAGTTAGATTCATAAAAAAAAATACTTATTAATACAAGCAATTTTTACATATATCATAAAGCATAAGCACACTATATTACATATATTACACCACACGAATACAACTATCTTATTCCGGCTCGCTTGTTTCTTCTTCTTCGGTTTTGGTTCGTTTTGCCAAGTTTCTAGGGATATATGATGTTCCCCTAATACGAGTTTTCCATATTGGTTTAGAAAAACCTGGTGGTTTAGAGGTTCCCGGGTCATTGTTACAACTTAAGGACTTCGGGAGTTGACGATACATATAAAGTTCATCGGGGTTGGAATTAGATTTCTCTATTTTTATGCCCTTTCCCTTATTATTTTCTTTTTTGCCTTTTTAAATTCAGTTGGGGTAATTTCTATAACATCATCGGAATTCTCGTCGGAATCCGATTCATCGGAGAATTGGTAATCCTCCCAATATTTTGCTTCCTTAGCGGAAACACCATTGACCATAATTATCCTTGGTCGGTTGGTTGAGGATTTCTTTTACTTAACCGTTTTATTATTTCCCCCACCGGTTCTATTTCTTCATCCGGTTCCGATTCTTCTTCCGGTTCCGATTCTTCTTCTGGTTCCGACTCTTCTTCCGGTTCCTCTTCGGGAACTTGTGAATCAGTCCACGAATCATTCCAATTTACATTTGACTCTTCATTATTATTAGGTGAGTCAATGGGACTTGTTCTAGAGGTAGACATCTATCACATAATATCAAACGCGTTAAGAGATTAATATATCACATATTATTCACATGTTAAAAATATATAGTTTCCAACAAAATTTGTTAAGCAATCATTTTTCAAGTAAACACAGTCGAAGTCCAGACTCACTAATGCATCCTAACAAACTCGATAAGACACACTAATGCAAAATTCTGGTTCTCTAAGACCAACGCTCGGATACCAACTGAAATGTCCCGTTCTTATTGATTAAAAACGTTCCATATTAATTGATTTCGTTGCGAGGTTTTGACCTCTATATGAGACCTTTTTTTTTTCAAAGACTGCATTCATTTTTAAAACAAACCATAACCTTTATTTCATAAATAAAGGTTTAAAAAGCTTTACGTAGATTATCAAATAATGATAATCTAAAATATCCTGTTTACACACGACCATTACATAATGGTTTACAATACAAATATGTTACATCGAAATCAGTTTCTTGAATGCAGTTTTACACAATATCATACAAACATGGACTCCAAATCTTGTCCTTATTTTAGTATGCAACAGCGAAAGCTCTTAATATTCACCTGAGAATAAACATGCTTTAAACGTCAACAAAAATGTTGGTGAGTTATAGGTTTAACCTATATATATCAAATCGTAACAATAGACCACAAGATTTCATATTTCAATACACATCCCATACATAGAGATAAAAATCATTCATATGGTGAACACCTGGTAACCGACATTAACAAGATGCATATATAAGAATATCCCCATCATTCCGGGACACCCTTCGGATATGATATAAATTTCGAAGTACTAAAGCATCCGGTACTTTGGATGGGGTTTGTTAGGCCCAATAGATCTATCTTTAGGATTCGCGTCAATTAGGGTGTCTGTTCCCTAATTCTTAGATTACCATACTTAATAAAAAGGGGCATATTCGATTTCGATAATTCAACCATAGAATGCAGTTTCACGTACTTGTGTCTATTTTGTAAATCATTTATAAAACCTGCATGTATTCTCATCCCAAAAATATTAGATTTTAAAAGTGGGACTATAACTCACTTTCACAGATTTTTACTTCGTCGAGAAGTAAGACTTGGCCACTGTTGATTCACGAACCTATAACAATATATACATATATATTAAAGTATGTTCAAAATATATTTACAACACTTTTAATATATTTTGATGTTTTAAGTTTATTAAGTCAGCTGTCCTCGTTAGTAACCTACAACTAGTTGTCCACAGTTAGATGTACAGAAATAAATCGATAAATATTATCTTGAATCAATCCACGACCCAGTGTATACGTATCTCAGTATTGATCACAACTTAAACTATATATATTTTGGAATCAACCTCAACCCTGTATAGCTAACTCCAACATTCACATATAGAGTGTCTATGGTTGTTCCAAAATATATATAGATGTGTCGACATGATAGGTCGAAACATTGTATACGTGTCTATGGTATCTCAAGATTACATAATATAAAATACAAGTTGATTAAGTTATGGTTGGAATAGATTTGTAACCAATTTTCACGTAGCTGAAATGAGAAAAATTATCCAATCTTGTTTTACCCATAACTTCTTCATTTTAAATCCGTTTTGAGTGAATCAAATTGCTATGGTTTCATATTGAACTCTATTTTATGAATCTAAACAGAAAAAGTACAGGTTTATAGTCGGAAAAATAAGTTACAAGTTGTTTTTGTAAAGGTAGTCATTTCAGTCGAAAGAACGACGTCTAGATGACCATTTTAGAAAACATACTTCCACTTTGAGTTTAACCATAATTTTTGGATATAGTTTCATGTTTATAATAAAAATCATTTTCTCAGAATAACAACTTTTAAATCAAAGTTTATCATAGTTTTTAATTAACTAACCCAAAACAGCCCGCGGTGTTACTACGACGGCGTAAATCCGGTTTTACGGTGTTTTTCGTGTTTCCAGGTTTTAAATCATTAAGTTAGCATATCATATAGATATAGAACATGTGTTTAGTTAATTTTAAAAGTCAAGTTAGAAGGATTAACTTTTGTTTGCGAACAAGTTTAGAATTAACTAAACTATGTTCTAGTGATTACGAGTTTAAACCTTCGAATAAGATAGTTTTATATATATGAATCGAATGATGTTATGAACATCATTACTACCTCAAGTTTAGTAGGTAAACCTACTGGAAGTGACAAGAAATGATCTAGCTTTAAAGGATCTTGGATGGCTTGAAAGTTCTTGAGTAGGATCATGACACAAAAACAAGTTCAAGTAAGATTTTTACTCGGATTAAGATAGTTTATAGTTATAGAAATTGAATCAAAGTTTGAATATGAATATTACCTTGAATAAGAAAGATAACCTACTGTATATAACAAAGGTTTCTTGATCTTAGATGATTACTTGGAATGGATTAGAAAGCTTGGAAGTAAATTAGTAAACTTGAAGGGATTTTTGAAGTGTTCTTGAAGTGTTCTTCCTATGATGATTATAGCTTGATTCTTGAAGTGATTTTTGATGAAGATGATGATTAACTACTGGAAAAATACGTTCATAATAGTGTGGGTGTGTTGAGAGAGAATTAGAAAGAGAATTGGAAGTGAAATGGAGTGAATGATGAGTGGTAATTGGTGAGTGGTGAGTGGGGTTAAAAGGAGTTCTAGTTAGTTGACTAGCTCATGGTAGAAGTTAAAATTGATTAGTCATACATGACATAATCAAGAGTGGAATCCCATGCTAGTTCCTATTGGTATATACCCATAGTAAGTACGTTTTGAAGCTGTGTATAATACGGGTAAGAATACGACTAGAATTCTTGATGAAAGAAAAGAATGGGAAAGTAACTGTAACCATTTTCGTTAAGTATGAGTGTTTTGATATATGTCTTGAAGTCTTCCAAAAGTATTTTAATACATCTAAATACACTACATGTATATACATTTTAACTGAGTCATTAAGTCATCGTTAGTCGTTACATGTAAGTGTTGTTTTGAAACCTTTAAGTTAACGATCTCAATTAATGTTGTTAACCCATTGTTTATTATATCTAATGAGATGTTAAATTATTATATTATCATGATATTATGATATATTAATATATCTTAATATGATATATATACATTTAAATGTCGTTACAATGATAATCGTTACATATATGTCTCGTTTCGAAATCCTTAAGTTAGTAGTCTTGTTTATATGTATATAACTCATTGTTAATATACTTATGGAGATACTTACTTATCATAATCTCATGTTAACCATATGTATATCCATATATATATCGTCATGTCGTTTTTACAAGTTTTAACGTTCGTGAATCGCCGGTCAACTTGGGTGGTCAATTGTCTATATGAAACATATTTCAATTAATCAAGTCTTAACAAGTTTGATTGCTTAACATGTTGGAAACATTTAATCATGTAAATATCAATCTCAATTAATATATATAAACATGGAAAAGTTCGGGTCACTACATGATGGGGATATTCTTATATATGCATCTTGTTAATCTCGATTACCAGTTGTTCACCATATGAATGCTTTTTATCTCTATGTATGGGATGTGTTTTGAAATATGAAATCTTGTGGTCTATTGTTACGATTTGATATATATAGGTTAAACCTATAACTCACCAACATTTTTGTTGACGTTTAAAGCATGTTTATTCTCAGGTGAATACTAACAGCTTCCGCTGTTGCATACTAAAATAAGGACAAGATTTGGAGTCCATGTTTGTATGATATTGTGTAAAAACTGCATTCAAGAAACTGATTTCTATGTAACATATTTGTATTGTAAACCATTATGTAATGGTCGTGTGTAAACAGGATATTTTAGATTATCGTTATTTGATAATCTACGTAAAGCTTTTTAAACCTTTATTTATGAAATAAAGGTTATGGTTTGTTTTAAAAATGAATGCAGTCTTTGAAAAACGTCTCATATAGAGGTCAAAACCTCGCAACGAAATCAATTAATAAGGAATGTTTTTAATCAATAAGAACGGGACATTTCAGTTGGTATCCGAGCGTTGGTCTTAGAGAACCAGAATTTTGCATTAGTGTGTCTTATCGAGTTTGTTAGGATGCATTAGTGAGTCTGGACTTCGACCGTGTTTACTTGAAAAATGATTGCTTAACAAATTTTGTTGGAAACTATATATTTTTAACATGTGAATATTATGTGATATATTAATCTCTTAACGCGTTTGATATTATGTGATAGATGTCTACCTCTAGAACAAGTCCCATTGACTCACCTAATAATAATGAAGAGTTAAATGTAAATTGGAATGATTCGTGGACTGATTCACAAGTTCCCGAAGAGGAACCGGAAGAAGAGTCGGAACCGGAAGAAGAGTCGGAACCGGAAGAAGAATCGGAAGCGGAAGAAGAATCGGAACCGGAAGAAGAAATAGAACCAGTGGGGGAAATAATAAAACGGTTAAGTAGAAGAAAATCCTCAACCAACCGACCGAAGTTAATTATGGTCAATGGTGTTTCCACCAAGGAAGCAAAGTATTGGGAGGATTACCAATTCTCCGATGAATCGGATCCCGACAAGGATTCCGATGATGTTATAGAAATTACCCCAACACAATTTAATAAGGCAAAAGAGAACAATAAGGGAAAGGGCATAAAAATAGAGAAATTTGATTCCAAACCCGATGAACTTTATATGTATCGTCAACCCCCGAAGTCCTTAAGTTGTAACAATGACCCGGGAACCTCTAAACCACCAGGTTTTTCTAAACCAATGTGGAAAACAACGGCTCGTATTAGGGGAACATCATATATCCCTAGAAACTTGGCAAAACGAACCAAAACCGAAGAAGAAGAAACAAGCGAGTCGGAATAAGATAGTTGTATTCGTGTGGTGTAATATATGTAATATAGTGTGCTTATGCTTTATGATATATGTAAAAATTGCTTGTATTAATAAGTATTTTTTTATGAATCTAACTCTTGTCTATTTTACAGTATAAAAACACAAAATGGATAGACAACCCAATATTTTAAGAGACCTACCCGGAGACATGATTGATGAAATCTTGTCTAGAGTCGGTCAGAATTCCTCGGCACAACTATTTAAGGCGAGATCAGTTTGTAAGACATTCGAAGAATGTTCCAAGAATGCCTTGGTTTATAAAAGGCTTTCGTTCGAAAGATGGGGGATATCACATTGGGAAATCCATAAGTTACGATGTGTTTACTTTGACGCATATATTGTGGGGAACCCAAATGCTATTTTACGCAACGGGTTAAGAAATTATTTTGACTCAATATATCCGAATATAGGACTTCGTGATTTAGAAAAAGCAGCTAACATGCAACATAAAGAAGCATGTTATGCTTACGGGTTAGTAATGTTCGCTTCTCACCAAGGTGAGAACAAGAACATTGGGCTACAACTATTAAACAAAACGTTCCCACAAGTGACGGAGTCGGTAATTGGGGTAAGAAATGAGGTTTTTAGGTTATTACGAGACTGTTGGTCATTACGTAACCTTCATCCTTTTGACGATGTTACAACACATTGTCTTACTATCGGTCACAGCGGTTATGTTCCACAAAACCAAGGATGGGAAGTGGTATTAGTAAAACCAGAATGCATGACTTGTTTCTGGACGTATGAATTACGTGTCTTTATTGCCTTTGCTGAATGCCTTATTTATTAACTAGAATTATCTTCGCAACTACTTTGTATCAAAGTTTTATGTGCTATATTTCATGCTATATGTAAAAAAAAAAAAAGCGGTATTGTAAGTTTGCAAGTTATTGTATAAAGGTTTGAATATGATATTTTTTTTTTTTTTGTGATTAGTTTTTCATATAGAATTGTAGTAGTTGAAATGGTATGTTAGCTACTAAGTATGAACTTAACGGGAGGTACAACCCGAATTAAAGAGTATAAAACGCTAATATGAAGAAAGAGCTTTTATAAATAAGTTCATATTACGCTACGAAATACTATTGACTACTCTTGATATTCTATATGATTAACTCGTTTCATTTGACTTTTTCGAAGGAAATGGCACCGAATACTCGACACACCTTGAATATGAGCGAAGAGGAATTTCGTGACTTTCTTGCTTCAAACATAGCCGCAGTACAGGCTACGCTACATACCAACAATAACCTTAGATCTAGCAGTACAGGAAATCGTGTAGGATGCACCTACAAAGAATTCACTGCCTGCAAACCTTTGAAATTTGATGGAACCGAAGGACCGATCGGATTGAAACGGTGGACCGAGAAAGTCGAATCGGGGTTTACCATAAGTAAGTGTACTGAAGAGGACAAAGTGAAGTACGCTACGCATACCTTCACAGGTTCTGCATTAACATGGTGGAATACCTATCTAGAGCAAGTGGGACAAGATGATGCTTACGCACTACCGTGGTCAGCATTCAAGCACTTGATGAACGAGAAGTACCGTCCCAGAACCGAGGTCAATAAGCTCAAGACAGAACTTAGAGGGTTACGAACCCAAGGATTTGATATTACCACGTACGAAAGACGATTCACAGAATTATGCCTATTGTGTCCGGGAGCGTTCGAAGATGAGGAAGAGAAGATCGACGCGTTTGTGAAAGGATTACCGGAAAGAATCCAAGAAGATATAAGTTCACATGAGCCCGCCTCCATGTAACGACCCGGATTTTTCCGATCATTTTATACCTATGAGATTAATATTTACATAAATTAAACCTTACCAACATGATAAGCAATCCAAATTGTTGAGACTTGTGTTTTTGAAAAGAGTTTTACACAACGTTTGACCGTCCAATTTGACCGATGATATCACGAACTATATAACATACGATAATTATACGTTTGTGTATATATATGTATTTATATATATTTAACATGATTTAAGGATAGTTTAATATCTCATTGTGTACTAATGACAATGAGTTATAAGTATATTTTGAAACTACTAACTTAAGTTTTCAAAACGATAACTATACGTAACGTTCTTTGACTTAAAACTTATAATGTTTATACATGTATCGTATAGATATGTATTTAATCACTTTTAAAGGGCTTTTATACATAAAATAATATAAGTATATTTACAAAAGATAGCTATATTTGAATCCTCATTCCGTTTCCTCAAGATTTCTATACGTATATCTTGGGTATATGTACCCGTATCATACCCATCTTCTATATGTATTTACTATTGGTATATACACATCGAATCAACATCCTAATCAACATTATTACTGCCCTAGATATGAGGTAACTAGGATTTGTCAAGTAGCATGAATTATTAGTAAGAAAACAAAATTATGAATCCTTTTCTTTCTTTATAAACTAAAAACGTTTTTATGAATGAACACCATTTCTTCACTCCATTTTCTCATACCTACACCCTCATTTCTCTCCCAAAATACTCCTAACTTCATACTTGATCATCTCCAAGCATTTTCCCCATCATTTAGCTTCAATTACAAGCCTTAAACACCATAAGAAAACTCTTTCAAGAACATATCAAAATAACCACCCATTTGAAGAAGTATACTTCCAACCTTTTGATCTAACTCCACCACTATTTGATTCCAAGATTTTTTCTTATCTCTTACAGTAACTTTGTCCAAGTAACTTGAGGTAGTAACCTTGTTCATAATTTTATTCGATTCATATTTATATAGCTATCTTATTTTATGTTGTAAAATTTTAACAACAAGAACATAGTTTGAATGATTTCAAACTTGTTTGCAAACTAAATAGATCCTTCTAACTTAACTTTTAAAACACTTCAAGACCTATAATATATCATAATGATATGCTAACTTAACAAGATATAACTTGGTTTTACAAAAAACATCTTAAAAACTGAATCTACATCGTCGGAGTGCAACCGGGGGCTGTTTTGGGTTGGATAATTAAAAACCATCTTGAACTTTGAATTGGAAGTTCATGTTCTGGAAAAATGATATTTCTTATGAATATGTTAACACATAAAAATTTCATGGTTTAACTCAAAGTGTAAATATTTTTAGAAAAATGATCATTAAATGTTGTTTTTATGATGGAAAATGATCACTTTCATAAGTTTCATCAAAGTTTGACCTATAACCTGTGATTTCGAATACAAACTAAGGTATTTTTAGTTCATATTCTTAAAATTTGACTCGATCCAAGGAAGTGGCAAGTTGAACCAACAAAAACGGAGTTGTAATGAAGAAACTACGACTAAAACAAGATTGGGTATCCGAAGCTAGTTTAGCTACGAAAATATTTGGAGAAAAATTAAATTAATCATATCTTTTCTAATTAATATGATATTTTATATATAATTACTTATGATTTGATTTTATATATTTCAGGACCATCCGTAAACAACACGAGAAGAATAATCATAAGACCTCATGATTGTACGCAACACGTCATTAGACAACACGGTACTTTATGTACGCAACACGTCATTTGACAACATGGTACCATGGGTCGAGATTAATTCTGATCAATACGAATACGATGGGGTCTTTATTTATTTTATTTAAGCAACTAATTGTGGACCACTAACATCAGACTGCTAACTACGGACTAAGAAAATATTAAAAGTATATATATATATATTAAAAGTATATATATATATATATATATATAACGATTACTTAAAAAAGAAAATATGTTGATATATTATATATGGTTAGGTTCGTGATATCTATCGGAGACCAAGTCGAATTAAATACCTTCAAGGAAAAAGTGAGTTTCATTTGCTCCCTTTTATATATATTTTTGGGACTGAGAATACATGCGCTGTTTTTATAAATGTTTTACGAAATAGGCACAAGTACTAAAACTAATTCTACGTGGGTTTAAACCAGAAATATACCCTTAGCTTGGTAACATTAAACTACTTGTCTATGTACGGTAGGCGCGAATCCTAAAGATAGATCTATTGGGCCTGACAAACCCCATCCTGACTATGGGATGCTTTAGTACTTCGAGGTTATTTTAAACACACCTGATCTGGTGTACTTCAGAGGGTAAAACATGAGCGTTAAGGCTTGTTACCGGGTGCCTACAACTTATAGAATACTTTTATACACTTGCGAGTGTACATATATTTATAAACGGAAATCTTGTGGTCTATTAATATATTGAAATGATTGTTATGATAAACCTATGAACTCACCAACCTTTTGGTTGACACTTTAAAGCATGTTTATTCTCAGGTATTAAAGAAATCTTCCGCTGTGCATTAGCTCATTTTAAGGATATTACTTGGAGTCATTCATAGCATATTTTGAAAGACGTTGCATTCGAGTCATTGAGTTCATCAAGATTATTATTAAGTCAATTATAGTTGGATTTATTATGAAATGGTGTGCATACCGTCAATTTTCGTTGTAAAGAAAGTTTGTCTTTTAAAAACGAATGCAATGTTTGTAAAATGTATCATATAGAGGTCAAATACCTCGCGATGTAATCAACTATTGTGAATCGTTTATAATGTATATGAACGGGTCCTTTCAGTTGGTATCAGAGCTGTGGTCTTAGCAAACCAGGTCTGCATTAGTGTGTCTAACTGATAGTCGTTAGGATGCATTAGTGAGTCTGGACTTCGACCGTGTCTGCATGTCAAAAGTTTTGCTTATCATTTCATGTCAAAAATTACCTACTTATCATTCTTAGGGAATCATTTGCTTATCATTCTTAGTCTAGACACATCTTACTGCATTGATTGCATGAATAGTGTATTGACAAAATTCATATATTAGCGTATCTGCTAATTCATATCTTAGCGTATCTATTACAGTAAACTTTGCCTGACATATTCCGTAAATTCCTCCGTAATCTACGAAATATTTTGTTCTATATATATAGATATTCTATGTAATTAGAATACCACCCGATAGCCGGAAAAATCATTTCATATCGAAAAATCTTTTATTAAATCGTACAAAATAGAATTCGTCATTAGTTCAAGTCCCTCGGATTCCGAAATGGAATCCCACTCAAGCTCCGAAAGCAGTGTGACTGGAATGGATCAACCAATCAGCCATCATCTATTCTGGATGAATTGGGGATGGGTTCGTAGGCTCCTTAATCATTGGAGACAAGAAGAAGGCGATCCTTTCCATCCACCACATTGCCCTCTTGGCGAAGAACCTGAAGCACTTACCGGCGAACCTATCCGAAACACCATTTTCTCTCTCATTTCCAGAGTATCTCGTCACGATTATATACTACACCAAATTCTAGATCTTATTTATCCGCTCGTACGAACCGACAATCACCCCGGTGTAATAGAAGAAGTCAACGAGCTTCGCGCTCGGGTAGTGGCTTTGGAGAATATGTTGCAGAGGTTACAAACACCAGCAGCAGCACCCGCAGCATAACCAGTACCACCATCATTAACGCCAATAGTACCCTTACCACCCCCAACCACAACTGCGTCATAAACCTCAACTTTACAATCTGTCCCACGAGCACCAATGTCATACGCTCTGTAGATACCAAAGAATACCAACAACAACAAACGATGAAGTATTGATTCATAATTTCATTGAAGAAACATTATGCGACGATTATGTAGTCTCTAAAGTCTTAGAAATTATCTACTCTAGCCCTAACCATAAATCAGATGAGTGAACCAAAATTATAGGAGGAAGAGTAGAAACCCTGACAAGAATGTTGCGTGATTTACTTGTTTTACCAACAGCATCAGCAGTACCATTAGCATCACCAGCATAGTCACTGCCGTCAGCATTGTCAGAATTAGCAGCACCTATAACATCACAAGCTCCGTCAGTTCAAGAATCACCGTGGACATCATTACTAATCAACAACGTGTATAATGAAGTATTGATCTCAGTAGTGAAATACTCTGTGAAGATTATGTAATCTCTAATGTTAGAGATTATTCATTTCTAACTCCAGCCTAAGATCAAATGAACTTAATTTAGTATTAATTCATCAAATCTGTATTACATCTGAAGAAAATATACACATGTATATTTTCATAAAGACTGTAATAAATTTCTTTTGTACAAAATATTAATTGTGAAATTTTTTTTAACGGGTAGGTAATACTCAAGAGATATATAAAATTCACAATTAATATGTTACATTTTTCGAATCTGATTCAGCAATCATCAACTATACTCACTATTGTCATAACAATATACATTCTTTTATAGAAATAAAAATAACCATACTCATTCAAATTCAATTACATATTCTGATTTTGAAATCGCAAAATTTAATTCGAGATATAGCCAAAAATCATCACTCTTAAATCCTTACATCTTGCAAAGCTATACTTTGACTTCAAAACTGTGTTAGAACGTCATAGGTATATTAACGATTACAATCTGTGTCCAAACCCTTCGAAATTCCTGAAGACGCTTCAAATAATGAACAATCGAGATGATGATCCAACCATATGTTACCCACAATATACACCTGAAAAACTCTCGAAACTAAAGTCAGAGTTTAACACGTATCCGTGTCAGACTCTTTGGAATTTATTAGCAATAATGACCTTTCAATTCCTTACCAAAGGAGACAGTTGTGTCACAGCTCCACAAGTTAACTTCGACTTTTCAATTAAAATGGTCTTATTATAATCTCGATATATACGATGCCCTTTCGCCATCATTACCGGAGAACCGTTTATGTCCCACCACATTAGCAATAAACTTACCAACAATTTCACTGATCTTTGATTTTCAGAAAAATCGATATATTCATTAGAACCCTATCATATACTCATCCGCACTTTGTAACAAGAATTGCCATACCAATTATTGAGAATCAGTAATCAGTATTTTGAAATCTTGCAGCATGTCTACATCAACAGTTATATATACATATAACGTCTACCTCCAAGACTTACATACTTCGAATGTGAAGTTTCTGAAAAACGCCTAAACTGCGAACTAGTTCTCGAAATTTTAAAAAATGCTGATGAAGCAGCAGAAACTGTCAACGATCTTAACAGTAAAAAGTTTGATGATAAAAAAAAATAGTGTATTGGCAAAACTTAAAAAAAGAGAAGGTTTGGAACTGGAAAATGGATTGAGCAAAGTATGAAGGAGGCTGTGGACAAATCACAAAGACTAAACCTGCCTTCAAAGAATCCAAATGATTCAGTATCGTCATTATCAAATACCTTGCTCCTGACTCTAAACCCTCGTGGATAATATTCTTCATCATCCTCTTATCTTAAATATTCTAAGATTTCATCATATCTTTCATTATAAATATCCTCCATATTTGTGAAGATATTTTCATAACTATTCTTAACTGAAATCTTTTATCTCTTCGCGATATCAGTGATACATTATAAAGGAAACTGTATTAGTTTCTAAATTCTGAAAAATTCGAATTTAAATTATGAATGTTTTTGAAGTAGTGTTGGGAACTGAAGCATGAGTTAGTATAATATAATGACACTTGATCTGAAATGTCCCGTTCTTATTGATTAAAAACGTTCCATATTAATTGATTTCGTTGCGAGGTTTTGACCTCTATATGAGACGTTTTTCAAAGACTGCATTCATTTTTAAAACAAACCATAACCTTTATTTCCTAAATAAAGGTTTAAAAAGCTTTACGTAGATTATCAAATAATGATAATCTAAAATATCCTGTTTACACACGACCATTACATAATGGTTTACAATACAAATATGTTACATCGAAATCAGTTTCTTGAATGCAGTTTTTACACAATATCATACAAACATGGACTCCAAATCTTGTCCTTATTTTAGTATGCAACAGCGGAAGCTCTTAATATTCACCTGAGAATAAACATGCTTTAAACGTCAACAAAAATGTTGGTGAGTTATAGGTTTAACCTATATATATCAAATCGTAACAATAGACCACAAGATTTCATATTTCAATACATATCCCATAGATAGAGATAAAAATCATTCATATGGTGAACACCTGGTAACCGACAATAACAAGATGCATATATAAGAATATCCCCATCATTCCGGGACACCCTTCGGATATGATATAAATTTCGAAGTACTAAAGCATCCGGTACTTTGGATGGGGTTTGTTAGGCCCAATAGATCTATCTTTAGGATTCGCGTCAATTAGGGTGTCTGTTCCCTAATTCTTAGATTACCAGACTTAATAAAAAGGGGCATATTCGATTTCGATAATTCAACCATAGAATGTAGTTTCACGTACTTGTGTCTATTTTTTAAATCATTTATAAAAATTGCGCATGTATTCTCAGCCCAAAAATATAAAGGGTAAAAAGGCAAATGAAACTCACTTTCACAGATTTTTACTTCGTCGGGAAGTAAGACTTGGCCACTGGTTGATTCACGAACCTATAACAATATATACATATATATCAAAGTATGTTCAAAATATATTTACAACACTTTTAATATATTTTGATGTTTTAAGTTTATTAAGTCAGCTGTCCTCGTTAGTAACCTACAACTAGTTGTCCACAGTTAGATGTACAGAAATAAATCTATAAATATTATCTTGAATCAATCCACGACCCAGTGTATACGTATCTCAGTATTGATCACAACTCAAACTATATATATTTTGGAATCAACCTCAACCCTGTATAGCTAACTCCAACATTCACATATAGAGTGTCTATGGTTGTTCCGAAATATATATAGATGTGTCGACATGATAGGTCGAAACATTGTATACGTGTCTATGGTATCTCAAGATTACATAATATACAATACCAGTTGATTAAGTTATGGTTGGAATAGATTTGTTACCAATTTTCACGTAGCTAAAATGAGAAAAATTATCCAATCTTGTTTTACCCATAACTTCTTCATTTTAAATCCGTTTTGAGTGAATCAAATTGCTATGGTTTCATATTGAACATTATTTTATGAATCTAAACAGAAAAAGTATAGGTTTATAGTCGGAAAAATAAGTTACAAGTCGTTTTTGTAAAGGTAGTCATTTCAGTCGAAAGAACGACGTCTAGATGACCATTTTAGAAAACATACTTCCACTTTGAGTTTAACCATAATTTTTGGATATAGTTTCATGTTCATAATAACAATCATTTTCTCAGAATAACAACTTTTAAATCAAAGTTTATCATAGTTTTTAATTAACTAACCCAAAACAGCCCGCGGTGTTACTACGACGGCGTAAATCCGATTTTACGATGTTTTTCGTGTTTCCAGGTTTTAAATCATTAAGTTAGCATATCATATAGATATAGAACATGTGTTTAGTTGATTTTAAAAGTCAAGTTAGAAGGATTAACTTTTGTTTGCGAACAAGTTTAGAATTAACTAAACTATGTTCTAGTGATTACAAGTTTAAACCTTCGAATAAGATAGCTTTATATGTATGAATCGAATGATGTTATGAACATCATTACTACCTTAAGTTCCTTGGATAAACCTACTGGAAAAGAGAAAAATGGATCTAGCTTCAATGGATCCTTGGATGGCTCGAAGTTCTTGAAGCAGAATCATGACACGAAAACAAGTTCAAGTAAGATCATCACTTGAAATAAGATTGTTATAGTTATAGAAATTGAACCAAAGTTTGAATATGATTATTACCTTGTATTAGAATGATAACCTACTGTAAGAAACAAAGATTTCTTGAGGTTGGATGATCACCTTACAAGATTGGAAGTGAGCTAGCAAACTTGAAAGTATTCTTGATTTTATGAAACTAGAACTTTTGGAATTTATGAAGAACACTTAGAACTTGAAGATAGAATTTGAGAGAGATCAATTATATGAAGAAAATTGAAGAATGAAAGTGTTTGTAGGTGTTTTTGGTCGTTGGTGTATGGATTAGATATAAAGGATATGTAATTTTGTTTTCATGTAAATAAGTCATGAATGATTACTCATATTTTTGTAATTTTATGAGATATTTCATGCTAGTTGCCAAATGATGGTTCCCACATGTGTTAGGTGACTCACATGGGCTGCTAAGAGCTGATCATTGGAGTGTATATACCAATAGTACATACATCTAAAAGCTGTGTATTGTACGAGTACGAATACGGGTGCATACGAGTAGAATTGTTGATGAAACTG
Organism: Rutidosis leptorrhynchoides; assembly: GCF_046630445.1. Lineage (NCBI taxonomy): Eukaryota > Viridiplantae > Streptophyta > Magnoliopsida > Asterales > Asteraceae > Rutidosis > Rutidosis leptorrhynchoides. The sequence goes on from NC_092340.1 coordinate 211,627,250, forward strand.
AACGAGGATGTAATTGTAAGCATTTTTATTAAGTAGAAGTATTTTGATAAGTGTATTGAAGTCTTCCAAAAGTGTATAAATACATATTAAAACACTACATGTATATACATTTTAACTGAGTCGTTAAGTCATCGTTAGTCGTTACATGTAAGTGTTGTTTTGAAACCTTTAGGTTAACGATCTTGTTAAATGTTGTTAACCCAATGTTTATAATATCAAATGAGATTTTAAATTATTATATTATCATGATATTATCATGTATGAATATCTCTTAATATGATATATATACATTAAATGTCTTTACAACGATAATCGTTACATATATGTCTCGTTTAAAAATCATTAAGTTAGTAGTCTTGTTTTTACATATGTAGTTCATTGTTAATATACTTTATGATATGTTTTCTTATCATAGTATCATGTTAACTATATATATATATCCATATATATGTCATCATATAGTTTTTACAAGTTTTAACGTTCGTGAATCACCGATCAACTTGGGTGGTCAATTGTCTATATGAAACATATTTCAATTAATCAAGTCTTAACAAGTTTGATTGCTTAACATGTTGGAAACATTTAATCATGTAAATATCAATCTCAATTAATATATATAAACATGGAAAAGTTCGGGTCACTACAGTACCTACTCGTTAAATAAATTTCGTCCCGAAATTTTAAGCTGTTGAAGGTGTTGACGAATCTTCTGGAAATAGATGCGGGTATTTCTTCTTCATCTGATCTTCATGCTCCCAGGTGAACTCGGGTCCTCTACGAGCATTCCATCGAACCTTAACAATTGGTATCTTGTTTTGCTTAAGTCTTTTAACCTCACGATCCATTATTTCGACGGGTTCTTCGATGAATTGAAGTTTTTCGTTGATTTGGATTTCATCTAACAGAATAGTGAGATCTTCTTTAGCAAAACATTTCTTTAAATTCGAGACGTGGAAAGTGTTATGTACAGCCGCGAGTTGTTGAGGTAACTCTAGTCGGTAAGCTACTGGTCCGACACGATCAATAATCTTGAATGGTCCAATATACCTTGGATTTAATTTCCCTCGTTTACCAAATCGAATAACGCCTTTCCAAGGTGCAACTTTAAGCATGACCATCTCTCCAATTTCAAATTCTATATCTTTTCTTTTAATGTCAGCGTAGCTCTTGTGTCGACTTTGGGCGGTTTTCAACCGTTGTTGAATTTGGATGATCTTCTCGGTAGTTTCTTGTATAATCTCCGGACCCGTAATCTGTCTATCCCCCACTTCACTCCAACAAATCGGAGACCTGCACTTTCTACCATAAACTGCTTCAAACGGCGCCATCTCAATGCTTGAATGGTAGCTGTTGTTGTAGGAAAATTCTGCTAACGGTAGATGTCGATCCCAACTGTTTCCGAAATCAATAACACATGCTCGTAGCATGTCTTCAAGCGTTTGTATCGTCCTTTCGCTCTGCCCATCAGTTTGTGGATGATAGGCAATACTCATGTCTAGACGAGTTCCTAATGCTTGCTGTAATGTCTGCCAGAATCTTGAAATAAATCTGCCATCCCTATCAGAGATAATAGAGATTGGTATTCCATGTCTGGAGACGACTTCCTTCAAATACAGTCGTGCTAACTTCTCCATCTTGTCATCTTCTCTTATTGGTAGGAAGTGTGCTGATTTGGTGAGACGATCAACTATTACCCAAATAGTATCAAAACCACTTGCAGTCCTTGGCAATTTAGTGATGAAATCCATGGTAATGTTTTCCCATTTCCATTCCGGGATTTTGGGTTGTTGAAGTAGACCTGATGGTTTCTGATGCTCAGCTTTGACCTTAGAACACGTCAAACATTCTCCTACGTATTTAGCAACATCGGCTTTCATACCCGGCCACCAAAAATGTTTCTTGAGATCCTTGTACATCTTCCCCGTTCCAGGATGTATTGAGTATCTGGTTTTATGAGCTTCTCTAAGTACCATTTCTCTCATATCTCCAAATTTTGGTACCCAAATCCTTTCAGCCCTATACCGGGTTCCGTCTTCTCGAATATTAAGATGCTTCTCCGATCCTTTGGGTATTTCATCCTTTAAATTTCCCTCTTTTAAAACTCCTTGTTGCGCCTCCTTTATTTGAGTAGTAATGTTATTATGAATCATTATATTCATAGATTTTACTCGAATGGGTTCTCTGTCCTTCCTGTTCAAGGCATCGGCTACCACATTTGCCTTCCCCGGGTGGTAACGAATCTCAAAGTCGTAATCATTCAATAATTCAATCCACCTACGCTGCCTCATATTCAGTTGTTTCTGATTAAATATGTGTTGAAGACTTTTGTGGTCGGTATATATAATACTTTTGACCCCATATAAGTAGTGCCTCCAAGTCTTTAATGCAAAAACAACTGTAGTGACCCGAACTTTTCCATGTTTATATATATTAATTGAGATTGATATTTACATGATTAAATGTTTCCAACATGTTAAGCAATCAAACTTGTTAAGACTTGATTAATTGAAATATGTTTCATATAGACAATTGACCACCCAAGTTGACCGGTGATTCACGAACGTTAAAACTTGTAAAAAAACTATATGATGACATATATATGGTTATATATATAGTTAACATGATATTATGATAAGTAAACATATCATTAATTATATTAACAATGAACTACATATGTAAAAACAAGACTACTAACTTAATGATTTTGAAACGAGACATATATGTAACGTTTATCGTTGTAACGACATTTAACTGTATATACATCATACTGAGATATATTATATATCATAATATCATGATAATATAACAATTTAATATCTCATTTGTTATAATAAACAATGGGTTAACAACATTCAACAAGATCGTTAACCTAAAGGTTTCAAAACAACACTTACATGTAACGACTAACGATGACTTAACGACTCAGTTAAAATGTATATACATGTAGTGTTTTAATATGTATTTATACACTTTTGAAAGACTTCAATACACTTATCAAAATACTTCTACTTAACAAAAATGCTTACAATTACATTCTCGTTCAGTTTCATCAACAATTCTACTCGTATGCACCCGTATTCGTACTCGTACAATACACAGCTTTTAGATGTATGTACTATTGGTATATACACTCCAATGATCAGCTCTTAGCAGCCCATGTGAGTCACCTAACACATGTGGGAACCATCATTTGGCAACTAGCATGAAATATCTCATAAGATTACAAAAATATGAGTAATCATTCATGACTTATTTACATGAAAACAAAATTACATATCCTTTATATCTAATCCATATACCAACGACCAAAAACACCTACAAACACTTTCATTCTTCAATTTTCTTCATCTAATTGAACTCTCTCAAGTTCTATCTTCAAGTTCTAAGTGTTCTTCATAAATTCCAAAAGTTCTAGTTTCATAAAATCAAGAATACTTTCAAGTTTGCTAGCTCACTTCCAATCTTGTAAGGTGATCATCCAACCTCAAGAAATCTTTGTTTCTTACAGTAGGTTATCATTCTAATACAAGGTAATAATCATATTCAAACTTTGGTTCAATTTCTATAACTATAACAATCTTATTTCAAGTGATGATCTTACTTGAACTTGTTTTCGTGTCATGATTTTGCTTCAAGAACTTTGAGCCATCCAAGGATCCATTGAAGCTAGATCCATTTTTCTCTTTTCCAGTAGGTTCATCCAAGGAACTTAAGGTAGTAATGATGTTCATAACATCATTCGATTCATACATATAAAGCTATCTTATTCGAAGGTTTAAACTTGTAATCACTAGAACATAGTTTAGTTAATTCTAAACTTGTTCGCAAACAAAAGTTAATCCTTCTAACTTGACTTTTAAAATCAACTAAACACATGTTCTATATCTATATGATATGCTAACTTAATGATTTAAAACCTGGAAACACGAAAAACACCGTAAAACCGGATTTACGCCGTCGTAGTAACACCGCGGGCTGTTTTGGGTTAGTTAATTAAAAACTATGATAAACTTTGATTTAAAAGTTGTTATTCTGAGAAAATGATTTTTATTATGAACATGAAACTATATCCAAAAATTATGGTTAAACTCAAAGTGGAAGTATGTTTTCTAAAATGGTCATCTAGACGTCGTTCTTTCGACTGAAATGACTACCTTTACAAAAACGACTTGTAACTTATTTTTCCGACTAGAAACCTATACTTTTTTTGTTTAGATTCATAAAATAGAGTTCAATATGAAACCATAGCAATTTGATTCACTCAAAACGGATTTAAAATGAAGAAGTTATGGGTAAAACAAGATTGGATAATTTTTCTCATTTTAGCTACGTGAAAATTGGTAACAAATCTATTCCAACCATAACTTAATCAACTTGTATTATATATTATGTAATCTTGAGATACCATAGACACGTATACAATGTTTCGACCTATCATGTCGACACATCTATATATATTTCGGAACAACCATAGACACTCTATATGTGAATGTTGGAGTTAGCTATACAGGGTTGAGGTTGATTCCAAAATATATATAGTTTGAGTTGTGATCAATACTGAGATACGTATACACTGGGTCGTGGATTGATTCAAGATAATATTTATCGATTTATTTCTGTACATCTAACTGTGGACAACTAGTTGTAGGTTACTAACGAGGACAGCTGACTTAATAAACTTAAAACATCAAAATATATTAAAAGTGTTGTAAATATATTTTGAACATACTTTGATATATATGTATATATTGTTATAGGTTCGTGAATCAACCAGTGGCCAAGTCTTACTTCCCGACGAAGTAAAAATCTGTGAAAGTGAGTTATAGTCCCACTTTTAAAATCTAATATTTTTGGGATGAGAATACATGCAGGTTTTATAAATGATTTACAAAATAGACACAAGTACGTGAAACTACATTCTATGGTTGAATTATCGAAATCGAATATGCCCCTTTTTATTAAGTCTGGTAATCTAAGAATTAGGGAACAGACACCCTAATTGACGCGAATCCTAAAGATAGATCTATTGGGCCTAACAAACCCCATCCAAAGTACCGGATGCTTTAGTACTTCGAAATTTATATCATATCCGAAGGGTGTCCCGGAATGATGGGGATATTCTTATATATGCATCTTGTTATTGTCGGTTACCAGGTGTTCACCATATGAATGATTTTTATCTCTATGTATGGGATGTGTATTGAAATATGAAATCTTGTGGTCTATTGTTACGATTTGATATATATAGGTTAAACCTATAACTCACCAACATTTTTGTTGACGTTTTAAGCATGTTTATTCTCAGGCGATTATTAAGAGCTTCCGCTGTCGCATACTTAAATAAGGACAAGATTTGGAGTCCATGCTTGTATGATATTGTGTAAAAACTGCATTCAAGAAACTTATTTTGTTGTAACATATTTGTATTGTAAACCATTATGTAATGGTCGTGTGTAAACAGGATATATTAGATTATCATTATTTGATAATCTACGTAAAGCTTTTTAAACCTTTATTGATGAAATAAAGGTTATGGTTTGTTTAAAAATGAATGCAGTCTTTGAAAAACGTCTCATATAGAGGTCAAAACCTCGCAACGAAATCAATTAATATGGAACGTTTTTAATCAATAAGAACGGGACATTTCAGTTGGTATCCGAGCGTTGGTCTTAGAGAACCAGAAAATTTGCATTAGTGTGTCTTATCGAGTTTGTTAGGATGCATTAGTGAGTCTGGACTTCGACCGTGTTTTCTTTAAAAATGATTGCTTAACATTTTTGTTGGAAACTATATATTTTTAACATATGAATATTATGTGATATATTAATCTCTTAACGTGTTTGATATTATGTGATAGATGTCTACCTCTAGAACAAGTCCCATTGACTCACCTAATAATAATGAAGAGTCAAATGTAAATTGGAATGATTTGTGGACTGATTCACAAGTTCCCGAAGAGGAACCGGAAGAAGAGTCGGAACCGGAAGAAGAATCGGAACCGGAAGAAGAATCGGAACCGGAAGAAGAATCGGAACCGGATGAAGAAATAGAACCGGTGGGGGAAATCATAAAACGGTTAAGTAAAAGAAAATCCTCAACCAACCGACCAAAGTTAATTATGGTCAATGGTGTTTCCGCCAAGGAAGCAAAATATTGGGAGGATTACCAATTCTTCGATGAATCGGATTCCGACGAGAATTCCGATGATGTTATAGAAATTACCCCAACTGAATTTAAAAAGGCAAAAGAAAATAATAAGGGAAAGGGCATAAAAATAGAGAAATCTAATTCCAACCCCGATGAACTTTATATGTATCGTCAACCCCCGAAGTCCTTAAGTTGTAACAATGACCCGGGAACCTCTAAACCACCAGGTTTTTCTAAACCAATGTGGACAACGACGGCTCGTATTAGGGGAACATCATATATCCCTAGAAACTTGGCAAAACGAACCAAAACCGAAGAAGAAGAAACGAGCGAGTCGGAATAAGATAGTTGTATTCGTGTGGTGTAATATATGTAATATAGTGTTCTTATGCTTTATGATATATGTAAAAATTGCTTGTATTAATAAGTATTTTTTATGAATCTAACTCTTGTCTATTTTACAGTTTAAAAACACAAAATGGATAGACAACCCAATATTTTAAGAGACCTACCCGGAGACATGATTGATGAAATCTTGTCTAGAGTCGGCCAGAATTCTTCGGCACAACTATTTAAGGCGAGATCAGTTTGTAAGACATTCGAAGAACGTTCCAAGAATGTCTTGGTTTATAAGAGACTTTCGTTTGAAAGATGGGGGATATCACATTGGGAAACCCATAAGTTACGATGTGTTTACTTTGACGCATATATTGCGGGGAACCCAAATGCTATTTTACGCAACGGGTTAAGAAATTATTTTGACTCAATATATCCGAATATTGGACTTCGTGATTTAGAAAAAGCGGCTAACATGCAACATAAAGAAGCATGTTATGCTTACGGATTAGTAATGTTCGCTTCTCACCAAAGTGAGAACAAGAACATCGGGCTACAACTATTAAACAAAACGTTTCCACAAGTGACGGAGTCGGTAATTGGGGTAAGAAATGAGGTTTTTAGATTATTACGGGACTGTTGGACATTACGTAACCCTCGTCCCTTTGATGACGTTACAACACACTGTCTTATCAACGGCCATAACGGTTATGTTGCACAAGACCAAGGATGGGAAGTAGTCCTAGTAAAACCAGAATGCATGACTTGTTTCTGGACGTATGAATTACGTGTCTTTATTGCCTTTGCTGAACGACTTGTGTACTAGCTAGAATTGTCTTCACAACTATCTTGTATCAAAGTTATTGTGTGCTATATTTCATGCTTTATGTAAAATAAGCGGTATTGTAAGTTTGTAAAATATTGTATAAAAGTTTGAACGCGAAATATTATTATAATCAGTTTTTCATATAGAATTGTAGTAGTTGAATTGTATATTAGCTACTAAGTATGAACTTAACGGGTAGGTACTACCCGAATTTAAACTTATAAAACGCTAATATGAAGAAAAAGCTTTTATAAATGAGTTCATATTATGCTACAAAATACTATTAACTACTCTTAATATTCTGTATGATTAACTTGTTCCATTTAACTATTTTGAAGGAAATGGCACCGACTACTCGACACACCGTGAATATGAATGAAGAGGAATTCCGTACTTTTCTAGCTTCAAACATAGCCGCAGTACAGGCTGCGCTACATACCAACAATAACCTTGGATCTAGCAGTACAGGAAATCGTGTAGGATGCACCTACAAAGAATTCACTGCCTGCAAACCTTTGGAATTTGATGGAACCGAAGGACCGATCGGATTGAAACGGTGGACCGAGAAGGTCGAATCGGTGTTTGCCATAAGTAAGTGTACTGAAGAGGACAAAGTAAAGTACGCTACGCATACCTTCACAGGTTCTGCGTTAACATGGTGGAATACCTATCTAGAGCAAGTGGGACAAGATGATGCGTACGCACTACCGTGGTCAGCATTCAAGCACTTGATGAACGAGAAGTACCGTCCCAGAACCGAGGTCAATAAGCTCAAGACAGAACTTAGAGGGTTACGAACCCAAGGATTTGATATTACCACGTACGAAAGACGATTCACAGAATTGTGCCTATTGTGTCCGGGAGCATTCGAAGATGAGGAAGAGAAGATCGACGCGTTTGTGAAAGGATTACCGGAAAGAATCCAAGAAGATATAAGTTCACACGAGCCCGCCTCCATACAACAGGCATGTAGAATGGCTCACAAACTAGTGAACCAGATTGAAGAAAGAATTAAAGAACAGACTGCTGAAGAGGCCAATGTGAAGCAAGTCAAAAGAAAGTGGGAGGAAAACGGTGATAAGAATCACCAATACAACAACAACAGCAATTACAACAATAATCGCAACAATTATCCCAACAATCGCAACATCAATCGCAACTACAACAAACGGCCCAACAACAACAACAACAACAACAACAGCAACTACAACAATCATCCCAACAACAATAATAACCGCAACAACAACAACAATCAGAAGCAGCTATGCCAAAGGTGTGAAAAGAATCACTCGGGGTTCTGCACCAAATTTTGCAACAAGTGTAAAAGAAATGGTCATAGCGCGGCGAAGTGTGAGGTCTACGGACCAGGGGTTAATAGAACGAAAGGAACAAATGGTGTCGGAACGAGTAATGGCGGAGCAAGTAGTGTCGGAGCAAGTTATGCCAATGTAGTTTGTTATAAATGTGGAAAACCAGGCCACATTATTAGAAATTGCCCGAACCAGGAGAACACGAATGGACAAGGCCGTGGAAGAGTTTTCAATATTAATGCGGTAGAGGCACAGGAAGACCCGGAGCTTGTTACGGGTACGTTTCTTATTGACAATAAATCTGCTTACGTTTTATTTGATTCGGGTGCGGATAGAAGCTATATGAGTAGAGATTTTTGTGCTAAATTAAGTTGTCCATTGACGCCTTTGGATAGTAAATTTTTACTCGAATTAGCAAATGGTAAATTAATTTCAGCAGATAATATATGTCGAAATCGAGAAATTAAACTGGTTAGCGAAACATTTAAGATTGATTTGATACCAGTAGAGTTAGGGAGTTTTGATGTGATAATCGGTATGGACTGGTTGAAAGAAGTGAAAGCAGAGATCGTTTGTTACAAAAATGCAATTCGCATTATACGAGAAAAAGGAAAACCCTTAATGGTGTACGGAGAAAAGGGCAACACGAAGCTACATCTTATTAGTAATTTGAAGGCACAAAAACTAATAAGAAAAGGTTGCTATGCTGTTCTAGCACACGTCGAGAAAGTACAAACTGAAGAAAAGAGCATCAATGATGTTCCCATTGCAAAAGAATTTCTCGATGTATTTTCGAAAGAATTACCGGGATTACCCCCACATCGATCCGTTGAATTTCAAATAGATCTTGTACCAGGAGCTGCACCAATAGCTCGTGCTCCTTACAGACTCGCACCCAGCGAGATGAAAGAACTGCAAAGCCAATTACAAGAACTTTTAGAGCGTGGTTTCATTCGACCAAGCACATCACCGTGGGGAGCTCCGGTTTTGTTTGTCAAGAAGAAAGATGGTACATTCAGGTTGTGTATCGACTACCGAGAGTTGAACAAACTTACCATCAAGAACCGCTACCCACTACCGAGAATCGACGACTTATTTGATCAACTACAAGGCTCGTCTGTTTATTCAAAGATTGACTTACGTTCCGGGTATCATCAAATGCGGGTGAAAGAAGATGATATTCCAAAGACTGCTTTCAGAACACGTTACGGTCATTACGAGTTTATGGTCATGCCATTTGGTTTAACTAATGCACCAGCTGTGTTCATGGACCTTATGAACCGAGTGTGTGGACCATACCTTGACAAGTTTGTCATTGTTTTCATTGATGACATACTTATTTACTCAAAGAATGACCAAGAACACGGTGAACATTTGAGAAAGGTGTTAGAAGTATTGAGGAAGGAAGAATTGTACGCTAAGTTTTCAAAGTGTGCATTTTGGTTGGAAGAAGTTCAATTCCTCGGTCACATAGTGAACAAAGAAGGTATTAAGGTGGATCCGGCAAAGATAGAAACTGTTGAAAAGTGGGAAACCCCGAAAACTCCGAAACACATACGCCAGTTTTTAGGACTAGCTGGTTACTACAGAAGGTTCATCCAAGACTTTTCCAGAATAGCAAAACCCTTGACTGCATTAACGCATAAAGGGAAGAAATTTGAATGGAATGATGAACAAGAGAAAGCGTTTCAGTTATTGAAGAAAAAGCTAACTACGGCACCTATATTGTCATTGCCTGAAGGGAATGATGATTTTGTGATTTATTGTGACGCATCAAAGCAAGGTCTCGGTTGTGTATTAATGCAACGAACGAAGGTGATTGCTTATGCGTCTAGACAATTGAAGATTCACGAACAAAATTATACGACGCATGATTTGGAATTAGGCGCGGTTGTTTTTGCATTAAAGACTTGGAGGCACTACTTATATGGGGTCAAAAGTATTATATATACCGACCACAAAAGTCTTCAACACATATTTAATCAGAAACAACTGAATATGAGGCAGCGTAGGTGGATTGAATTATTGAATGATTACGACTTTGAGATTCGTTACCACCCGGGGAAGGCAAATGTGGTAGCCGATGCCTTGAGCAGGAAGGACAGAGAACCCATTCGAGTAAAATCTATGAATATAATGATTCATAATAACATTACTACTCAAATAAAGGAGGCGCAACAAGGAGTTTTAAAAGAGGGAAATTTAAAGGATGAAATACCCAAAGGATCGGAGAAGCATCTTAATATTCGGGAAGACGGAACCCGGTATAGGGCTGAAAGGATTTGGGTACCAAAATTTGGAGATATGAGAGAAATGGTACTTAGAGAAGCTCATAAAACCAGATACTCAATACATCCTGGAACGGGGAAGATGTACAAGGATCTCAAGAAACATTTTTGGTGGCCGGGTATGAAAGCCGATGTTGCTAAATACGTAGGAGAATGTTTGACGTGTTCTAAGGTCAAAGCTGAGCATCAGAAACCATCAGGTCTACTTCAACAACCCGAAATCCCGGAATGGAAATGGGAAAACATTACCATGGATTTCATCACTAAATTGCCAAGGACTGCAAGTGGTTTTGATACTATTTGGGTAATAGTTGATCGTCTCACCAAATCAGCACACTTCCTGCCAATAAGAGAAGATGACAAGATGGAGAAGTTAGCACGACTGTATTTGAAGGAAGTCATCTCCAGACATGGAATACCAATCTCTATTATCTCTGATAGGGATGGCAGATTTATTTCAAGATTCTGGCAGACATTACAGCAAGCATTAGGAACTCGTCTAGACATGAGTACTGCCTATCATCCACAAACTGATGGGCAGAGCGAAAGGACGATACAAACGCTTGAAGACATGCTACGAGCATGTGTTATTGATTTCGGAAACAGTTGGGATCGACATCTACCGTTAGCAGAATTTTCCTACAACAACAGCTACCATTCAAGCATTGAGATGGCACCGTTTGAAGCACTTTATGGTAGAAAGTGCAGGTCTCCAATTTGTTGGAGTGAAGTGGGGGATAGACAGATTACGGGTCCGGAGATTATACAAGAAACTACCGAGAAGATCATCCAAATTCAACAACGGTTGAAAACCGCCCAAAGTCGACAAAAGAGCTACGCTGACATTAAAAGAAAAGATATAGAATTTGAAATTGGAGAGATGGTCATGCTTAAAGTTGCACCTTGGAAAGGCGTTGTTCGATTTGGTAAACGAGGGAAATTAAATCCAAGGTATATTGGACCATTCAAGATTATTGATCGTGTCGGACCAGTAGCTTACCGACTTGAGTTACCTCAACAACTCGCGGCTGTACATAACACTTTCCACGTCTCGAATTTAAAGAAATGTTTTGCTAAAGAAGATCTCACTATTCCATTAGATGAAATCCAAATCAACGAAAAACTTCAATTCATCGAAGAACCCGTCGAAATAATGGATCGTGAGGTTAAAAGACTTAAGCAAAACAAGATACCAATTGTTAAGGTTCGATGGAATGCTCGTAGAGGACCCGAGTTCACCTGGGAGCGTGAAGATCAGATGAAGAAGAAATACCCGCATCTATTTCCAGAAGATTCGTCAACACCTTCAACAGCTTAAAATTTCGGGACGAAATTTATTTAACGGGTAGGTACTGTAGTGACCCGAACTTTTCCATGTTTATATATATTAATTGAGATTGATATTTACATGATTAAATGTTTCCAACATGTTAAGCAATCAAACTTGTTAAGACTTGATTAATTGAAATATGTTTCATATAGACAATTGACCACCCAAGTTGACCGGTGATTCACGAACGTTAAAACTTGTAAAAAAACTATATGATGACATATATATGGTTATATATATAGTTAACATGATATTATGATAAGTAAACATATCATTAATTATATTAACAATGAACTACATATGTAAAAACAAGACTACTAACTTAATGATTTTGAAACGAGACATATATGTAACGTTTATCGTTGTAACGACATTTAACTGTATATACATCATACTGAGATATATTATATATCATAATATCATGATAATATAACAATTTAATATCTCATTTGTTATAATAAACAATGGGTTAACAACATTCAACAAGATCGTTAACCTAAAGGTTTCAAAACAACACTTACATGTAACGACTAACGAAGACTTAACGACTCAGTTAAAATGTATATACATGTAGTGTTTTAATATGTATTTATACACTTTTGAAAGACTTCAATACACTTATCAAAATACTTCTACTTAACAAAAATGCTTACAATTACATTCTCGTTCAGTTTCATCAACAATTCTACTCGTATGCACCCGTATTCGTACTCGTACAATACACAGCTTTTAGATGTATGTACTATTGGTATATACACTCCAATGATCAGCTCTTAGCAGCCCATGTGAGTCACCTAACACATGTGGGAACCATCATTTGGCAACTAGCATGAAATATCTCATAAGATTACAAAAATATGAGTAATCATTCATGACTTATTTACATGAAAACAAAATTACATATCCTTTATATCTAATCCATATACCAACGACCAAAAACACCTACAAACACTTTCATTCTTCAATTTTCTTCATCTAATTGAACTCTCTCAAGTTCTATCTTCAAGTTCTAAGTGTTCTTCATAAATTCCAAAAGTTCTAGTTTCATAAAATCAAGAATACTTTCAAGTTTGCTAGCTCACTTCCAATCTTGTAAGGTGATCATCCAACCTCAAGAAATCTTTGTTTCTTACAGTAGGTTATCATTCTAATACAAGGTAATAATCATATTCAAACTTTGGTTCAATTTCTATAACTATAACAATCTTATTTCAAGTGATGATCTTACTTGAACTTGTTTTCGTGTCATGATTTTGCTTCAAGAACTTTGAGCCATCCAAGGATCCATTGAAGCTAGATCCATTTTTCTCTTTTCCAGTAGGTTCATCCAAGGAACTTAAGGTAGTAATGATGTTCATAACATCATTCGATTCATACATATAAAGCTATCTTATTCGAAGGTTTAAACTTGTAATCACTAGAACATAGTTTAGTTAATTCTAAACTTGTTCGCAAACAAAAGTTAATCCTTCTAACTTGACTTTTAAAATCAACTAAACACATGTTCTATATCTATATGATATGCTAACTTAATGATTTAAAACCTGGAAACACGAAAAACACCGTAAAACCGGATTTACGCCGTCGTAGTAACACCGCGGGCTGTTTTGGGTTAGTTAATTAAAAACTATGATAAACTTTGATTTAAAAGTTGTTATTCTGAGAAAATGATTTTTATTATGAACATGAAACTATATCCAAAAATTATGGTTAAACTCAAAGTGGAAGTATGTTTTCTAAAATGGTCATCTAGACGTCGTTCTTTCGACTGAAATGACTACCTTTACAAAAACGACTTGTAACTTATTTTTCCGACTAGAAACCTATACTTTTTTTGTTTAGATTCATAAAATAGAGTTCAATATGAAACCATAGCAATTTGATTCACTCAAAACGGATTTAAAATGAAGAAGTTATGGGTAAAACAAGATTGGATAATTTTTCTCATTTTAGCTACGTGAAAATTGGTAACAAATCTATTCCAACCATAACTTAATCAACTTGTATTATATATTATGTAATCTTGAGATACCATAGACACGTATACAATGTTTCGACCTATCATGTCGACACATCTATATATATTTCGGAACAACCATAGACACTCTATATGTGAATGTTGGAGTTAGCTATACAGGGTTGAGGTTGATTCCAAAATATATATAGTTTGAGTTGTGATCAATACTGAGATACGTATACACTGGGTCGTGGATTGATTCAAGATAATATTTATCGATTTATTTCTGTACATCTAACTGTGGACAACTAGTTGTAGGTTACTAACGAGGACAGCTGACTTAATAAACTTAAAACATCAAAATATATTAAAAGTGTTGTAAATATATTTTGAACATACTTTGATATATATGTATATATTGTTATAGGTTCGTGAATCAACCAGTGGCCAAGTCTTACTTCCCGACGAAGTAAAAATCTGTGAAAGTGAGTTATAGTCCCACTTTTAAAATCTAATATTTTTGGGATGAGAATACATGCAGGTTTTATAAATGATTTACAAAATAGACACAAGTACGTGAAACTACATTCTATGGTTGAATTATCGAAATCGAATATGCCCCTTTTTATTAAGTCTGGTAATCTAAGAATTAGGGAACAGACACCCTAATTGACGCGAATCCTAAAGATAGATCTATTGGGCCTAACAAACCCCATCCAAAGTACCGGATGCTTTCGTACTTCGAAATTTATATCATATCCGAAGGGTGTCCCGGAATGATGGGGATATTCTTATATATGCATCTTGTTATTGTCGGTTACCAGGTGTTCACCATATGAATGATTTTTATCTCTATGTATGGGATGTGTATTGAAATATGAAATCTTGTGGTCTATTGTTACGATTTGATATATATAGGTTAAACCTATAACTCACCAACATTTTTGTTGACGTTTTAAGCATGTTTATTCTCAGGCGATTATTAAGAGCTTCCGCTGTCGCATACTTAAATAAGGACAAGATTTGGAGTCCATGCTTGTATGATATTGTGTAAAAACTGCATTCAAGAAACTTATTTTGTTGTAACATATTTGTATTGTAAACCATTATGTAATGGTCGTGTGTAAACAGGATATATTAGATTATCATTATTTGATAATCTACGTAAAGCTTTTTAAACCTTTATTGATGAAATAAAGGTTATGGTTTGTTTAAAAATGAATGCAGTCTTTGAAAAATGTCTCATATAGAGGTCAAAACCTCGCAACGAAATCAATTAATATGGAACGTTTTTAATCAATAAGAACGGGACATTTCAACAACCGCGCCTAATTCCAAATCATGCGTCGTATAATTTTGTTCGTGAATCTTTAATTGTCTAGACGCATAAGCAATCACCTTCGTTCGTTGCATTAATACACAACCGAGACCTTGCTTTGATGCATCACAATAAATCACAAAATCATCATTCCCTTCAGGCAATGACAATATAGGTGCCGTAGTTAGCTTTTTCTTCAATAACTGAAATGCTTTCTCTTGTTCATCATTCCATTCAAATTTCTTCCCTTTATGCGTTAATGCAGTTAAGGGTTTTGCTATTCTGGAAAAGTCTTGGATGAACCTTCTGTAGTAACCAGCTAGTCCTAAAAACTGGCGTATGTGTTTCGGAGTTTTCGGGGTTTCCCACTTTTCAACAGTTTCTATCTTTGTCGGATCCACCTTAATACCTTCTTTGTTCACTATGTGACCGAGGAATTGAACTTCTTCCAACCAAAATGCACACTTTGAAAACTTAGCGTACAATTCTTCCTTCCTCAATACTTCTAACACCTTTCTCAAATGTTCACCGTGTTCTTGGTCATTCTTTGAGTAAATAAGTATGTCATCAATGAAAACAATGACAAACTTGTCAAGGTATGGTCCACACACTCGGTTCATAAGGTCCATGAACACAGCTGGTGCATTAGTTAAACCAAACGGCATGACCATAAACTCGTAATGACCGTAACGTGTTCTGAAAGCAGTCTTTGGAATATCATCTTCTTTCACCCGCATTTGATGATACCCGGAACGTAAGTCAATCTTTGAATAAACAGACGAGCCTTGTAGTTGATCAAATAAGTCGTCGATTCTCGGTAGTGGGTAGCGGTTCTTGATGGTAAGTTTGTTCAACTCTCGGTAGTCGATACACAACCTGAATGTACCATCTTTCTTCTTGACAAACAAAACAGGAGCTCCCCACGGTGATGTGCTTGGTCGAATGAAACCACGCTCTAAAAGTTCTTGTAATTGGCTTTGCAGTTCTTTCATCTCGCTGGGTGCGAGTCTGTAAGGAGCACGAGCTATTGGTGCAGCTCCTGGTACAAGATCTATTTGAAATTCAACGGATCGATGTGGGGGTAATCCCGGTAATTCTTTCGGAAATACATCGGGAAATTCTTTTGCAATGGGAACATCATTGATGCTCTTTTCTTCAGTTTGTACTTTCTCGACGTGTGCTAGAACAGCATAGCAACTTTTTCTTATTAGTTTTTGTGCCTTCAAATTACTAATAAGATGTAGCTTCGTGTTGCCCTTTTCTCCGTACACCATTAAGGGTTTTCCTTTTTCTCGTATAATGCGAATTGCATTTTTGTAACAAACGATCTCCGCTTTCACTTCTTTCAACCAGTCCATACCGATTATCACATCAAAACTCCCTAACTCTACTGGTATCAAATCAATCTTAAATGTTTCGCTAACCAGTTTAATTTCTCGATTCCGACATATATTATCTGCTGAAATTAATTTACCATTTGCTAATTCGAGTAAAAATTTACTATCCAAAGGCGTCAATGGACAACTTAATTTAGCACAAAAATCTCTACTCATATAGCTTCTATCCGCACCCGAATCAAATAAAACGTAAGCAGATTTATTGTCAATAAGAAACGTACCCGTAACAAGCTCCGGGTCTTCCTGTGCCTCTACCGCATTAATATTGAAAACTCTTCCACGGCCTTGTCCATTCGTGTTCTCCTGGTTCGGGCAATTTCTAATAATGTGGCCTGGTTTTCCACATTTATAACAAACTACATTGGCATAACTTGCTCCGACACTACTTGCTCCGCCATTACTCGTTCCGACACCATTTGTTCCTTTCGTTCTATTAACCCCTGGTCCGTAGACCTCACACTTCGCCGCGCTATGACCATTTCTTTTACACTTGTTGCAAAATTTGGTGCAGAACCCCGAGTGATTCTTTTCACACCTTTGGCATAGCTGCTTCTGATTGTTGTTGTTGTTGCGGTTATTATTGTTGTTGGGATGATTGTTGTAGTTGCTGTTGTTGTTGTTGTTGTTGTTGTTGGGCCGTTCATTGTAGTTGCGATTGATGTTGCGATTGTTGGGATAATTGTTGCGATTATTGTTGTAATTGCTGTTGTTGTTGTATTGGTGATTCTTATCACCGTTTTCCTCCCACTTTCTTTTGACTTGCTTCACATTGGCCTCTTCAGCAGTCTGTTCTTTAATTCTTTCTTCAATCTGGTTCACTAGTTTGTGAGCCATTCTACATGCCTGTTGTATGGAGGCGGGCTCGTGTGAACTTATATCTTCTTGGATTCTTTCCGGTAATCCTTTCACAAACGCGTCGATCTTCTCTTCCTCATCTTCGAATGCTCCCGGACACAATAGGCACAATTCTGTGAATCGTCTTTCGTACGTGGTAATATCAAATCCTTGGGTTCGTAACCCTCTAAGTTCTGTCTTGAGCTTATTGACCTCGGTTCTGGGACGGTACTTCTCGTTCATCAAGTGCTTGAATGCTGACCACGGTAGTGCGTACGCATCATCTTGTCCCACTTGCTCTAGATAGGTATTCCACCATGTTAACGCAGAACCTGTGAAGGTATGCGTAGCGTACTTCACTTTGTCCTCTTCAGTACACTTACTTATGGCAAACACCGATTCAACCTTCTCGGTCCACCGTTTCAATCCGATCGGTCCTTCGGTTCCATCAAATTCCAAAGGTTTGCAGGCAGTGAATTCTTTGTAGGTGCATCCTACACGATTTCCTGTACTGCTAGATCCAAGGTTATTGTTGGTATGTAGCGCAGCCTGTACTGCAGCTATGTTTGAAGCTAGAAAAGTACGGAATTCCTCTTCATTCATATTCACGGTGTGTCGAGTAGTCGGTGCCATTTCCTTCAAAATAGTTAAATGGAACAAGTTAATCATACAGAATATTAAGAGTAGTTAATAGTATTTCGTAGCATAATATGAACTCATTTATAAAAGCTTTTTCTTCATATTAGCGTTTTATAAGTTTAAATTCGGGTAGTACCTACCCGTTAAGTTCATACTTAGTAGCTAATATACAATTCAACTACTACAATTCTATATGAAAAACTGATTATAATAATATTTCGCGTTCAAACTTTTATACAATATTTTACAAACTTACAAGTCCGCTTATTTTACATAAAGCATGAAATATAGCACACAATAACTTTGATACAAGATAGTTGTGAAGACAATTCTAGCTAGTACACAAGTCGTTCAGCAAAGGCAATAAAGACACGTAATTCATACGTCCAGAAACAAGTCATGCATTCTGGTTTTACTAGGACTACTTCCCATCCTTGGTCTTGTGCAACATAACCGTTATGGCCGTTGATAAGACAGCGTGTTGTAACGTCATCAAAGGGACGAGGGTTACGTAATGTCCAACAGTCCCGTAATAATCTAAAAACCTCATTTCTTACCCCAATTACCGACTCCGTCACTTGTGGAAACGTTTTGTTTAATAGTTGTAGCCCGATGTTCTTGTTCTCACTTTGGTGAGAAGCGAACATTACTAATCCGTAAGCATAACATGCTTCTTTATGTTGCATGTTAGCCGCTTTTTCTAAATCACGAAGTCCAATATTCGGATATATTGAGTCAAAATAATTTCTTAACCCGTTGCGTAAAATAGCATTTGGGTTCCCCGCAATATATGCGTCAAAGTAAACACATCGTAACTTATGGGTTTCCCAATGTGATATCCCCCATCTTTCAAACGAAAGTCTCTTATAAACCAAGACATTCTTGGAACGTTCTTCGAATGTCTTACAAACTGATCTCGCCTTAAATAGTTGTGCCGAGGAATTCTGGCCGACTCTAGACAAGATTTCATCAATCATGTCTCCGGGTAGGTCTCTTAAAATATTGGGTTGTCTATCCATTTTGTGTTTTTAAACTGTAAAATAGACAAGAGTTAGATTCATAAAAAAATACTTATTAATACAAGCAATTTTTACATATATCATAAAGCATAAGAACACTATATTACATATATTACACCACACGAATACAACTATCTTATTCCGACTCGCTCATTTCTTCTTCTTCGGTTTTGGTTCGTTTTGCCAAGTTTCTAGGGATATATGATGTTCCCCTAATACGAGCCGTCGTTGTCCACATTGGTTTAGAAAAACCTGGTGGTTTAGAGGTTCCCGGGTCATTGTTACAACTTAAGGACTTCGGGGGTTGACGATACATATAAAGTTCATCGGGGTTGGAATTAGATTTCTCTATTTTTATGCCCTTTCCCTTATTATTTTCTTTTGCCTTTTTAAATTCAGTTGGGGTAATTTCTATAACATCATCGGAATTCTCGTCGGAATCCGATTCATCGGAGAATTGGTAATCCTCCCAATATTTTGCTTCCTTGGCGGAAACACCATTGACCATAATTAACTTTGGTCGGTTGGTTGAGGATTTTCTTTTACTTAACCGTTTTATTATTTCCCCCACCGGTTCTATTTCTTCATCCGGTTCCGATTCTTCTTCCGGTTCCGATTCTTCTTCCGGATCCGACTCTTCTTCCGGTTCCTCTTCGGGAACTTGTGAATCAGTCCATAAATCATTCCAATTTACATTTGACTCTTCATTATTATTAGGTGAGTCAATGGGACTTGTTCTAGAGGTAGACATCTATCACATAATATCAAACACGTTAAGAGATTAATATATCACATAATATTCATATGTTAAAAATATATAGTTTCCAACAAAAATGTTAAGCAATCATTTTTAAAGAAAACACGGTCGAAGTCCAGACTCACTAATGCATCCTAACAAACTCGATAAGACACACTAATGCAAATTTTCTGGTTCTCTAAGACCAACGCTCTGATACCAACTGAAATGTCCCGTTCTTATTGATTAAAAACGTTCCATATTAATTGATTTCGTTGCGAGGTTTTGACCTCTATATGAGACGTTTTTCAAAGACTGCATTCATTTTTAAAACAAACCATAACCTTTATTTCCTAAATAAAGGTTTAAAAAGCTTTACGTAGATTATCAAATAATGATAATCTAAAATATCCTGTTAACACACGACCATTACATAATGGTTTACAATACAAATATGTTACATCGAAATCAGTTTCTCGAATGCAGTTTTTACACAATATCATACAAACATGGACTCCAAATCTTGTCCTTATTTTAGTATGCAACAGCGGAAGCTCTTAATATTCACCTGAGAATAAACATGCTTTAAACGTCAACAAAAATGTTGGTGAGTTATAGGTTTAACCTATATATATCAAATCGTAACAATAGACCACAAGATTTCATATTTCAATACACATCCCATAGATAGAGATAAAAATCATTCATATGGTGAACACCTGGTAACCGACAATAACAAGATGCATATATAAGAATATCCCCATCATTCCGGGACACCCTTCGGATATGATATAAATTTCGAAGTACTAAAGCATCCGGTACTTTGGATGGGGTTTGTTAGGCCCAATAGATCTATCTTTAGGATTCGCGTCAATTAGGGTGTCTGTTCCCTAATTCTTAGATTACCAGACTTAATAAAAAGGGGCATATTCGATTTCGATAATTCAACCATAGAATGTAGTTTCACGTACTTGTGTCTATTTTTTAAATCATTTATAAAAATTGCGCATGTATTCTCAGCCCAAAAATATAAAGGGTAAAAAGGCAAATGAAACTCACTTTCACAGATTTTTACTTCGTCGGGAAGTAAGACTTGGCCACTGGTTGATTCACGAACCTATAACAATATATACATATATATCAAAGTATGTTCAAAATATATTTACAACACTTTTAATATATTTTGATGTTTTAAGTTTATTAAGTCAGCTGTCCTCGTTAGTAACCTACAACTAGTTGTCCACAGTTAGATGTACAGAAATAAATCGATAAATATTATCTTGAATCAATCCACGACCCAGTGTATACGTATCTCAGTATTGATCACAACTCAAACTATATATATTTTGGAATCAACCTCAACCCTGTATAGCTAACTCCAACATTCACATATAGAGTGTCTATGGTTGTTCCGAAATATATATAGATGTGTCGACATGATAGGTCGAAACATTGTATACGTGTCTATGGTATCTCAAGATTACATAATATACAATACAAGTTGATTAAGTTATGGTTGGAATAGATTTGTTACCAATTTTCACGTAGCTAAAATGAGAAAAATTATCCAATCTTGTTTTACCCATAACTTCTTCATTTTAAATCCGTTTTGAGTGAATCAAATTGCTATGGTTTCATATTGAACCCTATTTTATGAATCTAAACAGAAAAAGTATAGGTTTATAGTCGGAAAAATAAGTTACAAGTCATTTTTGTAAAGGTAGTCATTTCAGTCGAAAGAACGACGTCTAGATGACCATTTTAGAAAACATACTTCCACTTTGAGTTTAACCATAATTTTTGGATATAGTTTCATGTTCATAATAACAATAATTTTCTCAGAATAACAACTTTTAAATCAAAGTTTATCATAGTTTTTAATTAACTAACCCAAAACAGCCCGCAGTGTTACTACGACGGCGTAAATCCGGTTTTACGGTGTTTTTCGTGTTTCCAGGTTTTAAATCATTAAGTTAGCATATCATATAGATATAGAACATGTGTTTAGTTGATTTTAAAAGTCAAGTTAGAAGGATTAACTTTTGTTTGCGAACAAGTTTAGAATTAACTAAACTATGTTCTAGTGATTACAAGTTTAAACCTTCGAATAAGATAGCTTTATATGTATGAATCGAATGATGTTATGAACATCATTACTACCTTAAGTTCCTTGGATAAACCTACTGGAAAAGAGAAAAATGGATCTAGCTTCAATGGATCCTTGGATGGCTCGAAGTTCTTGAAGCAGAATCATGACACGAAAACAAGTTCAAGTAAGATCATCACTTGAAATAAGATTGTTATAGTTATAGAAATTGAACCAAAGTTTGAATATGATTATTACCTTGTATTAGAATGATAACCTACTGTAAGAAACAAAGATTTCTTGAGGTTGGATGATCACCTTACAAGATTGGAAGTGAGCTAGCAAACTTGAAAGTATTCTTGATTTTATGAAACTAGAACTTTTGGAATTTATGAAGAACACTTAGAACTTGAAGATAGAACTTGAGAGAGATCAATTAGATGAAGAAAATTGAAGAATGAAAGTGTTTGTAGGTGTTTTTGGTCGTTGGTGTATGGATTAGATATAAAGGATATGTAATTTTGTTTTCATGTAAATAAGTCATGAATGATTACTCATATTTTTGTAATTTTATGAGATATTTCATGCTAGTTGCCAAATGATGGTTCCCACATGTGTTAGGTGACTCACATGGGCTGCTAAGAGCTGATCATTGGAGTGTATATACCAATAGTACATACATCTAAAAGCTGTGTATTGTACGAGTACGAATACGGGTGCATACGAGTAGAATTGTTGATGAAACTGAACGAGGATGTAATTGTAAGCATTTTTATTAAGTAGAAGTATTTTGATAAGTGTATTGAAGTCTTCCAAAAGTGTATAAATACATATTAAAACACTACATGTATATACATTTTAACTGAGTCGTTAAGTCATCGTTAGTCGTTACATGTAAGTGTTGTTTTGAAACCTTTAGGTTAACGATCTTGTTAAATGTTGTTAACCCAATGTTTATAATATCAAATGAGATTTTAAATTATTATATTATCATGATATTATCATGTATGAATATCTCTTAATATGATATATATACATTAAATGTCTTTACAACGATAATCGTTACATATATGTCTCGTTTAAAAATCATTAAGTTAGTAGTCTTGTTTTTACATATGTAGTTCATTGTTAATATACTTTATGATATGTTTTCTTATCATAGTATCATGTTAACTATATATATATATCCATATATATGTCATCATATAGTTTTTACAAGTTTTAACGTTCGTGAATCACCGAT
Source organism: Rutidosis leptorrhynchoides (assembly GCF_046630445.1). NCBI lineage: Eukaryota > Viridiplantae > Streptophyta > Magnoliopsida > Asterales > Asteraceae > Rutidosis > Rutidosis leptorrhynchoides. Next base: position 211,650,716 of record NC_092340.1, read on the forward strand.
CAACTTGGGTGGTCAATTGTCTATATGAAATATATTTCAATTAATCAAGTCTTAACAAGTTTGATTGCTTAACATGTTGGAAACATTTAATCATGTAAATATCAATCTCAATTAATATATATAAACATGGAAAAGTTCGGGTCACTACATGATCAACGTGATTATATTACAGTAAGTCATGCTGAGTTTCTAATGGAACGTGATGATTCACAGATTATAATGTCATCATGTGCCATGTTACACGACTCTTACATTCTACCTAATCTCCAAACATATCGAGAACATATTCTTTATGATAATTCTATCTTTTATCTTGAATTTTGGTAATTTGACAAATCAAGATCGTGCCATTTCAATTTTACTCTTAGAACATTAACTATGTTCATTCCGAAATTCATATCTACGAAATCTGGACCATTATATACGATGCTTAATCGCAAGAAGAGGAAATGAAAGAATGAAACTCTGAAATAGAAATGGGAGTATAAATCACAGCAAATAGAATGGAGCATTAACTGTAGATGACAATGATTATAGAAGACAGAAGCAGGGACATGGAAATATAAGGGAAGATATAAAGCCCAATGACAACTCGAAAATTATAAACCATATATATATCGATGCATATAGCAATATAAAGACACGGGAGAACTAAAAACACTATAAAACCAAGAGTATAGTAGAAGTAAATAGATTCTTCCGGTGGCAGATGAAAAAGAAGAACGACAGATATGAAAGTGAGGAGTATATCAAGAATCAGCATTGGATGGAGCATATTGATAAATACTTTTAAATATGAGTTGAGGGAGAAAGAATAGAAGGTATGAGTTGTAAGGAAACGAAGACGGTGGATTTATAGTGAAGTACCAGACAGAACAATCAGGATAGATCATCGCATTTAACTAAAGAGGATTCTAATTTCCTTAATTATCGAAGAACCCAAATCTTATGACGAAGATTTCCTCTAAATCTGAAAATCAACCGTGACTACGTCACTGGTTAAAACGAATCTGCATTTATTCATTTCACTCTTTTGTGATAGTTTCACTAATACTCTTTGCGTAATCAAATTGTTTTATCTATATTACTCAATGATTATAAAACTCTATTTATCAACTCATATTCGTCATGAAAACATTTTTATGGTTAGCCATGATGATCTCGATCAAATTTCGGGACGAAATTTATTTAACGGGTAGGTACTGTAACGACCCGGATTTTTTCGATCATTTTATACCTATGAGATTAATATTTACATAAATTAAACCTTACCAACATGATAAGCAATCCAAATTGTTGAGACTTGTGTTTTTGAAAAGAGTTTTACACAACGTTTGACCGTCCAATTTGACCGATGATATCACGAACTATATAACATACGATAATTATACGTTTGTGTATATATATATGTATTTATATATATTTAACATGATTTAAGGATAGTTTAATATCTCATTGTGTACTAATGACAATGAGTTATAAGTATATTTTGAAACTACTAACTTAAGTTTTCAAAACGATAACTATACGTAACGTTCTTTGACTTAAAACTTATAATGTTTATACATGTATCGTATAGATATGTATTTAATCACTTTTAAAGGGCTTTTATACATAAAATAATATAAGTATATTTACAAAAGATAGCTATATTTGAATCCTCGTTCCGTTTCCTCAAGATTTCTATACGTATATCTTGGGTATATGTACCCGTATCATACCCATCTTCTATATGTATTTACTATTGGTATATACACATCAAATCAACATCCTAATCAACATTATTACTGCCCTAAATATGAGGTAACTAGGATTTGTCAAGTAGCATGAATTATTAGTAAGAAAACAAAATTATAAATCCTTTTCTTTCTTTATAAACTAAAAACGTTTTTATGAATGAACACCATTTCTTCACTCCATTTTCTCATACCTACACCCTCATTTCTCTCTCAAAATACTCCTAACTTCATACTTGATCATCTCCAAGCATTTTCCCCATCATTTAGCTTCAATTACAAGCCTTAAACACCATAAGAAAACTCTTTCAAGAACATATCAAAATAACCACCCATTTGAAGAAGTATACTTCCAACTTTTTGATCTAACTCCACCACTATTTGATTCCAAGATTTTTTCTTATCTCTTACAGTAACTTTGTCCAAGTAACTTGAGGTAGTAACCTTGTTCATAATTTTATTCGATTCATATTTATATAGCTATCTTATTTTATGTTGTAAAATTTTAACAACAAGAACATAGTTTGAATGATTTCAAACTTGTTTGCAAACTAAATAGATCCTTCTAACTTAACTTTTAAAACACTTCAAGACCTGTAATATATCATAATGATATGCTAACTTAACAAGATATAACTTGGTTTTACAAAGAACATCTTAAAAACTGAATCTACATCGTCAGAGTGCAACCGGGGGCTGTTTTGGGTTGGATAATTAAAAACCATCTTGAACTTTGAATTGGAAGTTCATGTTCTGGAAAAATGATATTTCTTATGAATATGTTAACACATAAAAATTTCATGGTTTAACTCAAAGTGTAAGTATTTTTAGAAAAATGATCATTAAATGTTGTTTTTATGATGGAAAATGATCACTTTCATAAGTTTCATCAAAGTTTGACCTATAACCTATGATTTCGAATACAAACTAAGGTATTTTCAGTTCATATTCTTAAAATTTGACTCGATCCAAGGAAGTGGCAAGTTGAACCAACAAAAACGGAGTTGTAATGAAGAAACTACGACTAAAACAAGATTGGGTATCCGAAGCTAGTTTAGCTACGAAAATATTTGGAGAAAAATTAAATTAATCATATCTTTTCTAATAATATGATATTTTATATATAATTACTTATGATTTGATTTTATATATTTCAGGACCATCCGTAAACAACACGAGAAGATTAATCATAAGACCTCATGATTGTACGCAACACGTCATTTGACAACACGGTACTTTATGTACGCAACACGTCATTTGACAACATGGTACCATGGGTCGAGATTAATTCTGATCAATACGAATACGATGGGGTCTTTATTTATTTTATTTAAGCAACTAATTGTGGACCACTAACATCGGACTGCTAACTACGGACTAAGAAAATATTAAAAGTATTAAAAGTATATATATATATATATATATATATATATATATATATATATATATATATATATATATATATATATATATATATATATATATATATATATATATAACGATTACTTAAAAAAGAAAATATGTTGATATATTATATATGGTTAGGTTCGTGATATCTATCGGAGACCAAGTCGAATTAAATAACTTCAAGGCAAAAGTGAGTTTCATTTCTCCCTTTTATATATATTTTTGGGACTGAGAATACATGCGCTGTTTTTATAAATGTTTTACGAAATAGGCACAAGTACTAAAACTAATTCTACGTGGGTTTAAACCAGAAATATACCCTTAGCTTGGTAACATTAAACTACTTGTCTATGTACGGTAGGCGCGAATCCTAAAGATAGATCTATTGGGCCTGACAAACCCCATCCTGACTATGGGATGCTTTAGTACTTCAAGGTGATTTTAAACACACCTGATCTGGTGTACTTCAGAGGGTAAAACATGAGCGTTAAGGCTTGTTACCGGGTGCCTACAACTTATAGAATACTTTTATACACTTGCGAGTGTACATATATTTATAAAAGGAAATCTTGTGGTCTATTAATATATTGAAATGATTGTTATGATAAACCTATGAACTCACCAACCTTTTGGTTGACACTTTAAAGCATGTTTATTCTTAGGTATTAAAGAAATCTTCCGCTGTGCATTAGCTCATTTTAAGGATATTACTTGGAGTCATTCATAGCATATTTTGAAAGACGTTGCATTCGAGTCATTGAGTTCATCAAGATTATTATTAAGTCAATTATAGTTGGATATATTATGAAATGGTGTGCATAACGTCAATTTTCGTTGTAAAGAAAGTTTGTCTTTTAAAAACGAATGCAATGTTTGTAAAATGTATCATATAGAGGTCAAATACCTCGCGATGTAATCAACTATTGTGAATCGTTTATAATATATATGAACGGGTCCTTTCAGTTGGTATCAGAGCGGTGGTCTTAGCGAACCAGGTCTGCATTAGTGTGTCTAACTGATAGTCGTTAGGATGCATTAGTGAGTCTGGACTTCGACCGTGTCTGCATGTCAAAAGTTTTGCTTATCATTTCATGTCAAAAATTACCTGCTTATCATTCTTAGGGAATCATTTGCTTATCATTCTTAGTCTAGACACATCTTACTGCATTGATTGCATGAATAGTGTATTGACAAAATTCATATATTAGCGTATCTGCTAATTCATATCTTAGCGTATCTGTTACAGTAAACTTTGCCTGACATATTCCGTAAATTCCTCCGTAATCTACGAAATATTTTGTTCTATATATATAGATATTCTATGTAATTAGAATACCACCCGATAGCCGGAAAAATCATTTCATATCGAAAAATCTTTTATTAAATCGTACAAAATAGAATTCGTCATTAGTTCAAGTCCCTCGGATTCCGAAATGGAATCCCACTCAAGCTCCGAAAGCAGTGTGACTGGAATGAATCAACCAATCAGCCATCATCTATTCTGGATGAATTGGGGATGGGTTCGTAGGCTCTTTAATCATTGGAGACAAGAAGAAGGCGATCCTTTCCATCCACCACATTGCCCTCTTGGCGAAGAACCTGAAGCACTTACCGGCGAACCTATCCGAAACACCATTTTCTCTCTCATTTCCAGAGTATCTTGTCACGATTATATACTACACCAAATTCTAGATCTTATTTATCCGCTCGTACGAACCGACAATCACCCCGGTGTAATAGAAGAAGTCAACGAGCTTCGCGCTCGGGTAGTGGCTTTGGAGAATATGTTGCAGAGGTTACAAACACCAGCAGCAGCACCCGCAGCATAACCAGTACCACCATCATTAACGCCAATAGTACCCTTACCACCCCCAACCACAACTGCGTCATAAACCTCAACTTTACAATCTGTCCCACGAGCACCAATGTCATACGCTCTGTAGATACCAAAGAATACCAACAACAACAAACGATGAAGTATTGATTCATAATTTCATTGAAGAAACATTATGCGACGATTATGTAGTCTCTAAAGTCTTAGAAATTATCTACTCTAGCCCTAACCATAAATCAGATGAGTGAACCAAAATTATAGGAGGAAGAGTAGAAACCCTGACAAGAATGGTGCGTGATTTACTTGTTTTACCAACAGCATCAGCAGTACCATTAGCATCACCAGCATAGTCACTGCCGTCAGCATTGTCAGAATTAGCAGCACCTATAACATCACAAGCTCCGTCAGTTCAAGAATCACCGTGGACATCATTACTAATCAACAACGCGTATAATGAAGTATTGATCTCAGTAGTGAAATACTCTGTGAAGATTATGTAATCTCTAATGTTAGAGATTATTCATTTCTAACTCCAGCCTAAGATCAAATGAACTTAATTTAGTATTAATTCATCAAATCTGTATTACATCTGAAGAAAATATACACATGTATATTTTCATAAAGACTGTAATAAATTTCTTTTGTACAAAATATTAATTGTGAAATTTTTTTTAACGGGTAGGTAATACTCAAGAGATATATAAAATTCACAATTAATATGTTACATTTTTCGAATCTGATTCAGCAATCATCAACTATACTCACTATTGTCATAACAATATACATTCTTTTATAGAAATAAAAATAACCATACTCATTCAAATTCAATTACATATTCTGATTTTGAAATCGCAAAATTTAATTCGAGATATAGCCAAAAATCATCACTCTTAAATCCTTACATCTTGCAAAGCTATACTTTGACTTCAAAACTGTGTTAGAACATCATAGGTATATTAACGATTACAATCTGTGTCCAAACCCTTCGAAATTCCTGAAGACGCTTCAAATAATGAACAATCGAGATGATGATCCAACCACATGTTACCCACAATATACACCTGAAAAACTCTCGAAACTAAAGTCAGAGTTTAACACGTATCCGTGTCAGACTCTTTGGAATTTATTAGCAATAATGACCTTTCAATTTCTTACCAAAGGAGACAGTTGTGTCACAGCTCCACAAGTTAACTTCGACTTTTCAATTAAAATGGTCTTATTATAATCTCGATATATACGATGCCCTTTCGCCATCATTACCGGAGAACCGTTTATGTCCCACCACATTAGCAATAAACTTACCAACAATTTCACTGATATTTGATTTTCAGAAAAATCGATATATTCATTAGAACCCTATCATATACTCATCCGCACTTTGTAACAAGAATTGCCATACCAATTATTGAGAATCAGTAATCAGTATTTTGAAATCTTGCAGCATGTCTACATCAACAATTATATATACATATAACGTCTACCTCCAAGACTTACATACTTCGAATGTGAAGTTTCTGAAAAACGCCTAAACTGCGAACTAGTTCTCGAAATTTTAAAAAATGCTGATGAAGCAGCAGAAACTGTCAACGATCTTAACAGTAAAGAGTTTGATGATAAAAAAAATAGTGTGTTGGCAAAACTTAAAAAAAGAGAAGGTTTGGAACTGGAAAACGGATTGAGCAAAGTATGAAGGAGGCTGTGGACAAATCACAAAGACTAAACCTGCCTTCAAAGAATCCAAATGATTCAGTATCGTCATTATCAAATACCTTGCTCCTGACTCTAAACCCTTGTGGATAATATTCTTCATCATCCTCTTATCTTAAATATTCTAAGATTTCATCATATCTTTCATTATAAATATCCTCCATATTTTTGAAGATATTTTCATAACCATTCTTAACTGAAATCTTTTATCTCTTCGCGATATCAGTGATACATTATAAAGGAAACTGTATTAGTTTCTAAATTCTGAAAAATTCGAATTTAAATTATGAATGTTTTTGAAGTAGTGTTGGGAACTGAAGCATGAGTTAGTATAATATAATGACACTTGATCAACGTGATTATATTACAGTAAGTCATGCTGAGTTTCTAATGGAACGTGATGATTCACAGATTATAACGTCATCATGTGCCATGTTACACGACTCTTACATTCTACCTAATCTCCAAACATATCGAGAACATATTCTTTATGATAATTCTATCTTTTATCTTGAATTTTGGTAATTTGACAAATCAAGATCGTGCCATTTCAATTTTACTCTTAGAACATTAACTATGTTCATTCCGAAATTCATATCTACGAAATCTGGACCATTATATACGATGCTTAATCGCAAGAAGAGGAAATGAAAGAATGAAACTCTGAAATAGAAATGGGAGTATAAATCACAGCAAATAGAATGGAGCATTAACTGTAGATGACAATGATTATAGAAGACAGAAGTAGGGACATGGAAATATAAGGGAAGATATAAAGCCCAATGACAACTCGAAAATTATAAACCATATATATATCGATGCATATAGCAATATAAAGACACGGGAGAACTAAAAACACTATAAAACCAAGAGTATAGTAGAAGTAAATAGATTCTTCCGGCGGCAGATGAAAAAGAAGAACGACAGATATGAAAGTGAGGAGTATATCAAGAATCAGCATTGGATGGAGCATATTGATAAATACTTTTAAATATGAGTTGAGGGAGAAAGAATAGAAGGTATGAGTTGTAAGGTGTGACAACCCGGAAATTTCCAACCAAATTTAAACTTTATCTTTATATTATTCCGACACGATAAGCAAAGTTTGTTAAGTTAAATCTCAAGAATTTTAAATTGTGTTCATACATTCATTATAACCTCGACCAAATTCCGACGATTCACGAACCGTTATATATAAATAAATATGTATATATATGTGTATATATATATTATAACTTGAGAATATTAATAAAGTATTATACGTATAATACTTTACATGAACGTATTTGTTTCAATATGTTTATCGATGGAATTAGAAGATAATATCAAATGATTGATTTATCAGATACATTATGATATGATTACGGGTCTATGTTATGAGATTCACTGTGATTTAAGAAATCTATTATTTTTGACAACATTCGGAAAATGGTAAAGTGATTTATAAGTAAGAACGTGAAGTGTAAATAACTTAGATGTTGGATATCGACAAGTTATGTAACTCGACAATTTTCATTAAGATGATTTCATACGTTTATTTAACCTTTGAACTTTATCCCATGCTTCACCAACAAACTGTAATTTAAAAACTTGAAACCTATTATGAACATATATGATTCTACTTTTCTAAAACATTTTATGATATAACGATTTCCATTATTTTAACCTTTAAACAAAATGATTCTTAAAAATATATTTGGTTTTGGAAAACAAAATTATTATATTTATTTGATTTAGTTTCAAACGTACAAAAACGTTTTCAGTTTAAAAAGAACTTTATTATGAAAACGTATATAACTTTTATAAATATCTAGAACCACTTTTGACAACTCATTACTTAACCAGTATGATAAAGATAACGATATTTATATTTTATTTTATTAAATATATATAACGATTTAAATTAATATTATATATATTTATACGCGTATTATGCGTACATAGTTTTATACTTTTACTATACTTAAACTTTACCTTTACTTTATTTTTACTTTACTTTAACTTTAATAATTCACTTTAATAATTTATACTTTAATAATTCACTTTAATAATTCATACTTTAATAATTCACTTTAATAATTCATACTTTAATAATTCACTTTAATAATTCATACTTTAATAATTCACTTTAATAATTCAAAAATCTATTATAAATAGAATTCAATAGGTTTCATTATTTCATAAGAAACTTGAAAATATTTTTCTCTAAACTCTCTCAATCGATTTACATATATATATTTACTCCGTATTATTTCAAGATATTATTAGTATACATAAAATATTACGTCAGAGTGCTGTCCGAGTGATTTCGAAATTGTTTTTCGAGTGGGATTGGATTAAGGAAATTATGGGTTATAGCTATGGAGGTGATTGGGTATGGTTCATGGGTATGCTCGTGAGATCAATATAGTGTTTATCATCTCCGTTGCGTCTACGTACCTTTCCTGCAATATTGAATCTCAATATTGATACGTGAGTACTCATAATTTAACTTTTACATACTAATAGTGTATCCCTGACTAGTGCTCGAGTATATAGGATTATGCATGTTTGTACTTTTGATATTGCCTTTAGTTAGGTTATGTTGAATCCTGAATTAGTTATATATGCGACTGAGATAAGGTATAAGATATGCATGTCGTTGGAAAGCTAGTAAAAAATTAAGAACTTTTCATTTAGATATCGAATGATTTCGATGAACGGATTTGAAGTTACAGTCCATCGAATTTTTGTATTATTATTAAAAATGATCATTATTATCGTCGTTATTATCGTCGTTATTATCGTCGTTCTAGTTTTATCTTATTATTATTATTATTATTATCTTTATCAATAAAAGGATTTATCATTAAAAATTATTATTTTTTATTATTATTACTATCGTTATTATCGTTAAAGTTATAATTAGTATTATTATTATTATCCAATTATTATTATTATTATTATTATTGGTATTATTATTATTATTATCATTATTAATATATATATCATTATTTAAAAATGGTTATTGTTATTGTTATTGTTATTATTATTATTACTATTACTATATTATCATTAAGATAATTATTAGTATTATCGTTAATAATGTTATAGTAACTATCATTATTAATATTAGTGTAATTAAAACAAATATTTGTAACACCTAATTATTTTGATTACTATTATTATCATTATTACGAACACGATATAAAAGACGATTAAAAGCTATTAAACGAAACGATTAGAAAATAATGGGTAAGAGTATCATGATGAAATTAAAATATTATAAGATATTGATTTAGATAAAATTATCGTTCTTATTATTTTTATCATTACTATTATTATTAAAATTATCGTTAGTATTAAAACTATCATTTTAATAAAAATTATCATTTTAATAAAATGTCATTGTTACTATAAAATATCATTATTATTATTATTATTTTAAATAGAATTATTATTTTAAAGATAATATTAAAAAATATCGTAAATATTAAAGTTATCATAATTAGAATTATCGTTTTATCATAATGTCATCTTAGTAATTATAAATATTGATATTTTTATAATAATAATTATTATTACAAAATAATACAACTTTTACTTACTATCATTATAGATATTATTTTATCAAATAAATATTTGATACAAACATATTTTACTACGTGTAATAACTTACTTTAATAATATCTATCATATTATCTTTATAATATTAAATGAACCCTATAAATTTCATTACTTAATATATATAAATGTATATTTTATTATATAAATATAATATAAAATTTTATTTATTAATAAATAAATTATATTATTTACTCTAATAAATCTTTTAAAAATATTTAAAAATATAAAACGACGATATTTAAACTATATATTAATCATGTATAGATTTTTGGAAATTATTTTGAGTCAAATTTACTTTTGTTGACTTTTACATATTAGTCTCGAGCATTAGGATTGTGGTACACTATGACTTGACCTAATTTGTTAGACAAATATTGACCAACACATAAATATATATAATTAATTTAGGTTCGTGAATCCGAGGCCAACCTTGCACTTGTTCAATGACGTTATATGTATTTTTACTACGAAATACAGTATGGTGAGTTTCATTTGCCTTTTTACCCTTTATATTTTTGGGCTGAGAATACATGCGCAACTTTTATAAATGTTTTACGAAATAGACACAAGTAATCAAAACTACATTATATGGTTGAATTATCGAAATCGAATATGCCCCTTTTTATTAAAGTCTGGTAATCTAAGAATTAGGGAACAGACACCCTAATTGACGCGAATTCTAAAGATAGATCTATTGGGCCTAACAAACCCCATCCAAAGTACCGGATGCTTTAGTACTTCGAAATTATATCATGTCCGAAGGAGGATCCCGGAATGATAGGGGATATTCTTATATGTATCTAGTTAATGTCGGTTACCAGGTGTTCACCATATGAATGATTATTTTTTTGTCTCTATGCATGGGACGTATATTTATGAGAACTGGAAATGAAATTCTTGTGGTCTATTAAAATGATGGAAATAAATGATTATGATAAACTAATGAACTCACCAACCTTTTGGTTGACACTTTAAAGCATGTTTATTCTCAGGTGTTAAAGAAATCTTCCGCTGTGCATTTGCTCATTTTAAAGATATTACTTGGAGTCTTTCATAGCATATTTCGAAGAACGTTGCATTCGAGTCATTGAGTTCATCAAAGATTATTATTAAATCAATTTATAGTTGGATAGTGGATATTATGAAATGGTATGCATGCCTGTCAATTTTTGATGTAAAGAAAGATTGTCTTTTAAAAACGAATGCAATGTTTGTAAAATGTATCATATAGAGGTCAAATACCTCGCAATGTAATCAACTATTGTGAATCGTTTATAATGTATATGAACGGGTCCTTTCAGTTGGTATCAGAGCGGTGGTCTTAGCGAACCAGGTCTGCATTAATGTGTCTAACTGATAAGTCGTTAGGATGCATTAGTGAGTCTGGACTTCGACCGTGTCTGCATGTCAAAAGTTTTGCTTATCATTTCTTGTCGGAAATCATCTGCTTATCATCCATAGGAAATTACCTGCTTATCATTATTAGTCTAGACACATCTTGCTACATTAATTGCATGAGTAGTGTATAGACAAAATTCATATCTTAGCGTATCTGCTAAATCATATCTTATCGTATCTGTTACTTTAAACTTTGCCTGACATATCCCGCAAATTCCTCTGTAATCTATGAAATTTTTTGATCTCTATATATAGATATCCTATGTAAATAGAATACCACCCGATAGCCGAAAAATCATTTTATATCAAAAATCCTTTATCCAATCGTACGAAATGGAATTTGTCATCAGTTCAAGTCACTCGGATTCCGAAATGGAATCTCACTCAAGCTCCGAAAGCAGTGTGACCGGAATGGATCAACCAATCAGTCATCACCTATTCTGGATAAATTGGGGATGGATTCTGTAGTGACCCGAACTTTTCCATGTTTATATATATTAATTGAGATTGATATTTACATGATTAAATGTTTCCAACATGTTAAGCAATCAAACTTGTTAAGACTTGATTAATTGAAATATGTTTCATATAGACAATTGACCACCCAAGTTGACCGGCGATTCACGAACGTTAAAACTTGTAAAAACGACTTGACGATATATATATGGATATACATATGGTTAACATGAGATTATGATAAGTAAGTATCTACATAAGTATATTAACAATGAGTTATATACATATAAACAAGACTACTAACTTAAGGATTTCGAAACGAGACATATATGTAACGATTATCGTTGTAACGACATTTAAATGTATATATATCATATTAAGATATATTAATATATCATAATATCATGATAATATAATAATTTAACATCTCATTAGATATAATAAACAATGGGTTAACAACATTAATTGAGATCGTTAACTTAAAGGTTTCAAAACAACACTTACATGTAACGACTAACGATGACTTAACGACTCCGTTAAAATGTATATACATGTAGTGTATTTAGATGTATTAAAATACTTTTGGAAGACTTCAAGACATATATCAAAACACTCATACTTAACAAAAATGGTTACAGTTACTTTCCCATTCTTTTCTTTCATCAAGAATTCTAGTCGTATTCTTACCCGTATTATACACAGCTTCAAAACGTACTTACTATGGGTATATACCAATAGGAACTAGCATGGGATTCCACTCTTGATTATGTCATGTATGACTAATCAATTTTAACTTCTACCATGAGCTAGTCAACTAACTAGAACTCCTTTTAACCCCACTCACCACTCACCAATTAACACTCATCATTCACTCCATTTCACTTCCAAATCTCTTTCTAATTCTCTCTCAACACACCCACACTATTATGAACGTATTTTTCCAGTAGTTAATCATCATCTTCATCAAAAATCACTTCAAGAATCAAGATATAATCATCATAGGAAGAACACTTCAAGAATACTTCAAAAATCCCTTCAAGTTTACTAATTTACTTCCAAGCTTTCTAATCCATTCCAAGTAATCATCTAAGATCAAGAAACCTTTGTTATATACAGTAGGTTATCTTTCTTATTCAAGGTAATATTCATATTCAAACTTTGATTCAATTTCTATAACTATAAACTATCTTAATTCGAGCAAAAATCTTACTTGAACTTGTTTTTGTGTCATGATCCTACTTCAAGAACTTTCAAGCCATCCAAGATCCTTTGAAGCTAGATCATTTCTTGTCACTTCCAGTAGGTTTACCTACTAAACTTGAGGTAGTAATGATGTTCATAACATCATTCGATTCATATATATAAAACTATCTTATTCGAAGGTTTAAACTCGTAATCACTAGAACATAGTTTAGTTAATTCTAAACTTGTTCGCAAACAAAAGTTAATCCTTCTAACTTGACTTTTAAAATCAACTAAACACATGTTCTATATCTATATGATATGCTAACTTAATGATTTAAAACCTGGAAACACGAAAAACACCGTAAAACCGGATTTACGCCGTCGTAGTAACACCGCGGGCTGTTTTGGGTTAGTTAATTAAAAACTATGATAAACTTTGATTTAAAAGTTGTTATTCTGAGAAAATGATTTTTATTATGAACATGAAACTATATCCAAAAATTATGGTTAAACTCAAAGTGGAAGTATGTTTTCTAAAATGGTCATCTAGACGTCGTTCTTTCGACTGAAATGACTACCTTTACAAAAACGACTTGTAACTTATTTTTCCGACTATAAACCTATACTTTTCTGTTTAGATTCATAAAATAGAGTTCAATATGAAATCATAGCAATTTGATTCACTCAAAACGGATTTAAAATGAAGAAGTTATGGGTAAAACAAGATTGGATAATTTTTCTCATTTTAGCTACGTGAAAATTGGTAACAAATCTATTCCAACCATAACTTAATCAACTTGTATTGTATATTATGTAATCTTGAGATACCATAGACACGTATACAATGTTTCGACCTATCATGTCGACACATCTATATATATTTCGGAACAACCATAGACACTCTATATGTGAATGTTGGAGTTAGCTATACAGGGTTGAGGTTGATTCCAAAATATATATAGTTTGAGTTGTGATCAATACTGAGATACGTATACACTGGGTCGTGGATTGATTCAAGATAATATTTATCGATTTATTTCTGTACATCTAACTGTGGACAACTAGTTATAGGTTACTAACGAGGACAGCTGACTTAATAAACTTAAAACATCAAAATATATTAAAAGTGTTGTAAATATATTTTGAACATACTTTAATATATATGTATATGTATATATTGTTATAGGTTCGTGAATCAACAGTGGCCAAGTCTTACTTCCCGACGAAGTAAAAATCTGTGAAAGTGAGTTATAGTCCCACTTTTAAAATCTAATATTTTTGGGATGAGAATACATGCAGGTTTTATAAATGATTTACAAAATAGACACAAGTACGTGAAACTACATTCTATGGTTGAATTATCGAAATCGAATATGCCCCTTTTTATTAAGTCTGGTAATCTAAGAATTAGGGAACAGACACCCTAATTGACGCGAATCCTAAAGATAGATCTATTGGGCCTAACAAACCCCATCCAAAGTACCGGATGCTTTAGTACTTCGAAATTTATATCATATCCGAAGGGTGTCCCGGAATGATGGGGATATTCTTATATATGCATCTTGTTAATGTCGGTTACCAGGTGTTCACCATATGAATGATTTTTATCTCTATGTATGGGATATGTATTGAAATATGAAATCTTGTGGTCTATTATTATGATTTGATATATATAGGTTAAACCTATAACTCACCAACATTTTTGTTGACGTTTTAAAGCATGTTTATTCTCAGGTGATTATTAAGAGCTTCCGCTGTCGCATACTTAAATAAGGACGAGATTTGGAGTCCATGCTTGTATGATATTGTGTAAAAACTGCATTCAAGAAACTTATTTTGTTGTAACATATTTGTATTGTAAACCATTATGTAATGGTCGTGTGTAAACAGGATATTTTAGATTATCATTATTTGATAATCTACGTAAAACTTTTAAACCTTTATTGATGAAATAAAGGTTATGGTTTGTTTTAAAATGAATGCAGTCTTTGAAAAACGTCTCATATAGAGGTCAAAACCTCGCAACGAAATCAATTAATATGGAACGTTTTTAATCAATAAGAACGGGACATTTCAGTTGGTATCAGAGCGTTGGTCTTAGAGAACCAGAAAATTTGCATTAGTGTGTCTTATCGAGTTTGTTAGGATGCATTAGTGAGTCTGGACTTCGACCGTGTTTTCTTTAAAAATGATTGCTTAATATTTTTGTTGGAAACTATATATTTTTAACATATGAATATTAAGTGATATATTAATCTCTTAACGTGTTTGATATTATGTGATAGATGTCTACCTCTAGAACAAGTCCCATTGACTCACCTAATAATAATGAAGAGTCAAATGTAAATTGGAATGATTTGTGGACTGATTCACAAGTTCCCGAAGAGGAACCTGAAGAAGAGTCGGAACCGGAAGAAGAATCGGAACCGGAAGAAGAATCGGAACCGGTTGAAGAAATAGAACCGGTGGGGGAAATAATAAAACGGTTAAGTAAAAGAAAATCCTCAACCAACCGACCAAAGTTAATTATGGTCAATGGTGTTTCCGCCAAGGAAGCAAAATATTGGGAGGATTACCAATTCTCCGATGAATCGGATTCCGACGAGAATTCCGATGATGTTATAGAAATTACCCCAACTGAATTTAAAAAGGCAAAAGAAAATAATAAGGGAAAGGGCATAAAAATAGAGAAATCTAATTCCAACCCCGATGAACTTTATATGTATCGTCAACCCCCGAAGTCCTTAAGTTGTAACAATGACCCGGGAACCTCTAAACCACCAGGTTTTTCTAAACCAATGTGGAAAATAACGGCTCGTATTAGGGGAACATCATATATCCCTAGAAACTTGGGAAAACGAACCAAAACCAAAGAAGAAGAAACAAGCGAGTCGGAATAAGATAGTTGTATTCGTGTGGTGTAATATATGTAATATAGTGTGCTTATGCTTTATGATATATGTAAAAATTGCTTGTATTAATAAGTATTTTTTTATGAATCTAACTCTTGTCTATTTTACAGTATAAAAACACAAAATGGATAGACAACCCAATATTTTAAGAGACCTACCCGGAGACATGATTGATGAAATCTTGTCTAGAGTCGGTCAGAATTCCTCGGCACAACTATTTAAGGCGAGATCAGTTTGTAAGACATTCGAAGAACGTTCCAAGAATGATTTGGTTTATAAAAGGCTTTCGTTCGGAAGATGGGGGATATCACATTGGGAAATCCATAAGTTACGATGTGTTTACTTTGACGCATATATTGCGGGGAACCCAAATGCTATTTTACGCAACGGGTTAAGAAATTATTTTGACTCAGTATATCCAAATATAGGACTTTGTGATTTAGAAAAAGCGGCTAACATGCAACATAAAGAAGCATGTTATGCTTACGGGTTAGTAATGTTCGCTTCTCACCAAAGTGAGAACAAGAACATCGGGCTACAACTATTAAACAAAATGTTCCCTCAAGTGACGGAGTCGGTAATTGGGGTAAGAAATGAGGTTTTTAGGTTATTACGAGACTGTTGGTCATTACGTAACCCTCGTCCCTTTGACGACGTTACAACACGCTGTCTTATCAACGGCCATAACGGTTATGTTCCACAAGACCAAGGATGGGAAGTAATCCTAGTAAAACCAGAATGCATGACTTGTTTCTGGACGTATGAATTACGTGTCTTTATTGCCTTTGCTGAACGACTTGTGTACTAGCTAGAATTGTCTTCACAACTATCTTGTATCAAAGTTATTGTGTGCTATATTTCATGCTTTATGTAAAATAAGCGGTATTGTAAGTTTGTAAAATATTGTATAAAAGTTTGAACGCGAAATATTATTACAATCAGTTTTTCATATAGAATTGTAGTAGTTGAATTGTATATTAGCTACTAAGTATGAACTTAACGGGTAGGTACTACCCGAATTTAAACTTATAAAACGCTAATATGAAGAAAAAGCTTTTATAAATGAGTTCATATTATGCTACGAAATACTATTAACTACTCTTAATATTCTGTATGATTAACTTGTTCCATTTAACTATTTTGAAGGAAATGGCACCGACTACTCGACACACCGTGAATATGAACGAAGAGGAATTCCGTACTTTTCTAGCTTCAAACATAGCCGCAGTACAGGCTGCGCTATATACCAACAATAACCTTGGATCTGGCAGTACAGGAAATCGTGTAGGATGCACCTACAAAGAATTCACTGCCTGCAAACCTTTGGAATTTGATGGAACCGAAGGACCGATCGGATTGAAACGGTGGACCGAGAAGGTTGAATCGGTGTTTGCCATAAGTAAGTGTACTGAAGAGGACAAAGTGAAGTACGCTACGCATACCTTTACAGGTTCTGCGTTAACATGGTGGAATACCTATCTAGAGCAAGTGGGACAAGATGATGCGTACGCACTACCGTGGTCAGCATTCAAGCACTTGATGAACGAGAAGTACCGTCCCAGAACCGAGGTCAATAAGCTCAAAACAGAACTTAGAGGGTTACGAACCCAAGGATTTGATATTACCACGTATGAAAGACGATTCACAGAATTGTGCCTATTGTGTCCGGGAGCATTCGAAGATGAGGAAGAGAAGATCGACGCGTTTGTGAAAGGATTACCAGAAAGAATCCAAGAAGATATAAGTTCACACGAGCCCGCCTCCATACAACAGGCATGTAGAATGGCTCACAAACTAGTGAACCAGATTGAAGAAAGAATTAAAGAACAGACTGCTGAAGAGGCCAATGTGAAGCAAGTCAAAAGAAAGTGGGAGGAAAACGGTGATAAGAATCACCAATACAACAACAACAGCAATTACAACAATAATCGCAACAATTATCCCAACAATCGCAACATCAATCGCAACTACAACAAACGGCCCAACAACAACAACAACAACAACAACAGCAACTACAACAATCATCCCAACAACAATAATAACCGCAACAACAACAACAATCAGAAGCAGCTATGCCAAAGGTGTGAAAAGAATCACTCGGGGTTCTGCACCAAATTTTGCAACAAGTGTAAAAGAAATGGTCATAGCGCGGCGAAGTGTGATGTCTACGGACCAGGGGTTAACAGAACGAAAGGAACAAATGGTGTCGGAACAAGTAATGGCGGAGCAAGTAGTGTCGGAGCAAGTTATGCCAATGTAGTTTGTTATAAATGTGGAAAACCAGGCCACATTATTAGAAATTGCCCGAACCAGGAGAACACGAATGGACAAGGCCGTGGAAGAGTTTTCAATATTAATGCGGTAGAGGCACAGGAAGACCCGGAGCTTGTTACGGGTACGTTTCTTATTGACAATAAATCTGCTTACGTTTTATTTGATTCGGGTGCGGATAGAAGCTATATGAGTAGAGATTTTTGTGCTAAATTAAGTTGTCCATTGACGCCTTTGGATAGTAAATTTTTACTCGAATTAGCAAATGGTAAATTAATTTCAGCAGATAATATATGTCGGAATCGAGAAATTAAACTGGTTAGCGAAACATTTAAGATTGATTTGATACCAGTAGAGTTAGGGAGTTTTGATGTGATAATCGGTATGGACTGGTTGAAAGAAGTGAAAGCAGAGATCGTTTGTTACAAAAATGCAATTCGCATTATACGAGAAAAAGGAAAACCCTTAATGGTGTACGGAGAAAAGGGCAACACGAAGCTACATCTTATTAGTAATTTGAAGGCACAAAAACTAATAAGAAAAGGTTGCTATGCTGTTCTAGCACACGTCGAGAAAGTACAAACTGAAGAAAAGAGCATCAATGATGTTCCCATTGCAAAAGAATTTCCCGATGTATTTCCGAAAGAATTACCGGGATTACCCCCACAGCGATCCGTTGAATTTCAAATAGATCTTGTACCAGGAGCTGCACCAATAGCTCGTGCTCCTTACAGACTCGCACCCAGCGAGATGAAAGAACTGCAAAGCCAATTATAAGAACTTTTAGAGCGTGGTTTCATTCGACCAAGCACATCACCGTGAGGAGCTCCTGTTTTGTTTGTCAAGAAGAAAGATGGTACATTCAGGTTGTGTATTGACTACCGAGAGTTGAACAAACTTACCATCAAGAACCGCTACCCACTACCGAGAATCGACGACTTATTTGATCAACTACAAGGCTCGTCTGTTTATTCAAAGATTGACTTACATTCCGGGTATCATCAAATGCGGGTGAAAGAAGATGATATTCCAAAGACTGCTTTCAGAACACGTTATGGTCATTACGAGTTTATGGTCATGCCGTTTGGTTTAACTAATGCACCAGCTGTGTTCATGGACCTTATGAACCGAGTGTGTGGACCATACCTTGACAAGTTTGTCATTGTTTTCATTGATGACATACTTATTTACTCAAAGAATGACCAAGAACACGGTGAACATTTGAGAAAGGTGTTAGAAGTATTGAGGAAGGAAGAATTGTACGCTAAGTTTTCAAAGTGTGCATTTTGGTTGGAAGAAGTTCAATTCCTTGGTCACATAGTGAACAAAGAAGGTATTAAGGTGGATCCGGCAAAGATAGAAACTGTTGAAAAGTGGGAAACCCCGAAAACTCCGAAACACATACGCCAGTTTTTAGGACTAGCTGGTTACTACAGAAGGTTCATCCAAGACTTTTCAAGAATAGCAAAACCCTTGACTGCATTAACGCATAAAGGGAAGAAATTTGAATGGAATGATGAACAAGAGAAAGCATTTCAGTTATTGAAGAAAAAGCTAACTACGGCACCTATATTGTCATTGCCTGAAGGGAATGATGATTTTGTGATTTATTGTGACGCATCAAAGCAAGGTCTCAGTTGTGTATTAATGCAACGAACGAAGGTGATTGCTTATGCGTCTAGACAATTGAAGATTCACGAACAAAATTATACGACGCATGATTTGGAATTAGGCGCGGTTGTTTTTGCATTAAAGACTTGGAGGCACTACTTATATGGGGTCAAAAGTATTATATATACCGACCACAAAAGTCTTCAACACATATTTAATCAGAAACAACTGAATATGAGGCAGCGTAGGTGGATTGAATTATTGAATGATTACGACTTTGAGATTCGTTACCACCCGGGGAAGGCAAATGTGGTAGCCGATGCCTTGAGCAGGAAGGACAGAGAACCCATTCGAGTAAAATCTATGAATATAATGATTCATAATAACATTACTACTCAAATAAAGGAGGCGCAACAAGGAGTTTTAAAAGAGGGAAATTTAAAGGATGAAATACCCAAAGGATCGGAGAAGCATCTTAATATTCGGGAAGACGGAACCCGGTATAGGGCTGAAAGGATTTGGGTACCAAAATTTGGAGATATGAGAGAAATGGTACTTAGAGAAGCTCATAAAACCAGATTCTCAATACATCCTGGAACGGGGAAGATGTACAAGGATCTCAAGAAACATTTTTGGTGGCCGGGTATGAAAGCCGATGTTGCTAAATACGTAGGAGAATGTTTGACGTGTTCTAAGGTCAAAGCTGAGCATCAGAAACCATCAGGTCTACTTCAACAACCCGAAATCCCAGAATGGAAATGGGAAAACATTACCATGGATTTCATCACTAAATTGCCAAGGACTGCAAGTGGTTTTGATACTATTTGGGTAATAGTTGATCGTC
This sequence comes from Rutidosis leptorrhynchoides, assembly GCF_046630445.1. Taxonomy (NCBI): domain Eukaryota; kingdom Viridiplantae; phylum Streptophyta; class Magnoliopsida; order Asterales; family Asteraceae; genus Rutidosis; species Rutidosis leptorrhynchoides. The sequence goes on from NC_092340.1 coordinate 211,671,683, forward strand.
TCACCAAATCAGCACACTTTCTGCCAATAAGAGAAGATGACAAGATGGAGAAGTTAGCACGACTGTATTTGAAGGAAGTCGTCTCCAGACATGGAATACCAATCTCTATTATCTCTGATAGGGATGGCAGATTTATTTCAAGATTCTGGCAGACATTACAGCAAGCATTAGGAACTCGTCTAGACATGAGTACTGCCTATCATCCACAAACTGATGGGCAGAGCGAAAGGACGATACAAACGCTTGAAGACATGCTACGAGCATGTGTTATTGATTTCGGAAACAGTTGGGATCGACATCTACCGTTAGCAGAATTTTCCTACAACAACAGCTACCATTCAAGCATTGAGATGGCGCCGTTTGAAGCACTTTATGGTAGAAAGTGCAGATCTCCGATTTGTTGGAGTGAAGTGGGGGATAGACAGATTACGGGTCCAGAGATTATACAAGAAACTACCGAGAAGATCATCCAAATTCAGCAACGGTTGAAAACCGCCCAAAGTCGACAAAAGAGCTACGCTGACATTAAAAGAAAAGATATAGAATTTGAAATTGGAGAGATGGTCATGCTTAAAGTTGCACCTTGGAAAGGCGTTGTTCGATTTGGTAAACGAGGGAAATTAAATCCAAGGTATATTGGACCATTCAAGATTATTGATCGTGTCGGACCAGTAGCTTACCGACTTGAGTTACCTCAACAACTCGCGGCTGTACATAACACTTTCCACGTCTCGAATTTGAAGAAATGTTTTGCTAAAGAAGATCTCACTATTCCATTAGATGAAATCCAAATCAATGAAAAACTTCAATTCATCGAAGAACCCGTCGAAATAATAGATCGTGAGGTTAAAAGACTTAAGCAAAACAAGATACCAATTGTTAAGGTTCGATGGAATGCTCGTAGAGGACCCGAGTTCACCTGGGAGCGTGAAGATCAGATGAAGAAGAAATACCCGCATCTATTTCCAGAAGATTCGTCAACACCTTCAACAGCTTAAAATTTCGGGACGAAATTTATTTAACGGGTAGGTACTGTAGTGACCCGAACTTTTCCATGTTTATATATATTAATTGAGATTGATATTTACATGATTAAATGTTTCCAACATGTTAAGCAATCAAACTTGTTAAGACTTGATTAATTGAAATATGTTTCATATAGACAATTGACCACCCAAGTTGACCGGCGATTCACGAACGTTAAAACTTGTAAAAACGACTTGACGATATATATATGGATATACATATGGTTAACATGAGATTATGATAAGTAAGTATCTACATAAGTATATTAACAATGAGTTATATACATATAAACAAGACTACTAACTTAAGGATTTCGAAACGAGACATATATGTAACGATTATCGTTGTAACGACATTTAAATGTATATATATCATATTAAGATATATTAATATATCATAATATCATGATAATATAATAATTTAACATCTCATTAGATATAATAAACAATGGGTTAACAACATTAATTGAGATCGTTAACTTAAAGGTTTCAAAACAACACTTACATGTAACGACTAACGATGACTTAACGACTCCGTTAAAATGTATATACATGTAGTGTATTTAGATGTATTAAAATACTTTTGGAAGACTTCAAGACATATATCAAAACACTCATACTTAACAAAAATGGTTACAGTTACTTTCCCATTCTTTTCTTTCATCAAGAATTCTAGTCGTATTCTTACCCGTATTATACACAGCTTCAAAACGTACTTACTATGGGTATATACCAATAGGAACTAGCATGGGATTCCACTCTTGATTATGTCATGTATGACTAATCAATTTTAACTTCTACCATGAGCTAGTCAACTAACTAGAACTCCTTTTAACCCCACTCACCACTCACCAATTAACACTCATCATTCACTCCATTTCACTTCCAAATCTCTTTCTAATTCTCTCTCAACACACCCACACTATTATGAACGTATTTTTCCAGTAGTTAATCATCATCTTCATCAAAAATCACTTCAAGAATCAAGATATAATCATCATAGGAAGAACACTTCAAGAATACTTCAAAAATCCCTTCAAGTTTACTAATTTACTTCCAAGCTTTCTAATCCATTCCAAGTAATCATCTAAGATCAAGAAACCTTTGTTATATACAGTAGGTTATCTTTCTTATTCAAGGTAATATTCATATTCAAACTTTGATTCAATTTCTATAACTATAAACTATCTTAATTCGAGCAAAAATCTTACTTGAACTTGTTTTTGTGTCATGATCCTACTTCAAGAACTTTCAAGCCATCCAAGATCCTTTGAAGCTAGATCATTTCTTGTCACTTCCAGTAGGTTTACCTACTAAACTTGAGGTAGTAATGATGTTCATAACATCATTCGATTCATATATATAAAACTATCTTATTCGAAGGTTTAAACTCGTAATCACTAGAACATAGTTTAGTTAATTCTAAACTTGTTCGCAAACAAAAGTTAATCCTTCTAACTTGACTTTTAAAATCAACTAAACACATGTTCTATATCTATATGATATGCTAACTTAATGATTTAAAACCTGGAAACACGAAAAACACCGTAAAACCGGATTTACGCCGTCGTAGTAACACCGCGGGCTGTTTTGGGTTAGTTAATTAAAAACTATGATAAACTTTGATTTAAAAGTTGTTATTCTGAGAAAATGATTTTTATTATGAACATGAAACTATATCCAAAAATTATGGTTAAACTCAAAGTGGAAGTATGTTTTCTAAAATGGTCATCTAGACGTCGTTCTTTCGACTGAAATGACTACCTTTACAAAAACGACTTGTAACTTATTTTTCCGACTATAAACCTATACTTTTCTGTTTAGATTCATAAAATAGAGTTCAATATGAAATCATAGCAATTTGATTCACTCAAAACGGATTTAAAATGAAGAAGTTATGGGTAAAACAAGATTGGATAATTTTTCTCATTTTAGCTACGTGAAAATTGGTAACAAATCTATTCCAACCATAACTTAATCAACTTGTATTGTATATTATGTAATCTTGAGATACCATAGACACGTATACAATGTTTCGACCTATCATGTCGACACATCTATATATATTTCGGAACAACCATAGACACTCTATATGTGAATGTTGGAGTTAGCTATACAGGGTTGAGGTTGATTCCAAAATATATATAGTTTGAGTTGTGATCAATACTGATATACGTATACACTGGGTCGTGGATTGATTCAAGATAATATTTATCGATTTATTTCTGTACATCTAACTGTGGACAACTAGTTATAGGTTACTAACGAGGACAGCTGACTTAATAAACTTAAAACATCAAAATATATTAAAAGTGTTGTAAATATATTTTGAACATACTTTAATATATATGTATATGTATATATTGTTATAGGTTCGTGAATCAACAGTGGCCAAGTCTTACTTCCCGACGAAGTAAAAATCTGTGAAAGTGAGTTATAGTCCCACTTTTAAAATCTAATATTTTTGGGATGAGAATACATGCAGGTTTTATAAATGATTTACAAAATAGACACAAGTACGTGAAACTACATTCTATGGTTGAATTATCGAAATCGAATATGCCCCTTTTTATTAAGTCTGGTAATCTAAGAATTAGGGAACAGACACCCTAATTGACGCGAATCCTAAAGATAGATCTATTGGGCCTAACAAACCCCATCCAAAGTACCGGATGCTTTAGTACTTCGAAATTTATATCATATCCGAAGGGTGTCCCGGAATGATGGGGATATTCTTATATATGCATCTTGTTAATGTCGGTTACCAGGTGTTCACCATATGAATGATTTTTATCTCTATGTATGGGATATGTATTGAAATATGAAATCTTGTGGTCTATTATTATGATTTGATATATATAGGTTAAACCTATAACTCACCAACATTTTTGTTGACGTTTTAAAGCATGTTTATTCTCAGGTGATTATTAAGAGCTTCCGCTGTCGCATACTTAAATAAGGACGAGATTTGGAGTCCATGCTTGTATGATATTGTGTAAAAACTGCATTCAAGAAACTTATTTTGTTGTAACATATTTGTATTGTAAACCATTATGTAATGGTCGTGTGTAAACAGGATATTTTAGATTATCATTATTTGATAATCTACGTAAAACTTTTAAACCTTTATTGATGAAATAAAGGTTATGGTTTGTTTTAAAATGAATGCAGTCTTTGAAAAACGTCTCATATAGAGGTCAAAACCTCGCAACGAAATCAATTAATATGGAACGTTTTTAATCAATAAGAACGGGACATTTCAGATTCGTAGCCTCCTCAATCATTGGAAACAAGAAGAAGGCGATCCTTTCCATCTACCACATTGCCCTCTTGGCGAAGAACCTGAAGCACTTACCGGAGAACCTGTTAGAGACACCCTTTTCTCTCTCATTTCCAGGGTATCTCGTCACGATTATATACTACATCAAATTCTAGATTTTATTTATCCGCTCATTCCGACCGACAATCATCCTGGAATAATAGAAGAAGTCAACGAACTTCGCGCTCGGGTAGTGGCTTTGGAGAATATGGTGCAGAGATTACAAACACCAGCAGCATAACCAGTACCACCATCATCAACGCCAACAGTACCATTACCACCTCCAACCACAACCGCGTTGTAAACCTCAACTTCACAATCTGTCCCACGAGCATCAACGTCATACGCACCATAGATACCAAGGAGCACCAACAACAATAACTGACGAAGTATTAATTCATAACTTCATTGGAGAAACATTCCGCGGCGATTATATAATATCTAAAGTCTTAGAGATTATATAATCTAACCCTAACCATAAATCAGTTAAGCGAACCAAAATGATAGAAGGAAGAGTAGAAACCCTGACAAAAATGGTGTGTGATTAACAAGTTAAACTTGTTTTACCAACAGCATCAACAGTACCGTCAACGTCACCAGCATCGTCAGTACAGTCAACATCAGAATCAACAACACCTATAACATCACAAACTCCGTCAGTTCAAGAATCACTGTGGACATCATTACGAATCAATAACGTGTATATTGTATCAACAAGTTATGAAGAATTAACTCATTCCCTCTGAAGAAATTATATATATATATTATATATATATATATATATATATATATATATATTTTTTAAATAAAAAAAATATAAATCTTTCCGTGCTAAGCTATTATGTGTGAATCTTAACTACTCGGTTAATTCATATTACAAATATGCAATAATGTATGTCCCTCGCCCGCAACTTAACCATCGTTAACTACAATCTCTGTCTCAATTCAACAAGTTCCAATTCCTAATAAATCAAGTATATATTTGATTTTACACTTCATCATTGATGTAACCGAAACTTTTCAGATAACATCATTCGTACTTTGCGAAGTTCACAAGAATTTAACGAAAACCAACATCACATCTCAACAAATAACGAAGTATTGATTCATAATTTCAATATTATTGAAGAAATACTTATGTAACCTCTAAAGCCTTCAAGGAATTATTCAATTCTAGTTCCAACCGTAAATCGAATGAGTTTAATTTAGTATTAACTCATTAAAATCTATGTTACATCTGAGGAGAATATATACATATATATTTTCATAAAGACTATAATAAAATTCTTATGTACAAAATATTAATTGTGAAAATTTTTTAACGGGTAGGTAATATCCGAGAGATATATATAAATTCACAATTAATATGTTACATTCTTCGAATCAGATTAAGCAAATTATCAATTATACTTCCTACTTTCACAATAATATACATTCTTTCATAGAAATCAAAACAACCATACTCATTCAAACCCAATTACATATTCTGATTTTAAAATCTCAGAATTCAATTCGAGATATAACCGGTACCATCACTTTTAGATTCCTACATCTTTCAAAGCTATACTTTGACTTCAAAAGTGTGTTAGAACATCAAATGTATACAAACGATTACAATCTGTGTTCAAACCCTTCGAAAATCTTTGAAGACACTTCAAATAATGAGCAATCGAGATGATGATCCAACCACATATTACCCACAGTTATGTACTTAAAAAGCTCTCGAAACCAAAGTCATAATTCAACACATATATGTGTCAGATCTCTTGGCATTTATTAGCCAAAATAATCTTGCAATTCCTTTGCAAAGTAGCAAATTATATCACAGCTCCAACAAGACAACTTCAATTTTTTCATTCGGAGTAGCCTTATCATAATTTTGATATATGTGATTACCCTTTTGTTACCGGAGAACCTTTCATATTCCACCACATTAGCAATAAACTTACCAACAACTTCACTGATCTTGGGCATTCCGAAGAATCTTTATATTTATCGAAACCTCATCATTTACTCATCTGCCTCTTGTAAAGAGAATTGCCATACGAATCATTGGGAATTAGCAATCAGTATTGTGAAATCTCACAGCATGTTGACGCCAACAGTTATACATAACGTCTATTTCCAAGGCTTACATACTTCGAATGTGAAGTTTTTGAAAAACACTCTGAACCGCGAACTAGTTCTCGAAATGCTGATGAAGCAACAAAAACTATAAACGACCTTAGCAGTAAAAAGTTTGATGATAAAGATTAGTGTATTAACAAAGCTCAGAAATAGAGAAGTTTTGGAACTAGAAAACGGATTGAGCAAAGTATGAAGGAGGCTGTGGACAAATCACAAAGACTGAACCTGCCTTCAAAGAATCCAAATGATTCAGTGTCTGCTAAAGTCATTAACGAATACCTTGCTCCTGACACTAAACCCTTACAGACAATATTCTTCATCATCCTCTGATATTAGAAATTCTAAGATATCATTGTATCTTTCATTATAAATATCCTCCATATTTCTGAAGATATTTCCATAACTATTCTTATCTGGAATCATTTATCTCTTTGCGCTATCTGTATTACATCAAAAAGGAAACTATTTAGTTCCTATACTCTGTAAACCTTTGAGTTTAAAATATGAATGTTTTTGAAGTAGTATTGGAAACTGAAGCATGAGTTAGTATAATATAATGACACTTGATCAACGTGATTATATTACAGTAATTCATGCTGAGTTTCTAAATGGAACGTGATGATTCACAGATCATAACATCATCATGTGCCATGTTATACGACTCTTGTATTCTATTTAACCTCTAAAATATCAAGAAAATATTTCTTGATGATTCGGCCTTTTCCAAGGTATTCTAGTAATTTGACAAGTCAAGATCGTGCCATCACAATTTCCTTCCTAGAACATTAACAATGTTCATTCCGAAATTCATATCTGTGAATTCTGGACCATTACAAGCGGTGCTTAATCGCAAGAAAAAGAAACGAAAGGACAAAACTCCAAAATAGAAATTGGGGTATAAATTGCAGAAAATAAAAGAGAGCATTAACTGTGGATGACAATGATTATAGAAGATAGAAACAAAGACTTTGAAATATAAGGGAAGATATAAAGCCCAACGACAAACCAAAAATTATAAACCATATATATCGATGCATATAGCAATATAAAGACACGGGAGAACTAGAAACACTATAAACCCAAGAGTATAGTAGAAGTAAATAGATTCTTCCGGCGGTAGATGAAAAAGAAGAATGACCGATATGAAAGTTATAAGTATATCGAGAATCAGAACTGGATGGAGCATATTGATGAATACTTTAAAATATGAGTTGAGGGGGAAAGAATAGAAGGTGATGAAACATGACTAGGAACTTAGAAATCAACAGATTTAACTCACACAATGACGGAATAAGTGAATCAAACCCTCTAGTGAATATGTTAACCTTTTTGGGATTAATTTAGTCATACCACAACTAAATCAAGTGTGATTAGATCAACACCTAGAGCTATTATTCACCACCTGGGTGATTTGGGTTGAGAGAGAATCGGAGGAGCTCACCTGATCTGAGTGTGTGTAACAAATGAGATTCTTAACCTAAAATGAAGAACATAAGACTTTATATACCCCTGCTGTTGACTCACCCGTACGATTCATCCATCACACATACGAGTTGGCTTCATCAGCCGTACGGGTGATCACTCACTCGTGTCTTCTCATTTAGGTTGTAATTGTGACTTAGCTCAGCATCAACCGTGCGTATGAGCCTGTCAGCCGTACGAGTGAGGCTTCACTCGGACGTCTGACTAAGTCTAACATAGTCAAACATCCAAATCTCGTTCCTGCAGTTGCTGTAACCACATACAAACACGGATAGGATAATAACGAACGATCATGGTGGCCTGTAAACTGTTGTACCTGCAATGGACGTGGGTAGATGTCTAGGGACTTGTATAAAATGCATCAACAGAAGGTGTGAGTTGTAAGAAAACAAAGGAGGTGAATTTATAAGAAAATCTCCGACAGAAGAATTAAAATGGACGATCGCATTTAAAGCAGATCCTAATTCCTTTTGTTACCGGAGAATCAAATCTTATTACAAAGATTTTCTTCAAATCCCTTGAAATCTAGAAATCAATCATATCTAAGTCAAATGATAAGATGAATCTACACTTACTCATTTCACTCTTCTATGTTAGCTTCATTCGTACTCTTCATATAAATGGATTGTTTATCCAAATTATTCGCTGATGATAAAACTCTAATTTTCAGCCTGTATGCATCATGAAAACATACTTATTATCATTCACGACCTTCCACTCAAATTTCGGGACGAAATTTCTTTAACGGGTAGGTACTGTGACAACCCGGAAATTTCCAACCAAATTTAAACTTTATCTTTATATTATTCCGACACGATAAGCAAAGTTTGTTAAGTTAAATCTCAAGAATTTTAAATTGTGTTCATACATTCATTATAACCTCGACCAAATTCCGACGATTCACGAACCGTTATATATAAATAAATATGTATATATATGTGTATATATATATTATAACTTGAGAATATTAATAAAGTATTAAACGTATAATACTTTACATGAACGTATTTGTTTCAATATGTTTATCGATGGAATTAGAAGATAATATCAAATGATTGATTTATCAGATACATTATGATATGATTACGGGTCTATGTTATGAGATTCACTGTGATTTAAGAAATCTATTATTTTTGACAACATTCGGAAAATGGTAAAGTGATTTATAAGTAAGAACGTGAAGTGTAAATAACTTAGATGTTGGATATCGACAAGTTATGTAACTCGACATTTTTCATTAAGATGATTTCATACGTTTATTTAACCTTTGAACTTTATCCCATGCTTCACCAACAAACTGTAATTTAAAAACTTGAAACCTATTATGAACATATATGATTCTACTTTTCTAAAACATTTTATGATATAACGATTTCCATTATTTTAACCTTTAAACAAAATGATTCTTAAAAATATATTTGGTTTTGGAAAACAAAATTATTATATTTATTTGATTTAGTTTCAAACGTACAAAAATGTTTTCAGTTTAAAAAGAACTTTATTATTAAAACGTATATAACTTTTATAAATATCTAGAATCACTTTTGACAACTCATTACTTAACCAGTATGATAAAGATAACGATATTTATATTTTATTTTATTAAATATATATAACGATTTAAATTAATATTATATATATTTATACGCGTATTATGCGTACATAGTTTTATACTTTTACTATACTTAAACTTTACCTTTACTTTATTTTTACTTTACTTTAACTTTAATAATTCACTTTAATAATTTATACTTTAATAATTCACTTTAATAATTCATACTTTAATAATTCACTTTAATAATTCATACTTTAATAATTCACTTTAATAATTCATACTTTAATAATTCACTTTAATAATTCAAAAATCTATTATAAATAGAATTCAATAGGTTTCATTATTTCATAAGAAACTTGAAAATATTTTTCTCTAAACTCTCTCAATCGATTTACATATATATATTTACTCCGTATTATTTCAAGATATTATTAGTATACATAAAATATTACGTCAGAGTGCTGTCCGAGTGATTTTGAAATTGTTTTTCGAGTGGGATTGGATTAAGGAAATTATGGGTTATAGCTATGGAGGTGATTGGGTATGGTTCATGGGTATGCTCGTGAGATCAATATAGTGTTTATCATCTCCGTTGCGTCTACGTACCTTTCCTGCAATATTGAATCTCAATATTGATACGTGAGTACTCATAATTTAACTTTTACATACTAATAGTGTATCCCTGACTAGTGCTCGAGTATATAGGATTATGCATGTTTGTACTTTTGATATTGCCTTTAGTTAGGTTATGTTGAATCCTGAATTAGTTATATATGCGACTGAGATAAGGTATAAGATATGCATGTCGTTGGAAAGCTAGTGAAAAATTAAGAACTTTTCATTTAGATATCGAATGATTTCGATGAACGGATTTGAAGTTATAGTCCATCAAATTTTTGTATTATTATTAAAAATGATCATTATTATCGTCGTTATTATCGTCGTTATTATCGTCGTTCTAGTTTTATCTTATTATTATTATTATTATCTTTATCAATAAAAGGATTTATCATTAAAAATTGTTATTTTTTATTATTATTACTATCGTTATTATCGTTAAAGTTATAATTAGTATTATTATTATTATCCAATTATTATTATTATTATTATTGGTATTATTATTATTATTATCATTATTAATATATATATCATTATTTAAAAATGGTTATTGTTATTGTTATTGTTATTATTATTATTACTATATTATCATTAAGATAATTATTAGTATTATCGTTAATAATGTTATAGTAACTATCATTATTAATATTAGTGTAATTAAAACAAATATTTGTAACACCTAATTATTTTGATTACTATTATTATCATTATTACGAACACGATATAAAAGACGATTAAAAGCTATTAAACGAAACGATTAGGAAATAATGGGTAAGAGTATCATGATGAAATTAAAATATTATAAGATATTGATTTAGATAAAATTATCGTTCTTATTATTTTTATCATTACTATTATTATTAAAATTATCGTTAGTATTAAAACTATCATTTTAATAAAAATTATCATTTTAATAAAATGTCATTGTTACTATAAAATATCATTATTATTATTATTATTATTTTAAATAGAATTATTATTTTAAAGATAATATTAAAAAATATCTTAAATATTAAAGTTATCATAATTAGAATTATCGTTTTATCATAATGTCATCTTAGTAATTATAAATATTGATATTTTTATAATAATAATTATTATTACAAAATAATACAACTTTTACTTACTATCATTATAGATATTATTTTATCAAATAAATATTTGATACAAACATATTTTACTACGTGTAATAACTTACTTTAATAATATCTATCATATTATCTTTATAATATTAAATGAACCCTATAAATTTTATTACTTAATATATATAAAAGTATATTTTATTATATAAATATAATATAAAATTTTATTTATTAATAAATAAATTATATTATTTACTCTAATAAATCTTTTAAAAATATTTAAAAATATAAAACGACGATATTTAAACTATATATTAATCATGTATAGATTTTTGGAAATTATTTTGAGTCAAATTTACTTTTGTTGACTTTTACATATTAGTCTCGAGCATTAGGATTGTGGTACACTATGACTTGACCTAATTTGTTAGACAAATATTGACCAACACATAAATATATATAATTAATTTAGGTTCGTGAATTCGAGGCCAACCTTGCACTTGTTCAATGACGTTATATGTATTTTTACTACGAAATACAGTATGGTGAGTTTCATTTGCCTTTTTACCCTTTATATTTTTGGGCTGAGAATACATGCGCAACTTTTATAAATGTTTTACGAAATAGACACAAGTAATCAAAACTACATTATATGGTTGAATTATCGAAATCGAATATGCCCCTTTTATTAAAGTCTGGTAATCTAAGAATTAGGGAACATACACCCTAATTGATGCGAATTCTAAAGATAGATCTATTGGGCCTAACAAACCCCATCCAAAGTACCGGATGCTTTAGTACTTCGAAATTATATCATGTCCGAAGGAGGATCCCGGAATGATAGGGGATATTCTTATATGTATCTAGTTAATGTCGGTTACCAGGTGTTCACCATATGAATGATTATTTTTTTGTCTCTATGCATGGGACGTATATTTATGAGAACTGGAAATGAAATTCTTGTGGTCTATTAAAATGATGGAAATAAATGATTATGATAAACTAATGAACTCACCAACCTTTTGGTTGACACTTTAAAGCATGTTTATTCTCAGGTGTTAAAGAAATCTTTCGCTGTGCATTTGCTCATTTTAAAGATATTACTTGGAGTCTTTCATAGCATATTTTGAAGAACGTTGCATTCGAGTCATTGAGTTCATCAAAGATTATTATTAAATCAATTTATAGTTGGATAGTGGATATTATGAAATGGTATGCATGCCTGTCAATTTTTGATGTAAAGAAAGATTGTCTTTTAAAAACGAATGCAATGTTTGTAAAATGTATCATATAGAGGTCAAATACCTCGCAATGTAATCAACTATTGTGAATCGTTTATAATGTATATGAACGGGTCCTTTCATAAGGAAACGAAGATGGTGGATTTATAGTGAAGTACCAGACAGAACAATCAGGATAAATCATCGCATTTAACTAAAGAGGATTCTAATTTCCTTAATTATCGAAGAACCCAAATCTTATGACGAAGATTTCCTCTAAATCTGAAAATCAACCGTGACTACGTCACTGGTTAAAACGAATCTGCATTTATTCATTTCATTCTTTTGTGATAGTTTCACTTATACTCTTTGCGTAATCAAATTGTTTTATCTATATTACTCAATGATTATAAAACTCTATTTATCAACTCATATTTGTAGTGACCCGAACTTTTCCATGTTTATATATATTAATTGAGATTGATATTTACATGATTAAATGTTTCCAACATGTTAAGCAATCAAACTTGTTAAGACTTGATTAATTGAAATATGTTTCATATAGACAATTGACCACCCAAGTTGACCGGCGATTCACGAACGTTAAAACTTGTAAAAACGACATGACGATATATATATATATGGATATACATATGGTTAACATGAGATTATGATAAGTAAGTATCTCCATAAGTATATTAACAATGAGTTATATACATATAAACAAGACTACTAACTTAAGGATTTCGAAACGAGACATATATGTAACGATTATCGTTGTAACGACATTTAAATGTATATATATCATATTAAGATATATTAATATATCATAATATCATGATAATATAATAATTTAACATCTCATTAGATATAATAAACAATGGGTTAACAACATTAATTGAGATCGTTAACTTAAAGGTTTCAAAACAACACTTACATGTAACGACTAACGATGACTTAACGACTCAGTTAAAATGTATATACATGTAGTGTTTTAATATGTATTTATACACTTTTGAAAGACTTTAATACACTTATCAAAATACTTCTACTTAACAAAAATGCTTACAATTACATCCTCGTTCAGTTACATCAACAATTCTACTCGTATGCACCCGTATTCGTACTCGTACAATACACAGCTTTTAGATGTATGTACTATTGGTATATACACTCCAATGATCAACTCTTAGCAGCCCATGTGAGTCACCTAACACATGTGGGAACCATCATTTGGCAACTAGCATGAAATATCTCATAAAATTACAAAAATATGAGTAATCATTCATGACTTATTTACATGAAAACAAAATTACATATCCTTTATATCTAATCCATACACCAACGACCAAAAACACCTACAAACACTTTCATTCTTCAATTTTCTTCATCTAATTGATCTCTCTCAAGTTCTATCTTCAAGTTCTAAGTGTTCTTCATAAATTCCAAAAGTTCTAGTTTCATAAAATCAAGAATACTTTCAAGTTTGCTAGCTCACTTCCAATCTTGTAAGGTGATCATCCAACCTCAAGAAATCCTTGTTTCTTACAGTAGGTTATCATTCTAATACAAGGTAATAATCATATTCAAACTTTGGTTCAATTTCTATAACTATAACAATCTTATTTCAAGTGATGATCTTACTTGAACTTGTTTTCGTGTCATGATTCTGCTTCAAGAACTTCCAGCCATCCAAGGATCCGTTGAAGCTAAATCCATTTTTCTCTTTTCCAGTAGGTTTATCCAAGGAACTTAAAGGTAGTAATGATGTTCATAACATCATTCGATTCATACATATAAAGCTATCTTATTCGAAGGTTTAAACTTGTAATCACTAGAACATAGTTTAGTTAATTCTAAACTTGTTCGCAAACAAAAGTTAATCCTTCTAACTTGACTTTTAAAATCAACTAAACACATGTTCTATATCTATATGATATGCTAACTTAATGATTTAAAACCTGGAAACACGAAAAACACCGTAAAACCGGATTTACGCCGTCGTAGTAACACCGCGGGCTGTTTTGGATTAGTTAATTAAAAACTATGATAAACTTTGATTTAAAAGTTGTTATTCTGAGAAAATGATTTTTATTATGAACATGAAACTATATCCAAAAATTATGGTTAAACTCAAAGTGGAAGTATGTTTTCTAAAATGGTCATCTAGACGTCGTTCTTTCGACTGAAATGACTACCTTTACAAAAACGACTTGTAACTTATTTTTCCGACTATAAACCTATAATTTTTCTGTTTATATTCATAAAATAGAGTTCAATATGAAACCATAGCAATTTGATTCACTCAAAACGGATTTAAAATGAAGAAGTTATGGGTAAAACAAGATTGGATAATTTTTCTCATTTTAGCTACGTGAAAATTGGTAACAAATCTATTCCAACCATAACTTAATCAACTTGTATTGTATATTATGTAATCTTGAGATACCATAGACACGTATACAATGTTTCGACCTATCATGTCGACACATCTATATATATTTCGGAACAACCATAGACACTCTATATGTGAATGTTGGAGTTAGCTATACAGGGTTGAGGTTGATTCCAAAATATATATCGTTTGAGTTGTGATCAATACTGAGATACATATACACTGGGTCGTGGATTGATTCAAGATAATATTTATCGATTTAGTTCTGTACATCTAACTGTTGACAACTAGTTGTAGGTTACTAACGAGGACAGCTGACTTAATAAACTTAAAATATCAAAATATATTAAAAGTGTTGTAAATATATTTTGAACATACTTTGATATATATGTATATATTGTTATAGGTTCGTGAATCAACCAGTGGCCAAGTCTTACTTCCCGACGAAGTAAAAATCTGTGAAAGTGAGTTATAGTCCCACTTTTAAAATCTAATATTTTTGGGATGAGAATACATGCAGGTTTTATAAATGATTTACAAAATAGACACAAGTACGTGAAACTACATTCTATGGTTGAATTATCGAAATCGAATATGCCCCTTTTTATTAAGTCTGGTAATCTAAGAATTAGGGAACAGACACCCTAATTGACGCGAATCCTAAAGATAGATCTATTGGGCCTAACAAACCCCATCCAAAGTACTGGATGCTTTAGTACTTCGAAATTTATATCATATCCGAAGGGTGTCCCGGAATGATGGGGATATTCTTATATATGCATCTTGTTAATGTCGGTTACCAGGTGTTCACCATATGAATGATTTTTATCTCTATGTATGGGATGTGTATTGAAATATGAAATCTTGTGGTCTATTATTATGATTTGAAATATATAGGTTAAACCTATAACTCACCAACATTTTTGTTGACGTTTTAAGCATGTTTATTCTCAGGTGATTATTAAGAGCTTCCGCTGTCGCATACTTAAATAAGGACGAGATTTGGAGTCCATGCTTGTATGATATTGTCTAAAAACTGCATTCAAGAAACTTATTTTGTTGTAACATATTTGTAATGTAAACCATTATGTAATGGTCGTGTGTAAACAGGATATTTTAGATTATCATTACTTGATAATCTACGTAAGGCTTTTTAAAACCTTTATCTATGAAATAAAGGTTATGGTTTGTTTTAAAAATGAATGCAGTCTTAGAAAAACGTCTCATATAGAGGTCAAAACCTCGCAACGAAATCAATTAATATGGAACGTTTTTAATCAATAAGAACGGGACATTCCAGTTGGTATCTGAGCGTTGGTCTTAGAGAACCAGAATTTTGCATTAGTGTGTCTTATCGAGTTTGTTAGGATGCATTAGTGAGTCTGGACTTCGACCGTGTTTTCTTTAAAAATGATTGCTTAACATTTTTGTTGGAAACTATATATTTTTAACATATGAATATTATGTGATATATTAATCTCTTAACGTGTTTGATATTATGTGATAGATGTCTACCTCTAGAACAAGTCCCATTGACTCAACTAATAATAATGAAGAGTCAAATGTAAATTGGAATGATTCGTGGACTGATTCACAAGTTCCCGAAGAGGAACCGGAAGAAGAGTCGGAACCGGAAGAAGAATCGGAACCGGAAGAAGAATCGGAACCGGATGAAGAAGTAGAATCGGTGGGGGAAATAATAAAACGGTTAAGTAAAAGAAAATCCTCAACCAACCGACCAAGGTTAATTATGGTCAATGGTGTTTCCGCCAAGGAAGCAAAATATTGGGAGGATTACCAATTCTCCGATGAATCGGATTCCGACGAGAATTCCGATGATGTTATAGAAATTACCCCAACTGAAGTTAAAAAGGCAAAAGAAAATAATAAGGGAAAGGGCATAAAAATAGAGAAATCTAATTCCAACCCCGATGAACTTTATATGTATCGTCAACCCCCGAAGTCCTTAAGTTGTAACAATGACCCGGGAACCTCTAAACCACCAGGTTTTTCTAAACCAATGTGGATAACGATGGCTCGTATTAGGGGAACATCATATATCCCTAGAAACTTGGCAAAACGAACCAAAACCGAAGAAGAAGAAACAAGCGAGTCGGAATAAGATAGTTGTATTCGTGTGGTGTAATATAAGTAATATAGTGTGCTTATGCTTTATGATATATGTAAAAATTGCTTGTATTAATAAGTATTTTTTTTATGAATCTAACTCTTGTCTATTTTACAGTATAAAAATACAAAATGGATAGACAACCCAATATTTTAAGAGACCTACCCGGAGACATGATTGATGAAATCTTGTCTAGAGTCGGTCAGAATTCTTCGGCACAACTATTTAAGGCGAGATCAGTTTGTAAGACATTCGAAGACCGTTCCAAGAATGCCTTGCTTTATAAAAGGCTTTCGTTCGAAAGATGGGGGATATCACATTGGGAAATCCATAAGTTACGATGTGTTTACTTTGACGCATATATTGCGGGGAACCCAAATGCTATTTTACGCAATGGGTTAAGAAATTATTTTGACTCAATATATCCGAATATTGGACTTCGTGATTTAGAAAAAGCGGCTAACATGCAACATAAAGAAGCATGTTATGCTTACGGATTAGTAATGTTCGCTTCTCACCAAAGTGAGAACAAGAACATCGGGATACAACTATTAAACAAAACGTTCCCACAAGTGACGGAGTCGGTAATTGGGGTAAGAAATGAGGTTTTTAGATTGTTACGGGACTGTTGGACATTACGTAACCCTCGTCCCTTTGACAACGTTACAACACACTGTCTTATTAACGGCCATAACGGTTATGTTCCACAAGACCAAGGATGGGAAGTAATCCTAGTAAAACCAGAATGCATGACTTGTTTCTGGACGTATGAATTACGTGTCTTTATTGCCTTTGCTGAACGACTTGTGTACTAGCTAGAATTATCTTCACAACCATCTTGTATCAAATTTATTGTGTGCTATATTTCATGCTATATGTGAAATAAGCGGTATTGTAAGTTTGTAAAATATTGTGTAAAAGTTTGAACACGAAATATTATTATAATCAGTTTTTCATATAGAATTGTAGTAGTTGAATTGTATATTAGCTACTAAGTATGAACTTAACGGGTAGGTACTACCCGAATTTAAACTTATAAAACGCTAATATGAAGAAAAAGCTTTTATAAATGAGTTCATATTATGCTATGAAATACTATTAACTACTCTTAATATTCTGTATGATTAACTTGTTCCATTTGACTATTTTGAAGGAAATGGCACCGACTACTCGACACACCGTGAATATGAATGAAGAGGAATTCCGTACTTTTCTAGCTTCAAACATAGCCGCAGTACAGGCTGCGCTACATACCAACAATAACCTTGGATCTAGCAGTACAGGAAATCGTGTAGGATGCACCTACAAAGAATTCACTGCCTGCAAACCTTTGGAATTTGATGGAACCGAAGGACCGATCGGATTGAAACGGTGGACCGAGAAGGTCGAATCGGTGTTTGCCATAAGTAAGTGTACTGAAGAGGACAAAGTGAAGTACGCTACGCATACCTTCACATGTTCTGCGTTAACATGGTGGAATACCTATCTAGAGCAAGTGGGACAAGATGATGCTTATGCACTACCGTGGTCAGCATTCAAGCACTTGATGAACGAGAAGTACCGTCCCAGAACCGAGGTCAATAAGCTCAAGACAGAACTTAGAGGGTTACGAACCCAAGGATTTGATATTACCACGTACGAAAGGCGATTCACAGAATTGTGCCTATTGTGTCCGGGAGCATTTGAAGATGAGGAAGAGAAGATCGACGCATTTGTGAAAGGATTACCGGAAAGAATCCAAGAAGATATAAGTTCACACGAGCCCGCCTCCATACAACAGGCATGTAGAATGGCTC
The DNA here is from genome assembly GCF_046630445.1 of Rutidosis leptorrhynchoides. NCBI lineage: Eukaryota > Viridiplantae > Streptophyta > Magnoliopsida > Asterales > Asteraceae > Rutidosis > Rutidosis leptorrhynchoides. Next base: position 211,690,430 of record NC_092340.1, read on the forward strand.
ACAAACTAGTGAACCAGATTGAAGAAAGAATTAAAGAACAGACTGCTGAAGAGGCCAATGTGAAGCCAGTCAAAAGAAAGTGGGAGGAAAACGGTGATAAGAATCACCAATACAACAACAACAGCAATTACAACAATAATCGCAACAATTATCCCAACAATCGCAACATCAATCACAACTACAACAAACGGCCCAACAACAACAACAACAATAACAACAACAACAACAACAACAACAACAACAGCAACTACAACAATCATCCTAATAACAATAATAACCGCAACAACAACAACAATCAGAAGCAGCTATGCCAAAGGTGTGAAAAGAATCACTCGGGGTTCTGCACCAAATTTTGCAACAAGTGTAAAAGAAATGGTCATAGCGCGGCGAAGTGTGAGGTCTATGGACCAGGGGTTAATAGAACGAAAGGAACAAATGGTGTCGGAACGAGTAATGGCGGAGCAAGTAGTGTCGGAGCAAGTTATGCCAATGTAGTTTGTTATAAATGTGGAAAACCGGGCCACATTATTAGAAATTGCCCGAACCAGGAAAACACGAATGGACAAGGCCGCGGAAGAGTTTTCAATATTAATGCGGCAGAGGCACAGGAAGACCCGGAGCTTGTTACGGGTACGTTTCTTATTGACAATAAATCTGCTTACGTTTTATTTGATTCGGGTGCGGATAGAAGCTATATGAGTAGAGATTTTTGTGCTAAATTAAGTTGTCCATTGACGCCTTTGGATAGTAAATTTTTACTCGAATTAGCAAATGGTAAATTAATTTCAGCCGATAATATATGTCGGAATCGAGAAATTAAACTGGTTAGCGAAACATTTAAGATTGACTTGATACCAGTAGAGTTAGGGAGTTTTGATGTGATAATCGGTATGGACTGGTTGAAAGAAGTGAAAGCAGAGATCGTTTGTTACAAAAATGCAATTCGCATTATACGAGAAAAAGGAAAACCCTTAATGGTGTACGGAGAAAAGGGCAACACGAAGCTACATCTTATTAGTAATTTGAAGGCACAAAAACTAATAAGAAAAGGTTGCTATGCTGTTCTAGCACACGTCGAGAAAGTACAAACTGAAGAAAAGAGCATCAATGATGTTCCCGTCGCAAAAGAATTTCCCGATGTATTTCCGAAAGAATTACCGGGACTACCTCCACATCGATCTGTTGAATTTCAAATAGATCTTGTACCAGGAGCTGCACCAATAGCTCGTGCTCCTTATAGACTCGCACCCAGCGAGATGAAAGAACTGCAAAGCCAACTGCAAGAACTATTAGAACATGGTTTCATTCGACCAAGCACATCACCGTGGGGAGCTCCTGTTTTGTTTGTCAAGAAGAAAGATGGTACATTCAGGTTATGTATCGACTACCGAGAGTTGAACAAACTTACCATCAAGAACCGCTACCCACTACCGAGAATCGATGACTTATTTGATCAACTACAAGGCTCGTCTGTTTATTCAAAGATTGACTTACGTTCCGGGTATCATCAAATGCGGGTGAAAGAAGATGATATTCCAAAGACTGCTTTCAGAACACGTTACGGTCATTACGAGTTTATGGTCATGCCGTTTGGTTTAACTAATGCACCAGCTGTGTTCATGGACCTTATGAACCGAGTGTGTGGGCCATATCTTGACAAGTTTGTCATTGTTTTCATCGATGACATACTTATTTACTCAAAGAATGATCAAGAGCACGAAGAACATTTGAGAAAAGTGCAAGAAGTATTGAGGAAAGAAAAACTGTACGCTAAGTTTTCAAAGTGTGCATTTTGGTTGGAAGAAGTTCAATTCCTCGGTCACATAGTGAACAAAGAAGGTATCCAGGTAGACCCGGCAAAGATCGAAACCGTTGAAAAGTGGGAAACCCCAAAAACTCCGAAGCATATACGTCAATTTTTAGGATTGGCTGGTTACTACAGAAGATTCATCCAAGATTTCTCCAAAATAGCAAAACCCTTGACTGCATTAACGCATAAAGGGAAGAAATTTGAATGGAAGGATGAACAAGAGAAGGCATTTCAATTATTGAAGAAAAAGCTAACTACGGCACCTATATTGTCATTGCCTGAAGGGAATGATGATTTTGTGATTTTTTGTGACGCATCAAAGCAAGGTCTCGGTTGTGTATTAATGCAACGAACGAAGGTGATTGCTTATGCGTCTAGACAATTGAAGATTCACGAGCAAAATTATACGACGCATGATTTGGAATTAGGCGCAGTTGTTTTTGCATTAAAGACTTGGAGGCACTACTTATATGGGGTCAAAAGTATTATATATACCGACCACAAAAGTCTTCAACACATATTTAATCAGAAACAACTGAATATGAGGCAGCGTAGGTGGATTGAATTGTTGAATGATTACGACTTTGAGATTCGTTACCACCCGGGAAAGGCAAATGTGGTAGCCGACGCCTTGAGCAGAAAGGACAGAGAACCCATTCGAGTAAAATCTATGAATATAATGATTCACACTAACCTTACTACTCAAATAAAGGAGGCGCAACAAGGAGTTTTAAAAGAGGGAAATTTAAAGGATGAAATACCCAAAGGATCGGAGAAGCATCTTAATATTCGAGAAGACGGAACCCGGTATAGGGCTGAAAGAATTTGGGTACCAAAATTTGGAGATATGAGAGAAATGGTACTTAGAGAAGCTCATAAAACCAGATACTCAATACATCCTGGAACGGGGAAGATGTACAAGGATCTTAAGAAACATTTTTGGTGGCCAGGTATGAAAGACGATATTGCTAAATATGTAGGAGAATGTTTGACGTGTTCTAAGGTCAAAGCTGAACATCAGAAACCATCAGGTCTACTACAACAACCTGAAATCCCGGAATGGAAATGGGAAAACATTACCATGGATTTCATCACTAAATTGCCAAGGACTGCAAGTGGTTTTGATACCATTTGGGTAATAGTTGATCGTCTCACCAAATCAGCACACTTCCTGCCAATAAGAGAAGATGACAAGATGGAGAAGTTAGCACGACTGTATTTGAAGGAAGTCGTCTCCAGACATGGAATACCAATCTCTATTATCTCTGATAGGGATGGAAGATTTATTTCAAGATTCTGGCAGACATTACAGCAAGCATTAGGAACTCGTCTAGACATGAGTACTGCCTATCATCCACAAACTGATGGGCAGAGCGAAAGGACGATACAAATGCTTGAAGACATGCTACGAGCATGTGTTATTGATTTCGGAAACAGTTGGGATCGACATCTACCGTTAGCAGAATTTTCCTACAACAACAGCTACCATTCAAGCATTGAGATGGCGCCGTTTGAAGCACTTTATGGTAGAAAGTGCAGGTCTCCGATTTGTTGGAGTGAAGTGGGGGATAGACAGATTACGGGTCCGGAGATTATACAAGAAACCACCGAGAAGATCATCCAAATTCAACAACGGTTGAAAACCGCCCAAAGTCGACAAAAGAGCTACGCTGACATTAAAAGAAAAGATATAGAATTTGAAATTGGAGAGATGGTCATGCTTAAAGTTGCACCTTGGAAAGGCGTTGTTCGATTTGGTAAACGAGGGAAATTAAATCCAAGGTATATTGGACCATTCAAGATTATTGATCGTGTCGGACCAGTAGCATACCGACTTGAGTTACCTCAACAACTCGCGGCTGTACATAACACTTTCCACGTCTCGAATTTGAAGAAATGTTTTGCTAAAGAAGATCTCACTATTCCGTTAGATGAAATCCAAATCAACGAAAAACTTCAATTCATCGAAGAACCCGTCGAAATAATGGATCGTGAGGTTAAAAGACTTAAGCAAAATAAGATACCAATTGTTAAGGTTCGATGGAATGCTCGTAGAGGACCCGAGTTCACCTGGGAGCGTGAAGATCAGATGAAGAAGAAATACCCGCATCTATTTCCAGAAGATTCGTCAACACCTTCAACAGCTTAAAATTTCGGGACGAAATTTATTTAACGGGTAGGTACTGTAGTGACCCGAACTTTTCCATGTTTATATATATTAATTGAGATTGATATTTACATGATTAAATGTTTCCAACATGTTAAGCAATCAAACTTGTTAAGACTTGATTAATTGAAATATGTTTCATATAGACAATTGACCACCCAAGTTGACCGGCGATTCACGAACGTTAAAACTTGTAAAAACGACATGACGATATATATATATATGGATATACATATGGTTAACATGAGATTATGATAAGTAAGTATCTCCATAAGTATATTAACAATGAGTTATATACATATAAACAAGACTACTAACTTAAGGATTTCGAAACGAGACATATATGTAACGATTATCGTTGTAACGACATTTAAATGTATATATATCATATTAAGATATATTAATATATCATAATATCATAATAATATAATAATTTAACATCTCATTAGATATAATAAACAATGGGTTAACAACATTAATTGAGATCGTTAACTTAAAGGTTTCAAAACAACACTTACATGTAACGACTAACGATGACTTAACGACTCAGTTAAAATGTATATACATGTAGTGTTTTAATATGTATTTATACACTTTTGAAAGACTTTAATACACTTATCAAAATACTTCTACTTAACAAAAATGCTTACAATTACATCCTCGTTCAGTTTCATCAACAATTCTACTCGTATGCACCCGTATTCGTACTCGTACAATACACAGCTTTTAGATGTATGTACTATTGGTATATACACTCCAATGATCAACTCTTAGCAGCCCATGTGAGTCACCTAACACATGTGGGAACCATAATTTGGCAACTAGCATGAAATATCTCATAAAATTACAAAAATATGAGTAATCATTCATGACTTATTTACATGAAAACAAAATTACATATCCTTTATATCTAATCCATACACCAACGACCAAAAACACCTACAAACACTTTCATTCTTCAATTTTCTTCATCTAATTGATCTCTCTCAAGTTCTATCTTCAAGTTCTAAGTGTTCTTCATAAATTCCAAAAGTTCTAGTTTCATAAAATCAAGAATACTTTCAAGTTTGCTAGCTCACTTCCAATCTTGTAAGGTGATCATCCAACCTCAAGAAATCCTTGTTTCTTACAGTAGGTTATCATTCTAATACAAGGTAATAATCATATTCAAACTTTGGTTCAATTTCTATAACTATAACAATCTTATTTCAAGTGATGATCTTACTTGAACTTGTTTTCGTGTCATGATTCTGCTTCAAGAACTTCCAGCCATCCAAGGATCCGTTGAAGCTAAATCCATTTTTCTCTTTTCCAGTAGGTTTATCCAAGGAACTTAAGGTAGTAATGATGTTCATAACATCATTCGATTCATACATATAAAGCTATCTTATTCGAAGGTTTAAACTTGTAATCACTAGAACATAGTTTAGTTAATTCTAAACTTGTTCGCAAACAAAAGTTAATCCTTCTAACTTGACTTTTAAAATCAACTAAACACATGTTCTATATCTATATGATATGCTAACTTAATGATTTAAAACCTGGAAACACGAAAAATACCGTAAAACCGGATTTACGCCGTCGTAGTAACACCGCGGGCTGTTTTGGGTTAGTTAATTAAAAACTATGATAAACTTTGATTTAAAAGTTGTTATTCTGAGAAAATGATTTTTATTATGAACATGAAACTATATCCAAAAATTATGGTTAAACTCAAAGTGGAAGTATGTTTTCTAAAATGGTCATCTAGACGTCGTTCTTTCGACTGAAATGACTACCTTTACAAAAACGACTTGTAACTTATTTTTCCGACTATAAACCTATACATTTTCTATTTAGATTCATAAAATAGAGTTCAATATGAAACCATAGCAATTTGATTCACTCAAAACGGATTTAAAATGAAGAATTTATGGGTAAAACAAGATTGGATAATTTTTCTCATTTTAGCTACGTGAAAATTGGTAACAAATCTATTCCAACCATAACTTAATCAACTTGTATTGTATATTATGTAATCTTGAGATACCATAGACACGTATACTGTAGTGACCCGAACTTTTCCATGTTTATATATATTAATTGAGATTGATATTTACATGATTAAATGTTTCCAACATGTTAAGCAATCAAACTTGTTAAGACTTGATTAATTGAAATATGTTTCATATAGACAATTGACCACCCAAGTTGATCGGTGATTCACGAACGTTAAAACTTGTAAAAACTATATGATGACATATATATGGATATATATATATATATAGTTAACATGATACTATGATAAGAAAACATATCATAAAGTATATTAACAATGAACTACATATGTAAAAACAAGACTACTAACTTAATGATTTTTAAACGAGACATATATGTAACGATTATCGTTGTAAAGACATTTAATGTATATATATCATATTAAGAGATATTCATACATGATAATATCATGATAATATAATAATTTAAAATCTCATTTGATATTATAAACATTGGGTTAACAACATTTAACAAGATCGTTAACCTAAAGGTTTCAAAACAACACTTACATGTAACGACTAACGATGACTTAACGACTCAGTTAAAATGTATATACATGTAGTGTTTTAATATGTATTTATACACTTTTGAAAGACTTCAATACACTTATCAAAATACTTCTACTTAACAAAAATGCTTACAATTACATCCTCGTTCAGTTTCATCAACAATTCTACTCGTATGCACCCGTATTCGTACTCGTACAATACACAGCTTTTAGATGTATGTACTATTGGTATATACACTCCAATGATCAGCTCTTAGCAGCCCATGTGAGTCACCTAACACATGTGGGAACCATCATTTGGCAACTAGCATGAAATATCTCATAAAATTACAAAAATATGAGTAATCATTCATGACTTATTTACATGAAAACAAAATTACATATCCTTTATATCTAATCCATACACCAACGACCAAAAACACCTACAAACACTTTCATTCTTCAATTTTCTTCATCTAATTGATCTCTCCCAAGTTCTATCTTCAAGTTCTAAGTGTTCTTCATAAATTCCAAAAGTTCTAGTTTCATAAAATCAAGAATACTTTCAAGTTTGCTAGCTCACTTCCAATCTTGTAAGGTGATCATCCAACCTCAAGAAATCTTTGTTTCTTACAGTAGGTTATCATTCTAATACAAGGTAATAATCATATTCAAACTTTGGTTCAATTTCTATAACTATAACAATCTTATTTCAAGTGATGATCTTACTTGAACTTGTTTTCGTGTCATGATTCTGCTTCAAGAACTTCGAGCCATCCAAGGATCCATTGAAGCTAGATCCATTTTTCTCTTTTCCAGTAGGTTTATCCAAGGAAATTAAGGTAGTAATGATGTTCATAACATCATTCGATTCATACATATAAAGCTATCTTATTCGAAGGTTTAAACTTGTAATCACTAGAACATAGTTTAGTTAATTCTAAACTTGTTCGCAAACAAAAGTTAATCCTTCTAACTTGACTTTTAAAATCAACTAAACACATGTTCTATATCTATATGATATGCTAACTTAATGACTTAAAACCTGGAAACACAAAAAACACCGTAAAACCGGATTTACGCCGTCGTAGTAACACCGCGGGCTGTTTTGGGTTAGTTAATTAAAAACTATGATAAACTTTGATTTAAAAGTTGTTATTCTGAGAAAATGATTTTTATTATGAACATGAAACTATCCAAAAATTATGGTTAAACTCAAAGTGGAAGTATGTTTTCTAAAATGGTCATCTAGACGTCGTTCTTTCGACTGAAATGACTACCTTTACAAAAACGACTTGTAACTTATTTTTCCGACTATAAACCTATAATTTTTCTGTTTAGATTCATAAAATAGAGTTCAATATGAAACCATAGCAATTTGATTCACTCAAAACGGATTTAAAATGAAGAAGTTATGGGTAAAACAAGATTGGATAATTTTTCTCATTTTAGCTACGTGAAAATTGGTAACAAATCTATTCCAACCATAACTTAATCAACTTGTATTGTATATTATGTAATCTTGAGATACCATAGACACGTATACAATGTTTCGACCTATCATGTCGACACATCTATATATATTTCGGAACAACCATAGACACTCTATATGTGAATGTTGGAGTTAGCTATACAGGGTTGAGGTTGATTCCAAAATATATATAGTTTGAGTTGTGATCAATACTGAGATACGTATACACTGGGTCGTGGATTGATTCAAGATAATATTTATCGATTTATTTCTGTACATCTAACTGTGGACAACTAGTTATAGGTTACTAACGAGGACAGCTGACTTAATAAACTTAAAACATCAAAATATTAAAAGTGTTGTAAATATATTTTGAACATACTTTAATATATATGTATATATTGTTATAGGTTCGTGAATCAACAGTGGCCAAGTCTTACTTCCCGACGAAGTAAAAATCTGTGAAAGTGAGTTATAGTCCCACTTTTAAAATCTAATATTTTTGGGATGAGAATACATGCAGGTTTTATAAATGATTTACAAAATAGACACAAGTACGTGAAACTACATTCTATGGTTGAATTATCGAAATCGAATATGCCCCTTTTTATTAAGTCTGGTAATCTAAGAATTAGGGAACAGACACCCTAATTGACGCGAATCCTAAAGATAGATCTATTGGGCCTAACAAACCCCATCCAAAGTACCGGATGCTTTAGTACTTCGAAATTTATATCATATCCGAAGGGTGTCCCGGAATGATGGGGATATTCTTATATATGCATCTTGTTACTGTCGGTTACCAGGTGTTCACCATATGAATGATTTTTATCTCTATGTATGGGATGTGTATTGAAATATGAAATCTTGTGGTCTATTGTTACGATTTGATATATATAGGTTAAACCTATAACTCACCAACATTTTTGTTGACGTTTAAAGCATGTTTATTCTCAGGTGGATATTAAGAGCTTCCGCTGTTGCATACTAAAATAAGGACAAGATTTGGAGTCCATGTTTGTATGATATTGTGTAAAAACTGCATTCAAGAAACTGATTTTGATGTAACATATTTGTATTGTAAACCATTATGTAATGGTCGTGTGTAAACAGGATATTTTAGATTATCATTATTTGATAATCTACGTAAAGCTTATTAAACCTTTATTTATGAAATAAAGGTTATGGTTTGTTTAAAAAATGAATGCAGTCTTTGAAAAACGTCTCATATAGAGGTCAAAACCTCGCAACGAAATCAATTAATATGGAACGTTTTTAATCAATAAGAACGGGACATTTCATATACAATGTTTCGACCTATCATGTCGACACATCTATATATATTTCGGAACAACCATAGACACTCTATATGTGAATGTTGGAGTTAGCTATACAGGGTTGAGGTTGATTCCAAAATATATATAGTTTGAGTTGTGATCAATACTGAGATACGTATACACTGGGTCGTGGATTGATTCAAGATAATATTTATCGATTTATTTCTGTACATCTAACTGTTGACAACTAGTTGTAGGTTACTAACGAGGACAGCTGACTTAATAAACTTAAAACATCAAAATATATTAAAAGTGTTGTAAATATATTTTGAACATACTTTGATATATATGTATATATTGTTATAGGTTCGTGAATCAACCAGTGGCCAAGTCTTACTTCCCGACGAAGTAAAAATATGTGAAAGTGAGTTATAGTCCCACTTTTAAAATCTAATATTTTTGGGATGAGAATACATGCAGGTTTTATAAATGATTTACAAAATAGACACAAGTACGTGAAACTACATTCTATGGTTGAATTATCGAAATCGAATACGCCCCTTTTTATTAAGTCTGGTAATCTAAGAATTAGGGAACAGACACCCTAATTGACGCGAATCCTAAAGATAGATCTATTGGGCCTAACAAACCCCATCCAAAGTACTGGATGCTTTAGTACTTCGAAATTTATATCATATCCGAAGGGTGTCCCGGAATGATGGGGATATTCTTATATATGCATCTTGTTAATGTCGGTTACCAGGTGTTCACCATATGAATGATTTTTATCTCTATGTATGGGATGTGTATTGAAATATGAAATCTTGTGGTCTATTATTATGATTTGATATATATAGGTTAAACCTATAACTCACCAACATTTTTGTTGACGTTTTAAGCATGTTTATTCTCAGGTGATTATTAAGAGCTTCCGCTGTCGCATACTTAAATAAGGACGAGATTTGGAGTCCATGCTTGTATGATATTGTCTAAAAACTGCATTCAAGAAACTTATTTTGTTGTAACATATTTGTATTGTAAACCATTATGTAATGGTCGTGTGTAAACAGGATATTTTAGATTATCATTACTTGATAATCTACGTAAGGCTTTTTAAAACCTTTATCTATGAAATAAAGGTTATGGTTTGTTTTAAAAATGAATGCAGTCTTTGAAAAACGTCTCATATAGAGGTCAAAACCTCGCAACGAAATCAATTAATATGGAACGTTTTTAATCAATAAGAACGGGACATTTCAATATTCGTCATGAAAACATTTTTATGGTTAGCCATGATGATCTCGATCAAATTTCGGGACGAAATTTATTTAACGGGTAGGTACTGTAACGACCCGGATTTTTTCGATCATTTTATACCTATGAGATTAATATTTACATAAATTAAACCTTACCAACATGATAAGCAATCCAAATTGTTGAGACTTGTGTTTTTGAAAAGAGTTTTACACAACGTTTGACCGTCCAATTTGACCGATGATATCACGAACTATATAACATACGATAATTATACGTTTGTGTATATATATATATATGTATTTATATATATTTAACATGATTTAAGGATAGTTTAATATCTCATTGTGTACTAATGACAATGAGTTATAAGTATATTTTGAAACTACTAACTTAAGTTTTCAAAACGATAACTATACGTAACGTTCTTTGACTTAAAACTTATAATGTTTATACATGTATCGTATAGATATGTATTTAATCACTTTTAAAGGGCTTTTATACATAAAATAATATAAGTATATTTACAAAAGATAGCTATATTTGAATCCTCGTTCCGTTTCCTCAAGATTTCTATACGTATATCTTGGGTATATGTACCCGTATCATACCCATCTTCTATACGTATTTACTATTGGTATATACACATAAAATCAACATCCTAATCAACATTATTACTGCCCTAGATATGAGGTAACTAGGATTTGTCAAGTAGCATGAATTATTAGTAAGAAAACAAAATTATGAATCCTTTTCTTTCTTTATAAACTAAAAACGTTTTTATGAATGAACACCATTTCTTCACTCCATTTTCTCATACCTACACCCTCATTTCTCTCTCAAAATACTCCTAACTTCATACTTGATCATCTCCAAGCATTTTCCCCATCATTTAGCTTCAATTACAAGCCTTAAACACCATAAGAAAACTCTTTCAAGAACATATCAAAATAACCACCCATTTGAAGAAGTATACTTCCAACCTTTTGATCTAACTCCACCACTATTTGATTCCAAGATTTTTTCTTATCTCTTACAGTAACTTTGTCCAAGTAACTTGAGGTAGTAACCTTGTTCATAATTTTATTCGATTCATATTTATATAGCTATCTTATTTTATGTTGTAAAATTTTAACAACAAGAACATAGTTTGAATGATTTCAAACTTGTTTGCAAACTAAATAGATCCTTCTAACTTAACTTTTAAAACACTTCAAGACCAGTAATATATCATAATGATATGCTAACTTAACAAGATATAACTTGGTTTTACAAAGAACATCTTAAAAACTGAATCTACATCGTCGGAGTGTAACCGGGGGCTGTTTTGGGTTGGATAATTAAAAACCATCATGAACTTTGAATTGGAAGTTCATGTTCTGGAAAAATGATATTTCTTATGAATATGTTAACACATAAAAATTTCATGGTTTAACTCAAAGTGTAAGTATTTTTAGAAAAATGATCATTAAATGTTGTTTTTATGATGGAAAATGATCACTTTCATAAGTTTCATCAAAGTTTGACCTATAACCTGTGATTTCGAATACAAACTAAGGTATTTTCAGTTCATATTCTTAAAATTTGACTCGATCCAAGGAAGTGGCAAGTTGAACCAACAAAAACGGAGTTGTAATGAAGAAACTACGACTAAAACAAGATTGGGTATCCGAAGCTAGTTTAGCTACGAAAATATTTGGAGAAAAATTAAATTAATCATATCTTTTCTAATTAATATGATATTTTATATATAATTACTTATGATTTGATTTTATATATTTCAGGACCATCCGTAAACAACACGAGAAGATTAATCATAAGACCTCATGATTGTACGCAACACGTCATTTGACAACACGGTACTTTATGTACGCAACACGTCATTTGACAACATGGTACCATGGGTCGAGATTTATTCTGATCAATACGAATACGATGGGGTCTTTATTTATTTTATTTAAGCAACTAATTGTGGACCACTAACATCGGACTGCTAACTACGGACTAAGAAAATATTAAAAGTATTAAAAGTATATATATATATATATATATATATTAAAAGTATTAAAAGTATATATATATATATATATATATATATATATATATATATATATATATATAACGATTACTTAAAAAAGAAAATATGTTGATATATTATATATGGTTAGGTTCGTGATATCTATCGGAGACCAAGTTGAATTAAATACCTTCAAGGCAAAAGTGAGTTTCATTTGCTCCCTTTTATATATATTTTTGGGACTGAGAATACATGCGCTGTTTTTATAAATGTTTTACGAAATAGGCACAAGTACTAAAACTAATTCTACGTGGGTTTAAACCAGAAATATACCCTTAGCTTGGTAACATTAAACTACTTGTCTATGTACGGTAGGCGAGAATCCTAAAGATAGATCTATTGGGCCTGACAAACCCCATCCTGACTATGGGATGCTTTAGTACTTCGAGGTGATTTTAAACACACCTGATCTGGTGTACTTCAGAGGGTAAAACATGAGCGTTAAGGCTTGTTACCGGGTGCCTACAACTTATAGAATACTTTTATACACTTGCGAGTGTACATATATTTATAAACGGAAATCTTGTGGTCTATTAATATATTGAAATGATTGTTATGATAAACCTATGAACTCACCAATCTTTTGGTTGACACTTTAAAGCATGGTTATTCTCAGGTATTAAAGAAATCTTCCGCTGTGCATTAGCTCATTTTAAGGATATTACTTGGAGTCATTCATAGCATATTTTGAAAGACGTTGCATTCGAGTCATTGAGTTCATCAAGATTATTATTAAGTCAATTATAGTTGGATATATTATGAAATGGTGTGCATACCGTCAATTTTCGTTGTAAAGAAAGTTTGTCTTTTAAAAACGAATGCAATGTTTGTAAAATGTATCATATAGAGGTCAAATACCTCGCGATGTAATCAACTATTGTGAATCGTTTATAATGTATATGAACGGGTCCTTTCACTCCATACAACAGGCATGTAGAACGGCTCACAAACTAGTGAACCAGATTGAAGAAAGAATTAAAGAACAGACTGCTGAAGAGGCCAATGTGAAGCAAGTCAAAAGAAAGTGGGAGGAAAACGGTGATAAGAATCACCAATACAATAACAACAGCAATTACAACAATAATCGAAACAACTATCCCAACAATCGCAACATCTCGCAACTACAACAAACGGCCCAACAACAACAACAACAACAACAACAACAACAATCAGAAGCAGCTATGCCAAAGGTGTGAAAAGTATCACTCGGGGTTCTGAACCAAATTTTGCAACAAGTATAAAAAAAATGGTCATAGCGCGGCGAAGTGTGAGGTCTACGGACCAGGGGTTAACAGAACGAAAGGAACAAATGGTGTCGGAACGAGTAATGGCAGAGCAAGTAGTGTCAGAGCAAGTTATGCCAATGTAGTTTGTTATAAATGTGGAAAACCGGGCCATATTATTAGAAATTGTCCGAACCAGGAGAACACGAATGGACAAGGCCGCGGAAGAGTTTTCAATATTAATGCGGCAGAGGCACAGGAAGAAGGTGAAAGCAGAGATCGAGAAATTAAACTGGGTAGCGAATATTTAAGATTGATTTGATACCAGTAGAGTTAGGGAGTTTTGATGTAATAGTTGGCATGGACTGGCTGAAGAAGGTGAAAGCAGAGATCGTATGTTATAAAAATGCAATTCGCATTGTACGAGAAGAAGGAGAACCCTTAATGGTGTACGGAGAAAAGGGCAACATGAAGCTACATCTTATTAGTAATTTGAAGGCACAAAAACTAATAAGAAAAGGTTGCTATGCTGTTCTAGCACACGTCGAGAAAGTACAAACTGAAGAAAAGAGCATCAATGATGTTCCCGTCGCAAAAGAATTTCCCGATGTATTTCTGAAAGAATTACCGGGACTACCTCCACATCGATCTGTTGAATTTCAAATAGATCTTGTACCAGGAGCTGCACCAATAGCTCGTGCTCCTTATAGACTCGCACCCAGCGAGATGAAAGAACTGCAAAGCCAACTGCAAGAACTATTAGAACGTGGTTTCATTCGACCAAGCACATCACCATGGGGAGCTCTTGTTTTGTTTGTCAAGAAGAAGGATGGTACATTTAGGTTGTGTATTGACTACAGAGAGTTGAACAAACTTACCATCAAAAACCGTTATCCACTGCCGAGAATTGACGACTTATTTGATCAACTACAAGGCTCGTCGGTTTATTCGAAGATCGTTTTACGTTCTTGATATCATCAAATGCGAGTAAAGGAGGATGATATTCCAAAAACTACTTTTAGGACGCGTTATGGTCATTACGAGTTTATGGTTATGCCGTTTGGATTGACTAACGCACCAGCTGTGTTCATGGACCTTATGAACCGAGTGTGTGGGCCATATTGATCAATCCTTAATTAATGATGTTGCTTAATTACGGATTGAGTGCAATAAGATTATAATGGAGGATGGGATGTTCGATGATTATTTTGGGCCCCGATGATCGTTTTTCACTTTAACTATCAAGTGATCAACCACCCCGACCCGGTCTTCGTTATCGATTAGCATGATTCACCTTAACTCAATGTAAGAAGTCCTTGGGCAAATCAAAAGTGAAATCTACAAAGGCTTAGGCAAATGGCAGAGAATCAACAACCTATAAATGAGAGGCCAAGCTCCCTATTTATAGTATCAGTGATATCCGCGGTCTGTGAGATGCTCGGCTCTCCACGAAAAGTCAGTGGATCAAACCGCAGTTTGGCATTTCAGCTAATACATAACCGCAGTATTTATTTTCAGTGAATATTGCATAACTGTGCCTTATAATCCGCGTAGTTCTGTCCTTAGCTTTTTAGAAAATAAAATATGAAATGTCCCGTTCTTATTGATTAAAAACGTTCCATATTAATTGATTTCGTTGCGAGGTTTTGACCTCTATATTCGTTTTTCAAAGACTGCATTCATTTTAAAACAAACCATAACCTTTATTTCATCAATAAAGGTTTAAAAAGCTTTACGTAGATTATCAAATAATGATAATCTAAAATATCCTGTTTACACACGACCATTACATAATGGTTT
This sequence comes from Rutidosis leptorrhynchoides, assembly GCF_046630445.1. Lineage (NCBI taxonomy): Eukaryota > Viridiplantae > Streptophyta > Magnoliopsida > Asterales > Asteraceae > Rutidosis > Rutidosis leptorrhynchoides. Next base: position 211,706,033 of record NC_092340.1, read on the forward strand.
ACAATACAAGTATGTTACAATAAAATAAGTTTCTTGAATACAGTTTTTACACAATATCATACAAGCATGGACTCCAAATCTCGTCCTTATTTAAGTATGCGACAGCGGAAGCTCTTAATAATCACCTGAGAATAAACATGCTTAAAACGTCAACAAAAATGTTGGTGAGTTCTAGGTTTAACCTATATATATCAAATCATAATAATAGACCACAAGATTTCATATTTCAATACACATCCCATACATAGAGATAAAAATCATTCATATGGTGAACACCTGGTAACCGACATTAACAAGATGCATATATAAGAATATCCCCATCATTCCGGGACACCCTTTGGATATGATATAAATTTCGAAGTACTAAAGCATCCGGTACTTTGGATGGGGTTTGTTAGGTCCAATAGATCTATCTTTAGGATTCGCGTCAATTAGGGTGTCTGTTCCCTAATTCTTAGATTACCAGACTTAATAAAAAGGGGCATATTCGATTTCGATAATTCAACCATAGAATGTAGTTTCACGTACTTGTGTCTATTTTGTAAATCATTTATAAAACCTGCATGTATTCTCATTCCAAAAATATTAGATTTTAAAAGTGGGACTATAACTCACTTTCACAGATTTTTGCTTCGTCGGGAAGTAAGACTTGGCCACTGGTTGATTCACGAACCTATAACAAGATATACATATATATCAAAGTATGTTCAAAATATATTTACAACACTTTTAATATATTTTGATGTTTTAAGTTTATTAAGTCAGCTGTCCTCGTTAGTAACCTACAACTAGTTGTCCACAGTTAGATGTACAGAAATAAATCGATAAATATTATCTTGAATCAATCCACGACCCAGTGTATACGTATCTCAGTATTGATCACAACTCAAACTATATATATTTTGGAATCAACCTCAACCCTGTATAGCTAACTCCAACATTCACATATAGAGTGTCTATGGTTGTTCCGAAATATTTATAGATGTGTCGACATGATAGGCCGAAACATTGTATACGTGTCTATGGTATCTCAAGATTACATAATATACAATACAAGTTGATTAAGTTATGGTTGGAATAGATTTGTTACCAATTTTCACGTAGCTAAAATGAGAAAAATTATCCAATCTTGTTTTACCCATAACTTCTTCATTTTAAATCCGTTTTGAGTGAATCAAATTGCTATGGTTTCATATTGAACTCTATTTTATGAATCTAAACAGAAAAAGTATAGGTTTATAGTCGTAAAAATAAGTTACAAGTCGTTTTTGTAAAGGTAGTCATTTCAGTCGAAAGAACGACGTCTAGATGACCATTTTAGAAAACATACTTCCACTTTGAGTTTAACCATAATTTTTGGATATAGTTTCATGTTCATAATAAAAATCATTTTCTCAGAATAAAAACTTTTAAATCAAAGTTTATCATAGTTTTTAATTAACTAACCCAAAACAGCCCGCGGTGTTACTACGACGGCGTAAATCCGGTTTTACGGTGTTTTTCGTGTTTCCAGGTTTTAAATCATTAAGTTAGCATATCATATAGATATAGAACATGTGTTTAGTTGATTTTAAAAGTCAAGTTAGAAGGATTAACTTTTGTTTGCGAACAAGTTTAGAATTAACTAAACTTTGTTCTAGTGATTACAAGTTTAAACCTTCGAATAAGATAGCTTTATATGTATGAATCGAATGATGTTATGAACATCATTACTACCTTAAGTTCCTTGGATAAACCTACTGGAAAAGAGAAAAATGGATCTAGCTTCAACGGATCCTTGGATGGCTCGAAGTTCTTGAAGCAGAATCATGACACGAAAACAAGTTCAAGTAAGATCATCACTTGAAATAAGATTGTTATAGTTATAGAAATTGAACCAAAGTTTGAATATGATTATTACCTTGTATTAGAATGATAACCTACTGTAAGAAACAAAGATTTCTTGAGGTTGGATGATCACCTTACAAGATTGGAAGTGAGCTAGCAAACTTGAAAGTATTCTTGATTTTATGTAACTAGAACTTGTAGAATATATGAAGAACACTTAGAACTTGAAGATAGAACTTGAGAGAGATCAATTAGATGAAGAAAATTGAAGAATGAAAGTGTTTGTAGGTGTTTTTGCTCGTTGGTGCATGGATTAGATATAAAGGATATGTAATTTTGTTTTCATGTAAATAAGTCATGAATGATTACTCATATTTTTGTAATTTTATGAGATATTTCATGCTAGTTGCCAAATGATGGTTCCCACATGTGTTAGGTGACTCACATGGGCTGCTAAGAGTTGATCATTAGAGTGTATATACCAATAGTACATACATCTAAAAGCTGTGTATTGTACGAGTACGAATACGGGTGCATACGAGTAGAATTGTTGATGAAACTGAACGAGGATGTAATTGTAAGCATTTTTGTTAAGTAGAAGTATTTTGATAAGTGTATTGAAGTCTTTCAAAAGTGTATAAATACATATTAAAACACTACATGTATATACATTTTAACTGAGTCGTTAAGTCATCGTTAGTCGTTACATGTAAGTGTTGTTTTGAAACCTTTAGGTTAACGATCTTGTTAAATGTTGTTAACCCAATGTTTATAATATCAAATGAGATTTTAAATTATTATATTATCATGATATTATCATGTATGAATATCTCTTAATATGATATATATCCATTAAATGTCTTTACAACGATAATCGTTACATATATGTCTCGTTTGAAAATCATTAAGTTAGTAGTCTTGTTTTTACATATGTAGTTCATTGTTAATATACTTAATGATATGTTTACTTATCATAGTATCATGTTAAATATATATATATCCATATATATTGTAGTGACCCGAACTTTTCCATGTTTATATATATTAATTGAGATTGATATTTACATGATTAAATGTTTCCAACATGTTAAGCAATCAAACTTGTTAAGACTTGATTAATTGAAATATGTTTCATATAGACAATTGACCACCCAAGTTGACCGGTGATTCACGAACGTTAAAACTTGTAAAAACTATACGATGACATATATATGGTTATATATATAGTTAACATGTTTTTATTATAAGTATGTATCTCATTAGGTATTTTAACAATGAGTTATATACATAAAAATGAGACTATTAATTTAAGAAACTCGAAAACGATATATATAACGATTATCATTATAACAACGTCTTACTAGGTACATATGAATCATATTAAGATATTGATACACTTGGTTAATTATGTTAAATGATAAGTAAATATATTATTAAGTGTATTAACAATGAAATACATATGTAAAAATAAGACTACTAACTTAATGATTTCGAAACGAGACATATATGTAACGATTATCGTTGTAACGACATTTAACTGTATATACATCATACTGAGATATATTATATATCATAATATCATGATAATATAACAATTTAACATCTCATTTGTTATAATAAACAATGAGTTAACAACATTCAACAAGATCATTAACCTAAAGGTTTCAAAACAACATTTACATGTAACGACTAACGATGACTTAACGACTCAGTTAAAATGTATATACATGTAGTGTTTTAATATGTATTCATACACTTTTGAAAGACTTCAATACACTTATCAAAATACTTCTACTTAACAAAAATGCTTACAATTACATCCTCGTTCAGTTTCATCAACAATTCTACTCGTATGCACCCGTATTCGTACTCGTACAATACACAGCTTTTAGATGTATGTACTATTGGTATATACACTCCAATTATCAGCTCTTAGCAGCCCATGTGAGTCACCTAACACATGTGGGAACCATCATTTGGCAACTAGCATGAAATATCTCATAAAATTACAAAAATATGAGTAATCATTCATGACTTATTTACATGAAAACAAAATTACATATCCTTTATAGCTAATCCATACACCAACGACCAAAAACACCTACAAACACTTTCATTCTTCAATTTTCTTCATCTAATTGATCTCTCTCAAGTTCTATCTTCAAGTTCTAAGTGTTCTTCATATATTTTACAAGTTCTAGTTACATAAAATCAAGAATACTTTCAAGTTTGCTAGCTCACTTCCAATCTTGTAAGGTGATCATCCAACCTCAAGAAATCTTTGTTTCTTACATTAGGTTATCATTCTAATACAAGGTAATAATCATATTCAAACTTTGGTTCAATTTCTATAACTATAACAATCTTATTTCAAGTGATGATCTTACTTGAACTTGTTTTCGTGTCATGATTTTGCTTCAAGAACTTCGAGCCATCCAAGGATCCGTTGAAGCTAGATCCATTTTTCTCTTTTCCAGTAGGTTTATCCAAGGAACTTAAGGTAGTAATGATGTTCATAACATCATTCGATTCATACATATAAAGCTATCTTATTCGAAGGTTTAAACTCGTAATCACTAGAACATAGTTTAGTTAATTCTAAACTTGTTCGCAAACAAAAGTTAATCCTTCTAACTTGACTTTTAAAATTAACTACACACATGTTCTATATCTATATGATATGCTAACTTAATGATTTAAAACCTGGAAACACGAAAAACACCGTAAAACCGGATTTACGCCGTCGTAGTAACACCGCGGGCTGTTTTGGGTTAGTTAATTAAAAACTATGATAAACTTTGATTTAAAAGTTGTTATTCTGAGAAAATGATTTTTATTATGAACATGAAACTATATCCAAAAATTATGATTAAACTCAAAGTGGAAGTATGTTTTCTAAAATGGTCATCTAGACGTCGTTCTTTCGACTGAAATGACTACCTTTACAAAAATGACTTGTAACTTATTTTTCCGACTATAAACCTATACTTTTCTGTTTAGATTCATAAAATATAGTTCAATATGAAACCATAGCAATTTGATTCACTCAAAACGGATTTAAAATGAAGAAGTTATGGGTAAAACAAGATTGGATAATTTTTCTCATTTTAGCTACGTGAAAATTGGTAACAAATCTATTCCAACCATAACTTAATCAACTTGTATTATATATTATGTAATCTTGAGATACCATAGACACGTATACAATGTTTCGACCTATCATGTCGACACATCTATATATATTTCGGAACAACCATAGACACTCTATATGTGAATGTTGGAGTTAGCTATACAGGGTTGAGGTTGATTCCAAAATATATATAGTTTGAGTTGTGATCAATACTGAGATACGTATACACTGGGTCGTGGATTGATTCAAGATAATATTTATTGATTTATTTCTGTACATCTAACTGTGGACAACTAGTTGTAGGTTACTAACGAGGACAGCTGACTTAATAAACTTAAAACATCAAAATATATTAAAAGTGTTGTAAATATATTTTGAACATACTTTGATATATATGTATATATTGTTATAGGTTCGTGAATCAACCAGTGGCCAAGTCTTACTTCCCGACGAAGTAAAAATCTGTGAAAGTGAGTTATAGTCCCACTTTTAAAATCTAATATTTTTGGGATGAGAATACATGCAAGTTTTATAAATGATTTACAAAATAGACACAAGTACGTGAAACTACATTCTATGGTTGAATTATCAAAATCGAATATGCCCCTTTTTATTAAGTCTGGTAATCTAAGAATTAGGGAACAGACACCCTAATTGACGCGAATCCTAAAGATAGATCTATCTGCCTAACAAACCCCATCCAAAGTACCGGATGCTTTAGTACTTCGAAATTTATATCATATCCGAAGGGTGTCCTGGAATGATGGGGATATTCTTATATATGCATCTTGTTAATGTCGGTTACCAGGTGTTCACCATATGAATGATTTTTATCTCTATGTATGGGATGTGTATTGAAATATGAAATCTTGTGGTCTATTATTATGATTTGATATATATAGGTTAAACCTATAACTCACCAACATTTTTGTTGACGTTTTAAGCATGTTTATTCTCAAGTGATTATTAAGAGCTTCCGCTGTTGCATACTTAAATAAGGACGAGATTTGGAGTCCATGCTTGTATGATATTGTGTAAAAACTGCATTCAAGAAACTTATTTTGTTGTAACATATTTGTATTGTAAACCATTATGTAATGGTCGTGTGTAAACAGGATATTTTAGATTATCATTATTTGATAATCTACGTAAAGTTTTTTTTTAAAACCTTTATCTATGAAATAAAGGTTATGGTTTGTTTTAAAAATGAATGCAGTCTTTGAAAAAAAACGTCTCATATAGAGGTCAAAACCTCGCAACGAAATCAATTAATATGGAACGTTTTTAACCAATAAGAACGGGACATTTCAGTTGGTATCAGAGCGTTGGTCTTAGAGAACCAGAAAATTTGCATTAGTGTGTCTTATCGAGTTTGTTAGGATGCATTAGTGAGTCTGGACTTCGACCGTGTTTTCTTTAAAAATGATTGCTTAACATTTTTGTTGGAAACTATATATTATTAACATGTATATATTATGTGATATATTAATCTCTTAACATGTTTGATATTATGTGATAGATGTCTACCTCTAGAACAAGTCCCATTGACTCACCTAATAATAATGAAGAGTCAAATGTAAATTGGAATGATTCGTGGACTGATTCACAAGTTCCCGAAGAGGAACCGGAAGAAGAGTCGGAACCGGAAGAAGAATCGGAACCGGAAGAAGAATCGGAACCGGATGAAGAAATAGAATCGGTGGGGGAAATAATAAAACGGTTAAGTAAAAGAAAATCCTCAACCAACCGACCAAGGTTAATTATGGTCAATGGTGTTTCCACCAAGGAAGCAAAATATTGGGAGGATTACCAATTCTCCGATGAATCGGATTCCGACGAGAATTCCGATGATGTTATAGAAATTACCCCAACTGAATTTAAAAAGGCAAAAGAAAATAATAAGGGAAAGGGCATAAAAATAGAGAAATCTAATTCCAACCCCGATGAACTTTATATGTATCGTCAACCCCCGAAGTCCTTAAGTTGTAACAATGACCCGGGAACCTCTAAACCACCAGGTTTTTCTAAACCAATGTGGATAACGACGGCTCGTATTAGGGGAACATCATATATCCCTAGAAACTTGGCAAAACGAACCAAAACCGAAGAAGAAGAAACGAGCGAGTCGGAATAAGATAGTTGTATTCGTGTGGTGTAATATATGTAATATAGTGTTCTTATGCTTTATGATATATGTAAAAATTGCTTGTATTAATAAGTATTTTTTTATGAATCTAACTCTTGTCTATTTTACAGTTTAAAAACACAAAATGGATAGACAACCCAATATTTTAAGAGACCTACCCGGAGACATGATTGATGAAATCTTGTCTAGAGTCGGCCAGAATTCCTCGGCACAACTATTTAAGGCGAGATCAGTTTGTAAGACATTCGAAGAACGTTCCAAGAATGTCTTGGTTTATAAGAGACTTTCGTTTGAAAGATGGGGGATATCACATTGGGAAACCCATAAGTTACGATGTGTTTACTTTGACGCATATATTGCGGGGAACCCAAATGTTATTTTACGCAACGGGTTAAGAAATTATTTTGACTCAATATATCCGAATATTGGACTTCGTGATTTAGAAAAAGCGGCTAACATGCAACATAAAGAAGCATGTTATGCTTACGGATTAGTAATGTTCGCTTCTCACCAAAGTGAGAACAAGAACATCGGGCTACAACTATTAAACAAAACGTTTCCACAAGTGACGGAGTCGGTAATTGGGGTAAGAAATGAGGTTTTTAGATTATTACGGGACTGTTGGACATTACGTAACCCTCGTCCCTTTGACGACGTTACAACACGCTGTCTTATAAACGGCCATAACGGTTATGTTGCACAAGACCAAGGATGGGAAGTAGTCCTAGTAAAACCAGAATGCATGACTTGTTTCTAGACGTATGAATTACGTGTCTTTATTGCCTTTGCTGAACGACTTGTGTACTAGCTAGAATTATCTTCACAACTATCTTGTATCAAAGTTATTGTGTGCTATATTTCAAGCTTTATGTAAAATAAGCGGTATTGTAAGTTTGTAAAATATTGTATAAAAGTTTGAACGCGAAATATTATTATAATCAGTTTTTCATATAGAATTGTAGTAGTTGAATTGTATATTAGCTACTAAGTATGAACTTAACGGGTAGGTACTACCCGAATTTAAACTTATAAAACGCTAATATGAAGAAAAAGCTTTTATAAATGAGTTCATATTATGCCACGAAATACTATTAACTACTCTTAATATTCTGTATGATTAACTTGTTCCATTTGACTATTTTGAAGGAAATGGCACCGACTACTCGACACACCGTGAATATGAATGAAGAGGAATTCCGTACTTTTCTAGCTTCAAACATAGCCGCAGTACAGGCTGCGCTACATACCAACAATAACCTTGGATCTAGCAGTACAGGAAATCGTGTAGGATGCACCTACAAAGAATTCACTGCCTGCAAACCTTTGGAATTTGATGGAACCAAAGGACCGATCGGATTGAAACGGTGGACCGAGAAGGTCGAATCGGTGTTTGCCATAAGTAAGTGTACTGAAGAGGACAAAGTGAAGTACGCTACGCATACCTTCACAGGTTCTGCGTTAACATGGTGGAATACCTATCTAGAGCAAGTGGGACAAGACGATGCGTACGCACTACCGTGGTCAGCATTCAAGCACTTGATGAACGAGAAGTACCGTCCTAGAACCGAGGTCAATAAGCTCAAGACAGAACTTAGAGGGTTACGAACCCAAGGATTTGATATTACCACGTACGAAAGACGATTCACAGAATTGTGCCTATTGTGTCCGGGAGCATTCGAAGATGAGGAAGAGAAGATTGACGCATTTGTGAAAGGATTACCGGAAAGAATCCAAGAAGATATAAGTTCACACGAGCCCGCCTCTATACAACAGGCATGTAGAATGGCTCACAAACTAGTGAACCAGATTGAAGAAAGAATTAAAGAACAGACTGCTGAAGAGGCCAATGTGAAGCAAGTCAAAAGAAAGTGGGAGGAAAACGGTGATAAGAATCACCAATACAACAACAGCAGCAATTACAACAATAATCGCAACAATTATCCCAACAATCGCAACATCAATCGCAACTACAACAAACGGCCCAACAATAACAACAACAACAACAGCAACAGCAACTACAACAATCATCCCAACAACAATAATAACCGCAACAACAACAACAATCAGAAGCAGCTATGCCAAAGGTGTGAAAAGTATCACTCGGGGTTCTGCACCAAATTTTGCAACAAGTGTAAAAGAAATGGTCATAGCGCGGCGAAGTGTGAGGTCTACGGACCAGGGGTTAATAGAACGAAAGGAACAAATGGTGTCGGAACGAGTAATGGCGGAGCAAGTAGTGTCGGAGCAAGTTATGCCAATGTAGTTTGTTATAAATGTGGAAAACCGGGCCACATTATTAGAAATTGCCCGAACCAGGAGAACACGAATGGACAAGGCCGCGGAAGAGTTTTCAATATTAATGCGGCAGAGGCACAGGAAGACCCGGAGCTTGTTACGGGTACGTTTCTTATTGACAATAAATCTGCTTACGTTTTATTTGATTCGGGTGCGGATAGAAGCTATATGAGTAGAGATTTTTGTGCTAAATTAAGTTGCCCATTGACGCCTTTGGATAGTAAATTTTTACTCGAATTAGCAAATGGTAAATTAATTTCAGCAGATAACATATGTCGGAATCGAGAAATTAAACTGGTTAACGAAACATTTAAGATTGATTTAATACCAGTAGAGTTAGGGAGTTTTGATGTGATAATCGGTATGGACTGGTTGAAAGAAGTGAAAGCAGAGATCGTTTGTTACAAAAATGCAATTCGCATTATACGAGAAAAAGGAAAACCCTTAATGGTGTACGGAGAAAAGGGTAACACGAAGCTACATCTTATTAGTAATTTGAAGGCACAAAAACTAATAAGAAAAGGTTGCTATGCTGTTCTAGCACACGTCGAGAAAGTACAAACTAAAGAAAAGAGCATCAATGATGTTCCCGTCGCAAAAGAATTTCCCGATGTATTTCCGAAAGAATTACCGGGATTACCCCCACATCGATCCGTTGAATTTCAAATAGATCTTGTACCAGGAGCTGCACCAATAGCTCGTGCTCCTTACAGACTCGCACCCAACGAGATGAAAGAACTGCAGAGCCAATTACAAGAACTTTTAGAGCTTTGTTTCATTCGACCAAGCACATCACCGTGGGGAGCTCCTGTTTTGTTTGTCAAGAAGAAAGATGGTACATTCAGGTTGTGTATCGACTACCGAGAGTTGAACAAACTTACCATCAAGAACCGCTACCCACTACCGAGAATCGACGACTTATTTGATCAACTACAAGGCTCGTCTATTTATTCAAAGATTGACTTACGTTCCGGGTATCATCAAATGCAGATGAAAGAAGATGATATTCCAAAGACTGCTTTCAGAACACGTTATGGTCATTACGAGTTTATGGTCATGCCGTTTGGTTTAACTAATGCACCAGCTGTGTTCATGGACCTTATGAACCGAGTGTGTGGACCATACCTTGACAAGTTTGTCATTGTTTTCATTGATGACATACTTATTTACTCAAAGAATGACCAAGAACACGGTGAACATTTGAGAAAGGTGTTAGAAGTATTGAGGAAGGAAGAATTGTACGCTAAATTTTCAAAGTGTGCATTTTGGTTGGAAGAAGTTCAATTCCTCGGTCACATAGTGAACAAAGAAGGTATTAAGGTGGATCCGGCAAAGATAGAAACTGTTGAAAAGTGGGAAACCCCGAAAACTCCGGAACACATACGCCAGTTTTTAGGACTAGCTGGTTACTACAGAAGGTTCATCCAAGACTTTTCCAGAATAGCAAAACCCTTGACTGCATTAACGCATAAAGGGAAGAAATTTGAATGGAATGATGAACAAGAGAAAGCATTTCAGTTATTGAAGAAAAAGCTAACTACGGCACCTATATTGTCATTGCCTGAAGGGAATGATGATTTTGTGATTTATTGTGACGCATCAAAGCAAGGTCTCGGTTGTGTATTAATGCAACGAACGAAGGTGATTGCTTATGCGTCTAGACAATTGAAGATTCACGAACAAAATTATACGACGCATGATTTGGAATTAGGCGCGGTTGTTTTTGCATTAAAGACTTGGAGGCACTACTTATATGGGGTCAAAAGTATTATATATACCGACCACAAAAGTCTTCAACACATATTTAATCAGAAACAACTGAATATGAGGCAGCGTAGGTGGATTGAATTATTGAATGATTACGACTTTGAGATTCGTTACCACCCGGGGAAGGCAAATGTGGTAGCCGATGCCTTGAGCAGGAAGGACAGAGAACCCATTCGAGTAAAATCTATGAATATAATGATTCATAATAACCTTACTACTCAAATAAAGGAGGCGCAACAAGGAGTTTTAAAAGAGGGAAATTTAAAGGATGAAATACCCAAAGGATCGGAGAAGCATCTTCATATTCGGGAAGACGGAACCCGGTATAGGGCTGAAAGGATTTGGGTACCAAAATTTGGAGATATGAGAGAAATGGTACTTAGAGAAGCTCATAAAACCAGATACTCAATACATCCTGGAACGGGGAAGATGTACAAGGATCTCAAGAAACATTTTTGGTGGCCAGGTATGAAAGCCGATGTTGCTAAATACGTAGGAGAATGTTTGACGTGTTCTAAGGTCAAAGCTGAGCATCAGAAACCATCGGGTCTACTTCAACAACCCGAAATCCCGGAATGGAAATGGGAAAACATTACCATGGATTTCATCACTAAATTGCCAAGGACTGCAAGTGGTTTTGATACTATTTGGGTAATAGTTGATCATCTCACCAAATCAGCACACTTCCTGCCAATAAGAGAAGATGACAAGATGGAGAAGTTAGCACGAATGTATTTGAAGGAAGTCGTCTCCAGACATGGAATACCAATCTCTATTATCTCTGATAGGGATGGTAGATTTATTTCAAGATTCTGGCAGACATTACAGCAAGCATTAGGAACTCGTTTAGACATGAGTACTGCCTATCATCCACAAACTGATGGGCAGAGCGAAAGGACGATACAAACGCTTGAAGACATGCTACGAGCATGTGTTATTGATTTTGGAAACAGTTGGGATCGACATCTACCATTAGCAGAATTTTCCTACAACAACAGCTACCATTCAAGCATTGAGATGGCGCCGTTTGAAGCACTTTATGGTAGAAAGTGCAGGTCTCCGATTTGTTGGAGTGAAGTGGGGGATAGACAGATTACGGGTCCGGAGATTATACAAGAAACTACCGAGAAGATCATCCAAATTCAACAACGGTTGAAAACCGCCCAAAGTCGACAAAAGAGCTACGCTGACATTAAAAGAAAAGATATAGAATTTGAAATTGGAGAGATGGTCATGCTTAAAGTTGCACCTTGGAAAGGCGTTGTTCGATTTGGTAAACGAGGGAAATTAAATCCAAGGTATATTGGACCATTCAAGATTATTGATCGTGTCGGACCAGTAGCTTACCGACTTGAGTTACCTCAACAACTCGCGGCTGTACATAACACTTTCCACGTCTCGAATTTGAAGAAATGTTTTGCTAAAGAAGATCTCACTATTCCGTTAGATGAAATCCAAATCAACGAAAAACTTCAATTCATCGAAGAACCCGTCGAAATAATGGATCGTGAGGTTAAAAGACTTAAGCAAAACAAGATACCAATTGTTAAGGTTCGATGGAATGCTCGTAGAGGACCCGAGTTCACCTGGGAGCGTGAAGATCAGATGAAGAAGAAATACCCGCATCTATTTCCAGAAGATTCGTCAACACCTTCAATAGCTTAAAATTTCAGGACGAAATTTATTTAACGGGTAGGTACTGTAGTGACCCGAACTTTTCCATGTTTATATATATTAATTGAGATTGATATTTACATGATTAAATGTTTCCAACATGTTAAGCAATCAAACTTGTTAAGACTTGATTAATTGAAATATGTTTCATATAGACAATTGACCACCCAAGTTGACCGGTGATTCACGAACGTTAAAACTTGTAAAAACTATACGATGACATATATATGGTTATATATATAGTTAACATGTTTTTATTATAAGTATGTATCTCATTAGGTATTTTAACAATGAGTTATATACATAAAAATGAGACTATTAATTTAAGAAACTCGAAAACGATATATATAACGATTATCGTTATAACAACGTCTTACTAGGTACATATGAATCATATTAAGATATTGATACACTTGGTTAATTATGTTAAATGATAAGTAAATATATTATTAAGTGTATTAACAATGAAATACATATGTAAAAATAAGACTACTAACTTACTGATTTCGAAACGAGACATATATGTAACGATTATCGTTGTAACGACATTTAACTGTATATACATCATACTGAGATATATTATATATCATAATATCATGATAATATAACAATTTAACATCTCATTTGTTATAATAAACAATGGGTTAACAACATTCAACAAGATCATTAACCTAAAGGTTTCAAAACAACATTTACATGTAACGACTAACGATGACTTAACGACTCAGTTAAAATGTATATACATGTAGTGTTTTAATATGTATTCATACACTTTTGAAAGACTTCAATACACTTATCAAAATACTTCTACTTAACAAAAATGCTTACAATTACATCCTCGTTCAGTTTCATCAACAATTCTACTCGTATGCACCCGTATTCGTACTCGTACAATACACAGCTTTTAGATGTATGTACTATTGGTATATACACTCCAATTATCAGCTCTTAGCAGCCCATGTGAGTCACCTAACACATGTGGGAACCATCATTTGGCAACTAGCATGAAATATCTCATAAAATTACAAAAATATGAGTAATCATTCATGACTTATTTACATGAAAACAAAATTACATATCCTTTATATCTAATCCATACACCAACGACCAAAAACACCTACAAACACTTTCATTCTTCAATTTTCTTCATCTAATTGATCTCTCTCAAGTTCTATCTTCAAGTTCTAAGTGTTCTTCATATATTTTACAAGTTCTAGTTACATAAAATCAAGAATACTTTCAAGTTTGCTAGCTCACTTCCAATCTTGTAAGGTGATCATCCAACCTCAAGAAATCTTTGTTTCTTATAGTAGGTTATCATTCTAATACAAGGTAATAATCATATTCAAACTTTGGTTCAATTTCTATAACTATAACAATCTTATTTCAAGTGATGATCTTACTTGAACTTGTTTTCGTGTCATGATTTTGCTTCAAGAACTTCGAGCCATCCAAGGATCCGTTGAAGCTAGATCCATTTTTCTCTTTTCCAGTAGGTTTATCCAAGGAACTTAAGGTAGTAATGATGTTCATAACATCATTCGATTCATACATATAAAGCTATCTTATTCAAAGGTTTAAACTCGTAATCACTAGAACATAGTTTAGTTAATTCTAAACTTGTTCGCAAACAAAAGTTAATCCTTCTAACTTGACTTTTAAAATTAACTACACACATGTTCTATATCTATATGATATGCTAACTTAATGATTTAAAACCTGGAAACACGAAAAACACCGTAAAACCGGATTTACGCCGTCGTAGTAACACCGCGGGCTGTTTTGGGTTAGTTAATTAAAAACTATGATAAACTTTGATTTAAAAGTTGTTATTCTGAGAAAATGATTTTTATTATGAACATGAAACTATATCCAAAAATTATGATTAAACTCAAAGTGGAAGTATGTTTTCTAAAATGGTCATCTAGACGTCGTTCTTTCGACTGAAATGACTACCTTTACAAAAATGACTTGTAACTTATTTTTCCGACTATAAACCTATACTTTTCTGTTTAGATTCATAAAATAGAGTTCAATATGAAACCATAGCAATTTGATTCACTCAAAACGGATTTAAAATGAAGAAGTTATGGGTAAAACAAGATTGGATAATTTTTCTCATTTTAGCTACGTGAAAATTGGTAACAAATCTATTCCAACCATAACTTAATCAACTTGTATTATATATTATGTAATCTTGAGATACCATAGACACGTATACAATGTTTCGACCTATCATGTCGACACATCTATATATATTTCGAAACAACCATAGACACTCTATATGTGAATGTTGGAGTTAGCTATACAGGGTTGAGGTTGATTCCAAAATATATATAGTTTGAGTTGTGATCAATACTGAGATACGTATACACTGGGTCGTGGATTGATTCAAGATAATATTTATCGATTTATTTCTGTACATCTAACTGTGGACAACTAGTTGTAGGTTACTAACGAGGACAGCTGACTTAATAAACTTAAAACATCAAAATATATTAAAAGTGTTGTAAATATATTTTGAACATACTTTGATATATATGTATATATTGTTATAGGTTCGTGAATCAACCAGTGGCCAAGTCTTACTTCCCGACGAAGTAAAAATCTGTGAAAGTGAGTTATAGTCCCACTTTTAAAATCTAATATTTTTGGGATGAGAATACATGCAAGTTTTATAAATGATTTACAAAATAGACACAAGTACGTGAAACTACATTCTATGGTTGAATTATCGAAATCGAATATGCCCCTTTTTATTAAGTCTGGTAATCTAAGAATTAGGGAACAGACACCCTAATTGACGCGAATCCTAAAGATAGATCTATTGGGCCTAACAAACCCCATCCAAAGTACCGGATGCTTTAGTACTTCGAAATTTATATCATATCCGAAGGGTGTCCCGGAATGATGGGGATATTCTTATATATGCATCTTGTTAATGTCGGTTACCAGGTGTTCACCATATGAATGATTTTTATCTCTATGTATGGGATGTGTATTGAAATATGAAATCTTGTGGTCTATTATTATGATTTGATATATATAGGTTAAACCTATAACTCACCAACATTTTTGTTGACGTTTTAAGCATGTTTATTCTCAGGTGATTATTAAGAGCTTCCGCTGTCGCATACTTAAATAAGGACGAGATTTGGAGTCCATACTTGTATGATATTGTGTAAAAACTGCATTCAAGAAACTTATTTTGTTGTAACATATTTGTATTGTAAACCATTATGTAATGGTTGTGTGTAAACAGGATATTTTAGATTATCATTATTTGATAATCTACGTAAAGTTTTTTTTTAAAACCTTTATCTATGAAATAAAGGTTATGGTTTGTTTTAAAAATGAATGCAGTCTTTGAAAAAAAACGTCTCATATAGAGGTCAAAACCTCGCAACGAAATCAATTAATATGGAATGTTTTTAACCAATAAGAACGGGACATTTCATATATGTCATCATATAGTTTTTACAAGTTTTAACGTTCGTGAATCACCGGTCAACTTGGGTGGTCAATTGTCTATATGAAACATATTTCAATTAATCAAGTCTTAACAAGTTTGATTGCTTAACATGTTGGAAACATTTAATCATGTAAATATCAATCTCAATTAATATATATAAACATGGAAAAGTTCGGGTCACTACAGTACCTACCCGTTAAATAAATTTCGTCCCGAAATTTTAAGCTGTTGAAGGTGTTGGCGAATCTTCTGGAAATAGATGCGGGTATTTCTTCTTCATCTGATCTTCACGCTCCCAGGTGAACTCGGGTCCTCTACGAGCATTCCATCGAACCTTAACAATTGGTATCTTGTTTTGCTTAAGTCTTTTAACCTCACGATCCATTATTTCGACGGGTTCTTCGATGAATTGAAGTTTTTCGTTGATTTGGATTTCATCTAACGGAATAGTGAGATCTTCTTTAGCAAAACATTTCTTCAAATTCGAGACATGGAAAGTGTTATGTACAGCCGCGAGTTGTTGAGGTAACTCAAGTCGGTAAGCTACTGGTCCGACACGATCAATAATCTTGAATGGTCCAATATACCTTGGATTTAATTTCCCTCGTTTATCAAATCGAACAAAGCCTTTCCAAGGTGCAACTTTAAGCATGACCATCTCTCCAATTTCAAATTCTATATCTTTTCTTTTAATGTCAGCGTAGCTCTTTTGTCGACTTTGGGTGGTTTTCAATCGTTGTTGAATTTGGATGATCTTCTCGGTAGTTTCTTGTATAATCTCCGGACCCGTAATCTGTCTATCCCCCACTTCACTCCAACAAATCGGAGACCTGCACTTTCTACCATAAAGTGCTTCAAACGGCGCCATCTCAATGCTTGAATGGTAGCTGTTGTTGTAGGAAAATTCTGCTAACGGTAGATGTCGATCCCAACTGTTTCCGAAATCAATAACACATGCTCGTAGCATGTCTTCAAGCGTTTGTATCGTCCTTTCGCTCTGTCCATCAGTTTGTGGATGATAGGCAGTACTCATGTCTAGACGAGTTCCTAATGCTTGCTGTAATGTCTGCCAGAATCTTGAAATAAATCTGCCATCCCTATCAGAGATAATAGAGATTGGTATTCCATGTTTGGAGACGACTTCTTTCAAATACAGTCGTGTTAACTTCTCCATCTTGTCATCTTCTCTTATTGGCAGGAAGTGTGCTGATTTGGTGAGACGATCAACTATTACCCAAATAGTATCAAAACCACTTGCAGTCCTTGGCAATTTAGTGATGAAATCCATGGTAATGTTTTCCCATTTCCATTCCGGGATTTCGGGTTGTTGAAGTAGACCTGATGGTTGAAATGTCCCGTTCTTATTGATTAAAAACGTTCCATATTAATTGATTTCGTTGCGAGGTTTTGACCTCTATATGAGACGTTTTTCAAAGACTGCACTCATTTTTAAACAAACCATAACCTTTATTTCATCAATAAAGGTTTAAAAAGCTTTACGTAGATTATCAAATAATGATAATCTAAAATATCCTGTTTACACACGACCATTACATAATGGTTTACAATACAAATATGTTACAACAAAATAAGTTTCTTGAATGCAGTTTTTACACAATATCATACAAGCATGGACTCCAAATCTTGTCCTTATTTAAGTATGCGACAGCGGAAGCTCTTAATAATCACCTGAGAATAAACATGCTTAAAACGTCAACAAAAATGTTGGTGAGTTATAGGTTTAACCTATATATATCAAATCGTAACAATAGACCACAAGATTTCATATTTCAATACACATCCCATACATAGAGATAAAAATCATTCATATGGTGAACACCTGGTAACCGACAATAACAAGATGCATATATAAGAATATCCCCATCATTCCGGGACACCCTTCGGATATGATATAAATTTCGAAGTACTAAAGCATCCGGTACTTTGGATGGGGTTTGTTAGGCCCAATAGATCTATCTTTAGGATTCGCGTCAATTAGGGTGTCTGTTCCCTAATTCTTAGATTACCAGACTTAATAAAAAGGGGCATATTCGATTTCGATAATTCAACCATAGAATGTAGTTTCACGTACTTGTGTCTATTTTGTAAATCATTTATAAAACCTGCATGTATTCTCATCCCAAAAATATTAGATTTTAAAAGTGGGACTATAACTCACTTTCACAGATTTTTACTTCGTCGGGAAGTAAGACTTGGCCACTGTTGATTCACGAACCTATAACAATATATACATATATATTAAAGTATGTTCAAAATATATTTACAACACTTTTAATATATTTTGATGTTTTAAGTTTATTAAGTCAGCTGTCCTCATTAGTAACCTATAACTAGTTGTCCACAGTTAGATGTACAGAAATAAATCGATAAATATTATCTTGAATCAATCCACGACCCAGTGTATACGTATCTCAGTATTGATCACAACTCAAACTATATATATTTTGGAATCAACCTCAACCCTGTATAGCTAACTCCAACATTCACATATAGAGTGTCTATGGTTGTTCCGAAATATATATAGATGTGTCGACATGATAGGTCGAAACATTGTATACGTGTCTATGGTATCTCAAGATTACATAATATACAATACAAGTTGATTAAGTTATGGTTGGAATAGATTTGTTACCAATTTTCACGTAGCTAAAATGAGAAAAATTATCCAATCTTGTTTTACCCATAACTTCTTCATTTTAAATCCGTTTTAAGTGAATCAAATTGCTATGGTTTCATATTGAACTCTATTTTATGAATCTAAATAGAAAAAGTATAGGTTTATAGTCGGAAAAATAAGTTACAAGTCGTTTTTGTAAAGGTAGTCATTTCAGTCGAAAGAACGACGTCTAGATGACCATTTTAGAAAACATACTTCCACTTTGAGTTTAACCATAATTTTTGGATATAGTTTCATGTTCATAATAAAAATCATTTTCTCAGAATAACAACTTTTAAATCAAAGTTTATCATAGTTTTTAATTAACTAACCCAAAACAGCCCGCGGTGTTACTACGACGGCGTAAATCCGGTTTTACGGTGTTTTTCGTGTTTCCAGGTTTTAAATCATTAAGTTAGCATATCATATAGATATAGAACATGTGTTTAGTTGATTTTAAAAGTCAAGTTAGAAGGATTAACTTTTGTTTGCGAACAAGTTTAGAATTAACTAAACTATGTTCTAGTGATTACAAGTTTAAACCTTCGAATAAGATAGCTTTATATGTATGAATCGAATGATGTTATGAACATCATTACTACCTTAAGTTCCTTGGATAAACCTACTGGAAAAGAGAAAAATGGATCTAGCTTCAACGGATCCTTGGATGGCTCGAAGTTCTTGAAGCAGAATCATGACACGAAAACAAGTTCAAGTAAGATCATCACTTGAAATAAGATTGTTATAGTTATAGAAATTGAACCAAAGTTTGAATATGATTATTACCTTGTATTAGAATGATAACCTACTGTAAGAAACAAAGATTTCTTGAGGTTGGATGATCACCTTACAAGATTGGAAGTGAGCTAGCAAACTTGAAAGTATTCTTGATTTTATGAAACTAGAACTTTTAGAATTTATGAAGAACACTTAGAACTTGAAGATAGAACTTGAGAGAGATCAATTAGATGAATAAAATTGAAGAATTAAAGTGTTTGTAGGTGTTTTTGGTCGTTGGTGTATGGATTAGATATAAAGGATATGTTATTTTGTTTTCATGTAAATAAGTCATGAATAATTACTCATATTTTTGTAATTTTATGAGATATTTCATGCTAGTTGCCAAATGATGGTTCCCACATGTGTTAGGTGACTCACATGGGCTACTAAGAGCTGATCATTGGAGTGTATATACCAATAGTACATACATCTAAAAGCTGTGTATTGTACGAGTACGAATACGGGTGCATACGAGTAGAATTGTTGATGAAACTGAACGAGGATGTAATTGTAAGCATTTTTGTTAAGTAGAAGTATTTTGATAAGTGTCTTGAAGTCTTTCAAAAGTGTATGAATACATATTAAAACACTACATGTATATACATTTTAACTGAGTCGTTAAGTCATCGTTAGTCGTTACATGTAAATGTTGTTTTGAAACCTTTAGGTTAACGATCTTGTTGAATGTTGTTAACCCATTGTTTATTATAAAAAATGAGATGTTAAATTATTATATTATCATGATATTATGATATATAATATATCTTAGTATGATGTATATACAGTTAAATGTCGTTACAACGATAATCGTTACATATATGTCTCGTTTCGAAATCATTAAGTTAGTAGTCTTATTTTTACATATGTATTTCATTGTTAATACACTTACTAATATATTTACTTATCATTTAAAATAATTAACCAAGTGTATCAATATCTTAATATGATTCATATGTACCTAGTAAGACGTTGTTATATCGATAATCGTTATATATATCGTTTTCGAGTTTCTTAAATTAATAGTCTCATTTTTATGTATATAACTCATTGTTAAAATACCTAATGAGATACATACTTATAATAAAAACATGTTAACTATATATATAACCATATATATGTCATTGTATAGTTTTTACAAGTTTTAACGTTCGTGAATCACCGGTCAACTTGGGTGGTCAATTGTCTATATGAAACCTATTTCAATTTATCAAGTCTTAACAAGTTTGATTGCTTAACATGTTGGAAACATTTAATCATGTAAACATCAATCTCAATTAATATATATAAACATGGAAAAGTTCGGGTCACTACAGTACCTACCCGTTAAATAAATTTCGTCCCGAAATTTTAAGTTGTTGAAGGTGTTGACGAATCTTCTGGAAATAGATGCGGGTATTTCTTCTTCATCTGATCTTCACGCTCCCAGGTGAACTCGGGTCCTCTACGAGCATTCCATCGAACCTTAACAATTGGTATCTTGTTTTGCTTAAGTCTTTTAACCTCACGATCCATTATTTCGACGGGTTCTTCGATGAATTGAAGTTTTTCGTTGATTTGGATTTCATCTAATGGAATAGTGAGATCTTCTTTAGCAAAACATTTCTTCAAATTCGAGACGTGGAAAGTGTTATGTACAGCCGCGAGTTGTTGAGGTAACTCAAGTCGGTAAGCTACTGGTCCGACACGATCAATAATCTTGAATGGTCCAATATACCTTGGATTTAATTTCCCTCGTTTACCAAATCGAACAACGCCTTTCCAAGGTGCAACTTTAAGCATGACCATCTCTCCAATTTCAAATTCTATATCTTTTCTTTTAATGTCAGCGTAGCTCTTTTGTCGACTTTGGGCGGTTTTCAACCGTTGTTGAATTTGGATGATCTTCTCGGTAGTTTCTTGTATAATCTCCTGACCCGTAATCTGTCTATCCCCCACTTCACTCCAACAAATTGGAGACCTGCACTTTCTACCATAAAGTGCTTCAAACGGCGCCATCTCAATGCTTGAATGGTAGCTGTTGTTGTAGGAAAATTCTGCTAACGGTAGATGTCGATCCCAACTGTTTCCGAAATCAATAACACATGCTCGTAGCATGTCTTCAAGCGTTTGTATCGTCCTTTCGCTCTGCCCATCAGTTTGTGGATGATAGGCAGTACTCATGTCTAGACGAGTTCCTAATGCTTGCTGTAATGTCTGCCAGAATCTTGAAATAAATCTACCATCCCTATCAGAGATAATAGAGATTGGTATTCCATGTCTGGAGACGACTTCCTTCAAATACAGTCGTGCTAACTTCTCCATCTTGTCATCTTCTCTTATTGGTAGGAAGTGTGCTGATTTGGTGAGACGATCAACTATTACCCAAATAGTATCAAAACCACTTGCAGTCCTTGGCAATTTAGTGATGAAATCCATGGTAATGTTTTCCCATTTCCATTCCGGGATTTCGGGTTGTTGAAGTAGACCTGATGGTTTCTGATGCTCAGCTTTGACCTTAGAACACGTCAAACATTCTCCTACGTATTTAGCAACATCGGCTTTCATACCCGGCCACCAAAAATGTTTCTTGAGATCCTTGTACATCTTCCCCGTTCCAGGATGTATTGAGTATATGGTTTTATGAGCTTCTCTAAGTACCATTTCTCTCATATCTCCAAATTTTGGTACCCAAATCCTTTCAGCCCTATACCGGGTTCCGTCTTCCCGAATATTAAGATGCTTCTCCGATCCTTTGGGTATTTCATCCTTTAAATTTCCCTCTTTTAAAACTCCTTGTTGCGCCTCCTTTATTTGAGTAGTAATGTTATTATGAATCATTATATTCATAGATTTTACTCGAATGGGTTCTCTATCCTTCCTGCTCAAGGCATCGGCTACCACATTTGCCTTCCCCGGGTGGTAACGAATCTCAAAATCGTAATCATTCAATAATTCAATCCACCTACGCTGCCTCATATTCAGTTGTTTCTGATTAAATATGTGTTGAAGACTTTTGTGGTCGGTATATATAATACTTTTGACCCCATATAAGTAGTGCCTCCAAGTCTTTAATGCAAAAACAACCGCGCCTAATTCCAAATCATGCGTCGTATAATTTTGTTCGTGAATCTTCAATTGTCTAGACGCATAAGCAATCACCTTCGTTCGTTGCATTAATACACAACCGAGACCTTGCTTTGATGCGTCACAATAAATCACAAAATCATCATTCCCTTCAGGCAATGACAATATAGGTGCCGTAGTTAGCTTTTTCTTCAATAACTGAAACGCTTTCTCTTGTTCATCATTCCATTCAAATTTCTTCCCTTTATGCGTTAATGCAGTCAAGGGTTTTGCTATTCTGGAAAAGTCTTGGATGAACCTTCTGTAGTAACCAGCTAGTCCTAAAAACTGGCGTATGTGTTTCGGAGTTTTCGGGGTTTCCCACTTTTCAACAGTTTCTATCTTTGCCGGATCCACCTTAATACCTTCTTTGTTCACTATGTGACCGAGGAATTGAACTTCTTCCAACCAAAATGCACACTTTGAAAACTTAGCGTACAATTCTTCCTTCCTCAATACTTCTAACACCTTTCTCAAATGTTCACCGTGTTCTTGGTCATTCTTTGAATAAATAAGTATGTCATCAATGAAAACAATGACAAACTTGTCAAGGTATGGTCCACACACTCGGTTCATAAGGTCCATGAACACAGCTGGTGCATTAGTTAAACCAAACGGCATGACCATAAACTCGTAATGACCGTAACGTGTTCTGAAAGCAGTCTTTGGAATATCATCTTCTTTCACCCGCATTTGATGATACCCGGAACGTAAGTCAATCTTTGAATAAACAGACGAGCCTTGTAGTTGATCAAATAAGTCATCGATTCTCGGTAGTGGGTAGCGGTTCTTGATGGTAAGTTTGTTCAACTCTCGGTAGTCGATACACAACCTGAATGTACCATCTTTCTTCTTGACAAACAAAACAGGAGCTCCCCACGGTGATGTGCTTGGTCGAATGAAACCACGCTCTAAAAGTTCTTGTAATTGGCTTTGCAGTTCTTTCATCTCGCTGGGTGCGAGTCTGTAAGGAGCACGAGCTATTGGTGCAGCTCCTGGTACAAGATCTATTTGAAATTCAACGGATCGATGTGGGGGTAATCCCGGTAATTCTTTCGGAAATACATCGGGAAATTCTTTTGCAATGGGAACATCATTGATGCTCTTTTCTTCAGTTTGTACTTTCTCGACGTGTGCTAGAACAGCATAGCAACCTTTTCTTATTAGTTTTTGTGCCTTCAAATTACTAATAAGATGTAGCTTCGTGTTGCCCTTTTCTCCGTACACCATTAAGGGTTTTCCTTTTTCTCGTATAATGCGAATTGCATTTTTGTAACAAACGATCTCCGCTTTCACTTCTTTCAACCAGTCCATACCGATTATCACATCAAAACTCCCTAACTCTACTGGTATCAAATCAATCTTAAATGTTTCGCTAACCAGTTTAATTTCTCGATTCCGACATATATTATCTGCTGAAATTAATTTACCATTTGCTAATTCGAGTAAAAATTTACTATCCAAAGGCGTCAATGGACAACTTAATTTAGCACAAAAATCTCTACTCATATAGCTTCTATCCGCACCCGAATCAAATAAAACGTAAGCAGATTTATTGTCAATAAGAAACGTACCCGTAACAAGCTCCGGGTCTTCCTGTGCCTCTACCGCATTAATATTGAAAACTCTTCCACGGCCTTGTCCATTCGTGTTCTCCTGGTTCGGGCAATTTCTAATAATGTGGCCTGGTTTTCCACATTTATAACAAACTACATTGGCATAACTTGCTCCGACACTACTTGCTCCGCCATTACTCGTTCCGACACCATTTGTTCCTTTCGTTCTATTAACCCCTGGTCCGTAGACCTCACACTTCGCCGCGCTATGACCATTTCTTTTACACTTGTTGCAAAATTTGGTGCAGAACCCCGAGTGATTCTTTTCACACCTTTGGCATAGTTGCTTCTGATTGTTGTTGTTGTTGCGGTTATTATTGTTGTTGGGATGATTGTTGTAGTTGCTGTTGTTGTTGTTGTTGTTGTTGTTGGGCCGTTTGTTGTAGTTGCGATTGATGTTGCGATTGTTGGGATAATTGTTGCGATTATTGTTGTAATTGCTGTTGTTGTTGTATTGGTGATTCTTATCACCGTTTTCCTCCCACTTTCTTTTGACTTGCTTCACATTGGCCTCTTCAGCAGTCTGTTCTTTAATTCTTTCTTCAATCTGGTTCACTAGTTTGTGAGCCATTCTACATGCCTGTTGTATGGAGGCGGGCTCGTGTGAACTTATATCTTCTTGGATTCTTTCCGGTAATCCTTTCACAAACGCGTCGATCTTCTCTTCCTCATCTTCGAATGCTCCCGGACACAATAGGCACAATTCTGTGAATCGTCTTTCGTACGTGGTAATATCAAATCCTTGGGTTCGTAACCCTCTAAGTTCTGTCTTGAGCTTATTGACCTCGGTTCTGGGACGGTACTTCTCGTTCATCAAGTGCTTGAATGCTGACCACGGTAGTGCGTACGCATCATCTTGTCCCACTTGCTCTAGATAGGTATTCCACCATGTTAACGCAGAACCTGTGAAGGTATGCGTAGCGTACTTCACTTTGTCCTCTTCAGTACACTTACTTATGGCAAACACCGATTCAACCTTCTCGGTCCACCGTTTCAATCCGATCGGTCCTTCGGTTCCATCAAATTCCAAAGGTTTGCAGGCAGTGAATTCTTTGTAGGTGCATCCTACACGATTTCCTGTACTGCTAGATCCAAGGTTATTGTTGGTATGTAGCGCAGCCTGTACTGCGGCTATGTTTGAAGCTAGAAAAGTACGGAATTCCTCTTCATTCATATTTACGGTGTGTCGAGTAGTCGGTGCCATTTCCTCCAGAAACAAGTCATGCATTCTGGTTTTACTAGGACTACTTCCCATCCTTGGTCTTGTGCAACATAACCGTTATGGCCGTTGATAAGACAGCGTGTTGTAACGTCATCAAAGGGACGAGGGTTACGTAATGTCCAACAGTCCCGTAACAATCTAAAAACCTCATTTCTTACCCCAATTACCGACTCCGTCACTTGTGGAAACGTTTTGTTTAATAGTTGTAGCCCGATGTTCTTGTTCTCACTTTGGTGAGAAGCGAACATTACTAATCCGTAAGCATAACATGCTTCTTTATGTTGCATGTTAGCCGCTTTTTCTAAATCACGAAGTCCAATATTCAGATATATTGAGTCAAAATAATTTCTTAACCCGTTGCGTAAAATAGCATTTGGGTTCCCTGCAATATATGCGTCAAAGTAAACACATCGTAACTTATGGGTTTCCCAATGTGATATCCCCCATCTTTCAAACGAAAGTCTCTTATAAACCAAGACATTCTTGGAACGTTCTTCGAATGTCTTACAAACTGATCTCGCCTTAAATAGTTGTGCCGAGGAATTCTGGCCGACTCTAGACAAGATTTCATCAATCATGTCTCCGGGTAGGTCTCTTAAAATATTGGGTTGTCTATCCATTTTGTGTTTTTAAACTATAAAATAGACAAGAGTTAGATTCATAAAAAAAAATACTTATTAATACAAGCAATTTTTACATATATCATAAAGCATAAGCACACTATATTACATATATTACACCACACAAATACAACTATCTTATTCCGACTCGCTCATTTCTTCTTCTTCGGTTTTGGTTCGTTTTGCCAAGTTTCTAGGGATATATGATGTTTCCCTAATACGAGCCGTAATTTTCCACATTGGTTTAGAAAAACCTGATGGTTTAGAGGTTCCCGGGTCATTGTTACAACTTAAGGACTTCGGGGGTTGACGATACATATAAAGTTCATCGGGGTTGGAATTAGATTTCTCTATTTTTATGCCCTTTCCCTTATTATTTTCTTTTGCCTTTTTAAATTCAGTTGGGGTAATTTCTATAACATCATCGAAATTCTCGTCGGAATCCGATTCATCGGAGAATTGGTAATCCTCCCAATATTTTGCTTCCTTGGCGGAAAAACCATTGACCATAATTAACCTTGGTCGGTTGGTTGAGGATTTTCTTTTACTTAACCTTTTTATTATTTCCCCCACCGGTTCTATTTCTTCATCCGGTTCCGATTCTTCTTCCGGTTCCGATTCTTCTTCCGGTTCCGACTCTTCTTCCGGTTCCTCTTCGGGAACTTGTGAATCAGTCCACAAATCATTCCAATTTACATTTGACTCTTCATTATTATTAGGTGAGTCAATGGGACTTGTTCTAGAGGTAGACATCTATCACATAATATCAAACACGTTAAGAGATTAATATATCACATAATATTCATATGTTAAAAATATATAGTTTCCAACAAAAATGTTAAGCAATCATTTTTAAAGAAAACACGGTCGAAGTCCAGACTCACTAATGCATCCTAACAAACTCGATAAGACACACTAATGTAAATTTTCTGGTTCTCTAAGACCAACGCTCGGATACCAACTGAAATGTCCCGTTCTTATTGATTAAAAACGTTCCATATTAATTGATTTCGTTGCGAGGTTTTGACCTCTATATGAGACGTTTTTCAAAGACTGCATTCATTTTTAAACAAACCATAACCTTTATTTCATCAATAAAGGTTTAAAAAGCTTTACGTAGATTATCAAATAATGATAATCTAAAATATCCTGTTTACACACGACCATTACATAATGGTTTACAATACAAATATGTTACAACAAAATAAGTTTCTTGAATGCAGTTTTTACACAATATCATACAAGCATGGACTCCAAATCTTGTCCTTATTTAAGTATGCGACAGCGGAAGCTCTTAATAATCACCTGAGAATAAACATGCTTAAAACGTCAACAAAAATGTTGGTGAGTTATAGGTTTAACCTATATATATCAAATCGTAACAATAGACCACAAGATTTCATATTTCAATACACATCCCATACATAGAGATAAAAATCATTCATATGGTGAACACCTGGTAACCGACAATAACAAGATGCATATATAAGAATATCCCCATCATTCCGGGACACCCTTCGGATATGATATAAATTTCGAAGTACTAAAGCATCCGGTACTTTGGATGGGGTTTGTTAGGCCCAATAGATCTATCTTTAGGATTCGCGTCAATTAGGGTGTCTGTTCCCTAATTCTTAGATTACCAGACTTAATAAAAAGGGGCATATTCGATTTCGATAATTCAACCATAGAATGTAGTTTCACGTACTTGTGTCTATTTTGTAAATCATTTATAAAACCTGCATGTATTCTCATCCCAAAAATATTAGATTTTAAAAGTGGGACTATAACTCACTTTCACAGATTTTTACTTCGTCGGGAAGTAAGACTTGGCCACTGTTGATTCACGAACCTATAACAATATATACATATATATTAAAGTATGTTCAAAATATATTTACAACACTTTTAATATATTTTGATGTTTTAAGTTTATTAAGTCAGCTGTCCTCATTAGTAACCTATAACTAGTTGTCCACAGTTAGATGTACAGAAATAAATCGATAAATATTATCTTGAATCAATCCACGACCCAGTGTATACGTATCTCAGTATTGATCACAACTCAAACTATATATATTTTGGAATCAACCTCAACCCTGTATAGCTAACTCCAACATTCACATATAGAGTGTCTATGGTTGTTCCGAAATATATATAGATGTGTCGACATGATAGGTCGAAACATTGTATACGTGTCTATGGTATCTCAAGATTACATAATATACAATACAAGTTGATTAAGTTATGGTTGGAATAGATTTGTTACCAATTTTCACGTAGCTAAAATGAGAAAAATTATCCAATCTTGCTTTACCCATAACTTCTTCATTTTAAATCCGTTTTAAGTGAATCAAATTGCTATGGTTTCATATTGAACTCTATTTTATGAATCTAAATAGAAAAAGTATAGGTTTATAGTCGGAAAAATAAGTTACAAGTCGTTTTTGTAAAGGTAGTCATTTCAGTCGAAAGAACGACGTCTAGATGACCATTTTAGAAAAACATACTTCCACTTTGAGTTTAACCATAATTTTTGGATATAGTTTCATGTTCAT
This sequence comes from Rutidosis leptorrhynchoides, assembly GCF_046630445.1. Classification (NCBI taxonomy): domain Eukaryota; kingdom Viridiplantae; phylum Streptophyta; class Magnoliopsida; order Asterales; family Asteraceae; genus Rutidosis; species Rutidosis leptorrhynchoides. The sequence continues at coordinate 211,734,919 of NC_092340.1, forward strand.
AATAAAAATCATTTTCTCAGAATAACAACTTTTAAATCAAAGTTTATCATAGTTTTTAATTAACTAACCCAAAACAGCCCGCGGTGTTACTACGACGGCGTAAATCCGGTTTTACGGTGTTTTTCGTGTTTCCAGGTTTTAAATCATTAAGTTAGCATATCATATAGATATAGAACATGTGTTTAGTTGATTTTAAAAGTCAAGTTAGAAGGATTAACTTTTGTTTGCGAACAAGTTTAGAATTAACTAAACTATGTTCTAGTGATTACAAGTTTAAACCTTCGAATAAGATAGCTTTATATGTATGAATCGAATGATGTTATGAACATCATTACTACCTTAAGTTCCTTGGATAAACCTACTGGAAAAGAGAAAAATGGATCTAGCTTCAACGGATCCTTGGATGGCTCGAAGTTCTTGAAGCAGAATCATGACACGAAAACAAGTTCAAGTAAGATCATCACTTGAAATAAGATTGTTATAGTTATAGAAATTGAACCAAAGTTTGAATATGATTATTACCTTGTATTAGAATGATAACCTACTGTAAGAAACAAAGATTTCTTGAGGTTGGATGATCACCTTACAAGATTGGAAGTGAGCTAGCAAACTTGAAAGTATTCTTGATTTTATGAAACTAGAACTTTTAGAATTTATGAAGAACACTTAGAACTTGAAGATAGAACTTGAGAGAGATCAATTAGATGAATAAAATTGAAGAATTAAAGTGTTTGTAGGTGTTTTTGGTCGTTGGTGTATGGATTAGATATAAAGGATATGTTATTTTGTTTTCATGTAAATAAGTCATGAATAATTACTCATATTTTTGTAATTTTATGAGATATTTCATGCTAGTTGCCAAATGATGGTTCCCACATGTGTTAGGTGACTCACATGGGCTACTAAGAGCTGATCATTGGAGTGTATATACCAATAGTACATACATCTAAAAGCTGTGTATTGTACGAGTACGAATACGGGTGCATACGAGTAGAATTGTTGATGAAACTGAACGAGGATGTAATTGTAAGCATTTTTGTTAAGTAGAAGTATTTTGATAAGTGTCTTGAAGTCTTTCAAAAGTGTATGAATACATATTAAAACACTACATGTATATACATTTTAACTGAGTCGTTAAGTCATCGTTAGTCGTTACATGTAAATGTTGTTTTGAAACCTTTAGGTTAACGATCTTGTTGAATGTTGTTAACCCATTGTTTATTATAAAAAATGAGATGTTAAATTATTATATTATCATGATATTATGATATATAATATATCTTAGTATGATGTATATACAGTTAAATGTCGTTACAACGATAATCGTTACATATATGTCTCGTTTCGAAATCATTAAGTTAGTAGTCTTATTTTTACATATGTATTTCATTGTTAATACACTTACTAATATATTTACTTATCATTTAAAATAATTAACCAAGTGTATCAATATCTTAATATGATTCATATGTACCTAGTAAGACGTTGTTATATCGATAATCGTTATATATATCGTTTTCGAGTTTCTTAAATTAATAGTCTCATTTTTATGTATATAACTCATTGTTAAAATACCTAATGAGATACATACTTATAATAAAAACATGTTAACTATATATATAACCATATATATGTCATTGTATAGTTTTTACAAGTTTTAACGTTCGTGAATCACCGGTCAACTTGGGTGGTCAATTGTCTATATGAAACCTATTTCAATTTATCAAGTCTTAACAAGTTTGATTGCTTAACATGTTGGAAACATTTAATCATGTAAACATCAATCTCAATTAATATATATAAACATGGAAAAGTTCGGGTCACTACAATGGTTTCTGATGCTCAGCTTTGACGCTAGAACACGTCAAACATTCTCCTACGTATTTAGCAACATCGGCTTTCATACCCGGCCACCAAAAATGTTTCTTGAGATCCTTGTACATCTTCCCCGTTCCAGGATGTATTGAGTATCTGGTTTTATGAGCTTCTCTAAGTACCATTTCTCTCATATCTTCAAATTTTGGTATCCAAATCCTTTCAGCCCTATACCGGGTTCCGTCTTCCTGAATATTAAGATGCTTCTCCGATCCTTTGGGTATTTCATCCTTTAAATTTCCCTCTTTTAAATCTCCTTGTTGCGCCTCCTTTATTTGAGTGGTAAGGTTATTATGAATCATTATATTCATAGATTTTACTCGAATGGGTTCTCTGTCCTTCCTGCTCAAGGCATCGGCTACCACATTTGCCTTCCCCGGGTGGTAACGAATCTCAAAGTCGTAATCATTCAACAATTCAATCCACCTACGCTGCCTCATATTCAGTTGTTTCTGATTAAATATGTGTTGAAGACTTTTGTGGTCGGTATATATAATACTTTTGACCCCATATAAGTAGTGCCTCCAAGTCTTTAATGCAAAAACAACCGCGCCTAATTCCAAATCATGCGTCGTATAATTTTGTTCGTGAATCTTCAATTGTCTAGACGCATAAGCAATCACCTTCGTTCGTTGCATTAATACACAACCGAGACCTTGCTTTGATGCATCACAATAAATCACAAAATCATCATTCCCTTCAGGCAATGACAATATAGGTGCCGTAGTTAGCTTTTTCTTCAATAATTGAAACGCTTTCTCTTGTTCATCATTCCATTCAAATTTCTTCCCTTTATGCGTTAATGCAGTCAAGGGTTTTGCTATTCTAGAAAAGTCTTGGATGAACCTTCTGTAGTAACCAGCTAGTCCTAAAAACTGGCGTATGTGTTTCGGAGTTTTCGGGGTTTCCCACTTTTCAACAGTTTCTATCTTTGCCGGATCCACCTTAATACCTTCTTTGTTCACTATGTGACCGAGGAATTGAACTTCTTCCAACCAAAATGCACACTTTGAAAACTTAGCGTACAATTCTTCCTTCCTCAATACTTCTAACACTTTTCTCAAATGTTCACCGTGTTCTTGGTCATTCTTTGAGTAAATAAGTATGTCATCAATGAAAACAATGACAAACTTGTCAAGGTATGGTCCACACACTCGGTTCATAAGGTCCATGAACACAGCTGGTGCATTAGTTAAACCAAACGGCATGACCATAAACTCGTAATGACCGTAACGTGTTCTGAAAGCAGTCTTTGGAATATCATCTTCCTTCACCCGCATTTGATGATACCCGGAACGTAAGTCAATCTTTGAATAAACAGACGAGCCTTGTAGTTGATCAAATAAGTCGTCGATTCTCGGTAGTGGGTAGCGGTTCTTGATGGTAAGTTTGTTCAACTCTCGGTAGTCGATACACAACCTGAATGTACCATCTTTCTTCTTGACAAACAAAACAGGAGCTCCCCACGATGATGTGCTTGGTCGAATGAAACCACGCTCTAAAAGTTCTTGTAATTGGCTTTGCAGTTCTTTCATCTCGCTGGGTGCGAGTCTGTAAGGAGCACGAGCTATTGGTGCAGCTCCTGGTACAAGATCTATTTGAAATTCAACGGATCGATGTGGGGGTAATCCCGGTAATTCTTTCGGAAATACATCGGGAAATTCTTTTGCAATGGGAACATCATTTATGCTCTTTTCTTCAGTTTGTACTTTCTCGACGTGTGCTAGAACAGCATAGCAACCTTTTCTTATTAGTTTTTGTGCCTTCAAATTACTAATAAGATGTAGCTTCGTGTTGCCCTTTTCTCCGTACACCATTAAGGGTTTTCCTTTTTCTCGTATAATGCGAATTGCATTTTTGTAACAAACGATCTCTGCTTTCACTTCTTTCAACCAGTCCATACCGATTATCACATCAAAACTCCCTAACTCTACTAGTATCAAATCAATCTTAAATGTTTCGCTAACCAGTTTAATTTCTCGATTCCGACATATATTATCTGCTGAAATTAATTTACCATTTGCTAATTCGAGTAAAAATTTACTATCCAAAGGCGTCAATGGACAACTTAATTTAGCACAAAAATCTCTACTCATATAGCTTATATCCGCACCCGAATCAAATAAAACGTAAGCAGATTTATTGTCAATAAGAAACGTACCCGTAACAAGCTCCGGGTCTTCCTGTGCCTCTGCCGCATTAATATTGAAAACTCTTCCGCGGCCTTGTCCATTCGTGTTCTCCTGGTTCGGGCAATTTCTAATAATGTGGCCCGGTTTTCCACATTTATAACAAACTACATTGGCATAACTTGCTCCGACACTACTTGCTCCGCCATTACTCGTTCCGACACCATTTGTTCCTTTCGTTCTATTAACCCCTGGTCCGTAGACCTCACACTTCACCGCGCTATGACCATTTCTTTTACACTTGTTGCAAAATTTGGTGCAGAACCCCGAGTGATACTTTTCACACCTTTGGCATAGCTGCTTCTGATTGTTGTTGTTGTTGCGGTTATTATTGTTATTGGGATGATTGTTGTAGTTGCTGTTGTTGTTGTTGTTGTTGTTGGGCCGTTTGTTGTAGTTGCGATTGATGTTGCGATTGTTGGGATAATTATTGCGATTATTGTTGTAATTGCTGTTGTTGTTGTATTGGTGATTCTTATCACCGTTTTCCTCCCACTTTCTTTTGACTTGCTTCACATTGGCCTCTTCAGCAGTCTGTTCTTTAATTCTTTCTTCAATCTGGTTCACTAGTTTGTGAGCCATTCTACATGCCTGTTGTATGGAGGCGGGCTCATGTGAACTTATATCTTCTTGGATTCTTTCCAGTAATCCTTTTACAAACGCGTCGATCTTCTCTTCATCATCTTCGAATGCTCCCGGACACAATAGGCACAATTCTGTGAATCGTCTTTCGTACGTGGTAATATCAAATCCTTGGGTTCGTAACCCTCTAAGTTCTGTCTTGAGCTTATTGACCTCTGTTCTGGGACGGTATTTCTCGTTCATCAAGTGCTTGAATGCTGACCACGGTAGTGCGTACGCATCGTCTTGTCCCACTTGCTCTAGATAGGTATTCCACCATGTTAACGCAGAACCTGTGAAGGTATGTGTAGCGTACTTCACTTTGTCCTCTTCAGTACACTTACTTATGGCAAACACCGATTCGACCTTCTCGGTCCACCGTTTCAATCCGATCGGTCCTTCAGTTCCATCGAATTCCAAAGGTTTGCAGGCAATGAATTCTTTGTAGGTGCATCCTACACGATTTCCTGTACTGCTAGATCCAAGATTATTATTGGTATGTAGCGCAGCCTGTACTGCGGCTATGTTTGAAGCTAGAAAAGTACGGAATTCCTCTTCATTCATATTCACGGTGTGTCGAGTAGTCGGTGCCATTTCCTTCAAAATAGTCAAATGGAACAAGTTAATCATACAGAATATTAAGAGTAGTTAATAGTATTTCGTAGCATAATATGAACTCATTTATAAAAGCTTTTTCTTCATATTAGCGTTTTATAAGTTTAAATTCCTACCCGTTAAGTTCATACTTAGTAGCTAATATACAATTCAACTACTACAATTCTATATGAAAAACTGATTATAATAATATTTCGCGTTCAAACTTTTACACAATATTTTACAAACTTACAATACCGCTTATTTTACATATAGCATGAAATATAGCACATAATAAATTTGATACAAGATGGTTGTGAAGATAATTCTAGCTAGTACACAAGTCGTTCAGCAAAGGCAATAAAGACACGTAATTCATACGTCCAGAAACAATTCATGCATTCTGGTTTTACTAGGATTACTTCCCATCCTTGGTCTTGTGGAACATAACCGTTATGGCCGTTGATAAGACAGCGTGTTGTAACGTCGTCAAAGGGACGAGGGTTACGTAATGTCCAACAGTCCCGTAACAATCTAAAAAACCTCATTTCTTACCCCAATTACCGACTCCGTCACTTGTGGAAACGTTTTGTTTAATAGTTGTAGCCCGATGTTCTTGTTCTCACTTTGGTGAGAAGCGAACATTACTAATCCATAAGCATAACATGCTTCTTTATGTTGCATGTTAACCGCTTTTTCTAAATCACGAAGTCCAATATTCGGATATATTGAGTCAAAATAATTTCTTAACCCATTGCGTAAAATAGCATTTGGGTTCCCCGCAATATATGCGTCAAAGTAAACACATCGTAACTTATGGATTTCCCAATGTGATATCTCCCATCTTTCGAACGAAAGCCTTTTATAAACCAAGGCATTCTTGGAACGTTCTTCGAATGTCTTACAAACTGATCTCGCCTTAAATAGTTGTGCCGAAGAATTCTGACAGACTCTAGACAAGATTTCATCAATCATGTCTCGGGGTAGGTCTCTTAAAATATTGGGTTGTCTATTCATTTTGTGTTTTTATACTGTAAAATAGACAAGAGTTAGATTCATAAAAAAAAATACTTATTAATACAAGCAATTTTTACATATATCATAAAGCATAAGCACACTATATTACATATATTACACCACACGAATACAACTATCTTATTCCGACTCGCTTGTTTCTTCTTCTTCGGTTTTGGTTCGTTTTACCAAGTTTCTAGGGATATATGATGTTCCCCTAATACGAGCCGTCGTTTTCCACATTGGTTTAGAAAAACCTGGTGGTTTAGAGGTTCCCTGGTCATTGTTACAACTTAAGGACTTCGGGGGTTGACGATACATATAAAGTTCATCGGGGTTGGAATTAGATTTCTCTATTTTTATGCCCTTTCCCTTATTATTTTCTTTTTCCTTTTTAAATTCAGTTGAGGTAATTTCTATAACATCATCGGAATTCTCGTCGAAATCCGATTCATCGGAGAATTGGTAATCCTCCCAATATTTTGCTTCCTTGGCGGAAACACCATTGACCATAATTAACCTTGGTCGGTTGGTTGAGGATTTTCTTTTACTTAACCGTTTTATTATTTCCCCCACCGGTTCTATTTCTTCATCCGGTTCCGATTCTTCTTCCGGTTCCGATTCTTCTTCCGGTTCCGACTCTTCTTCCGGTTCCTCTTCGGGAACTTGTGAATCAGTCCACGAATCATTCCAATTTACATTTGACTCTTCATTATTATTAGGTGAGTCAATGGGACTTGTTCTAGAGGTAGACATCTATCACATAATATCAAACGCGTTAAGAGATTAATATATCACATAATATTCACATGTTAAAAATATATAGTTTCCAACAAAATTTGTTAAGCAATCATTTTTCAAGTAAACACGGTCGAAGTCCAGACTCACTAATGCATCCTAACAAACTCGATAAGACACACTAATGCAAAATTCTGGTTCTCTAAGACCAACGCTCGGATACCAACTGAAATGTCCCGTTCTTATTGATTAAAAACGTTCCATATTAATTGATTTCGTTGCGAGGTTTTGACCTCTATATGAGACGTTTTTCAAAGACTGAATTCATTTTAAAACAAACCATAACCTTTATTTCATCAATAAAGGTTTAAAAAGCTTTACGTAGATTATCAAATAATGATAATCTAAAATATCCTGTTTACACACGACCATTACATAATGGTTTACAATACAAGTATGTTACAATAAAATAAGTTTCTTGAATGCAGTTTTTACACAATATCATACAAGCATGGACTCCAAATCTCGTCCTTATTTAAGTATACGACAGCGGAAGCTCTTAATAATCACCTGAGAATAAACATGCTTAAAAAGTCAACAAAAATGTTGGTGAGTTATAGGTTTAACCTATATATATCAAATCATAATAATAGACCACAAGATTTCATATTTCAATACACATCCCATACATAGAGATAAAAATCATTCATATGGTGAACACCTGGTAACCGACATTAACAAGATGCATATATAAGAATATCCCCATCATTCCGGGACACCCTTCGGATATGATATAAATTTCGAAGTACTAAAGCATCCGGTACTTTGGATGGGTTTTGTTAGGCCCAATAGATCTATCATTAGGATTCGCGTCAATTAGGGTGTCTGTTCCCTAATTCTTAGATTACCAGACTTAATAAAAAGGGGCATATTCGATTTCGATAATTCAACCATAGAATGTAGTTTCACGTACTTGTGTCTATTTTGTAAATCATTTATAAAACCTGCATGTATTCTCATCCCAAAAATATTAGATTTTAAAAGTGGGACTATAACTCACTTTCACAGATTTTTACTTCGTCGGGAAGTAAGACTTGGCCACTGGTTGATTCACGAACCTATAACAATATATACATATATATCAAAGTATGTTCAAAATATATTTACAACACTTTTAATATATTTTGATGTTTTAAGTTTATTAAGTCAGCTGTCCTCGTTAGTAACCTACAACTAGTTGTCCACAGTTAGATGTACAGAAATAAATCGATAAATATTATCTTGAATCAATCCACGACCCAGTGTATACGTATCTCAGTATTGATCACAACTCAAACTATATATATTTTGGAATCAACCTCAACCCTGTATAGCTAACTCCAACATTCACATATAGAGTGTCTATGGTTGTTCCGAAATATTTATAGATGTGTCGACATGATAGGTCGAAACATTGTATACGTGTCTATGGTATCTCAAGATTACATAATATACAATACAAGTTGATTAAGTTATGGTTGGAATAGATTTGTTACCAATTTTCACGTAGCTAAAATGAGAAAAATTATCCAATCTTGTTTTACCCATAACTTCTTCATTTTAAATCCGTTTTGAGTGAATCAAATTGCTATGGTTTCATATTGAACTCTATTTTATGAATCTAAACAGAAAAAGTATAGGTTTATAGTCAGAAAAATAAGTTACAAGTCGTTTTTGTAAAGGTAGTCATTTCAGTCGAAAGAACGACGTCTAGATGACCATTTTAGAAAACATACTTCCACTTTGAGTTTAACCATAATTTTTGGATATAGTTTCATGTTCATAATAAAAATCATTTTCTCAGAATAACAACTTTTAAATCAAAGTTTATCATAGTTTTTAATTAACTAACCCAAAACAGCCCGCGGTGTTACTACGACGGCGTAAATCCGGTTTTATGGTATTTTTCGTGTTTCCAGGTTTTAAATCATTAAGTTAGCATATCATATAGATATAGAACATGTGTTTAGTTGATTTTAAAAGTCAAGTTAGAAGGATTAACTTTTGTTTGCGAACAAGTTTAGAATTAACTAAACTTTGTTCTAGTGATTACAAGTTTAAACCTTCGAATAAGATAGCTTTATATGTATGAATCGAATGATGTTATGAACATCATTACTACCTTAAGTTCCTTGGATAAACCTACTGGAAAAGAGAAAAATGGATCTAGCTTCAACGGATCCTTGGATGGCTTGAAGTTCTTGAAGCAGAATCATGACACGAAAACAAGTTCAAGTAAGATCATCACTTGAAATAAGATTGTTATAGTTATAGAAATTGAACCAAAGTTTGAATATGATTATTAGCTTGTATTAGAATGATAACCTACTGTAAGAAACAAAGATTTCTTGAGGTTGGATGATCACCTTACAAGATTGGAAGTGAGCTAGCAAACTTGAAAGTATTCTTGATTTTATGTAACTAGAACTTGTAGAATATATGAAGAACACTTAGAACTTGAAGATAGAACTTGAGAGAGATCAATTAGATGAAGAAAATTGAAGAATGAAAGTGTTTGTAGGTGTTTTTGGTCGTTGGTGTATGGATTAGATATAAAGGATATGTAATTTTGTTTTCATGTAAATAAGTCATGAATGATTACTCATATTTTTGTAATTTTATGAGATGTTTCATGCTAGTTGCCAAATGATGGTTCCCACATGTGTTAGGTGACTCACATGGGATGCTAAGAGCTGATCATTGGAGTGTATATACCAATAGTACATACATCTAAAAGCTGTGTATTGTACGAGTACGAATACGGGTGCATACGAGTAGAATTGTTGATGAAACTGAACGAGGATGTAATTGTAAGCATTTTTGTTAAGTAGAAGTATTTTGATAAGTGTATTGAAGTCTTTAAAAAGTGTATAAATACATATTAAAACACTACATGTATATACATTTTAACTGAGTCGTTAAGTCATCGTTAGTCGTTACATGTAAGTGTTGTTTTGAAACCTTTAGGTTAACGATCTTGTTAAATGTTGTTAACCCAATGTTTATAATATCAAATGAGATTTTAAATTATTATATTATCATGATATTATCATGTATGAATATCTCTTAATATGATATATATCCATTAAATGTCTTTACAACGATAATCGTTACATATATGTCTCGTTTAAAAATCATTAAGTTAGTAGTCTTGTTTTTACATATGTAGTTCATTGTTAATATACTTAATGATATGTTTACTTATCATAGTATCATGTTAAATATATATATATCCATATATATGTCATCATATAGTTTTTACAAGTTTTAACGTTCGTGAATCACCGGTCAACTTGGGTGGTCAATTGTCTATATGAAACATATTTCAATTAATCAAGTCTTAACAAGTTTGATTGCTTAACATGTTGGAAACATTTAATCATGTAAATATCAATCTCAATTAATATATATAAACATGGAAAAGTTCGGGTCACTACAAAATATACATATACAATGCTATGTATATGATCAAGTCCCCCCAGTTTATTATGATGCATTTTCGCGAAGCAAATGCATCATGATAAACTCTAAAAATAAAGAAGTGCATCTTAAAATATCTCGCGAACTTTATTATATATCTTTTTACTGACCATTTATTACCGTTGTTTTAATTAGGCGAAACGCGTAATTACAACGGTAACGTTCGCTATTCTGTCAAATCAGCTTATTTTAACGGCTAGATTTTTACCGTTTTACGCGTCACAGTAATTACAGCCGTTAAAATTCAATGATTACCTTTTCAACTTGCTCGCCCTAATCCCAATTATAAATAGCAGACAACGCTGCACAAAAACTTTACGCTTTCCTTTCCCAATTTCGCACTCAATTTGCAATCTTACAACCGCAATCGTAATTGACAATTAGCCAATTCAGCCTTTGATTTTCTCAATTCGACCTTCAATTTCATCACTTCCATACTCAATTTTTCCTTGCATATTATTAATGGCTACTTCTGCATCGATGCATACTCCCGGCGATTTTGTGTCATATATGACAGAGGCCAAACTACAAACCCTTAGAGAGTGGTATCCGCCACTTGGGCATTTTGTTCCAACCGTGCCCCTTCACGAGGACCGAGCTGATACTCCCCCTAAGGGGATGATTACGGTATATGAGGCTGCCATTTCGCAGGGCAACCTCCGTTTTCCTTTAACCGAATTTGTTCGCAGTGTATGCGAACACTACAGGGTTGCGTTAGCACAGCTTCACCCAAATGTGGTGAACAAAATTGTGCTTTTCAAAATGTATTGCCACGCCAACGACAAGCAGCCATTGTTAACCGTGTTCCGCACTCTTAACAGCTTAATTTTATATGATGTGGGATGGTTCTCATTCCGCAGCAAGTTGGGCAATATGGTTTCTCCTAAAGATTCCATCGGCAATTGGCGCGGTTCGTTTTTCTATATTAACGATACCGCGTATGTCAATAGCAACATTCCGAGGAAATGGAGCGAGGAGATTAATTCGGAAGTCAATGAGAAGCCGGTGTTGGATGATCTTGAGAACGATGTTCTCAATATTTTTAGGAAGGCGGGCATCATTGTGAGGCCATATTCCAATGTACCGCTGTACATTGGACACGTATCAATCCAGTGGCCATGGAGCGACCATGACGCACTTTTAGTTGATCAAGCCAAGAATGGTATTTCACTTGTCTTTTTTCGCATAACATATTTCACAGTATACATTTTGCCTTGTATAACATTTCGCATTGTTTTTTTCGCAGAGATTCCTCTTGACCTTGTTATGAGGACCACTGATGTTAGCAGAATCAGCCCTGCTCACCGCCCGAAGGAGGGCGAGGGCGATATTATTCTGATTGATGACCCAATCATCAACAAGCTTTTCATCGCCGGCGGCGAGGACCTGGGCAAAAGGAAAATGGTGGAGAGTTCACCGACTCCACGCAAGAAACGACTGCATACTCTTACAGAACAAGAGACAAGTGCGTAATTTTAATTTTACGACTTCTAATCATATATGCGCATATTATGCATAAATTAGCGATATTTATTAATCTTGTTTCAATTGTGATTTCAGAGTCTCCCGCTGAAACCAATCCGCGCTACAACATCAGGAGCCGCACTCCCGCAGATGTGGTAGGAGAGCCTGAGCAAGACCCATCCCTTCCTTCTGACGCAGAGGCGTCCAATCAGGAAGAAGGAGAGGGTGCTGATGAAGAAGAGGCTGTAGCTGATGAGGAAGCCAACAGACTGTATCAGAAACTGCATAAATTTCTTCCTGAGCAAACAAAGGCAAAGTACCGCAGTCTAACTTTGGCTGAATCTGCAAGACAGCGATTATATAATTGCTATAACTCGCTCTGTCTTACTATGGATAGCATAGAACGGTTCACTGATTTATCAGATGAACGTGAACATGCTGTCAAGGTGGCCAACGCTCAGTACTCAAAAGCGAAAAAATTAAAAACGCAGCTGAGGAAAGCAAAGGAAGCAATCGCCCAGCTTAATAGGAGAGCGAACACTGCGGAACATGATTTCACTCAACTTGTTAAGTATCTTCCCGAGTTCGCAGATAAAGTGATGGACTCAAAACCCGTCACTGAAAAATTTCAAGCTTATTCTCAAGCTGCCAAACATGCCACTCGCTGCGAGTGGTATGACTTACTATGTAAGCTCGGCGATCTCTCCAAACCCCTTCCATCAGACTTAGCCGACGAAATATGTTCAACGGATGATGCTCGCGAAGCATTAAAAGTGGCTAAGAAAGAGGTGGAGAAGGTGAGCATTCCAGCTTTGGAAGAATTATGTCAGCGTGAAGGCGTGACATTCGCTGACATTTGAAATGTCCCGTTCTTATTGATTAAAAACTTTCCATATTAATTGATTTCGTTGCGAGGTTTTGACCTCTATATGAGACGTTTTTCAAAGACTGCATTCATTTTTAAAACAAACCATAACCTTTATTTCATAAATAAAGGTTTAAAAAGCTTTACGTAGATTATCAAATAATGATAATCTAAAATATCCTGTTTACACACGACCATTACATAATGGTTTACAATACAAATATGTTACATCGAAATCAGTTTCTTGAATGCAGTATTTACACAATATCATACAAACATGGACTCCAAATCTTGTCCTTATTTTAGTATGCAACAGCGGAAGCTCTTAATATTCACCTGAGAATAAACATGCTTTAAACGTCAACAAAAATGTTGGTGAGTTATAGGTTTAACCTATATATATCAAATCGTAACAATAGACCACAAGATTTCATATTTCAATACACATCCCATACATAGAGATAAAAATCATTCATATGGTGAACACCTGGTAACCGACATTAACAAGATGCATATATAAGAATATCCCCATCATTCCGGGACACCCTTCGGATATGATATAAATTTCGAAGTACTAAAGCATCCGGTACTTTAGATGGGGTTTGTTAGGCCCAATAGATCTATCTTTAGGATTCGCGTCAATTAGGGTGTCTGTTCCCTAATTCTTAGATTACCAGACTTAATAAAAAGGGGCATATTCGATTTCGATAATTCAACCATATAATGTAGTTTCACGTACTTGTCTCTATTTTGTAAATCATTTATAAAACCTGCATGTATTCTCATCCCAAAAATATTAGATTTTAAAAGTGGGACTATAACTCACTTTCACAGATTTTTACTTCGTCGAGAAGTAAGACTTGGCCACTGCTGATTCACGAACCTATAACAATATATACATATATATTAAAGTATGTTCAAAATATATTTACAACACTTTTAATATATTTTGATGTTTTAAGTTTATTAAGTCAGCTGTCCTCGTTAGTAACCTACAACTAGTTGTCCACAGTTAGATGTACAGAAATAAATCGATAAATATTATCTTGAATCAATCCACGACCCAGTGTATACGTATCTCAGTATTGATCACAACTCAAACTATATATATTTTGGAATCAACCTCAACCCTGTATAGCTAACTCCAACATTCACATATAGAGTGTCTATGGTTGTTCCGAAATATATATAGATGTGTCGACATTGTAGTGACCCGAACTTTTCCATGTTTATATATATTAATTGATATTGATATTTACATGATTAAATGTTTCCAACATGTTAAGCAATCAAACTTGTTAAGACTTGATTAATTGAAATATGTTTCATATAGACAATTGACCACCCAAGTTTACCGGTGATTTACGAACGTTAAAACTTGTAAAAACTATATGATGACATATATATGGATATATATATAGTTAACATGATACTATGATAAGTAAACATATCATTAAGTATATTAACAATGAACTACATATGTAAAAACAAGACTACTAACTTAATGATTTTTAAACGAGACATATATGTAACGATTATCGTTGTAAAGACATTTAATGGATATATATCATATTAAGAGATATTCATACATGATAATATCATGATAATATAATAATTTAAAATCTCATATGATATTATAAACATTGGGTTAACAACATTTAACAAGATCGTTAACCTAAAGGTTTCAAAACAACACTTACATTTAAAGACTAACGATGACTTAACGACTCAGTTAAAATGTATATACATGTATTGTTTTAATATGTATTTATACACTTTTGAAAGACTTCAATACACTTATCAAAATACTTCTACTTAACAAAAATGCTTACAATTACATCCTCGTTCAGTTTCATCAACAATTCTACTCGTATGCACCCGTATTCGTACTCGTACAATACACAGCTTTTAGATGTATGTACTATTGGTATATACACTCCAATGATCAGCTCTTAGCAGCCCATGTGAGTCACCTAACACATGTGGGAACCATCATTTGGCAACTAGCATGAAATATCTCATAAAATTACAAAAATATGAGTAATCATTCATGACTTATTTACATGAAAACAAAATTACATATCCTTTATATCTAATCCATACACCAACGACCAAAAACACCTACAAACACTTTCATTCTTCAATTTTCTTCATCTAATTGATCTCTCTCAAGTTCTATCTTCAAGTTCTAAGTGTTCTTCATATATTCTACAAGTTCTAGTTACATAAAATCAAGAATACTTTCAAGTTTGCTAGCTCACTTCCAATCTTGTAAGGTGATCATCCAACCTCAAGAAATCTTTGTTTCTTACAGTAGGTTATCATTCTAATACAAGGTAATAATCATATTCAAACTTTGGTTCAATTTCTATAACTATAACAATCTTATTTCAAGTGATGATCTTACTTGAACTTGTTTTCGTGTCATGATTCTGCTTCAAGAACTTCGAGCCATCCAAGGATCCGTTGAAGCTAGATCCATTTTTCTCTTTTCTAGTAGGTTTATCCAAGGAACTTAAGGTAGTAATGATGTTCATAACATCATTTGATTCATACATATAAAGCTATCGTATTCGAAGGTTTAAACTTGTAATCACTAGAACATAGTTTAGTTAATTCTAAACTTGTTCGCAAACAAAAGTTAATCCTTCTAACTTGACTTTTAAAATCAACTAAACACATGTTCTATATCTATATGATATGCTAACTTAATGATTTAAAACCTGGAAACACGAAAAACACCGTAAAACCGGATTTACGCCGTCGTAGTAACACCGCGGGCTGTTTTGGGTTAGTTAATTAAAAACTATGATAAACTTTGATTTAAAAGTTGTTATTCTGAGAAGATGATTTTTATTATGAACATGAAACTATATCCAAAAATTATGGTTAAACTCAAAGTGGAAGTATGTTTTCTAAAATGGTCATCTAGACGTCGTTCTTTCGACTGAAATGACTACCTTTACAAAAACGACTTGTAACTTATTTTTCCGACTATAAACCTATACTTTTTCTGTTTATATTCATAAAATAGAGTTCAATATGAAACCATAGCAATTTGATTCACTCAAAACGGATTTAAAATGAAGAAGTTATGGGTAAAACAAGATTGGATAATTTTTCTCATTTTAGCTACGTGAAAATTGGTAACAAATCTATTCCAACCATAACTTAATCAACTTGTATTGTATATTATGTAATCTTGAGATACCATATACACGTATACAATGTTTCGACCTATCATGTCGACACATCTATATATATTTCGGAACAACCATAGACACTCTATATGTGAATGTTGGAGTTAGCTATACAGGGTTGAGGTTGATTCCAAAATATATATAGTTTGAGTTGTGATCAATACTGAGATACGTATACACTGGGTCGTGGATTGATTCAAGATAATATTTATCGATTTATTTCTGTACATCTAACTGTGGACAACTAGTTGTGGGTTATTAACGAGGACAGCTGACTTAATAAACTTAAAACATCAAAATATATTAAAAGTGTTGTAAATATATTTTGAACATACTTTGATATATATGTATATATTGTTATAGGTTCGTGAATCAACCAGTGGCCAAGTCTTACTTCCCGACGAAGTAAAAATCTGTGAAAGTGAGTTATAGTCCCACTTTTAAAATCTAATATTTTTGGGATGAGAATACATGCAGGTTTTATAAATGATTTACAAAATAGACACAAGTACGTGAAACTACTTTCTATGGTTGAATTATCAAAATCGAATATGCCCCTTTTTATTAAGTCTGGTAATCTAAGAATTAGGGAACAGACACCCTAATTGACGCGAATCGTAAAGATAGATCTATTGGGCCTAACAAACCCCATCCAAAGTACCGGATGCTTTAGTACTTCGAAATTTATATCATATCCGAAGGGTGTCCCGGAATGATGGGGATATTCTTATATATGCATCTTGTTAATGTCGATTACCAGGTGTTCACCATATGAATGATTTTTATCTCTATGTATGGGATGTGTATTGAAATATGAAATCTTGTGGTCTATTATTATGATTTGATATATATAGGTTAAACCTATAACTCACCAACATTTTTGTTGACGTTTTAAGCATGTTTATTCTCAGGTGATTATTAAGAGCTTCCGCTGTCGCATACTTAAATAAAGACGAGATTTGGAGTCCATGCTTGTATGATATTGTGTAAAAACTGCATTTAAGAAACTTATTTTGTTGTAACATATTTGTATTGTAAACCATTATGTAATGGTCGTGTGTAAAGAGGATATTTTAGATTATCATTATTTGATAATCTACGTAAAGCTTTTTAAACCTTTATTGATGAAATAAAGGTTATGGTTTGTTTTAAAATTAATGCAGTCTTTGAAAAACGTCTCATATAGAGGTCAAAACCTCGCAACGAAATCAATTAATATGGAACGTTTTTAATCAATAAGAACGGGACATTTCAGACATGATAGGTCGAAACATTGTATACGTGTCTATGGTATCTCAAGATTACATAATATACAATACAAGTTGATTAAGTTATGGTTGGAATAGATTTGTTACCAATTTTCACATAGCTAAAATGAGAAAAATTATCCAATCTTCTTTTACCCATAACTTCTTCATTTTAAATCCGTTTTGAGTGAATCAAATTGCTATGGTTTCATATTGAACTCTATTTTATGAATATAAACAGAAAAAGTATAGGTTTATAGTCGGAAAAATAAGTTACAAGTCATTTTTGTAAAGGTAGTCATTTCAGTCGAAAGAACGACGTCTAGATGACCATTTTAGAAAACATACTTCCACTTTGAGTTTAACCATAATTTTTGGATATAGTTTCATGTTCATAATAAAAATCATTTTCTCAGAATAACAAATTTTAAATCAAAGTTTATCATAGTTTTTAATTAACTAACCCAAAACAGCCCGCGGTGTTACTACGACGGCGTAAATCCAGTTTTACGGTGTTTTTCGTGTTTCCAGGTTTTAAATCATTAAGTTAGCATATCATATAGATATAGAACATGTGTTTAGTTAATTTTAAAAGTCAAGTTAGAAGGATTAACTTTTGTTTGCGAACAAGTTTAGAATTAACTAAACTATGTTCTAGTGATTACGAGTTTAAACCTTCGAATAAGATAGTTTTATATATACGAATCGAATGATGTTACGAACATCATTACTACCTCAATTTTAGTAGGTAAACCTACTGGAAGTGACAAGAAATGATCTAGCTTCAAAGGATCTTGGATGGCTTGAAAGTTCTTGAAGTAGGATCATGACACAAAAACAAGTTCAAGTAAGATTTTTACTCGAATTAAGATAGTTTATAGTTATAGAAATTGAATCAAAGTTTGAATATGAATATTACCTTGAATAAGAAAGATAACCTACTGTATATAACAAAGGTTTCTTGATCTTAGATGATTACTTGGAATGGATTAGAAAGCTTGGAAGTAAATTATTAAATTTGAAGGGATTTTTGAAGTGTTCTTGAAGTGTTCTTCCTATGATGATTATAGCTTGATTCTTGAAGTGATTTTTGATGAAGATGATGATTAACTACTGGAAAAATACGTTCATAATAGTGTGTGTGTTGAGAGAGAATTAGAAAGAGAATTGGAAGTGAAATGGAGTGAATGATGAGTGGTAATTGGTGAGTGGTGAGTGGGGTTAAAAGGAGTTCTAGTTAGTTGACTAGCTCATGGTAGAAGTTAAAATTGATTAGTCATACATGACATAATCAAGAGTGGAATCCCATGCTAGTTCCTATTGGTATATACCCATAGTAAGTACGTTTTGAAGCTGTGTATAATACGGGTAAGAATACGACTAGAATTCTTGATGAAAGAAAAGAATGGGAAAGTAACTGTAACCATTTTCGTTAAGTATGAGTGTTTTGATATATGTCTTGAAGTCTTCCAAAAGTATTTTAATACATCTAAATACACTACATGTATATACATTTTAACTGAGTCGTTAAGTCATCGTTAGTCGTTACATGTAAGTGTTGTTTTGAAACCTTTAAGTTAACGATCTCAATTAATGTTGTTAACCCATTGTTTATTATATCTAATGAGATGTTAAATTATTATATTATCATGATATTATGATATATTAATATATCTTAATATGATATATATACATTTAAATGTCGTTACAACTATAATCGTTACATATATGTCTCGTTTCGAAATCCTTAAGTTAGTAGTCTTGTTTATATGTATATAACTCATTGTTAATATACTTATGGAGATACTTACTTATCATAATCTCATGTTAACCATATGTATATCCATATATATATCATCATGTCATTTTTACAAGTTTTAACGTTCGTGAATCGCCGGTCAACTTGGGTGGTCATTTGTCTATATGAAACATATTTCAATTAATCAAGTCTTAACAAGTTTGATTGCTTAACATGTTGGAAACATTTAATTATGTATATATCAATCTCAATTAATATATATAAACATGGAAAAGTTCGGGTCACTACAGTACCTACCCGTTAAATAAATTTCGTCCCGAAATTTTAAGCTGTTGAAGGTGTTGACGAATCTTCTGGAAATAGATGCGGGTATTTCTTCTTCATCTGATCTTCACGCTCCCAGGTGAACTCGGGTCCTCTACGAGCATTCCATCGAACCTTAACAATTGGTATCTTGTTTTGCTTAAGTCTTTTAACCTCACGATCCATTATTTCGACGGGTTCTTCGATGAATTGGAGTTTTTCGTTGATTTGGATTTCATCTAACGGAATAGTGAGATCTTCTTTAGCAAAACATTTCTTCAAATTCGAGACGTGGAAAGTGTTATGTACAGCTGCAAGTTGTTGAGGTAACTCAAGTCGGTAAGCTACTGGTCCGACACGATCAATAATCTTGAATGGTCCAATATACCTTGGATTTAATTTCCCTCGTTTACCAAATCGAATAACGCCTTTCCAAGGTGCAACTTTAAGCATGAGCATCTCTCCAATTTCAAATTCTATATCTTTTCTTTTAATGTCAGCGTAGCTCTTTTGTCGACTTTGGGCGGTTTTCAACCGTTGTTGAATTTGGATGATCTTCTCGGTAGTTTCTTGTATAATCTCCGGACCCGTAATCTGTCTATCCCCCAGTTCACTCCAACAAATTGGAGACCTGCACTTTCTACCATAAAGTGCTTCAAACGGCGCCATCTCAATGCTTGAATGGTAGCTGTTGTTGTAGGAAAATTCTGCTAACGGTAGATGTCGATCCCAACTGTTTCCGAAATCAATAACACATGCTCGTAGCATGTCTTCAAGCGTTTGTATCGTCCTTTCACTCTGCCCATCAGTTTGTGGATGATAGGCAGTACTCATGTCTAGACGAGTTCCTAATGCTTGCTGTAATGTCTGCCAGAATCTTGAAATAAATCTGCCATCCCTATCAGAGATAATAGAGATTGGTATTCCATGTCTGGAGATGACTGAAATGTCCCGTTCTTATTGATTAAAAATGTTCCATATTAATTGATTTCGTTGCGAGGTTTTGACCTCTATATGAGACGTTTTTCAAAGACTGCATTCATTTTTAAAACACCATAACCTTTATTTCGTAAATAAAGGTTTAAAAAACTTTACGTAGATTATCAAATAATGATAATCTAAAATATCCTGTTTACACACGACCATTACATAATTGTTTACAATACAAATATGTTACATCGAAATCAGTTTCTTGAATGCAGTTTTTACACAATATCATACAAACATGGACTCCAAATCTTGTCCTTATTTTAGTATGCAACAGCGGAAGCTCTTAGTATTCACCTGAGAATAAACATGCTTTAAACGTCAACAAAAATGTTGGTGAGTTATAGGTTTAACCTATATATATATCAAATCGTAACAATAGACCACAACATTTCATATTTCAATACACATCCCATACATAGAGATAAAAATCATTCATATGGTGAACACCTGGTAACCGACAATAACAAGATGCATTTTTAAGAATATCCCCATCATTCCGGGACACCCTTCGGATATGATATAAATTTCGAAGTACTAAAGCATCCGGTACTTTGGATGGGGTTTGTTAGGCCCAATAGATCTATCTTTAGGATTCGCGTCAATTAGGGTGTCTGTTCCCTAATTCTTAGATTACCAGACTTAATAAAAAGGGGCATATTCGATTTCGATAATTCAACCATAGAATGTAGTTTCACGTACTTGTGTCTATTTTGTAAATCATTTATAAAACCTGCATGTATTCTCATCCCAAAAATATTAGATTTTAAAAGTGGGACTATAACTCACTTTCACAGATTTTTACTTCGTCGGGAAGTAAGACTTGGCCACTGGTTGATTCACGAACCTATAACAATATATACATATATATCAAAGTATGTTCAAAATATATTTACAACACTTTTAATATATTTTGATGTTTTAAGTTTATTAAGTCAGCTGTCCTCGTTAGTAACCTACAACTAGTTGTCCACAGTTAGATGTACAGAAATAAATCGATAAATATTATCTTGAATCAATCCATGACCCAGTGTATACGTATCTCAGTATTGATCACAACTCAAACTATATATATTTTGGAATCAACCTCAACCCTGTATAGCTAACTCCAACATTCACATATAGAGTGTCTATGGTTGTTCCGAAATATATATAGATGTGTCGACATGATAGGTCGAAACATTGTATACATGTCTATGGTATCTCAAGATTACATAATATACAATACAAGTTGATTAAGTTATGGTTGGAATAGATTTGTTACCAATTTTCACGTAGCTAAAATGAGAAAAATTATCCAATCTTGTTTTACCCATAACTTCTTCATTTTAAATCCGTTTTGAGTGAATCAAATTACTATGGTTTCATATTGAACTCTATTTTATGAATCTAAACAGAAAAAGTATAGGTTTATAGTCGGAAAAATAAGTTACAAGTCGTTTTTGTAAAGGTAGTCATTTCAGTCGAAAGAACGACGTCTAGATGACCATTTTAGAAAACATACTTCCGCTTTGAGTTTAACCATAATTTTTGGATATTGTTTCATGTTCATAATAAAAATCATTTTCTCAGAATAACAACTTTTAAATCAAAGTTTATCATAGTTTTTAATTAACTAACCCAAAACAGCCCGCGGTGTTACTACGACGGCGTAAATCCGGTTTTACGGTGTTTTTCGTGTTTCCAGGTTTTAAATCATTAAGTTAGCATATCATATAGATATAGAACATGTGTTTAGTTGATTTTAAAACTCAAGTTAGAAGGATTAACTTTTGTTTGCGAACAAGTTTAGAATTAACTAAACTATGTTCTAGTGATTACGAGTTTAAATCTTCGAATAAGATAGTTTTATATATATGAATCGAATGATGTTATGAACATCATTACTACCTCAAGTTTAGTAGGTAAACCTACTGGAAGTGACAAGAAATGATCTAGCTTCAAAGGATCTTGGATGGCTTGAAAGTTCTTGAAGTAGGATCATGACACAAAAACAAGTTCAAGTAAGATTTTTACTCGAATTAAGATAGTTTATAGTTATAGAAATTGAATCAAAGTTTGAATATGAATATTACCTTGAATAAGAAAGATAACCTACTTTATATAACAAAGGTTTCTTGATCTTAGATGATTACTTGGAATGGATTAGAAAGCTTGGAAGTAAATTAGTAAACTTGAAGGGATTTTTGAAGTGTTCTTGAAGTGTTCTTCCTATGATGATTATAGCTTGATTCTTGAAGTGATTTTTGATGAAGATGATGATTAACTACTGGAAAAATACGTTCATAATAGTGTGGGTGTGTTGAGAGAGAATTAGAAAGAGAATTGGAAGTGAAATGGAGTGAATGATGAGTGGTAATTGGTGAGTGGTGAGTGGGGTTAAAAGGAGTTCTAGTTAGTTGACTAGCTCATGGTAGAAGTTAAAATTGATTAGTCATACATGACATAATCAAGAGTGGAATCCCATGCTAGTTCCTATTGGTATATACCCATAGTAAGTACGTTTTGAAGCTGTGTATAATACGGGTAAAAATACGACTAGAATTCTTGATGAAAGAAAAGAATGGAAAAGTAACTGTAACCATTTTCGTTAAGTATGAGTGTTTTGATATATGTCTTGAAGTCTTCCAAAAGTATTTTAATACATCTAAATACAATACATGTATATACATTTTAACTGAGTCGTTAAGTCATCGTTAGTCGTTACATGTAAGTGTTGTTTTGAAACCTTTAAGTTAACGATCTCAATTAATGTTGTTAACCCATTGTTTATTATATCTAATGAGATGTTAAATTATTATATTATCATGATATTATGATATATCAATATATCTTAATATGATATATATACATTTAAATGTCGTTACAACGATAATCGTTACATATATGTCTCGTTTCGAAATCCTTAAGTTAGTAGTCTTGTTTATATGTATATAACTCATTGTTAATATACTTATGGAGATACTTACTTATCATAATCTCATGTTAACCATATGTATATCCATATATATATATATCGTCATGCCGTTTTTACAAGTTTTAACGTTCGTGAATCGCCGGTCAACTTGGGTGGTCAATTGTCTATATGAAACATATTTCAATTAATCAAGTCTTAACAAGTTTGATTGCTTAACATGTTGGAAACATTTAATCATGTAAATATCAATCTCAATTAATATATATAAACATGGAAAAGTTCGGGTCACTACAGTACCTACCCGTTAAATAAATTTCGTCCCGAAATTTTAAGCTGTTGAAGGTGTTGACGAATCTTCTGGAAATAGATGCGGGTATTTCTTCTTCATCTGATCTTCACGCTCCCAGGTGAACTCAGGTCCTCTATGAGCATTCCATCGAACCTTAACAATTGGTATCTTGTTTTGCTTAAGTCTTTTAACCTCACGATCCATTATTTCGACGGGTTCTTCGATGAATTGGAGTTTTTCGTTGATTTGGATTTCATCTAATGGAATAGTGAGATCTTCTTTAGCAAAACATTTCTTCAAATTCGAGACATGGAAAGTGTTATGTACAGCCGCGAGTTGTTGAGGTAACTTAAGTCGGTAAGCTACTGGTCCGACACGATCAATAATCTTGAATGGTCCAATATACCTTGGATTTAATTTCCCTCGTTTACCAAATCGAACAACGCCTTTCCAAGGTGCAACTTTAAGCATGACCATCTCTCCAATTTCAAATTCTATATCTTTTCTTTTAATGTCAGCGTAGCTCTTTTGTCGACTTTGGGCGGTTTTCAACCGTTGTTGAATTTGGATGATCTTCTCGGTAGTTTCTTGTATAATCTCCGGACCCGTAATCTGTCTATCCCCCACTTCACTCCAACAAATCGGAGACCTGCACTTTCTACCATAAAGTGCTTCAAACGGCGCCATCTCAATGCTTGAATGGTAGCTGTTGTTGTAGGAAAATTCTGCTAACGGTAGATGTCGATCCCAACTGTTTCCGAAATCAATAACACATGCTCGTAGCATGTCTTCAAGCGTTTGTATCGTCCTTTCGCTCTGCCCATCAGTTTGTGGATGATAGGCAGTACTCATGTCTAGACGAGTTCCTAATGCTTGCTGTAATGTCTGCCAGAATCGTGAAATAAATCTGCCATCCCTATCAGAGATAATAGAGATTGGTATTCCATGTCTGGAGACGACTTCCTTCAAATACAGTCGTGCTAACTTCTCCATCTTGTCATCTTCTCTTATTGGCAGAAAGTGTGCTGATTTGGTGAGACGATCAACTATTATCCAAATAGTATCAAAACCACTTGCAGTCCTTGGCAATTTAGTGATGAAATCCATGGTAATATTTTTCCATTTCCATTCCGGGATTTCGGGTTGTTGAAGTAGACC
This sequence comes from Rutidosis leptorrhynchoides, assembly GCF_046630445.1. Lineage (NCBI taxonomy): Eukaryota > Viridiplantae > Streptophyta > Magnoliopsida > Asterales > Asteraceae > Rutidosis > Rutidosis leptorrhynchoides. The sequence goes on from NC_092340.1 coordinate 211,759,658, forward strand.
TGATGGTTTCTGATGCTCAGCTTTGACCTTAGAACACGTCAAACATTCTCCTACGTATTTAGCAACATCGACTTTCATACCCGGCCACCAAAAATGTTTCTTGAGATCCTTGTACATCTTCCCCGTTCCAGGATGTATTGAGTATCTGGTTTTATGAGATTCTCTAAGTACCATTTCTCTCATATCTCCAAATTTTGGTACCCAAATCCTTTCAGCCCTATACCGGGTTCCGTCTTCCCGAATATTAAGATGCTTCTCCGATCCTTTGGGTATTTCATCCTTTAAATTTCCCTCTTTTAAAACTCCTTGTTGCGCCTCCTTTATTTGAGTAGTAAGGTTATTATGAATCATTATATTCATAGATTTTACTCGAATGGGTTCTCTGTCCTTCCTGCTCAAGGCATCGGCTACCACATTTGCCTTCCCCGGGTGGTAACGAATCTCAAAGTCGTAATCATTCAATAATTCAATCCACCTACGCTGCCTCATATTCAGTTGTTTCTGATTAAATATGTGTTGAAGACTTTTGTGGTCGGTATATATAATACTTTTGACCCCATATAAGTAGTGCCTCCAAGTCTTTAATGCAAAAACAACCGCGCCTAATTCCAAATCATGCGTCGTATAATTTTGTTCGTGAATCTTCAATTGTCTAGACGCATAAGCAATCACCTTCGTTCGTTGCATTAATACACAACCGAGACCTTGCTTTGATGCATCACAATAAATCACAAAATCATCATTCCCTTCAGGCAATGACAATATAGGTGCCGTAGTTAGCTTTTTCTTTAATAACTGAAACGCTTTCTCTTGTTCATCATTCCATTCAAATTTCTTCCCTTTATGCGTCAATGCAGTCAAGGGTTTTGCTATTCTGGAAAAGTCTTGGATGAACCTTCTGTAGTAACCAGCTAGTCCTAAAAACTGGCGTATGTGTTTCGGAGTTTTCGGGGTTTCCCACTTTTCAACAGTTTCTATCTTTGCCGGATCCACCTTAATACCTTCTTTGTTCACTATGTGACCGAGGAATTGAACTTCTTCTAACCAAAATGCACACTTTGAAAACTTAGCGTACAGTTTTTCCTTCCTCAATACTTCTAACACCTTTCTTAAATGTTCACCGTGTTCTTGGTCATTCTTTGAGTAAATAAGTATGTCATCAATGAAAACAATGACAAACTTGTCAAGGTATGGTCCACACACTCGGTTCATAAGGTCCATGAACATAGCTGGTGCATTAGTTAAACCAAATGGCATGACCATAAACTCGTAATGACCGTAACGTGTTCTGAAAGCAGTCTTTGGAATATCATCTTCTTTCACCCGCATTTGATGATACCCGGAACGTAAGTCAATCTTTGAATAAACAGACGAGCCTTGTAGTTGATCAAATAAGTCGTCGATTCTCGGTAGTGGGTAGCGGTTCTTGATGGTAAGTTTGTTCAACTCTCGGTAGTCGATACACAACCTGAATGTACCATCTTTCTTCTTGACAAACAAAACAGGAGCTCCCCACGGTGATGTGCTTGGTCGAATGAAACCACGCTCTAAAAGTTCTTGTAATTGGCTTTGCAGTTCTTTCATCTCGCTGGGTGCGAGTCTGTAAGGAGCATGAGCTATTGGTGCAGCTCCTGGTACAAGATCTATTTGAAATTCAACGGATCGATGTGGGGGTAATCCCGGTAATTCTTTCGGAAATACATCGGGAAATTCTTTTGCAATGGGAACATCATTGATGCTCTTTTCTTCAGTTTGTACTTTTTCAACGTGTGCTAGAACAGCACAGCAACCTTTTCTTATTAGTTTTTGTGCCTTCAAATTACTAATAAGATGTAGCTTCGTGTTGCCCTTTTCTCCGTACACCATTAAGGGTTTTCCTTTTTCTCGTATAATGCGAATTGCATTTTTATAACAAACGATCTCTACTTTCACTTCTTTCAACCAGTCCATACCGATTATCACATCAAAACTCCCTAACTCTACTGGTATCAAATCAATCTTAAATGTTTCGCTAACCAGTTTAATTTCTCGATTCCGACATATATTATCTGCTGAAATTAATTTACCATTTGCTAATTCGAGTAAAAATTTACTATCCAAAGGCGTCAATGGACAACTTAATTTAGCACAAAAATCTCTACTCATATAGCTTCTATCCGCACCCGAATCAAATAAAACGTAAGCAGATTTATTGTCAATAAGAAACGTACCCGTAACAAGCTCCGGGTCTTCTTGTGCCTCTGCCGCATTAATATTAAAAACTCTTCCGCGGCCTTGTCCATTCGTGTTCTCCTGGTTCGGGCAATTTCTAATAATGTGGCCCGGTTTTCCACATTTATAACAAACTACATTGGCATAACTTGCTCCGACACTACTTGCTCCGCCATTACTCGTTCCGACACCATTTGTTCCTTTTGTTCTATTAACCCCTGGTCCGTAGACCTCACACTTCGCCGCGCTATGACCATTTCTTTTACACTTGTTGCAAAATTTGGTGCAGAACCCCGAGTGATACTTTTCACACCTTTGGCATAGCTGCTTCTGATTGTTGTTGTTGTTGCGGTTATTATTGTTGTTGGGATGATTGTTGTAGTTACTGCTGTTGTTGTTGTTGTTGTTGTTGTTGTTGTTGTTGGGCCGTTTGTTGTAGTTGCGATTGATGTTGCGATTGTTGGGATAATTGTTGCGATTGCTGTTGTTGTTGTATTGGTAATTCTTATCACCGTTTTCCTCCCACTTTCTTTTGACTTGCTTCACATTGGCCTCTTCAGTAGTCTGTTCTTTAATTCTTTCTTCAATCTGGTTCACTAGTTTGTGAGCCATTCTACATGCCTGTTGTATGGAGGCGGGCTCGTGTGAACTTATATCTTCTTGGATTCTTTCCGGTAATCCTTTCACAAACGCGTCGATCTTCTCTTCCTCATCTTCGAATGCTCCCGGACACAATAGGCACAATTCTGTGAATCGTCTTTCGTACGTGGTAATATCAAATCCTTGGGTTCGTAACCCTCTAAGTTCTGTCTTGAGCTTATTGACCTCGGTTCTGGGACGGTACTTCTCGTTCATCAAGTGCTTGAATGCTGACCACGGTAGTGCGTATGCATCGTCTTGTCCCACTTGCTCTAGATAGGTATTCCACCATGTTAACGCAGAACCTTTGAAGGTATGCGTAGCGTACTTCACTTTGTCCTCTTCAGTACACTTACTTATGGCAAACACCGATTCGACCTTCTCGGTCCACCGTTTCAATCCGATCGGTCCTTCGGTTCCATCAAATTCCAAAGGTTTGCAGGCAGTGAATTCTTTGTAGGTGCATCCTACACGATTTCCTGTACTGCTAGATCCAAGGTTATTGTTGGTATGTAGCGCAGCCTGTACTGCGGCTATGTTTGAAGCTAGAAAAGTACGGAATTCCTCTTCATTCATATTTACGGTGTGTCGAGTAGTCGGTGCCATTTCCTTCAAAATAGTCAAATGGAACAAGTTAATCATACAGAATATTAAGAGTAGTTAATAGTATTTCGTAGCATAATATGAACTCATTTATAAAAGCTTTTTCTTCATATTAGCGTTTTATAAGTTTAAATTCGGGTAGTACCTACCCGTTAAGTTCATACTTAGTAGCTAATATACAATTCAACTACTACAATTCTATATGAAAAACTGATTATAATAATATTTCGCGTTCAAACTTTTATACAATATTTTACAAACTTACAATACCGCTTATTTTACATAAAGCATGAAATATAGCACACAATAACTTTGATACAAGATAGTTGTGAAGATTATTCTAGCTAGTACTCAAGTCTTTCAGCAAAGGCAATAAAGACACGTAATTCATACGTCCAGAAACAAGTCATGCATTCTGGTTTTACTAGGACTACTTCCCATCCTTGGTCTTGTGGAACATAACCGTTATGGCCGTTGATAAGACAGCGTGTTGTAACGTCGTCAAAGGGACGAGGGTTACGTAATGTCCAACAGTCCCGTAACAATCTAAAAACCTCATTTCTTACCCCAATTACCGACTCCGTCACTTGTGGGAACGTTTTGTTTAATAGTTGTAGGCCGATGTTCTTGTTCTCACTTTGGTGAGAAGCGAACATTACTAATCCGTAAGCATAACATGCTTCTTTATGTTGCATGTTAGCCGCTTTTTCTAAATCTCGAAGTCCAATATTCGGATATATTGAGTCAAAATAATTTCTTAACCCATTGCGTAAAATAGCATTTGGGTTCCCCGCAATATATGCGTCAAAGTAAACACATCGTAACTTATGGATTTCCCAATGTGATATCCCCCATCTTTCGAACGAAAGCCTTTTATAAACCAAGGCATTCTTGGAACGTTCTTCGAATGTCTTACAAACTGATCTCGCCTTAAATAGTTGTGCCGAAGAATTCTGACCGACTCTAGACAAGATTTCATCAATCATGTCTCCGGGTAAGTCTCTTAAAATATTGGGTTGTCTATCCATTTTGTGTTTTTATACTGTAAAATAGACAAGAGTTAGATTCATAAAAAAAATACTTATTAATACAAGCAATTTTTACATATATCATAAAGCATAAGCACACTATATTACATATATTACACCACACGAATACAACTATCTTATTCCGACTCGCTCGTTTCTTCTTCTTCGGTTTTGGTTCGTTTTGCCAAGTTTCTAGGGATATATGATGTTCCCCTAATACTAGCTGTTATTTTCCACATTGGTTTAGAAAAACCTGGTGGTTTAGAGGTTCCCGGGTCATTGTTACAACTTAAGGACTTCGGGGGTTGACGATACATATAAAGTTCGTCGGGGTTGGAATTAGATTTCTCTATTTTTATGCCCTTTCCCTTATTATTTTCTTTTGCCTTTTTAAATTCAGTTGGGGTAATTTCTATAACATCATCGGAATTCTTGTCAGAATCCGATTCATCGGAGAATTGGTAATCCTCCCAATATTTTGCTTCCTTAGCGGAAACACCATTGACCATAATTAACCTTGGTCGGTTGGTTGAGGATTTTCTTTTACTTAACCGTTTTATTATTTCCCCCACCGGTTCTATTTCTTCATCCGGTTCCGATTCTTCTTCCGGTTCTGATTCTTCTTCTGGTTCCGACTCTTCTTCCGGTTCCTCTTCGGGAACTTGTGAATCAGTCCACGAATCATTCCAATTTACATTTGACTCTTCATTATTATTAGGTGAGTCAATGGGACTTGTTCTAGAGGTAGACATCTATCACATAATATCAAACACGTTAAGAGATTAATATATCACATAATATTCACATGTTAAAAATATATAGTTTCCAACAAAATTTGTTAAGCAATCATTTTTCAAGTAAACACGGTCGAAGTCCAGACTCACTAATGCATCCTAACAAACTCGATAAGACACACTAATGCAAAATTCTGGTTCTCTAAGACCAACGCTCTGATACCAACTGAAATGTCCCGTTCTTATTGATTAAAAACGTTCCATATTAATTGATTTCGTTGCGAGGTTTTGACCTCTATATGAGACGTTTTTCAAAGACTGCATTCATTTTTAAAACACCATAACCTTTATTTCGTAAATAAAGGTTTAAAAAAACTTTACGTAGATTATCAAATAATGATAATCTAAAATATCCTGTTTACACACGACCATTACATAATAGTTTACAATACAAATATGTTACATCGAAATCAGTTTCTTGAATGCAGTTTTTACACAATATCATACAAACATGGACTCCAAATCTTGTCCTTATTTTAGTATGCAACAGCGGAAGCTCTTAGTATTCACCTGAGAATAAACATGCTTTAAACGTCAACAAAAATGTTGGTGAGTTATAGGTTTAACCTATATATATATCAAATCGTAACAATAGACCACAAGATTTCATATTTCAATACACATCCCATACATAGAGATAAAAATCATTCATATGGTGAACACCTGGTAACCGACAATAATGTGAAGACCCGTCCTAATCCATCCGGACGTAATCCATATCGATTATAAACGATTCACAACAGTTGATTACATCGCGAGGTATTTGACCTCTATATGACACATTTTACAAACATTGCATTCAATTTTAAAAGACATTCTTTCTTTACAACGAAAATTGACGGCATGCATACAATTTCAGAATATATCCAACTATAATTGACTTAATAATAATCTTGATGAACTCGACGACTCGAATGCAACGTCTTTTGAAATATGCCATGAATGACTCCAAGTAATGTTTCTAAAATGAGCAAATGCACAGCGGAAGATTTCTTTCATACCTGAGAATAAACATGCTTTCAATTGTCAACCAAAAGGTTGGTGAGTTCATTAGTTTATCATAAATAATCATTTCATAATTTTAATAGACCACAAGATTTCATATTTTCATTTCTCATAAACATACGTCCCATGCATAGAGACAAAAATATCATTCATATGGATTGAACACCTGGTAACCGACATTCACAATATGCATATAAGAATATCCCCATCATTCCGGGATCCTCCTTCGGACATGATATAAATTTCGAAGTACTAAAGCATCCGGTACTTTGGATGGGGCTTGTTGGGCCCGATAGATCTATCTTTAGAGTTCGCGTCAATTAGGGTGTCTGTTCCCTAATTCTTAGATTACCAGACTTAATAAAAAGGGGCATACTCAGTTTCGATCATTCAACCATATAATGTAGTTTCAATTACTTGTGTCTATTTCGTAAAACAGTTATAAAAACAGCGCATGTATTCTCAGTCCCAAATATATATATTGCAAAAGCATTTAAAAAGGGATTAATAAAACTCACCTAATGTATTTTGTAGTAAAAATACATATGACTATATTGAACAATGCAGGGTTGGCCTCGAATTCACGAACCTATATCAATTGTATATTTATTAAAACATATAATCGTAATCGAACAAGTTTATATATATTATTATTAATAATATACTTGTTATATTTCATGTTATTTGGATCATTTTAATATATTTAATTTATATATTTTATATAGTTAATATTTATCATTATTTATATTATACATATATATGTAAGGTTTTATATATGATAACAATATATATTTGTGTATTAACTGATACATTTTATATATATAATTTAGTAATTATCATTTTAATAATAACCATATAATGATACGTAATATTAATATTATTGTAATGTATTGTTGTATAAAATATCTATTTGTAATAATACCAGTATTGACAAGAATGATAATAGTAATGATAATAATAATAGTAATAATATTAGTAGTAATAGTATCTATTTTAATGTATATGGTAATCTTAATAAAAATGCTAATTTTGATAATTTTAATTAAAATGATACTTTTAGTAAATGATAATAATATCAGTGCTAATAATACATATCAGATTTATCCTAAGTTTCTTATAATTTCTAAACTTATGACTACAGTTTCTATAACTTAAATTTGTAATCGTATTCATAATTGTACCTATATTTAAATAATTATGACCATTTTTCATAATTTTTATCGTATCACTTTTATTATTAATTTTGTAGCATGAATGTTGTTAATATGTTCATAATCATCTTAATGACGATAATCATAATATTACAATAATAATAATAATCATAATAATATTAATAATAATAATAATACTAATACTAATACTAGTAATAATAATAATAATATAGTGATAATAATAATAATAATAATACTTAATGATAATATTAGTAATAATAATAATGATAATACTATTAATTAGATAAATGATAATAATAATAATTATACTTTAATTCTTAGGAACTAATAACACTTATCTTAATAATAACCATAATCAATAATAATAATAATAATAATAATAATAATAATGATAATAATAATAATAATTATAATAATAATGAAGTAATAACAATAACAATAAAAGACTACTACCTCACAAGAATAGGTTCCAAAAAGAATATAATTGCCCTTGCCCGGACTCGAGCCCGAGACCTCTCGGATACACACAAACAACCTTAACCAACTGATCCATTCGATTTTTACTGATCATAACTCTTATAAATATTATTTAACCTATTAACTTCTGTTTCCCTTTCATCTTCTCTTCAAACATATAAATCGGCCAAGACAGTTTTAAATTGTCCCAATTAAGATATTTTAAAACATTTGTAAATAATAGAAATCAGATGTCAGATGTTAGCATTAAAAGGAAAACGAGAAAAAAAATAAAAAATAAAAAAATAAAAATAAAAACTGCTACTGCAGTCTCGACGCATACAGAAAAAAAATCTTGATTTTTAATTAGAGATCGTTTTAACAAAAACTTACTTCATGAAATAGGTTGCAAAACCCCTTTAGAAACTATCTGTGTACCTAATTGAATCTGAAACATCGAATTAAAAACGAATTTTGAGAAGAACTATTATTTTGACTTTTGAAAATATATCTTTGACTTCGAAATTCGACTTTGATTTTATGAATTAAGAACTGAAACTTTATATATAGATTAAATGAAGGATTTCTAACAATCCTCCATTTATAGATTTTTAAATGCGACACAGAATCGTGATTTGGCTCAAAAGTTGAAGAACGGGTTTTGCAGTCTGTTTAAAAAAAATATTATTAATTTAACTAATTTAACAGTATTGGGTTGTTGAAATTGATATTGGAAATGGAAGGTAGTTCGAATGGATCCAATATTACAATGAATTAGTCAATCTTATAATGGAATCAGTCGACAGGCAGTACAAATATAACAGGAATTAAATAAGAAAAAAATATATAAAAGCAGATTACGTTATCTACTGAGTTTGGATGTTTTCTATTGATTGAATCACAATAGGGGACAGAAACAAGATAATGCTACAGATTGAGAGCTACTGATAACAGATCCTGATTCCAAATGAGTACGTTCTATAATATAATATATATTAATATATTAATTATTAGTAATTATAATTAATTAAAATCCTATTAATAATTGAATTAATAATAATAATAGTAATAATAATAATAATGTTAATATTATCATTATCAAATAATACTAAAAATGATATCAATAATAATTTATAATAATAATAATACTAATTATTAATGGTAATAATAATATCCAATAATAATACTAATATTAATCATAAATACTAAAATTAAAATTTTATTATTAGTTATAATACTAATGATATTAATAATCTTAATAAAGATAATAATAATACATAACCATTTATAGTAATTAAAATTATAATCTTACTACTAATTATGATATGAATAATGATAACAACAATACTAATAACACTAATATTAATAGTAGTTATGTAACAATTCAGTTGTATCAATTTCATATTTATGTAATATACAAAATATTAATAATAACTTTGTTATTAATATTAACTACATATTCTAATAATAGTAGTGAAAGTAATATTAATATTAGTAAAGGTAACAACTTAATTGCATTAGATTTCTTATCTATATCTATTATCTATAACAGTATAACTAATACTGATATTAATTATTAATATTAATATTAGTATTAATAATAATAATGAAAGTAATAAAATCTTATTTAATTTGTTTAATAATATATTGTTAATTATGTAATATTTAATAATCATATAATATATTATATAGTAACTTTTACTGAATCTTTATCATTTAACTATATATATATTATTTAATAATATACATAAATCTCATATGTCTATATATTCATTTTAAATTTTACTTAATTATTTTGTATCTTATTTAACATATCTAATTACAATGTTTAAATTATATTTTATAATTTTAAATTACTACACATATTTATATTTACATATATATATATATATATATATATATATATATATATATATATATATATATATATATATATATGTACAATTTTATTTACAAACAATGGTTCGTGAATCATCGGAATTAGTCAGAGAGTAATTGAATACGTGACTATAGTTCCAAAACTTTTGAGGTTAAAAATTACAGACTTTGCTTATCGTGTCGGAAACATATAAAGATAAAGTTTAAATTTAGTCAGAAATTCCCGGGTCGTCACAGTACCTACCCGTTAAAGAAATTTCGTCCCGAAATTTGAGTATGGTCGTCATGGTTAACAATAAAAATGTTTTCATGACGCATATGAGTTGATAAATAGAGTTTTATCATTATTGATTAATACAGAAAAAATAATTCGATTATTCGAAGAGCACGAATGAAGCTATCACAATAAAGTGAAATGAATAAATGAAGTTTCGTTTTAACTTTTGACGTTGCCTGGGTTGAATTCCGGAATTCAAGGGATTTAAAAGAAAATCTTGGAAATCTATAAGATCTGATTCTTCGGCGAATAAGGAAATTAAGATCTCTCTAATTAAATACGATGATCTGCTTCGATTACTCTATCTGATATTTCCATTATAAATTAAACTCTTCCGTTCCATTATTTTCACCATTCCTATACTTTCCTTCTTGTTTCATACATCCAAAAGATTCTGAAAGTGCTTAATCCAGTTTCGATCCTTGTCATTATCCTTTCTATCGCAACAATCATACTCATTTTCCAACTTTCACCAGAGGAATCTGCTTTCTTCTACTTCGCCCTTGGGGTTATAGTGTTTTTAATTCTCCCGTGTCTTTATGTTGCGATAAACATCGACATACACGGTTTGTAATTTCGGTGTTGTTGTTGGGCTTTTTATTTCCCCTATGTATTGGAGCTTCATACTTTTGTTTTCTCTTCCCGACTTTAAGTCAAGCGAATAATGGTCCAGAATTCGTAGATATGAATTTCGAAATGAACATAGTTAATGTTCTAAGATAGAAATGGTAATAGCACGATCTTGATTCGTCAAATTACCAGAATATCCAGGAAAGATAGAACTATCAAGAAAAATATGTTCTTGATATGTTTATAGATTAGACAGAACGTAAGAGTCGTGTAACATAGCACATGATGACGTTGTAATCTGTGAATCATCACATTCCATTTAGAAACTCAGCATGACTTACTGTAATATAATCACGTTGATCAAGTGTCATTATATTATACTAACTCATGCATCAGTTTCCAACACTACTTCAAAAACATTCATATTTTAAATTCGAAAGTTTACAGAATATAGAAACTAACAGTTTCTATATGATGTAACACTGATAGCACGAAGAGATTAATGATTTCATATAAGAATAGTTATGAAAATATATTCAGAAATATCAAGGATATTTATAATGAAAGATACGATAATATCTCGGAATATCTAAGATCAGAGGATGATAGAAACTATTATCCGCAAGGGTTTAGAGTAAGGAGCATGATATTCACTAAAGACTTTAGCAGACATTGAATCATTTGGATTCTTTGAAGTCAAACTTATTTTTTGTGATTTTTCCACGGCTTTCTTCATAGTTTCGCATAATCTGCTTTTCGGTACTAAATTTTTCTATTGAATGTTTCCAATATAATGACACACAGGAAGCACGAAGAGGTATATAATTTCGGACGAGAATATTTATGAAAATATCCTCAGAAATATCGAAGATATTGATGATGATATTTTGGAATTTCTAAGTTCGATGGTTGATGGAGAAAGATTTTCCGCAAGATTTTAACATGACTCCGGAGCAAGATATTCTCTAAAGATTTCAACGGATCCAGAATTACCTGAATCCTTTGAATATAGGGTTTGGTCCTTGTATTTGTCCTTGGTCTCCTTCATGGGTAGCTCAATCTGTTTTTCAATACCCAATTTCGAGCGTTCCTAACACTCCTTTCTTTATCATCAAACTTTTGGCCGTTTAGACCATCTACCATTATTCTGTTTCTTCTGCATTTAATGCTATGATATCTGAATCATCGGTTATTAATCCGAGGTGGTTTCAGGAAAATTATGTTTTAGATGATTAAACGCTGATGGTAATATGGTGGAATATGAAAGGTTCCCTGGTAACAATAAAAGAGCACGTGTATATATCAACGTTATAATAAGGTTGTTTCGTACGAAAAGTCGAAGTTGTCTTGCTGGAGCTGTGACAAAATTTGGCTATTTTGAAGAAGAACTGCAAAGTTATTTTGGGTAATAATAACACTAAAGAAATTAGCACAGTTATGTATTGAACGTTTACTCAGTTTTCGAGAGTCTTTCAAGTGCATTACTATATGCATCAATCTTTTCTTCCGTAAATGAAGTGCGGTTGGTTCATCCTCTCGATTGAGGTGTTTTCAAGAATCATGAAAGGTTTGAACGCAGAATGTAATCGTGAAGATACAAATGTTGTTTAAGACGAAATCAAGTGGCAACTTGAAGAATTGTTTAGTTTCATATGTTATAATCAATATTTTAATTCATTTTAATTGTCCAATGTTATTAGTCCACAGTCGATAGTCCACAGTTGACAGTCCAATAATTCATATATAGTTTAATATATAATATTCGTATTAATTAATACGTGTCGTGACCCGTATACGTCTCAGACTCGATCACAACTCAAACTATATATATTATTTTAGAATCAACCTCAACCATGTATAGAGAACTCGATCATTACTGCATATAGAGTGTCTATGGTGATTCCAAATAATATATATAGATGCGTCGATATGATATGTCAAAACCTTGTATACGTGTCCCGATATTTAAAGTGCGTAAAATATATAACAGAAAATTAAATAACGATAAATAAAGTGCGTAAAGTAAATAACAGAAATTTAATGACGATAAATAAAATTGCGAGAATGTAAATTGCGATAAAATAAATTGCGATAAATAAAATGTAATCAGTTAGCTAGGATTTTGTTAGATTGGATTCTTAACAAAATTTCTCATAGTTAATTTGTTTGTTTCTAACAAATTTTATTTTGTCCAATATTTTCTTCATTATGCCACTTGTCGGATTCTGATAGGTCAAAATCCAAATATGAAATTGAATGAAAATGGTTATTCTGTGATGAACGGATTCGTATAGCTGTGGTTGCAAGTAGGATAGTAAATGACTGTTGAATCAGATTCGAAGAATGTACAGTGTAACTTATTAATGCGAAATCTAAATATTCCTCGGGTATTATCTACCCGTTAAAATATTTTCACCATTAACAGTTTGTACAATAAAAATTTTAATTACAATCTTTATGAAAACATATATACATATATATTTTCTTCAGACGTAATTATGGATTTAATGAGTCAATATGATATTAAACTCATTTGATTTACCGTTAGAATAAGAATATATAATCTCTAAAACATTAGAGATTACCTAATCGCCATGTCGAACGAAGATAAATGATGTAAAACGATTCGTAGAACGATGATTATACTCGAGGTACAGAATGAGATGTTGAGGCATGGATTGTTGAAACTTGGGTTGTTGGTTGTACTGGTCCCATTGGTGCTGAGGCTGGTGATGGTACCGGTGTTGGTGATACAGCTGGTGCTTGCAAATTGTATATCGTGCTCTCTAAAGTTAATACTCGAGCTCGGAGTTCTCTAACTTCTTCTACTAACCCTGGTTGATTATCAGTGTGAGGTAGTGGTCGGATATCTTCTCTAGTTCCGTTAATGGTAGATTCAAGACGAAAAATTCTTGCAAATAGGGTATAAACGGTGTTGCGAACGGGTTCGCCGGTGAGCGGGTCAAGTACTCCAAGGTTAGGTGGTAGATTCGATTCATGATATGGAGTACCTTCTTCCCTTCTCCATAGGGTGAGTATGTGGCGAACCCACCCCCATTTTCTCCAGTAATCACGGTAGTTGATTGGTTGGTGTGCTCCTGTCACGCTGTCTTCGGAGTCAGAGGAACTTGGTTGATTCGTAGAGGCCATCTTACCCGATCTCAGGAAAGATTTTTGGTATGAAGAGTTTAGTGACAGCAATTTATAGTTGGATGGTATTCTCAATGCATAATTTGCATAGATATATATAGTACCAGGATCCCTTAAATTAAGGAGAAATTTACGAGAGATATCAGGCAAGGTCTACAGTAACAGATACGCTAAGATATGAATTGTCAGATACGCTAAGATATGAATTTTGTCTATACACTATTCATGCAGTCAATGCAGCAAGACGTGTCTAGACTAAGAATGATAAGCAGATAATTTTCGACACAAAATGATAAGCAAAACTTTTTGACATGCAGACACGGTCGAAGTCCAGACTTACTAATGCATCCTAACGACTTATCAGTTAGACACACTAATGCAGACCTGGTTCGCTAAGACCTCTGCTCTGATACCAACTGTGAAGACCCGTCCTAATCCATCCGGACGAAATCCATATCGATTATAAACGATTCACAACAGTTGATTACATCGCGAGGTATTTGACCTCTATATGACACATTTTACAAACATTGCATTCAATTTTAAAAGACATTCTTTCTTTACAACGAAAATTGACGGCATGCATACAATTTCAGAATATATCCAACTATAATTGACTTAATAATAATCTTGATGAACTCGACGACTCGAATGCAACGTCTTTTGAAATATGCCATGAATGACTCCAAGTAATGTTTCTAAAATGAGCAAATGCACAGCGGAAGATTTCTTTCATACCTGAGAATAAACATGCTTTCAATTGTCAACCAAAAGGTTGGTGAGTTCATTAGTTTATCATAAATAATCATTTCATAATTTTAATAGACCACAAGATTTCATATTTCCATTTCTCATAAACATACGTCCCATGCATAGAGACAAAAATATCATTCATATGGATTGAACACCTGGTAACCGACATTCACAATATGCATATAAGAATATCCCCATCATTCCGGGATCCTCCTTCGGACATGATATAAATTTCGAAGTACTAAAGCATCCGGTACTTTGGATGGGGCTTGTTGGGCCCGATAGATCTATCTTTAGAGTTCGCGTCAATTAGGGTGTCTGTTCCCTAATTCTTAGATTACCAGACTTAATAAAAAGGGGCATACTCAGTTTCGATCATTCAACCATATAATGTAGTTTCAATTACTTGTGTCTATTTCGTAAAACAGTTATAAAAACAGCGCATGTATTCTCAGTCCCAAATATATATATTGCAAAAGCATTTAAAAAGGGATAAATAAAACTCACCTAATGTATTTTGTAGTAAAAATACATATGACTATATTGAACAATGCAGGGTTGGCCTCGAATTCACGAACCTATATCAATTGTATATTTATTAAAACATATAATCGTAATCGAACAAGTTTATATATATTATTATTAATAATATACTTGTTATATTTCATGTTATTTGGATCATTTTAATATATTTAATTTATATATTTTATATAGTTAATATTTATCATTATTTATATTATACATATATATGTAAGGTTTTATATATGATAACAATATATATTTGTGTATTAACTGATACATTTTATATATATAATTTAGTAATTATCATTTTAATAATAACCATATAATGATACGTAATATTAATATTATTGTAATGTATTGTTGTATAAAATATCTATTTGTAATAATACCAGTATTGACAAGAATGATAATAGTAATGATAATAATAATAGTAATAATATTAGTAGTAATAGTATCTATTTTAATGTATATGGTAATCTTAATAAAAATGCTAATTTTGATAATTTTAATTAAAATGATACTTTTAGTAAATGATAATAATATCAGTGCTAATAATACATATCAGATTTATCCTAAGTTTCTTATAATTTCTAAACTTATGACTACAGTTTCTATAACTTAAATTTGTAATCGTATTCATAATTGTACCTATATTTAAATAATTATGACCATTTTTCATAATTTTTATCGTATCACTTTTATTATTAATTTTGTAGCATGAATGTTGTTAATATGTTCATAATCATCTTAATGACGATAATCATAATATTACAATAATAATAATAATCATAATAATATTAATAATAATAATAATACTAATACTAATACTAGTAATAATAATAATAATATAGTGATAATAATAATAATAATAATAATACTTAATGATAATATTAGTAATAATAATAATGATAATACTATTAATTAGATAAATGATAATAATAATAATTATACTTTAATTCTTAGGAACTAATAACACTTATCTTAATAATAACCATAA
Organism: Rutidosis leptorrhynchoides; assembly: GCF_046630445.1. Taxonomy (NCBI): domain Eukaryota; kingdom Viridiplantae; phylum Streptophyta; class Magnoliopsida; order Asterales; family Asteraceae; genus Rutidosis; species Rutidosis leptorrhynchoides. The sequence continues at coordinate 211,775,713 of NC_092340.1, forward strand.
TCAATAATAATAATAATAATAATAATAATAATAATAATAATAATAATAATAATAATAATAATAATAATAATGATAATAATAATAATAATAATTATAATAATAATGAAGTAATAACAATAACAATAAAAGACTACTACCTCACAAGAATAGGTTCCAAAAAGAATATAATTGCCCTTGCCCGGACTCGAGCCCGAGACCTCTCGGATACACACAAACAACCTTAACCCACTGATCCATTCGATTTTTACTGATCATAACTCTTCTAAATATTATTTAACCTATTAACTTCTGTTTCCCTTTCATCTTCTCTTCAAACATATAAATCGGCCAAGACAGTTTTAAATTGTCCCAATTAAGATATTTTAAAACATTTGTAAATAATAGAAATCAGATGTCAGATGTTAGCATTAAAAGGAAAACGAGAAAAAAAATAAAAAATAAAAAAATAAAAAATAAAAAAATAAAAATAAAAACTGCTACTGCAGTCTCGACGCATACAGAAAAAAAATCTTGATTTTTAATTAGAGATCGTTTTAACAAAAACTTACTTCATGAAATAGGTTGCAAAACCCCTTTAGAAACTATCTGTGTACCTAATTGAATCTGAAACATCGAATTAAAAACGAATTTTGAGAAGAACTATTATTTTGACTTTTGAAAATATATCTTTGACTTCGAAATTCGACTTTGATTTTATGAATTAAGAACTGAAACTTTATATATAGATTAAATGAAGGATTTCTAACAATCCTCCATTTATAGATTTTTAAATGCGACACAGAATCGTGATTTGGCTCAAAAGTTGAAGAACGGGTTTTGCAGTCTGTTTAAAAAAAATATTATTAATTTAACTAATTTAACAGTATTGGGTTGTTGAAATTGATATTGGAAATGGAAGGTAGTTCGAATGGATCCAATATTACAATGAATTAGTCAATCTTATAATGGAATCAGTCGACAGCCAGTACAAATATAACAGGAATTAAATAAGAAAAAAATATATAAAAGCAGATTACGTTATCTACTGAGTTTGGATGTTTTCTATTGATTGAATCACAATAGGGGACAGAAACAAGATAATGCTACAGATTGAGAGCTACTGATAACAGATCCTGATTCCAAATGAGTACGTTCTATAATATAATGTATATTAATATATTAATTATTAGTAATTATAATTAATTAAAATCCTATTAATAATTGAATTAATAATAATAATAGTAATAATAATAATAATGTTAATATTATCATTATCAAATAATACTAAAAATGATATCAATAATAATTTATAATAATAATAATACTAATTATTAATGGTAATAATAATATCCAATAATAATACTAATATTAATCATAAATACTAAAATTAAAATTTTATTATTAGTTATAATACTAATGATATTAATAATCTTAATAAAGATAATAATAATACATAACCATTTATAGTAATTAAAATTATAATCTTACTACTAATTATGATATGAATAATGATAACAACAATACTAATAACACTAATATTAATAGTAGTTATGTAACAATTCAGTTGTATCAATTTCATATTTATGTAATATACAAAATATTAATAATAACTTTGTTATTAATATTAACTACATATTCTAATAATAGTAGTGAAAGTAATATTAATATTAGTAAATGTAACAACTTAATTGCATTAGATTTCTTATCTATATCTATTATCTATAACAGTATAACTAATACTGATATTAATTATTAATATTAATATTAGTATTAATAATAATAATGAAAGTAATAAAATCTTATTTAATTTGTTTAATAATATATTGTTAATTATGTAATATTTAATAATCATATAATATATTATATAGTAACTTTTACTGAATCTTTATCATTTAACTATATATATATTATTTAATAATATACATAAATCTCATATGTCTATATATTCATTTTAAATTTTACTTAATTATTTTGTATCTTATTTAACATATCTAATTACAATGTTTAAATTATATTTTATAATTTTAAATTACTACACATATTTATATTTACATATATATATATATATATATATATATATATATATATATATATATATATATATATATATATGTACAATTTTATTTACAAACAATGGTTCGTGAATCATCGGAATTAGTCAGAGAGTAATTGATTACGTGACTATAGTTCCAAAACTTTTGAGGTTAAAAATTACAGACTTTGCTTATCGTGTCGGAAACATATAAAGATAAAGTTTAAATTTAGTCAGAAATTCCCGGGTCGTCACAAATAACAAGATGCATTTTTAAGAATATCCCCATCATTCCGGGACACCCTTCGGATATGATATAAATTTCGAAGTACTAAAGCATCTGGTACTTTGGATGGGGTTTGTTAGGCCCAATAGATCTATCTTTAGGATTCGCGTCAATTAGGGTGTCTGTTCCCTAATTCTTAGATTACCAGACTTAATAAAAAGGGGCATATTCGATTTCGATAATTCAACCATAGAATGTAGTTTCACGTACTTGTGTCTATTTTGTAAATCATTTATAAAACCTGCATGTATTCTCATTCCAAAAATATTAGATTTTAAAAGTGGGACTATAACTCACTTTCACAGATTTTTACTTCGTCGGGAAGTAAGACTTGGCCACTGGTTGATTCACGAACCTATAACAATATATACATATATATCAAAGTATGTTCAAAATATATTTACAACACTTTTAATATATTTTGATGTTTTAAGTTTATTAAGTCAGCTGTCCTCGTTAGTAACCTACAACTAGTTGTCCACAGTTAGATGTACAGAAATAAATCGATAAATATTATCTTGAATCAATCCATGACCCAGTGTATACGTATCTCAGTATTGATCACAACTCAAACTATATATATTTTGGAATCAACCTCAACCCTGTATAGCTAACTCCAACATTCACATATAGAGTGTCTATGGTTGTTCCGAAATATATATAGATGTGTCGACATGATAGGTCGAAACATTGTATACATGTCTATGGTATCTCAAGATTACATAATATACAATACAAGTTGATTAAGTTATGGTTGGAATAGATTTGTTACCAATTTTCACGTAGCTAAAATGAGAAAAATTATCCAATCTTGTTTTACCCATAACTTCTTCATTTTAAATCCGTTTTGAGTGAATCAAATTGCTATGGTTTCATATTGAACTCTATTTTATGAATCTAAACAGAAAAAGTATAGGTTTATAGTCGGAAAAATAAGTTACAAGTCGTTTTTGTAAAGGTAGTCATTTCAGTCGAAAGAACGACGTCTAGATGACCATTTTAGAAAACATACTTCCGCTTTGAGTTTAACCATAATTTTTGGATATTGTTTCATGTTCATAATAAAAATCATTTTCTCAGAATAACAACTTTTAAATCAAAGTTTATCATAGTTTTTAATTAACTAACCCAAAACAGCCCGCGGTGTTACTACGACGGCGTAAATCCGGTTTTACGGTGTTCGTGTTTCCAGGTTTTAAATCATTAAGTTAGCATATCGTATAGATATAGAACATGTGTTTAGTTGATTTTAAAAGTCAAGTTAGAAGGATTAACTTTTGTTTGCGAACAAGTTTAGAATTAACTAAACTATGTTCTAGTGATTACGAGTTTAAATCTTCGAATAAGATAGTTTTATATATATGAATCGAATGATGTTATGAACATCATTACTACCTCAAGTTTAGTAGGTAAACCTACTGGAAGTGACAAGAAATGATCTAGCTTCAAAGGATCTTGGATGGCTTGAAAGTTCTTGAAGTAGGATCATGACACAAAAACAAGTTCAAGTAAGATTTTTACTCGAATTAAGATAGTTTATAGTTATAGAAATTGAATCAAAGTTTGAATATGAATATTACCTTGAATAAGAAAGATAACCTACTGTATATAACAAAGGTTTCTTGATCTTAGATGATTACTTGGAATGGATTAGAAAGCTTGGAAGTAAATTAGTAAACTTGAAGGGATTTTTGAAGTGTTCTTGAAGTGTTCTTCCTATGATGATTATAGCTTGATTCTTGAAGTGATTTTTGATGAAGATGATGATTAACTACTGGAAAAATACGTTCATAATAGTGTGGGTGTGTTGAGAGAGAATTAGAAAGAGAATTGGAAGTGAAATGGAGTGAATGATGAGTGGTAATTGGTGAGTGGTGAGTGGGGTTAAAAGGAGTTCTAGTTAGTTGACTAGCTCATGGTAGAAGTTAAAATTGATTAGTCATACATGACATAATCAAGAGTGGAATCCCATGCTAGTTCCTATTGGTATATACCCATAGTAAGTACGTTTTGAAGCTGTGTATAATACGGGTAAAAATACGACTAGAATTCTTGATGAAAGAAAAGAATGGAAAAGTAACTGTAACCATTTTCGTTAAGTATGAGTGTTTTGATATATGTCTTGAAGTCTTCCAAAAGTATTTTAATACATCTAAATACAATACATGTATATACATTTTAACTGAGTCGTTATGTCATCGTTAGTCGTTACATGTAAGTGTTGTTTTGAAACCTTTAAGTTAACGATCTCAATTAATGTTGTTAACCCATTGTTTATTATATCTAATGAGATGTTAAATTATTATATTATCATGATATTATGATATATTAATATATCTTAATATGATATATATACATTTAAATGTCGTTACAACGATAATCGTTACATATATGTCTCGTTTCGAAATCCTTAAGTTAGTAGTCTTGTTTATATGTATATAACTCATTGTTAATATACTTATGGAGATACTTACTTATCATAATCTCATGTTAACCATATGTATACCCATATATATATCGTCATGCCGTTTTTACAAGTTTTAACGTTCGTGAATCGCCGGTCAACTTGGGTGGTCAATTGTCTATATGAAACATATTTCAATTAATCAAGTCTTAACAAGTTTGATTGCTTAACATGTTGGAAACATTTAATCATGTAAATATCAATCTCAATTAATATATATAAATATGGAAAAGTTCGGGTCACTACAACGACTTCCTTCAAATACAGTCGTGCTAACTTCTCCATCTTGTCATCTTCTCTTATTGGCAGGAAGTGTGCTGATTTGGTGAGACGATCAACTATTACCCAAATAGTATCAAAACCACTTGCAGTCCTTGGCAATTTAGTGATGAAATCCATGGTAATGTTTTCCTATTTCCATTCTGGGATTTCGGGTTGTTGAAGTAGACCTGATGGTTTCTGATGCTCAGCTTTGACCTTAGAGTGTCAAACATTCTCCTACGTATTTAGCAACATCGGCTTTCATACCCGGCCACCAAAAATGTTTCTTGAGATCCTTGTACATCTTCCCCGTTCCAGGATGTATTGAGTATCTGGTTTTATGAGATTCTCTAAGTACCATTTCTCTCATATCTCCAAATTTTGGTACCCAAATCCTTTCAGCCCTATACCGGGTTCCGTCTTCCCGAATATTAAGATGCTGTCCGATCCTTTGGGTATTTCATCCTTTAAATTTCCTTCTTTTAAAACTCCTTGTTGCGCCTCCTTTATTTGAGTAGTAAGGTTATTATGAATCATTATATTCATAGATTTTACTCGAATGGGTTCTCTGTCGTTCCTGCTCAAGGCATCGGCTACCACATTTGCCTTCCCCGGGTGGTAACGAATCTCAAAGTCGTAATCATTCAACAATTCAATCCACCTACGCTGCCTCATATTCAGTTGTTTCTGATTAAAGATGTGTTGAAGACTTTTGTGGTCGGTATATATAATACTTTTGACCCCATATAAGTAGTGCCTCCAAGTCTTTAATGCAAAAACAACCGCGCCTAATTCCAAATCATGCGTCGTATAATTTTGCTCGTGAATCTTCAATTGTCTAGACGCATAAGCAATCACCTTCGTTCATTGCATTAATACACAACCAATACCTTGCTTTGATGCGTCACAATAAATCACAAAATCATCATTCCCTTCAGGCAATGACAATATAGGTGCCGTAGTTAGCTTTTTCTTCAATAACTAAAACGCTTTCTCTTGTTCATCCTTCCATTCAAATTTCTTCCCTTTATGCGTTAATGCAGTCAAGGGTTTTGCTATTCTGGAAAAGTCTTGGATGAACCTTCTATAGTAACCAGCTAGTCCTAAAAACTGGCGTATGTGTTTCGGAGTTTTCGGGGTTTCCCACTTTTCAACAGTTTCTATCTTTGCCGGATCCACCTTAATACCTTTTTTGTTCACTATGTGACAGAGGAATTGAACTTCTTCCAACCAAAATGCACACTTTGAAAATTTAGCGTACAATTCTTCCTTCCTCAATACTTCTAACACCTTTCTCAAATGTTCACCGTGTTCTTGGTCATTCTTTGAGTAAATAAGTATGTCATCAATGAAAACAATGACAAACTTGTCAAGGTATGGTCCACACACTCGGTTCATAAGGTCCATGAACACAGCTGGTGCATTAGTTAAACCAAATGGCATGACCATAAACTCGTAATGACCGTAACGTGTTCTGAAAGCAGTCTTTGGAATATCATCTTCTTTCACCCGCATTTGATGATACCCGGAACGTAAGTCAATCTTTGAATAAACAGACGAGCCTTGTAGTTGATCAAATAAGTCGTCGATTCTCGGTAGTGGGTAGCGGTTCTTGATGGTAAGTTTGTTCAACTCTCGGTAGTCGATACACAACCTGAATGTACCATCTTTCTTCTTGACAAACAAAACAGGAGCTCCCCACGGTGATGTGCTTGGTCGAATGAAACTATGCTCTAAAAGTTCTTGTAATTGGCTTTGCAGTTCTTTCATCTCGCTGGGTGCGAGTCTGTAAGGAGCACGAGCTATTGGTGCAGCTCCTGGTACAAGATCTATTTGAAATTCAACGGATCGATGTGGGGGTAATCCCGGTAATTCTTTCGGAAATACATCGGGAAATTCCTTTGCGACGGGAACATCATTGATGCTCTTTTCTTTAGTTTGTACTTTCTCGACGTGTGCTAGAACAGCATAGCAACCTTTTCTTATTAGTTTTTGTGCCTTCAAATTACTAATAAGATGTAGCTTCGTGTTGCCCTTTTCTCCGTACACCATTAAGGGTTTTCCTTTTTCTCGTATAATGCGAATTTCATTTTTGTAACAAACGATCTCTGCTTTCACTTCTTTCAACCAGTCCATACTGATTATCACATCAAAACTCCCTAACTCTACTGGTATCAAGTCAATCTTAAATGTTTCGCTAACCAGTTTAATTTCTCGATTCTGACATATATTATCTGCTGAAATTAATTTACCATTTGCTAATTCTAGTAAAAATTTACTATCCAAAGGCGTCAATGGACAACTTAATTTAGCAGAAAAATCTCTACTCATATATCTTCTATCCACACCCGAATCAAATAAAACGTAAGCAGATTTATTGTCAATAAGAAACGTACCCGTAACAAGCTCCGGGTCTTCCTGTGCCTCTGCCGCATTAATATTGAAAACTCTTCCGCGGCCTTGTCCATTCGTGTTCTCCTGGTTCGGGCAATTTCTAATAATGTGGCCCAGTTTTCCACATTTATAACAAACTACATTGGCATAACTTGCTCCGACACTACTTGCTCCGCCATTACTCGTTCCGACACCATTTGTTCCTTTCGTTCTATTAACCCCTGGTCCGTAGACCTCACACTGAAATGTCCCGTTCTTATTGATTAAAAACGTTCCATATTAATTGATTTCGTTGCGAGGTTTTGACCTCTATATGAGACGTTTTTCAAAGACTGCATTCATTTTTAAACAAACCATAACCTTTATTTCATCAATAAAGGTTTAAAAAGCTTTACGTAGATTATCAAATAATGATAATCTAAAATATCCTGTTTACACACGACCATTACATAATGGTTTACAATACAAATATGTTACAACAAAATAAGTTTCTTGAATGCAGTTTTTACACAATATCATACAAGCATGGACTCCAAATCTTGTCCTTATTTAAGTATGCGACAGCGGAAGCTCTTAATAATCACCTGAGAATAAACATGCTTAAAACGTCAACAAAAATGTTGGTGAGTTATAGGTTTAACCTATATATATCAAATCGTAACAATAGACCACAAGATTTCATATTTCAATACACACCCCATACATAGAGATAAAAATCATTCATATGGTGAACACCTGGTAACCGACAATAACAAGATGCATATATAAGAATATCCCCATCATTCCGGGACACCCTTCGGATATGATATAAATTTCGAAGTACTAAAGCATCCGGTACTTTGGATGGGGTTTGTTAGGCCCAATAGATCTATCTTTAGGATTCGCGTCAATTAGGGTGTCTGTTCCCTAATTCTTAGATTACCAGACTTAATAAAAAGGGGCATATTCGATTTCGATAATTCAACCATAGAATGTAGTTTCACGTACTTGTGTCTATTTTGTAAATCATTTATAAAACCTGCATGTATTCTCATCCCAAAAATATTAGATTTTAAAAGTGGGACTATAACTCACTTTCACAGATTTTTACTTCGTCGGGAAGTAAGACTTGGCCACTGGTTGATTCACGAACCTATAACAATATATACATATATATCAAAGTATGTTCAAAATATATTTACAACACTTTTAATATATTTTGATGTTTTAAGTTTATTAAGTCAGCTGTCCTCGTTAGTAACCTACAACTAGTTGTCCACAGTTAGATGTACAGAAATAAATCGATAAATATTATCTTGAATCAATCCACGACCCAGTGTATACGTATCTCAGTATTGATCACAACTCAAACTATATATATTTTGGAATCAACCTCAACCCTGTATAGCTAACTCCAACATTCACATATAGAGTGTCTATGGTTGTTCCGAAATATATATAGATGTGTCGACATGATAGGTCGAAACATTGTATACGTGTCTATGGTATCTCAAGATTACATAATATACAATACATGTTGATTAAGTTATGGTTGGAATAGATTTGTTACCAATTTTCACGTAGCTAAAATGAGAAAAATTATCCAATCTTGTTTTACCCATAACTTCTTCATTTTAAATCCGTTTTGAGTGAATCAAATTGCTATGGTTTTATATTGAACTCTATTTTATGAATCTAAACAGAAAAAGTATAGGTTTATTGTCAGAAAAATAAGTTACAAGTCGTTTTTGTAAAGGTAGTCATTTCAGTCGAAAGAACGACGTCTAGATGACCATTTTAGAAAACATACTTCCACTTTGAGTTTAACCATAATTTTTGGATATAGTTTCATGTTCATAATAAAAATAATTTTCTCAGAATAATAACTTTTAAATCAAAGTTTATCATAGTTTTTAATTAACTAACCCAAAACAGCCCGCGGTGTTACTACGACGGCGTAAATCCGGTTTTACGGTGTTTTTCGTGTTTCCGGGTTTTAAATCATTAAGTTAGCATATCATATAGATATATAACATGTGTTTAGTTGATTTTAAAAGTCAAGTTAGAAGGATTAACTTTTGTTTGCGAACAAGTTTAGAATTAACTAAACTATGTTCTAGTGATTACAAGTTTAAACCTTCGAATAAGATAGCTTTATATGTATGAATCGAATGATGTTATGAACATCATTACTACCTTAATTTCCTTGGATAAACCTACTGGAAAAGAGAAAAATGGATCTAGCTTCAATGGATCCTTGGATGGCTCGAAGTTCTTGAAGCAGAATCATGACACGAAAACAAGTTCAAGTAAGATCATCACTTGAAATAAGATTGTTATAGTTATAGAAATTGAACCAAAGTTTGAATATGATTATTACCTTGTATTAGAATGATAACCTACTGTAAGAAACAAAGATTTCTTGAGGTTGGATGATCACCTTACAAGATTGGAAGTGAGCTAGCAAACTTGAAAGTATTCTTGATTTTATGAAACTAGAACTTTTGGAATTTATGAAGAACACTTAGAACTTGAAGATAGAACTTGAGAGAGTTCAATTAGATGAAGAAAATTGAAGAATGAAAGTGTTTGTAGGTGTTTTTGGTCGTTGGTGTATGGATTAGATATAAAGGATATGTAATTTTGTTTTCATGTAAATAAGTCATGAATGATTACTCATATTTTTGTAATCTTATGAGATATTTCATGCTAGTTGCCAAATGATGGTTCCCACATGTGTTAGGTGACTCACATGGGCTGCTAAGAGCTGATCATTGGAGTGTATATACCAATAGTACATACATCTAAAAGCTGTGTATTGTACGAGTACGAATACGGGTGCATACGAGTAGAATTGTTGATGAAACTGAACGAGGATGTAATTGTAAGCATTTTTGTTAAGTAGAAGTATTTTGATAAGTGTATTGAAGTCTTTCAAAAGTGTATAAATACATATTAAAACACTACATGTATATACATTTTAACTGAGTCGTTAAGTCATTGTTAGTCGTTACATGTAAGTGTGGTTTTGAAACCTTTAAGTTAACGATCTTGTTAAATGTTGTTAACCCAATGTTTATAATATCAAATGAGATTTTAAATTATTATATTATCATGATATTATCATGTATGAATATCTCTTAATATGATATATATACATTAAATGTCTTTACAACGATAATCGTTACATATATGTCTCGTTTAAAAATCATTAAGTTAGTAGTCTTGTTTTTACATATGTAGTTCATTGTTAATATAATTAATGATATGTTTACTTATCATAATATCATGTTAACTATATATATAACCATATATATGTCATCATATAGTTTTTTTACAAGTTTTAACGTTCGTGAATCACCGGTCAACTTGGGTGGTCAATTGTCTATATGAAACCTATTTCAATTAATCAAGTCTTAACAAGTTTGATTTCTTAACATGTTGGAAACATTTAATCATGTAAACATCAATCTCAATTAATATATATAAACATGGAAAAGTTCGGGTCACTACAGTACCTACCCGTTAAATAAATTTCGTCCCGAAATTTTAAGCTGTTGAAGGTGTTGACGAATCTTCTGGAAATAGATGCGGGTATTTCTTCTTCATCTGATCTTCACGCTCCCAGGTGAACTCGGGTCCTCTACGAGCATTCCATCGAACTTTAACAATTGGTATCTTGTTTTGCTTAAGTCTTTTAACCTCACGATCCATTATTTCGACGGGTTCTTCGATGAATTGAAGTTTTTCGTTGATTTGGATTTCATCTAACGGAATAGTGAGATCTTCTTTAGCAAAACATTTCTTTAAATTCGAGACGTGGAAAGTGTTATGTACAGCCGCGAGTTGTTGAGGTAACTCTAGTCGGTAAGCTACTGGTCCGACACGATCAATAATCTTGAATGGTCCAATATACCTTGGATTTAATTTCCCTCGTTTACCAAATCGAACAACGCCTTTCCAAGGTGAAACTTTAAGCATGACCATCTCTCCAATTTCAAATTCTATATCTTTTCTTTTAATGTCAGCGTAGCTCTTTTGTCGACTTTGGGCGGTTTTCAACCGTTGTTGAATTTGGATGATCTTCTCGGTAGTTTCTTGTATAATCTCCGGACCCGTAATCTGTCTATCCCCCACCTCACTCCAACAAATCGGAGACCTGCACTTTCTACCATAAAGTGCTTCAAACGGCGCCATCTCAATGCTTGAATGGTAGCTGTTGTTGTAGGAAAATTCTGCTAACGGTAGATGTCGATCCCAACTGTTTCCGAAATCAATAACACATGCTCGTAGCATGTCTTCAAGAGTTTGTATCGTCCTTTCGCTCTGCCCATCAGTTTGTGGATGATAGGCAGTATTCATGTCTAGACGAGTTCCTAATGCTTGCTGTAATGTCTGCCAGAATCTTGAAATAAATCTGCCATCCCTATCAGAGATAATAGAGATTGGTATTCCATATCTGGAGACGACTTCCTTCAAATACAGTCGTGCTAACTTCTCCATCTTGTCATCTTCTCTTATTGGTAGGAAGTGTGCTGATTTGGTGAGACGATCAACTATTACCCAAATAGTATCAAAACCACTTGCAGTCCTTGGCAATTTAGTGATGAAATCCATGGTAATGTTTTCCCATTTCCATTCCGGGATTTCGGGTTGTTGAAGTAGACCTGATGGTTTCTGATGCTCAGCTTTGACCTTAGAACACGTTAAACATTCTCCTACGTATTTAGCAACATCGGCTTTCATACCCGGCCACCAAAAATGTTTCTTGAGATCCTTGTACATCTTCCCCGTTCCAGGATGTATTGAGTATCTGGTTTTATGAGCTTCTCTAAGTACCATTTCTCTCATATCTCCAAATTTTGGTACCCAAATCCTTTCAGCCCTATACCGGGTTCCGTCTTCCCGAATATTAAGATGCTTCTCCGATCCTTTGGGTATTTCATCCTTTAAATTTCCCTCTTTTAAAACTCCTTGTTGCGCCTCCTTTATTTGAGTAGTAATGTTATTATGAATCATTATATTCATAGATTTTACTCGAATGGGTTCTCTGTCCTTCCTGCTCAAGGCATCGGCTACCACATTTGCCTTCCCCGGGTGGTAACGAATCTCAAAGTCGTAATCATTCAATAATTCAATCCACCTACGTTGCCTCATATTCAGTTGTTTCTGATTAAATATGTGTTGAAGACTTTTGTGTTCGGTATATATAATACTTTTGACCCCATATAAGTAGTGCCTCCAAGTCTTTAATGCAAAAACAACCGCGCCTAATTCCAAATCATGCGTCGTATAATTTTGTTCGTGAATCTTCAATTGTCTAGACGCATAAGCAATCACCTTCGTTCGTTGCATTAATACACAACCGAGACCTTGCTTTGATGCATCACAATAAATCACAAAATCATCATTCCCTTCAGGCAATGACAATATAGGTGACGTAGTTAGCTTTTTCTTCAATAACCGAAACGCTTTCTCTTGTTCATCATTCCATTCAAATTTCTTCCCTTTATGCGTTAATGCAGTCAAGGGTTTTGCTATTCTGGAAAAGTCTTGGATGAACCTTCTGTAGTAACCAGCTAGTCCTAAAAACTGGCGTATGTGTTTCGGAGTTTTCGGGGTTTCCCACTTTTCAACAGTTTCTATCTTTGCCGGATCCACCTTAATACCTTCTTTGTTCACTATGTGACCGAGGAATTGAACTTCTTCCAACCAAAATGCACACTTTGAAAACTTAGCGTACAATTCTTCCTTCCTCAATACTTCTAACACCTTTCTCAAATGTTCACCGTGTTCTTGGTCATTCTTTGAGTAAATAAGTATGTCATCAATGAAAACAATGACAAACTTGTCAAGGTATGGTCCACACACTCGGTTCATAAGGTCCATGAACACAGCTGGTGCATTAGTTAAACCAAACGGCATGACCATAAAATCGTAATGACCGTAACGTGTTCTGAAAGCAGTCTTTGGAATATCATCTTCTTTCACCCGCATTTGATGATACCCGGAACGTAAGTCAATCTTTGAAAAAACAGACGAGCCTTGTAGTTGATCAAATAAGTCGTCGATTCTCGGTAGTGGGTAGCGGTTCTTGATGGTAAGTTTGTTCAACTCTCGGTAGTCGATACACAACCTGAATGTACCATCTTTCTTCTTGACAAACAAAACAGGAGCTCCCCACGGTGATGTGCTTGGTCGAATGAAACCACGCTCTAAAAGTTCTTGTAATTGGCTTTGCAGTTCTTTCATCTCGCTGGGTGCGAGTCTGTAAGGAGCACGAGCTATTGGTGCAGCTCCTGGTACAAGATCTATTTGAAATTCAACGGATCGATGTGGGGGTAATCCCGGTAATTCTTTCGGAAATACATCGGGAAATTCTTTTGCAATGGGAACATTATTGATGCTCTTTTCTTCAGTTTGTACTTTCTCGACGTGTGCTAGAACAGCATAGCAACCTTTTCTTATTAGTTTTTGTGCCTTCAAATTACTAATAAGATGTAGCTTCGTGTTGCCCTTTTCTCCGTACACCATTAAGGGTTTTCCTTTTTCTCGTATAATGCGAATTGCATTTTTGTAACAAACGATCTCCGCTTTCACTTCTTTCAACCAGTCCATACCGATTATCACATCAAAACTCCCTAACTCTACTGGTATCAAATCAATCTTAAATGTTTCGCTAACCAGTTTAATTTCTCGATTCCGACATATATTATCTGCTGAAATTAATTTACCATTTGCTAATTCGAGTAAAAATTTACTATCCAAAGGCGTCAATGGACAACTTAATTTAGCACAAAAATCTCTACTCATATAGCTTCTATCCGCACCCGAATCAAATAAAACGTAAGCAGATTTATTGTCAATAAGAAACGTACCCGTAACAAGCTCCGGGTCTTCCTGTGCCTCTACCGCATTAATATTGAAAACTCTTCCACGGCCTTGTCCATTCGTGTTCTCCTGGTTCGGGCAATTTCTAATAATGTGGCCTGGTTTTCCACATTTATAACAAACTACATTGGCATAACTTGCTCCGACACTACTTGCTCCGCCATTACTCGTTCTGACACCATTTGTTCCTTTCGTTCTATTAACCCCTGGTCCGTAGACCTCACACTTCGCCGCGCTATGACCATTTCTTTTACACTTGTTGCAAAATTTGGTGCAGAACCCCGAGTGATTCTTTTCACACCTTTGGCATAGTTGCTTCTGATTGTTGTTGTTGTTGCGGTTATTATTGTTGTTGGGATGATTGTTGTAGTTTCTGTTGTTGTTGTTGTTGTTGTTGTTGTTGTTGTTGGGCCGTTTGTTGTAGTTGCGATTGATATTGCGATTGTTGGGATAATTGTTGCGATTATTGTTGTAATTGCTGTTGTTGTTGTATTGGTGATTCTTATCACCGTTTTCCTCCCACTTTCTTTTGACTTGCTTCACATTGGCCTCTTCAGCAGTCTGTTCTTTAATTCTTTCTTCAATCTGGTTCACTAGTTTGTGAGCCATTCTACATGCCTGTTGTATGGAGGCGGGCTCGTGTGAACTTATATCTTCTTGGATTCTTTCCGGTAATCCTTTCACAAACGCGTCGATCTTCTCTTCCTCATCTTCGAATGCTCCCGGACACAATAGGCACAATTCTGTGAATCGTCTTTCGTACGTGGTAATATCAAATCCTTGGGTTCGTAACCCTCTAAGTTCTGTCTTGAGCTTATTGACCTCGGTTCTGGGACGGTACTTCTCGTTCATCAAGTGCTTGAATGCTGACCACGGTAGTGCGTACGCATCATCTTGTCCCACTTGCTCTAGATAGGTATTCCACCATGTTAACGCAGAACCTGTGAAGGTATGCGTAGCGTACTTCACTTTGTCCTCTTCAGTACACTTACTTATGGCAAACACCGATTCAACCTTCTCGGTCCACCGTTTCAATCCGATCGGTCCTTCGGTTCCATCAAATTCCAAAGGTTTGCAGGCAGTGAATTCTTTGTAGGTGCATGCTACACGATTTCCTGTACTGCCAGATCCAAGGTTATTGTTGGTATGTAGCGCAGCCTGTACTGCGGCTATGTTTGAAGCTAGAAAAGTACGGAATTCCTCTTCATTCATATTCACGGTGTGTCGAGTAGTCGGTGCCATTTCCTTCAAAATAGTTAAATGGAACAAGTTAATCATACAGAATATTAAGAGTAGTTAATAGTATTTCGTAGCATAATATGAACTCATTTATAAAAGCTTTTTCTTCATATTAGCGTTTTATAAGTTTAAATTCGGGTAGTACCTACCCGTTAAGTTCATACTTAGTAGCTAATATACAATTCAACTACTACAATTCTATATGAAAAACTGATTATAATAATATTTCGCGTTCAAACTTTCATACAATATTTTACAAACTTACAATACCGCTTATTTTACATAAAGCATGAAATATAGCACACAATAACTTTGATACAAGATAGTTGTGAAGACAATTCGAGCTAGTACACAAGTCGTTTAGCAAAGGCAATAAAGACACGTAATTCATACGTCCAGAAACAAGACATGCATTCTGGTTTTACTAGGACTACTTCCCATCCTTGGTCTTGTGCAACATAACCGTTATGGCCGTTGATAAGACAGCGTGTTGTAACGTCATCAAAGGGACGAGGGTTACGTAATGTCCAACAGTCCCGTAATAATCTAAAAACCTCATTTCTTACCCCAATTACCGACTCCGTCACTTGTGGAAACATTTTGTTTAATAGTTGTAGCCCGATGTTCTTGTTCTCACTTTGGTGAGAAGCGAACATTACTAATCCGTAAGCATAACATGCTTCTTTATGTTGCATGTTAGCCGCTTTTTCTAAATCACGAAGTCTAATATTCGGATATATTGAGTCAAAATAATTTCTTAACCCGTTGCGTAAAATAGCATTTGGGTTCCCCGCAATATATGCGTCAAAGTAAACACATCGTAACTTATGGGTTTCCCAATGTGATATCCCCCATCTTTCAAACGAAAGTCTCTTATAAACCAAGACATTCTTGGAACGTTCTTCGAATGTCTTACAAACTGATCTCGCCTTAAATAGTTGTGCCGAAGAATTCTGGCCGACTCTAGACAAGATTTCATCAATCATGTCTCCGGGTAGGTCTCTTAAAATATTGGGTTGTCTATCCATTTTGTGTTTTTAAACTGTAAAATAGACAAGAGTTAGATTCATAAAAAAAATACTTATTAATACAAGCAATTTTTACATATATCATAAAGCATAAGAACACTATATTCCATATATTACACCACACGAATACAACTATCTTATTCCGACTCGCTCGTTTCTTCTTCTTCGGTTTTGGTTCGTTTTGCCAAGTTTCTAGGGATATATGATGTTCCCCTAATACGAGCCGTCGTTGTCCACATTGGTTTAGAAAAACCTGGTGGTTTAGAGGTTCCCGGGTCATTGTTACAACTTAAGGACTTCGGGGGTTGACGATACATATAAAGTTCATCGGGGTTGGAATTAGATTTCTCTATTTTTATGCCCTTTCCCTTATTATTTTCTTTTGCCTTTTTAAATTCAGTTGGGGTAATTTCTATAACATCATCGGAATTCTCGTCGGAATCCGATTCATCGGAGAATTGGTAATCCTCCCAATATTTTGCTTCCTTGGCGGAAACACCATTGACCATAATTAACTTTGGTCGGTTGGTTGAGGATTTTCTTTTACTTAACCCTTTTATTATTTCCCCCACCGGTTCTATTTCTTCATCCGGTTCCGATTCTTCTTCCGGTTCCGATTCTTCTTCCGGTTCCGACTCTTCTTCCGGTTCCTCTTCGGGAACTTGTGAATCAGTCCACAAATCATTCCAATTTACATTTGACTCTTCATTATTATTAGGTGAGTCAATGGGACTTGTTCTAGAGGTAGACATCTATCACATAATATCAAACACGTTAAGAGATTAATATATCACATAATATTCATATGTTAAAAATATATAGTTTCCAACAAAAATGTTAAGCAATCATTTTTAAAGAAAACACGGTCGAAGTCCAGACTCACTAATGCATCCTAACAAACTCGATAAGACACACTAATGCAAATTTTCTGGTTCTCTAAGACCAACGCTCGGATACCAACTGAAATGTCCCGTTCTTATTGATTAAAAACGTTCCATATTAATTGATTTCGTTGCGAGGTTTTGACCTCTATATGAGACGTTTTTCAAAGACTGCATTCATTTTTAAACAAACCATAACCTTTATTTCATCAATAAAGGTTTAAAAAGCTTTACGTAGATTATCAAATAATGATAATCTAAAATATCCTGTTTACACACGACCATTACATAATGGTTTACAATACAAATATGTTACAACAAAATAAGTTTCTTGAATGCAGTTTTTACACAATATCATACAAGCATGGACTCCAAATCTTGTCCTTATTTAAGTATGCGACAGCGGAAGCTCTTAATAATCACCTGAGAATAAACATGCTTAAAACGTCAACAAAAATGTTGGTGAGTTATAGGTTTAACCTATATATATCAAATCGTAACAATAGACCACAAGATTTCATATTTCAATACACATCCCATACATAGAGATAAAAATCATTCATATGGTGAACACCTGTAACCGACAATAACAAGATGCATATATAAGAATATCCCCATCATTCCGGGACACCCTTCGGATATGATATAAATTTCGAAGTACTAAAGCATCCGGTACTTTGGATGGGGTTTGTTAGGCCCAATAGATCTATCTTTAGGATTCGCGTCAATTAGGGTGTCTGTTCCCTAATTCTTAGATTACCAGACTTAATAAAAAGGGGCATATTCGATTTCGATAATTCAACCATAGAATGTAGTTTCACGTACTTGTGTCTATTTTGTAAATCATTTATAAAACCTGCATGTATTCTCATCCCAAAAATATTAGATTTTAAAAGTGGGACTATAACTCACTTTCACAGATTTTTACTTCGTCGGGAAGTAAGACTTGGCCACTGGTTGATTCACGAACCTATAACAATATATACATATATATCAAAGTATGTTCAAAATATATTTACAACACTTTTAATATATTTTGATGTTTTAAGTTTATTAAGTCAGCTGTCCTCGTTAGTAACCTACAACTAGTTGTCCACAGTTAGATGTACAGAAATAAATCGATAAATATTATCTTGAATCAATCCACGACCCAGTGTATACGTATCTCAGTATTGATCACAACTCAAACTATATATATTTTGGAATCAACCTCAACCCTGTATAGCTAACTCCAACATTCACATATAGAGTGTCTATGGTTGTTCCGAAATATATATAGATGTGTCGACATGATAGGTCGAAACATTGTATACGTGTCTATGGTATCTCAAGATTACATAATATACAATACATGTTGATTAAGTTATGGTTGGAATAGATTTGTTACCAATTTTCACGTAGCTAAAATGAGAAAAATTATCCAATCTTGTTTTACCCATAACTTCTTCATTTTAAATCCGTTTTGAGTGAATCAAATTGCTATGGTTTTATATTGAACTCTATTTTATGAATCTAAACAGAAAAAGTATAGGTTTATTGTCAGAAAAATAAGTTACAAGTCGTTTTTGTAAAGGTAGTCATTTCAGTCGAAAGAACGACGTCTAGATGACCATTTTAGAAAACATACTTCCACTTTGAGTTTAACCATAATTTTTGGATATAGTTTCATGTTCATAATAAAAATAATTTTCTCAGAATAATAACTTTTAAATCAAAGTTTATCATAGTTTTTAATTAACTAACCCAAAACAGCCCGCGGTGTTACTACGACGGCGTAAATCCGGTTTTACGGTGTTTTTCGTGTTTCCGGGTTTTAAATCATTAAGTTAGCATATCATATAGATATATAACATGTGTTTAGTTGATTTTAAAAGTCAAGTTAGAAGGATTAACTTTTGTTTGCGAACAAGTTTAGAATTAACTAAACTATGTTCTAGTGATTACAAGTTTAAACCTTCGAATAAGATAGCTTTATATGTATGAATCGAATGATGTTATGAACATCATTACTACCTTAATTTCCTTGGATAAACCTACTGGAAAAGAGAAAAATGGATCTAGCTTCAATGGATCCTTGGATGGCTCGAAGTTCTTGAAGCAGAATCATGACACGAAAACAAGTTCAAGTAAGATCATCACTTGAAATAAGATTGTTATAGTTATAGAAATTGAACCAAAGTTTGAATATGATTATTACCTTGTATTAGAATGATAACCTACTGTAAGAAACAAAGATTTCTTGAGGTTGGATGATCACCTTACAAGATTGGAAGTGAGCTAGCAAACTTGAAAGTATTCTTGATTTTATGAAACTAGAACTTTTGGAATTTATGAAGAACACTTAGAACTTGAAGATAGAACTTGAGAGAGTTCAATTAGATGAAGAAAATTGAAGAATGAAAGTGTTTGTAGGTGTTTTTGGTCGTTGGTGTATGGATTAGATATAAAGGATATGTAATTTTGTTTTCATGTAAATAAGTCATGAATGATTACTCATATTTTTGTAATCTTATGAGATATTTCATGCTAGTTGCCAAATGATGGTTCCCACATGTGTTAGGTGACTCACATGGGCTGCTAAGAGCTGATCATTGGAGTGTATATACCAATAGTACATACATCTAAAAGCTGTGTATTGTACGAGTACGAATACGGGTGCATACGAGTAGAATTGTTGATGAAACTGAACGAGGATGTAATTGTAAGCATTTTTGTTAAGTAGAAGTATTTTGATAAGTGTATTGAAGTCTTTCAAAAGTGTATAAATACATATTAAAACACTACATGTATATACATTTTAACTGAGTCGTTAAGTCATTGTTAGTCGTTACATGTAAGTGTGGTTTTGAAACCTTTAAGTTAACGATCTTGTTAAATGTTGTTAACCCAATGTTTATAATATCAAATGAGATTTTAAATTATTATATTATCATGATATTATCATGTATGAATATCTCTTAATATGATATATATACATTAAATGTCTTTACAACGATAATCGTTACATATATGTCTCGTTTAAAAATCATTAAGTTAGTAGTCTTGTTTTTACATATGTAGTTCATTGTTAATATAATTAATGATATGTTTACTTATCATAATATCATGTTAACTACATATATAACCATATATATGTCATCATATAGTTTTTTTACAAGTTTTAACGTTCGTGAATCACCGGTCAACTTGGGTGGTCAATTGTCTATATGAAACCTATTTCAATTAATCAAGTCTTAACAAGTTTGATTTCTTAACATGTTGGAAACATTTAATCATGTAAACATCAATCTCAATTAATATATATAAACATGGAAAAGTTCGGGTCACTACACACACTTCGCCGCGCTATGACCATTTCTTTTACACTTGTTGCAAAATTTGGTGCAGAACCCCGAGTGATACTTTTCACACCTTTGGCATAGCTGCTCTGATTGTTGTTGTTGTTGTTGCGGTTATTATTGTTGTTGGGATGATTGTTGTAGTTGTTGTTTTTATTGTTGTTGTTGTTGTTGTTGTTGTTGGGCCGTTTGTTGTAGTTGCGATTGATGTTGCGATTGTTGGGATAATTGTTGCGATTATTGTTGTAATTGCTGTTGTTGTTGTATTGGTGATTCTTATCACCGTTTTCCTCCCACTTTCTTTTGACTTGCTTCACATTGGCCTCTTCAGCAGTCTGTTCTTTAATTCTTTCTTCAATCTGGTTTACTAGTTTGTGAGCCATTCTACATGCCTGTTGTATGGAGGCGGGCTCGTGTGAACTTATATCTTCTTGGATTCTTTCCGGTAATCCTTTCACAAACGCGTCGATCTTCTCTTCCTCATCTTCGAATGCTCCTGGACACAATAGGCACAATTCTGTGAATCGTCTTTCGTACGTGGTAATATCAAATCCTTGGGTTCGTAACCCTCTAAGTTCTGTCTTGAGCTTATTGACCTCGGTTCTAGGACGGTACTTCTCGTTCATCAAGTGCTTGAATGCTGACCACGATAGTGCGTACGCATTGTCTTGTCCCACTTGCTCTAGATAGGTATTCCACCATGTTAACGCATAACCTGTGAAGGTATGCGTAGCGTACTTTGCTTTGTCCTCTTCAGTACACTTACTTATGGCAAACACCGATTCAACCTTCTCGGTCCACCGTTTCAATCCGATCGGTCCTTCAGTTCCATCAAATTCCAAAGGTTTGCAGGCAGTGAATTCTTTGTAGGTGCATCCTACACGATTTCCTGTACTGCTAGATCCAAGGTTATTGTTGGTATGGAGCGCAGCCTGTACTGCGGCTATGTTTGAAGCTAGAAAAGTACGGAATTCCTCTTCATTCATATTCACGGTGTGTCGAGTAGTCGGTGCCATTTCCTTCAAAATAGTCAAATGGAACAAGTTAATCATACAGAATATTAAGAGTAGTTAATAGTATTTCGTAGCATAATATGAACTCATTTATAAAAGCTTTTTCTTCATATTAGCTTTTTATAAGTTTAAATTCGGGTAGTACCTACCCGTTAAGTTCATACTTAGTAGCTAATATACAATTCAACTACTACAATTCCATATGAAAAACTGATTATAATAATATTTCGCGTTCAAACTTTTATACAATATTTTACAAACTTACAATACCGCTTATTTTACATAAAGCATGAAATATAGCACACAATAACTTTGATACAAGATAGTTGTGAAGATAATTCTAGCTAGTACACAAGTCGTTCAGCAAAGGCAATAAAGACACGTAATTCATACGTCCAGAAACAAGTCATGCATTCTGGTTTTACTAGGACTACTTCCCATCCTTGGTCTTGTGGAACATAACCGTTATGGCCGTTGATTAGACAGCATGTTGTAACGTCGTCAAAGGGACGAGGGTTACGTAATGTCCAACAGTCCCGTAACAATCTAAAAACCTCATTTCTTACCCCAATTACAGACTCCGTCACTTGTGGGAACGTTTTGTTTAATAGTTGTAGGCCGATGTTCTTGTTCTCACTTTGGTGAGAAGCGAACATTACTAATCCGTAAGCATAACATGCTTCTTTATGTTGCATGTTAGCCGCTTTTTCTAAATCACGAAGTCCAATATTCGGATATATTGAGTCAAAATAATTTCTTAACCCATTGCGTAAAATAGCATTTGGGTTCCCCGCAATATATGCGTCAAAGTAAACACATCGTAACTTATGGATTTCCCAATGTGATATCCCCCATCTTTCGAACGAAAGCCTTTTATAAACCAAGGCATTCTTGGAACGTTCTTCGAATGTCTTACAAACTGATCTCGCCTTAAATAGTTGTGCCGAAGAATTCTGACCGACTCTAGACAAGATTTCATCAATCATGTCTCCGGGTAGGTCTCTTAAAATATTGGGTTGTCTATCCATTTTGTTTTTTTATACTGTAAAATAGACAAGAGTTAGATTCATAAAAAAAATACTTATTAATACAAGCAATTTTTACATATATCATAAAGCATAAGCACACTATATTACATATATTACACCACACGAATACAACTATCTTATTCCGACTCGCTTGTTTCTTCTTCTTCGGTTTTGGTTCGTTTTGCCAAGTTTCTAGGGATATATGATGTTCCCCTAATACGAGCCGTCGTTTTCCACATTGGTTTAGAAAAACCTGGTGGTTTAGAGGTTCCCGGTGTAGTGACCCGAATTTTTCCATGTTTATATATATTAATTGAGATTGATATTTACATGATTAAATGTTTCCAACATGTTAAGCAATCAAACTTGTTAAGACTTGATTAATTGAAATATGTTTCATATAGAAAATTGACCACCCAAGTTGACCGGCGATTCACGAACGTTAAAACTTGTAAAAACGACATGACGATATATATATGGATATACATATGGTTAACATGAGATTATGATAAGTAAGTATCTCCATAAGTATATTAACAATGAGTTATATACATATAAACAAGACTACTAACTTAAGGATTTCGAAACGAGACATATATGTAACGATTATCGTTGTAACGACATTTAAATGTATATATATCATATTAAGATATATTAATATATCATAATATCATGATAATATAATAATTTAACATCTCATTAGATATAATAAACAATGGGTTAACAACATTAATTGAGATCGTTAACTTAAAGGTTTCAAAACAACACTTACATGTAACGACTAACGATGACTTAACGACTCAGTTAAAATGTATATACAAGTAGTGTATTTAGATGTATTAAAATACTTTTGGAAGACTTCAAGACATATATCAAAACACTCATACTTAACGAAAATGGTTACAGTTACTTTTCCATTCTTTTCTTTCATCAAGAATTCTAGTCGTATTCTTACCCGTATTATACACAGCTTCAAAACGTACTTACTATGAGTATATACCAATAGGAACTAGCATGGGATTCCACTATTGATTATGTCATGTATGACTAATCAATTTTAACTTCTACCATGAGCTAGTCAACTAACTAGAACTCCTTTTAACCCCACTCACCACTCACCAATTACCACTCATCATTCACTCCATTTCACTTCCAATTCTCTTTCTAATTCTCTCTCAACACACACACACACACACTATTATGAACGTATTTTTCCAGTAGTTAATCATCATCTTCATCAAAAATCACTTCAAGAATCAAGCTATAATCATCATAGGAAGAACACTTCAAGAACACTTCAAAAATCCCTTCAAGTTTACTAATTTACTTCCAAGCTTTCTAATCCATTCCAAGTAATCATCTAAGATCAAGAAACCTTTGTTATATACAGTAGGTTATCTTTCTTATTCAAGGTAATATTCATATTCAAACTTTGATTCAATTTCTATAACTATAAACTATCTTAATTCGAGTAAAAATCTTACTTGAACTTGTTTTTGTGTCATGATCCTACTTCGAGAAATTTCAAGCCATCCAAGATTCTTTGAAGCTAGATCATTTCTTGTCACTTCCAGTAGGTTTACCTACTAAACTTGAGGTAGCAATGATGTTCATAACATCATTCGATTCATATATATAAAACTATCTTATTCGAAGGTTTAAACTCGTAATCACTAGAACATAGTTTAGTTAATTCTAAACTTGTTCGCAAACAAAAGTTAATCCTTCTAACTTGACTTTTAAAATTAAGTACACACATGTTCTATATCTATATGATATGCTAACTTAATGATTTAAAACCTGGAAACACGAAAAACACCGTAAAACCGGAATTACGCCGTCGTAGTAACACCGCGGGCTGTTTTGGGTTAGTTAATTAAAAACTATGATAAACTCTGATTTAAAAGTTGTTATTCTGAGAAAATGATTTTTATTATGAACATGAAACTATAACCAAAAATTATGGTTAAACTCAAAGTGGAAGTATGTTTTCTAAAATGGTCATCTAGACGTCGTTCTTTCGACTGAAATGACTACTTTACAAAAACGACTTGTAACTTATTTTTCCGACTATAAACCTATACTTTTCTGTTTAGATTCATAAAATAGAGTTCAATATGAAACCATAGCAATTTGATTCACTCAAAACGGATTTAAAATGAAGAAGTTATGGGTAAAACAAGATTGGATAATTTTTCTCATTTTAGCTACGTGAAAATTGGTAACAAATCTATTCCAACCATAACTTAATCAACTTGTATTGTATATTATGTAATCTTGAGATACATAGACACGTATACAATGTTTCGACCTATCATGTCGACACATCTATATATATTTCGGAACAACCATAGACACTCTATATGTGAATGTTGGAGTTAGCTATACAGGGTTGAGGTTGATTCCAAAATATATATAGTTTGAGTTGTGATCAATACTGAGATACGTATACACTGGGTCGTGGATTGATTCAAGATAATATTTATCGATTTATTTTTGTACATCTAACTGTGGACAACTAGTTGTAGGTTACTAACGAGGACAGCTGACTTAATAAACTTAAAACATCAAAATATATTAAAAGTGTTGTAAATATATTTTAAACATACTTTGATATATATGTATATATTATTATAGGTTCGTGAATCAACTAGTGGCCAAGTCTTACTTCCCGACGAAGTAAAAATCTGTGAAAGTGAGTTATAGTCCCACTTTTAAAATCTAATATTTTTGGGATGAGAATACATGCAGGTTTTATAAATGATTTACAAAATAGACACAAGTACGTGAAACTACATTCTATGGTTGAATTATCGAAATCGAATATGCCCCTTTTTATTAAGTCTGGTAATCTAAGAATTAGGGAACAGACACCCTAATTGACGCGAATCCTAAAGATAGATCTATTGGGCCTAACAAACCCCATCCAAAGTACCGGATGCTTTAGTACTTCGAAATTTATATCATATCCGAAGGGTGTCCCGGAATGATGGGGATATTCTTATATATATGCATCTTGTTAATGTCGGTTACCAGGTGTTCACCATATGAATGATTTTTATCTCTATGTATGGGATGTATATTGAAATATGAAATCTTGTGGTCTATTGTTACAATTTGATATATATAGGTTAAACCTATAACTCACCAACATTTTTGTTGACGTTTAAAGCATGTTTATTCTCAGGTGAATACTAAGAGCTTCCGCTGTTGCATACTAAAATAAGGACAAGATTTGGAGTCCATGTTTGTATGATACTGTGTAAAAACTGCATTCAAGAAACTGATTTCGATGTAACATATTTGTATTGTAAACCATTATGTAATGGTCGTGTGTAAACAGGATATTTTAGATTATCATTATTTGATAATCTACGTAAAGCTTTTTAAACCTTTATTTATGAAATAAAGGTTATGGTTTGTTTTAAAAATGAATGCAGTCTTTGAAAAACGTCTCATATAGAGGTCAAAACCTCGCAACGAAATCAATTAATATGGAACGTTTTTAATCAATAAGAACGGGACATTTCAATTGGTATCCAAGCGTTGGTCTTAGAGAACCAGAAAATTTGCATTAGTGTGTCTTATCGAGTTTGTTAGGATGCATTAGTGAGTCTGGACTTCGACCGTGTTTTCTTTAAAAATGATTGCTTAACATTTTTGTTGGAAACTATATATTTTTAACATATGAATATTATGTGATATATTAATCTCTTAACGTGTTTGATATTATGTGATAGATGTCTACCTCTAGAACTAGTCCCATTGACTCACCTAATAATAATGAAGAGTCAAATGTAAATTGGAATGATTCGTAGACTGATTCACAAGTTCCCGAAGAGGAACCGGAAGAAGAGTCGGAACCGGAAGAAGAATCGGAAC
This sequence comes from Rutidosis leptorrhynchoides, assembly GCF_046630445.1. Classification (NCBI taxonomy): domain Eukaryota; kingdom Viridiplantae; phylum Streptophyta; class Magnoliopsida; order Asterales; family Asteraceae; genus Rutidosis; species Rutidosis leptorrhynchoides. The sequence goes on from NC_092340.1 coordinate 211,802,408, forward strand.
CGGAAGAAGAAATAGAACCGGTGGGGGAAATAATAAAACGGTTAAGTAAAATAGAATCCTCAACCAACCGACCAAGGTTAATTATGGTCAATGGTGTTTCCGCCAAGGAAGCAAAATATTGGGAGGATTACCAATTCTCCGATGAATCGGATTCCGACGAGAATTCCGATGATGTTATAGAAATTACCCCAACTGAATTTAAAAAGGCAAAAGAAAATAATATGGGAAAGGGCATTAAAATAGAGAAATCTAATTCCAACCCCGATGAACTTTATATGTATCGTCAACCCCCGAAGTCCTTAAGTTGTAACAATGACCCGGGAACCTCTAAACCACCAGGTTTTTCTAAACCAATGTGGACAACGACGGCTCGTATTAGGGGAACATCATATATCCCGAGAAACTTGGCAAAACGAACTAAAACCGAACAAGAAGAAAAGAGCGAGTCGGAATAAGATAGTTGTATTCGTGTGGTGTAATATATGTAATATAGTGTGCTTATGCTTTATGATATATGTAAAAATTGCTTGTATTAATAAGTATTTTTTTTATGAATCTAACTCTTGTCTATTTTACAGTATAAAAACACAAAATGGATAGACAACCCAATATTTTAAGAGACCTACCCGGAGACATGATTGATGAAATCTTGTCTAGAGTCGGTCAGAATTCTTCGGCACAACTATTTAAGGCGAGATCAGTTTGTAAGACATTCGAAGAACGTTCCAAGAATGCCTTGGTTTATAAAAGGCTTTCATTCGAAAGATGGGGGATATCACATTGGGAAATCCATAAGTTACGATGTGTTTACTTTGACGCATATATTGCGGGGAACCCAAATGCTATCTTACGCAATGGGTTAAGAAATTATTTTGACTCAGTATATCCGAATATAGGACTTCGTGATTTAGAAAAAGCGGCTAACATGCAACATAAAGAAGCATGTTATGCTTACGGGTTAGTAATGTTCGCTTCTCACCAAAGTGAGAACAAGAACATCGGGCTACAACTATTAAACAAAACGTTCCCACAAGTGACGGAGTCGGTAATTGGGGTAAGAAATGAGGTTTTTAGGTTATTACGAGACTGTTGGTCATTACGTAACCCTCGTCCCTTTGACGACGTTACAACACGCTGTCTTATCAACGGCCATAACGGTTATGTTCCACAAGACCAAGGATGGGAAGTAGTCCTAGTAAAACCAGAATGCATGACTTGTTTCTGGACGTATGAATTACGTGTCTTTATTGCCTTTGCTGAACGACTTGTGTACTAGCTAGAATTATCTTCACAACTATCTTGTATCAAAGTTATTGTGTGCTATATTTCATGCTTTATGTAAAATAAGCGGTATTGTAAGTTTGTAAAATATTGTATAAAAGTTTGAACGCGAAATATTATTATAATCAGTTTTTCATATAGAATTGTAGTAGTTGAATTGTATATTAGCTACTAAGTATGAACTTAACGGGTAGGTACTACCCGAATTTAAACTTATAAAACGCTAATATGAAGAAAAAGCTTTTATAAATGAGTTCATATTATGCTACGAAATACTATTAACTACTCTTAATATTCTGTATGATTAACTTGTTCCATTTGACTATTTTGAAGGAAATGGCACCGACTACTCGACACACCGTGAATATGAATGAAGAGGAATTCCGTACTTTTCTAGCTTCAAACATAGCCGCAGTACAGGCTGCGCTACATACCAATAATAACCTTGGATCTAGCAGTACAGGAAATCGTGTAGGATGCACCTACAAAGAATTCACTGCCTGCAAACCTTTGGAATTTGATGGAACCGAAGGACCGATCGGATTGAAACGGTGGACCGAGAAGGTCAAATCGGTGTTTGCCATAAGTAAGTGTACTGAAGAGGACAAAGTAAAGTACGCTACGCATACCTTCACAGGTTCTGCGTTAACATGGTGGAATACCTATCTAGAGCAAGTGGGACAAGACGATGCGTACGAACTATCGTGGTCAGCATTCAAGCACTTGATGAACGAGAAGTACCGTCCCAGAACCGAGGTCAATAAGCTCAAGACAGAACTTAGAGGGTTACGAACCCAAGGATTTGATATTACCACGTACGAAAGACGATTCACAAAATTGTGCCTATTGTGTCCGGGAGCATTCGAAGATGAGGAAGAGAAGATCGACGCGTTTGTGAAAGGATTACCGGAAAGAATCCAAGAAGATATAAGTTCACACGAGCCCGCCTCCATACAACAGGCATGTAGAATGGCTCACAAACTAGTGAACCAGATTAAAGAAAGAATTAAAGAACAGACTGCTGAAGAGGCCAATGTGAAGCAAGTCAAAAGAAAGTGGGAGGAAAACGGTGATAAGAATCACCAATACAACAACAACAGCAATTACAACAATAATCGCAACAATTATCCCAACAATCGCAACATCAATCGCAACTACAACAAACGGCCCAACAACAACAACAACAACAACAATAACAGCAACTACAACAATCATCCCAACAACAATAATAACCGCAACAACAACAACAATCAGAAACAGCTATGCCAAAGGTGTGAAAAGTATCACTCGGGGTTCTGCACTAAATTTTGCAACAAGTGTAAAAGAAATGGTCATAGCGCGGTGAAGTGTGAGGTCTACGGACCGGGGGTTAATAGAACGAAAGGAACAAATGGTTTCGGAACGAGTAATTGCGGAGCAAGTAGTGTCGGAGCAAGTTATGCCAATGTAGTTTGTTATAAATATGGAAAACTGGGCCACATTATTAGAAATTGCCCGAACCAGGAGAACACGAATGGACAAGGCCGCGGAAGAGTTTTCAATATTAATGCGGCAGAGGCACAGGAAGACCCGGAGCTTGTTACGGGTACGTTTCTTATTGACAATAAATCTGCTTACGTTTTATTTGATTCGGGTGCGGATAGAAGCTATATGAGTAGAGATTTTTGTGCTAAATTAAGTTGTCCATTGACGCCTTTGGATAGTAAATTTTTACTCGAATTAGTAAATGGTAAATTAATTTCAGCAGATAATATATGTCAGAATCGAGAAATTAAACTGGTTAGCGAAACATTTAAGATTGACTTGATACCAGTAGAGTTAGGGAGTTTTGATGTGATAATCGGTATGGACTGGTTGAAAGAAGTGAAAGCAGAGATCGTTTGTTACAAAAATGCAATTCGTATTATACGAGAAAAAGGAAAACCCTTAATGGTGTACAGAGAAAAGGGCAACACGAAGCTACATCTTATTAGTAATTTGAAGGCACAAAAACTAATAAGAAAAGGTTGCTATGCTATTCTAGCACACGTCGAGAAAGTACAAACTGAAGAAAAGAGCATCAATGATGTTCCCGTCGTAAAAGAATTTCCCGATGTATTTCCGAAAGAATTACCGGGATTACCCCCACATCGATCCGTTGAATTTCAAATAGATCTTGTACCAGGAGCTGCACCAATAGCTCGTGCTCCTTACAGACTCGCACCCAGCGAGATGAAAGAACTGCAAAGCCAATTACAAGAACTTTTAGAGCATGGTTTCATTCGACCAAGCACATCACCGTGGGGAGCTCCTGTTTTGTTTGTCAAGAAGAAAGATGGTACATTCAGGTTGTGTATCGACTACCGAGAGTTGAACAAACTTACCATCAAGAACCGCTACCCACTACCGAGAATCGACGACTTATTTGATCAACTACAAGGCTCGTCTGTTTATTCAAAGATTGACTTACGTTCCGGGTATCATCAAATGCGGGTGAAAGAAGATGATATTCCAAAGACTGCTTTCAGAACACGTTACGGTCATTACGAGTTTATGGTCATGCCGTTTGGTTTAACTAATGCACCAGCTGTGTTCATGGACCTTATGAACCGAGTGTGTGGACCATACCTTGACAAGTTTGTCATTGTTTTCATTGATGACATACTTATTTACACAAAGAATGACCAAGAATACGATAAACATTTGAGAAAGGTGTTAGAAGTATTGAGGAAGGAAGAATTGTACGCTAAGTTTTCAAAGTGTGCATTTTGGTTGGAAGAAGTTCAATTCCTCGGTCACATAGTGAACAAAGAAGGTATTAAGGTGGATCCGGCAAAGATAGAAACTGTTGAAAAGTGGGAAACCCCGAAAACTCCGAAACACATATGCCAGTTTTTAGGACTAGCTGGTTACTACAGAAGGTTCATCCAAGACTTTTCCAGAATAGCAAAACCCTTGACTGCATTAACGCATAAAGGGAAGAAATTTGAATGGAATGATGAACAAGAGAAAGCGTTTCAGTTATTGAAGAAAAAGCTAACTACGGTACCTATATTGTCATTGCCTGAAGGGAATGATGATTTTGTGATTTATTATGACGCATCAAAGCAAGGTCTCGGTTGTGTATTAATGCAACGAACGAAGGTGATTGCTTATACGTCTAGACAATTGAAGATTCACGAGCAAAATTATACGACGCATGATTTGGAATTAGGCGCGGTTGTTTTTGCATTAAAGACTTGGAGGCACTACTTATATGGGGTCAAAAGTATTATATATACCGACCACAAAAGTCTTCACCACATATTTAATCAGAAAGAACTGAATATGAGGCAGCGTAGGTGGATTGAATTGTTGAATGATTACGACTTTGAGATTCGTTACCACCCGGGGAAGGCAAATGTGGTAGCCGATGCCTTGAGCAGGAAGGACAGAGAACCCATTCGAGTAAAATCTATGAATATAATGATTCATAATAACCTTACTACTCAAATAAAGGAGGCGCAACAAGGAGTTTTAAAAGAAGGAAATTTAAAGGATGAAATACCCAAAGGATCGGAGCAGCATCTTAATATTCGGGAAGACGGAACCCGGTATAGGGCTGAAAGGATTTGGGTACCAAAATTTGGAGATATGAGAGAAATGGTACTTAGAGAAGCTCATAAAACCAGATACTCAATACATCCTGGAACGGGGAAGATGTACAAGGATCTCAAGAAACATTTTTAGTGGCCGGGTATGAAAGCCGATGTTGCTAAATATGTAGGAGAATGTTTGACGTGTTCTAAGTTCAAAGCTGAGCATCAGAAACCATCAGGTCTACTTCAACAACCCAAAATCCCAGAATGGAAATGGGAAAACATTACCATGGATTTCATCACTAAATTGCCAGTGGTTTTGATACTATTTGGGTAATAGTTGATCGTCTCACCAAATCAGCACACTTCCTGCCAATAAGAGAAGATGACAAGATGGAGAAGTTAGCACGACTGTATTTGAAGGAAGTCGTCTCCAGACATGGAATACCAATCTCTATTATCTCTGATAGGGATGGCAGATTTATTTCAAGATTCTGGCAGACATTACAGCAAGCATTAGGAACTCGTCTAGACATGAGTACTGCCTATCATCCACAAACTGATGGGCAGAGCGAAAGGACGATACAAACGCTTGAAGACATGCTACGAGCATGTGTTATTGATTTCGGAAACAGTTGGGATCGACATCTACCGTTAGCAGGATTTTCCTACAACAACAGCTACCATTCAAGCATTGAGATGGCGCCGTTTGAAGCACTTTATGGTAGAAAGTGCAGGTCTCCGATTTGTTGGAGTGAAGTGGGGGATAGACAGATTACGGGTCCGGAGATTATACAAGAAACTACCGAGAAGATCATCCAAATTCAACAACTGTTGAAAACCGCCCAAAGTCGACAAAAGAGCTACGCTGACATTAAAAGAAAAGATATAGAATTTGAAATTGGAGAGATGGTCATGCTTAAAGTTGCACCTTGGAAAGGCGTTGTTCGATTTGGTAAACGAGGGAAATTAAATCCAAGGTATATTGGACCATTCAAGATTAACGACGTGTCGGACTAGTAGCTTACCGACTTGAGTTACCTCAACAACTCGCGACTGTACATAACACTTTCCACGTCTCGAATTTGAAGAAATGTTTTGCTAAAGAAGATCTCACTATTCCGTTAGATGAAATCCAAATCAACGAAAAACTCCAATTCATCGAAGAACCCGTCGAAATAATGGATCGTGAGGTTAAAAGACTTAAGCAAAACAAGATACCAATTGTTAAGGTTCGATGGAATGCTCGTAGAGGACCCGAGTTCACCTGGGAGCGTGAAGATCAGATGAAGAAGAAATACCCGCATCTATTTCCAGAAGATTCGTCAACACCTTCAACAGCTTAAAATTTCGGGACGAAATTTATTTAACGGGTAGGTACTGTAGTGACCCGAATTTTTCCATGTTTATATATATTAATTGAGATTGATATTTACATGATTAAATGTTTCCAACATGTTAAGCAATCAAACTTGTTAAGACTTGATTAATTGAAATATGTTTTATATAGACAATTGACCACCCAAGTTGACCGGCGATTCACGAACGTTAAAACTTGTAAAAACGACATGACGATATATATATGGATATACATATGGTTAACATGAGATTATGATAAGTAAGTATCTCCATAAGTATATTAACAATGAGTTATATACATATAAACAAGACTACTAACTTAAGGATTTCGAAACGAGACATATATGTAACGATTATCGTTGTAACGACATTTAAATGTATATATATCATACTAAGATATATTAATATATCATAATATCATGATAATATAATAATTTAACATCTCATTAGATATAATAAACAATGGGTTAACAACATTAATTGAGATCGTTAACTTAAAGGTTTCAAAACAACACTTACATGTAACGACTAACGATGACTTAACGACTCAGTTAAAATGTATATACAAGTAGTGTATTTAGATGTATTAAAATACTTTTGGAAGACTTCAAGACATATATCAAAACACTCATACTTAACGAAAATGGTTAAAGTTACTTTTCCATTTTTTCTTTCATCAAGAATTCTAGTCGTATTCTTACCCGTATTATACACAGCTTCAAAACGTACTTACTATGAGTATATACCAATAGGAACTAGCATTGGATTCCACTCTTGATTATGTCATGTATGACTAATCAATTTTAACTTCTACCATGAGCTAGTCAACTAACTAGAACTCCTTTTAACCCCACTCACCACTCACCAATTACCACTCATCATTCACTCCATTTCACTTCCAATTCTCTTTCTAATTCTCTCTCAACACACACACACACACACTATTATGAATGTATTTTTCCAGTAGTTAATCATCATCTTCATCAAAAATCACTTCAAGAATCAAGCTATAATCATCATAGGAAGAACACTTCAAGAACACTTCAAGAACACTTCAAAAATCCCTTCAAGTTTACTAATTTACTTCCAAGCTTTCTAATCCATTCCAAGTAATCATCTAAGATCAAGAAACCTCTGTTATATACAGTAGGTTATCTTTCTTATTCAAGGTAATATTCATATTCAAACTTTGATTCAATTTTTATAACTATAAACTATCTTAATTCGAGTAAAAATCTTACTTGAACTTGTTTTTGTATCATGATCCTACTTCGAGAAATTTCAAGCCATCCAAGATTCTTTGAAGCTAGATCATTTCTTGTCACTTCCAGTAGGTTTACCTACTAAACTTAAGGTAGTAATGATGTTCATAACATCATTCGATTCATATATATAAAACTATCTTATTCGTAGGTTTAAACTCGTAATCACTAGAACATAGTTTAGTTAATTCTAAACTTGTTCGCAAACAAAAGTTAATCCTTCTAACTTGACTTTTAAAATTAACTACACACATGTTCTATATCTATATGATATGCTAACTTAATGATTTAAAACCTGGAAACACGAAAAACACCGTAAAACCGGATTTACGCCGTCGTAGTAACACCGCGGGCTGTTTTGGGTTAGTTAATTAAAAACTATGATAAACTCTGATTTAAAAGTTGTTATTCTGAGAAAATGATTTTTATTATGAACATGAAACTATATCCAAAAATTATGGTTAAACTCAAAGTGGAAGTATGTTTTCTAAAATGGTCATCTAGACGTCGTTCTTTCGACTGAAATGACTACCTTTACAAAAACGACTTGTAACTTATTTTTCCAACTATAAACCTATACTTTTCTGTTTAGATTCATAAAATAGAGTTCAATATGAAACCATAGCAATTTGGTTCACTCAAAACGGATTTAAAATGAAGAAGTTATGGGTAAAACAAGATTGGATAATTTTTCTCATTTTAGCTACGTGAAAATTGGTAACAAATCTATTCCAACCATAACTTAATCAACTTGTATTGTATATTATGTAATCTTGAGATACCATAGACACGTATACAATGTTTCGACCTATCATGTCGACACATCTATATATATTTCGGAACAACCATAGACACTCTATATGTGAATGTTGGAGTTAGCTATACAGGGTTGAGGTTGATTCCAAAATATATATAGTTTGAGTTGTGATCAATACTGAGATACGTATACACTGGGTCGTGGATTGATTCAAGATAATATTTATCGATTTATTTCTGTACATCTAACTGTGGACAACTAGTTGTAGGTTACTAACGAGGACAGCTGACTTAATAAACTTAAAACATCAAAATATATTAAAAGTGTTGTAAATATATTTTGAACATACTTTAATATATATGTATATATTGTTATAGGTTCGTGAATCAGCAGTGGCCAAGTCTTACTTCTCGACGAAGTAAAAATCTGTGAAAGTGAGTTATAGTCCCACTTTTAAAATCTAATATTTTTGGGATGAGAATACATGCAGGTTTTATAAATGATTTACAAAATAGACACAAGTACGTGAAACTACATTCTATGGTTGAATTATCAAAATCGAATATGCCCCTTTTTATTAAGTCTGGTAATCTAAGAATTAGGGAACAGACACCCTAATTGACGCGAATCCTAAAGATAGATCTATTGGACCTAACAAACCCCATCCAAAGTACCGGATGCTTTAGTACTTCGAAATTTATATCATATCCGAAGGGTGTCCCGGAATGATGGGGATATTCTTATATATGCATCTTGTTAATGTCAGTTACCAGGTGTTCACCATATGAATGATTTTTATCTCTATGTATGGGATGTGTATTGAAATATGAAATCTTGTGGTCTATTGTTATTATTTGATATATATAGGTTAAACCTATAACTCACCAACATTTTTGTTGACGTTTAAAGCATGTTTATTCTCAGGTGAATACTAAGAGCTTCCGCTGTTGCATACTAAAATAAGGACAAGATTTGGAGTCCATGTTTGTATGATACTGTGTAAAAACTGCATTCAAGAAACTGATTTCGATGTAACATATTTGTATTGTAAACCATTATGTAATGGTCGTGTGTAAACAGGATATTTTAGATTATCATTATTTGATAATCTACGTAAAGCTTTTTAAACCTTTATTTATGAAATAAAGGTTATGGTTTGTTTTAAAAATGAATGCAGTCTTTGAAAAACGTCTCATATAGAGGTCAAAACCTCGCAACGAAATCAATTAATATGGAACGTTTTTAATCAATAAGAACGGGACATTTCACCCGGGTCATTGTTACAACTTAAGGTAAACCTACTGGAAGTGACAAGAAATGATCTAGCTTCAAAGAATCTTGGATGGCTTGAAATTTCTCGAAGTAGGATCATGACACAAAAACAAGTTCAAGTAAGATTTTTACTCGAATTAAGATAGTTTATAGTTATAAAAATTGAATCAAAGTTTGAATATGAATATTACCTTGAATAAGAAAGATAACCTACTGTATATAACAGAGGTTTCTTGATCTTAGATGATTACTTGGAATGGATTAGAAAGCTTGGAAGTAAATTAGTAAACTTGAAGGGATTTTTGAAGTGTTCTTGAAGTGTTCTTCCTATGATGATTATAGCTTGATTCTTGAAGTGATTTTTGATGAAGATGATGATTAACTACTGGAAAAATACGTTCATAATAGTGTGTGTGTTGAGAGGGAATTAGAAAGAGAATTGGAAGTGAAATGGAGTGAATGATGAGTGGTAATTGGTGAGTGGTGAGTGGGGTTAAAAGGAGTTCTAGTTAGTTGACTAGCTCATGGTAGAAGTTAAAATTGATTAGTCATACATGACATAATCAAGAGTGGAATCCCATGCTAGTTCCTATTGGTATATACCCATAGTAAGTACGTTTTGAAGCTGTGTATAATACGGTAAGAATACGATTAGAATTCTTGATGAAAGAAAAGAATGGGAAAGTAACTGTAACCATTTTCGTTAAGTATGAGTGTTTTGATATATGTCTTGAAGTCTTCCAAAAGTATTTTAATACATCTAAATACACTACATGTATATACATTTTAACTGAGTCGTTAAGTCATCGTTAGTCGTTACATGTAAGTGTTGTTTTGAAACCTTTAAGTTAACGATCTCAATTAATGTTGTTAACCCATTGTTTATTATATCTAATGAGATGTTAAATTATTATATTATCATGATATTATGATATATTAATATATCTTAATATGATATATATACATTTAAATGTCGTTACAACTATAATCGTTATATATATGTCTCGTTTCGAAATCCTTAAGTTAGTAGTCTTGTTTATATGTATATAACTCATTGTTAATATACTTATGGAGATACTTACTTATCATAATCTCATGTTAACCATATGTATATCCATATATATATATATCGTCATGTCGTTTTTACAAGTTTTAACGTTCGTGAATCGCCGGTCAACTTGGGTGGTCATTTGTCTATATGAAACATATTTCAATTAATCAAGTCTTAACAAGTTTGATTGCTTAACATGTTGGAAACATTTAATCATGTAAATATCAATCTCAATTAATATATATAAACATGGAAAAGTTCGGGTCACTACAACATTAAAGCGCTGAAGCTTTAGTTTATAGTTGGTTTATTTTAATGTATGCGTGCAATTTATGAATTGCTTTTTTGTAACTATCTGCGACTTGTTCGCTTTGTTAATATAACATTATTCGCGCTTTATCTTGACAAGTTTGTCATTGTTTTCATCGATGACATACTTATTTACTCAAAAAATGATCAAGAGCACGAAGAACATTTGAGAAAAGTGCTAGAAGTATTGAGGAAAGAAAAACTGTACGCCAAGTTTTCAAAGTGTGCATTTTTGTGACAACCCGTAAATTTTCGGCAAAATTTAAACAAAAATCTTTATATGATTTCATACTAATTCCGACGATTCACGAACAATTATTTGTAAATAATTACGCATTAATTTGATATATTAATATTATTATTATTAATATCCTTTTTAAACAAGATATCAATAATTAATATCTTTATTATTAGTATTATTATGAATAAAAAAAATATTGACAAATATTCTAGGAAAAGTAGTAAATCAATTTGTTTATTTAAAAAAAATATATAAAAAAAATCCTTAAAATAAATGATTTTTTTAATAAAATAAATAAATAAATTACTTTTTAATTAAAATTTATAATGGAAAACTGCTTTTATTATTTTATTTTGTGCATTATCTCATGACCTAACATTTAATACTTTTGAATTTTAAAATCCCATTAAAAATTAAAATATTTCTTTTTCTTTTAATTATTTTATTCTTTTTACCTAATTTTTTCAAGTATAAATACCCCTCATTTCTCATTCAAACTCACACCAAAATTTCTCTCATTCTCTCTTTGAAGAATTATTACTAGTAAGTATTCTTTTCTTACTTTTTACTTTTTACTTTTTACTATTTACTTCGGTTTATTATATTTTTACCGAAACATGTAAATAATGTTATAAATTATATGCAATTAAAATTAAAATAAATAACATGTTATAATTAGTAATATATGTTACTAAAAATTATAAAAGTATTTTTATGAATTAATATATAGGAGTTATAACTAAAATCGAATTAATGAATATATATGTATATACGCACCTAACGTGAAGGTTATAATTAAAGATAGCGTACAAAGACTACAAACATCACCGCTACTTGTGGCCTAGGGTGATCCTTGTTACCATTATGGGACGCTTGTGGATCTCGAATGCCAAGACTTAGATTCTGGTCAAGAGATCCTGAGCCGCTCGGTAACAATAGATCATTCGAGTGACTCTCATGTTAGCGACGAAGTTTGGGCGAGATTGTACAACATCTTTGTTAAGAATTATAACCCGAACATTCTTAAACTAGAAGCTTACTATAAGTGGAACTTTTTCATAAATAGTAGGTTTCTAAAAATAGAAACTTTTGAGAAATAGGAATTTTTCTCGAAAACCGTAACTGTCAATATAGTTGCTATATTAATAAACATACTTTATGTCAAGTTAGACATTAACTAATCAAACGTTATACCTCAAGGTTGATATCCAGATCACTTACTTGCTTTACTTTCCTTCTTGCATGGAATACTTCAACTGCTATTTAATGTGAGTTTATCTGCTCCCTTTTTATATATTTTTGGGCTGAGAATACATACGCAACTGTTATAACTGTTTTACACGTATCAACTATTAAACTGTGATATGTTGGGCTATGACCAGCAAGTCCCCAACCGACAAGTATAAACGATAACTTGTTACGGGGCAAACTTGAAAGTCTAGTCTAAATACAAGTACCAACTATTAAACTGTGATATGTTGGGCTATGACCAGCAAGTCCCCAACTGACAAGTATAAACGATAATTGTTACGGGGCAAACTTGAAAGTCTAGTCTAAATATCAGTACCAACTGTTAAAACTATGCTATACCCGGCTATGTCCGACTAAGTCCCTACAGTGATATTTTTAATTGCTGCGGCATTCTTAATTATTGGGGATAGGCCTATCGGGAGTAACGTCCCCGATACATTTGACTAAGTCTTTGTATTACTTGATAATGAAATTAAACGACAAGGACAGAACAACTTGTCACGGGGCAAACAACGTTTAGTCTAAATATCACGCACTGGCATAACTTTTTGATCCTGCGGGAGATCAACTTTACAAACTAAATCTTGTGGTCTAACATTATTACTGTAATCATTATTTATGACAAACCTATGAACTCACTCAACCTCATGTTGACTTTTTTTAAGCATGTTTATTCTCAGGTACTTAAATATTACTTCCGCTGTATATCTGCTGCTTTGATGATGATTGCTTGCCATGCTTAGAGTCTTCATGCATTACTTATCAATTCATTTAAAAACATTTAATGTAATCTATTTATCTTCCGCTGCAAAACTCAATAAATCGTCTCATATAGAGTCGTTCTCGTTTATACAACTGTAATTTGATATAATTAGTCACAAATACCCCAGGCCCTATTTGGGGGTGTGATAGATTGGTATCAGAGCAGGTTGTTGTAGAGAACCAGGATTGCATTTTATGTGTGCCTTATACAATTAGGTACCTTAGCAATGTAGGACTACAACTTTCCTTGACCGTAGTGCCTTTACTTGTTGCCTTTAACTGTTAAATGCTACACTATGCTTTAGAAACTTTACTTATCTTAGAATGCCGAGCCAACCTAAGAACTCTGCTCACTTTCCTAAGTATTATCCAACTACGCCACCTCATTTAAATGCGACACCATGATTTCTGAAATTCTTGACATTCCTATGTCATCTATATGGTTTTATGTATTACATATTTATTACATGAAATATTATCCATGATTTTTGAAACTCCTATAATTGTTACTATTCATACTCAAACGTATATAACTCCCTGTTATATCACGTAGCTATATGCCTTATACCTTTATGCATTGGTTTGCGAACCGAAAAATGTCATTGGGTTATCACAGTATACGAATTGAAAGTCTTTAATCGAAAGATTATTAGATTACATACTTATCATTTTATAATCTCGACACGTCATACTGCCATTATTGGAGTATAGACAAATCATATCTTATCATATCTATCTCAATAAACTTTGTCTAACACTTTTCCTAAATTTCCTCCGTAAATTACGAAAATCTTTTTGCTATATATACGTATTCAAGGAGACAAATATATCATTCAGTATTCATTTCATATCAAACCCTATTCCAAACACATAATATGGATTTCTCACCCGATTCTTCAAATTACTCTAGTCCACCAACCGACTGTGACAACCCGGAAATTTCCAATCAAATTTAAACTTTATCTTTATATTATTCCGACACGATAAGCAAAGTTTGTTAAGTTAAATCTCAAGAATTTTAAATTGTGTTCATACATTCATTATAACCTCGACCAAATTCAGACGATTCGCGAACCGTTATATATAAATAAATATGTATATATATGTATATATATATATATATATATATATATATATATATATATATATATATATTATAACTTGAGAATATTAATAAAGTATTAAATGTATAATACTTTACATGATCGTATTTGTTTCAATATGTTTATCGATGGAATTAGAAGATAATATCAAATTGTTGATTTATCAGATACATTATGATATGATTACGGGTCTATGTTATGAGGTCCACTGTGATTTAAGAAATCTATTCTTTTTGACAACATTCGAAAAATGGTAAAGTGATTTATAAGTAAGAACGTGAAGTGTAAATAACGTAGATGTTGGATATCGACAAGTTAAGTAACTCGACATTTTTCATTAAGATGATTTCATACGTTTATTTAACCTTTGAACTTTAACCCATGCTTCACCAACAAACTGTAATTTAAAAACTTGAAACCTATTATGAATATATATGATTCTACTTTTTTAAAACATTTTATGATATAACGATTTCCATTATTTTAACCTTTAAACAAAATGATTCTTAAAAATATATTTGGTTTTGGAAAACAAAATTATTATATTTATTTGATTTAGTTTCAAACGTACAAAAACGTTTTCAGTTTAAAAAGAACTTTATTATTAAAACGTATATAACTTTTATAAATATCTAGAACCACTTTTGACAACTCATTACTTAACCAGTATGATAAAGATGACGATATTTATATTTTATTTTATTAAATATATATAACGATTTAAATTAATATTATATATATTTATACGCGTATTATACGTACATAATTTTATACTTTTACTATACTTAAACTTTACCTTTACTTTATTTTTACTTTACTTTAACTTTAATAATTCACTTTAATAATTCATACTTTAATAATTCACTTTAATAATTCATACTTTAATAATTCACTTTAATAATTTATACTTTAATAATTCACTTTAATAATTCATACTTTAATAATTCACTTTAATAATTCAAAAATCTATTATAAATAGAATTCAATAGGTTTCATTATTTCATAGAAACTTGAAAATATTTTTTTCTCTAAACTCTCTCAATCGATTTACATATATATATTTACTCCGTATTATTTCAAGATATTATTAGTATACATAAAATATTTCGTCAGAGTGTTGTCCGAGTGATTTCGAAATTGTTTTTCGAGTGAGATTGGATTAAGTGAGATTGGATTAAGGAAATTATGGGTTATAGCTATGGAGGTGATTGGTATGGTTCATGGGTATGCTCGTGAGGTCAATATAGTGTTTATCATCTCCGTTGCGTCTACGTACCTTTCCTGCAATATTGAATCTCAATATTGATATGTGAGTACTCATAATTTAACTTTTACATACTAATAGTGTATCCCTGACTAGTGCTCGAGTATATAGGATTATGCATGTTTGTACTTTTGATATTGCCTTTAGTTAGGTTATGTTGAATCCTGAATTAGTTATATATGCGACTGAGATAAGGTATAAGATATGCATGTCGTTGGAAAGCTAGCGAAAAATTAAGAACTTTTCATTTAGATATCGAATGATTTCGATGAACGGATTTGAAGTTATAGTCCATCGAATTTTTGTATTATTATTAAAAATGATTATTATTATCGTCGTTATTATCGTCGTTCTAGTTTTTTCTTATTATTATTATTATTATCTTTATTAATAAAAGGATTTATCATTAAAAATTGTTATTTTTTTATTATTACTATCGTTATTATCGTTAAAGTTATAATTAGTATTATTATTATTATCCAATTATTATTATTATTATTATTATTATTATTATTATTATTATTATTATTATTATTATTATTATTATTATTGGTATTATTATTATTATTATCATTATTAATATATATATCATTATTTAAAAATGGTTATTGTTATTATTATTTTACTATATTATCATTAAGATAATTATTAGTATTATCGTTAATAATGTTATAGTAACTATCATTATTAATATTAGTGTAATTAAAACAAATATTTGTAACACCTAATTATTTTGATTACTATTATTATCATTATTACGAACACGATATAAAAGACGATTAAAAGCTATTAAACGAAACGATTAGGAAATAATGGGTAAAAGTATCATGATGAAATTAAAATATTATAAAATATTGATTTAGATAAAATTATCGTTCTTATTATTTTTATCATTACTATTATTATTAAAATTATCGTTAGTATTAAAACTATCATTTTAACAAAAATTATCATTTTAATAGAAATGTCATTGTTACTATAAAATATCATTATTATTATTATTCTAAATAGAATTATTATTTTAAAAATAATATTAAAAATTATCGTAAATATTAAAGTTATCATAATTAGAATTATCGTTTTATCATAATGTCATCTTAGTAATTATAAATATTGATATTTTTATAATAATAATTATTATTACAAAATAATACAACTTTTACTTACTATCATTATAGATATTATTTTATCAAATAAATATTTGATACAAACATATTTTACTACGTGTAATAACTTACTTTAATAATACGTATCATATTATCTTTATAATATTAAATGAACCCTATAAATTTTATTACTTAATATATATAAAAGTATATTTTATTATATAAATATAATATAAAATTTTATTTGTTAATAAATAAATTATATTATTTACTCTAATAAATCTTTTAAAAATATTTAAAAATATAAAACGACGATATTTAAACTATATATTAATCATGTATAAATTTTTGGAAATTATTTTGAGTCAAATTTACTTTTGTTGACTTTTGCATATTAGTCTCGAGCATTAGGATTGTAGTACACTATGACTTGACCTAATTTGTTAGACAAATATTGACCAACACATAAATATATATAATTAATTTAGGTTCGTGAATCCGAGGCCAACCTTGCACTTGTTCAATGACGTTATATGTATTTTTACTACGAAATACAGTATGGTGAGTTTCATTTGCCTTTTTACCCTTTATATTTTTGGGCTGAGAATACATGCACAATTTTTATAAATGTTTTTTCGAAATAGACACAAGTAATCGAAACTACATTATATGGTTGAATTATCGAAATCGAATATGCCCCTTTTTATTAAGTCTGGTAATCTAAGAATTAGGGAACAGACACCCTAATTGACGCGAATCCTAAAGATAGATCTATTGGGCCTAACAAACCCCATCCAAAGTACCGGATGCTTTAGTACTTCGAAATTATATCATGTCCGAAGGAGGATCCCGGAATGATAGGGGATATTCTTATATGTATCTAGTTAATGTCGGTTACCAGGTGTTCACCATATGAATGATTATTTTTTTGTCTCTATGCATGGGACGTATATTTATGAGAACTGGAAATGAAATTCTTGTGGTCTATTAAAATGATGGAAATAAATGATTATGATAAACTAATGAACTCACCAACCTTTTGGTTGACACTTTAAAGCATGTTTATTCTCAGGTGTTAAAGAAATCTTCCGCTGTGCATTTGCTCATTTTAAAGATATTACTTGGAGTCTTTCATAGCATATTTCGAAGAACGTTGCATTCGAGTCATTGAGTTCATCAAAGATTATTATTAAATCAATTTATAGTTGGATAGTGGATATTATGAAATGGTATGTATGCCTGTCAATTTTTGATGTAAAGAAAGATTGTCTTTTAAAAACGAATGCAATGTTTGTAAAATATATCATATATATATATATATATGTCAAATACCTCGCAATGTAATCAACTATTGTGAATCGTTTATAATGTATATGAACGGGTCCTTTCAGTTGGTATCAGAGCGGTGGTCTTAGCGAACCAGGTCTGCATTAGTGTGTCTAACTGATAAGTCGTTAGGATGCATTAGTGACTCTGGACTTCGACCGTGTCTGCATGTCAAAAGTTTTGCTTATCATTTCTAGTCGGAAATCATCTGCTTATCATCCATAGGAAATTACCTGCTTATCATTATTAGTATAGACACGTCTTGCTACATTAATTGCATGAGTAGTGTATAGACAAACTTCATATCTTAGCGGATCTGCTAAATCATATCTTATCGTATCTGTTACTTTAAACTTTACCTGACATACCCCGCAAATTCCTCCGTAATCTATGAAGTCTTTTGATCTCTATATATAGATATCATATGTAAATAGAATACCACCCGATAGCCGAAAAATCATTTTTATATCGAAAATCCTTTATCCAATCGTACGAAATGGAATTTGTCATCAGTTCAAGTCACTCGGATTCCGAAATGGAATCTCACTCAAGCTCCGAAAGCAGTGTGACTGGAATGGATCAACCAATCAGTCATCACCTATTCTGGATGAATTGGGGATGGGTTCGTAGCCTCCTCAATCATTGGAAACAAGAAGAAGGCGATCCTTTCCATCCACCACATTGCCCTCTTGACGAAGAACCTGAAGCATTTACCGGCGAACCAATCCGAAACACCATTTTCTCTCTCATTTCCAGAGTATCTCGTCACGATTATATACTACATCAAATTCTAGATTATATTTATCCGCTCGTTCGAACCGACAATCACCCCGGTATAATAGAAGAAGTCAACGAGCTTCGCGCTCGGGTAGTGGCTTTGGAGAATATGGTGCAAAGATTACAAACACCAGCAGCAGCACCAGCAGCATAACCAGTACCACCATCATCAACGCCAACAGTACCATTACCACCTCCAACCACAACCGCGTCGTAAACCTCAACTTCACAATCTGTCCCGTGAGCATCAACGTCATACGCACCATAGATACCAAGGAGTACCAACAACAATAACTGACGAAGTATTAATTCATAACTTCATTGGAGAAACATTCCGCGGTGATTTTGTAATCTCTAAAGTCTTAGAGATTATCTAATCTAGCCCTAACCATAAATCAGTTAAACGAATCAAAATGATAGAAGGAAGAGTAGAAACCCTGACAAAAATGGTGTGTGATTAACAAGCTAAACTTGCTTTACCAACAGCATCAACAGTACCGTTAACGTTACCAGCATCGTCAGTACAGTCAACATCCAAATCAACAACACCGATAACATCACAAACTCCGTCAATTCAAGAATCACGCGGACAATATATATATATATATATATATATATATATATATATATATATATATATATATATATATATATATATATATATATATATATATATATATATATATATATATATATATATATATATATATATTTGAAATAAATCTTTCCGTGCTAAGCTATTGTGTGTGAATCTTAACTACTCGGTTAATTCATATTACAAATATGCAATAATGTACGTCCTTCGGCCGCAACTTAACCAGCGTTAACTACAATCTCTGTCACAATTCAACAAATTCCAATTCATAATAAATCAAGTATATATTTGATTGTACACTTTCATCATCGATGTACTCGAAACTTTTCAGATAACATCATTAGTACTTTGCGAAATTCACAAGAATTCCACGAACCGAACATCATACATCAACAAATAATGAAGTATTGATTCATAATTTCAATGTCATTAAAGAAATACTGCGTAAAAGTTATGTACTTTTCAAAGCCTTTAGGGATTATTCAATTCTAGTTTCAACCGTAAATCAAATGAGTTTAATTTAACATTAACTCATTAAATCTATATTACATCTGAAGAAAATATACATATATATATATATATATATATATATTTTCATAAAGACTGTAATAAAATTCTTTTGTACAAAATATTAATTGTGAAATTTTTTTTAACGGGTAGGTAATACCCGAGAGATATATAAATTCACAATTAATATGTTACATTCTTCGAATCTGATTCAGCAAATCATCCATTATACTCCCTACTTTCACAACAATATACATTTTTTATAGAAATCAAAACAACCATACTCATTCAAAATTTAATTACATATTCTGATTTTGAAATCTCAAAATTCAACTTGAGATAAGACCAAAATCATCACTCTTAGATCCTTACATCTTTCACAAGCTATATTTTGACTTCAAAACTGTGTTAGAACATCAAATGTATGTTAACGATTACAATCTGTGTTCAAACCCTTCGAAAATTTCTGAAGATACTTCGAATGATGAGCAATCGAGATGATGATCCAACCACATGTTACCCACAGTTATGTACCCGAAAAACTCTTGAAACCAAAGTAAAAGTTTAAACAACGTATCCGCGTCAGATTCTTTGGCATTTATTAGCAAAAATAACTTTGCGACTCCTATTCAAAGTAGCCAGTTTTGTCACAGCTCCAGCAAGTCAACTTCGACTTTTCAGTCAGACTAATCTTATTATAACCTTGAGATATACACCATCGTTACCAGGGAACCTTTTACATTCCACCACATTATTAGTAGATGTACCAACAACTTCATTACCCTTTGACTTTAGCCTCTCCAAAAAGTCATTATAATTATTCATTGAAACCCCATCATTTACTCATTCGCATCTTGTAATGAGAATTGCCATACGAATCATTGGGAATTAGCAATCAGTATTTTAAAATCTCGCAGGATGTTTATGCCAACAGTTATATGTGTATATATAACGTCTATCTTCTGGACTTAATTTGAATGTGAAGTTTCTGAAAAACACTCCGAACTACGAATTGGTTCTCCGAAAATGGAGAAAAAAAAATGCTGATGAAGCAGCGAAAACTATAAACGACTTTAAACGATAAAAGCTGGATTATAATGATGAAGTGTGCTGGAAAAGCGCAGAAAAAGAGAAGTTTTGGAACTGGAAAACGGATTGAGCAAAGTAGGAAGGAGGCTGTGGACAAATTACAAAGACTGGACCTGACTTGAAAGGATCCAAATGATTCAGTACCTGCTGAAGTCATTAACGAATACCTTGCTCCTGACTCTAAACCCCTGCGGATAATATTCTTCATCATCCTCTGATATTAGAAATTCTAAAATATCATCATATCTTTCATTATAAATATCCTCCATATTTCTGAAGATATTTTCTTAATTTTTCTTATTTGAAATCATCTACCTCTTCGCGCTATCTGTATTACATCATAAAAGAAACTATTTTAGTTTCTAAATTCTGAAACATTTAAGTTTAAAATAGGAATATGTTGAAGTAATGTTGGGAACTGAAGCATGAATTAGTATAATATAACGACACTTGATCAATGTGATTATATTACAGTAATTTATGCTGAGTTTCTAAATGGAACGTGATGATTCACAGATCATAACATCATCATGTGCCATGTTATACGACTCTTGTATTCTATTTAACCTCTAAAATATCAAGAAAATATTTCTTGATGATTCGGCCTTTTCCAAGGTATTCTAGTAATTTGACAAGTCAAGATCGTGCCATCACAATTTTCTTCCTAGAACATTAACAATGTTCATTCCGAAAATCATATTTGTGAATTCTGGACCATTACAAGCGGTGCTTAATCGCAAGAAGAAGAAATGAAAGGACAAAACTCCGAAATAGAAATTGGGGTATAAATTGCAGCAAATAAAAGAGAGCATTAACTGTGGATGACAATGATTATAGAAGATAGAAACAGAGACTTTGAAATATAAGGGAAGATATAAAGCCCAACGACAAACCAAAAATTATAAACCATATATATCGATGCATATAGCAATATAAAGACACGGGAGAACTAGAAACACTATAAACCCAAGAGTATAGTAGAAGTAAATAGATTCTTCCGGCGGTAGATGAAAAAGAAGAATGACCGATATGAAAGTTATAAGTATATCGAGAATCAGAACTGGATGGAGCATATTGATGAATCCTTTAAAATATGAGTTGAGGGGGAAGGAATAGAAGGTGATGAAACATGACTAGGAACTTAGAAATCAACAGCTTTAACTCACACAATGACGGAATAAGTGAATCAAACCCTCTAGTGAATAGGTTAAGCTTTTTGTGATTAATTTAGTCATACCACAACTAAATCAAGTGTGATTAGATCAACACCTAGAGCTATTATTCACCACCTGGGTGATTTGGGTTGAGAGAGAATCGGAGGAGCTCACCAGATCTGAGTGTGTGTAACAAATGAGAGGCTTAACCTAAAAATGAAGAACATAAGACTTTATATACCCCTACTGTTGACTCACCCGTACGATTCATCCATCACACATACGAGTTAGCTTCATCAGCCATACGGGTGATCACTCACTCGTGTCTTCTCATTTAGATTGTAATTGTGACTTAGCTCAGCATCAACCGTGCGTATGAGCCTGTCAGCCGTACGAGTGAGGCTTCACTCGGACGTCTGACTAAGTCTAACATAGTCACACATCCACATCTCATTCCTGCAGTTGCTGTAACCACATACAAACACAAATAGGATAATAACGAACGATCATGGTGGCCTGTAAACTGTTGTACCTGCAATGGATGTGGGTATATGTCTAGGGACTTGAATAAAATGCATCAACAGAAGGTGTGAGTTGTAAGAAAAGGAAGGAGGTGAATTTATAAGAAAATCTCCGACAGAACAATTAAAATGGACGATCGCATTTAAAGCGGATCCTAATTCCTTTTGTTACCGGAGAATCAAATCTTATTACAAAGATTTTCTTCAAATCCCTTGAAATCTGGAAATCAATCATATCTACGTCAAATGATAAGATGAATCTACGCTTACTCATTTCACTCTTCTATGTTAGCTTCATTCGTACTCTTCATATAAATGGATTGTTTATCCAAATTATTCGCTGATGATAAAACTCTAATTTTCAGCCTGTATGCATCATGAAAACATACTTATTATCATTCACGACCTTTCCACTCAAATTTCGGGACGAAATTTCTTTAACGGGTAGGTATTGTGACAACCCGGAAATTTCCAATCAAATTTAAACTTTATCTTTATATTATTCCGACACGATAAGCAAAGTTTGTTAAGTTAAATCTCAAGAATTTTAAATTGTGTTCATACATTCATTATAACCTCGACCAAATTCAGACGATTCACGAACCGTTATATATAAATAAATATGTATATATATGTATATATATATATATATATATATATATATATATATATATATATATATATATATATTATAACTTGAGAATATTAATAAAGTATTAAACGTATAATACTTTACATGATCGTATTTGTTTCAATATGTTTATCGATGGAATTAGAAGATAATATCAAATTGTTGATTTATCAGATACATTATGATATGATTACGGGTCTATGTTATGAGGTCCACTGTGATTTAAGAAATCTATTCTTTTTGACAACATTCGAAAAATGGTAAAGTGATTTATAAGTAAGAACATGAAGTGTAAATAACGTAGATGTTGGATATCGACAAGTTAAGTAACTCGAAATTTTTCATTAAGATGATTTCATACGTTTATTTAACCTTTGAACTTTATCCCATGCTTCACCAACAAACTGTAATTTAAAAACTTGAAACCTATTATGAATATATATGATTCTACTTTTTTAAAACATTTTATGATATAACGATTTCCATTATTTTAACCTTTAAACAAAATGATTCTTAAAAATATATTTGGTTTTGGAAAACAAAATTATTATATTTATTTGATTTAGTTTCAAACGTACAAAAACGTTTTCAGTTTAAAAAGAACTTTATTATTAAAACGTATATAACTTTTATAAATATCTAGAACCACTTTTGACAACTCATTACTTAACCAGTATGATAAAGATAACGATATTTATATTTTATTTTATTAAATATATATAACGATTTAAATTAATATTATATATATTTATACGCGTATTATACGTACATAGTTTTATACTTTTACTATACTTAAACTTTACCTTTACATTTTTACTTTACTTTAACTTTAATAATTCACTTTAATAATTCATACTTTAATAATTCACTTTAATAATTCATACTTTAATAATTCACTTTAATAATTCATACTTTAATAATTCACTTTAATAATTCATACTTTAATAATTCACTTTAATAATTCAAAAATCTATTATAAATAGAATTCAATAGGTTTCATTATTTCATAGAAACTTGAAAATATTTTTTTCTCTAAACTCTCTCAGTCGATTTACATATATATATTTACTCCGTATTATTTCAAGATATTATTAGTATACATAAAATATTACGTCAGAGTGTTGTCCGAGTGATTTCGAAATTGTTTTTCGAGTGAGATTGGATTAAGGAAATTATGGGTTATAGCTATGGAGGTGATTGGTATGGTTCATGGGTATGCTCGTGAGGTCAATATAGTGTTTATCATCTCCGTTGCGTCTACGTACCTTTCCTGCAATATTGAATCTCAATATTGATATGTGAGTACTCATAATTTAACTTTTACATACTAATAGTGTATCCCTGACTAGTGCTCGAGTATATAGGATTATGCATTGTCACACCCCCAAATTAGGGCCTAGGGTATTTGTGACTAATTATATCAAATCACAGTTGTATAAACGAGAACGACTCTATATGAGACGTTTTGAATAAAATATTTATTAATAAAACAGCGGAAGCATTATAAGTTTTACATCAAATTTAAACTGAAATAATAATAATAGTCTTAATGCAAAGTAAATGTAATGAAATGAAGACTCCATGTAGCAGCATTCAATTCATCAGGTAGCAATCATGGCAATCATCTTATTCGTCACCTGAGACAAAACATGCTTAAAGTGTCAACCAAAAAGGTTGGTGAGTTCATTAGTTTATCAAAATCAATCATTTCCGTTATAATAATAGGCCACAAGATTTCAGTTTCATAAATATCCGTACACTAGCAAGTGTATAAAAGCATTCTATAAGTTGTAGGCACCCGGTAACAAGCCTTAACGTTCATGTTTTACCCTCTGAAGTACACCAGATCAGGTGTGTTTAAAATAACCTCGAAGTACTAAAGCATCCCATAGTCAAGATGGGGTTTGTCAGACCCAATAGATCTATCTTTAGGATTCGCGCCTACCGTACATAGACAAGTAGTTTAATGTTACCAAGCTAAGGGTATATTTCTGGTTTAAACCCACATAGAATTAGTTTTAGTACTTGTGCCTATTTCGTAAAACATTTATAAATCAGCGCATGTATTCTCAGCCCAAAAATATATATAAAAAGGGAGCAAATGAAACTCACCTTAAATAGCAGTTGAAGTATTCCACGCAAGAAAGGAAAGTAAAGCAAGTAAGTGACCGAGATATCAACTAGAAGTAGTTCTTTAAGAGAGAAATGAGAGATTAAGGTGTAAGTTTGAAATGAGAAATGTATGTGGTATTTATAGTTGAAAATGTTAGGTAAAAAAAAATTAAAATAAAATAAGTAAATCTTAAAAGTTAAAATAAGAAAAATTATTTTGTATTTTTATTAAAAGTAAATCTTAAAAGTTAAAATAAGAAAAAGTAGTTTGTATTTTTATTAAAAGTAAAATCTTAAAAGTTAAAATAAGAAAAAGTAGTTTGTATTTTTATTAAAAGTAAATTTTAAAAGTTAAAATAAGAAAAAGTAGTTTGTATTTTTATTAAAAGTAAAATCTTAAAAGTTAAAATAAGAAAAAGTAGTTTGTATTTTTATTAAAAGTAAAATCTTAAAAGTTAAAATAAGAAAAAGTATTTTGTATTTTTATTAAAAGTAAATCTTAAAAGTTAAAATAAGAAAAAGTAGTTTGTATTTTTATTAAAAGTAAAATCATAAAAGTTAAAATAAGAAAAAGTAGTTTGTATTTTTATTAAAAGTAAAATCTTAAAAGTTAAAATAAGAAAAAGTATTTTGTATTTTTATTAAAAGTAAATCTTAAAAGTTAAAATAAGAAAAAGTAGTTTGTATTTTTATTAAAAGTAAAATCTTAAAAGTTAAAATAAAAAAAGTATTTTGTATTTTTATTAAAAGTAAATCTTAAAAGTTAAAATAAGAAAAAGTAGTTTGTATTTTATTAAAAGTAAATCTTAAAAGTTAAAATAATAAAAAGTAGTTTGTATTTTTATTAAAAGTAAATTTTAAAAGTTAAAATAAGAAAAAGTAGTTTGTATTTATATTAAAAGTAAATCTTAAAATAAAAGTAGTTTGTATTTTTATTAAAAGTAAATCTTAAAAGAAAAAGTAGTTTGTATTTTTGTATTTATTTATTAAAAGTAGATATAATTTTGATTTTTTTTTTGTATAAAATTCTAAAAAAAAAATTTATTTAATATATTTCTAAGAACATTTAACATTTTATTTCTATATTTGTTTAATTATTAAATACGAATTTTATATAAAAATTATTATTATATTTAGTTTTTATAAAAATTAAAATTTATGATTATTAATTTATAGTTTTTATTAGTTTTATAAATGTTATAATATTATGTATTATTTAGTTAATTATATATTCTATTAACTAAATAACAAAAGTAATATAAATATTATATATATATATATATATATATATATATATTCATTGATGTAATTATCTTATATTATATATCATAATCTTATTTATAATTATATTATTTATTTTAAGCGTACGTTTATTCGGTCAACGTTAAATTTATTCGTATATAACAACTCTAGGTATTTTAGTAAAATCGGAAGTCGAAAAGTGAGGGTTGTTATAGTACCTACCCGTTAAAAGAAATTTCGTCCCGAAATTTAGTTTTTGCCATCAATCAGCGTTGTTCGTACCTAAACGAGGATATTTACGTTTTATCTGGTCTTCACGTTCCCAGGTAGGTTCGGGGCCTTTCGTGAATTCCAACGGATAGAATATTGTTCTGTTTCATGCATTTAAATAATACGAACCCTAATTTCTTACAGGTTCTTCTATAAAGTGCATTTTATCATTAATGCGGAGGTTATCTAAAGGATTAATAAGAGTGTCATTTGACTAGGTTATCCTCAAAAGGGATGATGGTGTTATACGAGCATTTTAGTAAACTGAACACATGAAATGTGTTATGAATAGTATTAAGCTTATTTAAAACTTTGAGTGTTTATGTCACAATATTAGGGTAGACAAAACAGAGAGTAGTTCATGAAAATTATAGTCATGAAGTTTGATAGAGATCATCATTGTTTACAACAAGAATATTGTAATGATGAATATAAGTTGAAAAAATAAAGTTTTATCACTACTGAATAATATGGATAAAACGATTTGATTATAGGAAGCGTATAAACGAAGCTATTGTAAAAGAGTGAATGAGAAATTAAATGTTCGCCTTAACTTTTGACATAGTCACGATTGATTTTTGGAATTCAAGGGATTAAAGGAAATCTTCGTAATCCATAAGATTTGATTCTCCGGTAATTAAGGAATTTGAAATTTTCTTTGATTAAATGAGGTGAATTGCTTCAATTGCTGTGTTTGGAATTTTGCTATAAATTAGCTTCTTCCGTTTCATTATCTTCACCACTTCTATACTTTCTTCCTCAATTCATACTTCCAAAGATTGTGAGAATGCTCCATCCAGTTCTTATCCT
The DNA here is from genome assembly GCF_046630445.1 of Rutidosis leptorrhynchoides. Taxonomy (NCBI): domain Eukaryota; kingdom Viridiplantae; phylum Streptophyta; class Magnoliopsida; order Asterales; family Asteraceae; genus Rutidosis; species Rutidosis leptorrhynchoides. The sequence continues at coordinate 211,830,017 of NC_092340.1, forward strand.
GGATATTTTTCTGACTATCATTTCAGTCATTCTTCTTTTTCATTTACCACTAGAGGAATTTGTTTTCTTCTACTATTACCTTGGGGTTATAGTGTTTTTAATTCTCCCATGTCTTTACGTTGCAATACGTATTGATATACACGGTTTGTAATTTCGGTATCGTTATCGGGCTACATATTTTCCCTTATATGTCGGAGCTCTTTGCCTTTTTATTCTCCTCTCGACTCTAAGTAAAGCGAGTAATGGTCCAGAATTTGTAGGTATGAAGTTTCGAATGGACCTACTGTTCTAAGCGTAATATCACGATTTGATTTGGTAAATTACCAGAATTACTGAGGATAGAACTATCAAGAATATATTTGCTTGATATGTTCAGAGATTAAGTAGAATGTAAGAGTCGTGTAACATGGCAAATGATGATTATAAAGTCTATGAATCATCATCTTCCATTAAAAATTTAGCATGACTTACTGTAATATAATCATGTTGGCCTGACGTCATTATATTATACTAACTCATGCTTCAATTCTCAACACTACTTCAAATCATTCAAAATTTGAATTTAAATTTTACGGAATATAGAAACTTAAACAGTTTTCCTTTATGATGTAATAAAGATATTGCAAAGAGATAATTAATTGCGGACAAGAATCGTTATGAAGATATCTTTAGAAATATCGAGGATATTTATAACGAAAGATATGATGATATTTTAGAATTTCTAAAATCGATGGATAATGAAGAAATTCTTCTGTAAGGATTTAGAATGCGTAAAAAGATCTTCTGTGATTTCTTTCAGAAATTGAATCATCTAGATTCTTTGGTTATAGGTTTAGTCCTTGGGATTTGTCCTTGGTCTCCTTCATGTTTTGCTCAATCCGTCTTTCAATACCAGATATTCTTTTGAGCTTTTCCAACACACAATTCTTTATTATCAAGCTTCTGGTCATTAAGGCCATCTACAGCTTTTGCTGCTTCATCAGCATTCTCAAGGTTAACTGATCTGAATCATTGATTATCAATCTGATATGTTTTCAAGGATTTTGAAGAATGTACAATGTAATATATTAATGTGAATGTTAGATATTTCTTGGGTATTACCTACCCGTTAAAATATTTTCACAATTAACAGTTTGTACAAAAGAATTTTTAAATACAATCTTTATGAAAATATACATACATATATATTTTCTTCAGATGTAATTATGGATTTAATAAGTTAATATAATATTAAACTCATTTGATTTACGGTTGAAACGAGAATAAATAATCTCCAAAACTTTAGAGATTACATAATCGTCGCGGAATATTTCTTTAATGAAGTTATGAATCAATACTTCATCGTTCATTGTTATTAATATACCTCAGTAAATGATGTTGATGCTCGTGGATTTCTTGTGAAATTCATAAGGCACAAATGATGTTTTCGAGAAATTTTCGAGTACATCGAAAAATAGGAGTGTAAAATCACACATGCATTTGAATAATACACTTAGTTTATTATGAAATGGAGTTTATTGTACTGAAGCAGTGATTAATGATTATTAAGTCATTAACGAAGGATGTACATCATAGCGTATTAGTGATATGAATTAACCAAGTAGTACATACTAGTTAAGATTCACACGTAATAGTTTAGTACGAAAAGATTTATTATTGTTCCAAACCATATATATATAAAGTATACATATATAATTCTTCAGGAAGAATGAGTCAATACATCTTAACTCATTATTACTAATATTCCTTAGTATCTATTGGCGTATGATGTCGATGTTTGAGGTACCGATTATGATATTGAGACGTGGGATGCTGATGTTGTTGTTGGTGAAGCTGATGCTGTTGGTGGTGATGCTGATACTACTGGTGGTGCTGGTGCTGGTGCTGCTGTTGGTGCTGCTTGTGGTACTTGGTTAGTAAGTGTGAGCCTAGCTACCAAATCGCGCACTATTTCCTCCAGGGTTTCTACTTTACGCTCGAGTCTATGGATTTGTTCTACCCATTCCTCTGTAAGGTTTGTCAATTCTTGATATTTAGTTCGAAGTCTTCTAACTTCTTCTAATAACCCTTTCTGGTTAGAATTCGAGAGTAGAGGACGAATATTGTCGTTGGTTACATCGAGTCGACCTTCGAGGCGGAAAATCCTTGCGAAAAGAGTGAAAACGGTATTGCGAACAGGTTCGCCAGTAAGAGGATCGAGTACTCCGACGTTTGGTGGTAAGTTTGGCTCGTGATAAGGAGTACCTTCTTCATTTCTCCATAGGGTAAGTATTTCGCGAACCCATCCCCATTTTCTAAAGAAATCACGGTAATTGATCGGTGGGTGTGCTCCTGTCACGCTATCTTTGGAGCTAGAAGAACTTGAGGAATTAGGTGAGAAATCCATATTATGTGTTTGGAATAGGGTTTGATATGAAATGGGTGTTGAATATTGAATGATATATTCATCTCCTTGAATACGTATATATAGCAGAAAGATTTCCGTAATTTACGGAGGAAATTTAGGAAAAGTGTTAGACAAGGTCTATTGGGAATAGATATGCTAAGATATGATTTGTCTATACTCTAATAATGGCAGTATGACGTGTCGAGATTATAAAATGATAAGTATGTAATCTAATAATCTTTCGATTAAAGACTTTCAATTCGTATACTGTGATAACCCAATGACATTTCCAGGTTCGCAAACCGATGCATAAAGGCATAAGGCATATAGGTTCGTGATATAACAGGGAGTTATATACGTTTGAGTATGAATTATAGGAGTTTCAAAAATCTTGGATAATATTTCATGTAATACATATGTAATACACAAAACCAGGATAGATGACTAGGTGAGTTGTTCTTAATAAGTTCACCACTTATTAAGTGCGTAAGTGACTAAGTGTTGTATGATCACTATAGTCAGGTTTGATATTGTGCACCATACCCAAACATCTATGCCACCGCCGAGTCACTTGAATGATCAATTGTTACCGGTTGGCCCAGGAATTCTCGACCAAAATCTAAGTTTGGCATTCGAAATCCACAAGCGTCCCATAGTGGTACCAAGGATCACCCTAGGCCTTAAGTAGCGTTGACGTTCGAGTAATTTCACATTATCATGTATGTTATAATCTTAAGATTTAAGTATAGTTTCTAAGGTATAGTGTAGCATTTATCAATTAAAGGCAACAATTAAAGGCACTATGGTCAAGGAAAGTTGTAGTCCTACATTGCTAAGGTACCTAATTGTATAAGGCACACATAAAATGCAATCCTGGTTCTCTACAACAACCTGCTCTGATACCAATCTGTCACACCCCCAAATTAGGGCCTAGGGTATTTGTGACTAATTATATCAAATCACAGTTGTATAAACGAGAACGACTCTATATGAGACGTTTTGAATAAAACATTTATTAATAAAACAGCGGAAGCATTATAAGTTTTACATCAAATTTAAACTGAAATAATAATAATAGTCTTAATGCAAAGTAAATGTAATGAAATGAAGACTCCATGTAGCAGCATTCAATTCATCAGGTAGCAATCATGGCAATCATCTTATTCGTCACCTGAGACAAAACATGCTTAAAGTGTCAACCAAAAAGGTTGGTGAGTTCATTAGTTTATCAAAATCAATCATTTCCGTTATAATAATAGGCCACAAGATTTCAGTTTCATAAATATCCGTACACTAGCAAGTGTATAAAAGCATTCTATAAGTTGTAGGCACCCGGTAACAAGCCTTAACGTTCATGTTTTACCCTCTGAAGTACACCAGATCAGGTGTGTTTAAAATAACCTCGAAGTACTAAAGCATCCCATAGTCAAGATGGGGTTTGTCAGACCCAATAGATCTATCTTTAGGATTCGCGCCTACCGTACATAGACAAGTAGTTTAATGTTACCAAGCTAAGGGTATATTTCTGGTTTAAACCCACATAGAATTAGTTTTAGTACTTGTGCCTATTTCGTAAAACATTTATAAATCAGCGCATGTATTCTCAGCCCAAAAATATATATAAAAAGGGAGCAAATGAAACTCACCTTAAATAGCAGTTGAAGTATTCCACGCAAGAAAGGAAAGTAAAGCAAGTAAGTGACCGAGATATCAACTAGAAGTAGTTCTTTAAGAGAGAAATGAGAGATTAAGGTGTAAGTTTGAAATGAGAAATGTATGTGGTATTTATAGTTGAAAATGTTAGGTAAAAAAAAATTAAAATAAAATAAGTAAATCTTAAAAGTTAAAATAAGAAAAATTATTTTGTATTTTTATTAAAAGTAAATCTTAAAAGTTAAAATAAGAAAAAGTAGTTTGTATTTTTATTAAAAGTAAAATCTTAAAAGTTAAAATAAGAAAAAGTAGTTTGTATTTTTATTAAAAGTAAATTTTAAAAGTTAAAATAAGAAAAAGTAGTTTGTATTTTTATTAAAAGTAAAATCTTAAAAGTTAAAATAAGAAAAAGTAGTTTGTATTTTTATTAAAAGTAAAATCTTAAAAGTTAAAATAAGAAAAAGTATTTTGTATTTTTATTAAAAGTAAATCTTAAAAGTTAAAATAAGAAAAAGTAGTTTGTATTTTTATTAAAAGTAAAATCATAAAAGTTAAAATAAGAAAAAGTAGTTTGTATTTTTATTAAAAGTAAAATCTTAAAAGTTAAAATAAGAAAAAGTATTTTGTATTTTTATTAAAAGTAAATCTTAAAAGTTAAAATAAGAAAAAGTAGTTTGTATTTTTATTAAAAGTAAAATCTTAAAAGTTAAAATAAAAAAAGTATTTTGTATTTTTATTAAAAGTAAATCTTAAAAGTTAAAATAAGAAAAAGTAGTTTGTATTTTATTAAAAGTAAATCTTAAAAGTTAAAATAATAAAAAGTAGTTTGTATTTTTATTAAAAGTAAATCTTAAAAGTTAAAATAAGAAAAAGTAGTTTGTATTTATATTAAAAGTAAATCTTAAAATAAAAGTAGTTTGTATTTTTATTAAAAGTAAATCTTAAAAGAAAAAGTAGTTTGTATTTTTGTATTTATTTATTAAAAGTAGATATAATTTTGATTTTTTTTTTGTATAAAATTCTAAAAAAAAAATTTATTTAATATATTTCTAAGAACATTTAACATTTTATTTCTATATTTGTTTAATTATTAAATACGAATTTTATATAAAAATTATTATTATATTTAGTTTTTATAAAAATTAAAATTTATGATTATTAATTTATAGTTTTTATTAGTTTTATAAATGTTATAATATTATGTATTATTTAGTTAATTATATATTCTATTAACTAAATAACAAAAGTAATATAAATATTATATATATATATATATATATATATATATATATATATTCATTGATGTAATTATCTTATATTATATATCATAATCTTATTTATAATTATATTATTTATTTTAAGCGTACGTTTATTCGGTCAACGTTAAATTTATTCGTATATAACAACTCTAGGTATTTTAGTAAAATCGGAAGTCGAAAAGTGAGGGTTGTTATATGCATGTTTGTACTTTTGATATTGCCTTTAGTTAGGTTATGTTGAATCCTGAATTAGTTATATATGCGACTGAGATAAGGTATAAGATATGCATGTCGTTGGAAAGCTAGCGAAAAATTAAGAACTTTTCATTTAGATATCGAATGATTTCGATGAACGGATTTGAAGTTATAGTCCATCGAATTTTTGTATTATTATTAAAAATGATTATTATTATCGTCGTTATTATCGTCGTTCTAGTTTTTTCTTATTATTATTATTATTATCTTTATTAATAAAAGGATTTATCATTAAAAATTGTTATTTTTTTTATTATTACTATCGTTATTATCGTTAAAGTTATAATTAGTATTATTATTATTATCCAATTATTATTATTATTATTATTATTATTATTATTATTATTATTATTATTATTATTATTATTATTATTATTATTATTATTGGTATTATTATTATTATTATCATTATTAATATATATATCATTATTTAAAAATGGTTATTGTTATTGTTATTATTATTATTACTATATTATCATTAAGATAATTATTAGTATTATCTTTAATAATGTTATAGTAACTATCATTATTAATATTAGTGTAATTAAAACAAATATTTGTAACACCTAATTATTTTGATTACTATTATTATCATTATTACGAACACGATATAAAAGACGATTAAAAGCTATTAAACGAAACGATTAGGAAATAATGGGTAAGAGTATCATGATGAAATTAAAATATTATAAAATATTGATTTAGATAAAATTATTGTTCTTATTATTTTTATCATTACTATTATTATTAAAATTATCGTTAGTATTAAAACTATCATTTTAACAAAAATTATCATTTTAATAGAAATGTCATTGTTACTATAAAATATCATTATTATTATTATTATTCTAAATAGAATTATTATTTTAAAAATAATATTAAAAATTATCGTAAATATTAAAGTTATCATAATTAGAATTATCGTTTTATCATAATGTCATCTTAGTAATTATAAATATTGATATTTTTATAATAATAATTATTATTACAAAATAATACAACTTTTACTTACTATCATTATAGATATTATTTTATCAAATAAATATTTGATACAAACATATTTTACTACGTGTAATAACTTACTTTAATAATACGTATCATATTATCTTTATAATATTAAATGAACCCTATAAATTTTATTACTTAATATATATAAAAGTATATTTTATTATATAAATATAATATAAAATTTTATTTATTAATAAATAAATTATATTATTTACTCTAATAAATCTTTTAAAAATATTTAAAAATATAAAACGACGATATTTAAACTATATATTAATCATGTATAAATTTTTGGAAATTATTTTGAGTCAAATTTACTTTTGTTGACTTTTGCATATTAGTCTCGAGCATTAGGATTGTGGTACACTATGACTTGACCTAATTTGTTAGACAAATATTGACCAACACATAAATATATATAATTAATTTAGGTTCGTGAATCCGAGGCCAACTTTGCACTTGTTCAATGACGTTATATGTATTTTTACTACGAAATACAGTATGGTGAGTTTCATTTGCCTTTTTACCCTTTATATTTTTGGGCTGAGAATACATGCGCAATTTTTATAAATGTTTTTTCGAAATAGACACAAGTAATCGAAACTACATTATATGGTTGAATTATCGAAATCGAATATGCCCCTTTCTATTAAGTCCGGTAATCTAAGAATTAGGGAACAGACACCCTAATTGACGCGAATCCTAAAGATAGATCTATTGGGCCTAACAAACCCCATCCAAAGTACCGGATGCTTTAGTACTTCGAAATTATATCATGTCCGAAGGAGGATCCCGGAATGATAGGGGATATTCTTATATGTATCTAGTTAATGTCGGTTACCAGGTGTTCACCATATGAATGATTATTTTTTTGTCTCTATGCATGGGACGTATATTTATGAGAACTGGAAATGAAATTCTTGTGGTCTATTAAAATGATGGAAATAAATGATTATGATAAACTAATGAACTCACCAACCTTTTGGTTGACACTTTAAAGCATGTTTATTCTCAGGTGTTAAAGAAATCTTCCGCTGTGCATTTGCTCATTTTAAAGATATTACTTGGAGTCTTTCATAGCATATTTCGAAGAACGTTGCATTCGAGTCATTGAGTTCATCAAAGATTATTATTAAATCAATTTATAGTTGGATAGTGGATATTATGAAATGGTATGCATGCCTGTCAATTTTTGATGTAAAGAAAGATTGTCTTTTAAAAACGAATGCAATGTTTGTAAAATATATCATATATATATAGGTCAAATACCTCGCAATGTAATCAACTATTTTGAATCATTTATAATGTATATGAACGGGTCCTTTCACCGATCAACTACAGTGATTTCTTCAGAAGATGAGGATGGGTTCGTGAAATACTCACCCTATGGAGAAACGAAGAAGGTACTCCTTATCATGAGCCAAACTTACCACCAAACGTCGGAGTACTTTATCCGCTTACTGGCGAACTTGTTCGTAATACCGTTTACACTCTTTTCGCAAGGATTTTCCGCCTCGAAGGTCGACTCGATATAGCCCAAGACAGTATCCATCCTCTACTCCCAAATTCTAATCAGATAGGATTACTAGAAGAAATTAGAAGACTTTGAACTAAATATCAAGAATTGACAAACCTTACGGAGGAATGGGTAGAACAAATCCATAGAATCGAGCGTAAAGTAGAAACCCTGAAGAAAACGGTGCACGATTTGGAAGCTAGGCTCACACCTACTACCCAAGTACCAAAAGCAACACCAACAACACCACTAGTACCATCAGTAACACCAACATTACCAACACCACAAGAATTGTAAGCACCATCAGCATCACCACCAACAGCATCAGCTTCATCAACAACAACATCCGCATCCCACGCCTCAACATCACACTCAGTACCTCAAACATCAACATTATACGCCCATAGATACCAAGGAATATTAGTAATAATGAGTTAAGATGTATTGACTCATTCTTCGCGAAGAATTATATATGTATACCTTATATATATATATATATATATATATATATATATATATATATATATATATATATATATATGATTTGGAACAATAATAAATCTTGTCGTACTAAGCAATTACGTGTGAATCTCAACTAGTATGTACTACTTGGTTAATTCATATCACTAATATGATATGATGTACACCCTTCATTAATGACTTAACAATTGTTAATCACTGCTTCAACACAATAAACTCCATTTCATAATAAATCAAGTGTAACGATGAATGTATTGATTCATAACTTCATTACCAAAATATTTCGCGACAATTATGAAATCTCTAAAGGTTTTGGAGATTATTCATTCTCATTTCAACCGTAAATCAAATGAGTTTAATATTATATTAAATCCATGATTACATCTGAAGAAAATATATATGTATGTATATTTTTATAAAGACTGTAATTAAAACTCTTTTGTACAAACTGTTAATTGTGAAAATATTTTAACGGGTAGGTAATACCCTAGAAATATTTATATCTCACATTAATATATTACATTGTACATTTTTCAATTCTGATTCTCATGAATTGTATTCATTCATATTCTATGATGAATTATCATATCAAACCACTAAAATTATCATTCATTACTTTTAAAATCAATAATGCCTATTCATTAACCATTAGACCCGTTGACGATTAAAATCAGTGTTTAATCATCTAAAAATAAAATTTCTTGAAACCATTGATAACCGAAGATTCAAATATGAGTGCATTAAATGCAGAGGAAAGAGCAAAATTGTAGAAGGTCTTAAGGGCCAAAAGTTTGATGATAAAGAATGGTATAAGCTCAGATTTGGAACTGGAAAACGGATTGAGCAAACTATGAAGGAGGCTGTGGACAAATCACAAAGATTAAATCTGGCTTCAAAGAATCCAAACGATTCAGTATCTGCTGAAGTCATCAACGAATACCTTGCCCCTGACTCTAAACCTTTACGAACAAATCTTCTTTATCATCCTTCGATCTTAGAAATTCTAAGATATCACCGTATCTTTCGTTATAAATATCCTCTATATTTCTGAAAATATCTTTATAACGATTCTTGTCCGCAATTAATTATCTCTTTGCGATAACTTTATCACATCATAAAAGAAACTGTTTTAGTTTCTATATTCAAGTTTAAATTATAAATGTTTTGAAGAAGTGTTGGGAATTGAAGCATGAGTTAGTATAATATAATGACGTCAAGCCAACGTGATTATATTACAGTAAGCCATGCTAAATTTTTAATGGAAGATGATGATTCATAGACTTTATAATCATCATTTGCCATGTTATATGACTCTTACATTCTATTTAAACTCTAAACATATCAAGAAAATATTTTTCTTGATGATTCGGTCTTTTTCGGATATTCTGGTAATTTGACAAATCAAATCGTGCTATTACCTTTCCTTTTGCTTTGTATATTATGAACATTTGAAACTTCATACCTACAAATTCTGGACCATTACTCGCTTTACTTAGAGTCGAGAGGAGAATAAAAAGGCAAAGAGCTCCGACATATAAGGGAAAATATAAAGCCCGATAATAACACCGAAATTACAAACCGTGTATATGAATGCGTATAGCAATATAAAGACACGGGAGAACTAAAAACACAATAAATCCTAGAGCATAATAGAAGTAAACAGACTCCTCTGGTGGGAGTTGGAAAAGAAGGAAGATTGTGGCGATAACCAATATAAGGTCAAGAACAATAACTGGATTGAGCATATTAACAAATCTTTTAGAAGTATGGATTGAGGAAGAAGGTATAGAAGTGGTGAAGATAATGAAACAGAAGAAGCTAATTTATAGCGAAATTCCAGACACAATAATCGAGGCAATTCACCGCATTTAATTAAAGAAAATCTTAATTTCCTTAATTACCGAAGAATCAAATCTTATAAAGATTATGAAGATTTCTTTAAAACCCTTAAATTTCGGAAATCAACTTTAGCTATGTCAAAAGTTAAGACGAACATTTAATTTCCTCATTTCAATCTTTTACGATATCTTCGTTTATACTCTTTCTATAATCGAATTACTTTATCCATATTATTAAATGTCGATAAAACTCTAATTTTCAACTCATATTCATCATTCTTGTTGTAAAGAATGACGATCTCTATCAAATTTCATGACTATGATTTTCATGAACTCTTCTCTGTTTTATCTACCCTAATATTGTGGCATAAACGCTCAAGGTTTAAATAAGCTCACTATTATTCATCACACATTTCATGTATATTGAAATGCTTGTATAACGCCATCATCTCTTTCTGAGGAAAACCTAAACAATGACACTCTTGTTAAATCCTTTAGATAACCTTCGCATTAATAATAAAATGCACTTCGTAGAATTTATGGATCGTAAGATTTAAACGCTAGAAACAAAACAATATCCTATTAGTTGGAATTCACGAAAGGCCCCGAGCATACCTAGGAACGTGAAGACCAAATAAAACGAAAATATCCTCACCTGTTTACAAACAACGCCGACTGTTGGCAACAACTAAATTTCGGGACGAAATTTCTATTAACAGGGGGATACTGTGACAACCCGTAAATTTCCGACAAAATTTAAATAAAAATCTTTATATGATTTCATACTAATTTCGACGATTCACGAACAATTATTTGTAAATAATTACGCATTAATTTGATATATTAATATTATTATTATTAATATCCTTTTTAAACAAGATATCAATAATTAATATCTTTATTATTAGTATTATTATTATGAATAAAAAAAATATTAACAAATATTCTAGGAAAAGTAGTAAATCAATTTGTTTATTTAAAAAAAATATATAAAAAAATCCTTAAAATAAATGATTTTTTTAATAAAATAAATAAATAAATTACTTTTTAATTAAAAATTATAATGGAAAACTACTTTTATTATTTTATTTTGTGCATTATCTCATGACCTAACATTTAATACTTTTGAATTTTAAAATCCCATTAAAAATTAAAATATTTCTTTTTCTTTTAATTATTTTATTCTTTTTACCTAATTTTTTCAAGTATAAATACCCCTCATTTCTCATTCAAACTCACACCAAAATTTCTCTCATTCTCTCTTTGAAGAATTATTACTAGTAAGTATTCTTTTCTTACTTTTTACTTTTTACTATTTACTTCGGTTTATTATTTTTTTACCGAAACATGTAAATAATGTTATAAATTATATGCAATTAAAATTAAAATAAATAACATGTTATAATTAGTAATATATGTTACTAAAAATTATAAAAGTATTTTTATGAATTAATATATAGGAGTTATAACTAAAATCGAATTAATGAATATATATGTATATACGCACCTAACGTGAAGGTTATAATTAAAGATAGCGTACAAAGACTACAAACATCACCGCTACTTGTGGCCTAGGGTGATCCTTGTTACCATTATGGGACGCTTGTGGATCTCGAATGCCAAGACTTAGATTCTGGTCAAGAGATCCTGGGCCGCTCGGTAACAATAGATCATTCGAGTGACTTGCATGTTAGCGACGAAGTTTGGGCGAGATTGTACAACATCTTTGTTAAGAATTATAACCCGAACATTCTTAAACTAGAAGCTTACTATAAGTGGAACTTTTTCATAAATAGTAGGTTTCCAAAAATAGAAACTTTTGAGAAATAGGAACTTTTCTCGAAAACCGTCACTGTCAATATAGTTGCTATATTAATAAACATACTTTATGTCAAGTTAGACATTAACTAATCAAACGTTATACCTCAAGGTTGAGATCCAGATCACTTACTTGCTTTAGTTTCCTTCTTGCGTGGAATACTTCAACTGCTATTTAATGTGAGTTCATCTGCTCCCTTTTTATATATTTTTGGGCTGAGAATACATGCGCAACTTTTATAACTGTTTTACACGTATCAACTATTAAACTGTGATATGTTGGGCTATGACCAGCAAGTCCCCAACCGACAAGTATAAACGATAACTTGTTACGGGGCAAACTTGAAAGTCTAGTCTAAATACAAGTACCAACTATTAAACTATGATATGTTGGGCTATGACCAGCAAGTCCCCAACTGACAAGTATAAACGATAATTGTTACGGGGCAAACTTGAAAGTCTAGTCTAAATATCAGTACCAACTGTTAAAACTATGCTATACCCGGCTATGTCCGACTAAGTCCCTACAGTGATATTTTTAATTGCTGCGGCATTCTTAATTATTGGGGATAGGCCTATCGGGAGTAATGTTCCTGATACATTTGACTAAGTCTTTGTATTACTTGATAATGAAATTAAACGACAAGGACAAAACAACTTGTCACGGGGCAAACAACGTTTAGTCTAAATATCACGCACTGGCATAACTTTTTGATCCTGCGGGAGATCAACTTTACAAACTAAATCTTGTGGTCTAACATTATTACTGTAATCATTATTTATGACAAACCTATGAACTCACTCAACCTCGTGTTGACTTTTTTTAAGCATATTTATTCTCAGCTACTTAAATATTACTTCTGCTGTATATCTGCTGCTTTGATGATGATTGCTTGCCATGCTTGGAGTCTTCATGCATTACTTATCAATTCATTTAAAAACATTTAATGTAATCTATTTATCTTCCGCTGCAAAACTCAATAAATCGTCTCATATAGAGTCGTTCTCGTTTATACAACTGTAATTTGATATAATTAGTCACAAATACCCCAGGCCCTATTTGGGGGTGTGACAATTTTGGTTGGAAGAAGTTCAATTTCTCGGTCACATAGTGAACAAAGAAGGTGTAGTGACCCGAACTTTTCCATGTTTATATATATTAATTGAGATTGATGTTTACATGATTAAATGTTTCCAACATGTTAAGCAATCAAACTTGTTAAGACTTGATTAATTGAAATAGGTTTCATATAGACAATTGACCACCCAAGTTGACCGGTGATTCACGAACGTTAAAACTTGTAAAAAACTATATGATGACATATATATGGTTATATATATAGTTAACATGATATTATGATAAGTAAACATATCATTAATTATATTAACAATGAACTACATATGTAAAAACAAGACTACTAACTTAATGATTTTGAAACGAGACATATATGTAACGTTTATCGTTGTAACGACATTTAATGTATATATATCATATTAAGAGATATTCGTACATCATAATATCATGATAATATAATACTTTAAAATATCTTTTGATATTATAAACATTGGGTTAACAACATTTAACAAGATCGTTAACCTAAAGGTTTCAAAACAACACTTACATGTAACGACTAACGATGACTTAACGACTCAGTTAAAATGTATATACATGTAGTGTTTTAATATGTATTTATACACTTTTGAAAGACTTCAATACACTTATCAAAATACTTCTACTTAACAAAAATGCTTACAATTACATTCTCGTTCAGTTTCATCAACAATTCTACTCGTATGCACCCGTATTCGTACTCGTACAATACACAGCTTTTAGATGTATGTACTATTGGTATATACACTCCAATGATCAGCTCTTAGCAGCCCATGTGAGTCACCTAACACATGTGGGAACCATCATTTGGCAACTAGCATGAAATATCTCATAAGATTACAAAAATATGAGTAATCATTCATGACTTATTTACATGAAAACAAAATTACATATCCTTTATATCTAATCCATACACCAACGACCAAAAACACCTACAAACACTTTCATTCTTCAATTTTCTTCATCTAATTGATCTCTCTCAAGTTCTATCTTCAAGTTCTAAGTGTTCTTCATAAATTCCAAAAGTTCTAGTTTCATAAAATCAAGAATACTTTCAAGTTTGCTAGCTCACTTCCAATCTTGTAAGGTGATAATCCAACCTCAAGAAATCTTTGTTTCTTACAGTAGGTTATCATTCTAATACAAGGTAATAATCATATTCAAACTTTGGTTCAATTTCTATAACTATAACAATCTTATTTCAAGTGATGATCTTACTTGAACTTGTTTTCGTGTCATGATTTTGCTTCAAGAACTTTGAGCCATCCAAGGATCCATTGAAGCTAGATCCATTTTTCTCTTTTCCAGTAGGTTCATCCAAGGAACTTAAGGTAGTAATGATGTTCATAACATCATTCGATTCATACATATAAAGCTATCTTATTCGAAGGTTTAAACTTGTAATCACTAGAACATAGTTTAGTTAATTCTAAACTTGTTCGCAAACAAAAGTTAATCCTTCTAACTTGACTTTTAAAATCAACTAAACACATGTTCTATATCTATATGATATGCTAACTTAATGACTTAAAACCTGGAAACACGAAAAACACCGTAAAACCGGATTTACGCCGTCGTAGTAACACCGCGGGCTGTTTTGGGTTAGTTAATTAAAAACTATGATAAACTTTGATTTAAAAGTTGTTATTCTGAGAAAATGATTTTTATTATGAACATGAAACTATATCCAAAAATTATGGTTAAACTCAAAGTGGAAGTATGTTTTCTAAAATGGTCATCTAGACGTCGTTCTTTCGACTGAAATGACTACCTTTACAAAAACGACTTGTAACTTATTTTTCCGACTATAAACCTATACTTTTTCTGTTTAGATTCATAAAATAGAGTTCAATATGAAACCATAGCAATTTGATTCACTCAAAACGGATTTAAAATGAAGAAGTTATGGGTAAAACAAGATTGGATAATTTTTCTCATTTTAGCTACGTGAAAATTGGTAACAAATCTATTCCAACCATAACTTAATCAACTTGTATTGTATATTATGTAATCTTGAGATACCATAGACACGTATACAATGTTTCGACCTATCATGTCGACACATCTATATATATTTCGGAACAACCATAGACACTCTATATGTGAATGTTGGAGTTAGCTATACAGGGTTGAGGTTGATTCCAAAATATATATAGTTTGAGTTGTGATCAATACTGAGATACGTATACACTGGGTCGTGGATTGATTCAAGATAATATTTATCGATTTATTTCTGTACATCTAACTGTGGACAACTAGTTATAGGTTACTAACGAGGACAGCTGACTTAATAAACTTAAAACATCAAAATATATTAAAAGTGTTGTAAATATATTTTGAACATACTTTAATATATATGTATATATTGTTATAGGTTTGTGAATCAACAGTGGCCAAGTCTTACTTCCCGACGAAGTAAAAATCTGTGAAAGTGAGTTATAGTCCCACTTTTAAAATCTAATATTTTTGGGATGAGAATACATGCAGGTTTTATAAATGATTTACAAAATAGACACAAGTACGTGAAACTACATTCTATGGTTGAATTATCGAAATCGAATATGCCCCTTTTTATTAAGTCTGGTAATCTAAGAATTAGGGAACAGACACCCTAATTGACGCGAATCCTAAAGATAGATCTATTGGGCCTAACAAACCCCATCCAAAGTACCGGATGCTTTAGTACTTCGAAATTTATATCATATCCGAAGGGTTTCCCGGAATGATGGGGATATTCTTATATATGCATCTTGTTATTGTCGGTTACCAGGTGTTCACCATATGAATGATTTTTATCTCTATGTATGGGATGTGTATTGAAATATGAAATCTTGTGGTCTATTGTTACGATTTGATATATATAGGTTAAACCTATAACTCACCAACATTTTTGTTGACGTTTAAAGCATGTTTATTCTCAGGTGAATATTAAGAGCTTCCGCTGTTGCATACTAAAATAAGGACAAGATTTGGAGTCCATGTTTGTATGATATTGTGTAAAAACTGCATTCAAGAAACTGATTTCGATGTAACATATTTGTATTGTAAACCATTATGTAATGGTCGTGTGTAAACAGGATATTTTAGATTATCATTATTTGATAATCTACGTAAAGCTTTTTAAACCTTTATTTATGAAATAAAGGTTATGGTTTGTTTTAAAAATGAATGCAGTCTTTGAAAAACGTCTCATATAGAGGTCAAAACCTCGCAACGAAATCAATTAATATGGAACGTTTTTAATCAATAAGAACGGGACATTTCAGAAGGTATCCAGGTAGACCCGGCAAAGATCGAAACCTTTGAAAAGAGGGAAACCCCAAAAACTCCGAAGCATATACGTCAATTTTTAGGATTGGCTGGTTACTACAGAAGATTCATCCAAGATTTCTCCAAAATAGCAAAACCCTTGACTGCCTTAACGCATAAAGGGAAGAAATTTGAATGGAAGGATGAACAAGAGGAGGCGTTTCAATTATTGAAGAAAAAACTAACTACGGCACCTATATTGTCATTGCCTAAAGGGAATGATGATTTTGTGATTTATTGTGACGCATCAAAGCAAGGTCTCGGTTGTGTATTAATGCAACGAATGAAGGTGATTGCTTATGCGTCTAGACAATTGAAGATTCACGAGCAAAATTATACGACGCATGATTTGGAATTAGGCGCGGTTGTTGTTGCATTAAAGACTTGGAGGCACTACTTATATGGGGTCAAAAGTATTATATATACCGACCACAAAAGTCTTCAACACATATTTAATCAGAAACAACTGAATATGAGGCAGCGTAGGTGGATTGAATTGTTGAATGATTACGACTTTGAGATTCGTTACCACCCGGGGAAGGCAAATGTGGTAGCCGACGCCTTGCGCAGAAAGGACAGAGAACCCATTCGAGTAAAATCTATGAATATAATGATTCACACTAACCTTACTACTCAAATAAAGGAGGCGCAACAAGGAGTTTTAAAAGAGGGAAATTTAAAGGATGAAATACCCAAAGGATCGAAGAAGCATCTTAATATTCAGGAAGACGGAACCCGGTATAGGGCTGAAAGAATTTGGGTACCAAAATTTGGAGATATGAGAGAAATGGTACTTAGAGAAGCTCATAAAACCAGATACTCAATACAGCCTGGAACGGGGAAGATGTACAAGGATCTCAAGAAACATTTTTGGTGGCCGGGCATGAAAGCCGATGTTGCTAAATACGTAGGAGAATGTTTGACGTGTTCTAAGGTCAAAGCTGAGCATCAGAAACCATCAGGTCTACTTCAACAACCCGAAATCCCGGAATGGAAATGGGAAAACATTACCATGGATTTCATCAATAAATTGCCAAGGACTGCAAGTGGTTTTGATACAATTTGGGTAATAGTTGATCGTCTCACCAAATCAGCACACTTCCTGCCAATAAGAGAAGAAGACAAGATGGAGAAGTTAGCACGACTGTATTTGAAGGAAGTCGTCTCCAGACATGGAATACCAATCTCTATTATCTCTGATAGGGATGGCAGATTTATTTCAAGATTCTGGCAGACATTACAGCAAGCATTAGGAACTCGTCTAGACATGAGTACTGCCTATCATCCACAAACTGATGGGCAGAGCGAAAGGATGATACAAACGCTTGAAGACATGCTACGAGCATGTGTTATTGATTTCGGAAACAGTTGGGATCGACATCTACCGTTAGCAGAATTTTCCTACAACAACAGCTACCATTCAAGCATTAAGATGGCGCCGTTTGAAGCACTTTATGGTAGAAAGTGCAGGTCTCCGATTTGTTGGAGTGAAGTGGGGGATAGACAGATTACGGGTCCGGAGATAATACAAGAAACTACTGAGAAGATCATCCAAATTCAACAAAGATTGAAAACCGCCTAGAGTCGACAAAAGAGCTACGCGGACAGTAAAAGAAAAGATATAGAGTTTGAAATTGGAGAAATGGTCATGCTTAAGGTTTCACCTTGGAAAGGCGTTGTTCGATTTGGAAAACGGGGGAAACTAAATCCAAGGTACATTGGACCATTCAAGATTATAGATCGTGTCGGACCAGTAGCTTACCAACTGGAGCTACCTCAACAACTCGCGGCTGTACATAACACTTTCCACGTCTCAAATTTGAAGAAATGTTTTGCTAAAGAAGATCTCACTATTCCGTTGGACGAAATCCAAATCAATGAAAAACTTCAATTCATTGAAGAACCCGTCGAAATAATAGATCGTGAGGTTAAGAGACTTGAACAAAACAAGATACCGATTGTTAAGGTTCGATGGAATGCTCGTAGAGGACCCGAGTTCACCTGGGAGCGTGAAGATCAAATGAAGAAGAAATACCCACATTTATTTCCAGAAGATACGTCAACACCTCCAACAGCTTAAAATTTCGGGACGAAATTTATTTAACGGGTAGGTACTGTAGTGACCCGAACTTTTCCATGTTTATATATATATTAAATGAAATTGTTATTTACATGATTAAGTGTTTCCAAAATGTTAACCAATCAAACTTGTTAAGACTTGATTAATTGAAATAGGTTTCATATAGACAATTGACCACCCAAGTTGACCGGTGATTCACGAACGTTAAAACTTGTAAAAACTATATGATGACATATATATGGTAATATATATATATATAGTTAACATGATATTATGATAAGTAAACATATCATTAAGTATATTAATAATGAACTACATATGTAAAAACAAGACTACTAACTTAATGATTTTGAAACGAGACATATATGTAACGATTATCGTTGTAACGACATTTAATGTATATATACCATATTAAGAGATATTTGTACATCATAATATCATGATATTATAATAATTTAAAATCTCTTTTGATATTATAAACATTGGGTTAACAACATTTAACAAGATCGTTAACTTAAAGGTTTCAAAACAACACTTACATGTAACGACTAACGATGACTTAACGACTCAGTTAAAATGTATATACATGTAGTGTTTTAATATGTATATATACATTTTTGAAAGACTTCAAGACACTTATTAAAATACTTCTACTTAACAAAAATACTTACAATTACATCCTCGTTCAGTTTCATCAACAATTCTACTCGTATGCACCCGTATTTGTACTCGTACAATACACAGCTTTTAGATGTATGTACTATTGGTATATACACTCCAATGATCAGCTCTTAGCAGCCCATGTGAGTCACCTAACACATGTGGGAACCATCATTTGGCAACTAACATGAAATATCTCATAAAATTACAAAAATATGAGTAATCATTCATGACTTATTTACATGAAAACAAAATTACATATCCTTTATATCTAGTCCATACACCAACGACCAAAAGCACCTACAAACACTTTCATTCTTCAATTTTCTTCATCTAATTGATCTCTCTCAAGTTCTATCTTCAAGTTCTAAGTGTTCTTCATAAATTCCAAAAGTTCTAGTTTCATAAAATCAAGAATACTTCCAAGATTGCAAGTTTACTTCTAAGTTTTCTAAATCCATTCCAAGTAATCATCCAAGATCAAGAAACCTTTGTTACTTACAGTAGGTTATCTTTCTAATATAAGGTAATAATCATATTCAAACTTTAATTCAATTTCTATAACTATAACAATCTTATTTCGAGTGGAAATCTTACTTGAAATTGTTTTCGTGTCATGATTCTGCTTCAAGAACTTTCAAGCCATTCAAGGATCCTTTAAAGCTAGATCTATTTTTCTCATTTCCAGTAGGTTTATCCAAGGAACTTGAGGTAGTAATGATGTTCATAACATCATTCGATTCATACATATAAAGCTATCTTATTCGAAGGTTTAAACTTGTAATCACTAGAACATAGTTTAGTTAATTCTAAACTTGTTCGCAAATAAAAGTTAATCCTTCTAACTTGACTTTTAAAATCAACTAAACACATGTTATATATCTATATGATATGCTAACTTAATGATTTAAAACCTGGAAACACGAAAAACACCGTAAAATCGGATTTACGCCGTCGTAGTAACACCGCGGGCTGTTTTGGGTTAGTTAATTAAAAACTATGATAAAATTTGATTTAAAAGTTGTTATTCTGGGAAAATGATTTTTATTATGAACATGAAACTATATCCAAAAATTATGGTTAAACTCAAAGTGGAAGTATGTTTTCTAAAATGGTCATCTAGACGTCGTTCTTTCGACTGAAATGACTACCTTTACAAAAATGACTTGTAACTTATTTTTCCGACTATAAACCTATACTTTTTTCTATTTATATTCATAAAATAGAGTTTAATATGAAACCATAGCAATTTGATTCACTCAAAACGGATTTAAAATGAAGAAGTTATGGGTAAAACAAGATTGGATAATTTTTCTCATTTTAGCTACGTGAAAATTGGTAACAAATCTATTCCAACCATAACTTAATCAACTTGTATTGTATATTATGTAATCTTGAGATACCATAGACACGTATACAATGTTTCAACCTATCATGTCGACACATCTATATATATTTCGGAACAACCATAGACACTCTATATGTGAATGTTGGAGTTAGCTATACAGGGTTGAGGTTGATTCCAAAATATATATAGTTTGAGTTGTGATCAATACTGAGATACGTATACTCTGGGTCGTGGATTGATTCAAGATAATATTTATCGATTTATTTCTGTACATCTAACGGTGGACAACTAGTTGTAGGTTACTAACGAGGACAGCTGACTTAATAAACTTAAAACATCAAAATATATTAAAAGTGTTGTAAATATATTTTGAACATACTTTGATATATATGTATATATTGTTATAGGTTCGTGAATCGACCAGTGGCCAAGTCTTACTTCCCGACGAAGTAAAAAATCTGTGAAAGTGAGTTATAGTCCCACTTTTAAAATCTAATATTTTTGGGATGAGAATACATGCAGGTTTTATAAATGATTTACAAAATAGACACAAGTACGTGAAACTACATTCTATGGTTGAATTATCGAAATCGAATATGCCCCTTTTTATTAAGTCTGGTAATCTAAGAATTAGGGAACAGACACCCTAATTGACGCGAATCCTAAAGATAGATCTATTGGGCCTAACAAACCCCATCCAAAGTACCAGATGCTTTAGTACTTCAAAATTTATATCATATCCGAAGGGTGTCCCGGAATGATGGGGATATTCTTATATATGCATCTTGTTAATCTCGATTACCAGGTGTTCATCATATGAATGCTTTTTATCTTTATGTATGGGATGTGTATTGAAATATGAAATCTTGTGGTCTATTGTTACGATTTAATATATATAGGTTAAACCTATAACTCACCAACATTTTTGTTAACGTTTAAAGCATGTTTATTCTCAGGTGAATACTAAGAGCTTCCACTGTTGCATACTAAAATAAGGACAAGATTTGGAGTCCATGTTTGTATGATATTGTGTAAAAACTGCATTCAAGAAACTGATTTCGATGTAACATATTTGTATTGTAAACCATTATGTAATGGTCGTGTGTAAATAGGATATTTTAGATTATCATTATTTGATAATCTACGTAAAGCTTTTTAAACCTTTATTTATGAAATAAAGGTTATGGTTTGTTTTAAAAATGAATGCAGTCTTTGAAAAACGTCTCATATAGAGGTCAAAACCTCGCAACGAAATCAATTAATATGGAACGTTTTTAATCAATAAGAACGGGACATTTCAAAAGAAATATAAATCGAACCTTGTATTTGGGTTGTTCTTCTTCGCTGCTATAGTTAAAATCACAGAACCCATTTAATGTTTTTGCAACTTGGGCCTTTTAAACCTTTCTAGTGGACTCCCAAAATCGAACCAAGCTTCAGGGAATTGGGCTGTTATTGGGCTTCAAAAGTAACAATAAGTTGGGCCTAGAGGTTTAAAAATAATGATGGAGTACGTGATACATAATGGTACGGTGTTAATAATAATAAATAAGATTATGATTATAATTATAATTAAGATTATAATTATGATTATAATAAGGATAATGATTCATTAATTAAGGGGAACAGATGAGAATCGAGTTAAATAAATACTATAATCCTATAATTTCATAAAAACAGGAATGGTACCATGGTTAAGGGTGTTGATGGGTGAGCGGGAGGTCGTGGGTTCGAGCCCGGGCATGGGCATCATTTTTTTTAAGGGTCTATTTTATGAGGTAGCCATCTTTATTATACTTATTATTATATTTATTATTACTATTAAAGGTATTAGTATTATTATTAGTAGTATTATTAATATTATTATTAGTATTAACATAAAAATTATCATTTTTCAAATTATTACTATTAACAAAAGTATTTTTATCAAAATTATAATTTTAAGTATTACCATTCATATTATCATTATTAACATTATTATTATTAACATTAGTTATATAGATATTACATTTAACAAATTATTGATTTTTGATATAATAACAATTACAATATATATATATATATATATATATATATATATATATATATATATATATATATATATATATATATATATATATATATATATATATATATATATATATATATATATAACTATATGTATTAATATTGACGATTTTACAAAATAACTATACGTAAAATATAACTAAAGATATAAAGTATATATATATGTACATAACTACAACATTTAAAAATATATATATAAATATTATATAGAAGGAATTATGTGATTATATGTGTTAATATATATATACATGATATAGGTTCGTGAATCCGAGGCCAACCCTGCATTGTTCAGTTGTTCGATATAGTCATATGTATTTTTACTACAAAATACATTAGGTGAGTTTCATTACTCCCTTTTTAAATGCTTTTGCAATATATATTTTTGGGACTGAGAATACATGCGTTTTTATAAATGTTTTACGAAATAGACACAAGTAATCGAAACTACATTATATGTGTTAACACCTATTTCCTTATGAGGTAAGGCTTAGTGTGTCAACAAGATACTAGAAGTAATCTAGCTTTAGGAGGGCGGAGTGTTGCCGATTGATTTTTACCCTTGGGAAATAATCCCTGCAGACCCGGTTCACAAGTGTAGAAACTTGTGCGGTGGCTTAATCAATCTGTCGTCCGTAGAGCGTAAAAGTGCTAGCCGGATGACTTCTAGTGAGAGAAAGTAGAGAGAGAAAGAGAAGTGAAGTCTCAGCTCTCAAAGTTTCCAGAATGTCTGAACTGTCTAAAATGACGACCCAAGGGGTCTATTTATAGTGTTAGATCCACCAGATTGCTCGGGGACACGTGTCAGATGATGATACGTTCTGTTACTTGTGATCCAAAATTTACGCTTAAGGTGGCGTTCTCCGGCCAGGGCTTACGCGCTAGGCGGCCTTCAGGGCTTACGCATGACGGAGCAGCCTGTACAACGGAGAACGCTCGACAGATAACTCTACAAAACTGTTGTTTCCAGCTTTCCTGACGCTACTTTTATGCAATCATTATGCCTTTTATGCGTGTATACGATAGGATACACCATTAAGTCCCCCCAGTTTAATAACTTAAGCATTTGAAAAATGATTAAGTTGTTAAACTTTTAATAACGCATGCCAAACCAGCCTGTTCATTGCCCACTTGCATCGGGGATAACATTTTAGGCATTAAATGCAGACGAATCTTACTGACGCTGTTATGATTTTAGTTTTTTACGACTGAGATCCTCCATTCGCTTCCAGCTGTAAAAAGTGTTATTTCGTACCCTACGTTTAAACTCACCCATACACGTGTCTCAATCATGGCCATAAAAATTGCACCGATGAACCCCTATAAAAACCGTCATAACCCTTTTACCATCACTTTTTTACTTTTGCCAAGATCTAAAAAGCACATTTCTCCCCAAATCTTCATCGCCTTCTTCAATCTTCACCTTTTTAAGGTTTACCGTTTTCCAAGGTCAGTACACTCCATCTAACTGCTATTTTCTTCTTGTTGTTATCTTTTATTGTATTATCATGGCTTCTACTCTAAGTACTGGCCAAGAACATGCAAAGCCTTCTTCGTCAAATACCGCTGACATTCCAGAAGTTAGCACGATGGCTTCGTCATTGACAAGTGAATATTTAGATGGCTTAAAGATTGCCTTCCGCCATCTCAATCAATACAACCCTGTTCTTCCCACCAACAGACAAACTGCTGACAACCCTCCTGAGGGGAAAATTACTTTATACGCTTTATAAATTACCCACGGCAACCTTCGTGTTCCCCTTACTAACTTTCTTCTTCGCCTTCTTAGATATTATAAGGCATGTCTTAGTCAGATGCATCCCCATGGCCTTCAAAAAATCATCCTTTTTGAAATGTACTGCAATGCTATTAATATAAAGCCTCGTATTAAAGTTTTTATCTCTTTGTTTAGAATTCGCACAATTAGTGACTGCTGGCTTACTATTGATAGTAAGAAAAACAATCATTTTGTTGGTACGAATAGAGTTTCAAATTTGAAGGACTGAAAAAGTCCATTTTTCTTTGTTGATGAGACTGTTATTCCGGAGTACTCCGTTGTCCGGGAATGGGGTGCTATTGATGCTGGTGTGGGAAAGGATGTTAAGATTTCTCCCGCAGAGCAGCAGATAGTAAATAGCTTGAAAGAGCTCCGCCTTCTGTGACGACCCGGAAATTTCCGACCAAATTAAAACTTAATCTTTATATATTCCAACACAATAAGCAAAGCCTGTAATGTTGAGTCTCGAAATGTTTGAACTATTTATATAGATTCATTTAACCTGTGACTATTTTCGACGATTCACGAACAATTGTGTGTAAATAAATATGTAAATATATATACATGTATAAATATAAGAGTGCATATTAAGTTGTATTAATAAAATACAAAATAATCATTTGAATTGAAAATGTAAAATAATGTACAAGATAATTAAGATTAAAATTTATTTATGATTTAAACGAATTCTTATTTTTATTTATTATCATTTTTATGATATTATTTAGTTATTTTATTAGAATTATTATTAATATTATTAGGGTATTTACTATTAATATTTATTAAAAATAAAAATAGGGAATCCCATTATGTTAGAAGTAACTATCAATTTTTTTTCTTTTTCTTCACATGAAAATAATTTACGTACTTCATGTCTCCAGTTTGTTACAAGTCTACATCACAAATCAATTGGAAATCAATTTAACTGTTAAATCATGTACCTAATCACTCTATATAAGTTACAAACTGCAATTTGAGTTGAAAACAAAGAAAACCCAGAAAATAAGCTCGACACTCGGTACATTCATCTTTTTCACCATATTTTGATTTAGAACAAATTTTCAAAATGTAATAATGCAGTCATGTTAGGAATCGTCTATCTAAACTATCTGTAAGTTTTCAATCCTCAATTCTTTCTATTAATTTCTAATTTGAGAGTTAAAGTTTTGGTTTTCAAAGTCAACTAAGTGTTCTTGAATCAAATTCGAGTTTGTTTTGATATCTCCAGTTAATTCGATGATCCATAAAGATTATAGGAATGATTTACAACACAATTCATGTTGTAATCATAACCTATAACACTCTTAATTTAAAAATCAATTTTTGAGTTCTTGAGTTCTTCACAGTGATATACACTAACGTGAATTCGAAACAAATTTCAAAAACTAAAAATGTAGAGTTGTTAGGAATCATTTACTTAAACTTCCTGCAAAATCTCAAGTTCCAATTCTTGATAACGAATTCGAATTTGCGAGTCAAAGTTAAATTGTCAAAAGTCAACTGTTTTGTTCTTGGAGAAATTAGAGCTTGTTTTGATGTTTTAAGTTCAATTGACGATTTCAATAGTTTTTAGGAATGATTTGAAACATGTTTCATGTTGTAAAGATTGTCCAAAACGAACTCAAAATTGAAAACAAAATTTTTTTTTCTTGCCTACTAGCAAGCAGTAGGATTTTTTTGTTTTTTTTTCTCATTTTTTTTATATCATGAACACATTTTTATTTTTTGTTTCATGTTTGTTTAGAAGTCCTAAAACCATTTTGATGATTGACTATTAAGAATGAAGTTGTTTGATTGTTTAGATTTTGGTGAAAAAGATGAAGTGGGTTGAAACATGTAATAGATAAGTATTTGGGTTTGTATTATAAATCAGAAAAACTGAAATGGAGGAATGGTTAAGGGTGTTGATGAGTGAACGAGAGGTCTCGGGTTCGAGCCCGGCTTGGTGCAATTTTTTTAAAACTGACTCCTAAGGTAGTTTTATACTTTTAAAAATTATTATTATTATTAATATTAATATTATTATCCTTAGGTATTTCTACAATTATTAATTTTACAAAACAAAAGATATATATGTAAATATATTATTACATAAAATATACTAATATTACATAAAATTATGTTTCAACTAATATTATTGATATAACATTAATTAAATATCAAATAAGTATCATAATATATTATAAGAATAATTAATACATAACAAATATATTAACTTAATTGATTTATACAATAATGTGTTAATACTTGATATAGGTTCGTGAATCCGAGGCCAACCCTACATTGTTCAATGTCGTCATATGTATTTATACTACAAAATACAGTATTGTGAGTTTCATTTACCTTTTTACCCTTTATATTTTTGGGCTGAGAATACATGCGCAACTTTTATAACTGTTTTACGAAATAGACACAAGTAATCGAAATTACGTTCTATGGTTGAATGATCGAAACTGAATATGCCCCTTTTTATTAAGTCTGGTAATCTAAGAATTAGGGAACATACACCCTAATTGACGCGAACTCTAAAGATAGATCTATCAGGCCCAACAAGCCCCATCCAAAGTACCGGATGCTTTAGTACTTCGAAATTTATATCATGTCCGAAGGAGGATCCCGGAATGATGGGGATATTCTTATATGCATATTGTGAATGTCGGTTACCAGGTGTTCAATCCATATGAATGATATTTTTGTCTCTATGCATGGGACGTATGATTATGAGAAATGGAAGTATAAAATCTTGTGGTCTATTAAAATTATGAAATGATTCTTTATGATAAACTAATGAACTCACCAACCTTTTGGTTGAAACTTTAAAGCATGTTTATTCTCAGGTACGAAAGAAATCTTCCGCTGTGCATTTGCTCATATTAGAGATATTACTTGGAGTCATTCATGACATATTTCAAAAGATGTTGAATTCGAGTCGTTGAGTTCATCAAGATTATTATTAAGTCAATTATATTTGGATATATTATGAAATGCTTTACATGCCTGTCAACTGTCGATGTAACGAAAGTTTGTCTTTTAAAAACGAATGCAATGTTTGTAAAACTTATCATATAGAGGTCAATTACCTCGCGATGTAATCAACTGTTGTGAATCGTTTGTAATCGATATAGACTTCGTCCGGATGGATTAGGACGGGTCTCTACAGTTGGTATCAGAGCGGTGGTCTTAGCGAACCAGGTCTTGCATTAGCGTGCCTAACTGATAGTCGTTAGGATGCATTAGTGAGTCTGGACTTCGACCGTGTCTGCATGTCAAAAGTTTTGCTTATCATTTTTATCGGAAAACATCTGCTTATCATCCTTAGGAAATTACCTACTCATTATTCTTAGTCTAGACACATTTTACTGCATTGACTGCATGAATAGTGTATAGACAAAATTCATATCTTAGCGTATCTGACAATTCATATCTTAGTGTATCTGTTACTGTAGACCTTGCCTGATATCTCTCGTAAATTTCTCCTTAATTTAAGGGATCCTGGTACTATATATATCTATGCAAATTATGCATTGAGAATACCATCTAACTATCAATTGATGTCACTAAACTCTTCATACCAAAAATCTTTCCTGAGATCGTTTAAGATGGCCTCTACGAATCGACCAAGTTCCTCTGACTCCGAAGACGGCGTGACAGGAGCACACCAACCAATCAACTACCATGATTA
The DNA here is from genome assembly GCF_046630445.1 of Rutidosis leptorrhynchoides. Taxonomy (NCBI): domain Eukaryota; kingdom Viridiplantae; phylum Streptophyta; class Magnoliopsida; order Asterales; family Asteraceae; genus Rutidosis; species Rutidosis leptorrhynchoides. Next base: position 211,858,261 of record NC_092340.1, read on the forward strand.
CTGGAGAAAATGGGGATGGGTTCGCGACATACTCACCCTATGGAGAAAGGAAGAAGGTACTCCATATCATGAATCAAATCTACCACCTAACCTTGGAGTACTTGACCCACTCACCGACGAACCCGTTCGCAATACCGTTTATACCCTATTTGCAAGAATTTTTCATCTTGAAACTACCATTAATGGAACTAGAGAAGATATCCGACCTCTACCTCACATTGATAAACAACTCGGGTTAGTAGAAGAAGTTACAGAACTCCGAGCTCGAGTATTAACTTTAGAGAGCACGGTATACAATTTTCAATCATCAACAGTATCACCAACACCAGTAACATCACCAGCCTTAGCACCAATGGCACCAGTACCACCAACAACCCAAGTTTCAACAATCCATGCCTCAACATCTCATTCTGTACCTCGAGTATAATTATCGTTCCACAAATCATTCTACATCATTTATCTTCGTTCGACATGACGATTATGTAAACTCTAATGTTTTAGAGATTATGTATCATAGTTCTAATCGTAAATCTGATGAGTTTAATATCACATTGACTCATTAAATCCATAATTACATCTGAAGAAAATATATATGTAAATATATTTTCATAAAGATTGTGATTAAAAATTCTTTCGTACAAACTGTTAATGGTAAAAATATTTTAACGGGTAGGTAATACCCGAGAAATATTTAAGATTTCACATTAATTTTAATAAGTTACATTGTACAGTCTTCGAATCTGATTCAACGGTCGATTACCATCCTACCTACATCTATCGATATACGAATCCGTTCACCACAGAATAACCATTTTCATTCAAATTCAATTTCATATTTGGATTTTTACTTACCAGAATCCAACAAGTGGCATAATGAAGAAATAATGGATACAATAAAAATTGATTAGAAACAGACTAATTAACAATATGGAATTTTGTTAAGAAACCATGCTAACTGTTCCAGCTAACTGTTTCTAGCTAACTGATTACATTCTATTTATCGCATTTTATTTATTGCAATTTAATTATCGCAATTTACATTCTCGCAATTTTATTTATTGTCATCTAATTTCTGTTATTTACTTTACGCACTTTAGTTATCGTTATTTAATTCCTGTTATTTATTTTACGCACTTTAAATATCGGGACACGTATACAAGGTTTTGACATATCATATCGATGCATCTATATATATTATTTGGAATCACCATAGACACTCTATATGTAGTAATGATCGAGTTCTCTATACAGGCTTGAGGTTGATTCTATAATAATATATATACTTTGAGTTGTGATCGAGTCTGAGACATGTACACGGGTCCCGATACGTATTAATGAATTCGGATATTATATATTAAGCTATATATGTATTATCGGACTGTTAATTGTGGACTATCAAATATGGACTGTCGACATTGGATAATTAAGATGAATTAAAATATTGATTATAACATATGAAACTAAACATATCTTCAAGTTTGCCACTTGATCTCATCTTAAACCTCATCTGTATCTTGACGATTACAATCTCCGTTCAAACCTTTCATGATTCTTGAAAACACCTCAATCGATAGGATGAATCAACCGCACTTCATCTACGGAAGGAAAGGTTTATGCATATAGTTATGCACCTGAGAAACTCTCGGCAACTGAGTAAAAGTTTAACACGTAGCCGCATCAGATCCTTTGGCATTTATTAGCAAAAATAACTTTGCGATCCCTTTTCAAAGTAGCAAATTTTGTCACAGCTCCAGCAAGTCAACTTCGACTTTTCATTCGAAGTAGCCTTACTATAATCCTGATATATACAATTACCCTTTTTATAACGGAGAATTCTTTTATATTCCACCATATTACCAGAAGACGTACCAGCAGCCTCGTTGTTTTTTTGGGCTTAAATCTCTCTGACAAATCATTATATTTATTCATTGAAACCCTATCATATACTCATCCGCATCTTGTAACGAGAATTGCCATACCAATTACCGGGAATCAGTAAATTTGTATTTTGAGTCTCGCAACGTTTCCACATCAACAGTTATATGTATCCATCCATATAACATTTATCTCTTAGAACTATGATCTTCCATTCTGAAATTCAGAAAAGCACCCAGTCTGTGAATTAATGCTCTAAATTTTGAAAAGTTGAATGAAGCAACAAAAACTATGGATGATTTTAACAGTCAAAAGTTTGATAAAAAAAAGATACGTCGGAAAAGCTCAAAAGGAAGTTTGGTACTGAAAAACGAATTGAGCAAACCATGAAGGAGACTCTGAGCAAATCACAAGGACTAAACTTGTACATAAAGAACCCTGATGATTCTGTTTCTGATGAAGTCTTTAGTGAATATCTTGCTCCTTATTTATTCTAAATCCTTGCGAAAGGATTTTCTTCATCAACATTCGATCTCAGAAATTCTGAAAATATCATCATAAATATCTTTGATATTTCCGAGAATATTTTCATAACAATTCTTATCTGAAATCATTAATCTCTTCGTGCTATCAGTGTTACATCATATAGAAACTGTTAGTTTCTATATTCTGTAAACTTTCGAGCTTGAAATATGAATGTTATTGAAGTAATGTTGGGAACTGATGCATGAGTTAGTATAATATAATGACACTTGATCAACGTGATTATATTACAGTAAGTCATGCTGAGTTTCTAATGGAACGTGATGATTCACAGATCATAACGTCATCATGTGCCATGTTACACGACTCTTACATTCTACACAATCTCCAAGTATATCAAGAACATATATTCTTAATAGTTCTATCTTTTCAGATATTCTAGTAATTTGAAAAATCAAGATCGTGCCATTACGATTTCCTTCTAGAACATTAACTATGTTCATTTCAAAATCCATATCTACGAATTCCGGACCATTATTCACTTGACTTGAAGTCGGGAAGAGGAGACGAAAGTATGGAACTCTTGAATATAAAGAAAATATAAAGTGTAACGACCCGCACTTTTTCGATCGTTCTATACTTATAAGATTAATATTTACATAAATTAAACCTTACCAACATGATAAGCAATCCAAATTGTCGAGACTTATGTTTTTCGAAAAGAGTTTTACACAACGTTTGACCGTCTAGTTTGACCGATGATATCACGAACTATACAATATATGATAATTATACGTTTGTGTATATATATGTATATATACATATTTAACATGACCTAAGAATGTTTTAATATCTCATTTTGTATTAATAACAATAAGTTATAAGTATATTTTGAAACTACTAACTTAAGTTTTCAAAACGATAACCATACGTAACGTTATTTGACTTAAATACTTATGACCTATAATGTTTATACATATATCGTATAAGTAATGTATTTAATCACTTTTAAAGACTTAAATACATAAAACAATATAAGTATATTTACAAAAGATAGCTATATTTGAATCCTCGTTCCGTTTTCTCAAAGATTTCTATACGTATACCTAGGGTATATGTACCCGTATCATACGCAGCTTCTAGATGTATTTACTATTGGTATATACCAATAAAAATCTGCTCCTTAGCAGCCTTAAATGATTAAGAAACATGTGGAACCAACCATTTGTCAAGTAGCATGAATTATTTAGCAAGAAAACAAAGTTAGGTATCTTTTTTTTCCTTTATAACCTAAAAACGTTTTTATGCATGCACACCATTTCTTCACCCCATTTTCTTATACTTACACTTCCATTTCTCTCTCAAAATACTCTTAACTTCATACTTGATCATCTCCAAGCATTTTCCCCATCATTTAGCTTCAAAAACAACACTTAAACCTCATAAGAAAACCTTACAAAAACACTTCAAGAAATCCTTCCAAGAACACCAACTTACTTCCAATCTTTCATCCACTTCCATCACCCTTTTGGTTCTAGGTTCTTACTTCTCTTTTACAACAACCTTGTCCAAGGAACTTGAGGTAGAATCTATGTTCATAACCTTATTCGATTCATATATATATAGCTATCTTATTTTGTGGTATAAAATTTTAACAACAAGAACATAGTTTGAATGTTTTCAAACTTGTTTGCAAACTAAATAGATCCTTCTAACTTAACTTTTAAAATACTCCAAGACCTGTAATATAACTTAAATATATGCTAATTTAACAAGGTATAACTTGGTTTTTCAAAGATTATCTTAAAAACTGTTTTTACGACGTCGGAGTGCCACCCGGGGGCTGTTTTGGGTTGGATAATTAAAAACCATCTTAAACTTTGAATTGGAGGTTTATTTTCTGTAAAAATGATTTTTACTATGAATATGATAACACATAAAAATTTCATGATTTAACTCAAAGTATAAGTATTTTTATAAAAATAATCATTTAAGGTTGTTTACATGATGGAAAATGATTAACTTCATAAGTTTCACTAAAGTTTGACCTATGCCGTGTGATTTTGAATACAAACTAAGGTATTTACAGTTCATAGTCTTAAAGAGGGACTCGATCCAAGGAGATGGCAAGTTGAATCAACGAAAACGGAGTTGTAACGAAGAAACTATGACCGAAACAAAATCGGATATCCAAGACTAGTTTAGCCACGAAAATAATTGGGAAAAATTAAATAAATCACATCTTTTTAAGTTAACATGATATTTTATATATATGTACTTATAATTCAATTTTATATGGTTCAGGATCACCCGTAAACAACACGAGAAGATTAATCATAAGATCCCATGATTGTACGCAACACGTCATTTGACAACACCGGTACTTTATGTACGCAACACGTCATTTGACAACACCGGTACCGTGGGTCAAGATTAATCTCGACCAATACATATACGATGGGGTTTTATTTATTTCGTTGGGGGTTTTATTTATTTCATTGGGGGTATATTAAACATCTAAAAATGAACCATTAAAATTGAATTACTAACAACGAACTGCTAACTACGGACTAAGGAATTATTCAAAGTATTAAAAGTATAACAAGTATATATATGTGACGTTTGTTTAAAAAGAAAAGGTATTGATATATTATATATGGATAGGTTCGTGATATCAACCGGAGACCAAGTCAAATTATATATATATCTTCAAGACGAAAGTGAGTATATAGTCCCACTTTTAAACTCTAAATATTTCGGGATGAGAATACATGTATTTTATGTTTTACGTTATGGACACAAGTAACTGAAAAATATATTCTACGTTGAGTTGTACCACTGGCATACTTCCCTGTAGCTTGGTAACTGTTATTTACAGCGGTATTGTAAACGCGAATCCTGTTGATAGATCTATCGGGCCTGACAACCCCAACCGGACTGGACGACCAGTATTCAACGGTTGCACAGTACTTCGTTTCGTGACTACAATTGGTACGGTGTAGTAAGATTTCATAATAAAGGGAATATGCGACGTGATTAAATGTTAAGTATGGTTACCAAGTGCTCAACCACTTAGAATATTTTTATTAAACTGTTTATATACGAAATCTTGTGGTCTATATATATATATTGCTGCCGGCATTAAACCTATATCTCACCAACTTTATGTTGACCTTTTAAAACATGTCTATTCTCAGGTGATTACTAAAGCTTCCGCTGCATTATGTTGAATTTGAGCAGGATCTTGCGTACGCATATTTGTGTCAAAAATAAAACTGCATACCCAAGGATTTGTGTTGTAAAATATGCTCGAAATCGTGTTGTTATCATTATATGTAAAGTTTGTAAGTCGAAGATTATCGCTAAACGATAATCATCTTTTTATTGTCTAAAGCTTGTAACAAAAATAATGGTTATGGTTTGTAATTTATAATATATGCAGTTTCTCTTTTAAAAATGTCGCATATAGAGGTCAATACCTCGCAATGAAATCATACGTTATCTAACACGTTCTTATGGTTAAGGACGGGTTATGACATGTGGTATCAGAGTAGTGGTCTTAGCGAACCAGGTTTGCATTAGTGTGTCTAACTGATAAGTCGTTAGGATACATTAGTAAGTCTGGACTTTGACCGGGTCTGATTTAAAAACCATTGCTTATCATTGTTGGTTAAAATTTATATGTAAATATTATGTAGTACTAATGGGTTAGTTGTTGTGTGATAGATGTCGGGCTCAAAACTTGTCATCACGTTCAGCGACTCCGAACCAGAATCTTCAGATGGTGTTCCAGTCATTAACCTATCCGATGACGAAAATAATATCTTTGGGGAAGACTCACAAATTCCGGATGAACCGACTATAGAGAACCCGGAAAGTGAACCCGAGGAGGAAAGTGAACCCGAGGAGGAAAGTGAACCCGAGGAAGAAATACAGGAAATTACAAAAGACGAGTTCGAACTAGGAAAGAAACGAAAGGCTAATGAATTAGAAAATTCAAATCCCGAGTTTAGTAAGGATGATGTGGCACCAACTCCACTAGACACTACCACCCCTATTCCCGCTATTCCTATTCGTTCTATCCCGGCATCCAGTTCTTCAGTCCCACAGCCAAAATATAGGCAGACAGCCAGGATAAGCGTTAAGCGATTCTTTGAACCTAAACGTCCTAGAAAATAGACCAAACGATGCGCTGCCGTATTAAACCATGGGATCATATAATGTTTTGTATAATATTATTAGTGTGGTTTGCTTAATGTTCGATGTAAGATAAGCATATGTAAAATAGTGAAGTGTGAAATGCAATAATTTTCCATGGTTAAGTATTATTTAGATGGTAGTAATTGATTCTGTACTAAGCTATTAAGTATGGACATTAACGGGTAGGTACTACCCTAGATATAATTATAAAACGCTAATAAGAAGAAAAGGCTTTTATAATAATACCTGGTTCATATTATTAACAAGCTATAATGTACTATAAATACACACTACATCTATAATAATCCATGTGAATAATTATTTTCTTTCATTAGGAAATGGCGCGATTGAATCGAATGACGGAACAAGAAATCGAGGAACTCATCAATCAGCGAGTGAACGACAGAATATTATGGGTCGAGGCTGCAAGAGGTGCTGCAGTTAACCCAAATCCTCGTGTGGGGTGCACTTACAAAACTTTTCAAGCTTGCAAGCCCTCATCATTCAGTGGAACAGAAGGACCAATCGGTTTAACCCGGTGGATAGAAAAGATGGAGACTGTGTTTAAAATCAGTGGTTGTGTTGAAAAGGACATGACCAAGTATGCATCGTGCACTTTACAAGATAGTGCACTCACGTGGTGGAAAAATTATGTGAAGGCTGTAGGAGGAGATGTAGCTTATGATACTCCGTGGGAAGAATTCAAAACAATGTTAATCAACAAATATTGTCCAAGGAACGAGGTTAGGAAGTTGGAAGATGAGTTACGAAGTCTGAAGGTTATTGGTACTGAAATCACCAACTACAATCAGCGATTCATGGAATTAGTTTTGCTATGTCCTGAATTGGTTCCAACCGAAGAACGGAAGATTGAAATGTACAAAGATGGTTTGCCCAAAAAGGTCAAGGCAAATGTTACAGCATCGAAACCTAAGACAATTCATGAAGCTATAACCATGGCAAACGAGCTAATGGATCAGGTCATCATGGATAAGAAAGTATCCAATACTGATGTGAAGGTATCAGGTAACAAAAGAAAGTGGAATGGAAATTATGATCGAGGTAACCAACAACAATCTTTTAAGAAACAAGAAAACACGCAAGGTGCGGGTAGTGGTTTAAGCTTTGGTTATAAAGGACAAAATCCTTTATGCAACCGATGTCACAAACATCACTCTGGTTACTGTAATGTGGTATGCAACAAATGTAATCGAAAGGGTCATCTTGCTGAAGATTGTAGGGCTCTCGTTACAAATACAAATGGTACCAAGACTCTTGCCACCAATGCAAATAGAACTGCTTTGGCTACCATTACTTGTTTTGGGTGTGGAAAACAAGGTCACTATAAGAGCCAGTGCCCGAATCCAGAGAAGAATATCGGACCTGCACGTGGGAGAGCATTTGTTATTAATGCTAGAGAGGCATGTGAAGACCCGGAGCTTGTTACGGGTACGTTTACCATTAATAACTTATCCGCATCTATTATATTTGATACTGGTGCTGATAGAAGTTACGTGTGTAGAGACTTTCACGCTAAATTGAATTGTTCATCATTACCTCTAGATGCTAAGTACATGATTGAGTTAGCTAATGGTAAACTAATTAAAGCCGATAAAATTTGCCGTGATTGTAAAATAAATTTAGCCGGAAAAACATTTAAGATTGATTTGATACCCGTAGAATTAGGAAGTTTTGATGTAATAGTCGGCATGGACTGGATGTCCAAAATAGGAGCGGAAGTTGTGTGCGCCAAGAAGGCAATTCGCATTCCTCGTAAGAATAAAACGCCAGTAATGATTTATGGAGAGAAGGGTAACTCAAAGCTAAAACTCATTAGTTATTTGAAAGCTCAAAAGTGCTTGAAGAAAGGGTGCTATGCTATCTTAGCACATGTTAATAAAGTCAAAAAGAAAGAAAAAGAGAAGTGCATCAATGACGTGCCTGTGGCAAGAGATTTTCCTGAAGTATTTCCGGAAGAGTTGCCGGGATTACCTCCATTTAGATCTGTAGAATTTCAAATAGATCTTGTACCAGGAGCTGCACCGGTTGCCCGTGCTCCATATAGACTTGCACCGTCCGAGTTAAAAGAACTTCAGAGTCAGTTAAAAGAATTACTGGATCGTGGATTCATACGACCAAGTACTTCACCGTGGGGAGCTCCAATTTTATTCGTCAAGAAGAAAGACGGATCTTTCCGAATGTGTATAGATTATCGTGAATTAAATAAGTTAACTATCAAGAATCGGTATCCACTACCGAGAATTGACGACTTATTTGATCAACTCCAAGGATCATGTGTGTACTCGAAAATTGACCTAAGATCGGGCTATCATCAATTACGTGTCAAAGAAGAAGATATACCGAAAACTGCTTTTCGGACACGTTATGGTCATTACGAATTTTTGGTCATGCCGTTTGGGTTGACAAATGCACCAGCTGTATTCATGGACCTCATGAATCGAGTTTGTAGTCCATATTTAGATAAGTTTGTTATCGTTTTCATTGATGATATTCTTATCTATTCCAAGAGTGAGCAAGAGCATGAGCAGCATTTAAGGTTGATATTAGAGTTGTTAAGAAAAGAACAGCTATATGCTAAATTTTCTAAATGTGCTTTCTGGTTGAAAGAAGTGCAATTTCTTGGCCACGTTGTTAGTAGCAAAGGAATTCAGGTTGATCCAGCAAAAATTGAAGCCATTGAAAAATGGGAGACTCCTAAGACACCAACGCAGATACGCCAATTTTTGGGTTTAGCCGGTTATTATAGAAGGTTTATTCAAGATTTTTCCCGAATAGCTAAGCCGTTGACAGCGTTAACGCAAAAAGGGAAGAAATATGAATGGACCTCTGAGCAGGAGAACGCATTTCAAATACTAAAGAAGGAGTTAACTACGGCGCCTATTTTATCGTTACCAGAAGGGAACGATGATTTTGAAATATATTGTGACGCTTCACGACAAGGTTTTGGTTGCGTTCTTATGCAACGGAAGAGAGTTATTGCATACGCATCCCGACAATTGAAGATTCACGAGCGGAATTATACGACGCATGATCTAGAATTGGGAGCAGTTGTGTTTGCATTGAAGATGTGGAGACACTACTTGTATGGGGTTAAATTCACTGTGTTTACTGATCATAAAAGCCTTCAACATATTTTTGATCAGAAACAATTGAACATGAGGCAACGTAGGTGGGTCGAGTTAATAAACGACTATGATTGTGAAATTCGCTATCATCCCGGAAAAGTGAACGTAGTGGCCGATGCTCTAAGCAGAAAGGAATGAGAACCAATCCGAGTTCGAGCAATGAACATAAAAATTCGCATGAATCTCAACTCACAAATCAAAGAGGTTCAACAAGAAGCACTCAATAAAGAAAACATAAGAAATGAAATAATGAAGAAGTATGAGAAGCAACTCGTTATACGGGAAGACGGAATTCGATATTTTTCAAATCGTATTTGGGTACCGAAGTTGGGTGGATTAAGGAAGTCGATATTGAACGAGGCACATAAGACAAGATACTCGATACATCCTGGAGTTGGAAAGATGTATCAAGATCTTAAGACACGTTATTGGTGGCCTAATTTAAAGACAGACGTAGCAACATATGTTGGGGAGTGTTTAACTTGTTCCAAGGTCAAAGCAGAACACCAGAAGCCGTCAGGGTTACTTCAACAACCAGAAATCCCAGAATGGAAATGGGATGGTATTACCATGGATTTCATCACGAAGTTACCAAAGACTGCCTGGGGTTACGACACCATTTGGGTGATTGTTGATCGTCTCACCAAGTCTGCACATTTCTTGCCTATAAAGGAAACGGATAGAATGGAGAAACTATTACGATTATATATAAAGGAAGTTGTTTCAAGGCATGGAATACCTATTTCCATTATATCTGATCGTGATAGTAGATTTACCTCAAAGTTCTGGCAATCACTACAGGAGGCACTAGGAACTCGTCTGGATATGAGTACCGCATATCATCCGCAAACCGACGGGCAGAGTGAAAGAACAATTCAGACTCTTGAAGACATGCTCAGGGCATGTGTGATCGATTTTGGAAACGGATGGGATAAGTATTTACCGTTAGCAGAATTCTCGTATAATAATAGTTATCATGCGAGCATTAAAGCTGCACCATTCGAAGCATTGTATGGAAGGAGGTGTAGATCTCCTATCTGTTGGAATGAAGTAGGAGATCGACATTTAACTGGTCCCGAGATCATACACGAAACGACTGAGAAGATAGTACAAATCAAGGAGAGATTGAAAACAGCCCGTAGTCGCCAAAAGAGCTACGCCGATGTCCGAAGGAAACCATTAGAGTTTCGGATCGGTGACATGGTTATGCTAAAGGTGTCACCTTGGAAAGGTGTGATACGTTTTGGAAAAAGGGGTAAACTGAACCCAAGATATGTAGGCCCGTTCAAGATCATCGAACGCATTGGACCGGTAGCTTATCGACTCGAGTTACCGCAACAACTCGCCGGAGTACATAATACCTTTCACGTCTCGAACCTTAAGAAGTGTCTTGCAAAGGAAGACCTCACCATTCCTCTTGAAGAAATCCATGTCGACGAGAAACTACAATTCGTCGAAGAACCAATCGAAATCATGGACCGTGAAGTTAAACAGCTCAAGCAGAGCAACATACCGATCGTTAAGGTTCGTTGGAATGCTCGAAGAGGTCCCGAGTTTACGTGGGAACGGGAGGATCAGATGAAACAAAAGTATCCACACTTGTTTCTCGATGACGCAAAATAGGTACAATTTTAAAATTTCGGGACGAAATTTATTTAACGGGGAGGTAATGTAATGACCCGCACTTTTTCGATCGTTCTATACTTATAAGATTAATATTTACATAAATTAAACCTTACCAACATGATAAGCAATCCAAATTGTCGAGACTTATGTTTTTCGAAAAGAGTTTTACACAACGTTTGACCGTCTAGTTTGACCGATGATATCACGAACTATACAATATATGATAATTATACGTTTGTGTATATATATGTATATATACATATTTAACATGACCTAAGAATGTTTTAATATCTCATTTTGTATTAATAACAATAAGTTATAAGTATATTTTGAAACTACTAACTTAAGTTTTCAAAACGATAACCATACGTAACGTTATTTGACTTAAATACTTATGACCTATAATGTTTATACATATATCGTATAAGTAATGTATTTAATCACTTTTAAAGACTTAAATACATAAAACAATATAAGTATATTTACAAAAGATAGCTATATTTGAATCCTCGTTCCGTTTTCTCAAAGATTTCTATACGTATACCTAGGGTATATGTACCCGTATCATACGCAGCTTCTAGATGTATTTACTATTGGTATATACCAATAAAAATCTGCTCCTTAGCAGCCTTAAATGATTAAGAAACATGTGGAACCAACCATTTGTCAAGTAGCATGAATTATTTAGCAAGAAAACAAAGTTAGGTATCTTTTTTTTCCTTTATAACCTAAAAACGTTTTTATGCATGCACACCATTTCTTCACCCCATTTTCTCATACTTACACTTCCATTTCTCTCTCAAAATACTCTTAACTTCATACTTGATCATCTCCAAGCATTTTCCCCATCATTTAGCTTCAAAAACAACACTTAAACCTCATAAGAAAACCTTACAAAAACACTTCAAGAAATCCTTCCAAGAACACCAACTTACTTCCAATCTTTCATCCACTTCCATCACCCTTTTGGTTCTAGGTTCTTACTCCTCTTTTACAACAACCTTGTCCAAGGAACTTGAGGTAGAATCTATGTTCATAACCTTATTCGATTCATATATATATAGCTATCTTATTTTGTGGTATAAAATTTTAACAACAAGAACATAGTTTGAATGTTTTCAAACTTGTTTGCAAACTAAATAGATCCTTCTAACTTAACTTTTAAAATACTCCAAGACCTGTAATATAACTTAAATATATGCTAATTTAACAAGGTATAACTTGGTTTTTCAAAGATTATCTTAAAAACTGTTTTTACGACGTCGGAGTGCCACCGGGGGCTGCTTTGGGTTGGATAATTAAAAACCATCTTAAACTTTGAATTGAAGGTTTATTTTCTGGAAAAATGATTTTTACTATGAATATGATAACACATAAAAATTTCATGATTTAACTCAAAGTATAAGTATTTTTAGAAAAATAATCATTTAAGGTTGTTTACATGATGGAAAATGATTAACTTCATAAGTTTCACTAAAGTTTGACCTATGCCGCGTGATTTTAAATACAAACTAAGGTATTTACAGTTCATAGTCTTAAAGAGGGACTCGATCCAAGGAGATGGCAAGTTGAATCAACGAAAACGGAGTTGTAACGAAGAAACTATGACCGAAACAAAATCGGATATCCAAGACTAGTTTAGCCACGAAAATAATTGGGAAAAATTAAATAAATCACATCTTTTTAAGTTAACATGATATTTTATATATATGTACTTATAATTCAATTTTATATGGTTCAGGATCACCCGTAAACAACACGAGAAGATTAATCATAAGATCCCATGATTGTACGCAACACGTCATTTGACAACACCGGTACTTTATGTACGCAACACGTCATTTGACAACACCGGTACCGTGGGTCAAGATTAATCTCGACCAATACATATACGATGGGGTTTTATTTATTTCGTTGGGGGTTTTATTTATTTCATTGCGGGTATATTAAACATCTAAAAATGAACCATTAAAATTGAATTACTAACAACGAACTGCTAACTACGGACTAAGGAATTATTCAAAGTATTAAAAGTATAACAAGTATATATATGTGACGTTTGTTTAAAAAGAAAAGGTATTGATATATTATATATGGATAGGTTCGTGATATCAACCGGAGACCAAGTCAAATTATATATATATCTTCAAGACGAAAGTGAGTATATAGTCCCACTTTTAAACTCTAAATATTTCGGGATGAGAATACATGTATTTTATGTTTTACGTTATGGACACAAGTAACTGAAAAATATATTCTACGTTGAGTTGTACCACTGGCATACTTCCCTGTAGCTTGGTAACTGTTATTTACAGCGGTATTGTAAACGCGAATCCTGTTGATAGATCTATCGGGCCTGACAACCCCAACCGGACTGGACGACCAGTATTCAACGGTTGCACAGTACTTCGTTTCGTGACTACACTTGGTACGGTGTAGTAAGATTTCATAATAAAGGGAATATGCGACGTGATTAAATGTTAAGTATGGTTACCAAGTGCTCAACCACTTAGAATATTTTTATTAAACTGTTTATATACGAAATCTTGTGGTCTATATATATATATTGCTGCCGGCATTAAACCTATATCTCACCAACTTTATGTTGACCTTTTAAAACATGTCTATTCTCAGGTGATTACTAAAGCTTCCGCTGCATTATGTTGAATTTGAGCAGGATCTTGCGTACGCATATTTGTGTCAAAAATAAACTGCATACCCAAGGATTTATGTTGTAAAATATGCTCGAAATCGTGTTGTTATCATTATATGTAAAGTTTGTAAGTCGAAGATTATCGCTAAACGATAATCATCTTTTTATTGTCTAAAGCTTGTAACAAAAATAATGGTTATGGTTTGTAATTTATAATATATGCAGTTTCTCTTTTAAAAATGTCGCATATAGAGGTCAATACCTCGCAATGAAATCATACGTTATCTAACACGTTCTTATGGTTAAGGACGGGTTATGACATAAAGCTCGACAACAACACATAAATTACAAACCGTGCATATCAATACGTATTGCCACGTAAAGGCACGGGAAAATTAAAACCACTATAACCCCAAGATAATAGTAGAAGTAAATATAATCCTCCGGTGGTAGATGAAAGAGAAGAATGACAGATATGAAAGTTAAGAGTATATCAAGGATCAGAACTGGATGGAGCATTTTAATGAATGCTTTAAAAATATGAATCAGGGGAGAAAGAATGGAAGGTGTGAGCTGTGAAAATAAGGAAACGAAGGGAGTGGATTTATAGTAAAATATCCGACAGAGCAATCGAAACAGATTATTGCATTTAATCAAAGAAGATCTGATTTCCTATATCGCCGAAGAACCAAATCTTATTACGAAGATTTTCTTTAAATCCCATGAATTCCGAAAATCAATCATAACTACGTCATCAGTTCCCTCTCTTGCGATAGCTTCGATTATACTCTTCGCGTAATCAAATTTTTTTTTTTTACCTATATTACTCACTGATGATAAAACTCTAATTTCTAGCTCGGATACTTCATGAAAACATACTTATTGTCAGTCATGACCATTCCACTAAAATTTCGGGACGAAATTTCTTTAACGGGTAGGTACTGTGACGACCTGGAAATTTCCGACCAAATTAAAACTTAATCTTTATATGTTCCAACACAATAAGCAAAGCCTGTAATGTTGAGTCTCGAAATGTTTGAACTATTTATATAGATTCATTTAACCTGTGACTATTTTCGACGATTCACGAACAATTGTGTGTAAATAAATATGTAAATATATATACATGTATAAATATAAGAGTGCATATTAAGTTATATTAATGAAATACAAAATAATCATTTGAATTGAAAATGTAAAATAATGTACAAGATAATTAAGATTAAAATTTATTTATGATTTAAACGAATTTTTATTTTTATTTATTATCATTTTTATGATATTATTTAGTTATTTTATTAGAATTATTATTAATATTATTAGGGTATTTACTATTAATATTTATTAAAAATAAAAATAGGGAATCCCATTATGTTAGAAGTAACTACCAATTTTTTTTCTTTTTCTTCACATGAAAATAATTTACGTACTTCATGTCTCCAGTTTGTTACAAGTCTACTTCACAAATCAATTGGAAATCAATTTAACTGTTAAATCATGTACCTAATCACTCTATATAAGTTACAAACTGCAATTTGAGTTAAAAACAAAGAAAACCTATAAAATAAGCTCGACACTCGGTACATTCATCTTTTTCACCATATTTTGATTTAGAACAAATTTTCAAAATGTAATAATGCAGTCATGTTAGGAATCGTCTATTTAAACTATCTGTAAGTTTTCAATCCTCAATTCTTTCTATTAATTTCTAATTTGAGAGTCAAAGTTTTGGTTCTCAAAGTCAACTAAGTGTTCTTGAATCAAATTCGAGTTTGTTTTGATATCTCCAGTTAATTCGATGATCCATAAAGATTATAGGAATGATTTACAACACAATTCATGTTGTAATCATAACCTATAACACTCTTAATTTAAAAATCATTTTTTGAGTTCTTGAGTTCTTCACAGTGATATACACTAACGTGAATTCGAAACAAATTTCAAAAACTAAAAATGTAGAGTTGTTAGGAATCATTTACTTAAACTTTCTGCAAAATCTCAAGTTCCAATTCTTGATAACGAATTCGAATTTGCGAGTCAAAGTTAAATTGTCAAAAGTCAACTGTTTTGATGTTTTAAGTTCAATTGACGATTACAATAGTTTTTAGGAATGATTTGAAACATGTTTCATGTTGTAAAGATTGTCCAAAACGAACTCAAAATTGAAAACAAAATTTTTTTTTTCTTGGCTACTAGCAAGCAGTAGGATTTTTTTGTTTTTTTTCTCATTTTTTTTATATCATGAACACATTTTTATTTTTTGTTTCATGTTTGTTTAGAAGTCCTAAAACCATTTTGATGATTGACTATTAAGAATGAAGTTGTTTGATTGTTTAGATTTTGGTGAAGAAGATGAAGTGGGTTGAAACATGTAATAGATAAGTATTTGGGTTTGTATTATAAATCAGAAAAACTGAAATGAAGGAATGGTTAAGGGTGTTGATGAGTGAACGAGAGGTCTCGGGTTCGAGCCCGGCTTGGTGCAATTTTTTTAAAACTGACTCCAAAGGTAGTTTTATACTTTTAAAAATTATTATTATTATTAATATTATTATTATTATCCTTAGGTATTTCTACAATTATTAATTTTACAAAACAAAAGATATATATGTAAATATATTATTACATAAAATACACTAATATTACATAAAATTATGTTTCAACTAATATTATTGATAAAACATTAATTAAATATCAAATAAGTATCATAATATATTTTAAGAATAATTAATACATAACAAATATATAAACTTAATTGATTTATACTATAATGTGTTAATACTTGATATATGTTCGTGAATCCGAGGCCAACCCTGCATTGTTCAATGTCGTCATATGTATTTTTACTACAAAATACAGTATTGTGAGTTTCATTTACCTTTTTACCCTTTATATTTTTGGGCTGAGAATACATGCGCAACTTTTATAACTGTTTTACGAAATAGACACAAGTAATCGAAATTACGTTCTATGGTTGAATGATCGAAACTGAATATGCCCCTTTTTATTAAGTCTGGTAATCTAAGAATTAGGGAACATACACCCTAATTGACGCGAACTCTAAAGATAGATCTATTGGGCCCAACAAGCCCCATCCAAAGTACCGGATGCTTTAGTACTTCGAAATTTATATCATGTCCGAAGGAGGATCCCGGAATGATGGGGATATTCTTATATGCATATTGTGAATGTCGGTTACCAGGTGTTCAATCCATATGAATGATATTTTTGTCTCTATGCATGGGACGTATGATTATGAGAAATGGAAGTATGAAATCTTGTGGTCTATTAAAATTATGAAATGATTCTTTATGATAAACTAATGAACTCACCAACCTTTTGGTTGACACTTTAAAGCATGTTTATTCTCAGGTACGAAAGAAATCTTCCGCTGTGCATTTGCTCATATTAGAGATATTACTTGGAGTCATTCATGATATATTTAAAAAGATGTTGCATTCGAGTCGTTGAGTTCATCAAGATTATTATTAAGTCAATTATATTTGGATATATTATGAAATGCTTTACATGCCTGTCAACTGTCGATGTAACGAAAGTTTATCTTTTAAAAACGAATGCAATGTTTGTAAAATTTATCATATAGAGGTCAATTACCTCGCGATGTAATCAACTGTTGTGAATCATTTGTAATCGATATGGACTTCGTCCGGATGGATTAGGATGGGTCTCTACACCTTCTGCCAGATCATACGAAAGGTATGAGGGAATTCTTGTGCTGTGCAAAGTGAGTCAAGAATGGCCGAGCAATTCTGTGCCAGTACTCCGTGAGAAAAACCAGGGTAGGATGGGATATGATCATCCTACTGTATATAAATGCATGTCTATTGTTTGTCACATTTGCTTATATTGCTGTTTTTGTTTTTGCAGCCAACTCCGTGATGCAGGTTCGTTCTGCTCTCTTATCCGTTGATCTTGATGATGACGTGGAGGTCACTGCTCGTGATAAAACTGCTGAAGAGCTAGAGGCAGAGGGAGCTGCAGCTGAGGCTAAAGTTGCTGCTGATGCGATTGCTGCTGAAAAGGGTGAAGGAGTAATTGTTAGCTGCTCTGATAGTGAGTCCGGGTCTGAATAAACAGACACTGAACGGACAGCGGATGATACCACCACCGCCGATCAACAAACATCAGGTTCAGTTGACATCACGGGTGAAACTAACCTCACTCCTCCTCCAACCCAAAAGACAAGAAAGAAGAGCATAGGCTCTAAAAGGGAAAAGAGTACAGAGGAGGGCAAAAAGCAGAAACGCAGAAGAAGTATGCCCATTCTGCTCGCACACATTTTTTTTTAACTGTTATATTTATTCATAATGCTAATTTGTTTTTATTAGTGATTTTAGCAGAATCTGATGATAGCCAAGGGAAGGCTACTGAGGGCGGTGAACGGGTGCCAGAGGAAAATCTTGAAAGTGAAGGAGAGAAGGGCCTGAAAACTCCTGATCCAAACTTTACTCCATTCAAGGAATCTGAATTTCATGAAGATAGGCCGGAAGGCAACTCTGCTTATCATTCTCCTCCTCCTAATATCACTAACCCAGCTATCACATCCTCCAATGTTCAAGAGCCAACTCTTCCTGCTTATGTGAGGGCATTGCAGGCCATCATTGCAAACCCTGCTACTAAGGATAAAGAATTTGCAACTCTTCTTCAGGTATGAATGATAAGACCATCTGCATGTATATGCTTGTAATCTATTGACGTGAGTTGCCTAAAATTACTCATAATTTTTTTTTCTTGTACCGGGTTGTGTTATTCCTGAGCTAAAACCCCAATTCACCGCTCTCCGCTCTGATCAACTCAGGGAATCAACTATGGCAGCTCATGTACTGCTAACCTATCATCTGGACTCTGTTCTGCAACTGCAGAAGCATCAAGAGTCTATTCTTGCTATAGCCCGTAAAGATATAACTGAAGGTGCAAATGCTCGTAAGAGAGCTGCTGATGCTGAGCGTGCCTTGAGTGATGCTCAGAAAATAATAAAGGCTAGAGAAGTTGAGCTAAAAGGTGCTCAAGATGTCGATGTTGTTCTGCAAGGGGAAAGGGATGCTGAGAAGAAAATACTTGAAGAGGTGCAGGTGAAAGTAAGCGAGCTGGAGAAGCAGCTGAGTGTAGAGAGGGAAAAATCCGCTGAGCTTCTCCGGAGGGCGGGGGAAGGCGAGGGTAATTTTGCTGAACTTAAGAAGGGGATACTAGGTGTGATAGCGAAGGTGCTTGGATCCACTCTTGTGGGGAATCCCTACAATGATTACGTTGATGCTATACGCACCCATGCTATTGCTGATGTAACAGATAAACTGACCAGACGCCTTGCTCCAAACATGTCTCTCCCTGCTGCTATTACAAATCTGATGCCTCTTGGAACCCTGGAGAAGGTTGAAGAAGCCAGAGACAGATTGATTAATCTGAAGATAGATGTTTACGATGAAGTATGTAACAGAGAAGAGTCATCTGCTCAGGATGTACTCATTATTCAATTTTCATAAACTTGTAACTATGACAACTCGGAAATTTCTGAACAAATTTAAACTTAATCTTTATATGATTTCAATACGATAAGTAAAGTATGTAATGTTGAGTCTAAAAAATTTTGAAACGATGTTCATATATTCAATTGACCTTCGACTGCTCTCGACGATTCACGAACAAGTAATTGTAAATAG
Source organism: Rutidosis leptorrhynchoides (assembly GCF_046630445.1). Lineage (NCBI taxonomy): Eukaryota > Viridiplantae > Streptophyta > Magnoliopsida > Asterales > Asteraceae > Rutidosis > Rutidosis leptorrhynchoides. Next base: position 211,877,922 of record NC_092340.1, read on the forward strand.
ATATGTGTGTATGTATATATAAATAATAATTCGAAATATAATTTGAAATATTACATGTTGTTGTTATTAAAAATTAATAAAATAAAAATAGAATATTATAGCAATTATTATTTAAAATATATCTCTATATATAAATAAAGTATATTAAAAATAAATATTAAATGATTGTAATACTCGTTTGATGTTTCGATTGATATTAACTGAAAGGACCCGTTCATATACATTATAAACGATTCACAATAGTTGATTACATTGCCAGGTATTTGACCTCTATATGATACATTTTACAAACATTGCATTCGTTTTTAAAAGACAAACTTTCTTTACATCGAAAATTGACAGGCATGCATACCATTTCATAATATCCACTATCCAACTATAAATTGATTTAATAATAATCTTTGATGAACTCAATGACTCGCATGCAACGTTCTTCGAAATATGCTATGAAAGACTCCAAGTAATATCTTTAAAATGAGCAAATGCACAGCGGAAGATTTCTTTAACACCTGAGAATAAACATGCTTTAAAGTGTCAACCAAAAGGTTGGTGAGTTCATTAGTTTATCATAATCATTTATTTCCATCATTTTAATAGACCACAAGAATTTCATTTTCAGTTCTCATAAATATACGTCCCATGCATAGAGACAAAAATAATCATTCATATGGTGAACACCTGGTAACCGACATTAACTAGATACATATAAGAATATCCCCTATCATTCCGGGATCCTCCTTCGGACATGATATAAGTTTCGAAGTACTAAAGCATCCGGTACTTTGGATGGGGTTTGTTAGGCCCAATAGATCTATCTTTAGGATTCGCGTCAATTAGGGTGTCTATTCCCTAATTCTTAGATTACCAGACTTAATAAAAAGGGGCATATTCGATTTCGATAATTCAACCATAGAATGTAGTTTCACGTACTTGTGTCTATTTCGTAAAACATTTATAAAAGTTGCGCATGTATTCTCAGCCCAAAAATATAAAGGGTAAAAAGGCAAATGAAACTCACCATACTGTATTTCGTAGTAAAAATACATATAACGTCATTGAACAAGTGCAAGGTTGGCCTCGGATTCACGAACCTAAATTAATTATATATATTTATATGTTGGTCAATATTTGTCTAACAAATTAGGTCAAGTCATAGTGTACCACAATCCTAATGCTCGAGACTAATATGCAAAAGTCAACAAAAGTAAATTTGACTCAAAATAATTTTCAAAAATCTATACATGATTAATATATAGTTTAAATATCGTCGTTTTATATTTTTAAATATTTTTAAAAGATTTAATAGAGTAAATAATATAATTTATTTATTAATAAATAAAATTTTATATTAAATTTATATAATAAAATATACTTTTATATATATTAAGTAATAAAATTTATAGGGTTCATTTAATATCATAAAGATAATATGATAGGTATTATTAAAATAAGTTATTACACGTAGTAAAATATGTTTGTATCACATATTTATTTGATAAAATAATATCTATAATGATAGTAAGTAAAAGTTGTATTATTTTGTAATAATAATTATTATTATAAAAATATCAATATTTATAATTACTAAGATTACATTATGATAAAACGATAATTCTAATTATGATAACTTTAATATTTACGATAATTTTTAATATTATCTTTAAAATAATAATTCTATTTAAAATAATAATAATAATGATATTTTATAGTAACAATGACATTTCTATTAAAATGATAATTTTTGTTAAAATGATAGTTTTAATACTAACGATACTTTTAATAATAATAGTAATGATAAAAATAATAAGAACGATAATTTTATCTAAATTAATATCTTATAATATTTTAATTTCATCATGATACTCTTACTCATTATTTCCTAATCGTTTCGTTTAATAGCTTTTAATCGTCTTTTATATCGTGTTCATAATAATGATAATAATAGTAATCAAAATATTTAGGTGTTACAATTATTTGTTTTAATTACACTAATATTAATAATGATAGTTACTATAATATTATTAACGATAATACTAATAATTATCTTAGTGATAATATAGTAATAATAATAATAACAATAACAATAACCATTTTTAAATAATGATATATATATATATTAATAATGATAATAATAATAATAATAATAATAATAATAATAATAATAATAATAATAATAATAATAATAATGATAATTAGATAATAATAATAATAATACTAATTATAACTTTAATGATAATAACGATAGTAATAAAAAAACAATTTTTAATGATAAATCCCTTTTATTGATAAAGATAATAATAATGATAATAATAAGATAAAACTAGAACGACGATAAAAACGACGATAATAATAATCATTTTTAATAAAAATATCGAAAATTCAATTGATTATAACTTCTAATCCGTTCATCGAAACCATTCGATATCTAAAGGAAAAGTTCTTAATTTTTCGCTAGCTTTCCAAGGACATGCATATCTTATACCTTATCTCAACCGCAAGTGTAACTAATTCAAGATTCAACCTAACCTGTCTAAGGGCAATATCAAAAGTACAAGGATGCATAATCCTAAATACTCGAGCACTAGTCAGGGATACACTATTAGTATGTAAAAGTTAAATTATGAGTACTCACGTATCAATATTGAGATTCAATATTGCAGGAAAGGTACGTAGACGCAACGGAAATGATAAACACTATATTGACCTCACGAGCATACCCATGAACCATACTCAATCACCTCCATAGCTATAACCCATAATTTCCTTAATCCTATCCTACTCGAAAAACAATTTCGAAATCACTCGGACAATACTCCGTCGTAATATTTTATGTATACTAATAATATCTTGAAATAATACGGAGTAAATATATATATGTAAATCGATTGAGAGAGTTTAGAGAAAAATATTTTCAAGTTTCTATGAAATAATGAAACCTATTGAATTCTATTTATAATAGATTTTTGAATTATTAAAGTGAACTATTAAAGTATAAATTATTAAAGTGAATTATTAAAGTATGAATTATTAAAGTGAATTATTAAAGTATGAATTATTAAAGTGAATTATTAAAGTATAAATTATTAAAGTATGAATTATTAAAGTGAATTATTAAAGTTAAAGTAAAGTAAAAATAAAGTAAAGGTAAAGTTTAAGTATAGTAAAAGTATAAAACTATGTACGTATTATACGCGTATAAATATATATAATATTAATTTAAATCATTATATATATTTAATAAAATAAAATATAAATATCATTATCTTTATCATACTAGTTAAGTAATGAGTTGTCAAAAGTGGTTCTAGATATTTATAAAAGTTATATACGTTTTAATAATAAAGTTCTTTTTAAACTGAAAACGTTTTTGTACGTTTGAAACTAAATAGATCAATCGAGTCTTTATGAGATTCAATCTTCCACTATCCTTTGTCTAGTTCTCAATGATTGACAATTTATTCTTATTTATAAATTACTTTACCATTTTCCGAATATTGTTAAAATGGAAAGATTTCTCAAATCAACGTGGGCCTTTCAACAGAGACTTGTAATCATAATTTAATATATCTGATAATTCAATCATTTGATCTTATCTTCTAATTCCATTGATAAACATTTTGAAACAGATACAATCATATAAAGTATTTAATCTAATATTTTGTTTATGTTTCAAGTTATAATATATATACACATATACATATATAATCATATTCGTTTAATGGTTCGTGAATCGTTGGAACTTTGTCGAGGTTGAATGAATGTATGAACATAGTTTAAAATTTTTGAAATTTAACTTAACAAATATTGCTTATTGTGTCGGAAACATATAAAGCTTAAAGTTTAAATTTGGTTGGAAATTTCCGGGTTGTCACAGTACCTACCCGTTAAAGAAATTTCGTCCCGAAATTTAAGTGGAAAGGTCGTGAATGATAATAAGTATGTTTTCATGATACATACGGGCTGAAAATTAGAGTTTTATCATCAGCGAATAATTTGGATAAACAATTCATTTATATGAAGAGTACGAATGAAGCTAACATAAAAGAGTGAAATGAGTAAGTGTAGATTCATCTTATCATTTGACGTAGATATGATTGATTCCCAGATTTCAAGGGATTTGAAGAAAATCTTCTTAATAAGATTTGACTCTCCGGTAATCAAGGAAATTAGGATCCTCTTTAAATGCGATCGTCCATTTTAATTATTCTGTCGGAGATTTTCTTATAAATTCACCTCCTTCGTTTCCTTACAAATCACACCTTCTGTTGATGCATTTTATGCAAGTCCCTAGACATCTACCCACGTCCATTGCAGGTACAACAGTTTACAGGCCACCATGATTGCTCATTATTATCCTGTGTTTGTATGTGGTTACAGGAACTGCAGGAACGAGATTTAGATGTTTGACTATGTTAGACTTAGTCAGACGTATGAGTGAAGCCTCACTAGTACGGCTGACAGGCTCATACGCACGGTTGATGCTGAGCTAAGTCACAATTACAACCTAAATGAGAAGACACGAGTGAGTGATCACCCGTACGGCTGATGAAGCCAACTCGTACGTGTGATGAATGAATCGTATGGGTGAGTCAACAGCAGGGGTATATAAAGTCTTATGTTCTTCATTTTAGGTTAAGCCTCTTATTTGTTACACACACTCAGATCTAGTGAGCTCCTCCGATTCTCTCTCAGTCCAAATCACCCATGTGGTGAATAATAGCTCTAGGTGTTGATCTAATCACACTTGATTTAGTTGTGGTTTGACTAAATTAATCAAAAAAAAAACTTAACCTATTCACTAGAGGGTTTGATTCACTTATTCTGCCATTGTGTGAGTTAAATCTGTTGATTTCTAAGTTCCTAGTCATATTTCATCACCTTCTATTCTTTCCCCCTCAACTCATATTTTAAAGTATTCATCAATATGCTCCATCCAGCTCTGATTCTCGATATACTTCTAACTTTCATATCGGTCATTCTTCTTTTTCATCTACCGCTGGAAGAATCTATTTACTTCTACTATACTCTTGGGTTTATAGTGTTTCTAGTTCTCCCGTGTCTTTATATTGCTATATGCATCGATATATGGTTTATAATTTCTGGTTTGTCGTTGGGCTTTATATGTTCCCTTATATTTCAAAGTCTCTGCTTCTGTCTTCTATAATCATTATCATTCATAGTTAATGCTCTCTTTTATTTGCTGCAATTTATACCCCAATTTCTATTTCGGAGTTTTGTCCTTTTGTTTCTTCTTCTTGCGATTAAGCACCGCTTGTAATGGTCCAGAATTCACAGATATGAATTTCGGAATGAACATTGTTAATGTTCTAGGAAGGAAATTGTGATGGCACGATCTTGACTTGTCAAATTACTAGAATACCTTGGAAAAGGCCGAATCATCAAGAAATATTTTCTTGATATTTTAGAGGTTAAATAGAATACAAAAGTCGTATAACATGGCACATGATGATGTTATGATCTGTGAATCATCACGTTCCATTTAGAAACTCAGCATGACTTACTGTAATATAATCACATTGATCAAGTGTCATTATATTATACTAATTCATGCTTCAGTTCTCAACACTACTTCAAAATATTCCTATTTTAAACTTGAATCTTTCAGAATTTAGAAACTAAAATAGTTTCTTTTATGATGTAATACAGATAGCGCGAAGAGGTAAATGATTTCAAATAAGAAAAATTAAGAAAATATCTTCAGAAATATGGAGGATATTTATAATGAAAGATATGATGATATTTTAGAATTTCTAATATCAGAAGATGATGAAGAATATTGTCCGCAGGGGTTTAGAGTCAGGAGCAAGGTATTCGTTAATGACTTCAGCAGGTACTGAATCATTTGGATCCTTTAAAGTCAGGTTCAGTCTTTGTAATTTGTCCACAGCCTCCTTCCTACTTTGCTCAATCCGTTTTCCAGTTCCAAAACTTCTCTTTTTCTGCGCTTTGCCAGCACACTTCATCATTATCATCCAGCTTTTACCATTTAAAGTCGTTTATAGTTTTTGCTGCTTCATCAGCATTTTTTCCATTTTCGAAGAACCAATTCGTAGTTCGGAGTGTTTTTCAGAAACTTCACATTCAAATTAAGTCCAGAAGATAGACGTTATATATACACATATAACTGTTGGCGCAGACATGCTGCAAGATTTCAAAATACTGATTGCTAATTCCCAATGATTCGTATGGCAATTCTCATTACAAGATGCGAATGAGTAAATGATGGGGTTTCAATGAATAATTATGATGACTTTTTGGAGAGGCTAAAGTCAAAGGGTAATGAAGTTGTTGGTACATCAACTAATAATATGGTAGAATGTAAAAGGTTCCCTGGTAACGATGGTGTATATCTCAAGGTTATAATAAGGTTAGTCTGACTGAAAAGTCGAAGTTGACTTGCTGGAGCTGTGACAAAACTGGCTACTTTGAATAGGAGTCGCAAAGTTATTTTTGCTAATAAATGCCAAAGAATCTGACGCGGATACGTTGTTTAAACTTTTACTTTGGTTTCAAGAGTTTTTCGGGTACATAACTGTGGGTAACATGTGATTGGATCATCATCTCGATTGCTCATCATTCGAAGTGTCTTCAGAAATTTTCAAAGGGTTTGAACACAGATTGTAATCGTTAACATACATTTGATGTTCTAACACAGTTTTGAAGTCAAAATATAGCTTGTGAAAGATGTAAGGATCTAAGAGTGATGATTTTGGTCATATCTCAAGTTAAATTTTGAGATTTCAAAATCAGAATATGTAATTAAATTTTGAATGAGTATGGTTGTTTTGATTTCTATAAAAGAATGTATATTGTTGTGAAAGTAGGGAGTATAATGGATGATTTGCTGAATCAGATTCGAAGAATGTAACATATTAATTGTGAATTTATATATCTCTCGGGTATTACCTACCCGTTAAAAAAAATTTCACAATTAATATTTTGTACAAAAGAATTTTATTACAGTCTTTATGAAAATATATATATGTATATTTTCTTCAGATGTAACATAGATTTAATGAGTTAATGTTAAATTAAACTCATTTGATTTACGGTTGAAACTAGAATTGAATAATCCCTAAAGGCTTTAAAAAGTACATAACTTTTACGCAGTATTTCTTTAATGACATTGAAATTATGAATCAATACTTCGTTATTTGTTGATGTATGGTGTTCGGTTCGTGGAATTCTTGTGAATTTCGCAAAGTACGAATGATGTTATCTGAAAAGTTTCGGGTACATTGATGATGAAAGTGTAAAATCAAATATATACTTGATTTATTATGAATTGGAATTTGTTGAATTGCGACAGAGATTGTAGTTAACGCTGGTTAAGTTGCGGCCGAAGGACGTACATTATTGCATATTTGTAATATGAATTAACCGAGTAGTTAAGATTCACACACAATAGCTTAGCACTGAAAGATTTAATTCAATATATATATATATATATATATATATATATATATATATATATATATATATATATATATATATATATATATATATATATATATATATATAATATACATATAATTTCTTCAGAGGAAATGAGTTAATTCTTCATAACTCGTTGATACAATATAAACGTTATTGATTCGTAATGATGTCCACAGTGATTCTTGAACTGACGGAGTTTGTGATGTTATCGGTGTTGTTGATTCGGATGTTGACTGTACTGACGATGCTGGTAACGCTGATGGTACTATTGATGTTGTTGGTAAAGCAAGTTTAGCTTGTTAATCACACACCATTTTTGTCAGGGTTTCTACTCTTCCTTCCATCATTTTGGTTCGCTTAACTGATTTATGGTTAGGGCTAGATTAGATAATCTCTAAGACTTTAGAGATTACATAATCGCCGCGGAATGTTTCTCCAATGAAGTTATGAATTAATACTTCGTCAGTTATTATTGTTGGTACTCCTTAGTATCTATGGTGCGTATGACGTTGATGCTCGTGGGACAGATTGTGAAGTTGAGGTTTACGACGCGGTTGTGGTTGGAGGTGGTAATGGTACTGTTGGCGTTGATGATGGTGGTACTGGTTATGCTGCTGATGCTGCTGCTGGTGTTTGTAATCTCTGCACCATATTCTCCAAAGCCACTACCCGAGCGCGAAGCTCGTTGACTTCTTCTATTACACCGGGGTGATTGTCGGTTTGGACGAGCGGATAAATAAAATCTAAAATTTGATGTAATATATAATCGTGACGAGATACTCTGGAAATGAGCGAGAAAATGGTGTTTCGGACAGGTTCGCCGGTAAGTGCTTCAGGTTCTTCATCAAGAGGGCAATGTGGTGGATGGAAGGGATCACCTTCTTCTTGTCTCCAATGATTGAGGAGACTACGAACCCATCCCCAATTCATCCAGAATAGGTGATGACTGATTGGTTGATCTATTCCGGTCACACTGCTTTTGGAGCTTGAATGGGATTCCATTTCGGAATCTGAGTGACTTGAACTGATGACGAATTCCATTTCGTACGATTGGATAAAGGATTTTTTTTTTTCGATATGAAATGATTTTAGCTAACGGATGGTATTCTAATTACATAGAATATATATATATATATATATATATATATATATATATATATATATATATATATATATATATATATATATATATATATATAGATTAAAAGATTTCGTAGATTACGGAGGACTTTGCGGGATATGTCAGGTAAAGTTTAAAGTAACAGATACGATAAGATATGATTTAGCAGATATGCTAAGATATGAATTTTTGTCTATACACTATTCATGCAATCAATACAGCAAGACGTGTCTTAGACTAAAAATGATAAGCAGGTAATTTCCTGAGGATGATAAGTAGTTAATTTTCGACACAAAATGATAAGCAAAACTTTTGACATGCAGATACTGTCGAAGTCCAGACTCACTAATGCATCCTATCGACTTATCAGTTAGACACACTAATGCAGACCTGGTTCGCTAAGACCACCGCTCTGATACCAACTGAAAGGACCCGTTCATATACATTATAAACGATTCACAATAGTTGATTACATTGCCAGGTATTTGACCTCTATATGATACATTTTACAAACATTGCATTCGTTTTTAAAAGACAAACTTTCTTTACATCGAAAATTGACAGGCATGCATACCATTTCATAATATCCACTATCCAACTATAAATTGATTTAATAATAATCTTTGATGAACTCAATGACTCGCATGCAACGTTCTTCGAAATATGCTATGAAAGACTCCAAGTAATATCTTTAAAATGAGCAAATGCACAGCAGAAGATTTCTTTAACACCTGAGAATAAACATGCTTTAAAGTGTCAACCAAAAGGTTGGTGAGTTCATTAGTTTATCATAATCATTTATTTCCATCATTTTAATAGACCACAAGAATTTCATTTTCAGTTCTCATAAATATACGTCCCATGCATAGAGACAAAAATAATCATTCATATGGTGAACACCTGGTAACCGACATTAACTAGATACATATAAGAATATCCCCTATCATTCCGGGATCCTCCTTCGGACATGATATAAGTTTCGAAGTACTAAAGCATCCGGTACTTTGGATGGGGTTTGTTAGGCCCAATAGATCTATCTTTAGGATTCGCGTCAATTAGGGTGTCTATTCCCTAATTCTTAGATTACCAGACTTAATAAAAAGGGGCATATTCGATTTCGATAATTCAACCATAGAATGTAGTTTCACGTACTTGTGTCTATTTCGTAAAACATTTATAAAAGTTGCGCATGTATTCTCAGCCCAAAAATATAAAGGGTAAAAAGGCAAATGAAACTCACCATACTGTATTTCGTAGTAAAAATACATATAACGTCATTGAACAAGTGCAAGGTTGGCCTCGGATTCACGAACCTAAATTAATTATATATATTTATATGTTGGTCAATATTTGTCTAACAAATTAGGTCAAGTCATAGTGTACCACAATCCTAATGCTCGAGACTAATATGCAAAAGTCAACAAAAGTAAATTTGACTCAAAATAATTTTCAAAAATCTATACATGATTAATATATAGTTTAAATATCGTCGTTTTATATTTTTAAATATTTTTAAAAGATTTATTAGAGTAAATAATATAATTTATTTATTAATAAATAAAATTTTATATTAAATTTATATAATAAAATATACTTTTATATATATTAAGTAATAAAATTTATAGGGTTCATTTAATATCATAAAGATAATATGATAGGTATTATTAAAGTAAGTTATTACACGTAGTAAAATATGTTTGTATCACATATTTATTTGATAAAATAATATCTATAATGATAGTAAGTAAAAGTTGTATTATTTTGTAATAATAATTATTATTATAAAAATATCAATATTTATAATTACTAAGATTACATTATGATAAAACGATAATTCTAATTATGATAACTTTAATATTTACGATAATTTTTAATATTATCTTTAAAATAATAATTCTATTTAAAATAATAATAATAATGATATTTTATAGTAACAATGACATTTCTATTAAAATGATAATTTTTGTTAAAATGATAGTTTTAATACTAACGATACTTTTAATAATAATAGTAATGATAAAAATAATAAGAACGATAATTTTATCTAAATTAATATCTTATAATATTTTAATTTCATCATGATACTCTTACTCATTATTTCCTAATCGTTTCGTTTAATAGCTTTTAATCGTCTTTTATATCGTGTTCATAATAATGATAATAATAGTAATCAAAATATTTAGGTGTTACAATTATTTGTTTTAATTACACTAATATTAATAATGATAGTTACTATAATATTATTAACGATAATACTAATAATTATCTTAGTGATAATATAGTAATAATAATAATAACAATAACAATAACCATTTTTAAATAATGATATATATATATATATTAATAATGATAATAATAATAATAATAATAATAATAATAATAATAATAATAATAATAATAATAATAATAATAATGATAATTGGATAATAATAATAATAATACTAATTATAACTTTAATGATAATAACGATAGTAATAAAAAAACAATTTTTAATGATAAATCCCTTTTATTGATAAAGATAATAATAATGATAATAATAAGATAAAACTAGAACGACGATAAAAACGACTATAATAATAATCATTTTTAATAAAAATATCGAAAATTCAATTGATTATAACTTCTAATCCGTTCATCGAAACCATTCGATATCTAAAGGAAAAGTTCTTAATTTTTCGCTAGCTTTCCAAGGACATGCATATCTTATACCTTATCTCAACCGCAAGTGTAACTAATTCAAGATTCAACCTAACCTGTCTAAGGGCAATATCAAAAGTACAAGGATGCATAATCCTAAATACTCGAGCACTAGTCAGGGATACACTATTAGTATGTAAAAGTTAAATTATGAGTACTCACGTATCAATATTGAGATTCAATATTGCAGGAAAGGTACGTAGACGCAACGGAAATGATAAACACTATATTGACCTCACGAGCATACCCATGAACCATACTCAATCACCTCCATAGCTATAACCCATAATTTCCTTAATCCTATCCTACTCGAAAAACAATTTCGAAATCACTCGGACAATACTCCGTCGTAATATTTTATGTATACTAATAATATCTTGAAATAATACGGAGTAAATATATATATGTAAATCGATTGAGAGAGTTTAGAGAAAAATATTTTCAAGTTTCTATGAAATAATGAAACCTATTGAATTCTATTTATAATAGATTTTTGAATTATTAAAGTGAACTATTAAAGTATAAATTATTAAAGTGAATTATTAAAGTATGAATTATTAAAGTGAATTATTAAAGTATGAATTATTAAAGTGAATTATTAAAGTATAAATTATTAAAGTATGAATTATTAAAGTGAATTATTAAAGTTAAAGTAAAGTAAAAATAAAGTAAAGGTAAAGTTTAAGTATAGTAAAAGTATAAAACTATGTACGTATTATACGCGTATAAATATATATAATATTAATTTAAATCATTATATATATTTAATAAAATAAAATATAAATATCATTATCTTTATCATACTAGTTAAGTAATGAGTTGTCAAAAGTGGTTCTAGATATTTATAAAAGTTATATACGTTTTAATAATAAAGTTCTTTTTAAACTGAAAACGTTTTTGTACGTTTGAAACTAAATAGATCAATCGAGTCTTTATGAGATTCAATCTTCCACTATCCTTTGTCTAGTTCTCAATGATTGACAATTTATTCTTATTTATAAATTACTTTACCATTTTCCGAATATTGTTAAAATGGAAAGATTTCTCAAATCAACGTGGGCCTTTCAACAGAGACTTGTAATCATAATTTAATATATCTGATAATTCAATCATTTGATCTTATCTTCTAATTCCATTGATAAACATTTTGAAACAGATACAATCATATAAAGTATTTAATCTAATATTTTGTTTACGTTTCAAGTTATAATATATATACACATATACATATATAATCATATTCGTTTAATGGTTCGTGAATCGTTGGAACTTTGTCGAGGTTGAATGAATGTATGAACATAGTTTAAAATTTTTGAAATTTAACTTAACAAATATTGCTTATTGTGTCGGAAACATATAAAGCTTAAAGTTTAAATTTGGTTGGAAATTTCCGGGTTGTCACATTAACCAAGTTAAATTCAAACTTATATAATTTTAAAATAAACGGTGATACAAAAATGAGTTCTATAAATTTTAGGCATATTAAAAATGTATTTAGGAACTACTTGTTAAGTTTTAACACTTTTTATATTTTACTCATAAATGAGAGGGACAGTTGATGTGATTCTTATTTAACAAATTAAGAATCAAATTTTATACCATAATAAACAAAATAAATAAATAAAGCTAATTTAAAAAATATGAGATTTTTCTGAACACTTTATCCGCCACTGATTAACAATGAAGCACGAGATAATATCCGTGTTAAAAGTGTCGACAGTATAATAGTAATGGTATCCGTGATATTTGATTTGAGCTTATTGTTTTCAATTTCTTTCAAATCCACTAGCACTTATATATTATATTATATATTTGGACGAGTATTATTGTTAAGCCTAACGACTTATGGTGACTTTCTTGTCCATTTGTTTTTAGCTTTGTTTGTATGGAATATCAACAACTTTGTTTCTTAATCATAGACTGTATTTTTTTTCCTTTTGGTTCTATTTACTTCTATTTACTCGCTAGCTTTCCTTTCCATATCATAATATGTAAATCGAACTATTGTATGTTCTTTTTACCTTATTATAAGATTACAAGATATATTTATATATATCGAGTGCCAGTGAGAATCAATAATTTGTGCTACTTCACTGTGGATTCACTATAGACACAGTTTAAGTAGTGTATTATTATTACTTTATATCATATTCAATCATCTTATTACCATATATAATATACATTCATCTAAATGAACTCACACCCACAAATTTACTCACTGGTTTCTTTTTCTGTTCCTTTTGCCATTCCAAGTATCATCATCTCTATCTCTATATTATTATTAATATATACATTACATGAAAACAATATATAGATATATCCCTCATTTGATCATCTCAACCTTGATCACCTACACCACCGAACTTCCACGACCGCCACCCAGCACCATCTCTACCATGAGAATCACCATAAACCACCTAGAATCACCATCATATCACCACACTCGATCATGGCCACCATTGATAACCATCACCACTTTTTAAACCACCCAAAAATGCATCATTCTTCTTTCGGTTTACGCAGCTGTAACCACACGACACCACTCATCCTCACCTTCCTTCGAACCACCACCTTCATCACTACACAGCCTGTCACCATCTTTCTATTTTGACCGAGACTAACCGCCACCCCATCGACCACAAACCGAAAATCATTCTTGTTTCTTCTTACTCGTCACCACCACTAAACCTTTGAACCACCATCGTGAACCTCTAACCCTCATCCTATCCGTCACCAAACCACCATTTTCATGTTTTCTGTTTACAATGATCAACTTCGTTTCTCTACTACTGTTTTACTGTTTAAACCGGAAGCTACAACCACTTTTTCTTTTATGTTTTTGTTCAGCGAATAAAGGAAATGATAAATGTGAGGACCCGTCCTTATCCCCCTGGACGAAATCTTCAACATTTGGTTCCATTGCGATAATCGACTCCAAGTAGTATCCTTAATATGAGCTAATGCACAGTGGAAGACTTAATTCGTACCTGAGAATAACATGCTTTAAAACGTCAACATAAAGTTGGTGAGATATATAGGTTTGATGCTAGCAGCGTTATAACTATGGACCACAAGATTTTAAGTTTATACATAATACACTCCTCGTGTATAGAAAAGCAGTTGAGCACTTGGTAACCATACTTAACTAAAAGTCACAGCAGCATACTCTTAAATAAACCCTACACTGTACCAAAGTGTAGTAACGAGAACGAAGTACTGTGCAACCGTTAAATGCTGGTCGTCCAGCCCGGTTGGGGATGTCAGCCCGATAGATCTATCAACAGGATTCGCGTTTACGCTCCTCACGTAATTAGCAGTTACCAAGTATAAAGAGATATGCCATGGTACAACTCAACGTAGAATTTATTTTTGATCACTTGTGTCCATAACGTAAATCATTTATAAAAACAGCGCATGTATTCTCAGCCCAAAAATATTTAGAGTTTAAAAGGGACTATATGCTCACCTAATGTATTTTGTAGTAAAAATACATATAACATCATTGAACAAGTGTAGGGTTGGCCTCGGATTCACGAACCTATTCCAGTAGTATATATATATATTAAAAACACATAATGATCATATAATGGCTTTCAATCCAGCTTATATATATTAATTATAGATATATTACTTGTAAAAAAATATTAATATATTTATTATTTCTAATACAATGTATATATATCTATATATGTTATTTTATATTAAAATAGTAAGTTAGGCCTACTTATCATGTATGTAAAAATCATATATATATATATATATATATATATATATATATATATATATATATATATATATATATATATATATATATATATATTTTATATAATTATCTTTAGTTTGTCAAAATAAACATTAGGATAATACTAAAAATTAGATTTAATAAATTAGATTGATAATAATAATTTTGATAGTAACCTTAGTCATTTTCTTTGTAATAACAATAATAATAATAATAATAATAATAATAATAAAAATAATAATAATAATAATAATAATAATAATAATAATAATAATAATAATAATAATAGTAATAATAATAATAATAATAATAATAATAATAATAGTAATAATAATAATAATAATAATAATAATAATAATAATAATAATAATAATGGTAACAATAATCAAAAGGATAATTTTTAATATTTTTAATAATAAAATGACAATAATAAAAATAATGATACTTTTAATTAAAATGATAATTTTAATTATAATGATAACTTTAATAGTAATGTTATTTTTAATAATAATAATAATCTTTAATGATAATGTTAATAATAATATTGATCTTAATAATAATAATAATGAAATAATAATAAGAGTATTAGTATTAACTACCTCAAAGGAGTATTAAAAAGAAGTAACTGTCAGGGACGGGACTCGAACCCATGACCTCTCGCTCCTGCACTAACACCAATACCACTCAACAAATTCTTCTTTTTCTGAGTAATCTCGTAACCCTTCTCATTTTAATACCATTACTTAATATCATAACTTTATGTTATCATGTTAATCATCATCTCCTTGTATCATCATGTTTTTTTTCTTTTTTTTTAGTTTTCGTGACATTTAAACAGAACCGAAGATGGACACCCTATCGGCTGTAGCAGCAATAATTATGCAATCGATATTTTGAAGCTAAAAAAAATATAGCAGCGATTCATGGCTTAATATGGGCTCGTCCACCTGACCCAATCCTTTCGGTCCACTAGCCTTCTAATAGTTTCTGTCCCTATCAACAAACTTGTACACGGCCCAGGAAAACACTTCGGTCCAGTTTATCAGAAAGAAAAGATATCAGATTGCGTGTATTTGTGCTTATTGGATTTTAAAGTGATATCAAGAAAATATTAATCTGTAGATTTCTTGTCCCACACCCTTTTAAAGAAAATTACGCTGTCTCCTTCTTTAATAAACCCGTCCCCATCTCCTTACTTTATCCTTGTTATTTAATCATCTCAATCAATTTTCATTATCGTTTTAGTTTAACAAGAAGAAAAAAAAAACATGAAGCTGCAGTAGCGAAGCTGTAGCAGTCACAGGTTGGTGGTGGAGGTTGTCGACGGTTTGATACAGAAGAATAGGGGGTGGTGATTTGGTGAAGGTGATTATTGTAGATGATAATCTGATGGTTTGTTGATCGAAACAGAAAATCCGAATTAGTAAGTGAGTTTGTTGTGGTGTTTATCGTGAATCAAAAAGAAAGAGATAAAAATAGTTGCAGGTGTGGTGGTTTTGAATGGGTTTCAATGGGTTTATGTTGGTGGCGGGTTTAGGGTGAGGAAGTGGGTCTTCAAATCAAGAAAATAATGGTGGTTTATGTGGATTCTCGGTTGTAAACCGATAAGAAAGAAATTGTGATGATTGTGGTTTGTGAGTATGAGTAAATCAGGAAGAAGGAGAAGGAAGGAGATTGAAGATGGTGGTCGTAGGTTTGATGATTTCAACGAGCAGAAGTGACAACGATTATGCAGTATCTTATAATGGAGTTTCGAGTACTGTTTGAATAAGAAGAAACTGCAACAGTTTGCAGCCGTTAATGGGTAAAGAAGATGATGTTTGAGGTGGTTTTTGGGTTGTGTTCGAGCAACAAAGTGATGGTTGTCTTGGTTGATTGAAACGGAAAAGATCAATAGTAGTTGTTGGTGATTTGTTGATCACCAAATAGAAAGACTCGATTAGTAGTTGCAGCTATCATAGTTTGAACAACACCCAAATGAAAATGTATAAAGGATGGTGGTTGTTTGTGATGTACTGATTGTGTTTTGGTCAGGAGCTAGATGCAGTCCGTTTAATTTGTGGTTGTTAAATCTATCTATCATGCTATATGTATATATATGTGTCTTAGTATAATATATATTAGGTAGAGGTTATAAATAGATCGATGAGTCACGAAGAAAGAAAAATAAAAAAAAATTGGTCTATTTTTAGATAGTGATTGAATAATAGTCAGATTCGTTTACAGCTAAGCAAAGACAAAAAAATAAAAAGTTGAGTTGATGGAAAACAGATTAGAGAAACAAATTTGATTAGAAGACTTTGTAATAATCAGTCAATTTAAAGAAAAATGCGGACAGCTATATACAACTGGTTTGATTCATATTAGTACGTATGATTTAATTGTGATAATTAAAAATTCTAATAACGTTATTAATAGAATTAATATTTATAATATTAATATTATATATATAAAAAAATATATATATATACACACACACACACGTATACATATTTATTTACACTCAATTGTTCGTGAATCGTCGGGAACAGTCGAAGGGTAATTAATTATCCAAATATAGATTTCAAACTTTCTAGACTCAACATTACAGTTTTTGCTTATCGTGTCGGAAACATATAAAGATTAAGGTTTAAATTTGGTCGGAAATTTCCGGGTCGTTACAATAAACAAAGAACATGAAGGCGAATTGATTATTTTTTTTTAAATGGATATCATTTTCTGATTCATCTCCTACAAGCTCCATTTTTTTTATAAAACAATCGACACCAAAAAAAAAAAAAAAAAAAAAGATAAAAAAATCAATAAAGCAAAAGTAGTGGAACATTATATCAATTAATTGGCTGACCAATCTTGGTGGAAGGTTGGATATTTTATTTTTATCTAGGAACCGTAATATTTTTTTTATTTCTTTTTTTTTTTGCGGGACATGGGAATTACTCCGTATATAGTTTGGCCGAGGGATCATTTATTATAGCGAGAGGTCAGGGGTTCGAGCCCGGGCGTGGGCAACTTTGTTTTTAGAACTCTTGTGAGGTAGTTTTCTCACTCATTATTATTATTATTATTATTATTATTATTATTATTATTATTATTATTATTATTATTAAAAGTATTATTCAAACTTTCATTTTTTTCTATCATTAGTATTAAAAGTATTATTTTTATAAAAATTATCATTATTATTATTATAACTATTATTATTATTATTACAGGATGAGTAAAGTTTTTATCTATTATTATCAATATTATTTTATGAAATAACTATTAGCTATATAAAATCATATTTATTACATATCACATAACTATATTAACATTTTTACAATAAATATTAATAAATGTAATTAATTAGGTTATTAATGAAAAACATATTTAAAGTAACAATTAAATCACTAATGATATATAAGTTTGTTCGATTACCTTTTTATGTGTTGATATATATATAAATGATATAGGTTCGTGAATCCGAGGCAAACCTTGCATTGTTCAGTGTTCATTGTCGCCATATGTATTTTTACTACAAAATACAGTATAGTGAGTTTCATTTGCTCCCTTTTTAAATGCTTTTGCAATATATATTGAAATGACCCGTTCATATACATTATAAACGATTCACAATAGTTGATTACATCGCGAGGTATTTGACCTCTATATGATACGTTTTACAAATATTGCATTCGTTTTTAAAAGACAAACTTTCTTTACATCTAAAATTGACGGCATGCATACCATTTCATATTACATCCAACTATAATTGACTTAATATTAATCTTGATGAACTCAACGACTCGAATGCAACGTCTTTCAAAGTATGTCATGAGTGACTCCAAGTAATATCCTTAAAATGAGCTAATGCATAGCGGAAGATTTCTTTAATACCTGAGAATAAACATGCTTTAAAGTGTCAACCAAAAGGTTGGTGAGTTCATTATTTTATCATAATCAATCTTTTCTGTAATAGTAATAGACCACAAGATTTCTGTTTATAAATATATGTACACTCGCAAGTGTATAAAAGTATTCTATAAATTGTAGGCACCCGGTAACAAGCCTTAACGTTCATGTTTTACCCTCTGAAGTACACCAGATCAGGTGTGTTTAATATAACCTCGAAGTACTAAAGCATCCCATAGTCAGGATGGGGTTTGTCAGGCCCAATAGATCTATCTTTAGGATTCGCGCCTACCGTACATAGACAAGTAGTTTAATGTTACCAAGCTAAGGGTATATTTCTGGTTTAAACCCACGTAGAATTAGTTTTAGTACTTGTGTCTATTTCGTAAAACATTTATAAAACAGCGCATGTATTCTCAGCCCAAAAATATATATTGCAAAAGCAATTAAAAAGGGAGCAAATGAAACTCACAATACTGTATTTCGTAGCAATTATGTATATGACGGTACTGAACAAGTACAGGGTTTGTCTCGGATTCACGAACCTATATTAAGTATATATATTTATATGTTGGTTAATATCTGTCTAACAATTTAGGTCAAGTCGTAGTGTATCACAATCCTAATGCTCGAGACCGACATGCAAAAGTCAACAAAAGTCAACTTGACCCAAAATGACTTCCAAAATCTATACATGTTTATTATATAACTTATATATAGTCATTTTTATATATTTAAATATATTTATCAGATCTTATTATACTAAATAATACAAGTCATTTATCAATAAATAAAAATTTATATTTAAATTCATATATGATAAAAATATACTTTATATATCTCAAGTAATAAAATTTATAAAATTCACTTAATATCATAAAAATATAGTGGTATGTATTATTAATGTAATTATATTACGTGTGGTAAAAATATCTTTGTACGCATATTTATTTGATTAAATAATATTGATAATAATAATAATGATAAAAATAATAAAATGATAGTTTCAATAAAAATATTAATTTTAAGTAATAAAGATAATTTTAGTAATAACATCAACTGATAACAATTATAATAATCGTTTTAATAATAATATTAAATTTAATAATAATTCAGTTGACCATATCTTTTAATCCGTTCATCGAACCCACATGATTTCTAAATGAAAAGTTATTAATTTTTCTTTAGCTTTTCAACGACATGCATATCATATACCTTATCTCAGTAGCATATGTATCAAATTCGTGATTTATCATAAACTATTTAACGACAAAACTAAGCATACAAACATGCATAATCATATATACTCGAGCACTAGTCAGGGATACACTATTAATATATAAAAGATAAGATATGAATGCTCACGTATCAATATTGTGATTCAATATTGCAGGAAAGTACGTAGACTCAATAAAAATGATAAACGTTAGGTTGACCTTACGAGCAATACCCTAGAACAATACCCATAACCTCCATAACTATAACCCATAATTTCCTTAGCTCTATTCTGTTTGAAAACTTATTTTGAAATCGTCTGAATATAACTCCGTCATAGTATTTTATGTATACTAATAATATCTTGAAATAATACTAAGTAAATATATATATGTAATTCGATTGAGAGAGTTTAGAGAAATATATTTTCAAGTTTCTATGAAATAATGAAACCTATTGAATTCTATTTTTAATAGATTTTTGAATTATTAAAGTGAATTATTAAAGTATGAATTATTAAAGTGAATTATTAAAGTATGAATTATTAAAGTGAATTATTAAAGTATGAATTATTAAAGTGAATTATTAAAGTATAAATTATTAAAGTGAATTATTAAAGTAAATTATTAAAGTGAATTATTAAAGTTAAAGTAAAGTAAAAGTAAAGTAAAAGTAAAGTAAAGGTAAAGTTAAAGTATAGTAAAAGTATAAAACTATGTACGTATAATGCGCGTATAAATATATTTAATATTAATTTAAATCGTTATATCATAAAACATTTTAGAAAAGTAGAATTATATATATTCATAATAGGTTTCAAGTTTTTAAATTACAGTCTGTTGGTGAAGCATGAGATAAAGTCCAAAGGTTTAATAAACGTATGAAATCATCTTAATGAAAAATGTCGAGTTACTTAACTTGTCGATATCCAACATCTAAGTTATTTACACTCCACGTTCTCACTTATAGATCACTTTACCATTTTCCGAATATTGTCAAAAAGAATAGATTTCTTAAATCACAGTGGACCTCATAACATTGGCCCGTAATCATATCATAATGTATCCGATAATTCAATCATTTGATATTATCTCTTAATTCTGTCGATAAATATATCGAAACAAATACGTTCATGTAAAGTATCATATATATCAAATACTTTGTTAATGTTTTCAGTTATTATATATTATATATACATATCTATATACACATAATTGTTCGTGAATCGTCAAACACGGTCAAAGGGTAATTGATTACATGAATGTATTTCCAAACTTTTTGAGATTCAACATTACAAATTCTGATTATCGTGTCGGAAACATATAAAGGTTAGGTTTAAATTTGGTCGGAAATTTCCGGGTCGTCACAGTACCTACCCGTTAAAGAAATTTCGTCCCGAAATTTGATCGAGGTTGTCATGGCTAACTTTAAAAATGTTTTCATGACGAATATGAGTTGATAAATAGAGTTTTATCATCATTGAGTAATATAGATAAAACAATTTGATTACGCGAAGAGTATAAGTGAAGCTATCGCAAGAGAGTGAAATGAGTAAACGTATATTCGTTTTAACCGATGACATAGTTATGATTGATTTTCGGAATTCATGAAATTTAAAGAAAATCTTTGCAATAAGATTTGGTTCTTCGGCGATTAAGGAAATCAGGATCTTATTTGATTAAATGCGATAATCTGTCTCGATTTCTCTGTCTGATATTTTACTATAAATCCACCCCCTTCGTTTCTTTATTTCCATAGCTCACACCTTCTAATCTTTCTCCCCAATTCATACTTTAAAGCATTTGTTAATATGCTTCATCCAGTATTGATTCTTGATATACTCTTAACTTTCATATCTGTCATTCTTCTTTTTCATCTACCACCGGAGGAAGTTATTTTCTTCTACCATTACCTTGGTGTTATTGTGTTTTTCATTCTCCCGTGTCTTTATATTGCTATACGCATTAATATACAAGGTTTGTAATTTCGGGGTTGTTATCGGGCTTTATATTCTCCATTATATTTCGGAGCTTCATGCTTTCGTTTTCTCTTCCCGACCTTAAGTCAAGCGGATAATGGTCCATAATTTGTAGATATGAATTTTTGGATGAACATAGTTAATGTTCCAAGAAGAAAATCGTAATGGCACGATCTTGATTTGGCAAATTACCAGAATATCCGAAAATATAGAGCTATCAAGATGATATGTTCTTAATATGTTTGGAAATTGGGTAGAATGTAAGAGTCGTGTAAATAGTACATGATGACGGTATGTTCTGTGAATCATCACGTTCTATTAGAAACTCAGTATGACTTACTGTAATATAATCACATTGATCAAGTGTCATTATATTATACTAACTCATGCTTCAGTTCCCAACACTACTTCAAAAACATTCCTATTTTAAATTCGAATTTTTTTCTTCTTCAGAATTTAGAAACTAACACAGTTTCTTTTT
Organism: Rutidosis leptorrhynchoides; assembly: GCF_046630445.1. Taxonomy (NCBI): domain Eukaryota; kingdom Viridiplantae; phylum Streptophyta; class Magnoliopsida; order Asterales; family Asteraceae; genus Rutidosis; species Rutidosis leptorrhynchoides. The sequence goes on from NC_092340.1 coordinate 211,900,504, forward strand.
ATGTTGTAACGCAGATATTGCGAATAGATAGAAGATTTCGGATAAGAATAGTTTTGAAAATATCTTCAGGAATATCGAAGATATTTATAATAAAAGATACGATGATATCTTAGAATTCTTAACATAGATGGATGATGAAGAAGATTTGTTTGTGAAGGTTTAGAATAAGAAGTAAGGTGTTTGCTAACGATTTCAGTAGACACTGAATCATTTGGATCCTTTGAAGGCAGGTTTAGTCTTTGTGATTTGTCCACAGCCTCCTTCATGGTCTGCTCAATCCGTTTTCCAGTTTCAAACCTTCTCTTTTTCTCAGCTTTACCACCATACTATTCTTTATCATCAAACTTTTGACTGTTAAAGTTGTTTATAGTTTTTGCTGCTTCATCAGCATTTTTCCAATTTCGGAGAACTAGTTCATAGTTTGAGATGTTTTTCAGAAAATTCACATTCGAAGTATGTAAGTCTAGGAGATAGACGTTATATGTATACATATAACTTTTGACGTAAAATTATTGCGAAATTCAAAATACTGATTGCTAATTCCCAGTAGTTGGTGTGACAATTATTGTTACAGGATGTAGGTGAGTACATGATGGGGTTTTAATGAATAAGTATAGTGGCTTTTCGGAGAGGCTTAAGTCGAAGGTTAATGAAGTTGTTGATAAGTTTACTGCTAATGTGGCGAGATATGAAAGGTTCCCCGGTAACAATGATGAAGGGGTAATTGTTATAATAAGGTTTATTCGTATAAACAAATGAAGGTGATTTATTGAAGCTATGACAAAACTGTCTATTTTGAAAAGAGATTGAAAAATTATATTTATTAATAAATATCAAAGGATCTGACACGGATACGTGTTAAACTATAACTTTGGTTTCGAGAGCTTTTCAGGTGCATGACAGTGGGTAATGTGTGGTTGGATCATCATCTCGCATGTCTTTAAGAATTTCGAAGTGTTTGAACACATATTGTAATTGTTAATATACATATGATGTTCTAAGATTTTGAATGATACAAATATTTTTGTGAGTTCCATGAATAGAAATGAGGTTCTAGGACAGTTTTGAAGTCAAAGTATAGTTTTGAAAGATGTAAAAATCTAAGAGTGATGATTTCGGTTATATCTTGAATCGAATTCTGAGATTTCAAAATCAGAATATGTAATTAGATTTTGAATGAGTATGGTTGTTTTAATTTCTATAAAAGAATGTATATTGTTGTGAAAGTAGGGAGTATAATGGATGATTTGCTGAATCAGATTCGAAGAATGTAACATATTAATTGTGAATTTATATATCTCTCGAGTATTACCTACCCGTTAAAAAAATTTCACGATTAATATTTTGCACAAAAGATTTTTATTACAGTCTTTATGGAAATATATATGTGTATATTTCTTCAGATGTAATATAGATTTAATGAGTTAATATTAAATTAAACTCATTTGATTTATGGTTAAGGCTATGATAGATAATTTCTAAACTTTAGAAATTACATAATCGTCGTAGAATGTTTTCCCAATGAAGTTATGAATCAATACTTCATCGTTGTGGTATTCCTTGGTATCTACATGGCGTATGACGTCGATGCTCGTGGGACAGATTGTGAAGTTGAGGTTCGCGATGCGGTTGTTGTTGGTGGTGGTAATGGTACTGTTGATGTTGTTGATGGTGGTACTGGTCATGCTGCTGGTGCTGCTGCTGGTGTCTGTAACCTTTGCACCATATTCTCCAAAGCCACTACCCGAGCGCGAAGCTCGTTGACTTCTTCTATTACACCGGGGTGATTGTCGATTCAGACAAGCGGATAGATAAGATCTAGAATTTGGTGTAGTATATAATCATGACGAGATACTCTCGAAATGAGAGAGAAAATGGTGTTTCAGACAGGTTCGCCGGTAAGTGCTTCAGGTTCATTGCCAAGAGGGCAATGTGGTGGATGAAAGGGATCACCTTCTTCTTGTCTCCAATGGTTAAGTAGATTACGAACCCATCCCCAATTCATCCAAAATAGATGATGGCTAATTGGTTGATCCATTCCGGTCACGCTGCTTTCGGAGCTCATGTGGAAATCCATATCGGCATAGCTATCGGAATCCGAGGAACTCAAACTGGTTGAGGGATCCATCTTGTATGATCAGGGAAAGAATTTTTGGTATGAAATAGATTGTAGAATTTAGATTTGGTATTCGTCAATACATAATTTACATATGTATATATAATACCAAAATCCCATAAATTACGGAGAATCTTTGAAAGATGTCAATCAAAGTTCACAGTAACAGATATGCTAAGATAAGAATTCGTCTATACATTATTATGCAATAAATGTAGGAAAACGCGTCTAGATTTAAGAATGATAAGCATGTAATTTCCTAAGGATGGTAAGTAGATGATTTTCGACTAAAAATGATAAGCAAAACTTTTGACATGCAGACACGGTCGAAGTCCAGACTCACTAATGCATCTTAACAACTATCAGTTAGACACACTAATTCAAGACCTGGTTCGCTAAGACCACCGCTCTGATACCAACTGAAGTGACCCGTTCATATACATTATAAACGATTCACAATAGTTGATTACATCGCGAGGTATTTGACCTCTATATGATACGTTTTACAAACATTGCATTCATTTTTAAAAGACAAACTTTCTTTACATCTAAAATTGACGGCATGCATACCATTTCATATTACATCCAACTATAATTGACTTAATATTAATCTTGATGAACTCAACAACTCGAATGCAACGTCTTTCAAAGTATGCCATGAATGACTCCAAGTAATATCCTTAAAATGAGCTAAAGCACAGCGGAAGATTTCTTTAATACCTGAGAATAAACATGCTTTAAAGTGTCAACCAAAAGGTTGGTGAGTTCATTATTTTATCATAATCAATCATTTCCGTAATAGTAATAGACCACAAGATTTCTGTTTATAAATATATGTACACTCGCAAGTGTATAAAAGTATTCTATAAATTGTAGGCACCCGGTAACAAGCCTTAACGTTCATGTTTTACCCTCTGAAGTACACCAGATCAGGTGTGTTTAATATAACCTCGAAGTACTAAAGCATCTCATAGTCAGGATGGGGTTTGTCAGGCCCAATAGATCTATCTTTAGGATTCACGCCTACCGTACATAGACAAGTAGTTTAATGTTACCAAGCTAAGGGTATATTTCTGGTTTAAGCCCACGTAGAATTAGTTTTAGTACTTGTGTCTATTTCGTAAAATATTTATAAAACAGCGCATGTATTCTCAGCCCAAAAATATATATTGCAAAAGCAATTAAAAAGGGAGCAAATGAAACTCACAATACTGTATTTCGTAGCAATTATGTATATGACGGCACTGAACAAGTGCAGGGTTTGTCTCGGATTCACGAACCTATATTAAGTATATATATTTATATGTTGGTCAATATCTGTCTAACAATTTAGGTCAAGTCGTAGTGTATCACAATCCTAATGCTCGAGACCGACATGCAAAAGTCAACAAAAGTCAACTTGACCCAAAATGACTTCCAAAATCTATACATGTTTATTATATAACTTATATATAGTCGTTTTATATATTTAAATATATTTATCAGATCTTATTATACTAAATAATACAAGTCATTTATCAATAAATAAAAATTTATATTTAAATTCATATATGATAAAAATATACTTTTATATATCTCAAGTAATAAAATTTATAAAATTCACTTAATATCATAAAAATATAGTGGTATGTATTATTAATGTAATTATATTACGTGTGGTAAAAATATCTTTGTACGCATATTTATTTGATTAAATAATATTGATAATAATAATAATGATAAAAATAATAAAATGATAGTTTCAATAAAAATATTAATTTTTAGTAATAAAGATAATTTTAGTAATAACATAAACTGATAACAATTATAATAATCGTTTTAATAATAATATTAAATTTAATAATAATTCAGTTGACCATATCTTTTAATCCGTTCTTCGAACCCACACGATTTCTAAATGAAAAGTTATTAATTTTTCTTTAGTTTTTCAATGACATGCATATCATATACCTTATCTCAGTAGCATATGTATCAAATTCGTGATTTATCATAAACTATTTAACGACGAAACTAAGCATACAAACATGCATAATCATATATACTCGAGCACTAGTCAGGGATACACTATTAATATATAAAAGATAAGATATGAATGCTCACGTATCAATATTGTGATTCAATATTGCAGGAAAGTACGTAAGACTCAATGAAAATGATAAACGTTAGGTTGACCTCACGAGCAATACCCTCGAACAATACCCATAACCTCCATAGCTATAACCCATAATTTCCTTAGCTCTATTCCATTTGAAAACTTATTTTGAAATCGTCTGAATATAACTCCGTCGTAGTATTTTATGTATACTAATAATATCTTGAAATAATACTAAGTAAATATATATATGTAATTCGATTGAGAGAGTTTAGAGAAATATATTTTCAAGTTTCTATGAAATAATGAAACCTATTGAATTCTATTTATAATAGATTTTTGAATTATTAAAGTGAATTATTAAAGTATGAATTATTAAAGTGAATTATTAAAGTATGAATTATTAAAGTGAATTATTATAGTATGAATTATTAAAGTGAATTATTAAAGTATGAATTATTAAAGTGAATTATTAAAGTGAATTATTAAAGTGAATTATTAAAGTTAAAGTAAAGTAAAAGTAAAGTAAAAGTAAAGTAAAGGTAAAGTTAAAGTATAGTAAAAGTATATAAAACTATGTACGTATAATACGCGTATAAATATATTTAATATTAATTTAAATCGTTATATCATAAAACATTTTAGAAAAATAGAATTATATATATTCATAATAGGTTTCAAGTTTTTAAATTACAGTCTTTTGGTGAAGCATGAGATAAAGTCCAAAGGTTTAATAAACGTATGAAATCATCTTAATGAAAAATGTCGAGTTACTTAACTTGTCGATATCCAACATCTAAGTTATTTACACTCCACGTTCTTACTTATAGATCACTTTACCATTTTCCGAATATTGTCAAAAAGAATAGATTTCTTAAATCACAGTGGACCTCATAACATTGGCCCGTAATCATATTATAATGTATCTGATAATTCAATCATTTGATATTATCTCTTAATTCTGTCGATAAATATATCGAAACAAATACGTTCATGTAAAGTATCATATATATCAAATACTTTGTTAATGTTTTCAGTTATTATATATTATATATACATATCTATATACACATAATTGTTCGTGAATCGTCAAACACGGTCAAAGGGTAATTGATTACATGAATGTATTTCCAAACTTTTTGAGATTCAACATTACAAATTCTGCTTATCATGTCGAAAACATATAAAGGTTAGGTTTAAATTTGGTCGGAAATTTCCGGGTCGTCACATATATTTTTAGGACTGAGAATACATGCGCTTTTATAACTGTTTTACGAAATAGACACAAGTACTTAAAACTACATTCTATGCCTGGATTATTAAACCGAATATTCCCCTTTTTAAGTCTGGTAATCTAAGAATTAGGAAACAGACACCCTAATTGACGTGAATCCTAAAGATAGATCTATCGGGCCCAACAAGCCCCATCCAAAGTACCGGATGCTTTAGTACTTCGAAATTTATATCATGTCCGAAGGAGGATCCCGGAATGATGGGGATATTCTAATATGCATATTGTGAATGTCGGTTACCAGGTGTTCAATCCATATGAATGATTTTTGTCTCTATGCATGGGACGTATATTTATGAGAACTGAAAATGAAAATCTTGTGGTCTATTAAAATGATGGAAATGATTATTTATATTTAACTAATGAACTCACCAACCTTTTGGTTGACACTTGTAAGCATGTTTATTCTCAGGTATTAAAGAAATCTTTCGCTGTGCTTTTGCTCATCTTAGAGATATTACTTGGAGTCATTCATGATATATTTCAAAAGACGTTGCATTCGAGTCGTTGAGTTCATCAAGATTATTATTAAGTCAATTATAAATAGATATATTATGAAATGGTATGCATGTCGTCAGCTTACGATGTAATGAAAGATTGTCTTTTCAAAAACGAATGCAATGTTTATAAAATGTATCATATAGAGGTCAAGTACCTCGCAATGTAATCAACTGTTGTGAATCATTTATAATCGATAAGGACTTCGTCCGGATGGATTAGGATGGGTCTCTACAGTTGGTATCAGAGCGATGGTCTTAGCGAACCAGGTCTTGCATTAGTGTGTCTAATTGATAGTCGTTAGGATGCATTAGTGAGTCTGGACTTCGACCGTGTCTCCATGTCAAAAGTTTTGCTTATCATTTTTGTCGGAAATCATCTGCTTATCATCCTTAGGAAATTACCTGCTCATTATTCTTAGTCTAGACACGTTTTACTGCATTGACTGCATGAATAGTGTATAGACAAAATTCATATCTTAGCGTATCTGACAATTCATATCTTAGCGTATCTGTTACTGTAGACCTTGCCTGATATCTCTCGTAAATTTCTCCTTAATTTAAGGGATCCTGGTACTATATATATCTATGCAAATTATGCATTGAGAATACCATCCAACTATCAATTGCTGTCACTAAACTCTTCATACCAAAAATCTTTCCTGAGATCGCGTAAGATGGCCTCTACGAATCGACCAAGTTCCTCTGATTCTGAAGACAGCATGACAGGAGCACACCAACCAATCAACTACCGTGATTACTGGAGAAAATGGGGGTGGGTTCGCGACATACTCACCCAATGGAAAAGAGAAGAAGGTACTCCATATCATGAACCGAACCTACCACCTAACCTTGGAGTACTCGACCCGCTCACCGGAGAACCTGTTCGCAACACCGTTTATACCCTTTTTGCCAGAATTTTTCATCTTGAGACTACCATTAACGGAACTAGAGAAGATATCCGATCTCTACCTCACACTGATAACCAACCAGGGTTAGTAGAAAAAGTTAAAGAACTCCGAGCTCGAGTGTTAACTTTAGAGAGCACGGCACACAATTTGCAAGCACCAGCAGTATCACCAACACCAGTAACATCACCAACCTTAGCACCAATAGCACTAGTACCACCAACAACAACATCTGCATCACCAGCTTCGACATCTCATTCTGTACCTCGAGTATAATCATTGTTCTACGTATCGTTCTACCTATTTTATTTTCGTTCGACATGGCGATTATGTAATCTCTAATGTTTTAGAGATTATATATTCTTGATTTAATGGTAAATCAAATGAGATTAATATCGCATTAACTCATTAAATCCGTGATTATATCTGAAGAAAATATATATGTATATATGTTTTCATAAAGATTGTAATTAAAAATTCTTTTGTACAAACTGATAATGGTGAAAATATTTTAACGGGTAGGTAATACCCGAGGAATATTTAAATTTCACATTAATAAGTTACACTATACATTCTTCGAATCTGATTCAACAGTCAGTTACTATTCTACTTACATCCACCGATATACGTATCCATTCACCACAGAATAACCATTTTCATTCAATTTCATACTTGAATTTTGGTCTATCAGAATCCAACAAGTGGCATAATGAAGAAAACATTGGACAAAATAAAGTTTGTTAGAAACAAACAAATTAACTATGAGAAGAATTTTGTTAAGAATCCACGCTAACTATTCCTAGCTAACTGTTCCTAGCTAACTGATCACACTTTATTTATCGCAATTTAATTATCGCAATTTTATTTATCGTCAATTAATTTCTGTTATCTACTTTACGCATTTTATTTATTGTCATTTAATTTATGTATTTATTTTACGCACTTTAAATATCGGGACACGTATACAAGGTTTTGACATATCATATCGACGCATATATATATATATATATATATATATATATATATATATATATATATATATATATATATATTATTTGGAATAACCATAGACACTCTATATGCAGTAATGATCGAGTTCTCTATACAGGATTGAGGTTTATTCTATAATAATATATATACTTTGAGTTGTGATCGAGTCTGAGACGTATACGGGTCACGATACGTATTAATTAATTCGAATATTATATATTAATCTATATATGAATTATTGGACCGTTAACTGTGGACTAATAACATTGGACAATTAAAATGAATTAAAATATTGATTATAACATATGAAACTAAACATTTCTTCAAGTTTGCCATTTGATTTCATCTTAAACCCCATTTGTATCTTGACGATTACAATCTGCGTTCCAACCTTTCATGATTCTTGAAAACACCTCAAACGATAGGATGAATCAACCGCACTTCATCTATGGAAGGAAAGATTTATGCATATAGTTATGCACCTGAGAAACTCTCGGCAACTGAGTAAAAGTTTAACACGTAGCCGCGTCAGATCCTTTGGCATTTATTAGCAAAAATAACTTTACGATCCCTTTTCAAAGTAACCAATTTTGTCACAGCTTCAGCAAGTCAACTTCGACTTTTCATTCGAAGTAGCCTTACTATAATCCTGATATATACAATTACCCTTTTGATACCGGAGAATTCTTTTATATTCCACCATATTATCAGCAGACGTACCAACAACCTCGTTGCTTTTTGGCTTAAATCTCTCTGACAAATCATTATATTTATTCATTGAAACCCTATCATATACTCATCCGCATCTTGTAACGAGAACTGCCATAACAATTACTGGGAATCAGCAATCAGTACTTTGAAAACTCACAGCATATCTACATCAACAGTTATATGTATGACATTTATCTCTTAGAATTATGATCTCTCATTCTGAAATTCTGAAAAGCACTCAGCCACAAATCAATACTCTGAATGTTGAAAAAGCTGAATGAAGCAGCAGAAACCATAGACAATCGTAAACGACCTTAATCATCGAAAGTTTGATGATAAAGAATAGTATGTTGGAAAAGCTCAGAAAAGTTGGAACTGGAAAGTGGATTGAGCTAACCACAAAGGAGACCAAGGACAAATACAAGGACCATACCATATATTCAAAGAATCCAGGTAATTCTGGATCCGATGAAACCTTCAACGAATATCTTGCTACGTACTCATGTTAAAATCTTGCGGAAAATCTTCCTCATCAACCATCGAACTTAAAAATTCCAAAATATCATCATAAATATCTTCGATATTTCTGAAGATATTTTCATAAATATTCTCGACCGAAATTATTTATCTTTTCGTGCTATCTATATTACATCATAAAGGAAACTACTTTAGGTTCTAAAATTATTTAAAATTCGAGTTTAAATTATGAATGTTTTTGAAGTAGTGTTGGGAATTGATGCATGAGTTAGTATAATATAATGACACTTGATCAACGTGATTATATTACAGTAAGTCATGCTGAATTTCTAATGGAACGTGATGATTCACAGATCATAACGTCATCATTTGCCATGTTACATGACTCGTTCATTCTACTTCACCTCCGAACATATCAAGAAAATATATTCATGATACATCTATTCTCAGTGATTCTGGTAATTTGACAAATCAAATCATGCCATTACGATTTCCTTCTTAGAACATTAACAATGTTCATTCCGAAGTCTATATCTGCGGATTCTGAACCATTACAAGCGGTGTTTAATCGCAAGAAGAAGAAACGAAGGGACAAAGCTCCAAGATATAAGAGAAAATATAAAGCCCAATAACAACACGGAGGTTACAAACCGTGGATATTAATACGAATAGCAATATAAACAAACGGGAGAATTAAGAATAGTATTACCTCAAGGTAATAGTAGAAGTAAACAGATTCCTCCGGTGGTAGATGAAAAAGGAGAATGATCAATATGAATGTCAGGAATATATCCAGAATTAAAACTGGATGAAGCATATTGACTGAGGATTTGGAAGTATGAATTAAAGTATAGAAAATGGGAGTAACGAGAAATAATGGAATGGAAGAAGTTCATTTATAGTGGAAATACCTGACAAAGAAATCGAGAAAGATGATCGCATTTAATTATAGAGATCTTAATTTCTTTACTCATCGAAGAATCAAATCTTTTAGATTTCGAAGATTTTCTTTAAATTCCTTGAATTCCGGAATTCAACCAAGACAACGTCAAAAGTTAAGACGCACCTTATTTTCTAAATTCAACCCTGACTACATCGAAAGTTAAAGGCGCATCTAAATCTCTAAATTCAACAGTGACTACGTCAAAAGATAAGACGGATCTCTATTTACTCATTTCGCTCTTTTGCGATAGCTTCACTCGTACTCTTCACATAATCAAATTGTTTTAACTATATTATTCAATGATGATAAAACTCTATATATCAACTCATTTTCGTCATGAAAACATTTTTATGGTTAACCATGACGACCTCACTCAAATTTCAGGACGAAATTTCTTTAACGGGTAGGTACTGTGACAACCCGAAAATTTCCGAACAAATTTAAACTTAATCTTTATATGATTTCAATACGATAAGCAAAGTATGTAATATTGAGTCTAGAAAATTTTGAAACGATGTTCATATATTCAATTGACCTTCGACTGCTCTCGACGATTCACGAACAAGTAGTTGTAAATAGATATGTGTGTATGTATATATAAATAATAATTCGAAATATAATTTGAAATATTATATGTTGTTGTTATTAAAAATTAATAAAATAAAAATAGAATATTATAAAAATTATTATTTAAAATATATCTATATATATAAATAAAGTATATTAAAAATAAATATTAAATGATTGTAATACTCGTTTGATGTTTCGATTGATATTAAGCAAGTTAAATTCAAACTTATGTAATTTTAAAATAAACGGTGATACGAAAATGAGTTCTATAAATTTTAGGCATATTAAAAATGTATTTAGGAACTACTTGTTAAGTTTTAACACTTTTTATATTTTACTCATAAATGAGGGGGACAGTTGATGTGATTCTTATTTAACAAATTAAGAATCAAATTTTATACCATAATAAACAAAATAAATAAATAAAGCTAATTAAAAAAATATGAGATTTTTCTGAACACTTTATCCGCCACTGATTAACAATGAAGCATGAGATAATATCCGTGTTAAAAGTGTCGACAGTATAATAGTAATGGTATCCGTGATATTTGATTTGAGCTTATTGTTTTCAATTTCTTTCAAATCCACTAGCACTTATATATTATATTATATTATATATTTGGACGAGTATTATTGTTAAGCCTAACGACTTATGTTGACTTTCTTGTCCATTTGTTTTTAGCTTTGTTTGTATGGAATATCAACAACTTTGTTTCTTAATCATAGACTGTATTTTTTTCCTTTTGGTTCTATTTACTTCTATTTACTCGCTGGCTTTCCTTTCCATATCATAATATGTAAATTGAACTATTGTATGTTCTTTTTACCTTATTATAAGATTATAAGATATATTTATATATATCAAGTGCCAGTGAGAATCAATAATTTGTGCTACTTCACTGTGGATTCACTATAGACACAGTTTAAGTAGTGTATTATTATTACTTTATATCATATTCAATCATCTTATTTCCATATATAATATACATTCATCTAAATGAACTCACACCCACAAATTTACTCCCTGGTTTCTTTTTCTGTTCCTTTTGCCATTCCAAGTATCATCATCTCTATCGATATATTATTATTAATATATACATTACATGAAAACAATATATAGATATATCCCTCATTTGATCATCTCAACCTTGGTCACCTACACCACCGGACTTCCACGACCGCCACCCTGCACCATCTCTACCACGAGAATCACCATAAACCACTTAGAATCACCATCATATCACCACACTCGATCATGGCCACCATGGATAACCATCACCACTTTTTAAACCACCCAAAAATGCATCATTCTTCTTTCAGTTTACGCAGCTGTAACCACACGACACCACTCATCCTCACCTTCCTTCGAACCACCACCTTCATCACTACACAGCCTGTTACCATCTTTCTGTTTTGACCGAGACTAACCACCACCCCATCGACCACAAACCGAAAATCATTCTTGTTTCTTCTTACTCGTCACCACCACTAAACCTTTGAACCACCATCGTGAACCTCAAACCCTCATCCTATCCATCACCAAACCACCATTTTCATGTTTTCTGTTTGCAATGATCACCTTTGTTTCTCTACTACTGTTTTACTGTTTAAACCGGAAGCTACAACCACTTTTTCTTTTATGTTTTTGTTCAGCGAATAAAGGAAATGATAAACAAAGAACATGAAGGCGAATTGATTATTTTTTTTAAATGGATATCGTTTTCTGATTCATCTCCCACAAGCTCCATTTTTTTATACAACAATCGACACCAAAAAAAAAAAAAAAGATAAAAAAAGAATAAAGCAAAAGTAGTGGAACATTATATCAATTAATTGGCTGACCAATCTAGGTGGAAGGTTGGATATTTTATTTTTATCTTGGAACCGTAATATTTTTTTTATTTCTTTTTTTTTGCGGGACATGGGAATTACTCCGTATATAGTTTGGCCGAGGGATCATTTATTATAGTTGGGCCAAGACATTCAATGTTGTTAGTTGGGCCAAATTTTGTTATTTGGGCTTGGACAATTGAATTAGGCCGTTTGAATTTAATGAAGAAGAAAGAAAATAGGAACCGAGTAAAAACGGGTTATAAATCTTGCAGATGGGTTAAGTCAGAAAAATAGAGTTGGAAGGATGGTTTATTGTGGTGTTGGGGTAGCGAGAGGTCGGGGGTTCGAGCCCGGGCGTGGGCAACTTTATTTTTAGAACTCTCGTGAGGTAGTTTTCTCACTCATTTTTTTATTATTATTATTATTATTATTATTATTATTATTATTATTAATATTATTATTTTTATTATTATTAAAAGTATTATTCATATTATCATTTTTTTCTATCATTAGTATTAAAATTATTATTTTTATAAAAATTATCATTATTATTATTATAACTATTATTATTATTATTATAGGATGAGTAAAGTTTTTATCTATTATTATCAATATTATTTTATGAAATAACTATTAGCTATATAAAATCGAATTTATTACATATCACATAACTATATTAACATTTTTACAATAAATATTAATAAATGTAATTAATTAGGTTATTAATGAAAAACATATTTAAAGTAACAATTAAATCACTAATGATACATAAGTTTGTTCGATTACCTTTTTATGTGTTGATATATATATAAATGATATAGGTTCGTAAATCCGAGGCCAACCTTGCATTGTTCAGTGTTCATTGTCGCCATATGTATTTTTACTGCAAAATACAGTATAGTGAGTTTCATTTGCTCCCTTTTTAAATGCTTTTGCAATATATATTTTTGGGACTGAGAATACATGCGCTTTTATAACTGTTTTACGAAATAGACACAAGTACTTAAAACTACATTCTATGGTTGGATTATTAAACCGAATATGCCCCTTTTTAAGTCTGGTAATCTAAGAATTAGGGAACAGACACCCTAATTGACGCGAATCCTAAAGATAGATCTATCGGGCCCAACAAGCCCCATCCAAAGTACCGGATGCTTTAGTACTTCAAAATTTATATCATGTCCGAAGGAGGATCCCGGAATGATGGGGATATTCTAATATGCATATTGTGAATGTCGGTTACCAGGTGTTCAATCCATATGAATGATTTTTGTCTCTATGCATGGGACGTATATTTATGACAACTGAAAATGAAAATCTTGTGGTCTATTAAAATGATAGAAATGATTATTTATATTTAACTAATGAACTCACCAACCTTTTGGTTGACACTTGTAAGCATGTTTATTCTCAGGTATTAAAGAAATCTTCCGCTATGCGTTTGCTCATCTTAGAGATATTACTTGGAGTCATTCATGATATATTTCAAAAGATGTTGCATTCGAGTCGTTAAGTTAATCAAGATTATTATTAAGTCAATTATAAATAGATATATTATGATATGGTATGCATGTCATCAGCTTACGATGTAATGAAAGATTATCTTTTCAAAAACGAATACAATGTTTGTAAAATGTATCATATAGAGGTCAAGTACCTCACAATGTAATCAACTGTTGTGAATCGTTTATAATCGATAAGGACTTCGTCCGGATGGATTAGGACAGGTCTCTACAGTAACCACTTCATGAGCAGACGTTTGTAATAAACATTGACAACTTTGAATTCCATAAATATTCATTGCCTTCGATGAGCCTATCTCCTTACATACTTGTTTCAATTATTTTGTTGTTTCATGCTTAGAATAAATCTGTGATGCACTGAAGCATATAATAAATTTTCTATGTACAATTGTACACTGTAAAACTGAGTGAAGCACTGTGATAATTATTTAAGGTAATTCGATTTTGAATGTTTTGCAGTGTTAAGTGTAGTGACCCGAACTTTTCCATGTTTATATATATTAATTGAGATTGATATTTCCATGATTAAATGTTTCCAACATGTTAAGCAATCAAACTTGTTAAGACTTGATTAATTGAAATATGTTTCATATAGACAATTGACCACCCAAGTTGACCGGTGATTCACGAACGTTAAAACTTGTAAAAACTATATGATGAAATATATATGGATATATATATAGTTAACATGATACTATGATAAGTAAACATATCATTAAGTATATTAACAATGAACTACATATGTAAAAACAAGACTACTAACTTAATGATTTTTAAACGAGACATATATGTAACGATTATCGTTGTAAAGACATTTAATGTATATATATTTCATATTAAGAGATATTCATACATGATAATATCATGATAATATAATAATTTAAAATCTCATTTGATATTATAAATATTGGGTTAACAACATTTAACAAGATCGTTAACCTAAAGGTTTCAAAACAACACTTACATGTAACGACTAATGATGACTTAACGACTCAGTTAAAATGTATATACATGTAGTGTTTTAATATGTATTTATACACTTTTGAAATAATTAAATACACTTATCAAAATACTTCTACTTTGAAATGTCCCGTTCTTATTGTTTAAAAACGTTCCATATTAATTGATTTCGTTGCGAGGTTTTGACCTCTATATGAGACGTTTTTCAAAGACTGCATTCATTTTTAAAACAAACCATAACCTTTATTTCACAAATAAAGGTTTAAAAAGCTTTACGTAGATTATCAAATAATGATAATCTAAAATATCCTGTTTACACACGACCATTACATAATGGTTTACAATACAAATATGTTACATCGAAATCAGTTTCTTGAATGCAGTTTTTACACAATATCATACAAACATTGTGATGACCCGGGAATTTTCGACCAAATTTAAACTTATTCTTCATATGATTTCGATACAATAAGCAAAGTCCGTAATGTTGAGTCACAAATATTTTGAACTGTTTCATATATACGTTGACCTTCGATCATTCCCGACGATTCACGGACAACTATTTGTAAAAAGATAACATATATATTTAATTAGATATTAATAATTTGAAATATAATATAGAATATAATATAACATGATTATTAGGATATATATTGTAAAGTAAATGAAATAAAATGCTATTAATGGAAACTATAGAATATATAGATATATATAAATATGAATATAAATATTACTTATAAATATATAAAGTTATATTAAAACTATTTGTTTAAAAATATATAATATATTTGTTTTAGTAATTAACTTTGCTATTTTAAAACTGTTTACATATAGCAAGGGAATATAAATGATTACGAGCTTAATTAGTAAATGTCAGTAACGCTCGGTTGACATTTCGTTAACGTTCATATAGATTTAATATAAGTTTATGATGGATTAAAATAAAACTTGAACTGTAAATCGATTACGAAGATTTTAGATTTGTTAAAAGTATTTTTATCATTTTAAGTTTAAATAGTAGTACTCCGTACATATAAAATGGAACAGGAAATAAATAATTATAGAACCTTTTTGATCAGGTTTCAAACAGTTAATGAGTGAAATAATTAAATATACCTAACCTAAAAATTTGGGATTTTTAGGAACACTTTATTACATTAACTGTTTAAGCAATGGACCACGATATACTACCCGTGTGAAAGTGTCGGCAGAATAATAAGAGAATTATACCCGGCTGCTATATTATACTCATTCTGTTCCTTTCAATTTAATCACAAGACCATAGGTTATTATTATATTATTATTATTAATTATTAAAGTAGATTAATTATTTATATATAGAAAGATAGATAGTGAAATGCAGAGATAAATATAGGTATATGAATATTAATGCAATCCAATCACCATCTCCTTGCAAACTCACACAACCATCGGTACCACCGGACGACACTCATGCAACCACCATCAACTATGATCCACCATGGGAGACACCATAAACCACCATGACTATCGAAACCATCAAAACCCATTTTGAGATTTTTCAGTTTTCGTTTAAAAACAACCATCATCATCACCACACTTCCATCACCGGTTGCCACCACCACCTTCATCGACCTCCCTCACCACCACAGCCCAATCAAAACACCATAAACAAACCTGCAACTGCCTTCTTTTTCTCCCTTTCTCTCTCTACGTCTCTCCCTCTCTCTTTCTTTTTCTGCAAATCGCGATTGCCACCACTATTGTGTTCTGTTGCAGCTGAAAACTATCACAACCACCACCTACAGCCGCTATTCTTCTGTTGTTGTTACCGTCGAGAACCACCTCAGGACTGCTGCATACTGTTTTCTATTTTGATCGGATAAAACAAGGACTGTTGCAACGTTGCAGCTGCTACTGCTTCATTGTTTCTATTTTTTTTTTGTTTCTATTCTGTTTTATAACGATGATGGAAATGATAATGGCGATGGCGAAATGAAAATGATGATGATTTGAAGTTAATGATAATCGTGATGATGGTATGATAATGTAGATGATAATGCGTAATATAACGTGCAGATGATAGATGATATGGAGATGACGATGAATAGTTGGGTTGTGAAGAATATGAAAACAGAAGGAAGGTTTAATAAAATTAAGTTGTAACTAAATTCATAAACGAGTTGTAGAGCAGTTGGTCCGGCATGGTGACGGGTAACCGAGAGGTCACGAGTTCGAAACTAGTAGTCTGCGTATATATATATATATATATTTTTTTTTTCTCTCTCTTCAATTAGATGTCTTAAGAACTTGGGGAATCAAATTGGGCCGAAACTATAAAACCTCGGTTGGGCTTATTCAATTACTATGATGGGTTTCATTATAATTAAATGGTGGGCTTTGAATTGTTGGGCCATGTTTGATGGAGTGTTGGGCCGAGATTGATTTAAAACAATTAAGGATAGGAGATGATTAAGAAAGGTAACGAAAGCGGTTACAGAGGAGTAGTTAGATGAGTGTTCGGGTAATCGACAGGTCTTGGGTTCGAGCCCTGTTGTGGACATTTTTTTGGAAAAGCTTTAGAAAAAGGGTATACCCTTTTATACTTCATTTTTTTTATTTATTTATTATTATCATTATTATTATTATTATTATTATTATTATTATTATTATTATTATTGTTGTTGTTATGATTATTATTGTTATTGTTATTAATATTAATATTAATATTATAGTTATTATTGTTATTAATATTACTAATATAGGTAGTATGTAACAACTATTATTATTATTAGGTATTAGTAAGATTATGATTAATATTACTAACACTTTACTATTATGTAACATTATTATAAATATGTTATTATTAGTATCATTAATAACAATAGAAGTACTATTAAAATTAAGATTATTATTATAAATGTTATTATGAAAATATTACGAACTATTATTAATATTAGTATTAATATCATTTATGTAATTAATAGTATTATCATTATCAATAAAATTATTATTATTATTATTATTATGAGTAAATCCTTGTTATCAAAACTAACATTTTTTTTACAGCTAAATATTTTGTACATAAAATATACTCTTTACATATACTAAAAGTACATTAATATTCATATACAATATATCAAACATATTAATAGTATTTACATAAATACTTACGTATAACCAACTAAGGATTTTAAATATAATACTGATCATATAATATATTTAGATATATTGACACAACTAAATATATAAAAATATTTATCATTTTATATATATATATATACAAAATAAATAAATATAACATATAAGTTAAATATATCACATATATCTAAATAACATAATATAACAAGTATATTATTAA
Source organism: Rutidosis leptorrhynchoides (assembly GCF_046630445.1). Taxonomy (NCBI): domain Eukaryota; kingdom Viridiplantae; phylum Streptophyta; class Magnoliopsida; order Asterales; family Asteraceae; genus Rutidosis; species Rutidosis leptorrhynchoides. The sequence goes on from NC_092340.1 coordinate 211,918,755, forward strand.
TAACAAATTTTATATATATATATATATATTGTTCAATTACAAATATGCGTGTTAATATATATATATATATACAACTGATATAGGTTCGTGAATTCGAGGCCAACCCTGCATTGTTCAGTTGTTCAATATAGTCATATGTATTTTTACTACAAAATACATTAGGTGAGTTTCATTAATCCCTTTTTAAATGCTTTTGCAATATATATTTTTGGGACTGAGAATACATGCGCTGTTTTTATAAATGCTTTACGAAATAGACACAAGTAATCGAAACTACATTCTATGGTTGGATTATCTAATCGAATATGCCCTTTTTATTAAGTCTGGTAATCTAAGAATTAGGGAACAGACACCCTAATTGACGCGAACTCTAAAGATAGATCTATCGGGCCCAACAAGCCCCATCCAAAGTACCGGATGCTTTAGTACTTCGAAATTTATATCATGTCCGAAGGAGGATCCCGGAATGATGGGGATATTCTTATATGCATATTGTGAATGTCAGTTACCAGGTGTTCAATCCATACGAATGATATTTTGTCTCTATGCCTGGGACGTATGTTTATGAGAAATGGAAATATGAAATATTGTGGTCTATTAAAATTATGAAATGATTATTTATGTTAAACTAATGAACTCACCAACCTTTTGGTTGACACTTGAAAGCATGTTTATTCTCAGGTACGAAAGAAATCTTCCGCTGTGCATTAACTCATATTAGAGACATTACTTGGAGTCATTCATGGCATATTTCAAAAGACGTTGCATTCAAGTCGTTGAGTTCATCAATATTATTATTAAGTCAATTATAGTTGGATTTATTATGAAATGGTACGCCTGCTGTCAACTTTCAATGTAATGAAAGTTTGTCTTTTCAAAAACGAATGCAATGTTTGTAAAATATATCATATAGAGGTCAAGTACCTCGCGATGTAATCAACTGTTTTGAATCGTTTATAATCGATATGGACTTCGTCCGGATGGATTAGGACGGGTCCTTTCAGTTGGTATCAGAGCGGTGGTCTTAGCGAACCATGTCTGCATTAGTGTGTCTAACTGATAAGTAGTTAGGATACATTATTGAGTCTGGACTTCGACCGTGTCTGCATATCAAAAGTTTTGTTTATCATTTTGTGTCAAAAATTACCTGCTTATCATTCTTAGAGAATCACTTGTTTATCATTCATAGTCTAGACACGTTTTACTGCATTGACTGCATGAATAGTGTAAAGACAAAATTCATATCTTAGCGTATCTGGCAATTCATATCTTAGCGTATATGTTACGGTAGACCTTTCCTGTTATCTCTCGTAAATTTCTTCGTAATTTAAGGGATCCTGGTACTATATATATCTATGCATATTATGCATTGAGAATACATCCAATTACCAATTGTTGTCACTAAACTCTTCATACCAAAAATCTTTTCTGTGATCGCGTAAGATGGCCTCTACGAATCGACCAAGTTCCTCTGACTCCGAAGACAGCGTGACGGGAGCACAACAACAAATCAACTACCGTGATTACTGGAGAAAATGGGGGTGGGTTCGTGACATACTCACCCTATGGAGAAGGGAAGAAGGTACTCCATATCATGAATCGAATCTACCACCTAACCTTGGAGTACTCGACCCGCTCACCGGCGAACCTGTTCGCAACACCGTTTATACCCTTTTTGCAAGAATTTTTCGTCTTGAGGCTACCATTAACGGAACTAGAGAAGATATCCGACGTCTACCTCACACTGATAACCAACCAGGGTTAATAAATGAATTCAAAGAACTCTGAGATCGAATATTAACTTTAGAGAACACGGTACATAATTTGCAAGCACCAGCAGTATCATCAACACCAGTAACATCACCAGCCTCAGCACCAACAGCACTAGTACCACCAACAACAACAACACACGCCTCAACATCACAATCTGTATCTCGAGTGTAATCATCGTTCTACGTATCGTTTTACATCATTTATCTTCGTTCGATATGGCAATTATGTAATCTTTAATGTTTTAGAGAATGTATATTCTCGTTCTATCGGTAACAAATGAGTTTAATATCATATTGACTCATTAAATCCATGATTACATCTGAAGAAAATATATATGTATATATGTTTTCATAAAGATTGTAATTAAAAACTCTTTATGTACAAACTGTTAATGGTGAAAATATTTTAACGGGTAGGTAATACCCAAGGAATATTTAAATTTCACATTAATAAGTTACATTGTACATTCTTCAAAGCTGATTTAACAGTCATTTACTATCATACTTACAACCACTGATATACGTATCCGTTCACCGCAGAATAACTATTTTCATTCAAATACATATTTGGATTTTTACATACCAGAATCCAACAAGTGGCATAATGAAGAAATAATGGACACAATAAAAATTGATTAGAAACAAACGAATTAACAATATTAAATTTTATTAAGAAACCACGCTAACAAAATCCTAGCTAACTGTTCCTAGCTAACTGTTAATTCCGTATTACATTTTATTTATCGCAATTTATTTATCGCAATTTATTTTATCGCAATTTATATTCTCGCAATTTTATTTATTGTCATTTAATTTCTGTTATTTACTTTACGCACTTTATTTATCGTCATTTAATTTCTGTTATTTATTTTACGCACTTTAAATATCGGGACACGTATACAAGGTTTTGACATATCATATCGACACATCTATATATATTATTTGGAATCACCATAGACACTCTATATGCAGTAATGATCGAGTTTTCTATACGGGGTTGAGGTTGATTCTATAATAATATATATACTTTGAGTTGTGATCGAGTCTGAGACATGTACACGGGTCACGATACGTATTAATTAATTCAAATATTATATATTAAACTATATATGAATGATTGCACTGTCAACTGTGAACTATCGACTGTGGACTAATAACATTGGACAATTAAAATGAATTAAAATATTGAATATAACATATGAAACTAAACAATTCTTCAAGTTTGCCACTTGATTTCGTCTTAAACCTCATTTGTATCTTCACGATTACATTCTGCGTTCAAACCTTTCATGATTCTTGAAAACACCTCAATCGATAGGATGAATCAACCGCACTTCATCTACGGAAGGAAAGATTTATGCACCTGAGAAACTCTCGGCAATTGAGTAAAAGTTCAACACGTAGCCGCGTCAGATCCTTTGGCATTTATTAACAAAAACAACTTTGCGATCCCTTTTCAAAATTAGCCAATTTTGTCACAGCTCCAACAAGCCAACTTCGACTTTTCGTACAAAACAACCTTATTATAACGTTTATATATACGCGTGCTCTTTTATTGTTACCAGGTAACCTTTCATATTCCATCATATTACCATCAGCGTTTAATCATCTAAAAACACAATTCTCCTGAAACCACCTCGGATTAATAACCGATGATTCAGATATCATAGCATTAAATGCAGAGGAAACAGAAAAATGGTAGATGGTCTAAACGGACAAAAGTTTGATGATAAAGAAAGGAGTGTTAGGAACGCTCGATAGAAAATTGGGTATTGAAAAACAGATTGAGTTACCCATGAAGGAGACCAAGGACAAATACAAGGACCAAATCCTATATTCAAAGGATTCAGGTAATTCTGGATCCGTTGAAATCTTTAGAGAATATCTTGCTCCGAAGTCATGTTAAAATCTTGCGGAAAATCTTTCTCCATCAACCGTCGAACTTAGAAATTCCAAAATATCATCATCAATATCTTTGATATTTCTGAGGATATTTTCATAAATAATCTCGTTCGAAATTATATACCTCCTCGTGCTTCCTGTGTATCATTATATTGAAAACATTTAATAGAAATTTAGTACTGAAAAGCGGATTATGCGAAACTATGAAGGAAGTCGTGGACAAATCACAAAGAATAAGTTTGACTTCAAAGAATCCAAATGATTCTATTTCTGATGAAGTCTTTAGCAAATACCTTGCTTCCGAATCTAAACCCTTATGGATAAATCTTCTTCATCATCCATCGATATTAGAAATTCCAAGATATCATCGTATCTTTCATTATAAATATCCTCCATATTTCTGAAGATATTTTCATAAGTATTCTTATCTGAAATCATTACTCTCTTCATGATATCAGTGTTACATCATATAGAAACTGTTAGTTTCTATATTATGTAAACTTTCGAGCTTAAAATATGAATGTTATTGAAGTAATGTTGGGAACTGATGCATGAATTAGTATAATATAATGACACTTGATCAACGTGATTATATTACAGTAAGTCATGCTGAGTTTCTAAATGGAACGTGATGATTCACAGATCATAACGTCATCATGTGCCATGTTACATAACTCTTTCATCCTACTTAACTCCGGAACAAATCAAGAAAATGTATTCTTGATGGTTCTATCTTCCGTGATGTTGATAAATTTGAAAATCAAATCGTACTATCACATTCCTTCCTGCTTCGAACATTATAATCATTCGAGACTCTATATCTACAAATTCTGGACCATTATTCGCTTGACTTGAAGTCGGGAAGAGAAAACAAAAGCATAAAGCTTTGAAATATAAGGGAGAATATAATGCCCGATAACAACACATAAATTACAAACCGTGTACATCAATGTTTATCGCAACATAAAAACACGGGAGAATTAAAAACATTATAAACCCAAGGGCGAAGTAGAAGAAAGCAGATTCCTCTGGTGGAAGTTGGAAAAGGAGAATGATCATTGTGATAGTTAGAATAAGAACAAGGATCAGAACAGGGTTAAGCATTTTCATAAATCTTTTGAAACTGGGAATTGAGTATAGAAGTGGTGAAAACAAATGGAACGGAAAAGGTAAATTTATAATGGAAATATCAGACAGAGTAATCGAGGCAAATCACCGCATTTAATTCGAGAGATCTTAATTTCCTTATTCGCCGAAGAATCAAATCTTTTTGATTTCGAAGATTTTCTATAAATCCCATGAATTCCGGAATTCAACCCTGTCTCCGTCAAAAGTTAATACGAATCCTTATTTTTCCTATTTCAATCTTTTGTGATAGCTTCATTCGTATTTTTCAAATAATCGAATTATTTTATCCATATTACTTAATGATGATAAAAACTCAATTTATCAGCTCATATTCGTCATGAAAACATTTTTATTGTTAACCATGACCACCTCACTCAAATTTCGGGACGAAATTTCTTTAACGGGTAGGTACTGTGATGACCCGGGAATTTCCGACCAAATTTAAACTTATTCTTCATATGATTTCGATACAATAAGCAAAGTCCGTAATGTTGAGTCACAAATATTTTGAACTGTTTCATATATACGTTGACCTTCGATCATTCCCGACGATTCACGGACAACTATTTGTAAAAAGATAACATATATATTTAATTAGATATTAATAATTTGAAATATAATATAGAATATAATATAACATGATTATTAGGATATATATTGTAAAGTAAATGAAATAAAATGCTATTAATGGAAACTATAGAATATATAGATATATATAAATATGAATATAAATATTACTTATAAATATTTAAAGTTATATTAAAACTATTTGTTTAAAAATATATAATATATTTGTTTTAGTAATTAACTTTGCTATTTTAAAACTGTTTACATATAGCAAGGGAATATAAATGATTACGAGCTTAATTAGTAAACGTCAGTAACGCTCGGTTGACATTTCGTTAACGTTCATATAGATTTAATATAAGTTTATGATGGATTAAAATAAAACTTGAACTGTAAATCGATTACGAAGATTTTAGATTTGTTAAAAGTATTTTTATCATTTTAAGTTTAAATAGTAGTACTCCGTACATATAAAATGGAACAGGAAATAAATAATTATAGAACCTTTTTGATCAGGTTTCAAACAGTTAATGAGTGAAATAATTAAATATACCTAACCTAAAAATTTGGGATTTTTAGGAACACTTTATTACATTAACTGTTTAAGCAATGGACCACGATATACTACCCGTGTGAAAGTGTCGGCAGAATAATAAGAGAATTATACCCGGCTGCTATATTGTACTCATTCTGTTCCTTTCAATTTAATCATAAGACCATAGGTTATTATTATATTATTATTATTAATTATTAAAGTAGATTAATTATTTATATATAGAAAGATAGATAGTGAAATGCAGAGATAAATATAGGTATATGAATATTAATGCAATCCAATCACCATCTCCTTGCAAACTCACACAACCATCGGTACCACCGGATGACACTCATGCAACCACCATCAACTATGATCCACCATGGGAGACACCATAAACCACCATGACTATCGAAACCATCAAAACCCATTTTGAGATTTTTCAGTTTTCGTTTAAAAACAACCATCATCATCACCACACTTCCATCACCGGTTGCCACCACCACCTTCATCGACCTCCCTCACCACCACAGCCCAATCAAAACACCATAAACAAACCTGCAACTGCCTTCTTTTTCTCCCTTTCTCTCTCTACGTCTCTCCCTCTCTCTTTCTTTTTCTGCAAATCGCGATTGCCACCACTATTGTGTTCTGTTGCAGCTGAAAACTATCACAACCACCACCTACAGCCGCTATTCTTCTGTTGTTGTTACCGTCGAGAACCACCTCAGGACTGCTGCATACTGTTTTCTATTTTGATCGGATAAAACAAGGACTGTTGCAACGTTGCAGCTGCTACTGCTTCATTGTTTCTATTTTTTTTTGTTTCTATTCTGTTTTATAACGATGATGGAAATGATAATGGCGATGGCGAAATGAAAATGATGATGATTTGAAGTTAATGATGATAATTATGTATGATGATGAGAACGATGATGTGTGATGATATCACGATGATGATAATGAAAATCGTGATGATGGTATGATAATGTAGATGATAATGCGTAAGATAACGTGCAGATGATAGATGATATGGAGATGACGATGAATAGTTGGGTTGTGAAGAATATGAAAACAGAAGGAAGGTTTAATAAAATTAAGTTGTAACTAAATTCATAAACGAGTTGTAGAGCAGTTGGTCCGGCATGGTGACGGGTAACCGAGAGGTCACGAGTTCGAAACCAGTAGTCTGCGTATATATATATATATATTTTTTTTCTCTCTCTCTTCAATTAGATGTCTTAAGAACTTGGGGAATCAAATTGGGCCGAAACTATAAAACCTCGGTTGGGCTTATTCAATTACTATGATGGGTTTCATTATAATTAAATGGTGGGCTTTGAATTGTTGGGCCATGTTTGATGGAGTGTTGGGCCGAGATTGATTTAAAACAATTAAGGATAGGAGATGATTAAGAAAGGTAACGAAAGCGGTTACAGAGGAGTGGTCAGATGAGTGTTCGGGTAATCGACAGGTCTTGGGTTCGAGCCCTGTTGTGGACATTTTTTTGGAAAAGCTTTAGAAAAAGGGTATACCCTTTTATACTTCATTTTTTTTATTTATTTATTATTATCATTATTATTATTATTATTATTATTATTATTATTATTATTATTATTATTATTATTATTATTATTATTATTATTATTATTATTATTATTGTTGTTGTTGTTGTTGTTATGATTATTATTGTTATTGTTATTAATATTAATATTAATATTATAGTTATTATTGTTATTAATATTACTAATATAGGTAGTATGTAACAACTATTATTATTATTAGGTATTAGTAAGATTATGATTAATATTACTAACACTTTACTATTATGTAACATTATTATAAATATGTTATTATTAGTATCATTAATAACAATAGAAGTACTATTAAAATTAAGATTATTATTATAAATGTTATTATGAAAATATTACGAACTATTATTAATATTAGTATTAATATCATTTATGTAATTAATAGTATTATCATTATCAATAAAATTATTATTATTATTATTATGAGTAAATCCTTGTTATCAAAACTAACATTTTTTTTACAGCTAAATATTTTGTACATAAAATATACTATTTACATATACTAAAAGTACATTAATATTCATATACAATATATCAAACATATTAATAGTATTTACATAAATACTTACGTATAACCAACTAAGGATTTTAAATATAATACTGATCATATAATATATTTAGATATATTGACACAACTAAATATATAAAAATATTTATCATTTTATATATATATATACAAAATAAATAAATATAACATATAAGTTAAATATATCACATATATCTAAATAACTTAATATAACAAGTATATTATTAATAACAAATTTATATATATATATATATATATATATATATATATATATATATATATATATATATATATATATATATATATATATATATATATTGTTCAATTACAAATATGCGTGTTAATATATATATATATATATACAACTGATATAGGTTCGTGAATCCGAGGCCAACCCTGCATTGTTCAGTTGTTCAATATAGTCATATGTATTTTTACTACAAAATACATTAGGTGAGTTTCATTAATCCCTTTTTAAATGCTTTTGCAATATATATTTTTGGGACTGAGAATACATGCGCTGTTTTTATAAATGCTTTACGAAATAGACACAAGTAATCGAAACTACATTCTATGGTTGGATTATCTAATCGAATATGCCCTTTTTATTAAGTCTGGTAATCTAAGAATTAGGGAACAGACACCCTAATTGACGCGAACTCTAAAGATAGATCTATCGGGCCCAACAAGCCCCATCCAAAGTACCGGATGCTTTAGTACTTCGAAATTTATATCATGTCCAAAGGAGGATCCCGGAATGATGGGGATATTCTTATATGCATATTGTGAATGTCGGTTACCAGGTGTTCAATCCATACGAATGATATTTTGTCTCTATGCATGGGACGTATGTTTATGAGAAATGGAAATATGAAATCTTGTGGTCTATTAAAATTATGAAATGATTATTTATGTTAAACTAATGAACTCACCAACCTTTTGGTTGACACTTGAAAGCATGTTTATTCTCAGGTACGAAAGAAATCTTCCGCTGTGCATTAACTCATATTAGAGACATTACTTGGAGTCATTCATGGCATATTTCAAAAGACGTTGCATTCAAGTCGTTGAGTTCATCAATATTATTATTAAGTCAATTATAGTTGTATTTATTATGAAATGGTACGCCTGCTGTCAACTTTCAATGTAATGAAAGTTTGTCTTTTCAAAAACGAATGCAATGTTTGTAAAATATATCATATAGAGGTCAAGTACCTCGCGATGTAATCAACTGTTTTGAATCGTTTATAATCGATATGGACTTCGTCCGGATGGATTAGGACGGGTCCTTTCAAACATGGACTCCAAATCTTGTCCTTATTTTAGTATGCAACAGCGGAAGCTCTTAATATTCACCTGAGAATAAGCATGCTTTAAACGTCAACAAAAATGTTGGTGAGTTATAGGTTTAACCTATATATATCAAATCGTAACAATAGACCACAAGATTTCATATTTCAATACACATCCCATACATAGAGATAAAAATCATTCATATGGTGAACACCTGGTAACCGACATTAACAAGATGCATATATAAGAATATCCCCATCATTCTGGGACACCCTTCGGATATGATATAAATTTCGAAGTACTAAAGCATCCGGTTCTTTGGATGGGGTTTGTTAGACCCAATAGATCTATCTTTAGGATTCGCGTCAATTAGGGTGTCTGTTCCCTAATTCTTAGATTACCAGACTTAATAAAAAGGGGCATATTCGATTTCGATAATTCAACCATAGAATGTAGTTTCACGTACTTGTGTCTACTCTGTAAATCATTTATAAAACCTGCATGTATTCTCATCCCAAAAATATTAGATTTTAAAAGTGGGACTATAACTCACTTTCACAGATTTTTACTTCGTCGGGAAGTAAGACTTGGCCACTGGTTGATTCACGAACCTATAACAATATATACATATATATCAAAGTATGTTCAAAATATATTTACAACACTTTTAATATATTTTGATGTTTTAAGTTTATTAAGTCAGCTGTCCTCGTTAGTAACCTACAACTAGTTGTCCACAGTTAGATGTACAGAAATAAATCGATAAATATTATCTTGAATCAATCCACGACCCAGTGTATACGTATCTCAGTATTGATCACAACTCAAACTATATATATTTTGGAATCAACCTCAACCCTGTATAGCTAACTCCAACATTCACATATAGAGTGTCTATGGTTGTTCCGAAATATATATAGATGTGTCGACATGATAGGTCGAAACATTGTATACGTGTCTATGGTATCTCAAGATTACATAATATACAATACAAGTTTATTAAGTTATGGTTGGAATAGATTTGTTACCAATTTTCACGTAGCTAAAATGAGAAAAATTATCCAATCTTGTTTTACCCATAACTTCTTCATTTTAAATCCGTTTTGAGTGAATCAAATTGCTATGGTTTCATATTGAACTCTATTTTATGAATCTAAACAGAAAAAGTATAGGTTTATAGTCGGAAAAATAAGTTACAAGTCGTTTTTGTAACGGTAGTCATTTCAGTCGAAAGAACGACGTCTAGATGACCATTTTAGAAAACATACTTCCACTTTGAGTTTAACCATAATTTTTGGATATAGTTTCATGTTCATAATAAAAATCATTTTCTCAGAATAACAACTTTTAAATCAAAGTTTATCATAGTTTTTAATTAACTAACCCAAAACAGCCCGCGGTGTTACTACGACGGCGTAAATCCGGTTTTACGGTATTTTTTGTGTTTCCAGGTTTTAAATCATTAAGTTAGCATATCATATAGATATAGAACATGTGTTTAGTTGATTTTAAAAGTCAAGTTAGAAGGATTAACTTTTGTTTGCGAACAAGTTTAGAATTAACTAAACTATGTTCTAGTGATTACAAGTTTAAACCTTCGAATAAGATAGCTTTATATGTATGAATTGAATGATGTTATGAACATCATTACTACCTTAAGTTCCTTGGATAAACCTACTGGAAAAGAGAAAAATGGATCTAGCTTCAATGGATCCTTGGATGGCTCGAATTTCTTGAAGCAGAATCATGACACGAAAACAAGTTCAAGTAAGATCATCACTTGAAATAAGATTGTTATAGTTATAGAAATTGAACCAAAGTTTGAATATGATTATTACCTTGTATTAGAATGATAACTTACTGTAAGAAACAAAGATTTCTTGAGGTTGGATGATCACCTTACAAGATTGGAAGTGAGCTAGCAAACTTGAAAGTATTCTTGATTTTATGAAACTAGAACTTTTGGAATTTATGAAGAACACTTAGAACTTGAAGATAGAACTTGAGAGAGATCAATTAGATGAAGAAAATTGAAGAATGAAAGTGTTTGTAGGTGTTTTTGGTCGTTGGTGTATGGATTAGATATAAAGGATATGTAATTTTGTTTTCATGTAAATAAGTCATGAATGATTACTCATATTTTTGTAATTTTATGAGATATTTCATGCTAGTTGCCAAATGATGGTTCCCACATGTGTTAGGTGACTCACATGGGCTGTTAAGAGCTGATCATTGGAGTGTATATACCAATAGTACATACATCTAAAAGTTGTGTATTGTACGAGTACGAATACGGGTGCATACGAGTAGAATTGTTGATGAAACTGAACGAGGATGTAATTGTAAGCATTTTTGTTAAGTAAAAGTATTTTGATAAGTGTATTGAAGTCTTTCAAAAGTGTATAAATACATATTAAAACACTACATGTATATACATTTTAACTGAGTCGTTAAGTCATCGTTAGTCGTTACATGTAAGTGTTGTTTTGAAACTTTTAGGTTAACGATCTTGTTAAATGTTGTTAACCCAATGTTTATAATATCACATGAGATTTTAAATTATTATATTATCATGATATTATCATGTATGAATATCTCATAATATGATATATATACATTAAATGTCTTTACAACGATAATCGTTACATATATGTCTCGTTTAAAAATCATTAAGTTAGTAGTCTTGTTTTTACATATGTAGTTCATTGTTAATATACTTAATGATATGTTTACTTATCATAGTATCTTGTTAACTATATATATATATCCATATATATGTCATCATATAGTTTTTACAAGTTTTAACGTTCGTGAATCACCGGTCAATTTGGGTGGTCAATTGTCTATATGAAATATATTTTAATTAATCAAGTCTTAACAAGTTTGATTGCTTAACATGTCGGAAACATTTAATCATGTAAATATAAATCTCAATTAATATATATAAACATGGAAAAGTTCGGGTCACTACAGTACCTACCCGTTAAATAAATTTCGTCCCGAAATTTTAAGCTGTTGAAGGTGTTGACGAATCTTCTGGAAATAGATGCGGGTATTTCTTCTTCATCTGATCTTCACGCTCCCAGGTGAACTGGGGTCTTCTACGAGCATTCCATCGAACCTTAACAATTGGTATCTTGTTTTGCTTAAGTCTTTTAACCTCACGATCCATTATTTCGACGGGTTCTTCGATGAATTGAAGTTTTTCGTTGATTTGGATTTCATCTAACGGAATAGTGAGATCTTCTTTAGCAAAACATTTCTTCAAATTCGAGACGTGGAAAGTGTTATGTACAGCCGCGAGTTGTTGAGGTAACTCTAGTCGGTAAGCTACTGGTCCGACACGATCAATAATCTTGAATGGTCCAATATACCTTGGATTTAATTTCCCCCGTTTACCAAATCGAACAACGCCTTTCCAAGGTGCAACTTTAAGCATGACCATCTCTCCAATTTCAAATTCTATATCTTTTCTTTTAATGTCAGCGTAGCTCTTTTGTCGACTTTGGGCGGTTTTCAACCGTTGTTGAATTTGGATGATCTTCTCGGTAGTTCCTTGTATAATCTCCGGATCCGTAATCTGTCTATCCCCCACTTCACTCTAACAAATCGGAGACCTGCACTTTCTACCATAAAGTGCTTCAAACGGCGCCATCTCAATGCTTGAATGGTAGCTGTTGTTGTAGGAAAATTCTGCTAACGGTAGATGTCGATCCCAACTGTTTCTGAAATCAATAACACATGCTCGTAGCATGTCTTCAAATGTTTGTATCGTCCTTTCGCTCTGCCCATCAGTTTGTGGATGATAGGCAGTACTCATGTCTAGACGAGTTCCTAATGCTTGCTGTAATGTCTGCCAGAATCTTGAAATAAATCTGCCATCCCTATCAGAGATAATAGAGATTGGTATTCCATGTCTGGAGACGACTTCCTTCAAATACAGTCATGCTAACTTCTCCATCTTGTCATCTTCTCTTATTGGTAGGAAGTGTGCTGATTTGGTGAGACGATCAACTATTACCCAAATAGTATCAAAACCACTTGCAGTCCTTGGCAATTTAGTGATGAAATCCATGGTAATGTTTTCCCATTTCCATTCCGGGATTTCGGGTTGTTGAAGTAGACTTGATGGTTTCTGATGCTCAGCTTTGACCTTAGAACACGTCAAACATTCTCCTACGTATTTAGCAACATCGGCTTTCATACCCGGCCACCAAAAATATTTCTTGAGATCCTTGTACATCTTCCCCGTTCCAGGATGTATTGAGTATCTGGTTTTATGAGCTTCTCTAAGTACCATTTCTCTCATATCTCCAAATTTTGGTACCCAAATCCTTTCAGCCCTATACCGGGTTCCGTCTTCCCGAATATTAAGATGCTTCTCCGATCCTTTGGGTATTTCATCCTTTAAATTTCCCTTTTTTAAAACTCCTTGTTGTGCCTCCTTTATTTGAGTAGTAATGTTATTATGAATCATTATATTCATAGATTTTACTCGAATGGGTTCTCTGTCCTTCCTGCTCAAGGCATCGGCTACCACATTTGCCTTCCCCGGGTGGTAACGAATCTCAAAGTCGTAATCATTCAATAATTCAATCCACCTACGCTGCCTCATATTCAGTTGTTTCTGATTAAATATGTGTTGAAGACTTTTGTGGTCGGTATATATAATACTTTTGACCCCATATAAGTAGTGCCTCCAAGTCTTTAATGCAAAAACAACCGCGCCTAATTCCAAATCATGCGTCGTATAATTTTGTTCGTGAAACTTCAATTGTCTAGACGCATAAGCAATCACCTTCGTTCGTTGCATTAATACACAACCGAGACCTTGCTTTGATGCATCACAATAAATCACAAAATCATCATTCCCTTCAGGCAATGACAATATAGGTGCCGTAGTTAGCTTTTTCTTCAATAACTGAAACGCTTTCTCTTGTTCATCATTCCATTCAAATTTCTTCCCTTTATGCGTTAATGCAGTCAAGGGTTTTGCTATTCTGGAAAAGTCTTGGATGAACCTTCTGTAGTAACCAGCTAGTCCTAAAAACTGGCGTATGTGTTTCGGAGTTTTCGGGGTTTCCCACTTTTCAACAGTTTCTATCTTTGCCGGATCCACCTTAGTACCTTCTTTGTTCACTATGTGACCGAGGAATTGAACTTCTTCCAACCAAAATGCACACTTTGAAAACTTAGCGTACAATTCTTCCTTCCTCAATACTTCTAACACCTTTCTCAAATGTTCACCGTGTTCTTGGTCATTCTTTGAGTAAATAAGTATGTCATCAATGAAAACAATGACAAACTTGTCAAGGTATGGTCCACACACTCGGTTCATAAGGTCCATGAACACAGCTGGTGCATTAGTTAAACCAAATGGCATGACCATAAACTCGTAATGACCGTAACGTGTTCTGAAAGCAGTCTTTGGAATATCATCTTCTTTCACCCGCATTTGATGATACCCGGAACGTAAGTCAATCTTTGAATAAACAGACGAGCCTTGTAGTTGATCAAATAAGTCATCGATTCTCGGTAGTGGGTAGCGGTTCTTGATGGTAAGTTTGTTCAACTCTCGGTAGTCGATACACAACCTGAATGTACCATCTTTCTTCTTGACAAACAAAACAGGAGCTCCCCACGGTGATGTGCTTGGTCGAATGAAACCACGCTCTAAAAGTTCTTGTAATTGGCTTTGTAGTTCTTTCATCTCGCTGGGTGCGAGTCTGTAAGGAGCACGAGCTATTGGTGCAGCTCCTGGTACAAGATCTATTTGAAATTCAACGGATCGATGTGGGGGTAATCCCGGTAATTCTTTCGGAAATACATCGGGGAATTCTTTTGCAATGGGAACATCATTGATGCTCTTTTCTTCAGTTTGTACTTTCTCGACGTATGCTAGAACAGCATAGCAACCTTTTCTTATTAGTTTTTGTGCCTTCAAATTACTAATAAGATGTAGCTTCGTGTTGCCCTTTTCTCCGTACACCATTAAGGGTTTTCCTTTTTCTCGTATAATGCGAATTGCATTTTTGTAACAAACGATCTCCTCTTTCACTTCTTTCAACCAGTCCATACCGATTATCACATCAAAACTCCCTAACTCTACTGGTATCAAATCAATCTTAAATGTTTCGCTAACCAGTTTAATTTCTCGATTCCGACATATATTATCTGCTGAAATTAATTTACCATTTGCTAATTCGAGTAAAAATTTACTATCCAAAGGCGTCAATGGACAACTTAATTTAGCACAAAAATCTCTACTCATATAGCTTCTATCCGCACCCGAATCAAATAAAACGTAACCAGATTTATTGTCAATAAGAAACGTACCCGTAACAAGCTCCGGGTCTTCCTGTGCCTCTGCCGCATTAATATTGAAAACTCTTCCACGGCCTTGTCCATTTGTGTTCTCCTGGTTCGGGCAATTTCTAATAATGTGGCCCGGTTTTCCACATTTATAACAAACTACATTGGCATAACTTGCTCTGACACTACTTGCTCCGCCATTACTCGTTCCGACACCATTTGTTCCTTTCGTTCTATTAACCCCTGGTCCGTAGACCTCACACTTCGCCGCGCTATGACCATTTCTTTTACACTTGTTGCAAAATTTGGTGCAGAACCCCGAGTGATTCTTTTCACACCTTTGGCATAGCTGCTTCTGATTGTTGTTGTTATTGCGGTTATTATTGTTGTTGGGATGATTGTTGTAGTTGCTGTTGTTGTTGTTGTTGTTGTTGGGCCGTTTGTTGTAGTTGCGATTGATGTTGCGATTGTTGGGATAATTGTTGCGATTATTGTTGTAATTGCTGTTGTTGTTGTATTGGTGATTCTTATCACCGTTTTCCTCCCACTTTCTTTTGACTTGCTTCACATTGGCCTCTTCAGCAGTCTGTTCTTTAATTCTTTCTTCAATTTGGTTCACGAGTTTGTGAGCCATTCTACATGCCTGTTGTATGGAGGCGGGCTCGTGTGAACTTATATCTTCTTGGATTCTTTCCGGTAATCCTTTCACAAACGCGTCGATCTTCTCTTCCTCATCTTCGAATGCTCCCGGACACAATAGGCACAATTCTGTGAATCATCTTTCGTACGTGGTAATATCAAATCCTTGAGTTCGTAACCCTCTAAGTTCTGTCTTGAGCTTATTGACCTCGGTTCTGGGACGGTACTTCTCGTTCATCAAGTGCTTGAATGCTGACCACGGTAGTGCGTACGCATCGTCTTGTCCCACTTGCTCTAGATAGGTATTCCACCATGTTAACGCAGAACCTGTGAAGGTATGCGTAGCGTACTTTACTTTGTCCTCTTCAGTACACTTACTTATGGCAAACACCGATTCGACCTTCTCGGTCCACCGTTTCAATCCGATCGGTCCTTCGGTTCCATCAAATTCCAAAGGTTTGCAGGCAGTGAATTCTTTGTAGGTGCATCCTACACGATTTCCTGTACTGCTAGATCCAAGGTTATTGTTGGTATGTAGCGCAGCCTGTACTGCGGTTATGTTTGAAGCTAGAAAAGTACGGAATTCCTCTTCATTCATATTCACGGTGTGTCGAGTAGTCGGTGCCATTTCCTTCAAAATAGTTAAATGGAACAAGTTAATCATACAGAATATTAAGAGTTGTTAATAGTATTTCGTAGCATAATATGAACTCATTTATAAAAGCTTTTTCTTCATATTAGCGTTTTATAAGTTTAAATTCGGGTAGTACCTACCCGTTAAGTTCATACTTAGTAGCTAATATACAATTCAACTACTACAATTCTATATGAAAAATTGATTATAATAATATTTCGCGTTCAAACTTTTACACAACATTTTACAAACTTACAATACCGCTTATTTTACATATAGCATGAAATATAGCACACAATAAATTTGATACAAGATGGTTGTGAAGATAATTCTAGCTAGTACACAAGTCGTTCAGCAAAGGCAATAAAGACACGTAATTCATACGTCCAGAAACAAGTCATGCATTCTGGTTTTACTAGGACTACTTCCCATCCTTGGTCTTGTGGAACATAACCGTTATGGCCGTTGATAAGACAGCGTGTTGTAATGTCGTCAAAGGGACGAGGGTTACGTAATGTCCAACAGTCCCGTAACAATCTAAAAACCTCATTTCTTACCCCAATTACCGACTCCGTCACTTGTGGGAACGTTTTGTTTAATAGTTGTAGCCCGATGTTCTTGTTCTCACTTTGGTGAGAAGCGAACATTACTAATCCGTAAGCATAACATGCTTCTTTATGTTGCATGTTAGCCGCTTTTTCTAAATCACGAAGTCCAATATTCGGATATATTGAGTCAAAATAATTTCTTAACCCATTGCGTAAAATAGCATTTGGGTTCCCCGCAATATATGCGTCAAAGTAAACACATCGTAACTTATGGATTTCCCAATGTGATATCCCCCATCTTCCGAACGAAAGCCTTTTATAAACCAAGGCATTCTTGGAACGTTCTTCGAATGTCTTACAAACTGATCTCGCCTTAAATAGTTGTGCCGAAGAATTCTGACCGACTCTAGACAAGATTTCATCAATCATGTCTCCGGGTAGGTCTCTTAAAATATTGGGTTGTCTATCCATTTTGTGTTTTTATACTGTAAAATAGACAAGAGTTAGATTCATAAAAAAAAATACTTATTAATACAAGCAATTTTTACATATATCATAAAGCATAAGCACACTATATTACATATATTACACCACACGAATACAACTATCTTATTCCGACTCGCTTGTTTCTTCTTCTTCGGTTTTGGTTCGTTTTGCCAAGTTTCTAGGGATATATGATGTTCCCCTAATACGAGCCGTCGTGATCCACATTGGTTTAGAAAAACCTGGTGGTTTAGAGGTTCCCGGGTCATTGTTACAACTTAAGGACTTCGGGGGTTGACGATACATATAAAGTTCATCGGGGTTGGAATTAGATTTCTCTATTTTTATGCCCTTTCCCTTATTATTTTCTTTTGCCTTTTTAAATTCAGTTGGGGTAATTTCTATAACATCATCGGAATTCTCGTCGGAATCCGATTCATCGGAGAATTGGTAATCCTCCCAATATTTTGCTTCCTTGGCGGAAACACCATTGACCATAATTAACCTTGATCGGTTGGTTGAGGATTTTCTTTTACTTAACCGTTTTATTATTTCCCCCACCGGTTCTATTTCTTCATCCGGTTCCGATTCTTCTTCCGGTTCCGATTCTTCTTCCGGTTCCGACTCTTCTTCCGGTTCCTCTTCGGGAACTTGTGAATCAGTCCACGAATCATTCCAATTTACATTTGACTCTTCATTATTATTAGGTGAGTCAATGGGACTTGTTCTAGAGGTAGACATCTATCACATAATATCAAACGCGTTAAGAGATTAATATATCACATAATATTCACATGTTAAAAATATATAGTTTCCAACAAAATTTGTTAAGCAATCATTTTTCAAGTAAACACGGTCGAAGTCCAGACTCACTAATGCATCCTAACAAACTCGATAAGACACACTAATGCAAAATTCTGGTTCTCTAAGACCAACGCTCGGATACCAACTGAAATGTCCCGTTCTTATTGATTAAAAACGTTCCATATTAAATGATTTCGTTGCGAGGTTTTGACCTCTATATGAGACGTTTTTCAAAGACTGCATTCATTTTTAAAACAAACCATAACCTTTATTTCACAAATAAAGGTTTAAAAAGCTTTACGTAGATTATCAAATAATGATAATCTAAAATATCCTGTTTACACACGACCATTACATAATGGTTTACAATACAAATATGTTACATCGAAATCAGTTTCTTGAATGCAGTTTTTACACAATATCATACAAACATGGACTCCAAATCTTGTCCTTATTTTAGTATGCAACAGCGGAAGCTCTTAATATTCACCTGAGAATAAGCATGCTTTAAACGTCAACAAAAATGTTGGTGAGTTATAGGTTTAACCTATATATATCAAATCGTAACAATAGACCACAAGATTTCATATTTCAATACACATCCCATACATAGAGATAAAAATCATTCATATGGTGAACACCTGGTAACCGACATTAAAAAGATGCATATATAAGAATATCCCCATCATTCCGGGACACCCTTCGGATATGATATAAATTTCGAAGTACTAAAGCATCCGGTTCTTTGGATGGGGTTTGTTAGACCCAATAGATCTATCTTTAGGATTCGCGTCAATTAGGGTGTCTGTTCCCTAATTCTTAGATTACCAGACTTAATAAAAAGGGGCATATTCGATTTCGATAATTCAACCATAGAATGTAGTTTCACGTACTTGTGTCTACTTTGTAAATCATTTATAAAACCTGCATGTATTCTCATCCCAAAAATATTAGATTTTAAAAGTGGGACTATAACTCACTTTCACAGATTTTTACTTCGTCGGGAAGTAAGACTTGGCCACTGGTTGATTCACGAACCTATAACAATATATACATATATATCAAAGTATGTTCAAAATATATTTACAACACTTTTAATATATTTTGATGTTTTAAGTTTATTAAGTCAGCTGTCCTCGTTAGTAACCTACAACTAGTTGTCCACAGTTAGATGTACAGAAATAAATCGATAAATATTATCTTGAATCAATCCACGACCCAGTGTATACGTATCTCAGTATTGATCACAACTCAAACTATATATATTTTAGAATCAACCTCAACCCTGTATAGCTAACTCCAACATTCACATATAGAGTGTCTATGGTTGTTCCGAAATATATATAGATGTGTCGACATGATAGGTCGAAACATTGTATACGTGTCTATGGTATCTCAAGATTACATAATATACAATACAAGTTTATTAAGTTATGGTTGGAATAGATTTGTTACCAATTTTCACGTAGCTAAAATGAGAAAAATTATCCAATCTTGTTTTACCCATAACTTCTTCATTTTAAATCCGTTTTGAGTGAATCAAATTGCTATGGTTTCATATTGAACTATATTTTATGAATCTAAACAGAAAAAGTATAGGTTTATAGTCGGAAAAATAAGTTACAAGTCGTTTTTGTAAAGGTAGTCATTTCAGTCGAAAGAACGACGTCTAGATGACCATTTTAGAAAACATACTTCCACTTTGAGTTTAACCATAATTTTTGGATATAGTTTCATGTTCATAATAAAAATCATTTTCTCAGAATAACAACTTTTAAATCAAAGTTTATCATAGTTTTTAATTAACTAACCCAAAACAGCCCGCGGTGTTACTACGACGGCGTAAATCCGGTTTTACGGTGTTTTTCGTGTTTCCAGGTTTTAAATAATTAAGTTAGCATATCATATAGATATAGAACATGTGTTTAGTTGATTTTAAAAGTCAAGTTAGAAGGATTAACTTTTGTTTGCGAACAAGTTTAGAATTAACTAAACTATGTTCTAGTGATTACAAGTTTAAACCTTCGAATAAGATAACTTTATATGTATGAATCGAATGATGTTATGAACATCATTACTACCTTAAGTTCCTTGGATAAACCTACTGGAAAAGAGAAAAATGGATCTAGCTTCAATGGATCCTTGGATGGCTCGAAGTTCTTGAAGCAGAATCATGACACGAAAACAAGTTCAAGTAAGATCATCACTTGAAATAAGATTGTTATAGTTATAGAAATTGAACCAAAGTTTGAATATGATTATTACCTTGTATTAGAATGATAACCTACTGTAAGAAACAAAGATTTCTTGAGGTTGGATGATCACCTTACAAGATTGGAAGTGAGCTAGCAAACTTGAAAGTATTCTTGATTTTATGAAACTAGAACTTTTGGAATTTATGAAGAACACTTAGAACTTGAAGATAGAACTTGAGAGAGATCAATTAGATGAAGAAAATTGAAGAATGAAAGTGTTTGTAGGTGTTTTTGGTCGTTGGTGTATGGATTAGATATAAAGGATATGTAATTTTGTTTTCATGTAAATAAGTCATGAATGATTACTCATATTTTTGTAATTTTATGAGATATTTCATGCTAGTTGCCAAATGATGGTTCCCACATGTGTTAGGTGACTCACATGGGCTGCTAAGAGCTGATCATTGGAGTGTATATACCAATAGTACATACATCTAAAAGCTGTGTATTGTACGAGTACGAATACGGGTGCATACGAGTAGAATTGTTGATGAAACTGAACGAGGATGTAATTGTAAGCATTTTTGTTAAGTAAAAGTATTTTGATAAGTGTATTGAAGTCTTTCAAAAGTGTATAAATACATATTAAAACACTACATGTATATACATTTTAACTGAGTCGTTAAGTCATCGTTAGTCGTTACATGTAAGTGTTGTTTTGAAACTTTTAGGTTAACGATCTTGTTAAATGTTGTTAACCCAATGTTTATAATATCACATGAGATTTTAAATTATTATATTATCATGATATTATCATGTATGAATATCTCTTAATATGATATATATACATTAAATGTCTTTACAACGATAATCGTTACATAGATGTCTCGTTTAAAAATCATTAAGTTAGTAGTCTTGTTTTTACATATGTAGTTCATTGTTAATATACTTAATGATATGTTTACTTATTATAGTATCATGTTAACTATATATATATCCATATATATGTCATCATATAGTTTTTACAAGTTTTAACGTTCGTGAATCACCGGTCAATTTGGGTGGTCAATTGTCTATATGAAACATATTTCAATTAATCAAGTCTTAACAAGTTTGATTGCTTAACATGTTGGAAACATTTAATCATGTAAATATCAATCTCAATTAATATATATAAACATGGAAAAGTTCGGGTCACTACATACTTAACAAAAATGCTTACAATTACATCCTCGTTCAGTTTCATCAACAATTCTACTCGTATGCACCCGTATTCGTACTCGTACAATACACAGCTTTTAGATGTATGTACTATTAGTATATACACTCCAATGATCAGCTTTTAGCAGCCCATGTGAGTCACCTAACACATGTGGGAACCATCATTTGGCAACTAGCATGAAATATCTCATAAAATTACAAAAATATGAGTAATCATTCATGACTTATTTACATGAAAACAAAATTACATATCCTTTATACCAACGACCAAAAACACCTACAAACACTTTTATTCTTCAATTTTCTTCATCTAATTGATCTCTCTCAAGTTCTATCTTCAAGTTCTAAGTGTTCTTCATATATTCTACAAGTTCTAGTTACATAAAATCAAGAATACATTCAAGTTTGCTAGCTCACTTCCAATCTTGTAAGGTGATCATCCAACCTCAAGAAATCTTTGTTTCTTACAGTAGGTTATCATTCTAATACAAGGTAATAATCATATTCAAACTTTGGTTCAATTTCTATAACTATAACAATCTTATTTCAAGTGATGATCTTACTTGAACTTGTTTTCGTGTCATGATTCTGCTTCAAGAACTTCGAGCCATCCAAGGATCCGTTGAACCTAGATCCATTTTTCTCTTTTCTAGTAGGTTTATCCAAGGAACTTAAGGTAGTAATGATGTTCATAACATCATTCGATTCATACATATAAAGCTATCTTATTCGAAGGTTTAAACTTGTAATCACTAGAACATAGTCTAGTTAATTCTAAACTTGTTCGCAAACAAAAGTTAATCCTTCTAACTTGACTTTTAAAATCAACTAAACACATGTTCTATATCTATATTATATGCTAACTTAATGATTTAAAACCTGGAAACACGAAAAACACCGTACAACCGAATTTAAGCCGTCGTAGTAACACGTCGGGCTGTTTTGGGTTAGTTAATTAAAAACTATGATAAACTTTGATTTAAAAGTTGTTATTCTGAGAAAATTATTCTTATTATGAACATGAAACTATATCCAAAAATTATGGTTAAACTCAAAGTGGAAGTATGTTTTCTAAAATGGTCATCTAGACGTCGTTCTTTCGACTGAAATGACTACCTTTACAAAAATGACTTGTAACTTATTTTTCCATCTATAAACCTATACTTTTTCTGTTTAGATTCATAAAATAGAGTTCAATATGAAACCATAGCAATTTGATTCACTCAAAACGGATTTAAAATGAAGAAGTTATGGGTAAAACAAGATTGGATAATTTTTCTCATTTTAGCTACGTGAAAATTGGTAACAAATCTATTCCAACCATAACTTAATCAACTTGTATTGTATATTATATAATCTTGAGATACCATAGACACGTATATAATGTTTCGACCTATCATGTCGACACATCTATATATATTTTGGAATAACCATAGACACTCTATATGTGAATGTTGGAGTTAGCTATACA
The DNA here is from genome assembly GCF_046630445.1 of Rutidosis leptorrhynchoides. Taxonomy (NCBI): domain Eukaryota; kingdom Viridiplantae; phylum Streptophyta; class Magnoliopsida; order Asterales; family Asteraceae; genus Rutidosis; species Rutidosis leptorrhynchoides. Next base: position 211,942,377 of record NC_092340.1, read on the forward strand.
GGGTTGAGGTTAATTCCAAAATATATATAGTTTGAGTTGTGATCAATACTGAGATACGTATACACTGGGTCGTGGATTGATTCAAGATAATATTTATCGATTTATTTCTGTACATCTAACTGTGGACAACTAGTTGTAGGTTACTAACGAGGACAGCTGACTTAATAAACTTAAAACATCAAAATATATTAAAAGTGTTGTAAATATATTTTGAACATACTTTGATATATATGTATATATTGTTATAGGTTCGTGAATCAACCAGTGGCCAAGTCTTACTTCCCGACGAATTAAAAATCTGTGAAAGTGAGTTATAGTCCCACTTTTAAAATCTAATATTTTTGGGATGAGAATACATGCAGGTTTTATAAATGATTTACAAAATAGACACAAGTACGTGAAACTACATTCTATGGTTGAATTATCGAAATCGAATATGCCCCTTTTTATTAAGTCTGGTAATCTAAGAATTAGGGAACAGACACCCTAATTGACGCGAATCCTAAAGATAGATCTATTGGGCCTAACAAACCCCATCCAAAGTACCGGATGCTTTAGTACTTCGAAATTTATATCATATCCGAAGGGTGTCCCGGAATGATGGGGATATTCTTAAATATGCATCTTGTTAATGTCGGTTACCAGGTGTTCACCATATGAATGATTTTTATCTCTATGTATGGGATGTGTATTGAAATATGAAATCTTGTGGTCTATTGTTACGATTTGATATATATAGGTTAAACCTATAACTCACCAACATTTTTGTTGACGTTTAAAGCATGTTTATTCTCAGGTGGATACTAAGAGCTTCCGCTGTTGCATACTAAAATAAGGACAAGATTTGGAGTCCATGTTTGTATGATATTGTGTAAAAAATGCATTCAAGAAACTGATTTCGATGTAACATATTTGTATTGTAAACCATTATGTAATGGTCGTGTGTAAACAGGATATTTTAGATTATCATTATTTGATAATCTACGTAAAGCTTTTTAAGCCTTTATTTATGAAATAAAGGTTATGGTTTGTTTTAAAAATGAATGCAGTCTTTGAAAAAAAACCCGTCTCATATAGAGGTCAAAACCTCGCAACGAAATCAATTAATATGGAACGTTTTTAATCAATAAGAACGGGACATTTCAGTTGGTATCCGAGCGTTGGTCTTAGAGAACCAGAATTTTGCATTAGTGTATCTTATCGAGTTTGTTAGGATGCATTAGTGAGTCTGGACTTCGACCGTGTTTACTTGAAAAATGATTGCTTAACAAATTTTGTTGGAAACTATATATTTTTAACATGTGAATATTATGTGATATATTAATCTCTTAACGCGTTTGATATTATGTGATAGATGTCTACCTCTAGAACAAGTCCCATTAACTCACCTAATAATAATGAAGAGTCAAATGTAAATTGGAATGATTCGTGGACTGATTCACAAGTTCCCGAAGAGGAACCGGAAGAAGAGTCGGAACCGGAAGAAGAATCGGAACCGGAAGAAGAAATAGAACCGGTGGGGGAAATAATAAAACGGTTAAGTAAAAGAAAATCCTCAACCAATCGACCAAGGTTAATTATGGTCAATGGTGTTTCCGCCAAGGAAGCAAAATATTGGGAGGATTACCAATTCTCCGATGAATCGGATTCCGACGAGAATTCCGATGATGTTATAGAAATTACCCCAACTGAATTTAAAAAGGCAAAAGAAAATAATAAGGGAAAGGGCATAAAAATAGAGAAATCTAATTCCAACCCCGATGAACTTTATATGTATCATCAACCCCCGAAGTCCTTAAGTTGTAACAATGACCCGGGAACCTCTAAACCACCAGGTTTTTCTAAACCAATGTGGAAAACGATGGCTCGTATTAGGGGAACATCATATATCCCTAGAAACTTGGCAAAACGAACCAAAACCGAAGAAGAAGAAACAAGCGAGTCGGAATAAGATAGTTGTATTCGTGTGGTGTAATATATGTAATATAGTGTGCTTATGCTTTATGATATATGTAAAAATTGCTTGTATTAATAAGTATTTTTTTTATGAATCTAACTCTTGTCTATTTTACAGTATAAAAACACAAAATGGATAGACAACCCAATATTTTAAGAGACCTACCCGGAGACATGATTGATGAAATCTTGTCTAGAGTCGGTCAGAATTCTTCGGCACAACTATTTATGGCGAGATCAGTTTGTAAGACATTCGAAGAACGTTCCAAGAATGCCTTGGTTTATAAAAGGCTTTCATTCGAAAGATGGGGGATATCACATTGGGAAATCCATAAGTTACGATGTGTTTACTTTGACGTATATATTGCGGGGAACCCAAATGCTATTTTACGCAATGGGTTAAGAAATTATTTTGACTCAATATATCCGAATATTGGACTTCGTGATTTAGAAAAAGCAGCTAACATGCAACATAAAGAAGCATGTTATGCTTACGGATTAGTAATGTTCGCTTCTCACCAAAGTGAGAACAAGAACATCGGGCTACAACTATTAAACAAAACATTTCCACAAGTGACGGAGTCGGTAATTGGGGTAAGAAATGAGGTTTTTAGATTGTTACGGGACTGTTGGACATTACGTAACCCTCGTCCCTTTGACGACGTTACAACACGCTGTCTTATCAACGGCCATAACGGTTATGTTCCACAAGACCAAGGATGGGAAGTAATCCTAGTAAAACCAGAATGCATGACTTGTTTCTGGACGTATGAATTACGTGTCTTTATTGCCTTTGCTGAACGACTTGTGTACTAGCTAGAATTATCTTCACAACCATCTTGTATCAAATTTATTGTGTGCTATATTTCATGCGATATGTAAAATAAGCGGTATTGTAAGTTTATAAAATATTGTGTAAAAGTTTGAACGCGAAATATTATTATATTCAGTTTTTCATATAGAATTGTAGTAATTGAATTGTATATTAGCTACTAAGTATGAACTTAACGGGTAGGTACTACCCGAATTTAAACTTATAAAATGCTAATATGAAGAAAAAGCTTTTATAAATGAGTTCATATTATGCTACGAAATACTATTAACAACTCTTAATATTCTGTATGATTAACTTGTTCCATTTGACTATTTTGAAGGAAATGGCACCGACTACTCGACACACCGTGAATATGAATGAAGAGGAATTCCGTACTTTTCTAGCTTCAAACATAGCCGCAGTACAGGCTGCGCTACATACCAACAATAACCTTGGATCTAGCAGTACAGGAAATCGTGTAGGATGCACCTACAAAGAATTCACTGCCTGCAAACCTTTGGAATTTGATGGAACCGAAGGACCGATCGGATTGAAACGGTGGACCGAGAAGGTTGAATCGGTGTTTGCCATAAGTAAGTGTACTGAAGAGGACAAAGTGAAGTACGCTACGCATACCTTCACAGGTTCTGCGTTAACATGGTGGAATACCTATCTAGAGCAAGTGGGACAAGACGATGCGTACGCACTACCGTGGTCAGCATTCAAGCACTTGATGAACGAGAAGTACCGTCCCAGAACCGAGGTCAATAAGCTCAAGACAGAACTTAGAGGGTTACGAACCCAAGGATTTGATATTACCACGTACGAAAGACGATTCACAGAATTGTGCCTATTGTGTCCGGCAGCATTCGAAGATGAGGAAGAGAAGATCGACGCGTTTGTGAAAGGATTACCGGAAAGAATCCAAGAAGATATAAGTTCACACGAGCCCGCCTCCATACAACAGGCATGTAGAATGGCTCACAAACTAGTGAACCAGATTGAAGAAAGAATTAAAGAACAGACTGCTGAAGAGGCCAATGTGAAGCAAGTCAAAAGAAAGTGGGAGGAAAACGGTGATAAGAATCACCAATACAACAACAACAGCAATTACAACAATAATCGCAACAATTATCCCACCAATCGCAACATCAATCGCAACTACAACAAATGGCCCAACAACAACAACAACAATAACAACAACAACAACAACAACAACAACAACAACAACAACAGCAACTACAACAATCATCCCAACAACAATAATAACCGCAACAACAACAACAATCAGAAGCAGCTATGCCAAAGGTGTGAAAAGTATAACTCGGGGTTCTGCACTAAATTTTGCAACAAGTGTAAAAGAAATGGTCATAGCGCGGCGAAGTGTGAGGTCTACGGACCAGGGGTTAATAGAACGAAAGGAACAAATGGTGTCGGAACGAGTAATGGCGGAGCAAGTAGTGTCGGAGCAAGTTATGCCAATATAGTTTGTTATAAATGTGGAAAACCGGGCCACATTATTAGAAATTGCCCGAACCAGGAGAACACGAATGGACAAGGCCGCGGAAGAGTTTTCAATATTAATGCGGCAGAGGCACAGGAAGACCCGGAGCTTGTTACGGGTACGTTTCTTATTGACAATAAATCTGCTTACGTTTTATTTGATTCTGGTGCGGATAGAAGCTATATGAGTAGAGATTTTTGTGCTAAATTAAGTTGTCCATTGACGCCTTTGGATAGTAAATTTTTACTCGAATTAGCAAATGGTAAATTAATTTCAGCAGATAATATATGTCGGAATCGAGAAATTAAACTGGTTAGCGAAACATTTAAGATTGATTTGATACCAGTAGAGTTAGGGAGTTTTGATGTGATAATCGGTATGGACTGGTTGAAAGAAGTGAAAGCAGAGATCGTTTGTTACAAAAAATCCAATTCGCATTATACGAGAAAAAGGAAAACCCTTAATGGTGTACGGAGAAAAGGGCAACACGAAACTACATCTTATTAGTAATTTGAAGGCACAAATACTAATAAGAAAAGGTTGCTATGCTGTTCTAGCACACGTCGAGAAAGTACAAACTAAAGAAAAGAGCATCAATGATGTTCCCATTGCAAAAGAATTTCCCGATGTATTTCCGAAAGAATTACCGGGATTACCCCCACATCGATCCGTTGAATTTCAAATAGATCTTGTACCAGGAGCTGCACCAATAGATCGTGCTCCTTACAGACTCGCACCCAGCGAGATGAAAGAACTGCAAAGCCAATTACAAGAACTTTTAGAGCGCGGTTTCATTTGACCAAGCACATCATCGTGGGGAGCTCCTGTTTTGTTTGTCAAGAAGAAAGATGGTACATTCAGGTTGTGTATCGACTACCGAGAGTTGAACAAACTTACCATCAAGAACCGCTACCCACTACCGAGAATCGATGACTTATTTGATCAACTACAAGGCTCGTCTGTTTATTCAAAGATTGACTTACGTTCCGGGTATCATCAAATGCAGGTGAAAGAAGATGATATTCCAAAGACTGCTTTCAGAACACGTTACGGTCATTACGAGTTTATGCTCATGCCGTTTGGTTTAACTAATGCACCAGCTGTGTTCATGGACCTTATGAACCGAGTGTGTGGACCATACCTTGACAAGTTTGTCATTGTTTTCATTGATGACATACTTATTTACTCAAAGAATGACCAAGAACACGGTGAACATTTGAGAAAGGTGTTAGAAGTATTGAGAAAGGAAGAATTGTACGCTAAGTTTTCAAAGTGTGCATTTTGGTTGGAAGAAGTTCAATTCCTCGGTCACATAGTGAACAAAGAAGGTATTAAGGTGGATCCGGCAAAGATAGAAACTGTTGAAAAGTGGGAAACCCCGAAAACTCCGAAACACATACGCCAGTTTTTAGGACTAGCTGGTTACTACAGAAGGTTCATCCAAGACTTTTCCAGAATAGCAAAACCCTTCACTGTATTAACACATAAAGGGAAGAAATTTGAATGGAATGATGAACAAGAGAAAGCGTTTCAGTTATCGAAGAAAAAGCTAACTACGGCACCTATATTGTCATTGCCTGAAGGGAATGATGATTTTGTGATTTATTGTGACGCATCAAAGCAAGGTCTCAGTTGTGTATTAATGCAACGAATGAAGGTGATTGCTTATGCGTCTAGACAATTGAAGATTTACGAACAAAATTATATGACGCATGATTTGGAATTAGGCGCGGTTGTTTTTGCATTAAAGACTTGGAGGCACTACTTATATGGGGTCAAAAGTATTATATATACCGACCACAAAAGTCTTCAACACATATTTAATCAGAAACAACTGAATATGAGGCAGCGTAGGTGGATTGAATTATTGAATGATTACGACTTTGAGATTCGTTACCACCCGGGGATGGCAAATGTGGTAGCCGATGCCTTGAGCAGGAAAAACAGAGAACCCATTCGAGTAAAATCTATGAATATAATGATTCATAATAACCTTACTACTCAAATAAAGGAGGCGCAACAAGGAGTTTTAAAAAAGGGAAATTTAAAGGATGAAATACCCAAAGGATCGGAGAAGCATCTTAATATTCGGGAAGACTTCCAAAATACTTCTACTTAACAAAAATGCTTACAATTACATCCCCGTTCAGTTTCATCAACAATTCTACTCGTATGCACCCGTATTCATACTCGTACAATACATAGCTTTTAGATGTATGTACTATTGGTATATGTGAAGACCCGTCCTAATCCATCCGGACGAAGTCCATATCGATTATAAACAATTCCCAACAGTTGATTACATCGCGAGGTACTTGACCTCTATCTGATACATTTTATAAACATTGCATTCGTTTTTTAAAAGACAAACTTTCATTTACATTGACAGTTGACAGACATGCATACCATTTCATAATATATCCAAATATAATTGACTTAATAATAATCTTGATGAACTCAACGACTCGAATGCAACGTCTTTTGAAATATGTCATGAATGACTCCATGTAATATCTTTAAAATGAGCAATTGTACAGCGGAAGACTTCTTTCATACCTGAGAATAAACTTGCTTTAAAGTGTCAAGGTTAGTGAGTTCATTAGTTTATCATAAAGAATCATTCCATAATTTTAATAGACCACAAGATTTCATATTTCCATTTCTCATAAACATACGTCCCATGCATAGAGACAAAAATATCATTCATATGGATTGAACTCCTGGTAACCGACATTCACAATATGCATATAAGAATATCCCCATCATTCCGGGATCCTCCTTCGGACGTGATATAATTTTCGAAGTACTAAAGCATCCGGTACTTTGGATGGGGCTTGTTGGGCCCGATAGATCTATCTTTAGGATTCGCTTCAATTAGGGTGTCTGTTCCCTAATTCTTAGATTACCAGACTAAAAAGGGGCATATTCGGTTTAATAATTCACCCATAGAATGTAGTTTCGATTACTTGTGTCTATTTCGTAAAACAGTTATAAAAGCAGCGCATGTATTCTCAGTCCCAAAAATATATATTGCAAAAGCATTTAAAAAGGGAATAATGAAACTCACGCATATAAATATTGTAAAACAGTTAATAAAGCATTTTCATGTATTCTCAGCCCAAAAATGTAAAGAGTAAAAAGGGCAAATGAAACTCACTGTACTGTATTTTGTAGTAAAAATACATATGACGGCATTTGAACAATGCAGGGTTGGCCTCGGATTCACGAACCTATATCATTTGTATATTCATTAATACATATAACCATACTCGAACAATTTCATATACTATATCCTTATATATTATTTATTTAATTTGTATATATATATATATATATATATATATATATATATATATATATATATATATATATTTGAAAATAATTATTGTTTATATAGTTATATATATTTATGTTGTAGATATATTTAAAATGGTTAGTATCTATATGTTTAATTATATATATATATATATATATATATATATATATATATATATATATATATATATATATATATATATATATATATATATATATATATATATATATATATATATATATGTATGGTTAGTATTATATCTAAAATTCATTGGTTTGTTATAATTAAGTGTTTATGTAAATAATGTTAATATTCTTAGTGATAAATATAATGGTATAATAATAACTATAAAAATATTAATCTTTACTGTTAATGATAGTTTTAATAATAATCTCATAATAATAATAATATTAGTAGTTTTTGATAAAAAATAATAATTTTGATATTAATACTAATATTAATGATAATTGTAATGGTTTGTATTATTTTCTTAATAAAAATAATAATAATTCTTATCATAATAATACTTACATTATGTAAAGACCCGCCCTTATCCACCTGGACGAAGTCTTCAACATTTGGTCCCATTGCGATGATCAACTCCAAATAATGTCCTTAAAATGAGCAAATACACAGCGGAAGACTTAATTCGTACCTGAGAATAAACATGCTTAAAAGTGTCAACCAAAAGGTTGGTGAGTTCATTAGTTTATCATAATCAATTATTTTCGTAATAGTAATAGACCACAAGATTTCATATACATAAACGTTTTAATAAAAATATTCTAAGTTGTTGAGCACTTGATAACCATACTTAACATTTAATCAACGTCGCATATTCCCTTTATTATGAAATCTTACTACACCGTACCAAGTGTAGTCACCGAAACGAAGTACTGTGCAACCGTTGAATACTGGTCGTCCAGTCCGGTTGGGGTTGTCAGGCCCGATAGATCTATCAACAGGATTCGCGTTTACAATACCACATGTAAATAGTAGTTACCAAGCTACAGGGAAGTATGCCAGTGGTACAACTCAACGTAGAATATATTTTAAGTACTTGTGTCTATTTTGTAAACATTTATAAAAGCAGCGCATGTATTCTCAGCCCAAAAATATATATTGCAAAAGCAATTAAAAGGGAGCAAATGAAACTCACCATACTGTATTTTGTAGTAAAAATACATATGACGTCATTTAACAAGAGTAGGGTTGACCTCGGATTCACGAACCTATATCATTTATATATATTAACACCTCTAATTATCATGTAATAGTAATCAAACCAGTTTATATATATATATATATATATATATATATATATATATATATATATATATATATATATATATATATATATATATATATATATATATATATATATATATATATATATATATATATATATATATATATATATTACTTATTTAAAATAGTAATGTATTTATTATTTCAAATGTTATGTATATTTACATATGTTATAGTAACTTTAGATATACTTATGATATATGTAATATTTATATCTTTACATAATTATCTTTAAAATAATGTATAAAAAAAATGTTAATAATGATAATAACAATAATAATAATATTTAAAAATAATATTAATTAATTAATAATAATAATAGCTATACTAATAATATTTATAATAACAATCTTTAGTAATGATCATGATTATGATAATAATAGTTTTGATAAAAATGATAATAATAATAATAATAATAATAATAATAATAATAATAATAATAATAATAATAATAATAATAATAATAATAATAATAATATTAATAATAGAAAACTACCTCAAAGAATAAGTTCCAAAAATAAGTGCCCTTGCCCGGCTTGATCCCACGACCTCCCGCTAATCACTAACACCCTTAAACCATTTCTCTGTTTCATATTATCTCATTTATATCACCACCTAAAATATATAATACGGCCCACAGCATAATGAATTTGTCTAATTTCTCCACTTAATCAACTATAACGTCATTGAATCTTTTTCCATATATGTGATATATTACTCATACAAATTTTAACTTCCTCATCATTATTTACCCATAAAATCATCATCTTTATTTAATTTATCTCTATTCATAACCCCAACATGCTATCGTTATTATGCCTTAACATCTTCATTTTCGTTTATTACATAATATCCCTGTATCGAAAGTGAGTTGTGTGGAACACAATGTAACAAACCATTTAATCTTGATAATGCATTAAAATCAAAGTCAATTCTCAATTGAAAGGCAAAAGTTTTTGAACATATGGGCCACACGGAAAAAAAACATTGTCTGCCACAATTGTTTACTACATGGTGCTTTAAAATAATATAGTCGATTTTTTTTATTTTTTTTATATTTATATACCAACTTTACGCCAAAAAAATGGTGGCCATGCAAACACCATAATTGAGATACTTAAATGGAATATAAAGTTACTGTATAAACAGAAATTATATATAGTAGTAGTAGTTCGCCATTTGATGATGGTGGTGATTATGGAATTGTGGTGGTTTGTAGGGTGGTGATGGCCAGTATTAGTGGTGGTGACATGGTTGGTTTTTCGAAGGTTGGTGGTTGCAATGGAACCAAATAGCGGCAGAAACAGAAGCAACTAAGTTGCAGTAGTGGTTCACTTAACAGAAAAACAGAAAGAGGAGAGGGAGAGGAGAGAGAGAGAAGGTGACGGTTTGTCATGGTGGTGTTGGGTGTCACGGTGGTGATGGTTTAAGGTGGCGGTGGAGGTGAAGCTACGGTGGTGTTTGTAGTTCGATAGTAGGGGTGGAGAATGGTGGCGACTAGGGTGGTCCGGTGGAAGGTGGAGGTGGCTTAGGGTCTCGGTGGTGGAAGAAGTTTAAAGATGTCTTCGAACGTGGTGATGACGGCTAGTTACTCGATGGTGATCTCAAAACCGAAAACAGGAAGTAGATTTGGTGATGTTTAAACGAACAACAAAAGTTTGAAGTGGTGGTGGATGTTTGTAATGAAGGTTCAGTGACTGAATGCGACATGAAGAACACGAAGTGATGATTTGCAGGTTGCTCGCACAAAATAGGAAATGGAAATAGAGGATATGAGATGGAGGTTTGGTGATTTGTGATTATGAAGTTGTGGTTAAATGGGTGTTATAAAAATGGTTGGTTGATGAGTCAAATATATATGCACATCACATATATGTATACATAATTATAGTAGGTAATAATGATAAATAAAATAATATATTAATAATATTACTTAAATAAAAGAAACGTGGCAAATTCCCTCTTTTAATTTCTTTCTGCCGACAGTTTACATAGGATACCATATCGTGTCCATTGCTAAACAGTTAACGTATAAAAGTGTTCCTAAAATTCCCAAATTTTTAGATTAAACATATTAAATTATTTCACTCATTACCTGTTTGAAACCTGATCAAAAAGGTTCAAAAATTATTTATTTTCTGTTCCGATTTATATGTACGGATTACCAATATTTAAACTTAAAAAGGTAAAAATATTTTTAACAAATCTACCATCTTCGTAATCGATTTACAGTTCAACTTTTATTTTAGATATTCATAAACTCGTACAATATCTATATTAAAGCTAACAAAACATCAACCGAGTGTTACCGATGTTTACCAATTAAGCTCAAAATCATTTATCTTATACGCTCTTTCTATATATATAACCAATCTTAATTAAAAAGTTTAAGTAACTAATTATATTAATTATATCTTTTAAACAAATAAATATAATATTATATATTTACAAGTATTATTATATATAAACATAAATATCTATATATATATATATATATATATATATATTTAATAACATAATAGTTTTTATTGCATCGCATATTATTTTACATATTTATTTCCGACCATTAAATCATATAATATTTCAATTAATATTACAAATTATTATTTATATATACATTTAATTATATATGTATTTATTTACAAATAGTTGTTCATGAATCGCCGGGAATAATTAAAGATCAAATATAGTTTCAAAATTTTTGAGATCCAACCTAACAGACTTTGCTTATCGTGATGAAAATACAATATCGTATCGAGATTTTGGTTTAAAATTAGTCGATATTTTTCGGGTCGTGACAGTACCTACCCGTTAAAGAAATTTCGTCCCCGAAATTTGATCGAGATCTTCATGGCTAATAGTAAGAATGTTTTCCTGACAAATATGAGCTGATAAATAGAGTTTTATTACTGTTGATTAATAAGGATAAAACAATTTGATTTCTTGAAGCGTATGAGTGGAGTTATCACGAAAGATCGAGATAGAGATTTAAATTTTGACGTAGTCATGGTGAATTTCCGGAATTCATGGAATTTAAAGAAAATCTTCTAATCAGAAAGAAAATATATTAGCACGAATTATTAGCAACTGTTGGAATTACGGAAGATCAGAAATATCAAAGAAAATATTTCTGTGATATGCTTAGAGCTTAAGTAGAATGAAAGAGTCGTGTAACATGGCACATGATGACGATATTCTGTGAATCATCACGTTTCATTAGAAATTTAGCATGACTTACTGTAATATAATCACGTTGGCCAAGCGTCATTATATTATACTAACTCATGCTTCGATTCCCTACACTTCTCCACAATTCATTCATAATTTATATTTAGATTTTGCAGAATTTTCCAATATAATGGAATACAGAAAACACGAAGACGTAGATAATTTCTGACAAGAATATTTATGACGATATTTTTTTTTTTTTTTTTTTGAATTTCTAAGTTCGAAGGTTTATGAAGAAACATTTTTCGCAAGGTTTTAATATGACTTCGGAGCAAGATATTCATTGAAGGTTTCATCGGATCCAGAATTACCTGGACTCTTTGAATATAGGGTTTGGTCCTTGTATTTGTCCTTGGTCTCCTTCATGGTTAGCTCAATCCGTTTTTCAGTACCAAATTTTCTATCGAGCGTTCCTAACACTTTCTTCTTTATCATCAACTTTTGACCATTAAGACCATCTACAACATGATGCTTCGTCAGCATTTTCAAAGTTAACGGATCTGGGTCATCCTTTATCAAACCGAGGTGGTTTCAAAAGAATTGTGTTTTTAGAAGATTAAACGCTGATGGTAATATGGTGGAATATAAAAGGTTCTCCGGTAACAATAAATGAGCAAGCATATATATCAAGGTTATAATAAGATTGTTTTGAATGAAAAGTCAAAGTTGTCTTGTTGGATCTGTGACAAAATTGGCTATTTTGGAGAGGGATGGTAAAGTTATTTTCGATAATAACAACGCCAAAGGAACTAGCACAGATTCATGTTTAACGTTTACTCAGGTTTCGAGGGTTTTTAGGTGCATAGCTATATGCATAAACCTTTCCTTCCGTAGATGAGATGCAGTTGATTCATTCTCTCGAGTGAGGTGTTTTCAAGAATCATGAAAGGTTTGAATGCAGATTGAAATCGTCAAGATACAAATGAGGATTAAGATGAGATCAAGTGGCAAACTTGAAGAATTTTTTAGTTTCATATGTTATAATCAATATTTTAATTCATTTTTATTGTCCACTGTTGATAGTCCATAGTTCAAAGTCCACAGTTAGCAATTCAATAATTCATATATAGTTTAATATATAATATTCGAATTAATTAATACGTATCGTGACCCGTGTACATGTCTCAGACTCGATCACAACTCAAACTATATATATTATTGTAGAATCAACCTCAACCCTGTATAGAGAACTCGATCATTACTGCATATAGAGTGTCTATGGTGATTCCAAATAATATATATAGATGCGTCGATATGATATGTCAAAATCTTGTATACGTGTCCCGATATTTAAAGTGCGTAAAATAAATAACAGAAAATAAATGACGATAAATAAAGTGCGTAAGGTGAATAACAGAAATTAAATGACGATAAATAAAATTGCGAGAATGTAAATTGCGAGAATGTAAATTGCGAGAATATAAATTGCGATAATTAAATTGCGATAAATAAAATGTAACCAGTTAGCTAGGAACAGTTAGCTAGGAACAGTTAGCGTGGATTCTTAACAAAATTTCAATTAGTTAATTCGTTTGTTTCTAACAAATTTTATTTTGTCCAATGTTTTCTTCATTATGCCACTTGTTGGATTCTGATAGGTCAAAATCCAAATATGAAATTGAATGAAAATGGTTGTTCTGCGGTGAACGGATACGTATATCTGTGGATGTAAGTAGGATAGTAAATGACTGTTGAATCAGATTCGAAGAATGTACAGTGTAACTTATTAATGTGAAATCTAAATATTGCTCGGGTATTACCTACCCGTTAAAATATTCTCATCATTAACAGTTTGTACAAAAGAATTTTTAATTACAATCTTTATGAAAATATACATACATATATATTTTCTTCAGATGTAATCATGGATTTAATGAGTTAATATGATATTAATCTCATTTGATTTACGGTTAGAACTAGAGTACATAATCTCTAAAACATTAGAGATTACATAATTGACGTGTTGGATGAAGATAAATGGGGTATAACGATACGTAGAACGAAGATAATTGATGTTGAACGATATGTAGAACGATGGTTATACTCGAGGTATAGAAGGAGATGTTGAGAAATGTGATGTTGAAACTTGGGTTGTTGGTGGTACTGGTGCTGATGTTGGCGGTACTGTTGGTGCCGGTGATGCTGCTGAAGCTGGTAAGTTTTGCACCATATTCTCCAAAGCCACTACTCGAGCGCAAAGCTTGCTGACTTATTACTCCGGGATGATTGTCGGTAGGAACGAGCGAATGAACAAGGTTTAGAATTAAAGATAGAAGATAATCATGACGAGTTACCCTGGAGGTGAGGCTAAAAAGGGTGTTTCAGATAGGTTCAACGGTAAGTGCTTCAGGTGCTTCGCCGAGGATGCAGGTTGGTGGGTGAAAAGGATCGCCTTCTTCTTGACTCCATTGGTTAAGTCGACTACGAACCCATTTGATGAATTGGGGATGGCTGATTGGTTGACTCATTCTGGTGACACTGCTTTCGGAGCTTACGTGGAATTTCATATCGGAATCCGAGAGACTTGAACTAGTGGTGAGTTCCATTGCGTACGAGTGAATAATGGATTTTTCGATATGAAAAGATTTTCAGATATCGGATGATATTCTAATTGCATAGAATACCTAGATATAGTATAGGAGATCCCGTAGATTTCGGAGGGAATTAAGAAACGTGTCAAGCAAAGTTTACAGTAACAGATATGCTAGGATATGAATTTATCTATACACTGTCTACCAAATAAGTGCAGGAAGTCGTGTCTAGACTTAGGAATAATAAGCAGGTAATTTTCCACTAGAAATGATATACAATACTTATAACATGCAGCTAAGGTCGAAGTCTAGACTCATTAATGCATCCTAACAACTCCTAGTTAGACACACTAATGCAAGACCTGGTTTGCTAAGACCAACGCTCTAATACCACCTGTAAAGACCCGCCCTTATCCACCTGGACGAAGTCTTCAACATTTGGTCCCATTGCGATGATCAACTCCAAATAATGTCCTTAAAATGAGCAAATACACAGCGGAAGACTTAATTCGTACCTGAGAATAAATATGCTTAAAAGTGTCAACCAAAAGGTTGGTGAGTTCATTAGTTTATCATAATCAATTATTTCCGTAATAGTAATAGACCACAAGATTTCATAATAAAGGGAATATGCGACGTTGATTAAATGTTAAGTATGGTTATCAAGTGCTCAACAACTTAGAATATTTTTATTAAAACGTTTATGTATATGAAATCTTGTGGTCTATTACTATTACGGAAATAATTGATTATGATAAACTAATGAACTCACCAACCTTTTGGTTGACACTTTTAAGCATGTTTATTCTCAAGTACGAATTAAGTCTTCCGCTGTGTATTTGCTCATTTTAAGGACATTATTTGGAGTTGATCATCGCAATGGGACCAAATGTTGAAGACTTCGTCCAGGTGGATAAGGGCGGGTCTTTACAGATTAATATTAATAATACTCATAATATCGCTAATAGTACTAAATGATGTTATTTAGTCAAAGTGATAAAAATATTAGTCATAGTAGTTATGTTAACATAATGATCATAATAATAATACATCTATTAGTAGTTAATAAATATAATAATAATAATAGTAGCAATAACAATATTTTTAGTTATAACTATAATTGTAATAATAATAATAATGATAAATGATAACTAATACTTAATGATAATAACAATAATAATAATAATAATAATAATATGAATGCTACCTCAAAAGCTTTTCCTAAAAAAAAAATATGTCACAGACCGGGCTCGAACTCAAGACCTCCCGCTACCCCAACAACACATCAAACCATCCTTCCACTTTCGTTTTTCAGTTATGACTTGAAGATAATTTTTATTTAACCCGTTTGTCCCAACCTTCTCAGCCCAACAGCACAAAACATATACGGTCCAACAGACTTAATATGGTGGCCCAATATTGGTTCTCGTGGCTCATTACAAAACGAATCCGATATTCAATAAACAAAGTTGTCAAGTTGGTACGTGGAATGAATTGGTTATCCATCACTCATCATCATAAACATAATCATCTATCATCTTATATCATGATCACCCATCAAGGTATCATCATCATTCTTTCATCATTATTTATCATCTTCTCCGCCATCATCATCGTTTTTATTGTTTGAAAACAGAAGGGAAACGCAGCAGTGCTGCAGTGATGTTGGTGGTGGTTGATACGTACCAGGAGACAGGAGCATATATTATTATAGTATATGGGTATAATAACATATAAATACTTAAATTTGTTTCTCAAATTACTGGATGTCGGCTAACAAAAAAAAAGATAATAATATCACAGGCTTCCATTCGTGTTAACCTAAATATTCACAAGCCCAATAGAAAATGGAAATAGGAACGGCCCAATTCTTGTTAAGTGACCCACTTACTAATTCATCGATCCAGAAAAAAAATAACTCATAAGCTGGTAGCAGTAATCGAGTATTAACAGTAGGGTTTTCGTTGGTTGGGTTTTGTGTGAAATGTCCCGTTCTTATTGATTAAAAACGTTCCATATTAATTGATTTCGTTGCGAGGTTTTGACCTCTATATGAGACGTTTTTCAAAGACTGCATTCATTTTTAAACAAACCATAACCTTTATTTCATCAATAAAGGTTTAAAAAGCTTTACGTAGATTATCAAATAATGATAATCTAAAATATCCTGTTTACACACGACCATTACATAATGGTTTACAATACAAATATGTTACAACAAAATAAGTTTCTTGAATGCAGTTTTTACACAATATCATACAAGCATGGACTCCAAATCTTGTCCTTATTTAAGTATGCGACAGCGGAAGCTCTTAATAATCACCTGAGAATAAACATGCTTAAAACGTCAACAAAAATGTTGGTGAGTTATAGGTTTAACCTATATATATCAAATCGTAACAATAGACCACAAGATTTCATATTTCAATACACATCCCATACATAGAGATAAAAATCATTCATATGGTGAACACCTGGTAACCGACAATAACAAGATGCATATATAAGAATATCCCCATCATTCCGGGACACCCTTCGGATATGATATAAATTTCGAAGTACTAAAGCATCCGGTACTTTGGATGGGGTTTGTTAGGCCCAATAGATCTATCTTTAGGATTCGCGTCAATTAGGGTGTCTGTTCCCTAATTCTTAGATTACCAGACTTAATAAAAAGGGGCATATTCGATTTCGATAATTCAACCATAGAATGTAGTTTCACGTACTTGTGTCTATTTTGTAAATCATTTATAAAACCTGCATGTATTCTCATCCCAAAAATATTAGATTTTAAAAGTGGGACTATAACTCACTTTCACAGATTTTTACTTCGTCGGGAAGTAAGACTTGGCCACTGGTTGATTCACGAACCTATAACAATATATACATATATATCAAAGTATGTTCAAAATATATTTACAACACTTTTAATATATTTTGATGTTTTAAGTTTATTAAGTCAGCTGTCCTCGTTAGTAACCTACAACTAGTTGTCCACAGTTAGATGTACAGAAATAAATCGATAAATATTATCTTGAATCAATCCACGACCCAGTGTATACGTATCTCAGTATTGATCACAACTCAAACTATATATATTTTGGAATCAACCTCAACCCTGTATAGCTAACTCCAACATTCACATATAGAGTGTCTATGGTTGTTCCGAAATATATATAGATGTGTCGACATGATAGGTCGAAACATTGTATACGTGTCTATGGTATCTCAAGATTACATAATATATAATACAAGTTGATTAAGTTATGGTTGGAATAGATTTGTTACCAATTTTCACGTAGCTAAAATGAGAAAAATTATCCAATCTTGTTTTACCCATAACTTCTTCATTTTAAATCCGTTTTGAGTAAATCAAATTGCTATGGTTTCATATTGAACTCTATTTTATGAATCTAAACAAAAAAAGTATAGGTTTCTAGTCGGAAAAATAAGTTACAAGTCGTTTTTGTAAAGGTAGTCATTTCAGTCGAAAGAACGACGTCTAGATGACCATTTTAGAAAACATACTTCCACTTTGAGTTTAACCATAATTTTTGGATATAGTTTCATGTTCATAATAAAAATCATTTTCTCAGAATAACAACTTTTAAATCAAAGTTTATCATAGTTTTTAATTAACTAACCCAAAACAGCCCGCGGTGTTACTACGACGGCGTAAATCCGGTTTTACGGTGTTTTTCGTGTTTCCAGGTTTTAAATCATTAAGTTAGCATATCATATAGATATAGAACATGTGTTTAGTTGATTTTAAAAGTCAAGTTAGAAGGATTAACTTTTGTTTGCGAACAAGTTTAGAATTAACTAAACTATGTTCTAGTGATTACAAGTTTAAACCTTCGAATAAGATAGCTTTATATGTATGAATCGAATGATGTTATGAACATCATTACTACCTTAAGTTCCTTGGATGAACCTACTGGAAAAGAGAAAAATGGATCTAGCTTCAATGGATCCTTGGATGGCTCAAAGTTCTTGAAGCAAAATCATGACACGAAAACAAGTTCAAGTAAGATCATCACTTGAAATAAGATTGTTATAGTTATAGAAATTGAACCAAAGTTTGAATATGATTATTACCTTGTATTAGAATGATAACCTACTGTAAGAAACAAAGATTTCTTGAGGTTGGATGATCACCTTACAAGATTGGAAGTGAGCTAGCAAACTTGAAAGTATTCTTGATTTTATGAAACTAGAACTTTTGGAATTTATGAAGAACACTTAGAACTTGAAGATAGAACTTGAGAGAGTTCAATTAGATGAAGAAAATTGAAGAATGAAAGTGTTTGTAGGTGTTTTTGGTCGTTGGTGTATGGATTAGATATAAAGGATATGTAATTTTGTTTTCATGTAAATAAGTCATGAATGATTACTCATATTTTTGTAATCTTATGAGATATTTCATGCTAGTTGCCAAATGATGGTTCCCACATGTGTTAGGTGACTCACATGGGCTGCTAAGAGCTGATCATTGGAGTGTATATACCAATAGTACATACATCTAAAAGTTGTGTATTGTACGAGTACGAATACGGGTGCATACGAGTAGAATTGTTGATGAAACTGAACGAGAATGTAATTGTAAGCATTTTTGTTAAGTAGAAGTATTTTGATAAGTGTATTGAAGTCTTTCAAAAGTGTATAAATACATATTAAAACACTACATGTATATTCATTTTAACTGAGTCATTAAGTCATCGTTAGTCGTTACATGTAAATGTTGTTTTGAAACCTTTAGGTTAACGATCTTGTTGAATGTTGTTAACCCATTGTTTATTATAACAAATGAGATGTTAAATTGTTATATTATCATGATATTATGATATATAATATATCTCAGTATGATGTATATACAGTTAAATGTCGTTACAACGATAATCGTTACATATATGTCTCGTTTCGAAATCATTAAGTTAGTAGTCTTATTTTTACATATGTATTTCATTGTTAATACACTTAATAATATATTTACTTATCATTTAACATAATTAACCAAGTGTATCAATATCTTAATATGATTCATATGTACCTAGTAAGACGTTGTTATAACGATAATCGTTATATATATCGTTTTCGAGTTTCTTAAATTAATAGTCTCATTTTTATGTATATAACTCATTGTTAAAATACATAATGAGATACATACTTATAATAAAAACATGTTAACTATATATATAACCATATATATGTCATCGTATAGTTTTTACAAGTTTTAACGTTCGTGAATCACCGGTCAACTTGGGTGGTCAATTGTCTATATGAAACATATTTCAATTAATCAAGTCTTAACAAGTTTGATTGCTTAACATGTTGGAAACATTTAATCATGTAAACATCAATCTCAATTAATATATATAAACATGGAAAAGTTCGGGTCACTACAGTACCTACCCGTTAAATAAATTTCGTCCCGAAATTTTAAGCTGTTGAAGGTGTTGACGAATCTTCTGGAAATAGATGCGGGTATTTCTTCTTCATCTGATCTTCACGCTCCCAGGTGAACTCGGGTCCTCTACGAGCATTCCATCGAACCTTAACAATTGGTATCTTGTTTTGCTTAAGTCTTTTAACCTCACGATCCATTATTTCGACGGGTTCTTCGATGAATTGAAGTTTTTCGTTGATTTGGATTTCATCTAACGGAATAGTGAGATCTTCTTTAGCAAAACATTTCTTTAAATTCGAGACGTGGAAAGTGTTATGTACAGCCGCGAGTTGTTGAGGTAACTCTAGTCGGTAAGCTACTGGTCCGATACGATCAATAATCTTGAATGGTCCAATATACCTTGGATTTAATTTCCCTCGTTTACCAAATCGAACAACGCCTTTCCAAGGTGCAACTTTAAGCATGACCATCTCTCCAATTTCAAATTCTATATCTTTTCTTTTAATATCAGCGTAGCTCTTTTGTCGACTTTGGGCGGTTTTCAACCGTTGTTGAATTTGGATGATCTTCTCGGTAGTTTCTTGTATAATCTCCGGACCCGTAATCTGTCTATCCCCCACTTCACTCCAAAAAATCGGAGACCTGCACTTTCTACCATAAAGTGCTTCAAACGGCGCCATCTCAATGCTTGAATGGTAGCTGTTGTTGTAGGAAAATTCTGCTAACGGTAGATGTCGATCCCAACTGTTTCCGAAATCAATAACACATGCTCGTAGCATGTCTTCAAGCGTTTGTATCGTCCTTTCGCTCTGCCCATCAGTTTGTGGATGATAGGCAGTACTCATGTCTAGACGAGTTCCTAATGCTTGCTGTAATGTCTGCCAGAATCTTGAAATAAATCTGCCATCCCTATCAGAGATAATAGAGATTGGTATTCCATGTCTGGAGACGACTTCCTTCAAATACAGTCGTGCTAACTTCTCCATCTTGTCATCTTCTCTTATTGGTAGGAAGTGTGCTGATTTGGTAAGACGATCAACTATTACCCAAATAGTATCAAAACCACTTGCAGTCCTTGGCAATTTAGTGATGAAATCCATGGTAATGTTTTCCCATTTCCATTCCGGGATTTCGGGTTGTTGAAGTAGACCTGATGGTTTCTGATGCTCAGCTTTGACCTTAGAACACGTCAAACATTCTCCTACGTATTTAGCAACATCGGCTTTCATACCCGGCCACCAAAAATGTTTCTTGAGATCCTTGTACATCTTCCCCGTTCCAGGATGTATTGAGTATCTGGTTTTATGAGCTTCTCTAAGTACCATTTCTCTCATATCTCCAAATTTTGGTACCCAAATCCTTTCAGCCCTATACCGGGTTCCGTCTTCCTGAATATTAAGATGCTTTTCCGATCCTTTGGGTATTTCATCCTTTAAATTTCCCTCTTTTAAAACTCCTTGTTGCGCCTCCTTTATTTGAGTAGTAATGTTATTATGAATCATTATATTCATAGATTTTACTCGAATGGGTTCTCTATCCTTCCTGCTCAAGGCATCGGCTACCACATTTGCCTTCCCCGGGTGGTAACGAATCTCAAAATCGTAATCATTCAATAATTCAATCCACCTACGCTGCCTCATATTCAGTTGTTTCTGATTAAATATGTGTTGAAGACTTTTGTGATCGGTATATATAATACTTTTGACCCCATATAAGTAGTGCCTCCAAGTCTTTAATGCAAAAACAACCGCGCCTAATTCCAAATCATGCGTCGTATAATTTTGTTCGTGAATCTTCAATTGTCTAGACGCATAAGCAATCACCTTCGTTCGTTGCATCAATACACAACCGAGACCTTGCTTTGATGCGTCACAATAAATCACAAAATCATCATTCCCTTCAGGCAATGACAATATAGGTGCCGTAGTTAGCTTTTTCTTCAATAACTGAAACGCTTTCTCTTGTTCATCATTCCATTCAAATTTCTTCCCTTTATGCGTTAATGCAGTCAAGGGTTTTGCTATTCTGGAAAAGTCTTGGATGAACCTTCTGTAGTAACCAGCTAGTCCTAAAAACTAGCGTATGTGTTTCGGAGTTTTCGGGGTTTCCCACTTTTCAACAGTTTCTATCTTTGCCGGATCCACCTTAATACCTTCTTTGTTCACTATGTGACCGAGGAATTGAACTTCTTCCAACCAAAATGCACACTTTGAAAACTTAGCGTACAATTCTTCCTTCCTCAATACTTCTAACACCTTTCTCAAATGTTCACCGTGTTCTTGGTCATTCTTTGAGTAAATAAGTATGTCATCAATGAAAACAATGACAAACTTGTCAAGGTATGGTCCACACACTCGGTTCATAAGGTCCATGAACACAGCTGGTGCATTAGTTAAACCAAACGGCATGACCATAAACTCGTAATGACCGTAACGTGTTCTGAAAGCAGTCTTTGGAATATCATCTTCTTTCACCCGCATTTGATGATACCCGGAACGTAAGTCAATCTTTGAATAAACAGACGAGCCTTGTAGTTGATCAAATAAGTCGTCGATTCTCGGTAGTGGGTAGCGGTTCTTGATGGTAAGTTTGTTCAACTCTCGGTAGTCGATACACAACCTGAATGTACCATCTTTCTTCTTGACAAACAAAACAGGAGCTCCCCACGGTGATGTGCTTGGTCGAATGAAACCACACTCTAAAAGTTCTTGTAATTGGCTTTGCAGTTCTTTCATCTCGCTGGGTGCGAGTCTGTAAGGAGCACGAGCTATTGGTGCAGCTCCTGGTACAAGATCTATTTGAAATTCAACGGATCGATGTGGGGGTAATCCCGGTAATTCTTTCGGAAATACATCGGGAAATTCTTTTGCAATGGGAACATCATTGATGCTCTTTTCTTCAGTTTGTACTTTCTCGACGTGTGCTAGAACAGCATAGCAACCTTTTCTTATTAGTTTTTGTGCCTTCAAATTACTAATAAGATGTAGCTTCGTGTTGCCCTTTTCTCCGTACACCATTAAGGGTTTTCCTTTTTCTCGTATAATGCGAATTGCATTTTTGTAACAAACGATCTCCGCTTTCACTTCTTTCAACCAGTCCATACCGATTATCACATCAAAACTCCCTAACTCTACTGGTATCAAATCAATCTTAAATGTTTCGCTAACCAGTTTAATTTCTCGATTCCGACATATATTATCTGCTGAAATTAATTTACCATTTGCTAATTCGAGTAAAAATTTACTATCCAAAGGCGTCAATGGACAACTTAATTTAGCACAAAAATCTCTACACATATAGCTTCTATCCGCACCCGAATCAAATAAAACGTAAGCAGATTTATTGTCAATAAGAAACGTACCCGTAACAAGCTCCGGGTCTTCCTGTGCCTCTACCGCATTAATATTGAAAACTCTTCCACGGCCTTGTCCATTCGTGTTCTCCTGGTTCGGGCAATTTCTAATAATGTGGCCTGGTTTTCCACATTTATAACAAACTACATTGGCATAACTTGCTCCGACACTACTTGCTCCGCCATTACTCGTTCCGACACCATTTGTTCCTTTCGTTCTATTAACCCCTGGTCCATAGACCTCACACTTCGCCGCGCTATGACCATTTCTTTTACACTTGTTGCAAAATTTGGTGCAGAACCCCGAGTGATTCTTTTCACACCTTTGGCATAGCTGCTTCTGATTGTTGTTGTTGTTGCGGTTATTATTGTTGTTGGGATGATTGTTGTAGTTGCTGTTGTTGTTGTTGTTATTGTTGGGCCGTTTGTTGTAGTTGCGATTGATGTTGCGATTGTTGGGATAATTGCTGCGATTATTGTTGTAATTGCTGTTGTTGTTGTATTGGTGATTCTTATCACCGTTTTCCTCCCACTTTCTTTTGACTTGCTTCACATTGGCCTCTTCAGCAGTCTGTTCTTTAATTCTTTCTTCAATCTGGTTCACTAGTTTGTGAGCCATTCTACATGCCTGTTGTATGGAGGCGGGCTCGTGTGAACTTATATCTTCTTGGATTCTTTCCGGTAATCCTTTCACAAACGCGTCGATCTTCTCTTCCTCATCTTCGAATGCTCCCGGACACAATAGGCACAATTCTGTGAATCGTCTTTCGTACGTGGTAATATCAAATCCTTGGGTTCGTAACCCTCTAAGTTCTGTCTTGAGCTTATTGACCTCGGTTCTGGGACGGTACTTCTCGTTCATCAAGTGCTTGAATGCTGACCACGGTAGTGCGTACGCATCATCTTGTCCCACTTGCTCTAGATAGGTATTCCACCATGTTAACGCAGAACCTGTGAAGGTATGCGTAGCGTACTTCACTTTGTCCTCTTCAGTACACTTACTTATGGCAAACACCGATTCAACCTTCTCGGTCCACCGTTTCAATCCGATCGGTCCTTCGGTTCCATCAAATTCCAAAGGTTTGCAGGCAGTGAATTCTTTGTAGGTGCATCCTACACGATTTCCTGTACTGCTAGATCCAAGGTTATTGTTGGTATGTAGCGCAGCCTGTACTGCGGCTATGTTTGAAGCTAGAAAAGTACGGAATTCCTCTTCATTCATATTCACGGTGTGTCGAGTAGTCGGTGCCATTTCCTTCAAAATAGTTAAATGGAACAAGTTAATCATACAGAATATTAAGAGTAGTTAATAGTATTTCGTAGCATAATATGAACTCATTTATAAAAGCTTTTTCTTCATATTAGCGTTTTATAAGTTTAAATTCGGGTAGTACCTACCCGTTAAGTTCATACTTAGTAGCTAATATACAATTCAACTACTACAATTCTATATGAAAAACTGATTATAATAATATTTCGCGTTCAAACTTTTATACAATATTTTACAAACTTACAATACCGCTTATTTTACATAAAGCATGAAATATAGCACACAATAACTTTGATACAAGATAGTTGTGAAGACAATTCTAGCTAGTACACAAGTCGTTCAGCAAAGGCAATAAAGACACGTAATTCATACGTCCAGAAACAAGTCATGCATTCTAGTTTTACTAGGACTACTTCCCATCCTTGGTCTTGTGCAACATAACCGTTATGGCCGTTGATAAGACAGCGTGTTGTAACGTCATCAAAGGGACGAGGGTTACGTAATGTCCAACAGTCCCGTAATAATCTAAAAACCTCATTTCTTACCCCAATTACCGACTCCGTCACTTGTGGAAACGTTTTGTTTAATAGTTGTAGCCCGATGTTCTTGTTCTCACTTTGGTGAGAAGCGAACATTACTAATCCGTAAGCATAACATGCTTCTTTATGTTGCATGTTAGCCGCTTTTTCTAAATCACGAAGTCCAATATTCGGATATATTGAGTCAAAATAATTTCTTAACCCGTTGCGTAAAATAGCATTTGGGTTCCCCGCAATATATGCGTCAAAGTAAACACATCGTAACTTATGGGTTTCCCAATGTGATATCCCCCATCTTTCAAACGAAAGTCTCTTATAAACCAAGACATTCTTGGAACGTTCTTCGAATGTCTTACAAACTGATCTCGCCTTAAATAGTTGTGCCGAAGAATTCTGGCCGACTCTAGACAAGATTTCATCAATCATGTCTCCGGGTAGGTCTCTTAAAATATTGGGTTGTCTATCCATTTTGTGTTTTTAAACTGTAAAATAGACAAGAGTTAGATTCATAAAAAAAATACTTATTAATACAAGCAATTTTTACATATATCATAAAGCATAAGAACACTATATTCCATATATTACACCACACGAATACAACTATCTTATTCCGACTCGCTCGTTTCTTCTTCTTCGGTTTTGGTTCGTTTTGCCAAGTTTCTAGGGATATATGATGTTCCTCTAATACGAGCCGTCGTTGTCCACATTGGTTTAGAAAAACCTGGTGGTTTAGAGGTTTCCGGGTCATTGTTACAACTTAAGGACTTCGGGGGTTGACGATACATATAAAGTTCATCGGGGTTGGAATTAGATTTCTCTATTTTTATGCCCTTTCCCTTATTATTTTCTTTTGCCTTTTTAAATTCAGTTGGGGTAATTTCTATAACATCATCGGAATTCTCGTCGGAATCCGATTCATCGGAGAATTGGTAATCCTCCCAATATTTTGCTTCCTTGGCGGAAACACCATTGACCATAATTAACTTTGGTCGGTTGGTTGAGAATTTTCTTTTACTTAACCGTTTTATTATTTCCCCCACCGGTTCTATTTCTTCATCCGGTTCCGATTCTTCTTCCGGTTCCGATTCTTCTTCCGGTTCCGACTCTTCTTCCGGTTCCTCTTCGGGAACTTGTGAATCAGTCCACAAATCATTCCAATTTACATTTGACTCTTCATTATTATTAGGTGAGTCAATGGGACTTGTTCTAGAGGTAGACATCTATCACATAATATCAAACGCGTTAAGAGATTAATATATCACATAATATTCACATGTTAAAAATATATAGTTTTCAACAAAATTTGTTAAGCAATCATTTTTCAAGTAAACACGGTCGAAGTCCAGACTCACTAATGCATCCTAACAACCTCGATAAGACACACTAATGCAAAATTCTGGTTCTCTAAGACCAACGCTCGGATACCAACTGAAATGTCCCGTTCTTATTGATTAAAAACGTTCCATATTAATTGATTTCGTTGCGAGGTTTTGACCTCTATATGAGACGTTTTTCAAAGACTGCATTCATTTTTAAACAAACCATAACCTTTATTTCATCAATAAAGGTTTAAAAAGCTTTACGTAGATTATCAAATAATGATAATCTAAAATATCCTGTTTACACACGACCATTACATAATGGTTTACAATACAAATATGTTACAACAAAATAAGTTTCTTGAATGCAGTTTTTACACAATATCATACAAGCATGGACTCCAAATCTTGTCCTTATTTAAGTATGCGACAGCGGAAGCTCTTAATAATCACCTGAGAATAAACATGCTTAAAACGTCAACAAAAATGTTGGTGAGTTATAGGTTTAACCTATATATATCAAATCGTAACAATAGACCACAAGATTTCATATTTCAATACACATCCCATACATAGAGATAAAAATCATTCATATGGTGAACACCTGGTAACCGACAATAACAAGATGCATATATAAGAATATCCCCATCATTCCGGGACACCCTTCGGATATGATATAAATTTCGAAGTACTAAAGCATCCGGTACTTTGGATGGGGTTTGTTAGGCCCAATAGATCTATCTTTAGGATTCGCGTCAATTAGGGTGTCTGTTCCCTAATTCTTAGATTACCAGACTTAATAAAAAGGGGCATATTCGATTTCGATAATTCAACCATAGAAGGTAGTTTCACGTACTTGTGTCTATTTTGTAAATCATTTATAAAACCTGCATGTATTCTCATCCCAAAAATATTAGATTTTAAAAGTGGGACTATAACTCACTTTCACAGATTTTTACTTCGTCGGGAAGTAAGACTTGGCCACTGGTTGATTCACGAACCTATAACAATATATACATATATATCAAAGTATGTTCAAAATATATTTACAACACTTTTAATATATTTTGATGTTTTAAGTTTATTAAGTCAGCTGTCCTCGTTAGTAACCTACAACTAGTTGTCCACAGTTAGATGTACAGAAATAAATCGATAAATATTATCTTGAATCAATCCACGACCCAGTGTATACGTATCTCAGTATTGATCACAACTCAAACTATATATATTTTGGAATCAACCTCAACCCTGTATAGCTAACTCCAACATTCACATATAGAGTGTCTATGGTTGTTCCGAAATATATATAGATGTGTCGACATGATAGGTCGAAACATTGTATACGTGTCTATGGTATCTCAAGATTACATAATATATAATACAAGTTGATTAAGTTATGGTTGGAATAGATTTGTTACCAATTTTCACGTAGCTAAAATGAGAAAAATTATCCAATCTTGTTTTACCCATAACTTCTTCATTTTAAATCCGTTTTGAGTAAATCAAATTGCTATGGTTTCATATTGAACTCTATTTTATGAATCTAAACAAAAAAAGTATAGGTTTCTAGTCGGAAAAATAAGTTACAAGTCGTTTTTGTAAAGGTAGTCATTTCAGTCGAAAGAACGACGTCTAGATGACCATTTTAGAAAACATACTTCCACTTTGAGTTTAACCATAATTTTTGGATATAGTTTCATGTTCATAATAAAAATCATTTTCTCAGAATAACAACTTTTAAATCAAAGTTTATCATAGTTTTTAATTAACTAACCCAAAACAGCCCGCGGTGTTACTACGACGGCGTAAATCCGGTTTTACGGTGTTTTTCGTGTTTCCAGGTTTTAAATCATTAAGTTAGCATATCATATAGATATAGAACATGTGTTTAGTTGATTTTAAAAGTCAAGTTAGAAGGATTAACTTTTGTTTGCGAACAAGTTTAGAATTAACTAAACTATGTTCTAGTGATTACAAGTTTAAACCTTCGAATAAGATAGCTTTATATGTATGAATCGAATGATGTTATGAACATCATTACTACCTTAAGTTCCTTGGATGAACCTACTGGAAAAGAGAAAAATGGATCTAGCTTCAATGGATCCTTGGATGGCTCAAAGTTCTTGAAGCAAAATCATGACACGAAAACAAGTTCAAGTAAGATCATCACTTGAAATAAGATTGTTATAGTTATAGAAATTGAACCAAAGTTTGAATATGATTATTACCTTGTATTAGAATGATAACCTACTGTAAGAAACAAAGATTTCTTGAGGTTGGATGATCACCTTACAAGATTGGAAGTGAGCTAGCAAACTTGAAAGTATTCTTGATTTTATGAAACTAGAACTTTTGGAATTTATGAAGAACACTTAGAACTTGAAGATAGAACTTGAGAGAGTTCAATTAGATGAAGAAAATTGAAGAATGAAAGTGTTTGTAGGTGTTTTTGGTCGTTGGTGTATGGATTAGATATAAAGGATATGTAATTTTGTTTTCATGTAAATAAGTCATGAATGATTACTCATATTTTTGTAATCTTATGAGATATTTCATGCTAGTTGCCAAATGATGGTTCCCACATGTGTTAGGTGACTCACATGGGCTGCTAAGAGCTGATCATTGGAGTGTATATACCAATAGTACATACATCTAAAAGTTGTGTATTGTACGAGTACGAATACGGGTGCATACGAGTAGAATTGTTGATGAAACTGAACGAGAATGTAATTGTAAGCATTTTTGTTAAGTAGAAGTATTTTGATAAGTGTATTGAAGTCTTTCAAAAGTGTATAAATACATATTAAAACACTACATGTATATTCATTTTAACTGAGTCGTTAAGTCATCGTTAGTCGTTACATGTAAATGTTGTTTTGAAACCTTTAGGTTAACGATCTTGTTGAATGTTGTTAACCCATTGTTTATTATAACAAATGAGATGTTAAATTGTTATATTATCATGATATTATGATATATAATATATCTCAGTATGATGTATATACAGTTAAATGTCGTTACAACGATAATCGTTACATATATGTCTCGTTTCGAAATCATTAAGTTAGTAGTCTTATTTTTACATATGTATTTCATTGTTAATACACTTAATAATATATTTACTTATCATTTAACATAATTAACCAAGTGTATCAATATCTTAATATGATTCATATGTACCTAGTAAGACGTTGTTATAACGATAATCGTTATATATATCGTTTTCGAGTTTCTTAAATTAATAGTCTCATTTTTATGTATATAACTCATTGTTAAAATACATAATGAGATACATACTTATAATAAAAACATGTTAACTATATATATAACCATATATATGTCATCGTATAGTTTTTACAAGTTTTAACGTTCGTGAATCACCGGTCAACTTGGGTGGTCAATTGTCTATATGAAACATATTTCAATTAATCAAGTCTTAACAAGTTTGATTGCTTAACATGTTGGAAACATTTAATCATGTAAACATCAATCTCAATTAATATATATAAACATGGAAAAGTTCGGGTCACTACATTGTGCATCAACATGAAAGATCAAACAAAGAAAAAGAAAAAAAAATAGAATAAATAAGGAATGTTCGGTGCAATATCTGTAGTAACATTGAATACATACAGCGGTTTTTGATGGGATTTTGGTGATCGTGAGATGCAGCATTAAGTTGATGTGAAGATGGTTTAAAAATAGTAACAGGAGGTATGAGCTGTAGGAGTTCATGGTGTATGTAGTTTAAGGTGGTGGTGATGCGAGTTTTCAATCGGACCAAAACAGAAAATGTTGTATGTGCAGATTGTTCGGTGGTGGAGGTGATGGATTGGTTCTTGTTTGAATTAATGAGAGATTAATAGAGAAGCGGTTATGGTTGTGGTGGCCGTATATTTTAATAAGGTGGCGGAGATTTGCGGTTGGTAGTGATGGTAACTGATGGAGATGAACAAGGGTGTGGTTAATGGGTGGCGATGGACGGTGGCATTCACAGTGAAGGTGATGGTTGCATGGTGGTAATCGATTACATGATGAGGGTGGTATTTGAGATGGTGATCGAGGTGATGGCCAAGAAGGAAGAAGAAGAACACAAGATAGTTACACCGGCGATTTCGAGGTTGATGGATTTCATCCATCCTAACATATGATCAATGATCTGTTTTCTTGAACTAATATTTCTATTGTTTTTATTGGAGATTCCATTATTGTAAATAAGTATGATTGGGTAGTTTGGTGAAAAGTTGTTGCAGAAAACACGTATGGCCATTCAATCAAGTGATCCTAAAAGATGGTGTGGGTCTTGTTAGTTGAAAAAAAAATGCAATATACATATATAATAACATAGAAATAATTTAATAATAATAATTGATAAAAACACGTGAATTGAAACATACATTACACATATATTCAAATTGGTGAAAAGGAGAGGATAAAGCAAACAGTTAGCCACCAGAGATTTGGAATATTACTACCGACAGTTTTTACGGACTGTGTATCGTCCACTATTTGAAATCAGTGGCAGATAAAATTGTTCAGAAAAATCCCATATTTTTAAATTAACTATATTTATTTAATTTGGTCATTATGGTATAAAATTCGGTCATTAATTATTAAATAAATTTTACATCAACTGTCCCTCTCATTTATGGGTAAAATATAAAAAGTGTTAAAACTTAACAAATAGTTTCTAAATACATTTTTAATAAGCCTAAAATTTATATTACTCATTTTCGTGTCACCGTTTATTTTAAAATTATATAAGTTTGAATTTAACTTGCTTAATATCAATCGAAACATCAAACGAGTATTACAATCCTTTAATATTTTTTTATATACATTATTTAGATGTATTTTAAATAATAATTATAATAATATCCTATTTTTATTTTATTAACTTTTAATAACAACAACATATAATACTTCAAATTATATTTCGAATTATTATTTATATTTACATACACACATATCTATTTACATTTAATTGTTCGTGAATCATCGAGAGCAGTCGAAGGTCAATTGAATATATGAACATCGTTTCAAAATTTTTGAGACTCAACATTACCGACTTTGCTTATCATGTCGAAATCATATAAAGTTTAAGTTTAAATTTGGTCGAAAATTGCCGGGTCGTCACAGTATATACACTCCAATGATCAGCTCTTAGCAGCCCATGTGAGTCACCTAACACATGTGGGAACCATCATTTGGCAACTAGCATGAAATATCTCATAAAATTACAAAAATATGAGTAATCATTCATGACTTATTTACATGAAAACAAAATTACATATCCTTTATATCTAATCCATACACCAACGACCAAAAACACCTACAAACACTTTCATTCTTCAATTTTCTTCATCTAATTGATCTCTCTTAAGTTCTAACTTCAAGTTCTAAGTGTTCTTCATAAATTCTACAAGTTCTAGTTACATAAAATCAAGAATACTTTCAAGTTTGCTAGCTCACTTCCAATCTTGTAAGGTGATCATCCAACCTCAAGAAATCTTTGTTTCTTACAGTAGGTTATCATTCTAATACAAGGTAATAATCATATTCAACTTAAGGTAGTAATGATGTTCATAACATCATTCAATTCATACATAAAAAGCTATCATATTCGAAGTGGTAAACTAGTAATCACTAGAACATAGTTTAGTTAATTCTAAACTTGTTCGCAAATAAAGTTAATCCTTCTAAATACACTTTTAAAATCAACTATACACATGATCTATATCTTTATGATATGCTAACTTAATGATTTAAAACTCGGAGACACGATAAACACCATAAAACTGGATTTACGCCGTCGTAGTTAGAACCGGGGGCTGTTTTGGTTTGGATAATTAAAAACTATGAAAAACTTTGATTTAAAAGCAATAATTCTGGGAAAATGATTTTTCTTATGAACATGAAACCATATCCAAAAATCATGGTTAAACTCAAAGTGAAAGTATGTTTTTCAAAACAATCATCAAGATGTCGTTCTTACGACGGAAATGACTACCTCTTTCAAAAACGACTTGTAACTTGTATTTATAACTATAAACCTATACCTTTTCTGTTTAGTTTCATAAAGTCAAGTTCAATACGAAACCGTGGCTGCTTAAATCACTCAAAACGGATTAGAAAAGAAGAAATGGCGAGCAAAACAAAATTGGTAAAAACTACTCATTTTAGCTACGTGAAAATTGGTAACAAATCTATTCCAACCATAACTTAATCAACTTGTATTGTATATTATGTAATCTTGAGATACCATAGACATGTATACAATATTTCGACCTATCATGTCGACACATCTATATATATTTCGGAACAACCATAGACACTCTATATGTGAATGTTGGAGTTAGCTATATAGGGTTGAGGTTGATTCCAAAATATATATAGTTTGAGTTGTGATCAATACTGAGATATGTATACACTGGGTCGTGGATTGATTCAAGATAATATATATCGATTTATTTCTGTACATCTAACTGTGGACAACTAGTTGTAGGTTACTAACGAGGACAGCTGACTTAATGAACTTAAAACATCAAAATGTATTAAAAGTGTTGTAAATATATTTTGAACATACTTTGATATATATGTACATATTTGTTATAGGTTCGTGAATCGACCAGTGGCCAAGTCTTACTTCCCGACGAAGTAAAAAAATCTGTGAAAGTGAGTTATAGTCCTACTTTTAAAATCTAATATTTTTGGGATGAGAATACATGCAGGTTTTATAAATGATTTACAAAATAGACACAAGTACGTGAAACTACATTCTATGGTTGAATGATCGAAATCGAATATGCCCCTTTTTATTAAGTCTGGTAATCTAAGAATTAGGGAACAGACACCCTAATTGATACGAACTCTAAAGATAGATCTATTGGGCCTAACAAACCCCATCCAAAGTACCGGATGCTTTAGTACTTCGAAATTTATATCATATCCGAAGGGTGTCTCGGAATGATGGGGATATTCTTAAATATGCATCTTGTTAATGTCGGTTACCAGGTGTTCACCATATGAATGATTTTTATCTCTATGTATGGGATGTATATTGAAATTTGAAATCTTGTGGTCTATTGTTACGATTTGATATATATAGGTTAAACCTATAACTCACCAACATTTTTGTTGACGTTTAAAGCATGTTTATTCTCAGGTGAATATTAAGAGCTTCCGCTGTTGCATACTAAAATAAGGACAAGATTTGGAGTCCATGTTTGTATGATAATATGTAAAAACTGCATTCAAGAAACATATGTCGATGTAATATATTTCTATTATAAACCATTATGTAATGGTCGTGTGTAAACAGTATATTTTAGATTATCATTATTTGATAATCTACGTAATGCTTTTGAAACCTTTATTGATAAAATAAAGGTTATGGTTGTTTTAAAAATGAATGCAGTCTTTGAAAAACGTCTCATATAGAGGTCAAAACCTCGCAACGAAATCAATTAATATGGAACGTTTATAATCAATATGAACGGGACATTTCATGTGGTAGCCGATGCCTTGAGCAGAAAGGACAGAGAACCCATTCGAGTAAAATATATGAATATAATGATTCACGCTAACCTTACTACTCAAATAAAGGAGACGCAACAAGGAGTTTTAAAAGAGGGAAATTTAAAGGATGAAATACCCAAAGGATCGGAGAAGCATCTTAATATTCGGGAAGACGGAACCCGGTATAGGGCTGAAAGAATTTGGGTACCAAAATTTGGAGATATGAGAGAAATGGTACTTAGAGAAGCTCATAAAACCAGATACTCAATACATCCTGGAACGGGAAAGATGTACAAGGATCTTAAGAAACATTTTTGGTGGCCAGGTATGAAAGCCGATATTGCTAAATATGTAGGAGAATGTTTGACGTATTTTAAGGTCAAAGCTGAACATCAGAAACCATCAGGTCTACTACAACAACCTGAAATCCCGAAATGGAAATGGGAAAACATTACCATGGATTTCATTACTAAATTGCCAGGGACTGCAAGTGGTTATGATACTATTTGGGTAATAGTTGATCACCTCACCAAGTCAGCACACTTTCTGCCAATAAGAGAAGATGACAAGATGAAGAAGTTAGCACGACTGTATTTGAAGGAAGTCATCTCCAGACATGGAATACCAATCTCTATTATCTCTGATAGGGATGGCAGATTTATTTCAAGATTCTGGTAGACATTACAGCAAGCATTAGGAACTCGCCTAGACATGAGTACTGCCTATCATCCAAAAACTAATGGGCAGAGCGAAAGGATGATACAAACGCTTGAAGACATGCTACGAGCGTGTGTTATTGATTTCGGAAACAGTTGGGATCGACATCTACCATTAGCAGAATTTTTCTACAACAACAGCTATCATTCAAGTATTGAGATGGCGCCGTTTGAAGTACTTTATGGTAGAAAGTGCAGGTCTCCGATTTGTTGGAGTAAAGTGGGGGATAGACAGATTACGGATCCTGAGATAATACAAGAAACTACATAGAAGATCATCCAAATTCAACAACGGTTGAAAACCGCCCAAAGTCGACAAAAGAGCTACGCTGACATTAAAAGAAAAGACATAGAATTTGAAATTGGAGAAATGGTCATGCTTAAGGTTGCACCTTGGAAAGGTGTTGTTCGATTTGGTAAATGGGGGAAATTAAATCCAAGGTATATTGGACCATTCAAGATTATTGATCGTGTCGGACCAGTAGCTTACCGACTTGAGTTACCTCAACAACTTGCGAATGTACATAACACTTTCCACGTCTCGAATTTGAAGAAATATTTTGCTAAAGAAGATCTCACTATTCCGTTGGACGAAATCCAAATCAATGAAAAACTTCAATTCATTGAAGAACCCGTCGAAATAATGGATCGTGAGGTTAAGAGACTTAAACAAAACAAGATACCGATTGTTAAGGTTCGATGGAATGCTCGTAGAGGACCCGACTTCACCTAGGAGCATGAAGATCAGATGAAGAAGAAATACCCGCATCTAGTTCCAGAAGATTCGTCAACAGTTTCAACAGCTTAAAATTTCGGGACGAAATTTATTTAACGGGTAGGTACTGTAGTGACCCGAACTTTTCAATGTTTTTATATATTAAATGAAATTGATATTTACATGATTAAATGTTTCCAACATGTTAAGCAATCAAACTTGTTAAGACTTGATTAATTGAAATTGGTTTCATATAGACAATTGACCACCCGAGTTGACCGGCGATTCACGAACGTTAAAACTTGTAAAAACTATATGATGACATATATATGGATATATATATATATATATAGTTAACATGATATTATGATAAGTAAACATATCATTAAGTATATTAACAATGAACTAGATATGTAAAAACAAGACTACTAACTTAATGATTTTGAAACGAGACATATATGTAACGATTATCGTTGTAACGACATTTAATGTATATATATCATATTAAGATATATTAATACATCATGATATCATGATAATGTAATAATTTAACATCTCATTTGATTTAATAAACAATGGGTTAACAACATTTAACAAGATCGTTAACCTAAAGGTTTCAAAACAACACTTACATGTAACGACTAACGATGACTTAACGACTCAGTTAAAATGTATATACATGTAATGTTTTAATATGTATTCATACACTTTTGAAAGAATTCAAGACACTTATCAAAATACTTCTACTTAACAAAAATACTTACAATTACATCCTCGTTCAGTTTCATCAACAATTCTACTCGTATGCACTCGTATTCGTACTCGTACAATACACAGCTTTTAGATGTATGTACTATTGGTATATACACTCCAATGATCAGCTCTTAGCAGCCCATGTGAGTCACCAAACACATGTGGGAACCATAATTTGGCAACTAGCATGAAATATCTTATAAAATTACAAAAATATGAGTAATCATTCATGACTTATTTACATGTAAAAAAAATTACACATCCTTTATATCTAATCCATATACCAACGACCAAAAACACCTACAAACACTTTCATTCTTCAATTTTCTTCATCTAATTAATATCTCTGAAGTTCTATCTTCAAGTTCAAAGTGTTCTTCATAAATTCAACAAGTTCTAGTTTCATAAAATCAAGAATACTTCCAAGTTTGCTAGCTTACTTCCAATCTTGTAGAGTGATCATCCAACCTCAAGAAATCTTTATTATTTATAGTAAGATATCTTTCTAATACAAGGTAATACTCATATTCAAACTTTGATTCAATTTCTATAACTATAACAATCTTATTTCGAGTGGAAATCTTACTTGAACTTGTTTTCGTGTCATGATTCTGCTTCAAGAACTTTCAAGCCATCCAAGGATCCTTTGAAGCTAGATCCATTTTTCTCATTTACAGTAGCTTTATCCAGAAAACTTGAGGTAGTAATGATGTTCATAACATCATTCAATTCATACATATAAAGCTATCTTATTCGAAGGTTAAAACTTGTAATCACTAGAACATAGTTTAGTTCATTCTAAACTTGTTCGCAAACAAAAGTTAATCCTTCTAACTTGACTTTTAAAATCAACTAAACACATGTTCTATATCTATATGACATGCTAACTTAATGATTTAAAACTTGGAAACACGAAGAACACTGTAAAACCGGACATACGCCGTCGTAGTAACACCGCGGGCTGTTTTGGGTTAGTTAATTAAAAACTATGATAAACTTTGATTTAAAAGTTGTTCTTCTGGGAAAATGATTTTTCTTATGAACATGAAACTATATCCAAAAATCATGGTTAAACTCAAAGTGGAAGTATGTTTTCTAAAATGGTCATCTAGACGTCGTTCTTTCGACTGAAATGACTACCTTTACAAAAACGACTTCTAACTTATATTTCAGACTATAAACCTATACTTTTTCTGTTTAGATTCATAAAATAAAGTTCAATATGAAGCCATAGCAATTTGATTCACTCAAAACGGATTTAAAATGAAGAAGTTATGGGTAAAACAAGATTGGATAATTTTTCTTGTTGTAGCAACGTGAAAATTGGTAACAAATCTATATTAATCATATCCTAGATAACTTATATTTTATTATACATGTATTCTAATATATTATGTAATCTTGGGATACCATAGACACGTATGCAAATGTTTTGACATATCATATCGACCCATGTGTATATATTATTTGGAACAACCATAGACACTCTATATGCAGTAATGTGGGAGTTAGCTATACAGGGTTGAGGTTGATTCCAAAAATATATATACTTTGAGTTGTGATTTAGCCTGAGACATGTATACACTGGGTCGTGGATTGATTCAAGATAATATATATCAATTTTTTTCTGTACATCTAACGTTGGACAACTAGTTGTAGGTTACTAACGAGGACAGCAGACTTTGATATATATGTACATATTTGTTATAGGTTCGTGAATCGACCAGTGGCCAAGTCTTACTTCCCAACGAAGTAAAAATATGTGAAAGTGAGTTATAGTTCCACTTTTAAAATCTAATATTTTTGGGATGAGAATACATGCAGGTTTTATAAATGATTTACAAAATAAACACAAGTACGTGAAACTACATTCTATGGTTGAATTATCGAAATCGAATATGCCCCTTTTTATTAAGTCTGGTAATCTAAGAATTAGGGAACAGACACCCTAATTGACGCGAATCCTAAAGATAGATCTATTAGGCCTAACAAACCCCATCCAAAGTATCGGATGCTTTAGTACTTCGAAATTTATATCATATCCGAAGGGTGTCCCAGAATGATGGGGATATTCTTATATATGCATCTTGTTAATGTCGGTTACCAGGTGTTCACCATATGAATGATTTTTATCTCTATGTATGGGATGTATATTGAAATATGAAATCTTGTGGTCTATTGTTACGATTTGATATATATAGGTTAAACCTATAACTCACCAACATTTTTGTTGACGTTTAAAGCATGTTTATTCTCAGGTGAATATTGAGAGCTTTCGCTGTTGCATACTAAAATAAGGACAAGATTTGGAGTCCATGTTTGTATGATATTATGTAAAAACTGCATTCAAGAAACATATGTCGATGTAATATATTTCTATTGTAAACCATTATGCAATGGTCGTGTGTAAACAGTATATTTTAGATTATCATTATTTGATAATCTACATAATGCTTTTGAAACCTTTATTGATAAAATAAAGGTTATGGTTGTTTTAAAAATGAATGCAGTCTTTGAAAAACGTCTCATATATAGGTCAAAACCTCGCAACGAAATCAATTAATATGGAACGTTTATAATCAATATGAACGGAACATTTCAGAAGCGACCCATCCTAATCCATCTGGACGATGTCCATATCGATTATAAACGATTCACAACAGTTGTTTACATCGCGAGGTACTTGACCTCTATATGATACATTTTACAAACATTGCATTCGTTTTTGAAAAGACAATCTTTCATTACATCGAAAGTTAACGGCATGCATACCATTTCATAATATATCTAACTATAATTGACTTAATAAAAATCTTGATGAACTCAACGACTCTAATGCAACGTCTTTTGAAATATGTCATGAATGACTCTAAGTAATATCTCTAAAATGAGCAAATGCACAGCGGAAGATTTCTTTCGTACCTGAGAATAAACATGCTTTCAAGTGTCAACCAAAAGGTTGGTGAGTTCATTAGTTTAACATAAATAATCATTTCCATTAATTTAATAGACCACAAGTGTGACGACCCGAGAATTTCCGACCAAATTTAAACTTGATCTTTATATGAATTCGACACGATAAGCAAAGTCTGTAATGTTGAATCTCAAGGAATTTGAACTGTTGTTATACATTCATCTAACCTGTGACTATTCCCGACGATTCACGAACAACTGTTTGTAAATAAATATGTAAATATAAATATATATATATATATATATATATATATAACTTTGAATTAATAATATACACTTGTAAAATGAAGAATAATATTAGAATGGATATATATATATATATATATATATATATATATATATATATATATATATATAAATATAAGAATACTATACATAAGTAATATTATAAATAACATATATATAAATATTAACCTTGCTTTTATTATGAATGATAATATTAATATTTATATAAAAATATATAAAATTTGAGATGTACAAGTATTACTAATAATATTATTGATATTATTAATTCTATTATTATTATTATTATTAGTTACATCTATTATTAATAAAATTAATATTAAATATTAATGTTTATATAATTATCATTATTATGTTTCTTATTATATTTAATACACATATATATATAGGTTCGATATATAGGATACATGTACAAATAAATGCATATTACATATACAGAATATATATATATATATATATATATATATATATATATATATATATATATATATATATATATATATATATATATATATATATATACATATATTCTGAGATATACATATATACAGCCACATTATATCAGAATTTTTATTATTAAATTTTGATCAATTAAATATTGAGTTATACAAAAACACAGAATCAATTCCAGATTTATATCACAATCACTGTATTGATTTTTGTTTTCTTGTCTTTAATCTTATTACAAATCGAATTCAAGCACAGAACTAAAACAAAATCTGTTACAAATCATTTTCATCTTTTTATTTTGTTATTATTTTTCCTTCATGTACTCGTTTGTACTCGTTTGTCTGAGAGTTAAAGTGTCGACATTCATCTCCTCTATATGGCAATCAAACATCTCAAGAGTGAAGTGAACCAATCAATTTTTATCCACCATCTTTCTCCTTTCTCTTTCTGCGAATGCAAGCCTTCATATCTGAGATATTACATAGTACTCTCTATCTATCACTCTCCCTCCCAATTTTTTTGAAAATCAAACTTCTTCACATTTTCTATTTCTTTGTTGTCGTGTTTAACGCAAACCAAACCACCATTTCTAAATACTTTCGCGATGTAAACCTATCACCACCATGACACTTAAAACAACCACCTTTGCAACTCACCAACTTAACAATGATCCACCATCGTGAAACCCATCACCTCTCTCTCTCTACAATCTTTTCGTGACCCATGATCAAACCACTCCCATCATGATCATTTTTTTGCTGCTTCTTCTTCCTTTCACCACCATTGTGACTATGATCTAATACAACAAACGAGAATAAAAGGGTTACACGAAGCCAACTGCTATTAGTCACGTAATTTTTTCTCTCTAGTTCCTAATCCACAGATGACACCACCATTATTCTTCACTTTGTGTTGTTTATTGACGAGTTATATAAAAGAAAAAGAACACCTTTCCAGCTGGCCACTAATCAATAAAGAAAACAAAAAGAATCGATTTGTGATTGATAGTGGGATAATAATAACTACTAATACCCACTTCCTGTTTAATATCCTTACTGTCATCATCGACCCTCCCCTAATCTTTAATCTTTTCGGTCGCTGCTACACATGTCTTTTTATTTATTTTTGGGGTCGACATCTTTCTTAAAGCAAAAGTTACACACTTGCTATCATACTCATTAGTGGAGACAAAAGGGGATGTGTTGGAAGACTGCAGTTTTTCCTTATTTATTTCGGACGAACCACTGATTACTTCACGATCTATGGTATGTCAAGGTGATGATATTTTAATGCTAGCCATAACCACACCCACTTGTTAAAGTATGATGAAAGTTAATTAAGATAATAAAAGATTCATGATCATGATACCACTATTGCCTTGACCCGGGAGCAATATGAAGAATGTGCGTATATCAAAAATCTCGAATACTTGTGTTCAACTCAATTAGTGGGGGACAAAAAGCTTATGGCAAACAACTTCTACATTAAGGTTGGTTACAACACATGTTTGAAGGGCCAATTAGTAATTAAAATATGATAAACATTTGTTGAACTAGCGACTAATGATATGAGATGATGCATGTTGGGGGGGCCTTTAAGAGAAAAACGAATTCTAGATTGATATAGTAATCGAATTGTCATATTCCATTTTTTTTATTGATCTGGCCGATTACTCATGTTCTATTTTTAGAGCCGTGAACTTATATTAGATATTGGGCCAAGGGTTTGTTTTGGTTAAGTGGGCTTACGAACTGGTTTTTGTTGGGCTCGTTATTCAATAAATGAGTCGAGAAATAGGTAATAAGGGTATAAGATGATGGTGGATATTAAAGGGATACTAGATTAAGAGGCGATGATACCGTATGATTATGATTTATGATGATGATTATGATAATTTAATAGCAAAAAGATAAAGAATGATGATTAGGACCGGCATCTTTGTTAAGAGCTACTTCTATTGAGGTAGTATTTTCATTAATATTATTATTATTATTATTATTATTATTATTATTATTATTATTATTATTATTATTATTATTATTATTATTATTATTATTATTATTATTATTATTATTATTATTATTATGAACATAAGTAGTATTATTTTTACAAATTATTATCATTATTATTATTATCATTATTTTTATTACTAGTATTATCATCATTATTATTTTTACAACAAATAAATATTATGTATATAAAATTATACTTATAATAACATTACATATTATAAACATATATTTTTTTATATAAATATTCATATATAACGAATGATGTATTTTAATATAATGTTAAACATATATAAATATTAATATAATTATATAAACATTAGTCATTTTTAAAGATACATACAAATTAAATACATATAATATATAATTTAAGATATAATAAATTTGTTCGATTACAAATATATGTGTTAATATATATAAATGATATAGGTTCGTGAATCCGAGGCCATCCCTGCCTTGTTCAATAACGTCATATGTATTTTTACTACAAAATACAGTACTGTGAGTTCATTTGCTCCCTTTTTACTCATTACATTTTTGGGCTGAGAATACAGGCAAATGCTTTATTAACTGTTTTACAATATTTATATGCGTGAGTTTCATTTGATTCCCTTTTACTCTTTACATTTTTGGGACTGAGAATACATGCGCTGTTTTGATAAATGCTTTATTAAATGCTTTTGAAATATATTTGAATTACGAATACATGAAATGCTTTTATAAATGTTTGACGAGATAGACACAAGCAAAACATTCCTCGAATGAATTATTATGCAGACAGAAGTTCTGCGGATTATTATTGAATTATGTGGACATGATAATTGCCACCATTGAATTATGTGGACATGATAATTGCCACCATTGAATTATGTGGACATGATAATTGCCACCAATTGATATGAATGTTATGTATCGAGAGAATGATTTTATACACAGTTATGTGTATGCTATTTTGTGTACTATATATGTGTACGGTTACTAAGATTTATGAAAAATGGATTTCGTACACGAGAAATGTGTACTGTATTTAAAAGGTATCGCATGTACATTACAGGTGGGTATAGGATTCGGGCCCATTTGTACCATGCAGGATTTAAATTTGTGGTCTATCAAAATGATGAATTTTATTGTTTTATGATAAACTTATGAACTCACCAACCTTTTGGTTGACACTTTAAAGCATGTTTATTCTCAGGTATGAAAGAAACCTTCCGCTGTGCATTTGCTCATATTACATGGAGTCATTCAGGACATATAGAGGTTAGAACCTCGCAATGGGACCAACTGTTGAAGACTTCGTCCAGATGGATTAGGACGGGTCCTTTCAGTTGGTATCAGAGCGGTGGTCTTAGCGAACCAGGTCTTGCATTAGTGTGTCTAACTGATAGTCGTTAGGATGCATTAGTGAGTCTGGACTTCGACCGTGTCTGCATGTCAAAAGTTTTGCTTATCATTTTTGTCGAAAATCATCTGCTTATCATCCTTAGGAAATTACCTGCTCATTATTCTTAGTCAAGACACGTTTTACTGCATTGACTGCATGAATAGTGTATAGACAAAATTCATATCTTAGCGTATCTGACAATTCATATCTTAGCGCATCTGACAATTCATATCTTAGTATATCTGTTACTGTAGACTTATATGATATATTCCGTAGATTCCTCTGTAACTTATGGGATTTTAGTATTATATATGCATATGTAAATTATGTATTGCAGGGTACTAATCTACATCCTATAGTCTATTTCTTATCGAAAATCCTTCATCTAATCGTACGAGATGAATCCCTCAACCAGTTCGAATTCCTCGAATTCCGATAGTTATTCCGACACGGATATTCACCTAAGCTCCAGAAGCAGCGTCACCAGAATGAATCAACCAATCATCCATCCATAAATTATCTGATGGGTTTGTGATCTACTTAA
The DNA here is from genome assembly GCF_046630445.1 of Rutidosis leptorrhynchoides. NCBI lineage: Eukaryota > Viridiplantae > Streptophyta > Magnoliopsida > Asterales > Asteraceae > Rutidosis > Rutidosis leptorrhynchoides. The sequence goes on from NC_092340.1 coordinate 211,986,226, forward strand.
TCATTGGAGACAAGAAGAAGGTGATATTTTCCACCCACCGAATTTCCCTCTTGGTGAAGAACCTGAAGCACTTACTGACGAACCTATCTGAAACACCATTTTCAGCCTCATTTCCATGGTAGCTCGTCACGATTATATTCTATCCATAATTCTAAACCTCATTCATCTACTCGTTCCTACCGACAATCACCCCGGTGTAATAGAAGAAGTCAACGAACTTCACGCTCGAGTAATCAATTTGGAGAATATGGTGCAAAATTTACCAGCTTCAACAACATCACCGACATCAACAGTACCATCAATAACAGCACTAGTACCATCAACAATCTATGCCTCAACAATTCATTCTGTACCTCAAGTATAATCATCGTTCTACGTATCGTTCTACATCAATTATCTTCGTTCGGCATGACGATTATGTAATCTCTAATGTTTTAGAGATTATATATATTCTTGTTCTAACGACAAATTAAATGAGATTATATCACATTAACTCATTAAATCCATGATTATATCTGAAGAAAATATATATGTATATATATTTTCATAAAGATTGTAATTAAAAATTCTTTTGTACAAACTGTTAATAGTGAAAATATTTTAACGAGTAGGTAATACCCAAAGAATATTTAAATTTCACATTAATAAGTTACACTGTACATTCTTCGAATCTGATTCAACAATCATTTACTATCCTATTTATAACCACCGATATACGAATCCGTTCACCACGAAATAATCATTTTCATTCCAATTCAATTTCATATATGAGTTTCTGCCGATAAAAATCCAAGTCAAGATTTGACAAGTGGCATAATAAAGAAAATAATGAATAAAATAAAATTGATTAGTAACCAATTAATTAACTACGTAAAATTTTAAACCTATACTAACCAAATCCTAGCTGACTGTTCCTAGTTAACTGTTCCTATATCAGTTATAACTATTTCCTTATAATATATTAGTATTGGTTGAACTATTGGACTATTGGACTACTAATATTGGACTACTATAATTAGGCAATTAAAACGTATTAAAAGAGTAGGAAATATTAATTATAACTCATTTTGATTTAAAATATAGTTAATAAGTTACACCTTCTACAGTTAAACATTTCTTCAAGTTTGCCACTTGATTTCATCTTAAACCTTATTTGTATCTCGACGATTACAGTCTGCGTTCAAACCTTTCCTGATTCTTGAAAACACCTCAACCAAGAGGATGAACCAATCGCAATTCATCTACGGAAGGAAAGATTTATGCATATAGTTATGCATCTGAAAAACTCTCGGAAACTAAGTAAACGTCTAACACGTAGCTGTGTAAATTCCTTTAGTGTTATTATTACCCAAACTAACTTTGCAGTTCTTTTCAAAATAGCCAATTTTGTCACAGCTCCAGCAAGACAACTTCGACTTTTCATTCAAAACAATCTTATTATAACCTTGATATATATGCGTGCTTATTTGTTATTACCAGAGAACCTTTTATATTCCACCATACTACCATCAGCGTTTAATCATCTAAGAACACAATTCTCCTAAAACCACCTTGGATTGATAACCGACAATTCAGATATGGCTGTATTAAATGCAGACGAAATAGTAAAATTGTAGATGGCCTAAATGGCCAAGAGTTTGATGATAAAGAATAGAGTGTTAGGAACGCTCGATAGAAAATTTGGTACTGAAAAACGGATTGAGCTAACCATGAAGGAAACCAAGGACAAATACAAGGACCAAACCCTATATTCAAAGAATCCAGGTGATTCTGGATTCAATGAAATCTTTAGAGAATATCCTACTCCGAAGTCATTTTAAAATCTTGCGGAAAATTTTTCTTCATCAATCTTCGAACTTAGAAATTCCAAAATATCATCATAAATATCTTCGATATTTCTGAGGATATTTTCATAAATATTCTTGTCCGAAATTATCTACCTCTCCTTGTTTTCTGTATTCCATTATATTGGAAACATATGTAAAATCTACGTATAAATTATGAATGAATTGTGGAAAAGTGTAGGGAATTGAAGCATGGGTTAGTATCATATAATGACGCTTGGCCAACGTGATTATATTATAGTAAGTCATGCTGAGTTTCTAATGGAACGTGATAAAGGATCACAGATCATACCTTTATCATGAACCATGTTACATAACTCTATCATTTTACTTAACCTCTGAACATATCAAGAAAAATATATTCTTGATAGTTCTATCTTCTTTAATTCTGGTAATTTAACCAATCAAATCGTGCTATTACAATTCTTCTGCTTAGTATATTATGATCATTCAAAATTTCATACATATGAATTCTGGACCATTATTCACTTGACTTGAAGTCGGGAAGAGAAAACAAAAGCATAGAGCTTCGAAATATAAGGGAGAATATAAAGCCCGATAACAACACATAAATTACAAACCGTGTATATCAATGTTTATTGCAACATAAAGACACGGGAGAATTAAACACACTATAACCTCAAGGGCGAAGTAGAAGAAAGCAGATTCTTCTGGTGAAAGTTGGAAAAGGAGAATGATTGTTGCGATAGTCAGGATAAGGACAAGGATTAGAACTGGATTAAGCATTTTCACAAGCTTTTGGATGTATGAACTAAGAAAGAACGTATAGGAATGGTGAGAATAATGGAACGGAAGAGTTTAATTTATAATGGGAATATCAGACAGAGTAATCGAGGAAGATCACCGTATTTAATTATAGAAATCTTAATTTCCTTACTCGCCGAAGAATCAAATCTTATAGATTTCCTAGATTTTCTTTAAATCTCTTGAATTTCGGAAATCAATCATGACTACGTCACCGATTAAGACAAACATGCATTTACTCATTTCACTCTTTTGTGATAGCTTCACTCGTACTCTTCGAGTAATCGAATTATCTTATCCATATTACTCAACAGTAATAAAACTCTATTTATCAACTCATATTCGTCAGGAAAACATTTTTATTGTTAGCCATGACGACCACGCTCAAATTTTGGGACGAAATTTCTTTAACGGGTAGGTACTGTGACGACCCGAGAATTTCCGACCAAATTTAAACTTGATCTTTATATGAATTCGACACGATAAGCAAAGTCTGTAATGTTGAATCTCTAGGATTTTGAACTGTTGTTATACATTCCTCTAACCTGTGACTATTCCCGACGATTCACGAACAACTGTTTGTAAATAAATATGTAAATATATATATATATATATATATATATATATATATATATATATATATATATATATATATATATATATATATATATATATATATATATATGATGTAGTGACCCGAACTTTTCCATGTTTATATATATTAATTGAGATTGATATTTACATGATTAAATGTTTCCAACATGTTAAGCAATCAAACTTGTTAAGACTTGATTAATTGAAATATGTTTCATATAGACAATTGACCACCCAAGTTGACCGGTGATTCACGAACGTTAAAACTTGTAAAAACTATATGATGACATATATATGGATATATATATATATATATATATATATATATATATATATATATATATATATATATATATATATATATATATATAGTTAACATGATAATATGATAAGTAAACATATCATTAAGTATATTAACAATGAACTACATATGTAAAAACAAGACTACTAACTTAATGATTTTTAAACGAGACATATATGTAACGATTATCGTTGTAAAGACGTTTAATGTATATATATCATATTAAGAGATATTCATACATGATAATATCATGATAATATAATAATTTAAAATCTCATTTGATATTATAAACATTGGGTTAACAACATTTAACAAGATCGTTAACCTAAAGGTTTCAAAACAACACTTACATGTAACGACTAACGATGACTTAACGAATCAGTTAAAATGTATATACATGTAGTGTTTTAATATGTATTTATACACTTTTGAAAGACTTCAATACACTTATCAAAATACTTCTACTTAACAAAAATGCTTACAATTACATCCTCGTTCAGTTTCATCAACAATTCTACTCGTATGCACCCGTATTCGTACTCGTACAATACACAGCTTTTAGTTGTATGTACTATTGGTATATACACTCCAATGATCAGCTCTTAGCAGCCCATGTGAGTCACCTAACACATGTGGGAACCATCATTTGGCAACTAGCATGAAATATCTCATAAAATTACAAAAATATGAGTAATCATTCATGACTTATTTACATGAAAACAAAATTACATATCCTTTATATCTAATCCATACACCAACGACCAAAAACACCTACAAACACTTTCATTCTTCAATTTTCTTCATCTAATTGATCTCTCTCAAGTTCTATCTTCAAGTTCTAAGTGTTCTTCATATATTCTACAAGTTCTAGTTACATAAAATCAAGAATACTTTCAAGTTTGCTAGCTCACTTCCAATCTTGTAAGGTGATCATCCAACCTCAAGAAATCATTGTTTCTTACAGTAGGTTATCATTCTAATACAAGGTAATAATCATATTCAAACTTTGGTTCAATTTATATAACTATAACAATCTTATTTCAAGTGATGATCTTACTTGAACTTGTTTTCGTGTCATGATTCTGCTTCAAGAACTTCGAGCCATCCAAGGATCCATTGAAGCTAGATCCATTTTTCTCTTTTCCAGTAGGTTTATCCAAGGAACTTAAGGTAGTAATGATGTTCATAACATCATTCGATTCATACATATAAAGCTATCTTATTCGAAGGTTTAAACTTGTAATCACTAGAACATAGTTTAGTTAATTCTAAACTTGTTCGCAAACAAAAGTTAATCCTTCTAACTTGACTTTTAAAATCAAATAAACACATGTTCTATATCTATATGATATGCTAACTTAATGATTTAAAACCTGGAAACACGAAAAACACCGTAAAACCGGATTTACGCCGTCGTAGTAACACCGCGGGCTGTTTTGGGTTAGTTAATTAAAAACTATGATAAACTTTGATTTAAAAGTTGTTATTCTGAGAAAATGATTGTTATTATGAACATGAAACTATATCCAAAAATTATGGTTAAACTCAAAGTGGAAGTATGTTTTCTAAAATGGTCATCTAGACGTCGTTCTTTCGACTGAAATGACTACCTTTACAAAAACGACTTGTAACTTATTTTTCCGACTATAAACCTATACTTTTTCTGTTTAGATTCATAAAATAGAGTTCAATATGAAACCATAGCAATTTGATTCACTCAAAACGGATTTAAAATGAAGAAGTTATGGGTAAAACAAGATTGGATAATTTTTTCTCATTTTAGCTACGTGAAAATTGGTAACAAATCTATTCCAACCATAACTTAATCAACTTGTATTGTATATTATGTAATCTTGAGATACCATAGACACGTATACAATATTTCGACCTATCATGTCGACACATCTATATATATTTCGGAACAACCATAGACACTCTATATGTGAATGTTGGAGTTAGCTATACAGGGTTGAGGTTGATTCCAAAATATATATAGTTTGAGTTGTGATCAATACTGAGATACGTATACACTGGGTCGTGGATTGATTCAAGATAATATTTATCGATTTATTTCTGTACATCTAACTGTGGACAACTAGTTGTAGGTTACTAACGAGGACAGCTGACTTAATAAACTTAAAACATCAAAATATATTAAAAGTGTTGTAAATATATTTTGAACATACTTTGATATATATGTATATATTGTTATAGGTTCGTGAATCAACCAGTGGCCAAGTCTTACTTTCCGACGAAGTAAAAATCTGTGAAAGTGAGTTATAGTCCCACTTTTAAAATCTAATATTTTTGGGATGAGAATACATGCAGGTTTTATAAATGATTTACAAAATAGACACAAGTACGTGAAACTACATTCTATGGTTGAATTATCGAAATCGAATATGCCCCTTTTTATTAAGTCTGGTAATCTAAGAATTAGGGAACAGACACCCTAATTGACGCGAATCCTAAAGATAGATCTATTGGGCCTAACAAACCCCATCCAAAGTACCGGATGCTTTAGTACTTCGAAATTTATATCATATCCGAAGGGTGTCCCGGAATGATGGGGATATTCTTATATATGCATCTTGTCATTGTCGGTTACCAGGTGTTCACCATATGAATGATTTTTATCTCTATGTATGGGATGTGTATTGAAATATGAAATCTTGTGGTCTATTATTATGATTTGATATATATAGGTTAAACCTATAACTCACCAATATTTTTGTTGACGTTTTAAGCATGTTTATTCTCAGGTGATTATTAAGAGCTTCCGCTGTCGCATACTTAAATAAGGACGAGATTTGGAGTCCATGCTTGTATGATATTGTGTAAAAACTGCATTCAAGAAACTTATTTTGTTGTAACATATTTGTATTGTAAACCATTATGTAATGGTCGTGTGTAAACAGGATATTTTATATTATCATTATTTGATAATCTACGTAAAGTTTTTTAAACCTTTATTGATGAAATAAAGGTTATGGTTTGTTTTAAAATGAATGCAGTCTTTGAAAAAACGTCTCATATAGAGGTCAAAACCTCGCAACGAAATCAATTAATATGGAACATTTTTAATCAATAAGAACGGGACATTTCAGTTGGTATCCGAGCGTTGGTCTTAGAGAACCAGAATTTTGCATTAGTGTGTCTTATCGAGTTTTTTAGGATGCATTAGTGAGTCTGGACTTCGACCGTGTTTACTTGAAAAATGATTGCTTAACAAATTTTGTTGGAAACTATATATTTTTAACATGTGAATATTATGTGATATATTAATCTCTTAACGTGTTTGATATTATGTGATAGATGTCTACCTCTAGAACAAGTCCCATTGACTCACCTAATAATAATGAAGAGTCAAATGTAAATTGGAATGATTCGTGGACTGATTCACAAGTTCCCGAAGAGGAACCGGAAGAAGAGTCGGAACCGGAAGAAGAATCAGAACCGGAAGAGGAGGAACCGGATGAAGAAATAGAACCGGTGGGGGAAATAATAAAACGGTTAAGTAAAAGAAAATCCTCAACCAACCGACCAAGGTTAATTATGGTCAATGGTGTTTCCGACAAGGAAGCAAAATATTGGGAGGATTACCAATTCTCCGATGAATCGGATTCCGACGAGAATTCCGATGATGTTATAGAAATTACCCCAACTGAATTTAAAAAGGTAAAAGAAAATAATAAGGGAAAGGGCATAAAAATAGAGAAATCTAATTCCAACCCCGATGAACTTTATATGTATCGTCAACCCCCGAAGTCCTTAAGTTGTAACAATGACCCGGGAACCTCTAAACCACCAGGTTTTTCTAATCCAATGTGGATAACAACGGCTCGTATTAGGGGAAAATCATATATCCCTAGAAACTTGGCAAAACGAACCAAAACCGAAGAAGAAGAAATAAGCGAGTCGGAATAAGATAGTTGTATTCATGTGGTGTAATATATGTAATATAGTGTGCTTATGCTTTATGATATATGTAAAAATTGCTTGTATTAATAAGTATTTTTTTTATGAATCTAACTCTTGTCTATTTTACAGTATAAAAACACAAAATGGATAGACAACCCAATATTTTAAGAGACCTACCCGGAGACATGATTGATGAAATCTTGTCTAGAGTCGGTCAGAATTCCTCGGCACAACTATTTAAGGCGAGATCAGTTTGTAAGACATTCGAAGAACGTTCCAAGAATGTCTTGGTTTATAAGAGACTTTCGTTTGAAAGATGGGGGATATCACATTGGGAAACCCATAAGTTACGATGTGTTTACTTTGACGCATATATTGCGGGGAACCCAAATGCTATTTTACGCAACGGGTTAAGAAATTATTTTGACTCAATGTATCCGAATATAGGACTTCATGATTTAGAAAAAGCGGCTAACATGCAACATTAAGAAGCATGCTATGCTTATGGGTTAGTAATGTTCGCTTCTCACCAAAGTGAGAAAAAGAACATCGGGCTACAGCTATTAAACAAAATGTTCCCACAAGTGACGGAGTCGGTAATTGGGGTAAGAAATGAGGTTTTTAGATTGTTACAGGACTGTTGGACATTACGTAACCCTCGTCCCTTTGACGACGTTACAACACGCTGTCTTATCAACGTCCATAACAGTTATGTTGCACAAGACCAAGGATGGGAAGTAGTCCTAGTAAAACCAGAATGCATGACTTGTTTCTGGACGTATGAATTACATGTCTTTATTGCCTTTGCTGAACGACTTGTGTACTAGCTAGAATTATCTTCACAACTATCTTGTATCAAAGTTATTGTGTGCTATATTTCATGCTTTATGTAAAATAAGCGGTATTGTAAGTTTGTAAAATATTGTATAAAAGTTTGAACGCGAAATATTATTATAATCAGTTTTTCATATAGAATTGTAGTAGTTGAATTGTATATTAGCTACTAAGTATGAACTTAATGAAATGTCCCGTTCTTATTGATTAAAAACGTTCCATATTAATTGATTTCGTTGCGAGGTTTTGACCTCTATATGAGACGTTTTTCAAAGACGGCATTCATTTTTAAAACAAACCATAACCTTTATTTCATAAATAAAGGTTTAAAAAGCTTTACGTAGATTATCAAATAATGATAATCTAAAATATCCTGTTTACACACGACCATTACATAATGGTTTACAATACAAATATGTTACATCGAAATCAGTTTCTTGAATGCAGTTTTTACACAATATCATATAAACATGGACTCCAAATTGTAGTGACCCGAACTTTTCCATGTTTATATATATTAATTGAGATTGATATTTACATGATTAAATGTTTCCAACATGTTAAGCAATCAAATTTGTTAAGACTTGATTAATTGAAATATGTTTCATATAGACAATTGACCACCCAAGTTGACCGGTGATTCACGAACGTTAAAACTTGTAAAAACTATATGATGACATATATATGGATATATATATAGTTAACATGATACTATGATAAGTAAACATATCATTAAGTATATTAACAATGAACTACATATGTAAAAACAAGACTACTAACTTAATGATTTTTAAACGAGACATATATGTAACGATTATCGTTGTAAAGACATTTAATGTATATATATCATATTAAGAGATATTCATACATGATAATATCATGATAATATAATAATTTAAAATCTCATTTGATATTATAAACATTGGGTTAACAACATTTAACAAGACCGTTAACCTAAAGGTTTAAAAACAACACTTACATGTAACGACTAACGATGACTTAACGACTCAGTTAAAATGTATATACATGTAGTGTTTTAATATGTATTTATACACTTTTGAAAGACTTCAATACACTTATCAAAATACTTCTACTTAACAAAAATGCTTACAATTACATCCTCGTTCAGTTTCATCAACAATTCTACTCGTATGCACCCGTATTCGTACTCGTACAATACACAGCTTTTAGATGTATGTACTATTGGTATATACACTCCAATGATCAGCTCTTAGCAGCCCATGTGAGTCACCTAATACATGTGGGAACTATCATTTGGCAACTAGCATGAAATATCTCATAAAATTACAAAAATATGAGTAATCATTCATGACTTATTTACATGAAAACAAAATTACATATCCTTTATATCTAATCCATACACCAACGACCAAAAACACCTACAAACACTTTCATTCTTCAATTTTCTTCATCTAATTGATCTCTCTCAAGTTCTATCTTCAAGTTCTAAGTGTTCTTCATATATTCTACAAGTTCTAGTTACATAAAATCAAGAATACTTTCAAGTTTGCTAGCTCACTTCCAATCTTGTAAGGTGATCATCCAACCTCAAGAAATCTTTGTTTCTTACAGTAGGTTATCATTCTAATACAAGGTAATAATCATATTCAAACTTTGGTTCAATTTCTATAACTATAACAATCTTATTTCAAGTGATGATCTTACTTGAACTTGTTTTCGTGTCATAATTCTGCTTCAAGAACTTCGAGCCATCCAAGGATCCATTGAAGCTAGATCCATTTTTCTCTTTTCCAGTAGGTTTATCCAAGGAAATTAAGGTAGTAATGATGTTCATAACATCATTCGATTCATACGTATAAAGCTATCTTATTCGAAGGTTTAAACTTGTAATCACTAGAACATAGTTTAGTTAATTCTAAACTTGTTCGCAAACAAAAGTTAATCCTTCTAACTTGACTTTTAAAATCAACTAAAAACATGTTCTATATCTATATGATATGCTAACTTAATGATTTAAAACCTGAAAACACGAAAAACACCGTAAAACCGGATTTACGCCGTCGTAGTAACACCGCGGGCTGTTTTGGGTTAGTTAATTAAAAACTATGATAAACTTTGATTTAAAAGTTGTTATTCTGAGAAAATGATTTTTATTATGAACATGAAACTATATCCAAAAATTATGGTTAAACTCAAAGTGGAAGTATGTTTTCTAAAATGGTCATCTAGACGTCGTTCTTTCGACTGAAATGACTACCTTTACAAAAACGACTTGTAACTTATTTTTCCGACTATAAACCTATACTTTTTCTGTTTAGATTCATAAAATAGAGTTCAATATGAAACCATAGCAATTTGATTCACTCAAAACGGATTTAAAATGAAGAAGTTATGGGTAAAACAAGATTGGATAATTTTTCTCATTTTAGCTACGTGAAAATTGGTAACAAATCTATTCCAACCATAACTTAATCAACTTGTATTGTATATTATGTAATCTTGAGATACCATAGACACGTATACAATGTTTCGACCTATCATGTCGACACATCTATATATATTTCGGAACAACCATAGACACTCTATATGTGAATGTTGGAGTTAGCTATACAGGGTTGAGGTTGATTCCAAAATATATATAGTTTGAGTTGTGATCAATACTGAGATACGTATACACTGGGTCGTGGATTGATTCAAGATAATATTTATCGATTTATTTCTGTACATCTAACTGTGGACAACTAGTTGTAGGTTACTAACGAGGACAGCTGACTTAAGAAACTTAAAACATCAAAATATATTAAAAGTGTTGTAAATATATTTTGAACATACTTTGATATATATGTATATATTGTTATAGGTTCGTGAATCAACCAGTGGCCAAGTCTTACTTCCCGACGAAGTAAAAATCTGTGAAAGTGAGTTATAGTCCCACTTTTAAAATCTAATATTTTTGGGATGAGAATACATGCAGGTTTTATAAATGATTTACAAAATAGACACAAGTACGTGAAACTACATTCTATGGTTGAATTATCGAAATCGAATATGCCCCTTTTTATTAAGTCTGGTAATCTAAGAATTAGGGAACAGACACCCTAATTGACGCGAATCCTAAAGATAGATCTATTGGGCCTAACAAACCCCATCCAAAGTACAGGATGCTTTAGTACTTCGAAATTTATATCATATCCGAAGGGTGTCCCGGAATGATGGGGATATTCTTATATATGCATCTTGTTAATGTTGGTTACCAGGTGTTCACCATATGAATGATTTTTATCTCTATGTATGGGATGTGTATTGAAATATGAAATCTTGTGGTCTATTATTATGATTTGATATATATAGGTTAAACCTATAACTCACCAACATTTTTGTTGACGTTTTAAGCATGTTTATTCTCAGGTGATTATTAAGAGCTTCCGCTGTCGCATACTTAAATAAGGACGAGATTTGGAGTCCATGCTTGTATGATATTGTGTAAAAACTGCATTCAAGAAACTTATTTTGTTGTAACATATTTGTATTGTAAACCATTATGTAATGGTCGTGTGTAAACAGGATGTTTTAGATTATCATTATTTGATAATCTACGTAAAGCTTTTTAAAACCTTTATCTATGAAATAAAGGTTATGGTTTGTTTTAAAAATGAATGCAGTCTTTGAAAAATGTCTCATATAGAGGTCAAAACCTCGCAACGAAATCAATTAATATGGAACGTTTTTAATCAATAAGAACGGGACATTTCAGTTGGTATCCTAGCGTTGGTCTTAGAGAACCAGAATTTTGCATTAGTGTGTCTTATCGAGTTTGTTAGGATGCATTAGTGAGTCTGGACTTCGACCGTGTTTACTTGAAAAATGATTGCTTAACAAATTTTGTTGGAAACTATATATTTTTAACATGTGAATATTATGTGATATATTAATCTCTTAACGCGTTTGATATTATGTGATAGATGTCTACCTCTAGAACAAGTCCCATTGACTCACCTAATAATAATGAAGAGTCAAATGTAAATTGGAATGATTCGTGGACTGATTCACAAGTTCCCGAAGAGGAACCGGAAGAAGAGTCGGAACCGGAAGAAGAATCGGAACCGGAAGAAGAATCGGAACCGGATGAAGAAATAGAACCGGTGGGGGAAATAATAAAACGGTTAAGTAAAAGAAAATCCTTAACCAACCGACCAAGGTTAATTATGGTCAATGGTGTTTCCGCCAAGGAAGCAAAATATTGGGAGGATTACCAATTCTCCGATGAATCGGATTCCGACGAGAATTCCGATGATGTTATAGAAATTACCCCAACTGAATTTAAAAAGGAAAAAGAAAATAATAAGGGAAAGGGCATAAAAATAGAGAAATCTAATTCCAACCCCGATGAACTTTATATGTATCGTCAACCCCCGAAGTCCTTAAGTTGTAACAATGACCCGGGAACCTCTAAACCACCAGGTTTTTCTATACCAATGTGGATAACGATGGCTCGTATTAGGGGAAAATCATATATCCCTAGAAACTTGGCAAAACGAACCAAAACCGAAGAAGAAGAAACAAGCGAGTCGGAATAAGATAGTTGTATTCATGTGGTGTAATATATGTAATATAGTGTGCTTATGCTTTATGATATATGTAAAAATTGCTTGTATTAATAAGTATTTTTTTTTATGAATCTAACTCTTGTCTATTTTACAGTATAAAAACGCAAAATGGATAGACAACCCAATATTTTAAGAGACCTACCCGGAAACATGATTGATGAAATCTTGTCTAGAGTCGGTCAGAATTCCTCGGCACAACTATTTAAGGCGAGATCAGTTTGTAAGACATTCGAAGAACGTTCCAAGAATGTCTTGGTTTATAAGAGACTTTCGTTTGAAAGATGGGGGATATCACATTGGGAAACCCATAAGTTACGATGTGTTTACTTTGACGCATATATTGCGGGGAACCCAAACGCTATTTTACGCAACGGGTTAAGAAATTATTTTGACTCAATGTATCCGAATATAGGACTTCATGATTTAAAAAAAGCGGCTAACATGCAACATAAAGAAGCATGCTATGCTTATGGGTTAGTAATGTTCGCTTCTCACCAAAGTGAGAAAAAGAACATCGGGCTACAGCTATTAAACAAAACGTTCCCACAAGTGACGGAGTCGGTAATTGGGGTAAGAAATGAGGTTTTTAGATTGTTACGGGACTGTTGGACATTACGTAACCCTCGTCCCTTTGACGACGTTACAACACGCTGTCTTATCAACGGCCATAACGGTTATGTTGCACAAGACCAAGGATGGGAAGTAGTCCTAGTAAAACCAGAATGCATGACTTGTTTCTGGACGTATGAATTACGTGTCTTTATTGCCTTTGCTGAACGACTTGTGTACTAGCTAGAATTATCTTCACAACTATCTTGTATCAAAGTTATTGTGTGCTATATTTCATGCTTTATGTAAAATAAGCGGTATTGTAAGTTTGTAAAATATTGTATAAAAGTTTGAACGCGAAATATTATTATAATCAGTTTTTCATATAGAATTGTAGTAGTTGAATTGTATATTAGCTACTAAGTATGAACTTAACGGGTAGGTACTACCCGAATTTAAACTTATAAAACGCTAATATGAAGAAAAAGCTTTTATAAATGAGTTCATATTATGCTACGAAATACTATTAACTACTCTTAATATTCTGTATGATTAACTTGTTCCATTTGACTATTTTGAAGGAAATGGCACCGACTACTCGACACACCGTGAATATGAATGAAGAGGAATTCCGTACTTTTCTAGCTTCAAACATAGCCGCAGTACAGGCTGCGCTACATACCAACAATAACCTTGGATCTAGCAGTACAGGAAATCGTGTAGGATGCACCTACAAAGAATTCACTGCCTGCAAACCTTTGGAATTTGATGGAACCGAAGGACCGATCGGATTGAAACGGTGGACCGAGAAGGTTGAATCGGTGTTTGCCATAAGTAAGTGTACTGAAGAGGACAAAGTGAAGTACGCTACGCATACCTTCACAGGTTCTGCGCTAACATGGTGGAATACCTATCTAGAGCAAGTGGGACAAGACGATGCGTACGCACTACCGTGGTCAGCATTCAAGCACTTGATGAACGAGAAGTACCGTCCCAGAACCGAGGTCAATAAGCTCAAGACAGAACTTAGAGGGTTACGAACCCAAGGATTTGATATTACCACGTACTAAAGACGATTCACAGAATTGTGCCTATTGTGTCCGGGAGCATTCGAAGATGAGGAAGAGAAGATCGACGCGTTTGTGAAAGGATTACCGGAAAGAATCCAAGAAGATATAAGTTCACACGAGCCCGCCTCCATACAACAGGCATGTAGAATGGCTCACAAACTAGTGAACCAGATTGAAGAAAGAATTAAAGAACAGACTGCTGAAGAGGCCAATGTGAAGCAAGTCAAAAGAAAGTGGGAGGAAAACGGTGATAAGAATCACCAATACAACAACAACAGCAATTATAACAATAATCGCAACAACTATCCTAACAATCGCAACATCAATCGCAACTACAACAAACGGCCCAACAACAACAACAACAACAACAACCACAACAATCATCTTAACAACAATAATAACCGCAACAACAACAACAACAATCAGAAGCCGCTATGCCAAAGGTGTGAAAAGTATCACTCGGGGTTCTGCACCAAATTTTGCAACAAGTGTAAAAGAAATGGTCATAGCGCGGCGAAGTGTGATGTCTACGGACCAGGGGTTAACAGAACGAAAGGAACAAATGGTGTCGGAACGAGTAATGGCGGAACAAGTAGTGTCGGAGCAAGTTATGCCAATGTAGTTTGTTATAAATGTGGAAAACCGGGCCACATTATTAGAAATTGCCCGAACCAGGAGAACACGAATGGACAAGGCCACGGAAGAGTTTTCAATATTAATGTGGCAGAGGCACAGGAAGACCCGGAGCTTGTTACGGGTACGTTTCTTATTGACAATAAATCTGCTTACGTTTTATTTGATTCGGGTGCGGATAGAAGCTATATGAGTAGAGATTTTTGTGCTAAATTAAGTTGTCCGTTGACGCCTTTGGATAGTAAATTTTTACTCGAATTAGCAAATGGTAAATTAATTTCAGCAGATAATATATGTCGGAATCGAGAAATTAAACTGGTTAGCGAAACATTTAAGATGGATTTGATACCAGTAGAGTTAGGGAGTTTTGATGTGATAATCGGTATGGACTGGTTGAAAGAAGTGAAAGCAGAGATCGTTTGTTACAAAAATGCAATTCGCATTATACGAGAAAAAGGAAAACCCTTAATGGTGTACGGAGAAAAGGGCAACACGAAGCTACATCTTATTAGTAATTTGAAGGCACAAAAACTAATAAGAAAAGGTTGCTATGCTGTTCTAGCACACGTCGAGAAAGTACAAACTGAAGAAAAGAGCATCAATGATGTTCCCATCGCAAAAGAATTTCCCGATGTATTTCCGATAGAATTACCGGGATTACCCCCACATCGATCCGTTGAATTTCAAATAGATCTTGTACCAGGAGCTGCACCAATAGCTCGTGCTCCTTACAGACTAGCACCCAGCGAGATGAAAGAACTGCAAAGCCAATTACAAGAACTTTTAGAGCGTGGTTTCATTCGACCAAGCACATCACCGTGGGGAGCTCCTGTTTTGTTTGTCAAGAAGAAAGATGGTACATTCAGGTTGTGTATCGACTACCGAGAGTTGAACAAACTTACCATCAAGAACCGCTACCCACTACCGAGAATCGACGACTTATTTGATCAACTACAAGGCTCGTCTGTTTATTCAAAGATTGACTTACGTTCCGGGTATCATCAAATGCGGGTGAAAGAAGATGATATTCCAAAGACTGCTTTCAGAACACGTTACGGTCATTACGAGTTTATGGTCATGCCGTTTGGTTTAACTAATGCACCAGCTGTGTTCATGGACCTTATGAACCGAGTGTGTGGACCATACCTTGACAAGTTTGTCATTGTTTTCATTGATGACATACTTATTTACTCAAAGAATGACCAAGAACATGGTGAACATTTGAGAAAAGTGTTAGAAGTATTGAGGAAGGAAGAATTGTACGCTAAGTTTTCAAAGTGTGCATTTTGGTTGGAAGAAGTTCAATTCCTCGGTCACATAGTGAACAAAGAAGGTATTATGGTGGATTCGGCAAAGATAGACACTGTTGAAAAGTGGGAAACCCTGAAAACTCCGAAACACATACGCCAGTTTTTAGGACTAGCTGGTTACTACAGAAGGTTCATCCAAGACTTTTCCAGAATAGCAAAACCCTTGACTGCATTAACGCATAAAGGGAAGAAATTTGAATGGAATGATGAACAAGAGAAAGCGTTTCAATTATTGAAGAAAAAGCTAACTACGGCACCTATATTGTCATTGCCTGAAGGGAATGATGATTTTGTGATTTATTGTGACGCATCAAAGCAAGGTCTCGGTTGTGTATTAATGCAACGAACGAAGGTGATTGCTTATGCGTCTAGACAATTGAAGATTCACGAACAAAATTATACGACGCATGATTTGGAATTAGGCGCGGTTGTTTTTGCATTAAAGACTTGGAGGCACTACTTATATGGGGTCAAAAGTATTATATATACCGACCACAAAAGTCTTCAACACATATTTAATCAGAAACAACTGAATATGAGGCAGCGTAGGTGGATTGAATTATTGAATGATTACGACTTTGAGATTCGTTACCACCCGGGGAAGGCAAATGTGGTAGCCGATGCCTTGAGCAGGAAGGACAGAGAACCCATTCGAGTAAAATCTATGAATATAATGATTCATAATAACCTTACTACTCAAATAAAGGAGGCGCAACAAGGAGTTTTAAAAGAGGGAAATTTAAAGGATGAAATACCCAAAGGATCGGAGAAGCATCTTAATATTCAGGAAGACAGAACCCGGTATAGGGCTGAAAGGATTTGGGTACCAAAATTTGGAGATATGAGAGAAATGGTACTTAGAGAAGCTCATAAAACCAGATACTCAATACATCCTGGAACGGGGAAGATGTACAAGGATCTCAAGAAACATTTTTGGTGGCCGGGTATGAAAGCCGATGTTGCTAAATACGTAGGAGAATGTTTGACGTGTTCTAAGGTCAAAGCTGAGCATCAGAAACCATCAGGTCTACTTCAACAACCCGAAATCCCGGAATGGAAATGGGAAAACATTACCATGGATTTCATCATTAAATTGCCAAGGACTGCAAGTGGTTTTGATACTATTTGGGTAATAGTTGATCGTCTCACCAAATCAGCACACTTCCTACCAATAAGAGAAGATGACAAGATGGAGAAGTTAGCACGACTGTATTTGAAGGAAGTCGTCTCCAGACATGGAATACCAATCTCTATTATCTCTGATAGGGATGGCAGATTTATTTCAAGATTCTGGCAGACATTACAGCAAGCATTAGGAACTCGTCTAGACATGAGTACTGCCTATCATCCACAAACTGATGGGCAAAGTGAAAGGACGATACAAACGCTTGAAGACATGCTACGAGCATGTGTTATTGATTTCGGAAACAGTTGGGATCGATATCTACCGTTAGCAGAATTTTCCTACAACAACAGCTACCATTCAAGCATTGAGATGGCGCCGTCTGAAGCACTTTATGGTAGAAAGTGCAGGTCTCCGATTTGTTGGAGTGAAGTGGGGGATAGACAGATTATGTAGTGACCCGAACTTTTCCATGTTTATATATATTAATTGAGATTGATATTTACATGATTAAATGTTTCCAACATGTTAAGCAATCAAACTTG
Source organism: Rutidosis leptorrhynchoides (assembly GCF_046630445.1). Taxonomy (NCBI): domain Eukaryota; kingdom Viridiplantae; phylum Streptophyta; class Magnoliopsida; order Asterales; family Asteraceae; genus Rutidosis; species Rutidosis leptorrhynchoides. Next base: position 212,004,304 of record NC_092340.1, read on the forward strand.
TTAAGACTTGATTAATTGAAATATGTTTCATATAGACAATTGACCACCCAAGTTGATCGGTGATTCACGAACGTTAAAACTTATAAAAACTATATGATGACATATATATGGATATATATATATAGTTAACATGATACTATGATAAGAAAACATATCATAAAGTATATTAACAATGAACTACATATGTAAAAACAAGACTACTAACTTAATGATTTTTAAACGAGACATATATGTAACGATTATCGTTGTAAAGACATTTAATGTATATATATCATATTAAGAGATATTCATACATGATAATATCATGATAATATAATAATTTAAAATCTCATTTGATATTATAAACATTGGGTTAACAACATTTAACAAGATCGTTAACCTAAAGGTTTCAAAACAACACTTACATGTAACGACTAACGATGACTTAACGACTCAGTTAAAATGTATATACATGTAGTGTTTTAATATGTATTTATACACTTTTGAAAGACTTCAATACACTTATCAAAATACTTCTACTTAACAAAAATTCTTACAATTACATCCTCGTTCAGTTTCATCAACAATTCTACTCGTATGCACCCGTATTCGTACTCGTACAATACACAGCTTTTAGATGTATGTACTATTGGTATATACACTCCAATGATCAGCTCTTAGCAGCCCATGTGAGTCACCTAACACATGTGGGAACCATCATTTGGCAACTAGCATGAAATATCTCATAAAATTACAAAAATATGAGTAATCATTCATGACTTATTTACATGAAAACAAAATTACATATCCTTTATATCTAATCCATACACCAACGACCAAAAACACCTACAAACACTTTCATTCTTCAATTTTCTTCATCTAATTGATCTCTCTCAAGTTCTATCTTCAAGTTCTAAGTGTTCTTCATAAATTCCAAAAGTTCTAGTTTCATAAAATCAAGAATACTTTCAAGTTTGCTAGCTCACTTCCAATCTTGTAAGGTGATCATCCAACCTCAAGAAATCTTTGTTTCTTACAGTAGGTTATCATTCTAATACAAGATAATAATCATATTCAAACTTTGGTTCAATTTCTATAACTATAACAATCTTATTTCAAGTGATGATCTTACTTGAACTTGTTTTCGTGTCATGATTCTGCTTCAAGAACTTCGAGCCATCCAAGGATCCATTGAAGCTAGATCCATTTTTCTATTTTCCAGTAGGTTTATCCAAGGAAATTAAGGTAGTAATGATGTTCATAACATCATTCGATTCATACATATAAAGCTATCTTATTCGAAGGTTTAAACTTGTAATCACTAGAACATAGTTTAGTTAATTCTAAACTTGTTCGCAAACAAAAGTTAATCCTTCTAACTTGACTTTTAAAATCAACTAAACACATGTTCTATATCTATATGATATGCTAACTTAATGATTTAAAACCTGGAAACACGAAAAACACCGTAAAAACGGATTTACGCCGTCGTAGTAACACCGCGGGCTGTTTTGGGTTAGTTAATTAAAAACTATGATAAACTTTGATTTAAAAGTTGTTATTATGAGAAAATAATTTTTATTATGAACATGAAACTATATCCAAAAATTATGGTTAAACTCAAAGTGGAAGTATGTTTTCTAAAATGGTCATCTAGACGTCGTTCTTTCGACTGAAATGACTACCTTTACAAAAACGACTTGTAACTTATTTTTCCGACTATAAACCTATACTTTTTCTGTTTAGATTCATAAAATAGAGTTCAATATGAAACCATAGCAATTTGATTCACTCAAAACGGATTTAAAATGAAGAAGTTATGGGTAAAACAAGATTGGATAATTTTTCTCATTTTAGCTACGTGAAAATTGGTAACAAATCTATTCCAACCATAACTTAATCAACTTGTATTGTATATTATGTAATCTTGAGATACCATAGACACGTATACAATGTTTCGACCTATCATGTCGACACATCTATATATATTTCGGAACAACCATAGACACTCTATATGTGAATGTTGGAGTTAGCTATACAGGGTTGAGGTTGATTCCAAAATATATATAGTTTGAGTTGTGATCAATACTGAGATACGTATACACTGGGTCGTGGATTGATTCAAGATAATATTTATCGATTTATTTCTGTACATCTAACTGTGGACAACTAGTTATAGGTTACTAACGAGGACAGCTGACTTAATAAACTTAAAACATCAAAATATATTAAAAGTGTTGTAAATATATTTTGAACATACTTTAATATATATGTATATATTGTTATAGGTTCGTGAATCAACAGTGGCCAAGTCTTACTTCCCGACGAAGTAAAAATCTGTGAAAGTGAGTTATAGTCCCACTTTTAAAATCTAATATTTTTGGGATGAGAATACATGCAGGTTTTATAAATGATTTACAAAATAGACACAAGTACGTGAAACTACATTCTATGGTTGAATTATCGAAATCGAATATGCCCCTTTTTATTAAGTCTGGTAATCTAAGAATTAGGGAACAGACACCCTAATTGACGCGAATCCTAAAGATAGATCTATTGGGCCTAACAAACCCCATCCAAAGTACCGGATGCTTTAGTACTTTGAAATTTATATCATATCCGAAGGGTGTCCCGGAATGATGGGGATATTCTTATATATGCATCTTGTTATTGTCGGTTACCAGGTGTTCACCATATGAATGATTTTTATCTCTATGTATGGGATGTGTATTGAAATATGAAATCTTGTGGTCTATTGTTACGATTTGATATATATAGGTTAAACCTATAACTCACCAACATTTTTGTTGACGTTTAAAGCATGTTTATTCTCAGGTGAATATTAAGAGCTTCCGCTGTTGCATACTAAAATAAGGACAAGATTTGGAGTCCATGTTTGTATGTAATTGTGTAAAAACTGCATTCAAGAAACTGATTTCGATGTAACATATTTGTATTGTAAACCATTATGTAATGGTCGTGTGTAAACAGGATATTTTAGATTATCATTATTTGATAATCTACGTAAAGCTTTTTAAACCTTTATTTATGAAATAAAGGTTATGGTTTGTTTTAAAAATGAATGCAGTCTTTGAAAAACGTCTCATATAGAGGTTAAAACCTCGCAACGAAATCAATTAATATGGAACGTTTTTAATCAATAAGAACGGGACATTTCAGTTGGTATCCGAGCGTTGGTCTTAGAGAACCAGAAAATTTGCATTAGTGTGTCTTATCGAGTTTGTTAGGATGCATTAGTGAGTCTGGACTTCGACCGTGTTTTCTTTAAAAATGATTGCTTAACATTTTTGTTGGAAACTATATATTTTTAACATATTGTAGTGACCCGAACTTTTCCATGTTTATATATATTAATTGAGATTGATGTTTACATGATTAAATGTTTCCAACATGTTAAGCAATCAAACTTGTTAAGACTTGATTAATTGAAATAGGTTTCATATAGACAATTGACCACCCAAGTTGACCGGTGATTCACGAACGTTAAAACTTGTAAAAAACTATATGATGACATATATATGGTTATATATATAGTTAACATGATATTATGATAAGTAAACATATCATTAATTATATTAACAATGAACTACATATGTAAAAACAAGACTACTAACTTAATGATTTTGAAACGAGACATATATGTAACGTTTATCGTTGTAACGACATTTAATGTATATATATCATATTAAGAGATATTCGTACATCATAATATCATGATAATATAATAATTTAAAATCTCTTTTGTTATTATAAACATTGGGTTAACAACATTTAATAAGATCGTTAACCTAAAGGTTTCAAAACAACACTTACATGTAACGACTAACGATGACTTAACGACTCAGTTAAAATGTATATACATGTAGTGTTTTAATATGTATTTATACACTTTTGAAAGACTTCAATACACTTATCAAAATACTTCTACTTAACAAAAATGCTTACAATTACATTCTCGTTCAGTTTCATCAACAATTCTACTCGTATACACCCGTATTCGTACTCGTACAATACACAGCTTTTAGATGTATGTACTATTGGTATATACACTCCAATGATCAGCTCTTAGCAGCCCATGTGAGTCACCTAACACATGTGGGAACCATCATTTGGCAACTAGCATGAAATATCTCATAAGATTACAAAAATATGAGTAATCATTCATGACTTATTTACATGAAAACAAAATTACATATCCTTTATATCTAATCTATACACCAACGACCAAAAACACCTACAAACACTTTCATTTTTCAATTTTCTTCATCTAATTGAACTCTCTCAAGTTCTATCTTCAAGTTCTAAGTGTTCTTCATAAATTCCAAAAGTTCTAGTTTCATAAAATCAAGAATACTTTCAAGTTTGCTAGCTCACTTCCAATCTTGTAAGGTGATCATCCAACCTCAAGAAATCTTTGTTTCTTACAGTAGGTTATCATTCTAATACAAGGTAATAATCATATTCAAACTTTGGTTCAATTTCTATAACTATAACAATCTTATTTCAAGTGATGATCTTACTTGAACTTGTTTTCGTGTCATGATTTTGCTTCAAGAACTTTGAGCCATCCAAGGATCCATTGAAGCTAGATCCATTTTTCTCTTTTCCAGTAGGTTCATCCAAGGAACTTAAGGTAGTAATTATGTTCATAACATCATTCGATTCATACATATAAAGCTATCTTATTCGAAGGTTTAAACTTGTAATCACTAGAACATAGTTTAGTTAATTCTAAACTTGTTCGCAAACAAAAGTTAATCCTTCTAACTTGACTTTTAAAATCAACTAAACACATGTTCTATATCTATATGATATGCTAACTTAATGATTTAAAACCTGGAAACACGAAAAACACCGTAAAACCGGATTTACGCCGTCGTAGTAACACCGCGGGCTGTTTTGGGTTAGTTAATTAAAAACTATGATAAACTTTGATTTAAAAGTTGTTATTCTGAGAAAATAATTTTTATTATGAACATGAAACTATATCCAAAAATTATGGTTAAACTCAAAGTGGAAGTATGTTTTCTAAAATGGTCATCTAGACGTCGTTCTTTCGACTGAAATGACTACCTTTACAAAAATGACTTGTAACTTATTTTTCCGACTATAAACCTATACTTTTTCTGTTTAGATTCATAAAATAGAGTTCATCATGAAACCATAGCAATTTGATTCACTCAAAACGGATTTAAAATGAAGAAGTTATGGGTAAAACAAGATTGGATAATTTTTCTCATTTTAGCTACGTGAAAATTAGTAACAAATCTATTCCAACCATAACTTAATCAACTTGTATTGTATATTATGTAATCTTGAGATACCATAGACACGTATACAATGTTTCGACCTATCATGTCGACACATCTATATATATTTCGGAACAACCATAGACACTCTATATGTGAATGTTGGAGTTAGCTATACAGGGTTGAGGTTGATTCCAAAATATATATAGTTTGAGTTGTGATCAATACTGAAATACGTATACACTGGGTCGTGGATTGATTCAAGATAATATTTATCGATTTATTTCTGTACATCTAACTGTGGACAACTAGTTGTAGGTTACTAACAAGGACAGCTGACTTAATAAACTTAAAACATCAAAATATATTAAAAGTGTTGTAAATATATTTTGAACATACTTTGATATATATGTATATATTGTTATAGGTTCGTGAATCAACCAGTGGCCAAGTCTTACTTTCCGACGAAGTAAAAATCTGTGAAAGTGAGTTATAGTCCCACTTTTAAAATCTAATATTTTTGGGATGAGAATACATGCAGGTTTTATAAATGATTTACAAAATAGACACAAGTACGTGAAACTACATTCTATGGTTGAATTATCGAAATTGAATATGCCCCTTTTTATTAAGTCTGGTAATCTAAGAATTAGGGAACAGACACCCTAATTGACGCGAATCCTAAAGATAGATCTATTGGGCCTAACAAACCCCATCCAAAGTACCGGATGAAATGTCCCGTTCTTATTGATTAAAAACGTTCCATATTAATTGATTTCGTTGCGAGGTTTTGACCTCTATATGAGACGTTTTTCAAAGACTGCATTCATTTTTAAACAAACCATAACCTTTATTTCATCAATAAAGGTTTAAAAAGCTTTACGTAGATTATCAAATAATGATAATCTAAAATATCCTGTTTACACACGACCATTACATAATGGTTTACAATACAAATATGTTACAACAAAATAAGTTTCTTGAATGCAGTTTTTACACAATATCATACAAGCATGGACTCCAAATCTTGTCCTTATTTAAGTATGCGACAGCGGAAGCTCTTAATAATCACCTGAGAATAAACATGCTTAAAACGTCAACAAAAATGTTGGTGAGTTATAGGTTTAACCTATATATATCAAATCGTAACAATAGACCACAAGATTTCATATTTCAATACACATCCCATACATAGAGATAAAAATCATTCATATGGTGAACACCTGGTAACCGACAATAACAAGATGCATATATAAGAATATCCCCATCATTCCGGGACACCCTTCGGATATGATATAAATTTCGAAGTACTAAAGCATCCGGTACTTTGGATGGGGTTTGTTAGGCCCAATAGATCTATCTTTAGGATTCGCGTCAATTAGGGTGTCTGTTCCCTAATTCTTAGATTACCAGACTTAATAAAAAGGGGCATATTCGATTTCGATAATTCAACCATAGAATGTAGTTTCACGTACTTGTGTCTATTTTGTAAATCATTTATAAAACCTGCATGTATTCTCATCCCAAAAATATTAGATTTTAAAAGTGGGACTATAACTCACTTTCACAGATTTTTACTTCGTCGGGAAGTAAGACTTGGCCACTGGTTGATTCACGAACCTATAACAATATATACATATATATCAAAGTATGTTCAAAATATATTTACAACACTTTTAATATATTTTGATGTTTTAAGTTTATTAAGTCAGCTGTCCTCGTTAGTAACCTACAACTAGTTGTCCACAGTTAGATGTACAAAAATAAATCAATAAATATTATCTTGAATCAATCCACGACCCAGTGTATACGTATCTCAGTATTGATCACAACTCAAACTATATATATTTTGGAATCAACCTCAACCCTGTATAGCTAACTCCAACATTCACATATAGAGTGTCTATGGTTGTTCCGAAATATATATAGATGTGTCGACATGATAGGTCGAAACATTGTATACGTGTCTATGGTATCTCAAGATTACATAATATATAATACAAGTTGATTAAGTTATGGTTGGAATAGATTTGTTACCAATTTTCACGTAGCTAAAATGAGAAAAATTATCCAATCTTGTTTTACCCATAACTTCTTCATTTTAAATCCGTTTTGAGTGAATCAAATTGCTATGGTTTCATATTGAACTCTATTTTATGAATCTAAACAAAAAAGTATAGGTTTCTAGTCGGAAAAATAAGTTACAAGTCGTTTTTGTAAAGGTAGTCATTTCAGTCGAAAGAACGACGTCTAGATGACCATTTTAGAAAACATACTTCCACTTTGAGTTTAACCATAATTTTTGGATATAGTTTCATGTTCATAATAAAAATCATTTTCTCAAAATAACAACTTTTAAATCAAAGTTTATCATAGTTTTTAATTAACTAACCCAAAACAGCCCGCGGTGTTACTACGACGGCGTAAATCCGGTTTTACGGTGTTTTTCGTGTTTCCAGGTTTTAAATCATTAAGTTAGCATATCATATAGATATAGAACATGTGTTTAGTTGATTTTAAAAGTCAAGTTAGAAGGATTAACTTTTGTTTGCGAACAAGTTTAGAATTAACTAAACTATGTTCTAGTGATTACAAGTTTAAACCTTCGAATAAGATAGCTTTATATGTATGAATTGAATGATGTTATGAACATCATTACTACCTTAAGTTCCTTGGATGAACCTACTGGAAAAGTGAAAAATGGATCTAGCTTCAATGGATCCTTGGATGGCTCAAAGTTCTTGAAGCAAAATCATGACACGAAAACAAGTTCAAGTAAGATCATCACTTGAAATAAGATTGTTATAGTTATAGAAATTGAACCAAAGTTTGAATATGATTATTACCTTGTATTAGAATGATAACCTACTGTAAGAAACAAAGATTTCTTGAGGTTGGATGATCACCTTACAAGATTGGAAGTGAGCTAGCAAACTTGAAAGTATTCTTGATTTTATGAAACTAGAACTTTTGGAATTTATGAAGAACACTTAGAACTTGAAGATAGAACTTGAGAGAGTTCAATTAGATGAATAAAATTGAAGAATGAAAGTGTTTGTAGGTGTTTTTGGTCGTTGGTGTATGGATTAGATATAAAGGATATGTAATTTTGTTTTCATGTAAATAAGTCATGAATGATTACTCATATTTTTGTAATCTTATGAGATATTTCATGCTAGTTGCCAAATGATGGTTCCCACATGTGTTAGGTGACTCACATGGGCTGCTAAGAGCTGATCATTGGAGTGTATATACCAATAGTACATACATCTAAAAGCTGTGTATTGTACGAGTACGAATACGGGTGCATACGAGTAGAATTGTTGATGAAACTGAACGAGAATGTAATTGTAAGCATTTTTGTTAAGTAGAAGTATTTTGATAAGTGTATTGAAGTCTTTCAAAAGTGTATAAATACATATTAAAACACTACATGTATATACATTTTAACTGAGTCGTTAAGTCATCGTTAGTCGTTACATGTAAGTGTTGTTTTGAAACCTTTAGGTTAACGATCTTGTTAAATGTTGTTAACCCAATGTTTATAATAACAAAAGAGATTTTAAATTATTATATTATCATGATATTATGATGTACGAATATCTCTTAATATGATATATATACATTAAATGTCGTTACAACGATAAACGTTACATATATGTCTCATTTCAAAATCATTAAGTTAGTAGTCTTGTTTTTACATATGTAGTTCATTGTTAATATAATTAATGATATGTTTACTTATCATAATATCATGTTAACTATATATATAACCATATATATGTCATCATATAGTTTTTTTACAAGTTTTAACGTTCGTGAATCACCGGTCAACTTGGGTGGTCAATTGTCTATATGAAACCTATTTCAATTAATCAAGTCTTAACAAGTTTGATTGCTTAACATGTTGGAAACATTTAATCATGTAAACATCAATCTCAATTAATATATATAAACATGGAAAAGTTCGGGTCACTACAGTACCTACCCGTTAAATAAATTTCGTCCCGAAATTTTAAGCTGTTGAAGGTGTTGACGAATCTTCTGGAAATAGATGCGGGTATTTCTTCTTCATCTGATCTTCACGCTCCCAGGTGAACTCGGGTCCTCTACGAGCATTCCATCGAACCTTAACAATTGGTATCTTGTTTTGCTTAAGTCTTTTAACCTCACGATCCATTATTTCGACGGGTTCTTCGATGAATTGGAGTTTTTCGTTGATTTGGATTTCATCTAACGGAATAGTGAGATCTTCTTTAGCAAAACATTTCTTCAAATTCGAGACGTGGAAAGTGTTATGTACAGCTGCGAGTTGTTGAGGTAACTCAAGTCGGTAAGCTACTGGTCCGACACGATCAATAATCTTGAATGGTCCAATATACCTTGGATTTAATTTCCCTCGTTTACCAAATCGAACAACGCCTTTCCAAGGTGAAACTTTAAGCATGACCATCTCTCCAATTTCAAATTCTATATCTTTTCTTTTAATGTCAGCGTAGCTCTTTTGTCGACTTTGGGCGGTTTTCAACCGTTGTTGAATTTGGATGATCTTCTCGGTAGTTTCTTGTATAATCTCCGGACCCGTAATCTGTCTATCCCCCACCTCACTCCAACAAATCGGAGACCTGCACTTTCTACCATAAAGTGCTTCAAACGGCGCCATCTCAATGCTTGAATGGTAGCTGTTGTTGTAGGAAAATTCTGCTAACGGTAGATGTCGATCCCAACTGTTTCCGAAATCAATAACACATGCTTGTAGCATGTCTTCAAGCGTTTGTATCGTCCTTTCGCTCTGCCCATCAGTTTGTGGATGATAGGCAGTACTCATGTCTAGACGAGTTCCTAATGCTTGCTGTAATGTCTGCCAGAATCTTGAAATAAATCTGCCATCCCTATCAGAGATAATAGAGATTGGTATTCCATCTCTAGAGACGACTTCCTTCAAATACAGTCGTGCTAACTTCTCCATCTTGTCATCTTCTCTTATTGGTAGGAAGTGTGCTGATTTGGTGAGACGATCAACTATTACCCAAATAGTATCAAAACCACTTGCAGTCCTTGGCAATTTAGTGATGAAATCCATGGTAATGTTTTCCCATTTCCATTCCGGGATTTCGGGTTGTTGAAGTAGACCTGATGGTTTCTGATGCTCAGCTTTGACCTTAGAACACGTCAAACATTCTCCTACGTATTTAGCAACATCGGCTTTCATACCCGGCCACCAAAAATGTTTCTTGAGATCCTTGTACATCTTCCCCGTTCCAGGATGTATTGAGTATCTGGTTTTATGAGCTTCTCTAAGTACCATTTCTCTCATATCTCCAAATTTTGGTACCCAAATCCTTTCAGCCCTATACCGGGTTCCGTCTTCCCGAATATTAAGATGCTTCTCCGATCCTTTGGGTATTTCATCCTTTAAATTTCCCTGTTTTAAAACTCCTTGTTGCGCCTCCTTTATTTGAGTAGTAATGTTATTATGAATCATTATATTCATAGATTTTACTCGAATGGGTTCTCTATCCTTCCTGCTCAAGGCATCGGCTACCACATTTGCCTTCCCCGGGTGGTAACGAATCTCAAAATCGTAATCATTCAATAATTCAATCCACCTACGCTGCCTCATATTCAGTTGTTTCTGATTAAATATGTGTTGAAGACTTTTGTGGTCGGTATATATAATACTTTTGACCCCATATAAGTAGTGCCTCCAAGTCTTTAATGCAAAAACAACCGCGCCTAATTCCAAATCATGCGTCGTATAATTTTGTTCGTGAATCTTCAATTGTCTAGATGCATAAGCAATCACCTTCGTTCGTTGCATTAATACACAACCGAGACCTTGCTTTGATGCGTCACAATAAATCACAAAATCATCATTCCCTTCAGGCAATGACAATATAGGTGCCGTAGTTAGCTTTTTCTTCAATAACTGAAACGCTTTCTCTTGTTCATCATTCCATTCAAATTTCTTCCCTTTATGCGTTAATGCAGTCAAGGGTTTTGCTATTCTGGAAAAGTCTTGGATGAACCTTCTGTAGTAACCAGCTAGTCCTAAAAACTGGCGTATGTGTTTCGGAGTTTTCGGGGTTTCCCACTTTTCAACAGTTTCTATCTTTGCCGGATCCACCTTAATACCTTCTTTGTTCACTATGTGACCGAGGAATTGAACTTCTTCCAACCAAAATGCACACTTTGAAAACTTAGCGTACAATTCTTCCTTCCTCAATACTTCTAACACCTTTCTCAAATGTTCACCGTGTTCTTGGTCATTCTTTGAGTAAATAAGTATGTCATCAATGAAAACAATGACAAACTTGTCAAGGTATGGTCCACACACTCGGTTCATAAGGTCCATGAACACAGCTGGTGCATTAGTTAAACCAAACGGCATGACCATAAACTCGTAATGACCGTAACGTGTTCTGAAAGCAGTCTTTGGAATATCATCTTCTTTCACCCGCATTTGATGATACCCGGAACGTAAGTCAATCTTTGAATAAACAGACGAGCCTTGTAGTTGATCAAATAAGTCGTCGATTCTCGGTAGTGGGTAGCGGTTCTTGATGGTAAGTTTGTTCAACTCTCGGTAGTCGATACACAACCTGAATGTACCATCTTTCTTCTTGACAAACAAAACAGGAGCTCCCCACGGTGATGTGCTTGGTCGAATGAAACCACGCTCTAAAAGTTCTTGTAATTGGCTTTGCAGTTCTTTCATCTCGCTGGGTGCGAGTCTGTAAGGAGCACGAGCTATTGGTGCAGCTCCTGGTACAAGATCTATTTGAAATTCAACGGATCGATGTGGGGGTAATCCCGGTAATTCTTTCGGAAATACATCGGGAAATTCTTTTGCAATGGGAACATCATTGATGCTCTTTTCTTCAGTTTGTACTTTCTCGACGTGTGCTAGAACAGCATAGCAACCTTTTCTTATTAGTTTTTGTGCCTTCAAATTACTAATAAGATGTAGCTTCGTGTTGCCCTTTTCTCCGTACACCATTAAGGGTTTTCCTTTTTCTCGTATAATGCGAATTGCATTTTTGTAACAAACGATCTCCGCTTTCACTTCTTTCAACCAGTCCATACCGATTATCACATCAAAACTCCCTAACTCTACTGGTATCAAATCAATCTTAAATGTTTCACTAACCAGTTTAATTTCTCGATTCCGACATATATTATCTGCTGAAATTAATTTACCATTTGCTAATTCGAGTAAAAATTTACTATCCAAAGGCGTCAATGGACAACTTAATTTAGCACAAAAATCTCTACTCATATAGCTTCTATCCGCACCCGAATCAAATAAAACGTAAGCAGATTTATTGTCAATAAGAAACGTACCCGTAACAAGCTCCGGGTCTTCCTGTGCCTCTACCGCATTAATATTGAAAACTCTTCCACGGCCTTGTCCATTCGTGTTCTCCTGGTTCGGGCAATTTCTAATAATGTGGCCTGGTTTTCCACATTTATAACAAACTACATTGGCATAACTTGCTCCGACACTACTTGCTCCGCCATTACTCGTTCCGACACCATTTGTTCCTTTCGTTCTATTAACCCCTGGTCCGTAGACCTCACACTTCACCGCGCTATGACCATTTCTTTTACACTTGTTGCAAAATTTGGTGCAGAACCCCGAGTGATTCTTTTCACACCTTTGGCATAGTTGCTTCTGATTGTTGTTGTTGTTGCGGTTATTATTGTTGTTGGGATGATTGTTGTAGTTGCTGTTGTTGTTGTTGTTGTTGTTGTTGTTGGGCCGTTTGTTGTAGTTGCGATTGATGTTGCGATTGTTGGGATAATTGTTGCGATTATTGTTGTAATTGCTGTTGTTGTTGTATTGGTGATTCTTATCACCGTTTTCCTCCCACTTTCTTTTGACTTGCTTCACATTGGCCTCTTCAGCAGTCTGTTCTTTAATTCTTTCTTCAATCTGGTTCACTAGTTTGTGAGCCATTCTACATGCCTGTTGTATGGAGGCGGGCTCGTGTGAACTTATATCTTCTTGGATTCTTTCCGGTAATCCTTTCACAAACGCGTCGATCTTCTCTTCCTCATCTTCGAATGCTCCCGGACACAATAGGCACAATTCTGTGAATCGTCTTTCGTACGTGGTAATATCAAATCCTTGGGTTCGTAACCCTCTAAGTTCTGTCTTGAGCTTATTGACCTCGGTTCTGGGACGGTACTTCTCGTTCATCAAGTGCTTGAATGCTGACCACGGTAGTGCGTACGCATCATCTTGTCCCACTTGCTCTAGATAGGTATTCCACCATGTTAACGCAGAACCTGTGAAGGTATGCGTAGCGTACTTCACTTTGTCCTCTTCAGTACACTTACTTATGGCAAACACCGATTCAACCTTCTCGGTCCACCGTTTCAATCCGATCGGTCCTTCGGTTCCATCAAATTCCAAAGGTTTGCAGGCAGTGAATTCTTTGTAGGTGCATCCTACACGATTTCCTGTACTGCTAGATCCAAGGTTATTGTTGGTATGTAGCGCAGCCTGTACTGCGGCTATGTTTGAAGCTAGAAAAGTACGGAATTCCTCTTCATTCATATTCACGGTGTGTCGAGTAGTCGGTGCCATTTCCTTCAAAATAGTTAAATGGAACAAGTTAATCATACAGAATATTAAGAGTAGTTAATAGTATTTTGTAGCATAATATGAACTCATTTATAAAAGCTTTTTCTTCATATTAGCGTTTTATAAGTTTAAATTCGGGTAGTACCTACCCGTTAAGTTCATACTTAGTAGCTAATATACAATTCAACTACTACAATTCTATATGAAAAACTGATTATAATAATATTTCGCGTTCAAACTTTTATACAATATTTTACAAACTTACAATACCGCTTATTTTACATAAAGCATGAAATATAGCACACAATAACTTTGATACAAGATAGTTGTGAAGACAATTCTAGCTAGTACACAAGTCGTTCAGCAAAGGCAATAAAGACACGTAATTCATACGTCCAGAAACAAGTCATGCATTCTGGTTTTACTAGGACTACTTCCCATCCTTGGTCTTGTGCAACATAACCGTTATGGCCGTTGATAAGACAGCGTGTTGTAACGTCATCAAAGGGACGAGGGTTACGTAATGTCCAACAGTCCCGTAATAATCTAAAAACCTCATTTCTTACCCCAATTACCGACTCCGTCACTTGTGGAAACGTTTTGTTTAATAGTTGTAGCCCGATGTTCTTGTTCTCACTTTGGTGAGAAGCGAACATTACTAATCCGTAAGCATAACATGCTTCTTTATGTTGCATGTTAGCCGCTTTTTCTAAATCACGAAGTCCAATATTCGGATATATTGAGTCAAAATAATTTCTTAACCCGTTGCGTAAAATAGCATTTGGGTTCCCCGCAATATATGCGTCAAAGTAAACACATCGTAACTTATGGGTTTCCCAATGTGATATCCCCCATCTTTCAAACGAAAGTCTCTTATAAACCAAGACATTCTTGGAACGTTCTTCGAATGTCTTACAAACTGATCTCGCCTTAAATAGTTGTGCCGAAGAATTCTGGCCGACTCTAGACAAGATTTCATCAATCATGTCTCCGGGTAGGTCTCTTAAAATATTGGGTTGTCTATCCATTTTGTGTTTTTAAACTGTAAAATAGACAAGAGTTAGATTCATAAAAAAAATACTTATTAATACAAGCAATTTTTACATATATCATAAAGCATAAGAACACTATATTCCATATATTACACCACACGAATACAACTATCTTATTCCGACTCGCTCGTTTCTTCTTCTTCGGTTTTGGTTCGTTTTGCCAAGTTTCTAGGGATATATGATGTTCCCCTAATACGAGCCGTCGTTGTCCACATTGGTTTAGAAAAACCTGGTGGTTTAGAGGTTCCCGGGTCATTGTTACAACTTAAGGACTTCGGGGGTTGACGATACATATAAAGTTCATCGGGGTTGGAATTAGATTTCTCTATTTTTATGCCCTTTCCCTTATTATTTTCTTTTGCCTTTTTAAATTCAGTTGGGGTAATTTCTATAACATCATCGGAATTCTCGTCGGAATCCGATTCATCGGAGAATTGGTAATCCTCCCAATATTTTGCTTCCTTGGCGGAAACACCATTGACCATAATTAACTTTGGTCGGTTGGTTGAGGATTTTCTTTTACTTAACCGTTTTATTATTTCCCCCACCGGTTCTATTTCTTCATCCGGTTCCGATTCTTCTTCCAGTTCCGATTCTTCTTCCGGTTCCGACTCTTCTTCCGGTTCCTCTTCGGGAACTTGTGAATCAGTCCACAAATCATTCCAATTTACATTTGACTCTTCATTATTATTAGGTGAGTCAATGGGACTTGTTCTAGAGGTAGACATCTATCACATAATATCAAACACGTTAAGAGATTAATATATCACATAATATTCATATGTTAAAAATATATAGTTTCCAACAAAAATGTTAAGCAATCATTTTTAAAGAAAACACGGTCGAAGTCCAGACTCACTAATGCATCCTAACAAACTCGATAAGACACACTAATGCAAATTTTCTGGTTCTCTAAGACCAACGCTCGGATACCAACTGAAATGTCCCGTTCTTATTGATTAAAAACGTTCCATATTAATTGATTTCGTTGCGAGGTTTTGACCTCTATATGAGACGTTTTTCAAAGACTGCATTCATTTTTAAACAAACCATAACCTTTATTTCATCAATAAAGGTTTAAAAAGCTTTACGTAGATTATCAAATAATGATAATCTAAAATATCCTGTTTACACACGACCATTACATAATGGTTTACAATACAAATATGTTACAACAAAATAAGTTTCTTGAATGCAGTTTTTACACAATATCATACAAGCATGGACTCCAAATCTTGTCCTTATTTAAGTATGCGACAGCGGAAGCTCTTAATAATCACCTGAGAATAAACATGCTTAAAACGTCAACAAAAATGTTGGTGAGTTATAGGTTTAACCTATATATATCAAATCGTAACAATAGACCACAAGATTTCATATTTCAATACACATCCCATACATAGAGATAAAAATCATTCATATGGTGAACACCTGGTAACCGACAATAACAAGATGCATATATAAGAATATCCCCATCATTCCGGGACACCCTTCGGATATGATATAAATTTCGAAGTACTAAAGCATCCGGTACTTTGGATGGGGTTTGTTAGGCCCAATAGATCTATCTTTAGGATTCGCGTCAATTAGGGTGTCTGTTCCCTAATTCTTAGATTACCAGACTTAATAAAAAGGGGCATATTCGATTTCGATAATTCAACCATAGAATGTAGTTTCACGTACTTGTGTCTATTTTGTAAATCATTTATAAAACCTGCATGTATTCTCATCCCAAAAATATTAGATTTTAAAAGTGGGACTATAACTCACTTTCACAGATTTTTACTTCGTCGGGAAGTAAGACTTGGCCACTGGTTGATTCACGAACCTATAACAATATATACATATATATCAAAGTATGTTCAAAATATATTTACAACACTTTTAATATATTTTGATGTTTTAAGTTTATTAAGTCAGCTGTCCTCGTTAGTAACCTACAACTAGTTGTCCACAGTTAGATGTACAAAAATAAATCAATAAATATTATCTTGAATCAATCCACGACCCAGTGTATACGTATCTCAGTATTGATCACAACTCAAACTATATATATTTTGGAATCAACCTCAACCCTGTATAGCTAACTCCAACATTCACATATAGAGTGTCTATGGTTGTTCCGAAATATATATAGATGTGTCGACATGATAGGTCGAAACATTATATACGTGTCTATGGTATCTCAAGATTACATAATATATAATACAAGTTGATTAAGTTATGGTTGGAATAGATTTGTTACCAATTTTCACGTAGCTAAAATGAGAAAAATTATCCAATCTTGTTTTACCCATAACTTCTTCATTTTAAATCCGTTTTGAGTGAATCAAATTGCTATGGTTTCATATTGAACTCTATTTTATGAATCTAAACAAAAAAGTATAGGTTTCTAGTCGGAAAAATAAGTTACAAGTCGTTTTTGTAAAGGTAGTCATTTCAGTCGAAAGAACGACGTCTAGATGACCATTTTAGAAAACATACTTCCACTTTGAGTTTAACCATAATTTTTGGATATAGTTTCATGTTCATAATAAAAATCATTTTCTCAAAATAACAACTTTTAAATCAAAGTTTATCATAGTTTTTAATTAACTTACCCAAAACAGCCCGCGGTGTTACTACGACGGCGTAAATCCGGTTTTACGGTGTTTTTCGTGTTTCCAGGTTTTAAATCATTAAGTTAGCATATCATATAGATATAGAACATGTGTTTAGTTGATTTTAAAAGTCAAGTTAGAAGGATTAACTTTTGTTTGCGAACAAGTTTAGAATTAACTAAACTATGTTCTAGTGATTACAAGTTTAAACCTTCGAATAAGATAGCTTTATATGTATGAATTGAATGATGTTATGAACATCATTACTACCTTAAGTTCCTTGGATGAACCTACTGGAAAAGTGAAAAATGGATCTAGCTTCAATGGATCCTTGGATGGCTCAAAGTTCTTGAAGCAAAATCATGACACGAAAATAAGTTCAAGTAAGATCATCACTTGAAATAAGATTGTTATAGTTATAGAAATTGAACCAAAGTTTGAATATGATTATTACCTTGTATTAGAATGATAACCTACTGTAAGAAACAAAGATTTCTTGAGGTTGGATGATCACCTTACAAGATTGGAAGTGAGCTAGCAAACTTGAAAGTATTCTTGATTTTATGAAACTAGAACTTTTGGAATTTATGAAGAACACTTAGAACTTGAAGATAGAACTTGAGAGAGTTCAATTAGATGAATAAAATTGAAGAATGAAAGTGTTTGTAGGTGTTTTTGGTCGTTGGTGTATGGATTAGATATAAAGGATATGTAATTTTGTTTTCATGTAAATAAGTCATGAATGATTACTCATATTTTTGTAATCTTATGAGATATTTCATGCTAGTTGCCAAATGATGGTTCCCACATGTGTTAGGTGACTCACATGGGCTGCTAAGAGCTGATCATTGGAGTGTATATACCAATAGTACATACATCTAAAAGCTGTGTATTGTACGAGTACGAATACGGGTGCATACGAGTAGAATTGTTGATGAAACTGAACGAGAATGTAATTGTAAGCATTTTTGTTAAGTAGAAGTATTTTGATAAGTGTATTGAAGTCTTTCAAAAGTGTATAAATACATATTAAAACACTACATGTATATACATTTTAACTGAGTCGTTAAGTCATCGTTAGTCGTTACATGTAAGTGTTGTTTTGAAACCTTTAGGTTAACGATCTTGTTAAATGTTGTTAACCCAATGTTTATAATAACAAAAGAGATTTTAAATTATTATATTATCATGATATTATGATGTACGAATATCTCTTAATATGATATATATACATTAAATGTCGTTACAACGATAAACGTTACATATATGTCTCGTTTCAAAATCATTAAGTTAGTAGTCTTGTTTTTACATATGTAGTTCATTGTTAATATAATTAATGATATGTTTACTTATCATAATATCATGTTAACTATATATATAACCATATATATGTCATCATATAGTTTTTTTACAAGTTTTAACGTTCGTGAATCACCGGTCAACTTGGGTGGTCAATTGTCTATATGAAACCTATTTCAATTAATCAAGTCTTAACAAGTTTGATTACTTAACATGTTGGAAACATTTAATCATGTAAACATCAATCTCAATTAATATATATAAACATGGAAAAGTTCGGGTCACTACACCGGATGCTTTAGTACTTCGAAATTTATATCATATCCGAAGGGTGTCCCGGAATGATGGGGATATTCTTATATATGCATCTTGTTATTGTCGGTTACCAGGTGTTCACCATATGAATGATTTTTATCTCTATGTATGGGATGTGTATTGAAATATGAAATCTTGTGGTCTATTGTTACGATTTGATATATATAGGTTAAACCTATAACTCACCAACATTTTTGTTGACGTTTTAAGCATGTTTATTCTCAGGTGATTATTAAGAGCTTCCGCTGTCGCATACTTAAATAAGGACAAGATTTGGAGTCCATGCTTGTATGATATTGTGTAAAAACTGCATTCAAGAAACTTATTTTGTTGTAACATATTTGTATTGTAAACCATTATGTAATGGTCGTGTGTAAACAGGATATTTTAGATTATCATTATTTGATAATCTACGTAAAGCTTTTTAAACCTTTATTGATGAAATAAAGGTTATGGTTTGTTTAAAAATGAATGCAGTCTTTGAAAAACGTCTCATATAGAGGTCAAAACCTCGCAACGAAATCAATTAATATGGAACGTTTTTAATCAATAAGAACGGGACATTTCACATATGAATATTATGTGATATATTAATCTCTTAACGTGTTTGATATTATGTGATAGATGTCTACCTCTAGAACAAGTCCCATTGACTCACCTAATAATAATGAAGAGTCAAATGTAAATTGGAATGATTTGTGGACTGATTCACAAGTTCCCGAAGAGGAACCGGAAGAAGAGTCGGAACCGGAAGAAGAATCGGAACCGGAAGAAGAATCGGAACCGGATGAAGAAATAGAACCGGTGGGGGAAATAATAAAACGGTTAAGTAAAAGAAAATCCTCAACCAACCGACCAAAGTTAATTATGGTCAGTGGTGTTTCCGCCAAGGAAGCAAAATATTGGGAGGATTACCAATTCTCCGATGAATCGGATTCCGACGAGAATTCCGATGATGTTATAGAAATTACCCCAACTGAATTTAAAAAGGCAAAAGAAAATAATAAGGGAAAGGGCATAAAAATAGAGAAATCTAATTCCAACCCCGATGAACTTTATATGTATCGTCAACCCCCGAAGTCCTTAAGTTGTAACAATGACCCAGGAACCTCTAAACCACCAGGTTTTTCTAAACCAATGTGGACAACGACGGCTCGTATTAGGGGAACATCATATATCCCTAGAAACTTGGCAAAACGAACCAAAACCGAAGAAGAAGAAACGAGCGAGTCGGAATAAGATAGTTGTATTCGTGTGGTGTAATATATGTAATATAGTGTTCTTATGCTTTATGATATATGTAAAAATTGCTTGTATTAATAAGTATTTTTTTATGAATCTAACTCTTGTCTATTTTACAGTTTAAAAACACAAAATGGATAGACAACCCAATATTTTAAGAGACCTACCCGGAGACATGATTGATGAAATCTTGTCTAGAGTCTGCCAGAATTCTTCGGCACAACTATTTAAGGCGAGATCAGTTTGTAAGACATTCGAAGAACGTTCCAAGAATGTCTTGGTTTATAAGAGACTTTCGTTTGAAAGATGGGGGATATCACATTGGGAAACCCATAAGTTACGATGTGTTTACTTTGACGCATATATTGCGGGGAACCCAAATGCTATTTTACGCAATGGGTTAAGAAATTATTTTGACTCAATATATCCGAATATTGGACTTCGTGATTTAGAAAAAGCGGCTAACATGCAACATAAAGAAGCATGTTATGCTTACGGATTAGTAATGTTCGCTTCTCACCAAAGTGAGAACAAGAACATCGGGCTACAACTATTAAACAAAACGTTTCCACAAGTGACGGAGTCGGTAATTGGGGTAAGAAATGAGGTTTTTAGATTATTACGGGACTGTTGGACATTACGTAACCCTCGTCCCTTTGATGACATTACAACACGCTGTCTTATCAACGGCCATAACGGTTATGATGCACAAGACCAAGGATGGGAAGTAGTCCTAGTAAAACCAGAATGCATGACTTGTTTCTGGACGTATGAATTACGTGTCTTTATTGCCTTTGCTGAACGACTTGTGTACTAGCTAGAATTGTCTTCACAACTATCTTGTATCAAAGTTATTGTGTGCTATATTTCATGCTTTATGTAAAATAAGCGGTATTGTAAGTTTGTAAAATATTGTATAAAAGTTTGAACGCGAAATATTATTATAATCAGTTTTTCATATAGAATTGTAGTAGTTGAATTGTATATTAGCTACTAAGTATGAACTTAACGGGTAGGTACTACCCGAATTTAAACTTATAAAACGCTAATATGAAGAAAAAGCTTTTATAAATGAGTTCATATTATGCTACGAAATACTATTAACTACTCTTAATATTCTGTATGATTAACTTGTTCCATTTAACTATTTTGAAGGAAATGGCACCGACTACTCGACACACCGTGAATATGAATGAAGAGGAATTCCGTACTTTTCTAGCTTCAAACATAGCCGCAGTACAGGCTGCGCTACATACCAACAATAACCTTGGATCTAGCAGTACATGAAATCGTGTAGGATGCACCTACAAAGAATTCACTGCCTGCAAACCTTTAGAATTTGATGGAACCGAAGGACCGATCGGATTGAAACGGTGGACAGAGAAGGTTGAATCGGTGTTTGCCATAAGTAAGTGTACTGAAGAGGACAAAGTGAAGTACGCTACGCATACCTTCACAGGTTCTGCGTTAACATGGTGGAATACCTATCTAGAGCAAGTGGGACAAGATGATGCGTACGCACTACCGTGGTCAGCATTCAAGCACTTGATGAACGAGAAGTACCGTCCCAGAACCGAGGTCAATAAGCTCAAGACAGAACTTAGAGGGTTACGAACCCAAGGATTTGATATTACCACGTACGAAAGACGATTCACAGAATTGTGCCTATTGTGTCCGGGAGCATTCGAAGATGAGGAAGAGAAGATCGACGCGTTTGTGAAAGGATTACCGGAAAGAATCCAAGAAGATATAAGTTCACACGAGCCCGCCTCCATACAACATGCATGTAGAATGGCTCACAAACTAGTGAACCAGATTGAAGAAAGAATTAAAGAACAGACTGCTGAAGAGGCCAATGTGAAGCAAGTCAAAAGAAAGTGGGAGGAAAACGGTGATAAGAATCACCAATACAACAACAACAGCAATTACAACAATAATCGCAACAATTATCCCAACAATCGCAACATCAATCGCAACTACAACAAACGGCCCAACAACAACAACAACAACAACAACAACAGCAACTACAACAATCATCCCAACAACAATAATAACCGCAACAACAACAACAATCAGAAGCAGCTATGCCAAAGGTGTGAAAAGAATCACTCGGGGTTCTGCACCAAATTTTGCAACAAGTGTAAAAGAAATGGTCATAGCGCGGCGAAGTGTGAGGTCTATGGACCAGGGGTTAATAGAACGAAAGGAACAAATGGTGTCGGAACGAGTAATGGCGGAGCAAGTAGTGTCGGAGCAAGTTATGCCAATGTAGTTTGTTATAAATGTGGAAAACCAGGCCACATTATTAGAAATTGCCCGAACCAGGAGAACATGAATGGACAAGGCCGTGGAAGAGTTTTCAATATTAATGCGGTAGAGGCACAGGAAGACCCGGAGCTTGTTACGGGTACGTTTCTTATTGACAATAAATCTGCTTACGTTTTATTTGATTCGGGTGCGGATAGAAGCTATATGAGTAGAGATTTTTGTGCTAAATTAAGTTGTCCATTGACGCCTTTGGATAGTAAATTTTTACTCGAATTAGCAAATGGTAAATTAATTTCAGCAGATAATATATGTCGGAATCGAGAAATTAAACTGGTTAGCGAAACATTTAAGATTGATTTGATACCAGTAGAGTTAGGGAGTTTTGATGTGATAATCGGTATGGACTGGTTGAAAGAAGTGAAAGCGGAGATCGTTTGTTACAAAAATGCAATTCGCATTATACGAGAAAAAGGAAAACCCTTAATGGTGTACGGAGAAAAGGGCAACACGAAGCTACATCTTATTAGTAATTTGAAGGCACAAAAACTAATAAGAAAAGGTTGCTATGCTGTTCTAGCACACGTCGAGAAAGTACAAACTGAAGAAAAGAGCATCAATGATGTTCCCATTGCAAAAGAATTTCCCGATGTATTTCTGAAAGAATTACCGGGATTACCCCCACATCGATCCGTTGAATTTCAAATAGATCTTGTACCAGGAGCTGCACCAATAGCTCGTGCTCCTTACAGACTCGCACCCAGCGAGATGAAAGAACTGCAAAGCCAATTACAAGAACTTTTAGAGCGTGGTTTCATTCGACCAAGCACATCACCGTGGGGAGCTCCTGTTTTGTTTGGCAAGAAGAAAGATGGTACATTCAGGTTGTGTATCGACTACCGAGAGTTGAACAAACTTACCATCAAGAACCGCTACCCACTACCGAGAATCGACGACTTATTTGATCAACTACAAGGCTCGTCTGTTTATTCAAAGATTGACTTACGTTCCGGGTATCATCAAATGCGGGTGAAAGAAGATGATATTCCAAAGACTGCTTTCAGAACACGTTACGGTCATGCCGTTTGGTTTAACTAATGCACCAGCTGTGTTCATGGACCTTATGAACCGAGTGTGTGGACCATACCTTGACAAGTTTGTCATTGTTTTCATTGATGACATACTTATTTACTTAAAGAATGACCAAGAACACGGTGAACATTTGAGAAAGGTGTTAGAAGTATTGAGGAAGGAAGAATTGTACGCTAAGTTTTCAAAGTGTGCATTTTGGTTGGAAGAAGTTCAATTCCTCGGTCACATAGTGAACAAAGAAGGTATTAAGGTGGATCCGACAAAGATAGAAACTGTTGAAAAGTGGGAAACCCCGAAAACTCCGAAACACATACGCCAGTTTTTAGGACTAGCTGGTTACTACAGAAGGTTCATCCAAGACTTTTCCAGAATAGCAAAACCCTTGACTGCATTAACGCATAAAGGGAAGAAATTTGAATGGAATGATGAACAAGAGAAAGCGTTTCAGTTATTGAAGAAAAAGCTAACTACGGCACCTATATTGTCATTGCCTGAAGGGAATGATGATTTTGTGATTTATTGTGATGCATCAAAGCAAGGTCTTGGTTGTGTATTAATGCAATGAACGAAGGTGATTGCTTATGCGTCTAGACAATTGAAGATTCACGAACAAAATTATACGACGCATGATTTGGAATTAGGCGCGGTTATTTTTGCATTAAAGACTTGGAGGCACTACTTATATGGGGTCAAAAGTATTATATATACCGACCACAAAAGTCTTCAACACATATTTAATCAGAAACAACTGAATATGAGGCAGCGTAGGTGGATTGAATTATTGAATGATTACGACTTTGAGATTCGTTACCACCCGGGGAAGGCAAATGTGGTAGCCGATGCCTTGAGCAGGAAGGACAGAGAACCCATTCGAGTAAAATCTAATCTATGAATATAATGATTCATAATAACATTACTACTCAAATAAAGGAGGCGCAACAAGGAGTTTTAAAAGAGGGAAATTTAAAGGATGAAATACCCAAAGGATAGGAGAAGCATCTTAATATTCGAGAAGACGGAACCCGGTATAGGGCTGAAAGGATTTGGGTACCAAAATTTGGAGATATGAGAGAAATGGTACTTAGAGAAGCTCATAAAACCAGATACTCAATACATCCTGGAACGGGGAAGATGTACAAGGATCTCAAGAAACATTTTTGGTGGCCGGGTATGAAAGCCGATGTTGCTAAATACGTAGGAGAATGTTTGACGTGTTCTAAGGTCAAAGCTGAGCATCAGAAACCATCAGGTCTACTTCAACAACCCGAAATTCCGGAATGGAAATGGGAAAACATTACCATGGATTTCATCACTAAATTGCCAAGGACTGCAAGTGGTTTTGATACTATTTGGGTAATAGTTGATCGTCTCACCAAATCAGCACACTTCCTACCAATAAGAGAAGATGACAAGATGGAGAAGTTAGCACGACTGTATTTGAAGGAAGTCGTCTCCAGACATGGAATACCAATCTCTATTATCTCTGATAGGGATGGCAGATTTATTTCAAGATTCTGGCAGACATTACAGCAAGCATTAGGAACTCGTCTAGACATGAGTACTGCCTATCATCCACAAACTGATGGGCAGAGCGAAAGGACGATACAAACGCTTGAAGACATGCTACGAGCATGTGTTATTGATTTCGGAAACAGTTGGGATCGACATCTACCGTTAGCAGAATTTTCCTACAACAACAGCTACCATTCAAGCATTGAGATGGCGCCGTTTGAAGCACTTTATGGTAGAAAGTGCAGGTCTCCGATTTGTTGGAGTGAAGTGGGGGATAGACAGATTACGGGTCCGGAAATTATACAAGAAACTACCGAGAAGATCATCCAAATTCAACAACGGTTGAAAACCGCCCAAAGTCGACAAAAGAGCTACGCTGACATTAAAAGAAAAGATATAGAATTTGAAATTGGAGAGATGGTCATGCTTAAAGTTGCACCTTGGAAAGGCGTTGTTCGATTTGGTAAACGAGGGAAATTAAATCCAAGGTATATTGGACCATTCAAGATTATTGATCGTGTCGGACCAGTAGCTTACCGACTAGAGTTACCTCAACAACTCGCGGCTGTACATAACACTTTCCACGTCTCGAATTTAAAGAAATGTTTTGCTAAAGAAGATCTCACTATTCCGTTAGATGAAATCCAAATCAACGAAAAACTTCAATTCATCGAAGAACCCGTCGAAATAATGGATCGTGAGGTTAAAAGACTTAAGCAAAACAAGATACCAATTGTTAAGGTTCGATGGAATGCTCGTAGAGGACCCGAGTTCACCTGGGAGCGTGAAGATCAGATGAAGAAGAAATACCCGCATCTATTTCCAGAAGATTCGTCAACACCTTCAACAGCTTAAAATTTCGGGACGAAATTTATTTAACGAGTAGGTACTGTAGTGACCCGAACTTTTCCACGTTTATATATATTAATTGAGATTGATATTTACATGATTAAATGTTTCCAACATGTTAAGCAATCAAACTTGTTAAGACTTGATTAATTGAAATATGTTTCATATAGACAATTGACCACCCAAGTTGATCGGTGATTCACGAACGTTAAAACTTGTAAAAACTATATGATGACATATATATGGATATATATATATAGTTAACATGATACTATGATAAGAAAACATATCATAAAGTATATTAACAATGAACTACATATGTAAAAACAAGACTACTAACTTAATGATTTTTAAACGAGACATATATGTAACGATTATCGTTGTAAAGACATTTAATGTATATATATCATATTAAGAGATATTCATACATGATAATATCATGATAATATAATAATTTAAAATCTCATTTGATATTATAAACATTGGGTTAACAACATTTAACAAGATCGTTAACCTAAAGGTTTCAAAACAACACTTACATGTAACGACTAACGATGACTTAACGACTCAGTTAAAATGTATATACATGTAGTGTTTTAATATGTATTTATACACTTTTGAAAGACTTCAATACACTTATCAAAATACTTCTACTTAACAAAAATGCTTACAATTACATCCTCGTTCAGTTTCATCAACAATTCTACTCGTATGCACCCGTATTCGTACTCGTACAATACACAGCTTTTAGATGTATGTACTATTGGTATATACACTCCAATGATCAGCTCTTAGCAGCCCATGTGAGTCACCTAACACATGTGGGAACCATCATTTGGCAACTAGCATGAAATATCTCATAAAATTACAAATATATGAGTAATCATTCATGACTTATTTACATGAAAACAAAATTACATATCCTTAATATCTAATCCATACACCAACGACCAAAAACACCTACAAACACTTTCATTCTTCAATTTTCTTCATCTAATTGATCTCTCTCAAGTTCTATCTTCAAGTTCTAAGTGTTCTTCATAAATTCCAAAAGTTCTAGTTTCATAAAATCAAGAATACTTTCAAGTTTGCTAGCTCACTTCCAATCTTGTAAGGTGATCATCCAACCTCAAGAAATCTTTGTTTCTTACTGTAGGTTATCATTCTAATACAAGGTAATAATCATATTCAAACTTTGGTTCAATTTCTATAACTATAACAATCTTATTTCAAGTGATGACTGTAATGACCCGGACTTTTTCGATCAATTTATACTTATAAGATTAATATTTACATAAATTAAACCTTACCAACATGATAAGCAATCTAAATTGTTGAGATTTATGTTTTTGAAAAGAGTTTTACACAACGTTTGACCTTCCAATTTGACCGATGATATCACGAACTATATAACATACGATAATTATACGTTTATGTATATATATGTATTTATATATATTTAACATGATCTAAGGATGTTTAACATCTCATTGGGTACTAATAACAATGAGTTATAAGTATATTTTGAAACTACTAACTTAAGTTTTCAAAACGATAACTATACGTAACGTTCTTCGACATAAATACTTATAACCTATAATACTTATACATGCATCGTATAGATATGTATTTTATCACTTTTAAAGGGCTTACATACATAAAACAATATAAGTATATTTACAAAAGATAGTTATATTTGAATCCTCGTTCCGTTTTCTCAAAGATTTCTACACGTATATCTAGGGTATATGTACCCGTATCATACGCAGCTTCTAGATGTATTTACTATTGGTATATACCAATAAAAATCTGCTCCTTAGCAGTCTTAAATGATTAAGAAACATGTGGAACCAACCATTTGTCAAGTAGCATGAATTATTTAGCAAGAAAACAAAGTTAGGTATCTTTTTTTTCCTTTATAACCTAAAAACGTTTTTATGCATGCACACCATTTCTTCACCCCATTTTCTCATACTTACACTCCCATTTCTCTCTCAAAATACTCTTAACTTCATACTTGATCATCTCCAAGCATTTTCCCCATCATTTAGCTTCAAAAACATCACTTAATCACCATAAGAAAACCCTTACAAAAACACTTCAAGAATCCTTCCAAGAACACAAACTTACTTCCAATCTTTCATCCAATTCCATCACCCTTTTAGTTCTAGGTTCTTACTCCTCTTTTACAGCAACCTTGTCCAAGGAACTTGAGGTAGTAACTATGTTCATAACCTTATTCGATTCATATATATATATAGCTATCTTATTTTGTGGTATAAAATTTTAACAACAAGAACATAGTTTGAAAGTTTTCAAACTTGTTTGCAAACTAAATAGATCCTTCTAACTTAAATTTTAAAATACTTCAAGACCTGTAATATAACTTAATTACATGTTAATTTAACAAGGTATAACTTGGTTTTTCAAAGAACACCTTAAAAACTGTTTTTACGACGTCGGAGTGCAACCGGGGACTGTTTTGGGTTGGATAATTAAAAACCATCTTAAACTTTGAATTGGAAGTTTATCTTCTGGAAAAATGATTTTTAATATGAATATGATAACACATAAAAATTTCATGATTTAATTCAAAGTATAAGTATTTTTAGAAAAATAATCATTTAAGGTTGTTTACATAAAGGAAAATGTTTAACTTCATAAGTTTCACTAAAGTTTCACCTATGCCGTGTGATTTTGAATACAAACCAAGGTATTTTCAGTTCATAGTCTTAAAGAGGAACTCGATCCAAGGAGATGGCAAGTTGAATCAACGAAAACGGATTTGTAACGAAGAAACTATGACCGAAACAAAATTGGTTATCCAAGACTTGTTTAACTTCGGGATTAATTGGGAAAAATTAAATAAAATCACATCTTCTAAGATAACATGATATTTTATATATATGTACTTATAATTCAATTTTATATGGTTCAGGATCACCCATAAACAATACGAGAAGATTAATCATAAGATCCCATGTTTGTACGCAACACGTCATTTGACAACACCGGTACTTTATGTACGCAACATGTCATTTGACAACACCGGTACCGTGGGTCAAGATTAATCTCGACCAATACATATACGATGGGGTTTTATTTATTTCGTTGGGGGTTTTATTTATTTCATTGCGGGTATATTAAACATCTACAAATGAACCATTAAAATTGAATTACTAACAACGAAATGCTAACTACGGACTAAGGAATTATTCAAAGTATTAAAAGTATAACAAGTATATATATGAGACGTTTGTTTAAAAAGAAAATGTATTGATATATTATATATGGATAGGTTCGTGATATCAACCGGAAGACCAAGTCAAAAATATATATATCTTCAAGACGAACGTGAGTATATAGTCCCACTTTTAAACTCTAAATATTTCGGGATGAGAATACATGTATTTTATGTTTTACGTTATGGACACAAGTAACTGAAAAATATATTCTACGTTGAGTTGTACCACTGGCATACTTCCCTGTAGCTTGGTAACTAATATTTACAGCGGTATGGTAAACGCGAATCCTGTTGATAGATCTATCGGGCCTGACAACCCCAACCGGACTGGACGACCAGTATTCAACGGTTGCACAGTACTTCATTTTGTGACTACACTTGGTACGGTGTAGTAAGATTTCATATTAAAGGGAATATGCGACGTGATTAAATGTTAAGTATGGTTACCAAGTGCTCAACCACTTAGAATATTTTTATTAAACTGTTTATATACGAAATCTTGTGGTCTATATATATATATTGCTGCCGGCACTAAACCTATATCTCACCAACTTTATGTTGACCTTTTAAAACATGTCTATTCTCAGGAGATTACTAAAGCTTCCGCTGCATAATGTTGAATTTGAGCAGGATCTTGCGTACGCATATTTGTGTCAAAAATAAAACTGCATACCCGAGGATCTGTGTTGTAAAATATGCTAGAAACCGTGTTGTTATCATTATATGTAAAGTTTGTAAGTCGAAGATTATCGCTAAACGATAATCATTTTTATGTTGTCCAAAGCTTGTAACAAAAATAAGAATCATGGTTTGTAATGTATAATATATGCAGTTTTTCTTTTAAAAATGTCGCATATAGAGGTCAATACCTCGCAATGAAATCATACGTTATTTAACACGTTCTTATGGTTAAGGACGGGTTATGACATGTGGTATCAGACGGTGGTCTTAGCGAACCAGGTTTGCATTAGTGTGTCTAACCGATAAGTCGTTAGGATACATTAGTAAGTCTGGACTTTGACCGGGTCTGATTTAAAAACCATTGCTTATCATTGTTGGTTAAAATTTATATGTAAATATTATGTAGTACTAATGGGTTAGTTGTTGTATGATAGATGTCGGGCTCAAAACTTGTTATCACATTCAGCGACTCCGAACCAGAATCTTCAGATGGTGTTCCAGTCATTAACCTATCCGATGACGAAAATGATATCTTTGGGGAAGACTCACAAATTCCGGATGAACCAACTATAGAGAACCCGGAAAGTGAACCCGAGGAGGAAAGTGAACCCGAGGAGGAAAGTGAACCCGAGGAGGAAAGTGAACCCGAGGAAGAAATACAGGAAATTACAAAAGACGAGTTCGAACTAGGAAAGAAACGAAAGGCTAATGAATTAGAAAATTCAAATCCCGAGTTTAGTAAGGATGATGTGGCACCAACTCCACTAGACACTACCACCCCTATTCCCGCTATTCCTATTCGTTCTATCCCGACATCCCGTTCTTTAGTCCCACAGCCAAAATATAGGCAGACAGCCAGGATAAGCGTTAAGCGATTCTTTGAACCTAAACGTCCTAGAAAATAGACCAAACGATGCGCTGCCGTATTAAACCATGGGATCATATAATGTTTTGTATAATATTATTAGTGTGGTTTGTTTAATGTTCGATGTAAGATAAGCATATGTAAAATAGTGAAGTGTGAAATACAATAATTTTCCATGGTTAAGTATTATTTAGATGGTAGTAATTGATTCTGTACTAAGCTATTAAGTATGGACATTAACGGGTAGGTACTACCCTAGATATAATTATAAAACGCTAATAAGAAGGAAAGGCTTTTATAATAATACCTGGTTCATATTATTAATAAGCTATAATGTACTGTAAATATACACTACATCTATAATATTCCATGTGAATAATTATTTTCTTTTCATTCTTATAGAAGAATATGGCGCGATTGAACCGAATGACGGAACAAGAAATCCAGGAACTCATCAATCAACGAGTGAACGACAGAATGTTATGGGTCGAGGCTGCAAGAGGTGCTGCAGTTAACCCAAATCCTCGTGTGGGGTGCACTTACAAAACTTTTCAAGCTTGCAAGCCCTCATCATTCAGTGGAACAGAAGGACCGATCAGTTTAACCCGGTGGATAGAAAAGATGGAGACTGTGTTTAAAATCAGTGGTTGTGTTGAAAAGGACATGACCAAGTATGCATCGTGCACTTTACAAGATAGTGCACTCACGTGGTGGAAAAATTATGTGAAGGCTGTAGGAGGAGATGTAGCTTATGATACTCCGTGGGAAGAATTCAAAACAATGTTAATCAACGAATATTGTCCAAGGAACGAGGTTAGGAAGTTGGAAGATGAGTTACGAAGTCTGAAGGTTATTGGTACTGAAATCACCAACTACAATCAGCGATTCATGGAATTAGTTTTGCTATGTCCTGAATTGGTTCCAACCGAAGAACGGAAGATTGAAATGTACAAAGATGGTTTGCCCAAAAAGGTCAAGGCAAATGTTACAGCATCGAAACCTAAGACAATTCATGAAGCTATAACCATGGCAAACGAGCTAATGGATCAGGTCATCATGGATAAGAAAGTATCCAATACTGATGTGAAGGTATCAGGTAACAAAAGAAAGTGGAATGGAAATTATGATCGAGGTAACCAACAACAATCTTTTAAGAAACAAGAAAACACGCAAGGTGCGGGTAGTGGTTTAAGCTTTGGTTATAAAGGACAAAATCCTTTATGCAACCGATGCCACAAACATCACTCTGGTTACTGTAATGTGGTATGCAACAAATGTAATCGAAAGGGTCATCTTGCTGAAGATTGTAGGGCTCTCGTTACAAATACAAATGGTACCAAGACTCCTGCCACCAATGCAAATAGAACTGCTTTGGCTACCATTACTTGTTTTGGGTGTGGAAAACAAGGTCACTATAAGATCCAGTGCCCGAATCCAGAGAAGAATATCGGACCTGCACGTGGGAGAGCATTTGTTATTAATGCTAGAGAGGCATGTGAAGACCCGGAGCTTGTTACGGGTACGTTTACCATTAATAACTTATCTGCATCTATTATATTTGATACTGGTGCTGATAGAAGTTACGTGTGTAGAGACTTTCACGCTAAATTGAATTGTTCATCATTACCTCTAGATGCTAAGTACATGATTGAGTTAGCTAATGGTAAACTAATTAAAGCCGATAAAATTTGCCGTGATTGTAAAATAAATTTAGCCGGAGAAACATTTAAGATTGATTTGATACCCGTAGAATTAGGAAGTTTTGATGTAATAATCGGCATGGACTGGATGTCCAAAATAGGAGCTGAAGTTGTGTGCGCCAAGAAGGCAATTCGCATTCCTCGTAAGAATAAAACGCCAGTAATGATTTATGGAGAGAAGGGTAACTCAAAGCTAAAACTCATTAGTTATTTGAAAGCTCGAAAGTGCTTGAAGAAAGGGTTCTATGCTATCTTAGCACATGTTAATAAAGTCTAAAAGAAAGAAAAAGAGAAGTGCATCAATGACGTGCCTGTGGCAAGAGATTTTCCTGAAGTATTTCCGGAAGAGTTGCCAGGATTACCTCCATTTAGATCTGTAGAATTTCAAATAGATCTTGTACCAGGAGCTGCACCGGTTGCCCGTGCTCCATATAGACTTGCACCGTCCGAGTTAAAAGAACTTCAGAGTCAGTTAAAAGAATTACTGGATCGTGGATTCATACGACCAAGTACTTCACCGTGGGGAGCTCCAATTTTATTCGTCAAGAAGAAAGACGGATCTTTCCGAATGTGTATAGATTATCGTGAATTAAATAAGTTAACTATCAAGAATCGGTATCCACTACCGAGAATTGACGACTTATTTGATCAACTCCAAGGATCATGTGTGTACTCGAAAATTGACCTAAGATCGGGCTATCATCAATTACGTGTCAAAGAAGAAGATATACCGAAAACTGCTTTTCGGACACGCTACGGTCATTACGAATTTTTGGTTATGCCGTTTGGATTGACGAATGCGCCAGCTGTATTCATGGACCTCATGAATCGAGTTTGTAGTCCATATTTAGATAAGTTTGTTATCGTTTTCATTGATGATATTCTTATCTATTCCAAGAGTGAGCAAGAGCATGAGCAGCATGTAAGGTTGATATTAGAGTTGTTAAGAAAAGAACAGCTATATGCTAAATTTTCTAAATGTGCTTTCTGGTTGAAAGAAGTGCAATTTCTTGGCCACGTTGTTAGTAGCAAAGGAATTCAGGTTGATCCAGCAAAAATTGAAGCCATTGAAAAATGGGGGACTCCTAAGACACCAACGCAGATACGCCAATTTTTGGGTTTAGCCGGTTATTATAGAAGGTTTATTCAAGATTTTTCCCGAATAGCTAAGCCGTTGACAGCATTAACGCAAAAAGGGAAGAAATACGAATGGACCTCGGAGCAGGAGAACGCATTTCAATTACTGAAGAAGAAGTTAACTACGGCGCCTATTTTATCGTTACCTGAAGGGAACGATGATTTTGAAATATATTGTGACGCTTCGCGACAAGGTTTTGGTTGTGTTCTTATGCAACGAAAGAAAGTTATTGCATACGCATCTCGACAATTGAAGATTCACGAGCGGAATTATACGACGCATGATCTAGAACTGGGAGCAGTCGTGTTTGCGTTAAAGATATGGAGACACTACTTATATGGGGTTAGATGCACTGTGTTTACTGATCATAAAAGTCTTCAACATATTTTCGATCTGAAACAGCTGAACATGAGGCAACGTAGGTGGGTCGAGCTGATAAATGACTACGATTGTGAGATTCGCTATCATCCCGGGAAAGCGAATGTAGTGGCTGACGCATTAAGCAGAAAGGAACGAGAACCAATTCGAGTACGAGCGATGAACATAAAAATTCGCATGAATCTCAACTCACAAATCAAAGAAGTTCAACGAGAAGCACTTACTAAAGAAAATATAGGAAATGAAATAATGAAGAAGTATGAGAAGCAACTCGTTATGCGGGAAGATGGAATTCGATATTTTGCAAATCGTATTTGGGTACCGAAGTTGGGTGGATTAAGGAAGTTGATATTGAACGAGGCACATAAGACAAGATATTCGATACATCCTGGAGTTGGAAAGATGTACCAAGATCTTAAGACGCATTATTGGTGGCCTAATTTGAAGACAGACGTTGCAACATATGTTGGGGAATGTTTAACTTGTTCCAAAGTCAAAGCAGAACACCAGAAGCCGTCAGGGTTACTTCAACAACCAGAAATTCCAGAATGGAAATGGGACGGTATTACCATGGATTTCATCACGAAGTTACCAAAGACTGCCTGGGGATACGACACCATTTGGGTAATTGTTGATCGTCTTACCAAATCTGCACATTTTTTACCTATAAAGGAAACAGATAGAATGGAGAAATTATTACGATTATATATAAAGGAAATAGTTTCAAGGCATGGAATACCTATTCCCATTATATCTGATCGTGATAGTAGATTTACCTCAAAGTTCTGGCAATCACTACAGGAGGCACTAGGAACTCGTTTGGATATGAGTACCGCATATCATCCGCAAACGGACGGGCAGAGTGAAAGAACAATTCAAACTCTTGAAGACATGCTCAGGGCATGTGTGATCGATTTTGGAAACGGATGGGATAAGTATCTACCATTAGCAGAATTCTCGTATAATAATAGTTATCATGCGAGCATTAAAGCTGCACCATTCGAAGCATTGTACGGAAGGAAGTGTAGATCTCCTATCTGTTGGAATGAAGTAGGAGATCGACAATTAACTGGTCCCGAGATCATACATGAAACTACTGAAAAGATAGTACAAATCAAAGAGAGATTGAAAACAGCCCGTAGTCGCCAAAAGAGCTACGCCGATGTCCGAAGGAAACCATTAGAGTTTCAGATCGGTGACATGGTTATGCTAAAGGTGTCACCTTGGAAAGGTGTAATACGTTTCGGTAAAAGAGGTAAACTGAACCCAAGATATGTAGGCCCGTTCAAGATCATCGAACGCATTGGACCGGTAGCTTATCGACTCGAGTTACCGCAACAACTCGCCGGAGTAAATAATACATTTCACGTCTCGAACCTTAAGAAGTGTCTTGCAAAGGAAGACCTCACCATTCCTCTTGAAGAAATTCAAGTTGACGAGAAACTACAATTCATAGAAAAACCAATCGAGATCATGGATCGTGAAGTTAAACGGCTCAAGCAGAGCAACATACCGATCGTTAAAGTTCGTTGGAATGCACGAAGTGGTCCCGAGTTTACTTGGGAGCGAGAGGATCAAATGAAACAAAAATACCTGCATTTGTTTCCCGATGACGCAAAATAGGTACGATTTTAAAATTTCGGGACGAAATTTATTTAACGGGTAGGTACTGTAATGACCCGGACTTTTTCGATCAATTTATACTTATAAGATTAATATTTACATAAATTAAACCTTACCAACATGATAAGCAATCTAAATTGTTGAGATTTATGTTTTTGAAAAGAGTTTTACACAACGTTTGACCGTCCAATTTGACCGATGATATCACGAACTATATAACATACGATAATTATACGTTTATGTATATATATGTATTTATATATATTTAACACGATCTAAGGATGTTTAACATCTCATTGGGTACTAATAACAATGAGTTATAAGTATATTTTGAAACTACTAACTTAAGTTTTCAAAACGATAACTATACGTAACGTTCTTCGACATAAATACTTATAACCTATAATACTTATACATGCATCGTATAGATATGTATTTTATCACTTTTAAAGGGCTTACATACATAAAACAATATAAGTATATTTACAAAAGATAGTTATATTTGAATCCTCGTTCCGTTTTCTCAAAGATTTCTACACGTATATCTAGGGTATATGTACCCGTATCATACGCAGCTTCTAGATGTATTTACTATTGGTATATACCAATAAAAATCTGCTCCTTAGCAGTCTTAAATGATTAAGAAACATGTGGAACCAACCATTTGTAGCATGAATTATTTAGCAAGAAAACAAAGTTAGGTATCTTTTTTTTCCTTTATAACCTAAAAACGTTTTTATGCATGCACACCATTTCTTCACCCCATTTTCTCATACTTACACTCCCATTTCTCTCTCAAAATACTCTTAACTTCATACTTGATCATCTCCAAGCATTTTCCCCATCATTTAGCTTCAAAAACATCACTTAATCACCATAAGAAAACCCTTACAAAAACACTTCAAGAATCCTTCCAAGAACACAAACTTACTTCCAATCTTTCATCCAATTCCATCACCCTTTTAGTTCTAGGTTCTTACTCCTCTTTTACAGCAACCTTGTCCAAGGAACTTGAGGTAGTAACTATGTTCATAACCTTATTCGATTCATATATATATAGCTATATTATTTTGTGGTATAAAATTTTAACAACAAGAACATAGTTTGAAAGTTTTCAAACTTGTTTGCAAACTAAATAGATCCTTCTAACTTAAATTTTAAAATACTTCAAGACCTGTAATATAACTTAATTACATGCTAATTTAACAAGGTATAACTTGGTTTTTCAAAGAACACCTTAAAAACTGTTTTTACGATGTCGGAGTGCAACCGGGGACTGTTTTGGGTTGGATAATTAAAAACCATCTTAAACTTTGAATTGGAAGTTTATCTTCTGGAAAAATGATTTTTAATATGAATATGATAACACATAAAAATTTCATGATTTAATTCAAAGTATAAGTATTTTTAGAAAAATAATCATTTAAGGTTGTTTACATAAAGGAAAATGTTTAACTTCATAAGTTTCACTAAAGTTTCACCTATGCCGTGTGATTTTGAATACAAACCAAGGAATTTTCAGTTCATAGTCTTAAAGAGGAACTCGATCCAAGGAGATGGCAAGTTGAATCAACGAAAACGGATTTGTAACGAAGAAACTATGACCGAAACAAAATTGGTTATCCAAGACTTGTTTAACTTCGGGATTAATTGGGAAAAATTAAATAAAATCACATCTTCTAAGATAACATGATATTTTATATATATGTACTTATAATTCAATTTTATATGGTTCAGAATCACCCATAAACAATACGAGAAGATTAATCATAAGATCCCATGTTTGTACGCAACACGTCATTTGACAACACCGGTACTTTATGTACGCAACACGTCATTTGACAACACCGGTACCGTGGGTCAAGATTAATCTCGACCAATACATATACGATGGGGTTTTATTTATTTCGTTGGGGGTTTTATTTATTTCATTGCGGGTATATTAAACATCTACAAATGAACCATTAAAATTGAATTACTAACAACGAAATGCTAACTACGGACTAAGGAATTATTCAAAGTATTAAAAGTATAACAAGTATATATATGAGACGTTTGTTTAAAAAGAAAAGGTATTGATATATTATATATGGATAGGTTCGTGATATCAACCGGAAGACCAAGTCAAAAATATATATATCTTCAAGACGAACGTGAGTATATAGTCCCACTTTTAAACTCTAAATATTTCGGGATGAGAATACATGTATTTTATGTTTTACGTTATGGACACAAGTAACTGAAAAATATATTCTACGTTGAGTTGTACCACTGGCATACTTCCCTGTAGCTTGGTAACTAATATTTACAGCGGTATGGTAAACGCGAATCCTGTTGATAGATCTATCGGGCCTGACAACCCCAACCGGACTGGACGACCAGTATTCAACGGTTGCACAGTACTTCGTTTTGTGACTACACTTGGTACGGTGTAGTAAGATTTCATATTAAAGGGAATATGCGACGTGATTAAATGTTAAGTATGGTTACCAAGTGCTCAACCACTTAGAATATTTTTATTAAACTGTTTATATACGAAATCTTGTGGTCTATATATATATATATTGCTGTCGGCACTAAACCTATATCTCACCAACTTTATGTTGACCTTTTAAAACATGTCTATTCTCAGGAGATTACTAAAGCTTCCGCTGCATAATGTTGAATTTGAGCAGGATCTTGCGTACACATATTTGTGTCAAAAATAAAACTGCATACCCGAGGATCTGTGTTGTAAAATATGCTAGAAACCGTGTTGTTATCATTATATGTAAAGTTTGTAAGTCGAAGATTATCGCTAAACGATAATCATTTTTATGTTGTCCAAAGCTTGTAACAAAAATAAGAATCATGGTTTGTAATGTATAATATATGCAGTTTTTCTTTTAAAAATGTCGCATATAGAGGTCAATACCTCGCAATGAAATCATACGTTATTTAACACGTTCTTATGGTTAAGGACGGGTTATGACATGTGGTATCAGACGGTGGTCTTAGCGAACCAGGTTTGCATTAGTGTGTCTAACCGATAAGTCGTTAGGATACATTAGTAAGTCTGGACTTTGACCGGGTCTGATTTAAAAACCATTGCTTATCATTGTTGGTTAAAATTTATATGTAAATATTATGTAGTACTAATGGGTTAGTTGTTGTATGATAGATGTCGGGCTCAAAACTTGTTATCACATTCAGCGACTCCGAACCAGAATCTTCAGATGGTGTTCCAGTCATTAACCTATCCGATGACGAAAATGATATCTTTGGGGAAGACTCACAAATTCCGGATGAACCAACTATAGAGAACCCGGAAAGTGAACCCGAGGAGGAAAGTGAACCCGAGGAGGAAAGTGAACCCGAGGAGGAAAGTGAACCCGAGGAAGAAATACAGGAAATTACAAAAGACGAGTTCGAACTAGGAAAGAAACGAAAGGCTAATGAATTAGAAAATTCAAATCCCGAGTTTAGTAAGGATGATGTGGCACCAACTCCACTAGACACTACCACCCCTATTCCCGCTATTCCTATTCGTTCTATCCCGACATCCCGTTCTTTAGTCCCACAGCCAAAATATAGGCAGACAGCCAGGATAAGCGTTAAGCGATTCTTTGAACCTAAACGTCCTAGAAAATAGACCAAACGATGCGCTGCCGTATTAAACCATGGGATCATATAATGTTTTGTATAATATTATTAGTGTGGTTTGTTTAATGTTCGATGTAAGATAAGCATATGTAAAATAGTGAAGTGTGAAATGCAATAATTTTCCATGGTTAAGTATTATTTAGATGGTAGTAATTGATTCTGTACTAAGCTATTAAGTATGGACATTAACGGGTAGGTACTACCCTAGATATAATTATAAAACGCTAATAAGAAGGAAAGGCTTTTATAATAATACCTGGTTCATATTATTAATAAGCTATAATGTACTGTAAATATACACTACATCTATAATATTCCATGTGAATAATTATTTTCTTTTCATTCTTATAGAAGAATATGGCGCGATTGAACCGAATGACGGAACAAGAAATCCAGGAACTCATCAATCAACGAGTGAACGACAGAATGTTATGGGTCGAGGCTGCAAGAGGTGCTGCAGTTAACCCAAATCCTCGTGTGGGGTGCACTTACAAAACTTTTCAAGCTTGCAAGCCCTCATCATTCAGTGGAACAGAAGGACCGATCAGTTTAACCCGGTGGATAGAAAAG
Source organism: Rutidosis leptorrhynchoides (assembly GCF_046630445.1). Classification (NCBI taxonomy): domain Eukaryota; kingdom Viridiplantae; phylum Streptophyta; class Magnoliopsida; order Asterales; family Asteraceae; genus Rutidosis; species Rutidosis leptorrhynchoides. The sequence continues at coordinate 212,044,210 of NC_092340.1, forward strand.
ATGGAGACTGTGTTTAAAATCAGTGGTTGTGTTGAAAAGGACATGACCAAGTATGCATCGTGCACTTTACAAGATAGTGCACTCACGTGGTGGAAAAATTATGTGAAGGCTGTAGGAGGAGATGTAGCTTATGATACTCCGTGGGAAGAATTCAAAACAATGTTAATCAACGAATATTGTCCAAGGAACGAGGTTAGGAAGTTGGAAGATGAGTTACGAAGTCTGAAGGTTATTGGTACTGAAATCACCAACTACAATCAGCGATTCATGGAATTAGTTTTGCTATGTCCTGAATTGGTTCCAACCGAAGAACGGAAGATTGAAATGTACAAAGATGGTTTGCCCAAAAAGGTCAAGGCAAATGTTACAGCATCGAAACCTAAGACAATTCATGAAGCTATAACCATGGCAAACGAGCTAATGGATCAGGTCATCATGGATAAGAAAGTATCCAATACTGATGTGAAGGTATCAGGTAACAAAAGAAAGTGGAATGGAAATTATGATCGAGGTAACCAACAACAATCTTTTAAGAAACAAGAAAACACGCAAGGTGCGGGTAGTGGTTTAAGCTTTGGTTATAAAGGACAAAATCCTTTATGCAACCGATGCCACAAACATCACTCTGGTTACTGTAATGTGGTATGCAACAAATGTAATCGAAAGGGTCATCTTGCTGAAGATTGTAGGGCTCTCGTTACAAATACAAATGGTACCAAGACTCCTGCCACCAATGCAAATAGAACTGCTTTGGCTACCATTACTTGTTTTGGGTGTGGAAAACAAGGTCACTATAAGAGCCAGTGCCCGAATCCAGAGAAGAATATCGGACCTGCACGTGGGAGAGCATTTGTTATTAATGCTAGAGAGGCATGTGAAGACCCGGAGCTTGTTACGGGTACGTTTACCATTAATAACTTATCTGCATCTATTATATTTAATACTGGTGCTGATAGAAGTTACGTGTGTAGAGACTTTCACGCTAAATTGAATTGTTCATCATTACCTCTAGATGCTAAGTACATGATTGAGTTAGCTAATGGTAAACTAATTAAAGCCGATAAAATTTGCCGTGATTGTAAAATAAATTTAGCCGGAGAAACATTTAAGATTGATTTGATACCCGTAGAATTAGGAAGTTTTGATGTAATAATCGGCATGGACTGGATGTCCAAAATAGGAGCTGAAGTTGTGTGCGCCAAGAAGGCAATTCGCATTCCTCGTAAGAATAAAACGCCAGTAATGATTTATGGAGAGAAGGGTAACTCAAAGCTAAAACTCATTAGTTATTTGAAAGCTCAAAAGTGCTTGAAGAAAGGGTTCTATGCTATCTTAGCACATGTTAATAAAGTCGAAAAGAAAGAAAAAGAGAAGTGCATCAATGACGTGCCTGTGGCAAGAGATTTTCCTGAAGTATTTCCGGAAGAGTTGCCAGGATTACCTCCATTTAGATCTGTAGAATTTCAAATAGATCTTGTACCAGGAGCTGCACCGGTTGCCCGTGCTCCATATAGACTTGCACCGTCCGAGTTAAAAGAACTTCAGAGTCAGTTAAAAGAATTACTGGATCGTGGATTCATACGACCAAGTACTGAAATGTCCCGTTCTTATTGATTAAAAACGTTCCATATTAATTGATTTCGTTGCGAGGTTTTGACCTCTATATGAGATGTTTTTCAAAGACTGCATTCATTTTTAAAACAAACCATAACCTTTATTTCATAAATAAAGGTTTAAAAAGCTTTACGTAGATTATCAAATAATGATAATCTAAAATATCCTGTTTACACACGACCATTACATAATGGTTTACAATACAAATATGTTACATCGAAATCAGTTTCTTGAATGCAGTTTTTACACAATATCATACAAACATGGACTCCAAATCTTGTCCTTATTTTAGTATGCAACAGCGGAAGCTCTTAATATTCACCTGAGAATAAACATGCTTTAAACGTCAACAAAAATGTTGGTGAGTTATAGGTTTAACCTATATATATCAAATCGTAACAATAGACCACAAGATTTCATATTTCAATACACATCCCATACATAGAGATAAAAATCATTCATATGGTGAACACCTGGTAACCGACAATAACAAGATGCATATATAAGAATATCCCCATCATTCCGGGACACCCTTCGGATATGATATAAATTTCGAAGTACTAAAGCATCCGGTACTTTGGATGGGGTTTGTTAGGCCCAATAGATCTATCTTTAGGATTCGCGTCAATTAGGGTGTCTGTTCCCTAATTCTTAGATTACCAGACTTAATAAAAAGGGGCATATTCGATTTTGATAATTCAACCATAGAATGTAGTTTCACGTACTTGTGTCTATTTTGTAAATCATTTATAAAACCTGCATGTATTCTCATCCCAAAAATATTAGATTTTAAAAGTGGGACTATAACTCACTTTCACAGATTTTTACTTCGTCGGGAAGTAAGACTTGGCCACTGGTTGATTCACGAACCTATAACAATATATACATATATATCAAAGTATGTTCAAAATATATTTACAACACTTTTAATATATTTTGATGTTTTAAGTTTATTAAGTCAGCTGTCCTCGTTAGTAACCTACAACTAGTTGTCCACAGTTAGATGTACAGAAATAAATCGATAAATATTATCTTGAATCAATCCACGACCCAGTGTATACGTATCTCAGTATTGATCACAACTCAAACTATATATATTTTGGAATCAACCTCAACCCTGTATAGCTAACTCCAACATTCACATATAGAGTGTCTATGGTTGTTCCGAAATATATATAGATGTGTCGACATGATAGGTCGAAACATTGTATACGTGTCTATGGTATCTCAAGATTACATAATATATAATACAAGTTGATTAAGTTATGGTTGGAATAGATTTGTTACCAATTTTCACGTAGCTAAAATGAGAAAAATTATCCAATCTTGTTTTACCCATAACTTCTTCATTTTAAATCCGTTTTGAGTGAATCAAATTGCTATGGTTTCATATTGAACTCTATTTTATGAATCTAAACAAAAAAAGTATAGGTTTCTAGTCGGAAAAATAAGTTACAAGTCGTTTTTGTAAAGGTAGTCATTTCAGTCGAAAGAACGACGTCTAGATGACCATTTTAGAAAACATACTTCCACTTTGAGTTTAACCATAATTTTTGGATATAGTTTCATGTTCATAATAAAAATCATTTTCTCAGAATAACAACTTTTAAATCAAAGTTTATCATAGTTTTTAATTAACTAACCCAAAACAGCCCGCGGTGTTACTACGACGGCGTAAATCCGGTTTTATGGTGTTTTTCGTGTTTCCAGGTTTTAAATCATTAAGTTAGCATATCATATAGATATAGAACATGTGTTTAGTTGATTTTAAAAGTCAAGTTAGAAGGATTAACTTTTGTTTGCGAACAAGTTTAGAATTAACTAAACTATGTTCTAGTGATTACAAGTTTAAACCTTCGAATAAGATAGCTTTATATGTATGAATCGAATGATGTTATGAACATCATTACTACCTTAAGTTCCTTGGATGAACCTACTGGAAAAGAGAAAAATGGATCTAGCTTCAATGGATCCTTGGATGGCTCAAAGTTCTTGAAGCAAAATCATGACACGAAAACAAGTTCAAGTAAGATCATCACTTGAAATAAGATTGTTATAGTTATAGAAATTGAACCAAAGTTTGAATATGATTATTACCTTGTATTAGAATGATAACCTACTGTAAGAAATAAAGATTTCTTGAGGTTGGATGATCACCTTACAAGATTGGAAGTGAGCTAGCAAACTTGAAAGTATTCTTGATTTTATGAAACTAGAACTTTTGGAATTTATGAAGAACACTTAGAACTTGAAGATAGAACTTGAGAGAGTTCAATTAGATGAAGAAAATTGAAGAATGAAAGTGTTTGTAGGTGTTTTTGGTCGTTGGTGTATGGATTAGATATAAAGGATATGTAATTTTGTTTTCATGTAAATAAGTCATGAATGATTACTCATATTTTTGTAATCTTATGAGATATTTCATGCTAGTTGCCAAATGATGGTTCCCACATGTGTTAGGTGACTCACATGGGCTGCTAAGAGCTGATCATTGGAGTGTATATACCAATAGTACATACATCTAAAAGCTGTGTATTGTACGAGTACGAATACGGGTGCATACGAGTAGAATTGTTGATGAAACTGAACGAGAATGTAATTGTAAGCATTTTTGTTAAGTAGAAGTATTTTGATAAGTGTATTGAAGTCTTTCAAAAGTGTATAAATACATATTAAAACACTACATGTATATACATTTTAACTGAGTCGTTAAGTCATCGTTAGTCGTTACATGTAAGTGTTGTTTTGAAACCTTTAGGTTAACGATCTTGTTAAATGTTGTTAACCCAATGTTTATAATAACAAAAGAGATTTTAAATTATTATATTATCATGATATTATGATGTACGAATATCTCTTAATATGATATATATACATTAAATGTCGTTACAACGATAAACGTTACATATATGTCTCGTTTCAAAATCATTAAGTTAGTAGTCTTGTTTTTACATATGTAGTTCATTGTTAATATAATTAATGATATGTTTACTTATCATAATATCATGTTAACTATATATATAACCATATATATGTCATCATATAGTTTTTTTACAAGTTTTAACGTTCGTGAATCACCGGTCAACTTGGGTGGTCAATTGTCTATATGAAACCTATTTCAATTAATCAAGTCTTAACAAGTTTGATTGCTTAACATGTTGGAAACATTTAATCATGTAAACATCAATCTCAATTAATATATAAACATGGAAAAGTTCGGGTCACTACAGTACCTACCCGTTAAATAAATTTCGTCCCGAAATTTTAAGCTGTTGAAGGTGTTGACGAATCTTCTGGAAATAGATGCGGGTATTTCTTCTTCATCTGATCTTCACGCTCCCAGGTGAACTCGGGTCCTCTACGAGCATTCCATCGAACCTTAACAATTGGTATCTTGTTTTGCTTAAGTCTTTTAACCTCACGATCCATTATTTCGACGGGTTCTTCGATGAATTGAAGTTTTTCGTTGATTTGGATTTCATCTAACGGAATAGTGAGATCTTCTTTAGCAAAACATTTCTTTAAATTCGAGACGTGGAAAGTGTTATGTACAGCCGCGAGTTGTTGAGGTAACTCTAGTCGGTAAGCTACTGGTCCGACACGATCAATAATCTTGAATGGTCCAATATACCTTGGATTTAATTTCCCTCGTTTACCAAATCGAACAACGCCTTTCCAAGGTGAAACTTTAAGCATGACCATCTCTCCAATTTCAAATTCTATATCTTTTCTTTTAATGTCAGCGTAGCTCTTTTGTCGACTTTGGGCGGTTTTCAACCGTTGTTGAATTTGGATGATCTTCTCGGTAGTTTCTTGTATAATCTCCGGACCCGTAATCTGTCTATCCCCCACCTCACTCCAACAAATCGGAGACCTGCACTTTCTACCATAAAGTGCTTCAAACGGCGCCATCTCAATGCTTGAATGGTAGCTGTTGTTGTAGGAAAATTCTGCTAACGGTAGATGTCGATCCCAACTGTTTCCGAAATCAATAACACATGCTCGTAGCATGTCTTCAAGCGTTTGTATCGTCCTTTCGCTCTGCCCATCAGTTTGTGGATGATAGGCAGTACTCATGTCTAGACGAGTTCCTAATGCTTGCTGTAATGTCTGCCAGAATCTTGAAATAAATCTGCCATCCCTATCAGAGATAATAGAGATTGGTATTCCATGTCTGGAGACGACTTCCTTCAAATACAGTCGTGCTAACTTCTCCATCTTGTCATCTTCTCTTATTGGTAGGAAGTGTGCTGATTTGGTGAGACGATCAACTATTACCCAAATAGTATCAAAACCACTTGCAGTCCTTGGCAATTTAGTGATGAAATCCATGGTAATGTTTTCCCATTTCCATTCCGGGATTTCGGGTTGTTGAAGTAGACCTGATGGTTTCTGATGCTCAGCTTTGACCTTAGAACACGTCAAACATTCTCCTACGTATTTAGCAACATCGGCTTTCATACCCGGCCACCAAAAATGTTTCTTGAGATCCTTGTACATCTTCCCCGTTCCAGGATGTATTGAGTATCTGGTTTTATGAGCTTCTCTAAGTACCATTTCTCTCATATCTCCAAATTTTGGTACCCAAATCCTTTCAGCCCTATACCGGGTTCCGTCTTCCCGAATATTAAGATGTTTCTCCGATCCTTTGGGTATTTCATCCTTTAAATTTCCCTCTTTTAAAACTCCTTGTTGCGCCTCCTTTATTTGAGTAGTAATGTTATTATGAATCATTATATTCATAGATTTTACTCGAATGGGTTCTCTATCCTTCCTGCTCAAGGCATCGGCTACCACATTTGCCTTCCCCGGGTGGTAACGAATCTCAAAATCGTAATCATTCAATAATTCAATCCACCTACGCTGCCTCATATTCAGTTGTTTCTGATTAAATATGTGTTGAAGACTTTTGTGGTCGGTATATATAATACTTTTGACCCCATATAAGTAGTGCCTCCAAGTCTTTAATGCAAAAACAACCGCGCCTAATTCCAAATCATGCGTCGTATAATTTTGTTCGTGAATCTTCAATTGTCTAGACGCATAAGCAATCACCTTCGTTCGTTGCATTAATACACAACCGAGACCTTGCTTTGATGCGTCACAATAAATCACAAAATCATCATTCCCTTCAGGCAATGACAATATAGGTGCCGTAGTTAGCTTTTTCTTCAATAACTGAAACGCTTTCTCTTGTTCATCATTCCATTCAAATTTCTTCCCTTTATGCGTTAATGCAGTCAAGGGTTTTGCTATTCTGGAAAAGTCTTGGATGAACCTTCTGTAGTAACCAGCTAGTCCTAAAAACTGGCGTATGTGTTTCGGAGTTTTCGGGGTTTCCCACTTTTCAACAGTTTCTATCTTTGCCGGATCCACCTTAATACCTTCTTTGTTCACTATGTGACCGAGGAATTGAACTTCTTCCAACCAAAATGCACACTTTGAAAACTTAGCGTACAATTCTTCCTTCCTCAATACTTCTAACACTTTTCTCAAATGTTCACCGTGTTCTTGGTTATTCTTTGAGTAAATAAGTATGTCATCAATGAAAACAATGACAAACTTGTCAAGGTATGGTCCACACACTCGGTTCATAAGGTCCATGAACACAGCTGGTGCATTAGTTAAACCAAACGGCATGACCATAAACTCGTAATGACCGTAACGTGTTCTGAAAGCAGTCTTTGGAATATCATCTTCTTTCACCCGCATTTGATGATACCCGGAACGTAAGTCAATCTTTGAATAAACAGACGAGCCTTGTAGTTGATCAAATAAGTCGTCGATTCTCGGTAGTGGGTAGCGGTTCTTGATGGTAAGTTTGTTCAACTCTCGGTAGTCGATACACAACCTGAATGTACCATCTTTCTTCTTGACAAACAAAACAGGAGCTCCCCACGGTGATGTGCTTGGTCGAATGAAACCACGCTCTAAAAGTTCTTGTAATTGGCTTTGCAGTTCTTTCATCTCGCTGGGTGCGAGTCTGTAAGGAGCACGAGCTATTGGTGCAGCTCCTGGTACAAGATCTATTTGAAATTCAACGGATCGATGTGGGGGTAATCCCGGTAATTCTTTCGGAAATACATCGGGAAATTCTTTTGCAATGGGAACATCATTGATGCTCTTTTCTTCAGTTTGTACTTTCTCGACGTGTGCTAGAACAGCATAGCAACCTTTTCTTATTAGTTTTTGTGCCTTCAAATTACTAATAAGATGTAGCTTCGTGTTGCCCTTTTCTCCGTACACCATTAAGGGTTTTCCTTTTTCTCGTATAATGCGAATTGCATTTTTGTAACAAACGATCTCCGCTTTCACTTCTTTCAACCAGTCCATACCGATTATCACATCAAAACTCCCTAACTCTACTGGTATCAAATCAATCTTAAATGTTTCGCTAACCAGTTTAATTTCTCGATTCCGACATATATTATCTGCTGAAATTAATTTACCATTTGCTAATTCGAGTAAAAATTTACTATCCAAAGGCGTCAATGGACAACTTAATTTAGCACAAAAATCTCTACTCATATAGCTTCTATCCGCACCCGAATCAAATAAAACGTAAGCAGATTTATTGTCAATAAGAAACGTACCCGTAACAAGCTCCGGGTCTTCCTGTGCCTCTGCCGCATTAATATTGAAAACTCTTCCGCGGCCTTGTCCATTCGTGTTCTCCTGGTTCGGGCAATTTCTAATAATGTGGCCTGATTTTCCACATTTATAACAAACTACATTGGCATAACTTGCTCCGACACTACTTGCTCCGCCATTACTCGTTCCGACACCATTTGTTCCTTTCGTTCTATTAACCCCTGGTCCGTAGACCTCACACTTCGCCGCGCTATGACCATTTCTTTTACACTTGTTGCAAAATTTGGTGCAGAACCCCGAGTGATTCTTTTCACACCTTTGGCATAGTTGCTTCTGATTGTTGTTGTTGTTGCGGTTATTATTGTTGTTGGGATGATTGTTGTAGTTGCTGTTGTTGTTGTTGTTGTTGTTGTTGGGCCGTTTGTTGTAGTTGCGATTGATGTTGCGATTGTTGGGATAATTGTTGCGATTGCTGTTGTTGTTGTATTGGTGATTCTTATCACCATTTTCCTCCCACTTTCTTTTGACTTGCTTCACATTGGCCTCTTCAGCAGTCTGTTCTTTAATTCTTTCTTCAATCTGGTTCACTAGTTTGTGAGCCATTCTACATGCCTGTTGTATGGAGGCGGGCTCGTGTGAACTTATATCTTCTTGGATTCTTTCCGGTAATCCTTTCACAAACGCGTCGATCTTCTCTTCCTCATCTTCGAATGCTCCCGGACACAATAGGCACAATTCTGTGAATCGTCTTTCGTACGTGGTAATATCAAATCCTTGGGTTCGTAACCCTCTAAGTTCTGTCTTGAGCTTATTGACCTCGGTTCTGGGACGGTACTTCTCGTTCATCAAGTGCTTGAATGCTGACCACGGTAGTGCGTACGCATCATCTTGTCCCACTTGCTCTAGATAGGTATTCCACCATGTTAACGCAGAACCTGTGAAGGTATGCGTAGCGTACTTCACTTTGTCCTCTTCAGTACACTTACTTATGGCAAACACCGATTCAACCTTCTCGGTCCACCGTTTCAATCCGATCGGTCCTTCGGTTCCATCAAATTCCAAAGGTTTGCAGGCAGTGAATTCTTTGTAGGTGCATCCTACACGATTTCCTGTACTGCTAGATCCAAGGTTATTGTTGGTATGTAGCGCAGCCTGTACTGCGGCTATGTTTGAAGCTAGAAAAGTACGGAATTCCTCTTCATTCATATTCACGGTGTGTCGAGTAGTCGGTGCCATTTCCTTCAAAATAGTTAAATGGAACAAGTTAATCATACAGAATATTAAGAGTAGTTAATAGTATTTCGTAGCATAATATGAACTCATTTATAAAAGCTTTTTCTTCATATTAGCGTTTTATAAGTTTAAATTCGGGTAGTACCTACCCGTTAAGTTCATACTTAGTAGCTAATATACAATTCAACTACTACAATTCTATATGAAAAACTGATTATAATAATATTTCGCGTTCAAACTTTTATACAATATTTTACAAACTTACAATACCGCTTATTTTACATAAAGCATGAAATATAGCACACAATAACTTTGATACAAGATAGTTGTGAAGACAATTCTAGCTAGTACACAAGTCGTTCAGCAAAGGCAATAAATACACGTAATTCATACGTCCAGAAACAAGTCATGCATTCTGGTTTTACTAGGACTACTTCCCATCCTTGGTCTTGTGCAACATAACCGTTATGGCCGTTGATAAGACAGCGTGTTGTAACGTCATCAAAGGGACGAGGGTTACGTAATGTCCAACAGTCCCGTAATAATCTAAAAACCTCATTTCTTACCCCAATTACCGACTCCGTCACTTGTGGAAACGTTTTGTTTAATAGTTGTAGCCCGATGTTCTTGTTCTCACTTTGGTGAGAAGCGAACATTACTAATCCGTAAGCATAACATGCTTCTTTATGTTGCATGTTAGCCGCTTTTTCTAAATCACGAAGTCCAATATTCGGATATATTGAGTCAAAATAATTTCTTAACCCGTTGCGTAAAATAGCATTTGGGTTCCCCGCAATATATGCGTCAAAGTAAACACATCGTAACTTATGGGTTTCCCAATGTGATATCCCCCATCTTTCAAACGAAAGTCTCTTATAAACCAAGACATTCTTGGAACGTTCTTCGAATATCTTACAAACTGATCTCGCCTTAAATAGTTGTGCCGAAGAATTCTGGCCGACTCTAGACAAGATTTCATCAATCATGTCTCCGGGTAGGTCTCTTAAAATATTGGGTTGTCTATCCATTTTGTGTTTTTAAACTGTAAAATAGAGAAGAGTTAGATTCAAAAAAAAAAAATACTTATTAATACAAGCAATTTTTACATATATCATAAAGCATAAGAACACTATATTACATATATTATACCACACAAATACAACTATCTTATTCCAACTCGCTCGTTTCTTCTTCTTCGGTTTTGGTTCGTTTTGCCAAGTTTCTAGGGATATATGATGTTCCCCTAATACGAGCCGTCGTTGTCCACATTGGTTTAGAAAAACCTGGTGGTTTAGAGGTTCCCGGGTCATTGTTACAACTTAAGGACTTCGGGGGTTGACGATACATATAAAGTTCATCGGGGTTGGAATTAGATTTCTCTATTTTTATGCCCTTTCCCTTATTATTTTCTTTTACCTTTTTAAATTCAGTTGGGGTAATTTCTATAACATCATCGGAATTCTCGTCGGAATCCGATTCATCGGAGAATTGGTAATCCTCCCAATATTTTGCTTCCTTGGCGGAAACACCATTGACCATAATTAACTTTGGTCGGTTGGTTGAGGATTTTCTTTTACTTAACCGTTTTATTATTTCCCCCACCGGTTCTATTTCTTCATCCGGTTCCGATTCTTCTTCCGGTTCCGATTCTTCTTCCGGTTCCGACTCTTCTTCCGGTTCCACTTGTGAATCAGTCCACGAATCATTCCAATTTACATTTGACTCTTCATTATTATTAGGTGAGTCAATGGGACTTGTTCTAGAGGTAGACATCTATCACATAATATCAAACACGTTAAGAGATTAATATATCACATAATATTCATATGTTAAAAATATATAGTTTCCAACAAAAATGTTAAGCAATCATTTTTAAAGAAAACACGGTCGAAGTCCAGACTCACTAATGCATCCTAACAAACTCGATAAGACACACTAATGCAAATTTTCTGGTTCTCTAAGACCAACGCTCGGATACCAACTGAAATGTCCCGTTCTTATTGATTAAAAACGTTCCATATTAATTGATTTCGTTGCGAGGTTTTGACCTCTATATGAGACGTTTTTCAAAGACTGCATTCATTTTTAAAACAAACCATAACCTTTATTTCATAAATAAAGGTTTAAAAAGCTTTACGTAGATTATCAAATAATGATAATCTAAAATATCCTGTTTACACACGACCATTACATAATGGTTTACAATACAAATATGTTACATCGAAATCAGTTTCTTGAATGCAGTTTTTACACAATATCATACAAACATGGACTCCAAATCTTGTCCTTATTTTAGTATGCAACAGCGGAAGCTCTTAATATTCACCTGAGAATAAACATGCTTTAAACGTCAACAAAAATGTTGGTGAGTTATAGGTTTAACCTATATATATCAAATCGTAACAATAGACCACAAGATTTCATATTTCAATACACATCCCATACATAGAGATAAAAATCATTCATATGGTGAACACCTGGTAACCGACAATAACAAGATGCATATATAAGAATATCCCCATCATTCCGGGACACCCTTCGGATATGATATAAATTTCGAAGTACTAAAGCATCCGGTACTTTGGATGGGGTTTGTTAGGCCCAATAGATCTATCTTTAGGATTCGCGTCAATTAGGGTGTCTGTTCCCTAATTCTTAGATTACCAGACTTAATAAAAAGGGGCATATTCGATTTTGATAATTCAACCATAGAATGTAGTTTCACGTACTTGTGTCTATTTTGTAAATCATTTATAAAACCTGCATGTATTCTCATCCCAAAAATATTAGATTTTAAAAGTGGGACTATAACTCACTTTCACAGATTTTTACTTCGTCGGGAAGTAAGACTTGGCCACTGGTTGATTCACGAACCTATAACAATATATACATATATATCAAAGTATGTTCAAAATATATTTACAACACTTTTAATATATTTTGATGTTTTAAGTTTATTAAGTCAGCTGTCCTCGTTAGTAACCTACAACTAGTTGTCCACAGTTAGATGTACAGAAATAAATCGATAAATATTATCTTGAATCAATCCACGACCCAGTGTATACGTATCTCAGTATTGATCACAACTCAAACTATATATATTTTGGAATCAACCTCAACCCTGTATAGCTAACTCCAACATTCACATATAGAGTGTCTATGGTTGTTCCGAAATATATATAGATGTGTCGACATGATAGGTCGAAACATTGTATACGTGTCTATGGTATCTCAAGATTACATAATATATAATACAAGTTGATTAAGTTATGGTTGGAATAGATTTGTTACCAATTTTCACGTAGCTAAAATGAGAAAAATTATCCAATCTTGTTTTACCCATAACTTCTTCATTTTAAATCCGTTTTGAGTGAATCAAATTGCTATGGTTTCATATTGAACTCTATTTTATGAATCTAAACAAAAAAAGTATAGGTTTCTAGTCGGAAAAATAAGTTACAAGTCGTTTTTGTAAAGGTAGTCATTTCAGTCGAAAGAACGACGTCTAGATGACCATTTTAGAAAACATACTTCCACTTTGAGTTTAACCATAATTTTTGGATATAGTTTCATGTTCATAATAAAAATCATTTTCTCAGAATAACAACTTTTAAATCAAAGTTTATCATAGTTTTTAATTAACTAACCCAAAACAGCCCGCGGTGTTACTACGACGGCGTAAATCCGGTTTTATGGTGTTTTTCGTGTTTCCAGGTTTTAAATCATTAAGTTAGCATATCATATAGATATAGAACATGTGTTTAGTTGATTTTAAAAGTCAAGTTAGAAGGATTAACTTTTGTTTGCGAACAAGTTTAGAATTAACTAAACTATGTTCTAGTGATTACAAGTTTAAACCTTCGAATAAGATAGCTTTATATGTATGAATCGAATGATGTTATGAACATCATTACTACCTTAAGTTCCTTGGATGAACCTACTGGAAAAGAGAAAAATGGATCTAGCTTCAATGGATCCTTGGATGGCTCAAAGTTCTTGAAGCAAAATCATGACACGAAAACAAGTTCAAGTAAGATCATCACTTGAAATAAGATTGTTATAGTTATAGAAATTGAACCAAAGTTTGAATATGATTATTACCTTGTATTAGAATGATAACCTACTGTAAGAAATAAAGATTTCTTGAGGTTGGATGATCACCTTACAAGATTGGAAGTGAGCTAGCAAACTTGAAAGTATTCTTGATTTTATGAAACTAGAACTTTTGGAATTTATGAAGAACACTTAGAACTTGAAGATAGAACTTGAGAGAGTTCAATTAGATGAAGAAAATTGAAGAATGAAAGTGTTTGTAGGTGTTTTTGGTCGTTGGTGTATGGATTAGATATAAAGGATATGTAATTTTGTTTTCATGTAAATAAGTCATGAATGATTACTCATATTTTTGTAATCTTATGAGATATTTCATGCTAGTTGCCAAATGATGGTTCCCACATGTGTTAGGTGACTCACATGGGCTGCTAAGAGCTGATCATTGGAGTGTATATACCAATAGTACATACATCTAAAAGCTGTGTATTGTACGAGTACGAATACGGGTGCATACGAGTAGAATTGTTGATGAAACTGAACGAGAATGTAATTGTAAGCATTTTTGTTAAGTAGAAGTATTTTGATAAGTGTATTGAAGTCTTTCAAAAGTGTATAAATACATATTAAAACACTACATGTATATACATTTTAACTGAGTCGTTAAGTCATCGTTAGTCGTTACATGTAAGTGTTGTTTTGAAACCTTTAGGTTAACGATCTTGTTAAATGTTGTTAACCCAATGTTTATAATAACAAAAGAGATTTTAAATTATTATATTATCATGATATTATGATGTACGAATATCTCTTAATATGATATATATACATTAAATGTCGTTACAACGATAAACGTTACATATATGTCTCGTTTCAAAATCATTAAGTTAGTAGTCTTGTTTTTACATATGTAGTTCATTGTTAATATAATTAATGATATGTTTACTTATCATAATATCATGTTAACTATATATATAACCATATATATGTCATCATATAGTTTTTTTACAAGTTTTAACGTTCGTGAATCACCGGTCAACTTGGGTGGTCAATTGTCTATATGAAACCTATTTCAATTAATCAAGTCTTAACAAGTTTGATTGCTTAACATGTTGGAAACATTTAATCATGTAAACATCAATCTCAATTAATATATAAACATGGAAAAGTTCGGGTCACTACAAGTACTTCACCGTGGGGAGCTCCAATTTTATTCGTCAAGAAGAAAGACGGATCTTTCCGAATGTGTATAGATTATCGTGAATTAAATAAGTTAACTATCAAGAATCGGTATCCACTACCGAGAATTGACGACTTATTTGATCAACTCCAAGGATCATGTGTGTACTCGAAAATTGACCTAAGATCGGGCTATCATCAATTACGTGTCAAAGAAGAAGATATACCGAAAACTGCTTTTCGGACACGCTACGGTCATTACGAATTTTTGGTTATGCCGTTTGGATTGACGAATGCGCCAGCTGTATTCATGGACCTCATGAATCGAGTTTGTAGTCCATATTTAGATAAGTTTGTTATCGTTTTCATTGATGATATTCTTATCTATTCCAAGAGTGAGCAAGAGCATGAGCAGCATGTAAGGTTGATATTAGAGTTGTTAAGAAAAGAACAGCTATATGCTAAATTTTCTAAATGTGCTTTCTGGTTGAAAGAAGTGCAATTTCTTGGCCACGTTGTTAGTAGCAAAGGAATTCAGGTTGATCCAGCAAAAATTGAAGCCATTGAAAAATGGGGGACTCCTAAGACACCAACGCAGATACGCCAATTTTTGGGTTTAGCCGGTTATTATAGAAGGTTTATTCAAGATTTTTCCCGAATAGCTAAGCCGTTGACAGCATTAACGCAAAAAGGGAAGAAATACGAATGGACCTCGGAGTAGGAGAACGCATTTCAATTACTGAAGAAGAAGTTAACTACGGCGCCTATTTTATCGTTACCTGAAGGGAACGATGATTTTGAAATATATTGTGACGCTTCGCGACAAGGTTTTGGTTGTGTTCTTATGCAACGAAAGAAAGTTATTGCATACGCATCTCGACAATTTAAGAAAGTTATTGCATACGAAAGAAATTAAGGTAGTAATGATGTTCATAACATCATTCGATTCATAGATATAAAGCTATCTTATTCGAAGGTTTAAACTTGTAATCACTAGAACATAGTTTAGTTAATTCTAAACTTGTTCGCAAACAAAAGTTATTCCTTCTAACTTGACTTTTAAAATCAACTAAACACATGTTCTATATCTATATTATATGCTAACTTAATGATTTAAAACCTGGAAACACGAAAAACACCGTAAAACCGGATTTACGCCGTCGTAGTAACACCGCGGGCTATTTTGGGTTAGTTAAACTTTGATTTAAAAGTTGTTATTCTGAGAAAATGATTTTTATTATGAACATGAAACTATATCCAAAAATTATGGTTAAACTCAAAGTGGAAGTATGTTTTCTAAAATGGTCATCTAGACGTCGTTCTTTCGACTAAAATGACTACCTTTACAAAAACGACTTGTAACTTATTTTTCCGACTATAAACCTATACTTTTTCTGTTTAGATTCATAAAATAGAGTTCAATATGAAACCATAGCAATTTGATTCACTCAAAACGGATTTAAAATGAAGAAGTTATGGGTAAAACAAGATTGGATAATTTTTCTCATTTTAGCTACGTGAAAATTGGTAACAAATCTATTCCAACCATAACTTAATCAACTTGTATTGTATATTATGTAATCTTGAGATACCATAGACACGTATACAATGTTTCGACCTATCATGTCGACACATCTATATATATTTCGGAACAACCATAGACACTCTATATGTGAATGTTGGAGTTAGCTATACAGGGTTGAGGTTGATTCCAAAATATATATAGTTTGAGTTGTGATCAATACTGAGATACGTAAACGCTGGGTCGTGGATTGATTCAAGATAATATTTATCAATTTATTTCTGTACATCTAACTGTGGACAACTAGTTATAGGTTACTAACGAGGACAGCTGACTTAATAAACTTAAAACATCAAAATATATTAAAAGTGTTGTAAATATATTTTGAACATACTTTAATATATATGTATATATTGTTATAGGTTCGTGAATCAACAGTGGCCAAGTCTTACTTCCCGACGAAGTAAAAATCTGTGAAAGTGAGTTATAGTCCCACTTTTAAAATCTAATATTTTTGGGATGAGAATACATGCAGGTTTTATAAATGATTTACAAAATAGACACAAGTACGTGAAACTACATTCTATGGTTGAATTATCGAAATCGAATATGCCCCTTTTTATTAAGTCTGGTAATCTAAGAATTAGGGAACAGACACCCTAATTGACGCGAATCCTAAAGATAGATCTATTGGGCCTAACAAACCCCATCCAAAGTACCGGATGCTTTAGTACTTCGAAATTTATATCATATCCGAAGGGTGTCCCGGAATGATGGGGATATTCTTATATATGCATCTTGTTATTGTCGGTTACCAGGTGTTCACCATATGAATGATTTTTATCTCTATGTATGGGATGTGTATTGAAATATGAAATCTTGTGGTCTATTGTTACGATTTGATATATATAGGTTAAACCTATAACTCACCAACATTTTTGTTGACGTTTAAAGCATGTTTATTCTCAGGTGAATATTAAGAGCTTCCGCTGTTGCATACTAAAATAAGGACAAGATTTGGAGTCCATGTTTGTATGATATTGTGTAAAAACTGCATTCAAGAAACTGATTTCGATGTAACATATTTGTATTGTAAACCATTATGTAATGGTCGTGTGTAAACAGGATATTTTAGATTATCATTATTTGATAATCTACGTAAAGCTTTTTAAACCTTTATTTATGAAATAAAGGTTATGGTTTGTTTTAAAAATGAATGCAGTCTTTGAAAAACGTCTCATATAGAGGTTAAAACCTCGCAACGAAATCAATTAATATGGAACGTTTTTAATCAATAAGAACGGGACATTTCAGATTACGGGTCCAGAGATTATACAAGAAACTACCGAGAAGATCATCCAAATTCAACAACGGTTGAAAACCGCCCAAAGTCGACAAAAGAGCTACGCTGACATTAAAAGAAAAGATATAGAATTTGAAATTGGAGAGATGGTCATGCTTAAAGTTGCACCTTGGAAAGGCGTTGTTCGATTTGGTAAACGAGGGAAATTAAATCCAAGGTATATTGGACCATTCAAGATTATTGATCGTGTCGGACCAGTAGCTTACCGACTAGAGTTACCTCAACAACTCGCGGCTGTACATAACACTTTCCACGTCTCGAATTTGAAGAAATGTTTTGCTAAAGAAGATCTCACTATTCCGTTAGATGAAATCCAAATCAACGAAAAACTTCAATTCATCGAAGAACCCGTCGAAATAATGGATCGTGAGGTTAAAAGACTTAAGCAAAACAAGATACCAATTGTTAAGGTTCGATGGAATGCTCGTAGAGGACCCGAGTTCACCTGGGAGCGTGAAGATCAGATGAAGAAGAAATACCCACATCTATTTCCAGAAGATTCGTCAACACCTTCAACAGCTTAAAATTTCGGGACGAAATTTATTTAACGGGTAGGTACTGTAGTGACCCGAACTTTTCCATGTTTATATATATTAATTGAGATTGATATTTACATGATTAAATTGATGGATTTCAATACATAAACAAAGTTACAAAACCCATTTTGTTACATATAAATTCGTGTGTATATGTATATATAAAGCGGAAGCAATTTCAAGTTCATGCATGTAAAGTTTAACCTTTTAAAGCATGAAATCCATTAAAGATCTAGTCTTGAAATATATGCTAAAATGTAAGTATAAGCTAGTAGGAGTTTATACCTTCTCCAAATGGAGGTGTAGAACAAAATGAAGATGATGATGAAGAAAGGCTAGTCTCTAACTTGAAACCTCAAGAGAATGATACCCACAAGCTATGTAATCAACACCACCTTTGGTTAGGATTTGCAAGACACCTAAAACACAAGCAAAATCAATGGAAGAACCCTCTTCCTTGCTCAAAATTTTCGGCCAAAATGGGGAAGAAAAGGAGAGCTTTTTGCTAATTTGAAAATGCAAGAGTAAGTGTGTGTCTTGGAGAATTCAAGCATGCAAGTATAGAAGTAATTGCTAGTTATTAAAACAAAATGGGGAGGTGCCTAGGAGACCACAAAACCGCCCCCATGCCTCCCCCATTTTATATCTTTTATTTTTTTTAAACTTGTTAAATAAAATCTCATGATACTTGCAAATATATATATATGTTAAAACATGTACACATTTTTATCTTTACAAACCATTTATAAAGATAAATAAATATGATTTGTACATGTATATTATATATATATATATATACATAATTTTATAAGCCACTTTATAAAATTATAACACACACATATAAGTTTAATGATTAAACTTGTACTTATAATCATCCAAATAATTATATCTTGCATTTTAACTTTAGAAAACCAATTTCTAAAGTATAGGTGCCAAGTATTTATTTATTAAAGTTCCATTTAATAAAATAAATACTAAAAGTATTGATAAGCTTGTTATTGGGTATGACCCGACTTGGATCATAACATGTAAGCCACATTAATTTATTATGTCTCTCGGGCATAAGAAAATCCTTCAATCTCCCACTTGCACGAGAAACATAAGGAATTAATGTAAGTGATAGATACCACCTAACGACCGTCCATCACCCCCAACATGTTATGACTTGGTGCCATTCAATAACATCATCCCTTTCGAGTTCCCATCTCGAATATGATTTAGGTGAATTTTTCAATATATCCTTTTGTCCTAGATGTCATGTTAAATCCAAGAGACATAGAATGATCACTCCCTTATAGATTTAACTTTGTCAGGCCTTAGACATCTGACTCTCAACGAATAAGAGGGACAAATTCCATCTTGACTACATACGTCCTAGACATTACACTTCATACCATGCCTGAAGCCTCCCTTAAGTACTACCATGTTTCAGAATAGCGAAGGAAAGAATCAAGGTACAATATTCGGTGAATATCTGAACCCAATATGTGTCTCAGGTCAGAGGATATAATGATATTCTCCTTTACTCAAGATTACATGTGATCAACCACAAAGGTTCCATATAGTAATCTTGAGAGCGGGTCTTCCAATATTTGTATCCCACAAATATCTATGAACCTTGGTTGCAACCTTGCCCCACATTCATCATTTGAATGTTAACCAATCCAAGTTCATAATAGTCTAGACCTCACACTTGTTCCCACAAATGTGATCAACTACGGAATTTAGAATAATAATTTATTCATGGATAAAATATGCTAAATTGGAACATGACTCATAATTGAATTAATACCATAATTATATTAATGAGTTTGAATTAATTCGTTCCGTTACAATACATAAAGTAGATCAATTCCAATCACTAGAATATCGAAGCCCTAATGCACAAACATGTCCCTCATGTTTTGGCCCATGTAAGAGCTTCGTGAGTGGATCCGCAACATTTTGATCTGTGTGAACTTTGTGAATACATATCTTTCCTTTTTCAACCTCATCCCTAATGTAGTTGAATCTCCGCTCAATGTGACGAGTCTTTTGATGAGCACGAGGTTCCTTGATTTGAGCAATCGCACCCTCGTTGTCACAAAAGATCTCAAGAGGGTCCTGAATGGAAGGGACCACTCCTAAGTCGTCGATGAATTTCTTCATCCATGCAGCCTCCTGAGCTGCCAATGAGGCGGCAATGTACTCCGACTCTGTAGTGGATAACGCAACAACTTCCTGTTTCGCACTCTTCCAAGAGACCGCACCACCATTTAACATGAATACATAACCGGATTGTGATCGGGAGTCATCTCGATCAGTTTGGAAACTCGCGTCCACGTAACCTTTTACAACGAGTTCCTCCTCGCCAGACCCATATATTAGAAACATATCCTTAGTCCTTCTAAGGTATTTCAATATACATTTAACCGCAGTCCAATGACTATTTCCTGGGTTATTCTGGTATCTACTTGTCAAGCTAAGAGCGCATGACACATCCGGTCTAGTACATATCATTGCATACATGATAGACCCAATAGCAGATGCGTATGGGACTTTCTTCATTTTCTCTTGTTCATCTTTCGTGGTAGGACACTGAGATGAACTGAGAACAGTTCCCTTTTGAATAGGTACCAAACCTTTCTTAGAGTTTTCCATCTTGAACCTTTTCAAGACTTTATCAATGTATGTACTTTGACTTAAACCTATCAATCTCTTGGATCTATTTCTATAGATTCCAATCCCCAATATGTATTGTGCTTCTCCAAGATCCTTAATGGAGAAGCAACCTTTTAACCAAGTTTTGACCTCTTGCATTGTGGTTATATCATTCCCAAATAATAATATATCATCCACATATAGCACAAGGAACATCATGGAGCTCCCACTAGCCTTCTTGTATACACAAGCTTCATCACCATTTTTAATGAAGCCAAATTTCTTTGCCTCTTCATTAAAACGATGATTCCACATTCTCGATGCTTGCTTCAATCCGTAGATTGATTTCTTTAACTTGCATACCTTTTTAGGATTTTTCGGATCGACAAAACCTTCGGGCTGTACCATATAGACATCTTCCTCAAGATATCCATTTAGGAAAGTGGTTTTGACATCCATTTGCCAAATTTCGTAATCATAATGAGCAGCGATGGCAAACAATATCCTAATAGACTTTAGCATTGCCACAGGCGAGAAGGTTTCATCATAGTCAACCCCTTGAGTTTGAGTGAAACCTTTTGCTACAAGTCTAGCTTTGTATGTATCCAAGTTTCCATGTATGTCGGTTTTCTTCTTGAAAAGCCACTTGCAATCAACTAGCTTAGAGCTAGGAGGTTGCTCAACAAGTTCCCAAACTTGGTTATCATACATGGATTGCATCTCGACGTTCATGGCTTCTTGCCATTTATCTTTATCAATCCTTGATAAAGCATCTTCGTAGTTTACCGGTTCATCCAAATCAACCGTATAGCAACCATCCACGAGAAAACCATATCTCTCAGGAGGATTACTAATCCTACTAGATCTTCGAACGTCTTGTGTACCTTGATCATCCACTTGATCATTTTCAACATCCTCATGTTGAGTGCTAGTGTCAACCAATTGTGTATCATTGGCTTGATCTTGTACCTCTACAAGATCTATTTTCCTTTCACCATCACCTTCCATAAGGAACTTGGTTTCAAGGAATTCCGCTTTCCGAGCAACAAATACCGTTTGCTCGGATGGATCATAGAAGTAATATCCCATGTCATCTTTGGGATATCCTATGAAGATACACTTTGTGGATCGAGCATGTAGCTTATTTGCTACATAACGCTTAGGATAAGCTTCACATCCCCATACTTTCAAGTATGAAAGAGAAGGAGGTTTTCCAAACCACATCTCATGAGGAGTTCGTTCCACTTTCTTGGTTGGGGCCATATTTAAAATACGAGCCGCGGAGCTTAGACAATAACCCCAAAATGATAGAGGTAACGAGCTTCTAGCCATCATAGATCGAACCATATCCATTAGGGTTCGGTTCCTCCTTTCGGAAACTCCATTAAGTTGGGGTGTTCCGGGTGGAGTAAGTTGTGAGATGATCCCACAACTCCTAAGATGATCTTGGAAGGCATCGCTTAGGTATTCACCTCCTCTATCGGTACGAAGTACCTTGATTGTCCTATTGAGTTGATTTTGTACTTCGTTTTGATATTCTTTGAATGCTTCAAACGTTTCGTCCTTGTGTCTTAGTAAGTAGACATATCCGAAACGACTAAAGTCATCAATGAAAGTAACAAAGTATCTTTCACCATTCCTAGTCATGGGTTTAAAGGGTCCACATACATCCGAATGTATTAATCCCAATAAATCTTTAGCCCTTTCATAAGTCCCTTTGAAAGGTGCTTTAGTCATCTTGCCTTGTAAACAAGATTCACATACATCAAACGAATCCATTTCATTTGATTTCAAAAGTCCATTCTTTTGAAGTGTATGCATTCGGTTCTTGTTTATATGACCAAGGCGACAATGCCATAAATAGGAATCACTCAAATCCCTTTTGAGTTTCTTGGTGCTAGTATGGTATATAGAGCTCGATGATGCGTCATCATGAACCAATTCATAAATTCCATTTGAAGGCGAAGCCTTGAAATAGAATACATTATCTTTAGAAAAATGGATATCATCATCAATAAAATTAACATTGAAACCACATTGTCTTAAGCGAGAAATAGAAATAATGTTTCGACATAAATCCGGTGCATACAAAACATTTTCTAAAATAAGCTCCAATCCACTTGGAAGCTTCAAAACAAATTCTCCTTGAGCTTTAACATGCACCTTTGCACCATTGCCCATATAGAGACTTGATGTTCCCGCTTTATGATCACTTCTTTTGAACCCCTGCAAAGTATTGCAAATATGAGTTCCACATCCCGTGTCTAATACCCATGTATTAGAAGAAGTAATACTAAGCTCTACATATACCATGTATATATTACCTGAGGTTTGCCCTGCATCCCTCTTGTCCTTCAACTCTTTAAGATAGACCGGACAGTTTCGTTTCCAATGACCCATCTCACCGCAACCGAAACATGGGTCTTCCTTGGGGTTTGCCTTCTCGGCTACCTTTTGCTTCTTTGCCTTGTTGATGGTTGGGGTAACCATCTTCCCCTTCCCTTTGCCTTGATGGGCGGGTCCTTTTCTCTTAGCCACCTTTGGCTTAGAGGTGTTACCTTTAGACCCACCTTGATCGATTGCTAACACGGGTAAAGTCCTTTTACCCATGCTAGTTTCCGCCGTCCTAAGCATACCATGAAGCTCACCTATACTCTTATCCATCCCATTCATGTTGTAATTAATTACAAATTGATCAAACCTCTTTGATAGGGAGTTAAGGATAAGATCGGTGGCTAACTCATTAGATATGTTAAGGTTAAGACGGTTAGCACGATCGATAAGGCTTTTCATCTTAAGTACATAAGATGAAACCGATTGGGTATCGTCCATACGACAAGCATGAAGCGCCCGAACCGTTTCGAAACGCTCAACACGTGCTTGTTGGAGAAACATCTCCTTCAATTGTGTTATCATGTCGTATGCGCTATGATGCTCGAAATCCTTTTGGAGTTCGGGTATCATAGTCCCAAGCATTAAGCATGAGACTTGAAGGGAGTCGTGGCAATACTTATCGTAAGCGGCCATTGCCTCCACATCATTCTCATCCGGTTGATCGGGAATGGGGTCCTCAAGCACATACATTTTATCCTCTTGTTTGAGGACAATCCGAAGATTGCGGAACCAATCCATGAAATTTGTATGGTTGAGTTTGTCTTTCTCGAGGAGAGACCGTAACGATAGGTTGTTAAAGTTAAGTGGTGCGTTGTTCATGTTGTTGTTGTTATTAGCGGCCATCTACAAAATTCAACAAAGTTCATTTAAGTATTGATTTCAAATTTAATAAACAATACCCTTTTAATTTGTTTTATTAAATATTAGAATCCAACGGTAAATCAAATTTCGGTTAGGTGACCTTTATCCCGTTATTTGATTTTGCTAGGTAGTCATAATGACAATTGCAATCCTTTTGCAACTTCTAATTTATGGGATCATGCAATCCTTTTGCATGGCATATTAATCCCATCAACGCCTATTTGTTCCTCATGCTTCGGTGACCCTAAGTTCATGATTCCCAAATCAAGTTGTCCTACTTGTGTAGACATGTAGACTTAACATACAAGTGGTTAGGTGACCTTTATCCCACATGTATGTGAAGTGTACCTTATTCATATTAGTTCACTCATGACGGTTAGGTGACCTTTATCCCATCAAGAGATTCCTAATATGTCTAAGTGTTTCCACAAAAGGATGGCGTTAAACTTGTTTACCTTGTTTTATTAAAGGGATTTTAGGTTTTCTACATTCTAGTTTAGAAAACAAAGAGCTATACACCAACATGCATTTGGTGTGTAGTATGTTTATGAAAAACCCATTTTCATGTACCTTTTAGTAACCAATTACTAGTTTTAACCATTCCATTGCTTTTAAATAAACCATTTTATCTAAGTCTAATAACCAATTATTAGTGTCATTTTGTTATGTTTTATTATAACCATTTTATAATGTATTATGCAAGTGTTATCTAGTGATGATCTTGTGGCAACCAAACATACAAACATTCACAAACATGCATAACAAAGTGTTCACAATCAAGAGCCATTTTGGTAGACATTTGTTTAGCCAATAAACAAATGTCACCTAAGGGGTTAAACCAAAATAAGAGATTTTTACCAAAATCTCCCACTTAATCTTGTAATCCTCAAATGCTTCATCTTGTAACTTTCTTCATGATCTTCATTTTCTCTTTACAAAATTATATCCTAATACAATCTTTCTAGAAAATGAAATAACAACCTATTCTATTTTACAAACCAAATAGAACAAATTACATGAATATTACAAGATTACATACAACTTATTACAAACCAAAATAACAAAATTATTACAAATCATATGAATGAATATTACAACCAATTCAACCAAACATTCAAACATATGGTCTAGGCTTGATTGTGAACAATAACATAACAACAAACTTGGCCAAACTTGAAGTCCCAAAACCCACTTTTGGGTCCAATAATTCGGCCAAGACCATAAACCCCACCAAAACTCAAGATTTTTACATTCTACATTCATGCATGTTAGTAGATTGTAAAACAAATGAGTTTTCTAGCCAAAAACAAGAAGCATATTAACAAGACTTTGGCTCTAGATACCATTGATGGATTTCAATACATAAACAAAGTTACAAAACCCATTTTGTTACATATAAATTCGTGTGTATATGTATATATAAAGCGGAAGCAATTTCAAGTTCATGCATGTAAAGTTTAACCTTTTAAAGCATGAAATCCATTAAAGATCTAGTCTTGAAATATATGCTAAAATGTAAGTATAAGCTAGTAGGAGTTTATACCTTCTCCAAATGGAGGTGTAGAACAAAATGAAGATGATGATGAAGAAAGGCTAGTCTCTAACTTGAAACCTCAAGAGAATGATACCCACAAGCTATGTAATCAACACCACCTTTGGTTAGGATTTGCAAGACACCTAAAACACAAGCAAAATCAATGGAAGAACCTGTGAACAATGTTTGTAAGGGTGCAAACCAAAGTCCCACATCGGTCATGGGATAAAATAAATGTATGTATATAAGTCTAAGGGGAAGTCCCTCTATCACCAATTGGTTTTAGAAAAGGATGGACTCTTGGGCTTATATTGCAGGACATTGTGTTTGGGCTATGCGATCCTTAACAAGTGGTATCAGAGCTAGGCTATAGCCCCGATGTGGTGGACGGCGCAGTAGGGCGTACCCCTGAGCGCACGCAGCGACGTGGCGCACCCCTCGGTCTTGAGCAGCGATGAGTGGACCCAGCTCTCGTTCGAGGGGGACCCTGGCATGATGAGTTGATCCTGGAAGCCTTGTATCGAAATCTCCCTGCCCTCCCACCAGGTTGAGAGTTCCGAGTTGGCGGCGATAAAGGTTGGATCCAGACTATCGTTGGAGGGGAGGCCTAGATGGACTTAGGTTTGAGGGGAGGTTTGTAAGGGTGCTAACCAAAGTCCCACATCGGTCATGGGATAAAATAAATGTATGTATATAAGTCTAAGGGGAAGTCCCTCTATCACCAATTGGTTTTAGAAAAGGATGGACTCTTGGGCTTATATTGCAGGACATTATGTTTGGGCTATGCGATCCTTAACATAAATGTTTCCAACATGTTAAGCAATCAAACTTGTTAAGACTTGATTAATTGAAATATGTTTCATATAGACAATTGACCACCCAAGTTGACCGGTGATTCACGAACGTTAAAACTTGTAAAAACTATATGATGACATATATATGGATATATATATAGTTAACATGATACTATGATAAGTAAACATATCATTAAGTATATTAACAATGAACTACATATGTAAAAACAAGACTACTAACTTAATGATTTTTAAACGAGACATATATGTAACGATTATCGTTGTAAAGACATTTAATGTATATATATCATATTAAGAGATATTCATACATGATAATATCATGATAATATAATAATTTAAAATCTCATTTGATATTATAAACATTGGGTTAACAACATTTAACAAGACCGTTAACCTAAAGGTTTAAAAACAACACTTACATGTAACGACTAACGATGACTTAACGACTCAGTTAAAATGTATATACATGTAGTGTTTTAATATGTATTTATACACTTTTGAAAGACTTCAATACACTTATCAAAATACTTCTACTTAACAAAAATGCTTACAATTACATCCTCGTTCAGTTTCATCAACAATTCTACTCGTATGCACCCGTATTCGTACTCGTACAATACACAGCTTTTAGATGTATGTACTATTGGTATATACACTCCAATGATCAGCTCTTAGCAGCCCATGTGAGTCACCTAACACATGTGGGAACCATCATTTGGCAACTAGCATGAAATATCTCATAAAATTACAAAAATATGAGTAATCATTCATGACTTATTTACATGAAAACAAAATTACATATCCTTTATATCTAATCCATACACCAACGACCAAAAACACCTACAAACACTTTCATTCTTCAATTTTCTTCATCTAATTGATCTCTCTCAAGTTCTATCTTCAAGTTCTAAGTGTTCTTCATATATTCTACAAGTTCTAGTTACATAAAATCAAGAATACTTTCAAGTTTGCTAGCTCACTTCCAATCTTGTAAGGTGATCATCCAACCTCAAGAAATCTTTGTTTCTTACAGTAGGTTATCATTCTAATACAAGGTAATAATCATATTCAAACTTTGGTTCAATTTCTATAACTATAACAATCTTATTTCAAGTGATGATCTTACTTGAACTTGTTTTCGTGTCATGATTCTGCTTCAAGAACTTCGAGCCATCCAAGGATCCATTGAAGCTAGATCCATTTTTCTCTTTTCCAGTAGGTTTATCCAAGGAAATTAAGGTAGTAATGATGTTCATAACATCATTCGATTCATACGTATAAAGCTATCTTATTCGAAGGTTTAAACTTGTAATCACTAGAACATAGTTTAGTTAATTCTAAACTTGTTCGCAAACAAAAGTTAATCCTTATAACTTGACTTTTAAAATCAACTAAAAACATGTTCTATATCTATATGATATGCTAACTTAATGATTTAAAACCTGAAAACACGAAAAACACCGTAAAACCGGATTTACGCCGTCGTAGTAACACCGCGGGCTGTTTTGGGTTAGTTAATTAAAAACTATGATAAACTTTGATTTAAAAGTTGTTATTCTGAGAAAATGATTTTTATTATGAACATGAAACTATATCCAAAAATTATGGTTAAACTCAAAGTGGAAGTATGTTTTCTAAAATGGTCATCTAGACGTCGTTCTTTCGACTGAAATGACTACCTTTACAAAAACGACTTGTAACTTATTTTTCCGACTATTAACCTATACTTTTTCTGTTTAGATTCATAAAATAGAGTTCAATATGAAACCATAGCAATTTGATTCACTCAAAACGGATTTAAAATGAAGAAGTTATGGGTAAAACAAGATTGGATAATTTTTCTCATTTTAGCTACGTGAAAATTGGTAACAAATCTATTCCAACCATAACTTAATCAACTTGTATTGTATATTATGTAATCTTGAGATACCATAGACACGTATACAATGTTTCAACCTATCATGTCGACACATCTATATATATTTCGGAACAACCATAGACACTCTATATGTGAATGTTGGAGTTAGCTATACTGTAGTGACCCGAACTTTTCCATGTTTATATATATTAATTGAGATTGATATTTACATGATTAAATGTTTCCAACATGTTAAGCAATCAAACTTGTTAAGACTTGATTAATTGAAATATGTTTCATATAGACAATTGACCACCCAAGTTGACCGGTGATTCACGAACGTTAAAACTTGTAAAAACTATATGATGACATATATATGGATATATATATAGTTAACATGATACTATGATAAGTAAACATATCATTAAGTATATTAACAATGAACTACATATGTAAAAACAAGACTACTAACTTAATGATTTTTAAACGAGACATATATGTAACGATTCTCGTTGTAAAGACATTTAATGTATATATATCATATTAAGAGATATTCATACATGATAATATCATGATAATATAATAATTTAAAATCTCATTTGATATTATAAACATTGGGTTAACAACATTTAACAAGATCGTTAACCTAAAGGTTTCAAAACAACACTTACATGTAACGACTAACGATGACTTAACGACTCAGTTAAAATGTATATACATGTAGTGTTTTAATATGTATTTATACACTTTTGAAAGACTTCAATACACTTATCAAAATACTTCTACTTAACAAAAATGCTTACAATTACATCCTCGTTCAGTTTCATCAACAATTCTACTCGTATGCACCCGTATTCGTACTCGTACAATACACAGCTTTTAGATGTATATACTATTGGTATATACACTCCAATGATCAGCTCTTAGCAGCCCATGTGAGTCACCTAACACATGTGGGAACCATCATTTGGCAACTAGCATGAAATATCTCATAAAATTACAAAAATATGAGTAATCATTCATGACTTATTTACATGAAAACAAAATTACATATCCTTTATATCTAATCCATACACCAACGACCAAAAACACCTACAAACACTTTAATTCTTCAATTTTCTTCATCTAATTGATCTCTCTCAAGTTCTATCTTCAAGTTCTAAGTGTTCTTCATAAATTCCAAAAGTTCTAGTTTCATAAAATCAAGAATACTTTCAAGTTTGCTAGCTCACTTCCAATCTTGTAAGGTGATCATCCAACCTCAAGAAATCTTTGTTTCTTACAGTAGGATATCATTCTAATACAAGGTAATAATCATATTCAAACTTTGGTTCAATTTCTATAACTATAACAATCTTATTTCAAGTGATGATCTTACTTGAACTTGTTTTCGTGTCATGATTCTGCTTCAAGAACTTCGAGCCATCCAAGGATCCATTGAAGCTAGATCCATTTTTCTCTTTTCCAGTAGGTTTATCCAAGGAACTTAAGGTAGTAATGATGTTCATAACATCATTCGATTCATACATATAAAGCTATCTTATTCGAAGGTTTAAACTTGTAATCACTAGAACATAGTTTAGTTAATTCTAAACTTGTTCGCAAACAAAAGTTAATCCTTCTAACTTGACTTTTAAAATCAACTAAACACATGTTCTATATCTATATGATATGCTAACTTAATGATTTAAAACCTGGAAACACGAAAAACACCGTAAAACCGGATTTACGCCGTCGTAGTAACACCGCGGGCTGTTTTGGGTTAGTTAATTAAAAACTATGATAAACTTTGATTTTAAAGTTGTTATTCTGAGAAAATGATTTTTATTATGAACATGAAACTATATCCAAAAATTATGATTAAACTCAAAGTGGAAGTATGTTTTCTAAAATGGTCATCTAGACGTCGTTCTTTCGACTGAAATGACTACCTTTACAAAAACGACTTGTAACTTATTTTTCGGACTATAAACCTATACTTTAGTACTTCGAAATTTATATCATATCCGAAGGGTGTCCCGGAATGATGGGGATATTCTTATATATGCATCTTGTTAATGTCGGTTACCAGGTGTTCACCATATGAATGATTTTTATCTCTATGTATGGGATGTGTATTGAAATATGAAATCTTGTGGTCTATTGTTACGATTTGATATATATAGGTTAAACCTATAACTCACCAACATTTTTGTTGACGTTTAAAGCATGTTTATTCTCAGGTGAATATTAAGAGCTTCCGCTGTTGCATACTAAAATAAGGACAAGATTTGGAGTCCATGTTTGTATGATATTGTGTAAAAACTGCGTTCAAGAAACTGATTTCGATGTAACATATTTGTATTGTAAACCATTATGTAATGGTCGTGTGTAAACAGGATATTTTAGATTATCATTATTTGATAATCTACGTAAAGCTTTTTAAACCTTTATTTATGAAATAAAGGTTATGGTTTGTTTTAAAAATGAATGCAGTCTTTGAAAAACGTCTCATATAGAGGTCAAAACCTCGCAACGAAATCAATTAATATGGAACGTTTTTAATCAATAAGAACGGGACATTTCAGTTGGTATCCGAGCGTTGGTCTTAGAGAACCAGAATTTTTCATTAGTGTGTCTTATCGAGTTTGTTAGGATGCATTAGTGAGTCTGGACTTCGACCGTGTTTACTTGAAAAATGATTACTTAACAAATTTTGTTGGAAACTATATATTTTTAACATGTGAATATTATGTGATATATTAATCTCTTAACGCGTTTGATATTATGTAATAGATGTCTACCTCTAGAACAAGTCTCATTGACTCACCTAATAATAATGAAGAGTCAAATGTAAATTGGAATGATTCGTGGACTGATTCACATGTTCCCGAAGAGGAACCGGAAGAAGAGTCGGAACCGGAAGAAGAATCGGAACCGGAAGAAGAATCGGAACCGGATGAAGAAATAGAACCGGTGGGGGAAATAATAAAACGGTTAAGTAAAAGAAAATCCTCAACCAACCGACCAAGGTTAATTATGGTCAATGGTGTTTCCGCCAAGGAAGCAAAATATTGGGAGGATTACCAATTCTCCGATGAATCGGATTCCGACGAGAATTCCGATGATGTTATAGAAATTACCCCAACTGAATTTAAAAAGGCAAAAGAAAATAATAAGGGAAAGGGCATAAAAATAGAGAAATCTAATTCCAACCCCGATGAACTTTATATGTATCGTCAACGCCCGAAGTCCTTAAGTTGTAACAATGACCCGGGAACCTCTAAACCACCAGGTTTTTCTAAACCAATGTGGACAACGACGGCTCGTATTAGGGGAACATCATATATCCCTAGAAACTTGGCAAAACGAACCAAAACCGAAGAAGAAGAAACGAGCGAGTCGGAATAAGATAGTTGTATTCGTGTGGTGTAATATATGTAATATAGTATTCTTATGCTTTATGATATATGTAAAAATTGCTTGTATTAATAAGTATTTTTTTTTATGAATCTAACTCTTGTCTATTTTACAGTTTAAAAACACAAAATGGATAGGCAACCTAATATTTTAAGAGACCTACCCGGAGACATGATTGATGAAATCTTGTCTAGAGTCGGTCAGAATTCCTCGGCACAACTATTTAAGGCGAGATCAGTTTGTAAGACATTCGAAGAACGTTCCAAGAATGTCTTGGTTTATAAGAGACTTTCGTTTGAAAGATGGGGGATATCACATTGGGAAACCCATAAGTTACGATGTGTTTACTTTGACGCATATATTGCGGGGAACCCAAATGCTATTTTACGCAACGGGTTAAGAAATTATTTTGACTCAATATATCCGAATATTGGACTTCGTGATTTAGAAAAAGCGGCTAACATGCAACATAAAGAAGCATGTTATGCTTACGGATTAGTAATGTTCGCTTCTCACCAAAGTGAGAACAAGAACATCGGGCTACAACTATTAAACAAAACGTTTCCACAAGTGACGGAGTCGGTAATTGGGGTAAGAAATGAGGTTTTTAGATTATTACGGGACTGTTGGACATTACGTAACCCTCGTCCCTTTGATGACGTTACAACACGCTGTCTTATCAATGGCCATAACGGTTATGTTGCACAAGACCAAGGATGGGAAGTAGTCCTAGTAAAACCAGAATGCATGACTTGTTTCTGGACGTATGAATTACGTGTCTTTATTGCCTTTGCTGAACGACTTGTGTACTAGCTAGAATTGTCTTCACAACTATCTTGTATCAAAGTTATTGTGTGCTATATTTCATGCTTTATGTAAAATAAGCGGTATTGTAAGTTTGTAAAATATTGTATAAAAGTTTGAACGCGAAATATTATTATAATCAGTTTTTCATATAGAATTGTAGTAGTTGAATTGTATATTAGCTACTAAGTATGAACTTAACGGGTAGGTACTACCCGAATTTAAACTTATAAAACGCTAATATGAAGAAAAAGCTTTTATAAATGAGTTCATATTATGCTACGAAATACTATTAACTACTCTTAATATTCTGTATGATTAACTTGTTCCATTTAACTATTTTGAAGGAAATGGCACCGACTTCTCGACACACCGTGAATATGAATGAAGAGGAATTCCGTACTTTTCTAGCTTCAAACATAGCCGCAGTACAGGCTGCGCTACATACCAACAATAACCTTGGATCTAGCAGTACAGGAAATCGTGTAGGATGCACCTACAAAGAATTCACTGCCTGCAAACCTTTGGAATTTGATGGAACCGAAGGACCGATCGGATTGAAACGGTGGACCGAGAAGGTCGAATCGGTGTTTGCCATAAGTAAGTGTACTGAAGAGGACAAAGTAAAGTACGCTACGCATACCTTCACAGGTTCTGCGTTAACATGGTGGAATACCTATCTAGAGCAAGTGGGACAAGACGATGCGTACGCACTACCGTGGTCAGCATTCAAGCACTTGATGAACGAGAAGTACCGTCCCAGAATCGAGGTCAATAAGCTCAAGACAGAACTTAGAGGGTTACGAACCCAAGGATTTGATATTACCACGTACGAAAGACGATTCACAGAATTGTGCCTATTGTGTCCGGGAGCATTCGAAGATGAGGAAGAGAAGATCGACGCGTTTGTGAAAGGATTACCGGAAAGAATCCAAGAAGATATAAGTTCACACGAGCCCGCCTCCATACAACAGGCATGTAGAATGGCTCACAAACTCGTGAACCAAATTGAAGAAAGAATTAAAGAACAGACTGCTGAAGAGGCCAATGTGAAGCAAGTCAAAAGAAAGTGGGAGGAAAACGGTGATAAGAATCACCAATACAACAACAACAGCAATTACAACAATAATCGCAACAATTATCCCAACAATCGCAACATCAATCGCAACTACAACAAACGGCCCAACAACAACAACAACAACAACAACAACAACAGCAACTACAACAATCATCCCAACAACAATAATAACCGCAACAACAACAACAATCAGAAGCAGCTATGCCAAAGGTGTGAAAAGAATCACTCGGGGTTCTGCACCAAATTTTGCAACAAGTGTAAAAGAAATGGTCATAGCGCGGCGAAGTGTGAGGTCAACGGACCAGGGGTTAATAGAACGAAAGGAACAAATGGTGTCGGAATGAGTAATGGCGGAGCAAGTAGTGTCGGAGCAAGTTATGCCAATGTAGTTTGTTATAAATGTGGAAAACCGGGACACATTATTAGAAATTGCCCGAACCAGGAGAACACGAATGGACAAGGCCGTGGAAGAGTTTTCAATATTAATGCGGCAGAGGCACAGGAAGACCCGGAGCTTGTTGCGGGTACGTTTCTTATTGACAATAAATCTGCTTACGTTTTATTTGATTCGGGTGCGGATAGAAGCTATATGAGTAGAGATTTTTGTGCTAAATTAAGTTGTCCATTGACGCCTTTGGATAGTAAATTTTTACTCGAATTAGCAAATGGTAAATTAATTTCAGCAGATAATATATGTCGGAATCGAGAAATTAAACTGGTTAGCGAAACATTTAAGATTGATTTGATACCAGTAGAGTTAGGGAGTTTTGATGTGATAATCGGTATGGACTGGTTGAAAGAAGTGAAAGCGGAGATCGTTTGTTACAAAAATGCAATTCGCATTATACGAGAAAAAGGAAAACCCTTAATGGTGTACGGAGAAAAGGGCAACACGAAGCTACATCTTATTAGTAATTTGAAGGCACAAAAACTAATAAGAAAAGGTTGCTATGCTGTTCTAGCACACGTCGAGAAAGTACAAACTGAAGAAAAGAGCATCAATGATGTTCCCATTGCAAAAGAATTTCCCGATGTATTTTCGAAAGAATTACCGGGATTACCCCCACATCGATCCGTTGAATTTCAAATAGATCTTGTACCAGGAGCTGCACCAATAGCTCGTGCTCCTTACAGACTCGCACCCAGCGAGATGAAAGAACTACAAAGCCAATTACAAGAACTTTTAGAGCGTGGTTTCATTCGACCAAGCACATCACCGTGGGGAGCTCCTGTTTTGTTTGTCAAGAAGAAAGATGGTACATTCAGGTTGTGTATCGACTACCGAGAGTTGAACAAACTTACCATCAAGAACCGCTACCCACTACCGAGAATCGACGACTTATTTGATCAACTACAAGGCTCGTCTGTTTATTCAAAGATTGACTTACGTTCCGGGTATCATCAAATGCGGGTGAAAGAAGATGATATTCCAAAGACTGCTTTCAGAACACGTTACGGTCAATACGAGTTTATGGTCATGCCGTTTGGTTTAACTAATGCACCAGCTGTGTTCATGGACCTTATGAACCGAGTGTGTGGACCATACCTTGACAAGTTTGTCATTGTTTTCATTGATGACATACTTATTTACTCAAAGAATGACCAAGAACACGGTGAACATTTGAGAAAGGTGTTAGAAGTATTGAGGAAGGAAGAATTGTACGCTAAGTTTTCAAAGTGTGCATTTTGGTTGGAAGAAGTTCAATTCCTCGGTCACATAGTGAACAAAGAAGGTATTAAGGTGGATCCGGCAAAGATAGAAACTGTTGAAAAGTGGGAAACCCCGAAAACTCCGAAACACATACGCCAGTTTTTAGGACTAGCTGGTTACTACAGAAGGTTCATCCAAGACTTTTCCAGAATAGCAAAACCCTTGACTGCATTAACGCATAAAGGGAAGAAATTTGAATGGAATGATGAACAAGAGAAAGCGTTTCAGTTATTGAAGAAAAAGCTAACTACGGCACCTATATTGTCATTGCCTGAAGGGAATAATGATTTTGTGATTTATTGTGATGCATCAAAGCAAGGTCTCGGTTGTGTATTAATGCAACGAACGAAGGTGATTGCTTATGCGTCTAGACAATTGAAGATTCACGAACAAAATTATACGACGCATGATTTGGAATTAGGCGCGGTTGTTTTTGCCTTAAAGACTTGGAGGCACTACTTATATGGGGTCAAAAGTATTATATATACCGACCACAAAAGTCTTCAACACATATTTAATCAGAAACAACTGAATATGAGGCAGCGTAGGTGGATTGAATTATTGAATGATTACGACTTTGAGATTCGTTACCACCCGGGGAAGGTAAATGTGGTAGCCGATGCCTTGAGCAGGAAGGACAGAGAACCCATTCGAGTAAAATCTATGAATATAATGATTCATAATAACCTTACTACTCAAATAAAGGAGGCGCAACAAGGAGTTTTAAAAGAGGGAAATTTAAAGGATGAAATACCCAAAGGATCAGAGAAGCATCTTAATATTCGGGAAGACGGAACCCGGTATAGGGCTGAAAGGATTTGGGTACCAAAATTTGGAGATATGAGAGAAATGGTACTTAGAGAAGCTCATAAAACCAGATACTCAATACATCCTGGAACGGGGAAGATGTACAAGGATCTCAAGAAACATTTTTGGTGGCCGGGTATGAAAGCCGATGTTGCTAAATACGTAGGAGAATGTTTGACGTGTTCTAAGGTCAAAGCTGAGCATCAGAAACCATCAGGTCTACTTCAACAACCCGAAATCCCGGAATGGAAATGGGAAAACATTACCATGGATTTCATCACTAAATTGCCAAGGACTGCAAGTGGTTTTGATACTATTTGGGTAATAGTTGACCGTCTCACCAAATCAGCACACTTCTTGCCAATAAGAGAAGATGACAAGATGGAGAAGTTAGCACGACTGTATTTGAAGGAAGTCATCTCCAGACATGGAATACCAATCTCTATTATCTCTGATAGGGATGGCAGATTTATTTCAAGATTCTGGCAGACATTACAGCAAGCATTAGGAACTCGTCTAGACATGAGTACTGCCTATCATCTACAAACTGATGGGCAGAGCGAAAGGACGATACAAACGCTTGAAGACATGCTACGATCATGTGTTATTGATTTCGGAAACAGTTGGGATCGACATCTACCGTTAGCAGAATTTTCCTACAACAACAGCTACCATTCAAGCATTGAGATGGCGCCGTTTGAAGCACTTTATGGTAGAAAGTGCAGGTCTCCGATTTGTTGGAGTGAAGTGGGGGATAGACAGATTACGGGTCCGGAGATTATACAAGAAACTACCGAGAAGATCATCCAAATTCAACAACGGTTGAAAACCGCCCAAAGTCGACAAAAGAGCTACGCTGACATTAAAAGAAAAGATATAGAATTTGAAATTGGAGAGATGGTCATGCTTAAAGTTGCACCTTGGAAAGGCGTTGTTCGATTTGGTAAACGAGGGAAATTAAATCCAAGGTATATTGGACCATTCAAGATTATTGATCGTATCGGACCAGTAGCTTACCGACTAGAGTTACCTCAACAACTCGCGGCTGTACATAACACTTTCCACGTCTCGAATTTAAAGAAATGTTTTGCTAAAGAAGATCTCACTATTCCGTTAGATGAAATCCAAATCAACGAAAAACTTCAATTCATCGAAGAACCCGTCGAAATAATGGATCGTGAGGTTAAAAGACTTAAGCAAAACAAGATACCAATTGTTAAGGTTCGATGGAATGCTCGTAGAGGACCCGAGTTCACCTGGGAGCGTGAAGATCAGATGAAGAAGAAATACCCGCATCTATTTCCAGAAGATTCGTCAACACCTTCAACAGCTTAAAATTTCGGGACGAAATTTATTTAACGGGTAGGTACTGTAGTGACCCGAACTTTTCCATGTTTATATATATTAATTGAGATTGATATTTACATGATTAAATGTTTCCAACATGTTAAGCAATCAAACTTGTTAAGACTTGATTAATTGAAATATGTTTCATATAGACAATTGACCACCCAAGTTGACCGGTGATTCACGAACGTTAAAACTTGTAAAAACTATATGATGACATATATATGGATATATATATAGTTAACATGATACTATGATAAGTAAACATATCATTAAGTATATTAACAATGAACTACATATGTAAAAACAAGACTACTAACTTAATGATTTTTAAACGAGACATATATGTAACGATTATCGTTGTAAAGACATTTAATGTATATATATCATATTAAGAGATATTCATACATGATAATATCATGATAATATAATAATTTAAAATCTCATTTGATATTATAAACATTGGGTTAACAACATTTAACAAGATCGTTAACCTAAAGGTTTCAAAACAACACTTACATGTAACGACTAACGATGACTTAACGACTCAGTTAAAATGTATATACATGTAGTGTTTTAATATGTATTTATACACTTTTGAAAGACTTTAATACACTTATCAAAATACTTCTACTTAACAAAAATGCTTACAATTACATCCTCGTTCAGTTTCATCAACAATTCTACTCGTATGCACCCGTATTCGTACTCGTACAATACACAGCTTTTAGATGTATGTACTATTGGTATATACACTCCAATGATCAGCTCTTAGCAGCCCATGTGAGTCACCTAACACATGTGGGAACCATCATTTGGCAACTAGCATGAAATATCTCATAAAATTACAAAAATATGAGTAATCATTCATGACTTATTTACATGAAAACAAAATTACATATCCTTTATATCTAATCCATACACCAACGACCAAAAACACCTACAAACACTTTAATTCTTCAATTTTCTTCATCTAATTGATCTCTCTCAAGTTCTATCTTCAAGTTCTAAGTGTTCTTCATAAATTCCAAAAGTTCTAGTTTCATAAAATCAAGAATACTTTCAAGTTTGCTAGCTCACTTCCAATCTTGTAAGGTGATCATCCAACCTCAAGAAATCTTTGTTTCTTACAGTAGGATATCATTCTAATACAAGGTAATAATCATATTCAAACTTTGGTTCAATTTCTATAACTATAACAATCTTATTTCAAGTGATGATCTTACTTGAACTTGTTTTCGTGTCATGATTCTGCTTCAAGAACTTCGAGCCATCCAAGGATCCATTGAAGCTAGATCCATTTTTCTCTTTTCCAGTAGGTTTATCCAAGGAACTTAAGGTAGTAATGATGTTCATAACATCATTCGATTCATACATATAAAGCTATCTTATTCGAAGGTTTAAACTTGTAATCACTAGAACATAGTTTAGTTAATTCTAAACTTGTTCGCAAACAAAAGTTAATCCTTCTAACTTGACTTTTAAAATCAACTAAACACATGTTCTATATCTATATGATATGCTAACTTAATGATTTAAAACCTGGAAACACGAAAAACACCGTAAAACCGGATTTACGCCGTCGTAGTAACACCGCGGGCTGTTTTGGGTTAGTTAATTAAAAACTATGATAAACTTTGATTTTAAAGTTGTTATTCTGAGAAAATGATTTTTATTATGAACATGAAACTATATCCAAAAATTATGATTAAACTCAAAGTGGAAGTATGTTTTCTAAAATGGTCATCTAGACGTCGTTCTTTCGACTGAAATGACTACCTTTACAAAAACGACTTGTAACTTATTTTTCGGACTATAAACCTATACTTTTCTGTTTATATTCATAAAATAGAGTTCAATATGAAACCATAGCAATTTGATTCACTCAAAACGGATTTAAAATGAAGAAGTTATGGGTAAAACAAGATTGGATAATTTTTCTCATTTTAGCTACGTGAAAATTGGTAACAAATCTATTCCAACCATAACTTAATCAACTTGTATTGTATATTATGTAATCTTGAGATACCATAGACACGTATACAATGTTTCGACCTATCATGTCGACACATCTATATATATTTCGGAACAACCATAGACACTCTATATGTGAATGTTGGAGTTAGCTATACAGGGTTGAGGTTGATTCCAAAATATATATAGTTTGAGTTGTGATCAATACTGAGATACGTATACACTGGGTCATGGATTGATTCAAGATAATATTTATCGATTTATTTCTGTACATCTAACTGTGGACAACTAGTTGTAGGTTACTAACGAGGACAGCTGACTTAATAAACTTAAAACATCAAAATATATTAAAAGTGTTGTAAATATATTTTGAACATACTTTGATATATATGTATATATTGTTATAGGTTCGTGAATCAACCAGTGGCCAAGTCTTACTTCCCGACGAAGTAAAAATCTGTGAAAGTGAGTTATAGTCCCACTTTTAAAATCTAATATTTTTGGGATGAGAATACATGCAGGTTTTATAAATGATTTACAAAATAGACACAAGTACGTGAAACTACATTCTATGGTTGAATTATCGAAATCGAATATGCCCCTTTTTATTAAGTCTGGTAATCTAAGAATTAGGGAACAGACACCCTAATTGACGCGAATTCTAAAGATAGATCTATTGGGCCTAACAAACCCCATCCAAAGTACCGAATGCTTTAGTACTTCGAAATTTATATCATATCCGAAGGGTGTCCCGGAATGATGGGGATATTCTTATATATGCATCTTGTTAATGTCGGTTACCAGGTGTTCACCATATGAATGATTTTTATCTCTATG
Source organism: Rutidosis leptorrhynchoides (assembly GCF_046630445.1). NCBI lineage: Eukaryota > Viridiplantae > Streptophyta > Magnoliopsida > Asterales > Asteraceae > Rutidosis > Rutidosis leptorrhynchoides. The sequence continues at coordinate 212,084,357 of NC_092340.1, forward strand.
TATGGGATGTGTATTGAAATATGAAATCTTGTGGTCTATTGTTACGGTTTGATATATATAGGTTAAACCTATAACTCACCAACATTTTTGTTGACGTTTAAAGCATGTTTATTCTCAGGTGAATATTAAGAGCTTCCGCTGTTGCATACTAAAATAAGGACAAGATTTGGAGTCCATGTTTGTATGATATTGTGTAAAAACTGCGTTCAAGAAACTGATTTCGATGTAACATATTTGTATTGTAAACCATTATGTAATGGTCGTGTGTAAACATGATATTTTAGATTATCATTATTTGATAATCTACGTAAAGCTTTTTAAACCTTTATTTATGAAATAAAGGTTATGGTTTGTTTTAAAAATGAATGCAGTCTTTGAAAAACGTCTCATATAGAGGTCAAAACCTCGCAACGAAATCAATTAATATGGAACGTTTTTAATCAATAAGAACGGGACATTTCATATACAGGGTTGAGGTTGATTCCAAAATATATATAGTTTGAGTTGTGATCAATACTGAGATACGTATACACTGGGTCGTGGATTGATTCAAGATAATATTTATCGATTTATTTCTGTACATCTAACTGTGGACAACTAGTTGTAGGTTACTAACGAGGACAGCTGACTTAAGAAACTTAAAACATCAAAATATATTAAAAGTGTTGTAAATATATTTTGAACATACTTTGATATATATGTATATATTGTTATAGGTTCGTGAATCAACCAGTGGCCAAGTCTTACTTCTCGACGAAGTAAAAATCTGTGAAAGTGAGTTATAGTCCCACTTTTAAAATCTAATATTTTTGGGATGAGAATACATGCAGGTTTTATAAATGATTTACAAAATAGACACAAGTACGTGAAACTACATTCTATGGTTGAATTATCGAAATCGAATATGCCCCTTTTTATTAAGTCTGGTAATCTAAGAATTAGGGAACAGACACCCTAATTGACGCGAATCCTAAAGATAGATCTATTGGGCCTAACAAACCCCATCCAAAGTACCGGATGCTTTAGTACTTCGAAATTTATATCATAGGGATATTCTTATATATGCATCTTGTTAATGTTGGTTACCAGGTGTTCACCATATGAATGATTTTTATCTCTATGTATGGGATGTGTATTGAAATATGAAATCTTGTGGTCTATTATTATGATTTGATATATATAGGTTAAACCTATAACTCACCAACATTTTTGTTGACGTTTTAAGCATGTTTATTCTCAGGTGATTATTAAGAGCTTCCGCTGTCGCATACTTAAATAAGGACGAGATTTGGAGTCCATGCTTGTATGATATTGTGTAAAAACTGCATTCAAGAAACTTATTTTGTTGTAACATATTTGTATTGTAAACTATTATGTAATGGTCGTGTGTAAACAGGATGTTTTAGATTATCATTATTTGATAATCTACGTAAAGCTTTTTAAAACCTTTATCTATGAAATAAAGGTTATGGTTTGTTTTAAAAATGAATGCAGTCTTTGAAAAATGTCTCATATAGAGGTCAAAACCTCGCAACGAAATCAATTAATATGGAACGTTTTTAATCAATAAGAACGGGACATTTCACAAATCTTGTCCTTATTTTAGTATGCAACAGCGGAAGCTCTTAATATTCACCTGAGAATAAACATGCTTTAAACGTCAACAAAAATGTTGGTGAGTTATAGGATTAACCTATATATATCAAATCGTAACAATAGACCACAAGATTTCATATTTCAATACACATCCCATACATAGAGATAAAAATCATTCATATGGTGAACACCTGGTAACCGACAATAACAAGATACATATATAAGAATATCCCCATCATTCCGGGACACCCTTCGGATATGATATAAATTTCGAAGTACTAAAGCATCCGGTACTTTGGATGGGGTTTGTTAGGCCCAATAGATCTATCTTTAGGATTCGCGTCAATTAGGGTGTCTGTTCCCTAATTCTTAGATTACCAGACTTAATAAAAAGGGGCATATTCGATTTCGATAATTCAACCATAGAATGTAGTTTCACGTACTTGTGTCTATTTTGTAAATCATTTATAAAACCTGCATGTATTCTCATCCCAAAAATATTAGATTTTAAAAGTGGGACTATAACTCACTTTCACAGATTTTTACTTCGTCGGGAAGTAAGACTTGGCCACTGTTGATTCACGAACCTATAACAATATATACATATATATTAAAGTATGTTCAAAATATATTTACAACACTTTTAATATATTTTGATGTTTTAAGTTTATTAAGTCAGCTGTCCTCATTAGTAACCTATAACTAGTTGTCCACAGTTAGATGTACAGAAATAAATCGATAAATATTATCTTGAATCAATCCACGACCCAGTGTATACGTATCTCAGTATTGATCACAACTCAAACTATATATATTTTGGAATCAACCTCAACCCTGTATAGCTAACTCCAACATTCACATATAGAGTGTCTATGGTTGTTCCGAAATATATATAGATGTGTCGATATGATAGGTCGAAACATTGTATACGTGTCTATGGTATCTCAAGATTACATAATATACAATACAAGTTGATTAAGTTATGGTTGGAATAGATTTGTTACCAATTTTCACGTAGCTAAAATGAGAAAAATTATCCAATCTTGTTTTACCCATAACTTCTTCATTTTAAATCCGTTTTGAGTGAATCAAATTGCTATGGTTTCATATTGAACTCTATTTTATGAATCTAAACAGAAAAAGTATAGGTTTATAGTCGGAAAAATAAGTTACAAGTCGTTTTTGTAAAGGTAGTCATTTTAGTCGAAAGAACGACGTCTAGATGACCATTTTAGAAAACATACTTCCACTTTGAGTTTAACCATAATTTTTGGATATAGTTTCATGTTCATAATAAAAATCATTTTCTCAGAATAACAACTTTTAAATCAAAGTTTATCATAGTTTTTAATTAACTAACCCAAAACAGCCCGCGGTGTTACTACGACGGCGTAAATCCGGTTTTACGGTGTTTTTCGTGTTTCCAGGTTTTAAATCATTAAGTTAGCATATCATATAGATATAGAACATGTGTTTAGTTGATTTTAAAAGTCAAGTTAGAAGGATTAACTTTTGTTTGCGAACAAGTTTAGAATTAACTAAACTATGTTCTAGTGATTACAAGTTTAAACCTTCGAATAAGATAGCTTTATATCTATGAATCGAATGATGTTATGAACATCATTACTACCTTAATTTCCTTGGATAAACCTACTGGAAAAGAGAAAAATGGATCTAGCTTCAATGGATCCTTGGATGGCTCGAAGTTCTTGAAGCAGAATCATGACACGAAAACAAGTTCAAGTAAGATCATCACTTGAAATAAGATTGTTATAGTTATAGAAATTGAACCAAAGTTTGAATATGATTATTACCTTGTATTAGAATGATAACCTACTGTAAGAAACAAAGATTTCTTGAGGTTGGATGATCACCTTACAAGATTGAAAGTGAGCTAGCAAACTTGAAAGTATTCTTGATTTTATGAAACTAGAACTTTTGGAATTTATGAAGAACACTTAGAACTTGAAGATAGAACTTGAGAGAGATCAATTAGATGAAGAAAATTGAAGAATGAAAGTGTTTGTAGGTGTTTTTGGTCGTTGGTGTATGGATTAGATATAAAGGATATGTAATTTTGTTTTCATGTAAATAAGTCATGAATGATTACTCATATTTTTGTAATTTTATGAGATATTTCATGCTAGTTGCCAAATGATGGTTCCCACATGTGTTAGGTGACTCACATGGGCTGCTAAGAGCTGATCATTGGAGTGTATATACCAATAGTACATACATCTAAAAGCTGTGTATTGTACGAGTACGAATACGGGTGCATACGAGTAGAATTGTTGATGAAACTGAACGAGGATGTAATTGTAAGCATTTTTGTTAAGTAGAAGTATTTTGATAAGTGTATTGAAGTCTTTCAAAAGTGTATAAATACATATTAAAACACTACATGTATATACATTTTAACTGAGTCATTAAGTCATCGTTAGTCGTTACATGTAAGTGTTGTTTTGAAACCTTTAGGTTAACGATCTTGTTAAATGTTGTTAACCCAATGTTTATAATATCAAATGAGATTTTAAATTATTATATTATCATGATATTATCATGTATGAATATCTCTTAATATGATATATATACATTAAATGTCTTTACAACGATAATCGTTACATATATGTCTCGTTTAAAAATCATTAAGTTGGTAGTCTTGTTTTTACATATGTAGTTCATTGTTAATACACTTTATGATATGTTTTCTTATCATAGTATCATGTTAACTATATATATATATCCATATATATGTCATCATATAGTTTTTACAAGTTTTAACGTTCGTGAATCACCGATCAACTTGGGTGGTCAATTGTCTATATGAAACATATTTCAATTAATCAAGTCTTAACAAGTTTGATTGCTTAACATGTTGGAAACATTTAATCATGTAAATATCAATCTCAATTAATATATATAAACATGGAAAAGTTCGGGTCACTACAGTTCCTACCCGTTATATAAATTTCGTCCCGAAATTTTAAGCTGTTGAAGGTGTTGAAGAATCTTCTGGAAATAGATGCGGGTATTTCTTCTTCATCTGATCTTCACGCTCCCAGGTGAACTCGGGTCCTCTACGAGCATTCCATCGAACCTTAACAATTGGTATCTTGTTTTGCTTAAGTCTTTTAACCTCACGATCCATTATTTCGACGGGTTCTTCGATGAATTGAAGTTTTTCGTTGATTTGGATTTCATCTAACGGAATAGTGAGATCTTCTTTAGCAAAACATTTCTTTAAATTCGAGACGTGGAAAGTGTTATGTACAGCCACGAGTTGTTGAGGTAACTCTAGTCGGTAAGCTACTGGTCCGACACGATCAATAATCTTGAATGGTCCAATATACCTTGGATTTAATTTCCCTCGTTTACCAAATCGAACAACGCCTTTCCAAGGTGCAACTTTAAGCATGACCATCTCTCCAATTTCAAATTCTATATCTTTTCTTTTAATGTCAGCGTAGCTCTTTTGTCGACTTTGGGCGGTTTTCAACCGTTGTTGAATTTGGATGATCTTCTCGGTAGTTTCTTGTATAATCTCCGGACCCGTAATCTGTCTATCCCCCACTTCACTCCAACAAATCGGAGACCTGCACTTTCTACCATAAAGTGCTTCAAACGGCGCCATCTCAATGCTTGAATGGTAGCTGTTGTTGTAGGAAAATTCTGCTAACGGTAGATGTCGATCCCAACTGTTTCCGAAATCAATAACACATTCTCGTAGCATGTCTTCAAGCGTTTGTATCGTCCTTTCGCTCTGCCCATCAGTTTGTGGATGATAGGCAGTACTCATGTCTAGACAAGTTCCTAATGCTTGCTGTAATGTCTGCCAGAATCTTGAAATAAATCTGCCATCCCTATCAGAGATAATAGAGATTGGTATTCCATGTCTGGAGATGACTTCCTTCAAATACAGTCGTGCTAACTTCTCCATCTTGTCATCTTCTCTTATTTGTAGGAAGTGTGCTGATTTGGTGAGACGATCAACTATTACCCAAATAGTATCAAAACCACTTGCAGTCCTTGGCAATTTAGTGATGAAATCCATGGTAATGTTTTCCCATTTCCATTCCGGGATTTCGGGTTGTTGAAGTAGACCTGATGGTTTCTGATGCTCAGCTTTGACCTTAGAACACGTCAAACATTCTCCTACGTATTTAGCAACATCGGCTTTCATATCCGGCAACCAAAAATGTTTCTTGAGATCCTTGTACATCTTCCCCGTTCCAGGATGTATGGAGTATCTGGTTTTATGAGCTTCTCTAAGTACCATTTCTCTCATATCTCCAAATTTTGGTACCCAAATCCTTTCAGCCCTATACCGGGTTCCGTCTTCCCGAATATTAAGATGCTTCTCCGATCCTTTGGGTATTTCATCCTTTAAATTTCCATCTTTTAAAACTCCTTGTTGCGCCTCCTTTATTTGAGTAGTAATGTTATTATGAATCATTATATTCATAGATTTTACTCGAATGGGTTCTCTGTCCTTCCTGCTCAAGGCATCAGCTACCACATTTGCCTTCCCCGGGTGGTAACGAATCTCAAAGTCGTAATCATTCAATAATTCAATCCACCTACGCTGCCTCATATTCAGTTGTTTCTGATTAAATATGTGTTGAAGACTTTTGTGGTCGGTATATATAATACTTTTGACCCCATATAAGTAGTGCCTCCAAGTCTTTAATGCAAAAACAACCGCGCCTAATTCCAAATCATGCGTCGTATAATTTTGTTCGTGAATCTTCAATTGTCTAGACGCATAAGCAATCACCTTCGTTCGTTACATTAATACACAACCGAGACCTTGCTTTGATGCATCACAATAAATCACAAAATCATCATTCCCTTCAGGCAATGACAATATAGGTGCCGTAGTTAGCTTTTTCTTCAATAAGTGAAACGCTTTCTCTTGTTCATCATTCCATTCAAATTTCTTCCCTTTATGCGTTAATGCAGTCAAGGGTTTTGCTATTCTGGAAAAGTCTTGGATGAACCTTCTGTAGTAACCAGCTAGTCCTAAAAACTGGCGTATGTGTTTCGGAGTTTTCGGGGTTTCCCACTTTTCAACAGTTTCTATCTTTGCCGGATCCACCTTAATACCTTCTTTGTTCACTATGTGACCGAGGAATTGAACTTCTTCCAACCAAAATGCACACTTTGAAAACTTAGCGTACAATTCTTCCTTCCTCAATACTTCTAACACCTTTCTCAAATGTTCACCGTGTTCTTGGTCATTCTTTGAGTAAATAAGTATGTCATCAATGAAAACAATGACAAACTTGTCAAGGTATGGTCCACACACTCGGTTCATAAGGTCCATGAATACAGCTGGTGCATTAGTTAAACCAAACGGCATGACCATAAACTCGTAATGACCGTAACGTGTTCTGAAAGCAGTCTTTGGAATATCATCTTCTTTCACCCGCATTTGATGATACCCGGAACGTAAGTCAATCTTTGAATAAACAGACGAGCCTTGTAGTTGATCAAATAAGTCGTCGATTCTCGGTAGTGGGTAGCGGTTCTTGATGGTAAGTTTGTTCAACTCTCGGTAGTCGATACACAACCTGAATGTACCATCTTTCTTCTTGACAAACAAAACAGGAGCTCCCCACGGTGATGTGCTTGGTCGAATGAAACCACGCTCTAAAAGTTCTTGTAATTGGCTTTGCAGTTCTTTCATCTCGCTGGGTGCGAGTCTGTAAGGAGCACGAGCTATTGGTGCAGCTCCTGGTACAAGATCTATTTGAAATTCAACGGATCGATGTGGGGGTAATCCCGGTAATTCTTTCGGAAATACATCGGGAAATTCTTTTGCAATGGGAACATCATTGATGCTCTTTTCTTCAGTTTGTACTTTCTCGACGTGTGCTAGAACAGCATAGCAACCTTTTCTTATTAGTTTTTGTGCCTTCAAATTACTAATAAGATGTAGCTTCGTGTTGCCCTTTTCTCCGTACACCATTAAGGGTTTTCCTTTTTCTCATATAATGCGAATTGCATTTTTGTAACAAACGATCTCCGCTTTCACTTCTTTCAACCAGTCCATACCGATTATCACATCAAAACTCCCTAACTCTACTGGTATCAAATCAATCTTAAATGTTTCGCTAACCAGTTTAATTTCTCGATTCCGACATATATTATCTGCTGAAATTAATTTACCATTTGCTAATTCGAGTAAAAATTTACTATCCAAAGGCGTCAATGGACAACTTAATTTAGCACAAAAATCTCTACTCATATAGCTTCTATCCGCACCCGAATCAAATAAAACGTAAGCAGATTTATTGTCAATAAGAAACGTACCCGTAACAAGCTCCGGGTCTTCCTGTGCCTCTACCGCATTAATATTGAAAACTCTTCCACGGCCTTGTCCATTCGTGTTCTCCTGGTTCGGGCAATTTCTAATAATGTGGCCTGGTTTTCCACATTTATAACAAACTACATTGGCATAACTTGCTCTGACACTACTTGCTCCGCCATCACTCGTTCCGACACCATTTGTTCCTTTCGTTCTATTAACCCCTGGTCCGTAGACCTCACACTTCGCCGCGCTATGACCATTTCTTTTACACTTGTTGCAAAATTTGGTGCAGAACCCCGAGTGATTCTTTTCACACCTTTGGCATAGCTGCTTCTGATTGTTGTTGTTGTTGCGGTTATTATTGTTGTTGGGATGATTGTTGTAGTTGCTGTTGTTGTTGTTGTTGTTGGGCCGTTTGTTGTAGTTGCGATTGTTGGGATAATTGTTGCGATTATTGTTGTAATTGCTGTTGTTGTTGTATTGGTGATTCTTATCACCGTTTTCCTCCCACTTTCTTTTGACTTGCTTCACATTGGCCTCTTCAGCAGTCTGTTCTTTAATTCTTTCTTCAATCTGGTTCACTAGTTTGTGAGCCATTCTACATGCCTGTTGTATGGAGGCGGGCTCGTGTGAACTTATATCTTCTTGGATTCTTTCCGGTAATCCTTTCACAAACGCGTCGATCTTCTCTTCCTCATCTTCGAATGCTCCCGGACACAATAGGCACAATTCTGTGAATCATCTTTCGTACGTGGTAATATCAAATCCTTGGGTTCGTAACCCTCTAAGTTCTGTCTTGAGCTTATTGACCTCGGTTCTGGGACGGTACTTCTCGTTCATCAAGTGCTTGAATGCTGACCACGGTAGTGCGTACGCATCATCTTGTCCCACTTGCTCTAGATAGGTATTCCACCATGTTAACGCAGAACCTGTGAAGGTATGCGTAGCGTACTTCACTTTGTCCTCTTCAGTACACTTACTTATGGCAAACACCGATTCAACCTTCTCGGTCCACCGTTTCAATCCGATCGGTCCTTCGGTTCCATCAAATTCCAAAGGTTTGCAGGCAGTGAATTCTTTGTAGGTGCATCCTACACGATTTCCTGTACTGCTAGATCCAAGGTTCTTGTTGGTATGTAGCGCAGCCTGTACTGCGGCTATATTTGAAGCTAGAAAAGTACGGAATTCCTCTTCATTCATATTTACGGTGTGTCGAGTAGTCGGTGCCATTTCCTTCAAAATAGTTAAATGGAACAAGTTAATCATACAGAATATTAAGAGTAGTTAATAGTATTTCGTAGCATAATATGAACTCATTTATAAAAGCTTTTTCTTCATATTAGCGTTTTATAAGTTTAAATTCGGGTAGTACCTACCCGTTAAGTTCATATTTAGTAGCTAATATACAATTCAACTACTACAATTCTATATGAAAAACTGATTATAATAATATTTCGCGTTCAAACTTTTATACAATATTTTACAAACTTACAATACCGCTTATTTTACATAAAGCATGAAATATAGCACACAATAACTTTGATACAAGATAGTTGTGAAGACAATTCTAGCTAGTACACAAGTCGTTCAGCAAAGGCAATAAAGACACGTAATTCATACGTCCAGAAACAAGTCATGCATTCTGGTTTTACTAGGACTACTTCCCATCCTTGGTCTTGTGCAACATAACCGTTATGGCCGTTGATAAGACAGCGTGTTGTAACGTCATCAAAGGGACGAGGGTTACGTAATGTCCAACAGTCCCGTAATAATCTAAAAACCTCATTTCTTACCCCAATTACCGACTCCGTCACTTGTGGAAACGTTTTGTTTAATAGTTGTAGCCCAATGTTCTTGTTCTCACTTTGGTGAGAAGCGAACATTACTAATCCGTAAGCATAACATGCTTCTTTATGTTGCATGTTAGCCGCTTTTTCTAAATCACGAAGTCCAATATTCGGATATATTGAGTCAAAATAATTTCTTAACCCGTTGCGTAAAATAGCATTTGGGTTCCCCGCAATATATGCGTCAAAGTAAACACATCATAACTTATGGGTTTCCCAATGTGATATCCCCCATCTTTCAAACGAAAGTCTCTTATAAACCAAGACATTCTTGGAATGTTCTTCGAATGTCTTACAAACTGATCTCGCCTTAAATAGTTGTGCCGAAGAATTCTGGCCGACCCTAGACAAGATTTCATCAATCATGTCTCCGGGTAGGTCTCTTAAAATATTGGGTTGTCTATACATTTTGTGTTTTTAAACTGTAAAATAGACAAGAGTTAGATTCATAAAAAAATACTTATTAATACAAGCAATTTTTACATATATCATAAAGCATAAGAACACTATATTACATATATTACACCACACGAATACAACTATCTTATTCCGACTCGCTCGTTTCTTCTTCTTCGGTTTTGGTTCGTTTTGCCAAGTTTCTAGGGATATATGATGTTCCCCTAATACGAGCCATCGTTGTCCACATTGGTTTAGAAAAACCTGGTGGTTTAGAGGTTCCCGGGTCATTGTTACAACTTAAGGACTTCGGGGGTTGACGATACATATAAAGTTCATCGGGGTTGGAATTAGATTTCTCTATTTTTATGCCCTTTCCCTTATTATTTTCTTTTGCCTTTTTAAATTCAGTTGGGGTAATTTCTATAACATCATCGGAATTCTCGTCGGAATCCGATTCATCGGAGAATTGGTAATCCTCCCAATATTTTGCTTCCTTGGCGGAAACACCATTGACCATAATTAACTTTGGTCGGTTGGTTGAGGATTTTCTTTTACTTAACCGTTTTATTATTTCCCCCACCGGTTTTATTTCTTCATCCGGTTCCGATTCTTCTTCCGGTTCCGATTCTTCTTCCTGTTCCGACTCTTCTTCCGGTTCCTCTTCGGGAACTTGTGAATCAGTCCACAAATCATTCCAATTTACATTTGACTCTTCATTATTATTAGGTGAGTCAATGGGACTTGTTCTAGAGGTAGACATCTATCACATAATATCAAACACGTTAAGAGATTAATATATCACATAATATTCATATGTTAAAAATATATAGTTTCCAACAAAAATGTTAAGCAATCATTTTTAAAGAAAACACGGTCGAAGTCCAGACTCACTAATGCATCCTAACAAACTCGATAAGACACACTAATGCAAATTTTCTGGTTCTCTAAGACCAATGCTCGGATACCAACTGAAATGTCCCGTTCTTATTGATTAAAAACGTTCCATATTAATTGATTTCGTTGCGAGGTTTTGACCTCTATATGAGACGTTTTTCAAAGACTGCATTCATTTTTAAAACAAACCATAACCTTTATTTCATAAATAAAGGTTTAAAAAGCTTTACGTAGATTATCAAATAATGATAATCTAAAATATCCTGTTTACTCACGACCATTACATAATGGTTTACAATACAAATATGTTACATCGAAATCAGTTTCTTGAATGCAGTTTTTACACAATATCATATAAACATGGACTCCAAATCTTGTCCTTATTTTAGTATGCAACAGCGGAAGCTCTTAATATTCACCTGAGAATAAACATGCTTTAAACGTCAACAAAAATGTTGGTGAGTTATAGGTTTAACCTATATATATCAAATCGTAACAATAGACCACAAGATTTCATATTTCAATACACATCCCATACATAGAGATAAAAATCATTCATATGGTGAACACCTGGTAACCGACAATAACAAGATGCATATATAAGAATATCCCCATCATTCCGGGACACCCTTCGGATATGATATAAATTTCGAAGTACTAAAGCATCCGGTACTTTGGATGGGGTTTGTTAGGCCCAATAGATCTATCTTTAGGATTCGCGTCAATTAGGGTGTCTGTTCCCTAATTCTTAGATTACCAGACTTAATAAAAAGGGGCATATTCGATTTCGATAATTCAACCATAGAATGTAGTTTCACGTACTTGTGTCTATTTTGTAAATCATTTATAAAACCTGCATGTATTCTCATCCCAAAAATATTAGATTTTAAAAGTGGGACTATAACTCACTTTCACAGATTTTTACTTCGTCGGGAAGTAAGACTTGGCCACTGTTGATTCACGAACCTATAACAATATATACATATATATTAAAGTATGTTCAAAATATATTTACAACACTTTTAATATATTTTGATGTTTTAAGTTTATTAAGTCAGCTGTCCTCATTAGTAACCTATAACTAGTTGTCCACAGTTAGATGTACAGAAATAAATCGATAAATATTATCTTGAATCAATCCACGATCCAGTGTATACGTATCTCAGTATTGATCACAACTCAAACTATATATATTTTGGAATCAACCTCAACCCTGTATAGCTAACTCCAACATTCACATATAGAGTGTCTATGGTTGTTCCGAAATATATATAGATGTGTCGATATGATAGGTCGAAACATTGTATACGTGTCTATGGTATCTCAAGATTACATAATATACAATACAAGTTGATTAAGTTATGGTTGGAATAGATTTGTTACCAATTTTTACGTAGCTAAAATGAGAAAAATTATCCAATCTTGTTTTACCCATAACTTCTTCATTTTAAATCCGTTTTGAGTGAATCAAATTGCTATGGTTTCATATTGAACTCTATTTTATGAATCTAAACAGAAAAAGTATAGGTTTATAGTCGGAAAAATAAGTTACAAGTCATTTTTGTAAAGGTAGTCATTTTAGTCGAAAGAACGACGTCTAGATGACCATTTTAGAAAACATACTTCCACTTTGAGTTTAACCATAATTTTTGGATATAGTTTCATGTTCATAATAAAAATCATTTTCTCAGAATAACAACTTTTAAATCAAAGTTTAACTAACCCAAAACAGCCCGCGGTGTTACTACGACGGCGTAAATCCGGTTTTACGGTGTTTTTCGTGTTTCCAGGTTTTAAATCATTAAGTTAGCATATAATATAGATATAGAACATGTGTTTAGTTGATTTTAAAAGTCAAGTTAGAAGGAATAACTTTTGTTTGCGAACAAGTTTAGAATTAACTAAACTATGTTCTAGTGATTACAAGTTTAAACCTTCGAATAAGATAGCTTTATATCTATGAATCGAATGATGTTATGAACATCATTACTACCTTAATTTCCTTGGATAAACCTACTGGAAAAGAGAAAAATGGATCTAGCTTCAATGGATCCTTGGATGGCTCGAAGTTCTTGATGCAGAATCATGACACGAAAACAAGTTCAAGTAAGATCATCACTTGAAATAAGATTGTTATAGTTATAGAAATTGAACCAAAGTTTGAATATGATTATTACCTTGTATTAGAATGATAACCTAATGTAAGAAACAAAGATTTCTTGAGGTTGGATGATCACCTTACAAGATTGGAAGTGAGCTAGCAAACTTGAAAGTATTCTTGATTTTATGAAACTAGAACTTTTGGAATTTATGAAGAACACTTAGAACTTGAAGATAGAACTTGAGAGAGATCAATTAGATGAAGAAAATTGAAGAATGAAAGTGTTTGTAGGTGTTTTTGGTCATTGGTGTATGGATTAGATATAAAGGATATGTAATTTTGTTTTCATGTAAATAAGTCATGAATGATTACTCATATTTTTGTAATTTTATGAGATATTTCATGCTAGTTGCCAAATGATGGTTCCCACATGTGTTAGGTGACTCACATGGGCTGCTAAGAGCTGATCATTGGAGTGTATATACCAATAGTACATACATCTAAAAGCGGTGTATTGTACGAGTACGAATACGGGTGCATACGAGTAGAATTGTTGATGAAACTGAACGAGGATGTAATTGTAAGCATTTTTGTTAAGTAGAAGTATTTTGATAAGTGTATTGAAGTCTTTCAAAAGTGTATAAATACATATTAAAACACTACATGTATATACATTTTAACTGAGTCGTTAAGTCATCGTTAGTCGTTACATGTAAGTGTTGTTTTGAAACCTTTAGGTTAACGATCTTGTTAAATGTTGTTAACCCATTGTTTATAATATCAAATGAGATTTTAAATTATTATATTATCATGATATTATCATGTATGAATATCTCTTAATATGATATATATACATTAAATGTCTTTACAACGATAATCGTTACATATATGTCTCGTTTAAAAATCATTAAGTTAGTAGTCTTGTTTTTACATATGTAGTTCATTGTTAATACACTTTATGATATGTTTTCTTATCATAGTATCATGTTAACTATATATATATATATCCATATATATGTCATCATATAGTTTTTACAAGTTTTAACGTTCGTGAATCACCGATCAACTTGGGTGGTCAATTGTCTATATGAAACATATTTCAATTAATCAAGTCTTAACAAGTTTGATTGCTTAACATGTTGGAAACATTTAATCATGTAAATATCAATCTCAATTAATATATATAAACATGGAAAAGTTCGGGTCACTACACTTAACGGGTAGGTACTACCCGAATTTAAACTTATAAAACGCTAATATGAAGAAAAAGCTTTTATAAATGAGTTCCATACTATGCTACGAAATACTATTAACTACTCTTAATATTCTGTATGATTAACTTGTTCCATTTGACTATTTTGAAGGAAATGGCACCGACTACTCGACACACCGTGAATATGAATGAAGAGGAATTCCGTACTTTTCTAGCTTCAAACATAGCCGCAGTACAGGCTGCGCTACATACCAACAATAACCTTGGATCTGGCAGTACAGGAAATCGTGTAGGATGCACCTACAAAGAATTCACTGCCTGCAAACCTTTGGAATTTGATGGAACCGAAGGACCGATCGGATTGAAACGGTGGACCGAGAAGGTCGAATCGGTGTTTGCCATAAGTAAGTGTACTGAAGAGGACAAAGTGAAGTACGCTACGCATACCTTCACAGGTTCTGCATTAACATGGTGGAATACCTATCTAGAGCAAGTGGGACAAGACGATGCGTACGCACTACCGTGGTCAGCATTCAAGCACTTGATGAACGAGAAGTACCGTCCCAGAACCGAGGTCAATAAGCTCAAGACAGAACTTAGAGGGTTACGAACCCAAGGATTTGATATTACCACGTACGAAAGACGATTCACAGAATTGTGCCTATTGTGTCCGGGAGCATTCGAAGATGAGGAAGAGAAGATCGACGCGTTTGTGAAAGGATTACCGGAAAGAATCCAAGAAGATATAAGTTCACACGAGCCCGCCTCCATACAACAGGCATGTAGAATGGCTCACAAACTAGTGAACCAGATTGAAGAAAGAATTAAAGAACAGACTGCTGAAGAGGCCAATGTGAAGCAAGTCAAAAGAAAGTGGGAGGAAAACGGTGATAAGAATCACCAATACAACAACAACAGCAATTATAACAATAATCGCAACAACTATCCTAACAATCGCAACAACAATCGCAACTACAACAAACGGCCCAACAACAACAACAACAACAACAACAACAACAACAACAACAACAGCAACTACAACAATCATCCCAACAACAATAATAACCGCAACAACAACAACAATCAGAAGCAGCTATGCCAAAGGTGTGAAAAGAATCACTCGGGGTTCTGCACCAAATTTTGCAACAAGTGTAAAAGAAATGGTCATAGCGCGGCGAAGTGTGATGTCTACGGACCAGGGGTTAACAGAACGAAAGGAACAAATGGTGTCGGAACGAGTAATGGCGGAGCAAGTAGTGTCGGAGCAAGTTATGCCAATGTAGTTTGTTATAAATGTGGAAAACCGGGCCACATTATTAGAAATTGCCCGAACCAGGAGAACACGAATGGACAAGGCCGCGGAAGAGTTTTCAATATTAATGTGGCAGAGGCACAGGAAGACCCGGAGCTTGTTACGGGTACGTTTCTTATTGACAATAAATCTGCTTACGTTTTATTTGATTCGGGTACGGATAGAAGCTATATGAGTAGAGATTTTTGTGCTAAATTAAGTTGTCCATTGACGCCTTTGGATAGTAAATTTTTACTCGAATTAGCAAATGGTAAATTAATTTCAGCAGATAATATATGTCGGAATCGAGAAATTAAACTGGTTAGCGAAACATTTAAGATTGATTTGATACCAGTAGAGTTAGGGAGTTTTGATGTGATAATCGGTATGGACTGGTTGAAAGAAGTGAAAGCAGAGATCGTCTGTTACAAAAATGCAATTCGCATTATACGAGAAAAAGGAAAACCCTTAATGGTGTACGGAGAAAAGGGCAACACGAAGCTACATCTTATTAGTAATTTGAAGGCACAAAAACTAATAAGAAAAGGTTGCTATGCTGTTCTAGCACACGTCGAGAAAGTACAAACTGAAGAAAAGAGCATCAATGATGTTCCCATTGCAAAAGAATTTCCCGATGTATTTCCGAAAGAATTACCGGGATTACCCCCACAGCGATCCGTTGAATTTCAAATAGATCTTGTACCAGGAGCTGCACCAATAGCTCGTGCTCCTTACAGACTCGCACCCAGCGAGATGAAAGAACTGCAAAGCCAATTACAAGAACTTTTAGAGCGTGGTTTCATTCGACCAAGCACATCACCGTGGGGAGCTCCTGTTTTGTTTGTCAAGAAGAAAGATGGTACATTCAGGTTGTGTATCGACTACCGAGAGTTGAACAAACTTACCATCAAGAACCGCTACCCACTACCGAGAATCGACGACTTATTTGATCAACTACAAGGCTCGTCTGTTTATTCAAAGATTGACTTACGTTCCGGGTATCATCAAATGCGGGTGAAAGAAGATGATATTCCAAAGACTGCTTTCAGAACACGTTACGGTCATTACGAGTTTATGGTCATGCCGTTTGGTTTAACTAATGCACCAGCTGTGTTCATGGACCTTATGAACCGAGTGTGTGGACCATACCTTGACAAGTTTGTCATTGTTTTCATTGATGACATACTTATTTACTCAAAGAATGACCAAGAACACGGTGAACATTTGAGAAAGGTGTTAGAAGTATTGAGGAAGGAAGAATTGTACGCTAAGTTTTCAAAGTGTGCATTTTGGTTGGAAGAAGTTCAATTCCTCTGTCACATAGTGAACAAAGAAGGTATTAAGGTGGATCCGGCAAAGATAGAAACTGTTGAAAAGTGGGAAACCCTGAAAACTCCGAAACACATACGCCAGTTTTTAGGACTAGCTGGTTACTATAGAAGGTTCATCCAAGACTTTTCCAGAATAGCAAAACCCTTGACTGCATTAACGCATAAAGGGAAGAAATTTGAATGGAATGATGAACAAGAGAAAGCGTTTCAGTTATTAAAGAAAAAGCTAACTACGGCACCTATATTGTCATTGCCTGAAGGGAATGATGATTTTGTGATTTATTGTGACGCATCAAAGCAAGGTCTCGGTTGTGTATTAATGCAACGAACGAAGGTGATTGCTTATGCGTCTAGACAATTGAAGATTCACGAACAAAATTATACGACGCATGATTTGGAATTAGGCGCGGTTGTTTTTGCATTAAAGACTTGGAGGCACTACTTATATGGGGTCAAAAGTATTATATATACCGACCACAAAAGTCTTCAACACATATTTAATCAGAAACAACTGAATATGAGGCAGCGTAGGTGGATTGAATTATTGAATGATTACGACTTTGAGATTCGTTACCACCCGGGGAAGGCAAATGTGGTAGCCGATGCCTTGAGCAGGAAGGACAGAGAACCCATTCGAGTAAAATCTATGAATATAATGATTCATAATAACCTTACTACTCAAATAAAGGAGGCGCAACAAGGAGTTTTAAAAGAGGGAAATTTAAAGGATGAAATACCCAAAGGATCGGAGAAGCATCTTAATATTCAGGAAGACAGAACCCGGTATAGGGCTGAAAGGATTTGGGTACCAAAATTTGGAGATATGAGAGAAATGGTACTTAGAGAAGCTCATAAAACCAGATACTCAATACATCCTGGAACGGGGAAGATGTACAAGGATCTCAAGAAACATTTTTGGTGGCCGGGTATGAAAGCCGATGTTGCTAAATACGTAGGAGAATGTTTGACGTGTTCTAAGGTCAAAGCTGAGCATCAGAAACCATCAGGTCTACTTCAACAACCCGAAATCCCAGAATGGAAATGGGAAAACATTACCATGGATTTCATCACTAAATTGCCAAGGACTGCAAGTGGTTTTGATACTATTTGGGTAATAGTTGATCGTCTCACCAAATCAGCACACTTCCTGCCAATAAGAGAAGATGACAAGATGGAGAAGTTAGCACGACTGTATATGAAGGAAGTCGTCTCCAGACATGGAATACCAATCTCTATTATCTCTGATAGGGATGGCAGATTTATTTCAAGATTCTGGCAGACATTACAGCAAGCATTAGGAACTCGTCTAGACATGAGTACTGCCTATCATCCACAAACTGATGGGCAGAGCGAAAGGACGATACAAACGCTTGAAGACATGCTACGAGCATGTGTTATTGATTTCGGAAACAGTTGGGATCGACATCTACCATTAGCAGAATTTTCCTACAACAACAGCTACCATTCAAGCATTGAGATGGCGCCGTTTGAAGCACTTTATGGTAGAAAGTGCAGGTCTCCGATTTGTTGGAGTGAAGTGGGGGATAGACAGATTACGGGTCCAGAGATTATACAAGAAACTACCGAGAAGATCATCCAAATTCAACAACGGTTGAAAACCGCCCAAAGTCGAAAAAAGAGCTACGCTGACATTAAAAGAAAAGATATAGAATTTGAAATTGGAGAGATGGTCATGCTTAAAGTTGCACCTTGGAAAAGCGTTGTTCGATTTGGTCAACGAGGAAAATTAAATCCAAGGTATATTGGACCATTCAAGATTATTGATCGTGTCGGACCAGTAGCTTACCGACTAGAGTTACCTCAACAACTCGTGGCTGTACATAACACTTTCCACGTCTCGAATTTGAAGAAATGTTTTGCTAAAGAAGATCTCACTATTCCGTTAGATGAAATCTAAATCAACGAAAAACTTCAATTCATCGAAGAACCCGTCGAAATAATGGATCGTGAGGTTAAAAGACTTAAGCAAAACAAGATACCAATTGTTAAGGTTCGATGGAATGCTCATAGAGGACCCGAGTTCACCTGGGAGCGTGAAGATCAGATGAAGAAGAAATACCCGCATCTATTTCCAGAAGATTCGTCAACACCTTCAACAGCTTAAAATTTCGGGACGAAATTTATTTAACGGGTAGGTACTGTAGTGACCCGAACTTTTCCATGTTTATATATATTAATTGAGATTGATATTTACATGATTAAATGTTTCCAACATGTTAAGCAATCAAACTTGTTAAGACTTGATTAATTGAAATATGTTTCATATAGACAATTGACCACCCAAGTTGACCGGTGATTCACGAACGTTAAAACTTGTAAAAACTATATGATGACATATATATGGATATATATATATATATATATAGTTAACATGATAATATGATAAGTAAACATATCATTAAGTATATTAACAATGAACTACATATGTAAAAACAAGACTACTAACTTAATGATTTTTAAACGAGACATATATGTAACGATTATCGTTGTAAAGACGTTTAATGTATATATATCATATTAAGAGATATTAATACATGATAATATCATGATAATATAATAATTTAAAATCTCATTTGATATTATAAACATTGGGTTAACAACATTTAACAAGATCGTTAACCTAAAGGTTTCAAAACAACACTTACATGTAACGACTAACGATGACTTAACGAATCAGTTAAAATGTATATACATGTAGTGTTTTAATATGTATTTATACACTTTTGAAAGACTTCAATACACTTATCAAAATACTTCTACTTAACAAAAATGCTTACAATTACATCCTCGTTCAGTTTCATCAACAATTCTACTCGTATGCACCCGTATTCGTACTCGTACAATACACAGCTTTTAGATGTATGTACTATTGGTATATACACTCCAATGATCAGCTCTTAGCAGCCCATGTGAGTCACCTAACACATGTGGGAACCATCATTTGGCAACTAGCATGAAATATCTCATAAAATTACAAAAATACGAGTAATCATTCATGACTTATTTACATGAAAACAAAATTACATATCCTTTATATCTAATCCATACACCAACGACCAAAAACACCTACAAACACTTTCATTCTTCAATTTTCTTCATCTAATTGATCTCTCTCAAGTTCTATCTTCAAGTTCTAAGTGTTCTTCATATATTCTACAAGTTCTAGTTACATAAAATCAAGAATACTTTCAAGTTTGCTAGCTCACTTCCAATCTTGTAAGGTGATCATACAACCTCAAGAAATCTTTGTTTCTTACAGTAGGTTATCATTCTAATACAAGGTAATAATCATATTCAAACTTTGGTTCAATTTCTATAACTATAACAATCTTATTTCAAGTGATGATCTTACTTGAACTTGTTTTCGTGTCATGATTCTGCTTCAAGAACTTCGAGCCATCCAAGGATCCATTGAAGCTAGATCCATTTTTCTCTTTTCCAGTAGGTTTATCCAAGGAACTTAAGGTAGTAATGATGTTCATAACATCATTCGATTCATACATATAAAGCTATCTTATTCGAAGGTTTAAACTTGTAATCACTAGAACATAGTTTAGTTAATTCTAAACTTGTTCGCAAACAAAAGTTAATCCTTCTAACTTGACTTTTAAAATCAACTAAACACATGTTCTATATCTATATGATATGCTAACTTAATGATTTAAAACCTGGAAAAACGAAAAACACCGTAAAACCGGATTTACGCCGTCGTAGTAACACCGCGGGCTGTTTTGGGTTAGTTAATTAAAAACTATGATAAACTTTGATTTAAAAGTTGTTATTCTGAGAAAATGATTGTTATTATGAACATGAAACTATATCCAAAAATTATGGTTAAACTCAAAGTGGAAGTATGTTTTCTAAAATGGTCATCTAGACGTCGTTCTTTCGACTGAAATGACTACCTTTACAAAAATGACTTGTAACTTATTTTTCCGACTATAAACCTATACTTTTTCTGTTTAGATTCATAAAATAGAGTTCAATATGAAACCATAGCAATTTGATTCACTCAAAACGGATTTAAAATGAAGAAGTTATGGGTAAAACAAGATTGGATAATTTTTTCTCATTTTAGCTACGTGAAAATTGGTAACAAATCTATTCCAACCATAACTTAATCAACTTGTATTGTATATTATGTAATCTTGAGATACCATAGACACGTATACAATATTTCGACCTATCATGTCGACACATCTATATATATTTCGGAACAACCATAGACACTCTATATGTGAATGTTGGAGTTAGCTATACAGGGTTGAGGTTGATTCCAAAATATATATAGTTTGAGTTGTGATCAATACTGAGATACGTATACACTGGGTCGTGGATTGATTCAAGATAATATTTATCGATTTATTTCTGTACATCTAACTGTGGACAACTAGTTGTAGGTTACTAACGAGGACAGCTGACTTAATAAACTTAAAACATCAAAATATATTAAAAGTGTTGTAAATATATTTTGAACATACTTTGATATATATGTATATATTGTTATAGGTTCGTGAATCAACCAGTGGCCAAGTCTTACTTCCCGACGAAGTAAAAATCTGTGAAAGTGAGTTATAGTCCCACTTTTAAAATCTAATATTTTTGGGATGAGAATACATGCAGGTTTTATAAATGATTTACAAAATAGACACAAGTACGTGAAACTACATTCTATGGTTGAATTATCGAAATCGAATATGTCCCTTTTTATTAAGTCTGGTAATCTAAGAATTAGGGAACAGACACCCTAATTGACACGAATCCTAAAGATAGATCTATTGGGCCTAACAAACCCCATCCAAAGTACCGGATGCTTTAGTACTTCGAAATTTATATCATATCCGAAGGGTGTCCCGGAATGATGGGGATATTCTTATATATGCATCTTGTCATTGTCGGTTACCAGGTGTTCACCATATGAATGATTTTTATCTCTATGTATGGGATGTGTATTGAAATATGAAATCTTGTGGTCTATTATTATGATTTGATATATATAGGTTAAACCTATAACTCACCAACATTTTTGTTGACGTTTTAAGCATGTTTATTCTCAGGTGATTATTAAGAGCTTCCGCTGTCGCATACTTAAAAAAGGACGAGATTTGGAGTCCATGCTTGTATGATATTGTGTAAAAACTGCATTCAAGAAACTTATTTTGTTGTAACATATTTGTATTGTAAACCATTATGTAATGGTCGTGTGTAAACAGGATATTTTAGATTATCATTATTTGATAATCTACGTAAAGTTTTTTAAACCTTTATTGATGAAATAAAGGTTATGGTTTGTTTTAAAATGAATGCAGTCTTTGAAAAAACGTCTCATATAGAGGTCAAAACCTCGCAACGAAATCAATTAATATGGAACGTTTTTAATTAATAAGAACGGGACATTTCATATTTCAATACACATCCCATACATAGAGATAAAAATCATTCATATGGTGAACACCTGGTAACCGACATTAACAAGATGCATATATAAGAATATCCCCATCATTCCGGGACACCCTTCGGATATGATATAAATTTAGAAGTACTAAAGCATCCGGTACTTTGGATGGGGTTTGTTAGGCCCAATAGATCTATCTTTAAGATTCGTGTCAATTAGGGTGTCTGTTCCCTAATTCTTAGATTATCAGACTTAATAAAAAGGGGCATATTCAATTTCGATAATTCAACCATAGAATGTAGTTTCACGTACTTGTGTCTATTTTGTAAATCATTTATAAAACCTGCATGTATTCTCATCCCAAAAATATTAGATTTTAAAAGTGGGACTATAACTCACTTTCACAGATTTTTACTTCGTCGGGAAGTAAGACTTGGCCACTGGTTGATTCACGAACCTATAACAATATATACATATATATCAAAGTATGTTCAAAATATATTTACAACACTTTTAATATATTTTGATGTTTTAAGTTTATTAAGTCAGCTGTCCTTGTTAGTAACCTACAACTAGTTGTCCACAGTTAGATGTACAGAAATAAATAGATAAATATTATCTTGAATCAATCCACGACCCAGTCTATACGTATCTCAGTATTGATCACAACTCAAACTATATATATTTTGGAATCAACCTCAACCCTGTATAGCTAACTCCAACATTCACATATAGAGTGTCTATGGTTGTTCCGAAATATATATAGATGTGTCGACATGATAGGTCGAAATGTTGTATACGTGTCTATGGTATCTCAAGATTACATAATATACAATACAAGTTGGTTAAGTTATGGTTGGAATAGTTTTGTTACCAATTTTCACGTAGCTAAAATGAGAAAAATTATCCAATCTTGTTTTACCCATAACTTCTTCATTTTAAATCCGTTTTGAGTGAATCAAATTGCTATGGTTTCAAATAGAACTCTATTTTATGAATCTAAACAGAAAAAGTATAGGTTTATAGTCGGAAAAATAAGTTACAAGTCGTTTTTGTAAAGGTAGTCATTTCAGTCGAAAGAACGACGTCTAGATGACCATTTTAGAAAACATACTTCCACTTTGAGTTTAACCATAATTTTTGGATATAGTTTCATGTTCTTAATAAAAATCATTTTCTCAGAATAACAACTTTTAAATCAAAGTTTATGATAGTTTTTAATTAACTAACCCAAAACAGCACGCGGTGTTACTACGACGGCGTAAATCCGGTTTTACGGTGTTTTTCGTGTTTCCAGGTTTTAAATCATTAAGTTAGCATATCATATAGATATAGAACATGTGTTTAGTTGATTTTAAAAGTCAAGTTAGAAGGATTAACTTTTGTTTGCGAACAAGTTTAGAATTAACTAAACTATGTTCTAGTGATTACAAGTTTAAACCTTCGAATAAGATAGCTTTATATGTATGAATCGAATGATGTTATGAACATCATTACTACCTTAATTTCCTTGGATAAACCTACTGGAAAAGAGAAAAATGGATCTAGCTTCAATGGATCCTTGGATGGCTCGAAGTTCTTGAAGCAGAATCATGACACGAAAACAAGTTCAAGTAAGATCATCACTTGAAATAAGATTGTTATAGTTATAGAAATTGAACCAAAGTTTGAATATGATTATTACCTTGTATTAGAATGATAACCTACTGTAAGAAACAAAGATTTCTTGAGGTTGGATGATCACCTTACAAGATTGGAAGTGAGCTAGCAAACTTGAAAGTATTCTTGATTTTATGAAACTAGAACTTTTGGAATTTATGAAGAACACTTAGAACTTGAAGATAGAACTTGAGAGAGATCAATTAGATGAAGAAAATTGAAGAATGAAAGTGTTTGTAGGTGTTTTTGGTCGTTGGTGTATGGATTAGATATAAAGGATATGTAATTTTGTTTTCATGTAAATAAGTCATGAATGATTACTCATATTTTTGTAATTTTATGAGATATTTCATGCTAGTTGCCAAATGATGGTTCCCACATGTGTTAGGTGACTCACATGGGCTGCTAAGAGCTGATCATTGGAGTGTATATACCAATAGTACATACATCTAAAAGCTGTGTATTGTACGAGTACGAATACGGGTGCATACGAGTAGAATTGTTGATGAAACTGAACGAGGATGTAATTGTAAGCATTTTTGTTAAGCAGAAGTATTTTGATAAGTGTATTGAAGTCTTTCAAAAGTGTATAAATACATATTAAAACACTACATGTATATACATTTTAACTGAGTCGTTAATTCATCGTTAGTCGTTACATGTAAATATTGTTTTGAAACCTTTAGGTTAACGATCTTGTTAAATGTTGTTAACCCAATGTTTATAATATCAAAAGAGATTTTAAATTATTATATTATCATGATATTATGATGTACGAATATCTCTTAATATGGTATATATACATTAAATGTCGTTACAACGATAATCGTTACATATATGTCTCGTTTCAAAATTATTAAGTTAGTAGTCTTGTTTTTACATATGTAGTTCATTGTTAATATACTTAATGATATGTTTAATTATCACAATATAATGTTAACTATATATATAACCATATATATGTCATCATATAGTTTTTACAAGTTTTAACGTTCGTGAATCACCGGTCAACTTGTAGTGACCCGAACTTTTCCATGTTTATATATATTAATTGAGATTGATATTTACATGATTAAATGTTTCCAACATGTTAAGCAATCAAACTTGTTAAGACTTGATTAATTGAAATATGTTTCATATAGACAATTGACCACCCAAGTTGACCGGTGATTCACGAACGTTAAAACTTGTAAAAACTATATGATGACATATATATGGATATATATATAGTTAACATGATACTATGATAAGTAAACATATCATTAAGTATATTAACAATGAACTACATATGTAAAAACAAGACTACTAACTTAATGATTTTTAAACGAGACATATATGTAACGATTATCGTTGTAAAGACATTTAATGTATATATATCATATTAAGAGATATTCATACATGATAATATCATGATATTATAATAATTTAAAATCTCATTTGATATTATAAACATTGGGTTAACCACATTTAACAAGATCGTTAACCTAAAAGTTTCAAAACAACACTTACATGTAACGACTAACGATGACTTAACGACTCAGTTAAAATGTATATACATGTAGTGTTTTAATATGTATTTATACACTTTTGAAAGACTTCAATACACTTATCAAAATACTTCTACTTAACAAAAATGCTTACAATTACATCCTCGTTCAGTTTCATCAACAATTCTACTCGTATGCACCCGTATTCGTACTCGTACAATACACAGCTTTTAGATGTATGTACTATTGGTATATACACTCCAATGATCAGCTCTTAGCAGCCCATGTGAGTCACCTAACACATGTGGGAACCATCATTTGGCAACTAGCATGAAATATCTCATAAAATTACAAAAATATGAGTAATCATTCATGACTTATTTACATGAAAACAAAATTACATATCCTTTATATCTAATCCATACACCAACGACCAAAAACACCTACAAACACTTTCATTCTTCAATTTTCTTCATCTAATTGATCTCTCTCAAGTTCTATCTTCAAGTTCTAAGTGTTCTTCATAAATTCCAAAAGTTCTAGTTTCATAAAATCAAGAATACTTTCAAGTTTGCTAGCTCACTTCCAATCTTGTAAGGTGATCATCCAACCTCAAGGAATCTTTGTTTCTTACAGTAGGTTATCATTCTAATACAAGGTAATAATCATATTCAAACTTTGGTTCAATTTCTATAACTATAACAATCTTATTTCAAGTGATGATCTTACTTGAACTTGTTTTCGTGTCATGATTCTGCTTCAAGAACTTCGAGCCATCCAAGGATCCATTGAAGCTAGATCCATTTTTCTCTTTTCCAGTAGGTTTATCCAAGGAAATTAAGGTAGTAATGATGTTCATAACATCATTCGATTCATACATATAAAACTATCTTATTCGAAGGTTTAAACTTGTAATCACTAGAACATAGTTTAGTTAATTCTAAACTTGTTCGCAAACAAAAGTTAATCCTTCTAACTTGACTTTTAAAATCAACTAAACACATGTTCTATATCTATATGATATGCTAACTTAATGATTTAAAACCTGGAAACACGAAAAACACCGTAAAACCGGATTTACGCCGTCGTAGTAACACCGCGGGCTGTTTTGGGTTAGTTAATTAAAAGCTATGATAAACTTTGATTTAAAAGTTGTTATTCTGAGAAAATGATTTTTATTATGAACATGAAACTATATCCAAAAATTATGGTTAAACTCAAAGTGGAAGTATGTTTTCTAAAATGGTCATCTAGACGTCGTTCTTTCGACTGAAATGACTACCTTTACAAAAACAACTTGTAACTTATTTTTCCGACTATAAACCTATACTTTTTCTGTTTAGATTCATAAAATAGAGTTCAATATGAAACCATAGCAATTTGATTCACTCAAAACGGATTTAAAATGAAGAAGTTATGGGTAAAACAAGATTGGATAATTTTTCTCATTTTAGCTACGTGAAAATTAGTAACAAATATATTCCAACCATAACTTAATCAACTTGTATTGTATATTATGTAATCTTGAGATACCATAGACACGTATACAATGTTTCGACCTATCATGTCGACACATCTATATATATTTCGGAACAACCATAGACACTCTATATGTGAATGTTGGAGTTAGCTATACAGGGTTGAGGTTGATTCCAAAATATATATAGTTTGAGTTGTGATCAATACTGAGATACGTATACACTGGGTCGTGGATTGATTCAAGATAATATTTATCGATTTATTTCTGTACATCTAACTGTGGACAACTAGTTGTAGGTTACTAACGAGGACAGCTGACTTAATAAACTTAAAACATCAAAATATATTAAAAGTGTTGTAAATATATTTTGAACATACTTTGATATATATGTATATATTGTTATAGGTTCGTGAATCAACCAGTGGCCAAGTCTTACTTCCCGGCGAAGTAAAAATCTGTGAAAGTGAGTTATAGTCCCACTTTTAAAATCTAATATTTTTGGGATGAGAATACATGCAGGTTTTATAAATGATTTACAAAATAGACACAAGTACGTGAAACTACATTCTATGGTTGAATTATCGAAATCGAATATGCCCCTTTTTATTAAGTCTGGTAATCTATGAATTAGGGAACAGATACCCTAATTGACGCGAATCCTAAAGATAGATCTATTGGGCCTAACAAACCCCATCCAAAGTACCGGATGCTTTAGTACTTCGAAATTTATATCATATCCGAAGGGTGTCCCGGAATGATGGGGATATTCTTATATATGCATCTTGTTAATGTCGGTTACCAGGTGTTCACCATATGAATGATTTTTATCTCTATGTATGGGATGTGTATTGAAATATAAAATCTTGTGGTCTATTATTATGATTTGATATATATAGGTTAAACCTATAACTCACCAACATTTTTGTTGACGTTTTAAGCATGTTTATTCTCAGGTGATTATTAAGAGCTTCCGCTGTCGCATACTTAAATAAGGACGAGATTTGGAGTCCATGCTTGTATGATATTGTGTAAAAACTGCATTCAAGAAACTTATTTTGTTGTAACATATTTGTATTGTAAACCATTATGTAATGGTCGTGTGTAAACAGGATATTTTAGATTATCATTATTTGATAATCTACGTAAAGCTTTTTAAACCTTTATTGATGAAATAAAGGTTATGGTTTGTTTTAAAATGAATGCAGTCTTTGAAAAACGTCTCATATAGAGGTCAAAACCTCGCAACGAAATCAATTAATATGGAACGTTTTTAATCAATAAGAACGGGACATTTCAGTTGGTATCAGAGCGTTGGTCTTAGAGAACCAGAAAATTTGCATTAGTGTGTCTTATCGAGTTTGTTAGGATGCATTAGTGAGTCTGGACTTCGACCGTGTTTTCTTTAAAAATGATTGCTTAACATTTTTGTTGGAAACTATATATTTTTAACATATGAATATTATGTGATATATTAATCTCTTAACGTGTTTGATATTATGTGATAGATGTCTACCTCTAGAACAAGTTCCATTGACTCACCTAATAATAATGAAGAGTCAAATGTAAATTGGAATGATTTGTGGACTGATTCACAAGTTCCCGAAGAAGAACCGGAAGAAGAGTCGGAACCGGAAGAAGAATCGGAACCGGAAGAAGAATCGGAACCGGATGAAGAAATAGAACCGGTGGGGGAAATAATAAAACGGTTAAGTAAAAGAAAATCCTCAACCAACCGACCAAAGTTAATTATGGTCAATGGTGTTTCCGCCAAGGAAGCAAAATATTGGGAGGATTACCAATTCTCCGATGAATCGGATTCCGACGAGAATTCCGATGATGTTATAGAAATTACCCCAACTGAATTTAAAAAGGCAAAAGAAAATAATAAGGGAAAGGGCATAAAAATAGAGAAATCTAATTCCAACCCCGATGAACTTTATATGTATCGTCAACCCCCGAAGTCCTTAAGTTGTAACAATGACCCGGGAACCTCTAAACCACCAGGTTTTTCTAAACCAATGTGGACAACGACGGCTCGTATTAGGGGAACATCATATATCCCTAGAAACTTGGCAAAACGAACCAAAACCGAAGAAGAAGAAACGAGCGAGTCGGAATAAGATAGTTGTATTCGTGTGGTGTAATATATGTAATATAGTGTTCTTATGCTTTATGATATATGTAAAAATTGCTTGTATTAATAAGTATTTTTTTTATGAATCTAACTCTTGTCTATTTTACAGTTTAAAAACACAAAATGGATAGACAACCGAATATTTTAAGAGACCTACCCGGAGACATGATTGATGAAATCTTGTCTAGAGTCGGCCAGAATTCTTCGGCACAACTATTTAAGGCGAGATCAGTTTGTAAGACATTCGAAGAACGTTCCAAGAATGTCTTGGTTTATAAGAGACTTTCGTTTGAAAGATGGGGGATATCACATTGGGAAACCCATAAGTTACGATGTGTTTACTTTGACGCATATATTGCGGGGAACCCAAATGCTATTTTACGCAACGGGTTAAGAAATTATTTTGATTCAATATATCCGAATATTGGACTTCGTGATTTAGAAAAAGCGGCTAACATGCAACATAAAGAAGCATGTTATGCTTACGGATTAGTAATGTTCGCTTCTCACCAAAGTGAGAACAAGAACATCGGGCTACAACTATTAAACAAAACGTTTCCACAAGTGACGGAGTCGGTAATTGGGGTAAGAAATGAGGTTTTTAGATTATTACGGGACTGTTGGACATTACGTAACCCTCGTCCCTTTGATGACGTTACAACACGCTGTCTTATCAACGGCCATAACGGTTATGTTGCACAAGACCAAGGATGGGAAGTAGTCCTAGTAAAACCAGAATGCATGACTTGTTTCTGGACGTATGAATTACGTGTCTTTATTGCCTTTGCTGAACGACTTGTGTACTAGCTAGAATTGTCTTCACAACTATCTTGTATCAAAGTTATTGTGTGCTATATTTCATGCTTTATGTAAAATAAGCGGTATTGTAAGTTTGTAAAATATTGTATAAAAGTTTGAACGCGAAATATTATTATAATCAGTTTTTCATATAGAATTGTAGTAGTTGAATTGTATATTAGCTACTAAGTATGAACTTAACGGGTAGGTACTACCCGAATTTAAACTTATAAAACGCTAATATGAAGAAAAAGCTTTTATAAATGAGTTCATATTATGCTACGAAATACTATTAACTACTCTTAATATTCTGTATGATTAACTTGTTCCATTTAACTATTTTGAAGGAAATGGCACCGACTACTCGACACACCGTGAATATGAATGAAGAGGAATTCCGTACTTTTCTAGCTTCAAACATAGCCGCAGTACAGGCTGCGCTATATACCAACAATAACCTTGGATCTAGCAGTACAGGAAATCGTGTAGGATGCACCTACAAAGAATTCACTGCCTGCAAACCTTTGGAATTTGATGGAACCGAAGGACCGATCGGATTGAAACGGTGGACCGAGAAGGTTGAATCGGTGTTTGAAATGTCCCGTTCTTATTGATTAAAAACGTTCCATATTAATTGATTTCGTTGCGAGGTTTTGACCTCTATATGAGACGTTTTTCAAAGACTGCATTCATTTTTAAACAAACCATAACCTTTATTTCATCAATAAAGGTTTAAAAAGCTTTACGTAGATTATCAAATAATGATAATCTAAAATATCCTGTTTACACACGACCATTACATAATGGTTTACAATACAAATATGTTACAACAAAATAAGTTTCTTGAATGCAGTTTTTACACAATATCATACAAGCATGGACTCCAAATCTTGTCCTTATTTAAGTATGCGACAGCGGAAGCTCTTAATAATCACCTGAGAATAAACATGCTTAAAACGTCAACAAAAATGTTGGTGAGTTATAGGTTTAACCTATATATATCAAATCGTAACAATAGACCACAAGATTTCATATTTCAATACACATCCCATACATAGAGATAAAAATCATTCATATGGTGAACACCTGGTAACCGACAATAACAAGATGCATATATAAGAATATCCCCATCATTCCGGGACACCCTTCGGATATGATATAAATTTCGAAGTACTAAAGCATCCGGTACTTTGGATGGGGTTTGTTAGGCCCAATAGATCTATCTTTAGGATTCGCGCCAATTAGGGTGTCTGTTCCCTAATTCTTAGATTACCAGACTTAATAAAAAGGGGCATATTCGATTTCGATAATTCAACCATAGAATGTAGTTTCACGTACTTGTGTCTATTTTGTAAATCATTTATAAAACCTGCATGTATTCTCATCCCAAAAATATTAGATTTTAAAAGTGGGACTATAACTCACTTTCACAGATTTTTACTTCGTCGGAAGTAAGACTTGGCCACTGGTTGATTCACGAACCTATAACAATATATACATATATATCAAAGTATGTTCAAAATATATTTATAACACTTTTAATATATTTTGATGTTTTAAGTTTATTAAGTCAGCTGTCCTCGTTAGTAACCTACAACTAGTTGTCCACAGTTAGATGTACAGAAATAAATCGATAAATATTATCTTGAATCAATCCACGACCCAGTGTATACGTATCTCAGTATTGATCACAACTCAAACTATATATATTTTGGAATCAACCTCAACCCTGTATAGCTAACTCCAACATTCACATATAGAGTGTCTATGGTTGTTCCGAAATATATATAGATGTGTCGACATGATAGGTCGAAACATTGTATACGTGTCTATGGTATCTCAAGATTACATAATATATAATACAAGTTGATTAAGTTATGGTTGGAATAGATTTGTTACCAATTTTCACGTAGCTAAAATGAGAAAAATTATCCAATCTTGTTTTACCCATAACTTCTTCATTTTAAATCCGTTTTAAGTGAATCAAATTGCTATGGTTTCATATTGAACTCTATTTTATGAATCTAAACCAAAAAAGTATAGGTTTCTAGTCGGAAAAATAAGTTACAAGTCGTTTTTGTAAAGGTAGTCATTTCAGTCGAAAGAACGACGTCTAGATGACCATTTTAGAAAACATACTTCCACTTTGAGTTTAACCATAATTTTTGGATATAGTTTCATGTTCATAATAAAAATCATTTTCTCAGAATAACAACTTTTAAATCAAAGTTTATCATAGTTTTTAATTAACTAACCCAAAACAGCCCGCGGTGTTACTACGACGGCGTAAATCCGGTTTTACGGTGTTTTTCGTGTTTCCAGGTTTTAAATCATTAAGTTAGCATATCATATAGATATAGAACATGTGTTTAGTTGATTTTAAAAGTCAAGTTAGAAGGATTAACTTTTGTTTGCGAACAAGTTTAGAATTAACTAAACTATGTTCTAGTGATTACAAGTTTAAACCTTCGAATAAGATAGCTTTATATGTATGAATCGAATGATGTTATGAACATCATTACTACCTTAAGTTCCTTGGATGAACCTACTGGAAAAGAGAAAAATGGATCTAGCTTCAATGGATCCTTGGATGGCTCAAAGTTCTTGAAGCAAAATCATGACACGAAAACAAGTTCAAGTAAGATCATCACTTGAAATAAGATTGTTATAGTTATAGAAATTGAACCAAAGTTTGAATATGATTATTACCTTGTATTAGAATGATAACCTACTGTAAGAAACAAAGATTTCTTGAGGTTGGATGATCACCTTACAAGATTGGAAGTGAGCTAGCAAACTTGAAAGTATTCTTGATTTTATGAAACTAGAACTTTTGGAATTTATGAAGAACACTTAGAACTTGAAGATAGAACTTGAGAGAGTTCAATTAGATGAAGAAAATTGAAGAATGAAAGTGTTTGTAGGTGTTTTTGGTCGTTGGTGTATGGATTAGATATAAAGGATATGTAATTTTGTTTTCATGTAAATAAGTCATGAATGATTACTCATATTTTTGTAATCTTATGAGATATTTCATGCTAGTTGCCAAATGATGGTTCCCACATGTGTTAGGTGACTCAAATGGGCTGCTAAGAGCTGATCATTGGAGTGTATATACCAATAGTACATACATCTAAAAGCTGTGTATTGTACGAGTACGAATACGGGTGCATACGAGTAGAATTGTTGATGAAACTGAACGAGAATGTAATTGTAAGCATTTTTGTTAAGTAGAAGTATTTTGATAAGTGTATTGAAGTCTTTCAAAAGTGTATAAATACATATTAAAACACTACATGTATATACATTTTAACTGAGTCGTTAAGTCATCGTTAGTCGTTACATGTAAGTGTTGTTTTGAAACCTTTAGGTTAACGATCTTGTTAAATGTTGTTAACCCAATGTTTATAATATCAAAAGAGATTTTAAATTATTATATTATCATGATATTATGATGTACGAATATCTCTTAATATGATATATATACATTAAATGTCGTTACAACGATAAACGTTACATATATGTCTCGTTTCAAAATCATTAAGTTAGTAGTCTTGTTTTTACATATGTAGTTCAGTGTTAATATAATTAATGATATGTTTACTTATCATAATATCATGTTAACTATATATATAACCATATATATGTCATCATATAGTTTTTTTTACAAGTTTTAACGTTCGTGAATCACCGGTCAACTTGGGTGGTCAATTGTCTATATGAAACCTATTTCAATTAATCAAGTCTTAACAAGTTTGATTGCTTAACATGTTGGAAACATTTAATCATGTAAACATCAATCTCAATTAATATATATAAACATGGAAAAGTTCGGGTCACTACAGTACCTACCCGTTAAATAAATTTCGTCCCGAAATTTTAAGCTGTTGAAGGTGTTGACGAATCTTCTGGAAATAGATGCGGGTATTTCTTCTTCATCTGATCTTCACGCTCCCAGGTGAACTCGGGTCCTCTACGAGCATTCCATCGAACCTTAACAATTGGTATCTTGTTTTGCTTAAGTCTTTTAACCTCACGATCCATTATTTCGACGGGTTCTTCGATGAATTGGAGTTTTTCGTTGATTTGGATTTCATCTAACGGAATAGTGAGATCTTCTTTAGCAAAACATTTCTTCAAATTCGAGACGTGGAAAGTGTTATGTACAGCCGCGAGTTGTTGAGGTAACTCAAGTCGGTAAGCTACTGGTCCGACACGATCAATAATCTTGAATGGTCCAATATACCTTGGATTTAATTTCCCTCGTTTACCAAATCGAACAAAGCCTTTCCAAGGTGAAACTTTAAGCATGACCATCTCTCCAATTTCAAATTCTATATCTTTTCTTTTAATGTCAGCGTAGCTCTTTTGTCGACTTTGGGCGGTTTTCAACCGTTGTTGAATTTGGATGATCTTCTCGGTAGTTTCTTGTATAATCTCCGGACCCGTAATCTGTTTATCCCCCACCTCACTCCAACAAATCGGAGACCTGCACTTTCTACCATAAAGTGCTTCAAACGGCGCCATCTCAATGCTTGAATGGTAGCTGTTGTTGTAGGAAAATTCTGCTAACGGTAGATGTCGATCCCAACTGTTTCCGAAATCAATAACACATGCTCGTAGCATGTCTTCAAGCGTTTGTATCGTCCTTTCGCTCTGCCCATCAGTTTGTGGATGATAGGCAGTACTCATGTCTAGACAAGTTCCTAATGCTTGCTGTAATGTCTGCCAGAATCTTGAAATAAATCTGCCATCCCTATCAGAGATAATAGAGATTGGTATTCCATGTCTGGAGACGACTTCCTTCAAATACAGTCGTGCTAACTTCTCCATCTTGTCATCTTCTCTTATTGGTAGGAAGTGTGCTGATTTGGTGAGACGATCAACTATTACCCAAATAGTATCAAAACCACTTGCAGTCCTTGGCAATTTAGTGATGAAATCCATGGTAATGTTTTCCCATTTCCATTCCGGGATTTCGGGTTGTTGAAGTAGACCTGATGGTTTCTGATGCTCAGCTTTGACCTTAGAACACGTCAAACATTCTCCTACGTATTTAGCAACATCGGCTTTCATACCCGGCCACCAAAAATATTTCTTGAGATCCTTGTACATCTTCCCCGTTCCAGGATGTATTGAGTATCTGGTTTTATGAGCTTCTCTAAGTACCATTTCTCTCATATCTCCAAATTTTGGTACCCAAATCCTTTCAGCCCTATACCGGGTTCCGTCTTCCTGAATATTAAGATGCTTCTCCGATCCTTTGGGTATTTCATCCTTTAAATTTCCCTCTTCTAAAACTCCTTGTTGCGCCTCCTTTATTTGAGTAGTAATGTTATTATGAATCATTATATTCATAGATTTTACTCGAATGGGTTATCTATCCTTCCTGCTCAAGGCATCGGCTACCACATTTGCCTTCCCCGGGTGGTAACGAATCTCAAAATCGTAATCATTCAATAATTCAATCCACCTACGCTGCCTCATATTCAGTTGTTTCTGATTAAATATGTGTTGAAGACTTTTGTGGTCGGTATATATAATACTTTTGACCCCATATAAGTAGTGCCTCCAAGTCTTTAATGCAAAAACAACCGCGCCTAATTCCAAATCATGCGTCGTATAATTTTGTTCGTGAATCTTCAATTGTCTAGACGCATAAGCAATCACCTTCATTCGTTGCATTAATACACAACCGAGACCTTGCTTTGATGCGTCACAATAAATCACAAAATCAGCATTCCCTTCATGCAATGACAATATAGGTGCCGTAGTTAGCTTTTTCTTCAATAACTGAAACGCTTTCTCTTGTTCATCATTCCATTCAAATTTCTTCCCTTTATGCGTTAATGCAGTCAAGGGTTTTGCTATTCTGGAAAAGTCTTGGATGAACCTTCTGTAGTAACCAGCTAGTCCTAAAAACTGGCGTATGTGTTTCGGAGTTTTCGGGGTTTCCCACTTTTCAACAGTTTCTATCTTTGCCGGATCCACCTTAATACCTTCTTTGTTCACTATGTGACCGAGGAATTGAACTTCTTCCAACCAAAATGCACACTTTGAAAACTTAGCGTACAATTCTTCTGTGAAGACCCGTCCTAATCCATCCGGACGAAGTCCATATCGATTATAAACGATTCACAACAGTTGATTACATCGCGAGATACTTGACCTCTATATGATACATTTTACAAACATTGCATTCGTTTTTGAAAAGACAAACTTTCATTACATCGAAAGTTGACAGGCATGCATACCATTTCATAATATATCCAACTATAATTGACTTGATAATAATCTTGATGAACTCGACGACTCGAATGCAACGTCTTTTGAAATATGCCATGAATGACTCCAAGTAATATCTATAAAATGAGCAAATACACAGCGGAAGATTTCTTTCGTACCTGAGAATAAACATGCTTTAAAGTGTCAACCAAAAGGTTGGTGAGTTCATTAGTTTAACTTAAACAATCGTTTCCATCATTTTAATAGACCACAAGATTTCAGATTTCCATTTCTCATAAACATACGTCCCATGCATAGAGACAAAAATATCATTCATATGGATTGAACACCTGGTAACCGACATTAACAATATGCATATATAAGAATATCCCCATCATTCCGGGATCCTCCTTCGGACATGATATAAATTTCGAAGTACTAAAACATCCGGTACTTTGGATGGGGCTTGTTGGGCCCGATAGATCTATCTTTAGGATTCGCGTCAATTAGGGTGTCTGTTCCCTAATTCTTAGATTACCAGACTTAATAAAAAGGGGCATATTCGACTTCGATAATCCAACCATAGAATGTAGTTTCACGTACTTGTGTCAATTTCGTAAAACAGTTATAAAAGTTGCGCATGTATTCTCAGCCCAAAAATATAAAGGGTAAAAAGGCAAATGAAACTCACGATACTGTATTTTGTAGTAAAAATACATATGACGTCATTGAACAATGCAGGGTTGGCCTCGGATTCACGAACCTATATCAATTGTGTATATATTAATACGTATAATGTAAGTTACAAAATTTCATTTATTAATATGTATTATTTATATATTATAGTTTTGTAGAATTTATTCTAACCTTTATTTTAAAACGTATACTTATATTATATTTTAAGTTATATTTTATATATATATATATATATATATATATATATATATATATATATATATATATATATCGATTTTATGTATATATATCTATAATGATTTACGTTTATATAAATAGTGACATTAATATATTTATATACATATATTTGTGGTTAGTATTGTATTTATGAAATTTTATTAGTTTGTTATGTGAATTATTAATACAATCCTAGTATATACCATAAGTATATATATAGTGTACAAAAGATTTATTTGTTAAAATAATAATTTAGATAATAATGATTTACTAATAATAATAATAATTTTATTAATAATGATAATACTAATAGCAAAAAAAATGAAAATGATAACTGTTAATGATACTAATAATAATAACTCTAAAATAATATTAATACTAATACCATACTTATGTTAATAATAAGGGTTCTAATATTTATAAAATGATAAATGATAATCATAATAATACTAGTAAATATTAATGATGATACTGATAAATATGATATTATTAATTGTAAATGTACTGATGATACTATTATTTATAAACCGGTACAAATTCTAATATTGATGATAATAATATATTTTTATTTCCTTCATAATAATAATAATGATAATCATAATCCTAATGATGATAAAATACTAAAATGATAAGTTTATTACTAATAATAATATTATTAATACCTATCATAATAATAATAGTAATGTCTATAATACTTTCAAATATGATAACAAGTATGATACTAATAATAACAATAACAATAACAATCAAAACAATCACAATAATAATAATAATACTAATAATAATTAATATATAATAACAATAATAAAATTAGAAAAGAAAACTACCTCACATGAAAAGAGTTTCAAAAAAAAAAAAAAGAAACTACCGTCCTCTGGACTCGATCTCGTGACCACATGCTCACACGCAAACACTCTCGACCATCCCACCAATTCTGATTCTCTGTACTAATATCGAATTTAAATTTTATATATAAACTGTTTTTCTTCTATTCCTCTTCTTCTCCACAAGTCTCATGGATTCAACAAAACATCAATAACCAAAAAAAAAAAAAAAAAAAAATCAAGGTTCCTTTTAAAGCTTCAAAACATTACAGAAAAAAAAATAATTTGGGTTCTAAAATAAAAAAAAAAAAAACACTAAAGGCCTACTGCAGCGTCGGTTCTTGGAACAAAACAAAAAAATTGATTTCGTAATAGATAACATTATAGATAATGTTTATAACACGAAATAGTTTTCTAAACATGTATAAAAACTACTGGAATCGTCAATTTGATCAGAAACATATACACGAACGCGAATTTGTCTCAAGAACAATTGTTGACTTTTTTTAAACTAAACTTTGACTTCAAAATTCAAGATCGATATAAAGATTTGAGAGTTGAGATTTTGCAGATAGATTCAAAGAAAGATTTCTAACCTTTCTGCATTTTTAGATTTTGAAACTTTATTCGAAATTGAATTAAGAGAAAAAAAAATTGAAGTGTGCAGAGAAGAAGAAAAAAAAATATCGCTGTGCTCTTTAATCCCATTGGATTTCCTTTTTATTTGATTTGCAATTATACATAATCATTTTGTAATAATAGAGATCGGTTGATAAAAAATGGAGAAAATGTCAACACAGGTTCACGAGTTTGGAGCAGGAAAGAAACAAAAAAAATAATAATAATAGAGATAAAGGATACAGAGGTCAAGCGTATAATATAGATCCCTACTGTTTTTTTTAATTAATAATAATAATAATAATATATAATAACAATACTATTAATATCTAATAATATTAATAAAATTAATAATAATGATAAATATAATATTAATGATAATAATAATTGTAAAAATGATAATAATAATAATAATAATAATAATAATAATAATAATAATAATAATAATAATAATAATACCATACTAATTATGATAATATTAATATTTTATCGATAATAATAATATTAGTAATAATAATCTAATTTATACATCCAATTTCATCTTTATATGATATAAAGTGATATTATGAATACAAATATTGATATTTGACGATACAAATAACATTACTACAACAACTATATTTGTATTTAAATTTAATTTATTAATATCATCTATTATTATGTAATATTTAATAATTATGTAATATGTATTGTAACATATACTGAATATTATATATTTATGCATTTTAATATAAATATATTATAATATTTATTTACATACTAATTATATTATACTTATGTATGTAATTATGAAAAATATAAATGTTTTATATATGTAAGTATTATATATATCTATTAAAATAGTACATTATTTCATCATAGATATATTATAAATTTCTACATATACATAATATAATAATTATGTATAAAATCATATATATATAGTTATATTTATGTATATATGTATACTACCATATATATAAAATCATGTTTTAAATGTTGAGTAGATGATTAATTATGTATATTAAACAATTAACTACAAAGTATAACATTGTACATTTAATATTTTGATAACGTTGGTAAAATATGTTTGAATCATTTATATACAATATACTATATATATTCAAAATGAAAATCTTTAGTTATTAAATGTTATCTTTTATAATAACAAAATTACTTAATAGTTCATTAATACTAATATAATTAGTTTTATAT
This sequence comes from Rutidosis leptorrhynchoides, assembly GCF_046630445.1. Classification (NCBI taxonomy): domain Eukaryota; kingdom Viridiplantae; phylum Streptophyta; class Magnoliopsida; order Asterales; family Asteraceae; genus Rutidosis; species Rutidosis leptorrhynchoides. The sequence goes on from NC_092340.1 coordinate 212,124,086, forward strand.
ATAATTATTTATATTTACATTCTTAGTTACAATTAAAGGTTCGTGAATCGTCGGAAATAGTTAAAGGTCAAATGTTATCATGAAATAGTTCAAACATAATGAGACTCGGTTTAATAGACTTTGCTTATCGAGTCGAATCATATAAGATTATGTTTAAATTTGGTCGGAAATTCCCGGGTCATCACAGTACCTACCCGTTAAAGAAATTTCGTCCCGAAATTTGAGTGAGGTCGTCATAGCTAACAATAAATATGTTTTCCTGACGAATATGAGTTGATAACTTGAGTTTTATCATCATTGAGTAATATGGATAAAAATAATTCAATTATTCGAAGAGTGCGAATGAAGCTATTCACAAAAGGATGAAATGAGAAACAAAGATTTGTTTTTAACTTTTGACGTAGTCAGGTTTGAATTTAGAAAATAAGGCGCGTCTTAACTTTTGACATTGCCTTGGTTGAATTCCGGAATTTAAGGGATTTAAAGAAAATCTTGAAGATCTATAAAATCTGATTCTTCGGGATTTATGGAAATTAAGATCTCTTTAATTAAATACGGTGATCTGCCCCGATTACTACGTCTGATATTTCCAGTATAAATTAAGCTCTTCCTTTCCATTATTCTCACCATTCTTATACTTTCTTTCTTAGTTCATACATCCAAAAGATTCTGAAAATGATTAATCCAGTTCTGATCCTTGTCCTCATCCTTACTATCGCAACAATCATTCTCCTTTTCCAACTTCCACCAGAGGAATCTGCTTTCTTCTACTTCGCCCTCGGGATTATAATGTTTTTAATTCTCCCGTGTCTTTATGTTGCGATAAACATTGATATACACGGTTTGTAATTTATGTGTTGTTATCGGACTTTATATTCTCCCTTATATTTCAAAGCTCTATGCTTTTGTTTTCTCTTCCCGACTTCAAGTCAAGCGAATAATGGTCCAGAATTTATAGATATAGAGTTTCGAATGATTATAATGTTCTAAGCATGAAGGAACGTGATAGCACGATTTGATTTTCAAATTTATCAACATCACGGAAGATAGAACCATCAAGAATACATTTTCTTGATTTGTTACGGAGTTAAGTAGGATGAAAGAGTTATGTAACATGGCACATGATGACGTTATGATCTGTGAATCATCACGTTTCATTTAGAAACTCAGCATGACTTACTGTAATATAATCACGTTGATCAAGTGTCATTATATTATACTAACTCATGCATCAGTTCCCATCATTACTACAATAACATTCATATTTTAAGCTTGAAAATTTACAGAATATAGAAACTAACAGTTTCTATATGATGTAATACTGATAGCACGAAAAGATTAATGATTTCAGATAAGAATAGTTATAAAAATATCTCCAGAAATATGGAGGATATTTATAATGAAAGGTACGATAATATCTCAGAATATCTAAGATCAGAGGATGATAGAAACTATTGTCTGCAAGGGTTTAGAGTAAGGAGCAAGTTATTCACTATAGACTTTAGCAGACATTGAATTATTTGGATTCTTTGAAGTCAAACTTATTCTTTGTGATTTATCCACGGCTTTCTTCATAGTTTCGCATAATCTGCTTTTCGGTACTATATTTTCTATTGAATGTTTCCAATATATTGATACACAGGAAGTACGAAGAGGTATATAATTTCGGACGAGAATATTTATGAAAATATCCTCAGAAATATCAAAGATATTGATGATGATATTTTGGAATTTCTAAGTTCGACGGTTGATGGAGAAAGATTTTCCGCAAGATTTTAACATGACTTCGGAGCAAGATATTCTCTAAAGATTTCAACGGATCCAGAATTACCTGAATCCTTTGAATATAGGATTTGGTCCTTGTATTTGTCCTTGGTCTCCTTCATGGGTAACTCAATCTGTTTTTCAATACCCAATTTTCTATCGAGCGTTCCTAACACTCCTTTCTTTATCATCAAACTTTTGTCCGTTTAGACCATCTACCATTTTTCTGTTTCCTCTGCATTTAATGCTATGATATCTGAATCATCGGTTATTAATCCGAGGTGGTTTCAGGAGAATTGTGTTTTTAGATGATTAAACGCTGATGGTAATATGATGGAATATGAAAGGTTACCTGGTAACAATAAAAGAGCACGCGTATATATAAACGTTATAATAAGGTTGTTTCGTACGAAAAGTCGAAGTTGACTTGTTGGAGTTGTGACAAAATTGGCTAATTTTGAAAAGGGATCGCAAAGTTGTTTTTGTTAATAAATGCCAAAGGATCTGACGCGGCTACGTGTTGAACTTTTACTCAATTGCCGAGAGTTTCTCAGGTGCATAACTATATGCATAAATCTTTCCTTCCGTAGATGAAGTGCGGTTGATTCATCCTATCGATTGAGGTGTTTTCAAGAATCATGAAAGGTTTGAACGCAGAATGTAATCGTGAAGATACGAATGAGGTTTAAGACGAAATCAAGTGGCAAACTTGAAGAATTGTTTAGTTTCATATGTTATATTCAATATTTTAATTCATTTTAATTGTCCAATGTTATTAGTCCACAGTCGATAGTCCACAGTTGACAGTGCAATCATTCATATATAGTTTAATATATAATATTTGAATTAATTAATACGTATCGTGACCCGTGTACATGTCTCAGACTCGATCACAACTCAAAGTATATATATTATTATAGAATCAACCTCAACCCTGTATAGAGAACTCGATCATTACTGCATATAGAGTGTCTATGGTGATTCCAAATAATATATATAGATGTGTCGATTGTGACGACCCGGAGAATTCTGACCAAATTTAAACTTAATCTTATTATAATTCTAACATGATAAGCAAAGTCTGTTATGTTGAGTCTCAAAATTTTTGAACTGTTTTCATATATGCAATTACCCTTCGACCATTCTCGACGATTCACGAACTAGTATTTGTAAATAAATGTGTTTACATATAAAAATAAATATAAATATATATATAGAGTGTATTAAATATAATTATTTAATGATTGTAATACTCGTTGGACGTTTCGATTATTATTTAGAGAAGTTTAATTCAAACTTATATGATTTTAAAATATGCGGTGTTCCGGAAATGAGTTCTATAAATTTTAGGCTTATTAAAAACATATTTAGAAACTAATTAATAAATTTCAACAATTTTTATATTTTACCCAGATTTGAGAGGGACAGTTGATGTAATTTTTTATTTAAAAGTTAATGACCGAATTTTATATCATAATGACTGAAATAATTAAAGATAATTACTGTAAAAATTTGAGATTTTTCTGAACACTTTTTATTCGCCACTGAGTGAACAACGGAGCAAGATATAATAGTTAGTGAAAACCGTCGGTAGTATACAACCAAACAATAATCACGTAAAGTTAAATTATTAGTGTTTTGATTGTTTCAATCTGTCCACCCACTGTTTTCTTTTCAAATCAAGTATCAATTATCACATGAGGTTCTTATATTATATATTAATTATTATTATATTAGTAGTTATTATATTAGTTTTATTATATATTATATACATAACATACAACACAGATAGATGGATGAATACAATACATTACTCTCACTATCATTCTTTCCTTTGCATTTTCTTGGCACAAGTTAATTGGATTTTCACTCATCAAACACACCATCGCATCCTACAACCGTCGACCACCACTTGCGGTACACAAACCACCTTATCCTCTTTCTTCTTCCTTACGGCTACAACCATCAACGAGCCACCTCCACTAACCACCGATTATCTTCCATTTTCTTCGATTAAACCGTCACCATCAATAACAAACGCTACCACCATCATTGCCATATATAACTGTCACCATGTTCATCTTATTTTCTTGTTTACTCATTCACAACCATCAACACCATAATCACCATCACAATCGTCCTCTGCCACACCACCAATTACCGCCACCTTACACCACCACGCCAATCTAATCGATCACTACCCATTTCTGTTCATGTTCAACACCTTCACTCGACACCATGAAACACCACCCTCGGTCATCTCAAAACCGTCACCCATTACAATCACGATCTCACCATCTCCACCATTTTATACGACCACTACTAACCACCATGTACCATCAATCACCATCTTCAAACTTGCACCCATTTCGTGAACCACCACCTGCCATCGACAACACGATATTATTAAACCGGCACTCCTAAACACGCTTTTGACAACCTAAACCCACCACCACCTGCAACCTTGATCAACCTCACCATCGTAAACCATCCAACTTTCACCCCCTCCGTCACCTCACCACACTAAACCACCACCGTTCATCACCGAGACTCCATCACAACCATATACAATTGCCACCACAACAACCAACATCCGTCACCATTAAAACCCATTTAACTCTCTCTCTCTCTCTCTCTCCCCACGTCTCTCTATCTCTCTTATTTGACTGTTATCCATCTTCATCGTAATCGAAACAATTATCATCACAACATGTGCTGTTGCTTAGCCTCTTTTTCTAAGTTCTATTCGAAAAAGTTATCACTTATCTATTCTGTCGATTTGGTTATATGGTGTGTTGGAGTTTAAAACACATTAGCTAGACAAAAGACAAAATATTGTATATGTGGGACACCTTACAAATTTATGGCCGACACATTTATTTTTTTTTTTTTTTTTTTTTTTTTTTTTTTTTTTTTTTTTTGGTTTGCTGCATGCGTAAAGGTATAACTCCAAATGGAGAGGCTGCGTTTTTGTTTCTTAAATTATTGGGCCGTGACCATATGATTTTGTCTAGCTAGGTCGTATAGTTTTTGTATATTTGGGCTGTGATCATATTGCTTCTTTTATTAGACCGCTAGATATATTTCTTTTTATGGGACGAATGAGGAAATGATACATAAATTATGATGATGATGTATTAGGATGATGATTAGGATTTTATGATGAAAATGGTTATGATTTTATGTTTGAATAATGATCATAAATCGAATGGAGTGGTGATAATAGAAGATGAGAATGGTAGGGATGATATAAAGGATTAGTGGGTTTTGAATTTGAAAGAAGGAAAAGGAAACAGAAAGTTTCGATTTAAATAAAATTGATATTTGATGATATTCAGAAAAACAAGGATAGATGGATGGTGACGGGTATTGGGTCTAAATGAGAGGTTGCAGGTTTGAGCTTGGGACGGCGTTGCTTATTTTTTTTAGAGTTTGTCTTGAAGGTAGCCTATTTTTAATTATTTTTATTACTATCATTAAGCATGATTTTATTAATATTATTACCATTATTATCATTATTTTTATTAGTAGTATTATCGTTATTATAAATACCATTATTTTTAATATATTATTATTATTATTATTATTACTAAAAAAATAAAATGACTAATATTATTATCAAAAATTAGTATTGTCATTAGTAAATCAGTAACTATTATTAACAACACTATTTTAGTATTATTAAAGTCATTATTTAAACCAACCAAAAGTTAATTATATAAAAATATAACAAATACATATATAATAACTATATAAATGTTATGCTATTATTTTTAAAAAAAAAGTAATGTATAATTAATATATACAAACGGGTTTAATTATTGCTACATGTTAATTATATGTGTTAATATATATATATTAATGTCATAGGTTCGTGAATCCGAGGCCAACCCTATAATTGTTCAATGACGTCATATGTATTTTTACTACAAAATACAGTATGGTGAGTTTCATTCGCCCTTTTTACTCTTTACATTTTTGGCCTGAGAATACATGCAAATGCTTTATTAACTGTTTTACAATATTTATATGCGTGAGTTCATTTGCCCTTTTTACTCTTTATGTTTTTGGGCTGAGAATACATGCAAATGCTTTATTAACTGTTTTACAATATTTATATGCGTGAGTTTCATTTGCCTTTTTACCCTTTATATTTTTGGGCTGAGAATACATGCAAATGCTTTATTAACTGTTTTACAATATTTATATGCGTGAGTTTCATTTACCTTTTTACCCTTTATATTTTTGGGCTGAGAATACATGCGCAACTTTTATAACTGTTTTACGAAATAGACACAAGTAATCGAAATTACGTTCTATGGTTGAATGATCGAAACTGAATATGCCCCTTTTTATTAAGTCTGGTAATCTAAGAATTAGGGAACAGACACCCTAATTGACGCGAACTCTAAAGATAGATCTATCGGGCCCAACAAGCCCCATCCAAAGTACCGGATGCTTTAGTACTTCGAAATTTATATCATGTCCGAAGGAGGATCCCGGAATGATGGGGATATTCTTATATGCATTTTGTGAATGTCGGTTACCAGGTGTTCAATCCATATGAATGATATTTTGTCTCTATGTATGGGACGTATGTTTACGAGAAATGGAAATATGAAATCTTGTGGTCTATTAATATTATGAAATGATTATTTATGTTAAACTAATGAACTCACCAACCTTTTGGTTGACATTTTAAAGCATGTTTATTCTCAGGTATGAAAGAAACATTCCGCTGTGCAATTTTCTCATTTTAAAGACATGATTTAGAGTCGATCATCGCAATGGAACCAGATGTTGGTGACTTCGTCCAGATGGATTAGGACGGGTCCTTTCAGTTGGTATCAGAGCGGTGGTCTTAGCGAACCATGTCTGCATTAGTGTGTCTAACTGATAAGTCGTTAGGATGCATTAGTGAGTCTGGACTTCGACCGTGTCTGCATGTCATAAGTTTTGCTTATCATTTTGTGTCAAAAATTATCTGCTTATCATCTTTAGGAAATTACCTGCTTATCATTCTTAGTCTAGACACATCTTACTGCAGTGACTGCATAAATAGTGCATAGACAAAAATTCATATCTTAGCGTATCTGTTACTGTAGATCTTGCCTGATATCTTCCGTAAATTTCTCCGTAATTTAAGGGAACCTGATACTATATATCTATGCATATTATGCATTGAGAATACCATCCAACTATCAATTGCTGTCACTAAACTTTTCATACCAAAATTTTTTATTTTCTAAGATCGCGTAAGATGGCCTCTACGAACCAACTAAGTTCATCTGACTCCGAAGATAGCGTGACAGGAGCTCACCAACCAATCAACTACCGTGATTACTGGAGAAAATGGGGGTGGGTTCGCGACATACTCACCCTATGGAGAAGGGAAGAAGGTACTCCATATCATGAACCGAATCTACCACCTAACCTTGGAGTACTTGACCCGCTCACCGGCGAACCCGTTCGCAACACCGTTTATACCCTTTTTGCCAGAATTTTTCGTCTTGAGACTACCATTAACGGAACTAGAGAAGATATCCGATCTTTACCTCACACTGATAACCAACCAGGGTTAGTAGAAGAAGTTAAGGAACTCCGAGCTCGAGTGTTAACTTTAGAGAGCACGGTACACAATTTGCAATCACCAGCAGTATCACCAACACCAGTAACATCACCAACCTTAGCACCAACAGCACTAGTACCACCAACAACAACATCCGCATCACCAGCTTCGACGTCTCATTCTGTACCTCGAGTATAATCATCGTTCTACATGACGTTCTACATCGTTTATCCTCGTTCGACATGATGATTATGTAAACTCTAATGTTTTAGAGATTATATATTCTTGTTCAAACGGTAAATCAAATGAGTTTAATATCATATCGACTCATTAAATCTATAATTACATCTGAAGAAAATATATATTTAAGTATGTTTTCATAAAGATTGTAATTAAAAATTCTTTTGTACAAACTGTTAATGGTGAAAATATTTTAACGGGTAGTTAATACCCGAAGAATATTTAGATTTCACATTAATAGGTTACGCTATACATTCTTTGAATCTGATTCAACAGTCATTTACTATATTACTTACAACCACCGATATACGTATCCGTTCACCGCAGAATAACCATTTTTATTCAATTTCATATTTGGATTTTGACCTATCAGAATCCAACAAGTGGCATAATGAAGAAATAATGGACACAATAAAAATTGATTAGAAACAGACTAATTAACAATATTAAATTTTATTAAGAAACCACGCTAACAAAATCCTAGCTAACTGTTCCTAGCTAACTGTTAATTCCGTATTACATTTTATCTATCGCAATTTAATTATCGCAATTTATTTTATCGCAATTTATATTCTCGCAATTTTATTTATTGTCATTTAATTTCTGTTATTTACTTTACGCACTTTATTTATCGTCATTTAATTTCTGTTATTTATTTTACGCACTTTAAATATCGGGACACGTATACAAGTTTTGACATATCATATCGACACATCTATATATATTATTTGGAACCACCATACACACTCTATATGCAGTAATGATCGAGTTCTCTATACAGGGTTGAGGTTGATTCTATAATAATATATATACTTTGAGTTGTGATCGAGTCTGAGACATGTACACGGGTCACGATACGTATTAATTAATTCGAATATTATATATTAAACTATATATAAATTATAAATTATTGGACTGTTAACTGTGGACTATCGACTGTGGACTAATAACATTGGACAATTAAAATGAATTAAAATATTGATTATAACATATGAAACTAAACAATTCTTCAAGTTTGCCACTTGATTTCACCTTAAACCTCATTTGTATCTTGACGATTACAATCTGCGTTCAAACCTTTCATGATTCTTGAAAACACCTCAATTGAGAGGATGAATCAACCACACTTCATCTACAGAAAGAAAAGATTGATGCGTATAGCTATGCACCTGAAAACTCTCAAAAACTGAATAAACGTTTAACGCGTAGCTGTGCTAATTTCTTTAGCGTTATTATTACCGAAAATAACTTTGCAATCTCTTTCCAAATTAGCCAATTTTGTCACAGCTCCAACAAGTCAACTTCGATTTTTCGTTCGAAAACAACCTTATTATCACCTTGATTTATATGCATGCTCTTTTATTGTTACCAGGGAACCTTTCATATTCCACCATATTACCATCAGCGTTTAATCATCTAAAAACACAATTCTCCTAAAACCACCTCGGATTAATAACCGATGATTTAGATATCATAGCATTAAATGCAGAGGAAACAGAAAAATTTTAGATGGTCTAAACGGCCAAAAGTTTGATGATAAAGAAAGGAGTGTTAGAAACGCTCGATAGAAAATTGGGTATTGAAAAACAGATTGAGCTACCCATGGAGGAGGCCAAGGACAAATACAAGGACCAAACCCTATATTTAAAGGATTCAGATAATTCTGGATCCGTTGAAATCTTTAGAGAATATCTTGCTCCGAAGTCATGTTAAAATCTTGCGGAAAATCTTTCTCCATCAACTATCGAGCTTAGAAATTCCAAAATATCATCATCAATATCTTCGATATTTCTGAGGATATTTTCATAAATATTCTCGTCCGAAATTATATACCTCCTCGTGCTTCCTGTGTATCATTATATTGGAAACATTCAATATAAAATTTAGTACCGAAAAGCGGATTATGCGAAACTATGAAGGAAGCCGTGGACAAGTCACAAAGAATAAGTTTGACTTTAAAGAATCCAAATGATTCTGTTTCTGATGAAATCTTTAGCGAATACCTTGCTTCCGAATCTAAACCCTTACGGATAAATATTCTTCATCATCCATCGATATTAGAAATTCCAAGATATCATCGTATCTTTCATTATAAATATCCTCCATATTTCTGAAGATATTTTCATAACTATTCTTATCTAAAAACATTAATCTCTTCATGATATTAGTGTTACATCATATAGAAACTGTTAGTTTCTATATTCTGTAAACCTTCTAGCTTAAAATATGAATGTTATTGAAGTAATGTTGGGAACTGATGCATGAGTTAGTATAATATAATGACACTTGATCAACGTGATTATATTACAGTAAGTCATGCTGAGTTTCTAATGAGACGTGATGATTCACAGATCATAACGTCATCACGTGCCATATTACATAACTCTTTCATTCTGCGTAACTTCTGAACATATCAAAAATATATATTCTTGATAGTTCTATACTCAGTGATTCTGATAATTTGACAAATCAAATCGTGCTAATACCTTCTTTCTTATTTAGAACATGATGTTTTTCCGAAATTCCATACTTACGAATTCTGGACCATTACTCGCTTTACTAGAGGTCAGGAGAATAATAAAAAGGCAAAGAGATCCAAAATATAAGAGAAAATATAAAGCCCAATGACAACACCGAAATTACAAACCGTGGATATCAGTACGTATAGCAATATAAAGACACGGGAGGATTATAAATACAATAATCCCTAGAGCATAATAGAAATAAATAGATTCTTCAGGTGGGAGTTGGAAAAGAAGAACGATCATTGCGATAGTTAGAATAAGAACAAGGATCAGAACAGGGTTAAGCATTTTCATAAATCTTTTGAATTTAGGAATTGAGTATAGAAGTGAAAATAAATGGAACGGAAAAGTTAAATTTATAAAGGAAATATCAGACGTAGTAATCGGGGCAGATCACCGTATTTATTTAAAGAGATCTTAATTTCCATAAATCCCGAAGAATCAGATCTTATAGATCTTCAAGATTTTCTTTAAATCCCTTGAATTCCGGAATTCAACCAAGGCAATGTCGAAAGTTAAGACGCGCCTTATTTTCTAAATTCAACCCTGTTTACGTCAAAAACTAAAGAAAATCTTATTTTCTTCAATTCACTCTTTTGCGATAGCTTCATTCGTATTCTTAGAATAATCGAATTATTTTATCATTTTTATTCAATGATGATAAACCTCTAATTATCAACTCATATTGGTCATGAAAACATTTTATTATTAGCCATGACCACCTCACTCAAATTTCGGGACGAAATTTCTTTAACGGGTAGGTACTGTGACGACCCGGAGAATTCTGACCAAATTTAAACTTAATCTTATTATAATTCTAACATGATAAGCAAAGTCTGTTATGTTGAGTCTCAAAATTTTTGAACTGTTTTCATATATGCAATTACCCTTCGACCATTCTCGACGATTCACGAACTAGTATTTGTAAATAAATGTGTTTACATATAAAAATAAATATAAATATATATATAGAGTGTATTAAATATAATTATTTAATGATTGTAATACTCGTTGGACGTTTCGATTATTATTTAGAGAAGTTTAATTCAAACTTATATGATTTTAAAATATGCGGTGTTCCGGAAATGAGTTCTATAAATTTTAGGCTTATTAAAAACATATTTAGAAACTAATTAATAAATTTCAACAATTTTTATATTTTACCCAGATTTGAGAGGGACAGTTGATGTAATTTTTTATTTAAAAGTTAATGACCGAATTTTATATCATAATGACTGAAATAATTAAAGATAATTACTGTAAAAATTTGAGATTTTTCTGAACACTTTTTATTCGCCACTGAGTGAACAACGGAGCAAGATATAATAGTTAGTGAAAACCGTCGGTAGTATACAACCAAACAATAATCACGTAAAGTTAAATTATTAGTGTTTTGATTGTTTCAATCTGTCCACCCACTGTTTTCTTTTCAAATCAAGTATCAATTATCACATGAGGTTCTTATATTATATATTAATTATTATTATATTAGTAGTTATTATATTAGTTTTATTATATATTATATACATAACATACAACACAGATAGATGGATGAATACAATACATTACTCTCACTATCATTCTTTCCTTTGCATTTTCTTGGCACAAGTTAATTGGATTTTCACTCATCAAACACACCATCGCATCCTACAACCGTCGACCACCACTTGCGGTACACAAACCACCTTATCCTCTTTCTTCTTCCTTACGGCTACAACCATCAACGAGCCACCTCCACTAACCACCGATTATCTTCCATTTTCTTCGATTAAACCGTCACCATCAATAACAAACGCTACCACCATCATTGCCATATATAACTGTCACCATGTTCATCTTATTTTCTTGTTTACTCATTCACAACCATCAACACCATAATCACCATCACAATCGTCCTCTGCCACACCACCAATTACCGCCACCTTACACCACCACGCCAATCTAATCGATCACTACCCATTTCTGTTCATGTTCAACACCTTCACTCGACACCATGAAACACCACCCTCGGTCATCTCAAAACCGTCACCCATTACAATCACGATCTCACCATCTCCACCATTTTATACGACCACTACTAACCACCATGTACCATCAATCACCATCTTCAAACTTGCACCCATTTCGTGAACCACCACCTGCCATCGACAACACGATATTATTAAACCGGCACTCCTAAACACGCTTTTGACAACCTAAACCCACCACCACCTGCAACCTTGATCAACCTCACCATCGTAAACCATCCAACTTTCACCCCCTCCGTCACCTCACCACACTAAACCACCACCGTTCATCACCGAGACTCCATCACAACCATATACAATTGCCACCACAACAACCAACATCCGTCACCATTAAAACCCATTTAACTCTCTCTCTCTCTCTCTCTCCCCACGTCTCTCTATCTCTCTTATTTGACTGTTATCCATCTTCATCGTAATCGAAACAATTATCATCACAACATGTGCTGTTGCTTAGCCTCTTTTTCTAAGTTCTATTCGAAAAAGTTATCACTTATCTATTCTGTCGATTTGGTTATATGGTGTGTTGGAGTTTAAAACACATTAGCTAGACAAAAGACAAAATATTGTATATGTGGGACACCTTACAAATTTATGGCCGACACATTTATTTATTTTTTTTTTTTTTTTTTTTTTTTTTTTTTTTTTTTGGTTTGCTGCATGCGTAAAGGTATAACTCCAAATGGAGAGGCTGCGTTTTTGTTTCTTAAATTATTGGGCCGTGACCATATGATTTTGTCTAGCTAGGTCGTATAGTTTTTGTATATTTGGGCTGTGATCATATTGCTTCTTTTATTAGACCGCTAGATATATTTCTTTTTATGGGACGAATGAGGAAATGATACATAAATTATGATGATGATGTATTAGGATGATGATTAGGATTTTATGATGAAAATGGTTATGATTTTATGTTTGAATAATGATCATAAATCGAATGGAGTGGTGATAATAGAAGATGAGAATGGTAGGGATGATATAAAGGATTAGTGGGTTTTGAATTTGAAAGAAGGAAAAGGAAACAGAAAGTTTCGATTTAAATAAAATTGATATTTGATGATATTCAGAAAAACAAGGATAGATGGATGGTGACGGGTATTGGGTCTAAATGAGAGGTTGCAGGTTTGAGCTTGGGACGGCGTTGCTTATTTTTTTTAGAGTTTGTCTTGAAGGTAGCCTATTTTTAATTATTTTTATTACTATCATTAAGCATGATTTTATTAATATTATTACCATTATTATCATTATTTTTATTAGTAGTATTATCGTTATTATAAATACCATTATTTTTAATATATTATTATTATTATTATTATTACTAAAAAAATAAAATGACTAATATTATTATCAAAAATTAGTATTGTCATTAGTAAATCAGTAACTATTATTAACAACACTATTTTAGTATTATTAAAGTCATTATTTAAACCAACCAAAAGTTAATTATATAAAAATATAACAAATACATATATAATAACTATATAAATGTTATGCTATTATTTTTAAAAAAAAAGTAATGTATAATTAATATATACAAACGGGTTTAATTATTGCTACATGTTAATTATATGTGTTAATATATATATATTAATGTCATAGGTTCGTGAATCCGAGGCCAACCCTATAATTGTTCAATGACGTCATATGTATTTTTACTACAAAATACAGTATGGTGAGTTTCATTCGCCCTTTTTACTCTTTACATTTTTGGCCTGAGAATACATGCAAATGCTTTATTAACTGTTTTACAATATTTATATGCGTGAGTTCATTTGCCCTTTTTACTCTTTATGTTTTTGGGCTGAGAATACATGCAAATGCTTTATTAACTGTTTTACAATATTTATATGCGTGAGTTTCATTTGCCTTTTTACCCTTTATATTTTTGGGCTGAGAATACATGCAAATGCTTTATTAACTGTTTTACAATATTTATATGCGTGAGTTTCATTTACCTTTTTACCCTTTATATTTTTGGGCTGAGAATACATGCGCAACTTTTATAACTGTTTTACGAAATAGACACAAGTAATCGAAATTACGTTCTATGGTTGAATGATCGAAACTGAATATGCCCCTTTTTATTAAGTCTGGTAATCTAAGAATTAGGGAACAGACACCCTAATTGACGCGAACTCTAAAGATAGATCTATCGGGCCCAACAAGCCCCATCCAAAGTACCGGATGCTTTAGTACTTCGAAATTTATATCATGTCCGAAGGAGGATCCCGGAATGATGGGGATATTCTTATATGCATTTTGTGAATGTCGGTTACCAGGTGTTCAATCCATATGAATGATATTTTGTCTCTATGTATGGGACGTATGTTTACGAGAAATGGAAATATGAAATCTTGTGGTCTATTAATATTATGAAATGATTATTTATGTTAAACTAATGAACTCACCAACCTTTTGGTTGACATTTTAAAGCATGTTTATTCTCAGGTATGAAAGAAACATTCCGCTGTGCAATTTTCTCATTTTAAAGACATGATTTAGAGTCGATCATCGCAATGGAACCAGATGTTGGTGACTTCGTCCAGATGGATTAGGACGGGTCCTTTCATCGATATGATATGTCAAAACCTTGTATACGTGTCCCGATATTTAAAGTGCGTAAAATAAATAACAGAAATTAAATGACGATAAATAAAGTGCGTAAAGTAAATAACAGAAATTAAATGACAATAAATAAAATTGCGAGAATATAAATTGCGATAAAATAAATTGCGATAAATAAATTGCGATAAATAAAATGTAATACGGAATTAACAGTTAGCTAGGATTTTGTTAGCGTGGTTTCTTAATAAAATTTAATATTGTTAATTAGTCTGTTTCTAATCAATTTTTATTGTGTCCATTATTTCTTCATTATGCCACTTGTTGGATTCTGATAGGTCAAAATTCAAATATGAAATTGAATTTGAATGAAAATAGTTATTCTTTGGTGAACGGATAAGTATCCCGGTGGTTGTAAATAGGATAGTGAATAACTGTTGAATCAGATTCGAAGAATATACAGTGTAACTTATTAATGTGAAATTTAAATATTCCTCGGGTATTACCTACCCGTTAAAATATTTTTATTATTAACAGTTTGTACAAAAGAATTTTTAATTACAATCTTTATGAAAACATATATACATATATATTTTCTTCAGATGTAATCATGAATTTAATGAGTTAACATGATATTAAACTCATTTAGTTTTCAGTTGGAACTAGAATAAATAATCTCTAAAACATTAGAGATTACATAATCACCATGTCGAACGAAGATAACTGATGTAGAATGTCATGTAGAATGATGATTATACTCGAGGTATAGATTGAGATGTTGAGGCATGTGATATTGAAATTTGGGTTGTTGGTGGTACCGTTGGTGCCGGTGATTTGGATGAAGCTGGTACGTTTTGCACCATATTTTCCAAGACTACAACTTATGCGCGAAGTTCGTTAACTTCTTCTATTACACCGGGATGATTGTCGGTTCGGACGAGCGGATGAATGAGGTTTAGAATCTGAGATAGTATATGATCGTGATGAGATACTTTGGAAATGAGAGAGAAAATGGTGTCTCGAACAGGTTCGCCGGTAAACGTTTTAGGTCCATTGTCAAGAGGTGAATTTGGTTAGTGGAAATGATCGCCTTCTTCGCGTTTCCATTGATTAAGTCGACTACGAACCCATCTCCAATTCATTCAGAATAGATGATGGCTAATTGATCGATTCATTCCGGTTACTCTGCTTTCGGAGCTCGAGTGGAAATCCATATCGAAATAGCTGTCGGAATAACTATCGAAATAGCTATCGAAATCAGATGGACTCGAACTGGTTGAGGGATTCATCTCGTACGATCAGATGAAGGATTTTCGATAAGAAATAGATTATAGGATGTAGATTAGTACCCTGCAATACATAATTTACATATGCATATATAATACTAAAATCCCATAAGCTACGGAGGAATCTACGGAAGCTGTCAGGCAAAGGTAACAATAACAGATACGCTAAGATATGAATTTAACTATACACTGTCTATGCAATAAAGGCAGTAAGACGTGTCTTAGACTTTAAGGATGATAAGTAAATAATTTTTCGACACTAAATGATAAGCAAAACTTTTGACATGCAAACACGGTCGAAGTCCAGACTCATTAATGCATTCTAACGACTATCAGTTAGACTCACTAATGCAAGACCTGGTTCGCTAAGACCACCGCTCTGATACCAACTGTGAAGACCCGTCCTAATCCATCCGGACGAAGTCCATATCGATTATAAACGATTCACAACAGTTGATTACATCGCGAGATACTTGACCTCTATATGATACATTTTACAAACATTGCATTCGTTTTTGAAACGACAAACTTTCATTACATCGAAAGTTGACAGGCATGCATACCATTTCATAATATATCCAACTATAATTGACTTGATAATAATCTTGATGAACTCGACGACTCGAATGCAACGTCTTTTGAAATATGCCATGAATGACTCCAAGTAATATCTATAAAATGAGCAAATACACAGCGGAAGATTTCTTTCGTACCTGAGAATAAACATGCTTTAAAGTGTCAACCAAAAGGTTGGTGAGTTCATTAGTTTAACTTAAACAATCGTTTCCATCATTTTAATAGACCACAAGATTTCAGATTTCCATTTCTCATAAACATACGTCCCATGCATAGAGACAAAAATATCATTCATATGGATTGAACACCTGGTAACCGACATTAACAATATGCATATATAAGAATATCCCCATCATTCCGGGATCCTCCTTCGGACATGATATAAATTTCGAAGTACTAAAACATCCGGTACTTTGGATGGGGCTTGTTGGGCCCGATAGATCTATCTTTAGGATTCGCGTCAATTAGGGTGTCTGTTCCCTAATTCTTAGATTACCAGACTTAATAAAAAGGGGCATATTCGACTTCGATAATCCAACCATAGAATGTAGTTTCACGTACTTGTGTCAATTTCGTAAAACAGTTATAAAAGTTGCGCATGTATTCTCAGCCCAAAAATATAAAGGGTAAAAAGGCAAATGAAACTCACGATACTGTATTTTGTAGTAAAAATACATATGACGTCATTGAACAATGCAGGGTTGGCCTCGGATTCACGAACCTATATCAATTGTGTATATATTAATACGTATAATGTAAGTTACAAAATTTCATTTATTAATATGTATTATTTATATATTATAGTTTTGTAGAATTTATTCTAACCTTTATTTTAAAACGTATACTTATATTATATTTTAAGTTATATTTTATATATATATATATATATATATATATATCGATTTTATGTATATATATCTATAATGATTTACGTTTATATAAATAGTGACATTAATATATTTATATACATATATTTGTGGTTAGTATTGTATTTATGAAATTTTATTAGTTTGTTATGTGAATTATTAATACAATCCTAGTATATACCATAAGTATATATATAGTGTACAAAAGATTTATTTGTTAAAATAATAATTTAGATAATAATGATTTACTAATAATAATAATAATTTTATTAATAATGATAATACTAATAGCAAAAAAAATGAAAATGATAACTGTTAATGATACTAATAATAATAACTCTAAAATAATATTAATACTAATACCATACTTATGTTAATAATAAGGGTTCTAATATTTATAAAATGATAAATGATAATCATAATAATACTAGTAAATATTAATGATGATACTGATAAATATGATATTATTAATTGTAAATGTACTGATGATACTATTATTTATAAACCGGTACAAATTCTAATATTGATGATAATAATATATTTTTATTTCCTTCATAATAATAATAATGATAATCATAATCCTAATGATGATAAAATACTAAAATGATAAGTTTATTACTAATAATAATATTATTAATACCTATCATAATAATAATAGTAATGTCTATAATACTTTCAAATATGATAACAAGTATGATACTAATAATAACAATAACAATAACAATCAAAACAATCACAATAATAATAATAATACTAATAATAATTAATATATAATAACAATAATAAAATTAGAAAAGAAAACTACCTCACATGAAAAGAGTTTCAAAAAAAAAAAAAAGAAACTACCGTCCTCTGGACTCGATCTCGTGACCACATGCTCACACGCAAACACTCTCGACCATCCCACCAATTCTGATTCTCTGTACTAATATCGAATTTAAATTTTATATATAAACTGTTTTTCTTCTATTCCTCTTCTTCTCCACAAGTCTCATGGATTCAACAAAACATCAATAACCAAAAAAAAAAAAAAAAAAAAAAATCAGGGTTCCTTTTAAAGCTTCAAAACATTACAGAAAAAAAAATAATTTGGGTTCTAAAATAAAAAAAAAAAAACACTAAAGGCCTACTGCAGCGTCGGTTCTTGGAACAAAACAAAAAAATTGATTTCGTAATAGATAACATTATAGATAATGTTTATAACACGAAATAGTTTTCTAAACATGTATAAAAACTACTGGAATCGTCAATTTGATCAGAAACATATACACGAACGCGAATTTGTCTCAAGAACAATTGTTGACTTTTTTTAAACTAAACTTTGACTTCAAAATTCAAGATCGATATAAAGATTTGAGAGTTGAGATTTTGCAGATAGATTCAAAGAAAGATTTCTAACCTTTCTGCATTTTTAGATTTTGAAACTTTATTCGAAATTGAATTAAGAGAAAAAAAAAATTGAAGCGTGCAGAGAAGAAGAAAAAAAAATATCGCTGTGCTCTTTAATCCCATTGGATTTCCTTTTTATTTGATTTGCAATTATACATAATCATTTTGTAATAATAGAGATCGGTTGATAAAAAATGGAGAAAATGTCAACACAGGTTCACGAGTTTGGAGCAGGAAAGAAACAAAAAAAATAATAATAATAGAGATAAAGGATACAGAGGTCAAGCGTATAATATAGATCCCTACTGTTTTTTTTAATTAATAATAATAATAATAATATATAATAACAATACTATTAATATCTAATAATATTAATAAAATTAATAATAATGATAAATATAATATTAATGATAATAATAATTGTAAAAATGATAATAATAATAATAATAATAATAATAATAATAATAATAATACCATACTAATTATGATAATATTAATATTTTATCGATAATAATAATATTAGTAATAATAATCTAATTTATACATCCAATTTCATCTTTATATGATATAAAGTGATATTATGAATACAAATATTGATATTTGACGATACAAATAACATTACTACAACAACTATATTTGTATTTAAATTTAATTTATTAATATCATCTATTATTATGTAATATTTAATAATTATGTAATATGTATTGTAACATATACTGAATATTATATATTTATGCATTTTAATATAAATATATTATAATATTTATTTACATACTAATTATATTATACTTATGTATGTAATTATGAAAAATATAAATGTTTTATATATGTAAGTATTATATATATCTATTAAAATAGTACATTATTTCATCATAGATATATTATAAATTTTCTACATATACATAATATAATAATTATGTATAAAATCATATATATATAGTTATATTTATGTATATATGTATACTACCATATATATAAAATCATGTTTTAAATGTTGAGTAGATGATTAATTATGTATATTAAACAATTAACTACAAAGTATAACATTGTACATTTAATATTTTGATAACGTTGGTAAAATATGTTTGAATCATTTATATACAATATACTATATATATTCAAAATGAAAATCTTTAGTTATTAAATGTTATCTTTTATAATAACAAAATTACTTAATAGTTCATTAATACTAATATAATTAGTTTTATATATAATTATTTATATTTACATTCTTAGTTACAATTAAAGGTTCGTGAATCGTCGGAAATAGTTAAAGGTCAAATGTTATCATGAAATAGTTCAAACATAATGAGACTCGGTTTAATAGACTTTGCTTATCGAGTCGAATCATATAAGATTATGTTTAAATTTGGTCGGAAATTCCCGGGTCATCACATCTTCCTTCCTCAATACTTCTAACACCTTTCTCAAATGTTCACCGTGTTCTTGGTCATTCTTTGAGTAAATAAGTATGTCATCAATGAAAACAATGACAAACTTGTCAAGGTATGGTCCACACACTCGGTTCATAAGGTCCATGAACACAGCTGGTGCATTAGTTAAACCAAACGGCATGACCATAAACTCGTAATGACCGTAACGTGTTCTGAAAGCAGTCTTTGGAATATCATCTTCTTTCACCCGCATTTGATGATACCCGGAACGTAAGTCAATCTTTGAATAAACAGACGAGCCTTGTAGTTGATCAAATAAGTCGTCGATTCTCGGTAGTGGGTAGCGGTTCTTGATGGTAAGTTTGTTCAACTCTCGGTAGTCGATACACAACCTGAATGTACCATCTTTCTTCTTGACAAACAAAACAGGAGCTCCCCACGGTGATGTGCTTGGTCGAATGAAACCACGCTCTAAAAGTTCTTGTAATTGGCTTTGCAGTTCTTTCATCTCGCTGGGTGCGAGTCTGTAAGGAGCACGAGCTATTGGTGCAGCTCCTGGTACAAGATCTATTTGAAATTCAACGGATCGATGTGGGGTAATCCCGGTAATTCTTTCGGAAATACATCGGGAAATTCTTTTGCAATGGGAACATCATTGATGCTCTTTTCTTCAGTTTGTACTTTCTCGACGTGTGCTAGAACAGCATAGCAACCTTTTCTTATTAGTTTTTGTGCCTTCAAATTACTAATAAGATGTAGCTTCGTGTTGCCCTTTTCTCCGTACACCATTAAGGGTTTTCCTTTTTCTCGTATAATGCGAATTGCATTTTTGTAACAAACGATCTCCGCTTTCACTTCTTTCAACCAGTCCATACTGATTATCACATCAAAACTCCCTAACTCTACTGGTATCAAATCAATCTTAAATGTTTCGCTAACCAGTTTAATTTCTCGATTCCGACATATATTATCTGCTGAAATTAATTTACCATTTGCTAATTCGAGTAAAAATTTACTATCCAAAGGCGTCAATGGACAACTTAATTTAGCACAAAAATCTCTACTCATATAGCTTCTATCCGCACCCGAATCAAATAAAACGTAAGCAGATTTATTGTCAATAAGAAACGTACCCGTAACAAGCTCCGGGTCTTCCTATGCCTCTGCCGCATTAATATTGAAAACTCTTCCGCGGCCTTGTCCATTCGTGTTCTCCTGGTTCGCGCAATTTCTAATAATGTGGCCCGGTTTTCAACATTTATAACAAACTACATTGGCATAACTTGCTCCGACACTACTTGCTCCGCCATTACTCGTTCCGACACCATTTGTTCCTTTCGTTCTATTAACCCCTGGTCCGTAGACCTCACACTTCGCCGCGCTATGACCATTTCTTTTACACTTGTTGCAAAATTTGGTGCAGAACCCCGAGTGATTCTTTTCACACCTTTGGCATAGCTGCTTCTGATTGTTGTTGTTGTTGCGGTTATTATTGTTGTTGGGATGATTGTTGTAGTTGCTGTTGTTGTTGTTGTTGTTGTTGTTGGGCCGTTTGTTGTAGTTGCGATTGATGTTGCGATTGTTGGGATAATTGTTGCGATTATTGTTGTAATTACTGTTGTTGTTGTATTGGTGATTCTTATCACCGTTTTCCTCCCACTTTCTTTTGACTTGCTTCACATTGGCCTCTTCAGCAGTCTGTTCTTTAATTCTTTCTTCAATTTGGTTCACGAGTTTGTGAGCCATTCTACATGCCTGTTGTATGGAGGCGGGCTCGTGTGAACTTATATCTTCTTGGATTCTTTCCGGTAATCCTTTCACAAACGCGTCGATCTTCTCTTCCTCATCTTCGAATGCTCCCGGACACAATAGGCACAATTCTGTGAATCGTCTTTCGTACGTGGTAATATCAAATCCTTGGGTTCGTAACCCTCTAAATTCTGTCTTGAGCTTATTGACCTCGGTTCTGGGACGGTACTTCTCGTTCATCAAGTGCTTGAATGCTGACCACGGTAGTGCGTACGCATCGTCTTGTCCCACTTGCTCTAGATAGGTATTCCACCATGTTAACGCAGGACATGTGAAGGTATGCGTAGCGTACTTCACTTTGTCCTCTTCAGTACACTTACTTATGGCAAACACCGATTCAACCTTCTCGGTCCACCGTTTCAATCCGATCGGTCCTTCGGTTCCATCAAATTCCAAAGGTTTGCAGGCAGTGAATTCTTTGTAGGTGCATCCTACACGATTTCCTGTACTGCTAGATCCAAGGTTATTGTTGGTATGTAGCGCAGCCTGTACTGCGGCTATGTTTGAAGCTAGAAAAGTACGGAATTCCTCTTCATTCATATTCACGGTGTGTCGAGTAGTCGGTGCCATTTCCTTCAAAATAGTTAAATGGAACAAGTTAATCATACAGAATATTAAGAGTAGTTAATAGTATTTCGTAGCATAATATGAACTCATTTATAAAAGCTTTTTCTTCATATTAGCGTTTTATAAGTTTAAATTCGGGTAGTACCTACCCGTTAAGTTCATACTTAGTAGCTAATATACAATTCAACTACTACAATTCTATATGAAAAACTGATTATAATAATATTTCGCGTTCAAACTTTTATACAATATTTTACAAACTTACAATACCGCTTATTTTACATAAAGCATGAAATATAGCACACAATAACTTTGATACAAGATAGTTGTGAAGATAATTCTAGCTAGTACACAAGTCGTTCAGCAAAGGCAATAAAGACACGTAATTCATACGTCCAGAAACAAGTCATGCATTCTGGTTTTACTAGGACTACTTCCCATCCTTGGTCTTGTGCAACATAACCGTTATGGCCGTTGATAAGACAGCGTGTTGTAACGTCGTCAAAGGGACGAGGGTTACGTAATGTCCAACAGTCCCGTAATAATCTAAAAACCTCATTTCTTACCCCAATTACCGACTCCGTCACTTGTGGAAACGTTTTGTTTAATAGTTGTAGCCCGATGTTCTTGTTCTCACTTTGGTGAGAAGCGAACATTACTAATCCGTAAGCATAACATGCTTCTTTATGTTGCATGTTAGCCGCTTTTTCTAAATCACGAAGTCCAATATTCGGATATATTGAGTCAAAATAATTTCTTAACCCGTTGCGTAAAATAGCATTTGGGTTCCCCGCAATATATGCGTCAAAGTAAACACATCGTAACTTATGGGTTTCCCAATGTGATATCCCCCATCTTTCAAACGAAAGTCTCTTATAAACCAAGACATTCTTGGAACGTTCTTCGAATGTCTTACAAACTGATCTCGCCTTAAATAGTTGTGCCGATGAATTCTGGCCGACTCTAGACAAGATTTCATCAATCATGTCTCCGGGTAGGTCTCTTAAAATATTGGGTTGTCTATCCATTTTGTATTTTTAAACTGTAAAATAGACAAGAGTTAGATTCATAAAAAAAAATACTTATTAATACAAGCAATTTTTACATATATCATAAAGCATAAGAACACTATATTCCATATATTACACCACACGAATACAACTATCTTATTCCGACTCGCTCGTTTCTTCTTCTTCGGTTTTGGTTCGTTTTGCCAAGTTTCTAGGGATATATGATGTTCCCCTAATACGAGCCGTCGTTGTCCACATTGGTTTAGAAAAACCTGGTGGTTTAGAGGTTCCCGGGTCATTGTTACAACTTAAGGACTTCGGGGGTTGACGATACATATAAAGTTCATCGGGGTTGGAATTAGATTTCTCTATTTTTATGCCCTTTCCCTTATTATTTTCTTTTGCCTTTTTAAATTCAGTTGGGGTAATTTCTATAACATCATCGGAATTCTCGTCGGAATCCGATTCATCGGAGAATTGGTAATCCTCCCAATATTTTGCTTCCTTGGCGGAAACACCATTGACCATAATTAACTTTGGTCGGTGGGTTGAGGATTTTCTTTTACTTAACCGTTTTATTATTTCCCCCACCGGTTCTATTTCTTCGTCCGGTTCCGATTCTTCTTCCGGTTCCGATTCTTCTTCCGGTTCCGACTCTTCTTCCGGTTCCTCTTCGGGAACTTGTGAATCAGTCCACAAATCATTCCAATTTACATTTGACTCTTCATTATTATTAGGTGAGTCAATGGGACTTGTTCTAGAGGTAGACATCTATCACATAATATCAAACACGTTAAGAGATTAATATATCACATAATATTCATATGTTAAAAATATATAGTTTCCAACAAAAATGTTAAGCAATCATTTTTAAAGAAAACACGGTCGAAGTCCAGACTCACTAATGCATCCTAACAAACTCGATAAGACACACTAATGCAAATTTTCTGGTTCTCTAAGACCAACGCTCGGATACCAACTGAAATGTCCCGTTCTTATTGATTAAAAACGTTCCATATTAATTGATTTCGTTGCGAGGTTTTGACCTCTATATGAGACGTTTTTCAAAGACTGCATTCATTTTTAAACAAACCATAACCTTTATTTCATCAATAAAGGTTTAAAAAGCTTTACGTAGATTATCAAATAATGATAATCTAAAATATCCTGTTTACACACGACCATTACATAATGGTTTACAATACAAATATGTTACAACAAAATAAGTTTCTTGAATGCAGTTTTTACACAATATCATACAAGCATGGACTCCAAATCTTGTCCTTATTTAAGTATGCGACAGCGGAAGCTCTTAATAATCACCTGAGAATAAACATGCTTAAAACGTCAACAAAAATGTTGGTGAGTTATAGGTTTAACCTATATATATCAAATCGTAACAATAGACCACAAGATTTCATATTTCAATACACATCCCATACATAGAGATAAAAATCATTCATATGGTGAACACCTGGTAACCGACAATAACAAGATGCATATATAAGAATATCCCCATCATTCCGGGACACCCTTCGGATATGATATAAATTTCGAAGTACTAAAGCATCCGGTACTTTGGATGGGGTTTGTTAGGCCCAATAGATCTATCTTTAGGATTCGCGCCAATTAGGGTGTCTGTTCCCTAATTCTTAGATTACCAGACTTAATAAAAAGGGGCATATTCGATTTCGATAATTCAACCATAGAATGTAGTTTCACGTACTTGTGTCTATTTTGTAAATCATTTATAAAACCTGCATGTATTCTCATCCCAAAAATATTAGATTTTAAAAGTGGGACTATAACTCACTTTCACAGATTTTTACTTCGTCGGAAGTAAGACTTGGCCACTGGTTGATTCACGAACCTATAACAATATATACATATATATCAAAGTATGTTCAAAATATATTTATAACACTTTTAATATATTTTGATGTTTTAAGTTTATTAAGTCAGCTGTCCTCGTTAGTAACCTACAACTAGTTGTCCACAGTTAGATGTACAGAAATAAATCGATAAATATTATCTTGAATCAATCCACGACCCAGTGTATACGTATCTCAGTATTGATCACAACTCAAACTATATATATTTTGGAATCAACCTCAACCCTGTATAGCTAACTCCAACATTCACATATAGAGTGTCTATGGTTGTTCCGAAATATATATAGATGTGTCGACATGATAGGTCGAAACATTGTATACGTGTCTATGGTATCTCAAGATTACATAATATATAATACAAGTTGATTAAGTTATGGTTGGAATAGATTTGTTACCAATTTTCACGTAGCTAAAATGAGAAAAATTATCCAATCTTGTTTTACCCATAACTTCTTCATTTTAAATCCGTTTTAAGTGAATCAAATTGCTATGGTTTCATATTGAACTCTATTTTATGAATCTAAACCAAAAAAGTATAGGTTTCTAGTCGGAAAAATAAGTTACAAGTCGTTTTTGTAAAGGTAGTCATTTCAGTCGAAAGAACGACGTCTAGATGACCATTTTAGAAAACATACTTCCACTTTGAGTTTAACCATAATTTTTGGATATAGTTTCATGTTCATAATAAAAATCATTTTCTCAGAATAACAACTTTTAAATCAAAGTTTATCATAGTTTTTAATTAACTAACCCAAAACAGCCCGCGGTGTTACTACGACGGCGTAAATCCGGTTTTACGGTGTTTTTCGTGTTTCCAGGTTTTAAATCATTAAGTTAGCATATCATATAGATATAGAACATGTGTTTAGTTGATTTTAAAAGTCAAGTTAGAAGGATTAACTTTTGTTTGCGAACAAGTTTAGAATTAACTAAACTATGTTCTAGTGATTACAAGTTTAAACCTTCGAATAAGATAGCTTTATATGTATGAATCGAATGATGTTATGAACATCATTACTACCTTAAGTTCCTTGGATGAACCTACTGGAAAAGAGAAAAATGGATCTAGCTTCAATGGATCCTTGGATGGCTCAAAGTTCTTGAAGCAAAATCATGACACGAAAACAAGTTCAAGTAAGATCATCACTTGAAATAAGATTGTTATAGTTATAGAAATTGAACCAAAGTTTGAATATGATTATTACCTTGTATTAGAATGATAACCTACTGTAAGAAACAAAGATTTCTTGAGGTTGGATGATCACCTTACAAGATTGGAAGTGAGCTAGCAAACTTGAAAGTATTCTTGATTTTATGAAACTAGAACTTTTGGAATTTATGAAGAACACTTAGAACTTGAAGATAGAACTTGAGAGAGTTCAATTAGATGAAGAAAATTGAAGAATGAAAGTGTTTGTAGGTGTTTTTGGTCGTTGGTGTATGGATTAGATATAAAGGATATGTAATTTTGTTTTCATGTAAATAAGTCATGAATGATTACTCATATTTTTGTAATCTTATGAGATATTTCATGCTAGTTGCCAAATGATGGTTCCCACATGTGTTAGGTGACTCAAATGGGCTGCTAAGAGCTGATCATTGGAGTGTATATACCAATAGTACATACATCTAAAAGCTGTGTATTGTACGAGTACGAATACGGGTGCATACGAGTAGAATTGTTGATGAAACTGAACGAGAATGTAATTGTAAGCATTTTTGTTAAGTAGAAGTATTTTGATAAGTGTATTGAAGTCTTTCAAAAGTGTATAAATACATATTAAAACACTACATGTATATACATTTTAACTGAGTCGTTAAGTCATCGTTAGTCGTTACATGTAAGTGTTGTTTTGAAACCTTTAGGTTAACGATCTTGTTAAATGTTGTTAACCCAATGTTTATAATATCAAAAGAGATTTTAAATTATTATATTATCATGATATTATGATGTACGAATATCTCTTAATATGATATATATACATTAAATGTCGTTACAACGATAAACGTTACATATATGTCTCGTTTCAAAATCATTAAGTTAGTAGTCTTGTTTTTACATATGTAGTTCAGTGTTAATATAATTAATGATATGTTTACTTATCATAATATCATGTTAACTATATATATAACCATATATATGTCATCATATAGTTTTTTTTACAAGTTTTAACGTTCGTGAATCACCGGTCAACTTGGGTGGTCAATTGTCTATATGAAACCTATTTCAATTAATCAAGTCTTAACAAGTTTGATTGCTTAACATGTTGGAAACATTTAATCATGTAAACATCAATCTCAATTAATATATATAAACATGGAAAAGTTCGGGTCACTACAGTGTTTGCCATAAGTAAGTGTACTGAAGAGGACAAAGTGAAGTACGCTACGCATACCTTCACAGGTTCTGCGTTAACATGGTGGAATACCTATCTAGAGCAAGTGGGACAAGATGATGCGTACGCACTACCGTGGTCAGCATTCAAGCACTTGATGAACGAGAAGTACCGTCCCAGAACCGAGGTCAATAAGCTCAAGACAGAACTTAGAGGGTTACGAACCCAAGGATTTAATATTACCACGTACGAAAGACGATTCACAGAATTGTGCCTATTGTGTCCGGGAGCATTCGAAGATGAGGAAGAGAAGATCGACGCATTTGTGAAAGGATTACCGGAAAGAATCCAAGAAGATATAAGTTCACACGAGCCCGCCTCCATACAACAAGCATGTAGAATGGCTCACAAACTAGTGAACCAGATTGAAGAAAGAATTAAAGAACAGACTGCTGAAGAGGCCAATGTGAAGCAAGTCAAAAGAAAGTGGGAGGAAAACGGTGATAAGAATCACCAATACAACAACAACAGTAATTACAACAATAATCGTAATAATTATCCCAACAATCGCAACATCAATCGTAACTACAACAAACGGCCCAACAACAACAACAACAACAACAACAACAACAACAACAGCAACTACAACAATCATCCCAATAACAATAATAACCGCAACAACAACAACAATCAGAAGCAGCTATGCCAAAGGTGTGAAAAGAATCACTCGGGGTTCTGCACCAAATTTTGCAACAAGTGTAAAAGAAATGGTCATAGCGCGGCGAAGTGTGAGGTCTACGGACCAGGGGTTAATAGAACGAAAGGAACAAATGGTGTCGGAACGAGTAATGGCGGAGCAAGTAGTGTCGGAGCAAGTTATGCCAATATAGTTTGTTATAAATGTGGAAAACCAGGCCACATTATTAGAAATTGCCCAAACCAGGAGAACACGAATGGACAAGGCCGTGGAAGAGTTTTCAATATTAATGCGGTAGAGGCACAGGAAGACCCGGAGCTTGTTACGGGTACGTTTCTTATTGACAATAAATCTGCTTACGTTTTATTTGATTCGGGTGCGGATAGAAGCTATATGAGTAGAGATTTTTGTGCTAAATTAAGTTGTCCATTGACGCCTTTGGATAGTAAATTTTTACTCGAATTAGCAAATGGTAAATTAATTTCAGCAGATAATATATGTCGGAATCGAGAAATTAAACTGGTTAGCGAAACATTTAAGATTGATTTGATACCAGTAGAGTTAGGGAGTTTTGATGTGATAATCGGTATGGACTGGTTGAAAGAAGTGAAAGCGGAGATCGTTTGTTACAAAAATGCAATTCGCATTATACGAGAAAAAGGAAAACCCTTAATGGTGTACGGAGAAAAGGACAACACGAAGCTACATCTTATTAGTAATTTGAAGGCACAAAAACTAATAAGAAAAGGTTGCTATGCTGTTCTAGCACACGTCGAGAAAGTACAAACTGAAGAAAAGAGCATCAATGATGTTCCCATTGCAAAAGAATTTCCCGATGTATTTCCGAAAGAATTACCGGGATTACCCCCACATCGATCCGTTGAATTTCAAATAGATCTTGTACCAGGAGCTGCACCAATAGCTCGTGCTCCTTACAGACTCGCACCCAGCGAGATGAAAGAACTGCAAAGCCAATTACAAGAACTTTTAGAGCGTGGTTTCATTCGACCAAGCACATCACCGTGGGGAGCTCCTGTTTTGTTTGTCAAGAAGAAAGATGGTACATTCAGGTTGTGTATCGACTACCGAGAGTTGAACAAACTTACCATCAAGAACCGCTACCCACTACCGAGAATCGACGACTTATTTGATCAACTACAAGGCTCGTCTGTTTATTCAAAGATTGACTTACGTTCCGGGTATCATCAAATGCGGGTGAAAGAAGATGATATTCCAAAGACTGCTTTCAGAACACGTTACGGTCATTACGAGTTTATGGTCATGCCATTTGGTTTAACTAATGCACCAGCTGTGTTCATGGACCTTATGAACCGAGTGTGTGGACCATACCTTGACAAGTTTGTCATTGTTTTCATTGATGACATACTTATTTACTCAAAGAATGACCAAGAACACGGTGAACATTTGAGAAAGGTGTTAGAAGTATTGAGGAAGGAAGAATTGTACGCTAAGTTTTCAAAGTGTGCATTTTGGTTGGAAGAAGTTCAATTCCTCGGTCACATAGTGAACAAAGAAGGTATTAAGGTGGATCCGGCAAAGATAGAAACTGTTGAAAAGTGGGAAACCCCGAAAACTCCGAAACACATACGCCAGTTTTTAGGACTAGCTGGTTACTACAGAAGGTTCATCCAAGACTTTTCCAGAATAGCAAAACCCTTGACTGCATTAACGCATAAAGGGAAGAAATTTGAATGGAATGATGAACAAGAGAAAGCGTTTCAGTTATTGAAGAAAAAGCTAACTACGGCACCTATATTGTCATTGCCTGAAGGGAATGATGATTTTGTGATTTATTGTGATGCATCAAAGCAAGGTCTCGGTTGTGTATTAATGCAACGAACGAAGGTGATTGCTTATGCGTCTAGACAATTGAAGATTCACGAACAAAATTATACGACGCATGATTTGGAATTAGGCGCGGTTGTTTTTGCATTAAAGACTTGGAGGCACTACTTATATGGGGTCAAAAGTATTATATATACCGACCACAAAAGTCTTCAACACATATTTAATCAGAAACAACTGAATATGAGGCAGCGTAGGTGGATTGAATTATTGAATGATTACGACTTTGAGATTCGTTACCACCCGGGGAAGGCAAATGTGGTAGCCGATGCCTTGAGCAGGAAGGACAGAGAACCCATTCGAGTAAAATCTATGAATATAATGATTCATAATAACATTACTACTCAAATAAAGGAGGCGCAACAAGGAGTTTTAAAAGAGGGAAATTTAAAGGATGAAATACCCAAAGGATCGGAGAAGCATCTTAATATTCGGGAAGACGGAACCCGGTATAGGGCTGAAAGGATTTGGGTACCAAAATTTGGAGATATGAGAGAAATGGTACTTAGAGAAGCTCATAAAACCAGATACTCAATACATCCTGGAACGGGGAAGATGTACAAGGATCTCAAGAAACATTTTTGGTGGCCGGGTATGAAAGCCGATGTTGCTAAATACGTAGGAGAATGTTTGACGTGTTCTAAGGTCAAAGCTGAGCATCAAAAACCATCAGGTCTACTTCAACAACCCGAAATCCCGGAATGGAAATGGGAAAACATTACCATGGATTTCATCACTAAATTGCCAAGGACTGCAAGTGGTTTTGATACTATTTGGGTAATAGTTGATCGTCTCACCAAATCGGCACACTTCCTACCAATAAGAGAAGATGACAAGATGGAGAAGTTAGCACGACTGTATTTGAAGGAAGTTGTCTCCAGACATGGAATACCAATCTCTATTATCTCTGATAGGGATGGCAGATTTATTTCAAGATTCTGGCAGACATTACAGCAAGCATTAGGAACTCGTCTAGACATGAGTACTGCCTATCATCCACAAACTGATGGGCAGAGCGAAAGGACGATACAAACACTTGAAGACATGCTACGAGCATGTGTTATTGATTTCGGAAACAGTTGGGATCGACATCTACCGTTAACAGAATTTTCCTACAACAACAGCTACCATTCAAGCATTGAGATGGCGCCGTTTGAAGCACTTTATGGTAGAAAGTGCAGGTCTCCGATTTGTTGGAGTGAAGTGGGGGATAGACAGATTACGGGTCGGGAGATTATACAAGAAACTACCGAGAAGATCATCCAAATTCAACAACGGTTGAAAACCGCCCAAAGTCGACAAAAGAGCTACGCTGACATTAAAAGAAAAGATATAGAATTTGAAATTGGAGAGATGGTCATGCTTAAAGTTGCACCTTGGAAAGGCGTTGTTCGATTTGGTAAACGAGGGAAATTAAATCCAAGGTATATTGGACCATTCAAGATTATTGATCGTGTCGGACCAGTAGCTTACCGACTAGAGTTACCTCAACAACTCGCGGCTGTACATAACACTTTCCACGTCTCGAATTTGAAGAAATGTTTTGCTAAAGAAGATCTCACTATTCCGTTAGATGAAATCCAAATCAACGAAAAACTTCAATTCATCGAAGAACCCGTCGAAATAATGGATCGTGAGGTTAAAAGACTTAAGCAAAACAAGATACCAATTGTTAAGGTTCGATGGAATGCTCGTAGAGGACCCGAGTTCACCTGGGAGCGTGAAGACCAGATGAAGAAGAAATACCCGCATCTATTTCCAGAAGATTCGTCAACACCTTCAACAGCTTAAAATTTCGGGACGAAATTTATTTAACGGGTAGGTACTGTAGTGACCCGAACTTTTCCATGTTTATATATATTAATTGAGATTGATATTTACATGATTAAATGTTTCCAACATGTTAAGCAATCAAACTTGTTAAGACTTGATTAATTGAAATATGTTTCATATAGACAATTGAACACCCAAGTTGACCGGTGATTCACGAACGTTAAAACTTGTAAAAACTATATGATGACATATATATGGATATATATATAGTTAACATGATACTATGATAAGTAAACATATCATTAAGTATATTAACAATGAACTACATATGTAAAAACAAGACTACTAACTTAATGATTTTTAAACGAGACATATATGTAACGATTATCGTTGTAAAGACATTTAATGTATATATATCATATTAAGAGATATTCATACATGATAATATCATGATATTATAATAATTTAAAATCTCATTTGATATTATAAACATTGGGTTAACCACATTTAACAAGATCGTTAACCTAAAAGTTTCAAAACAACACTTACATGTAACGACTAACGATGACTTAACGACTCAGTTAAAATGTATATACATGTAGTGTTTTAATATGTATTTATACACTTTTGAAAGACTTCAATACACTTATCAAAATACTTCTACTTAACAAAAATGCTTACAATTACATCCTCGTTCAGTTTCATCAACAATTCTACTCGTATGCACCCGTATTCGTACTCGTACAATACACAGCTTTTAGATGTATGTACTATTGGTATATACACTCCAATGATCAGCTCTTAGCAGCCCATGTGAGTCACCTAACACATGTGGGAACCATCATTTGGCAACTAGCATGAAATATCTCATAAAATTACAAAAATATGAGTAATCATTCATGACTTAT
The DNA here is from genome assembly GCF_046630445.1 of Rutidosis leptorrhynchoides. NCBI lineage: Eukaryota > Viridiplantae > Streptophyta > Magnoliopsida > Asterales > Asteraceae > Rutidosis > Rutidosis leptorrhynchoides. Next base: position 212,157,139 of record NC_092340.1, read on the forward strand.
TTACATGAAAACAAAATTACATATCCTTTATATCTAATCCATACACCAACGACCAAAAACACCTACAATCACTTTCATTCTTCAATTTTCTTCATCTAATTGATCTCTCTCAAGTTCTATCTTCAAGTTCTAAGTGTTCTTCATAAATTCCAAAAGTTCTAGTTTCATAAAATCAAGAATACTTTCAAGTTTGCTAGCTCACTTCCAATCTTGTAAGGTGATCATCCAACCTCAAGGAATCTTTGTTTCTTACAGTAGGTTATCATTCTAATACAAGGTAATAATCATATTCAAACTTTGGTTCAATTTCTATAACTATAACAATCTTATTTCAAGTGATGATCTTACTTGAACTTGTTTTCGTGTCATGATTCTGCTTCAAGAACTTCGAGCCATCCAAGGATCCATTGAAGCTAGATCCATTTTTCTCTTTTCCAGTAGGTTTATCCAAGGAAATTAAGGTAGTAATGATGTTCATAACATCATTCGATTCATACATATAAAACTATCTTATTCGAAGGTTTAAACTTGTAATCACTAGAACATTGTTTAGTTAATTCTAAACTTGTTCGCAAACAAAAGTTAATCCTTCTAACTTGACTTTTAAAATCAACTAAACACATGTTCTATATCTATATGATATGCTAACTTAATGATTTAAAACCTGGAAACACGAAAAACACCGTAAAACCGGATTTACGCCGTCGTAGTAACACCGCGGGCTGTTTTGGGTTAGTTAATTAAAAGCTATGATAAACTTTGATTTAAAAGTTGTTATTCTGAGAAAATGATTTTTATTATGAACATGAAACTATATCCAAAAATTATGGTTAAACTCAAAGTGGAAGTATGTTTTCTAAAATGGTCATCTAGACGTCGTTCTTTCGACTGAAATGACTACCTTTACAAAAACGACTTGTAACTTATTTTTCCGACTATAAACCTATACTTTTTCTGTTTAGGTTCATAAAATAGAGTTCAATATGAAACCATAGCAATTTGATTCACTCAAAACGGATTTAAAATGAAGAAGTTATGGGTAAAACAAGATTGGATAATTTTTCTCATTTTAGCTACGTGAAAATTAGTAACAAATATATTCCAACCATAACTTAATCAACTTGTATTGTATATTATGTAATCTTGAGATACCATAGACACGTATACAATGTTTCGACCTATCATGTCGACACATCTATATATATTTCGGAACAACCATAGACACTCTATATGTGAATGTTGGAGTTAGCTATACAGGGTTGAGGTTGATTCCAAAATATATATAGTTTGAGTTGTGATCAATACTGAGATACGTATACACTGGGTCGTGGATTGATTCAAGATAATATTTATCGATTTATTTCTGTACATCTAACTGTGGACAACTAGTTGTAGGTTACTAACGAGGACAGCTGACTTAATAAACTTAAAACATCAAAATATATTAAAAGTGTTGTAAATATATTTTGAACATACTTTGATATATATGTATATATTGTTATAGGTTCGTGAATCAACCAGTGGCCAAGTCTTACTTCCCGGCGAAGTAAAAATCTGTGAAAGTGAGTTATAGTCCCACTTTTAAAATCTAATATTTTTGGGATGAGAATACATGCAGGTTTTATAAATGATTTACAAAATAGACACAAGTACGTGAAACTACATTCTATGGTTGAATTATCGAAATCGAATATGCCCCTTTTTATTAAGTCTGGTAATCTATGAATTAGGGAACAGATACCCTAATTGACTCGAATCCTAAAGATAGATCTATTGGGCCTAACAAACCCCATCCAAAGTACCGGATGCTTTAGTACTTCGAAATTTATATCATATCCGAAGGGTGTCCCGGAATGATGGGGATATTCTTATATATGCATCTTGTTAATGTCGGTTACCAGGTGTTCACCATATGAATGATTTTTATCTCTATGTATGGGATGTGTATTGAAATATGAAATCTTGTGGTCTATTATTATGATTTGATATATATAGGTTAAACCTATAACTCACCAACATTTTTGTTGACGTTTTAAGCATGTTTATTCTCAGGTGATTATTAAGAGCTTCCGCTGTCGCATACTTAAATAAGGACGAGATTTGGAGTCCATGCTTGTATGATATTGTGTAAAAACTGCATTCAAGAAACTTATTTTGTTGTAACATATTTGTATTGTAAACCATTATGTAATGGTCGTGTGTAAACAGGATATTTTAGATTATCATTATTTGATAATCTACGTAAAGCTTTTTAAACCTTTATTGATGAAATAAAGGTTATGGTTTGTTTTAAAATGAATGCAGTCTTTGAAAAACGTCTCATATAGAGGTCAAAACCTCGCAACGAAATCAATTAATATGGAACGTTTTTAATCAATAAGAACGGGACATTTCACAACTTGGGTGGTCAATTGTCTATATGAAACCTATTTCAATTAATCAAGTCTTAACAAGTTTGATTGCTTAACATGTTGGAAACATTTAATCATGTAAATATCAATCTCAATTAATATATATAAACATGGAAAAGTTCGGGTCACTACAGTACCTACCCGTTAAATAAATTTCGTACCGAAATTTTAAGCTGTTGAAGGTGTTGACGAATCTTCTGGAAATAGATGCGGGTATTTCTTCTTCATCTGATCTTCACGCTCCCAGGTGAACTCGGGTCCTCTACAAGCATTCCATCGAACCTTAACAATTGGTATCTTGTTTTGCTTAAGTCTTTTAACCTCACGATCCATTATTTCGACGGGTTCTTCGATGAATTGGAGTTTTTCGTTGATTTGGATTTCATCTAACGGAATAGTGAGATCTTCTTTAGCAAAACATTTCTTCAAATTTGAGACGTGGAAAGTGTTATGTACAGCCGCGAGTTGTTGAGGTAACTCAAGTCGGTAAGCTACTGGTCCGACACGATCAATAATCTTGAATGGTCCAATATACCTTGGATTTAATTTCCCTCGTTTACCAAATCGAACAACGCCTTTCCAAGGTACAACTTTAAGCATGACCATCTCTCCAATTTCAAATTCTATATCTTTTCTTTTAATGTCAGCGTAGCTCTTTTGTCGACTTTGGGCAGTTTTCAACCGTTGTTGAATTTGGATGATCTTCTCGGTAGTTTCTTGTATAATCTCCGGACCCGTAATCTGTCTATCCCCACTTCACTCCAACAAATCGGAGACCTGCACTTTCTACCATAAAGTGCTTCAAACGGCGCCATCTCAATGCTTGAATGGTAGCTGTTGTTGTAGGAAAATTCTGCTAATGGTAGATGTCGATCCCAACTGTTTCCGAAATCAATAACACATGCTCGTAGCATGTCTTCAAGCGTTTGTATCATCCTTTCACTCTGCCCATCAATTTGTGGATGATAGGCAGTACTCATGTCTAGACGAGTTCCTAATGCTTGCTGTAATGTCTGCCAGAATCTTGAAATAAATCTGCCATCCCTATAAGAGATAATAGAGATTGGTATTCCATGTCTGGAGACGACTTCCTTCAAATACAGTCGTGCTAACTTCTCCATCTTGTCATCTTCTCTTATTGGCAGGAAGTGTGCTGATTTGGTGAGACGATCAACTATTACCCAAATAGTATCAAAACCATTTGCAGTCCTTGGCAATTTAGTGATGAAATCCATGGTAATGTTTTCCCATTTCCATTCCGGGATTTCGGGTTGTTGAAGTAGACCTGATGGTTTCTGATGCTCAGCTTTGACCTTAGAACACGTCAAACATTCTCCCACGTATTTAGCAACATCGGCTTTCATACCCGGCCACCAAAAATGTTTCTTGAGATCCTTGTACATCTTCCCCGTTCTAGGATGTATTGAGTATCTGGTTTTATGAGCTTCTCTAAGTACCATTTCTCTCATATCTCCAAATTTTGGTACCCAAATCCTTTCAGCCCTATACCGGGTTTCGTCTTCCCGAATATTAAGATGCTTCTCCGATCCTTTGGGTATTTCATCCTTTAAATTTCCCTCTTTTAAAACTCCTTGTTGCGCCTCCTTTATTTGAGTAGTAAGGTTATTATGAATCATTATATTCATAGATTTTACTCGAATGGGTTCTCTGTCCTTCCTGCTCATGGCATCGGCTACCACATTTGCCTTCCCCGGGTGGTAACGAATCTCAAAGTCGTAATCATTCAATAATTCAATCCACCTACGCTGCCTCATATTCAGTTGTTTCTGATTAAATATGTGTTGAAGACTTTTGTGGTCGGTATATATAATACTTTTGACCCCATATAAGTAGTGCCTCCAAGTCTTTAATGCAAAAACAACCGCTCCTAATTCCAAATCATGCGTCGTATAATTTGGTTCGTGAATCTTCAATTGGCTAGACGCATAAGCAATCACCTTCGTTCGTTGCATTAATACACAACCAAGACCTTGCATTGATGCGTCACAATAAATCACAAAATCATCATTCCCTTCAGGCAATGACAATATAGGTGCCGTAGTTAGCTTTTTCTTCAATAACTGAAATGCTTTCTCTTGTTCATCATTCCATTCAAATTTCTTCCCTTTATGCGTTAATGCAGTCAAGGGTTTTGCTATTCTGGAAAAATCTTGGATGAACCTTCTGTAGTAACCAGCTAGTCCTAAAAACTGGCGTATGTGTTTCGGAGTTTTCGGGGTTTCCCACTTTTCAACAGTTTCTATCTTTGCTGGATCCACCTTAATACCTTCTTTGTTCACTATGTGACCGAGGAATTGAACTTCTTCCAACCAAAGTTCACACTTTGAAAACTTAGCATACAATTCTTCCTTCCTCAATACTTCTAACACCTTTCTCAAATGTTCACCGTGTTCTTGGTCATTCTTTGAGTAAATAAGTATGTCATCAATAAAAACAATGACAAACTTGTCAAGGTATGGTCCACACACTCGGTTCATAAGGTCCATGAACACAGCTGGTGCATTAGTTAAACCAAACGGCATGACCATAAACTCGTAATGACCGTAACGTGTTCTGAAAGCAGTCTTTGGAATATCATCTTCTTTCACCCGCATTTGATGATACCCGGAACGTAAGTCAATCTTTGAATAAACAGACGAGCCTTGTAGTTGATCAAATAAGTCGTCGATTCTCGGTAGTGGGTAGCGATTCTTGATGGTAAGTTTGTTCAACTCTCGGTAGTCGATACACAACCTGAATGTACCATCTTTCTTGTTGACAAACAAAACAGGAGCTCCCCACGGTGATGTGCTTGGTCGAATGAAACCACGCTCTAAAAGTTCTTGTAATTGGCTTTGCAGTTCTTTCATTTCGCTGGGTGCGAGTCTGTAAGGAGCACGAGCTATTGGTGCAGCTCCTGGTACAAGATCTATTTGAAATTCAACGGATCGATGTGGGGGTAATCCCGGTAATTCTTTCGGAAATACATCGGGAAATTCTTTTGCAATGGGAACATCATTGATGCTCTTTTCTTCAGTTTGTACTTTCTCGACGTGTGCTAGAACAGCATAGCAACCTTTTCTTATTAGTTTTTGTGCCTTCAAATTACTAATAAGATGTAGCTTCGTGTTGCCCTTTTCTCCGTACACCATTAAGGGTTTTCCTTTTTCTCGTATAATGCGAATTGCATTTTTGTAACAGACGATCTCTGCTTTCACTTCTTTCAACCAGTCCATACCGATTATCACATCAAAACTCCCTAACTCTACTGGTATCAAATCAATCTTAAATGTTTCGCTAACCAGTTTAATTTCTCGATTCCGACATATATTATCTGCTGAAATTAATTTACCATTTGCTAATTCGAGTAAAAATTTACTATCCAAAGGCGTCAATGGACAACTTAATTTAGCACAAAAATCTCTACTCATATAGCTTCTATCCGCACCCGAATCAAATAAAACGTAAGCAGATTTATTGTCAATAAGAAACGTACCCGTAACAAGCTCCGGGTCTTCCTGTGCCTCTGCCGCATTAATATTGAAAACTCTTCCGCGGCCTTTTCCATTCGTGTTCTCCTGGTTCGGGCAATTTCTAATAATGTGGCCCGGTTTTCCACATTTATAACAAACTACATTGGCATAACTTGCTCTGACACTACTTGCTCCGCCATTACTCATTCCGACACCATTTGTTCCTTTCGTTCTATTAACCCCTGGTCCGTAAACCTCACACTTCGTCGCGCTATGACCATTTCTTTTACACTTGTTGCAAAATTTGGTGCAGAACCCCGAGTGATACTTTTCACACCTTTAGCATAGCTGCTTCTGATTGTTGTTGTTGTTGCGGTTATTATTGTTGTTGGGATGATTGTTGTAGTTGCTGTTGCTGTTGTTGTTGTTGTTGTTGGGCCGTTTGTTGTAGTTGCGATTGATGTTGCGATTGTTGGGATAATTGTTGCGATTATTGTTGTAATTGTTGTTGTTGTTGTATTGGTGATTCTTATCATCGTTATCCTCCCACTTTCTTTTGACTTGCTTCACATTGGCCTCTTCAGCAGTTTGTTCTTTAATTCTTTCTTCAATCTGGTTCACTAGTTTGTGAGCCATTCTACATGCCTGTTGTATAGAGGCGGGCTCGTGTGAACTTATATCTTCTTGGATTCTTTCCGGTAATCCTTTCACAAATGCGTCGATCTTCTCTTCCTCATCTTCGAATGCTCCCGGACACAATAGGCACAATTCTGTGAATCGTCTTTCGTACGTGGTAATATCAAATCCTTGGGTTCGTAACCCTCTAAGTTCTGTCTTGAGCTTATTGACCTCGGTTCTGGGACGGTACTTCTCGTTCATCAAGTGCTTGAATGCTGACCACGGTAGTGCGTACGCATCGTCTTGTCCCACTTGCTCTAGATAGGTTTTCACCATGTTAACGCAGAACCTGTGTAGGTATGCGTAGCGTACTTCACTTTGTCCTCTTCAGTACACTTACTTATGGCAAACACCGATTCGACCTTCTCGGTCCACCGTTTCAATCCGATCGGTCCTTCGGTTCCATCAAATTCCAAAGGTTTGCAGGCAGTGAATTCTTTGTAGGTGCATCCTACACGATTTCCTGTACTGCTAGATCCAAGGTTATTGTTGGTATGTAGCGCAGCCTGTACTGCGGCTATGTTTGAAGCTAGAAAAGTACGGAATTCCTCTTCATTCATATTCACGGTGTGTCGAGTAGTCGGTGCCATTTCCTTCAAAATAGTCAAATGGAACAAGTTATTCATACAGAATATTAAGAGTAGTTAATAGTATTTCGTAGCATAATATGAACTCATTTATAAAAGCTTTTTCTTCATATTAGCGTTTTATAAGTTTAAATTCGGGTAGTACCTACCCGTTAAGTTCATACTTAGTAGCTAATATACAATTCAACTACTACAATTCTATATGAAAAACTGATTATAATAATATTTCGCGTTCAAACTTTTATAAAATATTTTACAAACTTACAATACCGCTTATTTTACATAAAGCATGAAATATAGCACACAATAACTTTGATACAAGATAGTTGTGAAGATAATTCTAGCTAGTACACAAGTCGTTCAGCAAAGGCAATAAAGACACGTAATTCATACGTCCAGAAACAAGTCATGCATTCTGGTTTTGCTAGGACTACTTCCCATCCTTGGTCTTGTGGAACATAACCGTTATGGCCGTTGATAAGATAGCGTGTTGTAACGTCGTCAAAGGGACGAGGGTTACGTAATGTCCAACAGTCCCGTAACAATCTAAAAACCTCATTTCTTACCCCAATTACCGACTCCGTCACTTGTGGAAACGTTTTGTTTAATAGTTGTAGCCCGATGTTCTTGTTCTCACTTTGGTGAGAAGCGAACATTACTAATCCGTAAGCATAACATGCTTCTTTATGTTGCATGTTAGCCGCTTTTTCTAAATCACGAAGTCCAATATTCGGATATATTGAGTCAAAATAATTTCTTAACCCGTTGCGTAAAATAGCATTTGGGTTCCCCGCAATATATGCGTCAAAGTAAACACATCATAACTTATGGGTTTCCCAATGTGCTATCCCCCATCTTTCAAACGAAAGTCTCTTATAAACCAAGACATTCTTGGAACGTTCTTCGAATGTCTTACAAACTGATCTCGCCTTAAATAGTTGTGCCGAGGAATTCTGGCCGACTCTAGACAAGATTTCATCAATCATGTCTCCGGGTAGGTCTCTTAAAATATTGGGTTATCTATCCATTTTGTGTTTTTAAACTGTAAAATAGACAAGAGTTAGATTCATAAAAATATACTTATTAATACAAGCAATTTTTACATATATCATAAAGCATAAGAACACTATATTACATATATTACACCACACGAATACAACTATCTTATTCCGACTCGCTCATTTCTTCTTCTTCGATTTTGGTTCGTTTTGCCAAGTTTCTAGGGATATATGATGTTCCCCTAATACGAGCCGTCGTTGTCCACATTGGTTTAGAAAAACCTGGTGGTTTAGAGGTTCCCGGGTCATTGTTACAACTTAAGGACTTCGGGGGTTGACGATACATATAAAGTTCATCAGGGTTGGAATTAGATTTCTCTATTTTTATGCCCTTTCCCTTATTATTTTCTTTTGCCTTTTTAAATTCAGTTGGGGTAATTTCTATAACATCATTGGAATTCTCGTCGGAATCCGATTCATCGGAGAATTGGTAATCCTCCCAATATTTTGCTTCCTTGGTGGAAACACCATTGACCATAATTAACCTTGGTCGGTTGGTTGAGGATTCTCTTTTACTTAACCATTTTATTATTTCCCCCATCGGTTCCGATTCTTCTTCCGGTTCCAATTCTTCTTCCGGTTCCGATTCTTCTTCCGGTTACGACTCTTCTTCCGGTTCCTCTTCGGGAACTTGTGAATCAGTCCACGAATCATTCCAATTTACATTTGACTCTTCATTATTATTAGGTGAGTCAATGGGACTTGTTCTAGAGGTAGACATCTATCACATAATATCAAACACGTTAAGAGATTAATATATCACATAATATTCATATGTTAAAAATATATAGTTTCCAACAAAAATGTTAAGCAATCATTTTTAAAGAAAACACGGTCGAAGTCCAGAATCACTAATGCATCCTAACAAACTCGATAAGACACACTAATGCAAATTTTCTGGTTCTCTAAGACCAACGCTCGGATACCAACTGAAATGTCCCGTTCTTATTGATTAAAAACGTTCCATATTAATTGATTTCGTTGCGAGGTTTTGACCTCTATATGAGACGTTTTTCAAAGACTGCATTCATTTTAAAACAAACCATAACCTTTATTTCATCAATAAAGGTTTAAAAAGCTTTACGTAGATTATCAAATAGTGATAATCTAAATTATCCTGTTTACACACGACCATTACATAATGGTTTACAATACAAATATGTTACAACAAAATAAGTTTCTTGAATGCAGTTTTTACACAATATCATACAAGCATGGACTCCAAATCTCGTCCTTATTTAAGTATGCGACAGCGGAAGCTCTTAATAATCACCTGAGAATAAACATGCTTAAAACGTCAACAAAAATGTTGGTGAGTTATAGGTTTAACCTATATATATCAAATCATAATAATAGACCACAAGATTTCATATTTCAATACACATCCCATACATAGAGATAAAAGTCATTCATATGGTGAACACCTGGTAACCGACATTAACAAGATGCATATATAAGAATATCCCCATCATTCCGGGACACCCTTCGGATATGATATAAATTTCGAAGTACTAAAGCATTCGGTACTTTGGATGGGGTTTGTTAGGCCCAATAGATCTATCTTTAAGATTCGAGTCAATTAGGGTGTCTGTTCCCTAATTCTTAGATTACCAGACTTAATAAAAAGGGGCATATTCGATTTCGATAATTCAACCATAGAATGTAGTTTCACGTACTTGTGTCTATTTTGTAAATCATTTATAAAACCTGCATGTATTCTCATCCCAAAAATATTAGATTTTAAAAGTGGGACTATAACTCACTTTCACAGATTTTTACTTCGTCGGGAAGTAAGACTTGGCCACTGGTTGATTCACGAACCTATAACAATATATACATATATATCAAAGTATGTTCAAAATATATTTACAACACTTTTAATATATTTTGATGTTTTAAGTTTATTAAGTCAGCTGTCCTTGTTAGTAACCTACAACTAGTTGTCCACAGTTAGATGTACAGAAATAAATAGATAAATATTATCTTGAATCAATCCACGACCCAGTGTATACGTATCTCAGTATTGATCACAACTCAAACTATATATATTTTGGAATCAACCTCAACCCTGTATAGCTAACTCCAACATTCACATATAGAGTGTCTATGGTTGTTCCGAAATATATATAGATGTGTCGACATGATAGGTCGAAATGTTGTATACGTGTCTATGGTATCTCAAGATTACATAATATACAATACAAGTTGGTTAAGTTATGGTTGGAATAGATTTGTTACCAATTTTCACGTAGCTAAAATGAGAAAAATTATCCAATCTTGTTTTACCCATAACTTCTTCATTTTAAATCCGTTTTGAGTGAATCAAATTGCTATGGTTTCATATTGAACTCTATTTTATGAATCTAAACAGAAAAAGTATAGGTTTATAGTCGGAAAAATAAGTTACAAGTCGTTTTTGTAAAGGTAGTCATTTCAGTCGAAAGAACGACGTCTAGATGACCATTTTAGAAAACATACTTCCACTTTGAGTTTAACCATAATTTTTGGATATAGTTTCATGTTCATAATAAAAATCATTTTCTCAGAATAACAACTTTTAAATCAAAGTTTATCATAGTTTTTAATTAACTAACCCAAAACAGCCCGCGGTGTTACTACGACGGCGTAAATCCGGTTTTACGGTGTTTTTCGTGTTTCCAGGTTTTAAATCATTAAGTTAGCATATCATATAGATATAGAAAATGTGTTTAGTTGATTTTAAAAGTCAAGTTAGAAGGATTAACTTTTGTTTGCGAACAAGTTTAGAATTAACTAAACTATGTTTTAGTGATTACAAGTTTAAACCTTCGAATAAGATAGCTTTATATGTATGAATCGAATGATGTTATGAACATCATTACTATCTTAATTTCCTTGGATAAACCTACTGGAAAAGAGAAAAATTGATCTAGCTTCAATGGATCCTTGGATGGCTCGAAGTTCTTGAAGCAGGATCATGACACGAAAACAAGTTCAAGTAAGATCATCACTTGAAATAAGATTGTTATAGTTATAGAAATTGAACCAAAGTTTGAATATGATTATTACCTTGTATTAGAATGATAACCTACTGTAAGAAACAAAGATTTCTTGAGGTTGGATGATCACCTTACAAGATTGGAAGTGAGCTAGCAAACTTGAAAGTATTCTTGATTTTATGAAACTAGAACTTTTGGAATTTATGAAGAACACTTAGAACTTGAAGATAGAACTTGAGAGAGATCAATTAGATGAAGAAAATTGAAGAATGAAAGTGTTTGTAGGTGTTTTTGGTCGTTGGTGTATGGATTAGATATAAAGGATATGTAATTTTGTTTTCATGTAAATAAGTCATGAATGATTACTCATATTTTTGTAATTTTATGAGATATTTCATGCTAGTTACCAAATGATGGTTCCCACATGTGTTAGGTGACTCACATGGGCTGCTAAGAGCTGATCATTGGAGTGTATATACCAATAGTACATACATCTAAAAGCTGTGTATTGTACGAGTACGAATACGGGTGCATACGAGTAGAATTGTTGATGAAACTGAACGAGGATGTAATTGTAAGCATTTTTGTTAAGTAGAAGTATTTTGATAAGTGTATTGAAGTCTTTCAAAAGTGTATAAATACATATTAAAACACTACATGTATATACATTTTAACTGAGTCGTTAAGTCATCGTTAGTCGTTACATGTAAATATTGTTTTGAAACCTTTAGGTTAACGATCTTGTTAAATGTTGTTAACCCAATGCTTATAATATCAAAAGAGATTTTAAATTATTATATTATCATGATATTATGATGTACGAATATCTCTTAATATGATATATATACATTAAATGTGGTTACAACGATAATCGTTACATATATGTCTAGTTTCAAAATTATTAAGTTAGTAGTCTTGGTTTTACATATGTAGTTCATTGTTAATATACTTAATGATATGTTTAATTATCATAATATAATGTTAACTATATATATAACCATATATATGTCATCATATAGTTTTTACAAGTTTTAACGTTCGTGAATCACCGGTCAACTTGGGTGGTCAATTGTCTATATGAAACCTATTTCAATTAATCAAGTATTAACAAGTTTGATTGCTTAACATGTTGGAAACATTTAATCATGTAAATATCAATCTCAATTAATATATATATAAACATGGAAAAGTTCAGGTCACTACAATATATATATATATATATATATATATATATATATATATATATATATATATATATATATATATATATATATATATATATATATATATAACTTTCAATTAATAATGTACACTTGTAAAATGAAGAATAATATTAGAATGGATATATATATATATATATATATATATATATATATATATATATATATATATATATATATATATAAGAATACTATACATAAGTAATATTATAAATAACATATATATAAATATTAAATATTCAGTATATGTTAATATTAGTAATTAAATTTAATTACAAGTTTAAAATATAAAAGTTATATTATTAACCTTGCTTTTATTATGAATGATAATATTAATATTTATATAAAAAATATATAAAATTTGAGATGTACAAGTATTACTAATAATATTATTGATATTATTAATTCTATTATTATTATTATTAGTTACATCTATTATTAATAAAATTAATATTAAATATTAATGTTTATATAATTATCATTATTATGTTTCTTATTATATTTAATACACATATATATACAGGTTCGATATATAGGATACATGTACAAATAAATGTATATTACATATACAGAATATATATATATATATATATATATATATATATATATATATATATATATACACATATATACTGAGATATACATATATACAGCCACATTATATCAGAATTTTTATTATTAAATTTTGATCAATTAAATATTGAGTTATACAAAAACACAGAATCAATTCCAGATTTATATCACAATCACTGTATTGATTTTTGTTTTCTTGTCTTTAATCTTATTACAAATTGAATTCAAGCACAGAACCAAAACAAAATCTGTTACAAATCATTTTCATCTTTTTATTTTGTTATTATTTTTCCTTCCTGTACTCGTTTGTACTCGTTTGTCTGAGAGTTAAAGTGTCGACATTCATCTCCTCTATATGGCAATCAAACATCTCGAGAGTGAAGTGAACCAATCAATTTTTATCCACCATCTTTCTCCTTTCTCTTTCTGCGAATGCAAGCCTTCATATCTGAGATATTACATAGTACTCTCTATCTATCACTCTCCCTCCCAATTTTTTTGCAAATCAAACTTCTTCACGTTTTCTATTTCTTTGTTGTCGTGTTCAACGCAAACCAAACCACCATTTCTAAATACTTGCGCGATGTAAACATATCACCACCATGACACTTAAAACAACCACCTTTGCAACTCACCAACTTAACCATGATCCACCACCGTGAAACCCTTCAACTCTCTCTCTACAATCTTTTCGTGACCCATGATCAAACCACTCCCATCATGATCATTTTTATGCTGCTTCTTCTTCCTTTCACCACCATTGTGACTATGATCTAATACAACAAACGAGAATAAAAGGGTTACACGAAGCCAACTGCTACTAGTCACGTGATTTTTTTCTCTCTAGTTCCTAATCCACAGATGACACCACCATTATTCTTCACTGTGTGTTGTTTATTGACGAGTTATATAAAAGAAAAAGAACACCTTTCCAGCTTGCCACTAATCAATAAAGAAAACAAAAAGAATCGATTTGTGATTGATAGTGGGATAATAATAACCACTAATACCCACTTCCTGTTTAATATCCTTACTGTCATCATCTACCCTCCCCTAATCTTTAATATTTTCAGTCGCTGCTACACATGTCTTTTTATTTGTTTTTGGGGTCGACATCTTTCTTAAAGCAAAAGTTACACACTTGCTATCATACTCATTAGTGGAGACAAAAGGGGATGTGTTGGAAGGCTGCAGTTTTTCCTTATTTATTTCGGACGAACCACTGATTACTTCACGATCTATGGTTTGTCAAGGTGATGATATTTTCATGCTAGCCATAACCACACCCACTTGTTAAAGTATGATGAAAGTTAATTAAGATAATAAAAGATTCATGATCATGATACCACTATTGCCTTGACCCGGGAGCAATATGAAGAATGTGCGTATATCAAAAATCTCGAATACTTGTGTTCAATTCAATTAGTGGGGGACAAAAAGCTTATGGCAAACAACTTCTACATTAACAAGAATGAGGAACTCAAGGTTGGTTACAGCACATGTTTGAAGGGCCAATTAGTAATTAAAATATGATAAACATTTGTTGAACTAGCGAATAATGATATGAGATGATGCATGTTAGGGGGCCTTTAAGAGAAAAATGAAATCTAGATTGATATAGTAATCGAATTGTCATATTCCATTTTTTTTATTGATCTGGCCGATTACTCATGTTCTATTTTTAGAGCCGTGAACTTATATTAGATATTGGGCCAAGGGTTTGTTTTGGTTAAGTGGGCTTACGAACTGGTTTTTGTTGGGCTCGTTATTCAATAAATGAGTCGAGAAATAGGTAATAAGGGTATAAGATGATGGTGGATATTAAAGGGATACTAGATTAAGAGGCGATGATACCGTATGATTATGATTTATGATGATGATTATGATAATTTAATAGCAAAAGATAAAGAATGATGATTAGGACCGGCATCTTTGTTAAGAGCTACTTCTATTGAGGTAGTATTTTCATTATTATTATTATTATTATTATTATTATTATTATTATTATTATTATTATTATTATTATTATTATTATTATTATTATTATTATTATTATTATTATTATTATGAACATAAGTATTATTATTTTTACAAATTATTATCATTATTATTATTATCATTATTTTTATTACTAGTATTATCATCATTATTATTTTTACAACAAATAAATATTATGTATATAAAATTATACTTATAATAACATTACATATTATAAACATATATTTTTTTATATAAATATTCATATATAACAAATGATGTATTTTAATATAATGTTAAACATATATAAATATTAATATAATTATATAAACATTAGTCATTTTTAAAGATACATACAAATTAAATACATATAATATATAATTTAAGATATAATAAATTTTTTCGATCACAAATATATGTGTTAATATATATAAATGATATAGGTTCATGAATCCGAGGCCAACCCTGCCTTGTTCAATAACGTCATATGTATTTTTACTACAAAATAGAGTACTGTGAGTTCATTTGCTCCCTTTTTACTCATTACATTTTTGGGCTGAGAATACATGCAAATGCTTTATTAACTGTTTTACAATATTTATATGCGTGAGTTTCATTTGATTCCCTTTTACTCTTTACATTTTTGGGACTGAGAATACATGTGCTGTTTTGATAAATGCTTTATTAAATGCTTTTGAAATATATTTGAATTACGAATACATGAAATACTTTTATAAATGTTTGACGAGATAGACACAAGCAAAACATTCCTCGAATGAATTATTATGCAGACAGAAGTTCTGCGGATTATTATTGAATTATGTGGACATGATAATTGCCACCATTAAATTATGTGGACATGATAATTGCCACCATTGAATTATGTGGACATGATAATTGCCACCAATTGATATGAATGTTATGTATCGAGAGAATGATTTTATACACAGTTATGTGTATGCTATTTTGTGCACTATATATGTGTACGGTTACTAAGATTTATGAAAAATGGATTTCGTACACGAGAAATGTGTACTGTATTTAAAAGGTATCGCATGTACATTACAGGTGGGTATAGGATTCGGGCCCATTTGTACCATGCATGATTTAAATTTGTGGTCTATCAAAATGATGAATTTTATTGTTTTATGATAAACTTATGAACTCACCAACCTTTTGGTTGACACTTTAAAGCATGTTTATTCTCAGGTATGAAAGAAACCTTCCGCTGTGCATTTGCTCATATTAGATGGAGTCATTCAGGACATATATGTAGTGACCCGAACTTTTTCATGTTTATATATATTAATTGAGATTGATATTTACATGATTAAATGTTTCCAACATGTTAAGCAATCAAACTTGTTAAGACTTGATTAATTGAAATATGTTTCATATAGACAATTGACCACCCAAGTTGACCGGTGATTCACGAACGTTAAAACTTGTAAAAACTATATGATGACATATATATGGATATATATATATATATATATATATATATATATATATATATATATATATATATATATATATATATATATATATATATATAGTTAACATGATACTATGATAAGTAAACATATCATTAAGTATATTAACAATGAACTACATATGTAAAAACAAGACTACTAACTTAATGATTTTTAAACGAGACATATATGTAACGATTATCGTTGTAAAGACATTTAATGTATATATATCATATTAAGAGATATTCATACATGATAATATCATGATAATATAATAATTTAAAATCTCATTTGATATTATAAACATTGGGTTAACAACATTTAACAAGACCGTTAACCTAAAGGTTTAAAAACAACACTTACATGTAACGACTAACGATGACTTAACGACTCAGTTAAAATGTATATACATGTACTGTTTTAATATGTATTTATACACTTTTGAAAGACTTCAATACACTTATCAAAATACTTCTACTTAATAAAAATGCTTACAATTACATCCTCGTTCAGTTTCATCAACAACTCTACTCGTATGCACCCGTATTCGTACTCGTACAATACACAGCTTTTAGATGTATGTACTATTGGTATATACACTCCAATGATCAGCTATTAGCAGCCCATGTGAGTCACCTAACACATGTGGGAACCATCATTTGGCAACTAGCATGAAATATCTCATAAAATTACAAAAATATGAGTAATCATTCATGACTTATTTACATGAAAACAAAATTACATATCCTTTATATCTAATCCATACACCAACGACCAAAAACACCTACAAACACTTTCATTCTTCAATTTTCTTCATCTAATTGATCTCTCTCAAGTTCTATCTTCAAGTTCTAAGTGTTCTTCATATATTCTACAAGTTCTAGTTTCATAAAATCAAGAATACTTTCAAGTTTGCTAGCTCACTTCCAATCTTGTAAGGTGATCATCCAACCTCAAGAAATCTTTGTTTCTTACAGTAGGTTTGAAAGGACCCGTTCATATACATTATAAACGATTCACAATAGTTGATTACATTGCGAGGTATTTGACCTCTATATGATACATTTTACAAACATTGCATTCGTTTTTAAAAGACAATCTTTCTTTACATCGAAAATTGACAGACATGCATACCATTTCATAATATCCACTATCCAACTATAAATTGATTTAATAATAATCTTTAATGAACTCAATGACTCGAATGCAACGTTCTTCGAAATATGCTATGAAAGACTCCAAGTAATATCTTTAAAATGAGCAAATGCACAGCGGAAGATTTCTTTAACACCTGAGAATAAACATGCTTTAAAGTGTCAACCAAAAGGTTGGTGAGTTCATTAGTTTATCATAATCATTTATTTCCATCATTTTAATAGACCACAAGAATTTCATTTCCAGTTCTCATAAATATACGTCCCATGCATAGAGACAAAAATAATCATTCATATGGTGAACACCTGGTAACCGACATTAACTAGATACATATAAGAATATCCCCTATCATTCCGGGATCCTCCTTCGGACATGATATAAATTTCGAAGTACTAAAGCATCCGGTACTTTGGATGGGGTTTGTTAGGCCCAATAGATCTATCTTTAGGATTCGCGTCAATTAGGGTGTCTGTTCCCTAATTCTTAGATTACCAGACTTAATAAAAAGGGGCATATTCGATTTCGATAATTCAACCATAGAATGTAGTTTCAATTACTTGTGTCTATTTCGTCAAACATTTATAAAAGCGCATGTATTCTCAGTCCCAAAAATATAAAGGGTAAAAAGGCAAATGAAACTCACCATACTGTATTTCGTAGTAAAAATACATATAACGTCATTGAACAAGTGCAAGGTTGGCCTCGGATTCACGAACCTAAATTAATTATATATATTTATGTGTTGGTCAATATTTGTCTAACAAATTAGGTCAAGTCATAGTGTACCACAATCCTAATGCTCGAGACTAATATGCAAAAGTCAACAAAAGTAAATTTGACTCAAAATAATTTCCAAAAATCTATACATGATTAATATATAGTTTAAATATCGTTGTTTTATATTTTTAAATATTTTTAAAAGATTTATTGGAGTAAATAATATAATTTATTTATTAATAAATAAAATTTTATATTAAATTTATATAATAAAATATACTTTTATATATATTAAGTAATAAAATTTATAGGGTTCATTTAATATCATAAAGATAATATGATAGGTATTATTAAAGTAAGTTATTAAACGTAGTAAAATATGTTTGTATCACATATTTATTTGATAAAATAATATCTATAATGATAGTAAGTAAAAGTTGTATTATTTTGTAATAATAATTATTATTATAAAAATATCAATATTTATAATTACTAAGATGACATTAGATAAAACGATAATTCTAATTATGATAACTTTAATATTTACGATAATTTTTAATATTATCTTTAAAATAATAATTCTATTTAAAATAATAATAATAATGATATTTTATAGTAACAATGACATTTCTATTAAAATGATAATTTTTGTTAAAATGATAGTTTTAATACTAACGATACTTTTAATAATAATAGTAATGATAAAAATAATAAGAACGATAATTTTATCTAAATCAATATCTTATAATATCATGATACTCTTACCCATTATTTCCTAATCGTTTCATTTAATAGCTTTTAATCGTCTTTTATATCGTGTTCATAATAATGATAATAATAGTAATCAAAATAATTAGGTGTTACAAATATTTGTTTTAATTACACTAATATTAATATTGATAGTTACTATAACATTATTAACGATAATACTAATAATTATCTTAATGATAATATAGTAATAATAATAATAACAATAACAATAACCATTTTTAAATAATGATATATATATTAATAATGATAATAATAATAATAATACCAATAATAATAATAATAATAATAATAATTGGATAATAATAATAATACTAATTATAACTTTAACGATAGTAATAATAAAAAAAAATAATAATTTTTAATGATAAATCCCTTTTATTGATAAAGATAATAATAATGATAATAATAAGATAAAACTAGAACGACGATAAAAACGACGATAATAATAATCATTTTTAATAAAAATATCGAAAATTCAATTGATTATAACTTCTAATCCGTTCATCGAAACCATTCGATATCTAAAGGAAAAGTTCTTAATTTTTCGCTAGCTTTCCAAGGACATGCATATATTATACCTTATCTCAACCGCAAGTGTAACTAATTCAACATTCAACCTAACCTGTCTAAGGGCAATATCAAAAGTACAAGCATGCATAATCCTAAATACTCGAGCACTAGTCAGGGATACACTATTGTTATGTAAAAGTTAAATTATGAGTACTCACGTATCAATATTGAGATTCAATATTGCAGGAAAGGTACGTAGACGCAACGAAAATGATAAACACTATATTGACCTCACGAGCATACCCATGAACCATACTCAATCACCTCCATAGCTATAACCTATAATTTCCTTAATCTTATCCCACTCGAAAAACAATTTCGAAATCACTCGGACAGCACTCCGTCGTAATATTTTATGTATATTAATAATATCTTGAAATAATACGGAGTAAATATATATATGTAAATCGATTGAGAGAGTTTAGAGAAAAATATTTTCAAGTTTCTATGAAATAATGAAACCTATTGAATTCTATTTATAATAGATTTTTGAATTATTAAAGTGAATTATTAAAGTATGAATTATTAAAGTGAATTATTAAAGTATGAATTATTAAAGTGAATTATTAAAGTATGAATTATTAAAGTAAATTATTAAAGTATGAATTATTAAAGTGAATTATTAAAGTATGAATTATTAAAGTGAATTATTAAAGTTAAAGTAAAGTAAAAATAAAGTAAAGGTAAAGTTTAAGTATAGTAAAAGTATAAAACTATGTACGTATAATACGCGTATAAATATATATAATATTAATTTAAATCGTTATATATATAAAATAAAATATAAATATCGTTATCTTTATCATACTAGTTAAGTAATGAGTTGTCAAAAGTGGTTCTAGATATTTATAAAAGTTATATACGTTTTAATAATAAAGTTCTTTTTAAAATGAAAACGTTTTTGTACGTTTGAAACTAAATAGATCAATCGAGTCTTTATGAGATTCAATCTTCCACTATCCTTTGTCTAGTTCTCAATGATTGACAATTTGTTCTTATTTATAAATCACTTTACCATTTTCTGAATATTGTTAAAATGGAAAGATTTCTCAAATCAACGTGGGCCTTTCAACAGAGACTTGTAATCATAATTCAATATATCTGATAATTCAATCATTTGATCTTATCTTCTAATTCCATTGATAAACATTTTGAAACAGATACAATCATATAAAGTATTTAATCTAATATTTTGTTTACGTTTCAAGTTATAATATATATACACATATACATATATAATCATATTCGTTTAATGGTTCGTGAATCGTTGGAACTTGGTCGAGGTTGAATGAATGTATGAACATAGTTTAAAATTCTTGAAATTTAACTTAACAAATATTGCTTATCGTGTCGGAAACATATAAAGATTAAAGTTTAAATTTGGTTGGAAATTTCCGGGTTGTCACAGTACCTACCCGTTAAAGAAATTTCGTCCCGAAATTTGAGTGGAAAGGTCGTGAATGATAATAAGTATGTTTTCATGATGCATACGGGCTAAAAATTAGAGTTTTATCATCAGCGAATAATTTGGATAAACAATCCATTTATATGAAGAGTACAAATGAAGCTAACATAGAAGAGTGAAATGAGTAAGTGTAGATTCATCTTATCATTTGACGTAGATACCAGATTTCAAGGGATTTGAAGAAAATCTTCTTAATAAGATTTGACTCTCCGGTAATCAAGGGAATTAGGATCCGCTTTAAATGCGATCGTCCATTTTAATTGTTCTGTCGGAGATTTTCTTATAAATTCACCTCCTTCGTTTCCTTACAACTCACACCTTCTGTTGATGCATTTTATGCAAGTCCCTAGACATCTACCCACGTCCATTGCAGGTACAACAGTTTACAGGCCACCATGATTGCTCGTTATTATCCTATACGTGTTTGTATGTGGTTACAGGAACTGCAGGAACGAGATTTAGATGTTTGACTATGTTAGACTTAGTTAGACGTACGAGTGAAGCCTCACTAGCACGGCTGACAGGCTCATACGCACGGTTGATGCTGAGCTAAGTCACAATTACAACCTAAATGAGAAGACACGAGTGAGTGATCACTCGTACGGCTGGTGAAGCCAAATCGTATGTGTGATGAATGAATCGTATGGGTGAGTCAACATCAGGGGTATATAAAGTCTTATGTTCTTCATTTTAGGTTAAGCCTCTCATTTGTTACACACACTCAGATCTAGTGAGCTCCTCCAATTTTCTCTCAGTCCAAATCACCCAGGTGGTGAATAATAGCTCTAGGTGTTGATCTAATCACACTTGATTTAGTTGTGGTTTGACTAAATTAATCAAAAAAAATTAACCTATTCACTAGAGGGTTTGATTCACTTATTCCGCCATTGTGTGAGTTAAATCTGTTGATTTCTAAGTTCCTAGTCATGTTTCATCACCTTCTATTCTTTCCCCCTCAACTCATATTTTAAAGTATTCATCAATATTCTCCATTCAGTTCTGATTCTCGATATACTTCTAACTTTCATATCGGTCATTCTTCTTTTTCATCTACCGCCGGAAGAATCTATTTACTTCTACTATACTCTTGGGTTTATAGTGTTTCTAGTTCTCCCGTGTCTTTATATTGCTATATGCATCGATATATATGGTTTATAATTTCTGGTTTATCGTTGGGCTTTATATGTTCCCTTATATTTCAAAGTCTCTGCTTCCGTCTTCTATAATCATTATCATTAACAGTTAATGCTCTCTTTTATTTGCTGCAATTTATACCCCAATTTTTATTTCGGAGTTTTGTCCTTTTTTTTTCTTCTTCTTGCGATTAAGCACCGCTTGTAATGGTCCAGAATTCACAGATATGAATTTCAGAATGAACATTGTTAATGTTCTAGGAAGGAAATTGTGATGGCACGATCTTGACTTGTCAAATTACTAGAATACCTTGGAAAAGGCCGAATCATCAAGAAATATTTTCTTGATATTTTAGAGGTTAAATAGAATACAAGAGTCGTATAACATGGCACATGATGATATTATGATCTGTGAATCATCACGTTCCATTTAGAAACTCAGCATGACTTACTGTAATATAATCACGTTGATCAAGTGTCATTATATTATACTAATTCATGCTTCAGTTCCCAACACTACTTCAAAATATTCCTATTTTAAACTTGAATGTTTCAGAATTTAGAAACTAAAATACTTTCTTTTAACAATACAGATAGTGCGAAGAGGTAAATGATTTCAAATAAGAAAAATTAAGAAAATATCTTCAGAAATATGGAGGATATTTATAATGAAAGATATGATGATATTTTAGAATTTCTAATATCAGAGGATGATGAAGAATATTGTTCGCAGGGGTTTAGAGTCAGGAGCAAGGTATTCGTTAATGACTTCAGCAGGTACTGAATCATTTGGATCCTTTGAAGTCAGGTTCAGTCTTTGTAATTTGTCCAAAGCCTCCTTCCTACTTTGCTCAATCCGTTTTCCAGTTCCAAAACTTCTCTTTTTCTGCGCTTTGCCAGCACACTTCATCATTATCATTCAGCTTTTACCGTTTAAAGTCGTTTTTAGTTTTTGTTGCTTCATCAGCATTTTTTCCATTTTCGGAGAACCAATTCTTAGTTCGGAGTGTTTTTCAGAAACTTCACATTCAAATTAAGTCCAGAAGATAGACGTTATATATACACATATAACTGTTGGCGTAGACATGCTGCGAGATTTCAAAATACTGATTGCTAATTCCCAATGATTCGTATGGTAATTCTCATTACAAGATGCGAATGAGTAAATGATGGGGTTTCAATAAATAATTATAATGACTTTTTGGAGAGGCTAAAGTCAAAGGGTAATGAAGTTGTTGGTACATCTGCTAATAATGTGGTGGAATGTAAAAGGTTCCCTGGTAACGATGGTGTATATCTCAAGGTTATAATAAGGTTAGTCTGACTGAAAAGTCGAAGTTGACTTGCTGGAGCTGTGACAAAACTGACTACTTTGAATAGGAGTCGCAAAGTTATTTTTGCTAATAAATGCCAAAGAATCTGACGCGGATACGTTGTTTAAGCTTTTACTTTGGTTTCAAGAGTTTTTCGGGTACATAACTGTGGGTAACATGTGGTTGGATCATCATCTCGATTGCTCATCATTCGAAGTGTCTTCAGAAATTTTCGAAGGGTTTGAACACAGATTGTAATCGTTAACATACATTTGATGTTCTAACACAGTTTTGAAGTCAAAATATAGCTTGTGAAAGATGTAAGGATCTAAGAGTGATGATTTTGGTCATATCTCGAGTTGAATTTTGAGATTTCAAAATCAGAATATGTAATTAAATTTTGAATGAGTATGGTTGTTTTGATTTCTATAAAAGAATGTATATTGTTGTGAAAGTAGGGAGTATAATGGATAATTTGCTGAATCAGATTCGAAGAATGTAATATATTATTTGTGAATTTATATATCTCTCGGGTATTACCTACCCGTTAAAAAAAATTTCACAATTAATATTTTGTACAAAAGAATTTTATTACAGTCTTTATGAATATATATATATGTATATTTTCTTCAGATGTAACATAGATTTAATGAGTTAATGTCAAATTAAACTCATTTGATTTACGGCTGAAACTAGAATTTAATAATCCCTACAGGCTTTAAAAAGTACATAACTTTTACGCAGTATTTCTTTAATGACATTGAAATTATGAATCAATACTTCGTTATTTGTTGATGTATGATGTTCGGTTCGTGGAATTCTTGTGAATTTCGCAAAGTACGAATGATGTTATCTGAAAAGTTTCGGGTACATCGATGATGAAAGTGTAAAATCAAATATATACTTGATTTATTATGAATTGGAATTTGTTGAATTGTGACAGAGATTGTAGTTAACGCTGGTTAAGTTGCGGCCGAAGGACGTACATTATTGCATATTTGTAATATGAATTAACCGAGTAGTTAAGATTCACACACAATAGTTTAGTACGGAAAGATTTATTTCAATATATATATATATATATATATATATATATATATATATATATATATATATATATATATATATATATATATATATATATATATATATATATATACATATAATTTCTTGAGAGGGAATGAGTTAATTCTTCATAACTCGTTGATATAATATACACGTTATTGATTCGTAATGATGTCCACAGTGATTCTTGAACTGACGGAGTTTGTGATGTTATCGGTGTTGTTGATTCGGATGTTGACTGTACTAACGATGCTGGTAACTCTGACGGTACTGCTGATGCTGTTGGTAAAGCAAGTTTAGCTTGTTAATCACACACCATTTTTGTCAGGGTTTCTACTCTTCCTTCTATCATTTTTGGTTCGCTTGACTGATTTATGGTTAGGGCTAGATTAGATAATCTCTAAGACTTTAGAGATTACATAATTGCCGCAGAATGTTTCTCCAATGAAGTTATGAATTAATACTTCGTCAGTTATTGTTGTTGGTACTCCTTGGTATCTATGGTGCGTATGACGTTGATGCTCGTGGGACAGATTGTGAAGTTAAGGTTTACGACACGGTTGTGGTTGGAGGTGGTAATGGTGCTGTTGGCGTTGATGATGGTGGTACTGGTTATGCTGCTGATGCTGCTGCTGGTGTTTGTAATCTCTGCACCATATTCTCCAAAGCCACTACCCGAGCGCGAAGCTCGTTGACTTCTTCTATTACACCGGGGTGATTGTCGGTTCGGACGAGCGGATAAATAAAATCTAAAATTTGATGTAATATATAATCGTGACGAGATACTCTGGAAATGAGCGAGAACATGGTGTTTCGGACAGGTTCGCCGGTAAGTGCTTCAGGTTCTTCGTCAAGAGGGCAATGTGGTGAATGGAAGGGATCACCTTCTTCTTGTCTCCAATGATTGAGGAGGCTACGAACCCATCCCCAATTCATCCAGAATAGGTGATGACTGATTGGTTGATCTATTCCGGTCATACTGCTTTCGGAGCTTGAATGGGATTCCATTTCAGAATCTGAGTGACTTGAACTGATGACGAATTCCATTTCGTACGATTGGATAAAGAATTTTTTTTTTTTTTTTATGAAATGATTTTGGCTAACGGATGGTATTCTAATTACATAGAATATATATATATACATATATATATATATACATATATATATATATATATATATATATATATATATATATATATATCAAAAGATTTCGTAGATTACGGAGGACTTTGTGGGATATGTCAGGCAAAGTTTAAAGTAACAGATACGATAAGATATGATTTAGCAGATATGCTAAGATATGAATTTTTGTCTATACACTATTCATGCAATCAATGCAGCAAGACGTGTCTTAGACTAAAAATGATAAGCAGGTAATTTCCTGAGGATGATAAGTAATTAATTTTCGACACAAAATGATAAGCAAAACTTTTGACATGCAGACACGGTCGAAGTCCAGACTCAATAATGCATCCTATCGACTTATCAGTTAGACACACTAATGCAGACCTGGTTCGCTAAGACCACCGCTCTGATACCAACTGAAAGGACCCGTTCATATACATTATAAACGATTCACAATAGTTGATTACATTGCGAGGTATTTGACCTCTATATGATACATTTTACAAACATTGCATTCGTTTTTAAAAGACAATCTTTCTTTACATCGAAAATTGACAGACATGCATACCATTTCATAATATCCACTATCCAACTATAAATTGATTTAATAATAATCTTTAATGAACTCAATGACTCGAATGCAACGTTCTTCGAAATATGCTATGAAAGACTCCAAGTAATATCTTTAAAATGAGCAAATGCACAGCGGAAGATTTCTTTAACACCTGAGAATAAACATGCTTTAAAGTGTCAACCAAAAGGTTGGTGAGTTCATTAGTTTATCATAATCATTTATTTCCATCATTTTAATAGACCACAAGAATTTCATTTCCAGTTCTCATAAATATACGTCCCATGCATAGAGACAAAAATAATCATTCATATGGTGAACACCTGGTAACCGACATTAACTAGATACATATAAGAATATCCCCTATCATTCCGGGATCCTCCTTCGGACATGATATAAATTTCGAAGTACTAAAGCATCCGGTACTTTGGATGGGGTTTGTTAGGCCCAATAGATCTATCTTTAGGATTCGCGTCAATTAGGGTGTCTGTTCCCTAATTCTTAGATTACCAGACTTAATAAAAAGGGGCATATTCGATTTCGATAATTCAACCATAGAATGTAGTTTCAATTACTTGTGTCTATTTCGTCAAACATTTATAAAAGCGCATGTATTCTCAGTCCCAAAAATATAAAGGGTAAAAAGGCAAATGAAACTCACCATACTGTATTTCGTAGTAAAAATACATATAACATCATTGAACAAGTGCAAGGTTGGCCTCGGATTCACGAACCTAAATTAATTATATATATTTATGTGTTGGTCAATATTTGTCTAACAAATTAGGTCAAGTCATAGTGTACCACAATCCTAATGCTCGAGACTAATATGCAAAAGTCAACAAAAGTAAATTTGACTCAAAATAATTTCCAAAAATCTATACATGATTAATATATAGTTTAAATATCGTTGTTTTATATTTTTAAATATTTTTAAAAGATTTATTGGAGTAAATAATATAATTTATTTATTAATAAATAAAATTTTATATTAAATTTATATAATAAAATATACTTTTATATATATTAAGTAATAAAATTTATAGGGTTCATTTAATATCATAAAGATAATATGATAGGTATTATTAAAGTAAGTTATTAAACGTAGTAAAATATGTTTGTATCACATATTTATTTGATAAAATAATATCTATAATGATAGTAAGTAAAAGTTGTATTATTTTGTAATAATAATTATTATTATAAAACTATCAATATTTATAATTACTAAGATGACATTAGATAAAACGATAATTCTAATTATGATAACTTTAATATTTACGATAATTTTTAATATTATCTTTAAAATAATAATTCTATTTAAAATAATAATAATAATGATATTTTATAGTAACAATGACATTTCTATTAAAATGATAATTTTTGTTAAAATGATAGTTTTAATACTAACGATACTTTTAATAATAATAGTAATGATAAAAATAATAAGAACGATAATTTTATCTAAATCAATATCTTATAATATCATGATACTCTTACCCATTATTTCCTAATCGTTTCATTTAATAGCTTTTAATCGTCTTTTATATCGTGTTCATAATAATGATAATAATAGTAATCAAAATAATTAGGTGTTACAAATATTTGTTTTAATTACACTAATATTAATATTGATAGTTACTATAACATTATTAACGATAATACTAATAATTATCTTAATGATAATATAGTAATAATAATAATAACAATAACAATAACCATTTTTAAATAATGATATATATATTAATAATGATAATAATAATAATAATACCAATAATAATAATAATAATAATAATTGGATAATAATAATAATACTAATTATAACTTTAACGATAGTAATAATAAAAAAAAATAATAATTTTTAATGATAAATCCCTTTTATTGATAAAGATAATAATAATGATAATAATAAGATAAAACTAGAACGACGATAAAAACGACGATAATAATAATCATTTTTAATAAAAATATCGAAAATTCAATTGATTATAACTTCTAATCCGTTCATCGAAACCATTCGATATCTAAAGGAAAAGTTCTTAATTTTTCGCTAGCTTTCCAAGGACATGCATATCTTATACCTTATCTCAACCGCAAGTGTAACTAATTCAACATTCAACCTAACCTGTCTAAGGGCAATATCAAAAGTACAAGCATGCATAATCCTAAATACTCGAGCACTAGTCAGGGATACACTATTGTTATGTAAAAGTTAAATTATGAGTACTCACGTATCAATATTGAGATTCAATATTGCAGGAAAGGTACGTAGACGCAACGAAAATGATAAACACTATATTGACCTCACGAGCATACCCATGAACCATACTCAATCACCTCCATAGCTATAACCCATAATTTCCTTAATCTTATCCCACTCGAAAAACAATTTCGAAATCACTCGGACAGCACTCCGTCGTAATATTTTATGTATATTAATAATATCTTGAAATAATACGGAGTAAATATATATATGTAAATCGATTGAGAGAGTTTAGAGAAAAATATTTTCAAGTTTCTATGAAATAATGAAACCTATTGAATTCTATTTATAATAGATTTTTGAATTATTAAAGTGAATTATTAAAGTATGAATTATTAAAGTGAATTATTAAAGTATGAATTATTAAAGTGAATTATTAAAGTATGAATTATTAAAGTAAATTATTAAAGTATGAATTATTAAAGTGAATTATTAAAGTATGAATTATTAAAGTGAATTATTAAAGTTAAAGTAAAGTAAAAATAAAGTAAAGGTAAAGTTTAAGTATAGTAAAAGTATAAAACTATGTACGTATAATACGCGTATAAATATATATAATATTAATTTAAATCGTTATATATATAAAATAAAATATAAATATCGTTATCTTTATCATACTAGTTAAGTAATGAGTTGTCAAAAGTGGTTCTAGATATTTATAAAAGTTATATACGTTTTAATAATAAAGTTCTTTTTAAAATGAAAACGTTTTTGTACGTTTGAAACTAAATAGATCAATCGAGTCTTTATGAGATTCAATCTTCCACTATCCTTTGTCTAGTTCTCAATGATTGACAATTTGTTCTTATTTATAAATCACTTTACCATTTTCTGAATATTGTTAAAATGGAAAGATTTCTCAAATCAACGTGGGCCTTTCAACAGAGACTTGTAATCATAATTCAATATATCTGATAATTCAATCATTTGATCTTATCTTCTAATTCCATTGATAAACATTTTGAAACAGATACAATCATATAAAGTATTTAATCTAATATTTTGTTTACGTTTCAAGTTATAATATATATACACATATACATATATAATCATATTCGTTTAATGGTTCGTGAATCGTTGGAACTTGGTCGAGGTTGAATGAATGTATGAACATAGTTTAAAATTCTTGAAATTTAACTTAACAAATATTGCTTATCGTGTCGGAAACATATAAAGATTAAAGTTTAAATTTGGTTGGAAATTTCCAGGTTGTCACAAGGTTATCATTCTAATACAAGGTAATAATCATATTCAAACTTTGGTTCAATATCTATAACTATAACAATCTTATTTCAAGTGATGATTTTACTTGAACTTGTTTTCGTGTCATGATTCTGCTTCAAGAACTTCGAGCCATCCAAGGATCCGTTGAAGCTAGATCCATTTTTCTCCTTTCCAGTAGGTTTATCCAAGGAACTTAAGGTAGTAATGATGTTCATAACATCATTCGATTCATACATATAAAGCTATCTTATTCGAAGGTTTAAACTTGTAATCACTAGAACAAAGTTTAGTTAATTCTAAACTTGTTCGCAAACAAAAGTTAATCCTTCTAACTTGACTTTAAAAATCAACTAAACACATGTTCTATATCTATATGATATGCTAACTTAATGATTTAAAACCTGGAAACACGAAAAACACCGTAAAACCGGATTTACGCCGTCGTAGTAACACCGCGGGCTGTTTTGGGTTAGTTAATTAAAAACTATGATAAACTTTGATTTAAAAGTTGTTATTCTGAGAAAATGATTTTTATTATGAACATGAAACTATATCCAAAAATTATGGTTAAACTCAAAGTGGAAGTATGTTTTCTAAAATGGTCATCTAGACGTCATTCTTTCGACTGAAATGACTACCTTTACAAAAATGACTTGTAACTTATTGTTCCGACTATAAACCTATACTTTTTCGGTTTAGATTCATAAAATAGAGTTCAATATGAAACCATAGCAATTTGATTCACTCAAAACGGATTTAAAATGAAGAAGTTATGGGTAAAACAAGATTGGATAATTTTTCTCATTTTAGCTACGTGAAAATTGGTAACAAATCTATTCCAACCATAACTTAATCAACTTGTATTGTATATTATGTAATCTTGAGATACCATAGACACGTATACAATGTTTCGACCTATCATGTCGACACATCTATATATATTTCGGAACAACCATAGACACTCTATATGTGAATGTTGGAGTTAGCTATACAGGGTTGAGGTTGATTCCAAAATATATATAGTTTGAGTTGTGATCAATACTGAGATACGTATACACTGGGTCGTGGATTGATTCAAGATAATATTTATCGATTTATTTCTGTACATCTAACTGTGGACAACTAGTTGTAGGTTACTAACGAGGACAGCTGACTTAATAAACTTAAAACATCAAAATATATTAAAAGTGTTGTAAATATATTTTGAACATACTTTGATATATATGTATATATTGTTATAGGTTCGTGAATCAACCAGTGGCCAAGTCTTACTTCCCGACGAAGTAAAAATCTGTGAAAGTGAGTTATAGTCCCACTTTTAAAATCTAATATTTTTGGGATGAGAATACATGCAGGTTTTATAAATGATTTACAAAATAGACACAAGTACGTGAAACTACATTCTATGGTTGAATTATCGAAATCGAATATGCCCCTTTTTATTAAGTCTGGTAATCTAAGAATTAGGGAACATACACCCTAATTGACGCGAATCCTAAAGATAGATCTATTGGGCCTAAAACCCCATCCAAAGTACCGGATGCTTTAGTACTTTGAAATTTATATCATATCCGAAGGGTGTCCCGGAATGATGGGGATATTCTTATATATGCATCTTGTTAATGTCGGTTACCAGGTGTTCACCATATGAATGATTTTTATCTCTATGTATGGGATGTGTATTGAAATATGAAATCTTGTGGTCTATTATTATGATTTGATATATATAGGTTAAACCTATAACTCACCAACATTTTTGTTGACGTTTTAAGCATGTTTATTCTCAGGTGATTATTAAGAGCTTCCGCTGTCGCATACTTAAATAAGGACGAGATTTGGAGTCCATGTTTGTATGATATTGTGTAAAAACTGCATTCAAGAAACTTATTTTGTTGTAACATATTTGTATTGTAAACCATTATGTAATGGTCGTGTGTAAACAGGATATTTTAGATTATCATCATTTGATAATCTACGTAAAGCTTTTTAAACCTTTATTGATGAAATAAAGGTTATGGTTTGTTTTAAAATGAATGCAGTCTTTCAAAAACATCTCATATAGAGGTCAAAACCTCGCAACGAAATCAATTAATATGGAACGTTTTTAATCAATAAGAACGGGACATTTCAGTTGGTATCCGAGCGTTGGTCTTAGAGAACCAGAATTTTGCATTAGTGTGTCTTATCTAGTTTGTTAGGATGCATTAGTGAGTCTGGACTTCGACCGTGTTTACTTGAAAAGTGATTGCTTAACAAATTTTTTGGAAACTATATATTTTTAACATGTGAATATTATGTGATATATTAATCTCTTAACGTGTTTGATATTATGTGATAGATGTCTACCTCTAGAACAAGTCCCATTGACTCACCTAATAATAATGAAGAGTCAAATGTAAATTGGAATGATTCGTGGACTGATTCACAAGTTCCCGAAGAGGAACCGGAAGAAGAGTCGGAACCGGAAGAAGAATCGGAACCGGAAGAAGAATCGGAACCGGATGAAGAAATAGAACCGGTGGGGGAAATAATAAAACGGTTAAGTAAAAGAAAATCTTCAACCAACCGACCAAGGTTAATTATGGTCAATGGTGTTTCCGCCAAGGAAGCAAAATATTGGGAGGATTACCAATTCTCCGATGAATCGGATTCCGACAAGAATTTCGATGATGTTATAGAAATTACCCCAACTGAATTTAAAAAGGCAAAAGAAAATAATAAGGGAAAGGGCATAAAAATAGAGAAATCTAATTCCAACCCCGATGAACTTTATATGTATCGTCAACCCCCGAAGTCCTTAAGTTGTAACAATGACCCGGGAACCTCTAAATCACCAGGTTTTTCTAAACCAATGTGGAAAATTACGGCTCGTATTAGGGGAACATCATATATCCCTAGAAACTTGGCAAAATGAACCAAAACCGAAGAAGAAGAAACAAGCGAGTCGGAATAAGATAGTTGTATTCGTGTGGTGTAATATATGTAATATAGTGTGCTTATGCTTTATGATGTGTAAAAATTGCTTATATTAATAAGTATTTTTTTATGAATCTAACTCTTGTCTATTTTACAGTTTAAAAACACAAAATGGATAGACAACCCAATATTTTAAGAGACCTACCCGGAGACATGATTGATGAAATCTTGTCTAGAGTCGGTCAGAATTCCTCGGCACAACTATTTAAGGCGAGATCAGTTTGTAAGACATTCGAAGAACGTTCCAAGAATGTCTTGGTTTATAAGAGACTTTCGTTTGAAAGATGGGGGATATCACATTGGAAAACCCATAAGTTACGATGTGTTTACTTTGATGCATATATTGCGGGGAACCCAAATGCTATTTTACGCAACGGGTTAAGAAATTATTTTGACTCAATATATCCGAATATTGGACTTCGTGATTTAGAAAAAGCGGCTAACATGCAACATAAAGAAGCATGTTATGCTTACGGATTAGTAATGTTCGCTTCTCACCAAAGTGAGAACAAGAACATCGGGCTACAACTATTAAACAAAACGTTTCCACAAGTGACGGAGTCGGTAATTGGGGTAAGAAATGAGGTTGTTAGATTGTTACGGGACTGTTGGACATTACGTAACCCTCGTCCCTTTGACGACGTTACAACACGCTGTCTTATCAACGGCCATAACGGTTATGTTCCACAAGACCAAGGATGGGAAGTAGTCCTAGTAAAACCAGAATGCATGACTTGTTTCTGGACGTATGAATTACGTGTCTTTATTGCCTTTGCTGAACGACTTGTGTACTAGCTAGAATTATCTTCACAACTATCTTGTATCAAAGTTATTGTGTGTTATATTTCATGCTTTATGTAAAATAAGCGGTATTGTAAGTTTGTAAAATATTGTATAAAAGTTTGAACGCGAAATATTATTATAATCAGTTTTTCATATAGAATTGTAGTAGTTGAATTGTATATTAGCTACTAAGTATGAACTTAACGGGTAGGTACTACCCGAATTTAAACTTATAAAACGCTAATATGAAGAAAAAGCTTTTATAAATGAGTTCATATTATGCTACGAAATACTATTAACTACTCTTAATATTCTGTATGATTAACTTGTTCCATTTGACTATTTTGAAGGAAATGGCACCGACTACTCGACACACCGTGAATATGAATGAAGAGGAATTCCGTACTTTTCTAGCTTCAAACATAGCCGCAGTACAGGCTGCGCTACATACCAACAATAACCTTGGATCTAGCAGTACAGGAAATCGTGTAGGATGCACCTACAAAGAATTCACTGCCTGCAAACCTTTGGAATTTGATGGAACCGGAGGACCGATCGGATTGAAACGGTGGACCGAGAAGGTCGAATCGGTGTTTGCCATAAGTAAGTGTACTGAAGTGGACAAAGTGAAGTACGCTACGCATACCTTCACAGGTTCTGCGTTAACATGGTGGAATACCTATCTAGAGCAAGTGGGACAAGATGATGCATACGCACTACCGTGGTCAGCATTCAAGCACTTGATGAACGAGAAGTTCCGTCCTAGAACCGAGGTCAATAAGCTCAAGACAGAACTTAGAGGGTTACGAACCCAAGGATTTGATATTACCACGTACGAAAGACGATTCACAGAATTGTGCCTATTGTGTCCGGGAGCATTCGAAGATGAGGAAGAGAAGATCGACGCGTTTGTGAAAGGATTACCGGAAAGAATCCAAGAAGATATAAGTTCACACGAGCCCGCCTCCATACAACAGGCATGTAGAATGGCTCACAAACTAGTGAACCAGATTGAAGAAAGAATTAAAGAACAGACTGCTGAAGAGGCCAATGTGAAGCAAGTCAAAAGAAAGTGGGAGGAAAACGGTGATAAGAATCACCAATACAACAACAACAGCAATTACAACAATAATCGCAACAATTATCCCAACAATCGCAACATCAATCGCAACTACAACAAACGGCCCAACAACAACAACAACAACAACAACTACAATAATCATCCCAATAACAATAATAACCGCAACAACAACAATCAGAAGCAGCTATGCCAAAGGTGTGAAAAGTATCACTCGGGGTTCTGCACCAAATTTTGCAACAAGTGTAAAAGAAACGGTCATAGCGCGGCGAAGTGTGAGGTCTACGGACCAGGGGTTAATAGAACGAAAGGAACAAATGGTGTCGGGACGAGTAATGGCGGAGCAAGTAGTGTCGGAGCAAGTTATGCCAATGTAGTTTGTTATAAATGTGGAAAACCAGGCCACATTATTAGAAATTGCCCGAACCAGGAGAACACGAATGGACAAGGCCGCGGAAGAGTTTTCAATATTAATGCGGCAGAGGCACAGGAAGACCCGGAGCTTGTTACGGGTACGTTTCTTATTGACAATAAATCTGCTTACGTTTTATTTGATTCGGGTGCGGATAGAAGCTATATGAGTAGAGATTTTTGTGCTAAATTAAGTTGTCCATTGACGCCTTTGGATAGTAAATTTTTACTCGAATTAGCAAATGGTAAATTAATTTCAGCAGATAATATATGTCGGAATCGAGAAATTAAACTGGTTAGCGAAACATTTAAGATTGACTTGATACCAGTAGAGTTAGGGAGTTTTGATGTGATAATCGGTATGGACTGGTTGAAAGAAGTGAAAGCAGAGATCGTTTGTTATAAAAATGCAATTCGCATTATACGAGAAAAAGGAAAACCCTTAATGGTGTATGGAGAAAAGGGAAACACGAAGCTACATCTTATTAGTAATTTGAAGGCACAAAAACTAATAAGAAAAGGTTGCTATGCTGTTCTAGCACACGTCGAGAAAGTACAAACTGAAGAAAAGAGCATCAATGATGTTCCCATTGCAAAAGAATTTCCCGATGTATTTCCGAAAGAATTACCGGGATTACCCCCACATCGATCTGTTGAATTTCAAATAGTCTTGTACCAGGAGCTGCACCAATAGCTCGTGCTCCTTACAGACTCGCACCCAGCGAGATGAAAGAACTGCAAAGCCAATTACAAGAACTTTTAGAGCGTGGTTTCATTCGACCAAGTACATCACCGTGGGGAGCTCCTGTTTTGTTTGTCAAGAAGAAAGATGGTACATTCAGGTTGTGTATCGACTACCGAGAGTTGAACAAACTTACCATCAAGAACCGCTACCCACTACCGAGAATCGACGACTTATTTGATCAACTACAAGGCTCGTCTGTTTATTCAAAGATTGACTTACGTTCCGGGTATCATCAAATGCGGGTGAAAGAAGATGATATTCCAAAGACTGCTTTCAGAACACGTTACGGTCATTACGAGTTTATGGTCATGCCGTTTGGTTTAACTAATGCACCAGCTGTGTTCATGGACCTTATGAACCGAGTGTGTGGACCATACCTTGACAAGTTTGTCATTGTTTTCATTGATGACATACTTATTTACTCAAAGAATGACCAAGAACAAGGTGAACATTTGAGAAAGGTGTTAGAAGTATTGAGGAAGGAAGAATTGTATGCTAAGTTTTCAAAGTGTGCATTTTGGTTGGAAGAAGTTCAATTCCTCGGTCACATAGTGAACAAAGAAGGTATTAAGGTTGATCCGGCAAAGATAGAAACTGTTGAAAAGTGGGAAACCCCAAAAACTCCGAAACACATACGCCAGTTTTTAGGACTAGCTGGTTACTACAGAAGATTCATCCAAGACTTTTCCAGAATAGCAAAACCCTTGACTGCATTAACGCATAAAGGGAAGAAATTTGAATGGAAGGATGAACAAGAGAAAGCGTTTCAGTTATTGAAGAAAAAGCTAACTACGGCACCTATATTGTCATTGCCTGAAGGGAATGATGATTTTGTGATGTATTGTGACGCATCAAAGCAAGGTCTCGGTTGTGTATTAATGCAACGAACGAAGGTGATTGCTTATGCCTCTAGACAATTGAAGATTCACGAGCAAAATTATACGACGCATGATTTGGAATTAGGCGCGGTTGTTTTTACATTAAAGACTTGGAGGCACTACTTATATGGGGTCAAAAGTATTATATATACAGACCACAAAAGTCTTCAACACATATTTAATCAGAAACAACTGAATATGAGGCAGCGTAGGTGGATTGAATTATTGAATGATTACGACTTTGAGATTCGTTACCACCCGGCGAAGGCAAATGTGGTAGCCGATGCCTTGAGCAGGAAGGACAGAGAACCCATTCGAGTAAAATCTATGAATATAATGATTCATAATAACCTTACTACTCAAATAAAGGAGGCGCAACAAGGAGTTTTAAAAGAGGGAAATTTAAAGGATGAAATACCCAAAGGATCGGAGAAGCATCTTAATATTCGGGAAGACGGAACCCGGTATAGGGCTGAAAGGATTTGGGTACCAAAATTTGGAGATACGAGAGAAATGGTACTTAGAGAAGCTCATAAAACCAGATACTCAATACATCCTGGAACGGGGAAGATGTACAAGGATCTCAAGAAACATTTTTGGTGGCCGGATATGAAAGCCGATGTTGCTAAATACGTAGGAGAATGTTTGACGTGTTCTAAGGTCAAAGCTGAGCATCAGAAACCATCAGGTCTACTTCAACAACCCGAAATCCCGGAATGGAAATGGGAAAACATTACCATGGATTTCATCACTAAATTGCCAAGGACTGCAAGTGGTTTTGATACTATTTGGGTAATAGTTGATCGTCTCACCAAATCAGCACACTTCCTGCCAATAAGAGAAGATGACAAGATGGAGAAGTTAGCACGACTGTATTTGAAGGAAGTCGTCTCCAGACATGGAATACCAATCTCTATTATCTCTGATAGGGATGGCAGATTTATTTCAAGATTCTGGCAGACATTACAGCAAGCATTAGGAACTCGTCTAGACATGAGTACTGCCTATCATCCACAAACTGATGGGCAGAGCGAAAGGACGATACAAACGCTTGAAGACATGCTACGAGCATGTGTTATTGATTTCGGAAACAGTTGGGATCGACATCTACCATTAGCAGAATTTTCCTACAACAACAGCTACCATTCAAGCATTGAGATGGCGCCTTTTGAAGCACTTTATGGTAGAAAGTGTAGGTCTCCGATTTGTTGGAGTGAAGTGGGGGATAGACAGATTACGGGTCTGGAGATTATACAAGAAACTACCGAGAAGATCATCCAAATTTAACAACGGTTGAAAACCGCCCAAAGTCGACAAAAGAGCTACGCTGACATTAAAAGAAAAGATATAGAATTTGAAATTGGAGAGATGGTCATGCTTAAAGTTGCACCTTGGAAAGGCGTTGTTCGATTTGGTAAACGAGGGAAATTAAATCCAAGGTATATTGGACCATTCAAGATTATTGATCGTGTCGGACCAGTAGCTTACCGACTTGAGTTACCTCAACAACTCGCGGCTGTACATAACACTTTCCATGTCTCGAATTTGAAGAAATGTTTTGCTAAAGAAGATCTCACTATTCCGTTAGATGAAATCCAAATCAACGAAAAACTTCAATTCATCGAAGAACCCGTCGAAATAATGGATCGTGAGGTTAAAAGACTTAAGCAAAACAAGATACCAATTGTTAAGGTTCGATGGAATGCTCGTAGAGGACCCGAGTTCACCTGGGAGCGTGAAGATCAGATGAAGAAGAAATACCCGCATCTATTTCCAGAAGATTCGTCAACACCTTCAACAGCTTAAAATTTCGGGACGAAATTTATTTAACGGGTAGGTACTGTAGTGACCCGAACTTTTTCATGTTTATATATATTAATTGAGATTGATATTTACATGATTAAATGTTTCCAACATGTTAAGCAATCAAACTTGTTAAGACTTGATTAATTGAAATATGTTTCATATAGACAATTGACCACCCAAGTTGACCGGTGATTCACGAACGTTAAAACTTGTAAAAACTATATGATGACATATATATGGATATATATATATATAGTTAACATGATACTATGATAAGTAAACATATCATTAAGTATATTAACAATGAACTACATATGTAAAAACAAGACTACTAACTTAATGATTTTTAAACGAGACATATATGTAACGATTATCGTTGTAAAGACATTTAATGTATATATATCATATTAAGAGATATTCATACATGATAATATCATGATAATATAATAATTTAAAATCTCATTTGATATTATAAACATTGGGTTAACAACATTTAACAAGACCGTTAACCTAAAGGTTTAAAAACAACACTTACATGTAACGACTAACGATGACTTAACGACTCAGTTAAAATGTATATACATGTACTGTTTTAATATGTATTTATACACTATTGAAAGACTTCAATACACTTATCAAAATACTTCTACTTAACAAAAATGCTTACAATTACATCCTCGTTCAGTTTCATCAACAACTCTACTCGTATGCACCCGTATTCGTACTCGTACAATACACAGCTTTTAGATGTATGTACTATTGGTATATACACTCCAATGATCAGCTCTTAGCAGCCCATGTGAGTCACCTAACACATGTGGGAACCATCATTTGGCAACTAGCATGAAATATCTCATAAAATTACAAAAATATGAGTAATCATTCATGACTTATTTACATGAAAACAAAATTACATATCCTTTATATCTAATCCATACACCAACGACCAAAAACACCTACAAACACTTTCATTCTTCAATTTTCTTCATCTAATTGATCTCTCTCAAGTTCTATCTTCAAGTTCTAAGTGTTCTT
Organism: Rutidosis leptorrhynchoides; assembly: GCF_046630445.1. Taxonomy (NCBI): domain Eukaryota; kingdom Viridiplantae; phylum Streptophyta; class Magnoliopsida; order Asterales; family Asteraceae; genus Rutidosis; species Rutidosis leptorrhynchoides. The sequence goes on from NC_092340.1 coordinate 212,196,650, forward strand.
CATATATTCTACAAGTTCTAGTTTCATAAAATCAAGAATACTTTCAAGTTTGCTAGCTCACTTCCAATCTTGTAAGGTGATCATCCAACCTCAAGAAATCTTGGTTTCTTACAGTAGGTTATCATTCTAATACAAGGTAATAATCATATTCAAACTTTGGTTCAATATCTATAACTATAACAATCTTATTTCAAGTGATGATCTTACTTGAACTTGTTTTCGTGTCATGATTCTGCTTCAAGAACTTCGAGCCATCCAAGGATCCGTTGAAGCTAGATCCATTTTTCTCCTTTCCAGTAGGTTTATCCAAGGAACTTAAGGTAGTAATGATGTTCATAACATCATTCGATTCATACATATAAAGCTATCTTATTCGAAGGTTTAAACTTGTAATCACTAGAACAAAGTTTAGTTAATTCTAAACTTGTTCGCAAACAAAAGTTAATCCTTCTAACTTGACTTTCAAAATCAACTAAACACATGTTCTATATCTATATGATATGCTAACTTAATGATTTAAAACCTGGAAACACGAAAAACACCGTAAAATCGGATTTACGCCGTCGTAGTAACACCGCGGGCTGTTTTGGGTTAGTTAATTAAAAACTATGATAAACTTTGATTTAAAAGTTGTTATTCTGAGAAAATGATTTTTATTATGAACATGAAACTATATCCAAAAATTATGGTTAAACTCAAAGTGGAAGTATGTTTTCTAAAATGGTCATCTAGACGTCGTTCTTTCGACTGAAATGACTACCTTTACAAAAATGACTTGTAACTTATTGTTCCGACTATAAACCTATACTTTTTCGGTTTAGATTCATAAAATAGAGTTCAATATGAAACCATAGCAATTTGATTCACTCAAAACGGATTTAAAATGAAGAAGTTATGGGTAAAACAAGATTGGATAATTTTTCTCATTTTAGCTACGTGAAAATTGGTAACAAATCTATTCCAACCATAACTTAATCAACTTGTATTGTATATTATGTAATCTTGAGATACCATAGACACGTATACAATGTTTCGACCTATCATGTCGACACATCTATATATATTTCGGAACAACCATAGACACTCTATATGTGAATGTTGGAGTTAGCTATACAGGGTTGAGGTTGATTCCAAAATATATATAGTTTGAGTTGTGATCAATACTGAGATACGTATACACTGGGTCGTGGATTGATTCAAGATAATATTTATCGATTTATTTCTGTACATCTAACTGTGGACAACTAGTTGTAGGTTACTAACGAGGACAACTGACTTAATAAACTTAAAACATCAAAATATATTAAAAGTGTTGTAAATATATTTTGAACATACTTTGATATATATGTATATATTGTTATAGGTTCGTGAATCAACCAGTGGCCAAGTCTTACTTCCCGACGAAGTAAAAATCTGTGAAAGTGAGTTATAGTCCCACTTTTAAAATCTAATATGTTTGGGATGAGAATACATGCAGGTTTTATAAATGATTTACAAAATAGACACAAGTACGTGAAACTACATTCTATGGTTGAATTATCGAAATCGAATATGCCCCTTTTTATTAAGTCTGGTAATCTAAGAATTAGGGAACAGACACCCTAATTAACGCGAATCCTAAAGATAGATCTATTGGGCCTAACAAACCCCATCCAAAGTACCGGATGCTTTAGTACTTCGAAATTTATATCATATCCGAAGGGTGTCCCGGAATGATGGGGATATTCTTATATATGCATCTTGTTAATGTCGGTTATCAGGTGTTCACCATATGAATGATTTTTATCTCTATGTATGGGATGTGTATTGAAATATGAAATCTTGTGGTCTATTAATATGATTTGATATATATAGGTTAAACCTATAACTCACCAACATTTTTGTTGACGTTTTAAGCATGTTTATTCTCAGGTGATTATTAAGAGCTTTCGCTGTCGCATACTTAAATAAGGACGAGATTTGGAGTCCATGTTTGTATGATATTGTGTAAAAACTGCATTCAAGAAACTTATTTTGTTGTAACATATTTGTATTGTAAACCATTATGTAATGGTCGTGTGTAAACAGGATATTTTAGATTATCATCATTTGATAATCTACGTAAAGCTTTTTAAACCTTTATTGATGAAATAAAGGTTATGGTTTGTTTTAAAATGAATGCAGTCTTTCAAAAACATCTCATATAGAGGTCAAAACCTCGCAATGAAATCAATTAATATGGAACGTTTTTAATCAATAAGAACGGGACATTTCAATATAGAGGTCAGAACCTCGCAATGGGACCAACTGTTGAAGACTTCGTCCAGATGGATTATGACGGGTTCTTTCAACAAGATTTTCATTTCTCATAAATATACATCCCATGCATAGAGGCAAAAATAATCATTCATATGGATTGAACACCTGGTAACTGACAATAACAAGATGCATATAAGAATATCCCCTATCATTCCGGGAAATCCTTCGGATATGATAAAAACAACATCGAAGTACTAAAGCATCCGGTACTTTGAATGGGGTTCGTCGGTGTGATGACCCGGGAATTTCCGACCAAATTTAAACTTAATCTTTATATGATTTCGATACGATAAGCAAAGTATGTAATGTTGAGTCTAGAAAACATTGGAACGATGTTCATATATTCAATTGACCTTCGACTGCTCTCGACGATTCACGAACAATTAATTGTAATTAGATATGTGTGTATGTATATATAAATAATAAATCAAAATATAATTTGAAGTATTATTGTTGTTGTTATTAAGAATTAATAAAATAAAAAAATAGGGTATTATAATAATTATTATTTAAAATATATCTCTATATATAAATAAAGTATATTAAAAATAAATATTAAATAATTATAATACTCGTTGGACGTTTAGATTATTATTTAGAGTAGTTTAATTCGAACTTAGATGATTTTAAAATAAACGGTGATCCGAAAATGAGTTCTATAAATTTTAGAATTTACTAAAAATGTATCTAGGATCTAGTTATTAAAATTTAGCATTTTTTATATTTTACCCAAAAATGAGAGGGACAGTTGATGTAAATTTTATTTAATAAATTAATAATCGAATTTTATACCATAATAACCAAAATAAATAAAGCTATTTAATGTAAAAATATGAGATTTTTCAGAGGACTTTATATCCGCCACTGATGATCAACGGAACATGAATATCAGTCCGTGAATGAAATAGTAGACGACGGCTAATATTATCGTTTAAATTATTAATTATTATTATATTTATTCAATTATTATTTATGTCGACTAAATTGAAAGATAATCGAATTGAATGATTGATCACTGTATTGATTGATTGTTACTTTTTTCATACATAAGCATATGCATACACATATGGGATATACACTAGTACACACAGATTAGTTTGACTACCTCGGATTCTAATTATTTGTTCAAGCAAAACATCCTCACTACCTTATTTATTTATTTAGTTATTTATTTTTCATCACTGAAGCCAAGAAACATCCTCATAACTAACATATTACTTACTTTGGTTATTGATCAAACTCACCACCCTTGAGCTACTCGACATCAATCATAACCTTCCCAACTTTTCTGTTTTCGGTTTACCATAAACCATCATTCCATCGGCTTTAAGGTGATCATTAACAACAAACAATTATCAGAGAACCACCTTACCACCTTGACTCATGACACCATTGAAATGTCCCGTTCTTATTGATTAAAAATGTTCCATATTAATTGATTTCGTTGCGAGGTTTTGACCTCTATATGAGACGTTTTTCAAAGACTGCATTCATTTTTAAAACAAACCATAACCTTTATTTCATAAATAAAGGTTTAAAAAGCTTTACGTAGATTATCAAATAATGATAATCTAAAATATCCTGTTTACACACGACCATTACATAATGGTTTACAATACAAATATGTTACATCGAAATCAGTTTCTTGAATGCAGTTTTTACACAATATCATACAAACATGGACTCCAAATCTTGTCCTTATTTTAGTATGCAACAGCGGAAGCTCTTAATATTCACCTGAGAATAAACATGCTTTAAACGTCAACAAAAATGTTGGTGAGTTATAGGTTTAACCTATATATATCAAATCGTAACAATAGACCACAAGATTTCATATTTCAATACACATCCCATACATAGAGATAAAAATCATTCATATGGTGAACACCTGGTAACCGACATTAACAAGATGCATATATAAGAATATCCCCATCATTCCGGGACACCCTTCGGATATGATATAAATTTTGAAGTACTAAAGCATCCGGTACTTTGGATGGGGCTTGTTGGGCCCGATAGATCTATCTTTAGGATTCGCGTCAATTAGGGTGTCTGTTCCCTAATTCTTAGATTACCAGACTTAATAAAAAGGGGCATATTCGATTTCGATAATTCAACCATAGAATGTAGTTTCACGTACTTGTGTCTATTTTGTAAATCATATATAAAACCTGCATGTATTTTCATCCCAAAAATATTAGATTTTAAAAGTGGGACTATAACTCACTTTCACAGATTTTTACTTCGTCGAGAAGTAAGACTTGGCTACTGTTGATTCACGAACCTATAACAATATATACATGTATATTAAAGTATGTTCAAAATATATTTACAACACTTTTAATATATTTTGATGTTTTAAGTTTATTAAGTCAGTTGTCCTCGTTAGTAACCTACAACTAGTTGTCCACAGTTAGATGTACAGAAATAAATCAATAAATATTATCTTGAATCAATCCACGACCCAGTGTATACGTATCTCAGTATTGATCACAACTCAAACTATATATATTTTGGAATCAACCTCAACCCTGTATAGCTAACTCCAACATTCACATATAGAGTATCTATGGTTGTTCCGAAATATATATAGATGTGTCGACATGATAGGTCGAAACATTGTATACGTGTCTATGGTATCTCAAGATTACATAATATACAATACAAGTTGATTAAGTTATGGTTGGAATAGATTTGTTACCAATTTTCACGTAGCTAAAATGAGAAAAATTATCCAATCTTGTTTTACCCATAACTTCTTCATTTTAAATCCGTTTTGAGTGAATCAAATTGCTATGGTTTCATATTGAACTCTATTTTATGAATCTAAACAGAAAATGTATAGGTTTATAGTCGGAAAAAAAGTTACAAGTCGTTTTTGTAAAGGTAGTCATTTTAGTCGAAAGAACGACGTCTAGATGACCATTTTAGAAAACATACTTCCACTTTGAGTTTAACCATAATTTTTGGATATAGTTTCATGTTCATAATAAAAATCATTTTCTCATAATAACAACTTTTAAATCAAAGTTTATCATAGTTTTTAATTAACTAACTCAAAACAGCCCGCGGTGTTACTACGACGGCGTAAATCCGGTTTTACGGTGTTTTTCGTGTTTCCAGGTTTTAAATCATTAAGTTAGCATATCATATAGATATTGAACATGTGTTTAGTTGATTTTAAAAGTCAAGTTAGAAGGATTAACTTTTGTTTGCGAACAAGTTTAGAATTAACTAAACTATGTTCTAGTGATTACAAGTTTAAACCTTCGAATAAGATAGCTTTATATGTATGAATCGAATGATGTTATGAACATCATTACTACCTTAAGTTCCTTGGATAAACCTACTGGAAAAGAGAAAAAAGGATCTAGCTTCAATGGATCCTTGGATGGCTCGAAGTTCTTGAAGCAGAATCATGACACGAAAATAAGTTCAAGTAAGATCATCACTTGAAATAAGATTGTTATAGTTATAGAAATTGAACCAAAGTTTGAATATGATTATTACCTTGTATTAGAATGATAACCTACTGTAAGAAACAAAGATTTCTTGAGGTTGGATGATCACCTTACAAGATTGGAAGTGAGCTAGCAAACTTGAAAGTATTCTTGATTTTATGAAACTAGAACTTTTGGAATTTATGAAGAACACTTAGAACTTGAAGATAGAACTTGAGAGAGATCAATTAGATGAAGAAAATTGAAGAATGAAAGTTTTTGTAGGTGTTTTTGGTCGTTGGTGTATGGATTAGATATAAAGGATATGTAATTTTGTTTTCATGCAAATAAGTCATGAATGATTACTCATATTTTTGTAATTTTATGAGATATTTCATGCTAGTTGCCAAATGATGGTTCCCACATGTGTTAGGTGACTCACATGGGCTGCTAAGAGCTGATCATAGGAGTGTATATACCAATAGTACATACATCTAAAAACTGTGTATTGTACGAGTACGAATACGGGTGCATACGAGTAGAATTGTTGATGAAACTGAACGAGGATGTAATTGTAAGCATTTTTGTTAAGTAGAAGTATTTTGATAAGTGTCTTGAAGTCTTTCAAAAGTGTATGAATACATATTAAAATACTACATGTATATACATTTTAACTGAGTCGTTAAGTCATCGTTAGTCGTTACATGTAAATGTTGTTTTGAAACCTTTAGGTTAACGATCTTGTTAAATGTTGTTAACCCAATGTTTATAATATCAAAAGAGATTTTAAATTATTATATTATCATGATATTATGATGTACGAATATCTCTTAATATGATATATATACATTAAATGTCGTTACAACGATAATCGTTACATATATGTCTCGTTTCAAAATCATTAAGTTAGTAGTCTTGTTTTTACATATGTAGTTCATTGTTAATATACTTAATGATATGTTTACTTATCATAATATCATGTTAACTATATATATAACCATATATATGTCATCATATAGTTTTTACAAGGTTTAACGTTCGTGAATCACCGGTCAACTTGGGTGGTCAATTGTCTATATGAAACCTATTTCAATTAATCAAGTCTTTACAAGTTTGATTGCTTAACATGTTGGAAACATTTAATCATGTAAATATCAATCTCAATTAATATATATAAACATGGAAAAGTTCGGGTCACTACACATTCCATAATGGTTTACAATACAAATATGTTACATCGAAATCAGTTTCTTGAATGCAGTTTTTACACAATATCATACAAACATGGACTCCAAATGTTGTCCTTATTTTAGTATGCAACATCGAAAGCTCTTAATATTCACCTGAGAATAAACATGCTTTAAACGTCAATAAAAATGTTGGTGAGTTATAGGTTTAACCTATATATATCAAATCGTAACAATAGACCACAAGATTTCATATTTCAATACACATCCCATACATAGAGATAAAAATCATTCATATGGTGAACACCTGGTAACCGACATTAACAAGATGCATATATAAGAATATCCCCATCATTCCGGGACACACTTCGGATATGATATAAATTTCGAAGTACTAAAGCATCCGGTACTTTGGATGGGGTTTGTTAGGCCCAATAGATCTATCTTTAGGATTCGCGTCAATTAGGGTGTCTGTTCCCTAATTCTTAGATTACCAGACTTAATAAAAAGGGGCATATTCGATTTCGATAATTCAACCATAGAATGTAGTTTCACGTACTTGTGTCTATTTTGTAAATCATTTATAAAACCTGCATGTATTCTCATCCCAAAAATATTATATTTTAAAAGTGGGACTATAACTCACTTTCACAGATTTTTACTTCGTCGGGAAGTAAGACTTGGCCACTGGTTGATTCACGAACCTATAACAATATATACATATATATCAAAGTATGTTCAAAATATATTTACAACACTTTTAATATATTTTGATGTTTTAAGTTTATTAAGTCAGCTGTTGAAACAACCCAACCCGTACTCCGTACGCTATAATTTTTTTTTTTATAATATACACATTTATGCGCCAATTAAATATGTAGACCAACTCACAAGTTTCATTAAACCGTACAACCATTACCAATGTTTACAAAAGGCACAATGGCCGTTAATTAAGTTAATACAAGTTTGACCGAATACAATGGTAGTTAATTAACCAAACGACCCGACGAGCATGGTTTGGGACTAAACTACCCAAAAGGTGGCCAACTTCCAAAAGATCCTACAAGCACATCATCAAGGGCATCTAGTGCCCGACAATACCCTTCCCTTTATCCTCACCTGCAACTAAAAGATAAACAACGAGAGGGGTAAGCTAACGCTTAGTGAATGCAATAATTATACATGATCATATATAACCTACTTACTTGCATACACTTACACAATACCACATACGAGCTAGCAATTCAACAAACATGCAATCCATCATGCATAAACTACTATCCACGTTCCACATTACGCTAGCAATAATAATAGCATATAGTTCACAATATAATATGCTAAGTACAATTCGCACAACCATGGTTAACCAAGTATACAAGAGAACGGTACATGTAAGTCCGTTGGAGTTCATAACATCCACTAGTGTTACTTATACACCGCGTAATCACTAGTCCCCCGGGTGATGTCTTAAACACCGCGACTAACTCACCCTTACAACAATGTGGCGTCTTAAACACCGCGACGAATCCACACTTCATTCAATACAATGAGTGGTGTCTTGAACACCGCGACACTTCCACTCTCACGACATTGTGGTGTCTTAAACACCGCGACAATCCCACAAGTCAATTACACAAGGAGTAGTGTCTTAAGCACCGCGACAATACTACTCGTTACCTAGAATGTGGTGTCTTGAACACCGCGACACTTCCACATTCATACCACACAAATAAATACATTATATACGTTCACGCATAATTATTCCACTCACCTTGACGCAAGGATGATGAATAATCGCTTCCAAACTTCAAAGCCAAGTACCTAATACATTAAGTACCAATTCAATACATAAACTAGTGGAATTAACCACATTACATTTACTTGGGCATTTAATGACTCAATTTCGCATTAAATGACCCAACCACACCACAACCGCCCTCTTAATGGCCAAGACTCGACTTTAATTACCAACATTAGTGCATTAAAGTCTACTAGCCTCAATTGACATCCACCTAGGGTAATTTACACCCATTTTACCCAAACTAGGTCAACTAGTACATTCTTGACCCAAATGACATCTCTTTCAATTCTAACAAGTGTTTAATGCTTACAATACCATTAACACTTTCAAACTCACAATTATAAGATCAAAACCCTAGATTATGGCCATTAGGGTTTCATTACAACAACCTAACCCAAATTCACCCATTTTACTCCCAAATGGGTCATACAAGCTTCTATTAACCAAAACCCTAGCCATAATCAATTAAAACTCGAAACTTAGAGTTAGAACTTACCGAGACTATCACCACGTAGCTAGAGTCACAAGGAACAACTTTAATACTTGCTCCAAAGATCAACACTAAATCCTTCCTCTCTCAATCTCACTTTGAATCCAAATGGGTGTTAGAGTTTTGGGAGAGAAATTGAAAGAAAATGAAAAAGGAAAATGAAATAAATGAACTAGTGGACCAGATTTAATGCACCCATCTGATCTATACGTCCATTTACCATTTTGCCCCTCAAAATCTCTTAATTTAACCTAAAACCGGAACCTGGCCAGCAGGCCTGCCGCGGCGCGACACTAAACGTCGCGGCGCGACGAAACACATGAAAAACAGCACCCTTTAATCCAAGTTCTGATCAAATCTTTGCTTGATGTGTCGCGTCGCGGAGCCCTGTATCGCGGCGCGACAATTGCCTGGAACTGGTGCCCTCGACTAGCTAATCAATTTTCCAAGGTTTCCATAACTAATAACCCAAACGCTCACTTTAATACACATACTAACCCCAACCTTGAGTCTCACACGACTCAATGCCATCGTGACACGTAGGTAAACACGTTCGCGCATGCATTCAACATTTATAATATACACATTCTCAAGTAACTAACATGTTAGCTAACTTAGCCACATAACGAGCAAGTTATAGACGTATAATTGATTAGGTATGTACCTTTAAGCGTGTACGGAAAAGCGGGGTGTTACAACTCTTCCCCACTTAGATCGGAGCGCGTCCTCGCGATCCAAGCCGCATGACAAGCCGGAAGATAAGCCAAAACAAACTCTTCGGATTCCCATGTAAACTCGGAACCCTTTCGATGTTGCCATTGCACTTTGAAGGTTCTAACTTCCTTGTTCCGCAACATCTTAACCTTTTCATCAAGGATTGCAACCGGTTCTTCCGCATACTCTAACTTGTTATCCAAAGTAATCTCATCCAATGGCACCCAAGTCGAGTCATCCACAAGACACTTGCGAAGATGGGAAACATGGAACGTATTATGAATTCCCGCAAGTTCTTCGGGTAACTCTAATCGATAAGCAACCTCACCAACGCGTGCCAATACCTTGAAAGGACCAATAAACCGAGGAGCTAACTTTCCTCGCTTCCTAAACCGAATCACACCCTTCCATGGAGAAACCTTAAGCATCACCATATCACCTTCTTGAAACTCAATCGTTCTTCTACCTTTATCGGCATAAGACTTTTGTCTATCTTGCGCCGCTTTAAGTCGAGCCTGAATCATTTCAATTTTACTATTCGTCTCCAAAACCAAATCGGAACTTCCGATTTCTCGTTGACCCACTTCTCCCCAACAAATGGGAGTTCGACATCTACGCCCATAGAGCATCTCGTATGGTGGCATCCCAATACTAGTGTGGTAACTATTATTGTATGAGAATTCCACCAAGGGTAAGTGCTTGTCCCAACTTCCACCAAAATCAATAATACACGCCCTTAACATATCCTCTAGCGTTTGGTTAGTACGCTCGGTTTGACCGTCCGTTTGAGGATGATACGCCGTGCTCATTTTCAATTGAGTACCCATATCTTCATGAAACTTGTTCCAAAACCGAGATGTAAAGCGAGTATCTCGATCCGAAACAATAGATACCGGAACCCCATGTGTTGATATCACCTCCTTTATAAACAACTTAGCTAAAGTCTCCGATGATATCGTTTCCCGAATGGGAAGAAACAAGGCACTCTTCGTCAATCTATCAACAATCACCCAAATCGTATCGTATTGGGTTCGCGCCGTCTTCGATAACTTGGTATTAAAGTCCATGGTAATGTGCTCCCATTTCCATTTCGGGACTTCCAATGGTTGTAACTTACCGTAAGGCTTTTGGTGTTCGGCTTTGACTTGCAAGCACGTGACGCATTGTTCAACATACTTAACCACATCACGTTTCATGCCGGGCCACCAATAATCTTTCTTCAAATCATAGTACATTTTCGTTGCACCCGGATGAATGGAATACTTGGACTTATGTGCTTCATCAAGTAGCATTCGCCGGTAATCCCCCATCTTGGGTACCCACACCCTTCCTTGAAAGGACAACAAGCCACGCGAGCCCATTGTAATGAACTCTGATTGGCCAACGATTCGTTCCGTGTGCTTATTGTGAACATAAGCCTCTATTTGATCTTCACCCATCTTTTCAAGAAAGTCATTAGTGATAATCAAACGTAACGATCCCACCTTTATCGTCGGATGTGTACTCTTTCGACTCAAGGCGTCCGCAACAACGTTCGCCTTACCCGGATGATAAAGTATCACGCAATCATAATCTTTCACTACATCCATCCACCTACGTTGATGATAATTCAAATCTCGTTGAGTAAAGAGATGTTTCAAATTCTTGTGATCCGAATATATCGTACACTTGACACCATACAAGTAATGGCGCCAAATTTTCAACGCATGCACAACCGCCGCCATCTCTAAATCATGAGTCGGGTACCTCGTCTCGTGTTCTTTTAATTGTCGAGAGGCATAAGCGATGACTTTACCTCTTTGCATCAGAACACACCCGAGTCCATTCAACGAAGCATCACAATAAACCACCATGTCTTCAATCCCTTCCGGTAACACCAACACCGGAGCTTGACATAACTTCTCTTTCAACAATTGAAAGGCGACTTCTTGTTCATTTTCCCAATTAAATTTAACATTCTTCCTCGTCAACTTCGTCAAAGGAGAAGCAATCTTAGAAAAGTCTTGAATAAACCGACGATAATAACCGGCCAATCCGAGAAAACTTCGGATTTCCGTAGGCGTAGTCGGTCGACTCCAACTTTTCACCGTTTCGATCTTCCCCGGGACTACCATAATACCTTCTTGATTCACAATATGACCAAGGAATTGAACTTCCCTTAGCCAAAATTCACATTTGGAGAACTTAGCATACAATTTCTCCCTTCGCAACGTCTTCAACACTTCACGTAAATGGTGTTCATGTTCCTTCATACTCTTGGAATAAACGAGTATGTCATCAATGAACACGATTACCGACTTGTCCAACATAGGTTGGCACACTCGGTTCATTAAATCCATGAATGCCGCCGGTGCATTCGTGAGACCAAAAGGCATAACCACAAACTCATAATGCCCGTAACGCGTCCGAAAGGCCGTTTTCTCGATGTCTTCCTCACGGACCCGCACTTGATGATAGCCGGACCGTAAATCGATCTTAGAAAAATACGTAGCACCTTGGAGTTGATCAAATAAATCGTCGATCCGAGGTAACGGATAACGATTCTTGATCGTCACTTTATTCAACTCCCTATAGTCGATGCACATTCGCATGCTTCCATCTTTCTTTTTCACAAACAAAACCGGAGCACCCCACGGCGAGGAGCTCGGTCGAATGAAACCCTTCTCAAGCAACTCTTGGGTTTGATTAAGCAATTCTTGCATCTCCGTCGGCGCTAAACGATAAGGGGTTTTAGCAATGGGAGTAGCTCCCGGAACCAACTCGATGCGAAATTCGACTTGTCTTTCCTCCGGAACACCCGGTAATTCATCCGGAAAGACATCTTCAAATTCATTAACCACCGGAATCTTACGAATAGGTGGTGGCTCATCACGAGTATCAACTACGTGAGCAAGATAAAACAAGGCACCGCCCTTGAGAAAACGTCGTGCCCTTGCATACGTGCACAATGGTACGAGTCTCCTCCGTCTATCGCCATGAATAATCAACTCTCCCCCACTTGGGGTCCTAACACGAATGAACTTATCATGGCATGCAATATCGGCTCTATAACGATCGAGCCAATCCATACCAACAACAATATCGAACTCACCCAAGGTCATCGGAATGAGGTCAATTTTAAAGGTTTCGGTACCAAACACAACATCACAATTCTTACAAACATCAACCACTAGCGCCCTCTTGCCATCCGCTATTTCGACTTCAACCGGACGACTCAACTTAACTAGCGGTTTATTTAACTTAGATACAAATCGAGGAGACACAAAAGACAAATTAGCACCGCTATCAAATAATATCTTGGCCGGTTTAGAGTTAACCAAGAAAGTACCTGAGACAACCTCGTTTGATTGCTTAGCTTCATCATTAGTCATCAAGTAATTTCGACCCCGGCCTGTACCCGCCGCCTTCTCTAACCGCTTGACATGATCATTAACCAACTCGGGACACTCGGTCTTCTTGTGTCCTTCTTTCCCACAATTGTAACAAGTGAATTTTGTAGTAGAGGATGGTTTGGTGCAATCACGGGCCATATGTCCCCTTCGCCCACAACTATGACAAGAATAGGGGAAATCCCCCGAAGCACCTTTCTTCACACTCCCCACACTCTTGGAGCCTTTCTTAAACTTCTTGCTAGAAAAATTAGGTTGACTAGTAGCTTCAAACTTTTTCTTGCCCAAGGTAAGGCTATTCTTCCTCATCACAAGCGCCTCGAAGCCCTTGGCCATGTTAAACAATTCATCAAAGCTTTTCACCACATTCACACTTATCTTCTCTTGATAACTATCATTCAAGATCCGATAAAAATCTTCCTTTAACATCTTATCATTCCCGACATACTCCGGGCAAAATTGAGTCTTAGACAAAAACACGGATTTGAGAGTGTTCAAATCCATTGACCCTTGCCTCAAAGAACGTAGCTCGTCCTTAAGCCTAGTGAGATCGGCTGAAGTTCGGTATTCTTCGAAAAATTCTTCCTTAAACTCATCCCAAGAAAAGTCCATGCATTGTTCTTCGCCATAGACTTGAATCTTTGCATCCCACCATAGCTTGGCATCACCTCTTAGCATGCTACAACCATACCTTGTCTTTTTATCGTTAGGGCACTCACATGTACGAAAAGCCCCCTCCATATCGGAGATAAACAGGGCACTCTTAAGTGGGTCCCTATCGCCTTCAAAAGTAGGAGGTTGGGCATCCTTAAAGTTCTTGAAGAAAAAGTCTCGTCTCCCCACATTTTCTTCTTGGAGAGCAATCTTAATTTGTTCCTTAACCATAGTGACGACGTGCTCGTCAGTCGTGTCTAGAAACATCTTCTTAACATCTTCGCGAAACTCCGCCTTTTGGCGTTGAAAGATGGCCTCAACCTTGGCCGTGAACTCGGGGTCCTCGCTCGTGCCCCCATTATCGGTGTCGTGTCCGTTTCTCATCTTCATTCTATAAAACGGAAAAGATTAAACGACGAACCCAGAGACATGACACATATATATATACACCATACCACTCCATCTCGCTCGACAATTGTCGTACATCGCTTGTTTGACACGATTTGCACCCGTAGTAAGGGTAGCTAGTCATTACTACGCTAGCACGTCGCATTAACTTGCTAGTACAACGTCTATCTCGCTCGATGATTCCATCTACAACACAAATCAATTAGTGCATGGTTAGTTCATATAAACCTACGCACTACAATTCCCGATTCGACCCGAAGTCGTACAAGTCCCGCCTAAAAGCGCATACACATAAAAGTCTAAGTCTAGGCACCTATCTCAAGTCGCCTAAATCCCTTAGACCATGCTCTGATACCACTTGAAACAACCCAACCCGTACTCCGAACGCTATAAATATTTTTTTTTTATAATATACACATTTATGCGCCAATTAAATATGTAGACCAACTCACAAGTTTCATTAAACCGTACAACCATTACCAATGTTTACAAAAGGCACAATGGCCGTTAATTAAGTTAATACAAGTTTGACCGAATACAATGGTAGTTTATTAACCAAACGACCCGACGAGCATGGTTTGGGGCTAAACTACCCAAAAGGTGGCCAACTTCCAAAAGCTCCTACAAGCACATCATCAAGGGCATCTAGTGCCCGACAATCCCCTTCCCTTTATCCTCACCTGCAACTAAAAGATAAACAATGAGAGGGGTAAGCTAACGCTTAGTGAATGCAATAATTATACATGATCATATATAACCTACTTACTTGCATACACTTACACAATACCACATACGAGCTAGCAATTCAACAAACATGCAATCCATCATGCATAAACTACTATCCACGTTCCACATTACGCTAGCAACAATAATAGCATATAGTTCACAATATAATATGCTAAGTACAATTCGCACAACCATGGTTAACCAAGTATACAAGAGAACGGTACATGTAAGTCCGTTGGAGTTCATAACATCCACTAGTGTTACTTATACACCGCGTAATCACTAGTCCCCCGGGTGATGTCTTAAACACCGCGACTAACTCACCCTTACAACAATGTGGCGTCTTAAACACCGCGACGAATCCACACTTCATTCAATACAATGAGTGGTGTCTTGAACACCGCGACACTTCCACTCTCACGACATTGTGGTGTCTTAAACACCGCGACAATCCCACAAGTCAATTACACAAGGAGTAGTGTCTTAAGCACCGTGACAATACTACTCGTTACCTAGAATGTGGTGTCTTGAACACCGCGACACTTCCACATTCATACCACACAAATAAATACATTATATACGTTCACGCATAATTATTCCACTCACCTTGACGCAAGGATGATGAATAATCGCTTCCAAACTTCAAAGCCAAGTACCTAATACATTAAGTACCAATTCAATACATAAACTAGTGGAATTAACCACATTACATTTACTTGGGCATTTAATGACTCAATTTCGCATTAAATGACCCAACCACACCACAACCGCCCTCTTAATGGCCAAGACTCGACTTTAATTACCAACATTAGTGCATTAAAGTCTACTAGCCTCAATTGACATCCACCTAGGGTAATTTACACCCATTTTACCCAAACTAGGTCAACTAGTACATTCTTGACCCAAATGACATCTCTTTTAATTCTAACAAGTGTTTAATGCTTACAATACCATTAACACTTTCAAACTCACAATTACAAGATCAAAACCCTAATTTATGGCCATTAGGGTTTCATTACAACAACCTAACCCAAATTCACCCATTTTACTCCCAAATGGGTCATACAAGCTTCTATTAACCAAAACCCTAGCCATAATCAATTAAAACTCGAAACTTAGAGTTAGAACTTACCGAGACTATCACCACGTAGCTAGAGTCACAAGGAACAACTTTAATACTTGCTCCAAAGATCAACACCAAATCCTTCCTCTCTCAATCTCACTTTGAATCCAAATGGGTGTTAGAGTTTTGGGAGAGAAATTGAAAGAAAATGAAAAAGGAAAATGAAATAAATGAACTAGTGGACCAGATTTAATGCACCCATCTGATCTATACGTCCATTTACCATTTTTCCCCTCAAAATCTCTTAATTTAACCTAAAACTGGAACCTGGCCAGCAGGCCTGCTGCGGCGCTGCACTAAACGTCGCGGCGCGACGAAACACATGAAAAACAGCACCCTTTAATCCAAGTTCTGATCAAATCTTTGCTTGATGTGTCGCGTCGCGGAGCCCTGTATCGCGGCGCGACAATTGCCTGGAACTGGTGCCCTCGACTAGCTAATCAATTTTCCAAGGTTTCCATAACTAATAACCCAAACGCTCACTTTAATACACATACTAACCCCAACCTTGAGTCTCACACGACTCAATGCCATCGTGACACGTAGGTAAACACGTTCGCGCATGCATTCAACATTTATAATATACACATTCTCAAGTAACTAACATGTTAGCTAACTTAGCCACATAACGAGCAAGTTATAGACGTATAATTGATTAGGTGTGTACCTTTAAGCGTGTACGGAAAAGCGGGGTGTTACAGCTGTCCTCGTTAGTAACCTACAACTAGTTGTCCATAGTTAGATGTACAGAAATAAATCGATAAATATTATCTTGAATCAATCCATGACCCAGTGTATACGTATCTCAGTATTGATCACAACTCAAACTATATATATTTTGGAATCAACCTCAACCCTGTATACCTAACTCCAACATTCAAATATAGAGTGTCTATGGTTGTTCCGAAATATATATAGATGTGTCGACATGATAGGTCGAAACATTGTATACGTGTCTATGGTATCTCAAGATTACATAATATACAATACAAGTTGATTAAGTTATGGTTGGAATAGATTTGTTACCAATTTTCACGTAGCTAAAATGAGAAAAATTATCCAATCTTGTTTTACCCATAACTTCTTCATTTTAAATCCGTTTTGAGTGAATCAAATTGCTATGGTTTCATATTGAACTCTATTTTATGAATCTAAACAGAAAAAGTATAGATTTATAGTCGGAAAAATAAGTTACAAGTCATTTTTGGAAAGGTAGTCATTTCAGTCGAAAGAACGACGTCTAGATGACCATTTTAGAAAACATACTTCCACTTTGAGTTTAACCATAATTTTTGGATATAGATTCATGTTCATAATAAAAATCATTTTCTCAGAATAACAACTTTTAAATCAAAGTTTATCATAGTTTTTAATTAACTAACCCAAAACAGCCCGCGGTGTTACTACGACGGCGTAAATCCGGTTTTACGGTGTTTTTCGTGTTACCAGGTTTTAAATCATTAAGTTAGCATATCATATAGATATAGAACAAGTGTTTAGTTGATTTTAAAAGTCAAGTTAGAAGGATTAACTTTTGTTTGCGAACAAGTTTAGAATTAACTAAACTATGTTCTAGTGATTACGAGTTTAAACCTTCGAATAAGATAGTTTTATATATATGAATCGAATGATGTTATGAACATCATTACTACCTCAAGTTTAGTAGGTAAACCTACTGGAAGTGACAAGAAATGATCTAGCTTCAAAGGATCTTGGATGGCTTGAAAGTTCTTGAATAAGAAAGATAACCTACTGTATATAACAAAGGTTTCTTGATCTTAGATGATTACTTGGAATGGATTAGAAAGCTTGGAAGTAAATTAGTAAACTTGAAGGGATTTTTGAAGTGTTCTTGAAGTGTTCTTCCTATGATGATTATAGCTTGATTCTTGAAGTGATTTTTGATGAAGATGATGATTAACTACTGGAAAAATACGTTCATAATAGTGTGTGTGTGTTGAGAGAGAATTAGAAAGAGAATTGGAAGTGAAATGGAGTGAATGATGAGTGGTAATTGGTTAGTGGTGAGTGGGGTTAAAAGGAGTTCTAGTTAGTTGACTAGCTCATGGTAGAAGTTAAAATTGATTAGTCATGCATGACATAATCAAGAGTGGAATCCCATGCTAGTTTCTATTGGTATATACCCATAGTAAGTACGTTTTGAAGCTGTGTATAATACGGGTAAGAATACGACTAGAATTCTTGATGAAAGAAAAGAATGGGAAAGTAACTGTAACCATCTTCGTTAAGTATGAGTGTTTTGATATATGTCTTGAAGTCTTCCAAAAGTATTTTAATACATCTAAATACACTACATGTATATACATTTTAACTGAGTCATTAAGTCATCGTTAGTCGTTACATGTAAGTGTTGTTTTGAAACCTTTAAGTTAACGATCTCAATTAATGTTGTTAACCCATTGTTTATTATATCTCATGAGATGTTACATTATTATATTATCATGATATTATGATATATTAATATATCTTAATATGATATATATACATTTAAATGTCGTTACAACGATAATCGTTACATATATGTCTCGTTTCGAAATCCTTAAGTTAGTAGTCTTGTTATATGTATATAACTCATTGTTAATATACTTATGGAAATACTTACTTATCATAATTTCATGTTAACCATATGTATGTCCATATATATATCGTCATGTCGTTTTTACAAGTTTTAACGTTCGTGAATCGCCGGTCAACTTGGGTGGTCAATTGTCTATATGAAACTTATTTCAATTAATCAAGTCTTAACAAGTTTGATTGCTTAACATGTTGGAAACATTTAATCACGTAAATATCAATCTCAATTAATATATATAAACATGGAAAAGTTCGGGTCACTACAGTACCTACCCGTTAAATAAATTTCGTCCCGAAATTTTAAGCTGTTGAAGGTGTTGACGAATCTTCTGGAAATAGATGCGGGTATTTCTTCTTCATATGATCTTCACACTCCCAGGTGAACTCGGGTCCTCTACGAGCATTCCATCGAACCTTAACAATTGGTATCTTGTTTTGCTTAAGTCTTTTAACCTCACGATCCATTATTTCGACGGGTTCTTCGATGAATTGGAGTTTTTCGTTGATTTGGATTTCATCTAACGGAATAGTGAGATCTTCTTTAGCAAAATATTTCTTCAAATTCGAGACGTGGAAAGTGTTATGTACAGCCGCGAGTGGTTGAGGTAACTCAAGTCGGTAAGCTACTGGTCCGACACGATTAATAATCTTGAATGGTCCAATATACCTTGGATTTAATTTCCCTCGTTTACCAAATCGAACAACGCCTTTCCAAGGTGCAACTTTAATCATGACCATCTCTCCAATTTCAAATTCTATATCTTTTCTTTTAATGTCAGCGTAGCTCTTTTGTCGACTTTGGGCGGTTTTCAACCGTTGTTGAATTTGGATGATCTTCTCGGTAGTTTCTTGTATAATCTCCGGACCCGTAATCTGTCTATCCCCCACTTCACTCCAACAAATCGGAGACCTACACTTTCTACCATAAAGTGCTTCAAACGGCGCCATCTCAATGCTTGAATGGTAGCTGTTGTTGTAGGAAAATTATGCTAACGGTAGATGTCGATCCCAACTGTTTCCGAAATCAATAACACATACTCGTAGCATGTCTTCAAGCGTTTGTATCGTCCTTTCGCTCTTCCCATCAGTTTGTGGATGATAGGCAGTACTCATGTCTAGACGAGTTCCTAATGCTTGCTGTAATGTCTGCCAGAATCTTGAAATAAATCTACCATCCCTATCAGAGATAATAGAGATTGGTATTCCATGTCTGGAGACGACTTCCTTCAAATACAGTCGTGCTAACTTCTCCATCTTGTCATCTTCTCTTATTGGCAGGAAGTGTGCTGATTTGGTGAGACGATCAACTATTACCCAAATAGTATCAAAACCACTTGCAGTCCTTGGCAATTTAGTGATGAAATCCATGGTAATGTTTTCCTATTTCCATTCCGGGATTTCGGGTTGTTGAAGTAGACCTGATGGTTTCTGATGCTCAGCTTTGACCTTAGAACACGTCAAACATTCTCCTACGTATTTAGCAACATCGGCTTTCATACCCGGCCACCAAAAATATTTCTTGAGATCCTTGTACATCTTCCCCGTTCCAGGATGTATTGAGTATCTGGTTTTATGAGCTTCTCTAAGTACCATTTCTCTCATATCTCCAAATTTTGGTACCCAAATCCTTTCAGCCCTATACCGGGTTCCGTCTTCCCGAATATTAAGATGCTTCTCTGATCCTTTGGGTATTTCATCCTTTAAATTTCCCTCTTTTAAAACTCCTTGTTGCGCCTCCTTTATTTGAGTAGTTAGGTTATTATGAATCATTATATTCATAGATTTTACTCGAATGGGTTCTCTGTCCTTCCTACTCAAGGCATCGGCTCTAACGACCCATCCTAATCCACAAGGATGAATACATTACATTTGGTTACATTGCGAGGTACTAGACCTCTATATGATACATTTTACAAACATTGCATTCGTTTTTGAAAAGACAATCTTTCATTACATCGAAAGTTGACGGCATGCATACCATTTTATAATATATCTAACTATAATTGACTTAATAATAATCTTGATGAACTCAACGACTCGAATGCAACGTCTTTTGAAATATGTCCTGAATGACTCCAAGTAATGTCTCTAAAATGAGCAAGTGCACAGCGTAAGATTTCTTTCATACCTGAGAATAAACATGCTTTAAAGTGTTAACCAAAAGGTTGGTGAGTTCATTAGTTTAACATAAATAATCCTTTCATAATTTTAATAGACCACAAGATTTCATACTTCCATTTCTCATAATCATACGTCCCATGCATAGAGACAAAAATATCATTCATATGGATTGAACACCTGGTAACCGACATTCACAATATGTATATAAGAATATCCCCATCATTCCGAGATCCTCCTTCGGACATGATATAAATTTCGAAGTACTAAAGCATCCGGTACTTTGGATGGGGCTTGTTGGGCCCGATAGATCTATCTTTAGGATTCGCGTCAATTAGGGTGTCTGTTCCCTAATTCTTAGATTACCAGACTTAATAAAAAGGGGCATATTCAATTTCGATAATTCAACCATAGAATGTAGTTTCACGTACTTGTGTCTATTTTGTAAATCATTTATAAAACCTGCATGTATTCTCATCCCAAAAATATTAGATTTTAAAAGTGGGACTATAACTCACATTACAGACTTTGCTTATCGTGTCGAAATCATATAAAGATTAAGTTTAAATTTAGTCGGAAATTCCCGGGTCATCACAGTACCTACCCGTTAAAGAAATTTCGTCCCGAAATTTGAGTGAGGTGGTCATGGCTAACAATAAAAATGTTTTCATGACCAATATGAGTGGATAATTAGAGGTTTATCATCATTGAATAATAAGGATAAAATAATTCGATTATTCTAAGGATACGAATGAAGCTATCGCAAAAGAGTGAATTGAAGAAAAATAAGATTTTCCTTAGCTTTTGACGTAAACAAGGTTAAATTTACAAAATAAGGTGCGTCTTAACTTTTGACGTAGTCAGGGTTGAATTCCGAAATTCAAGGGATTTAAAGAAAATCTTCGAAATCTAAAAGATTTGCTTCTTCAGCGAGTAAGGAAATTAAGATCTCTATAATTAAATACGGTGATCTGCCTCGATTACTCTGTATGATATTTCCACTATAAATTAAGCTCTTCCGTTCCATTATCCTCACCATTCCTATACTTTCTTTCTTAGTTCATACATCCAAAAGATTGTGAAAATGCTTAATCCAGTTCTGATCCTTGTCCTTATCATGACTATCACCACAATCATTCTCCTTTTCCAACTTTCACCGGAGGAATCTGTTTTCTTCTACTTCGCCCTTGGGGTTATAGTGTTTTTGATTCTCCCGTGTCTTTATGTGGCGATAAACATTGATATACACGGTTTGTAATTCCTATGTTTGTGATCGGCTTTATATTTTCCTTTATTTTTCGGAGCTCCATGCTCTTGTTTTCTCTTCCCGACTCCAAGTCAAACGAATAATGGTCCAGAATTTGTAGATATAGAGTTTTGAATGATTATAATGTTCTAAGCAGGGTGGAACGTGATAGCACGATTTGCTTTTCAAATTTATCAAAAATACAGACGATAGAACTATCAAGAATATATTATTCTTGATATGTTTGGAGGTTATGTAGAATGAAAGAGTTATGTAACATGACACATGATGATGGTATAATCTACTGTGAACCATCATCACGTTTCATTAGAAACTCAGCATGACTTACTGTAATATAATCACGTTGATCAAGTGTCATTATATTATACTAACTCATGCATCAGTTCCCAACACTACTTCAAAAACATTCATATTTTAAGCTCGAAAGTTTACAGAATATAGAAACTAACAGTTTCTATATGATGTAACATTGATAGCACGAATAGATTATTGATTTCAGATAAGAATAATTATGAAAATATCTTCATAAATATGGAGGATATTTATAATGAAAGATACGATGTTATCTTGGAATTTCTAACATCGATGGATGATGAAGAAGATTTATCCGTAAGGGTTTAGATTTGGAAGCAAGGTATTCGCTAAAGATTTCATCAGAAACAGAATCATTTAGATTCTTTGAAGTCAAACTTATTCTTTGTGATTTGTCCATGGCTTCCTTCATAGTTTCGCATAATTCGCTTTCCGGTACTAAATTTTCTATTGAGTGTTTCCAAAACTCCATTCTTTATCATCAAATTTTAGACAGTTAAGGTCGTGTACAGTTTGTGCTGCTGTATTTCAGCTTTTTCAGAATGGAAGATCATAATTCTAAGAGATGAATGTTATACATATAACTGTTGATGTAGATATGTTGTGAGTTTTCAAGGTACTGATTGCTGATTCCCGGTAATTGGTATGTCAGTTCTCATTACAAGATGCGAATGAGTACATGATGAGACTTCAGCAGATATATATAGTGATTTGTCGGAGAGATTTAAACCAAGGAGCAACGAGGTTGTTGGTACGTCTGCTGGTAATATGATGGAATATAAAAGGTTTCCCGATAACAATAAAAGAGTACACATATAAATCAAGGTTATAATAAGGTTGTTTCGAATGAAAAGTCGAAGTTGACTTGCTGGAGCTGTGACAAAATTAGCTAATTTAGAAAGGGATTGCAAAGTTATTTTGGGTAATAATAACACTAAAGAAATTAACACAGCTATGTGTTAAATGTTTACTCAGGTTTTCGAGAGTTTCCAGGTGAATAGCTATATGCATCAATATTTTCTTCCGTAAATGAAGTGCGGTTGGTTCATCCTCTCGATTGAGGTATTTTCAAGAATCATGAAAGGTTTGAACGCAGAATGTAATCGTGAATATACAAATAATGTTTAAGACGAAATCAAGTGGCAACTTGAAGAATTGTTTAGTTTCATAGGTTATAATCAATATTTTAATTCATTTTAATTGTCCAATGTTTTTAGTCCACAGTCGATAGTCCACAGTTAACAATCCACTGATTCATATATAGTTTAATATATAATATTCGAATTAATTAATACGTATCGTGACCCGTATACGTCTCAGACTCGATCACAACTCAAACTATATATATTATTATAGAATCAACCTCAACCCTGTATAGCTAACTCCCGCATTACTGCATATAGAGTGTCTATGGTTACTCCAAATAATATATATAGATGCGTCGATATGATATGTCAAAACCTTGTATACGTGTCCCGATATTTAAAGTGCGTAAAATAAATAACAGAAATTAAATGACGATAAATAAAGTGCGTAAAGTAAATAACAGAAATTAAATGACGATAAATAAAGTGCGTAAAGTAAATAACAGAAATTAAATGACGATAAATAAAGTGCGTAAAGTAAATAACAGAAATTAAATGACGATAAATAAAATTGCGAGAATGTAAATTGCGATAATTAAATTGCGATAAATAAAGTGTAATTAGTTAGCTGGGAACAATTAGTTAGGAACAGTTAGCGTGGATTCTTAATAAAATTTCTCATAGTTAATTTGTTTGTTTCTAACAAATTTTATTTTGTCCAATATTTTCTTCATTATGCCACTTGTTGGATTATGATAAATCAAAATCCAAATATGAAATTGGATGAATGTGGTTATTCTGTGGTGAACGAATTTGTATATCGGTGGACGTAAGTAGGATAGTAACCGACTGTTGAATTAGATTCGAAGAATGTACAGTGTAACTTATTAATGTAAAATCTAAATATTCCTCGGGTATTACCTACCCGTTAAAATATTTTCACCATTAACAGTTTGTACACAAGATTTTTTATTTTTTTTTATTACAATCTTTATGAAAATATATATACATATATATCTTCTTCAGATGTAATCATGGATTTAATGAGTCAATATGATATTAAACTCATTTGATTTACCGTTGGAACAAGAATATATAATCTCTAAAACATTAGAGATTACATAATCGCCATGTCGAACGAAGATAAATGATGTAGAACGATACGTAGAACGATAATTGTACTCAAGGTATAGAATGAGACGTCGAGGCATGGGTTGTTGATGGCACTGGTGTTGTTATTGATGGTACTGTTGGTGCCGGTGATGTAGTTGAAGCTGGTAATTTTTGCACCATATTCTCTAGATTGATTACTCGAGCGCGAAGTTCGTTGACTTCTTCTATTATTCCGGGATGATTGTCGGTCGGTACGAGCGGATGAATAAGGTTTAGAATTTTAGATAGAATACAATCGTGGTGAGATATTTGGGAAATGGGGGTGAAAATGGTGTTTCAGACTGGTTCGCCGGTAAGTGCTTCAGGTTCATTGCCAAGAGGTAAATTCGGTTGGTGGGTGGAAAGGATCGCCTTCCTCTCGTCTCCATCAGTTAAGTCGACTACGAACCCATCAGATGAATTGGGGATGATTGATTGGTTGATTCATTCTGGTGACGTTGCCTTCGGAGCTTAGGTGAACATCCGTGTCGGAAAAGCTGTCGGAATAACTATCGAATTAGCTATCGAAGTCTGAGGGACTCGAACTGGTTGAGGGATTCATCTTGTACGATCAGATGAAGTATTTTCGATAAGAAACAGATTATAGGATGTAGATTAGTACCCTGCAATACATAATTCACATATGCGTATACAATACTAAAATCCCATATGTTACGGAGGAATCTACGGAAGTTGTCAGACAAAGTCTATAGTACAAGATATGCTAAGATATGAATTAGCAGATACGCTAAGATACGAATTTTGTCTATACTCTATTCATGCAATCATTGCAGTAAGATGTGTCTAGACTAAGAATGATAAGCAGGTAATTTCCTAAGGATGATAAATAGATGATTTTTGACAAAAAATGATAAACAAAACTTTTGACATGCAGACACGGTCGAAGTCCAGACTCACTAATGCATCCTAACGACTATCAGTTAGACTCACTAATGCAAGACCTGGTTCGCTAAGACCACCGCTCTGATGAAAGGACCCGTTCATATACATTATAAACGATTCACAATAGTTGATTACATTGCGAGGTATTTGACTTCTATATGATACATTTTACAAACATTGCATTCGTTTTTAAAAGACAATCTTTCTTTACATCAAAAATTGACAGGCATGCATACCATTTCATAATATCCACTATCCAACTATAAATTGATTTAATAATAATCTTTGATGAACTCAATGACTCGAATGCAACGTTCTTCGAAATATGCTATGAAAGACTCCAAGTAATATCTTTAAAATGAGCAAATGCACAGCGGAAGATTTCTTTAACACCTGAGAATAAACATGCTTTAAAGTGTCAACCAAAAGGTTGGTGAGTTCATTAGTTTATTATAATCATTTATTTCCATTATTTTAATAGACCACAAGAATTTCATTTCCAGTTCTCATAAATATACGTCCCATGCATAGAGACAAAAAAATAATCATTCATATGGTGAACACCTGGTAACCGACATTAACTAGATACATATAAGAATATCCCCTATCATTCCGGGATCCTCCTTCGGACATGATATAATTTCGAAGTACTAAAGCATCCGGTACTTTGGATGGGGTTTGTTAGGCCCAATAGATCTATCTTTAGGATTCGCGTCAATTAGGGTGTCTGTTCCCTAATTCTTAGATTACCAGACTTTAATAAAAAGGGGCATATTCGATTTCGATAATTCAACCATAGAATGTAGTTCCGATTACTTGTGTCTATATCGTAAAACATTTATAAAAGCAGCGCATGTATTCTCAATCCCAAAAATATAAAGGGTAAAAAGGTAAATGAAACTCACCATACTGTATTTCGTAGTAAAAATACATATAACGTCATTGAACAAGTGCAAGGTTGGCCTCGGATTCACGAACCTAAATTAATTATATATATTTATGTGTTGGTCAATATTTGTCTAACAAATTAGGTCAAGTCAAAGTGTACCACAATCCTAATGCTCGAGACTAATATGCAAAAGTCAACAAAAGTAAATTTGACTCAAAATAATTTCCAAAAATCTATACATGATTAATATATAGTTTAAATATCGTCGTTTTATATTTTCAAATATTTTTAAAAGATTTATTAGAGTAAATAATATAATTTATTTATTAATAAATAAAATTTTATATTATATTTATATAATAAAATATACTTTTATATATATTAAGTAATAAAATTTATAGGGTTCATTTAATATTATAAAGATAATATGATATGTATTATTAAAGTAAGTTATTACACGTAGTAAAATATGTTTGTATCAAATATTTATTTGATAAAATAATATCTATAATGATAGTAAGTAAAAGTTGTATTATTTTGTAATAGTTATTATTATTATAAAATATCAATATTTATAATTACTAAGATGACATTATGATAAAACGATAATTCTAATTATGATAACTTTAATATTTACGATAATTTTTAATATTATCTTTAAAATAATAATTCTATTTAAAATAATAATAATAATGATATTTTATAGTAACAATGACATTTCTATTAAAATGATAATTTTTGTTAAAATGATAGTTTTAATACTAACGATAATTTTAATAATAATAGTAATGATAAAAATAATAAGAACAATAATTTTATCTAAATCAATATCTTATAATATTTTAATTTCATCATGATACTCTTACCCATTATTTCCTAATCGTTTCGTTTAATAGCTTTTAATCATCTTTTATATCGTGTTCGTAATAATGATAATAATAGTAATCAAAATAATTAGGTGTTACAAATATTTATTTTAATTACACTAATATTAATAATGATAGTTACTATAACATTATTAACGATAATACTAATAATTATCTTAATGATAATATAGTAATAATAATAATAACAATAACAATAACCATTTTAAAATAATGATATATATATTAATAATGATAATAATAATAATACCAATAATAATAATAATAATAATAATAATAATAATAATAATAATAATAATAATAATAATAATAATAATAATAATAATAATAATAATAATAATAATAATAATAATTGGATAATAATAATAATACTAATTATAACTTTAACGATAATAACGATAGTAATAATAAAAAAAAATAACAATTTATAAATATAAATCTTTTTATTGATAAAGATAATAATAATAATAAGATAAAACTAGAACGACGATAATAACGACGATAATAATAATCAATTTTAATAATAATACAAAAATTCGATGGACTATAACTTCAAATTCGTTCATCGAAATCATTCGATATCTAAATGAAAAGTTCTTAATTTTTCGCTAGCTTTCCAACGACATGCATATCTTATACCTTATCTCAGTCGCATATATAACTAATTCGGGATTCAACATAACCTAACTAAAGGCAATATCAAAAGTACAAACATGCATAATCCTATATACTCGAGCACTAGTCAGGGATACACTATTAGTATGTAAAAGTTAAATTATGAGTACTCACGTATCAATATTGAGATTCAATATTGCAGGAAAGGTACGTAGACGCAACGGAGATGATAAACACTATATTGACCTCATGAGCATACCCATGAACCATACCCAATCACCTCCATAGCTATAACCCATAATTTCCTTAATCCAATCCCACTCGAAAAACAATTTCGAAATCACTCGGACAGCACTCTGACGTAATATTTTATGTATACTAATAATATCTTGAAATAATACGGAGTAAATATATATATATATATATATATATATATATATATATATATATATATATATATATATATATATATATATATGTAAATCGATTGAGAGAGTTTAGAGAAAAATATTTTCAAGTTTCTATGAAATAATGAAACCTATTGAATTCTATTTATAATAGATTTTTGAATTATTAAAGTGAATTATTAAAGTATGAATTATTAAAGTGAATTATTAAAGTATGAATTATTAAAGTGAATTATTAAAGTATGAATTATTAAAGTGAATTATTAAAGTATGAATTATTAAAGTTAAAGTAAAGTAAAAATAAAGTAAAGGTAAAGTTTAAGTATAGTAAAAGTATAAAACTATGTACGTATAATACGCGTATAAATATATATAATATTAATTTAAATCGTTATATATATTTAATAAAATAAAATATAAATATCGTTATCTTTATCATACTGGTTAAGTAATGAGTTGTCAAAAGTGGTTCTAGATATTTATAAAAGTTATATACGTTTTAATAATAAAGTTCTTTTTAAACTGAAAACGTTTTTGTACGTTTGAAACTAAATCAAATAAATATAATAATTTTGTTTTTCAAAACCAAATATATTTTTAAGAATCATTTTGTTTAAAGGTTAAAATAATGGAAATCGTTATATCATAAAATGCTTTAGAAAAGTAGAATCATATATATTCATAATAGGTTTCAAGTTTTTAAATTACAGTTTGTTGGTGAAGCATGGGATAAAGTTCAAAGGTTAAATAAACGTATGAAATCATCTTAATGAAAAATGTCGAGTTACTTAACTTGTCGATATCCAACATCTAAGTTATTTACACTTCACGTTCTTACTTATAAATCACTTTACCATTTTTCGAATGTTGTCAAAAAGAATAGATTTCTTAAATCACAGTGGACCTCATAACATAGACCCGTAATGATATCATAATGTATCTGATAAATCAATCATTTGATATTATCTTCTAATTCCATCGATAAACATATTGAAACAAATACGTTCATGTAAAGTATTATACGTTTAATACTTTATTAATATTCTCAAGTTATAATATATATATATACATATTTATTTATATATAACGGTTCGTGAATCGTCGGAATTTGGTCGAGGTTATAATGAATGTATGAACACAATTTAAAATTCTTGAGATTTAACTTAACAAACTTTGCTTATCGTGTCGGAATAATATAAAGATAAAGTTTAAATTTGGTTGGAAATTTCCGGGTTGTCACAGTACCTACCCGTTAAAGAAATTTCGTCTCGAAATTTGAGTGGAAAGGTCGTGAATGATAATAATTATGTTTTCATGATGCATACAGGCTGAAAATTAGAGTTTTATCATCAGTGAATAATTTGGATAAACAATCCATTTATATGAAGAGTACGAATGAAGCTGACATAGAAGAGTGAAATGAGTAAGTGTAGATTCATCTTATCATTTGACATAGATATGATTGATTTCCAGATTTGAAGAAAATCTTTGTAATAAGATTTGATTCTCTGGTAACAAAAGGAATTAGAATCCGCTTTAAATGCGATCGTCTATTTTAATTGTTCTGTCGGAGATTTTCTTATAAATTCACCTCCTTCGTTTTCTTACAACTCACACCTTTTGTTGATGCATTTTATGCAAGTCCCTAGACATCTACCCACGTCCATTGCAGGTACAACAGTTTACAGGCCACCATGATCGTTCGTTATTATCCTATCTGTGTTTGTATGTGGTTACAGCAACTGCAGGAACGAGATTTGGATGTTTGACTATGTTAGACTTAGTCAGACGTCCGAGTGAAGCCTCACTGGTACGGCTGACAGGCTCATACGCACGGTTGATGCTGAGCTAAGTCACAATTACCACCTAAATGAGAAGACACAAGTGAGTGATCACCCGTACGGCTGATGAATCCAACTCGTATGTGTGATGGATGAATCGTACGGGTGAGTCAACAGCAGGGGTATATAAAGTCTTATGTTCTTCATTTTAGGTTAAGCCTCTCATTTGTTACACACTCAGATCTGGTGAGCTCCTCCGATTCTCTCTCAACCCAAATCACCCAGGTGGTGAATAATAGCTCTAGGTGTTGATCTAATCACACTTGATTTAGTTGTGGTATGACTAAATTAATCCAAAAAAAACTTAACCTATTCACTAGAGGGTTTGATTCACTTATTCCGTCATTGTGTGAGTTAAATCTGTTGATTTCTAAGTTTCTAGTCATGTTTCATCACCTTCTATTCTTTCCCCCTCTACTCATATTTTAAAGTATTCATCAATATGCTCCATCCAGTTCTGATTCTCGATATACTTATAACTTTCATATCGGTCATTCTTCTTTTTCATCTACCGCCTGAAGAATCTATTTACTTCTACTATACTCTTGGGTTTATAGTGTTTCTAGTTCTCCCGTGTCTTTATATTGCTATATGTATCGATATATATGATTTATAATTTTTAGTTTGTCGTTGGGCTTTATATCTTCCCTTATATTTCAAAGTCTCTGTTTCTATCTTCTATAATCATTGTCATCCACAATTAATGCTCTCTTTTATTTGCTGCAATTTATACCCCAATTTCTATTTCGGAGTTTTGTCCTTTCGTTTCTTCTTCTTGCGATTAAGCACCGCTTGTAATGGTCCAGAATTCACATATATGAATTTTGGAATGAACATTGTTAATGTTCTAGGAAGGAAATTGTGATGGCACGATCTTGACTTGTCAAATTACTAGAATACCTTGGAAAAGGCCGAATCATCAAGAAATATTTTCTTGATATTTTAGAGGTTAAATAGAATACAAGAGTCGTATAACATGGCACATGATGATGTTATGATCTGTGAATCATCACGTTCCATTTAGAAACTCACCATGAATTACTGTAATATAATCACGTTGATCAAGTGTCATTATATTATACTAACTCATGCTTCAGTTTCCAACACTACTTCAAAAACATTCTTATTTTAAACTCAAAGGTTTACAGAGTATAGGAACTAAACAGTTTCCTTTTTGATGTAATACAGATAGTGCAAAGAGATAAATGATTGCAGATAAGAATAGTTATGGAAATATCTTCAGAAATATGGAGGATATTTATAATGAAAGATACGATGATATCTTAGAATTTCTAATATCAGAGGATGATGAAGAATATTGTCTGTAAGGGTTTAGTGTCAGGAGCAAGGTATTCGTTAATGACTTCAGCAGACACTGAATCATTTGGATTCTTTGAAGGCAGGTTCAGTCTTTGTGATTTGTCCACAGCCTCCTTCATACTTTGCTCAATCCGTTTTCCAGTTCCAAAACTTCTCTATTTCTGAGCTTTGTTAATACACTAATCTTTATCATCAAACTTTTTACTGCTAAGGTCGTTTACAGTTTTTGTTGCTTCATCAGCATTTCGAGAACTAGTTCGCGGTTCAGAGTGTTTTTCAGAAACTTCACATTCGAAGTATGTAAGCCTTGGAAATAGACATTATGTATAACTGTTGGCGTCAACATGCTGTGAGATTTCAAAATACTGATTGCTAATTCCTAATGATTCGTATGGCAATTCTCGTTACAAGAGGCAGATGAGTAAATGATGAGGTTTCGATAAATATAAAGATTCTTCGGAATGCCCAAGATCAGTGAAGTTGTTGGTAAGTTTATTGCTAATGTAGTGGAATATGAAAGGTTCTCCGGTAACAAAAGGGTAATAACATATATCAAAATTATGATAAGGCTACTCTGAATGAAAAAATCGAAGTTGTCTTGCTGGAGCTGTGATATAATTTGCTATTTTGCAAAGGAATTGCAAGGTTATTTTTGCTAATAAATGCCAAAAGATCTGACACAGATATGTGTTGAATTATGACTTTGGTTTCGAGAGCTTTTTAATGATGGAATTCATCACATAAACAAGTTACAAAACCCATTTTGTAGGTATATAAATTCGTGTATGTAAATGTAGCAAGCGGAAGCAATTTTAAGTTTATGCATGTATAGTTTAACCTTTTAAACATGAATTCCATTTATAGATCTAGTCTTGAAATATACTAAAATGTAAATAGAGCTAGTAAGGGTGTTTATACCTTCTCCAAGCTAGGAGGTAATAATATGGATGAGGATGATGTAGAAGATGAAGATAGCAAGCCTCTAACTTGAAGCCTCAAGCTTGAAATACCCACAAGCAACCAATAATCAACACCTTTCTTGGTTAGGATTTAGACACAAGATTACCTTGAAACAAAACTTGAAGAACCCTTGTTCTTGACTTGAAAATGGCGGCCTAAATGGGTTAGGAAGAGAGAGTTTTGTTTTCAAAATTGCTAGTAAGTTGTGTGTAGTTGGAAGAGTGTTAATTCATTGAATCTAGCAAGTGTGTTATAGAAGCAAAACAAAAGCATGGGGTGGTGCCTTGGGTGAACCAAAACCGTCCACCCCTAGCCCCTTTTATTTTTTTATTTTTTTTATTTTTTGCATTTCCATATTTTGAATTCAAACCAATTTGAATTTATTGCTAGTTTCTTTTATTCCCATGTGCATGTATCTTATAATACTAGAATATGTATTTATATTTATAAACCTATTATAAATATATACATATATGTTACTTGCACATGTATTTAATTTTATAACCATCTTATAAAATTATTACACACAAATAAGTTTAATCATATAATGAAACAAACTTATACTTATACTTATAATTATCCAAATAATTATTTCAAGCATTTTATCTTTAGAAAACCAATTTCTAAAGTTTAAGTGTCTTGTATTTATTTTAAAGATCCATTCATTAAAACAAATACTAATGTGTTGATAAGCTTGTTATTGGGTATGACCCGACTTGGATCATAACATGTTAGCCACATTAGTTTAATATGTCTCTCGGGCATATGAAATACCTTCAATCTCCCACTTGCACGAGAAACATAAGAAATTAATGCAAGTGACGGATACCACCTAACGACCGTCCATCACCCCTAATATGTTATGACTTAGTGTCATTCAATAACATCATCCTTTTCGAGTTCCCATCTCGAATATGATTAGGTGAATCTTTCAATATATCCTTTTGTCCTAGATGTCATGTCAAATCCAAGAGACATAGAATGATCATTCTCTTATAGATTTAACTTTATCAGGCCTTAGACATCCGACTCTCAACGAATAAGAGGGACAAATTCCATCTTGACTACATACGTCCTAGACACTACACCTTGTACCATACCTGAAGCCTCCCTTATGTACTACCATATTTCAGAATAGCGAAGGAAGGAATCAAGGCACAATATTCGGTGAATATCCAAACCCAATATGTGTCTCAGGTCAGAGGATATAATGATATTCTCCTTTACTCAAGATTACATGTGATCAACCACAAAGGCTCCATATTGTAAATCTTTAGAGCGGGTCTTCCAATATTTGCGTCCCACAAATATCTATGAACCTTGGTTGCAACCTTGCCCCACATTCACCATTTGAATGTTAACCAATCCAAGTTCATAATAGTCTAGACCTCACACTTGTTCCCACAAATGTGATCAACTACGGAATTTAGAATAATAGTTTATTCATGGATAAAATATGCAAAATTGGAACATGACTCATAATTAAATTAATACCATAATTATATTAATGAGTTTGAACTAATTCGTTCCGATACAATTCATAAAATAGATCAATTCCAATCACTAGAATGTCGAAGCCCTAATGCACAAACATGTCCCTCATGTTTTGGCCCATGTAAAAGCTTCGTGAGTGGATCCGCAACATTATGATCTGTGTGAACTTTGTGAATACATATCTTTCCCTTTTCAACCTCATCCCTGATGTAGTTGAATCTCCGCTCAATGTGACGAGTCTTTTGATGAGCACGAGGTTCCTTGATTTGAGCAATCGCACCCTCGTTGTCACAAAAGATCTCAAGAGGGTCCTGAATGGAAGGGACCACTCCTAAGTCGTCGATGAATTTCTTCATCCATGCAGCTTCCTGGGCTGCCAATGAGGCGGCAATGTACTCCGACTCTGTAGTGGATAACGCAACAACTTCCTGTTTTGAGCTCTTCCAAGAGACTGCACCACCATTCAACATGAAGACATAACCGGATTGTGATCGAGAGTCATCTCGATCAATTTGGAAACTCGCGTCCACGTAACCTTTTACAGCGAGTTCCTCCTCACCAGACCCATATATTAGAAACATATCCTTAGTCCTTCTAAGGTATTTCAATATACATTTAACCGCAGTCCAATGACTATTTCCTGGGTTATTCTGGTATCTACTTGTCAAGCTTAGAGCGCATGACACATTCGGTCTAGTACATATCATTGCATACATGATAGACCTAATAGCAGATGCATATGGGACTTTCTTCATTCTCTCTTGTTCATCTTTCGTGGTAGGACACTGAGATGAACTGAGAATGGTTCCTCTTTGAATGGGTACCAAACCTTTCTTAGAGTTTTCCATCTTGAACCTTTTCAAGATTTTATCAATGTATGTACTTTGACTTAAACCTATCAATCTCTTGGATCTATTCCTATAGATCCCAATCCCCAATATGTATTGTGCTTCTCCAAGATCCTTAATGGAGAAGCAACTCTTTAGCCAAGTTTTGACTTCTTGCATTGTGGTAATATCATTCCCAAACAATAATATGTCATCCACATATAGCACAAGGAACATTATAGAGCTCCCACTAGCCTTCTTGTATACACAAGCTTCATCACCATTTTTAATGAAGCCAAATTTCTTTGCCTCTTCATTAAAACGATGATTCCACATTCTAGATGCTTGCTTCAATCCATAGATTGATTTCTTTAACTTGCATACCATTTTAGGATTTTTCGGATCAACAAAACCTTCGGGCTGTACCATATAGACATCTTCCTCAAGATATCCATTTAGGAAAGCGGTTTTGACATCCATTTGCCATATTTCATAGTCATAGTGAGCAGCAATGGCAAATAATATCCTAATAGACTTTAGCATTGCCACAGGCGAGAAAGTTTCATCATAATCAACCCCTTGAGTTTGAGTGAAACTTTTTGCTACAAGTCTAGCTTTGTATGTATCCAAGTTTCCATGTATGTCGGTTTTCTTCTTGAAAAGCCATTTGCAATCAACTAGCTTGGAGCTAGGAGGTTGCACAACAAGTTCCCAAACTTGGTTTTCATACATGGATTGCATCTCGGCGTTCATGGCTTCCTGCCATTTATCTTTATCAATTCTTGATAAAGCATCTTTGTAGTTTGTCGGTTCATCCAAATCAACCGTATAGCAACCTTCCACGAGAAACCCATATCTCTCGGGAGGATTACTAATCCTACTAGATCTTCGAACGTCTTGTGTACCTTGATCATCCACTTGATCATTTTCAACATCCTCATGTTGAGTACTAGTGCCAACCAATTGTGTATCATCGATTTGATCTTGTACCTCTACAAGATCTATCTTCCTTTCACCATGACCTTCCATAAGGAACTTAGTTTCAAGGAATTCCGCCTTTCGAGCAACAAATACCGTTTGCTCGGATGGATCATAGAAGTAATATCCCATGTCATCTTTGGGATATCCTATGAAGATACACTTTGTGGATCGAGCATGTAGCTTATTTGCTACATGACGCTTAGGATAAGCTTCACATCCCCATACTTTCAAATATGAAAGAGAAGGAGGTTTTCCAAACCACATCTCATGAGGAGTTCGTTCCACTTTCTTGGTTGGGGCCATATTTAAAATACGAGCCGCGGAGCTTAAACAATAACCCCAAAATGATAGAGGCAACGAGCTTCTTGCCATCATAGATCGAACCATATCCATTAAGGTTCGGTTCCTCCTTTCGGAAACTCCATTAAGTTAGGGTGTTCCGGGTGGAGTAAGTTGTGAGATAATCCCACAACTCCTAAGATGATCTTGGAAGGCATCGCTTAGGTATTCACCTCCTCTATCGGTACGAAGTACCTTAATTGTCCTATTGAGTTGATTTTGTACTTCGTTTTGATATTCTTTGAATGCTTCAAACGTTTCGTCCTTGTGTCTTAATATGTAGACATATCCGAAACGACTAAAGTCATCAATGAAAGTAACAAAGTATCTTTCACCATTCCTAGTCATGGGTTTAAAGGGTCCACATACATCCGAATGTATTAATCCCAATAAATCCTTAGCCCTTTCATAAGTCCCTTTGAAAGGTGCTTTAGTCATCTTGCCTTGTAAACAAGATTCACATACATCAAACGAATCCATTTCATTTGATTTCAAAAGTCCATTCTTTTGAAGTGTATGCATTCGGTTCTTGTTTATATGGCCAAGGCGACAATGCCATAAATAGGAATCACTCAAATCCCTTTTGAGTTTCTTGGTGCTTGTATGGTATATAGAGCTCGATGATGCGTCATCATGAACCAATTCATAAATTCCATTTGAAGGCGAAGCCTTGAAATAGAATACATTATCTTTAGAAACATGAATATCATCATCAATAAAATTAACAACGTAACCACATTGTTTTAAGCGAGAGATAGAAATAATGTTTCTACACAAATCCGGAGCATACAAAACATTTTCTAAAATAAGTTCCAATCCGCTTGGAAGCTTCAAAATAAAATCTCCTTGAGCTTTAACATGCACCTTTGCACCATTGCCCATATAGAGACTTGATGTTCCCGCCTTATGATCACTTCTTTTGAACCCCTGCAAAGAATTGCAAATATGAGTTCCACATCCCGTGTCTAATACCCATGTATTAGAAGAAGTAATACTAAGCTCTATATATACCATATATATATTACCTGAGGTTTGCCCTGCATCCCTCTTGTCCTTCAACTCCTTAAGATAGACCGGACAGTTTCGTTTCCAATGACCCATCTCACCGCAACCGAAACATGGGTCTTCTTTGGGGTTTGCCTTCTCGGCTACCTTTTTCTTCTTAGCCTTGTTGATGGTTGGGGTAACCATCTTCCCTTTCCCTTTGCCTTGATGGGCGGGTCCTTTTCTCTTGGCCACCTTTGGCATAGAGGTGTTACCTTTTGACCCACCTTGATCGATTGCTAACACGGGTAAAGCCCTTTTACCCATGCTAGTTTCCGCCGTTCTAAGCATACCGTGAAGCTCACCTATGCTCTTATACATCCCATTCATATTGTAATTAATTACAAATTGATCAAACCTTTTTGATAGGGAGTTAAGGATAAGATCGGTGGCTAACTCATTAGATATGTTTAGGTTAAGGCGGTTAGCACGATCGATAATGCTTTTCATCTTAAGTACATAAGATGAAACCGATTGGGTATCGTCCATACGACAAGCATGTAGCGCCCGAACCGTTTCGAATCGCTCGACACGCGCTTGTTGGAGGAACATCTCCTTCAATTGCGTTATCATGTCGTATGCACTATGATGCTCGAAATCCTTTTGGAGTTCGGGTATCATAGTCCCAAGCATTAAGCATGAGACTTGAAGGGAGTCGTGGCAATACTTATCGTAAGAGGCCATTGCCTCCACATCATTCTCATCCGGTTGATCGGGAATGGGGTCCTCAAGTACATACGCTTTATCCTCTTGTTTGAGGACAATCCGAAGATTACGGAACCAATCCATAAAGTTGGTGTGATTGAGTTTGTCTTTCTCTAAGAGAGACCTTAACGATAGGTTGTTCATGTTAAGTGGTGCGTTTTGCATGTTGTTGTTATTAGCGGCCATCTATAAAATTCAACAAAGTCCTTTTAAGTATCAATTTTAAACTTAATAAACAATACCCTTTTAATTTGTTTTATTAAATATTAGAATCCAACGGTAAATCAAATTTCGGTTAGGTGACCTTTATCCCGTCATTTGATTTAGCTAGGTAGTCATAATGACAATTGCAATCCTTTTGCAACTTCTAAGTTATGGGATCATGCAATCCTTTTGCATGGCATATTAATCCCATCAACGCTTATTTGTTCCTCATGCTTCGGTGACCCTAAGATCATGATTCCTAAATCAAGTCGTCCTACTTGTGTAAACATGTAGACTTAACATATAAGTGGTTAGGTGACCTTTATCCCACATGTATGCGAAGTGTACCTTATTCACATTAGTTCACTCATGACGGTTAGGTGACCTTTATCCCATCAAGAGATTCCTAATATGTCTAAGTGTTTCCACAAAAGGATGGCGTTTAACTTGTTTACCTTGTTTTAGTAAAAGGGATTTTAAGTTTTCTACATTCTAGTTTTAGAAAACAAAGTGTTATACACCAACATGCATT
The DNA here is from genome assembly GCF_046630445.1 of Rutidosis leptorrhynchoides. Classification (NCBI taxonomy): domain Eukaryota; kingdom Viridiplantae; phylum Streptophyta; class Magnoliopsida; order Asterales; family Asteraceae; genus Rutidosis; species Rutidosis leptorrhynchoides. The sequence continues at coordinate 212,235,354 of NC_092340.1, forward strand.
TGGTGTGTAGTGTTTTATGAAAACCTATTTTCATGTCCTTTTAGTAAACCATTTACCAATTCATTACCTTTTAAATAAACCATTTTATTTACAATTTCATCTAGTACCTAATAACCATTTATTAGTGTTGTTTTGTTATGTTTTATTATAACCATTTATAATGTATTATGCAAGTTGTTGACATGTGATAATCTTGTAGCAACCAAACATACAAACATACACAAACATGCATAACAAAATATGTTCACAATCGGGAGCCATTTTGGTGGACATTTGTTTAGCCAAAAAACAAATGTCACCGGTAAGGGTTAACAAAAGTAAGAGATTTTATACAAAATCTCCCACTTAATCTTGTAACTTCATAAGCTCCATCTTGTAATCTTCATCTTGAATCTTCATTTTCATTTGCAAAATTATATCCTAATACAATTTTTCTAGAAAATGAAATAACAACCTACTCTATTTTTACATACCAAAATAGAATGAATTACATCAAAATTACAAGAACAATTACAACTTATTACAAACCAAAATGAATGAATTACAACCATGAAAATAACCAAATCATTCAAACATTCAACCACATGGTCTAGGCTCGATTGTGAACAATAACATAACAACAAATCTTGGCCAAACTTGAAGTCCCAAACCCACTTTTGGGGTCCAAAAAATTCTGCCAAACCAACATACCCACCAAAACTCAAGATTTTTACATTCTACTTTCATGCATGTTGGTAGATTGTAAAATAAATGAGTTTACTAGCCAAAAACAAGAAGCATATTAACAAGACTTTGGCTCTAGATACCATTGATGGAATTCATCACATAAACAAGTTACAAAACCCATTTTGTAGGTATATAAATTCGTGTATGTAAATGTAGCAAGCGGAAGCAATTTTAAGTTTATGCATGTATAGTTTAACCTTTTAAACATGAATTCCATTTATAGATCTAGTCTTGAAATATACTAAAATGTAAATAGAGCTAGTAAGGGTGTTTATACCTTCTCCAAGCTAGGAGGTAATAATATGGATGAGGATGATGTAGAAGATGAAGATAGCAAGCCTCTAACTTGAAGCCTCAAGCTTGAAATACCCACAAGCAACCAATAATCAACACCTTTCTTGGTTAGGATTTAGACACAAGATTAACTTGAAACAAAACTTGAAGAACCCTTGTTCTTGACTTGAAAATGGCGGCCTAAATGGGTTAGGAAGAGAGAGTTTTGTTTTCAAAATTGCTAGTAAGTTGTGTGTAGTTGGAAGAGTGTTAATTCATTGAATCTAGCAAGTGTGTTATAGAAGCAAAAAAAAAGCATGGGGTGGTGCCTTGGGTGAACCAAAACCGTCCACCCCTAGCCCCTTTTATTTTATTATTTTTTTTATTTTTTGCATTTCCATATTTTGAATTCAAACCAATTTGAATTTATTGCTAGTTTCTTTTATTCCCATGTGCATGTATCTTATAATACTAGAATATGTATTTATATTTATAAACCTATTATAAATATATACATATATGTTACTTGCACATGTATTTAATTTTATAACCATCTTATAAAATTATTACACACAAATAAGTTTAATCATATAATGAAACAAACTTATACTTATAATTATCCAAATAATTATTTCAAGCATTTTATCTTTAGAAAACCAATTTCTAAAGTTTAAGTGTCTTGTATTTATTTTAAAGATCCATTCATTAAAACAAATACTAATGTGTTGATAAGCTTGTTATTGGGTATGACCCGACTTGGATCATAACATGTTAGCCACATTAGTTTAATATGTCTCTCGGGCATATGAAATACCTTCATTTAAGTATATAACTGTGGGTAATATGTGGTTGGATCATCATCTCGATTGCTCATTATTTGAAGTGTCTTCAGAGATTTTCGAAGTGTTTGAACACAGATTGTAATCGTTTGTATACATTTGATGTTCTAACACACTTTTGAAGTCAAAGTATAGCTTTGAAAGATGTAGGAATCTAAAAGTGATGGTACCGGTTATATCTCAAATTGAATTCTGAAATTTTAAAAGCAGAATATGTAGTTGGGTTTGAATGAGTATGGTTGTTTTGATTTCTATGAAAGAATGTATATTATTGTGAAAGTAGGAAGTATAATTGATAATTTGCTTAATCTGATTCAAAGAATGTAACATATTAATTGTGAATTTATATATATCTCTCGGGTATTACCTACCCGTTAAAAAAAATTTCACAATTAATATTTTGTACATAAGAATTTTATTACAGTCTTTATGAAAATATATATGTATATATTCTCCTCAGATGTAACATAGATTTTAATGAGTTAATACTAAATTAAACTCATTCGATTTACGTTTAGAACTAGAATTGAATAATTCCTTGAAGGCTTTAGAGGTTACATAAGTATTTCTTCAATAATATTGAAATTATGAATCAATACTTCGTTATTTGTTGAGATGTGATGTTGGTTTTCGTTAAATTCTTGTGAACTTTGCAAAGTACGAATGATGTTGTCTGAAAAGTTTCGGTTACGTCAATGATGAAGTGTAAAATCAAATATATACTTGATTTATTAGGAATTGGAATTTGTTGAATTGAGACAGAGATTGTAGTTAACGATGGTTAAGTCGCGGGCGAGGGATGTACATTATTGCATATTTGTAATATGAATTAACTGAGTAGTTAAGATTCACACACAATAGCTTAGCACGGAAAGATTTATTTTTTATTTCAAAATATATATATATATATATAATATATATATAATTTCTTCAGAGGGAATGAGTTAATTCTTCATAACTTGTTGATACAATATACACGTTATTGATTCGTAATGATGTAAACAGTGATTCTTGAACTGACGGAGTTTGTGATGTTATAGGTGTTGTTGATTCTGATATTGACTGTACTGACGATGCTGGTGACGTTGACGGTACTGTTGATGCTGTTGGTAAAACAAGTTTAGCTTGTTAATCACACACCATTTTTGTCAGGGTTTCTACTCTTCCTTCTATCATTTTGGTTCGCTTAACTGATTTATGGTTAGGGCTAGATTAGATAATCTCTAAGACTTTAGAGATTATATAATCGCCGCTGAATGTTTCTCCAATGAAGTTATGAATTAATACTTCGTCAGTTATTGTTGTTGGTACTCCTTGGTATCTATGGTACGTATGACGTTGATGCTCATGGGACAGATTGTGAAGTTGAGGTTTACAACGTGGTTGTGGTTGGAGGTGGTAATGGTACTGTTGGCGTTGATGATGGTGGTACTTGTTATGCTACTGGTGCTGCTGCTGGTGTTTGTAATCTCTGCACCATATTCTCCAAAGCCACTACCCGAGCGCGAAGTTCGTTGACTTCTTCTATTATTCCAGGATGATTGTCGGTCGGAACGAGCGGATAAATAAAATCTAGAATTTGATGTAGTATATAATCGTGACGAGATACCCTGGAAATGAGAGAGAAAATGGTGTCTCGAGCAGGTTCTCCGGTAAGTGCTTCAGGTTCTTCGCCAAGAGGGCAATGTGGTGGATGGAAAGGATCGCCTTCTTCTTGTTTCCAATGATTGAGGAGGCTACGAACCCATCCCCAATTCATCCAGAATAGGTGATGACTGATTGGTTGATCCATTCCGGTCACACTGCTTTCGGAGCTTGAGTGAGATTCCATTTCGGAATCCGAGTGACTTGAACTGATGACAAATTCCATTTCGTACGATTGGATAAAGGATTTTCGATATAAAATGTTTTTCGGCTATCGGGTGGTATTCTATTTACATAGGATATTTATATATAGAGTTCAAAAGATTTCATAGATTACGGAGGAATTTGGGGGATATGTCAGGCAAAGTTTAAAGTAACAGATACGATAAGATATGATTTAGCAGATACGCTAAGATATGAATTTTGTCTATACACTACTCATGCAATTAATGTAGCAAGACGTGTCTAGACTAATAATGATAAGCAGGTAATTTCTTATGGATGATAAGCAGATGATTTCCGACTAGAAATGATAAGCAAAACTTTTGACATGCAGACACGGTCGAAGTCCAGACTCACTAATGCATCCTAACGACTTATCAGTTAGACACACTAATGCAGACCTGGTTCGCTAAGACCACCGCTCTGATACCAACTGAAAGGACCCGTTCATATACATTATAAACGATTCACAATAGTTGATTACATTGCGAGGTATTTGACTTCTATATGATACATTTTACAAACATTGCATTCGTTTTTAAAAAACAATCTTTCTTTACATCAAAAATTGACAGGCATGCATACCATTTCATAATATCCACTATCCAACTATAAATTGATTTAATAATAATCTTTGATGAACTCAATGACTCGAATGCAACGTTCTTCGAAATATGCTATGAAAGACTCCAAGTAATATCTTTAAAATGAGCAAATGCACAGCGGAAGATTTCTTTAACACCTGAGAATAAACATGCTTTAAAGTGTCAACCAAAAGGTTGGTGAGTTCATTAGTTTATCATAATCATTTATTTCCATTATTTTAATAGACCACAAGAATTTCATTTCCAGTTCTCATAAATATACGTCTCATGCATAGAGACAAATAAAATAATCATTCATATGGTAAACACCTGGTAACCGACATTAACTAGATACATATAAGAATATCCCCTATCATTCCAGGATCCTCCTTCGGACATGATATAATTTCGAAGTACTAAAGCATCCGGTACTTTGGATGGGGTTTGTTAGGCCCAATAGATCTATCTTTAGGATTCGCGTCAATTAGGGTGTATGTTCCCTAATTCTTAGATTACCAGACTTTAATAAAAAGGGGCATATTCGATTTCGATAATTCAACCATAGAATGTAGTTCCGATTACTTGTGTCTATATCGTAAAACATTTATAAAAGCAGCGCATGTATTCTCAATCCCAAAAATATAAAGGGTAAAAAGGTAAATGAAACTCACCATACTGTATTTCGTAGTAAAAATACATATAACGTCATTGAACAAGTGCAAGGTTGGCCTCGGATTCACGAACCTAAATTAATTATATATATTTATGTGTTGGTCAATATTTGTCTAACAAATTAGGTCAAGTCAAAGTGTACCACAATCCTAATGCTCGAGACTAATATGCAAAAGTCAACAAAAGTAAATTTGACTCAAAATAATTTCCAAAAATCTATACATGATTAATATATAGTTTAAATATCGTCGTTTTATATTTTCAAATATTTTTAAAAGATTTATTAGAGTAAATAATATAATTTATTTATTAATAAATAAAATTTTATATTATATTTATATAATAAAATATACTTTTATATATATTAAGTAATAAAATTTATAGGGTTCATTTAATATTATAAAGATAATATGATATGTATTATTAAAGTAAGTTATTACACGTAGTAAAATATGTTTGTATCAAATATTTATTTGATAAAATAATATCTATAATGATAGTAAGTAAAAGTTATATTATTTTGTAATAGTTATTATTATTATAAAATATCAATATTTATAATTACTAAGATGACATTATGATAAAACGATAATTCTAATTATGATAACTTTAATATTTACGATAATTTTTAATATTATCTTTAAAATAATAATTCTATTTAAAATAATAATAATAATGATATTTTATAGTAACAACGACATTTCTATTAAAATGATAATTTTTGTTAAAATGATAGTTTTAATACTAACGATAATTTTAATAATAATAGTAATGATAAAAATAATAAGAACGATAATTTTATCTAAATCAATATCTTATAATATTTTAATTTCATCATGATACTCTTACCCATTATTTCCTAATCGTTTCGTTTAATAGCTTTTAATCGTCTTTTATATCGTGTTCGTAATAATGATAATAATAGTAATCAAAATAATTAGGTGTTACAAATATTTATTTTAATTACACTAATATTAATAATGATAGTTACTATAACATTATTAACGATAATACTAATAATTATCTTAATGATAATATAGTAATAATAATAATAACAATAACAATAACCATTTTAAAATAATGATATATATATTAATAATGATAATAATAATAATAACAATAATAATAATAATAATAATAATAATAATAATAATAATAATAATAATAATAATAATTGGATAATAATAATAATACTAATTATAACTTTAACGATAATAACGATAGTAATAATAAAAAAAATAACAATTTATAAATATAAATCCTTTTATTGATAAAGATAATAATAATAATAAGATAAAACTAGAACGACGATAATAACGACGATAATAATAATCATTTTTAATAATAATACAAAAATTCGATGGACTATAACTTCAAATTCGTTCATCGAAATCATTCGATATCTAAATGAAAAGTTCTTAATTTTTCGCTAGCTTTCCAACGACATGCATATCTTATACCTTATCTCCGTCGCATATATAACTAATTCAGGATTCAACATAACCTAACTAAAGGCAATATCAAAAGTACAAACATGCATAATCCTATATACTCGAGCACTAGTCAGGGATACACTATTAGTATGTAAAAGTTAAATTATGAGTATTCACGTATCAATATTGAGATTCAATATTGCAGGAAAGGTACGTAGACGCAACGGAGATGATAAACACTATATTGACCTCACGAGCATACCCATGAACCATACCCAATCACCTCCATAGTTATAACCCATAATTTCCTTAATCCAATCCCACTCGAAAAACAATTTCGAAATCACTCGGACAGCACTCTGACGTAATATTTTATGTATACTAATAATATCTTGAAATAATACGGAGTAAATATATATATATATATATATATATATATATATATATATATATATATATATATATATATATATATATATATATATATATATATATATATATATATATATATATATATATATATATATATATATATATGTAAATCGATTGAGAGAGTTTAGAGAAAAATATTTTCAAGTTTCTATGAAATAAAGAAACCTATTGAATTCTATTTATAATAGATTTTTGAATTATTAAAGTGAATTATTAAAGTATGAATTATTAAAGTGAATTATTAAAGTATGAATTATTAAAGTGAATTATTAAAGTATGAATTATTAAAGTAAATTATTAAAGTATGAATTATTAAAGTGAATTATTAAAGTATGAATTATTAAAATGAATTATTAAAGTTAAAGTAAAGTAAAAATAAAGTAAAGGTAAAGTTTAAGTATAGTAAAAGTATAAAACTATGTACGTATAATACGCGTATAAATATATATAATATTAATTTAAATCGTTATATATATTTAATAAAATAAAATATAAATATCGTTATCTTTATCATACTGGTTAAGTAATGAGTTGTCAAAAGTGGTTCTAGATATTTATAAAAGTTATATACGTTTTAATAATAAAGTTCTTTTTAAACTGAAAACGTTTTTGTACGTTTGAAACTAAATCAAATAAATATAATAATTTTGTTTTCCAAAACCAAATATATTTTTAAGAATCATTTTGTTTAAAGGTTAAAATAATGGAAATCGTTATATCATAAAATGCTTTAGAAAAGTAGAATCATATATATTCATAATAGGTTTCAAGTTTTTAAATTACAGTTTGTTGGTGAAGCATGGGATAAAGTTCAAAGGTTAAATAAACGCATGAAATCATCTTAATGAAAAATGTCGAGTTACTTAACTTGTCGATATCCAACATCTAAGTTATTTACACTTCACGTTCTTACTTTTAAATCACTTTACCATTTTCCGAATGTTGTCAAAAAGAATAGATTTCTTAAATCACAGTGGACCTCATAACATAGACCCGTAATGATATCATAATGTATCTGATAAATCAATCATTTGATATTATCTTCTAATTCCATCGATAAACATATTGAAACAAATACGTTCATGTAAAGTATTATACGTTTAATACTTTATTAATATTCTCAAGTTATAATATATATATACATATATATACATATTTATTTATATATAACGGTTCGTGAATCGTCGGAATTTAGTCGAGGTTATAATGAATGTATGAACACAATTTAAAATTCTTGAGATTTAACTTAACAAACTTTGCTTATCGTGTCGGAATAATATAAAGATAAAGTTTAAATTTGGTTGGAAATTTCCGGGTTGTCACATCTGATACCAACTCTAACGACCCGTCCTAATCCACAAGGACGAATACATTACATTTGGTTACATTGCGAGGTACTAGACCTCTATATGATACATTTTACAAACATTGCATTCGTTTTTGAAAAGACAATCTTTCATTACATCGAAAGTTGACGGCATGCATACCATTTTATAATATATCTAACTATAATTGACTTAATAATAATCTTGATGAACTCAACGACTCGAATGCAACGTCTTTTGAAATATTTCCTGAATGACTCCAAGTAATGTCTCTAAAATGAGCAAGTGCACAGCGGAAGATTTCTTTCATACCTGAGAATAAACATGCTTTAAAGTGTCAACCAAAAGGTTGGTGAGTTCATTAGTTTAACATAAATAATCCTTTCATAATTTTAATAGACCACAAGATTTCATACTTCCATTTCTCATAATCATACGTCCCATGCATAGAGACAAAAATATCATTCATATGGATTGAACACCTGGTAACCGACATTCACAATATGTATATAAGAATATCCCCATCATTCCGGGATCCTCCTTCGGACATGATATAAATTTCGAAGTACTAAAGCATCCGGTACTTTGGATGGGGCTTGTTGGGCCCGATAGATCTATCTTTAGGATTCGCGTCAATTGGTGTCTGTTCCCTAATTCTTAGATTACCAGACTTAATAAAAAGGGGCATATTCGATTTCGATAATTCAACCATAGAATGTAGTTTCACGTACTTGTGTCTATTTTGTAAATCATTTATAAAACCTGCATGTATTCTCATCCCAAAAATATTATATTTTAAAAGTGGGACTATAACTCACATTACAGACTTTGCTTATCGTGTCGAAATTATATAAAGATTAAGTTTAAATTTAGTCGTAAATTCCCGGGTCATCACATCGGCTACCACATTTGCCTTCCCCGGGTGGGAACGAATCTCAAAGTCGTAATCATTCAACAATTCAATCCACCTACGCTGCCTCATATTCAGTTGTTTCTGATTAAATATGTGTTGAAGACTTTTGTGGTCGGTATATATAATACTTTTGACCCCATATAAGTAGTGCCTCCAAGTCTTTAATGCAAAAACAACCGTGCCTAATTCCAAATCATGCGTCATATAATTTTGCTCGTGAATCTTCAATTGTCTAGACGCATAAGCAATCACCTTCGTTCGTTGCATTAATACACAACCGAGACCTTGCTTTGATGCGTCACAATAAATCACAAAATCATCATTCCCTTCCGGCAATGACAATATAGGTGCCGTAGTTAGCTTTTTCTTCAATAGCTGAAACGCTTTCTCTTGTTCATCATTCCATTCAAATTTCTTCCCTTTATGCGTTAATGCAGTCAAGGGTTTTGCTATTCTGGAAAAGTCTTGGATGAACTTTCTATAGTAACCAGCTAGTCCTAAAAACTGGCGTATGTGTTTCGGAGTTTTTGGGGTTTCCCACTTTTCAACAGTTTCTATCTTTGCCGGATCCACCTTAATACCTTCTTTGTTCACTATGTGACCGAGGAATTGAACTTCTTCCAACCAAAATGCACACTTTGAAAACTTAGCGTACAATTCTTCCTTCCTCAATACTTCTAACACCTTTCTCAAATGTTCACCGTGTTCTTGGTCATTCTTTGAGTAAATAAGTATGTCATCAATGAAAACTATGACAAACTTGTCAAGGTATGGTCCACACACTCGGTTCATAAGGTCCTTGAACACAGCTGGTGCATTAGTTAAACCAAACGGCATGACCATAAACTCGTAATGACCGTAACGTGCTCTGAAAGCAGTCTTTAGAATATCATCTTCTTTCACCCGCATTTGATGATACCCGGAACGTAAGTCAATCTTTGAATAAACAGACGAGCCTTGTAGTTGATCAAATAAGTCGTCGATTCTCGGTAGTGGGTAGCGGTTCTTGATGGTAAGTTTGTTCAACTCTCGGTAGTCGATACACAACCTGAATGTACCATCTTTCTTCTTGACAAACAAAACAGGAGCTCCCCACGGTGATGTGCTTGGTTGAATGAAACTACGCTCTAAAAGTTCTTGTAATTGGCTTTGCAGTTCTTTCATCTCGCTGGGTGCAAGTCTATAAGGAGCACGAGCTATTGGTGCAGCTCCTGGTACAAGATCTATTTGAAATTCAACGGATCGATGTGGGGGTAATCCCGATAATTCTTTCAGAAATACATCGGGAAATTCTTTTGCAATGGGAACAGCATTGATGCTCTTTTCTTCAGTTTGTACTTTCTTGACGTGTGCTAGAACAGCATAGCAACCATTTCTTATTAGTTTTTTTGCCTTCAAATTACTAATAAGATGTAGCTTCGTGTTGCCCTTTTCTCCGTACACCATTAAGGGTTTTCCTTTTTCTCGTATAATACGAATTGCATTTTTGTAACAAACGATCTCTGCTTTCACTTCTTTCAACCAGTCCATACCGATTATCACATCAAAACTCCTTAACTCTACTGGTATCAAATCAATCTTAAATGTTTCGCTAACCAGTTTAATTTCTCGATTCCGACATATATTATCTACTGAAATTAATTTACCATTTGCTAATTCGAGTAAAAATTTACTATCCAAAGGCGTCAATGGACAACTTAATTTAGCACAAAAATCTCTACTCATATAGCTTCTATCCGCACCCGAATCAAATAAAACGTAAGCAGATTTATTGTCAATAAGAAACGTACCCGTAACAAGCTCCGGGTCTTCCTGTGCCTCTGCCGCATTAATATTGAAAACTCTTCCGCGGCCTTGTCCATTCGTGTTCTCCTGGTTCGGGCAATTTCTAATAATGTGGCCTGGTTTTCCACATTTATAACAAACTACATTGGCATAACTTGCTCCGACACTACTTGCTCCGCCATTACTCGTTCCGACACCATTTGTTCCTTTTGTTCTATTAACCCCTGGTCCGTAGACCTCACACTTCGCCGCGCTATGACCATTTCTTTTACACTTGTTGCAAAATTTGGTGCAGAACCCCGAGTGATACTTTTCACACCTTTGGCATAGCTGCTTCTGATTATTATTGTTGTTGCGGTTATTATTGTTGTTGGGATGATTGTTGTAGTTGCTGTTGTTGTTGTTGTTGTTGTTGTTGTTGTTGTTGTTGGGCCGTTTGTTGTAGTTGCGATTGATGTTGCGATTGTTGGGATAATTGTTGCGATTATTGTTGTAATTGCTGTTGTTGTTGTATTGGTGATTCTTATCACCGTTTTCCTCCCACTTTCTTTTGACTTGCTTCACATTGGCCTCTTCAGCAGTCTGTTCTTTAATTCTTTCTTCAATCTGGTTCACTAGTTTGTGAGCCATTCTACATGCCTGTTGTATGGAGGCAGGCTCGTGTGAACTTATATCTTCTTGGATTCTTTCCGGTAATCCTTTCACAAATGCGTCGATCTTCTCTTCCTCATCTTCGAATGCTCCCGGACACAATAGGCACAATTCTGTGAATCGTCTTTCGTACGTGGTAATATCAAATCCTTGGGTTCGTAACCCTCTAAGTTCTGTCTTGAGCTTATTGACCTCGGTTCTAGGACGGTACTTCTCGTTCATCAAGTGCTTGAATGCTGACCACGGTAGTGAGTACGCATCGTCTTGTCCCACTTGCTCTAGATAGGTATTCCACCATGTTAACGCAGAACCTGTGAAGGTATGCGTAGTGTACTTCACTTTGTCCTCTTCAGTACACTTACTTATGGCAAACACCGATTCGACCTTCTCGGTCCACCGTTTCAATCCGATCGGTCCTTCGGTTCCATCAAATTCCAAAGGTTTGCAGGCAGTGAATTCTTTGTAGGTGCATCCTACACGATTTCCTGTATTGCTAGATCCAAGGTTATTGTTGGTATGTAGTGCAGCCTGTACTGCTGTAACGACCCGCACTTTTTCGATCGTTCTATACTTATAAGATTAATATTTACATAAATTAAACCTTACCAACATGATAAGCAATCCAAATTGTCGAGACTTATGTTTTTCGAAAAGAGTTTTACACAACGTTTGACCGTCTAGTTTGACCGATGATATCACGAACTATACAATATATGATAATTATACGTTTGTGTATATATATGTATATATACATATTTAACATGACCTAAGAATGTTTTAATATCTCATTTTGTATTAATAACAATAAGTTATAAGTATATTTTGAAACTACTAACTTAAGTTTTCAAAACGATAACCATACGTAACGTTATTTGACTTAAATACTTATGACCTATAATGTTTATACATATATCGTATAAGTAATGTATTTAATCACTTTTAAAGACTTAAATACATAAAACAATATAAGTATATTTACAAAAGATAGCTATATTTGAATCCTCGTTCCGTTTTCTCAAAGATTTCTATACGTATACCTAGGGTATATGTACCCGTATCATACGCAGCTTCTAGATGTATTTACTATTGGTATATACCAATAAAAATCTGCTCCTTAGCAGCCTTAAATGATTAAGAAACATGTGGAACCAACCATTTGTCAAGTAGCATGAATTATTTAGCAAGAAAACAAAGTTAGGTATCTTTTTTTTCCTTTATAACCTAAAAACGTTTTTATGCATGCACACCATTTCTTCACCCCATTTTCTCATACTTACACTTCCATTTCTCTCTCAAAATACTCTTAACTTCATACTTGATCATCTCCAAGCATTTTCCCCATCATTTAGCTTCAAAAACAACACTTAAACCTCATAAGAAAACCTTACAAAAACACTTCAAGAAATCCTTCCAAGAACACCAACTTACTTCCAATCTTTCATCCACTTCCATCACCCTTTTGGTTCTAGGTTCTTACTCCTCTTTTACAACAACCTTGTCCAAGGAACTTGAGATAGAATCTATGTTCATAACCTTATTCGATCCATATATATATAGCTATCTTATTTTGTGGTATAAAATTTTAACAACAAGAACATAGTTTGAATGTTTTCAAACTTGTTTGCAAACTAAATAGATCCTTCTAACTTAACTTTTAAAATACTCCAAGACCTGTAATATAACTTAAATATATGCTAATTTAACAAGGTATAACTTGGTTTTTCAAAGATTATCTTAAAAACTGTTTTTACGACGTCGGAGTGCCACCGGGGGCTGTTTTGGGTTGGATAATTAAAAACCATCTTAAACTTTGAATTGGAGGTTTATTTTCTGGAAAAATGATTTTTACTATGAATATGATAACACATAAAAATTTCATGATTTAACTCAAAGTATAAGTATTTTTAGAAAAATAATCATTTAAGGTTGTTTACATGATGGAAAATGATTAACTTCATAAGTTTCACTAAAGTTTGACCTATGCCGTGTGATTTTGAATACAAACTAAGGTATTTACAGTTCATAGTCTTAAAGAGGGACTCGATCCAAGGAGATGGCAAGTTGAATCAACGAAAACGGAGTTGTAACGAAGAAACTATGACCGAAACAAAATCGGATATCCAAGACTAGTTTAGCCACGAAAATAATTGGGAAAAATTAAATAAATCACATCTTTTTAAGTTAACATGATATTTTATATATATGTACTTATAATTCAATTTTATATGGTTCAGGATCACCCGTAAACAACACGAGAAGATTAATCATAAGATCCCATGATTGTACGCAACACGTCATTTGACAACACCGGTACTTTATGTACGCAACACGTCATTTGACAACACCGGTACCGTGGGTCAAGATTAATCTCTACCAATACATATACGATGGGGTTTTATTTATTTCGTTGGGGGTTTTATTTATTTCATTGCGGGTATATTAAACATCTAAAAATGAACCATTAAAATTGAATTACTAACAACGAACTGCTAACTACGGACTAAGGAATTATTCAAAGTATTAAAAGTATAACAAGTATATATATGTGGCGTTTGTTTAAAAAGAAAAGGTATTGATATATTATATATGGATAGGTTCGTGATATCAACCGGAGACCAAGTCAAATTATATATATATCTTCAAGACGAAAGTGAGTATATAGTCCCACTTTTAAACTCTAAATATTTCGGGATGAGAATACATGTATTTTATGTTTTACGTTATGGACACAAGTAACTGAAAAATATATTCTACGATGAGTTGTACCACTGGCATACTTCCCTGTAGCTTGGTAACTGTTATTTACAGCGGTATTGTAAACGCGAATCCTGTTGATAGATCTATCGGGCCTGACAACCCCAACCGGACTGGACGACCAGTATTCAACGGTTGCACAGTACTTCGTTTCGTGACTACACTTGGTACGGTGTAGTAAGATTTCATAATAAAGGGAATATGCGACGTGATTAAATGTTAAGTATGGTTACCAAGTGCTCAACCACTTAGAATATTTTTATTAAACTGTTTATATACGAAATCTTGTGGTATATATATATATATATTGCTGCCGGCATTAAACCTATATCTCACCAACTTTATGTTGACCTTTTAAAACATGTCTATTCTCAGGTGATTACTAAAGCTTCCGCTGCATTATGTTGAATTTGAGCAGGATCTTGCGTACGCATATTTGTGTCAAAAATAAAACTGCATACCCAAGGATTTGTGTTGTAAAATATGCTCGAAATCGTGTTGTTATCATTATATGTAAAGTTTGTAAGTCGAAGATTATCGCTAAACGATAATCATCTTTTTATTGTCTAAAGCTTGTAACAAAAATAATGGTTATGGTTTGTAATGTATAATATATGCAGTTTCTCTTTTAAAAATGTCGCATATAGAGGTCAATACCTCGCAATGAAATCATACGTTATCTAACACGTTCTTATGGTTAAGGACGGGTTATGACAACTGCGGCTATGTTTGAAGCTAGAAAAGTACGGAATTCCTCTTCATTCATATTCACGGTGTGTCGAGTAGTCGGTGCCATTTCCTTCAAAATAGTCAAATGGAACAAGTTAATCATACAGAATATTAAGAGTAGTTAATAGTATTTCGTAGCATAATATGAACTCATTTATAAAAGCTTTTTCTTCATATTAGCGTTTTATAAGTTTAAATTCGGGTAGTACCTACCCGTTAAGTTCATACTTAGTAGCTAATATACAATTCAACTACTACAATTCTATACGAAAAACTGATTATAATAATATTTCGCGTTCAAACTTTTACACAATATTTTACAAACTTACAATACCGCTTATTTTACATATAGCATGAAATATAGCACACAATAAATTTGATACAAGATGGTTGTGAAGATAATTCTAGCTAGTACACAAGTCGTTCAGCAAAGGCAATAAAGACACGTAATTCATACGTCCAGAAACAAGTCATGCATTCTGGTTTTACTAGGATTACTTCCCATCCTTGGTCTTGTGGAACATAACCGTTATGGCCGTTGATAAGACAGCGTGTTGTAACGTCGTCAAAGGGACGAGGGTTACGTAATGTCCAACAGTCCCGTAACAATCTAAAAACCTCATTTCTTACCCCAATTACCGACTCCGTCACTTGTGGGAACGTTTTGTTTAATAGTTGTAGCCCGATGTTCTTATTCTCACTTTGGTGAGAAGCGAACATTACTAATCCGTAAGCATAACATGCTTCTTTATGTTGCATGTTAGCCGCTTTTTCTAAATCACGAAGTCCAATATTCGGATATATTGAGTCAAAATAATTTCTTAACCCATTGCGTAAAATAGCATTTGGGTTCCCCGCAATATATGTGTCAAAGTAAACACATCGTAACTTATGGATTTCCCAATGTGATATCTCCCATCTTTCGAACGAAAGCCTTTTATAAACCAAGGCATTCTTGGAACGTTCTTCGAATGTCTTACAAACTGATCTCGCCTTAAATAGTTGTGCCGAAGAATTCTGACCGACTCTAGACAAGATTTCATCAATCATGTCTCCGGGTAGGTCTCTTAAAATATTAGGTTGTCTATCCATTTTGTGTTTTTATACTGTAAAATAGACAAGAGTTAGATTCATAAAAAAAATACTTATTAATACAAGCAATTTTTACATATATCATAAAGCATAAGCACACTATATTACATATATTACACCACACGAATACAACTATCTTATTCCGACTCGCTTGTTTCTTCTTCTTCGGTTTTGGTTCATTTTGCCAAGTTTATAGGGATATATGATGTTCCCCTAATACGAGCCGTCGTTTTCCACATTGGTTTAGAAAAACCTGGTGGTTTAGAGGTTCCCGGGTCATTGTTACAACTTAAGGACTTCGGGGGTTGACGATACATATAAAGTTCATCGGGGTTGGAATTAGATTTCTCTATTTTTATGCCCTTTCCCTTATTATTTTATTTTGCCTTTTTAAATTCAGTTGGGGTAATTTCTATAACATCATCGGAATTCTCGTCAGAATCCGATTCATCGGAGAATTGGTAATCCTCCCAATATTTTACTTCATTAGCGGAAACACCATTGACCATAATTAACCTTGGTCGGTTGGTTGAGGATTTTCTTTTACTTAACCGTTTTATTATTTCCCCCACCGGTTCTATTTCTTCATCCGGTTCCGATTCTTCTTCCGGTTCCGATTCTTCTTCTGGTTCCGACTCTTCTTCCGGTTCCTCTTCGGGAACTTGTGAATCAGTCCACGAATCATTCCAATTTACATTTGACTCTTCATTATTATTAGGTGAGTCAATGGGACTTGTTCTAGAGGTAGACATCTATCACATAATATCAAACGCGTTAAGAGATTAATATATCACATAATATTCACATGTTAAAAATATATAGTTTCCAACAAAATTTGTTAAGCAATCATTTTTCAAGTAAACACGGTCGAAGTCCAGACTCACTAATGCATCCTAACAAACTCGATAAGACACACTAATGCAAAATTCTGGTTCTCTAAGACCAACGCTCGGATACCAACTGAAATGTCCCGTTCTTATTGATTAAAAATGTTCCATATTAATTGATTTCGTTGCGAGGTTTTGACCTCTATATGAGACGTTTTTCAAAGACTGCATTCATTTTAAAACAAACCATAACCTTTATTTCATCAATAAAGGTTTAAAAAGCTTTACGTAGATTATCAAATAATGATAATCTAAAATATCCTGTTTACACACGACCATTACATAATGGTTTACAATACAAATATGTTACAACAAAATAAGTTTCTTGAATGCAGTTTTTACACAATATCAAACAAGCATGGACTCCAAATCTCGTCCTTATTTAAGTATGCGACAGCGGATGTAGTGACCCGAACTTTTCCATGTTTATATATATTAATTGAGATTGATATTTACATGATTAAATGTTTCCAACATGTTAAGCAATCAAACTTGTTAAGACTTGATTAATTGAAATATGTTTCATATAGACAATTGACCACCCAAGTTGACCGGTGATTCACGAACGTTAAAACTTGTAAAAACTATATTATGACATATATATGGATATATATATAGTTAACATGATACTATGATAAGTAAACATATCATAAAGTATATTAACAATGAACTACATATGTAAAAACAAGACTACTAACTTAATGATTTTTAAATGAGACATATATGTAACGATTATCGTTGTAAAGACATTTAATGTATATATATCATATTAAGAGATATTCATACATGATAATATCATGATAATATAATAATTTAAAATCTCATTTGATATTATAAACATTGGGTTAACGACATTTAACAAGATCGTTAACCTAAAGGTTTCAAAACAACACTTACATGTAACGACTAACGATGACTTAACGACTCAGTTAAAATGTATATACATGTAGTGTTTTAATATGTATTTATACACTTTTGAAAGACTTCAAAATACTTCTACTTAACAAAAATGCTTACAATTACATCCTCGTTCAGTTTCATCAACAATTCTACTCGTATGCACCCGTATTCGTACTCGTACAATACACAGCTTTTAGATGTATGTACTATTGGTATATACACTCCAATGATTAGCTCTTAGCAGCCCATGTGAGTCACCTAACACATGTGGGAACCATCATTTGGCAACTAGCATGAAATATCTCATAAAATTACAAAAATATGAGTAATCATTCATGACTTATTTACATGAAAACAAAATTACATATCCTTTATATCTAATCCATACACCAACGACCAAAAACACCTACAAACATTTTCATTCTTCAATTTTCTTCATCTAATTGATCTCTCTCAAGTTCTATCTTCAAGTTCTAAGTGTTCTTCATATATTCTACAAGTTCTAGTTACATAAAATCAAGATTACTTTCAAGTTTGCTAGCTCACTTCCAATCTTGTAAGGTGATCATCCAACCTCAAGAAATCTTTGTTTCTTACAGTAGGTTATCATTCTAATACAAGGTAATAATCATATTCAAACTTTGGTTCAATTTCTATAACTATAACAATCTTATTTCAAGTGATGATCTTACTTGAACTTGTTTTCGTGTCATGATTCTGCTTTAAGAACTTCGAGCCATCCAAGGATCTGTTAAAGCTAGATCCATTTTTCTCTTTTCCAGTAGGTTTATCCAAGGAAATTAAGGTAGTAATGATGTTCATAACATCATTCGATTCATACGTATAAAGCTATCTTATTCGAAGGTTTAAACTTGTAATCACTAGAACATAGTTTAGTTAATTCTAAACTTGTTCGCAAACAAAAGTTAATCCTTCTAACTTGACTTTTAAAATCAACTAAACACATGTTCTATATCTATATGATATGCTAACTTAATGATTTAAAACCTGGAAACACGAAAAACACCGTAAAACCGGATTTACGCCGTCGTAGTAACACCGCGGGCTGTTTTGGGTTAGTTAATTAAAAACTATGATAAACTTTGATTTAAAAGTTGTTATTCTGAGAAAATGATTTTTATTATGAACATGAAACTATATCCAAAAATTATGGTTAAACTCAAAGTGAAAGTATGTTTTCTAAAATGGTCATCTAGACGTCGTTCTTTCGACTGAAATGACTACCTTTACAAAAACGACTTGTAACTTATTTTTCCGACTATAAACCTATACTCTTTCTGTTTAGATTCATAAAATAGAGTTCAATATGAAACCATAGCAATTTGATTCACTCAAAACGGATTTAAAATGAAGAAGTTATGGGTAAAACAAGATTGGATAATTTTTCTCATTTTAGGTACGTGAAAATTGGTAACAAATCTATTCCAACCATAACTTAATCAACTTGTATTGTATATTATGTAATCTTGAGATACCATAGACACGTATACAATGTTTCGACCTATCATGTCGACACATCTATATATATTTCGGAACAACCATAGACACTCTATATGTGAATGTTGGAGTTAGCTATACAGGGTTGAGGTTGATTCCAAAATATATATAGTTTGAGTTGTGATCAATACTGAGATACGTATACACTGGGTCGTGGATTGATTCAAGATAATATTTATCGATTTATTTATGTACATCTAACTGTGGACAACTAGTTGTAGGTTACTAACGAGGACAGCTGACTTAATAAACTTAAAACATCAAAATATATTAAAAGTGTTGTAAATATATTTTGAACATACTTTGATATATATGTATATATTGTTATAGGTTCGTGAATCAACCAGTGGCAAAGTCTTACTTCCCGACGAAGTAAAAATTTGTGAAAGTGAGTTATTGTCCCACTTTTAAAATCTAATATTTTTGGGATGAGAATACATGCAGGTTTTATAAATGATTTACAAAGTAGACACAAGTACGTGAAACTACATTCTATGGTTGAATTATCGAAATCGAATATGCCCCTTTTTATTAAGTCTGGTAATCTAAGAATTAGGGAACAGACACCCTAATTGACGCGAATCCTAAAGATAGATCTATTGGGCCTAACAAACCCCATCCAAAGTACCGGATGCTTTAGTACTTCGAAATTTATATCATATCCGAAGGGTGTCCCGGAATGATGGGGATATTCTTATATATGCATCTTGTTAATGTCGGTTACCAGGTGTTCACCATATGAATGATTTTTATCTCTATGTATGGGATGTGTATTGAAATATGAAATCTTGTGGTCTATTATTATGATTTGATATATATAGGTTAAACCTATAACTCACCAACATTTTTGTTGACGTTTTAAGCATGTTTATTCTCAGGTGATTATTAAGAGCTTCCGCTGTCGCATACTTAAATAAGGACGAGATTTGGAGTCCATGCTTGTATGATATTGTGTAAAAACTGCATTCAAGAAACTTATTTTGTTGTAACATATTTGTATTGTAAACCATTATGTAATGGTCGTGTGTAAACAGGATATTTTAGATTATCATTATTTGATAATCTACATAAAGCTTTTTAAACCTTTATTGATGAAATAAAGGTTATGGTTTGTTTTAAAATGAATGCAGTCTTTGAAAAACGTCTCATATAGAGATCAAAACCTCGCAACGAAATCAATTAATATGGAACGTTTTTAATCAATAAGAACGGGACATTTCAGTTGGTATCCGAGCGTTGGTCTTAGAGAACCAGAAAATTTGTATTAGTGTGTCTTATAGAGTTTGTTAGGATGCATTAGTGAGTCTGGACTTCGACCGTGTTTTCCTTAAAAATGATTGCTTAACATTTTTGTTGGAAACTATATATTTTTAACATATGAATATTATGTGATATATTAATCTCTTATCGTGTTTGATATTATGTGATAGATGTCTACCTCTAGAACAAGTCCCATTGACTCACCTAATAATAATGAAGAGTCAAATGTAAATTGAAATGATTCGTGGACTGATTCACAAGTTCCCGAAGAGGAACCGGAAGAAGAGTCGGAACCGGAAGAAGAATCGGAACCGGAAGAAGAATCGGAACCGGAAGAAGAAATAGAACCGGTGGGGGAAATAATAAAACGGTTAAGTAAAAGAGAATCCTCAACCAACCGACCAAGGTTAATTATGGTCAATGGTGTTTCCGCCAAGGAAGCAAAATATTGGGAGGATTACCAATTCTCCGATGAATCGGATTCCGACGAGAATTCCGATGATGTTATAGAAATTACCCCAACTGAATTTAAAAAGGCAAAAGAAAATAATAAGGGAAAGGGCATAAAAATAGAGAAATCTAATTCCAACCCCGATGAACTTTATATGTATCGTCAACCCCCGAAGTCCTTAAGTTGTAACAATGACCCGGGAACCTCTAAACCACCAGGTTTTTCTAAACCAATGTGGATAACGACGGTTCGTATTAGGGGAACATCATATATCCCTAGAAACTTGGCAAAACGAACCAAAACCGAACAAGAAGAAACGAGCGAGTCGGAATAAGATAGTTATATTCGTGTGGTGTAATATATGTAATATAGTGTGCTTATGCTTTATGATATATGTAAAAATTGCTTGTATTAATAAGTATTTTTTTTTATGAATCTAACTCTTGTCTATTTTACAGTATAAAAACACAAAATGGATAGACAACCCAATATTTTAAGAGACCTACCCGGAGACATGATTGATGAAATCTTGTCTAGAGTCGGTCAGAATTCCTCGGCACAACTATTTAAGGCGAGATCAGTTTGTAAGACATTCGAAGAACGTTCTAAGAATGCCTTGGTTTATAAAAGGCTTTCGTTCGGAAGATGGGGAATATCACATTGGGAAATCCATAAGTTACGATGTGTTTACTTTGACGCATATATTGCGGGGAACCCAAATGCTATTTTACGCAACGGGTTAAGAAATTATTTTGACTCAGTATATCCGAATATAGGACTTCGTGATTTAGAAAAAGTGGCTAACATGCAACATAAAGAAGCATGTTATGCTTACGGGTTAGTAATGTTCACTTCTCACCAAAGTGAGAACAAGAACATCGGGTTACAACTATTAAACAAAACGTTCCCACAAGTGACGGAGTCGGTAATTGGGGTAAGAAATGAGGTTTTTAGGTTATTACGAGACTGTTGGTCATTACGTAACCCTCGTCCCTTTGATGACGTTACAACACGCTGTCTTATCAACGGCCATAACGGTTATGTTCCACAAGACCAAGGATGGGAAGTAGTCCTAGTAAAACCAGAATGCATGACTTGTTTCTGGACGTATGAATTACGTGTCTTTATTGCCTTTGCTGAACGACTTGTGTACTAGCTAGAATTATCTTCACAACTATCTTGTATCAAAGTTATTGTGTGCTATATTTCATGCTTTATGTAAAATAAGCGGTATTGTAAGCTTGTAAAATATTGTATAAAAGTTTGAACGCGAAATATTATTACAATCAGTTTTTCATATAGAATTGTAGTAGTTGAATTGTATATTAGCTACTAAGTATGAACTTAACGGGTAGGTACTACCCGAATTTAAACTTATAAAACGCTAATATGAAGAAAAAGCTTTTATAAATGAGTTCATATTATGCTACGAAATACTATTAACTACTCTTAATATTCTGTATGATTAACTTGTTCCATTTGACTATTTTGAAGGAAATGGCACCGACTACTCGACACACCGTGAATATGAATGAAGAGGAATTCCGTACTTTTCTAGCTTCAAACATAGCCGCAGTACAGGCTGCGCTACATACCAACAATAACCTTGGATCTAGCAGTACAGGAAATCGTGTAGGATGCACCTACAAAGAATTCACTGCCTGCAAACCTTTGGAATTTGATGGAACCGAAGGACCGATCGGATTGAAACGGTGGACCGAGAAGGTCGAATCGGTGTTTGCCATAAGTAAGTGTACTGAAGAGGACAAAGTGAAGTACGCTACGCATACCTTCACAGGTTCTGCGTTAACATGGTGGAATACCTATCTAGAGCAAGTGGGACAAGATGATGCGTACGCACTACCGTGGTCAGCATTCAAGCACTTGATGAACGAGAAGTACCGTCCCAGAATCGAGGTCAATAAGCTCAAGACAGAACTTAGAGGGTTACGAACCCAAGGATTTGATATTACCACGTACGAAAGACGATTCACAGAATTGTGCCTATTGTGTCCGGGAGCATTCGAAGATGAGGAAGAGAAGATCGACGCGTTTGTAAAAGGATTACCGGAAAGAATCCAAGAAGATATAAGTTCACACGAGCCCGCCTCTATACAACAGGCATGTAGAATGGCTCACAAACTAGTGAACCAGATTGAAGAAAGAATTAAAGAACAGACTGCTGAAGAGGCCAATGTGAAGCAAGTCAAAAGAAAGTGGGAGGAAAACGGTGATAAGAATCACCAATACAACAACAACAGCAATTACAACAATAATCGCAACAATTATCCCAACAATCGCAACATCAATCGCAACTACAACAAACGGCCCAACAACAACAACAACAACAACAACAACAACAGCAACTACAACAATCATCCCAATAACAATAATAACCGCAACAACAACAACAATCAGAAGCAGCTATGTCAAAGGTGTGAAAAGTATCACTTGGGGTTCTGCACCAAATTTTGTAACAAGTGTAAAAGAAATGGTCATAGCGCGATGAAGTGTGAGGTCTACGGACCAGGGGTTAATAGAACGAAAGGAACAAATGGTGTCGGAACGAGTAATGGCGGAGCAAGTAGTGTCGGAGCAAGTTATGCCAATGTAGTTTGTTATAAATGTGGAAAACCGGGCCACATTATTAGAAATTGCCCGAACCAGGAGAACACGAATGGACAAGGCCGCGGAAGAGTTTTCAATATTAATGCGGCAGAGGCACAGGAAGACCCGGAGCTTGTTACGGGTACGTTTCTTATTGACAATAAATCTGCTTACGTTTTATTTGATTCGGGTGCGGATAGAAGCTATATGAGTAGAGATTTTTGTGCTAAATTAAGTTGTCCATTGACGCCTTTGGATAGTAATTTTTACTCGAATTAGCAAATGGTAAATTAATTTCAGCAGATAATATATGTCGGAATCGAGAAATTAAACTGGTTAGCGAAACATTTAAGATTGATTTGATACCAGTAGAGTTAGGGAGTTTTGATGTGATAATCGGTATGGACTGGTTGAAAGAAGTGAAAGCAGAGATCGTTTGTTACAAAAATGAAATTCGCATTATACGAGAAAAAGGAAAACCCTTAATGGTGTACGGAGAAAAGGGCAACACGAAGCTACATCTTATTAGTAATTTGAAGGCACAAAAACTAATAAGAAAAGGTTGCTATGCTGTTCTAGCACACGTCGAGAAAGTACAAACTGAAGAAAAGAGCATCAATGATGTTCCCATTGCAAAAGAATTTCCCGATGTATTTCCGAAAGAATTACCGGGATTACCCCCACATCGATCCGTTGAATTTCAAATAGATCTTGTACCAGGAGCTGCACCAATAGCTCGTGCTCCTTACAGACTCGCACCCAGCGAGATGAAAGAACTGCAAAGCCAATTACAAGAACTTTTAGAGCGTGGTTTCATTCGACCAAGCACATCACCGTGGGGAGCTCCTGTTTTGTTTGTCAAGAAGAAAGATGGTACATTCAGGTTATGTATCGACTACCGAGAGTTGAACAAACTTACCATCAAGAACTGCTACCCACTACCGAGAATTGACGACTTATTTGATCAACTACAAGGCTCGTCTGTTTATTCAAAGATTGACTTACGTTCCGGGTATCATCAAATGCGGGTGAAAGAAGATGATATTCCAAAGACTGCTTTCAGAACACGTTACGGTCATTACGAGTTTATGGTCATGCCATTTGGTTTAACTAATGCACCAGCTGTGTTCATGGACCTTATGAACCGAGTGTGTGGACCATACCTTGACAAGTTTGTCATCGTTTTCATTGATGACATACTTATTTACTCAAAGAATGACCAAGAACACGGTGAACATTTGAGAAAGGTGTTAGAAGTATTGAGGAAGGAAGAATTGTACGCTAAGTTTTCAAAGTGTGCATTTTGGTTGGAAGAAGTTCAATTCCTCGGTCACATAGTGAACAAAGAAGGTATTAAGGTAGATCCGGCAAAGATAGAAACTGTTGAAAAGTGGGAAACCCCAAAAACTCCGAAACACATACGCCAGTTTTTAGGACTAGCTGGTTACTACAGAAGGTTCATCCAAGACTTTTCCAGAATAGCAAAACCCTTGACTGCATTAACGCATAAAGGGAAGAAATTTGAATGGAATGATGAACAAGAGAAAGCGTTTCAGTTATTGAAGAAAAAGCTAACTACGGCTCCTATATTGTCATTGCCTGAAGGGAATGATGATTTTGTGATTTATTGTGACGCATCAAAGCAAGGTCTCGGTTGTGTATTAATGCAACGGACGAAGGTGATTGCTTATGCGTCTAGACAATTGAAGATTCACGAGCAAAATTATACGACGCATGATTTGGAATTAGGCGCGGTTGTTTTTGCATTAAAGACTTGGAGGCACTACTTATATGGGGTCAAAAGTATTATATATACCGACCACAAAAGTCTTCAACACATATTTAATCAGAAACAACTGAATATGAGGCAGCGTAGGTGGATTGAATTGTTGAATGATTATGACTTTGAGATTCGTTACCACCCGGGGAAAGCAAATGTGGTAGCCGACGCCTTGAGCAGAAAGGACAGAGAACCCATTCGAGTAAAATCTATGAATATAATGATTCATAATAACCTTACTACTCAAATAAAGGAGGAGCAACAAGGAGTTTTAAAAGAGGGAAATTTAAAGGATGAAATACCCAAAGGATCGGAGAAGCATCTTAATATTCGGGAAGACGGAACCCGGTATAGGGCTGAAAGGATTTGGGTACCAAAATTTGGAGATATGAGAGAAATGGTACTTAGAGAAGCTCATAAAACCAGATACTCAATACATCCTGGAATGGGAAAGATGTACAAGGATCTCAAGAAACATTTTTGGTGGCCGGGTATGAAAGCCGATGTTGCTAAATACGTAGGAGAATGTTTGACGTGTTCTAAGGTCAAAGCTGAGCATCAAAAACCATCAGGTCTACTTCAACAACCTGAAATCCCGGAATGGAAATGGGAAAACATTACCATGGATTTCATCACTAAATTGCCAAGGACTGCAAGTGGTTTTGATACTATTTGGGTAATAGTTGATCGTCTCACCAAATCAGCACACTTCCTGCCAATAAGAGAAGATGACAAGATGGAGAAGTTAGCACGACTGTATTTGAAGGAAGTCGTCTCCCGACATGGAATACCAATCTCTATTATCTCTGATAGGGATGGCAGATTTATTTCAAGATTCTGGCAGACATTACAGCAAGCATTAGGAACTCGTCTAGACATGAGTACTGCCTATCATCCACAAACTGATGGGCAGAGCGAAAGGACGATACAAACGCTTGAAGACATGCTACGAGCATGTGTTATTGATTTCGGAAACAGTTGGGATCGACATCTACCGTTAGCAGAATTTTCCTACAACAACAGCTACCATTCAAGCATTGAGATGGCGCCGTTTGAAGCACTTTATGGTAGAAAGTGCAGGTCTCCGATTTGTTGGAGTGAAGTGGGGGATAGACAGATTACGGGTCCGGAGATTATACAAGAAACTACCGAGAAGATCATCCAAATTCAACAACGGTTGAAAACCGCCCAAAGTCGACAAAAGAGCTACGCTGACATTAAAAGAAAAGATATAGAATTTGAAATTGGAGAGATGGTCATGCTTAAAGTTGCACCTTGGAAAGGCGTTGTTCGATTTGGTAAATGAGGGAAATTAAATCCAAGGTATATTGGACCATTCAAGATTATTGATCGTGTCGGACCAGTAGCTTACCGACTTGAGTTACCTCAACAACTCGCGGCTGTACATAACACTTTCCACGTCTCGAATTTGAAGAAATGTTTTGCTAAAGAAGATCTCACTATTCCGTTAGATGAAATCCAAATCAACGAAAAACTTCAATTCATCGAAGAACCCGTCGAAATAATGGATCGTGAGGTTAAAAGACTTAAGCAAAACAAGATACCAATTGTTAAGGTTCGATGGAATGCTCGTAGAGGACCCGAGTTCACCTGGGAGCGTGAAGATCGGATGAAGAAGAAATACCCGCATCTATTTCCAGAAGATTCGTCAACACCTTCAACAGCTTAAAATTTCGGGACGAAATTTATTTAACGGGTAGGTACTGTAGTGACCCGAACTTTTCCATGTTTATATATATTAATTGAGATTGATATTTACATGATTAAATGTTTCCAACATGTTAAGCAATCAAACTTGTTAAGACTTGATTAATTGAAATATGTTTCATATAGACAATTGACCACCCAAGTTGACCGGTGATTCACGAACGTTAAAACTTGTAAAAACTATATTATGACATATATATGGATATATATATAGTTAACATGATACTATGATAAGTAAACATATCATAAAGTATATTAACAATGAACTACATATGTAAAAACAAGACTACTAACTTAATGATTTTTAAATGAGACATATATGTAACGATTATCGTTGTAAAGACATTTAATGTATATATATATCATATTAAGAGATATTCATACATGATAATAACATGATAATATAATAATTTAAAATCTCATTTGATATTATAAACATTGGGTTAACGACATTTAACAAGATCGTTAACCTAATGGTTTCAAAACAACACTTACATGTAACGACTAACGATGACTTAACGACTCAGTTAAAATGTATATACATGTAGTGTTTTAATATGTATTTATACACTTTTGAAAGACTTCAAAATACTTCTACTTAACAAAAATGCTTACAATTACATCCTCGTTTAGTTTCATCAACAATTCTACTCGTATGCACCCGTATTCGTACTCGTACAATACACAGCTTTTAGATGTATGTACTATTGGTATATACACTCCAATGATCAGCTCTTAGCAGCCCATGTGAGTCACCTAACACATGTGGGAACCATCATTTGGCAACTAGCATGAAATATCTCATAAAATTACAAAAATATGAGTAATCATTCATGACTTATTTACATGAAAACAAAATTACATATCCTTTATATCTAATCCATACACCAACGACCAAAAACACCTACAAACACTTTCATTCTTCAATTTTCTTCATCTAATTGATCTCTCTCAAGTTCTATCTTCAAGTTCTAAGTGTTCTTCATATATTCTACAAGTTCTAGTTACATAAAATCAAGATTACTTTCAAGTTTGCTAGCTCACTTCCAATCTTGTAAGGTGATCATCCAACCTCAAGAAATCTTTGTTTCTTACAGTAGGTTATCATTCTAATACAAGGTAATAATCATATTCAAACTTTGGTTCAATTTCTATAACTATAACAATCTTATTTCAAGTGATGATCTTACTTGAACTTGTTTTCGTGTCATGATTCTGCTTCAAGAACTTCGAGCCATCCAAGGATCTGTTGAAGCTAGATCCATTTTTCTCTTTTCCAGTAGGTTTATCCAAGGAAATTAAGGTAGTAATGATGTTCATAACATCATTCTATTCATACGTATAAAGCTATCTTATTCGAAGGTTTAAACTTGTAATCACTAGAACATAGTTTAGTTAATTCTAAACTTGTTCGCAAACAAAAGTTAATCCTTCTAACTTGACTTTTAAAATCAACTAAACACATGTTCTATATCTATATGATATGCTAACTTAATGATTTAAAACCTGGAAACACGAAAAACACCGTAAAACCGGATTTACGCCGTCGTAGTAACACCGCGGGCTGTTTTGGGTTAGTTAATTAAAAACTATGATAAACTTTGATTTAAAAGTTGTTATTCTGAGAAAATGATTTTAATTATGAACATGAAACTATATCCAAAAATTATGGTTAAACTCAAAGTGAAAGTATGTTTTCTAAAATGGTCATCTAGACGTCGTTCTTTCGACTGAAATGACTACCTTTACAAAAATGTCTTGTAACTTATTTTTCCGACTATAAACCTATACTTTTTCTGTTTAGATTCATAAAATAGAGTTCAGTATGAAACCATAGCAATTTGATTCACTCAAAACGGATTTAAAATGAAGAAGTTATGGGTAAAACAAGATTGGATAATTTTTCTCATTTTAGCTACGTGAAAATTGGTAACAAATCTATTCCAACCATAACTTAATCAACTTGTATTGTATATTATGTAATCTTGAGATACTATAGACACGTATACAATGTTTCGACCTATCATGTCGACACATCTATATATATTTCGGAACAACCATAGACACTCTATATGTGAATGTTGGAGTTAGCTATACAGGGTTGAGGTTGATTCCAAAATATATATAGTTTGAGTTGTGATCAATACTGAGATACGTATACACTGGGTCGTGGATTGATTCAAGATAATATTTATCGATTTATTTATGTACATCTAACTGTGGACAACTAGTTGTAGGTTACTAACGAGGACAGCTGACTTAATAAACTTAAAACATCAAAATATATTAAAAGTGTTGTAAATATATTTTGAACATACTTTGATATATATGTATATATTGTTATAGGTTCGTGAATCAACCAGTGGCCAAGTCTTACTTCCCGACGAAGTAAAAATTTGTGAAAGTGAGTTATAGTCCCACTTTTAAAATCTAATATTTTTGGGATGAGAATACATGCAGGTTTTATAAATGATTTACAAAGAAGACACAAGTACGTGAAACTACATTCTATGGTTGAATTATCGAAATCGAATATGCCCCTTTTTATTAAGTCTGGTAATCTAAGAATTAGGGAACAGACACCCTAATTGACGCGAATCCTAAAGATAGATCTATTGGGCCTAACAAACCCCATCCAAAGTACCGGATGCTTTAGTACTTCGAAATTTATATCATATTCGAAGGTTGTCCCGGAATGATGGGGATATTCTTATATATGCATCTTGTTAATGTCGGTTACCAGGTGTTCACCATATGAATGATTTTTATCTCTATGTATGGGATGTGTATTGAAATATGAAATCTTGTGGTCTATTATTATGATTTGATATATATAGGTTAAACCTATAACTCACCAACATTTTTGTTGACGTTTTAAGCATGTTTATTCTCAGGTGATTATTAAGAGCTTCCGCTGTCGCATACTTAAATAAGGACGAGATTTGGAGTCCATGCTTGTATGATATTGTGTAAAAACTGCATTCAAGAAACTTATTTTATTGTAACATATTTGTATTGTAAACCATTATGTAATGGTCGTGTGTAAACAGGATATTTTAGATTATCATTATTTGATAATCTACATAAAGCTTTTTAAACCTTTATTGATGAAATAAAGGTTATGGTTTGTTTTAAAATGAATGCAGTCTTTGAAAAACGTCTCATATAGAGGTCAAAACCTCGCAACGAAATCAATTAATATGGAACGTTTTTAATCAATAAGAACGGGACATTTCAGCGGAAGCTCTTAATAATCACCTGAGAATAAACATGCTTAAAACGTCAACAAAAATGTTGGTGAGTTATAGGTTTAACCTATATATATCAAATCATAATAATAGACCACAAGATTTCATATTTCAATACACATCCCATACATAGAGATAAAAATCATTCATATGGTGAACACCTGGTAACCGACATTAACAAGATGCATATATAAGAATATCCCCATCATTCCGGGACACCCTTCGGATATGATATAAATTTCGAAGTACTAAAGCATCCGGTACTTTGGATGGGGTTTGTTAGGCCCAATAGATCTATCTTTAGGATTCGCGTCAATTAGGGTGTCTGTTCCCTAATTCTTAGATTACCAGACTTAATAAAAAGGGGCATATTCGATTTCGATAATTCAACCATAGAATGTAGTTTCACGTACTTGTGCCTATTTTGTAAATCATTTATAAAACCTGCATGTATTCTCATCCCAAAAATATTAGATTTTAAAAGTGGGACTATAACTCACTTTCACATATTTTTACTTCGTCGGGAAGTAAGACTTGGCCACTGGTTGATTCACGAACCTATAACAATATATACATATATATCAAAGTATGTTCAAAATATATTTACAACACTTTTAATATATTTTGATGTTTTAAGTTTATTAAGTCAGCTGTCCTCGTTAGTAACCTACAACTAGTTGTCCACAGTTAGATGTACAGAAATAAATCGATAAATATTATCTTGAATCAATCCACGACCCAGTGTATACGTATCTCAGTATTGATCACAACTCAAACTATATATATTTTGGAATCAACCTCAACCCTGTATAGCTAACTCCAACATTCACATATAGAGTGTCTATGGTTGTTCCGAAATATATATAGATGTGTCGACATGATAGGTCGAAACATTGTATACGTGTCTATGGTATCTCAAGATTACATAATATACAATACAAGTTGATTAAGTTATGGTTGGAATAGATTTGTTACCAATTTTCACGTAGTTAAAATGAGAAAAATTATCCAATCTTGTTTTACCCATAACTTCTTCATTTTAAATCCGTTTTGAGTGAATCAAATTGCTATGGTTTCATATTGAACTCTATTTTATGAATCTAAACATAAAAAGTATAGGTTTATAGTCGGAAAAATAAGTTACAAGTCATTTTTGTAAAGGTAGTCATTTCAGTCGAAAGAACGACGTCTAGATGACCATTTTAGAAAACATACTTCCACTTTGAGTTTAACCATAATTTTTGGATATAGATTCATGTTCTCAGAATAACAACTTTTAAATCAAAGTTTATCATAGTTTTTAATTAACTAACCCAAAACAGCCCGCGGTGTTACTACGACGGCGTAAATCCGGTTTTACGGTGTTTTTCGTGTTTCCAGGTTTTAAATCATTAAGTTAGCATATCATATAGATATATAACATGTGTTTAGTTGATTTTAAAAGTCAAGTTAGAAGGATTAACTTTTGTTTGCGAACAAGTTTAGAATTAACTAAACTATGTTCTAGTGATTACGAGTTTAAACCTTCGAATAAGATAGTTTTATATATATGAATCGAATGATGTTATGAACATCATTACTACCTCAAGTTTAGTAGGTAAACCTACTGGAAGTGACAAGAAATGATCTAGCTTCAAAGGATCTTGGATGGCTTGAAAGTTCTTGAGTAAGAAAGATAACCTACTGTATATAACAAAGGTTTCTTGATCTTAGATGATTACTTGGAATGGATTAGAAAGCTTGGAAGTAAATTAGTAAACTTGAAGGGATTTTTGAAGTGTTCTTGAAGTGTTCTTCCTATGATGATTATAGCTTGATTCTTGAAGTGATTTTTGATGAAGATGATGATTAACTACTGGAAAAATACGTTCATAATAGTGTGTGTGTGTGTGTGTGTGTGTTGAGAGAGAATTAGAAAGAGAATTGGAAGTGAAATTGAGTGAATGATGAGTGGTAATTGGTGAGTGGTGAGTGGGGTTAAAAGGAGTTCTAGTTAGTTTACTAGCTCATGGTAGAAGTTAAAATTGATTAGTCATGCATGACATAATCAAGAGTGGAATCCCATGCTAGTTCCTATTGGTATATACCCATAGTAAGTACGTTTTGAAGCTGTGTATAATACGGGTAAGAATACGACTAGAATTCTTGATGAAAGAAAAGAATGGGAAAGTAACTGTAACCATTTTCGTTAAGTATGAGTGTTTTGATATATGTCTTGAAGTCTTCCAAAAGTATTTTAATACATCTAAATACACTACATGTATATACATTTTAACTGAGTCGTTAAGTCATCGTTAGTCGTTACATGTAAGTGTTGTTTTGAAACCTTTAAGTTAACGATCTCAATTAATGTTGTTAACCCATTGTTTATTATATCTAATGAGATGTTAAATTATTATATTATCATGATATTATGATATATTAATATATCTTAATATGATATATATACATTTAAATGTCGTTACAACGATAATCGTTACATATATGTCTCGTTTCAAAATCCTTAAGTTAGTAGTCTTGTTTATATGTATATAACTCATTGTTAATATACTTATGGAGATACTTACTTATCATAATTTCATGTTAACCATATGTATGTCCATATATATATCGTCATGTCGTTTTTACAAGTTTTAACGTTCGTGAATCGCCGGTCAACTTGGGTGGTCAATTGTCTATATGAAACTTATTTCAATTAATCAAGTCTTAACAAGTTTGATTGCTTAACATGTTGGAAACATTTAATCACGTAAATATCAATCTCAATTAATATATATAAACATGGAAAAGTTCGGGTCACTACAACACACGACCATTACATAATGGTTTACAATACAAATATGTTACATCGAAATCAGTTTCTTGAATGCAGTTTTTACACAATATCATACAAACATGGACTCCAAATCTTGTCCTTATTTTAGTATGCAACAGCGGAAGCTCTAAATATTCACCTGAGAATAAACATGCTTTAAACGTCAACAAAAATGTTGGTGAGTTATAGGTTTAACCTATATATATCAAATCGTAACAATAGACCACAAGATTTCATATTTCAATACACATCCCATACATAGAGATAAAAATCATTCATATGGTGAATACCTGGTAACCGACATTAACAAGATGCATATATAAGAATATCCCCATCATTCCGGGACACCCTTCAGATATGATATAAATTTCGAAGTACTAAAGCATCCGGTACTTTGGATGGGGTTTGTTAGGCCCAATAGATCTATCTTTAGGATTCGCATCAATTAGGGTGTCTGTTCCCTAATTCTTAGATTACCAGACTTAATAAAAAGGGGCATATTCGATTTCGATAATTCAACCATAGAATGTAGTTTCACGTACTTGTGTCTATTTTGTAAATCATTTATAAAACCTGCATGTATTCTCATCCCAAAATATTAGATTTTAAAAGTGGGACTATAACTCACTTTCACAGATTTTTACTTCGTCGAGAAGTAAGACTTGGCCACTGTTGATTCACTAACCTATAACAATATATACATATATATTAAAGTATGTTCAAAATATATTTACAACACTTTTAATATATTTTGATGTTTTAAGTTTATTAAGTCAGCTGTCCTCGTTAGTAACCTACTGTGACAACCCGGAAATTTCCAACCAAATTTAAACTTTATCTTTATATTATTCCGACACGATAAGCAAAGTTTGTTAAGTTAAATCTCAAGAATTTTAAATTGTGTTCATACATTCATTATAACCTTAACCAAATTCCGACGATTCACGAACCGTTATATATAAATAAATATGTATATATATGTATATATATATTATAACTTGAGAATATTAATAAAGTATTAAACGTATAATACTTTACATGAACGTATTTGTTTCAATATGTTTATCGATGGAATTAGAAGATAATATCAAATGATTGATTTATCAGATACATTATGATATGATTACGGGTCTATGTTATGAGGTCCACTGTGATTTAAGAAATCTATTCTTTTTGACAACATTCAGAAAATGGTAAAGTGATTTATAAGTAAGAACGTGAAGTGTAAATAACTTAGATGTTGGATATCGACAAGTTAAGTAACTCGACATATTTCATTAAGATGATTTCATACGTTTATTTAACCTTTGAACTTTATCCCATGCTTCACCAACAAACTGTAATTTAAAAACTTGAAACCTATTATGAATATATATGATTCTACTTTTCTAAAACATTTTATGATATAACGATTTCCATTATTTTAACCTTTAAACAAAATGATTCTTAAAAATATATTTGGTTTTGGAAAACAAAATTATTATATTTATTTGATTTAGTTTCAAACGTACAAAAACGTTTTCAGTTTAAAAAGAACTTTATTATTAAAACGTATATAACTTTTATAAATATCTAGAACCACTTTTGACAACTCATTACTTAACCAGTATGATAAAGATAACGATATTTATATTTTATTTTATTAAATATATATAACGATTTAAATTAATATTATATATATTTATACGCGTATTATACGTACATAGTTTTATACTTTTACTATACTTAAACTTTACCTTTACTTTATTTTTACTTTACTTTAACTTTAATAATTCACTTTAATAATTCATACTTTAATAATTCACTTTAATAATTCATACTTTAATAATTCACTTTAATAATTCATACTTTAATAATTCACTTTAATAATTCAAAAATCTATAATAAATAGAATTCAATAGGTTTCATTATTTCATAGAAACTTGAAAATATTTTTCTCTAAACTCTCTCAATCGATTTACATATATATATTTACTCCGTATTATTTCAAGATATTATTAGTATACATAAAATATTACGTCAGAGTGCTGTCCGAGTGATTTTGAAATTGTTTTTCGAGTGGGATTGGATTAAGGAAATTATGGGTTATAGCTATGGAGGTGATTGAGTATGGTTC
Source organism: Rutidosis leptorrhynchoides (assembly GCF_046630445.1). Lineage (NCBI taxonomy): Eukaryota > Viridiplantae > Streptophyta > Magnoliopsida > Asterales > Asteraceae > Rutidosis > Rutidosis leptorrhynchoides. The sequence continues at coordinate 212,270,738 of NC_092340.1, forward strand.
ATGGGTATGCTCGTGAGGTCAATATAGTGTTTATCATCTCCGTTGCGTCTACGTACCTTTCCTGCAATATTGAATCTCAATATTGATACGTGAGTACTCATAATTTAACTTTTACATACTAATAGTGTATCCTTGACTAGTGCTCGAGTATATAGGATTATGCATATTTGTACTTTTGATATTGCCTTTAGTTAGGTTATGTTGAATCCTGAATTAGTTATATATGCGACTGAGATAAGGTATAAGATATGCATGTCGTTGGAAAGCTAATGAAAATTAAGAACTTTTCATTTAGATATCGAATGATTTCGAAGAACGGATTTGAAGTTATAGTCCATCGAATTTTTGTATTATTATTAAAAATGATTATTATTATCGTCGTTATTATCGTCGTTCTAGTTTTATCTTATTATTATTATTATTATCTTTATCAATGAAAGGATTTATCATTAAAAAAATTGTTATTTTTTATTATTATTACTATCGTTATTATCGTTAAAGTTATAATTAGTATTATTATTATTATCCAATTATTATTATTATTATTATTATTATTATTATTATTATTCTTATTATTATTATTATTATTATTATTATTATTATTATTATTATTATTATTATTATTATTGGTATTATTATTATTATTATCATTATTAATATATATATCTTTATTTAAAAATGGTTATTGTTATTGTTAATATTATTATTACTATATTATCATTAAGATAATTATTAGTATTATCGCTAATAATGTTATAGTAACTATCATTATTAATATTAGTGTAATTAAAACAAATATTTGTAATACCTAATTATTTTGATTACTATTATTATCATTATTACGAACACGATATAAAAGACGATTAAAAGCAATTAAACGAAACAATTAGGAAATAATGGGTAAGAGTATCATGATGAAATTAAAATATTATAAGATATTGATTTAGATAAAATTATCGTTCTTATTATTTTTATCATTACTATTATTATTAAAATTATTGTTAGTATTAAAACTATCATTTTAACAAAAATTATCATTTTAATAGAAATGTCATTGTTACTATAAAATATCATTATTATTATTATTTTAAATAGAATTATTATTTTAAAGATAATATTAAAAATTATCGTAAATATTAAAGTTATCATAATTAGAATTATCGTTTATCATAATGTCATCTTAGTAATTATAAATATTGATATTTTTATAATAATAATTATTATTACAAAATAATACAACTTTTACTTACTATCATTATAGATATTATTTTATCAAATAAATATTTGATACAAACATATTTTACTACGTGTAATAACTTACTTTAATAATACCTATCATATTATCTTTATAATATTAAATGAACCCTATAAATTTTATTACTTAATATATATAAAAGTATATTTTATTATATAAATATAATATAAAATTTTATTTATTAATAAATAAATTATATTATTTACTCTAATAAATCTTTTAAAAATATTTAAAAATATAGAACGACGATATTTAAACTATATATTAATCATGTATAGATTTTTGGAAATTATTTTGAGTCAAATTTACTTTTGTTGACTTTTGCATATTAGTCTCGAGCATTAGGATTGTGGTACACTATGACTTGATCTAATTTGTTAGATAAATATTGACCAACACATAAATATATATAATTAATTTAGGTTCGTGAATCCGAGGCCAACCTTGCACTTGTTCAATGACGTTATATGTATTTTTACTACGAAATACAGTATGGTGAGTTTCATTTGCCTTTTTACCCTTTATATTTTTGGGACTGAGAATACATGCGCTTTTATAAATGTTTGACGAAATAGACACAAGTAATTGAAATTACATTCTATGGTTAAATTATCGAAATCGAATATGCCCCTTTTTATTAAAGTCTGGTAATCTAAAATTAGGGAACATACACCCTAATTGACACGAATCCTAAAGATAGATCTATTGGGCCTAACAAACCCCATCCAAAGTACCGGATGCTTTAGTACTTCGAAATTATATCATGTCCGAAGGAGGATCCCGGAATGATAGGGGATATTCTTATATGTATCTAGTTAATGTCGGTTACCAGGTGTTCACCATATGAATGATTATTTTTTGTCTCTATGCATGGGACGTATATTTATGAGAACTGGAAATGAAATTCTTGTGGTCTATTAAAATGATGGAAATAAATGATTATGATAAACTAATGAACTCACCAACCTTTTGGTTGACACTTTAAAGCATGTTTATTCTCAGGTGTTAAAGAAATCTTCCGCTGTGCATTTGCTAATTTTAAAGATATTACTTGGAGTCTTTCATAGCATATTTCGAAGAACGTTGCATTCGAGTCATTGAGTTCATCAAAGATTATTATTAAATCAATTTATAGTTGGATAGTGAATATTATGAAATGGTATGCATGCCTGTCAATTTTTGATGTAAAGAAAGATTGTCTTTTAAAAACGAATGCAATGTTTGTAAAATGTATCATATAGAGGTCAAATACCTCGCAATGTAATCAACTATTGTGAATCGTTTATAATGTATATGAACGGGTTCTTTCAGTTGGTATCAGAGCGGTGGTCTTAGCGAACCAGGTCAGCATTAGTGTGTCTAACTGATAAGTCGTTAGGATGCATTAGTGAGTCTGGACTTCGACCGTGTCTGCATGTCAAAAGTTTTGCTTATCATTTCTAGTCGAAAATCATCTACTTATCATCCATAGGAAATTACCTGCTTATCATTATTAGTCTAGACACATCTTGCTACATTAATTGCATGAGTAGCGTATAGACAAAATTCATATCTTAGCGTATCTGCTAAATCATATCTTATCGTATCTGTTACTTTAAACTTTGCCTGACATATCCCGCAAATTCCTCCGTAATCTATGAAATCTTTTGATATCTATATATAGATATCCTATGTAAATAGAATACCACCCGATAGCCGAAAAATCATTTTATATCGAAAATCCTTTATCCAATCGTACGAAATGGAATTTGTCATCAGTTCAAGTCACTCGGATTCTGAAATGGAATCTCACTCAAGCTCCGAAAGCAGTGTGACCGGAATGGATCAACCAATCAGTCATCACCTATTCTGGATGAATTGGGGATGGGTTCGTAGCCTCTTCAATCATTGGAAACAAGAAGAAGGCGATCCTTTCCATCCACCACATTGCCCTCTTGGCGAAGAACCTGAAGCACTTACCGGCGAACCTGTTCGAGACACCATTTTCTCTCTCATTTCCAGGGTTTCTCGTCACGATTATATACTACATCAAATTCTAGATTTTATTTATCCGCTCGTTCCGACCGACAATCATCCTGGAATAATAGAAGAAGTCAACGAACTTCGCGCTCGGGTAGTGGCTTTGGAGAATATGGTGCAGAGATTACAAACACCAGCAGCAGCACCAGTAGCATAATCAGTACCACCATCATCAACGCCAACAGTACCATTACCACCTCCAACCACAACCACGTTGTAAACCTCAACTTCACAATTTGTCCCACTAGTATCAACGTCATACGCACCATAGATACCAAGGAGTACCAACAACAATAACTGACGAAGTATTAATTCATAACTTCATTGGAGAAACATTCCGCGGCGATTATATAATCTCTAAAGTCTTAGAGATTATCTAATCTAGCCCTAACCATAAATCAGTTAAGCGAACCAAAATGATAGAAGGAAGAGTAGAAACCCTGAAAAAAAATGGTGTGTGATTAACAAGTTAAATTTGTTTTACCAACAGCATCAACAGTACCGTCAACGTCACCAGCATCGTCAGTACAGTCACATCAGAATCAACAACACCTATAATATCACAAACTCCGTCAGTTCAAGAATCACTGTGGACATCATTACGAATCAATAACGTTTATATTGTATCAACAAGCTATGAAGAATTAACTCATTCCCTCTGAAGAAATTATATATATTTTATATATATATTTTGAAATAAAAAATAAATCTTTCCGTGCTAAGCTATTGTGTGTGAATCTTAACTACTCGATTAATTCATATTACAAATATGCAATAATGTACGTCCCTCGCCCGTGACTTAACCATCGTTAACTACAATCTCTGTCTCAATTCAACAAATTCCAATTCCTAATAAATCAAGTATATATTTGATTTTACACTTCATCATTGATGTAACCGAAAGTTTTCAGATAACATCATTTGTACTTTGCGAAGTTCACAAGAATTTAACGAAAACCAACATCACATCTCAACAAATAACGAAGTATTGATTCATAATTTCAATATTATTGAAGAAATACTTATGAAACCTCTACAGCCTTCAAGGAATTATTCAATTCTAGTTCGAACCGTAAATCGAATGAGTTTAATTTAGTATTAACTCATTAAAATCTATGTTACATCTGAGGAGAATATATACATATATATTTTCATAAAGACTGTAATAAAATTCTTATGTACAAAATATTAATTGTGAAAATTTTTTAACGGGTAGGTAATACCCGAGAGATATATATAAATTCACAATTAATATGTTACATTCTTCGAATCAGATTAAGCAAATTATCAATTATACTTCCTACTTTCACAATAATATACATTCTTTCATAGAAATCAAAACAATCATACTCATTCAAACCCAATTACATATTCTGATTTTAAAATCTCAGAATTCAATTCGAGATATAACCGGTACCATCACTTTTAGATTCCTACATCTTTCAAAGCTATACTTTGACTTCAAAAGTGTGTTAGAACATCAAATGTATACAAACAATTACAATCTGTGTTCAAACCCTTCGAAAATCTCTGAAGACACTTCAAATAATGAGCAATCGAGATGATGTGAAATGTCCCGTTCTTATTGATTAAAAATGTTCCATATTAATTGATTTCGTTGCGAGGTTTTGACCTCTATATGAGACGTTTTTCAAAGACTGCATTCATTTTTAAACAAACCATAACCTTTATTTCATCAATAAAGGTTTAAAAAGCTTTACGTAGATTATCAAATAATGATAATCTAAAATATCCTGTTTACACACGACCATTACATAATGGTTTACAATACAAATATGTTACATCGAAATTAGTTTCTTGAATGCAGTTTTTACACAATATCATACAAGCATGGACTCCAAATCTCGTCCTTATTTAAGTATGCGACAACGGAAGCTCTTAATAATCACCTGAGAATAAACATGCTTAAAACGTCAACAAAAATGTTGGTGAGTTATAGGTTTAACCTATATATATCAAATCATAATAATAGACCACAAGATTTCATATTTCAATACACATCCCATACATAGAGATAAAAATCATTCATATGGTGAACACCTGGTAACCGACATTAACAAGATGCATATATAAGAATATCCCCATCATTCCGGGACACCCTTCGGATATGATATAAATTTCGAAGTACTAAAGCATCCGGTACTTTGGATGGGGTTTGTTAGGCCCAATAGATCTATCTTTAGGATTCGCGTCAATTAGGGTGTCTGTTCCCTAATTCTTAGATTACCAGACTTAATAAAAAGGGGCATATTCGATTTCGATAATTCAACCATAGAATGTGGTTTCACGTACTTGTGCCTATTTTGTAAATCATTTATAAAACCTGCATGTATTCTCATCCCAAAAATATTAGATTTTAAAAGTGGGACTATAACTCACTTTCACAGATTTTTACTTCGTCGGGAAGTAAGACTTGGCCACTGGTTGATTCACGAACCTATAACAATATATACATATATATCAAAGTATGTTCAAAATATATTTACAACACTTTTAATATGTTTTGATGTTTTAAGTTTATTAAGTCAGCTGTACTCGTTAGTAACCTACAACTAGTTGTCCACAGTTAGATGTACAGAAATAAATCGATAAATATTATCTTGAATCAATCCACGACCCAGTGTATACGTATCTCAGTATTGATCACAACTCAAACTATATATATTTTGGAATCAACCTCAACCCTGTATAGCTAACTCCAACATTCACATATAGAGTGTCTATGGTTGTTCCGAAATATATATATATGTGTCGACATGATAGGTCGAAACATTGTATACGTGTCTATGGTATCTTACGATTACATAATATACAATACAAGTTGATTAAGTTATGGTTGGAATAGATTTGTTACCAATTTTCACGTAGCTAAAATGAGAAAAATTATCCAATCTTGTTTTACCCATAACTTCTTCATTTTAAATCCGTTTTGAGTGAATCAAATTGCTATGAATTCATATTGAACTCTATTTAATGAATCTAAACAGAAAAAGTATAGGTTTGTAGTCGGAAAAATAAGTTACAAGTTGTTTTTGTAAAGGTAGTCATTTCAGTCGAAAGAACGACGTCTAGATGACCATTTTAGAAAACATACTTCCACTTTGAGTTTAACCATAATTTTTGGATATAGTTTCATGTTCATAATAAAAATCATTTTCTCAGAATAACAACTTTTAAATCAAAGTTTATCATAGTTTTTAATTAACTAACCCAAAACAGCCCGCGGTGTTACTACGACGGCGTAAATCCGGTTTTACAGTGTTTTTCGTGTTTCCAGGTTTTAAATCATTAAGTTAGCATATCATATAGATATAGAACATGTGTGTAGTTGATTTTAAAAGTCAAGTTAGAAGGATTAACTTTTGTTTGCGAACAAGTTTAGAATTAACTAAACTATGTTCTAGTGATTACAAGTTTAAACCTTCGAATAAGATAGCTTTATATGTATGAATCGAATGATGTTATGAACATAATTACTACCTTAAGTTCCATGGATAAACCTACTGGAAAAGAGAAAAATGGATCTAGCTTCAACGGATCCTTGGATGGCTCGAAGTTCTTGAAGCAGAATCATGACACGAAAACAAGTTCAAGTAAGATCATCACTTGAAATAAGATTGTTATAGTTATAGAAATTGAACCAAAGTTTGAATATGATTATTACCTTGTATTAGAATGATAACCTACTGTAAGAAACAAAGATTTCTTGAGGTTGGATGATCACCTTACAAGATTGGAAGTGAGCTAGCAAACTTGAAAGTATTCTTGATTTTATGTAACTAGAACTTGTAGAATTTATGAAGAACACTTAGAACTTGAAGATAGAACTTGAGAGAGATCAATTAGATGAAGAAAATTGAAGAATGAAAGTGTTTGTAGGTGTTTTTGGTCGTTGGTGTATGGATTAGATATAAAGGATATGTAATTTTGTTTTCATGTAAATAAGTCATGAATGATTACTCATATTTTTGTAATTTTATGAGATATTTCATGCTAGTTGCCAAATGATGGTTCCCACATGTGTTAGGTGACTCACATGGGCTGCTAAGAGCTGATCATTGGAGTGTATATACCAATAGTACATACATCTAAAAGCTGTGTATTGTACGAGTACGAATACGGGTGCATACGAGTAGAATTGTTGATGAAACTGAACGAGGATGTAATTGTAAGCATTTTTGTTAAGTAGAAGTATTTTGATAAGTGTATTGAAGTCTTTCAAAAGTGTATAAATACATATTAAAACACTACATGTATATACATTTTAACTGAGTCGTTAAGTCATCGTTAGTCGTTACATGTAAGTGTTGTTTTGAAACCTTTAGGTTAACGATCTTGTTAAATGTTGTTAACCCAATGTTTATAATATCAAATGAGATTTTAAATTATTATATTATCATGATATTATCATGTATGAATATCTCTTAATATGATATATATATATATATACATTAAATGTCTTTACAACGATAATCGTTACATATATGTCTCGTTTAAAAATCATTAAGTTAGTAGTCTTGTTTTTACATATGTAGTTCATTGTTAATATACTTTATGATATGTTTTCTTATCATAGTATCATGTTAACTATATATATATCCATATATATGTCATCATATAGTTTTTACAAGTTTTAACGTTCGTGAATCACCGATCAACTTGGGTGGTCAATTGTCTATATGAAACATATTTCAATTAATCAAGTCTTAACAAGTTTGATTGCTTAACATGTTGGAAACATTTAATCATGTAAATATCAATCTCAATTAATATATATAAACATGGAAAAGTTCGGGTCACTACAGTACCTACCCGTTAAATAAATTTCGTCCCGAAATTTTAAGCTGTTGAAGGTGTTGACGAATCTTTTGGAAATAGATGCGGGTATTTCTTCTTCATCCGATCTTCACGCTCCCAGGTGAACTCGGGTCCTCTACGAGCATTCCATCGAACCTTAACAATTGGTATCTTGTTTTGCTTAAGTCTTTTAACCTCACGATCCATTATTTCGACGGGTTCTTCGATGAATTGGAGTTTTTCGTTGATTTGGATTTCATCTAACGGAATAGTGAGATCTTCTTTAGCAAAACATTTCTTCAAATTCGAGACGTGAAAAGTGTTATGTACAGCCGCGAGTTGTTGAGGTAACTCAAGTCGGTAAGCTACTGGTCCGACACGATCAATAATCTTGAATGGTCCAATATACCTTGGATTTAATTTCTCTCGTTTACCAAATCGAACAACGCCTTTCCAAGGTGCAACTTTAAGCATGACCATCTCTCCAATTTCAAATTCTATATCTTTTCTTTTAATGTCAGCGTAGCTCTTTTGTCGACTTTGGGCGGTTTTCAATCGTTGTTGAATTTGGATGATCTTCTCGGTAGTTTCTTGTATAATCTCCGGACCCGTAATCTGTCTATCCCCCACTTCACTCCAACAAATCGGAGACCTGCACTTTCTACCATAAAGTGCTTCAAACGGCGCCATCTCAATGCTTGAATGGTAGCTGTTGTTGTAGGAAAATTCTGCTAACGGTAGATGTCGATCCCAACTGTTTCCGAAATCAATAACACATGCTCGTAGCATGTCTTCAAGCGTTTGTATCGTCCTTTCGCTCTGCCCATCAGTTTGTGGATGATAGGCAGTACTCATGTCTAGACGAGTTCCTAATGCTTGCTGTAATGTCTGCCAGAATCTTGAAATAAATCTGCCATCCCTATCAGAGATAATAGAGATTGGTATTCCATGTCTGGAGACAACTTCCTTCAAATACAGTCGTGCTAACTTCTCCATCTTGTCATCTTCTCTTATTGGCAGGAAGTGTGCTGATTTGGTGAGACGATCAACGATTACCCAAATAGTATCAAAACCACTTGCAGTCCTTGGCAATTTAGTGATGAAATCCATGGTAATGTTTTCCCATTTCCATTCTGGGATTTCGGGTTGTTGAAGTAGACCTGATGGTTTCTGATGCTCAGCTTTGACCTTAGAACACGTCAAACATTCTCCTACGTATTTAGCAACATCGGCTTTCATACCCGGCCACCAAAAATGTTTCTTGAGATCCTTGTACATCTTCCCCGTTCCAGGATGTATTGAGTATCTGGTTTTATGAGCTTCTCTAAGTACCATTTCTCTCATATCTCCAAATTTTGGTACCCAAATCCTTTCAGCCCTATACCGGGTTCCGTCTTCCCGAATATTAAGATGCTTCTCCGATCCTTTGGGTATTTCATCCTTTAAATTTCCCTCTTTTAAAACTCCTTGTTGTGCCTCCTTTATTTGAGTAGTAAGGTTATTATGAATCATTATATTCATAGATTTTACTCGAATGGGTTCTCTGTCCTTCCTGCTCAAGGCATCGGCTACCAGATTTGCCTTCCCCGGGTGGTAACGAATCTCAAAGTCGTAATCATTCAATAATTCAATCCACCTACGCTGCCTCATATTCAGTTGTTTCTGATTAAATATGTGTTGAAGACTTTTGTGGTCGGTATATATAATACTTTTGATCCCATATAAGTAGTGCCTCCAAGTCTTTAATGCAAAAACAACCGCGCCTAATTCCTTGTTCGTGAATCTTCAATTGTCTAGACGCATAAGCAATCACCTTCGTTCGTTGCATTAATACACAACCGAGACCTTGCTTTGATGCGTCACAATAAATCAAAAAAATCATCATTCCCTTCAGGCAATGACAATATAGGTGCCGTAGTTAGCTTTTTCTTCAATAACTGAAACGATTTCTCTTGTTCATCATTCCATTCAAATTTCTTCCCTTTATGTGTTAATGCAGTCAAGGGTTTTGCTATTCTGGAAAAGTCTTGGATGAACCTTCTGTAGTAACCAGCTAGTCCTAAAAACTGGCGTATGTGTTTCGGAGTTTTCGGGGTTTCCCACTTTTCAACAGTTTCTATCTTTGCCGGATCCACCTTAATACCTTCTTTTTTCACTATGTGACCGAGGAATTGAACTTCTTCCAACCAAAATGCACACTTTGAAAACTTAGCGTACAATTCTTCCTTCCTCAATACTTCTAACACCTTTCTCAAATGTTCACCGTGTTCTTGGTCATTCTTTGAGTAAATAAGTATGTCATCAATGAAAACAATGACAAACTTGTCAAGGTATGGTCCACACACTCGGTTCATAAGGTCCATGAACACAGCTGGTGCATTAGTTAAACCAAAAGGCATGACCATAAACTCATAATGACCGTAACGTGTTCTGAAAGCAGTCTTTGGAATATCATCTTCTTTCACCCGCATTTGATGATACCCGGAACGTAAGTCAATCTTTGAATAAACAGACGAGCCTTGTAGTTGATCAAATAAGTCGTCGATTCTCGATAGTGGGTAGCGGTTCTTGATGGTAAGTTTGTTCAACTCTCGGTAGTCGATACACAACCTGAATGTACCATCTTTCTTCTTGACAAACAAAACAGGAGCTCCCCACGGTGATGTGCTTGGTCGAATGAAACCACGCTCTAAAAGTTCTTGTAATTGGCTTTACAGTTCTTTCATCTCGCTGGGTGCGAGTCTGTAAGGAGCACGAGCTATTGGTGCAGCTCCTGGTACAAGATCTATTTGAAATTCAACGGATCGATGTGGGGGTAATCCCGGTAATTCTTTCGAAAATACATCGGGAAATTCTTTTGCAATGGGAACATCATTGATGCTCTTTTCTTCAGTTTGTACTTTCTCGACGTGTGCTAGAACAGCATAGCAACCTTTTCTTATTAGTTTTTGTGCCTTCAAATTACTAATAAGATGTAGCTTCGTGTTGTCCTTTTCTCCGTACACCATTAAGGGTTTTCCTTTTTCTCGTATAATGCGAATTGCATTTTTGTAACAAACGATCTCTGCTTTCACTTCTTTCAACCAGTCCGTACCGATTATCACATCAAAACCCCCTAACTCTACTGGTATCAAATCAATCTTAAATGTTTCGCTAACCAGTTTAATTTCTCGATTCCGACATATATTATCTGCTGAAATTAATTTACCATTTGCTAATTCGAGTAAAAATTTACTATCCAAAGGCGTCAATGGACAACTTAATTTAGCACAAAAATCTCTACTCATATAGCTTCTATCCGCACCCGAATCAAATAAAACGTAAGCAGATTTATTGTCAATAAGAAACGTACCCGTAACAAGCTCCGGGTCTTCCTGTGCCTCTGCCGCATTAATATTGAAAACTCTTCCGCGGCCTTGTCCATTCGTGTTCTCCTGGTTCGGGCAATTTCTAATGATGTGGCCCGGTTTTCCACATTTATAACAAACTACATTGGCATAACTTGCTCCGACACTACTTGCTCCGCCATTACTCGTTCCGACACCATTTGTTCCTTTCGTTCTATTAACCCCTGGTCCGTAGACCTCACACTTCGCTGCGCTATGACCATTTCTTTTACACTTGTTGCAAAATTTGGTGCAGAACCCCGAGTGATACTTTTCACACCTTTGGCATAGCTGCTTCTGATTGTTGTTGTTGTTGCGGTTATTATTGTTGTTGGGATGATTGTTGTAGTTGCTGTTGTTGTTGTTGTTGTTGTTGTTGTTGTTGTTGTTGTTGTTGTTGGGCCGTTTGTTGTAGTTGCGATTGATGTTGCGATTGCTGGGATAATTGTTGCGATTATTGTTGTAATTGTTGTTGTTGTTGTATTGGTGATTCTTATCACCGTTTTCCTCCCACTTTCTTTTGACTTGCTTCACATTGGTCTCTTCAGCAGTCTGTTCTTTAATTCTTTCTTCAATCTGGTTCACTAGTTTGTGAGCCATTCTACATGCCTGTTGTATGGAGGCGGGCTCGTGTGAACTTATATCTTCTTGGATTCTTTCCGGTAATCCTTTCACAAACGCGTCGATCTTCTCTTCCTCATCTTCGAACGCTCCCGCATACAATAGGCACAATTCTGTGAATCGTCTTTCGTACGTGGTAATATCAAATCCTTGGGTTCGTAACCCTCTAAGTTCTGTCTTGAGCTTATTGACCTCGGTTCTGGGACGGTATTTCTCGTTCATCAAGTGCTTGAATGCTGACCACGGTAGTACGTACGCATCGTCTTGTCCCACTTGCTCTAGATAGGTATTCCACCATGTTAACGCAGAACCTGTGAAGGTATGCGTAGCGTACTTCACTTTGTCCTCTTCAGTACACTTACTTATGGCAAACACCGATTCGACCTTCTCGGTCCACCGTTTCAATCCGATCGGTCCTTCGGTTCCATGAAATTCCAAAGGTTTGCAGGCAGTGAATTCTTTGTAGGTGCATCCTACACGATTTCCTGTACTGCTAGATCCAAGGTTATTGTTGGTATGTAGCGCAGCCTGTACTGCGGCTATGTTTGAAGCTAGAAAAGTACGGAATTCCTCTTCATTCATATTCACGGTGTGTCGAGTAGTCGGTGCCATTTCCTTCAAAATAGTCAAATGGAACAAGTTAATCATACAGAATATTAAGAGTAGTTAATAGTATTTCGTAGCATAATATGAACTCATTTATAAAAGCTTTTTCTTCATATTAGTGTTTTATAAGTTTAAATTCGGGTAGTACCTACCCGTTAAGTTCATACTTAGTAGCTAATATACAATTCAACTACTACAATTCTATATGAAAAACTGATTATAATAATATTTCGCGTTCAAACTTTTACACAATATTTTACAAACTTTCAATACCGCTTATTTTACATATAGCATGAAATATAGCACACAATAAATTTGATACAAGATGGTTGTGAAGATAATTCTAGCTAGTACACAAGTCGTTCAGCAAAGGCAATAAAGACATGTAATTCATACGTCCAGAAACAAGACATGCATTCTGGTTTTACTAGGATTACTTCCCATCCTTGGTCTTGTGGAACATAACCGTTATGGCCGTTGATAAGACATCGTGTTGTAACGTCGTCAAAGGGACGAGGGTTACGTAATGTCCAACAGTCCCGTAACAATCTAAAAACCTCATTTCTTACCCCAATTACCGACTCCGTCACTTGTGGGAACGTTTTGTTTAATAGTTGTAGCCCGATGTTCTTGTTCTCACTTTGGTGAGAAGCGAACATTACTAATCCATAAGCATAACATGCTTCTTTATGTGGCATGTTAGCCGCTTTTTCTAAATCACGAAGTCCAATATTCGGATATATTGAGTCAAAATAATTTCTTAACCCATTGCGTAAAATAGCATTTGGGTTCCCCGCAATATATGCGTCAAAGTAAACACATCGTAACTTATGGATTTCCCAATGTGATATCCCCCATCTTTCGAACGAAAGCCTTTTATAAACCAAGGCATTCTTGGAACGTTCTTTGAATGTCTTACAAACTGATCTCGCCTTAAATAGTTGTGCTGAAGAATTCTGACCGACTCTAGACAAGATTTCATCAATCATGTCTCCGGGTAGGTCTCTTAAAATATTGGGTTGTCTATCCATTTTGTGTTTTTATACTGTAAAATAGACAAGAGTTAGATTCATAAAAAAAATACTTATTAATACAAGCAATTTTTACATATATCATAAAGCATAAGCACACTATATTACATATATTACACCACACGAATACAACTATCTTATTCCGACTCGCTTGTTTCTTCTTCTTCGGTTTTGGTTCGTTTTGCCAAGTTTCTAGGGATATATGATGTTCCCCTAATACGAGCCGTAATTTTCCACATTGGTTTAGAAAAACCTGGTGGTTTAGAGGTTCCCGGGTCATTGTTACAACTTAAGGACTTCGGGGGTTGACGATACATATAAAGTTCATCGGGGTTGGAATTAGATTTCTCTATTTTTATGCCCTTTCCCTTATTATTTTCTTTTGCCTTTTTAAATTCAGTTGGGGTAATTTCTATAACATCATCGGAATTCTCGTCGGAATCCGATTCATTGGAGAATTGGTAATCCTCCCAATATTTTGCTTCCTTGGCGGAAACACCATTGACCATAATTAACCTTGGTCGGTTGGTTGAGGATTTTCTTTTACTTAACCGTTTTATTATTTCCCCCACCGGTTCTATTTCTTCATCCGGTTCCGATTCTTCTTCCGGTTCCGATTCTTCTTCCGGTTCCGACTCTTCTTCCGGTTCCTCTTCGGGAACTTGTGAATCAGTCCACGAATCATTCCAATTTACATTTGACTCTTCATTATTATTAGGTGAGTCAATGGGACTTGTTCTAGAGGTAGACATCTATCACATAATATCAAACGCGTTAAGAGATTAATATATCACATAATATTCACATGTTAAAAATATATAGTTTCCAACAAAATTTATTAAGCAATCATTATTCAAGTAAACACGGTCGAAGTCCAGACTCACTAATGCATCCTAACAAACTCGATAAGACACACTAATGCAAAATTCTGGTTCTCTAAGACCAACGCTCTGATACCAACTGAAATGTCCCGTTCTTATTGATTAAAAACGTTCCATATTAATTGATTTCGTTGCGAGGTTTTGACCTCTATATGAGACGTTTTTCAAAGACTGCATTCATTTTAAAACAAACCATAACCTTTATTTCATCAATAAAGGTTTAAAAAGCTTTACGTAGATTATCAAATAATGATAATCTAAAATATCCTGTTTACACACGACCATTACATAATGGTTTACAATACAAATATGTTACAACAAAATAAGTTTCTTGAATGCAGTTTTTACACAATATCATACAAGCATGGACTCCAAATCTCGTCCTTATTTAACTATGCGACAGCGGAAGCTCTTAATAATCACCTGAGAATAAACATGCTTAAAACGTCAACAAAAATGTTGGTGAGTTATAGGTTTAACCTATATATATCAAATCATAATAATAGACCACAAGATTTCATATTTCAATACACATCCCATACATAGAGATAAAAATCATTCATATGGTGAACACCTGGTAACCGACATTAACAAGATGCATATATAAGAATATCCCCATCATTCCGGGACACCCTTCGGATATGATATAAATTTCGAAGTACTAAAGCATCTGGTACTTTGGATGGGGTTTGTTAGGCCCAATAGATCTATCTTTAGGATTCGCGTCAATTAGGGTGTCTGTTCCCTAATTCTTAGATTACCAGACTTAATAAAAAGGGGCATATTCGATTTCGATAATTCAACCATAGAATGTAGTTTCACGTACTTGTGCCTATTTTGTAAATCATTTATAAAACCTGCATGTATTCTCATCCCAAAAATATTAGATTTTAAAAGTGAGACTATAACTCACTTTCACAGATTTTTACTTCGTCGGGAAGTAAGACTTGGCCACTGGTTGATTCACGAACCTATAACAATATATACATATATATCAAAGTATGTTCAAAATATATTTACAACACTTTTAATATATTTTGATGTTTTAAGTTTATTAAGTCAGCTGTCCTCGTTAGTAACCTACAACTAGTTGTCCACAGTTAGATGTACAGAAATAAATCGATAAATATTATCTTGAATCAATCCACGACCCAGTGTATACGTATCTCAGTATTGATCACAACTCAAACTATATATATTTTGAAATCAACCTCAACCCTGTATAGCTAACTCCAACATTCACATATAGAGTGTCTATGGTTGTTCCGAAATATATATAGATGTGTCGACATGATAGGTCGAAACATTGTATACGTGTCTATGGTATCTCAATATTACATAATATACAATACAAGTTGATTAAGTTATGGTTGGAATAGATTTGTTACCAATTTTCACGTAGCTAAAATGAGAAAAATTATCCAATCTTGTTTTACCCATAACTTCTTCATTTTAAATCCGTTTTGAGTGAATCAAATTGTTATGGTTTCATATTGAACTCTATTTAATGAATCTAAACAGAAAAAGTATAGGTTTGTAGTCAGAAAAATAAGTTACAAGTCGTTTTTGTAAAGGTAGTCATTTCAGTCGAAAGAACGACGTCTAGATGACCATTTTAGAAAACATACTTCCACTTTGAGTTTAACCATAATTTTTGGATATAGTTTCATGTTCATAATAAAAATCATTTTCTCAGAATAACAACTTTTAAATCAAAGTTTATCATAGTTTTTAATTAACTAACCCAAAACAGCCCGCGGTGTTACTACGACGGCGTAAATCCGGTTTTACAGTGTTTTTCGTGTTTCCAGGTTTTAAATCATTAAGTTAGCATATCATATAGATATAGAACAAGTGTGTAGTTGATTTTAAAAGTCAAGTTAGAAGGATTAACTTTTGTTTGCGAACAAGTTTAGAATTAACTAAACTATGTTCTAGTGATTACAAGTTTAAACCTTCGAATAAGATAGCTTTATATGTATGAATCGAATGATGTTATGAACATCATTACTACCTTAAGTTCCTTGGATAAACCTACTGGAAAAGTGAAAAATGGATCTAGCTTCAACGGATCCTTGGATGGCTCGAAGTTCTTGAAGCAGAATCATGACACGAAAACAAGTTCAAGTAAGATCATCACTTGAAATAAGATTGTTATAGTTATAGAAATTGAACCAAAGTTTGAAAGTATTCTTGATTTTATGTAACTAGAACTTGTAGAATTTATGAAGAACACTTGGAACTTGAAGATAGAACTTGAGAGAGATCAATTAGATGAAGAAAATTGAAGAATGAAAGTGTTTGTAGGTGTTTTTAGTTGTTGGTGTATGGATTAGATATAAAGGATATGTAATTTTGTTTTCATGTAAATAAGTCATGAATGATTACTCATATTTTTGTAATTTTATGAGATATTTCATGCTAGTTGCCAAATGATGGTTCCCACATGTTTTAGGTGACTCACATGGCAATAGTACATACATCTAAAAGCTGTGTATTGTACGAGTACGAATACGGGTGCATACAAGTAGAATTGTTGATGAAACTGAACGAGGATGTAATTGTAAGCATTTTTATTAAGTAGAAGTATTTTGATAAGTGTATTGAAGTCTTTCAAAAGTGTATAAATACATATTAAAACACTACATGTATATACATTTTAACTGAGTCGTTAAGTCATCGTTAGTCGTTACATGTAAGTGTTGTTTTGAAACCTTTAGGTTAACGATCTTGTTAAATGTTGTTAACCCAATGTTTATAATATCAAATGAGATTTTAAATTATTATATTATCATGATATTATCATGTATGAATATCTCTTAATATGATATATATATACATTAAATGTCTTTACAACGATAATCGTTACATATATGTCTCGTTTAAAAATCATTAAGTTAGTAGTCTTGTTTTTACATATGTAGTTCATTGTTAATATACTTTATGATATGTTTTCTTATCATAGTATCATGTTAACTATATATATATATCCATATATATGTCATCATATAGTTTTTACAAGTTTTAACGTTCGTGAATCACCGATCAACTTGGGCGGTCAATTGTCTATATGAAACATATTTCAATTAATCAAGTCTTAACAAGTTTGATTGCTTAACATGTTGGAAACATTTAATCATGTAAATATCAATCTCAATTAATATATATAAACATGGAAAAGTTCGGGTCACTACATGATGATCCAACCACATATTACCCACAGTTATGTACTTAAAAAGCTCTCGAAACCAAAGTCATAATTCAACACATATCTGTGTCAGATCTTTTGGCACTTATTAGCAAAAATAACCTTGCAATTCCTTTGCAAAGTAGCAAATTATATCACAGCTCCAGCAAGACAACTTCGATTTTTCATTCGGAGTAGCCTTATCATAATTTTGATATATGTGATTACCCTTTTGTTACCGGAGAACCTTTCATATTCCACCACATTAGCAATAAACTTACCAACAACTTTACTGATCTTGGGCATTCCGAAGAATCTTTATATTTATCAAAACCTCATCATTTACTCATCTGCCTCTTGTAACGAGAATTACCATACGAATCATTGGGAATTAGCAATCAGTATTTTGAAATCTCACAGCATGTTGACGCCAACAGTTATACATAACGTCTATTTCCAAGGCTTACATACTTCGAATGTGAAGTTTCTGAAAAACACTTTGAACCGCGAACTAGTTCTCGAAATGCTGATGAAGCAACAAAAAGTGTAAACGACCTTAGCAGTAAAAAGTTTGATGATAAAGATTAGTGTATTAACAAAGCTCAGAAATAGAGAAGTTTTGGAACTGGAAAACGGATTGAGCAAAGTATGAAGGAGGCTGTGGACAAATCACAAAGACTGAACCTGCCTTCAAGGAATCCAAATGATTCAGTGTCTGCTGAAGTCATTAACGAATACCTTGCTCCTGACACTAAACCCTTACAGACAATATTCTTCATCATCCTCTGATATTAGAAATTCTAAGATATCATCGTATCTTTCATTATAAATATCCTCCATATTTCTGAAGATATTTCCATAACTATTCTTATCTGGAATCATTTATCCCTTTGCGCTATCTGTATTACATCAAAAAGGAAACTGTTTAGTTCCTATACTCTGTAAACCTTTGAGTTTAAAATATGAATGTTTTTGAAGTAGTGTTGGAAACTGAAGCATGAGTTAGTATAATATAATGACACTTGATCAACGTGATTATATTACAGTAATTCATGCTGAATTTCTAAATGGAACGTGATGATTCACAGATCATAATATCATCATGTGCCATGTTATACGACTCTTGTATTCTATTTAACCTCTAAAATATCAAGAAAATATTTCTTGATGATTCGGCCTTTTCCAAGGTATTCTAGTAATTTGACAAGTCAAGATTGTGCCATCACAATTTCCTTCCTAGAACATTAACAATGTTCATTCCAAAATTCATATCTGTGAATTCTGGACCATTACAAGCGGTGCTTAATCGCAAGAAGAAGAAACGAAAGGATAAAACTCCGAAATAGAAATTGGGGTATAAATTGCAGCAAATAAAAGAGAGCATTAACTGTGGATGACAATGATTATAGAAGATAGAAACAGAGACTTTGAAATATAAGGGAAGATATAAAGCCCAACGACAAACCAAAAATTATAAACCATATATATCGATGCATATAGCAATATAAAGACACGGGAGAACTAGAAACACTATAAACCCAAGAGTATAGTAGAAGTAAATAGATTCTTCCGGCGGTAGATGAAAAAGAAGAATGACCGATATGAAAGTTATAAATACATCGAGAATCAGAACTGGATGGAGCATATTGATGAACACTTTAAAATATGAGTTGAGGGAGAAAGAATAGAAGGTGATGAAACATGAATAGGAACTTAGAAATCAACAGATTTAACTCACACAATGACGGAATAAGTGAATCAAACCCTCTAGTAAATAGGTTAAGCTTTTTGGGATTAATTTAGTCATACCATAACTAAATTAAGTGTTATTAGATCAACACCTAGAGCTATTATTCACCACCTGGGTGATTTGGGTTGAGAGAGAATCGGAGGAGCTCACCAGATCTGAGTGTGTGTAACAAATGAGAGGCTTAACCTAAAATGATGAACATAAGACTTTATATACCCCTGCTGTTGACTCACCCGTACGATTCATCCATCACACATACGAGTTGGCTTCATCAGCCGTACGGGTGATCACTCACTCGTGTCTTCTCATTTAGGTTGTAATTGTGACTTAGCTCAGTATCAACCGTGCATATGAGCCTATCAGCCGTACGAGTGAGGCTTCACTTGGACGTCTGACTAAGTGTAACATAGTCAAACATCTAAATCTCGTTCCTGCAGTTGCTGTAACCACATACAAACACGGATAGGATAATAACGAACGATCATGGTGGCCTGTAAACTGTTGTACCTGCAATAGACGTGGGTAGATGTCTAGGGACTTGCATAAAATGCATCAACAGAAGGTGTGAGTTGTAAGAAAACGAAGGAGGTGAATTTATAAGAAAATCTCTGACAAAACAATTAAAATGGACTATCGCATTTAAAGCGGATCCAAATTCCTTTTGTTACCGGAGAATCAAATCTTATTACAAAGATTTTCTTCAAATCCCTTGAAATCTGGAAATCAATCATATCTACGTCAAATGATAAGATGAATCTACACTTACTCATTTCACTCTTCTATGTTAGCTTCATTCGTACTCTTCATATAAATGGATTGTTTATCCAAATTATTCGCTGATGATAAAACTCTAATTTTCAGCCTATATGCATCATGAAAACATACTTATTATCATTCACGACCTTTCCACTCAAATTTCGGGACGAAATTTCTTTAACGGGTAGGTACTGTGACAACCCGGAAATTTCCAACCAAATTTAAACTTTATCTTTATATTATTCCGACACGATAAGCAAAGTTTGTTAAGTTAAATCTCAAGAATTTTAAATTGTGTTCATACATTCATTATAACCTCGACCAAATTCCGACGATTCACGAACAGTTATATATAAATAAATATGTATATATATGTATATATATATTATAACTTGAGAATATTAATAAAGTATTACACGTATAATACTTTACATGAACGTATTTGTTTCAATATGTTTATCGATGGAATTAGAAGATAATATCAAATGATTGATTTATCAGATACATTATGATATGATTACGGGTCTATGTTATGAGGTCCACTGTGATTTAAGAAATCTATTCTTTTTGACAACATTCGGAAAATGGTAAAGTGATTTATAAGTAAGAACGTGAAGTGTAAATAACTTAGATGTTGGATATCGACAAGTTAAGTAACTCGACATTTTTCATTAAGATGATTTCATACGTTTATTTAACCTTTGAACTTTATCCCATGCTTCACCAACAAAATGTAATTTAAAAACTTGAAACCTATTATGAATATATATGATTCTACTTTTCTAAAATATTTTATGATATAACGATTTCCATTATTTTAACCTTTAAACAAAATGATTCTTAAAAATATATTTGGTTTTGGAAAACAAAATTATTATATTTATTTGATTTAGTTTCAAACGTACAAAAACGTTTTCAGTTTAAAAAGAACTTTATTATTAAAACGTATATAACTTTTATAAATATCTAGAACCACTTTTGACAACTCATTACTTAACCAGTATGATAAAGTTAACGATATTTATATTTTATTTTATTAAATATATATAACGATTTAAATTAATATTATATATATTTATACACGTATTATACGTACATAGTTTTATACTTTTACTATACTTAAACTTTACCTTTACTTTATTTTTACTTTACTTTAACTTTAATAATTCACTTTAATAATTCATACTTTAATAATTCACTTTAATAATTCATACTTTAATAATTCACTTTAATAATTCATACTTTAATAATTTACTTTAATAATTCATACTTTAATAATTCACTTTAATAATTCAAAAATCTATTATAAATAGAATTCAATAGGTTTCATTATTTCATAGAAACTTGAAAATATTTTTCTCTAAACTCTCTCAATCGATTTACATATATATATTTACTCCGTATTATTTCAAGATATTATTAGTATACATAAAATATTACGTCAGAGTGCTGTCCGAGTGATTTTGAAATTGTTTTTCTAGTGGGATTGGATTAAGGAAATTATGGGTTATAGCTATGTAGGTGATTGAGTATGGTTCATGGGTATGCTCGTGAGGTCAATATAGTGTTTATCATCTCCGTTGCGTCTACGTACCTTTCCTGCAATATTGAATCTCAATATTGATACGTGAGTACTCATAATTTAACTTTTACATACTAATAGTGTATCCTTGACTAGTGCTCTAGTATATAGGATTATGCATATTTGTACTTTTGATATTGCCTTTAGTTAGGTTATGTTGAATCCTGAATTAGTTATATATGCGACTGAGATAAGGTATAAGATATGCATGTCGTTGGAAAGCTAATGAAAATTAAGAACTTTTCATTTAGATATCGAATGATTTCGATGAACGGATTTGAAGTTATAGTCCATCGAATTTTTGTATTATTATTAAAAATGATTATTATTATCGTCGTTATTATCGTCGTTCTAGTTTTATCTTATTATTATTATTATTATCTTTATCAATGAAAGGATTTATCATTAAAAAAATTGTTATTTTTTATTATTATTACTATCGTTATTATCGTTAAAGTTATAATTAGTATTATTATTATTATCCAATTATTATTATTATTATTATTATTATTATTATTATTATTATTATTATTGGTATTATTATTATTATTATTATTATCATTATTAATATATATATCATTATTTAAAAATGGTTATTGTTATTGTTAATATTATTATTACTATATTATCATTAAGATAATTATTAGTATTATCGCTAATAATGTTATAGTAACTATCATTATTAATATTAGTGTAATTAAAACAAATATTTGTAACACCTAATTATTTTGATTACTATTATTATCATTATTACGAACACGATATAAAAGACGATTAAAAGCAATTAAACGAAACGATTAGGAAATAATGGGTAAGAGTATCATGATGAAATTAAAATATTATAAGATATTGATTTAGATAAAATTATCGTTCTTATTATTTTTATCATTACTATTATTATTAAAATTATCGTTAGTATTAAAACTATCATTTTAACAAAAATTATCATTTTAATAGAAATGTCATTGTTACTATAAAATATCATTATTATTATTATTTTAAATAGAATTATTATTTTAAAGATAATATTAAAAATTATCGTAAATATTAAAGTTATCATAATTAGAATTATCGTTTATCATAATGTCATCTTAGTAATTATAAATATTGATATTTTTATAATAATAATTATTATTACAAAATAATACAACTTTTACTTACTATCATTATAGATATTATTTTATCAAATAAATATTTGATACAAACATATTTTACTACGTGTAATAACTTACTTTAATAATACCTATCATATTATCTTTATAATATTAAATGAACCCTATAAATTTTATTACTTAATATATATAAAAGTATATTTTATTATATAAATATAATATAAAATTTTATTTATTAATAAATAAATTATATTATTTACTCTAATAAATCTTTTAAAAATATTTAAAAATATAAAACGACGATATTTAAACTATATATTAATCATGTATAGATTTTTGGAAATTATTTTGAGTCAAATTTACTTTTGTTGACTTTTGCATATTAGTCTCGAGCATTAGGATTGTGGTACACTATGACTTGATCTAATTTGTTAGACAAATATTGACCAACACATAAATATATATAATTAATTTAGGTTCGTGAATCCGAGGCCAACCTTGCACTTGTTCAATGACGTTATATGTATTTTTACTACGAAATACAGTATGGTGAGTTTCATTTGCCTTTTTACCCTTTATATTTTTGGGACTGAGAATACATGCGCTTTTATAAATGTTTGACGAAATAGACACAAGTAATTGAAATTACATTCTATGGTTAAATTATCGAAATCGAATATGCCCCTTTTTATTAAAGTCTGGTAATCTAAGAATTAGGGAACAGACACCCTAATTGACGCGAATCCTAAAGATAGATCTATTGGGCCTAACAAACCCCATCCAAAGTACCGGATGCTTTAGTACTTCAAAATTATATCATGTCCGAAGGAGGATCCCGGAATGATAGGGGATATTCTTATATGTATCTAGTTAATGTCGGTTACCAGGTGTTCACCATATGAATGATTATTTTTTGTCTCTATGCATGGGACGTATATTTATGAGAACTGGAAATGAAATTCTTGTGGTCTATTAAAATGATGGAAATAAATGATTATGATAAACTAATGAACTCACCAACCTTTTGGTTGACACTTTAAAGCATGTTTATTCTCAGGTGTTAAAGAAATCTTCCGCTGTGCATTTGCTCATTTTAAAGATATTACTTGGAGTCTTTCATAGCATATTTCGAAGAACGTTGCATTCGAGTCATTGAGTTCATCAAAGATTATTATTAAATCAATTTATAGTTGGATAGTGAATATTATGAAATGGTATGCATGCCTGTTAATTTTTTATGTAAAGAAAGATTGTCTTTTAAAAACGAATGCAATGTTTGTAAAATGTATCATATAGAGGTCAAATACCTCGCAATGTAATCAACTATTGTGAATCGTTTATAATGTATATGAACGGGTTCTTTCACCTACAACTAGTTGTCCGCAGTTAGATGTACAGAAATAAATCGATAAATATTATCTTGAATCAATCCACGACCCAGTGTATACGTATCTCAGTATTGATCACAACTCAAACTATATATATTTTGGAATCAACCTCAACCCTGTATAGCTAACTCCAACATTCACATATAGAGTGTCTATGGTTGTTCCGAAATATATATAGATGTGTCGACATGATAGTTCGAAACATTGTATACGTGTCTATGGTATCTCAAGATTACATAATATACAATACAAGTTGATTAAGTTATGGTTGGAATAGATTTGTTACCAATTTTCACGTAGCTAAAATGAGAAAAATTATCCAATCTTGTTTTACCCATAACTTCTTCATTTTAAATCCGTTTTGAGTGAATAAAATTGCTATGGTTTCATATTAAAATCTATTTTATGAATCTAAACAGAAAAAGTATAGGTTTATAGTCGGAAAAATAAGTTAAAAGTCATTTTTGTAAAGGTAGTCATTTCAGTCGAAAGAACGACGTCTAGATGACCATTTTAGAAAACATACTTCCACTTTGAGTTTAACCATAATTTTTGGATATAGTTTCATGTTCATAATAAAAATTATTTTCTCAGAATAACAACTTTTAAATCAAAGTTTATCATAGTTTTTAATTAACTAACCCAAAACAGCCCGCGGTGTTACTACGACGGCGTAAATCCGGTTTTACGGTGTTTTTCGTGTTTCCAGGTTTTAAACCATTAAGTTAGCATATCATATAGATATAGAACATGTGTTTAGTTAATTTTAAAAGTCAAGTTAGAAGGATTAACTTTTGTTTGCGAACAAGTTTAGAATTACTAAACTATGTTCTAGTGATTACGAGTTTAAACCTTCGAATAAGATAGTTTTATATATATGAATCGAATGATGTTATGAACATCATTACTACCTCAAGTTTAGTAGGTAAACCTACTGGAAGTGACAAGAAATGATCTAGCTTCAAAGGATCTTGGATGGCTTGAAAGTTCTTGAAGTAGGATCATGACACAAAAACAAGTTCAAGTAAGATTTTTACTCGAATTAAGATAGTTTATAGTTATAGAAATTGAATTAAAGTTTGAATATGAATATTATCTTGAATAAGAAATATAACCTATTGTATATAACAAAGGTTTCTTGATCTTAGATGATTACTTGGAATGGATTAGAAAGCTTGGAAGTAAATTAGTAAATTTGAAGGGATTTTTGAAGTGTTTTTGAAGTGTTCTTCCTATGATGATTATAGCTTGATTATTGAAGTGATTTTTGATGAAGATGATGATTAACTACTGGAAAAATACGTTCATAATAGTGTGTGTGTGTTGAGAGAGAATTAGAAAGATAATTGGAAGTGAAATGGAGTGAATGATGAGTGGTAATTGGTGAGTGGTGAGTGGGGTTAAAAGGAGTTCTAGTTAGTTGACTAGCTCATGGTAGAAGTTAAAATTGATTAGTCATACATGACATAATCAAGAGTGGAATCCCATGCTAGTTCCTATTGGTATATACCCATAGTAAGTACGTTTTAAAGCTGTGTATAATACGGGTAAGAATACGACTAGAATTCTTGATGAAAGAAAAGAATGGAAAAGTAACTGTAACCATTTTCGTTAAGTTTGAGTGTTTTGATATATGTCTTGAAGTCTTCCAAAAGTATTTTAATACATCTAATTACACTACATGTATATACATTTTAACTTAGTCGTTAAGTCATCATTAGTCGTTACATGTAAGTGTTGTTTTGAAACCTTTAAGTTAACGATCTCAATTAATGTTGTTAACCCATTGTTTATTATATCTAATGAGATGTTAAATTATTATATTATCATGATATTATGATATATTAATATATCTTAATATGATATATATACATTTAAATGTCGTTACAACGATAATCGTTACATATATGTCTCGTTTCAAAATCCTTAAGTTAGTAGTCTTGTTTATATGTATATAACTCATTGTTAATATACTTATGGAGATACTTACTTATCATAATCTCATGTTAACCATATGTATATCCATATATATATCGTCATGTCGTTTTTACAAGTTTTAACGTTCGTGAATCGCCGGTCAACTTGGGTGGTCAATTGTCTATATGAAACATATTTCAATTAATCAAGTCTTAACAAGTTTGATTGCTTAACATGTTGGAAACATTTAATCATGTAAATATCAATCTCAATTAATATATATAAACATGGAAAAGTTAGGGTCACTACAACCATCTTTCAACTTGTAACCATCGATATGATAGCTGTCAGTTGCAACCTTTCTATTTTTTTTGTTTTCGGGATCAACTCACACACACAAGACCAACAACCATTCTTATATTTATCAACACCCATCACCACCATCTTCGGTTTTAGTTTCTCTTTGCTCCTACACCCCGTCAATCTAATACCGATTGCAATTACTGCTCGTTAACAACTAATTATTCCTGTTTTGGTTCGAAGAAAATGACCGCCACCATCGAAGCAACCATCACCTTAAATCAACCACAACCTGCGTTTTGTTTTTTTCGGTTTCATTGTCGTCAACACAACACCCATAATGATCAACCAAGATCATCACCATCTCCACCTTGGACAACCACAAACCACCGTCACCTAGTGCTAAATTACAGCCTTAAATCACCATTAAAGCACCTGCAAACCCCGTAAAACCACCTCTTGATCCTTTCGGTTTCCTGTTTCCAGTACAGTGATATAAATGCACGACGATGATGATTCTGTTATGAGTGATGGTGACGTGATGAAATAAAGTTGATGATTAATATGGTGATTCAGGTTTTCTGTTTTAGTGGGAGATGATGTTGATGTATGCTCATGATAATGATAATTGATGATGATGACGGATGTATTTTAATAATGATCGGGTAAATATTTTTTTTTCTTTTACACTTCAACTGCAATTCATCAATACCTAAACAAACCCACAAGATTGAATTTTGGATTGGACTGTGTGATTGGGCTAGTGATGCAGCCTGGGCCGAAGCCCATATACATGTAATATAAAAATTATCGATCCAAAAATCCACTTGGGCTATCTATGATTATTTGGCGACTTTCCTATTGTGTTATGTCGTGTCTCTTATTTTTTTTTTATTTTTTTTTTTTTTTGATGTCATGTATGTGAGGAAAATTGCTAAATAACAATGAGGATGATAATTTGGTATGATCTTGATTATGTTTATGATATACGCGTATAAAAGATAATGATCATTATCATAAGTACTAGCAATGATGTTTGATGTTGATGATGATATTAGTATTCGGTAATGATGTATAGAATGATGATGAATGATGTTAAGTGATGCGATGATAATGGATGATGAAGGATTATGTTGCTCGTGTGTTGATTATGATGTTAGGATGAAGATAATGATTATGTTATAAAAGTGATACGTGTAAGATGATAATCGTGATGATAATGAGATGATATTGATCATATTAGGATGATGATATGATAATATGATTTTGATAAATGTTAATGATTGTGACATGCGTATGATTGTCATGAGTTAGGATGATGATCACGATATAAGTATGATGATGATTTGAGTTTAGAATGATGTTAAATATGATCACGATGGTAGTGATTACAAGTGGAGATTGAATGATATTATGAAAAAGAAGATGAAAAAGAAAACTAATACATAATCGGGCTAAATTTAAATAAAGTAGGAATTATCTCAGAAAAGCCGCGAGCAGAGGAATGGTATAGAATATTTTCAGGTTAGTGGAAGGTTGCGGGTTCAAACCCGGGCTAGGGCATTTATTTTAGGCTTGTTTTGAAGGTAGTCTCTTTTATTATTATTATTATTATTATTATTATTATTATTAATTTTATTATTAGTATTATTATTAATCATTATTAGTATATGGCATATTATCAACATTATGGTTTTCTTTATAAAAAATAAAATAACTTATTATTATTATTATTATTATTATTATTATTATTAAAGGTTATCATTATCATTTTATTATTAGTATTATCATTATTAATAAAGTTATTATTATTATTATTAGTAAATCCTTATTTTCAAAACTATCATTTTAACGAATAACAATATATAACATATAATCAAAGATATAATATAAGTATACGTTTTTAAACTAGAATTTAGTATAAAATCTATATAACCACAAATATATAAATGATATATATTAATAAATGAAATTATGTGATTTCCACTACATGTTTTAATAGATATACAATTGATATAGGTTCGTGAATCCAAGGCCAACCCTGCACTGTTCAATATAGTCATATGTATTTTTACTACAAAATACATTAGGTGAGTTTCATTTGCTCCCTTTTACTCATTACATTTTTGGGCTGAGAATACATGCACTGTTTTAATAACTGTTTTACAATATTTATATGCGTGAGTTTCATTTGCCTTTTTACCCTTTATATTTTTGGGCTGAGAATACATGCGCAATTTTTTATAAATGTTTTTACGAAATAGACACAAGTAATCAAAACTACATTATATGGTTGAATGATCGAAATCGAATATGCCCCTTTTTATTAAGTCTGGTAATCTAAGAATTAGGGAACAGACACCCTAATTGACGCTAATCCTAAAGATAGATCTATCGGGCCCAACAAGCCCCATCCAAAGTACCGGATGCTTTAGTACTTCGAAATTTATATCATGTCCGAAGGAGGATCCCGGAATGATGGGGATATTCTTATATACATATTGTGAATGTCGGTTACCAGGTGTTCAATCCATATGAATGATAATTGTCTCTATGCATGGGACGTATGTTTATGAGAAATGGAAATATGAAATCTTGTGGTCTATTAAAATTATGAAATGAATTATTTATGTTAAACTAATGAACTCACCAACCTTTTGGTTGACACTTGAAGCATATTTATTCTCAGGTACGAAAGAAATCTTCCGCTGTACATTTGCTCATATTAGAGATATTACTTGGAGTCATTCATGACATATTTCAAAAGACGTTGCATTCGAGTCGTTGAGTTCATCAAGATTATTATTAAGTCAATTATATTTGGATATATTATGAAATGATATGCATGCCTGTCAACTGTCGATGTAACGAATGTTTGTCTTGTAAAAACGAATGCAATGTTTGTAAAATGTATCATATAGAGGTCAATTACCTCGTGATGTAATCAACTGTTGTGAATCGTTTGTAATCGATATGGACTTCGTCCAGATGGATTAGGATGGGTCTTCACAGTTGGTATCAGAGTGGTGGTCTTAGCGAAACAAGTCTGCATTAGTGTGTCTAACTGATAAGTCGTTAGGATGCATTAGTGAGTCTGGACTTCGACCGTGTCTGCATGTTAAAAGTTTTGCTTATCATTTCGTGTCGAAAATTACCTGCTTATCATTCTTAGAAAATCACTTGCTTATCATTCTTAGTCTAGACTGAAAGTTTTCGTATGCCCGAGAGACATATTTAATTAAGTGGCTAATGTGTTATGATCCAAGTCGGTTCATACCCAATAACAAGCTTACAAACACTTTATATGTATTTAATTTTAACGACTGGATCGTTAAATAAATACGCGACACTTGAACTTTAGAAAATCGGTTTTCTAAAATATTATTACTTGAGATAAATTATTTGGATAATTTATAAATTAAGGATTTAATTGGTTATAAGGATAAACAATATATTGTGTTATATTTTATAAAAGGTTTATAAAAAATATGTATGTAACTTAACAAGTCATTTTTTATATGCAAGTTTTATAAAAAAAATAAAAGGATTATTTTATAAAACTCATGGAAATGGAGTGCAGTTTTTGGGACTCCAAGACATGCATCACATGCTTGTTTTGTTGCTTTTAACATAACACAAGTATTAAGGGATATGGGCATTAGGTCCTTGACTCAAGTAAGAGAGAGATATACAAAATATAACAAGAAAATTCTGGTTTTTTGCTACTACCTGGCCGAACTGTTTGGGGGTCATAGAGGAGGTCTTTGCTTGTTATTTTAGCTCTCTCTAGTGTCTAAAATCCTAACATAAACAAAGGTGGTGTTGGTGTATCAAAAGCTTGGGGTATTACACACTTGTAGCTTCAAGTTAGAGGCTTTATTCCATCATCTTCTTCATCAATATTGCTGTCCAAATTCAGCTTTCAACTCATCATAGAGGAGGTATAATCTTGTTCCTTTATATTTATATGTAAGCATTTTTTCATGACTTGATAACTATATGGAATTCATCTAAAGTGGTTTAACATATTAACATGCTTTCTTAATATTTTGCTTCCTCTTGTTGTAACTCTATATGAATTGGTTACATGAATAAGTTAACATTAAGAACTTGTTGAAATGTTGAATTCCATCAATGGTATCTAGAGCCGAAGTCTATGAAATATGCTTCTTATATATGGTCTTTAAAACCCACCAACTTTGCATTCTATGTATATGCATGAAAGTCGAATGTAAAAAATATTCGGGTTTGGGTGGGTTCATGATTTTGGCCGAATTTTAAGGGTTCCAAAAGTGGGTTTGGAACTTGCAAATTGGTCATATTTGTTGCATGTTGATGTTCACAATCTATGCCTTGACCTTGTGTTTGGTTGAATGTTTGAATGAATTGTATGATTCATATGGCTTGTAATATTATTCATTCATATGGCATGTAATATTTATTTTGGCTATGTAATTTGTTTTACATTTGGTATGTAAAATAGAATAGGTTGTATTTTCATTTTCTAGATAAAAATATATTAGGATACATATTTTGTAAAATGAAGATACAAGATGATGAAGACTTGAAGAACACAAGGAGCATATGGATGCAAGGTTAAGTGGGAGATTTGAAATCTCCTACTTTGTATTTTACCCCTTAACCCGGTGACATTTGTTTTCGGCTAAACAAATGTCCACCAAAATGGCTAGATTGTGAACAAACTTGTTTTGCATGTGTGGTTGTTTGTATGTTTATTGTGTTTGTATGTTTGGTAGATACAATTAATTACAAGATAACAACAAGCAAAACGACAATTTAATTGGTTAAATTAGACATATTAATGACATGCAAAACGACAATTTAATTGGTTAAATTAAAAGCAACTAAAGACCTTAATAAATGGTTATTAAGAACAAGAAAAGGATCATATATATATATATATATATATATATATATATATATATATATATATATATATATATATATATATATATATATATATATATATATATATATATATATATATATATATAAAATGGTTTATATCAAGTAATTGGCAAATTACATAACATGTAAATGGATTTTCATAAATACCATACACTAAATGCATGTTGGTGTATGGCATAAAAGTTTTCTCAAACTAGAAATAATGAAAACTTAAAATCCCTTTAACAAACAAGGCAAACAAGTTAAACGCCATCCTTTTGTGCAAACACTTAAAAATATTAGGGAACTCTTAATGGGATAAAGGTCACCTAACCGTTATGAGCAAACTAATATGATTGAGGTGAATTTCGCACACTTGTGGGATAAAGGTCACCTAACCACTAGTATGTTGAATTTACACATTAGCACAAGTAGGACGACTTGATTTGGGAATCTTGAACTTAGGGTCACCGAAGCATGATGAATAAATAGGCGTTGATGGGATAATATGCCATGCAAAAGGATTGCATGATCCCATAACTTAGAAGTTGCAAAAGGAATGCAATTGTCATATAATGACTACCTAGCTAAATCAAATGACGGGATAAAGGTCACCTAACCGAAATTTGGTTTACCGTTGGATTCTAAAAATTTAATATCAATTGGATTTAAAGGGTATTGATTGTTAAATTAAAATTGATACTTAAACAACTTTGTTACATTTTGTAGATGGCCGCCAATAACAACAACAACATTCCTAACACACCTATTAACTTTAACAACCTATCGTTGAGGTCAATCCTCGAAAAGAAAAAACTCAACCATACAAACTTCATGGATTGGTTCCGCAATCTAAGAATCGTCCTCAAACTAGAGGACAGGGCGTATGTGTTGGAGGACCCCATTCCCGATCAACCGGACGAGGATGATACGGAAGCCATGGCATATTGGGAGAAATATTGCACCGATTCGTTGCAAGTTTCTTGCCTCATGCTTGGGCCTATGATACCCAAACTCCAAAAGGACTTCGAGCATCATAGTGCATACGACATGATCATATAGTTGAAGGAGATGTTCCTTCAACAAGCTCGTGTCGAACGCTTTGAAATGGTCCGAGCGCTTCATGCATGTCGGATGGACGACTCCCAATCCGTTTCATCTTATGTCCTTAAGATGAAAAACCTTATTGATCAAGCAAACCGTCTAAATTGTAACGTGTCTAATGAATTAGCCACGAACCTTATCCTTAACTCATTGTCAAAGAGGTTTGACACATTCGTATTAAACTATAACATGAATGGATGGGATAAGAGCATCGGCGAATTACATGCCATGCTTAAGACGGCCGAAGCGAGCATGGGTAAAAGGGCTTCACCCGTGTTTACGATCAATGAAGGCGGGTCCAAAAACAATAACACTCCTAAGCCGAAGGCGGCTAAGAGGAAAGGACCCGCCTACCAAGGCAAGGGCAAGGGAATGGGGAAGATGGTTACCCCAACCAACAACAAGAAGCAAATGGTTGCAGGTAAAGCTAACCTCAAGGAAGATCCGTGCTTCGGTTGCGGTGAAATGGGTCACTGGAAACGAAACTGCCCGGTCTACCTTAAGGAGTTGAAGGAAAAGAGGGATGCAGGGCAAACCTCAGGTAATGTATATATGATATACATTGAGCTTAGTATTACTTCTTCTAATACATGGGTATTAGACACAGGATGTGGAACTCATATTTGCAATTCTTTGCAGGGGTTCAAAAGAAGTGATCGAGAAGCGAGAACGACAAGTCTCTTCATGGGAAATGGAGCAAGGGTGCAAGTGAAAGCTCAAGGAGACTTTGTTTTAAAGCTACCAAGTGGTTTGGAGCTTATTTTGAAAAATGTTTTGTATGCACCCGATTTATCTCGAAACATTATTTCTGTATCCCGTTTGAAACAATATGGTTTTAATCTTAATTTCATTAATGATGATATCCATGTTTCTTTAGATAATGTGTTCTATTTTAAGGCTTCACCTTCGAATGGTATTTATGAATTGGTTCATAATGACACTTCATGCAGTAGCTCAATGTTCCATACGAACACCAAGAAACTCAAAAGGGATTTGAGTGATTCCTACTTATGGCATTGTCGCCTTGGTCACATAAACAAGAACCGAATGCATACACTTCAAAAGAATGGACTTTTGAAATCAAATGAACAAGACTCGTTTGACGTATGTGAATCTTGTTTACAAGGCAAAATGACTAAAGCACCTTTCAAAGGGACCTATGAAAGGGCTAAGGACTTATTGGGATTAATACACTCGGATGTATGTGGACCCTTTAAGCCCATAACTAGGAATGGTGAACGATACTTCGTTAGTTTCATTGATGACTTCAGTCGTTTCGGATATGTCTATTTATTAAGACACAAGGACGAAACTTTTGAGGCATTCAAAGAATATCAAAACGAAGTACAAAATCAACTCAATAAGACAATCAAGGTACTTCGTACCGATAGAGGAGGTGAATACCTAAGCGATGCTTTCCAAGATCATCTTAGAAGTTGTGGGATTATCTCGCAACTTACTCCACCCGGGACACCACAACTAAATGGAGTTTCCGAAAGGAGGAACCGAACCCTAATGGATATGGTTCGATCTATGATGGCTAGAAGCTCGTTACCTCAATCATTTTGGGGTTATTGTCTATGCTCTGCGGCTCGTATTTTAAATATGGCCCCAACCAAGAAAGTGGAACGAACACCTCATGAGATGTTGTTTGGAAAACCTCCATCTCTATCATACTTAAAGGTATGGGGATGTGAAGCTTATCCTAAGCGTTACGTCCCTAATAAGTTGAATGCTCGATCCACGAAGTGTATCTTCATAGGGTATCCCAAGGATGATATGGGATACTATTTCTATGATCCATCCGAGCAGAATGTATTTGTTTCTCGGAAGGCTGAATTCCTTGAAACTAAGTTCCTAATGGAAGGTAATAGTGAAAGGAAGATAGATCTTGAAGAGGTTCAAGATCAAGTAGATGATACACAATTGGTTGACACTAGCACTCAACATGAAAATGTTGAGAATGATCAAATGGATGATCAAAGTATACAAGACGTTCGCAGATCTGGTAGGATTAGTAATCCTCCTGAGAGATATGGGTTTCTCATAGATGATTGCTATGTGGTTGATTTGGATGAACCAACAAACTACCAAGATGCTTTATCAAGGATTGATAAAGATAAATGGCAGGAAGCCATGAACGCTGAGATGCAATCCATGTATGACAACTAAGTTTGGGAACTAGTTGTGCAACCTGCTAACTCCAAGTTAGTTGATTGTAAATGGATTTTTAAAATGAAAACCGACATGCATGGAAACTTAAATACATATAAAGCTAGACTTGTAGCAAAAGGTTTCACTCAAACTCAAGGGGTTGACTATGATGAAACTTTTTCTCCTGTGGCAATGGTAAAGTCTATTAGGATATTATTTGCAATTGCTGCTCATTATGATTATGAAATATGGCAAATGGATGTCAAGACCGCTTTCCTAAATGGATATCTTGAGGAAGATGTCTATATGGTTCAACCTGAAGGTTTTGTCGATCCAAAACATCCTAACAAAGTATGTAAGTTAAAGAAGTCAATCTACGGATTGAAACAAGCATCTAGAATGTGGAATCATCATTTTAATGAGGAAGCCAAGAAATTTGGCTTCATTAAAAATGGTGATGAAGCTTGTGTATACAAGAAAGCTAGTGGGAGCACTATCATGTTCCTTGTATTATATGTGGATGATATATTATTATTTGGAAACGATATTCCAACAATGCAAGGCGTTAAGACTTGGCTAAAAGGCTGCTTCTCCATTAAGGATCTTGAAGACGCACAATACATTTTGGGGATTAGGATCTACAGGGATAGATCCAAGAAATTGATAGGTTTGAATCAAAGTGCATACATTGAAAAGATCTTGAAAAGGTTCAAGATGGAGAATTCTAAGAAAGGTTTAGTACCTATTCAAAGAGGAACGCTCCTTAGTTCATCTCAGTGTCCCACCACGAAAGATGAACATGAGAGAATGAAGAAAGTCCCATATGAAATGTCCCGTTCTTATTGATTAAAAACGTTCCATATTAATTGATTTCGTTGCGAGGTTTTGACCTCTATATGAGACGTTTTTCAAAGACTGCATTCATTTTAAAACAAACCATAACCTTTATTTCATTAATAAAGGTTTAAAAAGCTTTACGTAGATTATCAAATAATGATAATCTAAAATATCCTGTTTACACACGACCATTACATAATAGTTTACAATACAAATATGTTACAACAAAATAAGTTTCTTGAATGCAGTTTTTACACAATATCATACAAGCATGGACTCCAAATCTCGTCCTTATTTAAGTATGCAACAGCGGAAGCTCTTAATAATCACCTGAGAATAAACATGCTTAAAATGTCAACAAAAATGTTGGTGAGTTATAGGTTTAACCTATATATATCAAATCATAATAATAGACCACAAGATTTCATATTTCAATACACATCCCATACATAGAGATAAAAATCATTCATATGGTGAACACCTGGTAACCGACATTAACAAGATGCATATATAAGAATATCCCCATCATTCCGGGACACCCTTCGAATATGATATAAATTTCGAAGTACTAAAGCATCTAGTACTTTGGATGGGGTTTGTTAGGCCCAATAGATCTATCTTTAGGATTCGCGTCAATTAGGGTGTCTGTTCCCTAATTCTTAGATTACCAGACTTAATAAAAAGGGGCATATTCAATTTCGATAATTCAACCATAGAATGTAGTTTCACGTACTTGTGTCTATTTTGTAAATCATTTATAAAACCTGCATGTATTCTCATCCCAAAATATTAGATTTTAAAAGTGGGACTATAACTCACTTTCACAGATTTTTACTTCGTCGGGAAGTAAGACTTGGCCACTGGTTGATTCACGAACCTATAACAATATATACATATATATCAAAGTATGTTCAAAATATATTTACAACACTTTTAATATATTTTGATGTTTTAAGTTTATTAAGTCAGCTGTCCTCGTTAGTAACCTACAACTAGTTGTCCATAGTTAGATGTACAGAAATAAATCGATAAATATTATCTTGAATCAATCCACGACCCAGTGTATACGTATCTCAGTATTGATCACAACTCAAACTATATATATTTTGGAATCAACCTCAACCCTGTATAGCTAACTCCAACATTCACATATAGAGTGTCTATGGTTGTTCCGAAATATATATAGATGTGTCGACATGATAGGTCGAAACATTGTATACGTGTCTATGGTATCTCAAGATTACATAATATACAATACAAGTTGATTAAGTTATGGTTGGAATAGATTTGTTACCAATTTTCACGTAGCTAAAATGAGAAAAATTATCCAATCTTGTTTTACCCATAACTTCTTCATTTTAAATCCGTTTTGAGTGAATCAAATTGCTATGGTTTCATATTGAAATCTATTTTATGAATCTATACAGAAAAAGTATAGGTTTATAGTCGGAAAAATAAGTTACAAGTCGTTTTTGTAAAGGTAGTCATTCCAGTCGAAAGAACGACGTCTAGATGACCATTTTAGAAAACATACTTCCACTTTGAGTTTAACCATAATTTTTGGATATAGTTTCATGTTCATAATAAAAATCATTTTCTCAGAATAACAACTTTTAAATCAAAGTTTATCATAGTTTTTAATTAACTAACCCAAAACAGTCCGCGGTGTTACTACGACGGTGTAAATCCGGTTTTACGGTGTTTTTCGTGTTTCCAGGTTTTAAATCATTAAGTTAGCATATCATATAGATATATAACATGTGTTTAGTTGATTTTAAAAGTCAAGTTAGAAGGATTAACTTTTGTTTGCGAACAAGTTTAGAATTAACTAAACTATGTTCTAGTGATTTCAAGTTTAAACCTTCGAATAAGATAGCTCTATATGTATGAATCGAATGATGTTATGAACATCATTACTACCTTAAGTTACTTGGATAAACCTACTGGAAAAGAGAAAAATGGATCTAGCTTCAACGGATCCTTGGATGGCTCGAAGTTCTTGAAGCAGAATCATGACACGAAAACAAGTTCAAGTAAGATCATCACTTGAAATAAGATTGTTATAGTTATAGAAATTGAACCAAAGTTTGAATATGATTATTACCTTGTATTAGAATGATAACCTACTGTAAGAAACAAAGATTTCTTGAGGTTGGATGATCACCTTACAAGATTGGAAGTGAGCTAGCAAACTTGAAAGTATTCTTGATTTTATGTAACTAGAACTTGTAGAATTTATGAAGAACACTTAGAACTTGAAGATAGAACTTGAGAGAGATCAATTAGATGAAGAAAATTGAAGAATTAAAGTGTTTGTAGGTGTTTTTGGTCGTTGGTGTATGGATTAGATATAAAGGATATGTAATTTTGTTTTCATGTAAATAAGTCATGAATGATTACTCATATTTTTGTCATTTTATGAGATATTTCATGCTAGTTGCCAAATGATGGTTCCCACATGTGTTAGGTGACTCACATGGGCTGCTAAGAGCTGATCATTGGAGTGTATATACCAATAGTACATACATCTAAAAGCTGTGTATTGTACGAGTACGAATACGGGTGCATACGAGTAGAATTGTTGATGAAACTGAACGAGGATGTAATTGTAAGCATTTTTATTAAGTAGAAGTATTTTGATAATTGTATTGAAGTCTTTCAAAAGTGTATAAATACATATTAAAACACTACATGTATATACATTTTAACTGAGTCGTTAAGTCATCGTTAGTCGTTACATGTAAGTGTTGTTTTGAAACCTTTAGGTTAACGATCTTGTTAAATGTTGTTAACCCAATGTTTATAATATCAAATGAGATTTTAAATTATTATATTATCATGATATTATCATGTATGAATATCTCTTAATATGATATATATATATATATATATACATTAAATGTCTTTACAACGATAATCGTTAAATATATGTCTCGTTTAAAAATCATTAAGTTAGTAGTCTTGTTTTTACATATGTAGTTCATTGTTAATATACTTAATGATATGTTTACTTATCATAGTATCATGTTAACTATATATATATCCATATATATGTCATCATATAGTTTTTTCAAGTTTTAACGTTCGTGAATCACCGGTCAACTTGGGTGGTCAATTGTCTATATGAAACATATTTCAATTAATCAAGTCTTAACAAGTTTGATTGCTTAACATGTTGGAAACATTTAATCATGTAAATATCAATCTCAATTAATGTATATAAACATGGAAAAGTTCGGGTCACTACAGTACCTATCCGTTAAATAAATTTCGTCCCGAAATTTTAAGCTGTTGAAGGTGTTGACGAATCTTCTGGAAATAGATGCGGGTATTTCTTCTTCATCTGATCTTCACGCTCCCAGGTGAACTCGGGTCCTCTACGAGCATTCCATCGAACCTTAACAATTGGTATCTTGTTTTGCTTAAGTCTTTTAACCTCACGATCCATTATTTCGACGGGTTCTTCGATGAATTGGAGTTTTTCGTTGATTTGGATTTCATCTAACGGAATAGTGAGATCTTCTTTAGCAAAACATTTCTTCAAATTCGAGATGTGGAAAGTGTTATGTGCAGACGCGAGTTATTGAGGTAACTCAAGTCGGTAAGCTACTGGTCCGACATGATCAATAATCTTGAATGGTCCCATATACCTTGGATTTAATTTCCCTCGTTTACCAAATCGAACAACGCCTTTCCAAGGTGCAACTTTAAGCATGACCATCTCTCCAATTTCAAATTCTATATCTTTTCTTTTAATGTCAGCGTTGCTCTTTTGTCGACTTTGGGCGGTTTTCAACCGTTGTTGAATTTGGATGATCTTCTCGGTAGTTTCTTGTATAATCTCCGGACCCGTAATCTGTCTATCCCCCATTTCACTCCAACAAATCGGAGACCTGCACTTTCTACCATAAAGTTGTAATGACCCGGAAATTTCCGACCAAATTTAAACCCTAATCTCTATATGTTTCCGACACGATAAGCAAAAACCCTAATGTTGAGTCTAGAAAGTTTGAAATTTATATTTGGATAATTAGTTACCCTCTTGACCAAGCCTGACGATTCACGAACCATTATTTGTTATGAATAATTAATGATATATATGAAAGGTATAAATATTAAACTTTCAATAAGAGTTATATTATATGATCATTAAATATTACGTAGTTAAATAATAAATTAAAACATAATGGTTATATTATTATTATGAGTACTTTCATTATCAATACTAATATTAATATCAGTATCATTATTATTATTATTAATTATTATTATTATTATTATTATTATTATTATTATTATTATTATTATCATTATGTATAATACCTAAATATGAAAATTGATACAATTGATTTGTTATATAATTATTATTATCATTAGTCATATTATTATTAGAAGTATGTTGATTAATATTGTTATTATGTTTATTATATTTTTTTTAATTACTAGTATTTTAATTACTAATAAATAGCATCAATATTATTATTATTAAAATAAATATTAATTAAAAATAAATTAAAATGCTAAATAAATGGAATCTGTTATGTATATATATCCAAATCGATCCCATCTAATGTAATATCCTGTCTGGAATCCTGATGTAAGTCAGTATCATACGAATTCGATCAAACAGATAACTACAAAAATTGTTATAGGTCGCTTTCTTTATTTTTATTTATTTATATTTCTCTGTATTATTTTTTTTCATTGTCGATAAAATAATTGCATTATATATATAATCGATCCAGGAAAGTGAGAAAACTACTTCGAATTCTTCCATCTCAATATCAATTACAACTTTCACAAATTGTTATTTCACTTATTTATTTATTTATTTTTTTTTTTTTCAAAACAGGTCGACACCCTGTTAAAACATGTTTAAATCAACGGTTTAATTTGGAATCGAATTTCAAAAAAATGTAAATGAGGTCTTGTGAGGAATTTAATTCTAAAACTCTCTGTAAAGCATCAAAACCCAATTCGTTATAACAACTTCGAATTTAAAGAGTCAAAGATTTATATTAAAAGTCAAACGGGCATTCATTGATCGAATTAAAAGATTATAGAATGTTTATGTGGTAATTAAGAATTCAGGAAGTTTCTATAGACGATTTACAACCTATTTTGTATAGAAATTTTCTTCTATTACGACCTAAAAATCAAAATCAGTGATTAAGGTGTTCATGGGTTCAGCGACGGGTCTGTTACTGCCCATTTTCGTTCGTTTTGTTTTAATTAAATCATTTACCTAATAAGGGTTGTCTCTGCTATAGTTAAGGAACCTAAACCGTTTTGTAATTGGTTGTTTTGATGGACAATTGTTTTGATCGAATGATACTGGAAGAGGATGAAGAACTTGTAAATAAATACGGTTTATAATTATCTGTGAGGGTTTTAAAATAGAAAACGGGCAACAGCCCAATGGTTCTAGGTGTTTGAGGGTAAGCGGGAGGTCTCGGGTTCGATCCCGGATCGTGACTTATATTTTTAAAATGGGTTTATTTGAAGGTATAATCATTTTATTCATTATTATTATTATTAACATCATTATTATTATTATTATTATTATTGTTACTATTATTATTAATTATTGTTATTATTACTAATATTAACTATTATTATTATTATTACTATCATTAATATCATTTATATTATTACCAGTATTACTAAGAGTATCAAAACTTTTAAATTTATCAGTTTTATTAAAATTAGTATTATTATTGAAATTAACATTTTTATTAAAATTATCCTTCTTATTATTAAATTATTATTATTAGAATTGTCATAATTATATCATAATTAGATTATTTTTATCCTTATTATTATTAGTATTATTAATATATCAAATAAAGATTTTCTAAATAAAAATGTATTTATAACATAAGACTTAATTAAATAAATAATATTTTACATCATAAACTACTATATTCAAATTTGATACGATAAGTATTAATGTAAGGATCAAATATATTAAAATTATCTACATAACTTAATATAACAAATATATTATTAATAATAATAAT
This sequence comes from Rutidosis leptorrhynchoides, assembly GCF_046630445.1. NCBI lineage: Eukaryota > Viridiplantae > Streptophyta > Magnoliopsida > Asterales > Asteraceae > Rutidosis > Rutidosis leptorrhynchoides. The sequence goes on from NC_092340.1 coordinate 212,312,370, forward strand.
ATGTAGATCTGTTTGATTACAAATATATGTTTTAATATTTATACAAATAATATAGGTTCGTGAATCCAAGGCCAACCTTACACTTGTTAAATGGTGTTAAATGTATTTTTACTACAAAATACATTAGGTGAGTTTCATTTGCTCCCTTTTATATATATTTTTGGGACTGAGAATACATGCACTGTTTTTATAAATGTTTTACGAAATAGGCACAAGTACTAAAACTAATTCTACGTGGGTTTAAACCAGAAATATACCCTTAGCTTGGTAACATTAAACTACTTGTCTATGTACGGTAGGCACGAATCCTAAAGATAGATCTATTGGGCCTGACAAACCCCATCCTGACTATGGGATGCTTTAGTACTTCGAGGTTATTTTAAACACACCTGATCTGGTGTACTTCAGAGGGTAAAACATGAACGTTAAGGCTTGTTACCGGGTGCCTACAGCTTATAGAATACTTTTATAAACTTGCGAGTGTACATATATTTATAAACGGAAATCTTGTGGTCTATTAATATATTGAAATGATTGTTATGATAAACCTATGAACTCACCAACCTTTTGGTTGACACTTTTAAGCATGTTTATTCTCAGGTACGAATTAAGTCTTCCGCTGTGCATTTGCTCATTTTAAAGATATTACTTGGAGTCGTACAAGGCATATTTAGGTCAGTACCTCGCAATGGGACCAGATGTTGATGACTTCGTCCAGGTGGATTAGGACGGGTCGTCACAGGTGGTATCAGAGCGTTGGTCCTAGCGAACCGGGTCTTGCATTAGTGTGTCTAACTGATAGTTGTTAGGATGCATTAGCGAGTCTGGACTTCGACCTTAGCTGCATATTATAAGTATTGTTTATCATTCCTAGTGGAAAATTACCTGCTTATTATTCCTAAGTCTAGACACGACTTCCTGCACTTATTTGATAGATAGTGTATAGATAAATTCATATCCTAGTGTATCTGTTACTGTAGACTTTATCTGACACGTTTCCAAATCCCTCCGTAATCTACGGGATCTTCTGTATTATGTATAGGTATTCTATATAATTAGAATATCGTCCGATATCCGAAAATCACTTCATATCGAAAAATTCTTTATTAAATCGTACGAAATGGAACTCACCACTAGTTCAAGTCCCTCAGATTCCGATATGGAGTTTCACCTAAGCACCGAAAGCAGCGTCGCTAGAATGAATCACCCAGTCATCCATCCCCAATTCATCTGATGTGTTCGTTGTCGACTTAATCAATGGAGACGCACAGAAGGCGATCCCTTCCACTAACCGAATTAACCTTTTGATGAAGAACCTGAAGCACTTATCGGCGAACCTGTTCGTAACACCATTTTCAGCCTCAGTTCCAGAGTAGTTCGACACGATTATATTCTATCCACAATTCTGAACCTTATTCATCCGTTCATTTCGACCGACAATCATCCCGGAATAATTGAAGAAGTCAACGAGCTACGCGCTCAAGTAATCAATTTAGAAAACATGGTGCAAAAATTTACCAGCTTCAACAACATCACCTGCACCAACAGTACCATCAGTAACAGAACCAGTACATCAACGCCGACAGTACTCTTATCACCCCCAAAATCTCAACATCACAAACTGTATCTCGGATATCAACATCACATACCTCAAAAACCTCATCAGAACTTCGAGCATGATCTTCGTTCTATATATCGTTCTACATCGATTATCTTCGCTTTACGTATCGTTTTATCTCATTTATCTTCGTTAAACCTGGCGATTATGTAATCTCTAATGCTTTAGAAGTTATGTAATCTAGTATTAACGATAAATCAAATGAGTTTAATACCTTATTGACTCATTAAATCTATGATTACATCTGAAGAAAATATATATGCAAGTATATTTTCATAAAGATTGTAATTAAAAATTCCTTCGTACAAACTATTAATGATGAAAATATTTTAACGGGTAGGTAGTACCCGAGGAATATTGGGATTTCACATTAATAAGTTACACTGAACATTCTCCGAATCTGATTCAACGGTCATTTGTTATTCTATTTACAACCATCGATATACGTATCCGTTCACCATAAAATAACCATTTTTGTTCAAATTTCATATTTGGATTTTGACCTATCAAAATCCAACAAGTGGCATAATGAAGAAAACATTGATATAATAAAATTGGTTAGAAACAAACGGATTAACTAATTGAAATATTGTTAAGATTCCACGCTAACTGTTCCGGCTAACTGTTCCCAGCTAACTGATTAACATTTAACTTATCGCAATTTACATTCTCGCAATTTTAATTTCTGCACTGCACATACTGTCGGGACACATGTGCAACAATACGTCGGATTAATTCTGAGACAACACGTTGTATAATGGGTCATGATATATATTTATTTATTTTACGCACTTTAAATAACGGGACACGTATGCAAGTTTTCGACTTATCATATCGACCCATCTATATATATATATATTTCGGAACGACCATAGACACTCTATAGTTGGCTATACAGGGTTGAGGTGGATTCCAAAATATATATATACTTTGAGTTGTGATCGACACTGAGACCGGTACACGGGTCACGATACGTATTAAATAATTCGAATATTATATATTTAATTTATATATGAAATTATTGAACCATTGGACAATCAGACTATTGGACTGCTAACTTTGGACGATTAAAATGAATTAAAATATTGATTATAACATATGAAACTAAACAATTCTTCAAGTTTTCCACTTGATTTCATCCTAAACCTCATTCGTATCTTGACGATTACAATCCGCATTCAAACCTATCATGATTCTTAAAAACACCTCGATCGAGAAGTTGAACCAGCCGCACCTCGTCGATGGAAGAAAGATTTATGCATACAGTTATGCATCTGAAAAACTTTCAAAACCGAAGTTATAGTTAAAACGTATCCGCGTCGAATTCCTTATCATTCATTAGCAAAAACAACCTTACAATTCCTTGTCAAGAAGCTGATTTTGTCACAGCTCCACTTCGACTTCTCAGTGGAACTACTCTTATTATAACCTCGATATTTATACCTTGTCCTTTCGCCGTCGTTACTGGAGAACCTTTTATATTCCACAACATCCTCAGCAGATGTACCTGCAACTCGTCGTCTATTTGGCGGGACCCGTGATCAGTATTTTGAAAATCTCACGAAACTTCTCCAGTTATATCTACGACGTCTATCCCTAAGAACTTCATATTTTGAATGTGAAGTTTCTGAAAAACACCCTGAACTATGAAGTAGTTCTTGAAATACTGATGAAGCAGCAAAAACCGTAAACCACCTTAACAGTCAAAAGTTTACGATAAAGTACAGTATATTGGAAAAGCTCAGAAAAAGAGAAAGGTTGGAATTGGAAACAAAAAATGGATGGAGCAAAGTATGAAGGAGACCGTAAACAAATCATAAAAATTGAACCTGACTTCAAGGGATCCAAATGATTTCGTATCTGTTGAAATCATTAACAAACGCTTTACTCCTCATTCTAAACTTTCGCAGACAAACCTTCCTTGTTATTCATCAATGATAGAAGATTTACGATATCATCGTACCTTTCATTATAGATATCCTCAATATTTCTGGAGATATTTTCACAACTATTCGTATCTGAAATCATTTATATCTCTGTAATATCTGCGTTACAATCTAAAAGAAACTGTGTTAGTTTCTAAATTCTGAAACCTTCGAGCTTAAATAGGAATGTTCTGAAGCAGTGTTGGGAACTGATGCATGAATTAGTATAATATAATGAAACTTGATCAACTTCATTATATTACAGTAAGTCATGTTAAGTTTCTAATGGAATGTGATGATTCACAGTACCATCATCATGTGCCATGTTACACGGCTCTTACACTCTATCCAATCTTCAAACATATTAGGAATATACCATTTTGATAGTTCTATTCTTCCAGGGTATTCTGGTAATTTAATGAATCAAAATCGTACCAATACCATTCCTTTCTAATAGCATTAGCTATGATCATTTCAAATCTCATATCTACGAATTCCGGACCATTACAAACGATGCTTAGTTGAAGAGGAGGAAAAGAAAAAGAATAAAGCTCTGAAATAAGAATTGTAGTAAAAATCGCAGCAATTAGGAGAGAACATTAACTGTGGATGACAATGATTATAGAAGACAGAAGCAGGGACATCAAAGTATAAGGAAAGATACAAAACCCAACAACCACCCAGAAACTACAAACCGTATATATATTATTGCAACATAAAGAAACGGGAGAATTAGAAACATTATAATTCCAAGGAAATCATAAAAGTGAATAGATTCTTCTGGCGGCAGATGAAAGAGAAAAATGAAAGATATGAAAGTTAGAAGTATAATAAGAATCAGGATTGGATGAAGCATATTAAGGAATGAGTAGAGGAAGAAAGAATAGAAGGTGTGGAAAATAAGGAAATGAAGGGAGTGAATTTATAGAGAAATATCCGACAGAGAAATCAAAATAGATCGCCGCATTAAATCAAAGAAAATCCTGATCGCAAAAAAAAACCGAATCTTATTACGTAAGATCTTCCAAAATTCCTTAGATTCCGGAAATCAAACATAACCATATCGTTGGTTAAAACGATTTCCTATTTACTCATTTCAATCATTTGTGATAGCTTCACTCGTACGCTTCACTCATATTGAAAACATCCTCATTACTATCTATAATGATCTCTATCAAATTTCGAGGACGAAATTTCTTTAACGTGTAGGTACTGTAATGACCCGGAAATTTTCGACCAAATTTAAACCCTAATCTCTATATGTTTCCGACACGATAAGCAAAAACCCTAATGTTGAGTCTAGAAAGTTTGAAATTTATATTTGGATAATTAGTTACCCTCTTGACCAAGCCTCACGATTCACGAACCATTATTTGTTATGAATAATTAATGATATATATGAAAGGTATAAATATTAAACTTTCAATAAGAGTTATATTATATGATCATTAAATATTACGTAGTTAAATAATAAATTAAAACATAATGGTTATATTATTATTATGAGTACTTTCATTATCAATACTAATATTAATATCAGTATCATTATTATTATTATTATTAATTATTATTATTATTATTATTATTATTATTATTATTATTATTATTATTATTATTATTATTATTATTATTATTATTATTATTATCATTATGTATAATACCTAAATATGAAAATTGATACAATTGATTTGTTATATAATTATTATTATCATTAGTCATATTATTATTAGAAGTATGTTGATTAATATTGTTATTATGTTTATTATATTTTTTTTAATTACTAGTATTTTAATTACTAATAAATAGCATCAATATTATTATTATTAAAATAAATATTAATTAAAAATAAATTAAAATGCTAAATAAATGGAATCTGTTATGTATATATATCCAAATTGATCCCATCTAATGTAATATCCTGTCTGGAATCCTGATGTAAGTCAGTATCATACGAATTCGATCAAACAGATAACTACAAAAATTGCATTATATATATAATCGATCCAGGATAGTGAGAAAACTACTTCTAATTCTTCCATCTCAATATCAATTACAACTTTCACAAATTGTTATTTCACTTATTTATTTTATTTATTTATTTTTTTTTTCAAAACAGGTCGACACCCTGTTAAAACATGTTTAAATCAACGGTTTAATTTGGAATCGAATTTCAAAAAAATGTAAATGAGGTCTTGTGAGGAATTTAATTCTAAAACTCTCTGTAAAGCATCAAAACCCAATTCGTTATAACAACTTCGAATTTAAAGAGTCAAAGATTTATATTAAAAGTCAAACGGACATTCATTGATCGAATTAAAAGATTATAGAATGTTTCTGTGGTAATTAAGAATTCAGGAAGTTTCTATAGACTATTTACAACCTATTTTGTATAGAAATTTTCTTCTATTACGACCTAAAAATCAAAATCAGTGATTAAGGTGTTCATGGGTTCAGCGACGGGTCTGTTACTGCCCATTTTCATTCGTTTTGTTTTAATTAAATCATTTACCTAATAAGGGTTGTCTCTGCTATAGTTAAGGAACCTAAACCGTTTTGTAATTGGTTGTTTTGATGGACAATTGTTTTGATCGAATGATACTGGAAGAGGATGGAGAACTTGTAAATAAATACGGTTTATAATTATCTGTGAGGGTTTTAAAATAGAAAACGGGCAACAGCCCAATGGTTCTAGGTGTTTGTGGGTAAGCGGGAGGTCTCAGGTTCGATCCCGGATCGTGACTTATATTTTTAAAATGGGTTTATTTGAAGGTATAATCATTTTATTCATTATTATTATTATTATTAACATCATTATTATTATTATTGTTACTATTATTATTAATTATTGTTATTATTACTAATATTAACTATTATTATTATTATTACTATCATTAATATCATTTATATTATTATCAGTATTACTAAGAGTATCAAAACTTTTAAATTTATCAGTTTTATTAAAATTAGTATTATTATTGAAATTAACATTTTTATTAAAATTATCATTCTTATTATTAAATTATTATTATTAGAATTGTCATAATTTTATCATAATTAGATTATTTTTATCCTTATTATTATTAGTATTATTAATATATCAAATAAAGATTTTCTAAATAAAAATGTATTTATAACATAAGACTTAATTAAATAAATAATATTTTACATCATAAACTACTATATTCAAATTTGATATGATAAGTATTAATGTAAGGATCAAATATATTAAAATTATCTACATAACATAATATAACAAATATATTATTAATAATAATAATATGTAGATCTGTTTGATTACAAATATATGTTTTAATATTTATACAAATAATATAGGTCCGTGAATCCAAGGCCAACCTTACACTTGTTAAATGGTGTTAAATGTATTTTTACTACAAAATACATTAGGTGAGTTTCATTTGCTCCCTTTTATATATATTTTTGGGACTGAGAATACATGCACTGTTTTTTATAAATGTTTTACGAAATAGGCACAAGTACTAAAACTAATTCTACGTGGGTTTAAACCATAAATATACCCTTAGCTTGGTAACATTAAACTACTTGTCTATGTACGGTAGGCGCGAATCCTAAAGATAGATCTATTGGGCCTGACAAACCCCATCCTGACTATGGGATGCTTTAGTACTTCGAGGTTATTTTAAACACACCTGATCTGGTGTACTTCAGAGGGTAAAACATGAACGTTAAGGCTTGTTACCGGGTGCCTACAGCTTATAGAATACTTTTATAAACTTGCGAGTGTACATATATTTATAAACGGAAATCTTGTGGTCTATTAATATATTGAAATGATTGTTATGATAAACCTATGAACTCACCAACCTTTTGGTTGACACTTTTAAGCATGTTTATTCTCAGGCACGAATTAAGTCTTCCGTTGTGCATTTGCTCATTTTAAAGATATTACTTGGAGTCGTACAAGGCATATTTAGGTCAGTACCTCGCAATGGGACCAGATGTTGATGACTTCGTCCAGGTGGATTAGGACGGGTCGTCACAAAAGTGCTTCGAACGGCGCCATCTCAATGCTTGAATGGTAGCTGTTGTTGTAGGAAAATTCTGCTAACGGTAGATGTCGATCCCAACTGTTTCCGAAATCAATAACACATGCTCGTAGCATGTCTTCAAGCGTTTGTATCGTCCTTAAGCTCTGCCCATCAATTTGTGGATGATAGGCAGTACTCATGTCTAGACGAGTTCCTAATGCTTGCTGTAATGTCTGCCAGAATCTTGAAATAAATCTGCCATCCCTATCAGAGATAATAGAGATTGGTATTCCATGTCTGGAGACGACTTCCTTCAAATACAGTCATGCTAACTTCTCTATCTTGTCATCTTCTCTTATTGGCAGGAAATGTGCTGATTTGGTGAGACGATCAACTATTACCCAAATAGTATCAAAACCACTTGCAGTCCTTGGCAATTTAGTGATGAAATCCATGGTAATGTTTTCCCATTTCCATTCCGGGATTTCGGGTTGTTGAAGTAGACCTGATGGTTTCTGATGCTCAGCTTTAACCTTAAAACACGTCAAACATTCTCCTACGTATTTAGCAACATCAGCTTTCATACCCGGCCACCAAAAATGTTTCTTGAGATCCTTGTACATCTTCCCCGTTCCAGGATGTATTGAGTATCTGGTTTTATGAGCTTCTCTAAGTACCATTTCTCTCATATCTCCAAATTTTGGTACCCAAATCCTTTCAGTCCTATACCGGGTTCCGTCTTCCCGAATATTAAGATGCTTCTCCGATCCTTTGGGTATTTCATCCTTTAAATTTCCCTCTTTTAAAACTCCTTGTTGCGCCTCCTTTATTTGAGTAGTAAGGTTATTATGAATCATTATATTCATAGATTTTACTCGAATGGGTTCTCTGTCCTTCTTGCTCAAGGCATCGGCTACCACATTTGCCTTCCCCAGGTGGTAACGAATCTCAAAGTCGTAATCATTCAACAATTCAATCCACCTACGCTGCCTCATATTCAGTTATTTCTGATTAAATATGTGTCGAAGACTTTTGTGGTCGGTATATATAATACTTTTGACCCCATATAAGTAGTGCCTCCAAGTCTTTAATGCAAAAACAATCGCGCCTAATTCCAAATCATGCGTCGTATAATTTTGTTAGTGAATCTTCAATTGTCTAGACGCATAAGCAATCACCTTCGTTCGTTGCATTAATACACAACCGAGACCTTGCTTTGATGCGTCACAATAAATCACAAAATCATCATTGAAATGTCCCGTTCTTATTGATTAAAAACGTTCCATATTAATTGATTTCGTTGCGAGGTTTTGACCTCTATATGAGATGTTTTTTAAAGACTGCATTCATTTTAAAACAAACCATAACCTTTATTTCATCAATAAAGGTTTAAAAAGCTTTACGTAGATTATCAAATAATGATAATCTAAAATATCCTGTTTACACACGACCATTACATAATGGTTTTACAATACAAATATGTTACAACAAAATAAGTTTCTTGAATGCAGTTTTTACACAATATCATACAAGCATGGACTCCAAATCTCGTCCTAATTTAAGTATGCGACAGCGGAAGCTCTTAATAATCACCTGAGAATAAACATTCTTAAAACGTCAACAAAAATGTTGGTGAGTTATAGGTTTAACCTATATATATCAAATCGTAACAATAGACCACAAGATTTCATATTTCAATACACATCCCATACATAGAGATAAAAATCATTCATATGGTGAACACCTGGTAACCGACATTAACAAGATGCATATATAAGAATATCCCCATCATTCCGGGACACCCTTCGGATATGATATAAATTTCGAAGTACTAAAGCATCCGGTACTTTGGATGGGGTTTGTTAGGCCCAATAGATCTATCTTTAGGATTCACGTCAATTAGGGTGTCTGTTCCCTAATTCTTAGATTACCAGACTTAATAAAAAGGGGCATATTCGATTTCGATAATTCAACCATATAATGTAGTTTCACGTACTTGTGTCTATTTTGTAAATCATTTATAAAACCTGCATGTATTCTCATCCCAAAAATATTAGATTTTAAAAGTGGGACTATAACTCACTTTCACAGATTTTTACTTCGTCGGGAAGTAAGACTTGGCCACTAATTGATTCACGAACCTATAACAATATATACATATATATCAAAGTATGTTCAAAATATATTTACAACACTTTTAATATATTTTGATGTTTTAAGTTTATTAAGTTAGCTGTCCTCGTTAGTAACCTACAACTAGTTGTCCACAGTTAGATATACAGAAATAAATCGATAAATATTATCTTGAATCAATCCACGACCCAGTGTATACGTATCTCAGTATTGATCACAACTCAAACTATACATATTTTGGAATCAACCTCAACCCTGTATAGCTAACTCCAACATTCACATATAGAGTGTCTATGGTTGTTCCGAAATATATATAGATGTGTCGACATGATAGGTCGAAACATTGTATACGTGTCTATGGTATCTCAAGATTACATAATATACAATACAAGTTGATTAAGTTATGGTTGGAATAGATTTGTTACCAATTTTCACGTAGCTAAAATGAGAAAAATTATCTAATCTTGTTTTACCCATAAAAATAAGTTACAAGTCATTTTTGTAAAGGTAGTCATTTCAGTCGAAAGAACGACGTCTAGATGACCATTTTAGAAAACATACTTCCACTTTGAGTTTAACCATAATTTTTGGATATAGTTTCATGTTCATAATAAAAATCATTTTCTCAGAATAACAACTTTTAAATCAAAGTTTATCATAGTTTTTAATTAACTAACCCAAAACAGCCCGCGGTGTTACTACTACGGCGTAAATCCGGTTTTACGGTGTTTTTCGTGTTTCCAGGTTTTAAATCATTAAGTTAGCATATCATATAGATATAGAACATGTGTTTAGTTAATTTTAAAAGTCAAGTTAGAAGGATTAACTTTTGTTTGCGAACAAGTTTAGAATTAACTAAACTATGTTCTAGTGATTACGAGTTTAAACCTTCGAAGAAGATAGTTTTATATATATGAATCGAATGATGTTATGAACATCATTACTACCTCAAATTTAGTAGGTAAACCTACTAGAAGTGACAAGAAATGATCTAGCTTCAAAGGATCTTGGATGGCTTGAAAGTTCTTGAAGTAGGATCATGACACAAAAACAAGTTCAAGTAAGATTTTTACTCGAATTAAGATAGTTTATAGTTATAGAAATTGAATCAAAGTTTGAATATGAATATTACCTTGAATAAGAAAGATAACCTACTGTATATAACAAAGGTTTCTTGATCTTAGATGATTACTTGGAATGGATTAGAAAGCTTGGAAGTAAATTAGTAAACTTGAAGGGATTTTTGAAGTGTTCTTGAAGTGTTCTTCCTATGATGATTATAGCTTGATTCTTGAAGTGATTTTTGATGAAGATGATGATTAACTACTGGAAAAATACGTTCATAATAGTGTGTGTGTGTTGAGAGAGAATTAGAAAGAGAATTGGAAGTGAAATGGAGTGAATGATGAGTAGTAATTGGTGAGTGGTGAGTGGGGTTAAAAGGAGTTCTAGTTAGTTGACTAGCTCATGGTAGAAGTTAAAATTGATTAGTCATACATGACATAAGCAAGAGTGGAATCCCATGCTAGTTCCTATTGGTATATACCCATAGTAAGTACGTTTTGAAGCTGTGTATAATACGGGTAAGAATACGACTAGAATTCTTGATGAAAGAAAAGAATGGGAAAGTAACTGTAACCATTTTCGTTAAGTATGAGTGTTTTGATATATGTCTTGAAGTCTTCCAAAAGTATTTTAATACATCTAAATACACTACATGTATATACATTTTAACTTAGTCGTTAAGTTATCGTTAGTCGTTACATGTAAGTGTTGTTTTGAAACCTTTAAGTTAACGATCTCAATTAATGTTGTTAACCCATTGTTTATTATATCTAATGAGATGTTAAATTATTATATTATCATGATATTATGATATATTAATATATCTTAATATGATATATATACATTTAAATGTCGTTACAACGATAATCGTTACATATATGTCTCGTTTCGAAATCCTTAAGTTAGTAGTCTTGTTTATATGTATATAACTCATTGTTAATATACTTATGGAGATACTTACTTATCATAATCTCGTGTTAACCAAATGTATATCCATATATATATCGTCATGTCTTTTTTACAAGTTTTAACGTTCGTGAATCGCCGGTCAACTTGGGTGGTCAATTGTCTATATGAAACATATTTCAATTAATCAAGTCTTAACAAGTTTGATTGCTTAACATGTTGGAAACATTTAATCATGTAAATATCAATCTCAATTAATATATATAAACATGGAAAAGTTCGGGTCACTACAGTACCTACCCGTTAAATAAATTTCGTCCCGAAATTTTAAGCTGTTGAAGGTGTTGACGAATCTTCTGGAAATAGATGCGGGTATTTCTTCTTCATCTGATCTTCATGCTCCCAGGTGAACTCGGGTCCTCTACGAGCATTCCATCGAACCTTAACAATTGGTATCTTGTTTTGCTTAAGTCTTTTAACCTCACGATCCATTATTTCGACGGGTTCTTCGATGAATTGAAGTTTTTCTTTGATTTGGATTTCATCTAACGGAATAGTGAGATCTTCTTTAGCAAAACATTTCTTCAAATTCGAGACGTGGAAAGTGTTATGTACAGCCGCGAGTTGTTGAGGTAACTCAAGTCGGTAAGCTACTGGTCCGACACGATCAATAATCTTGAATGGTCCAATATACCTTGGATTTAATTTCCCTCGTTTACCAAATCGAACAACGCCTTTCCAAGGTGCAACTTTAAGCATGACCATCTCTCCAATTTCAAATTCTCTATCTTTTCTTTTAATGTCAGCGTAGCTCTTTTGTCGACTTTGGGCAGTTTTCAACCGTTGTTGAATTTGGATGATCTTCTCGGTAGTTTCTTGTATAATCTCCGGACCCGTAATCTGTCTATCCCCCACTTCACTCCAACAAATCGGAGACCTGCACTTTCTACCATAAAGTGCTTCAAACGGCGCCATCTCAATGCTTGAATGATAGCTGTTGTTGTAGGAAAATTCTGCTAACGGTAGATGTCGATCCCAACTGTTTCCGAAATCAATAACACATGCTCGTAGCATGTCTTCAAGCGTTTGTATCGTCCTTTCACTCTACCCATCAGTTTGTGGATGATAGGCAGTACTCATGTCTAGACGAGTTCCTAATGCTTGCTGTAATGTCTGCCAGAATCTTGAAATAAATCTGCCATCCCTATCAGAGATAATAGAGATTGGTATTCCATGTCTGGAGATGACTTCCTTCAAATACAGTCGTGCTAACTTCTCCATCTTGTCATCTTCTCTTATTGGTAGGAAGTGTGCTGATTTGGTGAGACGATCAACTATTACCCAAATAGTATCAAAACCACTTGCAGTCCTTGGCAATTTAGTGATGAAATCCATGGTAATGTTTTCCCATTTCCATTCCGGGATTTCGGGTTGTTGAAGTAGACCTGATGGTTTCTGATGCTCATCTTTGACCTTAGAACACGTCAAACATTCTCCTACGTATTTAGCAAAATCGGCTTTCATACCCGGCCACCAAAAATGTTTCTTGAGATCTTTGTACATCTTCCCCGTTCCAGGATGTATTGAGTATCTGGTTTTATGAGCTTCTCTAAGTACCATTTCTCTCATATCTCCAAATTTTGGTACCCAAATCCTTTCAGCCCTATACCGGTTCCATCTTCCCGAATATTAAGATGCTTCTCCGATCTTTTGGGTATTTCATCCTTTAAATTTCCCTCTTTTAAAACTCCTTGTTGTGCCTCCTTTATTTGAGTAGTAATGTTATTATGAATCATTATATTTATAGATTTTACTCGAATGGGTTCTCTGTTCTTCCTGCTCAAGGCATCGGCTACCACATTTTTCTTCCCCGGGTGGTAACGAATCTCAAAGTCGTAATCATTCAATAATTCAATCCACCTACGCTGCCTCATATTCAGTTGTTTCTGATTAAATATGTGTTGAAGACTTTTGTGGTCGGTATATATAATACTTTTGACCCCATATAAGTAGTGCCTCCAAGTCTTTAATGCAAAAACAACCGCGCCTAATTCCAAATCCTGCGTCGTATAATTTTTTTCGTGAATCTTCAATTATCTAGACGCATAAGCAATCACCTTCGTTCGTTGCATTAATACACAACCGAGACCTTGCTTTGATGCATCACAATAAATCACAAAATCATCATTCCCTTCAGGCAATGACAATATAGGTGCCGTAGTTAGCTTTTTCTTCAATAACTGAAACGCTTTCTCTTGTTCATCATTCCATTCTAATTTCTTCCCTTTATGCGTTAATGCAGTCAAGGGTTTTGCTATTCTGGAAAAGTCTTGGATGAACCTTCTGTCGTAACCAGCTAGTCCTAAAAACTGGCGTATGTGTTTCGAAGTTTTCGGGGTTTCCCACTTTTCAACAGTTTCTATCTTTGCCGGATCCACCTTAATACCTTCTTTGTTCACTATGTGACCGAGGAATTGAACTTCTTCCAACCAAAATGCACACTTTGAAAACTTAGCGTACAATTCTTCCTTCCTCAATACTTCTAACACCTTTCTCAAATGTTCACCGTGTTCTTGGTCATTCTTTGAGTAAATAAGTATGTCATCAATGAAAACAATGACAAACTTGTCAAGGTATGGTCCACACACTCGGTTTATAAGGTCCATGAACACAGCTGGTGCATTAGTTAAACCAAACGGCATGACCATAAACTCGTAATGACCGTAACGTGTTCTGAAAGCAGTCTTTGGAATATCATCTTCTTTCACCCGCATTTGATGATACCCGGAACGTAAGTCAATCTTTGAATAAACAGACGAGCCTTGTAGTTGATCAAATAAGTCGTCGATTCTCGGTAGTGGGTAGCGGTTCTTGATGGTAAGTTTGTTCAACTCTCGGTAGTCGATACACAACCTGAATGTACCATCTTTCTTCTTGACAAACAAAACAGGAGCTCCCCACGGTGATGTGCTTGGTCGAATGAAACCACGCTCTAAAAGTTCTTGTAATTGGCTTTGCAGTTCTTTCATCTCGCTGGGTGCGAGTCTGTAAGGAGCACGAGCTATTGGTGCAGCTCCTGGTACAAGATCTATTTGAAATTCAATGGATCGATGTGGGGGTAATCCCGGTAATTCTTTCAAAAATACATCGGGAAATTCTTTTGCAATGGGAACATCATTGATGCTCTTTTCTTCAGTTTGTACTTTTTCGACGTGTGCTAGAACAGCATAGCAACCTTTTCTTATTAGTTTTTGTGCCTTCAAATTACTAATAAGATGTAGCTTCGTGTTGCCCTTTTCTCCATACACCATTAAGGGTTTTCCTTTTTCTCGTATAATGCGAATTGCATTTTTGTAACAAACTATATCTGCTTTCACTTTTTTCAACCAGTCCATACCGATTATCACATCAAAACTCCCTAACTCTACAGGTATCAAATCAATCTTAAATGTTTCGCTAACCAGTTTAATTTCTCGATTCCGACATATATTATCTGCTGAAATTAATTTACCATTTGCTAATTTGAGTAAAAATTTACTATCCAAAGGCGTCAATGGACAACTTAATTTAGCACAAAAATCTCTACTCATATAGCTTCTATCCGCACCCGAATCAAATAAAACGTAAGCAGATTTATTGTCAATAAGAAACGTACCCGTAACAAGCTCCGGGTCTTCCTGTGCCTCTGCCGCATTAATATTGAAAACTCTTCTGCGGCCTTGTCCATTCGTGTTCTCCTGGTTCGGGCAATTTCTAATAATGTGGCCCGGTTTTCCACATTTATAACAAACTACATTGGCATAACTTGCTCCGACACTACTTCCTCCGCCATTACTCGTTCCGACACCATTTGTTCCTTTCGTTCTATTAACCCCTGGTCCGTAGACCTCACACTTCGCCGCGCTATGACCATTTCTTTTACACTTGTTGCAAAATTTGGTGCAGAACCCCGAGTGATACTTTTCACACCTTTGGCATAGCTGTTTCTGATTGTTGTTTTTGTTGCGGTTATTATTGTTGTTGGGATGATTGTTGTAGTTGCTGTTGTTGTTGTTGTTGTTGTTGTTGGGCCGTTTGTTGTAGTTGCGATTGATGTTGCGATTGTTGGGATAATTGTTGCGATTATTGTTGTAATTGCTGTTGTTGTTATATTGGTGATTCTTATCACCGTTTTCCTCCCACTTTCTTTTGACTTGCTTCACATTGGCCTCTTCAGCAGTCTGTTCTTTAATTCTTTCTTCAATCTGGTTCACTAGTTTGTGAGCCATTCTACATGCCTGTTGTATGGAGGCGGGCTCGTGTGAACTTATATCTTCTTGGATTCTTTCCGGTAATCCTTTCACAAACGCGTCGATCTTCTCTTCCTCATCTTCGAATGCTCCCGGACACAATAGGCACAATTCTGTGAATCGTCTTTCGTATGTGGTAATATCAAATCCTTGGGTTCGTAACCCTCTAAGTTATGTCTTGAGCTTATTGACCTCGGTTCTGGGACGGTACTTCTCTTTCATCAAGTGCTTGAATACTGACCACGGTAGTGCGTACGCATCGTCTTGTCCCACTTGCTCTAGATAGGTATTCCACCATGTTAACGCAGAACCTGTGAAGGTATGCGTAGCGTACTTCACTTTGTCCTCTCCAGTACACTTACTTATGGCAAATACCGATTCGACCTTCTCGGTCTACCGTTTCAATCCGATCGGTCCTTCGGTTCCATCAAATTCCAAAGGTTTGCAGGCAGTGAATTCTTTGTAGGTGCATCCTACACGATTTCCTGTACTGCTAGATCCAAGGTTATTGTTGGTATGTAGCGCAGCCTGTACTACGGCTATGTTTGAAGCTAGAAAAGTACGGAATTCCTCTTCATTCATATTCACGGTGTGTCGAGTAGTCGGTGCCATTTCCTTCAAAATAGTCAAATGGAACAAGTTAATCATACAGAATATTAAGAGTAGTTAATAGTATTTTGTAGCATAATATGAACTCATTTATAAAAGCTTTTTCTTCATATTAGCGTTTTATAAGTTTAAATTCGGGTAGTACCTACCCGTTAAGTTCATACTTAGTAGCTAATATACAATTCAACTACTACAATTCTATATGAAAAACTGATTATAATAATATTTCGCGTTCAAACTTTTACACAATATTTTACAAACTTACAATACCGCTTATTTTACATATAGCATGAAATATAGCACACAATAAATTTGATACAAGATGGTTGTGAAGATAATTCTAGCTAGTACACAAGTCGTTCAGCAAAGGCAATAAAGACACGTAATTCATACGTCCAGAAACAAGTCATGCATTCTGGTTTTACTAGGATTACTTCCCATCCTTGGTCTTGTGGAACATAACCGTTATGGCCGTTGATAAGACAACGTGTTGTAACGTCGTCAAAGGGACGAGGGTTACGTAATGTCCAACAGTCCCGTAACAATCTAAAAACCTCATTTCTTACCCCAATTACCGACTCCGTCACTTGTGGGAACATTTTGTTTAATAGTTGTAGCCCGATGTTCTTGTTCTCACTTTGGTGAGAAGCGAACATTACTAATCCGTAAGCATAACATGCTTCTTTATGTTGCATGTTAGCCGCTTTTTCTAAATCACGAAGTCCAATATTCGGATATATTGAGTCAAAATAATTTCTTAACCCATTGCGTAAAATAGCATTTGGGTTCCCCGCAATATATGCGTCAAAGTAAACACATCGTAACTTATGGATTTCCCAATGTGATATCCCCCATCTTTCGAACGAAAGCCTTTTATAAACCAAGGCATTCTTGGAACGTTCTTCGAATGTCTTACAAACTGATCTCGCCTTAAATAGTTGTGCCGAAGAATTCTAACCGACTCTAGACAAAATTTCATCAATCATGTCTACGGGTAGGTCTCTTAAAATATTGGGTTGTCTATCCATTTTGTGTTTTTATACTGTAAAATAGACAAGAGTTAGATTCATAAAAAAATACTTATTAATACAAGCAATTTTTACATATATCATAAAGCATAAGCACACTATATTACTTATATTACACCACACGAATACAACTATCTTATTCCGACTCGCTTGTTTCTTCTTCTTCGGTTTTGGTTCGTTTTGCCAAGTTTCTAGGGATATATGATGTTCCCCTAATACGAGCCGTCGTTATCCACAATGGTTTAGAAAAACCTGGTGGTTTAGAGGTTCCCGGGTCATTGTTACAACTTAAGGACTTCGGGGGTTGATGATACATATAAAGTTCATCGGGGTTGGAATTAGATTTCTCTATTTTTATGCCCTTTCCCTTATTATTTTCTTTTGCCTTTTTAAATTCAGTTGGGGTAATTTCTATAACATCATCGGAATTCTCGTCGGAATCCGATTCATCGGAGAATTGGTAATCCTCCCAATATTTTGCTTCCTTTCCGGAAACACCATTGACCATAATTAACCTTGGTCGGTTGGTTGAGGATTTTCTTTTACTTAACCGTTTTATTATTTCCCCCACCGGTTCTATTTCTTCATCCGGTTCCGATTCTTCTTCCGGTTCCGATTCTTCTTCCGGTTCCGACTCTTCTTCCGGTTCCTCTTCGGGAACTTGTGAATCAGTCCATGAATCATTCCAATTTACATTTGACTCTTCATTATTATTAGGTGAGTCAATGGGACTTGTTCTAGAGGTAGACATCTATCACATAATATCAAACGCGTTAAGAGATTAATATATCACATAATATTCACATGTTAAAAATATATAGTTTCCAACAAAATTTGTTAAGCAATCATTTTTCAAGTAAACACGGTCGAAGTCCAGACTCACTAATGCATCCTAACAAACTAGATAAGACACACTAATGCAAAATTCTGGTTCTCTAAGACCAACGCTCTGATACCAACTGAAATGTCCCGTTCTTATTGATAAAAAACGTTCCATATTAATTGATTTCGTTGCGAGGTTTTGACCTCTATATAAGACGTTTTTCAAAGACAGCATTCATTTTAAAACAAACCATAACCTTTATTTCATCAATAAAGGTTTAAAAAGCTTTACGTAGATTATCAAATAATGATAATCTAAAATATCCTGTTTACACACGACCATTACATAATGGTTTACAATACAAATATGTTACAACAAAATAAGTTTCTTGAATGCAGTTTTTACACAATATCATACAAGCATGGACTCCAAATCTCGTCCTTATTTAAGTATGCGACAGCGGAAGCTCTTAATAATCACCTGAGAATAAACATGCTTAAAACGTCAACAAAAATGTTGGTGAGTTATAGGTTTAACCTATATATATATCAAATCGTAACAATAGACCACAAGATTTCATATTTCAATACACATCCCATACATAGAGATAAAAATCATTCATTTGGTGAACACCTGGTAACCGACATTAACAAGATGCATATATAAGAATATCCCCATCATTTCGGGACACCCTTCGGATATGATATAAATTTCGAAGTACTAAAGCATCCGGTACTTTGGATGGGGTTTGTTAGGCCCAATAGATCTATCTTTAGGATTCGCGTCAATTAGGGTGTCTGTTCCCTAATTCTTAGATTACCAGACTTAATAAAAAGGGGCATATTCGATTTCGATAATTCAACCATAGAATGTAGTTTCACGTACTTGTGTCTATTTTGTAAATCATTTATAAAACCTGCATGTATTCTCATCCCAAAAATATTAGATTTTAAAAGTGGGACTATAACTCACTTTCACAGATTTTTACTTCGTCGGGAAGTAAGACTTGGCCACTGGTTGATTCACGAACCTATAACAATATATACACATATATCAAAGTATGTTCAAAATATATTTACAACACTTTTAATATATTTTGATGTTTTAAGTTTATTAAGTCAGCTGTCCTCGTTAGTAACCTACAACTAGTTGTCCACAGTTAGATATACAGAAATAAATCGATAAATATTATCTTGAATCAATCCACGACCCAGTGTATACGTATCTCAGTATTGATCACAACTCAAACTATACATATTTTGGAATCAACCTCAACCCTGTATAGCTAACTCCAAAATTCACATATAGAGTGTCTATGGTTGTTCCGAAATATATATAGATGTGTCGACATGATAGGTCGAAACATTGTATACGTGTCTATGGTATCTCAAGATTACATAATATACAATACAAGTTGATTAAGTTATGGTTGGAATAGATTTGTTACCAATTTTCACGTAGCTAAAATGAGAAAAATTATCCAATCTTGTTTTACCCATAACTTCTTCATTTTAAATCCGTTTTGAGTGAATCAAATTGCTATGGTTTCATATTGAACTCTATTTTTTGAATCTAAACAGAAAAAGTATAGGTTTATAGTCGGAAAAATAAGTTACAAGTCGTTTTTGTAAAGGTAGTCATTTCAGTCGAAAGAACGACGTCTAGATGACCATTTTAGAAAACATACTTCCACTTTGAGTTTAACCATAATTTTTGGATATAGTTTCATGTTCATAATAAAAATCATTTTCTCAGAATAACAACTTTTAAATCAAAGTTTATCATAGTTTTTAATTAACTAACCCAAAACAGCCCGCGGTGTTACTACGACGGCGTAAATCCGGTTTTACGGTGTTTTTCGTGTTTTCAGGTTTTAAATCATTAAGTTAGCATATCATATAGATATAGAACATGTGTTTAGTTAATTTTAAAAGTCAAGTTAGAAGGATTAACTTTTGTTTGCGAACAAGTTTAGAATTAACTAAACTATGTTCTAGTGAATACGAGTTTAAACCTTCGAATAAGATAGTTTTATATATATGAATCGAATGATGTTATGAACATCATTACTACCTCAAGTTTAGTAGGTAAACTTACTGGAAGTGACAAGAAATGATCTAGCTTCAAAGGATCTTGGATGGCTTGAAAGTTCTTGAAGTAGGATCATGACACAAAAACAAGTTCAAGTAAGATTTTTACTCGAATTAAGATAGTTTATAGTTATAGAAATTGAATCAAAGTTTGAATATGAATATTACCTTGAATAAGAAAGATAACCTACTATATATAACAAAGGTTTCTTGATCTTAGATGATTACTTGGAATGGATTAGAAAGCTTGGAAGTAAATTAGTAAACTTGAAGGGATTTTTGAAGTGTTCTTGAAGTGTTCTTCCTATGATGATTATAGCTTGATTCTTGAAGTGATTTTTGATGAAGATGATGATTAACTACTGGAAAAATACGTTCATAATAGTGTGTGTGTGTTGAGAGAGAATTAGAAAGAGAATTGGAAGTGAAATGGAGTGAATGATGAGTGGTAATTGGTGAGTGGTGAGTGGGGTTAAAAGGAGTTCTAGTTAGTTGACTAGCTCATGGTAGAAGTTAAAATTGATTAGTCATACATGACATAATCAAGAGTGGAATCCCATGCTAGTTCCTATTGGTATATACCCATAGTAAGTACGTTTTGAAGCTGTGTATAATACGGGTAAGAATACGACTAGAATTCTTGATGAAAGAAAAGAATGGGAAAGTAACTGTAACCATTTTCGTTAAGTATGAGTGTTTTGATATATGTCTTGAAGTCTTCCAAAAGTATTTTAATACATCTAAATACACTACATGTATATACATTTTAACTGAGTCGTTAAGTTATCGTTAGTCGTTACATGTAAGTGTTGTTTTGAAACCTTTAAGTTAACGATCTCAATTAATGTTGTTAACCCATTGTTTATTATATCTAATGAGATGTTAAATTATTATATTATCATGATATTATGATATATTAATATATCTTAATATGATATATATACATTTAAATGTCGTTACAACGATAATCGTTACATATATGTCTCGTTTCGAAATCCTTAAGTTAGTAGTCTTGTTTATATGTATATAACTCATTGTTAATATACTTATGGAGATACTTACTTATCATAATCTCGTGTTAACCATATGTATATCCATATATATATCGTCATGTCGATTTTACAAGTTTTAACGTTCGTGAATCGCCGGTCAACTTGGGTGGTCAATTGTCTATATGAAACATATTTCAATTAATCAAGTCTTAACAAGTTTGATTGCTTAACATGTTGGAAACATTTAATCATGTAAATATCAATCTCAATTAATATATATAAACATGGAAAAGTTCGGGTCACTACAATCATTCCCTTCAGGCAATGACAATATAGGTGCCGTAGTTAGCTTTTTCTTCAATAACTGAAACGCTTTCTCTTGTTCATCATTCCATTCAAATTTCTTCCCTTTATGCGTTAATGCAGTCAAGGGTTTTGCTATTCTGGAAAAGTCTTGGATGAACCTTCTGTAGTAACCAGCTAGTCCTAAAAACTGGCGTATGTGTTTCGGAGTTTTTGGGGTTTCCCATTTTTCAACAGTTTCTATCTTTGCCGGATCCACCTTAATACCTTCTTTGTTCACTATGTGACCGAGGAATTGAACTTCATCCAACCAAAATGCACACTTTGAAAACTTAGCGTACAATTCTTCCTTCCTCAATACTTCTAACACCTTTCTCAAATGTTCACCATGTTCTTGGTCATTCTTTGAGTAAATAAGTATGTCATCAATGAAAACAATGACAAACTTGTCAAGGTATGGTCCACACACTCGGTTCATAAGGTCCATTAACACAGCTGGTGCATTAGTTAAACCAAACGGCATGACCATAAACTCGTAATGACCGTAACGTGTTCTGAAAGTAGTCCTTGGAATATCATCTTCTTTCACCCGCATTTGATGATACCCGGAACGTAAGTCAATCTTTGAATAAACAGACGAGCCTTGTAGTTGATCAAATAAGTCGTCGATTCTCGGTAGTAGGTAGCGGTTCTTGATGGTAAGTTTGTTCAACTCTCAGTAGTCGATACACAACCTGAATGTACCATCTTTCTTCTTGACAAACAAAACAGGAGCTCCCCACGGTGATGTGCTTGGTTGAATGAAACCACGCTCTAAAAGTTCTTGTAATTGGCTTTGCAGTTCTTTCATCTCGCTGGGTGCGAGTCTGTAAGGAGCACGAGCTATTGGTGCAGCTCCTGGTACAAGATCTATTTGAAATTCAACGGATCGATGTGGGGGTAATCTCGGTAATTCTTTCGGAAATACATCGGGAAATTCTTTTGCAATGGGAACATCATTGATGCTCTTTTCTTCAGTTTGTACTTTCTCGACGTGTGCTAGAATAGCATAGCAACCTTTTCTTATTAGTTTTTGTGCTTTCAAATTACTAATAAGATGTAGCTTCGTGTTGCCCTTTTCTCCGTACACCATTAAGGGTTTTCCTTTTTCTCGTATAATGCGAATTGCATTTTTGTAACAAACGATCTCTGCTTTCACTTCTTTCAACCAGTCCATACCGATTATCACATCAAAACTCCCTAACTCTACTGGTATCAAATCAATCTTAAATGTTTCGCTAACCAGTTTAATTTCTCGATTCCGACATATATTATCTACTGAAATTAATTTACCATTTGCTAATTCGAGTAAAAATTTTCTATCCAAAGGCGTCAATGGACAATTTAATTTAGCACAAAAATCTCTACTCATATAGCTTCTATCCGCACCCGAATCAAATAAAACGTAAGCAGATTTATTATCAATAAGAAACGTACCCGTAACAAGCTCCGGGTCTTCCTGTGCCTCTGCCGCATTAATATTGAAAACTCTTCCACGGCCTTGTCCATTCGTGTTCTCCTGGTTCGGGCAATTTCTAATAATGTGGCCCGGTTTTCCACATTTATAACAAACTACATTGGCATAACTTGCTCCGACACTACTTGCCCCGTCATTACTCATTCCGACACCATTTGTTCCTTTCATTCTATTAACCCCTGGTCCGTAGACCTCACACTTCGCCGCGCTATGACCATTTCTTTTACACTTGTTGCAAAATTTGGTGCAGAACCCCGAGTGATACTTTTCACACCTTTGGCATAGCTGCTTCTGATTGTTGTTGTTGTTGTTGCTGTTATTATTGTTTTTGGGATGATTGTTGTAGTTGCTGTTGTTGTTGTTGTTGTTGTTGGGCCGTTTGTTGTAGTTGCGATTGATGTTGCGATTGTTGGGATAATTGTTGCGATTATTGTTGTAATTGCTGTTGTTGTTGTATTGGTGATTCTTATCACCGTTTTCCTCCCACTTTCTTTTGACTTGCTTCACATTGGCCTCTTCAGCAGTCTGTTCTTTAATTCTTTCTTCAATCTGGTTCACTAGTTTGTGAGCCATTCTACATGCCTGTTGTATGGAGGCGGGCTCGTGCGAACTTATATCTTCTTGGATTCTTTCCGGTAATCCTTTCACAAACGCGTCGATCTTCTCTTCCTCATCTTCGAATGCTCCCGGACACAATAGGCACAATTTAGTGAATCGTCTTTCGTACGTGGTAATATCAAATCCTTGGGTTCGTAACCCTCTAAGTTCTGTCTTGAGCTTATTGACCTCGGTTCTGGGACGGTACTTCTCGTTCATCAAGTGCTTGAATGCTGACCATGGTAGTGTGTACGCATCGTCTTGTCCCACTTGCTCTAGATAGGTATTCCACCATATTAACGCAGAACCTGTGAAGGTATGCGTAGCATACTTCACTTTGTCCTCTTCAGTACACTTACTTATGGCAAACACCGATTCGACCTTCTCGGTCCACCGTTTCAATACGATCGGTCTCTCGGTTCCATCAAATTCTAAAGGTTTGCAGGCAGTGAATTCTTTGTAGGTGCATCCTACATGATTTCCTGTACTGCTAGATCCAAGGTTATTGTTGGTATGTAGCGCAGCCTGTACTGCGGCTATGTTTGAAGCTAGAAAAGTACGGAATTCCTCTTCATTCATATTCACGGTGTGTCGAGTAGTCGGTGCCATTTCCTTCAAAATAGTCAAATGGAACAAGTTAATCATACAGAATATTAAGAGTAGTTAATAGTATTTCGTAGCATAATATGAACTCATTTATAAAAGCTTTTTCTTCATATTAGCGTTTTATAAGTTTAAATTCGGGTAGTACCTATCCTTTAAGTTCATACTTAGTAGCTAATATACAATTCAACTACTACAATTCTATATGAAAAACTGATTATAATAATATTTCGCGTTCAAACTTTTACACAATATTTTACAAACTTACAATACCGCTTATTTTACATATAGCATGAAATATAGCACACAATAAATTTGATACAAGATGGTTGTGAAGATAATTCTAGCTAGTACACAAGTCGTTCAGCAAAGGCAATAAAGACACGTAATTCATACGTCCAGAAACAAGTCATGCATTCTGGTTTTACTAGGATTACTTCCCATCCTTGGTCTTGTGGAACATAACCGTTATGGCCGTTGATAAGATAGCGTGTTGTAACGTCGTCAAAGGGACGAGGGTTACGTAATGTCCAACAGTCCCGTAACAATCTAAAAACCTCATTTCTTACCCCAATTACCGACTCCTTCACTTGTGGGAACGTTTTGTTTAGTAGTTGTAGCCCGATGTTCTTGTTCTCACTTTGGTGAGAAGCGAACATTACTAATCCGTTAGCATAACATGCTTCTTTATATTGCATGTTAGCTGCTTTTTCTAAATCACGAAGTCCAATATTCGAATATATTGAGTCAAAATAATTTCTTAACCCATTGTGTAAAATAGCATTTGGGTTCCCCGCAATATATGCGTCAAAGTAAACACATCGTAACTTATGGATTTCCCAATGTGATATCCCCCATCTTTCGAACGAAAGCCTTTTATAAACCAAGGCATTCTTGGAACGTTCTTCGAATGTCTTACAAACTGATCTCGCCTTAAATAGTTGTGCCGAAGAATTCTGACCGACTCTAGACAAGATTTCATCAATCATGTCTCCGGGTAGGTCTCTTAAAATATTGGGTTGTCTATCCATTTTGTGTTTTTATACTGTAAAATAGACAAGAGTTTGATTCATAAAAAAAATACTTATTAATACAAGCAATGTTTACATATATCATAAAGCATAAGCACACTATATTACATATATTACACCACACGAATACAACTATCTTATTCCGACTCGCTTGTTTCTTCTTCTTCTTCGGTTTTGGTTCGTTTTGCCAAGTTTCTAGGGATATATGATGTTCCCCTAATACGAGCCGTCGTTTTCCACATTGGTTTAGAAAAACCTGGTGGTTTAGAGGTTCCCGGGTCATTGTTACTGTAGTTGTAGTGACCCGAACTTTTCCATGTTTATATATATTAATTGAGATTGATATTTACATGATTAAATGTTTCCAACATGTTAAGCAATCAAACTTGTTAAGACTTGATTAATTGAAATATGTTTCATATAGACAATTGACCACCCAAGTTGATCGGTGATTCACGAACGTTAAAACTTGTAAAAACTATATGATGACATATATATGGATATATATATATAGTTAACATGATACTATGATAAGAAAACATATCATAAAGTATATTAACAATGAACTACATATGTAAAAACAGATTACCAGACTTAATAAAAAGGGGCATATTCGATTTCGATAATTCAACCATAGAATGTAGTTTCACGTACTTGTGTCTATTTTGTAAATCATTTATAAAACCTGCATGTATTCTCATCCCAAAAATATTAGATTTTAAAAGTGGGACTATAACTCACTTTCACAGATTTTTACTTCGTCGGGAAGAAAGACTTGGCCACTGGTTGATTCACGAACCTATAACAATATATACATGTATATCAAAGTATGTTCAAAATATATTTACAACACTTTTAATATATTTTGATGTTTTAAGTTTATTAAGTCAGCTGTCCTCGTTAATAACCTACAACTAGTTGTCCACAGTTAGATGTACAGAAATAAATCGATAAATATTATCTTGAATCAATCCACGACCCAGTGTATACGTATCTCAGTATTGATCACAACTCAAACTATATATATTTTGGAATCAACCTCAACCCTGTATAGCTAACTCCAACATTCACATATAGAGTGTCTATGGTTGTTCCGAAATATATAAAGATGTGTCGACATGATAGGTCGAAACATTGTATACGTGTCTATGGTATCTCAAGATTACATAATATACAATACAAGTTGATTAAGTTATGGTTGGAATAGATTTGTTACCAATTTTCACGTAGCTAAAATGAGAAAAATTATCCAATCTTGTTTTACCCATAACTTCTTCATTTTAAATCCGTTTTGAGTGAATCAAATTGCTATGGTTTCATATTGAACTATATTTTATGAATCTAAACAGAAAAAGTATAGGTTTATAGTCGGAAAAATAAGTTACAAGTCGTTTTTGTAAAGGTAGTCATTTCAGTCGAAAGAACGACGTCTAGATGACCATTTTAGAAAACATACTTCCACTTTGAGTTTAACCATAATTTTTGGATATAGTTTCATGTTCATAATAAAAATCATTTTCTCAGAATAACAACTTTTAAATCAAAGTTTATCATAGTTTTTAATTAACTAACCCAAAACAGCCCGCGGTGTTACTACGACGGCGTAAATCCGGTTTTACGGTGTTTTTCGTGTTTCCAGGTTTTAAATCATTAAGTTAGCATATCATATAGATATAGAACATGTGTTTAGTTTATTTTAAAAGTCAAGTTAGAAGGATTAACTTTTGTTTGCGAACAAGTTTAGAATTAACTAAACTATGTTCTAGTGATTACAAGTTTAAACCTTCGAATAAGATAGCTTTATATGTATGAATCGAATGATGTTATGAACATCATTACTACCTTAAGTTCCTTGGATAAACCTACTGGAAAAGAGAAAAATGGATCTAGCTTCAATGGATCCTTGGATGGCTCGAAGTTCTTGAAGCAGAATCATGACACGAAAACAAGTTCAAGTAAGATCATCACTTAAAATAAGATTGTTATAGTTATAGAAATTGAACCAAAGTTTGAATATGATTATTACCTTGTATTAGAATGATAACCTACTGTAAGAAACAAAGATTTCTTGAGGTTGGATGATCACCTTACAAGATTGGAAGTGAGCTAGCAAACTTGAAAATATTCTTGATTTTATGAAACTAGAACTTTTGGAATTTATGAAGAACACTTAGAACTTGAAGATAGAACTTGAGAGAGATCAATTAGATGAAGAAAATTGAAGAATGAAAGTGTTTGTAGGTGTTTTTGGTCGTTGGTGTATGGATTAGATATAAAGGATATGTAATTTTGTTTTCATGTAAATAAGTCATGAATGATTACTCATATTTTTGTAATTTTATGAGATATTTCATGCTAGTTGCCAAATGATGGTTCCCACATGTGTTAGGTGACTCACATGGGCTGCTAAGAGCTGATCATTAGAGTGTATATACCAATAGTACATACATCTAAAAGCTGTGTATTGTACGAGTACGAATACGGGTGCATACGAGTAGAATTGTTGATGAAACTGAACGAGGATGTAATTGTAAGCATTTTTGTTAAGTAGAAGTATTTTGATAAGTGTATTGAAGTCTTTCAAAAGTGTATAAATACATATTAAAACACTACATGTATATACATTTTAACTGAGTCGTTAAGTCATCGTTAGTCGTTACATGTAAGTGTTGTTTTGAAACCTTTAGGTTAACGATCTTGTTAAATGTTGTTAACCCAATGTTTATAATATCAAATTAGATTTTAAATTATTATATTATCATGATATTATCATGTATGAATATCTCTTAATATGATATATATACATTAAATGTCTTTACAACGATAATCGTTACATATATGTCTCGTTTAAAAATCATTAAGTTAGTAGTCTTGTTTTTACATATGTAATTCATTGTTAATATACTTAATGATATATTTACTTATCATAGTATCATGTTAACTATATATATATCCATATATATGTCATCATATAGTTTTTACAAGTTTTAACGTTCGTGAATCACCGATCATCTTGGGTGGTCAATTGTCTATATGAAACATATTTCAATTAATCAAGTCTTAACAAGTTTGATTGCTTAACATGTTGGAAACATTTAATCATGTAAATATCAATCTCAATTAATATATATAAACATGGAAAAGTTCGGGTCACTACATGCAGGGCAAACCTCAGGTAATGTATATATGGTATACATTGAGCTTAGTATTACTTCTTCTAATACATGGGTATTAGACACAGGATGTGGAACTCATATTTGCAATTCTTTGCAGGGGTTCAAAAGAAGTGATCGAGAAGCGGGAACGACAAGTCTCTTCATGGGAAATGGAGCAAGGGTGCAAGTAAAAGCTCAAGGAGACTTTGTTTTAAAGCTACCAAGTGGTTTGGAGCTTATTTTGAAAAATGTTTTGTATGCACCCGATTTATCTCGAAACATTATTTCTGTATCCCGTTTGAAACAATGTAGTTTTAATCTTAATTTCATTAATGATGATATCCATGTTTCTTTAGATAATGTGTTCTATTTTAAGGCTTCACCTTCGAATGGTATTTATGAATTGGTTCATAATGACACTTCATGCAGTAGCTCAATGTTCCATACGAACACCAAGAAACTCAAAAGGGATTTGAGTGATTCCTACTTATGGCATTGTTGTAGTGACCCGAACTTTTCCATGTTTATATATATTAATTGAGATTGATATTTACATGATTAAATGTTTCCAACATGTTAAGCAATCAAACTTGTTAAGACTTGATTAATTGAAATAGGTTTCATATAGACAATTGACCACCCAAGTTGACCGGTGATTCACGAACGTTAAAACTTGTAAAAAAAACTATATGATGACATATATATGGTTATATATATAGTTAACATGATATTATGATAAGTAAACATATCATTAATTATATTAACAATGAACTACATATGTAAAAACAAGACTACTAACTTAATGATTTTGAAACGAGACATATATGTAACGTTTATCGTTGTAACGACATTTAATGTATATATATCATATTAAGAGATATTCGTACATCATAATATCATGATAATATAATAATTTAAAATCTATTTTGTTATTATAAACATTGGGTTAACAACATTTAACAAGATCGTTAACCTAAAGGTTTCAAAACAACACTTACATGTAACGACTAACGATGACTTAACGACTCAGTTAAAATGTATATACATGTAGTGTTTTAATATGTATTTATACACTTTTGAAAGACTTCAATACACTTATCAAAATACTTCTACTTAACAAAAATGCTTACGATTACATTCTCGTTCAGTTTCATCAACAATTCTACTCGTATGCACCCGTATTCGTACTCGTACAATACACAGCTTTTAGATGTATGTACTATTGGTATATACACTCCAATGATCAGCTCTTAGCAGCCCATGTGAGTCACCTAACACATGTGGGAACCATCATTTGGCAACTAGCATGAAATATCTCATAAGATTACAAAAATATGAGTAATCATTCATGACTTATTTACATGAAAACAAAATTACATATCCTTTATATCTAATCCATACACCAACGACCAAAAACACCTACAAACACTTTCATTCTTCAATTTTCTTCATCTAATTGAACTCTCTCAAGTTCTATCTTCAAGTTCTAAGTGTTCTTCATAAATTCCAAAAGTTCTAGTTTCATAAAATCAAGAATACTTTCAAGTTTGCTAGCTCACTTCCAATCTTGTAAGGTGATCATCCAACCTCAAGAAATCTTTGTTTCTTACAGTAGGTTATCATTATAATACAAGGTAATAATCATATTCAAACTTTGGTTCAATTTCTATAACTATAACAATCTTATTTCAAGTGATGATCTTACTTGAACTTGTTTTCGTGTCATGATTCTGCTTCAAGAACTTCGAGCCATCCAAGGATCCATTGAAGCTAGATCCATTTTTCTCTTTTCCAGTAGGTTTATCCAAGGAAATTAAGGTAGTAATGATGTTCATAACATCATTCAATTCATACATATAAAGCTATCTTATTCGAAGGTTTAAACTTGTAATCACTAGAACATAGTTTAGTTAATTCTAAACTTGTTCGCAAACAAAAGTTAATCCTTCTAACTTGACTTTTAAAATCAATTAAACACATGTTCTATATCTATATGATATGCTAACTTAATGATTTAAAACCTGGAAACACGAAAAACACCGTAAAACCGGATTTACGCCGTCGTAGTAACATCGCGGGCTGTTTTGGGTTAGTTAATTAAAAACTATGATAAACTTTGATTTAAAAGTTGTTATTCTGAGAAAATGATTTTTATTATGAACATGAAACTATATCCAAAAATTATGGTTAAACTCAAAGTGGAAGTATGTTTTCTAAAATGGTCATCTAGACGTCGTTCTTTCGACTGAAATGACTACCTTTACAAAAACGACTTGTAACTTATTTTTCCGACTAGAAACCTATACTTTTTTTGTTTAGATTCATAAAATAGAGTTCAATATGAAACCATAGCAATTTGATTCACTCAAAACGGATTTAAAATGAAGAAGTTATGGGTAAAACAAGATTGGATAATTTTTCTCATTTTAGCTACGTGAAAATTGGTAACAAATCTATTCCAACCATAACTTAATCAACTTGTATTATATATTATGTAATCTTGAGATACCATAGACACGTATACAATGTTTCGACCTATCATGTCGACACATCTATATATATTTCGGAACAACCATAGACACTCTATATGTGAATGTTGGAGTTAGCTATACAGGGTTGAGGTTGATTCCAAAATATATATAGTTTGAGTTGTGATCAATACTGAGATACGTATACACTGGGTCGTGGATTGATTCAAGATAATATTTATCGATTTATTTCTGTACATCTAACTGTGGACAACTAGTTGTAGGTTACAAACGAGGACAGCTGACTTAATAAACTTAAAACATCAAAATATATTAAAAGTGTTGTAAATATATTTTGAACATACTTTAATATATATGTATATATTGTTATAGGTTCGTGAATCAACAGTGGCCAAGTCTTACTTCCCGACGAAGTAAAAATCTGTGAAAGTGAGTTATAGTCCCACTTTTAAAATCTATTATTTTTGGGATGAGAATACATGCAGGTTTTATAAATGATTTACAAAATAGACACAAGTACGTGAAACTACATTCTATGGTTGAATTATCGAAATCGAATATGCCCCTTTTTATTAAGTCTGGTAATCTAAGAATTAGGGAACAGACACCCTAATTGACGCGAATCCTAAAGATAGATCTATTGGGCCTAACAAACCCCATCCAAAGTACCGGATGCTTTAGTACTTCGAAATTTATATCATATCCGAAGGGTGTCCCGGAATGATGGGGATATTCTTATATATGCATCTTGTTATTGTCGGTTACCAGGTGTTCACCATATGAATGATTTTTATCTCTATGTATGGGATGTGTATTGAAATATGAAATCTTGTGGTCTATTGTTACGATTTGATATATATAGGTTAAACCTATAACTCACCAACATTTTTGTTGACGTTTTAAGCATGTTTATTCTCAGGTGATTATTAAGAGCTTCCGCTGTCGCATACTTAAATAAGGACAAGATTTGGAGTCCATGCTTGTATGATATTGTGTAAAAACTGCATTCAAGAAACTTATTTTGTTGTAACATATTTGTATTGTAAACCATTATGTAATGGTCGTGTGTAAACAGGATATATTAGATTATCATTATTTGATAATCTACGTAAAGCTTTTTAAACCTTTATTGATGAAATAAAGGTTATGGTTTGTTTAAAAATGAATGCAGTCTTTGAAAAACGTCTCATATAGAGGTCAAAACCTCGCAACGAAATCAATTAATATGGAACGTTTTTAATCAATAAGAACGGGACATTTCAGTTGGTATCAGAGCGTTGGTCTTAGAGAACCAGAAAATTTGCATTAGTGTGTCTTATCGAGTTTGTTAGGATGCATTAGTGAGTCTGGACTTCGACCGTGTTTTCTTTAAAAATGATTGCTTAACATTTTTGTTGGAAACTATATATTTTTAACATATGAATATTATGTGATATATTAATCTCTTAACTTGTTTGATATTATGTGATAGATGTCTACCTCTAGAACAAGTCCCATTGACTCACCTAATAATAATGAAGAGTCAAATGTAAATTGGAATAATTTGTGGACTGATTCACAAGTTCCCGAAGAGGAACCGGAAGAAGAGTCGGAACCGGAAGAAGAATCGGAACCGGAAGAAGAATCGGAACCGGATGAAGAAATAGAACCGGTGGGGGAAATAATAAAACGGTTAAGTAAAAGAAAATCCTCAACCAACCGACCAAAGTTAATTATGGTCAATGGTGTTTCCGCCAAGGAAGCAAAATATTGGGAGGATTACCAATTCTCCGATGAATCGGATTCCGACGAGAATTCCGATGATGTTATAGAAATTACCCCAACTGAATTTAAAAAGGCAAAAGAAAATAATAAGGGAAAGGGCATAAAAATAGAGAAATCTAATTCCAACCCCGATGAACTTTATATGTATCGTCAACCCCCGAAGTCCTTAAGTTGTAACAATGACCCGGGAACCTCTAAACCACCAGGTTTTTCTAAACCAATGTGGACAACGACGGTTCGTATTAGGGGAACATCATATATCCCTAGAAACTTGGCAAAACGAACCAAAACCGAAGAAGAAGAAACGAGCGAGTCGGAATAAGATAGTTGTATTCGTGTGGTGTAATATATGGAATATAGTGTTCTTATGCTTTATGATATATGTAAAAATTGCTTGTATTAATAAGTATTTTTTTTTTTGAATCTAACTCTTGTCTATTTTACAGTTTAAAAATACAAAATGGATAGACAACCCAATATTTTAAGAGACCTACCCGGAGACATGATTGATGAAATCTTGTCTAGAGTCGGTCAGAATTCTTCGGCACAACTATTTAAGGCGAGATCAGTTTGTAAGACATTCGAAGAACGTTCCAAGAATGCCTTGGTTTATAAAAGGCTTTCGTTCGGAAGATGGGGGATATCACATTGGAAAATCCATAAGTTACGATGTGTTTACTTTGACGCATATATTGCGGGGAACCCAAATGCTATTTTACGCAACGGGTTAAGAAATTATTTTGACTCAATATATCCGAATATTGGACTTCGTGATTTAGAAAAAGCGGCTAACATGCAACATAAAGAAGCATGTTATGCTTACGGATTAGTAATGTTCGCTTCTCACCAAAGTGAGAACAAGAACATCGGGCTACAACTATTAAACAAAACGTTCCCACAAGTAATGGAGTCGGTAATTGGGATAAGAAATGAGGTTTTTAGGTTATTACGAGACTGTTGGTCATTACGTAACCCTCGTCCCTTTGACGACGTTACAACACGCTGTCTTATCAACGGCCATAACGGTTATGTTCCACAAGACCAAGGATGGGAAGTAGTCCTAGTAAAACCAGAATGCATGACTTGTTTCTGGACGTATGAATTACGTGTATTTATTGCCTTTGCTGAACGACTTGTGTACTAGCTAGAATTGTCTTCACAACTATCTTGTATCAAAGTTATTGTGTGCTATATTTCATGCTTTATGTAAAATAAGCGGTATTGTAAGTTTGTAAAATATTGTATAAAAGTTTGAACGCGAAATATTATTATAATCAGTTTTTCATATAGAATTGTAGTAGTTGAATTGTATATTAGCTACTAAGTATGAACTTAACGGGTAGGTACTACCCGAATTTAAACTTATAAAACGCTAATATGAAGAAAAAGCTTTTATAAATGA
This sequence comes from Rutidosis leptorrhynchoides, assembly GCF_046630445.1. Lineage (NCBI taxonomy): Eukaryota > Viridiplantae > Streptophyta > Magnoliopsida > Asterales > Asteraceae > Rutidosis > Rutidosis leptorrhynchoides. Next base: position 212,346,715 of record NC_092340.1, read on the forward strand.
GTTCATATTATGCTACGAAATACTATTAACTACTCTTAATATTCTGTATGATTAACTTGTTCCATTTAACTATTTTGAAGGAAATGGCACCGACTACTCGACACACCGTGAATATGAATGAAGAGGAATTCCGTACTTTTCTAGCTTCAAACATAGCCGCAGTACAGGCTGCGCTACATACCAACAATAACCTTGGATCTAGCAGTACAGGAAATCGTGTAGGATGCACCTACAAAGAATTCACTGCCTGCAAACCTTTGGAATTTGATGGAACCGAAGGACCGATCGGATTGAAACGGTGGACCGAGAAGGTTGAATCGGTGTTTGCCATAAGTAAGTGTACTGAAGAGGACAAAGTGAAGTACGCTATGCATACCTTCACAGGTTCTGCGTTAACATGGTGGAATACCTATCTAGAGCAAGTGGGACAAGATGATGCGTACGCACTACCGTGGTCAGCATTCAAGCACTTGATGAACGAGAAGTACCGTCCCAGAACCGAGGTCAATAAGCTCAAGACAGAACTTAGAGGGTTACGAACCCAAGGATTTGATATTACCACGTACGAAAGACGATTCACAGAATTGTGCCTATTGTGTCCGGGAGCATTCGAAGATGAGGAAGAGAAGATCGACGCGTTTGTGAAAGGATTACCGGAAAGAATCCAAGAAGATATAAGTTCACACGAGCCCGCCTCCATACAACAGGCATGTAGAATGGCTCACAAACTAGTGAACCAGATTGAAGAAAGAATTAAAGAACAGACTGCTGAAGAGGCCAATGTGAAGCAAGTCAAAAGAAAGTGGGAGGAAAACGGTGATAAGAATCACCAATACAACAACACAGCAAGTACAACAATAATCGCAAGCAATTATCCCAACAATCGCAACATCAATCGCAACTACAACAAACGGCCCAACAACAACAACAACAACAACAACAACAACAACAACAACAGCAACTACAACAATCATCCCAACAACAATAATAACCGCAATAACAACAACAATCAGAAGCAGCTATGCCAAAGGTGTGAAAAGTATCACTCGGGGTTCTGCACCAAATTTTGCAACAAGTGTAAAAGAAATGGTCATAGCGCGGCGAAGTGTGAGGTCTACGGACCAGGGGTTAATAGAACGAAAGGAACAAATGGTGTCGGAACGAGTAATGGCGGAGCAAGTAGTGTCGGAGCAAGTTATGCCAATGTAGTTTGTTATAAATGTGGAAAACCGGGCCACATTATTAGAAATTGCCCGAACCAGGAGAACACGAATGGACAAGGCCGCGGAAGAGTTTTTAATATTAATGCGGCAGAGGCACAAGAAGACCCGGAGCTTGTTACGGATACGTTTCTTATTGACAATAAATCTGCTTACGTTTTATTTGATTCGGGTGCGGATAGAAGCTATATGAGTAGAGATTTTTGTGCTAAATTAAGTTGTCCATTGACGCCTTTGGATAGTAAATTTTTACTCGAATTAACAAATGGTAAATTAATTTCAGCAGATAATATATGTCGGAATCGAGAAATTAAACTGGTTAGCGAAACATTTAAGATTGATTTGATACCAGTAGAGTTAGGGAGTTTTGATGTGATAATCGGTATGGACTGGTTGAAAGAAGTGAAAGCGGAGATCGTTTGTTACAAAAATGCAATTCGCATTATACGAGAAAAAGGAAAACCCTTAATGGTGTACGGAGAAAAGGGCAACACGAAGCTACATCTTATTAGTAATTTGAAGGCACAAAAACTAATAAGAAAAGGTTGCTATGCTGTTCTAGCACACGTCGAGAAAGTACAAACTGAAGAAAAGAGCATCAATGATGTTCCCATTGCAAAAGAATTTCCCGATGTATTTTCGAAAGAATTACCGGGATTACCCCCACATCGATCCGTTGAATTTCAAATAGATCTTGTACCAGGAGCTGCACCAATAGCTCGTGCTCCTTACAGACTCGCACCCAGCGAGATGAAAGAACTGCAAAGCCAATTACAAGAACTTTTAGAGCGTGGTTTCATTCGACCAAGCACATCACCGTGGGGAGCTCCTGTTTTGTTTGTCAAGAAGAAAGATGGTACATTCAGGTTGTGTATCGACTACCGAGAGTTGAACAAACTTACCATCAAGAACCGCTACCCACTACCGAGAATCGACGACTTATTTAATCAACTACAAGGCTCGTCTGTTTATTCAAAGATTGACTTACGTTCCGGGTATCATCAAATGCGGGTGAAAGAAGATGATATTCTAAAGACTGCTTTCAGAACACGTTACGGTCATTACGAGTTTATGGTCATGCCGTTTGGTTTAACTAATGCACCAGCTGTGTTCATGGACCTTATGAACCGAGTGTGTGGACCATACCTTGACAAGTTTGTCATTGTTTTCATTGATGACATACTTATTTACTCAAAGAATGACCAAGAACACGGTGAACATTTGAGAAAGGTGTTAGAAGTATTGAGGAAGGAAGAATTGTACGCTAAGTTTTCAAAGTGTGCATTTTGGTTGGAAGAAGTTCAATTCCTCGGTCACATAGTGAACAAAGAAGGTATTAAGGTGGATCCGGCAAAGATAGAAACTGTTGAAAAGTGGGAAACCCCGAAAACTCTGAAACACATACGCCAGTTTTTAGGACTAGCTGGTTACTACAGAAGATTCATCCAAGACTTTTCCAGAATAGCAAAACCCTTGACTGCATTAACGCATAAAGGGAAGAAATTTGAATGGAATGATGAACAAGAGAAAGCGTTTCAGTTATTGAAGAAAAAGCTAACTACGGCACCTATATTGTCATTGCCTGAAGGGAATGATGATTTTGTGATTTATTGTGACGCATCAAAGCAAGGTCTCGGTTGTGTATTAATGCAACGAACGAAGGTGATTGCTTATGCGTCTAGACAATTGAAGATTCACGAACAAAATTATACGACGCATGATTTGGAATTAGGCGCGGATGTTTTTGCATTAAAGACTTGGAGGCACTACTTATATGGGGTCAAAAGTATTATATATACCGACCACAAAAGTCTTCAACACATATTTAATCAGAAACAACTGAATATGAGGCAGCGTAGGTGGATTGAATTATTGAATGATTACGATTTTGAGATTCGTTACCACCCGGGGAAGGCAAATGTGGTAGCCGATGCCTTGAGCAGGAAGGACAGAGAACCCATTCGAGTAAAATCTATGAATATAATGATTCATAATAACCTTACTACTCAAATAAAGGAGGCGCAACAAGGAGTTTTAAAAGAGGGAAATTTAAAGGATGAAATACCCAAAGGATCGGAGAAGCATCTTAATATTCGGGAAGACGGAACCCGGTATAGGGCTGAAAGGATTTGGGTACCAAAATTTGGAGATATGAGAGAAATGGTACTTAGAGAAGCTCATAAAACCAGATACTCAATACATCCTGGAACGGGGAAGATGTACAAGGATCTAAAGAAACATTTTTGGTGGCCGGGTATGAAAGCCGATGTTGCTAAATACGTAGGAGAATGTTTGACGTGTTCTAAAGTCAAAGCTGAGCATCAGAAACCATCAGGTCTACTTCAACAACCCGAAATCCCAGAATGGAAATGGGAAAACATTACCATGGATTTCATCACTAAATTGCCAAGGACTGCAAGTGGTTTTGATACTATTTGGGTAATAGTTGATCGTCTCACCAAATCAGCACACTTCCTACCAATAAGAGAAGATGACAAGATGGAGAAGTTAGCACGACTGTATTTGAAGGAAGTCGTCTCCAGACATGGAATACCAATCTCTATTATCTCTGATAGGGATGGCAGATTTATTTCAAGATTCTGGCAGACATTACAGCAAGCATTAGGAACTCGTCTAGACATGAGTACTGCCTATCATCCACAAACTGATGGGCAGAGCGAAAGGACGATACAAACGCTTGAAGACATGCTACGAGCATGTGTTATTGATTTCGGAAACAGTTGGGATCGACATCTACCGTTAGCAGAATTTTCCTACAACAACAGCTACCATTCAAGCATTGAGATGGCGCCGTTTGAAGCACTTTATGGTAGAAAGTGCAGGTCTCCGATTTGTTGGAGTGAGGTGGGGGATAGACAGATTACGGGTCCGGAGATTATACAAGAAACTACCGAGAAGATCATCCAAATTCAACAACGGTTGAAAACCGCCCAAAGTCGACAAAAGAGCTACGCTGACATTAAAAGAAAAGATATAGAATTTGAAATTGGAGAGATGGTCATGCTTAAAGTTTCACTTTGGAAAGGCGTTGTTCGATTTGGTAAACGAGGGAAATTAAATCCAAGGTATATTGGACCATTCAAGATTATTGATCGTGTCGGACCAGTAGCTTACCGACTTGAGTTACCTCAACAACTCGCGGCTGTACATAACACTTTCCACGTCTCGAATTTGAAGAAATGTTTTGCTAAAGAAGATCTCACTATTCCGTTAGATGAAATCCAAATCAACGAAAAACTCCAATTCATCGAAGAACCCGTCGAAATAATGGATCGTGAGGTTAAAAGACTTAAGCAAAACAAGATACCAATTGTTAAGGTTCGATGGAATGCTCGTAGAGGACCCGAGTTCACCTGGGAGCGTGAAGATCAGATGAAGAAGAAATACCCGCATCTATTTCCAGAAGATTCGTCAACACCTTCAACAGCTTAAAATTTCGGGACGAAATTTATTTAACGGGTAGGTACTGTAGTGACCCGAACTTTTCCATGTTTATATATATTAATTGAGATTGATATTTACATGATTAAATGTTTCCAACATGTTAAGCAATCAAACTTGTTAAGACTTGATTAATTGAAATAGGTTTCATATAGACAATTGACCACCCAAGTTGACCGGTGATTCACGAACGTTAAAACTTGTAAAAAAAACTATATGATGACATATATATGGTTATATATATAGTTAACATGATATTATGATAAGTAAACATATCATTAATTATATTAACAATGAACTACATATGTAAAAACAAGACTACTAACTTAATGATTTTGAAACGAGACATATATGTAACGTTTATCGTTGTAACGACATTTAATGTATATATATCATATTAAGAGATATTCGTACATCATAATATCATGATAATATAATAATTTAAAATCTCTTTTGTTATTATAAACATTGGGTTAACAACATTTAACAAGATCGTTAACCTAAAGGTTTCAAAACAACACTTACATGTAACGACTAACGATGACTTAACGACTCAGTTAAAATGTATATACATGTAGTGTTTTAATATGTATTTATACACTTTTGAAAGACTTCAATACACTTATCAAAATACTTCTACTTAACAAAAATGCTTACGATTACATTCTCGTTCAGTTTCATCAACAATTCTACTCGTATGCACCCGTATTCGTACTCGTACAATACACAGCTTTTAGATGTATGTACTATTGGTATATACACTCCAATGATCAGCTCTTAGCAGCCCATGTGAGTCACCTAACACATGTGGGAACCATCATTTGGCAACTAGCATGAAATATCTCATAAGATTACAAAAATATGAGTAATCATTCATGACTTATTTACATGAAAACAAAATTACATATCCTTTATATCTAATCCATACACCAACGACCAAAAACACCTACAAACACTTTCATTCTTCAATTTTCTTCATCTAATTGAACTCTCTCAAGTTCTATCTTCAAGTTCTAAGTGTTCTTCATAAATTCCAAAAGTTCTAGTTTCATAAAATCAAGAATACTTTCAAGTTTGCTAGCTCACTTCCAATCTTGTAAGGTGATCATCCAACCTCAAGAAATCTTTGTTTCTTACAGTAGGTTATCATTATAATACAAGGTAATAATCATATTCAAACTTTGGTTCAATTTCTATAACTATAACAATCTTATTTCAAGTGATGATCTTACTTGAACTTGTTTTCGTGTCATGATTCTGCTTCAAGAACTTCGAGCCATCCAAGGATCCATTGAAGCTAGATCCATTTTTCTCTTTTCCAGTAGGTTTATCCAAGGAAATTAAGGTAGTAATGATGTTCATAACATCATTCAATTCATACATATAAAGCTATCTTATTCGAAGGTTTAAACTTGTAATCACTAGAACATAGTTTAGTTAATTCTAAACTTGTTCGCAAACAAAAGTTAATCCTTCTAACTTGACTTTTAAAATCAATTAAACACATGTTCTATATCTATATGATATGCTAACTTAATGATTTAAAACCTGGAAACACGAAAAACACCGTAAAACCGGATTTACGCCGTCGTAGTAACATCGCGGGCTGTTTTGGGTTAGTTAATTAAAAACTATGATAAACTTTGATTTAAAAGTTGTTATTCTGAGAAAATGATTTTTATTATGAACATGAAACTATATCCAAAAATTATGGTTAAACTCAAAGTGGAAGTATGTTTTCTAAAATGGTCATCTAGACGTCGTTCTTTCGACTGAAATGACTACCTTTACAAAAACGACTTGTAACTTATTTTTCCGACTAGAAACCTATACTTTTTTTGTTTAGATTCATAAAATAGAGTTCAATATGAAACCATAGCAATTTGATTCACTCAAAACGGATTTAAAATGAAGAAGTTATGGGTAAAACAAGATTGGATAATTTTTCTCATTTTAGCTACGTGAAAATTGGTAACAAATCTATTCCAACCATAACTTAATCAACTTGTATTATATATTATGTAATCTTGAGATACCATAGACACGTATACAATGTTTCGACCTATCATGTCGACACATCTATATATATTTCGGAACAACCATAGACACTCTATATGTGAATGTTGGAGTTAGCTATACAGGGTTGAGGTTGATTCCAAAATATATATAGTTTGAGTTGTGATCAATACTGAGATACGTATACACTGGGTCGTGGATTGATTCAAGATAATATTTATCGATTTATTTCTGTACATCTAACTGTGGACAACTAGTTGTAGGTTACTAACGAGGACAGCTGACTTAATAAACTTAAAACATCAAAATATATTAAAAGTGTTGTAAATATATTTTGAACATACTTTAATATATATGTATATATTGTTATAGGTTCGTGAATCAACAGTGGCCAAGTCTTACTTCCCGACGAAGTAAAAATCTGTGAAAGTGAGTTATAGTCCCACTTTTAAAATCTATTATTTTTGGGATGAGAATACATGCAGGTTTTATAAATGATTTACAAAATAGACACAAGTACGTGAAACTACATTCTATGGTTGAATTATCGAAATCGAATATGCCCCTTTTTATTAAGTCTGGTAATCTAAGAATTAGGGAACAGACACCCTAATTGACGCGAATCCTAAAGATAGATCTATTGGGCCTAACAAACCCCATCCAAAGTACCGGATGCTTTAGTACTTCGAAATTTATATCATATCCGAAGGGTGTCCCGGAATGATGGGGATATTCTTATATATGCATCTTGTTATTGTCGGTTACCAGGTGTTCACCATATGAATGATTTTTATCTCTATGTATGGGATGTGTATTGAAATATGAAATCTTGTGGTCTATTGTTACGATTTGATATATATAGGTTAAACCTATAACTCACCAACATTTTTGTTGACGTTTTAAGCATGTTTATTCTCAGGTGATTATTAAGAGCTTCCGCTGTCGCATACTTAAATAAGGACAAGATTTGGAGTCCATGCTTGTATGATATTGTGTAAAAACTGCATTCAAGAAACTTATTTTGTTGTAACATATTTGTATTGTAAACCATTATGTAATGGTCGTGTGTAAACAGGATATATTAGATTATCATTATTTGATAATCTACGTAAAGCTTTTTAAACCTTTATTGATGAAATAAAGGTTATGGTTTGTTTAAAAATGAATGCAGTCTTTGAAAAACGTCTCATATAGAGGTCAAAACCTCGCAACGAAATCAATTAATATGGAACGTTTTTAATCAATAAGAACGGGACATTTCAATTGTCGCCTTGGTCACATAAACAAGAACCGAATGCATACACTTCAAAAGAATGGACTTTTGAAATCAAATGAACTAGACTTGTTTGATGTATGTGAGTCTTGCTTACAAGGAAAAATGACTAGAGCACCTTTCAAAGGGACCTATGAAAGGGCTAAGGACTTATTGGGATTAATACACTCGGATGTATGTGGACCCTTTAAGCCCATAACTAGGAATGGTGAAAGATACTTCGTTACTTTCATTGATGACTTCAGTCGTTTCGGATATGTCTACTTATTAAGACATAAGGACGAAACTTTTGAGGCATTCAAGGAATATCAAAACGAAGTACAAAATCAACTCAATAAGACAATCAAGGTACTTCGTACCGATAGAGGAGGTGAATACCTAAGTGATGCTTTCCAAGATCATCTTAGAAGTTGTAGGATTATCTCGCAACTTACTCCACCCGGGACACCACAACTTAATGGAGTTTCCGAAAGGAGGAACCGAACCCTAATGGATATGGTTCGATCTATGATGGCTAGAAGCTCGTTACCTCTATCATTTTGGGGTTATTGTCTATGCTCTGCGGCTCGTATTTTAAATATGGCCCCAACCAAGAAAGTGGAACGAACACCTCATGAGATGTGGTTTGGAAAACCTCCATCTCTATCATACTTAAAGGTATGGGGATGTGAAGCTTATCCTAAGCGTTACGTCCCTAATAAGTTGAATGCTCGATCCACGAAGTGTATCTTCATAGGATATCCCAAGGATGATATGGGATACTATTTCTATGATCCAACCGAGCAAAATGTATTTGTTGCTCGAAAGGCTGAATTCCTTGAAACTAAGTTCCTAATGGAAGGAAATAGTGAAAGGAAGATAGATCTTGAAGAGGTTCAAGATCAAGTAGATGATACACAATTGGCTGACACTAGCACTCAACATGAAAATGTTGAGAGTGATCAGATGGATGATCAAAATACACAAGACATTCGCAAATCTAGTAGGATTAGTAATCCTCCTGAGAGATATGGGTTTCTCATGGATGGGTTACTATGTGGTTGATTTGGATGAACTAACAAACTACCAAGATGCTTTGTCGAGGACTGATAAGGATAAATGGCAGGAAGCCATGAACGCTGAGATGCAATCCATGTATGACAACCAAGTTTGGGAACTGGTTGTACAACCTACTGGCTCAAGGCTAGTTGATTGTAAATGGCTTTTCAAAATGAAAACAGACATACATGGAAACTTGGATACATATAAAGCAAGACTTGTAGCAAAAGGTTTCACTCAAACTCAAGGGGTTGACTATGATGAAACTTTTTCGCCTGTGGCAATGCTAAAGTCTATTAGGATATTGTTTGCCATTGCTGCTCATTATGATTATGAAATATAGCAAATGGATGACAAGACCGCTTTCCTAAATGGATATCTTGTGGAAGATGTCTATATGGTTCAGCCTGAAGGTTTTGTTGATCCGAAATATCCTAAAAAGGTATGCAAGTTAAAGAAGTCAATCTACGGATTGAAACATGCATCTAGAATGTGGAATCATCGTTTTAATGAGGAAGCCGAGAAATTTGGCTTCATTAAAAATGGAGATGAAGCTTGTGTATATAAGAAAGCTAGTGGGAGCACTATCATGTTCCTTGTACTATATGTGGATGATATATTGTTATTTGGAAATGATATTCCGGCAATGCAAGGAGTTAAAACTTGGCTAAGTAAATGCTTCTCCATTAAGGATCTTGGAGAAGCACAATATGTTTTGGGGATTGGGATCTACAGGAATAGATCCAAGAAACTGATAGGTTTGAATCAAAGTGCATACATTGAAAAGATCTTGAAAAGGTTCAAGATGGACAACTCTAAGAAAGGTTTGGTACCTATTCAAAGAGGAACGCCTCTCAGTTCATCTCAGTGTCCTACCAAGAAAGATGAACAAGAGAGAATGAAGAAGGTCCCTTATGCATCTGCTATTGGGTCAATCATGTATGCAATGATATGCACTAGACCGGATGTGTCATGCGCTCTTAGCCTGACAAGTAGATACCAGAATAACCCAGGAAACAGGCATTGGATTGCTGTTAAAAGTATATTGAAATACCTTAGGAGGACTAAGGACATGTTTCTTATATACGGGTCTGGTGAGGAGGAACTCGCTGTAAAAGGTTACGTGGACGCGAGTTTCCAAACTGATCGAGATGATTCTCGATCACAATTCGGTTATGTCTTCACGTTAAATGGAGGTGCAGTCTCTTGGAAGAGTTCAAAATAAGATGTTGTTGCATTATCCACTACAGAGTCGGAGTACATCGCCGCATCATTGGCAGCTCAGGAAGCTGCATGGATGAAGAAATTCATCGACGACTTAGGAGTAGTCCCTTCCATTCAGGACCCTCTTGAGATCTTTTGTGACAACGAGGGTGCGATTGCTCAAATCAAAGAACCTCGTGCTCACCAAAATACCCGTCACATTGAGCGGAGATTCAACTACATAAGGGATGAAGTTGAAAAGGGAAAGATATGTATTCGCAAAGTTCACACAGATCTTAATATAGCGGTTCCTCTCACGAAGCTCTTACATGGACCAAAACATGCAGGACATGTTTGTGCATTAGGGCTTCGATATTCTAGTGATTGGACCAAAACATCGAATTATTTTATCCATTCTTCTTGAACATGATAAAACTCTAAAATCGTTATAATAACATTCTCATTGTTAGTCATGACGACCTCTATCAAATTTCGGGGACGAAATTTCTTTACGGGTAGGTACTGTGACGACCCAGAAATTTCTGACCAAATTTAAACTTTAATCTTTATATTATTCCGACATGATAAGCAAAGTTTGTTAAGTTAAATCTCAAGAATTTTAAACTGTGTTCATACATTCATTATAACCTCGACCAAATTCCGACGATTCAAGAACCGTTATATATAAATAGATATGTATATGTATATATATATTATAACTTGAGAATATTAATAAAGTATTAAACGTATAATACTTTACACGAACGTATTTGTTTCAATATGATTTTCGACAAAATAAAAAAAAATATATTAAATGATTGAATTATTAGAAACATTGAATTATGATTACAAGTCTCTGTTGAGAGGTCCACTATGATTTGAGAAAATCTATTCCTCTTAACGATATTCAGAATAATTTGTAACGCTATTTATAAATAAAAACAAAAAGTGTCATTTACGAAAGTTAGACAAAAGTTAGTGGAGAATTGGTTTCCATAATATTCTATTAATCTATTTTCAAACGTACAAAGACGTTTTCAGTTTAAAAAGAACTTTATTATTAAAACGTATATAACTTTTATAAATATCTAGAATCACTTTTGATAACTCATTACTTAACCAGTATAATAAATATAACGATATTTATATTTTATTTCATTAAATATATATAACGATTTAAATTAATATTATATATATTTATACGCGTATTATACATACATAGTTTTTATACTTTTACTATACTTTAACTTTAACTTTATTTACTTTAACTTTAATAATTCACTTTAATAATTCACTTTAATAATTCATACTTTAATAATTCACTTTAATAATTTATACTTTAATAATTCACTTTAATAATTCATACTTTAATAATTCACTTTAATAATTCACTTTAATAATTCATACTTTAATAATTCACTTTAATAATTCACTTTAATAATTCAAAAATCTATTATAAATAGAATTCAATAGGTTTCATTATTTCATAGAAACTTGAAAATATATTTCTCTAAACTCTCTCAATCGAATTACATATATATATATTTACTTAGTATTATTTCAAGATATTATTAGTATACATAAAATACTACGACGGAGTTATATTCAGACGATTTCAAAATAAGTTTTCAAATGAGATAGAGCTAAGGAAATTATGGGTTATAGCTATGAAGGTTATGGGTATTGATCGAGGGTATTGCTCGTGAGGTCAACCTAACGTTTATCATTTTCGTTGCGTCTACGTACTTTCCTGCAATATTGAATCACAATATTGATACGTTCGTGAATCCGAGACAAACCCTGCACTTGTTCAGTGCTGTTATATACATAATTGCTACGAAATACAGTATAGTGAGTTTCATTACTCCCTTTTTATATATATTTTTGGGCTGAGAATACATGCGCTGTTTTATAAATGTTTTACGAAATAGGCACAAGTACTAAAACTAATTCTATGTGGGTTTAAACCAGAAATATGATGGTATTTCGTATGCCCGAGAGACATATTAAATTAATGTGGCTAATGTGTTATGATCCAAGTCGGGTCATACCCAATAACAAACTTACCAACACCTTATATGTATTTAATCTTAACGATTGGGTCGTTAAATAAATACGCGACACTTGGACTTTAGAAAATCGGTTTTCTAAAATATTATTACTTGAGATAAATTATTTGGATAATTTATATGATATGGAATTAATTATTTATAAGATTAAATAGTTGTGTTATGATACATTTTATAAAAGGTTATATAAAATGGTAATTAAAATGGAACAAGTAACAAATACATGGTAATTAAAATGGAACTAGTTTTATAAAATGTAAAGGCTAATATTTTATAAAAATCCCCATGGGGGACGGTTTTTGTGAGGACCAAGAGGTCCACCCATGCTTGTTTGTGAGTTTCAAAATGCACAACACCTTATGTATTTGTTCCTTGACCAAAAGAATGACACATGCATTTATCAAATATCAAGTAATAAATCAAACTAGCTCTCTTTTTCTCTCCTTGGGAATTCTGGCCGAATTCTTTTGGCACCAAGAAGGTGGTCTTGAGTTTATTTGAAGGTTCATTTTCAAGTGTGACAAAATCCTAACCAAAGTGCAAAGTGTTGGTGATAAGTTTGGGGTATAATCACTTGAGGTTTCATCCATTTGAAGCTCTATTTTCATCATCTTCTTCATCATCTTGCTTGCTTGAAAACTACCCTCAACTAGCTTGAGGAGGTACATTTCTTATCTTCTCATCTTATTTGTAAGCATATCTTTCAAGACTTGATATTAACTATATGGAATTCAACTAAAATGGTTATGCATATTAACTTGTTTTCTTAATAATTATGCTTCCGCTTGTTATAACTTAATATGAATTGGTTTCATGATTTTATTAACATTAAGAAACTTGTTATTATGTTGAATTCCATCAAAATATACCCTTAGCTTGGTAACATTAAACTACTTGTCTATGTACGGTAGGCGCGAATCCTAAAGATAGATCTATTGGGCCTGACAAACCCCATCCTGACTATGGGATGCTTTAGTACTTCGAGGTTATTTTAAACACACCTGATCTGGTGTACTTCAGAGGGTAAAACATGAACGTTAAGGCTTGTTACCGGGTGCCTACAACTTATAGAATACTTTTATACACTTGCGAGTGTACGGATATTTATTGAAATGTCCCGTTTTTATTGATTAAAAACGTTCCATATTAATTGATTTCGTTGCGAGGTTTTGACCTCTATATGAGACGTTTTTCAAAGACTGCATTCATTTTAAAACAAACCATAACCTTTATTTCATCAATAAAGTTTTAAAAAGCTTTACGTAGATTATCAAATAATGATAATCCAAAATATCTTGTTTACACACGACCATTACATAATGGTTTACAATACAAATATGTTACAACAAAATAAGTTTCTTGAATGCAGTTTTTACACAATATCATACAAGCATGGACTCCAAATCTCGTCCTTATTTAAGTATGCGACAGCGGAAGCTCTTAATAATCACCTGAGAATAAACATGCTTAAAACGTCAACAAAAATGTTGGTGAGTTATAGGTTTAACCTATATATATCAAATCATAATAATAGACCACAGGATTTCATATTTCAATACACATCCCATACATAGAGATAAAAATCATTCATATGGTGAACACCTGGTAACCGACATTAACAAGATGCATATATAAGAATATCCCCATCATTCCGGGACACCCTTCGGATATGATATAAATTTCGAAGTACTAAAGCATCCGGTACTTTGGATGGGGTTTGTTAGGCCCAATAGATCTATCTTTAGGATTCGCGTCAATTATGGTGTCTGTTCCCTAATTCTTAGATTACCAGACTTAATAAAAAGGGGCATATTTGATTTCGATAATTCAACCATAGAATGTAGTTTCACGTACTTGTGTCTATTTTGTAAATCATTTATAAAACCTGCATGTATTCTAATCCCAAAAATATTAGATTTTAAAAGTGGGACTATAACTCACTTTCACAGATTTTTACTTCGTCGGGAAGTAAGACTTGGCCACTGGTTGATTCACGAACCTATAACAATATATACATATATATCAAAGTATGTTCAAAATATATTTACAACACTTTTAATATATTTTGATGTTTTAAGTTTATTAAGTCAGCTGTCCTCGTTAGTAACCTACAACTAGTTGTCCACAGTTAGATGTACAGAAATAAATCGATAAATATTATCTTGAATCAATCCACGACCCAGTGTATACGTATCTCAGTATTGATCAAAACACAAACTATATATATTTTGGAATCAACCTCAACCCTGTATAGCTAACTCCAACATTCACATATAGAGTGTCTATGGTTGTTCCGAAATATATATAGATGTGTCGACATGATAGGTCGAAATATTGTATACGTGTCTATGGTATCTCAAGATTACATAATATACAATACAAGTTGATTAAGTTATGGTTGGAATAGATTTGTTACCAATTTTCACGTAGCTAAAATGAGAAAAATTATCCAATCTTGTTTTACCCATAACTTCTTCATTTTAAATCCGTTTTGAGTTAATCAAATTGCTATGGTTTCATATTGAACTATATTTTATGAATCTAAACAGAAAAAGTATAGGTTTATAGTCGGAAAAATAAGTTACAAGTCGTTTTTGTAAAGGTAGTCATTTCAGTCGAAAGAACGACGTCTAGATGACCATTTTAGAAAACATACTTCCACTTTGAGTTTAACCATAATTTTTGGATATAGTTTCATGTTCATAATAAAAATCATTTTCTCAGAATAACAGCTTTTAAATCAAAGTTTATCATAGTTTTTAATTAACTAACACAAAACAGCCCGCGGTGTTACTACGACGGCGTAAATCCGGTTTTATGATGTTTTTCGTGTTTCCAAATCATTAAGTTAGCATATCATATAGATATAGAATATGTGTTTAGTTGATTTTAAAAGTCAAGTTAGAAGGATTAACTTTTGTTTGCGAACAAGTTTAGAATTAACTAAACTATGTTCTAGTGATTACAAGTTTAAACCTTCGAATAAGATAGCTTTATACGTATGAATCGAATGATGTTATGAACATCATTATGAAGGTTCTTCGTATGCCCAAGAGACATATTAAATTAATGTGGCCAATGTGTTATGATCCAAGTCGGGTCATACCCAATAACAAGCTTACCGACACCTTATTTGTATTTGATCTTAGCGACTGGATCGTTGATTAAATACGCGACACTTGGATTTTAAGAAAATTGGTTTTCTAAAATCATATTACTTGATGTGTATATAAATTATGGAATAATTTATATAATTAAAACTTAATTATTTATAAGTTAAATAATTAATAATGTTATATTACATTTTATAAAAAAATGGGTTTTATATAAAATGTACATGGAAGTTTATAAAAGGGTTTTATAAAAACTAATTCTTTTATAAATCATTTCATTTATAAAACTAATTATGGAAGTGGCATTGGATTCTTAACAAGCATGCACTTGACTAGCATTTTGTATGGTCACTTCCATAGATTCCATGTGCATATGTACCAAGACCTCTTGGAGACACAAACACATGAAAACACATCAAAAATCTGCACAAAACACTCTCAAAAACCCTGCTGAATTCGTGGCCTTTTGGGAGGAAGAAAGGGTTCTTCATTTGGTTTTTGCAAGCTCTATTCAAGTGTAATTAAATCCTAACTAAAGGCTAGGTGTTGGTGCAAAAGCTTGGGGTATTTCTCCTTGAGGTTTCATCATTTTGAAGCTCCATTCTTCATCATCATCATCATCATCTTTTGAATCAACCCTCAACTAGCTTGAGGAGGTATGAACTCTAAACCCACTCTTATTTGTAAGTATGTTTCACAACTTGATCCTATTTGGGATTTAACTTTAAATGGTTAAAGATTTACAAGTCTAAAATTGGTAATTAACATGCTTCCGCTTTCTTAATTCTTAAAATGGTTTAAGTATATTATAAACTTGTTAAATCCCAACAATGGTATCTAGAGCCGAAGTTGTTGAAATATGCTTCGAGATGGTTATTAAACCCACTATAATTTTGCATTCTATGAACATGCATGAAGTAGAATGTAAAATTTTCGGTTTTGGGTGGTTTGTCATTTTGGCCAAAATCACTTGTGATTCTGCATTCTGTACTACCAATCACTTGTGATTCTGTGTTGCCGATCACTTGTGATTCTGTACTACCAATCACTTGTGATTCTGTGTTGCCGATCACTTGTGATTCTGTATTGCCAATCACTTGTGATTCTGTGTTGCAGATCACTTGTGATTCTGTGTTTCCAATCACTTGTGATTCTGTATTGCCTATCTCTTATGTTGATGATGTTCACAATCTAAGCCTTGACCTTGTGTTTGGTTGCATGCATGGTTGATTGATATTTATTCAATTGGTTTGTAATAATATTTATTCATTTGGCATGTAATAATTCATTTGGTTATGTAATTTATTTTATATTTGGTATGTAAAATAGATTAGGTTGTAATTTCATTTTTTAGACAAAATGTATTAGGATATATTTTGTAAAATGATGAAGACTTGAAGAACACATGAAGAAGCATTTAGATGCAAGGTTAAGTGGGAGATTTGAAATCTCCTACTTTGTGTAATTACCCCTTACCCGGTGGCATTTTGTGTTCGGCTAAACAAAATGCTTACCAAAAGGCTTGATTGTGAACATGTTGTTTTGCATGCTTGGTTGTTTTGTATGATTATGTGGATTGTATGTTTGTATGCTACAAGTTAATCACACAAGTCGACAACTAGAAAATGGCAATTTAATTGGTTAAATTATAACATTATTAACGACATGCAAAACGTCAATTTAAATGGTTAAATTAAATATGGCTAAAAGGACATTAATAATCGGTTATTAAGAACATGATAAGGATCATATATATATAAAATGGTTTATATCAAGTAATTGGCTAAAATTACAAGACTTGAAAATGGATTTCAAATGAACCATACACTAAATGCATGTTGGTGTATGGCATAAATGTTTTCTTAAACTAGAATTAACGAAAACTTAAAATCCCTTAATCGACAAGGTAAACAAGTTTAACGCCATCCTTTTGTGGGACACTTAAACATAGTAGGGAACTCATAAATGGGATAAAGGTCACCTAACCGTTATGAGCTAACTAATATGGTTAAGGTAAAATTCGCATGCTTGTGGGATAAAGGTCACCTAACCACTTGTATGTTAATTTTACATGTTTACACAATTAGGACGACTTGATTTGGGAATCATGAACTTAGGGTCACCGAAGCATGAGGAACAAATAGGCGTTGGTGGGATAAATATGACATGCAAAAGGATTGCATGATCCCATAATTTAGAAGTTGCAAAAGGATTGCAATTGTCATATAATGACTACCTAGCTAAATCAAATGACGGGATAAAGGTCACCTAACCGAAATTTGGTTTACCGTTGGATTCTAAAATTTAATATATATATCAATTGGATTTAAAGGGTATTGATTGTTAAATTTAAAATCGATACTTAAATGAACTTTGTTAAATTTTGTAGATGGCCGCCAATAACAACAACATGCAAAACGCACCTATTAACTTGAACAACCTATCATTAAGGTCTCTCCTCGAGAAAGACAAACTCAACCATACGAACTTTATGGATTGGTTCCGCAATCTTAGGATTGTCCTCAAACTTGAGGATAAGGCGTATGTGTTGGAAGACCCCATTCCCGATCAACCCGACGAGGATGATACGGAAGGCATGGCTTATTGGGATAAGTATTGCGCCGATTCGGTGCAAGTTGCTTGCCTAATGCTTGGGACTATGATACCCGAACTCCAAAAGGATTTCGAGCATCACACTGCATACGACATGATCACGCAATTGAAGGAGATGTTCCTTCAACAAGCTCGTGTCGAGCGCTTTGAAACGGTCCGAGCGCTTCATGCATGTCGTATGGACGACTCCCAATCCGTTTCATCTTATGTCCTTAAGATGAAAAGCCTCATTGATCGCGCAAACCGTCTTAATCTAAACATATCTAATGAGCTTGCCACGGATCTTATCCTAAACTCCTTGTCAAAGAGGTTTGACCAATTTGTAATTAATTACAATATGAATGGGATGGATAAGACCATTGGCGAACTTCATGGCATGCTTAGAACGGCGGAAACTAGCATGGGTAAGAGGGCTTTACCCGTGCTAATGGTCAATGATGGTGGGTCCAAAGGTAATATCACCTCTAAGCCAAAGGCGGCTAAGAGGAAAGGACCCGCCCATCAAGGCAAGGGAAAGGGGAGGATGGTTACCCCAACCAAAAACAAGAACAAGAAGCAAAAGGTTGCCGGACAAGCAAACCCCAAGGAAGACCCGTGCTTCGGTTGCGGTGAAATGGGTCACTGGAAACGAAACTGACCGGTCTACCTTAAAGAGTTGAAGGAAAAGAGGGATGCGGGGCAAACCTCAGGTAATATATATATGGTATATATAGAGCTTAGTATTACTTCTTCTAATACATGGGTATTAGACACTGGATGTGGAACTCACATTTGCAATTCTTTGCAGGGGTTCAAAAGAAGTAGCAAGCAAGCGGGAACATCAAGTCTCTTTATGGGTAATGGAGCCAAAGTGCAAGTGAAGGCTCAAGGAGACTTTGTATTAAAGCTTCCAAGTGGTTTGGAACTTATTTTGAACAATGTTTTGTATGCACCGGATTTATGTCGAAACATTATTTCAGTTTCCCGTTTAAAACAATGTGGTTTTTATCTTAATTTTGTTAATGATGATATCCACGTTTATTTAGATAATGTATTCTATTTTAAGGCTTCTCCTTCAAATGGAATTTATGAATTGGTTCATGATGACACATCATCTAGTAGCTCAATATACCATACTAGCACCAAGAAACTCAAAAGGGATTTGAGTGATTCCTACTTATGGCATTGTCGCCTTGGTCACATAAACAAGAACCGAATGTATACACTTCAAAAGAATGGACTTTTGAAATCAAATGAACTAGACTCGTTTGATGTATGTGAGTCTTGTTTACAAGGCAAAATGACTAAATCACCTTTCAAAGGGACCTATGAAAGGGCTAAGGACTTATTGGGATTAATACATTCGGATGTATGTGGACCCTTTAAGCCCATAACTAGGAATGGTGAAAGATACTTCGTTACTTTCATTGATGACTTCAGCCGTTTCGGATATGTCTACTTGTTAAAACATAAGGACGAAACTTTTGAAGCATTCAAAGAGTATCAAAATGAAGTACAAAATCAACTCAATAAGACAATCAAGGTACTTCGTACCGATAGAGGAGGTGAATACCTAAGCGATGCTTTCCAAGATCATCTTAGAAGTTGTGGGATTATCTCACAACTCACTCCTCCTGGAACACCCCAACTGAATGGAGTTTCCGAAAGGAGGAACCGAACCCTAATGGATATGGTTCGATCTATGATGGCTAGAAGCTCGTTACCTCTATCATTTTGGGGTTATTGTCTATGCTCCGCGGCTCGTATATTAAATATGGCCCCAACCAAGAAAGTGGAACGAACACCTCATGAGATGTGGTTTGGAAAACCTCCATCTCTATCATACTTAAAGGTCTGGGGATGTGAAGCTTACCCTAAGCGTTATGTCCCTAATAAGTTGAATGCTCGATCCACGAAGTGTATCTTCATAGGATATCCCAAGGATGATATGGGATATTATTTCTATGATCCATCCGAGCAGAATGTATTTGTTGCTCGGAAGGCGGAATTCCTTGAAACTAAGTTCCTAATGGAAGGAAATAGTGAAAGGAAGATAGATCTTGAGGAGGTTCAAGATCAAGTAGATGATATACAATTGGTTGACACTAGCACTCAACATGAAAATGTTGAGAGTGATCAAATGGATGATCAAAATACACAAGACGTTCGCAGATCTGGTAGGATTAGTAATCCTCCTGAGAGATATGGGTTTCTCATGGATGGTTGCTATATGGTTGATTTGGATGAACCAATAAACTACCAAGATGCTTTATCAAGGATTGATAAAGATAAATGGCAGGAAGCCATGAACACTGAGATGCAATCCATGTATGACAACCAAGTTTGGGAACTTGTTACACAACCTGCTAGCTCAAGGCTAGTTGATTGTAAATGGCTTTTCAAAATGAAAACCGACATACATGGAAACTTGGATACATATAAAGCTAGACTTGTAGCAAAAGGTTTCACTCAAACTCAAGGGGTTGACTATGATGAAACCTTTTCGCCTGTGGCAATGCTAAAGTCTATTAGGATATTACTTGCCATTGCTGCTCATTATGATTATGAAATATGGAAAATGGATGTCAAGACCGCTTTCCTAAATGGATATCTTGTGGAAGATGTCTATATGGTTCAGCCTGAAGGTTTTGTTGATCCGAAATATCCTAAAAAGGTATGCAAGTTAAAGAAGTCAATCTACGGATTGAAACAAGCATCTAGAATGTGGAATCATCGTTTTAATGAGGAAGCCGTGAAATTTGGCTTCATTAAAAATGGTGATGAAGCTTGTGTATATAAGAAAGCTAGTGGGAGCACTATCATGTTCCTTGTACTATATGTGGATGATATATTATTATTTGGAAATGATATTCCGGCAATGCAAAGAGTTAAAACTTGGCTAAGTAAATGCTTCTCCATTAAGGATCTTGGAGAAGCACAATACGTTTTGGGGATTGGGATCTACAGGGATAGATCCAAGAAACTGATAGGTTTGAATCAAAGTGCATACATTGAAAAGATCTTGAAAAGGTTCAAGATGGAGAACTCTAAGAAAGGTTTGGTACCTATTCAAAGAGGAACACTCCTTAGTTCATCTCAGTGCCCCACCATGAAAGATGAACAAGAGAGAATGAAGAAAGTCCCATATGCGTCCGCCATTGGGTCAATCATGTATGCAATGATATGTACTAGACCGGATGTGTCATGCGCTCTTAGCCTGACAAGCAGATACCAGAATAACCCAGGAAACAATCATTGGATTGCTGTTAAAAGTATATTGAAATACCTTAGGAGGACTAAGGATATGTTTCTAATATATGGGTCTGGTGAGGAGGAACTCGCTGTAAAAGGTTACGTGGACGCGAGTTTCCAAACTGATCGAGATGATTCTCGATCACAATCTGGTTATGTCTTCATGTTAAATGGAGGTGCAGTCTCTTGGAAGAGTTCAAAACAGGATGTTGTTGCTTTATCCACTACAGAGTCGGAGTACATCGCCGCATCATTGGCAGCTCAGGAAGCTGCATGGATGAAGAAATTCATCGACGACTTAGGAGTAGTCCCTTCCATTCAGGACCCTCTTGAGATCTTTTGTGACAACGAGGGTGCGATTGCTCAAATCAAGGAACCTCGTGCTCACCAAAAGACCCGTAACATTGAGCGGAGATTCAACTACATAAGGGATGAAGTTGAAAAGGGAAAGATATGTATTCGCAAAGTTCACACAGATCTTAATATAGCGGATCCTCTCACGAAGCTCTTACATGGAGCAAAACATACTGGACATGTTTGTGCATTAGGGCTTCGATATTCTAGTGATTGGTCATGATCTGTTTAAGTATTGTAACGGAACGAAATTGTTCAAACTCATTAATATAATTATGGTATTAATTTATTTTGAGTCATGTTCCTATTTTGCATATTTTATCCATGAATAAGTAATTATTCTAAAATTCCGTAGTCGATCACATTCGTGGGAACAAATGTGAGGTTTAGACTATTATGAACTTGGATTGGTATACATTCACGGGATGAATGTGGGGCAAGGTTGCAACCAAGGTTCATAGATATTTGTGGGACACAAATATTGGAAGACCCGCTCTCAAGACTTACTAAATAGAGCCTTTGTGGTTGATCACTTGTAATCTTGAGTAAAGGCGAATATCATTGTATCCTCTGACCTGAGATACATATTGGGTTCGGATATTTACCAAGTATTGTGCCTTGATTCTTTCCTTCGCTATTCTGAAATATGGTAGCTCACAAGGAAGAGCTCAGGTATAATGCAAGGTACATATTTAGGACGTATGTAGTCAAGATGGAATTTGTCCCTCTTATTCGTTGAGAGTCAGATGTCTAAGGCCTGATAAAGTTAAATCTAAAAGAGAGTGATCACTCTGTATCTCTTGGATTTAACATGACATCTAGGACGAAAGGAAATAATGAAAGATTCACCTATTCATATTCGAGGTGGGAACTCGAAAGGGATGATGTTATTGAATGGCACAAAGTCATAGCATATTGGGTGATGGACGGTCGTTAGGTGGTATCCATCACTTGCATTAATTTCTTATGTTTCTCGTGCAAGTGGGAGATTGAAGGTTCTTCGTATGCCCAAGAGACATATTAAATTAATGTGGCCAATGTGTTATGATCCAAGTCGGGTCATACCCAATAACAAGCTTACCGACACCTTATTTGTATTTGATCTTAGCGACTGGATCGTTGATTAAATACGCGACACTTGGATTTTAAGAAAATTGGTTTTCTAAAATCATATTACTTGATGTGTATATAAATTATGGAATAATTTATATAATTAAAACTTAATTATTTATAAGTTAAATAATTAATAATGTTATATTACATTTTATAAAAAAATGGGTTTTATATAAAATGTACATGGAAGTTTATAAAAGGGTTTTATAAAAACTAATTCTTTTATAAATCATTTCATTTATAAAACTAATTATGGAAGTGGCATTGGATTCTTAACAAGCATGCACTTGACTAGCATTTTGTATGGTCACTTCCATAGATTCCATGTGCATATGTACCAAGACCTCTTGGAGACACAAACACATGAAAACACATCAAAAATCTGCACAAAACACTCTCAAAAACCCTGCTGAATTCGTGGCCTTTTGGGAGGAAGAAAGGGTTCTTCATTTGGTTTTTGCAAGCTCTATTCAAGTGTAATTAAATCCTAACTAAAGGCTAGGTGTTGGTGCAAAAGCTTGGGGTATTTCTCCTTGAGGTTTCATCATTTTGAAGCTCCATTCTTCATCATCATCATCATCATCTTTTGAATCAACCCTCAACTAGCTTGAGGAGGTATGAACTCTAAACCCACTCTTAGTTTGTAAGTATGTTTCACAACTTGATCCTATTTGGGATTTAACTTTAAATGGTTAAAGATTTACAAGTCTAAAATTGGTAATTAACATGCTTCCGCTTTCTTAATTCTTAAAATGGTTTAAGTATATTATAAACTTGTTAAATCCCAACACATTACTACCTTAAGTTCCTTGGATAAACCTACTGGAAAAGAGAAAAATGGATCTAGCTTCAACGGATCCTTGGATGGCTCGAAGTTCTTGAAGCAGAATCATGACACGAAAACAAGTTCAAGTAAGATCATCACTTGAAATAAGATTGTTATAGTTATAGAAATTGAATCAAAGTTTGAATATGATTATTACCTTGTATTAGAATGATAACCTACTGTAAGAAACAAAGATTTCATGAGGTTGGATGATCACCTTACAAGATTGGAAGTGAGCTAGCAAACTTGAAAGTATTCTTGATTTTATGTAACTAGAACTTGTAGAATATATGAAGAACACTTAGAACTTGAAGATAGAACTTGAGAGAGATCAATTAGATGAAGAAAATTGAAGAATGAAAGTGTTTGTAGGTGTTTTTGGTCGTTGGTGTATGGATTAGATATAAAGGATATGTAATTTTATTTTCATGTAAATAAGTCATGAATGATTACTCATATTTTTGTAATTTTATGAGATATTTCATGCTAGTTGCCAAATGATGGTTCCCAAATGTGTTAGGTGACTCACATGGGCTGCTAAGAGCTGATCATTGGAGTGTATATACCAATAGTACATACATCTAAAAGCTGTGTATTGTACGAGTACGAATACGGGTGCATACGAGTAGAATTGTTGATGAAAGTGAACGAGGATGTAATTGTAAGCATTTTTGTTAAGTAGAAGTATTTTGATAAGTGTATTGAAGTCTTTCAAAAGTGTATAAATACATATTAAAACACTACATGTATATACATTTTAACTGAGTCGTTAAGTCATCGTTAGTCGTTACATGTAAGTGTTGTTTTGAAACCTTTAGGTTAACGATCTTGTTAAATGTTGTTAACCCAATGTTTATAATATCAAATGAGATTTTAAATTATTATATTATCATGATATTATCATGTATGAATATCTCTTAATATGATATATATACATTAAATGTCTTTACAAAGATAATCGTTACATATATGTCTCGTTTAAAAATCATTAAGTTAGTAGTCTTGTTTTTACATATGTAGTTCATTGTTAATATACTTAATGATATGTTTACTTATCATAGTATCATGTTAACTATATATATATCCATATATATGTCATCATATAGTTTTTACAAGTTTTAACGTTCGTGAATCACCGGTCAACTTGGGTGGTCAATTGTATATATGAAACATATTTCAATTAATCAAGTCTTAACAAGTTTGATTGCTTAACATGTTGGAAACATTTAATCATGTAAATATAAATCTCAATTAATATATATAAACATGGAAAAGTTCGGGTCACTACAGTACCTACCCGTTAAATAAATTTCGTCCTGAAATTTTAAGCTGTTGAAGGTGTTGACGAATCTTCTGGAAATAGATGCGGGTATTTCTTCTTCATCCGATCTTCACGCTCCCAGGTGAACTCGGGTCCTCTACGAGCATTCCATCGAACCTTAACAATTGGTATCTTGTTTTGCTTAAGTCTTTTAACCTCACGATCCATTATTTCGACGGGTTCTTCGATGAATTGAAGTTTTTCGTTGATTTGGATTTCATCTAACAGAATAGTGAGAACTTCTTTAGCAAAACATTTCTTCAAATTCGAGACGTGGAAAGTGTTATGTACAGCCGCGAGTTGTTGAGGTAACTCAAGTCGGTAAGCTACTGGTCCGATACGATCAATAATCTTGAATGGTCCAATATACCTTGGATTTAATTTCCCTCATTTACCAAATCGAACAACGCCTTTCCAAGGTGCAACTTTAAGCATGACCATCTCTCCAATTTCAAATTCTATATCTTTTCTTTTAATGTCAGCGTAGCTCTTTTGTCGACTTTGGGCAGTTTTCAACTGTTGTTGAATTTGGATGATCTTCTCGGTAGTTTCTTGTATAATCTCCGGACCCGTAATCTGTCTATCCCCCACTTCACTCCAACAAATTGGAGATCTGCACTTTCTACCATAAAGTGCTTCAAACGGCGCCATCTCAATGCTTGAATGGTAGCTGTTGTTGTAGGAAAATTCTGCTAACGGTAGATGTCGATCCCAACTGTTTCCAAAATCAATAACACATGCTCGTAGCATGTCTTCAAGCGTTTGTATCATCCTTTCGCTCTGCCCATCAGTTTGTGGATGATAGGCAGTGCTCATGTCTAGACGAGTTCCTAATGCTTGCTGTAATGTCTGCCAGAATCTTGAAATAAATCTGCCATCCCTATCAGAGATAATAGAGATTGGTATTCCATGTCTGGAGACGACTTCCTTCAAATACAGTCGTGCTAACTTCCCCATCTTGTCATCTTCTCTTATTGGCAGGAAGTGTGCTGATTTGGTGAGACGATCAACTATTACCCAAATAGTATCAAAACTACTTGCAGTCCTTGGCAATTTAGTGATGAAATCCATGGTAATGTTTTCCCATTTCCATTCCGGGATTTCGGGTTGTTGAAGTAGACCTGATGGTTTCTGATGCTTAGCTTTGACCTTAGAACACGTCAAACATTCTCCTACGTATTTAGCAACATCGGATTTCATACCCGGCCACCAAAAATGTTTCTTGAGATCCTTGTACATCTTCCCCGTTCCAGGATGTATTGAGTATCTGGTTTTATGAGCTTCTCTAAGTACCATTTCTCTCATATCTCTAAATTTTGGTACCCAAATCCTTTCAGCCCTATACCGGGTTCCATCTTCCCGAATATTAAGATGCTTCTCCGATCCTTTGGGTATTTCATCCTTTAAATTTCCCTCTTTTAAAACTCCTTGTTGCGCCTCCTTTATTTGAGTAGTAAGGTTATTATGAATCATTATATTCATAGATTTTACTCGAATGGGTTCTCTGTCCTTCCTGCTCAAGGCATCGGCTGAAATGTCCCGTTCTTATTGATTAAAAACGTTCCATATTAATTGATTTCGTTGCAAGGTTTTGACCTCTATATGAGACATTTTTCAAAGACTGCATTCATTTTTAAAACAAACCATAACCTTTATTTCATAAATAAAGGTTTAAAAAGCTTTACGTAGATTATCAAATAATGATAATTTAAAATATCCTGTTTACACACGACCATTACATAATGGTTTACAATACAAATATGTTACATCGAAATCAGTTTCTTGAATGCAGTTTTTACACAATATCATACAAACATGGACTCCAAATCTTGTCCTTATTTTAGTATGCAACAGCGGAAGCTCTTAGTATTCACCTGAGAATAAACATGATTTAAACGTCAACAAAAATGTTGGTGAGTTATAGGTTTAACCTATATATATCAAATCGTAATAATAGACCACAAGATTTCATATTTCAATACACATCCCATACATATAGATAAAAATCATTCATATGGTAAACACCTGGTAACCGACATTAACAAGATGCATATATAAGAATATCCCCATCATTCCGGGACACCCTTCGGATATGATATAAATTTCGAAGTACTAAAGCATCCGGTACTTTGGATGGGGTTTGTTAGGCCCAATAGATCTATCTTTAGGATTCGCGTCAATTATGGTGTCTGTTCCCTAATTCTTAGATTACCAGACTTAATAAAAAGGGGCATATTCGATTTCGATAATTCAACCATAGAATATAGTTTCACGTACTTGTGTCTATTTTGTAAATCATTTATAAAACCTGCATGTATTCTCATCCCAAAAATATTAGATTTTAAAAGTGGGACTATAACTCACTTTCACAGATTTTTACTTCGTCGGGAAGTAAGACTTGGCCACTGGTTGATTCACGAACCTATAACAATATATACATATATATATCAAAGAATGTTCAAAATATATTTACAACACTTTTAATATATTTTGATGTTTTAAGTTTATTAAGTCAGCTGTCCTCGTTAGTAACCTACAACTAGTTGTCCACAGTTAGATGTACAGAAATAAATCGATAAATATTATCTTGAATCAATCCACGACCCAGTGTATACGTATCTCAGTATTGATCACAACTCAAACTATATATATTTTGGAATCAACCTCAACCCTGTATAGCTAACTCCAACATTCACATATAGAGTGTCTATGGTTGTTTCGAAATATATATAGATGTGTCGACATGATAGGTCGAAACATTGTATACGTGTCTATGGTATCTCAAGATTACATAATATACAATACAAGTTGATTAAGTTATGGTTGGAATAGATTTGTTACCAATTTTCACGTAGCTAAAATGAGAAAAATTATCCAATCTTGTTTTACCCATAACTTCTTCGTTTTAAATCCGTTTTGAGTGAATCAAATTGCTATGGTTTCATATTGAACTCTATTTTATGAATCTAAACAGAAAAATTATAGGTTTATAGTCGGATAAATAAGTTACAAGTCGTTTTTGTAAAGGTAGTCATTTCAGTCGAAAGAACGACGTCTAGATGACCATTTTAGAAAACATACTTCCACTTTGAGTTTAACCATAATTTTTGGATATAGTTTCATGTTCATAATAAAAATCATTTTCTTAGAATAACAACTTTTAAATCAAAGTTTATCATAGTTTTTAATTAACTAACCCAAAACAGCCCGCGGTGTTACTACGAGAGCGTAAATCCGGTTTTACGGTGTTTTTCGTGTTTCCAGGTTTTAAATCATTAAGTTAGCATATCATATAGATATAGAACATGTGTTTAGTTGATTTTAAAAGTCGAGTTAGATGGATTAACTTTTGTTTGCGAACAAGTTTAGAATTAACTAAACTATGTTCTAGTGATTACAAGTTTAAACCTTCGAATAAGATAGCTTTATATGTATGAATCGAATGATGTTATGAACATCATTACTACCTTAAGTTCCTTGGATAAACCTACTGGAAAAGAGAAAAATGGATCTAGCTTCAACGGATCCTTGGATGGCTCGAAGTTCTTGAAGCAGAATCATGACACGAAAACAAGTTCAAGTAAGATCATCACTTGAAATAAGATTGTTATAGTTATAGAAATTGAACCAAAGTTTGAATATGATTATTACCTTGTATTAGAATGATAACCTACTGTAAGAAACAAAGATTTCTTGAGGTTGGATGATCACCTTACAAGATTTAAAGTGAGCTAGCAAACTTGAAAGTATTCTTGATTTTATGTAACTAGAACTTGTAGAATTTATGAAGAACACTTATAACTTGAAGATAGAACTTGAGAGAGATCAATTAGATGAAGAAAATTGAAGAATTAAAGTGTTTGTAGGTGTTTTTGGTCGTTGGTGTATGGATTAGATATAAAGGATATGTAATTTTGTTTTCATGTAAATAAGTCATGAATGATTACTCATATTTTTGTAATTTTATGAGATATTTCATGCTAGTTGCCAAATGATGGTTCCCACATATGTTAGGTGACTCACATGGGCTGCTAAGAGCTGATCATTGGAGTGTATATACCAATAGTACATACATCTAAAAGCTGTGTATTGTACGAGTACGAATACGGGTGCATACGAGTAGAATTGTTGATGAAACTGAACGAGGATGTAATTGTAAGAATTTTTGTTAAGTAGAAGTATTTTGATAAGTGTATTGAAGTCTTTCAAAAGTGTATAAATACATATTAAAACACTACATGTATATACATTTTAACTGAGTCGTTAAGTCATCGTTAGTCATTACATGTAAGTGTTGTTTTGAAACCTTTAGGTTAACGATCTTGTTAAATGTTGTTAACCCAATGTTTATAATATCAAATGAGATTTTAAATTATTATATTATCATGATATTATCATGTATGAATATCTCTTAATATGATATATATACATTAAATGTCTTTACAACGATAATCGTTACATATATGTCTCATTTAAAAATCATTAAGTTAGTAGTCTTGTTTTTACATATGTAGTTCATTGTTAATATACTTAATGATATTTTTACTTATCATAGTATCATGTTAACTATATATATATATCCATATATATGTCATCATATAGTTTTTTACAAGTTTTAACGTTCGTGAATCACCGGTCAACTTGGGTGGTCAATTATCTATATGAAACATATTTCAATTAATCAAGTCTTAACAAGTTTGATTGCTTAACATGTTGGAAACACTTAATCATGTAAATAACAATTTCATTTAATATATATATAAACATGGAAAAGTTCGGGTCACTACAGAACCTACCCGTTAAATAAATTTCGTCCCGAAATTTTAAGCAGTTGGAGGTGTTGACGTATCTTCTGGAAATAAATGCGGGTATTTCTTCTTCATCTGATCTTCTCGTTCCCAGGTGAACTCGGGTCCTTTACGAGCATTCCATCGAACCTTAATAATTGGTATCTTGTTTTGCTTAAGTCTTTTAACCTCACGATCCATTATTTCGACGGGTTCTTCGATAAATTGAAGTTGTTCGTTGATTTGGATTTCATCTAACGGAATAGTGAGATCTTCTTTAGCAAAACATTTCTTCAAATTCGAGACGTGGAAAGTGTTATGTACAGCCGCGAGTTGTTGAGGTAACTCAAGTCGGTAAGCTACTGGTCCGACACGATCAATAATCTTGAATGGTCCAATATACCTTGGATTTAATTTCCCTCGTTTACCAAATCGAACAACGCCTTTCCAAGGTGAAACCTTAAGCATGACCATTTCTCCAATTTCAAACTCTATATCTTTTCTTTTACTGTCCGTGTAGCTCTTTTGTCGACTCTGGGCGGTTTTCAATCTTTGTTGAATTTGGATGATTTTCTCGGTAGTTTCTTGTATTATCTCCGGACCCGTAATCTGTCTATCCCCCACTTCACTCCAACAAATCGGAGACCTGCACTTTCTACCATAAAGTGCTTCAAACGGCGCCATCTCAATGCTTGAATGGTAGCTGTTGTTGTAGGAAAATTCTGCTAACGGTAGATGTCGATCCCAACTGTTTTCGAAATCAATAACACATGCTCGTAGCATGTCTTCAAATGTTTGTATCGTCCTTTCGCTCTGTCCATCAGTTTGTGGATGATAGGCAGTACTCATGTCTAGACGAGTACCTAATGCTTGCTGTAATGTCTGCCAGAATCTTGAAATAAATCTGCCATCCCTATCAGAGATAATAGAGATTGGTATTCCATGTCTGGAGACGACTTCCTTCAAATACAGTCGTGCTAACTTCTCCATCTTGTCATCTTCTCTTATTGGTAGGAAGTGTGCTGATTTGGTGAGACGATCAACTATTACCCAAATAGTATCAAAACCACTTGCAGTCCTTGGCAATTTAGTGATGAAATCCATGGTAATATTTTCCCATTTCCATTCCGTGATTTCGGGTTGTTGAAGTAGACCTGATGGTTTCTGATGCTCAGCTTTGACCTTAGAACACGTCAAACATTCTCCTACGTATTTAGCAACATCGGCTTTCATACCCGGCCACCAAAAATGTTTCTTGAGATCCTTGTACATCTTCCCCGTTCCAGGATGTATTGAGTATCTGGTTTTATGAGCTTCTCTAAGTACCATTTCTCTCATATCTCCAAATTTTGGTACCCAAATCCTTTCAGCCCTATACCGGGTTCCGTCTTCCCGAATATTAAGATGCTTCTCCGATCCTTTGGGTATTTCATCCTTTAAATTTCCCTCTTTTAAAACTCCTTGTTGCGCCTCCTTTATTT
Organism: Rutidosis leptorrhynchoides; assembly: GCF_046630445.1. NCBI lineage: Eukaryota > Viridiplantae > Streptophyta > Magnoliopsida > Asterales > Asteraceae > Rutidosis > Rutidosis leptorrhynchoides. The sequence continues at coordinate 212,377,835 of NC_092340.1, forward strand.
GAGTAGTAAGGTTATTGTGAATTATTATATTCATAGATTTTACTCGAATGGGTTCTCTGTCCTTCCTGCTCAAGGCGTCGGCTACCACATTTGCCTTCCCAGGGTGGTAACGAATCTCAAAGTCGTAATCATTCAACAATTCAATCCACCTACGCTGCCTCATATTCAGTTGTTTCTCATTAAATATGTGTTGAAGACTTTTGTGGTCGGTATATATAATACTTTTAACCCCATATAAGTAGTGCCTCCAAGTCTTTAATGCAAAAACAACCGCGCCTAATTCCAAATCATGCGTCGTATAATTTTGCTCGTGAATCTTCAATTGTCTAGACGCATAAGCAATCACCTTCGTTCGTTGCATTAATACACAACCGAGACCTTGCTTTGATGCGTCACAATAAATCACAAAATCATTATTCCCTTCAAGCAATGACAATATAGGTGCCGTAGTTAGCTTTTTCTTCAATAACTGAAACGCTTTCTCTTGTTCATCCTTCCATTCAAATTTCTTCCATTTATGCGTTAATGCAGTCAAGGGTTTTCCTATTCTGGAAAAGTCTTGGATGAACCTTCTGTAGTAACCAGCTAGTTCTAAAAACTGGCGTATGTGTTTCGGAGTTTTCGGGGTTTCCCACTTTTCAACAGTTTCTATCTTTGCCGGATCCACCTTAATACCTTCTTTGTTCACTATGTGACCGAGGAATTGAACTTCTTCCAACCAAAATGCACACTTTGAAAATTTAGCGTACAATTCTTCCTTCCTCAATACTTCTAACACCTTTCTCAAATGTTCACCGTGTTCTTGGTCATTCTTTGAGTAAATATGTATGTCATCAATGAAAACAATGACAAACTTGTCAAGGTATGGTCCACACACTCGGTTCATAAGGTCCATGAACACAGCTGGTGCATTAGTTAAACCAAACGGCATGACCATAAACTCGTAATGACCGTAACGTGTTCTGAAAGCAGTCTTTGAAATATCATCTTCTTTCACCCGCATTTGATGATACCCGGAATGTAAGTCAATCTTTGAATAAACAGACGAGCCTTGTAGTTGATCAAATAAGTCGTCGATTCTCGGTAGTGGGTAGCGGTTCTTGATGGTAAGTTTGTTCAACTCTCGGTAGTCGATACACAACCTGAATGTACCATCTTTCTTCTTGACAAACAAAACAGGAGCTCCCCACGGTGATGTGCTTGGTCGAATGAAACCACGCTCTAAAAGTTCTTGTAATTGGCTTTGCAATTCTTTTATCTTGCTGGGTGCAAGTCTGTAAGGAGCACGAGCTATTGGTGCAGCTCCTGGTACAAGATCTATTTGAAATTCAACGGATCGATGTGGGGGTAATCCCGGTAATTCTTTCGGAAATACGTCAGGAAATTCTTTTGCAATGGGAACATCATTGATGCTCTTTTCTTCAGTTTTTACTTTCTCGACGTGTGCTAGAACAGCATAGCAACCTTTTCTTATTAGTTTTTGTGCCTTCAAATTACTAATAAGATGTAGCTTCGTGTTGCCCTTTTCTCCGTACACCATTAAGGGTTTTCCTTTTTCTCGTATAATGCGAATTGCATTTTTGTAACAAACGATCTCTGCTTTCACTTCTTTCAACCAGTCCATACCGATTATCACATCAAAACTCCCTAACTCTACTGGTATCAAATCAATCTTAAATGTTTCGCTAACCAGTTTAATTTCTCGATTCTGACATATATTATCTGCTGAAATTAATTTACCATTTGCTAATTCGAGTAAAAATTTACTATCCAAAGGCGTCAATGGACAACTTAATTTAGCACTAAAATCTCTACTCATATAGCTTCTATCCGCACCCGAATCAAATAAAATGTAAGCAGATTTATTGTCAATAAGAAACGTACCCGTAACAAGCTCCGGGTCTTCCTGTGCCTCTGCCGCATTAATATTGAAAACTCTTCCACGGCCTTGTCCATTCGTGTTCTCCTGGTTCGGGCAATTTCTAATAATGTGGCCCGGTTTTCCACATTTATAACAAACTACATTGGCATAACTTGCTCTGCCATTACTCGTTCCGACACCATTTGTTCCTTTCGTTCTATTAACCCCTGGTCCATAGACCTCACACTTTGCTGCGCTATGACCATTTCTTTTACACTTGTTGCAAAATTTGGTGTTGAACCCCGAGTGATACTTTTCACACCTTTGGCATAGCTGCTTCTGATTGTTGTTGTTGTTGCGGTTATTATTGTTGTTGGGATGATTGTTGTAGTTGCTGTTGTTGTTGTTGTTGTTGTTGTTGTTGGGCCGTTTGTTGTAGTTGCGATTAATGTTACGATTGTTGGGATAATTGTTGCGATTGTTGAGATAATTGTTGCGATTATTGTTGTAATTGCTGTTGTTGTTGTATTGGTGATTCTTATCACCGTTTTCCTCCCACTTTCTTTAACTTGCTTCACATTGGCCTCTTCAGCAGTCTGTTCTTTAATTCTTTCTTCAATCTGGTTCACTAGTTTGTGATGTCAAAGTAGAGGGGTATAAAATACTATTAAATTTTAGCAGGAAATACTATTAAATACGATACAATTTTACACAAGATATTTATTTATTTATAGAATGGATATACTTAAACCTTGCTACAACACTTATAGGCAGTGTACCTAATCGTACAGTAGTGTAGTTTTTAGTAAGTCCGGTTCGTTCCACAGGGAAATCTTTAAACAAAGCTCAATGCTATATTAGTTTACTTTTATAAAAATACAAACATATATATAAGTAATATTATTATTATAAAGGGGGGTTTTTACCGTTTAATGACCGGTTTGTCAATTTTAAAACTTTAGTCGCAGTTAAAACCTAATGTAAAATATTAAATAAATAAAAGACTTAAATTAAAACTTAAAGTAAATAACGATAATGAAATTGCGAATAATAAAAGTGCGATAATTAGAAGTGCAATTAAATATAAAATAAAGGAAATTAAATATGAAATAAAAGAATTATGCTTATTTAAACTTCCGTAATCATGATGTTTGACATGTTGATTTTAGTTTTATGCCCATGGGTTAATTGTCCTTTATCCTGGATTATTTAATATGTCCGTCTGGTTTTTGTCCATAACAGTCCATCAGTCATAAATATAAAGTGCGAGTGTCCTCGTCAAATTATTATTATACCCGAAGTTAAATATTCCAACTAATTGGGGATTCGAATTGTAACAAGGTTTTAATACTTTGTTTAATGAATACACCAGGTTATCGACTGCGTGTAAACCAAGGTTTTACTACTTTGTTAACAATTACACCAATTACCCTTGAATGTAATTTCACCCCTGTTTTAATTATTCTAGTGGCTATTAATCCATTCCCGTGTCCGGTTAAATGAACGATTATTCGTACATATAAATACCCCGCCCATCGTGTCCGATCGAGTGTATATGGTAATTTATAGGGATGCCCAATTGTAAATCTTTATATTAACATTAACAAACTATCATTTAGTTAAACAAATATAAAGCCCATTAATAGCCCATAGTCTAATTTCCACAAGTGTCGTTCTTTTGTCCAAACCCCAATTATGGTACAAAGCTCAATTACCCAATTTTAGTAATTAGCCCAACATCATGATTACTTCGTTTTAAATAAGCATAATAATAACTTAGCTACGAGACATTAATATAAAAAGGTTGAACATAACTTACAATGATTAAAAATAGCGTAGCGTTACACGGACAGAATTTCGACTTACACCCTTACAACATTCGCTAACATACCCTTATTATTAGAATTAAAATTAAAATTAAAATATAAATTATATATATATATATAAATTTTACGTATGATAAGAGAAGAAAAAGATATGAATTGTGATCAGAATTCGGTTGGCTTTATAGGGAATTTCGATTTTTGGGGCTCCGCGACTCGCGGCCCTTTTGGCCTTCAAACTCCGCGAGTCGCGGAGATTGAAATTACAGCTCACATCTTTTGGAGTCTTTCTTGCCGACGGATTTTATATATAAATATAAAATATAAATAATTAATATAATTATTTATATATTATATTATATTCTTGTGCATAGTAGACTTGTAATTTTTAGTCCGTTGCGTCGAGCGTTGAGAGTTGACTCTGGTCCCGGTTCCGGATTTTCGAACGTCCTTGCGTACAATTTTAGATTTTGTACTTTGCGTTTTGAATCTTGTACTCTTGTAATTTCGAGACGTTTCTTATCAATAATTGGAACCTCTTTGATTGTCTTTTGTACTTTTGAGCTTTTTGGTCGTTTGCGTCTTCAATTCGTCGAATCTGTCTTTTGTCTTCACCTTTTATTATTTAAACGAATATCACTTGTAAATAGAACAATTGCAACTAAAAGCTTGTCTTTCTTGAGGAATAATGCTATGAAATATATGTTCGTTTTTAGCATTATCAAATATTCCCACACTTGAGCGTTGCTTGTCCTCAAGCAATATCGTCTTGAAATACTAGAATCACTTCTTTATTTTTCACACTTTGTACATCAGTGATTTCTATACGGCGGTATAAACAATGGTAGTAACAATATGGTTTACAGTCCCACATGACTATAAAAATTTAGATCCATTAAGGAAATTGGATCTTTATGAAAACATTTGACCTTTTGAAAATTAAATCTAGTTTTTACCCTAGATCAGTTTTCCGGAATAACCCTTTACCGGTGTTTGCAAAATATTTTTGTGGGTTTGGTGGGTTTCAGATTTGAAAATTTTAGCTCAAAACTTGCGGTTTTGTGTCACCCACTTGCTAACCTTGTATTTGGAAAGCAACACGTCCAGTTTACTAGTTCCGTATATTACCTTTCGGCAAACTACCGTCCGGTTGTAAAGGAAAGCGTTGAACAAGCAACTGTTAAGGCAATGTCCCGTGACATGATTTTGATTATGGTCTATAACGTGTCGGACGCAATTACTATCCTTGGTAGGAGCAATAGTAAAGCTCACCCTTATAATTTTTCGGTCTGGCACAAGGTCCTGTCTTTGACCACTATGCAACCACCGTTCTTACGGTTGACACTCGATTTGGTTCAGGTGACCTAATGAATTCCAGGTGAATTCCTAGGATTTTACGTTCAATGGTAATGAATGCATTGAAAATAGGGTTTTCAGAAAACAAATCGGTTTGTAATTTTGATCAAAATATTTTCTCGTTCAAGCTCGAGTTTAGATATCATTGAATTCCATGAGTTTGTAATTCTCAATCTTTAAGGTCAATCTCTAGGATTGAGTAATACCAGTCTTAAAAGCGGATTTTTAATCTTTAAGGAGATTATCCTTTCTGGGGATCTGATTCATTAGTCTTATCAAGCTAATTTGCACGGTGCCCCCCCATTGTACGAGATTAATCCTTCTCATGGTTAGGATAAATCTGACCACTTGGCGACCCTGTTTAATGCTGAGGTCCGTGGATTTCCTGCTGATTTTAGTGATGACTTTTCTAGATTTTTCGTCAACCTACAGCTGGTCTGAACGACAACTTCATGACCTAAATCAAGAAGCGCGTTTCTTTTTCGGAAGACTTTACTTCCTTTTAATGATGGAATTGATTCATCGTGTAGATCCATCTTTTCTTTTCTTTCATTGGGTAAAACAGTTTAGTTTAGTCCAAAGCAAAAGTATTTTCAGTTATTTGTTACAGATATATGTGACATATGTTTAAGATAACTTGGTAAATTTTCCCACACTTGGCTTTTATTTTCCTTTTTATCGTCCTCTATTCCATTTTAAATGAATTTTAACATTTTAGTTTGTTTCTTAATTTATGTCCTTTCCGAGGTAACAATAATTTCGGTGTTAAAACCTAGTTTTATCGTTCATAAATATGTATAAACATGATTTTGAATTCATTTAATTGAAAATTTTGAAAAATTTTACTAGAATTGGGTAGTCAGTATATAAGACTAGGGCTGTTCTTTTTTATCAGAGAGCACTAGATTCTAATACAACTACTGCTTTACTAGTATTTTTAATGGTAACCAAGTGTATAAAGTAAAAAATTTTAAAATCCGAAAGAATTTAACCCCTTCCCACACTTAAGATCTTGCAATGCCCTCATTTGCAAGAAATCAGTAACAATTTAAATTATTGAGGGTGATTTGTGTGAAAATGATTAAATTTTTACCAAAGTTTCCAAATATATTGGCGTTTGTTTGCTGAATGATAAATGGTGCACATCATTTGTTCATTCCGTCTTGTTGTTATTTCACATATATTTTGCATCTTGTCGTCAAAATTAGTTGCTTTTGCTGAACTTAATGCCAGTCTTTGAAAATGCGTTGTTTTACCCTGTTGTGTACATAAGATAAACTGCAAACATATATACATATTTTTGAAGTTTGGTATATTACCCCACATTCAAAAATTATTAAAATCTAAGAATGAAAGTTAGACAATTATAAAAATGATTACAATATTAACAAAAGTATTAAACGTATCAATAATTACAAATTACAAAATAAAAAAAAAATAAGTAAACTAAGGATGATATTGGTACCAATAGGGGTTCCAGGCATAACCATAAGTGCTATAGAATGCTTCGGCAGGGTCATACGTAGGATATGGTGGCTGCATCTCTATAGACCAAGGAGGGAAGATGGGTTTCGGTGTAGGAATATAGTTTCTACCTATATGTTGGCAATGAGCTATGATCTGGTTCTGATGAACTTGCCAATCTTCAAATGCTCTCTGTCTAGCATTTTCGTATTCCTGAGAAGCTATAAACCTATGCATTTCTTGCATCTCATTCCCCCCTCCTACATTACCTTGTTGCTGGTTTCTCTCCACCTGTGGATGTCTACCATGGTATCGTACTGCGGCGTTATTTCGCCTCTTCAAAACTTTCGCACCATGGTATACATTTAAACCTATAGTATCGCGGGGTTCCGGCTCTTCTAGTAATAATCCCCCCCGACTTATATCCACACCGAGATATTCACCAATCAAAGTAATAAAAATACCACCTCCTATTATGCTATGTGGTCGCATCCCCCGAACCATAGCTGATAAATAATAACCCACACAATATGGTATACTTACAGCGCTTTGTGGGTCTCGAATACACATATGGTAAAACAAATCCTGTTCATTTACTTTTTCCTTGTTTTTACCCCTTTGTGTAATCGAATTAGCTAAAAACCTATGTATCACTCTTAATTCGGCTCTATCTATATCCAAATAAGAGTAATTTCCCCCTTTGAAACGGTGATGGCTTGTCATTTGACTCCACACACCGTGTGTATCAAAATTTTCATCTATCTTTCTACCGTTTAGTATCAATCCTCTACAATCGGCAGACGCTAACTCCTCAGGCGTATATATACGTAAAGCCTGAGCCATGTCTAGTAAAGACATGTGGCGCATCGAACCACCTAACAAAAATCTAATAAAAGAACGATCGGTTAAACTAGCTACCCGATCATTCAACTCTATACTACATAACAATTCTTCACACCATACTTTATATACAGGTCTACGTATGGTGAATAAACATATCCAGTCATTAAAAGAAGAATTACCATACCTCTGTACAAGTAATTCCCTAATTGGCCCGGCCAATTCTACAGCTTCTAAGGGTCCCCATTCTATGACCCTTGGTACCTCAACAACCTTAGAATGAAGAGTATGCAAACGCCTTTGATATTTTGGATAATCTATCCAAAGTCTGTCAAATCTCAGGTTCGGGTGCAACTCTTCCAAATGCATATCGGAAAAGGTCATGACTGGATGAGGTATATCCTGCTTGTAGTAGTTATCCACCTCCTGTTGTTCCAAATTCTCAGCAGGAGCATTGCGGGCTTGGGATGAAGATTCACCCCTTTCATTCTGCAAAACACATCAAACACAATTTTTGTGCATCCAAATATGCATTAGTGTCAGCAAAATCATCAATCAAAATAATTACAATGACATTATCAATTTATATCAAACTTAAGCTCATTTTCATATTTTTATCAAATCTACACTTTTTCAAATAAGCATATATGAAAATTTTCGCCAAGTTCATAAGCATTCAACTCAAATAACATGTCAAAATAATCATTACTAGCAATTAAACAAGTCTCAAATGGCATTATCTTTCAAAAATCAAGTTCATGAATTTTAGACTTGAAAAAGTCCACTTTAATTCTCAAAATCATGTTTAGGCTCAAAGTTTGGATCATTTAACTACCTAGACATGTTACACTACTCAATTTAGCAACAATTCATGACAAAAATCGGCCATAACCTGTTTATATCAAAAAGCCCCAAATTTGCTCAAGAACACAAACCCTAGATTATTCAAAATTTGAAGTTTAAGGCTTCTAATCATGTTAAACAGCATCAATCTAGGTTATACAAGCATAATACATAAACAATTTAAGTCTAATTACACTAAAAAGCATCAAAATCAAATTGGGGAAAAAATAGCTCAAGAACACCAAATTTCAAATTAAATGGTGTTTAGGTGTAGAAATTTACCGTTTTTCTTGAGTAATTCTTAGATAGCATCCTTCTCAACATGATTTTAGTAAAAAATTTGGTGATTAACGGTTAAAAATTGGGATTTTTGGGGTGTTTTTGGGTGGTTTTTCGGGGTTATGTTCGCAGTATTTTTGGGTGTGGAGTGTGAAACTGAGCTGTTGCAGCTCTTATTTTTTTTTCTGTAATCCGGTCCTCCCGCGAGTCGCGGGGATTTACCCTCCAAACTCCGCGACTTGCGGAGTTTTTTTTTTTTTTTTTTTTTTTTTTTTTTTTTATAATCATTAACTTTTGAAACAATTAAGTACTTAATTTTAAAATTTTGTTTCCCTTGTTATTTAGGACGAGGTCGTTTCGGATCGATGTCCTAGTCCGTCCTTCGACAAAATTTTAAAATTTGTCTTTTTGTAGCGATTGTTTTAAAAGCTAAAATTTTTTGTTTTTTTTTTAATGTTTTTGGCATACTTTAAATCAAAAAGATTAAAAATAATGATAATAAAAGTTCTCGTCCCTCCCTTGGGTAAAGCAATTTCGGTTCAAAGACCTAGTCTTCAACTTACGACGAATTTTAAAAATTATATTTTTAACTTAATGAGATAAAGTAAATTTTTGTTTTTAAATTCTCACAACTTAAATATAAAATTCAAAATTAATATTAAAAATTCACACCAAACTTAAAATTTGAAATGCATAAAATTAAAAATTCATATTTTAAAAGTTAAAAATTCACACCAATCTTAATTTAAAAATTCATATTATAAATTCACACCAAACTTATATTAATTTTTCAAATATTTACAATTTTAAATATATTGTTTTTACAAAGTTTACAATATTAATTTAAGATTTAAATATTAATTTTAAAAACATGGTAAAAATAAATTTAAAAATCTTTTTGTCTTTTTATCCCACTTTAATCAATCAAATATTATCAAAAATATGCGCCCCTCTTTTCGGTAAAGTAATTTTGGTTCCAAGACCTAATTTAACTCATGACGAATTTTTGAAATATTTTGGGTTGATTGTTTAAAGATATTTATACCGTAAGAATAAACGTTAAATTTCGCAGTGATGTAATAAATTTTTGAATGATATCAATAATTTCGGTCGCCAAACCTAATTTTATTTAATACCAATTTAATACTTTTTAGCGAACAAATTAGCGTTTATTATCAAAAGGTTTAAAAATAAAAATAAAAATAAAAACTGTACATACATACCTGTGAAATAGATTTCTTAGTTATATGATCTATCCCATTCATAAGATAGTCGGTTTAATTGATTTTCCATGGCTACATAGGCGTAACCTCGAGCATTCAGTGTCTTTTCTTCTAAACATATGAACGGTCCGTCTCTGCATAAAGTAACAAATTCGGTATTTGAATAGGTTTGATTATTGGAACATTTACCTCCATGTGACCATTTTCCGCATTTGTGACATCTTTCTAGGTGTCGTGCTCTTCTTTTCGCTGCGGATTTTGATTTTCCTTTACCAAATTATAACTTATTATCTTCGCATCTGGATTCTTTTCTAACTCCGTCCATTCTTTCTCTGATTACTGATACTATTTCACTCGGTAGTATGTCATTATTACGTTTAGTGATCAAAGCGTGTAGCATTAGACCATGGTTTAGTTCACAGGCAGTCTTCATTTCGTAAAAACCTAAAAAATATAAAAATTCAGAATGGGGGGAGAAGACTAGTTCTTTAGGGTCTGCTAGGGAAAGACCATTCGGGTTCCATTTTCGAGAACTACACGAAAACAGACAATCTAACTCTAACAGAAATACATATTATCCTTTAAAGACTTGATTCTCCCCACACTTAGTTAGCTGTGGTGTCGAAATTGTGATTAACTTTGTTGTCGACTTCCATCGGACCATGTATGTAATGTTTAACTCTGTGACCATTAACTTTAAATTCAATCCCATTTGAATTTATTAATTCTATCGTTCCGTATGGGAAAACTCTTTTGACTATGAATGGTCCAGACCATCTTGATTTCAATTTTCCAGGAAATAGCTTGAATCGTGAATTGAAAAGAAGAACTCTGTCTCCTTCTTTAAATTCTTTTGAACTTCTGATTCTTTTATCATGCCATTTCTTCGTTCTTTCTTTATAGATTAACGAATTATCGTATGCTTCATGTCTTAATTCTTCTAATTCGTTTAGTTGACTTAATCGTAGATGTCCGGCTTCATGTAAATCAAGATTACATGTCTTCAAAGCCCAAAATGCTTTGTGTTCAATTTCTACTGGAAGATGACATGCTTTTCCATAAACAAGTCTAAAAGGTGTGGTTCCAATTGGAGTTTTGTAGGCTGTTCTAAAAGCCCAGAGTGCATCCTCCAATTTAATGGACCATTCCTTCGGATTTGATCCTACGGTTTTCTCTAGAATACGTTTTAAAGCTCGGTTGGTATTTTCAACTTGTCCACTTGTTTGTGGATGATATGCGGTGGAGATTTTATGAGTTACTCCATATCTTTTAAGAACTTTCTCAAGTTGATTATTACAGAAATGAGTACCCCGATCACTTATTAAAGCTTTCGGTGTTCCAAACCTTGCAAAAAGAAGTTTTAAAAAGTTGACTACTACTCGTGCATTGTTAGTTGGGAGAGCTTGTGCTTCCGCCCATTTAGATACATAATCAATGGCTACGAGTATATATAGATTATTATGAGATTTTGGAAATGGACCCATAAAGTCAATACCCCAAATGTCAAATACTTCACATACTTGTATGACATTTTGTGGCATTTCATCACGTTGACTTATTTTTCCGGCCCTTTGACATGCATCACAGGATTTGCAAAGAAGGTGTGCGTCTTTGTAAATTGTAGGCCAATAGAATCCAGCTTCATAAACTTTTCTTGCTGTTAGTTGAGGCCCATAATGCCCTCCTGTTGGTCCTGTGTGACAATGGTTTAAAATTTTACTAGCTTCATCTCCAAATACACATCGGCGTATTATTCCATCGGGACAACTTTTAAACAGATGTGGATCTTCCCAGAAATAGTTTTTTATATCACTGAAGAATTTCTTTCGTCTTTGGTACGATAATCCTTTTTCAAGGAATCCACAAACTAAGTAGTTTGCATAGTCTGCAAACCATGGGATTTCTTTATAATCTATCTTCAATAGATATTCATCAGGAAAGTTGTCTTGTATGGCTGATTCATTTAGAACTTCTAATTCGGGATTTTCAAGACGAGAAAGATGATCAGCGGCGAGATTTTCTGCTCCTCTTTTATCTCGGATTTCAATATCAAACTCTTGTAAGAGTAAGATCCAACGGATTAATCTTGGTTTAGCATCTTGTTTTGAAAATAGGTATCTAAGAGCAGAATGGTCGGTATAGACCACCGTTTTTGCTAGAACGAGATACGATCGAAATTTGTCAAAAGCAAAGACAATAGCAAGGAGTTCTTTTTCAGTAGTTGTATAGTTCGTTTGTGCTCCTTGTAATGTCTTACTAGCATAATATATAGGTTGAAATCGTTTTTCAATCCTTTGTCCTAAAACGGCTCCCATTGCAAAATCACTTGCATCGCACATTAGTTCAAATGGTAGATTCCAATTTGGTGTTATCATGATCGGCGCATTAGTGAGTTTTTCTTTAAGAATATTAAAAGATTTGATACATTCATCTGAAAAGATGAATGGCGCATCCTTTTCTAGGAGTTTATTCATAGGAGTGGCAATTTTAGAAAAATCTTTTCTGAAACGTCGGTAAAAACCGGCATGCCCTAGAAAACTCCTAACTCCTCTAACATTGGTGGGATGTGGAAGTTTAGCAATTACATCTACTTTAGCTCTATCCACTTCAATTCCTTCTTTTGAAATTTTATGTCCAAGAACGATGCCTTCTTTAACCATGAAATGGCATTTCTCCCAATTAAGTACTAGATTTGATTTTTCGCATCTAATTAGCATTCATTCCAGATTAACTAGACATGATTTAAATGTATCACCGAAGACTGAAAAGTCATCCATGAATACTTCCATGCATTCTTCTATCATGTCGTGAAAAATCGCCATCATACACCTTTGAAAGGTTGCAGGGGCGTTGCAAAGTCCAAATGGCATGCGTTTGTAAGCAAAAGTACCATAAGGGCACGTGAATGTGGTTTTCTCTTGGTCCTCGGGTGCTATTGGAATTTGAAAATATCCGGAAAATCCATCTAGAAAACAATAGTAACTATTTCCGGCTAATCTTTCCAACATTTGATCTATAAAAGGTAAGGGAAAGTGATCTTTTTTGGTGGCGTCATTTAATTTTCTATAATCAATACATACACGCCATCCTGTTACAGTACTAGTAGGAATAAGCTCATTTTTCTCATTTGTAATGACAATCATGCCACCCTTCTTAGGTACGCATTGAACTGGGCTTACCCATGGACTATCAGAAATTTGATATATCAAACCTGCATCTAGCAGTTTAATAATCTCTTTCTTAACTACATCTTGCATATTCGGATTTAGTCTTCGTTGGCGTTGCACATACGTTTTATGACCTTCTTCCATAAGGATTTTATGTGTGCAATACGAAGGACTTATTCCTTTAATATCATGAATCTTCCATGCAATGGCTGGTTTATGAGCTTTCAACACAGAAATGAGTTGTGATTTCTCATTTTCAGTAAGAGAAGACGATATTATTACAGGTAATTCAGATTCACCATGTAAATAAGCGTATTCCAAATGGTTTGGAAGTGGCTTTAACTCTAATTTCGGAGGTTCTTCTATCGATGATTTGTATCGATATCTGTCTTCTTCTTTTAGCATTTGAATTTCTTCTGTTGTTGGTTCATATCCATTAGCTATAAGTGTAGCTAACATTTCAGCTTCATCAATTGGTTCATTACCTTCTCCTAAAGAACATTCTCCTGTTCCTTGTAATTCTGGAAATTCTTCTAATAATTCTGCATGTGCATCTATAGTTTGAATATAATAACATGTATCATCTGCAGATTGTGGTTGTTGCATTGCTCTATCAACTGAAAAGGTAACACTCTCATCCTCTATACTTAGGGTCAGTTTCTTACCGAACACGTCTATCATTGCTTTAGCCGTGTTTAAGAATGGTCTTCCTAATATGAGAGGAACTTGAGAATCTTCTTCCATGTCCAAAACAACAAAATCTACTGGAAATACTAAATTACCAACTTTAACTAGCATGTTCTCCATTATCCCTCTAGGATATTTTATTGATCTATCGGCTAGTTGTATGCTTATTCTGGTTGGTTTCAATTCTCCAAGGTCTAGTTTAGCGTATAGTGAATACGGCATTAGATTTATACTAGCACCTAAGTCTGCCAATGCTTCTATTGAACTAAGACTACCCAGAAAACATGGAATTGTTAAACTTCCTGGATCAGATAGTTTTTCTGGTATCTTATTCAACAGCACTGCTGAACAATTAGCATTCATAGTAACAGCCGAGAGTTCTTCCATTTTCTTTCTATTTGAGATTAGATCTTTCAAGAATTTAGCATATCTTGGCATTCCTGAAATCACATCAATGAAAGGAAGATTTACATTTATCTGTTTAAACATATCCAAGAATTTGGATTGCTCGGCTTCAAGTTTCTCTTTCTTCATTTTACTCGGGTAAGGAAGTGGTGGTTGGTATGGTTTAACATAAGGTTTATCCTTAACTGTGTTATTTTCATTAACCTTTTCAACTACCGGTTCTTTTTCCTTATCTTGATCAGGTTGTGGTTCTTGTGGAGTAGGAATGGTTTCATCAGAAGTTACAGGTATTTCAGGTGGTTTAAGTGTTGTACCACTTCTTGTGGTAATAGCTTTAGCTGTTTCATTTCTGGGGTTAGCATTTGTATCGCTCGGTAAACTTCCCGGTTTTCTTTCACCTATTAACCTTGCTAGGTTACTTACTTCTTGTTCCAGATTTTGAATAGAAGCTTGTTGATTTCTAAATGCTTGAGCATTTTGTTCATTGGTTTGTTTCTGAGAGGTGAAAAACTGCGTTTGAGTTTCAACTAGCTTCGTCATCATATCTTCTAAATTCGGCTTTTTATCATCGGTTTGTTGTGGTGGTTTGTTTTGAAAATTCGGTCTTTGCTGGTTGTAAGTATTATTGGATACTTGTTGATTGCTAGGACCTTGTTGGTTGTTGTATGGAATATTTCGGTTATAATTCTGGTTTTGATTGTAAATTGGTCTTGGCGGTTGATAATTATTCTGATAATTATTTCCAGGCCTTTGGTTTATGTATGAAATATTCTCTCTTTGTTCCATTGTTAATTCAATACTGAGACAATCTTTTGTCAAATGTGGTCCTCCACATTGCTCACAACTAATTCGTATTGAGTGAATATCTTTAGTCATCTTTTCCATTCGTCTCTCCACAGCATCTATCTTTGCGGAAATGGAATCTAAGTCATGGCTAGAATCGGCTCTAGCTGCTTTAGATGATCTAATGATATCTTTTTCTTGGTGCCACTCATGTGAGGGGGAAGCAGTGTTATCAATAATTTTGTAAGCATCAGTTTCGGTTTTCTTCATAATAGAACCACCAGCTGCTATATCTATGTCTTTCCTTGTAGTGATGTCGCATCCTTGGTAGAATATTTGTACTATTTGACAGGTGTCTAAACCATGTTGCGGACATCCTCTTAATAACTTTCCATATCTTGTCCACACCTCATATAGAGTTTCATTTAGTTTCTGTGTGAACGTAACAATTTCTGCTTGAAGTCTTACGGCTTTAGATGCAGGAAAGAATTGTTTAAGAAATTTGTCAACTAAAACGTCCCATGTATCGATCGCCCCTTCAGGTAATGATTCCAACCAATCTTTGGCTTCTCCCTTTAAAGTCCAGGGAAATAACATGAGATATATCTGTTCATCCTCCACTTCTCGGATTTTAAATAGTGTGCAGATCCTATTAAAGGTACGTAGATGTTCATTTGGATCTTCCTTCGGCGCACCACTAAATTGGCATTGATTAGTCACCATGTGTAGAATTTGTCCTTTGATTTCATAATCTGGCGCATTAATGTCTGGATGAGTAATTGCGTGACCTTGGCCAGTGCGTTTAGCTCTCATTCGGTCTTCCATACTTAAAGGTTCCAGATTCTCTATAATTGAATTTGTTGAATCGGTATCACTAGATGATTCTGATTTAATGGTTCGTTCCTCAATAATCTCTGTTTGATTGATTAGTGGTTTCGGAGGAAAGTTTAATGGTTCAGGATCTACGAACCGTTCCTGAATATTCTCCGGATTCTCAATTGTGAGGTCGGGTTCAAAAAATGGATTATCGGAAATTTGAACTGAAGTACTTGGTCGACTGGATGACGATTCTAAAGAAAAATCAACGGCGACAATATTTGCTAAATGTCTCGATCTAGTTACAGGTGGTGAACGTACAAAAGGTGATGAACGTCTTGCTCGGTGCATTCACTGAATATCCTATTAGTTTTAAAAAGGAAAGAAAAATTATAATAAGTTATCCAACCAATAGACTTTTCTGATTTTGCCCACGTTTTGAATAGCCAAAAGATGCAGCAGAGGGGCAGGATTCGTTTGGTCTCAATATAATTGAGGACTGTTTGGCTCCAATAACCCGGTCCACGTACAAATCCAACTATTACTACGAACCAGAAAATTTTGATGTCTATCAATTTAACCACTTAAAATAAATTTTCGTAATTTTAAGAAATTTAGATAAGAAGTAGAAAAAATTCTAAGTCCTAAAAACTAGAATGGCGAGAAATAAGAGAGAAAAAGAGTTCGTCGCAAAAGGTCGAAAAACGAAAAATGGTTGAAAAAAAAAATAAAAGGTGACGAAAAAAAATAAAAGAAACTTATAAAAACTTAAAAATACTTGACTAACCTAACCTTATTACTACAACTAACTTAAAATTATAATCGCAAATTGAAATTACTAATTGGAATGATAATTGATACATAGTAAAAGGTGTCTAAAAATATTAAAGCTTACAGGAAAAACTAAATCCCAAATGGAAATAACTTAAAAAGAAACTAAAACTTAAAAAGGCGTCGCAAAATTCTAAAGCACCTAAATCTTAGTCTAAAGAAAAAGCACTTAAGGAATTCTACGGCAAAGCCTAAAAATCTAGGAGTAAAAATAACTATAGCAAAAACTAAGTTTAAAATTAAAAATGAGAGAAAAATACAAATATTACGCTACAACGATTAAAAAGGGACAAAATATAAAAATATACAAAAGTTGTAAAAAGTACAATTTTTATAAAAATATTATTTTTATATTACTTATTTAATTAAACTACTAATTTTACAATTTAATAAAACTAATTAATACTAAATACATAAATTAAATAAAAAGTAAAAGTTAAAATAAAATTAATTATAATAATAATACATAATTAGGGTTAAATAATAATAATAATTAATAATAAACCGTAATTAATGCTGAATTAGGGCTTCCTGTTCGCGTGTCAGAGAAGCTCCGCGAGTCGCGGCAATTAAAGCATCAAACCCCGCGAGTCGCGGGGTTTCAAATTTCAGCTGACAGATTTAATCTTCGACGCGTTTTTTCTTTATTTATTTATTTTTATTTTCTGTTTTCTATTTTTATATAAATAAAAGATATTAAAATAAAACTTATATTTTTATAAACTAAAATAGAAATAAAGAAACTTATAAAACTTAAATATTTAACAAAATCTTAAAAATACTTATATTTTTGTTTTTCTTTTTATATTTTTGAATAATTAAAACGTATTTTTACAAAAACGAATTTTTAATAAAAGTAAACTAAATTTTTTTTTTTTATATTAGCGTTCCGCTTCCGGCTTTTAAGAGATTTCCCCGGCAGCGGCGCCAAAAATACTTGATGTCAAAGCAGAGGGGTATAAAATACTATTAAATTTTAGCAGGAAATACTATTAAATACGATACAATTTTACACAAGATATTTATTTATTTATAGAATGGATATACTTAAACCTTGCTACAACACTTATAGGCAGTGTACCTAATCGTACAGTAGTGTAGTTTTTAGTAAGTCCGGTTCGTTCCACAGGGAAATCTTTAAACAAAGCTCCACGCTATATTAGTTTACTTTTATAAAAATACAAACATATATATAAGTAATATTATTATTATAAAGGGGGGTTTTTACCGTTTAATGACCGGTTTGTAGATTTTAAAACTTTAGTCGCAGTTAAAACCTAATGTAAAATATTAAATAAATAAAAGACTTAAATTAAAACTTAAAGTAAATAACGATAATGAAATTGCGAATAATAAAAGTGCGATAATTAGAAGTGAAATTAAATATAAAATAAAGGAAATTAAATATGAAATAAAAGAATTATGCTTATTTAAACTTCCGTAATCATGATGTTTGACATGTTGATTTTAGTTTTATGCCCATGGGTTAATTGTCCTTTGTCCTGGATTATTTAATATGTCCGTCTGGTTTTTGTCCATAACAGTCCATCAGTCATAAATATAAAGTGCGAGTGTCCTCGTCAAATTATTATTATACCCGAAGTTAAATATTCCAACTAATTGGGGATTCGAATTGTAACAAGGTTTTAATACTTTGTTTAATGAATACACCAGGTTATCGACTGCGTGTAAACCAAGGTTTTACTACTTTGTTAACAATTACACCAATTACCCTTGAATGTAATTTCACCCCTATTTTAATTATTCTAGTGGCTATTAATCCATTCCCGTGTCCGGTTAAATGAACGATTATTCGTACATATAAATACCCCGCCCATCGTGTCCGATCGAGTGTATATGGTAATTTATAGGGACGCCCAATTGTAAATCTTTATATTAACATTAACAAACTATCATTTAGTTAAACAAATATAAAGCCCATTAATAGCCCATAGTCTAATTTCCACAAGTGTCGTTCTTTTGTCCAAACCCCAATTATGGTACAAAGCTCAATTACCCAATTTTAGTAATTAGCCCAACATCATGATTACTTCGTTTTAAATAAGCATAATAATAACTTAGCTACGAGACATTAATATAAAAAGGTTGAACATAACTTACAATGATTAAAAATAGCGTAGCGTTACACGGACAGAATTTCGACTTACACCCTTACAACATTCGCTAACATACCCTTATTATTAGAATTAAAATTAAAATTAAAATATAAATTATATATATATATATATAAATTTTACGTATGATAAGAGAAGAAAAAGATATGAATTGTGATCAGAATTCGGTTGGCTTTATAGGGAATTTCGATTTTTGGGGCTCCGCGACTCGCGGCCCTTTTGGCCTTCAAACTCCGCGAGTCGCGGAGATTGAAATTACAGCTCACATCTTTTGGAGTCTTTCTTGCCGACGGATTTTATATATAAATATAAAATATAAATAATTAATATAATTATTTATATATTATATTATATTCTTGTGCATAGTAGACTTGTAATTTTTAGTCCGTTGCGTCGAGCGTTGAGAGTTGACTCTGGTCCCGGTTCCGGATTTTCGAACGTCCTTGCGTAAAATTTTAGATTTTGTACTTTGCGTTTTGAATCTTGTACTCTTGTAATTTCGAGACGTTTCTTAGCAATAATTGGAACCTCTTTGATTGTCTTTTGTACTTTTGAGCTTTTTGGTCGTTTGCGTCTTCAATTCGTCGAATCTGTCTTTTGTCTTCACCTTTTATTATTTAAACGAATATCACTTGTAAATAGAACAATTGCAACTAAAAGCTTGTCTTTCTTGAGGAATAATGCTATGAAATATATGTTCGTTTTTAGCATTATCAGTTTGTGAGCCATTCTACATGCCTGTTGTATGGAGGCGGGCTCGTGTGAACTTATATCTTCTTGGATTCTTTCCGGTAATCCTTTCACAAACGCGTCGATCTTCTCTTCCTCATCTTCGAACGCTCCCGGACACAATAGGCCAATTCTGTGAATCGTCTTTCGTATGTGGTAATATCAAATCCTTGGGTTCGTAACCCTCTAAGTTCTGTGTTGAGCTTATTGACCTCGGTTCTGGGACGGTACTTCTCGTTCATCAAATGCTTGAATGCTGACCACGGTAGTGCGTACGCATCATCTTGTCCCACTTGCTCTAGATAGGTATTCCACCATGTTAACGCAGAACCTGTGAAGGTATGCGTAGCGTACTTCACTTTGTCCTCTTCAGTACACTTACTTATGGCAAACACCGATTCGACCTTCTCGATCCACCGTTTCAATCCGATCGGTCCTTCGGTTCCATCAAATTCCAAAGGTTTGCAGGCAGTGAATTCTTTGTAGGTGCATCCTACACGATTTCCTGTACTGCTAGATCCAAGGTTATTGTTAGTATGTAGCGCAGCCTGTACTGCGGCTATGTTTGAAGCTAGAAAAGTACGGAATTCCTCTTCATTCATATTCACGGTGTGTCGAGTAGTCGGTGCCATTTCCTTCAAAATAGTCAAATAGAACAAGTTAATCATACAGATATTAAGAGTAGTTAATGGTATTTCGTAGCATAATATGAACTCATTTATAAAAGCTTTTTCTTCATATTAGCGTTTTATAAGTTTAAATTCGGGTAGTACCTACCCTTTAAGTTCATACTTAGTAGCTAATATACAATTCAACTACTACAATTCTATATGAAAAACTGATTATAATAATATTTCGCGTTCAAACTTTTATACAATATTTTACAAACTTACAATACCGCTTATTTTACATAAAACATGAAATATATGTAGTGACCCGAACTTTTCCATGTTTATATATATATTAATTGAGATTGATATTTACATGATTAAATGTTTCCAACATGTTAAGCAATCAAACTTGTTAAGACTTGATTAATTGAAATATGTTTCATATAAACAATTGACCACCCAAGTGACCGGTGATTCACGAACGTTAAAACTTGTAAAAACTATATGATGACATATATATGGATATATATATATATATATATATATATATATATATATATATATATATATATATATATATATATATATATATATATATATATATATATATATATATATATATATATATATATATATATATATATATATAGTTAACATGATATTATGATAAGTAAACATATCATTAAGTATATTAACAATGAACTACATATGTAAAAACAAGACTACTAACTTAATGATTTTTAAACGAGACATATATGTAACGATTATCGTTGTAAAGACATTTAATGTATATATATTATATTAAGAGATATTCTTAAATGATAATATCATGATAATATAATAATTTAAAATCTCATTTGATATTTTAAACATCGGGTTAACAACATTTATCAAGATCGTTAACCTAAAGGTTTCAAAACAACACTTACATGTAACGACTAACGATGACTTAACGACTCGGTTAAAATGTATATACATGTAGTGTTTTAATATGTATTTATACACTTTTGAAAGACTTCAATACACTTATCAAAATACTTCTACTTAACAAAAATGCTTACAATTACATCCTCGTTCAGTTTCATCAACAAATCTACTCGTATGCACCCGTATTCGTACTCGTACAATACACAGCTTTTAGATGTATGTACTATTTGTAGTGACCCGAACTTTTCCATGTTTATATATATTAATTGAGATTGATATTTACATGATTAAATGTTTCCAACATGTTAAGCAATCAAACTTGTTAAGACTTGATTAATTGAAATAGGTTTCATATAGACAATTGACCACCCAAGTTGACCGGTGATTCACGAACGTTAAAACTTGTAAAAACTATATGATGACATATATATGGTTATATATATGGTTAACATGATATTATGATAAGTAAACATATTATTAATTATATTAACAATGAACTACATATGTTAAAACAAGACTACTAACTTAATGATTTTGAAACGAGACATATATGTAACGATTATCGTTGTAACGACATTTAATGTATATATATATCATATTAAGAGATATTCATACATGATAATATCATGATAATATAATAATTTAAAATATCATTTGATATTATAAACATTGGGTTAACAACATTTAACAAGATCGTTAACCTAAAGGTTTCAAAACAACACTTACATGTAACGACTAACGATGACTTAACGACTCAGTTAAAATGTATATACATGTAGTGTTTTAATATGTATTTATACACTTTTGAAAGACTTCAATACAATTATCAAAATACTTCTACTTAACAAAAATGCTTACAATTACATCCTCGTTCAGTTTCATCAACAATTCTACTCGTATGCACCCGTATTCGTACTCGTACAATACACAGCTTTTAGATGTATGTACTATTGGTATATACACTCCAATGATCAGCTCTTAGCAGCCCATGTGAGTCACCTAACACATGTGGGAACCATCATTTGGCAACTAGCATGAAATATCTCATAAAATTACAAAAATATGAGTAATCATTCATGACTTATTTACATGAAAACAAAATTACATATCCTTTATATCTAATCCATACACCAACGACCAAAAACACCTACAAACACTTTCATTCTTCAATTTTCTTCATTTAATTGATCTCTGTCAAGTTCTATCTTCAAGTTCTAAGTGTTCTTCATATATTTTACAAGTTCTAGTTACATAAAATCAAGAATACTTTCAAGTTTGCTAGCTCACTTCCAATCTTGTAAGGTGATCATCCAACCTCAAGAAATCTTTGTTTATTACAGTAGGTTATCATTCTAATACAAGGTAATAATCATATTCAAACTTTGGTTCAATTTCTATAACTATAACAATCTTATTTCAAGTGATGATCGTACTTGAACTTGTTTTCGTGTCATGATTCTGCTTCAAGAACTTCGAGCCATCCAAGGATCCGTTGAAGCTAGATCCATTTTTCTCTTTTCCAGTAGGTTTATCCAAGAAACTTAAGGTAGTAATGATGTTCATAACATCATTCGATTCATACATATAAAGCTATCTTATTCGAAGGTTTAAACTCGTAATCACTAGAACATAGTTTAGTTAATTCTAAACTTGTTCGCAAACAAAAGTTAATCCTTCTAACTTGACTTTTAAAATTAACTACACACATGTTATATATCTATATGATATGCTAACTTAATGATTTAAAACCTGGAAACACGAAAAACACCGTAAAACCGGATTTACGCCGTCGTAGTAACACCGCGGGCTGTTTTGGGTTAGTTAATTAAAAACTATGATAAACTTTGATTTTAAAGTTGTTATTCTGAGAAAATGATTTTTATTATGAACATGAAACTATATCCAAAAATTATGATTAAACTCAAAGTGGAAGTATGTTTTCTAAAATGGCCATCTAGACGTCGTTCTTTCGACTGAAATGACTACCTTTACAAAAACGACTTGTAACTTATTTTTCCGACTATAAACCTATACTTTTCTGTTTAGATTCATAAAATAGAGTTCAATATGAAACCATAGCAATTTGATTCACTCAAAACGGATTTAAAATGAAGAAGTTATGGGTAAAACAAGATTGGATAATTTTTCTCATTTTAGCTACGTGAAAATTGGTAACAAATCTATTCCAACCATAACTTAATCAACTTGTATTGTATATTATGTAATCTTGAGATACCATAGACACGTATACAATGTTTCGACCTATCATGTCGACACATCTATATATATTTCGGAACAACCATAGACACTCTATATGTGAATGTTGGAGTTAGCTATACAGGGTTGAGGTTGATTCCAAAATATATATAGTTTGAGTTGTGATCAATACTGAGATACGTATACACTGGGTCGTGGATTGATTCAAGATAATATTTATCGATTTATTTCTGTACATCTAACTGTGGACAACTAGTTGTAGGTTACTA
This sequence comes from Rutidosis leptorrhynchoides, assembly GCF_046630445.1. NCBI lineage: Eukaryota > Viridiplantae > Streptophyta > Magnoliopsida > Asterales > Asteraceae > Rutidosis > Rutidosis leptorrhynchoides. The sequence goes on from NC_092340.1 coordinate 212,401,101, forward strand.
ACGAGGACAGCTGACTTAATAAACTTAAAACATCAAAATATATTAAAAGTGTTGTAAATATATTTTGAACATACTTTGATATATATGTATATATTGTTATAGGTTCGTGAATCAACCAGTGGCCAAGTCTTACTTCCCGACGAAGTAAAAATCTGTGAAAGTGAGTTATAGTCCCACTTTTAAAATCTAATATTTTTGGGATGAGAATACATGCAGGTTTATAAATGATTTACAAAATAGACACAAGTACGTGAAACTACATTCTATGGTTGAATTATCGAAATCGAATATTGAAATGTCCCGTTCTTATTGATTAAAAACGTTCCATATTAATTGATTTCGTTGCGAGGTTTTAACCTCTATATGAGACGTTTTTCAAAGACTGCATTCATTTTTAAAACAAACCATAACCTTTATTTCCTAAATAAAGGTTTAAAAAGCTTTACGTAGATTATCAAATAATGATAATCTAAAATATCCTGTTTACACACGACCATTACATAATGGTTTATAATACAAATATGTTACATCGAAATCAGTTTCTTGAATGCAGTTTTTACACAATATCATACAAACATGGACTCCAAATCTTGTCCTTATTTTAGTATGCAACAGCGGAAGCTCTTAATATTCACCTGAGAATAAACATGCTTTAAACGTCAACAAAAATGTTGGTGAGTTATAGGTTTAACCTATATATATCAAATCGTAACAATAGACCACAAGATTTCATATTTCAATACACATCCCATAGATAGAGATAAAAATCATTCATATGGTGAACACCTGGTAACCGACAATAACAAGATGCATATATAAGAATATCCCCATCATTTCGGGACACCTTTCCGATATGATATAAATTTCGAAGTACTAAAGCATCCGGTACTTTGGATGGGGTTTGTTAGGCCCAATAGATCTATCTTTAGGATTCGCGTCAATTAGGGTGTCTGTTCCCTAATTCTTAGATTACCAGACTTAATAAAAAGGGGCATATTCGATTTCGATAATTCAACCATAGAATGTAGTTTCACGTACTTGTGTCTATTTTGTAAATCATTTATAAAACCTGCATGTATTCTCATCCCAAAAATATTAGATTTTAAAAGTGGGACTATAACTCACTTTCACAGATTTTTACTTCGTCGGGAAGTAAGACTTGGCCACTGGTTGATTCACGAACCTATAACAATATATACATATATATCAAAGTATGTTCAAAATATATTTACAACACTTTTAATATATTTTGATGTTTTAAGTTTATTAAGTCAGCTGTCCTCGTTAGTAACCTACAACTAGTTGTCCACAGTTAGATGTACAGAAATAAATCGATAAATATTATCTTGAATCAATCCACGACCCAGTGTATACGTATCTCAGTATTGATCACAACTCAAACTATATATATTTTGGAATCAACCTCAACCCTGTATAGCTAACTCCAACATTCACATATAGAGTGTCTATGGTTGTTCCGAAATATATATAGATGTGTCGACATGATAGGTCGAAACATTGTATACGTGTCTATGGTATCTCAAGATTACATAATATACAATACAAGTTGATTAAGTTATGGTTGGAATAGATTTGTTACCAATTTTCACGTAGCTAAAATGAGAAAAATTATCCAATCTTGTTTTACCCATAACTTCTTCATTTTAAATCCGTTTTGAGTGAATCAAATTGCTATGGTTTCATATTGAACCCTATTTTATGAATCTAAACAGAAAAAGTATAGGTTTATAGTCGGAAAAATAAGTTACAAGTCGTTTTTGTAAAGGTAGTCATTTCAGTCGAAAGAACGACGTCTAGATGACCATTTTAGAAAACATACTTCCACTTTGAGTTTAACCATAATTTTTGGATATAGTTTCATGTTCATAATAACAATCATTTTCTCAGAATAACAACTTTTAAATCAAAGTTTATCATAGTTTTTAATTAACTAACCCAAAACAGCCCGCGGTGTTACTACGACGGCGTAAATCCGGTTTTACGGTGTTTTTCGTGTTTCCAGGTTTTAAATCATTAAGTTAGCATATCATATAGATATAGAACATGTGTTTAGTTGATTTTAAAAGTCAAGTTAGAAGGATTAACTTTTGTTTGCGAACAAGTTTAGAATTAACTAAACTATGTTCTAGTGATTACAAGTTTAAACCTTCGAATAAGATAGCTTTATATGTATGAATCGAATGATGTTATGAACATCATTACTACCTTAAGTTCCTTGGATAAACCTACTGGAAAAGAGAAAAATGGATCTAGCTTCAATGGATCCTTGGATGGCTCGAAGTTCTTGAAGCAGAATCATGACACGAAAACAAGTTCAAGTAAGATCATCACTTGAAATAAGATTGTTATAGTTATAGAAATTGAACCAAAGTTTGAATATGATTATTACCTTGTATTAGAATGATAACCTACTGTAAGAAACAAAGATTTCTTGAGGTTGGATGATCACCTTACAAGATTGGAAGTGAGCTAGCAAACTTGAAAGTATTCTTGATTTTATGAAACTAGAACTTTTGGAATTTATGAAGAACACTTAGAACTTGAAGATAGAACTTGAGAGAGATCAATTAGATGAAGAAAATTGAAGAATGAAAGTGTTTGTAGGTGTTTTTGGTCGTTGGTGTATGGATTAGATATAAAGGATATGTAATTTTGTTTTCATGTAAATAAGTCATGAATGATTACTCATATTTTTGTAATTTTATGAGATATTTCATGCTAGTTGCCAAATGATGGTTCCCACATGTGTTAGGTGACTCACATGGGCTGCTAAGAGCTGATCATTGGAGTGTATATACCAATAGTACATACATCTAAAAGCTGTGTATTGTACGAGTACGAATACGGGTGCATACGAGTAGAATTGTTGATGAAACTGAACGAGGATGTAATTGTAAGCATTTTTATTAAGTAGAAGTATTTTGATAAGTGTATTGAAGTCTTCCAAAAGTGTATAAATACATATTAAAACACTACATGTATATACATTTTAACTGAGTCGTTAAGTCATCGTTAGTCGTTACATGTAAGTGTTGTTTTGAAACCTTTAGGTTAACGATCTTGTTAAATGTTGTTAACCCAATGTTTATAATATCAAATGAGATTTTAAATCTTTTAACCTTAACAATTGGTATCTTGTTTTGCTTAAGTCTTTTAACCTCACGATCCATTATTTCGACGGGTTCTTCGATGAATTGAAGTTTTTCGTTGATTTGGATTTCATCTAACGGAATAGTGAGATCTTCTTTAGCAAAACATTTCTTTAAATTCGAGACGTGGAAAGTGTTATGTACAGCCGCGAGTTGTTGAGGTAACTGATGTGCAGCGGGGTAGTTATAAAATAGTTTTTAATTTTAGCAGAAAACACTATTAAATACGATACAATTTTACACAAGATATTTATTTATTTATAGAATGGATATACTTAAACCTTGCTACAACACTTATAGGCAGTGTACCTAATCGTACAGTAGTGTAGTTTTTAGTAAGTCCGGTTCGTTCCACAGGGAAATCTTTAAACAAAGCTCAACGCTATATTAGTTTACTTTTATAAAAATACAAATATATATATAAGTAATATTATTATTATAAAGGGGGGTTTTTACCGTTTAATGACCGGTTTGTCGATTTTAAGACTTTAGTCGCAGTTAAAACCTAATGTAAAATATAAAATAAATACAAGACTTAAATTAAAGCGTAAAGTAAATAACGATAATGAAATTGCGAATAATAAAAGTGCGATAAAATAAACTTGCGATAATTAAAAAGTGCGATAATTAGAAGTGCAATTAAATATAAAATAAAGGAAATTAAATATGAAATAAAAGAATTATGCTTATTTAAACTTCCGTAATCATGATGTTTGACGTGTTGATTTTAGTTTTATGCCCATGGGTTAATTGTCCTTTGTCCTGGATTATTTAATATGTCCGTCTGGTTTTTGTCCATAACAGTCCATCAGTCATAAATATAAAATGCAAGTGTCCTCGTCAAATTATTATTATACCCGAAGTTAAATATTCCAACTAATTGGGGATTCGAATTGTAACAAGGTTTTAATACTTTGTTTAATGAATACACCAGGTTATCGACTGCGTGTAAACCAAGGTTTTACTACTTTGTTAACAATTACACCAATTACCCTTGAATGTAATTTCACCCCTGTTTTAATTATTCTAGTGGCTATTAATCCATTCCCGTGTCCGGTTAAATGAACGATTATTCGTACATATAAATACCCCGCCCATCGTGTCCGATCGAGTGTATATGGTAATTTATAGGGACGCCCAATTGTAAATCTTTATATTAACATTAACAAACTTTCATTTAGTTAAACAAATATAAAGCCCATTAATAGCCCATAGTCTAATTTCCACAAGTGTCGTTCTTTTGTTCAAACCCCAATTATGGTACAAAGCCCAATTACCCAATTTTAGTAATTAGCCCAACATCATGATTACTTCGTTTTAAATAAGCATAATAATAACTTAGCTACGAGACATTAATGTAAAAAGGTTGAACATAACTTACAATGATTAAAAATAGCGTAGCGTTACACGGACAGAATTTCAACTTACACCCTTACAACATTCGCTAACATACCCTTATTATTAGAATTATAATTAAAATTAAAATTAAAATATAAATTATATATATATATTACGTATATATTGAGAGAGAGATAGAAATAGAATATGAAATTTGATCAGAATTCGGTTTGCTTTATAGCCAGAGTTGAATTTTGGGGCTCCGCGACTCGCGGCAAAATCCCCTTCAAACTCCGCGAGTCGCGGAGGTTAATTTTACAGCTCAGTCCTTGGAGTTTTCTCTGCCGACGATTTTTAATATATATATATAATATATATATAATTAATATAATTAATTATATATTATATTATATTTATATACATAGTTAACTTGTAATTTTTAGTCCGTTGCGTCGAGCGTTAAGAGTTGACTCTAGTCCCGGTTCCGGATTTTCGAACGTCCTTGCGTACAATTTTATATTTTGTACTTTGCGTTTTGAATCTTGTACTCTTGTAATTTCGAGACGTTTCTTATCAATAATTGGAACCTTTTTGATTGTCTTTTGTACTTTTGAGCTTTTTGGTCGTTTGCGTCTTCAATTCGTCGAATCTGTCTTTTGTCTTCACCTTTTATTATTTAAACGATTATCACTTGTAAATAGAACAATTGCAACTAAAAGCTTGTCTTTCTTGAGGAATAATGCTATGAAATATATGTTCGTTTTGAGCATTATCAAATATTCCCACACTTGAGCGTTGCTTGTCCTCAAGCAATATTGTCTTGAAATACTAGAATCACTTCTTTATTCTTCACACTTTGTACATCAGTGATTTCTATACGGCGGTATAAACAATGGTAGTAACGATATGGTTTACAGTCCCACATGACTATAAAAATTTAGATCCATTAAGGAAATTGGATCTTTATGAAAACATTTGATCTTTTGAAAATTAAATCTAGTTTTTACCCTAGATAAGTTTTCCGGAATAACCCTTTACCGGTGTTTGCAAAATATTTTTGTGGGTTTGGTGGGTTTCAGATTTTAAAATTTTAGCTCAAAACTTACGGTTTTGTGTCACCCACTTGCTAACCTTGTATTTGGAAAGCAACACGTCTAGTTTACTTGTCCCGTATATTACCTTTCGGTAAACTACCGTCCGGTTGTAAAGGAAAGCGTTGAACAAGCAACTGTTAACGCAATGTCCCGTGACATGCTTTTGATTATGGTCTATAACGTGTCGGACGCAATTACTATCCTTGGTAGGAGCAATAGTAAAGCTCACCCTTATAATTTTTCGGTCTGGCACAAGGTCCTGTCTTTGACCATGCTATGCAACCACCGTTCTTACGGTTGACACCCGATTTAGTTCAGGTGACCTAATGAATTCCAGGTGAATTCCTAGGATTTTACGTTCAATGGTAATGAACGCATTGAAAATAGGGTTTTCAGAAAACAAATCGGTTTGTAATTTTTGATCAAAATATTTTCTCGTTCAAGCTCGAGTTTAGATATCATTGAATTCCATGAGTTTGAATTCTCAATCTTTAAGGTCAATCTCTAGGATTGAGTAATATCAGTCTTAAAAGCTGATTTTTAATCTTTAAGGAGATTATCCTTTCTGGGGATCTGATTCATTAGTCTTATCCAGCTAATTTGCATGGTGCCCCCCCATTGTACGAGATAAATCCTTCTCATGGTTAGGATAAATCTGACCACTTGGCGACCCTGTTTAATGCTGAGGTCCGTGGATTTCCTGCTGATTTTAGTGATGACTTTTCTAGATTTTTCGTCAACCTACAGCTGGTCTGGACGACAACTTCATGACCTAAATCAAGAAGCGCGTGTCTTTTTCGGAAGACTTTACTTCCTTTTAATGATGGAATTGATTCATCGTGTAGATCCATCTCTTCTTTTCTTTCATCGGGTAAAACAGTTTAGTTTAGTCCAAAGCAAAAGTATTTTCAGTTATTTGTTACAGATATATGTGACATATGTTTAAAATAACTTGGTAAATTTTCCCACACTTGGCTTTTATTTTCCTTTTTATCGTCCTCTATTCCATTTTAAATGAATTTTAACATTTTAGTTTGTTTCTCAATTTATGTCCTTTCCGAGGTAACAATAATTTCGGTGTTAAAACCTAGTTTTATCGTTCATAAATATGTATAAACATGATTTGAATTCATTTAATTGAAAATTTTTACTAGAATTGGGTAGTCAGTATATAAGACTAGGGCTGTTCTTTTTTATCAGAGAGCACTAGATTCTAATACAACTACTGCTTTACTAGTATTTTTAATGGTAACCAAGTGTATAAAGTAAAAAATTTTAAAATCCGAAAGAATTTAACCCCTTCCCACACTTAAGATCTTGCAATGCCCTCATTTGCAAGAAATCAGTAACAATTTAAATTATTGAGGGTGATTTGTGTGAAAATGATTAAATTTTACCAAAGTTTCCAACTATATTGGCGTTTGTTTGCTGAATGATAAATGGTGCACATCATTTGTTCATTCCGTCTTGTTGTTATTTCACATATATTTTGCATCTTGTCGTCAAAATTAGTTGCTTTTGCTGAACTTAATGCCAGTCTTTGAAAATGCGTTGTTTTACCCTGTTGTGTACATAAGATAAACTGCAAACATATATATATATTTTTGAAGTTTGGTATATTACCCCACATTCAAAAATTATTAAAGTCTAAGAATAAAAGTTAGATAATTATAAAAATGATTACAATATTAACAAAAATATTAAATGTATCAATAATTACAAATTATAAAATAAAAAAAATAATAAGTAAACTAAGGATGATATTGGTACCAATAGGGGTTCTAGGCATAACCATAAGTGCTATAGAATGCTTCGGCAGGGTCATACGTAGGATATGGTGGCTGCATCTCTATCGACCAAGGAGGGAAGACGGGTTTCGGTGTAGGAATATAGTTTCTACCTATATGTTGGCAATGAGCTATGATCTGGTTCTGATGAACTTGCCAATCTTCAAATGCTCTCTGTCTAGCATTTTCGTATTCCTGAGAAGCTATAAACCTATGCATTTCTTGCATCTCATTCCCCCCTCCTACATTACCTTGTTGCTGGTTTCTCTCCACCTGTGGATGTCTACCATGGTATCGTACTGCGGCGTTATTTCGCCTCTTCAAAACTTTCGCACCATGGTATACATTTAAACTTATAGTATCGCGGGGTTCCGGCTCTTCTAGTAATAATCCCCCCCGACTTATATCCACACCGAGATATTCACCAATCAAAGTAATAAAAATACCACCTCCTATTATGCTATGTGGTCGCATCCCCCGAACCATAGCTGATAAATAATAACCCACACAATATGGTATACTTACAGCGCTTTGTGGGTCTCGAATACACATATGGTAAAACAAATCCTGTTCATTTACTTTTTCTTTGTTCTTACCCCTTTGTGTAATCGAATTAGCTAAAAACCTATGTATTACTCTTAATTCAGCTCTATCTATATCCAAATAAGAGTAGTTTCCCCCTTTGAAACGGTGATGGCTTGTCATTTGACTCCACACACCGTGTGTATCAAAATTCTCATCTATCTTTCTACCGTTTAGTATCAATCCTCTACAATCGGCAGACGCTAACTCCTCAGGCGTATATATACGTAAAGCCTGAGCCATGTCCAGTAAAGACATGTGGCGCATCGAACCGCCTAACAAAAATCTAATAAAAGAACGATCGGTTAAACTAGCTACCCGATCATTTAACTCTATACTACATAACAATTCTTCACACCATACTTTATATACAGGTCTGCGTATGGTGAATAAACATATCCAGTCATTAAAAGAAGAATTACCATACCTCTGTACAAGTAATTCCCTAATTGGCCCGGCCAATTCTACAGCTTCTAAGGGTCCCCATTCTATGACCCTCGGTACCTCAACAACCTTGGAATGAAGAGTATGCAAACCCCGTTGATATTTTGGATAATCTATCCAAAGTCTGTCAAATCTCAGGTTCAGGTGCAACTCTTCCAAATGCATATCGGAAAAGGTCATGACTGGATGAGGTACATCCTGCTTGTAGTAGTTATCCACCTCCTGTTGTTCCAAATTCTCAGCAGGAGCATTGCGGGCTTGGGATGAAGATTCACCCCTTTCATTCTGCAAAACACATCAAACACAATTTTTGTGCATCCAAATATGCATTAGTGTCAGCAAAATCATTAATCAAAATAATTACAATGACATTATCAATTTATATCAAACTTAAGCTTATTTTCACATTTTTATCAAATCTACACCTTTTCAAATAAGCATATACGAAAATATTCGCCAAGTTCATAAGCATTCAACTCAAATAACATGTCAAAATAATCATTACTAGCAATCAAACAAGTCTCAAATGGCATTATCTTTCAAAAATCAAGTTCATGAATTTTGGACTTGAAAAAGTCCACTTTAATTCTCAAAATCATGTTTAGGCTCAAAGTTTAGATCATTTAACTACCTAGACATGTTACACTACTCAATTTAGCAACAATTCATGACAAAAATCGGCCATAACCTGTTTATATCAAAAAGCCCCAAATTTGCTCAAGAACACAAACCCTAGATTACTCAAAATTTGAAGTTTAAGGCTTCTAATCATGTTAAACAGCATCAATCTAGGTTATACAAGCATAATACATAAACAATTTAAGCTTAATTACACTAAAAAGCATCAAAATCAAATTGGGGAAAAAATAGCTCAAGAACACCAAATTTCGAATTAAATGGTGTTTAGGTGTAGAAATTTACCGTTTTTCTTGAGTAATTCTTAGATAGCATCCTTCTCAACATGATTTTAGCAAAAAATTTGGTGATTAACGGTTAAAAATTGGGATTTTTGGGGGTGTTTTTCGGGTTTTTTTCGCAGCTCTTTTCGCAGTGTTTTTGGGTGTTTTTGTGTGGGGGAAGTGAACTGATCGTGCAGCTCTTTTTATTTTTTTTCTGATTTTTGGTCCCTCCGCGAGTCGCGGAGGTTTTGCACTTCAAACTCCGCGAGTCGCGGAGTTTGCTCTTTTTTTTTTTTTTTTTTATAATCATTAACTTATTAAAACAATTTAGTAATTAATTTTAAAATTTTGTTTCCCTTGTTATTTAGGACGAGGTCGTTTCGGATCGATGTCCTAGTCCGTCCTTCGACAAAATTTTAAAATTTGTGTTTTTGTAGCGATTGTTTTAAAAGCTAAGATTTTTGGGTTTTTTAATGTTTTTGGCATACTTTAAATCAATAAGATTAAAAATAATGATAATAAAAGTTCTCGTCCCTCCCTCGGGTAAAGCAATTTCGGTTCAAAGACCTAGTCTTCAACTTACGACGAATTTTAAAAATCATATTCTTAACTTAATGAGATAAAGTAAATTTTTGTTTTTAAATTCACACAACTTAAATATGAAATTCAAAATTAATATTAAAAATTCACACCAAACTTAAAATTTGAAATGCATAAAATTAAAAATTAATATTTTAAAAATTAAAAATTCATACCAAACTTAATTTGAAAATTTATAAATTCATATCAAACTTATATTAATTTTTCAAATATTTACAATTTTAAATATATTGTTTTTACAAAGTTTACAATATTAATTTAAGATTTAAATATTAATTTTAAAAACATGGTAAAAATAAATTTAAAAATCTTTTTGTCTTTTTATCCCACTTTAATCAATCAAATATTATCAAAAATATGCGCCCCTCTTTTCGGTAAAGTAATTTCGGTTCCAAGACCTAATTTAACTCATGACGAATTTTTGAAATATTTTGGGTTGATTGATTAAAGATATTTATACCTTAAGAATAAACGTTAAATTTCGCAGTGATGTAATAAATTTTTGAATGATATCAATAATTTCGGTCGCCAAACCTAATTTTATTCAATACCAATTTAATACTTTTTAGCGAACAAATTAGCGTTTATTATCAAAAGGTTAAAAATAAAAATAAAAACTGTACAGACATACCTGTGAAATAGATTTCTTAGTTATATGATCTATTCCATTCATAAGATAGTCGGTTTAATTGATTTTCCATGGCTGCATAGGCGTAACCTCGAGCATTCAGTGTCTTTTCTTCTAAACATATGAACGGTCCGTCTCTGCATAAAGTAACAAATTCGGTATTTGAATAGGTTTGATTATTTGAACATTTACCTCCATGTGACCATTTTCCGCATTTGTGACATCGTTCTAGGTGTCGTGCTCTTCTTTTCGCTGCGGATTTTGATTTTCCTTTACCAAATTGTAACTTATTATCTTCGCATCTGGATTCTTTTCTAACTCCGTCCATTCTTTCTCTGATTACTGATACTAATTCACTCGGTAGTATGTCATTATTTCTTTTAGTGATCAAAGCATGTAGCATTAGACCATGGTTTAGTTCACAGGCAGTCTTCATTTTGTAAAAACCTAAAAAAATAAAAATTCAGAATGGGGGGAGAAGACTAGTTCTTTAGGGTCTGCTAGGGAAAGACCATACGTGTTCCATTTTCGAGAACTACACGAAAACAGATAATCTAACTCTAACAAAAATATATATTATCCTTTAAAGACTTGATTCTCCCCACACTTAGTTAGCTGTGGTGTCGAAATTGTGATTAACTTCGTTGTCGACTTCCATCGGACCATGTATGTAATGTTTAACTCTGTGACCATTAACTTTAAATTCAATCCCATTTGAATTTATTAATTCTATTGTTCCGTATGGGAAAACTCTTTTCACTATGAATGGTCCAGACCATCTTGATTTCAATTTTTTAGGAAATAGCTTGAATCGTGAATTGAAAAGAAGAACTCTGTCTCCTTCTTTAAATTCTTTTGAATTTCTGATTCTTTTATCATGCCATTTCTTCGTTCTTTCTTTATAGATTAACGAATTTTCGTATGCTTCATGTCTTAATTCTTCTAATTCATTTAGTTGACTTAATCGTAGACGTCCGGCTTCATGTAAATCAAGATTACATGTCTTCAAAGCCCAAAATGCTTTGTGTTCGATTTCTACTGGAAGATGACATGCTTTTCCATAAACAAGTCTAAAAGGTGTGGTTCCAATTGGAGTTTTGTAGGCTGTTCTAAAAGCCCAGAGTGCATCCTCCAATTTAATGGACCATTCCTTCGGATTTGATCCTACGGTTTTCTCTAGAATACGTTTTAAAGCTCGGTTGGTATTTTCAACTTGTCCACTTGTTTGTGGATGATATGCGGTGGAGATTTTATGAGTTACTCCATATCTTTTAAGAACTTTCTCAAGTTGATTATTACAGAAATGAGTACCCCGATCACTTATTAAAGCTTTCGGTGTTCCAAACCTTGCAAAAAGACGTTTTAAAAAGTTGACTACAACTCGTGCATCGTTAGTTGGGAGAGCTTGTGCTTCCGCCCATTTAGATACATAATCAATGGCTACGAGTATATATAAATTATTATGAGATTTTGGAAATGGACCCATAAAGTCAATACCCCAAATGTCAAATACTTCACATACTTGGATGACATTTTGTGGCATTTCATCACGTTGACTTATTTTTCCGGCCCTTTGACATGCATCACAGGATTTGCAAAGAAGGTGTGCGTCTTTGTAAATTGTAGGCCAATAGAATCCAGCTTCATAAACTTTTCTTGCTGTTAGTTGAGGCCCATAATGCCCTCCTGTTGGTCCTGTGTGACAATGGTTTAAAATTTTACTAGCTTCATCTCCAAATACACATCGGCGTATTATTCCATCGGGACAACTTTTAAACAGATGTGGATCTTTCCAGAAATAGTGTTTTATATCACTGAAGAATTTCTTTCGTCTTTGGTACGATAATCCTTTTTCAAGGAATCCACAAACTAAGTAGTTTGCATAGTCTGCAAACCATGGGATTTCTTTATAATCTATCTTCAATAGATATTCATCAGGAAAGTTGTCTTGTATGGCCGATTCATTCAGAACTTCTAATTCGGGATTTTCAAGACGAGAAAGATGATCAGCGGCGAGATTTTCTGCTCCTCTTTTATCTCGAATTTCAATATCAAACTCTTGTAAGAGTAAGATCCAACGGATTAATCTTGGTTTAGCATCTTGTTTTGAAAATAGGTATCTAAGAGCAGAATGGTCGGTATAGACCACCGTTTTTGCTAGAACGAGATATGATCGAAATTTGTCAAAAGCAAAGACAATAGCAAGGAGTTCTTTTTCAGTAGTGGTATAGTTCGTTTGTGCTCCTTGTAACGTCTTACTAGCATAATATATAGGTTGAAATCGTTTTTCAATCCTTTGTCCTAAAACGGCTCCCATTGCAAAATCACTTGCATCGCACATTAGTTCAAATGGTAGATTCCAATTTGGTGTTATCATGATCGGCGCATTAGTGAGTTTTTCTTTAAGAATATTAAAAGATTTGATACACTCATCTGAAAAGATGAATGGCGCATCCTTTTCTAGGAGTTTATTCATAGGAGTGGCAATTTTAGAAAAATCTTTTATGAAACGTCGGTAAAAACCGGCATGCCCTAGAAAACTCCTAACTCCTCTAACATTTGTGGGATGTGGAAGTTTAGCAATTACATCTACCTTAGCTCTATCCACTTCAATTCCTTCTTTTGAAATTTTATGTCCAAGAACGATGCCTTCTTTAACCATGAAATGGCATTTCTCCCAATTAAGTACTAGATTTGATTTTTCGCATCTAATTAGCATTCGTTCCAGATTAACTAGACATGATTTAAATGTATCACCGAAGACTGAAAAGTCATCCATGAAAACTTCCATGCATTCTTCTATCATGTCGTGAAAAATCACCATCATACACCTTTGAAAGGTTGCAGGGGCGTTACAAAGTCCAAATGGCATGCGTTTGTAAGCAAAAGTACCATAAGGGCACGTGAATGTGGTTTTCTCTTGATCTTCGGGTGCTATTGGAATTTGAAAATATCCGGAAAATCCATCTAGAAAACAATAGTAACTATTTCCGGCTAATCTTTCCAACATTTGATCAATGAAAGGTAAGGGAAAGTGATCTTTTCTGGTGGCGTCATTTAATTTTCTATAATCAATACATACACGCCATCCTGTTACAGTCCTAGTAGGAATAAGCTCATTTTTCTCATTTGTGATGACAGTCATGCCACCCTTCTTAGGCACGCATTGAACTGGGCTTACCCATGGACTATCAGAAATTGGATATATCAAACCTGCATCTAGCAGTTTAATAATCTCTTTCTTAACTACATCTTGCATATTAGGATTTAGTCTTCGTTGGCGTTGCACATACGTTTTATGACCTTCTTCCATAAGGATTTTATGTGTGCAATACGAAGGACTTATTCCTTTAATATCATGAATCTTCCATGCAATGGCTGGTTTATGAGCTTTTAACACAGAAATGAGTTGTGATTTCTCATTTTCAGTAAGAGAAGACGATATTATTACAGGTAATTCAGATTCACCATGTAAATAAGCGTATTCCAAATGGTTTGGAAGTGGCTTTAACTCTAATTTCGGAGGTTCTTCTATCGATGATTTATATCGATATCTGTCTTCTTCTTTTAGCATTTGAATTTCTTCTGTTGTTGGTTCATATCCATTAGCTATAAGTGTAGCTAACATTTCAGCTTCATCAATTGGTTCATTACCTTCTCCTAAAGAACATTCTCCTGTTCCTTGTAATTCTGGAAATTCTTCTAATAATTCTGCATGTGCATCTATAGTTTGAATATAATAACATGTATCATCTGCAGATTGTGGTTGTTGCATTGCTCTATCAACTGAAAAGGTAACACTCTCATCCTCTATACTTAGGGTCAGTTTCTTACCGAACACGTCTATCATTGCTTTAGCCGTGTTTAAGAATGGTCTTCCTAATATGAGAGGAACTTGAGAATCTTCTTCCATGTCCAAAACAACAAAATCTACTGGAAATACTAAAGTACCAACTTTAACTAGCATGTTCTCCATTATCCCTCTAGGATATTTTATTGATCTATCGGCTAGTTGTATGCTTATTCTGGTTGGTTTCAATTCTCCAAGGTCTAGTTTAGCGTATAGTGAATACGGAATTAGATTTATACTAGCACCTAAGTCTGCCAATGCTTCTATTGAACTAAGACTACCCAGAAAACATGGAATTGTGAAACTTCCTGGATCAGATAGTTTTTCTGGTATCTTATTCAACAGCACTGCTGAACAATTAGCATTCATAGTAACAGCCGAGAGTTCTTCCATTTTCTTTCTATTTGAGATTAGATCTTTCAAGAATTTAGCATATCTTGGCATTCCTGAAATCACATCAATGAAAGGAAGATTTACATTTATCTGTTTAAACATATCCAAGAATTTGGATTGCTCGGCTTCAAGTCTTTCTTTTCTCATTTTACTCGGATAAGGAAGCGGTGGTTGGTATGGTTTAACATAAGGTTTAGCCTTAACTGTGTTATCTTCATTAACCTTTTCAACTACCGGTTCTTTTTCCTTATCTTGATCGAATTGTGGTTCTTGTGGAGTAGGAATAGAATCATCTGAAACTACAGGTATTTCAGGTGGTTTAAGTGTAATACCACTTCTTGTGGTAATGGCTTTAGCTGTTTCATTCCTGGGGTTAGCATTTGTATCACTCGGTAGACTTCCCGGTTTTCTTTCACCTATCAACCTTGCTAGGTTACTTACTTCTTGTTCCAGATTTTGAATAGAAGCTTGTTGATTTCTAAATGCTTGAGCATTTTGTTCATTGGTTTGTTTCTGAGATGTGAAAAACTGTGTTTGAGTTTCAACTAGCTTCGTCATCATATCTTCTAAATTCGGCTTTTTATCATCGGTTTGTTGTGGTGGTTTGTTTTGAAAATTAGGTCTTTGCTGATTGTAAGTATTATTGGATACTTGTTGATTGCTAGGACCTTGTGTAACGTCCTCCCAATAGGGTCTGGAAGAAACGTTACTAATATCAAATAAACCAACATATTATAATACGAGAACAATACTAAATGAGAAAATTTAACTTTATTGAGTACGCAGCGGAAAATAAAATGTCGTTACAATAATGAAAATAACGATAAAGTAATTGTTCATATGCAGAAGTAATAAATGCGATATCTCTTGATCCTAAGTCCAAGTAGCATCACATAAGTAGTAGATAAGAAAGCTTGAATCAAACAGCACCTGAGACAAAACATGCTAAAGTGTCAACCAAAAAGGTTGAGTGAAGTTCATAGGTTTAACAAAAGTAGTTATCGTTGTTTTTAGACCACAAGATTTAGTTGTAAAGTTGATCTCCCGCAGGATCAAAAAGTAGATCTCGCAGATCCAAAAGTTATGCCAGTGCGTGATATTTAGACTAAACGTTCAAGTTTGCCCCATGACAAGTTGTGTCTGTCCTTGTCGGTTTAAATTTCATTATCAAGTAATACAAAGACTGAGTCAAATGTATCGGGGACGTTACTCCCGATAGGCCTACCCCCAATAAATAAGCATGCCGCAGCACTTAAAAATATCACTGTAGGGACTTAGTCGGACATAGCCGGGTATAGCATAGTTTTAACAGATGGTACTGATATTTAGACTAGACTTTCAAGTTTACCCCGTGTCAAGTTATCGTTTATACTTGTCGGTTGGGGGCTTGCTGGTCATAGCCCAACATATCACAGTTTAATAGTAGATACGTGTAAGTACTGATATTTAGACTAGACTTTCAAGTTTACCCCGTAACAAGTTATCGTTTATACTTATCGGTTGGGGGCTAGCTGGTCATAGCCCAACATATCACAGTTTAATAGTTAATACGTGTAAAACAGTTATAAAAGTTGTGCATGTATTCTCACCCCAAAAGTTATAAAACAGTTATGAAATAGTAAAAAAATGGGGCTATGAATTCACGTATATAAATATTGTAAAACAGTTATTAAAATATTGCATGTTAAAAATTTAAAAGCAAGCATGTGTCTCACCCCTTAGTTTCAAAACAGTAATGAAATAGTAAAAAGTGGGGCTATGAAATTCACCTTAGTAAGTAGAGAGAGTTATTCCTCGGAATAGAGAGTTGAACGAGTGAGCAGGAAAGTCAACCTATTGACATTTAAGAGTAGTTAAGTGTTTTGCCCATGTTTAAGTTTAAGTGTGTGTTTAAGTATAGTTTGTTTTACTAAGTTTCTATTCCTAGTAAGTTACTATTTTTATAAAGTTTCTATTTTTAGAAAGTTTCTTATTTTACTAAGTTTCTATGACTAGAGAGTTTCTACTTTTATGAGAGTTTCCATTTTAGGATACTTGCCGTATTAGATAAGCTTCCAATCACCCCTTTCCCTTCGAATGGCTAATTTAGATCTAGGGGCTTGAGCCATAGGACCCTTTAAATCGGAAATCCAAACCCTCTGTCTAGAATCTCGTAGAAACCATTCGTCAAGAAAGTTCGAAGATCTATACATCTCTAATACATATCCCAAAATGTTTTTGTGCTACAATATAATTAGTAGGTTATAGGTGCTAGTAATAGTAATAGTGTATACATGTTAAGTACTAGTATAAGTAGTATTAGGGTTTCATTAATTAGGGTTAGTTAATTAAAGTAGTAATTAATAACTAGGGTTTAGTAATTAATGTCCTAGGGTTTCATAAATGTTTAGAGTTTAATTAATTAGGGTTTAAGAATTATAGTTTAGGTGTAATTAGGGTTTAAGGTTTTAATATATATATGTATATATAATTCGTATATATATGTATATATATATATAAAAATATTTTTTTTACATGTATATATGTATATATAAATCTAGGTGTGTTTATGTATATACTTATGAATAACAAGTTTATAATATGAATATGAATTATCAAAGAACAAAGTTTATGTAAATAGTTTAGGGTTTATGTTATACCTTTGAAGATTCAAGATAATTAACAAAGAAAAGATGAACACGATGAAGATGGAAGATCAAAGCCTTGAAAATCTTGAAGAACTCCTTGAAGATTCTTGAAGAACACGAAGAACAAGCTTGAAGATCCGAATACCACAAGAGAGGGAGAGGGAGAGATTGTTTTTGAGAGAGGATTTTGGTGTGATTTGTGAATGAGAAACTAGGTGTTTATATAGTGCAAGTATTAGAGTGTTAGTCAACATAAGGATGTTCTAATTAATGATTTTATTTTGTTTTATAATTTTTAGTCAACAATAGGTGGTACTAGTTTATAATTAGTCAACATAAGGATGTACTAGTTTACACTTTATTTTTAGTCAACATAAGGATGTAAGATTTTTTTAGTCTCATTATTATTACTATTATTATTATTATTATTTTTACATTTACTACATGATAAGTATTATTTTCTTTTTACTAATTCATGACTTGTATATATTTAGTTCCCAATTGTTTTATTATTTATATAAATGTCACTTTTTATTTATTACTTATAGGTTATTAGTTATAATATTACATAAATGCATAAATTTTAATTAGCAGTGAGTGTCGACTAACAGTTTATTATTTTCATCTTTTATTAACTTGTCAATTTTTGTACAAAGTTAATTAATATGTTTTCTAACTCTTAACACTTAACAATTGTTGATTAAAGTTTAATCATTAAGTTTTAATTATATTGTTTGGGCTTTTAATATTGGAAAAATATAGAATGGAAAAAATGAGGGTCGTTATAGTACCTCCCCGTTATTGAAAACTTCGTCCCGAAGTTTTTAGGTAGTTTCCTCGTTTGCATCAGCAGTTGAGAAGAGATGGGGATATTTCCGTTTCATATGGTCTTTGCGTTCCCAGGTATATTCGGGGCCTCTACGCGAATTCCAACGGACTTTAACGATAGGTATATTGCTTTTACGCGTTTGTTTGACCTCTCCTTCCATGATTTCTATAGGTTATTCAACGAAGTGCATTTTATCATTAATGTGAATATCATTCAAAATGATGATGTTATACAAGTCATTTCAGTAAATTGGATACATGAAATGTGTTATGAATAGTACTGAGCTCATTTAAAACCTTGAGCATTTTATGCCACAATATTAGGGCAGACAAACAAAGAGGAGTTCGTGAAAATCACAGTCATGAAATTTGTTAGAGATCTTCATTGTTTACAACAAGAATATTTTAATGATGAATATAAGTTGAAAAATAAAGTTTTATCACTATTGAATAATATGGATAAAACGATTCGTTTATAGGAAGAGTATAAATGAAGCTATCATAAAAGAGTGAAATGAGAAAATTAAATGTTCGCCTTAACTTTTGACGTAGTCACATTTGATTTCCGGAATTTAAGGAATTAAAGGAAATCTTCGTAATCTATAAGATTTGATTCTCCGGTATTTACGAAATTTTGAGATTTGTTTGATTAAATGCGGTGATTTGCCTCGATTGATGTGTTTGGAATTTTGCTATAAATTAGCTTCTTTCGTTTCATTATCTTCACCACTTCTATACTTTCTTTCTCAATTCAAACTTTCAAAAGATTAAGAAAATGCTTAATCCAGTTCTGATCCTGGTTATTATATTGACCATCTATGCAGTCATTCTTCTTTTTCTTTTACCGCCAGAGGAATCTGTTTACTTCTACTATGCTCTTGGGGTTATAGTGTTTTTAATTATCCCGTGTCTTTATATTGCTATACGCATTGATATACACGGTTTGTAATTTCGGAGTCGTTATCGGGCTTTATATTTTCCCTTATATGTCGGAGCTTTATGCTTTTGTTTCTTCTTCCCGACTTCAAGTCAAGCGAGTAATGGTCCAGAATTCATAGGTATGAAGTTTCGAATGATCATAATATATAAAGTAGAAAGGAAATGTAATAGCACGATTTGATTTGTCATATTACCAGAATATCCGGAAAAGACCGAATCATCAAGAAAAATATGTTCTTGATATATTTAGAGGTTAAATAGAATGTAAGAGTCGTGTAACATGGAAAATGATGATTATAAAATCTATGAATCATCATCTTCCATTAAAAACTTAGCATGACTTACTGTAATATAATCACGTTGGCCTGACGTCATTATATTATACTAACTCATGCTTCAATTCCCAACACTTCTTCAAAGCATTTATAATTTAAACTCGAATTTTACAGAATATAGAAACTAAAACAGTTTCCTTTATAAAGATATCGCAAAGAGATACTTAATTGCGGACATGAATCGTTATGAAGATATCTTTCGAAATATAGAGGATATTTATGATGATATTTTGGAATTTCTAAGTTCGAAAGTTGATGAAGAAAAATTTTCCGCAAGCTTTTAACATGACTTCGGAGCAAGATATTCTCTAAAGATTTCACCGGATTCAGAATTTCCTGGATTCTTTGAATATAGGGTTTGGCCCTTGTGTTTGTCCTTGGTCTCCTCCATGGTTAGCTCAATCCGTTTTTCAGTTCCAAATTTTCTTTTGGGCTTTTCCAACGTACCATTCTTTATTATCAAACTGTTAGCCCTTAAGAACATCTATAGCATTTGCTGTTTCGTCAGCATTCTCAAGGTTAACGAATCTGAATCACTGATTGACAACCCGAGATGGTTTCAAGAAATTTTATTTTTAGATGATTAAATGCTGATTGTAATCGTCAATGGATCTAATGGTTGACGAATAGGCGTTGTTGATTTCAAAAGTAATGAATGATAATTTTGGTGGTTTGATGTGATAATTCATCATAGAATACGAATGAATATAATTCATGAATGTAGTGATCTTTAGGAAGATAACATCTGCTATAGCTTTACTTGAATTCTGATATGTCAAATTCAGAATATGTAATTTGATTTGAATGAAAATGGTTGTTCTTTGGTACGCGGATACATATGTGGATGTAAGTAGTATAGTTACTGATTATTGAATCAGAATTTGAAGAATGTACAATGTAACATATTAATGTGAGATATAAATATTTCTCGGGTATTACCTACCCATTAAAATATTTTCACAATTAACAGTTTGTACAAAAGAGAAGATATACGTTCATATATGTATTCTTCAGATATAATATAGATTTAATGAGTTAATATAATATTAAACTCATTTGATTTGGGTTGAAACGAGAATAAATAATCTCCAAAACCTTAGAGATTTCATAATTGTCGCGCAATATTTCGCTAATGAAGTTATGAATCAATACTTCATCGTTCATTGTTATTGATATACCTCAGTATATGATGTGGTGCTCGTGGAATTCTTGTGAAATTCATAAGGCACGAATGATGTTTTCTAGAAAGTTTCGAGTACATCGAAAATGAAAGTATACAATCAATCATGTATTTGAGTAATACACTTGGTTTATTATGAAATGGAGTTTATTGTGTTGAAGCAGTGATTAACGATTGTTAAGTCATTAACGAAGGATGTACATCATAGCATATTAATGATATGAATTAATCAAGTAGTACATACTAGTTAAGATTCACACGTAATAGCTTAGTATGAAAAGATTTATTATTGTTCCAATCCATATATATAAAGTATACATATGTAATTCTTCAGGAAGAATGAGTCAATACATCTTAACTCATTATTACTAATATTCCTTGGTATCTATGGGGCGTATGATGTTGATGTTTGAGGTACTGAGTGTGATGTTGAGGCGTGGAATGCGGATGTTTTCGTTGGTGAAGCTGGTGATGTTGGTGGTGATGCCGATGGTACTGGTGGTACTGGTTATGCTGCTGGTGCTGCTGCTGGTGTTCGTAGGTTTCGCACCATATTCTCCAGAGCCACTACTCGAGCGCGAAGCTCGTTGACTTCTTCTATTATTCCGGGATGATTGGCGGTTCGGACAAGTGGATGAATAAGATCTAAAATTTTAGATATTATATATTCGTGACTGGATATCCTAGAAATGAGGGTGAAAATAGTGTTCCGAACGGGTTCGCCAGTAAGTGCTTCAGGTTCTTCACCAAGAGGTGAATTCGGTTGGTGAAAGGGATCACCTTCTTCTTGTCTCCATTGATTAAGTTTACTACGAACCCATCCCCAATTCATCCAAAATAGATGATGGCTGATTGGTTGGTTCATTCCGGTTACGCTGCCATTGGAGCTCGAAGAGTTCGAGGAATCCATATTATGTGTTTGGAATTAGGGTTTTTGATATGAGATTAGTGTTGAATACTGGATGATATATTCGTCTCCTCGAATACGTGTATATAGCAAAAAGATTTCCGTAATTTACGGAGGGAATTTAGGAAAAGTGTTAGACAAAATCTATTGGGATAGATACGATAAGATATAATAAGATATGATGTGTCTATACTTTAATAATGGCAGTATGACGTGTCGAGATCATAAAGTGATAAGTATGTAATCTAATAATCTTTTGATTAAAGACTTTCAATTCGTATACTGTGATAACCCAATGACATTTTTCGATTCATAAACCGATGCATAAAGGCATAAGGCATATAGGTACGTGATATAACAGGGAGTTATATACGTTTGTGTGTGAGTAGTAACAATTATAAGAGTTTCAAAACCATGGATAATATTTCATGTAATACACATAACCATGATAGATGACTTATGAATGTCAAGAATTTCTGAAATCATTGTGTCGCATTTAGATGCGGTGGTGTAATTGGATAGTACTCAGGAAAGTGAGCAGAGTTCTTAGATTAGCTCGTCATTCTAAGATAAGTAAAGTTTATAAAGTATAGTGTAGCATTTAACAGTTAAAGGCAACAATTAAAGGCACTATGGTCAAGAAAAGTTGTAGTCCTACATTAGGAAAGAGACTTTGATTAGAATCTTTAAGTCAAGTTTGGTAAAGCATGATTGTTAAGATTATAAGGCAGTCCTAAGTGCTTTAAGTCTAAGGCAGGAAAGGTTATAGTTTCCTAGATTGCTAAGGCACCCTAGCTAGCAAGTAAGGCACACATAAAAATGCAATCCTGGTTCTCTATAACAGCCTGGTTATGCTCTGATACCAATCTGTAACGTCCTCCCAATAGGGTCTGGAAGAAACGTTACTAATATCAAATAAACCAACATATTATAATACGAGAACAATACTAAATGAGAAAATTTAACTTTATTGAGTACGCAGCGGAAAATAAAATGTCGTTACAATAATGAAAATAACGATAAAGTAATTGTTCATATGCAGAAGTAATAAATGCGATATCTCTTGATCCTAAGTCCAAGTAGCATCACATAAGTAGTAGATAAGAAAGCTTGAATCAAACAGCACCTGAGACAAAACATGCTAAAGTGTCAACCAAAAAGGTTGAGTGAAGTTCATAGGTTTAACAAAAGTAGTTATCGTTGTTTTTAGACCACAAGATTTAGTTGTAAAGTTGATCTCCCGCAGGATCAAAAAGTAGATCTCGCAGATCCAAAAGTTATGCCAGTGCGTGATATTTAGACTAAACGTTCAAGTTTGCCCCATGACAAGTTGTGTCTGTCCTTGTCGGTTTAAATTTCATTATCAAGTAATACAAAGACTGAGTCAAATGTATCGGGGACGTTACTCCCGATAGGCCTACCCCCAATAAATAAGCATGCCGCAGCACTTAAAAATATCACTGTAGGGACTTAGTCGGACATAGCCGGGTATAGCATAGTTTTAACAGATGGTACTGATATTTAGACTAGACTTTCAAGTTTACCCCGTGTCAAGTTATCGTTTATACTTGTCGGTTGGGGGCTTGCTGGTCATAGCCCAACATATCACAGTTTAATAGTAGATACGTGTAAGTACTGATATTTAGACTAGACTTTCAAGTTTACCCCGTAACAAGTTATCGTTTATACTTATCGGTTGGGGGCTAGCTGGTCATAGCCCAACATATCACAGTTTAATAGTTAATACGTGTAAAACAGTTATAAAAGTTGTGCATGTATTCTCACCCCAAAAGTTATAAAACAGTTATGAAATAGTAAAAAAATGGGGCTATGAATTCACGTATATAAATATTGTAAAACAGTTATTAAAATATTGCATGTTAAAAATTTAAAAGCAAGCATGTGTCTCACCCCTTAGTTTCAAAACAGTAATGAAATAGTAAAAAGTGGGGCTATGAAATTCACCTTAGTAAGTAGAGAGAGTTATTCCTCGGAATAGAGAGTTGAACGAGTGAGCAGGAAAGTCAACCTATTGACATTTAAGAGTAGTTAAGTGTTTTGCCCATGTTTAAGTTTAAGTGTGTGTTTAAGTATAGTTTGTTTTACTAAGTTTCTATTCCTAGTAAGTTACTATTTTTATAAAGTTTCTATTTTTAGAAAGTTTCTTATTTTACTAAGTTTCTATGACTAGAGAGTTTCTACTTTTATGAGAGTTTCCATTTTAGGATACTTGCCGTATTAGATAAGCTTCCAATCACCCCTTTCCCTTCGAATGGCTAATTTAGATCTAGGGGCTTGAGCCATAGGACCCTTTAAATCGGAAATCCAAACCCTCTGTCTAGAATCTCGTAGAAACCATTCGTCAAGAAAGTTCGAAGATCTATACATCTCTAATACATATCCCAAAATGTTTTTGTGCTACAATATAATTAGTAGGTTATAGGTGCTAGTAATAGTAATAGTGTATACATGTTAAGTACTAGTATAAGTAGTATTAGGGTTTCATTAATTAGGGTTAGTTAATTAAAGTAGTAATTAATAACTAGGGTTTAGTAATTAATGTCCTAGGGTTTCATAAATGTTTAGAGTTTAATTAATTAGGGTTTAAGAATTATAGTTTAGGTGTAATTAGGGTTTAAGGTTTTAATATATATATGTATATATAATTCGTATATATATGTATATATATATAAAAATATTTTTTTTACATGTATATATGTATATATAAATCTAGGTGTGTTTATGTATATACTTATGAATAACAAGTTTATAATATGAATATGAATTATCAAAGAACAAAGTTTATGTAAATAGTTTAGGGTTTATGTTATACCTTTGAAGATTCAAGATAATTAACAAAGAAAAGATGAACACGATGAAGATGGAAGATCAAAGCCTTGAAAATCTTGAAGAACTCCTTGAAGATTCTTGAAGAACACGAAGAACAAGCTTGAAGATCCGAATACCACAAGAGAGGGAGAGGGAGAGATTGTTTTTGAGAGAGGATTTTGGTGTGATTTGTGAATGAGAAACTAGGTGTTTATATAGTGCAAGTATTAGAGTGTTAGTCAACATAAGGATGTTCTAATTAATGATTTTATTTTGTTTTATAATTTTTAGTCAACAATAGGTGGTACTAGTTTATAATTAGTCAACATAAGGATGTACTAGTTTACACTTTATTTTTAGTCAACATAAGGATGTAAGATTTTTTTAGTCTCATTATTATTACTATTATTATTATTATTATTTTTACATTTACTACATGATAAGTATTATTTTCTTTTTACTAATTCATGACTTGTATATATTTAGTTCCCAATTGTTTTATTATTTATATAAATGTCACTTTTTATTTATTACTTATAGGTTATTAGTTATAATATTACATAAATGCATAAATTTTAATTAGCAGTGAGTGTCGACTAACAGTTTATTATTTTCATCTTTTATTAACTTGTCAATTTTTGTACAAAGTTAATTAATATGTTTTCTAACTCTTAACACTTAACAATTGTTGATTAAAGTTTAATCATTAAGTTTTAATTATATTGTTTGGGCTTTTAATATTGGAAAAATATAGAATGGAAAAAATGAGGGTCGTTATACCTTGTTGGTTGTTGTATGGAATATTTCGGTTATAATTCTGGTTTTGATTGTAAATTGGTCTTGGCGGTTGATAATTATTCTGATAATTATTTCCAGGCCTTTGGTTTATGTATGAAATATTCTCTCTTTGTTCCATTGTTAATTCAATACTGAGACAATCTTTTGTCAAATGTGGTCCTCCACACTGCTCACAACTAATTCGTATTGAGTGAATATCCTTAGTCATCTTTTCCATTCGTCTCTCGAAAGCATCTATCTTTGCCGAAATGGAATCTAAGTCATGGCTAGAATCGGCTCTAGCTGCTTTAGATGATCTAATGATGTCTTTTTCTTGGTGCCACTCATGCGAGTGGGAAGCAGTGTTATCAATAATTTTGTAAGCATCAGTTTCGGTTTTCTTCATAATAGAACCACCAGCTGCTATATCTATGTCTTTTCTTGTAGTGATGTCGCATCCTCGGTAGAATATTTGTACTATTTGACAGGTGTCTAAACCATGTTGCGGACATCCTCTTAATAACTTTCCATATCTTGTCCACGCCTCATATAGAGTTTCATTTGGCTTCTGTGTGAACGTAACAATTTCTGCTTGAAGTCTTACGGCTTTAGATGCAGGAAAGAATTGTTTAAGAAATTTGTCAATTAAAACGTCCCATGTATCAATCGCCCCTTCAGGTAATGATTCCAACCAATCTTTGGCTTCTCCCTTTAAAGTCCAGGGAAATAACATGAGATATATCTGTTCATCCTCCACTTCTCGGATTTTAAATAGTGTGCAGATCCTATTAAAGGTACGTAGATGTTCATTTGGATCTTCCTTCGGTGCACCACTAAATTGGCATTGATTAGTCACCATGTGTAGAATTTGTCCTTTGATTTCATAATCTGGCGCATTAATGTCTGGATGAGTAATTGCGTGACCTTGGCCAGTGCGTTTAGCTCTCATTCGGTCTTCCATACTTAAAGGTTCCAGATTCTCCATAATTGAATTTGTTGAATCGGTATCACTAGATGATTCTGATTTAATGGTTCGTTCCTCAACAATCTCTGTTTGAATGATTGGTGGTTCCGGAGGAAAGTTTAATGGTTCAGGATCTATGAACCGTTCCTGAATATTTTCTGGATTCTCAATTGTGAGGTTGGGTTCAAAAAATGGATTATCGGAAATTTGAACTGAAGTACTTGGTTGACTAGATGACGATTCTAAAGAAAAATCAACGGCGGTTATATTTGTTAAACGATGTCTTGATCGAGTTACAGGTGGTGAACGTACAAAAGGTGATGAACGTCTTGCTCGGTGCATTCACTGAATATCCTATTAGTTTTAAAAAGGAAAGAAAAATTATAATAAGTTATCCAATCAATAGACTTTTCCGATTTTGCCCACGTTTCGAATAGCCAAAAGATGCAGCAGAGGGGCAGGATTCGTTTGGTCTCAATATAATTGAGGACTGTTTGGCTCCAATAACCCGGTCCACGTACAAATCCAACTATTACTACGAACCAGAAAATTTTGATGTCTATTAATTTAACCACTTAAAATAAATTCTCGTAATTTTAAGAAATTTAGATAAGAAGTAGAAAAAATTCTAAGTCCTAAAAACTAGAATGGCGAGAAATAAGAGAGAAAAAGAGTTCGTCGCAAAAGGTCGAAAAAGAAAAAAAATGGTTGAAAAATAAAAGGTGACGGAAAAATAAAAGAAACTTATAAAAACTTAAAAATACTTAACTAACCTAACCTTATTACTACAACTAACTTAAAATTATAATCGCAAATTGAAATTACTAATTGGAATGATAATTGGTACATAGTAAAAGGTGTCTAAAATATTAAAGCTTACAGGAAAAACTAAATCCCAAATGGAAATAACTTAAAAAAAAACTAAAACTTAAAAATGGCGTCGCAAAATTCTAAAGCACCTAAATCTTAGTCTAAAGAAAAAGCACTTAAGGAATTCTACGGCAAAGCCTAAAAATCTAGGAGTAAAAATAACTATAGCAAAAACTAAGTTTAAAATTAAAAATGAGCTAAAAATACAAATATTACGCTACAACGATTAAAAAGGTACAAAATATAAAAATATATAAAAAGTTGTAAAAAGTACAATTTTTATAAAAATATTATTTTTATATTATTTATTTTATAAAACTACTAATTTTACAATTTAATAAAAACTAATTAATACTAAATACATAAATTAAATAAAAAGTAAAAATAAAAATAAAACTAATAATAATAATAATACATAATTAGGTTTAAATAATAATAATAATAATTAATAACCCGTAATTAATGCAGTTTTAGGGTTTTCTGTCCGTGTGTCAGATGGTCTCCGCGAGTCGCGGCAATTAAAGAAGAAAACCCCGCGAGTCGCGGGGTTCAGAAATTCTGTTGACAGCTTTCAATTTTTACGCGTTTTTCTTTATTTTTTTTTTTATTTTATGTTTTCTGTTTTTTAAATAAATAAAAGATTTTAAAATAAAACTTATATTTTTATAAACTAAAATAGAAATAAAGAAACTTATAAAACTTAAATATTTAACAAAATCTTAAAAATACTTATATTTTTGTTTTTCTTTTTATATTTTCGAATTTTTAAAACGTATTTTTACAAAAATGACTTTTAATAAAAGTTAAAAAAAATCTTTTTTTTTTATATTAGCGTTGCGCTTCCGGATTTTAAGATGATTCCCAGGCAGCGGCGTCGCAAATACTTGATGTGCAGCGGGGTAGTTATAAAATAGTTTTTAATTTTAGCAGAAAACACTATTAAATATGATACAATTTTACACAAGATATTTATTTATTTATAGAATGGATATACTTAAACCTTGCTACAACACTTATAGGCAGTGTACCTAATCGTACAGTAGTGTAGTTTTTAGTAAGTCCGGTTCGTTCCACAGGGAAATCTTTAAACAAAGCTCAACGCTATATTAGTTTACTTTTATAAAAATACAAATATATATATAAGTAATATTATTATTATAAAGGGGGGTTTTTACCGTTTAATGACCGGTTTGTCGATTTTAAGACTTTAGTCGCAGTTAAAACCTAATGTAAAATATAAAATAAATACAAGACTTAAATTAAAGCGTAAAGTAAATAACGATAATGAAATTGCGAATAATAAAAGTGCGATAAAATAAACTTGCGATAATTAAAAAGTGCGATAATTAGAAGTGCAATTAAATATAAAATAAAGGAAATTAAATATGAAATAAAAGAATTATGCTTATTTAAACTTCCGTAATCATGATGTTTGACGTGTTGATTTTAGTTTTATGCCCATGGGTTAATTGTCCTTTGTCCTGGATTATTTAATATGTCCGTCTGGTTTTTGTCCATAACAGTCCATCAGTCATAAATATAAAATGCAAGTGTCCTCGTAAAATTATTATTATACCCGAAGTTAAATATTCCAACTAATTGGGGATTCGAATTGTAACAAGGTTTTAATACTTTGTTTAATGAATACACCAGGTTATCGACTGCGTGTAAACCAAGGTTTTACTACTTTGTTAACAATTATACCAATTACCCTTGAATGTAATTTCACCCCTGTTTTAATTATTCTAGTGGCTATTAATCCATTCCCGTGTCCGGTTAAATGAACGATTATTCGTACATATAAATACCCCGCCCATCGTGTCCGATCGAGTGTATATGGTAATTTATAGGGACGCCCAATTGTAAATCTTTATATTAACATTAACAAACTTTCATTTAGTTAAACAAATATAAAGCCCATTAATAGCCCATAGTCTAATTTCCACAAGTGTCGTTCTTTTGTTCAAACCCCAATTATGGTACAAAGCCCAATTAGCCAATTTTAGTAATTAGCCCAACATCATGATTACTTCGTTTTAAATAAGCATAATAATAACTTAGCTACGAGACATTAATGTAAAAAGGTTGAACATAACTTACAATGATTAAAAATAGCGTAGCGTTACACGGACAGAATTTCGACTTACACCCTTACAACATTCGCTAACATACCCTTATTATTAGAATTATAATTAAAATTAAAATTAAAATATAAATTATATATATATATATATTACGTATATATTGAGAGAGAGATAGAAATAGAATATGAAATTTGATCAGAATTCGGTTTGCTTTATAGCCAGAGTTGAATTTTGGGGCTCCGCGACTCGCGGCAAAATCCCCTTCAAACTCCGCGAGTCGCGGAGGTTAATTTTACAGCTCAGTCCTTGGAGTTTTCTCTGTCGACGGTTTTTAATATATATATATAATATATATATAATTAATATAATTAATTATATATTATATTATATTTATATACATAGTTAACTTGTAATTTTTAGTCCGTTGAGTCGAGCGTTAAGAGTTGACTCTAGTCCCGGTTCCGGATTTTCGAACGTCCTTGCGTACAATTTTATATTTTGTACTTTGCGTTTTGAATCTTGTACGCTTGTAATTTCGAGACGTTTCTTATCAATAATTGGAACCTTTTTGATTGTCTTTTGTACTTTTGAGCTTTTTGGTCGTTTGCGTCTTCAATTCGTCGAATCTGTCTTTTGTCTTCACCTTTTATTATTTAAACGATTATCACTTGTAAATAGAACAATTGCAACTAAAAGCTTGTCTTTCTTGAGGAATAATGCTATGAAATATATGTTCGTTTTTAGCATTATCAGTAACTCTAGTCGGTATGCTACTGGTCCGACACGATCAATAATCTTGAATGGTCCAATATACCTTGGATTTAATTTCCCTCGTTTACCAAATCGAACAACGCCTTTCCAAGGTGCAACTTTAAGCATGACCATCTCTCCAATTTCAAATTCTATATCTTTTCTTTTAATGTCAGCGTAGCTCTTTTGTCGACTTTGGGCGGTTTTCAACCGTTGTTGAATTTGGATGATCTTCTCGGTAGTTTCTTGTATAATCTTCGGACCCGTAATCTGTCTATCCCCCACTTCACTCCAACAAATCGGAGACCTGCACTTTCTACCATAAAGTGCTTCAAACGGCGCCATCTCAATGCTTGAATGGTAGCTGTTGTTGTAGGAAAATTCTGCTAACGGTAGATGTCGATCCCAACTGTTTCCGAAATCAATAACACATGCTCGTAGCATGTCTTCAAGCGTTTGTATCGTCCTTTCGCTCTGCCCATCAGTTTGTGGATGATAGGCAGTACTCATGTCTAGACGAGTTCCTAATGCTTGCTGTAATGTCTGCCAGAATCTTGAAATAAATCTGCCATCCCTATCAGAGATAATAGAGATTGGTATTCCATGTCTGGAGACGACTTCCTTCAAATACAGTCGTGCTAACTTCTCCATCTTGTCATCTTCTCTTATTGGTAGGAAGTGTGCTGATTTGGTGAGACGATCAACTATTACCCAAATAGTATCAAAACCACTTGCAGTCCTTGGCAATTTAGTGATGAAATCCATGGTAATGTTTTCCCATTTCCATTCCGGGATTTCAGGTTGTTGAAGTAGACCTGATGGTTTCTGATGCTCAGCTTTGACCTTAGAACACGTCAAACATTCTCTTACGTATTTAGCAACATCGGCTTTCATACCCGGCCACCAAAAATGTTTCTTGAGATCCTTGTACATCTTCCCCGTTCCAGGATGTATTGAGTATCTGGTTTTATGAGCTTCTCTAAGTACCATTTCTCTCATATCTCCAAATTTTGGTACCCAAATCCTTTCAGCCCTATACCGGGTTCCGTCTTCCCGAATATTAAGATGCTTCTCCGATCCTTTGGGTATTTCATCCTTTAAATTTCCCTCTTTTAAAACTCCTTGTTGCGCCTCCTTTATTTGAGTAGTAATGTTATTATGAATCATTATATTCATAGATTTTACTCGAATGGGTTCTCTGTCCTTCCTGCTCAAGGCATCGGCTACCACATTTGCCTTCCCCGGGTGGTAACGAATCTCAAAGTCGTAATCATTCAATAATTCAATCCACCTACGCTGCCTCATATTCAGTTGTTTCTGATTAAATATGTGTTGAAGACTTTTGTGGTCGGTATATATAATACTTTTGACCCCATATAAGTAGTGCCTCCAAGTCTTTAATGCAAAAACAACCGCGCCTAATTCCAAATCATGCGTCGTATAATTTTGTTCGTGAATCTTCAATTGTCTAGAAGCATAAGCAATCACCTTCGTTCGTTGCATTAATACACAACCGAGACCTTGCTTTGATGCATCACAATAAATCACAAAATCATCATTCCCTTCAGGCAATGACAATATAGGTGCCGTAGTTAGCTTTTTCTTCAATAACTGAAACGCTTTCTCTTGTTCATCATTCCATTCAAATTTCTTCCCTTTATGCGTTAATGCAGTCAAGGGTTTTGCTATTCTGGAAAAGTCTTGGATGAACCTTCTGTAGTAACCAGCTAGTCCTAAAAACTGGCGTATGTGTTTCGGAGTTTTCGGGGTTTCCCACTTTTCAACAGTTTCTATCTTTGTCGGATCCACCTTAATACCTTCTTTGTTCACTATGTGACCGAGGAATTGAACTTCTTCCAACCAAAATGCACACTTTGAAAACTTAGCGTACAATTCTTCCTTCCTCAATACTTCTAACACCTTTCTCAAATGTTCACCGTGTTCTTGGTCATTCTTTGAGTAAATAAGTATGTCATCAATGAAAACAATGACAAACTTGTCAAGGTATGGTCCACACACTCGGTTCATAAGGTCCATGAACACAGCTGGTGCATTAGTTAAACCAAACGGCATGGCCATAAACTCGTAATGACCGTAACGTGTTCTGAAAGCAGTCTTTGGAATATCATCTTCTTTCACCCGCATTTGATGATACCCGGAACGTAAGTCAATCTTTGAATAAACAGACGAGCCTTGTAGTTGATCAAATAAGTCGTCGATTCTCGGTAGTGGGTAGCGGTTCTTGATGGTAAGTTTGTTCAACTCTCGGTAGTCGATACACAACCTGAATGTACCATCTTTCTTCTTGACAAACAAAACAGGAGCTCCCCACGGTGATGCGCTTGGTCGAATGAAACCACGCTCTAAAAGTTCTTGTAATTGGCTTTGCAGTTCTTTCATCTCGCTGGGTGCGAGTCTGTAAGGAGCACGAGCTATTGGTGCAGCTCCTGGTACAAGATCTATTTGAAATTCAACGGATCGATGTGGGGGTAATCCCGGTAATTCTTTCGGAAATACATCGGGAAATTCTTTTGCAATGGGAACATCATTGATGCTCTTTTCTTCAGTTTGTACTTTCTCGACGTGTGCTAGAACAGCATAGCAACCTTTTCTTATTAGTTTTTGTGCCTTCAAATTACTAATAAGATGTAGCTTCGTGTTGCCCTTTTCTCCGTACACCATTAAGGGTTTTCCTTTTTCTCGTATAATGCGAATTGCATTTTTGTAACAAACGATCTCCGCTTTCACTTCTTTCAACCAGTCCATACCGATTATCACATCAAAACTCCCTA
Source organism: Rutidosis leptorrhynchoides (assembly GCF_046630445.1). Classification (NCBI taxonomy): domain Eukaryota; kingdom Viridiplantae; phylum Streptophyta; class Magnoliopsida; order Asterales; family Asteraceae; genus Rutidosis; species Rutidosis leptorrhynchoides. Next base: position 212,433,768 of record NC_092340.1, read on the forward strand.
ACTCTACTGGTATCAAATCAATCTTAAATGTTTCGCTAACCAGTTTAATTTCTCGATTCCGACATATATTATCTGCTGAAATTAATTTACCATTTGCTAATTCGAGTAAAAATTTACTATCCAAAGGCGTCAATGGACAACTTAATTTAGCACAAAAATCTCTACTCATATAGCTTCTATCCGCACCCGAATCAAATAAAACGTAAGCAGATTTATTGTCAATAAGAAACGTACCCGTAACAAGCTCCGGGTCTTCCTGTGCCTCTACCGCATTAATATTGAAAACTCTTCCACGGCCTTGTCCATTCGTGTTCTCCTGGTTCGGGCAATTTCTAATAATGTGGCCTGGTTTTCCACATTTATAACAAACTACATTGGCATAACTTGCTCCGACACTACTTGCTCTGCCATTACTCGTTCCGACACCATTTGTTCCTTTCGTTCTATTAACCCCTGGTCCGTAGACCTCACACTTCGCCGCGCTATGACCATTTCTTTTACACTTGTTGCAAAATTTGGTGCAGAACCCCGAGTGATTCTTTTCACACCTTTGGCATAGCTGCTTCTGATTGTTGTTATTGTTGCGGTTATTATTGTTGTTGGGATGATTGTTGTAGTTGCTGTTGTTGTTGTTGTTGTTGTTGTTGTTGTTGTTGTTGGGCCGTTTGTTGTAGTTGCGATTGATGTTGCGATTGTTGGGATAATTGTTGCGATTATTGTTGTAATTGCTGTTGTTGTTGTATTGGTGATTCTTATCACCGTTTTCCTCCCACTTTCTTTTGACTTGCTTCACATTGGCCTCTTCAGCAGTCTGTTCTTTAATTCTTTCTTCAATCTGGTTCACTAGTTTGTGAGCCATTCTACATGCCTGTTGTATGGAGGCGGGCTCGTGTGAACTTATATCTTCTTGGATTCTTTCCGGTAATCCTTTCACAAACGCGTCGATCTTCTCTTCCTCATCTTCGAATGCTCCCGGACACAATAGGCACAATTCTGTGAATCGTCTTTCGTACGTGGTAATATCAAATCCTTGGGTTCGTAACCCTCTAAGTTCTGTCTTGAGCTTATTGACCTCGGTTCTGGGACGGTACTTCTCGTTCATCAAGTGCTTGAATGCTGACCACGGTAGTGCGTACGCATCATCTTGTCCCACTTGCTCTAGATAGGTATTCCACCATGTTAACGCAGAACCTGTGAAGGTATGCGTAGCGTACTTCACTTTGTCCTCTTCAGTACACTTACTTATGGCAAACACCGATTCAACCTTCTCGGTCCACCGTTTCAATCCGATCGGTCCTTCGGTTCCATCAAATTCCAAAGGTTTGCAGGCAGTGAATTCTTTGTAGGTGCATCCTACACGATTTCCTGTACTGCTAGATCCAAGGTTATTGTTGGTATGTAGCGCAGCCTGTACTGCAGCTATGTTTGAAGCTAGAAAAGTACGGAATTCCTCTTCATTCATATTCACGGTGTGTCGAGTAGTCGGTGCCATTTCCTTCAAAATAGTTAAATGGAACAAGTTAATCATACAGAATATTAAGAGTAGTTAATAGTATTTCGTAGCATAATATGAACTCATTTATAAAAGCTTTTTCTTCATATTAGCGTTTTATAAGTTTAAATTCGGGTAGTACCTACCCGTTAAGTTCATACTTAGTAGCTAATATACAATTCAACTACTACAATTCTATATGAAAAACTGATTATAATAATATTTCGCGTTCAAACTTTTATACAATATTTTACAAACTTACAATACCGCTTATTTTACATAAAGCATGAAATATAGCACACAATAACTTTGATACAAGATAGTTGTGAAGACAATTCTAGCTAGTACACAAGTCGTTCAGCAAAGGCAATAAAGACACGTAATTCATACGTCCAGAAACAAGTCATGCATTCTGGTTTTACTAGGACTACTTCCCATCCTTGGTCTTGTGCAACATAACCGTTATGGCCGTTGATAAGACAGCGTGTTGTAACGTCATCAAAGGGACGAGGGTTACGTAATGTCCAACAGTCCCGTAATAATCTAAAAACCTCATTTCTTACCCCAATTACCGACTCCGTCACTTGTGGAAACGTTTTGTTTAATAGTTGTAGCCCGATGTTCTTGTTCTCACTTTGGTGAGAAGCGAACATTACTAATCCGTAAGCATAACATGCTTCTTTATGTTGCATGTTAGCCGCTTTTTCTAAATCACGAAGTCCAATATTCGAATATATTGAGTCAAAATAATTTCTTAACCCGTTGCGTAAAATAGCATTTGGGTTCCCCGCAATATATGCGTCAAAGTAAACACATCGTAACTTATGGGTTTCCCAATGTGATATCCCCCATCTTTCAAACGAAAGTCTCTTATAAACCAAGACATTCTTGGAACGTTCTTCGAATGTCTTACAAACTGATCTCGCCTTAAATAGTTGTGCCGAGGAATTCTGGCCGACTCTAGACAAGATTTCATCAATCATGTCTCTGGGTAGGTCTCTTAAAATATTGGGTTGTCTATCCATTTTGTGTTTTTAAACTGTAAAATAGACAAGAGTTAGATTCATAAAAAAATACTTATTAATACAAGCAATTTTTACATATATCATAAAGCATAAGAACACTATATTACATATATTACACCACACGAATACAACTATCTTATTCCGAAAATGATTTTTATTATGAACATGAAACTATATCCAAAAATTATGATTAAACTCAAAGTGGAAGTATGTTTTCTAAAATGGCCATCTAGACGTCGTTCTTTCGACTGAAATGACTACCTTTACAAAAACGACTTGTAACTTATTTTTCCGACTATAAACCTATACTTTTCTGTTTAGATTCATAAAATAGAGTTCAATATGAAACCATAGCAATTTGATTCACTCAAAACGGATTTAAAATGAAGAAGTTATGGGTAAAACAAGATTGGATAATTTTTCTCATTTTAGCTACGTGAAAATTGGTAACAAATCTATTCCAACCATAACTTAATCAACTTGTATTGTATATTATGTAATCTTGAGATACCATAGACACGTATACAATGTTTCGACCTATCATGTCGACACATCTATATATATTTCAGAACAACCATAGACACTCTATATGTGAATGTTGGAGTTAGCTATACAGGGTTGAGGTTGATTCCAAAATATATATAGTTTGAGTTGTGATCAATACTGAGATACGTATACACTGGGTCGTGGATTGATTCAAGATAATATTTATCGATTTATTTCTGTACATCTAACTGTGGACAACTAGTTGTAGGTTACTAACGAGGACAGCTGACTTAATAAACTTAAAACATCAAAATATATTAAAAGTGTTGTAAATATATTTTGAACATACTTTGATATATATGTATATATTGTTATAGGTTCGTGAATCAACCAGTGGCCAAGTCTTACTTCCCGACGAAGTAAAAATCTGTGAAAGTGAGTTATAGTCCCACTTTTAAAATCTAATATTTTTGGGATGAGAATACATGCAGGTTTATAAATGATTTACAAAATAGACACAAGTACGTGAAACTACATTCTATGGTTGAATTATCGAAATCGAATATTGAAATGTCCCGTTCTTATTGATTAAAAACGTTCCATATTAATTGATTTCGTTGCGAGGTTTTGACCTCTATATGAGACGTTTTTCAAAGACTGCATTCATTTTTAAAACAAACCATAACCTTTATTTCCTAAATAAAGGTTTAAAAAGCTTTACGTAGATTATCAAATAATGATAATCTAAAATATCCTGTTTACACACGACCATTACATAATGGTTTACAATACAAATATGTTACATCGAAATCAGTTTCTTGAATGCAGTTTTTACACAATATCATACAAACATTGACTCCAAATCTTGTCCTTATTTTAGTATGCAACAGCGGAAGCTCTTAATATTCACCTGAGAATAAACATGCTTTAAACGTCAACAAAAATGTTGGTGAGTTATAGGTTTAACCTATATATATCAAATCGTAACAATAGACCACAAGATTTCATATTTCAATACACATCCCATAGATAGAGATAAAAATCATTCATATGGTGAACACCTGGTAACCGACAATAACAAGATGCATATATAAGAATATCCCCATCATTCCGGGACACCGTTCGGATATGATATAAATTTCGAAGTACTAAAGCATCCGGTACTTTGGATGGGGTTTGTTAGGCCCAATAGATCTATCTTTAGGATTCGCGTCAATTAGGGTGTCTGTTCCCTAATTCTTAGATTACCAGACTTAATAAAAAGGGGCATATTCGATTTCGATAATTCAACCATAGAATGTAGTTTCACGTACTTGTGTCTATTTTGTAAATCATTTATAAAACCTGCATGTATTCTCATCCCAAAAATATTAGATTTTAAAAGTGGGACTATAACTCACTTTCACAGATTTTTACTTCGTCGGGAAGTAAGACTTGGCCACTGGTTGATTCACGAACCTATAACAATATATACATATATATCAAAGTATGTTCAAAATATATTTACAACACTTTTAATATATTTTGATGTTTTAAGTTTATTAAGTCAGCTGTCCTCGTTAGTAACTTACAACTAGTTGTCCACAGTTAGATGTACAGAAATAAATCGATAAATATTATCTTGAATCAATCCACGACCCAGTGTATACGTATCTCAGTATTGATCACAACTCAAACTATATATATTTTGGAATCAACCTCAACCCTGTATAGCTAACTCCAACATTCACATATAGAGTGTCTATGGTTGTTCCGAAATATATATAGATGTGTCGACATGATAGGTCGAAACATTGTATACGTGTCTATGGTATCTCAAGATTACATAATATACAATACAAGTTGATTAAGTTATGGTTGGAATAGATTTGTTACCAATTTTCACGTAGCTAAAATGAGAAAAATTATCCAATCTTGTTTTACCCATAACTTCTTCATTTTAAATCCGTTTTGAGTGAATCAAATTGCTATGGTTTCATATTGAACCCTATTTTATGAATCTAAACAGAAAAAGTATAGGTTTATAGTCGGAAAAATAAGTTACAAGTTGTTTTTGTAAAGGTAGTCATTTCAGTCGAAAGAACGACGTCTAGATGACCATTTTAGAAAACATACTTCCACTTTGAGTTTAACCATAATTTTTGGATATAGTTTCATGTTCATAATAACAATCATTTTCTCAGAATAACAACTTTTAAATCAAAGTTTATCATAGTTTTTAATTAACTAACCCAAAACAGCCCGCGGTGTTACTACGACGGCGTAAATCCGGTTTTACGGTGTTTTTCGTGTTTCCAGGTTTTAAATCATTAAGTTAGAATATAATATAGATATAGAACATGTGTTTAGTTGATTTTAAAAGTCAAGTTAGAAGGATTAACTTTTGTTTGCGAACAAGTTTAGAATTAACTAAACTATGTTCTAGTGATTACAAGTTTAAACCTTCGAATAAGATAGCTTTATATGTATGAATCGAATGATGTTATGAACATCATTACTACCTTAAGTTCCTTGGATAAACCTACTGGAAAAGAGAAAAATGGATCTAGCTTCAATGGATCCTTGGATGGCTCGAAGTTCTTGAAGCAGAATCATGACACGAAAACAAGTTCAAGTAAGATCATCACTTGAAATAAGATTGTTATAGTTATAGAAATTGAACCAAAGTTTGAATATGATTATTACATTGTATTAGAATGATAACCTACTGTAAGAAACAAAGATTTCTTGAGGTTGGATGATCACCTTACAAGATTGGAAGTGAGCTAGCAAACTTGAAAGTATTCTTGATTTTATGAAACTAGAACTTTTGGAATTTATGAAGAACACTTAGAACTTGAAGATAGAACTTGAGAGAGATCAATTAGATGAAGAAAATTGAAGAATGAAAGTGTTTGTAGGTGTTTTTGGTCGTTGGTGTATGGATTAGATATAAAGGATATGTAATTTTGTTTTCATGTAAATAAGTCATGAATGATTACTCATATTTTTGTAATTTTATGAGATATTTCATGCTAGTTGCCAAATGATGGTTCCCACATGTGTTAGGTGACTCACATGGGCTGCTAATAGCTGATCATTGGAGTGTATATACCAATAGTACATACATCTAAAAGCTGTGTATTGTACGAGTACGAATACGGGTGCATACGAGTAGAATTGTTGATGAAACTGAACGAGGATGTAATTGTAAGCATTTTTATTAAGTAGAAGTATTTTGATAAGTGTATTGAAGTCTTCCAAAAGTGTATAAATACATATTAAAACACTACATGTATATACATTTTAACTGAGTCGTTAAGTCATCGTTAGTCGTTACATGTAAGTGTTGTTTTGAAACCTTTAGGTTAACGATCTTGTTAAATGTTGTTAACCCAATGTTTATAATATCAAATGAGATTTTAAATTATTATATTATCATGATATTATCATGTATGAATATCTCTTAATATGATATATATACATTAAATGTCTTTACAACGATAATCGTTACATATATGTCTCGTTTAAAAATCATTAAGTTAGTAGTCTTGTTTTTACATATGTAGTTCATTGTTAATATACTTTATGATATGTTTTCTTATCATAGTATCATGTTAACTATATATATATATCCATATATATGTCATCATATAGTTTTTACAAGTTTTAACGTTCGTGAATCACCGATCAACTTGGGTGGTCAATTGTCTATATGAAACATATTTCAATTAATCAAGTCTTAACAAGTTTGATTGCTTAACATGTTGGAAACATTTAATCATGTAAATATCAATCTCAATTAATATATATAAACATGGAAAAGTTCGGGTCACTACAAATATGCCCCTTTTTATTAAGTCTGGTAATCTAAGAATTAGGGAACAGACACCCTAATTGACGCGAATCTTAAAGATAGATCTATTGGGCCCAACAAGCCCCATCCAAAGTACCGGATGCTTTAGTACTTCGAAATTTATATCATATCCGAAGGGTGTCCCGGAATGATGGGGATATTCTTATATATGCATCTTGTTAATGTCGGTTACCAGGTGTTCACCATATGAATGATTTTTATCTCTATGTATGGGATGTGTATTGAAATATGAAATCTTGTGGTCTATTATTATGATTTGATATATATAGGTTAAACCTATAACTCACCAACATTTTTGTTGACGTTTTAAGCATGTTTATTCTCAGGTGATTATTAAGAGCTTCCGCTGTCGCATACTTAAATAAGGACGAGATTTGGAGTCCATGCTTGTATGATATTGTGTAAAAACTGCATTCAAGAAACTTATTTTGTTGTAACATATTTGTATTGTAAACCATTATGTAATGGTCGTGTGTAAACAGGATATTTTAGATTATCATTATTTGATAATCTACGTAAAGCTTTTTAAACCTTTATTGATGAAATAAAGGTTATGGTTTGTTTTAAAATGAATGCAGTCTTTGAAAAACGTCTCATATAGAGGTCAAAACCTCTCAACGAAATCAATTAATATGGAACGTTTTTAATCAATAAGAACGGGACATTTCAGTTGGTATCCGAGCGTTGGTCTTAGAGAACTAGAAAATTTGCATTAGTGTGTCTTATCGAGTCTGTTAGGATGCATTAGTGATTCTGGACTTCGACCGTGTTTTCTTTAAAAATGATTGCTTAACATTTTTGTTGGAAACTATATATTTTTAACATATGAATATTATGTGATATATTAATCTCTTAACGTGTTTGATATTATGTGATAGATGTCTACCTCTAGAACAAGTCCCATTGACTCACCTAATAATAATGAAGAGTCAAATGAAAATTGGAATGATTCGTGGACTGATTCACAAGTTCCCGAAGAGGAACCGGAAGAAGAGTCGGAACCGGAAGAAGAATCGGAACCGGACGAAGAATCGGAACCGGAAGAAGAATCGGAACCGGTGGGGGAAATAATAAAACGGTTAAGTAAAAGAGAATCCTCAACCAACCGACCAAGGTTAATTATGGTCAATGGTGTTTCCGCCAAGGAAGCAAAATATTGGGAGGATTACCAATTCTTCGATGAATCGGATTCCGACGAGAATTCCAATGATGTTATAGAAATTACCCCAACTGAATTTAAAAAGGCAAAAGAAAATAATAAGGGAAATGGCATAAAAATAGAGAAATCTAATTCCAACCCCGATGAACTTTATATGTATCGTCAACCCCCGAAGTTCTTAAGATGTAACAATGACCCGGGAACCTCTAAACCACCAGGTTTTTCTAAACCAATGTGGACAACGACGGCTCGTATTAGGGGAACATCATATATCCCTAGAAACTTGGCAAAACGAACCAAAACCGAAGAAGAAGAAACGAGCAAGTCAGAATAAGATAGTTGTATTCGTGTGGTGTAATATATGTAATATAGTGTTCTTATGCTTTATGATATATGTAAAAATTGCTTGTATTAATAAGTATTTTTTTATGAATCTAACTCTTGTCTATTTTACAGTTTAAAAACACAAAATGGATAGACAACCCAATATTTTAAGAGACCTACCCGGAGACATGATTGATGAAATCTTGTCTAGAGTCGGCCAGAATTCCTCGGCACAACTATTTAAGGCGAGATCAGTTTGTAAGACATTCGAAGAACGTTCCAAGAATGTCTTGGTTTATAAGAGACTTTCGTTTGAAAGATGGGGGATATCACATTGGGAAACCCATAAGTTACGATGTGTTTACTTTGACGCATATATTGCGGGGAACCCAAATGCTATTTTACGCAACGGGTTAACAAATTATTTTGACTCAATATATCCGAATATTGGACTTCGTGATTTAGAAAAAGCGGCTAACATGCAACATAAAGAAGCATGTTATGCTTACGGATTAGTAATGTTCGCTTCTCACCAAAGTGAGAACAAGAACATCGGGCTACAACTATTAAACAAAACGTTTCCACAAGTGACGGAGTCGGTAATTGGGGTAAGAAATGAGGTTTTTAGATTATTACGGGACTGTTGGACATTACGTAACCCTCGTCCCTTTGACGACGTTACAACACGCTGTCTTATCAACGGCCATAATGTAGTGACCCGAACTTTTCCATGTTTATATATATTAATTGAGATTGATATTTACATGATTAAATGTTTCCAACATGTTAAGCAATCAAACTTGTTAAGACTTGATTAATTGAAATAGGTTTCATATAGACAATTGACCACCCAAGTTGACCGGTGATTCACGAACGTTAAAACTTGTAAAAACTATATGATGACATATATATGGTTATATATATAGTTAACATGATATTATGATAAGTAAACATATCATTAAGTATATTAACAATGAACTACATATGTAAAAACAAGACTACTAACTTAATGATTTTGAAACGAGACATATATGTAACGATTATCGTTGTAACTACATTTAATGTATACATATCATATTAAGAGATATTCGTACATCATAATATCATGATAATATAATAATTTAAAATCTCTTTTGATATTATAAACATTGGGTTAACAACATTTAACAAGATCGTTAACCTAAAGGTTTCAAAACAACATTTACATGTAACGACTAACGATGACTTAACGACTCAGTTAAAATGTATATACATGTAGTGTTTTAATATGTATTCATACACTTTTGAAAGACTTCAAGACACTTATCAAAATACTTCTACTTAACAAAAATGCTTACAATTACATCCTCGTTCAGTTTCATCAACAATTCTACTCGTATGCACCCGTATTCGTACTCGTACAATACACAGCTTTTAGATGTATGTACTATTGGTATATACACTCCAATGATTAGCTCTTAGCAGCCCATGTGAGTCACCTAACACATGTGGGAACCATCATTTGGCAACTAGCATTAAATATCTCATAAAATTACAAAAATATGAGTAATCATTCATGACTTATTTACATGAAAACAAAATTACATATCCTTTATATCTAATCCATACACCAACGACCAAAAACACCTACAAACACTTTCATTCTTCAATTTTCTTCATCTAATTGATCTCTCTCAAGTTCTATCTTCAAGTTCTAAGTGTTCTTCATAAATTCCAAAAGTTCTAGTTTCATAAAATCAAGAATACTTTCAAGTTTGCTAGCTCACTTCCAATCTTGTAAGGTGATCATCCAACCTCAAGAAATCTTTGTTTCTTACAGTAGGTTATCATTCTAATACAAGGTAATAATCATATTCAAACTTTGGTTCAATTTCTATAACTATAACAATCTTATTTCAAGTGATGATCTTACTTGAACTTGTTTTCATGTCATGATTCTGATTCAAGAACTTCGAGCCATCCAAGGATCCATTGAAGCTAGATCCATTTTTATCTTTTCCAGTAGGTTTATCCAAGGAACTTAAGGTAGTAATGATGTTCATAACATCATTCGATTCATACATATAAAGCTATCTTATTCGAAGGTTTAAACTTGTAATCACTAGAACATAGTTTAGTTAATTCTAAACTTGTTCGCAAACAAAAGTTAATCCTTCTAACTTGACTTTTAAAATCAACTAAACACATGTTCTATATCTATATGATATGCTAACTTAATGATTTAAAACCTGGAAACACGAAAAATACCGTAAAACCGGATTTACGCCGTCGTAGTAACACCGCGGGCTGTTTTGGGTTAGTTAATTAAAAACTATGATAAACTTTGATTTAAAAGTTGTTATTCTGAGAAAATGATTTTTATTATGAACACGAAACTATATCCAAAAATTATGGTTAAACTCAAAGTGGAAGTATGTTTTCTAAAATGGTCATCTAGACGTCGTTCTTTCGACTGAAATGACTACCTTTACAAAAACGACTTGTAACTTATTTTTCGGACTATAAACCTATACTTTTTCTGTTTAGATTCATAAAATAGAGTTCAATATGAAACCATAGCAATTTGATTCACTCAAAACGGATTTAAAATGAAGAAGTTATGGGTAAAACAAGATTGGATAATTTTTCTCATTTTAGCTACGTGAAAATTGGTAATAAATCTATTCCAACCATAACTTAATCAACTTGTATTGTATATTATGTAATCTTGAGATACCATAGACACGTATACAATGTTTCGACCTATCATGTCGACACATCTATATATATTTCGGAACAACCATAGACACTCTATATGTGAATGTTGGAGTTAGCTATACAGGGTTGAGGTTGATTCCAAAATATATATAGTTTGAGTTGTGATCAATACTGAGATACGTATACACTGGGTCGTGGATTGATTCAAGATAATATTTATCGATTTATTTCTGTACATCTAACTGTGGACAACTAGTTGTAGGTTACTAACGAGGACAGCTGACTTAATAAACTTAAAACATCAAAATATATTAAAAGTGTTGTAAATATATTTTGAACATACTTTGATATACATGTATATATTGTTATAGGTTCGTGAATCAACCAGTGGCCAAGTCTTACTTCTCGACGAAGTAAAAATCTGTGAAAGTGAGTTATAGTCCCACTTTTAAAATCTAATATTTTTGGGATGAGAATACATGCAGGTTTTATAAATGATTTACAAAATAGACACAAGTACGTGAAACTACATTCTATGGTTGAATTATCGAAATCGAATATGCTCCTTTTTATTAAGTCTGGTAATCTATGAATTTGGGAACAGACACCCTAATTGACGCGAATCCTAAAGATAGATCTATTGGGCCTAACAAACCCCATCCAAAGTACCGGATGCTTTAGTACTTCGAAATTTATATCATATCCGAAGGGTGTCCCGGAATGATGGGGATATTCTTATATATGCATCTTGTTAATGTCGGTTACCAGGTGTTCACCATATGAATGATTTTTATCTCTATGTATGGGATGTGTATTGAAATATGAAATCTTGTGGTCTATTATTATGATTTGATATATATAGGTTAAACCTATAACTCACCAACATTTTTGTTGACGTTTTAAGCATGTTTATTCTCAGGTGATTATTAAGAGCTTCCGCTGTCGCATACTTAAATAAGGACGAGATTTGGAGTCCATGCTTGTATGATATTGTGTAAAAACTGCATTCAAGAAACTTATTTTGTTGTAACATATTTGTATTGTAAACCATTATGTAATGGTCGTGTGTAAACAGGATATTTTAGATTATCATTATTTGATAATCTACGTAAAGCTTTTTAAACCTTTATTGATGAAATAAAGGTTATGGTTTGTTTTAAAATGAATGCAGTCTTTGAAAAACGTCTCATATAGAGGTCAAAACCTCGCAACGAAATCAATTAATATGGAACGTTTTTAATCAATAAGAACGGGACATTTCAGTTGGTATCAGAGCTGGTATAACGCCGTCCATGTGTGGCGGGTTAGTCGTAAAGGAGGTTCTCACAGTGTTACCTGTGACGAAGCATTGGCTCTTACTCCTTGCGATCCCTTACGAGGGTTGGCAGTAGCCGAGAGGCAGGCCCTAAAATCAGTGTCTGAGGTACACTCAGTGGTCACCAGGCGGTTAGCTGGGAAGGCACTTGGTGGGACGGTGGTTGTCCCCAACTGTATTTCAGTTGGTATCCGAGCGTTGGTCTTAGAGAACCAGAAAATTTGCATTAGTGTGTCTTATCGAGTTTGTTAGGATGCATTAGTGAGTTTGGACTTCGACCGTGTTTACTTGAAAAATGATTGCTTAACAAATTTTGTTGGAAACTATATATTTTTAACATGTGAATATTATGTGATATATTAATCTCTTAACGCGTTTGATATTATGTGATAGATGTCTACCTCTAGAACAAGTCCCATTGACTCACCTAATAATAATGAAGAGTCGAATGTAAATTGGAATGATTCGTGGACTGATTCACAAGTTCCCGAAGAGGAACCGGAAGAAGAGTCGGAACCGGAAGAAGAATCGGAACCGGAAGAAGAATCGGAAACGGATGAAGAAATAGAACCGGTGGGGGAAATAATAAAACGGTTAAGTAAAAGAAAATCCTCAACCAACCGACCAAGGTTAATTATGGTCAATGGTGTTTCCGCCAAGGAAGCAAAATATTGGGAGGATTACCAATTCTCCGATGAATCGGATTCCGATGAGAATTCCGATGATGTTATAGAAATTACCCCAACTGAATTTAAAAAGGCAAAAGAAAATAATAAGGGAAAGGGCATAAAAATAGAGAAATCTAATTCCAACCCCGATGAACTTTATATGTATCGTCAACCCCCGAAGTCCTTAAGTTGTAACAATGACCTGGGAACCTCTAAACCACCAGGTTTTTCTAAACCAATGTGGATCACGACGGCTCGTATTAGGGGAACATCATATATCCCTAGAAACTTGGCAAAACGAACCAAAACCGAAGAAGAAGAAGAAACAAGCGAGTCGGAATAAGATAGTTGTATTCGTGTGGTGTAATATATGTAATATAGTGTGCTTATGCTTTATGATATATGTAAAAATTGCTTGTATTAATAAGTATTTTTTTTATGAATCTAACTCTTGTCTATTTTACAGTATAAAAACACAAAATGGATAGACAACCCAATATTTTAAGAGACCTACCCGGAGACATGATTGATGAAATCTTGTCTAGAGTCGGTCAGAACTCTTCGGCACAACTATTTAAGGCGAGATCAGTTTGTAAGACATTCGCAGAACGTTCCAAGAATGCCTTGGTTTATAAAAGGCTTTCGTTCGAAAGATGGGGGATATCACATTGGGAAATCCATAAGTTACGATGTGTTTACTTTGACGCATATATTGCGGGGAACCCAAATGCTATTTTACGCAATGGGTTAAGAAATTATTTTGACTCAATATATCCGAATATTGGACTTCGTGATTTAGAAAAAGCGGCTAACATGCAACATAAAGAAGCATGTTATGCTTACGGATTAGTAATGTTCGCTTCTCACCAAAGTGAGAACAAGAACATCGGGCTACAACTATTAAACAAAACGTTCCCACAAGTGACGGAGTCGGTAATTGGGGTAAGAAATGAGGTTTTTAGATTGTTACGGGACTGTTGGACATTACGTAACCCTCGTCCCTTTGACGACGTTACAACACGCTGTCTTATCAACGGCCATAACGGTTATGTTCCACAAGACCAAGGATGGGAAGTAATCCTAGTAAAACCAGAATGCATGACTTGTTTCTGGACGTATGAATTACGTGTCTTTATTGCCTTTGCTGAACGACTTGTGTACGAGCTAGAATTATCTTCACAACCATCTTGTATCAAATTTATTGTGTGCTATATTTCATGCTATATGTAAAATAAGCGGTATTGTAAGTTTGTAAAATATTGTGTAAAAGTTTGAACGCGAAATATTATTATAATCAGTTTTTCATATAGAATTGTAGTAGTTGAATTGTATATTAGCTACTAAGTATGAACTTAACAGGTAGGTACTACCCGAATTCAAACTTATAAAACGCTAATATGAAGAAAAAGCTTTTATAAATGAGTTCATATTATGCTACGAAATACTATTAACTACTCTTAATATTCTGTATGATTAACTTGTTCCATTTAACTATTTTGAAGGAAATGGCACCGACTACTCGACACACCGTGAATATGAATGAAGAGGAATTCCGTACTTTTCTAGCTTCAAACATAGCCGCAGTACAGGCTGCGCTACATACCAACAATAACCTTGGATCTAGCAGTACAGGAAATCGTGTAGGATGCACCTACAAAGAATTCACTGCCTGCAAACCTTTGGAATTTGATGGAACCGAAGGACCGATCTGATTGAAACGGTGGACCGAGAAGGTCGAATCGGTGTTTGCCATAAGTAAGTGTACTGAAGAGGACAAAGTGAAGTACGCTACGCATACCTTCACAGGTTCTGCGTTAACATGGTAGAATACCTATCTAGAGCAAGTGGGACAAGATGATGCGTACGTACTACTGTGGTCAGCATTCAAGCACTTGATGAACGAGAAGTACCGTCCCAGAACCGAGGTCAATAAGCTCAAGACAGAACTTAGAGGGTTACGAACCCAAGGATTTGATATTACCACGTACGAAAGACGATTCACAAAATTGTGCCTATTGTGTCCGGGAGCATTCGAAGATGAGGAAGAGAAGATCGACGCGTTTGTGAAAGGATTACCAGAAAGAATCCAAGAAGATATAAGTTCACACGAGCCCGCCTCCATACAACAGGCATGTAGAATGGCTCACAAACTAGTGAACCAGATTGAAGAAAGAATTAAAGAACAGACTGCTGAAGAGGCCAATGTGAAGCACGTCAAAAGAAAGTGGGAGGAAAACGGTGATAAGAATCACCAATACAACAACAACAACAACAACAATTACAACAATAATCGCAACAATTATCCCAACAATCGCAACATCAATCGCAACTACAACAAACGGCCCAACAACAACAACAACAACAACAACAACAACAACAACTACAACAATCATCCCAACAACAATAATAACCGCAACAACAAAAACAATCAGAAGCAGCTATGCCAAAGGTGTGAAAAGAATCACTCGGGGTTCTGCACCAAATTTTGCAACAAGTGTAAAAGAAATGGTCATAGCGCGGCGAAGTGTGAGGTCTACGGACCAGGGGTTAATAGAACGAAAGGAACAAATGGTGTCGGAACGAGTAATGGCGGAGCAAGTAGTGTCGGAGCAAGTTATGCCAATGTAGTTTGTTATAAATGTGGAAAACCGGGCCACATTATTAGAAATTGCCCGAACCAGGAGAACACGAATGGACAAGGCCGCGGAAGAGTTTTCAATATTAATGCGGCAGAGGCACAGGAAGACCCGGAGCTTGTTACGGGTACGTTTCTTATTGACAATAAATCTGCTTACGTTTTATTTGATTCGGGTGCGGATAGAAGCTATATGAGTAGAGATTTTTGTGCTAAATTAAGTTGTCCATTGACGCCTTTGGATAGTAAATTTTTACTCGAATTAGCAAATGGTAAATTAATTTCAGCAGATAATATATGTCGGAATCGAGAAATTAAACTGGTTAGCGACATATTTAAGATTGATTTGATACCAGTAGAGTTAGGGAGTTTTGATGTGATAATTGGTATGGACTGGTTGAAAGAAGTGAAAGCAGAGATCGTTTGTTACAAAAATGCAATTCGCATTATACGAGAAAAAGGAAAACCCTTAATGGTGTACGGAGAAAAGGGCAACACGAAGCTACATCTTATTAGTAATTTGAAGGCACAAAAACTAATAAGAAAAGGTTGCTATGCTGTTCTAGCACACGTCGAGAAAGTACAAACTAAAGAAAAGAGCATCAATGATGTTCCCGTTGCAAAAGAATTTCCTGATGTATTTCCGAAAGAATTACCGGGATTACCCCCACATCGATCCGTTGAATTTCAAATAGATCTTGTACCAGGAGCTGCACTAATAGCTCGTGCTCCTTACAGACTCGCACCCAGCGAGATGAAAGAACTTCAAAGCCAATTACAAGAACTTTTAGAGCGTGGTTTCATTCGACCAAGCACATCACCGTGGGGAGCTCCTGTTTTGTTTGTCAAGAAGAAAGATGGTACATTCAGGTTGTGTATCGACTACCGAGAGTTGAACAAACTTACCATCAAGAACCGCTACCCACTACCGAGAATCGACGACTTATTTGATCAACTACAAGGCTCGTCTGTTTATTCAAAGATTGACTTACGTTCCGGGTATCATCAAATGCGGGTGAAAGAAGACGATATTCCAAAGACTACTTTCAGAACACGTTACGGTCATTACGAGTTTATGGTCATGCCGTTTGGTTTAACTAATGCACCAGCTGTGTTCATGGACCTTATGAACCGAGTGTGTGGACCATACCTTGACAAGTTTGTCATTGTTTTCATTGATGACATACTTATTTACTCAAAGAATGACCAAGAACACGGTGAACATTTGAGAAAGGTGTTAGAAGTATTGAGGAAGGAAGAATTGTACGCTAAGTTTTCAAAGTGTGCATTTTGGTTGGAAGAAGTTCAATTCCTCGGTCACATAGTGAACAAAGAAGGTATTAAGGTGGATCCGGCAAAGATAGAAACTGTTGAAAAGTGGGAAACCCCGAAAACTCCGAAACACATACGCCAGTTTTTAGGACTAGCTGGTTACTACAGAAGGTTCATCCAAGACTTTTCCAGAATAGCAAAACCCTTGACTGCATTAACGCATAAAGGGAAGAAATTTGAATGGAATGATGAACAAGAGAAAGCGTTTCAGTTATTGAAGAAAAAGCTAACTACGGCACCTATATTGTCATTGCCTGAAGGGAATGATGATTTTGTGATTTATTGTGATGCATCAAAGCAAGGTCTCGGTTGTGTATTAATGCAACGAACGAAAGTGATTGCTTATGCGTCTAGACAATTGAAGATTCACGAACAAAATTATACGACGCATGATTTGGAATTAGGCGCGGTTGTTTTTGCATTAAAGACTTGGAGGCACTACTTATATGGGGTCAAAAGTATTATATATACCGACCACAAAAGTCTTCAACACATATTTAATCAGAAACAACTAAATATGAGGCAGCGTAGGTGGATTGAATTATTGAATGATTACGACTTTGAGATTCGTTACCACCCGGGGAAGGCAAATGTGGTAGCCGATGCCTTGAGCAGGAAGGACAGAGAACCCATTAGAGTAAAATCTATGAATATAATGATTCATAATAACATTACTACTCAAATAAAGGAGGCGCAACAAGGAGTTTTAAAAGAGGGAAATTTAAAGGATGAAATACCCAAAGGATCGGAGAAGCATCTTAATATTCGGGAAGACGGAACCCGGTATAGGGCTGAAAGGATTTGGGTACCAAAATTTGAAGATATGAGAGAAATGGTACTTAGAGAAGCTCATAAAACCAGATACTCAATACATCCTGAAACGGGGAAGATGTACAAGGATCTCAAGAAACATTTTTGGTGGCCGGGTATGAAAGCCGATATTGCTAAATACGTAGGAGAATGTTTGACGTGTTCTAAGGTCAAAGCTGAGCATCAGAAACCATCAGGTCTACTTCAACAACCCGAAATCCCGGAATGGAAATGGGAAAACATTACTATGGATTTCATCACTAAATTGCCAAGGACTGCAAGTGGTTTTGATACTATTTGGGTAATAGTTGATCGTCTCACCAAATCAGCACACTTCCTGCCAATAAGAGAAGATGACAAGATGGAGAAGTTAGCACGACTGTATTTGAAGGAAGTCGTATCCAG
Source organism: Rutidosis leptorrhynchoides (assembly GCF_046630445.1). NCBI lineage: Eukaryota > Viridiplantae > Streptophyta > Magnoliopsida > Asterales > Asteraceae > Rutidosis > Rutidosis leptorrhynchoides. The sequence continues at coordinate 212,451,972 of NC_092340.1, forward strand.
ACATGGAATACCAATCTCTATTATCTCTGATAGGGATGGCAGATTTATTTCAAGATTCTGGCAGACATTACAGCAAGCATTAGGAACTCGTCTAGACATAAGTACTGCCTATCATCCACAAACTGATGGGCAGAGCAAAAGGACGATACAAACGCTTGAAGACATGCTACGAGCATGTGTTATTGATTTCGGAAACAGTTGGGATCGACATCTACCGTTAGCAGAATTTTCCTACAACAACAGCTACCATTCAAGTATTGAGATGGCGCCGTTTGAAGTACTTTATGGTAGAAAGTGCAGGTCTCTGATTTGTTGGAGTGAAGTGGGGGATAGACAGATTACGGGTCCGGAGATTATACAAGAAACTACCGAGAAGATCATCCAAATTCAACAACGGTTGAAAATCGCCCAAAGTCGACAAAAGAGCTACGCTGACATTAAAAGAAAAGATATAGAATTTGAAATTGGAGAGATGGTCATGCTTAAAGTTTCACCTTGGAAAGGCGTTGTTCGATTTGGTAAACGAGGGAAATTAAATCCAAGGTATATTGGACCATTCAAGATTATTGATCGTGTCGGACCAGTAGCTTACCGACTTGAGTTACCTCAACAACTCGCGGCTGTACATAACACTTTCCACGTCTCGAATTTGAAGAAATGTTTTGCTAAAGAAGATCTCACTATTCCGTTAGATGAAATCCAAATCAATGAAAAACTTCAATTCATCGAAGAACCCGTCGAAATAATGGATCGTGAGGTTAAAAGACTTAAGCAAAACAAGATACCAATTGTTAAGGTTCGATGGAATGCTCGTAGAGGACCCGAGTTCACCTGGGAGCGTGAAGATCAGATGAAGAAGAAATACCCGCATCTATTTCAAGAAGATTCGTCAACACCTTCAACAGCTTAAAATTTCGGGACGAAATTTATTTAACGGGTAGGTACTGTAGTGACCCGAAATTTTCCATGTTTATATATATTAATTGAGATTGATATTTACATGATTAAATGTTTCCAACATGTTAAGCAATCAAACTTGTTAAGACTTGATTAATTGAAATAGGTTTCATATAGACAATTGACCACCCAAGTTGACCGGTGATTCACGAACGTTAAAACTTGTAAAAACTATATGATGACATATATATGGTTATATATATAGTTAACATGATATTATGATAAGTAAACATATCATTAAGTATATTAACAATGAACTACATATGTAAAAACAAGACTACTAACTTAATGATTTTGAAACGAGACATATATGTAACGATTATCGTTGTAACTACATTTAATGTATATATATCATATTAAGAGATATTCGTACATCATAATATCATGATAATATAATAATTTAAAATCTCTTTTGATATTATAAACATTGGGTTAACAACATTTAACAAGATCGTTAACCTAAAGGTTTCAAAACAACATTTACATGTAACGACTAACGATGACTTAACGACTCAGTTAAAATGTATATACATGTAGTGTTTTAATATGTATTCATACACTTTTGAAAGACTTCAAGACACTTATCAAAATACTTCTACTTAACAAAAATGCTTACAATTACATCCTCGTTCAGTTTCATCAACAATTCTACTCGTATGCACCCGTATTCGTACTCGTACAATACACAGCTTTTAGATGTATGTACTATTGGTATATACACTCCAATGATCAGCTCTTAGCAGCCCATGTGAGTCACCTAACACATATTGGAACCATCATTTGGCAACTAGCATGAAATATCTCATAAAATTACAAAAATATGAGTAATCATTCATGACTTATTTACATGAAAACAAAATTACATATCCTTTATATCTAATCCATACACCAACGACCAAAAACACCTACAAACACTTTCATTCTTCAATTTTCTTCATCTAATTGATCTCTCTCAAGTTCTATCTTCAAGTTCTAAGTGTTCTTCATAAATTCCAAAAGTTCTAGTTTCATAAAATCAAGAATACTTTCAAGTTTGCTAGCTCACTTCCAATCTTGTAAGGTGATCATCCAACCTCAAGAAATCTTTATTTCTTACAGTAGGTTATCATTCTAATACAAGGTAATAATCATATTCAAACTTTGGTTCAATTTCTATAACTATAACAATCTTATTTCAAGTGATGATCTTACTTGAACTTGTTTTCATGTCATGATTCTGATTCAAGAACTTCGAGCCATCCAAGGATCCATTGAAGCTAGATCCATTTTTCTCTTTTCCAGTAGGTTTATCCAAGGAACTTAAGGTAGTAATGATGTTCATAACATCATTCGATTCATACATATAAAGCTATCTTATTCGAAGGTTTAAACTTGTAATCACTAGAACATAGTTTAGTTAATTCTAAACTTGTTCGCAAACAAAAGTTAATCCTTCTAACTTGACTTTTAAAATCAACTAAACACATGTTCTATATCTATATGATATGCTAACTTAATGATTTAAAACCTGGAAACACGAAAAACACCGTAAAACCGGATTTACGCCGTCGTAGTAACACCGCGGGCTGTTTTGGGTTAGTTAATTAAAAACTATGATAAACTTTGATTTAAAAGTTGTTATTCTGAGAAAATGATTTTTATTATGAACACGAAACTATATCCAAAAATTATGGTTAAACTCAAAGTGGAAGTATGTTTTCTAAAATGGTCATCTAGACGTCGTTCTTTCGACTGAAATGAATACCTTTACAAAAACGACTTGTAACTTATTTTTCCGACTATAAACCTATAATTTTTCTGTTTAGATTCATAAAATAGAGTTCAATATGAAACCATAGCAATTTGATTCACTCAAAACGGATTTAAAATGAAGAAGTTATGGGTAAAACAAGATTGGATAATTTTTCTCATTTTAGCTACGTGAAAATTGGTAACAAATATATTCCAACCATAACTTAATCAACTTGTATTGTATATTATGTAATCTTGAGATACCATAGACACGTATACAATGTTTCGACCTATCATGTCGACACATCTATATATATTTCGGAACAACCATAGACACTCTATATGTGAATGTTGGAGTTAGCTATACAGGGTTGAGGTTGATTCCAAAATATATATAGTTTGAGTTGTGATCAATACTGAGATACGTATACACTGGGTTGTGGATTGATTCAAGATAATATTTATCGATTTATTTCTGTACATCTAACTGTGGACAACTAGTTGTAGGTTACTAACGAGGACAGCTGACTTAATAAACTTAAAACATCAAAATATATTAAAAGTGTTGTAAATATATTTTGAACATACTTTGAAATACATGTATATATTGTTATAGGTTCGTGAATCAACCAGTGGCCAAGTCTTACTTCTCGACGAAGTAAAAATCTGTGAAAGTGAGTTATAGTCCCACTTTTAAAATCTAATATTTTTGGGATGAGAATACATGCAGGTTTTATAAATGATTTAAAAAATAGACACAAGTACGTGAAACTACATTCTATGGTTGAATTATCGAAATCGAATATGCCCCTTTTTATTAAGTCTGGTAATCTATGAATTAGGGAACAGACACCCTAATTGACGCGAATCCTAAAGATAGATCTATTGGGCCTAACAAACCCCATCCAAAGTACCGGATGCTTTAGTACTTCGAAATTTATATGATATCCGAAGGGTGTCCCGGAATGATGGGGATATTCTTATATATGCATCTTGTTAATGTCGGTTACCAGGTGTTCACCATATGAATGATTTTTATCTCTATGTATGGGATGTGTATTGAAATATGAAATCTTGTGGTCTATTATTATGATTTGATATATATAGGTTAAACCTATAACTCACCAACATTTTTGTTGACGTTTTAAGCATGTTTATTCTCAGGTGATTATTAAGAGCTTCCGCTGTCGCATACTTAAATAAGGACGAGATTTGGAGTCCATGCTTGTATGATATTGTGTAAAAACTGCATTCAAGAAACTTATTTTGTTGTAACATATTTGTATTGTAAACCATTATGTAATGGTCGTGTGTAAACAGGATATTTTAGATTATCATTATTTGATAATCTACGTAAAGCTTTTTAAACCTTTATTGATGAAATAAAGGTTATGGTTTGTTTTAAAATGAATGCAGTCTTTGAAAAACGTCTCATATAGAGGTCAAAACCTCGCAACGAAATCAATTAATATGGAACGTTTTTAATCAATAAGAACGGGACATTTCACATAACGGTTATGTTGCACAAGACCAAGGATGGGAAGTAGTCCTAGTAAAACCAGAATGCATGACTTGTTTCTGGACGTATGAATTACGTGTCTTTATTGCCTTTGCTGAACGACTTGTGTACTAGCTAGAATTATCTTCACAACTATCTTGTATCAAAGTTATTGTGTGCTATATTTCATGCTTTATGTAAAATAAGCGGTATTGTAAGTTTGTAAAATATTGTATAAAAGTTTGAACGCGAAATATTATTATAATCAGTTTTTCATATAGAATTGTAGTAGTTGAATTGTATATTAGCTACTAAGTATGAACTTAACGGGTAGGTACTACCCGAATTTAAACTTATAAAACGCTAATATGAAGAAAAAGCTTTTATAAATGAGTTCATATTATGCTACGAAATACTATTAACTACTCTTAATATTCTGTATGATTAACTTGTTCCATTTGACTATTTTGAAGGAAATGGCACCGACTACTCGACACACCGTGAATATGAATGAAGAGGAATTCCGTACTTTTCTAGCTTCAAACATAGCCGCAGTACAGGCTGCGCTACATACCAACAATAACCTTGGATCTAGCAGTACAGGAAATCGTGTAGGATGCACCTACAAAGAATTCACTGCCTGCAAACCTTTGGAATTTGATGGAACCGAAGGACCGATCAGATTGAAACGGTGGACCGAGAAGGTCGAATCGGTGTTTGCCATAAGTAAGTGTACTGAAGAGGACAAAGTGAAGTACGCTACGCATACCTTCACAGGTTCTGCATTAACATGGTGGAATACCTATCTAGAGCAAGTGGGACAAGACGATGCGTACGCACTACAGTGGTCAGCATTCAAGCACTTGATGAACGAGAAGTACCGTCCCAGAACCGAGGTCAATAAGCTCAAGACAGAACTTAGAGGGTTACGAACCCAAGGATTTGATATTACCACTTACGAAAGACGATTCATAGAATTGTGCCTATTGTGTCCGGAAGCATTCGAAGATGAGGAAGAGAAGATCGACGCATTTGTGAAAGGATTACCGGAAAGAATCCAAGAAGATATAAGTTCACACGAGCCCGCCTCTATACAACAGGCATGTAGAATGGCTCACAAACTAGTAAACCAGATTGAAGAAAGAATTAAAGAACAGACTGCTGAAGAGGCCAATGTGAAGCAAGTCAAAAGAAAGTGGGAGGAAAACGGTGATAAGAATCACCAATACAACAACAGCAGCAATTACAACAATAATCGCAACAATTATCCCAACAATCGCAACATCAATCGCAACTACAACAAACGGCCCAACAATAACAACAACAACAACAGCAACAGCAACTACAACAATCATCCCAACAACAATAATAACCGCAACAACAACAACAATCAGAAGCAGCTATGCCAAAGGTGTGAAAAGTATCACTCGGGGTTCTGCACCAAATTTTGCAACAAGTGTAAAAGAAATGGTCATAGCGCGGCGAAGTGTGAGGTCTACGGACCAGGGGTTAATAGAACGAAAGGAACAAATGGTGTCGGAACGAGTAATGGCGGAGCAAGTAGTGTCGGAGCAAGCTATGCCAATGTAGTTTGTTATAAATGTGGAAAACCGGGCCACATTATTAGAAATTGCCCGAACCAGGAGAACACGAATGGACAAGGCCGCGGAAGAGTTTTCAATATTAATGCGGCAGAGGCACAGGAAGACCCGGAGCTTGTTACGGGTACGTTTCTTATTGACAATAAATCTGCTTACGTTTTATTTGATTCGGGTGCGGATAGAAGCTATATGAGTAGAGATTTTTGTGCTAAATTAAGTTGCCCATTGACGCCTTTGGATAGTAAATTTTTACTCGAATTAGCAAATGGTAAATTAATTTCAGCAGATAATATATGTCGGAATCGAGAAATTAAACTGGTTAGCGAAACATTTAAGATTGATTTAATACCAGAAGAGTTAGGGAGTTTTGATATGATAATCGGTATGGACTGGTTGAAAGAAGTGAAAGCAGAGATCGTTTGTTACAAAAATGCAATTCGCATTATACGAGAAAATGGAAAACCCTTAATGGTGTACGGAGAAAAGGGCAACACAAAGCTACATCTTATTAGTAATTTGAAGGCATAAAAACTAATAAGAAAAGGTTGCTATGCTGTTCTAGCTCACGTCGAGAAAGTACAAACTGAAGAAAAGAGCATCAATGATGTTCCCATTGCAAAAGAATTTCCCGATGTATTTCCGAAAGAATTACCGGGATTACCCCCACATCGATCCGTTGAATTTCAAATAGATCTTGTACCAGGAGCTGCACCAATAGCTCGTGCTCCTTACAGACTCGCACCCAGCGAGATGAAAGAACTGCAAAGCCAATTACAAGAACTTTTAGAGCGTGGTTTCATTCGACCAAGCACATCACCGTGGGGAGCACCTGTTTTGTTTGTCAAGAAGAAAGATGGAACATTCAGGTTGTGTATCGACTACCGAGAGTTGAACAAACTTACCATCAAGAACCGCTACCCACTACCGAGAATCGACGACTTATTTGATCAACTACAAGGCTCGTCTGTTTATTCAAAGATTGACTTACGTTCTGGGTATCATCAAATGCGGGTGAAAGAAGATGATATTCCAAAGACTGCTTTCAGAACACGTTACGGTCATTACGAGTTTATGGTCATGCCGTTTGGTTTAACTAATGCACCAGCTGTGTTTATGGACCTTATGAACCGAGTGTGTGGACCATACCTTGACAAGTTTGTCATTGTTTTCATTGATGACATACTTATTTACTCAAAGAATGACCAAGAACATGGTGAACATTTGAGAAAGGTGTTAGAAGTATTGAGGAAAGAAGAATTGTACGCTAAGTTTTCAAAGTGTGCATTTTGGTTGGAAGAAGTTCAATTCCTCGGTCACATAGTGAACAAAGAAGGTATTAAGGTGGATCCGGCAAAGATAGAAACTGTTGAAAAGTGGGAAACCCAGAAAACTCCGAAACACATACGCCAGTTTTTAGGACTAGCTGGTTACTACAGAAGGTTCATCCAAGACTTTTCCAGAATAGCAAAACCCTTGACTGCATTAACGCATAAAGGGAAGAAATTTGAATGGAATGATGAACAAGAGAAAGCGTTTCAGTTATTGAAGAAAAAGCTAACTACGGCACCTATATTGTCATTGCCTGAAGGGAATGATGATTTTGTGATTTATTGTGACGCATCAAAGCAAGGTCTCGGTTGTGTATTAATGCAACGAACGAAGGTGATTGCTTATGCGTCTAGACAATTGAAGATTCACGAACAAAATTATACGACGCATGATTTGGAATTAGGCGCGGTTGTTTTTGCATTAAAGACTTGGAGGCACTACTTATATGGGGTCAAAAGTATTATATATACCGACCACAAAAGTCTTCAACACATATTTAATCAGAAACAACTGAATATGAGGCAGCGTAGGTGGATTGAATTGTTGAATGATTACGACTTTGAGATTCGTTACCACCCGGGGAAGGCAAATGTGGTAGCCGATGCCTTGAGCAGGAAGGACAGAGAACCCATTCGAGTAAAATCTATGAATATAATGATTCATAATAACCTTACTACTCAAATAAAGGAGGCGCAACAAGGAGTTTTAAAAGAGGGAAATTTAAAGGATGAAATACCCAAAGGATTGGAGAAGCATCTTAATATTCGGGAAGACGGAACCCGGTATAGGGCTGAAAGGATTTGGGTACCAAAATTTGGAGATATGAGAGAAATGGTACTTAGAGAAGCTCATAAAACCAGATACTCAATACATCCTGGAACGGGGAAGATGTACAAGGATCTCAGGAAATATTTTTGGTGGCCGGGTATGAAAGCCGATGTTGCTAAATACGTAGGAGAATGTTTGACGTGTTCTAAGGTCAAAGCTGAGCATCAGAAACCATCAGGTCTACTTCAACAACCCGAAATCCCAGAATGGAAATGGGAAAACATTACCATGGATTTCATCACTAAATTGCCAAGGACTGCAAGTGGTTTTGATACTATTTGGGTAATAGTTGATCGTCTCACCAAATCAGCACACTTCCTGCCAATAAGAGAAGATGACAAGATGGAGAAGTTAGCACGACTGTATTTGAAGGAAGTCGTCTCCAGACATGGAATACCAATCTCTATTATCTCTGATAGGGATGGCAGATTTATTTCAAGATTCTGGCAGACATTACAGCAAGCATTAGGAACTCGTCTAGACATGAGTACTGCCTATCATCCACAAACTGATGGGCAGAGCGAAAGGACGATACAAACGCTTGAAGACATGCTACGAGCATGTGTTATTGATTTCGGAAACAGTTGGGATCGACATCTACCGTTAGCAGAATTTTCCTACAACAACAGCTACCATTCAAGCATTGAGATGGCGCCGTTTGAAGCACTTTATGGTAGAAAGTGCAGGTCTCCGATTTGTTGGAGTGAAGTGGGGGATAGACAGATTACGGGTCCGGAGATTATACAAGAAACTACCGAGAAGATCATCCAAATTCAACAACGATTGAAAACCGCCCAAAGTCGACAAAAGAGCTACGCTGACATTAAAAGAAAAGATATAGAATTTGAAATTGGAGAGATGGTCATGCTTAAAGTTGCACCTTGGAAAGGCGTTGTTCGATTTGGTAAACGAGGGAAATTAAATCCAAGGTATATTGGACCATTCAAGATTATTGATCGTGTCGGACCAGTAGCTTACCGACTTGAGTTACCTCAACAACTCTCGGCTGTACATAACACTTTCCACGTCTCGAATTTGAAGAAATGTTTTGCTAAAGAAGATCTCACTATTCCGTTAGATGAAATCCAAATCAACGAAAAACTTCAATTCATCGAAGAACCCGTCGAAATAATGGATCGTGAGGTTAAAAGACTTAAGCAAAACAAGATACCAATTGTTATGGTTCGATGGAATGCTCGTAGAGGACCCGAGTTCACCTGGGAGCGTGAAGATTAGATGAAGAAGAAATACCCGCATCTATTTCCAGAAGATTCGTCAACACCTTCAACAACTTAAAATTTCGGGACGAAATTTATTTAATGGGTAGGTACTGTAGTGACCCGAACTTTTCCATGTTTTTATATATTAATTGAGATTGATATTTACATGATTAAATGTTTCCAACATGTTAAGCAATCAAACTTGTTAAGACTTGATTAATTGAAATAGGTTTCATATAGACAATTGACCACCCAAGTTGACCGGTGATTCACGAACGTTAAAACTTGTAAAAACTATATGATGACATATATATGGTTATATATATAGTTAACATGATATTATGATAAGTAAACATATTATTAATTATATTAACAATGAACTACATATGTAAAAACAAGACTACTAACTTAATGATTTTGAAACGAGACATATATGTAACGATTATCGTTGTAACGACATTTAATGTATATATATCATATTAAGAGATATTCATACATGATAATATCATGATAATATAATAATTTAAAATATCATTTGATATTATAAACATTGGGTTAACAACATTTAACAAGATCGTTAACCTAAAGGTTTCAAAACAACACTTACATGTAACGACTAACGATGACTTAACGACTCAGTTAAAATGTATATACATGTAGTGTTTTAATATGTATTTATACACTTTTGAAAGACTTCAATACAATTATCAAAATACTTCTACTTAACAAAAATGCTTACAATTACATCCTCGTTCAGTTTCATCAACAATTCTACTCGTATGCACCCGTATTCGTACTCGTACAATACACAGCTTTTAGATGTATGTACTATTGGTATATACACTCCAATGATCAGCTCTTAGCAGCCCATGTGAGTCACCTAACACATGTGGGAACCATCATTTGGCAACTAGCATGAAATATCTCATAAAATTACAAAAATATGAGTAATCATTCATGACTTATTTACATGAAAACAAAATTACATATCCTTTATATCTAATCCATACACCAACGACCAAAAACACCTACAAACACTTTCATTCTTCAATTTTCTTCATCTAATTGATCTCTCTCAAGTTCTATCTTCAAGTTCTAAGTGTTCTTCATATATTTTACAAGTTCTAGTTACATAAAATCAAGAATACTTTCAAGTTTGCTAGCTCACTTCCAATCTTGTAAGGTGATCATCCAACCTCAAGAAATCTTTGTTTCTTACAGTAGGTTATCATTCTAATACAAGGTAATAATCATATTCAAACTTTGGTTCAATTTCTATAACTATAACAATCTTATTTCAAGTGATGATCTTACTTGAACTTGTTTTCGTGTCATGATTCTGCTTCAAGAACTTCGAGCCATCCAAGGATCCGTTGAAGCTAGATCCATTTTTCTCTTTTCCAGTAGGTTTATCCAAGGAACTTAAGGTAGTAATGATGTTCATAACATCATTCGATTCATACATATAAAGCTATCTTATTCGAAGGTTTAAACTCGTAATCACTAGAACATAGTTTAGTTAATTCTAAACTTGTTCGCAAACAAAAGTTAATCCTTCTAACTTGACTTTTAAAATTAACTACACACATGTTCTATATCTATATGATATGCTAACTTAATGATTTAAAACCTGGAAACACGAAAAACACCGTAAAACCGGATTTACGCCGTCGTAGTAACACCGCGGGCTGTTTTGGGTTAGTTAATTAAAAACTATGATAAACTTTGATTTTAAAGTTGTTATTCTGAGAAAATGATTTTTATTATGAACATGAAACTATATCCAAAAATTATGATTAAACTCAAAGTGGAAGTATGTTTTCTAAAATGGCCATCTAGACGTCGTTCTTTCGACTGAAATGACTACCTTTACAAAAACGACTTGTAACTTATTTTTCCGACTATAAACCTATACTTTTCTGTTTAGATTCATAAAATATAGTTCAATATGAAACCATAGCAATTTGATTCACTCAAAACGGATTTAAAATGAAGAAGTTATGGGTAAAACAAGATTGGATAATTTTTTCTCATTTTAGCTACGTGAAAATTGGTAACAAATCTATTCCAACCATAACTTAATCAACTTGTATTGTATATTATGTAATCTTGAGATACCATAGACACGTATACAATGTTTCGACCTATCATGTCGACACATCTATATATATTTCGGAACAACCATAGACACTCTATATGTGAATGTTGGAGTTAGCTATACAGGGTTGAGGTTGATTCTAAAATATATATAGTTTGAGTTGTGATCAATACTGAGATACGTATACACTGGGTCGTGGATTGATTCAAGATAATATTTATCGATTTATTTCTGTACATCTAACTGTGGATAACTAGTTGTAGGTTACTAACGACGACAACTGACTTAATAAACTTAAAACATCAAAATATATTAAAAGTGTTGTAAATATATTTTGAACATACTTTGATATATATGTATATATTGTTATAGGTTCGTGAATCAACCAGTGGCCAAGTCTTACTTCCCGACGAAGTAAAAATCTGTGAAAGTGAGTTATAGTCCCACTTTTAAAATCTAATATTTTTGGGATGAGAATACATGCAGGTTTATAAATGATTTACAAAATAGACACAAGTACGTGAAACTACATTCTATGGTTGAATTATCGAAATCGAATATGCCCCTTTTTATTAAGTCTGGTAATCTAAGAATTAGGGAACATACACCCTAATTGACGCGAATCCTAAAGATAGATCTATTGGGCCCAACAAGCCCCATCCAAAGTACCGGATGCTTTAGTACTTCAAAATTTATATCATATCCGAAGGGTGTCCCGGAATGATGGGGATATTCTTATATATGCATCTTGTTAATGTCGGTTACCAGGTGTTCACCATATGAATGATTTTTATCTCTATGTATGGGATGTGTATTGAAATATGAAATCTTGTGGTCTATTATTATGATTTGATATATATAGGTTAAACCTATAACTCACCAACATTTTTGTTGACGTTTTAAGCATGTTTATTCTCAGGTGATTATTAAGAGCTTCCGCTGTCGCATACTTAAATAAGGACGAGATTTGGAGTCCATGCTTGTATGATATTGTGTAAAAACTGCATTCAAGAAACTTATTTTGTTGTAACATATTTGTATTGTAAACCATTATGTAATGGTCGTGTGTAAACAGGATATTTTAGATTATCATTATTTGATAATCTACGTAAAGCTTTTTAAACCTTTATTGATGAAATAAAGGTTATGGTTTGTTTTAAAATGAATGCAGTCTTTGAAAAACGTCTCATATAGAGGTCAAAACCTCGCAACGAAATCAATTAATATGGAACGTTTTTAATCAATAAGAACGGGACATTTCACTATTGGTATATACACTCCAATGATCAGCTCTTAGCAGCCCATGTGAGTCACCTAACATATGTGGGAACCATCATTTGGCAACTAGCATGAAATATCTCATAAAATTACAAAAATATGAGTAATCATTCATGACTTATTTACATGAAAACAAAATTACATATCCTTTATATCTAATCCATACACCAACGACCAAAAACACCTACAAACACTTTCATTCTTCAATTTTCTTCATCTAATTGATCTCTCTCAAGTTCTATCTTCAAGTTCTAAGTGTTCTTCATAAATTCTACAAGTTCTAGTTACATAAAATCAAGAATACTTTCAAGTTTGCTAGCTCACTTCCAATCTTGTAAGGTGATCATCCAACCTCAAGAAATCTTTGTTTCTTACAGTAGGTTATTATTCTAATACAAGGTAATAATCATATTCAAACTTTGGTTCAATTTCTATAACTATAACAATCTTATTTCAAGTGATGATCTTACTTGAACTTGTTTTCGTGTCATGATTCTGCTTCAAGAACTTCGAGCCATCCAAGGATCCGTTGAAGCTAGATCCATTTTTCTCTTTTTCAGTAGGTTTATCCAAGGAACTTAAGGTAGTAATGATGTTCATAACATCATTCGATTCATACATATAAAGCTATCTTATTCGAAGGTTTAAACTTGTAATCACTAGAACATAGTTTAGTTAATTCTAAACTTGTTCGCAAACAAAAGTTAATCCTTCTAACTTGACTTTTAAAATCAACTAAACACATGTTCTATATCTATATGATATGCTAACTTAATGATTTGAAACCTGGAAACACGAAAAACACTGTAAAACCGAATTTACGCCGTCGTAGTAACACCGCGGACTGTTTTGGGTTAGTTAATTAAAAACTATGATAAACTTTGATTTAAAAGTTATTATTCTGGAAAAATGATTTTTATTATGAACATGAAACTATATCCAAAAATTATGGTTAAACTCAAAGTGGAAGTATGTTTTCTAAAATGGTCATCTAGACGTCGTTCTTTCGACTGAAATGACTACCTTTACAAAAACGACTTGTAACTTATTTTTCCAACTATAAACCTATACTTTTTCTGTTTAGATTCATAAAATAGAGTTCAATATGAAACCATAGAAATTTGATTCACTCAAAACGGATTTAAAATGAAGAAGTTATGGGTAAAACAAGATTGGATAATTTTTCTCATTTTAGCTACGTGAAAATTAGTAACAAATCTATTCCAACCATAACTTAATCAACTTGTATTGTATATTATGTAATCTTGATATACCATAGACACGTATACAATGTTTCGACCTATCATGTCGACACATCTATATATATTTCGGAACAACCATAGACACTCTATATGTGAATGTTGGAGTTAGCTATACAGGGTTGAGGGTGATTCCAAAATATATATAGTTTGAGTTGTGATCAATACTGAGATACGTATACACTGTGTCGTGGATTGATTCAAGATAATATTTATCGATTTATTTCTGTACATCTAACTGTGGACAACTAGTTGTAGGTTACTAACGAGGACAGCTGACTTAATAAACTTAAAACATCAAAATATATTAAAAGTGTTGTAAATATATTTTGAACATACTTTGATATATATGTATATATTGTTATAGGTTCGTGAATCAACCAGTGGCCAAGTCTTACTTCCCGACGAAGTAAAAATCTGTGAAAGTGAGTTATAGTCCCACTTTTAAAATCTAATATTTTTGGGATGAGAATACATGCAGGTTTTATAAATGATTTACAAAATAGACACAAGTACGTGAAACTACATTCTATGGTTGAATTATCGAAATCGAATATGCCCCTTTTTATTAAGTCTGGTAATCTAAGAATTAGGGAACAGACACCCTAATTGACGCGAATCCTAAAGATAGATCTATTGGGCCTAACAAACCCCATCCAAAGTACCGGATGCTTTAGTACTTCGAAATTTATATCATATCCGAAGGGTGTCCCGGAATGATGGGGATATTCTTATATATGCATCTTGTTAATGTCGGTTACCAGGTGTTCACCATATGAATAATTTTTATCTCTATGTATGGGATGTGTATTGAAATATGAAATCTTGTGGTCTATTGTTACGATTTGATATATATAGGTTAAACCTATAACTCACCAACATTTTTGTTGACGTTTTAAGCATGTTTATTCTCAGGTGATTATTAAGAGCTTCCGCTGTCGCATACTTAAATAAGGACGAGATTTGGAGTCCATTCTTGTATGATATTGTAGTGACCCGAACTTTTCCATGTTTATATATATTAATTGAGATTGATATTTACATGATTAAATGTTTCCAACATGTTAAGCAATCAAACTTGTTAAGACTTGATTAATTGAAATATGTTTCATATAGACAATTGACCAACCAAGTTGACCGGTGATTCACGAACGTTAAAACTTGTAAAAACTATATGATGACATATATATGGATATATATATAGTTAACATGATACTATGATAAGTAAACATATCATTAAGTATATTAACAATGAACTACATATGTAAAAACAAGACTACTAACTTAATGATTTTTAAACGAGACATATATGTAACGATTATCGTTGTAAAGACATTTAATGTATATATATCATATTAAGAGATATTCATACATGATAATATCATGATAATATAATAATTTAAAATCTCATTTGATATTATAAACATTGGGTTAACAACATTTAACAAGATCGTTAACCTAAAGGTTTCAAAACAACACTTACATGTAACGATTAACGATGACTTAACGACTCAGTTAAAATTTATATACATGTATTGTTTTAATATGTATTTATACACTTTTGAAAGACTTCAATACACTTACCAAAATACTTCTACTTAACAAAAATGCTTACAATTACATCCTCGTTCAGTTTCATCAACAATTCTACTCGTATGCACCCGTATTCGTACTCGTACAATACACAGCTTTTAGATGTATGTACTATTGGTATATACACTACAATGATCAGCTCTTAGCAGCCCATGTGAGTCACCTAACACATGTGGGAACCATCATTTGGCAACTAGCATGAAATATCTCATAAAATTACAAAAATATGAGTAATCATTCATGACTTATTTACATGAAAACAAAATTACATATCCTTTATATCTAATCCATACACCAACGACCAAAAACACCTACAAACACTTTCATTCTTCAATTTTCTTCATCTAATTTATCTCTCTCAAGTTCTATCTTCAAGTTCTAAGTGTTCTTCATATATTCTACAAGTTCTAGTTACATAAAATCAAGAATACTTTCAAGTTTGCTAGCTCACTTCCAATCTTGTAAGGTGATCATCCAACCTCAAGAAATCTTTGTTTCTTACAGTAGGTTATCATTCTAATACAAGGTAATAATCATATTCAAACTTTGGTTCAATTTCTATAACTATAACAATCTTATTTCAAGTGATGATCTTACTTGAACTTGTTTTCGTGTCATGATTCTGCTTCAAGAACTTCGAGCCATCCAAGGATCCGTTGAAGCTAGATCCATTTTTCTCTTTTCCAGTAGGTTTATCCAAGGAACTTAAGGTAGTAATGATGTTCATAACATCATTCGATTCATATATATAAAACTATCTTATTCGAAGGTTTAAACTCGTAATCACTAGAACATAGTTTAGTTAATTCTAAACTTGTTCGCAAACAAAAGTTAATCCTTCTAACTTGACTTTTAAAATTAACTAAACACATGTTCTATATCTATATGATATGCTAACTTAATGATTTAAAACCTGGAAACACGAAAAACACCGTAAAACCGGATTTACGCCGTCGTAGTAACACCGCGGGTTGTTTTGGGTTAGTTAATTAAAAACTATGATAAACTTTGATTTAAAAGTTGTAATTCTGAGAAAATGATTTTTATTATGAACATGAAACTATATCCAAAAATTATGGTTAAACTCAAAGTGGAAGTATGTTTTCTAAAATGGTCATCTAGACGTCGTTCTTTCGACTGAAATGACTACCTTTACAAAAACGACTTGTAACTTATTTTTCAGACTATAAACCTATACTTTTCTGTTTAGATTCATAAAATAGAGTTCAATATGAAACCATAGCAATTTGATTAACTCAAAACGGATTTAAAATGAAGAAGTTATGGGTAAAACAAGATTGGATAATTTTTCTCATTTTAGCTACGTGAAAATTGGTAACAAATCTATTCCAACCATAACTTATTCAACTTGTATTGTATATTATGTAATCTTGAGATACCATAGACACGTATACAATGTTTCGACCTATCATGTCGACACATCTATATATATTTCGGAACAACCATAGACACTCTATATGTGAATGTTGGAGTTAGCTATACAGGGTTGAGGTTGATTCCAAAATATATATAGTTTGAGTTGTGATCAATACTGAGATACGTATATACTGGGTCGTGGATTGATTCAAGATAATATTTATCAATTTATTTCTGTACATCTAACTGTGGACAACTAGTTGTAGGTTACTAACGAGGACAGCTGACTTAATAAACTTAAAACATCAAAATATATTAAAAGTGTTGTAAATATATTTTGAACATACTTTGATATATATGTATATATTGTTATAGGTTCGTGAATCAACCAGTGGCCAAGTCTTACTTCCCGACGAAGTAAAAATCTGTGAAAGTGAGTTATAGTCCCACTTTTAAAATCTAATATTTTTGGGATGAGAATACATGCAGGTTTTATAAATGATTTACAAAATAGATACAAGTACGTGAAACTACATTCTATGGTTGAATTATCGAAATCGAATATGCCCCTTTTTATTAAGTCTGGTAATCTAAGAATTAGGGAACAGACACCCTAATTGACGCGAATCCTAAAGATAGATCTATCGGGCCCAACAAGCCCCATCCAAAGTACCGGATGCCTTAGTACTTCGAAATTTATATCATATCCGAAGGGTGTCCCGGAATGATGGGGATATTCTTATATATGCATCTTGTTAATGTCGGTTACCAGGTGTTCACCATATGAATGATTTTTATCTCTATGTATGGGATGTGTATTGAAATATGAAATCTTGTGGTCTATTATTATGATTTGATATATATAGGTTAAACCTATAACTCACCAACATTTTTGTTGACGTTTTAAGCATGTTTATTCTCAGGTGATTATTAAGAGCTTCCGCTGTCGCATACTTATATAAGGACGAGATTTGGAGTCCATGCTTGTATGATATTGTGTAAAACTGCATTCAAGAAACTTATTTTGTTGTAACATATTTGTATTGTAAACCATTATGTAATGGTCGTGTGTAAACAGGATATTTTAGATTATCATTATTTGATAATCTACGTAAAGCTTTTTAAACCTTTATTGATGAAATAAAGGTTATGGTTTGTTTTAAAATGAATGCAGTCTTTGAAAAATGTCTCATATAGAGGTCAAAACCTCGCAACGAAATCAATTAATATGGAACGTTTTTAATCAATAAGAACGGGACATTTCAGTTGGTATCCGAGCGTTGGTCTTAGAGAACCAGAATTTTGCATTAGTGTGTCTTATCGAGTTTGTTAGGATGCATTAGTGAGTCTGGACTTCGACCGTGTTTACTTGAAAAATGATTGCTTAACAAATTTTGTTGGAAACTATATATTTTTAACATGTGAATATTATGTGATATATTAATCTCTTAATGCGGTTGATATTATGTGATAGATGTCTACCTCTAGAACAAGTCCCATTGACTCACCTAATAATAATGAAGAGTCAAATGTAAATTGGAATGATTCGTGGACTGATTCACAAGTTCCCGAAGATGAACCAGAAGAAGAGTCGGAACCGGAAGAAGAATCGGAACCGGAAAAAAGAATCGGAACCAGATGAAGAAATAGAACCGGTAGGGGAAATAATAAAACGGTTAAGTAAAAGAAAATCCTCAACCAACCGACCAAGGTTAATTATGGTCAATGGTGTTTCCGCCAAGGAAGCAAAATGTAACGACCCGGAAATTTCCGACCAAATTTAAACCCTAATCTCTATATGTTTTCGACACGATAAGCAAAAACCCTAATGTTGAGTCTGGAAAGTCTGAAATCTATATTCGGATAATCAGATACCCAATGACTGTGCCTGACGATTCACGAACCTTTACTGCATATTTAAATGAAAAAAAAAAAATTAAATAAACTTTTATAAGATAACTTGAAATAACCAAAAGTTGGTATTTGAATATGTAGGGTAATTGTTATTTGTATTAGTATCAAAATTTGTAATATTATTATTATTATTATTATTATTATTATTATTATTATTATTATTATTATTATTATTATTATTATTATTATTATTACAATTATATTAATTTTAAATTGTGATTATTAAAATAAAGATTTTAAATATAATTAAGAATAAAAGAATAATAAAAATTATAATTGTAATTCAAATATTATTAATTATCACTTTTATTAATTAAAAAGTGTTATTGTTATTATTAATTTCTTTTTATCACTAAAACAATGATATCATAAATTAATATTACAAAATTTAATAAAATATATATGTATATATAAGTGGATATACATATAAATATAATTATGTAGGTATATAACCATATAATTGGGTATGTTGGCAGATATATAAATGAATGTAGATATTGATATACATACAAACGTATATGTTTAAAATGCAGATAAATTGCCAGTTTGCATATTCTGTTCCTAGTCGTTTTCTTCTGTAGAATCTGTCTCCTTAATTGATTAACAAATCAATATCAGCAAGACATAGATACCAATCTGGTACAGTAGCCATTTTGTTATTTTTCTTTCTTCATATTTTTTTTATAAATGGCAGAACTCTTTTACACATAAATATCCGAATGCAATACAACAGATTAGGATATATTGCAAGCCATACAATTACTCAAACCATTCCAAATATCTCTATATTTCGATTTTAGACAGAAAATAGCTGGGGAAGAATTTCGGCTCCCTCTGTTCTTGGACTCGAATTGCAAAAACTAAATTTAGTATTGTTTTTCAAAATCTATTAATGCAGTTAGGATAGGATTCTATTAGTCGATTTTCCTTTAAGATATCATCTTCCAAATCTACAAATCAAAAACGAATTTCAAGGATTAAAGTTTTAAAGAAAATAAGTTGATTTTGTTCATCCATCAAATTCGAATTTCTTATGAAGAATTAGGATAAATTAATGAGTCTAATAGTTTCAGAGGGAGAATTGAAACCTTTTTCGTTTTATAAATTTTGTCTAAAACACTCTTAAATTCAAAATCACTTTGTGAGTTGTTCTTCGAGGATGCGAACCTGCTGCTACTGATTTCTTTTATTTTTTTCGTTTTGTTAACTTAAACAACTATTAGATATTGTGTCTGTTTCAAACACTTTTATTACATCTATCAAAGAATTTATCTGTTATGATTATGAGTTACTTTTGGTCGACTAAATTATTGAAGAAGATGAAGTACAGAATAAACGGGTTAAAAACAATAGGGTTATAAAACCAACAGATAAACTGATCAGCTCAGATGGTTAAGGGATATGTTGAGTTAGCAAGGGGTCTCGGGTTCAAACCCGGTTCATGGCATTTATTTCTTTTTAAGACATTTAAAGGTATAAACTTTTATTTTCTTACTTCAACTACTAATATTATTATTACTAATATTATTAATATTATTATTATTATTAGTATTAGTATTATTATTATTAATTACATTACTAGTAATGGTTATTATTGTTATAAATGTTATTAATACAAATATAATTATCATTACTTAAAATTTTGTTATTATTATCTTTATTAGGAACATAATACAAATTATTATTATAGATATTATTATTTGTATTCTTTTACAAGTTGTTAGTATTGTTATTGTTATTATCAATAAAAGTATTAGTAGTACTATTATTATCATTGTTAATAAAAAAAAAAAAAATAATAACATTTTTTTTTATCAAAGTTACTATTATCAGAATTATTATTTTTTTTTTTTTAACTAATATTACTACTATTGTTAATCTTACAAAACAATATATATATATAAATATATTTATTATATAAAGTATACTAATACTACATAAAATTTCATATTAACCAATAACCTTAACTAATTATCGAATTAGATATCATAATGTAATGTAAGTATTAATAAAGTTATATATATATAATAATATTAATCTTAAAACATAGAACAATATGCTTACACTTGTTTGTTTACAATTATTCGTTTTAATATAAATATACAAATGATATAGGTTCGTGAATCCAAGGCCAACCCTACATCTGATCAATGATGTTATATGTATTTTTACTACAAAATACTGTATGGTGAGTATATAGTTCCCTTTTTAAACTTTAAATATTTTTGGGCTGAGAATACATGCGCTGTTTTTATAAATGTTTTACGTTATGGACACAAGTAACTGAAAATTTATTCTACGTTGAGTTGTACCACTGGCATACTTCCCTGTAGCTTGGTAACTAATATTTACAGCGGTATTGTAAACGCGAATCCTGTTGATAGATCTATCGGGCCTGACAACCCCAACCGGACTGGACGACCAGTATTCAACGGTTGCACAGTACTTCATTTCGTGACTACACTTGGTACAGTGTAGTAAGATTTCATAATAAAGGGGATATGCGACGTGATTAAGTGTTAAGTATGGTTACCAAGTGCTCAACCACTTAGAATATTTTTATTAAAATGTTTACATGAAATCTTGTGGTCTATAGTTATAACGCTGCTAGCATTAAACCTATATATCTCACCAACTTTATGTTGACATTTTAAAGCATGTTTATTCTCAGGTACGAATTAAGTCTTCCGCTGTGCATTAACTCATACTAAAGACATTATTTGGAGTCGATCATCGCAATGGAACCGGATGTTTGTTGATTTCGTCCAGGGGGATATGGACGGGTCACTACAGGTGGTATCAGAGCGGTGGTCTTAGTGAACCAGGTCTTGCATTAGTATGTCTAACTAGTAGCTGTTAGGATACATTAATGAGTCTGGACTTCGACCGTGCCTGCATGTCAAAAGTTTTGCTTATCGTTTCTAGTCGTAAATTATTTGCTTATCATCCTTAGGGAATTGCCTGCTTATCATTCATAAGTCTAGACACGTCTTACTGCATTTAGTGCATCGATAGTGTATAGACAAAATTCATATCTTAGCATATCTGTTACTTTGGACTTTAGTTGACATCTTTTCAAAGATTCTCCGTAATTTACGGGATTTTGGTATTATATATACATATGTAAAGTATGTATTGAAGAGTACCAAATCTAACTTCTATAATCTATTTCATACCAAAAATTCATTTTTTCGATTATACAAGATGGATTCCGCATCTAGTTCGAATTCCTCAGATTATGACAGCTATGCCGATATGGATTTTCATTCAAGCTCCGAAGGCAGCGTCACCGGAATGGATCAACCAATCTCCCATCATCTATTCTGGATGAATTGGGGGTGGATTCGTAATATACTAAGTCACTGGAGACATGAAGAGGGTGATCCCTTCCATCCACCAAATTGCCCTCTTGGCGATGAATCTGAAGCACTTACCGGTGAACCTGTTCGAGAAACCATTTTCTCTCTCATTTCTAGAGTATCTCGTCACGATTATATACTATCCCATATTTCAGATCTTGTTCATTCGCTCACTCCAACCACCAATCATCCCGGTGTACTAGCAGAAGTTAACGAACTTCGCGCTCGCGTGACGGCTTTGGAGAATATGGTGCGAAGGTTACAAACACCAGCAGCAGCACCAGCAGCATAATCCGTACCACCATCATCAACACCGACAGTACCCATATCACCCTTAACCACAACCGCGTCGTAAACCTCAATATCACAATTTGTACCTCGGATATCAACATCACACACCTCAATATCACTATCTGTACTTCGAGTATGATCTTCGATTATCTTCGCTTTACTTATCATTCTATCTCATTTATCTTCGTTCGACATAGTAATTATGTAATCTTTAATGTTTTAGAGATCATGTAATCAAATATTAACGATAAATCAAAAAAAAAAAAATTTAATATCTTATTGACTCATTAGATCCATGATTACATCTGAAGAAAATATATATACAAGTATATTTTCATAAAGATTGTAATTAAAAATTCTTTCGTACAAACTGTTAATGATGAAAATATTTTAACGGGTAGGTAGTACCCGAGGAATATTTAGATCTCACATTAATAAGTTACAGTGTATATTCTTCGAATCTGATTCAACGGTCATTTGCTATTCTACTTACAACCACCGATATTCGTATCTGTTCACCACCGAATAACCATTTTTATTCAAATTTCATATTTGGATTTTTATCTATCAGAATCCAACAAGTGGCATAATGAAGAAAACATTGGACAAAATAAAAAGTGTTAGAAACAAACAAATTAATTATGAGAAATTCTGTTAGGAATCCACGCTAACTGTTCCTAGTTAACTGTTCCCAGCTAACTGCTAATTCCGTATTACATTTTAACGCAATTTAATTTATTGTCATTTAAGTTCTGTTATTTATTTTACGCACTTTAAATAACGGGACACGTATACAAGGTTTCGATCTATCATATCGACCCATCTATATATACATTTCGGAACAACCATAGACACTCTATATGTGAATGTTGGAGTTGGCTATACAGGGTTGAGGTTGATTTCAAAATATATATATGGTTTGAGTTGTGATCAATACTGAGACCGGTACACGGGTCACGATAAGTATTAATTAATTCGAATATTATATATTAAATTATATATGAATATATTGGACTAGTGGACAACTGGACTATTGGACTGCTAACTTTGGACAATTAAAATGAATTAAAATATTGATTATAACATATGAAACTAAACAATTCTTCAAGTTTGCCACTTGATTTCATCCTAAACCTCATTTGTATCTCGACGTTTACAATCCGCGTACAAACCTATCAGGATTCTTGAAAATACCTCAATCGAGAAGTTGAACCGACCGCACTTCATCTACAGAAGAAAAGATCTATACACATGAAAAACTCTTGAACCCAAAGTCATAGTTTAACACGTACCGCGACGAATTCTTTAGCATTTATTAGCAAAAACAACCTTACGAATCCTTTTCAAAGTAGCCAATTTTGTCACAGCTTCAGCAGAACAACTTCGACCTTTCATTCGAATAAGTCTTATTATAACTTTGATATATACGATTGGTTTTCCTCATCGTTACCGGGGAACCTTTCATACTCCGCCATGTTATCATCAGCATTTAATCATCTAAAAACACAATTCGCCCAAAAACACCTCGGATTGATAATCGACGATTCAGATATGACTGCATTAAATGCAGAGGAAACAGTAAAATTTTAGATGGCCTAAATGGCCAAAAGTTTGATGATAAATAAGGGAATGTTAGGAAAGCTCGATAGAAAATTTAGTGCTGAAAAATGGATTGAGTTAACCGTGAAGGAAACAAAGAACAAATACAAGGACTGAACCTGCTTTCAAAGAATTCAAATGATTCAGTGCCTGCTGAAACCGTTAGTAAGAACCCTACTCTTTATTCTAAACCTTTCCCGGATGATATTCTTCATCATCATTTTATCTTAGATATTATAAGATATCTTCATATCTTCCGTTATACATATTCCCCATATTTCTGAAGATATCTTCACAACTATCTTTATCTGAAAAATATTTACCACTTCGTAACATCTGCGTTACAACATAAAATAAACTGTGTTAGTTTCTAAGTTCTAAAATCTTCGAGTTTAAATATGAATGTTTTGAAGTAGTGTTGGAAACTGATGCATGAATTAGTATAATATAATGAAACTTGATCAACTTCATTATATTACAGTAAGTCATGTTAAGTTTCTAATGGAATATGACGATTCACAGTACCGTCATCATGTGCCATGTTACACGGCTCTTACATTTTATCTAATCCTCAAACGTATTAGGAACATATCATCTTGATAGTTCTATCTTTTCCAGGGTATTCTGGTAATTTAACAAATCAAAATTTTGCCAATACCCTTTCTTTCTTAGAACATTAGCTATGCTCGTTCCGAACCTCATACCTACGAATTCTGGACCATTACAAAGGATGCTTAGTTGAAGAGGAGGAAAAGAAAAAGAACGAAGCTCCGAAATAAAATTTGTAGTAAAGATCGCAGCAATTAGGAAAGAACATTAACTGTGGATAACAATGATTATAGAAAACAAAAGTAATAACATCGAAGTATAAGGAAAGATATAAAACCCAACAACCACCCAGAAACTACAAACCGTGTATATCAATACATATCGCAACGTAAAGACACGGGAGAATTAGAAACAATATAATTCCAAGGAAATCATAAAAGTGAATAGATTCTTCTGGCGACAGATGAAAGAGAAAAATGAAAGATATGAAAGTTAGAAGTATAATAAGAATCAGGATTGGATGGAGCATATTAAGGAATGGGTAGAGGGATAAAGAATAGAAGATGTGGAGAATAAGAAAAACGAAGAGGTGAATTTATAGTGAAATATCCGACAAAGAAATCGAAACAGATTGCCGCATTAAAACAAAGAAGATCTTGATCGCCGAAGAACCAAATCTTATTACGTAAGATTTTCTTTAGATCCCTTAAATTCCGGAAATTTATCCTAATCACGTCATCGGTTAAAACAATTCCATATTCACTTATTTCATTCCTTTGTGATAACTTCACTCGTGTACTTCACATGATCGAATCATTTTATCCGTATCTTCCAATAATGATAAAACTCTATTATTACCTCATATTCGTCATGAAAACATTCCTATTGTTGTTTATGACAACCTTTATCAAATTTCGAGGACGAAATTTCTTTAACGGGTAGGTACTGTAACGACCCGGAAATTTCCGACCAAATTTAAACCCTAATCTCTATATGTTTTCGACACGATAAGCAAAAACCCTAATGTTGAGTCTGGAAAGTCTGAAATCTATATTCGGATAATCAGATACCCAATGACTGTGCCTGACGATTCACGAACCTTTACTGCATATTTAAATGAAAAAAAAAAATTAAATAAACTTTTATAAGATAACTTGAAATAACCAAAAGTTGGTATTTGAATATGTAGGGTAATTGTTATTTGTATTAGTATCAAAATTTGTAATATTATTATTATTATTATTATTATTATTATTATTATTATTATTATTATTATTATTATTATTATTATTATTATTATTACAATTATATTAATTTTAAATTGTGATTATTAAAATAAAGATTTTAAATATAATTAAGAATAAAAGAATAATAAAAATTATAATTGTAATTCAAATATTATTAATTATCACTTTTATTAATTAAAAAGTGTTATTGTTATTATTAATTTCTTTTTATCACTAAAACAATGATATCATAAATTAATATTACAAAATTTAATAAAATATATATGTATATATAAGTGGATATACATATAAATATAATTATGTAGGTATATAACCATATAATTGGGTATGTTGACAGATATATAAATGAATGTAGATATTGATATACATACAAACGTATATGTTTAAAATGCAGATAAATTGCCAGTTTGCATATTCTGTTCCTAGTCGTTTTCTTCTGTAGAATCTGTCTCCTTAATTGATTAACAAATCAATATCAGCAAGACATAGATACCAATCTGGTACAGTAGCCATTTTGTTATTTTTCTTTCTTCATATTTTTTTTATAAATGGCAGAACTCTTTTACACATAAATATCCGAATGCAATACAACAGATTAGGATATATTGCAAGCCATACAATTACTCAAACCATTCCAAATATCTCTATATTTCGATTTTAGACAGAAAATAGCTGGGGAAGAATTTCGGCTCCCTCTGTTCTTGGACTCGAATTGCAAAAACTCAATTTAGTATTGTTTTTCAAAATCTATTAATGCAGTTAGGATAGGATTCTATTAGTCGATTTTCCTTTAAGATATCATCTTCCAAATCTACAAATCAAAAACGAATTTCAAGGATTAAAGTTTTAAAGAAAATAAGTCGATTTTGTTCATCCATCAAATTCGAATTTCTTATGAAGAATTAGGATAAATTAATGAGTCTAATAGTTTCAGAGGGAGAATTGAAACCTTTTTCGTTTTATAAATTTTGTCTAAAACACTCTTAAATTCAAAATCACTTTGTGAGTTGTTCTTCGAAGATGCGAACCTGCTGCTACTGATTTCTTTTATTTTTTTCGTTTTGTTAACTTAAACAACTATTAGATATTGTGTCTGTTTCAAACACTTTTATTACATCTATCAAAGAATTTATCTGTTATGATTATGAGTTACTTTTGGTCGACTAAATTATTGAAGAAGATGAAGTACAGAATAAACGGGTTAAAAACAATAGGGTTATAAAACCAACAGATAAACTGATCAGCTCAGATGGTTAAGGGATATGTTGAGTTAGCAAGGGGTCTCGGGTTCAAACCCGGTTCATGGCATTTATTTCTTTTTAAGACATTTAAAGGTATAAACTTTTATTTTCTTACTTCAACTACTAATATTATTATTACTAATATTATTAATATTATTATTATTATTAGTATTAGTATTATTATTATTAATTACATTACTAGTAATGGTTATTATTGTTATAAATGTTATTAATACAAATATAATTATCATTACTTAAAATTTTGTTATTATTATCTTTATTAGGAACATAATACAAATTATTATTATAGATATTATTATTTGTATTCTTTTACAAGTTGTTAGTATTGTTATTGTTATTATCAATAAAAGTATTAGTAGTACTATTATTATCATTGTTAATAAAAAAAAAAAAATAATAACATTTTTTTTTATCAAAGTTACTATTATCAGAATTATTATTATTTTTTTTTTTAACTAATATTACTACTATTGTTAATCTTACAAAACAATATATATATATAAATATATTTATTATATAAAGTATACTAATACTACATAAAATTTCATTTTAACCAATAACCTTAACTAATTATCGAATTAGATATCATAATGTAATGTAAGTATTAATAAAGTTATATATATATAATAATATTAATCTTAAAACATAGAACAATATGCTTACACTTGTTTGTTTACAATTATTCGTTTTAATATAAATATACAAATGATATAGGTTCGTGAATCCAAGGCCAACCCTACATCTGATCAATGATGTTATATGTATTTTTACTACAAAATACTGTATGGTGAGTATATAGTTCCCTTTTTAAACTTTAAATATTTTTGGGCTGAGAATACATGCGCTGTTTTTATAAATGTTTTACGTTATGGACACAAGTAACTGAAAATTTATTCTACGTTGAGTTGTACCACTGGCATACTTCCCTGTAGCTTGGTAACTAATATTTACAGCGGTATTGTAAACGCGAATCCTGTTGATAGATCTATCGGGCCTGACAACCCCAACCGGACTGGACGACCAGTATTCAACGGTTGCACAGTACTTCGTTTCGTGACTACACTTGGTACAGTGTAGTAAGATTTCATAATAAAGGGGATATGCGACGTGATTAAGTGTTAAGTATGGTTACCAAGTGCTCAACCACTTAGAATATTTTTATTAAAATGTTTACATGAAATCTTGTGGTCTATAGTTATAACGCTGCTAGCATTAAACCTATATATCTCACCAACTTTATGTTGACATTTTAAAGCATGTTTATTCTCAGGTACGAATTAAGTCTTCCGCTGTGCATTAACTCATACTAAAGACATTATTTGGAGTCGATCATCGCAATGGAACCGGATGTTTGTTGATTTCGTCCAGGGGGATATGGACGGGTCACTACACAAAATATTGGGAGGATTACCAATTCTCCGATGAATCGGATTCCGACGAGAATTCCGATGATGTTATAGAAATTTCCCCAACTGAATTTAAAAAGGCAAAAGAAAATAATAAGGGAAAGGGCATAAAAATAGAAAAATCTAATTCCAACCCCGATGAACTTTATATGTATCGTCAACCCCCGAAGTCCTTAAGTTGTAACAATGACCCGGGAACCTCTAAACCACCAGGTTTTTCTAAACCAATGTGGAAAATTACGGCTCGTATTAGGGGAAAATCATATATCCCTAGAAACTTGGCAAAACGAACCAAAACCGAAGAAGAAGAAACAAGCGAGTCGGAATAAGATAGTTGTATTCGTGTGGTGTAATATATGTAATATAGTGTGCTTATGCTTTATGATATATGTAAAAGTTGCTTGTATTAATAAGTATTTTTTTATGAATCTAACTCTTGTCTATTTTACAGTATAAAAACACAAAATGGATAGACAACCCAATATTTTAAGAGACCTACCCGGAGACATGATTGATGAAATCTTGTCTAGAGTCGGTCAGAATTCTTCGGCACAACTATTTAAGGCGAGATCAGTTTGTAAGACATTCGAAGAATGTTCCAAGAATGCCTTGGTTTATAAAAGGCTTTCGTTCGAAAGATGGGGGATATCACATTGGGAAATCCATAAGTTACGATGTGTTTACTTTGACGCATATATTGCGGGGAACACAAATGCTATTTTACGCAATGGGTTAAGAAATTATTTTGACTCAATATATCCGAATATTGGACTTCGTGATTTAGAAAAAGCGGCTAACATGCAACATAAAGAAGCATTTTATGCTTACGGATTAGTAATGTTCGCTTCTCACCAAAGTGAGAACAAGAACATCGGGCTACAACTATTAAACAAAACGTTCCCACAAGTGACGGAGTCGGTAATTGGGGTAAGAAATGAGGTTTTTAGATTGTTACGGGACTGCTGGACATTACGTAACCCTCGTCCCTTTGACGATGTTACAACACACTGTCTTATCAATGGCCATAACGGTTATGTTCCACGAGACCAAGGATGGGAAGTAATCCTAGTAAAACCAGAATGCATGACTTGTTTCTGGACATATGAATTACGTGTCTTTATTGCCTTTGCTGAACGACTTGTGTACTAGCTAGAATTATCTTCACAACCATCTTGTATCAAATTTATTGTGTGCTATATTTCATGCTATATGTAAAATAAGCGGTATTGTAAGCTTGTAAAATATTGTGTAAAAGTTTGAACGTGAAATATTATTATAATCAGTTTTTCATATAGAATTGTAGTAGTTGAATTGTATATTAGCTACTAAGTATGAACTTAACGGGTAGGTACTACCCGAATTTAAACTTATAAAACGCTAATATGAAGAAAAAGCTTTTATAAATGAGTTCATATTATGCTACGAAATACTATTAACTACTCTTAATATTCTGTATGATTAACTTGTTCCATTTGACTATTTTGAAGGAAATGGCACCGACTACTCGACACACCGTGAATATGAATGAAGAGGAATTCCGTACTTTTCTAGCTTCAAACATAGCCGCAGTACAGGCTGCGCTACATACCAACAATAACCTTGGATCTAGCAGTACAGGAAATCATGTAGGATGCACCTACAAAGAATTCACTGCCTGCAAACCTTTAGAATTTGATGGAACCGAAGGACTGATCAGATTGAAACGGTGGACCGAGAAGGTCGAATCGGTGTTTGCCATAAGTAAGTGTACTGAAGAGGACAAAGTGAAGTACGCTACGCATACCTTCATAGGTTCTGCGTTAACATGGTGGAATACCTATCTAGAGCAAGTGGGACAAGATGATGCGTACGCACTACCGTGGTCAGCATTCAAGCACTTGATGAACGAGAAGTACCGTCCCAGAACTGAGGTCAATAAGCTCAAGACAGAACTTAGAGGGTTACGAACTCAAGGATTTAATATTACCACGTACGAAAGACGATTCATAGAATTGTGCCTATTGTGTCCGGGAGCTTTCGAAGATGAGGTAGAGAAGATCGACGCGTTTGTGAAAGGATTACCGGAAAGAATCCAAGAAGATATAAGTTCACACGAGCCTGCCTCCATACAACAGGCATGTAGAATGGCTCACAAACTAGTGAACCAGATTGAAGAAAGAATTAAAGAACAGACTGCTGAAAAGGCCAATGTGAAGCATGTCAAAAGAAAGTGGGAGGAAAACGGTGATAAGAATCACCAATACAACAACAACAGCAATTACAACAATAATCGCAACAATTATCCCAACAATCGCAACATCAATCGTAACTACAACAAACGGCCCAACAACAACAACAACAACAACAACAGCAACTACAACAATCATCCCAACAACAATAATAATCGCAACAACAACAACAATCAGAAGCAGCTATGCCAAAGGTGTGAAAAGTATCACTCGGGGTTCTGCACCAAATTTTGCAACAAGTGTAAAAGAAATGGTCATAGCGCGGCGAAGTGTGAGGTCTACGGACCAGGGGTTAACAGAACGAAAGGAACAAATGGTGTCGGAACGAGTAATGGCGGAGCAAGTAGTGTCGGAGCAAGTTATGCCAATGTAGTTTGTTATAAATGTGGAAAACCGGGCCACATTATTAGAAATTGCCCGAACCAGGAGAACACGAATGGACAAGGCCGCGGAAGAGTTTTCAATATTAATGCGGCAGAGGCACAAGAAGACCCGGAGCTTGTTACGGGTACGTTTCTTATTGACAATAAATCTGCTTACGTTTTATTTGATTCGGGTGCGGATAGAAGCTATATGAGTAGAGATTTTTGTGCTAAATTAAGTTGTCCATTGACGCCTTTGGATAGTAAATTTTTACTCGAATTAGCAAATGGTAAATTAATTTTAGCAGATAATATATGTCAGAATCGAGAAATTAAACTGGTTAGCGAAACATTTAAGATTGATTTGATACCAGGAGAGTTAGGGAGTTTTGATGTGATAATCGGTATGGACTGGTTGAAAGAAGTGAAAGCAGAGATCGTTTGTTACAAAAATGCAATTCGCATTATACGAGAAAAAGGAAAACCCTTAATGGTGTACGGAGAAAAGGGCAACACGAAGCTACATCTTATTAGTAATTTGAAGGCACAAAAACTAATAAGAAAAGGTTGCTATGCTGTTCTAGCACACGTCGAGAAAGTACAAACTGAAGAAAAGAGCATCAATGATGTTCCCATTGCAAAAGAATTTCCTGATGTATTTCCGAAAGAATTACCAGGATTACCCCCACATCGATCCGTTGAATTTCAAATAGATCTTGTACCAGGAGCTGCACCAATAGCTCGTGCTCCTTACAGACTCGCACCCAGCGAGATGAAAGAACTGCAAAGCCAATTACAAGAACTTTTAGAGCGT
Organism: Rutidosis leptorrhynchoides; assembly: GCF_046630445.1. Classification (NCBI taxonomy): domain Eukaryota; kingdom Viridiplantae; phylum Streptophyta; class Magnoliopsida; order Asterales; family Asteraceae; genus Rutidosis; species Rutidosis leptorrhynchoides. Next base: position 212,483,772 of record NC_092340.1, read on the forward strand.
GGTTTCATTCGACCAAGCACATCACCGTGGGGAGCTCCTGTTTTGTTTTTCAAGAAGAAAGATGGTACATTCAGGTTGTGTATCGACTACCGAGAGTTGAACAAACTTACCATCAAGAACCGCTACCCACTACCGAGAATCGACCACTTATTTGATCAACTACAAGGCTCGTCTGTTTATTCAAAGATTGACTTACGTTCCGGGTACCATCAAATGCGGGTGAAAGAAGATGATATTCCAAAGACTGCTTTCAGAACACGTTACGGTCATTACGAGTTTATGGTCATGCCGTTTGGTTTAACTAATGCACCAGCTGTGTTCATGGACCTTATGAACCGAGTGTGTAGACCATACCTTGACAAGTTTGTCATTGTTTTCATTGATGACATACTTATTTACTCAAAGAATGACCAAGAACACGGTGAACATTTGAGAAAGGTGTTAGAAGTATTGAGGAAGGAAGAATTGTACGCTAAGTTTTCAAAGTGTGCATTTTGGTTGGAAGAAGTTCAATTCCTCGGTCACATAGTGAACAAAGAAGGTATTAAGGTGGATCCGGCAAAGATAGAAACTGTTGAAAAGTGGGAAACCCCGAAAACTCCGAAACACATACGCCAGTTTTTAGGACTAGCTGGTTACTACAGAAGGTTCATCCAAGACTTTTCCAGAATAGCAAAACCCTTGACTGCATTAACGCATAAAGGGAAGAAATTTGAATGGAATGATGAACAAGAGAAAGCGTTTCAGTTATTGAAGAAAAAGCTAACTACGGCACCTATATTGTCATTACCTGAAGGGAATGATGATTTTGTGATTTATTGTGACGCATCAAAGCAAGGTCTCGGTTGTGTATTAATGCAACGAACGAAGGTGATTGCTTATGCGTCTAGACAATTGAAGATTCACGAACAAAATTATACGACGCATGATTTGGAATTAGGCGCGGTTGTTTTTGCATTAAAGACTTGGAGGCACTACTTATATGGGGTCAAAAGTATTATATATACCGACCACAAAAGTCTTCAACACATATTTAATCAGAAACAACTGAATATGAGGCAGCGTAGGTGGATTGAATTGTTGAATGATTACGACTTTGAGATTCGTTACCACCCGGGGAAGGCAAATGTGGTAGCCGATGCCTTGAGCAGGAAGGACAGAGAACCCATTCGAGTAAAATCTATGAATATAATGATTCATAATAACCTTACTACTCAAATAAAGGAGGCGCAACAATGAGTTTTAAAAGAGGGAAATTTAAAGGATGAAATACCCAAAGGATCGGAGAAGCATCTTAATATTCGGGAAGACGGAACCCGGTATAGGGCTGAAAGGATTTGGGTACCAAAATTTGGAGATATGAGAGAAATGGTACTTAGAGAAGCTCATAAAACCAGATACTCAATACATCCTGGAACGGGGAAGATGTACAAGGATCTCAGGAAATATTTTTGGTGGCCGGGTATGAAAGCCGATGTTGCTAAATACGTAGGAGAATGTTTGACGTGTTCTAAGGTCAAAGTTGAGCATCAGAAACCATCAGGTCTACTTCAACAACCCGAAATCCCAGAATGGAAATGGGAAAACATTACCATGGATTTCATCACTAAATTGCCAAGGACTGCAAGTGGTTTTGATACTATTTGGGTAATAGTTGATCGTCTCACCAAATCAGCACACTTCCTGCCAATAAGAGAAGATGACAAGATGGAGAAGTTAGCACGACTGTATTTGAAGGAAGTCGTCTCCAGACATGGAATACCAATCTCTATTATCTCTGATAGGGATGGCAGATTTATTTCAAGATTCTGGCAGACATTACAGCAAGCATTAGGAACTCGTCTAGACATGAGTACTGCCTATCATCCACAAACTGATGGGCAGAGCAAAAGGACGATACAAACGCTTGAAGACATGCTACGAGCATGTGTTATTGATTTCGGAAACAGTTGGGATCGACATCTACCGTTAGCAGAATTTTCCTACAACAACAGCTACCATTCAAGCATTGAGATGGCGCCGTTTGAAGCACTTTATGGTAGAAAGTGCAGGTCTCCGATTTGTTGGAGTGAAGTGGGGGATAGACAAATTACGGGTCCGGAGATTATACAAGAAACTACCGAGAAGATCATCCAAATTCAACAACGGTTGAAAACCGCCCAAAGTCGACAAAAGAGCTACGCTGACATTAAAAGAAAAGATATAGAATTTGAAATTGGAGAGATGGTCATGCTTAAAGTAGCACCTTGGAAAGGCGTTGTTCGATTTGGTAAACGAGGGAAATTAAATCCAAGGTATATTGGACCATTCAAGATTATTGATCGTGTCGGACCAGTAGCTTACCAACTTGAGTTACCTCAACAACTCGCGACTGTACATAACACTTTCCACGTCTCGAATTTGAAGAAATGTTTTGCTAAAGAAGATCTCACTATTCCGTTAGATGAAATCCAAATCAACGAAAAACTTCAATTCATCGAAGAACCCGTCGAAATAATGGATCGTGAAGTTAAAAGACTTAAGCAAAACAAGATACCAATTGTTAAGGTTCGATGGAATGCTCGTAGAGGACCCGAGTTCACCTGGGAGCATGAAGATCAGATGAAGAAGAAATACCCGCATCTATTTCCAGAAGATTCGTCAACACCTTCAACAGCTTAAAATTTCGGGACGAAATTTATTTAACGGGTAGGTACTGTAGTGACCCGAACTTTTCCATGTTTATATATATTAATTGAGATTGATATTTACATGATTAAATATTTCCAACATGTTAAGCAATCAAACTTGTTAAGACTTGATTAATTGAAATATGTTTCATATAGACAATTGACCAACCAAGTTGACCGGTGATTCACGAACGTTAAAACTTGTAAAAACTATATGATGACATATATATGGATATATATATAGTTAACATGATACTATGATAAGTAAACATATCATTAAGTATATTAACAATGAACTACATATGTAAAAACAAGACTACTAACTTAATGATTTTTAAACGAGACATATATGTAACGATTATCGTTGTAAAGACATTTAATGTATATATATCATATTAAGAGATATTCATACATGATAATATCATGATAATATAATAATTTAAAATCTCATTTGATATTATAAACATTGGGTTAACAACATTTAACAAGATCGTTAACCTAAAGGTTTCAAAACAACACTTACATGTAACGATTAACGATGACTTAACGACTCAGTTAAAATGTATATACATGTAGTGTTTTAATATGTATTTATACACTTTTGAAAGACTTCAATACACTTATCAAAATACTTCTACTTAACAAAAATGCTTACAATTACATCCTCGTTCAGTTTCATCAACAATTCTACTCGTATGCACCCGTATTCGTACTCGTACAATACACAGCTTTTAGATATATGTACTATTGGTATATACACTCCAATTATTAGCTCTTAGCAGCCCATGTGAGTCACCTAACACATGAGGGAACCATCATTTGGCAACTAGCATGAAATATCTCATAAAATTACAAAAATATGAGTAATCATTCATGACTTATTTACATGAAAACAAAATTACATATCCTTTATATCTAATCCATACACCAACGACCAAAAATACCTACAAACACTTTCATTCTTCAATTTTCTTCATCTAATTTATCTCTCTCAAGTTCTATCTTCAAGTTCTAAGTGTTCTTCATATATTCTACAAGTTCTAGTTACATAAAATCAAGAATACTTTCAAGTTTGCTAGCTCACTTCCAATCTTGTAAGGTGATTATCCAACCTCAAGAAATCTTTGTTTCTTACAGTAGGTTATCATTCTAATACAAGGTAATAATCATATTCAAACTTTGGTTCAATTTCTATAACTATAACAATCTTATTTCAAGTGATGATCTTACTTGAACTTGTTTTCGTGTCATGATTCTGCTTCAAGAACTTCGAGCCATCCAAGGATCCGTTGAAGCTAGATCCATTTTTATCTTTTCCAGTAGGTTTATCCAAGGAACTTAAGGTAGTAATGATGTTCATAACATCATTCGATTCATATATATAAAACTATCTTATTCGAAGGTTTAAACTCGTAATCACTAGAACATAGTTTAGTTAATTCTAAACTTGTTCGCAAACAAAAGTTAATCATTCTAACTTGACTTTTAAAATTAACTAAACACATGTTCTATATCTATATGATATGCTAACTTAATGATTTAAAACCTGGAAACACGAAAAACTCCGTAAAACCGGATTTACGCCGTCGTAGTAACACCGCGGGTTGTTTTGGGTTAGTTAATTAAAAACTATGATAAACTTTGATTTAAAAGTTGTAATTCTGAGAAAATGATTTTTATTATGAACATGAAACTATATCCAAAAATTATGGTTAAACTCAAAGTGGAAGTATGTTTTCTAAAATGGTCATCTAGACGTCGTTCTTTCGACTGAAATGACTACCTTTACAAAAATGACTTGTAACTTATTTTTCCGACTATAAACCTATACTTTTCTGTTTAGATTCATAAAATAGAGTTCAATATGAAACCATAGCAATTTGATTCACTCAAAACGGATTTAAAATGAAGAAGTTATGGGTAAAACAAGATTGGATAATTTTTCTCATTTTAGCTACGTGAAAATTGGTAACAAATCTATTCCAACCATAACTTAATCAACTTGTATTGTATATTATGTAATCTTGAGATACCATAGACACGTATACAATGTTTCGACCGATCATGTCGACACATCTATATATATTTCGGAACAACCATAGACACTCTATATGTGAATGTTGGAGTTAGCTATACAGGGTTGAGGTTGATTCCAAAATATATATAGTTTGAGTTGTGATCAATACTGAGATACGTATACACTGGGTCGTGGATTGATTCAAGATAATATTTATCGATTTATTTCTGTACATCTAACTGTGGACAACTAGTTATAGGTTACTAACGAGGACAGCTGACTTAATAAACTTAAAACATCAAAATATATTAAAAGTGTTGTAAATATATTTTGAACATACTTTAATATATATGTATATATTGTTATAGGTTCGTGAATCAACAGTGGCCAAGTCTTACTTCCCGACGAAGTAAAAATCTGTGAAAGTGAGTTATAGTCCCACTTTTAAAATCTAATATTTTTGGGATGAGAATACATGCAGGTTTTATAAATGATTTACAAAATAGACACAAGTACGTGAAACTACATTCTATGGTTGAATTATCGAAATCGAATATTGAAATGTCCCGTTCTTATTGATTAAAAACGTTCCATATTAATTGATTTCGTTGCGAGGTTTTGACCTCTATATGAGACGTTTTTCAAAGACTGCATTCATTTTAAAACAAACCATAACCTTTATTTCATCAATAAAGGTTTAAAAAGCTTTACGTAGATTATCAAATAATGATAATCTAAAATATCCTGTTTACACACGACCATTACATAATGGTTTACAATACAAATATGTTACAACAAAATAAGTTTCTTGAATGCAGTTTTTACACAATATCATACAAGCATGGACTCCAAATCTCGTCCTTATTTAAGTATGCAACAGCGGAAGCTCTTAATAATCACCTGAGAATAAACATGCTTAAAACGTCAACAAAAATGTTGGTGAGTTATAGGTTTAACCTATATATATCAAATCATAATAATAGACCACAAGATTTCATATTTCAATACACATCCCATACATAGAGATAAAAATCATTCATATGGTGAACACCTGGTAACCGACAATAACAAGATGCATATATAAGAATATCCCCATCATTCCGGGACACCCTTCGGATATGATATAATTTCGAAGTACTAAAGCATCCGGTACTTTGGATGGGGTTTGTTAGGCCCAATAGATCTATCTTTAGGATTCGCGTCAATTAGGGTGTCTGTTCCCTAATTCTTAGATTACCAGACTTAATAAAAAGGGGCATATTCGATTTCGATAATTCAACCATAGAATGTAGTTTCACGTACTTGTGTCTATTTTGTAAATCATTTATAAAACCTGCATGTATTCTCATCCCAAAAATATTAGATTTTAAAAATGGGACTATAACTCACTTTCACAGATTTTTACTTCGTCGAGAAGTAAGACTTGGCCACTGTTGATTCACGAACCTATAACAATATATACATATATATTAAAGTATGTTCAAAATATATTTACAACACTTTTAATATATTTTGATGTTTTAAGTTTATTAAGTCAGCTGTCCTCGTTAGTAACCTACAACTAGTTGTCCACAGTTAGATGTACAGAAATAAATCAATAAATATTATCTTGAATCAATCCACGACCCAGTGTATACGTATCTCAGTATTGATCACAACTCAAACTATATATATTTTGGAATCAACCTCAACCCTGTATAGCTAACTCCAACATTCACATATAGAGTGTCTATGGTTGTTCCGAAATATATATAGATGTGTCGACATGATAGGTCGAAACATTGTATACGTGTCTATAGTATCTCAAGATTACATAATATACAATACAAGTTGATTAAGTTATGGTTGGAATAGATTTGTTACCAATTTTCACGTAGCTAAAATGATAAAAATTATCCAATCTTGTTTTACCCATAACTTCTTCATTTTAAATCCGTTTTGAATGAATCAAATTGCTATGGTTTCATATTGAACTGTATTTTATGAATCTACACAGAAAAAGTATAGGTTTATAGTCGGAAAAATAAGTTACAAGTCGTTTTTGTAAAGGTAGTCATTTTAGTCGAAAGAACGACGTCTAGATGACCATTTTAGAAAACATACTTCCACTTTGAGTTTAACCATAATTTTTGGATATAGTTTCATGTTCATAATAAAAATCATTTTCTCAGAATAACAAGTTTTAAATCAAAGTTTATCATAGTTTTTAATTAACTAACCCAAAACAGCCCGCGGTGTTACTACGACGGCGTAAATCCGGTTTTACGGTGTTTTTCGTGTTTTCAGGTTTTAAATCATTAAGTTAGCATATCATATAGATATAGAACATGTGTTTAGTTAATTTTAAAAGTCAAGTTAGAAGGATTAACTTTTGTTTGCGAACAAGTTTAGAATTAACTAAACTATGTTCTAGTGATTACGAGTTTAAACCTTCGAATAAGATAGTTTTATATATATGAATCGAATGATGTTATGAACATCATTACTACCTCAATTTTAGTAGGTAAACCTACTGGAAGTGACAAGAAATGATCTAGCTTTAAAGGATCTTGGATGGCTTGAAAGTTCTTGAAGTAGGATCATGACACAAAAACAAGTTCAAGTAAGATTTTTGCTCGAATTAAGATAGTTTATAGTTATAGAAATTGAATCAAAGTTTGAATATGAATATTACCTTGAATAAGAAAGATAACCTACTGTATATAACAAAGGTTTCTTGATCTTAGATGATTACTTGGAATGGATTAGAAAGCTTGGAAGTAAATTAGTAAACTTGAAGGGATTTTTGAAGTATTCTTGAAGTGTTCTTCCTATGATGATTATAGCTTGATTCTTGAAGTGATTTTTGATGAAGATGATGATTAACTACTGGAAAAATACGTTCATAATAGTGTGGGTGTGTTGAGAGAGAATTAGAAAGAGATTTGGAAGTGAAATGGAGTGAATGATGAGTGTTAATTGGTGAGTGGTGAGTGGGGTTAAAAGGAGTTCTAGTTAGTTGACTAGCTCATGGTAGAAGTTAAAATTGATTAGTCATACATGACATAATCAAGAGTGGAATCCCATGCTAGTTCCTATTGGTATATACCCATAGTAAGTACGTTTTGAAGCTGTGTATAATACGGGTAAGAATACGACTAGAATTCTTGATGAAAGAAAAGAATGGGAAAGTAACTGTAACCATTTTCGTTAAGTATGAGTGTTTCGATATATGTCTTGAAGTCTTCTAAAAGTATTTTAATACATCTAAATACACTACATGTATATACATTTTAACGGAGTCGTTAAGTCATCGTTAGTCGTTACATGTAAGTGTTGTTTTGAAACCTTTAAGTTAACGATCTCAATTAATGTTGTTAACCCATTGTTTATTATATCTAATGAGATGTTAAATTATTATATTATCATGATATTATGATATATTAATATATCTTAATATGATATATATATATACATTTAAATGTCGTTACAACGATAATCGTTACATATATGTCTCGTTTAAAAATCATTAAGTTAGTAGTCTTGTTTTTACATATGTAGTTCATTGTTAATATACTTAATGATATGTTTACTTATCATAATATCATGTTAACTATATATATAACCATATATATGTCATCATATAGTTTTTACAAGTTTTAACGTTCGTGAATCACCGGTCAACTTGGGTAGTCAATTGTCTATATGAAACCTATTTCAATTAATCAAGTCTTAACAAGTTTGATTACTTAACATGTTGGAAACGTTTAATCATGTAAATATCAATCTCAATTAATATATATAAACATGGAAAAGTTCGGGTCACTACAGTACCTACCCGTTAAATAAATTTCGTCCCGAAATTTTAAGCTGTTGAAGGTGTTGACGAATCTTCTGGAAATAGATGCGGGTATTTCTTCTTCATCTGATCTTCACGCTCCCAGGTGAACTCGGGTCCTCTACGAGCATTCCATCGAACCTTAACAATTGGTATCTTGTTTTGCTTAAGTCTTTTAACCTCACGATCCATTATTTCGACGGGTTCTTCGATGAATTGAAGTTTTTCGTTGATTTGGATTTCATCTAACGGAATAGTGAGATCTTCTTTAGCAAAACATTTCTTCAAATTCGAGACGTGGAAAGTGTTATGTACAGCCGCGAGTTGTTGAGGTAACTCTAGTCGGTAAGCTACTGGTCCGACACGATCAATAATCTTGAATGGTCCAATATACCTTGGATTTAATTTCCCTCGTTTACCAAATCGAACAACGCCTTTCCAAGGTGCAACTTTAAGCATGACCATCTCTCCAATTTCAAATTCTATATCTTTTCTTTTAATGTCAGCGTAGCTCTTTTGTCGACTTTGGGCAGTTTTCAACCGTTGTTGAATTTGGATGATCTTCTCGGTAGTTTCTTGTATAATCTCCGGACCCGTAATCTGTCTATCCCCCACTTCACTCCAACAAATCGGAGACCTGCACTTTCTACCATAAAGTGCTTCAAACGGCGCCATCTCAATGCTTGAATGGTAGCTGTTGTTGTAGGAAAATTCTGCTAACGGTAGATGTCGATCCCAACTGTTTCCGAAATCAATAACACATGCTCGTAGCATGTCTTCAAGCGTTTGTATCGTCCTTTCGCTCTGTCCATCGGTTTGTGGATGATAGGCAGTACTCATGTCTAGACGAGTTCCTAATGCTTGCTGTAATGTCTGCCAGAATCTTGAAATAAATCTGCCATCCCTATCAGAGATAATAGAGATTGGTATTCCATGTCTGGAGACGACTTCCTTCAAATACAGTCGTGCTAACTTCTCCATCTTGTCATCTTCTCTTATTGGCAGGAAGTGTGCTGATTTGGTGAGACGATCAACTATTACCCAAATAGTATCAAAACCACTTGCAGTCCTTGGCAATTTAGTGATGAAATCCATGGTAATGTTTTCCCATTTCCATTCCGGGATTTCGGGTTGTTGAAGTAGACCTGATGGTTTCTGATGCTCAGCTTTGACCTTAGAACACGTCAAACATTCTCCTACATATTTAGCAACATCGGCTTTCATACCCGGCCACCAAAAATGTTTCTTGAGATCCTTGTACATCTTCCCCGTTCCAGGATGTATTGAGTATCTGGTTTTATGAGCTTCTCTAAGTACCATTTCTCTCATATCTCCAAATTTTGGTACCCAAATCCTTTCAGCCCTATACCGGGTTCCGTCTTCCCGAATATTAAGATGCTTCTCCGATCCTTTGGGTATTTCATCCTTTAAATTTCCTTCTTTTAAAACTCCTTGTTGCGCCTCCTTTATTTGAGTAGTAAGGTTATTATGAATCATTATATTCATAGATTTTACTCGAATGGGTTCTCTGTCCTTCCTGCTCAAGGCATCGGCTACCACATTTGCCTTTCCCGGGTGGTAACGAATCTCAAAGTCGTAATCATTCAATAATTCAATCCACCTACGCTGCCTCATATTCAGTTGTTTCTGATTAAATATGTGTTGAAGACTTTTGTGGTCGGTATATATAATACTTTTGACCCCATATAAGTAGTGCCTCCAAGTCTTTAATGCAAAAACAACCGCACCTAATTCCAAATCATGCGTCGTATAATTTTGTTCGTGAATCTTCAATTGTCTAGACGCATAAGCAATCACCTTCGTTCGTTGCATTAATACACAACCGAGACCTTGCTTTGATGCGTCACAATAAATCACAAAATCATCATTCCCTTCAGGCAATGACAATATAGGTGCCGTAGTTAGCTTTTTCTTCAATAACTGAAATGCTTTCTCTTGTTCATCATTCCATTCAAATTTCTTCCCTTTATGCGTTAATGCAGTCAAGGGTTTTGCTATTCTGGAAAAGTCTTGGATGAACCTTCTGTAGTAACCAGCTAGTCCTAAAAACTGGCGTACGTGTTTCGGAGTTTTCGGTGTTTCCCACTTTTCAACAGTTTCTATCTTTGCTGGATCCACCTTAATACCTTCTTTGTTCACTATGTGACCGAGGAATTGAACTTCTTCCAACCAAAATGCACACTTTGAAAACTTAGCGTACAATTCTTCCTTCCTCAATACTTCTAACACCTTTCTCAAATGTTCACCGTGTTCTTGGTCATTCTTTGAGTAAATAAGTATGTCATCAATGAAAACGATGACAAACTTGTCAAGGTATGGTCCACACACTCGGTTCATAAGGTCCATGAACACAGCTGGTGCATTAGTTAAACCAAACGGCATGACCATAAACTCGTAATGACCGTAACGTGTTCTGAAAGCAGTCTTTGGAATATCATCTTCTTTCACCCGCATTTGATGATACCCGGAACGTAAGTCAATCTTTGAATAAACAGACGAGCCTTGTAGTTGATCAAATAAGTCGTCGATTCTCGGTAGTGGGTAGCGGTTCTTGATGGTAAGTTTGTTCAACTCTCGGTAGTCGATACACAACCTGAATGTACCATCTTTCTTCTTGACAAACAAAACAGGAGCTCCCCACGGTGATGTGCTTGGTCGAATGAAACCACGCTCTAAAAGTTCTTGTAATTGGCTTTGCAGTTCTTTCATCTCGCTGGGTGCAAGTCTGTAAGGAGCACGAGCTATTGGTGCAGCTCCTGGTACAAGATCTATTTGAAATTCAACGGATCGATGTGGGGGTAATCCCGGTAATTCTTTCGGAAATACATCGGGAAATTCTTTTGCAATGGGAACATCATTGATGCTCTTTTCTTCAGTTTGTACTTTCTCGACGTGTGCTAGAATAGCATAGCAACCTTTTCTTATTAGTTTTTGTGCCTTCAAATTACTAATAAGATGTAGCTTCGTGTTGCCCTTTTCTCCGTACACCATTAAGGGTTTTCCTTTTTCTCGTATAATGCGAATTGCATTTTTGTAACAGACGATCTCTGCTTTCACTTCTTTCAACCAGTCCATACCGATTATCACATCAAAACTCCCTAACTCTACTGGTATCAAATCAATCTTAAATGTTTCGCTAACCAGTTTAATTTCTCGATTCCGACATATATTATCTGCTGAAATTAATTTACCATTTGCTAATTCGAGTAAAAATTTACTATCCAAAGGCGTCAATGGACAACTTAATTTAGCACAAAAATCTCTACTCATATAGCTTCTATCCGCACCCGAATCAAATAAAACGTAAGCAGATTTATTGTCAATAAGAAACGTACCCGTAACAAGCTCCGGGTCTTCCTGTGCCTCTGCCGCATTAATATTGAAAACTCTTCCACGACCTTGTCCATTCGTGTTCTCCTGGTTCGGGCAATTTCTAATAATGTGGCCCGGTTTTCCACATTTATAACAAACTACATTGGCATAACTTGCTCCGACACTACTTGCTCCGCCATTACTCGTTCCGACACCATTTGTTCCTTTCGTTCTATTAACCCCTGGTCCGTAGACCTCACACTTCGCCGCGCTATGACCATTTCTTTTACACTTGTTGCAAAATTTGGTGCAGAACCCCGAGTGATTCTTTTCACACCTTTGGCATAGCTGCTTCTGATTGTTGTTGTTGTTGCGGTTATTAATGTTGTTAGGATGATTGTTGTAGTTGCTGTTGTTGTTGTTGTTGTTGTTGTTGGGCCGTTTGTTGTAGTTGCGATTGTTGGGATAATTGTTGCGATTATTGTTGTAATTGCTGTTGTTGCTGTATTGGCGATTCTTATCACCGTTTTCCTCCCACTTTCTTTTGACTTGCTTCACATTGGCCTCTTCAGCAGTCTGTTCTTTAATTCTTTCTTCAATCTGGTTCACTAGTTTGTGAGCCATTCTACATGCCTGTTGTATGGAGGCGGGCTCGTGTGAACTTATATCTTCTTGGATTCTTTCCGGTAATCCTTTCACAAACGCGTCGATCTTCTCTTCCTCATCTTCGAACGCTCCCGGACACAATAGGCACAATTCTGTGAATCGTCTTTCGTACGTGGTAATATCAAATCCTTGGGTTCGTAACCCTCTAAGTTCTGTCTTGAGCTTATTGACCTCGGTTCTGGGACGGTACTTCTCGTTCATCAAGTGCTTGAATGCTGACCACGGTAGTGCGTACGCATCATCTTGTCCCACTTGCTCTAGATAGGTATTCCACCATGTTAACGCAGAACCTGTGAAGGTATGCGTAGCGTACTTCACTTTGTCCTCTTCAGTACACTTACTTATGGCAAACACCGATTCAACCTTCTCGGTCCACCGTTTCAATCCGATCGGTCCTTCGGTTCCATCAAATTCCAAAGGTTTGCAGGCAGTGAATTCTTTGTAGGTGCATCCTACACGATTTCCTGTACTGCCAGATCCAAGGTTATTGTTGGTATATAGCGCAGCCTGTACTGCGGCTATGTTTGAAGCTAGAAAAGTACGGAATTCCTCTTCATTCATATTCACGGTGTGTCGAGTAGTCGGTGCCATTTCCTTCAAAATAGTCAAATGGAACAAGTTAATCATACAGAATATTAAGAGTAGTTAATAGTATTTCGTAGCATAATATGAACTCATTTATAAAAGCTTTTTCTTCATATTAGCGTTTTATAAGTTTAAATTCGGGTAGTACCTACCCGTTAAGTTCATACTTAGTAGCTAATATACAATTCAACTACTACAATTCTATATGAAAAACTGATTATAATAATATTTCGCGTTCAAACTTTTATACAATATTTTACAAACTTACAATACCGCTTATTTTACATAAAGCATGAAATATAACACACAATAACTTTGATACAAGATAGTTGTGAAGATAATTCTAGCTAGTACACAAGTCGTTCAGCAAAGGCAATAAAGACACGTAATTCATACGTCCAGAAACAAGTCATGCATTCTGGTTTTACTATGACTACTTCCCATCCTTGGTCTTGTGGAACATAACCGTTATGGCCGTTGATAAGACAGCGTGTTGTAACGTCGTCAAAGGGACGAGGGTTACGTAATGACCAACAGTCTCGTAATAACCTAAAAACGTCATTTCTTACCCCAATTACCGACTCCGTCACTTGAGGGAACGTTTTGTTTAATAGTTGTAGCCCGATGTTCTTGTTCTCACTTTGGTGAGAAGCGAACATTACTAACCCGTAAGCATAACATGCTTCTTTATGTTGCATGTTAGCCGCTTTTTCTAAATCACGAAGTCCTATATTTGGATATACTGAGTCAAAATAATTTCTTAACCCGTTGCGTAAAATAGCATTTGGGTTCCCCGCAATATATGCGTCAAAGTAAACACATCGTAACTTATGGATTTCCCAATGTGATATCCCCCATCTTCCGAACGAAAGCCTTTTATAAACCAAATCATTCTTGGAACGTTCTTCGAATGTCTTACAAACTGATCTCGCCTTAAATAGTTGTGCCGAGGAATTCTGACCGACTCTAGACAAGATTTCATCAATCATGTCTCCGGGTAGGTCTCTTAAAATATTGGGTTGTCTATCCATTTTGTGTTTTTATACTGTAAAATAGACAAAAGTTAGATTCATAAAAAAAATACTTATTAATACAAGCAATTTTTACATATATCATAAAGCATAAGCACACTATATTACATATATTACACCACACGAATACAACTATCTTATTCCGACTCGCTTGTTTCTTCTTCTTCGGTTTTGGTTCGTTTTGCCAAGTTTCTAGGGATATATGATGTTCCCCTAATACGAGCCGTAATTTTCCACATTGGTTTAGAAAAACCTGGTGGTTTAGAGGTTCCCGGGTCATTGTTACAACTTAAGGACTTCGGGGGTTGACGATACATATAAAGTTCATCGGGGTTGGAATTAGATTTCTCTATTTTTATGCCCTTTCCCTTATTATTTTCTTTTGCCTTTTTAAATTCAGTTGGGGTAATTTCTATAACATCATCGGAATTCTCGTCGGAATCCGATTCATCGGAGAATTGGTAATCCTCCCAATATTTTGCTTCCTTGGCGGAAACACCATTGACCATAATTAACCTTGGTCGGTTGGTTGAGGATTCTCTTTTACTTAACCGTTTTATTATTTCCCCCACCGGTTCCGATTCTTCTTCCGGTTCCGATTCTTCTTCCGGTTCTGATTCTTCTTCCGGTTCCGACTCTTCTTCCGGTTCCTCTTCGGGAACTTGTGAATCAGTCCACGAATCATTCCAATTTACATTTGACTCTTCATTATTATTAGGTGAGTCAATGGGACTTGTTCTAGAGGTAGACATCTATCACATAATATCAAACACGTAAAGAGATTAATATATCACATAATATTCATATGTTAAAAATATATAGTTTCCAACAAAAATGTTAAGCAATCATTTTTAAAGAAAACACGGTCGAAGTCCAGAATCACTAATGCATCCTAACAAACTCGATAAGACACACTAATGCAAATTTTCTGGTTCTCTAAGACCAACGCTCTGATACCAACTGAAATGTCCCGTTCTTATTGATTAAAAACGTTCCATATTAATTGATTTCGTTGCGAGGTTTTGACCTCTATATGAGACGTTTTTCAAAGACTGCATTCATTTTAAAACAAACCATAACCTTTATTTCATCAATAAAGGTTTAAAAAGCTTTACGTAGATTATCAAATAATGATAATCTAAAATATCCTGTTTACACACGACCATTACATAATGGTTTACAATACAAATATGTTACAACAAAATAAGTTTCTTGAATGCAGTTTTTACACAATATCATACAAGCATGGACTCCAAATCTCGTCCTTATTTAAGTATGCAACAGCGGAAGCTCTTAATAATCACCTGAGAATAAACATGCTTAAAACGTCAACAAAAATGTTGGTGAGTTATAGGTTTAACCTATATATATCAAATCATAATAATAGACCACAAGATTTCATATTTCAATACACATCCCATACATAGAGATAAAAATCATTCATATGGTGAACACCTGGTAACCGACAATAACAAGATGCATATATAAGAATATCCCCATCATTCTGGGACACCCTTCGGATATGATATAATTTCGAAGTACTAAAGCATCCGGTACTTTGGATGGGGTTTGTTAGGCCCAATAGATCTATCTTTAGGATTCGCGTCAATTAGGGTGTCTGTTCCCTAATTCTTAGATTACCAGACTTAATAAAAAGGGGCATATTCGATTTCGATAATTCAACCATAGAATGTAGTTTCACGTACTTGTGTCTATTTTGTAAATCATTTATAAAACCTGCATGTATTCTCATCCCAAAAATATTAGATTTTAAAAATGGGACTATAACTCACTTTCACAGATTTTTACTTCGTCGAGAAGTAAGACTTGGCCACTGTTGATTCACGAACCTATAACAATATATACATATATATTAAAGTATGTTCAAAATATATTTACAACACTTTTAATATATTTTGATGTTTTAAGTTTATTAAGTCAGCTGTCCTCGTTAGTAACCTACAACTAGTTGTCCACAGTTAGATGTACAGAAATAAATCAATAAATATTATCTTGAATCAATCCACGACCCAGTGTATACGTATCTCAGTATTGATCACAACTCAAACTATATATATTTTGGAATCAACCTCAACCCTGTATAGCTAACTCCAACATTCACATATAGAGTGTCTATGGTTGTTCCGAAATATATATAGATGTGTCGACATGATAGGTCGAAACATTGTATACGTGTCTATGGTATCTCAAGATTACATAATATACAATACAAGTTGATTAAGTTATGGTTGGAATAGATTTGTTACCAATTTTCACGTAGCTAAAATGATAAAAATTATCCAATCTTGTTTTACCCATAACTTCTTCATTTTAAATCCGTTTTGAATGAATCAAATTGCTATGGTTTCATATTGAACTGTATTTTATGAATCTACACAGAAAAAGTATAGGTTTATAGTCGGAAAAATAAGTTACAAGTCGTTTTTGTAAAGGTAGTCATTTTAGTCGAAAGAACGACGTCTAGATGACCATTTTAGAAAACATACTTCCACTTTGAGTTTAACCATAATTTTTGGATATAGTTTCATGTTCATAATAAAAATCATTTTCTCAGAATAACAAGTTTTAAATCAAAGTTTATCATAGTTTTTAATTAACTAACCCAAAACAGCCCGCGGTGTTACTACGACGGCGTAAATCCGGTTTTACGGTGTTTTTCGTGTTTTCAGGTTTTAAATCATTAAGTTAGCATATCATATAGATATAGAACATGTGTTTAGTTAATTTTAAAAGTCAAGTTAGAAGGATTAACTTTTGTTTGCGAACAAGTTTAGAATTAACTAAACTATGTTCTAGTGATTACGAGTTTAAACCTTCGAATAAGATAGTTTTATATATATGAATCGAATGATGTTATGAACATCATTACTACCTCAATTTTAGTAGGTAAACCTACTGGAAGTGACAAGAAATGATCTAGCTTTAAAGGATCTTGGATGGCTTGAAAGTTCTTGAAGTAGGATCATGACACAAAAACAAGTTCAAGTAAGATTTTTGCTCGAATTAAGATAGTTTATAGTTATAGAAATTGAATCAAAGTTTGAATATGAATATTACCTTGAATAAGAAAGATAACCTACTGTATATAACAAAGGTTTCTTGATCTTAGATGATTACTTGGAATGGATTAGAAAGCTTGGAAGTAAATTAGTAAACTTGAAGGGATTTTTGAAGTATTCTTGAAGTGTTCTTCCTATGATGATTATAGCTTGATTCTTGAAGTGATTTTTGATGAAGATGATGATTAACTACTGGAAAAATACGTTCATAATAGTGTGGGTGTGTTGAGAGAGAATTAGAAAGAGATTTGGAAGTGAAATGGAGTGAATGATGAGTGTTAATTGGTGAGTGGTGAGTGGGGTTAAAAGGAGTTCTAGTTAGTTGACTAGCTCATGGTAGAAGTTAAAATTGATTAGTCATACATGACATAATCAAGAGTGGAATCCCATGCTAGTTCCTATTGGTATATACCCATAGTAAGTACGTTTTGAAGCTGTGTATAATACGGGTAAGAATACGACTAGAATTCTTGATGAAAGAAAAGAATGGGAAAGTAACTGTAACCATTTTCGTTAAGTATGAGTGTTTCGATATATGTCTTGAAGTCTTCTAAAAGTATTTTAATACATCTAAATACACTACATGTATATACATTTTAACGGAGTCGTTAAGTCATCGTTAGTCGTTACATGTAAGTGTTGTTTTGAAACCTTTAAGTTAACGATCTCAATTAATGTTGTTAACCCATTGTTTATTATATCTAATGAGATGTTAAATTATTATATTATCATGATATTATGATATATTAATATATCTTAATATGATATATATATATACATTTAAATGTCGTTACAACGATAATCGTTACATATATGTCTCGTTTAAAAATCATTAAGTTAGTAGTCTTGTTTTTACATATGTAGTTCATTGTTAATATACTTAATGATATGTTTACTTATCATAATATCATGTTAACTATATATATAACCATATATATGTCATCATATAGTTTTTACAAGTTTTAACGTTCGTGAATCACCGGTCAACTTGGGTAGTCAATTGTCTATATGAAACCTATTTCAATTAATCAAGTCTTAACAAGTTTGATTACTTAACATGTTGGAAACGTTTAATCATGTAAATATCAATCTCAATTAATATATATAAACATGGAAAAGTTCGGGTCACTACAAATATGCCCCTTGTTATTAAGTCTGGTAATCTAAGAATTAGGGAACAGACACCCTAATTGAAGCGAATCCTAAAGATAGATCTATCGGGCCCAACAAGCCCCATCCAAAGTACCGGATGCTTTAGTACTTCGAAATTTATATCATATCCGAAGGGTGTCCCGGAATGATGGGGATATTCTTATATATGCATCTTGTTAATGTCGGTTACCAGGTGTTCACCATATGAATGATTTTTATCTCTATGTATGGGATGTGTATTGAAATATGAAATCTTGTGGTCTATTATTATGATTTGATATATATAGGTTAAACCTATAACTCACCAACATTTTTGTTGACGTTTTAAGCATGTTTATTCTCAGGTGATTATTAAGAGCTTCCGCTGTCGCATACTTAAATAAGGACGAGATTTGGAGTCCATGCTTGTATGATATTGTGTAAAAACTGCATTCAAAAAACTTATTTTATTGTAACATATTTGTATTGTAAACCATTATGTAATGGTCGTGTGTAAACAGGATATTTTAGATTATCATTATTTGATAATCTACGTAAAGCTTTTTAAACCTTTATTGATGAAATAAAGGTTATGGTTTGTTTTAAAATGAATGCAGTCTTTGAAAAACGTCTCATATAGAGGTCAAAACCTCGCAACGAAATCAATTAATATGGAACGTTTTTAATCAATAAGAACGGGACATTTCAGATATTGTGTAAAAACTGCATTCAAGAAACTTATTTTATTGTAACATATTTGTATTGTAAACCATTATGTAATGGTCGTGTGTAAATAGGATATTTTAGATTATCATTATTTGATAATCTACGTAAAGCTTTTTAAACCTTTATTGATGAAATAAAGGTTATGGTTTGTTTTAAAATGAATGCAGTCTTTGAAAAACGTCTCATATAGAGGTCAAAACCTCGTAACGAAGTCAATTAATATGGAACGTTTTTAATCAATAAGAACGGGACATTACAGTTGGTATCCGAGCGTTGGTCTTAGAGAACCAGAATTTTGCATTAGTGTGTCTTATCGAGTTTGTTAGGATGCATTAGTGAGTCTGGACTTTGACTGTGTTTACTTGAAAAATGATTGCTTAACAAATTTTGTTGGAAACTATATATTTTTAACATGTGAATATTATGTGATATATTAATCTCTTAACGCGTTTGATATTATGTGATAGATGTCTACCTCTAGAACAAGTCCCATTGACTCACCTAATAATAATGAAGAGTCAAATGTAAATTGGAATGATTCATGGACTGATTCACAAGTTCCCGAAGAGGAACTGGAAGAAGAATCAGAACCGGAAGAAGAATCAGAACCGGAAGAGGAGGAACCGGAGGAGGAAATAGAACCGGTGGGGGAAATAATAAAACGGTTAAGTAAAAGAAAATCCTCAACCAACCGACCAAGGTTAATTATGGTCAATGGTGTTTCCGCCAAGGAAGCAAAATATTGGGAGGATTACCAATTCTCCGATGAATCGGATTTCGACGAGAATTCCGATGATGTTATAGAAATTACCCCAACTGAATTTAAAAAGGCAAAAAAAAATAATAAGGGAAAGGGCATAAAAATAGAGAAATCTAATTCCAACCCCGATGAACTTTATATGTATCGTCAACCCCCGAAGTCCTTAAGTTGTAACAATGACCCGGGAACCTCTAAACCACCAGGTTTTTCTAAACCAATGTGGAAAACGACGGCTCGTATTAGGGGAACATCATATATCCCTAGAAACTTGGCAAAACGAACCAAAACCGAAGAAGAAGAAACAAGCGAGTCGGAATAAGATAGTTGTATTCGTGTGGTGTAATATATGTAATATAGTGTACTTATGCTTTATGATATATGTAAAAATTGCTTGTATTAATAAGTAATTTTTTTTATGAATCTAACTCTTGTCTATTTTACAGTATAAAAACACAAAATGGATAGACAACCCAATATTTTAAGAGACCTACCCGGAGACATGATTGATGAAATCTTGTCTAGAGTCGGTCAGAATTCCTCGGCACAACTATTTAAGGCGAGATCAGTTTGTAAGACATTCGAAGAACGTTCCAAGAATTCCTTGGTTTATAAAAGGCTTTCGTTCGAAAGATGGGGGATATCACATTGGGAAATCCATAAGTTACGATGTGTTTACTTTGACGCATATATTGCGGGGAACCCAAATGCTATTTTACGCAACGGGTTAAGAAATTATTTTGACTCAATGTATCCGAATATAGGACTTCATGATTTAGAAAAAGCGGCTAACATGAAACATAAAGAAGCATGCTATGCTTACGGGTTAGTAATGTTCGCTTCTCACCAAAGTGAGAAAAAGAACATCGGGCTACAACTATTAAACAAAAGAACACGCTGTCTTATCAACGGCCATAACGGTTATGTTCCACAAGACCAAGGATGGGAAGTAGTCCTAGTAAAACCAGAATGCATGACTTGTTTCTGGACGTATGAATTACGTATCTTTATTGCCTTTGCTGAACGACTTGTGTACTAACTAGAATTATCTTCACAACCATCTTGTATCAAATTTATTGTGTGCTATATTTCATGCTATATGTAAAATAAGCGGTATTGTAAGTTTGTAAAATATTGTGTAAAAGTTTGAACGCGAAATATTATTATAATCAGTTTTTCATATAGAATTGTAGTAGTTGAATTGTATATTAGCTACTAAGTATGAACTTAACGGGTAGGTACTACCCGAATTTAAACTTATAAAACGCTAATATGAAGAAAAAGCTTTTATAAATGAGTTCATATTATGCTACGAAATACTATTAACTACTCTTAATATTCTGTATGATTAACTTGTTCCATTTGACTATTTTGAAGGAAATGGCACCGACTACTCGACACACCGTGAATATGAATGAAGAGGAATTCCGTACTTTTCTAGCTTCAAACATAACCGCAGTACAGGCTGCGCTACATACCAACAATAACCTTGGATCTAGCAGTACAGGAAATCGTGTAAGATGCACCTACAAAGAATTCACTGCCTGCAAACCTTTGGAATTTGATGGAACTGAAGGACCGATCGGATTGAAACGGTGGACCGAGAAGGTCGAATCAGTGTTTGCCATAAGTAAGTGTACTGAAGAGGACAAAGTGAAGTACGCTACGCATACCTTCACAGGTTCTGTGTTAACATGGTGGAATACCTATCTAGAGCAAGTGGGATAAGATGATGCGTACGCACTACCGTGGTCAGCATTCAAGCACTTGATGAACGAGAAGTACCGTCCCAGAACCGAGGTCAATAAGCTCAAGACAGAACTTAGAGGGTTACGAACCCAAGGATTTGATATTACCATGTACGAAAGACGATTCACAGAATTGTGCCTATTGTGTCCGGGAGCGTTCGAAGATGAGGAAGAGAAGATCGACGCATTTGTGAAAGGATTACCGGAAAGAATCCAAGAAGATATAAGTTCACACGAGCCCGCCTCCATACAACAGGCATGTAGAATGGCTCACAAACTAGTGAACCAGATTGAGGAAAGAATTAAAGAACATACGGCTGAAGAGGCCAATGTGAAGCAAGTCAAAAGAAAGTGGGAGGAAAACGGTGATAAGAATCACCAATACAACAACAACAGCAATTACAATAATAATCGCAACAATTATCCCAACAATCGCAACATCAATCGTAACTATAACAAACGGCCCAACAACAACAACAACAACAACAGCAACTACAACAATCATCCCAACAACAATAACAACCGCAACAACAACAATAATCAGAAGCAGCTATGCCAAAGGTGTGAAAAGTATCACTCGGCATTCTGCACCAAATTTTGCAAAAAGTGTAAAATAAATGGTCATAGCGTGGCGAAGTGTGAGGTCTACGGACCAGGGGTTAATAGAACAAAAGGAACAAATGGTGTCGGAACGAGTAATGGCGGAGCAAGTACTGTCGGAGCAAGTTATGCCAATGTAGTTTGTTATAAATGTGGAAAACCGGGCCACATTATTAGAAATTGCCCAAACCAGGAGAACACGAATGGACAAGGCAGCGGAAGAGTTTTCAATATTAATGCGGCAGAGGCACAGGAAGACCCGGAGCTTGTTACGGGTACGCTTCTTATTGACAATAAATCTGCTTACGTTTTATTTGATTCGGGTGCGGATAGAAGCTATATGAGTAGAGATTTTTGTGCTAAATTAAGTTGTCCATTGACGCCGTTGGATAGTAAATTTTTACTCGAATTAGCAAACGGTAAATTAATTTCAGCAGATAATATATGCCGGAATCGAGAAATTAAACTGGGTAGCGAAATATTTAAGATTGATTTGATACCAGTAGAGTTAGGGAGTTTTGATGTAATAGTTGGCATGGACTGGCTGAAGAAGGTGAAAGCAGAGATCGTATGTTATAAAAATGCAATTCGCATTATACGAGAAGAAGGAGAACCCTTAATGGTGTACGGAGAAAAGGGCAACATGAAGCTACATCTTATTAGTAATTTGAAGGCACAAAAACTAATAAGAAAAGGTTGCTATGCTGTTCTAGCACACGTCGAGAAAGTACTAACTGAAGAAAAGAGCATCAATGATGTTCCCGTCGCAAAAGAATTTCCCGATGTATTTCCGAAAGAATTACCGGGACTACCTCCACATCGATCTATTGAATTTCAAATAGATCTTGTACCAGGAGCTGCACCAATAGCTCGTGCTCCTTATAGAGTCGCACCCAGCGAGATGAAAGAACTGCAAAGCCAACTGCAAGAACTATTAGAACGTGGTTTCATTCGACCAAGCACATCACCTTGGGGAGCTCCTGTTTTGTTTGTCAAGAAGAAGGATGGTACATTTAGGTTGTGTATTTGTTGGGATTTAACAAGTTTGATAAGTCTTAAAATCTTTTAAGAATCATTATAAACGGAAGCGTGTAATTATCAAATTTTACTTGTCATCTTTAAACCAATTTAAAGCTAAATCCCATGGATCAAGTTGTGAACATTATGCTTACATATTAACAAGAGAAGGAAAGATGTTATACCTCCTCAAACTAAGGTTTGAGGGCTGCTATAAATGGGCAGAAAGTTTGGTGATTAAGATGATGAAATGAGCTCCAACTTGAACATTCAAGTGTCTTAAACTTCGACCCTTTGATGCACCAACAATACCTTTAAGTTTGCTAATGTTTAGAACCCTTAAACACTTCAAACACAAGCTTGAAAGCCTCTTGAATGTTGCTGAAAATTCAGCAGCAGTAAGCTTCAAAGATGATGCTAAATGGAGCCTCAAAACAATGAGACATCAAGAGATAATACCCCAAACTATGTACCAACACCTAGTGCTTGGTTAGGATTTGATAACACTTGAATATAAGCTTCAAAACAAGCTCAAGAACACTCTTGTTTCTGCTGTGAAATTCGGCCAGCAAATGGTGCAGAATGTTGAGAGAGAGTTTTGTTATTTTACTTGAAGTTGCAATGCATGTGTGTCTTGAAAATTGTCAAGCATGCTCTTAAGGAATTGTGAAGTTCAAAAGCAACAACCAAGCATGGGTGACGTCCTTGGAAACCCCAAAAAAAGGCCTCCCATAAGGTTTATAAAACCTTATTAATTTTTATAAAACTAGGAATTAAACCCATGCATTTTTATGTCACTTTCACATTTTTATAAATCCTTTTATAAAATACAACACAATTTAATTATTTAAACCTATAAATAATTAAATCCTTAAAATATATATAAATTATCCAAATAATTTATTTCAAGTAATAATATTTCAGAAAACCGATTTTCTGAAATCCAAGTGTCGCGTATTTATTTAACGATCCATTCGTTATGATTAAATACTTATAAGGTGTCGGTAAGCTTGTTATTGGGTATGACCCGACTTGGATCATAACACATTAGCCACATTAATTAAATATGTCTCTCGGGCATACGAAATACCTTCAATCTCCCACTTGCACGAGAAACATAAGAATTAATGCAAGTGACGGATACCACCTAACGACCGTCCATCACCCCCAATATGTTATGACTTTGTGCCATTCAATAACATCATCCCTTTCGAGTCCCATCTCGAATATGATTAGGTGAATCTTTCATTATATCCTTTCATCCTAGATGTCATGTCAAATCCAAGAGATACAGAGTGACCACTCTCTTATAGACTCAACTTTATCAGGCCTTAGACATCTTACTCTCAACGAATAAGAGGGACAAATTCCATCTTGACTACATACATCCTAGATACACACTTTGTATTATACCTGAGCTCTTCCTTATGTACTACCATATTTCAGAATAGCGAAGGAAAGAATCAAGGCACAATATTTGGTGAATATCCGAACCCAATATGTATCTCAGGTCAGAGGATACAATGATATTCTCCTTTACTCAAGATTACATGTGATCAACCACAAAGGCTCTATACAGTAATTCTTGAGAGCGGGTCTTCCAATATTTGTATCCCACAAATATCTATGAACCTTGGTTGCTACTTTGCCCCACATTCAACCTGAATGTATACCAATCCGAGTTCATAATAGTCTAAACCTCACACTTGTTCCCACAAATGCGATCGACTACGGAATTTAGAATAATAGTTTATTCATGGATAAAATATGCAAAATTGGAACATGACTCATAATTAAATTAATACCATAATTATATTAATGAGTTTGAACTAATTTGTTCCGTTACAATACATAAAATAGATCAATTCCAATCACTAGAATATCGAAGCCCCAATGCACAAACATGTCCCTCATGTTTTGGCCCATGTAAAAGCTTCGTGAGTGGATCCGCAACATTTTGATCTGTGTGAACTTTGTGAATACATATCTTTCCCTTTTCAACCTCATCCCTGATGTAGTTGAATCTCCGCTCAATGTGACGAGTCTTTTGATGAGCACCAGGTTCCTTGATTTGAGCAATCGCACCCTCGTTGTCACAAAAGATCTCAAGAGGGTCCTGAATGGAAGGGACCACTCCTAAGTCGTCTATGAATTTCTTCATCCATGCAGCTTCCTGAGCGGCCAGTGAGGCGGCAATGTACTCTGACTCTGTAGTGGATAACGCAACAACCTCCTGTTTCGAACTCTTCCAAGAGACCGCACCACCATTTAACATGAAGACATAACCGGATTGTGATCGAGAGTCATCTCGATCAGTTTGGAAACTCGCGTCCACGTAACCTTTTACAGCGAGTTCCTCCTCACCAGACCCATATATTAGAAACATATCCTTAGTCCTCCTAAGGTATTTCAATATACTTTTAACAGCAATCCAATGACTGTTTCCTGGGTTATTCTGGTATCTACTTGTCAAGCTTAGAGCGCATGACACATCCGGTCTAGTACATATCATTGCATACATGATAGACCCAATAGCAGATGCGTATGGGACTTTCTTCATTCTCTCTTGTTCATCTTTCGTGGTAGGACACTGAGATGAACTGAGAACGGTTCCTCTTTGAATAGGTACCAAACCTTTCTTAGAGTTTTCCATCTTGAACCTTTTCAAGATTTTGTCAATGTATGTACTTTGACTTAAACCTATCAATCTCTTGGATCTATTCCTATAGATCCCAATCCCCAATATGTATTGTGCTTCTCCAAGATCCTTAATGGAGAAGCAACCTTTTAGCCAAGTTTTGACCTCTTGCATTGTGGTTATATCATTCCCAAACAATAATATATCATCCACATATAGCACAAGGAACATTATAGAGCTCCCACTAGCCTTCTTGTATACACAAGCTTCATCACCATTTTTAATGAAGCCAAATTTCTTTGCCTCTTCATTAAAACGATGATTCCACATTCTAGATGCTTGTTTCAATCCGTAGATTGACTTCTTTAACTTGCATACCTTCTTAGGATTTTTCGGATCAACAAAACCTTCGGGCTGTACCATATAAACATCTTCCTCAAGATATCCATTTAGGAAAGCGGTTTTGACATCCATTTGCCATATTTCATAGTCATAGTGAGCAGCAATGGCAAATAATATCCTAATAGACTTTAGCATTGCCACTGGCGAGAAAGTTTCATCATAATCAACCCCTTGAGTTTGAGTGAAACCTTTTGCTACAAGTCTAGCTTTGTATGTATCCAAGTTTCCATGTATGTCGGTTTTCTTCTTGAAAATCCATTTGCAATCAACTAGCTTGGAGCTAGGAGGTTGCAGAACAAGTTCCCAAACTTGATTTTCATACATGGATTGCATCTCGGCGTTCATGGCTTCCTGCCATTTATCTTTATCAATCCTTGATAAAGCATCTTCGTAGTTTGTCGGTTCATCCAAATCAACCGTATAGCAACCATCCATGAGAAACCCATATCTCTCGGGAGGATTATTAATCCTACTAGATCTTTGAACGTCTTGTGTACCTTGATCATCCACTTGATCATTTTCAACATCCTCATGTTGAGTACTAGTGTAACATCCCGCGTTTTTCCGTTAAATTTATTTTTAACACCGTCTTTTTCTTTTAAATAATACCTTTCGTTATTTAAATTCGTAGTTTCCGTTGACTAACGTTCATAATAATTCCGTCATTTAATTATAACATCTCTCGTTAACTTGCGTTTTAAAAATATTCGATCGGTTAAATCCCGCACCCTCTTTGAAACTCGAGGGACCGGAGTTGCCAAATGGGCAAACTAGTTGACTAGGTCAACTAGTCAACCCATTTCATCCATTCCATCATCTCCCTCATCCCTTTTCTCTCCATCTCAAGAACACACACACAAACCCATTCCATTCATTCATCATCTAAATTCAATCTTGGAAGCTCACAACAAATCCGATTACATATTTGGAATCCTCTCTTCATCCTCTACAATTTGATACCAACTTCATCTTGTTTGGGTAACATTTCTAAAACTCTAGATTTCTCTAAATTCGTGTTTTTGATTTGAAATGGTGTTAGTTAGTGTCTATGGCTCGAGTCTAACATGAATATATGTTTGGTTTGCTCGATTTGTTGTTTTTGGAGTAACTAGCATGAACTTGAGATGGGTGTGCTTAATCCTTGATTTTGGATGAGTTAATGTTGTTAGATTGTTAAAGTGCATGTTTTAATTGTGTTACTAGTATCACTAGCTTCATTTTGATGTGTAGGTTGATTTGTAAAACTTCAGAAACATGATTAATGATTTTGTGATTCTTGACTAGGGTTTGATGGTTCTTGACATGAATTTTTGGATGCTTGAATGCCATGGAATGTTAATTGTTAGTGTTTAGTTGTAATGTATGCTCCATTACCTTCAAAACGGCATATCATATGTGTGAATTGGTTTCCCGAAACTCAAATTGCATTTGATGAACTTGAAACCTTGAAATGAACGTTTAATGATCACTTGATGAGTTTTCGGCTATTGTAAATGATGTTGTCGTTTGATGATAAGTGCTTAGTTGTGTTCCTTGTCAAAAGAGCTTTCCAACGGTATAAGATACGTCTTCTAGTTGTTTACGGTTTGCGTTTTATGGTTATTTGAAGTTTTGACCAAGACTTGAACCTTGAAACTGACCAGGTGCCAGACCACGTGTTATGTCGCGGCGCGACACATCTGGCCGCGGCGCGGCATATGCCGTGGTCAGATTCTGACCTATTTTGTCAAATTTCGAAAAATGTTTGCTATGCTACGCACCTCCGATTAACATGTAACTTGGCCAACATGCTCATATATGACTTCTAAGCTTAGAAAAATAGTTCGGGACCCGACCCGAACGTGTTGACTTTTCGTTGACTTTGACCAAGTTTGACTTTTTGTCAAACTTAACCAAATACTTATGCAACCTTTCTAACATGATTATTTACTAGTATCTTGCATGAAACTTGACAATTTGATTCACATGCTAATATAATCGAGTCGTAACGAGCCATAGGACTAATTGAACATCTTTGACCGTTTGTGTTTACCGTTATTGATATAACCTATATGTTTAGGTCAAGACTAGCTTTGTCTTTGCACGCGTCTACTTGTTGAAGTACTTTATTAACTCTTGCACTCAAGGTGAGATCATAGTCCCACTTTTTCAATCACTTTTATTCTTTACATCGTGGGCTGAGAAACACATACATTTCATACTTATTTACTTTTCATGCTTTTACATTGTGAACAAATACGAATACAAAGATGCATACGAGTTTGAACAAAAGTCCTCAATCCAATTATCATTAGTTCCACTTGCAGGGTGTAAGTGTAAGCGTGTAATTATGTTGTGTGGCCATACGGGTTTAACAAACCCTCATTCAGACGGTTCGCTACCGTTAGTGAATGAAATATAATTTCAACAATGTATAGTGTAAGTTCTAACACTAAATTCAAAATTCAGAGGGAAGATTCGGTTAAGCCTTGATAATTGGGTGCTCGTGATACAAATACTATTTTGGAATGTGAACGATTCTGGTTGAACAATTCTTAAAGAACCTTGTGGTTCAATACAATTTACTTACTAAACCTATGATTTCACCAACGTTTTCGTTGACAGATTTCTATGTTTTTCTCAGGTCTTGCACGATATGTGAAACATGCTTCTGCTTACTATTTGATACTTGCATCCGATGTCGAGTATACATGCATTTCATGGAGCGTCTTTTGACTTTACTTTAGACCGTGTCGCCTAGACTTCAATCGTACTTATAATGTTGTAACTTAACTTTTGGTTGAACAATTCTTGTAAACTTTGAAACAATCTTTATTTTGAAATGAAGGCGACATATTTTGGTCAAACGTTATCTTAAAGACTTATAATCAGGTAATGGGACCCACGTAGCCGACGCCGTCACTTGACGATTTGTCGGGGTCGCTACAAGTGGTATCAGAGCCTTGGTTGTAGGGATTTAGAGTTCATTTGTGTCCACCCCGAGTCATAGGGTACATAGGTGAATCTAGACTACAACCGGCATATAGACTGCAGTAGGAATTACTTGACTATTTGTGCATTTATACTCGAACTCTTCTATCATATCTAACTTGTATTCGATCTTGATCTTACGTTAATAAATTTTGTTGACGCGCCACCTTGACTTTATGAAGTAATGTTAAATGCACATGAGAATCAGGGTAATATAATTTCCGGGATTATATTACGGTGATTCACATGGACGTTCCGACATTATGACATAAAGAATTTAGGGCGAGTCAAGGAAAATTTTCTCTCTATCCTTATTCCATACTCCGGTTAGTATTGTTGAAAATACTAACCAACGATATTCTTGTGTCATGAAGGAACAATGGCTCGTCGACGCGCTCCTCCCGAAACTCCCGAACAAGCCCTCCAACGTATGATAGCCACTGCCGTGGATGCGGCCATGGCCGGTCACTCCTCCAACAACAACAATAACAACCACAACCACAACAACCATGGAGCCGGTAATTCAAACGAGGGTTGCTCCTACAAAACTTTCATGGGGTGCAAACCTCACACCTTCGATGGGACCGGAGGACCGGTTGTGCTCACCCGATGGTTTGAGCAAACAGAAGCCGTTTTTAGCATAAGCGGTTGTCGGGACCAAGACAAAGTCAAATATTCCACCCACACTTTTGCCGGTATCGCCCTCACATGGTGGAATAGGTATGTGCTGTCGGTGGGTATCGATGAAGCCCACACACTCTCATGGGCCGACTTAAAGAAAAAGATGATCACCGAATACTTCCCGCGCGAAGAGACCCGTAAGCTCGAACACGAACTAAGAACTTTAAAAGCGGTCGGGAATGACCTAAAGGCATATAATCAACGATTCTCCGAACTTGCTTTAATGTGCCCAAATCTTGTGAACCCCGAATCTTTAAGGGTTGAACTTTACATGGATGGTCTCCCCAAGAGCATCAAACAAGGAGTAATGTCATCCAAACCCGCTAACCACCAAGAGGCTTTGAATATGGCCCGCCAATTGATTGAAACAGTGGACGAAATTGAAGTGCCGGCACCTAAAGCCGAGGATAAATCGGGTGACAACAAAAGAAAATGGGAAGCCCCCCAATCAAGCAATTACAACAACCCCGCCAAAAAGCCCTTCATCCCCAACGACAAGAAAGGTTATACCGGACACCTACCGTATTGTAACGAGTGCTACAAACATCATTTAGGTGAATGTGGCAAACCTTTTTGCTTGAAGTGTCAAAGAAGTGGCCATGTAGCCCACGATTGTAGGAATACCGCTCCCGTCGCTCAAAAGGAGCCCAATGCACCCAAGACGGGTGTTTGTTTTGAATGTGGCCAACCGGGTCATTTTAGGAGTGCGTGCCCAAATAAGAAAATCAACCCCAACGCACGCCGTTAAACTTTCAACATCAACGCCTAGGATGCCCGAGACGACGATGGACTAGTCACGGGTATGTTTCTCCTCGAAATTCTCACGTTTCATGTTTATTCGATTCGGTTACCGTTAGACATTTTATAAACAAGTCTTTGACTCGTGCTCTTTACATTCCACTTTTTCCCCTAGATACTACTTAGACGATTTAAGTGACCAACGGAAAATATTGTGTGCCTATAAATTTTATTGGAGGATATACGTTAAGACTTTTGACTTGACACCTATAGAACTAGGGAGCTCGAAACCTATTCGTAAAAAAAAAAAAAAAAAAAAAAAAAAAAAAAAAAAAAAAAAAAAAAAAATATTTGTTTCCCCATCATCTTGTATAGATTATTGTGAACTGAGTAATTTTCGGTTGGAAACCGATACCCTCTCCCTCGCATCCATGACCTCATGATTTCTTGCATGAATCCCGTGTGTATTCCAAAACGACCTCCGTTCCGGTTATCATCAATTGGGGGTTAAGTGAGACGATGTCTCCTAAGCCATTTCCGAACTCGCAACGTTAGTTGTAAATCTCTCTTAGTACCGTTTGATTTATTTAGGACTCCGTCCGTATTCATGAACCTCCTAAATCACGTATGCAACTTATCTATACAAATCTGTTATCGTATTTATGGATGACGTCTTAACTTATTTAGGTAAAGAAGGAAAACGAACAACATCACCATCTTACGCTCGAACTTTTGAGAAAAGAGCAACTCTATACCAAATTCTCCGAGTGAGAATTTCTGTTAAACGAAGTCAAATTTTCTAGACCATGATGTTAATGGTCAAGGCATTACAATCAATCTCGAAATCAAGCCACACGTGATCATGAAACTCTCTCAACTCAGACTTGTATTCGTAAAATCTTAGAACTCGCCCTGTTATCACCGAAGATTCATTTCTGACTTTTCTCGTGTTACCCGACTTTTAAACTCGTTAACTCACTAAGGAAAAACTATAAACCTCTCCGTGTTCGAGCCTTGAACGTGATTCTTCACACCAACATTTCTAGTTAAAATCGTATAGCAACAGATGGAACTCGAACATGGAAATATTTCTATTTGAACGCCGAAAGGCATACTCTCTCGACTCAAAAATCAACATAACTAAAATTCGTTATTTTACACGAAGAATCCGAATACTAAATTGTGGATCCGATCAATCTTCTCGTCATCATGTACCACACTACATACCTCTGTTATTTCACCGTCACCGTCTGATATTACTGGAATTTAAGATAGCACACAATCCAACGATACTTCACTCTTCTTTGACTTAACGCCCTTGTGTTTCTGATAATCGGTCAACTATTATTCAACCCCGAACTATACAACTACGTGTACTACCTCGTTTCTCTTTCAGACTTCAACATTTGACAACTAGAGGCACGTTATGGCAATCTCGAGATGTAAACTCATCCTATTCTAAGTCCTCATTTCACTACTATCTTTACCGTTCGCTTTTCCGTTTAAAGAAACTCCTTGTAACATTTCTCCATGGATAGAGAAACTCCTCATATTACATAAGTATTCGCCACGAGGGTGAATAGTCCTAACGAACATTTTTTTTTTTCGAACCCTAACTAACTTGTTCAAACGTATCTTAAGAGATTCTATTCCAACACGGTGTATCCTTGTCAATTATTCCGTATTGAAATACTCGTTTCACTTCTAGTTTTACAAGGAACCTTGGAGACCCGCTTAGACACATGTACCGCGTATCTCCCACAAACTGACGAACCGAGCAAACGAACGATTTACGTCTTGGAAAGACATGTCACAAACTCGTATTGTCACCTTTAGTAGATCACTCTTACAACAGTAGTTACCACTCGTGTGTTCACGCGCATTTTCCGAAACCCTATATGACCGCTAATGTCATACCCCTGTTCATTTAACCAAAGCATCAACCACCGAAATCTGAACTCCATCAAGAAACAACAATTGAGATCGTTCAAGTCCGAGAAGGGCTCGAGACAACCCATTGTCGCCAGAAGAGTTATACCAAACTTAGATGAAAACCTCACCAAACCCAGTGTGTAACCGCGTAATATTGAGAAACCGCACCTTGGAGGGGTGTAATCCATTTTGGGGAAATCGAGAAAGGCTATATCCGCAGTATCGAACCCTTTTGAAACCTTGGGGCGTATTGGAACCGCTCCCTACCGTTTAGAACTTCTGACTCAATTAAGTTTCCGTTTACCCTACATTTCGTGCAACAAACTTAGAAACGTGTCCTGCGGAACAGGAACGTGCAATCCTGCTGGATACATCAACTATCGATGACAAACTTCTCTTCATAGGAAAACCAGTTGAAACTGGGGATCGTAAAAACCGAACCTTAATGCAACGTAAAACCCTGACTATCCAAATTCATGAGAACCCTCAAGAACGTACTTTCACTTATTCATAGCATTGACAACGTAAAGTCTCGAGTAAGAGATATCGACTACTACTTCCAACTAAATTTCGGGACGAAATTTCTTTTGAGTTGTGGATAATGTAACATCCCGCGTTTTTCCGTTAAATTTATTTTTAACACCGTCTTTTTCTTTTAAATAATACCTTTCGTTATTTAAATTCGTAGTTTCCGTTGACTAACGTTCATAATAATTCCGTCATTTAATTATAACATCTCTCGTTAACTTGCGTTTTAAAAATATTCGATCGGTTAAATCCCGCACCCGCTTTGAAACTCGAGGGACCGGAGTTGCCAAATGGGCAAACTAGTTGACTAGGTCAACTAGTCAACCCATTTCATCCATTCCATCATCTCCCTCATCCCTTTTCTCTCCATCTCAAGAACACACACACAAACCCATTCCATTCATTCATCATCTAAATTCAATCTTGGAAGCTCACAACAAATCCGATTACATATTTGGAATCCTCTCTTCATCCTCTACAATTTGATACCAACTTCATCTCGTTTGGGTAACATTTCTAAAACTCTAGATTTCTCTAAATTCGTGTTTTTGATTTGAAATGGTGTTAGTTAGTGTCTATGGCTCGAGTCTAACATGAATATATGTTTGGTTTGCTCGATTTGTTGTTTTTGGAGTAACTAGCATGAACTTGAGATGGGTGTGCTTAATCCTTGATTTTGGATGAGTTAATGTTGTTAGATTGTTAAAGTGCATGTTTTAATTGTGTTACTAGTATCACTAGCTTCATTTTGATGTGTAGGTTGATTTGTAAAACTTCAGAAACATGATTAATGATTTTGTGATTCTTGACTAGGGTTTGATGGTTCTTGACATGAATTTTTGGATGCTTGAATGCCATGGAATGTTAATTGTTAGTGTTTAGTTGTAATGTATGCTCCATTACCTTCAAAACGGCATATCATATGTGTGAATTGGTTTCCCGAAACTCAAATTGCATTTGATGAACTTGAAACCTTGAAATGAACGTTTAATGATCACTTGATGAGTTTTCGGCTATTGTAAATGATGTTGTCGTTTGATGATAAGTGCTTAGTTGTGTTCCTTGTCAAAAGAGCTTTCCAACGGTATAAGATACGTCTTCTAGTTGTTTACGGTTTGCGTTTTATGGTTATTTGAAGTTTTGACCAAGACTTGAACCTTGAAACTGACCAGGTGCCAGACCACGTGTTATGTCGCGGCGCGACACATCTGGCCGCGGCGCGGCATATGCCGTGGTCAGATTCTGACCTATTTTGTCAAATTTCGAAAAATGTTTGCTATGCTACGCACCTCCGATTAACATGTAACTTGGCCAACATGCTCATATATGACTTCTAAGCTTAGAAAAATAGTTCGGGACCCGACCCGAATGTGTTGACTTTTCGTTGACTTTGACCAAGTTTGACTTTTTGTCAAACTTAACCAAATACTTATGCAACCTTTCTAACATGATTATTTACTAGTATCTTGCATGAAACTTGACAATTTGATTCACATGCTAATATAATCGAGTCGTAACGAGCCATAGGACTAATTGAACATCTTTGACCGTTTGTGTTTACCGTTATTGATATAACCTATATGTTTAGGTCAAGACTAGCTTTGTCTTTGCACGCGTCTACTTGTTGAAGTACTTTATTAACTCTTGCACTCAAGGTGAGATCATAGTCCCACTTTTTCAATCACTTTTATTCTTTACATCGTGGGCTGAGAAACACATACATTTCATACTTATTTACTTTTCATGCTTTTACATTGTGAACAAATACGAATACAAAGATGCATACGAGTTTGAACAAAAGTCCTCAATCCAATTATCATTAGTTCCACTTGCAGGGTGTAAGTGTAAGCGTGTAATTATGTTGTGTGGCCATACGGGTTTAACAAACCCTCATTCAGACGGTTCGCTACCGTTAGTGAATGAAATATAATTTCAACAATGTATAGTGTAAGTTCTAACACTAAATTCAAAATTCAGAGGGAAGATTCGGTTAAGCCTTGATAATTGGGTGCTCGTGATACAAATACTATTTTGGAATGTGAACGATTCTGGTTGAACAATTCTTAAAGAACCTTGTGGTTCAATACAATTTACTTACTAAACCTATGATTTCACCAACGTTTTCGTTGACAGATTTCTATGTTTTTCTCAGGTCTTGCACGATATGTGAAACATGCTTCCGCTTACTATTTGATACTTGCATCCGATGTCGAGTATACATGCATTTCATGGAGCGTCTTTTGACTTTACTTTAGACCGTGTCGCCTAGACTTCAATCGTACTTATAACGTTGTAACTTAACTTTTGGTTGAACAATTCTTGTAAACTTTGAAACAATCTTTATTTTGAAATGAAGGCGACATATTTTGGTCAAACGTTATCTTAAAGACTTATAATCAGGTAATGGGACCCACGTAGCCGACGCCGTCACTTGACGATTTGTCGGGGTCGCTACAACTAGTGCCAACCAATTGTGTATCATCAGTTTGATCTTGTACCTCTACAAGATCTATCTTCCTTTCACCATCACCTTCCATAAGGAACTTGGTTTCAAGGAATTCCGCTTTCCGAGCAATAAATACCGTTTGCTCGGATGGATCATAGAAGTAATACCCCATGTCATCTTTGGGATATCCTATGAAGATACACTTTGTGG
Organism: Rutidosis leptorrhynchoides; assembly: GCF_046630445.1. NCBI lineage: Eukaryota > Viridiplantae > Streptophyta > Magnoliopsida > Asterales > Asteraceae > Rutidosis > Rutidosis leptorrhynchoides. Next base: position 212,519,494 of record NC_092340.1, read on the forward strand.
ATCGAGCATGTAGCTTATTAGCTACATATTGCTTAGGATAAGCTTCACATCCCCATACTTTCAAGTATGAAAGAGAAGGAGGTTTTCCAAACCACATTTCATGAGGAGTTCGTTCCACTTTCTTGGTTGGGGCCATATTTAAAATACGAACCGCGAAGCTTAGACAATAACCCCAAAATGATAGAGGTAACGAGCTTCTTGCCATCATAGATCGAACCATATCCATTAGGGTTCGGTTCCTCCTTTCGGAAACTCCATTAAGTTGGGGTGTTCCGGGTGGAGTAAGTTGTGAGATAATCCCACAACTCCTAAGATGATCTTGGAAAGCATCGCTTAGGTATTCACCTCCTCTGTCGGTACGAAGTACCTTAATTGTCTTATTGAGTTGATTTTGTACTTCGTTTTGATATTCTTTGAATGCTTCAAACGTTTCGTCCTTGTGTCTTAATAAGTAGACATATCCGAAACGACTAAAGTCATCAATGAAAGTAACGAAGTATCTTTCACCATTCCTAGTCATGGGCTTAAAGGGTCCACATACATCCGAATGTATTAATCCCAATAAGTCTTTAGCCCTTTCATAGGTCCCTTTGAAAGGCGCTTTAGTCATTTTGCCTTGTAAACAAGATTCACATACATCAAACGAGTCCATTTCATTTGATTTCAAAAGTCCATTCCTTTGAAGTGTATGCATACGATTCTTGTTTATGTGACCAAGGCGACAATGCCATAAGTAGGAATCACTCAAATCCCTTTTGAGTTTCTTGGTGCTAGTATGGTACATTGAGCTACTAGATGATGCATCATCATGAACCAATTCATAAATTCCATTTGAAGGCGAAGCCTTGAAATAGAATACATTATCTAAATAAACATGGATATCATCATTAACAAAATTAAGATTAAAACCACATTGTTTTAAGCGAGAAATAGAAATAATGTTTCTACACAAATCCGGAGCATACAAAACATTTTCTAAAATAAGTTCCAATCCGCTTGGAAGCTTCAAAACAAAATCTCCTTGAGCTTTAACATGCACCTTTGCACCATTGCCCATATAGATACTTGATGTTCCCGCCATATGATCACTTCTTTTGAACCCATGCAAAGAATTGCAAATATGAGTTCCACATCCAGTGTCTAATACCCATGTATTAGAAGAAGCAATACTAAGCTCTATATATACCATATATATATTACCTGAGGTTTGCCCTGCATCCCTCTTGTCCTTCAACTCCTTAAGATAGACCGGGCAATTTCGCTTCCAGTGACCCATTTCACCGTAACCGAAACACGGGTCTTCTTTGGGGCTTGCCTTCTCAGCTACCTTTTGCTTCTTAGCCTTGTTGATGGTTGGGGTAACCATCTTCCCCTTCCCTTTGCCTTGATAGGCGGGGTCCTTTTCTCTTAGCCACCTTTGGCTTAGAGGTCTTACCTTTGGATCCACCTTGATCGATTGTTAACACGGGTAAAGCCCTTTTACCCATGCTAGTTTCCGCCGTTCTAAGCATACCGTGAAGCTCACCTATGCTTTTATCCATCCCATTCAAATTGTAATTAATTACAAATTGATCAAACCTTTTTGATAGGGAGTTAAGGATAAGATCGGTGGCTAACTCATTTGATATGTTTAGGTTAAGACGGTTAGCACGATCAATAAGGCTTTTCATCTTAAGCACATAAGATGAAACCGATTGGGTATCGTCCATACGACAAGCATGTAGCACCCGAACGGTCTCGAAACGCTCGACACGCGCTTGTTGAAGGAACATCTCCTTCAATTGCGTTATCATGTCGTATGCACTATGATGCTCGAAATCCTTTTGGAGTTCGGGAATCATAGTCCCAAGCATTAGGCATGAGACTTGAAGGGAGTCGTGGCAATACTTATCGTAAGAGGCCATTGCTTCCACATCATTCTCATCCGGTTGATCGGGAATGGGGTCCTCAAGTACATACGCTTTATCCTCTTGTTTGAGGACAATCCGAAGATTGCGGAACCAATCCATAAAGTTGGTATGGTTGAGTTTGTCTTTCTCTAAGAGAGACCTTAATGATAGGTTGTTTAGGTTCATTGGTGCGTTTGCGATGTTGTTGTTGTTATTGGCGGCCATCTATAAAATTTAACAAAGTTCGTTTAAGTATCAATTTCAATTCAATATTCAATACCCTTTCAATCCAATTGATATATTAAATTCTAGAATCCAACGGTAAACCAAATTCCGGTTAGGTGACCTTTATCCCGTAATTTGATTTAGCTAGGTAGTCTTATATGACAATTGCAATCCATTTGCAACTTCTAGAGTATGGGATCATGCAATCCTTTTGCATGGAATATTATCCCATCAACGCCTATTTGTTCCTCATGCTTCGGTGACCCTAAGTTCATGATTCCCAAATCAAGTCGTCCTACTTGTGTAAACATGTGAATTTAACATACAAATGGTTAGGTGACCTTTATCCCACAAGCATGTCAAATTCACCTTAACCACGTTAGTTTGTTCATGACGGTTAGGTGACCTTTATCCCATCATGAGTTCCCTAATATGTTCAAGTGTCACACAAAAGGATGGCGTTAAACTTGTTGCCTTGTTTGTAAAAAGGGATTTTAAGTTTTCGTTAATTCTAGTTTGAGAAAAATTGTATGCCATACACCAACATGCATTTAGTGTATGGTACTTATGAAAAACCAATTTCATACCTTGTAATTGAGCCAATTACTTGATATAAACCATTTTATATGTGTTATCCTTTTCTTGTTCTTAATAACCATTTATTAAGTTCTTTAGTTGCCTTTTCAATTTAACCATTTAAATTGCCGTTTTGCATGCACTTAATGCGTCTAATTTAACCAATTAAATTGTTGTTTTGTTTGTTGTTAACTTGTGTGATAAATTTGTTGCAATTAAACATACAATCCATAAACATACAAACAACCACACATGCAAAATAAGTATGTTCACAATCTAGCCATTTTGGTGGACATTTGTTTAGCCGAAAACAAATGTCACCGGGTAAAGGGGTAATAATACAAAGTAGGAGATTACAATCTCCCACTTAACCTTGCATCCATATGCTCCTTGTGTTCTTCAAGTCTTCATCATCTTGTATCTTCATTTTTACAAAATATGTATCCTAATACATTTTATCTAGAAAATGAAAATACAACCTAATCTATTTTACATACCAAATATAAAATAAATTACATAGCCTTATGAATGAATTATTACATGCCAAATGAATAATATTACAAGCCATATGAATGAATAATATTACAAACCATATGAATCATACAATTCATTCAAACATTCAACCAAACACAAGGTTAAGGCATAGATTGTGAACTTCAACATGCAACCAAGTATGACCAAATTAGAGAGTCCAAAACCCACTTTTGAAGCCCTCTTGAATTCGGCCATTTTCTAATACCCACCCAAACCCATTTGTTTTTGCAATCTACATTCATGCATGTTAGTAGATTGCAAATATAGTGGGTTTTAAACAACAATTCGAAGCATATTTCAACAACTTCGGCTCTAGATACCATTGTTGGGATTTAACAAGTTTGATAAGTCTTAAAATCTTTTAAGAATCATTATAAACGGAAGCGTGTAATTATCAAATTTTACTTGTCATCTTTAAACCAATTTAAAGCTAAATCCCATGGATCAAGTTGTGAACATTATGCTTACATATTAACAAGAGAAGGAAAGATGTTATACCTCCTCAAACTAAGGTTTGAGGGCTGCTATAAATGGGCAGAAAGTTTGGTGATTAAGATGATGAAATGAGCTCCAACTTGAACCTTCAAGTGTCTTAAACTTCGACCCTTTGATGCACCAACAATACCTTTAAGTTTGCTAATGTTTAGAACCCTTAAACACTTCAAACACAAGCTTGAAAGCCTCTTGAATGTTGCTGAAAATTCAGCAGTAGTAAGCTTCAAAGATGATGCTAAATGGAGCCTCAAAACAATGAGACCTCAAGAGATAATACCCCAAACTATGTACCAACACCTAGTGCTTGGTTAGGTTTGATAACATTTGAATATAAGCTTCAAATCAAGCTCAAGAACACTCTTGTTTCTGCTGTGAAATTCGGCCAGCAAATGGTGCAGAATGTTGAGAGAGAGTTTTGTTATTTTACTTGAAGTTGCAATGCATGTGTGTCTTGAAAATTGTCAAGCATGCTCTTAAGGAATTGTGAAGTTCAAAAGCAACAACCAAGCATGGGTGAGGTCCTTGGAAACCCCAAAAAAACGGCCTCCCATAAGGTTTATAAAACCTTATTAATTTTTATAAAACTAGGAATTAAACCCATGCATTTTTATGTCACTTTCACATTTTTATAAATCCTTTTATAAAATACAACACAATTTAATTATTTAAACCTATAAATAATTAAATCCTTAAAATATATATAAATTATCCAAATAATTTATTTCAAGTAATAATATTTCAGAAAACCGATTTTCTGAAATCCAAGTGTCGCGTATTTATTTAACGATCCATTCGTTATGATTAAATACTTATAAGGTGTCGGTAAGCTTGTTATTGGGTATGACCCGACTTGGATCATAACACATTAGCCACATTAATTAAATATGTCTTTCGGGCATACGAAATACCTTCAGTATTGACTATAGAGAGTTGAACAAACTTACCATCAAAAACCGTTATCCACTACCGAGAATTGACGACTTATTTGATCAACTACAAGGCTCGTCGGTTTATTCGAAGATCGATTTACGTTCTGGATATCATCAAATGCGAGTAAAGGAGGATGATATTCCAAAAACTGCTTTTAGGACGCGTTATGGTCATTACGAGTTTATGGTTATGCCGTTTGGATTGACTAACGCACCAGCTGTGTTCATGGACCTTATGAACCGAGTGTGTGGGCCATATCTTGACAAGTTTGTCATTGTTTTCATCGATGACATACTTATTTACTCAAAGAATGATCAAGAGCACGAAGAACATTTGAGAAAAGTGCTAGAAGTATTGAGGAAAGAAAAACTGTACGCTAAGTTTTCAAAGTGTGCATTTTGGTTGGAAGAAGTTCAATTCCTCGGTCACATAGTGAACAAAAAAGGTATTAAGGTGGATCCGGCAAAGATAGAAACTGTTGAAAAGTGAGAAACCCCGAAAACTCCGAAACACATACGCCAGTTTTTAGGACTAGCTGGTTACTACAGAAGGTTCATCCAAGACTTTTCCAGAATAGTAAAACCCTTGACTGCATTAACGCATAAAGGGAAGAAATTTGAATGGAATGATGAACAAGAGAAAGCGTTTCAGTTATTGAAGAAAAAGCTAACTACGGCACCTATATTGTCATTGCCTGAAGGGAATGATGATTTTGTGATTTATTGTGACGCATCAAAGCAAGGTCTCGGTTGTGTATTAATGCAACGAACAAAGGTGATTGCTTATGCGTCTAGACAATTGAAGATTCACGAACAAAATTATACGACGCATGATTTGGAATTAGGCGCGGTTGTTTTTGCATTAAAGACTTGGAGGCACTACTTATATGGGGTCAAAAGTATTATATATACCGACCACAAAAGTCTTTAACACATATTTAATCAGAAACAACTGAATATGAGGCAGCGTAGGTGGATTGAATTGTTGAATGATTACGACTTTGAGATTCATTACCACCCGGGGAAGGCAAATGTGGTAGCCGACGCCTTGAGCAGAAAGGACAGAGAACCCATTCGAGTAAAATCTATGAATATAATGATTCACACTAACCTTACTACTCAAATAAAGGAGGCGCAACAAGGAGTTTTAAAAGAAGGAAATTTAAAGGATGAAATACCCAAAGGATCGGAGAAGCATCTTAATATTCAGGAAGACGGAACCCGGTATAGGGCTGAAAGGATTTGGGTACCAAAATTTGGAGATATGAGAGAAATGGTACTTAGAGAAGCTCATAAAACCAGATACTCAATACATCCTGGAACGGGGAAGATGTACAAGGATCTCAAGAAACATTTTTGGTGGCCGGGTATGAAAGCCGATGTTGCTAAATACGTAGGAGAATGTTTGACGTGTTCTAAGGTCAAAGCTGAGCATCAGAAACCATCAGGTCTACTTCAACAACCCGAAATCCCGGAATGGAAATGGGAAAACATTACCATGGATTTCATCACTAAATTGCCAAGGACTGCAAGTGGTTTTGATACTATTTGGGTAATAGTTGATCGTCTCACCAAATCAGCACACTTCCTGCCAATAAGAGAAGATGACAAGATGGAGAAGTTAGCACGACTGTATTTGAAGGAAGTCGTCTCCAGACATAGAATACCAATCTCTATTATCTCTGATAGGGATGGCAGATTTATTTCAAGATTCTGGCAGACATTACAGCAAGCATTAGGTACTCGTCTAGACATGAGTACTGCCTATCATCCACAAACTGATGGGCAGAGCGAAAGGACGATACAAACGCTTGAAGACATGCTACAAGCATGTGTTATTGATTTCGAAAACAGTTGGGATCGACATCTACCGTTAGCAGAATTTTCCTACAACAACAGCTACCATTCAAGCATTGAGATGGCGCCGTTTGAAGCACTTTATGGTAGAAAGTGCAGGTCTCCAATTTGTTGGAGTGAAGTGGGGGATAGACAGATTACGGGTCCGGAGATAATACAAGAAACTACTGAGAAAATCATCCAAATTCAACAAAGATTGAAAACCGCCCAGAGTCGACAAAAGAGCTACGCGGACAGTAAAAGAAAAGATATAGAGTTTGAAATTGGAGAAATGGTCGTGCTTAAGGTTTCACCTTGGAAAGGCGTTGTTCGATTTGGTAAACGGGGGAAACTAAATCCAAGGTACATTGACCATTCAAGATTATAGATCGTGTCGGACCAGTAGCTTACCAACTGGAGCTACCTCAACAACTCGCGGCTGTACATAACACTTTCCACATCTCAAATTTGAAGAAATGTTTTGCTAAAGAAGATCTCACTATTCCGTTGGACGAAATCCAAATCAATGAAAAACTTCAATTCATTGAAGAACCCGTCGAAATAATGGATCATGAGGTTAAGAGACTTAAACAAAACAAGATACCGATTGTTAAGGTTCGATGGAATGCTCGTAGAGGACCCGAGTTCACCTGGGAGAGTGAAGATCAGATGAAGAAGAAATACCCGCATCTATTTCTAGAAGATTCGTCAACACCTTCAACTGCTTAAAATTTCGGGACGAAATTTGTAGTGACCCGAACTTTTCCATGTTTATATATATTAATTGAGATTGATATTTACATGATAAAATGTTTCCAACATGTTAAGTAATCAAACTTGTTAAGACTTGATTAATTGAAATAGGTTTCATATAGACAATTGACCACCCAAGTTGACCGGTGATTCACGAACGTTAAAACTTGTAAAAACTATATGATGACATATATATGGTTATATATATAGTTAACATTATATTATGATAATTAAACATATCATTAAGTATATTAACAATGAACTACATATGTAAAAACAAGACTACTAATTTAATGATTTTGAAACGAGGCATATATGTAACGATTATCGTTGTAACGACATTTAATGTATATATATCATATTAAGAGATATTCGTACATCATAATATCATGATAATATAATAATTTAAAATCCCTTTTGATATTATAAACATTGGGTTAACAACATTTAACAAGATCGTTAACCTAAAGGATTCAAAACAACATTTACATGTAACGACTAACGATGACTTAACGACTCAGTTAAAATGTATATACATGTAGTGTTTTAATATGTATTTATACACTTTTGAAATACTTAAATACACTTATCAAAATACTTCTACTTAACAAAAATGCTTACAATTACATCCTCGTTCAGTTTCATCAACAATTCTACTCGTATGCACTCGTATTCGTACTCGTACAATACACAGCTTTTAGATGTATGTACTATTGGTATATACACTCCAATGATCAGCTCTTAGCAGCCCATGTGAGTCACCTAACACATGTGGGAACCATCATTTGGCAACTAGCATGAAATATCTCATAAAATTACAAAAATATGAGTAATCATTCATGACTTATTTACATGAAAACAAAATTACATATCCTTTATATCTAATCCATACACCAACGACCAAAAACACCTACAAACACTTTCATTCTTCAATTTTCTTCATCTAATTGATCTCTCTCAAGTTCTATCTTCAAGTTCTAAGTGTTCTTCATAAATTCCAAAAGTTCTAGTTTCATAAAATCAAGAATACTTTCAAGTTTGCTAGCTCACTTCCAATCTTGTAAGGTGATCATCCAACCTCAAGAAATCTTTGTTTCTTACAGTAGGTTGTCATTCTAATACAAGGTAATAATCATATTCAAACATTGGTTCAATTTCTATAACTATAACAATCTTATTTCAAGTGACGATCTTACTTGAACTTGTTTTCGTGTCATGATTTTGCTTCAAGAACTTCGAGCCATCCAAGGATCCATTGAAGCTAGATCCATTTTTCTCTTTTCCAGTAGGTTTATCCAAGGAACTTAAGGTAGTAATGATGTTCATAACATCATTCGATTCATACATATAAAGCTATCTTATTCGAAGGTTTAAACTTGTAATCACTAGAACATAGTTTAGTTAATTCTAAACTTGTTCGCAAACAAAAGTTAATCCTTCTAACTTGACTTTTAAAATCAACTAAACACATGTTCTATATCTATATGATATGCTAACTTAATGATTTAAAACCTGGAAACACGAAAAACACCGTAAAACCGGATTTACGCCGTCGTAGTAACACCGCGGGCTGTTTTGGGTTAGTTAATTAAAAACTATGATAAACTTTGATTTAAAAGTTGTTATTCTGAGAAAATGATTTTTATTATGAACATGAAACTATATCCAAAAATTATGGTTAAACTCAAAGTGGAAGTATGTTTTCTAAAATGGTCATCTAGACGTCGTTCTTTCGACTGAAATGACTACCTTTACAAAAACGACTTGTAACTTATTTTTCCGACTATAAACCTATACTTTTTCTGTTTAGATTCATAAAATAGAGTTCAATATGAAACCATAGCAATTTGATTCACTCAAAACGGATTTAAAATGAAGAAGTTATGGGTAAAACAAGATTGGATAATTTTTCTCATTTTAGCTACGTGAAAATTGGTAACAAATCTATTCCAACCATAACTTAATCAACTTGTATTGTATATTATGTAATCTTGAGATACCATAGACACGAATACAATGTTTCGACCTATCATGTCGACACATCTATATATATTTCGGAACAACCATAGACACTCTATATGTGAATGTTGGAGTTAGCTATACAGGGTTGAGGTTGATTCCAAAATATATATAGTTTGAGTTGTGATCAATACTGAGATACGTATACACTGGGTCGTGGATTGATTCAAGATAATATTTATCGATTTATTTCTGTACATCTAACTGTGGACAACTAGTTGTAGGTTACTAACGAGGACAGCTGACTTAATAAACTTAAAACATCAAAATATATTAAAAGTGTTGTAAATATATTTTGAACATACTTTGATATATATGTATATATTGTTATAGGTTCGTGAATCAACCAGTGGCCAAGTCTTACTTCCCGACGAAGTAAAAATTTGTGAAAGTGAATAATAGTCCCACTTTTAAAATCTAATATTTTTGGGATGAGAATACATGCAGGTTTTATAAATGATTTACAAAATAGATACAAGTACGTGAAACTACATTCTATGGTTGAATTATCGAAATCGAATATGCCCCTTTTTATTAAGTCTGGTAATCTAAGAATTAGGGAACAGACACCCTAATTAACGCGAATCATAAAGATAGATCTATTGGGCCTAACAAACCCCATCCAAAGTACCGGATGCTTTAGTACTTCGAAATTTATTTCATATCCGAAGGGTGTCCCGGAATGATGGGGATATTCTTATATATGCATCTTGTTAATGTCGGTTACCAGGTGTTCACCATATGAATGATTTTTATCTCTATGTATGGGATGTGTATTGAAATATGAAATCTTGTGGTCTATTATTATGATTTGATATATATAGGTTAAACCTATAACTCACCAACATTTTTGTTGACGTTTTAAGCATGTTTATTCTCAGGTGATTATTAAGAGCTTCCGCTGTCGCATACTTAAATAAGGACGAGATTTGGAGTCCATGCTTGTATGATATTGTGTAAAAACTGCATTCAAGAAACTTATTTTGTTGTAACATATTTGTATTGTAAACCATTATGTAATGGTCGTGTGTAAACAGGATATTTTAGATTATCATTATTTGATACTCTACGTAAAGCTTTTTAAAACCTTTATCTATGAAATAAAGGTTATGGTTTGTTTTAAAAATGAATGCATTCTTTGAAAAACGTCTCATATAGAGGTCAAAACCTCGCAACGAAATCAATTAATATGGAACGTTTTTAATCAATAAGAACGGGACATTTCAGTTGGTATCAGAGCGTTGGTCTTAGAGAACCAGAAAATTTGCATTAGTGTGTCATATCGAGTTTGTTAGGATGCATTAGTGATTCTGGACTTCGACCGTGTTTTCTTTAAAAATGATTGCTTAACATTTTTGTTGGAAACTATATATTTTTAACATATGAATATTATGTGATATATTAATCTCTTAATGTGTTTGATATTATGTGATAGATGTCTACCTCTAGAACAAGTCCCATTGACTCACCTAATAATAATGAAGAGTCAAATGTAAATTGGAATGATTCGTGGACTGATTCACAAGTTCCCGAAGAGGAACCGGAAGAAGGGTCGGAACCGGAAGAAGAATCGGAACCGGAAGAAGAATCGGAACCGGTGGGGGAAATAATAAAATGGTTAAGTAAAAGAGAATCCTCAACCAACCGACCAAGGTTAATTATGGTTAATGGTGTTTCCGTCAAGGAAGCAAAATATTGGGAGGATTACCAATTCTCCGATGAATCAGATTCCGACGAGAATTCCAATGATGTTATAGAAATTACCCCAACTGAATTTAAAAAGGCAAAAGAAAATAATAAGGGAAAGGGCATAAAAATAGAGAAATCTAATTCTAACTCCGATGAACTTTATATGTATCGTCAACCCCCGAAGTCCTTAAGTTGTAACAATGACCCGGGAACCTCTAAACCACCAGGTTTTTCTAAACCAATGTGGACAACGACGGCTCGTATTAGGGGAACATCATATATCCCTAGAAACTTGGCAAAACGAACCAAAACCGAAGAAGAAGAAACGAGCGAGTCGGAATAAGATAGTTGTATTTGTGTGGTGTAATATATGTAATATAGTGTTCTTATGCTTTATGATATATGTAAAAATTGCTTTTATTAATAAGTATTTTTTTTTATGAATCTAACTCTTGTCTATTTTACAGTTTAAAAACACAAAATGGATAGACAACCCAATATTTTAAGAGACCTACCCGGAGACATGATTGATGAAATCTTGTCTAGAGTCGACAAGAATTCCTCGGCACAACTATTTAAGGCGAGATCAGTTTGTAAGACATTCGAAGAACGTTCCAAGAATGTCTTGGTTTATAAGAGACTTTTATTTGAAAGATGGGGGATATCACATTGGGAAACCCATAAGTTACGATGTGTTTACTTTGACGCATATATTGCGGGGAACCCAAATGCTATTTTACGCAACGGGTTAAGAAATTATTTTGACTCAATATATCCGAATATTGGACTTCGTGATTTAGAAAAAGCAGCTAACATGCAACATAAAGAAGCATGTTATGCTTACGGATTAGTAATGTTCGCTTCTCACCAAAGTGAGAACAAGAACATCGGGCTACAACTATTAAACAAAACGTTTCCAAAAGTGACGGAGTCGGTAATTGGGGTAAGAAATGAGGTTTTTAGATTGTTACGGGACTGTTGGACATTACGTAACCCTCGTCCCTTTGACGACGTTACAACACGCTGTCTTATCAACGGCCATAACGGTTATGTTCCACAAGACCAAGGATGGGAAGTAATCCTAGTAAAACCAGAATGCATGACTTGTTTCTGGACGTATGAATTACGTGTCTTTATTGCCTTTGCTGAACGACTTGTGTACTAGCTAGAATTATCTTCACAACCATCTTGTATCAAATTTATTGTGTGCTATATTTCATGCTATATGTAAAATAAGCGGTATTGTAAGTTTGTAAAATATTGTGTAAAAGTTTGAACGCGAAATATTATTATAATCAGTTTTTCATATAGAATTGTAGTAGTTGAATTGTATATTAGCTACTAAGTATGAACTTAACGGGTAGGTACTACCCGAATTTAAACTTATAAAACGCTAATATGAAGAAAAAGCTTTTATAAATGAGTTCATATTATGCTACGAAATACTATTGACTACTCTTAATATTCTGTATGATTAACTTGTTCATTTGACTATTTTGAAGGAAATGGCACCGACTACTCGACACACCTTGAATATGAGCCAAGAGGAATTTCGAGCCTTTCTTGCTTCAAACATAGCCGCAGTACAGGCTGCGCTACATACCAACAATAACCTTGGATCTAGCAGTACAGGAAATCGTGTAGGATGCACCTACAAAGAATTCACTGCCTGCAAACCTTTGGAATTTGATGGAACCGAAGGACCGATCGGATTGAAACGGTGGACCGAGAAGGTCGAATCGGTGTTTGCCATAAGTAAGTGTACTGAAGAGGACAAAGTGAAGTACGCTACGCATACCTTCACAGGTTCTGCGTTAACATGGTGGAATACCTATCTAGAGCAAGTGGGACAAGACGATGCGTACGCACTACCGTGGTCAGCATTCAAGCACTTGATGAACGAGAAGTACCGTCCCAGAACCGAGGTCAATAAGCTCAAGACAGAACTTAGAGGGTTACGAACCCAAGGATTTGATATTACCACGTACGAAAGACGATTCACAGAATTGTGCCTATTGTGTCCGGGAGCATTCGAAGATGAGGAAGAGAAGATCGACGCGTTTGTGAAAGGATTACCGGAAAGAATCCAAGAAGATATAAGTTCACACGAGCCCGCCTCCATACAACAGGCATGTAGAATGGCTCACAAACTAGTGAACCAGATTGAAGAAAGAATTAAAGAACAGACTGCTGAAGAGGCCAATGTGAAGCAAGTCAAAAGAAAGTGGGAGGAAAATGGTGATAAGAATCACCAATACAACAACAACAGCAATCGCAACAATTATCCCAACAATCGCAACATCAATCGCAACTACAACAAACGGCCCAACAACAACAACAACAACAACAGCAACTACAACAATCATTCCAACAACAATAATAACCGCAACAACAACAACAACAATCAGAAGCAGCTATGCCAAAGGTGTGAAAAGTATCACTCGGGGTTCTGCACCAAATTTTGCAACAAGTGTAAAAGAAATGGTCATAGCGCGGCGAAGTGTGAGGTCTACGGACCAGGGGTTAATAGAACGAAAGGAACAAATGGTGTCGGAACGAGTAATGGCGGAGCAAGTAGTGTCGGAGCAAGCTATGCCAATGTAGTTTGTTATAAATGTGGAAAACCGGGCCACATTATTAGAAATTGCCCGAACCAGGAGAACACGAATGGACAAGGCCGCGGAAGAGTTTTCAATATTAATGCGGCAGAGGCACAGGAAGACCCGGAGCTTGTTACGGGTACGTTTCTTATTGACAATAAATCTGCTTACGTTTTATTTGATTCGGGTGCGGATAGAAGCTATATGAGTAGAGATTTTTGTGCTAAATTAAGTTGCCCATTGACGCCTTTGGATAGTAAATTTTTACTCGAATTAGCAAATGGTAAATTAATTTCAGCAGATAATATATGTCGGAATCGAGAAATTAAACTGGTTAGCGAAACATTTAAGATTGATTTGATACCAGTAGAGTTAGGGAGTTTTGATGTGATAATCGGTATGGACTGGTTGAAAGAAGTGAAAGCAGAGATCGTCTGTTACAAAAATGCAATTCGCATTATACGAGAAAAAGGAAAACCCTTAATGGTGTACGGAGAAAAGGGCAACACGAAGCTACATCTTATTAGTAATTTGAAGGCACAAAAACTAATAAGAAAAGGTTGCTATGCTGTTCTAGCACACGTCGAGAAAGTACAAACTGAAGAAAAGAGCATCAATGATGTTCCCATTGCAAAAGAATTTCCCGATGTATTTCCGAAAGAATTACCGGGATTACCCCCACATCGATCCGTTGAATTTCAAATAGATCTTGTACCAGGAGCTGCACCAATAGCTCGTGCTCCTTACAGACTCGCACCCAGCGAGATGAAAGAACTGCAAAGCCAATTACAAGAACTTTTAGAGCGTGGTTTCATTCGACCAAGCACATCACCGTGGGGAGCTCCTGTTTTGTTTGTCAAGAAGAAAGATGGTACATTCAGGTTGTGTATCGACTACCGAGAGTTGAACAAACTTACCATCAAGAACCGCTACCCACTACCGAGAATCGACGACTTATTTGATCAACTACAAGGCTCGTCTGTTTATTCAAAGATTGACTTACGTTCCGGGTATCATCAAATGCGGGTGAAAGAAGATGGTATTCCAAAGACTGCTTTCAGAACACGTTACGGTCATTACGAGTTTATGGTCATGCCGTTTGGTTTAACTAATGCACCAGCTGTGTTCATGGACCTTATGAACCGAGTGTGTGGACCATACCTTGACAAGTTTGTCATTGTTTTCATTGATGACATACTTATTTACTCAAAGAATGACCAAGAACACGGTGAACATTTGAGAAAGGTGTTAGAAGTATTGAGGAAGGAAGAATTGTACGCTAAGTTTTCAAAGTGTGCATTTTGGTTGGAAGAAGTTCAATTCCTCGGTCACATAGTGAACAAAGAAGGTATTAAGGTGGATCCGGCAAAGATAGAAACTGTTGAAAAGTGGGAAACCCAGAAAACTCCGAAACACATACGCCAGTTTTTAGGACTAGCTGGTTACTACAGAAGGTTCATCCAAGACTTTTCCAGAATAGCAAAACCCTTGACTGCATTAACGCATAAAGGGAAGAAATTTGAATGGAATGATGAACAAGAGAAAGCGTTTCAGTTATTGAAGAAAAAGCTAACTACGGCACCTATATTGTCATTGCCTGAAGGGAATGATGATTTTGTGATTTATTGTGACGCATCAAAGCAAGGTCTCGGTTGTGTATTAATGCAACGAACGAAGGTGATTGCTTATGCGTCTAGACAATTGAAGATTCACGAACAAAATTATACGACGCATGATTTGGAATTAGGCGCGGTTGTTTTTGCATTAAAGACTTGGAGGCACTACTTATATGGGGTCAAAAGTATTATATATACCGACCACAAAAGTCTTCAACACATATTTAATCAGAAACAACTGAATATGAGGCAGCGTAGGTGGATTGAATTGTTGAATGATTACGACTTTGAGATTCGTTACTACCTGGGGAAGGCAAATGTGGTAGCCGATGCCTTGAGCAGGAAGGACAGAGAACCCATTCGAGTAAAATCTATGAATATAATGATTCATAATAACCTTACTACTCAAATAAAGGAGGCGCATGTAGTGACCCGAACTTTTCCATGTTTATATATATTAATTGAGATTGATATTTACATGATTAAATGTTTCCAACATGTTAAGCAATCAAACTTGTTAAGACTTGATTAATTGAAATAGGTTTCATATAGACAATTGACCACCCAAGTTGACCGGTGATTCACGAACGTTAAAACTTGTAAAAACTATATGATGACATATATATGGATATATATATAGTTAATATGATACTATGATAAGTAAACATGTCATTAAGTATATTAACAATGAACTACATATGTAAAAACAAGACTACTAACTCAATGATTTTTAAACGAGACATGTATGTAACGATTATCGTTGTAAAGACATTTAATGTATATATATCATATTAAGAGATATTCATACATGATAATATCATGATAATATAATAATTTAAAATCTCATTTGATATTATAAACATTGGGTTAACAACATTTAACAAGATCGTTAACCTAAAGGTTTCAAAACAACACTTACATGTAACGACTAACGAGGACTTAACGACTCAGTTAAAATGTATATACATGTAGTGTTTTAATATGTATTTATACACTTTTGAAAGACTTCAATACACTTATCAAAATACTTCTACTTAACAAAAATGCTTACAATTACATCCTCGTTCAGTTTCATCAACAATTCTACTCGTATGCACCCGTATTCGTACTCGTACAATACACAGCTTTTAGATGTATGTACTATTGGTATATACACTCCAATGATCAGCTCTTAGCAGCCCATGTGAGTCACCTAACACATGTGGGAACCATCATTTGGCAACTAGCATGAAATATCTCATAAAATTACAAAAATATGAGTAATCATTCATGACTTATTTACATGAAAACAAAATTACATATCCTTTATATCTAATCCATACACCAACGACCAAAAACACCTACAAACACTTTCATTCTTCAATTTTCTTCATCTAATTGATCTCTCTCAAGTTCTATCTTCAAGTTCTAAGTGTTCTTCATATATTCTACAAGTTCTAGTTACATAAAATCAAGAATACTTTCAAGTTTGCTAGCTCACTTCCAATCTTGTAAGGTGATCATCCAACCTCAAGAAATCTTTGTTTCTTACAGTAGGTTATCATTTTAATACAAGGTAATAATCATATTCAAACTTTGGTTCAATTTCTATAACTATAACAATCTTATTTCAAGTGATGATCTTACTTGAACTTGTTTTCGTGTCATGATTCTGCTTCAAGAACTTCGAGCCATCCAAGGATCCGTTGAAGCTAGATCCATTTTTCACTTTTCCAGTAGGTTTATCCAAGGAACTTAAGGTAGTAATGATGTTCATAACATCATTCAATTCATACATATAAAGCTATCTTATTCGAAGGTTTAAACTTGTAATCACTAGAACATAGTTTAGTTAATTCTAAACTTGTTCGCAAATAAAAGTTAATCCTTCTAACTTGACTTTTAAAATCAACTAAACACATGTTCTATATCTATATGATATGCTAACTTAATGATTTAAAACCTGGAGACACGAAAAACACCGTAAAACCGGATTTACGCCGTCGTAGTAACACCGCGGGCTGTTTTTGGGTTAGTTAATTAAAAACTATGATAAACTTTGATTTAAAAGTTGTTATTCTGAGAAAATGATTTTTATTATGAACATGAAACTATATCCAAAAATTATGGTTAAACTCAAAGTGGAAGTATGTTTTCTAAAATGGTCATCTAGACGTCGTTCTTTCGACTGAAATGACTACCTTTACAAAAACGACTTGTAACTTATTTTTCCGACTATAAACCTATACTTTTTCTGTTTAGATTCATAAAATAGAGTTCAATATGAAACCATAGCAATTTGATTCACTCAAAACGGATTTAAAATGAAGAAGTTATGGGTAAAACAAGATTGGATAATTTTTCTCATTTTAGCTACGTGAAAATTTGTAACAAATCTATTCCAACCATAACTTAATCAACTTGTATTGTATATTATGTAATCTTGAGATACCATAGACACGTATACAATGTTTCGACCTATCATGTCGACACATCTATATATATTTCGGAACAACCATAGACACTCTATATGTGAATGTTGGAGTTAGCTATACAGGGTTGAGGTTGATTCCAAAATATATATAGTTTGAGTTATGATCAATACTGAGATATGTATACACTGGGTCGTGGATTGATTCAAGATAATATTTATCGATTTATTTCTATACATCTAACTGTGGACAACTAGTTGTAGGGTACTAACGAGGACAGCTGACTTAATAAACTTAAAACATCAAAATATATTAAAAGTGTTGTAAATATATTTTGAACATACTTTGATATATATGTATATATTGTTATAGGTTCGTGAATCAACCAGTAGCCAAGTTTTACTTCCCGACGAAGTAAAAATCTGTGAAAGTGAGTTATAGTCCCACTTTTAAAATCTAATATTTTTGGGATGAGAATACATGCAGGTTTTATAAATGATTTACAAAATAGACACAAGTACGTGAAACTACATTCTATGGTTGAATTATCGAAATCGAATATGCCCCTTTTTATTAAGTCTGGTAATCTAAGAATTAGGGAACAGACACCCTAATTGACGCGAATCCTAAAGATAGATCTATTGGGCCTAACAAACCCCATCCAAAGTACCGGATGCTTTAGTACTTCGAAATTTATATCATATCCGAAGGGTGTCCCGGAATGATGGGGATATTCTTATATATGCATCTTGTTAATGTCGGTTACCAGGTGTTCACCATATGAATAATTTTTATCTCTATGTATGGGATGTGTATTGAAATATGAAATCTTGTGGTCTATTGTTACGATTTGATATATATAGGTTAAACCTATAACTCACCAACATTTTTTGTTGACGTTTAAAGCATGTTTATTCTCAGGTGAATATTAAGAGCTTCCGCTGTTGCATACTAAAATAAGGACAAGATTTGGAGTCCATGTTTGTATGATATTGTGTAAAAACTGCATTCAAGAAACTGATTTCGATGTAACATATTTGTATTGTAAACCATTATGTAATGGTCGTGTGTAAACAGGATATTTTAGATTATCATTATTTGATAATCTACGTAAAGCTTTTTAAACCTTTATTTATGAAATAAAGGTTATGGTTTGTTTTAAAAATGAATGCAGTCTTTGAAAAACGTCTCATATAGAGGTCAAAACCTCGCAACGAAATCAATTAATATGGAACGTTTTTAATCAATAAGAACGGGACATTTCAGTTGGTATCCGAGCGTTGGTCTTAGAGAACCAGAAAATTTGCATTAGTGTGTCTTATCGAGTTTGTTAGGATGCATTAGTGAGTCTGGACTTCGACCGTGTTTTCTTTAAAAATGATTGCTTAACATTTTTGTTGGAAACTATATATTTTTAACATATGAATATTATGTGATATATTAATCTCTTAACGTGTTTGATATTATGTGATAGATGTCTACCTCTAGAACAAGTCCCATTGACTCACCTAATAATAATGAAGAGTCAAATGTAAATTGGAATGATTTGTGGACTGATTCACAAGTTCCCGAAGAGGAACCGGAAGAAGAGTCGGAACCGGAAGAAGAATCGGAACCGGAAGAAGAATCGGAACCGGATGAAGAAATAGAACCGGTGGGGGAAATAATAAAAGGGTTAAGTAAAAGAAAATCCTCAACCAACCGACCAAAGTTAATTATGGTCAATGGTGTTTCCGCCAAGGAAGCAAAATATTGGGAGGATTACCAATTCTCCGATGAATCGGATTCCGACGAGAATTCCGATGATGTTATAGAAATTACCCCAACTGAATTTAAAAAGGCAAAAGAAAATAATAAGGGAAAGGGCATAAAAATAGAGAAATCTAATTCCAACCCCGATGAACTTTATATGTATTGTCAACCCCCGAAGTCCTTAAGTTGTAACAATGACCCGGGAACCTCTAAACCACCAGGTTTTTCTAAACCAATGTGGACAACGACGGCTCGTATTAGGGGAACATCATATATCCCTAGAAACTTGGCAAAACGAACCAAAACCGAAGAAGAAGAAACGAACGAGTCGGAATAAGATAGTTGTATTCGTGTGGTGTAATATATGGAATATAGTGTTCTTATGCTTTATGATATATGTAAAAATTGCTTGTATTAATAAGTATTTTTTTTATGAATCTAACTCTTGTCTATTTTACAGTTTAAAAACACAAAATGGATAGACAACCCAATATTTTAAGAGACCTACCCGGAGACATGATTGATGAAATCTTGTCTAGAGTCGGCCAGAATTCTTCGGCACAACTATTTAAGGCGAGATCAGTTTGTAAGACATTCGAAGAACGTTCCAAGAATGTCTTGGTTTATAAGAGACTTTCGTTTGAAAGATGGGGGATATCACATTGGGAAACCCATAAGTTACGATGTGTTTACTTTGACGCATATATTGCGGGGAACCCAAATGCTATTTTACGCAACGGGTTAAGAAATTATTTTGACTCAATATATCCGAATATTGGACTTCGTGATTTAGAAAAAGCGGCTAACATGCAACATAAAGAAGCATGTTATGCTTACAGATTAGTAATGTTTGCTTCTCACCAAAGTGAGAACAAGAACATCGGGCTACAACTATTAAACAAAACGTTCCCACAAGTGACGGATTCGGTAATTGGAGTAAGAAATGAGGTTTTTAGATTATTACGGGACTGTTGGACATTACGTAACCCTCGTCCCTTTGATGACGTTATAACACGCTGTCTTATCAACGGCCATAACGGTTATGTTGCACAAGACCAAGGATGGGAAGTAGTCCTAGTAAAACCAGAATGCATGACTTGTTTCTGGACGTATGAATTACGTGTCTTTATTGCCTTTGCTGAACAACTTGTGTACTAGCTACAATTGTCTTCACAACTATCTTGTATCAAAGTTATTGTGTGCTATATTTCATGCTTTATGTAAAATAAGCGGTATTGTAAGTTTGTAAAATATTGTATAAAAGTTTGAACGCGAAATATTATTATAATCAGTTTTTCATATAGAATTGTAGTAGTTGAATTGTATATTAGCTACTAAGTATGAACTTAACGGGTAGGTACTACCCGAATTTAAACTTATAAAACGCTAATATGAAGAAAAAGCTTTTATAAATGAGTTCATATTATGCTACGAAATACTATTAACTACTCTTAATATTCTGTATGATTAACTTGTTCCATTTAACTATTTTGAAGGAAATGGCACCGACTACTCGACACACCGTGAATATGAATGAAGAGGAATTCCGTACTTTTCTAGCTTCAAACATAGCCGCAGTACAGGCTACGCTACATACCAACAATAACCTTGGATCTAGCAGTACAGGAAATCGTGTAGGATGCACCTACAAAGAATTCACTGCCTGCAAACCTTTGGAATTTGATGGAACCGAAGGACCGATCGGATTGAAACGGTGGACCGAGAAGGTCGAATCGGTGTTTGCCATAAGTAAGTGTACTGAAGAGGACAAAGTGAAGTACGCTACGCATACCTTCACAGGTTCTGCGTTAACATGGTGGAATACCTATCTAGAGCAAGTGGGACAAGACGATGCGTACGCACTACCGTGGTCAGCATTCAAGCACTTGATGAACGAGAAGTACCGTCCCAGAACCGAGGTCAATAAGCTCAAGACAGAACTTAGAGGGTTACGAACCCTAGGATTTGATATTACCACGTACGAAAGACGATTCACAGAATTGTGCCTATTGTGTCCGGGAGCATTCGAAGATGAGGAAGAGAAGATCGACGCGTTTGTGAAAGGATTACCGGAAAGAATCCAAGAAGATATAAGTTCACACGAGCCCGCCTCCATACAACAGGCATGTAGAATGGCTCACAAACTAGTGAACCAGATTGAAGAAAGAATTAAAGAACAGACTGCTGAAGAGGCCAATGTAAAGCAAGTCAAAAGAAAGTGGGAGGAAAACGGTGATAAGAATCACCAATACAACAACAACAGCAATTACAACAATAATCGCAACAATTATCCCAACAATCGCAACATCAATCGCAACTACAACAAACGGCCCAACAACAACAACAGCAACAACAACAGCAACTACAACAATCATCCCAACAACAATAATAACCGCAACAACAACAACAATCAGAAGCAGCTATGCCAAAGGTGTGAAAAGAATCACTCGGGGTTCTGCACCAAATTTTGCAACAAGTGTAAAAGAAATGGTCATAGCGCGGCGAAGTGTGAGGTCTATGGACCAGGGGTTAATAGAACGAAAGGAACAAATGGTGTCGGAACGAGTAATGGCGGAGCAAGTAGTGTCGGAGCAAGTTATTCCAATGTAGTTTGTTATAAATGTGGAAAACCGGGCCACATTATTAGAAATTGCCCGAACCAGGAGAACACGAATGGACAAGGCCGCGGAAGAGTTTTCAATATTAATGCGGCAGAGGCACAGGAAGACCCGGAGCTTGTTACGGGTACGTTTCTTATTGACAATAAATCTGCTTACGTTTTATTTGATTCGGGTGCGGATAGAAGCTATATGAGTAGAGATTTTTGTGCTAAATTAAGTTGTCCATTGACGCCTTTGGATAGTAAATTTTTACTCGAATTAGCAAATGGTAAATTAATTTCAGCAGATAATATATGTCGGAATCGAGAAATTAAACTGGTTAGCGAAACATTTAAGATTGATTTGATACCAGTAGAGTTAGGGAGTTTTGATGTGATAATCGGTATGGACTGGTTGAAAGAAGTGAAAGCGGAGATCGTTTGTTACAAAAATGCAATTCGCATTATACGAGAAAAAGGAAAACCCTTAATGGTGTACGGAGAAAAGGGCAACACGAAGCTACATCTTATTAGTAATTTGAAGGCACAAAAACTAATAAGAAAAGGTTGCTATGCTGTTCTAGCACACGTCGAGAAAGTACAAACTGAAGAAAAGAGCATCAATGATGTTCCCGTCGCAAAAGAATTTCCTGATGTATTTCCGAAAGAATTACCGGGATTACCCCCACATCGATCCGTTGAATTCCAAATAGATCTTGTACCAGGAGCTGCACCAATAGCTCGTGCTCCTTACAGACTCGCACCCAGCGAGATGAAAGAACTACAAAGCCAATTACAAGAACTTTTAGAGCGTGGTTTCATTCGACCAAGCACATCACCGTGGGGAGCTCCTGTTTTGTTTGTCAAGAAGAAAGATGGTACATTCAGGTTGTGTATCGACTACCGAGAGTTGAACAAACTTACCATCAAGAACTGCTACCCACTACCGAGAATCGATGACTTATTTGATCAACTACAAGGCTCGTCTGTTTATTCAAAGATTGACTTACGTTCCGGGTATCATCAAATGCGGGTGAAAGAAGATGATATTCCAAAGACTGCTTTCAGAACACGTTACGGTCATTACGAGTTTATGGTCATGCCGTTTGGTTTAACTAATGCACCAGCTGTGTTCATGGACCTTATGAACCGAGTGTGTGGACCATACCTTGACAAGTTTGTCATTGTTTTCATTGATGACATACTTATTTACTCAAAGAATGACCAAGAACACGGTGAACATTTGAGAAAGGTGTTAGAAGTATTGAGGAAGGAAGAATTGTACGCTAAGTTTTCAAAGTGTGCATTTTGGTTGGAAGAAGTTCAATTTCTCGGTCACATAGTGAACAAAGAAGGTATTAAGGTGGATCCGGCAAAGATAGAAACTGTTGAAAAGTGGGAAACCCCGAAAACTCCGAAACACATACGCCAGTTTTTAGGACTAGCTGGTTACTACAGAAGGTTCATCCAAGACTTTTCCAGAATAGCAAAACCCTTGACTGCATTAACGCATAAAGGGAAGAAATTTG
Organism: Rutidosis leptorrhynchoides; assembly: GCF_046630445.1. NCBI lineage: Eukaryota > Viridiplantae > Streptophyta > Magnoliopsida > Asterales > Asteraceae > Rutidosis > Rutidosis leptorrhynchoides. The sequence goes on from NC_092340.1 coordinate 212,542,946, forward strand.
AATGGAATGATGAACAAGAGAAAGCGTTTCAGTTATTGAAGAAAAAGCTAACTACGGCACCTATATTGTCATTGCCTGAAGGGAATGATGATTTTGTGATTTATTGTGATGCATCAAAGCAAGGTCTCGGTTGTGTATTAATGCAACGAACGAAGGTGATTGCTTATGCGTCTAGACAATTGAAGATTCACGAACAAAATTATACGACGCATGATTTGGAATTAGGCGCGGTTGTTTTTGCATTAAAGACTTGGAGGCACTACTTATATGGGGTCAAAAGTATTATATATACCGACCACAAAAGTCTTCAACACATATTTAATCAGAAACAACTGAATATGAGGCAGCGTAGGTGGATTGAATTATTGAATGATTACGACTTTGAGATTCGTTACCACCCGGGGAAGGCAAATGTGGTAGCCGATGCCTTGAGCAGGAAGGACAGAGAACCCATTCGAGTAAAATCTATGAATATAATGATTCATAATAACATTACTACTCAAATAAAGGAGGCGCAACAAGGAGTTTTAAAAGAGGGAAATTTAAAGGATGAAATACCCAAAGGATCGGAGAAGCATCTTAATATTCGGGAAGACGGAACCCGGTATAGGGCTGAAAGGATTTGGGTACCAAAATTTGGAGATATGAGAGAAATGGTACTTAGAGAAGCTCATAAAACCAGATACTCAATACATCCTGGAACGGGGAAGATGTACAAGGATCTCAAGAAACATTTTTGGTGGCCGGGTATGAAAGCCGATGTTGCTAAATACGTAGGAGAATGTTTGACGTGTTCTAAGGTCAAAGCTGAGCATCAGAAACCATCAGGTCTACTTCAACAACCCGAGATCCCGGAATGGAAATGGGAAAACATTACCATGGATTTCATCACTAAATTGCCAAGGACTGCAAGTGGTTTTGATACTATTTGGGTAATAGTTGACCGTCTCACCAAATCAGCACACTTCTTGCCAATAAGAGAAGATGACAAGATGGAGAAGTTAGCACGACTGTATTTGAAGGAAGTCATCTCCAGACATGGAATACCAATCTCTATTATCTCTGATAGGGATGGCAGATTTATTTCAAGATTCTGGCAGACATTACAGCAAGCATTAGGAACTCGTCTAGACATGAGTACTGCCTATCATCCACAAACTGATGGACAGAGCGAAAGGACGATACAAACGCTTGAAGACATGCTACGAGCATGTGTTATTGATTTCGGAAACAGTTGGGATCGACATCTACCGTTAGCAGAATTTTCCTACAACAACAGCTACCATTCAAGCATTGAGATGGCGCCGTTTGAAGCACTTTATGGTAGAAAGTGCAGGTCTCCGATTTGTTGGAGTGAAGTGGGGGATAGACAGATTACGGGTCCGGAGATTATACAAGAAACTACCGAGAAGATCATCCAAATTCAACAACGGTTGAAAACCGCCCAAAGTCGACAAAAGAGCTACGCTGACATTAAAAGAAAAGATATAGAATTTGAAATTGGAGAGATGGTCATGCTTAAAGTTGCACCTTGGAAAGGCGTTGTTCGATTTGGTAAACGAGGGAAATTAAATCCAAGGTATATTGGACCATTCAAGATTATTGATCGTATCGGACCAGTAGCTTACCGACTAGAGTTACCTCAACAACTCGCGGCTGTACATAACACTTTCCACGTCTCGAATTTAAAGAAATGTTTTGCTAAAGAAGATCTCACTATTCCGTTAGATGAAATCCAAATCAACGAAAAACTTCAATTCATCGAAGAACCCGTCGAAATAATGGATCGTGAGGTTAAAAGACTTAAGCAAAACAAGATACCAATTGTTAAGGTTCGATGGAATGCTCGTAGAGGACCCGAGTTCACCTGGGAGCGTGAAGATCAGATGAAGAAGAAATACCCGCATCTATTTCCAGAAGATTCGTCAACACCTTCAACAGCTTAAAATTTCGGGACGAAATTTATTTAACGGGTAGGTACTGTAGTGACCCGAACTTTTCCATGTTTATATATATTAATTGAGATTGATATTTACATGATTAAATGTTTCCAACATGTTAAGCAATCAAACTTGTTAAGACTTGATTAATTGAAATAGGTTTCATATAGACAATTGACCACCCAAGTTGACCGGTGATTCACGAACGTTAAAACTTGTAAAAACTATATGATGACATATATATGGATATATATATAGTTAATATGATACTATGATAAGTAAACATGTCATTAAGTATATTAACAATGAACTACATATGTAAAAACAAGACTACTAACTCAATGATTTTTAAACGAGACATGTATGTAACGATTATCGTTGTAAAGACATTTAATGTATATATATCATATTAAGAGATATTCATACATGATAATATCATGATAATATAATAATTTAAAATCTCATTTGATATTATAAACATTGGGTTAACAACATTTAACAAGATCGTTAACCTAAAGGTTTCAAAACAACACTTACATGTAACGACTAACGAGGACTTAACGACTCAGTTAAAATGTATATACATGTAGTGTTTTAATATGTATTTATACACTTTTGAAAGACTTCAATACACTTATCAAAATACTTCTACTTAACAAAAATGCTTACAATTACATCCTCGTTCAGTTTCATCAACAATTCTACTCGTATGCACCCGTATTCGTACTCGTAAAATACACAGCTTTTAGATGTATGTACTATTGGTATATACACTCCAATGATCAGCTCTTAGCAGCCCATGTGAGTCACCTAACACATGTGGGAACCATCATTTGGCAACTAGCATGAAATATCTCATAAAATTACAAAAATATGAGTAATCATTCATGACTTATTTACATGAAAACAAAATTACATATCCTTTATATCTAATCCATACACCAACGACCAAAAACACCTACAAACACTTTCATTCTTCAATTTTCTTCATCTAATTGATCTCTCTCAAGTTCTATCTTCAAGTTCTAAGTGTTCTTCATATATTCTACAAGTTCTAGTTACATAAAATCAAGAATACTTTCAAGTTTGCTAGCTCACTTCCAATCTTGTAAGGTGATCATCCAACCTCAAGAAATCTTTGTTTCTTACAGTAGGTTATCATTTTAATACAAGGTAATAATCATATTCAAACTTTGGTTCAATTTCTATAACTATAACAATCTTATTTCAAGTGATGATCTTACTTGAACTTGTTTTCGTGTCATGATTCTGCTTCAAGAACTTCGAGCCATCCAAGGATCCGTTGAAGCTAGATCCATTTTTCACTTTTCCAGTAGGTTTATCCAAGGAACTTAAGGTAGTAATGATGTTCATAACATCATTCAATTCATACATATAAAGCTATCTTATTCGAAGGTTTAAACTTGTAATCACTAGAACATAGTTTAGTTAATTCTAAACTTGTTCGCAAATAAAAGTTAATCCTTCTAACTTGACTTTTAAAATCAACTAAACACATGTTCTATATCTATATGATATGCTAACTTAATGATTTAAAACCTGGAGACACGAAAAACACCGTAAAACCGGATTTACGCCGTCGTAGTAACACCGCGGGCTGTTTTTGGGTTAGTTAATTAAAAACTATGATAAACTTTGATTTAAAAGTTGTTATTCTGAGAAAATGATTTTTATTATGAACATGAAACTATATCCAAAAATTATGGTTAAACTCAAAGTGGAAGTATGTTTTCTAAAATGGTCATCTAGACGTCGTTCTTTCGACTGAAATGACTACCTTTACAAAAACGACTTGTAACTTATTTTTCCGACTATAAACCTATACTTTTTCTGTTTAGATTCATAAAATAGAGTTCAATATGAAACCATAGCAATTTGATTCACTCAAAACGGATTTAAAATGAAGAAGTTATGGGTAAAACAAGATTGGATAATTTTTCTCATTTTAGCTACGTGAAAATTTGTAACAAATCTATTCCAACCATAACTTAATCAACTTGTATTGTATATTATGTAATCTTGAGATACCATAGACACGTATACAATGTTTCGACCTATCATGTCGACACATCTATATATATTTCGGAACAACCATAGACACTCTATATGTGAATGTTGGAGTTAGCTATACAGGGTTGAGGTTGATTCCAAAATATATATAGTTTGAGTTGTGATCAATACTGAGATATGTATACACTGGGTCGTGGATTGATTCAAGATAATATTTATCGATTTATTTCTATACATCTAACTGTGGACAACTAGTTGTAGGGTACTAACGAGGACAGCTGACTTAATAAACTTAAAACATCAAAATATATTAAAAGTGTTGTAAATATATTTTGAACATACTTTGATATATATGTATATATTGTTATAGGTTCGTGAATCAACCAGTAGCCAAGTTTTACTTCCCGACGAAGTAAAAATCTGTGAAAGTGAGTTATAGTCCCACTTTTAAAATCTAATATTTTTGGGATGAGAATACATGCAGGTTTTATAAATGATTTACAAAATAGACACAAGTACGTGAAACTACATTCTATGGTTGAATTATCGAAATCGAATATGCCCCTTTTTATTAAGTCTGGTAATCTAAGAATTAGGGAACAGACACCCTAATTGACGCGAATCCTAAAGATAGATCTATTGGGCCTAACAAACCCCATCCAAAGTACCGGATGCTTTAGTACTTCGAAATTTATATCATATCCGAAGGGTGTCCCGGAATGATGGGGATATTCTTATATATGCATCTTGTTAATGTCGGTTACCAGGTGTTCACCATATGAATAATTTTTATCTCTATGTATGGGATGTGTATTGAAATATGAAATCTTGTGGTCTATTGTTACGATTTGATATATATAGGTTAAACCTATAACTCACCAACATTTTTTGTTGACGTTTAAAGCATGTTTATTCTCAGGTGAATATTAAGAGCTTCCGCTGTTGCATACTAAAATAAGGACAAGATTTGGAGTCCATGTTTGTATGATATTGTGTAAAAACTGCATTCAAGAAACTGATTTCGATGTAACATATTTGTATTGTAAACCATTATGTAATGGTCGTGTGTAAACAGGATATTTTAGATTATCATTATTTGATAATCTACGTAAAGCTTTTTAAACCTTTATTTATGAAATAAAGGTTATGGTTTGTTTTAAAAATGAATGCAGTCTTTGAAAAACGTCTCATATAGAGGTCAAAACCTCGCAACGAAATCAATTAATATGGAACGTTTTTAATCAATAAGAACGGGACATTTCAGCGCAACAAGGAGTTTTAAAAGAGGTAAATTTAAAGGATGAAATACCCAAAGGATCGGAGAAGCATCTTAATATTCGGGAAGACGGAACCCGGTATAGGGCTGAAAGGATTTGGGTACCAAAATTTGGAGATATGAGAGAAATGGTACTTAGAGAAGCTCATAAAACTAGATACTCAATACATCCTGGAACGGGGAAGATGTACAAGGATCTCAGGAAATATTTTTGGTGGCCGGGTATGAAAGCCGATGTTGCTAAATACGTAGGAGAATGTTTGACGTGTTCTAAGGTCAAAGCTGAGCATCAGAAACCATCAGGTCTACTTCAACAACCCGAAATCCCGGAATGGAAATGGGAAAACATTACCATGGATTTCATCACTAAATTGCCAAGGACTACAAGTGGTTTTGATACTATTTGGGTAATAGTTGATCGTCTCACCAAATCAGCACACTTCCTGCCAATAAGAGAAGATGACAAGATGGAGAAGTTAGCACGATTGTATTTGAAGGAAGTCATCTCCAGACATGGAATACCAATCTCTATTATCTCTGATTGGGATGGCAGATTTATTTCAAGATTCTGGCAGACATTACAGCAAGCACTAGGAACTCGTCTAGACATGAGTACTGCCTATCATCCACAAACTGATGGGCAGAGCGAAAGGACGATACAAACGCTTGAAGACATGCTACGAGCATGTGTTATTGATTTCGGAAACAGTTGGGATCGACATCTACCGTTAGCAGAATTTTCCTACAACAACAGCTACCATTCAAGCATTGAGATGGCGCCGTTTGAAGCACTTTATGGTAGAAAGTGCAGGTCTCCGATTTTTTGGAGTGAAGTGGGGGATAGACAGATTACGGGTCCGGAGATTATACAAGAAACTACCGAGAAGATCATCCAAATTCAACAACGGTTGAAAACCGTCCAAAGTCGACAAAAGAGCTACGCTGACATTAAAAGAAAAGATATAGAATTTGAAATTGGAGAGATGGTCATGCTTAAAGTTGCACCTTGGAAAGGCGTTGTTCGATTTGGTAAATGAGGGAAATTAAATCCAAGGTATATTGGACCATTCAAGATTATTGATCGTGTCGGACCAGTAGCTTACCGACTTGAATTACCTCAACAACTCGCGGCTGTACATAACACTTTCCACGTCTCGAATTTGAAGAAATGTTTTGCTAAAGAAGATCTCACTATTCCGTTAGATGAAATCCAAATCAACGAAAAACTCCAATTCATCGAAGAACCCGTCGAAATAATGGATCGTGAGGTTAAAAGACTTAAGCAAAACAAGATACCAATTGTTAAGGTTCGATGGAATGCTCGTAGAGGACCCGAGTTCACCTGGGAGCGTGAAGATCAGATGAAGAAGAAATACCCGCATCTATTTCCAGAAGATTCGTCAACACCTTCAACAGCTTAAAATTTCAGGACGAAATTTATTTAACGGGTAGGTACTGTAGTGACCCGAACTTTTCCATGTTTATATATATTAATTGAGATTGATATTTACATGATAAAATGTTTCCAACATGTTAAGCAATCAAACTTGTTAAGACTTGATTAATTGAAATAGGTTTCATATAGACAATTGACCACCCAAGTTGACCGGTGATTCACGAACGTTAAAACTTGTAAAAACTATATGATGACATATATATGGTTATATATATAGTTAACATTATATTATGATAATTAAACATATCATTAAGTATATTAACAATGAACTACATATGTAAAAACAAGACTACTAACTTAATGATTTTGAAACGAGGCATATATGTAACGATTATCGTTGTAACGACATTTAATGTATATATATCATATTAAGAGATATTCGTACATCATAATATCATGATAATATAATAATTTAAAATCCCTTTTGATATTATAAACATTGGGTTAACAACATTTAACAAGATCGTTAACCTAAAGGTTTCAAAACAACATTTACATGTAACGACTAACGATGACTTAACGACTCAGTTAAAATGTATATACATGTAGTGTTTTAATATGTATTTATACACTTTTGAAAGACTTCAATACACTTATCAAAATACTTCTACTTAACAAAAATGCTTACAATTACATCCTCGTTCAGTTTCATCAACAATTCTACTCGTATGCACCCGTATTCGTACTCGTACAATACACAGCTTTTAGATGTATGTACTATTGGTATATACACTCCAATGATCAGCTCTTAGTAGCCCATGTGAGTCACCTAACACATGTGGGAACCATCATTTGGCAACTAGCATGAAATATCTCATAAAATTACAAAAATATGAGTAATCATTCATGACTTATTTACATGAAAACAAAATTACATATCCTTTATATCTAATCCATACACCAACGACCAAAAACACCTACAAACACTTTCATTCTTCAATTTTCTTCATCTAATTGATCTCTCTCAAGTTCTATCTTCAAGTTCTAAGTGTTCTTCATAAATTCCAAAAGTTCTAGTTTCATAAAATCAAGAATCCTTTCAAGTTTGCTAGCTCACTTCCAATCTTGTAAGGTGATCATCCAACCTCAAGAAATCTTTATTTCTTACAGTAGGTTATCATTCTAATACAAGGTAATAATCATATTCAAACTTTGGTTCAATTTCTATAACTATAACAATCTTATTTCAAGTGATGATCTTACTTGAACTTGTTTTCGTGTCATGATTTTGCTTCAAGAACTTCAAGCCATCCAAGGATCCATTGAAGCTAGATCCATTTTTCTCTTTTCCAGTAGGTTTATCCAAGGAACTTAAGGTAGTAATGATGTTCATAACATCATTCGATTCATACATATAAAGCTATCTTATTCGAAGGTTTAAACTTGTAATCACTAGAACATAGTTTAGTTAATTCTAAACTTGTTCGCAAACAAAAGTTAATCCTTCTAACTTGACTTTTAAAATCAACTAAACATATGTTCTATATCTATATGATATGCTAACTTAATAATTTAAAACCTGGAAACACGAAAAACACCGTAAAACCGGATTTACGCCGTCGTAGTAACACCGACGGCTGTTTTGGGTTAGTTAATTAAAAACTATGATAAACTTTGATTTAAAAGTTGTTATTCTGAGAAAATAATTTTTATTATGAACATGAAACTATATCCAAAAATTATGGTTAAACTCAAAGTGGAAGTATGTTTTCTAAAATGGTCATCTAGACGTCGTTCTTTCGACTGAAATGACTACCTTTACAAAAATGACTTGTAACTTATTTTTCCGACTATAAACCTATACTTTTTCTGTTTAGATTCATAAAATAGAGTTCAATATGAAACCATAGCAATTTGATTCACTCAAAACGGATTTAAAATGAAGAAGTTATGGGTAAAACAAGATTGGATAATTTTTCTCATTTTAGCTACGTGAAAATTGGTAACAAATCTATTCCAACCATAACTTAATCAACTTGTATTGTATATTATGTAATCTTGAGATACCATAGACACGTATACAATGTTTCGACCTATCATGTCGACACATCTATATATATTTCGGAACAACCATAGACACTCTATATGTGAATGTTGGAGTTAGCTATACAGGGTTGAGGTTGATTCCAAAATATATATAGTTTGAGTTGTGATCAATACTGAGATACGTATACACTAGGTCGTGGATTGATTCAAGATAATATTTATCAATTTATTTCTGTACATCTAACTGTGGACAACTAGTTGTAGGTTACTAACGAGGACAGCTGACTTAATAAACTTAAAACATCAAAATATATTAAAAGTGTTGTAAATATATTTTGAACATACTTTGATATATATGTATATATTGTTATAGGTTCGTGAATCAACCAGTGGCCAAGTCTTACTTCCCGACGAAGTAAAAATCTGTGAAAGTGAGTTATAGTCCCACTTTTAAAATCTAATATTTTTGGGATGAGAATACATGCAGGTTTTATAAATGATTTACAAAATAGATACAAGTACGTGAAACTACATTCTATGGTTGAATTATCGAAATCGAATATGCCCCTTTTTATTAAGTCTGGTAATCTAAGAATTAGGGAACAGACACCCTAATTGACGCGAATCCTAAAGATAGATCTATTGGGCCTAACAAACCCCATCCAAAGTACCGGATGCTTTAGTACTTCGAAATTTATATCATATCCGAAGGGTGTCCCGGAATGATGGGGATATTCTTATATATGCATCTTGTTAATGTCGGTTACCAGGTGTTCACCATATGAATGATTTTTATCTCTATGTATGGGATGTGTATTGAAATATGAAATCTTGTGGTCTATTATTATGATTTGATATATATAGGTTAAACCTATAACTCACCAACATTTTTGTTGACGTTTTAAGCATGTTTATTCTCAGGTGATTATTAAGAGCTTTCGCTATCGTATACTTAAATAAGGACGAGATTTGGAGTCCATGCTTGTATGATATTGTGTAAAAACTGCATTCAAGAAACTTATTTTGTTGTAACATATTTGTATTGTAAACCATTATGTAATGGTCGTGTGTAAACAGGATATTTTAGATTATCATTATTTGATACTCTACGTAAAGCTTTTTAAAACCTTTATCTATGAAATAAAGGTTATGGTTTGTTTTAAAAATGAATGCATTCTTTGAAAAACGTCTCATATAGAGGTCAAAACCTCGCAACGAAATCAATTAATATGGAACGTTTTTAATCAATAAGAACGGGACATTTCAAAATTTATTTAACGGGTAGGTACTGTAGTGACCCGAACTTTTCCATGTTTATATATATATATATATTAATTGAGATTGATATTTACATGATTAAATGTTTCCAACATTTTAAGCAATCAAACTTGTTAAGACTTGATTAATTGAAATATGTTTCATATAAACAATTGACCACCCAAGTGACCGGTGATTCACGAACGTTAAAACTTGTAAAAACTATATGATGACATATATATGGATATATATATATATAGTTAACATGATATTATGATAAGTAAACATATCATTAAGTATATTAACAATGAACTACATATGTAAAAACAAGACTACTAACTTAATGATTTTTAAACGAGACATATATGTAACGATTATCGTTGTAAAGACATTTAATGTATATATATCATATTAAGAGATATTCATACATGATAATATCATGATAATATAATAATTTAAAATCTCATTTGATATTTTAAACATCGGGTTAACAACATTTAACAAGATCGTTAACCTAAAGGTTTCAAAACAACACTTACATGTAACGACTAACGATGACTTAATGACTCAGTTAAAATGTATATACATGTAGTGTTTTAATATGTATTTATACAATTTTGAAAGACTTCAATACACTTATCAAAATACTTGTACTTAACAAAAATGCTTACAATTACATCCTCGTTCAGTTTTATCAACAAATCTACTCGTATGCACCCGTATTCGTACTCGTACAATACACAGCTTTTAGATGTATGTACTATTGGTATATACACTCCAATGATCAGCTCTTAGCAGCTCATGTGAGTCACCTAACATATGTGGGAACCATCATTTGGCAACTAGCATGAAATATCTCATAAAATTACAAAAATATGAGTAATCATTCATGACTTATTTACATGAAAACAAAATTACATATCCTTTATATCTAATCCATATACCAACGACCAAAAACACCTACAAACACTTTAATTCTTCAATTTTCTTCATCTAATTGATCTCTCTCAAGTTCTATCTTCAAGTTCTAAGTGTTCTTCATAAATTCTACAAGTTCTAGTTACATAAAATCAAGAATACTTTCAAGTTTGCTAGCTCACTTCCAATCTTGTAAGGTGATCATCCAACCTCAAGAAATCTTTGTTTCTTACAGTAGGTTATTATTCTAATACAAGGTAATAATCATATTCAAACTTTGGTTCAATTTCTATAACTATAACAATCTTATTTCAAGTGATGATCTTACTTGAACTTGTTTTCGTGTCATGATTCTGCTTCAAGAACTTCGAGCCATCCAAGGATCTGTTGAAGCTAGATCCATTTTTCTCTTTTTCAGTAGGTTTATCCAAGGAACTTAAGGTAGTAATGATGTTCATAACATCATTCGATTCATACATATAAAGCTATCTTATTCGAAGGTTTAAACTTGTAATCACTAGAACATAGTTTAGTTAATTCTAAACTTGTTCGCAAACAAAAGTTAATCCTTCTAACTTGACTTTTAAAATTAACTAAACACATTTTCTATATCTATATGATATGCTAACTTAATGATTTGAAACCTGGAAACACGAAAAACACTGTAAAACCGAATTTACGCCGTCGTAGTAACACCGCGGACTGTTTTGGGTTAGTTAATTAAAAACTATGATAAAATTCGATTTAAAAGTTATTATTCTATAAAAATGATTTTTATTATGAACATGAAACTATATCCAAAAATTATGGTTAAACTCAAAGTGGAAGTATGTTTTCTAAAATGGTCATCTAGACGTCGTTCTTTCGACTGAAATGACTACCTTTACAAAAACAACTTGTAACTTATTTTTCCGACTATAAACCTATACTTTTTCTGTTTAGATTCATAAAATAGAGTTCAATATGAAACCATAGCAATTTGATTCACTCAAAACGGATTTAAAATGAAGAAGTTATGGGTAAAACAAGATTGGATAATTTTTCTCATTTTAGCTACGTGAAAATTAGTAACAAATCTATTCCAACCATAACTTAATCAACTTGTATTGTATATTATGTAATCTTGATATACCATAGACATGTATACAATGTTTCGACCTATCATGTCGACACATCTATATATATTTCGGAACAACCATAGACACTCTATATGTGAATGTTGGAGTTAGCTATACAGGGTTGAGGTTGATTCCAAAATATATATAGTTTGAGTTGTGATCAATACTGAGATACGTATACACTGGGTCGTGGATTGATTCAAGATAATATTTATCGATTTATTTCTGTACATCTAACTGTGGACAACTAGTTGTAGGTTACTAACGAGGACAGCTGACTTAATAAACTTAAAACATCAAAATATATTAAAAGTGTTGTAAATATAATTTGAACATACTTTGATATATATGTATATATTGTTATAGGTTCGTGAATCAACCAGTGGCCAAGTCTTACTTCGTCGGGAAAGTGAGTTATAGTCCCACTTTTAAAATCTAATATTTTTGGGATAAGAATACATGCAGGTTTTATAAATGATTTACAAAATAGACACAAGTACGTGAAACTACATTCTATGGTTGAATTATCGAAATCGAATATGCCCCTTTTTATTAAGTCTGGTAATCTAAGAATTAGGGAACAGACACCCTAATTGACGCGAATCCTAAAGATAGATCTATTGGACCTAACAAACCCCATCCAAAGTACCGGATGCTTTAGTACTTCGAAATTTATATCATATCCGAAGGGTGTCCCGGAATGATGGGGATATTCTTATATATGCATCTTGTTAATGTCGGTTACCAGGTGTTCACCATATGAATAATTTTTATCTCTATGTATGGGATGTGTATTGAAATATGAAATCTTGTGGTCTATTGTTACGATTTGATATATATAGGTTAAACCTATAACTCACCAACATTTTTGTTGACGTTTTAAGCATGTTTATTTTCAGGTGATTATTAAGAGCTTCCGCTGTCGCATACTTAAATAAGGACGAGATTTGGAGTCCATGCTTGTATGATATTGTGTAAAAACTGCATTCAAGAAACTTATTTTGTTGTAACATATTTGTATTGTAAACCATTATGTAATGGTCGTGTGTAAATAGGATATTTTAGATTATCATTATTTGATAATCTACGTAAAGCTTTTTAAACCTTTATTGATGAAATAAAGGTTATGGTTTGTTTTAAAATGAATGCAGTCTTTGAAAAACGTCTCATATAGAGGTCAAAACCTCGTAACGAAGTCAATTAATATGGAACGTTTTTAATCAATAAGAACGGGACATTTCAATATAGCACACAATAACTTTGATACAAGATAGTTGTGAAGATAATTCTAGCTAGTACACAAGTCGTTCAGCAAAGGCAATAAAGACACGTAATTCATACGTCCAGAAACAAGTCATGCATTCTGGTTTTACTAGGACCACTTCCCATCCTTGGTCTTGTGGAACATAATCATTATGGCCGTTGATAAGACAGCGTGTTGTAACGTTGTCAAAGGGACGAGGGTTACGTAATGACCAACAGTCTCGTAATAACCTAAAAACCTCATTTCTTACCCCAATTACCGACTCTGTCACTTGTGGGAACGTTTTGTTTAATAGCTGTAGCCCGATGTTCTTTTTCTCACTTTAGTGAGAAGCGAACATTACTAACCCGTAAGCATAGCATGCTTCTTTATGTTGCATGTTAGCCGCTTTTTCTAAATCATGAAGTCCTATATTCGGATACATTGAGTCAAAATAATTTCTTAACCCGTTGCGTAAAATAGCATTTGGGTTCCCCGCAATATATGCGTCAAAGTAAACACATCGTAACTTATGGGTTTCCCAATGTGATATCCCCCATCTTTCAAACGAAAGTCTCTTATAAACCAAGACATTCTTGGAACGTTCTTCGAATGTCTTACAAACTGATCTCGCCTTAAATAGTTGTGCCGAGGAATTCTGACCGACTCTAGATAGGATTTCATCAATCATGTCTCCGGGTAGGTCTCTTAAAATATTGGGTTGTCTATCCATTTTGTGTTTTTAAACTGTAAAATAGACAAGAGTTAGATTCATAAAAAATACTTATTAATACAAGCAATTTTTACATATATCATAAAGCATAAACACACTATATTACATATATTACACCACACGAATACAACTATCTTATTCCGACTCGCTCGTTTCTTCTTCTTCTTCGGTTTTGGTTCGTTTTGCCAAGTTTCTAGGAATATATGATGTTCCCCTAATACGAGCTGTCGTTTTCCACAACGATTTAGAAAAACCTGGTGGTTTAGAGGTTCCCGGGTCATTGTTACAACTTAAGGGCTTCGGGGGTTGACGATACATATAAAGTTCATCGGGGTTGGAATTAGATTTCTCTATTTTTATGCCCTTTCCCTTATTATTTTCTTTTGCTTTTTTAAATTCAGTTGGGGTAATTTCTATAACATCATCGAAATTCTCGTCGGAATCCTATTCATCGGAGAATTGGTAATCCTCCCAATATTTTGCTTCCTTGGCGGAAACACCATTGACCATAATTAACCTTGGTCGGTTGGTTAAGGATTTTCTTTTACTTAACCGTTTTATTATTTCTCCCACCGGTTCTATTTCTTCATCCGGTTCCGATTCTTCTTCCGGTTCCGATTCTTCTTCCGGTTCTGATTCTTCTTCCGGTTCCTCTTCGGGAACTTGTGAATCAGTCCACGAATCATTCCAATTTACATTTGACTCTTCATTATTATTAGGTGAGTCAATGGGACTTGTTCTAGAGGTAGACATCTATCACATAATATCAAACGCGTTAAGAGAGTAATATATCACATAATATTCACATGTTAAAAATATATAGTTTCTAACAAAATTTGTTAAGCAATCATTTTTCAAGTAAACACGGTCGAAGTCCAGACGCACTAATGCATCCTAACAAACTCGATAAAACACACTAATGCAAATTTTCTGGTTCTCTAAGACCAACGCTCGGATACCAACTGAAATGTCCCGTTCTTATTGATTAAAAACGTTTCATATTAATTGATTTCGTTGCGAGGTTTTGACCTCTATATGAGACATTTTTCAAAGACTGCATTCATTTTTAAAACAAACCATAACCTTTATTTCATAAATAAAGGTTTAAAAAGCTTTACGTAGATTATCAAATAATGATAATCTAAAATATCCTGTTTACACACGACCATTACATAATGGTTTACAATACAAATATGTTACATCGAAATCAGTTTCTTGAATGCAGTTTTTACACAATATCATACAAACATGGACTCCAAATCTTGTCCTTATTTTAGTATGCAACAGCGGAAGCTCTTAGTATTCACATGAGAATAAACATGCTTTAAACATCAACAAAAATGTTGGTGAGTTATAGGTTTAACCTATATATATCAAATCGTAACAATAGACCACAAGATTTCATATTTCAATACACATCCCATACATAGAGATAAATCATTCATATGGTGAACACCTGGTAACCGACATTAACAAGATGCATATATAAGAATATCCCCATCAATCCGGGACACCCTTCGGATATGATATAAATTTCGAAGTACTAAAGCATCCGGTACTTTGGATGGGGTTTGTTAGGCCCAATAGATCTATCTTTAGGATTCGCGTCAATTATGGTGTCTGTTCCCTAATTCTTAGATTACCAGACTTAATAAAAAGGGGCATATTCGATTTCGATAATTCAATCATAGAATATAGTTTCACGTACTTGTGTCTATTTTGTAAATCATTTATAAAACCTGCATGTATTCTCATCCCAAAAATATTAGATTTTAAAAGTGGGACTATAACTCACTTTCACAGATTTTTACTTCGTCGGGAAGTAAGACTTGGCCACTGGTTGATTCACGAACCTATAACAATATATACATATATATCAAAGTATGTTCAAAATATATTTACAATACTTTTAATATATTTTGATGTTTTAAGTTTATTAAGTCAGCTGTCCTCGTTAGTAACCTACAACTAGTTGTCCACAGTTAGATGTACAGAAATAAATCGATAAATATTATCTTGAATCAATCCACGACCCAGTGTATACGTATCTCAGTATTGATCACAACTCAAACTATACATATTTTGGAATCAACCTCAACCCTGTATAGCTAACTCCAACATTCACATATAGAGTGTCTATGGTTGTTCCGAAATATATATAGATGTGTCTACATGATAGGTCGAAACATTGTATACGTGTCTATGGTATCTCAAGATTACATAATATACAATACAAGTTGATTAAGTTATGGTTGGAATAGATTTGTTACCAATTTTCACGTAGCTAAAATGAGAAAAATTATCCAATCTTGTTTTACCCATAACTTCTTCGTTTTAAATCCGTTTTGAGTGAATCAAATTGCTATGGTTTCATATTGAACTCTATTTTATAAATCTAAACAGAAAAAGTATAGGTTTATAGTCGGAAAAATAAGTTACAAGTCGTTTTTGTAAAGGTAGTCATTTCAGTCGAAAGAACGACGTCTAGATGACCATTTTAGAAAACATACTTCCACTTTGAGTTTAACCATAAGTTTTGGATATAGTTTCATGTTCATAATAAAAATCATTTTCTCAGAATAACAACTTTTAAATCAATGTTTATCATAGTTTTTAATTAACTAACCCAAAACAGCCCGCGGTGTTACTACGACGGCGTAAATCCGGTTTTACGGTGTTTTTCGTGTTTCCAGGTTTTAAATCATTAAGTTATCATATCATATAGATATAGAACATGTGTTTAGTTGATTTTAAAAGTCAAGTTAGAAGGATTAACTTTTATTTGCGAACAAGTTTAGAATTAACTAAACTATGTTCTAGTGATTACAAGTTTAAACCTTCGAATAAGATAGCTTTATATGTATGAATCGAATGATGTTATGAACATCATTACTACCTTAAGTTCCTTGGATAAACCTACTGGAAAAGAGAAAAATGGATCTAGCTTCAACGGATCCTTGGATGGCTCGAAGTTCTTGAAGCAGAATCATGACACGAAAACAAGTTCAAGTAAGATCATCACTTGAAATAAGATTGTTATAGTTATAGAAATTGAACCAAAGTTTGAATATGATTATTACCTTGTATTAGAATGATAACCTACTGTAAGAAACAAAGATTTCTTAAGGTTGGATGATCAGCTTACAAGATTGAAAGTGAGCTAGCAAACTTGAAAGTATTCTTGATTTTATGTAACTAGAACTTGTAGAATTTATGAAGAACACTTTGAACTTGAAGATAGAACTTAGGAGAGATCAATTAGATGAAGAAAATTGAAGAATGAAAGTGTTTGTAGGTGTTTTTGGTCGTTGGTGTATGGATTAGATATAAAGGATATGTAATTTTGTTTTCATGTAAATAAGTCATGAATGATTACTCATATTTTTGTAATTTTATGAGATATTTCATGCTAGTTGCCAAATTATGGTTCCCACATGTGTTAGGTGACTCACATGGGCTGCTAAGATCTAATCATTGGAGTGTATATACCAATAGTACATACATCTAAAAGCTGTGTATTGTACGAGTACGAATACGGGTGCATACGAGTAGAATTGTTGATGAAACTGAACGAGGATGTAATTGTAAGCATTTTTGTTAAGTAGAAGTATTTTGATAAGTGTATTGAAGTCTTTCAAAAGTGTATAAATACATATTAAAACACTACATGTATATACATTTTAACTGAGTCGTTAAGTCATCGTTAGTCATTACATGTAAGTGTTGTTTTGAAACCTTTAGGTTAACGATCTTGTTAAATGTTGTTAACCCAATGTTTATAATATCAAATGAGATTTTAAATTATTATATTATCATGATATTATCATGATATTATCATGTATGAATATCTCTTAATATGATATATATACATTAAATGTCTTTACAACGATAATCGTTACATATATGTCTCGTTTAAAAATCATTAAGTTAGTAGTCTTGTTTTTACATATGTAGTTCAGTGTTAATATACTTAATGATATGTTTACTTATCATAGTATCATGTTAACTATATATATATCCATATATATGTCATCATATAGTTTTTTACAAGTTTTAACGTTCGTGAATCACCGGTCAACTTGGGTGGTCAATTGTCTATATGAAACATATTTCAATTAATCAAGTCTTAACAAGTTTGATTGTTTAACATGTTGGAAACACTTAATCATGTAAATAACAATTTCATTTAATATATATATAAACATGGAAAAGTTCGGGTCACTACATCGGCTACCACATTTGCCTTCCCCGGGTGGTAACGAATCTCAAAGTCGTAATCATTCAATAATTCAATCCACCTACGCTGCCTCATATTCAGTTGTTTCTGATTAAATATGTGTTGAAGACTTTTGTGGTCGGTATATATAATACTTTTGACCCCATATAAGTAGTGCCTCCAAGTCTTTAATGCAAAAACAACCGCGCCTAATTCCAAATCATGCGTCGTATAATTTTGTTCGTGAATCTTCAATTGTCTAGATGCATAAGCAATCACCTTCGTTCGTTGCATTAATACACAACCGAGACCTTGCTTTGATGCGTCACAATAAATCACAAAATCATCATTCCCTTCAGACAATGACAATATAGGTGCCGTAGTTAGCTTTTTCTTCAATAACTGAAACGCTTTTTCTTGTTCATCATTCCATTCAAATTTCTTCCCTTTATGCGTTAATGCAGTCAAGGGTTTTGCTATTCTGGAAAAGTCTTGGATGAACCTTCTGTAGTAACCAGCTAGTCCTAAAAACTGGCGTATGTGTTTCGGAGTTTTCGGGGTTTCCCACTTTTCAACAGTTTCTATCTTTGCCGGATCCACCTTAATACCTTCTTTGTTCACTATGTAACCGAGGAATTGAACTTCTTCTAACCAAATTGCACACTTTGAAAACTTAGCGTACAATTCTTCCTTCCTCAATACTTCTAACACCTTTCTCAAATGTTCACCGTGTTCTTAGTCATTCTTTGAGTAAATAAGTATGTCATCAATGAAAACAATTTCAAAGTTGTCAAGGTATGGTCCACACACTAGGTTCATAAGGTCCATGAAGACAGCTGGTGCATTAGTTAAACCAAACGGCATGACCATAAACTCGTAATGACCGTAACGTGTTCTAAAAGCAGTCTTTGGAATATCATCTTCTTTCACCCGCATTTGATGATACCTGGAACGTAAGTCAATCTTTGAATAAACAGACGAGCCTTGTAGTTGATCAAATAAGTCGTCGATTCTCGGTAGTGGGTAGCGGTTCTTGATGGTAAGTTTGTTCAACTCTCGGTAGTCGATACCCAACCTGAATGTACCATCTTTCTTCTTGACAAACAAAACAGGAGCTCCCCACGGTGATGTGCTTGGTCGAATGAAACCACGCTCTAAAAGTTCTTGTAATTGGCTTTGCAGTTCTTTCATCTCGCTGGGTGCGAGTCTGTAAGGAGCACGAGCTATTGGTGCAGCTCCTGGTATAAGATCTATTTGAAATTCAACGGATCGATGTGGGGGTAATCCCGGTAATTCTTTCGGAAATACATCGGGAAATTATTTTGCAATGGGAACATCATTGATGCTCTTTTCTTCAGTTTGTACTTTCTCGACGTGTGCTAGAACAGCATAGCAACCTTTTCTTATTAGTTTTTGTGCCTTCAAATTACTAATAAGATGTAGCATCGTGTTGCCCTTTTCTCCGTACACCATTAAGGGTTTTCCTTTTTCTCGTATAATGCGAATTGCATTTTTGTAACAAACGATCTCTGCTTTCACTTCTTTCAACCAGTCCATACCGATTATCACATCAAAACTCCCTAAATCTACTGGTATCAAATCAATCTTAAATGTTTCGCTAACCAGTTTAATTTCTCGATTCCGACATATATTATCTACTGAAATTAATTTACCATTTGCTAATTCGAGTAAAAATTTACTATCCAAAGGCGTCAATGGACAACTTAATTTAGCACAAAAATCTCTACTCATATAGCTTCTATCCGCACCCGAATCAAATAAAACGTAAGCAGATTTATTGTAAATAAGAAACGTACCCGTAACAAGCTCCGGGTCTTCCTGTGCCTCTGCCGCATTAATATTGAAAACTCTTCCGCGGCCTTGTCCAATCGTGTTCTCCTGGTTCGGGCAATTTCTAATAATGTGGCCCAGTTTTCCACATTTATAACAAACTACATTGGCATAACTTGCTCCGACACTACTTGCTCCGCCATTACTCGTTCCGACACCATTTGTTCCTTTCGTTCTATTAACCCCTGGTCCGTAGACCTCACACTTCGCCGCGCTATGACCATTTCTTTTACACTTGTTGTAAAATTTGGTGCAGAACCCCGAGTGATACTTCTCACACCTTTGGCATAGCTGCTTCTGATTGTTGTTGTTGTTGTTGCGATTATTATTGTTGTTGGGATGATTGTTGTAGTTGCTGTTGTTGTTGTTGTTGTTGTTGTTATTGGGCCGTTTGTTGTAGTTGCGATTGATGTTGCGATTGTTGGGATAATTGTTGCGATTATTGTTGTAATTGCTGTTGTTGTTGTATTGGTGATTCTTATCACCGTTTTCCTCCCACTTTCTTTTGACTTGCTTCACATTGGCCTCTTCAGCAGTCTGTTCTTTAATTCTTTCTTCAATCTGGTCCACTAGTTTCTGAGCCATTCTACATGCCTGTTGTATGGAGGCGGGCTCGTGTGAACTTATATCTTCTTAGATTCTTTCCGGTAATCCTTTCACAAATGCGTCGATCTTCTCTTCATCTTCGAATGCTCCCGGACACAATAGGCACAATTCTGTGAATCGTCTTTCGTACGTGGTAATATCAAATCCTTGGGTTCGTAACCCTCTAAGTTCTGTCTTGAGCTTATTGACCTCGGTTCTGGGACGGTACTTCTCGTTCATCAAGTGCTTGAATGCTGACCACGGTAGTGCGTACGCATCGTCTTGTCTCACTTGCTCTAGATAGGTATTCCACCATGTTAACGCATTACCTGTGAAAGTATGCGTAGCGTACTTCACAGTGTCCTCTTCAGTACACTTAATTATGGCAAACACCGATTCGACCTTCTCGGTCCACCGTTTCAATCCGATCGGTCCTTCGGTTCCATCAAATTCCAAAGGTTTGCAGGCAGTGAATTCTTTGTAGGTGCATCCTACACGATTTCCTGTACTTCTAGATCCAAGGTTATTGTTGGTGTGTAGCGCAGCCTGTACTGCGGCTATGTTTGAAGCTAGAAAAGTACGGAATTCCTCTTCATTCATATTCACGGTGTGTCGAGTAGTCGGTGCCATTTCCTTCAAAATAGTCAAATGGAACAAGTTAATCATACAAAATATTAAGAGTAGTTAATAGAATTTCGTAGCATAATATGAACTCCTTTATAAAAGCTTTTTCTTCATATTAGCGTTTTATAAGTTTAAATTCGGGTAGTATTTACCCGTTAAGTTCATACTTAGTAGCTAATATACAATTCAACTACTACAATTCTATATGAAAAATTGATTATAATAATATTTCGCGTTCAAACTTTTACACAATATTTTACAAACTTACAATACCGCTTATTTTACATATAGCATGAAATATAGCACACAATAAATTTGATACAAGATGGTTGTGAAGATAATTCTAGCTAGTACACAAGTCGTTCAGCAAAGGCAATAAAGACACGTAATTCATACGTCCAGAAACAAGTCATGCATTCTGGTTTTACTAGGATTACTTCCCATCCTTGGTCTTGTGGAACATAACCGTTTTGGCCGTTGATAAGACAGCGTGTTGTAACGTCGTCAAAGGGACGAGGGTTACGTAATGTCCAACAGTCCCGTAACAATCTAAAAACCTCATTTCTTATCCCAATTACTGACTCTGTCACTTGTGGCCCGATGTTCATGTTCTCACTTTGGTGAGAAGCGAACATTACTAATCCGTTAGCATAACATGCTTCTTTATGTTGCATGTTAGCCGCTTTTTCTAAATCACGAAGTCCAATATTCGGATATATTGAGTCAAAATAATTTCTTAACCCATTGCGTAAAATAGCATTTGGGTTCCCCGCAATATATGCGTCAAAGTAAACACATCGTAACTTATGGATTTCCCAATGTGATATCCCCCATCTTTCGAATAAAAGCCTTTTATAAACCAAGGCATTCTTGGAACATTCTTCGAATGTCTTAAAAACTGATCTCGCCTTAAATAGTTGTGCCGAAGAATTCTGACCGACTCTAGACAAGATTTCATCAATCATGTCTCCGGGTAGGTCTCTTAAAATATTGGGTTATCTATCCATTTTGTGTTTTTATACTGTAAAATAGATAAGAGTTAGATTCATAAAAAAAAATACTTATTAATACAAGAAATTTTTACATGTATCATAAAGTATAAGCACACTATATTACATATATTACACCACATGAATACAACTATCTTATTCCGACTCGCTTGTTTCTTCTTCTTCAGTTTTGGTTCGTTTTGCCAAGTTTCTAGGGATATATGATGTTCCCCTAATACGAGCCGTCGTTTTCCACATTGGTTTAGAAAAATCTGGTGGTTTAGAGGTTCCCGGGTCATTGTTACAACTTAAGGACTTCGGGGGTTGACGATACATATAAAGTTCATCGGGGCTGGAATTAGATTTCTCTATTTTTATGCCCTTTCCCTTATTATTTTCTTTTGCCTTTTTAAATTCAGTTGGGGTAATTTCTATAACATCATCGGAATTCTCGTCGGAATCCGATTCATCGGAGAATTGGTAATCCTCCCAATATTTTGCTTCCTTGGCGGAAACACCATTGACCATAATTAACCTTGGTCGGTTGGTTGAGGATTTTCTTTTACTTAACCGTTTTATTATTTCCCCCACCGGTTCTATTTCTTCATCCGGTTCTGATTCTTCTTTCGGTTCCGATTCTTCTTCCGGTTCCGACTATTCTTCCGGTTCCTCTTCGGGAACTTGTGAATCAGTCCACGAATCATTCCAATTTACATTTGACTCTTCATTATTATTAGGTGAGTCAATGGGACTTGTTCTAGAGGTAGACATCTATCACATAATATCAAACGCATTAAGAGATTAATATATCACATAATATTCACATGTTAAAAATATATAGTTTCCAACAAAATTTGTTAAGCAATCATTTTTCAAGTAAACACGGTCGAAGTCCAGACTCACTAATGCATCCTAACAAACTCGATAAGACACACTAATGCAAAATTCTGGTTCTCTAAGACCCACGCTCTGATACCAACTGAAATGTCCCGTTTTTATTGATTAAAATCGTTCCATATTAATTGATTTCGTTGCGAGGTTTTGACCTCTATATGAGACGTTTTTCAAAGACTGCATTCATTTTAAAACAAACCATAACCTTTATTTCATCAATAAAGGTTTAAAAAGCTTTACGTAGATTATCAAATAATGATAATCTAAAATAGCCTGTTTACACACGACCATTACATAATGGTTTACAATACAAATATGTTACAACAAAATAAGTTTCTTAAATGCAGTTTTTACACAATATCATACAAGCATGGACTCCAAATCTCGTCCTTATTTAAGTATGCGACAGCGGAAGTTCTTAATAATCACCTGAGAATAAACATGCTTAAAACGTCAACAAAAATGTTGGTGAGTTATAGGTTTAACCTATATATATCAAATCATAATAATAGACCACAGGATTTCATATTTCAATACACATCCCATACATAGAGATAAAAATCATTCATATGGTGAACACCTGGTAACCGACATTAACAAGATGCATATATAAGAATATCCCCATCATTCCGGGACACCCTTCGGATATGATATAAATTTTGAAGTACTAAAGCATCCGGTACTTTGGATGGGGTTTGTTAGGCCCAATAGATCTATCTTTAGGATTCGCGTCAATTAGGGTGTCTGTTCCCTAATTCTTAGATTACCAGACTTAATAAAAAGGGGCATATTTGATTTCGATAATTCAACCATAGAATGTAGTTTCACGTACTTGTGTCTATTTTGTAAATCATTTATAAAACCTGCATGTATTCTCATCCCAAAAATATTAGATTTTAAAAGTGGGACTATAACTCACTTTCACAGATTTTTACTTCGTCGGGAAGTAAGACTTGGCCACTGGTTGATTCACGAACCTATAACAATATATACATATATATCAAAGTATGTTCAAAATATATTTACAACACTTTTAATATATTTTGATGTTTTAAGTTTATTAACTCAGCTGTCCTCGTTAGTAACCTACAACTAGTTGTCCACAGTTAGATGTACAGAAATAAATCGATAAATATTATCTTGAATCAATCCACGACCCAGTGTATACGTATCTCAGTATTGATCACAACTCAATCTATATATATTTTGGAATCAACCTCAACCCTGTATAGCTAACTCCAACATTCACATATAGAGTGTCTATGGTTGTTCCGAAATATATATAGATGTGTCGACATAATAGGTCAAAACATTGTATACGTGTCTATGGTATCTCAAGATTACATAATATACAATACAAGTTGATTAAGTTATGGTTGGAATAGATTTGATACCAATTTTCACGTAGCTAAAATGAGAAAAATTATCCAATCTTGTTTTTACCCATAACTTCTTCATTTTAAATCCGTTTTGAGTGAATCAAATTGCTATGGTTTCATATTGAACTCTATTTTATGAATCTAAATAGAAAATGTATAGGTTTATAGTCTGAAAAATAAGTTACAAGTCATTTTTGTAAAGGTAGTCATTACAGTCGAAAGAATGACGTCTAGATGACCATTTTAGAAAACATAATTCCACTTTGAGTTTAACCATAATTTTTGGATATAGTTTCATGTTCATAATAAAAATCATTTTCTCAGAATAACAGCTTTTAAATCAAAGTTTATCATAGTTTTTAATTAACTAACCCAAAACAGCCCGCGGTGTTACTACGACGGCGTAAATCCGATTTTACGGTGTTTTTCGTGTTTCCAGGTTTTAAATCATTAAGTTAGCATATCATATAGATATAGAACATGTGTTTAGTTGATTTTAAAAGTCAAGTTAGAAGGATTAACTTTTGCTTGCGAACAAGTTTAGAATTAACTAAACTATGTTCTAGTGATTACAAGTTTAAACCTTTGAAATAAGATAGCTTTATACGTATGAATCGAATGATGTTATGAACATCATTACTACCTTAAGTTCCTTGGATAAACCTACTGGAAAAGAGAAAAATGGATCTAGCTTCAACGGATCCTTGGATGGCTCGAAGTTCTTGAAGCAGAATCATGACACGAAAACAAGTTCAAGTAAGATCATCACTTGAAATAAGATTGTTATAGTTATAGAAATTGAACCAAAGTTTGAATATGATTATTACCTTGTATTAGAATGATAACCTACTGTAAGAAACAAAGATTTCTTGAGGTTGGATGATCACCTTACAAGATTGGAAGTGAGCTAGCAAACTTGAAAGTATTCTTGATTTTATGTAACTAGAACTTGTAGAATATATGAAGAACACTTAGAACTTGAAGACAGAACTTGAGAGAGATCAATTAGATGAAGAAAATTGAAGAATGAAAGTGTTTGTAGGTGTTTTTGGTCGTTGGTGTATGGATTAGATATAAAGGATATGTAATTTTGTTTTCATGTAAATAAGTCATGAATGATTACTCATATTTTTGTAATTTTATGAGATATTTCATGCTAGTTGCCAAATGATGGTTCCCACATGTGTTAGGTGACTCACATGGGCTGCTAAGAGCTGATCATTGGAGTGTATATAACAATAGTACATACATCTAAAAGCTGTGTATTGTACGAGTACGAATACGGGTGCATACGAGTAGAATTGTTGATGAAACTGAACGAGGATGTAATTGTAAGCATTTTTGTTAAGTAGAAGTATTTTGATAAGTGTATTGAAGTCTTTCAAAAGTGTATAAATACATATTAAAACACTACATGTATATACATTTTAACTGAGTCGTTAAGTCATCGTTAGTCGTTACATGTAAGTGTTGTTTTGAAACCTTTAGGTTAACGATCTTGTTAAATGTTGTTAACCCAATGTTTATAATATCAAATGAGATTTTAAATTATTATATTATCATAATATTATCATGTATGAATATCTCTTAATATGATATATATACATTAAATGTCTTTCAACGATAATCGTTACATATATGTCTCGTTTAAAAATCATTAAGTTAGTAGTCTTGTTTTTACATATGTAGTTCATTGTTAATATACTTAAAGATATGTTTACTTATCATAGTATCATGTTAACTATATATATATCCATATATATGTCATCATATAGTTTTTACAAGCTTTAACGTTCGTGAATCACCGGTCAACTTGGGTGGTCAATTGTCTATATGAAACATATTTCAATTAATCAAGTCTTAACAAGTTTGATTGCTTAACATGTTGGAAACATTTAATCATGTAAATATCAATCTCAATTAATATATATAAATATGGAAAAGTTCGGGTCACTACATTTATAGAAACTGAAATCTTGTGGTCTATTACTATTACGAAAATGATGGATTATGATAAACTAATGAACTCACCAACCTTTTGGTTGACACTTTAAAGCATGTTTATTCTCAGGTATTAAAGAAATCTTCCGTTGTGCATTAGCTCATTTTAAGGATATTACTTGGAGTCATTCATGGCATATTTTGAAAGACGTTGCATTCGAGTCATTGAGTTCATCAAGATTATTATTAAGCCAATTATAGTTGGATGTATTATGAAATGGTGTGTATGCCGTCAACTTTCATTGTAAAGAAAGATTGTCTTTTAAAAACGAATGCAATGTTTGTAAAATGTATCATATAGAGGTCAAATACCTCGCGATGTAATCAACTATTGTGAATCGTTTATAATGTATATGAACGGGTCCTTTCACCACACCTATCTTATCTCTTCCTGAAGGCAGTGATGATTTCGTCGTTTATTGCGATGCTTCGAAAAGTGGTTTTGGTTGTGTACTGATGCAAAGATCAAAGGTTATTGCCTATGCTTCTCGTCAACTAAAGATTCACAAGCGGAACTACACTACTCACGATCTCGAACTTGGAGCCGTTGTCTTTGCGCTCAAATTGTGGAGACACTATCTTTATGGAGCTAAAAGTACTATCTTCACCGACCACAAGAGTCTCCAGCACATATTCGATCAGAAGCAACTGAATATGAGACAACGTCGATGGATCGAGATGCTAAACGACTATGATTCTGAACTTTGCTATTATCCTGGCAAGGCCAATGTTGTAGCTGACGCCTTGAGTCGAAAGGAGAGGATGGCACCTCTCCGTGTACGGGCTCTGAACATCACCATTCATTCGAACCTCAACAGCCAGATCCGAGTAGCCCAAGATGAGGCTCTCAAGGAGGAAAATATATCTCATGAACATTTGAATATTCTTGTCTCTCGATTCGAGGTTAGGGAGTCTGGACTCCGATGTTATGCCGGAAGAATTTGGGTACCACGTTATGGAGATCTACGGAGCCTTATTTTAGATGAAGCCCACAAGTCAAGATATTCGATTCATCCCGGAGCGGGAAAAGTGTACCACGATCTTAAGGAACAGTAGTGGCGGCCTAATCTTAAGAAGGACGTTGCAACTTATGTTGGTAAGTGTTTGATTTGCTCGAAAGTTAAGGCCGAACATCAGAGACCTTCTGGGTTACTTCAACAACCGGAAATCCCACAATGGAAGTGGGAAAGGATAACGATGGATTTCATTACCAAGCTACCAAAGACGGTGGGCGGATACGATACCATTTGGGTTATCGTTGACCGTCTTACCAAATCTGCACACTTCTTAGCAATGAAGGAAACGGATACGATGGAGAGACTTTGTGACAACCCGGAAATTTCCAACCAAATTTAAACTTTAATCTTTATATGTTTCCAACACGATAAGCAATATTTGTTAAGTTAAATTTCAAGAATTTTAAACTATGTTCATACATTCATTCAACCTCGACCAAGTTCCAACGATTCACGAACCATTAAACGAATATGATTATATAGGTATATGTGTATATATATTATAACTTGAAACGTAAACAAAATATTAGATTAAATACTTTATATGATTGTATCTGTTTCAAAATGTTTATCAATGGAATTAGAAGATAAGATCAAATGATTGAATTATCAGATATATTGAATTATGATTACAAGTCTCTGTTGAAAGGCCCACGTTGATTTGAGAAATCTTTCCATTTTAACAATATTCGAAAAATGGTAAAGTGATTTATAAATAAGAACAAATTATCAATCATTAAGAACTAGACAAAGGATAGTGGAAGATTGAATCTCATAAAGACTCGATTGATCTATTTAGTTTCAAACGTACAAAAACGTTTTCAGTTTAAAAAGAACTTTATTATTAAAACGTATATAACTTTTATAAATATCTAGAACCACTTTTGACAACTCATTACTTAACTAGTATGATAAAGATAACGATATTTATATTTTATTTTATTAAAAATATATAACGATTTAAATTAATATTATATATATTTATACGCGTATTATACGTACATAGTTTTATACTTTTACTATACTTAAACTTTACCTTTACTTTATTTTTACTTTACTTTAACTTTAATAATTCACTTTAATAATTCATACTTTAATAATTCACTTTAATAATTCATACTTTAATAATTCACTTTAATAATTCATACTTTAATAATTCACTTTAATAATTCATACTTTAATAATTCACTTTAATAATTCAAAAATCTATTATAAATAGAATTCAATATGTTTCATTATTTCATAGAAACTTGAAAATATTTTTCTCTAAACTCTCTCAATCGATTTACATATATATATTTACTCTGTATTATTTCAAGATATTATTAGTATACATAAAATATTACGACAGAGTGCTGTCCGAGTGATTTCGAAATTGTTTTTCGAGTAGGATAGGATTAAGGAAATTATGGGTTATAGCTATGGAGGTGATTGAGTATGGTTCATGGGTATGCTCGTGAGGTCAATATAGTGTTTATCATTTCCGTTGCATCTACGTACCTTTCCTGCAATATTGAATCTCAATATTGATACGTGAGTACTCATAATTTAACTTTTACATACTAATAGTGTATCCCTGACTAGTGCTCGAGTATTTAGGATTATGCATGCTTGTACTTTTGATATTGCCCTTAGACAGGTTAGGTTGAATCTTGAATTAGTTACACTTGTGGTTGAGATAAGGTATAAGATATGCATGTCCTTGGAAAGCTAGCGTAAAATTAAGAACTTTTCCTTTAGATATCAAATGGTTTCGATGAACGGATTAGAAGTTATAATCAATTGAATTTTCGATATTTTTATTAAAAATGATTATTATTATCGTCGTTTTTATCGTCGTTCTAGTTTTATCTTATTATTATCTTATTATTATCTTTATCAATAAAAGGGATTTATCATTAAAAATTATTATTTTTTTTATTATTACTATCGTTATTATCGTTAAAGTTATAATTAGTATTATTATTATTATTATCCAATTATTATTATTATTATCATTATTAATATATATATATATATCATTATTTAAAAATGGTTATTGTTATTGTTATTGTTATTATTATTATTACTATATTATCATTAAGATAATTATTAGTATTATCGTTAATAATGTTATAGTAACTATCATTATTAATATTAGTGTAATTAAAACAAATATTTGTAACACCTAATTATTTTGATTACTATTATTATCATTATTATGAACACGATATAAAAGACGATTAAAAGCTATTAAACGAAACGATTAGGAAATAATGAGTAAGAGTATCATGATGAAATTAAAATATTATAAGATATTGATTTAGATAAAATTATTGTTCTTATTATTTTTATCATTACTATTATTATTAAAAGTATCGTTAGTATTAAAACTATCATTTTAACAAAAATTATCATTTTAATAGAAATGTCATTGTTACTATAAAATATCATTACTATTATTATTTTAAATTGAATTATTATTTTAAAGATAATATTAAAAATTATCGTAAATATTAAAGTTATCATAATTAGAATTATCGTTTTATCATAATGTCATCTTAGTAATTATAAATATTGATATTTTTATAATAATAACTATTATTACAAAATAATACAACTTTTACTTACTATCATTATAGATATTATTTTATCAAATAAATATGTGATACAAACATATTTTACTACGTGTAATAACTTACTTTAATAATACCTATCATATTATCTTTATGATATTAAATGAACCCTATAAATTTTATTACTTAATATATATAAAAGTATATTTTATTATATAAATTTAATATAAAATTTTATTTATTAATAAATAAATTATATTATTTACTCTAATAAATCTTTTAAAAATATTTAAAAATATAAAACGACGATATTTAAACTATATATTAATCATGTATAGATTTTTGGAAATTATTTTGAGTCAAATTTACTTTTGTTGACTTTTGCATATTAGTCTCGAGCATTAGGATTGTGGTACACTATGACTTAACCTAATTTGTTAGACAAATATTGACCAACACATAAATATATATAATTAATTTAGGTTCGTGAATCCGAGTCCAACCTTGCACTTGTTCAATGACGTTATATGTATTTTTACTACGAAATACAGTATGGTGAGTTTCATTTGCCTTTTTACCCTTTATATTTTTGGGACTGAGAATACATGCGCTTTTATAAATGTTTGACGAAATAGACACAAGTAATTGAAACTACATTCTATGTTTGAATTATCGAAATCGAATATGCCCCTTTTTATTAAAGTCTGGTAATCTAAGAATTAGGGAACAGACACCCTAATTGACGCGAATCCTAAAGATAGATCTATTGGGCCTAACAAACCCCATCCAAAGTACCGGATGCTTTAGTACTTCGAAATTTATATCATGTCCAAAGGAGGATCCCGGAATGATAGGAGATATTCTTATATGTATCTAGTTAATGTCGGTTACCAGGTGTTCGCCATATGAATGATTATTTTTGTCTCTATGCATGGGACGTATATTTATGAGAACTGAAAAAGAAATTCTTGTGGTCTATTAAAATGATGGAAATAAATGATTATGATAAACTAATGAACTCACCAGCCTTTTGGTTGACACTTTAAAGCATGTTTATTCTCAGGTGTTAAAGAAATCTTCCGCTGTGCATTTGCTCATTTTAAAGATATTACTTGGAGTCTTTCATAGCATATTTCGAAGAACGTTGCATTCGAGTCATTGAGTTCATCAAAGATTATTATTAAATCAATTTATAGTTGGATAGTGGATACTATGAAATGGTATGCATGCCTGTCAATTTTCGATGTAAAGAAAGTTGTCTTTTAAAAACGAATGCAATGTTTGTAAAATGTATCATATAGAGGTCAAATACCTCGCAATGTAATCAACTATTGTGAATCGTTTATAATGTATATGAACGGGTCCTTTCAGTTGGTATCAGAGCGGTGGTCTTAGCGAACCAGGTCTGCATTAGTGTGTCTAACTGATAAGTCGATAGGATGCATTAGTGAGTCTGAACTTCGACCGTGTCTGCATGTCAAAAGTTTTGCTTATCATTTTGTGTCAAAAATTAACTACTTATCATCCTCAGGAAATTACCTGCCTATCATTTTTAGTCTAAGACACGTCTTGCTGCATTGATTGCATGAATAGTGTATAGACAAAAAAATTCATATCTTAGCATATCTGCTAAATCATATCTTATCGTATCTGTTACTTTAAACTTTGCCTGACATATCCCGCAAAGTCCTCCGTAATCTACGAAATCTTTTGATCTATATATATATATATATATATATATATATATATATATATATATATATATATATATATATATATATATTCTATGTAATTAGAATACCATCCGTTAGCCAAAATCATTTCATATCGAAAAAAAAAATCCTTTATCCAATCGTACGAAATGGAATTCGTCATCAGTTCAAGTCACTCAGATTCCGAAATGGAATTCCATTCAAGCTCTGAAAGCAGTGTGACCGGAATAGATCAACCAATCAGTCATCACCTATTCTGGATGAATTGGGGATGGGTTCTTAGCCTCCTCTATCATTGGAGACAAGAAGAAGGTGATCCCTTCCATCCACCACATTGCCCTCTTGACGAAGAACCTAAAGCACTTACCGGCGAACCTGTCTGAATCACCATTTTTTCGCTCATTTCCAGAGTATCTCGTCACGATTATATATTACATCAAATTTTAGATTTTATTTATCCGCTCGTCCGAACCGACAATCACCCCGGTGTAATAGAAGAAGTCAACGAGCTTCGGGTAGTGGCTTTGGAGAATATGGTGCAGAGATTACAAACACCAGCAGCAGCATCAGCAGCATAACCAGTACCACCATCGTCAACGCCAACAGTACCATTACCACCTCCAACCACAACCGCATGGTAAACCTCAACTTTACAATCTGTCCCACGAGCATCAACGTCATACGCACCATAGATACCAATGAGTACCAACAACAATAACTGACGAAGTATTAATTCATAACTTCATTGGAGAAACATTCCGCGGCGATTATGTAATCTCTAAAGTCTTAGAGATTATCTAATCTAGCCCTAACCATAAATCAGTTAAGCGAACCAAAAATGATAGAAGGAAGAGTAGAAACCCTGACAAAAATGGTGTGTGATTAACAAGCTAAACTTGCTTTACCAACAGCATCAACAGTACCGTCAGCGTTACCAGCATCGTCAGTACAGTCAACATCCGAATCAACAACACCGATAACATCACAAACTCCGTCAGTTCAAGAATCATTGTGGACATCATTACGAATCAATAACGTGTATATTGTATCAACGAGTTATGAAGAATTAACTCATTCCCTCTGAAGAAATTATATGTATATTATATATATATATATATATATATATATATATATATATATATATATTGAAATAAATCTTTCCGTGCTAAGCTATTGTGTGTGAATCTTAACTACTCGGTTAATTCATATTACAAATATGCAATAATGTACGTCCTTCGGCCGCAACTTAACCAGCGTTAACTACAATCTCTGTCGCAATTCAACAAATTCCAATTCATAATAAATCAAGTATATATTTGATTTTACACTTTCATCATCGATGTACCCGAAACTTTTCAGATAACATCATTCGTACTTTGCGAAATTCACAAGAATTCCACGAACCGAACATCATACATCAACAAATAATGAAGTATTGATTCATAATTTCAATGTCATTAAAGAAATACTGCGTAAAAGTTATGTACTTTTTAAAGCCTTTAGGGAATATTCAATTCTAGTTTCAACCGTAAATCAAATGAGTTTAATTTAACATTAACTCATTAAATTTATGTTACATCTGAAGAAAATATACATATATATATTTTCATAAAGACTGTAATAAAATTCTTTTGTACAAAATATTAATTGTGAAATTTTTTTTAACGGGTAGGTAATACCCGAGAGATATATAAATTCACAATTAATATGTTTCATTCTTCGAATCTGATTCAGCAAATCATCCATTATACTCCCTACTTTCACAACAATATACATTATTTTATAGAAATCAAAACAACCATACTCATTCAAAATTTAATTACATATTCTGATTTTGAAATCTCAAAATTCAACTTGAGATATGACCAGAATCATCACTCTTAGATCCTTACATCTTTCACAAGCTATATTTTGACTTCAAAACTGTGTTAGAATATCAAATGTATGTTAACGATTACAATCTGTGTTCAAACCCTTCGAAAATTTCTGAAGACACTTCGAATGATGAGCAATCGAGATGATGATCCAACCACATGTTACCCACAGTTATGTACCCGAAAAACTCTTGAAACCAAAGTAAAAGTTTAAACAACGTATCCACGTCAGATTCTTTGGCATTTATTAGCAAAAATAACTTTGCGACTCCTATTCAAAGTAGCCAGTTTTGTCACAGCTACAGCAAATCAACTTCGACTTTTCAGTCAGACTAACCTTATTATAACCTTGAGATATACACCAACGTTACCAGGGAACCTTTTACATTCCACCACATTATTAGCAGATGTACCAACAACTTCATTACCCTTTAACTTTAGCCTCTCCAAAAAGTCATCATAATTATTCATTGAAACCCCATCATTTACTCATTCGCTTCTTGTAATGAGAATTACCATACGAATCATTGGGAATTAGCAATCAGTATTTTGAAATCTCGCAGCATGTCTACGCCAACAGTTATATGTGTATATATAACGTCTATCTTCTGGACTTAATTTGAATGTGAAGTTTCTGAAAAACACTCCGAACTACGAATTGGTTCTCCGAAAATGAAAAAAAAAACACTCCGAACTACGAATTTGTTCTCCGAAAATGGAAGCAAAAAAATGTTGATGAAGCAGCAAAAATTATAAACGACTTTAAACGGTAAAAGCTGGATGATAATGATGAAGTGTGCTGGCAAAGCGCAGAAAAAGACAAGTTTTGGAACTGGAAAACGGATTGAGCAAAGTAGGAAGGAGGCTGTGGACAAATTACAAAGACTGAACCTGACTTCAAAGGATCCAAATGATTCAGTACCTGCTGAAGTCATTAACGAATACCTTGCTCCTGACTCTAAACCCCTGCGGACAATATTCTTCATCATCCTCTGATATTAGAAATTCTAAAATATCATCATATCTTTCATTATAAATATCCTCCATATTTCTGAAGATATTTTCTTAATTTTTCTTATTTGAAATCATTTACCTCTTCGCGCTATCTGTATTACATCATAAAAGAAACTATTTTAGTTTCTAAATTTTGAAACATTCAAGTTTAAAATAGGAATATTTTGAAGTAGTGTTGGGAACTGAAGCATGAATTAGTATAATATAATGACACT
The DNA here is from genome assembly GCF_046630445.1 of Rutidosis leptorrhynchoides. Classification (NCBI taxonomy): domain Eukaryota; kingdom Viridiplantae; phylum Streptophyta; class Magnoliopsida; order Asterales; family Asteraceae; genus Rutidosis; species Rutidosis leptorrhynchoides. Next base: position 212,577,829 of record NC_092340.1, read on the forward strand.
TGATCAATGTGATTATATTACAGTAAGTCATGCTGAGTTTCTAAATAGAACGTGATGATTCACAGATCATAACATCATCATGTGCCATGTTATACGAGTCTTGTATTCTATTTAACCTCTAAAATATCAAGAAAATATTTCTTGATGATTCGGCCTTTTCCAAGGTATTCTAGTAATTTGACAAGTCAAGATCGTGCCATCACAATTTCCTTCCTAGAACACTAACAATGTTCATTCCGAAATTCATATCTGTGAATTCTGGACCATTACAAGCGATGCTTAATCGCAAGAAGAAGAAACGAAAGGACAAAACTCCGAAATAGAAATTGGGGTATAAATTGCAGCAAATAAAAAAAGAGCATTAACTGTGAATGATAATGATTATAGAAGACAGAAGCAGAGACTTTGAAATATAAGGGAACATATAAAGCCCAACGACAAACCATAAATTATAAACCATATATATCGATGCATATAGCAATATAAAGACACGGGAGAACTAGAAACACTATAAACCTAAGAGTATAGTAGAAGTAAATAGATTCTTCAGGCGGTAGATGAAAAAGAAGAATGATCGATATGAAAGTTAGAAGTATATCAAGAATCAGAACTGGATGGAGCATATTGATGAATACTTTAAAATATGAGTTGAGGGAGAAAGAATAGAAGGTGATGAAACATGACTAGTGTTGGGTTTTAACAAGTTCATAATACTTAAAACTTTTAAGAATCTTATCAAAGCGGAAGCATGTTAGTTACATTTTATCTTGTTAATCTTTAAACCATTTTAAAGTTAAACCCCATGGATCAAGTTGTGAAATAATATGCTTACAAACTAAGTAGAAAGTTAAGATGTTTATACCTCCTTAAACAAGTTTAAGGGCTGCAAAATGCTTGGATAATGATGAAGGATATGAAGAAGCAAAGCACCAAAACACCCTTGCCTTGTTATAAACCTTGTACACCTTGAAACCTAGCTTGAAACCTCACTTGCTTGGCTTCCAAAACCGACCAGCAGCAAGGTTGATTTGAGCAGAATGTTTAATGGAATTGATGACTAATTAGCTTCTAACTTGAAGCCTCAAGTGACTTATACCCACAAGCAATGATCCCAACACTTTTGCCTTTAGTTAGGATTTGTTTTACACTTGATGTAAGCTTGTATTAGTAAACTTAGAACCCCTTTTGAGTACACAACAGCCCACGGCCTGGAGACAGCAGGTGGAGCAGTTTTTATGCAGTTTTTTTACTTGTGGTTTGATGTGTATTGCATGTTATTTTTGAGTCAAGGCCTTGGTAAACTTATTAAGAATGCACCTAGGAGTTATGACCTCAAAAATGCCAAAAGGGAATAAGCATGGGATGACTTCTTGGGTCTCCAAAATCTGCCCATATTCATCCATTATTTTATACAAGATGTTAATTATATAAAACTTGTAAATGATTTTATAAACCTTGTATAAAATAAACACGTAATTCTCCTTGCAATAATTTTATAAACCATTTTATAAAATATAACACAACATAATTATTTAAACCTATAAATAATTAAATACAAATTATCCAAATAATTTATTTCAAGTAATAACATTTCAGAAAACCGATTTTCTAAAGTTCAAGTGTCGCGTATTTATTTAACGATCCAGTCGTTAAGATTAAATACATATAAAGTGTTGGTAAGCTTGTTATTGGGTATGACCCAACTTGGATCAAAGCACATTAGCCACATTAATTTAATATGTCCCTCGGGCATACGAAATACCTTCAATCTCCCACTTGCACGAGAAACATAAGAAATTAATGCAAGTGACAGATACCACCTAACGACCGTCCATCACCCCCAATATGCTATGACTTTGTGCCATTCAATAACATCATCCTTTTCGAGTTCCCATCTCGAATATGAATAGGTGAATCTTTCAATATATCCTTTCGTCGTAGATGTCATGTTAAATCCAAGAGATACAGAGTGATCACTCTCTTATAGATTTAACTTTTCAGGCCTTAGACATCTGACTCTCAATGAATAAGAGGGACAAATTCCATCTTGACTACATACGTCCTAGATATACACTTTGTAATATACCTGAGTTCTTCCTTATGTACTACCATGTTTCAGAATAGCGAAGGAAAGAATCAAGGCACAATACTTGGTGAATATCCGAACCCAATATGTATCTCAGGTCAGAGGATACAATGATATTCGCCTTTACTCAAGATTACATGTGATCAACCACAAAGGCTCTATACAGTAATTCTTGAGAGCGGGTCTTCCAATATTTGTTTCCCACAAATATCTATGAACCTTGGTTGCAACCTTGCCCCACATTCAACCTATGAAAGTATACCAATCCGAGTTCATAATAGTCTAAACCTCACACTTGTTCCCACAAATGTGATCGACTACGGAAATTTTGAATAATTGCTAATTCATGGATGAAATATGCAAAATAGGAACATAACTCAAATAAATTAACACCATAGTTATATTAATGAGTTTGAATAATTTCGTTCCGGTACAATACTTAAAACAGATCATAACCAATCACTAGAATATCGAAGCCCTAATGCACTAACATGCCCTTCATGTTTTGCTCCATGTAAGAGCTTCGTGAGTGGATCCGCTATATTAAGATCTGTGTGAATTTTGCGAATACATATCTTTCCTTTTTCAACTTCATCCCTTATGTAGTTGAATCTCCGCTCAATGTGACGAGTCTTTTGGTGAGCACGAGGTTCCTTGATTTGGGCAATCGCACCCTCGTTGTCACAAAAGATCTCAAGGGGGTCCTGAATGGAAGGGACCACTCCTAAGTCGTCGATGAATTTCTTCATCCATGCAGCTTCCTGTGCTGCCAATGAGGCGGCAATGTACTCCGACTCTGTAGTGGATAACGCAACAACATCCTGTTTTGAACTCTTCCAAGAGACCGCACCTCCATTTAATGTAAATACATAACCGGATTGTGATCGAGAATCATCTCGATCAGTTTGGAAGCTCGCGTCCACGTAACCTTTTACAGCGAGTTCCTCCTCACCAGACCCATATATTAGAAACATATCCTTAGTCCTTCTAAGGTATTTCAATATACTTTTAACAGCAATCCAATGACTGTTTCCTGGGTTATTCTGGTATCTACTTGTCAAGCTAAGAGCGCATGACACATCCGGTCTAGTGCATATCATTGCATACATGATTGACCCAATAGCAGACGCGTATGGGACATTCTTCATTCTCTCCTGTTCATCTTTTGTGGTAGGGCACTGAGATGAACTGAGAAGTGTTCTTTTTTGAATAGGTACCAAACCTTTCTTAGAGTTCTCCATCTTGAACCTTTTCAAGACCTTTTCAATGTATGCACTTTGATTCAAACCTATCAATTTCTTGGATCTATCCCTGTAGATCCCAATCCCCAAAACGTATTGTGCTTCTCCAAGATCCTTAATGGATAAGCATTTACTTAACCAAGTTTTAACACCTTGCATTGCCGGAATATCGTTCCCAAATAACAATATATCATCCACATATAATACAAGGAACATGATAGTGCTCCCACTAGCTTTCTTATATACACAAGCTTCATCACCATTTTTAATGAAGCCAAATTTCTCAGCTTCCTCATTAAAACGATGATTCCACATTCTAGATGCTTGTTTCAATCCGTAGATTGACTTCTTTAACTTGCATACCTTTTTAGGATATTTCGGATCAACAAAACCTTCAGGCTGAACCATATAGACATCTTCCATAATATATCCATTTAGGAAAGCGGTCTTGACATCCATTTGCAATATTTCGTAATCATAATGAGCAGCAATGGCAAATAATATCCTAATAGACTTTAGCATTGCCACAGGCGAAAAAGTTTCATCATAGTCAATCCCTTGAGTTTGAGTGAAACCTTTTGCTACAAGTCTAGCTTTGTATGTATCCAAGTTTCCATGTATGTCGGTTTTCATTTTGAAAAGTCATTTACAATCAACTAGCCTAGAGCCAGGAGGTTGCGTAACAAGTTCCCAAACTTGGTTGTCATACATGGATTGCATCTCAGATTTCATGGCTTCCTGCCATTTATCTTTATCAATCCTTGATAAAGCATCTTGGTAGTTTGTTGGTTCATCCAAATCAACCGTATAGCAACCATCTATGAGAAACCCATATCTCTCAGGAGGATTGCTAATCCTACCAGATCTACGAATGTCTTGTGTATTTTGATCATCCATTTGATCATTCTCAACATTTTCATGTTGAGTGCTAGTGTCAACCAATTGTGTATTATCTACTTGATCTTGAACCTCTTCAAGATCTATCTTCCTTTCACTATTTCCTTCCATTAGGAACTTAGTTTCAAGGAATTCCGCCTTCCGAGCAACAAATACATTCTGCTCGGATGGATCATAGAAATAGTATCCCATATCATCCTTGGGATATCCTATGAAGATACACTTCGTGGATCGAGCATTCAACTTATTAGGGACGTAACGCTTAGGATAAGCTTCACATCCCCATACCTTTAAGTATGATAGAGATGGAGGTTTTCCAAACCACATCTCATGAGGAGTTCGTTCCACTTTCTTGGTTGGGGCTATATTTAAAATATGAGCCGCGGAGCTTAGACAATAACCCCAAAATGATAAAGGTAACGAGCTTCTTGCCATCATAGATCGAACCATATCCATTAGTGTTCGGTTCCTTCTTTCGGACACTCCATTAAGTTGTGGTGTTCCGGGTGGGGTAAGTTGTGAGATAATCCCACAACTCCTAAGATGATCTTGAAAAGCATCGCTTAGGTATTCACCTCCTCTATCGGTACGAAGTACCTTAATTGTCTTGTTGAGTTAATTTTGTACTTCGTTTTAATATTCTTTGAATGCTTCAAAAGTTTCATCCTTGTGTCTTAATAAGTAGACATATCCGAAACGACTGAAGTCATCAATGAAAGTGACGAAGTATCTTTCACCATTCCTAGTCATGGGCTTAAAGGGTCCACACACATCCGAATGTATTAATCCCAATAAGTCTTTAGCCCTTTCATAAGTCCCTTTGAAAGGTGCTTTAGTCATCTTGCCTTGTAAACAAGATTCACATACATCAAACGAATCCATTTCATTTGATTTCAAAAGTCCATTCTTTTGAAGTGTATGCATTCGGTTCTTGTTTATGTGGCCAAGGCGACAATGCCGTAAATAGGAATCACTCAAATTCCTTTTGAGTTTCTTGGTGCTTGTATGGTCATCACTTGAAATAAGATTGTTATAGTTATAGAAATTGAACCAAAGTTTGAATATGATTATTACCTTGTATTAGAATTATAACCTACTGTAAGAAACAAAGATTTCTTGAGGTTGGATGATCACCTTACAAGATTGGAAATGAGCTAGCAAACTTGAAAGTATTCTTGATTTTATGAAACTAGAACTTTTGGAATTTATGAAGAACACTTAGAACTTGAAGATAGAACTTGAGAGAGATCAATTAGATGAAGAAAATTGAAGAATGAAAGTGTTTGTAGTTGTTTTTGGTCGTTGGTGTATGGATTAGATATAAAGGATATGTAATTTTGTTTTCATGTAAATAAGTCATGAATGATTACTCATATTTTTGTAATTTTATGAGATATTTCATGCTAGTTGCCAAATGATGGTTCCCACATGTGTTAGGTGACTCACATGGGCTGCTAAGAGCTAATCATTGGAGTGTATATACCAATAGTATATACATCTAAAAGCTGTGTATTGTACGAGTACGAATACGGGTGCATACGAGTAGAATTGTTGATGAAACTGAACGAGGATGTAATTGTAAGCATTTTTGTTAAGTAGAAGTATTTTGATAAGTGTCTTGAAGTCTTTCAAAAGTGTATGAATACATATTAAAACACTACATGTATATACATTTTAACTGAGTCGTTAAGTCATCGTTAGTCGTTACATGTAAATGTTGTTTTGAAACCTTTAGGTTAACGATCTTGTTAAATGTTGTTAACCCAATGTTTATAATATCAAAAGAGATTTTAAATTATTATATTATCATGATATTATGATGTACGAATATCTCTTAATATGATATATATACATTAAATGTCGTTACAACGATAATCGTTACATATATGTCTCGTTTCAAAATCATTAAGTTAGTTGTCTTGTTTTTACATACGTAGTTCATTGTTAATATACTTAATGATATGTTTACTTATCATAATATCATGTTAACTATATATATAACCATATATATGTCATCATATAGTTTTTACAAGTTTTAACGTTCGTGAATCACCGGTCAACTTGGGTGGTCAATTGTCTATATGAAACCTATTTCAATTAATCAAGTCTTAACAAGTTTGATTGCTTAACATGTTGGAAACATTTAATCATGTAAATATCAATCTCAATTAATATATATAAACATGGAAAAGTTCGGGTCACTACAAAATATATGTTCGTTTTTAGTATTATCACGTGACTACGTCAAAAGTTAAATCTCTTTCTCAACCTTTTGTGACAGCTTCACTCGTACGCTTCACATAATCGAATCATTTTATCTATATTACTCAATAATGATAAAACTCTATTTATCAACCCATATTCGTCATAAAAACATTTTTATGGTTAACCATGACGACCATACACAAATTTCGGGACGAAATTTCTTTAGCGGGTAGGTACTGTGACGACCCAGAAAATTTTGACTAATTTTAAATTAAACTCTCGATACAATTTAATATTTTTGACACGATAAGCTAAGTCTGTTAGGTTAAGTCTCAAAAATTTTGAACTGTTTTCATTTATGCAATTACCCTTTGATTGTTTTCGACGATTCACGAACAACTATTTGTAAACAGATACATATATATATATATATATATATATATATATATATATATATATATATATATATATATATATATATATATATATATATATATATATATATATATTAATTTGAAATATAATTGGAAATATTATATTATTCGATTATTAGAATTAATTTTGTAAATAAAATAATATAAGATATAATAAAATTTATTATTAAAATGAATCTATATATAGATATAAAAGTTTATTGAATACATTAATTAATTAATTAATTAATTAATTAATTAATTAATTGTAATACTCAGTTGGTATTTCGCTAGTGTTCATATAGATCTAATACGAGCTCAAGAAGATTTAAAATAAAAATTGAACTGTAAATCGATTATGAAGATTTTAGGTTTGATAAAAATATTTTTTTACCTTTTTAGATTAAGTTTTAGTACTCTGTACATATTATTTGGAACAGAAATAGATAATTAACGAACCTTTTAATCAGGTTTCAAACAGTTAATGATTGAAATAATTAATTATACTTAAGCTAAAAATTTGGAATTTTTAAGAACACTTTTATATATTAACTGTTTAGCAATGGACCACGATATTATATTCGAAATAGGCGGCTGATCTATGCTGAGTGAGTTTGCACGTTTCTTTTCATTGATTAATGTAATATTTATTATTATTATTATTATTATATATTCAAAAGACAAACCACTTGTGCAATCCATTTTCTTCCGTTAATGTAGTTGATTGAAAGACTAATTGATTGATATTAATTATTTAAGATTACTGTATCAAATTGAAGTTTGGGATTCACTAGATCAATTACGATTTAGCTTTCTGTTATGAGTCTAATCTAACTAACATTATATATATAAATTATATATACACATACATATTTGACAGCTATGAATTTCGAATTTCATTAATAGATTACTGTGTTTGTTTCTTTTAGTTGTAATATTCTATCTAACTTATTATATGAGTATATCTAAATGCATGCACCCAGTACATACATCCCACTAGTTATCAATCTTCTTTAGATCTTCCATCTCATCCCAATACATAACTGCAACAAGAGTTCTCATAATCCTAGCTACTCCTACGATTAAACTATCACCCTTCTGGTTGTTGTCCGAGAACTATCCCAAAAACCATCACCTTTCATAATCTATTTTAAACACACACTTACACATACATAAAACCATCACCTTTACACCTTAACTAGTGACTTGTTGAATGTTCTTGTTCTGTGAAAGACCGAAGTAAACCACCATCTTCACATTCATACAATCGCCTTGATTATTTACATGTGCGTGTTGTGGCTTCTTGTTTCTTGTTCCGATTACCAATAAACACCATCCAACACCTCACCTCCATCACTACCTCTGCTGCATTTTTTTTCTGTATCATTAACAACCAACAATGAACCTCATAGTCACCACCACCGTATGCCACAAACCATTGACCTTCACCACCACCATATTTAACCAAGAACACCATCACCTCCTTCACAAACCTCCATCTCTCTCCTCTCTCTTTCTCTATTCTTCTTCATGAATTCATCATCACCACCATGACCATCAATGAACCACGCTCGATACTATATTTACTACAACTGTTTTCGCTAATCAAGATGCAATTTTGCTGCTACTGCTGTACGCATACTTTGTTTCAAGAACCATCGGTGAAACGCCCCGTCCTAATCCATCCAGACGAAGTCTATATCGATTATAAACGATTCACAACAGTTGATTACATTGCGAGGTACTTGACCTCTATATGATACATTTTACAAACATTGCATTCGTTTTTGAAAAGACAGTGTTTCATTACATCGAAAGTTGACAACATGCATACCATTTCGTAATATATATTACTATAATTGACTTAATAATAATCTTGATGAAGTCAACAACTCGAATGCAACGTCTTTTGAAATATGTCATGAATGACTCCAAATAATATCTCTAAGATGAGCAAATGCACAGCGGAAGATTTCTTTCGTACCTGAGAATAAACATGCTTTAAAGTGTCAACCAAAAGGTTGGTGAGTTCATTAGTTTAACATAAATAATAATTTCATAATTTTAATAGACCACAAGATTTCATATTTCTATTTCTCATAAACAAACGTCCCATATAGAGACAAAAAATATCATTCATATGGATTGAACACCTGGTAACCGACATTCACAATTAAGAATATCCCCATCATTCCGGGATCCTCCTTCGGACATGATATAAATTTCGAAGTACTAAAGCATCCGGTACTTTGGATGGGGCTTGTTGGGCCCGATAGATCTATCTTTAGAGTTCGCATCAATTAGGGTGTCTGTTCCCTAATTCTTAGATTACCAGACTTAATAAAAAGGGGCATATTTGATTTCGATCATTCAACCATATAATGTAGTTTCGATTACTTGTGTCTATTTCGTAAAACATTTATAAAAGCGCATGCATTCTCAGTCCCAAAAATATATATTGCAAAAGCTTTTAAAAGGGGAGTAATGAAACTCACCAAATGTATTTTGTAGTAAAAATACATATGACTATATTGAACAACGCAGGGTTGGCCTCGGATTCACGAACCTATATCATTTGTATATCTATTAAAATATATAATCGTAATCGAACAAGTTTATATATATTATTATTAATATTATACTTGTTATCTCATATGTTATATAAATAAATTTAATATGTTTAGTTTATATATTTTATATAGCTAATATAACAATTTATTTTAGGGTTTATGCATGATAAAAATATATATTTATCTATATAATGTTAATATGTATTTATATGAGATTTTAATATCGTTATAGTATATGTACTAAATATATTTTGTAAAAAAAAATTTATTTGTTAGAGATGATAGCTTTTATATTAATGAGTTACTAATAATAATAACTTTATTAACAATGATAATACTAATAATAAAAATGATATCGTTAATTAATGATAATAATAATTCTATACATGTTAATGATAATAACACACATATTAGTAATGATATTAATTTTAGTAATATATATATATATATATATATATATATATATATATATATATATATATATATATATATATATATATATATATATATATATATATATATATATATATATATATATATATATATCATCATTGTAATTATAATCATATTAATAATAAATTTTATTTACTACTTGTATTAGTAATAATAATTTTTAATGACCTTAATAATAATAAACAAAATAATAATGATAATAACATTAATAATAATAGAAACTACCTTAAGGGTGTAATCTTCAAAAAAAATATAACAAATCTGTCCTTGCTAGGACTCGAACCCGTGACTCTCGCTATACCACTAACACCCTTAACCATTCACGCTACCGTGTTTTTTTGATATAACCCGTATACCATATATATTTAACTAGTTTCCTTCGGCCCAGCAGCTAGTTCACATACGGCCCAACTTGTGCAGCTAAAAAAAAATAATGAATTGCAGCATCCTAGGTTCGAACCTGAGACCTCCCTTTCATCAGTTTCCTTCCAAACCACTCCTCTATTTGTACTTTTTATTCTAACTATCACTTTAATTTCTTCTAAACTAAAATTGACTAATGCCTTCTTCAAAACCCATTTAACATCATCATTCTTATTTTACAGAATCATCAGTATCATCATTATCATTCTTTATCGAAATCATTAGCATCTATCATTAGGATCACGTATCACCTTCATCCTTCATTTTAACAACAACAATTTGAACGGTTCTTTGTTCAATATGAAATAGTTGTGGTGGCCCAACAACTACAAGTTCAATAACATGTTTAATGGGTTTAAGGGTCACGGCCCGATAGCAAAAAAAATATAATTCAATTTAGGCCTGGTTCCGTTTGAAGCTCAATAAAGAAATTCATGAGATATTATTGTTGAATAAAAGGTTTCGAGTATTAGCAGATCTCAACGACCAAAAGCTTCCTCTTCAATAGTATCCTTACGTCTACCATCACTCTCGATACAGTGATCTTAAAAAAAATCTAAAACGTGTATGACCTATATGATTGTGTCAAACAATTGGGCCCGATTACCTTACCTTTTGTTCAAATTTAATATCACATTCCAATTAATAGTCACTCTTATAATCCCGCTAACTAATAACTTTTCAAGTGGGGTTTCTTACTTGGTAAAAGTTAGCTAAAAGAATAGTGGTATGCAAAAAAAGTAGTTCAAATAAATGATTGCAGGATATGAGTTGATTATATAATGGTTGTGTGTGTACTTTCAAACCGAATAAAAGCAAGCCAGATAGCAAAATAGCTGAAACAGGTACCATGGCAGAAAGAAGGTATCGTTCACAAGGGAATGAAAAGGATTGCAATCAACATCAACAACCTTCTTTATTTAATCCCTTCAATCTTCGGTTGTAGTTGATCTAATGAAAAGAGAAAGAAAAAAAATAATCATAGTTTCATCAACCTTCTTGTGGGTTTCGATTAACAGAAACAAAATAGATAAGTAGGAGTTGCAGTTTTGAGTTATGGTGGGCTTCATACAGGAAACATAAGATAGCAATAGTGAAATGGTTAGTGTTTGAGTGACGGTTGTAGGTGATAGAAAAGGTGACGGTTTTTAAATGGGTTTACAATGGTTATGATGATAGAAGCTCGATGGTGGTGGTGTGCTAGTTGTCATGGTGGAGCTTACGAATCAAAAAGAGGATAACAGGAGGGATGTTTTCTTGTGGTGGTCGTTTCTTCATTGAAAAAGAACTCGTGGTGATGGTGGTTGTCACAGTTTGTATTTGAAGGTAATGTAGTACTTGAATAACTTTTCCAATAATTTGAGACAATCGCATGTTATATAAAGAAAATGTGTGTCAGGATATTCGAGCAATAGATGAAGACAGGACAAAGAAATAAGAATACATAAAGTATGATCACGATGGGTAACAAAATTTGGAATTGCTCAGTACAATCATAATTGTTTTGTAGCGAGTATGGGAATCGACAGGAACAAAATGAGGAAGAAAAGAAAAACAGAAAAAGGATAAAGTTGATCGTGATCTTCAACTAATTTTAGATTTACTGTTATTGATTGAATCTGATTGTACGAATTTGTAAATCAAAAATAGTATGAAAGCTACAAGAAACATATTCACAGATTCTTGTTTTAATTTAAGGTTTATAATAATAATTTTAATTTATTAAAGGTATTATTAATTAATATTAATAATTAGATTAATATTAATAATAGATAATATAAATAATAAAAGAATGATAGTAATTCTATTATTAATGTTAGTAACCATAAAATATATTCTTTTCTAATAAATATTAACTATCATAATTGTAATTATAAATATAAAAATACTAATACTAATAATAATAGAGTTAATTATATCAATTATTAATAATAATATCAACTGATATAGTGTAATAGAAAATATTGATATAATACTAATAAAGATAATAGAAATTTTAAATTAACAGATAAGTTTAATAATAATTAATAAGAATGACTGCATAATAAAATAGTAATAATAATATTATTCATAATATTATTTATAATAATACTGATTATAATAATACTAATTATAAAAATGTTAATATACCAACTTATAATTACAATTAATATCTTAATATTACAATTTATTAATTATATCCTACTTACTAATTATAATATATATATATATATATATATATATATATATATATATATATATATATATATATATATATATATATATATATATATATATATATATATATATATATATATATATATATACATATACATATACATATTTATTTACAAACAATTGTTCATGAATCGTCGGGAACAGTAGAAGGGTAGTTGTAAATATGGAAACAGTTAAAGGTCAATGAATTCATGTAATCACTTCAAAACTTTTGAGACTCAACATTATAGACTTTGCTTATCGTGTCAGAATCATAGTAAGGTTAAGTTTGAAATTTGGTCGGAAATTCCCGGGTCATCACAATCGGCTAAACCACCACCTTCAATCTAATCACCATCGTCGACCCCCACCTTATATCACCAAACTGTTGTAGCTCCTCGTTTGATTAAACCATCGTTCAAACACCTTATACCTTCCTTGATCAAAAATCACTGCTGCTGTGTTTGTAGTTCCTTCAAAAAAAAATTAAATACATAAACAATGTAAGAAGGGAACATGCTGTGAAGATTATGGGAGGTATGGTAAACTATAATACCACACATACTCACCTATATAATATAATACGATGCAAATGGGGTTGGTGAATACCCTTGTGGCCGACCCAAGGAACTTTAAGGTGACGTGCTAATTGCCTTTTGATAAAGTTTATGATTATTCAAACTCCACTTACAGTTGGTTTCGTAATTATTCTTTTATTTATGCCATTCGATCCCCACCACAAATCCCTTGTCGAACTATAGCTGCTCGAAAGTTAGATGGGCTGTAATTTGCCTTTTATTTATTTATTTTTCCTTCGCGATTCAACATCAAACCAAACAGATTAAATACTTGGGCCGGTGTTTAGTTAAGGAGTTTAGCGAATTTTGATGTTGGGCTCATGTTGTACTATTGGACCAAAAACCCAACCCACCATTTGTTTCTATTACAATGGAGATGATAAATGATACATGGGTGGGTATGAGACTGTGATGATACAGGATAACGTATGTAGGGATGGTTTGATCCGAGAATTTTAAATGTTACGGCGGCTAGATAAAATGATGAGATTAAGTTTAGAAAACAAATGATAATATTATGATGATATGGATTCATGACATAGAAAGATAATGATATTGATGATGATACGGTGTGGTGATAATGATAAGCATATAGATGATAATCATGATGATGTTATGATATGATTAAGATTATGAAGATTTAGATTATGATAGGATTAACTTGATGATGAGTACGATTAGGATAAAGATGATGAGGTAATTTAGATGATGATACATGATAGAGCGAAAGTGATGAAAAAAAAAAACTAGATGATGACTAGGGTTATGGATTTGATGATGATGGTTATAAGTAATGATGATGATTGTGAACTAATAATAATCGTGGTGATGATGATCCGGTATAATGTAAACAATAATGATACATGACACATGATACATGATGAATTGATGTTGATGAAGATATGAGGGAGATGATAAACTGTGCCCATATGTTAAATAATTAAAAGCATGGATTAAATCATAAAATAATTAATGGTTAAGTGGTTTAGTGTGTGTTCGTTTAATCGAGAGGTCACGGGTTCGAGTTCGGGTGGTGGTATTTTATTTTTAGAATCTTGTTTCTTCAAAGGTTGTATTCTAATTTTTATTATTATTATTATTATTATTATTATTATTATTATTATTATTATTATTATTATTATTATTATTATTATTATTATTATTATTATTATTATTATTATTATCATTATCATTATTACTAGAATCATTATTATTATTATTATTATTATTATTATTATTATTATTATTATTGTTATAAAAATAATACATTTTATTATTATTATCATTAATATTAATATTATTATTATTATCGATTTTATAATTATTATTATCATTATTATTACTATTATTAACATTAATATGTTTATTAACAAGTATTATTATTAAGTATTATTAATATTAAGAATTTTTATCAAAATTAGTATTTGTTTTTATTTTAAAAATAATACAACCTTTTTATTTTATTATTATTACTTTCATTATTAAAATTTTATATATTTTAGTATTATTACCATTTTTATTATCAATATTAACATTATTATTAGTATTATCATTATTATTATAAGTATCATCATTATTAATACTATTGCTATTATTAATATTATAACAAATAAATATTAATTATATAAAAATATATTTAATACATATAACATAACTATATTAATATTTTCAAAAGTATATATAAAATAAATATACTTTAATCATATACATACATATGTATATGTATATTTTTAATGCGGAAAGGCATTTAAAGGCAAAAGCACAAGATATTGAAACCACGGTAAAGCTCAAATGAATGCGGTAGAGTTACGTAGAATATTAAAGAGTGCGAAGGGTTCTCGCAGTGTTTGTGCAGAATTCCTAAGTGCCCGCACATCTTTCTTCCGCGTAACTCCTGAGCCTATAAATAGGGAGCTTGACATCTCATTTTAGGTTGTTGATTCTGGAAGAATTGCTCTAGCCATATTGATCTCTCTCGTGACTTTGCCCGAGACTTGATCATTGTTTGGTTAAGGTAATTTTCGAAGACCGGGACATGGTTGTTGATCGTTTAGTACTTAACAAAATATGAAAATAAGGTCCCAAAATCATAATCGACATCCATTATACCCCCTCATTGCACTTAATCCTTGATTAACCTTACTAGGATAATCTAGGAATGATCAATTGGCGCCATCCGTGGGACACAAATAGAATTGGAATGCGGAGTTTGCGTTCTTTACAATCGAGCTATTAAACTCATTTTCTAATTCTAATCGTGTTGCTTTCTATATTATATTGCAGGAAGGTGTTCTTAAATCCAATAGAAGTGAAAATTTCAAGTTACTCTTGAATATACATGACTACGTGCAACAAAAAGAAGAATGCAAGCACTATAGGTGCATTGGATCCGAAAAATGCTTCGAATTTTGACTTTCAGTCAAGTCCTGAAGTTAGTCAGCAAACTAAAGAACTGCTTGTGAAAGTATCTGCAAATGCTAAAACAATGGAAGAAATGCAATCAAATGTCTTAGCTGAAACAATGAATGCGGCAAGGCGGAATGTGCCGCAGATGCGTGAAGAACAGCGAACAGAAGAAATAAATTCCAAATTAGCATCCGCAAATGCGCAGACAAAAATGGATAAAGTGTCAGTTAATGAAGGTAATGCGCATAGTGGAGCTGAAACCGCAGAAAAAGGAATGTCAAAAAAGAATGCGAAAAAAGTGCCCACGCCTTTAGAGGCAAAACAATTGTTAAAGAAAAGAGGTTTTGATCTCCGTATTCCAAACAATTTTGAATGGCCACTTAATGAATCATCACCGAATGCGCAAAGGTTAATAATACAAAATGATGAAGGTGTGCGAGATGAAGTGCATGACCAAAGAGCTTTTGGTTCGCCAGTGCTACTTTTAAAGAAAGCGAAAGGTGCTAAAGTTGTATTGCCAAATTCTGATAATTCTGAAAATTCTGAAAGTGATCCTGAAGTGGTGGAAATTGCGAAGTTAAAACGCAAAAGGCCTTCTACGCCTGTTCCGCATTACTATGAAGAAGGAGAAACATCCCAGGCTGCAAAAATGGAAAATGCACAAACATTTTTAGCAGATATGTTTAAAAAGTTGGCACCAAAAGATATGCAACACAAATTTGAGCATCCAGATGTTGTACAGCAAATGATTGAGAAGTATTGCGCGGAATATAAAGAAGTGCGGCCAAAAAAGGCAACTGAAATTACATATGCTATTGATAAGTTTGTGGAACATATATCTAATTACCCAATCACCACACCACCCATTGTGCCTGCAACTTTGGGTGTGTATTCAGGGTTAACAGATCTACTAGATTTTTTGCAAAGATTTGAAGGTGTTGTAAGCACGTATAATTGGGATGAGGCGGTTGTGTGCCGTGCATTCCCGATGGTTTTGCAGGGATTAGCGCGTGAATGGTTTCATAATCTAAATGCAAGAAGCATTGCAGGATTTGTTGATCTAAGAGAAAAATTTCTCTTGCAATTTCAAAATTTGTTACCGCAGAAAAAAAACCCACATTGAGTGCCATGACATTAAACAGGGTTTTAAGGAAACATTGGGAAGTTTATTGACAAGGTACATTTATGAATGTCAAAAAATTCCAAATCTTAATGAAGATCAAAAAATTTCTGGTTTTGTGCGTGCGATAAATCCGCAAAGGCACCCAACCCTTGTCCGGCGCCTTCGCAGAGATGTTCCGCGTAATTTTTCTAAAGTTATGCAGGAAACATACGATTATATTCGCTGTGGTGAGGACAGTAATATCGTGCAACATTGTGGATGGGGCAAGGACAGAAGTTGGCGTGATGATAATGACACATACCGTGATGGTAATGGGGATAGATACCGAGATTATAACCGCGGATCTGGTCAGCAACGATGGAATAACAATGGTGGAAATTGGCGTAATGATCGACAGCGTACTAATTCAGACGGCGGAAATCAAGGTTATAATCATCGCGACAGGAATTATACGCGAAAATGGAATAATAATTCCTTTGCTGTAATTCAAACATTGTCCAAGACGCCAAAGGAAATACTCTTGCAAGAGCGCATCGCAAAGGCATTTCCAGACCCACCGCAGTTAAGTGATAACAATAGGCGTGACAAGTCAAAATTTTGTATTTTTCATGATGATTATGGGCATGATACAAATAGATGCCGCGACCTTGTTGAGTTAATCGCAGACGCGGTTGGGCAGGGAAAACTCAATCACCTTTTAATTAACAAGGAAGCAAGCTCCACTGATGCAATCATTGTACCCGCATTAGCTGCTACTCCAAAAACACCGAATGTTAATTCGATGGTACAACAATAGCGCAAAGCACCCGCGGTTAAAAACTTAGGTGCAAAGTTGGTTGGAAAGAAGGATACTTTGCAGCAAATTCAAGTCATAAACATGGTGATTGTTAATGGTGATATAGAGACGCAACCACCACAAAGTTATGAAAAATGGCAACTTGAGCCTATAACTTTCACGTTAGACAACGGTTGCGGATTTTTAGAAGAACCAATTGTGATATCATGCAAGCTTGCGAGACTGGGTATTCAAGTAATGAAAGTCCACGTGGACACTGGTAATAGTGTTGATGTTATGTATAATCAGTGTTTTCACAAGTTGCCAAAGGTTGTCCAATCCATGCTAAAGCCAACCGCAATATCTTTATTAGGCTTTTCTGGTGAGTCTGCGTGGCCTATAGGGCAGTTAGAGTTGAAAATCGAAGTTGTTGATGAACAAAATGCGTAGCTTTCACGTAAAGCTTTGTTGAATCTGTATATAATGAATACAATTTTCGTGCTATAACATTCTTTTTGGGCGCACTGCTGTTCATAAGCTGGGCATTGTTTCATCCCCAATTCACGGGATGGTAAAGTTTGCAACATGTAAAGGCATTGCGACAGTTACATCTGTGGTTCAACAGCCATTGTGTGCGTCTATAATGATGAACAGAAATGTGGGAACAGAAGGTCATGTAGTGGTTACAAACATGGAGGTTATGGTGATAGATTGATTTTGAATGTGGATATTTGTAATTTCGCATGAAATTTTTAATGCGAATAATGGAGATGCGGATTTTCACACGCATACTATTGTCTAGAGGTGAAGTTGGAAAATGTTTTTACTTACTGTGTGTTGTTGAGACAACAAAATGTTAATAAATAAAGTGTTTCAACTTCTGTTACAATGTCATTATCATATGTATATAGTGAACATATGACTAAATGAAGAATGAGGCCTAAAAGTGATGGAAAAGCCCACTTTATGTAGAATTATATTACGGCTCAGAATGCAGTTGGTTTTATAAAAATAACGCTGTTTTAATTAATATCCATTTTGTTATGCGAAACGAAACAACGGATATAATTGAAAATGTACAAGAATTTGTGCGACAATTGTAATTCAAGAGCGGTGTGAAAATACCAGGCTCAAAATTGCATAAGTGATGGTAAAGCCCACTTAATGTAACAATAAATAAAATGTGTATGCGAAAAGATTAGTATTTATGATTTTCCCAAGATATTTAAATGCTTGGATGCTTCGCATAAAACGTAAATTTGCCTAAAGATCGTTTTGGCGGACTTAGAAGATTCATAATGTGTGAATACATGTGCATACAGGTTGTTTCGCATACAGTAGTTGTTTATTATGTGCACAATAATAAACAGTGAAAATGCAAAGGACAATGCTAGTGATTATGAATATTGAAAAGTACTTAAAGCGCTATAAAAATAAAAAGTTGCAACTGATATAAACATTTTCCATTCATGAAACCGCATACGGCAGCGGTCATGTGTTACAAAAATACACGCAATCATAATTGCGGATTTACTATGCGGTTACAATTCAACTTCCATAATGTCCTTAATAGTAATATTCTCCTGTTGGCTAAGTGCGGCAAGAGCTGGAATATCAATACGCTCTATGCCTTGGCAAGTTTCGCTATAAATCTTTTCTGCAACCTCCAAATCGCATACTTCCTTATCTATGACCTCTGGATATGGTGGACCAATACCATAAGCATCTGAGATTGTTGACAGAAACTCGCAGCGTTTGCGGAGCTTAACCGCGTTAAGGTACGCTTGGAATTTCTGCGAAACTGGTTTGGAATCCATGATCTTATGGCTAAGGTCGGGGAGATATGCGACAAGTTGTTTAAACTGGTCATCTATAGTTGGAAACTGCTGTTGAGACTCAAGCGCAGTAGTGAGCGTAGTCACTTGTGCTTCAGCTGATTGAAGTGCAGTTTGAGACGTTCCAAGTTCTTTTTTAAGTTTGGCGTTTTCTTTTTCCAAACGTGCAATCTTGTTGTCGGCCTGCTTTAATGCTTTTTCTTGGGCTATAAGCTCTTGGACTAATTTGTCCCTGCGAGGGACGTCATCCACAAGAAAACACACTGCCGCATACAGATTCTGCACTCTAGCACTTTCCATGGATTCATCATCAAATTTTTCAAACTCCTCGCGGACATCTGCAGGAACTGCAGCTCCAAGCTTATATAATTAGTCCGCGGCTGTTTCACGATCGATGTTCACGTGCTCATGGAGATGGTCGAATTTAACTGACATAACAGGGCTTGCGGGAGTAAATCCTTTATCAAAAATATTGTGCGGAATATCTTGAGAAATATTAAACTGCAGACCTTCTTGTGAACTTTTTGTAAGATCGATGGGTTCTGCATAAAAAGTTTTTTATATTAAGTGAATGTAGTATGAATGCGTAATAATTGCAGTACGAATGCAATATTTTTATAAAGAGATTGTAACAAATATTTTGTATACCTTCCTCCTCGGAATCATCTTGAATAATGCATTTTGAGCGTTTCTTTTCTGAAGCAGCGAGATTAATTGAAGAACTTTTGTGTTTCGACTTTTCATGAATTTCCGCAATTGTGTTCTCATTAATCAGTGGCTCTTCAACGTCCGTAATCTTGTCATCCTCTAATGAACGGCGATAAGAAGTGTATCCTATGATATTCTTCTGACGCATGAGCTGGGCGAGAGAAATCTCTGCGAAAATAATGGTAAATGTTAACAGTTGTATATATATGAAAAAACGCATTAACAAAAGGAAAATTGTAAATAAGACAAGTATATACCTTCATCATCTGCATCCTTGAAGATGCCAATTTGGTTTGCCCATGGCCAGTGCGTAGAAATTCTGCCTACGTGTAAAGGCACAATTCCATAAGGGCGAATTTGGAGACGCGTGTTGGTGATCTGTTGAAAGGTTTCTGTTTCGTATTCATCAAGGGTAACACGGTCTTTGCTGTATTTGGAACACGAAGTTACCCAGGTGTTGATATTCTTGTATCCGCGGAGAGCCGTGCTTTTTATAAAGAAAAACGATTGTTGCCAATTGCCAACATTCTCTTTTGGTGTGTCCATAACACCATTACGGCACTTGAAGGTAAACCAGCTGGCATCGTGAGTTAAGATGGTAGAAAATTTGCAGAATACATCCATAGAAGCTGGCCTATTGATGGCATTACAATACATTTCAAATCATATAAGTTTCACTACAGCGTTAGGATGCAGTTGGCCAGGACCAACCGCGTAAAACTGACACGCGGTTAAAAAGAAGTTAGTAAAAGGAAGCCTCAGATTGCCTAAGTACAGCGAGGTTTCATATATGGTAATATAATCCTTTGGGGGATTGTCAGCAGTAACACCTGGTGCAGGTGCAATAGGTAAGAATTGATCAAGCATCGGATAGTTAAGCTTGATCTGTTCAAGTAACTCTTCAGTAATAAGTGAATTGTAATCAGTCACTAAAGGACTTGCGGTTGATGGAGAACGTGATGTAGACATAATGGAAAGTAATTAGGTGATGTGGCTGAATATGAAAAAGGAAAATGCAGTAAAGATAAGTAAATGCGATGCAAATTCTGAACCCACTTTATAGAGAGAGAAATTAGTAGGAAAAAGTGAAAATGGAAATATGCGGTTAAGTTCTCTATTTATACTCATAAGGCTGTAATATTGCCATTTGGAAATAATCAAGATGATCCAACGGTTATTAAAATGCGAAGGAATTGTAACAGCTAGAAATATAGCCGTTAGAGTCAAAAATGTAATGCGGGTGTATACTCTAGGTGATATGCGAAACTGCGTAACATATGTGACTGGTTTTTAAGAACCGTACAAACTACAATTTTTTAGAGTTTATTGTCTTACATTTTCTGCGAAATTGTAACACAATAAACTGGGGGGACTTGATCATATACATACATATGTATATGTATATTTTTAATGCGGAAAGGCATTTAAAGGCAAAAGCACAAGATATTGAAATCGCGGTAAAGCTCAAATGAATGCGGTAGAGTTACGCAGAACATTAAAGAGTGAGAAGGGTTCTCGCAGTGTTTGTGCGGAATTCCTAAGTGCCCGCACATCTTACTTCCGCGTAACTCCTGAGCCTATAAATAGGGAGCTTGACCTCTCATTTTAGGTTGTTGATTCTGGAAGAATTGCTCTAGCCATATTGATCTCTCTCGTGACTTTGCCCGAGACTTGATCATTGTTTGGTTAAGGTAATTTGCGAAGACCGGGACATGGTTGTTGATCGTTTAGCACTTAACGAAATATGACAATAAGGTCCCAAAATCATAATCGACATCCATTATACCCCCTCATTGCACTCAATCCTTGATTAACCTTACTAGGATAATCTCGGATTGATCATACTTAATTAATTAATAAAATATATAAATTTTTAAATATAACAATTATATTACTAATAATAATATATAAATTGTTCGAATACAATTATATGTGTTTATATATATTTATATATATATATATATATATATATATATATATATATATATATATATATATATATATATATATATATATATATATATATATATATATATATAAATAATATAGGTTCGTGAATCAAATGTTCAATGTCGTCATATGTATTTTTACTACAAAATACAGTATTGTGAGTTTCATTTGCTCCCTTTTTAAATGCTTTTGCAATAAATATTTTTGGGACTGAGAATACATGCGCTATTTTTATAACTGTTTTACGAAATAGACACAAGTAATTGAAACTACATTATATGGTTGAATGATCGAAGCCGAATATTCCCCTTTTTGCTTGGTAGCCTAAGAATTAGTAAACCGATCCACTAATTGACGCGAATCCTAAAGATAGATCTATTGGGCCAAACAAACCCCATCCAAAGTACTGGATGCTTTAGTACTTCGATGTTGTTTTATCATGTCCGATGGATGTCCCGGAATGATAAAGGATATTCTTATATGCATCTTGTTAATGTCGGTTACCAGGTGTTCAATCCATATGAATGATATTTTTGTCTCTATGCATGGGATGTATATTTATGAGAAATGGAAATGAAAATCTTGTGGTCTATTAAAATGATGAAAATGATCGATTATGATAAACTAATGAACTCACCAACCTTTTGGTTGACACTTGAAAGCATGTTTATTCTCAGGTATGAAAGAAATCTTCCGCTGTGCATTTGCTCATATTAGAGATATTACTTGGAGTCATTCATGACATATTTCGAAAGACGTTGTATTCAAGTCGTCGAGTTCATAAAGATTATTACTAAGTCAATTATAATTGGATATATTATGAAATGGTATGCATGCCGTCAACTTTCGATGTAATGAAAGTTTGTCTTTTAAAAACGAATGCAATGTTTGTAAAATGTATCATATAGAGGTCAAGTACCTCGCAATGTAACCAAATGTAATGTATTCATCCAGATGGATTAGGACGGGTCACGACACGATATGAAACCATAGCAATTTGATTCACTCAAAACGGATTTAAAACGAAGAAATTATAGGTAAAACAAAATTGAATATTTTTACTTGTTTTAGCTACGTGAAACTTTGTAACAAATCTATACTAACCATAACTTAACTAACTTATATTGTATTATACATGTATTCTAACATATATTATGTAATCTTGATAGACCATAGACATGTATACAATGTTTTGACATATCATATCGACGTCATCTATATATTATTTAGAATAACCATAGACACTCTATATGCGGTAATGTTCGAGTTACCTATACAGGGTTGAGGTTGATTCCAAAATAATATATATACTTTGAGTCATAATCGAGTCTGAGACTTGTATATACTGGGTCGTGGATTGATTCGGGATATTATATATTGATTTATTTCTACTACTAACTGTGAACAACTAATTGTGGACTACTAACGTTGGACTATTAATTAAACAAACTTAAATCATTAAAATGTAATAAAAAATGTTGTGAATATATATTTCGATCATACTTTGATATATATGTATATATTTGTTATAGGTTCGTGAATCGACCAGTGGCCAAGTGTTATTTTTCGACGAAGGAAAAAAAATCTGTGAAAGTGAGTTATAGTCCCATTTTTAAAATCTAATATTTCTGGGATGAGAATACATGCAGTTTTATAAATGTTTTACGAAATAGACACAAGTAATCGAAACTACATTCTATGGTTGGATTATCTAAATCAAATATGCCCCTTTTAGCTTGGTAGCCTAAGAATTAGGGAACAGTACCCCTAATTGACGCGAATCCTAAAGATAGATGTATGAGCCTAACAAACCCCATCCGAGGTACAGATGCTTTAGTACTTCGATTTATTATTATACAGACGAGAGGATTCTGTTTTGAGGATATTCTATATGCATCTTGTTAATGTCGGTTACCAGGTGTTCATCATATGAATGATTTTTATTTCTATGCAGTTTGCGAAATGGATGTTTATGAAAAATGAAATCTTGTGGTCTATTATTACAATTTGATATATATATATATATATATATATATATATATATATATATATATATATATATATATATATATATATATATATATATATATATATATATATGTATATATAGATTAAACCTATAACTCACCAACATTTTGTTGACGTTTTAAGCATGTTTATTCTCGGGTGATTATTAAGAGCTTCCGCTGTTGCATGCTAAATTAAGGACAAGAATTGGAGTCAACATGCTTGTAAAATATTGTTTAAAAACTGCATTCGGAGATTTAAATCGATGTGTAATATTATTGTAAACCATTATGTAATGGTCGTGTATAAAACGTTATATTTTAGATTATCATTACTTGATAATCTACGTTATGCTTTTAAACCTTTATCGATAAAATAAAGGTTATGGTTTGTTTTTAAAATCGAATGCAGTCTTTGAAAAACGTCTCATATAGAGGTCAAAACCTCGCAACGAAACCAATAAATATGAAACGTTTATAATCAATATGAACGGGACATTTCACGACTAGCCCGAGTGGGGATGTCAAACCCCATAGATCCATATCTAAGATTCGCGTTCACCGGTTCATAAACCAATGACTAAACGTTACTGAGCTAAGGGGAAAATATGTGTCGTTATGTCACCCACACATATATAAAGTTAAAGTACTTGTGTCTAGTATGTTAAAACATAAAAAGCGCATGTATTCTCAGTCCCAAAAATAGTTAAAGTAAAAAGGGAGCTATAACTCACAGTGAATGTGCGGTAAAGTCAATATGAAAAAGTAAGCAAGTAGTAAGTTGGTCCGAAGGTCCTCAACCTAAGTCAAAGGTTACTAAGTCAGTAAATCGTCGCCAAAAGTTTAAAAGTAAATAAGTTAAGTCTTAAGTATCATCATCATCGTCATCATACGTAAAAGATAAAGTAAGTTTTAAACAAGAATAGAGGTCTAAACGAAAGGCTGAATTCGATCAGCTGCTACGACCTCTATACAAACTGAAATGACGTGCGGACAGTGGAAAAGGCTCCGAATGTGAGTCCTCTTACCGCTGTCCAATTTTTAGATTCTAACTTGATGTCATTTGACCGTGGTGACGGTGCAAGCGCGAGTAGGTCATAAATTTCAGCACGTCGTTACAGAGGCGTAGTGATTTTCGAAAGGCTATAAATCCTAAACCGTATATCGGATTTAGGCGAGTCTTAAACAAAAAGTCATCTAATCAAACCGAACTATCTGGAAATCAACTTTTCAGAAGTCCAGGAGTCTGATCAGACCCTAAAAAACAGAAAACAAGTGCTCTGGTGAGTTTCTTGGAGTTTGATGCTCATCACGGTTCTCATCCTTGATGCGTATAAGCCTCAAGTGTACAACTCTTGATGTTTTAGCATCACTTTAACAAAGGTTTAACCATCAACACACAAATTCAAGACTAAGAAATGAAATACAACTCATTTGAGAGTTTGAGCAAGAGGATGAACCAAAGTTACATCAAGCTCTTAGTTACAAGTACAAGTTCTATTAAGCTATAAACTTTGATTCAAACTAAATAAGCAAGACTTTAAGTTATAGAACTTAGATCTTAGCTAAATATTGAAGACCTTAGACTAAAAAGTCTAGATCTTATGTTCTTGGTGAAACCCTAAGTTATAGAACTTAGACTTTCAACTTTTACAAAACTTTAAGTTATAAAACTTAGATTTTTGCAAAGTAAAATGAATGTAAGCTTATAAGCTTTTGTTTAAACAAGTTAGATGACCATAAGTTACATAACTTAGATAAATAATAATAATGAAACCTTAAGCTAGAAAGCTTGGATTTCTTAACAATACTTATGAGATTTCAAGCTAGTAAGCTTGTATCTTTGTTTAATGGAAACACAAGTTACAATTTAAAGTACAATAAATTAAAGAAGATCATAAGTTAATAAACTTGATCTTTTAATGAACTTTTTATAGAAACCTCAAGCTAGAAAGCTTGGATTTCCAATGTTCTTGAAGATCTTTAGAGTAAAAAGTTAGATCTACAAGTTACATGAAGATCATAAATGAAATGTCCCGTTCTTATTGATTAAAAACGTTCCATATTAATTGATTTCATTGCGAGGTTTTGACCTCTATATGAGACGTTTTTCAAAGACTGCATTCATTTTTAAAACAAACCATAACCTTTATTTCATAAATAAAGGTTTAAAAAGCTTTACGTAGATTATCAAATAATGATAATCTAAAATATCATGTTTACACACGACCATTACATAATGGTTTACAATACAAATATGTTACATCGAAATCAGTTTCTTGAATGCAGTTTTTACACAATATCATACAAACATGGACTCCAAATCTTGTCCTTATTTTAGTATGCAACAGCGGAAGCTCTTAGTATTCACCTGAGAATAAACATGCTTTAAACGTCAACAAAAATGTTGGTGAGTTATAGGTTTAACCTATATATATCAAATCGTAACAATAGACCACAAGATTTCATATTTCAATACACATCCCATACATAGAGATAAAAATCATTCATATGGTGAACACCTGGTAACCGACATTAACAAGATGCATATTTAAGAATATCCCCATCATTCCGGGACACCCTTCGGATATGATATAAATTTTGAAGTACTAAAGCATCCGGTACTTTGGATGGGGTTTGTTAGGCCCAATAGATCTATCTTTAGGATTCGCGTCAATTAGGGTGTCTGTTCCCTAATTCTTAGATTACCAGACTTAATAAAAAAGGGGCATATTCGATTTCGATAATTCAACCATAGAATGTAGTTTCACGTACTTGTGTCTAATTTGTAAATCATTTATAAAACCTGCATGTATTCTCATCCCAAAAATATTAGATTTTAAAAGTGGGACTATAACTCACATTCACAGATTTTTACTTCGTCGGGAAGTAAGACTTGGCCACTGGTTGATTCACGAACCTATAACAATATATACATATATATCAAAGTATGTTCAAAATATATTTACAACACTTTTAATATATTTTGATGTTTTAAGTTTATTAAGTCAGCTGTCCTCGTTAGTAACCTACAACTACTTGTCCACAGTTAGATGTACAGAAATAAATCGATAAATATTATCTTGAATCAATCCACGACCCAGTGTATACGTATCTCAGTATTGATCACAACTCAAACTATATATATTTTGGAATCAACCTCAACCCTGTATAGCTAACTCCAACATTCACATATAGAGTGTCTATGGTTGTTCCGAAATATATATAGATGTGTCGACATGATAGGTAGAAACATTGTATACGTGTCTATGGTATCTCAAGATTACATAATATACAATACAAGTTGATTAAGTTATGGTTGGAATAGATTTGTTACCAATTTTCACGTAGCTAAAATGAGAAAAATTATTCAATCTTGTTTTACCCATAACTTCTTCATTTTAAATCCGTTTTAAGTGAATCAAATTGCTATGGTTTCATATTGAACTCTATTTTATGAATCTAAATAGAAAAAGTATAGGTTTATAGTCGGAAAAATAAGTTACAAGTCGTTTTTGTAAAGGTAGTCATTTCAGTCGAAAGAACGACGTCTAGATGACCATTTTTGAAAACATACTTCCACTTTGAGTTTAACCATAATTTTTGGATATAGTTTCATGTTCATAATAATCATTTTCCCAGAATAAAAACTTTTAAATCAAAGTTTATCATAGTTTTTAATTAACTAACCCAAAACAGCCCGCGGTGTTACTACGACGGCGTAAATTCGGTTTTACAGTGTTTTTCGTGTTTCCAGGTTTTAAATCATTAAGTTAGCATATCATATAGATATAGAACATGTGTTTAGTTGATTTTAAAAGTCAAGTTAGAAGGATTAACTTTTGTTTGCGAAAAAGTTTAGAATTAACTAAACTATGTTCTAGTGATTACAAGTTTAAACCTTCGAATAAGATAGCTTTATATGTATGAATCGAATGATGTTATGAACATCATTACTACCTTAAGTTCCTTGGATAAACCTACTGGAAATGAGAAAAATAGATCTAGCTTCAAAGGATCCTTGGATGGCTTGAAAGTTCTTGAAGCAGAATCATGACACGAAAACAATTTCAAGTAAGATTTCCACTCGAAATAAGATTGTTATAGTTATAGAAATTGAATTAAAGTTTGAATATGATCATTACCTTGTATTAGAAAGATAACCTACTGTAAGTAACAAAGGTTTCTTGATCTTGGATGATTACTTGGAATGGATTTAGAAAACTTGGAAGTAAACTTGCAATCTTGGAAGTATTCTTGATTTTATGAAACTAGAACTTTTGGAATTTATGAAGAACACTTAGAACTTGAAGATAGAACTTGAGAGAGATCAATTAGATGAAGAAAATTGAAGAATGAAAGTGTTTGTAGGTGTTTTTGGTCGTTGGTGTATGGATTAGATATAAAGGATATGTAATTTTGTTTTCATGTAAATAAGTCATGAATGATTACTCATATTTTTGTAATTTTATGAGATATTTCATGCTAGTTGCCAAATGATGGTTCCCACATGTGTTAGGTGACTCACATGGGCTGCTAAGAGTTGATCATTGGAGTGTATATACCAATAGTACATACATCTAAAAGCTGTGTATTGTATGAGTACGAATACGGGTGCATACGAGTAGAATTGTTGATGAAACTGAACGAGGATGTAATTGTAAGCATTTTTGTTAAGTAGAAGTATTTTGATAAGTGTCTTGAAGTCTTTCACAAGTGTATGAATACATATTAAAACAAGACATGTATATACATTTTAATTGAGTTGTTAAGTCATCGTTAGTCGTTACATGTAAATGTTGTTTTGAAACCTTTAGGTTAACGATCTTGTTGAATGTTGTTAACCCATTGTTTATTATAACAAATGAGATGTTAAATTGTTATATTTTCATGATATTATGATATATAATATATCTTAGTATGATATATATACAGTTAAATGTCATTACAACGATAATCGTTACATATATGTCTCGTTTCGAAATCATTAAGTTAGTAGTCTTATTTTTACATATGTATTTCATTGTTAATACACTTAATAATATATTTACTTATCATTTAACATAATTAACAAGTGTATCAATATCTTAATATGATTCATATGTACCTAGTAAGACGTTGTTATAACGATAATCGTTATATATATCGTTTTCGAGTTTCTTAAATTAATAGTCTCATTTTTATGTATATAACTCATTGTTAAAATACCTAATGAGATACATACTTATAATAAAATCATATTAACTATATATATAACCATATATATGTCATCGTATAGTTTTTACAAGTTTTAACGTTCGTGAATCACCGGTCAACTTGGGTGGTCAATTGTCTATATGAAACCTATTCAATTAATCAAGTCTTAACAAGTTTGATTGCTTAACATGTTGGAAACATTTAATCATGTAAATATAGTTTTCATTAAACATATAATCATAGAAAGGTTCGGAAAAGTTCGGGTCACTACAGTACCTACCCGTTAAATAAATTTCGTCCCGAAATTTTAAGCGATTGGAGGTGTTGGCTCATCTTCTGGAAATAAGTGCGGGTACTTCTTCTTCATCTGATCTTCTCGTTCCCAGGTGAACTCGGGTCCTCTACGAGCATTCCATCGAACCTTAACAATCGGTATCTTGTTTTGTTTAAGTCTCTTAACCTCACGATCCATTATTTCAACGGGTTCTTCAATGAATTGAAGTTTTTCATTGATTTGGATTTCGTCCAACGGAATAGTGAGATCTTCTTTAGCAAAACATTTTTTCAAATTCGAGACGTGGAAAGTGTTATGTACAGCCGCGAGTTGTTGAGGTAACTCAAGTCGGTAAGCTACTGGTCCGACACGATCAATAATCTTGAATGGTCCAATATACCTTGGATTTAATTTCCCTCGTTTACCAAATCGAACAACACCTTTCCAAGGTGCAACCTTAAGCATGACCATCTCTCCAATTTCAAATTCTATATCTTTTCTTTTAATGTCGGCGTAGTTCTTTTGTCGACTTTGGGCGGTTTTCAACCGTTGTTGAATTTAGATGATCTTCTCAGTAGTTTCTTGTATTATCTCCGAACCCGTAATCTGTCTATCCCCCACTTCAATGCAACAAATCGGAGACCTGCACTTTCTACCATAAAGTGCTTCAAACGGAGCCATCTCAATGCTTGAATGGTAGCTATTGTTGTAGGAAAATTCTGCTAACGGTAGATGTCGATCCCAACTGTTTCCGAAATCAATAACACATGCTCGTAGCATGTCTTCAAGCGTTTGTATCGTCCTTTCTGTGAAGACCCGTCCTAATCCATCCGGACGAAGTCCATATCGATTACAAACGATTCACAACAGTTGATTACATCGCGAGGTAATTGACCTCTATATGATAAATTTTACAAACATTGCATTCGTTTTTAAAAGACAAACTTTCGTTACATCGATAGTTGACAGACATGTAAAGCATTTCATAATATATCCAAATATAATTGACTTAATAATAATCTTGATGAACTCAACGACTCTAATGCAACATCTTTTGAAATATGTCATGAATGACTCCAAGTAATATCTCTAATATGAGCAAATGCATAGCGGAAGATTTCTTTCGTACCTGAGAATAAACATGCTTTAAAGTGTCAATCAAAAGGTTGGTGAGTTCATTAGTTTATCATAAAGAATCATTTCATAATTTTAATAGACCACAAGATTTCATACTTCCATTTCTCATAATCATACGTCCCATGCATAGAGACAAAAATATCATTCATATGGATTGAACACCTGGTAACCGACATTCACAATATGCATATAAGAATATCCCCATCATTCCGGGATCCTCCTTCGGACATGATATAAATTTCGAAGTACTAAAGCATCCGGTACTTTGGATGGGGCTTGTTGGGCCCGATAGATCGATCTTTAGAGTTCGCGTCAATTAGGGTGTCTGTTCCCTAATTCTTAGATTACCAGACTTAATAAAAAGGGGCATATTCAGTTTCGATCATTCAACCATAGAACGTAATTTCGATTACTTGTGTCTATTTCGTAAAACAGTTATAAAAGTTGCGCATGTATTCTCAGCCCAAAAATATAAAGGGTAAAAGGTAAATGAAACTCACCATACTGTATTTTGTAGTAAAAATACATATGACGACATTAAACAAGTGTAGGGTTGGCCTCGGATTCACGAACCTATATCATTCGTATATTTATTAATACATATAATTGTAATCGAACAATTTTACATATAATTATTAGTGATATAGATTACATGTTTCTTATATATTTGTATATTTTATTATATAGTATTAAATTGTAACTCATTATAATGTATTTAGATTAATATTTATATTTATATATATGTTTTTATTACTTATAATATTTTAAAATATACTTATACACTAGGTGTAATTTAGTTATTATTATAGTTAACATAAATATAGTATGTAATATACCTTTTATATATAAATTTCTTTTATTTGTAAAATCAATAATTATAATAGTACTAAAAATAGAGATAATAATACTACTAATAATAAAAATGATAATTTTTATAAAAATGATATGATAATAATAATAATAATAATGATACTTTTAATAATAATAATAATAATAATAATAATAATAATTATAATAATAATAATAATAATAATAATAATAATAATAATAATAATAATAATAATAATAATAATAATAATATGTATTTGTAATATGCTTAATCATACTTAAATTTTATTTTTATAATGTTAACATTCTTTAAATCGCATACTTAACTTAAATCTTATCATTTTAATAATGTAAAAATAATAAAAAATGATAAATTCTACCTTCAAGAGTTCAAGCTTCCAAAATAAAACTGCCTCAGTCAAGACTCGAACCCGAGACCTCTCAGTTAAACACAACCACGTCCAACCACAGCTCTACTTATTAATTTCTGTTTTAATTCCCGGAATGAACTAATTTAATTACCAATCAATCATCTTCTTCTTTATTACTTAACATCATATTTCTAATAATTAAGTGATGGATCATGTAGTGACCCGAACTTTTCCATGTTTATATATATTAATTGAGATTGATATTTACATGATTAAATGTTTCCAACATGTTAAGCAATCAAACTTGTTAAGACTTGATTAATTGAAATATGTTTCATATAGACAATTGACCACCCAAGTTGATCGGTGATTCACGAACGTTAAAACTTGTAAAAACTATATGATGACATATATATGGATATATATATATAGTTAACATGATACTATGATAAGAAAACATATCATAAAGTATATTAACAATGAACTACATATGTAAAAACAAGACTACTAACTTAATGATTTTTAAACGAGACATATATGTAACGATTATCGTTGTAAAGACATTTAATGTATATATATCATATTAAGAGATATTCATACATGATAATATCATGATAATATAATAATTTAAAATCTCATTTGATATTATAAACATTGGGTTAACAACATTTAACAAGATCGTTAACCTAAAGGTTTCAAAACAACACTTACATGTAACGACTAACGATGACTTAACGACTCAGTTAAAATGTATATACATGTAGTGTTTTAATATGTATTTATACACTTTTGAAAGACTTCAATACACTTATCAAAATACTTCTACTTAACAAAAATGCTTACAATTACATCCTCGTTCAGTTTCATCAACAATTCTACTCGTATGCACTCGTATTCGTACTCGTACAATACACAGCTTTTAGATGTATGTACTATTGGTATATACACTCCAATGATCAGCTCTTAGCAGCCCATGTGAGTCACCTAACACATGTGGGAACCATCATTTGGCAACTAGCATGAAATATCTCATAAAATTACAAAAATATGAGTAATCATTCATGACTTATTTACATGAAAACAAAATTACATATCCTTTATATCTAATCCATACACCAACGACCAAAAACACCTACAAACACTTTCATTCTTCAATTTTCTTCATCTAATTGATCTCTCTCAAGTTCTATCTTCAAGTTCTAAGTGTTCTTCATAAATTCCAAAAGTTCTAGTTTCATAAAATCAAGAATACTTTCAAGTTTGCTAACTCACTTCCAATCTTGTAAGGTGATCATCCAACCTCAAGAAATCTTTGTTTCTTACAGTAGGTTATCATTCTAATACAAGGTAATAATCATATTCAAACTTTGGTTCAATTTCTATAACTATAACAATCTTATTTCAAGTGATGATCTTACTTGAACTTGTTTTCGTGTCATGATTCTGCTTCAAGAACTTCGAGCCATCCAAGGATCCATTGAAGCTAGATCCATTTTTCTCTTTTCCAGTAGGTTTATCCAAGGAAATTAAGGTAGTAATGATGTTCATAACATCATTCGATTCATACATATAAAGCTATCTTATTCGAAGGTTTAAACTTGTAATCACTAGAACATAGTTTAGTTAATTCTAAACTTGTTCGCAAACAAAAGTTAATCCTTCTAACTTGACTTTTAAAATCAACTAAACACATGTTCTATATCTATATGATATGCTAACTTAATGATTTAAAACCTGGAAACACGAAAAACACCGTAAAAACGGATTTACGCCGTCGTAGTAACACCGCGGGCTGTTTTGGGTTAGTTAATTAAAAACTATGATAAACTTTGATTTAAAAGTTGTTATTATGAGAAAATTATTTTTATTATGAACATGAAACTATATCCAAAAATTATGGTTAAACTCAAAGTGGAAGTATGTTTTCTAAAATGGTCATCTAGACGTCGTTCTTTCGACTGAAATGACTACCTTTACAAAAACGACTTGTAACTTATTTTTCCGACTATAAACCTATACTTTTTCTGTTTAGATTCATAAAATAGAGTTCAATATGAAACCATAGCAATTTGATTCACTCAAAATGGATTTAAAATGAAGAAGTTATGGGTAAAACAAGATTGGATAATTTTTCTCATTTTAGCTACGTGAAAATTGGTAACAAATCTATTCCAACCATAACTTAATCAACTTGTATTGTATATTATGTAATCTTGAGATACCATAGACACGTATACAATGTTTTGACCTATCATGTCGACACATCTATATATATTTCGGAACAACCATAGACACTCTATATGTGAATGTTGGAGTTAGCTATACAGGGTTGAGGTTGATTCCAAAATATATATAGTTTGAGTTGTGATCAATACTGAGATACGTATACACTGGGTCGTGGATTGATTCAAGATAATATTTATCGATTTATTTCTGTACATCTAACTGTGGACAACTAGTTATAGGTTACTAACGAGGACAGCTGACTTAATAAACTTAAAACATCAAAATATATTAAAAGTGTTGTAAATATATTTTGAACATACTTTAATATATATGTATATATTGTTATAGGTTCGTGAATCAACAGTGGCCAAGTCTTACTTCCCGACGAAGTAAAAATCTGTGAAAGTGAGTTATAGTCCCACTTTTAAAATCTAATATTTTTGGGATGAGAATACATGCAGGTTTTATAAATGATTTACAAAATAGACACAAGTACGTGAAACTACATTCTATGGTTGAATTATCGAAATCGAATATGCCCCTTTTTATTAAGTCTGGTAATCTAAGAATTAGGGAACAGACACCCTAATTGACGCGAATCCTAAAGATAGATCTATTAGGCCTAACAAACCCCATCCAAAGTACCGGATGCTTTAGTACTTCGAAATTTATATCATATCCGAAGGGTGTCCCGGAATGATGGGGATATTCTTATATATGCATCTTGTTATTGTCGGTTACCAGGTGTTCACCATATGAATGATTTTTATCTCTATGTATGGGATGTGTATTGAAATATGAAATCTTGTGGTCTATTGTTACGATTTGATATATATAGGTTAAACCTATAACTCACCAACATTTTTGTTGACGTTTAAAGCATGTTTATTCTCAGGTGAATATTAAGAGCTTCCGCTGTTGCATACTAAAATAAGGACAAGATTTGGAGTCCATGTTTGTATGATATTGTGTAAAAACTGCATTCAAGAAACTGATTTCGATGTAACATATTTGTATTGTAAACCATTATGTAATGGTCGTGTGTAAACAGGATATTTTAGATTATCATTATTTGATAATCTACGTAAAGCTTTTTAAACCTTTATTTATGAAATAAAGGTTATGGTTTGTTTTAAAAATGAATGCAGTCTTTGAAAAACGTCTCATATAGCGGTCAAAACCTCGCAACGAAATCAATTAATATGGAACGTTTTTAATCAATAAGAACGGGACATTTCAGTTGGTATCCGAGCGTTGGTCTTAGAGAACCAGAAAATTTGCATTAGTGTGTCTTATTGAGTTTGTTAGGATGCATTAGTGAGTCTGGACTTCGACCGTGTTTTCTTTAAAAATGATTGCTTAACATTTTTGTTGGAAACTATATATTTTTAACATATGAATATTATGTGATATATTAATCTCTTAACGTGTTTGATATTATGTGATAGATGTCTACCTCTAGAACAAGTCCCATTGACTCACCTAATAATAATGAAGAGTCAAATGTAAATTGGAATGATTTGTGGACTGATTCACAAGTTCCCGAAGAGGAACCGGAAGAAGAGTCGGAACCGGAAGAAGAATCGGAACCGGAAGAAGAATCGGAACCGGATGAAGAAATAGAACCGGTGGGGGAAATAATAAAACGGTTAAGTAAAAGAAAATCCTCAACCAACCGACCAAAGTTAATTATGGTCAATGGTGTTTCCGCCAAGGAAGCAAAATATTGGGAGGATTACCAATTCTCCGATGAATCGGATTCCGACTAGAATTCCGATGATGTTATAGAAATTACCCCAACTGAATTTAAAAAGGCAAAAGAAAATAATAAGGGAAAGGGCATAAAAATAGAGAAATCTAATTCCAACCCCGATGAACTTTATATGTATCGTCAACCCCCGAAGTCCTTAAGTTGTAACAATGACCCGGGAACCTCTAAACCACCAGGTTTTTCTAAACCAATGTGGACAACGACGGCTCGTATTAGGGGAACATCATATATCCCTAGAAACTTGGCAAAACGAACCAAAACCGAAGAAGAAGAAACGAGCGAGTCGGAATAAGATAGTTGTATTCGTGTGGTGTAATATATGTAATATAGTGTTCTTATGCTTTATGATATATGTAAAAATTGCTTGTATTAATAAGTATTTTTTTATGAATCTAACTCTTGTCTATTTTACAGTTTAAAAACACAAAATGGATAGACAACCCAATATTTTAAGAGACCTACCCGGAGACATGATTGATGAAATCTTGTCTAGAGTCGGCCAGAATTCTTCGGCACAACTATTTAAGGCGAGATCAGTTTGTAAGACATTCGAAGAACGTTCCAAGAATGTCTTGGTTTATAAGAGACTTTCGTTTGAAAGATAGGGGATATCACATTGGGAAACCCATAAGTTACGATGTGTTTACTTTGACGCATATATTGCGAGGAACCCAAATGCTATTTTACGCAATGGGTTAAGAAATTATTTTGACTCAATATATCCGAATATTGGACTTCGTGATTTAGAAAAAGCGGCTAACATGCAACATAAAGAAGCATGTTATGCTTACGGATTAGTAATGTTCGCTTCTCACCAAAGTGAGAACAAGAACATCGGGCTACAACTATTAAACAAAACGTTTCCACAAGTGACGGAGTCGGTAATTGGGGTAAGAAATGAGGTTTTTAGATTATTACGGGACTGTTGGACATTACGTAACCCTCGTCCCTTTGATGACGTTACAACACGCTGTCTTATCAACGGCCATAACGGTTATGTTGCACAAGACCAAGGATGGGAAGTAGTCCTAGTAAAACCAGAATGCATGACTTGTTTCTGGACGTATGAATTACGTGTCTTTATTGCCTTTGCTGAACGACTTGTGTACTAGCTAGAATTGTCTTCACAACTATCTTGTATCAAAGTTATTGTGTGCTATATTTCATGCTTTATGTAAAATAAGCGGTATTGTAAGTTTGTAAAATATTGTATAAAAGTTTGAACGCGAAATATTATTATAATCAGTTTTTCATATAGAATTGTAGTAGTTGAATTGTATATTAGCTACTAAGTATGAACTTAACGGGTAGGTACTACCCGAATTTAAACTTATAAAACGCTAATATGAAGAAAAAGCTTTTATAAATGAGTTCATATTATGCTACGAAATACTATTAACTACTCTTAATATTCTGTATGATTAACTTGTTCCATTTAACTATTTTGAAGGAAATGGCACCGACTACTCGACACACCGTGAATATGAATGAAGAGGAATTCCGTACTTTTCTAGCTTCAAACATAGCCGCAGTACAGGCTGCGCTACATACCAACAATAACCTTGGATCTAGCAGTACAGGAAATCGTGTAGGATGCACCTACAAAGAATTCACTGCCTGCAAACCTTTGGAATTTGATGGAACCGAAGGACCGATCGGATTGAAACGGTGGACCGAGAAGGTCGAATCGGTGTTTGCCATAAGTAAGTGTACTGAAGAGGACAAAGTAAAGTACGCTACGCATACCTTCACAAGTTCTGCGTTAACATGGTGGAATACCTATCTAGAGCAAGTGGGACAAGACGATGCGTACGCACTACCGTGGTCAGCATTCAAGCACTTGATGAACGAGAAGTACCGTCCCAGAACCGAGGTCAATAAGCTCAAGACAGAACTTAGAGGGTTACGAACCCAAGGATTTGATATTACCACGTACGAAAGACGATTCACAGAATTGTGCCTATTGTGTCCGGGAGCATTCGAAGATGAGGAAGAGAAGATCGACGCGTTTGTGAAAGGATTACCGGAAAGAATCCAAGAAGATATAAGTTCACACGAGCCCGCCTCCATACAACAGGCATGTAGAATGGCTCACAAACTAGTGAACCAGATTGAAGAAAGAATTAAAGAACAGACTGCTGAAGAGGCCAATGTGAAGCAAGTCAAAAGAAAGTGGGAGGAAAACGGTGATAAGAATCACCAATACAACAACAACAGCAATTACAACAATAATCGCAACAATTATCCCAACAATCGCAACATCAATCGCAACTACAACAAACGGCCCAACAACAATAACAACAACAACAACAACAGCAACTACAACAATCATCCCAACAACAATAATAACCGCAACAACAACAACAATCAGAAGCAGCTATGCCAAAGGTGTGAAAAGAATCACTCGGGGTTCTGCACCAAATTTTGCAACAAGTGTAAAAGAAATGGTCATAGCGCGGCGAAGTGTGAGGTCTATGGACCAGGGGTTAATAGAACGAAAGGAACAAATGGTGTCGGAACGAGTAATGGCGGAGCAAGTAGTGTCGGAGCAAGTTATGCCAATGTAGTTTGTTATAAATGTGGAAAACCAGGCCACATTATTAGAAATTGCCCGAACCAGGAGAACATGAATGGACAAGGCCGTGGAAGAGTTTTCAATATTAATGCGGTAGAGGCACAGGAAGACCCGGAGCTTGTTACGGGTACGTTTCTTATTGACAATAAATCTGCTTACGTTTTATTTGATTCGGGTGCGGATAGAAGCTATATGAGTAGAGATTTTTGTGCTAAATTAAGTTGTCCATTGACGCCTTTGGATAGTAAATTTTTACTCGAATTAGCAAATGGTAAATTAATTTCAGCAGATAATATATGTCGGAATCGAGAAATTAAACTGGTTAGCGAAACATTTAAGATTGATTTGATACCAGTAGAGTTAGGGAGTTTTGATGTGATAATCGGTATGGACTGGTTGAAAGAAGTGAAAGCGGAGATCGTTTGTTACAAAAATGCAATTCGCATTATACGAGAAAAAGGAAAACCCTTAATGGTGTACGGAGAAAAGGGCAACACGAAGCTACATCTTATTAGTAATTTGAAGGCACAAAAACTAATAAGAAAAGGTTGCTATGCTGTTCTAGCACACGTCGAGAAAGTACAAACTGAAGAAAAGAGCATCAATGATGTTCCCATTGCAAAAGAATTTCCCGATGTATTTCCGAAAGAATTACCGGGATTACCCCCACATCGATCCGTTGAATTTCAAATAGATCTTGTACCAGGAGCTGCACCAATAGCTCGTGCTCCTTACAGACTCGCACCCAGCGAGATGAAAGAACTGCAAAGCCAATTACAAGAACTTTTAGAGCGTGGTTTCATTCGACCAAGCACATCACCGTGGGGAGCTCCTGTTTTGTTTGTCAAGAAGAAAGATGGTACATTCAGGTTGTGTATCGACTACCGAGAGTTGAACAAACTTACCATCAAGAACCGCTACCCACTACCGAGAATCGACGACTTATTTGATCAACTACAAGGCTCGTCTGTTTATTCAAAGATTGACTTACGTTCCGGGTATCATCAAATGCGGGTGAAAGAAGATGATATTCCAAAGACTGCTTTCAGAACACGTTACGGTCATTACGAGTTTATGGTCATGCCGTTTGGTTTAACTAATGCACCAGCTGTGTTCATGGACCTTATGAACCGAGTGTGTGGACCATACCTTGACAAGTTTGTCATTGTTTTCATTGATGACATACTTATTTACTCAAAGAATGACCAAGAACACGGTGAACATTTGAGAAAGGTGTTAGAAGTATTGAGGAAGGAAGAATTGTACGCTAAGTTTTCAAAGTGTGCATTTTGGTTGGAAGAAGTTCAATTCCTCGGTCACATAGTGAACAAAGAAGGTATTAAGGTGGATCCGACAAAGATAGAAACTGTTGAAAAGTGGGAAACCCCGAAAACTCCGAAACACATACGCCAGTTTTTAGGACTAGCTGGTTACTACAGAAGGTTCATCCAAGACTTTTCCAGAATAGCAAAACCCTTGACTGCATTAACGCATAAAGGGAAGAAATTTGAATGGAATGATGAACAAGAGAAAGCGTTTCAGTTATTGAAGAAAAAGCTAACTACGGCACCTATATTGTCATTGCCTGAAGGGAATGATGATTTTGTGATTTATTGTGATGCATCAAAGCAAGGTCTTGGTTGTGTATTAATGCAACGAACGAAGGTGATTGCTTATGCGTCTAGACAATTAAAGATTCACGAACAAAATTATACGACGCATGATTTGGAATTAGGCGCGGTTGTTTTTGCATTAAAGACTTGGAGGCACTACTTATATGGGGTCAAAAGTATTATATATACCGACCACAAAAGTCTTCAACACATATTTAATCAGAAACAACTGAATATGAGGCAGCGTAGGTGGATTGAATTATTGAATGATTACGACTTTGAGATTCGTTACCACCCGGGGAAGGCAAATGTGGTAGCCGATGCCTTGAGCAGGAAGGACAGAGAACCCATTCGAGTAAAATCTATGAATATAATGATTCATAATAACATTACTACTCAAATAAAGGAGGCGCAACAAGGAGTTTTAAAAGAGGGAAATTTAAAGGATGAAATACCCAAATGATCGGAGAAGCATCTTAATATTCGAGAAGACGGAACCCGGTATAGGGCTGAAAGGATTTGGGTACCAAAATTTGGAGATATGAGAGAAATGGTACTTAGAGAAGCTCATAAAACCAGATACTCAATACATCCTGGAACGGGGAAGATGTACAAGGATCTCAAGAAACATTTTTGGTGGCCGGGTATGAAAGCCGATGTTGCTAAATACGTAGGAGAATGTTTGACGTGTTCTAAGGTCAAAGCTGAGCATCAGAAACCATCAGGTCTACTTCAACAACCCGAAATTCCGGAATGGAAATGGGAAAACATTACCATGGATTTCATCACTAAATTGCCAAGGACTGCAAGTGGTTTTGATACTATTTGGGTAATAGTTGATCGTCTCACCAAATCAGCACACTTCCTACCAATAAGAGAAGATGACAAGATGGAGAAGTTAGCATGACTGTATTTGAAGGAAGTCGTCTCCAGACATGGAATACCAATCTCTATTATCTCTGATAGGGATGGCAGATTTATTTCAAGATTCTGGCAGACATTACAGCAAGCATTAGGAACTCGTCTAGACATGAGTACTGCCTATCATCCACAAACTGATGGGCAGAGCGAAAGGACGATACAAACACTTGAAGACATGCTACGAGCATGTGTTATTGATTTCGGAAACAGTTGGGATCGACATCTACCGTTAGCAGAATTTTCCTACAACAACAGCTACCATTCAAGCATTGAGATGGCGCCGTTTGAAGCACTTTATGGTAGAAAGTGCAGGTCTCCGATTTGTTGGAGTGAAGTGGGGGATAGACAGATTACGGGTCCGGAAATTATACAAGAAACTACCGAGAAGATCATCCAAATTCAACAACGGTTGAAAACTGCCCAAAGTCGACAAAAGAGCTACGCTGACATTAAAAGAAAAGATATAGAATTTGAAATTGGAGAGATGGTCATGCTTAAAGTTGCACCTTGGAAAGGCGTTGTTCGATTTGGTAAATGAGGGAAATTAAATCCAAGGTATATTGGACCATTCAAGATTATTGATCGTGTCGGACCAGTAGCTTACCGACTAGAGTTACCTCAACAACTCGCGGCTGTACATAACACTTTCCACGTCTCGAATTT
This sequence comes from Rutidosis leptorrhynchoides, assembly GCF_046630445.1. Taxonomy (NCBI): domain Eukaryota; kingdom Viridiplantae; phylum Streptophyta; class Magnoliopsida; order Asterales; family Asteraceae; genus Rutidosis; species Rutidosis leptorrhynchoides. The sequence continues at coordinate 212,619,269 of NC_092340.1, forward strand.
AAAGAAATGTTTTGCTAAAGAAGATCTCACTATTCCGTCAGATGAAATCCAAATCAACGAAAAACTTCAATTCATCGAAGAACCCGTCGAAATAATGGATCGTGAGGTTAAAAGACTTAAGCAAAACAAGATACCAATTGTTAAGGTTCGATGGAATGCTCGTAGAGGACCCGAGTTCACCTGGGAGCGTGAAGATCAGATGAAGAAGAAATACCCGCATCTATTTCCAGAAGATTCGTCAACACCTTCAACAGCTTAAAATTTCGGGACGAAATTTATTTAACGAGTAGGTACTGTAGTGACCCGAACTTTTCCATGTTTATATATATTAATTGAGATTGATATTTACATGATTAAATGTTTCCAACATGTTAAGCAATCAAACTTGTTAAGACTTGATTAATTGAAATATGTTTCATATAGACAATTGACCACCCAAGTTGATCGGTGATTCACGAACGTTAAAACTTGTAAAAACTATATGATGACATATATATGGATATATATATATAGTTAACATGATACTATGATAAGAAAACATATCATAAAGTATATTAACAATGAACTACATATGTAAAAACAAGACTACTAACTTAATGATTTTTAAACGAGACATATATGTAACGATTATCGTTGTAAAGACATTTAATGTATATATATCATATTAAGAGATATTCATACATGATAATATCATGATAATATAATAATTTAAAATCTCATTTGATATTATAAACATTGGGTTAACAACATTTAACAAGATCGTTAACCTAAAGGTTTCAAAACAACACTTACATGTAACGACTAACGATGACTTAACGACTCAGTTAAAATGTATATACATGTAGTGTTTTAATATGTATTTATACACTTTTGAAAGACTTCAATACACTTATCAAAATACTTCTACTTAACAAAAATGCTTACAATTACATCCTCGTTCAGTTTCATCAACAATTCTACTCGTATGCACCCGTATTCGTACTCGTACAATACACAGCTTTTAGATGTATGTACTATTGGTATATACACTCCAATGATCAGCTCTTAGCAGCCCATGTGAGTCACCTAACACATGTGGGAACCATCATTTGGCAACTAGCATGAAATATCTCATAAAATTACAAAAATATGAGTAATCATTCATGACTTATTTACATGAAAACAAAATTACATATCCTTTATATCTAATCCATACACCAACGACCAAAAACACCTACAAACACTTTCATTCTTCAATTTTCTTCATCTAATTGATCTCTCTCAAGTTCTATCTTCAAGTTCTAAGTGTTCTTCATAAATTCCAAAAGTTCTAGTTTCATAAAATCAAGAATACTTTCAAGTTTGCTAGCTCACTTCCAATCTTGTAAGGTGATCATCCAACCTCAAGAAATCTTTGTTTCTTACAGTAGGTTATCATTCTAATACAAGGTAATAATCATATTCAAACTTTGGTTCAATTTCTATAACTATAACAATCTTATTTCAAGTGATGATCTTACTTGAACTTGTTTTCGTGTCATGATTCTGCTTCAAGAACTTCGAGCCATCCAAGGATCCATTGAAGCTAGATCCATTTTTCTCTTTTCCAGTAGGTTTATCCAAGGAAATTAAGGTAGTAATGCTGTTCATAACATCATTCGATTCATACATATAAAGCTATCTTATTCGAAGGTTTAAACTTGTAATCACTAGAACATAGTTTAGTTAATTCTACACTTGTTCGCAAACAAAAGTTAATCCTTCTAACTTGACTTTTAAAATCAACTAAACACATGTTCTATATCTATATGATATGCTAACTTAATGATTTAAAACCTGGAAACACGAAAAACACCGTAAAAACGGATTTACGCCGTCGTAGTAACACCGCGAGCTGTTTTGGGTTAGTTAATTAAAAACTATGATAAACTTTGATTTAAAAGTTGTTATTATGAGAAAATGATTTTTATTATGAACATGAAACTATATCCAAAAATTATGGTTAAACTCAAAGTGGAAGTATGTTTTCTAAAATGGTCATCTAGACGTCGTTCTTTCGACTGAAATGACTACCTTTACAAAAACGACTTGTAACTTATTTTTCCGACTATAAACCTATACTTTTTCTGTTTAGATTCATAAAATAGAGTTCAATATGAAACCATAGCAATTTGATTCACTCAAAACGGATTTAAAATGAAGAAGTTATGGGTAAAACAAGATTGGATAATTTTTCTCATTTTAGCTACGTGAAAATTGGTAACAAATCTATTCCAACCATAACTTAATCAACTTGTATTGTATATTATGTAATCTTGAGATACCATAGACACGTATACAATGTTTCGACCTATCATGTCGACACATCTATATATATTTCGGAACAACCATAGACACTCTATATGTGAATGTTGGAGTTAGCTATACAGGGTTGAGGTTGATTCCAAAATATATATAGTTTGAGTTGTGATCAATACTGAGATACGTATACACTGGGTCGTGGATTGATTCAAGATAATATTTATCGATTTATTTCTGTACATCTAACTGTGGACAACTAGTTATAGGTTACTAACGAGGACAGCTGACTTAATAAACTTAAAACATCAAAATATATTAAAAGTGTTGTAAATATATTTTGAACATACTTTAATATATATGTATATATTGTTATAGGTTCGTGAATCAACAGTGGCCAAGTCTTACTTCCCGACGAAGTAAAAATCTGTGAAAGTGAGTTATAGTCCCACTTTTAAAATCTAATATTTTTGGGATGAGAATACATGCAGGTTTTATAAATGATTTACAAAATAGACACAAGTACGTGAAACTACATTCTATGGTTGAATTATCGAAATCGAATATGCCCCTTTTTATTAAGTCTGGTAATCTAAGAATTAGGGAACAGACACCCTAATTGACGCGAATCCTAAAGATAGATCTATTGGGCCTAACAAATCCCATCCAAAGTACCGGATGCTTTAGTACTTCGAAATTTATATCATATCCGAAGGGTGTCCCGGAATGATGGGGATATTCTTATATATGCATCTTGTTATTGTCGGTTACCAGGTGTTCACCATATGAATGATTTTTATCTCTATGTATGGGATGTGTATTGAAATATGAAATCTTGTGGTCTATTGTTACGATTTGATATATATAGGTTAAACCTATAACTCACCAACATTTTTGTTGACGTTTAAAGCATGTTTATTCTCAGGTGAATATTAAGAGCTTCCGCTGTTGCATACTAAAATAAGGACAAGATTTAGAGTCCATGTTTGTATGATATTGTGTAAAAACTGCATTCAAGAAACTGATTTCGATGTAACATATTTGTATTGTAAACCATTATGTAATGGTCGTGTGTAAACAGGATATTTTAGATTATCATTATTTGATAATCTACGTAAAGCTTTTTAAACCTTTATTTATGAAATAAAGGTTATGGTTTGTTTTAAAAATGAATGCAGTCTTTGAAAAACGTCTCATATAGCGGTCAAAACCTCGCAACGAAATCAATTAATATGGAACGTTTTTAATCAATAAGAACGGGACATTTCAGATCACGGCCCCAATCATTCTACCCATTCCCTTGTCCTCGTTTGCTCAGCCCAATCGAAGAAAAATATGGATCACAGCCAAATCATAACTCAGTACATGGTGGCCCAAGTTTAGTTAAATAAGGATTTCATTTTTTATTTTTATTTTTAACCGTAGGGATTTGGTTTTGGTGGAACCAACTTGCTTTTCATATATCCATCATCTTTACAGCTCATAATATCATTATATGAGTACATCATTATCATAACTATACCTTTTCATCATATTCATTTTATTTTAATAAGAGAAACAGAAATTGCTGCAGTAGCCATCGAAGTACATTACGATCGTATTACCATCACAGGGTCATCATTCATCATCTCTTAAAATTTTATTATCGGTTTCGTTTTTTTTTTGTTTAAGAGGTGATTATAGATGAAACAAGATCATAAAGCGAGAAGAAAACTTAGCAGATCGATAATTTGGTTTACTCACGTATCATATTGGAACAGAATTTATAGAGTTGGTGATGGTGATCTTCGAATGTTTATGATTTTATGGTGGTTATTGGTTGTGGTGCCGCAGTAAAACAATAAGGGTTATGTTGTTGTGGTTTTGAATAGAAAACAGGAAACCTTGCAGCAATTTTCGATGGTTGTTATGATGGTAATGGTGGGTTTGTCGAGCAAAACTAGGAGTGAGAGAGGAAGACATAAAGAGAGATGAAGATGGTGTCGTCTACAGGTGGTGATTCAAAGTGATGGGTGACTACTGTAGTTGTGATGGTATTGAAGTGGTTGTATGGTTGTTTCGATGGTGAGGTGATGCAAGGATGATGATGGAGTGGCGGGTTATGGTATTTTCCAATTGTAGCAGGAGCTGAGTAGTAGTAATAATAAGTTAATGGTGGCGGTTTGATTTTTGGGGAGGTGCAGGAGGTCTTCGATCATAGTTAAGAGTGAGAGAGGTGGACGAGAGAGAAAAAGAGAGATAGGTGGCGATTGATGATGGTTTAGGATGGCGGATGGTGGTGTTGTGGTGGTGTTTGGTTTACGGATGTATCAAAACAGAAACGTGTGGGTTTCAAGGTGTCTGAGTCTGGTTCGTTAATAGCAAGCCTAGCAATAGAGGTGATCGATTGATGTGGGTCATGGTGGGTGTCGATGAAGTTCTAGGTGGTGATTATCAATCAAATATGGTGATGGGTCTTGATAGGAATTTAGATACAGAAATGGATTCATGATAGAGGTTAGAATGAAGATTAAGAAAAATGTATCTTTTGTAATAATATATGTGTGTTATATATACAAATTTGGGTTGAATTGAAATGAAGAGAGTCAAAACAAACTAAGCAGAATAAAGAATAATACAGCTCATCATTCTAATTATCACGGGCAATATATGACTATTAGACTGCCGACATTTTTCAATAGTATAATATCGTGTCCATTGCTAAACAGTTAACGTATGAAAGTGTTCCTAAAAATCCCAAATTTTTAGATTAAATGTATTTAATTATTTCACTCATTAACTATGTGAAACCTGATCAAAAAGGTTCGAAAATTATTTATTTTCTGTTCCTTTTAACATGTACGGAGTACTAAAATTTAAACTAAAAGGAGTAAAAATATTTTTATCGAGCCCATAATCTCTTTAATCAATATGCGGATTAACTTTTATTTAAGTCCTCATAGAGATATATTAGGTTTATATTAAAATCAACGAAACGTCAACCGAGTGCTCCAAATGTTTACAGTTTAGACTCGAAATCATTTTTATTCCCTTTCTATATATAAACAGTTTTAAATTAGCAAAGTTAATTACTAAAACAAATATATTATATATTTTTAAACAAAGAGATTTAATATAATTTTATATATTTACAAATAATATTTATATACATATTTATATATATCTATATATTCTATAGTTTCCATTAATAGCATTTTATTTTATTTATTTTACAATATTAATCCTAATCATCATATCATATAATATTCTAAATTATATTTCAAATTATAAATACCTATTTAAGTATATATGTTATCTATTTACAAATAGTTGTTCGTGAATCGTCGGGAATGGTCGAAAGTCAAATGCTTTCATGAAACAGTTCAAAATATTTGTGACTCAACATTACAGACTTTGCTTATCGTGTCGAGATCATATAAAGATTAAGTTTAAATTTGGTCGAAAATTCCCGGGTCGTCACAGTTTCGCTCTGCCCATCAGTTTGTGGATGATAGGCAGTACTCATGTCTAGACGAGTTCCTAATGCTTGCTGTAATGTCTGCCAGAATCTTGAAATAAATCTGCCATCCCTATCAGAGATAATAGAGATTGGTATTCCATGTCTGGAGACGACATCCTTCAAATACAGTCATGCTAACTTCTCCATCTTGTCATCTTCTCTTATTGGCAGGAAGTGTGCTGATTTGGTGAGACGATCAACTATTACCCAAATAATATCAAAACCACTTGCAGTCCTTGGCAATTTAGTGATGAAATCCATGGTAATGTTTTCCCATTTCCATTCCGGGATTTCGGGTTGTTGAAGTAGACCTGATGGTTTTTGATGCTCAGCTTTGACCTTAGAACACGTCAAACATTCTCCTACGTATTTAGCAACATCGGCTTTCATACCCGGCCACCAAAAATGTTTCTTGAGATCCTTGTACATCTTCCCCGTTCCAGGATGTATTGAGTATCAGGTTTTATGAGCTTCTCTAAGTACCATTTCTCTCATATCTCCAAATTTTGGTACCCAAATCCTTTCAGCCCTATACCGGGTTCCGTCTTCCCGAATATTAAGATGCTTCTCCGATCCTTTGGGTATTTCATCCTTTAAATTTCTCTCTTTTAAAACTCCTTGTTGCGCCTCCTTTATTTGAGTAGTAAGGTTATTATGAATCATTATATTCATAGATTTTACTCGAATGGGTTCTCTGTCCTTCTTGCTCAAGGCATCGGCTACCACATTTGCCTTCCCCGGGTGGTAACGAATCTCAAAGTCATAATCATTCAACAATTCAATCCACCTACGCTGCCTCATATTCAGTTGTTTCTGATTAAATATGTGTTGAAGACTTTTGTGGTCGGTATATATAATACTTTTGACCCCATATAAGTAGTGCCTCCAAGTCTTTAATGCAAAAACAACTGCGCCTAATTCCAAATCATGCATCGTATAATTTTGTTCGTGAATCTTCAATTGTCTAGACGAATAAGCAATCACCTTCGTTTGTTGCATTAATACACAACCGAGACCTTGCTTTGATGCGTCACAATAAATCACAAAATCATCATTCCCTTCAGGCAATGACAATATAGGTGCCGTAGTTAGCTTTTTCTTCAATAACAGAAACGCTTTCTCTTGTTCATCATTCCATTCAAATTTCTTCCCTTTATGCGTTAATGCAGTCAAGGGTTTTGCTATTCTGGAAAAGTTTGCCACTTGATTTCATCTTAAACCTCATTGTATCTTGACAATTACAATCTGCGTTCAAACCTTTCATGATTCTTGAAAACACCTCAATCAAGAGGATGAACCAACCGCACATCATCTACGGAGGGAAAGATTTATGCATTTAGTTATGCACCTGGAAACTCTCGGCAACTGAGTAAAAGTTTAACACGTAGTCGCGTCAGATCCTTTGGCATTTATTAGCAAAAATAACTTTGCGATCTCTTTTCAAAGTATCAAATTTTGTCACAGCTTCAACAAATCAACTTCGACTTTTCGTTCGAAACAACCTTATTATCACCTTGATTATTATGTATGTTCTTTTATTGTTACCGGGGAACCTTCCATATTTTACCATATTGCTAGCAGACGTACCAACAACCTCGTTGCTTCCTGGTTTAAATCTCTCCGACAAATCATTATATTTCTTCATTGAAACCCTATCATATACTCATTCGCATCTTGTAACGAGAACTGCCATAACAATTACCGGGAATCAGCAATCAGTACTTTGAAAACTCACAGCGTATCTACATCAACAGTTATATATATATGAAATTTATCTCTTAGAATTATGATCTCTCATTCTGAAATTCTGAAAAGCACTCAGTCACAAATCAATAATCTTAATGTTGAAAAAAAAAAAAAAAAAAAAAAAAAAAACTGAATGAAGCAGCAGAAACTGTAGATAACCGTAAACGACCATAATCATCAAAAGTTTGATGATAAAGAATAGTATGCTGGAAAAACTCAGAAAAGTTGGAACTGAAAAACGGATTGAGCTAACCATGAAGGAGATCAATGACAAATACAAGGACCAAACCCTATATTCAAAGAATCCAGGAAATTCTGGATCCGATGAAATCTTTAGAGAATATCTTGCTCCGAAGTCATGTTAAAATCTTGCGGAAAATCTTTCTTCATCAACCATCGAACTTAGAAATTCCAAAATATCATCATCAATATCTTCGATATTTCTGAGGATATTTTCATAAATATTCTCGTCCGAAATTATATATCTTTTCGTGCTTTCTGTGTATCATTATGTTGGAAACATTCAATAGAAAATTTAGTACCAAAAAGCGGATTATGCGAAACTATGAAGAAAGCCGTGGACAAATCACAAAGAATAAGTTTGACTTCAAAGAATCCAAATGATTCAATGCCTGCTGAAATATTAAGCGAATACCTTGCTTCTGACTCCAAACTCTTGCGGACAAATTTTCTTCACCATCCTTCGATATTAGAAATTCCAAGATATCATCGTATCTTTCATTATAAATATCCTCCATATTTCTGAAGATATTTTCATAACTGTTCTTATCTGAAATCATTAATCTCATCGTGCTATCAGTAGAAACTGTTAGTTTCTATATTCTGTAAACTTTCGAGCTTAAAATATGAATATTATTGAAGTAATGTGGGGAACTGATGCATGAGTTAGTATAATATAATGACACTTGATCAATGTGATTATATTACAGTGAGTCATGCTGAGTTTCTAAATGGGACATGATGATTCACAGATTATAACGTCATCATGTGCCATGTTACACGACTCTTACATTTTATATGATATATAAACATATCAAGAACATATTTTCTTGATAGTTCTATCTTTCCCGGATATTCTGGTAATTTGACGAATCAAGATCGTGCTATTACCATTTCTTTCTTAAAAGATTAACTATGTTCATTTCGAAATTCATATCTATGAATTCTGGACCGTTGCTCGCTTTACTAGGAGTCGAAAGGAGAATAAAAAGGAAAAGAGCTCCAAAATATAAGAGAAAATATAAAGCCCAATAACAACACGGAGGTTACAAACCGTGAATATTAATACGAATAGCAATATAAAGACACGGTATAATTACAAATAGTATCATTCCAAGGTAATAGTATAAGTAAACAAATTTTTCTGGGGGAAGATTGAAAAGAAGGATGACAGAAATGATAATCAGGAAAATATCAAGGATTAGAACTGGATTAAGCATTTTCACAATCTTTTGGATGTAAGAACTAAGAAAGAAAGTAGAGGAATGGTGAGAATAATGAAACGAAAGAGTTTAATTTATATTGGTTATATCAGACAAAGTAATCAAAGAAAATCACCGTATCTAATTAGAGAGATCTTAATTTCCTTATTCGCTGAAGAATCAAATCTTTTAGATTTCAAAGATTTTCTTTAAATCCCTTGAATTCCGGAATTCAACCCTCTACGTCAAAATTTAAGACGCACCTTATTTTCTAAATTCCACCGTGACTACGTCAAAAGTTAAATCTTTATCTCAATCAGTTGTGACAACTTCATTCGTACGCTTCATCTAATCGAATCGTTTTATCTATATTAGTCAATGATGATAAAATTCAATTTATCAACTCATATTCGTCATGACAACATTTTTATTGTTAGCCATGACCACCTCACTCAAATTTCGGGACGAAATTTCTTTAACGGGTAGGTACTGTGATGACCCAGAAATTTCCGATCAAATTTAAACTTTAATCTTTATATGTTTTCGACACGATAAAAAAAATCTGTAATGATGAGTCTCGAAAGTTTTGAAACTATATTCATGTAATCAATTACCCTTTGACTGTGCCCGACGATTCACGAACCAATATTTGTAATTAAATACATATATATTTAAATATATGAATATATAATAATAATTTGAAATATAAATTAGAAATATATATATTGTTGTTATTAAAGTTATTACTAGTAATATCATTATTAAGTATTATTATTATTATCATTTATTTGTTATTAATAAATTATTATTAATATTATTTGCATTATTATTAAATTATTTAACTATGAATTATTAACATTATTGATATTATTATCATTATTATCAATTTTATTACTTAGGTACATGTATATATTTATACAGCTTCTAGTTAGATACATATACATATACATATATCAAATACAATATGTATACATTCAGATACAGTAATTGATATATATAAAATTTCAGTATAAACAAATATAGATATAGATACAGACATAGTTGGTTTGCTATCACCATTCCACTGTTTTAGATTTTGATTTCTGTCTCTAAAATTGATTCTATTCGAATGCATAAGTTAAATCCAAAACTATAAAGTGAATTAATCATCCAAATCCTTCAAGGATTTTTCCTCACTTTTGATCTTTGTTTTCCAGCTCAATTCATGTCTTTATTTGAATACTTAAACAATATATAATATAAACAACTTCATTTAAATCTCACATTAGATAAATACAAAGAAGAAAGTTAGAATTATTCCATTCTGTTAGAAGTCACGATCTTGCTTTTGTAAATTTTGTTTCATGTCTTCACATTATTGTACCTTACATTTGCTTTCTGTTAGATGTCTAATCTAGCTATTCTATCTATTCCAATTTCCTATCTATCTAATTTTGTACATGTAAACGTTTACATGTTGAGTTATGGAGATGCACACAAAATCCATAAATCATAAACATAAACTTAAAACCAAACCAACATCACCTTTAGTGTTTCTACTAATCGATCCAAACTTCTACTCTTCTTCCTTCTTCTGTTTGAATCAAGAACTCACCACCACATAAAACCATCGTCACCCTAAAATCATTTAATCGCCACTAAAACCATTACCATCTAACACCATAATCGAACCCATGATAACCTCCATAACTACTATGTTGTTTTTAGATTCAACCGAACCCCAAACAAGAAACCCACTTATACTTCTTTTCTTTTCCTTCTCTTTCATTTTGTTTGATTCCAGAATTCGCTGCTATTGTTGCTACGATGTTGTTATTACAGCCCCATTTTTGTACCATCACCTTGCCAACATTATTTGATACTTCTACAACTATTACAGTCTTCAACCGTCACCATTTTCACATATTAAAACAACCATAACTGCTACTTCTTGCTGACTGCAAATTCAAGAGAAAGAAAAACAAAAAAAAACTAGAAGAACACGTTTTACCTCTGTTCTTACAACTCATCACTTTCTTTCTTCCTCTCTCACTAGATATATTCTATAATTTCTTCATGAACTCATTAAAACTCCACCACCACCCTAACCAATCAACTACAACAATATCAATGATCAACGACGAAGGTTCGGTTTACTTTCTATCACGATTACCAGCACCATGTCCATCAAGCTATTGTAAGTTTGATTCCCCCCATTACTTCTTTCTGTTGCACCACCTTTACTCATTTATACTTGTATCAAACACACAACGAATCACCTCTCTATCTCTCTCCCTTCATATTATTTTCTCTTCTTTTTTCTGTTGGGTTCATGAACGCCAATTGAAACCGCCACCACCGTTACACCATCAATGCTTATCATTTTGTGTCGGAAATCATCTACTTATCATCCTTAGGAAATTATCTGCTTATCATCTTAAGTCTAGACTCGTTTTCCTGCATTTATTGCATAACAGCGTATAGACGAAATTCACATCTTAGCATATCTGCTAATTAATATCTTAGCGTATTTATTACTGTGAACTTTGACTAACATCTTTCAAAGATTCTCCGAAATCTATGGGATTTTGGTATTATATATACATATGTAAATTATGTATTGAGGAATACCAAATCTAAATTCTAAAATCTATTTTATACCAAAATTCTTTCTCTGATCATACGAGATGGATTCTGCATCTAGTTCGAACTCCTCAGATTTCGACAGCTATGTCGATATGGATTTCCATTCGAGCTCCGAAATTAGTGTGACCGGAATGGATCAACCAATCAGTCATCATCTATTCTGGATGAAATGGGGATGGGTTCGTAGCCTTCTCAATTATTGGATACAAGAAGAAGGTAATCCTTTCCATCCACCAAATTGCCCTATTGACGATGAATCTGAAGCACTTACCGGCAAACCTGTTCGTGAAACCATTTTCTCTCTCATTTCCAGAGTATCTCGTCACGATTATATCCTACATCAAATTCCAGATTTTATTTATCCGCTTGTCCCAACCGACAATCATCCCGGTATACTAGCAGAAGTTAACGAACTTCGTGCTCGCATGACAGCTTTAGAGCTTATGGTGCAAGGATTACAAACACCATCAGCAGCACCAGCAGCATAATCAGTACCACCAGTAGCATCAACATCGTAAACCTCGATACCCTAAACATCAGCAGCATCACACGCCTCAACATCATAATCTGTATCTCGGATATCAACATCACACGCACCATAGATACCAAGGAGTACTAACAACAACAAACGATGAAGTATTGATTCATAACTTCATCGGAAGAACATTCTACGGCGATTATGTAATCTCTAAAGTCTTAGAGATTATCTATTTCCACCCTAACCCTAAATCAGATGAGTGAACCAAAATGATTCAAGGAAGAATCAAAACCCTAATAAGAATGGTGCGCGATTTACAAACTAGACTTGTTATACAAGCATCACTAGCAGTTACCGGAAGTATCATCAGCAGCAACAGTACCGTTAGCATCACCAGTATAGTCAGTAACATCAGCATCGTCAGAATCAACAACACTTATGACATCACATATTCCGTCAGTTCAAGAATCACTGTGGAAACCATTACGAATTAATAACGAGGATATTGTATCAACGAGTCATGAAGTATTACCTCAGTTCCTCCGAAGAATTTATATGTAGATCCTATATATACATATATAAAAATTTTTAACCATAAGAAATCTTTTCGTACTAAGCTATTATGTATGGAACTTAACTATCCGGTTAATTCATATTACTAATATGCTATGATGTACATTCTTCGTTAACAATTTAATCATTGTTAACCACAATCTGTGTTTCAACTCAATGAATTTTATTTCATAATAAATCAAGTGTATTATTCAATAACATGTTTGATTTTACACTTTAATCTTTGATGCGCTGAAAACTTTATATATCACATCAATCGTACCTTGCGAAGTTCGCAAGAATTCCACAAGCATCAACATTCTTCACTAAGGAAATATCAATAAGAATAAATATTGAAGTATTGATTACATTAGTGAGATACTCCGCGAAATTTTGTAATTCCTAATGTTTTAGAGATTACTCATTTCTAATTCAAGCCGAAAATCAAATGAATTTGATGTGATTTTAAACTCATTAAATCTGTATTACATCTGAAGAAAATATACTCACATATATTTTCATAAAGACTGAAATGAAAATTCTTGTTCAAAATATTAATTGTGAATTTTTTTTAACGGGTAGGTAATACCCGAGAAATATATTAAATTACAATTAATATGTTACGTTCTTCAATTCGGATCCAACAATCATCAACTATACCAATAGGCATTCTTCTATAGAAATCAAAACAACCATACTCATTCGAATCTAATTACATGCTCTGATTTTGAGAATTTCAGAATTTAATTCGAAATACAACCGAAATCATTATTCTTAGATCCTTACCTTTTTTCAAAGCTATACTTTGAATTCAAAACTGTGATAGAACATCACTTTTAATCGTAACACTCAGATGAATATGAAAATCATTCGGGAGTCAGGACAATTCCATCATTTGGATATTGACTATGACAATCTGCATTTAAAACCCTTCGAAATTCCGAAAGACACTTCAAACATTGAACAATCGAGATGATGATCCAACCACACATTACCTGAAGTCTTGTACCTGAAAAGCTCTCGAAATCAAGGTCGTAGTTTGACACGTACCCGCATCCAATTCTTTATCATTTATTAGCAAAAACAACATTTCGATTCCTTTTCAAAGTAGCCAATTTTGTCACAGCTCCAGCAAGTCAACTTCGACATTTCAGTCGGACTAGTCTTATTATAACCCCGATAGATACGTTGCCATTCGTCATTGTTACTGGGGAACCTTTCATATTCCACCATATTATACCAGCGTTTAATCATCTAAAAACACGATTCTTCTGAACCCACCTCGGATTGATAACCAGTGATTCAGATATTATAGCATTAAATGCAGAGGAAACATAAATATGGTAGATGGTCTAAACGGACAAAAGTTTGATGACAAAAGATAGTGAGTTGGTAAAGCTCAGAAAAAGAAAGGAGTTGGTACTGAAAAACGAATTGAGCAAAGTATGAAGGAAGCAGTGGACAAATCACAGAAACTAAATCTGCCTTCAAGGGATCCAAATGATTCAGTGCCTGTTGAACTCGTTAGTAAATACGTTACTTCTTATTCTAAATCTTCACAGACAAATATTCTTCACCATCATCTCACCTTAAATATTATAAGATATCTTCATATCTTTCATTATACATATTCTCCATATTTCTGGAGATACTATCACAACGATTCTTATCTGAGATCATTTATCTCTCCGTAATATCTGCAACATAAAAGGAACTGTGTTAGTTTCAAAATTCTAAAAAAAAAAAAAAAAAAAAAAAATTCAAATATGAATGTTTTGAAGTAGTGTTGGGAACTGATGCATGGGTTAGTATAATATAATGACACTTGATCAACGTCATTATATTACAGTAATTCATGCTGAGTTTCTAATGGACGTGATGATTCACAAAACATACCGTCATCATGTGTCATTTACACGACTCTTACATTCTACCTAATCTCTAAATATATCAAGAAAATATTTCTTGATGATTCGGTCTTTTCCAGAGTATTCTGGTAATTTGGAAAAATCAAAATCGTACTCTTTCAAATTCATTCTTAGAACATTAACAATGTTCATTCTGAAATCTATACATGCGAATTCCGGACCATTACAAGAGCTATTTAATCGCAAGAAGAAGAAACGAAAGGACAAAGCTCCGAAACAGAAATTGGGGTATAAACCGCAGCAAATAGAAGGGAACATTAACTATGGATGACAATGATTATAGAAGACAGAAACAAGGACATCGAAGTATAAGGGAAGATATAAAACCCAACAACCACCCATAAATTATAAACCGTATATGTCAATGCATATAGCAACGTAAAGACACGGGAGAACTAAAAACACTATAAACCCTAGGGTATAGTAAAAGTAAATAGATTCTTCCGGTGGCAGATTAAAAAGAAGGATGACAGATATGAAAGTCAAGAGGATATCAAGGATCAAGATGGGATGGAGCATATTAACGAATACTTTAAAGTATGAATTGAGGAAGAAAGAATAGAAGGTGTGAGTTGTAAGGAAAGGGAGAGAGTGGATTTATAGGAAAATATTCGACAGAGCAATCGAAGCAAATTATCGTGCTTAGCCAAAGAAGATCTGAATCTCCTTAATTACCGAAGAATTAAATCTTATTATGAAGATTTCTTCTAAATTCCTTAAATTCCGAAAATCAATCTTGACTACGTTACCGGTTAAGTCAAACCTGCATTTATTCATTTTCACTCTTAAGCAATAACTACATTCGTGCTCTTCACAAAAATGAATTGTTTCATCTATATTACTCAATGTTGATAAAACCCCATTTACCAACTCATATTCGTCATAATAACGTTCTTACTGTTAGCCATGACGACCTCTACCAAATTTCGGGACGAAATTTCTTTTAACGGGTAGGTAATGTGATGACCCGGAAATTTCCGATCAAATTTAAACTTTAATCTTTATATATATCCGACACGATAAGCAAAAATCTGTAATGTTGAGTCTCGAAAGTTTTGAAACTATATTCATGTAATCAAATACCCTTTGACCATGCTTGACGATTCACGAACAATTATGTGTAAATAAATATATATACATATACATATATGTGATTTTAAATTAAGAAATATTAATTGAACGGATTAGTTGATATGAAAATAAGTTATGAGATCTATTTAGTGAACTTGAAAATACTATCAAGGTATTGAATAGATAATACTTTAGATGAACGTATTTGTTCGATGTAAGTTTATCGACGAGATTAAAAGATAATATCAAATGATTGAATTATCAGATACATTGAATTATGATCACGAGTCTCCATCGTAAGGTTCACTATGATTTAAGAGACTATTACATTTTTAACGGTATTCGGAAATTTAGTGAAATGATACGCATGCAAGAACGACAGTATTCTTATCGAGCATTAGTCAAAGGTTGGTGGAGGGTTGAATTTCATAACACTTGGTTGACAACTTGCGCCGTATATAGAACGTGATTATGTATATTAGATATATTAGTTAGGTAAAAGATAGTAACCCTTGTTCATTGATTCGATTTATAATTAGATATTTTAACTAGAGCCTTTGAGAAATTAAAGTAAAGGTTGGCGCATAAATAAGTTATATCAGATTAAGTTTTCGAGCATAACTGTTAGGTGATATAACAATATCTTGTATTCACACGATTTTAATGTTATATATATATTGGTCTTTGAAATATAATTAATTTTGAAAAGTGAAATATTATATTATTAGATAAATATTTCAAACATATGTATTATGTATAAGTTTATAAATTTTAAATGTACATATATTTTATTTTAGTCATAAAACGTTTTGATTCAAACTAATAAGATTAAATATATATTTTGTTATATAACGAGACGTCGATTTATAAAAGGAAATGACCAAAACACTCAAAAGATTAAGTTACACTTTGAGTGGGTTAGTTTTTAATTAATTTAAGTCTAGTTAATAATAAAGGTACATGTCACAAAACGTTTAATTTAAAATAAAATATTTTGATAAACATCGAGTCACTGATTTATAAAAGTAAATGACCACAATGCTCAATTTTATAAGTTACATTTTTTTGTAAGGTAATTTATTGTTAAATAAGTCTAATTTTTGTAAAAGGTACACGTCACGTAACGTAAAAGGCTAGTTTTCTAAACGTACGAAAGTGCGCCCGAAAAACCGAAAGTGGTGCATGAGTCGTGAGACCACGACCGTGTCGTTTTTGTAAAAATTATATTTTTACCATGAGCGTAAATATAATATAATATATAATTAATTGTATAGAATAAATAATAATTTATAATTAATAAATTAAATAAATATGATGTCTAAATGATATATGAAAGGTACGTTGGTAGGAATTCCTATTTCTACACGTTTTTTTGTTTTATTATATTAATATATTATATTATTATTATATTATTTAAAAAAAAAAAAAAAGAAAAGTCCATACGTGTGAATGGACATACAATTCCTAATTCATGTGATCATACAGATGGGTAGGTAGGCTGAGGTGCATATAACGCGAATTCGTTTCTACAAACTGATTCATTTTTCTATCTTTCTCCAATTTATGCTCCATATGTTATTTATTTATTATTAATATTATTATTATTAATCTTATTATTATTAGTAGTATTAGTATTATTATTACTTATACATAAAATACTACGACGAGGTCATGAATGAGCGAGTTCAGAATATGCTCTTCGAGTAGGATAGGGCTAAGGAAATTATGGGTTGTAGCTATGGAGGTGATGGGTATGGTTCATGGGTATGCTCGTGAGGTCAAATTTAGTGGTTGTCATCTCCGTGGTGTCTACGTACCTTTCCTGCAATATTGAATCTGGATATTGATACGTGAGTACTCGTAAATTAATTTTTACATACTAAAAGGGTATCCCTGACTAGTGCTCGAGAAAATAGGATTATGCATGCTTGTACTTTTGATATTGCCCTTAGATAGGTTATGATGAATCTTAAAGGTTGTTATACTAGGGATGAGATAAGGTATAAGATATGCATGTCTTTGGAAAGCTAGCGAAAAATTAAAAACTTTTCATTTAGATATCGAATGGATTCGATGAACGGTTAGAAAGTTATGAATTAAACAATTAATTTCGTAATTAAAAATGCTGTTAATAATTAGTGAACTAATTTTCTGGGTAATAAAAAGTGGTTATTTGGATTCTACTCGTCGAGTAGATGAATTTTCATATAAAGCACGTCTCGTTTCGTTGAACGGTTGTCAAGTTATGGATAAAAGAAGTTTTGTAAATTTTGATGAAACGTCGATACGGAAACTGAAATTCTCGATGATCTGCGTTGTTTCAGATTAAAACAAAAATACCACTGAATTCTTTGCTGTAAGGTCTAACAAACGACTCTGGCCGTTTGTCAATTTGAGTCTCGACGATTTTTCTAAAAATCGTCAATGTTGACTGTTTGATCACATTTTAAAATTCTAAAAAGAGCTGAAACTTTTTATTAAAAATGTCAGTTTTGTATCAGTTGTCATGGTCGGCCTGATGTATGTTTACTTTTACCAAAAATCATGTTATATCTTTGTGGTAACGAGAATTTGAAGGCTTTGACCGTTTGTCAATCCGAGTTTCGAGGAATTTTCTAAAAATCTCCAAAGTAGGCTACTCGGTCACTTTTGTAAATTTTATTAAAGCTGAAAAATTAACTTTGAAACGCCGAAACCGCGTTGGCAACTACGAGTTGTCTAGTTTTAGTTTACTTCTGTAAAATTTATGCTTAATCTTTTTGGTAATGTGTAACTTTTATCCTTGGACCGTTTATCAATCGGAGTTCCGATAATTTTTCTAAAAATTGCTGAAGTGGTCGTTTAGTCATGTTTGACCGAAAAATCTTTTTTTTGTATAAGTTATTGTATTTTTGCATGCGACCTCGTTTTTACTTTAACCTTTGACTTTTGACCTAACTGAGCATGGGTAATATAACATGTTACTATACTGTTGAGTCAGACTCGAGCATTAGGATTGTGGTACACTATGACTTGGCCTAAATTGTTAGACAAATATTGACCGTCATATAAATATATATAATTAATATAGGTTCGTGAATCCGAGGCCAACCCTACACTTGTTCAATGATGTTATATGTATTTTTACTACAAAATACAGTATGGTGAGTTTCATTTGCCTTTTTACCCTTTATATTTTTGGGCTGAGAATACATGCGCAATTTTTATAAATGATTTACAAAATAGACACAAGTACGTGAAACTACATTCTATGGTTGAATTATCGAAATCGAATATGCCCCTTTTTATTTAGTCTGGTAATCTAAGAATTAGGGAACAGACACCCTAATTGACGCGAATCCTAAAGATAGATCTATCGGGCCCAACAAGCCCCATCCAAAGTACCGGATGATTTAGTACTTCGAAATTTATATCATGTCCGAAGGAGGATCCCGGAATGATGGGGATATTCTATATGCATATTGTTAATGTCGGTTACCAGGTGTTCAATCCATATGAATGATATTTTTGTCTCTATGCATGGGACGTTTATTTATGAGAATTGGAAATATGAAATCTTGTGGTCTATTAAAATGATGAAAATGAAATGATTACTATAAACTGATGAACTCACCAACCTTTTGGTTGACACTTGAAAGCATGTTTATTCTCAGGTTTGAAAGAGATCTTCCGCTGTGCATTAGCTCATTTTAAAGATATTACTTGGAGTCATTCATGACATATTTCAAAAGACGTTGCATTCGAGTCGTTGAAGTTCATTAAAGATTATTATTAAGTAAATGACAAATTAGGTCATTTATAGTTTGGATATTATGAAATGGTATGCATACATGTCAACTTTCGATGCAATGAAAGATTGTCTTTTAAAAATGAATGCAATGTTTGTAAAATGTATCATTTAGAGGTCAAGTACCTCGCGATGTAATCATATGTTATTGTATTCGTCCCTATGGATTGGGTCGGGTCGTCTCATGTGGTATCAGAGCGGTGGTCTTAGCGAACCAGGTCTTGCATTAGTGTGTCTTACTGTTAGTTGTTAAGATGCATTAGTGAGTCTGGACTTCGACCGTGTCTGCATGTCAAAAGTTTTGCTTATCATTTTGTGTCGGAAATCATCTACTTATCATCCTTAGGAAATTATCTGCTTATCATCTTAAGTCTAGACTCGTTTTCCTGCATTTATTGCATAACAGCGTATAGACGAAATTCACATCTTAGCATATCTGCTAATTAATATCTTAGCGTATTTATTACTGTGAACTTTGACTAACATCTTTCAAAGATTCTCCGAAATCTATGGGATTTTGGTATTATATATACATATGTAAATTATGTATTGAGGAATACCAAATCTAAATTCTAAAATCTATTTTATACCAAAATTCTTTCTCTGATCATACGAGATGGATTCTGCATCTAGTTCGAACTCCTCAGATTTCGACAGCTATGTCGATATGGATTTCCATTCGAGCTCCGAAATTAGTGTGACCGGAATGGATCAACCAATCAGTCATCATCTATTCTGGATGAAATGGGGATGGGTTCGTAGCCTTCTCAATTATTGGATACAAGAAGAAGGTAATCCTTTCCATCCACCAAATTGCCCTATTGACGATGAATCTGAAGCACTTACCGGCAAACCTGTTCGTGAAACCATTTTCTCTCTCATTTCCAGAGTATCTCGTCACGATTATATCCTACATCAAATTCCAGATTTTATTTATCCGCTTGTCCCAACCGACAATCATCCCGGTATACTAGCAGAAGTTAACGAACTTCGTGCTCGCATGACAGCTTTAGAGCTTATGGTGCAAGGATTACAAACACCATCAGCAGCACCAGCAGCATAATCAGTACCACCAGTAGCATCAACATCGTAAACCTCGATACCCTAAACATCAGCAGCATCACACGCCTCAACATCATAATCTGTATCTCGGATATCAACATCACACGCACCATAGATACCAAGGAGTACTAACAACAACAAACGATGAAGTATTGATTCATAACTTCATCGGAAGAACATTCTACGGCGATTATGTAATCTCTAAAGTCTTAGAGATTATCTATTTCCACCCTAACCCTAAATCAGATGAGTGAACCAAAATGATTCAAGGAAGAATCAAAACCCTAATAAGAATGGTGCGCGATTTACAAACTAGACTTGTTATACAAGCATCACTAGCAGTTACCGGAAGTATCATCAGCAGCAACAGTACCGTTAGCATCACCAGTATAGTCAGTAACATCAGCATCGTCAGAATCAACAACACTTATGACATCACATATTCCGTCAGTTCAAGAATCACTGTGGAAACCATTACGAATTAATAACGAGGATATTGTATCAACGAGTCATGAAGTATTACCTCAGTTCCTCCGAAGAATTTATATGTAGATCCTATATATACATATATAAAAATTTTTAACCATAAGAAATCTTTTCGTACTAAGCTATTATGTATGGAACTTAACTATCCGGTTAATTCATATTACTAATATGCTATGATGTACATTCTTCGTTAACAATTTAATCATTGTTAACCACAATCTGTGTTTCAACTCAATGAATTTTATTTCATAATAAATCAAGTGTATTATTCAATAACATGTTTGATTTTACACTTTAATCTTTGATGCGCTGAAAACTTTATATATCACATCAATCGTACCTTGCGAAGTTCGCAAGAATTCCACAAGCATCAACATTCTTCACTAAGGAAATATCAATAAGAATAAATATTGAAGTATTGATTACATTAGTGAGATACTCCGCGAAATTTTGTAATTCCTAATGTTTTAGAGATTACTCATTTCTAATTCAAGCCGAAAATCAAATGAATTTGATGTGATTTTAAACTCATTAAATCTGTATTACATCTGAAGAAAATATACTCACATATATTTTCATAAAGACTGAAATGAAAATTCTTGTTCAAAATATTAATTGTGAATTTTTTTTAACGGGTAGGTAATACCCGAGAAATATATTAAATTACAATTAATATGTTACGTTCTTCAATTCGGATCCAACAATCATCAACTATACCAATAGGCATTCTTCTATAGAAATCAAAACAACCATACTCATTCGAATCTAATTACATGCTCTGATTTTGAGAATTTCAGAATTTAATTCGAAATACAACCGAAATCATTATTCTTAGATCCTTACCTTTTTTCAAAGCTATACTTTGAATTCAAAACTGTGATAGAACATCACTTTTAATCGTAACACTCAGATGAATATGAAAATCATTCGGGAGTCAGGACAATTCCATCATTTGGATATTGACTATGACAATCTGCATTTAAAACCCTTCGAAATTCCGAAAGACACTTCAAACATTGAACAATCGAGATGATGATCCAACCACACATTACCTGAAGTCTTGTACCTGAAAAGCTCTCGAAATCAAGGTCGTAGTTTGACACGTACCCGCATCCAATTCTTTATCATTTATTAGCAAAAACAACATTTCGATTCCTTTTCAAAGTAGCCAATTTTGTCACAGCTCCAGCAAGTCAACTTCGACATTTCAGTCGGACTAGTCTTATTATAACCCCGATAGATACGTTGCCATTCGTCATTGTTACTGGGGAACCTTTCATATTCCACCATATTATACCAGCGTTTAATCATCTAAAAACACGATTCTTCTGAACCCACCTCGGATTGATAACCAGTGATTCAGATATTATAGCATTAAATGCAGAGGAAACATAAATATGGTAGATGGTCTAAACGGACAAAAGTTTGATGACAAAAGATAGTGAGTTGGTAAAGCTCAGAAAAAGAAAGGAGTTGGTACTGAAAAACGAATTGAGCAAAGTATGAAGGAAGCAGTGGACAAATCACAGAAACTAAATCTGCCTTCAAGGGATCCAAATGATTCAGTGCCTGTTGAACTCGTTAGTAAATACGTTACTTCTTATTCTAAATCTTCACAGACAAATATTCTTCACCATCATCTCACCTTAAATATTATAAGATATCTTCATATCTTTCATTATACATATTCTCCATATTTCTGGAGATACTATCACAACGATTCTTATCTGAGATCATTTATCTCTCCGTAATATCTGCAACATAAAAGGAACTGTGTTAGTTTCAAAATTCTAAAAAAAAAAAAAAAAAAAAAAAATTCAAATATGAATGTTTTGAAGTAGTGTTGGGAACTGATGCATGGGTTAGTATAATATAATGACACTTGATCAACGTCATTATATTACAGTAATTCATGCTGAGTTTCTAATGGACGTGATGATTCACAAAACATACCGTCATCATGTGTCATTTACACGACTCTTACATTCTACCTAATCTCTAAATATATCAAGAAAATATTTCTTGATGATTCGGTCTTTTCCAGAGTATTCTGGTAATTTGGAAAAATCAAAATCGTACTCTTTCAAATTCATTCTTAGAACATTAACAATGTTCATTCTGAAATCTATACATGCGAATTCCGGACCATTACAAGAGCTATTTAATCGCAAGAAGAAGAAACGAAAGGACAAAGCTCCGAAACAGAAATTGGGGTATAAACCGCAGCAAATAGAAGGGAACATTAACTATGGATGACAATGATTATAGAAGACAGAAACAAGGACATCGAAGTATAAGGGAAGATATAAAACCCAACAACCACCCATAAATTATAAACCGTATATGTCAATGCATATAGCAACGTAAAGACACGGGAGAACTAAAAACACTATAAACCCTAGGGTATAGTAAAAGTAAATAGATTCTTCCGGTGGCAGATTAAAAAGAAGGATGACAGATATGAAAGTCAAGAGGATATCAAGGATCAAGATGGGATGGAGCATATTAACGAATACTTTAAAGTATGAATTGAGGAAGAAAGAATAGAAGGTGTGAGTTGTAAGGAAAGGGAGAGAGTGGATTTATAGGAAAATATTCGACAGAGCAATCGAAGCAAATTATCGTGCTTAGCCAAAGAAGATCTGAATCTCCTTAATTACCGAAGAATTAAATCTTATTATGAAGATTTCTTCTAAATTCCTTAAATTCCGAAAATCAATCTTGACTACGTTACCGGTTAAGTCAAACCTGCATTTATTCATTTTCACTCTTAAGCAATAACTACATTCGTGCTCTTCACAAAAATGAATTGTTTCATCTATATTACTCAATGTTGATAAAACCCCATTTACCAACTCATATTCGTCATAATAACGTTCTTACTGTTAGCCATGACGACCTCTACCAAATTTCGGGACGAAATTTCTTTTAACGGGTAGGTAATGTGATGACCCGGAAATTTCCGATCAAATTTAAACTTTAATCTTTATATATATCCGACACGATAAGCAAAAATCTGTAATGTTGAGTCTCGAAAGTTTTGAAACTATATTCATGTAATCAAATACCCTTTGACCATGCTTGACGATTCACGAACAATTATGTGTAAATAAATATATATACATATACATATATGTGATTTTAAATTAAGAAATATTAATTGAACGGATTAGTTGATATGAAAATAAGTTATGAGATCTATTTAGTGAACTTGAAAATACTATCAAGGTATTGAATAGATAATACTTTAGATGAACGTATTTGTTCGATGTAAGTTTATCGACGAGATTAAAAGATAATATCAAATGATTGAATTATCAGATACATTGAATTATGATCACGAGTCTCCATCGTAAGGTTCACTATGATTTAAGAGACTATTACATTTTTAACGGTATTCGGAAATTTAGTGAAATGATACGCATGCAAGAACGACAGTATTCTTATCGAGCATTAGTCAAAGGTTGGTGGAGGGTTGAATTTCATAACACTTGGTTGACAACTTGCGCCGTATATAGAACGTGATTATGTATATTAGATATATTAGTTAGGTAAAAGATAGTAACCCTTGTTCATTGATTCGATTTATAATTAGATATTTTAACTAGAGCCTTTGAGAAATTAAAGTAAAGGTTGGCGCATAAATAAGTTATATCAGATTAAGTTTTCGAGCATAACTGTTAGGTGATATAACAATATCTTGTATTCACACGATTTTAATGTTATATATATATTGGTCTTTGAAATATAATTAATTTTGAAAAGTGAAATATTATATTATTAGATAAATATTTCAAACATATGTATTATGTATAAGTTTATAAATTTTAAATGTACATATATTTTATTTTAGTCATAAAACGTTTTGATTCAAACTAATAAGATTAAATATATATTTTGTTATATAACGAGACGTCGATTTATAAAAGGAAATGACCAAAACACTCAAAAGATTAAGTTACACTTTGAGTGGGTTAGTTTTTAATTAATTTAAGTCTAGTTAATAATAAAGGT
The DNA here is from genome assembly GCF_046630445.1 of Rutidosis leptorrhynchoides. Taxonomy (NCBI): domain Eukaryota; kingdom Viridiplantae; phylum Streptophyta; class Magnoliopsida; order Asterales; family Asteraceae; genus Rutidosis; species Rutidosis leptorrhynchoides. The sequence continues at coordinate 212,644,236 of NC_092340.1, forward strand.
ACATGTCACAAAACGTTTAATTTAAAATAAAATATTTTGATAAACATCGAGTCACTGATTTATAAAAGTAAATGACCACAATGCTCAATTTTATAAGTTACATTTTTTTGTAAGGTAATTTATTGTTAAATAAGTCTAATTTTTGTAAAAGGTACACGTCACGTAACGTAAAAGGCTAGTTTTCTAAACGTACGAAAGTGCGCCCGAAAAACCGAAAGTGGTGCATGAGTCGTGAGACCACGACCGTGTCGTTTTTGTAAAAATTATATTTTTACCATGAGCGTAAATATAATATAATATATAATTAATTGTATAGAATAAATAATAATTTATAATTAATAAATTAAATAAATATGATGTCTAAATGATATATGAAAGGTACGTTGGTAGGAATTCCTATTTCTACACGTTTTTTTGTTTTATTATATTAATATATTATATTATTATTATATTATTTAAAAAAAAAAAAAAAAGAAAAGTCCATACGTGTGAATGGACATACAATTCCTAATTCATGTGATCATACAGATGGGTAGGTAGGCTGAGGTGCATATAACGCGAATTCGTTTCTACAAACTGATTCATTTTTCTATCTTTCTCCAATTTATGCTCCATATGTTATTTATTTATTATTAATATTATTATTATTAATCTTATTATTATTAGTAGTATTAGTATTATTATTACTTATACATAAAATACTACGACGAGGTCATGAATGAGCGAGTTCAGAATATGCTCTTCGAGTAGGATAGGGCTAAGGAAATTATGGGTTGTAGCTATGGAGGTGATGGGTATGGTTCATGGGTATGCTCGTGAGGTCAAATTTAGTGGTTGTCATCTCCGTGGTGTCTACGTACCTTTCCTGCAATATTGAATCTGGATATTGATACGTGAGTACTCGTAAATTAATTTTTACATACTAAAAGTGTATCCCTGACTAGTGCTCGAGAAAATAGGATTATGCATGCTTGTACTTTTGATATTGCCCTTAGATAGGTTATGATGAATCTTAAAGGTTGTTATACTAGGGATGAGATAAGGTATAAGATATGCATGTCTTTGGAAAGCTAGCGAAAAATTAAAAACTTTTCATTTAGATATCGAATGGATTCGATGAACGGTTAGAAAGTTATGAATTAAACAATTAATTTCGTAATTAAAAATGCTGTTAATAATTAGTGAACTAATTTTCTGGGTAATAAAAAGTGGTTATTTGGATTCTACTCGTCGAGTAGATGAATTTTCATATAAAGCACGTCTCGTTTCGTTGAACGGTTGTCAAGTTATGGATAAAAGAAGTTTTGTAAATTTTGATGAAACGTCGATACGGAAACTGAAATTCTCGATGATCTGCGTTGTTTCAGATTAAAACAAAAATACCACTGAATTCTTTGCTGTAAGGTCTAACAAACGACTCTGGCCGTTTGTCAATTTGAGTCTCGACGATTTTTCTAAAAATCGTCAATGTTGACTGTTTGATCACATTTTAAAATTCTAAAAAGAGCTGAAACTTTTTATTAAAAATGTCAGTTTTGTATCAGTTGTCATGGTCGGCCTGATGTATGTTTACTTTTACCAAAAATCATGTTATATCTTTGTGGTAACGAGAATTTGAAGGCTTTGACCGTTTGTCAATCCGAGTTTCGAGGAATTTTCTAAAAATCTCCAAAGTAGGCTACTCGGTCACTTTTGTAAATTTTATTAAAGCTGAAAAATTAACTTTGAAACGCCGAAACCGCGTTGGCAACTACGAGTTGTCTAGTTTTAGTTTACTTCTGTAAAATTTATGCTTAATCTTTTTGGTAATGTGTAACTTTTATCCTTGGACCGTTTATCAATCGGAGTTCCGATAATTTTTCTAAAAATTGCTGAAGTGGTCGTTTAGTCATGTTTGACCGAAAAATCTTTTTTTTGTATAAGTTATTGTATTTTTGCATGCGACCTCGTTTTTACTTTAACCTTTGACTTTTGACCTAACTGAGCATGGGTAATATAACATGTTACTATACTGTTGAGTCAGACTCGAGCATTAGGATTGTGGTACACTATGACTTGGCCTAAATTGTTAGACAAATATTGACCGTCATATAAATATATATAATTAATATAGGTTCGTGAATCCGAGGCCAACCCTACACTTGTTCAATGATGTTATATGTATTTTTACTACAAAATACAGTATGGTGAGTTTCATTTGCCTTTTTACCCTTTATATTTTTGGGCTGAGAATACATGCGCAATTTTTATAAATGATTTACAAAATAGACACAAGTACGTGAAACTACATTCTATGGTTGAATTATCGAAATCGAATATGCCCCTTTTTATTTAGTCTGGTAATCTAAGAATTAGGGAACAGACACCCTAATTGACGCGAATCCTAAAGATAGATCTATCGGGCCCAACAAGCCCCATCCAAAGTACCGGATGATTTAGTACTTCGAAATTTATATCATGTCCGAAGGAGGATCCCGGAATGATGGGGATATTCTATATGCATATTGTTAATGTCGGTTACCAGGTGTTCAATCCATATGAATGATATTTTTGTCTCTATGCATGGGACGTTTATTTATGAGAATTGGAAATATGAAATCTTGTGGTCTATTAAAATGATGAAAATGAAATGATTACTATAAACTGATGAACTCACCAACCTTTTGGTTGACACTTGAAAGCATGTTTATTCTCAGGTTTGAAAGAGATCTTCCGCTGTGCATTAGCTCATTTTAAAGATATTACTTGGAGTCATTCATGACATATTTCAAAAGACGTTGCATTCGAGTCGTTGAAGTTCATTAAAGATTATTATTAAGTAAATGACAAATTAGGTCATTTATAGTTTGGATATTATGAAATGGTATGCATACATGTCAACTTTCGATGCAATGAAAGATTGTCTTTTAAAAATGAATGCAATGTTTGTAAAATGTATCATTTAGAGGTCAAGTACCTCGCGATGTAATCATATGTTATTGTATTCGTCCCTATGGATTGGGTCGGGTCGTCTCAGAATGGGCCTTTGAGCTGCAGTAAGTTGTACAGCCACAACAACAACCCAAAACAGCAGCTTTAGCTGCTGTTATCTTCTATTTCTTACATCCGTCTCTTTTTCCATTATAACGATAATAAAGATGATGGACGAGTTAAGATGACGTTTAGAGTGATCATGATGTTGATCAGGCTGCAGCTCGTAGTTTTTTTCTATTGAAACCTGCAACAGCGAAGGTTAGTGTCGGTAGTGGCGATGATTGATTAACTGGTACAACGATGATGATGATAGGGAGGATGATGCATAATGATGTACATGATGATATTAGTTGACAATTATGATGATGGGTTGTGTAATGAAAAGATGATTTCGAATTATGATGATGATAATTGATGAACATATGATGATGTGGCGATGGTGATATATTAGATGATAATAATAGATTAGTCGATGATGCTCTAGATGTTGAAGATGATGGTATGTGATACAAAAAATCACGAGTAAACAAGTGATGATTATGATTAGGGTTAGTGTTATAATTATTGGGAGTATTTTTTTTTTTTTTTGTAATCGACTGATTTGATTAAGAAGAAAAGGTAACAGGAGACTTCGATTATAAGGATTAGGGTAGTAATTAAATCAGAAAAGCAGAAATAGCAGAATGGTTTGGAGTGTTGTTGGGGTAACGAATGGTCTGGAGTTTGAATCCTTGTTGCTGCGTTTATTTTTTTTCTTTTTCAAATAATCAGACGGGCTAAGTCTTGGGCCATGAATATGTGGTTGGGTTTGGAAACTGAGGTGAGCTGATGTATATTGCGGCCCAATATCAACTAATAGGTATAGGTTACATAAATAAATCGGGGCAATTAAGTTAGAGAAAAATGGTAAGGATCGTTTGCTAAAGGCGTGTTAGTGGGTTAGCGGGAGATCGCGGGTTTGAGCCCGGGCTGGGGCATTATTTTAAGCCTTTTTCGTTTTGAGGTTCGTGAATCCAAGGCCAACCCTGCATTGTTCAATGTCGTCATATGTATTTTTACTACAAAAATACAGTACTGTGAGTTTCATTTACCTTTTTACCCTTTATATTTTTGAGCTGAGAATACATGCGCAATTTTTATAAATGTTTTACGAAATAGACACAAGTAATCGAAACTACATTATATGGTTGAATGATCGAAATCGAATATGCCCCTTTTTATTAAGTCTGGTAATCTAAGAATTAGGGAACAGACACCCTAATTGACGCGAACTCTAAAGATAGATCTATCGGGCCCAACAAGCCCCATCCACAGTACCGGATGCTTTAGTACTTCGAAATTTATATCATGTCCGAAGGAGGATCCCGGAATGATGGGGATATTCTTATATGCATATTGTGAATGTCGGTTACCAGGTGTTCAATCCATATGAATGATATTTTTGTCTCTATTCATGGGACGTATGTTTATGAGAAATGGAAATATGAAATCTTGTGGTCTATTAAAATTATGAAATGATTATTTATGTTAAACTAATGAACTCACCAACCTTGGTTGACACTTGAAAGCATGTTTATTCTCAGGTATGAAAGAAGTCTTCCGCTGTACAATTGCTCATTTAAAAGATATTACTTGGAGTCATTCATGACATATTTCAAAAGGCGCTGCATTCGAGTCGTCGAGTTCATCAAGATTATTATTTAGTCAATTATAGTTGAATATATTATGAAATGATTTGCATGTCATCAATTTTCGATATAAAGCAAGTTTGTCTTTTAAAAACGAATGCAATGTTTGTAAAATGTATCATATAGAGGTCAAGTACCTCACGATGTAACCAACTATTGTGAATCATTTGTAATCGATATGGACTTTGTCCGGATGGATTAGGACGGGTCCTTTCAGTTGGTATCAGAGCGGTGGTCTTAGCGAACTAGGTCTGCATTAGTGTGTCTAACTGATAAGTCGTTAGGATGCATTAGTGAGTCTGGACTTCGACCGTGTCTGCATGTCAAAAGTTTTGCTTATCATTTAGTGTCGAAATTACCTACTTATCATCCTTAGGAAATTACCTGCTTATCATTCCTAGTCTAGACACATCTGTAACGACCCGCACTTTTTCGATCGTTCTATACTTATAAGATTAATATTTACATAAATTAAACCTTACCAACATGATAAGCAATCCAAATTGTCGAGATTTATATTTCCGAAAAGAGTTTACACAACGTTTGACCGTCTAGTTTGACCGATGATATCACGAACTATATAACATATGATAATTATACGTTTGTGTATATATATGTATATATACATATTTAACATGATCTAAGAATGTTTTAATATCTCATTTTGTATTAATAACAATAAGTTATAAGTATATTTTAAAACTACTAACTTAAGTTTTCAAAACGATAACTATACGTAATGTTTTTTGACGTAAATACTTATAACCTATATTACTTATACATGCATCGTATAGATATGTATTTTATCACTTTTAAAGGGCTTACATACATAAAACAATATAAGTATATTTACAAAAGATAGCTATATTTGAATCCTCGTTCCGTTTCCTCAAAGATTTCTATACGTATACCTAGAGTATATGTACCCATATCATACGCAGCTTCTAGATGTATTTACTATTGGTATATACCAATAAAAATCTTCTCCTTAGCAGCCTTAAATGATTAAGAAACATGTGGAACCAACCATTTGTCAAGTAGCATGAATTATTTAGCAAGAAAACAAAGTTAGGTATCTTTTTTTTTCCTTTATAACCTAAAAACGTTTTTATGCATGCACACCATTTCTTCACCCCATTTTCTCATACTTACACTTCCATTTCTCTCTCAAAATACTCTTAACTTCATACTTGATCATCTCCAAGCATTTTCCCCATCATTTAGCTTCAAAAACCTTACTTAATCACCATAAGAAAACCATACAAAAACACTTCAAGAAATCCTTCCAAGAACACAAACTTACTTCCAATCTTTCATCCAATTCCATCACCCTTTTGGTTCTAGGTTCTTACTTCTCTTTTACAGCAACCTTGTCCAAGGAACTTGAGGTAGTAACTATGTTCATAACCTTATTCGATTCATATATATATAGCTATCTTATTTTGTGGTATAAAATTTTAACAACAAGAACATAGTTTGAATGTTGTCAAACTTGTTTGCAAACTAAATAGATCCTTCTAACTTAACTTTTAAAATACTCCAATACCTGTAATATAACTTAAATATATGCTAATTTAACAAGGTATAACTTGGTTTTTCAAAGATTATCTTAAAAACTATTTTTACGACGTCGGAGTGCCACCGGGGGCTGTTTTGGGTTGGATAATTAAAAACCATCTTAAACTTTGAATTAGAGGTTTATTTTCTGGAAAAATGATTTTTACTATGAATATGATAACACATAAAAATTTCATGATTTAACTCAAAGTATAAGTATTTTTAGAAAAATAATCATTTAAGGTTGTTTACATGATGGAAAATGATTAACTTCATAAGTTTCACTAAAGTTTCACCTATGCCGTGTGATTTTGAATACAAACCAAGGTATTTTCAGTTCATAGTCTTAAAGAGGAACTCGATCCAAGGAGATGGCAAGTTGAATCAACGAAAACGGATTTGTAACGAAGAAACTATGACCGAAACAAAATTGGTTATCCAAGACTTGTTTAACTTCGGGATTAATTGGGAAAAATTAAATAAAATCACATCTTTCTAAGATAACATGATATTTTATATATATGTACTTATAATTCAATTTTATATGGTTCAGGATCACCCGTAAACAATACGAGAAGATTAATCATAAGATCCCATGTTTGTACGCAACACGTCATTTGACAACACCGGTACTTTATGTACGCAACACGTCATTTGACAACACCGGTACCGTGGGTCAAGATTAATCTCGACCAATACATATACGATGGGGTTTTATTTATTTCGTTGGGGGTTTTATTTATTTCATTGCGGGTATATTAAACATCTACAAATGAACCATTAAAATTGAATTACTAACAACGAAATGCTAACTACGGACTAAGGAATTATTCAAAGTATTAAAAGTATAACAAGTATATATATGAGACGTTTGTTTAAAAAGAAAAGGTATTGATATATTATATATGGATAGGTTCGTGATATCAACCGGAAGACCAAGTCAAAAATATATATATCTTCAAGACGAACGTGAGTATATAGTCCCACTTTTAAACTCTAAATATTTCGGGATGAGAATACATGTATTTTATGTTTTACGATATGGACACAAGTAACTGAAAAATATATTCTACGTTGAGTTGTACCACTGGCATACTTCCCTGTAGCTTGGTAACTGTTATTTACAGCGGTATTGTAAACGCGAATCCTGTCGATAGATCTATCGGGCCTGACAACCCCAACCGGACTGGACGACCAGTATTCAACGGTTGCACAGTACTTCGTTTTGTGACTACACTTGGTACGGTGTAGTAAGATTTCATATTAAAGGGAATATGCGACGTGATTAAATGTTAAGTATGGTTACCAAGTGCTCAACCACTTAGAATATTTTTATTAAACTGTTTATATACGAAATCTTGTGGTCTATATATATATATATTGCTGCCGGCATTAAACCTATATCTCACCAACTTTATGTTGACCTTTTAAAACATGTCTATTCTCAGGTGATTACTAAAGCTTCCGCTGCATTATGTTGAATTTGAGCAGGATCTTGCGTACGCATATTTGTGTCAAAAATAAAACTGCATACCCAAGGATTTGTGTTGTAAAATATGCTCGAAATCGTGTTGTTATCATTATATGTAAAGTTTGTAAGTCGAAGATTATCGCTAAACGATAATCATCTTTTTATTGTCTAAAGCTTGTAACAAAAATAATGGTTATGGTTTGTAATGTATAATATATGCAGTTTCTCTTTTAAAAATGTCGCATATAGAGGTCAATACCTCGCAATGAAATCATACGTTATCTAACACGTTCTTATGGTTAAGGACGGGTTATGACATGTGGTATCAGAGCGGTGGTCTTAGCGAACCAGGTTTGCATTAGTGTGTCTAACCGATAAGTCGTTAGGATACATTAGTAAGTCTGGACTTTGACCGGGTCTGATTTAAAAACCATTGCTTATCATTGTTGGTTAAAATTTATATGTAAATATTATGTAGTACTAATGGGTTAGTTGTTGTATGATAGATGTCGGGCTCAAAACTTGTTATCACATTCAGCGACTCCGAACCAGAATCTTCAGATGGTGTTCCAGTCATTAACCTATCCGATGACGAAAATGATATCTTTGGGGAAGACTCACAAATTTCGGATGAACCAACTATAGAGAACCCGGAAAGTGAACCCGAGGAGGAAAGTGAACCCGAGGGGGAAAGTGAACCCGAGGAGGAAAGTGAACCCGAGGAAGAAATACAGGAAATTACAAAAGACGAGTTCGAACTAGGAAAGAAACGAAAGGCTAATGAATTAGAAAATTCAAATCCTGAGTTTAATAAGGATGATGTGGCACCAACTCCACTAGACACTACCACCCCTATTCCCGCTATTCCTATTCGTTCTATCCCGGCATCCAGTTCTTCAGTCCCACAGCCAAAATATAGGCAGACAGCCAGGATAAGCGTTAAGCGATTCTTTGAACCTAAACGTCCTAGAAAATAGACCAAACGATGCGCTGCCGTATTAAACCATGGGATCATATAATGTTTTGTATAATATTATTAGTGTGGTTTGCTTAATGTTCGATGTAAGATAAGCATATGTAAAATAGTGAAGTGTGAAATGCAATAATTTTCCATGGTTAAGTATTATTTAGATGGTAGTAATTGATTCTGTACTAAGCTATTAAGTATGGACATTAACGGGTAGGTACTACCCTAGATATAATTATAAAATGCTAATAAGAAGAAAAGGCTTTTATAATAATACCTGGTTCATATTATTAATAAGCTATAATGTACTGTAAATATACACTACATCTATAATATTTCATGTGAATAATTATTTTCTTTTCATTCTTATAGAAGAATATGGCGCGATTGAACCGAATGACGGAACAAGAAATCCAGGAACTCATCAATCAACGAGTGAACGACAGAATGTTATGGGTCGAGGCTGCAAGAGGTGCTGCAGTTAACCCAAATCCTCGTGTGGGGTGCACTTACAAAACTTTTCAAGCTTGCAAGCCCTCATCATTCAGTGGAACAGAAGGACCGATCGGTTTAACCCGGTGGATAGAAAAGATGGAGACTGTGTTTAAAATCAGTGGTTGTGTTGAAAAGGACATGACCAAGTATGCATCGTGCACTTTACAAGATAGTGCACTCACGTGGTGGAAAAATTATGTGAAGGCTGTAGGAGGAGATGTAGCTTATGATACTCCATGGGAAGAATTCAAAACAATGTTAATCAACGAATATTATCCAAGGAACGAGGTTAGGAAGTTGGAAGATGAGTTACGAAGTCTGAAGGTTATTGGTACTGAAATCACCAACTACAATCAGCGATTCATGGAATTAGTTTTGCTATGTCCTGAATTGGTTCCAACCGAAGAACGGAAGATTGAAATGTACAAAGATGGTTTTCCCAAAAAGGTCAAGGCAAATGTTACATCATCGAAACCTAAGACAATTCATGAAGCTATAACCATGGCAAACGAGCTAATGGATCAGGTCATCATGGATAAGAAAGTATCCAATACTGATGTGAAGGTATCAGGTAACAAAAGAAAGTGGAATGGAAATTATGATCGAGGTAACCAACAACAATCTTTTAAGAAACAAGAAAACACGCAAGGTGCGGGTAGTGGTTTAAGCTTTGGTTATAAAGGACAAAATCCTTTATGCAACCGATGCCACAAACATCACTCTGGTTACTGTAATGTGGTATGCAACAAATGTAATCGAAAGGGTCATCTTGCTGAAGATTGTAGGGCTCTCGTTACAAATACAAATGGTACCAAGACTCCTGCCACCAATGCAAATAGAACTGCTTTGGCTACCATTACTTGTTTTGGGTGTGGAAAACAAGGTCACTATAAGAGCCAGTGCCCGAATCCAGAGAAGAATATCGGACCTGCACGTGGGAGAGCATTTGTTATTAATGCTAGAGAGGCATGTGAAGACCCGGAGCTTGTTACGGGTACGTTTACCATTAATAACTTATCCGCATCTATTATATTTGATACTGGTGCTGATAGAAGTTACGTGTGTAGAGACTTTCACGCTAAATTGAATTGTTCATCATTACCTCTAGATGCTAAGTACATGATTGAGTTAGCTAATGGTAAACTAATTAAAGCCGATAAAATTTGCCGTGATTGTAAAATAAATTTAGCCGGAGAAACATTTAAGATTGATTTGATACCCGTAGAATTAGGAAGTTTTGATGTAATAATCGGCATGGACTGGATGTCCAAAATAGGAGCTGAAGTTGTGTGCGCCAAGAAGGCAATTCGCATTCCTCGTAAGGATAAAACGCCAGTAATGATTTATGGAGAGAAGGGTAAATCAAAGCTAAAACTCATTAGTTATTTGAAAGCTCAAAAGTGCTTGAAGAAAGGGTGCTATGCTATCTTAGCACATGTTAATAAAGTCGAAAAGAAAGAAAAAGAGAAGTGCATCAATGACGTGCCTGTGGCAAGAGATTTTCCTGAAGTATTTCCGGAAGAGTTGCCGGGATTACCTCCATTTAGATCTGTAGAATTTCAAATAGATCTTATAGCAGGAGCTGCACCGGTTGCCCGTGCTCCATATAGACTTGCACCGTCCGAGTTAAAAGAACTTCAGAGTCAGTTAAAAGAATTACTGGATCGTGGATTCATACGACCAAGTACTTCACCGTGGGGAGCTCCAATTTTATTCATCAAGAAGAAAGACGGATCTTTCCGAATGTGTATAGATTATCGTGAATTAAATAAGTTAACTATCAAGAATCGGTATCCACTACCGAGAATTGACGACTTATTTGATCAACTCCAAGGATCATGTGTGTACTCGAAAATTGACCTAAGATCGGGCTATCATCAATTACGTGTCAAAGAAGAAGATATACCGAAAACTGCTTTTCGGACACGCTACGGTCATTACGAATTTTTGGTTATGCCGTTTGGATTGACGAATGCGCCAGCTGTATTCATGGACCTCATGAATCGAGTTTGTAGTCCATATTTAGATAAGTTTGTTATCGTTTTCATTGATGATATTCTTATCTATTCCAAGAGTGAGCAAGAGCATGAGCAGCATGTAAGGTTGATATTAGAGTTGTTAAGAAAAGAACAGCTATATGCTAAATTTTCTAAATGTGCTTTCTGGTTGAAAGAAGTGCAATTTCTTGGCCACGTTGTTAGTAGCAAAGGAATTCAGGTTGATCCAGCAAAAATTGAAGCCATTGAAAAATGGGAGACTCCTAAGACACCAACGCAGATACGCCAATTTTTGGGTTTAGCCGGTTATTATAGAAGGTTTATTCAAGATTTTTCCCGAATAGCTAAGCCGTTGACAGCATTAACGCAAAAAGGGAAGAAATACGAATGGACCTCAGAGCAGGAGAACGCATTTCAATTACTGAAGAAGAAGTTAACTACGGCGCCTATTTTATCGTTACCTGAAGGGAACGATGATTTTGAAATATATTGTGACGCTTCACGACAAGGTTTTGGTTGCGTTCTTATGCAACGGAAGAGAGTTATTGCATACGCATCCCGACAATTGAAGATTCACGAGCGGAATTATACGACGCATGATCTAGAATTGGGAGCAGTTGTGTTTGCATTGAAGATGTGGAGACACTACTTGTATGGGGTTAAATTCACTGTGTTTACTGATCATAAAAGCCTTCAACATATTTTTGATCAGAAACAATTGAACATGAGGCAACGTAGGTGGGTCGAGTTAATAAACGACTATGATTGTGAAATTCGCTATCATCCCGGGAAAGCGAACGTAGTGGCCGATGCTCTAAGCAGAAAGGAACGAGAACCAATCCGAGTTCGAGCAATGAACATAAAAATTCGCATGAATCTCAACTCACAAATCAAAGAGGTTCAACAAGAAGCACTCAATAAAGAAAACATAAGAAATGAAATAATGAAGAAGTATGAGAAGCAACTCGTTATACGGGAAGACGGAATTCGATATTTTGCAAATCGTATTTGGGTACCGAAGTTGGGTGGATTAAGGAAGTTGATATTGAACGAGGCACATAAGACAAGATACTCGATACATCCTGGAGTTGGAAAGATGTATCAAGATCTTAAGACACGTTATTGGTGGCCTAATTTAAAGACAGACGTAGCAACATATGTTGGGGAGTGTTTAACTTGTTCCAAGGTCAAAGCAGAACACCAGAAGCCGTCAGGGTTACTTCAACAACCAGAAATCCCAGAATGGAAATGGGATGGTATTACCATGGATTTCATCACGAAGTTACCAAAGACTGCCTGGGGTTACGACACCATTTGGGTGATTGTTGATCGTCTCACCAAGTCTGCACATTTCTTGCCTATAAAGGAAACGGATAGAATGGAGAAACTATTACGATTGTATATAAAGGAAGTTGTTTCAAGGCATGGAATACCTATTTCCATTATATCTGATCGTGATAGTAGATTTACCTCAAAGTTCTGGCAATCACTACAGGAGGCACTAGGAACTCGTTTGGATATGAGTACCGCATATCATCCGCAAACCGACGTGCAGAGTGAAAGAACAATTCAGACTCTTGAAGACATGCTCAGGGCATGTGTGATCGATTTTGGAAACGGATGGGATAAATATCTACCGTTAGCAGAATTCTCGTATAATAATAGTTATCATGCGAGCATTGGAGCTGCGCCATTCGAAGCATTGTACGGAAGGAAGTGTAGATCTCCTATCTGTTGGAATGAAGTAGGAGATCGACAATTAACTGGTCCCGAGATCATACATGAAACTACTGAAAAGATAGTACAAATCAAAGAGAGATTGAAAACAGCCCGTAGTCGCCAAAAGAGCTACGCCGATGTCCGAAGGAAACCATTAGAGTTTCAGATCGGTGACATGGTTATGCTAAAGGTGTCACCTTGGAAAGGTGTAATACGTTTCGGTAAAAGAGGTAAACTGAACCCAAGATATGTAGGCCCGTTCAAGATCATCGAACGCATTGGACCGGTAGCTTATCGACTCGAGTTACCGCAACAACTCGCCGGAGTACATAATACCTTTCACGTCTCGAACCTTAAGAAGTGTCTTGCAAAGGAAGATCTCACCATTCCTCTTGAAGAAATCCATGTCGATGAGAAACTACAATTCATCGAAGAACCAATCGAAATCATGGACCGTGAAGTTAAACAGCTCAAGCAGAGCAACATACCGATCGTTAAGGTTCGTTGGAATGCTCGAAGAGGTCCTGAGTTTACTTGGGAACGAGAGGATCAGATGAAACAAAAATATCCACACTTGTTTCTCGATGACGCAAAATAGGTACAATTTTAAAATTTCGGGACGAAATTTATTTAACGGGGAGGTAATGTAACGACCCGCACTTTTTCGATCGTTCTATACTTATAAGATTAATATTTACATAAATTAAACCTTACCAACATGATAAGCAATCCAAATTGTCGAGATTTATATTTTCAAAAAGAGTTTACACAACGTTTGACCGTCTAGTTTGACCGATGATATCACGAACTATATAACATATGATAATTATACGTTTGTGTATATATATGTATATATACATATTTAACATGATCTAAGAATGTTTTAATATCTCATTTTGTATTAATAACAATAAGTTATAAGTATATTTTAAAACTACTAACTTAAATTTTCAAAACGATAACTATACGTAATGTTTTTTGACGTAAATACTTATAACCTATATTACTTATACATGCATCGTATAGATATGTATTTTATCACTTTTAAAGGGCTTACATACATAAAACAATATAAGTATATTTACAAAAGATAGCTATATTTGAATCCTCGTTCCGTTTCCTCAAAGATTTCTATACGTATACCTAGAGTATATGTACCCGTATCATACGCAGCTTCTAGATGTATTTACTATTGGTATATACCAATAAAAATCTTCTCCTTAGCAGCCTTAAATGATTAAGAAACATGTGGAACCAACCATTTGTCAAGTAGCATGAATTATTTAGCAAGAAAACAAAGTTAGGTATCTTTTTTTTTCCTTTATAACCTAAAAACGTTTTTATGCATGCACACCATTTCTTCACCCCATTTTCTCATACTTACACTTCCATTTCTCTCTCAAAATACTCTTAACTTCATACTTGATCATCTCCAAGCATTTTCCCCATCATTTAGCTTCAAAAACCTTACTTAATCACCATAAGAAAACCATACAAAAACACTTCAAGAAATCCTTCCAAGAACACAAACTTACTTCCAATCTTTCATCCAATTCCATCACCCTTTTGGTTCTAGGTTCTTACTTCTCTTTTACAGCAACCTTGTCCAAGGAACTTGAGGTAGTAACTATGTTCATAACCTTATTCGATTCATATATATATAACTATCTTATTTTGTGGTATAAAATTTTAACAACAAGAACATAGTTTGAATGTTGTCAAACTTGTTTGCAAACTAAATAGATCCTTCTAACTTAACTTTTAAAATACTCCAATACCTGTAATATAACTTAAATATATGCTAATTTAACAAGGTATAACTTGGTTTTTCAAAGATTATCTTAAAAACTATTTTTACGACGTCGGAGTGCCACCGGGGGCTGTTTTGGGTTGGATAATTAAAAACCATCTTAAACTTTGAATTGGAGGTTTATTTTCTGGAAAAATGATTTTTACTATGAATATGATAACACATAAAAATTTCATGATTTAACTCAAAGTATAAGTATTTTTAGAAAAATAATCATTTAAGGTTGTTTACATGATGGAAAATGATTAACTTCATAAGTTTCACTAAAGTTTCACCTATGCCGTGTGATTTTGAATACAAACCAAGGTATTTTCAGTTCATAGTCTTAAATAGGAACTCGATCCAAGGAGATGGCAAGTTGAATCAACGAAAACGGATTTGTAACGAAGAAACTATGACCGAAACAAAATTGGTTATCCAAGACTTGTTTAACTTCGGGATTAATTGGGAAAAATTAAATAAAATCACATCTTTCTAAGATAACATGATATTTTATATATATGTACTTATAATTCAATTTTATATGGTTCAGGATCACCCGTAAACAATACGAGAAGATTAATCATAAGATCCCATGTTTGTACGCAACACGTCATTTGACAACACCGGTACTTTATGTACGCAACACGTCATTTGACAACACCGGTACCGTGGGTCAAGATTAATCTCGACCAATACATATACGATGGGGTTTTATTTATTTCATTGCGGGTATATTAAACATCTACAAATGAACCATTAAAATTGAATTACTAACAACGAAATGCTAACTACGGACTAAGGAATTATTCAAAGTATTAAAAGTATAACAAGTATATATATGAGATGTTTGTTTAAAAAGAAAAGGTATTGATATATTATATATGGATAGGTTCGTGATATCAACCGGAAGACCAAGTCAAAAATATATATATCTTCAAGACGAACGTGAGTATATAGTCCCACTTTTAAACTCTAAATATTTCGGGATGAGAATACATGTATTTTATGTTTTACGATATGGACACAAGTAACTGAAAAATATATTCTACGTTGAGTTGTACCACTGGCATACTTCCCTGTAGCTTGGTAACTGTTATTTACAGCGGTATTGTAAACGCGAATCCTGTCGATAGATCTATCGGGCCTGACAACCCCAACCGGACTGGACGACCAGTATTCAACGGTTGCACAGTACTTCGTTTTGTGACTACACTTGGTACGGTGTAGTAAGATTTCATATTAAAGGGAATATGCGACGTGATTAAATGTTAAGTATGGTTACCAAGTGCTCAACCACTTAGAATATTTTTATTAAACTGTTTATATACGAAATCTTGTGGTCTATATATATATATTGCTGCCGGCATTAAACCTATATCTCACCAACTTTATGTTGACCTTTTAAAACATGTCTATTCTCAGGTGATTACTAAAGCTTCCGCTGCATTATGTTGAATTTGAGCAGGATCTTGCGTACGCATATTTGTGTCAAAAATAAAACTGCATACCCAAGGATTTGTGTTGTAAAATATGCTCGAAATCGTGTTGTTATCATTATATGTAAAGTTTGTAAGTCGAAGATTATCGCTAAACGATAATCATCTTTTTATTGTCTAAAGCTTGTAACAAAAATAATGGTTATGGTTTGTAATGTATAATATATGCAGTTTCTCTTTTAAAAATGTCGCATATAGAGGTCAATACCTCGCAATGAAATCATACGTTATCTAACACGTTCTTATGGTTAAGGACGGGTTATGACAACATCTTACTGCATTGATTACATGAATAGTGTATAGACGAAATTCATATCTTAGCGTATCTGTTACTGTAGACCTTGCCTGATATCTCTCGTAAATTTCTCCTTAATTGAAGGGATCCTGGTACTATATATATATATATATATCTATGCAAATTATGCATTGAGAATACATTCCAACTATCAATTGCTGTCACTAAACTCTCATACCAAAAATCTTTCCTGAGATCGCGTAAGATGGCCTCTACGAATCGACCAAGTTCCTCTGACTCCGAAGACAGCGTGACAGGAGCACACCAATCAATCAACTATCGTGATTACTGGAGAAAATGGGGGTGGGTTCGTGACATACTCACCCTATGGAGAAGGGAAGAAGGTACTCCATATCATGAATCGAATCTACCACCTAACCTTGGAGTACTCGACCCGCTCACCGGCGAACCTGTTCGCAACACCGTTTATACCCTTTTTGCAAGAATTTTTCATCTTGAGGCTACCATTAACGGAAATAGAGGAGATATCCGACCTCTACCTCACACTGATAACCAACCAGGGTTAGTAGAAGAAGTTAGAGAACTCCGAACTCGAGTATTAACTTTAGAGAGCACGATACACAATTTACAAGCACCCGCAATATCACCAACACCAGTAACGTCACCAGCCTCAGCACTAACGGCACCAGTACCACCAACAACCCAAGTTTCAACAATCCATGCCTCAACATCTCATTCTGTACCTCGAGTATATTCATCGTTCTACGTATCGTTCTACATCAATTACCTTCGTTCTTCATTGCGATTATGTAATCTCTAATGTTTTAGAAATTATGTATTCTTGTTCTAACGGTAAATCAGATGTGTTAATATCATATTAACTTATTAAATCCATGATTACATCTGAAGAAAATATATATGTATATATGTTTTCATAAAGATTGTAATTAAAAATTCTTTTGTACAAACTGTTAATGGTGAAAATATTTTAACGGGTAGGTAATACCCGAGGAAATATTTAACTTTCATATTAACATGTTATACTGTACATTTTCGAATATGAATCAAGTCATTTACTATCCTATTTACATCCACAGATATACGTATCCGTTTACAGCAAAATAACCATTTTCCTTCAATTTCATATTTGAATTTTGACCTATCAGAATCTAACAAGTGGCATAATGAAGAGAACATTGGACAAAATAAAATTTGTTAAAAACAAACAAATTAACTATGAGAAATTCTGTTAAGAATCCACGCTAACAAAATCCTAGCTAACTGTTCCTAGCTAACTGATTACATTTTATTTATCGCAGTTTATTTATCGCAACTTAATTATCGCAATTTTATTTATCGTCATTTAATTTCTGTTATTTACTTTACGCAATTTATTTATCGGGACACGTATACAAGGTTTTGACATATCATATCGACGCATCTATATATATTATTTGGAATAGCCATAGACACTTTATATACAGTAATGATCGAGTTCTCTATACAGGGTTGAGGTTGATTCTATAATAATATATATACTTTGAGTTGTAATCGAGTCTGAGACGTATACGAGTCACGACTTGTATTAATTAATTCAAATATGATATATTAAACTATATATGAATTATTGAACTGTCAACTGTGGACCATCGACTGTGGACTAATAAGAGTGGACAATTAAAAATGAATTAAAATATTGATTATAACATATGAAACTAAACAATTCTTCAAGTTTGCCACTTGATTTCATCTTAAACCTCATTGTATCTTGACAATTACAATCTGCGTTCAAACCTTTCATGATTCTTGAAAACACCTCAATCAAGAGGATGAACCAACCGCACTTCATCTACGGAGGGAAAGATTTATGCATTTAGTTATGCACCTGGAAACTCTCGGCAACTGAGTAAAAGTTTAACACGTAGCCGCGTCAGATCCTTTGGCATTTATTAGCAAAAATAACTTTGCGATCTCTTTTCAAAGTAGCAAATTTTGTCACAGCTTCAACAAATCAACTTCGACTTTTCGTTCGAAACAACCTTATTATCACCTTGATTATTATGTATGTTCTTTTATTGTTACCGGGGAACCTTCCATATTTTACCATATTGCTAGCAGACGTACCAACAACCTCGTTGCTTCCTGGTTTAAATCTCTCCGACAAATCATTATATTTCTTCATTGAAACCCTATCATATACTCATCCGCATCTTGTAACGAGAACTGCCATAACAATTACCGGGAATCAGCAATCAGTACTTTGAAAACTCACAGCATATCTACATCAACAGTTATATATATATGACATTTATCTCTTAGAATTATGATCTCTCATTCTGAAATTCTGAAAAGCACTCAATCACAAATCAATACTCTGAATGTTGAAAAAAAAAAAAAAAACTGAATGAAGCAGCAGAAACTGTAGATAACCGTAAACGACCATAATCATCGAAAGTTTGATGATAAAGAATAGTATGCTGGAAAAACTCAGAAAAGTTGGAACTGAAAAACGGATTGACCTAACCATGAAGGAGATCAATGACAAATACAAGGACCAAACCCTATATTCAAAGAATCCAGGAAATTCTGGATCCGATGAAATCTTTAGAGAATATCTTGCTCTGAAGTCATGTTAAAATCTTGCGGAAAATCTTTCTCCATCAACCATCGAACTTAGAAATTCCAAAATATCATCATCAATATCTTCGATATTTCTGAGGATATTTTCATAAATATTCTCGTCCGAAATTATATATCTTTTCGTGCTTTCTGTGTATCATTATGTTGGAAACATTCAATAGAAAATTTAGTACCAAAAAGCGGATTATGCGAAACTATGAAGAAAGCCGTGGACAAATCACAAAGAATAAGTTTGACTTCAAAGAATTCAAATGATTCAATGCCTGCTGAAATCTTTAGCGAATACCTTGCTTCTGACTCCAAACTCTTGCGGACAAATTTTCTTCACCATCCTTCGATATTAGAAATTCCAAGATATCATCGTATCTTTCATTATAAATATCCTCCATATTTCTGAAGATATTTTCATAACTGTTCTTATCTGAAATCATTAATCTCATCGTGCTATCAGCAGAAGCTGTTAGTTTCTATATTCTGTAAACTTTCGAGCTTAAAATATGAATGTTATTGAAGTAATGTGGGGAACTGATGCATGAGTTAGTATAATATAATGACACTTGATCAATGTGATTATATTACAGTGAGTCATGCTGAGTTTCTAAATGGGACATGATGATTCACAGATTATAACGTCATCATGTGCCATGTTACACGACTCTTACATTTTATATGATATATAAACATATCAAGAACATATTTTCTTGATAGTTCTATCTTTCCCGGATATTCTGGTAATTTGACGAATCAAGATCGTGCTATTACCATTTCTTTCTTAAAAGATTAACTATGTTCATTTCGAAATTCATATCTATGAATTCTGGACCGTTGCTCGCTTTAGTAGGAGTCGAAAGGAGAATAAAAAGGAAAAGAGCTCCAAAATATAAGAGAAAATATAAAGCCCAATAACAACACGGAGGTTACAAACCGTGAATATTAATACGAATAGCAATATAAAGACACGGTATAATTACAAATAGTATCATTCCAAGGTAATAGTATAAGTAAACAAATTTTTCTGGGGGAAGATTGAAAAGAAGGATGACAGAAATGATAATCAGGAAAATATCAAGGATTAGAACTGGATTAAGCATTTTCACAATCTTTTGGATGTAAGAACTAAGAAAGAAAGTAGAGGAATTGTGAGAATAATGGAACGAAAGAGTTTAATTTATATTGGTTATATCAGACAAAGTAATCAAAGAAAATCACCGTATCTAATTAGAGAGATCTAAATTTCCTTATTCGCTGAAGAATCAAATCTTTTAGATTTCAAAGATTTTCTTTAAATCCCTTGAATTCCGGAATTCAACCCTCTACGTCAAAATTTAAGACGCACCTTATTTTCTAAATTCCACCGTGACTACGTCAAAAGTTAAATCTCTATCTCAATCAGTTGTGACAACTTCATTCGTACGCTTCATCTAATCGAATCGTTTTATCTATATTAGTCAATGATGATAAAATTCAATTTATCAACTCATATTCGTCATGACAACATTTTTATTGTTAGCCATGACCACCTCACTCAAATTTCGGGACGAAATTTCTTTAACGGGTAGGTACTGTGATGACCCAGAAATTTCCGATTAAATTTAAACTTTAATCTTTATATGTTTCCGACACGATAAAAAAAAATCTGTAATGATGAGTCTCGAAAGTTTTGAAACTATATTCATGTAATCAATTACCCTTTGACTATGCCCGACGATTCACGAACCAATATTTGTAATTAAATACATATATATTTGAATATATGAATATATAATAATAATTTGAAATATAAATTAGAAATATATATATTGTTGTTATTAAAGTTATTACTAGTAATATCATTATTAAGTATTATTATTATTATCATTTATTTGTTATTAATAAATTATTATTAATATTATTAGCATTATTATTAAATTATTTAACTATGAATTATTAACATTATTGATATTATTATCATTATTATCAATTTTATTACTTAGGTACATGTATATATTTATACAGCTTCTAGTTAGATACATATACATATACATATACATATATCAAATACAATATATATACATTCAGATACAGTAATTGATATATATAAAATTTCAGTATAAACAAATATAGATATAGATACAGACATAGTTGGTTTGCTATCACCATTACATTGTTTTAGATTTTGATTTCTGTCTCTAAAATTGATTCTATTCGAATGCATCAGTTAAATCCAAAACTATAAAGTGAATTAATCATCCAAATCCTTCAAGGATTTTTCCTCACTTTTGATCTTTGTTTTCCAGCTCAATTCATGTCTTTATTTGAATACTTAAACAATATATAATATAAAAAAACTTCATTTAAATCTCACATTAGATAAATACAAAGAAGAAAGTTAGAATTATTCCATTCTGTTAGAAGTCACGATCTTGCTTTTGTAAATTTTGTTTCATGTCTTCACATTATTGTACCTTACATTTGCTTTCTGTTAGATGTCTAATCTAGCTATTCTATCTATTCCAATTTCCTATCTATCTAATTTTGTACATGTAAACGTTTACATGTTGAGTTATGGAGATGCACACAAAATCCATAAATCATAAACATAAACTTAAAACCAAACCAACATCACCTTTAGTGTTTCTACTAATCGATCCAAACTTCTACTCTTCTTCCTCCTTCTGTTTGAATCAAGAACTCACCACCACATAAAACCATCGTCACCCTAAAATCATTTAATCGCCACTAAAACCATTACCATCTAACACCATAATCGAACCCATGATAACCTCCATAACTACTATGTTGTTTTCAGATTCAACCGAACCCCAAACAAGAAACCCACTTATACTTCTTTTCTTTTCCTTCTCTTTCGTTTTGTTTGATTCCAGAATTCGCTGCTATTGTTGCTACGATGTTGTTATTACAGCCCCATTTTTGTACCATCACCTTGCCAACATTATTTAATACTTCTACAACTATTACAGTCTTCAACCGTCACCATTTTCACATATTAAAACAACCATAACTACTACTTCTTGCTGACTGCAAATTCAAGAGAAAGAAAAACAAAAAAAACTAGAAGAACACGTTTTACCTCTGTTCTTACAACTCATCACTTTCTTTCTTCCTCTCTCACTAGATATATTCTATAATTTCTTCATGAACTCATTAAAACTCCACCACCACCCCAACCAATCAACTACAACAATATCAATGATCAACGACGAAGGTTCGGTTTACTTTCTATCACGATTACCAGCACCATGTCCATCGAGCTATTGTAAGTTTGATTCCCCCCATTACTTCTTTCTGTTGCACCACCTTTACTCATTTATACTTGTACCAAACATACAACGAATCACCTCTCTATCTCTCTCCCTTCATATTATTTTCTCTTCTTTTTTCTGTTGGGTTCATGAACGCCAATTGAAACCGCCACCACCGTTACACCATCAATGCTACTGTGAACCATATATTTTTTTTATCTGCTGCATCACCCCACTCGACAACCATACTCACTATTTTTCTGTTTTTAAAACTGCCACACAACACACCAATTTCATCATTTAAAAGGTTCATGCTCATTATTCCTTCTTGTTCGAACTGCAGCACTAGCTGCTAATTTATATATACAATTGCAACAAAAAGTGAAGTAATAGTTATGATGATGGCACGTTTTTTTTTTCTTTTCCATCTCTTTTTGACCGAAAGATACCAATCAATCTTCCACTTGTGGTTTATTAGTAGCATATTATAGAGATAAAGTTGAATGGATAATGACAGCCACTTCTTTTTGTTTCCATCGACCGTAATTTACAAACCAACAGCTACTTCAGTTGTATTGGGACTGAACATTAAAGCTCATCATTGTTGGGCTGCAATCTGTTAAACGGGTTGGATGTTTTCTTTAATGAATGGGCCTTTGAGCTGCAGTAAGTTGTACAGCCACAACAACAACCCAAAACAGCAGCTTTAGCTGCTGTTATCTTCTATTTCTTACATCCGTCTCTTTTTCCATTATAACGATAATAAAGATGATGAACGAGTTAAGATGACGTTTAGAGTGATCATAATGTTGATCAGGCTGCTGCTCGTAGTTTTTTTCTATTGAAACCTGCAACAGCGAAGGTTAGTGTCGGTAGTGGCGATGATTGATTAACTGGTACAACAATGATGATGATAGGGAGGATGATGCATAATGATGTACATGATGATATTAGTTGACAATTATGATGATGGGTTGTGTAATGAAAAGATGATTTCGAATTATGATGATGATAATTGATGAACATATGATGATGTGGCGATGGTGATATATTAGATTATAATAATAGATTAGTCGATGACGCTCTAGATGTTGAAGATGATGGTATGTGATACATAAAATCACGAGTAAACAAGTGATGATTATGATTAAGGTTAGTGTTATAATTATTGGGAGTATTTTTTTTTTTTTGTAATCGACTGATTTGATTAAGAAGAAAAGGTAACAGGAGACTTCGATTATAAGGATTAGGGTAGTAATTAAATCAGAAAAGCAGAAGTAGCAGAATGGTTTGGAGTGTTGTTGGGGTAACGAATGGTCTGGAGTTTGAATCCTTGTTGCTGCGTTTATTTTTTTTCTTTTTCAAATAATCAGACGGGCTAAGTCTTGGGCCATGAATATGTGGTTGGGTTTGGAAACTGAGGTGAGCTGATGTATATTGCGGCCCAATATCAACTGATAGGTATAGGTTACATAAATAAATCGGGGCAATTAAGTTAGAGAAAAATGGTACGAATCGTTTGCTAAAGGTGTGTTAGTGGGTTAGCGGGAGATCGCGGGTTTGAGCCCGGGCTGGGGCATTATTTTAAGCCTTTTTCGTTTTGAGGTTCGTGAATCCAAGGCCAACCCTGCATTGTTCAATGTCGTCATACGTATTTTTACTACAAAAATACAGTACTGTGAGTTTCATTTGCCTTTTTACCCTTTATATTTTTGAGCTGAGAATACATGCGCAATTTTTATAAATGTTTTACGAAATAGACACAAGTAATCGAAACTACATTATATGGTTGAATGATCGAAATCAAATATGCCCCTTTTTATTAAGTCTGGTAATCTAAGAATTAGGGAACAGACACCCTAATTGACGCGAACTCTAAAGATAGATCTATCGGGCCCAACAAGCCCCATCCACAGTACCGGATGCTTTAGTACTTCGAAATTTATATCATATTCGAAGGAGGATCCTGGAATGATGGGGATATTCTTATATGCATATTGTGAATGTCGGTTACCAGGTGTTCAATCCATATGAATGATATTTTTGTCTCTATGCATGGGACGTATGTTTATGAGAAATGGAAATATGAAATCTTGTGGTCTATTAAAATTATGAAATGATTATTTATGTTAAACTAATGAACTCACCAACCTTTTGGTTGACACTTGAAAGCATGTTTATTCTCAGGTATGAAAGAAGTCTTCCGCTGTACAATTGCTCATTTAAAAGATATTACTTGGAGTCATTCATGACATATTTCAAAAGGCGTTGCATTCGAGTCGTCGAGTTCATCAAGATTATTATTTAGTCAATTATAGTTGAATATATTATGAAATGATTTGCATGTCATCAATTTTCGATATAAAGCAAGTTTGTCTTTTAAAAACGAATGCAATGTTTGTAAAATGTATCATATAGAGGTCAAGTACCTCGTGATGTAACCAACTATTGTGAATCGTTTGTAATCGATATGGACTTTGTCCGGATGGATTAGGACGGGTCCTTTCAGCTAAGACCACCGCTCTGATACCAACTGTGAAGACCTGTCCTAATCCATCCGGATGAAGTCCATATCGATTACAAACGATTCACAACAGTTGATTACATCGCGAGGTAATTGACCTCTATATGATAAATTTTACAAACATTGCATTCGTTTTTAAAAGACAAACTTTCGTTACATCGACAGTTGACAGGCATGTAAAGCATTTCATAATATATTCAAATATAATTGACTTAATAATAATCTTGATGAACTCAACGACTCGAATGCAACATCTTTTGAAATATGTCATGAATGACTCCAAGTAATATCTCTAATATGAGCAAATGCACAGCGGAAGATTTCTTTCGTACCTGAGAATAAACATGCTTTAAAGTGTCAACCAAAAGGTTGGTGAGTTCATTAGTTTATCATAAAGAATCATTTCATAATTTTAATAGACCACAAGATTTCATACTTCCATTTCTCATAATCATACGTCCCATGCATAGAGACAAAAATATCATTCATATGGATTGAACACCTGGTAACCGACATTCACAATATGCATATAAGAATATCCCCATCATTCCGGGATCCTCCTTCGGACATGATATAAATTTCGAAGTACTAAAGCATCCGGTACTTTGGATGGGGCTTGTTGGGCCCGATAGATCTATCTTTAGAGTTCGCGTCAATTAGGGTGTCTGTTCCCTAATTCTTAGATTACCAGACTTAATAAAAAGGGGCATATTCAGTTTCGATCATTCAACCATAGAACGTAATTTCGATTACTTGTGTCTATTTCGTAAAACAGTTATAAAAGTTGCGCATGTATTCTCAGCCCAAAAATATAAAGGGTAAAAGGTAAATGAAACTCACCATACTGTATTTTGTAGTAAAAATACATATGAAGACATTAAACAAGTGTAGGGTTGGCCTCGGATTCACGAACCTATATCATTCGTATATTTATTAATACATATAATTGTAATCGAACAATTTTACATATAATTATTAGTGATATAGATTACATGTTTCTTATATATTTGTATATTTTATTATATAGTATTAAATTGTAACTCATTATAATGTATTTAGATTAATATTTATATTTATATATATGTTTTTATTACTTATAATATTTTAAAATATACTTATACACTAGGTGTAATTTAGTTATTATTATAGTTAACATAAATATAGTATGTAATATACCTTTTATATATAAATTTCTTTTATTTGTAAAATCAATAATTATAATAGTACTAAAAATAGAGATAATAATACTACTAATAATAAAAATGATAATTTTTATAAAAATGATACGATAATAATAATAATAATGATACTTTTAATAATAATAATAATAATAATACTAATAATAATAATAATAATAATAATAATAATAATAATAATAATATGTATTTGTAATATGCTTAATCATACTTAAATTTTATTTTTATAATGTTAACATTCTTTAAATCGCATACTTAACTTAAATCTTATCATTTTAATAATGTAAAAATAATAAAAAATGATAAATTCTACCTTCAAGAGTTCAAGCTTCCAAAATAAAACTGCCTCAGTCAAGACTCGAACCCGAGACCTCTCAGTTAAACACAACCACGTCCAACCACAACTCTACTTATTAATTTCTGTTTTAATTCCCGGAATGAACTAATTTAATTACCAATCAATCATCTTCTTCTTTATTACTTAACATCATATTTCTAATAATTAAGTGATGGATCACGGCCCCAATCATTCTACCCATTCCCTTGTCCTCGTTTGCTCAGCCCAATCGAAGAAAAATATGGATCACAGCCAAATCATAACTCAGTACACGGTGGCCCAAGTTTAGTTAAATAAGGATTTCGTTTTTTTTTTAAACCGTAGGGATTTGATTTTTGTGGAACCAACTTGCTTTTCATATATCCATCATCTTTACAGCTCATAATATCATTATATGAGTACATCATTATCATAACTATACCTTTTCATCATATTCATTTTATTTTAATAAGAGAAACAGAAATCGCTGCAGTAGCCATCGAAGTACATTACGATCGTATTACCATCACAGGGTCATCATTCATCATCTCTTAAAATTTTATTATCGGGTTTGTTTTTTTTTTTTTGTTTAAGAGGTGATTATAGATGAAACATGATCATAAAGCGAGAACGAAAACTTAGCAGATCGATAATTTAGTTTACTCACGTATCAGATTGGAACAGAATTTATAGAGTTGGTGATGGTGATCTTCGAATGTTTATGATTTTATGGTGGTTATTGGTTGTGGTGCCGCAGTAAAACAACAAGGGTTATGTTGTTGTGGTTTTGAATAGAAAACAGGAAACCTTGCAGCAATTTTCGATGGTTGTTATGATGGTAATGGTGGGTTTGTCGAGCAAAACTAGGAGTGAGAGAGGAAGACATAAAGAGAGATGAAGATGGTGTCGTCTACAGGTGGTGATTCAAAGTGATGGGTGACTACTGTAGTTGTGATGGTATTGAAGTGGTTGTATGGTTGTTTCGATGGTGAGGTGATGCAAGGATGATGATGGAGTGGCGGGTTATGGTATTTTCCAATTGTAGCAGGAGCTGAGTAGTAGTAATAATAAGGTAATGGTGGCGGTTTGATTTTTGGGGAGGTGCAGGAGGTCTTCGATCATAGTTAAGAGTGAGAGAGGTGGACGAGAGAGAAAAAGAGAGATAGGTGGCGATTGATGATGGTTTAGGATGGCGGATGGTGGTGTTGTGGTGGTGTTTGGTTTACGGATGTATCAAAACAGAAACGTGTGGGTTTCAAGGTATCTGAGTCTGGTTCGTTAATAGCAAGCCTAGCAATAGAGGTGATCGATTGATGTGGGTCATGGTGGGTGTCGATTAAGTTCTAGGTGGTGATTATCAATCAAATATGGTGATGGGTCTTGATAGGAATTTAGATACAGAAATGGATTCATGATAGAGGTTAGAATGAAGATTAAGAAAAATGTATCTTTTGTAATAATATATGTGTGTTATATATACAAATTTGGGTTGAATTGAAATGAAGAGAGTCAAAACAAACTAAGCAGAATAAAGAATAATACAGCTCATCATTCTAATTATCACGGGCAATATATGACTATTAGACTGCCGACATTTTTCAATAGTATAATATCGTGTCCATTGCTAAACAGTTAACGTATGAAAGTGTTCCTAAAAATCCCAAATTTTTAGATTAAATGTATTTAATTATTTCACTCATTAACTATGTGAAACCTGATCAAAAAGGTTCGAAAATTATTTATTTTCTGTTCCTTTTAACATGTACGGAGTACTAAAATTTAAACTAAAAGGAGTAAAAATATTTTTATCGAGCCCATAATCTCTTTAATCAATATGCGGATTAACTTTTATTTAAGTCCTCATAGAGATATATTAGGTTTATATTAAAATCAACGAAACGTCAACCGAGTGCTCCAAATGTTTACAGTTTAGACTCGAAATCATTTTTATTCCCTTTCTATATATAAACAGTTTTAAATTAGCAAAGTTAATTACTAAAACAAATATATTATATATTTTTAAACAAAGAGATTTAATATAATTTTATATATTTACAAATAATATTTATATACATATTTATATATATCTATATATTCTATAGTTTCCATTAATAGCATTTTATTTTATTTATTTTACAATATTAATCCTAATCATCATATCATATAATATTCTAAATTATATTTCAAATTATAAATACCTATTTAAGTATATATGTTATCTATTTACAAATAGTTGTTCGTGAATCGTCGGGAATGGTCGAAAGTCAAATGCTTTCATGAAACAGTTCAAAATATTTGTGACTCAACATTACAGACTTTGCTTATCGTGTCGAGATCATATAAAGATTAAGTTTAAATTTGGTCGAAAATTCCCGGGTCGTCACAGTTTCACTCTGCCCATCAGTTTGTGGATGATAGGCAGTACTCATGTCTAGACGAGTTCCTAATGCTTGCTGTAATGTCTGCCAGAATCTTGAAATAAATCTGCCATCCCTATCAGAAATAATAGAGATTGGTATTCCATGTCTGGAGACGACTTCCTTCAAATACAGTCGTGCTAACTTCTCCATCTTGTCATCTTCTCTTATTGGCAGGAAGTGTGCTGATTTGGTGAGACGATCAACTATTACCCAAATAGTATCAAAACCACTTGCAGTCCTTGGCAATTTAGTGATGAAATCCATGGTAATGTTTTCCCATTTCCATTCCGGGATTTCGGGTTGTTGAAGTAGACCTGATGGTTTTTGATGCTCAGCTTTGACCTTAGAACACGTCAAACATTCTCCTACGTATTTAGCAACATCGGCTTTCATACCCGACCACCAAAAATGTTTCTTGAGATCCTTGTACATCTTCCCCGTTCCAGGATGTATTGAGTATCTGGTTTTATGAGCTTCTCTAAGTACCATTTCTCTCATATCTCCAAATTTTGGTACCCAAATCCTTTCAGCCCTATACCGGGTTCCGTCTTCCCGAATATTAAGATGCTTCTCCGATCCTTTGGGTATTTCATCCTTTAAATTTCTCTCTTTTAAAACTCCTTGTTGCGCCTCCTTTATTTGAGTAGTAAGGTTATTATGAATCATTATATTCATAGATTTTACTCGAATGGGTTCTCTGTCCTTCCTGCTCAAGGCATCGGCTACCACATTTGCCTTCCCCGGGTGGTAACGAATCTCAAAGTCGTAATCATTCAACAATTCAATCCACCTACGCTGCCTCATATTCAGTTGTTTCTGATTAAATATGTGTTGAAGACTTTTGTGGTCGGTATATATAATACTTTTGACCCCATATAAGTAGTGCCTCCAAGTCTTTAATGCAAAAACAACCGCGCCTAATTCCAAATCATGCATCGTATAATTTTGTTCGTGAATCTTCAATTGTCTAGACGCATAAGCAATCACCTTCGTTCGTTGCATTAATACACCACCGAGACCTTGCTTTGATGCGTCACAATAAATCACAAAATCATCATTCCCTTCAGGCAATGACAATATAGGTGCCGTAGTTAGCTTTTTCTTCAATAACAGAAACGCTTTCTCTTGTTCATCATTCCATTCAAATTTCTTCCCTTTATGCGTTAATGCAGTCAAGGGTTTTGCTATTCTGGAAAAGTCTTGGATGAACCTTCTGTAGTAACCAGCTAGTCCTAAAAACTGGCGTATGTGTTTCGGAGTTTTCGGGGTTTTCCACTTTTCAACAGTTTCTATGTTTGCCGGATCCACCTTAATACCTTCTTTGTTCACTATGTGACCGAGGAATTGAACTTCTTCCAACCAAAATGCACACTTTGAAAACTTAGCGTACAATTCTTCCTTCATGAACACAGCTGGTGCATTAGTTAAACCAAACGGCATGACCATAAACTCATAATGACCGTAACGTGTTCTGAAAGCAGTCTTTGGAATATCATCTTCTTTCACCCGCATTTGATGATACCCGGAACGTAAGTCAATCTTTGAATAACCAGACGAGCCTTGTAGTTGATTAAATAAGTCGTCGATTCTCGGTAGTGGGTATTGGTTCTTGATGGTAAGTTTGTTCAACTCTCGGTAGTCGATACACAACCTGAATGTACCATCTTTCTTCTTGACAAAAAAAACAGGAGCTCCCTACGGTGATGTGCTTGGTCGAATGAAACCACGCGCTAAAAGTTCTTGTAATTGGCTTTGTAGTTCTTTCATCTTGCTGGGTGCGAGTCTGTAAGGAGCACGAGCTATTGGTGCAGCTCCTGGTACAAGATCTATTTGAAATTCAACGGATCGATGTGGGGGTAATCCCGGTAATTCTTTCGGAAATACATCGGGAAATTCTTTTGCAACGGGAACATCATTGATGCTCTTTTCTTCAGTTTGTACTTTCTCGACGTGTGCTAGAACATCATAGCAACCTTTTCTTATTAGTTTTTGTGCCTTCAAATTACTAATAAGATGTAGCTTCGTGTTGCCCTTTTCTCCATACACCATTAAGGGTTTTCCTTTTTCTCGTATAATGCGAATTGCATTTTTGTAACAAACGATCTCTGCTTTCACTTCTTTCAACCAGTCCATACCGATTATCACATCAAAACTCCCTAACTCTACTGGTATCAAATCAATCTTAAATGTTTCGCTAACCAGTTTAATTTCTCGATTCCGACATATATTATCTGCTGAAATTAATTTACCATTTGCTAATTCGAGTAAAAATTTACTATCCAAAGGCGTCAATGGACAACTTAATTTAGCACAAAAATCTCTACTCATATAGCTTCTATCCGCACCCGAATCAAATAAAACGTAAGCAGATTTATTGTCAATAAGAAACGTACCCGTAACAAGCTCCGGGTCTTCCTGTGCCTCTACCGCATTAATATTGAAAACTCTTCCGCGGCCTTGTCCATTCGTGTTCTCCTGGTTCGGGCAATTTCTAATAATGTCGCCCGGTTTTCCACATTTATAACAAACTACATTGGCATAACTTGATCCGACACTACTTGCTCTGCCATTACTCGTTCCAACACCATTTGTTCCTTTCGTTCTATTAACCCCTGGTCCGTAGACCTCACACTTCGCCGCGCTATGACCATTTCTTTTACACTTGTTGCAAAATTTGGTGCAGAACCCCGAGTGATACTTTTCACACCTTTGGCATAGCTGCTTCTGATTGTTGTTGTTGTTGCGGTTATTATTGTTATTGGGATGATTGTTGTAGTTGTTGTTGTTGTTGTTGTTGTTGTTGTTGGGCCGTTTGTTGTAGTTGCGATTGATGTTGCGATTGTTGGGATAATTGTTGCGATTATTGTTGTAATTGCTGTTGTTGTTGTATTGGTGATTCTTATCACCGTTTTCCTCCCACTTTCTTTTGACTTGCTTCACATTGGCCTCTTCAGCAGTCTGTTCTTTAATTCTTTCTTCAATCTGGTTCACTAGTTTGTGAGCCATTCTACATGCCTGTTGTATAGAGGCGGGCTCGTGTGAACTTATATCTTCTTGGATTCTTTCCGGTAATCCTTTCACAAACGCGTCGATCTTCTCTTCCTCATCTTCGAATGCTCCCGGACACAATAGGCACAATTCTGTGAATCGTCTTTCGTACGTGGTAATATCAAATCCTTGGGTTCGTAACCCTCTAAGTTCTGTCTTGAGCTTATTGACCTCGGTTCTGGGACGGTACTTCTCGTTCATCAAGTGCTTGAATGCTGACCACGGTAGTGCGTACGCATCGTCTTGTCCCACTTGCTCTAGATAGGTATTCCACCATGTTAACGCAGAACCTGTGAAGGTATGCGTAGCGTACTTCACTTTGTCCTCTTCAGTACACTTACTTATGGCAAACACCGATTCGACCTTCTCGGTCCACCGTTTCAATCCGATCGGTCCTTCGGTTCCATCAAATTCCAAAGGTTTGCAGGCAGTGAATTCTTTGTAGGTGCATGCTACACGATTTCCTGTACTGCTAGATCTAAGGTTATTGTTGGTATGTAGCGCAGCCTGTACTGCGGCTATGTTTGAAGCTAGAAAAGTACGGAATTCCTCTTCATTCATATTCACGGTGTGTCGAGTAGTCGGTGCCATTTCCTTCAAAATAGTCAAATGGAACAAGTTAATCATACAGAATATTAAGAGTAGTTAATAGTATTTCGTAGCATAATATGAACTCATTTATAAAAGCTTTTTCTTCATATTAGCGTTTTATAAGTTTAAATTTGGGTAGTACCTACCCGTTAAGTTCATACTTAGTAGCTAATATACAATTCAACTACTACAATTCTATATGAAAAACTGATTATAATAATATTTCGCGTTCAAACTTTTATACAATATTTTACAAACTTACAATACCGCTTATTTTACATAAAGCATGAAATATAGCACACAATAACTTTGATACGAGATAGTTGTGAAGATAATTCTAGCTAGTACACAAGTCGTTCAGCAAAGGCAATAAAGACACGTAATTCATACGTCCAGAAACAAGTCATGCATTCTGGTTTTACTAGGATTACTTCCCATCCTTGGTCTTGTGGAACATAACCGTTATGGCCGTTGATAAGACATCGTGTTGTAACGTCGTCAAAGGGTCGAGGGTTACGTAATGTCCAACAGTCCCGTAACAATCTAAAAACCTCATTTCTTACCCCAATTACCGACTCCGTCACTTGTGGGAACGTTTTGTTTAATAGTTGTAGCCCGATGTTCTTGTTCTCACTTTGGTGAGAAGCGAACATTACTAATCCGTAAGCATAACATGCTTCTTTATGTTGCATGTTAGCCGCTTTTTCTAAATCACGAAGTCCAATATTCGGATATATTGAGTCAAAATAATTTCTTAACCCATTGCGTAAAATAGCATTTGGGTTCCCCGCAATATATGCGTCAAAGTAAACACATCGTAACTTATGGATTTCCCAATGTGATATCCCCCATCTTTCGAACGAAAGCCTTTTATAAACCAAGGCATTCTTGGAACGTTCTTCGAATGTCTTACAAACTGATCTCGCCTTAAATAGTTGTGCCGAAGAATTCTGACCGACTCTAGACAAGATTTCATCAATCATGTCTCCGGGTAGGTCTCTTAAAATATTGGGTTGTCTATCCATTTTGTGTTTTTATACTGTAAAATAGACAAGAGTTAGATTCATAAAAAAAATACTTATTAATACAAGCAATTTTTACATATATCATAAAGCATAAGCACACTATATTACATATATTACACCACACGAATACAACTATCTTATTCTGACTCGCTTGTTTCTTCTTCTTTAGTTTTGGTTCGTTTTGCCAAGTTTCTAGGGATATATGATGTTCCCCTAATACGAGCCGTCGTTTTCCACATTGGTTTAGAAAAACCTGGTGGTTTAGAGGTTCCCGGGTCATTGTTACAACTTAAGGACTTCGGGGGTTGACGATACATATAAAGTTCATCGGGGTTGGAATTAGATTTCTCTATTTTTATGCCCTTTCCCTTATTATTTTCTTTTGCCTTTTTAAATTCAGTTGGGGTAATTTCTATAACATCATCGGAATTCTCGTCGGAATCCGATTCATCTGAGAATTGGTAATCCTCCCAATATTTTGCTTCCTTGGCGGAAACACCATTGACCATAATTAACCTTGGTCGGTTGGTTGAGGATTTTCTTTTACTTAACCGTTTTATTATTTCCCCCACTGGTTCTATTTCTTCATCCGGTTCCGATTCTTCTTCCGGTTCCGATTCTTCTTCCGGTTCCGACTCTTCTTCCGGTTCCTCTTCGGGAACTTGTGAATCAGTCCATGAATCATTCCAATTTACATTTGACTCTTCATTATTATTAGGTGAGTCAATGGGACTTGTTCTAGAGGTAGACATCTATCATATAATATCAAACGCGTTAAGAGATTAATATATCACATAATATGCACATGTTAAAAATATATAGTTTCCAACAAAATTTGTAAAGCAATCATTTTTCAAGTAAACACGGTCGAAGTCCAGACTCACTAATGCATCCTAACAAACTCGATAAGACACACTAATGCAAAATTCTGGTTCTCTAAGACCAACGCTCGGATACCAACTGAAATGTCCCGTTCTTATTGATTAAAAACGTTCCATATTAATTGATTTCGTTGCGAGGTTTTGACCTCTATATGAGACGTTTTTCAAAGACTGCATTCATTTTAAAACAAACCATAACCTTTATTTCATTAATAAAGGTTTAAAAAGCTTTACGTAGATTATCAAATAATGATAATCTAAAATATCCTGTTTACACACGACCATTACATAATGGTTTACAATACAAATATGTTACAACAAAATAAGTTTCTTGAATGCAGTTTTTACACAATATCATACAAGCATGGACTCCAAATCTCGTCCTTATTTAAGTATGCGACAGCGGAAGCTCTTAATAATCACCTGAGAATAAACATGCTTAAAACGTCAACAAAAATGTTGGTGAGTTATAGGTTTAACCTATATATATCAAATCATAATAATAGACCACAAGATTTCATATTTCAATACACATCCCATACATAGAGATAAAAATCATTCATATGGTGAACACCTGGTAACCGACATTAACAAGATGCATATATAAGAATATCCCCATCATTCCGGGACACCCTTCGGATATGATATAAATTTCGAAGTACTAAAGCATCCGGTACTTTGGATGGGGTTTGTTAAGCCCAATAGATATATCTTTAGGATTCGCGTCAATTAGGGTGTCTGTTCCCTAATTCTTAGATTACCAGACTTAATAAAAAGAGGCATATTCTATTTCGATAATTCAACCATAGAATGTAGTTTCACGTACTTGTGTCTATTTTGTAAATCATTTATAAAACCTGCATGTATTCTCATCCCAAAAATATTAGATTTTAAAAGTGGGACTATAACTCACTTTCACAGATTTTTACTTCGTCGGGAAGTAAGACTTGGCCACTGGTTGATTCACGAACCTATAACAATATATACATATATATCAAAGTATATTCAAAATATATTTACAACACTTTTAATATATTTTGATGTTTTAAATTTATTAAGTCAGCTGTCCTCGTTAGTAACCTACAACTAGTTGTCCACAGTTAGATGTACATAAATAAATCGATAAATATTATCTTGAATCAATCCACGACCCAGTGTATACGTATCTCAGTATTGATCACAACTCAAACTATATATATTTTAGAATCAACCTCAACCCTGTATAGCTAACTCCAACATTCACATATAGAGTGTCTATGGTTGTTCCGAAATATATATAGATGTGTCGACATGATAGGTCGAAACATTGTATACGTGTCTATGGTATCTCAAGATTACATAATATATAATACAAGTTGATTAAGTTATGGTTGGAATAGATTTGTTACCAATTTTCACGTAGCTAAAATGAGAAAAATTATCCAATCTTGTTTTACCCATAACTTCTTCATTTTAAATCCGTTTTGAGTGAATCAAATTGCTATGGTTTTATATTGAACTCTATTTTATGAATCTAAACAGAAAAAGTATAGGTTTATAGTCGGAAAAATAAGTTACAAGTCGTTTTTGTAAAGGTAGTCATTTCAGTCGAAAGAACGACGTCTAGATGACCATTTTAGAAAACATACTTCCACTTTGAGTTTAACCATAATTTTTGGATATAGTTTCATGTTCATAATAAAAATAATTTTCTCAGAATAATAACTTTTAAATCAAAGTTTATCATAGTTTTTAATTAGCTAACCCAAAACAGCCCGCGGTGTTACTACGACGGCGTAAATCCGGTTTTACGGTGTTTTTCGTGTTTCCAGGTTTTAAATCATTAAGTTAGCATATCATACAGATATAGAACATGTGTTTAGTTGATTTTAAAAATCAAGTTAGAAGGATTAACTTTTGTTTGCGAACAAGTTTAGAATTAACTAAACTATGTTCTAGTGATTACAAGTTTAAACCTTCGAATAAGATAGCTTTAAATGTATGAATCGAATGATGTTATGAACATCATTACTACCTTAAGTTCCTTGGATAAACCTACTGGAAAAGAGAAAAATGGATCTATCTTCAATGGATCCTTGGATGGCTCGAAGTTCTTGAAGCAGAATCATGACACGAAAACAAGTTCAAGTAAGATCATCACTTGAAATAAGATTGTTATAGTTATAGAAATTGAACCAAAGTTTGAATATGATTATTAACTTGTATTAGAATGATAACCTACTGTAAGAAACAAAAATTTCTTGAGGTTGGATGATCACCTTACAAGATTGAAAGTGAGCTAGCAAACTTGAAAGTATTCTTGATTTTATGTAACTAGAACTTGTAAAATATATGAAGAACACTTAGAACTTGAAGATAGAACTTGAGAGAGATCAATTAGATGAAGAAAATTGAAGAATGAAAGTGTTTGTAGGTGTTTTTGGTCGTTGGTGTATGGATTAGATATAAAGGATATGTAATTTTATTTTCATGTAAATAAGTCATGAATGATTACTCATATTTTTGTAATTTTATGAGATATTTCATGCTAGTTTCCAAATGATGGTTCCCACATGTGTTAGGTGACTCACATGGGCTGCTAAGAGCTGATCATTAGAGTGTATATACCAATAGTACATACATCTAAAAGCTGTGTATTGTACGAGTACGAATACGGGTGCATACGAGTAGAATTGTTGATGAAACTGAACGAGGATGTAATTGTAAGCATTTTTGTTAAGTAGAAGTATTTTGATAAGTGTCTTGAAGTCTTTCAAAAGTGTATGAATACATATTAAAACACTACATGTATATACATTTTAACTGAGTCGTTAAGTCATCGTTAGTCGTTACATGTAAATGTTGTTTTGAAACCTTTAGGTTAACGATCTTGTTAAATGTTGTTAACCCAATGTTTATAATATCAAAAGAGATTTTAAATTATTATATTTTCATGATATTATGATGTACGAATATCTCTTAATATGATATATATACATTAAATGTCGTTACAACGATAATCGTTACATATATGTCTCGTTTCAAAATCATTAAGTTAGTAGTCTTGTTTTTACATATGTAGTTCATTGTTAATATACTTAATGATATGTTTACTTATCATAATATCATGTTAACTATATATATAACCATATATATGTCATCATATAGTTATTACAAATTTTAACGTTCGTGAATCACCGGTCAACTTGGGTGGTCAATTGTCTATATGAAACCTATTTCAATTAATCAAGTCTTAACAAGTTTGATTGCTTAACATGTTGGAAACATTTAATCATGTAAATATCAATCTCAATTAATATATATAAACATGGAAAAGTTCGGGTCACTACAGATGACAACAATATGCATCAAATATATGTATACTTACAAATACAGTAATAATCACTTTAATTATTAAGTTCACGGATCAAAATTCAATAATGTATAACTGTGTGAAAATATTAGCCGTCGTCTTTCGCGGACTAAATTTCGTACTCCGTTGTCAAACAGTGGCGGATAAAAGTGTTCAGAAAAATTCCATATTTTTAAATTAAGTATATTTATTTATTTTGGTCATTATGGTAAAAAAAATTCAGTCATTAATTATTAAATAAAAATTACATTAATTATTCACTCCCAACCCCAAATAAAATATAGTTATTGTTAAAATTTATCAAATAACTTCTAAATATATTATTAATAAGCCTATAATTTATAAAACTTATTTTCGGATCACCGTTTATTTAAAAAATCACACAAGTTCCTTTTTAACTCGTTTGTTATCGATTTAAAAGAGAATTAAGCGTTACCGTTGTTTACTAAAACTTCTAATTCACAAATTATTAATATACTTTTTATGTATATATAGATTTATTTTAATAATAGATTTTATTATCTCTTATATCATTTTACAATTTAGTTCTTACAATTAAATCATATATTATATCAAACTATATTTCAAATTATATATATAATATATATTTAAATATATATGTATCTATTTATCTACAAGTAATAGTTCGTGAATCGTCAAAAATTGTCGAAGGTCTATTGAATATATGAAACAGTTCAAAAATTTTGAAACTCAACATTACAGACTTTGCTTATCGAGTCGGAAACATATAAAGATTAGGTTTAAATTTGGTCGGAAATTTCCGGGTCGTCACAATCATCCTTTTTGGTGGTCACAACCTCAAGTTCTACAATTTCGGTGACACATATAAACCACCAAAGTTTGTAGTTCTTCAAACTATACTTGAACCACCATGGATGCTAACACAAATTATCAACTTGTCACCGTTTCAAGCTTATGGACGACCTCCGGCAAAACCACCCTGGAAGATATCTCCAACCATGAGGGCAATGTTGATTTTCAACCGGTGGGTATTGATACGATCATTGGTCGGTTGTACGTGGATTTAAGTCTGTTACCATGCAAGCATATTTCCAGTCATATTTTCACACATTTCCACATTTTATTAGGCTAATATTTATTTTTATTTTATATTTATAAAGTAGTTATAAGATATTAATGGGTCAAGGTTGTAATACGTGTGATTTGTGTGGATTATCCCATGTACCACACGTTTTGCTCCATGTGTCAGTTAGTGTTAGACTAGTAGTTTATTTATAACGGTTATTAGCATTAGTAGTTAATCAGTAACCCAAGTCGTAGTTAGTTATTTGCTTTTGACAGTATAAATATGTAACCTTGCTTATTGAATAGAACATGAATGAAAAATTGGTTTAATCTAAAAGTCTGTTTCTCTCTTGTTTTTTTTAGAGGTTAGCCATCTCGAATCGGCTCCTATCCTTGAAGTTAGCGGTCGACTCGAATAGACCGTATCAGCTTGTCACTAGAAATAATTACAAAATCCTTTTAAACACCTTCCATATTATACATGGCTTTGTAAAGGCCGCAAAAGTATCAACCTCGTATTTTCCGCTTGATTCCAAAACAAAAGGATTTTTAGTTACCGAAATATTTTAAGAATTTGAATGCAAGGGCGAAACAAATTGGGTCTTATCACTACTCAAGTTTTGGTTCATCTACATCACCTTTATTCGGTCCCACGTCTATTGGGCCTTGGGAAGAAGGGCAAGCAGAATCTGGCCCATCATCGTCCAGGGTTTTATCATCTTTCAATAGCCGCTTTAGAATCCAGAACACCCTTCGACGCCAAACCGGAAACAAAATCGACAGAATCAAGTACAATACATATACAAGTAAGGTTTCGACAGATAGATAGCAAAATTAGTGCTAAAAATGTCGAATTTAGAAAACAATGACGATGATTATAAGTTTGTTAACATTGTAGATGCCTTAATTTCTCTCAATCAAAAAGTTAACCTAATCGGTGTCGTCACCGAAACCGGAATTGCAAAGCACAGCAGAGGCACTGGTTCGTATATCCTCCCTCATCAGATGTATATATATATTTTTTTTTAATTTTTTTTTTCATATGCGCCTTTCTTAGCTATCTTTGAACGAATGTAGTTGATGTGTTCATTGAAACATCTTTTCTACAAGTTTTCATAATTTCAATAGAGATATCATTATTTTCTTAGTTCTGTATGAATATTTTGCTTTTTTTTTTTTGGTTGCTGTGTTGTGAAAATATTGTGAATGATGAAAAAAAAGGCCGGACTTACAGCTGCTACTCTGTTGTGGGGTTGGTAGTAGATTGATGAAAAGTCTATAAGGTTATTTCTGAGCTACTAGTTTATCTTGTTATATTGTGCATAATGTATAAAAATGACTCTTTTGTTTTTTTGTTACAATATTGGCAATTGGCAATGATGAAAAAAAGGCCGGACTTACAGCTGCTACCCTATTGTGGTTGGTAGTAGATTGATGAAAAGTCTATAAGGTTTTTTCTGAGCAATTTTATTTAATGCACAATGTATTATAACACCAAATTCATATGCATCTTAAGTGTTTTTATTGAGGGTTGTGTGCTTATTTATTAAATGGCGAAACAACAACAATCGGCTATTTATCTGGCTTTTCATTTGTATTGTTTGATATAGTTATTTTTCTATCGAAGTTTTACTCTTATTATAAACATGGATATGACCCATTGTTAGTTTCTTGCTTTATATTTGTCGATTCTGTCTGTAGATTGTTGTTGCACTTTGAAGATTGTTGATGAATCACATCCAAGCCCCGGAATCTCTGTTAACTTTTTAGCTGAAACTTTTGAAAACCTTCCTTGTGTTGAGTTAGCTGGTGACATCATTCAGCTTTCACGTGTTGTGGTAAATCTCTCTGTTGCATTATCAATTTTGTAGCTTTCTGTTTTAATTTTTAAAGTTAATTTTGTAGCTTGATCTATGTCTTGATGGTTCTACCATTAATTAATACAAACTATTCTCTCTGAAACTTATGAGACACAATGCGAAACTCACCTTTTTTGCTGTGTAAAAATAGTTGCCTTTCTAAAATGCTTGTTAAGTATCATATATTACATTTCACAAAATCTCATATGATGCATCACAATTTTCTTAAGCCACTAAATTTCTAGCTAGTTAACTTACGTGGTGTTTAACTAGATTTTTTATTTGTTTTCAGATAAAAAATCACCGGTCAGGGGTTAATGCTCTTTTTGACAAAAGATTTTCATCATTTGCATTATATTATGGGAGTGGTGGTTCAAATCATGTACCTTATCAAGTTTCGCCTAAGTTTCATCATGGGAATCAAGACAAGAAGTTCATAGAGCGCTTAAGAAAGTGGACAGTTAGTCATCGACCCGAAAGAGGTATTCAAGTAAATATGTACGTAACATGACACTACATTGTGTATAACTTGTTTGTTCACTTCGATTATAAATATGTACTACGATCATGTGAATAAAGACTAGTATTAAAATGGTTTAATATTTTTTGATCATGTTGCATACATTCGATATATGTTTTCATTTTTATTATAATATATAACTGTATTATATTATATAATTTATATAATAAAGATAAAAATAAAAATCTGTATTCCTATAAAAAAGTGTCGGGATGGAACCGTGTGTGTTTCTATTTCTATCACTAGTAAAAAAGTAGTAACTAAAACATTACCTATCTAATCTAGTAATTTAATTTTAATATTATGGTTTCTAATACTTCTAATAAATTATTAAAAAAATTATAATTTGCAGTCCTCACTCTCCATTACTCCCTTCGTCCCTATTTAATTGCCACCAGACAGAAAACACACAGTTTTAGGAAATACCACTAAAACTTCATTCTCCACCAATTAAATATTTTCCCTCTCCACTATAATCTCCTTTGATTGGTTAATATACTAAATGGACAATTAAAAAGCGACGTCCCAAAATAGTATAGTGGACAATATAGGGACGGAGGTATTTTTTTTCACCTTCAACACCATTAACAACTCTTCACTCTAGTTCACTATTAACCATTCCTATTTTTCACCCTTCCATTTACACCTATCTCGTCATGCTGCTGTTGTTCATCTTCAACATCTTTTTGATCATCAGGTGCAACATCTTTATTTGCTTCGGCATCATGAGTTTTGTCTTCATTTGCATTTTCACGTTGATTAAGACGTAAAGTATTATCAAGGGTGGAGGTTAAAATGAACAGGGTGCTACGGATGCGAAAGAGCATGGAGATGTTGCACATAATGGTCAAAAACCTGAATCAGAGTGAAGAATGCTAATGGTATTCACGTTAATGTTGAAGTTCAACAAGATCATGCAGAGATGGTG
Source organism: Rutidosis leptorrhynchoides (assembly GCF_046630445.1). NCBI lineage: Eukaryota > Viridiplantae > Streptophyta > Magnoliopsida > Asterales > Asteraceae > Rutidosis > Rutidosis leptorrhynchoides. The sequence continues at coordinate 212,686,236 of NC_092340.1, forward strand.
GTAAATGGGAGTGGTTAACAGTGAAGATGAGTGAAGAGAGGTTGGTGTTGTAAATAGTGTTAAAGTCGAAGAAAATATTGAAAAGTGAGGATTTTTAATATTTTATTAGAATATCAAAACTAGATTAGAAAACTAATGATTTATCTACTTTTTTTTTATCCGTGACAGAAATAGAAAATCACCTACACGGTTGTTATGTCGTGTCCCCACCCCGACACTATTTTATAGCAATAGAGATTTTTATATTAACATTTTTTAATATAATATAATATAAATAGATGTTATAGTATAATTTAACAGATATCGAATGTATGCAACATGAGAACATTTTAAACATTTTAATACTTGCCTTTATTCACATGATTGTTATACATATTTATAATCGAAATGAACAAGAAGTTATACATAAGATGTAATTTCGATGATGTATATATAGTAGCTATTGTAGGTCTTAGAAGAAACCCTTAAAATTTGAGTTTTTGAGTAGAATAGTTTTATCAATATGTGTAGTACAGTGTGTGATTGTTTGTTGTGTTTCTTCTTTCCTTATCCGTGACCAGTGTTTTTCACTAGATAATCTTGTGGTGTGCAATTCACTTTTTCTTGACTTACTGCGTGTATGAATTTTGTTGCTCCTTTCCTATGATATTAAGTGCGTTGTTTGTTTTAACAAGTGCATTTCTTGGTTTTTCTTGTTTGTGATTGTGTATCCGTGCTTTCGTTTAGTGTTTGCATATTAGGATAAAATGATTATTGAAACAGATAGGATAGGAAATATTCAGTCTTTAAAGGTATTAGGTGGTTGACATTGATAATATTGAGATAATGTTGGGATCGTTTATGGATGGAGTGAATCAGGTTTTAAGCGGTCTTGGATGATGTTTAAGATGGCTGGTAAGCATTTCAAAACAACAAATGTAACCTAAAATGTTGATGGGTGCCGCTTCTGATTTTCTTATATTATTGTTTCAAAATGGTAGTCCGTGCTGAATATCATCTGATTCCTTTATCAAATATATCATAAAAATCTATGTTGAAACAGAAGATGTACATTTTGGCATACACATCTTAAATATTTTTGCCTATTTACAAGTATGTTTCAAGTAGTGTGAATTTGAAGTATCGCACTAATAAAATGCTTGTTTTTGAGATCTTTTTAGACTATGGTGGCACATTTGTGTGTTTGACACCGTGTGATAGAGTTATTATTATATCTTACACTTGAAAAGAAGTTTGTAATGATACATGTACATGTTTTTATGTTTACTTATCGTTTATCATCAATTATTTATTTTATACAGCACCAATTAGTTCCTCGTCCTTGAGTGAAATCAAGATAGCCCGAGGCCACCAATTTGACTTGATTTGTAAGGTAATAAAAAATGGCGTTTTTCTTTTTTATATATTTCAATGTATAGTATAATTAAAGTATACTTTTCATTGCACGTGTTGTCAAATGAATAAGCTTGTTATAGCTATTTGAGGAATCTTATCATATGTAGTAGGTTCTTCATATATCTGAAGTTACTGAAGGTGGTGAACCAATAGTTTTTGTGTGGGATGGAACTGATGCTCCGCCGGTGGATGTTCACACAAAGTAAGTTCTGCCATCCTTTTTTTCATCAAAGTTATAATTTTGTTTCCAAAGTGTTGTGCACATGTTTTGGATTTTGATCTTATTCTTTGTCAATTATACAGATGCGTTTTGTTGATATTATCTACATTTATTATTTATAACAGGCTTGATGAAGAGATTGAAAATCCTATCCCTCTGCAGTTAGAAGGATCTCCATTGACGAGAGATATTTTGTGTACATTCCCGTCTGTTGGGACGGTTTTAAGGATGAAGACTCCTGACAGAGGCAATGACAAAATTGCCCTTCACTCATTGAAGAAGGCTGGTACATGGGTTCACTTAAAGAATATTAGTTTTGAAGTTCGTTTTGGTTTATGGTGTGGGATTCTGTTGCCCAAAACTAGGCTTAGTTATTTGCCCGATGATGATGATCTTGTAATCAACTGCCTAAGGTTTAGTATATTACCGCCATTGCCTATCTCTTGTAAAAACAGCATTTGGATTGAAATCATGCTTACATATATATTTATATCATGTAATACAGGAAATATGATGACCGGGTGAAAAACGAATTGGGTCGAATGCCATTGTCATGTTTTCCGTGGCCTTCTCACGTAACAGGTTTAGCATTCTTACATGCTCAAATATGTGTGTACTATACATATACATCTGCACTTATGTATGCTCATGTGTGTGTAGATAAATGACATATTTATTATGTCCTTTTTTTATAGCTACCATATATCTTGCTTCAATTGTATTAACTTCCACGTTGTAATTCTACATCCTTGATCTCTCTGTAACCTTATATATAATAATTTTTCATTCTTTACAATTGTATGCAGATACAGACTATCAGGATGTGCCTTTTGTTACACTAATGGATATTCTCTCTTATCGAGAGGTACATTATGACATTTTTTGTTGATTATTGAAAACCTGGGATTACTCGGAAATTAGAAAAAACTCGGGCGAAAACTAGGAATTACTCACAAAATCGGTCAAAGTCAAACTTGGTCAACATCATCCGAGTACTCCCCGAGTTGCGATTTCTGCAACCTTTTCTGCTTGTTTATTTTTAATTTAAGCGTGACTTGATAGCTTTTATCACCTCTTGCAAAAGTTGTCTAATTCTCATCTTATATTTGCCATAACTAACAGGTAACAGCCAAATTCAGGTGTGTAGTTCGGGTATTGGCAACATTGCCAGGTCACCCTGATGACTTCCGTGCTCCTTGTGGTACTTACAGGATTAGGCTGACTCTTGAAGATCCTACAGCCAGACTTCATGCATATGTATATGCAGAAGACGGGGTATGCATCTTTTTCAAATGCTGCAAATTTTTATAATAATAGTTGGTTGATATTCTTTCTTCTTTTTCAGGTGAAGTTCTTTGGAGGTTATCCCATTCCCTCCGTCGATACAATGATAAAAATGCAAAACGCATTGCTAGGAGTTGAAAAGACAGATGAAGCTATTGTTGTTTCAAATGAAAAGCCAAGAAATCCTCCATGGGTGCAATGCTGCATAAAATCGTATTATATTGACGAGAATGATATGTGGGGTAGTAGAAGATATCGGATCTTTGGTACCACGCTCATTGGGTGAAGGGTTTAGTTGTTGAGTCCACGTTCTCATGTATATATACGTGTATCTGCTTTAGAGCGACTGAGTTTCTTCTTTTCAACGTTAACCATGGATCTCTGGTTTGTTGTTCATCTGCTCTTGATGGGAAGGTTGTCTACTAACCTTTTAGCACTCAATACTAGCCAAGTGATACAGTGAATGCCAATATGTAATTAAATAGTCTTTTGTTGTAACTGCCTCTAGTAATTTATTGTTCCTTATTCTATTTTTTTTTGCGTATTTCATTTTCTGTGGAAAGAAAAAGGCTCTACCTAGTGATGGGTGGTTACGCTCTCAAGGTTTAGAGTTCAACTGATGCAATCTTAAATTTGTATGTTTCCGAATCTCTTTTTTCTTCTTTAAATTTGTTTGTTCAAATTTATTGTCTATTTATTCATAAATAGATGAAAATAGATAGATAAAGTTTGATGTTTACATGTAAGACAGAAAAATTATATATAAAAAAAAACAGTGTAATAATAATATCTTATTAAATTATGTGTTTTTTTGTCTATAGACAATACATATGGGACGGAAGAAGTAATAAAAACAATAATGTAACAGTGAAGGAAGAAACCGGTGTTAGAGAACATGCCTCTAAGCCAAACTACGGTAAAATTCAACAACAAACTAAACGAGTACACGAAACCCCAATCGGACTACAGCCCAAATAGCCAAAATCTTGCACAAGCCAACACTAGTCCCTGCAAACGTCTCACAAGTTTCTACCTTAGAGACGTTAAGCGTGAATCCACTGAACCTGTAAGTAAACGCCAAATATGAGTACCCATGAGGGTCATATTTGAATCCTTTGAATGTTTTATACTTTAACCACCTTCCTCCTTTGGTAAATAAACAATAGATCATTTCACCTTGGCCTTTTCACATTTGGCTGGTTCACTTATCTGGTAGTAACATTCAGTTATCGGGAGGGTTCACCCTTTGAGGATGTTTATTTGTGTGTTAGATGTGATTGCAATTGTGTTTCTGTGTTGTTTAGGCAGTTTGGGCAATTCATTTAATTGAGTTGGGTATGGCTTATGGTGAAGTTTGTTGTTTGGCTTCAACCGTTGTTTCGTTGATCCATATTTGAATGTTGGAACGTCGACCGTGACCACTATATGGTAGATTAAGGTTTGTCGATTGGTTGTTCACGTTTTGGATCTCAACGGGCTCGCCTCAGTTTGTTTCCATAGTTCGCAATTGTTCCATAGTTCGCAATTATTAGTTAGATCCTGATTGTGGAATGTATTTTGTTTTGTTTTGTATTATATATATATATATATATATATATATATATATATATATATATATATATATATATATATATATATATATATATATATATATATACACTTAATTGATAATTATGTATATTGTTATATATTAAAACGTATAATATTCAATATATGATATGTAATTAATAAGTACTACATAAATATTAAGGGGGATGATTCTCACACACATTTTTTTGATCCTCACACACCAATTGATTATTATTAGAAGAGTAAAAGGTTAAAATAGGTGTGTGAGGATCAAAAAAGTGTGTGTGAGAATCATCCCCCAAATATTAATATTGATATTAATATTGTATTGTATTCCATAGTTCGCAATTATTAGTTAGATCCTGATTGTATTGTATTAAAAAAAAAAAAAAAAAAAATTTGTCGAATAGACTAGTCTTGTTAATCGCTGGGTTATAATATGTAATATTTTTAAATCTTCTGATCTAATTTAATTTATTTATTTTTCTAAAAAATAATATATAAACTTCGCTATGAATTGTAAACAATATTATTTTAATATTATGTTTATATAAAATTAGTAGTGAAATTTGATGAAATTGACCATATTTTGGGTTTGTTTGGATGAAATTTGCTGGAGCTTGTAGCTGAAGTTGGAGCTTATGGACTAGAGCTGGAGCTGCAGCTTAGTTTTTGAAAGGACCCGTTCATATACATTATAAACGATTCTCAATAGTTGATTACATCGCGAGGTATTTGACCTCTATATGATACATTTTTCAGACATTGCATTCGTTTTTAAAAGATAAACTCTCTTTACATCGAAAATTGACAGGCATGCATACCATTTCATAAGATTCAACTATAAATGACCTAATCTGTCATTTACTTAATAATAATCTCTATTGAACTCAACGACTTGAATGCAACGTCTTTTGAAATATGCCATGAATAACTCCAAGTAATATCTTTAAAATGAGCAAATGCACAGCGGAAGATTTCTTTAACACCTGAGAATAAACATGTTTTAAAGTGTCAACCAAAAGGTTTGTGAGTTCATTAGTTTATCATAATCGATCATTTTCATCATTTTAATAGACCACAAGAATTTCATTTCCAGTTCTCATAAATATACGTCCCATGCATAGAGACAAAAATCATTCATATGGATTGAACACCTGGTAACCGACATTAACAAGATGCATATAAGAATATCCCCTATCATTCCGGGAAATTCTTCGGACATGATAAAAACGAATTCGAAGTACTAAAGCATCCGGTACTTTGGATGGGGTTCGTTAGGCCCAATGATCTATCTTTAGGATTCGCGTCAATTAGTAGATCGGTTTACTAATTCTTAGGCTACCAAGCAAAAGGGGCATATTCGGCTTCGATCATTCAACCATATAATGTAGTTTCGATTACTTGTGTCTATTTCGTAAAACATTTATAAAAATTGCGCATGTATTCTCAGCCCAAAAATATAAAGGGTAAAAAGGCAAATGAAACTCACCATACTGTATTTCATTGTAAAAATACATATAACATCATTGAACAAGTGCAAGGTTGGCCTCGGATTCACGAACCTAAATTAATTATATATATTTATGTGTTGGTCAATATTTGTCTAACAAATTAGGTCAAGTCATAGTTCACCACAATCCTAATGCTCGAGACTAATATGCAAAAGTCAACAAAAGTCAATTTGACTCAAAATAATTTCCAAAAATCTATACATGATTAATATATAGTTTAAATATCGTCGTTTTATATTTTTAAATATTTTTAAAAAATTTATTAGAGTAAATAATATAATTCATTTATTAATAAATAAAATTTTATATTAAAATTTATATAATAAAATATACTTTTATATATATTAAGTAATAAAATTTATAGGGTTCATTTAATATCATAAAGATAATATGATAGGTATTATTAAAGTAATTTATTACACGTAGTAAAATATGTTTGTATCACATATTTATTTGATAAAATAATATCTATAATGATAGTAAGTAAAAGTTGTATTATTTTGTAATAATAATTATTATTATAAAGATATCAATATTTATAATTACTAAGATGACATTATGATAAAACGATAATTCTAATTATGATAACTTTAATATTTACGATAATTTTTAATATTATCTTTAAAATAATTATTCTATTTAAAATAATAATAATAATAATGATATTTTATAGTAACAAATACATTTCTATTAAAATGATAATTTTTGTTAAAATGATAGTTTTAATACTAACGATACTTTTAATAATAATAGTAATGATAAAAATAATAAGAACGATAATTTTATCTAAATCAATATCTTATAATATTTTAATTTCATCATGATACTCTTACTAATTATTTCCTAATCGTTTCGTTTAATAGCTTTTAATCGTCTTTTATATCGTGTTCATAATAATGATAATAATAGTAATCAAAATAATTAGGTGTTACTAATATTAATTTTAATTACAATAATACTAATAATGATAATTACTATGACATTATTAACGATAATGATAATATAATAATAATAATAACAATAACCATTTTTAAATAATGATATATATATTAATAATGATAATAATAATAATGATAATAATAATAATAATAATAATAATAATAATAATAATAATAATAATAATAATAATAATAATATAATAATAATAATAATAATAAGATAAAACTAGAACGACGATAATAACGATGATAATAATAATCATTTTTAATAATAATACAAAAATTCGATGGACTATAACTTCAAATCCGTTCATCGAAATCATTCGATATCTAATTCAGGATTCAACATAACCTAACTAAAGGCAATATCAAAAGTACAAACATGCATAATCCTATATACTCGAGCACTAGTCAGGGATACACTATTAGTATGTAAAAGTTAAATTATGAGTACTCACGTATCAATATTGAGATTTAATATTGCAGGAAAGGTACGTAGACGCAACGGAGATGATAAACACTATATTGACCTCACGAGCATACCCATGAACCATACCCAATCACCTCCATAGCTATAACCCATAATTTCCTTAATCCTATCCCACTCGAAAAACAATTTCGAAATTACTCGGACAACACTCTGTCGTAATATTTTATGTATACTAATAATATCTTGAAATAATACGGAGTAAATATATATATGTAAATCGATTGAGAGAGTTTAGAGAAAAATATTTTCAAGTTTCTATGAAATAATGAAACCTATTGAATTCTATTTATAATAGATTTTTGAATTATTAAAGTGAATTATTAAAGTGAATTATTAAAGTATGAATTATTAAAGTGAATTATTAAAGTATGAATTATTAAAGTGAATTATTAAACTTAAAGTAAAGTAAAAATAAAGTAAAGGTAAAGTTTAAGTATAGTAAAAGTATAAAACTATGTACATATAATACGCGTATAAATATATATAATATTAATTTAAATCGTTATATATATTTAATAAAATAAAATATAAATATCGTTATCTTTATCATACTAGTTAAGTAATGAGTTGTCAAAAGTGGTTCTAGATATTTATAAAAGTTATATACGTTTTAATAATAATGTTCTTTTTAAACTGAAAACGTTTTTGTACGTTTGAAACTAAATCAAATAAATATGATAATTTTGTTTTCCAAAACCAAATATATTTTTAAGAATCATTTTGTTTAAAGGTTAAAATAATGGAAATCGTTATATCATAAAACGTTTTAGAAAAGTAGAATCATATATATTCATAATAGGTTTCAAGTTTTTAAATTACAGTCTGTTGGTGAAGCATGAGATAAAGTTCAAAGGTTAAATAAACGTATGAAATCATCTTAATGAAAAATGTCGGGTTACTTAACTTGTCGATATCCAACATCTAAGTTATTTACACTCCACGTTCTTACTTATAAATCACATTACCATTTTTCGAATGTTGTCAAAAAGAATAGATTTCTTAAATCACAGTGGACCTCATAACATAGACCCGTAATCATATCACAATGTATCTGATAAATCAATCATTTGATATTATCTTCTAATTCCATCGATAAACATATTGAAACAAATACGTTCATGTAAAGTATTATACGTTTAATACTTTATTAATATTCTCAAGTTATAATATATATACACATATATATACATATTTATTTATATATAATGGTTCGTGAATCGTCGGAATTTGGTCGAGGTTATAATGAATGTATGAACACAATTTAAAATTCTTGAGATTTAACTTGACAAAATTTGCTTATCGTGTCGGAATAATATAAAGATAGAGTTTAAATTTGGTTGGAAATTTCTGGGTTGTCACAGTACCTACCCGTTAAAGAAATTTCGTCCCGAAATTTGAGTGAGGTGGTCATGGTTAACAATAAAAATGTTTTCATGACGAATATGAGTTGATAAATAGAGTTTTATCATTTTTGATTAATATAGATAAAACGATTCGATTATGTGAAGCGTACGAGTGAAGCTGTCACAAAAGATTGAGATAAAGGTTTAACTTTTGACGTAGTCTTGGTTGAATTCAGAAATTCAAGGGATTTAAAGAAAATCTTTGAAATCTAAAAGATTTGATTCTTCGGCGAATAAGGAAATTAAGATCTATATAATTAAATGCGGTAACCTGCCTTGATTACTCCGTCTGATATTTCCATTATAAATTTAACTTTGCCGTTCCATTAGTTTTTCATCATTTCTATACTCAATTCCCAAATTAAAAAAAAAAAAAAAATTTGTGAAAATGCTTAATCCAGTTCTGATCCTTGTACTTATCCTAACTTTCGTATCTGTCATTCTTCTTTACCATTTACCACCGGAGAAATCTATTCACTTCTACTATTACCTTGGTGTTATAGTGTTTTTAATTCTCCCGTGTCTTTATATGGCTATACGCGTTGATATACATGGTTTGTAATTTATGTGTTGTGATCGGCTTTATATTTCCTTTATATTTCGGAGCTCTTTGCTTTTGTTTTCTCTTTCCAACTTTAAATCAAGCGAATAATGGTCCAGAATTCGTAGATATGAATTTCGGAATGAACATAGTTTATGTTCTAAGAAGAAATGGTAACGGTATAATCTGACTTGTCAAATTACCAGATTTCAAGGGAAAAGATAGGACTATCAAGAAAATATGTTCTTGATATGTTCGGAGATTAGGTAGAATGTAAGAGTCATGTAACATGGCACATGATGACGTTATGGTCTGTGAATCATCTTTCATTTAGAAACTTAGCATGACTTACTGTAATATAATAACGTTGATCAAGTGTCATTATATTATGCTAATTCATGCTTCAGTTCCCAACACTACTTCAAAAATATTCTTATTTTAAACTCGAAGGTTTCAAAATTTAGAAACTAAAATAGTTTCTTTTATGATGTAACACAGATAACGCGAGGAGATAAATGATTTCAGATATAAATAGCTATGAAAATATCTTCAGAAATATGGAGGATATTTATAATGAAAGATATGATGATATCTTATAATTTCTAATATCGGAGGATGATGAAGAATATTGTCCGTAGGGGCTTAGAGTCAGGAGCAAGATATTCATTAATGATTTCAGCAGATACTGAATCATTTGGATTCTTTGAAGGCAGGTTCAGTCTTTGTGATTTGTCCACGGCCTCCTTCATACTTTGCTCAATCCATTTTCCAGTTACAAAACTTCTCTTTTTCTGAGCTTTGTCAATACATTAATCTTTATCATCAAACTTTTTACTGTTAAGGTCGTTTACAGTTTTTGTTGCTTCATCGGCATTTCTAGAACTAGTTTGCAGTTCAGGGTGTTTTCAGAAACTTCACATTCGCCGTATATAAGTCCAGGAGATAGACGTTATATGTATAATTATTGGCGTCGACATGCTGCGAGATTTCAAAATACTGATTGCTAAATCCCAATGATTCGTATGGAAATTCTCGTTACAAGAGGCAGATGAGTAAGTGATGGGGTTTTGATAAATATAATGATTTTTCAAAAAATCCTAGATCATTACGGTTGCTGATAAGTTTACTGCTAATGTGGCGAGATATGAAAGGTTCCCCAGTAACAATGGCGAAAGCGCAGCGTATCTATCGAGGTTATAATAAGACTAGTCCGACTGAAAAGTCGAGGTTGACTTGTTGGAGCTGTGACAAAACTGGCTACTTTGAAAAGAAATTGAAAAGTCATTTTAGCTAATAAATGCCAATGGGTCTGACACGGATACGTGTTAAACTATGACTTTGGTTTCGAAAGTTTTTCAGGTGTATAACTGTGATTAACATGTGGTTAGATCATCAGCTCGATTGTTCATTGTTTGAAGTGTCTTCAGGAATTTCGGAGGGTTTGAATACAAGTTGTAATCGTTGATATATATATGATGTTCTAGCACAGTTTTGAAGTCAAAGTATAGCTTTGAAAGATGTAGGAATCTAAAAGTGATGGTACCGGTTATATCTCGACTTAGATTTTGATTTGTCAAAATCAGAATACGTAATGAAATTTAGACGAGGATGGTTGTTTTGATTTCTATAAAAGAATATATATTGTTTGAGAAAATAGTGAGTATAGTTGATGATTGCTGAATCAGATTCGAAGAATGTAACATATTAATTGTGAATTTATATATCTCTCGGGTATTACCTACCCGTTAAAAAAATATTTCACAATTAATATTTTGTACAAAATAATTTTTATTACAGTCTTTTTGAAAATATATATATATATATGTATATATATGTATATATATGTATATATATGTATATATATGTATATTTTCTTCAGACGTAACATAGATTTAATGAGTTAATATTAAATTAAACTCATTTAATTTACGGTTGAAACTAGAATTGAATAATCCCTTAAAGGCTTTAGAGATTACATAAGTATTTCTTCAATAATATTGAAATTATGAATCAATACTTCGTTATTTGTTGAGGCATGATGTTGGTTTTCATTAAATTCTTGTGAACTTCGCAAAGTACGAGTGATGTTGTCTGAAAAGTTTCGAGTACATCAATGACGAAAGTGTAAAATCAGCATATATTTGAATAATACACTTGATTTATTATGAATTGGAGTTTATTGAATTGAGACAGAGGTTGTAGTTAACGATAGTTAAGTTGCAGACGAAGGACGTGCATTATTGCATATTAGTAATATGAATTAACCGAGTAGTTAAGATTCACACATAATAGCTTAGTACGGAAAGATTTATTATGGTTTAAAGATTTATATATATAAGATATACATATAAATCCTTCAGTGGAAATGAGTTAATTCTTCATAACTCGTTGATAAAATATACTTGTTGTTGATTCGTAATGATGTCCGCGGTGATTCTTGAACTGACGGAGCTTGTGATGTTATAGGTGCTATTAATGCTGATGCTGACTACACTGACGATGCTGGTGATGCTGGCGGTACTGTTGATGCTGTTGGTAAAACAAGTCTAGCTTGTAAATCGTGCACCATTCTGGTCAGGGTTTCTTTTATAATTTCGGTCCACTCATCTGATTTATGGTTAGATCTAGAATAAGTAATCTCTAAAATTTTAGAGATTACATAATCACCGTAAAATATTTCTCCGATGAAGTTATGAATTAATACTTCATCGTTTGTTGTTATTGGTCTTCCTTGTTATCTATAGGACGTATGACGTTGATGCTCGTGGGACAGATTGTGAAGTTGAGGTTTACGACGCGGTTGTGGTTGGGGGTGGTAATGGTACTATTGACGTTGATGTTGGTGGTACTGATTATGCTGCTGGTGCTGCTGCTGGTGTTTGTAACCTTTGCACCATATTCTCCAAAGCCACTACCCGAGCACGAAGCTCGTTGATTTCTTCTATTACACCGGGATGATTGTCGGTTCGGACAAGCGGATAAATAAAATCTAGAATTTGATGTAGTATATAATCGTGACGAGATACTCTGGAAATGAGAGAGAAAATGGTGTTTCGGACAGGTTCGCCGGTAAGTGCTTCAGGTTCATCACCAAGAGGGCAATGTGGTGGATGGAAATGATCGCCTTCTTCTTGTCTTCAATGATTAAGGAGGCTACGAACCCATCCCCAATTCATCCGGAATAGATGATGGCTGATTGGTTGGTCCATTCCGGTCACACTGCTTTTGGAGCTTGAATGGGATTCCATATCGGAATTCGAGGGACTTGAACTAATGACGAATTCCATTTCGTTCGATTGAATAAAGGATTTTTCGATATGAAATGATTTTTCGGCTATCGGGTGGTATTCTAATTACATAGAATATCTATATATATAGTGTAATGACCCGGAATTTTCTGACCAAATTATACTTATGAGATTAATATTTACATAAATTAAACCATACCAACATGATAAGCAATCCAAATTGTCGAGACTTGTGTTTTTGAAAAGAGTTTTACACAACGTTTGACCGTCCAATATGACCGATGATATCACGAACTATATAACATACGATAATTATACGTTTGTGTATATATATGTATTTATATATATTTAACATGATCTAAGGATGGTTTAACATCTCATTGTGTACTAATGACAATGAGTTATAAGTATATTTTGAAACTACTAATTTAAGTTTTCAAAACGATAACTATACGTAACATTCTTTGATATATATACTTATAATCGATAATGCTTATACATGTATCGTATATATAATGTATTTAATCACTTTTTAAGGACTTAAATACATAAAACAATATAAGTATATTCACAAAAGATAGCTATATTTGAATTCTCGTTCCGTTTCCTCAAGATTTCTATACGTATATCTAGGGTATATGTACCCGTATCATACCCAGCTTCTATACGTATTTACTATTGGTATATACACATCAAATCAACATCCTAATCAACATTATTACTGCCCTAGATATGAGGTAACTAGGATTTGTCAAGTAGTATGAATTATTAGTAAGAAAATAAAATTAGGAATCCTTTTCTTTCTTTATAAACTAAAAACGTTTTTATAAATGAACACCATTTCTTCACTCTATTTTCTCATACCTACACCCTCATTTCTCTCTCAAAATACTCCTAACTTCATACTTGATCATCTCCAAGCATTTTCCCCATCATTTAGCTTCAATTACAAGCCTTAAACACCATAAGAAAACTCTTTCAAGAACATATCAAAATAACCACCCATTTGAAGAAGTTTACTTCCAACCTTTTTATCTAACTCCACCACTCTTTGATTCCAAGATTATTTCTTATATTTTGCAGTAACTTTGTCCAAGTAACTTGAGGTAGTAACCTTGTTCATAATCTTATTCAATTCATATTCTTGTAGCTATCTTATTTTGTGGTATAAAATTTTAACAACAAGAACATAGTTTGAATGATTTCAAACTTGTTCGCAAACTAAATAGATCCTTCTAACTTGACTTTTAAAATACTTCAAGACCTATAATATATCATAATAATATGCTAACCTAACAAGATATAACTTGGTTTTACAAAGAACATCTTAAATACTGAATCTACGTCGTCGGAGTGCAACCGGAGGCTGTTTTGGGTTGGATAATTAAAAACCATCTTGAACTTTGAATTGGAAGTTCATGTTCTGGAAAAATGATATTTCTTATGAATATGTTAACACATAAAAATTTCATGGTTTAACTCAAAGTGTAAGTATTTTTAGAAAAATGATCATTAAATGTTATTTTTATGATGGAAAATGATCACTTTCATAAGTTTCACCAAAGTTTGACCTATAAATTATGATTTCGAATACAAAGTAAGGTATTTTCAGTTCATATTCTTAAAATTTGACTCGATCCAAGGAAGTGTCAAGTTGAACCAACAAAAACGGAGTTGTAATGAAGAAACTACGACTAAAACAAGATTGGGTATCCGAAGCTAGTTTAGCTACGAAAATATTTGGAGAAAAAGTAAATTAATCATATCTTTTCTAATTAATATGATATTTTATATATAATTACTTATGATTTGATTTTATATATTTCAGGACCACCCGTAAACAACACGAGAAGATTAATCATAAGACCTCATGATTGTACGCAACACGTCATTTGACAACACGGCACTTTATGTACGCAACACATCATTTGACAACATGGTACCATGGGTCGAGATTAATTCTGATCAAAACGAATACGATGGGGTCTTTATTTATTTTATTTAAGCAACTAATTGTGGACCACTAACATCGGACTGCTAACTACGGACTAAGAAAATATTAAAAGTATTAAAAGTATATATATATATGTAACGATTACTTAAAAAGAAAATATGTTGATATATTATATATATGGTTAGGTTCGTGATATCTATCGGAGACCAAGTCGAATTAAATATATTCAAGGCAAAAGTGAGTTTCATTTGCTCCCTTTTTAATTGCTTTTGCAATATATATTTTTGGGCTGAGAATACATGCGCTGCTTTTATAAATGTTTACAAAATAGACACAAGTACTTAAAAATATATTCTACGTTGAGTTGTACCACTGGCATATTTCCCTGTAGCTTGGTAACTACTATTTACATGGGTATTGTAAACGCGAATCCTGTTGATAGATCTATCGGGCCTGACAACCCCAACCGGACTGGACGACCAGTATTCAACGGTTGCACAGTACTTCGTTTTGGTGACTACACTTGGTACGGTGTAGTGAGATTTCATAATAAAGGGAATATGCGACGTTGATTAAATGTTAAGTATGGTTACCAAGTGCTCAACCACTTAGAATGCTTTACATACACTTGCGAGTGTATTATGTTTATGATTATGAAATCTTGTGGTCTATTAACATATTGAAATGATTGTTATGATAAACCTATGAACTCACCAACCTTTTGGTTGACACTTTAAAGCATGTTTATTCTCAGATACGAATTAAGTCTTCCGCTGTGCATTTGCTCAATATAAGGACATTACTTGGAGCCGATCATTGCAATGGGACCAAATGTTGATGACTTCGTCCAGGTGGATTAGGATGGGTCCTTTCAGTTGGTATCAGAGCGGTGGTCGTAGTGAACCAGGTCTTGCATTAGTGTGTCTAACTAGTAGTTGTTAGGATGCATTAATGAGTCTGGACTTCGACCGTGTCTACATGTCAAAAGTTTTGCTTATCATTTCTAGTCGGAAATCATCTGCTTATCATCCTTAGGAAATTACCTGCTTATCATTCATAACTCTAGACATGTTTTACTCCATTTACTGCATTGATAGTGTATAGACGAATTCTTATCTTAGCATATCTGTTATTGCGAACTTTGACTGATATCTTTTCAAAGATTCTCCGTAATATACGGGATTTTGGTATTATATATACATATGTAAATTATGTATTGAAGAGTACCAAATCTAACTCCTATAATCTATTCCATACCAAAAATTCATTTTCCCCATTATACAAGATGGATTCCGCATTTAGTTCGAATTCTTCAGATTCCGACAGTTATGCCGATATGGATTTCCATTCGGGCTCCGAAAGCAGCGTCACCGGAATGGATCAACCAATTTCCCATCATCCATTCTGGATGAATTGGGGATGGGTTCGTAATATACTAAATCACTGGAGACAAGAAGAAGGTGATCCATTCCATCCACCAAATTGCCCTTTTGGCGATGAACCTGAAGCACTTACCGGCGAACCTATTCGAAACACCATTTTCTCTCTCATTTCTAGAGTATCTCGTTACGATTATATACTATCCCATATTATAAATCTTGTTCATTCGCTCGCTCCAACCGCCAATCATCCCGGTGTACTAGCAGAAGTTAACGAACTTCGCGCTCGCGTGACGGCTTTGGAGAACATGGTGCGAAGGTTGCAAACACCAGCAGCAGCACCAGCAGCATAATTAGCACCACCATCAATAACATCAACAATACCATCATCACCACTAACAAACAACATCCGCATCACACGTCTCGACATCATAATCTGTCCGACAAACATCAACATCATACGCACCATAGATACCAAGGAGTACCAACAATAATGAACGATGAAGTATTGATCCATAACTTCATTGATATTCTGCGAAGAATATGTGGTTTCAAAAAGTTTTAGAGATTTCTTATTCTAGCTCAAACCGAAAAGCAAATGAGATTAATATCATATTAACTCATTAAATTCATGATTTCATCTGAAGAAAATATATATGTATATATGTTTTCATAAAGATTGTAATTAAAAGTTCTTTTGTACAAAATATTAATGGTGAAATTTTTTTTTAACGGGTAGGTAATACCCGAGGAATAATTAGATTTCATCTTAATAAGTTACATTGTACATTCGTCGAAACTGATTCAACAGTCATTTACTATCCTACTTACAACCACCGATATACGTATCCGTTCACCGTAGAATAACCATTTTCATTCAATTTCAT
This sequence comes from Rutidosis leptorrhynchoides, assembly GCF_046630445.1. Taxonomy (NCBI): domain Eukaryota; kingdom Viridiplantae; phylum Streptophyta; class Magnoliopsida; order Asterales; family Asteraceae; genus Rutidosis; species Rutidosis leptorrhynchoides. Next base: position 212,703,058 of record NC_092340.1, read on the forward strand.
ATTTGGATTTTGACTTCCTAGAATCCAACAAGTGGCATATGAAGAAAACATATGACAAAATAAAATCTGTTAGAAACAAACAAATTAACTATGAAAAATTTTGTTAAGAATCCACGCTAACTGTTCCAGCTAACTGTTCCTAGCTAACTGATTACATTTTATTTATCGCAGTTTATTTATCGCAATTTAATTATCGCACTTTTATTTATCGTCATTTAATTTCTGTAATTATTTTACGCACTTTAAATATCGGGACACGTATACAATGTTTTGACATATCATATCGATGCATCTATATAATTATTTGGAATCACCATAGACACTCTATATGCAGTAATGATCGAGTTCTCTATACAGGGTTGAGGTTGATTCTATAATAATATATATAGTTTGAGTTGTGATCGAGTCTGAGAGGTATACGGGTCACGACACGTATAAATTAATTCGTATATTATATATTAAACTATATATGAATTATTGGACTGTTACTGTGGACTATCGACTGTGGACTAATGACATTGGACAATTAAAATAAATTAAAATATTGATTATAACATATGAAACTAAACATTTCTTCAAGATTGCCACTTGATTTCATTTTAAACCTCATTATATCTCGACGATTACAATCAGCGTTCAAATCTATCATGATTCTTAAAAACACCTCAATCGAGAGGATAAACCAACCGCACTTCATCTACGGAAGAAAAGATTGATGCATATAGTTATGCACCTGAAAAACCCTCGGAAACTGAGTAAACGTTTGACACGTATCTGTTCTAGTTCCTTTGACATTGTTATTACCGAAGATCGTTTTGCAATCCCTTTCCAAAGTAGCTAATTTTGTCACAGCTCCAGCAAGTCAACTCTGACTTTTTATCCGAAACAACTTTATTATAACCGCGATATATATGCGTACTCTTTATCGTTACTGGGGAACCTTTTATATTCCACAATATTACCATCAGCGATTAATCATTCTAAAAACACAATTCTCCTGAAACTACCTCGGTTCGATAACCGATGACCCAGATCAGTTAACTTTGAAAATGCTGACGAAGCAGCATGTTGTAGATGATCTTAATGGCCAAAAGTTTGATGATAAAGAAAGGAGTGTTAGGAACGCTCGATAGAAAATTTAGTACCGAAAAGCAGATTATGTGAAACTATGAAGAAAGTCGTGGACAAATCACAAAGAATAAGTTTGCCTTCAAAGAATCCAAATGATTATGTGCCTGCTGAAATCGTTAGCAAACATCTTATTTCTCATTCTAAACCTTCACAGACAAATCTTCTTCATCATCCATTGATATTAGAAATTCTAAGATATTCTCGTATGTTCTATTATAAATATCCTCCATATTTCTGGCGATATTTTCACAACTATTCTTATCTGAGATCATTTATCTCTCCGTAATATCTGCAACATAAAAGAAACTGTGTTAGTTTCTAAATTCTAAAACCTTCGAGTTTAAAATATGAATGTTTTAAAGTAGTGTTGGGAACTGAAGCATGGATTAGTATAATATAATGACACTTCATCAACGTCATTATATTACAGTAAGTCATGCTGAGTTTCTAATGAAGCATGATGATTCACAGTACCGTCATCATGTGCCATTTACACGACTTTTACATTCTATCTAATCACTAAACATATCAAGAGAATATTTTTCTGGATGACTCGGTCTTCTCCAGGGTATTCTGGTAATTTATCAAATTAAAATCGTTCTATTACCATTTTCTTCTTAGAGCATTAGCTATGTTCATTCTGAATTTCATATCTATGAATTTCGGACCATTACTCGCTTGACTCGAAGTCGGGAAGAGAAAACGAAAGCATGAAGCTCCGAAAAATAATGAAGAATATAAACTTCGATAATAACCCCGAAATTACAAACCGTGTATATCGATGCAGATAGCAATATAGAGACACGGGAGAATTAGAAACACTATAAACACAAGAGTATAGTAGAAGTAAATAGATTCTTCTGGTGGTAGATGAAAAAGAAGAATGACAGATATAAAAGTTAGGAGTATATCAAGAATCAGGACTGGATGGAGCATATTGATGAATGCTTTAAAGTAAGAATCAAGGGAGAAAGAATAGAAGGTATGAGTTGTGGAAAATAAGGAAACGAAGGGGTGAATTTATAGTGAAATATCCGACAGAGCAATCGAAACAGATTATTGCATATAATCAAAGAAGATCCTAATTTCCTTAATCACCAAAGAACCAAATCTTATTACGTAAGATTCTCTTTAAATCCCTTAAATCCCGGAAATCAATCATAACTACGTCATCGGTTAAGACGAATATATTTTACTCATCTCACTCTTTTACGATAGTCTCATTTATATTCTTTGCATAATCGAATCATTTTATCTACATTACTCAATGATGATAAAACTCCATTATCACCTTATATTTGTCATGAAAACCTTCTTATTGTTATCCATAACAACCTCTATCAAATTTCGGGGACGAAATTTCTTTAGCGGGTAGGTACTGTAATGACCCTGAATTTTCCGACCAAATTATACTTATGAGATTAATATTTACATAAATTAAACCATACCAACATGATAAGCAATCCAAATTGTCGAGACTTGTGTTTTTGAAAAGAGTTTTACACAACGTTTGACCGTCCAATATGACCGATGATATCACGAACTATATAACATACGATAATTATACGTTTGTGTATATATATGTATTTATATATATTTAACATGATCTAAGGATGGTTTAACATCTCATTGTGTACTAATGACAATGAGTTATAAGTATATTTTGAAACTACTAACTTAAGTTTTCAAAACGATAACTATACGTAACATTCTTTGATATATATACTTATAATCTATAATGCTTATACATGTATCGTATATATAATGTATTTAATCACTTTTTAAGGACTTAAATACATAAAAAAAATATAAGTATATTCACAAAAGATAGCTATATTTGAATTCTCGTTCCGTTTCCTCAAGATTTCTATACGTATATCTAGGGTATATGTAACCGTATCATACCCAGCTTCTATACGTATTTACTATTGGTATATACACATCAAATCAACATCCTAATCAACATTATTACTGCCCTAGATATGAGGTAACTAGGATTTGTCAAGTAGTATGAATTATTAGTAAGAAAATAAAATTAGGAATCCTTTTCTTTCTTTATAAACTAAAAACGTTTTTATAAATGAACACCATTTCTTCACTCTATTTTCTCATACCTACACCCTCATTTCTCTCTCAAAATACTCCTAACTTCATACTTGATCATCTCCAAGCATTTTCCCCATCATTTAGCTTCAATTACAAGCCTTAAACACCATAAGAAAACTCTTTCAAGAACATATCAAAATAACCACCCATTTGAAGAAGTTTACTTCCAACCTTTTTATCTAACTCCACCACTCTTTGATTCCAAGATTATTTCTTATATTTTGCAGTAACTTTGTCCAAGTAACTTGAGGTAGTAACCTTGTTCATAATCTTATTCAATTCATATTCATGTAGCTATCTTATTTTGTGGTATAAAATTTTAACAACAAGAACATAGTTTGAATGATTTCAAACTTGTTCGCAAACTAAATAGATCCTTCTAACTTGACTTTTAAAACACTTCAAGACCTGTAATATATCATAATAATATGCTAACCTAACAAGATATAAACTTGGTTTTACAAAGAACATCTTAAAAACTGAATCTACGTCGTCGGAGTGCAACCGGAGGCTGTTTTGGGTTGGATAATTAAAAACCATCTTGAACTTTGAATTGGAAGTTCATGTTCTGGAAAAATGATATTTCTTATGAATATGTTAACACATAAAAATTTCATGGTTTAACTCAAAGTGTAAGTATTTTTAGAAAAATGATCATTAAATGTTATTTTTATGATGGAAAATGATCACTTTCATAAGTTTCACCAAAGTTTGACCTATAGATTATGATTTCGAATACAAAGTAAGGTATTTTCAGTTCATATTCTTAAAATTTGACTCGATCCAAGGAAGTGGCAAGTTGAACCAACAAAAACGGAGTTGTAATGAAGAAACTACGACTAAAACAAGATTGGGTATCCGAAGCTAGTTTAGCTACGAAAATATTTGGAGAAAAAGTAAATTAATCATATCTTTTCTAATTAATATGATATTTTATATATAATTACTTATGATTTGATTTTATATATTTCAGGACCACCCGTAAACAACACGAGAAGATTAATCATAAGACCTCATGATTGTACGCAACACGTCATTTGACAACACGGTACTTTATGTACGCAACACGTCATTTGACAACATGGTACCATGGGTCGAGATTAATTCTGATCAATACGAATACGATGGGGTCTTTATTTATTTTATTTAAGCAACTAATTGTGGACCACTAACATCGGACTGCTAACTACGGACTAAGAAAATATTAAAAGTATATATATATATGTAACGATTACTTAAAAAGAAAATATGTTGATATATTATATATATGGTTAGGTTCGTGATATCTATCGGAGACCAAGTCGAATTAAATACCTTCAAGGCAAAAGTGAGTTTCATTTGCTCCCTTTTTAATTGCTTTTGCAATATATATTTTTGGGCTGAGAATACATGCGCTGCTTTTATAAATGTTTACAAAATAGACACAAGTACTTAAAAATATATTCTACGTTGAGTTGTACCACTGGCATATTTCCCTGTAGCTTGGTAACTACTATTTACATGGGTATTGTAAACGCGAATCCTGTTGATAGATCTATCGGGCCTGACAACCCCAACCGGACTGGACGACCAGTATTCAACGGTTGCACAGTACTTCGTTTTGGTGACTACACTTGGTACGGTGTAGTGAGATTTCATAATAAAGGGAATATGCAACGTTGATTAAATGTTAAGTATGGTTACCAAGTGCTCAACCACTTAGAATGCTTTATATACACTTGCGAGTGTATTATGTTTATGATTATGAAATCTTGTGGTCTATTAACATATTGAAATGATTGTTATGATAAACCTATGAACTCACCAACCTTTTGGTTGACACGTTAAAGCATGTTTATTCTCAGATACGAATTAAGTCTTCCGCTGTGCATTTGCTCAATATAAGGACATTACTTGGAGCCGATCATCGCAATGGGACCAAATGTTGATGACTTCGTCCAGGTGGATTAGGACGGGTCCTTTCATATAGTGCAAAAGATTTCGTAGATTACGAAGGAATTTACGGGATATGTCAGGCAAAGTTGTAGTGACCCGAACTAATTCCATGTTTATATATATTAATTGAGATTGATATTTACATGATTAAATGTTTCCAACATGTTAAGCAATCAAACTTGTTAAGACTTGATTAATTGAAATATGTTTCATATAGACAATTGACCACCCAAGTTGATCGGTGATTCACGAACGTTAAAACTTGTAAAAACTATATGATGACATATATATGGATATATATATATAGTTAACATGATACTATGATAAGTAAATATATCATTAAGTATATTAACAATGAACTACATATGTAAAAACAAGACTACTAACTTAATGATTTTTAAACGAGACATATATGTAACGATTATCGTTGTAAAGACATTTAATGTATATATATCATATTAAGAGATATTCATACATGATAATATCATGATAATATAATAATTTAAAATCTCATTTGATATTATAAACATTGGGTTAACAACATTTAACAAGATCGTTAACCTAAAGGTTTCAAAACAACACTTACATGTAACGACTAACGATGACTTAACGACTCAGTTAAAATGTATATACATGTAGTGTTTTAATATGTATTTATACACTTTTGAAAGACTTCAATACACTTATCAAAATACTTCTACTTAACAAAAATGCTTACAATTACATCCTCGTTCAGTTTCATCAACAATTCTACTCGTATGCACCCGTATTCGTACTCGTACAATACATAGCTTTTAGATGTATGTACTATTGGTATATACATTCCAATGATCAGCTCTTAGCAGCCCATGTGAGTCACCTAACACATGTGGGAACCATCATTTGGCAACTAGCATGAAATATCTCATAAAATTACAAAAATATGAGTAATCATTCATGACTTATTTACATGAAAACAAAATTACATATCCTTTATATCTAATCCATACACCAACGACCAAAAACACCTACAAACACTTTCATTCTTCAATTTTCTTCATCTAATTGATCTCTCTCAAGTTCTATCTTCAAGTTCTAAGTGTTCTTCATAAATTCCAAAAGTTCTAGTTTCATAAAATCAAGAATATTTTCAAGTTTGCTAGCTCACTTCCAATCTTGTAAGGTGATCATCCAACCTCAAGAAATCTTTGTTTCTTACAGTAGGTTATCATTCTAATACAAGCTAATAATCATTTTCAAACTTTGGTTCAATTTCTATAACTATAACAATCTTATTTCAAGTGATGATCTTACTTGAACTTGTTTTCGTGTCATGATTCTGCTTCAAGAACTTCGAGCCATCCAAGGATCCATTGAAGCTAGATCCATTTTTCTCTTTTCCAGTAGGTTTATCCAAGGAACTTAAGGTAGTAATGATGTTCATAACATCATTCGATTCATACATATAAAGCTATCTTATTCGAAGGTTTAAACGTGTAATCACTAGAACATAGTTTAGTTAATTCTAAACTTGTTCGCAAACAAAAGTTAATCCTTCTAACTTGACTTTTAAAATCAACTAAACACATGTTCTATATCTATATGATATGCTAATTTAATGATTTAAAACCTGGAAACACGAAAAACACCGTAAAACCGGATTTACGCCGTCGTAGTAACACCGCGGGCTGTTTTGGGTTAGTTAATTAAAAACAATGATAAACTTTGATTTAAAAGTTGTTATTATGAACATGAAACTATATCCAAAAATTATGGTTAAACTCAAAGTGGAAGTATGTTTTCTAAAATGGTCATCTAGACGTCGTTCTTTCGACTGAAATGACTACCTTTACAAAAACGACTTGTAACTTATTTTTCCGACTATAAACCTATACTTTTTCTGTTTAGATTCATAAAATAGAGTTCAATATGAAACCATAGCAATTTGATTCACTCAAAACGGATTTAAAATGAAGAAGTTATGGGTAAAACAAGATTGGATAATTTTTCTCATTTTAGCTACGTGAAAATTGGTAACAAATCTATTCCAACCATAACTTAATCAACTTGTATTGTATATTATGTAATCTTGAGATACCATAGACACGTATACAATGTTTCGACCTATCATGTCGACACATCTATATATATTTCGGAACAACCATAGACACTCTATATGTGAATGTTGGAGTTAGCTATACAGGGTTGAGGTTGATTCCAAAATATATATAGTTTGAGTTGTGATCAATACTGAGATACGTATACACTGGGTCGTGGATTGATTCAAGATAATATTTATCGATTTATTTCTGTACATCTAACTGTGGACAACTAGTTGTAGGTTATTAACGAGGACAGCTGACTTAATAAACTTAAAACATCAAAATATATTAAAAGTGTTGTAAATATATTTTGAACATACTTTGATATACATGTATATATTGTTATAGGTTCGTGAATCAACCAGTGGCCAAGTCTTACTTCCCGACGAAGTAAAAAATCTGTGAAAGTGAGTTATAGTCCCACTTTTAAAATCTAATATTTTTGGGATGAGAATACATGCAGGTTTTATAAATGATTTACAAAATAGACACAAGTACGTGAAACTACATTCTATGGTTGAATTATCGAAATCGAATATGCCCCTTTTTATTAAGTCTGGTAATCTAAGAATTAGGGAACAGACACCCTAATTGAAGCGAATCCTAAAGATAGATCTATTGGGCCTAACAAACCCCATCCAAAGTACCGGATGCTTTAGTACTTCGAAATTTATATCATATCCGAAGGGTGTCCCGGAATGATGGGGATATTCTTATATATGCATCTTGTTAATGTCGGTTACCAGGTGTTCACCATATGAATGATTTTTATCTCTATGTATGGGATGTGTATTGAAATATGAAATCTTGTGGTCTATTATTATGATTTGATATATATAGGTTAAACCTATAACTCACCAACATTTTTGTTGACGTTTTAAGCATGTTTATTCTCAGGTGATTATTAAGAGCTTCCGTTGTCGCATACTTAAATAAGGACGAGATTTGGAGTCCATGCTTGTATGATATTGTGTAAAAACTGCATTCAAGAAACTTATTTTGTTGTAACATATTTGTATTGTAAACCATTATGTAATGGTCGTGTGTAAACAGGATATTTTAGATTATCATTATTTGATAATCTAAGTAAAGCTTTTTAAAACCTTTATCAATGAAATAAAGGTTATGGTTTTTTTTAAAAATGAATGCAGTCTTTGAAAAATGTCTCATATAGAGGTCAAAACCTCGCAACGAAATCAATTAATATGGAACGTTTTTAATCAATAAGAACGGGACATTTCAGTTGGTATCCGAGCGTTGGTCTTAGAGAACCAGAATTTTGCATTAGTGTGTCTTATCGAGTTTGTTAGGATGCATTAGTGAGTCTGGACTTCGACCGTGTTTACTTGAAAAATGATTGCTTAACAAATTTTGTTGGAAACTATATATTTTTAACATGTGAATATTATGTGATATATTAATCTCTTAACGCGTTTGATATTATGTGATAGATGTCTACCTCTAGAACAAGTCCCATTAACTCACCTAATAATAATGAAGAGTCAAATGTAAATTGGAATGATTCGTGGACTGATTCACAAGTTCCCGAAGAGGAACCGGAAGAAGAGTCGGAACCGGAAGAAGAATCGGAACCGGAAGAAGAATCGGAACCGGATGAAGAAATAGAACCGGTGGGGGAAATAATAAAACGGTTAAGTAAAAGAAAATCCTCAACCAACCGACCAAGGTTAATTATGGTCAATGGTGTTTCCGCCAAGGAAGCAAAATATTGGGAGGATTACCAATTCTCCGATGAATCGGATTCCGACGAGAATTCCGATGATGTTATAGAAATTACCCCAACTGAATTTAAAAAGGCAAAAGAAAATAATAAGAGAAAGAGCATAAAAATAGAGAAATCTAATTTCAACCCCGATGAACTTTATATGTATCGTCAACCCCCGAAGTCCTTAAGTTGTAACAATGACCCGGGAACCTCTAAACCACCAGGTTTTTCTAAACCAATGTGGATCACGACGGCTCGTATTAGGGGAACATCATATATCCCTAGAAACTTGGCAAAACGAACCAAAACCGAAGAAGAAGAAACAAGCGAGTCGGAATAAGATAGTTGTATTCGTGTGATGTAATATATGTAATATAGTGTGCTTATGCTTTATGATATATGTAAAAATTGCTTGTATTAATAAGTATTTTTTTTATATTATGAATCTAACTCTTGTCTATTTTACAGTATAAAAACACAAAATGGATAGACAACCCAATATTTTAAGAGACCTACCCGGAGACATGATTGATGAAATCTTGTCTAGAGTCGGTCAGAATTCTTCGACACAACTATTTAAGGCGAGATCAGTTTGTAAGACATTCGAAGAACGTTCCAAGAATGCCTTGGTTTATAAAAGGCTTTCGTTAGAAAGATGGGGGATATCACATTGGGAAATCCATAAGTTACGATGTGTTTACTTTGACGCATATATTGCGGGGAACCCAAATGCTATTTTACGCAATGGGTTAAGAAATTATTTTGACTCAATATATCCGAATATTGGACTTCGTGATTTAGAAAAAGCGGCTAACATGCAACATAAAGAAGCATGTTATGCTTACGGATTAGTAATGTTCGCTTCTCACCAAAGTGAGAACAAGAACATCGGGCTACAACTATTAAACAAAACGTTCCCACAAGTGACGGAGTCGGTAATTGGGGTAAGAAATGAGGTTTTTAGATTGTTACGTGACTGTTGGACATTACGTAACCCTCATCCCTTTGAAAACGTTACAACACGCTGTCTTATCAACGGCCATAACGGTTATGTTCCACAAGACCAAGGATGGGAAGTAATCCTAGTAAAACCAGAATGCATGACTTGTTTCTGGACGTATGAATTACGTGTCTTTATTGCCTTTGCTGAACGACTTGTGTACTAGCTAGAATTATCTTCACAACCATCTTGTATCAAATTTATTGTGTGCTATATTTCATGCTATATGTAAAATAAGCGGTATTGTAAGTTTGTAAAATATTGTGTAAAAGTTTGAACGCGAAATATTATTATAATCAGTTTTTCATATAGAATTGTAGTAGTTGAATTGTATATTAGCTACTAAGTATGAACTTAACGGGTAGGTACTACCCGAATTTAAACTTATAAAACGCTAATATGAAGAAAAAGCATTTATAAATGAGTTCATATTATGCTACGAAATACTATTAACTACTCTTAATATTCTGTATGATTAACTTGTTCCATTTAACTATTTTGAAGGAAATGGCACCGACTACTCGACATACCGTGAATATGAATGAAGAGGAATTCCGTACTTTTCTAGCTTCAAACATAGCCGCAGTACAGGCTGCGCTACATACCAACAATAACCTTGGATCTAGCAGTACAGGAAATCGTGTAGGATGCACCTACAAAGAATTCACTGCCTGCAAACCTTTGGAATTTGATGGAACCGAAGGACCGATCGGATTGAAACGGTAGACCGAGAAGGTTGAATCGGTGTTTGCCATAAGTAAGTGTACTGAAGAGGACAAAGTGAAGTACGCTACGCATACCTTCACAGGTTCAGCGTTAACATGGTGGAATACCTATCTAGAGCAAGTGGGACAAGACGATGCGTACGCACTACCGTGGTCAGCATTCAAGCACTTGATGAACGAGAAGTACCGTCCCAGAACCGAGGTCAATAAGCTCAAGACAGAACTTAGAGGGTTACGAACCCAAGGATTTGATATTACCACGTACGAAAGACGATTCACAGAATTGTGCCTATTATGTCCGGGAGCATTCGAAGATGAGGAAGAGAAGATCGACGCGTTTGTGAAAGGATTACCGGAAAGAATCCAAGAAGATATAAGTTCACACGAGCCCGCCTCCATACAACAGGCATGTAGAATGGCTCACAAACTAGTGAATCAGATTGAAGAAAGAATTAAAGAACAGACTGCTGAAGAGGCCAATGTGAAGCAAGTCAAAAGAAAGTGGGAGGAAAACGGTGATAAGAATCACCAATACAACAACAACAGCAATTATAACAATAATCTCAACAACTATCCTAACAATCGCAACATCAATCGCAACTACAACAAACGGCCCAACAACAACAACAACAACAACAACAACAGCAACCACAACAATCATCTCAACAACAATAATAACCGTAACAACAACAACAATCAGAAGCAGCTATGCCAAAGGTGTGAAAAGTATCACTCGGGGTTCTGCACCAAATTTTGCAACAAGTGTAAAAGAAATGGTCATAGCACGGTGAAGTGTGATGTCTACGGACCAGGGGTTAACAGAACGAAAGGAACAAATGGTGTCGGAACGAGTAATGGCGGAGCAAGTAGTGTCGGAGCAAGTTATGCCAATGTAGTTTGTTATAAATGTGGAAAACCGGGCCACATTATTAGAAATTGCCCGAACCAGGAGAACACGAATGGACAAGGCTGCGGAAGAGTTTTCAATATTAATGCGGCAGAGGCACAGGAAGACCCGGAGCTTGTTACGGGTACGTTTCTTATTGACAATAAATCTGCTTACGTTTTATTTGATTCGGGTGCGGATAGAAGCTATATGAGTAGAGATTTTTGTACTAAATTAAGTTGTCCATTGACGCCTTTGGATAGTAAATTTTTACTCGAATTAGCAAAAGGTAAATTAATTTCAGCAGATAATATATATCGGAATCGAGAAATTAAACTGGTTAGCGAAACATTTAAGATTGATTTGATACCAGTAGAGTTAGGGAGTTTTGATGTAATAATCGGTATGGACTGGTTGAAAGAAGTGAAAACAGAGATCGTCTGTTACAAAAATGCAATTCGCATTATACGAGAAAAAGGAAAACCCTTAATGGTGTACGGAGAAAAGGGCAACACTAAGCTACATCTTATTAGTAATTTGAAGGCACAAAAACTAATAAGAAAAGGTTGCTATGCTGTTCTAGCACACGTCGAGAAAGTACAAACTGAAGAAAAGAGCATCAATGATGTTCCCATTGCAAAAGAATTTCCCGATGTATTTCCGAAAGAATTACCGGGATTACCCCCACATCGATTCGTTGAATTTCAAATAGATCTTGTACCAGGAGCTGCACCAATAGCTCGTGCTCCTTACAGACTCGCACCCAGCGAGATGAAAGAACTACAAAGCCAATTACAAGAACTTTTAGAGCGTGGTTTCATTCGACCAAGCACATCACCATGGGGAGCTCCTGTTTTGTTTGTCAAGAAGAAAGATGGTACATTCAGGTTGTGTATCGACTACCGATAGTTGAACAAACTTACCATCAAGAACCGCTACCCACTACCGAGAATCGACGACTTATTTGATCAACTACAAGGCTCGTCTGTTTATTTAAAGATTGACTTACGTTCCGGGTATCATCAAATGCGGGTGAAAGAAGATGATATTCCAAAGACTGCTTTTAGAACACGTTACGGTCATTACGAGTTTATGGTCATGCCATTTGGTTTAACTAATGCACCAGCTGTGTTCATGGACCTTATGAACCGAGTGTGTGGACCATACCTTGACAAGTTTGTCATTGTTTTCATTGATGACATACTTATTTACTCAAAGAATGACCAAGAACACGGTGAACATTTGAGAAAGGTGTTAGAAGTATTGAGGAAGGAAGAATTGTACGCTAAGTTTTCAAAGTGTGCATTTTGGTTGGAAGAAGTTCAATTCCTCGGTCACATAGTGAACAAAGAAGGTATTAAGGTGGATCCGGCAAAGATAGAAACTGTTGAAAAGTGGGAAACCCCGAAAACTCCGAAACACATACGCCAGTTTTTAGGACTAGCTGGTTACTACAGAAGGTTCATCCAAGACTTTTCCAGAATAGCAAAACCCTTGACTGCATTAACGCATAAAGGGAAGAAATTTGAATGGAAGGATGAACAAGAGAAAGCGTTTCAGTTATTGAAGAAAAAGCTAACTACGGCACCTATATTGTCATTGCCTGAAGGGAATGATGATTTTGTGATTTATTGTAACGCATTAAAGCAAGGTCTTGGTTGTGTATTAATGCAACGAACGAAGGTGATTGCTTATGCCTCTAGACAATTAAAGATTCACGAGCAAAATTATACGACGCATGATTTGGAATTAGGCGCAGTTGTTTTTGCATTAAAGACTTGGAGGCACTACTTATATGGGGTCAAAAGTATTATATATACCGACCACAAAAGTCTTCAACACATATTTAATCAGAAACAACTGAATATGAGGCAGCGTAGGTGGATTGAATTATTGAATGATTACGACTTTGAGATTCGTTACCACCCGGGGAAGGCAAATGTGGTAGCCGATGCCTTGAGCAGGAAGGACAGAGAACCCATTCGAGTAAAATCTATGAATATAATGATTCATAATAACATTACTACTCAAATAAAGGAGGCGCAACAAGGAGTTTTAAAAGAGGGAAATTTAAAGGATGAAATACCCAAAGGATCGGAGAAGCATCTTAATATTCGGGAAGATGGAACCCGGTATAGGGCTGAAAGGATTTGGGTACCAAAATTTGGAGATATGAGAGAAATGGTACTTAGAGAAGCTCATAAAACTAGATACTCAATACATCCTGGAACGGGGAAGATGTACAAGGATCTCAAGAAACATTTTTGGTGGCCGGGTATGAAAGCCGATGTTGCTAAATACGTAGGAGAATGTTTGACGTGTTCTAAGGTCAAAGCTGAGCATCAGAAACCATCAGGTCTACTTCAACAACCCGAAATCCCGGAATGGAAATGGGAAAACATTACCATGGATTTCATCACTAAATTGCCAAGGACTGCAAGTGGTTTTGATACTATTTGGGTAATAGTTGATCATCTCACCAAATCCGCACACTTCCTGCCAATAAGAGAAGATGACAAGATGGAGAAGTTAGCACGACTGTATTTGAAGGAAGTCGTCTCCAGACATGGAATACCAATCTCTATTATCTCTGATAGGGATGGCAGATTTATTTCAAGATTCTGGCAGACATTACAGCAAGCATTAGGAACTCGTCTAGACATGAGTACTGCCTATCATCCACAAACTGATGGGCAGAGCGAAAGGACGATACAAACGCTTGAAGACATGCTACGAGCATGTGTTATTGATTTCGGAAACAGTTGGGATCGACATCTACCGTTAGTAGAATTTTCCTACAACAACGGCTACCATTCAAGCATTGAGATGGCGCCATTTGAAGCACTTTATGGTAGAAAGTGCAGGTCTCCGATTTGTTGGAGTGAAGTGGGGGATAGACAGATTACGGGTCCGGAGATTATACAAGAAACTACCGAGAAGATCATCCAAATTCAACAACGGTTGAAAACCGCCCAAAGTCGACAAAAGAGCTACGCTGACATTAAAAGAAAAGATATAGAATTTGAAATTGGAGAGATGGTCATGCTTAAAGTTGCACCTTGGAAAGGCGTTGTTCGATTTGGTAAACGAGGGAAATTAAATCCAAGGTATATTGGACCATTCAAGATTATTGATCGTGTCGGACCAGTAGCTTACCGACTTGAGTTACCTCAACAACTCGCGGCTGTACATAACACTTTCCACATCTCGAATTTGAAGAAATGTTTTGCTAAAGAAGATCTCACTATTCCGTTAGATGAAATCCAAATCAACGAAAAACTTCAATTCATCGAAGAACCCGTCGAAATAATGGATCGTGAGGTTAAAAGACTTAAGCAAAACAACATACCAATTGTTAAGGTTCGATGGAATGCTCGTAGAGGACCCGAGTTCACCTGGGAGCGTGAAGATCAGATGAAGAAGAAATACCCGCATCTCTTTCCAGAAGATTCGTCAACACCTTCAACAGCTTAAAATTTCGGGACGAAATTTATTTTACGGGTAGGTACTGTAGTGACCCGAACTTTTCCATGTTTATATATATTAATTGAGATTGATATTTACATGATTAAATGTTTCCAACATATTAAGCAATCAAACTTGTTAAGACTTGATTAATTGAAATAGGTTTCATATAGACAATTGACTACCCAAGTTGACCGGTGATTCACGAACGTTAAAACTTGTAAAAACTATATGATGACATATATATGGTTATATATATAGTTAACATGATATTATGATAAGTAAACATATCATTAAGTATATTAACAATGAACTACATATGTAAAAACAAGACTACTAACTTAATGATTGTGAAACGAGACATATATGTAACGATTATCGTTGTAACGACATTTAATGTATATATATCATATTAAGAGATATTCGTACATCATAATATCATGATAATATAATAATTTAAAATCTCATTTGATATTATAAACATTGGGTTAACAACATTTAACAAGATCGTTAACCTAAAGGTTTCAAAACAACACTTACATGTAACGACTAACGATGACTTAACGACTCAGTTAAAATGTATATACATGTAGTGTTTTAATATGTATTTATACACTTTTGAAAGACTTCAATACACTTATCAAAATACTTCTACTTAACAAAAATGCTTACAATTACATCCTCGTTCAGTTTCATCAACAATTCTACTCGTATGCACCCGTATTCGTACTCGTACAATACACAGCTTTTAGATGTATGTACTATTGGTATATACACTCCAATGATCAGCTATTAGCAGCCCATGTGAGTCACCTAACACATGTGGGAACCATCATTTGGCAACTAGCATGAAATATCTCATAAAATTACAAAAATATGAGTAATCATTCATGACTTATTTACATGAAAACAAAATTACATATCCTTTATATCTAATCCATACACCAACGACCAAAAACACCTACAAACACTTTCATTCTTCAATTTTCTTCATCTAATTGATCTCTCTCAAGTTCTATCTTCAAGTTCTAAGTGTTCTTCATAAATTCCAAAAGTTCTAGTTTCATAAAATCAAGAATATTTTCAAGTTTGCTAGCTCACTTCCAATCTTGTAAGGTGATCATCCAACCTCAAGAAATCTTTGTTTCTTACAGTAGGTTATCATTCTAATACAAGGTAATAATCATTTTCAAACTTTGGTTCAATTTCTATAACTATAACAATCTTATTTCAAGTGATGATCTTACTTGAACTTGTTTTCGTGTCATGATTCTGCTTCAAGAACTTCGAGCCATCCAAGGATCCATTAAAGCTAGATCCATTTTTATCTTTTCCAGTAGGTTTATCCAAGAAACTTAAGGTAGTAATGATGTTCATAACATCATTCGATTCATACATATAAAGCTATCTTATTCGAAGGTTTAAACGTGTAATCACTAGAACATAGTTTAGTTAATTCTAAACTTGTTCGCAAACAAAAGTTAATCCTTCTAACTTGACTTTTAAAATCAACTAAACACATGTTCTATATCTATATGATATGCTAATTTAATGATTTAAAACCTGGAAACACGAAAAACACCGTAAAACCGGATTTACGCCGTCGTAGTAACACCGCGAGCTGTTTTGGGTTAGTTAATTAAAAACTATGATAAACTTTGATTTAAAAGTTGTTATTCTGAGAAAATGATTTTTATTATGAACATGAAACTATATCCAAAAATTATGGTTAAACTCAAAGTGGAAGTATGTTTTCTAAAATGGTCATCTAGACGTCGTTCTTTCGACTGAAATGACTAGCTTTACAAAAACGACTTGTAACTTATTTTTCCGACTATAAACCTATACTTTTTCTGTTTAGATTAATAAAATAGAGTTCAATATGAAACCATAGCAATTTGATTCACTCAAAACGGATTTAAAATGAAGAAGTTATGGGTAAAACAAGATTGGATAATTTTTCTCATTTTAGCTACGTGAAAATTGGTAACAAATCTATTCCAACCATAACTTAATCAACTTGTATTGTATATTATGTAATCTTGAGATACCATAGACACGTATACAATGTTTCAACCTATCATGTCGACACATCTATATATATTTCGGAACAACCATAGACACTCTATATGTGAATGTTGGAGTTAGCTATACAGGGTTGAGGTTGATTCCAAAATATATATAGTTTGAGTTGTGATCAATACTGAGATACGTATACACTGGGTCGTGGATTGATTCAAGATAATATTTATCGATTTATTTCTGTACATCTAACTGTGGACAACTAGTTGTAGGTTATTAACGAGGACAGCTGACTTAATAAACTTAAAACATCAAAATATATTAAAAGTGTTGTAAATATATTTTGAACATACTTTGATATACATGTATATATTGTTATAGGTTCGTGAATCAACCAGTGGCCAAGTCTTACTTCCCGACGAAGTAAAAATCTGTGAAAGTGAGTTATAGTCCCACTTTTAAAATCTAATATTTTTGGGATGAGAATACATGCAGGTTTTATAAATGATTTACAAAATAGACACAAGTACGTGAAACTACATTCTATGGTTGAATTATCGAAATCGAATATGCCCCTTTTTATTAAGTCTGGTAACCTAAGAATTAGGGAACAGACACCCTAATTGACGCGAATCCTAAAGATAGATCTATTGGGCCTAACAAACCCCATCCAAAGTACCGGATGCTTTAGTACTTCGAAATTTATATCATATCCGAAGGGTGTCCCGGAATGATGGGGATATTCTTATATATGCATCTTGTTAATGTCGGTTACCAGGTGTTCACCATATGAATGATTTTTATCTCTATGTATGGGATGTGTATTGAAATATGAAATCTTGTGGTCTATTATTATGATTTGATATATATAGGTTAAACCTATAACTCACCAACATTTTTGTTGACGTTTTAAGCATGTTTATTCTCAGGTGATTATTAAGAGCTTCCGTTGTGGCATACTTAAATAAGGACGAGATTTGGAGTCCATGCTTGTATGATATTGTGTAAAAACTGCATTCAAGAAACTTATTTTGTTGTAACATATTTGTATTGTAAACCATTATGTAATGGTCATGTGTAAACAGGATATTTTAGATTATCATTATTTGATAATCTAAGTAAAGCTTTTTAAAACCTTTATCTATGAAATAAAGGTTATGGTTTGTTTTAAAAATGAATCCAGTCTTTGAAAGATGTCTCATATAGAGGTCAAAACCTCGCAACGAAATCAATTAATATGGAACGTTTTTAATCAATAAGAACGGGACATTTCATAAGACGTGTCTAGACTAAGAATGATAATGTAGTGACCCGAACTTTTCCATGTTTATATATATTAATTGAGATTGATATTTACATGATTAAATGTTTCCAACATATTAAGCAATCAAACTTATTAAGACTTGATTAATTGAAATAGGTTTCATATAGACAATTGACTACCCAAGTTGACCGGTGATTCACGAACGTTAAAACTTGTAAAAACTATATGATGACATATATATGGTTATATATATAGTTAACATGATATTATGATAAGTAAACATATCATTAAGTATATTAACAATGAACTACATATGTAAAAACAAGACTACTAACTTAATGATTGTGAAACGAGACATATATGTAACGATTATCGTTGTAACGACATTTAATGTATATATATCATATTAAGAGATATTCGTACATCATAATATCATGATAATATAATAATTTAAAATCTCTTTTGATATTATAAACATTGGGTTAACAACATTTAACAAGATCGTTAACCTAAAGGTTTCAAAACAACATTTACATGTAACGACTAACGATCACTTAACGACTCAGTTAAAATGTATATACATGTAGTGTTTTAATATGTATTCATACACTTTTTAAAGACTTCAAGACACTTATCAAAATACTTCTACTTAACAAAAATGCTTACAATTACATCCTCGTTCAGTTTCATCAACAATTCTACTCGTATGCACCCGTATTCGTACTCGTACAATACATAGCTTTTAGATGTATGTACTATTGGTATATACACTCCAATGATCAGCTCTTAGCAGCCCATGTGAGTCACCTAACACATGTGGGAACCATCATTTGGCAACTAGCATGAAATATCTCATAAAATTACAAAAATATGAGTAATCATTCATGACTTATTTACATGAAAACAAAATTACATATCCTTTATATCTAATCCATACACCAACGACCAAAAACACCTACAAACACTTTCATTCTTCAATTTTATTCATCTAATTGATCTCTCTCAAGTTCTATCTTCAAGTTCTAAGTGTTCTTCATAAATTCCAAAAGTTCTAGTTTCATAAAATCAAGAATACTTTCAAGTTTGCTAGCTCACTTCCAATCTTGTAAGGTGATCATCCAACCTCAAGAAATCTTTGTTTCTTATAGTAGGTTATCATTCTAATACAAGGTAATAATCATATTCAAACTTTGGTTCAATTTCTATAACTATAACAATCTTATTTCAAGTGATGATCTTACTTGAACTTGTTTTCGTGTCATGATTCTGCTTCAAGAACTTCGAGCCATCCAAGGATTCATTGAAGCTAGATCCATTTTTCACTTTTCCAGTAGGTTTATCCAAGGAACTTAAGGTAGTAATGATGTTCATAACATCATTCGATTCATACATATAAAGCTATCTTATTCGAAAGTTTAAACTTGTAATCACTAGAACATAGTTTAGTTAATTCTAAACTTGTTCGCAAACAAAAGTTAATCCTTCTAACTTGACTTTTAAAATAAACTAAACACATGTTCTATATCTATATGATATGCTAACTTAATGATTTAAAACCTGGAAACACGAAAAACACCGTAAAACCGGATTTACGCCGTCGTAGTAACACCGCGGGCTGTTTTGGGTTAGTTAATTAAAAACTATGATAAACTTTGATTTAAAAGTTGTTATTCTGAGAAAATGATTTTTATTATGAACATGAAACTATATCCAAAAATTATGGTTAAACTCAAAGTGGAAGTATGTTTTCTAAAATGGTCATCTAGACGTCGTTCTTTCGACTGAAATGACTACCTTTACAAAAACGACTTGTAACTTATTTTTCCGACTATAAACCTATACTTTTTCTGTTTAGATTCATAAAATAGAGTTCAATATGAAACCATAGCAATTTGATTCACTCAAAACGGATTTAAAATGAAGAAGTTATGGGTAAAACAAGATTGGATAATTTTTCTCATTTTAGCTACGTGAAAATTGGTAACAAATCTATTCCAACCATAACTTAATCAACTTGTATTGTATATTATGTAATCTTGAGATACCATAGACACGTATACAATGTTTCGACCTATCATGTCGACACATCTATATATATTTCGGAACAACCATAGACACTCTATATGTGAATGTTGGAGTTAGCTATACAGGGTTGAGGTTGATTCTAAAATATATATAGTTTGAGTTGTGATCAATACTGAGATACGTATACACTGGGTCGTGGATTGATTCAAGATAATATTTATCGATTTATTTCTGTACATCTAACTGTGGACAACTAGTTGTAGGTTACTAACGAGGACAGCTGACTTAATAAACTTAAAACATCAAAATATATTAAAAGTGTTGTAAATATATTTTGAACATACTTTGATATATATGTATATATTGTTATAGGTTCGTGAATCAACCAGTGGCCAAGTCTTACTTCCCGACGAAGTAAAAATCTGTGAAAGTGAGTTATAGTCCCACTTTTAAAATCTAATATTTTTGGGATGAGAATACATGCAGGTTTTATAAATGATTTACAAAGTAGACACAAGTACGTGAAACTACATTCTATGGTTGAATTATCGAAATCGAATATGCCCCTTTTTATTAAGTCTGGTAATCTAAGAATTAGGGAACAGACACCCTAATTGACGCGAATCCTAAAGATAGATCTATTGGGCCTAACAAACCCCATCCAAAGAACCGGATGCTTTAGTACTTCGAAATTTATATCATATCCGAAGGGTGTCCCGGAATGATGGGGATATTCTTATATATGCATCTTGTTAATGTCGGTTACCAGGTGTTCACCATATGAATGATTTTTATCTCTATGTATGGGATGTGTATTGAAATATGAAATCTTGTGGTCTATTATTATGATTTGATATATATAGGTTAAACCTATAACTCACCAACATTTTTGTTGACGTTTTAAGCATGTTTATTCTCAGGTGATTATTAAGAGCTTCCGCTGTCGCATACTTAAATAAGGACGAGATTTGGAGTCCATGCTTGTATGATATTGTGTAAAAACTGCATTCAAGAAACTTATTTTGTTGTAACATATTTGTATTGTAAACCATTATGTAATGGTCGTGTGTAAACAGGATATTTTAGATTATCATTATTTGATAATCTACGTAAAGCTTTTTAAACCTTTATTTATGAAATAAAGGTTATGGTTTGTTTTAAAATGAATGCAGTCTTTGAAAAACGTCTCATATAGAGGTCAAAACCTCGCAACGAAATCAATTAATATGGAACGTTTTTAATCAATAAGAACGGGACATTTCAGTTGGTATCCGAGCGTTGGTCTTAGAGAACCAGAAAATTTGCATTAGTGTGTCTTATCGAGTTTGTTAGGATGCATTAGTGATTCTGGACTTCGACCGTGTTTTCTTTAAAAATGATTGCTTAACATTTTTGTTGGAAACTATATATTTTTAACATATGAATATTATGTGATATATTAATCTCTTAACGTGTTTGATATTATGTGATAGATGTCTACCTCTAGAACAAGTCCCATTGACTCACCTAATAATAATGAAGAGTCAAATGTAAATTGGAATGATTCGTGGACTGATTCACAAGTTCCCGAAGAGGAACCGGAAGAAGAGTCGGAACCGGAAGAAGAATCGGAACCGGAAGAAGAATCGGAACCGGAAGAAGAATCGGAACCGGTGGGGGAAATAATAAAACGGTTAAGTAAAAGAGAATCCTCAACCAACCGACCAAGGTTAATTATGGTCAATGGTGTTTCCGCCAAGGAAGCAAAATATTGGGAGGATTACCAATTCTCCGATGAATCGGATTCCGACGAGAATTCCAATGATGTTATAGAAATTACCCCAACTGAATTTAAAAAGGCAAAAGAAAATAATAAGGGAAAGGGCATAAAAATAGAGAAATCTAATTCCAACCCCGATGAACTTTATATGTATCGTCAACCCCCGAAGTCCTTAAGTTGTAACAATGACCCGGGAACCTCTAAACCACCAGGTTTTTCTAAACCAATGTGGACAACGACGGCTCGTATTAGGGGAACATCATATATCCCTAGAAACTTGGCAAAACGAACCAAAACCGAAGAAGAAGAAACGAGCGAGTCGGAATAAGATAGTTGTATTCGTATGGTGTAATATATGTAATATAGTGTTCTTATGCTTTATGATATATGTAAAAATTGCTTGTATTAATAAGTATTTTTTTTATGAATCTAACTCTTGTCTATTTTACAGTTTAAAAACACAAAATGGATAGACAACCCAATATTTTAAGAGACCTACCCGGAGACATGATTGATGAAATCTTGTCTAGAGTCGGCCAGAATTCCTCGGCACAACTATTTAAGGCGAGATCAGTTGGTAAGACATTCGAAGAACGTTCCAAGAATGTCTTGGTTTATAAGAGACTTTCGTTTGAAAGATGGGGGATAGCACATTGGGAAACCCATAAGTTACGATGTGTTTACTTTGACGCATATATTGCGGGGAACCCAAATGCTATTTTACGCAACGGGTTAAGAAATTATTTTGACTCAATATATCCGAATATTGGACTTCGTGATTTAGAAAAAGCGGCTAACATGCAACATAAAGAAGCATGTTATGCTTACGGATTAGTAATGTTCGCTTCTCACCAAAGTGAGAACAAGAACATCGGGCTACAACTATTAAACAAAATGTTTCCACAAGTGACGGAGTCGGTAATTGGGGTAAGAAATGAGGTTTTTAGATTGTTACGAGACTGTTGGACATTACGTAACCCTCGTCCCTTTGACGACGTTACAACACGCTGTCTTATCAATGGCCATAACGGTTATGTTCCACAAGACCAAGGATGGGAAGTAGTCCTAGTAAAACCAGAATGCATGACTTGTTTCTGGACGTATGAATTACGTGTCTTTATTGCCTTTGCTGAACGACTTGTGTACTAGCTAGAATTATCTTCACAACTATCTTGTATCAAAGTTATTGTGTGCTATATTTCATGCTTTATGTAAAATAAGCGGTATTGTAAGTTTGTAAAATATTGTATAAAAGTTTGAACGCGAAATATTATTATAATCAGTTTTTCATATAGAATTGTAGTAGTTGAATTGTATATTAGCTACTAAGTATGAACTTAACGGGTAGGTACTACCCGAATTTAAACTTATAAAATGCTAATATGAAGAAAAAGCTTTTATAAATGAGTTCATATTATGCTACGAAATACTATTAACTACTCTTAATATTCTGTATGATTAACTTGTTCCATTTGACTATTTTGAAGGAAATGGCACCGACTACTCGACACACCGTGAATATGAATGAAGAGGAATTCCGTACTTTTATAGCTTCAAACATAGCCGCAGTACAGGCTGCGCTACATACCAACAATAACCTTGGATCTAGCAGTACAGGAAATCGTGTAGGATGCACCTACAAAGAATTCACTGCCTGCAAACCTTTGGAATTTGATGGAACCGAAGGACCGATCGGATTGAAACGGTGGACCGAGAAGGTCGAATCGGTGTTTGCCATAAGTAAGTGTACTGAAGAGGACAAAGTAAAGTACGCTACGCATACCTTCACAGGTTCTGCGTTAACATGGTGGAATACCTATCTAGAGCAAGTGGGACAAGACGATGCGTACGCACTACCGTGGTCAGCATTCAAGCACTTGATGAATGAGAAGTACCGTCCCAGAACCGAGGTCAATAAGCTCAAGACAGAACTTAGAGGGTTACGAACCCAAGGATTTGATATTACCACGTACGAAAGACGATTCACAGAATTGTGCCTATTGTGTCCGGGAGCATTCGAAGATGAGGAAGAGAAGATCGACGCATTTGTGAAAGGATTACCGGAAAGAATCCAAGAAGATATAAGTTCACACGAGCCCGCCTCTATACAACAGGCATGTAGAATGGCTCACAAACTAGTGAACCAGATTGAAGAAAGAATTAAAGAACAGACTGCTGAAGAGGCCAATGTGAAGCAAGTCAAAAGAAAGTGGGAGGATAACGGTGATAAGAATCACCAATACAACAACAGCTACCATTCAAGCATTGAGATGGCGCCGTTTGAAGCACTTTATGGTAGAAAGTGCAGGTCTCCAATTTGTTGGAGTGAAGTGGGGGATAGACAGATTACGGGTCCGGAGATTATACAAGAAACTACCGAGAAGATCATCCAAATTCAACAACGGTTGAAAACCGCCCAAAGTCGACAAAAGAGCTACGCTGACATTAAAAGAAAAGATATAGAATTTGAAATTGGAGAGATGGTCATGCTTAAAGTTGCACCTTGGAAAGGCGTTGTTCGATTTGGTAAACGAGGGAAATTAAATCCAAGGTATATTGGACCATTCAAGATTATTGATCGTGTCGGACCAGTAGCTTACCGACTTGAGTTACCTCAACAACTCGCGGCTGTACATAACACTTTCCACGTCTCGAATTTGAAGAAATGTTTTGCTAAAGAAGATCTCACTATTCCGTTAGATGAAATCCAAATCAACGAAAAACTTCAATTCATCGAAGAACCCGTCGAAATAATGGATCGTGAGGTTAAAAGACTTAAGCAAAACAAGATACCAATTGTTAAGGTTCGATGGAATGCTCGTAGAGGACCCGAGTTCACCTGGGAGCGTGAAGATCAGATGAAGAAGAAATACCCGCATCTCTTTCCAGAAGATTCGTCAACACCTTCAACAGCTTAAAATTTCGGGACGAAATTTATTTTACGGGTAGGTACTGTAGTGACCCGAACTTTTCCATGTTTATATATATTAATTGAGATTGATATTTACATGATTAAATGTTTCCAACATATTAAGCAATCAAACTTGTTAAGACTTGATTAATTGAAATAGGTTTCATATAGACAATTGACTACCCAAGTTGACCGGTGATTCACGAACGTTAAAACTTGTAAAAACTATATGATGACATATATATGGTTATATATATAGTTAACATGATATTATGATAAGTAAACATATCATTAAGTATATTAACAATGAACTACATATGTAAAAACAAGACTACTAACTTAATGATTGTGAAACGAGACATATATGTAACGATTATCGTTGTAACGACATTTAATGTATATATATCATATTAAGAGATATTCGTACATCATAATATCATGATAATATAATAATTTAAAATCTCTTTTTATATTATAAACATTGGGTTAACAACATTTAACAAGATCGTTAACCTAAAGGTTTCAAAACAACATTTACATGTAACGACTAACGATCACTTAACGACTCAGTTAAAATGTATATACATGTAGTGTTTTAATATGTATTCATACACTTTTTAAAGACTTCAATACACTTATCAAAATACTTCTACTTAACAAAAATGCTTACAATTACATCCTCGTTCAGTTTCATCAACAATTCTACTCGTATGCACCCGTATTCGTACTCGTACAATACATAGCTTTTAGATGTATGTACTATTGGTATATACACTCCAATGATCAGCTCTTAGCAGCCCATGTGAGTCACCTAACACATGTGGGAACCATCATTTGGCAACTAGCATGAAATATCTCATAAAATTACAAAAATATGAGTAATCATTCATGACTTATTTACATGAAAACAAAATTACATATCCTTTATATCTAATCCATACACCAACGACCAAAAACACCTACAAACACTTTCATTCTTCAATTTTATTCATCTAATTGATCTCTCTCAAGTTCTATCTTCAAGTTCTAAGTGTTCTTCATAAATTCCAAAAGTTCTAGTTTCATAAAATCAAGAATACTTTCAAGTTTGCTAGCTCACTTCCAATCTTGTAAGGTGATCATCCAACCTCAAGAAATCTTTGTTTCTTACAGTAGGTTATCATTCTAATACAAGGTAATAATCATATTCAAACTTTGGTTCAATTTCTATAACTATAACAATCTTATTTCAAGTGATGATCTTACTTGAACTTGTTTTCGTGTCATGATTCTGCTTCAAGAACTTCGAGCCATCCAAGGATCCATTGAAGCTAGATCCATTTTTCTCTTTTCCAGTAGGTTTATCCAAGGAACTTAAGGTAGTAATGATGTTCATAACATCATTCGATTCATACATATAAAGCTATCTTATTCGAAGGTTTAAACTTGTAATCACTAGAACATAGTTTAGTTAATTCTAAACTTGTTCGCAAACAAAAGTTAATCCTTCTAACTTGACTTTTAAAATAAACTAAACACATGTTCTATATCTATATGATATGCTAACTTAATGATTTAAAACCTGGAAACACGAAAAACACCGTAAAACCGGATTTACGCCGTCGTAGTAACACCGCGGGCTGTTTTGGGTTAGTTAATTAAAAACTATGATAAACTTTGATTTAAAAGTTGTTATTCTGAGAAAATGATTTTTATTATGAACATGAAACTATATCCAAAAATTATGGTTAAACTCAAAGTGGAAGTATGTTTTCTAAAATGGTCATCTAGACGTCGTTCTTTCGACTGAAATGACTACCTTTACAAAAACGACTTGTAACTTATTTTTCCGACTATAAACCTATACTTTTTCTGTTTAGATTCATAAAATAGAGTTCAATATGAAACCATAGCAATTTGATTCACTCAAAACGGATTTAAAATGAAGAAGTTATGGGTAAAACAAGATTGGATAATTTTTCTCATTTTAGCTACGTGAAAATTGGTAACAAATCTACTCCAACCATAACTTAATCAACTTGTATTGTATATTATGTAATCTTGAGATACCATAGACATGTATACAATGTTTCGACCTATCATGTCGACACATCTATATATATTTCGGAACAACCATAGACACTCTATATGTGAATGTTGGAGTTAGCTATACAGGGTTGAGGTTGATTCCAAAATATATATAGTTTGAGTTGTGATCAATACTGAGATATGTATACACTGGGTCGTGGATTGATTCAAGATAATATTTATCGATTTATTTCTGTACATCTAACTGTGGACAACTAGTTGTAGGTTACTAACGAGGACAGCTGACTTAATAAACTTAAAACATCAAAATATATTAAAAGTGTTGTAAATATATTTTGAACATACTTTGATATATATGTATATATTGTTATAGGTTCGTGAATCAACCAGTGGCCAAGTCTTACTTCCCGACGAAGTAAAAATCTGTGAAAGTGAGTTATAGTCCCACTTTTAAAATCTAATATTTTGGGGATGAGAATACATGCAGGTTTTATAAATGATTTACAAAGTAGACACAAGTACGTGAAACTACATTCTATGGTTGAATTATCGAAATCGAATATGCCCCTTTTTATTACGTCTGGTAATCTAAGAATTAGGGAACAGACACCCTAATTGACGCGAAATCCTAAAGATAGATCTATTGGGCCTAACAAACCCCATCCAAAGAACCGGATGCTTTAGTACTTCGAAATTTATATCATATCCGAAGGGTATCCCGGAATGATGGGGATATTCTTATATATGCATCTTGTTAATGTCGGTTACCAGGTGTTCACCATATGAATGATTTTTATCTCTATGTATGGGATGTGTATTGAAATATGAAATCTTGTGGTCTATTATTATGATTTGATATATATAGGTTAAACCTATAACTCACCAACATTTTTGTTGACGTTTTAAGCATGTTTATTCTCAGGTGATTATTAAGAGCTTCCGCTGTCGCATACTTAAATAAGGACGAGATTTGGAGTCCATGCTTGTATGATATTGTGTAAAAACTGCATTCAAGAAACTTATTTTGTTGTAACATATTTGTATTGTAAACCATTATGTAATGGTCGTGTGTAAACATGATATTTTAGATTATCATTATTTGATAATCTACGTAAAGCTTTTTAAACCTTTATTTATGAAATAAAGGTTATGGTTTGTTTTATAATGAATGCAGTCTTTGAAAAACGTCTCATATAGAGGTTAAAACCTCGCAACGAAATCAATTAATATGGAAAGTTTTTAATCAATAAGAACGGGACATTTCAGATAAGCAGGCAATTTCTGACAAAAATGATAAGCAAAACTTTTGACAATGCAGACACGGTCGAAGTCCAGACTCACTAATGCATCCTAACGACTATCAGTTAGACACACTGATGCAGACCTGGTTCGCTAAGACCACCGCTCTGATACCAATTGTAGAACAGTTGGGGACAACCACCGTCCCACCCAGTGCCTTCCCAGCTAACCGCCTGGTGACCACTGAGTGTACCTCAGATACTGATTTTAGAGCCTGCCTCTCGGCTACTGCCAACCCTCGTAAGGGATCGCAAGGAGTAAGAGCCAATGCTTCGTCACAGGTAACACTGTGAGAACCTCCTTTACGACTAACCCGCCACACATGGACGGCGTTATACCAGCTCTGATGTCAACTGAAAGGACCCATTCATATACATTATAAACGATTCTCAATAGTTGATTACATCGCGAGGTATTTGACCTCTATATGATACATTTTTCAGACATTGCATTCGTTTTTAAAAGATAAAATCTCTTTACATCGAAAATTGACAGGCATGCATACCATTTCATAAGATTCAACTATAAATGACCTAATCTGTCATTTACTTAATAATAATCTCTATTGAACTCAACGACTTGAATGCAACGTCTTGTGAAATATGCCATGAATAACTCCAAGTAATATCTTTAAAATGAGCAAATGCACAGCGGAAGATTTCTTTAACACCTGAGAATAAACATGCTTTAAAGTGTCAACCAAAAGGTTGGTGAGTTCATTAGTTTATCATAATCGATCATTTTCATCATTTTAATAGACCACAAGAATTTCATTTCCAGTTCTCATAAATATACGTCCCATGCATAGAGACAAAAATCATTCATATGGATTGAACACCTGGTAACCGACATTAACAAGATGCATATAAGAATATCCCCTATCATTTCGGAAAATCCTTCGGACATGATAAAAACGAATTCGAAGTACTAAAGCATCCGGTACTTTGGATGGGGTTCGTTAGGCCCAATAGATCTATCTTTAGAATTCGCGTCAATTAGTAGATCGGTTTACTAATTCTTAGGCTACCAAGCAAAAGGGGCATATTCGGCTTCGATCATTCAACCATATAATGTAGTTTCGATTACTTGTGTCTATTTCGTAAAACATTTATAAAAATTGCGCATGTATTCTCAGACCAAAAATATAAAGAGAAAAAAGGCAAATGAAACTCACCATACTGTATTTCGTTGTAAAAATACATATAACATCATAGAACAAGTGCAAGGTTGGCCTCGGATTCATGAACCTAAATTAATTATATATATTTATGTGTTGGTCAATATTTGTCTAACAAATTAGGTCAAGTCATAGTGTACCACAATCCTAATGCTCGAGACTAATATGCAAAAGTCAACAAAAGTCAATTTAACTCAAAATAATTTCCAAAAATCTACACATGATTAATATATAGTTTAAATATCGTCGTTTTATATTTTTAAATAATTTTAAAAGATTTATTAGAATAAATAATATAATTCATTTATTAATAAATAAAATTTTATATTAAAATTTATATAATAAAATATACTTTTATATATATTAAGTAATAAAATTTATAGGGTTCATTTAATATCATAAAGATAATATGATGGGTATTATTAAAGTAATTTATTACACGTAGTAAAATATGTTTGTATCACATATTTATTTGATAAAATAATATCTATAATGATAGTAAGTAATAGTTGTATTATTTTGTAATAATAATTATTATTATAAAGATATCAATATTTATAATTACTAAGATGACATTATGATAAAACGATAATTCTAATTATGATAACTTTAATATTTACGATAATTTTTAATATTATCTTTAAAATAATTATTCTATTTAAAATAATAATAATGATATTTTATAGTAACAATGACATTTCTATTAAAATGATAATTTTTGTTAAAATGTTTGTTTTAATACTAACGATACTTTTAATAATAATAGTAATGATAAAAATAATAAGAACGATAATTTTATCTAAATCAATATCTTATAATATTTTAATTTCATCATGATACTCTTACTCATTATTTCCTAATCGTTTCGTTTAATAGCTTTTAATCGTCTTTTATATCGTGTTCATAATAATGATAATAATAGTAATCAAAATAATTAGGTGTTACTAATATTAGTTTTAATTACAATAATACTAATAATGATAATTACTATGACATTATTAACGATAATGATAATATAATAATAATAATAATAACAATAACCATTTTTAAATAATGATATATATATTAATAATGATAATAATAATAATGATAATAATAATAATAATAATAATAATAATAATAATAATAATAATAATAATAATAATAAGATAATAATAATAATAATAATAATAATAATAATAATAATAATAATAATAATAATAATAATAATAATAATAATAATAATAATAATAATAATAATAATAATAATATGATAAAACTAGAACGACGATAATAACGATGATAATAATAATCATTTTTAATAATAATACAAAAATTCGATGGACTATAACTTCAAATCCGTTCATCGAAATCATTCGATATCTAAATGAAAAGTTCTTAATTTTTCGGTAGCTTTCCAACGACATGCGTATCTTATACCTTATCTCAGTTGCATATATAACTAATTCAGGATTCAACATAACCTAACTAAAGGCAATATCAAAAGTACAAACATGCATAATCCTATATACTCGAGCACTAGTCAGGGATACACTATTAGTATGTAAAAGTTAAATTATGAGTACTCACGTATCAATATTGAGATTCAATATTGCAGGAAAGGTACGTAGACGCAACGGAGATGATAAACACTATATTGACCTCACGAGCATACCCATGAACCATACCCAATCACCTCCATAGCTATAACCCATAATTTCCTTAATCCTATCCCACTCGAAAAACAATTTCAAAATTACTCGGACAACACTCTGTCGTAATATTTTATGTATACTAATAATATCTTGAAATAATACGGAGTAAATATATATATGTAAATCGATTGAGAGAGTTTAGAGAAAAATATTTTCAAGTTTCAATGAAATAATGAAACCTATTGAATTCTATTTATAATAGATTTTTGAATTATTAAAGTGAATTATTAAAGTGAATTATTAAAGTATGAATTATTAAAGTGAATTATTAAAGTATGAATTATTAAAGTGAATTATTAAAGTATGAATTATTAAAGTAAATTATTAAAGTATGAATTATTAAAGTGAATTATTAAAGTTAAAGTAAAGTAAAAATAAAGTAAAGGTAAAGTTTAAGTATAGTAAAAGTATAAAACTATGTACGTATAATACGCGTATAAATATATATAATTTTAATTTAAATCGTTATATATATTTAATAAAATAAAATATAAATATCGTTATCTTTATCATACTAGTTAAGTAATGAGTTGTCAAAAGTGGTTCTTGATATTTATAAAAGTTATATACGTTTTAATAATAAAGTTCTTTTTAAACTGAAAACGTTTTTGTACGTTTGAAACTAAATCAAATAAATATGATAATTTTGTTTTCCAAAACCAAATATATTTTTAAGAATCATTTTGTTTAAAAGTTAAAATAATGGAAATCGTTATATCATAAAACGTTTTAGAAAAGTAGAATCATATATATTCATAATAGGTTTCAAGTTTTTAAATTACAGTCTGTTGGTGAAGCATGGGATAAAGTTCAAAGGTTAAATAAACGTATGAAAT
Organism: Rutidosis leptorrhynchoides; assembly: GCF_046630445.1. Taxonomy (NCBI): domain Eukaryota; kingdom Viridiplantae; phylum Streptophyta; class Magnoliopsida; order Asterales; family Asteraceae; genus Rutidosis; species Rutidosis leptorrhynchoides. The sequence continues at coordinate 212,735,128 of NC_092340.1, forward strand.
CATCTTAATGAAAAATGTCGGGTTACTTAACTTGTCGATATCCAACATCTAAGTTATTTACACTCCACGTTCTTACTTATAAATCACTTTACCATTTTTCGAATGTTGTCAAAAAGAATAGATTTCTTAAATCACAGTGGACCTCATAACATAGACCCGTAATCATATCACAATGTATTTGATAAATCAATCATTTGATATTATCTTCTAATTCCATCGATAAACATATTGAAACAAATACGTTCATGTAAAGTATTATACGTTTAATACTTTATTAATATTCTTAAGTTATAATATATATATACATACATATCTATATACATATTTATTTATATATAACGGTTCGTGAATCGTCGTAATTTGGTCGAGGTTATAATGAATGTATGAACACAATTTAAAATTCTTGAGATTTAACTTAACAAACTTTGCTTATCGTGTCGGAATAATATAAAGATAAAGTTTAAATTTGGTTGGAAATTTATGGGTTGTCACAGTTTTGAAGTTAGTAGCTGGAGCTTATTATTATTATTTTTTTATAAATGTTTGGTAAACTAGCTGAAGTTTATTTTCTAAATCATGAGCTCTACTTTTTATGACTACTATACGAACCTTATAATTTGAAGCTTATTGTAATCATAAACTCAAACTCCTATAAGCTCTCATAAGCTCCAAGAAGCTGGTGCGCCAAACACACCCTTCTTAGAGAAAGATTTACACAAATGATGGGTAACTTCTCGAAACAAAGTTACTCCCTCCTCAATTTAATAGTCTTGTTTTTTCTTTTTCGTAATGTCTACTTTTTCGAGTAAAGGGTAATTTAAACCCCGGTGAAATTTATTAATCAACATACAACAGTTACAATACAAAAATGAGCAAAGTTCGACAACCACAACCAACGGAAACAAGCCAAAAAACACCGACCATGGACTTAAGAACTAGAAAAATATTCAAGCTCTACGTGATCTTCCACTTAATCCTCATACTTTGAACCTTCACGTATTCTTTGAAGCGCAACGACATAATCTTCCATCTCACGTTCATAATAATAATATCCTCCAAAGCTCGAATAGAACGAGGTTGCTTCTTATATCCGTAAATTCCTTTCTTGCCAAACAAAAAAGACCATTGCTGCAAAAACCATTTCAGCGACCACCACTTGGACTAATCTTCTGTGCACAACATGACTTAACGAGTCAACAATACTCCTCCACTGATGCGTTAAACCAGGGAAATCAACATATCGTTGCAGATGTACCCATACTTCCATCGAGAATGGACATTCAAAAAACAGATGAGCGGTATGCAATGTTGAAACCATATTCGGTTGTAATTCCCATTGCCGAATCTTGTCTCGAGTCTTCAACTTTTCATTCATTAGAAGCAAACAATAAACGCGTGACGCGATATGCAATGTTGAAACCAAACCACGAGATCCAACCTCGGACGAATTGAATTCCATACATTATATACCGAAAAGGGAACCAAACCATCTATAGAATTCCAACCGATAGAATCCGGACAGTCCCTAATCGATGGGCATTGGAGCAGCCCAACTGTAGTGACCCGAACTTTTCCATGTTTATATATATTAATTGAGATTGATATTTACATGATTAAATGTTTCCAACATGTTAAGCAATCAAACTTGTTAAGACTTGATTAATTGAAATATGTTTCATATAGACAATTGACCACCCAAGTTGATCGGTGATTCACGAACGTTAAAACTTGTAAAAACTATATGATGACATATATATGGATATATATATATATAGTTAACATGATACTATGATAAGAAAACATATCATAAAGTGTATTAACAATGAACTACATATGTAAAAACAAGACTACTAACTTAATGATTTTTAAACGAGACATATATGTAACGATTATCGTTGTAAAGACATTTAATGTATATATATCATATTAAGAGATATCCATACATGATAATATCATGATAATATAATAATTTAAAATCTCATTTGATATTATAAACATTGGGTTAACAACATTTAACAAGATCGTTAACCTAAAGGTTTCAAAACAACACTTACATGTAACGACTAACGATGACTTAACGACTCAGTTAAAATGTATATACATGTAGTGTTTTAATATGTATTTATACACTTTTGAAAGACTTCAATACACTTATCAAAATACTTCTACTTAACAAAAATGCTTACAATTACATCCTCGTTCAGTTTCATCAACAATTCTACTCGTATGCACCTGTATTCGTACTCGTACAATACACAGCTTTTAGATGTATGTACTATTGGTATATACACTCCAATGATCAGCTCTTAGCAGCCCATGTGAGTCACCTAACACATGTGGGAACCATCATTTGGCAACTAGCATGAAATATCTCATAAAATTACAAAAATATGAGTAATCATTCATGACTTATTTACATGAAAACAAAATTACATATCCTTTATATCTAATCCATACACCAACGACCAAAAACACCTACAAACACTTTCATTCTTCAATTTTCTTCATCTAATTGATCTCTCTCAAGTTCTATCTGTGAAGACCCGTCCTAATCCATCCGGACGAAGTCCATATCGATTATAAACGATTCACAACAGTTGATTACATCGCGAGGTACTTGACCTCTATATGATACATTTTACAAACATTGCATTCGTTTTTGAAAAGAGAAACTTTCATTACATCGAAAGTTGACAGGCATGCATACCATTTCATAATATATCCAACTATAATTGACTTGATAATAATCTTGATGAACTCGACGACTCGAATGCAACGTCTTTTGAAATATGCCATGAATGACTCCAAGTAATATCTATAAAATGAGCAAATACACAGCGGAAGATTTCTTTCGTACCTGAGAATAAACATGCTTTAAAGTGTCAACCAAAAGGTTGGTGAGTTCATTAGTTTAACTTAAACAATCGTTTCCATCATTTTAATAGACCACAAGATTTCAGATTTCCATTTCTCATAAACATACGTCCCATGCATAGAGACAAAAATATCATTCATATGGATTGAACACCTGGTAACCGACATTAACAATATGCATATATAAGAATATCCCCATCATTCCGGGATCCTCCTTCGGACATGATATAAATTTCGAAGTACTAAAACATCCGGTACTTTGGATGGGGCTTGTTGGGCCCGATAGATCTATCTTTAGGATTCGCGTCAATTAGGGTGTCTGTTCCCTAATTCTTAGATTACCAGACTTAATAAAAAGGGGCATATTCGACTTCGATAATCCAACCATAGAATGTAGTTTCACGTACTTGTGTCAATTTCGTAAAACAGTTATAAAAGTTGCGCATGTATTCTCAGCCCAAAAATATAAAGGGTAAAAAGGCAAATGAAACTCACGATACTGTATTTTGTAGTAAAAATACATATGACGTCATTGAACAATGCAGGGTTGGCCTCGGATTCACGAACCTATATCAATTGTGTATATATTAATACGTATAATGTAAGTTACAAAATTTCATTTATTAATATGTATTATTTATATATTATAGTTTTGTAGAATTTATTCTAACCTTTATTTTAAAACGTATACTTATATTATATTTTAAGTTATATTATATATATATATATATATATATATATATATATATATATATATATATATATATATATATATATATATATATATATATATATATATATATATATATATATATATATATATATATATATATATATATATATATCTATTTTATGTATATATATCTATAATGATTTACGTTTATATAAATAGTGACATTAATATATTTATATACATATATTTGTGGTTAGTATTGTATTTATGAAATTTTATTAGTTTGTTATGTGAATTATTAATACAATCCTAGTATATACCATAAGTATATATATAGTGTACAAAAGATTTATTTGTTAAAATAATAATTTAGATAATAATGATTTACTAATAATAATAATAATTTTATTAATAATGATAATACTAATAGCAAAAAAAATGAAAATGATAACTGTTAATGATACTAATAATAATAACTCTAAAATAATATTAATACTAATACCATACTTATGTTAATAATAAGGGTTCTAATATTTATAAAATGATAAATGATAATCATAATAATACTAGTAAATATTAATGATGATACTGATAAATATGATATTATTAATTGTAAATGTACTGATGATACTATTATTTATAAACCGGTACAAATTCTAATATTGATGATAATAACATATTTTTATTTCCTTCATAATAATAATAATGATAATCATAATCATAATCCTAATGATGATAAAATACTAAAATGATAAGTTCATTACTAATAATAATATTATTAATACCTATCATAATAATAATAGTAATGTCTATAATACTTTCAAATATGATAACAAGTATGATACTAATAATAACAATAACAATAACAATCAAAACAATCACAATAATAATAATAATACTAATAATAATTAATATATAATAACAATAATAAAATTAGAAAAGAAAACTACCTCACATGAAAAGAGTTTCAAAAAAAAAAAAAAGAAACTACCGTCCTCTGGACTCGATCTCGTGACCACATGCTCACACGCAAACACTCTCGACCATCCCACCAATTCTGATTCTCTGTACTAATATCGAATTTAAATTTTATATATAAACTATTTTTCTTCTATTCTTCTTCTTCTCCACAAGTCTCATGGATTTAACAAAACATCAATAACCAAAAAAAAAAAAAAAAATCGGGGTTCCCTTTAAAGCTTCAAAACATTACAGAAAAAATAATAATTTGGGTTCTAAAATAAAAAAAAAAATACTAAAGGCCTACTGCAGCGTCGGTTCTTGGAACAAAACAAAAAAAATTGATTTCGTAATAGATAACATTATAGATAATGTTTATAACACGAAATAGTTTTCTAAACATGTATAAAAACTACTGGAATCGTCAATTTGATCAGAAACATATACACGAACGCGAATTTGTCTCAAGAACAATTGTTGACTTTTTTTAAACTAAACTTTGACTTCAAAATTCAAGATCGATATAAAGATTTGAGAGTTGAGATTTTGCAGATAGATTCAAAGAAAGATTTCTAACCTTTCTGCATTTTTAGATTTTGAAACTTTATTCGAAATTGAATTAAGAGAAAAAAAAATTGGAGCGTGCAGAGAAGAAGAAAAAAAAAAAATACCGCTGTGCTCTTTAATCCCATTGGATTTCCTTTTTATTTGATTTGCAATTATACATAATCATGTTGTAATAATAGAGATCGGTTGATAAAAAATGGAGAAAATGTCAACACAGGTTCACGAGTTGGGAGCAGGAAAGAAACAAAAAAATAATAATAATAGAGATAAAGGATACAGAGGTCACGCGTATAATATAGATCCCTACTGTTTTTTTTAATTAATAATAATAATATATAATAACAATACTATTAATATCTAATAATATTAATAAAATTAATAATAATGATAAATATAATATTAATGATAATAATAATTGTAAAAATGATAATAATAATAATAATAATAATAATACCATACTAATTATGATAATATTAATATTTTATCGATAATAATAATATTAGTAATAATAATCTAATTTATACATCCAATTTCATCTTTATATGATATAAAGTGATATTATGAATACAAATATTGATATTTGACGATACAAATAACATTACTACAACAACTATATTTGTATTTAAATTTAATTTATTAATATCATCTATTATTATGTAATATTTAATAATTATGTAATATGTATTGTAACATATACTGAATATTATATATTTATGCATTTTAATATAAATATATTATAATATTTATTTACATACTAATTATATTATACTTATGTATGTAATTATGAAAAATATAAATTTTTTATATATGTAAGTATTATATATATTTATTAAAATAGTACATTATTTCATCATAGATATATTATAAATTTCTACATATACATAATATAATAATTATGTATAAAATCATATATATATATATATATATATATATATATATAGTTATATTTATGTATATATGTATACTACCATATATATAAAATCATGTTTTAAATGTTGAGTAGATGATTAATTATGTATATTAAACAATTAACTACAAAGTATAACATTGTACATTTAATATTTTGATAACGTTGGTAAAATATGTTTGAATCATTTATATACAATATACTATATATATTCAAAATGAAAATCTTTAGTTATTAAATGTTATCTTTTATAATAACAAAATTACTTAATAGTTCATTAATACTAATATAATTAGTTTTATATATAATTATTTATATTTACATTCTTAGTTACAATTAAAGGTTCGTGAATCGTCGGAAATAGTTAAAGGTCAAATGTTATTATGAAATAGTTCAAACATAATGAGACTCGGTTTAATAGACTTTGCTTATCGAGTCGAATCATATAAGATTATGTTTAAATTTGGTCGGAAATTCCCGGGTCATCACAGTACCTACCCGTTAAAGAAATTTCGTCCCGAAATTTGAGTGAGGTCGTCATAGCTAACAATAAATATGTTTTCCTGACGAATATGAGTTGATAACTTGAGTTTTATCATCATTGAGTAATATGGATAAAAATAATTCGATTATTCGAAGAGTGCGAATGAAGCTATTCACAAAAGGATGAAATGAGAAACAAAGATTTGTTTTTAACTTTTGACGTAGTCAGGTTTGAATTTAGAAAATAAGGCGCGTCTTAACTTTTGACATTGCCTTGGTTGAATTCCGGAATTTAAGGGATTTAAAGAAAATCTTGAAGATCTATAAAATCTGATTCTTCGGGATTTATGGAAATTAAGATCTCTTTAATTAAATACGGTGATCTGCCCCGATTACTACGTCTGATATTTCCAGTATAAATTAAGCTCTTCCTTTCCATTATTCTCACCATTCTTATACTTTCTTTCTTAGTTCATACATCCAAAAGATTCTGAAAATGATTAATCCAGTTCTGATCCTTGTCCTCATCCTTACTATCGCAACAATCATTCTCCTTTTCCAACTTCCACCAGAGGAATCTGCTTTCTTCTACTTCGCCCTCGGGATTATAATGTTTTTAATTCTCCCGTGTCTTTATGTTGCGATAAACATTGATATACACGGTTTGTAATTTATGTGTTGTTATCGGACTTTATATTCTCCCTTATATTTCAAAGCTCTATGCTTTTGTTTTCTCTTCCCGACTTCAAGTCAAGCGAATAATGGTCCAGAATTTATAGATATAGAGTTTCGAATGATTATAATGTTCTAAGCATGAAGGAACGTGATAGCACGATTTGATTTTCAAATTTATCAACATCACGGAAGATAGAACCATCAAGAATACATTTTCTTGATTTGTTACGGAGTTAAGTAGGATGAAAGAGTTATGTAACATGGCACATGATGACGTTATGATCTGTGAATCATCACGTTTCATTTAGAAACTCAGCATGACTTACTGTAATATAATCACGTTGATCAAGTGTCATTATATTATACTAACTCATGCATCAGTTCCCATCATTACTACAATAACATTCATATTTTAAGCTTGTAAATTTACAGAATATAGAAACTAACAGTTTCTATATGATGTAATACTGATAGCACGAAAAGATTAATGATTTCAGATAAGAATAGTTATAAAAATATCTCCAGAAATATGGAGGATATTTATAATGAAAGGTACGATAATATCTCAGAATATCTAAGATCAGAGGATGATAGAAACTATTGTCTGCAAGGGTTTAGAGTAAGGAGCAAGTTATTCACTATAGACTTTAGCAGACATTGAATTATTTGGATTCTTTGAAGTCAAACTTATTCTTTGTGATTTATCCACGGCTTTCTTCATAGTTTCGCATAATCTGCTTTTCGGTACTATATTTTCTATTGAATGTTTCCAATATATTGATACACAGGAAGCACGAAGAGGTATATAATTTCGGACGAGAATATTTATGAAAATATCCTCAGAAATATCAAAGATATTGATGATGATATTTTGGAATTTCTAAGTTCGACGGTTGATGGAGAAAGATTTTCCGCAAGATTTTAACATGACTTCGGAGCAAGATATTCTCTAAAGATTTCAACGGATCCAGAATTACCTGAATCCTTTGAATATAGGATTTGGTCCTTGTATTTGTCCTTGGTCTCCTTCATGGGTAACTCAATCTGTTTTTCAATACCCAATTTTCTATCGAGCGTTCCTAACACTCCTTTCTTTATCATCAAACTTTTGTCCGTTTAGACCATCTACCATTTTTCTGTTTCCTCTGCATTTAATGCTATGATATCTGAATCATCGGTTATTAATCCGAGGTGATTTCAGGAGAATTGTGTTTTTAGATGATTAAACGCTGATGGTAATATGATAGAATATGAAAGGTTACCTGGTAACAATAAAAGAGCACGCGTATATATAAACGTTATAATAAGGTTGTTTCGTACGAAAAGTCGAAGTTGACTTGTTGGAGCTGTGACAAAATTGGCTAATTTTGAAAAGGGATCGTAAAGTTGTTTTTGTTAATAAATGCCAAACGATCTGACGCGGCTACGTGTTGAACTTTTACTCAATTGACGAGAGTTTCTCAGGTGCATAACTATATGCATAAATCTTTCCTTCCGTAGATGAAGTGCGGTTGATTCATCCTATCGATTGAGGTGTTTTCAAGAATCATGAAAGGTTTGAACGCAGAATGTAATCGTGAAGATACAAATGAGGTTTAAGACGAAATCAAGTGGCAAACTTGAAGAATTGTTTAGTTTCATATGTTATATTCAATATTTTAATTTATTTTAATTGTCCAATGTTATTAGTCCACAGTCGATAGTCCACAGTTGATAGTGCAATCATTCATATATAGTTTAATATATAATATTTGAATTAATTAATACGTATCGTGACCCGTGTACATGTCTCAGACTCGATCACAACTCAAAGTATATATATTATTATAGAATCTACCTCAACCCTGTATAGAGAACTCGATCATTACTGCATATAGAATGTCTATGGTGATTCCAAATAATATATATAGATGTGTCGATATGATATGTCAAAACCTTGTATACGTGTCCCGATATTTAAAGTGCGTAAAATAAATAACAGAAATTAAATGACGATAAATAAAGTGCGTAAAGTAAATAACAGAAATTAAATGATAATAAATAAAATTGCGAGAATATAAATTGCGATAAATAAATTGCGATAAATAAAATGTAATACGGAATTAACAGTTAGCTAGGAACAGTTAGCTAGGATTTTGTTAGCGTGGTTTCTTAATAAAATTTAATATTGTTAATTAGTCTGTTTCTAATCAATTTTTATTGTGTCCATTATTTCTTCATTATGCCACTTGTTGGATTCTGATAGGTCAAAATTCAAATATGAAATTGAATTTGAATGAAAATAGTTATTCTTTGGTGAATGGATAAGTATCCCGGTGGTTGTAAATAGGATAGTGAATAACTGTTGAATCAGATTCGAAGAATATACAGTGTAACTTATTAATGTGAAATTTAAATATTCCTCGGGTATTACCTACCCGTTAAAATATTTTTATTATTACCAGTTTGTACAAAAGAATTTTTAATTACAATCTTTATGAAAACATATATACATATATATTTTCTTCAAATGTAATCATGAATTTAATGAGTTAACATGATATTAAACTCATTTAGTTTTCAGTTGGAACTAGAATAAATAATCTCTAAAACATTAGAGATTACATAATCACCATGTCGAACGAAGATAACTGATGTAGAATGTCATGTAGAATGATGATTATACTCGAGGTATAGATTGAGATGTTGAGGCATGTGATATTGAAATTTGGGTTGTTGGTGGTACTGTTGGTGCCGATGATTTGGATGAAGCTGGTACGTTTTGCACCATATTTTCCAAGACTACAACTTATGCGCGAAGTTCGTTAACTTCCTCTATTACACCGGGATGATTGTCGGTTCGGACGAGCAGATGAATGAGGTTTAGAATCTGAGATAGTATATGATCGTGATGAGATACTTTGGAAATGAGAGAGAAAATGGTGTCTCGAACAGGTTCGCCGGTAAACGTCTGTAACGACCCGGAAATTTTCGACCAAATTTAAACTCTAATCTCTATATGTGTCCGACACGATAAGCAAAATCCGTAATTTTGAGTCTAGAAAGTTTGAAATCTATACTTGGATAATTAGTTACCCTTTTGACCATGTCTGACGATTCACGAACAATTAATTGTAGATAGTGATGTGTGAATATATATATATAAATAATAATTGAAAATATAATTTGAAATGTTATATGATGTTGTTATTAAATTTATTATGAAAACTAAAATAAAAATAGGATATTATAATAATTATTATCCACAACACATCTATTTATATATAAATAAGGTATAACAAAATAAATATTAGACGAATCATTTTGACCACGTGTTTCACATTTTATGACTAAAATAAACATAGGAACGTAATATAAAATTTGGGATTTTCTGTATACTTTTAACTGAGCACGAATTCAAATAGGTAGACGACGACTAATTTAATCACCCGTTTATATTTTAAATTATATTATAATATAAATATCCTATTAATAAAAATTAACGATTGCTACTGATTGAACATATAACCAAATTTGGATTAGAATCAAAATTATTGATTGTCACGGGTGTTGGATTATATTGAAAAGTTGATGAGTGTGTCTTCACTAACTATCTTCTATCTACATCTATATACATATTTTAATTTATATATATAGCATAGATAAGAAAGGGAAAAACATATTTTTCTTCTTCTCTCTTGTATAATCAACTGAAGCTAGCCATCATCATTTTCGATAGCTGAAAACAACCGGAAAATCCACCACATCATACGGAAACCACCACCCCCATTCAAGTTTGAAGAACAATCGACCACCATCCTAGTTGTCATCGAACCACCATCATGGTTCCATCATGATCAAACCATCACACAATTTCTACCACCATTTTTCTTGGTCCTCATCCTCGTGAAATCTTCATCATCTTAAACCCACACACTCCCGCAACCAACCATGATCACTAACAGCTCCTAATACCATCTCCGTTGCCACCATATTAAAACAACCGCCACCCTCCTGCTTAGTGTAAACACGTCCACCATCCCCACCGTGACACTAATTTCTGACACCACGAACCAATATCAATCTAGCCTTTCCATTTAGCTATTTCATTTTCATTATTTTCTGTTTCCTGATTGCAGCAAAACACCATAAATAAACCACACTCTCTCTTTCATTCTCTCTCCCTCTCTTCATCTTTAAACCCGCTAGAACAACCACTACGACCTACCACTTGTGGTCTCCTGTCTATCTGTTTCATTAACGTAAACCCAATAAACACTCTTGACCGAATCAACCGTGAACCCTATCTTATTATGCTTCTGTTTTTCGTTTCAATCAAACACCAAAAACCACCATCACCAAACCGTTGTCACCTTCTTCCTTCTTAAGAAATCCACCACCGCCACCATAGCCGTCGCCACCATGACACCAAGAACCGATCACCATCGATCACTTTCCATTTCTCACTGTTTATGAATGATCAAACAAACAAAACTCAATACTACTCGATTAATTCTTCTTTGGTTCACTGTTTTAATCGAGAACCCCTACCACAACCATTAAAATTACCTGCAACTCGTTATCGTTTCTGTACAATATGATTTTCTGTTACGGTTCAGCGAAAAGAGAAGGATAATGATGATGTTTTATAAAAGGAACCAAAGACTCACCTGTGACTTTCTGTCGACATAAAATCATTGTCATTCGATTTTATTTTTGGATCCTGATTGATATCGGTGATAAGGATATATTGAAAAAGATGAAACAATATATTAATTTTCTTGATAGGATGAGGTGAGCTGTAAAGTATATATCTGTCGAATATAATGTTTTAAAAAGGAAAAAAAGTCGCATAGCTGTTTACAGATACATATAAATCTATTAAAATCTATAATTGGGCCGTGATATGTGAGCTGGAATTTTGTTTCGGGTGGGCTGTATTCCCTTCTGTTGGTTGGGCCGACATTTCTTAATTGGGTCATGAAGTTGTGTTGTTGGGGAATTGAAACAGAAAATGAGTTAATTAAATCAGGCGGTAATTTAAATCAGAAAAGTTTAATAGCTCAAATGGTTAAGGTGTATTAGTGATGAGCTAGAGGACCTGGGTTCGAAACTGTCTTGGTGCAATTCTTTTTAAGGAGGCTTTAGAAGGTAGTTTTATATTTTAAAAGAAAGATTATAATTATTATTATTATCAAATCATTATTAAGAATATAAGTATTTTTTTATCATTATATGTATTAGTTTAATAATTATTATTATTACCAATTTTAAGTGCATTTACTAATATTAATATGATAAAATAATACAAATTTTTATTTATTATTATTATTTTATCAAAAGATTTTGATTATATAACACCATAACTAATACATAAAATATATCCATATTAACATTTTATTCTAAATACTACTTATTTAGTTAAAGTACATAAAATAGAAATATTTGAACTAGTTATTAACAAAACATAATAACAATTATATTATTAAAAATATAAAATTGTTCGATTACCATTACGTGTGTTAATATACATAATTGAATATAGGTTCGTGAATCCGAGGCCAACCCTACACATGTTCAATGATGTTATATGTATTTTTACTACAAAATACAGTATGGTGAGTATATAGTCCCTTTTAAACTTTAAATATTTTTGGGCTGAGAATACATGCGCTATTTTTATAAATGATTTACGTTATGGACACAAGTGACTAAAATTACGTTCTACATGGGTTTGAATCAAAAATCCCCTAGCTTGGTAACTTTAACTATTGGTTTATGAACTGGTAGGCGCGAATCCTAAAGATAGGTCTATCGGGTTTTACACCCCCACCTAGATGTTGTTCTAGTCACTACTAAACTAGAAGAACGGGTGTTTAGTACTTCGAGGTTAACGGAACGCACTTGATTCGGTGCACATATTATTATAACTCAGGGTACACACTCTTGTTAAGGCTAGTTACCGGGTGCCCACTACTTAGAATGCTTTTCATACACTTGCGAGTGTATTATATTTTTTATATATGAAATCTTGTGGTCCATAGTTATAACGCTGCTAGCATCAAACCTATATATCTCACCAACTTTATGTTGACATTTTAAAGCATGTTATTCTCAGGTACGAATTAAGTCTTCCGCTGTGCATTTGCTCATGTTAAGGACATTATTTGGAGTCGATCATCGCAATGGGATCAAATGTCGAAGATTTCGTCCTGACGGATAAGGACGGGTTTTTACATTTGGTATCAGAGCGTTGGTCTTAGAGAACCAGGTCTTGCATTAGTGTGTCTAACTGTTAGTTGTTTAGATGCATTAGTGAGTCCGGACTTTGACCGTGTTGCATGTCAAAAGTTTTGCTTATCATTTCTAGTCGGAAATCATCTGCTTATCATCCTTAGGGAAATGTATACTTATCATTCACAGGTCTAGACACGTCTTACTGCATTTAGTGCATCGATAGTGTATAGACAAAATTCATATCTCAGCGTATCTGATAATTCATATTTTAGCGCATCTGTAGACTTGCCTGATATATGCCGTAGGTTCCTTTGTAGTCTACGAAATTTTTGGTGTTATGGATATTTTATATAGCTAGAATATCATCTGATATCCGAAAATCATTTCACATCAACGATCCCTTCCATCCACCAAACTGCTCGTTTGGCGATGAACCTGAAAGCACTTACCGGTGAACTTGTTCGAGAAACCATTTACCCTCTTATTTCTAGAATATCCCGTCACGATTACATACTATCCCATATTTCGAATCTTATTCATCCGTTCGCCCCAACCGTCAATCATCCTGTAGTACTAGAAGGAGTTAACAAACTACGCGCTCGTGTGACGACTTTGGAAAACCTGGAGCGAAGGATACGACCACCAGCAGCAGCACCAGTAGCATAATCAGTACCACCATCATCGACGTCGACAGTACCCTTATCATCCCTAAACCATAACCGCGCCGTAACTCTCAACATCACAATCTGTACCACGAATATCAACATCACACGCCTCAAAATTACCATCTGTATTTAGAGTATGATATTCGTTCTGCATATCGTTCTACATCGATTAATTTCGTTCTACGTATTGCTCTACCTCATTTACTTTCGTTCGACATGGCAATTATGTAATCTCTAATGTTTTAGAGATCACGTAATCAAATGCCAACAATAAATCAAATGAGTATAATATTCTATTGACTCATTAAATTCATAATTACATCCGAAGAAAATATATATGCAAATATATTTTCATAAAGATTGTAATTAAAACTTCTATCGTACAAACTGTTAATGATGAGAATATTTTAACGGGTGGGTAGTACCCGAGGAATATTTAGAATTCACATTAATAAGTTACACTATACATTCTTCGAATCTGATTCAACGATCATATACTATCCTACTTACAACTATCGATATACGTATCCGTTCATCACAGAATAACCATTTTCATTCAAATTTCATATTCGGATTTTGACCTATCAGAATCCAACAAGTGGCATAAAGAAGAAAACAATGGATAAAATAAAATTTGTTAGAAACAGACGAATTAACTAAATTGAAATATTGTTAGGAATCCACGCTAACTGTTCCGGCTGACTGTTCCCAGCTAACTGATTAAGATTTAATTTATCGCAATTTTACATTCTCGCAATTTTATTCATCGTCATTTAATTTCTATTATTTATTTTTTACGCACTTTAAATAACGGGACACGTATGCAAGGTTTCGACTTATCATATCGACCCATCTATATATATATTTCGGAACAACCGTAGACACTCTATATGTGAAGGTGGGAGTTGGCTATACAGGGTCAGAGTTGATTCCAAAATATATATATACTTTGAGTTGTGATCGACACCGAGACCGGTACACGGGTCACGATACGTATTATTTAATTCGAATATTATATATTAAATTATATATGAATCATTGAACAATCAGACTATTGGACTGCTAAATTTGGACAATTAAAATGAATTAAAATGCTGATTATAACATATGAAACTAAACAATTCTTCAAGTTTGCCACTTGATTCTATTTTAAACCTCATTCGTATCTTGACGATTACAATTCGCATTCACAACTTTTCATGATTCTTGAAAACACCTCGACCGAGAAGTTGAACCAGTCGCACCTCGTCTACGGAAGAAAGATTTATGCCTACCTTTATGCACCTGAAAAACTTTCGAAACCAAAGTTATAGTTAAAACGTATCCGCGTCAAATTCCTTATCATCCATTAGCAAAAGCAACCCTACGAATCCTTTTCAAAGTAGTCAATTTTTGTCACAGCTCCACTTCGACTTCTCAGTAAGACTACTCCTACTATAACCTCGATATTTATACCTTGTCTTTTTGCCGTCGTTACCGGAGAATCTTTTATATTTCACAAACACCATCAGCAGATGTACCAGCAACTCGTTATCTCTTTGGCGAAATCCACAGTCAGTATTCTGAAAATCTCGTAGAAATTCTCCCAGCTATACCGAAAACGTTTATCCCTAAGAATTACATATTTCGAATGTGAAGTTTCTGAAAAACACCCTGGACTATGAAGTAGTTCTTGAAATGTTGATAAAGCAGCAAAAACCGTAAACGACCTTAACAGTCAAAAGTTTACGATGAAGTAAAGTATGTTGGAAAAACTCAGAAAAAGAGAAGGGGTGAAACTGGAAAATGGATTGAGCAAAGTATGAAGGAGACCGTGGACAAATCATGAAAACTAAACCCGACTTCAAAAGATTCAAATGATTTAGTGCCTGCTAAAACCGTTAGTAAGAACCCTACTCCTTATTCTAAATCTTTCCAGATGATATTCCTCATCCTCATCTTATCGTAAATATTATAAGATACCTTCATATCCTCCGTTATGAGTATTCTCCATATTTCTGGAAATCTTCACACAACTATTCTTATTTGAGAACATTCATCTCTCTCCAAAATCTGCATTACAACATAAAAGAAACTGTATTAGTTTCTAAATTCTGAAACCTTCAGGTTTAAAATAGGAATATTCTGAAGCAGTGTTGGGAACTGATGCATGAATTATTATAATATAATGAAACATGATCAACTTCATTATATTACAGTAGTTCATGTTAAGTTTCTAATGGAATGTGATGATTCACAGTACCATCATCATGTGCCATGTTACACGGCTCTAACATTTTATCTAATCTCTAAACATATCAAGAAAATATTTTTCTTGATGATTCGGTCTTTTCCAGGATATTCTGGTAATTTAACAAATCAAAATCATGCCATTACCATCTCTTTCAAAAAAAAAAAAAAAAAAACATTAGCTATGTTCATTCCAAATTTCATACCTACGAATTGCTCGTTTGACTCGAGGACGGGAAGAAGAAACGAAGGAATAAAGCCCCGCAATAGAAATTGGGGTAAAAATCACAGCAAATAGGAGGTGGATTTATAGTGAAATATTCGACAAGAGAAATCGAAACAGATTGCCGCATTAAATCAAAGAAGATCCTGATCGCCGAAGAATCAAATCCTATTACGAAGATTTTCTTTCCGTAAATTTCAAAAATCGATTCCAAACACGTCATTGGTTAAAACAAGTATATTTTTACTCATCTCACTCTTTTGTGATAGCTTCACTCGTACGCTTCACATGATCGAATCGTTTTATCTATATCTCTCAATAACGATAAAACTCCATTATTACCTCATATTCGTCATGAAAACATTCTTGTTGTTATCCATAACAACCTCTACCAAATTTCGAGGACGAAATTTCTTTAACGGGTGGGTACTGTAACGACCCGGAAATTTTCGACCAAATTTAAACTCTAATCTCTATATGTGTCCGACACGATAAGCAAAATCCGTAATTTTGAGTCTAGAAAGTTTGAAATCTATACTTGGATAATTAGTTACCCTTTTGACCATGTCTGACGATTCACGAACAATTAATTGTAGATAGTGATGTGTGAATATATATATATAAATAATAATTGAAAATATAATTTGAAATGTTATATGATGTTGTTATTAAATTTATTATGAAAACTAAAATAAAAATAGGATATTATAATAATTATTATCCACAACACATCTATTTATATATAAATAAGGTATAACAAAATAAATATTAGACGAATCATTTTGACCACGTGTTTCACATTTTATGACTAAAATAAACATAGGAACGTAATATAAAATTTGGGATTTTCTGTATACTTTTAACTGAGCACGAATTCAAATAGGTAGACGACGACTAATTTAATCACCCGTTTATATTTTAAATTATATTATAATATAAATATCCTATTAATAAAAATTAACGATTGCTACTGATTGAACATATAACCAAATTTGGATTAGAATCAAAATTATTGATTGTCACGGGTGTTAGATTATATTGAAAAGTTGAAAAATGTGTCTTCACTATCTATCTTCTATCTACATCTATATACATATTTTAATTTATATATATAGCATAGATAAGAAAGGGAAAAACATATTTTTCTTCTTCTCTCTTGTATAATCAACTGAAGCTAGCCATCATCATTTTCGATAGCTGAAAACAACCGGAAAATCCACCACATCATACGGAAACCACCACCCCCATTCAAGTTTGAAGAACAATCGACCACCATCCTAGTTGTCATCGAACCACCATCATGGTTCCATCATGATCAAACCATCACACAATTTCTACCACCATTTTTCTTGGTCCTCATCCTCGTGAAATCTTCATCATCTTAAACCCACACACTCCCGCAACCAACCATGATCACTAACAGCTCCTAATACCATCTCCGTTGCCACCATATTAAAACAACCGCCACCCTCCTGCTTAGTGTAAACACATCCACCATCCCCACCGTGACACTAATTTCTAACACCACGAACCAATATCAATCTAGCCTTTCCATTTAGCTATTTCATTTTCATTATTTTCTGTTTCCTGATTGCAGCAAAACACCATAAATAAACCACACTCTCTCTTTCATTCTCTCTCCCTCTCTTCATCTTTAAACCCGCTAGAACAACCACTACGACCTACCACTTGTGGTCTCCTGTCTATCTGTTTCGTTAACGTAAACCCAATAAACACTCTTGACCGAATCAACCGTGAACCCTATCTTATTATGCTTCTGTTTTTCGTTTCAATCAAACACCAAAAACCACCATCACCAAACCGTTGTCACCTTCTTCTTTCTTAAGAAATCCACCACCGCCACCATAGCCGTCGCCACCATGACACCAAGAACCGATCACCATCGATCACTTTCCATTTCTCACTGTTTATGAATGATCAAACAAACAAAACTCAATACTACTCGATTAATTCTTCTTTGGTTCACTGTTTTAATCGAGAACCCCTACCACAACCATTAAAATTACCTGCAACTAGTTATCATTTCTGTACAATATGATTTTCTGTTACGGTTCAGCGAAAAGAGAAGGATAATGATGATGTTTTATAAAAGGAACCAAAGACTCACCTGTGACCTTCTGTCGACATAAAATCATTGTCATTCGATTTTATTTTTGGATCCTGATTGATATCGGTGATAAGGATATATTGAAAAAGATGAAACAATATATTAATTTTATTGATAGGATGAGGTGAGCTGTAAAGTATATATCTGTCGAATATAATGTTTTAAAAAGGAAAAAAAGTCACATAGCTGTTTACAGATACATATAAATCTATTAAAATCTATAATTGGGCCGTGATATGTGAGCTGGAATTTTGTTTCGGGTGGGCTGTATTCACTTCTGTTGGTTGGGCCGACATTTCTTAATTGGGTCATGAAGTTGTGTTGTTGGGGAATTGAAACAGAAAACGAGTTAATTAAATCAGGCGGTAATTTAAATCAGAAAAGTTTAATAGCTCAAATGGTTAAGGTGTATTAGTGATGAGCTAGAGGACCTGGGTTCGAAACTGTCTTGGTGCAATTCTTTTTAAGGAGGCTTTAGAAGGTAGTTTTATATTTTAAAAGAAAGATTATAATTATTATTATTATCAAATCATTATTAAGAATATAAGTATTTTTTTATCATTATATGTATTAGTTTAATAATTATTATTATTACCAATTTTAAGTGCATTTACTAATATTAATATGATAAAATAATACAAATTTTTATTTATTATTATTATTATATCAAAAGATTTTGATTATATAACACCATAACTAATACATAAAATATATCCATATTAACATTTTATTCTAAATACTACTTATTTAGTTAAAGTACATAAAATAGAAATATTTGAACTAGTTATTAACAAAACATAATAACAATTATATTATTAAAAATATAAAATTGTTCGATTACCATTACGTGTGTTAATATACATAATTGAATATAGGTTCGTGAATCCGAGGCCAACCCTACACATGTTCAATGATGTTATATGTATTTTTACTACAAAATACAGTATGGTGAGTATATAGTCCCTTTTAAACTTTAAATATTTTTGGGCTGAGAATACATGCGCTATTTTTATAAATGATTTACGTTATGGACACAAGTGACTAAAATTACGTTCTACATGGGTTTGAATCAAAAATCCCCTAGCTTGGTAACTTTAACTATTGGTTTATGAACTGGTAGGCGCGAATCCTAAAGATAGATCTATCGGGTTTTACACCCCCACCCAGATGTTGTTCTAGTCACTACTAAACTAGAAGAACGGGTGTTTAGTACTTCGAGGTTAACGGAACGCACTTGATTCGGTGCACATATTATTATAACTCAGGGGTTCACACTCTTGTTAAGGCTAGTTACCGGGTGCCCACTACTTAGAATGCTTTTCATACACTTGCGAGTGTATTATATTTTTTATATATGAAATCTTGTGGTCCATAGTTATAACGCTGCTAGCATCAAACCTATATATCTCACCAACTTTATGTTGACATTTTAAAGCATGTTATTCTCAGGTACGAATTAAGTCTTCCGCTGTGCATTTGCTCATGTTAAGTACATTATTTGGAGTCGATCATCGCAATGGGATCAAATGTCGAAGATTTCGTCCTGACGGATAAGGACGGGTTTTTACAACGTTTTAGGTTCATTGTCAAGAGGTGAATTTGATTAGTGGAAATGATCGCCTTCTTCGCGTTTCCATTGATTAAGTCGACTACGAACCCATCTCCAATTCATTCAGAATAGATGATGGCTAATTGATCGATTCATTCCGGTTACTCTGCTTTCGGAGCTCGAGTGGAAATCCATATCGAAATAGCTGTCGGAATAACTATCGAAATAGCTATCGAAATCTGATGGACTCGAACTGGTTGAGGGATTCATCTTGTACGATCAGATGAAGGATTTTCGATAAGAAATAGATTATAGGATGTAGATTAGTACCCTGCAATACATAATTTACATATGCATATATAATACTAAAATCCCATAAGCTACGGAGGAATCTATGGAAGCTATCAGGCAAAGGTAACAATAACAGATACGCTAAGATATGAATTTAACTATACACTGTCTATGCAATAAAGGCAGTAAGACGTGTCTTAGACTTTAAGGATGATAAGCAAATAATTTTTCGATACTAAATGATAAGCAAAACTTTTGACACGCAAACACGGTCGAAGTCCAGACTCATTAATGCATTCTAACGACTATCAGTTAGACTCACTAATGCAAGACCTGGTTCGCTAAGACCACCGCTCTGATACCAACTGTGAAGACCCATCCTAATCCATCCGGACGAAGTCCATATCGATTATAAACGATTCACAACAGTTGATTACATCGCGAGGTACTTGACCTCTATATGATACATTTTACAAACATTGCATTCGTTTTTGAAAAGAGAAACTTTCATTACATCGAAAGTTGACAGGCATGCATACCATTTCATAATATATCCAACTACAATTGACTTGATAATAATCTTGATGAACTCGACGACTCGAATGCAACGTCTTTTGAAATATGCCATGAATGACTCCAAGTAATATCTATAAAATGAGCAAATACACAGCGGAAGATTTCTTTCGTACCTGAGAATAACCATGCTTTAAAGTGTCAACCAAAAGGTTGGTGAGTTCATTAGTTTAACTTAAACAATCGTTTCCATCATTTTAATAGACCACAAGATTTCAGATTTCCATTTCTCATAAACATACGTCCCATGCATAGAGACAAAAATATCATTCATATGGATTGAACACCTGGTAACCGACATTAACAATATGCATATATAAGAATATCCCCATCATTCCGGGATCCTCCTTCGGACATGATATAAATTTCGAAGTACTAAAACATCCGGTACTTTGGATGGGGCTTGTTGGGCCCGATAGATCTATCTTTAGGATTCGCGTCAATTAGGGTGTATGTTCCCTAATTCTTAGATTACCAGACTTAATAAAAAGGGGCATATTCGACTTCGATAATCCAACCATAGAATGTAGTTTCACGTACTTGTGTCAATTTCGTAAAACAGTTATAAAAGTTGCGCATGTATTCTCAGCCCAAAAATATAAAGGGTAAAAAGGCAAATGAAACTCACGATACTGTATTTTGTAGTAAAAATACATATGACGTCATTGAACAATGCAGGGTTGGCCTCGGATTCACGAACCTATATCAATTGTGTATATATTAATACGTATAATGTAAGTTACAAAATTTCATTTATTAATATGTATTATTTATATATTATAGTTTTGTAGAATTTATTCTAACCTTTATTTTATAACGTATACTTATATTATATTTTAAGTTATATTATATATATATATATATATATATATATATATCTATTTTATGTATATATATCTATAATGATTTACGTTTATATAAATAGTGACATTAATATATTTATATACATATATTTGTGGTTAGTATTGTATTTATGAAATTTTATTAGTTTGTTATGTGAATTATTAATACAATCCTAGTATATACCATAAGTATATATATAGTGTACAAAAGATTTATTTGTTAAAATAATAATTTAGATAATAATGATTTACTAATAATAATAATAATTTTATTAATAATGATAATACTAATAGCAAAGAAAATGAAAATGATAACTGTTAATGATACTAATAATAATAACTCTAAAATAATATTAATACTAATACCATACTTATGTTAATAATAAGGGTTCTAATATTTATAAAATGATAAATGATAATCATAATAATACTAGTAAATATTAATGATGATACTGATAAATATGATATTATTAATTGTAAATGTACTGATGATACTATTATTTATAAACCGGTACAAATTCTAATATTGATGATAATAATATATTTTTATTTCCTTCATAATAATAATAATGATAATCATAATCATAATCCTAATGATGATAAAATACTAAAATGATAAGTTCATTACTAATAATAATATTATTAATACCTATCATAATAATAATAGTAATGTCTATAATACTTTCAAATATGATAACAAGTATGATACTAATAATAACAATAACAATAACAATCAAAACAATCACAATAATAATAATAATACTAATAATAATTAATATATAATAACAATAATAAAATTAGAAAAGAAAACTACCTCACATGAAAAGAGTTTCAAAAAAAAAAAAAAGAAACTACCGTCCTCTGGACTCGATCTCGTGACCACATGCTCACACGCAAACACTCTCGACCATCCCACCAATTCTGATTCTCTGTACTAATATCGAATTTAAATTTTATATATAAACTGTTTTTCTTCTATTCCTCTTCTTCTCCACAAGTCTCATGGATTCAACAAAACATCAATAACCAAAAAAAAAAAAAAAAAATCGGGGTTCCCTTTAAAGCTTCAAAACATTACAGAAAAAATAATAATTTGGGTTCTAAAATAAAAAAAAAAATACTAAAGGCCTACTGCAGCGTCGGTTCTTGGAACAAAACAAAAAAAATTGATTTCGTAATAGATAACATTATAGATAATGTTTATAACACGAAATAGTTTTCTAAACATGTATAAAAACTACTGAAATCGTCAATTTGATCAGAAACATATACACGAACGCGAATTTGTCTCAAGAACAATTGTTGACTTTTTTTAAACCAAACTTTGACTTCAAAATTCAAGATCGATATAAAGATTTGAGAGTTGAGATTTTGCAGATAGATTCAAAGAAAGATTTCTAACCTTTCTGCATTTTTAGATTTTGAAACTTTATTCGAAATTGAATTAAGAGAAGAAAAAAAATTGGAGAGTGCAGAGAAGAAGAAAAAAAAATATCGCTGTGCTCTTTAATCCCATTGGATTTCCTTTTTATTTGATTTGCAATTATACATAATCATGTTGTAATAATAGAGATCGGTTGATAAAAAATGGAGAAAATGTCAACACAGGTTCACGAGTTGGGAGCAGGAAAGAAACAAAAAAAATAATAATAATAGAGATAAAGGATACAGAGGTCACGCGTATAATATAGATCCCTACTGTTTTTTTTAATTAATAATAATAATATATAATAACAATACTATTAATATCTAATAATATTAATAAAATTAATAATAATGATAAATATAATATTAATGATAATAATAATTGTAAAAATGATAATAATAATAATAATAATAATAATACCATACTAATTATGATAATATTAATATTTTATCGATAATAATAATATTAGTAATAATAATCTAATTTATACATCCAATTTTATCTTTATATGATATAAAGTGATATTATGAATACAAATATTGATATTTGACGATACAAATAACATTACTACAACAACTATATTTGTATTTAAATTTAATTTATTAATATCATCTATTATTATGTAATATTTAATAATTATGTAATATGTATTGTAACATATACTGAATATTATATATTTATGCATTTTAATATAAATATATTATAATATTTATTTACATACTAATTATATTATACTTATGTATGTAATTATGAAAAATATAAATTTTTTATATATGTAAGTATTATATATATTTATTAAAATAGTACATTATTTCATCATAGATATATTATAAATTTCTACATATACATAATATAATAATTATGTATAAAATCATATATATATATATATATATATATATATATATATATATATATATATATATATATATATAGTTATATTTATGTATATATGTATACTACCATATATATAAAATCATGTTTTAAATGTTGAGTAGATGATTAATTATGTATATTAAACAATTAACTACAAAGTATAACATTGTACATTTAATATTTTGATAACGTTGGTAAAATATGTTTGAATCATTTATATACAATATACTATATATATTCAAAATGAAAATCTTTAGTTATTAAATGTTATCTTTTATAATAACAAAATTACTTAATAGTTCATTAATACTAATATAATTAGTTTTATATATAATTATTTATATTTACATTCTTAGTTACAATTAAAGGTTCGTGAATCGTCGGAAATAGTTAAAGGTCAAATGTTATCATGAAATAGTTCAAACATAATGAGACTCGGTTTAATAGACTTTGCTTATCGAGTCGAATCATATAAGATTATGTTTAAATTTGGTCGAAAATTCCCGGGTCATCACACTATCTTCAAGTTCTAAGTGTTCTTCATAAATTCCAAAAGTTCTAGTTTCATAAAATCAAGAATACTTTCAAGTTTGCTAGCTCACTTCCAATCTTGTAAGGTGATCATCCAACCTCAAGAAATCTTTGTTTCTTATAGTAGGTTATCATTCTAATACAAGGTAATAATCATATTCAAACTTTGGTTCAATTTCTATAACTATAACAATCTTATTTCAAGTGATGATCTTACTTGAACTTGTTTTCGTGTCATGATTCTGCTTCAAGAACTTCGAGCCATCCAAGGATCCATTGAAGCTAGATCCATTTTTCTCTTTTCCAGTAGGTTTATCCAAGGAAATTAAGGTAGTAATGATGTTCATAACATCATTCGATTCATAGATATAAAGCTATCTTATTCGAAGGTTTAAACTTGTAATCACTAGAACATAGTTTAGTTAATTCTAAACTTGTTCGCAAACAAAAGTTAATCCTTCTAACTTGACTTTTAAAATCAACTAAACACATGTTCTATATCTATATGATATGCTAACTTAATGATTTAAAACCTGGAAACACGAAAAACACCGTAAAACCGGATTTACGCCGTCGTAGTAACACCGCGGGCTGTTTTGGGTTAGTTAATTAAAAACTATGATAAACTTTGATTTAAAAGTTGTTATTCTGAGAAAATGATTTTTATTATGAACATGAAACTATATCCAAAAATTATGGTTAAACTCAAAGTGGAAGTATGTTTTCTAAAATGGTCATCTAGACGTCGTTCTTTCGACTAAAATGACTACCTTTACAAAAACAACTTGTAACTTATTTTTCCGACTATAAACCTATACTTTTTCTGTTTAGATTCATAAAATAGAGTTCAATATGAAACCATAGCAATTTGATTCACTCAAAACGGATTTAAAATGAAGAAGTTATGGGTAAAACAAGATTGGATAATTTTTCTCATTTTAGCTACGTGAAAATTGGTAACAAATCTATTCCAACCATAACTTAATCAACTTGTATTGTATATTATGTAATCTTGAGATACCATAGACACGTATACAATGTTTCGACCTATCATATCGACACATCTATATATATTTCGGAACAACCATAGACACTCTATATGTGAATGTTGGAGTTAGCTATACAGGGTTGAGGTTGATTCCAAAATATATATAGTTTGAGTTGTGATCAATACTGAGATACGTATACACTGGGTCGTGGATTGATTCAAGATAATATTTATCGATTTATTTCTGTACATCTAACTGTGGACAACTAGTTATAGGTTACTAATGAGGACAGCTGACTTAATAAACTTAAAACATCAAAATATATTAAAAGTGTTGTAAATATATTTTGAACATACTTTAATATATATGTATATATTGTTATAGGTTCGTGAATCAACAGTGGCCAAGTCTTACTTCCCGACGAAGTAAAAATCTGTGAAAGTGAGTTATAGTCCCACTTTTAAAATCTAATATTTTTGGGATGAGAATACATGCAGGTTTTATAAATGATTTACAAAATAGACACAAGTACGTGAAACTACATTCTATGGTTGAATTATCGAAATCGAATATGCCCCTTTTTATTAAGTCTGGTAATCTAAGAATTAGGGAACAGACACCCTAATTGACGCGAATCCTAAAGATAGATCTATTGGGCCTAACAAACCCCATCCAAAGTACCGGATGCTTTAGTACTTCGAAATTTATATCATATCCGAAGGGTGTCCCGGAATGATGGGGATATTCTTATATATGCATCTTGTTATTGTCGGTTACCAGGTGTTCACCATATGAATGATTTTTATCTCTATGTATGGGATGTGTATTGAAATATGAAATCTTGTGGTCTATTGTTACGATTTGATATATATAGGTTAAACCTATAACTCACCAACATTTTTGTTGACGTTTAAAGCATGTTTATTCTCAGGTGAATATTAAGAGCTTCCGCTGTTGCATACTAAAATAAGGACAAGATTTGGAGTCCATGTTTATATGATATTGTGTAAAAACTGCATTCAAGAAACTGATTTCGATGTAACATATTTGTATTGTAAACCATTATGTAATGGACGTGTGTAAACAGGATATTTTAGATTATCATTATTTGATAATCTACGTAAAGCTTTTTAAACCTTTATTTATGAAATAAAGGTTATGGTTTGTTTTAAAAATGAATGCAGTCTTTGAAAAACCTCTCATATAGAGGTCAAAACCTCGCAACGAAATCAATTAATATGGAACGTTTTTAATCAATAAGAACGGGACATTTCAGTTGGTATCAGAGCGTTGGTCTTAGAGAACCAGAAAATTTGCATTAGTGTGTCTTATCGAGTTTGTTAGGATGCATTAGTGAGTCTGGACTTCGACCGTGTTTTCTTTAAAAATGATTGCTTAACATTTTTGTTGGAAACTATATATTTTTAACATATGAATATTATGTGATATATTAATCTCTTAACGTGTTTGATATTATGTGATAGATGTCTACCTCTAGAACAAGTCCCATTGACTCACCTAATAATAATGAAGAGTCAAATGTAAATTGGAATGATTTGTGGACTGATTCACAAGTTCCCGAAGAGGAACCGGAAGAAGAGTCGGAACCGGAAGAAGAATCGGAACCGGAAGAAGAATCGGAACCGGATGAAGAAATAGAACCGGTGGGGGAAATAATAAAACGGTTAAGTAAAAGAAAATCCTCAATCAACCGACCAAAGTTAATTATGGTCAATGGTGTTTCCGCCAAGGAAGCAAAATATTGGGAGGATTACCAATTCTCCGATGAATCGGATTCCGACGAGAATTCCGATGATGTTATAGAAATTACCCCAACTGAATTTAAAAAGGCAAAAGAAAATAATAAGGGAAAGGGCATAAAAATAGAGAAATCTAATTCCAACCCCGATGAACTTTATATGTATCGTCAACCCCCGAAGTCCTTAAGTTGTAACAATGACCCGGGAACCTCTAAACCACCAGGTTTTTCTAAACCAATGTGGACAACGATGGCTCGTATTAGGGGAACATCATATATCCCTAGAAACTTGGCAAAACGAACCAAAACCGAAGAAGAAGAAACGAGCGAGTCGGAATAAGATAGTTGTATTCGTGTGGTGTAATATATGTAATATAGTGTTCTTATGCTTTATGATATATGTAAAAATTGCTTGTATTAATAAGTATTTTTTTATGAATCTAACTCTTGTCTATTTTACATTTTAAAAACACAAAATGGATAGACAATCCAATATTTTAAGAGACCTACCCGGAGACATGATTGATGAAATCTTGTCTAGAGTCGGCCAGAATTCTTCGGCACAACTATTTAAGGCGAGATCAGTTTGTAAGACATTCGAAGAACGTTCCAAGAATGTCTTGGTTTATAAGAGACTTTCGTTTGAAAGATGGGGGATATCACATTGGGAAACCCATAAGTTACGATGTGTTTACTTTGACGCATATATTGCGGGGAACCCAAATGCTATTTTACGCAACGGGTTAAGAAATTATTTTGACTCAATATATCCGAATATTGGACTTCGTGATTTAGAAAAAGCGGCTAACATGCAACATAAAGAAGCATGTTATGCTTACGGATTAGTAATGTTCGCTTCTCACCAAAGTGAGAACAAGAACATTGGGCTACAACTATTAAACAAAACGTTTCCACAAGTGACGGAGTCGGTAATTGGGGTAAGAAATGAGGTTTTTAGATTATTACGGGACTGTTGGACATTACGTAACCCTCGTCCCTTTGATGACGTTACAACACGCTGTCTTATCAACGGCCATAACGGTTATGTTGCACAAGACCAAGGATGGGAAGTAGTCCTAGTAAAACCAGAATGCATGACTTGTTTCTGGACGTATGAATTACGTGTCTTTATTGCCTTTGCTGAACGACTTGTGTACTAGCTAGAATTGTCTTCACAACTATCTTGTATCAAAGTTATTGTGTGCTATATTTCATGCTTTATGTAAAATAAGCGGTATTGTAAGTTTGTAAAATATTGTATAAAAGTTTGAACGCGAAATATTATTATAATAAGTTTTTCATATAGAATTGTAGTAGTTGAATTGTATATTAGCTACTAAGTATGAACTTAACGGGTAGGTACTACCCGAATTTAAACTTATAAAACGCTAATATGAAGAAAAAGCTTTTATAAATGAGTTCATATTATGCTACGAAATACTATTAACTACTCTTAATATTCTGTATGATTAACTTGTTCCATTTAACTATTTTGAAGGAAATGGCACCGACTACTCGACACACCGTAAATATGAATGAAGAGGAATTCCGTACTTTTCTAGCTTTAAATATAGCCGCAGTACAGGCTGCGCTACATACCAACAATAACCTTGGATCTAGCAGTACAGGAAATCGTGTAGGATGCACCTACAAAGAATTCACTGCCTGCAAACCTTTGGAATTTGATGGAACCGAAGGACCGATCGGATTGAAACGGTGGACCGAGAAGGTTGAATCGGTGTTTGCCATAAGTAAGTGTACTGAAGAGGACAAAGTGAAGTACGCTACGCATACCTTCACAGGTTCTGCGTTAACATGGTGGAATACCTATCTAGAGCAAGTGGGACAAGATGATGCGTACGCACTACCGTGGTCAGCATTCAAGCACTTGATGAACGAGAAGTACCGTCCCAGAACCGAGGTCAATAAGCTCAAGACAGAACTTAGAGGGTTACGAACCCAAGGATTTGATATTACCACGTACGAAAGACGATTCACAGAATTGTGCCTATTGTGTCCGGGAGCATTCGAAGATGAGGAAGAGAAGATCGACGCGTTTGTGAAAGGATTACCGGAAAGAATCCAAGAAGATATAAGTTCACACGAGCCCGCCTCCATACAACAGGCATGTAGAATGGCTCACAAACTAGTGAACCAGATTGAAGAAAGAATTAAAGAACAGACTGCTGAAGAGGCCAATGTGAAGCAAGTCAAAAGAAAGTGGGAGGAAAACGGTGATAAGAATCACCAATACAACAACAACAGCAATTACAACAATAATCGCAACAATTATCCCAACAATCGCAACATCAATCGCAACTACAACAAACGGCCCAACAACAACAACAACAACAGCAACTACAACAATCATCCCAACAACAATAATAACCGCAACAACGACAACAATCAGAAGCAGCTATGCCAAAGGTGTGAAAAGAATCACTCGGGGTTCTGCACCAAATTTTGCAACAAGTGTAAAAGAAATGGTCATAGCGCGGCGAAGTGTGAGGTCTACGGACCAGGGGTTAATAGAACGAAAGGAACAAATGGTGTCGGAACGAGTAATGGCGGAGCAAGTAGTGTCGGAGCAAGTTATGCCAATGTAGTTTGTTATAAATGTGGAAAACCAGGCCACATTATTAGAAATTGCCCGAACCAGGAGAACACGAATGGACAAGGCCGTGGAAGAGTTTTCAATATTAATGCGGTAGAGGCACAGGAAGACCCGGAGCTTGTTACGGGTACGTTTCTTATTGACAATAAATCTGCTTACGTTTTATTTGATTCGGGTGCGGATAGAAGCTATATGAGTAGAGATTTTTGTGCTAAATTAAGTTGTCCATTGACGCCTTTGGATAGTAAATTTTTACTCGAATTAGCAAATGGTAAATTAATTTCAGCAGATAATATATGTCGGAATCGAGAAATTAAACTGGTTAGCGAAACATTTAAGATTGATTTGATACCAGTAGAGTTAGGGAGTTTTGATGTGATAATCGGTATGGACTGGTTGAAAGAAGTGAAAGCGGAGATCGTTTGTTACAAAAATGCAATTCGCATTATACGGGAAAAAGGAAAACCCTTAATGGTGTACGGAGAAAAGGGCAACACGAAGCTACATCTTATTAGTAATTTGAAGGCACAAAAACTAATAAGAAAAGGTTGCTATGCTGTTCTAGCACACGTCGAGAAAGTACAAACTGAAGAAAAGAGCATCAATGATGTTCCCATTGCAAAAGAATTTCCCGATGTATTTCCGAAAGAATTACCGGGATTACCCCCACATCGATCCGTTGAATTTCAAATAGATCTTGTACCAGGAGCTGCACCAATAGCTCGTGCTCCTTACAGACTCGCACCCAGCGAGATGAAAGAACTGCAAAGCCAATTACAAGAACTTTTAGAGCGTGGTTTCATTCGACCAAGCACATCACCGTGGGGAGCTCCTGTTTTGTTTGTCAAGAAGAAAGATGGTACATTCAGGTTGTGTATCGACTACCGAGAGTTGAACAAACTTACCATCAAGAACCGCTACCCACTACCGAGAATCGACGACTTATTTGATCAACTACAAGGCTCGTCTGTTTATTCAAAGATTGACTTACGTTCCGGGTATCATCAAATGCGGGTGAAAGAAGATGATATTCCAAAGACTGCTTTCAGAACACGTTACGGTCATTACGAGTTTATGGTCATGCCGTTTGGTTTAACTAATGCACCAGCTGTGTTCATGGACCTTATGAACCGAGTGTGTGGACCATACCTTGACAAGTTTGTCATTGTTTTCATTGATGACATACTTATTTACTCAAAGAATGACCAAGAACACGGTGAACATTTGAGAAAGGTGTTAGAAGTATTGAGGAAGGAAGAATTGTACGCTAAGTTTTCAAAGTGTGCATTTTGGTTGGAAGAAGTTCAATTCCTCGGTCACATAGTGAACAAAGAAGGTATTAAGGTGGATCCGGCAAAGATAGAAACTGTTGAAAAGTGGGAAACCCCGAAAACTCCGAAACACATACGCCAGTTTTTAGGACTAGCTGGTTACTACAGAAGGTTCATCCAAGACTTTTCCAGAATAGCAAAACCCTTGACTGCATTAACGCATAAAGGGAAGAAATTTGAATGGAATGATGAACAAGAGAAAGCGTTTCAGTTATTGAAGAAAAAGCTAACTACGGCACATATATTGTCATTGCCTGAAGGGAATGATGATTTTGTGATTTATTGTGATGCATCAAAGCAAGGTCTCGGTTGTGTATTAATGCAACGAACGAAGGTGATTGCTTATGCGTCTAGACAATTGAAGATTCACGAACAAAATTATACGACGCATGATTTGGAATTAGGCGCGGTTGTTTTTGCATTAAAGACTTGGAGGCACTACTTATATGGGGTCAAAAGTATTATATATACCGACCACAAAAGTCTTCAACACATATTTAATCAGAAACAACTGAATATGAGGCAGCGTAGGTGGATTGAATTATTGAATGATTACGACTTTGAGATTCGTTACCACCCGGGGAAGGCAAATGTGGTAGCCGATGCCTTGAGCAGGAAGGACAGAGAACCCATTCGAGTAAAATCTATGAATATAATGATTCATAATAACATTACTACTCAAATAAAGGAGGCGCAACAAGGAGTTTTAAAAGAGGGAAATTTAAAGGATGAAATACCCAAAGGATCGGAGAAGCATCTTAATATTCGGGAAGACGGAACCCGGTATAGGGCTGAAAGGATTTGGGTACCAAAATTTGGAGATATGAGAGAAATGGTACTTAGAGAAGCTCATAAAACCAGATACTCAATACATCCTGGAACGGGGAAGATGTACAAGGATCTCAAGAAACATTTTTGGTGGCCGGGTATGAAAGCCGATGTTGCTAAATACGTAGGAGAATGTTTGACGTGTTCTAAGGTCAAAGCTGAGCATCAGAAACCATCAGGTCTACTTCAACAACCCGAAATCCCGGAATGGAAATGGGAAAACATTACCATGGATTTCATCACTAAATTGCCAAGGACTGCAAGTGGTTTTGATACTATTTGGGTAATAGTTGATCGTCTCACCAAATCAGCACACTTCCTACCAATAAGAGAAGATGACAAGATGGAGAAGTTAGCACGACTGTATTTGAAGGAAGTCGTCTCCAGACATGGAATACCAATCTCTATTATCTCTGATAGGGATGGCAGATTTATTTCAAGATTCTGGCAGACATTACAGCAAGCATTAGGAACTCGTCTAGACATGAGTACTGCCTATCATCCACAAACTGATGGGCAGAGCGAAAGGACGATACAAACGCTTGAAGACATGCTACGAGCATGTGTTATTGATTTCGGAAACAGTTGGGATCGACATCTACCGTTAGCAGAATTTTCCTACAACAACAGCTACCATTCAAGCATTGAGATGGTGCCGTTTGAAGCACTTTATGGTAGAAAGTGCAGGTCTCCAATTTGTTGGAGTGAAGTGGGGGATAGACAGATTACGGGTCCGGAGATTATACAAGAAACTACCGAGAAGATCATCCAAATTCAACAACGGTTGAAAACCGCCCAAAGTCGACAAAAGAGCTACGCTGACATTAAAAGAAAAGATATAGAATTTGAAATTGGAGAGATGGTCATGCTTAAAGTTTCACCTTGGAAAGGCGTTGTTCGATTTGGTAAACGAGGGAAATTAAATCCAAGGTATATTGGACCATTCAAGATTATTGATCGTGTCGGACCAGTAGCTTACCGACTAGAGTTACCTCAACAACTCGCGGCTGTACATAACACTTTCCACGTCTCGAATTTAAAG
This sequence comes from Rutidosis leptorrhynchoides, assembly GCF_046630445.1. Classification (NCBI taxonomy): domain Eukaryota; kingdom Viridiplantae; phylum Streptophyta; class Magnoliopsida; order Asterales; family Asteraceae; genus Rutidosis; species Rutidosis leptorrhynchoides. The sequence continues at coordinate 212,768,376 of NC_092340.1, forward strand.
AAATGTTTTGCTAAAGAAGATCTCACTATTCCGTTAGATGAAATCCAAATCAACGAAAAAATTCAATTCATCGAAGAACCCGTCGAAATAATGGATCGTGAGGTTAAAAGACTTAAGCAAAACAAGATACCAATTGTTAAGGTTCGATGGAATGCTCGTAGAGGACCCGAGTTCACCTGGGAGCGTGAAGATCAGATGAAGAAATACCCGCATCTATTTCCAGAAGATTCGTCAACACCTTCAACAGCTTAAAATTTCGGGACGAAATTTATTTAACGGGTAGGTACTGTAGTGACCCGAACTTTTCCATGTTTATAAATATTAATTGAGATTGATATTTACATGATTAAATGTTTCCAACATTTTAAGCAATCAAACTTGTTAAGACTTGATTAATTGAAATATGTTTCATATAGACAATTGACCACCCAAGTTGATCGGTGATTCACGAACGTTAAAACTTGTAAAAACTATATGATGACATATATATGGATATATATATATATATATAGTTAACATGATACTATGATAAGAAAACATATCATAAAGTGTATTAACAATGAACTACATATGTAAAAACAAGACTACTAACTTAATGATTTTTAAACGAGACATATATGTAACGATTATCGTTGTAAAGACATTTAATGTATATATATATATCATATTAAGAGATATTCATACATGATAATATCATGATAATATAATAATTTAAAATCTCATTTGATATTATAAACATTGGGTTAACAACATTTAACAAGATCGTTAACCTAAAGGTTTCAAAACAACACTTACATGTAACGACTAACGATGACTTAACGACTCAGTTAAAATGTATATACATGTAGTGTTTTAATATGTATTTATACACTTTTGAAAGACTTCAATACACTTATCAAAATACTTCTACTTAACAAAAATGCTTACAATTACATCCTCGTTCAGTTTCATCAACAATTCTACTCGTATGCACCCGTATTCGTACTCGTACAATACACAGCTTTTAGATGTATGTACTATTGGTATATACACTCCAATGATCAGCTCTTAGCAGCCCATGTGAGTCACCTAACACATGTGGGAACCATCATTTGGCAACTAGCATGAAATATCTCATAAAATTACAAAAATATGAGTAATCATTCATGACTTATTTACATGAAAACAAAATTACATATCCTTTATATCTAATCCATACACCAACGACCAAAAACACCTACAAACACTTTCATTCTTCAATTTTCTTCATCTAATTGATCTCTCTCAAGTTCTATCTTCAAGTTCTAAGTGTTCTTCATAAATTCCAAAAGTTCTAGTTTCATAAAATCAAGAATACTTTCAAGTTTGCTAGCTCACTTCCAATCTTGTAAGGTGATCATCCAACCTCAAGAAATCTTTGTTTCTTACAGTAGGTTATCATTCTAATACAAGCTAATAATCATTTTCAAACTTTGGTTCAATTTCTATAACTATAACAATCTTATTTCAAGTGATGATCTTACTTGAACTTGTTTTCGTGTCATGATTCTGCTTCAAGAACTTCGAGCCATCCAAGGATCCATTGAAGCTAGATCCATTTTTCTCTTTTCCAGTAGGTTTATCCAAGGAAATTAAGGTAGTAATGATGTTCATAACATCATTCGATTCATAGATATAAAGCTATCTTATTCGAAGGTTTAAACTTGTAATCACTAGAACATAGTTTAGTTAATTCTAAACTTGTTCGCAAACAAAAGTTAATCCTTCTAACTTGAATTTTAAAATCAACTAAACACATGTTCTATATCTATATGATATGCTAACTTAATGATTTAAAACCTGGAAACACGAAAAATACCGTAAAACCGGATTTACGCCGTCGTAGTAACACCGCGGGCTGTTTTGGGTTAGTTAATTAAAAACTATGATAAACTTTGATTTAAAAGTTGTTATTCTGAGAAAATGATTTTTATTATGAACATGAAACTATATCCAAAAATTATGGTTAAACTCAAAGTGGAAGTATGTTTTCTAAAATGGTCATCTAGACGTCGTTCTTTCGACTAAAATGACTACCTTTACAAAAACGACTTGTAACTTATTTTTCCGACTATAAACCTATACTTTTTCTGTTTAGATTCATAAAATAGAGTTCAATATGAAACCATAGCAATTTGATTCACTCAAAACGGATTTAAAATGAAGAAGTAATGGGTAAAACAAGATTGGATAATTTTTCTCATTTTAGCTACGTGAAAATTGGTAACAAATCTATTCCAACCATAACTTAATCAACTTGTATTGTATATTATGTAATCTTGAGATACCATAGACACGTATACAATGTTTCGACCTATCATATCGACACATCTATATATATTTCGGAACAACCATAGACACTCTATATGTGAATGTTGGAGTTAGCTATACAGGGTTGAGGTTGATTCCAAAATATATATAGTTTGAGTTGTGATCAATACTGAGATACGTATACACTGGGTCGTGGATTGATTCAAGATAATATTTATCGATTTATTTCTGTACATCTAACTGTGGACAACTAGTTATAGGTTACTAATGAGGACAGCTGACTTAATAAACTTAAAACATCAAAATATATTAAAAGTGTTGTAAATATATTTTGAACATACTTTAATATATATGTATATATTGTTATAGGTTCGTGAATCAACAGTGGCCAAGTCTTACTTCCCGACGAAGTAAAAATCTGTGAAAGTGAGTTATAGTCCCACTTTTAAAATCTAATATTTTTGGGATGAGAATACATGCAGGTTTTATAAATGATTTACAAAATAGACACAAGTACGTGAAACTACATTCTATGGTTGAATTATCGAAATCGAATATGCCCCTTTTTATTAAGTCTGGTAATCTAAGAATTAGGGAACAGACACCCTAATTGACGCGAATCCTAAAGATAGATCTATTGGGCCTAACAAACCCCATCCAAAGTACCGGATGCTTTAGTACTTCGAAATTTATATCATATCCGAAGGGTGTCCCGGAATGATGAGGATATTCTTATATATGCATCTTGTTATTGTCGGTTACCAGGTGTTCACCATATGAATGAATTTTATCTCTATGTATGGGATGTGTATTGAAATATGAAATCTTGTGGTCTATTGTTACGATTTGATATATATAGGTTAAACCTATAACTCACCAACATTTTTGTTGACGTTTAAAGCATGTTTATTCTCAGGTGAATATTAAGAGCTTCCGCTGTTGCATACTAAAATAAGGACAAGATTTGGAGTCCATGTTTATATGATATTGTGTAAAAACTGCATTCAAGAAACTGATTTCGATGTAACATATTTGTATTGTAAACCATTATGTAATGGTCGTGTGTAAACAGGATATTTTAGATTATCATTATTTGATAATCTACGTAAAGCTTTTTAAACCTTTATTTATGAAATAAAGGTTATGGTTTGTTTTAAAAATGAATGCAGTCTTTGAAAAACGTCTCATATAGAGGTCAAAACCTCGCAACGAAATCAATTAATATGGAACGTTTTTAATCAATAAGAACGGGACATTTCACCAACCCCAGGGTATTTCGAAGCCCATGATGTGTAACACCCTAGACAAATCCCACATCGCCCATGGACATGAGTGATCATGGGATTATAAGGTAATACTCACGCTTAAATGACACAACGCGTTTTGGGACCACATGCAGAGCAGGTGTGCTAGTACGTTGTGGTTAAGCGTGCTCGGGCGAGAGCACTACCAGGATGGGTGACCTCCTGGGAAAGTGCTACTCGTGTGTGGTCGCCAAGAAAAAGCCGAGCGCCTGCGGGCAAAGCGGACAGTATTGTGGTCATGTTAAGCTGGGGTGTTACAGAATGGTATCAGAGCCACTCATGTGCCGTTGGGGGTGGTGGGGCAAACCTCATCGAGGACGATGAGTCCTTGAGAGGGGGGGGGGGGGTGGGGGTGAATGTAACACCCTAGACAAATCCCACATCGCCCATGGACATGAGTGATCATGGAATTATAAGGTAATACTCACGCTTAAATGACACAACGCGTTTTGGGACCACAGGAAGAGCATGTGTGCTAGTACGTTGTGGTTAAGCGTGCTCGGGCGAGAGCACTACTAGGATGGGTGACCTCCTGGGAAAGTGCTTCTCGTGTGTGGTCGCCAAGAAAAAGCCGTGCGCCTGCGGGCAAAGCGGACAATGTTGTGGTCATGTTAAGCTGGGGTGTTACGCCATTTCCATTGTTCATAAAATTATAAAATCATAAACTCAAAGAAGGATTTAACTTGAGGCTTATTAAAATCATAAACTCAAATTACTATAAGCTCTCATAAGCTCCAAGAAACGGGTGCGACAAACATACATTATTTAGAGAAAGATTTACACAAATGATGGGTAACTTCTTCAAACGAAGTTACTTCCTCCTTCTCAATTTAATAGTCTTTTTATTTTATTTTTTGCAATGTCTCAAATTAATAGTTTCGTTTTAATAAATAGATAAAAATAATGAGGTAAAGTTCTTTTATATCGCTACTACTTTATACATGTAAAAGGTATGTAAAAAGTAAAGATGAAAGTGTAAAATAAATAAAAAATACAATATTTATTAAAGAGAGGTAATTCTCAGACACCACTTTTTGATTCATATACACGTTTGTCTCATAAGTTTATAGTTATGATTAGTCTAGAGAGTTAAAATTAAATTATTATTATTATTGTAATATAATTAAGGGTAAAAATAGGTGGTTAGATATAAATGGATTAAAAACTGGTGTATGAGTATCACTTTTTTTATTAAATGGTATTTTTATACGAGTACTGTTAACACTCTCATCTGGTTATATTCCGTGCTCAAAGTCTCAAACAGCATGCAGTTTTCTGGTTTAGTTTCAATCTAACTACTAATGCTTCGGATCAATAACAAAACAAAGCTTCTCAATGGCGTTCGCAACACCTACATTATCAACTCTCTCATTAATAATTCTAGAAGAAGAAATTTTTCCTACAAATCAGTTGAAGAAGAATGGTTTCCACCTCAATCTCCATCCCCACCATCATCCTCCAAATCTGTTGTCAGAAATGTTTGTTCCTTAGTCTGTCAATCATACTATCAACAACATACTCATTTCAAATCCACACCTACTCACCTCACTCTCTCTATTTCTTCCGATTACTTAATGCCAGAACAAGCCATCACCGTCGTCGCGTCACTTGCCGACGAAGCTGGATCAATGGTGGCATTAAGTTTCTTTTACTGGGCAATTGGGTCTCATAAATTTAGATACTTTATGCGTTTTTACGTAGTTACGGCTAATTCGTTGATGGAGAATTCGAACCCGGAAAGAGCTCATCAAGTGACGAGATGTATGGTGAGGAATTTGAGTGAAGTTGGGAGGTTGAAGGAAGCTGTTATTATGGTTATTGAGATGAGAAATCAAGGATTGGAGATGTGTACTGAAACTTTGAATTGTTGTGTTGCTGTGGCTGCAGAAATGGGGTCGGTTGAACTTGCACGCAAGGTGTTTGATGAAATGTGTGACAGAGGTGCGTTTCCAGATTCTTGTAGTTTTAAGATTTTGATTACCTGTTACTGTAAAGTTGGTGAGATTTCAGAAGTTGATAAATGGTTGAGTGCAATGTTAGATAAGGGTTTTGTTTTAGATAATGCGACATGTACGACGGTTCTTTCTGCTTTTTGTGATAAGGGTAATGTAAATCGAGCGTTGTGGTTTTTTCATAAGATGATTGGGATGGGATTAAAGCCTAATGTTATTAACTTTACTACATTGATAAATGGGTTGTGTAAGAAAGGGCGTGTTAAGCAAGCTTTTGAATTGTTAGAAGAGATGGTTAGAAAAGGATGGAAGCCGAATGTGTACACTCATACAATATTGATCGATGGCATGTGTAAGAAAGGGTGGACTGATAAAGCGTTTAGGTTATTCTTGAAGCTTGTTAGAAGCGAGTCTTATAAACCTAATGTGCACACTTACACTGCTATGATTGGTGGGTATTGTAAAGAAGGAAAAGTTAACCGTGCAGAGATGTTACTGACCCGAATGCTTGAACAAAACTTAGTTCCTAACGTGGACACTTACACTACACTTATTAACGTGCACTGCAAGAGTGGAAATTTAACTCGTGCGTATGAATTGATGGATGAAATGAGGAGAGAAGGCACACCTCCAAATATGTGTACCTACAATACAATCATCGATGGGCTGTTTAAAAAAGGAAGGTCTCAAGAAGCATATAAACGGTTAGACATAGCCTTAAAACAGGGTTTGGAAGCTGATGAGGTTACTTATACGATTCTTGTAATTGAAAAATGCAAGAAATCAGATGTCAAACATTCACTAGGGTTATTCAACAAAATGATTAAAGTTGGGATTAAACCTGATGTACATTTGTACACCACTTTCATTTCTGTTTTTTCTAGGATAAAAGAAATGGACGAATGTGACAGATTTTTTAACGATGCACTGAAGAATGGTATGGTCCCAACTAAAGAAACTTACACTTCTATGATATGTGGATATTGTAGAGATGGAAACGTTAATGCTGCTACAAAGATGTTTGAGAGAATGAACGAACATGGTTGTGTGCCTGATAGTATTACTTATGGTGCTCTTATAAGTGGACTTTGCAAAAAGTCAAAGTTAGATGAGGCTCGATCACACTACGATGCCATGATGGATAAAGGACTTTCCCCATGTGAAGTTACGCGTCTTACGATAGCTTATGAGTACTGCAAAATGAATAATTCTGTTACAGCGATGCAAGTTTTGGATAGGTTAGAGATAAAGCTTTGGGTTCATACTGTAAACACGCTGGTAATAAAACTATGCAGTGAGAAGAAAGTGGATGTTGCAGCCTTTTTTCTTCACAAACTCATTGATAAAGTGAAGAATGTTGATCGAATCACACTTGCAGGTTTTGTTACTGCATGTTATGATAGTAATCATTATGCCATTGTTTCTGCTATACAAGAAAGACTTTCTAAAGGAATTGGCTAGTAGGTGAAGCACAAAAAGATAGCAAATTTCAAGGGGATTGTTTAGATCGATTTGGCAGGAGGTTGTAATGTTTTCGGCAGTCGGGATCATAATTAACCATTTTGACAGTGTTTGTTAAGAAATGACTGGAGTATACAGTAGGGGAACTGATGTTCTATGTAGTGATCTGCAGCGCGAAAAGCAGCTTAAACTTCATTTATATCATAGCTGGTAACCATCTGTTTGTTTCATATCTTTCTATATGAGGCCGCCAGTAGAAGTCATATGATACCTTTCGTCTCACAAAACTGTAGTTATCTGCCTTATACTTAAAATATGCTATGAAGCCTAGATTAATACCATGAGATAGATGTAAATTACAAGAAATTCATTTGGAGTAAATGTATAAGGTTTTTATGTTCAGGGGTCTAATATTTTTTACTCAGAAGCATGCGGTCACTTATGTTAGTGAGATTTTATCCTAAGATCTCTTGTGAAATCACTAGGTTGTCTTGGATGGTTTGAAAACTTAATTGGGGTGTTCTGTGAATGTTTTCCTTTGTTCTCCGGCGAATACAATACAGGTTAGACCATGGCCAACGGTTCAGTCATTGGGCCTGTCTTTTTACAGTTGAAAATGACACCATAGGTAATTAACAGTCATCCTCGTCTTTTTACAACTTAAAATCCAATTAGTCATTTTGCAAATGGAAGAAGACGAGAGGTATTGGGGTTAGGTGGGACCAAAAATATTAAAAGTAAAATTCAATTCAATTTATCCATTCACTCCAACCACAAAAAATAAATTGACTCTTTTTTATTTTATTTTTAAAGCAACTCCAAAATTTATATTTTAAATTATTTAATGTTTTTATCCAAGAAAAATGTAACGTATTTTATTTTAAAGAGTTTTTAATTAATTGATGATGATAATAAGTGAGTCCTAGTCTTTTAAAAGAAGTGTGTTATTGTTGGTTGCATTTTATCTTTTTCAGTCTTTCTAACGAAGTGTTGAGGTGACGCTTATGTGGCACTCAGTCTTTTTAAAGAAATATATTATGGTTGAGAGTGGTCTTAGAATACATGAATATATTGTCTTCTTATGGTTCGATTTCTAACGTATACCTCCTGTTTTCTTTAAAGTCTTTCATGATTCTGTAAGAACATCAACAAGAGTCTTGAACTTTCTTCAAGTATGTTTTTCCTTCCATTTTGAGTTATGATTTTGTTTGTTTGGCTAGCTCTGATCTGGACTTATATTGACAGGATACTCTTGTCTATGTATATCAAGAACTCCATTTAACTACATATCTAAGTGAGAGAAGTGGAAAATATATGAAATATAGAAGGTTAATAACAAATGGACCACTTAATTAGTTTATCTTTCATAAACCACTTAATATAATTAATTAACATCTAATAATCTAAGGAAAAAAAAAAAGATCCTTTTCAGGCCTAACGTTTTCTTTTTTTTTTTCTTTTTTTTTTTTTTTTTTTTCAATTATTTATTTATTTGAATGCCGTTAAAGTGGTTTAATAAGTCAAAGAAAACACACGTGCAATGGAACCATCAGTAAGAGCTTAGTGCTTGGGGAGCTCAAATCCTTACAAAAAGTCTGGTCATTTTGTGATTTAGGAAAAATTGTGTATATTTTTAAATTTTATAAATGCAGCGGAGCATTAAAATAAATATCTTTTATTTCATTATCGACTTTCAATTAAACATTTACACAATCAACGGTTTCAGCAAAATTCAATTACGCCACTAATAATTGTCAAATAATTACTCCTTCCGTTACCGTGTTGACATGAGACATGGATCTAGTCATTATAATTTGTCAACCAACTCTCTTTCTCGATATTTAAAAGATTGAATGCGATCACCAAGTTAAAATTGATCAACAATCAATATAGCTTAGAAACGGTCGTGTAAATATTCATTCAATTTCATCGAGGATCCCAGTTGTATCATACTCTCACACGAAGGAATTAATCCCATTTTGATTATACACGTTCGTCATGTATTTCACATCGTACCCAATGATGGCCTTTATAACTACCTGGTTCGGGACAACGTTTAACCATATCAAAGTATAATAATGTGATAAAATCGAAAACCAACATATACATCTCAGGTCTAAGGACACAAAGACATAACCATTATGAGATTCACTATTGACGAAGATCCATGTAGTGACATCTCATGATTAGGCCATTCAAATATTCATCATCAATGAATACATATGAATTTTAGCATCGAAAGTTAACTATTCACCATCAGTGAATAAAACCAAAACTTCATAATAATCTTTTTTTTGGATAGTTGTTAGGATCACCTAGGGGGACTTAACCACCCACGCGTTCATCTTGAAAGGACCCGTTCATATACATTATAAACGATTCACAATAGTTGATTACATTGCGAGGTATTTGACCTCTATAAGATACATTTTACAAACATTGCATTCGTTTTTAAAAGACAAACTTTCTTTACATCGAAAATTGACAGGCATGCATACCATTTCATAATATCCACTATCCAACTATAATTGATTTAATAATAATCTTTGATGAACTCAATGACTCGAATGCAACGTTCTTCGAAATATGCTATGAAATGTAGTGACCCGAACTTTTCCATGTTTATATATATTAATTGAGATTGATATTTACATGATTAAATGTTTCCAACATGTTAAGCAATCAAACTTGTTAAGACTTGATTAATTGAAATATGTTTCATATAGACAATTGACCACCTAAGTTGACCGGTGATTCACGAACGTTAAAACTTGTAAAAACTATCTGATGACATATATATGGATATATATATATAGTTAACATGATACTATGATAAGTAAACATATCATTAAGTATATTAACAATGAACTACATATGTAAAAACAAGACTACTAACTTAATGATTTTTAAACGAGACATATATGTAACGATTATCGTTGTAAAGACATTTAATGTATATATATATCATATTAAGAGATATTCATACATGATAATATCATGATAATATAATAATTTAAAATCTCATTTGATATTATAAACATTGGGTTAACAACATTTAACAAGATCGTTAACCTAAAGGTTTCAAAACAACACTTACATGTAACGACTAACGATGACTTAACGACTCAGTTAAAATGTATATACATGTAGTGTTTTAATATGTATTTATACACTTTTGAAAGAATTCAATACACTTATCAAAATACTTCTACTTAACAAAAATGCTTACAATTACATCCTCGTTCAGTTTCATCAACAATTCTACTCGTATGCACCCGTATTCGTACTCGTACAATACACAGCTTTTAGATGTATGTACTATTGGTATATACACTCCAATGATCAGCTCTTAGCAGCCCATGTGAGTCACCTAACACATGTGGGAACCATCATTTGGCAACTAGCATGAAATATCTCATAAAATTACAAAAATATGAGTAATCATTCATGACTTATTTACATGAAAACAAAATTACATATCCTTTATATCTAATCCATACACCAACGACCAAAAACACCTACAAACACTTTCATTCTTCAATTTTCTTCATCTAATTGATCTCTCTCAAGTTCTATCTTCAAGTTCTAAGTGTTCTTCATATATTCTACAAGTTCTAGTTACATAAAATCAAGAATACTTTCAAGTTTGCTAGCTCACTTCCAATCTTGTAAGGTGATCATCCAACCTCAAGAAATCTTTGTTTCTTACAGTAGGTTATCATTCTAATACAAGGTAATAATCATATTCAAACTTTGGTTCAATTTCTATAACTATAACAATCTTATTTCAAGTGATGATCTTACTTGAACTTGTTTTCGTGTCATGATTCTGCTTCAAGAACTTCGAGCCATCCAAGGATCCGTTGAGGCTAGATCCATTTTTCTCTTTTCCAGTAGGTTTATCCAAGGAACTTAAGGTAGTAATGATGTTCATAACATCATTCGATTCATACATATAAAGCTATCTTATTCGAAGGTTTAAACTTGTAATCACTAGAACATAGTTTAGTTAATTCTAAACTTGTTCGCAAACAAAAGTTAATCCTTCTAACTTGACTTTTAAAATCAACTAAACACATGTTCTATATCTATATGATATTCTAACTTAATGATTTAAAACCTGGAAACACGAAAAACACCGTAAAACCGGATTTACGCCGTCGTAGTAACACCGCGGGCTGTTTTGGGTTAGTTAATTAAAAACTATGATAAACTTTGATTTAAAAGTTGTTATTTTGAGAAAATGATTGTTATTATGAACATGAAACTATATCCAAAAATTATGGTTAAACTCAAAGTGGAAGTATGTTTTCTAAAATGGTCATCTAGACGTCGTTCTTTCGACTGAAATGACTACCTTTACAAAAACGACTTGTAACTTATTTTTCCGACTATAAACCTATACTTTTTCTGTTTAGATTCATAAAATAGAGTTCAATATGAAACCATAGCAATTTGATTCACTCAAAACGGATTTAAAATGAAGAAGTTATGGGTAAAGCAAGATTGGATAATTTTTCTCATTTTAGCTACGTGAAAATTGGTAACAAATCTATTCCAACCATAACTTAATCAACTTGTATTGTATATTATGTAATCTTCAGATACCATAGACACGTATACAATGTTTCGGCCTATCATGTCGACACATCTATATATATTTCGGAACAACCATAGACACTCTATATGTGAATGTTGGAGTTAGCTATACAGGGTTGAGGTTAATTCCAAAATATATATAGTTTGAGTTGTGATCAATACTGAGATACGTATACACTGGGTCGTGGATTGATTCAAGATAATATTTATCGATTTATTTCTGTACATCTAACTGTGGACAACTAGTTGTAGGTTACTAACGAGGACAGCTGACTTAATAAACTTAAAACATCAAAATATATTAAAAGTGTTGTAAATATATTTTGAACATACTTTGATATATATGTATATATTGTTATAGGTTCGTGAATCAACCAGTGGCCAAGTCTTACTTCCCGACGAAGTAAAAATCTGTGAAAGTGAGTTATAGTCCCACTTTTAAAATCTAATATTTTTGGGATGAGAATACATGCAGGTTTTATAAATGATTTACAAAATAGACACAAGTACGTGAAACTACATTCTATGGTTGAATTATCGAAATCGAATATGCCCCTTTTTATTAAGTCTGGTAATCTAAGAATTAGGGAACAGACACCCTAATTGACGCGAATCCTACAGATAGATCTATTGGGCCTAACAAACCCCATCCAAAGTACCGGATGCTTTAGTACTTCGAAATTTATATCATATCCGAAGGGTGTCCCGGAATGATGGGGATATTCTTATATATGCATCTTGTTAATGTCGGTTACCAGGTGTTCACCATATGAATGATTTTTATCTCTATGTATGGGATGTGTAATGAAATATGAAATCTTGTGGTCTATTATTATGATTTGATATATATAGGTTAAACCTATAACTCACCAACATTTTTGTTGACGTTTTAAGCATGTTTATTCTCAGGTGATTATTAAGAGCTTCCGCTGTCGCATACTTAAATAAGGACGAGATTTGGAGTCCATGCTTGTATGATATTGTGTAAAAACTGCATTCAAGAAACTTATTTTGTTGTAACATATTTGTATTGTAAACCATTATGTAATGGTCGTGTGTAAACAGGATATTTTAGATTATCATTATTTGATAATCTACGTAAAGCTTTTTAAACCTTTATTGATGAAATAAAGGTTATGGTTTGTTTTAAAATGAATGCAGTCTTTGAAAAACGTCTCATATAGAGGTCAAAACCTCGCAACGAAATCAATTAATATGGAACGTTTTTAATCAATAAGAACGGGACATTTCAGTTGGTATCCGAGCGTTGGTCTTAGAGAACCAGAATTTTGCATTAGTATGTATTATCGAGTTTGTTAGGATGCATTAGTGAGTCTGGACTTCGACCGTGTTTACTTGAAAAATGATTGCTTAACAAATTTTGTTGGAAACTATATATTTTTAACATGTGAATATTATGTGATATATTAATCTCTTAACGCGTTTGCTATTATGTGATAGATGTCTACCTCTAGAACAAGTCCCATTGACTCACCTAATAATAATGAAGAGTCAAATGTAAATTGGAATGATTCGTGGACTGATTCACAAGTTCCCGAAGAGGAACCGGAAGAAGAGTCGGAACCGGAAGAAGAATCGGAACCGGAAGAAGAATCGGAACCGGATGAAGAAATAGAACCGGTGGGGGAAATAATAAAACGGTTAAGTAAAAGAAAATCCTCAACCAACCGACCAAGGTTAATTATGGTCAATGGTGTTTCCGCCAAGGAAGCAAAATATTGGGAGGATTACCAATTCTCCGATGAATCGGATTCCGACGAGAATTCCGATGATGTTATAGAAATTACCCCAACTGAATTTAAAAAGGCAAAAGAAAATAATAAGGGAAAGAGCATAAAAATAGAGAAATCTAATTCCAATCCAGATGAACTTTATATGTATCGTCAACCCCCGAAGCCCTTAAGTTGTAACAATGACCCGGGAACCTCTAAACCACCAGGTTTTTCTAAACCAATGTGGAAAACGACGGCTCGTATTAGGGGAACATCATATATCCCTAGAAACTTGTCAAAATGAACCAAAACCGAAGAAGAAGAAACGAGCGAGTCGGAATAAGATAGTTGTATTCGTGTGGTGTAATATATGTAATATAGTGTGCTTATGCTTTATGATATAGGTAAAAATTGCTTGTATTAATAAGTATTTTTTTATGAATCTAACTCTTGTCTATTTTACAGTATAAAAACACAAAATGGATAGACAACCCAATATTTTAAGAGACTTACCCGGAGACATGATTGATGAAATCTTGTCTAGAGTCGGTCAGAATTCCTCGGCACAACTATTTAAGGCGAGATCAGTTTGTAAGACATTCGAAAAACGTTCCAAGAATGCCTTGGTTTATAAAAGGCTTTCGTTCGAAAGATGGGGGATATCACATTGGAAAATCCATAAGTTACGATGTGTTTACTTTGACACATATATTTCGGGGAACCCAAATGCTATTTTACGCAACGGGTTAAGAAATTATTTTGACTCAATGTATCCGAATATAGGACTTCGTGATTTAGAAAAAGCGGCTAACATGCAACATAAAGAAGCATGTTATGCTTACGGGTTAGTAATGTTCGCTTCTCACCAAAGTGAGAACAAGAACATCGGGCTACAACTATTAAACAAAACGTTCCCACAAGTGACGGAGTCGGTAATTGGGGTAAGAAATGAGGTTTTTAGATTGTTACGGGACTGTTGGACATTACGTAACCCTCGTCCCTTTGACGACGTTACAACATGATGTCTTATCAACGGCCATAACGGTTATGTTCCACAAGACCAAGGATGGGAAGTAATCCTAGTAAAACCAGAATGCATGACTTGTTTCTGGACGTATGAATTACGTGTCTTTATTGCCTTTGCTGAACGACTTGTGTACTAGCTAGAATTATCTTCACAACCATCTTGTATCAAATTTATTGTGTGCTATATTTCATGCTATATGTAAAATAAGCGGTATTGTAAGTTTGTAAAATATTGTGTAAAAGTTTGAACGCAAAATATTATTATAATCAGTTTTTCATATAGAATTGTAGTAGTTGAATTGTATATTAGCTACTAAGTATGAACTTAACGGGTAGGTACTACCCGAATTTAAACTTATAAAACGCTAATATGAAGAAAAAGCTTTTATAAATGAGTTCATATTATGCTACGAAATACTATTAACTACTCTTAATATTCTGTATGATTAACTTGTTTCATTTGATTATTTTGAAGGAAATGGCACCGACTACTCGACACACCGTGAATATGAATGAAGAAGAATTCCGTACTTTTCTAGCTTCAAACATAGCCGCAGTACAGGCTGCGCTACATACCAACAATAATCTTGGATCTAGCAGTACAGGAAATCGTGTAGGATGCACCTACAAAGAATTCACTGCCTGCAAACCTTTGGAATTTGATGGAACCGAAGGACCGATCGGATTGAAACGGTGGACCGAGAAGGTCGAATCGGTGTTTGCCATAAGTAAGTGTACTGAAGAGGACAAAGTGAAGTACGCTACGCATACCTTCACAGGTTCTGCGTTAACATGGTGGAATACCTATCTAGAGCAAGTGGGACATGATGATGCGTACGCACTACCGTGGTCAGCATTCAAGCATTTGATGAACGAGAAGTACCGTCCCAGAACCGAGGTCAATAAGCTTAAGACAGAACTTAGAGGGTTACGAACCCAAGGATTTGATATTACCACGTACGAAAGACGATTCACAGAATTGTGCCTATTGTGTCCGGGAGCATTCGAAGATGAGGAAGAGAAGATCGACGCGTTTGTGAAAGGATTACCGAAAAGAATCCAAGAAGATATAAGTTCACACGAGCCCGCCTCCATACAACAGGCATGTAGAATGGCTTACAAACTAGTGAACCAGATTGAAGAAAGAATTAAAGAACAGACTGCTGAAGAGGCCAATGTGAAGCAAGTCAAAAGAAAGTGGGAGGAAAACGGTGATAAGAATCACCAATACAACAACAACAGCAATTATCCCAACAATCGCAACAATTATCCCAACAATCGCAACATCAATCGCAACTACAACAAACGGCCCAACAACAACAACAACAACAACAACAGCAACTACAACAATCATCCCAACAACAATAATAACCGCAACAACAACAACAATCAGAAGCAGCTATGCCAAAGGTGTGAAAAGTATCACTCGGGGTTCTGCACCAAATTTTGCAACAAGTGTAAAAGAAATGGTCATAGCGCGACGAAGTGTGAGGTCTACAGACCAGGGGTTAATAGAACGAAAGGAACAAATGGTGTCGGAGCGAGTAATGGTGGAGAAAGTAGTGTCGGAGCAAGTTATGCCAATGTAGTTTGTTATAAATGTGGAAAACCGGGCCACATTATTAGAAATTGTCCGAACCAGGAGAACACGAATGGACAAGGCCGCGGAAGAGTTTTCAATATTAATGTGGCAGAGGTACAGGAAGACCCGGAGCTTGTTAAGGGTATGTTTCTTATTGACAATAAATCTGCTTACGTTTTATTTGATTCGGGTGCGGATAGAAGCTATATGAGTAGAGATTTTTGTGCTAAATTAAGTTGTCCATTGACGCCTTTGGATAGTAAATTTTTACTCGAATTAGCAAATGGTAAATTAATTTCAGCAGATAATATATGTCAGAATCGAGAAATTAAACTGGTTAGCGAAACATTTAAGATTGATTTGATACCAGTAGAGTTAGGGAGTTTTGATGTGATAATCGGTATGGACTGGTTGAAAGAAGTGAAAGCAGAGATCGTTTGTTACAAAAATGCAATTCGCATTATACGAGAAAAAGAAAAACCCTTAATGGTGTACGGAGAAAAGGGCAACACGAAGCTACATCTTATTAGTAATTTGAAGGCACAAAAACTAATAAGAAAAGGTTGCTATGCTGTTCTAGCACACGTCAAGAAAGTACAAACTGAAGAAAAGAGCATCAATGATGTTCCCATTGCAAAAGAATTTCCCGATGTATTTCCGAAAGAATTACCGGGATTACCCCCACATCGATCCGTTGAATTTCAAATAGATATTGTACCAGGAGCTGCACCAATAGCTCGTGCTTCTTACAGACTCGCACCCAGCGAGATGAAAGAACTGAAAAGCCAATTACAAGAACGTTTAGAGTGTGGTTTCATTCGACCAAGCACATCATCGTGGGGAGCTCCTGTTTTGTTTGTCAAGAAGAAAGATGGTACATTCAGGTTGTGTATCGACTACCGAGAGTTGAACAAACTTACCATCAAGAACCGCTACCCACTACCGAGAATCGACGACTTATTTGATCAACTACAAGGCTCGTCTGTTTATTCAAAGATTGACTTACGTTCCGGGTATCATCAAATGCGGGTGAAAGAAGATGATATTCCAAAGACTGCTTTCAGAACACGTTACGGTCATTACGAGTTTATGGTCATGTCGTTTAGTTTAACTAATGCACAGCTGTGTTCATGGACCTTATGAACCGAGTGTGTGGACCATACCTTGACAAGTTTGTCATTATTTTCATTGATGACATACTTATTTACTCAAAGAATGACCAAGAACACGGTGAACATTTGAGAAAGGTGTTAGAAGTATTGAGGAAGGAAGAATTGTACGCTAAGTTTTCAAAGTGTTCATTTTGGTTGGAAGAAGTTCAATTCCTCGGTCACATAGTGAACAAAGAAGGTATTAAGGTGGATCCGGCAAAGATAGAAACTGTTGAAAAGTGGGAAACCCCGAAAACTCCGAAACACATACGCCAGTTTTTAGGACTAGCTGGTTACTACAGAAGGTTCATCCAAGACTTTTCCAGAATAGCAAAACCATTGACTGCATTAACGCATAAAGGGAAGAAATTTGAATGGAATGATGAACAAGAGAAAGCGTTTCAGTTATTGAAGAAAAAGCTAACTACGGCACCTATATTGTCATTGCCTGAAGGGAATGATGATTTTGTGATTTATTGTGACGCATCAAAGCAAGGTCTCGGTTGTGTATTAATGCAACGAACGAAGGTGATTGCTTATGTGTCTAGACAATTGAAGATTCACGAACAAAATTATACAACGCATGATTTGGAATTAGGCGCGGTTGTTTTTGCATTAAAGACTTGGAGGCACTACTTATATGGGGTCAAAAGTATTATATATACCGACCACAAAAGTCTTCAACACATATTTAATCAGAAACAACTGAATATGAGGCAGCGTAGGTGGATTGAATTATTGAATGATTACGACTTTGAGATTCGTTACCACCCGGGGAAGGCAAATGTGGTAGCCGATGCCTTGAGCAGGAAGGACAGAGAACCCATTCGAGTAAAATCTATGAATATAATGATTCATAATAACCTTACTACTCAAATAAAGGAGGCGCAACAAGGAGTTTTAAAAGAGGGAAATTTAAAGGATGAAATACCCAAAGGATCGGAGAAGCATCTTAATATTCGGGAAGACGGAACCCGGTATAGGGCTGAAAGGATTTGGGTACCAAAATTTGGAGATATGAGAGAAATGGTACTTAGAGAAGCTCATAAAACCAGATACTCAATACATCCTGGAACAGGGAAGATGTATAAGGATCTCAAGAAACATTTTTGGTGGCTGGGTATGAAAGCCGATGTTGCTAAATACGTAGGAGAATGTTTGACGTGTTCTAAGGTCAAAGCTGAGCATCAGAAACCATCAGGTCTACTTCAACAACCCGAAATCCCGGAATGGAAATGGGAAAACATTACCATGGATTTCATCACTAAATTGCCAAGGACTGCAAGTGGTTTTGATACTATTTGGGTAATAGTTGATCGTCTCACCAAATCAGCACATTTCCTGCCAATAAGAGAAGATGACAAGATGGAGAAGTTTGCACGACTGTATTTGAAGGAAGTCGTCTCCAGACATGGAATACCAATCTCTATTATCTCTGATAGGGATGGCAGATTTATTTCAAGATTCTGGCAGACATTACAGCAAGCATTGGGAACTCGTCTAGACATGAGTACTGCCTATCATCTACAAACAGATGGGCAGAGCGAAAGGACGATACAAACGTTTGAAGACATGCTACGAGCTTGTGTTATTGATTTCGGAAACAGTTGGGATCGACATCTACCGTTAGCAGAATTTTCCTACAACAACAGCTACCATTCAAGCATTGAGATGGCGCCGTTTGAAGCACTTTATGGTAGAAAGTGCAGGTCTCTGATTTGTTGGAGTGAAGTGGGGGATAGACAGATTATGGGTCCGGAGATTATACAAGAAACTACCGAGAAGATCATCCAAATTCAACAACGATTGAAAACCTCCCAAAGTCAACAAAAGAGCTACGCTGACATTAAAAGAAAAGATATAGAATTTGAAATTGGAGAGATGGTCATGCTTAAAGTTGCACCTTGGAAAGGCGTTGTTCGATTTGGTAAACGAGGGAAATTAAATCCAAGGTATATTGGACCATTCAAGATTATTGACCGTGTCGGACCAGTAGCTTACCGACTTGAGTTACCTCAACAACTCGCGGCTGTACATAACACTTTCCACGTCTCGAATTTGAAGAAATATGTTGCTAAAGAAGATCTCACTATTCCGTTAGATGAAATCCAAATCAACGAAAAACTTCAATTCATCGAAGAACCCGTCGAAATAATGGATCGTGAGGTTAAAAGACTTAAGCAAAACAAGATACCAATTGTTAAGTTTCGATGGAATGCTCGTAGAGGACCCGAGTTCACCTGGGAGCATGAAGATCAGATGAAGAAGAAATACCCGCATCTATTTCCAGAAGATTCGTCAACACCTTCAACAGCTTAAAATTTCGGGACGAAATTTATTTAACGGGTAGGTACTGTAGTGACCCGAAATTTTCCATGTATATATATATTAATTGAGATTGATATTTACATGATTAAATGTTTCCAACATGTTAAGCAATCAAACTTGTTAAGACTTGATTAATTGAAATATGTTTCATATAGACAATTGACCACCCAAGTTGACCGGTGATTCACGAACGTTAAAACTTGTAAAAACTATATGATGACATATATATGGATATATATATAGTTTACATGATACTATGATAAGTAAACATATCATTAAGTATATTAACAATGAACTACATATGTAAAAACAAGACTACTAACTTAATGATTTTTAAACGAGACATATATGTAACGATTATCGTTGTAAAGACATTTAATGTATATATATCATATTAAGAGATATTCATACATGATAATATCATGATAATATAATAATTTAAAATCTCATTTGATATTATAAACATTGGGTTAACAACATTTAACAAGATCGTTAACCTAAAGGTTTCAAAACAACACTTACATGTAACGACTAACGATGACTTAACGACTCAGTTAAAATGTATATACATGTAGTGTTTTAATATGTATTTATACACTTTTGAAAGACTTCAATACACTTATCAAAATACTTCTACTTAACACAATTACATCCTCGTTCAATTTCATCAACAATTCTACTCGTATGCACCCGTATTTGTACTTGTACAATACACAGCTTTTAGATGTATGTATTATTGGTATATACACTCCAATGATCAGCTCTTAGCAGCCCATGTGAGTCACCTAACACATGTGGAAACCATCATTTGGCAACTAGCATGAAATATCTCATAAAATTACAAAAATATGAGTAATCATTCATGACTTATTTACATGAAAACAAAATTACATATCCTTTATATCTAATCCATACACCAACGACCAAAAACACCTACAAACACTTTCATTCTTCAATTTTCTTCATCTAATTGATCTCTCTCAAGTTCTATCTTCAAGTTCTAAGTATTCTTCATATATTCTACAAGTTCTAGTTACATAAAATCAAGAATACTTTCAAGTTTGCTAGCTCACTTCCAATCTTGTAAGGTGATCATCCAACCTCAAGAAATCTTTGTTTCTTACAGTAGGTTATCATTCTAATACAAGGTAATAATCATATTCAAACTTTGGTTCAATTTCTATAACTATAACAATCTTATTTCAAGTGATGATCTTACTTGAACTTGTTTTCGTGTCATGATTCTGCTTCAAGAACTTCGAGCCATCCAAGGATCCGTTGAAGCTAGATCCATTTTTATCTTTTCTAGTAGGTTTATCCAAGGAACGTAAGGTAGTAATGATGTTCATAACATCATTCGATTCATATATATAAAGCTATCTTATTCGAAGGTTTAAACTCGTAATCACTAGAACATAGTTTAGTTAATTCTAAACTTGTTCGCAAAAAAAAGTTAATCCTTCTAACTTGACTTTTAAAATCAACTAAACACATGTTCTATATCTATATGATATGCTAACTTAATGATTTAAAACCTGGAAACAAGAAAAACACCGTAAAACCGGATTTACGCCGTCGTAGTAACACCGCGGGCTGTTTTGGGTTAGTTAATTAAAAAATATGATAAATTTTGATTTAAAAGTTGTTATTCTGAGAAAATGATTGTTATTATGAACATGAAACTATATCCAAAAATTATGGTTAAACTCAAAGTGGAAGTATGTTTTCTAAAATGGTCATCTAGACGTCGTTCTTTCGACTGAAATGACTACCTTTACAAAAATGACTTGTAACTTATTTTTCTGACTATAAACCTATACTTTTTCTGTTTAGATTCATAAAATAGAGTTCAATATGAAACCATAGCAATTTGATTCACTCAAAACGGATTTAAAATGAAGAAGTTATGGGTAAAACAAGATTGGATAATTTTTTTCATTTTAGCTACGTGAAAATTGGTAACAAATCTATTCCAACCATAACTTAATCAACTTGTATTGTATATTATGTAATCTTGAGATACCATAGACACGTATACAATGTTTCGACCTATCATGTCGACACATCTATATATATTTCGGAACAACCATAGACACTCTATATGTGAATGTTGGAGTTAGCTATACATGGTTGAGGTTGATTCCAAAATATATATAGTTTGAGTTGTGATCAATACTGAGATACGTATACACTGGGTCGTGGATTGATTCAAGATAATATTTATCGATTTATTTCTGTACATCTAACTGTGGACAACTAGTTGTAGGTTACTAACGAGGACAGCTGACTTAATAAACTTAAAACATCAAAATATATTAAAAGTGTTGTAAATATATTTTGAACATACTTTGATATATATGTATATATTGTTATAGGTTCGTGAATCAACCAGTGGCCAAGTCTTACTTCCCGACGAAGTAAAAATCTGCGAAAGTGAGTTATAGTCCCACTTTTAAAATCTAATATTTTTGGGATGAGAATACATGCAGGTTTTATAAATGATTTACAAAATAGACACAAGTACGTGAAACTACATTCTATGGTTGAATTATCGAAATCGAATATGCCCCTTTTTATTAAGTCTGGTAATCTAAGAATTAGGGAACAGACACCCTAATTGACGCGAATCCTAAAGATAGATCTATTGGGCCTAACAAACCCCATCCAAAGTACCGGATGCTTTAGTACTTCGAAATTTATATCATATCCGAAGGGTGTCCCGGAATGATGGGGATATTCTTATATATGCATCTTGTTAATGTCGGTTACCAGGTGTTCACCATATGAATGATTTTTATCTCTATGTATGGGATGTGTATTGAAATATGAAATCTTGTGGTCTATTATTATGATTTGATATATATAGGTTAAACCTATAACTCACCAACATTTTTGTTGACGTTTTAAGCATGTTTATTCTCAGGTGATTATTAAGAGCTTCCGCTGTCGCATACTTAAATAAGGACGAGATTTGGAGTCCATGCTTGTATGATATTGTGTAAAAACTGCATTCAAGAAACTTATTTTGTTGTAACATATTTGTATTGTAAACCATTATGTAATGGTCGTGTGTAAACATGATATTTTAGATTATCATTATTTGATAATCTACGTAAAGCTTTTTAAACCTTTATTGATGAAATAAAGGTTATGGTTTGTTTTAAAATGAATGCAGTCTTTGAAAAACGTCTCATATAGAGGTCAAAACCTCGCAACGAAATCAATTAATATGGAATGTTTTTAATCAATAAGAACGGGACATTTCATGAAAGACTCTAATAATATCTTTAAAATGAGCAAATGCATAGCGGAAGATTTCTTTAACACCTGAGAATAAACATGCTTTAAAGTGTCAACCAAAAGGTTGGTGAGTTCATTAGTTTATCATAATCATTTATTTCTATCATTTTAATAGACCACAAGAATTTCATTTCTAGTTCTCATAAATATACGTCCCATGCATAGAGACAAAAATAATCATTCATATGGTGAACACCTGGTAACCGACATTAACTAGATACATATAAGAATATCCCCTATCATTCCGGGATCCTCCTTCGGACATGATATAAATTTCGAAGTACTAAAGCATCCGGTACTTTGGATGGGGTTTGTTAGGCCCAATAGATCTATCTTTAGGATTCGCGTCAATTAGGGTGTCTGTTCCCTAATTCTTAGATTACCAGACTTTAATAAAAAGGGGCATATTCGATTTCGATAATTCAACCATAGAATGTAGTTTCAATTACTTGTGTCTATTTCGTCAAACATTTATAAAAGCGCATGTATTCTCAGTCCCAAAAATATAAAGGGTAAAAAGGCAAATGAAACTCACCATACTGTATTTCGTAAATACATATAACGTCATTGAACAAGTGCAAGGTTGGCCTCGGATTCACGAACCTAAATTAATTATATATATTTATGTGTTGGTCAATATTTGTCTAACAAATTAGGTCAAGTCATAGTGTACCACAATCCTAATGCTCGAGACTAATATGCAAAAGTCAACAAAAGTAAATTTGACTCAAAATAATTTCCAAAAATCTATACATGATTAATATATAGTTTAAATATCGTCGTTTTATATTTTTAAATATTTTTAAAAGATTTATTAGAGTAAATAATATAATTTATTTATTAATAAATAAAATTTTATATTAAATTTATATAATAAAATATACTTTTATATATATTAAGTAATAAAATTTATAGGGTTCATTTAATATCATAAAGATAATATGATAGGTATTATTAAAGTAAGTTATTACACGTAGTAAAATATGTTTGTATCGCATATTTATTTGATAAAATAATATCTATAATGATAGTAAGTAAAAGTTGTATTATTTTGTAATAATAATTATTATTATAAAAATATCAATATTTATAATTACTAAGATGACATTATGATAAAACGATAATTCTAATTATGATAACTTTAATATTTACGATAATTTTTAATATTATCTTTAAAATAATAATTCTATTTAAAATAATAATAATAATGATATTTTATAGTAACAATGACATTTCTATTAAAATGATAATTTTTGTTAAAATGATAGTTTTAATATACTAACGATACTTTTAATAATAATAGTAATGATAAAAATAATAAGAACGATAATTTTATCTAAATCAATATCTTATAATATTTTAATTTCATCATGATACTCTTACTCATTATTTCCTAATCGTTTCGTTTAATAGCTTTTAATCGTCTTTTATATTGTGTTCATAATAATGATAATAATAGTAATCAAAATAATTAGGTGTTATAAATATTTGTTTTAGTTACACTAATATTAATAATGATAGTTACTATAGCATTATTAACGATAATACTAATAATAATCTTAATGATAATATAGTAATAATAATAATAACAATAACAATAACAATAACCATTTTTAAATAATGATATATATATTAATAATGATAATAATAATAATAATAATAATAATAATAATAATTGGATAATAATAATAATACTAATTATAACTTTAACGATAATAACGATAGTAATAATAAAAAAATAACAATTTTTAATGATAAATCCCTTTTATTGATAAAGATAATAATAGATAATAATAAGATAAAACTAGAACGACGATAAAAACGACGATAATAATAATCATTTTTAATAAAAATATTGAAAATTCAATTGATTATAACTTCTAAACCATTCGTCGAAACCATTCGATATCTAAAGGAAAAGTTCTTAATTTTTCGCTAGCTTTCCAAGGACATGCATATCTTATACCTTATCTCAACCGCAAGTGTAACTAATTCAAGATTCAACCTAACCTGTCTAAGGGCAATATCAAAAGTACAAGCATGCATAATCCTAAATACTCGAGCACTAGTCAGGGATACACTATTAGTATGTAAAAGTTAAATTATGAGTACTCACGTATCAATATTGAGATTCAATATTGCAGGAAAGGTACGTAGACGCAACGGAAATGATAAACACTATATTGACCTCACGAGCATACCCATGAACTATACTCAATCACCTCCATAGCTATAACCCATAATTTCCTTAATCCTATCCTACTCGAAAAACAATTTCGAAATCACTCGGACAGCACTCCGTCGTAATATTTTATGTATATTATATCTTGAAATAATACGGAGTAAATATATATATGTAAATCGATTGAGAGAGTTTAGAGAAAAATATTTTCAAGTTTCTATGAAATAATGAAACCTATTGAATTCTATTTATAATAGATTTTTGAATTATTAAAGTGAATTATTAAAGTATGAATTATTAAAGTGAATTATTAAAGTATGAATTATTAAAGTAAATTATTAAAGTATGAATTATTAAAGTGAATTATTAAAGTATGAATTATTAAAGTGAATTATTAAAGTATGAATTATTAAAGTGAATTATTAAAGTTAAAGTAAAGTAAAAATAAAGTAAATGTAAAGTTTAAGTATAGTAAAAGTATAAACTATGTACGT
The DNA here is from genome assembly GCF_046630445.1 of Rutidosis leptorrhynchoides. Taxonomy (NCBI): domain Eukaryota; kingdom Viridiplantae; phylum Streptophyta; class Magnoliopsida; order Asterales; family Asteraceae; genus Rutidosis; species Rutidosis leptorrhynchoides. The sequence continues at coordinate 212,793,777 of NC_092340.1, forward strand.
ATAATATACGTATAAATATATATAATATTAATTTAAATCGTTATATATATTTAATAAAATAAAATATAAATATCGTTATCTTTATCATACTAGTTAAGTAATGAGTTGTCAAAAGTGGTTCTAGATATTTATAAAAGTTATATACATTTTAATAATAAAGTTCTTTTTAAACTGAAAACGTTTTTGTACGTTTGAAACTAAATAGATCAATCGAGTCTTTATGAGATTCAATCTTCCACTATCCTTTGTCTAGTTCTCAATGATTGACAATTTGTTCTTATTTATAAATCACTTTACCATTTTCCGAATATTGTTAAAATGGAAAGATTTCTCAAATCAACGTGGGCCTTTCAACAGAGACTTGTAATCATAATTCAATATATCTGATAATTCAATCATTTGATCTTATCTTCTAATTTCATTGATAAACATTTTGAAACAGATACAATCATATAAAGTATTTAATCTAATATTTTGTTTACGTTTCAAGTTATTATATATACACATATGCATATATAATCATATTTGTTTAATGGTTCGTGAATCGTTAGAACTTGGTCGAGGTTGAATGAATGTATGAACATAGTTTAAAATTCTTGAAATTTAACTTAACAAATATTGCTTATCGTGTCAGAAACATATAAAGATTAAAGTTTAAATTTGGTTAGAAATTTCCGGGTTGTCACACATCTCCTACACAGTTATACCTGAAAGGACCCGTTCATATACATTATAAACGATTCTCAATAGTTGATTACATCGCAAGGTATTTGACCTCTATATGTTACATTTTTCAAACATTGCATTCGTTTTTTAAAAGATAAACTTTCTTTACATCAAAAATTGACAGGCATGCATACCATTTCATAATATCCAACTATAAATAACCTAATCTGTCATTTACTTAATAATAATCTCTATTGAACTCAACGACTTGAATGCAACGTCTTTTGAAATCTTCCATGAATGACTCCAAGTAATATCTTTAAAATGAGCAAATGCACAGCGGAAGATTTCTTTAACACCTGAGAATAAACATGCTTTAAAGTGTCCACCAAAAGGTTGGTGAGTTCATTAGTTTATCATAAATGTTCCTTTTCATCATTTTAATAGACCACAAGATTTTCATTTCCATTTCTCATAAGTATACGTCCCATGCATAGAGACAAAAATCATTCATATAGATTGAACACCTGGTAAGCGACATTAACAAGATGCATATAGAATATCCCCATCATTCCGGGACACCCATCGGACATGATAATTTCGAAGTACTAAAGCATTCCAAATTCCAGAATGGGGCTTGTTGGTCCCGATAGATCTATCTTTAGGATTCACGTCAATTTGGGGGTCTGTTCCCAAATTCTTAGGCTACCAAGCTAAAAGGGGCATATTCGGCTTCGATCATTCAACCATATAATGTAGTTTCGATTACTTGTGCCTATTTCGTAAAACAGTTATAAAAGTTGCGCATGTATTCTCAGCCCAAAAAATATAAAGGGTAAAAAGGCAAATGAAACTCACCTATTGTATTTTGTAGTAAAAATACATATAACGTCATTGAACAAGTGCAAGGTTTGCCTCGGATTCACGAACCTATATTAATTATATATATATATATATATATATATATATATATATATATATATATATATATATATATATATATATATATATATATATATATATATATATATATATATATATATATATATATATATGTTGGTCAATATTTGTCTAACAATTTAGGTCAGGTCATAGTGTACCACAATCCTAATGCTCGAGACTAATATGCAAAAGTCAACAAAAATCAATTTGACTCAAAAATGATTTCCAAAATTTATACATGATTATTATATAGTTTAAATGTCGTTGTTTTATATTTTTAAATATTTTTAACAGATTTTATTAGAGTAAATAATATAATTCATTTGTTAATAAATAAAATTTTATATAGAAATATACCTTTATATATCTTAAGTAATAAAATTTATAAAGTTCATTTAATATCATAAAATATTATGATAGGTTTTATTAAGGAAACTATATTATTTGTATTACATATTTATTAGATAAAATAACATTGATAATAATAATAAGTAAAAGTTGTATTATTTTGTAATAATAATTATTATTATTCTCCTAATAAAGATATCAATATTTATATTTACTAAAAAAATGATATTATGATTAAATGATAATTCTAATTATGGTAACTTTAATATTTACGATACTTTTTAATATTAAATTTAAAATAATAATTCTATTTAAAATGATAATAATAATGATATTTTATAATAACAATGACATTTTTATTAAAATGATATATTTTGTTAAAATGATAGTTTTAATACTAACGATACTTTTAATAATAATAGTAATGCTAAAAATAATAAGAACGATAATTTTATCTAAATCAATATCTTACAATATTTTAATTTCATCATGATACTCATACTCATTATTTCCTAATTGATTCGTTTAATAGCTTTTAATCATCTTTTATATCGCTTTCATGTTACTGATAGTAATCATAATAATATAGGTGTTACTAATATTAGTTTTTAATTATAATAATACCAATGATAATAAATATTATGATAATATTAATGATAATACTAATTATAACTTTAACGATAATAACGATATTAATAATAATAAAAATAATAATTTTTAATGTTAATACTTTTTATTGTTAACGATAATAATAATAATAATAATAATAATAATAATAATAATAATAATAATAATAATAATAATAATTAAATAAAAACTAGAACGACGATAATAACGATGATATTAATAATCATTTTTAATAATAATACAAAAATTCAATTGACTATAACTTCTAATCCGTTCATCAAAACCATTCGATATCTAAATGAAAAGTTCTTAATTTTTCGTTAGCTTTCCAACGACATGCATATCTTATACCTTATCTCAATCGCATAGGTAACTAATTCAAGATTCAACATAACCTATCTAAGGGCAATATCAAAAGTACAAGCATGCATAATCCTATATACTCGAGCACTAGTCAGGGATACACTATTAGTATGTAAAAATTTATTTACGAGTACTCACGTATCAATATTGAGATTCAATATTGCAGGAAAGGTACGTAGACGCAACGAAGACGATAACTACCAAATTGACCTCACGAGCATACCCATGAACCATACCCATCACCTCCATAGCTATAACCCATAATTTCCTTAGCCCTATCCTACTCGCAAAACTCGTCTTGAAATAACCCCTTCATGACCTCGTCGTAATATTTTATGTATAATTCTTAATAATAATAATACTAATATTAATATAATAAGATTAATGATAATAATCTTTAATAATAATAATAAGATTACTAAAATAAAAAATTAGTACAGAGTATATAGATTTAGTGAGATAGAATATAGATTGAGTTCTTATTTATAATTAAATTAGGTACCTACTTCTCATGCGCACATATAACAGCTCATTCGCACTACTAAAAGGTTGCCGACACCTCTTTTCTTATATTATACATACGTAGATTTATATAATATTTAATATATATTATATTTAATCTTTAGAATTAATTAAATATTATATTATATTTACGTACGTAGTAAAAATGTAATTTTTGTTCAAATGACTCGTACGTTGTCACTCGACTCATGTACCACTTTCGGTTTTTCGAGCGCACTTTCGTACGTTTAGAAAACTAGCCTTTTACGTTACGCGACGTGTACCTTTAATAATAATTTGACTTTCTTATCAATAAATTACCTTATAAAAAATGTAATTTATATAATTGAGTGTTGTGGTCATTTGTTTCTATAAATCAGTGGCTCGTTGTTCGTCAAAATATATTATTTTAAATCAGGACGTTTTATGACTAAATTAAAATATATATATATTTTTATTTAAAATTGTAAATTTGTACATAATATATGTTTGAAATATTTATCTAATGATACAATATTTAGTCTTTCAAAACCAATTATTTTTCAAAGTTCGTTTAAAAAAAAAACGTTCAGAAAAATATTATAACTCGTAACGTTTTCATTAAAAACTTAATTAAATATAATTCATTTGTGTATTAACTTTTTAAATATCAGATGCATCACTAAGCGAATGTTACTATCGTGTACTAAACTAATTTAAAAACATATATATTTAATGAACATGTTTTAATGTACGTTGCAAGTTATTCATATATCTAACAACTAATATTCCAACTAATATTATTTAAACATATATATTAATAAACTAGTTCTATTATGTCAAAAAAATGTTTTTACTTAAGAGAGTAAAATAATAAATAAATCATAACAGGTTCAAGGTATTAACTACAGTTTATCCATGGGTTGTAGGATTAGATCAAATGGATAAATGTACGTATAAAAAAATCATCTTAACATGACAGATGGTTTTATCTTATTAAAAGTCACGAGACAATTATTGTAAAGCATAAATTGAAAATCAGACGGGAATCTCCACTAACCCTTGTCTAGTTCCCGTTAATTGACACTTTTGTTCTTTCTAATAAATCACCTTACCAATTTTTTCGAATACCGTTAAAAAGGAAAGGTTTGCTAAATCAAAAGTGGACCTCCCAACAGAGACTCTTAATCATACACCGTACCAGATAAATTAATCATTTGATATAATCTTCTAATTCCATCGATAAACATATTGAAACAAATACGTTCATGTAAAGTATTATACGTTTAATACTTGCTAACGTTTTCAAGTTATAATATATACATATATACATATATAATCATATCCGTTCCTATAATGGTTCGTGAATCTTTGGAATTTGGTCGAGGTTAAATGAATGTATGAACACAGTTTAAAATTCTAGAGATTCAACTTACAAACTTTGCGTATTATGTCAGGAATATATAAAGATTAAAGTTTAAATTTGGTAGGAAATTTCTGGGTTGTCACAATACCCGCCCCCAACTGCGTGCCCAGGAGGAAACCCGCACCAATCCCATACGGGGAATGGATGGTAAAACCTCCTCCCCTTTACCCCCCCAACGTGATGTGGGAAAGGTGCCATGGGTCGAACTTCATGGTAGAGATGAAATTGTGGGTTAATATGTAGCCAACGAGGGTCGAACTCCTGGTGTCCCCTAAAGGAGGCAGGCCATCAACCACTGGACGACATCACAACTTCAACTTCATAATAATCTTAATTCATGTTATTCCTATAATATGACCGATTATGAAGATTTGGAATAATCAACAATGATTCATGGATTAAACATGCTAATATACACAGTAATATAAATGAAAATGATCATACCAACTATATATGAATTCATTAAGATAAAATTGTTTAATTTTCCAAAAATATTCATATACTAAATTTTAATGGAAAGGATCAGTAGCATAATGCAATACAATTAGCAAGATCATCATGCTTGTTGTGTGTCATGGGCTTCGTGAAAAAGTCAGTCACATTATGTAACGACCCGACTTTTTCGACTTATATTTTTGTGCTCTATACTTTCACGAATCTGCGTATATGTGCGTACTGAGCTAGTTTATGCTCTGGGATCTTTATTCATGATTAATTACTTTCGTTAGTATCTTACAATGTGTTGTTAAGTGCGTAATCACTTAACTTGATCCTTGAATGCTTTTATGACCGTTAGTGTCACTTGTCGTTTGAAACGAGCTATGTACTTTGTACACGTTAAACTTTTGTTATAATTGGAATATTATGACTACGTAATACTAATTGTTATTTATTAATAACAATTACTTCACTTGATGGTTTCTTAATTACGCTTAGTGTTTTACTAATGCACACTAGTTAGTCTTAATGGATTTTCTACCTTAATGGACTTAAGCCCACCCTACTCTAGCTATTGGACTCTTAAGTTAGCCCAATTTAAATGGATTTATGACCCATTAAGATGTGGGACAAAAACCCATTAAGATGAGCCAACATACTAGCATTTTTGTTAACCATTATTACACATGTTGCATGGGATCCCAACAACAAGCACCACCTTTAGACCACCACCATGCAAAAAGCAAAAAGTGTCCCCCTTGTCCCCCCCTTGGCCTACAGTTTTAGAGACACAAAGCACCACCTCCACCACTATAAATACAAGCATTATTTTTTGATTTCACACTTCATTTCATTCTCATATTACACACAATTGCTCTCTAATTTTCTCTCTAGTCTTTTCCACACTAAAATTGTAAGTTCTTGAATTTTCTTCTTCTTCTATTTTTCTTCTTAACCACGACATCATCATCATCATCAAAGGATCAAGCTTTTTAGCTTTTTGATCTTGTTACATCTTGTAGATTCAAACTTCTATTTGAAATCCTCAAGAACATGAAAGATTCAAGCTTTTTAGATTTAAATCTTCATTACTTTGTTGGATCTAAGTTTTGAAGCTTAAGATCACTTTATTTTGTTAAAAGATCAAAACTTGTGTTTATGATCTTCATGTAACTTGTAGATCTAGCTTTTTGCTTTAAGGATCTTCAAGAACATTAAAGATCCAAGCTTTCTAGCTTAGGGTTTCATTATTTTGTTTAGATCTAAGCTTTTTAAGTTTATGATCTCATTACTTTTACTAAATCTTAGCTTTCTAGCTTATGGTCTCATTAATCTTGTAAAGATCCAAGCTTTCTAGCTTAGGGTTTCTTAACACTTAAGATCTAAGTTATTATTGTAGATCTCACTTACTTGGAACCTTTTTATGATTTTTCTGGTGATAAAAATCAAGTCTTCATCATCTCATATGATGAAGATGTATAAACTTGTATCAAAAGGACAAAGGTTGAAGCTTTATTGTGATTATACAATAAAGAGACAACCTTGATGTTCAAAACTTGTAGAAAGTTAGCTTTTATTTTTAGTTATGTGTTGATGGTTAAACTTGATCATAATCATGCTAAAACATCAAAGACTTGTACACTTGAGGCTTATACGTATCAAGGACGAGAACCGTGATAAGCATCAAGCACCAAGATGTGACAACCCGGAAATTTCCAACCAAATTTAAACTTTATATTTATATTATTCCAACACGATAAGCAAAGTTTGTTAAGTTAAATCTCAAGAATTTTAAACTGTGTTCATACATTCATTATAACCTCGACCAAATTCCGACGATTCACGAACCGTTATATAAAAATAGATAGGTATATATATGTATATATATATTATAACTTGAGAATATTAATAAAGTATTAAACGTATAATACTTTACACGAACATGTTTGTTTCAATATGTTTATCGACGGAATTAGAAGATAATATCAAATGATTGATTTATCAGATACATTGTGATATGATTACGGGTCCATGTTATGAGGTGCACTGTGATTTAAGAAATGTATTCTTTTTGACAACATTCAGAAAATGGTAAAGTGATTTATAAGTAAGAACGTGGAGTGTAAATAACTTAGATGTTGGATATCGACAAGTTAAGTAACTCGACATTTTTCATTAAGATGATTTCATACGTTTATTTAACCTTTGGACTTTATTCCATACTTCACCAACAGACTGTAATTTAAAAACTTGAAACCTATTATGAATATATATGATTCTACTTTTCTAAAACGTTTTATGATATAACGATTTCTATTATTTTAACCTTTAAACAAAATGATTCTTAAATATATTTAGTTTTGGAAAACAAAATTATCATATTTATTTGATTTAGTTTCAAACGTACAAAAACGTTTTCAGTTTAAAAAGAACTTTATTATTAAAACGTATATAACTTTTATAAATATCTAGAACCACTTTTGACAACTCATTACTTAACCAGTATGATAAAGATAACGATATTTATATTTTATTTTATTAAATATATATAACGATTTAAATTAATATTATATATATTTATACGCGTATTATACGTACATAGTTTTATACTTTTACTATACTTAAACTTTACATTTACTTTATTTTTACTTTACTTTAACTTTAATAATTCACTTTAATAATTCATACTTTTAATAATTCACTTTAATAATTCATACTTTAATAATTCACTTTAATAATTCATACTTTAATAATTTACTTTAATAATTCATACTTTAATAATTCACTTTAATAATTCAAAAAGCTTTATAAATAGAATTCAATAGGTTTCATTATTTCATAGAAACTTGAAAATATTTTTCTCTAAACTCTCTCAATCGATTTACATATATATAATTACTCCGTATTATTTCAAGATATTATTAGTATATAATGGTGTATCCTATCGTATACACGCATAAAAGGAATAATGTTTGCATAAAAGTAGCATCAGGAAGACTGGAAACAACAGTTTTGTGGAATTATCCGTCCAGCGTTCTCCGCTGTACAGGTTGCTCCGTCATGCGTAAACCCTGAAGGCCGCCTAGCACGTAAACCCTGGCCGGAGAGCGCCACTTTCAGCATAAATTTCGGATCACAAGTAACAGAACGTATCATCATCTGACACATGTCCCCGAACAATCCGGTGGATCTGACACTATAAATAGACCCCTTGGGTCGTCATTTTACACAATTCAGACACTCTGATAAACTTGAAAGCAGAGATTTCATCTCTTTCTCTCTCTAACACTTTCTCTCACTAGAAGTCATCCGGCTAGCAATTCTACGCTCTACGGATGACAGATTGATTAAGCCACCCCACAAGTTTCTATACTTGTGAAATGGGTCTGCAGGGATAATTTCCCAAGGGCAAACATCAATCGGCAACACTCGCCCACCTAAAGCTAGATTACTTCTAGTATCGTGTTGGCACACTAAGCCCTACCTCATAAGTAAATAGGTGTTAACAATGGCGCCATCCACTAATGCAAAGAACACGCGAAACGGAAAAGGAATGAAAACAACTGAAGCTCCATTCACAAATGTACTTGAAGCAGTCAACAATCCATTAACTGAAGACATGATAACTTTTAAAGATGTACCTGTTCCGCCACCGGACGGTACGATTGAAGAAACAGTTGCTGAAACTGCAGAAAGGCTTAAACGTTTGACAACTAATTCAGAGAAAAGGCCAGTAATCGAAGAAACAACAACCAAAAGTGCAGAAAGGCTTCCAAACCTTGTCACTAATCCAGAGAGGCGACCATTGATGCAACCACGGTGATGCCCATCATTTATGCCTTTTCGATGGATGGCGGATGGCAAAGATAAGCTAATCATGAAAAGGCAATCTATATCAAAGTACAGGTTATCCAGACTACTTGACAAGCTGGGCAGTCTTATTGATGACTCTGAGGATGATAATGACTTGAGTTATATTAATAATGATTCTGACGATGAGATTCATGACAAAGATGAGTTCATGTATGAGTAGCAGGCAGTGTTGCCTTTAAATGACATCCTTAAGCAGACAGCTCTGGCAAAGTATAAGCAATGCTTAGCACAGCCCGCCGTCCATGCTGTGGCCGTGGATAATTTTTTCGCACTAATTACTGGAGAGCAAGCTACAAAGCCACCGGCTATGGCAGAATCTACTCAATGTTATATTGATCGAATTGCTAACTATCCGTTGCCTAGAAATCTTGGCATACCGGCAATTGGAGTTTATGATGGTACAACGGATCCTGAAGATTTTCTTACCATGTTTGAGGGTGCAATGAGGTTACAACATTGGGATAACGAGGTAGCTTGTCATATGTTTCCAATGGTGTTGCAGAAAATGGCAAGGGAATGGTTTGCAAGCTTACCGTCAAGGAGTATTACAAGTTAATTGGATCTTCGTGCAAAGTTTGTTATGCAATATCAAAATCTTCGTAGCTGCACTTTGACACACCTTGATGCACATGAGATAACGATGCATCATAATGAGTCCTTGAGTAATTTCATGAAGCGGTACACGCTTGAGGCACAAAAGATACATGATTGTCCAGAATCGCAGCTAGTGTCCGGTTTCATTTTTTGTTTGGATCAGCGAAGGTTTAGTGCACTTGTTCATACATTAAGGCATGACTTGCCAAAAACTCTGCATCAGGCGTTGGAAGTTGCACAAAAACATGTTCGAGCTGGTGAGCGAGGACTAAGCAAGTTTCATGGAAGCAGCAGTAGCAAACCGCACAACGGAGGGCGGTACTTTGACAGAAATCAGAGGAGGAATGACAATTCCAATGGTGGATGGAGAGGCAACAATCATCCCAATGATTTTCATCACAACAGAAGGCCAATAGAGAGACATCCGTTGATAATGGTGCTGACTAAAACTCCAAAAGAGATTCTTTTCACTGAGCCAATCCGGACTACTTTCAATCCTCCAGCACCAATGGAGGAAAGAGAGGGTCCAAAAAGTGAACTATGGAGTGACTTTCATGAGGCATGGGGTCATGATACAGATAACTGTAAATCTATGATGAGAGAAATCATCGCAGAGATCAAAGCAGGAGAGTTAAACCACTTGTTGCCAGGAAAACAATATAGGAGAAATGATTCTCGCAGAAAATTTAGATGGCAGAAGAATGATAGTGGAAGAGGTTGTCGAGGTGATAACAGAAGAAGGGAAGAGCATGGTGGAAGAGATAACAGAAACCAGTACGGAGATCAAATCACGGAGCGTGAGCCAACTCCAGATGTTGTAATCAAGATGGTGTGGTTGAATGGTAGTCACTATGAGGGCAGTGAGCAGTCGAATAACAATGTTGATAGCTGGAGATATGCTCCAATCATTTTTCAACCAATTCAAAATTGGGTCTTGTCCGTTCAGGCAGTGTTCATTTCAGCAGAAATTGCAAACAAGTTCATCAGCCATATCTATATGGATACTGGTAGTGAAGCTGATATCATTTATTGGCATTGTTTGAAGACTTTTCCAACGCATGTGCAAGATAGGGCTAGGCGGACGAGTTTGAAGGTTTCAGGCTTGACGGGAGCACCGGTGAATGCCATGGGACGAATTCGTTTGGAGGTCGTTTTGGGAACATTTTCACTATTGAGAACCGAAACAATCGATTTCACTATTCTGGATGGCAACTCTCGATTTAATATCCTTTTTGGACGGGCAGCGTTAGCTAAATTTAGAGCGATAACATCAACGGCTCATGCAGAGATCAGATTCCCAACTCCGAACGGAGTAGCCACCATACACTCACAGTATGTGGCACCGACAAGGGAACGATCCACATTTGCAAACTTACCAGAAGGCAATATGAATCAGAGGAGGCGTAATCGGTTGTTCAGGGAGGATGAGGTTCAGGGGTTCTTTATACCATGATCAAATGTTCAGGCCGGACAGCGCTAGGCGCTAGGCGTTTGAAGAAACAAATTCCAGCATTTTATCAAGAACAAAATTTATCATTTCAATAAGAGCAGTTTGTTAGCATTTCTGAAGAACAAAATTTATCAATTTACTGTAGACCATTGTGGTCATCTTTACAGTGCCTATGTTTTCAATTGCATACACTAAACGTTCATGATGTACTAATTAGGCTTGATCCACCTAAATTCGCCATCAATTGTTTATGTATTGCACAGTACTGATCAATAAAATTTTATATTTTTCTTATGCAAAGTGCTGCCTGTGACAAATGTAAAACATTGCATTTATATCCTGCCCACAGAAGGAGAGTATTTTTATACCTCCGATGGCGAAAGCTTTTGTGCCGGCCAGCAAAGGCACAAGGGATCGGCTAGAAAACGTTAAAGTTTTACTAGAACGCACCGAGGCAAAATACAAAAATCAGATACTTGTCATGACAAACATTATAAAAAACTTACTTCACAGAACGAAAGAAGTTTATATTTTATGAAGGCCAAATATATTACACAATTCTTCCTCATATATTTTATCACGGAAGACGTATGACGGACAAGTCATTAACTCATAACTAATCTTCACACAATATTTCAAAAAATTTTTCCTTATAAACTTTATGACGGAAGGCGTATGGCGGAAAGATTATTTTATAATCACTCTTCAACAACACTTCATAACTATTCCTCATCAATTTGATGACGGAAAGCGTATAACAGACTACGAGTGTCCTACTGAATATTTGAAGGCATAGTGTTTGCAAAGTGAATTTTTGATATGTTGCTCATTCAACTGAAGTTAACAATGCAAGACATCCAAAAATGAATTACCTTAAACACTTTTCAAAAGGCTTTGCTCGGATATACAATATACAATTGAACATAGAGAATTTATTGTATGCTTAGTGCATAGCAAATCGGTCATAACAACAAACATCAAAGTATTTGGTGCAAGCATACAAACAAGCATAATCACTACAATAGCATATATTTATGGCATCCAAATTGTTAAAGTTTATTACAAATGATTGTTCATCAAATAGTTACAAATTTATGAAAATTCCACACTAAGCACATCCTGAGCAGATGACTCCTCCCTGCTGCATACTTCATCATACACGTCTATCTTCAGGTTAACCAACTTTTCCTTTGCTTCGTTGACCTTCTTTTGAGTTCCAGGAAGCATCAGAATAGCAATACCAGCAGGAAGAGTTTTGGTTTGGAGCTAGGCGTTTGGTAATTTTGTTGGTAACATCAGAAATGAAGTGGGTGCGAACAGCTTCAACATAATCATTGTAGGGATTCCCCACAAGATTGGATCCAAGCACCTTCGCTATCACACCCGGTATCCCCTTCTTAAGCTCAGCAAAGTTACTCTCACCCTTCTCCGCCCTCCGAAGAAGATCAACTGATTTCTCCCTCTCCGCACTCAACTCCTTCTCTAGCTCACTCACTTTCACCCGCTCATCCTCAAACTTTTTCTTTTCAGCATCCACCAACCTGTCCTTCTCCTCTTGCAGAGCAACAGCGGCATCCTGAGCACTTTTCAGCTTAGCTTCTCTAGCCTTTAATGTATTCTGAGCATCAGTCAAGGCACGTTCAGGCGTTCAGCATCAATTGCTCTTTTGCGAGCATTTGCACCTTGAGCAATCTCAGTACGGGCCACGGCAAGTATGGACTCCTGTTGCTTCTGCAGTTGCAGCACGGAATCCAGATGGTTGGTCAGCAATACATGAGCTGCAGCAGTTGATTCCCTGAGCTGCTCAGAGCGGAGAGCGGTGAAATGAGGTTTTAGCTCAGGGATAGCATAACCCTGTAGAAGAAAAATTTTATGGTTAATTTCAAGTAACTCACATAAATAAATTGCAAGCATATACATACAGGAGGATTTATCATTCATACCTGAAGAAGAGTTGAAAATTCTTTATCCTTAGTGGAAGGACTCTCAATAAACGCTTTCTGCGTGCTAACATGAGCAGGAAGGGACGGCTCTTGAACATTGGATGAGGTGATAGCAGGGTTAGTGCTATTAGGCGGAGGAGAATGAAAGGAGGCGTCGTCTTCCGGCCTCTCTTCATGGAATTCAGATTCCTCAAATCGAGCAAAGTTTTGGTCAGGAGTTTTCAGGGTTTTATTGTGACGACCCGGAAATTTCCGACCAAATTTAAACTTTAATCTTTATATTATTCCGACATGATAAGCAAAGTTTGTTAAGTTAAATCTCAAGAATTTTAAACTGTGTTCATACATTCATTATAACCTCGACCAAATTCTGACGATTCACGAACCGTTATATATAAATAGATATGTATATGTATATGTATATATATATTATAACTTGAGAATATTAATAAAGTATTAAACGTATAATACTTTACACGAACGTATTTGTTTCAATATGATTTTCGACGAAATTAAAAAATAATATATTAAATGATTGAATTATCAGAAACATTGAATTATGATTACAAGTCTCTGTTGAGAGGTCCACTATGATTTGAAAAAATCTATTCCTCTTAAAGACATTCAAAATAATTTGTAAAGCTATTTATAAATAAAAACATAAAGTATCATTTATGAAAGTTAGACAAAAGTTAGTGGAGAATTGGTTTCCATAATATTCTATTAATCTATTTTCAAACGTACAAAGATGTTTTCAGTTTAAAAAGAACTTTATTATTAAAACGTATATAACTTTTATAAATATCTAGAATCACTTTTGACAACTCATTACTTAACCAGTATAATAAATATAACGATATTTATATTTTATTTCATTAAATATATATAACGATTTAAATTAATATTATATATATTTATACGCGTATTATACATACATAGTTTTTATATACTTTTACTATACTTTAACTTTAATAATTCACTTTAATAATTCATACTTTAATAATTCACTTTAATAATTCATACTTTAATAATTCACTTTAATAATTCATACTTTAATAATTCACTTTAATAATTCATACTTTATTAATTCACTTTAATAATTCATACTTTAATAATTCATACTTTAATAATTCACTTTAATAATTCAAAAATCCATTATAAATAGAATTCAATAGGTTTCATTATTTTATAGAAACTTGAAAATATATTTCTCTAAACTCTCTCAATCGATTTATATATATATATATATATATATATATATATATATATATATATATATATATATATATATATATATATATATATATATATATTTGCTCTGTATTATTTCAAGATATTATTAGTATACATAAAATATTACGATGAAGTGCTGTCCGAGTGATTTCAAAATAGTTTTTTTTTGAATGAGTCGAAGCTAAGGAAATTATGGGTTAAAGCTATGGAGGTGATGGGTATAGTTCATGGGTATGCTCGTGAGGTCAATCTAGTGTTTATCATCTCCGTTGCGTCTACGTACTTTCCTGCAATATTGAATCTCAATATTGATACGTTCGTGAATCCGAGGCCAACCTTTCACTTGTTAAATGACGTTATATGTATTTTTACTACAAAATACAGTATGGTGAGTTTCATTTGCTCCCTTTTATATATATTTTTGGGACTGAGAATGCATGCGCTGTTTTTATAAATGTTTTACGAAATAGGCACAACTACTAAAACTAATTCTACGTGAATTTAAACCAGAAATATACCCTTAGCTTGGTAACATTAAACTACTTGTCTATGTACGGTAGGCGCGAATCCTAAAGATAGATCTATTGGGCCTGACAAACCCCATCCTGACTATGGGATGCTTTAGTACTTCGAGGTTATTTTAAACACACCTGATCTGGTGTACTTCAGAGGGTAAAACATGAACGTTAAGGCTTGTTACCGGGTGCCTACAACTTATAGAATACTTTTATACACTTGCGAGTGTACATATATTTATAAACGGAAATCTTGTGGTCTATTAATATATTGAAATGATTGTTATGATAAACCTATGAACTCACCAACCTTTTGGTTGACACTTTAAAGCATGTTTATTCTCAGGTATTAAAGAAATCTTCCGCTGTGCATTAGCTCATTTTAAGGATATTACTTGGAGTCATTCATGGCATATTTTGAAAGACGTTGCATTCAAGTCATTGAGTTCATCAAGATTATTATTAAGTCAATTATAGTTGGATGTATTATGAAATGGTGTGCATACCATCAATTTTTGTTGTAAAGAAAGTTTGTTTTTTAAAAACGAATGCAATGTTTGTAAAATGTATCATATAGAGATCAAATACCTCGCGATGTAATTAACTATTTTGAATCATTTATAATGTATATGAATGGGTCCTTTCAATATATTTACTCTGTATTATTTCAAGATATTATTAGTATACATAAAATATTACGACGGAGTGCTGTCCGAGTGATTTCAAAATAGTTTTTTTTAATGAGCCGAAGCTAAGGAAATTATGGGTTATAGATATGGAGGTGATGGGTATGGTTCATGGGTATGCTCGTGGGGTCAATCTAGTGTTTATCATATCCGTTGTGTCTACGTACTTTCCTGCAATATTGAATCTCAATATTGATACGTTCGTGAATCCGAGGCCAACCTTGCACTTGTTAAATGACGTTATATGTATTTTTACTACGAAATACAGTATGGTGAGTTTCATTTGCTCCCTTTTATATATATTTTTGGGACTGAGAATACATGCGCTGTTTTTATAAATGTTTTATGAAATAGGCAC
Source organism: Rutidosis leptorrhynchoides (assembly GCF_046630445.1). NCBI lineage: Eukaryota > Viridiplantae > Streptophyta > Magnoliopsida > Asterales > Asteraceae > Rutidosis > Rutidosis leptorrhynchoides. Next base: position 212,809,719 of record NC_092340.1, read on the forward strand.
AAGTACTAAAACTAATTCTACGTGGGTTTAAACCCGAAATATACCCTTACCTTGGTAACATTAAACTACTTGTCTATGTACGGTAGGCGCGAATCCTAAAGATAGATCTATTGGGCCTGACAAACCCCATCCTAACTATGGGATGCTTTAGTACTTCGAGGTTATTTTAAACATACCTAATCTGGTGTACTTCAGAGGGTAAAACATGAACGTTAAGGCTTGTTACCGGGTGCCTACAACTTATAGAATACTTTTATACACTTGCGAGTGTACATATATTTATAAACGGAAATCTTGTGGTCTATTAATATATTGAAATTATAGAAGAAGTCACCCCAGTATAATAGAAGAAGTCAACGAGCTTCGCGCTCGGGTAGTGGCTTTGGAGAATATGGTGCAAAGGTTACAAACACCAGCAGCAGCACCAGCAGCATAACGAGTATTACCATCATCAACGCCAACAGTACCATTACCACCCCCAACCACAACCGCGTCGTAAACCTCAACTTTACAATCTGTCCCACGAGCACCAATGTCATACGCCCTGTAGATACCAAGGAATACCAACAACAACAAACGATGAAGTGTTGATTCATAACTTCATTGGAGAAACACTCCGCGGCGATTATGTAATCTCTAAAGTCTTAGAGATTATCTATTCTAACCCTAACCATAAATCAGACGAGTGAATCGAAATGATAGAAGGAAGAGCAGAAACCCTGACGAGAATGATGTGTGATTTATAAGCTAGACTTATTTTACCAACAGCATCAACAGTACCGTAGCATCACCATCACAGTCAGTTCCGTCAGTATCATCAGAATCAGCAGCACCTATAACATCACAAACTCCGTCAGTTCAAGAATTACTGTGGACATCATTACGAATCAATAACGCGTATATTGTATCAACGAGTTATGAGGTATTAACTCACTCCATCTGAAGAAATTATATGTATATTATATATATATATATATATATATATATATATATATATATATATATATATATATATATATATATATATATATATATATATATATATATGTATATATATATATATGTATTTATATATAAATTTTGAGATTAAAATAAATCTTTCCATACTAAGTTATTATGTGTGAATCTTAACTACTCGGTTAATTCATATTACTAATATGCAATAAGGTACGTCCTTCGTCCGCAACTTAACCATTGTTAGCTACAATTTCTGTCTCAATTCAATAAATTCCAACTCATAATAAACCAAGTTTACTGAAATGTCCCGTTCATATTGATCATAAACGTTCCATATTAATTGATTTCGTTGCGAGGTTTTGACCTCTATATGAGACGTTTTTCAAAGACTACTTTCATTTTTAAAACAACCATAACCTTTGTTTTATCTATAAAGGTTTAAAAAGAATTACGTAGATGATCAAATAATGATAATCTAAAATATACCGTTTACACACGACCATTACATAATGGTTTACAATAAGAATATATTACATCAAAAATAAGTTTCTTGAATGCAGTTTTTACATAATATCATACAAGCATGGACTCCAAATCTTGTCCTTATTTTAGTATGCAACAGCGGAAGCTCTTAATAATCACCTGAGAATAAACATGCTTAAAACGTCAACAAAAATGTTGGTGAGTTATAGGTTTAACCTATATATTATCAAATCATAATAATAGACCACAAGATTTCATATTTCAATATATATCCCATACATAGAGATAAAAATCATTCATATGGTGAACACCTGGTAACCGACATTAACAAGATGCATATAATAATATCCCCTATCATTCCGAGAAATCCTTCGGACATGATAAAAATGAATTCGAAGTACTAAAGCATCCGGTACATTGGATGGGGTTCGTTAGGCCCAATAGATCTATCTTTAGGATTCGCATCAATTAGTAGATTGGTTTACTAATTCTTAGGTTACCAAGCAAAAGGGGCATATTTGGCTTCGATCATTCACCCATATAATGTAGTTTCATTTACTTGTGTCTATTTCGTAAAACATTTATAAAACTGCATGTATTCTCATCCCAAAATATTAGATTTTAAAAGTGGGACTATAACTCACTTTCACAGATTTTTACTTCGTCGGGAGTAAGACTTGGCCACTGGTCGATTCACGAACCTATAACAAATATATACATATATATATCAAAGTATGTTCAAAATATATTTACAACATTTTAATATATTTTGATGTTTTAAGTTTATTAAGTCAGCTGTCCTCGTTAGTAACCTACAACTAGTTGTCCATAGTTAGATGCACAGAAATAAATTGATATATATTATCTTGAATCAATCCACGACCCAGTATATACACGTCTCAGGCTAGATCACAACTCAAAGTATATATATTTTTGGAATCAACCTCAACCCTGTATAGCTAACTCAAACATTACTGCATATAGAGTGTCTATGGTTGTTCCAAATAATATATATACATGGGTCGATATGATATGTCAAAACATTTGCATACGTGTCTATGGTATCCCAAGATTACATAATATATTAGAATACATGTATAATACAATATAAGTTATCTAGGATATGATTTGTATAGAATTGTTACAATAATTCCCGTAGCTACAACATTCAAAAAATATCCAATCTTGTTTTACCCATAACTTCTTCGTTTTAAATCCATTTTGAGTGAATCAAATTGTTATGGTTTCATATTGAACTCTATTTTATGAATATAAACAGAAAAATTATAGGTTTATAGTCAAAAATATAAGTTACAAGTCATTTTTGTAAGAGGTAGTCATTTCAGTCGAAAGAATGACGTCTTGATGACCAATTTGAATATAGTTTCATGTTTATAAGAAAAATTATTTTCCCAGAATAACAACTTTTAAATCAAATTTTATCATAGTTTTTAATTATCAAACCCAAAACAGCCCGCGGTGTTACTACGACGGCGTATGTCCGGTTTTACGGTGTTTTTTGTGTTTCCATGTTTTAAATCATTAAGTTAGCATATCATATAGATATAGAACATGTGTTTAGTTGATTTTAAAAGTCAAGTTTGAAGGATTAACTTTTGTTTGCGAACAAGATTAGAATTAACTAAACTATGTTCTAGTGATTTCAAGTTTAAACCTTCGAATAAGGTAGTTTTATATATATGAATCGAATGATGTTATGAACATCATTACTACCTCAGGTTTTATGGATAAACCTACTGAAAATGTGAAAAATAGATCTAGATTCAAAGGATCCTTGGATGGCTTGAAAGTTCTTGAAGCAGAATCATGACACGAAAACAAGTTGAAGTAAGATTTTCAGTCGAAATAAGATTGTTATAGTTATAGAAATTGAATCAAAGTTTAAATATGAGTATTACCTTGTATTAGAAAGATATATTACTGTAAATAAGAAAGATTTCTTGAGGTTGGATGATCACTTTACAAGATTGAAAGTAAACTAGCAAACTTGGAAGTATTCTTGATTTTATGAAACTAGAACTTATAGAATTTATGAAGAACACTTAGAACTTGAAGATAGAACTTGAGAGAGATCAATTAGATGAAGAAAATTGAAGAATGAAAGTGTTTGTAGGTGTTTTTCGTCGTTGTTATATGGATTAGATATAAAGGATGTGTAATTTTGTTTACATGTAAATAAGTCATGAATGATTACTAATATTTTTGTAATTTTATAAGATATTTCATGCTAGTTATCAAATGATGGTTCCCACATGTGTTAGGTGACTCACATGGGCAGCTAAGAGCTGATCATTGGAGTGCATATACCAATAGTACATACATCTAAAAGCTGTGTATTGTACGAGTACGAATACGGGTGCATACGAGTAGAATTGTTGATGAAACTGAACGAGGATGTAATTGTAAGCATTTTTGTTAAGTAGAAGTATTTTGATAAGTGTCTTGAAGTCTTTCAAAAGTGTATGAATACATATTAAAACACTACATGTATATACATTTTAACTGAGTCGTTAAGTCATCGTTAGTCGTTACATGTAAATATTGTTTTAAAACCTTTAGGTTAACGATCTTGTTAAATGTTGTTAACTCATTATTTATTATATCTAAATAGATGTTAAATTATTACATTATCATGATATTATGATATATTAATATATCTTAGTATGATATATATACAGTTAAGTGTTGTTACAACGATAATAGTTACATATATCGTTTCGAGTTTCTTAATTCAATAAACTCAATTATATATATATAAATCATTGTTAAAATACCTAATGAGATACTTACTTATCATAATATCATGTTAACTATATATATAATCATATATATGTCATCATATTGTTTTTACAAGTTTTAACGTTCGTGAATCACCGGTCAACTTGGGTGGTCAATTGTCTATATGAAACCTATTTCAATTAATCAAGTCTTAACAAGTTTGATTACTTAACATGTTGGAAACACTTAATCATGTAAATAAAAATTTCATTTAATATATATAAACATGGAAAAGTTCGGGTCACTACAGTACCTACCCGTTAAATAAATTTCGTCCCGAAATTTTAAGCAGTTGGAGGTGTTGACGTATCTTCTGGAAATAAGTGCGGGTATTTCTTCTTCATCTGATCTTCTCATTCCCAGGTGAACTCAGGTCCTCTATGAGCATTCCATCGAACTTTAACAATTGGTATCTTGTTTTGCTTAAGTCTTTTAACCTCACGATCCATTATTTCGACGGGTTCTTCGTCGAATTGATGTTTTTCGTTGATTTGGATTTCGTCTAACGAAATAGTGAGATCTGATTTAGCAAAACATTTCTTCAAATTTGAGACGTGGAAAGTGTTATGTACAGCCGCGAGTTGTTCTGGTAATTCAAGTCGGTAAGCTACTGGTCCGACACGATCAATAATCTTGAATGGTCCTATATACCTTGGATTTAATTTCCCTCGTTTACCAAATCGAACAACGCCTTTCCAAGGTGCAACCTTAAGCATGACCATCTCTCCAATTTCAAATTCTATATCTTTTCTTTTAATGTCGGTGTAGCTCTTTTGTCGACTTTGGGCGGTTTTCAACTATTGTTGAATTTGGATGATCTTCTAGGTAGTTTCTTGTATTATCTCTGGACCCGTAATCTGTCTATCCCCCACATCACTCCAACAAATCGGAGACCTGCACTTTCTACCATAAAGTGCTTCAAACGGCTCCATCTCAATGCTTGAATGGTAGCTGTTGTTGTAGGAAAATTCTGCTAACGGTAGATGTCGATCCCAACTGTTTCTGAAATCAATAACACATGCTCGTAGCATGTCTTCAAGCATTTGCTCGTAGCATGTCTTCAAGCATTTGTATCGTCCAACAAATCGGAGTTCCTAATGCTTGCTGTAATGTCTGCCAGAATCTTGAAATAAATCTGCCATCCCTATCAGAGATAATAGAGATTGGTATTCCATATCTTGAGACGACTTCCATCAAATACAGTCGTGCTAACTTCTCCATCTTGTCATCTTCTCATATTGGCAGGAAGTGTGCTGATTTGGTGAGACGATCAACTATTACCCAAATAGTATCAAAACCACTTGCAGTCCTTGGCAATTTAGTGATGAAATCCATGGTAATGTTTTCCCATTTCCATTCCGGGATTTTGGGTTGTTGAAGTAGACCTGATGGATTCTGATGCTCCGCTTTGACCTTAGAACACGTCAAACATTCCCCTACGTATTTATCAACATCGACTTTCATACCTGGCCACCAAAAATATTTCTTGAGATCCTTGTACATCTTCCCCGTTCCAGGATGTATTGAGTATATGGTTTTATGAGCTTCTCTAAGTACCATTTCTCTCATATCTCCAAATTTTGGTACCCAAATTCTTTCAGCCCTATACCAGCTTCCGTCTTCCCGAATATTAAGATGCTTCTCCGATCCTTTGGGTATTTCATCCTTTAAGTTTCCCTTTTTTAAAACTCCTTGTTGCGCCTCCTTTATTTGAGTAGTAAGGTTAGTGTGAATCATTATATTCATAGATTTTACACGAATGGGTTCTCTGTCCTTTCTGCTCAAGGCGTCGGCTACCACATTTGCCTTTCCTGGGTGGTAACGAATCTCAAAGTTGTAATTATTCAACAATTTAAACCATCTGCGCTGCCTCATGTTCAGTTGTTTTTGATTAAATATGTGTTGAAGACTTTTGTGGTCGGTATATATAATACTTTTGACCCCATGTAAGTAGTGCCTCCAAATCTTTAATGCAAAAACAACTGCGCCTAATTCCAAATCATGCGTCATTGTCTAGGCGTATAAGCCATTACTTTCATTCGTTGCATTAATACACAACCGAGACCTTGCTTTGAGGCGTCACAATATATCACAAAATCATCATTTCCTTCAGGTAATGACAATATAGGTGCCGTAGTTAACTTTTTCTTCAACAATTGAAACGATTTTTCTTGTTTATCCTTCCATTCAAATTTCCTCCCTTTATGCGTTAATGCAGTCAAGGGTTTTTCTGTTTTGGAAAAATCTTGGATGAATCTCCGGTAATTACCAGCTAGCCCTAAAAATTGGCATATGTGTTTCGGGTTTTTCGGGGTTTCCCACTTTTCAACGATTTCAATCTTTACTGGATCCACCTGAATACCTTATTTGTTCACTATATGACCGAGGAATTGAACTTCTTCCAACCAAAATGCACACTTTGAAAACTTAGCGTACAGTTTTTCTTTTCTCAGCAACTCTAGCACTTTTCTCAAATGTTCTTCGTGCTCTTGATCATTCTTCGAGTAAATAAGTATGTCATCGATGAAAACAATGACAAATTTGTCAAGATATGGCCCACACACTCGGTTCATAAGGTTCATGAACACAGCTGGTGCGTTAGTCAATCCAAACGGCATAACCATAAACTCGTAATGACCGTAACGCGTCCTAAAAGCAGTCTTCGGAATGTCATCCTCTTTCACCCGCATTTGGTGATATCCAGAATTTAAATCGATCTTCGTATAAACCGACGAGCCTTGTAGTTGATCAAATAAGTCATCGATTCTCGGTAATGGGTAACGGTTCTTGATGGTAAGTTTGTTCAACTCTCGGTAGTCGATACACAACCTGAATGTACTATCTTTCTTCTTGACAAACAGAACAGGAGCTCCCCATGGTGATGTACTTGGTCGAATGAAACCACGCTCTAAAAGTTCCTGTAACTGACTTTGTAATTCTTTAATTTCGTTGGGTGCGAGTCAGTATGGAGCACGAGCTATTGGTGCAGCTCCTGGTACAAGGTCTATTTGAAATTCAACGGATCGATGTGGGGGTAATCCCGGTAATTCTTTCGAAAATACATTGGAAAATTCTTTTGCGACGGGAACATCACTGATGTTCTTTTCTTCAAGTTTAAATTCTTTTGCGACGGGAACATCATTGATGTTCTTTTCTTCAGGTTTAACTTCCTCGATGTGTGCTAGAATGACGTAACAACCTTTTCTTATTAGTTTTTGCGCCTTCAAACTACTAATAAGATTTAACTTCGCGTTGTTCTTTTCTCCGTACACCATTAAAGGTTTTCATTTTCACGCATAATGCGAATCGTATTTTTGTAACAAACGACCTCTGCTCTTACCTTCTTCAACCAGTCTATGCCAATTATTACATCAAAACTCCCTAACTCGACTGGTATTAAATCAATCTTAAACGTTTCATCACCCAGTTTAATTTCTCTATCCCGACATATATTATCTGCTAAAATTAATTTACCATTTGCTAATTCGAGTAAAAATTTATTATCCAAAGGCGTCAATGGGTAACTTAATTTAGTACAAAAATCTCTACTCATATAGCTTCTATCCGCACCCGAATCAAATAAAACATAAGCAGATTTATCGTCAATAAGAAACGTACCCGTAACAAGCTCCAGGCCTTCCTGTGCTTCTACCGCATTAATATTGAAAACTCTTCCACGGCCCTGCCCATTAGTATTCCCCTGATTCGGGCAATTTCTAATAATGTGGCCCGGTTTTCCACATTTATAATAAACAGCGTTGGTATTAGTTGCTCCGACACTATTCATTTCGGCATTACTTGTTCCGACATTATTTGTTCCTTTAGTTCTGTTAAACTTTGGTTCGTAGACCTCACACTTTGTCGCGCTATGACCATTTCTTTTACACCTGTTGCAAAATGTCGTGCAAAACCCCTGATGATTTTCTTCACACCTATGACATGGCTGTTTTTGGTTTTTGTTGCCGTTGTTGTTATTGAGGTTGTTGTTGGGGTTGTTATTTGTAGTGACCCGAACTTTTCCATGTTTATATATATATATATATATATATATATATATATATATATATATATATATATATATATATATATATATATATATATATATTAAATGAAATTGTTATTTACATGATTAAGTGTTTCCAACATGTTAAGCAATCAAACTTGTTAAGACTTGATTAATTGAAATAGGTTTCTTATAGACAATTCACCACCCAAGTTGACCGGTGATTCACGAACGTTAAAACTTGTAAAAACTATACGATGACATATATATGGTTATATATATATATAGTTAACATGATTTTATTATAAGTATGTATCTCATTAGGTATTTTAACAATGAGTTATATACATAAAAATGAGACTATTAATTTAAGAAACTCGAAAACGATATATATAACGATTATCGTTATAACAACGTCTTACTAGGTACATATGAATCATATTAAGATATTGATACACTTGGTTAATTATGTTAAATGATAAGTAAATATATTATTAAGTGTATTAACAATGAAATACATATATAAAAATAAGACTACTAACTTAATGATTTCGAAACGAGACATATATGTAACGATTATCGTTGTAACGACATTTACCTGTATATATATCATACTAAGATATATTATATATCATAATATCATGATAATATAACAATTTAACATCTCATTTGTTATAATAAACAATGGGTTAACAACATTCAACAAGATCGTTAACCTAAAGGTTTCAAAACAACATTTACATGTAACGACTAATGATGACTTAACGACTCAGTTAAAATGTATATACATGTAGTGTTTTAATATGTATTCATACACTTTTGAAAGACTTCAAGACACTTATCAAAATACTTCTACTTAACATACAAATGCTTTATTAACTGTTTTACAATATTTATATGCGTGAGTTTCATTATTCCCTTTTTAAATACTTTCGCAATATATATTTTTAGGACTGAGAATACATGCGCTGTTTTTATAACTGCTTTACGAAATAGACACAAGTAATTGAAACTACATTATATGGTTGAATGATCGAAATCGAATATGCCCCTTTTTATTAAGTCTGGTAATCTAAGAATTAGGGAACAGACATTCTAATTGACGCGAACTCTAAAGATAGATCTATTGGGCCTAACAAACCCCATCCAAAGTACCAGATGCTTTAGTACTTCAAAATTTATATCATATCTGAAGGGTGTCCCAGAATGATGGGGATATTCTTATATATGCATCTTGTTAATGTGGATTACCAGGTGTTCACCATATGAATAATTTTTATCTCTATGTATGGGATGTATATTGAAATATGAAATCTTGTGGTCTATTGTTATGATTTGATATATATAGGTTAAACCTATAACTCACCAACATTTTTGTTGACGTTTTAAGCATGTTTATTCTCAGGTGATTATTAAGAGCTTCCGCTGTCGCATACTTAAATAAGGACGAGATTTGGAGTCCATGCTTGTATGATATTGTGTAAAAACTCCATTCAAGGAACTTATTTTATTGTAACATATTTGTATTGTAAACCATTATGTAATGGTCGTGTGTAAACAGGATATTTTAGATTATCATTATTTGATAATCTACGTAAAGCTTTTTAAACCTTTATTGATGAAATAAAGGTTATGGTTTGTTTTAAAATGAATGCAGTCTTTGAAAAACGTCTCATATAGAGGTCAAAACCTCGCAACGAAATCAATTAATATGGAACGTTTTTAATCAATAAGAACGGGACATTTCAGTTGGTATCAGAGCGTTGGTGTTAGAGAACCAGAATTTTGCATTAGTGTGTCTTAACGAGTTTGTTAGGATGCATTAGTGAGTCTGGACTTCGACCGTGTTTACTTGAAAAATGATTGCTTAACAAATTTTGTTGGAAACTATATATTTTTAACATGTGTATATTATGTGATATATTAATCTCTTAACGCGTTTGATATTATGTGATAGATGTCAACCTCTAGAACAAGTCCCATTGACTCACCTAATAATAATGAAGAGTCAAATGTAAATTGGAATGATTCATGGACTGATTCACAAGTTCCCGAAGAGGAACCAGAAGAAGAGTCGGAACCGGAAGAAGAATCGGAACCGGAAGAAGAATCAGAACCGGATGAAGAAATAGAACCGGTGGGGGAAATAATAAAACGGTTAAGTAAAAGAAAATCCTCAACCAACCGACCAAGGTTAATTATGGTCAATGGTGTTTCCGCCAAGGAAGCAAAATATTGGGAGGATTACCAATTCTCCGATGAATCGGATTCCGACGAGAATTCCGATGATGTTATAGAAATTACCCCAACTGAATTTAAAAAGGCAAAAGAAAATAATAAGGGAAAGGGCATAAAAATAGAGAAATCTAATTCCAACCCCGATGAACTTTATATGTATCGTCAACCCCCGAAGTCCTTAAGTTGTAACAATGACCCGGGAACCTCTAAACCACCAGGTTTTTCTAAACCAATGTGGAAAACGACGGCTCGTATTAGGGGAACATCATATATCCCTAGAAACTTGGCAAAACGAATCAAAACTGAAGAAGAAGAAACAAGCGAGTCGAAATAAGATAGTTGTATTCGTGTGGTGTAATATATGTAATATAGTGTGCTTATGCTTTATGATATATGTAAAAATTGCTTGTATTAATAAGTATTTTTTTTTATGAATCTAACTCTTGTCTATTTTACAGTATAAAAACACAAAATGGATAGACAACCCAATATTTTAAGAGACCTACCCGGAGACATGATTGATGAAATCTTGTCTAGAGTCGGTCAGAATTCTTCGGCACAAGTATTTAAGGCGAGATCAGTTTGTAAGACATTCGAAGAACGTTCCAAGAATGCCTTGGTTTATAAAAGGCTTTCGTTCGAAAGATGGGGGATATCACATTGGGAAATCTATAAGTTACGATGTGTTTACTTTGACGCATATATTGCGGGGAACCCAAATGCTATTTTACGTAATGGGTTAAGAAATTATTTTGACTCAATATATCCGAATATTGGACTTCGTGATTTAGAAAAAGCGGCTAACATGCAACATAAAGAAGCATGTTATGCTTACGGATTAGTAATGTTCACTTCTCACCAAAGTGAGAACAAGAACACCGGGCTACAACTATTAAACAAAACGTTCCCACAAGTGACGGAGTCGGTAATTGGGGTAAGAAATGAGGTTTTTAGATTGTTACGGGACTGTTGGACATTACGTAACCCTCGTCCCTTTGACGACGTTACAACACGCTGTCTTATCAACGGCCATAACGGTTATGTTCCACAAGACCAAGGATGGAAAGTAATCCTAGTAAAACCAGAATGCATGACTTGTTTCTGGACGTATGAATTACGTGTCTTTATTGCCTTTGCTGAACGACTTGTGTACTAGCTAGAATTATCTTCACAACTATCTTGTATCAAAGTTATTGTGTGCTATATTTCATGCTTTATGTAAAATATGCGGTATTCTAAGTTTGTAAAATATTGTATAAAAGTTTGAAAACGAAATATTATTATAATCAGTTTTTCATATAGAATTGTAGTAGTTGAATTGTATATTAGCTACTAAGTATGAACTTAACGGGTAGGTACTACCCGAATTTAAAATTATAAAACGCTAATATGAAGAAAAAGCTTTTATAAATGAGTTCATATTACGCTACGAAATACTATTAACTACTCTTAATATTCTGTATGATTAACTTGTTCCATTTGACTATTTTGAAGGAAATGGCACCGACTACTCGACACACCGTGAATATGAATGAAGAGGAATTCCGTAATTTTCTAGCTTCAAACATAGCCGCAGTACAGGCTGCGCTACATACCAACAATAACCTTGGATCTAGCAGTACAGGAAATCGTGTAGGATGCACCTACAAAGAATTCACTGCCTGCAAACCTTTGGAATTTGATGGAACCGAAGGACCGATCGGATTGAAACGGTGGACCGAGAAGGTCGAATCAGTGTTTGCCATAAGTAAGTGTACTGAAGAGGACAAAGTGAAGTACGCTACGCATACCTTCACAGGTTCTGCGTTAACATGGTGGAATACCTATCTAGAGCAAGTGGGACAAGACGATTCGTACGCACTACCGTGGTCAGCATTCAAGCACTTGATGAACGAGAAGTACCGTCCCATAACCGAGGTCAATAAACTCAAGACAGAACTTAGAGGGTTACGAACCCAATGATTTGATATTACCACGTACGAAAGACGATTCACAGAATAGTGCCTATTGTGTCCGGGAGCGTTCGAAGATGAGGAAGAGAAGATCGACGCGTTTGTGAAAGGATTATCGGAAAGAATCCAAGAAGATATAAGTTCACACGAGCCCGCCTCCATACAACAGGCATGTAGAATGGCTCACAAACTAGTGAACCAGATTGAAGAAAGAATTAAAGAACAGACTGCTGAAGAGGCCAATGTGAAGCAAGTCAAAAGAAAGTGGGAGGAAAACGGTGGTAAGAATCACCAATACAACAACAACAGTAATTACAACAATAATCGCAATAATTATCCCAACAATCGCAACATCAATCGCAACATCAACAAACGGCCCAACAACAATAACAATAACAACAACAACAGCAACTACAACAATCATCCCAACAACAATAATAACCGCAATAACAACAACAATCAGAAGCAGCTATGCCAAAGGTGTGAAAAGTATCACTCGGGGTTCTGCACCAAATTTTGCAACAAGTGTAAAAGAAATGGTCATAGCGCGGTGAAGTGTGAGGTCTACGGACCAGGGGTTAATTGAACGAAAGGAACAAATGGTGTCGGAACGAGTAATGGCGGAGCATGTAGTGTCGGAGCAAGTTATGCCAATGTAGTTTGTTATAAATGTGGAAAACCGGGCCACATTATTAGAAATTGCCCGAACCAGGAGAACACGAATAGACAAGGCCGCGGAAGAGTTTTCAATATTAATGCGGTAGAGGCACAGGAAGACCCGGAGCTTGTTACGGGTACGTTTCTTATTGACAATAAATCTGCTTACGTTTTATTTGATTCGGGTGCGGATAAAAGCTATATGAGTAGAGATTTTTGTGCTAAATTAAGTTGTCCATTGACGCCTTTGGATAGTAAATTTTAATCGAATTAGCAAATGGTAAATTAATTTCAGCAGATAATATATGTTGGAATCGAGAAATTAAACTGGTTAGCGAAACATTTAAGATTGATTTGATACCAGTAGAGTTAGGGAGTTTTGATGTGATAATCGGTATGGACTGGTTGAAAGAAGTGAAAGCAGAGATCGTTTGTTACAAAAATGCAATTCGCATTATACGAGAAAAAGGAAAACCCTTAATGGTGTACGGAGAAAAGGGCAACACGAAGCTACATCTTATTAGTAATTTGAAGGCACAAAAACTAATAAGAAAAGGTTGCTATGCTGTTCTAGCACACGTCGAGAAAGTACAAACTGAAGAAAAGAGCATCAATGATGTTCCCATTGCAAAAGAATTTCCCGATGTATTTCCGAAAGAATTACCAGGATTACCCCCACATCGATCCGTTGAATTTCAAATAGATCTTGTACCAGGAGCTGCACCAATAGCTCGTGCTCCTTACAGACTCGCACCCAGCGAGATGAAAGAACTGCAAAGCCAATTACAAGAACTTTTAGAGCGTGGTTTCATTCGACCAAGCACATCACCGTGGGGAGCTCCTGTTTTGTTTGTCAAGAAGAAAGATGGTACATTCAGGTTGTGTATCGACTACCGAGAGTTGAACAAACTTACCATCAAGAACCGCTACCCACTACCGAGAATCGACGACTTATTTGATCAACTACAAGGCTCGTCTGTTTATTCAAAGATTGACTTACGTTCCGGGTATCATCAAATACGGGTGAAAGAAGATGATATTCCAAAGACTGCTTTCAGAACACGTTACGGTCATTACGAGTTTATGGTCATGCCGTTTGGTTTAATTAATGCACCAGCTGTGTTCATGGACCTTATGAACCGAGTGTGTGGACCATACCTTGACAAGTTTGTCATTGTTTTCATTGATGACATACTTATTTACTCAAAGAATGACCAAGAACACGGTGAACATTTGAGAAAGGTGTTAGAATTATTGAGGAAGGAAGAATTGTACGCTAAGTTTTCAAAGTGTGCATTTTGGTTGGAAGAAGTTCAATTCCTTGGTCACATAGTGAACAAAGAAGGTATTAAGGTGGATCCGGCAAAGATAGAAACTGTTGAAAAGTGGGAAACCCCGAAAACTCCGAAACACATACGCCAGTTTTTAGGACTAGCTGGTTACTACAGAAGGTTCATCCAAGACTTTTCCAGAATAGCAAAACCCTTGACTGCATTAACGCATAAAGTGAAGAAATTTGAATGGAATGATGAACAAGAGAAAGCGTTTCAGTTATTGAAGAAAAAGCTAACTACGGCACCTATATTGTCATTGCCTGAAGGGAATCATGATTTTGTGATTTATTGTGACGCATCAAAGCAAGGTCTCGGTTGTGTATTAATGCAACGAATGAAGGTGATTGCTTATGCGTCTAGACAATTGAAGATTCACGAACAAAATTATACGACGCATGATTTGGAATTAGGCGCGGTTGTTTTTGCATTAAAGACTTGGAGGCACTACTTATATGGGGTCAAAAGTATTATATATACCGACCACAAAAGTCTTCAACACATATTTAATCAGAAACAACTGAATATGAGGCAGCGTAGGTGGATTGAATTGTTGAATGATTACGACTTTGAGATTCGTTACAACTCGAGGAAGGCAAATGTGGTAGCTGATGCCTTGAGCAGGAAGGACAGAGAACCCATTCGAGTAAAATCTATGAATATAATGATTCATAATAACCTTACTACTCAAATAAAGGAGGCGCAACAAGGAGTTTTAAAAGAGGGAAATTTAAAGGATGAAATACCCAAAGGATCGGAGAAGCATCTTAATATTCGGGAAGACAGAACCCGGTATAGGGCTGAAAGGATTTGGGTACCAAAATTTGGAGATATGAGAGAAATGGTACTTAGAGAAGCTCATAAAACCAGATACTCAATACATCCTGGAACGGGGAAGATGTACAAGGATCTCAAGAAATATTTTTGGTGGCCGGGTATGAAATCCGATGTTGCTAAATACGTAGGAGAATGTTTGACATGTTCTAAGGTCAAAGCTGAGCATCAGAAACCATCAGGTCTACTTCAACAACCCGAAATCCCGGAATGGAAATGGGAAAACATTACCATGGATTTCATCACTAAATTGCCAAGGACTGCAAGTGGTTTTGATACTATTTGGGTAATAGTTGATCGTCTCACTAAATCAGCACACTTCCTGCCAATAAGAGAAGATGACAAGATGGAGAAGTTAACACGACTGTATTTGAAGGAAGTCTTCTCCAGACATGGAATACCAATCTCTATTATCTCTGATAGGGATGGCAGATTTATTTCAAGATTCTGACAGACATTACAACAAGCATTAGGAACTCGTCTAGACATGTGTACTGCCTATCATCCACAAACTGATGGCCAGAGCAAAAGGACGATAAAAACGCTTGAAGACATGCTACGAGCATGTGTTATTGATTTCGGAAACAGTTGGGATCGACCTCTACCGTTAGCAGAATTTTCCTACAACAACAGCTACCATTCAAGCATTAAGATGGCGCCGTTTGAAGCACTTTATGGTAGAAAGTGTAGATCTCCGATTTGTTAGAGTGAAGTGGGGGATAGACAGATTACGGGTCCGGAGATAATACAAGAAACTACCGAGAAAATCATCCAAATTCAACAAAGATTGAAAACCGCCCAGAGTCGATAAAAGAGCTACGCAGACAGTAAAAGAAAAGATATAGAGTTTGAAATTGGAGAAATGGTCATGCTTAAGGTTTCACCTTGGAAAGGCGTTGTTCGATTTGGTAAACGGGGGAAACTAAATCCAAGGTACATTGGACCATTCAAGATTATAGATCGTGTCGGACCAGTAGCTTACCAACTGGAGCTACCTCAACAACTCGCGGCTGTACATAACACTTTCCACGTCTCAAATTTGAAGAAATGTTTTGCTAAAGAAGATCTCACTATTCCGTTGGACAAAATTCAAATCGATGAAAAACTTCAATTCATTGAAGAACCCGTCAAAATAATGGATCGTGAGGTTAAGAGACTTAAACAAAATGAGATACCGATTGTTAAGGTTCAATGGAATGCTTGTAGAGGACCCGAGTTCACCTGGGAGCGTGAAGATCAGATGAAGACGAAATACCCACATTTATTTCCAGAAGATACGTCAACACCTCCAACTGCTTAAAATTTCAGGACGAAATTTATTTAACGGGTAGGTACTGTAGTGACCCGAACTTTTCCATGTTTATATATATTAAATGAAATTGCTATTTACATGATTAAGTGTTTCCAACATGTTAAGCAATCAAACTTGTTAAGACTTGATTAATTGAAATAGGTTTCATATAGACAATTGACCACCCAAGTTGACAGGTGATTCACGAACGTTAAAACTTGTAAAAACTATACGATGACATATATATGGGTATATATATATATAGTTAACATGATTTTATTATAAGTATGTATCTCATTAGGTATTTTAACAATGAGTTATATACATAAAAATGAGACTATTAATTTAAGAAACTCGAAAACGATATATATAACGATTATCGTTATAACAACGTCTTACTAGGTACATATGAATCATATTAAGATATTGATACACTTGGTTAATTATTTTAAATGATAAGTAAATATATTATTAAGTGTATTAACAATGAAATACATATGTAAAAATAAGACTACCAACTTAATGATTTCGAAACGAGACATATATGTAACGATTATCGTTGTAACGACATTTAACTGTATATATATCATACTAAGATATATTATATATCATAATATCATGATAATATAACAATTTAACATCTCATTTGTTATAATAAACAATGGGTTAACAACATTCAACAAGATCGTTAACCTAAAGGTTTCAAAACAACATTTACATGTAACAACTAATGATGACTTAACGACTCAGTTAAAATGTATATACATATAGTGTTTTAATATGTATTCATACACTTTTGAAAGACTTCAAGACACTTATCAAAATAATTCTACTTAACATGCAAATGCTTTATTAACTGTTTTACAATTTTTATATGCGTGAGTTTCATTATTCCCTTTTTAAATGCTTTTGCAATATATATTTTTGGGACTGAGAATACATGCGCTGTTTTTATAACTATTTTACGAAATAGACACAAGTAATTGAAACTAAATTATATGGTTGAATGATCGAAATCGAATATGTCCCTTTTTATTAAGTCTGGTAATCTAAGAATTAGGGAACAGACACTCTAATTGACGTGAACTCTAAAGATAGATCTATTGGGCCTAACAAACCCCATCCAAAGTACCGGATGCTTTAGTACTTCAAAATTTATATCATATCCGAAGGGTGTCCCGGAATGATGGGGATATTCTTATATATGCATCTTGTTAATGTCGATTACCAGGTGTTCACCATATGAATAATTTTTATCTCTATGTATGGGATGTATATTGAAATATGAAATCTTGTGGTCTATTGTTACGATTTGATATATATAGGTTAAACCTATAACTCACCAACATTTTTGTTGACGTTTTAAGCATGTTTATTCTCAGGTGATTATTAAGAGCTTCCGCTGTTGCATACTTAAATAAGGACGAGATTTGGAGTCCATGCTTGTATGATATTGTGTAAAAACTGCATTCAAGGAACTTATTTTGTTGTAACATATTTGTATTGTAAACCATTATGTAATGGTCGTGTGTAAACATGATATTTTAGATTATCATTATTTGATAATCTACGTAAAGCTTTTTAAACCTTTATTGATGAAATAAAGGTTATGGTTTATTTTAAAATGAATGCAGTCTTTGAAAAACGTCTCATATAGAGGTCAAAACCACGCAACAAAATCAATTAATATGGAACGTTTTTAATCAATAAGAACGGGACATTTCATTATTGTTGTTGAAACGGTTGTTGTAGTTGTTATTGTTGTTGGGATGTTTGTTGTAGTTATTGTTAGGATTGCGGTTATTGTTGCGATTGTTGTTGCGGTTGTTGGGATAGTTGTTGCGATTGTGGTTGTAATTGTTGTTGTTGTACTGGTGACTCTTGTCACCATTTTCCTCCTACTTCCTCTTGAGTTGTTTCGTGTTGTTTCGTGTGAACTCACATCTTCTTGAATCCTTACTGGTAACCCTTTTACAAATGCGTCGATCTTCTCTTCTTCATCTTCGAATGCTCCCGGACACAATAGGCATAACTCTGTAAATCTTCGTTCATATGTGGTAACATCGAACCCTTGTGTTCGTAACTCTCTAAGTTCTGCCTTGAGTTTATTGACTTCGTTTCTAGGACGGTACTGCTCGTTCATCAATTGCTTGAATGCCGACCACGGTAGTGCGTAAGCAGCATTTTGTCCTACCTGTTCAAGATAGGTGTTCCACCATGTTAACGCAGTACCTGTGAAGGTATGCGTAGCGTACTTAAATTTGTCCTCTTCAGTACACTTACTTATGGCAAACACCGATTCGACTTTCTCGGTCAACCGTTTCAATCCAATTGGTCCTTCGGTTCCATCAAATTCCAAAGGTTTGCAGGCAATGAATTCTTTGTAGGAGCATCCTACACGATTTCTTGCACCATTAGCTGCATTGCTAGATTCAGAGTTATTGTTGGTATATAGCGCAGCCTGTATTGCGGCTATGTTTGCAGCAAGAAAGGTACGAAATTCCTCTTCGCTCATATTCATGGTGTGTCGAGTAGTCGGTGCCATTTCCTTCAAAATAGCCAACTGAATCGAGTTAATCATACAGAATATTAAGAGTAGTCAATAGTATTTTGTAGCATAATATGAACTCATTTATAAAAGATTTTTCTTCATATTAGCGTTTTATAAGTTTAAATTCGGGTACTACCTACCCGTTAAGTTCATACTTAGTAGCTAATATACAATTCAACTACTACAACTCCATATGAAAAACTGATTATAATAATATATCACATACAAATATTCTTCAAACTTACAACATCACTATATTACATATAACATGAAATATAGTACACTTTGATATAGGACAGTTTTTGAAGATAAACTTAGTTAATACGCAAGTTGTTCAGCAAAGAAAATAAAGACACGTAGTTCATAAGTCCAGAAACAAGTCATGCATTCTGGTTTTACTAAGACGACTTCCCATCCTTGGTCTTGTGGAAAATAACCATTATGACCATTGGCTAGGCAGCATGTTGTAATGTCGTCAAAAGGACGAGGGTTTCGTAATGTCCAACAGCCTCGTAATAATCTAAAAACCTTGTTTCTCACCCCAACTACTGAAACCGTCACTTGTGGGAAGGTTTTATTTAAAAGATGCAATCTGATGTTCTTTTTCTTACTTTGGTAAGAAGCGATCATCACTAACCCGTAAGCATAACATGCTTCTTTATGTTGCATGTTAGAAGCTCTTTCTAATTCACGAAATCCTATGTTGGGATATGTTGAGTCAAAATAGGTTCTTAACCTGTAGCGTAAAATTGCATTTGGGTTCCCCGCATTTAACGCTTTAAAGAAAACACGGCGTAACTTACGGTCTCCCCAATGTGATATACCCCACCTATCAAAGGAAAGCCTTTTATAAACTAAGGCATTTCTGGAAAGTCTTTCAAATGTTTGACAAGTTAATTTTGCCAGAATTAATTGTGCTGATGAATTCTGACCGACTCTAGACAAGATTTCCTCAATCATATCCTCTGGTAGATCTTCTAAAATATTCGGTTGTCTACCCTTAACGTCCATTTTGTTTTTATACTGTAAAATAGACAAGGATTAGATTCGTAAAAGATAATTAACAAATAATACAAGAAATTTTTACATAGAACATAAAAGTACAAGCACACTACAATACATATAATACACAACATGATTACAACCCTCTTGTAGTGACCCGAACTTTTCCATGTTTATATATATTAATTTAGATTGATATTTACATGACTAAATGTTTCCAACGTGTTAAGCAATCAAACTTGTTAAGACTTGATTAAATGAAATAAGTTTCATATAGACAATTGATCACCCAAGTTGACCGACGATTCACGAACGTTACAAAATTGTAAAAACTACATGTTGTGGTATATATAGACATATATATATGGTTGACATAATATTATGATGAGTAAGTATCTCACTAAATATATTAACAATGTGTGATATACATAAGAAATGAGATTACTAAGTTAAGAAACTCGAAATGATAAATATAACGATTATCGTTATGATAACGTCTACTAAATACATATGTATCATATTAAGATATTGATACACAATATTTAACATGATAAAATGATATTTAAATATATTATTAAGTGTGTTAACAATGAACTACATATGTAAAAACAAGACTACTAACTCAAGAATTACGAAACGAGACTTATATGTAACGATTATCGTTGTAACGACATTTAAATGTATATATATCATATTAAGATATATTAATATATCATAATATCATAATAATATAATAATTTAATATCTCATTAGATATAATAAACATTGGGTTAACAACATTTAACAAGATCGTTAACTTAAAGGTTTCAAATCAACATTTACATGTAACGACTAACGATGACTTAACGACTCAGTTAAAATGTATATACATGTAGTGTTTTAATATGTATTCATACACTTTTGAAAGACTTCAAAACACATATCAAAGTAATTCTACTTAACAAAAAATGCTTACAGTTACATCCTCGTTCAGTTTCATCAACAATTTTACTCGTATGCACCCGTATTCGTACTCGTACAATACACAGCTTTTAGATGTATGTACTATTGGTATATACACTCCAATGATCAGCTCTTATCAGCCCATGTAATTCACCTAACACATGTGGGAACCATCATTTGGCAACTAGCATGAAATATCTCATAAAATTACAAAAATATTAGTAATCATTCATGACTTATTTACATGAAAACAAAATTAAATATCCTTTATATCTAATCCATATACCAACGACCAAAAAAACCTACAAACACTTTCATTCTTCAATTTTATTCATCTAATTGATCTCTCTCAAGTTCCATCTTCAAGTTCTAAGTGTTCTTCATAAATTCCATAAGTATAGTTTCATAAAAATCAAGAATACTACCAAGTTTGCAAGTTTACTTCCAATCTTTCTAATCCATTCCAAGTAATCATCTAAGATCAAGGAACCTTTGTTATTTACAGTAGGTTATCTTTCTAATTCAAGGTAATATTCATATTCAAACTTTGATTCAATTTCTACAACTATAACAATCTTATTTCGAGTGAAAATCTTACTTGAACTGTTTTCGTGTCATGATTCTGCTTCAAGAACTTTCAAGCCATCCAAGGATCCTTTGAAGCTAGATCCATTTTTCTCATTTCCAGTAGTTTTATCCAGAAAACTTGAGGTAGTAATGATGTTCATAACATCATTCGATTCATACATATAAAGCTATCTTATTCGAAGGTTTAAACTTGTAATCACTAGAACATAGTTTAGTTAATTCTAAACTTGTTCGCAAACAAAAGTTAATCCTTCTAACTTGACTTTTAAAATCAACTAAACACATGTTCTATATCTATATGATATGCTAACTTAATGATTTAAAACCTGGAAACACGATGAACACCATAAAATCGGATATACGCCGTCGTAGTGAAACCGGGGGCTGTTTTGGTGTGGATAATTAAAAACTATGATAAACTTTGATTTAAAATCCAAAAATTATTTTTCATATGAACATGAAACTATATCCAAAAATCTTGGTTAAACTCAAAGTGAAAGTATGTTTTTCAAAATGGTCATCAAGATGTCGTTCTTTCGACGGAAATGACTACCTCTTTAGTAATGGACATGTAACTTAAATTTCTGACTATAAACCTATACTTTTTCTGTTTGGATTCTTAAATTATAGTTCAATATGAAACCATAGCAATTTGATTCACTCAAAATGGATTTAAAATGAAGAAGTTATGGGTAAAACAAGATTGGATATTTTTGATCTTTTTAGCTACGGGAAATGTTTAACAAATCTATACAAATCATATCCTAGCTAACTTATATTGTATTATACATGTATTCTAATATATTATGTAATCTTGGGATACCATAGACACGTATGCAAATGTTTTGACATATCATATCGACCCATGTATATATATTATTTGGAACAACCATAGACACTCTATATGCAGTAATATTGGAGTTAGCTATACAGGGTTGAGGTTGATTCCAAAAATATATATATTTTGAGTTGTGATCTAGCCTGAAACGTGTATACACTAGGTCGTGGATTGATTCAAGATAATATATATCGATTTATTTCTGTACATCTAACTGTGGACAACTAGTTGTAGGTTACTAACGAGGACAGCTGACTTAATACACTCAAATCTTTAAAACATAATAAAAATGGTTGTAATTATATTTTGATCATACTTTGATATATATGTACATATTTGTATAGGTTCGTGAATCGATCCGTGGTCAAGTCTTATTTCCGAGGAAGGAAATATCTGTGAAAGTGAGTTATAGTCCCACTTTTAAAATCTAATATTTTTGGGATGAGAATACATGCAGGTTTTATAAATGATTTACAAAATAGACACAAGTACGTGAAACTACATTCTATGGTTGAATTATTGAAATCGAATATGCCCCTTTTTATTAAGTCTGGTAATCTAAGAATTAGGGAACAGACACCCTAATTGACGCGAATCCTAAAGATTGATCTATTGGGTCTAACAAACCCCATCAAAAGTACCGGATGCTTTAGTACTTTAAAATTTATATCATATCCGAAGGGTGTCCTGGAATGATGGGGATATTCTTATTTATGCATCTTGTTAATGTCGGTTGCCAGGTGTTCACCATATGAATGATTTTTATCTCTATGTATGGGATGTGTATTGAAATATGAAATCTTGTGGTCTATTGTTACGATTTGATATATATAGGTTAAACCTGTAACTCACCAACATTTTTGTTGACGTTTAAAGCATGTTTATTCTCAAGTGAATATTAAGAGCTTCCGCTGTTGCATACTAAAATAAGAACAAGATTTGGAGTCCATGTTTGTATGATATTGTGTAAACACTGCATTCAAGAAACATATATCGATGTAATATATTTCTATTGTAAACCATTATGTAATGGTCGCGTGTAAATAGTATATTTTAGATTATCATTATTTGATAATCTACGTAATGTTTTTAAAACCTTTATTGATAAAATAAAGGTTATGGTTGTTTTAAAAATGAATGCAGTCTTTGAAAAACGTATCATATAGAGGTCAAAACCTCGCAACGAAATCAATTAATATGGAACGTTTATAATCAATATGAACGGGACATTTCAGTTGGTATCAGAGCGTTGGTCTTAGAGAACCAGAAAATTTGTATTAGTGTGTCTTATCGAGTTTCTTAGGATGCATTAGTGAGTCTGGACTTCGACCGTGTTTTTCTTTAAAAATGATTGCTTAACATTTTTGTTGGAAACTATATATTATTAACATGTAAATATTATGTGATATATTAATCTCTTAACATATTTGATATTGTGTGATAGATGTCTACCTCTAGCATAAATCCCATTGACTCACCAAATAATAACGAAGAGTCGAATATATATTGGCAAGATTCACAAGTTCCCGAAGAACCGGAAGAAGAAACGGAACCAGAAGAAGTGGAACCAGAAGAAGAGGAACCGGAAGAAGAAGAGGTTCTGGAGGGGGAATAGTAGGAACCACAGAAAGCCGATTAAATAAAAGAAAATCCTCAACCAATGGACAAAGTTAATAATGGTCAATGGTGTTTCCTCTAAGAAAGCAAAATATTGGGAAAATTACTAATTTTCCGATGAATCGGATCCTGATGAGGATTCCGATGATGTTATAGAAATTACCCCGACCTAATTTAATGAGGCAAAAGAAAATAATAAGGGAAAAGTCATCAAAATAGAGAAATCTGATTCCGACCCCGATGAACTTTATATGTACCGTCAACACCCGTATTTTCAATATCGTGACAATAACCCTGGAACCTCTAAACCACCAGGTTTTTCTAAACCAATGTGGAAAACGACGACTCGTATTAGAGGAACATCATATATCCCTAAAAGATTAGGAAAAAGAACCAAGTCCGAAGAAGAAGAAACCAGTGATTCAGATTAGAGGGGTGTGAGCATGTTGTGTAATAAATATATTGTAGTGTGCTTGTACTTTTATGTTCTATGTAAAAATTGCTTGTATTGTTTGTTATTACGAATCTAATCCTTGTCTATTTTACAGTATAAAAACAAAATGGACGTTAAGGGTAGACAACCGAATATTTTAGAAGACCTACCAGAGGATATGATTGAGGAAATCTTGTCTAGAGTCGGTCAGAATTCATCAGCACATTTAGTTATGGTGAAATTAACTTGTCAAACATTTGAAAGACTTTCCAGAAATGCCTTAGTTTATAAAAGGCTTTCCTTTGATAGGTGGGGTATATCACATTGGGGAGACTTTAAGTTACGTCGTGTTTTCTTTAAAGCGTTAAATGCGGGGAACCCAAATGCAATTTTACACTACGGGTTAAGAACCTATTTTGACTCAACATATCCCAACATAAGATTTTGTGAATTAGAAAGAGCTTCTAACATGCAACATAAAGAAGCATGTTATGCTTACGGGTTAGTGATGTTCGCTTCTTACCAAAGTGAGAAAAAGAACATCGGATTGCAGCTTTTAAATAAAACTTTCCCACAAGTGACGGATTCAGTAGTTGGGGTGAGAAACAAGGTTTTTAGATTATTACGGGGCTGTTGGACATTACGAAACCCTCGTCCTTTTGACGACATTACAACATGCTGCCTAGCTAATGGTCATAACGGTTATTTTCCACAAGACCAAGGATGGGAAGTCGTCTTAGTAAAACCAGAATGCATGACTTGTTTCTGGACTTATGAATTACGTGTCTTTATTTCCTTTGCTGAACAACTTGCGTATTAACTAGATTTATCTTCAAAACTGTCCTGTATCATAGTGTACTATATTTCATGTTATATGTAATATAGCGAAGTTGTAAGTTTGAAGAATATTTGTATGTGATATATTATTATAATCAGTTTTTCATATGGAATTGTAGTAGTTGAATTGTATATTAGCTACTAAGTATGAACTTAACGGGTAGGTAGTACCCGAATTTAAACTTATAAAATGCTAATATGAAGAAAAAGCTTTTATAAATGAGTTCATATTATGCTACGAGATACTATTGACTACTCTTAATATTCTGTATGATTAAATTGTTTCATTTGACTATTTTGAAGGAAATGGCACCGACTACTCGACACACCTTGAATATGAGCGAAGAGGAATTTCGTGCCTTTCTTGCTTCAAACATAGCCGCAGTACAGGCCGCGCTACATACCAACAATAACTCTGAATCTAGCAATACAGCTAACGGCGCAAGAAATCATGTAGGATGCTCCTACAAGGAATTCACTGCCTGCAAACCTTCAGAATTTGATGGGACCGAAGGACCAATCGGATTGAAACGGTGGACCGAAAAAGTTGAATCAGTGTTTACCATAAGTAAGTGTGCTGAAGGAGACAAAGTGAAGTACGCTACGCATACCTTCACAGGTATTGCGTTAACATGGTGGAATACCTATCTAGAGCAAGTGGGACAAGATGCTGCTTACGCGCTACAGTGGTCAGCATTCAAGCACTTGATGAACGAGAAGTACCATCCCAGAACCGAGGTCAATAAGCTCAAGTCAGAACTTAGAGGGTTGCGAACACAGGGATTCGATATTACTTCGTACGAAAGACGATTCACAGAATTGTGCCTATTGTGTCCAAGAGCGTTCGAAGATGAGGAATAGAAGATCGATGCATTTGTGAAAGGGTTACCGGAGAGAATCCAAGAAGATATAAGTTCACACGAGCCTGCCTCGATACAAAAGGCATGTAGAATGGCTCACAAACTAGTGAACCAGATTGAGGGAAGAATTAAAGAACAGGCGGCCGAAGAAGCCAACGTGAAGTTAGTTAAAAGAAAGTGGGAGGAAAACAGTGATAAGAGTCACCAAAACAACAACAACTATCCCAACAATCGCAATATCAATTGCAACTACAACAAACGGCACAATAACAACAACAACAACTACAACAATCATCCCAACAACAATAACAACCGCAACAACAACAACAATCAGAAGCAGCTATGCCAAAGGTGTGAAAAGTATCACTCGGGGTTCTACACCAAATTTTGCAACAAGTGTAAAAGAAATGGTCATAGCGCGGCGAAGTGTGAGGTCTACGGACCAGGGGTTAACAGAATGAAAGGAACAAATGGTGTCGGAACGAGTAATGGCGGAGTAAGTAGTGTCGGAGCAAGTTATGCCAATGTAGTTTGTTATAAATGTGAAAAACCAGGCCACATTATTAGAAATTTCCCGAACCAGGAGAACACGAATGGACAAGGCCGTGAAAGAGTTTTCAATATTAATGCGGCAGAGGCACAGGAAGACCTGGAGCTTGTTACGGGTACGTTTCTTATTGACAATAAATCTGCTTACGTTTTATTTGATTCGGGTGCGAATAGAAGCTATATGAGTAGAGATTTTTGTGCTAAATTAAGTTGTCCATTGACACCATTGGATAGTAAATTTTTACTCGAATTAGCAAACGGTAAATTAATTTCAGCAGATTATATATGCCGAAATTGAGAAATTAAACTGGGTAGAGAAATATTTAAGATTGATTTGATACCAGTAGAGTTAGGGAGTTTTGATGTAATAGTTGGCATGGACTGGCTGAAGGAGATGAAAGCAGAGATCGTATGTTACAAAAATGCAATTCACATTGTACGAGAAGAAGGAGAACCCTTAATGGTGTACGAAGAAAAGGGCAACACGAAGCTACATCTTATTAGTAATTTGAAGGCACAAAAACTATTAAGAAAAGGTTGCTATGCTGTTCTAGCACACGTCAAGAAAGTACAAACTGAAGAAAAGAGCATCAATGATGTTCCCGTCGCAAAAGAATTTCCCGATGTATTTTCGAAAGAATTACCGGGACTACCTCCACATCGATCTGTTGAATTTCAAATAGATCTTGTACTAGGAGCTGCACCAATAGCTCGTGCTCCTTACAGACTCGCACCCAGCGAGATGAAAGAACTGCAAAGCCAACTGCAAGAACTATTAGAACGTGGTTTCATTCGACCAAGCACATCACCATGGGGAGCTCCTGTTTTGTTTGTCAAGAAGAAGGATGGTACATTTAGGTTGCGTATTGACTACAGAGAGTTGAATTAACTTACCATCAAAAACCGTTATCCACTACCGAGAATTGACGACTTATTTGATCAACTACAAGGCTCGTCGGTTTAATCAAAAATCGATTTACATTCTGGATATCATCAAATGCGAGTAAAGGAGGATGATATTCTAAAAACTGCTTTTAGGACGCGTTATGGTCATTACGAGTTTATGGTTATGCCGTTTGGATTGACTAACGCACCAGCTGTGTTTATGGACCTTATGAACTGAGTGTGTAGGCCATATCTTGACAATTTTGTCATTGTTTTCATCGATGACATACTTATTTACTCAAAGAATGATCAAGAGAACGAAGAACATTTGAGAAAAGTGCTTGAAGTATTGAGTAAAGAAAAACTGTACGCTAAGTTTTCAAAGTGTGCATTTTGGTTGGAAGAAGTTCAATTCCTTGGTCACATAGTGAACAAAGAAGGTATCCAGGTGGACCCAGCAAAGATCGAAACCGTTGAAAAGTGGGAAACCCCAAAAACTCCGAAGCATATACGTCAATTTTTAGGATTGGCTGGTTACTACAGAAGATTCATTCAAGATTTCTCCAAAATAGCAAAACCCTTGACTGCATTAACGCATAAAGGGAAGAAATTTGAATGGAAGGATGAACAAGAGAAGGCGTTTCAGTTATTGAAGAAAAAGCTAACTACGACACCTATATTGTCATTGCCTGAAGGGAATGATGATTTTGTGATTTATTGTGACGCATCAAAGCAAGGTCTCGGTTGTGTATTAATGCAACGGACGAAGGTGATTGCTTATGCGTCTAGACAATTGAAGATTCACGAGCAAAATTATATGACGCATGATTTGGAATCAGGCGCGGTTGTTTTTGCATTAAAGACTTGGAGGCATTATTTATATGGGGTCAAAAGTATTATATATACCGGCCACAAAAGTCTCCAACATATATTTAATCAGAAGCAACTGAATATGAGGCAGCGTAGGTGGATTGAATTGTTGAATGATTACGACTTTGAGATTCGTTACCATCCGGGAAAGGCGAATGTGGTAGCTGACACTTTGAGTCGAAAGGATAGAGAACCTATACGGGTAAAAGCTATGAATATAATTATTCATACTAACCTTACTACTCAAATAAAGGAGGCGCAACAGAGGGTTGTAAAAGAAGGAAAGTTGAAGAATGAGATACCCAAAGGATCAGAGAAACATCTTAATATTCGGGAAGACGGAACCCGATATAGGGCTGATAGAATTTGGGTACCAAGGTTTGGAGATGTGAGAGAAATAGTACTTAAAGAAGCACATAAAACCAGATATTTAATACATCCTGGAGCGGGGAAGATGTATAAAGATCTCAAGAAATACTTTTGGTGGCCGGGTATGAAAGCCGATATTGGTAAATATGTAGGAGAATGTTTGACATGTTTTAAGGTCAAAGCTGAACATCAGAAACCATCAGGTCTACTACAACAACCTGAAATCCCGGAATGGAAATGGGAAAACATTACCATGGATTTCATTACTAAATTGCTAAGGACTGCAAGTGGTTATGATACTATTTGGGTAATAGTTGATCGTCTCACCAAGTCAGCACACTTCCTGCCAATGAGAGAAGATGACAAAATGGAGAAGTTGGAGAGATTGTATTTGAAGGAGGTTGTCTCCAGACATGGAATACCCGTCTCTATTATCTCTGATAGGGATGGTATATTTGTTTCAAGGTTCTGGCAGACGTTACAACAAGCATTGGGGACTCATTTAGACATGAGTACTGCCTATCATCCACAAACTGATGGGCAGAGCGAAAGGACGATACAAATGCTTGAAGACATGCTACGAGCATGTGTTATTGTTTTCGAAAATAGTTGGGATCGACACCTACCGTTAACAGAATTTTCCTACAACAACAGTTATCATTCTAGTATTGAGATGGCGCCGTTTGAGGCACTTTATGATAGAAAGTTCAGGTCTCCAATTTGTTGGAATGAAGTGGGGGATAGACAGATTACGGGTCCGGAGATAATACAAGAAACTACCGAGAAAATCATCCAAATTCAACAACGATTGAAAACCACCCAGAGTCGATAAAAGAGCTACACGGACAGTAAAAGAAAAGATATAGAGTTTGAAATTGGAGAAATGGTCATTCTTAAGGTTTCACCTTGGAAAGGTGTTGTTCGATTTGGCAAACGAGGGAAATTAAATCCAAGGTATATTGGACCATTCAAGATTATTGATCGTGTCGGACCAGTAGCTTACCGACTTGAGTTACCTCAACAACTCGAGGCTGTTTCCACGTCTCGAATTTGAAGAAATGTTTTGCTAAAGAAGATCTCACTATTCCGTTAGATGAAATCCAAATCAATGAAAAACTTCAATTCATTGAAGAACCCGTCGAAATAATGGATCGTGAGGTTAAGAGACTTAAGCAAGACAAGATACCGATTGTTAAGGTTCGATGGAGTGCTCGTAGAGGACCCGAGTTCACCTGGGAGCGTGAAAATCAGATGAAGAAGAAATACCCGCATCTATTTTCAGAAGATTCGTCAACACCTTCAACAGCTTAAAATTTCGGGACGAAATTTATTTAACGGGTAGGTACTGTAGTGACCGAAATTTTCCATGTTTATATATATTAATTGAGATTGATATTTACATGACTAAATGTTTCCAACGTGTTAAGCAATCAAACTTGTTAAGACTTGATTAAATGAAATAAGTTTCATATAGACAATTGATCACCCAAGTTGACCGGCGATTCACGAACGTTACAAAATTGTAAAAACTACATGTTGTGGTTATCATACCCCATCCTAATCCATCTGGATGAAGTCACTAACACCTGGTCCCATTGCGATGATCGACTCCAAGTAATGTCTCTAAAATGAGCAAATGCACAGCGGAAGATTTCTTTCATACCTGAGAATAAACATGCTTTAAAGTGTCAACCAAAAGGTTGGTGAGTTCATAAGTTTATCATAAAACACTAAAATTCATCATTTTGATAGACCACAAGATTTAAATCCTGCATGGTACAAATGGGCCCGAATCCTATACCCACCTGTAATGTACATGCGATATCTTTTAAATATAGTACACCTTTCTCGTGTACGAAATCATCTTTCATAAATTTTAATAACCGTACACATATTTTGTGCACAAAAATAACATACACATAACCTGTGTATAAAATCATTCTCTCGATACATAACATTCACTTTTCATTGCTTTCATAGCTTGGCTTGGTAACCGACCTTAACATATAATGCGCATAATAATATCCCCAAATCAGAACATCTCGTCTGTATAATAATCATATAAACTTCGAAGTACTAAACACCACGCCCACTAGTCCTTCCGTCTAATGAACATTCTGGGTGGGGGTGTTAAACCCGGTAGCTACCTTTAGGATTCGCGTGAATTATGGGCCATACCCGTTTCCTAATTTTTAGGTTACCAAGCTATAATAATCAAGGGAAAATATTCACATCAATTAGTGGCAATTATAACGTCCAACTAATTCAATAATAATCAACAGAACTTCTGTCTGTATAATAATTCATTCGAGGAATGTTTTGCTTGTGTCTATCTCGTCAAACATTTATAAAAGCATCTCATATATTCTCAATCCAAAAATATAGATTTTAAAAGCATTTAATAAAACAGTTGTAAAAAAAACAGCGCATGTATTCTCAGTCCCAAAAATATAAAGAGTAAAAGGGAATCAAATGAACTCACCTAATGTATTTTGTAGTAAAAATACATATGACGATATTGAACAATGCAGGGTTGACCTCGAATTCACGAACCTATATCATTTATATGTATATTAACACATATAATGGTAGTCGAACAAAATTAGGTATTATTATTAATTGTTATTTTAGTAACTTATACATTTTATTAATAACTGAATCAATTATATTTACTTTTATATACATTAAATAGATAATTAATATTTATTACAAACATATTAATATAGTTATGTTTTTATGTAAATAATATATTTTTATATAGAAAATCTTTATTTGATATATTAATTAATAATACTAATAATAATAATGATAAAAATAATAATATTAGTGTTAGAAATAATAAAATTGATAATAAAAATAATAATGATAAAAAAAATGATAATTCTAATAATAATAGTATTGATAATAATAATACATTCTTTAATAATTAATAATCATAATCATAATGAAAATAATAATAATAATAATACTTATATTAATAATGAACATGATAAAATTAGTAATAATAATAAAAAAAGTTAAGACTACCTTACGAGGCTTAAAGTAAATAAAGTGCCCGAGCCGGGACTCGAACCCGCATCCTCTCGTTCAACCCATAACACCCTTAACCATCCAGCTGCCCGTTCATTTTCTATTTTATATCTCCCGATTATATATATAACTCGTATACATCCTATAGGAACCGTATGGCCTCTTCACAGCCCAATAATAAGGCAAGCCAAATAATAACAAATGTAAAACAGGGCCAACATCTTGATTATGGCCCAACTTATCTAAGCTCTTAACACTTTTTAAAAGGTTTGCGGTTAAAAAAAATTCAATAGCAGCCGTAATAGGAAAGCAACGATGGGGTCTTTATCTCACTAATCGTCGACTTTAATTATTTGCAGGTGGGTTTTCAAATCGAACAGGAGACATAATTAAATAATTCAGTGGTCTTCTATGTTGGTGATGATGATTTATTGTGATCGAGTAGTAGTAATAGATAACCATGATGGTTATCATAGGTGGTTTCCTGGGTGTTGATTTACAAAGAAAAAAAATAATAACCATATCACAGGTATAACGGCTATCATCGATAAGAGGTGGTTTAGGTGATAGTTGAACGTAGAAATAGTAACAGTAGTGTTGGTGGTACCGGTTGTTGCTCGATTAAGGATTCACAACAGAGATGGTGGTGCGAAGGTGATTGGGTTTTGTTGAGTTTGAACCAAATTGTTTTTTTTAGATGGCAACAGATAAAGATAGTTTCCATGGTGCTCGAACTGCACAATAATCGAATGAGAAAGAGACATAGTGGCAGTAGAAACTCGAATATATAATGTGCAACATACGATATTAAGGTTGTGGTTATACGTGTTGGGTCTGTGCTGAATCGATTGTGAAACAGAAACAGTATTGGTTAGGGTCTAATGGTGGTTCATTCGAACGAGAAAGAGGAAGAGAGATGATGAGCAATTGTGTTTCGGTTCTGGAGTGGTGATGATGAGGGAGGTGGTCATTGGGTGGTGAGGAATTCATGGTTGTCCGAAGGTGGTAGCCGGTGGTCTATGGAGCATGAAGGTGGGATGTAGATGGTGGTTTGTGGTGTTTTATACCCGAACACAAGACAGGCAGTAGTAGCATCAAGTCGTGGTTTATTTGAACGAAGGAGATGATTGTTTAGGTGAAGATGGAGGTGGTAGGAGGAGATAACGGTTGGTGGTAGTATTAGGGTGATGGAAAATGCCGGTTATAGCTAGAGGTGAATGCAGTGAGTTTATGATTCCTTTGATATATGTGTGTACTCCGTATATACAAGTAGATAGAGATATAAATATATTTATATAATATATTTAATATATTATATTCTCATTCATAGTTCATGTAAGAAAGAATTGTGCAAGTGTAAAGAAGGTTTAAACCAATTATCACTATCCAACTTTATTGAATCAACATGTGGAGACTTTCCAGTTGGTTTATTAACTCAACACTCAATAATTTAAAAGAAAATGAAGAATTTGTGTTTGTGGAGAACAATTATATGCTACCCCACCTGGATACCCTTTGTTGAAACGTAAGGTGTAGAGATAAAAAAAATATATAAAGTAGAGACAAATGATAGTGGATTTGTTTGGTGATCTTATCATATGTGTGTCGATGTATATGTATTGACTATGTATATATAAATAATTCATATATGATTGTAGTGGTTCGGTTTTTACACAAAAAGAAGCAAGGAAAGTCAATTGATTCCTTGATAAAAAGAAAACAACAAACTTATTTGTAATTGATGACTTAATTTAAAATAGTGAAAGAAAAAAATGGTTGTTGTGGGGTTCGGTTGCATAAACATCAAGAGACTTTTGGAGTATAGTACTATTTCTTATTAGTCATATGTAAATTATCTGTGACTATAATTCATGTAATATGTATGGCAATAATTTAAATTGTATGGCATGAATCCACAAGATTAATATACAACCATCATGGACCAAAGATTATGAGTGACTTCATTTCCAAATTATGGGTAATCGAGTTATTTTAATATTCGCATATATATTAATAATTGCATTTAATTTTTGGACTCTAACCTTTGTTTGATCGGAAGTGAGAATATGATATGTCACTTGATAACAAAAATAATAATAATAACAAGAAGACAATTAGTTGAATATTGAATATCATTGTAACACTTGCAAATTGTGATTTCATTTCGTTCGCTTATAGTCACATTCATATAAATTCATCTAATACTAGTTTACAAGCCATTTCAAATTGTACTATATATATATATATATATATATATATATATATATATATATATATATATATATATAAACACTTGTTAAATAACAAGTTTAACTATTTAAAATAAGTATATTATATATTTTTAAATAAATAGATTTAATATAATTTTATATAATTGCAAGTAATATTTATATATATATATATATATATATATATATATATATATATATATATATATATATATATATATATATATATAATTACAATTAGTTGTTCGTGAATCGTCGAGAATAGTCGAAGGGTAATTGCATATATGAAAATAGTTCCAAAGTTTTCAAGACTCAACATTACACACTTTGCTTATCATGTCGAAATCATATAAAGATTAAGTTTAAATTTGGTTGGAAATTTCCCGATTATCACAGTACCTACCCGTTAAAGAAATTTTGTCCCGAAATTTGAGTGAGGTCATCATGGCTAACGATAAGAATGTTTTCATGACGAATATGAGTTGATAAATAGAGTTTTTCTCATCAGTTAGTAATATGCATGAAACAATCCGTTTATGCGAAGAGTAGGAGTGAAGCTATCACAAAAGAGTGAAATGAGAAAGACAAGTTTCATCATAACTTTTAACTAGTCATGGTTGAATTTAGAAAATAAGGTGCGTCCTTAACTTTTGACGTTGTCTTGGTTGAATTCCGAAATTCAAGGGATTTAAAGAAAATCTTCAAAATCTAAAAGATTTGATTCTTCGGCGAGTAAGGAGATTAAGATCTCTATAATTTAATACGGTGATCTGTCTCGATTACTCTGTCTGGTATTTTCATTATAAATTAAACTTTTTCCGTTCCATTGTTCTCACCATTCCTATACTTTCTTCCTTAGTTCATACATCCAAAAGATTGTGGAAATGTTTAATCCATTTCTAATCCATGATATTTTTCTAATTATCATTTCTGTCATCCCTCTTTTCAATCTCTCCACCAGAAAAATCTGTTTACTTCTACTATTACCTTGGGGTGATACTATTCTTAATTCTACCGTGTCCTTATATTGCTATTCATATTAATATCCATAGTTTGTAACCTCCGTGTTGTTATTGGACTTTATATTTTCTATTATATTTTGGATCTCTTTGCCTTTTTATTATCCTCTCGACCTCTAGTAAAGCGAGCAACGGTTCAGAATTCGTAAATACGGAGTTTTCGAATGAACTTAATGTTCTAACCAAGAAAGAACGTAATCATACGATTTGATTTGTCAAATTATCAGAATCATTGAGAATAGAACTATCAAGAATATACTTTCTTGATATGTTCAGAAGTTAAGCAGAATGAAAGAGTCATGTAATATGGCACATGATGACGTTATGATTTGTGAATCATCATGTCCCATTAGAAACTCAGCATGACTTACTAAAATATAATCACGTTGATCAAGTGTCATTATATTATACTAATTCATGCATCAATTTCTTTACATTTCTCCAGAATTCATTCTTAAATTAAACTTAGATTTTACAGAAGTTTCCAGTATAATGAAACACAGGAAGTACGAAGTGGTATATAATTTCGGACGAGAATATTTATGAAAATATCCTCAGAAATATCGAAGATATTTATGATGATATTTTGGAATTTCCAACTTCGAAGGTTGATGAAGAAAAATTTTCTGCAAGATTTTAACATAACTTCGGTTCAAGATTTTCTCTAAAGATTTCAACGAATTCAGAATTACTTGGATTCTTTGAATATAGGGTATGGTCCTTGTATTTGTCCTTGGTCTCCTTCATGGTTAGCTCAATCCGTTTTTCAGTACCAATTTTTCTATCGAGCGTTCCCAACACTCCATTCTTTATCATCAAACTTTTGACCATTTAGGCCATTTACAATTTTACTATTTCCTCTACATTTAATGCAGCCATATATGAATCGCCGGTTATCAATCCGTGGTGGTTTCAGGAGAATTGTGTTTTTAGATGATTAAACACTGATGGTAATATGGTGGAATATAAAAGGTTCCCCGGTAACAATAAAAGAGCACGCATATATATCAAGGTTATAATAAGGTTGTTTCGAACGAAAAGTCGAAATTGAATTGCTGGAGCTGTGACAAAACTGGCTATCTTGATAAGGAGTTGCAAAGTTATTTTCGGTAATAATATCACTAAAGGAATTAGCACAGCTATGTGTTAAACGTTTACTCAGGTTCTGAGTGTTTTTCAGGTGCAAAACTATAGGTATCAATCTTTTCTTCCGTAGATGAAGTTCGGTTGGTTCATCCTCTCGATTGAGGTGTTTTCAAGAATCATGAAAGGTTTGAACGCAGATTGTAATCGTCAGGATACAAATGAGGTTTAAGATGAAATCAAGTGGCAACTTGAAGAATTGTTTAGTTTCATATGTTATAATCAATATTTTAATTTATTTTAATTGTCCAATGTAATTAGTCCACAGTCGATAGTCTACAGTTAACACTCCAATAATTCATATATAATTTAATATATAATATTAGAATTAATTAATACGTATCGTGACCCGTGTACATGTCTCAGACTCGATCACAACTCAAACTATATATATTATTGTAGAATCAACCTCAACCCTGTATAGCTAACTCCAGCATTACTGCATATAGAGTGTCTATGGTTATTCCAAATAATATATATATATATATATATATATATATATATATATATATATATATATATATATATATATATATATATATATATATATATATATATATATATATATATATATATATATATATATATGCGACGATATAATATGTCAAAACCTTGTATATGTGTCTCG
This sequence comes from Rutidosis leptorrhynchoides, assembly GCF_046630445.1. Classification (NCBI taxonomy): domain Eukaryota; kingdom Viridiplantae; phylum Streptophyta; class Magnoliopsida; order Asterales; family Asteraceae; genus Rutidosis; species Rutidosis leptorrhynchoides. The sequence continues at coordinate 212,846,653 of NC_092340.1, forward strand.
ATATTTAAAGTGAGTAAAATAAATAACAGAAATTAAATGACGATAAATAAAGTGCGTAAAGTAAATAAGAGAAATTAAATGACGAATAAATAAAATTGCGATAATTAAATTGCGATAAATAAACTGTGATAAATAAAATGTAATCAGTTAGCTAGGAACAGTTAGCTGGAACAGTTAGCGTGGATTCTTAACAAATTTTTTTTTTCATAGTTAATTTGTTTGTTTCTATCAAATTTTTATTTCGTCAAATGTGTTCTTCATTATGCCAGTTGTTGGATTCTAATAAATCAAAATTCAAATATGAAATTGAATGAAAATGGTTATTCTGTGGTGAACGGATTTGTATATCGGTGGATGTAAGTAGGATAGTAAACGACTGTTGAATCAGCTTCGAAGAATGTACATTGTAACTTATTAATGTGAAATCTGAATATTTCTCGGGTATTACCTACCCGTTAAAATATTTTCACAATTAACACTTTGTACGAAAGAATTTTTAATTACAATCTTTATGAAAATATATATACATATATATTTTCTTCAGATGTAATCATGGATTCATTGAGTTAATATGATATTAAACTTATTTGGTCTACAGTTAGAATAAGAATATATAATCTCTAAAACATTAGAGATTACATAATTCCCATGTCGAACGAAGATAAATGATGTAGAACGATTCGTAGAACGATAATTATACTCGAGGTACAGAATGAGATGTTAATGCATGGTTTTTTGATGGTACTGGTGCTGTTACTGATGGTACTGTTGGTGCCGGTGATGTTGCTGAAGCTGGTACATTTTGCATCATATTCTCCAAATTGATTACTCGAGCGCGAAGTTCGTTGACTTCTTCTATTATTCCGGGATGATTGTCGGTCGGAACGAGCGGATGAATAAGGTTGAGAATTTTGGATATCATATAATCATGACGAGATATCCAAAAAATGAGAGTGAATATAGTGTATCGAAGTGGTTCGCCGGTAAGTGCTTCAGGTTCTCCGCCAAGAGATGAATTCGGTTGGTGGAAAGGATCGCCTTTTTCGCATTTCCATTAATTAAGTCGACTACGAATCCATCAGATGAATTGGGGATGGATGATTGGTTGATTCATTCTGGTGACGCTGCTTTCAGAGCTTAGGTGAAAATCCATATCGGAATAGGAGGAATTCGAATTGGTTGAGGGATTCATCTCGTACAATCAGGTGAAGGATTTTCGATAAGAAATAGATTATAGGATGTAGATTAGTACCCTGCAATACATAATTTACATATGCATATATAATACTAAAATCCCATAAGTTATGGAGGAATCTACGGAAGCTGTCAGGCAAAGGTAACAATAACAGATACACTAAGATATGAATTTATCTATACACTGTCTATGCAATAGAGGCAGTAAGACATGTCTAGACTAAGAATGATAAGCAGGTAATTTCTTAAGGATGATAAGTAGATGAATTTCGACACGAATGATATGCAAGACTTCTGACATGCAGACACGGTCGAAGTCCAGACTCACTAATGCATCCTAACAACTTATCAATTAGACACACTAATGCAGACCTGGTTCGCTAAGACCACCGCTCTGATACCACATGTCATACCCCGTCCTAATCCATCTGGACGAAGTCACCAACACCTGGTCCCATTGCGATGATCGACTCTAAGTAATGTCTCTAAAATGAGCAAAGGCACAGCGGAAGATTTCTTTCATACCTGAGAATAAACATGCTTTAAAGTGTCAACCAAAAGGTTGGTGAGTTCATAAGTTTATCATAAAACACTAAAATTCATCATTTTGATAGACCACAAAATTTAAATCCTGCATGGTACAAATGGGCCCGAATCCTATACCCACCTGTAATGTACATGCGATATCTTTTAAATATAGTACACCTTTCTCGTGTACGAAATCATCTTTCATAAATTTTAATAACCGTACACATATTTTGTGCACAAAAATAACATACACATAACCTGTGTATAAAATCATTCTCTCGATACATAACATTCACTTTTCATTGCTTTCATAGCTTGGCTTGGTAACCGACCTTAACATATAATGCGCATAATAATATCCCCAAATCAGAACATCTCGTCTGTATAATAATCATATAAACTTCGAAGTACTAAACACCACGCCCACTAGCCCTTCCGTCTAGTGAACATTCTGGGTGGGGGTGTTAAACCCGGTAGCTACCTTTAGGATTCGCGTGAATTAGGGGCCATACCCGTTTCCTAATTCTTAGGTTACCAAGCTATAATAATCAAGGGAAAATATTCACATCAATTAGTGGCAATTATAACGTCCAACTAATTCAATAATAATCAACAGAACTTTTGTCTGTATAATAATTCATTCGAGGAATGTTTTGCTTCTGTCTATCTCGTCAAACATTTATAAAAGCATCTCATATATTCTCAATCCAAAAATATAGATTTCAAAAGTATTTAATAAAGCAGTTGTAAAAAAAACAGCGCATGTATTCTCAGTCCCAAAAATATAAAGAGTAAAAGGGAATCAAATGAACTCACCTAATGTATTTTGTAGTAAAAATACATATGACGATATTGAACAATGCAGGGTTGACCTTGAATTCACGAACCTATATCATTTATATGTATATTAACACATATAATGGTAGTCGAACAAAATTAGGTATTATTATTAATTGTTATTTTAGTAACTTATACGTTTTATTAATAACTGAATCAATTATATTTACTTTTATATACATTAAATAGATAATTAATATTTATTACAAACATATTAATATAGTTATGTTTTTATGTAAATAATATATTTTTATATAGAAAATCTTTATTTGATATATTAAGTAATATTAATAATACTAATAATAATAATGATAAAAATAATAATATTAGTGTTAGAAATAATAAAATTGATAATAAAAATAATAATGATAAAAATAATGATAATTCTAATAATAATAGTATTGATAATAATAATACATTCTTTAATAATTAATAATCATAATCATAATGAAAATAATAATAATAATACTTATATTAATAATGAACATGATAAAATTAGTAATAATAATAAAAAAAGTTAAGACTACCTTACGAGGCTTAAAGTAAATAAAGTGCCCGAGCCGGGACTCGAACCCGCATCCTCTCGTTAAACCCATAACACCCTTAACCATCCAGCTGCCCGTTCATTTTCTGTTTTATATCTCCCGATTATATATATAACTCGTATACATCCTATAGGAACCGTATGGCCTCTTCACAGCCCAATAATAAGGCAAGCCAAATAATAACAAATGTAAAACAGGCCCAACATCTTGATTCTGGCCCAAATTATCTAAGCTCTTAAAACTTTTTAAAAGGTTTGCGGTTAAAAAAAATTCAATAGCAGCCGTAATAGGAAAGCAACGATGGGGTCTTTATCTCAATAATCGTCGACTGTAATTATTTGCAGGTGGGTTTTCAAATCGAACAGGAGACATAATTAAATAGTTCAGTGGTCTTCTATGTTGGTGATGATGATTTATTGTGATCGAGTAGTAGTAACAGATAACCACGATGGTTATCATAGGTGGTTTCCTGGGTGTCGATTTACAAATAAAAAAAATAATAACCATATCACAGGTATAACGGCTATCATCGATAAGAGGTGGTTTAGGTGATAGTTGAACGTAGAAACAGTAACAGTAGTGTTGGTGGTACCGGTTTTTGCTCGATTAAGGATTCACAACAGAGATGGTGGTGCGAAGGTGATTGGGTTTTGTTGAGTTTGAAATAAATTGTTTTTTTTTTTTTTTGGATGGCAACAGATAAAGATAGTTTCCATGGTGCTCGAACTGCACAATAATCGAATGAGAAAGAGACATAGTGGCAGTAGAAACTCGAATATATAATGTGCAACATACGATATTAAGGTTGTGGTTATACGTGTTGGGTCTGTGCTGAACCGATCGTGAAACGGAAACAGTATTGGTTAGGGTCTAATGGTGGTTCATTCGAACGAGAAAGAGGAAGAAAGATGATGAGCAATTGTGTTTCGGTTCTGGAGTGGTGATGATGAGGGAGGCGGTCTTTGGGTGGTGAGGAATTCATGGTTGTCCGAAGGTGGTAGCCGGTGGTCTATGGAGCATGAAGGTGGGATGTAGATGGTGGTTTGTGGCGTTTTATACCCGAACACAAGACAGGCAGTAGTAGCATCAATTCGTGGTTTATCTGAACGAAGGAGATGATTGTTTAGGTGAAGATGGAGGCGGTAGGAGGAGATAACGGTTGGTGGTAGTATTAGGGTGATGGAAAATGCCGGTTATAGCTAGAGGCGGATGTAGTGAGTTTATGATTCCTTTGATATATGTGTGTACTCCGTATATACAAGTAGATAGAGATATAAATATATTTATATAATATATTTAATATATTATATTCTCATTCATAGTTCATGTAAGAAAGAATTGTGCAAGTGTAAAGAAGGTTTAAACCAATTATCACTATCCAACTTTATTGAATCAACATGTGGAGACTTTCCAGTTGGTTTATTAACTCAACACTCAATAATTTAAAAGAAAATGACGAATTTGTGTTTGTGGAGAACAATTATATGCTACCCCACCTGGATACCCTTTGTTGAAACGTAAGGTGTAGAGATAAAAAAAAAATATAAAATAGAGACAAATGATAGTGGATTTGTTTGGTGATCTTATCATATGTGTGTCGATGTATATGTATTGACTATGTATATATAAATAATTCATATATGATTGTAGTGGTTCGGTTTTTACACAAAAAGAAGCAAGGAAAGTCAATTGATTCCTTGATAAAAAGAAAACAACAAACTTATTTGTAATTGATGACTTAATTTAAAATAGTGAAAGAAAAAAATGGTTGTTGTGGGGTTCGGTTGCATAAACATCAAGAGACTTTTGGAGTATTGTACTATTTCTTATTAGTCATATGTAAATTATCTGTGACTATAATTCATGTAATATGTATGGCAATAATTTAAATTGTATGGCATGAATCCACAAGATTAATATACAACCATCATGAACCAAAGATTATGAGTGACTTCATTTCCAAATTATGGGTAATCGAGTTATTTTAATATTCACATATATATTAATAATTGCATTTAATTTTTGGACTCTAACCTTTGTTTGATCGGAAGTGAGAATATGATATGTCACTTGATAACAAAAATAATAATAATAACAAGAAGACAATTAGTTGAATATTGAATATCATTGTAACACTTGCAAATTGTGATTTCATTTCGCTCGCTTATAGTCACATTCATATAAATTCATCTAATACTAGTTTACAAGCCATTTCAAATTGTACTATATATATATATAAACACTTGTTAAATAACAAGTTTAACTATTTAAAATAAGTATATTATATATTTTTAAATAAATAGATTTAATATAATTTTATATAATTGCAAGTAATATATATATATATATATATATATATATATATATATATATATATATATATATATATATATATATTTACAATTAGTTGTTCGTGAATCGTCGGGAATAGTCGAAGGGTAATTGCATATATGAAAACAGTTCCAAAGTTTTCAAGACTCAACATTACACACTTTGCTTATCATGTCGAAATCATATAAAGATTAAGTTTAAATTTGGTTGGAAATTTCCCGGTCATCACAGTGGTATATATAGACATATATATATGGTTGACATAATATTATGATGAGTAATTATCTCACTAAATATATTAACAATGTGTGATATACATAAGAAATGAGATTACTAAGTTAAGAAACTCGAAATGATATATATAACGATTATCGTTATGATAACGTCTACTAAATACATATGTATCATATTAAGATATTGATACACTATATTTAACATGATAAAATGATATTTAAATATATCATTAAGTGTGTTAACAATGAACTACGTATGTAAAAACAAGAGTACTAACTCAAGAATTACGAAACGAGACTTATATGTAACGATTATCGTTGTAACGACAGTTAAATGTATATATATCATATTAAGATATATTAATATATCATAATATCATTATAATATAATAATTTAACATCTCATTAGATATAATAAACATTGGGTTAACAACATTTAACAAGATCGTTAACTTAAAGGTTTCAAATCAACATTTACATGTAACGACTAACGATGACTTAACGACTCAGTTAAAATGTATATACATGTAGTGTTTTAATATGTATTCATACACTTTTGAAAGACTTCAAGACACATATCAAAGTACTTCTACTTAACAAAAAATGCTTACAGTTACATCCTCGTTCAGTTTCATCAACAATTCTATTCGTATGCACCCGTATTCGTACTCGTACAATACACAGCTTTTAGATGTATGTACTATTGGTATATACACTCCAATTATTAGCTCTTAGCAGCCCATGTGAGTCACCTAACACATGTGGGAACCATCATTTGGCAACTAGCATGAAATATCACATAAAATTACAAAAATATTAGTAATCATTCATGACTTATTTACATGAAAACAAAATTACATATCCTTTATATCTAATCCATATACCAACGACCAAAAACACCTACAAACACTTTAATTCTTCAATTTTATTCATCTAATTGATCTCTCTCAAGTTCCATCTTCAAGTTCTAAGTGTTCTTCATAAATTCCATAAGTATAGTTTCATAAAAATCAAGAATACTACCAAGTTTGCAAGTTTACTTCCAAGCTTTCTAATCCATTCCAAGTAATCATCTAAGATCAAGGAACCTTTGTTATTTATAGTAGGTTATCTTTCTAATTCAAGGTAATATTCATATTCAAACTTTGATTCAATTTCTACAACTATAATAATCTTATTTCGAGTGAAAATCTTACTTGAACTGTTTTCGTGTCATGATTCTGCTTCAAGAACTTTCAAGCCATCCAAGGATCCTTTGAAGCTAGATCCATTTCTCTCATTTCCAGTAGTTTTATCCAGAAAACTTGAGGTAGTAATGATGTTCATAACATCATTCGATTCATACATATAAAGCTATCTTATTCGAAGGTTTAAACTTGTAATCACTAGAACATAGTTTAGTTAATTCTAAACTTGTTCGCAAATAAAAGTTAATCCTTCTAACTTGACTTTTAAAATCAACTAAACACATGTTCTATATCTATATGATATGCTAACTTAATGATTTAAAACCTGGAAACACAATGAACACCATAAAATCGGATATACGCCGTCGTAGTGAAACCGGGGGCTGTTTTGGTTTGGATAATTAAAAAATATGATAAACTTTGATTTAAAAGTTGTTCTTCTGGAAAAATGATTTTTCATATGAACATGAAACTATATCCAAAAATCTTGGTTAAACTCAAAGTGAAAGTATGTTTTTCAAAATGGTCATCAAGATGTCGTTCTTTCGACGGAAATGACTACCTCTTTAGTAATTGACATGTAACTTAAATTTCCGACTATAAACCTATACTTTTTCTGTTTGGATTCTTAAATTAGAGTTCAATATGAAGACATAGCAATTTGATTCACTCAAAATGGATTTAAAATGAAAAAGTTATGGGTAAAACAAGATTGGATATTTTTGATCTTTTTAGCTACGGGAAATGTTTAACAAATCTATACAAATCATATCCTAGCTAACTTATATTGTATTATACATGTATTCTAATATATTATGTAATCTTGGGATACCATAGACACGTATGCAAATGTTTTGACATATCATATCGACCCATGTATATATATTATTTGTAACAACCATAGACACTCTATATGCAGTAATGTTGGAGTTAGCTATACAGGGTTGAGGTTGATTCCAAAAATATATATACTTTGAGTTGTGATCTAGCCTGAGACGTGTATACACTGGGTTGTGGATTGATTCAAGATAATATATATCGATTTATTTCTGTACATCTAACTGTGGACAACTAGTTGTAGGTTACTAACGAGGACAGCTGACTTAATACACTCAAATCTTTAAAACATAATAAAAATGGTTGTAATTATATTTTAATCATACTTTGATATATATGTACATATTTGTATAGGTTCATGAATCGATCCGTGGCCAAGTCTTATTTTCGAGGAAGGAAATATCTGTGAAAGTGAGTTATAGTCCCACTTTTAAAATCTAATATTTTTGGGGTGAGAATATATGCAGGTTTTATAAATGATTTACAAAATAGACACAAGTACGTGAAACTACATTCTATGGTTGAATTATTAAAATCGAATATGCCCCTTTTTATTAAGTCTGGTAATCTAAGAATTAGGGAACATACATCCTAATTGACGCGAATCCTAAAGATAGATCTATTGGGTCTAACAAACCCCATCCAAAGTACCGGATGCTTTAGTACTTTGAAATTTATATCATATCCAAAGGGTGTCCCGGAATGATGGGGATATTCTTATTTATGCATCTTGTTAATGTCGGTTACCAGGTGTTCACCATATAAATGATTTTTATCTCTATGTATGAGATGTGTATTGAAATATGAAATTTTGTGGTCTATTGTTACGATTTGATATATATAGGTTAAACCTATAACTCACCAACATTTTTGTTGACGTTTAAAGCATGTTTATTCTCAGGTGAATATTAAGAGCTTACGCTGTTGCATACTAAAATAAGGACAAGATTTGGAGTCCATGTTTGTATGAAATTGTGTAAAAACTGCATTCAAGAAACATATGTCGATGTAATATATTTCTATTATAAACCATTATGTAATGGTCGTGTGTAAACAGTATATTTTAGATTATCATTATTTGATAATCTACGTAATATTTTTAAAACCTTTATTGATAAAATAAAGGTTATGGTTGTTTTAAAAATGAATGTAGTCTTTGAAAAACGTCTCATATAGAGGTCAAAACCTCGTAACGAAATCAATTAATATGGAACGTTTATAATCAATATGAACGGGACATTTCACCTCTAATCTGAATCACTGGTTTCTTCTTCTTCGGACTTGGTTCGTTTTCCTAATTTTCTAGGAATATATGGTGTTCCTCTAATACGAGCCGTCGTTTTCCACAATGGTTTAGAAAAACCTGGTGGTTTAGAGGTTCCCGGGTCATTGTTACATTTTAGGAAATACGGATGTTGAGATACATATAAAGTTCATCTAGGTTGGAATCGGGTTTCTCTATTTTTATACCCTTTCCCTTATTATTTTCTTTCGCTTTATTAAATTGGGTCGAGGTAATTTCTATAACATCATCGGAATCCTCATTGGGATCCGATTCATCGAAAAATTGGTAATCTTCCCATTATTTTGCTTCCTCGGCGGAAACACCACTGACCATTATTAACTTTGGTCCGTTGGTTGAGGATTTTCTTTTATTTAATCGAATTACTGTAGGTATCAATATTTCTTCCTCCGGAACCTCTTCTTCTACCGGTTCCTCCTCTTCCGGTTCCTCCTCTTCCGGTTCCTCTTCTTCCGGTTCCTCTTCGGGAATTTGTGAATCTTCCCAAAATATATTCGACTCTTCTTTATTATTAGGTGAATCGATGAGATTTGTACTAGCGGTAGACATCTATCACACAATATCAAACACATTAAGAGGTTAATATATCACATAATATTTACATTTTAATAATATATAGTTTCCAAAAAAAGTGTTAAGCAATCATTTTTAAAGAAAACACGGTCGAAGTCCAGACTCACTAATGTATCCTAACAAACTTGATCAGACACACTAATACAAATTTCTGGTTCTCTAAGACCAACGCTCGAATACCAACTGAAATGTCATGTTCATATTGATTATAAAAGTTCCATATTAATTGATTTTGTCCTGTTCATATTTCATGTTTTAATTATAACCTAAAACTATCTAAAATTAAAAATCCAATTTAGAGTTTATAGTGTTCTTGGTTCAAAAATCAAAAATTGGAATTCGAATTCGATTGCAAAAAGTAATAATGTAGTTGTGTTAGGAATCTTTCACTCTAACTTTCTGTAAAATATCAAATTCCAATTCATCTTAACGAACTCGAATTTTTGAGTCAAACTTTTTAAATTTAGAAGTCAAACATTTGTTCTTGAACGAATTCGAAGTTTATGTTATGATTTAAGTTAAATTAACAATTTCTATAGTTTCCTTATAGGATTATCAAACTACTTCATGTTATAAATATAGTCTATTACACATTTATAATCGAAAAGCGAATTTTTTTTTTTAAAAAAAAATTAAACAGCGACGGCAGTAGCTGTTGGTATTTTTTTTATATTTTTTTCCGTTTTCAAGAAATGCACAAACCATATCAGTAATTATAATTCGGTCTCTAGTTCAAAAGAAAAACTTAATACTCGTAATTAGCGAATTGATTGTTTCCTAGATAATTTGAGTTGTTGATGAAGAAGAAGGAGGAGTAGAAACAGAAAATATAAACGGGGTAAATGGTTTAGTTTAGAATAAAAATCAAAAAAATGGCGATAGCCAGATGGTTTAGAGGAGGGACCGGTATGCGAGAGGTCGGGGATTCGAGTCACTAATGGAACAATTCTTTTTAACAGCCCTTTCATTTAAGGTAGTTATTTTTTTTTAATTATTCATTTCATTTATTATTATTATTATTGTTAGTTTAAGAACACTTATTATTAATAATACATGTATTATTATTATTAAGATTCTCATTTACTATTAAGTATTATGATTATAGTTACAATTAGGAATAATATTATTATTATTATGATTACTAATTTTTTCATTGTAGCAATATTATTATTATTATTATTATTATTATTATTATTATTATTATTATTATTATTATTATTATTATTATTACTATTATTATTATTACTACTACTACTATTATGATTAGGATAATTATTATTGTTATTATAAAAATAATACGAGTTATTATTATTTTCACTAATATTAGTATTAATATCATTGTTGTAATTATTAGTATTATTATTATTAACATAAGTATCATTTTTAACAAAATCATTATTGTTATTAGTATTATTATTATCAAGGAAGTTATTATTATTGGTAAATCATTATTATCCAAACTATCATTTTTTTTTTCCAGATAAATAGTTTGTACCTAAAACATACTTATTATATATACTATAATTGTAGTAATAGCTTATATACCTATATATATATATATATATATATATATATATTATATATATATATATATATATATATATATATATATATATATATATATATATATATATATATATATATATATATATATCAAACATATTAACCTTATTGATATAAATACTTATATGTAACAAACTATGATATTTTTATAATACTAATCATATGTATATAGATTTATTAAGATAACTATATATATAGATATTAGTTATCCTAATTAAATACACAAACAAATATATATATAATATAATTTACAATATAATACAAGTATTTAATGGAATTTGGTATAAACTATATATAACTAAAAACATATAAATAATATATACTAATAAAGGAATTTATGTGATTCCATTATATTTTTAATAAATATACAAATGATATAGGTTCGTGAATCTGAGGCCAACCCTGCATTGTTCAGTTGTTCAATATCGTCATATGTATTTTTACTACAAAATACATTAGGTGAGTTTTATTTGCTCCCTTTTTAAATGCTTTTGCAAGATATATTTTTGGGACAGAGAATATATGCGCTGCTTTTATAAATGCTTTACGAAATAGACACAAGTAAATAAAATTACATTCTATGGTTGGATTATTAACCGAATATCGCCCTTCAAGTCTGGTAACCTAAGAATTTAGGGAAATGGCCCCTGATTGACGCAAATCCTAAAGATAGATCTATGGACCTTGACAAGTCCCATTCAGGATACGAATGCTTTAGTACTTCGAGATTATTATACAGACGAGAGGCTCTGTTTTGGGGATATTCTATGCATTAAGTTAACGTCGGTTACCAGGTGTTCAATCCATATGAATGATATTTTTGTCTCTATGTATGGGACGTATATTTATGAGAAATGGAAATATGAAATCTTGTGGTCTATTAAAATTATGAAATGATTATTTATGATAAACTAATGAACTCACCAACCTTTTGGTTGACACTTTAAAGCATGTTTATTCTCAGGTATGAAAGAAATCTTCCGCTGTGCATTTGTTCATATTAGAGATATTACTTGGAGTCATTCATGACATATTTCAAAAGATGTTGCATTCGAGTCGTTGAGTTCATCAAGATTATTATTAAGTCATTTATAATTGGATAGACTATGAAATGGTATGCATGCCGTCAAATGTCGATGTAAAGAAATTTTGTCTTTTAAAAACGAATGCAATGTTTGTAAAATGTATCATATAGAGGTCAAGTACCTCGCGATGTAATCAACTATTGTGAATCATTTATAATCGATTTGGACTTCGTCCGGATGGATTAGGACGGGTCTCTACAGTGGGTATCAGAGCGGTGGTCTTAGCGAACCAGGTCTTGCATTTGTGTGTCTAACTAGTAGTTATTAGGATGCATTAGTGAGTCTGGACTTTGACCGTGTCTGCATTTCAAAAGTTTTGCTTATCATTTCATATCGAAAATCATCTGCTTATCATCCTTAGGAAATTATCTGCTTATCATTCTTAGTCTAGACATGTCTTACTGCCTCTATTGCATAGACAGTGTATAGAAAAATTCATATCTTAGCGTGTCTGTTATTGTTACCTTTACCTGACAGCTTTCGTAGATTCCTCCGTAACTGATGGGATTTTAGTATTATATATGCATATGTAAACTATGTATTGCAGGGTACTAATCTACATCCTATAATCTATTTCTTATCGAAAATCCTTCATCTAATCGTACGAGATGAGTCCCTCCACCAGTTCAAGTCCCTCAGATTTCGATAGCTATTCCGATAGTTATTCCGACAGCTATTTCGACATAGATATTCACCTAAGCTCCGAAAGCAGTGTCATCAGAATGTATCAACCAATCAGCCATCCCCAATTCATCTGATGGGTTCATAAACGACTTAATCAATGGAGACTCGAAGAAGGCGATCCTTTTCACCAACCGCATTCATCTCTTGGCGATGAACCTAAAGCACTTATCAGCGAACCAGTCCTAAACACCATATTTACCCTCAATTCCAGGATATCTCGCAATGATTATATGATATCCCAAAATCCCCAACCTTATTCATCTGCTTGTTCCAACCGACAATCATCCCGGTGTAAGAGAAGAAGTCAACGAGCTTCGCGCTTGAGTAATCAATCTAGAAAATATGGTGTAAAACGTACCAGCTTCAACAACATCACCGGCACCAACAGTACCATCAGTAACAGCACCGGCAACATCAGTATCATCAACAATCCATGCCTCAACATCTCATTCTGTACATCAAGCATAATCATCGTTCTACATGATGTTCTACATCATTTATCCCCGTTCAATATGGCGATTAAGTAATCTCTAAAGTTTTGGAGATTATCTATTCTAATTCTAACGATAAATCAAATGAGATTAATATCATATTAAATCCATCATTACATCTGAAGAAAATATATATTTATATATATTTTCATAAAGATTGTAATTAAAAATTCTTTTGTACAAACTGTTAATGGTGAAAATATTTTAACGGGTAGGTAATACCCGAGTAAATATTTAACTTTCATATTAACATGTTATACTGTACATTCTTCGAATCTGATTCAACAGTCATTTACTATCCTACTTACATCCACAGATATACATATCCGTTCACCAAAGAATAACCATTTTCATATTTGGATTTTGACCTATTATAATCCAACAAGTGGCATAATGAAGAAAATATTGGACAAAATAAAATTTGTTAGAAACAAACAAATTAACTATGAGAAATTTTGTTAAGAATCCACGCTAACTGTTCCTATCTAATTGTTCCTAGCTAACTGATTACATTTTATTTATCGTAATTTAATTATCGCAATTTACATTCTCGCAATTTTATTTATCGTCATTTAATTTCTGTTATTTACTTTACGCACTTTATTTATCGTCATTTAATTTCTGTTATTTACTTTACGCACTTTATTTATCATCATTTAATTTCTGTTATTTACTTTACGCACTTTATTTATCGTCATTTAATTTCTCTTATTATTTTTACGCACTTTAAATATCGGGACACGTATACAAGGTTTTGACATATCATATCGACACACATATATATATATTATTTGGAATAACCATAGACACTCTATATGCAGTAATGATCGAGTTCTCTATACAGGGTTGAGGTTGATTCTATAATAATATATATACTTTGAGTTGTGATCGAGTCTGAGACATGTACACGGGTCACGATATGTATTAATTAATTCAAATATGATATATTAAACTATGTATGAATTATTGGACTGTTAACTGTGGATTATCGACTGTGGACTAATGACATGGACAATTAAAATGAATTAAAATATTGATTATAATATATGAAACTAAATAATTCTTCAAGTTTGCCACTTGATTCCATCTTAAACCTCAATTGTATCTTGACGATTCCAATCTGCGTTCAAACCTTTCATGATTCTTGAAAACACCTCAATCGAGAGGATGAACCAACCGCACTTCATCTACGAAAAGAAAGATTTATGTATATAGTACTGCACCTGAGAAACTCTCGGCAACTGAGTAAAAGTTTAACACGTAGCTGCATCAGATCCTTTGGCATTTATTAGCAAAAATAACTTTGTGATCCCTTTTCAAAGTAGCCAATTTTGTCACAGCTCTAGCAAGTCAACTTCGACTTTTCATTCGAAGTAGCCTTACTATAATCCTGATATATACAATTACCCTTTTGATACCGGAGAATTCTTTTATATTCCACCATATTACCTGCAGACGTACCAGTAACCTCGTTGCTTTTTGGCTTAAATCTCTTTGACAAATCATTATATTTATTCATTGAAACCCTATCATATACCCATACGCACCTTGTAACGAGAGTTGCCATACCAATTATCAGAAATCAGCAATTCGTATTTTGAATCTCGCAACGTTTCTATGTCAACCGATATATATAACATTTACCTCTTAGAATTATGATTTTCCATTCTGAAAAGCACCCAATCTACGAATCAATACTCGAAATGCTGAAAAAGTTGAATGAAAAAAAAACAAAAACGTAAACGACCTTAACAATCAAAAGTTTGACGATAAAGAATAGTATGTTGGCAAACTCAGAAATGTTGGAACTGGAAAACGGATTGAGCTAACTACGAAGGAGTCTCTGAACATATCACAAGGACTAAACTTGTACATTAAGAATCCTGATGATTCTATTTCTGATGAAATCTTTAGCGAATACCTTGCTTCTGACTCCAAACTCTTGAGGACAAATTTTCTTCACCATCCTTCGATATTAGGAATTCCAAGATAACATCGTATCTTTCATTATAAATATCCTCCATATTTCTGAAGAAATTTTTATAACTATTCTTATCTGAAATCATTTATCTCTTCGTGCTATTAGTGTTACATCATATAGAAACTGTTAGTTTCTATATTCTGTAAACTTTCGAGCTTAAAATATGAATGTTATTAAAGTAATGTTGGGAACTGATGCATGAGTTAGTATAATATAATGACACTTGATCAACGTGATTATATTACAGTAAGTCATGCTGAGTTTCTAAATGGAACATGATGATTCACAGATTATAACGTCATCATGTGTCATGTTACATAACTCTTTCATTCTGATTAACTTCTGAACATATCAAGAAAATATATTCTTGATAGTTCTATTCTCAGTGATTCTGGTAATTTGACAAATCAAATCATGCTAATACAATCCTTTCTGCTTAGAATACTATAATCATTCAAAACTCCATACTTACGAATGCTGGACCATTACTCGCTTTACTAGAGGTCGAGAAGAAAATAAAAAAAAAAGCAAAGAGCTTCAAAATAAAAGAGAAAATATAAAGCCCAATAACAACACGGAAGTTATAAACCGTGGATATTAATACGAATATCAATATAAAGTTACGGTATAATTAAGTATAGCATCACCCCAAAGTTATATTAAAAGTAAACAGATTTTGCTGGTGGAAGATTGAAAAGAAGGATGACAGAAATGATAATTAGGAAAATATTAGGGATTAGAACTGGATGAAACATATTGACGAATGTTTTAAAAATTTGAATTCAATGAGAAAGAATAGAAAGTGGAAGTTGTAGAAATAAGGAATTGAAGGGAATGAATTTATAGTGAAATATCCGACAGAGAAATCGAGATAGATTACCGTATTTAATTATAAAGATCTTAATCTTAATTTCCTTATTAGACGAAGAATCAAATCTTTTAGATTTTGAAGATTTTCTTTAAATCCCTTGAATTCCAGAATTAAACCAAGACAACGTCAAAAGTTAAGATGAAAATTTATTTATTCATCTCACTCTTTTATGATAGCTTCATTCGTGCTATTCGAATACTCGAATTGTTTTATCCATATTACTCAATAATGATAAAACTCTATTTATCAACTCATATGCGTCATGAAAACATTTTTATTGTTAGCCATGACCACATCACTCAAATTTCGGGACGAAATTTCTTTAACGGGTAGGTACTGTGATGACCCGAAAATTTCCGACCAAATTTAAACTTAATCCTTATTGATTTCGACACGATAAGCAAGTCTGTAATGTTGAATCTAAAAATTTTTGAACTGATTTCATATATCCAATTGACCATCGACTGCTCTCGACGATTCACGTATATTTGTTGTTAATAAATAGGTATATATATATATATATATATATATATATATATATATATATATATATATATATATATATATATATATAGGGGCAGGATCAATGGGGAAGTAACCAATCGGGGGGAAGCGAGGGGAAGAAAAAAATTTTTTTACATTTTTTTTGAAATTTTTTTTTCCGGCATCAAGATCACACGAAAATATGAACATTTAGAAGAGACACTTCGTGATGAATGTTATTATTTAGGCAGGAAAACGATCGACAAAAATAACATTCAAGATAATATTGTTCGTGACGAATATGAACGTTTTTTTTTTCATGTTTTGTGAAGTAAAATTTAGCCCGATTCAGAGTTTAGGGTTTTGGGTTTAGGGTTTAGGATTTAGGGTTTGGTGTTTCGGGTTTATTCCATAAACTCAAAACACCAAACCCTAAACCCTAAACCCTAAACCCTAAACTCTAAACCGTTCGTGTTAAAAACTCAATCTAAATCCTAAATCTAAACCCTAAATCTAAACCCTAAACCCTAAATTTCTAAACCCTAATATCTAAACCCTATAAACCCTAATATCTAAACCCTAATATCTAAACCCCAATAGCTAAAAACCTCAAAATACGCTCGAAAAACACGATAATTGTTATATATTACTTCTTCAAGCGTTTTCCCGCCAAAATAAAAACATTTGTCACAAAGTATCTCTACTAGATGTTCATATTTTCATCTCATCTATAATGTTCGTGAACAAAGTTTTTTCAAAAAACGAAAAAAAAAAGTTTTTGCTTCCCCCCGCTTCCCCTCGAATGGTTACTTCCCTCTTGATCCTACCACTATATATATATATATATATATATATATATATATATATATATATATATATATATATATATATATATATATATATAAGATATAAATATCATGTGTTGAAATTTATAATATCTATGTTCCATTATGAAATAATATAGTAAATAGATATATAATAATTATATATATAACATTATTAATGTATTCATAATTACATTTATAATATATGACATAACAACAAGTTAAAAATATAATAGCAATGACAAATTATATTGTTACTACTTTCATTAATATCAATATCATTATTAGTGATATTAATAAACATTAAATATTAAAATTTTAATAAATTTAATGTAATGATTATCAAAATAAATACTTAAAATATAAATACTACTATAAGAATGTTCAAAATTATTATTAGTTGTAATTTAGATATTATTAGCTAATATGATTAATACATATATCATTTGTTGATTATTAGTGATATTATTATTATTAGCATTAGAATTATTATCAATGTTATAATTATTGTTACTATTATCATAGTTATATGTTTCATAATCATTTTTATTAAACATGGTTATAATTATTAAAAGATTAATCTTAAACTATAAAGATAAATATATAAATATAAGAGAATTATAAATAAAAATATAACTAAAAATTTATGAAAATCTATATGCAGCTTATATATAAATACGTATACAATTACAGAATTTCAGATATATATAAGGATACATATATAAATATATTATATACATATATAATTTCAGATAGTTGTACACGTATTTTTTTATTCATCTGATTCAATTTTTTTTTAAATAGCTATTACCCCCGTGAGCCAAACTGTCGACCTTATAAGACCTACAAATAATCAATCAATTTTTAATACTGTGTAAATTACACATTCTTCACAATATAACATGTCTGTTAGTTGATCATCAACACTGAAAATTCTTAAGAACCAAAAACAGTTAATTTTTTTCTTCTTCTTTACCTCTGTACGTACACCTTTTGTCCAAAATCATGAATTCGAACGAGATTTCAAAATCTAATAAAGCAGAGTTGATAGGAATCACATATATAATCTATTTGTAAGTTTCCATTTTCCAATTCATTCTAATTATTCTGAATTTCGAGGTCAAACTATAAAATGAAAAAGTCAACTAAATTGTTCATCGTAAAATTCGAATTCCGTTTGATGTTTCAGATTCAATTGTGTATTCAAAAAGTTTCCAGTAATCATTTACAGTATATTTCATGTTTTAATTATAACCTAAAACTATCTAAAATTAAAAATCCAATTTAGAGTTTATAGTGTTCTTGGTTCAAAAATCAAAAACTGGAATTCGAATTCGATTGCAAAAAGTAATAATGTAGTTGTGTTAGGAATCTTTCACTCTAACTTTCTGTAAAATATCAAATTCCAATTCATCTTAACGAACTCGAATTTCTGAGTCAAAGTTTTTAAATTTAAAAGTCAAACATTTGTTCTTGAACGAATTCGAAGTTTATGTTATGATTTAAGTTAAATTAACGATTTCTATAGTTTCCTTATAGGATTATCAAACTACTTCATGTTATAAATATAGTCTATTACACATTTATAATCGAAAACCGAAATTTTTTTTAAAAAAATTAAACAGCGACGGCAGTAGCTGTTGGTATTTTTTTATATTTTTTTTTCATTTTCAAGAAATGCTCAAACCGTATCAGTAATTATAATTCGGTCTCTAGTTCAAAAGAAAAACTTAATACTCGAAATTAGCGAATTGATTGTTTCCTAGATAATTTGAGTTGTTGATGAAGAAGAAGGAGGAGTAGAAATAGAAAATATAAACGGGGTAAATGGTTTAGTTTAGAATAAAAATCAGAAAAATGGCGATAGTCAGATGGTTTAGAGGAGGGACCGGTATGCGAGAGGTCAGGGGTTCGAGTCACTAATGGAACAATTCTTTTTAACAGCCCTTTCATTTAAGGTAGTTCTTTTTTTTTAATTATTCATTTCATTTATTATTATTATTATTGTTAGTTTAAGAACACTTATTATTAATAATACATGTATTATTATTATTAAGATTCTCATTTACTATTAAGTATTATGATTATAGTTACAATTAGGAATAATATTATTATTATTATGATTACTAATTTTTTCATTGTAGCATTATTATTATTATTATTATTATTATTATTATTATTATTATTATTATTATTATTATTATTATTATTATTATTATTATTATTTTTATTATTATTATTACTACTATTATGATTAGGATAATTATTATTGTTATTATAAAAATAATACGAGTTATTATTATTTTCACTAATATTAGTATTAATATCATTGTTGTAATTATTAGTATTATTATTATTAACATAAGTACCATTTTTAACAAAATCATTATTGTTATTAGTATTATTATTATCAAGGAAGTTAATTATTATTGGTAAATCATTATAATCCAAACTATCATTTATTTATTTTTTCCAGATAAATAGTTTGTACCTAAAACATACTTATTATATATATACTATAATTGTAGTAATAGCTTATATACCTATATATATACATATATATATATATATACATATATATATATATACATATATATATATATATACATATATATATATATATACATATATATATATATATATATATATATACATATATATATATATATATATATATATATATATATATCAAACATATTAACCATATTGATATAAATACTTATATGTAACAAACTATGATATTTTTATAATACTAATCATATGTATATAGATATATTAAGATAACTATATATATAGACATTAGTTATCCTAATTAAATACACAAACAAATATATATATATATATATATATATATATATATATATATATATATATATATATATATATATATATATATATATAGATATATATATATATATATATATATATATATATATATATATATATATATATATCAAACATATTAACCATATTGATGTAAATACTTATATGTAACAAACTATGATATTTTTATAATACTAATCATATGTATATAGATATATTAAGATAACTATATATATAGACATTAGTTATCCTAATTAAATACACAAACAAATATATATATATATATATATATATATATATATATATATATATATATATATATATATATATATAATATAATATAATTTACAATATAATACAAGTATTTAATGGAATTTGGTATAAACTATATATAACTAAAAACATATAAATAATATATACTAATAAAGGAATTTATGTGATTCCATTATATTTTTAATAAATATACAAATGATATAGGTTCGTGAATCCGAGGTCAACCCTGCATTGTTCAGTTGTTCAATACCGTCATATGTATTTTTACTACAAAATACATTAGGTGAGTTTCATTTGCTCCCTTTTTCAATGCTTTTGCAAGATATATTTTTGGGACTGAGAATACATGCGCTGCTTTTATAAATGCTTTACGAAATAGACACAAGTACATAAAATTACATTCTATGGTTGGATTATTAACCGAATATCGCCCTTCAAGTCTGGTAACCTAAGAATTTAGGGAAATGGCCCCTGATTGACGCGAATCCTAAAGATAGATCTATGGACCTTCACAAGTCCCATTCGGGGTACGAATGCTTTAGTACTTCGAGATTATTATACAGACGAGAGGCTCTGTTTTGGGGATATTCTATGCATTAAGTTAACGTCGGTTACCAGGTGTTCAATCCATATGAATGATATTTTTGTCTCTATGTATGGGACGTATATTTATGAGAAATGGAAATATGAAATCTTGTGGTCTATTAAAATTATGAAATGATTATTTATGATAAACTAATGAACTCACCAACCTTTTGGTTGACACTTTAAAGCATGTTTATTCTCAGGTATGAAAGAAATCTTCCGCTGTGCATTTGCTCATATTAGAGATATTACTTGGAGTCATTCATGACATATTTCAAAAGACGTTGCATTCGAGTCTTTGAGTTCATCAAGATTATTATTAAGTCATTTATAGTTGGATAGACTATGAAATGGTATGCATGCCGTCAACTGTCGATGTAAAGAAAGTTTGTCTTTTAAAAACGAATGCAATGTTTGTAAAATGTATCATATAGAGGTCAAGTACCTCGCTATGTAATCAACTATTGTGAATCATTTATAATCGATGTGGACTTCGTCCGGATGGATTAGGACGGGTCTCTACATCTATACATAAACAAACTTGTGCTGACTGCACATAACATTTTAGTGCAAATAAATTACAGTTTTGTCATAATTAAATCTTTAATTATTTTGGGGACTCAACAGAAACGAAGGGAGTAGATTTATAGTGAAATAGCAGACAGAGAAATCGAAACAAATCATCGCATTTAACCAAAGAAGATCTTAATTTCTTTAATTATCGAAGAACCAAATCTTATTACGAAGATTTTCTCTAAATTCCTTGAATTGCTTAAATCAACCGTGACTATGTCATTGGTTAAAAAGAACGTGCATTTACTCATTTCATTCTTTTGTGATAACTTCACTCGTACTCTTCACAAAAATCAAATTGCTTTATGTATATTACTTGATGATAATAAAACTCTAATTTCCAACTCGTATACGTCATGAAAACATACTTATTGTCAGCCATGACCATCCCATTCAAATTTTGGGACGAAATTTCTTTAACAGGTAGGTACTGTGACAACCCAGAAATTTCCAACCAAATTTAAACTTTATCTTTATATTATTCCGACACGATAAGCAAAGTTTGTTAAGTTAAATCTCAAGAATTTTAAACCGTATTCATACATTCATTATAACCTCGACCAAATTACGACGATTCACGAACCGTTATATATAAATAGATATGTATATATATGTATATATATATTATAACTTGAGAATATTAATAAAGTATTAAACGTATAATACTTTACACGAACGTATTTGTTTCAATATGTTTATCGATAGAATTAAAAGATAATATCAAATGATTAATTTATCAGATACATTGTGATATGATTACGGGTCCATGTTATGAGGTCCACTGTGATTTAAGAAATGTATTCTTTTTGATAACATTCGGAAAATGGTAAAGTGATTTATAAGTAAAAACGTGGAGTGTAAATAACTTAGATGTTGGATATCGACAAGTTAAGTAACTCGACATTTTTCATTAAGATGATTTCATACGTTTATTTAACCTTTGGACTTTATCCCATACGTCACCAACGGACTGTAATTTAAAAACTTGAAACCTATTATGAATATATATGACTCTACTTTTCTAAAACGTTTTATGATATAACAATTTCCATTATTTTAACCTTTAAACAAAATGATTGTTAAATATATTTAGTTTTGGAAAACAAAATTATCATATTTATTTGATTTAGTTTCAAACGTACAAAAACATTTTCAGTTTAAAAAGAACTTTATTATTAAAACGTATATAACTTTTATAAATATCTAGTGTGAAGACCCCGTCCTAATCCATCCGAACGAAGTCCATATCGATTATAAATGATTCACAATAGTTGATTACATCGCGAGGTACTTGACCTCTATATGATACATTTTACAAACATTGCATTCGTTTTTTGAAAAGACAATCTTTCGTTACATCGAAAGTTGACGACATGCATACCATTTTATAATATATCTAACTATAATTGACTTAATAATAATCTTGATGAACTCAATGACTCGAATGCAACATCTGTTGAAATATGTCATGAATGACTCCAAGTAATATCTTTAAAATGAGCAATTGCACAGCAGAAGATTTCTTTAACACCTGAGAATAAACATGCTTTAAAGTGTCAACCAAAAGGTTGGTGAGTTCATTAGTTTAGCATAAATAATCATTTCCATCATTTTAATAGACCACAAGAATTTCATTTCCAGTTCTCATAAATATACGTCCCATGCATAGAGACAAAAATATCATTCATATGGATTGAACACCTGGTAACCGACATTCACAATATGCATATAAGAATATCCCCATCATTCCAGGATCCTCCTTCGGATATGATATAAATTTCGAAGTACTAAAGCATCCGGTACTTTGGATGGGGCTTGTTGGGCCCGATAGATCTATCTTTAGAGTTCGCGTTAATTAGGGTTTCTGTTCCCTAATTCTTAGATTACCAGACTTAATAACAAGGGCATATTCGATTAGATAATCCAACCATAGAATGTAGTTTCGATTACTTGTGTCTATTTCGTAAAACAGTTATAAAAACAGTGCATGTATTCTCAGTCCTAAAAATATATATTGCAAAAGCATTTAAAAAGGGAACAAATGAAACTCACACATATAAATATTGTAAAACAGTTCATAAAGCATTTTGCATGTATTCTCAGCCCAAAAACGTAAAGAATAAAAAGGGTAAATGAAACTCACGCATATAATTATTGTAAAACAGTTAATAAAACATTTGCATATATTCTCAGCCCCAAAAATGTAAAGAGTAAAAGGGGAGCAAATGAAACTCACAATACTGTATTTTGTAGTAAAAATACATATGACGACATTGAACGATGCAGGGTTGGCCTTGGATTCATGAACCTATATCATTTGTATATTTATTAATATACATAGTTGTAATCGAATAATATATATATATAAATTTATTAGTTATATACTTTTTATATTAATATTATATATGTTTCATATATTTATTTTGTTATATAAAATATTACTTTTCATTATGTTATATGTATTAAATGTATTTTTATATATGTATATACCATTTGTGTG
Organism: Rutidosis leptorrhynchoides; assembly: GCF_046630445.1. Taxonomy (NCBI): domain Eukaryota; kingdom Viridiplantae; phylum Streptophyta; class Magnoliopsida; order Asterales; family Asteraceae; genus Rutidosis; species Rutidosis leptorrhynchoides. The sequence continues at coordinate 212,870,957 of NC_092340.1, forward strand.
TTAAAAATACTAATTTTAGTTATACTACAATAAAAATGATAAAAATCATAAGACTTAATATTACTAAATAGGGTATTGTTGTTAATAATTATATTAATGATATTAATAATGATATTTATAATAATAACTGTGAAATATACATTTTTTTTCCAGTTATTGATACTTATCTTAATGATTTTAGTAATACATATTATTAACACTTATTATAATATAAATAATCATACTTATAATGGTAATAATAATAATACTGATCATGATACTTATAATGATAATTGTATTACTAATAATAATTATAATATTCTTAGTAATACTAAAAATAATGTTATCATTCATAAAATGTTACAAATATTAAATTTTAATGATAGAAATATTAATGATAATAATAATAATCTTAACCCTAATAATGATGTTAATACTATATTGATAATAAAAGTATTAATGATACTTATTAATACTAATAATAATTTGGTTCTAAATGTTTATTTATACTTATGATATTAGTAGTAATAATAATTATAATACTTAATAATAACAATAATCATAATATTAACTATACAATAACAATAACAATAACAATAACAATAACAATAACAATAACAATAACAATAACAATAACAATAACAATAACAATAACAATAATAATAACAATAACAATAACAATAACAATAACAATAACAATAACAATAACAATAACAATAACAATAACAATAACAATAACAATAACAATAACAATAACAATAACAATAACAATAACAATAATAATAATAATAATAATAATAGAAATAATAAAGAAGTAGATTAACTACCTCAAAAGAAACCTTTAAAAAGAATTGTCGAGAACCGGACTCGAACCCCCGACCTTTCGTTCCCTAACATCACTCCCTAACCATTACACCATATTTGTTTTTCTGGAATAAGTCGATACCCATTTATATTTAACCTATTTTGTTTTCTGTGTGAATCTTCTTCTTCAAAACTGCTACACCAATCGACCAAAGAACCCCAATTTTCTTACAATGATACATTTGACATTTGAATTAAACTGATGTATAAAACTGAAGCAATCAATTGTGATCGTTTTTGTTTGACAAAATAAAAGTAACACGACTGCAGCAGCAGTATCTGCTGTACGAGGAAGAACGAAGAACACCCGATCAAATTTTGAATTCTAAAGTGTTTTAAACAAAACTTATAAAACGAAATATGTTCTAAGTACTTCCTTAAAACTTTTCAAATCATCAATTTACTTTGAATCATAACAGATAACAGGAATTTGATGGAAGAACAATGTTTGACTTTTTAAAATTCAAGGTTTGACTCACAAATTCGAATCCGTTTTAAAGAATTGAGTCTTGAGATTTTGCAGAATGATTACTTAGAGGATTCCTAACAAGATTGCATTTAAGGATTTTTAAATAAAACTCAAATTCGAATTTTGGGTATAAAAGTGAAGAACAGAGGTACACGAGCTACCTGATTAATAAATTGATCTGATTCAATAGTATTTTGTTGCTGTAATTAATAATGTGAGTCGTATATATCAGTTAACAACTGGATTGAATCCATATAAAGCTAATTTGGATTCGATAGCACGAATCAATTTGTACAAAAAAAATTATAAAAAAACATAAATGCGATATTGATGGTAAACAGACTTTGGATTCATTCTTATAATCCAAATACTAATTTGTACGATTAATTGACAATTGAAACAATTTACAACAGTTTGAAATAGATGGGTAACTGGATACGTAAATTCCTATATATAAATAAATAGGTATGTAATCGTAATTATATATATATATATATATATATATATATATATATATATATATATATATATATATATATATATATATATATATATATATATATATATATATATATATATATATATATATATATATATATATATATGTATATATTAGTATTTGTGCAGGTGTACATATATTAATCTGCATATATCAGTATTATGTATATATCAGTATATCTATATCTTTAACTGAAATCTGCATATGATTAAGTATTTATATATTTTTATCTGTTTAACTATATATATTTATACATTTAATGTATAAAGAATCATAATAATAATAATATTAATTATACAATATTAATATTAACTATTAGTTTTAAATAATAGTCTTTTAATATGTATATACATTAATAATATTAATATCGATTTTAACATTAATATCAATATTAAAAAAATATAAATAAATAAATATATATATATATATATATATAAATTTTTTTTATTTTATTCCAATATAACAACTACGTTTTCCATTGTAATTATATTTAATATGTCAATATCATATATTACAATTTATGTGATAATTAATAATCCTACTATATATGTACATATTTTGAATATCTAGAACTTATACATTTTAATACATATTTTTATATGTATATCTATATATATGATTATATAATATATGTTTGTATCATTTTGTAATTATTAAAAATATAAATATTTTATATATAATTATTATATATTTACTTAATATATTATATTCCTTCACCATAGAAATAAATTTCAAAATATAATATTTGTAGCTTTTATATATATATTTCAATATACATATAATAATAATTATTTATAAGAATCATATACAATTTTATATAGTTTAATTTTAAATAATCTTTTTATTACCTCCTTTATTATTTTACATACTTATTCTTAATGAGTGAATTTTTTCATTTTAATATATAATTTATATTTACATTTATATATATATATATATATATATATATATATATATATATATATATATATATATATATATATATATATATATATATATATATATATATATATATATATATATATATATATTTACTTATTTATTTACACAGAGTTCGTGAATCGTTGGGAATAGTCAAAGGTCAAATGCATATGTGATACAGTTCAAAAATTTTAAGACTCACCATTACAGACTTTGCTTATCGTATCAAAATCATTTAAAGATAAAGTTTAAATTTGATCAAAAATTCCCGGGTCATCACAGTACCTACCCGTTAAAGAATTTTTGTCCCGAAATTTGATCGAGGTCGTCATGGCTAACTATAAAAATGTTTTCATGACGAATATGAGGTGATAATAGAGTTTTATCATCATTGAGTAATATAGATAAAACAATTTGATTGTACGAAGAGTATAAGTGAAGCTATCGCAAGAGAGTGAAATGAATAAATATAGATTCGTCATATCTTTTGACGTAGATAGGATTGATTTCCAGAGTCCATGGATTTGGAGAAAATCTTCGTAATAAGATTTGATTCTTTGCTATTCAAGGGAATTATGATCCGCTTTAAATGCGATCATCTGTTTTGATTGCTCTGTCGGATGTTTTACTATATATCCACCCCCTTCGTTTCCTTACAACTCATACCTTTTATTCTTTCTTCTTTAATTCGTACTTTGAATCATTTGTCAATATGCTCCATCTAGTTCTGGTTCTCGATATACTCCTAACCTTTATATCTGTCATTCTTCTTTTCCACCTTCCACCGGAAGAATCTATTTACTTCTATTATACCCTTGGGTTTATAGTGTTTTTAATTCTCCCGTGTCTTTACGTTGCGATACGTATTGATATACACGGTTTGTAACTTATGTGTTGTTATAGGGCTTTATATTTTCCTTTAAATTTCAAAGTCCCTGCTTCTGTCTTTAATAATCATTGTCATTCACAGTTAATGCTCTCTCCTATTTGCTGTGATTTATACCCCCCATTTCTATTTTGGAGATTCATTCTTTTGTTTTCTCTTCCCGACTTTAAATCAAGCGAACAATGGTCCAGAATTCGTAGATATAGAGTTTTGAATGATTATAATATTCTAAGCAGGAAAGAACGTGATAGCACGATTTGATTTTCAAATTTATCAACATCACGAAAGATAGATCCATCAAGAATACATTTTCTTAATATGTTCAGAAGTTAAGTAGAATGAAAGAGTTATGTAACATGACACATGATGACGGTATGATCTACTGTGAACCATCATCACGTTTCATTAGAAACTCAGCATGACTTACTGTAATATAATCACGTTGATCAAGTGTTATTATATTATACTAACTCGTGCATCAGTTCCCAACACTACTTCAAAAACATTCATATTTTAGACTCGAAAGTTTACAGAATATAGAAACTAACAGTTTCTATATGATGTAACACTGATAGCACGAAGAGATTAATGATTTCAGATAAGAATAATTATAAAAATATCTTCAAAAATATGGAGGATATTTATAATGAAAGATACGATAATATCTTTGAATATCTAAGATCAGAGAAATGATGGAGGCTATTGTCTGCAATGGTTTAGAGTAACGAGCAAGATATTCGCTAAAGACTTCAGAAGACATTGAATCATTTAGATTCTTTGAGGTCAAACTTATTCTTTGTGATTTGTCCACGGCTTTCTTCATAGTTTCGCATAATCTGCTTTTCGGTACTAAATTTTCTCTTGAATGTTTCCAATATAATGATACACATGAAGCACGAAGAGGTATATAATTTCGGACGAAAATATTTTTGAAAATATCCTCAGAAATATCGAAGATATTGATGATGATATTTTGAAATTTCTAAGTTCGATGGTTGATGGAGAAAGATTTTCCGCAAGATTTTAACATGACTTCGGAGCAAGATATTCTCTAAATATTTTATCGGATTCAGAATTACCTGGATTCTTTGAATATAGGGTTTAGTCCTTGTATTTGTCCTTGGTCTCCTTCATGGTTAGCTCAATCCGTTTTCCAGTTCTAACTTTTCTGAGCTTTTTCAGCATACTATCCTTTATCATTAAACTTCCGATAATTAAGGTCGTTTACGGTTGTCTATGATTTCTGCTGCTTCATTTAACTTTTTCAACATTCATAGTATTGATTTGTGACAGAGTGCTTTTCAGAATTTCAGAATGGGAGATCATAATTCTAAGAGATAAATGTCATACGTATAACTGTTGATGTAGATATGATGTGAGTTTTCAAAGTACTGATTGCTGATTCCCAGTAATTGGTATGGCAGTTCTCGTTACAAGATGCGGATGAGTATATGATAGGGTTTCAATGAATAAATATAATGATTTGTCAGAGAGATCTAAGCCAAGAAGCAACGAGGTTGCTGGTACGTCTGCTGGTAATATGGTGGAATATAAAAGAATTCTCCGGTATAAAAAGGGTAATCGTATATATATCAGGATTATAGTAAGGTTACTTCGAATGAAAAGTCGAAGTTGACTTGCTGGAGCTGTGACAAAATTGGCTACTTTGAAAAGGGATCGCAAAATTATTTTGCTAATAAATGCCAAAGGATTTAACGCGGCTACGTGTTAAACTTTTACTCAGTTGCCGAGAGTTTCTCAGGTGCATAACTATATGCATAAATCTTTCCTTCCGTAGATAAAGTGCGGTTGATTCATCCTATCGATTGAGGTGTTTTCATGAATCATGAAAGGTTTGAACGCAGATTGTAATCGTCAAGATACAAATGGGGTTTAAGATGAAATCAAGTGGCAAACTTGAAGAATTGTTTAGTTTCATATGTTATAATCAATATTTTAATTCATTTTTAATTGTCCAATGTTGATAGTTCTTAGTTGATAGTCTACAGTTAGCAGTTCAATAATTTAATACATAATATTCAAATTAATTAATACATATCGTGACCCGTGTACAGGTCTCAGACTCGATCACAACTCAAATTATATATATTATTTGAGAATCAACCTTAACCCTGTATAGAGAACTCGATCATTACTGCATATAGAGTGTCTATGGTAATTCCAAATAATATAGATAAATGCGTCGATATGATATGTCAAAACCTTGTAAACGTGTCCCGATATTTAAAGTGCGTAAAATAAATAACAGAATTTAAATGACTATAAATTAAATGCGTAAAGTAAATAACAGAAATTAAAATGACGATAAATAAAATTATGATAATTAAATTGCGATAAATAAACTACGATAAATAAATGTAATCAGTTAGCTAGGAACAGTTAGCGTGGATTCTTAACAAAATTCCTCGTAGTTAATTTGTTTGTTTCTAACAAATTTTATTTTGTCAAATGTTTTCTTTATTATGCCACTTGTTGAATTCTGATAAATCAAAATCCAAATATGAAATTGGATGAATATGGTTATTCTGTGGTGAACGGATTTGTATATCGGTGGATGTAAGTAGGATAGTAAACGACTGTTGAATCAACTTCGAAGAATGTAGAGTGTAATTTATTAATGTGAAATCTAAATATTCCTCGGGTATTACCTACCCGTTAAAATATTTTCACCATTAACAGTTTGTACAAAAGAATTTTTAATTACAATCTTTATGAAAACATATATACGTATATATTTTCTTCAGATGTAATCATGGATTTAATGAGTCAATGTGATATTAAACTCATCGGATTTACGATTAGAGCTATGGTACATAATCTCTAAAACATTAGAGTTTACATAATCGTCATGTAGAATAAAGATGATTGATGTAGAACGATACATAGATTAATGATTGTAATCGATGTACAGAATGAAATGTTGAGGCATGTGTTATTGATGGTACGGGTGCTGTTACTGATGGTACTGTTAGTGTCGGTGATGTTGCTGAAGCTGATACATTTTGTACCATATTTCCCAAGGCTACAACTCGGGCGCGAAACTCGTTGACTTTTATTACTCCGGGATGATTATCGGTAGGAATGAACGAATGAATAAGGTTCAGAATTGTGGATAGAATATAATCGTGATGAGCTACCCTAGAAATGAGGTTGAAAATGGTATTTCAGATATGTTAGCCGGTAAGTGCTTCAGGTTCTTTGCCAATCGGTGAATTCGGTTGGTGGAAGGGATCGTCTTCTGCGCGTCTCCATTGATTAAGTCGACTAAGAACCCATCAAATGAATTAGGAATGGATGATTGGTTGATTCATTCTGGTTATACTGCATTTGGAGCTCAAGTGTGTTTCCATATAGGAATAACTGTCGGAATAACTATAGGAATAGCTATTGAATTCTGAGGGACTCGAACTGGTTGAGGGATTCATCTCGTACGATCAGATGAAGGATTTTCGGTAAGAAAATAGATTATAGGATGCAAATTAGTACCCTGCAATACATAGTTTACATATGCATATATAATACTAAAATCCCATAAGTTACGGAGGAATCTACGGAAGCTGACAGGCAAAGTCTACAGTAACAGATACGCTAAGATATGATTAATCAGATACGCTAAGATATGAATTTATCTATACACTGACTATGCAAGTCAAGGCAGTAAGACATGTCTAGACTAAGAATGATAAGTAGGTAATTTCCTAAGGATGATAAGCAGATGATTTCCGACTAGAAATGATAAACAAAACTTTTGTCATGCAGACACGGTCGAAGTCCAGACTCACTAATGCATCCTAACTACTTATCAGTTATACACACTAATGCAAGACCTGGTTCGCTACGACCACCGCTCTGATACCAACTGTGAAGACCCCACCGTAATCCATCCGGACGAAGTCCATATCGATTATAAACGATTCACAACAGTTGATTACATCGCGAGGTACTTGACCTCTATATGATACATTTTACAAACATTGCATTCGTTTTTTGAAAAGACAATCTTTCGTTACATCGAAAGTTTGCGACATGCATACCATTTTATAATATATCTAAATATAATTGACTTAATAATAATCTTGATGAACTCAACGACTCGAATGCAATGTCTGTTGAAATATGTCATGAATGACTCCAAGTAATATCTTTAAAATGAGCAATTTCACAGCGGAAGATTTCTTTAACACCTGAGAATAAACATGCTTTAAAGTGTCAACCAAAAGGTTGGTGAGTTCATTAGTTTAGCATAAATAATCATTTCCATCATTTTAATAGACCACAAGAATTACATTTCCAGTTCTCATAAATATACGTCCCATGCATAGAGACAAAAATATCATTCATATGGATTGAACACCTGGTAACCGACATTCACAATATGCATATAAGAATATCCCCATCATTCCGGGATCCTCTTTCGGACATGATATAAATTTCGAAGTACTAAAGCATCCAGTACTTTCGATGGGGCTTGTTGGGCCCGATAGATCTATCTTTAGAGTTCGCGTCAATTAGGGTTTCTGTTCCCTAATTCTTAGATTACCAGACTTAATAACAAGGGCATATTCGATTAGATAATCCAACCATAGAATGTAGTTTCGATTACTTGTGTCTATTTCGTAAAACAGTTATAAAAACAGCGCATGTATTCTCAGTCCCAAAAATATATATTGCAAAAGCATTTAAAAAGGGAGCAAATGAAACTCACACATATAAATATTGTAAAACAGTTCATAAAGCATTTTGCATGTATTCTCAGCCCAAAAACGTAAAGAGTAAAAAGGGCAAATGAAACTCACGCATATAATTATTGTAAAACAGTTAATAAAACATTTGCATATATTCTCAGCCCCAAAAATGTAAAGAGTAAAAGGGGAGCAAATGAAACTCACAATACTGTATTTTGTAGTAAAAATAAATATGACGACATTGAACGATGCAGGGTTGGCCTTGGATTCACGAACCTATATCATTTGTATATTTATTAATATACATAGTTGTAATCGAATAATATATATATATAAATTTATTAGTTATATACTTTTTATATTAATATTATATATGTTTCATATATTTATTTTGTTATATAAAATATTACTTTTCATTATGTTATATGTATTAAATGTATTTTTATATATGTATATACCATTTGTGTATTAAAAATAGTAATTTTAGTTATACTACAATAAAAATGATAAAAATCATAAGACTTAATATTACTAAATAGGGTATTGTTGTTAATAATTATATTAATGATATTAATAATGATATTTATAATAATAACTGTGAAATATACATTTTTTTTTCCAGTTATTGATACTTATCTTAATGATTTTAGTAATACATATTATTAACACTTATTATAATATAAATAATCATACTTATAATGGTAATAATAATAATACTGATCATGATACTTATAATGATAATTGTATTACTAATAATAATTATAATATTCTTAGTAATACTAAAAATAATGTTATCATTCATAAAATGTTACAAATATTAAATTTTAATGATAGAAATATTAATGATAATAATAATAATCTTAACCCTAATAATGATGTTAATACTATATTGATAATAAAAGTATTAATGATACTTATTAATACTAATGATAATTTGGTTCTAAATGTTTATTTATAGTTATGATATTAATAGTAATAATAATTATAATACTTAATAATAACAATAATCATAATATTAACTATACAATAACAATAACAATAACAATAACAATAACAATAACAATAACAATAACAATAACAATAACAATAACAATAACAATAACAATAACAATAACAATAACAATAACAATAACAATAACAATAACAATAACAATAACAATAATAATAATAATAATAATAATAGAAATAATAAAGAAGTAGATTAACTGTAGTGACCCGAACTTTTCCATGTTTATATATATTAATTGAGATTGATATTTACATGATTAAATGTTTCCAACATGTTAAGCAATCAAACTTGTTAAGACTTGATTAATTGAAATATGTTTCATATAGACAATTGACCACCCAAGTTGACCGGTGATTCACGAACGTTAAAACTTGTAAAAACTATATGATGACATATATATGGATATATATATAGTTAACATGATACTATGATAAGTAAACATATCATTAAGTATATTAACAATGAACTACATATGTAAAAACAAGACTACTAACTTAATGATTTTTAAACGAGACATATATGTAACGATTATCGTTGTAAAGACATTTAATGTATATATATCATATTAAGAGATATTCATACATGATAATATCATGATAATATAATAATTTAAAATCTCATTTGATATTATAAACATTGGGTTAACAACATTTAACAAGATCGTTAACCTAAAGGTTTCAAAACAACACTTACATGTAACGACTAACGATGACTTAACGACTCAGTTAAAATGTATATACATGTAGTGTTTTAATATGTATTTATACACTTTTGAAAGACTTCAATACACTTATCAAAATACTTCTACTTAACAAAAATGCTTACAATTACATCCTCGTTCAGTTTCATCAACAATTCTACTCGTATGCACCCGTATTCGTACTCGTACAATACACAGCTTTTAGATGTATGTACTATTGGTATATACACTCCAATGATCAGCTCTTAGCAGCCCATGTGAGTCACCTAACACATGTGGGAACCATCATTTGGCAACTAGCATGAAATATCTCATAAAATTACAAAAATATGAGTAATCATTCATGACTTATTTACATGAAAACAAAATTACATATCCTTTATATCTAATCCATACACCAACGACCAAAAACACCTACAAACACTTTCATTCTTCAATTTTCTTCATCTAATTGATCTCTCTCAAGTTCTATCTTCAAGTTCTAAGTGTTCTTCATAAATTCCAAAAGTTCTAGTTTCATAAAATCAAGAATACTTTCAAGTTTGCTAGCTCACTTCCAATCTTGTAAGGTGATCATCCAACCTCAAGAAATCTTTGTTTCTTACAGTAGGTTATCATTCTAATACAAGGTAATAATCATATTCAAACTTTGGTTCAATTTCTATAACTATAACAATCTTATTTCAAGTGATGATCTTACTTGAACTTGTTTTCGTGTCATGATTCTGCTTCAAGAACTTCGAGCCATCCAAGGATCCATTGAAGCTAGATCCATTTTTCTCTTTTCCAGTAGGTTTATCCAAGGAACTTAAGGTAGTAATGATGTTCATAACATCATTCGATTCATACATATAAAGCTATCTTATTCGAAGGTTTAAACTTGTAATCACTAGAACATAGTTTAGTTAATTCTAAACTTGTTCGCAAACAAAAGTTAATCCTTCTAACTTGACTTTTAAAATCAACTAAACACATGTTCTATATCTATATGATATGCTAACTTAATGATTTAAAACCTGGAAACACGAAAAACACCGTAAAACCGGATTTACGCCGTCGTAGTAACACCGCGGGCTGTTTTGGGTTAGTTAATTAAAAACTATGATAAACTTTGATTTAAAAGTTGTTATTCTGAGAAAATGATTTTTATTATGAACATGAAACTATATCCAAAAATTATGGTTAAACTCAAAGTGGAAGTATGTTTTCTAAAATGGTCATCTAGACGTCGTTCTTTCGACTGAAATGACTACCTTTACAAAAACGACTTGTAACTTATTTTTCCGACTATAAACCTATACTTTTCTGTTTAGATTCATAAAATAGAGTTCAATATGAAACCATAGCAATTTTATTCACTCAAAACGGATTTAAAATGAAGAAGTTATGGGTAAAACAAGATTGGATAATTTTTCTCATTTTAGCTACGTGAAAATTGGTAACAAATCTATTCCAACCATAACTTAATCAACTTGTATTGTATATTATGTAATCTTGAGATACCATAGACACGTATACAATGTTTCGACCTATCATGTCGACACATCTATATATATTTCGGAACAACCATAGACACTCTATATGTGAATGTTGGAGTTAGCTATACAGGGTTGAGGTTGATTCCAAAATATATATAGTTTGAGTTGTGATCAATACTGAGATACGTATACACTGGGTCGTGGATTGATTCAAGATAATATTTATCGATTTATTTCTGTACATCTAACTGTGGACAACTAGTTGTAGGTTACTAACGAGGACAGCTGACTTAATAAACTTAAAACATCAAAATATATTAAAAGTGTTGTAAATATATTTTTGAACATACTTTGATATATATGTATATATTGTTATAGGTTCGTGAATCAACCAGTGGCCAAGTCTTACTTCCCGACGAAGTAAAAATCTGTGAAAGTGAGTTATAGTCCCACTTTTAAAATCTAATATTTTTGGGATGAGAATACATGCAGGTTTTATAAATGATTTACAAAATAGACACAAGTACGTGAAAATACATTCTATGGTTGAATTATCGAAATCGAATATGCCCCTTTTTATTAAGTCTGGTAATCTAAGAATTAGGGAACAGACACCCTAATTGACGCGAATCCTAAAGATAGATCTATTGGGCCTAACAAACCCCATCCAAAGTACCGGATGCTTTAGTACTTCGAAATTTATATCATATCCGAAGGGTGTCCCGGAATGATGGGGATATTCTTATATATGCATCTTGTTATTGTCGGTTACCAGGTGTTCACCATATGAATGATTTTTATCTCTATGTATGGGATGTGTATTGAAATATGAAATCTTGTGGTCTATTGTTACGATTTGATATATATAGGTTAAACCTATAACTCACCAACATTTTTGTTGACGTTTAAAGCATGTTTATTCTCAGGTGAATATTAAGAGCTTCCGCTGTTGCATACTAAAATAAGGACAAGATTTGGAGTCCATGTTTGTATGATATTGTGTAAAAACTGCATTCAAGAAACTGAATTCGATGTAACATATTTGTATTGTAAACCATTATGTAATGGTCGTGTGTAAACAGGATATTTTAGATTATCATTATTTGATAATCTACGTAAAGCTTTTTAAACCTTTATTTATGAAATAAAGGTTATGGTTTGTTTTAAAAATGAATGCAGTCTTTGAAAAACGTCTCATATAGAGGTCAAAACCTCGCAACGAAATCAATTAATATGGAACGTTTTTAATCAATAAGAACGGGACATTTCAGTTGGTATCAGAGCGTTGGTCTTAGAGAACCAGAAAATTTGCATTAGTGTGTCTTATCGAGTTTGTTAGGATGCATTAGTGAGTCTGGACTTCGACCGTGTTTTCTTTAAAAATGATTGCTTAACATTTTTGTTGGAAACTATATATTTTTAACATATGAATATTATGTGATATATTAATCTCTTAACGTGTTTGATATTATGTGATAGATGTCTACCTCTAGAACAAGTCCCATTGACTCACCTAATAATAATGAAGAGTCAAATGTAAATTGGAATGATTTGTGGACTGATTCACAAGTTCCCGAAGAGGAACCGGAAGAAGAGTCGGAACCGGAAGAAGAATCGGAACCGGAAGAAGAATCGGAACCGGATGAAAAAATAGAACCGGTGGGGGAAATAATAAAACGGTTAAGTAAAAGAAAATCCTCAACCAACCGACCAAAGTTAATTATGGTCAATGGTGTTTCCGCCAAGGAAGCAAAATATTGGGAGGATTACCAATTCTCCGATGAATCGGATTCCGACGAGAATTTCGATGATGTTATAGAAATTACCCCAACTGAATTTAAAAAGGCAAAAGAAAATAATAAGGGAAAGGGCATAAAAATAGAGAAATCTAATTCCAACCCCGATGAACTTTATATGTATCGTCAACCCCCGAAGTCCTTAAGTTGTAACAATGACCCGGGAACCTCTAAACCACCAGGTTTTTCTAAACCAATGTGGACAACGACGGCTCGTATTAGGGGAACATCATATATCCCTAGAAACTTGGCAAAACGAACCAAAACCGAAGAAGAAGAAACGAGCGAGTCGGAATAAGATAGTTGTATTCGTGTGGTGTAATATATGTAATATAGTGTTCTTATGCTTTATGATATATGTAAAAATTGCTTGTATTAATAAGTATTTTTTTTATGAAACTAACTCTTGTCTATTTTACAGTTTAAAAACACAAAATGGATAGATAACCCAATATTTTAAGAGACCTACCCGGAGACATGATTGATGAAATCTTGTCTAGAGTCGGCCAGAATTCTTCGGCACAACTATTTAAGGCGAGATCAGTTTGTAAGACATTCGAAGAACGTTCCAAGAATGTCTTGGTTTATAAGAGACTTTTGTTTGAAAGATGGGGGATATCACATTGGGAAACCCATAAGTTACGATGTGTTTACTTTGACGCATATATTGCGGGGAACCCAAATGCTATTTTACGCAACGGGTTAAGAAATTATTTTGACTCAATATATCCGAATATTGGACTTCGTGATTTAGAAAAAGCGGCTAACATGCAACATAAAGAAGCATGTTATGCTTACGGATTAGTAATGTTCGCTTCTCACCAAAGTGAGAACAAGAACATCGGGCTACAACTATTAAACAAAACGTTTCCACAAGTGACGGAGTCGGTAATTGGGGTAAGAAATGAGGTTTTTAGATTATTACGGGACTGTTGGACATTACGTAACCCTCGTCCCTTTGATGACGTTACAACACGCTGTCTTATCAACGGCCATAACGGTTATGTTGCACAAGACCAAGGATGGGAAGTAGTCCTAGTAAAACCAGAATGCATGACTTGTTTCTGGACGTATGAATTACGTGTCTTTATTGCCTTTGCCGAACGACTTGTGTACTAGCTAGAATTGTCTTCACAACTATCTTGTATCAAAGTTATTGTGTGCTATATTTCATGCTTTATGTAAAATAAGCGGTATTGTAAGTTTGTAAAATATTGTATAAAAGTTTGAACGCGAAATATTATTACAATCAGTTTTTCATATAGAATTGTAGTAGTTGAATTGTATATTAGCTACTAAGTATGAACTTAACGGGTAGGTACTACCCGAATTTAAACTTATAAAACGCTAATATGAAGAAAAAGCTTTTATAAATGAGTTCATATTATGCTACGAAATACTATTAACTACTCTTAATATTCTGTATGATTAACTTGTTCCATTTAACTTTTTTGAAGGAAATGGCACCGACTACTCGACACACCGTGAATATGAATGAAGAGGAATTCCGTACTTTTCTAGCTTCAAACATAGCCGCAGTACAGGCTGCGCTACATACCAACAATAACCTTGGATCTAGCAGTACAGGAAATCGTGTAGGATGCACCTACAAAGAATTCACTGCCTGCAAACCTTTGGAATTTGATGGAACCGAAGGACCGATCGGATTGAAACGGTGGACCGAGAAGGTTGAATCGGTGTTTGCCATAAGTAAGTGTACTGAAGAGGACAAAGTGAAGTATGCTACGCATACCTTCACAGGTTCTGCGTTAACATGGTGGAATACCTATCTAGAGCAAGTGGGACAAGATGATGCGTACGCACTACCGTGGTCAGCATTCAAGCACTTGATGAACGAGAAGTACCGTCCCAGAACCGAGGTCAATAAGCTCAAGACAGAACTTAGAGGGTTACGAACCCAAGGATTTGATATTACCACGTACGAAAGACGATTCACAGAATTGTGCCTATTGTGTCCGGGAGCATTCGAAGATGAGGAAGAGAAGATCGACGCGTTTGTGAAAGGATTACCGGAAAGAATCCAAGAAGATATAAGTTCACACGAGCCTGCCTCCATACAACAGGCATGTAGAATGGCTCACAAACTAGTGAACCAGATTGAAGAAAGAATTAAAGAACAGACTGCTGAAGAGGCCAATGTGAAGCAAGTCAAAAGAAAGTGGGAGGAAAACGGTGATAAGAATCACCAATACAACAACAACAGCAATTACAACAATAATCGCAACAATTATCCCAACAATCGCAACATCAATCGCAACTACAACAAAAGGCCCAACAACAACAACAACAACAACAGCAACTACAACAATCATCCCAACAACAATAATAACCGCAACAACAACAACAATCAGAAGCAGCTATGCCAAAGGTGTGAAAAGAATCACTCGGGGTTCTGCACCAAATTTTGCAACAAGTGTAAAAGAAATGGTCATAGCGCGGCGAAGTGTGAGGTCTACGGACCAGGGGTTAATAGAACGAAAGGAACAAATGGTGTGGAAACAAGTAATGGAGGAGCAAGTAGTGTCGGAGCAAGTTATGCCAATGTAGTTTGTTATAAATGTGGAAAACCAGGCCACATTATTAGAAATTGCCCGAACCAGGAGAACACGAATGGACAAGGCCGTGGAAGATTTTTCAATATTAATGCGGTAGAGGCACAGGAAGACCCGGAGCTTGTTACGGGTACGTTTCTTATTGAAAATAAATCTGCTTACGTTTTATTTGATTCGGGTGCGGATAGAAGCTATATGAGTAGAGATTTTTGTGCTAAATTAAGTTGTCCATTGACGCCTTTGGATAGTAAATTTTTACTCGAATTAGCAAATGGTAAATTAATTTCAGCAGATAATATATGTCGGAATCGAGAAATTAAACTGGTTAGCGAAACATTTAAGATTGATTTGATACCAGTAGAGTTAGGGAGTTTTGATGTGATAATCGGTATGGACTGGTTGAAAGAAGTGAAAGCGGAGATCGTTTGTTACAAAAATGCAATTTGCATTATACGAGAAAAAGGAAAACCCTTAATGGTGTACGGAGAAAAGGGCAACACGAAGCTACATCTTATTAGTAATTTGAAGGCACAAAAACTAATAAGAAAAGGTTGCTATGCTGTTCTAGCACACGTCGAGAAAGTACAAACTGAAGAAAAGAGCATCAATGATGTTCCCATTGCAAAAGAATTTCCCGATGTATTTCCGAAAGAATTACCGGGATTACCCCCACATCGATCCGTTGAATTTCAAATAGATCTTGTACCAGGAGCTGCACCAATAGCTCGTGCTCCTTACAGACTCGCACCCAGCGAGATGAAAGAACTGCAAAGCCAATTACAAGAACTTTTAGAGCGTGGTTTCATTCGACCAAGCACATCACCGTGGGGAGCTCCTGTTTTGTTTGTCAAGAAGAAAGATGGTACATTCAGGTTGTGTATCGACTACCGAGAGTTGAACAAACTTACCATCAAGAACCGCTACCCACTACCGAGAATCGACGACTTATTTGATCAACTACAAGGCTCGTCTGTTTATTCAAAGATTGACTTACGTTCCGGGTATCATCAAATGCGGGTGAAAGAAGATGATATTCCAAAGACTGCTTTCAGAACACGTTACGGTCATTACGAGTTTATGGTCATGCCGTTTGGTTTAACTAATGCACCACCTGTGTTCATGGACCTTATGAACCGAGTGTGTGGACCATACCTTGACAAGTTTGTCATTGTTTTCATTGATGACATACTTATTTACTCAAAGAATGACCAAGAACACGGTGAACATTTGAGAAAGGTGTTAGAAGTATTGAGGAAGGAAGAATTGTACGCTAAGTTTTCAAAGTGTGCATTTTGGTTGGAAGAAGTTCAATTCCTCGGTCACATAGTGAACAAAGAAGGTATTAAGGTGGATCCGGCAAAGATAGAAACTGTTGAAAAGTGGGAAACCCCGAAAACTCCGAAACACATACGCCAGTTTTTAGGACTAGCTGGTTACTACAGAAGGTTCATCCAAGACTTTTCCAGAATAGCAAAACCCTTGACTGCATTAACGCATAAAGGGAAGAAATTTGAATGGAATGATGAACAAGAGAAAGCGTTTCAGTTATTGAAGAAAAAGCTAACTACGGCACCTATATTGTCATTGCCTGAAGGGAATGATGATTTTGTTATTTATTGTGATGCATCAAAGCAAGGTCTCGGTTGTGTATTAATGCAACGAACGAAGGTGATTGCTTATGCGTCTAGACAATTGAAGATTCACGAACAAAATTATACGACGCATGATTTGGAATTAGGCGCGGTTGTTTTTGCATTAAAGACTTGGAGGCACTACTTATATGGGGTCAAAAGTATTATATATACCGACCACAAAAGTCTTCAACACATATTTAATCAGAAACAACTGAATATGAGGCAGCGTAGGTGGATTGAATTATTGAATGATTACGACTTTGAGATTCGTTACCACCCGGGGAAGGCAAATGTGGTAGCCGATGCCTTGAGCAGGAAGGACAGAGAACCCATTCGAGTAAAATCTATGAATATAATGATTCATAATAACATTACTACTCAAATAAAGGAGGCGCAACAAGGAGTTTTAAAAGAGGGAAATTTAAAGGATGAAATACCCAAAGGATCGGAGAAGCATCTTAATATTCGGGAAGACGGAACCTGGTATAGGGCTGAAAGGATTTGGGTACCAAAATTTGGAGATATGAGAGAAATGGTACATAGAGAAGCTCATAAAACCAGATACTCAATACATCCTGGAACGGGGAAGATGTACAAGGATCTCAAGAAACATTTTTGGTGGCCGGGTATGAAAGCCGATGTTGCTAAATACGTAGGAGAATGTTTGACGTGTTCTAAGGTCAAAGCTGAGCATCAGAAACCATCAGGTCTACTTCAACAACCCGAAATCCCGGAATGGAAATGGGAAAACATTACCATGGATTTCATCACTAAATTGCCAAGGACTGCAAGTGGTTTTGATACTATTTGGGTAATAGTTGATCGTCTCACCAAATCAGCACACTTCCTACCAATAAGAGAAGATGACAAGATGGAGAAGTTAGCACGACTGTATTTGAAGGAAGTCGTCTCCAGACATGGAATACCAATCTCTATTATCTCTGATAGGGATGGCAGATTTATTTCAAGATTCTGGCAGACATTACAGCAAGCATTAGGAACTCGTCTAGACATGAGTACTGCCTATCATCCACAAACTGATGGGCAGAGCGAAAGGACGATACAAACGCTTGAAGACATGCTACGAGCATGTGTTATTGATTTCGGAAACAGTTGGGATCGACATCTACCGTTAGCAGAATTTTCCTACAACAACAGCTACCATTCAAGCATTGAGATGGCGCCGTTTGAAGCACTTTATGGTAGAAAGTGCAGGTCTCCGATTTGTTGGAGTGAAGTGGGGGATAGACAGATTACGGGTCCGGAGATTATACAAGAAACTACCGAGAAGATCATCCAAATTCAACAACGGTTGAAAACCGCCCAAAGTCGACAAAAGAGCTACGCTGACATTAAAAGAAAAGATATAGAATTTGAAATTGGAGAGATGGTCATGCTTAAAGTTGCACCTTGGAAAGGCGTTGTTCGATTTGGTAAACGAGGGAAATTAAATCCAAGGTATATTGGACCATTCAAGATTATTGATCGTGTCGGACCAGTAGCTTACCGACTAGAGTTACCTCAACAACTCGCGGCTGTACATAACACTTTCCACGTCTTGAATTTAAAGAAATGTTTTGCTAAAGAAGATCTCACTATTCCGTTAGATGAAATCCAAATCAACGAAAAACTTCAATTCATCGAAGAAGCCGTCGAAATAATGGATCGTGAGGTTAAAAGACTTAAGCAAAACAAGATACCAATTGTTAAGGTTCGATGGAATGCTCGTAGAGGACCCGAGTTCACCTGGGAGCGTGAAGATCAAATGAAGAAGAAATACCCGCATCTATTTCCAGAAGATTCATCAACACCTTCAACAGCTTAAAATTTCGGGACGAAATTTATTTAACGGGTAGGTACTGTAGTGACCCGAACTTTTCCATGTTTATATATATTAATTGAGATTGATATTTACATGATTAAATGTTTCCAACATGTTAAGCAATCAAACTTGTTAAGACTTGATTAATTGAAATATGTTTCATATAGACAATTGACCACCCAAGTTGACCGGTGATTCACGAACGTTAAAACTTGTAAAAACTATATGATGACATATATATGGATATATATATATAGTTAACATGATACTATGATAAGTAAACATATCATTAAGTATATTAACAATGAACTACATATGTAAAAACAAGACTACTAACTTAATGATTTTTAAACGAGACATATATGTAACGATTATCGTTGTAAAGACATTTAATGTATATATATCATATTAAGAGATATTCATACATGATAATATCATGATAATATAATAATTTAAAATCTCATTTGATATTATAAACATTGGGTTAACAACATTTAACAAGATCGTTAACCTAAAGGTTTCAAAACAACACTTACATGTAACGACTAACGATGACTTAACGACTCAGTTAAAATGTATATACATGTAGTGTTTTAATATGTATTTATACACTTTTGAAAGACTTCAATACACTTATCAAAATACTTCTACTTAACAAAAATGCTTACAATTACATCCTCGTTCAGTTTCATCAACAATTCTACTCGTATGCACCCGTATTCGTACTCGTACAATACACAGCTTTTAGATGTATGTACTATTGGTATATACACTCCAATGATCAGCTCTTAGCAGCCCATGTGAGTCACCTAACACATGTGGGAACCATCATTTGGCAACTAGCATGAAATATCTCATAAAATTACAAAAATATGAGTAATCATTCATGACTTATTTACATGAAAACAAAATTACATATCCTTTATATCTAATCCATACACCAACGACCAAAAACACCTACAAACACTTTCATTCTTCAATTTTCTTCATCTAATTGATCTCTCTCAAGTTCTATCTTCAAGTTCTAAGTGTTCTTCATAAATTCCAAAAGTTCTAGTTTCATAAAATCAAGAATACTTTCAAGTTTGCTAGCTCACTTCTAATCTTGTAAGGTGATCATCCAACCTCAAGAAATCTTTGTTTCTTACAGTAGGTTATCATTCTAATTCAAGGTAATAATCATATTCAAACTTTGGTTCAATTTCTATAACTATAACAATCTTATTTCAAGTGATGATCTTACTTGAACTTGTTTTCGTGTCATGATTCTGCTTCAAGAACTTCGAGCCATCCAAGGATCCATTGAAGCTAGATCCATTTTTCTCTTTTCCAGTAGGTTTATCCAAGGAACTTAAGGTAGTAATGATGTTCATAACATCATTCGATTCATACATATAAAGCTATCTTATTCGAAGGTTTAAACTTGTAATCACTAGAACATAGTTTAGTTAATTCTAAACTTGTTCGCAAACAAAAGTTAATCCTTCTAACTTGACTTTTAAAATCAACTAAACACATGTTCTATATCTATATGATATGCTAACTTAATGATTTAAAACCTGGAAACACGAAAAACACCGTAAAACCGGATTTACGCCGTCGTAGTAACACCGCGGGCTGTTTTGGGTTAGTTAATTAAAAACTATGATAAACTTTGATTTAAAAGTTGTTATTCTGAGAAAATGATTTTTATTATGAACATGAAACTATATCCAAAAATTATGGTTAAACTCAAAGTGGAAGTATGTTTTCTAAAATGGTCATCTAGACGTCGTTCTTTCGACTGAAATGACTACCTTTACTAAAATGACTTGTAACTTATTTTTCCGACTATAAACCTATACTTTTCTGTTTAGATTCATAAAATAGAGTTCAATATGAAACCATAGCAATTTGATTCACTCAAAACGGATTTAAAATGAAGAAGTTATGGGTAAAACAAGATTGGATAATTTTTCTCATTTTAGCTACGTGAAAATTGGTAACAAATCTATTCCAACCATAACTTAATCAACTTGTATTGTATATTATGTAATCTTGAGATACCATAGACACGTATACAATGTTTCGACCTATCATGTCGACACATCTATATATATTTCGGAACAACCATAGACACTCTATATGTGAATGTTGGAGTTAGCTATACAGGGTTGAGGTTGATTCCAAAATATATATAGTTTGAGTTGTGATCAATACTGAGATACGTATACACTGGGTCGTGGATTGATTCAAGATAATATTTATCGATTTATTTCTGTACATCTAACTGTGGACAACTAGTTGTAGGTTACTAACGAGGACAGCTGACTTAATAAACTTAAAACATCAAAATATATTAAAAGTGTTGTAAATATATTTTTGAACATACTTTGATATATATGTATATATTGTTATAGGTTCGTGAATCAACCAGTGGCCAAGTCTTACTTCCCGACGAAGTAAAAATCTGTGAAAGTGAGTTATAGTCCCACTTTTAAAATCTAATATTTTTGGGATGAGAATACATGCAGGTTTTATAAATGATTTACAAAATAGACACAAGTACGTGAAACTACATTCTATGGTTGAATTATCGAAATCGAATATGCCCCTTTTTATTAAGTCTGGTAATCTAAGAATTAGGGAACAGACACCCTAATTGACGTGAATCCTAAAGATAGATCTATTGGGCCTAACAAACCCCATCCAAAGTACCGGATGCTTTAGTACTTCGAAATTTATATCATATCCGAAGGGTGTCCCGGAATGATGGGGATATTCTTATATATGCATCTTGTTATTGTCGGTTACCAGGTGTTCACCATATGAATGATTTTTATCTCTATGTATGGGATGTGTATTGAAATATGAAATCTTGTGGTCTATTGTTACGATTTGATATATATAGGTTAAACCTATAACTCACCAACATTTTTGTTGACGTTTAAAGCATGTTTATTCTCAGGTGAATATTAAGAGCTTCCGCTGTTGCATACTAAAATAAGGACAAGATTTGGAGTCCATGTTTGTATGATATTGTGTAAAAACTGCATTCAAGAAACTGAATTCGATGTAACATATTTGTATTGTAAACCATTATGTAATGGTCGTGTGTAAACAGGATATTTTAGATTATCATTATTTGATAATCTACGTAAAGCTTTTTAAACCTTTATTTATGAAATAAAGGTTATGGTTTGTTTTAAAAATGAATGCAGTCTTTGAAAAACGTCTCATATAGAGGTCAAAACCTCGCAACGAAATCAATTAATATGGAACGTTTTTAATCAATAAGAACGGGACATTTCATTAACTACCTCAAAAGAAACCTTTAAAAAGAATTGTCGAGAACCGGACTCGAACCCCCGACCTTTCGTTCCCTAACATCACTCCCTAACCATTACACCATATTTGTTTTTCTGGAATAAGTCGATACCCATTTATATTTAACCTATTTTATTTTCTGTGCGAATCTTATTCTTCAAAACTGCTACACCAATCGACCAAAGAACCCCAATTTTCTTACAATGATACATTTGACATTTGAATTAAACTGATGTATAAAACTGAAGCAATCAATTATGATCGTTTTTGTTTGACAAAATAAAAGTAACACGACTGCAGCAGCAGTATCTGCTGTACGAGGAAGAACGAAGAACGCCCGATCAAATTTTGAATTCTAAAGTATTTTAAACAAAACTTATAAAACGAAATACTTTCTAAGTACTTCCTTAAAATTTTCAAATCATCAATTTACTTTGAATCATAACAGATAACAGGAATTTGATGGAAGAACAATGTTTGACTTTTTAAAATTCAAGGTTTGACTCACAAATTCGAATCCGTTTTAAAGAATTGAGTCTTGAGATTTTGCAGAATGATTACTTAGAGGATTCCTAACAAGATTGCATTTAAGGATTTTTAAATAAAACTCAAATTCGAATTTTGGGTATAAAAGTGAAGAACAGAGGTACACGAGCTACCTGATTAATAAATTGATCTGATTCAATAGTATTTTGTTACTGTAATTGATAATGTGAGTCGTATATATCAGTTAACAACTGGATTGAATCCATATAAAGCTAATTTGGATTCGACAGCACGAATTAATTTGTACAAAAAAAATTATAAAAAAATATAAAGGCGATATTAATGGTAAACAGACTTTGGATTCATTCCTATAATCCAAATACTAATTTGTACGATTAATTGACAATTGAAACAATTTACAACAGTCTGAAATAGATGATAACTGGATACGTAAATTCCTATATATAAATAAATAGGTATGTAATCGTAATTATATATATATATATATATATATATATATATATATATATATATATATATATATATATATATATATATATATATATATATATATATATATATATATATTATGTATACATTAGTATTTGTGCAGGTGTACATATATTAATCTGCATATATCAGTATTATGTATAAATATCAGTATATCTATATCTTTAACTGAAATCTGCATATGATTAAGTATTTATATATTTTTATCTGTTTAACTATATATATTTATACATTTAATGTATAAAGAATCATAATAATATTAATATTAATTATACAATATTAATATTAACTATTAGTTTTAAATAATAGTCTTTTAATATTTATATACATTAATAATATTAATATCGATTTTAACATTAATATCAATATTAAATATATATATATATATATATATATATATATATATATATATAAATTTTTTTATTTTATTCCAATATAACAACTACGTTTTCCATTGTAATTATATTTAATATGTCAATATCATATATTACAATTTATGTGATAATTAATAA
This sequence comes from Rutidosis leptorrhynchoides, assembly GCF_046630445.1. Taxonomy (NCBI): domain Eukaryota; kingdom Viridiplantae; phylum Streptophyta; class Magnoliopsida; order Asterales; family Asteraceae; genus Rutidosis; species Rutidosis leptorrhynchoides. Next base: position 212,895,107 of record NC_092340.1, read on the forward strand.
TCCTACTATATATGTACATATTTTGAATATCCAGAACTTATACATTTTAATACATATTTTTATATGTATATCTATATATATGATTATATAATATATGTTTGTATCATTTTGTAAATATTAAAAATATAAATATTTTATATATAATTATTTTATATTTAGTTAATATATTATATTCCTTCACCATAGAAATAAATTTCAAAATATAATATTTGTAGCTTTTATATATATATATTCCAATATACATATAATAATAATTATTTATAAGAATCATATACAATTTTATATAGTTTAATTTTAAATAATCTTTTTATTACCTCCTTTATTATTTTACATACTTATTCTTAATGAGTGAATTGTTTTCATTTTAATATATAATTTATATTTACATTTATATATATATATATATATATATATATATATATATATATATATATATATATATATATATATATATATATATATATATATATATATATATATATATATATATATATATATATATATATTTACTTATTTATTTGCACACAGTTCGTGAATCGTTGGGAATAGTCAAAGGTCAAATGCATATGTGATACAGTTCAAAAACTTTAAGACTCAACATTACAGACTTTACTTATCGTATCAAAATCATTTAAAGATAAAGTTTAAATTTGATCGAAAATTCCCGGGTCATCACATCTAGAACCACTTTTGACAACTCATTACTTAGCCAGTATGATAAAGATAACGATATTTATATTTTATTTTATTAAATATATAACAATTTAAATTAATATTATATATATTTATACGCGTATTATACGTACATAGTTTTATACTTTTACTATACTTAAACTTTACATTTACTTTATTTTTACTTCACTTTAACTTTAATAATTCACTTGAATAATTCATACTTTAATAATTCACTTTAATAATTCACTTTAATAATTCATACTTTAATAATTCACTTTAATAATTCATACTTTAATAATTCACTTTAATAATTCATACTTTAATAATTCACTTTAATAATTCAAAAGTCTATTATAAATAGAATTCAATAGGTTTCATTATTTCATAGAAACTTGAAAATATTTTTCTCTAAACTCTCACAATCAATTTACATATATATATTTACTCTGTATTATTTCAAGATATTATTAGTATATAATGGTGTATCCTATCGTATACACGCATAAAAGGAATAATGGTTGCATAAAATTAGCATCAGGAAGACTGAAAATTAGTATTATTGTCGTTATTAATAAAAGATATTATTTTTATTTTTATTATTATTATTATTATTATTATTATTATTATTATTATTATTATTATTATTATTATTATTATTATCATTCAAATAGTTATTAGTATTATCATTAATATTATTATTATTATTAGTATTATTATAATTAAAACTAATATTAGTAAAATCTATTTATTATGATTACTATTATTATTATTAATATGAACGCGATATAAAAGACGACTAAAAGCTATTAAACGAAATGATTAGGAAATAATGAGTATGAGTATCATGATAAAATTAAGATATTGTAAGATATTGATTTAAAGGAAAAAATATCGTTTTCATTATTTTACTATTATTGTTATTAAAAGTATTATTAATATTAAAACTATCATTTTTACTAAAATTATTATTTTTAATAAAAATATCATTGTTAATATGAAACATCATCATTATTATTATTATTATTATTATCATTTTAGTACTATTATTAATAAAAATTATCATTTTACCTTTTTTAGAAAATATAATTATTTTTATTTTTATTAGTAGAATAATAATAATTATTACAAAATAATACAAATTTTACTTATTATTATTATTATTATCAATATTATTTTATCAAATAAATATGTGATACAAAGATATTTTACTACGTATAATATAATTACATTAATAATACCTATCATATTATTTTTATGATATTAAATGAACTTTATAAATTTTATTACTTAAGATATATAAAAGTGTATTTTTATTATATAAAGTTTAATATAAAATTTTATTTATTAATAAAAGAACTATATTATTTACTTTAATAAAATCTGTTAAAAATATTTAAATATATAAAACGACTATATTTAAAACTATATAATAATCATGTATAAATTTTGGAAGACATTTTGGTCAATATGACTTTTGTTGACTTTTGCATATTTAGTCTCGAGCATTAGGATTGTGATACACTACGACTTGACCTAAATTGTTAGACAGATATTGATCAAACATATAAATATATATAATTAATATAGGTTCGTGAATCCAAGGCCAACCTTGCACTTGTTCAATGACGTTATATGTATTTTTACTACAAAATATAGTATTGTGAGTTTCATTTGCTCCCTTTTTAAATGCTTTTGCAATATATATTTTTGGGACTGAGAATACATGCACTGCTTTTATATTTGTTTAATGAAATAGACACAAGTACTTAAAACTACATTGTATGGTTGGATTATTAAATCGAATATTGCCCCTTCAAGTCTGGTAACCTAAGAATTTGGGAAATGGCCCCTAATTGACGCGAATCCTAAAGATAGATCTATGGGCCTAACAAACACCATTCTGGAATTTGAAATGCTTTAGTACTTCAATTTAAATGGTGATTGATATTGCCAATATTATGGCATACTTGAGAGTATACGGGGGATATTCTATATACATTATGTTAATGTCAGTTACCAGGTGTTCATCATACCAATGATTTTTATACGCTTGCGAGTGTAAGGTTGTTTATGAAAAATGAAATCTTGTGGTCTATTAAAATTATGGAATTGATGGATTATGATAAACTAATGAACTCACCAACCTTTTGGTTGACACTTTAAAGCATGTTTATTCTCAGGTATTAAATAAATCTTCCGCTGTGCATTAGTCATTTTAAAGATATTACTTGGAGTTATTCATGGCATATTTCGAAAGACGTTGCATTCGAGTCATTGAGTTCATCAAAATTATTATTAAGTCAATTATAGTTGGATGTATTATGAAATGGTATGCATGCCGTCAACTTTAGATGTAAAGAAAGTTTGTCTTTTAAAAACGAATGCAATGTTTGTAAAATGTATCATGTAGAGGTCAAATACCTCGCGATGTAATCAACTATTGTGAATCGTTTATAATGTATATGAATGGGTCCTTTCACAAGAAACCCACCAGAGCACTTGTTTCTGTTTTTCGGGGTCTGATCAGACTCCCGGGACTTCTGGAAAGTTGATTTTTGAAATGACCCGTTCATATACATTATAAACGATTCACAATAGTTGATTACATTGCGAGGTATTTGACCTCTATATGATACATTTTACAAACATTGCATTTGTTTTTAAAAGACAAACTTTCTTTACATCGAAAATTGACAGGCATGCATACCATTTCATAATATCCACTATCCAACTATAAATTGATTAATAATAATCTTTGATGAACTCAATGACTCGAATGCAACGTTCTTCGAAATATGCTATGAAAGACTCCAAGTAATATCTTTAAAATGAGCAAATGCACAGCGGAAGATTTCTTTAATACCTGAGAATAAACATGCTTTAAAGTGTCAACCAAAAGGTTGGTGAGTTCATTAGTTTATCATAATCATTTATTTCCATCATTTTAATAGACCACAAGAATTTCATTTCCAGTTCTCATAAATATACGTCCCATGCATAGAGACAAAAATAATCATTCATATGGTGAACACCTGGTAACCGACATTAACTAGATACATATAAGAATATCCCCTATCATTCCGGGATCCTCCTTCGGACATGATATAAATTTCGAAGTACTAAAGCATCCGGTACTTTGGATGGGGTTTGTTAGGCCCAATAGATCTATCTTTAGGATTCGCGTCAATTAGGGTGTCTGTTCCCTAATTCTTAGATTACCAGACTTTAATAAAAAGGGGCATATTCGATTTCGATAATTCAACCATAGAATGTAGTTTCAATTACTTGTGTCTATTTCGTCAAACATTTATAAAAGCGCATGTATTCTCAGTCCCAAAAATATAAAGGGTAAAAAGGCAAATGAAACTCACCATACTGTATTTTGTAGTAAAAATACATATAACATCATTGAACAAGTGTAGGGTTGGCCTCGGATTCACGAACCTATAGTAATTATATATATTTATGTATTTGTCAATATTTGTCTAATAAACTAGGCCAAGTCATAGTGTTCCACAATCCCAATGCTCGAGACTAATGTGCAAAAGTCAAAGGTTAAAGTAAAAACGAGGTCGCATGCAAAAATATAATAACTTATACAAAAATGATTTTTCGGTCAAACATGACTAAACGGCCACTTCAGCGATTTTTAGAAAAATTATCGGAACTCCGATTGATAAACGACCAAAGATAAAAGTTACACATTACCAAAAAAGATTAAGCATAAATTTTTACAGAAGTAAACTAAACCTAGACAACTCGTAGTTGCCAACGCGGTTTCGGTGTTTCAAAGTTAATTTTTCAGCTTTAATAAATTTACAAAAGTGACCGAGTAGCCTACTTTGGAGATTTTTAGAAAATTCCTCGAAACTCGGATTGACAAACGGTCAAAGCCTTCAAATTCTCGTTACCACAAAGATATAACATGATTTTTGGCAAAAGTAAACACACATCAGGCCGACCATGACAACTGATACAAAACTGACATTTTTAATAAAAAAGTTTCAGCTCTTTTTAGAATTTTAAAATGTGACCAAACAGTCAACTTTGACGATTTTTAGAAAAATCGTCAAGACTCGAATTGACAAACGGCCAGAGTCGTTTGTTAGACCTTACAGCAAAGAATTCAGTGGTATTTTTGTTTTAATCTAAAACAACGCAGGTCAGCGAGAATTTCAGTTTCCGTATCGACGTTTCATCAAAATTTACAAAACTTCTTTTATCCATAACTTGACAACCGTTCAACGAAACGATTTGATATCTAAAGGAAAAGTTCTTAATTTTTCGCTAGCTTTCCAAAGACATGCATATTTTATACCTTATTTTATCCCTAGTATAACAACCTTTAAGATTCAACATAACTTATCTAAGGGTAATATCAAATATACAAGCATGCACAATCCTATATTCTCGAGCACTAGTCAGGGATACACTATTAGTAAATAAAAGTTAAGTTATGAGTGCTCACGTATCAATATTGAGATTCAATACTGTAGGAAAGGTACGTAGACGCGACGGAGACGATAACTACCAATTTGACCTCAAGGGCATACCCATGAACCATACCCATCACCTCCATAGCCATAACCCATAATTTCCTTAGCCCTATCCTACTCATAAAACTTGTCTTGAAATGACCCGCTCATGACCTCGTCGTAATATTTTATGTATAAATACTACTAATAATAATACTCCTAACTATAATATTAACCTTATTAATAATAATAATAATAATAATAATAATAATAATAATAATGCAGAAGAGAATATGAGTATGTTTGTGTGTGCTTAAAAATTTGATTATCCTTCCATTTATAGAACCATTTCAAGTTGCACTAGATTATAATATTAAAATAATATAATATATTAATATATTAATATAATAATTAAATAAAATAAAAATAAAAAAACGTGTGTACTAGTTTGGAAAAAGTGATGACCCGTGATTTAAAAAGTTACGTACCATTCAATTTTGTTTTTTTTTTTTTTTTTTTAATAATATTATATATAAATATATATTTAATTCATATGATTAATTATATATTATATTATATTCACGTTCATGGTAAAAATATAATTTTTACAAAAATGACACGGTCGTGGTCTCACGACTCATGTACCACTTTCGGTTTTTCGATCGCACTTTCGTACGTTTAGAAAATTAGCCTTTTACGTTATGTGACGTGTACCTTTAATAATAATTTGACTTATTCCTCAATAATTTACCTTATAAAAAAATGTAACTTATAAAATTGAGCGTTGTGGTCATTTCTTTCTATAAATCAAAGTCTCGTTGTTTTGTCAAAATATTTTATTTTAAATTAAACGTTTTGTGACATGTACCTTTATTAATAACTAGACTTAAATTAATTAAAAACTATCCCACTCAGAGTGTAACTTAATCTTTTGGGTGTTTTGGCCATTTACTTTCATAACTCATACTCTCGTTAGTTATCGAAGTATATTTAATAACATTAACTTAAATCAAAACGTCTTTTGACTAAATTAAAATATATTTATAATATATAGGTTTGAAATATTTTAATAAAATATTTAGGTTTTAATTATATTTCAAAGTATATTTGAAGATCGTTTATAATATTATATCCTATAACGTTTATAAAAAAAAATATATAATTCCCTTATGCGTCAACGTTTAGTTTACATTCCTTAAACTTTCTAAATAATATAACTTAATATAACATATCAAATGGGTTTATCTAGTCAACGAATCTTATCCCAATTATTCCTTATATATGATAAATCGAGTATTATGAAATTCGATTCTCCACTAACTTTTGTCTAACTCCCAATAAGTGATACTTTGGTCTTACTTGTAAATCACTTTACCATTTATTCCGAATACCGTTAAAAAAAATAAGGGTTTCCTAATTCAAAGTGGACCTCAAAACAGAGACTCATAATCATAGTTCAATGTATCCGATAATTCAATCATTTGATATTATCTTTTAATCTCGTTGATAAACTTACATCGAACAAATACGTTTATGTAACGTATTATTCATTCAATACCTTGATATCATTTTCAAGTTCACTAAATAGATCTCATAGCTTATTTTCATATCAACTAATCCGTTCAATGTTTTATTAATATATCTCAATTTAATAAGCACACATGTATATGCATATATATTTATTTACACATACTTGTTCGTGAATCGTTAGGCATGGTCAAAGAGTATTTGATTAAATGAATATAGTTTCAAAACTTTTGGGACTCAACATTACAGATTTTGCTTATCGTGTCGGATATATATAAAGATTAAAGTTTAAATTTGTTCGGAAATTTCCGGGTCATCACATTACCTACCCGTTAAAAGAAATTTCGTCCCGAAATTTGATAGAGATTGTCATGGCTAACAGTAAGAGTGTTTTCATGACGTATATGAACTGATAATTAGAGTTTTATCATCATTGATTAATATAGATAAAATGATTTGTTTTTGTGAAGAGCACGAATGAAGCTATCACTTAAGAGTGAAAATGAATAAAAGTAAGTTTGACTTAACCGGTGTCGTAGTCAAGATTGATTTCCGAAATTTAAGGAATTTAAAAGAAATCTTCAATTTAGATTTGATCCTTCGGTAATTAAGGAGATTCAGATCTTCTTTGATTAAACGCAATAATCTGCTTCGATTGCTCTGTCGAAAATTTTCCTATAAATCCACCCTCTCCATTTCCTTACAACTCACACCTTCTATTCTTTCTTTCTCAATTCCTACTTTAAAGTATTCGTTAATATGCTCCATCCCATCCTGATCCTTGATATCCTCTTAACTTGCATATCTGTCATTCTTCTTTTTAATCTGCCACCAGAAGAATCTATTTACTTCTACTATACTCTTGGGTTTATAGTGTTTCTAGTTCTCCCATGTCTTTACATTGCTATATGCATCGATATATACGGGTTGTAATTTCCGGGTTGTTGTTAAATTTTACACCTTCCCTTATATTTCGATGTCCCTGCTTCTGTCTTCTATAGTCATCGTCATCCATAGTTAATGCTCTCTTTTATTTGCTGCGGTTTATACCCCGAATTTCTATTTCGGAGCTTTGTCCTTTCGTTTCTTCTTCTTGCGATTAAATAGCTCTCGTAATGGTCCGGAATTCGTATGTATGGATTTCAGAAGGAATATAGTAATTGTTCTAAGAAGGAAATGGTAATGGTAAAATATTTATTTGTTAAATTACCAGAATACCCTGAAAAAGACCGAATCATCAAGAAATATTTTCTTGATATATTTAGAGGTTAAATAGAATGTAAGAGTCGTGTAAATGACACATGATGACGGTATGTCCTGTGAATCATCACGTCCATTAGAAACTCAGCATGAATTACTGTGATATAATGACGTTGATCAAGTGTCATTATATTATACTAACTCATGCATCAGTTCCCAACACCACTTCAAAAACATTCATATTCAAACTTTTCAGAATTTAGAAACTAACACAGTTTCTTTTATGTTGCAGATATTACAGAGAGATAAATGATACTTGATAAGAATAATTGTGAAAATATCTCTAAAGATATGAAGAATATGTATAATGGAAGATACGAAGATATCTTATAATATTTAAGATATGATGATGATGAAGAATATCTGTCTGTGAAGGTTTAGAATAAGAAGTAAGGTGTTTGCTAACGAGTTCAGCGGGCACTGATTTATTTGGATTCTTTGAAGGCAGATTTAGTCCTTGTGATTTGTCCACTGCTTCCTTCATACTTTGCCCAATTCGTTTTTCAGTACCAAATCTTTTCTTTTTCTGAGCTTTACCAACTTACTATCTTTTATCATCAAACTTTTGACCGTTTAGATCGTCTACCATGTTTATGTTTCCTCTGCATTTAATGCTATAATATCTGAATCACTGGTTATCAATCCGAGGTGGGTTCAGAAGAATTGTGTTTTGGATGATTAAATGCTGGTGGTAATATGATGGAATATGAAAGGTTCCCCAGTAACAACAATGAATAGCAACGTATCTATCGGGTTTCAAAATAAGACTAGTCCGACTGAAAAAGTCGAAGTTGACTTGTTGGAGCTGTGATAAATTTGGCTACATTAGAAAGGAATCGTGAAGTTGTTTTTGCTAATAACTGATAAAGAATTCGACGCGGGTACGTGTCAAACGATAACTTTGGTTTCGAGAGTTTTTCAGGTACAAAACTTCAGGTAATGTGTGGTTGGATCATCATCTCGATTGTTCATTATTTGAAGTGTCTTCAGGAATTTCGAAGGGTTTTAAATGCAGATTGTCATAGTCAATATCCAAATGATGAATTCGTCCTGACTCCCGAATGATTTTCATATTCATCTGAGTGTTACGATTAAAAGTGATGTTCTATCACAGTTTTGAAGTCAAAGTATAGCTTTGAAAAAAAAAAGTAAGGATCTAAGAATAATGATTTCGGTTGTATCTCGAGTTGAATTCTGAAATTCCCAAAATCAGAATATGTAATTAGATTCGAATGAGTATGGTTGTTTTGATTTCTATAGAAGAATTTATATTGGTTTAGTTGATGATTATTGAATCAGAATTGAAGAATGTAACATATTAATTGTGATTTTATATATCTCTCGGGTATTACCTACCCGTTAAAAAAAAATTTCACAAATAATATTTTGAACAAGAATTCTCATTACAATCTTTATGAAAATATATGTGGGTATATTTTCTTCAGATGTAGTACAGATTCAATGAGTTAGTATCATACTAAGTTCATTTGATTTTCGGATTGAATTAGAAATGAATTTTCTCTAAAACATTAGAGATTACATAATCTTTGCGAAGTATTTCACTAATCTAATCAATGCTTCAATATTTATATGTATTTCCTTAGTGAATCATGCTGATGCTCATAGAACTCTTGCTAACTTCGCAAGATACGAATATTGTTTTCCCGTAAATTTCGGGTATATCGAAGATGAAAGTGTATAATCAAACATGTTATTGAATGATACACTTGATTTATTATGAACCGGAGTTCATTAGATTGAAACAGAGATTGTGGTTAACGATGATTAAGTTGTTAATGAAGGATGTACATCATAAGATATTAGTAATATGAATTTAAACGAGTAGTATCTACTCTTTTTCAATTCATACTTAATAGCTTAGTACAAAAAGATTTATTATAATTCCAGAATTCATATATATAAAATATATAATAATTCTTCGGAAGGAATGAGTTAATACTATATAACTCATTGATACAACATATTCGTTGTTGATTGGTAACGATTTCCACAGTGATTCTTGAACTGATGGGATTTGTGATGTCATAGGTGTTGCTGATTCTGACGATGCTGACGTTACTGACTATACTGGTGATGCTAATGGTACTGTTGCTGCTGATGATACTTCCGGTAATTGCTAGTGATGCTTGTATAACAAGTAAATCGCGCACCATCCTTGTTAGGGTTTCGATTCTTCCTTGACTCATTTTGGTTCACTCATCTGATTTTTTATTGTTAGGGTAGAAATAGATAATCTCTAAGACTTTAGAGATTACATAATCGCCGTAGATTATTCCTCCGATGAAGTTATGAATCAATACTTCATCGTTTGTTGTTGTTGGTACTCCTTGGTATCTATGATGCGTGTGATGTTGATATCCGAGGTATAGATTATGATGTTGAGGCGTGTGATGCGAATGTGATTGTTGATGATGGTAATGGTACTGTTGGTGTTAATGATGATGATACCGTTGATGCCGGTGATGCTGCTGATGTCTAGAGTATTGAGGTTTGCGATGTTGATGTTACTGGCGGTACTGATTATGCTGCTGGTGCTACTGATGGTGTTTGTAATCCTTGCACCATAAGCTCCAAAGCCGTCACGCATGCGCGAAGTTCGTTAACTTCTGCTAGTACACCGGGATGATTATCGGTTGGGACGAGCGGATAAATAAAATCTAGGATTTGATGTAGGATATAATCGTGATGAGATACTCTGGAAATGAGAGAGAAAATGGTTTCACGAACAGGTTCGCCGGTAAGTGCTTCAGGTTCATCGCCAATAGGGCAATTTGGTGGATGGAAAGGATCACCTTCTTCTTGTTTCCAATAATTGAGGAGGCTACGAACCCATCAGATGAATTGGGGATGGCTGATTGGTTGATTCATTCTGGTGACGCTGATTCCGGAGCTTAGGTGAATATCCATGTCGGAATAGCTGTCGGAATAACTATCGGAATCTGAGGGACTCGAACTGGTTGAGGGATTCATCTCGTACGATCAGATGAAGGATTTTCGATAAGAAATAGATTATAGGATGTAGATTAGTACCCTGCAATACATAGTTTACATATGCATATATAATACTAAAATCCCATAAGTTACGGAGGAATCTACGGAAGCTGTCAGGCAAAGGTAACAACAACAGATACGCTAAGATATGAATTTATCTATACACTGTCTATGCAATGGAGGCAGTAAGACGTGTCTAGACTTTAAGGATGATAAGCAAATAATTTTCGACACTAAATGATTAGCAAAACTTTTGACATGCAGACACGGTCGAAGTCCAGACTCATTAATGCATCCTAACAACTACTAGTTAGACACACTAATGCAAGACCTGGTTCGCTAAGACCACCGCTCTGATACCAACTGAAAGGACCCGTTCATATACATTATAAACGATTCACAATAGTTGATTACATTGCGAGGTATTTGACCTCTATATGATACATTTTACAAACATTGCATTTGTTTTTAAAAGACAAACTTTCTTTACATCGAAAATTGACAGGCATGCATACCATTTCATAATATCCACTATCCAACTATAAATTGATTAATAATAATCTTTGATGAACTCAATGACTCGAATGCAACGTTCTTCGAAATATGCTATGAAAGACTCCAAGTAATATCTTTAAAATGAGCAAATGCACAGCGGAAGATTTCTTTAATACCTGAGAATAAACATGCTTTAAAGTGTCAACCAAAAGGTTGGTGAGTTCATTAGTTTATCATAATCATTTATTTCCATCATTTTAATAGACCACAAGAATTTCATTTCCAGTTCTCATAAATATACGTCCCATGCATAGAGACAAAAATAATCATTCATATGGTGAACACCTGGTAACCGACATTAACTAGATACATATAAGAATATCCCCTATCATTCCGGGATCCTCCTTCGGACATGATATAAATTTCGAAGTACTAAAGCATCCGGTACTTTGGATGGGGTTTGTTAGGCCCAATAGATCTATCTTTAGGATTCGCGTCAATTAGGGTGTTTGTTCCCTAATTCTTAGATTACCAGACTTTAATAAAAAGGGGCATATTCGATTTCGATAATTCAACCATAGAATGTAGTTTCAATTACTTGTGTCTATTTCGTCAAACATTTATAAAAGCGCATGTATTCTCAGTCCCAAAAATATAAAGGGTAAAAAGGCAAATGAAACTCACCATACTGTATTTTGTAGTAAAAATACATATAACATCATTGAACAAGTGTAGGGTTGGCCTCGGATTCACGAACCTATAGTAATTATATATATTTATGTATTTGTCAATATTTGTCTAATAAACTAGGCCAAGTCATAGTGTTCCACAATCCCAATGCTCGAGACTAATGTGCAAAAGTCAAAGGTTAAAGTAAAAACGAGGTCGCATGCAAAAATATAATAACTTATACAAAAATGATTTTTCGGTCAAACATGACTAAACGGCCACTTCAGCGATTTTTAGAAAAATTATCGGAACTCCGATTGATAAACGACCAAAGATAAAAGTTACACATTACCAAAAAAGATTAAGCATAAATTTTTACAGAAGTAAACTAAACCTAGACAACTCGTAGTTGCCAACGCGGTTTCGGTGTTTCAAAGTTAATTTTTCAGCTTTAATAAATTTACAAAAGTGACCGAGTAGCCTACTTTGGAGATTTTTAGAAAATTCCTCGAAACTCGGATTGACAAACGGTCAAAGCCTTCAAATTCTCGTTACCACAAAGATATAACATGATTTTTGGCAAAAGTAAACACACATCAGGCCGACCATGACAACTGATACAAAACTGACATTTTTAATAAAAAAGTTTCAGCTCTTTTTAGAATTTTAAAATGTGACCAAACAGTCAACTTTGACGATTTTTAGAAAAATCGTCAAGACTCGAATTGACAAACGGCCAGAGTCGTTTGTTAGACCTTACAGCAAAGAATTCAGTGGTATTTTTGTTTTAATCTAAAACAACGCAGGTCAGCGAGAATTTCAGTTTCCGTATCGACGTTTCATCAAAATTTACAAAACTTCTTTTATCCATAACTTGACAACCGTTCAACGAAACGATTTGATATCTAAAGGAAAAGTTCTTAATTTTTCGCTAGCTTTCCAAAGACATGCATATTTTATACCTTATTTTATCCCTAGTATAACAACCTTTAAGATTCAACATAACTTATCTAAGGGTAATATCAAATATACAAGCATGCACAATCCTATATTCTCGAGCACTAGTCAGGGATACACTATTAGTAAATAAAAGTTAAGTTATGAGTGCTCACGTATCAATATTGAGATTCAATACTGTAGGAAAGGTACGTAGACGCGACGGAGACGATAACTACCAATTTGACCTCAAGGGCATACCCATGAACCATACCCATCACCTCCATAGCCATAACCCATAATTTCCTTAGCCCTATCCTACTCATAAAACTTGTCTTGAAATGACCCGCTCATGACCTCGTCGTAATATTTTATGTATAAATACTACTAATAATAATACTCCTAACTATAATATTAACCTTATTAATAATAATAATAATAATAATAATAATAATAATAATAATAATAATGCAGAAGAGAATATGAGTATGTTTGTGTGTGCTTAAAAATTTGATTATCCTTCCATTTATAGAACCATTTCAAGTTGCACTAGATTATAATATTAAAATAATATAATATATTAATATATTAATATAATAATTAAATAAAATAAAAATAAAAAAACGTGTGTACTAGTTTGGAAAAAGTGATGACCCGTGATTTAAAAAGTTACGTACCATTCAATTTTGTTTTTTTTTTTTTTTTTTAATAATATTATATATAAATATATATTTAATTCATATGATTAATTATATATTATATTATATTCACGTTCATGGTAAAAATATAATTTTTACAAAAATGACACGGTCGTGGTCTCACGACTCATGTACCACTTTCGGTTTTTCGATCGCACTTTCGTACGTTTAGAAAATTAGCCTTTTACATTATGTGACGTGTACCTTTAATAATAATTTGACTTATTCCTCAATAATTTACCTTATAAAAAAATGTAACTTATAAAATTGAGCGTTGTGGTCATTTCTTTCTATAAATCAAAGTCTCGTTGTTTTGTCAAAATATTTTATTTTAAATTAAACGTTTTGTGACATGTACCTTTATTAATAACTAGACTTAAATTAATTAAAAACTATCCCACTCAGAGTGTAACTTAATCTTTTGGGTGTTTTGGCCATTTACTTTCATAACTCATACTCTCGTTAGTTATCGAAGTATATTTAATAACATTAACTTAAATCAAAACGTCTTTTGACTAAATTAAAATATATTTATAATATATAGGTTTGAAATATTTTAATAAAATATTTAGGTTTTAATTATATTTCAAAGTATATTTGAAGATCGTTTATAATATTATATCCTATAACGTTTATAAAAAAAAAATATAATTCCCTTATGCGTCAACGTTTAGTTTACATTCCTTAAACTTTCTAAATAATATAACTTAATATAACATATCAAATGGGTTTATCTAGTCAACGAATCTTATCCCAATTATTCCTTATATATGATAAATCGAGTATTATGAAATTCGATTCTCCACTAACTTTTGTCTAACTCCCAATAAGTGATACTTTGTTCTTACTTGTAAATCACTTTACCATTTATTCCGAATACCGTTAAAAAAAAATAAGGGTTTCCTAATTCAAAGTGGACCTCAAAACAGAGACTCATAATCATAGTTCAATGTATCCGATAATTCAATCATTTGATATTATCTTTTAATCTCGTTGATAAACTTACATCGAACAAATACGTTTATGTAACGTATTATTCATTCAATACCTTGATATCATTTTCAAGTTCACTAAATAGATCTCATAGCTTATTTTCATATCAACTAATCCGTTCAATGTTTTATTAATATATCTCAATTTAATAAGCACACATGTATATGCATATATATTTATTTACACATACTTGTTCGTGAATCGTTAGGCATGGTCAAAGAGTATTTGATTAAATGAATATAGTTTCAAAACTTTTGGGACTCAACATTACAGATTTTGCTTATCGTGTCGGATATATATAAAGATTAAAGTTTAAATTTGTTCGGAAATTTCCGGGTCATCACAATTTTCAGATAGTTCGGTTTGAGTAGATGACTTTTCGTTTAAGACTCACCTAAATCCGACATACGGTTAGGATTTATAGCCTTCCGAAAATCACTACGCCTTCGTAACAACGTGCTGAAATTTCTGACATACTCGCGCTTGAACCGTCGCCACGGTCAAATGACATCGAGTTAGGATCTGAAAATTGGATAGAGGTAAGAGGACTCACAAACGGAGCCTTGTCTACTGGTCGTGCATCATTTCAGTTTGTATAGAGGTTGTAGCAGCTGTCCAAATTCAGCCCTTTGTTTCGATCTCTATTCTTGTTGAAAACTTACTTTATCTTTTACGAATGATGATGATGATGATGATACTTAAGACTTAGCTTATTTACTTTTAAACTTGTGGGGAACAATTTACTGACTTAGTAATCATTGACTTAGGTTGAGGACCTTTTGGATCGACCAACTTACTTGTTTGGACCGACTTACTACTTGCTTACATTTTTGTATCGATTTTACCGCACATTCTCTGTGAGTTATAGCTCCCTTTTTACTTTAACTATTTTTGGGACTGAGAATACATGCGCTTTTTATGTTTTACATACTAGACACGAATACTTAAACTTTATATATGCGTGGGTGATATAACGGCACAAATATTCCCCTTAGCTCGTAACGTTTAACTATTGGTTTTTGAACCGACAGACGCGAATCTTAGATATGGATCCATAGGGTTTGACATCAGAAATGTCCCGTTCATATTGATTATAAACGTTCCATATTAATTGATTTTGTTGCGAGGTTTTGACCTCTATATGAGACGTTTTTCAAAGACTGCATTCATTTTTAAAACAACCATAACCTTTATTTTATCGATAAAGGTTTAAAAAGCATTACATAGATTATCAAATAATGATAATCTAAAATATACCGTTTACACACGACCATTACATAATGGTTTACAATAAGAATATATTACATCAAAAATAAGTTTCTTGAATGCAGTTTTTACATAATATCATACAAGCATGGACTCCAAATCTTGTCCTTATTTTAGTATGCAACAGCGGAAGCTCTTAATAATCACCTGAGAATAAACATGCTTAAAACGTCAACAAAAAATGTTGGTGAGTTATAGGTTTAACCTATATATTACCAAATCATAATAATAGACCACAACATTTCATATTTCAATATACATCCCATACATAGAGATAAAATTCATTCATATGGTGAACACCTGGTAACCGACATTAACAAGATGCATATAGAATATCCCCATCATTCCGGGACACCCATCGGATATGATAATTTCGAAGTACTAAAGCATTCCAAATTCCAGAATGGGGCTTGTTGAGCCCGATAGATCTATCTTTAGGATTCGCGTCAATTTGGGGGTCTGTTCCCAAATTCTTAGGCTACCAAGCTAAAAAGGGGCATATTCGGCTTCGATCATTCACCCATATAATGTAATTTCATTTACTTGTGTCTATTTCGTAAAACATTTATAAAATTGCATGTATTCTCATCCCAAAATATTAGATTTTAAAAGTGGGACTATAACTCACTTTCACAGATTTTTACTTCGTCGCGAAGTAAGACTTGGCCACTGGTCGATTCACGAACCTATAACAAACATGTACATATATATCAAAGTATGTTCAAAATATATTTACAATATTTTTAATATGTTTTACTGTTTTAAGTTTATTAAGTCAGATGTCCTCGTTAGTAACCTACAACTAGTTGTCCATAGTTAGATGTACAGAAATAAATCGATATATATTATCTTGAATCAATCCACGACCTAGTGTATACACGTCTCAGGCTAGATCACAACTCAAAGTATATATATTTTTGGAATCAACCTCAACCCTGTATAACTAACTCTAACATTACTGCATATAGAGTGTCTATGGTTGTTCCAAATAATATATATAGATGGGTCGATATGATATATCAAAACATTTGCATACGTGTCTATGGTATCCCAAGATTACATAATATATTAGAATACATGTATAATACAATATAAGTTATCTAGGATATGATTTGTATAGAATTGTTACAATATTTTTCGTAGCTACAACAATCAAAAAATATCCAATCTTGTTTTACCCATAACTTTTTCGTTTTAAATCCGTTTTTAGTGAATCGAATTGCTATGGTTTCATATTGAACTCTATTTTATAAATCTAAACAGAAAAAGTATAGGTTTATAGTTGGAAATATAAGTTACAAATCGTTTTTGTAAGAGGTAGTCATTTCAGTCGAAAGAACGACGTCATGATGACCATTTTGAAAAACATACTTCCACTTTGAGTTTAACCATGATTTTTGGATATAGTTTCATGTTCATAAGAAAAATCATTTTCCCAGAAGAACAACTTTTAAATCAAAGTTTATCATAGTTTTTAATTATCAAACCCAAAACAGCCCGCGGTGTTACTACGACGGCGTATGCTCGGTTTTACGGTGTTTTTCGTGTTTCCAAGTTTTAAATCATTAAGTTAGCATATCATATAGATATAGAACATGTGTTTAGTTAATTTTAAAAGTCAAGTTAGAAGGATTAACTTTATTTGCGAACAAGTTTAGAATTAACTAAACTATGTTCTAGTGATTACAAGTTTAAATCTTCGAATAAGATAGTTTTATATGTATGAATCGAATGATGGTATGAACATCATTACTACCTTAATTTTAGTAGGTAAACCTACTGGAAATGAGAAAAATAGATCTTGCTTCAAAGGATCCTTGGATGGGTTGAAAGTTCTTGAAGCAGAATCATGACACGAAAACAAGTTCAAGTAAGATTTCCACTCGAAATAAGATTGTTATAGTTATAGAAATTGAATCAAAGTTTGAATATGAGTATTACCTTGTATTAGAAAGATATCTTACTGTAAATAAGAAAGATTTCTTGAGGTTAGATGATCACTTACAAGATTGGAAGTACGCTAGCAAACTTGGAAATATTCTTGATTTTATGAAACTAGAACTTATAGAATTTATGAAGAACACTTAGAACTTGAAGATAGAACTTGAGAGAGATCAATTAGATGAAGAAAATTGAAGAATGAAAGTGTTTGTAGGTGTTTTTGGTCGTTGGTATATGGATTAGATATAAAGGATGTGTAATTTTGTTTACTTGTAAATAAGTCATGAATGATTACTAATATTTTTGTAATTTTATGAGATATTTCATGCTAGTTGCCAAATTATGGTTCCCACATTTGTTAGGTGACTCACATGGGCTGCTAAGAGCTGATCATTGGAGTGTATATACTAATATTACATACATCTAAAAGCTGTGTATTGTACGAGTACGAATACGGGTGCATACGAGTAGAATTGTTGATGAAACTGAACGAGGATGTAATTGTAAGCATTTTTGTTAAGTAGAAGTATTTTGATAAGTTTCATGAAGTCTTTTAAAAGTGTATGAATACATATTAAAACACTACATGTATATACATTTTAACTGAGTCGTTAAATCATCGTTAGTCGTTACATGTAAATGTTGTTTTGAAGCCTTTAGGTTAACAATCCTGTTAAGTGTTGTTAACCCATTGTTTATTATATCAAATGAGATGTTAAATTATTACATTATCATGATGTTATGATGTATTAATATATCTTAATATGATATATATACAATTAAATGTCGTTACAACGATAATCGTTACATATATGCCTCGTTTCGAAATTCTTAAGTTAGTAGTCTTGTTTTTACATATGTAGTTCATTATTAATATACTTAATGATATGTTTACTTATCATAATACCATGTTAACTATATATATATCCATATATATAACATCATATAGTTTTTACAAGTTTTAACGTTCGTGAATCACCAGTCAACTTGGGTGGTCAGTTGTCTATATGAAATCTATTTCACTTAATCAAGTTTTAACAAGTTTGATCGCTTAACATGTTGGAAAAACTTAATCATGTAAATAACAATTTCATTTAATATATATAAACATGGATAAGTTCGGGTCACTACAGTACATACCCGTTAAATAAATTTCGTCCCGAAATTTTAAGCAGTTGGAGGTGTTGACATATCTTCTGGAAATAAGTGCGGGTACTTCTTCTTCATCTAATCTTCTCATTCCCAGGTGAACTCGGGTCCTCTACGAGCATTCCATTGAACCTTAACAATTGGTATCTTGTTTTGCTTAAGTCTTTTAACCTCACGATCCATTATTTTGACGGGTTCTTCGACGAATTAAAGTTTTTCGTTGATTTGGATTTCGTCTAACGGAATAGTGAGATCTTCTTTAGCAAAACATTTCTTCAAATTTGAGACGTGGAAAGTGTTATGTACAGCCACGAGTTGTTGTGGTAATTCAAGTCGGTAAGCAACTGGTCTGACACGATCAATAATCTTGAATGGTCCAATATACCTTGGATTTAATTTCCCCCGTTTACCAAATCGAACAACGCCCTTCCAAGGTGCAACTTTAAGCATGACCATATCTCCAATTTCAAATTCTATATCTTTTCTTTTAATGTCGGCGTAGCTCTTTTGTCGACTTTGGGCGGTTTTCAACCGTTGTTGAATTTGGATGATCTTCTCGGTAGTTTCTTCTATTATCTCCGGACCCGTAATCTGTCTATCCCCCACTTCACTCCAACAAATCGGAGACCTTCACTTTCTACCATAAAGTGCTTCAAACGGCGCCATCTCAATGCTTGAATGGTAGCTGTTGTTGTAGGAAAATTCTGCTAACGGAAGGTGTCGATCCCAACTGTTTTCGAAATCAATAACACATGCTCGTAGCATGTCTTCAAGTGTTTGTATCGTCCTTTCACTCTGTCCATCAGTTTGTGGATGATAGGCAGTACTCATGTCTAGACGAGTTCCTAATGCTTGCTGTAATGTCTGCCAGAATCTTGAAATAAATCTGCCATCCCTATCAGAGATAATAGAGATTGGTATTCCATGTATGGAGACGACTTCCTTCAAATACAGTCGTGCTAACTTCTCCATCTTGTCATCTTCTCTTATTGGTAGGAAGAGTGCTGATTTGGTGAGACGATCAACTATTACCCAAATAGTATCAAAACCACTTGCAGTCCTTGGCAATTTAGTGATGAAAGTCATGGTAATGTTTTCCCATTTCCATTCCGGGATTTCGGGTTGTTGAAGTAGACCTGATGGTTTCTGATGCTTAGCTTTGACCTTAGAACACGTCAAACATTCTCCTACATATTTAGCAACATCGGCTTTCATACCTGGCCACAAAAAATGTTTCTTAAGATCCTTGTACATCTTTCCCGTTCCAGGATGTATTGAGTATCTGGTTTTATGAGCTTCTCTAAGTACCATTTCTCTCATATCTCCAAATTTTGGTACGCAAATTCTTTCAGCCCTATACCGGGTTCCGTCTTCCCAAATATTAAGATGCTTCTCCGATCCTTTGGGTATTTTATCCCTTAAGTTTCCCTCTTTTAAAACTCCTTGTTGCACCTCTTTTATTTGAGTAGTAAGGTTAGTGTGAATCATTATATTCATAGCTTTTACTCGAATAGGTTCTCTGTCCTTTCTGCTCAAGGCGTCGGCTACCACATTTGCCTTCCCCAGGTGGTAACGAATCTCAAAGTCGTAATCATTCAACAATTCAATCCATCTGCGCTGCCTCATGTTCAGTTGTTTCTAATTAAATATGTGTTGAAGACTTTTGTTTTCGGTATATATAATACTTTTGACCCCATATAAGTAGTGCCTTCATGTCTTTAATGCAAAAACAACCGCGCCTAATTCCAAATCATGCGTCGTATAATTCTGCTCGTGAATCTTCAATTGTCTAGACGCATAAGCAATTACTTTCATTCGTTGCATTAATACACAACCGAGACCTTGCTTTGAGGCGTCACAATATATCACAAAATCATCATTCCCTTCAGGTAATGACAATATAGGTGCCGTAGTTAACTTTTTCTTCAACAATTGAAACACTTTTTCTTGTTTATCCTTCCATTCAAATTTCCTCCCTTTATGCGTTAATGCAGTCAAGGGTTTTGCTATTTTGAAAAAATCTTGGATGAATCTCCTGTAATAACCAGCTAGCCCTAAAAATTGGCGTATTTGTTTCGGAGTATTCGGGGTTTTCCACTTTTCAACGGTTTCAATCATTGCTGGATCCACTTGAATACCTTCTTTGTTCACTATATGACCGAGGAATTGAATTTCTTCCAACCAAAATGCACACTTTGAAAACTTAACGTACAGTTTTTCTTTTCTTAACAACTCTAGCACTTTTCTCAAATGTTCTTCATGCTCTTGGTCATTCTTTGAGTAAATAAGTATGTCATCGATGAAAACAATGACAAACTTGTCAAGGTATGGTCCACACACTCGGTTCATAAGGTCCATGAACACAGCTGGTGCGTTATTCAACCCAAATGGCATAACCATAAACTCGTAATGACCGTAACGTGTCCTAAAAGCAGTCTTTGGAATATCAGCCTCCTTCACCCGCATTTGATGATACCCAGAACGTAAATCAATCTTCGAATAAACCGATGAGCCTTGTAGTTGATCAAATAAGTCATCGATTCTCGGTAGTGGGTAACAGTTCTTGATGGTAAGTTTGTTCAACTCTCGGTAGTCGATGCACAACCTAAATGTACCATCCTTCTTCTTAACAAACAAAACAGGAGCTCCCCATGGTGATGTGCTTGGTCGAATGAAACCACGCTCTAAAAGTTCCTGTAACTGACTTTGTAATTCTTTCATTTCGCTGGGTGCGAGTCTGTATGGAGCACGAGCTATTGGTGCAGCTCCTGGTACAAGGTCTATTTGAAATTCAACAGATCGATGTGGGGGTAATCCCGGTAATTCTTTCGAAAATACATCGGGAAATTCTTTTGCGACAGGAACATCACTGATGTTCTTTTCTTTAGGTTTAACTTCCTTGATGTGTGCTAGAAAGATGTAACAACCTTTTCTTATTAGTTTCTGCACCTTCAAACTACTAATAAGATTTAATTTCGCATTGTTCTTCTCTCCGTACACCATTAAAGGTTTTTCCTTTTCACGCATAATGCGAATTGCATTTTTGTAACAAACGACCTCTGCTCTCACCTTTTTCAACCAGTCCATATCAATTATTACATCAAAACTCCCTAACTCGACTGGTATTAAATCAATTTTAAATGTTTCATCCCCCAGTTTAATTTCTCTATCCCGACATATATTATCTGCTGAAATTAATTTACCGTTTGCTAATTCGAGTAAAAATTTACTATCCAAAGGTGTCAATGGGCAACTTAACTTAGCACAAAAATCTCTACTCATATAGGTTCTATCCGCACCCGAATCAAATAAAACATAAGCAGATTTATTATCAATAAGAAACGTACCCGTAACAAGCTTCGGGTCTTCCTGCGCTTCTGCCGTATTAATATTGAAAACTCTTCCGCGGCCCTGCCCATTAGTATTCCTCTGATTCGAGCAATTACTTCTAATGTGGCCTGGTTTTCCACATCCATAACAAACAAAGGCGGCATTACTTGTTTCACCACTATTTATTCCTTTAGTTCTGTTAAACTTTGGTCCGTAGACCTCACACTTTTTCGCACCATGGCCAGTTCTTTTACACTTGGTGTAAAATATCGTGGAGAACCCATTCTGGTGGTACTCTTCACACCTTTGACATTTTTGGTTTTTGTTGCCGTTGTTATTGAGGTTGTTGTTGTGATGACCCGGGAATTTCCGACCAAATTTAAACTTAATCTTTATATGTTTCCGACACGAAAAGCAAAGTCTGTAATGTTGAGTCTCGAAAACTTTGAATTGTGTTCATGTAATCAATTATCCTTCGACTATTCTCGACGATTCACGAACAACTATATAAATAGATGCATATAGATATTACTGAAATAATATATGATTAAACTGTTAGAATTAAATATGTAAAATAATATGAATTGTAATGGAAACTATATTTATAAAAATATAGATATATATAATTTTATATATAAATATTACTTGTAAATATATAAAGTTATATTAAATCTATTTGTTTAAAAATATATAATATATTTGTTGTAGTGATTAAACTTGCTATTTTTTTTAAAAAACTGTTTATATATAGAATGTGATTATAATAAAAATAAATGATTTTGAGCTTATTTGGTAAACGTTAGTAATACTCGGTTGACATTTCACTAGCGTTCATATAGATTTAATATAAGTTTATGTTGGATTAAAATAAAAGCTGAACTGTAATTTGATTGCGAAGATTTTAGATTTGTTAAAAGTATTTTTACCTTTTTAAATTTAAATATTAGTACTCCGTACATATAAATCGGAACAGAAAATAAATAATTTTTGAACCTTTTTGATCAGGTTTCAAACAGGTATTGAGTGAAATAATTAAATATGTTTAATCTAAAAATTTGGGATTTTTTTAAGAACGTTTTTATTCCGTAACTGTTTAGCAATGGACACACTCCGTGACAAAGTGTCGGCAGTTCAAATAGCAATTATACCCGTGAGTTGCTTTATGAAATGAAAAAGTCAAGGATTCTATTTTTTTAATCTTATTCTCACTCTCTATATGTGTATGCATAAATGGATACTAGATATAAATTGATAACCTAAACTTCTTGTGTCATCTTGATGAACCGCCACCACCACACTCTATCAACCGCCACCATTAATCACCATCGTGATCCGTCACTACAATCCCCATAACCGCCACCAAAACCGCCCCTACAATCACCAATTTGTTGCCACTAAACTGCTTCTGTTTACTTATGTTTTCTGTTTCGTTAGACCAACAAAACCCAACACGTACCATCGATGCCACTTGCTGCTATAGTTACGTTTTTTTTTGTATCGTGAGCAACCAAATAACCACCACCTTTTGATCACCACAACACCACCGCAGCCGCTGCAATTTTTTTTCTAAAAGCTCGACTTTTATTTTTACTACAGTCATTCAAGTAGTGATTACAGCGATGATGTAAGCATGATGACGTACTGAGGTGATATTACAAGGTGATGATGGTGACAGTTTAGTAATACAGAAGATAACGATGCTTACAGTGATGTTTCATTGATGATGAGGATATTGACGCTATGAAGATGATGTTATGATAATGAAAATGGTGGTTTCGGTGATGTTGTACATTGAAGAAGAAGAAGAGCAGATGTTATAGAATACATAATTTATATTCGGGTGTAACACAGAAAAAGAAATGGCAGAAGGATGGTTGGACGTGTTGTGTTTAACCAATAGGTCCTGAGTTCGAACCTAGGCGCCCACGATTTATTTTTATCAAGTAATTACTCAAGTTGTTGGGCCGGAATAATAAATGAGTGTTGGGCCGAGTATTTAATTGAATGTTGGGCTGAGATTCATTGGATAGTTGGGCCGTAAAAGTTGTTTAATTGAGCCATGTATTGTTGGACCAGCGAAGTTGTTTATTGAACTACTCCTTAAACCTGGCTAAACTCGTTTCAACCACAACCGATTCAAACATCAAAGTGCAAGCTATTGGTATTATTACTTAAAGTTTAAGTTGGGGTATTAAATAGAAATATGGAATTTGGAGGAGTGGCTGAGTTTTGTGTCTTTTAAACGAGAGGTCGCGGGTTCGAGCCCCCTCCCGGGCAGTTTATTTTTTTTTATGCTTCTAAGGTATAATTTTTTATTATTATTATTATTATTATTATTATTATTATTATTATTATTATTATTATTATTATTATTATTATTATTATTATTATTATTATTATTATTATTATTATTATGATTGTTGTTGTTATTATTAATATTATTACTATACTAACATAAATATTATACTTATTATTTTCATTAAAATAAGTATTTTCATTATCATTACTATTATTATTATTAATACCGTTATTAGTATTACCATCAAAACATTCATTATTTATTTATTTATTATTATTAATAAAAGTATTGTTATTAAAATTATCATTTTCATTATTGTTATAAGTATGATTATCATTAAAAACTATCATTATTGTTATTATCAACATTACTACTAATATTACTATCATTATAAGTATTACTATTTTAGAATCATAATTATTATTATCATTATTAAGTATATTTACTAATATTATTATTATTATTATAAAACAATACAACTTTTTATTTAATATTATTTTATCAAATGATTTTTTTTAGTTATATAAACACTATAGTTAATACCTATAACCATAACATATCTATATTAGCGTTTTATAATAAATACTAATTATTTAGTTAAAATACATAAAATAGAAATATTTAAATTATTTATTGATAAAACATATAATTTATTAAAATAATAATTAAATCACTAAATAAAATATAAAATTATTCGATTACCATTACAGGTGTTAATACTCATAATTGAATATAGGTTCGTGAATCCGAGGCCAACCCTGCATTGTTCAGTTGTTCAATATAGTCATATGTATTTTTACTACAAAATAAATTAGGTGAGTTTCATTTGAATCCCTTTTACTCTTTACATTTTTGGGCTGAGAATACATGCAAATGCTTTACTAACTGTTTTACAATATATATATGCGTGAGTTTCGTTTGCTCCCTTTTTAAATGCTTTTGCAATATATTTGGGACTGAGAATACATGCGCTGCTTTTATAACTATTTTACGAAATAGACACAAGTACGTGAAACTATATTCTATGGTTGAATTATTAAACCGAATATGCCCCTTTTTATTAAGTCTGGTAATCTAAGAATTAGGGAACAGACACCCTAATTGACGTGAATCCTAAAGATAGATCTATCGGGCCCAACAAGCCCCATCCAAAGTACCGGATGCTTTAGTACTTCGAAATTTATATCATGTCTGAAGGAGGATCCCGGAATGATGGGAATATTCTTATATGCATATTGTGAATGTCGGTTACTAGGTGTTCAATCCATATGAATGATATTTTGTCTCTATGCATGGGACGTATATTTATGAGAACTGTATATGGAAATCTTGTGGTCTATTAAAATGATGATAATGGTTATTTATGTTAAACTAATGAACTCACCAACCTTTTGGTTGACACTTGAAAGCATGTTTATACTCAGGTACGAAAGAAATCTTCCGCTGTGCATTTGCTCATTTTAGAGATATTACTTGGAGTCATTCATGACATATTTCAAAAGACGTTGCATTCAAGTCGTTGAGTTCATCAAGATTATTATTAAGTCAATTATAGATAGATATATTATGAAATGGTATGCATGCTGTCAACTTTCGATGTAATGAAAGATTGTCTTTTCAAAAACGAATGCAATGTTTGTAAAATGTATCATATAGAGGTCAAGTACCTCGCAATGTAATCAACTGTTGTGAATCATTTATAATCGATATGGATTTCGTCCGGATGGATTAGGACGGGTCTTCACAGTTGGTATCAGAGCTGTGGTCTTAGCGAACCGGGTCTGCATTAGTGTGTCTAACTGATAAGTCGTTAGGATGCATTAGTGAGTCTGGACTTTGACCGTGTCTGCATGTCAAAAGTTTTGCTTATCATTTCGTGTCGAAAATTTCCTGCTTATCATTCTTAGAGAATCACTTTCTTATCATCCTTAGTCTAGACACATCTTATTGCATTAATTGCATGATTAGTGTATAAACAAAAATTTATATCTTAGCATATCTGCTAATTCATATCTTAGCGTACCTATTATTGTTACCAATGCCTGACAGCTTCCATAGATTTCTCCGTAACTTATGGGATTTTAGTATTATATATGCATATGTAAATTATGTATTGTAGGGTACTAATCTACATCCTATAATCTATTTCTTATCGAAAATCCTTCATCTGATCGTACGAGATGAATCCATCAACCAGTTTGAGTCCCTCAGTTTCCGATAGCTCTTCCGATAGTTGTTCCGACAGCTATTCCGACATGGATATTCACCTAAGCTCCGAAAGCAGTGTCACCAGAATGAATCAAACAATCATCCATCCTCAATTCGTCTGATGGGTTTGTGATCGACTTAATTAATGGAAACGCGAAGAAGGCGACCCCTCCATCAACCGAATTTACCTCTTGATGATGAACCTGAAGCACTTACCGGCGAACCAGTCCGAAACACCATTTTCACCATCATTTTCCGAATATATCAACACGATTATATTCTATCCACAATTCTAAACCTTATTCAGCCACTCGTTCCAACCGACAATCATCCCGGAATAATGGAAGAAGCCCACAAGCTTCGCGCTCGAGTAATTAATTTGCAGAATATGGTGCAAAACTTACCAGCTTCAGCAACAACATTAATACCATTACCAACCACAACCCAAGTTTCAACGTCACACGCCTCAACGTCTCATTCGGTACCTCGAATATAATCATCGTTCTACGAATCGTTCTACATAAACTATCTTCGTCCTTCATGGCAATTATGTAATCTTTAATGTTTTAGAGATTATGTACTCTAGTTTTAGCTGTAAATCTAATGAGTTTAATATCACATTGACTCATTAAATCCATGATTACGTCTGAAGAAAATATATATGTATATATGTTTTCATAAAGATTGTAATTAAAATTTTTATTGTACAAACTGTTAATGGTAAAAATATTTTAACGGGTAGGTAATACCAGAGGAATATTTAGATTTCGCATTAATAAGTTACACTGTACATTCTACGAATCTGATTCAACTGTTATTTACTATCCTACTTACAACCACAGCTATACGAATCCGTTCACCACAAAATAACCATTTTCATTCAATTTTATATTTGGATTTTGACCTATCAGAATCCAACAAGTGGCATAATGAAGAAATAATAGACACAATAAAAATTGATTAGAAACAGACTAATTGACAATATGAAATTTTGTTAAGAAATCACGCTATCAAAATCCTAGCTAACTGTTCCTAGCTAACTGTTAATTCCATATTACATTTTATTATCGCAATTTAATTATCGCAATTTATTTTATCGCAATTTTTAATTCTCGCAATTTTATTTAATGTCATTTAATTTCTGTTATTTACTTTACGCACTTTAATTATCGTCTTTTTTTTTTGCTATTTATTTCACGCACTTTAAATATCGGGACACGTATACAAGGTTTTGACATATCATATCGACGCATCTATATATATTATTTAGAATTGCCACAGACACTCTATATGCAGTAATGATCGAGTTCTCTATACAGGGTTGAGGTTGATTCTATAATAATATATATACCTTGAGTTGTGATCGAGTCTGAGACATGTACATGGGTCACGATACGTATTAATTAATTCGAATATTATATATTAAACTATATATGAATTATTGGACTGTCAACTGTGGACTATCGGTTGTGGACTAATAACCTTGGACAATTAAAATGAATTAAAATATTGATTATAACATATGAAACTAAACAATTCTTTAAGTTTGCCACTTGATTTCATCTTAAACCTCATTTGTATCTTGACAATTACAATCTGCGTTCAAACCTTTCATGATTCTTGAAAACACCTCAATCGATAGGATGAAACAACCGCACTTTATCTACGAAAGGAAAGATTTATGCATATAGTTACGCACCTGAGAAACTCTCGACAACTGAGTAAAAGTTTAACACGTAGCCGCGTTAGATCATTTGGCATTTATTAGCAAAAAAAATAATTTTGCGATCCCTTTTCAAAGTAGCCAATTTTGTCACAGCTCCAGCAAGTCAACTTCGACTTTTCATTCGAAGTAACCTTACTATAATCCTGATATATATACGATTACCCTTTTGATACTGGAGAATTCTTTTATATTCTACCATATTACCAGCAGACGTACCAGCAACCTCGTTGTTTCTTGGCTTAGATCTCTTTGACAAATCATTATATTTATTCATTGAAACCCTATCATATACTCATCCGCATCTTGTAACGAGAACTGCCATACCAGTTACCAGGAATCAACAAACAGTACTTTGAAAACTCATAGCATATCTACATCAACAGTTATATGTATAACTTTTATTTCTTAGAATTAAGATCTTTCATTCGGAAATTCTGAAAAGCATCCAGCTTACGAAACAATACATTGAACTTTGAAAAAGCTTAATGAAACAACAGAAACTGTAGACAACCGTAAACGACCTTAATCGTCGAAAGTGTTATGATAAAGTGTAGTATGTTGGAAAAGCTCAGAAACGTTGGAACTGGAAAACGGATTGAGCTAACCACGAAGGAGACCAAGGACAAATACAAAGACCATACACTCTATTCAAAGAATCCAGGTAATTCTGGATCCGTTGAAATCTTTAGAGAATATCTTGCTACGATGTCATGTTAAAATCTTGCAAAAAAATCTTTCTCCATCAACCATCGAACCTAGATATTTCAAAATATCATCATCAATATCTTCGATATTTCTGAGAATATTTTCATAAATATTCTCGTCCGAAATTATATACCTCTTCGTGCTTCCTGTGTATCATTATATCGGAAACATTCAATAGAAAATTTAGTATCGAAAAGCAGATTATGTGAAACTATGAAGAAAGCCGTGGACAAATCACAAAGAATAAGTTTGACTTCAAAGAATCCAAATGATTCAATGCCTGCTGAAGTCTTTAGCGAATATCTTACTCCTTACCCTAAACCCTTGTGTACAATAGTTTCTATCATCCTCTGATCTTAGATATTCTGAGATATTATCGTATCTTTCCTTATAAATATCCTCCATATTTCTGGAGATATTTTTATAATTATTCTTATCTGAAATCATTAATCTCTTCGTGCTATCAGTATTACATCATATAGAAACTGTTAGTTTCTATATTATGTAAACTTTCGAGCTTAAAATATGAATGTTATTGAAGTAATGTTGGGAACTGAAGCATGAGTTAGTATAATATAATGACACTGATTATATTACAGTAAGTCATGCTGAGTTCTAATGGGACATGATGGTTCACAGTAGATCATACCACCATCATGTGTCATGTTACATAACTCTTTCATTCTAATTAACTTCTGAACATATCAAGAAAGTATATTCTTGATAGCTCTATTCTCAATGATTCTGGTAATTTGACGAATCAAATCGTGCTATTACGTTCTTTCTTGATTATAACATTAAATTCATTCGAAACTCCATACTTACAAATTCTAGACCATTACTAGTTTTATTAGAGATCGAGAGGAGATTAAAAAGATGAAGAGCTCCGAAACATAAAGGAAGATATGAAACTCGACAACAACACTGAAATTACAATAATTAAAAATTAAAACATCACGACAATTAAAAATTAAAAGATTACAATCAAACTACTCGTCGTCGTCAATTGTCATCTTCAAAGTAGCATTCACCAGTCATTTCACCATCCGTGAGGTACTCTGGAGACATCGGTATTTTTCTTGATGCCTCAACTGTTGCTTCAGCTGATTCATCGAGGTAACGATAACCCAACGTCTCTTCATCTTCAAGAACCGCATACAAAGAAATGCATTTACTGCGATCTTCAATGGTATCTTTTATAAAGTACCATTGATCATCGGTACATAGAAAACTTGCCCTACAATCCGCATCATAATCGTCTTTATAAAAGAACACAGACGTGAATTCACACGGAACTTTTTCCTCCAGAAAGGATAGCAAGTCTTGTAACCCAACATCACGAATGTCGATATCTTCAAATGAAATACTGTCACCCCACTTATATTCCTTCATTTGATTACGGAAATCACCTCCGTAATGAACATCGAATGAAACAATCATTGGGGGAAGTGTTAACATTTTACAGTTTGGGAGTGTTTGATTTTGATTTTGAGAAAGGTGAAAATATAAAAGAAATATATGTTTGAGAGTATAAAATGAAGTATATGGTTGGTGTTTTTATAGGGTAAAAGTGACTGTTGGGATAGCCGTTAAAATTTTTTTTTTTTTTTTTTTTACTAACGGCTAAAAAAAAAAATTTGGGAAAGTTTTTGGACGAAAGTGGACGATGCCCTATGGGACCTCTCTC
Source organism: Rutidosis leptorrhynchoides (assembly GCF_046630445.1). Classification (NCBI taxonomy): domain Eukaryota; kingdom Viridiplantae; phylum Streptophyta; class Magnoliopsida; order Asterales; family Asteraceae; genus Rutidosis; species Rutidosis leptorrhynchoides. Next base: position 212,926,158 of record NC_092340.1, read on the forward strand.
ATGATAGTTTCATTCGTGCTCTTCGAATAATCGAATTATTTTTATCCATATTACTCAATGATGATAAAACTCAATTTATCAACTCATATTCGTCATGAAAACATTTTTATTGTTAGCCATGACCACCGCACTCAAATTTCGGGACGAAATTTCTTTAACGGGTAGGTACTGTGATGACCCGGGAATTTCCGACCAAATTTAAACTTAATCTTTATATGTTTCCGACACGAAAAGCAAAGTCTGTAATGTTGAGTCTCGAAAACTTTGAATTGTGTTCATGTAATCAATTACACTTCGACTATTCCCGATGATTCACGAACAACTATATAAATAGATGCATATAGATATTACTGAAATAATATATGATTAAACTGTTAGAATTAAATATGTAAAATAATATGAATTGTAATGGAAACTATATTTATAAAAATATAGATATATATATATATATATATAATATTGTATATAAATATTACTTGTAAATATATAAAGTTATATTAAATCTATTTGTTTAAAAATATATAATATATTTGTTGTAGTGATTAAACTTGCTATTTTTTTTTTTAAAAAACTGTTTATATATAGAATGTGATTATATTAAAAATAAATGATTTTGAGCTTTTTTGGTAAACGTCAGTAATACTCGGTTAACATTTCACTAGTGTTCATATAGATTTAATATAAGTTTATGTTGGATTAAAATAAAAGCTAAACTGTAATTTGATTGCGAAGATTTTAGATTTGTTAAAAGTATTTTTACCTTTTTAAATTTAAATATTAGTACTCCGTACATATAAATCGGAACAAAAAATAAATAATTTTCGAACCTTTTTGATCAGGTTTCAAACAGGTATTGAGTGAAATAATTAAATATGTTTAATCTAAAAATTTGGGATTTTTTTAAGAATGTTTTTATTCCGTAACTGTTTAGCAATGGACACACTCCGTGACAAAGTGTCGGCAGTTCAAATAGCAATTATACCCGTGAGTTGCTTTATGAAATGAAAAAGTCAAGGATTCTATTTTTTTAATCTTATTCTCACTCTCTATATGTGTATGCATAAATGGATACTAGATATAAATTGATAACCTAAACTTCTTGTGTCATCTTGATGAACCGCCACCACCACACTCTATCAACCGCCACCATTAATCACCATCGTGATCCGTCACTACAATCCCCATAACCGCCACCAAAACCGCCCCTACAATCACCAATTTGTTGCCACTAAACTGCTTCTGTTTACTTATGTTTTCTGTTTCGTTAGACCAACAAAACCCAACACGTACCATCGATGCCACTTGCTGCTATAGTTAAGTTTTTTTTTTGTGTGTCCTGAGCAACCAAATAACCACCACCTTTTGATCACCACAACACCACCACAGCCGCAGCAATTTTTTTTCTAAAAGCTCGACTTTTATTTCTACTACAGTCGTTCAAGTAGTGATTACAGTGATGATGTAAGCATGATGATGTACTGAGGTGATATTACAAGGTGATGATGGTGACAGTTTAGTAATACAGAAGATAACGATGCTTACAGTGATGTTTCATTGATGATGAGGATATTGACGCTATGAAGATGATGTTATGATAATGAAAATGGTGGTTTCGGTAATGTTGTACATTGAAGAAGAAGAAGAGCAGATGTTATAGAATACATAATTTATATTCGGGTGTAACACAGAAAAAGAAATGGTAGAAGGATGGTTGGGCGTGTTGTGTTTAACCAATAGGTCCTGAGTTCGAACCTAGGCGCCCACGATTTATTTTTATCAAGTAATTACTCAAGTTGTTGGGCCGGAATAATAAATGAGTGTTGGGCCGAGTATTTAATTGAATGTTGGGCTGAGATTCATTGGATAGTTGGGCCGTAAAAGTTGTTTAATTGAGCCATGTATTGTTGGACCAGCGAAGTTATTTATTGAACTACTCCTTAAACCTGGCCAAACTCGTTTCAACCACAACCGATTCAAACATCAAAGTGCAAGCTATTGGTATTATTACTAATAGTTTAAGTTGGGGTATTAAATAGAAATATGGAATTTGGAGGAGTGGCTGAGTTTTGTGTCTTTTAAACGAGAGGTCGCGGGTTCGAGCCCCCTCCCGGGCAGTTTATTTTTTTTTATGCTTCTAAGGTATAATTTGTTATTATTATTATTATTATTATTATTATTATTATTATTATTATTATTATTATTATTATTATTATTATTATTATTATTATTATTATTATTATTATTATTATTATTATTATTATTATTATTATTATTATTATTATTATTATTATTATGATTGTTGTTGTTATTATTAATATTATTACTATACTAACATAAATATTATACTTATTATTTTCATTAAAATAAGTATTTTCATTATCATTACTATTATTATTATTAATACCGTTATTAGTATTACCATCAAAACATTCATTTTTTATTTATTTATTATTATTAATAAAAGTATTGTTATTAAAATTATCATTTTCATTATTGTTATAAGTATGATTATCATTAAAAACTATCATTATTGTTATTATCAACATTACTACTAATATTACTATTATTATAAGTATTACTATTTTAGAATCATAATTATTATTATCATTATTAAGTATATTTACTAATATTATTATTATTATTATAAAGCAATACAACTTTTTTTTTAATATTATTAATATTATTTTATCAAATGATTTTTTTTAGTTATATAAACACTATAGTTAATACCTATAACCATAACATATCTATATTAGCGTTTTATAATAAATACTAATTATTTAGTTAAAATACATAAAATAGAAATATTTAAATTATTTATTGATAAAACATATAATTTATTAAATTAATAATTAAATCACTAAATAAAATATAAAATTATTCGATTACCATTACAGGTGTTAATACTCATAATTGAATATAGGTTCGTGAATCCGAGGCCAACCCTGCATTGTTCAGTTGTTCAATATAGTCATATGTATTTTTACTACAAAATACATTAGGTGAGTTTCATTTGAATCCCTTTTACTCTTTACATTTTTGGGCTGAGAATACATGCAAATGCTTTACTAACTATTTTACAATATATATATGCGTGAGTTTCGTTTGCTCCCTTTTTAAATGCTTTTGCAATATATTTGGGACTGAGAATACATGCGCTGCTTTTATAACTGTTTTACGAAACAGACACAAGTACGTGAAACTATATTCTATGGTTGAATTATTAAATCGAATATGCCCCTTTTTATTAAGTCTGGTAATCTAAGAATTAGGGAACAGACACCCTAATTGACGCGAATCCTAAAGATAGATCTATCGGGCCCAACAAGCCCCATCCAAAGTACCGGATGCTTTAGTACTTTGAAATTTATATCATGTCCGAAGGAGGATCCCGGAATGATGGGGATATTCTTATATGCATATTGTGAATGTCGGTTACTAGGTGTTCAATCCATATGAATGATATTTTGTCTCTATGCATGGGACGTATATTTATGAGAACTGTATATGGAACTCTTGTGGTCTATTAAAATGATGATAATGGTTATTTATGTTAAACTAATGAACTCACCAACCTTTTGGTTGACACTTGAAAGCATGTTTATACTCAGGTATGAAAGAAATCTTCCGCTGTGCATTTGCTCATTTTAGATATATTACTTGGAGTCATTCATGACATAATTCAAAAGACGTTGCATTCAAGTCGTTGAGTTCATCAAGATTATTATTAAGTCAATTATAGATAGATATATTATGAAATGGTATGCATGCTGTCAACTTTCGATGTAATGAAAGACTGTTTTTTCAAAAACGAATGCAATGTTTGTAAAATGTATCATATAGAGGTCAAGTACCTCGCAATGTAATCAACTGTTGTGAATCGTTTATAATCGATATGGATTTCGTCCGGATGGATTAGGACGGGTCTTCACAGTTGTTGGGATTGTTATTATTGTTGGAACGGTTGTTGTAGTTGTTGTTGTTGTTGGGACATTTGTTGTAGTTATTGTTAGGATTGCGGTTATTGTTGCGATTGTTGTTGCGATTGTTGGGATAGTTGTTGCGATTGTGGTTGTAATTGTTGTTGTTGTTGTTGTTGTATTGGTGACCCTTGTCACTGGTTTCTTCCCACTTCCTCTTGAGTTGTTTCGTGTTGGCTTCTTCGGCCGCCTGCTCTTTAATTCTTCCCTCAATCTGATTTATGAGTTTATGAGCCATTCGACTTGCCTTTTGTATGGAAGAGGGCTCGTGTGAACTCACATCTTTTTGAATCCTTACTGGTAACCCTTTTATAAATGTGTCGATCTTCTCTTCTTCATCTTCGAACGTTCCTGGACATAATAGGCACAACTCTGTGAATCGTCGTTCATATGTGGTAATGTTGAACCCTTGTGTTCGTAACTCTCTAAGCTCTAAATGATAAGTAAATATATTATTAAGTGTATTAACAATGAAATACATATGTAAAAATAAGACTACTAACTTAATGATTTCGAAACGAGACATATATGTAACGATTATCGTTGTAACGACATTTAACTGTATATATATCATACTAAGATATATTATATATCATAATATCATGATAATATAACAATTTAACATCTCATTTGTTATAATAAACAATGGGTTAACAACATTTAACAAGATCGTTAACCTAAAGGTTTCAAAACAACATTTACATGTAACGACTAACGATGACTTAATGACTCAGTTAAAATGTATATACATGTAGTGTTTTAATATGTATTCATACACTTTTTAAAGACTTCAAGACACTTATCAAAATACTTCTACTTAACAAAAATGCTTACAATTACATCCTCGTTCAGTTTCATCAACAATTCTACTCGTATGCACCCGTATTCATACTCGTACAATACACAGCTTTTAGATGTATGTACTATTGGTATATACACTGCAATGATCAGCTCTTAGCAGCCCATTTGAGTCACCTAACACATGTGGGAACCATCATTTGGCAACTAGCATGAAATATCTCATAAAATTACAAAAATATGAGTAATCATTCATGACTTATTTACATGAAAACAAAATTACATATCCTTTATATCTAATCCATACACCAACGACCAAAAACACCTACAAACACTTTCATTCTTAAATTTTCTTCATATAATTGATCTCTCTCAAGTTCTATCTTCAAGTTCTAAGTGTTCTTCATAAATTTCAAAAGTTCTAGTTTCATAAAATCAAGAATACTTCTAAGATTGCAAGTTTACTTCCAAGTTTTCTAAATCCATTCCAAGTAATCATCCAAGATCAAGAAACCTTTTTTACTTACAGTAGGGTATCTTTCTAATACAAGGTAATAATCATATTCAAACTTTAATTCAATTTCTATAACTATAACAATCTTATTTCGAGTGGAAATCTTACTTGAAATTGTTTTCGTGTCATGATTCTGCTTCAAGAACTTTCAAGCCATCCAAGGATCCTTTGAAGCTAGATCTATTTTTCTCTTTTCCAGTAGGTTTATCCAAGGAACTTGAGGTAGTAATAATGTTCATAACATCATTCTATTCATACATATAAAGCTATCTTATTCGAAAGTTTAAACTTGTAATCACTAGAACATAGTTTAGTTAATTCTAAACTTATTCGCAAATAAAAGTTAATCCTTCTAACTTGACTTTTAAAATCAACTAAACACATGTTCTATATCTATATGATATGCTAACTTAATGATTTAAAACCTGAAAACACGAAAAACACCGTAAAATCGGATTTACGCCGTCGTAGTAACACCGCGGGCTGTTTTGGGTTAGTTAATTAAAAACTATGATAAACTTTGATTTAAAAGTTGTTATTCTGGGAAAATTATTTTTATTATGAACATGAAACTATATCCAAAAATTATGGTTAAACTCAAAGTGGAAGTATGTTTTCTAAAATGGTCATCTAGACGTCGTTCTTTCGACTGAAATGACTACCTTTACAAAAATGACTTGTAACTTATTTTTCTGACTATAAACCTATACTTTTTCTGTTTAGATTCATAAAATAGAGTTCAATATGAAACCATAGCAATTTTATTCACTCAAAACGGATTTAAAATGAAGAAGTTATGGGTAAAACAAGATTGGATAATTTTTCTCATTTTAGCTACGTGAAAATTGGTAACAAATCTATTCCAACCATAACTTAATCAACTTGTATTGTATATTATGTAATCTTGAGATACCATAGACACATATACAATGTTTCAACCTATCATGTCGACACATCTATATATATTTCGGAATAACCATAGACACTCTATATGTGAATGTTGGAGTTAGCTATACAGGGTTGAGGTTGATTCCAAAATATATATAGTTTGAGTTGTGATCAATACTGAGATACGTATACACTGGGTTGTGGATTGATTCAAGATAATATTTATCGATTTATTTCTGTACATCTAACTGTGGACAACTAGTTGTAGGTTACTAACGAGGACAGCTGACTTAATAAACTTAAAACATCAAAATATATTAAAAGTGTTGTAAATATATTTTGAACATACTTTGATATATATGTATATATTGTTATAGGTTCGTGAATCAACCAGTGGCCAAGTCTTACTTCCCGACGAAGTAAAAATCTGTGAAAGTGAGTTATAGTCCCACTTTTAAAATCTAATATTTTTGGGATGAGAATACATGCAGGTTTTATAAATGATTTACAAAATAGACACAAGTACGTGAAACTACATTCTATGGTTGAATTATCGAAATCGAATATGCCCCTTTTTATTAAGTCTGGTAATCTAAGAATTAGGGAACAGACACCCTAATTGACGCGAATCCTAAAGATAGATCTATTGGGCCTAACAAACCCCATCCAAAGTACCGGATGCTTTAGTACTTCGAAATATATATCATATCCGAAGGGTGTCCTGGAATGATGGGGATATTCTTATATATACATCTTGTTAATGTCGGATACCAGGTGTTCACCATATGAATGATTTTTATCTCTATGTATGGGATGTGTATTGAAATATGAAATCTTGTGGTCTATTGTTATGATTTGATATATATAGGTTAAACCTATAACTCACCAACATTTTTGTTGACGTTTAAAGCATGTTTATTCTCAGGTGAATACTAAGAGCTTCCGCTGTTGCATACTAAAATAAGGACAAGATTTGGAGTCCATGTTTGTATGATATTGTGTAAAAACTGCATTCAAGAAACTGATTTCGATGTAACATATTTGTATTGTAAACCATTATGTAATGGTCGTGTGTAAACAGGATATTTTAGATTATCATTATTTGATAATCTACGTAAAGCTTTTTAAACCTTTATTTATGAAATAAAGGTTATGGTTTGTTTTAAAAATGAATGCAGTCTTTGAAAAACGTCTCATATAGAAGTCAAAACCTCGCAACGAAATCAATTAATATGGAACATTTTTAATCAATAAGAACGGGACATTTCATCGAGTAGCCTAGATAACTTGTATTTTGATATAGATTGCTTTTTCATTATTTGCTTGTTTCTGCCATCCTCCATCCGCCGAAGAGGTATAAATGATGGACATCACCGTGGTTGCATCAATGGTAGTCGTTGTGGATTAGTAACAAAATTTGAAAGTCTTTCTGCACTTCTGGCTGTCGTTTCTTCGATTACTGGCCTTTTCTCCGAATTAGTTGCCAAATGTTTAAGCCTTTCTGCAGTTTCAGCAACTGTTTCTTCAATTGTACCATCTAGTGGTTGAACGGGTACATCTTCAATAGTTATCATGTCATCAGTTGATGGATTGTTGACTGCTTCAAGTACAAATGGAGCTTCAGTTGTTTTTGTTCCTTTTCCGTTTCGTGTGTTCTTTGCATTAGTGGATGGCGCCATTATTAACACCTATTTCCTTATGAGGTAAGGCTTAGTGTGCCAACAAGATACTAGAAGTAATATAGCTTTAGGAGGGCGGAGTGTTGCCGATTGATTTTTAACCTTGGGAAATAATCCCTGCAGACCCGGTTCACAAGTGTAGAAACTTGTGGGGTGGCTTAATCAATCTGTCGTCCCTAGAGCGTAGAAATGCTAGCCGAATGACTTCTAGTGAGAGAAAGTAGAGAGAGAAAAGAGAAGTGAAGTCTCAGCTCTCCAAGTTGTCAGAATATCTGAACTGTGTAAAATGACGACCCATGGGGTCTATTTATAGTGTCAGATCCACCAGATTGCTTGGGGACACGTATCAGATGATGATACATTCTGTTATTCGTGATCCAAAATTTATGCTGAAGGTGGCGTTCTCCGGCCAGGGCTTATGCGCTAGGCGGCCTTCAGGGCTTACGCATGACGGAGCAGCCTCTACAGCGGGGAACGCTGGACGACAACTCTACAGAACTGTTGTTTCCAGCCTTCTTGATGCTACTTTTATGCAACCATTATGCCTTTTATGCGTGTATACGATAGGGTACACCATTAGCGTTCAAACCTTTATACAATATTTTACAAACTTACAATACCACTATTATACATATATGATGAAATATAGCACATAATATCTTTTCTACTCAGCAGCTATAAAGGCAATTCTAGTTAATACGCAAGTTGTTCAGCAAAAGAAATAAAGACACGTAATTCATAAGTCCAGAACCAAGTCATGCATTCAGGTTTTACTAAGACGACTGTAGTGACCCGAACTTTTCCATGTTTATATATATTAATTGAGATTGATATTTACATGACTAAATGTTTCCAACGTGTTAAGCAATCAAACTTGTTAAGACTTGATTAAATGAAATAAGTTTCATATAGACAATTGATCACCCAAGTTGACCGGCGATTCACGAACGTTACAAATTTGTAAAAACTACATGTTGTGGTATATATAGACATATATATATATGGTTGACATGAGATTATGATGAGTAAGTATCTCACTAAGTATATTAACAATGTGTGATATACATAAGAAATGAGATTACTAAGTTAAGAAACTCGAAATGATAAATATAACGATTATCGTTATGATAACGTCTACTAAATACATATGTATCATATTAAGATATTAATACACTATATTTAACATGATAAAATGATATTTAAATATATCATTAAGTGTGTTAACAATGAACTACATATGTAAAAATAAGACTACTAACTCAAGAATTATGAAACGAGACTTATATGTAACGATATTTTAATGTATATATCATATTAAGAGATATTCATACATCATAATATCATGATAACATAATAATTTAACATCTCATTTGATATAATAAACATTGGGTTAACAACATTAATTGAGATCGTTAACTTAAAGGTTTCAAAACAACACTTACATGTAACGACTAACGAAGACTTAACGACTCCATTAGAATGTATATACATGTTGTGTTTTGATATGTATTCTTACACTTTTGAAAGACTTCAAGACACATATCAAATTACTTCTACTTAACAAAAATGCTTACAATTACATCCTCATTCAGTTTCATCAACAATTCTACTCGTATGCACCCGTATTTGTACTCGTACAATACACAGCTTTTAGATGTATGTACTATTGGTATATACACTCCAATGATCAGCTCTTAGCAGCCCATGTGAGTCACCTAACACATGTGAGAACCATCATTTGACAACTAGCATGAAATATCTCATAAAATTACAAAAATATTAGTAATCATTCATGACTTATTTACATGAAAAAAAAATTACATATCCTTTATATCTAATCCATATACCAATGACCAAAAACACCTACAAACACTTTAATTCTTCAATTTTCTTCATCTAATTGATCTCTCTTAAGTTCCATCTTCAAGTTCTAAGTGTTCTTCATAAATTCCATAAGTATAGTTTCATAAAAATCAAGAATACTTCCAAGTTTGCAAGTCTACTTCCAAGCTTTCTAATCCATTCCAAGTAATCATCTAAGATCAAGGAACCTTTGTTATTTATAGTAAGTTATCTTTCTAATTCAAGGTAATATTCATATTCAAACTTTGATTCAATTTCTACAACTATAACAATCTTATTTCGAGTGAAAATCTTACTTGAACTGTTTTCGTGTCATTATTCTGCTTCAAGAACTTTCAAGCCATCCAAGGATCCTTTGAAGCTAGATCCATTTTTCTAATTTCCAGTAGTTTTATCCAGAAAACTTGAGGTAGTAATAATGTTCATAACATCATTCGATTCATACATATAAAGCTATCTTATTCAGAGGTTTAAACTTGTAATCACTAGAACATAGTTTAGTTAATTCTAAACTTGTTCGCAAACAAAAGTTAATCCTTCTAACATGACTTTTAAAATCAACTAAACACATGTTCTATATCTATATGATATGCTAACTTAATGATTTAAAACCTGGAAACACGATGAACACCATAAAATCGGATATACGCCGTCGTAGTGAAACCGGGGGCTGTTTTGGTTTGGATAATTAAAAAGTATGATAAACTTTGATTTAAAAGTTATTCTTCTGGGAAAATGATTTTTCATATGAACATGAAACTATATCCAAAATCTTGGTTAAACTCAAAATGAAAGTATGTTTTTCAAAATGGTCATTAAGATGTCGTTCTTTCGACGGAAATGACTACCTCTTTAGTAATTGACATGTAACTTAAATTTCCGACTATAAACCTATACTTTTTCTGTTTGGATTCTTAAATTAGAGTTCAATATGAAACCATAGCAATTTAATTCACTCAAAACGGATTTAAAATGAAGAAGTTATGGGTAAAACAAGATTGGATATTTTTGATCTTTTTAGCTACGGGAAATGTTTAACAAATCTATACAAATCATATCCTAGCTAACTTATATTGTATTAAACATGTATTCTAATATATTATGTAATCTTGGGATACCATAGACACGTATGCAAATGTTTTGACATATCATATCAACCCATGTATATATATTACTTGGAACAACCATAGACACTCTATATGCAGTAATGTTGGAGTTAGCTATACAGGGTTGAGGTTGATTCCAAAAATATATATACTTTGAGTTGTGATCTAGCCTGAGACATGTATACACTGGGTCGTGGATTGATTCAAGATAATATATATATATATCGATTTATTTCTGTACATCTAACTGTGGACAGCTAGTTGTAGGTTATTAACGAGGATAGCTGACTTACTACACTCAAATCTTTAAAACATAATAAAAATGGTTGTAATTATATTTTGATCATACTTTGATATATATGTACATATTTGTATAGGTTCGTGAATCGATCCGTGGCCAAGTCTTATTTTCCGAGGAAGGAAATATATGTGAAAGTGAGTTATAGTCCCACTTTTAAAATCTAATATTTTTGGGATGAGAATACATGCAGGTTTTATAAATGATTTACAAAATAGACACAAGTACGTGAAACTACATTCTATGGTTGAATTATCAAAATCGAATATGCCCCTTTTTATTAAGTCTGGTAACCTAAGAATTAGTAAACCGATCTACTAATTGACGCGAATCCTAAAGATAGATCTATTGGGCCTAACAAACCCCATCCAAAGTACCGGATGCTTTAGTACTTCGAAATTTATATCATATCCGAAGGGTGTCCCGGAATGATGGGGATATTCTTATATATGCATCTTGTTAATGTCGGTTACCAGGAGTTCACCATATGAATGATTTTTATATCTCTGTATGGGATGTGTATTGAAATATGAAATCTTGTGGTCTATTGTTACGATTTGATACATATAGGTTAAACCTATAACTCACCAACATTTTTGTTGACATTTAAAGCATGTTTATTCTCAGGTGAATACTAAGAGCTTCCGCTGTTGCATACTAAAATAAGGACAAGATTTGGAGTTCATGTTTGTATGATATTGTGTAAAAACTGCATTCAAGAAACATATGTCGATGTAATATATTTCTATTGTAAACCATTATGTAATGGTCATGTGTAAACAGTATATTTTAGATTATCATTATTTGATAATCTACGTAATGCTTTTAAAACCTTTATTGATAAAATAAAGGTTATGGTTGTTTTAAAAATGAATGCAGTCTTTGAAAAACGTCTCATATAGAGGTCAAAACCTCGCAACGAAATCAATTAATATGGAACGTTTATAATCAATATGAACGGGACATTTCAGTTGGTATCCGAGCGTTGGTCTTAGAGAACCAGAAAATTTGTATTAGTGTGTCTTATCGAGTTTGTTAGGATGCATTAGTGAGTCTGAACTTCGACCGTGTTTTCTTTAAAAATGATTGCTTAACATTTTTGTTGGAAACTATATATTATTAACATGTAAATATTATGTGATATATTAATCTCTTAACATGTTTGATATTGTGTGATAGATGTCTACCTCTAGCACAAATCCCATTGACTCACCTAATAATAACGAAGAGTCGAATATATATTGGCAAGATTCACAAGTTCCCGAAGAATCGGAAGAAGAGGAAACGGAACCGAAAGAAGAGGAACCGGAAGAAGAGGAACCAGAAGAAGAGGAACCGGAAGAAGAAGAGGTTCCGGAGGAGGAATAGTAGGAACCACAAAAAACCGATCAAATAAAAGAAAATCCTCAACCAATGGACCAAAGTTAATAATGGTCAATGGTGTTTCCGCTAAGGAAGCAAAATATTGGGAAAATTACCAATTTTCCGATGAATCGGATCCTGATGAGGATTCCGATGATGTTATAGAAATTACCCCGACCCAATTTAATGAGGCAAAAGAAAATAATAAGGGAAAAGGCATCAAAATAGAGAAATCTGATTCCGACCCCGATGAACTTTATATGTACCGTCAACACTCGTATTTTCAATATCGTGACAATAACCCGGGAACCTCTAAACCACCAGATTTTTCTAAACCAATGTGGAAAACGACGGCTCGTATTAGAGGAACATCATATATCCATAGGAAATTAGGAAAAAGAACCAAGTTCGAAGAAGAAGAAACCAGTGATTCAGATTAGAGGGGTGTGAGCATGTTGTGTAATAAATGTATTGTAGTGTGCTTGTACTTTTATATTCTATGTAAAAATTGCTTGTGTTGTTTGTTATTACGAATCTAATCCTTGTCTATTTTACAGTATAAAAACAAAATGGACGTTAAGGGTAGACAACCGAATATTTTAGAAGACCTACCAGACGATATGATTGAGGAAATCTTGTCTAGAGTAGGTCAGAATTCATCAGCACATTTAGTTATGGCGAAATTAACTTGTCAAACATTTGAAAGACTTTCCAGAAATGCGTTAGTTTATAAAAGGCTTTCCTTTGATAGGTGGGGTATATGACATTGGGAAGACTTTAAGTTACGCCGTGTTTTCTTTAAAGCGTTAAATGCGGGGAACCCAAATGCAATTTTACGCTACGGGTTAAGAACCTATTTTGACTCAACATATCCCAACATAAGATTTCATGAATTAGAAAGAGCTTCTAACATGCAACATAAAGAAGCATGTTATGCTTACGGGTTAGTGATGTTCGCTTCTTAACAAAGTGAGAAAAAGAACATCGGATAGCAGCTTTTAAATAAAACTTTCCCACAAGTGACGGATTCAGTAGTTGGGGTGAGAAACAAGGTTTTTAGATTATTACGGGGCTGTTGAACATTACGAAACTGCCATCCTTTTGATGACATTACAACATGTTGCCTAGCCATTGGTCATAACGGTTATTTTCTACAAGACCAAGGATGGGAAGTCGTCTTAGTAAAACCAAAACGCATGACTTGTTTCTGGACTTATGAATTACGTGTCTTTATTTCCTTTGCTGAACAACTTGCGTATTAACTAGATTTATCTTCAAAACTGTCATGTATCATAGTGTACTATATTTCATGTTATATGTAATATAGCGAAGTTGTAAGTTTGAAGAATATTTATATGTGATATATTATTATAATCAGTTTTTCATATGGAATTGTAGTAGTTGATGATGGAATTCATCATATTAACAAGTTATATTAACATGCATGTCAAAACCCGATTTTAAAAGTGAAGCGGAAGCAATTTTACATAAACAAATCAATATGAGTTTAACCTTTTAAACATGAATTCCAAAATAGATCAAGTCTAGAAATATACTTACAAATATAAGAGTGTTAGTAAAGAAAAGTACCTACTCCAAGTTAGGAGGTTACAAGATGATGAAGATGATGAACAAGTGTGTCAAAACCCCAAGCTTTTGATGCACCAACACCACCCTTGAACTTGATTATGTTTTAGATACTCAATCACCTTAAAACCAAGCTAGAAACCCACTTTCTTTGGACCCAAAATTCTGGACAGCAGCTAGTTGAAAGAAGATGATGAATGGAGCCTCAAAACTATGAAACCTCAAGTGTTTATACCCCAAACTTGTAACCAACACCAAGTACTTTGGTTAGGAATTTTTGACACTTGAAATTAAGCTTTCAAAAAGAACTTGAGAACCCCTTTTGGTCCCTCAAAGCTCAAGGCAGCAGTAGCTGCAAAAGAGAGCAGAAAATTGTTGCTCTTCACTTGATCTCTCACCTCTCACACTTGAAAGAATCATCCAATCCTTGGTGGAAGTGTTAGGCATGCTTATTAGGAGTGGTGTATGTTGGAAGTAACAAAAAATGAGCATGGGTTCTTGTCTTGGAGACCCAAAAAATCTGCACACTCCATGTATATATTTTATAACAAGATTTATTTTATAAAACTTGTATTTATTTTATAAAACTTGTATAAAATAAACATGTATTTGTTACTTGTAATTATTTTATAAACCATTTTATAAAATATAACACAACATAATTATTTAAACCTATAAATAATTAAATCCACATCATATATAAATTATCCAAATAATTTATCTCAAGTGATCATAATTTAGAAAACCGATTTTCTAAAGTTCAAGTGTCGCGTATTCATTTAACAATCCAACCGTTAAAATAAATACATATAAAGTGTTGGTATGCTTGTTATTGGGTATGACCCGACTTGGATCATAACATAGTAGCCACGTTAATTTAATATGTCTCTCGGGCATACGAAATACCTTCAATCTCCCACTTGCACGAGAAACATAAGAAATTAATGCAAGTGATGGATACCACCTAACGACCGTCCATCACCCCCAATATGTTATGACTTTTGCCATTCAATAACATCATCCCTTTTGAGTTCCCATCTCGAATATGAATAGGTGAATCTTTCATTACATCCTTTTGTCCTAGATGTCATGTTAAATCCAAGAGATACAGAGCGATCACTCTCTTCTAGATTTAACTTTATCAGGCCTTAGACATCTGACTCTCAATGAATAAGAGGGACAAATTCCATCTTGACTACATATGTCCTAAATATGTACCTTGCATTATACCTGAGCTCTTCCTTATGAACTACCATATTTCAGAATAGCGAAGGAAAGAATCAAGGCACAATACTTGGTAAATATCTGAACCCAATATGTATCTCAGGTCAGATGATACAATGATATTCGCCTTTAATCAAGACTACATGTGATCAACCACAAAGGCTCCATTTAGTAAATCTTGATGGCGGGTCTTCCAATATTTGCATCCCACAAATATCTATGAACCTTAGTTGAAACCTTGCCCCACATTCATCCCGTGAATGTATACCAATCTAAGTTCATAATAGTCTAAACCTCACAATTGCTCCCACAAATGTGATCGACTACGGAATTTAGAATAATAACTTATTCATGGATAAAATATGCAAAATAGGAACATAACTCAAGATAAATTATTGCCATAATTATATTAATGAGTTTGAACTACTTCGTTCCGTTACAATACTTAAAATAGATCATGACCAATCACTAGAATATCGAAGCCCAAGTGCACAAACATGTCCAGTATGTTTCGCTCCATGTAAGAGCTTCGTGAGAGGATCCGTTATATTAAGATCTGTGTAAACTTTGCGAATACATATCTTTCCCTTTTCAACTTCATCCCTTATGTAGTTGAATCTCCGCTCAATGTGACGGGTCTTTTAATGAGCACGAGGTTCTTTGATTTGAGCAATCGCATCCTCGTTGTCACAAAAGATCTCAAGAGGGTCCTGAATGGAAGGGACTACTCCTAAGTCGTCGATGAATTTCTTCATCCATGCAGCTTCCTGAGCTGCCAATGAGGCGGCGATGTACTCCGATTCTGTAGTGGATAAAGCAACAACATCCTATTTTGAACTCTTCCAAGAGACTGCACCTCCATTTAACATGAAGACATAACCGGACTATGACCGAGAATCATCTCGATCAGTTTGGAAACTCGCATCCACGTAACCTTTTACAGCGAGTTCCTCCTCACCAGACCCATTATTAGAAACATATCCTTAGTCCTCCTAAGGTATTTCAATATACTTTTGAAAGCAATCCACTGACTGTTTCCTGGGTTATTCTGGTATCTACTTGTCAAGCTAAGAGCGCATGACACATCCGGTCTAGTGCATATCATTGCATACATGATTGACCCAATGGCAGAAGCATATGGGACTTTCTTCATTCTCTCCTGTTCATCATTCGTGGTGGGGCACTGAGATGAACTGAGAAGTGTTCCCTTTTGAATAGGTACCAAACCTTTCTTAGAGTTCTCCATCTTGAACCTTTTCAAGATCTTTTCAATGTATGCACTTTGATTCAAACCTATCAATTTCTTGGATCTATCCCTGTAGATCCCAATCCCCAAAACGTATTGTGCTTCTCCAAGATCCTTATTGGAGAAGCATTTACTTAACTAAGTTTTAACACCTTGCATAGCCGGAATATCATTTCCAAATAACAATATATCATCCACATATAGTACAAGGAACATGATTGTGCTCCCACTAGCTTTCTTATATAAACAAGCTTCATAACTATTTTTAATGAAGCCAAATTTCTTGGCCTCCTCATTAAAACGATGATTCCACATTCTAGATGCTTGTTTCAATCCGTAGATTGACTTCTTTAACTTGCATACCTTTTTAGGATATTTTGGATCAACAAAACCTTCAGGCTGAACCATATAGACATCTTCCTCAAGATGTCCATTTAGGAAAGCGGTCTTGACATCTATTTGCCATATTTCATAATCATAATGAGCAACAATGGCAAGTAATATCCTAATAGACTTTAGCATTGCCACAGACGAAAAAGTTTCATCATAGTCAACCCCTTGAGTTTGAGTGAAACCTTTTGCTACAAGTCTAGCTTTATATGTATCCAAGTTTCCATGTATGTCGGTTTTCATCTTGAAAAGCCATTTACAATCAACTAGCCTTGAGCCAGTAGGTTGTTCAACAAGTTCCCAAACTTGGTTGTCATACATGGATTGCATCTCAGCGTTCATGGCTTCCTGCCATTTATCTTTATCAATCCTTGATAAAGCATCTTGGTAGTTTGTTGGTTCATCCAAATCAACCACATAGCATCCATCCATGAGAAACCCATATCTCTCAGGTGGACTACTAATCCTACCAGATCTGTGAACGTCTTGTGTATTTTGATCATCCATTTGATCACTCTCAACATTTTCATGTTGAGTGCTAGTGTCAACCAATTGTGTATCATCTACTTGATCCTGAACCTCTTCAAGATCTATCCTCCTTTCACTATTTCCTTCCATTAGGAACTTAGTCTCAAGGAATTCTGCCTTTCGAGCAACAAATACATTCTGCTCGGAAGGATCATAGAAATAATATCCCATATCATCCTTGGGATATCCTATGAAGATACACTTCGTGGATCGAGCATTTAACTTATTAGGGACGTAACGCTTAGGATAAGCTTCACATCCCCATACCTTTAAGTATGATAGAGATGGAGGTTTTCCAAACCACATCTCATGAGGAGTTCGTTCCACTTTCTTGGTTGGGGCCATATTTAAAATACGAGCCGCGGAATATAGACAATAACCCCAAAATGATAGAGGTAACGAGCTTCTAGCCATCATAGATCGAACCATATCCATTAGGGTTCGATTCCTCCTTTCAGAAACTCCATTTAGTTGGGGTGTTCCAGGAGGAGTGAGCTGCGAGATAATCCCACAACTTTTAAGATGATCTTGGAAAGCATCGCTTAGGTATTCACCTCCTCTATCGGTACGAAGTACCTTGATTGTCTTATTGAGTTGATTTTCTACTTCGTTTTGATACTCTTTGAATGCTTCAAAAGCTTCGTCCTTATGTCTTAACAAGTAGACATATCTGAAACGACTGAAGTCATCAATGAAAGTAACGAAGTATCTTTCACCATTCCGAGTTATGGTCTTAAAGGGTCCACATACATCCAAATGAATTAATCCCAATAAGTCCTTAGCCCTTTCGTAGGTCCCTTTGAAAGGTGCTTTAGTCATTTTGCCTTGTAAACAAGATTCACATACATCAAACGAGTCTAGTTCATTTGATTTCAAAAGGCCATTCTTTTGAAGTGTATGCATTCGATTCTTGTTTATGTGACCAAGGCGACAATGTCATAAGTAGGAATCACTCAAATCCCTTTTGAGTTTCTTGGTGCTAGTATGGTATATTGAGCTACAAGATGATGTGTCATCATGAACCAATTCATAAATTCCATTTGAAGGCGAAGCCTTAAAATAGAATACATTATCTAAATAAACGTGGATATCATCATTAACAAAATTAAGATAAAAACCACATTGTTTTAAACGGGAAACTGAAATAATGTTTCGACATAAATCCGGTGCATACAAAACATTGTTCAAAATAAGTTCCAAACCACTTGGAAGCTTTAATAAAAAGTCTCCTTGAGCCTTCACTTGCACGTTGGCTCCATTACCCGTAAAGAGACTTGATGTTCTCGTTTGCTTGCTACTTCTTTTGAACCCCTGCAAAGAATTGCAAATGTGAGTTCCACATCCAGTGTCTAATACCCATGTATTAGAAGAAGTAATACTAAGCTCTATATATACCATATATATATTACCTGAGGTTTGCCCCGCATCCCTCTTTTCCTTCAACTCCTTAAGGTAGACCGGGCAGTTGCGTTTCCAGTGACCCATTTCACCGCAACCGAAGCACGGGTCTTCCTTGGGGTTTGCTTGTCCGGCAACCTTTTGCTTCTTGTTCTTGTTTTTGGTTGGGGTAACCATCCTCCCCTTTCCCTTGCCTTGATGGGCGGGTCCTTTCCTCTTAGCCGCCTTTTATGATGACCCGAGAATTTCTGACCAAATTTAAACTTGAATCTTATTTGATTTCGACACGATAAGCAAAGTCTGTAATGTTGAAGTCTCAAAATCTTTGAACTGTGTTCATGTATACATTAGACCTTTGACTACTCTCGACGATTCACAAACGATTGTTTGTAAATATAAATGTAGGTATATATATATATACAATAATAATAATTTGAAGTAATAGAATATAAGTTAAATATTAAAAATTAAATATGTAAAATAGTATATAGGATAATAGTGTTGTTATCCATAAATAAATAAATAAATATGTATATGTATATGTATATAATTCATATACATAATCTTTATTATATGTATATTGTGATACACATTAAAGATTTATTATTATATATAATATATAGTTATTAAGTAATACAAAAACAGTAAATTGTAATATTAAAATATGTAATTACAAGTTAAGATATAAGTATTATGTTAATGATATTATTATTTATATGTACTATTAATGTTAATATAAATGTTAATATTATTAATATTGTTATTATTGTTATTGTTATGTTATAGTTATAATAAAAAGGTTATAACTATTAAAAATAAAGATGTTAAATATTATTAGGAATGACTAAAAACTATAATTAATACTATTATTATTTTCTTATTATTTTTATCATCTTCATTATTTTTATTAGTATTATTAGTATTATTATTATTATTAATATAATTATTAATAATTAAATATTAATTAAAAATAGTTTATCAAGTCATAAATTACAGGGGATATCAACATCTGCTTTCAATTATTTCCCTTTTTTTTCTTTTCTTTTTGGTTCTTCCTTCTACTCGTGAACCTACAGTGAACCTTCACCCTTACAGAGTAAACTTGATCAAATCCTTGATGACCACTTTATTCATTCGATTAATACACACAACATCTATAATTCGTTGTGCCATTTGAAGAACCAAAAACAGAAAATCCATAAATCAATTCGCTACCTCTGTCGCCATAACTTTATTGCTATAATTCGAATTCAATTCGATTTACAAAAACTAATGAAACGGAGTTGTTAGGAATCATCCAGTGAAGCACTCTGTAAGTCTTCAAGTTGTAAATCTTCAGATTGATTATTAATTCGACAGTCAAAGTTTAAAAATGAAAAGTCAAAGAAATTGATCATAGCGAAATTCGAATGGGTTTCAATGTTTTCTGTTAAATTGATAATTTATAATGTTTATATGAATCAATTGCAACATAATTTATGTTATGATCTTTCGCTAAAACAATCTGAAACGCGAAATCAAATTTTTGGAGTTTTATTTCTTTTCCTTCCTTCGTACAGCAAGCTGTACCTTCTATTATATATATATTTTTTTTAAATCATTTTAGGTAAATACATGTCAGTGGTTATTCATATATCCTAATGAATAATCTAAAACAAGTTAATTAAATGTGTTGAGAGGATTTTGGTCTCTGATTGATTAACGGGTTGAAGGAGTAGAAGAAACAGAATAAAACGGTTTATATATTTTAGGCTGTGATAAAGACCAGATAAACAGACGATAGAGGAGTGGTTATCATGGTATGTGGTTGTTCATGAGGTCATGGGTTCGATTCCCGTCCCAGGCAGTTTATCTGTTTTTGGTGATTTTAAGGTATAATTATAATTATTATTATTATTACTATTATTATTACTATTATTATTACTATTATTATTATTATTATTATTATTATTATTATTATTATTATTATTATTATTATTATTATTATTATTATTATTATTACCATGATTATTATTATTGATGTTGTTATCATTATTAGTAATAAAATTATTAATATTATTATCATTATTATTATTGATACTAACATTAGAATATATTAGTATTATTATTGATATTATTCTTAAGTATTAATATTAAGTATTATTAATTTTTAATATTACTATCATAATGAAATTTAATATATTTATCATTAATATTAGTAGTATCATCACATTCGTAATTATTAATATTATCATTATTATTATTAGTATTATAAGCCTTACTAATATTATTATTATTATTTTCACCATTATTAGTACTACAAATATATTATTATTACTATCATTATCATTATAAGTAGTTTTATTAATGAGTATTACTATATAAATATTAAAATCATTAATCATAACTACTAGTAACAGTAAGATTAATATTTTTTTACAAATATTATCATTAATATCATGATATTAATCATCAATAGAATTATTAATATTATTACCCTTATTAGTAATATTAAGAACTATAATCATTTTTACCAATAAAAATATAATGTTAGTATTAATATAATTACTAGTTTTAAAAAATAAATGATATATATATATATATATATATATATATATATATATATATATATATATATATATATATATATATATATATATATATATATATATATAAAATATATCTAATACACATAACTTAACTATATTAATATATCTATATATAAAATGAAAATATATATAATGAAACTTCTTAATCTACTATATATATAAATTATCACTAATAATAATATAAATATTGTTCGATTACAATTATATATATATATATATATATATATATATATATATATATATATATATATATATATATATATATATATATATATATATATATATATTAATGATTACACAAATAATATAGGTTCGTGAATCCGAGGCCAACCCTGCATTGTTCAGTTGTTTAATGTCGTTATATGTATTTTTACTACAAAATACATTAGGTGAGTTTCATTTGTTCCCTTTTTAAATGCTTTTGCAATATATATGTTTGGGACTGAGAATACATGCGCTGCTTTTATAACTGTTTTACAAAATAGACACAAGTAATCGAAACTACATTCTATGGTTGGATTATCTAATCGAATATTGCCCTTTTTATAAAGTCTGGTAATCTAAGAATTAGGGAACAGACACCCTAATTGACGCGAACTCTAAAGATAGATCTATCGGGCCCAACAAGCCCCATCCAAAGTACCGGATGCTTTAGTACTTCAAAATTTATATCATGTCCGAAGGAGGATCCCGGAATGATGGGGATATTCTTATATGCATATTGTGAATGTCGGTTACCAGAAGTTCAATCCATATGAATGATATTTTTGTCTCTATGCATGGGACGTATGTTTATGAGAAATGGGAATATGAAATCTTGTGGTCTATTAAAACTATGAAATGATTATTTATGTTAAACTAATGAACTCACAAACCTTTTGGTTGACACTTGAAAGCATGTTTATTCTCACGTACGAAAGAAATCTTCCGCTGTGCATTTGCTCATTTTAAAGATATTACTTGGAGTCATTCATGGCATATTTCAAAAGACGTTGCATTCGAGTCATTGAGTTCATCAAGATTATTATTAAGTCGATTATAGTTAGATATATTATGAAATGATATGCATGCCGTCAAATTTCGATGTAATGAAAGATTGTCTTTTCAAAAAACGAATGCAATGTTTGTAAAATGTATCATATAGAGGTCAAGTACCTCGCGATGTAATCAACTGATGTGAATCGTTTATAATCGATATGGACTTCGTCACGATGGATTAGGACGGGTCCCTTCACCTTTGGCTTAGAGGTGTTGTTACCTTTGGACCCACCATCATTGATCATTAGCACGGGTGAAGCCCTCTTACCCATGCTAGTTTCCGCCGTCCTAAGCATGCCATGAAGTTCGCCAATGGTCTTATCCATCCCATTCATATTGTAATTAATTACGAATTGGTCAAACCTCTTTGACAAGGAGTTTAGGATAAGATCCGTGGCTAGCTCATTAGATATGTTGAGATTAAGACGGTTTGCGCGATCAATGAGGCTTTTCATCTTAAGGACATAAGATGAAACGGATTGGGAGTCGTCCATACGACATGCATGAAGCGCTCGAACGGTCTCGAAGCGCTCGACACGTGCTTGTTGAAAGAACATCTCCTTCAATTGCATGATCATGTCGTATGCAGTATGATGCTCGAAATCCTTTTGGAGTTCGGGTATCATAGTCCCAAGCATTAGGCAAGCGACTTGCACCAAATCGGTGCAATACTTATCCCAATAAGCCATGCCTTCCGTATCATCCTTGTCGGGTTGATCGGGAATGGGGTCTTCCAACACATACGCCTTATCCTCAAGTTTACGGACAATCCTAAGATTGCGGAACCAATCCATAAAGTTCGTATGGTTGAGTTTGTCTTTCTCGAAGAGAGACCTTAACGATAGGTTGTTCAAGTTAATAGGTGCGTTTTGCATGTTGTTGTTATTGGCGGCCATCTACAAAATTTAACAAAGTTCATTTAAGTATCGATTTTAAATTTAATAAACAATACCCTTTTAAATTTTAATTGACTTATTAAATATTAGAATCCAATGGTAAATCAAATTTCGGGTAGGTGACCTTTATCCCGTTATTTGATTTAGCTAGGTCGTCATTTATATGACAATTGCAATCCTTTTGCAACTTCTAAATTATGGGATCATGCAATCCTTTTGCATGGCATATTTGTGATGACCCGGGAATTTTCGACCAAAATTAAACTTAATCTTTATATGTTTTCGACACGATAGCAAAGTCTGTAATGTTGAGTCTAGAAAATTTTGAAACTATTTCATGAATTCATTTGACCTTCGACTGCTCTCGACGATTCACGAACAATTAATTGTAAATAGATATGTGTGTATGTATATATAAATAATAATTCGAAATATACTTTGAAGTATTATATGTTGTGTTAATAAAAATTAATAAAGATTTGATATTATAATAATTAATATTTAAACTATATCTCTATATATAAATAAAGTATATTAAAAAAATATATTAAATACTTGTAATACTCATTTGATGTTCCGATTGATATTAAGCAAGATAAATTCAAACTTATGTAATTTTAAAATAAACGGTGATACGAAAATGAGTCCTATAAATTTTAGTCTTATTAAAAATGTATTTAAGAACTATTTGGTAAGTTTTAACATTTTTTTATTTTTTACCAAAAATTGCGAGGGACAGTTGATGTCATTTTTATTTAATAAATTAATGATTAAATTTTATGCCATAATGATCAAAATAAATAAAACTATTTAATTTAAAGATTTGGAATTTTTTCTGAAAACTTTTATCCGCCACTAATTAACAACGGAGAACCAAATTTAGTCCGTGAATGGTGACGGATAAATTCTCACACGTTTTCTATTGATTGAATGATATTTATTTATTTTATTACATATGTCTACCCTACCCATGTTATCATTACCAACTCTTGTATCAATTTGTTAACTTTATGTATATATATATATATATATTCATCCGTGACTTAATAATTTATGTATGGACACTGTTTGTTTACTTTAATCATTTTCAAGAATATCATATATGCATGCATACATGATATATTTAGAAGAAAACAAAAACATAAAACACCCATCTTGTTCGACTCTAGTCACCAACTATCGAAACCCTGTACAACCGTCAACCATCACTTCCGGATGCCACCATCAACATCTTATTTCTTACTCTTCTTCTTCCTTTCGCTTTATGTCCGACGAACAAAAAAAATAAAAAAATCAAGCATCATCACCGTGAAGAACCGTCACCAATCATTAACGGTTACTTTTGTTAGCATTTATCCCGTACCATCGTCTGCTGCAGCTGTTGTGATTTACTGCCGTCAAACACCACCACCATCAATATCACCCTATGCTTTACAAACCATCACCACCATAACCAGATCATGTTTGCTTTTATATTTTCGTTCAAGAATAAACCATCACTGTTTCTATATTTTTTTGTTTCTTGTTGATCATATTTCGAACGAGTAACCAAAGAGAAAACCCGGTTGGTTGGTGACTATTCCGTTCGGGTTACCACCTTCATTAACCATCATCTCCGGCATTTATGAACCACAATTCACCACTTCAAACCAAGGACAACCGCTACCATTCCATTTCTACTTGTCTCATGTTTATAATCGACACCGTTATTATTATTATTATTATTTTTTGTTATCGACCTAAACCGCCACCCTACTCATCACATGAACTCATCTTCGAACCACCTTCGCATATCACAACGGACCACCACAGCAACCATCGAGACCACCGCTAGCCTACTGCAACTTTATATATATTTTTTTCTTCTTTCCTTCCTTCGTCAACCCAGCAGTGAAGGCTGTTTTATTTTATTTTTTTTTTATTTTTTTTTGTTTTCCGGTTATATCGCCAAAAACAATAACCTTAAACTCGCTTACTACTGTTGTGACGAGAAGATGATTGTGATGAAGATGAAGGTAAATGATGTTGACATATGTGATAAATAATAAAGATGATACCGATGGATAAATGGTGAAGAATGAGGAATAAGGATGCAGTTAGACAGGGTTAAAGGAATTTAACTCAAGAATTAAATAAGAAAGATGCAAGCAGTTCAATGGTTTGGAGTGTTGGGTGTAACCTAGGGGTCGCGGGTTCAATTCCCGACCATGGAAAAATTATTTTTATTTAACAACAGAAAGGTTGGGCCGTGACTAGTATTTCTCTGTTGGGCCATATCCCTTGAATCCACTAAACCTACTGTTTGGGCCGAAATTAATGTTTGGGCCGAAGAGAAAAGCGGGTCAAATAAATATGGGTATAATATAATTAAAAAATGAAGAAGATGGAGGAATGGTTTGGTGATGTGTTTGGGTAGACAAGAGGTTGCGAGTTCGAGCCTGGCCTATGACATTTTTTTTGTTTGAAAGCTCATTTGGAGGTAGTTAAATTATGATTATTACTTTTATTATTATTAGTTATTATTATTATTAGTAATATTTTTATTGATATTGTTATTATTAATATTATTATTATTATGATTAAAAGATAGTTAAGGTTGTGTAATATTAAGACAAATATGAATATGACTATGATCACGAATATATTTAAGACCGAGAAGTATAATTATAAGTATGATTATGATTAAGTTAATATAAAGGTATGATTATGAAAATAAATATAACTAAGTCATGATTAAATGAATTAATATTATTACTATCATTATTATTAGTAATATTATTATCGTCATTCAGATTATTAGTATTATCATTAAACGTTATTAGTATTAACATTACAAACATTATTATTATTAGTACTATCTTTATCATTAATATTAAAATTATCATTATTATTATTATTATTATTATTAGTAACATATGTGTTATCACAAAAATTAATAGTTTGTATTCATTAAAACTGTCATTATTAATATTATCGGTATTGTCTATATCATTATCATTAAAAATAATTCCATTTATGAAAGTAAAAGTTTTGAAGATATTATTACGATTATAAGTATATTTTAATCATACTAACAATATTTATATAAATATTTATATATAACAAGCTAGGTATATTTATTAAAATGCTAATCAATTATATATTAATATAACTATATAAATATTAAACATCTTGAATATATACACAAACTAAATACATATAATATATAAATTAAGATATAATATATAAACTTATTTGATTTCAATTATGTGTATTAATATATACACAAATGATATAGGTTCGTGAATCTGAGGCCAACCCTGCATTGCTCAATATCGTTATATGTATTTTTACTACAAAATACATTGGGTGAGTTTCATTTGCCCTTTTTACTCTTTACGTTTTTGGGCTGAGAATACATGCAAATGCTTTATTAACTGTTTTACAATATTTATATGTGTGAGTTTCATTTGATCCCTTTTACTCTTTACGTTTTTGGGCTGAGAATACATGCAAATACTTTATTAACTGTTTTATAATATTTACATGCGTGAGTTTCATTTGATCCCTTTTACTCTTTACGTTTTTGGGCTGAGAATACATGCAAATACTTTATTAACTGTTTTATAATATTTACATGCGTGAGTTTCATTTGCCCTTTTTACTCTTTACGTTTTTGGGCTGAGAATACATGCAAATGCTTTATTAACTGTTTTACAATATTTATATGTGTGAGTTTCATTTGATCCCTTTTACTCATTACATTTTTGGGCTGAGAATACATGCACTGTTTTAATAACTGTTGTACAATATTTATATGTGTGAGTTTCATTATTCCCTTTTTAAATGCTTTTGCAATATATATTTTTGGGACTGAGAATGCATGCGCTTTTATAAATGTTTTACGAAATAGACACAAGTAATCGAAACTACATTATATGGTTGAATGATCGAAACTGAATATGCCTCTTTTTATTAAGTCTGGTAATCTAAGAATTAGGGAACAGAAACCCTAATTGACGCGAACTCTAAAGATAGATCTATCGAGCCCAACAAGCCCCATCCAAAGTACCGGATGCTTTAGTACTTCGAAATTTATATCATGTCCGAAGGAGGATCCCAAAATGATGGGGATATTCTTATATGTATATTGTGAATGTCGGTTACCAGGTGTTCAATCAATATGAATGATATTTTTGTCTCTATGCATGGGACGTATGTTTATGAGAAATGGAAATATGAAATCTTGTGGTCTATTAAAATGATGGAAATGATTATTTATGTTAAACTAATGAACTCACCAACCTTTTGGTTGACACTTTAAAGCATGTTTATTCTCAGGTATGAAAGAAATCTTCCGCTGTGCATTTGCTCATTTTAGAGACATTACTTGGAGTTATTCATGACATATTTTAAAAGACTTTGCATTCGAGTCGTTGAGTTCATCAAGATTATTATTAAGTCAATTATATTTGGATATATTATGAAATGGTATGCATGCCGTCAACTTTCGATGAAATGAAAGTTTGTCTTTTAAAAACGAATGCAATGTTTGTAAAATGTATCATATAGAGGTCAAGTACCTCGCGATGTAACCAAATGTAATGTATTCGTCCAGATGGATTAGGACGGGTCCTTTCAGTTGGTATCAGAGCAGTGGTCTTAGCGAACCAGGTCTGCCTTAGTGTGTCTAACTGATAAGTCGTTAGGATGCATTAGTGGGTCTGGACTTCGACCGTGTCTGCATGTCAAAAGTTTTGCTTATCATTTCATGTCGAAAATTACCTGCTTATCATTCTTAGAGAATCACTTGCTTATCATTCTTAGTCTAGACACGTTTTACTGCATTGACTGCATAAATAGTATATAGACAAAATTCATATCTTAGCGTATCTGCTACTTCATATCTTAGCATATCTGTTACTGTAACTTTGCCTGACATATTCCGTAGATTCCTCCGTAACTTATGGAATTTTAGTATTATATATGCATATGTAAATTATGTATTGCAGGGTACTAATCTACATCCTATAATCTATTTCATATCGAAAATCCTTCATCTAATTGTACAAGATAAATCCCTCAACTAGTTCGAGTCCCTCAAATTTCGATAGCTATTCCGATAGTTATTCTGACAACTATTCTGACATAGATATTCACCTAAGCTCCGAAGCGGTGTCACCAGAATGAATCAACCAATCATCCATCCCCAATTCATCTGATGGGTTCGTAGTCGACTTAATCAATGGAGATGCGAAGAAGGCGATCCTTTTCACCAACCAAATTTATCTCTTGGCAATGAACCTGAGGCACTTATCAAGCGAACCAGTCCAAAACACCATATTTACCCTCAATTCCAGGATATCTCGCAATGATTATATAATATCCCAAAATCCACAACCTTATTCATCCGCTTGTTCCAACCGACAATCATCCCAGAGTATTAAAAGAAGCCAAGGAGCTTCGCGCTTGAGTAATCAATCTAGAAAATATGGTGCATAACGTACCAGCTTCAGCAACATCACCGGCACCAACAGTACCACCAACATCAATAACAGTACCATCAATGATCCATGCCTCAACATCTTATTCTGTACCTCGAGTATAATCATCGTTCTATGTATCGTTCTACATCAATTATCTTAGTTCTTCATGGCGATTAAGCAATCTCTAAATGTTTTAGAGATTATGTATTCTAGTTCTAACGGTAAACCAAATGAGTTTAATATCATATTAACTCAATGAATCCATGGTTACATCTGAAGAAAATATATATGTATATATGTTTTCATAAAGATTGTAATTAAAAATTCTTTCATAAAAAGTGTTAATTGTGAAAATATTTTAATGGGTAGGTAATACCCGAGGAATATTCAGATTTCACATTAATAAGTTACACTGTACATTCTTCGAAGCTGATTCAACAGTCGTTTACTATCCTACTTACATCCACCGATCTACAAATCCGTTCACCGCAGAAAACCCATTTTTATCCAATTTCATATTTGAATTTTGATTTATCATAATCCAACAAGTGGCATAATGAAGGAAACATTTGACAAAATAAAATTTGTTAGAAACAAACAAATTAACTATGAGGAATTTTGTTAAGAATCCACGCTAACTGTTCCTAGCTAATTGTTCCTAGCTAACTGGTTACATTTTATTTATCGCAATTTAATTATCGCAATTTACATTCTCGCAATTTTATTTATCGTCATTTAATTTCTGTTATTTACTTTACGCACTTTATTTATCATCATTTAATTTCTGTATTTATTTTACGCACTTTAAATATCGGGACACGTATACAAGGTTTTGACATATCATATCGACGCATATATATATATATATATATATATATATTATTTGGAATAACCATAGACACTCTATATGCAGTAATGATCGAGTTCTCTATACAGGGTTGAGGTTGATTCTACAATAATATATATACTTTGAGTTGTGATCGAGTCTGAGACGTATACGGGTCACGACACGTATTAATTAATTCAAATATTATATATTAAACTATATATGAATTATTAGACTGTCAACTGTGGACTATCGACTGTGGACTAATAACATTGGACAATTAAAATGAATTAAAATATTGATTATAACATATGAAGCTAAACAATTCTTCAAGTTTGTCACTTGATTTCACCTTAAAACTCATTTGTATCTTGACAATTACAATCTGCGTTCAAACCTTTTATAATTCTTGAAAACACCTCAATCGAGAGGATGAACCAACCGCACTTTATCTACGGAAGAAAAGATTGATACATATAGTTATGTACCTGAAAACACTCGGAACCAGTGTAAACGTTTAACACGTGTCTGTACTAGCTCCTTTGGCATTGTTATTACCGAAAATAACATTTCAACTCTTTTTTCAAAGTAGTCAAATTTGTCACAGCTTCAGCAAATCAATTTCTACTTTCAATCGAATTAGCTTATTATAACCCTGATATATAAGTTGCCTTTCGTCATCGATACCGGAAAACCATTCATATCTCACTACATTAGCAGTAAACTTGCCAGCAACATCGTTGATCTTTGACTTTATGAAAAGTTATTATATTCATTGAAATCCTATCATCTACTCATCTGCATCTGATAACAAGAATTTCCGTACTAATCACCGAGAATCAGCAATCAATATTTTGAAATCTCGCAGCATGTCTACATTAACAGTTATATGTAAACATATAACATTTATCTATTAGAATTATGATCTTCCATTCTGAAATTCTGAAAAGCACCCAGTCTACAAATCAATACCACAAATTCTGAAAAAAAGCTGAATACAGCAGCAAAAACTGTACATGACCTTAACCGTCGAAAGCTTGATGAAAAGAATGGAGTATTGGAAACACCCAATAGAAAATTTAGTACCCAAAAGCGGATTATGCGAAACTATGAAGAAAGCCGTGGACAAATCACAAAGAATAAGTTTGACTTCAAAGAATTCAAATGATTCAATGCCTGCTGAAGTCTTTAGCGAATACCTTGCTTCTGACCCCAAACTCTTGCGGATAAATTTTCTTCACCATCCTTCGATATTAGAAATTCCAAGATATCATCGTATCTTTTATTATAAATATCCTCCATATTTCTGAAGATATTTTCATAACTATTTTTATCTGAAATCATTAATCTCTTCATGCTATCCGTGTTACATCATATAGAAACTGTTAGTTTCTATATTCTGTAAACTTTCGAGCTTAAAATATGAATGTTATTGAAGTAATGTTGGAAACTGATGCATGTATTAGTATAATATAATGACACTTGATCAACGTGATTATATTACAGTAAGTCATGCTGAGTTTCTAATGAAACATGATGATTCATAGATCCTAACGTCATCATGTGCCATGTTACACGACTCTTACATTCTGTTAAATCTATGACCATATCAAGAACATATTTTCTTGATAGTCCTATCTTTTCCTTGAATTCTGGTAATTTGACAAGTCAGATTGTGCTATTACCGTTTTCTTCTTAGAACATTAGCAATGTTCATTCTGAAACTTATATTCGCGAATTCTGGACCATTACAAGAGATGCCCAATCGTAAGAAGAAGAAACGAAGGGACAAAGCTCCAAAATAGAAAGTGGAGTATAAATCGCAGCAAATAGGAGGGAGTATTAACTGTGGATAATAATGATTATAGGAAAACAGAAATAGGGACATTAAAATATAAGGGGAGATATAAAGCCCGATAACAACGCATAAATTACAAACCGTGAATATCAATGTTTATCGCAACATAAAGATATGGGAGAATTAAAAGCACTATAACCCCAAGGTAATTGTAGAAGTCAACAGATTCTTCTGATGGAAGATTTAAAAGAAGGATTACAGAAATGATAATTAGAAAAATATCAAGGATTAGAACTGGATTAAGCATTTTCACAATCTTTTGGATGTATGAACTAAGAAAGAAAGTATAGAAATGGTGAAAATAATGGAACGGAATAGTTTAACTTATAATGGAAATATCAGACAGTGTAATCGAGGCAGATCACCGTATTTAATTACAGAGATCTTAATTTCCTTATTCGCCTAAGAATCAAATCTTTTAGATTTTGAAGATTTTCTTTAAATCCTTTGAATTCCGAAATCCAACCCCCTACGTCAAAAGTTAAGACGCACCTTATTTTCTAAATTCAATCCTGACTACGTCAGAAGTTAAGACGAAACTTTATTTTTTTTTTCCATTTCTCATATCACTCTTTTGTGATAGCTTCACTCGTACGCTTCGAGTACTCGAATCGTTTTATCTATATTAACCAATAATGATAAAACTCTATTTATCAGCTCATATTCGTCAGAAAAACATTCTTATTGTTAGCCATGACGACCACACTCAAATTTCGGGATGAAATTTCTTTAACGGGTAGGTACTGTGATGACCCGGGAATTTTTGACCAAAATTAAACTTAATCTTTATATGTTTCGACACGATAGCAAAGTCTGTAATGTTGAGTCTAGAAAATTTTGAAACTATTTCATGAATTCATTTGACCTTCGACTGCTCTCGACGATTCACGAACAATTAATTGTAAATAGATATATGTGTATGTATATATAAATAATAATTCGAAATATACTTTGAAGTATTATATGTTGTGTTATTAAAAATTAATAAAGATTTGATATTATAATAATTAATATTTAAACTATATCTCTATATATAAATAAAGTATATTAAAAAAAATATATTAAATACTTGTAATACTCATTTGATGTTCCGATTGATATTAAGCAAGATAAATTCAAACTTATGTAATTTTAAAATAAACGGTGATACGAAAATGAGTCCAATAAATTTTAGTCTTATTAAAAATGTATTTAAGAACTATTTGTTAAGTTTTAACATTTTTTTATTTTTTACCAAAAATTGCGAGGGACAGTTGATGTCATTTTTATTTAATAAATTAATGATTAAATTTTATGCCATAATGATCAAAATAAATAAAACTATTTAATTTAAAGATTTGGAATTTTTTCTGAAAACTTTTATCCGCCACTAATTAACAACGGAGAACGAAATTTAGTCCGTGAATGGTGACGGATAAATTCTCACACGTTTTCTATTGATTGAATGATATTTATTTATTTTATTACATATGTCTACCCTACCCATGTTATCATTACCAACTCTTGTATCAATTTGTTAACTTTATGTATATATATATATTCATCCGTGACTTAATAATTTATGTATGGACACTGTTTGTTTACTTTAATCATTTTCAAGAATATCATATATGAATGCATACATGATATATTTAGAAGAAAACAAAAACATAAAACACCCATCTTGTTCGACTCTAGTCACCAACTATCGAAACCCTGTACAACCGTCAACCATCACTTCCGGATGCCACCATCAACATCTTATTTCTTACTCTTCTTCTTCCTTTCGCTTTATGTCCGACGAACAAAAAAAATAAAAAAATCAAGCATCATCACCGTGAAGAACCGTCACCAATCATTAACGGTTACTTTTGTTAGCATTTATCCCGTACCATCGTCTGCTGCAGCTGCTGTGATTTACTGCCGTCAAACACCACCACCATCAATATCACCCTATGCTCTACAAACCATCACCACCATAACCAGATCATGTTTTCTTTTATATTTTCGTTCAAGAATAAACCATCACTGTTTCTATATTTTTTTGTTTCTTGTTGATCATATTTCGAACGAGTAACCAAAGAGAAAACCCGGTTGGTTGGTGACTATTCCGTTCGGGTTACCACCTTCATTAACCATCATCTCCGGCATTTATGAACCACACTTCACCACTTCAAACCAAGGACAACCGCTACCATTCCATTTCTACTTGTCTCATGTTTATAATCGACACCGTTATTATTATTATTATTATTATTATTTTTTGTTATCGACCCAAACCGCCACCCTACTCATCACATGAACTCATCTTCGAACCACCTTCGCATATCACAACGGACCACCACAGCAACCATCGAGACCACCGCTAGCCTACTGCAACTTTATATATATTTTTTTTCTTCTTTCCTTCCTTCGTCAACCCAGCAGCGAAGGCTGTTTTATTTTATTTTTTTTTTATTTTATTTTTGTTTTCCGGTTATATCGCCAAAAACAATAACCTTAAACTCGCTTACTACTATTGTGACGAGAAGATGATTGTGATGAAGATGAAGGTAAATGATGTTGACATATGTGATAAATAATAAAGATGATACCGATGGATAAATGGTGAAGAATGAGGAATAAGGATGCAGTTAGACAGGGTTAAAGGAATTTAACTCAAGAATTAAATAAGAAAGATGCAAGCAGTTCAATGGTTTGGAGTGTTGGGTGTAACCTAGGGGTCGCGGGTTCAATTCCCGGCCATGGAAAAATTATTTTTATTTAACAACAGAAAGGTTGGGCTGTGACTAGTATTTCGCAGTTGGGCCATATCCCTTGAATCTACTAAACCTACTGTTTGGGCTGAAATTAATGTTTGGGCCGAAGGGAAAAGCGGGTCAAATAAATATGGGTATAATATAATTAAAAAATGAAGAAGATGGAGGAATGGTTTGGTGATGTGTTTGGGTAGACAAGAGGTTGCGAGTTTGAGCCTTGCCTATGACATTTTTTTTTGTTTGAAAGCTCATTTGAAGGTAGTTAAATTATGATTATTACTTTTATTATTATTAGTTATTATTAATATTAGTAATATTTTTATTGATATTGTTATTATTAATATTATTATGATTAAAAGATAGTTAAGGTTGTGTAATATTAAGACAAATATGAATATGACTATGATCACGAATATAGTTAAGACCGAGAAGTATAATTATAAGTATGATTATGATTAAGTTAATATAAAGGTATGATTATGAAAATAAATATAACTAAGTCATGATTAAATGAATTAATATTATTACTATCATTATTATTAGTAATATTATTATCGTCATTCAGATTATTAGTATTATCATTAAACGTTATTAGTATTAACATTAGAAACATTATTATTATTAATACTATCTTTATCATTAATATTAAAATTATCCTTATTATTATTATTATTAGTAACATATGTGTTATCACAAAAATTAATAGTTTGTATTCATTAAAACTGTCATTATTAATATTATCGGTATTGTCTATATCATTATCATTAAAAATAATTCCATTTATGAAAGTAAAAGTTTTGAAGATATTATTACGGTTATAAGTATATTTTAATCATACTAATAATATTTATATAAATATTTATATATAACAAGCTAGGTATATTTATTAAAGTGCTAATCAATTATATATTAATATAACTATATAAATATTAAACATCTTGAATATATACACAAACTAAATACATATAATATATAAATTAAGATATAATATATAAACTTATTTGATTTCGATTATGTGTATTAATATATACACAAATGATATAGGTTCGTGAATCCGAGGCCAACCCTGCATTGCTCAATATCGTTATATGTATTTTTACTACAAAATACATTGGGTGAGTTTCATTTGCCCTTTTTACTCTTTACGTTTTTGGGCTGAGAATACATGCAAATGCTTTATTAACTGTTTTACAATATTTATATGTGTGAGTTTCATTTGATCCCTTTTACTCTTTACGTTTTTGGGCTGAGAATACATGCAAATACATTATTAACTGTTTTATAATATTTACATGCGTGAGTTTCATTTGATCCCTTTTACTCTTTACGTTTTTGGGCTGAGAATACATGCAAATACTTTATTAACTGTTTTATAATATTTACATGCGTGAGTTTCATTTGCCCTTTTTACTCTTTACGTTTTTGGGCTGAGAATACATGCAAATGCTTTATTAACTGTTTTACAATATTTATATGTGTGAGTTTCATTTGATCCCTTTTACTCATTACATTTTTGGGCTGAGAATACATGCACTGTTTTAATAACTGTTGTACAATATTTATATGTGTGAGTTTCATTATTCCCTTTTTAAATGC
This sequence comes from Rutidosis leptorrhynchoides, assembly GCF_046630445.1. Lineage (NCBI taxonomy): Eukaryota > Viridiplantae > Streptophyta > Magnoliopsida > Asterales > Asteraceae > Rutidosis > Rutidosis leptorrhynchoides. The sequence continues at coordinate 212,962,024 of NC_092340.1, forward strand.
TTTTGCAATATATATTTTTGGGACTAAGAATGCATGCACTTTTATAAATGTTTTACGAAATAGACACAAGTAATCGAAACTACATTATATGGTTGAATGATCGAAACTGAATATGCCTCTTTTTATTAAGTCTGGTAATCTAAGAATTAGGGAACAGAAACCCTAATTGACGCGAACTCTAAAGATAGATCTATCGGGCCCAACAAGCCCCATCCAAAGTACCGGATGCTTTAGTACTTCGAAATTTATATCATGTCCGAAGGAGGATCCCGGAATGATGGGGATATTCTTATATGTATATTGTGAATGTCGGTTACCAAGTGTTCAATCAATATGAATGATATTTTTGTCTCTATGCATGGGACGTATGTTTATGAGAAATGGAAATATGAAATCTTGTGGTCTATTAAAATGATGGAAATGATTATTTATGTTAAACTAATGAACTCACCAACCTTTTGGTTGACACTTTAAAGCATGTTTATTCTCAGGTATGAAAGAAATCTTCCGCTGTGCATTTGCTCATTTTAGAGACATTACTTGGAGTTATTCATGACATATTTCAAAAGACTTTGCATTCGAGTCATTGAGTTCATCAAGATTATTATTAAGTCAATTATATTTGGATATATTATGAAATGGTATGCATGCCGTCAACTTTCGATGAAATGAAAGTTTGTCTTTTAAAAACGAATGCAATGTTTGTAAAATGTATCATATAGAGGTCAAGTACCTCGCGATGTAACCAAATGTAATGTATTCGTCCAGATGGATTAGGACGGGTCCTTTCAATATTTATCCCATCAACGCCTATTTGTTCCTCATGCTTCGGTGACCCTAAGTTCATGATTCCCAAATCAAGTCGTCCTACTTGTGTAAACATGTAAAATTAACATACAAGTAGTTAGGTGACCTTTATCCCACAAGCATGCGAATTTTACCTTAACCATATTAGTTAGCTCATAACGGTTAGGTGACCTTTATCCCATTACGAGTTCCCTACTATGTTTAAGTGTCCCACAAAAGGATGGCGTTAAACTTGTTTACCTTGTTTTAGTTTTAAAGGGATTTTCGGCTTTCTTTATTCTAGTTTAAGAAAATATATTGCCATACACCAACATGCATTTGGTGTATAGTACATTATGAAAAACCTATTTTCATGTCTTAGTAATAAAACCAATTACTTGATATAAACCATTTTATATACATTGTCATCTTGTTCTTAATAACCATTTATTAGTGTCCTTTTGTTGTTTTTAAATATAACCAATTATAATGTCGTTTTGCAAGTTGTTAACATGTGATTTTCTTGTATCAACCAAACATACAAACACAATAATCATACAAGCATGCATAACAACAATGTTCACAATCAAGCCAAAGTGGTGGACACTTGTTTAGCCGAAAACAAGTGTCACCGGTAAAGGGTTAAATCACAAAGTAAGAGATTTTTAAAATCTCCCACTAACTCTTGCATCCATATGCTCCATCTTGTGATTTTCTTCATCATCTTGAATCTTCATTTCTTTTACAAAAAATATACAACCTAATACATTTTTCTAGGAAAAAGAAATTACATCCTAATCTATTTTACATACCAAGATAAAATAAATTACATCACCAAATTACAAAAAAAAAATTATTGCAATATTACAAACTAAATGAATGAATATTACAACCAATTGAAATGCAACCAAACATTCACACATCCAAACATAAGGTCTAGGCTTGATTGTGATCAACAATAAACAACAAAACATGACCAAATTTGAAGCTCCAAACCCTTTTGGATGTGATGACCCGGAAATTTCCGATCAAATTTAAACTTTAATCTTTATATATTTTTGACACGATAAGCAAAAATCTGTAATGTTGAGTCTTGAAAGTTTTGAAATCTATATTCATGTAATCAATTGCCCTTTGACTAATCCCGACAATTCACGAACAATTGTTAAAAATAAATATATATAAATATATATATATATATATATATATATATATATATATATATATATATATATATATATATATATATATATATATATATATATATATATATATATATATATATATATATATATATATATATATATATATATATATATATATATATATATATAAGTGTGTATATATATATATATTAAATTGGATTGACAAAATATAAATTAATCATTGGAAATCATCATGTAAAAATAAAATACAAGATAAGAAATTTGTTATTAAAATAAATCTATGTGTAGATATATATAAATTTTATACAAAATTATTAGATGTATATTGAGATATATAAAAATTATAGATATTATGTAATTATTCAATATTATAAATAATATGAAATATTAATATATTAGATATAATCACAAATTAAGGATATAGTATCATAATATTTTTTAATACCTTCATTATTATTAATAATACTAATATCAATACTAGTATGAATTATGTTATTATTATTATTATAATTGTGATTAATAAATGTTAATAGTTTTAAGGTTATTATAATAAAGATTTTTAGTATAAATATTTTATGAGAAAGATTGAAATTACAAATTTGTTGTGATTTAAATAATTTGTTGGTTATTATTATCTTTAAGATTATAATTCTTATTATTATGCTTATCATTATTATTAGTAAATATTATAAATATTAGTATGTTAAAAATTAACATGAAATTGATATACATAAATATTATTATCAATATTAATAAAATTAATATTATTATTGTTAATATTAGTATTCTTATCTTTATTAAAAATAAATGATATACTTAAAATTTATAATAGATTTATGTTGTTAAATAATATTACCAAAGTTAATATGTTATATACAGATATATCTACAGATATACATCAGATCAGTTATATAAAAATATACAAATACGTACAGAATACTCATACATATACATGTATATAAATATAAATATATATACACCATATATGTACCTAAACACAGATTAGAAAAAGGATTCAGTTTGCAGTCGTTGTCATGCTATCAGAAATTTTGTTGCTGTCAAAACCCAGTACAAATTGATTCCAAACAAGCACTAGATAACAAAAATCAGTTAGTAATTCGTACGCTCTTTTCATTTCTTTAATCCATTCTTCTGTTTCTGATTGCAAACGAATCGAACCAATTAAGCTACCAAACAAACATAAATTTAGGTACATTAGCTGTAAATAAATCTGATAATATATAGATATTATCATACATGTACAATTCTAATCAAAACAGCAAAACTAAAGTTCAATTTTTTTTTAACAACCCATCTCCATCTAAGTTCTCTAATTCAATCAACTCTTTCTCCTTGCTCTTGTACAAGTATTCGACAACCACCCTCGGTCACCCCATCTAGATATTACGGGCAACTCCAAGTTCTCACCTCACAACCAAAGCCACCCTCATCCATCACCTTGAACTACCGTGATCACCAACAACAACTATTCAGTTTCCACCCTACTATTATTCTATTTGATCACCATATTATTTTTTTCTTGTTTCGGGTTACTTGATCCAAGAACTATGACCACCATTGCATCTAAAACCCATCACCACTTTCGTCACCCTATGGTTTTGTTTTCATCATATCTATCCTCCACACACCACCACCATGAATAACCTTACTATCTTTATCCTTCTCTCTCTCTAAATTTTTCTTCGTGCCCAAATAATCACCTTCACATCACCATGGATTTCTGTTTACGGCTGCAACGCTCTTTTTGTTCTGATCATGATCGAACCACCATCTATCCTATCTCTCTCTCTCCTTGAACCACAAACACCACTCATTTGCTTGTATATGTCTATGTTAACGCAAAAATATATATGTATAAATAAAAGAAACCGCCTCGGATTCTAGTATATACCTGTCTCAATCTCAACCTACCCAAAATATAACTTTCGATTATTTATATGCTTGTGGGTCATCAAACTAATGAATGTGTGATGTATTTATCCATTAGTGGAAGAACCATAGACCCCACCCATTTAATTCTGTCAACCAATCCATATTGTGAGCTAGAAATTTGATCTTATGGAATTAGATAAATCGATGGGCTTTTATATCGTTTGGGCTAATAGTAGGCTACTTAGAGTTTTAATTAGACTTATATGTTGGGCCTTTTGATTTGGATCTGTATCCTGAACCCTTCTCCTGAAGCTGCTACCATTATGTTTGATTTTTTTTTATCTCGGTTTAACTTTAACGAATGAGATGAAGCAGTAAGGGACAAGAAGATGACGATTTGATAAAGATTATATCGATTCTGAAATCATGCTGTTGCTGTTTATTAGACAACGAATGGTGTAGACTAAAATTAAGATATGATTTGATTATGATTATAATGGTGATCGATATAAGTGATGGTATAAATTAGGATATAGACAATAAAATAGATAATAGAATTGATGATGAAAATTAAGTGATAATCATGACTAAGATATGCGTATGATGAAGAGATGATGATGATAGTTAGGGTATGATGATGAGAAAAGGTTTTGAAATTTAAAGAAGAAGGGAGAACAGGACACGGGTTTTATTTATTTGGGTTACAAATAAATCAGAAAAACAGAAATGGATTGAATGGTTAAGGTGTTTATGTGAGAGCGGGAGGTCGCGGATTCGAATCCCGTCTAGGGTATTTCTTTTTTAGTGAAGCTTTCAAAGGGTATAATCATTTAACTTTCATTCTATTATTATTATTGTTATTATTATTATTATTATTATTATTATTATTATTATTATTATTATTATTATTATTATTATTATTATTATTATTATTATTATTATTATTATTATTATGATTATTATCATTATATTATTATAAGTACTATAATCATAATTTAAAACTTATTAGTATTATCATTACTAATATTATTATTGTTAGAATTATTATTACTGTTATTATTACTAGTATTATAATTATTACCATTATTATCATAATTAGTATTATTATATTAATCGTTATTGTTATTAGGTATTATTATCAATATTATGGTTAATATTATTAAAGATTATCTTTATCATTTTATTATTAGTATTATCATCATTAATAAAATTATTATTATTATTAGTAAATCCTTATTTTCAAAACGATTATTTTAACGAATAACTATATATAACATATTGAAATGTCCCGTTCTTATTGATTAAAAACGTTCCATATTAATTGATTTCGTTGCGAGGTTTTGACCTCTATATGAGATGTTTTTCAAAGACTGCATTCATTTTTAAAACAAACCATAACCTTTATTTCATAGATAAAGGTTTTAAAAAGCTTTACGTAGATTATCAAATAATGATAATCTAAAATATCCTGTTTACACACGACCATTACATAATGGTTTACAATACAAATATGTTACAAAAAAATAAGTTTCTTGAATGCAGTTTTTACACAATATCATACAAGCATGGACTCCAAATCTCGTCCTTATTTAAGTATGCAACAGCGGAAGCTCTTAATAATCACCTGAGAATAAACATGCTTAAAACGTCAACAAAAATGTTGGTGAGTTATAGGTTTAACCTATATATATCAAATCATAGTAATAGACCACAAGATTTCATATTTCAATACACATCCCATACATAGAGAGAAAAATCATTCATATGGTGAACACCTGTAACCGACATTAACAAGATGCATATATAAGAATATCCCCATCATTCCGGGACACCCTTCGGATATGATATAAATTTCGAAGTACTAAAGCATCCGGTACTTTGGATGGGGCTTGTTGGGCCCGATAGATCTATCTTTAGGATTCGCGTCAATTAGGGTGTCTGTTCCCTAATTCTTAGATTACCAGACTTAATAAAAAGGGGCATATTCGATTTTGATAATTCAACCATAGAATGTAGTTTCACGTACTTGTGTCTATTTTGTAAATCATTTATAAAACCTGCATGTATTCTCATCCTAAAAATATTAGATTTTAAAAGTGGGACTATAACTCACTTTCACAGATTTTTACTTCGTCGGGAAGTAAGACTTGGCCACTGGTTGATTCACGAACCTATAACAATATATACATATATATCAAAGCATGTTCAAAATATATTTACAACACTTTTAATATATTTTGATGTTTTAAGTTTATTAAGTCAGCTGTCCTCGTTAGTAACCTACAACTAGTTGTCCACAGTTAGATGTACAGAAATAAATCGATAAATATTATCTTGAATCAATCCACGACTCAGTGTATACGTATCTCAGTATTGATCACAACTCAAACTATATATATTTTGGAATCAACCTCAACCCTGTATAGCTAACTCCAACATTCACATATAGAGTGTCTATGGTTGTTCCGAAATATATATAGATGTGTCGACATGATAGGTCGAAACATTGTATACGTGTCTATGGTATCTCAAGATTACATAATATACAATACAAGTTGATTAAGTTATGGTTGGAATAGATTTGTTACCAATTTTCACGTAGCTAAAATGAGAAAAATTATCCAATCTTGTTTTACCCATAACTTCTTCATTTTAAATCCGTTTTGAGTGAATCAAATTGCTATGGTTTCATATTGAACTCTATTTTATGAATCTAAACAGAAAAAGTATAGGTTTATAGTCGGAAAAATAAGTTACAAGTCGTTTTTGTAAAGGTAGTCATTTCAGTCGAAAGAACGACGTCTAGATGACCATTTTAGAAAACATACTTCCACTTTGAGTTTAACCATAATTTTTGGATATAGTTTCATGTTCATAATAAAAATCATTTTCTCAGAATAACAACTTTTAAATCAAAGTTTATAATAGTTTTTAATTAACTAACCCAAAACAGCCCGCGGTGTTACTACGACGGCGTAAATCCGGTTTTACGGTGTTTTTCGTGTTTCCGGGTTTTAAATCATTAAGTTAGCATATCATATAGATATAGAACATGTTTTTAGTTGATTTTAAAAGTCAAGTTAGAAGGATTAACTTTTGTTTGCGAACAAGTTTAGAATTAACTAAACTATGTTCTAGTGATTACAAGTTTAAACCTTCGAATAAGATAGCTTTATATGTATGAATCGAATGATGTTATGAACATCATTACTACCTTAATTTCCTTGGATAAACCTACTGGAAAAGAGAAAAATGGATCTAGCTTCAATGGATCCTTGGATGGCTTGAAGTTCTTGAAGCAGAATCATGACACGAAAACAAGTTCAAGTAAGATCATCACTTGAAATAAGATTGTTATAGTTATAGAAATTGAACCAAAGTTTGAATATGATTATTACCTTGTATTAGAATGATAACCTACTGTAAGAAATAAAGATTTCTTGAGGTTGGATGATCACCTTACAAGATTGGAAGTGAGCTAGCAAACTTGAAAGTATTCTTGATTTTATGAAACTAGAACTTTTGGAATTTATGAAGAACACTTAGAACTTGAAGATAGAACTTGAGAGAGATCAATTAGATGAAGAAAATTGAAGAATTAAAGTGTTTGTAGGTGTTTTTGGTCGTTGGTGTATGGATTAGATATAAAGGATATGTAATTTTGTTTTCATGTAAATAAGTCATGAATGATTACTCATATTTTTGTAATTTTATGAGATATTTCATGCTAGTTGCCAAATGATGGTTCCCACATGTGTTAGGTGACTCACATGGTGTAGTGACCCGAACTTTTCCATGTTTATATATATTAATTGAGATTGATATTTACATGATTAAATGTTTCCAACATGTTAAGCAATCAAACTTGTTAAGACTTGATTAATTGAAATATGTTTCATATAGACAATTGACCACCCAAGTTGACCGGTGATTCACGAACGTTAAAACTTGTAAAAAAACTATATGATGACATATATATGGTTATATATATAGTTAACATGATATTATGATAAGTAAACATATCATTAATTATATTAACAATGAACTACATATGTAAAAACAAGACTACTAACTTAATGATTTTGAAACGAGACATATATGTAACGTTTATCGTTGTAACGACATTTAATGTATATATATCATATTAAGAGATATTCGTACATCATAATATCATGATAATATAATAATTTAAAATCTCTTTTGATATTATAAACATTGGGTTAACAACATTTAACAAGATCGTTAACCTAAAGGTTTCAAAACAACACTTACATGTAACGACTAACGATGACTTAACGACTCAGTTAAAATGTATATACATGTAGTGTTTTAATATGTATTTATACACTTTTGAAAGACTTCAATACACTTATCAAAATACTTCTACTTAACAAAAATGCTTACAATTACATCCTCGTTCAGTTTCATCAACAATTCTACTCGTATGCACCCGTATTCGTACTCGTACAATACACAGCTTTTAGATGTATGTACTATTGGTATATACACTCCAATGATCAGCTCTTAGCAGCCCATGTGAATCACCTAACACATGTGGGAACCATCATTTGGCAACTAGCATGAAATATCTCATAAGATTACAAAAATATGAGTAATCATTCATGACTTATTTACATGAAAACAAAATTACATATCCTTTATATCTAATCCATACACCAACGACCAAAAACACCTACAAACACTTTCATTCTTCAATTTTCTTCATCTAATTGAACTCTCTCAAGTTCTATCTTCAAGTTCTAAGTGTTCTTCATAAATTCCAAAAGTTCTAGTTTCATAAAATCAAGAATACTTTCAAGTTTGCTAGCTCACTTCCAATCTTGTAAGGTGATCATCCAACCTCAAGAAATCTTTGTTTCTTACAGTAGGTTATCATTCTAATACAAGGTAATAATCATATTCAAACTTTGGTTCAATTTCTATAACTATAACAATCTTATTTCAAGTGATGATCTTACTTGAACTTGTTTTCGTGTCATGATTCTGCTTCAAGAACTTCGAGCCATCCAAGGATCCATTGAAGCTAGATCCATTTTTCTCTTTTCCAGTAGGTTTATCCAAGGAAATTAAGGTAGTAATGATGTTCATAACATCATTCGATTCATACATATAAAGCTATCTTATTCGAAGGTTTAAACTTGTAATCACTAGAACATAGTTTAGTTAATTCTAAACTTGTTCGCAAACAAAAGTTAATCCTTCTAACTTGACTTTTAAAATCAACTAAACACATGTTCTATATCTATATGATATGCTAACTTAATGATTTAAAACCTGGAAACACGAAAAACACCGTAAAACCGGATTTACGCCGTCGTAGTAACACCGCGGGCTGTTTTGGGTTAGTTAATTAAAAAACTATGATAAACTTTGATTTAAAAGTTGTTATTCTGAGAAAATTATTTTTATTATGAACATGAAACTATATCCAAAAATTATGGTTAAACTCAAAGTGGAAGTATGTTTTCTAAAATGGTCATCTAGACGTCGTTCTTTCGACTGAAATGACTACCTTTACAAAAACGACTTGTAACTTATTTTTCCGACTATAAACCTATACTTTTTCTGTTTAGATTCATAAAATAGAGTTCAATATGAAACCATAGCAATTTGATTCACTCAAAACGGATTTAAAATGAAGAAGTTATGGGTAAAACAAGATTGGATAATTTTTCTCATTTTAGCTACGTGAAAATTGGTAACAAATCTATTCCAACCATAACTTAATCAACTTGTATTGTATATTATGTAATCTTGAGATACCATAGACACGTATACAATGTTTCGACCTATCATGTCGACACATCTATATATATTTCGGAACAACCATAGACACTCTATATGTGAATGTTGGAGTTAGCTATACAGGGTTGAGGTTGATTCCAAAATATATATAGTTTGAGTTGTGATCAATACTGAGATACGTATACACTGGGTCGTGGATTGATTCAAGATAATATTTATCGATTTATTTCTGTACATCTAACTGTGGACAATTAGTTATAGGTTACTAACGAGGACAGCTGACTTAATAAACTTAAAACATCAAAATATATTAAAAGTGTTGTAAATATATTTTGAACATACTTTAATATATATGTATATATTGTTATAGGTTCGTGAATCAACAGTGGCCAAGTCTTACTTCCCGACGAAGTAAAAATCTGTGAAAGTGAGTTATAGTCCCACTTTTAAAATCTAATATTTTTGGGATGAGAATACATGCAGGTTTTATAAATGATTTACAAAATAGACACAAGTACGTGAAACTACATTCTATGGTTGAATTATCGAAATCGAATATGCCCCTTTTTATTAAGTCTGGTAATCTAAGAATTAGGGAACAGACACCCTAATTGACGCGAATCCTAAAGATAGATCTATTGGGCCTAACAAACCCCATCCAAAGTACCGGATGCTTTAGTACTTCGAAATTTATATCATATCCGAAGGGTGTCCCGGAATGATGGGGATATTCTTATATATGCATCTTGTTATTGTCGGTTACCAGGTGTTCACCATATGAATGATTTTTATCTCTATGTATGGGATGTGTATTGAAATATGAAATCTTGTGGTCTATTGTTACGATTTGATATATATAGGTTAAACCTATAACTCACCAACATTTTTGTTGACGTTTAAAGCATGTTTATTCTCAGGTGAATATTAAGAGCTTCCGCTGTTGCATACTAAAATAAGGACAAGATTTGGAGTCCATGTTTGTATGATATTATGTAAAAACTGCATTCAAGAAACTGATTTCGATGTAACATATTTGTATTGTAAACCATTATGTAATGGTCGTGTGTAAACAGGATATTTTAGATTATCATTATTTGATAATCTACGTAAAGCTTTTTAAACCTTTATTTATGAAATAAAGGTTATGGTTTGTTTTAAAAATGAATGCAGTCTTTGAAAAACGTCTCATATAGAGGTCAAAACCTCGCAACGAAATCAATTAATATGGAACGTTTTTAATCAATAAGAACGGGACATTTCAGTTGGTATCAGAGCGTTGGTCTTAGAGAACCAGAAAATTTGCATTAGTGTGTCTTATCGAGTTTGTTAGGATGCATTAGTGAGTCTGGACTTCGACCGTGTTTTCTTTAAAAATGATTGCTTAACATTTTTGTTGGAAACTATATATTTTTAACATATGAATATTATGTGATATATTAATCTCTTAACGTGTTTGATATTATGTGATAGATGTCTACCTCTAGAACAAGTCCCATTGACTCACCTAATAATAATGAAGAGTCAAATGTAAATTGGAATGATTTGTGGACTGATTCACAAGTTCCCGAAGAGGAACCGGAAGAAGAGTCGGAACCGGAAGAAGAATCGGAACCGGAAGAAGAATCGGAACCGGATGAAGAAATAGAACCGGTGGGGGAAATAATAAAACGGTTAAGTAAAAGAAAATCCTCAACCAACCGACCAAAGTTAATTATGGTCAATGGTGTTTCCGCCAAGGAAGCAAAATATTGGGAGGATTACCAATTCTCCGATGAATCGGATTCCGACGAGAATTCCGATGATGTTATAGAAATTACCCCAACTGAATTTAAAAAGGCAAAAGAAAATAATAAGGGAAAGGGCATAAAAATAGAGAAATCTAATTCCAATCCCGATGAACTTTATATGTATCGTCAACCCCCGAAGTCCTTAAGTTGTAACAATGACCCGGGAACCTCTAAACCACCAGGTTTTTCTAAACCAATGTGGACAACGACGGCTCGTATTAGGGGAACATCATATATCCCTAGAAACTTGGCAAAACGAACCAAAACCGAAGAAGAAGAAACGAGCGAGTCGGAATAAGATAGTTGTATTCGTGTGGTGTAATATATGTAATATAGTGTTCTTATGCTTTATGATATATGTAAAAATTGCTTGTATTAATAAGTATTTTTTTATGAATCTAACTCTTGTCTATTTTACAGTTTAAAAACACAAAATGGATAGACAACCCAATATTTTAAGAGACCTACCCGGAGACATGATTGATGAAATCTTGTCTAGAGTCGGCCAGAATTCTTCGGCACAACTATTTAAGGCGAGATCAGTTTGTAAGACATTCGAAGAACGTTCCAAGAATGTCTTGGTTTATAAGAGACTTTCGTTTGAAAGATGGGGGATATCACATTGGGAAACCCATAAGTTACGATGTGTTTACTTTGACGCATATATTGCGGGGAACCCAAATGCTATTTTACGCAACGGGTTAAGAAATTATTTTGACTCAATATATCCGAATATTGGACTTCGTGATTTAGAAAAAGCGGCTAACATGCAACATAAAGAAGCATGTTATGCTTACGGATTAGTAATGTTCGCTTCTCACCAAAGTGAGAACAAGAACATCGGGCTACAACTATTAAACAAAACGTTTCCACAAGTGACGGAGTCGGTAATTGGGGTAAGAAATGAGGTTTTTAGATTATTACGGGACTGTTGGACATTACGTAACCCTCGTCCCTTTGATGACGTTACAACACGCTGTCTTATCAACGGCCATAACGGTTATGTTGCACAAGACCAAGGATGGGAAGTAGTCCTAGTAAAACCAGAATGCATGACTTGTTTCTGGACGTATGAATTACGTGTCCTTATTGCCTTTGCTGAACGACTTGTGTACTAGCTAGAATTGTCTTCACAACTATCTTGTATCAAAGTTATTGTGTGCTATATTTCATGCTTTATGTAAAATAAGCGGTATTGTAAGTTTGTAAAATATTGTATAAAAGTTTGAACGTGAAATATTATTATAATCAGTTTTTCATATAGAATTGTAGTAGTTGAATTGTATATTAGCTACTAAGTATGAACTTAACGGGTAGGTACTACCCGAATTTAAACTTATAAAACGCTAATATGAAGAAAAAGCTTTTATAAATGAGTTCATATTATGCTACGAAATACTATTAACTACTCTTAATATTCTGTATGATTAACTTGTTCCATTTAACTATTTTGAAGGAAATGGCACCGACTACTCGACACACCGTGAATATGAATGAAGAGGAATTCCGTACTTTTCTAGCTTCAAACATAGCCGCAGTACAGGCTGCGCTACATACCAACAATAACCTTGGATCTAGCAGTACAGGAAATCGTGTAGGATGCACCTACAAAGAATTCACTGCCTGCAAACCTTTGGAATTTGATGGAACCGAAGGACCGATCGGATTGAAACGGTGGACCGAGAAGGTTGAATCGGTGTTTGCCATAAGTAAGTGTACTGAAGAGGACAAAGTGAAGTACGCTACGCATACCTTCACAGGTTCTGCGTTAACATGGTGGAATACCTATCTAGAGCAAGTGGGACAAGATGATGCGTACGCACTACCGTGGTCAGCATTCAAGCACTTGATGAACGAGAAGTACCGTCCCAGAACCGAGGTCAATAAGCTCAAGACAGAACTTAGAGGGTTACGAACCCAAGGATTTGATATTACCACGTACGAAAGACGATTCACAGAATTGTGCCTATTGTGTCCGGGAGCATTCGAAGATGAGGAAGAGAAGATCGACGCGTTTGTGAAAGGATTACCGGAAAGAATCCAAGAAGATATAAGTTCACACGAGCCCGCCTCCATACAACAGGCATGTAGAATGGCTCACAAACTAGTGAACCAGATTGAAGAAAGAATTAAAGAACAGACTGCTGAAGAGGCCAATGTGAAGCAAGTCAAAAGAAAGTGGGAGGAAAACGGTGATAAGAATCACCAATACAACAACAACAGCAATTACAACAATAATCGCAACAATTATCCCAACAATCGCAACATCAATCGCAACTACAACAAATGGCCCAACAACAACAACAACAACAACAACAGCAACTACAACAATCATCCCAACAACAATAATAACCGCAACAACAACAACAATCAGAAGCAACTATGCCAAAGGTGTGAAAAGAATCACTCGGGGTTCTGCACCAAATTTTGCAACAAGTGTAAAAGAAATGGTCATAGCGCGGCGAAGTGTGAGGTCTACGGACCAGGGGTTAATAGAACGAAAGGAACAAATGGTGTCGGAACGAGTAATGGCGGAGCAAGTAGTGTCGGAGCAAGTTATGCCAATGTAGTTTGTTATAAATGTGGAAAACCAGGCCACATTATTAGAAATTGCCCGAACCAGGAGAACACGAATGGACAAGGCCGTGGAAGAGTTTTCAATATTAATGCGGTAGAGGCACAGGAAGACCCGGAGCTTGTTACGGGTACGTTTCTTATTGACAATAAATCTGCTTACGTTTTATTTGATTCGGGTGCGGATAGAAGCTATATGAGTAGAGATTTTTGTGCTAAATTAAGTTGTCCATTGACGCCTTTGGATAGTAAATTTTTACTCGAATTAGCAAATGGTAAATTAATTTCATCAGATAATATATGTCGAAATCGAGAAATTAAACTGGTTAGCGAAACATTTAAGATTGATTTGATACCAGTAGAGTTAGGGAGTTTTGATGTGATAATCGGTATGGACTGGTTGAAAGAAGTGAAAGCGGAGATCGTTTGTTACAAAAATGCAATTCGCATTATACGAGAAAAAGGAAAACCCTTAATGGTGTACGGAGAAAAGGGCAACACGAAGCTACATCTTATTAGTAATTTGAAGGCACAAAAACTAATAAGAAAAGGTTGCTATGCTGTTCTAGCACACGTCGAGAAAGTACAAACTGAAGAAAAGAGCATCAATGATGTTCCCATTGCAAAAGAATTTCCCGATGTATTTCCGAAAGAATTACCGGGATTACCCCCACATCGATCCGTTGAATTTCAAATAGATCTTGTACCAGGAGCTGCACCAATAGCTCGTGCTCCTTACAGACTCGCACCCAGCGAGATGAAAGAACTGCAAAGCCAATTACAAGAACTTTTAGAGCGTGGTTTCATTCGACCAAGCACATCACCGTGGGGAGCTCCTGTTTTGTTTGTCAAGAAGAAAGATGGTACATTCAGGTTGTGTATCGACTACCGAGAGTTGAACAAACTTACCATCAAGAACCGCTACCCACTACCGAGAATCGACGACTTATTTGATCAACTACAAGGCTCGTCTGTTTATTCAAAGATTGACTTACGTTCCGGGTATCATCAAATGCGGGTGAAAGAAGATGATATTCCAAAGACTGCTTTCAGAACACGTTACGGTCATTATGAGTTTATGGTCATGCCGTTTGGTTTAACTAATGCACCAGCTGTGTTCATGGACCTTATGAACCGAGTGTGTGGACCATACCTTGACAAGTTTGTCATTGTTTTCATTGATGACATACTTATTTACTCAAAGAATGACCAAGAACACGGTGAACATTTGAGAAAGGTGTTAGAAGTATTGAGGAAGGAAGAATTGTACGCTAAGTTTTCAAAGTGTGCATTTTGGTTGGAAGAAGTTCAATTCCTCGGTCACATAGTGAACAAAGAAGGTATTAAGGTGGATCCGGCAAAGATAGAAACTGTTGAACAGTGGGAAACCCCGAAAACTCCGAAACACATACGCCAGTTTTTAGGACTAGCTGGTTACTACAGAAGGTTCATTCAAGACTTTTCCAGAATAGCAAAACCCTTGACTGCATTAACGCATAAAGGGAAGAAATTTGAATGGAATGATGAACAAGAGAAAGCGTTTCAGTTATTGAAGAAAAAGCTAACTACGGCACCTATATTGTCATTGCCTGAAGGGAATGATGATTTTGTGATTTATTGTGACGCATCAAAGCAAGGTCTCGGTTGTGTATTAATGCAACGAACGAAGGTGATTGCTTATGCGTCTAGACAATTGAAAATTCACGAACAAAATTATACGACGCATGATTTGGAATTAGGCGCGGTTGTTTTTGCATTAAAGACTTGGAGGCACTACTTATATGAGGTCAAAAGTATTATATATACCGACCACAAAAGTCTTCAACACATATTTAATCAGAAACAACTGAATATGAGGCAGCGTAGGTGGATTGAATTGTTGAATGATTATGACTTTGAGATTCGTTACCACCCGGGGAAGGCAAATGTGGTAGCCGATGCCTTGAGCAGGAAGGACAGAGAACCCATTCGAGTAAAATCTATGAATATAATGATTCATAATAACCTTACTACTCAAATAAAGGAGGCGCAACAAGGAGTTTTAAAAGAGGGAAATTTAAAGGATGAAATACCCAAAGGATCGGAGAAGCATCTTAATATTCGGGAAGACGGAACCCGGTATAGGGCTGAAA
This sequence comes from Rutidosis leptorrhynchoides, assembly GCF_046630445.1. Taxonomy (NCBI): domain Eukaryota; kingdom Viridiplantae; phylum Streptophyta; class Magnoliopsida; order Asterales; family Asteraceae; genus Rutidosis; species Rutidosis leptorrhynchoides. Next base: position 212,978,128 of record NC_092340.1, read on the forward strand.
GGATTTGGGTACCAAAATTTGGAGATATGAGAGAAATGGTACTTAGAGAAGCTCATAAAACCAGATACTCAATACATCCTGGAACGGGGAAGATGTACAAGGATCTCAAGAAACATTTTTGGTGGCCGGGTATGAAAGTCGATGTTGCTAAATACGTAGGAGAATGTTTGACGTGTTCTAAGGTCAAAGCTGAGCATCAGAAACCATCAGGTCTACTTCAACAACCCGAAATCCCAGAATGGAAATGGGAAAACATTACCATGGATTTCATCACTAAATTGCCAAGGACTGCAAGTGGTTTTGATACTATTTGGGTAATAGTTGATCGTCTCACCAAATCAGCACACTTCCTGCCAATAAGAGAAGATGACAAGATGGAGAAGTTAACACGACTGTATTTGAAGGAAGTCATCTCCAGACATGGAATACCAATCTCTATTATCTCTGATAGGGATGGCAGATTTATTTCAAGATTCTGGCAGACATTACAGCAAGCATTAGGAACTCGTCTAGACATGAGTACTGCCTATCATCCACAAACTGATGGGCAGAGCGAAAGGACGATACAAACGCTTGAAGACATGCTACGAGCATGTGTTATTGATTTCGGAAACAGTTGGGATCGACATCTACCGTTAGCAGAATTTTCCTACAACAACAGCTACCATTCAAGCATTGAGATGGCGCCGTTTGAAGCACTTTATGGTAGAAAGTGCAGGTCTCCAATTTGTTGGAGTGAGGTGGGGGATAGACAGATTACGGGTCCGGAGATTATACAAGAAACTACCGAGAAGATCATCCAAATTCAACAACGGTTGAAAACCGCCCAAAGTCGACAAAAGAGCTACGCTGACATTAAAAGAAAAGATATAGAATTTGAAATTGGAGAGATGGTCATGCTTAAAGTTGCACCTTGGAAAGGCGTTGTTCGATTTGGTAAACGAGGGAAATTAAATCCAAGGTATATTGGACCATTCAAGATTATTGATCGTGTCGGACCAGTAGCTTACCGACTAGAGTTACCTCAACAACTCGCGGCTGTACATAACACTTTCCACGTCTCGAATTTAAAGAAATGTTTTGCTAAAGAAGATCTCACTATTCCGTTAGATGAAATCCAAATCAACGAAAAACTTCAATTCATCGAAGAGCCCGTCGAAATAATGGATCGTGAGGTTAAAAGACTTAAGCAAAACAAGATACCAATTGTTAAGGTTCGATGGAATGCTCGTAGAGGACCCGAGTTCACTTGGGAGCGTGAAGATCAGATGAAGAAGAAATACCCGCATCTATTTCCAGAAGATTCGTCAACACCTTCAACAGCTTAAAATTTCGGGACGAAATTTATTTAACGAGTAGGTACTGTAGTGACCCGAACTTTTCCATGTTTATATATATTAATTGAGATTGATATTTACATGATTAAATGTTTCCAACATGTTAAGCAATCAAACTTGTTAAGACTTGATTAATTGAAATATGTTTCATATAGACAATTGACCACCCAAGTTGACCGGTGATTCACGAACGTTAAAACTTGTAAAAAAACTATATGATGACATATATATGGTTATATATATAGTTAACATGATATTATGATAAGTAAACATATCATTAATTATATTAACAATGAACTACATATGTAAAAACAAGACTACTAACTTAATGATTTTGAAACGAGACATATATGTAACGTTTATCGTTGTAACGACATTTAATGTATATATATCATATTAAGAGATATTCGTACATCATAATATCATGATAATATAATAATTTAAAATCTCTTTTGATATTATAAACATTGGGTTAACAACATTTAACAAGATCGTTAACCTAAAGGTTTCAAAACAACACTTACATGTAACGACTAACGATGACTTAACGACTCAGTTAAAATGTATATACATGTAGTGTTTTAATATGTATTTATACACTTTTGAAAGACTTCAATACACTTATCAAAATACTTCTACTTAACAAAAATGCTTACAATTACATCCTCGTTCAGTTTCATCAACAATTCTACTCGTATGCACCCGTATTCGTACTCGTACAATACACAGCTTTTAGATGTATGTACTATTGGTATATACACTCCAATGATCAGCTCTTAGCAGCCCATGTGAATCACCTAACACATGTGGGAACCATCATTTGGCAACTAGCATGAAATATCTCATAAGATTACAAAAATATGAGTAATCATTCATGACTTATTTACATGAAAACAAAATTACATATCCTTTATATCTAATCCATACACCAACGACCAAAAACACCTACAAACACTTTCATTCTTCAATTTTCTTCATCTAATTGAACTCTCTCAAGTTCTATCTTCAAGTTCTAAGTGTTCTTCATAAATTCCAAAAGTTCTAGTTTCATAAAATCAAGAATACTTTCAAGTTTGCTAGCTCACTTCCAATCTTGTAAGGTGATCATCCAACCTCAAGAAATCTTTGTTTCTTACAGTAGGTTATCATTCTAATACAAGGTAATAATCATATTCAAACTTTGGTTCAATTTCTATAACTATAACAATCTTATTTCAAGTGATGATCTTACTTGAACTTGTTTTCGTGTCATGATTCTGCTTCAAGAACTTCGAGCCATCCAAGGATCCATTGAAGCTAGATCCATTTTTCTCTTTTCCAGTAGGTTTATCCAAGGAAATTAAGGTAGTAATGATGTTCATAACATCATTCGATTCATACATATAAAGCTATCTTATTCGAAGGTTTAAACTTGTAATCACTAGAACATAGTTTAGTTAATTCTAAACTTGTTCGCAAACAAAAGTTAATCCTTCTAACTTGACTTTTAAAATCAACTAAACACATGTTCTATATCTATATGATATGCTAACTTAATGATTTAAAACCTGGAAACACGAAAAACACCGTAAAACCGGATTTACGCCGTCGTAGTAACACCGCGGGCTGTTTTGGGTTAGTTAATTAAAAAACTATGATAAACTTTGATTTAAAAGTTGTTATTCTGAGAAAATTATTTTTATTATGAACATGAAACTATATCCAAAAATTATGGTTAAACTCAAAGTGGAAGTATGTTTTCTAAAATGGTCATCTAGACGTCGTTCTTTCGACTGAAATGACTACCTTTACAAAAACGACTTGTAACTTATTTTTCCGACTATAAACCTATACTTTTTCTGTTTAGATTCATAAAATAGAGTTCAATATGAAACCATAGCAATTTGATTCACTCAAAACGGATTTAAAATGAAGAAGTTATGGGTAAAACAAGATTGGATAATTTTTCTCATTTTAGCTACGTGAAAATTGGTAACAAATCTATTCCAACCATAACTTAATCAACTTGTATTGTATATTATGTAATCTTGAGATACCATAGACACGTATACAATGTTTCGACCTATCATGTCGACACATCTATATATATTTCGGAACAACCATAGACACTCTATATGTGAATGTTGGAGTTAGCTATACAGGGTTGAGGTTGATTCCAAAATATATATAGTTTGAGTTGTGATCAATACTGAGATACATATACACTGGGTCGTGGATTGATTCAAGATAATATTTATCGATTTATTTCTGTACATCTAACTGTGGACAACTAGTTATAGGTTACTAACGAGGACAGCTGACTTAATAAACTTAAAACATCAAAATATATTAAAAGTGTTGTAAATATATTTTGAACATACTTTAATATATATGTATATATTGTTATAGGTTCGTGAATCAACAGTGGCCAAGTCTTACTTCCCGACGAAGTAAAAATCTGTGAAAGTGAGTTATAGTCCCACTTTTAAAATCTAATATTTTTGGGATGAGAATACATGCAGGTTTTATAAATGATTTACAAAATAGACACAAGTACGTGAAACTACATTCTATGGTTGAATTATCGAAATCGAATATGCCCCTTTTTATTAAGTCTGGTAATCTAAGAATTAGGGAACAGACACCCTAATTGACGCGAATCCTAAAGATAGATCTATTGGGCCTAACAAACCCCATCCAAAGTACCGGATGCTTTAGTACTTCGAAATTTATATCATATCCGAAGGGTGTCCCGGAATGATGGGGATATTCTTATATATGCATCTTGTTATTGTCGGTTACCAGGTGTTCACCATATGAATGATTTTTATCTCTATGTATGGGATGTGTATTGAAATATGAAATCTTGTGGTCTATTGTTACGATTTGATATATATAGGTTAAACCTATAACTCACCAACATTTTTGTTGACATTTAAAGCATGTTTATTCTCAGGTGAATATTAAGAGCTTCCGCTGTTGCATACTAAAATAAGGACAAGATTTGGAGTCCATGTTTGTATGATATTATGTAAAAACTGCATTCAAGAAACTGATTTCGATGTAACATATTTGTATTGTAAACCATTATGTAATGGTCGTGTGTAAACAGGATATTTTAGATTATCATTATTTGATAATCTACGTAAAGCTTTTTAAACCTTTATTTATGAAATAAAGGTTATGGTTTGTTTTAAAAATGAATGCAGTCTTTGAAAAACGTCTCATATAGAGGTCAAAACCTCGCAACGAAATCAATTAATATGGAACGTTTTTAATCAATAAGAACGGGACATTTCACATGGGCTGCTAAGAGCTGATAATTGGAGTGTATATACCAATAGTACATACATCTAAAAGCTGTGTATTGTACGAGTACGAATACGGGTGCATACGAGTAGAATTGTTGATGAAACTGAACGAGGATGTAATTGTAAGCATTTTTGTTAAGTAGAAGTATTTTGATAAGTGTATTGAAGTCTTTCAAAAGTGTATAAATACATATTAAAACACTACATGTATATACATTTTAACTGAGTCGTTAAGTCATCGTTAGTCGTTACATGTAAATGTTGTTTTGAAACCTTTAGGTTAACGATCTTGTTAAATGTTGTTAACCCAATGTTTATAATATCAAAAGAGATTTTAAATTATTATATTATCATGATATTATGATGTACGAATATCTCTTAATATGATATATATACATTAAATGTCGTTACAACGATAATCGTTACATATATGTCTCGTTTCAAAATCATTAAGTTAGTAGTCTTGTTTTTACATATGTAGTTCATTGTTAATATACTTAATGATATGTTTAATTATCATAATATAATGTTAACTATATATATAACCATATATATGTCATCATATAGTTTTTACAAGTTTTAACGTTCGTGAATCACCGGTCAACTTGGGTGGTCAATTGTCTATATGAAACCTATTTCAATTAATCAAGTCTTAACAAGTTTGATTGCTTAACATGTTGGAAACATTTAATCATGTAAATATCAATCTCAATTAATATATATAAACATGGAAAAGTTCGGGTCACTACAGTACCTACCCGTTAAATAAATTTCGTCCCGAAATTTTAAGCTGTTGAAGGTGTTGACGAATATTCTGGAAATAGATGCGGGTATTTCTTCTTCATCTGATCTTCACGCTCCCAGGTGAACTCGGGTCCTCTACGAGCATTCCATCGAACCTTAACAATTGGTATCTTGTTTTGCTTAAGTCTTTTAACCTCACGATCCATTATTTCGACGGGTTCTTCGATGAATTGAAGTTTTTCGTTGATTTGGATTTCATCTAACGGAATAGTGAGATCTTCTTTAGAAAAACATTTCTTCAAATTCGAGACGTGGAAAGTGTTATGTACAGCCGCGAGTTGTTGGGGTAACTCAAGTCGGTAAGCTACTGGTCCGACACGATCAATAATCTTGAATGGTCCAATATACCTTGGATTTAATTTCCCTCGTTTACCAAATCGAACAACGCCTTTCCAAGGTGCAACTTTAAGCATGACCATCTCTCCAATTTCAAATTCTATATCTTTTCTTTTAATGTCAGCGTAGCTCTTTTGTCGACTTTGGGCGGTTTTCAACCGTTGTTGAATTTGGATGATCTTCTCGGTAGTTTCTTGTATAATCTCCGGACCCGTAATCTGTCTATCCCCCACTTCACTCCAACAAATCGGAGACCTGCACTTTCTACCATAAAGTGCTTCAAACGGCGCCATCTCAATGCTTGAATGGTAGCTGTTGTTGTAGGAAAATTCTGCTAACGGTAGATGTCGATCCCAACTGTTTCCGAAATCAATAACACATGCTCGTAGAATGTCTTCAAGCGTTTGTATCGTCCTTTCGCTCTGCCCATCAGTTTGTGGATGATAGGCAGTACTCATGTCTAGACGAGTTCCTAATGCTTGCTGTAATGTCTGCCAGAATCTTGAAATAAATCTGCCATCCCTATCAGAGATAATAGAGATTGGTATTCCATGTCTGGAGACGACTTCCTTCAAATACAGTCGTGCTAACTTCTCCATCTTGTCATCTTCTCTTATTGGCAGGAAGTGTGCTGATTTGGTGAGACGATCAACTATTACCCAAATAGTATCAAAACCACTTGCAGTCCTTGGCAATTTAGTGATGAAATCCATGGTAATGTTTTCCCATTTCCATTCCGGGATTTCGGGTTGTTGAAGTAGACCTGATGGTTTCTGATGCTCAGCTTTGACCTTAGAACACGTCAAACATTCTCCTACGTATTTAGCAACATCGGCTTTCATACCCGGCCACCAAAAATGTTTCTTGAGATCCTTGTACATCTTCCCCGTTCCAGGATGTATTGAGTATCTGGTTTTATGAGCTTCTCTAAGTACCATTTCTCTCATATCTCCAAATTTTGGTACCCAAATCCTTTCAGCCCTATACCGGGTTCCGTCTTCCCGAATATTAAGATGCTTCTCCGATCCTTTGGGTATTTCATCCTTTAAATTTCCCTCTTTTAAAACTCCTTGTTGCGCCTCCTTTATTTGAGTAGTAAGGTTATTATGAATCATTATATTCATAGATTTTACTCGAATGGGTTCTCTGTCCTTCCTGCTCAAGGCATCGGCTACCACATTTGCCTTCCCCGGGTGGTAACGAATCTCAAAGTCGTAATCATTCAATAATTCAATCCACCTACGCTGCCTCATATTCAGTTGTTTCTGATTAAATATGTGTTGAAGACTTTTGTGGTCGGTATATATAATACTTTTGACCCCATATAAGTAGTGCCTCCAAGTCTTTAATGCAAAAACAACCGCGCCTAATTCCAAATCATGCGTCGTATAATTTTATTCGTGAATCTTCAATTGTCTAGACGCATAAGCAATCACCTTCGTTCGTTGCATTAATACACAACCGAGACCTTGCTTTGATGCGTCACAATAAATCACAAAATCATCATTCCCTTCAGGCAATGACAATGTAGGTGCCGTAGTTAGCTTTTTCTTCAATAACTGAAACGCTTTCTCTTGTTCATCATTCCATTCAAATTTATTCCCTTTAAGCGTTAATGCAGTCAAGGGTTTTGCTATTCTGGAAAAGTCTTGGATGAACCTTCTGTAGTAACCAGCTAGTCCTAAAAACTGGCGTATGTGTTTCGGAGTTTTCGGGGTTTCCCACTTTTCAACAGTTTCTATCTTTGTCGGATCCACCTTAATACCTTCTTTGTTCACTATGTGACCGAGGAATTTAACTTCTTCCAACCAAAATGCACACTTTGAAAATTTAGCGTACAATTCTTCCTTCCTCAATACTTCTAACACCTTTCTCAAATGTTCACCGTGTTCTTGGTCATTCTTTGAGTAAATAAGTATGTCATCAATGAAAACAATGACAAACTTGTCAAGGTATGGTCCACACACTCGGTTCATAAGGTCCATGAACACAGCTGGTGCATTAGTTAAACCAAACGGCATGACCATAAACTAATAATGACCGTAACGTGTTCTGAAAGCAGTCTTTGGAATATCATCTTCTTTCACCCGCATTTGATGATACCCGGAACGTAAGTCAATCTTTGAATAAACAGACGAGCCTTGTAGTTGATCAAATAAGTCGTCGATTCTCGGTAGTGGTTAGCGGTTCTTGATGGTAAGTTTGTTCAACTCTCGGTAGTCGATACACAACCTGAATGTACCATCTTTCTTCTTGACAAACAAAACAGGAGCTCCCCACGGTGATGTGCTTGGTTGAATGAAACCACGCTCTAAAAGTTCTTGTAATTGGCTTTGCAGTTCTTTCATCTCGCTGGGTGCGAGTCTGTAAGGAGCACGAGCTATTGATGCAGCTCCTGGTACAAGATCTATTTGAAATTCAACAGATCGATGTGGGGGTAATCCCGGTAATTCTTTCGGAAATACATCGGGAAATTCTTTTGCAATGGGAACATCATTGATGCTCTTTTCTTCAGTTTGTACTTTCTCGACGTGTGCTAGAACAGCATAGCAACCTTTTCTTATTAGTTTTTGTGCCTTCAAATTACTAATAAGATGTAGCTTCGTGTTGCCCTTTTCTCCGTACACCATTAAGGGTTTTCCTTTTTCTCGTATAATGCGAATTGCATTTTTGTAACAGACGATCTCTGCTTTCACTTCTTTCAACCAGTCCATACCGATTATCACATCAAAACTCCCTAACTCTACTGGTATCAAATCAATCTTAAATGTTTCGCTAACCAGTTTAATTTCTCGATTCCGACATATATTATCTGCTGAAATTAATTTACCATTTGCTAATTCGAGTAAAAATTTACTATCCAAAGGCGTCAATGGACAACTTAATTTAGCACAAAAATCTCTACTCATATAGCTTCTATCCGCACCCGAATCAAATAAAACGTAAGCAGATTTATTGTCAATAAGAAACGTACCCGTAACAAGCTCCGGGTCTTCCTGTGCCTCTGCCGCATTAATATTGAAAACTCTTCTGCGGCCTTGTCCATTCGTGTTCTCCTGGTTCGGGCAATTTCTAATAATGTGGCCCGGTTTTCCACATTTATAACAAACTACATTGGCATAACTTGCTCCGACACTACTTGCTCCGCCATTACTCGTTCCGACACTATTTGTTCCTTTCGTTTTATTAACCCCTGGTCCGTAGACCTCACACTTCGCCGCGCTATGACCATTTCTTTTACACTTGTTGCAAAATTTGGTGCAGAACCCCGAGTGATACTTTTCACACCTTTAGCATAGCTGCTTCTGATTGTTGTTGTTGTTGCGGTTATTATTGTTGTTAGGATGATTGTTGTAGTTGCTGTTGTTGTTGTTGTTGTTGTTGTTGTTGTTGTTGTTGTTGGGCCGTTTGTTGTAGTTGCGATTGATGTTGCGATTGTTGGGATAATTGTTGCGATTATTGTTGTAATTGCTGTTGTTTTTGTATTGGTGATTCTTATCACAGTTTTGCTCCCACTTTCTTTTGACTTGCTTCACATTGGCCTCTTCAGCAGTCTGTTCTTTAATTCTTTCTTCAATCTGGTTCACTAGTTTGTGAGCCATTCTACATGCCTGTTGTATGGAGGCGGGCTCGTGTGAACTTATATCTTCTTGGATTCTTTCCGGTAATCCTTTCACAAACGCGTCGATCTTCTCTTCCTCATCTTCGAATGCTCCCGGACACAATAGGCACAATTCTGTAAATCGTCTTTCGTACGTGGTAATATCAAATCCTTGGGTTCGTAACCCTCTAAGTTCTGTCTTGAGCTTATTGACCTCGGTTCTGGGACGGTACTTCTCGTTCATCAAGTGCTTGAATGCTGACCACGGTAGTGCGTACGCATCATCTTGTCCCACTTGCTCTAGATAGGTATTCCACCATGTTAACGCAGAACCTGTGAAGGTATGCGTAGCGTACTTCACTTTGTCCTCTTCAGTACACTTACTTATGGCAAACACCGATTCGACCTTCTCGGTCCACCGTTTCAATCCGATCGGTCCTTCGGTTCCATCAAATTCCAAAGGTTTGCAGGCAGTGAATTCTTTGTAGGTGCATCCTACACGATTTCCTGTACTGTCAGATCCAAGGTTATTGTTGGTATGTAGCGCAGCCTGTACCGCGGCTATGTTTGAAGCTAGAAAAGTACGGAATTCCTCTTCATTCATATTCACGGTGTGTCGAGTAGTCGGTGCCATTTCCTTCAAAATAGTCAAATGGAACAAGTTAATCATACAGAATATTAAGAGTAGTTAATAGTATTTCGTAGCATAATATGAACTCATTTATAAAAGCTTTTTCTTCATATTAGCATTTTATAAGTTTAAATTCGGGTAGTACCTACCCGTTAAGTTCATACTTAGTAGCTAATATACAATTCAGCTACTACAATTCTATATGAAAAACTGATTGTAATAATATTTCACGTTCAAACTTTTATACAATATTTTACAAACTTACAATACCACTTATTTTACATAAAGCATGAAATATAGCACACAATAACTTTGATATAATATAGTTGTGAAGATAATTCTAGCTAGTACACAAGTCGTTCAGCAAAGGCAATAAAGACACGTAATTCATACGTCCAGAAACAAGTCATGCATTCTGGTTTTACTAGGACTACTTCCCATCCTTGGTCTTGTGGAACATAACTGTTATGGCCGTTGATAAGACAGCGTGTTGTAACGTCGTCAAAGGGACGAGGGTTACGTAATGACCAACAGTCTCGTAATAACCTAAAAACCTCATTTCTTATCCCAATTACCGACTCCGTTACTTGTGGGAACGTTTTGTTTAATAGTTGTAGCCCGATGTTCTTGTTCTCACTTTGGTGAGAAGTGAACATTACTAACCCGTAAGTATAACATGCTTCTTTATGTTGCATGTTAGCCGCTTTTTCTAAATCACGAAGTCCTATATTCGGATATACTGAGTCAAAATAATTTCTTAACCCGTTGCGTAAAATAGCATTTGGGTTCCCCGCAATATATGCGTCAAAGTAAACACATCGTAACTTATGGATTTCCCAATGTGATATCCCCCATCTTCCGAACGAAAGCCTTTTATAAACCAAGGCATTCTTGGAACGTTCTTCGAATGTCTTACAAACTGATCTCGGCTTAAATAGTTGTGCCGAGGAATTCTGACCGACTCTAGACAAGATTTCATCAATCATGTCTCCGGGTAGGTCTCTTAAAATATTGGGTTGTCTATCCATTTTGTGTTTTTATACTGTAAAATAGACAAGAGTTAGATTCATAAAAAAAATACTTATTAATACAAGCAATTTTTTTACATATATCATAAAGCATAAGCACACTATATTACATATATTACACCACACGAATATAACTATCTTATTCCGACTCGCTCGTTTCTTCTTGTTTGGTTTTGGTTCGTTTTGCCAAGTTTCTAGGGATATATGATGTTCCCCTAATACGAGCCGTCGTTGTCCACATTGGTTTAGAAAAACCTGGTGGTTTAGAGGTTCCCGGGTCATTGTTACAACTTAAGGACTTCGGGGGTTGACGATACATATAAAGTTCATCGGGGTTGAAATTAGATTTCTCTATTTTTATGCCCTTTCCCTTATTATTTTCTTTTGCCTTTTTAAATTCAGTTGGGGTAATTTCTATAACATTATCGGAATTCTCGTCGGAATTCGATTCATCGGAGAATTGGTAATCCTCCCAATATTTTGCTTCCTTGGTGGAAACACCATTGACCATAATTAACCTTGGTTGGTTGGTTGAGGATTCTCTTTTACTTAACCGTTTTATTATTTCCCCCACCGGTTCTATTTCTTCTTCTGGTTTCGATTCTTCTTCCGGTTCTGATTCTTCTTCCGGTTCCGACTCTTCTTCCGGTTCCTCTTCGGGAACTTGTGAATCAGTCCACGAATCATTCCAATTTACATTTGACTCTTCATTATTATTAGGTGAGTCAATGGGACTTGTTCTAGAGGTAGACATCTATCACATAATATCAAACACGTTAAGAGATTAATATATCACATAATATTCATATGTTAAAAATATATAGTTTCCAATAAAAATGTTAAGCAATCATTTTTAAAGAAAACACGGTCGAAGTCCAGACTCACTAATGCATCCTAACAAACTTGATAAGACACACTAATGCAAATTTTCTGGTTCTCTAAGACCAACGCTCGGATACCAACTGAAATGTCCCGTTCTTATTGATTAAAAACGTTCCATATTAATTGATTTCGTTGCGAGGTTTTGACCTCTATATAAGACGTTTTTCAAAGACTGCATTCATTTTTAAAACAAACCATAACCTTTATTTCATAGATAAATGTTTTAAAAAGCTTTACGTAGATTATCAAATAATGATAATCTAAAATATCCTGTTTACACACGACCATTACATAATGGTTTACAATACAAATATGTTACAAAAAAAATAAGTTTCTTGAATGCAGTTTTTACACAATATCATACAAGCATGGACTCCAAATCTCGTCCTTATTTAAGTATGCAACAGCGGAAGCTCTTAATAATCACCTGAGAATAAACATGCTTAAAACGTCAACAAAAATGTTGGTGAGTTATAGGTTTAACCTATATATATCAAATCATAGTAATAGACCACAAGATTTCATATTTCAATACACATCCCATACATAGAGATAAAAATCATTCATATGGTGAACACCTGGTAACCGACATTAACAAGATGCAAATATAAGAATATCCCCATCATTCCGGGACACCCTTCGGATATGATATAAATTTCAAAGTACTAAAGCATCCGGTACTTTGGATGGGGCTTGTTGGGCCCGATAGATCTATCTTTAGGATTCGCGTCAATTAGGGTGTCTGTTCCCTAATTCTTAGATTACCAGACTTAATAAAAAGGGGCATATTCGATTTTGATAATTCAACCATAGAATGTAGTTTCACGTACTTGTGTCTATTTTGTAAATCATTTATAAAACCTGCATGTATTCTCATCCCAAAAATATTAGATTTTAAAAGTGGGACTATAACTCACTTTCACAGATTTTTACTTCGTCGGGAAGTAAGACTTGGCCACTGGTTGATTCACGAACCTATAACAATATATACATATATATCAAAGTATGTTCAAAATATATTTACAACACTTTTAATATATTTTGATGTTTTAAGTTTATTAAGTCAGCTGTCCTCGTTAGTAACCTACAACTAGTTGTCCACAGTTAGATGTACAGAAATAAATCGATAAATATTATCTTGAATCAATCCACGACTCAGTGTATACGTATCTCAGTATTGATCACAACTCAAACTATATATATTTTGGAATCAACCTCAACCCTGTATAGCTAACTCCAACATTCACATATAGAGTGTCTATGGTTGTTCCGAAATATATATAGATGTGTCGACATGATAGGTCGAAACATTGTATACGTGTCTATGGTATCTCAAGATTACATAATACACAATACAATTTGATTAAGTTATGGTTGGAATAGATTTGTTACCAATTTTCACGTAGCTAAAATGAGAAAAATTATCCAATCTTGTTTTACCCATAACTTCTTCATTTTAAATCCGTTTTGAGTGAATCAAATTGCTATGGTTTCATATTGAAATCTATTTTATGAATCTAAACAGAAAAAGTATAGGTTTTTAGTCAGAAAAATAAGTTACAAGTCGTTTTTGTAAAGGTAGTCATTTCAGTCGAAAGAACGACGTCTAGATGACCATTTTAGAAAACATACTTCCACTTTGAGTTTAACCATAATTTTTGGATATAGTTTCATGTTCATAATAAAAATCATTTTCTCAGAATAACAACTTTTAAATCAAAGTTTATCATAGTTTTTAATTAACTAACCCAAAACAGCCCGCGGTGTTACTACGACGGCGTAAATCCAGTTTTACGGTGTTTTTCGTGTTTCCGGGTTTTAAATCATTAAGTTAGCATATAATATAGATATATAACATGTTTTTAGTTGATTTTAAAAGTCAAGTTAGAAGGATTAACTTTTGTTTGCGAACAAGTTTAGAATTAACTAAACTATGTTCTAGTGATTACAAGTTTAAACCTTCGAATAAGATAGCTTTATATGTATGAATCGAATGATGTTATGAACATCATTACTACCTTAATTTCCTTGGATAAACCTACTGGAAAAGAGAAAAATGTATCTAGCTTCAATGGATCCTTGGATGGCTCGAAGTTCTTGAAGCAGAATCATGACACGAAAACAAGTTCAAGTAAGATCATCACTTGAAATAAGATTGTTATAGTTATAGAAATTGAACCAAAGTTTGAATATGATTATTACCTTGTATTAGAATGATAACCTACTGTAAGAAATAAAGATTTCTTGAGGTTGGATGATCACCTTACAAGATTGGAAGTGAGCTAGCAAACTTGAAAGTATTCTTGATTTTATGAAACTAGAACTTTTGGAATTTATGAAGAACACTTAGAACTTGAAGATAGAACTTGAGAGAGATCAATTAGATGAAGAAAATTGAAGAATTAAAGTGTTTGTAGGTGTTTTTGGTCGTTGGTGTATGGATTAGATATAAAGGATATGTAATTTTGTTTTCATGTAAATAAGTCATGAATGATTACTTTTATTTTTGTAATTTTATGAGATATTTCATGCTAGTTGCCAAATGATGGTTCCCACATGTGTTAGGTGACTCACATGGGCTGCTAAGAGCTGATCATTGGAGTGTATATACCAATAGTACATACATCTAAAAGCTGTGTATTGTACGAGTACGAATACGGGTGCATACGAGTAGAATTGTTGATGAAACTGAACGAGGATGTAATTGTAAGCATTTTTGTTAAGTAGAAGTATTTTGATAAGTGTATTGAATTCTTTCAAAAGTGTATAAATACATATTAAAACACTACATGTATATACATTTTAACTGAGTCGTTAAGTCATCGTTAGTCGTTACATGTAAATGTTGTTTTGAAACCTTTAGGTTAACGATCTTGTTAAATGTTGTTAACCCAATGTTTATAATATCAAAAGAGATTTTAAATTATTATATTATCATGATATTATGATGTACGAATATCTCTTAATATGATATATATACATTAAATGTCGTTACAACGATAATCGTTACATATATGTCTCGTTTCAAAATCATTAAGTTAGTAGTCTTGTTTTTACATATGTAGTTCATTGTTAATATACTTAATGATATGTTTAATTATCATAATATAATGTTAACTATATATATAACCATATATATGTCATCATATAGTTTTTACAAGTTTTAACGTTCGTGAATCACCGGTCAACTTGGGTGGTCAATTGTCTATATGAAACCTATTTCAATTAATCAAGTCTTAACAAGTTTGATTGCTTAACATGTTGGAAACATTTAATTATGTAAATATCAATCTCAATTAATATATATAAACATGGAAAAGTTCGGGTCACTACACATATAACCAAAGATATAATATAAATATACGTTTTAAATAGAATCTAGTATAAATTCTATATAACTACAAATATATAAATACTATATATTAATAAATGAAATTATGTGATTTCCATTATATGTTTTAATAGATATACAAATGATATAGGTTCGTGAATCTGAGGCCAACCTTACACTTGTTCAATGATGTTATATGTATTTTTACTACGAAATACAGTATAGTGAGTTTCATTTGATCCCTTTTACTCTTTACATTTTTGGGACTGAGAATACATGCGCTGTTTTTACAACTGCTTTATTAAATGCTTTTGAAATATATTTTGAACTGCGAATACATGAAATGCTTTTATAAATGTTTGACGAGATAGACACAAGCAAAACATTCCTCGAATGAATTATTATGCAGACAGAAGTTCTGCGGATTATTGTTGAATTATGTGGACATGATAATTGCCACCGTTGAATTATGTGGACATGATAATTACCACCGTTGAATTATGTGGAAATGATAATTGCCACCATTAAATTATGTGGACATGATAATTGCCACTAATTGATATGATTGTTATATATCGAGAGAATAATTTTATACACAGGTTATGTGTATATTATTTTTGTGCACAAGATATGTGTACTGTTACTATGATTTATGAAAATGGTTTCGTACACGAGAAAGATGTACTGTATTTAAAAGATACAGCATGTACATTACAGGTGGGTATAGGATTCGGGCCCATTTGTACCATGCAGCATTTAAATTTTGTGGTCTATCAAAATGATGAATTTTATTTTTTAAGATAAACTTATGAACTCACCAACCTTTTGGTTGACACTTGAAAGCATGTTTATTCTCAGGTATGAAAGAAATCTTCTGCTGTGCATTTGCTCATTTTAAGGACATTACTTGGAGTCGATCATTGCTCTGGAATCAAATGTTGATGACTTCGTCCAGTTGGATTAGGACGGGGCATTTCAGTTGGTATCAGAGCGGTGGTCTTAGCGAACCAGGTCTGCATTAGTGTGTCTAACAGGTAGTTGTTAAGATGCATTAGTGAGTCTGCATTAGTGTGTCTAACATGTAGTTGTTAGGATGCATTAGTGAGTCTGCATTAGTGTGTCTAACAATTAGCTGTTAGGATGTATTAGTGAAGTCTGGACTTCGACCTAGTAATTGTTAGGTTATATTAATGAGTCTGGACTTGAACCTGGTCTGCATGTCAAAAGTTTTTGCTTACCACCAATTGTCGAAAATTGCCTGCTTATCATTCTTAGTCTAGACACATCTTATTGCATTGATTGCATGAATAGTGTATAGACAAATTCATATCTTAGCGAATCTGCTAATTCATATCTTAGCGTATCTGTTACTGTAGACTTTATCTGATACGTTTCCTTAATTCCCTTCATAATCTACGGGATCTTCTATACCATGTATAGGTATTCTATGTAATTAGAATATCATCCGATATCCGAAAATCATTTCATATCGAAAAATCCTTTATTCAATCGTACGCAATGGAACTCACCACTAGTTCAAGTCCCTCGGATTCTGATATAGAATCCCACTCCAGCTCCGAAAGCAGCATCACCAGAATGAATCAATCAATCAGCCATCCCCAATTCATCTGATGGGTTCGTAATATACTAAATCATTGGAGACAAGAAGAAGGTGATCCCATCCATCCACCACAATCACCTCTTGGCAATGAACCTGAAGCATTTACTGGCGAACCTGTTCGAGACACCATTTTCACCCTCATTACCCAAATATCTCGCCATGATTATATAGTATCTCAATTTCAAAACCCTATTCACCTGCTTGTTCCAACCGCCAATCATCTAGGAGTAATCAAAAAAGTCAACGAGCTTCGTACCCGAGTTGTAGCTTTGAAAAATATGGTGCAAAATGTACCAGCTTCAGCAACATTACTGGCATCAACAGCACCACCAACAACAACATCCGCATCTCAAACCCCAATTTCACAATCTGTTCCACGAACATCAACATCATACGCACCATGGATACCAAGGAGTACCAACAGCAATGAACAATGAAGTATTGATCCATAACTTCATTAATATTCTGCGAAGAATATGTGGATCCTAATAATTAACGATGAAGTATTGATCCATAACTTCATCAATATTCTGCGAAGAATATGTGGATCCTAATAGTTTTAGAGATTACTTATTCTAGCTCAAATCAAAAATCAAATGAGTCTAATAATATATTGACTCATTTAATCCATGATTGCGTCTGAAAAGAATATACATGTATATATATTTTCATAAAGATTGTGATTAAAAATTCTTTCGTACAAACTGTTAATGGTAAAATTATTTTAACGGGTAGGTAATACCCGAGGAATATTTAGATTTCACATTAATAAGTTACACTGTGCATTCTTCGAATCTGATTCAACAGTCATTTACTATCCTACTTACATTCACACATATACGTATCCGTTCATCAAAGAACAACTATTTTCATTCAAGTTCAAGTTCATATTCGGATTTTGACCGATCAGAATCCAAGTCAAGATTTGACAAGTGGCATAATGAAAAAAAAAATAAAAATTTTGACGGAATAAAATTTGTTAGAAACAAACAAATTAACTATGAGAAATTTTGTTAAGAATCCACGCTAACAAAATCCTAGCTAACTGTGGACTAATCAACTGAGGACTACCAACAGTGGACAATTAAAATGAATTAAAATATTGATTATAACATATGAAACTAAACAATTCTTCAAGTTTGTCACTTGATTTCCATCTTAAACCTCATTTGTATCTTGACGATTACTACCTGCGTTCAAACCTTTCATGATTCTTGGAAACACTTCAATCGAGAGGATGAACCAACCGCACTTCATCTACGGAAGAAAAGAATGATGCGTATAGTTATGCACCGGAAAACTCTCGGAAACTGAGTAAACGTTTAACGCGAGCTGTGCTAATTTCCTTTAGCATTATTATTACCGAAAATAACTTTTCAATCTCTTTTCAAATTAGCCAATTTTTTCACAGATCCAGCAAGGCAACTTCGACTTTTCATTCGAAACAACCTTATTATAACTTTGATATATATATGTGTGCTCTCTTATTGTTACCGGGGAACCTTTCATATTCTACCATATTACCATCAGCGTTTAATCACCTAAAAACACAATTCTCCTGAAACTACCTCGGATTGATAACCGATGATTCAGATATCGTAGCATTAAATGCAGAGGAAATAGAAAAATGGTAGATAATCTAAACGGTCAAAAGTTTGATGATAAAGAAAGGAGTGTTAGGAACGCTCGATAGAAAATTTGGTACTGAAAAACAGATTGAGCGAACTATGAAGGAGACCAAGGACAAAGACAAGGACCAAACCCTATATTCAAAGAATCCAGGTAATTCTGGATCAGATGAAATCTTTAGAGAATATCCAGCTCCGAAGTCATGTTAAAATCTTGCGGAAAATCTTTCTTCATCAACCATCAAACTTAGAAACCCCAAAGTTTCATCATAAATATTGTCGTCCGATATTAATTATCTCTCCACGCTATCCGTATTATATCATAAAAGGAAACTGTTTTAGTTTCTATATTCTGCGAACCTTCGAGTTTAAAATATGAATGTTTTTGAAGTAGTGTTGTGTAAAGACCCGTCCTTATCCATCCGGACG
This sequence comes from Rutidosis leptorrhynchoides, assembly GCF_046630445.1. NCBI lineage: Eukaryota > Viridiplantae > Streptophyta > Magnoliopsida > Asterales > Asteraceae > Rutidosis > Rutidosis leptorrhynchoides. The sequence continues at coordinate 212,997,046 of NC_092340.1, forward strand.
ATATCTTCAACAGTTGGTCCCATTGCGATGGTCGACTCCAAGTAATGTCCTTAAATTGAGCAAATGCACAGCGGAAGACTTAATTCGTACCTGAGAATAACATGTTTTAAAATGTCAACATAAAGTTGGTGAGATATATAGGTTTGTTGCTAGCAGCGTTATAACTATGGACCACAAGATTTCATATGTAAACATTTTAATAAAAATATTCTAAGTGGTTGAGCACTTGGTAACCATACTTAACATTTAATCACGTCGCATATTCCCTTTATTATGAAATCTTACTACACCGTACCAAGGTGTAGTCACGAAACGAAGTACTGTGCAACCGTTGAATACTGGTCGTCCAGTCCGGTTGGGGTTGTCAGGCCCGATAGATCTATCAACAGGATTCGCGTTTACAATACCGCTGTAAATATTAGTTACCAAGCTACAGGGAAGTATGCCAGTGGTACAACTCAACGTAGAATATATTTTTCAGTTACTTGTGTCCATAGCGTAAAACATAAAATACATGTATTCTCATCCCGAAATATTTAGAGTTTAAAAGTGGGACTATATACTCACCACACTGTATTTTGTAGTAAAAATACATATAACTTCATTGAACAGGTATAAGGTTGGCCTCGGATTCACGAACCTATATCATTTGTATATTTATCAATAAATATAATGGAAATCCCATTCCTTCATTAATTAATATATATATTATTTATTTATTTATAGTTATGTAGAATTTATACCAAATTCAATTTAAAATACTTACTTATTTTATATCTTAGGTTATATGCTATCTATATAGTTATTCGTTAAAATGATAGTTTTGAAAATAAGAATTTACTGATAATAATAATAATAACTTTATTAATGATGATAATACAATAATAAAATGATAATGATAATCTCTAATAATAATAATGATAAAAATAACAACTTAATTAATAATGTAAATTTTAATAACATGAAAATTCTTAATTAATAGGAATGATAATAATAATACTTATATTTATAATAATAATAATGATAATAATAATAACAACAATAATAATAATAATAATGATAATAAAATGAAACTACCTCAAGATATTCAGATTAAAAAGATGGCTCAGTCAAGTCTCGAACCCGAGACCTCCCGCTCACATCCTAACACCTTGAACCATTCAGCCAATCTAACATTTCTGATCCTATATCCGTTTTATCTATTTATAAACCGTATTATCTTTGTTCCATTTACAGACCTATTTGTCTGTTTCAAATCCTTCTTCTTCCCCTGGACTGAATCGACCCAAAAAGACCGAAATCCAAAAGCACATCATGAATACAAAAAGGTTTTAGGTTTCATCAAATAACAGATACGTTTTAATTGTTGGTTTGAAATTAACCGAAAAAAAAAATAAAAAAAAATAAAGAGCAGCAGCAGCGACGGGTAGCAATGAACAACCCATTTAGTGATTTTGGAATTAAAGCTGTATTGACTTGTGTTTATAAAATGAAATTAGTCATAAATCTTTCCAGGAAACTTTCTGGATAAATGATTTAACTTGAAACATCCAAACAAATCCGAATTTTAATGAAAATCAATCTATTGACTTTTTGTTCTTAAATCCTTGACTCCAAATTCGTTTTTGATTCCGAAAATTAACACTCAAAACTTTGCAGATAGTTTAGGTATATGATTTCAAACTTAACTGCATTTTTAGTTTTTAAAATTAGATTCAAAATCGAGTTATGGTATAAAAGTTATATGAACAGAGACAGAAACTCGGTTCTTTCTTTCGTTTCTGTTTAAATTCGAGTAATAACAACGTTTGTGATTAATGATGAATCATTTAACAGCCTGATTACTTAATTTATAAAGTGTAAGTGTCGACCTGTAATTATTATTATCAAATAAAACAAGTGGAAGAAACAAAAATAAAAAAAAAAAAAAAAAAAAATAAAGTCAACAGATATTTTACAGAATTTGGAGTTTATATGGATTCGGTGCTCTGTGGAAACGATTTTGTTATCAATTAAAGAGACTAATTGAACAGGTTGAAAATGATATAAACTACCTATCATAATATTGCTTATAATAATAATGTTAGTAATTTTGATAATATTATAAGTTATCAAATTTCCTATATATCTGTATATTAAATGTATCATAATAACATTAATTATAAAAAACTTTTTTATCTAATATTAATGAAACGGATAATAACAATAGAATTAATAATGATAATCATATTAGTATTAATAATAATATTTGTACATATCAAATTTTATTATATTTCAAATTATAAATACCTATTTAAATATATATATGTTATCTATTTACACATAATGGTTCGTGAATCGCCGGGAATGGTCAAAGTGTAACCAATTATCCAAATAGAGATTTCAGACTTTCTAGACTCAACATTAGGGTTTTTGCTTATCGTGTCGGAAACATATAGAGTTTAAGGTTTAAATTTGGTCGGAAATTTCCGGGTCGTTACAGTACCCACCCGTTAAAGAAATTTCGTCCTCGAAATTTGGTAGAGGTTGTCATAAATAACAATGGGAATGTTTTCATGACAATTATGAGGTGATAATGAAGTTTTATCATTATTGAGAGATTTAGATAAAACGATTCGATTATGTAAGGCGCACGAGTGAAGCTATCACAAAAGAGTGTAATGGGTAAATATGAAATTGTTTTAACCGATGACGTAGTTATGATTGATTTCTGAAATTTACGGAAAGAAAATCTTCGTAATAGGATCTAGTTCTGCGGCGATTTAGGAAATCAAAATCTTCTTTGATTAATGCTATAATCTGTTCTGATTTCTCTGTCGGATATATTGCTATAAATCCACCCCCTTCGTTTCCTTATTCTCCACGCCTTTTATTCTTTCTTCCTCTACTCATTCTTAAATTGCTCCATCAAATCCTGATTCTTATTATACTTCTAACTTTCATATCTTCCATTTTTCATTTGCCGCCAGAAGAATCTATTCACTTTTATGATTTCCTTGGAATTATAATGTTTCTAAATCTCCCGTGTCTTTACGTCGCAATACGTATTGATATACACGGTTTGTAGTTTCTGGGTGATTGTTGGGTTTTGTATCTTCCCTTATACTTCGATGTCCTTGCTTTTGTTTTCTATAATCATTGTCATCCACAGTTAATGCCCTTTCCTAATTGCTGTGATTTTTACTACAATTTTTTTTATTTCGGAGCTTCATTCTTTTTCTTTTCCTCCTTTTTAACTAAGCATCTTTTGTAATGGTCCGGAATTCGTAGATATGAAATTCAGAATGAACATAGCTAATGTTCTTAGAAGGAAATGGTAATGACATGATTTTGATCTGTCAAATTACCAGAATACCTTGGAAAATACCGAATTATCAAGAAAATATTTTCTTGATATGTTTAGAGATTGGATAGATTGTAAGAGCCGTGTAACATGGCATATGATGATGGTACTGTAAGTCATCACATTCCATTAGGAACTCAACATGACTTACTGTAATATAATGAAGTTGATCAAGTTTCATTATATTATACTAATTCATGCATCAGTTCTTAACATTGCTTCAGAACATTCCTATTTTAAACTGGAAGGTTTTAGAAATTAGAAACTAACACAGTTTCTTTTATGTTGTAACACAGATGTTACGGAGTGATAAAGGATTTCAGATAAGGATAGTTGTGAAAATATCTCCAGAAATATGGAGGATATTTATGATGGAAGATACGAAGATATCTTATAATATTTAAGATAAGATGATGATGATGAATATCATCTGGAAAGGTTTAGATTAAGGAGTAGGGTTCTTACTAACGGTTTCAACGGGTGTTGAATCATTTGGATTCTTTGAAGGCAGGTTCAATCCTTGTATTTGTTCTTCGTTTCCTTCACGGTTATCTCAATCCATTTTTCAGTACCAAATTTTCTATCGAGCGTTCCCAACACTCTATTCTTTTATCATCACTTTTGGCCATTAAAACCATTTACTACATGCTGCTTCATCAGCATTTTCAAAGTTAACGGATCTGGATCATCAAATCGAGGTGTTTTAAGGAGAATTGTGTTTTTAGATGATTAAACGCTGATGGTAGTATGGTGGAATATAAAAGGTTCTCCAATAACCAGGAGAAAAGCTAATAGTATGTATCAAAGTTATAATAAGGTTGATTCGAACGAAAAGTCGATGTTGGCTTGCTGGAGCTGTGACAAAATTTGGCTACTTTGAAAATGAATCGTAAGGTTGTTTTTGCTAATAAATGATAAAGGGTTCAACACGGTTACGGATTTAAACTATGACTTTGGGTTCGAGAGTTTTTCAGGTGCATACATATTTTCTTCCGTAGATGAAGTGCGGTTGGTTCAACTTCTTGATCGAGGTGTTTTCAAGAATCATGATTGGTTTGAATATGGATTGTAATTGTCGAAGTACAAATGAGGTTTAAGATGAAATCAAGTGGCAAACTTGAAGAATTGTTTAGTTTCATATGTTATAATCAACATTTTAATTCATTTTAATCGTCCAAAGTTAGCAGTCCAATAGTTCGATTGTCCAATGGTTCGATAAATTCATATATAAATTAGATATATTATATTTGAATTACATAATACGTATCGTGACCCGTGTACCGGTCTCGGTGTCGATCACAACTCAAAGTATATATATATTTTGGAATCAACTCCGACCCTGTATAGCCAACTCCCTCCTTCACATATAGAGTGTCTATGGTTGTTCCGAAATATATATATAGATGGGTCGATATGATAAGTCGAAACCTGGTATACGTGTCCCGTTATTTATAGTGCGTAAAAGTAAATAACAGAAATTAAATGACAATAAATAAAATTGCGAGAATGTAAATTGCGATAAATTAAATGTTAATCAGTTAGCTGGGAACAGTTAGCCGGAACAGTTAGCGTGAAATCCTATCATAATTCCAATTAATTAATTCGTTTGTTTCTAACACTTTTTATTTTTGTCCAATGTTTTCTTCGTTATGCCGCTTGTTGGATTCTTATAAGTCAAAATCCAAATATGAAATTTGAATGAAAATGGTTATTCTGTGATGAACGGATACGTGTATCGGTGATTGTATGTAGAATAGTAAATGATTGTTGAATTAGATTCGAAGAATGTACAGTGTAACTTATTAATGTGAATTCTAAATATTCCTCGGGTACTACCCACCCGTTAAAATATTTTCATCATTAACAGTTTGTACAAAAGAATTTTTAATTACAATCTTTATGAAAATATACTTGCATATATATTTTCATCGGATGTAATCATGGATTTAATGAGTCAATAATATATTATACTCATTTGATTTATTGTTAACACTTAATTACATGATCTTTGAAACATTAGAGATTACATAATTGCGATGTCGAACGAAGGTAAATGAGGTAGAACAATACGTAGAACGAAATTAATCGATGTAGAACAATATGTAGAACGAAGATCATACTCGAAATTCCGATGAGGTTTTTGAGGTATGTGATATTGATATCCGAGATACAGTTTGTGATGTTGAGATTTACGGTGTGGTTGTGGTTTAGGGTTGATGAGAGTACTGTCAACGCTAGTGATAGTGGTACAGATTATGCTGCTGGTGCTGGTGTTTGTAACCTTCGCACCGTGTTCTCCAAAGCCGTCACACGAGCGCGAAGTTCGTTAATTTCTGCTAGTACACCAGGATGATTGGCGGTTGAGACGAGCGGTTGAGTAAGATTTGAAATATAGGATAATATATAATCGTGACAGGATACTCTAGAAATGAGAGGATAAATGGTTTCTCAAACAGGTTCGTCGGTAAGTGCTTTCAAGTTCATCGCCAAGAGAGCAATTTGAGAAGAATCTTTGACGTGAAATGATTTTCGAATATAGAATGATATTCTAACTTCATAGAATATCTATAATAATAAAGAGTTCGTAGCCTACAGAGGATCTTACGGCATATGACAAGGAAGTCTACAGATGCGCTAAGATATGAATTTTTGTCTATACACTATCGATGCACTAAATGCAGTAAGACGTGTCTAGACTTAAGAATACTAAGCAGGAAATTCCTAAGGATGATAAGCAGATGATTTCCGACTAAATATGATAAGCAAAACTTTTGACATATAGACACGGTCAAAGTCCAGACTTATTAATGTATTCTAACAACTACTAGTCAGACACACTAATGCAAGACCTGGTTCACTAAGACCAACGCTCTGATACCACCTGTAAAGACCCGTCCTTATCCATCCGGACGATATCTTCAACAGTTGGTCCCATTGCGATGGTCGACTCCAAGTAATGTCCTTAAATTGAGCAAATGCACAGCGGAAGACTTAATTCGTACCTGAGAATAACATGTTTTAAAATGTCAACATAAAGTTGGTGAGATATATAGGTTTGTTGCTAGCAGCGTTATAACTATGGACCACAAGATTTCATATGTAAACATTTTAATAAAAATATTCTAAGTGGTTGAGCACTTGGTAACCATACTTAACATTTAATCACGTCGCATATTCCCTTTATTATGAAATCTTACTACACCGTACCAAGGTGTAGTCACGAAACGAAGTACTGTGCAACCGTTGAATACTGGTCGTCCAGTCCGGTTGGGGTTGTCAGGCCCGATAGATCTATCAACAGGATTCGCGTTTACAATACCGCTGTAAATATTAGTTACCAAGCTACAGGGAAGTATGCCAGTGGTACAACTCAACGTAGAATATATTTTTCAGTTACTTGTGTCCATAGCGTAAAACATAAAATACATGTATTCTCATCCCGAAATATTTAGAGTTTAAAAGTGGGACTATATACTCACCACACTGTATTTTGTAGTAAAAATACATATAACTTCATTGAACAGGTATAAGGTTGGCCTCGGATTCACGAACCTATATCATTTGTATATTTATCAATAAATATAATGGAAATCCCATTCCTTCATTAATTAATATATATATTATTTATTTATTTATAGTTATGTAGAATTTATACCAAATTCAATTTAAAATACTTACTTATTTTATATCTTAGGTTATATGCTATCTATATAGTTATTCGTTAAAATGATAGTTTTGAAAATAAGAATTTACTGATAATAATAATAATAACTTTATTAATGATGATAATACAATAATAAAATGATAATGATAATCTCTAATAATAATAATGATAAAAATAACAACTTAATTAATAATGTAAATTTTAATAACATGAAAATTCTTAATTAATAGGAATGATAATAATAATACTTATATTTATAATAATAATAATGATAATAATAATAACAACAATAATAATAATAATAATGATAATAAAATGAAACTACCTCAAGATATTCAGATTAAAAAGATGGCTCAGTCAAGTCTCGAACCCGAGACCTCCCGCTCACATCCTAACACCTTGAACCATTCAGCCAATCTAACATTTCTGATCCTATATCCGTTTTATCTATTTATAAACCGTATTATCTTTGTTCCATTTACAGACCTATTTGTCTGTTTCAAATCCTTCTTCTTCCCCTGGACTGAATCGACCCAAAAAGACCGAAATCCAAAAGCACATCATGAATACAAAAAGGTTTTAGGTTTCATCAAATAACAGATACGTTTTAATTGTTGGTTTGAAATTAACCGAAAAAAAAAATAAAAAAAAATAAAGAGCAGCAGCAGCGACGGGTAGCAATGAACAACCCATTTAGTGATTTTGGAATTAAAGCTGTATTGACTTGTGTTTATAAAATGAAATTAGTCATAAATCTTTCCAGGAAACTTTCTGGATAAATGATTTAACTTGAAACATCCAAACAAATCCGAATTTTAATGAAAATCAATCTATTGACTTTTTGTTCTTAAATCCTTGACTCCAAATTCGTTTTTGATTCCGAAAATTAACACTCAAAACTTTGCAGATAGTTTAGGTATATGATTTCAAACTTAACTGCATTTTTAGTTTTTAAAATTAGATTCAAAATCGAGTTATGGTATAAAAGTTATATGAACAGAGACAGAAACTCGGTTCTTTCTTTCGTTTCTGTTTAAATTCGAGTAATAACAACGTTTGTGATTAATGATGAATCATTTAACAGCCTGATTACTTAATTTATAAAGTGTAAGTGTCGACCTGTAATTATTATTATCAAATAAAACAAGTGGAAGAAACAAAAATAAAAAATAAAAAAAAAAAAAAATAAAGTCAACAGATATTTTACAGAATTTGGAGTTTATATGGATTCGGTGCTCTGTGGAAACGATTTTGTTATCAATTAAAGAGACTAATTGAACAGGTTGAAAATGATATAAACTACCTATCATAATATTGCTTATAATAATAATGTTAGTAATTTTGATAATATTATAAGTTATCAAATTTCCTATATATCTGTATATTAAATGTATCATAATAACATTAATTATAAAAAACTTTTTTATCTAATATTAATGAAACGGATAATAACAATAGAATTAATAATGATAATCATATTAGTATTAATAATAATATTTGTACATATCAAATTTTATTATATTTCAAATTATAAATACCTATTTAAATATATATATGTTATCTATTTACACATAATGGTTCGTGAATCGCCGGGAATGGTCAAAGTGTAACCAATTATCCAAATAGAGATTTCAGACTTTCTAGACTCAACATTAGGGTTTTTGCTTATCGTGTCGGAAACATATAGAGTTTAAGGTTTAAATTTGGTCGGAAATTTCCGGGTCGTTACATGTTGGGAACTGATGCATGAGTTAGTATAATATAATGACACTTGATCAACGTGATTATATTACAGTAATTCATGCTAAGTTTCTAATGGAACGTGATGATTCACAAAACATACCGTCATCATGTGCCATTTACACGACTCTTGCATTCTACTCAATCTCTAAACATATTAAGAACATATCTTCTTGATAATTCTATATTTCTGAATATTTTAGTAATTTACCAAATCAAGATCGTGCCGTTACAAATTTCTTCTTAGAGCATTAACTATGTTCATTTCAAAATCCATACCTACGAAATCTGGACCATTATTCGCTTGACTTGAAGTCGGGAAGAGGAGATAAAAGTTTGGAACTCTTGAATATAAAAGAAAATATAAAGCTCGACAACAACACATAAATTACAAACCGTGCATATCAATACGTATTGCCACGTAAAGGCACGGGAGAAGTAAAAACACTATAACCCCAAGGTAATAGTAAAAATAAATAAAATCCTCCGGTGGTAGATGAAAGAGAAGAATGACAGATATGAAAGTTAAGAGTATATCAAGGATCAGAATGGGATGGAGCATATCGACGAATATTTTAAAGTATGAATCAAGGGAGAAAGAATAGAAAGTGTGAGTTGAAAGGAAACGAAGGGGGGGGGTGGGTTTATAGTGAAATATCCGACAGAGAAATCGAAACAGATTATTGCATTTAATCAAAGGAGATCCTGATTTCCTTAATCGTCGAAGAACCAAATCTTATTACAAAGATTTTCTATAAATCCCATGAATTCCGGAAATCAATCATAACTACGTCATCGGTTAGAGCGAATATACAATTACTCATTTCACTCTTTTGCGATAGCCTCACTTATACTCTTCGCGTAATCAAATTGTTTTATCTATATTACTCAATGATGATAAAACTCTATTCTCAACTCATATTCGTCATGAAAACATTTTTATAGTTAGCCATGACGACCTCACTCAAATTTCGGGACGAAATTTCTTTTAACGGGTAGGTACTGTGATGACCCGAAAATTTTCGATCAAATTTAAACTTTAATCTTTATATATTTCCGACACGATAAGCAAAAATCTGTAATGTTGAGTCTTGAAAGTTTTGAAATCTATATTCATGTAATCAATTGCCCTTTGACTAATCCCGACAATTCACGAACAATTGTTAAAAATAAATATATATAAATATATATATATATATATATAAATATAAGTGTATATATATATATATTAAATTGGATTGACAAAATATAAATTAATCATTGGAAATCATCATGTAAAAATAAAATACAAGATAAGAAATTTGTTATTAAAATAAATCTATGTGTAGATATATATAAATTTTATACAAAATTATTAGATGTATATTGAGATATATAAAAATTATAGATATTATGTAATTATTCAATATTATAAATAATATGAAATATTAATATATTAGATATAATCACAAATTAAGGATATAGTATCATAATATTTTTTATTACCTTCATTATTATTAATAATACTAATATCAATACTAGTATGAATTATGTTATTATTATTATTATTATTGTGATTAATAAATGTTAATAGTTTTAAGGTTATTATAATAAAGATTTTTAGTATAAATATTTTATGAGAAAGATTGAAATTACAAATTTGTTATGATTTAAATAATTTGTTGGTTATTATTATCTTTAAGATTATAATTCTTATTATTATGCTTATCATTATTATTAGTAAATATTATAAATATTAGTATGTTAAAAATAAACATGAAATTGATATACATAAATATTATTATCAATATTAATAAAATTAATATTATTATTGTTAATATTAGTATTCTTATCTTTATTAAAAATAAATGATATACTTAAAATTTATAATAGATTTATGTTGTTAAATAATATTACCAAAGTTAATATGTTATATACAGATATATCTACAGATATACATCAGATCAGTTATATAACAATATATAAATACGTATAGAATACTCATACATATACATGTATATAAATATAAATATAAATATATATACACCATATATGTGAAAGGATCCGTTCATATACATTATAAACGATTCACAATATTTGATTACATCGCGAGGTATTTGACCTCTATATGATACGTTTTACAAACATTGCATTCGTTTTTAAATGACAAAATTTCTTTACATCAAAAATTGACGCCATGCATACCATTTCATATTACATCCAACTATAATTGACTTAATATTAATCTTGATGAACTCAATGACTCGAATGCAACATCTTTCAAAGTATGTCATGAATGACTCCAAGTAATATCCTTAAAATGAGCTAATGCACAGTGGAAGAGTTCTTTAATACCTAAGAATAAACATGCTTTAAAGTGTCAACCAAAAGGTTGGTGAGTTCATTAGTTTATCATAATCAATCATTTCCGTAATAGTAATAGACCACAAGATTTCAGTTTCTATAAATATCCGTACACTCGCGAGTGTATAAAAGTATTCTATAAGTTGTAGGCACCCGGTAACAAGCCTTAACGTTCATGTTTTACCCTCTGAAGTACACCAGATCAGGTGTGTTTAAAATAATCTCGAAGTACTAAAGCATCCCATATCAGGATGGGGTTTGTCAGGCCCAATAGATCTATCTTTAGGATTCGCGCCTACCGTACATAGACAAGTAGTTTAATATTACCAAGCTAAGGGTATATTTCTGGTTTAAACCCACATAGAATTAGTTTTAGTACTTGTGCCTATTTCGTAAAACATTTATAAAACAGCGCATGTATTCTCAGCCCAAAAATATATATAAAAAGGGAGTAATGAAACTCACCATACTGCATTTCGTAGTAAAAATACATATAACGTCATTTAACAAGTGCAAGGTTAGCCTAGGATTCACGAACCTATATTAATTATATATATTTATATGTTGGTCAATATTTGTCTAACAATTTTTGGTCAAGTCATAGTGTACCACAATCCTAATGCTCGAGACTAATATGCAAAAGTCAACAAAAGTCAACTTAACCCAAAATGACTTCTAAAATTTATACGTGTTTATTATATAACTTAACTATAGTCATTTATATTTAAATATATTTATTAGATTTTATAATAATAAAAGTCATTTATTAATAAAAATTTATATTAACGTTTATATATGATAAAATATACTTTTATATATCTTAAGTAGTAAAATTTATAAAGTTCACTTAATATCGTAAAACTATAGTGGTAAGTATTATTAATGTAATTATATTACGCGTGGTGAAAAATATCTTTGTATCCCCTATTTATTTGATAAAATAATATTGATCATAATAATAATAAGTAAAAGTTGTATTATTTTGTAATAATAATTATTATTATTCTATAAAAAAATAACAATATTTATATTTACTAAAAATGTTATTTTGATAAAATGATAATACTAACATAATAGTAATAATGATATTTTATAATAACAATGATATTTCTATTAAAATAATAACGACGATAGTAATAATAATCATTTTAACAATATTACTAAAATTCAGTTGACTATAACTTCTAATCCGTTCATCGAAACCATTCGATATCTAAATGAAATGTTCTTAATTTTTCGCTAGCTTTCCAATGACATGCATATCATATACCCTATCTGTAGTGACCCGAACTTTTCCATGTTTATATATATTAATTGAGATTGATATTTACATGATTAAATGTTTCCAACATGTTAAGCAATCAAACTTGTTAAGACTTGATTAATTGAAATATGTTTCATATAGACAATTGACCACCCAAGTTGACCGGTGATTCACGAACGTTAAAACTTGTAAAAACTATATGATGACATATATATGGATATATATATAGTTAACATGATACTATGATAAGTAAACATATCATTAAGTATATTAACAATGAACTACATATGTAAAAACAAGTGATGTCGAACGAGGTGTATATAAAATAGCTTATATTTTACTAGGAAAAACTATTAAATACGATACAGTTTTACACAAGATATTTATTTATTTATAGAATGGATATACTTAAACCTTGCTACAACACTTATAGGCAGTGTACCTAATCGTACAGTAGTGTAGTTTTTAGTAAGTCCGGTTCGTTCCACAGGGAAATCTTTAAACAAAGCTCAACGCTATCTTAATTTACTTTTATAAAAATACAAATATATATATAAGTAATATTATTATTATAAAGGGGGGTTTTTACCGTTTAATGACCGGTTTGTCGATTTTAAAACTTTAGTCGCAGTTAAAACCTAATGTAAAATATAAAATAAATACAAGACTTTAAATTAAAGCGTAAAGTAAATAACGATAATGAAATTGCGAATAATAAAAATGCGATAAAATTAAATTGCGATAATTAAAAGTACGATAATTAAAAGTGCGATTAAATAAAATAACAATAAATAAAAGTGCGATAATTAGAAGTGCAATTAAATATAAAATAAAGGAAATTAAATATGAAATAAAAGAATTATGCTTATTTAAACTTCCGTAATCATGATGTTTGACGTGTTGATTTTAGTTTTATGCCCATGGGTTAATTGTCCTTTGTCCTGGATTATTCAATATGTCCGTCTGGTTTTTGTCCATAACAGTCCATCAGTCATAAATATAAATTGCAAGTGTCCTTGTCAAATTATTATTATACTCGAAGATAAATATTCCAACTAATTGGGGATTCGAATTGTAACAAGGTTTTAATACTTTGTTTAATGAATACACCAGGTTATCGACTGCGTGTAAACCAAGGTTTTACTACTTTGTTAACAATTACACCAATTACCCTTGAATGTAATTTCACCCCTGTTTTAATTATTCTAGTGGCTATTAATCCATTCCCGTGTCCGGTTAAATGAACGATTATTCGTACATATAAATACCCCGCCCATCGTGTCCGATCGAGTGTATATGGTAATTTATAGAGACGCCCAATTGTAAATCTTTATATTAACATTAACAAACTTTCATTTAGTTAAACAAATATAAAGCCCATTAATAGCCCATAGTCTAGTTTCCACAAGTGTCGTTCTTTTGTCCAAACCCCAATTATGGTACAAAGCCCAATTACCCAATTTTAGTAATTAGCCCAACATCATGATTACTTCGTTTTAAACAAGCATAATAATAACTTAGCTACGAGACATTAATATAAAAAGGTTGAACATAACTTACAATGATTAAAAATAGCGTAGCGTTACACGGACAGAATTTCGACTTACACCCTTACAACATTCGCTAACATACCCTTATTATTAGAATTATAATTAAAATTAAAATATAAATTATAAATATAAATATATTTACGTTGAAGAGGAAGAGAAAAAGGATGTATAAAACTCGGCACAAAACTGGCTTTTTATAGGACCTGACCAGCAATCTCACACCATGCGACTCGCATGGTTTTGTGCCTCTGGCCATGCGAGTCGCATGGCCACCCTGGATTCAGCCAACTACTTTTGTTTTCTTCTTGCCGACGTAATATAATAATAATAATATATATAATATATAATTATATATAATTATATATATATTATATTATATTCTTGTGCATAGTAGACTAGATATTTTTGGTCCGTTGCGTCGGGCGTTTCTTCTTGGCTCAGGTCCCGGTTCCGGATTTTCGGACGTCCTCGCGTATTATTTTAAATCGCGTACTTTGCGTTCCGCAACTTGTACTCTTGTCATTTTGAGACGTTCCTCATCAATATTTTGAACCTTTTTAGTTGTATCTTGTACTTTATAGCTCTTTGGACCTTTTTGTCTACAATTTGTCGAATCTGCCTTTTGTCTTCACTTTTAATATTTAAACGAATATCTCTTGTAAATAGAACAATTGCAACTAAAAGCTTGTCTTTCTTGAGGAATAATGCTATGAAATATATGTTCGTTTTTAGCATTATCAAATATTCGCACACTTGAGCGTTGCTTGTCCTCAAGCAATATTGTCTTGAAATACTAGAATCACTTCTTTATTCTTCACACTTTGTACATCAGTGATTTCTATACGGCGGTATAAACAATGGTAGTAACGATATGGTTTACAGTCTCACATGACTATAAAAATTTAGATCCATTAAGGAAATTGGATCTTTATGAAAACATTTGATCTTTTGAAAATTAAATCTAGTTTTTCCCCTAGATAAGTTTTCCGGAATAACCCTTTACCGGTGTTTGCAAAATATTTTTGTGGGTTTGGTGGGTTTCAGATTTGAAAATTTTAGCTCAAAACTTGCGGTTTTGTGTCACCCACTTGCTAACCTTGTATTTGGAAAGCAACACGTCCAGTTTACTTGTTCCGTATATTACCTTTCGGCAAACTACCGTCCGGTTGTAAAGGAAAGCGTTGAACAAGCAACTGTTTAAGGCAATGTCCCGTGACATGCTTTTGATTATGGTTTATAACGTGTCGGACGCAATTACTATCCTTGGTAGGAGCAATAGTAAAGCTCACCCTTATAATTTTTCGGTCTGGCACAAGGTCCTGTCTTTGACCATGTTATGCAACCACCGTTCTTACGGTTGACACCCGATTTAGTTCAGGTGACCTAATGAATTCCAGGTGAATTCCTAGGATTTTACGTTCAATGGTAATGAACGCATTGAAAATAGGGTTTTCAGAAAACAAATCGGTTTGTATTTTTGATCAAAATATTTTCTCGTTTCAGCTCGAGTTTTAGATATCATTGAATTCCATGAGTTTGAATTCTCAATCTTTACGGTCAATCTCTAGGATTGAGTAATATCAGTCTTAAAAGCTGATTTTTAATCTTTAAGGAGATTATCCTTTCTGGGGATCTGATTCATTAGTCTTATCCAGCTAATTTGCATGGTGCCCCCCCATTGTACGAGATAAATCCTTCTCATGGTTAGGATAAATCTGACCACTTGGCGACCCTGTTTGATGCTGAGGTCCGTGGATTTCCTGCTGATTTTAGTGATGACTTTTCTAGATTTTTCGTCAACCTACAGCTGGTCTGAACGACAACTTCATGACCTAAATCAAGAAGCGCGTGTCTTTTTCGGAAGACTTTACTTCCTTTTAGTGATGGAATTGATTCATCGTGTAGATCCATCTCTTCTTTTCTTTCATTGGGTAAAACAGTTTAGCTTAGTCCAAAGCAAAAGTATTTTCAGTTATTTGTTACAAATATATGTGGCATATGTTTAAAATAACTTGGTAAATTTTCCCACACTTGGCTTTTTATTTTTCTTTTTATCGTCCTCTATTCCATTTTTAAATGAATTTTAACATTTTAGTTTGTTTCTCAATTTATGTCCTTTCCGAGGTAACAATAATTTCGGTGTTAAAACCTAGTTTTATCGTTCATAAATATGTATAAACATGATTTGAATTCATTTAATTGAAAATTTTGAAAAATTTTACTAGAATTGGGTAGTCAGTATATAAGACTAGGGCTGTTCTTTTTTTATCAGAGAGCACTAGATTCTAATACAACTACTGCTTTACTAGTATTTTTAATGGTAACCAAGTGTTTAATATTAAAATTTTAAAATCCGAAAGAATTTAACCCCTTCCCACACTTAAGATCTTGCAATGCCCTCATTTGCAAGAAATCAGTAACAATTTAAATTATTGAGGGTGATTTGTGTGAAAATTATTAAATTTTTACCAAAGTTTCCTAATATATTGGCGTTTGTTTGCTGAATGATAAATGGTGCACGTCATTTGTTCATTCCGTCTTGTTGTTATTTCACATACATTTTGCATCATTGTCGTCAAAATTACTTGCTTTTGCTGAACTTAATGCCAGTCTTTGAAAACGCGTTGTTTCACCCTGTTTTGTGCATAAAATAGAATACATACAATACAAATATAATCATACATGAAATTTGAAATGGAACTTTGGCATCCCACTTTCAAACTATAAGAAAAATATTAGTACACAATAATAATAGAAATATCAAACATTACATAAACGTAATAGAAATGTTAAGTGTTTAAAATAATAAAAATAAAAATTACCAACTTATCTCTACTGATCAGGAGGTGGGTTAGGAGGAAAATTAGGATATGGATCCCAATTCATGTTCGCGTCCGGGTTCCATGGCTGATTATAGGTGTACTGGTATGCTGCGTCATAATCATATGAATCATAGGGTGGTCTCATCTCTGGCTGATGTGCGGGATAGTATGCGGGTCGGGTCGGATAATACATCTCACCAGGCTGCAACTGGCTTATAATTTGGCGCTGATGATAATCCCATCGGCCATGCTCTCGTTGCCGGGAATGCTCGTAGTCATTCCGGCGTTGTCATGCCTCGTACTGCATATGCCTATCATAGTTCGTCATGTATTCATCCTCCATACGAATACCTAAATCAAGAGCAGTCTCCCGAACAACTCCTATAATGTTGTTCGCCTCCTCCATCTCGTCATCCGAACCTCTCTCTACCTGTCGCTGAGGTCCCTCGTATCGATATACCCGACCACGTCTCATCAATAATACCCTTGCACCGTGATAAAGGTTTGAACTTATAGTTTCACCTCCGTCCTCTATTTCGTTCATTGGACCCCCTTGGTGCTTATCTACACCTAAATACTCTCCAATGAGAGTAATGAAAATACCGCCACCTATAATACTCCCCGATTTCATCCCCGAAACTACATTAGCGAGATAATAACCAACACAATAGGGAATGTTAACGAAACTCCTCGGGTCTCTAATACACTTGAGGTAGAACAAATCATTTACGGTCAATTTCTCCTTATTCCTACCCCTTTGTGTAATTGTGTTTGCTAAGAATCTATGAATCACCCGGAGTTCAGCTCTGTCTATATCTAAGTATGTATGATTTCCACTGGCGTGAAATTCATTAAAGTGGGACATACGCCTCCAGACAGCGTTAATATCAAATTCCCTATCTACCCTTTCTTCTTGGGCAATCAGGCTATTACAGTCGGGGCTCAAAAGTTCAGCAGGGGTGTAAATCTGTAAGGCCCTTGCTAAATCTATCATGGACATTCTGTACATTCGTCCACCTAACAGAAACCTAATAAAGCTTCTATCATCTATCCTCCTAACATCACTGTTTAACTTAATAGTACTAAGTAATTCTATACACCATTCCCTATATATGGTTCTACGAATGGAAAATAGGCGCATCCAATCGTTAAACTGAGAATTACCATACCTTTGCACCAATAATTGCCGAATCGGTTCGGCAAGGTCAACTGTTTCCAAAGGTACCCAGTCAATTGCCCTTGGCATTTCAACAACCTTAAAGTAGAGAATGTGCATGTTCTTTTGATAATCTGGATACTCTATCCAACATCTATCAAATCTCAGATTTGGGTGTAACTGATCTTCATTAATGTCTAAACTCAGAATCCTTTGATGTGGAGCGAATTGACGAAACTGATTCACGAATAATTGATCTTGATCGTGATAAGGAATATGTTGCTCCTCCTGTTCTTCTTCTTCTTGTTGCATATGTTGTTCCTGTTCATGAAACATTTCCGGTTCGGGCTCTGGTTGCCTGGACGATGATGCTCCTGAACCTCCAGTATCGGCTTTCTGCAAAACACATTAAACACAAAATTTGTGCATCCAAATATGCATTAGTGTTAGCAAAATAATAACTTGAAACAATTATGATGACCTGTTCAATTCATAACACATTTTATACACATTTTCTTAACAATAACAATTCTACACTTTTACATACGAAAATGTGTACAATGCTTTATCACATTTAAACTCTTAAACATGTCAACAATAATCATTATAGCAATTAAACACTTGTTACATGGCATTCAAATCAAACTAGTGTTCATTTTCATATTTTTGTCAAGTCTACACTTTGTCAAATAAGCCTATACGAAAAATGTACATCAAGTTCATAAGCATTTATCTCAAATAACATGCCAAAATAATCACTACTAGCAATGAAACAAGTTTCAAATAGCCTTTATATCAAATTATCCAAGTTCATGAATTTTTGGACTTAAAAAGTCCACTTTAATTCTCAAAAACATGTTTAGGCTCAAAGTTTGGATCAATTAACTACCTAAACATGTTACACTACTTAATTTAGCAACAATTCATGACAAAAATCGGCCATAACCTGTTTATAACAAAAAGCCCCAAATTGCTCAAGAACACAAACCCTAGATTCTTAAAAATTTGAAGTTTTTAGCTTCAATTCATGTTAAATAGCTTCTATCTAGGATATACATGCATAATATAACAACAATTTAGCTCTAATTACATCTAAATTTAACAAAATCAAAATATAAATTTTCTAGCTCAAGAACACAAAAATTCGAATTTAAAGAGATTAGGGGTGAAATCTTTACCTTTCTCCTGAAGGGGTTGAGACTACTGAATCTAGGCATGATTATTGTGAAATTTTTGCAAGAAATTTGGTGAAAATTGGTGAAAAATTGAGAGAGTTTGGAGAGTTTTCGTGTATGTGTGTGTGTGTTATTGTGAGAGACAGAGCAGCTCGCTGGAAGTTTTGATCCTGTCCAGCTTTTTATGGCCATGCGAGTCGCATGGCCTTCTGCCCATCCCCATGCGACTCGCATGGGGTGTAATTCCAGGTATTTTTTTTTTTTTTTTTTTTTTTTTTTTTTTTTTTTTTTTTTTTTTTTTTATAAACCTTAAACTTTTAAAACATAAAATTTAATAAAATTTTAAAAATTTTGTTTCTTTTTAAGACGAGGTCGTTTCGGGACGATGCCCTAGTCCGTCCCTCGACAAAATTTTAAAATTTGTCTTTTTGTAGCGATTGTTTTAAAAGCTAAGATTTTTGGGTTTTTTTTTTTAATGTTTTTGTCATACTTTAAATCAATAAGATTAAAAATAATGATAATAAAAGTTCTCGTCCCTCCCTCGGGTAAAGCAATTTCGGTTCAAAGACCTAGTCTTCAACTTACGACGAATTTTTTAAAAATCATATTTTTAACTTAATGAGATAAAGTAAATTTTTGTTTTTAAATTCACACAACTTAAATATAAAATTCAAAATTAATAATAAAAAAAAAAATTCACACCAAACTTAATTTTAAAAATGCATAAAATTAAAATTAAAATTTCATATTTTAAAAATTCACACCAAACTTAATTTAAAAATTCATATTATAAATTCATACCAAACTTATATTAATTTTTTCAAATATTTATAATTTTAAAAATATTGTTTTTACAAAGTTTACAATATTAATTTAAGATTTAAATATTAATTTTAAAAACATGGTAAAAATAAATTTAAAAATCTTTTTGTCTTTTTATCCCACTTTAATCAATCAAATATTATCAAAAATATGCGCCCCTCTTTTCGGTAAAGTAATTTCGGTTCCAAGACCTAATTTAACTCATGACGAATTTTTGAAATATTTTGGGTTGATTGATTAAAGATATTTATACCTTAAGAATAAACGTTAAATTTCGCAGTGATGTAATAAATTTTTGAACGATATCAATAATTTCGGTCGCCAAACCTAATTTTATTTAATACCAATTTAATACTTTTTAGCGAACAAATTAGCGTTTATTATCAAAAGGTTAAAAATAAAAAAAAAATAAAAACTGTACAGACATACCTGTGAAATAGATTTCTTAGTTATATGATCTATTATATTCATAAGATAGTCGGTTTAATTGGTCTTCCATGGCTGCATAGGCGTAACCTCGAGCATTCATTGTCTTTTCTTCTAAACATATGAACGGTCCGTCTCTGCATAAAGTAACAAATTCGGTATTTGAATAGGTTTGATTATTTGAACATTTACCCCCATGTGACCATTTTCCGCATTTGTGACATCGTTCTAGGTGTCGTGCTCTTCTTTTCGCTGCGGATTTTGATTTTCCTTTACCAAATTGTAACTTATTATCTTCGCATCTGGATCCTTTTCTAACTCCGTCCATTCTTTCTCTGATTACTGATACTATTTCACTCGGGAGTATGTCATTATTACGTTTAGCGATCAAAGCGTGTAGCATTAGACCATGGTTTAGTTCACAGGCAGTCTTCATTTCGTAAAAACCTAAAAAAATAAAAATTCAGAATGGGGGGAGAAGACTAGTTCTTTAGGGTCTGCTAGGGAAAGACCATACGTGTTCCATTTTCGAGAACTATACGAAAACAGACAATCTAACTCTAACAGAAATATATATTATCCTTTAAAGACTTGATTCTCCCCACACTTAGTTAGCTGTGGTGTCGAAATTGTGATTAACTTCGTTGTCGACTTCCATCGGACCATGTATGTAATGTTTAACTCTGTGACCATTAACTTTAAATTCAATCCCATTTGAATTTATTAATTCTATCGTTCCGTATGGGAAAACTCTTTTGACTATGAATGGTCCAGACCATCTTGATTTCAATTTTCCAGGAAATAGCTTGAATCGTGAATTGAAAAGAAGAACTCTGTCTCCTTCTTTGAATTCTTTTGAACTTCTGATTCTTTTATCATGCCATTTCTTCGTTCTTTCTTTATAGATTAACGAATTTTCGTATGCTTCATGTCTTAATTCTTCTAATTCGTTTAGTTGACTTAATCGTAGACGTCCGGCTTCATGTAAATCAAGATTACATGTTTTCAAAGCCCAAAATGCTTTGTGTTCAATTTCTACTGGAAGATGACATGCTTTTCCATAAACAAGTCTAAAAGGTGTGGTTCCAATTGGAGTTTTGTAGGCTGTTCTAAAAGCCCAGAGTGCATCCTCCAATTTAATGGACCATTCCTTCGGATTTGATCCTACGGTTTTCTCTAGAATACGTTTTAAAGCTCGGTTGGTATTTTCAACTTGTCCACTTGTTTGTGGATGATATGCGGTGGAGATTTTATGAGTTACTCCATATCTTTTAAGAACTTTCTCAAGTTGATTATTACAGAAATGAGTACCCCGATCACTTATTAAAGCTTTCGGTGTTCCAAACCTTGCAAAAAGACGTTTTAAAAAGTTTACTACAACTCGTGCATCGTTAGTTGGGAGAGCTTGTGCTTCCGCCCATTTAGATACATAATCAATGGCTACGAGTATATATATATTATTATGAGATTTTGGAAATGGACCCATAAAGTCAATACCCCAAATGTCAAATACTTCACATACTTGGATGACATTTTGTGGCATTTCATCACGTTGACTTATTTTTCCGGCCCTTTGACATGCATCACAGGATTTGCAAAGAAGGTGTGCGTCTTTGTAAATTGTAGGCCAATAGAATCCAGCTTCATAAACTTTTCTTGCTGTTAGTTGAGGCCCATAATGCCCTCCTGTTGGTCCTGTGTGACAATGGTTTAAAATTTTACTAGCTTCATCTCCAAATACACATCGGCGTATTATTCCATCGGGACAACTTTTAAACAGATGTGGATCTTCCCAGAAATAGTGTTTTATATCACTGAAGAATTTCTTTCGTCTTTGGTACGATAATCCTTTTTCAAGGAATCCACAAACTAAGTAGTTTGCATAGTCTGCAAACCATGGGATTTCTTTATAATCTATCTTCAATAGATATTCATCAGGAAAGTTGTCTTGTATGGCCGATTCATTCAGAACTTCTAATTCGGGATTTTCAAGACGAGAAAGATGATCAGCGGCGAGATTTTCTGCTCCTTTTTTATCTCGGATTTCAATATCAAACTCTTGTAAGAGTAAGATCCAACGGATTAATCTTGGTTTAGCATCTTGTTTTGAAAATAGGTATCTAAGAGCAGAATGGTCGGTATAGACCACCGTTTTTGCTAGAACGAGATATGATCGAAATTTGTCAAAAGCAAAGACAATAGCAAGGAGTTCTTTTTCAGTAGTTGTATAGTTCGTTTGTGCTCCTTGTAATGTCTTACTAGCATAATATATAGGTTGAAATCGTTTTTCAATCCTTTGTCCTAAAACGGCTCCCATTGCAAAATCACTTGCATCGCACATTAGTTCGAATGGTAGATTCCAATTTGGTGTTATCATGATCGGTGCATTAGTGAGTTTTTCTTTAAGAATATTAAAAGATTTGATACACTCATCTGTAAAGATGAATGGCGCATCCTTTTCTAGGAGTTTATTCATAGGAGTGGCAATTTTAGAAAAATCTTTTATGAAACGTCGGTAAAAACCGGCATGCCCTAGAAAACTCCTAACTCCTCTAACATTGGTGGGATGTGGAAGTTTAGCAATTACATCTACTTTAGCTCTATCCACTTCAATTCCTTCTTTTGAAATTTTATGTCCAAGAACGATGCCTTCTTTAACCATGAAATGGCATTTCTCCCAATTGAGTACTAGATTTGATTTTTCGCATCTAATTAGCATTCGTTCCAGATTAACTAGACATGATTTAAATGTATCACCGAAGACTGAAAAGTCATCCATGAATACTTCCATGCATTCTTCTATCATGTCGTGAAAAATCGCCATCATACACCTTTGAAAGGTTGCAGGGGCGTTACAAAGTCCAAATGGCATGCGTTTGTAAGCAAAAGTACCATAAGGGCACGTGAATGTGGTTTTCTCTTGGTCCTCGGGTGCTATTGGAATTTGAAAATATCCGGAAAATCCATCTAGAAAACAATAGTAACTATTTCCGGCTAATCTTTCCAACATTTGATCTATGAAAGGTAAGGGAAAGTGATCTTTTCTGGTGGCGTCATTTAATTTTCTATAATCAATACATACACGCC
Organism: Rutidosis leptorrhynchoides; assembly: GCF_046630445.1. Taxonomy (NCBI): domain Eukaryota; kingdom Viridiplantae; phylum Streptophyta; class Magnoliopsida; order Asterales; family Asteraceae; genus Rutidosis; species Rutidosis leptorrhynchoides. Next base: position 213,020,438 of record NC_092340.1, read on the forward strand.
ATCCTGTTACAGTCCTAGTAGGAATAAGCTCATTTTTCTCATTTGTGATGACAGTCATGCCACCCTTCTTAGGCACGCATTGAACTGGGCTTACCCATGGACTATCAGAGATTGGATATATTAAACCTGCATCTAGCAGTTTAATAATCTCTTTCTTAACTACATCTTGCATATTAGGATTTAGTCTTCGTTGGCGTTGCACATACGTTTTATGACCTTCTTCCATAAGGATTTTATGTGTGCAATACGAAGGACTTATTCCTTTAATATCATGAATCTTCCATGCAATGGCTTGTTTATGAGCTTTCAACACAGAAATGAGTTGTGATTTCTCATTTTCAGTAAGAGAAGACGATATTATTACAGGTAATTCAGATTCACCATGTAAATAAGCGTATTCCAAATGGTTTGGAAGTGGCTTTAACTCTAATTTCGGAGGTTCTTCTATCGATGATTTGTATCGATATCTGTCTTCTTCTTTTAGCATTTGAATTTCTTCTGTTGTTGGTTCATATCCATTAGCTATAAGTGTAGCTAACATTTCAGCTTCATCAATTGGTTCATTTCCTTCTCCTAAAGAACATTCTCCTGTTCCTTGTAATTCTGGAAATTCTTCTAATAATTCTGCATGTGCATCTATAGTTTGAATATAATAACATGTATCATCTGCAGATTGTGGTTGTTGCATTGCTCTATCAACTGAAAAGGTAACACTCTCATCCTCTATACTTAGGGTCAGTTTCTTACCGAACACGTCTATCATTGCTTTAGCCGTGTTTAAGAATGGTCTTCCTAATATGAGAGGAACTTGAGAATCTTCTTCCATGTCCAAAACAACAAAATCTACTGGAAATACTAAAGTACCAACTTTAACTAGCATGTTCTCCATTATCCCTCTAGGATATTTTATTGATCTATCGGCTAGTTGTATGCTTATTCTTGTTGGTTTTAATTCTCCAAGGTCTAGTTTAGCGTATAGTGAATACGGCATTAGATTTATACTAGCACCTAAATCAGCCAATGCTTCTATTGAACTAAGGCTACCCAGAAAACATGGAATTGTGAAACTTCCTGGATCAGATAATTTTTCTGGTATCTTATTCAACAGTACTGCTGAACAATTAGCATTCATAGTAACAGCCGAGAGTTCTTCCATTTTCTTTCTATTCGTGATTAGATCTTTCAAGAATTTAGCATATCTTGGCATTCCTGAAATTACATCAATGAAAGGAAGATTTACATTTATCTGTTTAAACATATCCAAGAATTTGGATTGCTCGGCTTCAAGTTTTTCCTTCTTCATTTTACTCGGGTAAGGAAGTGGTGGTTGGTATGGTTTAACATAAGGTTTATCCTTAACTGTGTTATCTTCGTTAACCTTTTCAACTACCGGTTCTTTTTCCTTATCTTGATCAGGTTGTGGTTCTTGTGGAGTAGGAATAGTTTCATCAGAAGTTACAGGTATTTCAGGTGGTTTAAGTGTTGTACCACTTCTTGTGGTAATAGCTTTAGCTGTCTCATTCCGGGGGTTAGCATTTGTATCACTAGGTAGACTTCCCGGTTTTCTTTCACCTATTAACCTTGCTAGGTTACTTACTTCTTGTTCCAGATTTTGAATAGAAGCTTGTTGATTTCTAAATGCTTGAGCATTTTGTTCATTGGTTTGTTTTTGAGATGTGAAAAACTGCGTTTGAGTTTCAACTAGCTTCGTCATCATATCTTCTAAATTCGGCTTTTTATCATCGGTTTGTTGTGGTGGTTTGTTTTGAAAATTCGGTCTTTGCTGATTATAAGTATTGTTGGATACTTGTTGATTGCTAGGACCTTGTTGGTTGTTGTATGGAATATTTCGGTTATAATTCTGGTTTTGATTGTAAATCGGTCTTGGCGGTTGATAATTATTCTGATAATTATTTCCAGGCCTTTGGTTTATGTATGAAATATTCTCTCTTTGTTCCATTGTTAATTCAATACTGAGACAATCTTTTGTCAAATGTGGTCCTCCACACTGCTCACAACTAATTCGTATAGCATGAATATCTTTAGTCATCTTTTCCATTCGTCTCTCGAAAGCATCTATCTTTGCGGAAATGGAATCTAAGTCATGGCTAGAATCGGCTCTAGCTGCTTTAGATGATCTAATGATATCTTTTTCTTGGTGCCACTCATGTGAGTGGGAAGCAGTGTTATCAATAATTTTGTAAGCATCAGTTTCGGTTTTCTTCATAATAGAACCACCAGCTGCTATATCTATGTCTTTCCTTGTAGTGATGTCGCATCCTTGGTAGAATATTTGTACTATTTGACAGGTGTCTAAACCATGTTGCGGACATCCTCTTAACAACTTTCCATATCTTGTCCACGCCTCATATAGAGTTTCATTTGGCTTCTGTGTGAACGTAACAATTTCTGCTTGAAGTCTTACGGCTTTAGATGCAGGAAAGAATTGTTTAAGAAATTTGTCAATTAAAACGTCCCATGTATCAATCGCCCCTTCGGGTAACGATTCCAACCAATCTTTGGCTTCTCCCTTTAAAGTCCAGGGAAATAACATGAGATATATCTGTTCATCCTCCACTTCTCGTATTTTAAATAGTGTGCAGATCCTATTAAAGGTACGTAGATGTTCATTTGGATCTTCCTTTGGCGCACCACTAAATTGGCATTGATTAGTCACCATGTGTAGAATTTGTCCTTTGATTTCATAATCTGGCGCATTAATGTCTGGATGAGTAATTGCGTGACCTTGGCCAGTGCGTTTAGCTCTCATTCGATCTTCCATACTTAAAGGTTCCAGATTCTCCATAATTGAATTTGTTGAATCGGTATCACTAGATGATTCTGATTTAATAGTTCGTTCCTCAACAATCTCTGTTTGAATGATTTGTGGTTCCGGAGGAAAGTTTAATGGTTCAGGATCTATGAACCGTTCCTGAATATTTTCTGGATTCTCAATTGTGAGGTTTGTTTCAAAAACTGGATTATCGGAAATTTGAACTGAAGTACTTGGTCGACTGGATGACGATTCTAATGAAAAATCAACGGCGGTTATATTTGTTAAACGATGTCTTGATCGAGTTACAGGTGGTGAACGTACAAAAGGTGATGAACGTCTTGCTCGGTGCATTCACAGAATATCCTATTAGTTTTAAAAAGGAAAGAAAAATTATAATAAGTTATCCAATCAATAGACTTTTCTGATTTTGCCCACGTTTCGAATAGCCAAAAGATGCAGCAGAGGGGCAGGATTCGTTTGGTCTCAATATAATTGAGGACTGTTTGGCTCCAATAACCCGGTCCACGTACAAATCCAACTATTACTACGAACCAGAAAATTTTGATGTCTATTAATTTAACTACTTAAAATAAATTTTCGTAATTTTAAGAAATTTAGATAAGAAGTAGAAAAAATTCTAAGTCCTAAAACTAGAATAGCGAGAAATAAGAGAGAAAAAGATTGCGCGTCGAAAAATGTCGAAAAAGAAAAATGATTGAAAAATAAAAGGTGACGGAAAATTAAAAGAAACTTATCAAAACTTAAAAATACTTAACTAATTTAACCTTATTACTACAACTAACTTAAAATTATAATCGCAAATTGAAATTACTAATTGGAATGATAATTGATACATAGTAAAAGGTCTAAAAATATTAAAGCTTACAGGAAAAAACTAAATCCCAAATGGAAATAACTTAAAAAGAAACTAAAACGTAAAAAGGCGTCGCAAAATTCTAAAGCACCTAAATCTTAATCTAAAGAAAAAGCACTTAAGGAATTCTACGGCAAAGCCTAAAAATATAGGAGTAAAAATAACTATAGCTAAAACTAAGTTTAAAATTAATTATGAGCTAAAAAAAATACAAATATTACGCTACAACGATTAAAAAGGGACAAAATATAAAAGTTATAAAAAGTGAAAAAAAAAAAAAATACAATTTTTATTAAAATATTATTTTTATATTAATTATATTAAAGTATTAAGTTTTAAATATAATAAAACTAATTAAAAGTAATTAATTAAACTAAAAACTTAATTAATAATAATAAATCAAATTAGGGTTTAATATAATAATAATATATTATACTCCGTAATTAATGCGTTTTTAGGGTTCAGATGTGGTCCTGTCAGACCCCTCATGCGAGTCGCATGATTTAAGGGGTTGGGTCATGCGAGTCGCATGACTAACTGGACCGGTTCAACTGGACAGGTTCAATTTGACAGGTCACGTATATTTAATATTTATTTTCTTTTTTTTTTTTTTCTGTTTTTCTATTTAAATATAAATATATATATAATTAAAATAAAACTTAATCTTAAAACTAAAAATAAACTTAAAATACTTTATAATTTTGTAAAAATAAAAGAAAAACTTAAAAAATATATTTAAAATACTTTTTTTTTTTTTTTTCGATTTTAAAAGCTCTTTTTTTTTTTTTTATATATTTAAACAAAAATATAAATTTTACAAAAACTAATTATAACTTAAAAATTAAAAATATGGCGTTTCGCTTCGGTGGATGATTCCCCGGCAGCGGCGCCAAAAATACTTGATGTCGAACGAGGTGTATATAAAATAGCTTATATTTTACTAGGAAAAACTATTAAATACGATACAGTTTTACACAAGATATTTATTTATTTATAGAATGGATATACTTAAACCTTGCTACAACACTTATAGGCAGTGTACCTAATCGTACAGTAGTGTAGTTTTTAGTAAGTCCGGTTCGTTCCACAGGGAAATCTTTAAACAAAGCTCAACGCTATCTTAATTTACTTTTATAAAAATACAAATATATATATAAGTAATATTATTATTATAAAGGGGGGTTTTTACCGTTTAATGACCGGTTTGTCGATTTTAAAACTTTAGTCGCAGTTAAAACCTAATGTAAAATATAAAATAAATACAAGACTTTAAATTAAAGCGTAAAGTAAATAACGATAATGAAATTGCGAATAATAAAAATGCGATAAAATTAAATTGCGATAATTAAAAGTACGATAATTAAAAGTGCGATTAAATAAAATAACAATAAATAAAAGTGCGATAATTAGAAGTGCAATTAAATATAAAATAAAGGAAATTAAATATGAAATAAAAGAATTATGCTTATTTAAACTTCCGTAATCATGATGTTTGACGTGTTGATTTTAGTTTTATGCCCATGGGTTAATTGTCCTTTGTCCTGGATTATTCAATATGTCCATCTGGTTTTTGTCCATAACAGTCCATCAGTCATAAATATAAATTGCAAGTGTCCTTGTCAAATTATTATTATACTCGAAGATAAATATTCCAACTAATTGGGGATTCGAATTGTAACAAGGTTTTAATACTTTGTTTAATGAATACACCAGGTTATCGACTGCGTGTAAGCCAAGGTTTTACTACTTTGTTAACAATTACACCAATTACCCTTGAATGTAATTTCACCCCTGTTTTAATTATTCTAGTGGCTATTAATCCATTCCCGTGTCCGGTTAAATGAACGATTATTCGTACATATAAATACCCCGCCCATCGTGTCCGATCGAGTGTATATGGTAATTTATAGGGACGCCCAATTGTAAATCTTTATATTAACATTAACAAACTTTCATTTAGTTAAACAAATATAAAGCCCATTAATAGCCCATAGTCTAGTTTCCACAAGTGTCGTTCTTTTGTCCAAACCCCAATTATGGTACAAAGCCCAATTACCCAATTTTAGTAATTAGCCCAACATCATGATTACTTCGTTTTAAACAAGCATAATAATAACTTAGCTACGAGACATTAATATAAAAAGGTTGAACATAACTTACAATGATTAAAAATAGCGTAGCGTTACACGGACAGAATTTCAACTTACACCCTTACAACATTCGCTAACATACCCTTATTATTAGAATTATAATTAAAATTAAAATATAAATTATAAATATAAATATATTTACGTTGAAGAGGAAGAGAAAAAGGATGTATAAAACTCGGCACAAAACTGGCTTTTTATAGGACCTGACCAGCAATCTCACACCATGCGACTCGCATGGTTTTGTGCCTCTGGCCATGCGAGTCGCATGGCCACCCTGGATTCAGCCAACTACTTTTGTTTTCTTCTTGCCGACGTAATATAATAATAATAATATATATAATATATAATTATATATAATTATATATATATTATATTATATTCTTGTGCATAGTAGACTAGATATTTTTGGTCCGTTGCGTCGGGCGTTTCTTCTTGGCTCAGGTCCCGGTTCCGGATTTTCGGACGTCCTCGCGTATTATTTTAAATCGCGTACTTTGCGTTCCGCAACTTGTACTCTTGTCATTTTGAGACGTTGCTCATCAATATTTTGAACCTTTTTAGTTGTATCTTGTACTTTATAGCTCTTTGGACCTTTTTGTCTACAATTTGTCGAATCTGCCTTTTGTCTTCACTTTTAATATTTAAACGAATATCTCTTGTAAATAGAACAATTGCAACTAAAAGCTTGTCTTTCTTGAGGAATAATGCTATGAAATATATGTTCGTTTTTAGCATTATCAACAAGACTACTAACTTAATGATTTTTAAACGAGACATATATGTAACGATTATCGTTGTAAAGACATTTAATGTATATATATCATATTAAGAGATATTCATACATGATAATATCATGATAATATAATAATTTAAAATCTCATTTGATATTATAAACATTGGGTTAACAACATTTAACAAGATCGTTAACCTAAAGGTTTCAAAACAACACTTACATGTAACGACTAACGATGACTTAACGACTCAGTTAAAATGTATATACATGTAGTGTTTTAATATGTATTTATACACTTTTGAAAGACTTCAATACACTTATCAAAATACTTCTACTTAACAAAAATGCTTACAATTACATCCTCGTTCAGTTTCATCAACAATTCTACTCGTATGCACCCGTATTCGTACTCGTACAATACACAGCTTTTAGATGTATGTACTATTGGTATATACACTCCAATGATCAGCTCTTAGCAGCCCATGTGAGTCACCTAACACATGTGGGAACCATCATTTGGCAACTAGCATGAAATATCTCATAAAATTACAAAAATATGAGTAATCATTCATGACTTATTTACATGAAAACAAAATTACATATCCTTTATATCTAATCCATACACCAACGACCAAAAACACCTACAAACACTTTCATTCTTCAATTTTCTTCATCTAATTGATCTCTCTCAAGTTCTATCTTCAAGTTCTATCTTCAAGTTCTAAGTGTTCTTCATATATTCCACAAGTTCTAGTTACATAAAATCAAGAATACTTTCAAGTTTGCTAGCTCACTTCCAATCTTGCTAGCTCAAACTTTGGTTCAATTTCTATAACTATAACAATCTTATTTCAAGTGATGATCTTACTTGAACTTGTTTTCGTGTCATGATTCTGCTTCAAGAACTTCGAGCCATCCAAGGATCCGTTGAAGCTAGATCCATTTTTTTCTTTTCCAGTAGGTTTATCCAAGGAACTTAAGGTAGTAATGATGTTCATAACATCATTTGATTCATACATATAAAGCTATCTTATTCGAAGGTTTAAACTTGTAATCACTAGAACATAGTTTAGTTAATTCTAAACTTGTTCGCAAACAAAAGTTAATCCTTCTAACTTGACTTTTAAAATCAACTAAACACATGTTCTATATCTATATGATATGCTAACTTAATGATTTAAAACCTGGAAACACGAAAAACACCGTAAAACCGGATTTACGCTGTCGTAGTAACACCGCGGGCTGTTTTGGGTTAGTTAATTAAAAACTATGATAAACTTTGATTTAAAAGTTGTTATTCTGAGAAAATGATTTTTATTATGAACATGAAACTATATCCAAAAATTATGGTTAAACTCAAAGTGGAAGTATGTTTTCTAAAATGGTCATCTAGACGTCGTTCTTTCGACTGAAATGACTACCTTTACAAAAACGACTTGTAACTTATTTTTCTGACTAAAAACCTATACTTTTTCTGTTTAGATTCATAAAATAGAGTTCAATATGAAACCATAGCAATTTGATTCACTCAAAACGGATTTAAAATGAAGGAGTTATGGGTAAAACAAGATTGGATAATTTTCCTCATTTTAGCTACGTGAAAATTGGTAACAAATCTATTCCAAACATAACTTAATCAACTTGTATTGTATATTATGTAATCTTGAGATACCATAGACACGTATACAATGTTTCGACCTATCATGTCGACACATCTATATATATTTCGGAACAACCATAGACACTCTATATGTGAATGTTGGAGTTAGCTATACAGGGTTGAGGTTGATTCCAAAATATATATAGTTTGAGTTGTGATCAATACTGAGATACGTATACACTGGGTCGTGGATTGATTCAAGATAATATTTATCGATTTATTTCTGTACATCTAACTGTGGACAACTAGTTGTAGGTTACTAACGAGGACAGCTGACTTAATAAACTTAAAACATCAAAATATATTAAAAGTGTTGTAAATATATTTTGAACATACTTTGATATATATGTATATATTGTTATAGGTTCGTGAATCAACCAGTGGCCAAGTCTTACTTCCCGACGAAGTAAAAATTTGTGAAAGTGAGTTATAGTCCCACTTTTAAAATTTAATATTTTGGGATGAGAGTACATGCAGGTTTTATAAATAATTTACAAAATAAACACAAGTACGTGAAACTACATTCTATGGTTGAATTATCGAAATCGAATATGCCCCTTTTTATTAAGTCTGGTAATCTAAGAATTAGGGAACAGACACCCTAATTGACGCAAATCCTAAAGATAGATCTATTGGGCCTAACAAACCCCATCCAAAGTACCGGATGCTTTAGTACTTTGAAATTTATATCATATCCGAAGGGTGTCCCGGAATGATGGGGATATTCTTATATATGCATCTTGTTAATGTCGGTTACCAGGTGTTCACCATATGAATGATTTTTATCTCTATGTATGGGATGTGTATTGAAATATGAAATCTTGTGGTCTATTATTATGATTTGATATATATAGGTTAAACCTATAACTCACCAACATTTTTGTTGACGTTTTAAGCATGTTTATTCTCAGGTGATTATTAAGAGCTTCCGCTGTCGCATACTTAAATAAGGACGAGATTTGGAGTCCATGCTTGTATGATATTGTGTAAAAACTGCATTCAAGAAACTTATTTTGTTGTAACATATTTGTATTGTAAATCATTATGTAAATGGTCGTGTGTAAACAGGATATTTTAGATTATCATTATTTAATAATCTACGTAAAGCTTTTTAAACCTTTATTGATGAAATAAAGGTTATGGTTTGTTTTAAAATCAATGCAGTCTATGAAAAACGTCTCATATAGAGGTCAAAACCTCGCAACGAAATCAATTAATATGGAACGTTTTTAATCAATAAGAACGGGACATTTCAGTTGGTATCCGAGCGTTGGTCTTAGAGAACTAGAATTTTGCATTAGTGTGTCTTAGCGAGTTTGTTAGGATGCATTAGTGAGTCTGGACTTCGACCGTGTTTACTTGAAAAATGATTGCTTATCAAATTTTGTTGGAAACTATATATTTTTAACATGTGAATATTATGTGATATATTAATCTCTTAACGCGTTTGATATTATGTGATAGATGTCTACCTCTAGAACAAGTCTCATTGACTTACCTAATAATAATGAAGAGTCAAATGTAAATTGGAATGATTCGTGGACTGATTCACAAGTTCCCGAAGAGGAACCGGAAGAAGAGTCGGAACCGGAAGAACAATCGGAACCGGAAGAAGAATCGGAACCGGATGAAGAAATAGAACCGGTGGGGGAAATAATAAAACGGTTAAGTAAAAGAAAATCCTCAACCAACCGACCAAGGTTAATTATGGTCAATGGTGTTTCCGCCAAGGAAGCAAAATATTGGGAGGATTACCAATTCTCCGATGAATCGAATTCCGACGAGAATTCCGATGATGTTATAGAAATTACCCCAACTGAATTTAAAAAGGCAAAAGAAAATAATAAGGGAAAGGGCATAAAAATAGAGAAATCTAATTCCAACTCCGATGAACTTTATATGTATCGTCAACCCCCGAAGTCCTTAAGTTGTAACAATGACCCGGGAACCTCTAAACCACCAGGTTTTTCTAAACCAATGTGGAAAACGACGGCTCGTATTAGGGGAACATCATATATCCCTAGAAACTTGTCAAAACGAAACAAAACCAAAGAAGAAGAAACGAGCGAGTCGGAATAAGATAGTTGTATTCGTGTGGTGTAATATATGTAATATAGTGTGCTTATGATTTATGATATATGTAAAAATTGCTTGTATTAATAAGTATTTTTTTTATGAATCTAACTCTTGTATATTTTACAGTATAAAAACACAAAATGGATAGACAACCCAATATTTTAAGAGACCTACCCGGAGACATGATTGATGAAATCTTATCTAGAGTCGGTCAGAATTCTTCGGCACAACTATTTAAGGCGAGATCAGTTTGTAAGACATTCGAAGAACGTTTCAAGAATGCCTTGGTTTATAAAAGGCTTTCGTTCGAAAGATGGGGGATATCACATTGGGAAATCCATAAGTTACGATGTGTTTACTTTGACGCATATATTGCGGGGAACCCAAATGCTATTTTACGCAATGTGTTAAGAAATTATTTTGACTCAATATATCCGAATATTGGACTTCGTGATTTAGAAAAAGCGGCTAACATGCAACATAAAGAAGCATGTTATGCTTACGGATTAGTAATGTTCGCTTCTCACCAAAGTGAGAACAAGAACATCGGGCTACAACTATTAAACAAAACGTTCCCACAAGTGACGGAGTCGGTAATTGGGGTAAGAAATGAGGTTTTTAGATTGTTACGGGACTGTTGGACATTACGTAACCCTCGTCCCTTTGACGACATTACAACACGCTGTCTTATCAACGGCCATAATGGTTATGTTCCACAAGACCAAGGATGGGAAGTAATCCTAGTAAAACCAGAATGCATGACTTGTTTCTGGACGTATGAATTACGTGTCTTTATTGCCTTTGCTGAACGACTTGTGTACTAGCTAGAATTATCTTCACAACCATCTTGTATCAAATTTATTGTGTGCTATATTTCATGCTATATGTAAAATAAGCGGTATTGTAAGTTTGTAAAATATTGTGTAAAAGTTTGAACGCGAAATATTATTATAATCAGTTTTTCATATAGAATTGTAGTAGTTGAATTGTATATTAGATACTAAGTATGAACTTAACGGGTAGGTACTACCCGAATTTAAACTTATAAAATGCTAATATGAAGAAAATTCTTTTATAAATGAGTTCATATTATGCTACGAAATACTATTAACTACTCTTAATATTCTGTATGATTAACTTGTTCCATTTGACTATTTTGAAGGAAACGGCATCGACTACTCGACACACCGTGAATATGAATGAAGAGGAATTCCGTACTTTTCTAGCTTCAAACATAGCCGCAGTACAGGCTGCACTACATACCAACAATAACCTTGGATCTAGCAGTACAGGAAATCGTGTAGGATGCACCTACAAAGAATTCACTGCCTACAAACCTTTGGAATTTGATGGAACCGAAGGACCGATTGGATTGAAACGGTGGACCGAGAAGGTCGAATTGGTGTTTGCCATAAGTAAGTGTACTGAAGAGGACAAAGTGAAGTACGCTGCGCATACCTTCACAGGTTCTATGTTAACATGGTGGAATACCTATCTAGAGCAAGTGGGACAAGACGATGCGTACGCACTACCGTGGTCAGCATTCAAGCACTTGATGAACGAGAAGTACCGTCCCAGAACCGAGGTCAATAAGCTCAAGACAGAACTTAGAGGGTTACGAACCCAAGGATTTGATATTACCACGTACGAAAGACGATTCACAGAATTGTGCCTATTGTGTCCGGGAGCGTTCGAAGATGAGGAAGAGAAGATCGACGCGTTTGTGAAAGGATTGCCGGAAAGAATCCAAGAAGATATAAGTTCACACAAGCCCGCTTCCATACAACAGGCATGTAGAATGGCTCACAAACTAGTGAACCAGATTGAGGGAAGAATTAAAGAACAGACGGCTGAAGAGGCCAATGTGAAGCAAGTCAAAAGAAAGTGGGAGGAAAACGGTGATAAGAATCACCAATACAACAACAACAGCAATTACAATAATAATCGCAACAATTATCCCAACAATCGCAACATCAATCGCAACTATAACAAATGGCCCAACAACAACAACAACAACAACAACAGTAACTACAAAAATCATCCCAACAACAATAACAACCGCAACAACAACAACAATCAGAAGCAGCTATGCCAAAGGTGTGAAAAGTATCACTCGGGGTTCTGCACCAAATTTTGCAACAAGTGTAAAAGAAATGGTCATAGCGCGGCGAAGTGTGAGGTCTACGGACCAGGGGTTAACAGAACGAAAGGAACAAATGGTGTCGGAACGAGTAATGGCGGAGCAAGTAGTGTCGGAGCAAGTTATGCCAATGTAGTTTGTTATAAATGTGGAAAACCGGGCCACATTATTAGAAATTGCCCGAACCAGGAGAACATGAATGGACAAGGCCGTGGAAGAGTTTTCAATATTAATGCGGCGGAGGCACAGGAAGACCCGGAGCTTATTACGGGTACGTTTCTTATTGACAATAAATCTGCTTACGTTTTATTTGATTCGGGTGCGGATAGAAGCTATATGAGTAGAGATTTTTGTGCTAAATTAAGTTGTCCATTGACGCCTTTGGATAGTAAATTTTTACTCGAATTAGCAAATGGTAAATTAATTTCAGTAGATAATATATGTCGGAATCGAGAAATTAAACTGGTTAGCGAAACATTTAAGATTGATTTGATACCAGTAGAGTTAGGGAGTTTTGATGTGATAATCGGTATGGACTGGTTGAAAGAAGTGAAAGCAGAGATCGCTTGTTACAAAAATGCAATTCGCATTATACGAGAAAAAGGAAAACCCTTAATGGTGTACGGAGAAAAGGGCAACACGAAGCTACATCTTATTAGTAATTTGAAGGCATAAAAACTAATAAGAAAAGGTTGCTATGCTGTTCTAGCACACGTTGAGAAAGTACAAACTGAAGAAAAGAGCATCAATGATGTTCCCATTGCAAAAGAATTTCCCGATGTATTTCCGAAAGAATTACCTGGATTACCCCCACATCGATCCGTTGAATTTCAAATAGATCTTGTACCAGGAGCTGCACCAATAGCTCGTGCTCCTTACAGACTCGCACCCAGCGAGATGAAAGAACTGCAAAGCCAATTACAAGAACTTTTAGAGCGTGGTTTCATTCGACCAAGCACATCACCGTGGGGAGCTCCTGTTTTGTTTGTCAAGAAGAAAGATGGTACATTCAGGTTGTGTATCGACTACCGAGAGTTGAACAAACTTACCATCAAGAACCGCTACCCACTACCGAGAATCGACGACTTATTTGATCAACTACAAGGCTCGTCTGTTTATTCAAAGATTGACTTACGTTCCGGGTATCATCAAATGCGGGTGAAAGAAGATGATATTCCAAAGACTGCTTTCAGAACACGTTACGGTCATTACGCGTTTATGGTCATGCCGTTTGGTTTAACTAATGCACCAGATGTGTTCATGGACCTTATGAACCGAGTGTGTGGACCATACCTTGACAAGTTTGTCATTGTTTTCATTGATGACATACTTATTTACTCAAAGAATGACCAAGAACACGGTGAACATTTGAGAAAGGTGTTAGAAGTATTGAGGAAGGAAGAATTGTACGCTAAGTTTTCAAAGTGTGCATTTTGGTTGGAAGAAGTTCAATTCCTCGGTCACATAGTAAACAAAGAAGGTATTAAGGTGGATCCGGCAAAGATAGAAACTATTGAAAAGTGGGAAACCCCAAAAACTCCGAAACACATACGCCAGTTTTTAGGACTAGCTGGTTACTACAGAAGGTTCATCCAAGACTTTTCCAGAATAGCAAAACCCTTGACTGCATTAACGCATAAAGGGAAGAAATTTGAATGGAATGATGAACAAGAGAAAGCGTTTCAGTTATTGAAGAAAAAGCTAACTACGGCACCTATATTGTCATTGCCTGAAGGGAATGATGATTTTGTGATTTATTGTGACGCATCAAAGCAAGGTCGGTTGTGTATTAATGCAACGAATGAAGGTGATTGCTTATGCGTCTAGACAATTGAAGATTCACGAACAAAATTATACGATGCATGATTTGGAATTAGGCGCGGTTGTTTTTGCGTTAAAGACTTGGAGGCACTACTTATATGGGGTCAAAAGTATTATATATACCGACCACAAAAGTCTTCAACACATATTTAATCAGAAACAACTGAATATGAGGCAGCGTAGGTGGATTGAATTGTTGAATGAATACGACTTTGAGATTCGTTACCACCCGGGGAAGGCAAATGTGGTAGCCGATGCCTTGAGCAGGAAGGACAGAGAACCCATTCGAGTAAAATCTATGAATATAATGATTCATAATAACCTTACTACTCAAATAAAGGAGGCGCAATAAGGAGTTTTAAAAGAGGGAAATTTAAAGGATGAAATACCCAAAGGATCGGAGAAGCATCTTAATATTCGGGAAGGCAGAACCCGGTATAGGGCTGAAAGGATTTGGGTACCAAAATTTGGAGATATGAGAGAAATGGTACTTAGAGAAGCTCATAAAACCAGATACTCAATACATCCTGGAACGGGGAAGATGTACAAGGATCTTAAGAAACATTTTTGGTGGCCAGGTATGAAAGCCGATGTTGCTAAATACGTAGGAGAATGTTTGACGTGTTCTAAGGTCAAAGCTGAGCATCAGAAACCATCAGGTCTACTTCAACAACCCGAAATCCCGGAATGGAAATGGGAAAATATTACCATGGATTTCATCACTTAATTGCCAAGGACTGCAAGTGGTTTTGATACTATTTGGGTAATAGTTGATCGTCTCACCAAATCAGCACACTTCCTGCCAATAAGAGAAGATGACAAGATGGAGAAGTTAGCACAACTGTATTTGAAGGAAGTCGTCTCCAGACATGGAATACCAATCTCTATTATCTCTGATAGGGATGGCAAATTTATTTCAAGATTCTGGCACACATTACAGCAAGCATTAGGAACTCGTCTAGACATGAGTACTGCCTATCATCCACAAACTGATGGGTAGAGCAAAAGGACGATACAAACGCTTGAAGAAATGCTACGAGCATGTGTTATTGATTTCGGAAACAGTTGGGATCGACATCTACCGTTAGCAGAATTTTCCTACAACAACATCTACCATTCAAGTATTGAGATGGCGCCGTTTGAAGCACTTTATGGTAGAAAATGCAGGTCTCCGATTTGTTGGAGTGAAGTGGGGGATAGACAGATTACGGGTCCGGAGATTATACAAGAAACTACCGAGAAGATCATCCAAATTCAACAACGGTTGAAAACCGCCCAAAGTCGAAAAAAGAGCTACGCTGACATTAAAAGAAAAGATATAGAATTTGAAATTGGAGAGATGGTCATGCTTAAAGTTGCACCTTGGAAAGGCGTTGTTCGATTTGGTAAACGAGGGAAATTAAATCCAAGGTATATTGGACCATTCAAGATTATTGATCGTGTCGGACCAGTAGCTTACCGACTTGAGTTACCTCAACAACTCGCGGCTGTACATAACACTTTCCACGTCTCGAATTTGAAGAAATGTTTTGCTAAAGAAGATCTCACTATTCCGTTAGATGAAATCCAAATCAACGAAAAACTTCAATTCATCGAAGAACCCGTCGAAATAATGGATCGTGAGGTTAAAAGACTTAAGCAAAACAAGATACCAATTGTTAAGGTTCGATGGAATGCTCGTAGAGGACCCGAGTTCACCTGAGAGCATGAAGATCAGATGAAGAAGAAATACCCACATCTATTTCCAGAAGATTCGTCAACACCTTCAACAGCTTAAAATTTCGGGACGAAATTTATTTAACGGGTAGGTACTGTAGTGACCCGAACTTTTCCATGTTTATATATATTAATTGAGATTGATATTTACATGATTAAATGTTTTCAACATGTTAAGCAATCAAACTTATTAAGACTTGATTAATTGAAATATGTTTCATATAGACAATTGACCACCCAAGTTGACCGGTGATTCACGAACGTTAAAACTTGTAAAAACTATATGATGACATATATATGGATATATTTATAGTTAACATGATACTATGATAAGTAAACATATCATTAAGTATATTAACAATGAACTACATATGTAAAAACAAGACTACTAACTTAATGATTTTTAAACGAGACATATATGTAACGATTATCGTTGTAAAGACATTTAATGTATATATATCATATTAAGAGATATTCATACATGATAATATCATGATAATATAATAATTTAAAATCTCATTTGATATTATAAACATTGGGTTAACAACATTTAACAAGATCGTTAACCTAAAGGTTTCAAAACAACACTTACATGTAACGACTAACGATGACTTAACGACTCAGTTAAAATGTATATACATGTAGTGTTTTAATATGTATTTATACACTTTTGAAAGACTTCAATACACTTATCAAAATACTTCTACTTAACAAAAATGCTTACAATTACATCCTCGTTCAGTTTCATCAACAATTCTACTCGTATGCACCCGTATTCGTACTCGTACAATACACAGCTTTTAGATGTATGTACTATTGGTATATACACTCCAATTATCAGATCTTAGCAGCCCATGTGAGTCACCTAACACATGTGGGAACCATCATTTGGCAACTAGCATGAAATATCTCATAAAATTACAAAAATATGAGTAATCATTCATGACTTATTTACATGAAAACAAAATTACATATCCTTTATATCTAATCCATACACCAACGACCAAAAACACCTACAAACACTTTCATTCTTCAATTTTATTCATCTAATTGATCTCTCTCAAGTTCTATCTTCAAGTTCTAAGTGTTCTTCATATATTCTACAAGTTCTAGTTACATAAAGTCAAGAATACTTTCAAGTTTGCTAGCTCACTTCCAATCTTGTAAGGTGATCATCCAACCTCAAGAAATCTTTGTTTCTTACAGTAGGTTATCATTCTAATACAAGGTAATAATCATATTCAAACTTTGGTTCAATTTCTATAACTATAACAATCTTATTTCAAGTGATGATCTTACTTGAGCTTGTTTTCGTGTCATGATTCTGCTTCAAGAACTTCGAGCCATCCAAGGATCCGTTGAAGCTAGATCTATTTTTTTCTTTTCCAGTAGGTTTATCCAAGGAACTTAAGGTAGTAATGATGTTCATAACATCATTCGATTCATACATATAAAGCTATCTTATTCGAAGGTTTAAACTTGTAATCACTAGAACATAGTTTAGTTAATTCTAAACTTGTTCGCAAACAAAAGTTAATCCTTCTAACTTGACTTTTAAAATCAACTAAACACATGTTCTATATCTATATGATATGCTAACTTAATGATTTAAAACCTGGAAACACGAAAAACACCGTAAAACCGGATTTACGCCGTCGTAGTAACAAACTATGATAAACTTTGATTTAAAAGTTGTTATTCTTAGAAAATGATTTTTATTATGAACATGAAACTATATCCAAAAATTATGGTTAAACTCAAAGTGAAAGTATGTTTTCTAAAATGGTCATCTAGACGTCGTTCTTTCGACTGAAATGACTACCTTTACAAAAATGACTTGTAACTTATTTTTCCGACTATAAACCTATACTTTTTCCGTTTAGATTCATAAAATAGAGTTCAATATGAAACCATAGCAATTTGATTCACTCAAAACGGATTTAAAATGAAGGAGTTATGGGTAAAACAAGATTGGATAATTTTTCTCATTTTAGCTACTTGAAAATTGGTAACAAATCTATTCCAACCATAACTTAATCAACTTGTATTGTATATTATGTAATCTTGAGATACCATAGACACGTATACAATGTTTCAAGCTATCATGATGACACATCTATATATATTTCGGAACAACCATAGACACTCTATATGTGAATGTTGGAGTTAGCTATACAGGGTTGAGGTTGATTCCAAAATATATATAGTTTGAGTTGTGATCAATACTGAGATACGTATACACTGGGTCGTGGATTGATTCAAGATAATATTTATCGATTTATTTCTGTACATCTAACTGTGGACAACTAGTTGTAGGTTACTAACGAGGACAGCTGACTTAATAAACTTAAAACATCAAAATATATTAAAAGTGTTGTAAATATATTTTGAACATACTTTGATATATATGTATATATTGTTATAGGTTCGTGAATCAACCAGTGGCCAAGTATTACTTCCCAACGAAGTAAAAATCTGTGAAAGTGAGTTATAGTCCCACTTTTAAAATCTAATATTTTGGGATGAGAATACATGCAGGTTTTATAAATGATTTACAAAATAGACACAAGTACGTGAAACTAAATTCTATGGTTGAATTATCGAAATCGAATATGCCCCTTTTTATTAAGTCTGGTAATCTAAGAATTAGGGAACAGACACCCTAATTGACGCGAATCCTAAAGATAGATCTATTGGGCCTAACAAACCCCATCCAAAGTACCGGATGCTTTAGTACTTCGAAATTTATATCATATCCGTAGGGTGTCCCGAAATGATGGGGATATTCTTATATATGCATCTTGTTAATGTCGGTTACCAGGTGTTCACCATATGAATGATTTTTATCTCTATGTATGGGATGTGTATTGAAATATGAAATC
Source organism: Rutidosis leptorrhynchoides (assembly GCF_046630445.1). Classification (NCBI taxonomy): domain Eukaryota; kingdom Viridiplantae; phylum Streptophyta; class Magnoliopsida; order Asterales; family Asteraceae; genus Rutidosis; species Rutidosis leptorrhynchoides. The sequence continues at coordinate 213,039,266 of NC_092340.1, forward strand.
TTGTGGTCTACTATTATGATTTGATATATATAGGTTAAACCTATAACTCTCCAACATTTTTGTTGACGTTTTAAGCATGTTTATTCTCAGGTGATTATTAAGAGCTTCCGCTATCGCATACTTAAATAAGGACGAGATTTGGAGTCCATGCTTGTATGATATTGTGTAAAAACTGCATTCAAGAAACTTATTTTGTTGTAACATATTTGAATTGTAAACCATTATGTAATGGTCGTGTGTAAACAGGATATTTTAGATTATCATTATTTGTTAATCTACGTAAAGCTTTTTAAACCTTTTTTGATGAAATAAAGGTTATGGTTTGTTTTAAAATGAATGCAGTCTTTGAAAAACGTCTCATATAGAGGTCAAAACCTCGCAACGAAATCAATTAATATGGAACGTTTTTAATCAATAAGAACGGGACATTTCACTATCTCAGTAGCATATGTATCTAATTCAGGATTCAACAAACCTATCTAAGGACAATATCGAATGTACAAGCATGCATAATCCTATATACTCGAGCACTAGTCAGGGATACGCTATTAAAATATAAAAGTTAAGTTATGAGTGCTCACGTATCAATATTGAGATTCAATATTGCAGGAAAGTACGTAGACGAAATGAAAATGATAAACATTAGGTTGACCTCACGAGCAATACCCTCGATCAATACCCATAACCTCCATAGCTATAACCCATAATTTCCTTAGCTCTATCCCGCTTGAAAACTTATTTTAAAATCGTTTGAATATAACTCCGTCGTAGTATTTTATGTATACTAATAATATCTTGAAATAATACAAAGAAAATATATATGTGTAATTCGATTGAGAGAGTTTAGAGAAATATATTTTCAAGTTTCTATGAAATAATAAAACCTATTGAATTCTATTTATAATAGATTTTTGAATTATTAAAGTGAATTATTAAAGTATGAATTATTAAAGTGAATTATTAAAGTATGAATTATTAAAGTGAATTATTAAAGTATGAATTATTAAAGTGAATTATTAAAGTATGAATTATTAAAATAATTATTAAAGTATGAATTATTAAAGTGAATTATTAAAGTATGAATTATTAAAGTTAAAGTAAAGTAAAAGTAAAGTAAAGGTAAAGTTAAAGTATAGTAAAAGTATAAAACTATGTACGTATAATACGTGTATAAATATATATAATATTAATTTAAATCGTTATATATATTTGATAAAATAAAATATAAATATCGTTATTTTATCATACTAGTTAAGTAATGAGTGGTCAAAAAGAATAGATTTCTTAAATCACAGTGGACCTCATAACATAGGCCCGTAATCATATCATAATGTATCTGATAATTCAATCATTTGATATTATCTCTTAATTCTGTCAATAAATATATCGAAACAAATACGTTCATGTAAAGTATCATATATCTAATACTTTGTTAATGTTTTCAGTTAATATTATATATTATATATACACATCTATATACACATAATTGTTCGTGAATCGTCGAACACGGTCAAAGGATAATTGATTACATGAATGTAGTTCCAAACTTTTTGAGATTCAACATTACAAATTCTGCTTATCGTGTCGGAAACATATAAAGGTTAAGTTTAAATTTGGTCGGAAATTTTCGGGTCGTCACAGTACCTACCCGTTAAAGAAATTTCGTCCCGAAATTTGATCGAGGTCGTCATGGCTAACTATAAAAATGTTTTCATGACGAATATGAGTTGATAAATAGAGTTTTATCATCATTGAGTAATATAGATAAAACAATTTGATTACGCGAAGAGTATAAGTGAAGCTATCGCAAGAGAGTGAAATGAGTAAACGCATATTTATTTTAACCGATGACGTAGTTATGATTGATTTCCAGAATTCATTGGATTTAAAGAAAATCTTTGCAATAAGATTTGGTTCTTCGGCGATTAAGAAAATCATGACCTTCTTTGATTAAATGCGATAATCAGTCTCGATTTCTCTGTCTGATATTTTACTATAAATCCACCCCCTTCGTTTCTTTATTTCCACAGCTCACACCTTCTAGTCTTTCTCCCCAATTCGTACTTTAAAGCATTCATTAATATGCTTCATCCAGTATTGATTCTTGATATACTCTTAACTTTCATATCTGTCATTCTTCTTTTTCATCTACCACCGGAGGAAGTTATTTTCTTCTACCATTACCTTGGGGTTATTGTTTTTTCATTCTCCCGTGTCTTTATATTGCTATACGCATTGATATACACGGTTTGTAATTTCGAGGTTGTTATCGGGCTTTATATTCTCCATTATATTTCGGAGCTTCATGCTTTCATTTTCTCTTCCCAGCCTTAAGTCAAGCGGATAATGGTCCAGAATTCGTAGATATGAATTTTTGGATGAACATAGTTAATGTTCCAAGAAGAAAATCGTAATGGCACGATCTTAATTTGGCAACTTACCAGAATATCTGAAAATATAGAGCTATCAAGATGATATGTTCTTAATATGTTTGGAAATTGGGTAGAATGTAAGAGTCGTGTAAATAGTACATGATGACGGTATGTTTTATGAATCATCACGTTCCATTAGAAACTCAGCATGACTTACTGTAATATAATCACGTTGATCAAGTGTCATTATATTATACTAACTCATGTTTCAGTTCCCAACACTGCTTTAAAAACATTCCTATTTTAAATTTGAATTTTTTTTTCTTCAGAATTTAGAAACTAACACAGTTTCTTTTTATGTTGTAACGCAGATATTGCGAAGAGATAAAAGATTTCGGATAAGAATAGTTGTGAAAATATCTTCAGGAATATCGAAGATATTTATAATAAAAGATACGATAATATCTTAGAATTCTTAACATAGATGGATGATGAAGAAGATTTGTCTGTGAAGGTTTAGAATAAGAAGTAAGGTGTTTGCTAACGATTTCAGTAGACACTGAAACATTTAGATCCTTTGAAGGCAGGTTTAGTCTTTGTGATTTGTCCACAGCCTCCTTCATGGTCTGCTCAATCCATTTTCCAGTTTCAAACCTTCTCTTTTTCTCAGCTTTACCACCATACTATTCTTTATCATCAAACTTTTGACTGTTAAAGTCGTTTACAGTTTTTGCTGCTTCATCAGCATTTTTCCAATTTCGGAGAACTAGTTCATAGTTTGGGATGTTTTTCATAAAATTCACATTCGAAGTATGTAAGTCTAGGAGATAGACGTTATATGAATACATATAACTTTTAACGTAAAATTGTCGCGAAATTCAAAATACTGATTGCTAATTCCCAGTAGTTGGTGTGACAATTATTGTTACAGGATGTAGGTGAGTACATGATGGGGTTTTAATGAATAAGTATAGTGGATTTTCGGAGAGGCTTAAGTCGAAGGTTAATGAAGTTGTTGATAAGTTTACTGCTAATGTGACGAGATATGAAAGGTTCCCCGGTAACCATGATGAAGGGTTTATTCGTATAAACAAATGAAGGTGATTTGCTGGAGCTGTGACAAAACTGTCTATTTTGGAAAGAGATTGAAAAATTATATTTGGTAATAAATATCAAAGGATCTGACATGGATACATGTTAAACTATAACTTTGGTTTTGAGAGCTTTTCAGGTGCATGACAGTGGGTAATGTGTGGTTGGATAATCATCTCGCATGTCATTAGGAATTTCGAAGTGTTTGAACACATATTGTAATTGTTAATATACATATGATGTTCTAAGATTTTGAATGATACAAATATTTTTGTGAGTTCCATGAATAGAAATGAGGTTCTAGGACAGTTTTGAAGTCAAAGTATAGTTTTGAAAGATGTAGGAATCTAAGAGTGATGATTTCGGTTATATCTTGAATCGAATTCTGAGATTTTAAAATCAGAATATGTAATTAGATTTTTAATGAGTATGGTTGTTTTGATTTCTATAAAAGAATGTATATTGTTGTGAAAGTAGGGAGTATAATGGATGACTTGCTGAATCAGATTCGAAGAATGTAACATATTAATTGTGAATTTATATATCTCTCGGGTATTACCTACCCGTTAAAAAAAATTCACAATTAATATTTTGTACAAAAGAATTTTATTACAGTCTTTATGGAAATATATATGTGTATATTTCTTCGGATGTAATATAGATTTAATGAGTTAATATTAAATTAAACTCATTTGATTTATGGTTAAGGCTAGGATAGATAATTTCTAAACTTTAGAAATTACATAATCGCCGTAGAATGTTTCCCCAATGAAGTTATGAATCAATACTTAATCGTTGTGGTATTCCTTGGTATCTACATGGCGTATGACGTCGATGCTTGTGGGACAGATTGTGAAGTTGAGGTTTGCGATGCGGTTGTTGTTGGTGGTGGTAATGGTACTGTTGATGTTGTTGATGGTGGTACTGGTTATGCTGCTGGTGCTGCTGCTGGTGTTTGTAACCTTTGCACCATATTCTCCAAAGCCACTACCCAAGCGCGAAGCTCGTTGACTTCTTCTATTACACCGGGGTGATTGTCGGTTCGGACGAGCGGATAAATAAGATCTAGAATTTGGTGTAGTATATAATCATGACGAGATACTCTGGAAATGAGAGAGAAAATGGTGTTTCGGACAGGTTCGCCAGTAAGTGCTTCAGGTTCATTGCCAAGAGGGCAATGTGGTGGATGAAAGGGATCACCTTCTTCTTGTCTCCAATGGTTAAGTAGATTACGAACCCATCCCCAATTCATCCAGAATAGATGATGGATAATTGGTTGATCCATTCAGGTCACGCTGCTTTCGGAGCTCATGTGGAAATCCATATCGACATAGCTGTCGGAATCCGAGGAACTCAAACTGGTTGAGGGATCCATCTTGTATGATCAGGGAAAGAATTTTTTTGTATGAAATAGATTGTAGAATTTAGATTTGGTATTCTTCAATACATAATTTACATATGTATATATAATACCAAAATCCCATAAATTACGGAGGAATCTTTGAAAGATGTCAGTCAAAGTTCACAGTAACAGATATGCTAAGATAAGAATTCGTCTATACACTATTATACAATAAATGTAGGAAAACGCGTCTAGACTTAAGAATGATAAGCAGGTAATTTCCTAAGGGTGTTAAGTAGATGATTTCAGACTAAAAATGATAAGCAAAACTTTTGACATGCAGACACGGTCGAAGTCCAGACTCACTGATGCATCTTAACAACTATCAGTTAGACACACTAATGCAAGACCTGGTTCGCTAAGACCACCGCTCTGATACCAACTGAAAGGATCCGTTCATATACATTATAAACGATTCACAATAGTTGATTACATCGCGAGGTATTTGACCTCTATATGATACGTTTTACAAACATTGCATTCATTTTTAAAAGACAAACTTTCTTTACATCAAAAATTGACGGCATGCATACCATTTCATATTACATCCAACTATAATTGACTTAATATTAATCTTGATGAACTCAACGACTCGAATGCAACGTCTTTCAAAGTATGTCATGAATGACTCCAAGTAATATCCTTAAAATGAGCTAATGCACAGCGGAAGATTTCTTTAATACCTGAGAATAAACATGCTTTAAAGTGTCAACCAAAAGGTTGATGAGTTCATTAGTTTATCATAATCAATCATTTCCTTAATAGTAATAGACCACAAGATTTCAGTTTCTATAAATATCCGTACACTCGCGAGTGTATAAAAGTATTCTATAAGTTGTAGGCACCCGGTAACAAGCCTTAACGTTCATGTTTTACCCTCTGAAGTACACCAGATCTGGTGTGTTTAAAATAACCTCGAAGTACTAAAGCATCCCATAGTCAGGATGGGGTTTGTCAGGCCCAATAGATCTATCTTTAGGATTCGCGCCTACCGTACATAGACAAGTAGTTTAATGTTACCAAGCTAAGGGTATATTTCTGGTTTAAACCCACATAGAATTAGTTTTAGTACTTGTGCCTATTTCGTAAAACATTTATAAAACAGCGCATGTATTCTCAGCCCAAAAATATATATAAAAAGGGAGTAATGAAACTCACCATACTGTATTTCGTAGTAAAAATACATATAACGTCATTTAACAAGTGCAAGGTTGGCCTCGGATTCACGAACCTATATTAATTATATATATTTATATGTTGGTCAATATTTGTCTAACAATTTTTAGTCAAGTCATAGTGTACCACAATCCTAATGCTCGAGACTAATATGCAAAAGTCAACAAAAGTCAACTTAACCCAAAATGACTTCTAAAATTTATACGTGTTTATTATATAACTTAACTATAGTCATTTTATATATTTAAATATATTTATTAGATTTTATAATAATAAAAGTCATTTATTAATAAAAATTTATATTAACGTTTATATATGATAAAATATACTTTTATATATCTTAAGTAGTAAAATTTATAAAGCTCACTTAATATCGTAAAACTATAGTGGTAAGTATTATTAATGTAATTATATTACGCGTGGTGAAAAATATCTTTGTATCCCCTATTTATTTGATAAAATAATATTGATCATAATAATAATAAGTAAAAGTTGTATTATTTTGTAATAATAATTATTATTATTCTATAAAAAAATAACAATATTTATATTTACTAAAAATGTTATTATGATAAAATGATAATACTAACATAATAGTAATAATAATCATTTTAACAATAATACTAAAATTCAGTTGACTATAACTTCTAATCCGTTCATCGAAACCATTCGATATCTAAATGAAAAGTTCTTAATTTTTCGCTAGCTTTCCAATGACATGCATATCATATACCCTATCTCAGTAGCATATGTATCTAATTCAGGATTCAACAAACCTATCTAAGGACAATATCGAATGTACAAGCATGCATAATCCTATATACTCGAGCACTAGTCAGGGATACACTATTGAAATATAACAGTTAAGTTATGAGTGCTCACGTATCAATATTGAGATTCAATATTGCAGGAAAGTACGTAGACGAAACGAAAATGATAAACGTTAGGTTGACCTCACGAGCAATACCCTCGATCAATACCCATAACCTCCATAGCTATAACCCATAATTTCCTTAGCTCTATCCGGTTTGAAAACTTATTTTAAAATCGTCTAAATATAACTCCGTCGTAGTATTTTATGTATACTAATAATATCTTGAAATAATACAAAGAAAATATATATGTGTAATTCGATTGAGAGAGTTTAGAGAAATATATTTTCAAGTTTCTATGAAATAATAAAACCTATTGAATTCTATTTATAATAGATTTTTGAATTATTAAAGTGAATTATTAAAGTATAAATTATTAAAATGAATTATTAAAGTATGAATTATTAAAGTGAATTATTATAGTATGAATTATTAAAGTGAATTATTAAAGTGAATTATTAAAGTATGAATTATTAAAGTGAATTATTAAAGTATGAATTATTAAAGTGAATTATTAAAGTATGGATTATTAAAGTTAAAGTAAAGTAAAAGTAAAGTAAAGGTAAAGTTAAAGTATAGTAAAAGTATAAAACTATGTACGTATAATACGCGTATAAATATATATAATATTAATTTAAATCATTATATATATTTGATAAAATAAAATATAAATATCGTTATTTTATCATACTAGTTAAGTAATGAGGGGTCAAAAAGAATAGATTTCTTAAATCACAGTGGACCTCATAACATAGGCCCGTAATCATATCATAATGTATCTGATAATTCAATCATTTGATATTATCTCTTAATTCTGTCAATAAATATATCGAAACAAATACGTTCATGTAAAGTATCATATATCTAATACTTGGTTAATGTTTTCAGTTAATATTATATATTATATATACATATCTATATACACATAATTGTTCGTGAATCGTCGAACACGGTCAAAGGATAATTGATTACATGAATGTAGTTCTAAACTTTTTGAGATTCAACATTACAAATTCTGCTTATCGTGTCGGAAACATATAAAGGTTAAGTTTAAATTTGGTCAGAAATTTTCGGGTCGTCACAATATGTACCTAAACACAGATTAGAAAAAGGATTCAGTTTGCAGTCGTTGTCATGCTATCAGAAATTTTGTTGCTGTCAAAACCCAGTACAAATTGATTCCAAACAAGCACTAGATAACAAAAATCAGTTAGTAATTCGTACGCTCTTTTCATTTCTTTAATCCATTCTTCTGTTTCTGATTGCAAACGAATTGAACCAATTAAGCTACCAAACAAACATAAATTTAGGTACATTAGCTGTAAATAAATCTGTTAATATATAGATATTATCATACATGTACAATTCTAATCAAAACAGCAAAACTAAAGTTCAATTTTTTTTTAACAACCCATCTCCATCTAAGTTCTCTAATTCAATCAACTCTTTCTCCTTGCTCTTGTACAAGTATTCGACAACCACCCTCGGTCACTCCATCTAGATATTACGGGCAACTCCAAGTTCTCACCTCACAACCAAAGCCACCCTCATCCATCACCTTGAACTACCGTGATCACCAACAATAACTATTCGGTTTCGACCCTACTATTATTCTATTTGATCACCATATTATTTTTTTCTTGATCCAAGAACTATGACCACCATTACAACTAAAACCCACCACCACTTTCGTCACCCTACGGTTTTGTTTTCATCATATCTATCCTCCACACACCACCACCATGAACAACCTTACTATCTTTATCCTTCTCTCTCTCTAAATTTTTCTTCGTGCCCAAATAATCACCTTCACATTGTGATGACCCGAGAATTTCCGACCAAATTTAAACTTAATCTTTATATGTTTCGATACGATAAACAAAGTATGTAATGTTGAATCTAGAAAATTTTGAAACGATGTTCATATATTCAAATGACCTTCGACTGTTCACCACGATTCACGAACAATTATTTGTAAATAAATATGTATATATATATAGATATATAAATAATAATTAGGGATAATAAATAAAATATTATATGATATGATGATTTGAATTAATAATTAAATTGTTAGTTAATATATATTTATGTAAATATAATGTAATTCAAAAATAAATGTTATTTAAACAAACTTATATGATTTTAAAATAAACAGTGATTCGAAATTGAGTTCTATAAATTTTAGACTTACAAAAAAATGTATTTAGGACCTAGTTATAAAATTTTAGCATTTTTTATATTTTTTCCTTAAATGAGAGGGACAGTTGATGTAATTTTTTTTTTATTTAATAATTAATGACCGAATTTGATAACATAATGATCAAAATAAATAAAGATGATTACTCTAAAAATATGGAATTTTTTTTCGAAGACTTTTTATCCGCCACTAACTTAACAACGGAGTACGATTTAACAGTCCGTGAAAACTGTCGGTAATTAGAATCCAGGTGTTCAATTGCTTCACTATTATTGATTGATATACGATTGGATTCTGATTGATGAAATTAAATTACTATTTTTGTTTTGTATCCCCACTAATCAAGCATTCCATAAACTCATATACAAATGATACAGCTGGAACATATTTTAATTTCTTTAGTTGTATTATTATATTATTATCCTACCACTTGATAATTGCTATGACTATATACACGATTTCATTTCAAGAATAAACACCAAAGCAATTATATGAGATTACATATCACATCTATATCTTTATATCTTGCTTATGAAATCAACCAAACAACTCATCACCATGAACAACTAGACACCATTATCATCGATTGTTATCATCATTCGACTACTATCATTCTGGTTCTACTTCGAAAATCCAACACCACCACTTTGCTACTACTATTTTGTTAGCCGGAGTACAACAAACAACCATCACTTGAACAATCACCATCCGGCTACTCCATCTCCTCGCACCACCTCATCAACGACCACCATGTAACCGAGCACCAAACCACATTCAAACGAACACCACATCATAAACACAACACCATACTAATCATTGATATTATGTTTCGTTCACTTGTCACCACCTTCTTATTCAACGACATCGAACCCATGACCACCATCTTATGATCTTCTTTTTCTTCCTACGAACAAACACCCAGTAAACCGCCACCCATTTGAACCACCATTTAAGACCCATCACAACCATTCATCACCACCGATACCCTATCACCACCTCCATCATTTGAGAACCTAAAACACCATCTTCTTCTTAATCGTAACATCATTACTCACCATAAACTATCACAACCGATCACTAAACCTTTCATATTCATAACAGTGCTACTCAACGTGAACGTTTATGAGGTAACCCACGAGAAAGCACAACAACAAATCATCACCATCCTACCATCTCTCTCTTCCAAATTATTAATTTTTTTTCCCTTATCGCTGCTACTGTATGAAACTGCTATATGTCCTGATCAAAAATAGACTACTGCTACGGCCATCAAACAAACCTAAACCTCCACTTGCTTCTGCTATTGTTCCAGCTACGATAAAGAAAAAGAATTACGTGAACCTGCTGCACACTCCTGTTTTGATCCTGTTACGCTGAAACCACTGCTGCAGTTTAAATATTTCTGTTTCTTTTCGACTGCCACTATTTCCTGCTTCCAAAAATTATGTTACATTAAAGAGTGATGATGAAGGTGGAACCGAGTAAGTAAATAAAGAAAATAATGATAATGATTATTATAGTTGAGATGATAATAAGATGAATAAAGAATGATGATGTGATTATGAGTGATTTTTTTTGTCGACTGCACTCCACTATCTCATGGTGTCGGTTTAAAAAAAAAAAAAAAAAAAAGAACTGAACTACGTAGTATTAATTTGTGCTGTTGGACTGATTGATAATTTCGGAATGGGCCTGTTGGGTCGTAGTCCATATAGCTGTTTTTGGGTTGGACTGAAACAAGGATAAAATAAATATTACGGTTTAAATACTTACGGGTTTGAGATTTAACCAGAAAAGCATGAATGGTCCGATGGTTTGGGGTGTTGATGTGTATACGAGAGGTCAAGTGTTCGAGTCTGGGTGATGGCACCTATTTTTTTGAAATCCTATTCTAGTGAGGTAGTAACTCTTTTATTATTATTATTATTATTATTATTATTATTATTATTATTATTATTATTATTATTATTATTATTATTATTATTATTATTATTATTATTATTATTATTATTATTATTATTATTATTATTATTATTATTATTATTATTATTATTGATATTGTTAGTACGATTATTAGTATGGTCATAATTAAACTTATTATCATTATTAACATTAGTAGTAAAATAGATATTCTTATAATTTTTTATTATTTTAAAGAATTAAGTATTATTATCAACAATTAATACTTTCATTACTATTATTTTAGATTATGCATTTTTATTAAAAACTACTATTATTATCATGAGATTTGTTATAAAAACTATCGTTAATATTATCATTCATAGAATTATTAATACTACTATCATTATTGTTAATATTATCATTCATAGAATTATTAATACTACTATCATTATTGTTAATATTATTATTCATAGAATTATTAATACTACTATCATTAATATTAATATTAGTACTATCATTATTATTATTGTTATCACTTAAAATATTATCTTAAAATACTACTTAAACCAACAAATGATATTTATATGTATATATATTTAATACATATAACATAACAAAATTTAATATTATTTTTTTGTACAAAATGAATATATGAAACATATATATATTATTAATATAAAAAGGATATAATTAATAAATTTATATATATATATATATTTATTCGACTACAACTATGTATATTAATAAATATACAAATGATATAGGTTCGTGAATCCGAGGCCAACCCTGCATTGTTCAATGTCGTCATATGTATTTTTACTACAAAATACAGTATTGTGAGTTTCATTTGCTCCCTTTTTTTTAATGCTTTTGCAATTTAAATTTTTGAGACTGAGAATACATGCGCTTTTATAAATGTTTGACGAAATAGACACAAGTAATCGAAACTACATTCTATGGTTGGATTATCTAATCGAATATGCCCTTTTTATTAAGTCTGGTAATCTAAGAATTAGGGAACAGACACCCTAATTGACGCGAACTCTAAAGATAGATCTATCGGGCCCAACAAGCCCCATCCAAAGTACCGGATGCTTTAGTACTTCGAAATTTATATCATGTCCGAAGGAGGATCCCGGAATGATGGGGATATTCTTATATATATATTGTGAATGTCGGTTACCAGGTGTTCAATCCATATGAATGATATTTTTGTCTCTATGCATGGGACGTATGTTTATGAGAAATGGAAATATGAAATCTTGTAGTCTATTAAAATTATGAAATGATTTTATGTTAAACTAATGAACTCACCAACCTTTTGGTTGACACTTTAAAGCATGTTTATTCTCAGGTACGAAAGAAATCTTCCGCTGTGCATTTGCTCATCTTAGAGATATTACTTGGAGTCATTCATGAAATATTTCAAAAGACGTTGCATTCGAGTCGTTGTGTTCATCAAGATTATTATTAAGTCAATTATAGTAAGATATATATGAAATGGTATGCATGCTGTCAAATTTCGATGTAATGAAAGATTGTCTTTTCAAAAACGAATGCAATGTTTGTAAAATGTATCATATAGAGGTCAAGTATCTCGCAATGTAATCAACTGTTGTGAATCGTTTATAATCGATATGGACTTCGTCCGGATGGATTAGGACGGGTCTCTACAGTTGGTATCAGAGCGGTGGTCTTAGCGAACCAGGTCTTGCATTAGTGTGTAGTGACCCGAACTTTTCCATGTTTATATATATTAATTGAGATTGATATTTACATGATTAAATGTTTCCAACATGTTAAGCAATCAAACTTGTTAAGACTTGATTAATTGAAATAGGTTTCATATAGACAATTGACCACCCAAGTTGACCGGTGATTCACGAACGTTAAAACTTGTGAAAACTATATGATGACATATATATGGTTATATATATAGTTAACATGATATTATGATAAGTAAACATATCATTAATTATATTAACAATGAACTACATATGTAAAAACAAGACTACTAACTTAATGATTTTGAAAAGAGACATATATGTAACGATTATCGTTGTAACGACATTTAATGTATATATATCATATTAAGAGATATTCGTACATCATAATATCATGATAATATAATAATTTAAAATCTCTTTTGATATTATAAACATTGGGTTAACAACATTTAACAAGATCGTTAACCTAAAGGTTTCAAAACAACATTTACATGTAACGACTAACGATGACTTAACGACTCAGTTAAAATGTATATACATGTAGTGTTTTAATATGTATTCATACACTTTTGAAAGACTTCAAGACACTTATCAAAATACTTCTACTTAACAAAAATGCTTACAATTACATCCTTGTTCAGTTTCATCAACAATTCTACTCGTATGCACCCGTATTCGTACTCGTACAATACACAGCTTTTAGATGTATGTATACTATTAGTATATACACTCCAATGATCAGCTCTTAGCAGCCCATGTGAGTCACCTAACACATGTGGGAACCATCATTTGGCAACTAGCATGAAATATCTCATAAAATTACAAAAATATGAGTAATCATTCATGACTTATTTACATGAAAACAAAATAACATATCCTTTATATCTAATCCATACACCAACGACAAAAAACACCTACAAACACTTTCATTATTCAATTTTCTTCATCTAATTGATCTCTCTCAAGTTCTATCTTCAAGTTCTAAGTGTTCTTCATAAATTCCAAAAGTTCTAGTTTCATAAAATCAAGAATACTTTCAAGTTTGCTAGCTCACTTCCAATCTTGTAAGGTGATCATCCTGAAATGTCCCGTTCTTCTTGATTAAAAACGTTCCATATTAATTGATTTCGTTGCGAGGTTTTGACCTCTATATGAGACGTTTTTCAAAGACTGCATTCATTTTTAAAACAAACCATAACCTTTATTTCATAAATAAAGGTTTAAAAAGCTTTACGTAGATTATCAAATAATGATAATCTAAAATATCCTGTTTACACACGACCATTACATAATGGTTTACAATACAAATATGTTACATCGAAATCAGTTTCTTGAATGCAGTTTTTACACAATATCATACAAACATGGACTCCAAATCTTGTCCTTATTTTAGTATGCAACAGCGGAAGCTCTTAGTATTCACCTGAGAATAAACATGCTTTAAACGTCAACAAAAATGTTGGTGAGTTATAGGTTTAACCTATATATATCAAATCGTAACAATAGACCACAAGATTTCATATTTCAATACACATCCCATACATAGAGATAAAAATCATTCATATGGTGAACACCTGGTAACCAACAATAACAAGATGCATATATAAGAATATCCCCATCATTCCGGGACACCCTTCGGATATGATATAAATTTCGAAGTACTAAAGCATCTGGTACTTTGGATGGGGTTTGTTAGGCCCAATAGATCTATCTTTAGGATTCGCGTCAATTAGGGTGTCTGTTCCCTAATTCTTAGATTACCAGACTTAATAAAAAGGGGCATATTCGATTTCGATAATTCAACCATAGAATGTAGTTTCACGTACTTGTGTCTATTTTGTAAATCATTTATAAAACCTGCATGTATTCTCATCCCAAAAATATTAGATTTTAAAAGTGGGACTATAACTCACTTTCACAGATTTTTACTTCGTCGGGAAGTAAGACTTGGCCACTGGTTGATTCACGAACCTATAACAATATATACATATATATCAAAGTATGTTTAAAATATATTTACAACACTTTTAATATATTTTGATGTTTTTTAAGTTTATTAAGTCAGCTGTCCTCGTTAGTAACCTACAACTAGTTGTCCACAGTTAGATGTACAGAAATAAATTGATAAATATTATCTTGAATCAATCCACGACCCAGTGTATACGTATCTCAGTATTGATCACAACTCAAACTATATATATTTTGGAATCAACCTCAACCCTGTATAGCTAACTCCAACATTCACATATAGAGTGTCTATGGTTGTTCCGAAATATATATAGATGTGTCGACATGATAGGTCGAAACGTTGTATACGTGTCTATGGTATCTCAAGATTACATAATATACAATACAAGTTGATTAAGTTATGGTTGGAATAGATTTGTTACCAATTTTCACGTAGCTAAAATGAGAAAAATTATCCAATCTTGTTTTACCCATAACTTCTTCATTTTAAATCCGTTTTGAGTGAATCAAATTGCTATGGTTTCATATTGAACTCTATTTTATGAATCTAAACAGAAAAAGTATAGGTTTATAGTCGGAAAAATAAGTTACAAGTCGTTTTTGTAAAGGTAGTCATTTCAGTCGAAAGGACGACGTCTAGATGACCATTTTAGAAAACATACTTCCACTTTGAGTTTAACCATAATTTTTGGATATAGTTTCATGTTCATAATAAAAATCATTTTCTCAGAATAACAACTTTTAAATCAAAGTTTATCATAGTTTTTAATTAACTAACCCAAAACAGCCCGCGGTGTTACTTCGACGGCGTAAATCCGGTTTTACGGTGTTTTTCGTGTTTCCAGGTTTTAAATCATTAAGTTAGCATATCATATAGATATAGAACATGTGTTTAGTTGATTTTAAAAGTCAAGTTAGAAGGATTAACTTTTGTTTGCGAACAAGTTTAGAATTAACTAAACTATGTTCTAGTGATTACAAGTTTAAACCTTCGAATAAGATAGCTTTATATGTATGAATCGAATGATGTTATGAACATCATTACTACCTTAAGTTCCTTGGATAAACCTACTGGAAAAGAGAAAAATGGATCTAGCTTCAACGGATCCTTGGATGGCTCGAAGTTCTTGAAGCAGAATCATGACACGAAAACAAGTTCAAGTAAGATCATCACTTGTAATAAGATTGTTATAGTTATAGAAATTGAACCAAAGTTTGAAGTGATCACCTTACAAGATTGGAAGTGAGCTAGCAAACTTGAAAGTATTCTTGATTTTATGTAACTAGAACTTGTAAAATATATGAAGAACACTTAGAACTTGAAGATAGAACTTGAGAGAGATCAATTAGATGAAGAAAATTGAAGAATGAAAGTGTTTGTAGGTGTTTTTGGTCGTTGGTGTATGGATTAGATATAAAGGATATGTAATTTTGTTTTCATGTAAACAAGTCATGAATGATTACTCATATTTTTGTAATTTTATGAGATATTTCATGCTAGTTGCCAAATGATGGTTCCCACATGTGTTAGGTGACTCACATGGGCTGCTAAGAGCTGATCATTGGAGTGTATATACCAATAGTACATACATCTAAAAGCTGTGTATTGTACGAGTACGAATACGGGTGCATACGAGTAGAATTGTTGATGAAACTGAACGAGGATGTAATTGTAAGCATTTTTGTTAAGTAGAAGTATTTTGATAAGTGTCTTGAAGTCTTTCAAAAGTGTATGAATACATATTAAAACACTACATGTATATACATTTTAACTGAGTCGTTAAGTCATCGTTAGTCGTTACATGTAAATGTTGTTTTGAAACCTTTAGGTTAACGATCTTGTTGAATGTCGTTAACCCATTGTTTATTATAACAAATGAGATGTTAAATTATTATATTATCATGATATTATGATATATAATATATCTTAGTATGATGTATATACAGTTAAATGTCGTTACAACGATAATCGTTACATATATGTCTCGTTTCGAAATCATTAAGTTAGTAGTCTTATTTTTACATATGTATTTCATTGTTAATACACTTAATAATATATTTACTTATAATTTAACATAATTAACCAAGTGTATCAATATCTTAATATGATTCATATGTACCTAGTAAGACGTTGTTATAACGATAATCGTTATATATATCTTTTTCGAGTTTCTTAAATTAATAGTCTCATTTTTATGCATATAACTCATTGTTAAAATACCTAATGAGATACATACTTATAATAAAAACATGTTAACTATATATATAACCATATATATGTCATCATATAGTTTTTACAAGTTTTAACGTTCTTGAATCACCGGTCAACTTGGGTGGTCAATTGTCTATATGAAACATATTTCAATTAATCAAGTCTTAACAAGTTTGATTGCTTAACATGTTGGAAACATTTAATAATGTAAATATCAATCTCAATTAATATATATAAACATGGAAAAGTTCGGGTCACTACAGTACCTACCCGTTAAATAAATTTCGTCCCGAAATTTTAAGCTGTTGAAGGTGTTGACGAATCTTCTGGAAATAGATGCGGGTATTTCTTCTTCATCTGATCTTCACGCTCCCAGGTGAACTCGGGTCCTCTACGAGCATTCCGTCGAACCTTAACAATTGGTATCTTGTTTTGCTTAAGTCTTTTAACCTCACGATCCATTATTTCGACGGGTTCTTCGATGAATTGAAGTTTTTCGTTGATTTGGATTTCATCTAACGGAATAGTGAGATCTTCTTTAGCAAAACATTTCTTCAAATTTGAGACGTGGAAAGTGTTATGTACAGCCGCGAGTTGTTGAGGTAACTCAAGTCGGTAAGCTACTGGTCCGACACGATCAATAATCTTGAATGGTCCAATATACCTTGGATTTAATTTCCCTCGTTTACCAAATCGAACAACGCCTTTCCAAGGTGCAACTTTAAGCATGACCATCTCTCCAATTTCAAATTCTATATCTTTTCTTTTAATGTCTGCGTAGCTCTTTTGTCGACTTTGGGCGGTTTTCAACCGTTGTTGAATTTGGATGATCTTCTCGGTAGTTTCTTGTATAATCTCCGATCCCGTAATCTGTCTATCCCCCACTTCACTCCAACAAATCGGAGACCTGCACTTTCTACCATAAAGTGCTTCAAACGGCGCCATCTCAATGCTTGAATGGTAGCTGTTGTTGTAGGAAAATTCTGCTAATGGTAGATGTCGATCCCAACTGTTTTCGAAATCAATAACACATGCTCGTAGCATGTCTTCAAGCGTTTGTATCGTCCTTTCACTCTGCCCATCAGTTTGTAGATGATAGGAAGTACTCATGTCTAGACGAGTTCCTAATGCTTGCTGTAATGTCTGCCAGAATCTTGAAATAAATCTGCCATCCCTATCAGAGATAATAGAGATTGGTATTCCATGTCTGGAGACGACTTCCTTCAAATACAGTCGTGCTAACTTCTCCATCTTGTCATCTTCTCTTATTGGCAGGAAGTGTGCTGATTTGGTGAGACGATCAACTATTACCCAAATAGTATCAAAACCACTTGCAGTCCTTGGCAATTTAGTGATGAAATCCATGGTAATGTTTTCTCATTTCCATTCCGGGATTTCGGGTTGTTGAAGTATGATGGAATTTAACATCTATGTAAACAACATGTTCTTAAGTTACTTGTTCATAAAACCATTTTATGAAAGTTAAATAAAGCGGAAGCATGATAATAAGTTCATGTTTATATGTTAAACCATTTAGTTAAATTCCATATTAATATCAAGTCTTGAAATATACTTACAAATAAGAATAATGGAGAAGATTATTACCTCCTCAAGTTAATTGAGGGTGATATTGAAGAAGAAGAAGATGATGGAACCTCAAGCTATTGTGTATTAACACCACCCTTGAAGTTGGCTAGACTTTAGAACTTTAACAACCTTGTTAACTAAGCTAGAAACCCACTCTTTTGCACCTTATTTTCTGGACAGCAACAAGCTCCAAGGATGATGATGAATGAAGCCTCAAAACAATGAAACCTCAAGAGATAATACCCCAAACTTGTGCACCAACACCATATACTTTGGTTAGGATTTAAAGACACTAGAATTAGCTTGCAAAAAAAAAAGAAATTGAACCCCTCTTCCCCAATTAGTCAAAAGCATGAGTTTATTAACCCAATATCCCCATCTCCCATGCCATATTCACTTGTTTATAAAAAGAAATTAGTTTTATAAAAGGTATTAATTTTTATAAAACCATTTTTATAAACTTCTACATACAAATATATATACATTTTATATAAAACCAATTTATAACAAAATGTAATATAATCATTATTAATTATTTACCTATAAATAATTAAATCCATATTATATAAATTATTCCATAATTTATATAAAAAAAACACATCAAGTAATATTTTAAGAAAACCATTTTTCTTAAAGTTCAAGTGTCGCGTATTTGATCAATGAACCAATCGTTGAAATCAAATACGAATAAGGTGTTGGTAAGTTTGTTATTGGGTATGACCCGACTTGGATCAAAACATATTAGCCGCGTTAATTTAATATGTCTCTCGGGCATACGAAATACCTTCAATCTCCCACTTGCACGGGAAACATAAGAAATTAATGCAAGTGATGGATACAGCCTAACACACCGTCCATCACCCTTAATATGTTATGACTTTGTGTCATTCAATAACATCATCCCTTTCGAGCTCCCTACTCGAACTGATATATGTAGGTGAATCTTTCATTATATCCTTTCGTCCTAGATGTCATGTTAAATCCAAGAGATATAGAGTGATCACTCTCTTATAGATTTAACTTTATCAGGCCTTAGACATCTGACTCTCAACGAATAAGAGGGACAAATTCCATCTTGACTACATACGTCCAAGACACCACACTTCATACCATACCTGAAGCCTTCCTTATGAGCTACCATTTTCAGAATAGCGAAGGAAAGAATCAAGGCACAATATTTGGTGAATATCTGAACCCTATATGTATCTCAGGTCAGAGGATACAATGATATTCTCCTTTACTCAAGATTACATGTGATCAACCACAAAGGCTCCATACAGTAAATCTTGAGAGCGGGTCTTCCAATATTTGTTTCCCACAAATATCTATGAACCTTGGTTGCAACCTTGCCCCACATTCAACCTATGAATGTATACCAATCTGAGTTCATAATAGTCTAAACCTCACACTTGTTCCACAAATGTGATCGACTACGGAAATTTAGAATAATTGCTTATTCATGGATGAAATATGCAAAACAGGAACATAACTCAAATAAATTAACACCATAGTTATTTTAATGAGTTTGAATAATTTCGTTCTGGTACAATACATAAAATAGATCATATCCAATCACTAGAATATCGAAGCCCTAATGCACAAACATGTCCCTCATGCTTTGGCCCATATAAAAGCTTCGTGAGTGGATCCGCAACATTTTGATCTGTGTGAACTTTGTGAATACATATCTTTCCCTTTTCAACCTCATCCCTGATGTAGTTGAATCTCCGCTCAATGTGACGAGTCTTTTGATGAGCACGAGGTTCCTTGATTTGAGCAATCGCACCCTCGTTGTCACAAAAGATCTCAAGAGGGTCCTGAATGGAAGGGACCACTCCTAAGTCGTTGATGAATTTCTTCATCCATGCAGCTTCCTGAGCTGCCAGTGAGGCGGCAATGTACTCCGACTCTGTAGTGGATAACGCAACAACCTCCTGTTTCGAACTCTTCCAAGAGACCGCACCACCATTTAACATGAAGACATAACCGGATTGTGATCGAGAGTCATCTCGATCAGTTTGGAAACTCGCGTCCACGTAACCTTTTACAGCGAGTTCCTCCTCACCAGACCCATATATTAGATACATATCCTTAGTCCTCCTAAGGTATTTCAATATGCTTTTAACAGCAATCCAATGACTATTTCCTGGGTTATTCTGGTATCTACTTGTCAAGCTTAGAGCGCATGACACATCCGGTCTAGTACATATCATTGTATACATGATAGACCCAATAGCAGACGCGTATGGGACTTTCTTCATTCTTTCTTGTTCATCTTTCGTGGCAGGGCACTGAGATGAACTGAGAACGGTTCCTTTTTGAATAGGTACCAAACCTCTCTTTGAGTTTTCCATCTTGAACCTTTTCAAGATTTTATCAATGTATGTACTTTGACTTAAACCTATCAATCTCTTGGATCTATTCCTATAGATCCCTATCCCCAATATGTATTGTGCATCTCCAAGATCCTTAATGGAGAAGCAACTCTTTAGCCAAGTTTTGACTCCTTGCATTGTGGTAATATCATTCCCAAATAATAATATATCATCCACATATAGTACAAGGAACATGATAGTGCTCCCACTAGCTTTCTTATATACACAAGCTTCATCACCGTTTTTAATGAAGCCAAATTTCTCGGCTTCCTCATTAAAACGATGATTCCACATTCTAGATGCTTGTTTCAATCCGTAGATTGACTTCTTTAACTTGCATACCTTTTTAGGATATTTTGAATTAACAAAACCTTCAGGCTGAACCATATAGACATCTTCCATAAGATATCCATTCAGGAAAGCGGTCTTGACATCCATTTGCCATATTTCGTAATCATAATGAGCAGCAATGGCAAATAATATCCTAATAGACTTTAGCATTGCCACAGGCGAAAAAGTTTCATCATAATCAACCCCTTGAGTTTGAGTGAAACCTTTTGCTACAAGTCTAGCTTTGTATGTATCCAAGTTTCCATGTATGTCGGTTTTCTTCTTGAAAAGCCATTTGCAATCAACTAGCTTAGAGCTAGGAGGTTGCTCAACAAGTTCCCACACTTGGTTTTCATACATGGATTGCATCTCGGCGTTCATGGCTTCCTGCCATTTATCTTTATCAATCCTTGATAAAGCATCTTCGTAGTTTGTCGGTTCATCCAAATCAACCGTGTAGCAACCATCCACGAGAAACCCATATCTCTCGGGAGGATTACTAATCCTACTAGATCTTCGAACGTCTTGTGTACCTTGATCATCCACTTGATCATTTTCAACATCCTCATGTTGAGTACTAGTGCCAACCAATTGTGTATCATCGGCTTGATCTTGTACCTCTACAAGATCTATCTTCCTTTCACCATCACCTTCCATAAGGAACTTGGTTTCTAGGAATTCCGCTTTCCGAGCAACAAATACCGTTAGCTCGGATGGATCATAGAAGTAATATCCCATGTCATCTTTGGGATATCCTATGAAGATACACTTTGTGGATCGAGCATGTAGCTTATTTGCTACATAACGCTTAGGGTAAGCTTCACATCCCCATACTTTCAAGTATGAAAGAGAAGGAGGTTTTCCAAACCACATCTCGTGAGGAGTTCGTTCCACTTTCTTGGTTGGGGCCACATTTAAAATACGAGCCGCGGAGTTTAGACAATATCCCCAAAATGATAGAGGTAACGAGCTTCTTGCCATCATAGATCGAACCATATCCATTAGGGTTCGGTTCCTCCTTTCGGAAACTCCATTGAGTTGGGGTGTTCCGGGTGGAGTGAGTTGTGAGATAATCCCACAACTCCTAAGATGATCTTGGAAGACATCGCTTAGGTATTCACCTCCTCTATCGGTACGAAGTACCTTAATTGTCCTATTGAGTTGATTTTGTACTTCGTTTTGATATTCTTTGAATGCTTCAAACGTTTCGTCCTTGTGTCTTAATAAGTAGACATATCCGAAACGACTAAAGTCATCAATGAAAGTAACAAAGTATCTTTCACAATTCCTAGTCATGGGTTTAAAGGGTCCACACACATCCGAATGTATTAATCCCAATAAATCTTTAGCCCTTTCATAAGTTCCTTTGAAAGGTGCTTTAGTCATCTTGCCTTGTAAACAAGATTCACATACATCAAACGAATCCATTTCATTTGATTTCAAAAGTCCATTCTTTTGAAGTGTATGCATTTGGTTCTTGTTTATGTGACCAAGGCGACAATGCCATAAGTAGGAATCACTCAAATCCCTTTTGAGTTTCTTGGTGCTTGTATGGTACATTGAGCTACTAGATAATGTGTCATCTTGAACCAATTCATAAATTCCATTTGAAGGTGAAGCCTTGAAATAGAATACATTATCTAAATAAATGTGGATATCATCATTAACAAAATTAGGATTAAAACCACATTGTTTCAAACGGGAAACAGAAATAATGTTTCGACATAAGTCGGGTGCATACAAAACATCATTCAAAATAAGTTCCAAGCCACTTGGAAGTTTTAACACAAAGTCTCCTTGAGCTTTCACTTGCACTTTAGCTCCATTCCCCATGAAGAGACTTGATGTTCCCGTTTGCTTGTTACTTCTTTTGAACCCCTGCAAAGAATTGCAAATATGAGTTCCACATCCCGTGTCTAATACCCATGTATTAGAAGAAGTAATATTAAGCTCAATATATACCATATATATATTACCTGAGGTTTGCCCCGCATCCCTCTTTTCCTTCAACTCCTTAAGGTAAACTGGACAGTTTCGTTTCCAATGACCCATTTCACCACAACCGAAACATGGGTCTTCCTTGGGGTTTGCCTTCTCGGCTACCTTTTGCTTCTTAGCCTTGTTCTTGGTTGGGGTAACCATCTTCCCCTTCCCTTTGCCTTGATGGGCGGGTCCTTTTCTCTTAGCCACCTTTGGCTTAGAGGTGTTACCTTTGGATCCACCTTGATCGATTGGTAACACGGGTAAAGCCCTTTTACCCATGCTAGTTTCCGCCGTTCTAAGCATACCGTGAAGCTCACCTACGCTCTTATCCATCCCATTCATATTGTAATTAATTACAAATTGATCAAACCTTTTTGATAGGGAGTTAAGGATAAGATCGGTGGCTAACTCATTAGATATGTTTAGGTTAAGACGGTTAGCACGATCGATAAGGCTTTTCATCTTAAGTACATAAGATGAAACCGATTGGGTATCGTCCATACGACAAGCATGTAGCGCCCGAACCGTTTCGAAGCGTTCGACACGCGCTTGTTGGAGGAACATCTCCTTCAATTGCGTTATCATGTCGTATGTACTATGATGCTCGAAATCCTTTTGGAGTTCGGGTATCATAGTCCCAAGCATTAAGCATGCGACTTGAAGGGAGTCGTGGCAATACTTATCGTAAGAGGCCATTGCTTCCACATCATTCTCATCCGGTTGATCGGGAATGGGGTCCTCAAGTACATACGCTTTATCCTCTTGTTTGAGGACAATCCGAAGATTGCGGAACCAATCCATAAAGTTAGTATGGTTGAGTTTGTCTTTCTCGAGGAGAGACCTTAATGATAGGTGGTTTAGGTTGAGTGGTGCGTTTGGAATGTTGTTGTTGTTATTGGCGGCCATCTACAAAATTAACAAAGTTCGTTTAAGTATCGATTTTAATTTAACATTCAATACCCTTTAAATCAAATTGAATTATTAAATTCTAGAATCCAACGGTAAACCAAATTTCGGTTAGGTGACCTTTATCCCGCAATTTGATTTAGCTAGGTAGTCAATAAATGACAATTGCAATCCATTTGCAACTCCTAGAGTATGGGATCATGCAATCCTTTTGCATGGCATATTTATCCCATCAACGCCTATTTGTTCCTCATGCTTCGGTGACCCTAAGTTCATGATTCCCAAATCAAGTCGTCCTATTTGTATAGACTTGTAAATTTAACATACATGTGGTTAGGTGACCTTTATCCCACAAGCATGCGAAATTTACCTTAATCATATTAGTTTGCTCATAATGGTTAGGTGACCTTTATCCCATCATGAGTTCCCTAATACTTTTAAGTGTCACACAATAGGATGGCGTTTAACTTGTTTGCCTTGTTAATAAGGGATTTTAAGTTTTCATTAATTCTAGTTTGAGAAAACTTTTGCACCATACACTAACATGCATTTAGTGTATGGTTTATTTGAAATCCATTTTCATGTCATGTAATAAAGCCGATTTTATTACTTTGATATAAACCATTTTATATGTGTTTTAATAACCATTTATTAAATCCATTTGGTGTTGTTAATAACCATTTATTAGTGTCCTTTTGCCATTTCAATTTAACCGATTAAATTTTCGTTTGGTAAATTTCATGTTGTTAATAATTTAACCAATTAAATTTTAGTTTTGCTTGTGGTTAACTTGCGTGATAACTTGTTGTAGTAACATGCACAATCCAAAATCATACAAGAAATTAAAACAACCACGCATGCAAAACAAATGTTCACAATCAAGCCTTTTGGTAGACATTTTGTTTAGCCGAAAACAAAATGCTACCGGTTAATGGGTAAAACACAAAGTAAGAGGTTTTAACCTCCCACTTAACCTTGCATCCACATGCTTCTTGTGTTCTTCCTTGTGATCTCCATGCATCTTCATCTTGTTACAAAATATATCCTAATACATTTTGTCTAGAAAATGAAAATACATCCTAATCTATTTTACATGCCAAATATAAAATAAATTACATAACCAAAACTAGTATTACATGCCAAATGAATAATTAATTTTACAAACCAAATTTGAATGAATATTACAACCATTCAACCAAACAAATATCCATTCAAACACACATGCATACACCATAAGGTCAAGGCATTGATTGTGAACTACAATATTACAACAAATATGAACCAAATGGCAAGTCCAAAACCACTTTTGGAACCCCTCCAAATTCGGCCTAAAAGATAACCCACCCAAACCCGAACATTTTTACATTCTACTTTCATGCATGTTAATAGAATGCAAAGTTTGTGGGTTTTAAAGACCATAAATAAGAAGCATATTTCATAGACTTCGGCTCTAGATACCATTGATGGAATTTAACATCTATGTAAACAACATGTTCTTAAGTTACTTGTTCATAAAACCATTTTATGAAAGTTAAATAAAGCGGAAGCATGATAATAAGTTCATGTTTATATGTTAAACCATTTAGTTAAATTCCATATTAATATCAAGTCTTGAAATATACTTACAAATAAGAATAATGGAGAAGATTATTACCTCCTCAAGTTAATTGAGGGTGATATTGAAGAAGAAGAAGATGATGGAACCTCAAGCTATTGTGTATTAACACCACCCTTGAAGTTGGCTAGACTTTAGAACTTTAACAACCTTGTTAACTAAGCTAGAAACCCACTCTTTTGCACCTTATTTTCTGGACAGCAACAAGCTCCAAGGATGATGATGAATGAAGCCTCAAAACAATGAAACCTCAAGAGATAATACCCCAAACTTGTGCACCAACACCATATACTTTGGTTAGGATTTAAAGACACTAGAATTAGCTTGCAAAAAAAAAAGAAATTGAACCCCTCTTCCCCTTAGAAAGGTCACGGCAGCAGTAAGCAGAAAAATGCTGTGCAGAATTTTTTTTTTGCAAGTAGAAGATGTGTTTTGCATGTGTGTTGAAGTCCCAAGAGAGCTAGGCATGGGTATATGAATATATTGGGAACCAAGTAGTCAAAAGCATGAGTTTATTAACCCAATATCCCCATCTCCCATGCCATATTCACTTGTTTATAAAAAGAAATTAGTTTTATAAAAGGTATTAATTTTTATAAAACCATTTTTATAAACTTCTACATACAAATATATATACATTTTATATAAAACCAATTTATAACAAAATGTAATATAATCATTATTAATTATTTACCTATAAATAATTAAATCCATATTATATAAATTATTCCATAATTTATATAAAAAAAACACATCAAGTAATATTTTAAGAAAACCATTTTTCTTAAAGTTCAAGTGTCGCGTATTTGATCAATGAACCAATCGTTGAAATCAAATACGAATAAGGTGTTGGTAAGTTTGTTATTGGGTATGACCCGACTTGGATCAAAACATATTAGCCGCGTTAATTTAATATGTCTCTCGGGCATACGAAATACCTTCAAAGTAGACCTGATGGTTTCTGATGCTCAGCTTTGACCTTAGAACACGTCAAACATTCTCCCACGTATTTAGCAACATCGGCTTTCATACCTGGCCACCAAAAATGTTTCTTGAGATCCTTGTACATCTTCCCCGTTCCAGGATGTATTGAGTATCTGGTTTTATGAGCTTCTCTAAGTACCATTTCTCTCATATCTCCAAATTTTGGTACCCAAATCCTTTCAGCCCTATACCGGGTTCCGTCTTCCCGAATATTAAGATGCTTCTCCGATCCTTTGGGTATTTCATCCTTTAAATTTCCCTCTTTTAAAACTCCTTGTTGCGCCTCCTTTATTTGAGTAGTAAGGTTATTATGAATCATTATATTCATAGATTTTACTCGAATGGGTTCTCTGTCCTTCCTGCTCAAGGCATCGGCTACCACATTTGCCTTCCCCGGGTGGTAACGAATCTCAAAGTCGTAATCATTCAATAATTCAATCCACCTACGCTGCCTCATATTCAGTTGTTTCTGATTAAATATGTGTTGAAGACTTTTGTGGTCGGTATATATAATACTTTTGACCCCATATAAGTAGTGCCTCCAAGTCTTTAATGCAAAAACAACCGCGCCTAATTCCAAATCATGCGTCGTATAATTTTGTTCGTGAATCTTCAATTGTCTAGACGCATAAGCAATCACCTTCGTTCGTTGCATTAATACACAACCGAGACCTTGCTTTGATGCGTCACAATAAATCACAAAATCATCATTCCCTTCAAGCAATGACAATATAGGTGCCGTAGTTAGCTTTTTCTTCAATAACTGAAACGCTTTCTCTTGTTCATCATTCCATTCAAATTTCTTCCCTTTATGCGTTAATGCAGTCAAGGGTTTTGCTATTCTGGAAAAGTCTTGGATGAGCCTTCTGTAGTAACCAGCTAGTCCTAAAAACTGGCGTATGTGTTTCGGAGTTTTCGGGGTTTCCCACTTTTCAACAGTTTCTATCTTTGCCGGATCCACCTTAATACCTTCTTTGTTCACTATGTGACCGAGGAATTAAACTTCTTCCAACCAAAATGCACACTTTGAAAACTTAGCGTACAATTCTTCCTTCCTCAATACTTCTAACACCTTTCTCAAATGTTCACCGTGTTCTTGGTCATTCTTTGAGTAAATAAGTATGTCATCAATGAAAACAATGACAAACTTGTCAAGGTATGGTCCACACACTCGGTTCATAAGGTCCATGAACACAGCTGGTGCATTAGTTAAACCAAACGGCATGACCATAAACTCGTAATGACCGTAACGTGTTCTGAAAGCAGTCTTTGGAATATCATCTTCTTTCACCCGCATTTGATGATACCCGGAACGTAAGTCAATCTTTGAATAAACAGACGAGCCTTGTAGTTGATCAAATAAGTCGTCGATTCTCGGTAGTGGGTAGCGGTTCTTGATGGTAAGTTTGTTCAACTCTCGGTAGTCGATACACAACCTGAATGTACCATCTTTCTTCTTGACAAACAAAACAGGAGCTCCCCACGGTGATGTGCTTGGTTGAATGAAACCACGCTCTAAAAGTTCTTGTAATTGGCTTTGCAGTTCTTTCATCTTGCTGGGTGCGAGTCTGTAAGGAGCACGAGCTATTGGTGCAGCTCCTGGTACAAGATCTATTTGAAATTCAACAGATCGATGTGGGGGTAATCCCGGTAATTCTTTCGGAAATACATCGGGAAATTCTTTTGCAATGGGAACATCATTGATGCTCTTTTCTTCAGTTTGTACTTTCTCGACGTGTGCTAGAACAGCATAGCAACCTTTTCTTATTAGTTTTTGTGCCTTCAAATTACTAATAAGATGTAGCTTCGTGTTGCCCTTTTCTCCGTACACCATTAAGGGTTTTCCTTTTTCTCGTATAATGCGAATTGCATTTTTGTAACAGACGATCTCTACTTTCACTTCTTTCAACCAGTCCATACCGATTATCACATCAAAACTCCCTAACTCTACTGGTATCAAATCAATCTTAAATGTTTCGCTAACCAGTTTAATTTCTCGATTCCGACATATATTATCTGCTGAAATTAATTTACCATTTGCTAATTCGAGTAAAAATTTACTATCCAAAGGCGTCAATGGACAACTTAATTTAGCACAAAAATCTCTACTCATATAGCTTCTATCCGCACCCGAATCAAATAAAACGTAAGCAGATTTATTGTCAATAAGAAACGTACCCGTAACAAGCTCCGGGTCTTCCTGTGCCTCTGCCGCATTAATATTGAAAACTCTTCCGCAGCCTTGTCCATTCGTGTTCTCCTGGTTCGGGTAATTTCTAATAATGTGGCCCGGTTTTCCACATTTATAACAAACTACATTGGCATAACTTGCTCCGACACTACTTGCTCCGCCATTACTCATTCCGACACCATTTGTTCCTTTCGTTCTATTAACCCCTGGTCCGTAGACCTCACACTTCACCGCGCTATGACCATTTCTTTTACACTTGTTGCAAAATTTGGTGCAGAACCCCGAGTGATACTTTTCACACCTTTGGCATAGCTGCTTCTGATTGTTGTTGTTGTTGCGGTTATTATTGTTGTTGGGATGATTGCTGTAGTTGCTATTGTTGTTGTTGTTTTTGGGCCGTTTGTTGTAGTTGCGATTGATGTTTCGATTGTTGGGATAATTGTTGCGATTATTGTTGTAATTGCTGTTGTTGTTGTATTGGTGATTCTTATCACCGTTTTCCTCCCACTTTCTTTTGACTTGCTTCACATTGGCCTCTTCAGCAGTCTGTTCTTTAATTCTTTCTTCAATCTGGTTCACTAGTTTGTGAGCCATTCTACATGCCTGTTGTATGGAGGCGGGCTCGTGTGAACTTATATCTTCTTGGATTCTTTCCGGTAATCCTTTCACAAACGCGTCGATCTTTTCTTCCTCATCTTCGAATGCTCCCGGACACAATAGGCACAATTCTGTGAATCGTCTTTCGTACGTGGTAATATCAAATCCTTGGGTTCGTAACCCTCTAAGTTCTGTCTTGAGCTTATTGACCTCGATTCTGGGACGGTACTTCTCATTCATCAAGTGCTTGAATGCTGACCACGGTAGTGCGTACGCATCGTCTTGTCCCACTTGCTCTAGATAGGTATTCCACCATGTTAACGCAGAACCTGTGAAGGTATGCGTAGCGTACTTCACTTTGTCCTCTTCAGTACACTTACTTATGGCAAACACCGATTCGACCTTCTCGGTCCACCGTTTCAATCCGATCGGTCCTTCGGTTCCATCAAATTCCAAAGGTTTGCAGGCAGTGAATTCTTTATAGGTGCATCCTACACGATTTCCTGTACTGCTAGATCCAAGGTTATTGTTGGTATGTAGCGCAGCCTGTACTGCGGCTATGTTTGCAGCTAGAAAAGTACGGAATTCCTCTTCATTCATATTCACGGTGTGTCGAGTAGTCGGTGCCATTTCCTTCAAAATAGTCAAATGGAACAAGTTAATCATACAGAATATTAAGAGTAGTTAATAGTATTTCGTAGCATAATATGAACTCATTTATAAAAGCTTTTTCTTCATATTAGCGTTTTATAAGTTTAAATTCGGGTAGTACCTACCCGTTAAGTTCATACTTAGTAGCTAATATACAATTCAACTACTACAATTCTATATGAAAAACTGATTATAATAATATTTCGCGTTCAAACTTTTATACAATATTTTACAAACTTACAATACCGCTTATTTTACATAAAGCATGAAATATAGTACACAATAACTTTGATACAAGATAGTTGTGAAGATAATTCTAGCTAGTACACAAGTCGTTCAGCAAAGGCAATAAAGACACGTAATTCATACGTCCAGAAACAAGTCATGCATTCTGGTTTTACTAGGATTACTTCCCATCCTTGGTCTTGTCGAACATAACCGTTATGGCCGTTGATAAGACAGCGTGTTGTAACGTCGTCAAAGGGACGAGGGTTACGTAATGACCAACAGTCTCGTAATAACCTAAAAACCTCATTTCTTATCCCAATTACCGACTCCGTTACTTGTGGGAACGTTTTGTTTAATAGTTGTAGCCCGATGTTCTTGTTCTCACTTTGGTGAGAAGCGAACATTACTAACCCGTAAGCATAACATGCTTCTTTATGTTGCATGTTAGCCGCTTTTTCTAAATCACGAAGTCCTATATTCGGATATACTGAGTCAAAATAATTTCTTAACCCGTTGCGTAAAATAGCATTTGGGTTCCCCGCAATATATGCGTCAAAGTAAACACATCGTAACTTATGGATTTCCCAATGTGATATCCCCTATCTTCCGAACGAAAGCCTTTTATAAACCAAGGCATTCTTGGAACGTTCTTCGAATGTCTTACAAACTGATCTCGCCTTAAATAGTTGTGCCGAGGAATTCTGACCGACTCTAGACAAGATTTCATCAATCATGTCTCCGGGTAGGTCTCTTAAAATATTGGGTTGTCTATCCATTTTGTGTTTTTATACTGTAAAATAGACAAGAGTTAGATTCATAAAAAAAATACTTATTAATACAAGCAATTTTTACATATATCATAAAGCATAAGCACACTATATTACATATATTACACCACACGAATATAACTATCTTATTCTGACTCGCTCGTTTCTTCTTGTTTGGTTTTGGTTCGTTTTGCCAAGTTTCTAGGGATATATGATGTTCCCCTAATACGAGCCGTCGTTGTCCACATTGGTTTAGAAAAACCTGGTGGTTTAGAGGTTCCCGGGTCATTGTTACAACTTAAGGACTTCGGGGGTTGACGATACATATAAAGTTCATCGGGGTTGGAATTAGATTTCTCTATTTTTATGCCCTTTCCCTTATTATTTTCTTTTGCCTTTTTAAATTCAGTTGGGGTAATTTCTATAACATCATCGAAATTCTCGTCGGAATCCGATTCATCGGAGAATTGGTAATCCTCCCAATATTTTGCTTCCTTGGCGGAAACACCATTGACCATAATTAACCATGGTTGGTTGGTTGAGGATTCTCTTTTACTTAACCATTTTATTATTTCCCCCACCAGTTCTATTTCTTCTTCCGGTTCCGATTCTTCTTCCGGTTCCAATTCTTCTTCCGGTTCCGACTCTTCTTCCGGTTCCTCTTCGGGAACTTGTGAATTAGTCCACGAATCATTCCAATTTACATTTGACTCTTCATTATTATTAGGTGAGTCAATGGGACTTGCTCTAGAGGTAGACAGCAATCATTTTTAAAGAAAACACGGTCGAAGTCCAGACTCACTAATGCATCCTAACAAACTCGATAAGACACACTAATGCAAATTTTCTGGTTCTCTAAGACCAATGCCCTGATACCAACTGAAATGTCCCGTTCTTATTGATTAAAAACGTTCCATATTAATTGATTTCGTTGCGAGGTTTTGACCTCTATATGAGACGTTTTTCAAAGACTGCATTCATTTTTAAAACAAACCATAACCTTTATTTCATAAATAAAGGTTTAAAAAGCTTTACGTAGATTATCAAATAATGATAATCTAAAATATCCTGTTTACACACGACCATTACATAATGGTTTACAATACAAATATGTTACATCGAAATCAGTTTCTTGAATGCAGTTTTTACACAATATCATACAAACATGGACTCCAAATCTTGTCCTTATTTTAGTATGCAACAGCGGAAGCTCTTAGTATTCACCTGAGAATAAACAGGCTTTAAACGTCAACAAAAATGTTGGTGAGTTATAGGTTTAACCTATATATATCAAATCGTAACAATAGACCACAAGATTTCATATTTCAATACATATCCCATACATAGAGATAAAAATCATTCATATGGTGAACACCTGGTAACCAACAATAACAAGATGCATATATAAGAATATCCCCATCATTCCGGGACACCATTCGGATATGATATAAATTTCGAAGTACTAAAGCATCCGGTACTTTGGATGGGGTTTGTTAGGCCCAATAGATCTATCTTTAGGATTCGCGTCAATTAGGGTGTCTGTTCCCTAATTCTTAGATTACCAGACTTAATAAAAAGGGGCATATTCGATTTCGATAATTCAACCATAGAATGTAGTTTCACATACTTGTGTCTATTTTGTAAATCATTTATAAAACCTGCATGTATTCTCATCCCAAAAATATTATATTTTAAAAGTGGGACTATAACTCACTTTCACAGATTTTTACTTCGTCGGGAAGTAAGACTTGGCCACTGGTTGATTCACGAACCTATAACAATATATACATATATATCAAAGTATGTTTAAAATATATTTACAACACTTTTAATATATTTTGATGTTTTAAGTTTATTAAGTCAGCTGTCCTCGTTAGTAACCTACAACTAGTTGTCCACAGTTAGATGTACAGAAATAAATCGATAAATATTATCTTGAATCAATCCACGACCCAGTGTATACGTATCTCAGTATTGATCACAACTCAAACTATATATATTTTGGAATCAACCTCAACCCTGTATAGCTAACTCCAACATTCACATATAGAGTGTCTATGGTTGTTCCGAAATATATATAGATGTGTCGACATGATAGGTTGAAACGTTGTATACGTGTCTATGGTATCTCAAGATTACATAATATACAATACAAGTTGATTAAGTTATGGTTGGAATAGATTTGTTACCAATTTTCACGTAGCTAAAATGAGAAAAATTATCCAATCTTGTTTTACCCATAACTTCTTCATTTTAAATCCGTTTTGAGTGAATCAAATTGCTATGGTTTCATATTGAACTCTATTTTATGAATCTAAACAGAAAAAGTATAGGTTTATTGTCGGAAAAATAAGTTACAAGTCGTTTTTGTAAAGGTAGTCATTTCAGTCGAAAGAACGACGTCTAGATGACCATTTTAGAAAACATACTTCCACTTTGAGTTTAACCATAATTTGTGGATATAGTTTCATGTTCATAATAAAAATCATTTTCTCAGAATAACAACTTTTAAATCAAAGTTTATCATAGTTTTTAATTAACTAACCCAAAACAGCCCGCGGTGTTACTTCGACGGCGTAAATCCGGTTTTACGGGGTTTTTCGTGTTTCCAGGTTTTAAATCATTAAGTTAGCATATCATATAGATATAGAACATGTGTTTAGTTGATTTTAAAAGTCAAGTTAGAAGGATTAACTTTTGTTTGCGAACAAGTTTAGAATTAACTAAACTATGTTCTTGTGATTACAAGTTTAAACCTTCGAATAAGATAGCTTTATATGTATGAATCGAATGATGTTATGAACATCATTACTACCTTAAGTTCTTTGGATAAACCTACTGGAAAAGTGAAAAATGGATCTAGCTTCAACGGATCCTTGGATGGCTCGAAGTTCTTGAAGCAGAATCATGACACGAAAACAAGTTCAAGTAAGATCATCACTTGAAATAAGATTGTTATAGTTATAGAAATTGAACCAAAGTTTGAATATGATTATTACCTTGTATTAGAATGATAACCTACTGTAAGAAACAAAGATTTCTTGAGGTTGGATGATCACCTTACAAGATTGGAAGTGAGCTAGCAAACTTGAAAGTATTCTTGATTTTATGTAACTAGAACTTGTAAAATATATGAAGAACACTTAGAACTTGAAGATAGAACTTGAGAGAGATCAATTAGATGAAGAAAATTGAAGAATGAAAGTGTTTGTAGGTGTTTTTGGTCGTTGGTGTATGGATTAGATATAAAGGATATGTAATTTTGTTTTCATGTAAACAAGTCATGAATGATTACTCATATTTTTGTAATTTTATGAGATATTTCATGCTAGTTTCCAAATGATGGTTCCCACATGTGTTAGGTGACTCACATGGGCTGCTAAGAGCTGATCATTGGAGTGTATATACCAATAGTACATACATCTAAAAGCTGTGTATTGTACGAGTACGAATACGGGTGCATACGAGTAGAATTGTTGATGAAACTGAACGAGGATGTAATTGTAAGTATTTTTGTTAAGTAGAAGTATTTTGATAAGTGTCTTGAAGTCTTTCAAAAGTGTATGAATACATATTAAAACACTACATGTATATACATTTTAACTGAGTCGTTAAGTCATCGTTAGTCGTTACATGTAAATGTTGTTTTGAAACCTTTAGGTTAACGATCTTGTTGAATGTTGTTAACCCATTGTTTATTATAACAAATGAGATGTTAAATTATTATATTATCATGATATTATGATATATAATATTTAATATATCTTAGTATGATGTATATACAGTTAAATGTCGTTACAACGATAATCGTTACATATATGTCTCGTTTCGAAATCATTAAGTTAGTAGTCTTATTTTTACATATGTATTTCATTGTTAATACACTTAATAATATATTTACTTATAATTTAACATAATTAACCAAGTGTATCAATATCTTAATATGATTCATATGTACCTAGTAAGACGTTGTTATAACGATAATCGTTATATATATCGTTTTCGAGTTTCTTAAATTAATAGTCTCATTTTTATGTATATAACTCATTGTTAAAATACCTAATGAGATACATACTTATAATAAAAACATGTTAACTATATATATAACCATATATATGTCATCATATAGTTTTTACAAGTTTTAACGTTCGTGAATCACCGGTCAACTTGGGTGGTCAATTGTCTATATGAAACATATTTCAATTAATCAAGTCTTAACAAGTTTGATTGCTTAACATGTTGGAAACATTTAATAATGTAAATATCAATCTCAATTAATATATATAAACATGGAAAAGTTCGGGTCACTACACATCCAACCTCAAGAAATCTTTGTTTCTTACAGTAGGTTATCATTCTAATACAAGGTAATAATCATATTCAAACTTTGGTTCAATTTCTATAACTATAACAATCTTATTTTAAGTGATGATCTTACTTGAACTTGTTTTCGTGTCATGATTCTGCTTCAAGAACTTCGAGCCATCCAAGGATCCATTGAAGCTAGATCCATTTTTCTCTTTTCCAGTAGGTTTATCCAAGGAACTTAAGGTAGTAATGATGTTCATAACATCATTCGATTCATACATATAAAGCTATCTTATTCGAAGGTTTAAACTTGTAATCACTAGAACATAGTTTAGTTAATTCTAAACTTGTTCGCAAATAAAAGTTAATCCTTCTAACTTGACTTTTAAAATAAACTAAACACATGTTCTATATCTATATTATATGCTAACTTAATGATTTAAAACCTGGAAACACGAAAAACACCGTAAAACCGGATTTACGCCGTCGTAGTAACACCGCGGGCTGTTTTGGGTTAGTTAATTAAAAACTATGATAAACTTTGACTTAAAAGTTGTTATTCTGAGAAAATGATTTTTATTATGAACATGAAACTATATCCACAAATTATGGTTAAACTCAAAGTGGAAGTATGTTTTCTAAAATGGTCATCTAGACGTCGTTCTTTCGACTGAAATGACTACCTTTACAAAAACGACTTGTAACTTATTTTTCCGACTATAAACCTATACTTTTTCTGTTTAGATTCATAAAATAGGGTTCAATATGAAACCATAGCAATTTGATTCACTCAAAACGGATTTAAAATGAAGAAGTTATGGGTAAAACAAGATTGGATAATTTTTCTCATTTTAGCTACGTGAAAATTGGTAACAAATCTATTCCAACCATAACTTAATCAACTTGTATTGTATATTATGTAATCTTGAGATACCATAGACACGTATACAATGTTTCGACCTATCATGTCGACACATCTATATATATTTCGAAACAACCATAGACACTCTATATGTGAATGTTGGAGTTAGCTATACAGGGTTGAGGTTGATTCCAAAATATATATAGTTTGAGTTGTGATCAATACTGAGATACGTATACACTGGGTCGTGGATTGATTCAAGATAATATTTATCAATTTATTTCTGTACATCTAACTGTGGACAACTAGTTGTAGGTTACTAACGAGGACAGCTGACTTAATAAACTTAAAACACCAAAATATATCAAAAGTGTTGTAAATATATTTTGAACATACTTTGATATATATGTATATATTGTTATAGGTTCGTGAATCAACCACTGGCCAAGTCTTACTTCCCGACGAAGTAAAAATCTGTGAAAGTGAGTTATAGTCCCACTTTTAAAATCTAATATTTTTGGGATGAGAATACATGCAGGTTTTATAAATGATTTACAAAATAGACACAAGTACGTGAAACTACATTCTATGGTTGAATTATCGAAATCGAATATGCCCCTTTTTATTAAGTCTGGTAATCTAAGAATTAGGGAACAGACACCCTAATTGACGCGAATCCTAAAGATAGATCTATTAGGCCCAACAAGCCCCATCCAAAGTACCGGATGCTTTAGTACTTCGAAATTTATATCATATCCGAAGGGTGTCCCGGAATGATGGGGATATTCTTATATATGCATCTTGTTAATGTCGGTTACCAGGTGTTCACCATATGAATGATTTTTATCTCTATGTATGGGATGTGTATTGAAATATGAAATCTTGTGGTCTATTGTTACGATTTGATATATATAGGTTAAACCTATAACTCACCAACATTTTTGTTGACATTTTAAGCATGTTTATTCTCAGGTAATTATTAAGAGCTTCCGCTGTCGCATACTTAAATAAGGACGAGATTTGGAGTCCATGCTTGTATGATATTGTGTAAAAACTGCATTCAAGAAACTTATTTTGTTGTAACATATTTGTATTGTAAACCATTATGTAATGGTCGTGTGTAAACAGGATATTTTAGATTATCATTATTTGATAATCTACGTAAAGCTTTTTAAACCTTTATTGATGAAATAAAGGTTATGGTTTGTTTTAAAATGAATGCAGTCTTTGAAAAACGTCTCATATAGAGGTCAAAACCTCGCAACGAAATCAATTAATATGGAACGTTTTTAATCAATAAGAACGGGACATTTCAGTTGGTATCCGAGCGTTGGTCTTAGAGAACCAGAATTTTGCATTAGTGTGTCTTATCGAGTTTGTTAGGATGCATTAGTGAGTCTGGACTTCGACCGTGTTTACTTGAAAAATGATTGCTTAACAAATTTTGTTGGAAACTATATATTTTTAACATGTGAATATTATGATATATTAATCTCTTAACGCGTTTGATATTATGTGATAGATGTCTACCTCTAGAACAAGTCCCATTGACTCACCTAATAATAATGAAGAGTCAAATGTAAATTGGAATGATTCGTGGACTGATTCACAAGTTCCCGAAGAGGAACCGGAAGAAGAGTCGGAACCGGAAGAAGAATCGGAACCGGAAGAAGAATCGGAACCGGATGAAGAAATAGAACCGGTGGGGGAAATAATAAAACGGTTAAGTAAAAGAAAATCCTCAACCAACCGACCAAGGTTAATTATGGTCAATGGTGTTTCCGCCAAGGAAGCAAAATATTGGGAGGATTACCAATTCTCCGATGAATCGGATTCCGACGAGAATTCCGATGATGTTATAGAAATTACCCCAACTGAATTTAAAAAGGCAAAAGAAAATAATAAGGGAAAGGGCATAAAAATAGAGAAATCTAATTCCAACCCCGATGAACTTTATATGTATCGTCAACCCCCGAAGTCCTTAAGTTGTAACAATGACCCGGGAACCTCTAAACCACCAGGTTTTTCTAAACCAATGTGGATTACGACGGCTCGTATTAGGGGAACATCATATATCCCTAGAAACTTGGCAAAACGAACCAAAACCGAAGAAGAAGAAACAAGCGAGTCGGAATAAGATAGTTGTATTCGTGTGGTGTAATATATGTAATATAGTGTGCTTATGCTTTATGATATATGTAAAAATTGCTTGTATTAATAAGTATTTTTTTTTTTATGAATCTAACTCTTGTCTATTTTACAGTATAAAAACACAAAATGGATAGACAACCCAATATTTTAAGAGACCTACCCGGAGACATGATTGATGAAATCTTGTCTAGAGTCGGTCAGAATTCTTCGGCACAACTATTTAAGGTGAGATCAGTTTGTAAGACATTCGAAGAACGTTCCAAGAATGCCTTGGTTTATAAAAGGCTTTCGTTCGAAAGATGGGGGATATCACATTGGGAAATCCATAAGTTACGATGTGTTTACTTTGACGCATATATTGCGGGGAACCCAAATGCTATTTTACGCAATGGGTTAAGAAATTATTTTGACTCATTATATCCGAATATTGGACTTCGTGATTTAGAAAAAGCGGCTAACATGCAACATAAAGAAGCATGTTATGCTTACGGATTAGTAATGTTCGCTTCTCACCAAAGTGAGAACAAGAACATCGGGCTACAACTATTAAACAAAACGTTCCCACAAGTGACGGAGTCGGTAATTGGGGTAAGAAATGAGGTTTTTAGATTGTTACGGGACTGTTGGACATTACGTAACCCTCGCCCCTTTGACGACGTTACAACACGCTGTCTTATCAACGGCCATAACGGTTATGTTCCACAAGACCAAGGATGGGAAGTAATCCTAGTAAAACCAGAATGCATGACTTGTTTCTGGACGTATGAATTACGTGTCTTTATTGCCTTTGCTGAACGACTTGTGTACTAGCTAGAATTATCTTCACAACCATCTTGTATCAAATTTATTGTGTGCTATATTTCATGCTATATGTAAAATAAGCGGTATTGTAAGTTTGTAAAATATTGTGTAAAAGTTTGAACGCGAAATATTATTATAATCAGTTTTTCATATAGAATTGTAGTAGTTGAATTGTATATTAGCTACTAAGTATGAACTTAACGGGTAGGTACTACCCGAATTTAAACTTATAAAACGCTAATATGAAGAAAAAGCTTTTATAAATGAGTTCATATTATGCTACGAAATACTATTAACTACTCTTAATATTCTGTATGATTAACTTGTTCCATTTGACTATTTTAAAGGAAATGGCACCGACTACTCGACACACCGTGAATATGAATGAAGAGGAATTCCGTACTTTTCTAGCTTCAAACATAGCCGCAGTACAGGCTGCGCTACATACCAACAATAACCTTGGATCTAGCAGTACAGGAAATCGTGTAGGATGCACCTACAAAGAATTTACTGCCTGCAAACCTTTGGAATTTGATGGAACCGAAGGACCGATCGGATTGAAACGGTGGACCGAGAAGGTCGAATCGGTGTTTGCCATAAGTAAGTGTACTGAAGAGGACAAAGTGAAGTATGCTACGCATACCTTCACAGGTTCTGCGTTAACATGGTGGAATACCTATCTAGAGCAAGTGGGACAAGACGATGCGTACGCACTACCGTGGTCAGCATTCAAGCACTTGATGAACGAGAAGTACCGTCCCAGAACCGAGGTCAATAAGCTCAAGACAGAACTTAGAGGGTTACGAACCCAAGGATTTGATATTACCGCGTACGAAAGACGATTCACAGAATTGTGCCTATTGTGTCCGGGAGCATTCGAAGATGAGGAAGAGAAGATCGACGCGTTTGTGAAAGGATTACTGGAAAGAATCCAAGAAGATATAAGTTCACACGAGCCCGCCTTCATACAACAGGCATGTAGAATGGCTCACAAACTCGTGAACCAGATTGAAGAAAGAATTAAAGAACAGACTGCTGAAGAGGCCAATGTGAAGCAAGTCAAAAGAAAGTGGGAGGAAAACGGTGATAAGAATCACCAATACAACAACAACAGCAATTACAACAATAATCGCAACAATTATCCCAACAATCGCAACATCAATCGCAACTACAACAAACGGCCCAACAACAACAACAACAACGACAACAACTACAACAATCATCCCAACAACAATAATAACCGCAACAACAACAACAATCAGAAGCAGCTATGCCAAAGGTGTGAAAAGAATCACTCGGGGTTCTGCACCAAATTTTGCAACAAGTGTAAAAGAAATGGTCATAGCGCGGCGAAGTGTGAGGTCTACGGACCAGGGGTTAATAGAACGAAAGGAACAAATGGTGTCAGAACGAGTAATGGCGGAGCAAGTAGTGTCGGAGCAAGTTATGCCAATGTAGTTTGTTATAAATGTGGAAAACTGGGCCACATTATTAGAAATTTCCCGAACCAGGAGAACACGAATGGACAAGGCCGTGGAAGAGTTTTCAATATTAATGCGGCAGAGGCACAGGAAGACCCGGAGCTTGTTACGAGTACGTTTCTTATTGACAATAAATCTGCTTACGTTTTATTTGATTCGGGTGCGGATAGAAGCTATATGAGTAGAGATTTTTGTGCTAAATTAAGTTGTCCATTGACGCCTTTGGATAGTAAATTTTTACTCGAATTAGCAAATGGTAAATTAATTTCAGCAGATAATATATGTCAGAATCGAGAAATTAAACTGGTTAGCGAAACATTTAAGATTGATTTGATACCAGTAGAGTTAGGGAGTTTTGATGTGATAATCGGTATGGACTGGTTGAAAGAAGTGAAAGCGAAGATCGTTTGTTACAAAAATGCAATTCGCATTATACGAGAAAAAGGAAAACCCTTAATGGTGTACGGAGAAAAGGGCAACACGAAGCTACATCTTATTAGTAATTTAAAGGCACAAAAACTAATAAGAAAAGGTTGCTATGCTGTTCTAGCACACGTCGAGAAAGTACAAACTGAAGAAAAGAGCATCAATGATGTTCCCATCGCAAAAGAATTTCCTGATGTATTTCTGAAAGAATTACCGGGATTACCCCCACATCGATCCGTTGAATTTCAAATAGATCTTGTACCAGGAGCTGCACCAATAGCTCGTGCTCCTTACAGACTCGCACCCAGCTAGATGAAAGAACTACAAAGCCAATTACAAGAACTTTTAGAGCGTGGTTTCATTCGACCAAGCACATCACCGTGGGGAGCTCCTGTTTTGTTTGTCAAGAAGAAAGATGGTACATTCAGGTTGTGTATCGACTACCGAGAGTTGAACAAACTTACCATCAAGAACCGCTACCCACTACCGAGAATCGATGACTTATTTGATCAACTACAAGGCTCGTTTGTTTATTCAAAGATTGACTTACGTTCCGGGTATCATCAAATGCGGGTGAAAGAAGATGATATTCCAAAGACTGCTTTCAGAACACGTTACGGTCATTACGAGTTTATGGTTATGCCGTTTGGTTTAACTAATGCACCAGCTGTGTTCATGGACCTTATGAACCGAGTGTGTGGACCATACCTTGACAAGTTTGTCATTGTTTTCATTGATGACATACTTATTTACTCAAAGAATGACCAAGAACACGGTGAACATTTGAGAAAGGTGTTAGAAGTATTGAGGAAGGAAGAATTGTACGCTAAGTTTTCAAAGTGTGCATTTTGGTTGGAAGAAGTTCAATTCCTTGGTCACATAGTGAACAAAGAAGGTATTAAGGTGGATCCGGCAAAGATAGAAACTGTTGAAAAGTGGGAAACCCCGAAAACTCCGAAACACATACGCCAGTTTTTAGGACTAGCTGGTTACTACAGAAAGTTCATCCAAGACTTTTCCAGAATAGCAAAACCCTTGACTGCATTAACGCATAAAGGGAAGAAATTTGAATGGAATGATGAACAAGAGAAAGCGTTTCAGTTATTGAAGAAAAAGCTAACTACGGCACCTATATTGTCATTGCCTGAAGGGAATGATGATTTTGTGATTTATTGTAACGCATCAAAGCAAGGTCTCGGTTGTATATTAATGCAACGAACGAAGGTGATTGCTTATGCGTCTAGACAATTGAAGATTCACGAACAAAATTATACGACGCATGATTTGGAATTAGGCGCAGTTGTTTTTGCATTAAAGACTTGGAGGCACTACTTATATGGGGTTAAAAGTATTATATATACCAACCACAAAAGTCTTCAACACATATTTAATCAGAAACAACTGAATATGAGGCAGCGTAGGTGGATTGAATTGTTGAATGATTACGACTTTGAGATTCGTTACCACCCGGGGAAGGCAAATATGGTAGCCGATGCCTTGAGCAGGAAGGACAGAGAACCCATTCGAGTAAAATCTATGAATATAATGATTCATAATAACCTTACTACTCAAATAAAGGAGGCGCAACAAGGAGTTTTAAAAGAGGGAAATTTAAAGGATGAAATACCCAAAGGATCGGAGAAGCATCTTAATATTCGGGAAGACGGAACCCGGTATAGGGCTGAAAGGATTTGGGTACCAAAATTTGGAGATATGAGAGAAATGGTACTTAGAGAAGCTCATAAAACCAGATACTCAATACATCCTGGAATGGGGAAGATGTACAAGGATCTCAAGAAACATTTTTGGTGGCCGGGTATGAAAGCCGATGTTGATAAATACGTAGGAGAATGTTTGACGTGTTCTAAGGTCAAAGCTGAGCATCAGAAACCATCAGGTCTACTTCAACAACCCGAAATCCCGGAATGGAAATGGGAAAACATTACCATGGATTTCATCACTAAATTGCCAAGGACTGCAAGTGGTTTTGATACTATTTGGGTAATAGTTGATCGTCTCACCAAATCAGCACACTTCCTGCCAATAAGAGAAGATGACAAGATGAAGAAGTTAGCACGACTGTATTTGAAGGAAGTCGTCTCCAGACATGGAATACCAATCTCTATTATCTCTGATAGGGATGGCAGATTTATTTCAAGATTCTGGCAGACATTACAGCAAGCATTAGGAACTCGTCTAGACATGAGTACTGCCTATCATCCACAAACTGATGGGCAGAGCGAAAGGACGATACAAATGCTTGAAGACATGCTACGAGCATGTGTTATTGATTTCGGAAACAGTTGGGATCGACATCTACCGTTAGCAGAATTTTCCTACAACAACAGCTACCATTCAAGCATTGAGATGGCGCCGTTTGAAGCACTTTATGGTAGAAAGTGCAGGTCTCCGATTTGTTGGAGTGAAGTGGGGGATAGACAGATTACGGGTCCGGAGATTATACAAGAAACTACCGAGAAGATCATCCAAATTCAACAACGGTTGAAAACCACCCAAAGTCGACAAAAGAGCTACGCTGACATTAAAAGAAAAGATATAGAATTTGAAATTGGAGAGATGGTCATGCTTAAAGTTTCACCTTGGAAAGGCGTTGTTCGATTTGGTAAACGAGGGAAATTAAATCCAAGGTATATTGGACCATTCAAGATTATTGATCGTGTCGGACCAGTAGCTTACCGACTTGAGTTACCTCAACAACTCGCGGCTGTACATAACACTTTCCACGTCTCGAATTTGAAGAAATGTTTTGCTAAAGAAGATCTCACTATTCCGTTAGATGAAATCCAAATCAACGAAAAACTTCAATTCATCGAAGAACCCGTCGAAATAATGGATCGTGAGGTTAAAAGACTTAAGCAAAACAAGATACCAATTGTTAAGGTTCGATGGAATGCTCGTAGAGGACCCGAGTTCACCTGGGAGCATGAAGATCAGATGAAGAAGAAATACCCGCATCTATTTCCAGAAGATTCGTCAACACCTTCAACAGCTTAAAATTTCGGGACGAAATTTATTTAACGGGTAGGTACTGTAGTGACCCGAACTTTTCCATGTTTATATATATTAATTGAGATTGATATTTACATGATTAAATGTTTCCAACATGTTAAGCAATCAAACTTGTTAAGACTTGATTAATTGAAATAGGTTTCATATAGACAATTGACCACCCAAGTTGACCGGTGATTCACGAACGTTAAAACTTGTGAAAACTATATGATGACATATATATGGTTATATATATAGTTAACATGATATTATGATAAGTAAACATATCATTAATTATATTAACAATGAACTACATATGTAAAAACAAGACTACTAACTTAATGATTTTGAAACGAGACATATATGTAACGATTATCGTTGTAACGACATTTAATGTATATATATCATATTAAGAGATATTCGTACATCATAATATCATGATAATATAATAATTTAAAATCTCTTTTGATATTATAAACATTGGGTTAACAACATTTAACAAGATCGTTAACCTAAAGGTTTCAAAACAACATTTACATGTAACGACTAACGATGACTTAACGACTCAGTTAAAATGTATATACATGTAGTGTTTTAATATGTATTCATACACTTTTGAAAGACTTCAAGACACTTATCAAAATACTTCTACTTAACAAAAATGCTTACAATTACATCCTTGTTCAGTTTCATCAACAATTCTAC
Source organism: Rutidosis leptorrhynchoides (assembly GCF_046630445.1). NCBI lineage: Eukaryota > Viridiplantae > Streptophyta > Magnoliopsida > Asterales > Asteraceae > Rutidosis > Rutidosis leptorrhynchoides. Next base: position 213,084,146 of record NC_092340.1, read on the forward strand.
TCGTATGCACCCGTATTCGTACTCGTACAATACACAGCTTTTAGATGTATGTACTATTGGTATATACACTCCAATGATTAGATCTTAGCAGCCCATGTGAGTCACCTAACACATGTGGGAACCATCATTTGGCAACTAGCATGAAATATCTCATAAAATTACAAAAATATGAGTAATTATTCATGACTTATTTACATGAAAACAAAATAACATATCCTTTATATCTAATCCATATACCAACGACCAAAAACACCTACAAACACTTTCATTCTTCAATTTTCTTCATCTAATTGATCTCTCTCAAGTTCTATCTTCAAGTTCTAAGTGTTCTTCATAAATTCCAAAAGTTCTAGTTTCATAAAATCAAGAATACTTTCAAGTTTGCTAGCTCACTTCCAATCTTGTAAGGTGATCATCCAACCTCAAGAAATCTTTGTTTCTTACAGTAGGTTATCATTCTAATACAAGGTAATAATCATATTCAAACTTTGGTTCAATTTCTATAACTATAACAATCTTATTTTAAGTGATGATCTTACTTGAACTTGTTTTCGTGTCATGATTCTGCTTCAAGAACTTCGAGCCATCCAAGGATCCATTGAAGCTAGATCCATTTTTCTCTTTTCTAATAGGTTTATCCAAGGAACTTAAGGTAGTAATGATGTTCATAACATCATTCGATTCATACATACAAAGCTATCTTATTCGAAGGTTTAAACTTGTAATCACTAGAACATAGTTTAGTTAATTCTAAACTTGTTCGCAAACAAAAGTTAATCCTTCTAACTTGACTTTTAAAATAAACTAAACACATGTTCTATATCTATATGATATGCTAACTTAATGATTTAAAACTTGGAAACACGAAAAACACCGTAAAACCGGATTTACGCCGTCGTAGTAACACCGCGGGCTGTTTTGGGTTAGTTAATTAAAAACTATGATAAACTTTGATTTTTATTATGAACATGAAACTATATCCAAAAATTATGGTTAAACTCAAAGTGGAAGTATGTTTTCTAAAATGGTCATCTAGACGTCGTTCTTTCGACTGAAATGACTACCTTTACAAAAACGACTTGTAACTTATTTTTCCGACTATAAACCTATACTTTTTCTGTTTAGATTCATAAAATATGGTTCAATATGAAACCATAGCAATTTGATTCACTCAAAAGGGATTTAAAATGAAGAAGTTATGGGTAAAACAAGATTGGATAATTTTTCTCATTTTAGCTACGTGAAAATTGGTAACAAATCTATTCCAACCATAACTTAATCAACTTGTATTGTATATTATGTAATCTTGAGATACCATAGACACGTATACAATGTTTCGACCTATCATGTCGACACATCTATATATATTTCGGAACAACCATAGACACTCTATATGTGAATGTTGGAGTTAGCTATACAGGGTTGAGGTTGATTCCAAAATATATATAGTTTGAGTTGTGATCAATACTGAGATACGTATACACTGGGTCGTGGATTGATTCAAGATAATATTTATCGATTTATTTCTGTACATCTAACTGTGGACAACTAGTTGTAGGTTACTAACGAGGACATCTGACTTAATAAACTTAAAACACCAAAATATATTAAAAGTGTTGTAAATATATTTTGAACATACTTTGATATATATGTATATATTGTTATAGGTTCATGAATCAACCAGTGGCCAAGTCTTACTTCCCGACGAAGTAAAAATCTGTGAAAGTGAGTTATAGTCCCACTTTTAAAATCTAATATTTTTGGGATGAGAATACATGCAGGTTTTATAAATGATTTACAAAATAGACACAAGTACGTGAAACTACATTCTATGGTTGAATTATCGAAATCGAATATGCCCCTTTTTATTAAGTCTGGTAATCTAAGAATTAGGGAACAGACACCCTAATTGACGCGAATCCTAAAGATAGATCTATTGGGCCCAACAAGCCCCATCCAAAGTACCGGATGCTTTAGTACTTCGAAATTTATATCATATCCGAAGGGTGTCCCGGAATGATGGGGATATTCTTATATATGCATCTTGTTAATGTCGGTTACCAGGTGTTCACCATATGAATGATTTTTATCTCTATGTATGGGATGTGTATTGAAATATGAAATCTTGTGGTCTATTGTTACGATTTGATATATATAGGTTAAACCTATAACTCACCAACATTTTTGTTGACATTTTAAGCATGTTTATTCTCAGGTAATTATTAAGAGCTTCCGCTGTCGCATACTTAAATAAGGACGAGATTTGGAGTCCATGCTTGTATGATATTGTGTAAAAACTGCATTCAAGAAACTTATTTTGTTGTAACATATTTGTATTGTAAACCATTATGTAATGGTCGTATGTAAACAGGATATTTTAGATTATCATTATTTGATAATCTACGTAAAGCTTTTTAAACCTTTATTGATGAAATAAAGGTTATGGTTTGTTTTAAAATGAATGCAGTCTTTGAAAAACGTCTCATATAGAGGTCAAAACCTCGCAACGAAATCAATTAATATGGAACGTTTTTAATCAATAAGAATGGGACATTTCATAGTGTGTCTAACTGATAGTTGTTTAGATGCATTAGTGAGTCTGGACTTCGACCGTGTCTGCATGTCAAAAGTTTTGCTTATCATTTCTAGTCAGAAATCATCTGCTTATCATCCTTAGGAAATTACCTGCTTATCATTCTTAGGGAATCATTTGCTTATCATTCTAAGTCTAGACACATCTTACTGCAATGACTGCATGAATAGTGTATAGACAAAATTCATATCTTAGCGTATCTTTTATTGTTACCTTTGCCTAACAGCTTCCGTAGATTCCTCCGTACTGTGGGATTTTAGTATTATATATGCATATGTAAATTATGTATTGTAGGGTACTAATCTATATCCTATAATCTATTTCTTATCAAAAATCCTTCATTTGATCGTACGAGATGAATCCCTCAACCAGTTCGAATTCCTCGAATTCCGACAACTATTCCGACATGGATATTCATCGAAACTCCGAAACCAGCGTCACCAGAATGAATCAACCAATCATCAAATCTCAATACATCTGACGGATTCGTAGTCGACTTAATCAATGGAGACAAGAAGAAGGAGATTCCTTCCACCAACCGAATTCACCTCTTGACGAAGAACCCGAAGCACTTACGGCAAACCAGTCCGAAATACCATTTTCACCCTCATTTCCCGAATATCTCGCCACGATTATATTCTATCCACAATTCTAAACCTTATTCATTCACTCGTTCCGACCGACAATCATCCCGGAATAATAGAAGAAGTCAACAAACTTCGCGCTCGAGAAATAAAATTTGAGAATATGGTACAAAATGTACCAGCTTCAGCAACATCACCGACACCAATAGTACCATCAGTAACAGCACCAGTACCATCAACAATCCATGCCTCAACATCTCATTCTGTACCTCGAGTATAATCATCGTTCTACTTATCGTTCTACATCAATTATCTTCGTTCTTCATGGCGATTATGTAATCTATAATGTTTTAGAGATTATGTATTCTAGTTATAACGGTAAATCAAATGAGATTAATATTATATTAACTCATTAAATCTATGATTACATCTGAAGAAAATATATATGTAAGTATATTTTCATAAAGATTGTAATTAAAAATTCATTTGTACAAACTGTTAATGGTGAAAATATTTTAACGGGTAGGTAATACCCGAGGAATATTTAAGATTTACATTAATAAGTTACATTGTACATTCTTCGAATCTGATTCAACAGTCATTTACTATCCCATTTTCAAACACCGATATACGTATCCGTTCACTGCACAATACCCATTTTCATTCAACTTCATATTTGGATTTTGACTTATCAGAATCCAACAAGTGGCATAATGAAGAAAACATTTGACAAAATAAAATTTGTTAGAAACAAACAAATTAACTAGGAGAAATTTTGTTAAGAATCCACGCTAACTGTTCCTAGCTAATTGTTCCCAGCTAAATGATTACACTTTATTTATCGCAATTTAATTATTGCAATTTACATTCTCGCAATTTTATTTATCGACATTTAATTTCTATTATTTACTTTACGCACTTTATTTATTGTCATTTAATTTCTGTATTTATTTTACGCACTTTAAATATCGGGACATGTATACAAGGTTTTGACATATCATATCGACGCATCTATATATATTATTTGGAATAACCATAGACACTCTATATGCAGTAATGCGGGAGTTAGCTATACAGGGTTGAGGTTGATTCTATAATAATATATATACTTTGAGTTGTGATCGAGTCTGAGACGAATACGGGTCACATTACGTATTAATTAATTCAAATATTATATATTAAACTATACATGAATTATTGAATTGCTAACTGTGGACTATCAACTATGGACTACCAACATTGGACAATTAAAATGAATTAAAATATTGACTATAACATATGAAACTAAATATTTCTTCAAGTTTGCCCTTGATCTCATTTTAAACCTCATTTGTATCTTGACGATTTCAATCTGCGTTCAAACCTTTCATGATTCTTGAAAACACCTCAATCGATAGGATGAATCAACCACACTTCATCTACGGAAGGAAAGAGTGATGCATATAGTTATACACCTGAAAACACTCAGAACCTGAGAAAAACGTTTAACTCGTAGTTGTGCTAATTCCTTTAGCGTTATTATTACCGAAAAATAACTTTGCATCTACTGTTCGAAATAGCAAATTTTGTCACAGCTTCAGCAAATCACCATCGACTTTTCGTCCGAAACAACCTTATTATAACTTTGATATATATGTGTGCTCTTTTAGTGTTACCGGGAAAATTTTTATATTCCACCATATCACCAGCAAACGTACCAGTAACCTCGTTGCTTCTTGGCATAAATCTCTCTGACAAATCATTATATTTATTCATTGAAACCCTATCATATAATCATCCGCATCTTGTAACAAGAACTACCATACCAACTACCGGGAATCAGCAATCAGTATTTTGAATCTCGCAGCGTTTCTACATCAATAGTTATATGTATACATATAACAATTATCTCCTAGAATTACGACCTTCAATTCTGAAATTTTGAAAAGGCACCCAGTTTACGAATCGATACTCTGAATGTTGAAAAAGCTAAATGAAGCAGCAAAAACTGTAGACAACCGTAACGACCTTAGTCGTCAGAAGTTTGATGATAAAGAATAATATGTTGGAAAAGCTCAGAAACGTTGGAACTGGAAAACGGATAGAGTTAACCATGAAGGAGACCAAGGACAAATACAAGGACCAAACCCTATATTCAAAAAATTCAGGTAATACTGGACCCGTTGAAATCTTTAGAGAATATCTTGCTCCGAAGTCATGTTAAAATCTTACGGAAAATTTTTCTCCATCAACTATCGAACTTATAAATTCCAAAATATCATCATCAATATTTTCGATATTTCTGAGGATATTTGAATAAATATTCTCGTCCGAAATTATATACCTCTCCGTGCTTCCTGTGTATCATTATATTGGAAACATTCAATAGAAAATTTAGTACCGAAAAGCGGATTATGCGAAACTATGAAGGAAGCCGTGGACAAATCACAAGGAATAAGTTTGACTTCAAGGAATCCAAATGATTCTGTTTCTGATGAAATCTTTACCGATTACCTTGCTTCCGAATCTAAACCCTTACGGATAAATCTTCTTCATCATCCATCGATGTTAGAAATTCCAAGATATCATCGTATATCCATTTATAAATATTCTCCATATTTCTGAAGATATTTTCATAACTGTTCTTATCTGAAATCATTAATCTCTTCGTGCTATCAGTGTTACATCATATAGAAACTGTTAGTTTCTAGATTCTATAAACTTTCGAGCTTAAAATATGAATGTTATTGAAGTAATGTTGGGTACTGATGCATGAATTAGTATAATATAATGACACTTGATCAACGTGATTATATTACAGTTAGTCATGTTGAGTTTCTATTGGGACATAATGATTCACAGATTATAATGTCATCATGTGCCATGTTACACGACTCGTTCAATCTGTTCAACCTTCGAATATATCAAGAAAGTATATTCTTGATAGTTCCATCCTTAGTGATTCTGGTAATTTGGCAAATCAAATCGTGCTATTACATTCTTTCTTGTTTAGAACATTAAGTTCATTCGAAATTCCATACTTATGAATTATGTACCGTTACTCGCTTTACTAGAGGTCGGGAGGATAATAAAAAGGCAAAGAGCTCCAAAATATAAGAGAAAATATAAAGCCCAATAACAACACGGAAGTTATAAACCGTGGATATTAATACAAATAGCAATATAAAGACACGGTAGAATTAAGAATAGTATCACCCCAAGATAATAGTAAAAGTAAACAGATTTTTTCTGATGGAAGATTGAAATGAAGGATGACCGAAATGATAATTAGGAAAATATTAAGTATTAGAACTGGAATAAGCATTTTCACAATCTTTTGGATGTATGAACTAAGAAAGAAAGTATATGAATGGTGAGGATAATGGAACAGAAAAAGTTTAATTTATAATGGAAATTATCAGACAGAGTAATCGAGGCAGATCACCGTATTTAATTATAGAGATCTTAATTTCCCTATTCACCGAAGAATCAAATCTTTTAGATTTCCAAGATTTTCTTTAAATCCCTTGAATTCCGGAATTCAACCCTGGCTATGTCAAAAGCTAAGACGCATCTTATTTTCTAAAATCAACCGTGACTACGTCAAAAGTAAAGATGAAACTTTATTTCTTCAATTCAATCTTTTGTGATAACTTCATTCGTACTCTTCGAATAATCGAATTGTTTTATCTTCATTACTCAATAATGATGAAACTCTATTGATCAACTCATATTCGTCATGAAAATATTTTTTATTGTTAGCCATGACCACCTCACTCAAATTTTGGGACGAAATTTCTTTAACGGGTAGGTACTGTGATGACCCGGGAATTTCCGACCAAATTTAAACTTAATCTTTATATGTTTCGATACGATAAACAAAGTATGTAATGTTGAATCTAGAAAATTTTGAAACGATGTTCATATATTCAAATGACCTTCGACTGTTCACCACGATTCACGAACAATTATTTGTAAATAAATATGTATATATATATATAGATATATAAATAATAATTAGGGATATTAAATAAAATATTATATGATATGATGATTTGAATTAATAATTAAATTGTTAGTTAATATATATTTATGTAAATATAATGTAATTCAAAAATAAATGTTATTTAAACAAACTTATATGATTTTAAAATAAACGGTGATTCGAAATTGAGTTCTATAAATTTTAGACTTACAAAAAAATGTATTTAGGACCTAGTTATAAAATTTTAGTATTTTTTATATTTTATCCATAAATGAGAGGGACAGTTGATGTAATTTTTTTTTTTTAATAATTAATGACCGAATTTGATAACATAATGATCAAAATATATAAAGATGATTACTCTAAAAATATGGAATTTTTTTTCGAAGACTTTTTATCCGCCACTAACTTAACAACGGAGTACGATTTAATAGTCCGTGAAAACTGTCGGTAATTAGAATCCAGGTGTTCAATTGCTTCACTATTATTGATTGATATACGATTGGATTCTGATTGATGAAATTAAATTACTATTTTTGTTTTGTATCCCCACTAATCAAGCATTCCATAAACTCATATACAAATGATACAGCTGGAACATATTTTAATTTCTTTAGTTGTATTATTATATTATTATCCTACCACTTGATAATTGCTATGATTATATACACGATTTCATTTCAAGAATAAACACCAAAGCAATTATATGAGATTACATATCACATCTATATCTTTATATCTTGCTTATGAAATCAACCAAACAACTCATCACCATGAACAACTAGACACCATTATCATCGATTGTTATCATCATTCGACTACTATCATTCTGGTTCTACTTCGAAAATCCAACACCACCACTTTGCTACTACTATTTTGTTAGCCGGAGTACAACAAACAACCATCACTTGAACAATCACCATCCGGCTACTCCATCTCCTCGCACCACCTCATCAATGACCACCATGTAACCGAGCACCAAACCACATTCAAATGATCACCACATCATAAACACAACAGCATACTAATCATTGATATTATGTTTCGTTCACTTGTCACCACCTTCTTATTCAAAGACATCGAACCCATGACCACCATCTTATGATCTTCTTTTTCTTCCTACGAACAAACACCCAGTAAACCGCCACCCATTTGAACCACCATTTAAGACCCATCACAACCATTCATCACCACCGATACCCTATCACCACCTCCATCATTTGAGAACCTAAACCACCATCTTCTTCTTAATCGTAACATCATTACTCACCATAAACTATCACAACCGATCACTAAACCTTTCATATTCATAACAGTGCTACTCAACTTGAACGTTTATGAGGTAACCCACGAGAAAGCACAACAACAAATCATCACCATCCTACCATCTCTCTCTTCCAAATTATTAATTTTTTTACCTTATCGCTGCTACTGTATGAAACTGCTATATGTCCTGATCAAAAATAGACTACTGCTACGGCCATCAAACAAACCTAAACCTCCACTTGCTGTTGGACTGATTGATAATTTCGGAATGGGCCTGTTGGGTCGTAGTCCATATAGCTATTTTTGGGTTGGACTGAAACAAGGATAAAATAAATATTACGGTTTAAATACTTACGGGTTTGAGATTTAACCAGAAAAGCATGAATGGTCCGATGGTTTGGGGTGTTGATGTGTATACGAGAGGTCAAGTGTTCGAGTCTGGGTGATGGCACCTATTTTTTTGAAATCCTATTCTAGTGAGGTAGTAACTCTTTTATTATTATTATTATTATTATTATTATTATTATTATTATTATTATTATTATTATTATTATTATTATTATTATTATTATTATTATTATTATTATTATTATTATTATTATTATTATTATTATTATTATTATTATTATTATTATTGATATTTTTAGTACGATTATTAGTATGGTCATAATTAAACTTATTATCATTATTAACATTAGTAGTAAAATAGATATTCTTATAATTTTTTATTATTTTAAAGAATTAAGTATTATTATCAACAATTAATACTTTCATTACTATTATTTTAGATTATGCATTTTTATTAAAAACTACTATTATTATCATGAGATTTGTTATAAAAACTATCGTTAATATTATCATTCATAGAATTATTAATACTACTATCATTATTGTTAATATTATCATTCATAGAATTATTAATACTACTATCATTATTGTTAATATTATTATTCATAGAATTATTGATACTACTATCATTAATATTAATATTAGTACTATCATTATTATTATTGTTATCACTTAAAATATTATCTTAAAATACTACTTAAACCAACAAATGATATTTATATGTATATATATTTAATACATATAACATAACAAAATTTAATATTATTTTTTTGTACAAAATGAATATATGAAACATACATATATTATTAATATAAAAAGGATATAATTAATAAATTTATATATATATATTTATTCAATTACAACTATGTATATTAATAAATATACAAATGATATAGGTTCGTGAATCCGAGGCCAACCCTGCATTGTTCAATGTCGTCATATGTATTTTTACTACAAAATACAGTATTGTGAGTTTCATTTGCTCCCTTTTTTTAATGCTTTTGCAATTTATATTTTTGGGACTGAGAATACATGCGCTTTTATAAATGTTTGACAAAATAGACACAAGTAATCGAAACTACATTCTATGGTTGGATTATCTAATCGAATATGCCCTTTTTATTAAGTCTGGTAATCTAAGAATTAGGGAACAAACACCCTAATTGACGCGAACTCTAAAGATAGATCTATCGGGCCCAACAAGCCCCATCCAAAGTACCGGATGCTTTAGTACTTCGAAATTTATATCATGTCCGAAGGAGGATCCCGAAATGATGGGGATATTCTTATATGTAAATTGTGAATGTCGGTTACCAGGTGTTCAATCCATATGAATGATATTTTTGTCTCTATGCATGGGATGTATGTTTATGAGAAATGGAAATATGAAATCTTGTAGTCTATTAAAATTATGAAATGATTTTATGTTAAACTAATGAACTCACCAACCTTTTGGTTGACACTTTAAAGCATGTTTATTCTCAGGTACGAAAGAAATCTTCCACTGTGCATTTGCTCATCTTAGAGATATTACTTGGAGTCATTCATAACATATTTCAAAAGACGTTGCATTCGAGTCGTTGTGTTCATCAAGATTATTATTAAGTCAATTATAGTAAGATATATATGAAATGGTATGCATGCTGTCAAATTTCGATGTAATGAAAGATTGTCTTTTCAAAAACGAATGCAATGTTTGTAAAATGTATCATATAGAGGTCAAGTATCTCGCGATGTAATCAACTGTTGATGATCAAATGTTGATGACTTCGTCTAGTTGGATTAGGACGGGGCATTTCATTGGAAGCCCTAAAATTTTGGCCAAATTAACACCTCACCCAAAACCCAAAATTTTTTACATTCTAATTTCATGCATGTTACTAGAATGTAATCTAAATGGGTTTTAAAGCCAAATACAAGAAGCATATTTCTATGACCTCGGCTCTAGATACCATTAATGGAATTCATCATATTAACAAGTTATATTAACATGCATGTCAAAACCCGATTTTAAAAGTGAAGCGGAAGCAATTTTACATAAACAAATCAAAATGAGTTTAACCTTTTAAACATGAATTCCAAAATAGATCAAGTCTAGAAATATACTTACAAATATAAGAGTGCTAGTAAAGAAAAGTACCTACTCCAAGTTAGGAGGTTACAAGATGATGAAGATGATGAACAAGTGTGTCAAAACCCCAAGCTTTTGATGCACCAACACCACCCTTGAACTTGATTATGTTTTAGATACTCAATCACCTTAAAACCAAGCTAGAAACCCACTTTCTTTGGACCCAAAATTCTGGACAGCAGCTAGTTGAAAGAAGATGATGAATGGAGCCTCAAAACTATGAAACCTCAAGTGTTTATACCCCAAACTTGTAACCAAAACCTAGTACTTTGGTTAGGAATTTTTGACACTTGAAATTAAGCTTTCAAAAAGAACTTGAGAACCCCTTTTGGTCCCTCAAAGCTCACGACAGCAGTAGCTGCAAAAGAGAGCAAAAAATTGTTGTTCTTCACTTGATCTCTCACCTCTCACACTTGAAAGAATCATCCAATCCTTGGTGGAAGTGTTAGGCATGCTTATTAGGAGTGGTGTATGTTGGAAGTAACAAAAAATGAGCATGGGTTCTTGTCTTGGAGACCCAAAAAATCTGCACACTCCATGTATATATTTTATAACAAGATTTATTTTATAAAACTTGTATTTATTTTATAAAACTTGTATAAAATAAACATGTATTTGTTACTTGTAATTATTTTATAAACCATTTTATAAAATATAACACAACATAATTATTTAAACCTATAAATAATTAAATCCACATCATATATAAATTATCCAAATAATTTATCTCAAGTGATCATAATTTAGAAAACCGATTTTCTAAAGTTCAAGTGTCGCGTATTCATTTAACAATCCAACCGTTAAAATAAATACATATAAAGTGTTGGTAAGCTTGTTATTGGGTATGACCCGACTTGGATCATAACATAGTGGCCACGTTAATTTAATATGTCTCTTGGGCATACGAAATACCCTCAGTTGAATTGTATATTAGCTACTAAGTATGAACTTAACGGGTAGGTAGTACCCGAATTTAAACTTATAAAACGCTAATATGAAGAAAAAGCTTTTATAAATGTGTTCATATTATGCTACGAGATACTATTGACTACTCTTAATATTCTGTATGATTAACTTGTTTCATTTGACTATTTTGAAGGAAATGACACCGACTACTCGACACACCTTGAATATGAGCGAAGAGGAATTTCGTGCCTTTCTTGCTTCAAACATAGCCGCAGTACAGGCCGCGCTACATACCAACAATAACTCTGAATCTAGCAATACAGCTAACGGCGCAAGAAATCGTGTAGGATGCTCCTACAAGGAATTCACTACCTGCAAACCTTCAGAATTTGATGGGACTGAAGGACCAATCGGATTGAAATGGTATTACTTCGTACGAAAGACGATTCATAGAATTGTGCCTATTGTGTCCGAGAGCGTTCTAAGATAAGGAAGAGAAGATCGACGCGTTTGTGAAAGGGTTACCGGAGAGAATCCAAGAAGATATAAGTTCACACGAGCCTGCTTCCATAGAAAAGGCATGTAGAATGGCTCACAAACTAGTGAACCAGATTGAGGGAAGAATTAAAGAACAGGCGGCCGAAGAGGCCAACGTGAAGCTAGTCAAAAGAAAGTGGGAGGAAAACGGTGATAAGAGTCACCAATACAACAACAACTATCCCAACAATCGCAACATCAATCGCAATTACAACAAACGGCACAACAACAACAACAACTACAACAATCATCCCAACAACAATAACAACTGCAACAACAACAACAATCAGAAGCAGCTATGCCAAAGGTGTGAAAAGTATCACTCGGGGTTCTGCACCAAATTTTGCAACATGTGTAAAAGAAATGGTCATTGCGCGGTGAAGTGTGACGTCTGCGGACCAGGAGTTAACAGAACGAAAGGAACAAATGGTGTCAGAATGAGTAATGGTGGAGCAAGTAGTGTCGGAGCAAGTTATGCCAATGTAGTTTGTTATAAATGTGGAAAACTGGGCCACATTATTAGAAATTTCCAGAACCAGGAGAACACGAATGGACAAGGCAGCAGAAGAGTTTTCAATATTAATGCGGCAGAGGCACAGGAAGACTCGGAACTTGTTACGGGTACGTTTCTTATTGATAATAAATCTGCTTACGTTTTATTTGATTCGGGTGCGGATAGAAGCTATATGTGTAGAGATTTTTGTGCTAAATTAATTTGTCCATTGACGCCGTTGGATAGTAAATTTTTACTTGAATTAGCAAACGGTAAATTAATTTCAGCAGATTATATATGCCGGAATCGAGAAATTAAACTGGGTAGCGAAATATTTAAGATTGATTTGATACCAGTAGAGTTAGGGAGTTTTGATGTAATAGTTAGCATGGACTGGCTGAAGGAGATGAAAGCAGAGATCGTATGTTACAAAAATGCAATTTGCATTGTACGAGAAGAAGGAGAACCCTTAATGGTGTATAGAGAAAAGGGCAACACGACGCTACATCTTATTAGTAATTTGAAGGCACAAAAACTAATAAGAAAAGGTTGCTATGCTGTTCAAGCACACGTCGAGAAAGTACAAACTGAAGAAAAGAGCATCAATGATGTTTCCGTCGCAAAAGAATTTCCCGATGTATTTCTGAAAGAATTACCGGGACTACCTCCACATCGATCTGTTGAATTTTAAATAGATCTTGTACCAGGAGCTGCACCAATAGCTCGTGCTTCTTACAGACTCGCACCCAGGGAGATGAAAGAACTGTAAAGCCAACTGCAAGAACTATTAGAACGTGGTTTCATTCGACCAAGCACATCACCATGGGGAGCTCCTGTTTTGTTTGTCAAGAAGAAGGATGGTACATTTAGGTTGTGTATTGACTACAGAGAGTTGAATAAACTTAACATCAAAAACCGTTATCCACTGCTGAGAATTGACTACTTATTTGATCAACTACAAGGCTCATCAGTTTATTCGAAAATCGATTTACGTTCTGGATATCATCAAATGAGAGTAAAGGAGGATGATATTCCAAAAACTGCTTTTAGGACGCGTTATGGTCATTACGATTTTATGGTTATGCCATTTGGATTGACTAACGCACCAGCTATGTTCATGGAACTTATGAACTGAGTGTGTGGGCCATTTCTTGACAAGTTTGTCATTGTTTTCATCGATGACATACTTATTTACTCAAAGAATGATCAAGAGCACGAAGAACATTTGAGAAAAGTGCTAAAAGTATTAAGGAAAGAAAAACTCTACGCTAAGTTTTCGAAGTGTGCATTTTGGTTGGAAGAAGTTCAATTCCTCGATCACATAGTGAACAAAGAAGGTATCCAGGTAGACCCGGCAAAGATCGAAACCGTTGAAAAGTGGGAAACCCCAAAAACTCCGAAGCATATACGTCAATTTTTAGGATTGGCTGGTTACTACAGAAGATTCATCCAAGATTTCTCCAAAATAGCAAAACCCTTGACTGCATTAACGCATAAAGGGAAGAAATTTGAATGGAAGGATGAACAAGAGAAGGCGTTTCAGTTATTAAAGAAAAAACTAACTACGGCACCTATATTGTCATTTCCTGAAGGGAATGATGATTTTGTGATTTATTGTGACGCATCAAAGCAAGGTCTCGGTTGTATATTAATGCAACGAACGAAGGTGATTGCTTATGCGTCTAGATAATTGAAGATTTACGAGCAAAATTATACGACTAACGATTTAGAATTGGGTGCTGTTGTTTTTGCATTAAAGACTTGGAGGCATTATTTATATGGGGTCAAAAGTATTATATATACCGACCACAAAAGTCTCCAACATATATTTAAATAGAAGCAACTGAATATGAGACAACGCAGGTGGATTGAACTGTTGAATGATTATGATTTTGGGATTCGATACCACCCGGGGAAGGCGAATGTGGTAGCTGACGCTTTGAGTAGAAAGGACAGAGAACCTATACGGGTAAAAGCTATGAATATAATTATTCGTACTAACCTTACTACTCAAATAAAGGAGGCGCAACAGGGGGTTGTAAAAGAAGGAAAGTTGAAGAATGAGATACCCAAAGTATTAGAGAAACATCTTAATATTCGGGAAGACGGAACCCGATATAGGGCTGATAGAATTTGGGTACCAAGGTTTGGAGATGTGAGAGAAATGGTACTTAAGAAAGCATATAAAACCAGATATTCAATACATCCCGGAGCGGGAAAGATGTATAAAGATCTCAAGAAACATTTTTGGTGGCCGGGTATGAAAGTCGATATTGCTAAATATGTAGGAGAATGTTTGACGTGTTCTAAGGTCAAAGCTGAACATCAGAAACCATCAGGTCTACTACAACAACCTGAAATCCCGGAATGGAAATGGGAAAACATTACCATGGATTTCATTACTAAATTGCCAAGGACTGCAAGTGGTTATGATACTATTTGGGTAATAGTTGATCGTCTCACCAAGTCAGCACACTTCCTGCCAATGAGAGAAGATGACAAAATGGAGAAGTTGGCGCGATTGTATTTGAAGGAGGTTGTCTCCAGACATGGAATACCAGTCTCTATTATCTCTGATAGGGATGGTAGATTTGTTTCAAGGTTCTGGCAGATGTTGCAACAAGCATTAGGGACTCGTCTAGACATGAGTACTGCCTATCATCTACAAACTGATGGGCAGAGCGAAAGGACGATATAAACACTTGAAGACATGCTACGAGCATGTGTTATTGATTTCGGAAACAGTTGGGATCGACACCTACCGTTAGCAGAATTTTCCTACAACAACAGTTATCATTCTAGTATTAAGATGGCGCCGTTTGAGGCACTTTATGGTAGAAAGTGCAGGTCTCCGATTTGTTAAAATGAAGTGGGGGATAGACAGATTACGGGTCCGGAGATAATACAAGAAACTACCGAGAAAATCATCCAAATTCAACAACGATTGAAAACCGCCCAGAGTCGACAAAAGAGCTACGCGGACAGTAAAAGAAATGATATAGAGTTTGAAATTAGAGAAATGGTCATGCTTAAGGTTTCACCTTGGAAAGGCGTTGTTCGATTTGGTAAACGGGGGAAACTAAATCCAAGGTACATTGGACCATTCAAGATTATAGATCGTGTCGGACCAGTAGCTTACCAACTGGAGCTACCTCAACAACTCGCGACTGTACATAACACTTTCCACGTCTCGAATTTGAAGAAATATTTTGCTAAAGAAGATCTCACTATTTCGTTGGACGAAATCCAAATCAGTGAAAAACTTCAATTCATTGAAGAACCCGTCGAAATAATGGATCGTGAGGTTAAGAGACTTAAGCAAAACAAGATACTGATTGTTAAGGTTCGATGGAATGCTCGTAGAGGACCGAGTTCACCTGGGAGCGTGAAGATCAGATGAAGAAGAAATACCCGCATCTATTTCCAGAAGATTCGTCAACACCTTCAACAGCTTAAAATTTCGGGACGAAATTTATTTAACGGGTAGGTACTGTAGTGACCCGAACTTTTCCATGTTTATATATATTAATTGAGATTGATATTTACAGGACTAAATGTTTCCAACGTGTTAACCAATCAAACTTATTAAGACTTGATTAAATGAAATAAGTTTCATATAGACAATTGATCACCCAAGTTGACCGGCGATTCACGAACGTTACAAATTTGTAAAAACTACATGTTGTGGTATATATAGACATATATATATATGGTTGACATGAGATTATGATGAGTAAGTATCTCACTAAGTATATTAACAATGTGTTATATACATAAGAAATGAGATTACTAAGTTAATAAACTCGAAATGATATATATAACGATTATCGTTATGATAACGTCTACTAAATACATATGTATCATATTAAGATATTAATACACTATATTTACCATGATAAAATGATATTTAAATATATCATTAATGAAAGGACCCGTTCATATACATTATAAACGATTCACAATAGTTGATTACATTGCGAGGTATTTGACCTCTATATGATACATTTTACAAACATTGCATTCGTTTTTAAAAGACAAAATTTCTTTACATTGAAAATTGACAGGCATGCATACCATTTCATAATATCCACTATCCAACTATAAATTGATTTAATAATAATCTTTGATGAACTCAATGACTCGAATGCAACGTTCTTCGAAATATGCTATGAAAGACTCCAAGTAATATCTTTAAAATGAGCAAATGCACAGCGGAAGATTTCTTTAACACCTGAGAATAAACATGCTTTAAAGTGTCAACCAAAAGGTTGGTGAGTTCATTAGTTTATCATAATCATTTATTTCCATCATTTTAATAGACCACAAGAATTTCATTTCCAGTTCTCATAAATATACGTCCCATGCATAGAGACAAAAATAATCATTCATATGGTGAACACCTGGTAACCGACATTAACTAGATACATATAAGAATATCCCCTATCATTCCGGGATCCTCCTTCGGACATGATATAAATTTCGAAGTACTAAAGCATCCGTTACTTTGGATGGGGTTTGTTAGGCCCAATAGATCTATCTTTAGGATTCGCGTCAATTAGGGTGTCTGTTCCCTAATTCTTAGATTACCAGACTTTAATAAAAAGGGGCATATTCGATTTCGATAATTCAACCATAGAATGTAGTTTCAATTACTTGTGTCTATTTCGTCAAACATTTATAAAAGCGCATGTATTCTCAGTCCCAAAAATATAAAGGGTAAAAAGGCAAATGAAACTCACCATACTGTATTTAGTAGTAAAAATACATATAACGTCATTGAACAAGTGCAAGGTTGGCCTCGGATTCACGAACCTAAATTAATTATATATATTTATGTGTTGGTCAATATTTGTCTAACAAATTAGGTCAAGTCATAGTGTACCACAATCCTAATGCTCGAGACTAATATGCAAAAGTCAACAAAAGTAAATTTGACTCAAAATAATTTCCAAAAATCTATACATGATTAATATATAGTTTAAATATCGTTGTTTTATATTTTTAAATATTTTTAAAAGATTTATTAGAGTAAATAATATAATTTATTTATTAATAAATAAAATTTTATATTAAATTTATATAATAAAATATACTTATATATATTAAGTAATAAAATTTATAGGGTTCATTTAATATCATAAAGATAATATGATAGGTATTATTAAAGTAAGTTATTACACGTAGTAAAATATGTTTGTATCACATATTTATTTGATAAAATAATATCTATAATGATAGTAAGTAAATGTTGTATTATTTTGGAATAATAATTATTATTATAAAAATATCAATATTTATAATTACTAAGATGACATTAGATAAAACGATAATTCTAATTATGATAACTTTAATATTTACGATAATTTTTAATATTATCTTTAAAATAATAATTCTATTTAAAATAATAATAATAATAATGATATTTTATAGTAACAATGACATTTCTATTAAAATGATAATTTTTGTTAAAATGATAGTTTTAATACTAACGATACTTTTAATAATAATAGTAATGATAAAAATAATAAGAACGATAATTTTATCTAAATCAATATCTTATAACATTTTAATTTCATCATGATACTCTTACCCATTATTTCCTAATCGTTTCATTTAATAGCTTTTAATCGTCTTTTATATCGTGTTCATAATAATGATAGTAATAGTAATCAAAATAATTAGGTGTTACAAATATTTGTTTTAATTACACTAATATTAATAATGATAGTTACTATAACATTATTAACGATAATACTAATAATTATCTTAATGATAATACAGTAATAATAATAATAACAATAACAATAACCATTTTTAAATAATGATATATATATTAATAATGATAATAATAATAATAATAATAATACCAATAATAATAATAATAATAATTGGATAATAATAATAATACTAATTATAACTTTAACGATAATAACGATAGTAATAATAAAAAAAATAACAATTTTTAATGATAAATCCCTTTTATTGATAAAGATAATAATAATAATAATGATAATAATAAGATAAAACTAGAACGACGATAAAAACGACGATAATAATAATCATTTTTAATAAAAATATCAAAAATTCAATTGATTATAACTTCTAATCCGTTCATCGAAACCATTCGATATCTAAAGGAAAAGTTCTTAATTTTTCACTAGCTTTCCAAGGACATGCATATCTTATACCTTATCTCAACCGTAAGTGTAACTAATTCAACATTCAACCTAACCTGTCTAAGGGCAATATCAAAAGTACAAGCATGCATAATCCTAAATACTCGAGCACTAGTCAGGGATACACTATTAGTATGTAAAAGTTAAATTATGAGTACTCACGTATCAATATTGAGATTCAATATTGCAGGAAAGGTACGTAGATGCAACGGAAATGATAAACACTATATTGACCTCACGAGCATACCCATGAACCATACTCAATCACCTCCATAGCTATAACCCATAATTTCCTTAATCCTATCTCACTCGAAAAACAATTTCGAAATCACTCGGACAGCACTCCGTCGTAATATTTTATGTATACTAATAATATCTTGAAATAATACGGAGTAAATATATATATGTAAATCGATTGAGAGAGTTTAGAGAAAAATATTTTCAAGTTTCTATGAAATAATGAAACCTATTGAATTCTATTTATAATAGATTTTTGAATTATTAAAGTGAATTATTAAAGTATGAATTATTAAAGTGAATTATTAAAGTATGAATTATTAAAGTGAATTATTAAAGTATGAATTATTAAAGTGAATTATTAAAGTATGAATTATTAAAGTGAATTATTAAAGTATGATTAAAGTAAAAATAAAGTAAAGGTAAAGTTTAAGTATAGTAAAAGTATAAAACTATGTACGTATAATACGCATATAAATATATATAATATTAATTTAAATCGTTATATATATAAAATAAAATATAAATATCGTTATCTTTATCATACTAGTTAAGTAATGAGTTGTCAAAAGTGGTTCTAGATATTTATAAAAGTTATATAAGTTTTAATAATAAAGTTCTTTTTAAACTGAAAACATTTTTGTACGTTTGAAACTAAATAGATCAATCGAGTCTTTATGAGATTCAATCTTCCACTATCCTTTGTCTAGTTCTCAATGATTGATAATTTGTTCTTATTTATAAATCACTTTACCATTTTTCGAATATTGTTAAAATGGAAAGATTTCTCAAATCAACGTGGGCCTTTCAACAGAGACTTGTAATCATAATTCAATATATCTGATAATTCAATTATTTGATCTTATCTTCTAATTCCACTGATAAACATTTTGAAACAGATACAATCATATAAAGTATTTAATCTAATATTTTGTTTACGTTTCAAGTTATAATATATATACACATATACATATATAATCATATTCGTTTAATGGTTCGTGAATCATTAGAACTTGGTCGAGGTTGAATGAATGTATGAACATAGTTTAAAATTCTTGAAATTTAACTTAACAAATATTGCTTATCGTATCAGAAACATATAAAGATTAAAGTTTAAATTTGGTTGGAAATTTCCGGGTTGTCACAGTACCTACCCGTTAAAGAAATTTCGTCCCGAAATTTGAGTGGAAAGGTCGTGAATGATAATAAGTATGTTTTCATGATGCATACGGGCTAAAAATTAGAGTTTTATCATCAACGAATAATTTGGATAAACAATCCATTTATATGAAGAGTACGAATGAAGCTAACATAGAAGAGTGAAATGAGTAAGTGTAGATTCATCTTATCATTTGACGTAGATATGATTGATTCCCAGATTTCAAGGGATTTGAAGAAAATCTTCTTAATAAGATTTGACTCTCCGGTAATCAAGGGAATTAGGATCCGCTTTAAATGCGATCGTCCATTTTAATTGTTCTATCGGAGATTTTCTTATAAATTCACCTCCTTCGTTTCCTTACAACTCACACCTTCTGTTGATGCATTTTATGCAAGTTCCTAGACATCTACCCGCGTCCATTGTAGGTACAACAGTTTACAGACTACCATGATTGCTCGTTATTATCCTATCCGTGTTTGTATGTGGTTACAGGAACTGCAGGAACGAGATTTAGATGTTTAACTATGTTAGACTTAGTCAGACGTACGAGTGAAGCCTCACTAGTACAGCTGACAGGCTCATACGCACGGTTGATGCTGAGCTAAGTCACAATTACAACCTAAATGAGAAGACACGAGTGAGTGATCACCCGTACGACTGATGAAGCCAACTCGTACGTGTGATGAATGAATCGTATATGTGAGTCAACAGCAGGGGTATATAAAGTCTTATGTTCTTCATTTTAGGTTAAGCCTCTCATTTGTTACACACACTCAGATCTAGTGAGCTCCTCCGATTCTCTCTCAGTCCAAATCACCCAGGTGGTGAATAATAGCTCTAGGTGTTGATCTAATCACACTTGATTTAGTTGTGGTTTGACTAAATTAAACAAAAAAAACTTAACCTATTCACTAGAGGGTTTGATTCACTTATTCCGCCATTGTGTGAGTTAAATCTGTTGATTTCTAAGTTCCTAGTCATGTTTCATCACCTTCTATTCTTTCTCCCTCAACTCATATTTTAAAGTATTCATCAATATGCTCCATCCAGTTCTGATTCTCGATATACTTCTAACTTTCATATCGGTCATTCTTCTTTTTCATCTACCGCTGAAAGAATCTATTTACTTCTACTATACTCTTGGGTTTATAGTGTTTCTAGTTCTCCCGTGTCTTTATATTGCTATATGCATCGATATATATGGTTTATAATTTCTGGTTTGTCGTTGGGATTTATATGTTCCCTTATATTTCAAAGTATCTGCTTCTGTCTTCTATAATCATTATCATTCACAGTTAATGCTCTCTTTTATTTGCTGCAATTTATACCCCAATTTCTATTTCGGAGTTTTGTCCTTTCGTTTATTCTTCTTGCGATTAAGCACCGCTTGTAATGGTCCAGAATTCACAGATATGAATTTCGGAATGAACATTGTTAATGTTCTAGGAAGGAAATTGTGATGGCACAATCTTGACTTGTCAAATTACTAGAATACCTTGGAAAAGGCCGAATCATCAAGAAATATTTTCTTGATATTTTAGAGGTTAAATAGAATACAAGAGTCGTATAACATGGCACATGATGATGTTATGATATGTGAATCATCACGTTCCATTTAGAAACTCAGCATGACTTACTGTAATATAATCACATTGATCAAGTGTCATTATATTATACTAATTCATGCTTCAGTTCCCAACATTACTTCAAAATATTCCTATTTTAAACTTGAATGTTTCAGAATTTTGAAACTAAAATAGTTTCTTTTATGATGTAATACAAATAGCGCGAAGAGGTAAATGATTTCAAATAAGAAAAATTAAGAAAATATCTTCAGAAATATGGAGGATATTTATAATGAAAGATATGATGATATTTTAGAATTTCTAATATCAGAGAATGATGAAGAATATTGTCCGCAGGGGTTTAGAGTCAGGAGCAAGGTATTCGTTAATGACTTCAGCAGGTACTGAATCATTTAGATCCTTTGAAGTCAGGTTCAGTCTTTGTAATTTGTCCACAGCCTCCTTCCTACTTTGCTCAATCCATTTTCCAGTTCCAAAACTTCTCTTTTTCTGTGCTTTGCCAACACACTTCATCATTATCATCCAGCTTTTACCGTTTAAAGTCGTTTATAGTTTTTGCTGCTTCATCAGCATTTTTTTTCCATTTTCGGAGAACCAATTCGTAGTTCGGAGTGTTTTTCAGAAACTTCACATTCAAATTAAGTCCAGAAGATAGACGTTATATATACACATATAACTGTCGGCGTAGACATCCTGCGAGATTTCAAAATACTGATTGCTAATTCCCAATGATTCGTATGGCAATTCTCATTACAAGATGCGAATGAGTAAATGATGGGGTTTCAATGAATAATTATAATGACTTTTTGGAGAGGCTAAAGTCAAAGGGTAATGAAGTTGTTGGTACATCTGCTAATAATGTGGTGGAATGTAAAAGGTTCCCTGGTAACGAAGGTGTATATCTCAAGGTTATAATAAGGTTAGTCTGACTGAAAAGTTGAAGTTTACTTGCTAGAGCTGTGACAAAACTGGCTACTTTGAATAGGAGTCGCAAAGTTATTTTTGCTAATAAATGCCAAAGAATCTGACGCGGATACGTTGTTTAAACTTTTACTTTTGTTTCAAGAGTTTTTCGGATACATAACTGTGGGTAACATGTGGTTGGATCATCATCTCGATTGGTCATCAGTCGAAGTGTCTTCAGAAATTTTCGAAGAGTTTGAACACAGATTGTAATCGTTAATATACATTTGATGTTCTAACACAGTTTTGAAGTCAAAATATAGCTTGTGAAAGATGTAAGGATCTAAGAGTGATGATTTTGGTCATATCTCAAGTTGAATTTTGAGATTTCAAAATCAGAATATGTAATTAAATTTTGAATGAGTATGGTTGTTTTGATTTCTATAAAAGAATGTATATTGTTGTGAAAGTAGGGAGTATAGTGGATGATTTGCTGAATCAGATTCGAAGAATGTAACATATTAATTGTGAATTTATATATCTCTCGGGTATTACCTACCCGTTAAAAAAAATTCACAATTAATATTTTGTACAAAAGAATTTTATTACAGTCTTTATGAAAATATATATATGTATATTTTCTTCAGATGTAACATAAATTTAATGAGTTAATGTTAAATTAAACTCATTTGATTTACGGTTGAAACTAGAATTGAATAATCCCTAAAGGCTTTAAAAAGTACATAACTTTTACGCAGTATTTCTTTAATGACATTGAAATTATGAATCAATACTTCATTATTTGTTGATGTATGATATTCGGTTCGTGGAATTCTTGTGAATTTCGCAAAGTACGAATGATGTTATCTGAAAAGTTTCGGGTACATCGATGATGAAAGTGTAAAATCAAATATATACTTGATTTATTATGAATTGGAATTTGTTGAATTGCTATAGAGATTGTAGTTAACGCTGGTTAAGTTGCGGCCGAAGGACGTACATTATTGCATATTTGTAATATGAAATAACCGAGTAGTTAAGATTCACACACAATAGTTTAGCACGGAAAGATTTATTTCAAAATATATATATATATATATATATATATATATATATATATATATATATATATATATATATATATATATATATATATATATATAATTTCTTGAGAGGGAATGAGTTAATTCTTCATAACTCGTTGATACAATATACACGTTATTGATTCGTAATGATGTCCACAGTGATTCTTGAACTGACGGAGTTTGTGATGTTATCGATGTTGTTGATTCGGATGTTGACTGTACTGACGATGCTGGTAACTCTGAAGGTACTGCTGATGCTGTTGGTAAAGCAAGTTTAGC
This sequence comes from Rutidosis leptorrhynchoides, assembly GCF_046630445.1. Lineage (NCBI taxonomy): Eukaryota > Viridiplantae > Streptophyta > Magnoliopsida > Asterales > Asteraceae > Rutidosis > Rutidosis leptorrhynchoides. The sequence goes on from NC_092340.1 coordinate 213,108,396, forward strand.
TTGTTAATCACACACCATTTTTGTCAGGGTTTCTACTCTTCCTTCTATCATTTTTGGTTCGCTTAACTAATTTATGGTTAGGGCTAGATTAGATAATCTCTAAGACTTTAGAGATTACATAATCGCCGCAGAATGTTTCTCCAATGAAGTTATGAATTAATACTTCGTCAGTTATTGTTGTTGGTACTCCTTGGTATCTATGGTGCGTATGACGTTGATGCTCGTGGGACAGATTGTGAAGTTGAGGTTTACGACGCGGTTGTGGTTGGAGGTGGTAATGGTACTATTGGCGTTGATGATGGTGGTACTGGTTATGCTGCTGATGCTGCTGCCGGTGTTTGTAATCTCTGCACCATATTCTTCAAAACCACTACCCGAGCGCGAAGCTCGTTGACTTCTTCTATTACACCGGGGTGATTGTCGGTTCGGACGTGCGGATAAATAAAATCTAAAATTTGATGTAATATATAATCGTGATGAGATACTCTGGAAATGAGCGAGAACATGGTGTTTCGGACAGGTTCGCCGGTAAGTGCTTCAGGTTCTTCGTCAAGAGGGCAATGTGGTAGATGGAAGGGATCACCTTCTTCTTGTCTCCAATGATTGAGGAGGCTATGAACCCATCCCCAATTCATCCAGAATAGGTGATGACTGATTGGTTTATCTATTCCGGTCACACTGCTTTCGGAGCTTGAATGGGATTCCATTTCGGAATCTGAGTGACTTGAACTGATGACGAATTCCATTTCGTACGATTGGATAAAGGATTTTTTTTTTTTTTGATATGAAATGATTTTGGCTAACGGATGGTATTCTAATTACATAGAATATATATATATATATATATATATATATATATATATATATATATATATATATATATATATATATATAGATCAAAAGATTTCGTAGATTACGGAGGACTTTGCGGGATATGTCAGGCAAAGTTTAAAGTAACAGATACGATAAGATATGATTTAGCAGATATGCTAAGATATGAATTTTTGTCTATACACTATTCATGCAATCAATGCAGCAAGACGTGTCTTAGACTAAAAATGATAAGCAGGTAATTTCCTGAGGATGATAAGTAGTTAATTTTTGACACAAAATGATAAGCCAAACTTTTGACATGCAGACACGGTCGAAGTCCAGACTCACTAATGCATCCTATCGACTTATCAATTAGACACACTAATGCAGACCTGGTTCGCTAAGACCACCGCTCTGATACCAACTGAAAGGACCCGTTCATATACATTATAAACGATTCACAATAGTTGATTACATTGCGAGGTATTTGACCTCTATATGATACATTTTACAAACATTGCATTCGTTTTTAAAAGACAAAATTTCTTTACATTGAAAATTGACAGGCATGCATACCATTTCATAATATCCACTATCCAACTATAAATTGATTTAATAATAATCTTTGATGAACTCAATGACTCGAATGCAACGTTCTTCGAAATATGCTATGAAAGACTCCAAGTAATATCTTTAAAATGAGCAAATGCACAGCGGAAGATTTCTTTAACACCTGAGAATAAACATGCTTTAAAGTGTCAACCAAAAGGTTGGTGAGTTCATTAGTTTATCATAATCATTTATTTCCATCATTTTAATAGACCACAAGAATTTCATTTCCAGTTCTCATAAATATACGTCCCATGCATAGAGACAAAAATAATCATTCATATGGTGAACACCTGGTAACCGACATTAACTAGATACATATAAGAATATCCCCTATCATTCCGGGATCCTCCTTCGGACATGATATAAATTTCGAAGTACTAAAGCATCTGTTACTTTGGATGGGGTTTGTTAGGCCCAATAGATCTATCTTTAGGATTCGCGTCAATTAGGGTGTCTGTTCCCTAATTCTTAGATTACCATACTTTAATAAAAAGGGGCATATTCGATTTCGATAATTCAACCATAGAATGTAGTTTCAATTACTTGTGTCTATTTCGTCAAACATTTATAAAAGCGCATGTATTCTCAGTCCCAAAAATATAAAGGGTAAAAAGGCAAATGAACTCACCATACTGTATTTAGTAGTAAAAATACATATAACGTCATTGAACAAGTGCAAGGTTGGCCTCGGATTCACGAACCTAAATTAATTATATATATTTATGTGTTGGTCAATATTTTTCTAACAAATTAGGTCAAGTCATAGTGTACCACAATCCTAATGCTCGAGACTAATATGCAAAAGTCAACAAAAGTAAATTTGACTCAAAATAATTTCCAAAAATCTATACATGATTAATATATAGTTCAAATATCGTTGTTTTATATTTTTAAATATTTTTAAAAGATTTATTAGAGTAAATAATATAATTTATTTATTAATAAATAAAATTTTATATTAAATTTATATAATAAAATATACTTATATATATATATTAAGTAATAAAATTTATAGGGTTCATTTAATATCATAAAGATAATATGATAGGTATTATTAAAGTAAGTTATTACACGTAGTAAAATATGTTTGTATCACATATTTATTTGATAAAATAATATCTATAATGATAGTAAGTAAAAGTTGTATTATTTTGTAATAATAATTATTATTATAAAAATATCAATATTTATAATTACTAAGATGACATTAGATAAAATGATAATTCTAATTATGATAACTTTAATATTTACGATAATTTTTAATATTATCTTTAAAATAATAATTCTATTTAAAATAATAATAATAATAATGATATTTTATAGTAACAATGACATTTCTATTAAAATGATAATTTTTGTTAAAATGATAGTTTTAATACTAACGATACTTTTAATAATAATAGTAATGATAAAAATAATAAGAACGATAATTTTATCTAAATCAATATCTTATAACATTTTAATTTCATCATGATACTCTTACCCATTATTTCCTAATCGTTTCGTTTAATAGCTTTTAATCGTCTTTTATATCGTGTTCATAATAATGATAATAATAGTAATCAAAATAATTAGGTGTTACAAAAAATTTTTTTAATTACACTAATATTAATAATGATAGTTACTATAACATTATTAACGATAATACTAATAATTATCTTAATGATAATACAGTAATAATAATAATAACAATAACAATAACCATTTTTAAATAATGATATATATATTAATAATGATAATAATAATAATAATAATAATAATAATAATAATAATAATAATAATAATAATAATAATAATAATAATAATAATAATAATAATAATAATAATAATAATAATAATAATAATAATAATAATAATTGGATAATAATAATAATACTAATTATAACTTTAACGATAATAACGATAGTAATAATAAAAAAAAAATAACAATTTTTAATGATAAATCCCTTTTATTGATAAAGATAATAATAATGATAATAATAAGATAAAACTAGAACGACGATAAAAATGACGATAATAATAATCATTTTTAATAAAAATATCAAAAATTCAATTGATTATAACTTCTAATCCGTTCATCGAAACCATTCGATATCTAAAGGAAAAGTTCTTAATTTTTCGCTAGCTTTCCAAGGACATGCATATCTTATACCTTATCTCAACCGCAAGTGTAACTAATTCAACATTCAACCTAACCTGTCTAAGGGCAATATCAAAAGTACAAGCATGCATAATCCTAAATACTCGAGCACTAGTCAGGGATACACTATTAGTATGTAAAAGTTAAATTATGAGTACTGACGTATCAATATTGAGATTCAATATTGCAGGAAAGGTACGTAGACGCAACGGAAATGATAAACACTATATTGACCTCACGAGCATACCCATGAACCATACTCAATCACCTCCATAGCTATAACCCATAATTTCCTTAATCCTATCTCACTCGAAAAACAATTTCGAAATCACTCGGACAGCACTCCGTCGTAATATTTTATGTATACTAATAATATCTTGAAATAATATGGAGTAAATATATATATGTAAATCGATTGAGAGAGTTTAGAGAAAAATATTTTCAAGTTTCTATGAAATAATGAAACCTATTGAATTCTATTTATAATAGATTTTTGAATTATTAAAGTGAATTATTAAAGTATGAATTATTAAAAGGAATTATTAAAGTATAAATTATTAAAGTGAATTATTAAAGTATGAATTATTAAAGTGAATTATTAAAGTATGAATTATTAAAGTGAATTATTAAAGTTAAAGTAAAGTAAAAATAAAGTAAAGGTAAAGTTTAAGTATAGTAAAAGTATAAAACTATGTACGTATAATACGCATATAAATATATATAATATTAATTTAAATCGTTATATATATAAAATAAAATATAAATATCGTTATCTTTATCATACTAGTTAAGTAATGAGTTGTCAAAAGTGGTTCTAGATATTTATAAAAGTTATATAAGTTTTAATAATAAAGTTCTTTTTAAACTGAAAACGTTTTTGTACGTTTGAAACTAAATAGATCAATCGAGTCTTTATGAGATTCAATCTTCCACTATCCTTTGTCTAGTTCTCAATGATTGATAATTTGTTCTTATTTATAAATCACTTTACCATTTTCCGAATATTGTTAAAATGGAAAGATTTCTCAAATCAACGTGGGCCTTTCAACAGAGACTTGTAATCATAATTCAATATATCTGATAATTCAATTATTTGATCTTATCTTCTAATTCCACTGATAAACATTTTGAAACAGATACAATCATATAAAGTATTTAATCTAATATTTTGTTTACGTTTCAAGTTATAATATATATACACATATACATATATAATCATATTCGTTTAATGGTTCGTGAATCATTGGAACTTGGTCGAGGTTGAATGAATGTATGAACATAGTTTAAAATTCTTGAAATTTAACTTAACAAATATTGCTTATCGTATCAGAAACATATAAAGATTAAAGTTTAAATTTGGTTGGAAATTTCCGGGTTGTCACAATTAAGTGTGTTAACAATGAACTACATATGTAAAAATAAGACTACTAACTCAAGAATTACGAAACGAGACTTATATGTAACGATTATCGTTGTAACGATATTTTAATGTATATATCATATTAAGAGATATTCATACATCATAATATCATGATAACATAATAATTTAACATCTCATTTGATATAATAAACATTGGTTAAACACCATTAATTGAGATCGTTAACTTAAAGGTTTCAAAACAACACTTACATGTAACGACTAACGAAGACTTAACGACTCCATTAGAATGTATATACATGTTGTGTTTTGATATGTATTCTTACACTTTTGAAAGACTTCAAGACACATATCAAAGTACATCTACTTAACAAAAATGCTTACAATTACATCCTCGTTCAGTTTCATCAACAATTCTACTCGTATGCACACGTATTCGTACTCGTACAATACATAGCTTTTAGATGTATGTACTATTGGTATATACACTACAATGATCATCTCTTAGTAGCCCATATGAGTCACCTAACACATGTGAGAACCATCATTTGGTAACTAGCATGAAATATCTCATAAAATTACAAAAATATTAGTAATCATTCATGACTTATTTACATGAAAACAAAATTACATATCCTTTATATCTAATCCATATACCAACGACCAAAAACACCTACAAACACTTTAATTCTTCAATTTTCTTCATCTAATTGATCTCTCTCAAGTTCCATCTTCAAGTTCTAAGTGTTCTTCATAAATTCCATAAGTATAGTGTCATAAAAATCAAGAATACTTCCAAGTTTGCAAGTCTACTTCCAAGCTTTCTAATCCATTCCAAGTAATCATCTAAGATCAAGGAACCTTTGTTATTTACAATAGGTTATCTTTCTAATTCAAGGTAATATTCATATTCAAACTTTGATTCAATTTCTACAACTATAACAATCTTATTTCGAGTGAAAATCTTACTTGAACTGTTTTCGTGTCATGATTCTGCTTCAAGAACTTTCAAGCCATCCAAGGATCCTTTGAAGCTAGATCCATTTTTCTCATTTCCAGTAGTTTTATCCAGAAAACTTGAGGTAGTAATGATGTTCATAACATCATTCGATTCATACATATAAAGCTATCTTATTCGAAGGTTTAAACTTGTAATCACTAGAACATAGTTTAGTTAATTCTAAACTTGTTCGCAAACAAAAGTTAATCCTTCTAACTTGACTTTTAAAATCAACTAAACACATGTTCTATATCTATATGATATGCTAACTTAATGATTTAAAACCTGGAAACACGATGAACACCATAAAATCGGATATACGCCGTCGTAGTGAAACCGGGGGCTGTTTTGGTTTGGATAATTAAAAACTATGATAAACTTTGATTTAAAAGTTGTTCTTCTGGGAAAATGATTTTTCATATGAACATGAAACTATATCCAAAAATCTTGATTAAACTCAAAGTGAAAGTATGTTTTTCAAAATGGTCATTAAGATGTCGTTCTTTCGACGGAAATGACTACCTCTTTAGTAATTGATATGTAACTTAAATTTCTGACTATAAACCTATACTTTTTCTGTTTTGATTTTTAAATTAGAGTTCAATATGAAACCATAGCAATTTGATTCACTCAAAACGGACTTAAAATGAAGAAGTTATGGGTAAAACAAGATTGGATATTTTTGATCTTTTTAGCTACGGGAAATGTTTAACAAATATATACAAATCATATCCTAGCTAACTTATATTATATTAAACATGTATTCTAATATATTATGTAATCTTAGAATACCATAGACACATATGTAAATGTTTTGACATATCATATCGACCCATGTATATATATTATTTGGAACAACCATAGACACTCTATATGCAGTAATGTTGGAGTTAGCTATACAGGGTTGAGGTTGATTCCAAATATATATATACTTTGAGTTGTGATCTAGCCTGAGACGTGTATACACTGGGTCATGGATTGATTCAAGATAATATATATATATCGATTTATTTCTGTACATCTAACTGTGGACAACTAGTTGTAGGTTATTAACGAGGACAGCTGACTTAATACACTCAAATCTTTAAAATATAATAAAAATGGTTGTAATTATATTTTGATCATACTTTGATATATATGTACATATTTGTATAGGTTCGTGAATCGATCCGTGGCCAAGTCTTATTTTCCGAGGAAGGAAATATATGTAAAAGTGAGTTATAGTCCCACTTTTAAAATCTAATATTTTTGGGATGAGAATACATGCAGGTTTTATAAATGATTTACAAAATAGACACAAGTACGTGAAACTACATTCTATGGTTGAATTATCGAAATCGAATATGCCCCTTTTTATTAAGTCTGGTAACCTAAGAATTAGTAAACTGATCTACTAATTGACGCGAATCCTAAAGATAGATCTATTGGGCCTAACAAACCCCATCCAAAGTACCGGATGCTTTAGTACTTCGAAATTTATATCATATCCGCAGGGTATCCCGAAATGATGGGAATATTCTTATATATGCATCTTGTTAATGTCGGTTACCAGGTGTTCACCATATGAATGATTTTTATCTCTATATATGGGATGTGTATTGAAATATGAAATCTTGTGGTCTATTGTTACGATTTGATATATATAGGTTAAACCTATAACTCACCAACATTTTTGTTGACGTTTAAAGCATGTTTATTCTCAGGTGAATACTAAGAGCTTTCGCTGTTGCATACAAAAATAAGGACAAGATTTGGAGTCCATGTTTGTATGATATTGTGTAAAAACTGCATTCAAGAAACATATGTCGATGTAATATATTTCTATTGTAAACCATTATGTAATGGTCATGTGTAAACAGTATATTTTAGATTATCATTATTTGATAATCTACGTAATGCTTTTAAAACCTTTATTGATAAAATAAAGGTTATGGTTGTTTTAAAAATGAATGCAGTCTTTGAAAAACGTCTCATATAGAGGTCAAAACCTCGCAACGAAATCAATTAATATGGAACGTTTATAATCAATATGAACGGGACATTTCAACGACTTCCCATCCTTGGTCTTGTGGAAAGTAACCGTTATGACCATTGGCTAGGCAGCATGTTGTAATGTCGTCAAAAGGACGAGGGTTTCGTAATGTCTAATGTGATGACCCGGGAATTTCCGACCAAATTTAAACTTAATCTTTATATGATTTCGATATGATAAGCAAAGTCTGTAATGTTGAGTCTCAAAAATTTTGAACTGTTTACATGGAATCAATTACCCTTTGATTATTTTCGACGATTAACGAACAATTATGTATATATAAAAAAAAATGTATATGTATGTATGTATATATATGTATATATAATAAATTGAAATAATAAGATATAATTTAATCATTTGAGTTAAAATGTAAAATAATAAAACAGAATCATTAGGTTGTTATTTAAAAGTGAAATTATATATATATATATATATATATATATATATATATATATATATATATATATATATATATATATATATATATATATGATTGGTAATATATGGTATTATATATATCTTAGCAATAATATGAAGGATTTTCGTATGCCCGAGAGACATATTTAATTAATGTGGCTAATATATTATGATCCAAGTCGGGTCATACCCAATAACAAGCTTACCAACACTTTAAATGTATTTAATCTTAGCGATTGGATCGTTAAGTAAATACGCGACACTTGAATTTTAGAAAATCGGTTTTCTAAAATATTATCACTTGAGATAAATTATTTGGATAATTATATATAATTGTTTATAGGTTTAAATAATTATATTGTGTTATATTTTATAAAAAGTTTATAAAGTATATAAGTAACTAAACAATGCATATATTTTATAACAAGTTTTATATATAAAACATCAAGTTTTTTTATAAACATTCTTGTTATAAAATAATGGCATGGATGGGCAGATTTTGGGACTCCAAGACAAGTCCCATGCTAGTTTATTCTTGTTACTTTTGATACAAATATTCCCAAGCGCATGCTTAACACTTAAAACCAAGTTTTGACTCTTATTTTTCACTTACAAGTTAGAAAACTCTTTCAAACTTTCTGCTGTATGATTCTGGCCGAATTTTGAGCTAAACAAAAAGGGGTTCAAGTGGTTTTGCAAGTGAGAAATTCAAGTGTTATTAAATCCTAACCAAAGCACTAAGTGTTGGTTATAAGTTTGGGGTATAAACACTTGAGGTTTCATAGTTTTGAGGCTCCATTCATCATCTTCTTTCTAGTTGCTGCTGATCAGAATTTTGGGTGCAAATAAAAGGGTTTTAAGCTTGCTTAATTAGCTAGTTAAGTGTCTAAATCTTAACTAACTTAAAGGGTGGTGTTGGTGCATCAAAGGATTAGGGTATTGCACACTTGAGGGTTCAAGTTGGTAGCTTTCTTCCATCATTTTCATCATCATTTTGCTGTCCAAATTCAGCTCATAACTCATCATAGAGGAGGTATAATCTTCTTCCTTCTTTGTTATATGTAAGCATTATTTCATGACTTGATAACTATATGGAATTCATCTAAAGTGGTTTAACATATTAACATGCTTTCTTAATATTTTGCTTCCGCTTGTTGTAACTCTTAATGAATTGGTTTCATGAATAAGTTAACATTAAGAACTTGTTGAAATGTTGAATTCCATCAATGGTATCTAGAGCCGAAGTCTATGAAATATGCTTCTTATATATGGTCTTTAAAACCCACCAACTTTGCATTCTATGTACATGCATGAAAGTAGAATGTAAAAATATTGGGGTTTGGGTGGGTTCATGATTTTGGCCAAATTTTAAGGGTTCCAAAAGTGGATTTGGAACTTGCAAATTGGTCATATTTGTTGTATATTGTAGTTCACAATCAATGCCTTGACCTTAGGATGTATGCATGTGTGTTTGAATGGATATTTGTTTGGTTGAATGGTTGTAATGTTCATTCAATTTGGTTTGTAAAATTAATTATTCATTTGGTATGTAATATTAATTTTGGTTATGTAATTTATTTTATATTTGGCATGTAAAATAGATTAGGATGTGTTTTCATTTTCTAGACAAAATGTATTAGGATATATTTTGTAACAAGATGAAGATGCATGAAGATCACAAGGAAGAACACAAGAAGCATGTGGATGCAAGGTTAAGTGGGAGGTTAAAACCTCTTACTTTGTGTTTTACCCGTTGACCGGTGGCATTTTGTTTTCGGCTAAACAAAATGTCTACCAAAAGGCTTGATTGTGAACATTTGTTTTGCATGCGTGGTTGTTTTAATTTCTTGTATGATTGTGGATTGTGCATGTTACTACAACAAGTTATCACACAAGTTAACAACAAGCAAAACTAAAATTTAATTGGTTAAATTATTAACAACATGATATTTACCAAACCACAATTTAATCGGTTAAATTGAAATGGCAAAAAGGATATTAATAAACGGTTATTAAGAACATGATAATGATCATATGTATAAAATGGTTTATATCAAGTAATTGGCTAAAATTACATGACTTGAAAATGGATTTCAAATGAACCATACACTAAATGCATGTTGGTGTATGGCATAAAAGTTTTCTTAAACTAGAATTAATGGAAACTTAAAATCCCTTCTATTAACAAGGTAAACAAGTTAAACGCCACCCTTTTGTGTGACACTTAGACATATTAGGGAACTCATGATGGGATAAAGGTCACCTAACCGTCATGAACAAACTAATATGGTTGAGGTGAATTTCGCATGCTTGTGGGATAAAGGTCACCTAACCACTTGTATGTTAAGTTTACACGTTTACACAAGTAGGACGACTTGATTTGGGAATCATGAACTTAGGGTCACCGAAGCATGAGGAACAAATAGGCGTTGATGGGATAAATATGCCATGCAAAAGGATTGCATGATCCCATAATTTAAAAGTTGCAAAAGGATTGCAATTGTCATTATGACTACCTAGCTAAATCAAATAACGGGATAAAGGTCACCTAACCGAAATTTGATTTACCGTTGGATTCTAATATTTAATATGTCAATTAAAATATAAAAGGGTATTGTTTATTAAATTTAAAATCAATACTTAAATGAACTTTGTTAAATATTGTAGTTGGCCGCTAATAACATCAACAACACGCAAAATGCACCAATTAACTTACACAACCTATCATTAAGGTCTCTCCTCGAGAAAGACAAACTCAACCATACGAACTTTATGGATTGGTTCCGCAATCTTAGGGTTGTCCTCAAACTCGAGGATAAGGCGTATGTGTTGGAGGACCCCATTCCCGATCAACCCGACGAGGATGATACGGAAGGCATGGCTTATTGGGATAAGTATTGCACCGATTCGGTGCAAGTCGCTTGCCTAATGCTTGGGACTATGATACCCGAACTCCAAAAGGATTTCGAGCATCATACTGCATACGACATGATCACGCAATTGAAGTAGATGTTCCTTCAACAAGCACGTGTCGAGCGCTTCGAGACCGTTCGAGCGCTTCATGCATGTCGTATGGACGACTCCCAATCCATTTCATCTTATGTCCTTAAGATGAAAAGCCTCATTGATCGCGCAAACCGTCTTAATCTCAACATATCCAATGAGCTAGCCACGGATCTTATCCTAAACTCCTTGTCAAAGAGGTTTGACCAATTTGTAATTAATTACAATATGAATGGGATGGATAAGACCATTGGTGAACTTCATGGCATGCTTAGGACGGCGGAAACTAGCATGGGTAAGAGGGCTTCACCCGTGCTAATGATCAATGATGGTGGGTCTAAAGGTAACAACACCTCTAAGCCAAAGGCGGCTAAGAGGAAAGGACCCGCCCATCAAGGCAAGGGAAAGGGGAGGATGGTTACCCCAACCAAAAACAAGAACAAGAAGCAAAAGGTTGTCGGACAAGCAAACCCCAAGGAAGACCCGTGCTTCGGTTGCGGTGAAATGGGTCACTGGAAACGCAACTGCCCGGTCTACCTTAAGGAGTTGAAGGAAAAGAGGGATGCGGGGCAAACCTCAGGTAATATATATATGGTATATATAGAGCTTAGTATTACTTCTTCTAATACATGGGTATTAGACACTGGATGTGGAACTCACATTTGCAATTCTTTGCAGGGGTTCAAAAGAAGTAGCAAGCAAACGGGAACATCAAGTCTCTTTATGGGTAATGGAGCCAAAGTGCAAGTGAAGGCTCAAGGAGACTTTGTATTAAAGCTTCCAAGTGGTTTGGAACTTATTTTGAACAATGTTTTGTATGCACCGGATTTATGTCGAAACATTATTTCAGTTTCACGTTTAAAACAATGTGGTTTTTATCTTAATTTTGTTAATGATGATATCCACGTTTATTTAGATAATGTATTCTATTTTAAGGCCTCGCCTTCAAATGGAATTTATGAATTGATTCATGATGACACATCATCTAGTAGCTCAATATACCATACTAGCACCAAGAAACTCAAAAGGGATTTGAGTGATTCCTACTTATGGCATTGTCGCCTTGGTCACATAAACAAGAATCGAATGCATACACTTCAAAAGAATGGCCTTTTAAAATCAAATGAACTAGACTCGTTTGATGTATGTGAATCTTGTTTACAAGGCAAAATGACTAAAGCACCTTTCAAAGGGACCTACGAAAGGGCTAAGAACTTATTGGGATTAATACATTCGGATGTATGTGGACCCTTTAAGCCCATAACTAGGAATGGTGAAAGATACTTCGTTACTTTCATTGATGACTTCAGTCGTTTCGGATATGTCTACTTGTTAAGACATAAGGATGAAACTTTTGAAGCATTCAAAGAGTATCAAAACGAAGTACAAAATCAACTCAATAAGACAATCAAGGTACTTCGTACCGATAGAGGAGGTGAATACCTAAGCGATGCCTTCCAAGATCATCTTAGAAGTTGTGGGATTATCTCGCAACTTACTCCACCCGGGACACCACAGCTTAATGGTGTATCCGAAAGGAGGAACCGAACCCTAATGGATATGGTTCGATCAATGATGGCTAGAAGCTCGTTACCTCTGTCATTTTGGGGTTATTGTCTATGCTCCGCGGCTCGTATTTTAAATATGGCCCCAACCAAGAAAGTGGAACGAACTTCTCATGAGATGTGGTTTGGAAAACCTCCATCTCTATCATACTTAAAGGTATGGGGATGTGAAGCTTATCCTAAGCGTTACGTCCCTAATAAGTTGAATGCTCGATCCACGAAGTGTATCTTCATAGGATATCCCAAGGATGATATGGGATATTATTTCTATGATCCATCCGAGCAAAATGTATTTGTTGCTCGAAAGGCTGAATTCCTTGAAATTAAGTTCCTAATGGAAGGAAATAGTGAAAGGAAGATAGATCTTGAAGAGGTTCAAGATCAAGTAGATGATACACAATTGGTTGACACTAGCACTCAACATGAAAATGTTGAGAGTGATCAAATAGATGATCAAAATACACAAGACGTTCGCAGATCTGGTAGGATTAGTAATCCTCCTGAGAGATATGGGTTTCTCATGGATGGTTGCTATGTGGTTGATTTGGATGAACCAACAAACTACCAAGATGCTTTATCAAGGATTGATAAGGATAAATGGCAGGAAGCCATGAACGCTGAGATGCAATCCATGTATGACAACCAAGTTTGGGAACTTGTTGAACAACCTACTGGCTCAAGGCTAGTTGATTGTAAATGGCTTTTTAAGATGAAAACCGACATACATGGAAACTTGGATACATATAAAGCTAGACTTGTAGCAAAAGGTTTCACTCAAACTCAAGGGGTTGACTATGATGAAACTTTTTCGCCTGTGGCAATGCTAAAGTCTATTAGGATATTACTTGCCATTGCTGCTCATTATGATTATGAAATATGGCAAATGGATGTCAAGACCGCTTTCCTAAACGGACATCTTGAGGAAGATGTCTACATGGTTCAGCCTGAAGGTTTTGTTGATCCGAAATATCCTAAGAAGGTATGCAAGTTAAAGAAGTCAATCTATGGATTGAAACAAGCATCTAGAATGTGGAATCATCATTTTAATGAGGAGGCCAAGAAATTTAACTTCATTAAAAATGGTGATGAAGCTTGTGTATACAAGAAAGCTAGTGGGAGCACTATCATGTTCCTTGTATTATATGTGGATGATATATTACTATTTGGAAATGATGTTCCGGCAATGCAAGGAGTTAAAACTTGGTTAAGTAAATACTTCTCCATTAAGGATCTTGGAGAAGCACAATACGTTTTGGGGATTGGGATCTACAGGGATAGATCCAAGAAGCTGATAGGTTTGAATCAAAGTGCATACATTGAAAAGATCTTGAAAAGGTTCAAGATGGAGAACACTAAGAAAGGTTTGGTACCTATTCAAAAGGGAACACTTCTCAGTTCATCTCAGTGCCCCACCACGAAAGATGAACAGGAGAGAATGAAGAAAGTCCCATATGCGTCTACTATTGGGTCAATCATGTATGCAATGATATGCACTAGACCGGATGTGTCATGCACTCTTAGCCTGACAAGTAGATACCAGAATAACCCAGGAAACAGTCATTGGATTGCTGTCAAAAGTATATTGAAATACCTTAGGAGGACTAAGGATATGTTTCTTATATACGGGTTTGGTGAGGAGGAACTCGCTGTAAAGGGTTACGTAGATGCAAGTTTCCAAACTGATCGAGATGATTCTCGATCACAATCCGGTTATGTCTTCATGTTAAATGGAGGTGCGGTCTCTTGGAAGAGTTTAAAACAGGATGTTGTTGCTTTATCCACTACAGAGTCGGAGTACATCGCCGCATCATTGGCAGCTCAGGAAGCTGCATGGATGAAGAAATTCATCGACGACTTAGGAGTAGTCCCTTCCATTCAGGACCCTCTTGAGATCTTTTGTGATAACGAGGGTGCGATTGCTCAAATCAAAGAACCTCGTGCTCACCAAAAGACCCGTCACATTGAGCAGAGATTCAACTACATAAGGGATGAAGTTGAAAAGGGAAAGATATGTATTCGCAAAGTTCACACAGATCTTAACATAGCGGATCCACTCACGAAGCTCTTACATGGATCAAAACATGCAGGACATGTTTGTGCTTTAGGGCTTCGATATTCTAGTGATTGGTCATGATCTGTTTTAAGTATTGTAACGGAACGAAATTGTTCAAACTCATTAATATAATTATGGTGTTAATTTATTAATCTTGAGTCAGGTTCCTATTTTGCATATTTTATCCATGAATAAGCTATTATTCTAAATTCCGTAGTCGATCACATTTGTGGGAGCAAGTGTGAGGTTTAGACTATTATGAACTTGGACTGGTATACATTCATGGGATGAATGTGGGGCAAGGTTGCAACCAAGGTTCATAGATATTTGTGGGATACAAATATTGGAAGACCCGCCCTCAAGATTTACTAAATGGAGCCTTTGTGGTTGATCACATGTAATCTTGAGTAAAGGTGAATATCATTGTATCCTCTGACCTGAGATACATATTGGGTTCAGATATTTACCAAGTATTGTGCCTTGATTCTTTCCTTCGCTATTCTGAAATATGGTAGTTCATAAGGAAGAGCTCAGGTGTAATGCAAAGTATATATATCTAGGACGTATGTGATCAAGATGGAATTTGTCCCTCTTATTCGTTGAGAGTCAGATGTCTAAGGCCTGATAAAGTTAAATCTAGAATAGAGTGATCACTCTGTGTCTCTTGGATTTAGCATGACATCTAGGACGAAAGGAAATAATGAAAGATTCATTTATTCATATTCGAGATGGGAAACTCGAAAGGGATGATGTTATTGAATGGCACAAAGTCATAACATATTGGGGGTGATGGACGGTCGTTAGGTGGTATCCATCACTTGCATTAATTTCTTATGTTTCTCCTGCAAGTGGGAGATTGAAGGATTTTCGTATGCCCGAGAGACATATTTAATTAATGTGGCTAATATATTATGATCCAAGTCGGGTCATACCCAATAACAAGCTTACCAACACTTTAAATGTATTTAATCTTAGCGATTGGATCGTTAAGTAAATACGCGACACTTGAATTTTAGAAAATCGGTTTTCTAAAATATTATCACTTGAGATAAATTATTTGGATAATTATATATAATTGTTTATAGGTTTAAATAATTATATTGTGTTATATTTTATAAAAAGTTTATAAAGTATATAAGTAACTAAACAATGCATATATTTTATAACAAGTTTTATATATAAAACATCAAGTTTTTTTATAAACATTCTTGTTATAAAATAATGGCATGGATGGGCAGATTTTGGGACTCCAAGACAAGTCCCATGCTAGTTTATTCTTGTTACTTTTGATACAAATATTCCCAAGTGCATGCTTAACACTTAAAACCAAGTTTTGACTCTTATTTTGCACTTACAAGTTAGAAAACTCTTTCAAACTTTCTGCTGTATGATTCTGGCCGAATTTTGAGCTGAACAAAAAGGGGTTCAAGTGGTTTTGCAAGTGAGAAATTCAAGTGTTATTAAATCCTAACCAAAGCACTAAGTGTTGGTTATAAGTTTGGGTTATAAACACTTGAGGTTTCATAGTTTTGAGGCTCCATTCATCATCTTCTTTCTAGTTGCTGCTGATCAAAATTTTGGGTGCAAATAAAAGGGTTTTAAGCTTGCTTAATTAGCTAGTTAAGTGTCTAAATCTTAACTAACTTAAAGGGTGGTGTTGGTGCATCAAAGGATTAGGGTATTGCACACTTGAGGGTTCAAGTTGGTAGCTTTCTTCCATCATTTTCATCATCATTTTGCTGTCCAAATTCAGCTCATAACTCATCATAGAGGAGGTATAATCTTCTTCCTTCTTTGTTATATGTAAGCATTATTTCATGACTTGATAACTATATGGAATTCATCTAAAGTGGTTTAACATATTAACATGCTTTCTTAATATTTTGCTTCCGCTTGTTGTAACTCTTAATGAATTGGTTTCATGAATAAGTTAACATTAAGAACTTGTTGAAATGTTGAATTCCATCATAATAAATAATCAATAAAAGTTAATAAATGATATATTATATGAATAAATATTACATAGTAATAATACAATACGAGTATACCTATAACTGATGTAATAATATTGTTATTACTTTCTATAATTAATATCAATACTAGAATTATTAATACTATTTTAACTATATATGATCTATAAATATAAACTTGATATATATAAAGTGTTATAGTATTGTTATTAGTAATATCATTATTATCATTAATAATATTAGTATAATTAGTATGATTATTAATATAAATATCAATACTACTAAAATTATTATTTATTTTATTCTTAATATATAATTAAGTATTATAAGTAATGATGTTATTATTATCAATTCCTTAGTAAATCTATTATTATTCTTATTGTTATTAATATTAGTATTATTATTATAAGTGTTAATAATACTATTATCATTAATACATTAGTACTTAGTAATACTAGTTAAATTTAATAAACAGATTATAAAACTAATGATATATATATATATATATATATATATATATATATATATAAATCCATATCATATATAAAAATACAGATTTTATAAAAAAAAATATATACAATTATAGATATATAGAGATAAATAAGGATTTAACATATATAAATATAGATAAATGCGAAATATAATCACAGGACCTTAAATCTGTTATAAATCATTATCCTACTGTATTAGATTGATAAATCACAGGACCTATATATTTATTCTTATGGTATTTTTTTTATATATTTGTTCTGTTATATTTTGGCTGATATAGAAAAATCGAACACCCCTTCACAATATAATTGATCAATTTAACTTTTATACAAATCATTCAACCACTACTGCGTTTATAAATCACCAACACCTTCACAATCTACTGTAAAATCAAATTAAAAACAGAAAGAGTTAAGAAACCCAGTTCCCGTTCCCTGTTCTTGAACCTTTT
Source organism: Rutidosis leptorrhynchoides (assembly GCF_046630445.1). Classification (NCBI taxonomy): domain Eukaryota; kingdom Viridiplantae; phylum Streptophyta; class Magnoliopsida; order Asterales; family Asteraceae; genus Rutidosis; species Rutidosis leptorrhynchoides. Next base: position 213,126,322 of record NC_092340.1, read on the forward strand.
ATTCAAAACTTCGAATCTGAATTGATTTTCAAAATCTAAAAATGTGGAAGGTATCTAATTCAGGTAATGGATCTTCCTGTAAATTTTTAGATTTTAATTTGAAGAATCAAAGAAGAATTTTAAAGTCAAAGTGTAAGTTTTAAAAAGTCGAGAAATTCGTAATCGCTTTGAGGTTTTTGGGAAAATTGATAAATGAGAAAGATTGTAGGAATGATTTGGAACAGATTTGGTGTTGAAATCTTTGGCTAATACGTTCTAAAAATCGAAATCAATTAATGAGTTTTCATATTTTTTTTTCTCTTTAACGAAGCAGCAGCTTCTGCTTTTACTTCTATTATATATATTTTTTTATTTGTTTTGAGTCTGATTAATTCAAAATTTATATTTTATAATTAATTTTTGTTTCACGTTCAATGTTAAATCAAACCTACTCAGAGTCAAAATCAATATATAAGTTCAATATGTTCTTCGTGTGCAGCGCCAGCTTCTAATCCGTATACTTCAATTTTTTTTTCTGTTATCAAGTAATTAAGATATCACAAGAGGTCGTGAAGAATGGTTAACAAATACTAAATCAAGAAATTAAATTAGTTACTAGGATGAGGATCTCTGGTCGATTTAAATTAAGGAAGAAGATGGAAGGAAAACAAAAACACAATAAGTATAAATCAATTGGGTAATAATACAGAAAAACGAGAATGGATGGATGGCTGGGTGTTGGTTCGGGGAGCGAGAGGTCACGAGTTCGAGCCTCGTTGTGGGCATTTTTTTTGTTTGGAAAAGCTTATTAAAGGGTATATACACTTTTAATTTAATTTTTCTCATTATTATTATTATTATTATTATTATTATTATTATTATTATTATTATTATTATTATTATTATTATTATTATTATTATTATTATTAATATTATTATTTTTATTATTATTATTATTATTATTATTATTATTATTATTATTATTATTATTATTATTATTATTATTATTATTATTATTATTAGGTTATTATTAAGTATTAGTATTATTATTATTATTATTATTATTAGTATTATCATTATTGTTAAAACTATGGTTATTCATTATTATAGTTATTGTTATAAAAAATAATGCAACTTTTATTATAGTTATCGTGTTATGGATAAAATAAGTATAGATATAAACTTGATACGCTCATGAAAACGTGTATAACATGAAAAAGTGTAAAATGATTACAATTACGCTTAATAATATAATTAAAATATTAAGTAGTAAGAACGAAGTTATTATTATATAAACTTAACAAAAAGGAATGTTATAAGTTATAGTCATAAAATTTAATCGTTAATATTATTAAGTATTATCTTTATTATTATTAATAACATTGTAATTATTATTATTATTATATGATTATTATTGTTAGTCTTATAAGTATTATTAATATAATTATTATTATTAATGTTATCATTTAAGTATTATTACTATTATTATTATGATTATTATTATTATTATTAATGTTATTATTACACTTATCATTTTTGTTATTATTATTATTATCTCTAAGTAATAAAAATTTTTATTAGTATTAGTATTATTAATAAGTATTATGACTATTAGTTATTATTGTTATTACCGCTAATTTAAGTAGTAGTTACCAACTATTATTATCATTATCATAACCCTAATTACAATTATAATTATTATTATTATTATTGTTATTACTAATATTACTATCAAAATAGGTATTATTATTAAATATTATGATTATTAATATTATCTTTATTAATCTCAAAAACTACCTTTTTAAGCAGATAAATATTTTGTACATAAAATATACTTATTACGTATACTATAATTATATTAAAATTTCATATAACTATAAGTATCAAACTTACTAATATTATTTATATAAATAGTTACAAATAACAAACTATTGATTTTAAATATAATATTAAACTAGTATGGATATATTAACATAACTATATACATAATAACCCTTTTGAATATAAACATAAATTAAACATATAATATATAAATTAAAATATAATAAATTGTTCGATTACGATTATACGTTTTAATATATATATACGAATGATATAGGTTCGTGAATCCGAGGCCAACCCTGCATTGTTCAATATCGTCATATGTATTTTTACTACAAAATACAGTACTGTGAGTTTCATTTGCTCCCTTTTTAAATGCTTTTGCAATATATATTTTTGGGACTGAGAATACATGCGCTGCTTTTATAACTATTTTACGGAATAGACACAAGTACTTAAAATTACATTCTATGGTTGGATTATTAAACCGAATATTGCCCTTCAAGTCCGGTAACCTAAGAATTTAGGGAAATGGCCCCTGATTGACGCGAATCCTAAAGATAGATCTATGGACCTTGACAAGTCCCATTCGGGGTACGAATGCTTTAGTACTTCGAGATTATTATTATACAGATGAGAGGTTCTGTTTGGGGATATTCTAGGCATTAAAGTTAACGTCGGTTACCAGGTGTTCAATCCATATGAATGATATTTTTGTCTCTATGCATGGGACGTATATTTATGAGAACTGGAAATCTTGTGGTCTATTAAAATGATGGAAATGATTATTTATGTTAAACTAATTAACTCATCAACCTTTTGGTTGACACTTGAAAGCATGTTTATTCTCAGGTATGAAAGAAATCTTCCGCTGTGCATTTGCTCATTTTAGAGATATTACTTGGAGTCATTCATGACATATTTCAAAAGACGTTGCATTCGAATCATTGAGTTCATCAAGATTATTATCAAGTCATTCATAGTTGGATATATTAGGAAATGGTATGCATGCCGTCAACTTTCAATGTAATAAAAGATTGTCTTTTCAAAAACGAATGCAATGTTTGTGAAATGTATCATATAGAGGTCAAGTACCTCACGATATAATCAACTGTTGTGAATCGTTTATAATCGATATGGACTTCGTCCGGATGGATTAGGACGGGTCTTTACAGTTGGTATCAGAGCGGTGGTCTTAGCGAACCAGGATTGCATTAGTGTGTCTAACTGATAAGTCGTTAGGATGCATTAGTGAGTTTGGACTTCGACCGTGTCTGAATGTCAAAAGTTTTGCTTATCATTTTTGTCGGAAATCATCTTTTTATCATCCTTAGGAAATTACCTGCTTATCATTCTTAGTCTAGACACATCTTACTGCAATGATAGTATGAATAGTGTATAGACAAAATTCGTATCTTAGCGTATCTGCTAATTCATATCGTAGCATATCTGTTACTGTAGACTTTGCCTGACAGATTCCGGAGATTCCTCCGTAACTTGTGGGATTTTAGTATTATATATGCATATGTAAATTATGTATTGCAGGGTACTAATCTACATCCTATAATCTATTTCTTATCGAAAATCCTTCATTTGATCGTACGAGATGAATCCCTCCACCAGTTCGAGTCCCTCAGATTCCGATAGTTATTCCGACAGCTATTCCGATATGGATTTCCACTCGAACTCCGAAAGCAGTATAACCAGAATGAATCAACCAATCAGCCATCCCCAATTCATCTGATGAGTTCGTAGTCGACTTAAACAATGGAGACGCGAAGAAGGCGACCCTTTCCATCCACCAAATTGCCTTCTTGGCGAAGAACCTGAAGCATCTACCGGCGAATGTATTCGAAACACCATTTTCAGCCTCATTTCCAGAGTAGTTTGACACGATTATATTCTATCCACAATTCTAAACCTTATTCATCCGCTCGTTTCGACCGACAATCATCCCGGAATAATAGAAGATGTTAGCGAACTTCGCGCTCGAGTAATCAATTTGGAGGATATGGTCCAGCTTCAGCAACATCACTGGCACCAACAGTACCATCGATAACAGCACAGTACCATCAACAATCCATGCCTCAATATCACCATCTGTACTTCGAGTATGATCTTCGTTCGACGTATCGTTCTACCTCATTTATCTTCGTTCGACATGGCGAATATATACATGTTGTGTTTTGATATGTATTCTTACACTTTTGAAAGACTTCAAGACACATATCAAAGTACATCTACTTAACAAAAATGCTTACAATTACATCCTCGTTCAGTTTCATCAACAATTCTACTCGTATGCACACGTATTCGTACTCGTACAATACATAGCTTTTAGATGTATGTACTATTGGTATATACACTCCAATGATCATCTCTTAGTAGCCCATATGAGTCACCTAACACATGTGAGAACCATCATTTGGTAACTAGCATGAAATATCTCATAAAATTACAAAAATATTAGTAATCATTCATGACTTATTTACATGAAAACAAAATTACATATCCTTTATATCTAATCCATATACCAACGACCAAAAACACCTACAAACACTTTAATTCTTCAATTTTCTTCATCTAATTGATCTCTCTCAAGTTCCATCTTCAAGTTCTAAGTGTTCTTCATAAATTCCATAAGTATAGTTTCATAAAAATCAAGAATACTTCCAAGTTTGCAAGTCTATTTCCAAGCTTTCTAATCCATTCCAAGTAATCATCTAAGATCAAGGAACCTTTGTTATTTACAATAGGTTATCTTTCTAATTCAAGGTAATATTCATATTCAAACTTTGATTCAATTTCTACAACTATAACAATCTTATTTCGAGTGAAAATCTTACTTGAACTGTTTTCGTGTCATGATTCTGCTTCAAGAACTTTCAAGCCATCCAAGGATCCTTTGAAGCTAGATCCATTTTTCTCATTTCCAGTAGTTTTATCCAGAAAACTTGAGATAGTAATGATGTTCATAACATCATTCGATTCATACATATAAAGCTATCTTATTCGAAGGTTTAAACTTGTAATCACTAGAACATAGTTTAGTTAATTCTAAACTTGTTCGCAAACAAAAGTTAATCCTTCTAACTTGACTTTTAAAATCAACTAAACACATGTTCTATATCTATATGATATGCTAACTTAATGATTTAAAACCTGGAAACACGATGAACACCATAAAATCGGATATACGCCGTCGTAGTGAAACCGGGGGCTGTTTTGGTTTGGATAATTAAAAACTATGATAAACTTTGATTTAAAAGTTGTTCTTCTGGGAAAATGATTTTTCATATGAACATGAAACTATATCCAAAAATCTTGGTTAAACTCAAAGTGAAAGTATGTTTTTCAAAATGGTCATTAAGATGTCGTTCTTTCGACGGAAATGACTACCTCTTTAGTAATTGATATGTAACTTAAATTTCTGACTATAAACCTATACTTTTTCGGTTTTGATTTTTAAATTATAGTTCAATATGAAACCATAGCAATTTGATTCACTCAAAACGGATTTAAAATGAAGAAGTTATGGGTAAAACAAGATTGGATATTTTTGATCTTTTTAGCTACGGGAAATGTTTAACAAATATATACAAATCATATCCTAGCTAACTTATATTATATTAAACATGTATTCTAATATATTATGTAATCTTAGAATATCATAGACACATATGCAAATGTTTTGACATATCATATCGACCCATGTATATATATTATTTGGAACAACCATAGACACTCTATATGCAGTAATGTTGGAGTTAGCTATACAGGGTTGAGGTTGATTCCAAATATATATATACTTTGAGTTGTGATCTAGCCTGAGACGTGTATACACTGGGTCGTGGATTGATTCAAGATAATATATATATCGATTTATTTCTGTACATCTAACTGTGGACAACTAATTGTAGGTTATTAACGAGGACAGCTGACTTAATACACTCAAATCTTTAAAATATAATAAAAATGGTTGTAATTATATTTTGATCATACTTTGATATATATGTACATATTTGTATAGGTTCGTGAATCGATCCGTGGCCAAGTCTTATTTTCCGAGGAAGGAAATATATGTAAAAGTGAGTTATAGTCCCACTTTTAAAATCTAATATTTTTGGGATGAGAATACATGCAGGTTTTATAAATGATTTACAAAATAGACACAAGTACGTGAAACTACATTCTATGGTTGAATTATCGAAATCGAATATGCCCCTTTTTATTAAGTCTGGTAACCTAAGAATTAGTAAACTGATCTACTAATTGACGCGAATCCTAAAGATAGATCTATTGGGCCTAACAAACCCCATCCAAAGTACCGGATGCTTTAGTACTTCGAAATTTATATCATATCCGCAGGGTGTCCCGAAATGAGGGGAATATTCTTATATATGCATCTTGTTAATGTCGGTTACCAGGTGTTCACCATATGAATGATTTTTATCTCTATATATGGGATGTGTATTGAAATATGAAATCTTGTGGTCTATTGTTACGATTTGATATATATAGGTTAAACCTATAACTCACCAACATTTTTGTTGACGTTTAAAGCATGTTTATTCTCAGGTGAATACTAAGAGCTTCCGTTGTTGCATACAAAAATAAGGACAAGATTTGGAGTCCATGTTTGTATGATATTGTGTAAAAACTGCATTCAAGAAACATATGTCGATGTAATATATTTCTATTGTAAACCATTATGTAATGGTCATGTGTAAATAGTATATTTTAGATTATCATTATTTGATAATCTACGTAATGCTTTTAAAACCTTTATTGATAAAATAAAGGTTATGGTTGTTTTAAAAATGAATGCAGTCTTTGAAAAACGTCTCATATAGAGGTCAAAACCTCGCAACGAAATCAATTAATATGGAACGTTTATAATCAATATGAACGGGACATTTCAACGACTTCCCATCCTTGGTCTTGTGGAAAGTAACCGTTATGACCATTGGCTAGGCAGCATGTTGTAATGTCGTCAAAAGGACGAGGGTTTCGTAATGTCTAATGTGATGACCCTAGAATTTTCGACCAAATTTAAACTTAATCTTTATATGATTTCGATATGATAAGCAAAGTCTGTAATGTTGAGTCTCAAAAATTTTGAACTGTTTACATGGAATCAATTACCCTTTGATTATTTTCGACGATTAACGAACAATTATGTATATATAAAAAAAAATGTATATGTATGTATGTATATATATGTATATATAATAAATTGAAATAATAAGATATAATTTAATCATTTGAGTTAAAATGTAAAATAATAAAACAGAATCATTAGGTTGTTATTTAAAAGTGAAATTATATATATATATATATATATATATATATATATATATATATATATATATATATATATATATATATATATATGATTGGTAATATATGGTATTATATATATCTTAGCAATAATATGAAGGATTTTCGTATGCCCGAGAGACATATTTAATTAATGTGGCTAATATATTATGATCCAAGTCGGGTCATACCCAATAACAAGCTTACCAACACTTTAAATGTATTTAATCTTAGCGATTGGATCGTTAAGTAAATACGCGACACTTGAATTTTAGAAAATCGGTTTTCTAAAATATTATCACTTGAGATAAATTATTTGGATAATTATATATAATTGTTTATAGGTTTAAATAATTATATTGTGTTATATTTTATAAAAAGTTTATAAAGTATATAAGTAACTAAACAATGCATATATTTTATAACAAGTTTTATATATAAAACATCAAGTTTTTTTATAAACATTCTTGTTATAAAATAATGGCATGGATGGGCAGATTTTGGGACTCCAAAACAAGTCCCATGCTAGTTTATTCTTGTTACTTTTGATACAAATATTCCCAAGTGCATGCTTAACACTTAAAACCAAGTTTTGACTCTTATTTTGCACTTACAAGTTAGAAAACTCTTTCAAACTTTCTGCTGTATGATTCTGGCCGAATTTTGAGCTAAACAAAAAGGGGTTCAAGTGGTTTTGCAAGTGAGAAATTCAAGTGTTATTAAATCCTAACCAAAGCACTAAGTGTTGGTAATAAGTTTGGGGTATAAACACTTGAGGTTTCATAGTTTTGAGGCTCCATTCATCATCTTCTTTCTAGTTGCTGCTGATCAGAATTTTGGGTGCAAATAAAAGGGTTTTAAGCTTGCTTAATTAGCTAGTTAAGTGTCTAAATCTTAACTAACTTAAAGGGTGGTGTTGGTGCATCAAAGGATTAGGGTATTGCACACTTGAGGGTTCAAGTTGGTAGCTTTCTTCCATCATTTTCATCATCATTTTGCTGTCCAAATTCAGCTCATAACTCGTCATAGAGGAGGTATAATCTTCTTCCTTCTTTGTTATATGTAAGCATTATTTCATGACTTGATAACTATATGGAATTCATCTAAAGTGGTTTAACATATTAACATGCTTTCTTAATATTTTGCTTCCGCTTGTTGTAACTCTTAATGAATTGGTTTCATGAATAAGTTAACATTAAGAACTTGTTGAAATGTTGAATTCCATCAATGGTATCTAGAGCCGAAGTCTATGAAATATGCTTCTTATATATGGTCTTTAAAACCCACCAACTTTGCATTCTATGTACATGCATGAAAGTAGAATGTAAAAATATTGGGGTTTGGGTGGGTTCATGATTTTGGCCGAATTTTAAGGGTTCCAAAAGTGGATTTGGAACTTGCAAATTGGTCATATTTGTTGTATATTGTAGTTCACAATCAATGCCTTGACCTTAGGATGTATGCATGTGTGTTTGAATGGATATTTGTTTGGTTGAATGGTTGTAATATTCATTCAATTTGGTTTGTAAAATTAATTATTCATTTGGTATGTAATATTAATTTTGGTTATGTAATTTATTTTATATTTGGCATGTAAAATAGATTAGGATGTGTTTTCATTTTCTAGACAAAATGTATTAGGATATATTTTGTAACAAGATGAAGATGCATGAAGATCACAAGGAAGAACACAAGAAGCATGTGGATGCAAGGTTAAGTGGGAGGTTAAAACCTTTTACTTTGTGTTTTACCCGTTGACCGGTGGCATTTTGTTTTCGGCTAAACAAAATGTCTACCAAAAGGCTTGATTGTGAACATTTGTTTTGCATGCGTGGTTGTTTTAATTTCTTGTATGATTGTGGATTGTGCATGTTACTACAACAAGTTATCACACAAGTTAACAACAAGCAAAACTAAAATTTAATTGGTTAAATTATTAACAACATGATATTTACCAAACCACAATTTAATCGGTTAAATTGAAATGGCAAAAAGGATATTAATAAACGGTTATTAAGAACATGATAATGATCATATGTATAAAATGGTTTATATCAAGTAATTGGCTAAAATTACATGACTTGAAAATGGATTTCAAATGAACCATACACTAAATGCATGTTGGTGTATGGCATAAAAGTTTTCTTAAACTAGAATTAATGGAAACTTAAAATCCCTTCTATTAACAAGGTAAACAAGTTAAACGCCACCCTTTTGTGTGACACTTAGACATATTAGGGAACTCATGATGGGATAAAGGTCACCTAACTGTCATGAACAAACTAATATGGTTGAGGTGAATTTCGCATGCTTGTGGGATAAAGGTCACCTAACCACTTGTATGTTAAGTTTACACGTTTACACAAGTAGGACGACTTGATTTGGGAATCATGAACTTAGGGTCACCGAAGCATGAGGAACAAATAGGCGTTGATGGGATAAATATGCCATGCAAAAGGATTGCATGATCCCATAATTTAAAAGTTGCAAAAGGATTGCAATTGTCATTATGACTACCTAGCTAAATCAAATAACGGGATAAAGGTCACCTAACCGAAATTTGATTTACCGTTGGATTCTAATATTTAATATGTCAATTAAAATATAAAAGGGTATTGTTTATTAAATTTAAAATCAATACTTAAATGAACTTTGTTAAATATTGTAGATGGCCGCTAATAACATCAACAACACGCAAAATGCACCAATTAACTTACACAACCTATCATTAAGGTCTCTCCTCGAGAAAGACAAACTCAACCATACGAACTTTATGGATTGGTTCCGCAATCTTAGGATTGTCCTCAAACTCGAGGATAAGGCGTATGTGTTGGAGGACCCCATTCCCGATCAACCCGACGAGGATGATACGGAAGGCATGGCTTATTGGGATAAGTATTGCACCGATTCGGTGCAAGTCGCTTGCCTAATGCTTGGGACTATGATACCCAAACTCCAAAAGGATTTCGAGCATCATACTGCATACGACATGATCACGCAATTGAAGGAGATGTTCCTTCAACAAGCACGTGTCGAGCGCTTCGAGACCGTTCGAGCGCTTCATGCATGTCGTATGGACGACTCCCAATCCGTTTCATCTTATGTCCTTAAGATGAAAAGCCTCATTGATCGCGCAAACCGTCTTAATCTCAACATATCCAATGAGCTAGCCACGGATCTTATCCTAAACTCCTTGTCAAAGAGGTTTGACCAATTTGTAATTAATTACAATATGAATGGGATGGATAAGACCATTGGTGAACTTCATGGCATGCTTAGGACGGCGGAAACTAGCATGGGTAAGAGGGCTTCACCCGTGCTAATGATCAATGATGGTGGGTCCAAAGGTAACAACACCTCTAAGCCAAAGGTGGCTAAGAGGAAAGGACCCGCCCATCAAGGTAAGGGAAAGGGGAGGATGGTTACCCCAACCAAAAACAAGAACAAGAAGCAAAAGGTTGTCGGACAAGCAAACCCCAAGGAAGACCCGTGCTTCGGTTGCGGTGAAATAGGTCACTGGAAACGCAACTGCCCGGTCTACCTTAAGGAGTTGAAGGAAAAGAGAGATGCGGGGCAAACCTCAGGTAATATATATATGGTATATATAGAGCTTAGTATTACTTCTTCTAATACATGGGTATTAGACACTGGATGTGGAACTCACATTTGCAATTCTTTGCAGGGGTTCAAAAGAAGTAGCAAGCAAACGGGAACATCAAGTCTCTTTATGGGTAATGGAGCCAAAGTGCAAGTGAAGGCTCAAGGAGACTTTGTATTAAAGCTTCCAAGTGGTTTGGAACTTATTTTGAACAATGTTTTGTATGCACCGGATTTATGTCGAAACATTATTTCAGTTTCCCGTTTAAAACAATGTGGTTTTTATCTTAATTTTGTTAATGATGATATCCACGTTTATTTAGATAATGTATTCTATTTTAAGGCCTCGCCTTCAAATGGAATTTATGAATTGATTCATGATGACACATCATCTAGTAGCTCAATATACCATACTAGCACCAAGAAACTCAAAAGGGATTTGAGTGATTCCTACTTATGGCATTGTCGCCTTGGTCACATAAACAAGAATCGAATGCATACACTTCAAAAGAATGGCCTTTTAAAATCAAATGAACTAGACTCGTTTGATGTATGTGAATCTTGTTTACAAGGCAAAATGACTAAAGCACCTTTCAAAGGGACCTACGAAAGGGCTAAGAACTTATTGGGATTAATACATTCGGATGTATGTGGACCCTTTAAGCCCATAACTAGGAATGGTGAAAGATACTTCGTTACTTTCATTGATGACTTCAGTCGTTTCGGATATGTCTACTTGTTAAGACATAAGGATGAAACTTTTGAAGCATTCAAAGAGTATCAAAACGAAGTACAAAATCAACTCAATAAGACAATCAAGGTACTTCGTACCGATAGAGGAGGTGAATACCTAAGCGATGCCTTCCAAGATCATCTTAGAAGTTGTGGGATTATCTCGCAACTTACTCCACCCGGGACACCACAGCTTAATGGTGTATCCGAAAGGAGGAACCGAACCCTAATGGATATGGTTCGATCAATGATGGCTAGAAGCTCGTTACCTCTGTCATTTTGGGGTTATTGTCTATGCTCCGCGGCTCGTATTTTAAATATGGCCCCAACCAAGAAAGTGGAACGAACTTCTCATGAGATGTGGTTTGGAAAACCTCCATCTCTATCATACTTAAAGGTATGGGGATGTGAAGCTTATCCTAAGCGTTACGTCCCTAATAAGTTGAATGCTCGATCCACGAAGTGTATCTTCATAGGATATCCCAAGGATGATATGGGATATTATTTCTATGATCCATCCGAGCAAAATGTATTTGTTGCTCGAAAGGCTGAATTCCTTGAAACTAAGTTCCTAATGGAAGGAAATAGTGAAAGGAAGATAGATCTTGAAGAGGTTCAAGATCAAGTAGATGATACACAATTGGTTGACACTAGCACTCAACATGAAAATGTTGAGAGTGATCAAATAGATGATCAAAATACACAAGACGTTCGCAGATCTGGTAGGATTAGTAATCCTCCTGAGAGATATGGGTTTCTCATGGATGGTTGCTATGTGGTTGATTTGGATGAACCAACAAACTACCAAGATGCTTTATCAAGGATTGATAAGGATAAATGGCAGGAAGCCATGAACGTTGAGATGCAATCCATGTATGACAACCAAGTTTGGGAACTTGTTGAACAACCTACTGGCTCAAGGCTAGTTGATTGTAAATGGCTTTTCAAGATGAAAACTGACATACATGGAAACTTGGATACATATAAAGCTAGACTTGTAGCAAAAGGTTTCACTCAAACTCAAGGGGTTGACTATGATGAAACTTTTTCGCCTGTGGCAATGCTAAAGTCTATTAGGATATTACTTGCCATTGCTGCTCATTATGATTATGAAATATGGCAAATGGATGTCAAGACCGCTTTCCTAAACGGAAATCTTGAGGAAGATGTCTACATGGTTCAGCCTGAAGGTTTTGTTGATCCGAAATATCCTAAGAAGGTATGCAAGTTAAAGAAGTCAATCTATGGATTGAAACAAGCATCTAGAATGTGGAATCATCATTTTAATGAGGAGGCCAAGAAATTTGACTTCATTAAAAATGGTGATGAAGCTTGTGTATACAAGAAAGCTAGTGGGAGCACTATCATGTTCCTTGTATTATATGTGGATGATATATTACTATTTGGAAATGATGTTCCGGCAATGCAAGGAGTTAAAACTTGGTTAAGTAAATGCTTCTCCATTAAGGATCTTGGAGAAGCACAATACGTTTTGGGGATTGGGATCTACAGGGATAGATCCAAGAAGCTGATAGGTTTGAATCAAAGTGCATACATTGAAAAGATCTTGAAAAGGTTCAAGATGGAGAACTCTAAGAAAGGTTTGGTACCTATTCAAAAGGGAACACTTCTCAGTTCATCTCAGTGCCCCACCACGAAAGATGAACAGGAGAGAATGAAGAAAGTCCCATATGCGTCTGCTATTGGGTCAATCATGTATGCAATGATATGCACTAGACCGGATGTGTCATGCGCTCTTAGCCTGACAAGTAGATACCAGAATAACCCAGGAAACAGTCATTGGATTGCTGTCAAAAGTATATTGAAATACCTTAGGAGGACTAAGGATATGTTTCTTATATACGGGTCTGGTGAGGAGGAACTCGCTGTAAAGGGTTACGTAGATGCAAGTTTCCAAACTGATCGAGATGATTCTCGATCACAATCCGGTTATGTCTTCATGTTAAATGGAGGTGCGGTCTCTTGGAAGAGTTCAAAACAGGATGTTGTTGCTTTATCCACTACAGAGTCGGAGTACATCGCCGCATCATTGGCAGCTCAGGAAGCTGCATGGATGAAGAAATTCATCGACGACTTAGGAGTAGTCCCTTCCATTCAGGACCCTCTTGAGATCTTTTGTGATAACGAGGGTGCGATTGCTCAAATCAAAGAACCTCGTGCTCACCAAAAGACCCGTCACATTGAGCGGAGATTCAACTACATAAGGGATGAAGTTGAAAAGGGAAAGATATGTATTCGCAAAGTTCACACAGATCTTAACATAGCGGATCCACTCACGAAGCTCTTACATGGATCAAAACATGCAGGACATGTTTGTGCTTTAGGGCTTCGATATTCTAGTGATTGGTCATGATCTGTTTTAAGTATTGTAATGGAACGAAATTGTTCAAACTCATTAATATAATTATGGTGTTAATTTATTAATCTTGAGTCAGGTTCCTATTTTGCATATTTTATCCATGAATAAGCTATTATTCTAAATTCCGTAGTCGATCACATTTGTGGGAGCAAGTGTGAGGTTTAGACTATTATGAACTTGGACTGGTATACATTCATGGGATGAATGTGGGGCAAGGTTGCAACCAAGGTTCATAGATATTTGTGGGATACAAATATTGGAAGACCCGCCCTCAAGATTTACTAAATGGAGCCTTTGTGGTTGATCACATGTAATCTTGAGTAAAGGTGAATATCATTGAATCCTCTGACCTGAGATACATATTGGGTTCAGATATTTACCAAGTATTGTGCCTTGATTCTTTCCTTCGCTATTCTGAAATATGGTAGTTCATAAGGAAGAGCTCAGGTGTAATGCAAAGTATATATATCTAGGACGTATGTGATCAAGATGGAATTTGTCCCTCTTATTCGTTGAGAGTCAGATGTCTAAGGCCTGATAAAGTTAAATCTAGAAGAGAGTGATCACTCTGTGTCTCTTGGATTTAGCATGACATCTAGGATGAAAGGAAATAATGAAAGATTCATTTATTCATATTCGAGATGGGAAACTCGAAAGGGATGATGTTATTGAATGGCACAAAGTCATAACATATTGGGGGTGATGGACGGTCGTTAGGTGGTATCCATCACTTGCATTAATTTCTTATGTTTCTCCTGCAAGTGGGAGATTGAAGGATTTTCGTATGCCCGAGAGAGATATTTAATTAATGTGGCTAATATATTATGATCCAAGTCGGGTCATACCCAATAACAAGCTTACCAACACTTTAAATGTATTTAATCTTAGCGATTGGATCGTTAAGTAAATACGCGACACTTGAATTTTAGAAAATCGGTTTTCTAAAATATTATCACTTGAGATAAATTATTTGGATAATTATATATAATTGTTTATAGGTTTAAATAATTATATTGTGTTATATTTTATAAAAAGTTTATAAAGTATATAAGTAACTAAACAATGCATATATTTTATAACAAGTTTTATATATAAAACATCAAGTTTTTTTATAAACATTCTTGTTATAAAATAATGGCATGGATGGGCAGATTTTGGGACTCCAAGACAAGTCCCATGCTAGTTTATTCTTGTTACTTTTGATACAAATATTCCCAAGTGCATGCTTAACACTTAAAACCAAGTTTTGACTCTTATTTTGCACTTACAAGTTAGAAAACTCTTTCAAACTTTCTGCTGTATGATTCTGGCCGAATTTTGAGCTGAACAAAAAGGGGTTCAAGTGGTTTTGCAAGTGAGAAATTCAAGTGTTATTAAATCCTAACCAAAGCACTAAGTGTTGGTTATAAATTTGGGGTATAAACACTTGAGGTTTCATAGTTTTGAGGCTCCATTCATCATCTTCTTTCTAGTTGCTGCTGATCAGAATTTTGGGTGCAAATAAAAGGGTTTTAAGCTTGCTTAATTAGCTAGTTAAGTGTCTAAATCTTAACTAACTTAAAGGGTGGTGTTGGTGCATCAAAGGATTAGGGTATTGCACACTTGAGGGTTCAAGTTGGTAGCTTTCTTCCATCATTTTCATCATCATTTTGCTGTCCAAATTCAGCTCATAACTCATCATAGAGGAGGTATAATCTTCTTCCTTCTTTGTTATATGTAAGCATTATTTCATGACTTGATAACTATATGGAATTCATCTAAAGTGGTTTAACATATTAACATGCTTTCTTAATATTTTGCTTCCGCTTGTTGTAACTCTTAATGAATTGGTTTCATGAATAAGTTAACATTAAGAACTTGTTGAAATGTTGAATTCCATCATAATAAATAATCAATAAAAGTTAATAAATGATATATTATATGAATAAATATTACATAGTAATAATATAATACGAGTATACCTATAACTGATGTAATAATATTGTTATTACTTTCTATAATTAATATCAATACTAGAATTATTAATACTATTTTAACTATATATGATCTATAAATATAAACTTGATATATATAAAGTGTTATAGTATTGTTATTAGTAATATCATTATTATCATTAATAATATTAGTATAATTAGTATGATTATTAATATAAATATCAATACTACTAAAATTATTATTTATTTTATTCTTAATATATAATTAAGTATTATAAGTAATGATGTTATTATTATCAATTCCTTAGTAAATCTATTATTATTCTTATTGTTATTAATATTAGTATTATTATTATAAGTGTTAATAATACTATTATCATTAATACATTAGTACTTAGTAATACTAGTTAAATTTAATAAACAGATTATAAAACTAATGATATATATATATATATATATATATATATATATATATATATATATATATATATATATATATATATATATATATATATATATATATATATATAAATCCATATCATATATAAAAATACAGATTTTATAAAAAAAAATATATACAATTATAGATATATAGAGATAAATAAGGATTTAACATATATAAATATAGATAAATGCGAAATATAATCACAGGACCTTAAATCTGTTATAAATCATTATCCTACTGTATTAGATTGATAAATCACAGGACCTATATATTTATTCTTATGGTATTTTTTTATATATTTGTTCTGTTATATTTTGGCTGATATAGAAAAATCGAACACCCCTTCACAATATAATTGATCAATTTAACTTTTATACAAATCATTCAACCACTACTGCGTTTATAAATCACCAACACCTTCACAATCTGCTGTAAAATCAAATTAAAAACAAAAAGAGTTAAGAAACCCAGTTCCCGTTCCCTGTTCTTGAACCTTTTATTCAAAACTTCGAATCTGAATTGATTTTCAAAATCTAAAAATGTGGAAGGTATCTAATTCAGGTAATGGATCTTCCTGTAAATTTTTAGATTTTAATTTGAAGAATCAAAGAAGAATTTTAAAGTTAAAGTGTAAGTTTTAAAAAGTCGAGAAATTCGTAATCGCTTTGAGGTTTTTGGGAAAATTGATAAATGAGAAAGATTGTAGGAATGATTTGGAACAGATTTGGTGTTGAAATCTTTGGCTAATACGTTCTAAAAATCGAAATCAATTAATGAGTTTTCATATTTTTATTCTCTTTAACGAAGCAGCAGCTTCTGCTTTTACTTCTATTATATATATTTTTTTATTTGTTTTGAGTCTGATTAATTCAAAATTTATATTTTATAATTAATTTTTGTTTCACGTTCAATGTTAAATCAAACCTACTCAGAGTCAAAATCAATATATAAGTTTAATATGTTCTTCGTGTGCAGCGCCAGCTTCTAATCCGTATACTTCAATTTTTTTTTTCTGTTATCAAGTAATTAGGATATCACAAGAGGTCGTGAAGAATGGTTAACAAATACTAAATCAAGAAATTAAATTAGTTACTAGGATGAGGATCTCTGGTCGATTTAAATTAAGGAAGAAGATGGAAGGAAAACAAAAACACAATAAGTATAAATCAATTGGGTAATAATACAGAAAAACGAGAATGGATGGATGGCTGGGTGTTGGTTCGGGGAGCGAGAGGTCACGAGTTCGAGCCTCGTTGTGGGCATTTTTTTGTTTGGAAAAGCTTATTAAAGGGTATATACACTTTTAATTTAATTTTTCTCATTATTATTATTATTATTATTATTATTATTATTATTAATATTATTATTATTATTATTATTATTATTATTATTATTATTATTATTATTATTATTATTATTATTATTATTATTATTATTATTATTATTATTAGGTTATTATTAAGTATTAGTATTATTATTATTATTATTATTATTATTAGTATTATCATTATTGTTAAAACTATGGTTATTCATTATTATAGTTATTGTTATAAAAAATAATGCAACTTTTATTATAGTTATCGTGTTATGGATAAAATAAGTATAGATATAAACTTGATACGCTCATGAAAACGTGTATAACATGAAAAAGTGTAAAATGATTACAATTACGCTTAATAATATAATTAAAATATTAAGTAGTAAGAACGAAGTTATTATTATATAAACTTAACAAAAAGGAATGTTATAAGTTATAGTCATAAAATTTAATCGTTAATATTATTAAGTATTATCTTTATTATTATTAATAACATTGTAATTATTATTATTATTATATGATTATTATTGTTAGTCTTATAAGTATTATTAATATAATTATTATTATTAATGTTATCATTTAAGTATTATTACTATTATTATTATGATTATTATTATTATTATTAATGTTATTATTACACTTATCATTTTTGTTATTATTATTATTATCTCTAAGTAATAAAATTTTTTATTAGTATTAGTATTATTAATAAGTATTATGACTATTAGTTATTATTGTTATTACCGCTAATTTAAGTAGTAGTTACCAACTATTATTATCATTATCATAACCCTAATTACAATTATAATTATTATTATTATTATTGTTATTACTAATATTACTATCAAAATAGGTATTATTATTAAATATTATGATTATTAATATTATCTTTATTAATCTCAAAAACTACCTTTTTAAGCAGATAAATATTTTGTACATAAAATATACTTATTACGTATACTATAATTATATTAAAATTTCATATAACTATAAGTATCAAACTTACTAATATTATTTATATAAATAGTTACAAATAACAAACTATTGATTTTAAATATAATATTAAACTAGTATGGATATATTAACATAACTATATACATAATAACCCTTTTGAATATAAACATAAATTAAACATATAATATATAAATTAAAATATAATAAATTGTTCGATTACGATTATACGTTTTAATATATATATACGAATGATATAGGTTCGTGAATCCGAGGCCAACCCTGCATTGTTCAATATCGTCATATGTATTTTTACTACAAAATACAGTACTGTGAGTTTCATTTGCTCCCTTTTTAAATGCTTTTGCAATATATATTTTTGGGACTGAGAATACATGCGCTGCTTTTATAACTATTTTACGGAATAGACACAAGTACTTAAAATTACATTCTATGGTTGGATTATTAAACCGAATATTGCCCTTTTAGTCCGGTAACCTTAGAATTTAGGGAAATGGCCCCTGATTGACGCGAATCCTAAAGATAGATCTATGGACCTTGACAAGTCCCATTCGGGGTACGAATGCTTTAGTACTTCGAGATTATTATTATACAGATGAGAGGTTCTGTTTGGGGATATTCTAGGCATTAAAGTTAACGTCGGTTACCAGGTGTTCAATCCATATGAATGATATTTTTGTCTCTATGCATGGGACGTATATTTATGAGAACTGGAAATCTTGTGGTCTATTAAAATGATGGAAATGATTATTTATGTTAAACTAATTAACTCATCAACCTTTTGGTTGACACTTGAAAGCATGTTTATTCTCAGGTATGAAAGAAATCTTTCGCTGTGCATTTGCTCATTTTAGAGATATTACTTGGAGTCATTCATGACATATTTCAAAAGACGTTGCATTCGAATCATTGAGTTCATCAAGATTATTATCAAGTCATTCATAGTTGGATATATTAGGAAATGGTATGCATGCCGTCAACTTTCAATGTAATGAAAGATTGTCTTTTCAAAAACGAATGCAATGTTTGTGAAATGTATCATATAGAGGTCAAGTACCTCACGATATAATCAACTGTTGTGAATCGTTTATAATCGATATGGACTTCGTCCGGATGGATTAGGACGGGTCTTTACAGTTGGTATCAGAGCGGTGGTCTTAGCGGACCAGGTTTGCATTAGTGTGTCTAACTGATAAGTCGTTAGGATGCATTAGTGAGTTTGGACTTCGACCATGTCTGAATGTCAAAAGTTTTGCTTATCATTTTTGTCGGAAATCATCTGTTTATCATCCTTAGGAAATTACCTGCTTATCATTCTTAGTCTAGACACATCTTACTGCAATGATAGTATGAATAGTGTATAGACAAAATTCGTATCTTAGCGTATCTGCTAATTCATATCGTAGCATATCTGTTACTGTAGACTTTGCCTGACAGATTCCGGAGATTCCTCCGTAACTTGTGGGATTTTAGTATTATATATGCATATGTAAATTATGTATTGCAGGGTACTAATCTACATCCTATAATCTATTTCTTATCGAAAATCCTTCATTTGATCGTACGAGATGAATCCCTCCACCAGTTCGAGTCCCTCAGATTCCGATAGTTATTCCGATAGCTATTCCGATATGGATTTCCACTCGAACTCCGAAAGCAGTATAACCAGAATGAATCAACCAATCAGCCATCCCCAATTCATCTGATGAGTTCGTAGTCGACTTAAACAATGGAGACGCGAAGAAGGCGACCCTTTCCATCCACCAAATTGCCTTCTTGGCGAAGAACCTGAAGCATCTACCGGCGAATGTATTCGAAACACCATTTTTAGCCTCATTTCCAGAGTAGTTTGACACGATTATATTCTATCCACAATTCTAAACCTTATTCATCCGCTCGTTTCGACCGACAATCATCCCGGAATAATAGAAGATGTTAGCGAACTTCGCGCTCGAGTAATCAATTTGGAGGATATGGTCCAGCTTCAGCAACATCACCGGCACCAACAGTACCATCGATAACAGCACAGTACCATCAACAATCCATGCCTCAATATCACCATCTGTACTTCGAGTATGATCTTCGTTCGACGTATCGTTCTACCTCATTTATCTTCGTTCGACATGGCGAATATGTAATCTCTAAAGTTTTAGAGATTATTTATTCTAGTTCCAACCGAAAACTAAATGAGCTTAATATTAAGTTAACTCATTAAATCCATGATTACATCTGAAGAAAATATATTTGTATATATATTTTCATAAAGATTGTAATTAAAAATTCTTTTGTACAAACTGTTAATGGTGAAAATATTTTAACGGGTAGGTAATACCCGAGGAATATTTAAGATTTCACATTAATAAGTTACATTGTACGTTCTTCGAATCTGATTCAACAGTCGTTTACTATCCTACTTACAATCACCGATATACGTATCCGTTCACCGCAGAATAACCATTTTCATTCAATTTCATATTTGGATTTTGACCTATCAGAATCTAACAAGTGGCATAATGAAGAAAACATTTGACGAAATAAAAATTTGATAGAAACAAACAAATTAACTACGAAAAAAAAAATTGATAGAGAATCCACGCTAATTGTTCCTAGCTAACTGATTGCATTTTATTTATCGCAGTTTGTTTATCGCAATTTAATTATCGCAATTTTATTTATCGTCATTTAATTTCTGTTATTTACTTTACGCACTTTATTTATCATCATTTATTTTCTTTTATTTATTTTACGCACTTTAAATATCGGGACACGTATACAAGGTTTTGACATATAATATCGACACATTTATATATATTATTTGGAATCACTATAGACACTCTATATGCAGTAATGATCGAGTTCTCTATACAGGGTTGAGGTTGATTCTACAATAATATATATAGTTTGAGTTGTGATTGAGTCTGAGACATATGCGGGTCACGATACGTATTAATTAATTCGAATATTATATATTAAACTATATATGAAATATTGGACTATCAACTGTGGACTATCAACTGTGGACTGCCGACATTGGACAATTAAAATGAATTAAAATATTGATTATAACATATGAAACTAAAAAATTCTTCAAGTTTGCCACTTGATTTCATCTTAAACCTCATTTATATCTTGACGATTGCTATCTGCGTTCAAACCCTTCATGATTCTTGAAAACACCTCAATCGAGAGGATGAACCTACCGCACTTCATCTACGAAAGGAAAGATTGATGTATATAGTTATGCACCTGAAAACACTCAGAACCTGAGTAAATGTTTAACACGTATCCGTGCTAGCTCCATTGACTTTGTTATTACCAAAAATACCTTTAAAATTCCTTTCAAATTAGCCAAATTTATCACAGCTCCAACAAGTCAACTTCGACTTTTCAGTCGGACTAGCCTTACTATAAGCTTGATATATATGCGTGCTCTTTTATAGTTACCGGGGAACCTTTCATATTCCACCATTTTACCATTAGCGTTTAATCATCTAAAAACACAATTCTCTTGAAACCACCTCGGATTGATAACCGACGATTCAGATATGGTAGCATTAAATGCAGAGGAAACATAAAAATTGTAGATGGTCTAAACGGTCAAAAGTTTGATGATAAAGAAGAGAGTGTTGGGAATGCTCAATAGAAAATTTGGTACAGAAAAACAGATTGAGCAAACCATGAAGGAGACCAAGGCCAAATACCAGGACCATACCACATATTAAAAGAATCTAGGTAATTCTGGATCTGATGAAACCTTCAACGAATATCTTACTCCGTACTCATGTTAAAATCTTGCTTAAAATCTTTCTTCATCAACCATCAAACTTAGAAATCCCAAAATATCATCATAAATATCTTCGATATTTCTGAGGATATTTTCATAACTATTCTTGTCTGAAATTAGTTATCTCTTCGTACTATCCGTATTACATCATAAAGGAAACCATTTTAGTTTCTAAATTTCTTTAAAATTCGAGTTTAAATTATGAATGACTTCTGGAGTAGTGTTGGAAATTGATGCATGAGTTAATATAATATAATGACACTTGATCAACGTGATTATATTACAGTAAGTCATGCTGAGTTTCTTATGGGACACGATGATTCACAGACCATAACGTCATCACGTACCATGTTACATAACTCTTTCATTCTGCTTAACTTCTGAACATATCAAGAAAGTATGTTCTTGATAGTTCTTTTTGCAGTGACTCAAGTAATTTGACAAATCAAATCGTGCTATTACGTTCTTTCTTGTCTAGAACATTAAGTTCGTTTCAAACTCCATACTTACGAATTCTGGACCGTTACTCGCTTTACTAAGAGGTCGAGAAGATAATAAAAAAGGCAAAGAGCTCCAAAATATAAGAGAATATATAAAGCCCAATAACAACACGGAGGTTACAAACTGTAGATATTAATATGAATAGCAATATAAAGACACGGTAGAATTAAAAATAGTATCACCTCAAGGTAATAGTAAAAGTAAACAGATTTTTCTGGTGGAAGATTGAAAAGGAGGATGACAGAAATGATAATTAGGAAAATATCAAGGATTAGAACGGGATTAAGCATTTTCACAATCTTTTGGATGTATGAACTAAGAAATAAAGTATAGGAATGGTGAGAATAATGGAACGGAAGAGTTTAATTTATAATGGAAATATCAGACAGAGTAATTGTCACGACCCTACTTTTTCCGTTATCTTTTCTGTTAATTATTTAACGACCGTTAACTGTTATTTGTGTTACATCATTTCATGACCTATATTATTATTTTAGTAATAATATATAAATTATTATGTGTTATGTGAATATATGTATTCATATTTTAAAACGTACGTTTATACGAATCGCGGATTTCTATCCGGCGAATCTTTTCGGTTTTTAAACTAACGATCGCGTTTTTGGGATATTTAAATCCTAAATATTTTAAATATGATATTTTAAGGTCATATTATTATATATAGTATTTATATTTATTTTTCGTCGCGTGTTTGTTATCTTTCCGAATTTTTAATCGCGTAAGTGTGTTTTCGCGTTTCGAGACTCGTTCGGGCTTTCGGGCCATCAGGAAATAATCACTTAGTAACTTGGGCTAGTGGGGCCCACCCCACATACCCCATTTGGCTGACCAAGAGGGGGGAGGGAGTATTACTCCCTTGAATTTTTTTTATTTTGTTATAATTTTTCACTTCATCAAATCCCTTAAACCTAATTACTATTTTTGCTCTCCTTCTCCATTTTCCCTTCCCCTAGCCGTCGCCATTCATCACCATACCATCATCATCATCAACCAAAATAAGCTTGGATCAAGAGATCATCTACATAAACGCGTTCCTCGTTCCGTTCTCTACGCGATCATACTCATTGATTATTGATTAGGGTATAAACCTTAACCCTAGAACTTTCAATTTTTCATTTATTTTCTATATTTTGATGATTATTTAGTAGTATGATGTTTGTGGATTATTGTAATGATGATTGTATGCATAGAAATACTCATAATCACATGTTTTCGGTTTGTTAAATTCTGGACAGCAGCTTTTTCGTGTGTTTCTGATATTTTAACTGATGTTGATCATAAAATAAAGTATATAAATGAGTTCCTCTCATCAAGACATTAATTTTAGACTCCGGATTCATGTCGTTTCGATTCCCGGAACCCTAATTATGATCAAAGTGGTATTTTGTTAAGATTGAATTGTGATATTGGTATGAACCAGGTTTGGTCCGACTTTATGACCATATTTGGTGACTTTAGGGTGTGTTAGTGTGTTAGGACTGATGGTGGGGCAAACTTTCATGTTCGGGTCATCTCAATCCGAGCCACGAATCACCCGTTACGTCTAAAACACGTTTTTGATTGAATTGAAGTTGCAAGTAGTGTGTTGGCTGTACATCACGACTTGTGGACTGTTCTTGGGGTGTTCTTGAGTATACCAAAGTGTTGGGTGGTTTGCTTAGGCGGAGATATATGTAAGGCTCGCCGAAAACCGACACCCGGGGCTCAGGATACGACCCGATGAACTTTGATTTAAAACTTTTGACTAATTATGAAACTTATGATATAAATAATGGATTTCATTATTATTTAATTACTTAGGATAAAAAAAGTAATTATTATTATTTACAACTTATGATATATATATATATATATATATATATATATATATATATATATATTTATTTATTTATTTATTATATCATTTAATTAATATTTATGATTTAATTAACTTTTTAATTAAACATATGATTAATAATACTTCATTATTAATAGAAAAATACTTATGATAAGTATTAAACTTATATTATGAGATTATTATAATAAGACTTATAATAAGGATTAAATAATTATTTAATTATTATAAGACTTAGTTATTATTTAATTATAATTTAATTATTAAATACTTATGATTTAATAATTATAATTAGAAACTTATGATATGATTAATAATTCATTATTAATTAATAATACTTATGATATGATTTAAAAATTATTATTAATTAATAATACTTACATTATGACTAATATTTAATTAATTAATTAAATACTTATGTTATATTAATTATATCATTTAAACTTATATTAACTTTAATAATTCATTTTAATTTAATTAAACTTATGTTATGACATAATTAGACATATTTAACTTTAATAAACATTATAACTTATATTATTATTATAACTTACACTTTTAAAATTAACGTTGACCATGTTTGACCAAGGTTGACTTTTGAGTTGACTTTCGGTTGACTTTGACTTTCAGTTGACTTTTGTTGACTTTCTAATTAAGGAAACTTTCCTAACTTATAAACTTTCCTAAAATAGCAACTTTCTAAATTTGGAAACTTTCCAAAAATAGAAACTTTCCAAAAATAGAAACTTTCTAAAAATAGAAACTTTCCATAAATGGAAACCTGCTAAAAATAGAAACTTTCTAAAAATAGAAAGTGTGTGTCCGTAAGCTGTTCCGATCAAACTATAACAACCCTCACTTTTTGACTTCTGAAATTACTGAAATGACCCTAGGGTTTACTGTCTGACTATACGTATTAATTATTTAAGGGTTGTTATATACACAATCAATTTAACGTTGACCAAATAATAAACTTTTATTCGACACTCACTGCTAATTAAAATTTATGCATTTCAATAATATTATTTATAACTATTAATCTATAAGTAATAAATAAAAAGTGACATTTATATAAATAATAAAACAATTGGGAACTAAATAAAAATAAATACAAGTCATGAATTAGTAAAAAGAAAA
The DNA here is from genome assembly GCF_046630445.1 of Rutidosis leptorrhynchoides. Classification (NCBI taxonomy): domain Eukaryota; kingdom Viridiplantae; phylum Streptophyta; class Magnoliopsida; order Asterales; family Asteraceae; genus Rutidosis; species Rutidosis leptorrhynchoides. Next base: position 213,152,096 of record NC_092340.1, read on the forward strand.
TAATACTTATCATGTAGTAAATGTAAAAATAATAATAAACATAATAATAATAATAATAATAGTAATAATAATGAGACTAAAGAATCTTAAACAATTACATCCTTATGTTGACTAAAAATAAAGTATAAACTAGTACATCCTTATGTTGACTAATTATAAACTAGTACCACCTTTTGTTGACTAAAAATTATAAAACAAAATAAAATCATTAATTAGAACATTCTTTTGTTGACTAACACTCTAATACTTGCACTATATAAACACTCCTAGACTCCTAGTTTCTCATTCACAAATCACACCAAAATCCTCTCTCAAAAACAATCTCTCCCTCTCCCTCTCTTATGGTATTCGGATCTTCAAGCTTGTTCTTCGTGTTCTTCAAGAATCTTCAAGGAGTTCTTCAAGATTTTTAAGGCTTTGATCTTCCATCTTCATCGTGTTCATCTTTTCTTTGTTAATTATCTTGAATCTTCAAAGGTATAACATAAACCCTAAACTATTTACATAAACTTTAATCTTTGTTAATTCATATTCATATTATAAACTTGTTATTCATAAGTATATACATAAACACTCCTAGATTTATATATACATATATACATGTAAAAAAAAATATTTTATGTATATATACGAATTATATATACATATACATATTAAAACCTTAAACCCTAATGCTACTTATACTAGTACTTAACATGTATACACTATTACTATTACTAGCACCTATAACCTACTACTTATATTGTAGCACAAAAACATTTTGGGATATGTATTAGAGATGTATAGATCTTCGAACTTTCTTGACGAATGGTTTCTACGAGATTCTAGGCAGAGGGTTTGGATTTCCGATTTAAAGGGTCCTATGGCTCAAGCCCCTAGATCTAAATTAGCCATTCGAAGGGAAAGGGGTGATTGGAAGCTTATCTAATACGGCAAGTATCCTAAAATGAAAAACACTCATAAAAGTAGAAACTCTCTAGTCATAGAAACTTAGTAAAATAAGAAACTTTCTAAAAATGGAAACTTTATAAAAATAGTAACTTACTAGGAATAGAAACTTAGTAAAACAAACTATACTTAAACACATACTTAAACTTAAACATGGGCAAAACACTTAACTACTCTTAAATGTCAATAGGTTGACTTTCCTGCTCACTCGTTCAACTCTTTATTCCGAGGAATAACTCTCTCTCTACTTACTAAGGTGACTTTCATAGCCCCACTCTTATTGCTATAGCACTTTTTATACTTACTGGGGTGAGACACATGCTGCTTTTATACTTTAAACAACTTAGACACAAGTACGAACCTAAACTGTACTATGACTAGCTTATGCTACTAAGACCCCACAGTGATATTTTTTAATTGCTTTCAGGATAAGGCATTCTTAATTATTGGGGGTAGGCCTATCGGGAGTAACTTCCCCGATACATTTGACCGTGATGTCTTTGTATTACTTAATAATGATTTAAACATGGTGATAAGGTACTGCCAACTTATCATCGGGGCAACAAAACAAACGTTTAGTCTAAAATATCACGAATCAGTACTACTTTTGGATCTGCGAGATCTACTTTTTGATCCTGCGGGAGATCAACTTTACAACTAAATCTTGTGGTCTAAAAACAACGATAACTTCTTTTGTTAAACCTATGAACTTCACTCAACCTTTTTGGTTGACACTTTAGCATGTTTTGTCTCAGGTGCTGTTTGATTCAAGCTTTCTTATCTACTACTTATGTGATGCTACTTGGACTTAGGATCAAGAGATATCGCATTTATTACTTCTGCATATGAACAATTACTTTATCGTTATTTCCATTATTGTAACGACATTTCATTTTCCGCTGCGTACTCAATAAAGTTAAATTTTCTCATTTAGTATTGTTCTCGTATTATAATATGTTGGTTTATTTGATATTAGTAACGTTTCTTCCAGACCCTATTGGGAGGACGTTACAGATTGGTATCAGAGCATAACCAGGCTGTTATAGAGAACCAGGATTGCATTTTTATGTGTGCCTTACTTGCTAGCTAGGGTGCCTTAGCAATCTAGGAAACTATAACCTTTCCTGCCTTAGACTTAACATTTAGAATTGCCTTATAATCTTAACAATCATGCTTTACCAAACTTGACTTAAAGATTCTAATCAAAGTCTCTTTCCTAATGTAGGACTACAACTTTCCTTGACCATAGTGCCTTTAATTGTTGCCTTTAACTGTTAAATGCTACACTATACTTTAGAAACTTTACTTATCTTAGAATGCCGAGCTAATTTAAGAACTCTGCTCACTTTCCTGAGTACTATCCAATTACACCACCGCATCTAAATGCGACACAATGATTTCAGAAATTCTTGACATTCATAAGTCATCTATCATGGTTATGTGTATTACATATGTATTACATGAAATATTATCCATGATTTTGAAATTCTTATAATTGTTACTACTCACACTCAAACGTATATAACTCTCTGTTATATCACGTACCTATATGCCTTATGCCTTTATGCATCGGTTTGCGAATTGAAAAATGTCATTGGGTTATCACAGTATACAAATTGAAAGTCTTTAATCAAAAGATTATTAGATTACATACTTATCACTTTATGATCTCGACACATCATACTGCCATTATTAAAGTAAAGACACATCATATCTTATTATATCTTATCGTATCTATCCTAATAGATTTTGTCTAACACTTTTCCTAAATTCCCTCCATAAATTACGGAAATCTTGTTGCTATATACACGTATTCGAGGAGACGAATATATCATCCAGTATTCAAAACTAATCTCATATCAAAAACCCCAATTCCAAACACATAATATGGATTCCTCGAACTCTTCGAGCTCCAATGGCAGCGTAACCGGAATGAACCAACCAATCAGCCATCATCTATTTTGGATGAATTGGGGATGGGTTCGTAGTAAACTTAATCAATGGAGACAAGAAGAAGGTGATCCCTTCCACCAACCGAATTCACCTCTTGGTGAAGAACCTGAAGCACTTACTGGCGAACCCGTTCGAAACACTATTTTCACCCTCATTTCCAGGATATCCAGTCACGAATATATAATATCTAAAATTTTAGATCTTATTCATCCACTTGTCCGAACCGCCAATCATCCTGAAATAATAGAAGAAGTCAACGAGCTTCGCGCTCGAGTAGTGGCTCTGGAGAATATGGTGCGAAACCTACGAACACCAGCAGCAGCACCAGCAGCATAACCAGTACCACCAGTACCATCGGCATCACCACCAACATCACCAGCTTCACCAACGAAAACATCCGCATTCCACGCCTCAACATCACACTCAGTACCTCAAACATCAACATCATACGCCCCATAGATACCAAGGAATATTAGTAATAATGAGTTAAGATGTATTGACTCATTCTTCCTGAAGAATTACATATGTATACTTTATATATATGGATTGGAACAATAATAAATCTTTTCATACTAAGCTATTACGTGTGAATCTTAACTAGTATGTACTACTTGATTAATTCATATCATTAATATGCTATGATGTACATCCTTCGTTAATGACTTAACAATCATTAATCACTGCTTCAACACAATAAACTCCATTTCATAATAAACCAAGTGTATTACTCAAATACATGATTGATTGTATACTTTCATTTTCGATGTACTCGAAACTTTCTAGAAAACATCATTCGTGCCTTATGAATTTCACAAGAATTAAACGAGCACCAACATCATATACTGAGGTATATCAATAACAATGAACGATGAAGTATTGATTCATAACTTCATTAGCGAAATATTTCGCGACAATTATGAAATCTCTAAGGTTTTGGAGATTATTTATTCTCGTTTCAACCGCAAATCAAATGAGTTTAATATTATATTAACTCATTAAATCTATATTATATCTGAAGAATACATATTTGAACGTATATCTTCTCTTTTGTACAAACTGTTAATTGTGAAAATATTTTAATGGGTAGGTAATACCCGAGAAATATTTATATCTCACATTAACCATGGAGGAGACCAAGGACAAACACAAGGGCCAAACCCTATATTCAAAGAATCCAGGAAATTCTGAATCCGGTGAAATCTTTAGAGAATATCTTGCTCCAAAGTCATGTTAAAAGCTCGCGGAAAATTTTTCTTCATCAACTTTCGAACTTAGAAATTCCAAAATATCATCATAAATATCCTCTATATTTCGGAAGATATCTTCATAACGATTCATGTCCGCAATTAAGTATCTCTTTGCGATATCTTTATAAAGGAAACTGTTTTAGTTTCTATATTCTGTAAAATTCGAGTTTAAATTATAAATGCTTTGAAGAAGTGATTGAGAATTGAAGCATGAGTTAATATAATATAATGACGTCAGGCCAACGTGATTATATTACAGTAAGTCATGCTCAGTTTTTAATGGAAGATGATGATTCATAGATTTTATAATCATCATTTGCCATGTTACACGACTCTTACATTCTATTTAACCTCTAAACATATCAAGAAAATATTTTTCTTGATGATTCGGTCTTTTTCGGATATTCTGGTAATATGATAAATCAAATCGTGCTATTACCTTTCCTTTCTACTTTATATATTATGATCATTCAAAACTTCATACCTATGAATTCTGGACCATTACTCGCTTGACTTGAAGTCGGGAAGAAGAAACAAAAACATAAAGCTCCGACATAAAAGGGAAAATATAAAGCCCGATAACGACTCCGAAATTACAAACCGTGTATATCAATGCGTATAGCAATATAAAGACACGGGATAATTAAAAACACTATAACCCCAAGAGCATAGAAGAAGTAAACAGATTCCTCTGGCAGTAAAAGAAAAAGAAGAATGACTGCATAGATGGTCAATATAATAACCAGGATCAGAACTGGATTTAGCATTTTCTTAATCTTTTGGAAGTTTGAATTGAGAAAGAAAGTATAGAAGTGGTGAAGATAATGAAACGGAAGAAGCTAATTTATAGCAAAATTCCAAACACATCAATTGAGGCAAATCACCGCATTTAATCAAACAAATCTCAAAATTTCGTAAATACCGGAGAATCAAATCTTATAGATTACGAAGATTTCCTTTAATTCCTTGAATTCCAGAAATCAATCGTGACTACGTCAAAAGTTAAGGCGAACATTTAATTTTCTCATTTCACTCTTTTATGATAGCTTCGTTTATACTCTTCTTATAAATGAATCGTTTTATCCATATTATTCAATAGTGATAAAACTTTATTTTTCAACTTATATTCATCATTAAAATATTCTTGTTGTAAACAATGAAGATCTCTATCAAATTTCATGACTGTGATTTTCACGAACTCCTCTCTGTTTGTCTGCCCTAATATTGTAGCATAAAATGCTCAAGGTTTTAAATGAGCTCAATACCATTCATAACACATTTCATTTATCCAATTTACTGAAATGACTTGTATAACATCATCATTTTGAATGATCTTCGCATTAATGATAAAATGCACTTCGTTGAAGAACCTATAGAAATCATGGAAGGAGAGGTCAAACAAACGCGTAAAAGCAACATACCTATCATTAATGTCTGTTGGAATTCGCGTAGAGGCCCCGAATATACCTGGGAACGCAAAGACCATATGAAACGGAAATATCCCCATCTCTTCTCAACTGCTGATGCATCCGAGAAGTCTACCTAAAACTTCGGGACGAAGTTTTTATTAACGGGGAGGTACTATAACAACCCTCACTTTTTGACTTCTGAAATTACTGAAATGACCCTAGGGTTTACTGTCTGACTATACGTATTAATTATTTAAGGGTTGTTATATACACAATCAATTTAACGTTGACCAAATAATAAACTTTTATTCGACACTCACTGCTAATTAAAATTTATGCATTTCAATAATATTATTTATAACTATTAATCTATAAGTAATAAATAAAAAGTGACATTTATATAAATAATAAAACAATTGGGAACTAAATAAAAATAAATACAAGTCATGAATTAGTAAAAAGAAAATAATACTTATCATGTAGTAAATGTAAAAATAATAATAAACATAATAATAATAATAATAATAGTAATAATAATGAGACTAAAGAATCTTAAACAATTACATCCTTATGTTGACTAAAAATAAAGTATAAACTAGTACATCCTTATGTTGACTAATTATAAACTAGTACCACCTTTTGTTGACTAAAAATTATAAAACAAAATAAAATCATTAATTAGAACATTCTTTTGTTGACTAACACTCTAATACTTGCACTATATAAACACTCCTAGACTCCTAGTTTCTCATTCACAAATCACACCAAAATCCTCTCTCAAAAACAATCTCTCCCTCTCCCTCTCTTATGGTATTCGGATCTTCAAGCTTGTTCTTCGTGTTCTTCAAGAATCTTCAAGGAGTTCTTCAAGATTTTTAAGGCTTTGATCTTCCATCTTCATCGTGTTCATCTTTTCTTTGTTAATTATCTTGAATCTTCAAAGGTATAACATAAACCCTAAACTATTTACATAAACTTTAATCTTTGTTAATTCATATTCATATTATAAACTTGTTATTCATAAGTATATACATAAACACTCCTAGATTTATATATACATATATACATGTAAAAAAAAATATTTTATGTATATATACGAATTATATATACATATACATATTAAAACCTTAAACCCTAATGCTACTTATACTAGTACTTAACATGTATACACTATTACTATTACTAGCACCTATAACCTACTACTTATATTGTAGCACAAAAACATTTTGGGATATGTATTAGAGATGTATAGATCTTCGAACTTTCTTGACGAATGGTTTCTACGAGATTCTAGGCAGAGGGTTTGGATTTCCGATTTAAAGGGTCCTATGGCTCAAGCCCCTAGATCTAAATTAGCCATTCGAAGGGAAAGGGGTGATTGGAAGCTTATCTAATACGGCAAGTATCCTAAAATGAAAAACACTCATAAAAGTAGAAACTCTCTAGTCATAGAAACTTAGTAAAATAAGAAACTTTCTAAAAATGGAAACTTTATAAAAATAGTAACTTACTAGGAATAGAAACTTAGTAAAACAAACTATACTTAAACACATACTTAAACTTAAACATGGGCAAAACACTTAACTACTCTTAAATGTCAATAGGTTGACTTTCCTGCTCACTCGTTCAACTCTTTATTCCGAGGAATAACTCTCTCTCTACTTACTAAGGTGACTTTCATAGCCCCACTCTTATTGCTATAGCACTTTTTATACTTACTGGGGTGAGACACATGCTGCTTTTATACTTTAAACAACTTAGACACAAGTACGAACCTAAACTGTACTATGACTAGCTTATGCTACTAAGACCCCACAGTGATATTTTTTAATTGCTTTCAGGATAAGGCATTCTTAATTATTGGGGGTAGGCCTATCGGGAGTAACTTCCCCGATACATTTGACCGTGATGTCTTTGTATTACTTAATAATGATTTAAACATGGTGATAAGGTACTGCCAACTTATCATCGGGGCAACAAAACAAACGTTTAGTCTAAAATATCACGAATCAGTACTACTTTTGGATCTGCGAGATCTACTTTTTGATCCTGCGGGAGATCAACTTTACAACTAAATCTTGTGGTCTAAAAACAACGATAACTTCTTTTGTTAAACCTATGAACTTCACTCAACCTTTTTGGTTGACACTTTAGCATGTTTTGTCTCAGGTGCTGTTTGATTCAAGCTTTCTTATCTACTACTTATGTGATGCTACTTGGACTTAGGATCAAGAGATATCGCATTTATTACTTCTGCATATGAACAATTACTTTATCGTTATTTCCATTATTGTAACGACATTTCATTTTCCGCTGCGTACTCAATAAAGTTAAATTTTCTCATTTAGTATTGTTCTCGTATTATAATATGTTGGTTTATTTGATATTAGTAACGTTTCTTCCAGACCCTATTGGGAGGACGTTACACAAACCGATGCATATTGAGTATTGTTCCATGACTACTTGCAACATGTACAATAGCTATCATACTAAGACTTGGCCTAAGTTCGTTATTTATATCGACCTGCTTTATTTATAGGTCGGCGTTGTGATCATTCCTGATCACTGTACTACATTTGCTGTTCGCTTAATTATGTTGGTTACTTCATTACTATTAAGGTGAGTTATAGTCCCGTTTTACATACTTTTCAAAGTATATTTTTGGGATGTGATTACATGCATTTTATTTCACGTTTAGACACAAGTGACAATTAAATTTAAATTATTCATTGTGAGTTGGACAAAAATATTCCCTAGTCTAGTAACTGTAATCATTGGTTTCTACCGGTGAACGCGAATCCTACGGATAGATCTATCGGGTTTGACAACCCCATTTCGAGCTAGTCGCGCTGGCAATTTATAATCGGAATGTTTAGTACTTCGTATTTTGTTGTAGATACACTGTCCAGTGTATATTTTTATTGTGTTTGGCAAGGGTAAATAAAGGGTTAAGTGGTTACCAGGTGGCTCATTGATAATGGAATAATGTTTAATGTTTTCTAACATTTTTAAATCTTGTGGTCTAAAGTTTATTCAATTATTTAAACCTATAATTCACTCAACCTTTGTGTTGACAGTTTACTCGCATGTTTTCACAGGTACTTGAGTTTATGTGATGCTTCCGCTGTGTTTAGAAGAGTCTGCATGCATTTGGGCAGATTTTTATGAAACAATTTTTGAAACTTTGGCTTGCATTCGGTTTTTGAATAATTAATACTTGTGGGTTGTTGACAATGTTTTTGTGTCAATTTTGGATTATTAATATGTTGGGTTACTTTTAAACTACATATTTTGGTATGCTTTCCTTTTTGGGAAACTTTTGATATAAAAGAATGCAATGTCATTTATTAAATTCATTTAAGCTCGATCAAGCTGTGGGACCAAGTGACGGAGCCGTTAAGTGTTTTGACGGGGCCATCACAGTTGGTATCAGAGCTCTGGTTGTAGGGAACTAGGTGGTCTTAATGTGGTCAACCCGTGGTTCTTAGGGTGCGTTAGAGTCTAGTCTACAGCCCGACCCTTTTGCTATAGCATTATTATGCATTTCATTTCGGATGTGTTATATCATTAGCATTTGTATCTTTTGGTATGTGGTTTGTGATTTTACTGTTTGCAGATGTCGACTTCGAGCGATAACTCAGTTGCTGCTCCTGCTCCTCCGGCTGCTGCTAGACGCGGTGCTGATCAACCAGAGATCGATGATCCTGTTCACTACTACTTTTACACCCTTACTCATATGAACAGGGCTTACAATGAAGTGACGCATATTAATTCTCTTAGTGATTGTATGCGTACTTTGCCACACAACGAGATGATGGACCAGATTTGAGATAGTATGGATTCGTTTGTTAGCTTCAAGAACAATGTTGGGATCGAGAGTCGTAAGCGTAACCGTGAAGTTGACGCTAGGTTCGAGGCTCTGGAGAGCACAGTTCGTGGTTTGAAGGAAGAGTTGGAAGAAGTGAAAGGAAAGTTGCGAAAGTATGAGCCTTCTGCTGAGACTCATGCTGGCCCAGCTTATCACACCCGCTCTAAGCAGATGTGATATGATGATTCATGATTGATTACTTATTTCATAAAACTTAATGTCCTTTCATACATACATTTTTGGGTTATGTACGGCGTTTTGCCGAGGATTTTATTAAGGTTTTGTTATGGGATGTTTTTCATTATGTATGGATGGTTATTTTTATGACATCTATTATCATTATCACATTTTATTTCTGATGTTGTGACTCTTGGCATGTTATATTATGCGTAATGTAGATCATGTATGTTAGGTGCTATGTATGTTGTATGATGTTATCATAAAATATGTATGCATGTGGTGGTTATTTCTATAACAATCATAACTGTCATGTTATTACTCATAGTGGTTACTGACTATTATTTTAAGGGTTAATATTTTCGTGTTCGATCTATTCCTTTATAACACTGGTATTATTCTTAGTACTAATGGTTGTGTTATTCTGTTTTGAAGATCATGCCTCCTAGAGAGTCCAACGAAGCCCGTATCCAACGTCTTGTTACCGAAGGGATAGCTGCTGCTATGGCAGCGAATGCTAATGCAAATGCTAATGCGAACACGATGGGCGGGATATTTATATGTACGAATGATCGTTCATTTAACCGGACACGGGAATGGATTAATAGTCACTAGAATTATTAAAACAGGGGTGAAATTATGTACAAGGACACTTGGCATAATTGATAACAAAGTATTAAAACCTTGGGTTACACGCAGTCGATAACCTGGTGTAATTATTAAACAAAGTATTAAGACCTTGTTACAGTTTAAGTCCCCAATTAGTTGGAATATTTGACTTCGGGTATAAGGATAATTTGACGAGGACACTCGCACTTTATATTTATGACTGATGGACTGTTATGGACAAAAACCAGACGGACATATTAAATAATCCAGGGCAAAGGACAATTAACCCATGGGAATAAACTAAAATCAACACGTCAAACATCATGATTACCGAAGTTTAAATAAGCATAATTCCTTTATTTTCATATTTAATTGCACTTCTAATTATCGTACTTTTATTTATTGTCATTGTATTTAATTGCACTTTTAATTATCGCACTTTTTAATTATCGCAATTTTATTTCATCGCACTATTACTTATTGCAATTTCATTATCGTTATTTACTCTACGCTTTAAATTAAGTCTTTTATTTATTTAATATTTTACATTAGGTTTTAACTGCGACTAAAGTTTTAAAAATCAACAAACCGGTCATTAAACGGTAAAAACCCCCCTTTATAATAATAATATTACTTATATATATTTGTATTTTCATAAATTAAAACTAATATAGCGTTAAGCTTTGTTTAAAAGATTCCCTGTGGAACGAACCGAACTTACTAAAAACTACACTACTGTACAATTAGGTACACTGCCTATAAGTGTTGTAGCAAGGTTTTGGTATATCCATTCTATAAATAAATAAATATCTTGTGTAAAATTGTATCGTATTTAATAGTATTTCCTAGTAAAAATAAAGCTATTTCATATACACCTCGCAGCACATCACTTGCAAGAGGTGTTCCAAACAGGGACACATTGCTAAGGATTGTACGGTGCTTCTGCCGGGTTCTACTGCTCCTGCTGCAGGTGGTAATAGTGGTAATAATGCTGGTAATACAGGTGGTAATGGTAATGGTAATGGAAAGTCGAATAATGGTGGTAATCCGAGGGTTTGTTACGAGTGTGGGAAGCCGGGGCATTTCTGTGATGCCTGTCCTAACAAGAAGACTGCAGAGACTGCGCATGGTAGAGCGTTCAACATTAACGCCAGGGATGCTGAGGAAGATCCTAAACTTGTTACTGGTACGTTCTCGGTCAACAATTTATCAGTTTATGTACTATTTGATTCAGGAGCTGATTTGAGTTTTGTGTCGAGTAAATTAAGTCCAAAAATCAAAACACCGTTAACTCCTTTAGACAATACTTATGTTGTTGAAATAGCTAATGGTACGGTACTCACTGCTAAGACTGTGCATCGTAAGTGTAACATTAGTTTAGCTGGTAGAGATTTTGTGATAGATTTGGTACCGATTGAACTTAGTAGTTTTGATGTTGTTATTGGGATGGATTGGTTATCTGCGAATCGTGCTGAGATTGTGTGTTATGATAAAGCTATTCGTATTACTAATGTGGTTGGAGAACCGCTGATGGTTTTTGGAGATAAGAGGTGCTGACAGTTAAATCTTATTAGCTGTTTAAAAGTTCTTAAACATCTTTGCAAAGGCTGTCATGCTATTCTAGCCCTTGTTGTTGATTCCAAAAGAGAAACGAAGAGTGTTGGAGATGTTCATATTGTTAGAGATTTTCCCGAGGTATTTTCTGAAGATTTACCTGGCCTTTCGCTGCAACGCGCGGTAGAATTTCAAATTGATCTTGTTCCCGGTGCTGCTCCCGTAGCACGTGCTCCTTATTGTCTTGCGCATTCTGAACTTCAAGAATTGTCAAGTCAACTCCGTGAGTTGTTAGACAAAGGTTTTATTCATCCTAGTTCGTCCCCTTGGGGAGCTCCTGTTCTGTTTGTTAAGAAGAAGGATGGTTCTTTTTGTTTGTGCATTGATTATCGTGAGTTGAACAAGGTTACTATTAAGAACCGTTATCCCCTTCCGAGAATTGATGATCTATTCGATCAGCTTCAGGGTTCATCTGTTTATTCAAAAATCGATCTTCGTTCCGGCTATCATCAGTTGCGTGTTAAAGAATCTGATGTTTCAAAAACTGCTTTTCGCACTCGTTACGGTCACTTTAAGTTTCTTGTTATGCCGTTCGGATTGACAAATGCACCTGCTGTGTTCATGGACCTCATGAACCGTGTGTGTAGACCCTATCTGGACAAGTTCGTTATTGTGTTTATCGATGACATCCTTATTTATTCAAAGAGTAATGAAGAGCACGAGGAACATTTGAAGTTAGTGCTTGATCTTTTGAGAAAAGAAGAGTTGTACGCTAAGTTCTCTAAGTGTGCATTCTGGTTATGAGAAGTTCAATTCCTTGGACATATTGTTAGTAAGCAAGGGATACAAGTAGATCCTGCTAAGATTGAGGCGATTGAAAGGTGGGAAACTCCGAAAACTCCTACTCAGATTCGTCAGTTCCTAGGATTAGCAGGTTACTATCGAAGGTTCATTCAAGATTTCTCTCGTATCGCAAAACCTTTGACTGCTTTAACGCATAAAGGGAAGAAGTATGAGTGGAAGGATGAACAAGAGGCCGCTTTTCAAATTTAAAAAAGAAGTTGACTACCGCTCCGATATTATCACTACCTGAGGGTAATGATGATTTTGTTGTTTATTGTGATGCTTCACGTCAGGGCTTTGGCTGTGTTTTGATGCAGCAAAAGAAAGTCATTGCGTATGCTTCACGTCAGTTGAAGATTCACGAGAAGAACTATACAACTCATGATTTAGAGTTGGGGGCCGTTGTTTTTGCACTTAAGATTTGGAGACATTATTTGTATGGGGTCAAGAGTACTGTGTACACAGATCACAAAAGTCTTCAACATATCCTCGATCAGAAACAGTTGAACATGAGACAACGAAGATGGATAGAGACGTTGAATGATTACGATTGTGAACTTTTGTATCATCCGGGTAAGGCCAATGTTGTGGCTGATGCATTGAGTCGTAAAGAAAGGGCTGAACCTCGCAGGTTTAGGGCCTTGAATATGACAATTAGAACAAACCTCGCAAGGCAGATTCTTGAGGCACAAAAGAAGCCTTAAAGGAAGAGAATTTTGTGAAAGAGAAGGTAAGAGGTATGGTTAAGAAATTTGAGATTCGAGCAGATGGTACTAGGTACTTTGCAGGACGTCTTTGGGTTCCGAAGTTTGGTGAACTGTGACAACTTGTTTTGGATGAGGCTCATAAGTCTAGGTACTCTATTCATCCTGGTTCAGGAAAGATGTATCATGATCTTAAGGAGCTGTATTAGTGGCCAAATTTGAAAGGTGATGTGGCTACGTATGTGGCTAAGTGTTTGACCTGTGCTAAGGTTAAAGCTGAATATCAAAAACCGTCTGGACTGTTGGTACAACCCGAGATTCCCGAGTGGAAGTGGGAAGGAATTACGATGGATTTTATTACTAAGTTACCGAGAGTTGCGGGTGGCTATGACACTATTTGGGTGATTGTAGATCGACTCACTAAGTCGGCTCACTTTTTGCCGATCAGGGAAACAGATTCAATGGAGAAGCTCACTCGTTTGTACTTGAAGGAGATTGTTTCTAGGCAAGGTGTTCCTGTATCCATTATTTTGGACCGAGACAGTCATTTTGTATCGAGGTTTTGGCGATCTTTACAGGAAGTCTTGGGAACTAGATTAGATATGAGCACCGCTTATCATCCACAAACGGATGGTTAGAGTGAAAGGACCATTCAGACGTTAGAAGATATGTTATGAGCGTGTGTTATTGATTTTGGTAATAGGTGGGATAAATATTTGCCGCTAGCTGAATTTTATTATAACAACAGTTATCACGCAAGTATTCAAGCGGCACCGTTTGAAGCTCTGTATGGTAGGAAGTGTAGGTCTCCTGTCTGTTGGAATGAGGTTGGGGATGCTCAACTCACAGGTCCAGAAATTATTCACGAGACTACCAAGAAGATTGTACAGATTAAGGAAAGGTTGAGAACCGCTAGAAGTCGGCAAAAGAGTTATGCCGATAGGGGAAGGAAAGATGTGAAATTTCAAGTTGGTGATCGTGTTATGTTAAAGGTTTCACCTTGGAAGGGTGTGATCCGTTTTGGTAAAAGGGGAAAGCTAAGTCCTCGCTTTGTTGGACCGTTTGAGATTATTGAGAGAATTGGACCGGCGGCTTATCGTTTGAAATTGCCACAAGAACTCAGTGCTGTTCACGATGTTTTTCATTTATCGAACTTAAAGAAGTGTTTGGTCGAAGCCGATAAGACTATTCCTTTGGAAGAACTTCATGTTGATAAGCAACTACACTTTATTGAGGAACCTATTGAAATTATGGATCGAGAAGTTAAGACTCTTAAGCAAAGCCGAATTCCTATTGTCCGGGTTAGATGGAACGCCAAACGCGGTCCCGAGTTCACTTGGGAGCATGAAGATCAGATGAAGCAGAAGTATCCGCATTTGTTCCCAGATGCTGAGTCAACCCCTGCACCTGCTTAAATTTCGGGACGAAATTTCAGTAACGGGAAGGTACTGTCACGACCCTACTTTTTCTGTTATCTTTTCCGTTAATTATTTAACGACCGTTAACTGTTATTTGTGTTACGTCATTTCATGACCTATATTATTATTTTAGTAATAATATATAAATTATTATGTGTTATGTGAATATATGTATTCATATTTTAAAACGTACGTTTATACGAATCGCGGATTTTTATCCGGCGAATCTTTTCGGTTTTTAAACTAACGGTCGCGTTTTTGGGATATTTAAATCCTAAATATTTTAAATATGATATTTTAAGGTCATATTATTATATATAGTATTTATATTTATTTTTCGTCGCGCGTTTGTTATCTTTCCGAATTTTTAATCGCGTAAGTGCGTTTTCGCGTTTCGGGACTCGTTCGAGCTTTCGGGCCATCAGGAAATAATCACTTAGCAACTTGGGCTAGTGGGGCCCACCCCACATACCCCATTCGACCGACCAAGCGGGGGGAGGGAGTATTACTCCCTTGAATTTTTTTATTTTGTTATAATTTTTCACTTCATCAAATCCCTTAAACCTAATTACTATTTTTGCTCTCCTTCTCCTTTTTCCCTTCCCCTAGCCATCTCCATTCATCACCATACCATCATCATCATCAACCACAATCAAGCTTGGATCAAGAGATCATCTACATAAACGCGTTCCTCGTTCCGTTCTCTACGCGATCATACTCATTGATTATTGATTAGGGTATAAACCCTAACCCTAGAACTTTCAATTTTTCATTTATTTTCTGTATTTTGATGATTATTTAGTAGTATGATGTTTGTGGATTATTGTAATGATGATTGTATGCATAGAAATACTCATAATCACATGTTTTCGGTTTGTTAAATTCTGGACATCAGCTTTTTCGTGTGTTTCTGATATTGTAACTGATGTTGATCATAAAATAAAGTATATAAATGAGTTCCTCTCATCAAGACATTAATTTTAGACTCCGGATTCATGTCGTTTCGATTCCCGGAACCCTAATTATGATCAAAGTGGTATTTTGTTAAAATTGAATTGTGATATTGGTATGAACCAGGTTTGGTCCGACTTTGTGACCATATTTGGTGACTTTAGGGTGTGTTAGTGTGTTAGGACTGATGGTGGGGCGAACTTTCATGTTCGGGTCATCTCAATCCGAGCCACGAATCACCCGTTACGTCTAAAACACGTTTTTGATTGAATTGAAGTTGCAAGTAGTGTGTTGGCTGTACATCCTAACTTGTGGACTGTTATTAGGGTGTTCTTGAGTGTACCAAAGTGTCGGGTGGTTTGCTTAGGTGGATATATATGTAAGGCTCGCCGAAAACTGACACCCGGGGCTCAGGATACGACCCGATGAACTTTGATTTAAAACTTTTGACTAATTATGAAACTTATGATATAAATAATGGATTTCATTATCATTTAATTACTTATAATAAAAAAAGTAATTATTATTATTTACAACTTATGATATATATATTTATTATATCATTTAATTAATATTTATGATTTAATTAACTTTTTAATTAAACATATGATTAATATTACTTCATTATTAATGCAGAAATACTTATGATAAGTATTAAACTTATATTATGAGATTATTATAATAAGACTTATAATAAGGATTAAATAATTATTTAATTATTATAAGACTTATTTATTATTTAATTATAATTTAATTATTAAATACTTATGATTTAATAATTATAATTAGAAACTTATGATATGATTAATAATTCATTATTAATTAATAATACTTATGATATGATTTAAAAATTATTATTAATTAATAATACTTACATTATGACTAATATTTAATTAATTATTAAATACTTATGTTATATTAATTATGTCATTTAAACTTATATTAACTTTAATAATTCATTTTAATTTAATTAAACTTATGTTATGACATAATTAGACATATTTAACATTAATAAACGTTATAACTTATATTATTATTATAACTTACACTTTTAAAATTAACGTTGACCATGTTTGACCAAGGTTGACTTTTGAGTTGACTTTCAGTTGACTTTGACTTTCAGTTGACTTTTGTTGACTTTCTAATTAAGGAAACTTTCCTAACTTATAAACTTTCCTAAAATAGCAACTTTCTAAATTTGGAAACTTTCCAAAAATAGAAACTTTCTAAAAATAGAAACTTTCCAAAAATAGAAACTTTCCAAAAATAGAAACTTTCCAAAAATGGAAACCTGCTAAAAATAGAGACATTCTAAAAATAGAAAGTGTGTGTCCGTAAGCTGTTCCGATCAAACCGATGCATATTGAGTATTGTTCTATGACTACTTGCAACATGTACAATAGCTATCATACTAAGACTTGGCCTAAGTTAGTTATTTATATCGACCTGCTTTATTTATAGATCGGCGTTGTGATCATTCCTGATCACTGTACTATATTTGCTGTTCGCTTAATTGTGTTGGTTACTTCATTACTATTAAGGTGAGTTATAGTCCCGTTTTACATACTTTTTAAAGTATATTTTTGGGATGTGATTACATGCATTTTATTTCACGTTTAGACACAAGTGACAATTAAATTTAAATTATTCATTGTGAGTTGGACAAAAATATTCCCTAGTCTGGTAACTGTAATCATTGGTTTCTACCGGTGAACGCGAATCCTACGGATAGATCTATCGAGTTTGACAACCTCATTTCGAGCTAGTCGCGCTAGCAATTTATAATCGGAATGTTTAGTACTTCGTATTTTATTGTAGATACACTGTCCAGTGTATATTTTTATTATGTTTGGCAAGGGTAAATAAAGGGTTAAGTGGTTACCAGGTGGCTCATTGATAATGTGAAATGACCCGTTCATATACATTATAAACGATTCACAATAGTTGATTACATTGCGAGGTATTTGACCTCTACATGATACATTTTACAAACATTGCATTCGTTTTTAAAAGACAAACTTTCTTTACATCAAAAATTGACAGGCATGCATACCATTTCATAATATCCACTATCCAACTATAAATTGATTTAATAATAATCTTTGATGAACTCAATGACTCGCATGCAACGTTCTTCGAAATATGCTATGAAAGACTCCAAGTAATATCTTTAAAATGAGCAAATGCATAGCGGAAGATTTCTTTAACACCTGAGAATAAACATGCTTTAAAGTGTCAATCAAAAGGTTGGTGAGTTCATTAGTTTATCATAATCATTTATTCCATCATTTTAATAGACCACAAAAATTTCATTTTCAGTTCTCATAAATATACGTCCCATGCATAGAGACAAAAATAATCATTCATATGGTGAACACCTGGTAACCGACATTAACTAGATACATATAAGAATATCCCCGATCATTCCGGGATCCTCCTTCGGACATGATATAAATTTCAAAGTACTAAAGCATCCGGTACTTTGGATGGGGTTTGTTAGGCCCAATAGATCTATCTTTAGGATTCGTGTCAATTAGGGTGTCTGTTCCCTAATTCTTAGATTACCAGACTTTAATAAAAAGGGGCATATTCGATTTCGATAATTCAACCATAGAATGTAGTTTCAATTACTTGTGTCTATTTCGTCAAACATTTATAAAAGTGCATGTATTCTCAGTCCCAAAAATATAAAGGGTAAAAAGGCAAATGAAACTCACCATACTGTATTCCGTAGTAAAAATACATATAACGTCATTGAACAAGTGCAAGGTTGGCCTCGGATTCACGAACGTATCAATATTGAGATTCAATATTGCAGGAAAGGTACGTAGACGCAACGGAAATGATAAACACTATATTGACCTCACGAGCATACCCATGAACCATACTCAATCACCTCTATAGCTATAACCCATAATTTCCTTAATCCTATCCTACTCGAAAAACAATTTCAAAATCACTCGGACAGCACTCCGTCGTAATATTTTATGTATACTAATAATATCTTGAAATAATACGGAGTAAATATATATATGTAAATCGATTGAGAGAGTTTAGAGAAAAATATTTTCAAATTTCTATGAAATAATGAAACCTATTGAATTCTATTTATAATAGATTTTTGAATTATTAAAGTGAATTATTAAAGTATGAATTATTAAAGTGAATTATTAAAGTATGAATTATTAAAGTGAATTATTAAAGTATGAATTATTAAAGTTAAAGTAAGGTAAAAATAAAGTAAAGGTAAAGTTTAAGTATAGTAAAAGTATAAAACTATGTACGTATAATACGCGTATAAATATATATAATATTAATTTAAATCGTTATATATATTTAATAAAATAAAATATAAATATCGTTATCTTTATCATACTTGTTAAGTAATGAGTTGTCAAAAGTGGTTCTAGATATTTATAAAAGTTATATACGTTTAAATAATAAAGTTCTTTTTAAACTGAAAATGTTTTTGTACGTTTGAAACTAAATAGATCAATCGATTCTTTATGAGATTCAATCTTCCAATATCCTTTGTCTAGTTCTCAATGATTGACAATTTGTTCTTATTTATAAATCACTTTACCATTTTCCGAATATTGTTAAAATGGAAAGATTTCTCAAATCAACGTGGGCCTTTCAACAGAGACTTGTAATCATAATTCAATATATCTGATAATTCAATCATTTGATCTTATCTTCTAATTCCATTGATAAACATTTTGAAACAGATACAATCATATAAAGTATTTAATCTAATATTTTGTTTACGTTTCAAGTTATAATATATATACACATATACATATATAATCATATTCGTTTAATGGTTCGTGAATCGTTGGAACTTGGTCGAGGTTGAATGAATGTATGAACATAGTTTAAAATTCTTGAAATTTAACTTAACAAATATTGCTTATCGTGTCAGAAACATATAAAGATTAAAGTTTAAATTTGGTTGGAAATTTTCGGGTTGTCACAGTACCTACCCGTTAAAGAAATTTCGTCCCGAAATTTGAGTGGAAATGTCGTGAATGATAATAAGTATGTTTTCATGATGCATACGGGCGGAAAATTAGAGTTTTATCATCAGCGAATAATTTGGATAAACAATTCATTTATATGAAGAGTACGAATGAAGCTAACATAGAAGAGTGAAATGAATAAGTGTAGATTCATCTTATCATTTGACGTAGATATGATTGATTCCCAGATTTCAAGGGATTTGAAGAAAATCTTCTTAATAAGATTTGACTCTCCGGTAATCAAGGTAATTAGGATCCGCTTTAAATGCGATCGTCCATTTTAATTGTTCTGTCGGAGATTTTCTTATAAATTCACCTCCTTCGTTTCCTTACAACTCACACCTTCTGTTGATGCATTTTATGCAAGTCCCTAGACATCTACCCACGTCCATTGCAGGTTCAACAGTTTACAGGCCACCATGATTGCTCGTTATTATCCTATCCATGTTTGTATGTGGTTACAGGAACTGCAGGAACGAGATTTAGATGTTTGACTATGTTAGACTTTGTCAGACGTACGAGTGAAGCCTCACTAGTACGGCTGACAGGCTCATACGCACGGTTGATGCTGAGCTAAGTCACAATTACAACCTAAATGAGAAGACACGAGTGAGTGATTACTCGTACGGCTGATGAAGCCAACTCGTACATGTGATGAATGAATCGTATGGGTGAGTCAACAGCAGTGGTATATAAAGTCTTATGTTCTTCATTTTAGGTTAAGCCTCTCATTTGTTACACACACTCAGATCTAGTGAGCTCCTTCGATTCTCTCTCAGTCCAAATCACCCAGGTGGTGAATAATAGTTCTAGGTGTTGATCTAATCACACTTGATTTAGTTGTGGTTTGACTAAATTAATCAAAAAAAAACTTAACCTATTCACTTGAGGGTTTGATTCACTTATTCCGCCATTGTGTGAGTTAAATCTATTGATTTCTAAGTTCCTAGTCATGTTTCATCACCTTCTATTCTTTCCCCCTCAACTCATATTTTAAAGTATTCATCAATATGCTCCATCCAGTTCTGATTCTCGATATATTTCTAACTTTCATATCGGTCATTCTTCTTTTTCATCTACCGCCGGAAGAATCTATTTACTTCTACTATACTCTTGGGTTTATAGTGTTTCTAGTTCTTCCGTGTCTTTATATTGCTATATGCATCGATATATATGGTTTATAATTTCTGGTTTGTCGTTGGACTTTATATGTTCCCTTATATTTCAAAGTCTCTGCTTCTATCTTCTATAATCATTATCATTCACAGTTAATGCTCTCTTTTATTTGATGCAATTTATACCCCAATTTCTATTTTGGAGTTTTGTCCTTTCGTTTCTTCTTCTTGCGATTAAGCACCGCTTGTAATGGTCCAGAATTCACAGATATGAATTTCGGAATGAACATTGTTAATGTTCTCGGAAGGAAATTGTGATGGCACGATCTTGACTTGTCAAATTACTAGAATACCTTGGAAAAGGCCGAATCATCAAGAAATTTTTTCTTGATATTTTAGAGGTTAAATAGAATACAACTCGTATAACATGGAACATGATGATGTTATGATCTGTGAATCATCACGTTCCATTTAGAAACTCAGCATGACTTACTGTAATATAATCACATTGATCAAGTGTTATTATATTATACTAATTCATGCTTCAGTTCCCAACACTACTTCAAAATATTACTATTTTAAACTTGAATGTTTCAGAATTTAGAAACTAAAATAGTTTCTTTTATGATGTAATACAGATAGCGCGAAGAGGTAAATGATTTCAAATAAGAAAAATTAAGAAAATATCTTCAGAAATATGGAGGATATTTATAATGAAAGATATGATGATATTTTAGAATTTCTAATATCAGAGGATGATGAAGAATATTGTCCGCATGGGTTTAGAGTCAGGAGCAAGGTATTCGTTAATGACTTCAGCAGGTACTGAATCATTTGGATCCTTTGAAGTCAGGTTCAGTCTTTGTAATTTGTCCACAGCCTCCTTCCTACTTTGCTCAATCCGTTTTTCAGTTCCAAAACTTCTCTTTTTCTGCGCTTTGCCAGCACACTTCATCATTATCATCCAGCTTTTACCGTTTAAAGTCGTTTATAGTTTTTGCTGCTTCATCAGCATTTTTTCCATTTTCGGAGAACCAATTCGTAGTTCGGAGTGTTTTTCAGAAACTTCACATTCAAATTAAGTCCAGAAGATAGACGTTATATATACACATATAACTGTTAGCGTAGACATGCTGCGAGATTTCAAAATACTGATTGCTAATTCCCAATGATTCGTATGGCAATTCTCATTACAAGATGCGAATGAGTAAATGATGGGGTTTCAATGAATAATTATAATGACTTTTTGGAGAGGCTAAAGTCAAAGGGTAATGAAGTTGTTGGTACATCTGCTAATAATGTGGTGGAATGTAAAAGGATCCCTGGTAACGATGGTGTATATCTCAAGGTTAGTCTGACTGAAAAGTCGAAGTTGACTTGCTGGAGCTGTGACAAAACTGGCTACTTTGAATAGGAGTCGCAAAGTTATTTTTGCTAATAAATGCCAAAGAATCTGACACGGATACGTTGTTTAAACTTTTACTTTGGTTTCAAGAGTTTTTCGGGTACATAACTGTGGGTAACATGTGGTTGGATCATCATCTCGATTGCTCATCATTCGAAGTGTCTTCAGGAATTTTCGAAGGGTTTGAGCACAGATTGTAATCGTTAACATACATTTGATATTCTAACACAGTTTTGAAGTCAAAATATAGCTTGTGAAAGATGTTAGGATCTAAGAGTGATGATTTTGGTCATATCTCAAGTTGAATTTTGAGATTTCAAAATCAGAATATGTAATTAAATTTTGAATGAGTATGGTTGTTTTGATTTCTATAAAAGAATGTATATTGTTGTGAAAGTAGGGAGTATAATGGATGATTTGCTGAATCAGATTCAAAGAATGTAACATATTAATTGTGAATTTATATATCTCTCGGGTATTACCTACCCGTTAAAAAAATTTCACAATTAATATTTTGTACAAAAGAATTTTATTACAGTCTTTATGAAAATATATATATGTATATTTTCTTCAGATGTAACATAGATTTAACGAGTTAATGTTAAATTAAACTCATTTGATTTACGGTTGAAACTAGAATTGAATATTCCCTAAAGGCTTTACAAAGTACACAACTTTTACGCAGTATTTCTTTAATGACATTGAAATTATGAATCAATACTTCGTTATTTGTTGATGTATGATGTTCGGTTCGTGGAATTCTTGTGAATTTCACAAAGTACGAATGATATTATCTGAAAAGTTTCGGGTTCATCGATGATGAAAGTGTAAAATCAAATATATACTTGATTTATTATGAATTGGAATTTGTTAAATTGCGACAGAGATTGTAGTTAACGCTGGTTAAGTTGCGGCCGAAGGACGTACATTATTGCATATTTGTAATATGAATTAACCGAGTAGTTAAGATTCACACACAATAGCTTAGCACGGAAAGATATATATATATATATATATATATATATATATATATATATATATATATATATATATATATATATATATATATATATATATATATAATATACATATAATTTCTTCAGAGGGAATGAGTTAATTCTTCATAACTCGTTGATACAATATACATGTTATTGATTCGTAATGATGTCCACAGTGATTCTTGAACTGACGGAGTTTGTGATGTTATCGGTGTTGTTGATTCGGATGTTGACTGTACTAACGATGCTGGTAACGTCGACGGTACTGTTGATGCTGTTGGTAAAGCAAGTTTAGCTTGTTAATCACACACAATTTTTGTTAGGGTTTCTACTCTTCCTTCTATCATTTTGGTTCGCTTAACTGATTTATGGTTAGGGCTAGATTAGATAATCTCTAAGACTTTAGAGATTACATAATCGCCACGGAATGTTTCTCCAATGAAGTTATGAATTAATACTTCATCAGTTATTGTTGTTGGTACTCCTTGGTATCTATGATGCGTATGACGTTGATGCTCGTGGGACAGATTGTGAAGTTAAGGTTTACGACGCGGTTGTGGTTGGAGGTGGTAATGGTACTGTTGGCGTTGATGATGGTGGTACTGGTTATGCTGCTGATGCTGCTGCTGGTGTTTGTAATCTCTGTACCATATTCTCCAAAGCCACTACCCGAGCGTGAAGCTCGTTGACTTCTTCTATTACACCGGGGTGATTGTCGGTTCGGACCAGCGGATAAATAAAATCTAAAATTTGATGTAATATATAATCGTGACGAGATACTCTGGAAATGAGCGAGAAAATGGTGTTTTGGACAGGTTCGCCGGTAAGTGCTTCAGGTTCTTCATCAAGAGGGCAATGTGGTGGATGGAAGGGATCACCTTCTTCTTGTCTCCAATGATTGAGGAGGCTACGAACCCATCCCCAATTCATCCAGAATAGGTGATGACTGATTGGTTGATCTATTCCGGTCACACTGCTTTCGGAGCTTGAATGGGATTCCATTTCGAAATCTGAGTGACTTGAACTGATGACGAATTCCATTTCGTACGATTGGATAAAGGATTTTTTTTTATATGAAATGATTTTGGCTAACGGATGGTATTCTAATTACATAGAATATATATATATATATATATATATATATATATATATATATATATATATATATATATATATATATATATATATATATATATATATATAGATCAAAAGATCTCGTAGATTACGGAGGACTTTGCGGGATATGTCAGGCAAAGTTTAAAGTAACAGATACGATAAGATATGATTTAGCAGATATGCTAAGATATGAATTTTTGTCTATACACTATTCATGCAATCAATGCACCAAGACGTGTCTTAGACT
This sequence comes from Rutidosis leptorrhynchoides, assembly GCF_046630445.1. NCBI lineage: Eukaryota > Viridiplantae > Streptophyta > Magnoliopsida > Asterales > Asteraceae > Rutidosis > Rutidosis leptorrhynchoides. Next base: position 213,176,677 of record NC_092340.1, read on the forward strand.
AAAAATGATAAGCAGGTAATTTCCTGAGGATGATAAGTAGTTAATGTTCGACACAAAATGATAAGCAAAACTTTTGACATAAAGACACGGTCGAAGTCCAGACTCACTAATGCATCCTATCGACTTATCAGTTAGACACACTAATGCAGACCTGGTTCGCTAAGACCACCGCTCTTATACCAACTGAAAGGACCCGTTCATATACATTATAAACGATTCACAATAGTTGATTACATTGCGAGGTATTTAACCTCTATATGATACATTTTACAAACATTGCATTCGTTTTTAAAAGACAAACTTTCTTTACATCGAAAATTGACAGGCATGCATACCATTTCATAATATCCACTATCTAACTATAAATTGATTTAATAATAATCTTTGATGAACTCAATGACTCGCATGCAACGTTCTTCGAAATATGATATGAAAGACTCCAAGTAATATCTTTAAAATGAGTAAATGCACAGCGGAAGATTTCTTTAACACCTGAGAATAAACATGCTTTAAAGTGTCAACCAAAAGGTTGGTGAGTTCATTAGTTTATCATAATTATTTATTTCCATCATTTTAATAGACCACAAGAATTTCATTTCCAGTTCTCATAAATATACATCCCATGCATAGAGACAAAAATAATCATTCATATGGTGAACACCTGGTAACCGACATTAACTAGATACATATAAGAATATCCCCTATCATTCCGGGATACTCCTTCGGACATGATATAAATTTCGAAGTACTAAAGCATCTGGTACTTTGGATGAGGTTTGTTAGGCCCAATAGATCTATCTTTAGGATTCGCGTCAATTAGGGTGTCTGTTCCCTAATTCTTAGATTACCAGACTTTAATAAAAAAGGGGCATATTCGATTTCGATAATTCAACCATAGAATGTAGTTTCAATTACTTGTGTCTATTTCATCAAACATTTATAAAAGCGCATGCATTCTCAGTCCTAAAAATATAAAGGGTAAAAAGGCAAATGAAACTCACCATACTGTATTTCGTAGTAAAAATACATATAATGTCATTGAACAAGTGCAAGGTTGGCCTCGGATTCACGAACATATCAATATTGAGATTCAATATTGCAGGAAAGGTACGTAGACGCAATGGAAATGATAAACAATATATTGACCTCACGAGCATACCCATGAACCATACTCAATCACCTCCATACCTATAACCCATAATTTCCTTAATCCTATCCTACTCGAAAAACAATTTCGAAATCACTCAGACAGCACTCCGTCGTAATATTTTATGTATACTAATAATATCTTGAAATAATAAGGAGTAAATATATATATGTAAATTGATTGAGAGAGTTTAGAGAAAAATATTTTCAAATTTCTATGAAATAATGAAACCTATTGAATTCTATTTATAATAGATTTTTGAATTATTAAAGTATGAATTATTAAAGTATGAATTATTAAAGTGAATTATTAAAGTATGAATTATTAAAGTTAAAGTAAAGTAAAAATAAAGTAAAGGTAAAGTTTAAGTATAGTAAAAGTATAAAACTATGTACGTATAATACGCGTATTGAAATATCCCGTTCTTATTGATTAAAAACGTTCCATATTAATTGATTTCGTTGCGAGGTTTTGACCTCTATATGAGACGTTTTTCAAAGACTGCATTCATTTTTAAAACAAACCATAACCTTTATTTCATAAAAAAGGTTTAAAAAGCTTTACGTAGATTATCAAATAATGATAATCTAAAATATCCTGTTTACACACGACCATTACATAATGGTTTACAATACAAATATGTTACATCGAAATCAGTTTCTTGAATGCAGTTTTTACACAATATCATACAAACATGGACTCCAAATCTTGTCCTTATTTTAGTATGCAACAGCGGAAGCTCTTAATATTCACCTGAGAATAAACATGCTTTAAACGTCAACAAAAATGTTGGTGAGTTATAGGTTTAACCTATATATATCAAATCGTAACAACAGACCACAAGATTTCATATTTCAATACACATCCCATACATAGAGATAAAAATCATTCATATGGTGAACACCTGGTAACCGACATTAACAAGATGCATATATAAGAATATCCCCATCATTCCAGGACACCCTTCGGATATGATATAAATTTCGAAGTACTAAAGCATCCGGTACTTTGGATGGGGTTTGTTAGGCCCAATAGATCTATCTTTAGGATTCGCGTCAAATAGGGTGTCTGTTCCCTAATTCTTAGATTACCAGACTTAATAAAAAGGGGCATATTCGATTTCGATAATTCAACCATAGAATGTAGTTTCACGTACTTGTGTCTATTTTGTAAATCATTTATAAAACCTGCATGTATTCTCATCCCAAAAATATTAGATTTTAAAAGTGGCACTATAACTCACTTTCACAGATTTTTTTACTTCGTCGAGAAGTAAGACTTGGCCACTGTTGATTCACGAACCTATAACAATATATACATATATATTAAAGTATGTTCAAAATATATTTACAACACTTTTAATATATTTTGATGTTTTAAGTTTATTAAGTCAGTTGTCCTCGTTAGTAACCTACAACTAGTTGTCCACAGTTAGATGTACAGAAATAAATCGATAAATATTATCTTGAATCAATCCACGACCCAGTGTATACGTATCTCAGTATTGATCACAACTCAAACTATATATATTTTGGAATCAACCTCAACCCTGTATAGCTAACTCCAACATTCACATATAGAGTGTCTATGGTTGTTCCGAAATATATATAGATGTGTCGACATGATAGGTCGAAACATTGTATACGTGTCTATGGTATCTCAAGATTACATAATATACAATACAAGTTGATTAAGTTATGGTTGGAATAGATTTGTTACCAATTTTCACGTAGCTAAAATGAGAAAAATTATCCAATCTTGTTTTACCCATAACTTCTTCATTTTAAATCCGTTTTGAGTGAATCAAATTGCTATGGTTTCATATTGAACTCTATTTTATGAATCTAAACAGAAAAAGTATAGGTTTATAGTTGGAAAAATAAGTTACAAGTCGTTTTTGTAAAGGTAGTCATTTCAGTCGAAAGAACGACGTCTAGATGACCATTTTAGAAAACATACTTCCACTTTGAGTTTAACCATAATTTTTGGATATAGTTTCATGTTCATAATAAAAAACATTTTCTCAGAATAAAAACTTTTAAATCAAAATTTATCATAGTTTTTAATTAACTAACCCAAAACAGCCCGCGGTGTTACTACGACGGCGTAAATCCGGTTTTACGGTGTTTTTCGTGTTTCCAGGTTTTAAATCATTAAGTTAGCATATAATATAGATATAGAACATGTGTTTAGTTAATTTTAAAAGTCAATTTAGAAGGATTAACTTTTGTTTGCGAACAAGTTTAGAATTAACTAAACTATGTTCTAGTGATTACGAGTTTAAACCTTCGAATAAGATAGTTTTATATATATGAATCGAATGATGTTATGAACATCATTACTACCTCAAGTTTAGTAGGTAAACCTACTGGAAGTGACAAGAAATGATCTAGCTTCAAAGGATCTTGGATGGCTTGAAAGTTCTTGAAGTAGGATCATGACACAAAAACAAGTTCAAGTAAGATTTTTACTCGAATTAAGATAGTTTATAGTTATAGAAATTGAATCAAAGTTTGAATATGAATATTACCTTGAATAATAAAGATAACCTACTGTATATAACAAAGGTTTCTTGATCTTAGATGATTACTTGGAATGGATTAGAAAGCTTGGAAGTAAATTAGTAAACTTGAAGGGATTTTTGAAGTGTTCTTGAAGTGTTCTTCCTATGATGATTATAGCTTGATTCTTGAAGTGATTTTTGATGAAGATGATGATTAACTACTGGAAAAATATGTTCATAATAGTGTGTGTGTGTTGAGAGAGAATTAGAAAGAGAATTGGAAGTGAAATGGAGTGAATGATGAGTGGTAATTGGTGAGTGGTGAGTGGGGTTAAAAGGAGTTCTAGTTAGTTGACTAGCTCATGGTAGAAGTTAAAATTGATTAGTCATACATGACATAATCAAGAGTGGAATCCCATGCTAGTTCCTATTGGTATATACCCATAGTAAGTACGTTTTGAAGCTGTGTATAATACGGGTAAGAATACGACTAGAATTCTTGATGAAAGAAAAGAATGGGAAAGTAACTGTAACCATTTTCGTTAAGTATGAGTGTTTTGATATATGTCTTGAAGTCTTCCAAAAGTATTTTAATACATCTAAATACACTACATGTATATACATTTTAACTGAGTCGTTAAGTCATCGTTAGTCGTTACATGTAAGTGTTGTTTTGAAACCTTTAAGTTAACGATCTCAATTAATGTTGTTAACCCATTGTTTATTATATCTAATGAGATGTTAAATTATTATATTATCATGATATTATGATATATTAATATATCTTAATATGATATATATACATTTAAATGTCGTTACAACGATAATCGTTACATATATCTCTCGTTTCGAAATCCTTAAGTTAGTAGTCTTGTTTATATGTATATAACTCATTGTTAATATAGTTATGGAGATACTTACTTATCATAATCTCATGTTAACCATATGTATATCCATATATATATCGTCATGTCGTTTTTACAAGTTTTAACGTTCGTGAATCGCTGGTCAACTTGGGTGGTCAATTGTCTATATGAAACATATTTCAATTAATCAAGCCTTAACAAGTTTGATTGCTTAACATGTTGGAAATATTTAATCATGTAAATATCAATCTCAATTAATATATATAAACATGGAAAAGTTCGGGTCACTACAGTACCTACCCGTTAAATAAATTTCGTCCCGAAATTTTAAGCTGTTGAAGGTGTTGACGAATCTTCTGGAAATAGATGCGGGTATTTCTTCTTCATCTGATCTTCACGCTCCCAGGTGAACTCGGGTCCTCTACGAGCATTCCATCGAACCTTAACAATTGGTATCTTGTTTTGCTTAAGTCTTTTAACCTCACGATCCATTATTTCGACGGGTTCTTCGATGAATTGGAGTTTTTCGTTGATTTGGATTTCATCTAACGGAATAGTGAGATCTTCTTTAGCAAAACATTTCTTCAAATTCGAGACGTGGAAAGTGTTATGTACAGCCGCGAGTTGTTGAGGTAACTAAAGTCGGTAAGCTACTGGTCCGACACGATCAATAATCTTGAATGGTCCAATATACCTTGGATTTAATTTCCCTCGTTTACCAAATCAAACAACGCCTTTCCAAGGTGCAACTTTAAGCATGACCATCTCTCCAATTTCAAATTCTATATCTTTTCTTTTAATGTCAGCTTAGCTCTTTTGTCGACTTTGGGCGGTTTTCAACCGTTGTTGAATTTGGATGATCTTCTCGGTAGTTTCTTGTATAATCTCCGGACCTGTAATCTGTCTATCCCCCAATTCACTCCAACAAATCGGAGACGTGCACTTTCTACCATAAAGTGCTTCAAACGGTGCCATCTCAATGCTTGAATGGTAGCTGTTGTTGTAGAAAAATTCTGCTAACGGTAGATGTCGATCCCAACTGTTTTTGAAATCAATAACACATGCTCGTAGCATGTCTTCAAGCGTTTGTATCGTCCTTTCGCTCTGCCCATCAGTTTGTGGATGATAGGTAGTACTCATGTCTAGACGAGTTCCTAATGCTTGCTGTAATGTCTGCCAGAATCTTGAAATAAATCTGCCATCCCTATCAGAGATAATAGAGATTGGTATTCCATGTCTGGAGACGACTTACTTCAAATACAGTCGTGCTAACTTCTCCATCGTGCCATCTTTTCTTATTGGCAGGAAGTGTGCTGATTTGGTGAGACGATCAACTATTACCCAAATAGTATCAAAACCACTTGCAGTCCTTGGCAATTTAGTGATGAAATCCATGGTAATGTTTTCCCATTTCCATTCCGGGATTTCGGATTGTTGAAGTAGACCTGATGGTTTCTGATGCTCAGCTTTGACCTTAGAACACGTCAAACATTCTCCTACGTATTTCGCAACATCGGCTTTCATACCCGACCACCAAAAATATTTCTTGAGATCCTTGTACATCTTCCCCGTTCCAGGATGTATTGAGTATCTGGTTTTATGAGCTTCTCTAAGTACCATTTCTCTCATATCTCTAAATTTTAGTACCCAAATCCTTTCAGCCCTATACCGGGTTCCGTCTTCCTGAATATTAAGATGCTGCTCCGATCCTTTGGGTATTTCATCCTTTAAATTTCCTTCTTTTAAAACTCCTTGTTGCGCCTCCTTTATTTGAGTAGTAAGGTTATTATGAATCATTATATTCATAGATTTTACTCGAATGGGTTCTCTGTCCTTCCTGCTCAAGGCATCGGCTACCACATTTGCCTTCCCCGGGTGGTAACGAATCTCAAAGTCGTAATCATTCAACAATTCAATCCACCTACGCTGCCTCATATTCAGTTGTTTCTGATTAAATATGTGTTGAAGACTTTTGTGGTCAGTATATATAATACTTTTGACCCCATATAAGTAGTGCCTCCAAGTCTTTAATGCAAAAACAACCGCGCCTAATTCCAAATCATGCGTCGTATAATTTTGCTCGTGAATCTTCAATTGTCTAGACGCATAAGCAATCACCTTCGTTCGTTGCATTAATACATAACCGAGACCTTGCTTTGATGCGTCACAATAAATCACAAAATCATCATTCCCTTCAGGCAATGACAATATAGGTGCCGTTGTTAGATTTTTCTTCAATAACTGAAACGCTTTCTCTTGTTCATCCTTCCATTCAAATTTCTTCCCTTTATGCGTTAATGCAGTCAAGGGTTTTGCTATTCTGGAAAAGTCTTGGATGAACCTTCTGTAGTAACCAGCTAGTCCTAAAAACTGGCGTATGTGTTTCGGAGTTTTCGGGGTTTCCCACTTTTCAACAGTTTCTATCTTTGCCGGATCCACCTTAATACCTTCTTTGTTCACTATGTGACCGAGGAATTGAACTTCTTCCAACCAAAATGCACACTTTGAAAACTTAGCGTACAATTCTTCCTTCCTCAATACTTCTAACACCTTTCTCAAATGTTCACAGTGTTCTTGGTCATTCTTTGAGTAAATAAGTATGTCATCAATGAAAACAATGACAAACTTGTCAAGGTATGGCCCACACACTCGGTTCATAAGGTCCATGAACACAGCTGGTGCATTAGTTAAACCAAACGGCATGACCATAAACTCGTAATGACCGTAACGTGTTCTGAAAGCTGTCTTTGGAATATCATCTTCTTTCACCCGCATTTGATGATACCCGGAACGTAAGTCAATCTTTGAATAAACAGACGAGCCTTGTAGTTGATCAAATAAGTCATCGATTCTCGGTAGTGGGTAGCGGTTCTTGATGGTAAGTTTGTTCAACTCTCGGTAGTCGATACACAACCTGAATGTACCATCTTTCTTCTTGACAAACAAAACAGGAGCTCCCCACGGTGATGTGCTTGGTCGAATGAAACCAAGCTCTAAAAGTTCTTGTAATTGGCTTTGCAGTTCTTTCATCTAGCTGGGTGCGAGTCTGTAAGGAGCACGAGCTATTGGTGCAGCTCCTGGTACAAGATCTATTTGAAATTCAATGGATCGATGTGGGGGTAATCCCGGTAATTCTTTCGAAAATACATCGGGAAATTCTTTTGCGACGGGAACATCATTGATGCTCTTTTCTTCAGTTTGTATTTCCTCGACGTGTGCTACAACAGCATAGCAACCTTTTCTTATTAGTTTTTGTGCCTTCAAATTACTAATAAGATGTAGCTTCGTATTGCCCTTTTCTCCGTACACCATTAAGGGTTTTCCTTTTTCTCGTATAATGCGAATTGCATTTTTGTAACAAACGATCTCTGCTTTCACTTCTTTCAACCAGTCCATACCGATTATCACATCAAAACTCCCTAACTCTACTGGTATCAAGTCAATCTTAAATGTTTCGCTAACCAGTTTAATTTCTCGATTCCGACATATATTATCTGCTGAAATTAATTTACCATTTGCTAATTCGAGTAAAAATTTACTATCTAAAGGCGTCAATGGACAACTTAATTTAGCACAAAAATCTATACTCATATAGCTTCTATTCGCACCCACGTAAGCAGATTTATTGTCAATAAGAAACGTACCCGTAACAAGCTCCGGGTCTTCCTGTGCCTCTGCCGCATTAATATTGAAAACTCTTCCGCGGCCTTGTCCATTCGTGTTCTCCTGGTTCGGGCAATTTCTAATAATGTGGCCCGGTTTTCCACATTTATAACAAACTACATTGGCATAACTTGCTCCGACATTACTTGCTCCGCCATTACTTGTTCCGACACCATTTGTTCCTTTCGTTCTATTAACCCCTGGTCCGTAGACCTCACACTTTGTAGTGACCCTAACTTTTCCATGTTTATATATATTAATTGAGATTGATATTTACATGATTAAATGTTTCCAACATGTTAAGCAATCAAACTTGTTAAGACTTGATTAATTGAAATAGGTTTCATATAGACAATTGACCACCCAAGTTGACCGGTGATTCACGAACGTTAAAACTTGTAAAAACTATATGCTGACATATATATGGTTATATATATAGTTAACATGATATTATGATAAGTAAACATATCATTAAGTATATTAACAATGAACTACGTATGTAAAAACAAGACTACTAACTTAATGATTTTGAAACGAGACATATATGTAACGATTATCGTTGTAACGACATTTAATGTATATATATCATATTAAGAGATATTCGTACATCATATTATCATGATAATATAATAATTTAAAATCTCTTTTGATATTATAAACATTGGGTTAACAACATTTAACAAGATCGTTAACCTAAAGGTTTCCAAACAACATTTACATGTAACGACTAACGATGACTTAACGACTCAGTTAAAATGTATATACATGTAGTGTTTTAATATGTATTCATACACTTTTGAAAGACTTCAAGACACTTATCAAAATACTTCTACTTAACAAAAATGCTTACAATTACATCCTCGTTCAGTTTCATCAACAATTCTACTCGTATGCACCCGTATTCGTACTCGTACAATACACAGCTTTTAGATGTATGTACTATTGGTATATACACTCCAATGATCAGCTCTTAGCAGCCCATGTGAGTCACCTAACACATGTGGGAACCATCATTTGGCAACTAGCATGAAATATCTCATAAAATTACAAAAATATGAGTAATCATTCATGATTTATTTACATGAAAATAAAATTACATATCCTTTATATCTAATCCATACACCAACGACCAAAAACACCTACAAACACTTTCATTCTTCAATTTTCTTCATCTAATTGATCTCTCTCAAGTTCTATCTTCAAGTTCTAAGTGTTCTTCATAAATTCCAAAAGTTCTAGTTTCATAAAATCAAGAATACTTTCAAGTTTGCTAGCTCACTTCCAATCTTGTAAGGTGATCATCCAACCTCAAGAAATCTTTGTTTCTTACAGTAGGTTATCATTCTAATACAAGGTAATAATCATATTCAAACTTTGGTTCAATTTCTATAACTATAACAATCTTATTTCAAGTGATGATCTTACTTGAACTTGTTTTCGTGTCATGATTTTGCTTCAAGAACTTCGAGCCATCCAAGAATCCATTGAAGCTAGATCCATTTTTCTCTTTTCCAGTAGGTTTATCCAAGGAACTTAAGGTATTAATGATGTTCATAACATCATTCGATTCATACATATAAAGCTATCTTATTCGAAGGTTTAAACTTGTAATCACTAGAACATAGTTTAGTTAATTCTAAACTTGTTCGCAAACAAAAGTTAATCCTTCTAACTTGACTTTTAAAATCAACTAAACACATGTTCTATATCTATATGATATGCTAACTTAATGATTTAAAACCTGGAAACACGAAAAACACCGTAAAACCGGATTTACGCCGTCGTAGTAACACCGCGGGCTGTTTTGGGTTAGTTAATTAAAAACTATGATAAACTTTGATTTAAAAGTTGTTATTCTGAGAAAATGATTTTTATTATGAACATGAAACTATATCCAAAAATTATGGTTAAACTCAAAGTGGAAGTATGTTTTCTAAAATGGTCATCTAGACGTCGTTCTTTCGACTGAAATGACTACCTTTACAAAAACGACTTGTAACTTATTTTTCCGACTATAAACCTATACTTTTCTGTTTATATTCATAAAATAGAGTTCAATATGAAACCATAGCAATTTGATTCACTCAAAACGGATTTAAAATAAAGAAGTTATGGGTAAAACAAGATTGGATAATTTTTCTCATTTTAGCTACGTGAAAATTGGTAACAAATCTATTCCAACCATAACTTAATCAACTTGTATTGTATATTATGTAATCTTGAGATACCATAGACACGAATACAATGTTTCGACCTATCATGTCGACACATCTATATATATTTCGGAACAACCATAGACACTCTATATGTGAATGTTGGAGTTAGCTATACAGGGTTGAGGTTGATTCCAAAATATATATAGTTTGAGTTGTGATCAATACTGAGATACGTATACACTGGGTCGTGGATTGATTCAAGATAATATTTATCGATTTATTTCTGTACATCTAACTGTGGACAACTAGTTGTAGGTTACTAACGAGGACAGCTGACTTAATAAACTTAAAACATCAAAATATATTAAAAGTGTTGTAAATATATTTTGAACATACTTTGATATATATGTATATATTGTTATAGGTTCGTGAATCAACTAGTGGCCAAGTCTTACTTCCCGACGAAGTAAAAATCTGTGAAGGTGAGTTATAGTCCCACTTTTAAAATCTAATATTTTTGGGATGAGAATATATGCAGGTTTTATAAATGATTTACAAAATAGACACAAGTACGTGAAACTACATTCTATGGTTGAATTATCGAAATCGAATATGCCCCTTTTTATTAAGTCTGGTAATCTAAGAATTAGGGAACAGACACCCTAATTGACGCGAATCCTAAAGATAGATCTATCGGGCCCAACAAGCCCCATCCAAAGTACCGGATGCTTTAGTACTTTGAAATTTATATCATATCCGAAGGGTGTCCCGGAATGATGGGGATATTCTTATATATGCATCTTGTTAATGTCGGTTACCAGGTGTTCACCATATGAATGATTTTTATCTCTATGTATGGGATGTGTATTGAAATATGAAATCTTGTGGTCTATTATTATGATTTGATATATATAGGTTAAACCTATAACTCACCAACATTTTTGTTGACGTTTTAAGCATGTTTATTCTCAGGTGATTATTAAGAGCTTCCGCTGTCGCATACTTAAATAAGGACGAGATTTGGAGTCCATGCTTGTATGATATTGTGTAAAAACTGCATTCAAGAAACTTATTTTGTTGTAACATATTTGTATTGTAAACCATTATGTAATAGTCGTGTGTAAACAGGATATTTTAGATTATCATTATTTGATAATCTACGTAAAGCTTTTTAAACCTTTATTGATGAAATAAAGGTTATGGTTTGTTTTAAAATGAATGCAGTCTTTGAAAAACGTCTCATATAGAGGTCAAAACCTCGCAACGAAATCAATTAATATGGAACGTTTTTAATCAATAAGAACGGGACATTTCAGTTGGTATCCGAGCGTTGGTCTTAGAGAACCAGAATTTTGCATTAGTGTGTCTTATCGAGTTTGTTAGGATGCATTAGTGAGTCTGGACTTCGACCGTGTTTACTTGAAAAATGATTGCTTAACAAATTTTGTTGGAAACTATATATTTTTAACATGTGAATATTATGTGATATATTAATCTCTTAACGCGTTTGATATTATGTGATAGATGTCTACCTCTAGAACAAGTCCCATTGACTCACCTAATAATAATGAAGAGTCAAATGTAAATTGGAATGATTCGTGGACTGATTCACAAGTTCCCGAAGAGGAACCGGAAGAAGAGTCGGAACCGGAAGAAGAATCGGAACCGGAAGAAGAATCGGAACCGGATGAAGAAATAGAACCGGTGGGGGAAATAATAAAACGGTTAAGTAAAAGAAAATCCTCAACCAACCGACCAAGGTTAATTATGGTCAATGGTGTTTCCGCCAAGGAAGCAAAATATTGGGAGGATTACCAATTCTCCGATGAATCGGATTCCGACGAGAATTCCGATGATGTTATAGAAATTACCCCGACTGAATTTAAAAAGGCAAAAGAAAATAATAAGGGAAAGGGCATAAAAACAGAAAAATCTAATTCCAACCCCGATGAACTTTATATGTATCGTCAACCCCCGAAGTCCTTAAGTTGTAACAATGACCCGGGAACCTCTAAACCACCAGGTTTTTCTAAACCAATGTGGACAACGACGGCTCGTATTAGGGGAACATCATATATCCCTAGAAACTTGGCAAAACGATCCAAAACCGAAGAAGAAGAAACAAGCGAGTCGGAATAAGATAGTTGTATTCGTGTGGTGTAATATATGTAATATAGTGTGCTTATGCTTTATGATATATGTAAAAATTGCTTGTATTAATAAGTATTTTTTTTATGAATCTAACTCTTGTCTATTTTACAGTATAAAAACACAAAATGGATAGACAACCCAATATTTTAAGAGATCTACCCGGAGACATGATTGATGAAATCTTGTCTAGAGTCGGTCAGAATTCTTCGGCACAACTATTTAAGGCGAGATCAGTTTGTAAGACATTCGAAGAACGTTCCAAGAATGCCTTGGTTTATAAAAGGATTTCGTTTGAAAGATGGGGGATATCACATTGGGAAACTCATAAATTACGATGTGTTTACTTTGACGCATATATTGCGGGGAACCCAAATGCTATTTTACGCAATGGGTTAAGAAATTATTTTGACTCAATATATCCGAATATTGGACTTCGTGATTTAGAAAAAGCGGCTAACATGCAACATAAAGAAGCATGTTATGCTTATGGATTAGTAATGTTCGCTTCTCACCAAAGTGAGAACAAGAACATCGGGCTACAACTATTAAACAAAACGTTCCCACAAGTGACGGAGTCGGTAATTGGGGTAAGTAATGAGGTTTTTAGATTGTTACGGGACTGTTGGACATTACGTAACCCTCGTCCCTTTGACGACGTTACAACACGCTGTCTTATCAACGGCCATAACGGTTATGTTCCACAAGACCAAGGATGGGAAGTAATCCTAGTAAAACCAGAATGCATGACTTGTTTCTGGACGTATGAATTACGTGTCTTTATTGCCTTTGCTGAACGACTTGTGTACTAGCTAGAATTATCTTCACAACCATCTTGTATCAAATTTATTGTGTGCTATATTTCATGCTATATGTAAAATAAGCGGTATTGTAAGTTTGTAAAATATTGTGTAAAAGTTTGAACGCGAAATATTATTATAATCAGTTTTTCATATAGAATTGTAGTAGTTGAATTGTATATTAGCTACTAAGTATGAACTTAACGGGTAGGTACTACCCGAATTTAAACTTATAAAATGCTAATATGAAGAAAAAGCTTTTATAAATGAGTTCATATTATGCTACGAAATACTATTAACTACTCTTAATATTCTGTATGATTAACTTGTTCCATTTGACTATTTTGAAGGAAATGGCACCGACTACTCGACACACCGTGAATATGAATGAAGAGGAATTCCGTACTTTTCTAGCTTCAACCATAGCCGCAGTACAGGCTGCGCTACATACCAACAATAACCTTGGATCTGGCAGTACAGGAAATCGTATAGGATGCACCTACAAAGAATTCACTGCCTGCAAACCTTTGGAATTTGATGGAACCGAAGGACCGATCGGATTGAAACGGTGGACCGAGAAGGTCGAATCAGTGTTTGCCATAAGTAAGTGTACTGAAGAGGACAAAGTGAAGTACGCTACGCATACCTTCACAGGTTCTGCGTTAACATGGTGGAATACCTATCTAGAGCAAGTGGGACAAGATGATGCGTACGCACTACCGTGGTCAGCATTCAAGCACTTGATGAACGAGAAGTACCGTCCCAGAACCGAGGTCAATAAACTCAAGACATAACTTAGAGGGTTACGAACCCAAGGATTTGATATTACCACGTACGAAAGACGATTCACAGAATTGTGCCTATTGTGTCCGGGAGCATTCGAAGATGAGGAAGAGAAGATCGACGCGTTTGTGAAAGGATTACCGGAAAGAATCCAAGAAGATATAAGTTCACATGAGCCCGCCTCCATACAACAGGCATGTAGAATGGCTCACAAACTAGTGAACCAGATTGAAGAAAGAATTAAAGAACAGACTGCTGAAGAGGCCAATGTGAAGCAAGTCAAAAGAAAGTGGGAGGAAAACGGTGATAAGAATCACCAATACAACAACAACAGCAATTACAACAATAATCGCAACAATTATCCCAACAATCGCAACATCAATCGCAACTACAACAAACGGCCCAACAACAACAACAACAACAATAACAACAACATCAACTACAACAATCATCCCAACAACAATAACAACCGCAACAACAACAACAATCAGAAGCAGCTATGCCAAAGGTGTGAAAAGTATCACTCGGGGTTTTGCACCAAATTTTGTAACAAGTGTAAAAGAAATGGTCATAGCGCGGCAAAGTGTGAGGTCTACGGACCAGGGGTTAATAGAACGAAAGGAACAAATGGTGTCGGAACGAGTAATGGCGGAGCAAGTAGTGTCGGAGCAAGTTATGCCAATGTAGTTTGTTATAAATGTGGAAAACCGGGCCACATTATTAGAAATTGCCCAAACCAAGAGAACACGAATGGACAAGGCCGCAGAAGAGTTTTCAATATTAATGCGGCAGAGGCACAGGAAGACCCGGAGCTTGTTACGGGTACGTTTCTTATTGACAATAAATCTGCTTACGTTTTATTTGATTCGGGTGCGGATAGAAGCTATATGAGTAGAGATTTTTGTGCTAAATTAAGTTGTCCATTGACGCCTTTGGATAGTAAATTTTTACTCGAATTAGCAAATGGTAAATTAATTTCAGCAGATAATATATGTCGGAATCGAGAAATTAAACTGGTTAGCGAAACATTTAAGATTGATTTGATACCAGTAGAGTTAGGGAGTTTTGATGTGATAATCGGTATGGACTGGTTGAAAGAAGTGAAAGCTGTTGGGATTTAACAAGTTTGAAACTCTTAAATCATTTAAGATTAAAACAAAATGGAAGCGTGTAATTACCAATTAAACTTGTTAATCTTTAAACCAATTTAAAGCTAAACCCCATGGATCAAGTTGTGAACATAAGCTTACAAACTAACAAGAAAAGGAAGAGTTATATACCTCCTTAAACTAAGTTTAAGGGCTGTCCAAAATGGTAGTAGGATGATGAACAAGAGTGTAGAACTTCAAGCTTTTGATCCTCCAACACCACCCCTAAGTTAGCTAGACTTTGTAACCTCAACACCCTTGTTAATCTAGCTTGAAACCCACTTTAATGTACTCAAAATTTCTGGACAGCAGCTCTCAAGAAATGATGATGAATGCAAGTTCCAAAAGCATGAAACCTCAAGAGATAATACCCCAAACTATGCACCAACACCCTTGCTATTAGTTAGGATTTATTTGCACTTGAAATTAGCTTGCAAAGATCAAAATATGAACCCTCTTTGGACCCTAAAGGCCTACGGCATTCAGCAGCTGCAACAACCCCTTTGTGCAGTTTTTTTTTTTGATCTTTTTATGTGTATTTGAAGTGTGTTTGCATGCCTTGGTTACCATGAGTCAAGGGACAAGTTTTATGGATCAATACAAAAGCATGACCAACTAAAAACAAGAGTCTCTAGCATGTGCACTTCACTCCCAATGCCACTTCAAACTTGTTTATATAAAATAAGTTTTATAAAAGTATTAATTTTTATAAAACCCTTTTTATAAACTTCCACATATAAACATGTGCATTTTATATAAAACCAATTTATACAAAATGTAATATAACATTATTAATTATTTACCTATAAATAATTAAATTCATATTATATAAATTATTCCATAATTTATATATATATATATATACACACATCAAGTAATATTTAAGAAAACCATTTTTCTTAAAGTTCAAGTGTCGCGTATTTGATCAATGAACCAATCGTTAAAATCAAATACGAATAAGGTGTCGGTAAGTTTGTTATTGGGTATGACCCGACTTGGATCATAACACGTTAGCCACGTTAATTTAATATGTATCTCGGGCATACGAAACACCTTCAATCTCCCACTTGCACGAGAAACATAAGAAATTAATGCAAGTGATGGATACAGCCTAACACACCGTCCATCACCCCTAATATGTTATGACTTTGTGCCATTCAATAACATCATCCCTTTCGAGTTCCCATCTCGAATATGATTTATGTAGGTGAATCTTTCATTATATCCTTTTATCCTAGATGTCATGTTAAATCCAAGAGATACAGAGTGATCACTCTCTTATAGATTTAACTTTTCAGGCCTTAGACATCTGACTCTCAACGAATAAGAGGGACAAATTCCATCTTGACTACATACGTCCTAGATATACACTTTGTAATATATCTGAGTTCTTCCTTATGTGCTACCATGTTTCAGAATAGCGAAGGAAAGAATCAAGGTACGATATTCAGTGAATATCTGAACCCAATATGTATCTCAGGTCAGAGGATACAATGATATTCTCCTTTACTCAAGATTACATGTGATCAACCACAAAGGCTCCATTTAGTAAATCTTGAGAGCGGGTCTTCCAATATTTGTATCCTACAAATATCTATGAACCTTGGTTGCAACCTTGCCCCACATTTATCCCGTGAATGTATACCAATCCAAGTTCATAATAGTCTAAACCTCACATTTGCTCCCACAAATGTGATCGACTACGGAATTCAGAATAATTACTTATTCTTGGATAAAATATGCAAAATAGTAACATAACTCAAAATAAATTAATACCTTAATTATATTAATGAGTTTGAACAATTTCGTTCCGTTACAATACTTAAAATAGATCATGACCAATCACTAGAATATCGAAGCCCTAATGCACAAACATGTCCTGCATGTTTTGGTCCATGTAAGAGCTTCGTGAGAGGATCCGCCATATTAAGATCTGTGTGAACTTTGCGAATACATATCTTCCCCTTTTCAACTTCATCCCTTGTGTAGTTGAATCTCCGCTCAATGTGACGGGTCTTTTGATGAGCACGAGGTTCCTTGATTTGAGCAATCGCACCCTCGTTGTCACAAAAGATCTCAAGAGGGTCCTAAATGGAAGGGACTACTCCTAAGTCGTCGATGAATTTCTTCATCCATGCAGCTTCCTGAGCTGCCAATGATGCGGCGATGTACTCCGACTCTGTAGTGGATAGAGCAACAACATCCTGTTTTGAACTCTTCCAAGAGACCGCACCTCCATTTAATGTGAAGACATAGCCGGATTGTGATCGAGAGTCATCTCGATCAGTTTGGAAACTCGCGTCCACGTAACCTTTTACAGCGAGTTCCTTCTCACCAGACCCATATATTAGAAACATATCCTTAGTCCTCCTAAGGTATTTCAATATACTTTTAACAGCAATCCAATGACTGTTTCCTGGGTTATTCTGGTATCTACTTGTCAAGCTTAGAGCGCATGACACATCCGGTCTAGTACATATCATTGCATACATGATAGACCCAATAGCAGATGCGTATGGGACTTTCTTCATTCTCTCTTGTTCATCTTTCGTGGTAGGACACTGAGATGAACTGAGAACGGTTCCTCTTTGAATAGGTACCAAACCTTTCTTAGAGTTTTCCATCTTGAACCTTTTCAAGATTTTGTCAATGTATGTACTTTGACTTAAACCTATCAATCTCTTGGATCTATTCCTATAGATCCCAATCCCCAATATGTATTGCGCTTCTCCAAGATCCTTAATGGAGAAGCAACCTTTTAGCCAAGTTTTGACCTCTTGCATTGTGGTTATATCATTCCCAAACAATAATATATCATCCACATATAGCACAAGGAGCATTATAGAGCTCCCACTAGCCTTTTTGTATACACAAGCTTCATCACCATTTTTAATGAAGCCAAATATCTTTGCCTCTTCATTAAAACGATGATTCCACATTCTAGATGCTTGTTTCAATCCGTAGATTGATTTCTTTAACTTGCATACCTTTTTAGGATTTTTCGGATCAACAAAACCTTCGGGCTGTACCATATAAACATCTTCCTCAAGATATCCATTTAGGAAAGCGGTTTTGACATCCATTTGCCATATTTCATAGTCATAGTGAGCAGCAATGGCAAATAATATCCTAATAGACTTTAGCATTGCCACTGGCGAGAAAGTTTCATCATAATCAATCCCTTGAGTTTGAGTGAAACCTTTTGCTACAAGTCTAGCTTTGTATGTATCCAAGTTTCCATGTATGTCGGTTTTCATTTTGAAAAGCCATTTACAATCAACTAGCCTAGAGCCAGGAGGTTGTGTAACAAGTTCCCAAACTTGGTTGTCATACATGGATTGCATCTCAGATTTCATGGCTTCCTGCCATTTATCTTTATCAATCCTTGATAAAGCATCTTGGTAGTTTGTTGGTTCATCCAAATCAACTGTATAGCAACCATCTATGAGAAAACCATATCTCTCAGGAGGATTGCTAATCCTACCAGATCTACGAATGTCTTGTGTATTTTGATCATCCATTTGATCACTATCAACATTTTCATGTTGAGTGCTAGTGTCAACCAATTGTGTATCATCTATTTGATCTTGAACCTCTTCAAGATCTATCTTCCTTTCACTACTTCCTTCCATTAGGAACTTAGTTTCAAGGAATTCCGCCTTCCGAGCAACAAATACATTCTGCTCAGATGGATCATAGAAATAATATCCCATATTATCCTTGGGATATCCTATGAAGATACACTTCGTGGATCGAGCATTCAACTTATTAGGGATGTAACGCTTAGGATAAGCTTCACATCCCCATACCTTTAAGTATGATAGGGATGGAGGTTTTCCAAACCACATCTCATGAGGTGTTCGTTCCACTTTCTTGGTTGGGGCCATATTTAAAATACGAGCCGCGGAGCATAGACAATAACCCCAAAATGATAGAGGTAACGTGCTTCTAGCCATCATAGATCGAACCATATCCATTAGGGTTCGGTTCCTCCTTTCGGAAACTCCATTAAGTTGGGGTGTTCCAGGTGGAGTAAGTTGTGAGATAATCCCACAACTCCTAAGATGATCTTGGAAAGCATCGCTTAGGTATTCACCTCCTCTATCGGTACGAAGTACCTTGATTGTCTTATTGAGTTGATTTTGTACTTCGCTTTGATATTCTTTGAATGCTTCAAAAGTTTCGTCCTTATGTCTTAACAAGTAGACATACCCAAAACGACTGAAGTCATCAATGAAAGTAACGAAGTATCTTTCACCATTCCTAGCTATGGGCTTAAAGGGTCCACATACATCCGAATGTATTAATCCCAATAAGTCCTTAGCCCTTTCATTGGTCCCTTTGAAAGGTGCTTTAGTCATTTTGCCTTGTAAACAAGATTCACATACATCAAACGAGTCCATCTCATTTGATTTCAAGAGTCCATTCTTTTGAAGTGTATGCATTCGGTTCTTGTTTATGTGACCAAGGCGACAATGCCATAAGTAGGAATCACTCAAATCCCTTTTGAGTTTCTTGGTGCTAGTATGGTATATAGAGCTCGATGATGTGTCATCATGAACCAATTCATAAATTCCATTTGAAGGCGAAGCCTTGAAATAGAATACATTATCTTTAGAAACATGAATATCATCATCAATAAAATTAACAACGTAACCACATTGTTTTAAGCGAGAAATAGAAATAATGTTTCTACACAAATCCGGAGCATACAAAACATTTTCTAAAATAAGTTCCAATCCGCTTGGAAGCTTCAAAATAAAATCTCCTTGAGCTTTAACATGCACCTTTGCACCATTGCCCATATAGAGACTTGATGTTCCCGCCTTATGATCACTTCTTTTGAACCCCTGCAAAGAATTGCAAATATGAGTTCCACATCCCGTGTCTAATACCCATGTATTAGAAGAAGTAATACTAAGCTCTATATATACCATATACATATTACCTGAGGTTTGCCCTGCATCCCTCTTGTCCTTCAACTCCTTAAGATAGACCGGACAGTTTCGTTTCCAATGACCCATCTCACCGCAACCGAAACATGGGTCTTCTTTGGGGTTTGCCTTCTCGGCTACCTTTTGCTTCTTAGCCTTGTTGATGGTTGGGGTAACCATCTTCCCTTTCCCTTTGCCTTGATGGGCGGGTCCTTTTCTCTTGGCCACCTTTGGCTTAGAGGTGTTACCTTTTGACCCACCTTGATCAATTGCTAACACGGGTAAAGCCCTTTTACCCATGCTAGTTTCCGCCGTTCTAAGCATACCGTGAAGCTCACCTATGCTCTTATCCATCCCATTCATATTGTAATTAATTACAAATTGATCAAACCTTTTTGATAGGGAGTTAAGGATAAGATCGGTGGCTAACTCATTTGATATGTTTAGGTTAAGACGGTTAGTACGATCGATAAGGCTTTTCATCTTAAGTACATAAGATGAAACCGATTGGGTATCGTCCATACGACAAGCATGTAGCGCCCGAACCGTTTCAAAACGCTCGACACGCGCTTGTTGGAGGAACATCTCCTTCAATTGCGTTATCATGTCGTATGCACTATGATGCTCGAAATCCTTTTGGAGTTCGGGTATCATAGTCCCAAGCATTAAGCATGAGACTTGAAGGGAGTCGTGGCAATACTTATCATAAGAGGCCATTGCTTCCACATCATTCTCATCCGGTTGATCGGGAATGGGGTCCTCAAGTACATACGCTTTATCCTCTTGTTTGAGGACAATCCGAAGATTGCGGAACCAATCCATAAAGTTGGTATGGTTAAGTTTGTCTTTCTCGAGGAGAGACCGTAATGATAGGTTGTTCATGTTAAGTGGTGCGTTTTGCATGTTGTTGTTGTTATTAGCGGCCATCTACAAAATTCAACAAAGTTTATTTTAAGTGTCGATTTCAGATTTAATAAACAATACCCTTTTAATTTGATTGATATTTATTAAATTTTAGAATCCAACGGTAAACCAAATTTCGGTTAGGTGACCTTTATCCCGTTATTTGATTTAGCTAGGTAGTCATTATATGACAATTGCAATCCTTTGCAACTTCTAAGTTATGGGATCATGCAATCCTTTTGCATGGCATATTATCCCATCAACGCCTATTTGTTCATCATGCTTCGGTGACCCTAAGTTCATGATTCCCAAATCAAGTCGTCCTATTTGTATAGACTTGTAAATTTAACATACAAGTGGTTAGGTGACCTTTATCCCACAAGCATGCGAAATTTACCTTAATCATATTAGTTTGCTCATAACGGTTAGGTGACCTTTATCCCATCATGAGTTCCCTAATACTTTTAAGTGTCACACAATAGGATGGCGTTAAACTTGTTTACCTTGTTTGTAAAAGGAATTTTAAGTTTTCGTTAATTCTAGTTTGAGAAAACTTTTATGCCATACACCAACATGCATTTAGTGTATGGTACTTATGAAAAACCAATTTCATGTTTTGTAATTGAGCCAATTACTTGATATAAACCATTTTATATACGTTATCCTTTTCTTGTTCTTAATAACCATTTATTAAGGTTTTTGGTTGCTATTTTAATTTAACCATTTAAATTGCCGTTTTGCATGTACTTAGAACGTCTAATTTAACCAATTAAATTGTCGTTTTGTTTGTTGTTATTTTGTGATTAATTGTATCAACCAAACATACAAAACAATAATCATACAAACAACCACACATGCAAAATAAGTATGTTCACAATCTAGCCATTTTGGTGGACGTTTGTTTAGCCGAAAACAAACGTCACCGGTTAAGGGGTTTCAACACAAAGCAAGAGATTTCCAATCTCCCACTTAACCTTGCATCCAAATGCTCCTTGTGTTCTTCAAGTCTTCATGATCTTGTTCTTCATT
Organism: Rutidosis leptorrhynchoides; assembly: GCF_046630445.1. Classification (NCBI taxonomy): domain Eukaryota; kingdom Viridiplantae; phylum Streptophyta; class Magnoliopsida; order Asterales; family Asteraceae; genus Rutidosis; species Rutidosis leptorrhynchoides. The sequence continues at coordinate 213,198,757 of NC_092340.1, forward strand.
TTTACAAAATATGTATCCTAATACATTTTTATCTAGAAAATGAAATACAACCTATTCTATTTTACATACCAAATGTAAAACAAATTACATAGCCAAAATAATAATTATTACATGCCAATTGAATGAATAATATTACATACCAAATGAATATAACAAATCAACCAAATATAGCATGCAATCAACACAAGGTCAAGGCTAGGATTGTGAACTTTAACATGCAACCAAAAATGACCAAAATGACAAGTTCCAAACCCCTTTTGGAACATCCAAAATTTCGGCCATCATATCAAACCCACCCAAACCCGACAATTTTTGTATTCCATTTTCATGCATGTACTTGGAATGCAAATATAGTGGGTTTAAAGACAACAATTCGAAGCATATTTCAACAACTTCGGCTCTAGATACCATTGTTGGGATTTAACAAGTTTGAAACTCTTAAATCATTTAAGATTAAAACAAAATGGAAGCGTGTAATTACCAATTAAACTTGTTAATCTTTAAACCAATTTAAAGCTAAACCCCATGGATCAAGTTGTGAACATAAGCTTACAAACTAACAAGAAAAGGAAGAGTTATATACCTCCTTAAACTAAGTTTAAGGGCTGTCCAAAATGGTAGTAGGATGATGAACAAGAGTGTAGAACTTCAAGCTTTTGATCCTCCAACACCACCCCTAAGTTAGCTAGACTTTGTAACCTCAACACCCTTGTTAATCTAGCTTGAAACCCACTTTAATGTACTCAAAATTTCTGGACAGCAGCTCTCAAGAAATGATGATGAATGCAAGTTCCAAAAGCATGAAACCTCAAGAGATAATACCCCAAACTATGCACCAACACCCTTGCTATTAGTTAGGATTTATTTGCACTTGAAATTAGCTTGCAAAGATCAAAATATGAACCCTCTTTGGACCCTAAAGGCCTACGGAATTCAGCAGCTGCAACAACCCCTTTGTACAGTTTTTTTTTTTTGATCTTTTTATGTGTATTTGAAGTGTGTTTGCATGCCTTGGTTACCATGAGTCAAGGGACAAGTTTTATGGATCAATACAAAAGCATGACCAACTAAAAACAAGAGTCTCTAGCATGTGCACTTCACTCCCAATGCCACTTCAAACTTGTTTATATAAAATAAGTTTTATAAAAGTATTAATTTTTATAAAACCCTTTTTATAAACTTCCACATATAAACATGTGCATTTTATATAAAACCAATTTATACAAAATGTAATATAACATTATTAATTATTTACCTATAAATAATTAAATTCATATTATATAAATTATTCCATAATTTATATATATATATACACACATCAAGTAATATTTAAGAAAACCATTTTTCTTAAAGTTCAAGTGTCGCGTATTTGATCAATGAACCAATCGTTAAAATCAAATACGAATAAGGTGTCGGTAAGTTTGTTATTGGGTATGACCCGACTTGGATCATAACACGTTAGCCACGTTAATTTAATATGTATCTCGGGCATACGAAACACCTTCAAAAGCAGAGATCGTTTGTTACAAAAATGCAATTCGCATTATACGAGAAAAAGGAAAACCCTTAATGGTGTACGGAGAAAAGGGCAACACGAAGCTACATCTTATTAGTAATTTGAAGGCACAAAAACTAATAAGAAAAGGTTGCTATGCTGTTCTAGTACACGGCGAGAAAGTACAAACTGAATAAAAGAGCATCAATGATGTTCCCATTGCAAAAGAAATTCCCGATGTATTTCCGAAAGAATTACCGGGATTACCCCCACATCGATCCGTTGAATTTCAAATAGATCTTGTACCAGGAGCTACACCAATAGCTCGTGCTCCTTACAGACTTGCACCCAGCGAGATGAAAGAACTGCAAAGCCAATTACAAGAACTTTTAGAGCGTGGTTTCATTCGACCAAGCACATCACCGTGGGGAGCTCCTGTTTTGTTTGTCAAGAAGAAAGATGGTACATTCAGGTTGTGTATCGACTACCGAGAGTTGAATAAACTTACCATCAAGAACCGCTACCCACTACCGAGAATCGATGACTTATTTGATCAACTACAAGGCTCGTCTGTTTATTCAAAGATTGACTTACGTTCCGGGTATCATCAAATGCGGGTGAAAGAAGATGATATTCCAAAAACTGCTTTTAGGACGCGTTATGGTCATTACTAGTTTATGGTTATGCCGTTTGGATTGACTAACGCACCAGCTGTGTTCATGGACCTTATGAACCGAGTGTGTGGGCCATATCTTGACAAGTTTGTCATTGTTTTCATCGATGACATACTTATTTACTCAAAGAATGATCAAGAGCACGAAGAACAATTGAGAAAAGTGCTAGAAGTATTGAGGAAAGAAAAACTGTACGCTAAGTTTTCAAAGTGTGAATTTTGGTTGGAAGAAGTTCAATTCCTCGGTCACATAGTGAACAAAGAAGTTATCCAGGTGGACCCGACAAAGATCGAAACCGTTGAAAAGTGGGAAACCCCAAAAACTCCGAAGCATATACGTCAATTTTTAGGATTGGCTGGTTACTACAGAAGATTCATCCAAGATTTCTCCAAAATAGCAAAACCCTTGACTGCATTAACGCATAAAGGGAAGAAATATGAATGGAAGGATGAACAAGAGAAGGCGTTCCAATTATTGAAGAAAAAGCTAACTACGGCACCTATATTGTCATTGCCTGAAGGGAATGATGATTTTGTGATTTATTGTGACGCATCAAAGCAAGGTCTCGGCTGTGTATTAATGCAACGGACGAAGGTGATTGCTTATGCGTCTAGACAATTGAAGATTCACGAGCAAAATTATACGACGCATGATTTGGAATTAGGCGCCGTTATTTTTGCAATAAAGACTTGGAGGCACTACTTATATGGGGTTAAAAGTATTATATATACCGACCACAAAAGTCTTCAACACATATTTAATCAGAAACAACTGAATATGAGGCAGCGTAGGTGGATTGAATTATTGAATGATTACGACTTTGAGATTCGTTACCACCCGGGGAAGGCAAATGTGGTAGCCGATGCCTTTAGCAGGAAGGACAGAGAACCCATTCGAGTAAAATCTATGAATATAATGATTCATAATAACCTTACTACTCAAATAAAGGAGGCGCAACAAGGAGTTTTAAAAGAGGGAAATTTAAAGGATGAAATACCCAAAGGATCGGAGAAACATCTTAATATTCGGGAAGACGGAACCCGGTATAGGGCTGAAAGGATTTGGGTACCAAAATTTGGAGATATGAGAGAAATGGTACTTAGAGAAGCTCATAAAACCAGATACTCAATACATCCTGGAACGGGGAAGATGTACAAGGATCTCAAGAAACATTTTTGGTGGCCGGGTATGAAAGCCGATGTTGCTAAATACGTAGGAGAATGTTTGACGTGTTCTAAGGTCAAAGCTGAGCATCAGAAACCATCAGGTCTACTTCAACAACCCGAAATCCCGGAATGGAAATGGGAAAACATTACCATGGATTTCATCACTAAATTGCCAAGGACTGCAAGTGGTTTTGATACTATTTGGGTAATAGTTGATCGTCTCACCAAATCAGCACACTTCTTGCCAATAAGAGAAGATGACAAGATGGAGAAGTTAGCACGACTGTATTTGAAGGAAGTCATCTCCAGACATGGAATACCAATCTCTATTATCTCTGATAGGGATGGCAGATTTATTTCAAGATTCTGGCAGACATTACAGCAAGCATTAGGAACTCGTCTAGACATGAGTACTGACTATCATCCACAAACTGATGGGCAGAGCGAAAGGACGATACAAACGCTTGAAGACATGCTACGAGCATGTGTTATTAATTTCGGAAACAGTTGGGATCGACATCTACCATTAGCAGAATTTTCCTACAACAACAGCTACCATTCAAGCATTGAGATGGCGCCGTTTGAAGCACTTTATGGTAGAAAGTGCAGGTCTCCGATTTGTTGGAGTGAAGTGGGGGATAGACAGATTACGGGTCCGGAGATTATACAAGAAACTACCGAGAAGATCATCCAAATTCAACAACGGTTGAAAACCGCCCAAAGTCGACAAAAGAGCTACGCTGACATTAAAAGAAAAGATATAGAATTTGAAATTGGAGAGATGGTCATGCTTAAAGTTGCACCTTGGAAAGGCGTTGTTCGATTTGGTAAACGAGGGAAATTAAATCCAAGGTATATTGGACCATTCAAGATTATTGATCGTGTCGGACCAGTAGCTTACCGACTTGAGTTACCTCAACAACTCGCGGCTGTACATAACACTTTCCACGTCTCAAATTTGAAGAAATGTTTTGCTAAAGAAGATCTCACTATTCCGTTAGATGAAATCCAAATAAACGAAAAACTTCAATTCATCGAAGAACCCGTCGAAATAATGGATCGTGAGGTTAAAAGACTTAAGCAAAACAAGATACCAATTGTAAAGGTTCGATGGAATGCTTGTAGAGGACCCGAGTTCACCTGGGAGCGTGAAGATCAGATGAAGAAGAAATACCCGCATCTATTTCCAGAAGATTCGTCAACACCTTCAACAGCTTAAAATTTCGGGACGAAATTTATTTAACGGGTAGGTACTGTAGTGACCCGAACTTTTCCATGTTTATATATATTAATTGAGATTGATATTTAAATGATTAAATGTTTCCAACATGTTAAGCAATCAAACTTGTTAAGACTTGATTAATTGAAATAGGTTTCATATAGACAATTGACCACCCAAGTTGACCGGTGATTCACGAACGTTAAAACTTGTAAAAACTATATGATGACATATATATGGTTATATATATATTTAACATGATATTATGATAAGTAAACATATCATTAAGTATATTAACAATGAACTACGTATGTAAAAACAAGACTACTAACTTAATGATTTTGAAACGAGACATATATGTAACGATTATCGTTGTAACGACATTTAATGTATATATATCATATTAAGAGATATTCGTACATCATAATATCATGATAATATAATAATTTAAAATCTCTTTTGATATTATAAACATTGGGTTAACAACATTTAACAAGATCGTTAACCTAAAGGTTTCAAAACAACATTTACATGTAACGACTAACGATGACTTAACGACTCAGTTAAAATGTATATACATGTAGTGTTTTAATATGTATTCATACACTTTTGAAAGACTTCAAGACACTTATCAAAATACTTCTACTTAACAAAAATGCTTACAATTACATCCTCGTTCAGTTTCATCAACAATTCTACTCGTATGCACCCGTATTCGTACTCGTACAATACACAGCTTTTAGATGTATGTACTATTGGTATATACACTCCAATGATCAGCTCTTAGCAGCCCATGTGAGTCACCTAACACATGTGGGAACCATCATTTGGCAACTAGCATGAAATATCTCATAAAATTACAAAAATATGAGTAATCATTCATGACTTATTTACATGAAAACAAAATTACATATCCTTTATATCTAATCCATACACCAACGACCAAAAACACCTACAAACACATTCATTCTTCAATTTTCTTCATCTAATTGATCTCTCTCAAGTTCTATCTTCAAGTTCTAAGTGTTCTTCATAAATTCCAAAAGTTCTAGTTTCATAAAATCAAGAATACTTTCAAGTTTGCTAGCTCACTTCCAATCTTGTAAGGTGATCATCCAACCTCAAGAAATCTTTGTTTCTTACAGTAGGTTATCATTCTAATACAAGGTAATAATCATATTCAAACTTTGGTTCAATTTCTATAACTATAACAATCTTATTTCAAGTGATGATCTTACTTGAACTTGTTTTCGTGTCATGATTTTGCTTCAAGAACTTCGAGCCATCCAAGAATCCATTGAAGCTAGATCCATTTTTCTCTTTTCCAGTAGGTTTATCCAAGGAACTTAAGGTAGTAATGATGTTCATAACATCATTCGATTCATACATATAAAGCTATCTTATTCGAAGGTTTAAACTTGTAATCACTAGAACATAGTTTAGTTAATTCTAAACTTGTTCGCAAACAAAAGTTAATCCTTCTAACTTGACTTTTAAAATCAACTAAACACATGTTCTATATCTATATGATATGCTAACTTAATGATTTAAAACCTGGAAACACGAAAAACAACGTAAAACCGGATTTACGCCGTCGTAGTAACACCGCGGGCTGTTTTGGGTTAGTTAATTAAAAACTATGATAAACTTTGATTTAAAAGTTTTTATTCTGAGAAAATGATTTTTATTATGAACATGAAACTATATCCAAAAATTATGGTTAAACTCAAAGTGGAAGTATGTTTTCTAAAATGGTCATCTAGACGTCGTTCTTTCGATTGAAATGACTACCTTTACAAAAACGACTTGTAACTTATTTTTCCGACTATAAACCTATACTTTTCTGTTTAGATTCATAAAATAGAGTTCAATATGAAACCATAGCAATTTGATTCACTCAAAACGGATTTAAAATGAAGAAGTTTTGGGTAAAACAAGATTGGATAATTTTTCTCATTTTAGCTACGTGAAAATTGGTAACAAATCTATTCCAACCATAACTTAATCAACTTGTATTGTATATTATGTAATCTTGAGATACCATAGACACGTATACAATGTTTCGACCTATCATGTCGACACATTTATATATATTTCGGAACAACCATAGACACTCTATATGTGAATGTTGGAGTTAGCTATACAGGGTTGAGGTTGATTCCAAAATATATATAGTTTGAGTTGTGATCAATACTGAGATACGTATACACTGGGTCGTGGATTGATTCAAGATAATATTTATCAATTTATTTCTGTACATCTAACTGTGGACAACTAGTTGTAGGTTACTAACGAGGACAGCTGACTTAATAAACTTAAAACATCAAAATATATTAAAAGTGTTGTAAATATATTTTGAACATACTTTGATATATATGTATATATTGTTATAGGTTCGTGAATCAACCAGTGGCCAAGTCTTACTTCCCGACGAAGTAAAAATCTGTGAAGGTGAGTTATAGTCCCACTTTTAAAATCTAATATTTTTGGGATGAGAATACATGCAGGTTTTATAAATGATTTACAAAATAGACACAAGTACATGAAACTACATTCTATGGTTGAATTATCGAAATCGAATATGCCCCTTTTTATTAAGTCTGGTAATCTAAGAATTAGGGAACAGACACCCTAATTGACGCGAATCCTAAAGATAGATCTATCGGGCCCAACAAGCCCCATCCAAAGTACCGGATGCTTTAGTACTTCGAAATTTATATCATATCCGAAGGGTGTCCCGAAATGATGGGGATATTCTTATATATGCATCTTGTTAATGTCGGTTACCAGGTGTTCATCATATGAATGATTTTTATCTCTATGTATGGGATGTGTATTGAAATATGAAATCTTGTGGTCTATTATTATGATTTGATATATATAGGTTAAACCTATAACTCACTAACATTTTTGTTGACGTTTTAAGCATGTTTATTCTCAGGTGATTATTAAGAGCTTCCGCTGTCGCATACTTAAATAAGGACGAGATTTGGAGTCCATGCTTGTATGATATTGTGTAAAAACTGCATTCAAGAAACTTATTTTGTTGTAACATATTTGTATTGTAAACCATTATGTAATAGTCGTGTGTAAACAGGATATTTTAGATTATCATTATTTGATAATCTACGTAAAGCTTTTTAAACCTTTATTGATGAAATAAAGGTTATGGTTTGTTTTAAAATAAATGCAGTCTTTGAAAAACGTCTCATATAGAGGTCAAAACCTCGCAACGAAATCAATTAATATGGAACGTTTTTAATCAATAAGAACGGGACATTTCACACTTCGCCGCGCTATGACCATTTCTTTTACACTTGTTGCAAAATTTGGTGCAGAACCCCGAGTGATACTTTTCACACCTTTGGCATAGCTGCTTCTGATTGTTGTTGTTGTTGCGGTTATTATTGTTGTTGGGATGATTGTTGTAGTTGCTGTTGTTGTTGTTGTTGTTGTTGTTGTTGTTGTTGTTGGGCCGTTTGTTGTAGTTGCGATTGATGTTGCGATTGTTGGGATAATTGTTGCGATTATTGTTGTAATTGCTGTTGTTGTTGTATTGGTGATTCTTATCACCGTTTTCCTCCCACTTTCTTTTGACTTGCTTCACATTGGCCTCTTCAGCAGTCTGTTCTTTAATTCTTTCTTCAATCTGGTTCACTAGTTTGTGAGCCATTCTACATGCCTGTTGTATGGAGACGGGCTCGTGTGAACTTATATCTTCTTGGATTCTTTCCGGTAATCCTTTCACAAACGCGTCGATCTTCTCTTCCTCATCTTCGAATGCTCCCGGACACAATAGGCACAATTCTGTGAATCATCTTTCGTACGTGGTAATATCAAATCCTTGGGTTCGTAACCCTCTAAGTTCTGTCTTGAGCTTATTGACCTCGGTTCTGGGACGGTACTTCTCGTTCATCAAGTGCTTGAATGCTGACCACGGTAGTGCGTACGCATCGTCTTGCCCCACTTGCTCTAGATAGGTATTCCACCATGTTAACGCAGAACCTGTGAAGGTATGCGTAGCGTACTTCACTTTGTCCTCTTCAGTACACTTACTTATGGCAAACACCGATTCGACCTTCTCGGTCCACCGTTTCAATCCGATCGGTCCTTCGGTTCCATCAAATTCCAAAGGTTTGCAGGTAGTGAATTCTTTGTAGGTGCATCCTACACGATTTCCTGTACTGCTAGATCCAAGGTTATTGTTGGTATGTAGCGCAGCCTGTACTGCGGCTATGTTTGAAGCTAGAAAAGTACGGAATTCCTCTTCATTCATATTCACGGTGTGTCGAGTAGTCGGTGCCATTTCCTTCAAAATAGTCAAATGGAACAAGTTAATCATACAGAATATTAAGAGTAGTTAATAGTATTTCGTAGCATAATATGAACTCATTTATAAAAGCTTTTTCTTCATATTAGCGTTTTATAAGTTTAAATTCGGGTAGTACCTACCCGTTAAGTTCATACTTAGTAGCTAATATACAATTCAACTACTACAATTCTATATGAAAAACTGATTGTAATAATATTTCGCGTTCAAACTTTTATACAATATTTTACAAACTTACAATACCGCTTATTTTACATAAAGCATGAAATATAGCACACAATAACTTTGATACAAGATAGTTGTGAAGATAATTCTAGCTAGTACACAAGTCGTTCAGCAAAGGCAGTAAAGACACGTAATTCATACGTCCAGAAACAAGTCATGCATTCTGGTTTTACTAGGACTACTTCCCATCCTTGGTCTTGTGGAAAATAACCGTTATGGCCGTTGATAAGACAGCGTGTTGTAACGTCGTCAAAGGGACGAGGGTTACGTAATGTCCAACAGTCCCGTAACAATCTAAAAACCTCATTTCTTACCCCAATTACCGACTCCGTCACTTGTGGGAACGTTTTGTTTAATAGTTGTAGGCCGATGTTCTTGTTCTCACTTTGGTGAGAAGCGAACATTACTAATCCGTAAGCATAACATGCTTCTTTATGTTGCATGTTAGCCGCTTTTTCTAAATCACGAAGTCCAATATTCGAATATATTGAGTCAAAATAATTTCTTAACCCATTGCGTAAAATAGCATTTGGGTTCCCCGCAATATATGCGTCAAAGTAAACACATCGTAACTTATGGATTTCCCAATGTGATATCCCCCATCTTTCGAACGAAAGCCTTTTATAAACCAAGGCATTCTTGGAACGTTCTTCGAATGTCTTACAAACTGATCTCGCCTTAAATAGTTGTGCCGAAGAATTCTGACCGACTCTAGACAAGATTTCATCAATCATGTCTCCGGGTAGGTCTCTTAAAATATTGGGTTGTCTATCCATTTTGTGTTTTTAAACTGTAAAATAGACAAGAGTTAGATTCATAAAAAAAATACTTATTAATACAAGCAATTTTTACATATATCATAAAGCATAAGCACACTATATTACATATATTACACCACACGAATACAACTATCTTATTCCGACTCGCTTGTTTCTTCTTCTTCGGTTTTGGTTCGTTTTGCCAAGTTTCTAGGGATATATGATGTTCCCCTAATACGAGCCGTCGTTTTCCACATTGGTTTAGAAAAACCTGGTGGTTTAGAGGTTCCCGAGTCATTGTTACAACTTAAGGACTTCGGGGGTTGACGATACATATAAAGTTCATCGGGGTTGGAATTAGATTTCTCTATTTTTATGCCCTTTCCCTTATTATTTTCTTTTGCCTTTTTAAATTCAGTTGTGGTAATTTCTATAACATCATCGGAATTCTCGTCAGAATCCGATTCATCGGAGAATTGGTAATCCTCCCAATATTTTGCTTCCTTAGCGGAAACACCATTGACCATAACTAACCTTGGTCGGTTGGTTGAGGATTTTCTTTTACTTAACCGTTTTATTATTTCCCCCACCGGTTCTATTTCTTCATCCAGTTCCGATTCTTCTTCCAGTTCCGATTCTTCTTCTGGTTCCGACTCTTCTTCCGGTTCCTCTTCGGGAACTTGTGAATCAGTCCACGAATCATTCCAATTTACATTTGACTCTTCATTATTATTAGGTGAGTCAATGGGACTTGTTCTAGAGGTAGACATCTATCACATAATATCAAACGCGTTAAGAGATTAATATATCGCATAATATTCACATGTTAAAAATATATAGTTTCCAACAAAATTTGTTAAGCAATCATTTTCCAAGTAAACACGGTCGAAGTCCAGACTCACTAATGCATCCTAACAAACTCGATAAGACACACTAATGCAAAATTCTGGTTCTCTAAGACCAACGCTCTGATACCAACTGAAATGTCCCGTTCTTATTGATTAAAAACGTTCCATATTAATTGATTTCGTTGCGAGGTTTTGACCTCTATATGAGACGTTTTTCAAAGACTGCATTCATTTTTAAAACAAACCATAACCTTTATTTCATAAATAAAGGTTTAAAAAGCTTTACGTAGATTATCAAATAATGATAATCTAAAATATCCTGTTTACACACGACCATTACATAATGGTTTACAATACAAATATGTTACATCGAAATCAGTTTCTTGAATGCAGTTTTTACACAATATCATACAAACATGGACTCCAAATCTTGTCCTTATTTTAGTATGCAACAGCGGAAGCTCTTAATATTCACCTGAGAATAAACATGCTTTAAACGTCAACAAAAATGTTGGTGAGTTATAGGTTTAACCTATATATATCAAATCGTAACAATAGACCACAAGATTTCATATTTCAATACACATCCCATACATAGAGATAAAAATCATTCATATGGTGAATACCTGGTAACCGACATTAACAAGATACATATATAAGAATATCCCCATCATTTCGAGACACCCTTCGGATATGATATAAATTTTGAAGTACTAAAGCATCCGGTACTTTGGATGGAGTTTGTTAGGCCCAATAGATCTATCTTTAGGATTCGCGTCAATTAGGGTGTCTGTTCCCTAATTCTTAGATTACCAGACTTAATAAAAAGGGGCATATTCAATTTCGATAATTCAACCATAGAATGTAGTTTCACGTACTTGTGTCTATTTTGTAAATCATTTATAAAACCTGCATGTATTCTCATCCCAAAAATATTAGATTTTAAAAGTGGGACTATAACTCACTTTCACAGATTTTTTTACTTCGTCGAGAAGTAAGACTTGGCCACTGTTGATTCACGAACCTATAACAATATATACATATATATTAAAGTATGTTCAAAATATATTTACAACACTTTTAATATATTTTGATGTTTTAAGTTTATTAAGTCAGCTGTCCTCGTTAGTAAACTACAACTAGTTGTCCACAGTTAGATGTACAGAAATAAATCGATAAATATTATCTTGAATCAATCCACGACCCAGTGTATACGTATCTCAGTATTGATCACAACTCAAACTATATATATTTTGGAATCAACCTCAACCCTGTATAGCTAACTCCAACATTCACATATAGAGTGTCTATGGTTGTTCCGAAATATATATAGATGTGTCGACATGATAGGTCGAAACATTGTATACGTGTCTATGGTATCTCAAGATTACATAATATACAATACAAGTTGATTAAGTTATGGTTGGAATAGATTTGTTACCAATTTTCACGTAGCTAAAATGAGAAAAATTATCCAATCTTGTTTTACCCATAACTTCTTCATTTTAAATCCGTTTTGAGTGAATCAAATTGCTATGGTTTCATATTGAACTCTATTTTATGAATCTAAACAGAAAAAGTATAGGTTTATAGTCGGAAAAATAAGTTACAAGTCGTTTTTGTAAAGGTAGTCATTTCAGTCGAAAGAACGACGTCTAGATGACCATTTTAGAAAACATACTTCCACTTTGAGTTTAACCATAATTTTTGGATATAGTTTCATGTTCATAATAAAAATCATTTTCTCAGAATAACAACTTTTAAATCAAAATTTATCATAGTTTTTAATTAACTAACCCAAAACAGCCCGCGGTGTTACTACGACGGCGTAAATCCGGTTTTACGGTGTTTTTCGTGTTTCCAGGTTTTAAATCATTAAGTTAGCATATCATATAGATATATAACATGTGTTTAGTTAATTTTAAAAGTCAAGTTAGAAGGATTTGTTGGGATTTAACAAGTTCCATTATACTTAAAACCATTTAAGAATCAATTAAAAAGCGGAAGCATGTAAAATTACCAATTGAAACTTGTATATCTTTAACCATATAAAAGTTAAATCCCAAGAAAAGGATCAAGTTGAGAAATAAGCTTACAAACTACAAGCAAGAATAAGATGTTATACCTATTCCAAGCTAGTTGAAAGTGATGAAGATGATGATGTTGAATGGAGCTTCAAATGGATGAAACCTCAAGTTGTTATACCCCAAACTTATGCACCAACACCTTAGCTTTTGGTTAGGATTTAATATACACTTGAAATGGACTTGCAAAATCAAATTATGAACCTCTTTTGGCCTTAGAAACCCCACGGCAGCAGCAGCAAAAGAGAGCAGATTTTTTGCAAATTTTTGATGTATTTTGATGTGTGTAGCATGTGTGTGTCTCTAGGAGTCAAGATGCTTGCATGTATATGGAAAAAGGGAATTCTCTTTGACCAAGAAGGAATCAAAGAGCATGTGTACTCTAACTCCCATGTCACTCCCATTATATTTTATAAAGAATGGTTTTTATAAAATTTAGATTTTATAAAAACTAGTTTTATAAAACTTCCATATTAATTTTATGTACATTTCATTACATAAAACCAATTTATATAAAATGTAACATAAATTAATTAATTATTTAACCTATAAATAATTAAATCCATAATATATAAATTATTCCATAATTTATATGTACACATCAAGTAATATTTAAGAAAACCATTTTTTCTTAAAGTTCAAGTGTCGCGTATTTGATTAATGAACCAATCGTTAAAATCAAATACAAATAAGGTGTCGGTAAGTTTGTTATTGGGTATGACCCGACTTGGATCAAAACATATTAGCCACGTTAATTTAATATGTCTCTCGGGCATACGAAATACTTTCAATCTCCCACTTGCACGAGAAACATAAGAAATTAATGCAAGTGATGGATACAGCCTAACACACCGTCCATCACCCCTAATATGTCATGACTTTGTGCCATTCAATAACATCATCCCTTTCGAGTTCCCATCTCGAATATGATCAGGTGAATCTTTCATTATTTCCTTTCGTCCTAGATGTCATGTTAAATCCAGGAGATACAGAGTGATCACTCTCTTATAGATTTAACTTTTCAGGCCTTAGACATCTGACTCTCAACGAATAAGAGGGACAAATTCCATCTTGACTACATACGTCCTAGATATACACTTTGTAGTATACCTGAGTTCTTCCTTATGTACTACCATATTTCAGAATAGTGAAGGAAAGAATCAAGGCACAATACTCGGTGAATATCCGAACCCAATATGTATCTCAGGTCAGAGGATACAATGATATTCTCCTTTACTCAAGATTACATGTGATCAACCACAAAGGCTCTATACAGTAATTCTTGAGAGCGGGTCTTCCAATATTTGTGTCCCACAAATATCTATGAACCTTGGTAGCAACCTTGCCCTACATTCAACCTGAATGTGTACCAATCCAAGTTCATAATAGTCTAAACCTCACACTTGTTCCCACAAATGTGATCGACTACGGAAATTTAGAATAATTGCTTATTCATGGATGAAATATGCAAAATAGGAACATAACTCAAATAAATTAACACCATAGTTATATTAATGAGTTTGAATAATTTCGTTCCGGTACAATACATAAATAGATCATATCCAATCACTAGAATATCGAAGCCCTAATGCACAAACATGTCCCTCATGCGTTGGCCCATGTAAAAGCTTCGTGAGTGGATCCGCAACATTTTGATCTGTGTGAACTTTGTGAATACATATCTTTCCCTTTTCAACCTCATCCCTGATGTAGTTGAATCTCCGCTCAATGTGATGAGTCTTTTGATGAGCATGAGGTTCCTTGATTTGAGCAATCGCACCCTCGTTGTCACAAAAGATCTCAAGAGGGTCCTGAATGGAAGGGACCACTCCTAAGTCGTCGATGAATTTCTTCATCCATGCAGCTTCCTGAGCTGCCAGTGAGGCGGCAATGTACTCCGAATCTGTAGTGGATAACGCAACAACCTCCTGTTTCGAACTCTTCCAAGAGACCGCACCACCATTTAACATGAAGACATAACCGGATTGTGATCGAGAGTCATCTCGATCAGTTTGGAAACTCGCGTCCACGTAACCTTTTACGGCGAGTTCCTCCTCACCAGACCCATATATTAGAAACATATCCTTAGTCCTCCTAAGGTATTTCAATATGCTTTTAACAGCAATCCAATGACTATTTCCTGGGTTATTCTGGTATCTACTTGTCAAGCTTAGAGCGCATGACACATCCGGCCTAGTACATATCATTGCATACATGATAGACCCAATAGCAGATGCGTATGGGACTTTCTTCATTCTCTCTTGTTCATCTTTCGTGGCAGGACACTGAGATGAACTGAGAACGGTTCCCTTTTGAATAGGTACCAAACCTCTCTTGGAGTTTTCCATCTTGAACCTTTTCAAGATTTTATCAATGTATGTACTTTGACTTAAACCTATCAATCTCTTGGATCTATTCCTATAGATCCCTATCCCCAAAATGTATTGTGCTTCTCCAAGATCCTTAATGGAGAAGCAACTCTTTAGCCAGGTTTTGACCTCTTGCATTGTGGTTATATCATTCCCAAATAATAATATATCATCCACATATAGCACAAGGAACATTATAGAGCTCCCACTAGCCTTCTTGTATACACAAGCTTCATCACCATTTTTAATGAAGCCAAATTTCTCAGCTTCCTCATTAAAACGATGATTCCACATTCTAGATGCTTGTTTCAATCCGTAGATTGACTTCTTTAGCTTGCATACCCTTTTAGGATATTTTGGATCAACAAAACCTTCAGGCTGGACCATATAGACATCTTCCATAAGATATCCATTTAGGAAAGCGGTTTTGACATCCATTTGCCATATTTCATAGTCGTAGTGAGCAGCAATGGCAAATAATATCCTAATAGACTTTGGCATTGCCACTGGCGAGAAAGTTTCATCATAATCAACCCCTTGAGTTTGAGTGAAACCTTTTGCTACAAGTCTAGCTTTATATGTATCCAAGTTTCCATGTATGTCGGTTTTCTTCTTGAAAAGCCATTTGCAATCAACTAGCTTAGAGCTAGGAGGTTGCTCAACAAGTTCCCACACTTGGTTTTCATACATGGATTGCATCTCGGCGTTCATGGCTTCCTGCCATTTATCTTTATCAATCCTTGATAAAGCATCTTCGTAGTTTGTCGGTTCATCCAAATCAACCGTATAGCATCCATCCACGAGAAAACCATATCTCTCAGGAGGATTACTAATCCTACTAGATCTTCGAACGTCTTGTGTACTTTGATCATCCACTTGATCATTTTCAACATCCTCATGTTGAGTACTAGTGCCAACCAATTGTGTATCATCAGTTTGATCTTGTACCTCTACAAGATCTATCTTCCTTTCACCATCACCTTCCATAAGGAACTTGGTTTCTAGGAATTCCGCTTTCCGAGCAACAAATACCGTTTGCTCGGATGGATCATAGAAGTAATATCCCATGTCATCTTTGGGATATCCTATGAAGATACACTTTGTGGATCGAGCATGTAGCTTATTTGCTACATAATGCTTAGGATAAGCTTCACATCCCCATACTTTCAAGTATGAAAGAGAAGGAGGTTTTCCAAACCACATCTCGTGAGGAGTTCGTTCCACTTTCTTGGTTGGGGCCATATTTAAAATATGAGCCGCGGAGCTTAGACAATAACCCCAAAATGATAGAGGCAACGAGCTTCTTGCCATCATAGATCGAACCATATCCATTAGGGTTCGGTTCCTCCTTTCGGAAACTCCATTAAGTTGGGGTGTTCCGGGTGGAGTAAGTTGTGAGATAATCCCACAACTCCTAAGATGATCTTGGAAGGCATCGCTTAGGTATTCACCTCATCTATCAGTACGAAGTACCTTAATTGTCCTATTGAGTTGATTTTGTACTTCGTTTTGATATTCTTTGAATGCTTCAAACGTTTCGTCCTTATGTCTTAATAAGTAGACATATCCGAAACGACTAAAGTCATCAATGAAAGTAACAAAGTATCTTTCACCATTCCTAGTCATGGGTTTAAAGGGTCCATATACATCCGAATGTATTAATCCCAATAAATCTTTAGCCCTTTCATAGGTCCCTTTGAAAGGTGCTTTAGTCATCTTGCCTTGTAAACAAGATTCGCATACATCAAACGAATCCATTTCATTTGATTTCAAAAGTCCATTCCTTTGAAGTGTATGCATTCGGTTCTTGTTTATGTGACCAAGGCGACAATGCCATAAATAGGAATCACTCAAATCCCTTTTGAGTTTCTTGGTGCTAGTGTGGTATATAGAGCTCGATGATGCGTCATCATGAACCAATTCATAAATTCCATTTGAAGGCGAAGCCTTGAAATAGAATACATTATCTTTAGAAATATGAATATCATCATCAATAAAATTAACAACGTAACCACATTGTTTTAAGCGAGAAATAGAAATAATGTTTCTACACAAATCCGGAGCATACAAAACATTTTCTAAAATAAGCTCCAATCCACTTGGAAGCTTCAAAACAAATTCTCCTTGAGCTTTAACATGCACCTTTGCACCATTGCCCATATAGAGATTTGATGTTCCCGCCATACGATCACTTCTTTTGAACCCCTGCAAAGAATTGCAAATATGAGTTCCACATCCCGTGTCTAATACCCATGTATTAGAAGAAGTAATACTAAGCTCTATATATACCATATATATATTACCTGAGGTTTGCCCTGCATCCCTCTTGTCCTTCAACTCCTTAAGATAGATCGGACAGTTTCGTTTCCAATGACCCATTTCACCGCAACCGAAACATGGGTCTTCCTTGGGGTTTGCCTTCTCGGCTACCTTTTGCTTCTTAGCCTTGTTGATGTTTGGGGTAACCATCTTCCCTTTCCCTTTGCCTTGATGGGCGGGTCCTTTTCTCTTAGCCACCTTTGGCTTAGAGGTGTTACCTTTGGACCCACCTTGATCGATTGCTAACACGGGTAAAGCCCTTTTACCCATGCTAGTTTCCGCCGTTCTAAGCATACCGTGAAGCTCACCTATGCTCTTATCCATCCCATTCATATTGTAATTAATTACAAATTGATCAAACCTTTTTGATAGGGAGTTAAGGATAAGATCGGTGGCTAACTCATTGGATATGTTTAGGTTAAGTCGGTTAGCACGATCGATAAGGCTTTTCATCTTGAGTACATAAGATGAAACCGATTGGGTATCGTCCATACGACAAGCATGTAGTGCCCGAACCGTTTCGAAGCGCTCGACACGCGCTTGTTGGAGGAACATCTCCTTCAATTGCGTTATCATGTCGTATGCACTATGGTGCTCGAAATCCTTTTGGAGTTCGGGTATCATAGTCCCAAGCATTAAGCATGAGACTTGAAGGGAGTCGTGGCAATACTTATCGTAAGAGGC
Source organism: Rutidosis leptorrhynchoides (assembly GCF_046630445.1). NCBI lineage: Eukaryota > Viridiplantae > Streptophyta > Magnoliopsida > Asterales > Asteraceae > Rutidosis > Rutidosis leptorrhynchoides. Next base: position 213,216,928 of record NC_092340.1, read on the forward strand.
CATTGCCTCCACATCATTCTCATCCGGTTGATCGGGAATGGGGTCCTCAAGCACATACATTTTATCCTCTTGTTTGAGGACAATCCGAAGATTGCGGAACCAATCCATAAAGTTTGTATGGTTGAGTTTGTCTTTCTCTAAGAGAGACCTTAATGATAGGTGGTTTAGGTTAAGTGGTGCGTTTGGAATGTTGTTGTTATTGGCGGCCATCTACAAAATTAACAAAGTTCGTTTAAGTATCGATTTTAATTTAACATTCAATACCCTTTTAAATTTTAATTGACTTATTAAATATTAGAATCCAACGGTAAATCAAATTTCGGTTAGGTGACCTTTATCCCGTTATTTGATTTAGCTAGGTAGTCATTATATGACAATTGCAATCCTTTTGCAACTTCTAAGTTATGGGATCATGCAATCCTTTTGCATGGCATATTTATCCCATCAACGCCTATTTGTTCTTCATGCTTCGGTGACCCTAAGTTCATGATTCCCAAATCAAGTCGTCCTACTTGTATAGACTTGTAGACTTAACATACAAGTGGTTAGGTGACCTTTATCCCACATGTATGCGAAGTGTACCTTATTCATATTAGTTCGCTCATGACGGTTAGGTGACCTTTATCCCATCAAGAGTTTCCTAATACGTCTAAGTGTTTCCACAAAAGGATGGCGTTTAACTTGTTTGCCTTGTTAATAAGGGATTTTAAGTTTTCATTAATTCTAGTTTGAGAAAACTTTTGCACCATACACCAACATGCATTTAGTGTATGGTTTATTTGAAAATCCATTTTCATGTTATGTAATAAAGCCAATTTTATTACTTTGATATAAACCATTTTATATGTATGATCCTTATCATGTTCTTAATAACCGATTATTAATGTCCTTTTAGCCGTTTTTAATTTAACCATTTAAATTGACGTTTTGCATGTCGTTAATAATGTCAATTTTAACCAATTTAAATTGCCATTTTAGTTTGTTGTTAACTTGTGTGATTAACTTGTAGCATACAAACATACAATCCACATAATCATACAAAACAACCACGCATGCAAAATCATATTTTCACAATCAAGCCATTTTTGGTAGACATTTGTTTAGCCGAAAACAAATGCCTACCGGTTAAGGGTAATAACACAAAGTAGGAGATTTTAAAATCTCCCACTTAATCTTGCATCCAAATGCTTCTTCTTGTGTTCTTCAAGTCTTCATCATCTTCATCATTTTACAAAATATGTCCTAATACATTTTGTCTAGAAAATGAAATACAACCTAATCTATTTTACATGCCAAATATAAAATAAATTACATAACCAAAATAATATTATTACAAACCAATTGAATAAATATTATTACAAACCAAATGAATGAATAATAAATCAACCAAACAAACATTCATTCAAACACAAGGTCTTGGCTATGATTGTGAACAACAACATACAACTAAATATGACCAAATGGCAAGTTCCAAACCCATTTGAAACCTCCCTAAATTCGGCCAAACTATGAACCCCACCCAAACCCAAAATTTTTTTTGCATTCTACTATCATGCATGTTCATAAAATGCAAAAATATAGTGGGTTTAATAGTGATGGAATTCAACATAACAACATGTTTATAATGTTAACATAATCACAAATCCATTTTATGATAGTAAAGTAAGCGGAAGCATGATGATTAATAAAACAAGTTTATATGCATAACCATTTAGATTGAATTCCATGTAGTTATCAAGTTATGAAATAATGCTTACAAATAACATAGAAGGAAGAAGATTATACCTCTTCTATGATGAGTTAAGAGCTGAATTTGGACAGCAATATGGATGATAAATATGATGGAATAAAGCCTCTAACTTGAAGCCTCAAGTGTGTAATACCCCAAGCTTTTAATGCACCAACACAACCTTTAATTTGTTAGGATTTTAGACACTTGAACACTTGATTTTTACAAGCAAAATCCTCTCTTTTGGGGCTGAACCAGTTCGACCAGAATGAAGGGAAAAAGAGCTGCAAAATGCAGTTTTTTTTGAGCATTTATCACATGTAAACTTTGGTCAAACTTTGGTATTAAAGCCCTTGCATTTTACATGAGGAATCTTGTGTTAAAAGTAGCAAAATGGCATGTGTTTGTCATCCTTGGAGACACAAAATTCTGCATACACATGCCCTTTAAACAATAATATTTTTAAGTTTATAAAAGTTTATAAACTTGTTATAAACTTATGTATTATTATTTGTTACTTATACATTTTATAAAACCTTTTATAAAATGTAACACAATGCAATCATTTAAACCTATAAACAATTATATATAAATTATCCCAATAATTTATCTCAAGTGATTATATTTTAGAAACCCGATTTTCTAAAATCCAAGTGTCGCGTATTTGTTTAATCATCCAATCGTTAAGATCAAATACGTATACGGTGTCGGTAAGCTTGTTATTGGGTATGACCCGACTTGGATCATAACATATTGGCCACATTAATTTAATATGTCTCTCGGGCATACGAAATACCTTCAATCTCCCACTTGCACGAGAAACATAAGGAATTAATGCAAGTGACGGATACCACCTAACGATCGTCCATCACCCCCAATGCGTTATGACTTAGTGCCATTCAATAACATCATCCCTTTCGAGTTCCCATCTCGAACATGATTAGGTGAATCTTTCAATATATCCTTTTGTCCTAGATGTCATGTTAAATCCAAGAGACATAGAGTGATCACTCTCTTATAGATTTAACTTTATCAGGCCTTAGACATCTGACTCTCAATGAATAAGAGGGACAAATTCCATCTTGGCTACATACGTCCTAGACACTACACTTTGTACCATACCTGAAGCCTCCCTTATGAGCTACCTTTTCAGAATAGCGAAGGAAAGAATCAAGGCACGATATTCGGTGAATATCTGAACCCAATATGTATCTCAGGTCAGAGGATACAATGATATTCTCCTTTACTCAAGATTACATGTGATCAACCACAAAGGCTCCATACAGTAAATCTTGAGAGCGGGTCCTCCAATATTTGTGTCCCACAAATATCTATGAACCTTGGTTGCAACCTTGCCCCACATTCTCCATTTGAATGTTAACCAATCCAAGTTCATAATAGTCTAGACCTCACACTTGTTCCCACAAATGTGATCAACTACGGAATTTAGAATAATAGTTTATTCATGGATAAAATATGCAAAATTGGAACATGACTCATAATTAAATTAATACCATAATTATATTAATGAGTTTGAATAATTTCGTTCCGGTACAATACATAAAATAGATCATATCCAATCACTAGAATATCGAAGCCCTAATGCACAAACATGTCCCTCATGTTTTGGCCCATGTAAAAGCTTCGTGAGTGGATCCGCAACATTATGATCTGTATGAACTTTGCGAATACATATCTTTCCTTTTTCAACTTCATCCCTTATGTAGTTGAATCTCCGCTCAATGTGACGAGTCTTTTGATGGGCACGAGGTTCCTTGATTTGAGCAATCGCACCCTCGTTGTCACAAAAGATCTCAAGAGGGTCCTGAATGGAAGGGACCACTCCTAAGTCATCGATGAATTTCTTCATCCATGCAGCTTCCTGAGCTGCCAGTGAGGCGGCAATGTACTCCGACTCTGTAGTGGATAACGCAACAACCTCCTGTTTCGAACTCTTCCAAGAGACCGCACCACCATTTAACATGAATACATAACCGGATTGTGATCGAGAGTCATCTCGATCAGTTTGGAAACTCGCGTCCACGTAACCTTTTACAGCGAGTTCCTCCTCATCAGACCCATATATTAGAAACATATCCTTAGTTCTCCTAAGGTATTTCAATATACTTTTAACAGCAATCCAATGACTGTTTCCTGGGTTGTTCTGGTATCTACTTGTCAAGCTTAGAGCGCATGACACATCCGGTCTAGTACATATCATTGCATACATGATAGACCCAATAGCAGATGCGTATGGGACTTTATTCATTCTCTCTTGTTCATCTTTCGTGGTAGGACACTGAGATGAACTGAGAACAGTTCCTCTTTGAATAGGTACCAAACCTTTCTTAGAGTTTTCCATCTTGAACCTTTTCAAGATTTTTGAAGGTATTTCGTATGCCCGAGAGACATATTAAATTAACGTGGCTAAAGTGTTGTGATCCAAGTCGGGTCATACCCAATGACAAGCTTACCGACACCTTATATGTATTTAAACTTAACGAATGGATCGTTAAATAAGTACGCGACACTTGGATTTTAGAAAATGGGTTTTCTAAAATATAATTACTTAAGATAAATTATTTGGATAATTTACATTTAATTATTTATAAGGTTAAATAATTATAGTGTGTGTTAAATTTTATAAAAGGGTTTATAAAAACTTGCAAGTATTACTAATAATTACATAGTTTTATTACATGTTTATAAAAAAAAAACAAGTGTGATTATAATAATACATGGGTGGCGGTTTTTGAGGAGCCCCATGACCACCTCACATGCTCATTTCCTTTGGTACTTGTGTGGTCTCAAACCCCATGCACATGCCTTACAAGTATTCCAATACTTTGACTCAATGAAGTATGCAATTAACACACACAATAGCAACAAAAATTCTGCTCTTCCCCTTGAGCTGCTACCGAAATAATACAAGGGAGTAGAGAGGTTTTTGGCTTGCAAATTAAGTTCATTAAGTGTCCAAAAATCCTAACCACATAAAGGAAGGTGTTGGTGATTGATAGCTTGGGGTATTACTTGCTTGAGGCTTCAAGTTAGAGGCTTTATTTCCATCATCTTTATCATCAACATTGCTGTCCAAAATCAGCTCCTAATTCATCTTAGAGGAGGTATAATCTTCTTCCTTCTTTGTTACATGTAAGCATATTTTCATAACTTGATAACTATATGGAATTCATCTAAATTGGTTTAACATATAAACTTGTTTCTACAAACAATCATGCTTCCGCTTTCTTTAACTATCATAAAATGGCTTTGTGATTAAGTTGACATTTAGAACTTGTTGTTATGTTGAATTCCATCAATGGTATCTAGAGCCAAAGTCTTGTTAATATGCTTCTTGGTTTTGGCTAGTAAACTCATTTATCTTACAATCTACCAACATGCATGAAAGTAGAAAGTAAAAATAATGAGTTTTGGTGGGTTTGGTTATTTTGGCCGAAATATAGGTGGTTCCAAAAGGGGTTTGGAACTTGTTTTGGTCAAAATTTGTTGTATGTTATGGTTCACAATCAAGCCTAGACCTTGTGGTTGTTTTGTTGAATGTTGTGGTTGTAATATTCATTCTTATGGTTTGTAATAAATTTATTCATTTTGGTATGTAATAAGTTGTATTATTTCTTGTAAGTTTGATGTAATTTATTCTATTTGGTTTGTAATAATAGAATAGGTTGTATTTCATTTTCTAGAAAGATTGTATTAGGATATAATTTTGTAAAGAGAAAATGAAGATTCAAGATGAAGATTACAAGATGGAACTTTGAAGATTACAAGATTAAGTGGGAGATTTTGTATAAAATCTCTTGCTTGTTTTGTTAACCCTTAGAAGGTGACATTTGTTTTGGCTAAACAAATGTCTACCAAATTGGCTTGATTGTGGACTTGTGTGTTTGCATGCTTGTATGATTATGTTTGTTTGTTTGGATTGCTACAAATATTTCACATGTTTACAACTTGCAAAATACATTATAAATGGTTATAATAAAACATAACATAAGACACTAATAATTGGTTATTAGGACTAAATAAAATGGTTTATTTTAAAAAGTAGTAATTGGTTTTACTAAAAGGACATGAAAATTAGTTTTTCAAAATATACTACACACCAAATGCATGTTGGTGTATAGCACTTTGTTTTCTTAAACTAGAATTTAGGAAAACTTAAAATCCCTTAACTAAAACATGGCAAAACAAGTTAAACGCCATCCTAATTGTGGAACACTTGAACATAGTAGTGAACTCATGATGGGATAAAGGTCACCTAACCGTCATGAGCAAACTAATGTAATTAAGGTAAGATTCACATGCTTGTGGGATAAAGGTCACCTAACCACTTGTATGTTAATCTTACATGTTTGCACAAATAGGACGACTTGATTTGGGAATCATGAACTTAGGGTCACCGAAGCATGAGGAACAAATAGGCGTTGATGGGATTAATATGCCATGCAAAAGGATTGCATGATCCCATAACTTAGAAGTTGCAAAAGGATTGCAATTGTCATGTAAATGACTACCTAGCTAAATCAAATGATGGGATAAAGGTCACCTAACCAAAATTTGATTTACCGTTGGATTCTAAGATTTAATTAAACAATTGATATTAAAAGGGTATTGTTATTAAATTTGAAATCAATACTTAAAAGAACTTTGTTGAATTTTGTAGATGGCCGCTAATAACAACAACAACATGAACAACGCACCACTTAACTTTAACAACCTATCGTTACGGTCTCTCCTCGAGAAAGACAAACTCAACCATACAAATTTTATGGATTGGTTCCGCAATCTTCGGATTGTCCTCAAACAAGAGGATAAAATGTATGTGCTTGAGGACCCCATTCCCGATCAACCGGATGAGAGTGATGTGGAGGCAATGGCCTCTTACGATAAGTATTGCCACGACTCCCTTCAAGTCTCATGCTTAATGCTTGGGACTATGATACCCGAACTCCAAAAGGATTTCGAGCATCATAGCGCTTACGACATGATAACACAATTGAAGGAGATGTTTCTCCAACAAGCACGTGTTGAGCGTTTCGAAACGGTTCGGGCGCTTCATGCTTGTCGTATGGACGAATCCCAATCGGTTTCATCTTATGTACTTAAGATGAAAAGCCTTATCGATCGTGCAAACCGTCTCAACCTTAACATATCTAATGAGTTAGCCACCGATCTTATCCTTAACTCCCTATCAAAGAGATTTGATCAATTTGTAATTAATTACAACATGAATGGGATGGATAAGAGCATAGGTGAGCTTCATGGTATGCTTAGGACGGCGGAAACAAGCATGGGTAAAAGGGCTTTACCCGTGTTAGCAATCGATCAAGGTGGGTCTAAAGGTAACACCTCTAAGCCAAAGGTGGCTAAGAGAAAAGGACCCGTCCATCAAGGCAAAGGGAAGGGGAAGATGGTTACCCCAACCATCAACAAGGCCAAGAAGCAAAAGGTAGCCGAGAAGGCAAACCCCAAGGAAGACCCATGTTTCGGTTGCGGTGAGATGGGTCATTGGAAACGAAACTGTCCGGTCTATCTTAAAGAGTTGAAGGACAAGAGGGATGCAGGGCAAACCTCAGGTAATATATATATGGTATATATAGAGCTTAGTATTACTTCTTCTAATACATGGGTATTAGACACGGGATGTGGAACTCATATTTGCAATTCTTTGCAGGGGTTCAAAAGAAGTGATCATAAAGCGGGAACATCAAGTCTCTATATGGGCAATGGTGCAAAGGTGCATGTTAAAGCTCAAGGAGAATTTGTTTTGAAGCTTCCAAGTGGATTGGAGCTTATTTTAGAAAATGTTTTGTATGCACCGGATTTATGTCGAAACATTATTTCTATTTCTCGCTTAAAACAATGTGGTTACGTTGTTAATTTTATTGATGATGATATTCATGTTTCTAAAGATAATGTATTCTATTTCAAGGCTTCGCCTTCAAATGGAATTTATGAATTGGTTCATGATGACACATCATCTAGTAGCTCAATGTACCATACAAGCACCAAGAAACTCAAAAGGGATTTGAGTGATTCCTACTTATGGCATTGTCGCCTTGGACACATAAACAAGAACCGAATACATACACTTCAAAAGAATGGACTTTTGAAATCAAATGAAATGGATTCGTTTGAAGTATGTGAATCTTGTTTACAAGGCAAGATGACTAAAACACCTTTCAAAGGGACCTATGAAAGGGCTAAAGATTTATTGGGATTAATACATTCGGATGTATGTGGACCCTTTAAACCCATGACTAGGAAAGGTGAAAGATACTTTGTTACTTTCATTGATGACTTTAGTCGTTTCGGATATGTCTACTTATTAAGACACAAGGACGAAACGTTTGAAGCATTCAAAGAATATCAAAACGAAGTACAAAATCAACTCAATAAGACAATTAAGGTACTTCGTACCGATAGAGGAGGTGAATACCTAAGCGATGCCTTCCAAGATCATCTTAGGAGTTGTGGGATCATCTCACAACTTACTCCACCCGGAACACCCCAACTTAATGGAGTATCCGAAAGGAGGAACCGAACCCTAATGGATATGGTTCGATCTATGATGGCTAGAAGCTCGTTACCTCTATCATTTTGGGGTTATTGTCTAAGCTCCGCGGCTCGTATTTTAAATATGGCCCCAACCAAGAAAGTGGAACGAACTCCTCATGAGATGTGGTTTGGAAAACCTCCCTCTCTTTCATACTTGAAAGTATGGGGATGTGAAGCTTATCCTAAGCGTTATGTAGCAAATAAGCTACATGCTCGATCCACAAAGTGTATCTTCATAGGATATCCCAAAGATGACATGGGATATTACTTCTATGATCCATCCGAGCAAACGGTATTTGTAGCTCGGAAAGCGGAATTCCTTGAAACCAAGTTCCTTATGGAAGGTGATGGTGAAAGGAAAATAGATCTTGTAGAGGTACAAGATCAAGCCGATGATACACAATTGGTTGACACTAGCACTCAACATGAGGATGTTGAAAATGATCAAGTGGATGATCAAGGTACACAAGACGTTCGAAGATCTAGTAGGATTAGTAATCCTCCCGAGAGATATGGGTTTCTCGTGGATGGTTGCTATACGGTTGATTTGGATGAACCGACAAACTACAAAGATGCTTTATCAAGGATAGATAAAGATAAATGGCAGGAAGCCATGAACGCCGAGATGCAATCCATGTATGAAAACCAAGTTTGGGAACTTGTTGAGCAACCTCCTAGCTCTAAGCTAGTTGATTGCAAGTGGATTTTCAAGATGAAAACCGACATACATGGAAACTTGGATACATACAAAGCTAGACTTGTAGCAAAGGGTTTCACTCAAACTCAAGGGGTTGACTATGATGAAACCTTCTCGCCTGTGGCCATGCTAAAGTCTATTAGGATATTATTTGCCATCGCTGCTCATTATGATTACGAAATTTGGCAAATGGATGTCAAAACCGCTTTCCTAAATGGGTATCTTGAGGAAGATGTCTATATGGTACAGCCAGAAGGTTTTGTCGATCCGAAAAATCCTAAAAAGGTATGCAAGTTAAGGAAATCGATCTACGGATTGAAACAAGCATCTAGAATGTGGAATCATCGTTTTAATGAAGAGGCAAAGAAATTTGGCTTCATTAAAAATGGTGATGAAGCTTGTGTATACAAGAAGGCTAGTGGGAGCTCCATAATGTTCCTTGTGCTATATGTGGATGATATATTATTATTTGGGAATGATTTAACCACAATGCAAGAAGTCAAAACTTGGTTAAAGAGTTGCTTCTCCATTAAGGATCTTGGAGAAGCACAATATATATTGGGGATTGGAATCTATAGGAATAGATCCAAGAGATTGATAGGCTTAAGTCAAAGTACATACATTGATAAGGTCTTGAAAAGGTTCAAGATGGAAAACTCTAAGAAAGGTTTGGTACCTATTCAAAGAGGAACCGTTCTCAGTTCATCTCAGTGTCCTACCACGAAAGATGAACAAGAGAGAATGAAAAAGGTCCCATACGCATCTGCTATTGGGTCTATCATGTATGCAATGATATGTACTAGACCGGATGTGTCATGCGCTCTAAGCTTGACAAGTAGATACCAGAACAACCCAGGAAACAGTCATTGGATTGCTGTTAAAAGTATATTGAAATACCTTAGGAGGACTAAGGATATGTTTCTAATATATGGGTCTGGTGAGGAGGAACTCGCTGTAAAAGGTTACGTGGATGCGAGTTTCCAAACTGATCGAGATGACTCTCGATCACAATCCGGTTATGTCTTCATGTTAAATGGTGGTGCGGTCTCTTGGAAGAGTTCGAAACAGGAGGTTGTTGCGTTATCCACTACAGAGTCGGAGTACATTGCCGCCTCACTGGCAGCTCAGGAAGCTGCATGGATGAAGAAATTCATCGACGACTTAGGAGTGGTCCCTTCCATTCAGGACCCTCTTGAGATCTTTTGTGACAACGAGGGTGCGATTGCTCAAATCAAGGAACCTCGTGCCCATCAAAAGACTCGTCACATTGAGCGGAGATTCAACTACATAAGGGATGAAGTTGAAAAAGGAAAGATATGTATTCGCAAAGTTCATACAGATCATAATGTTGCGGATCCACTCACGAAGCTTTTACATGGGCCAAAACATGAGGGACATGTTTGTGCATTAGGGCTTCGATATTCTAGTGATTGGATATGATCTATTTTATGTATTGTACCGGAACGAAATTATTCAAACTCATTAATATAACTATGGTGTTAATTTATTTGAGTTATGTTCCTATTTTGCATATTTCATCCATGAATAAGCAATTATTCTAAATCTCCGTAGTCGATCATATTTGTGGGAACAAGTGTGAGGTTTAGACTATTATGAACTCGGATTGGTATACATTCATAGGTTGAATGTAGGGCAAGGTTGCAACCAAAGTTCATAGATATTTGTGGGAAACAAATATTGGAAGACCCGCTCTCAAGAATTACTGTATAGAGCCTTTGTGGTTGATCACATGTAATTTTGAGTAAAGGCGAATATCATTGTATCCTCTGACCTGAGATACATATTGGGTTCGGATATTCACCAAGTACTGTGCCTTGATTCTTTCCTTCGCTATTCTGAAACATGGTAGTACATAAGGAAGAACTCAGGTATATTACAAAGTGTATATCTAGGACGTATGTAGTCAAGATGGAATTTGTCCCTCTTATTCGTTGAGAGTCAGATGTCTAAGGCCTGAAAAGTTAAATCTATAAGAGAGTGATCACTCTGTATCTCTTGGATTTGACATGACATCTAGGATGAAAGGATATAATGAAAGATTCACCTAATCATATTCGAGATGGGAACTCGAAAGGGATGATGTTATTGAATGGCACAAAGTCATAACATATTAGGGGTGATGGACGGTGTGTTAGGCTGTATCCATCACTTGCATTAATTTCTTATGTTTCTCGTGCAAGTGGGAGATTGAAGGTATTTCGTATGCCCGAGAGACATATTAAATTAACGTGGCTAAAGTGTTGTGATCCAAGTCGGGTCATACCCAATGACAAGCTTACCGACACCTTATATGTATTTAAACTTAACGAATGGATCGTTAAATAAGTACGCGACACTTGGATTTTAGAAAATGGGTTTTCTAAAATATAATTACTTAAGATAAATTATTTGGATAATTTACATTTAATTATTTATAAGGTTAAATAATTATAGTGTGTGTTAAATTTTATAAAAGGGTTTATAAAAACTTGCAAGTATTACTAATAATTACATAGTTTTATTACATGTTTATAAAAAAAAAACAAGTGTGATTATAATAATACATGGGTGGCGGTTTTTGAGGAGCCCCATGACCACCTCACATGCTCATTTCCTTTGGTACTTGTGTGGTCTCAAACCCCATGCACATGCCTTACAAGTATTCCAATACTTTGACTCAATGAAGTATGCAATTAACACACACAATAGCAACAAAAATTCTGCTCTTCCCCTTGAGCTGCTACCGAAATAATACAAGGGAGTAGAGAGGTTTTTGGCTTGCAAATTAAGTTCATTAAGTGTCCAAAAATCCTAACCACATAAAGGAAGGTGTTGGTGATTGATAGCTTGGGGTATTACTTGCTTGAGGCTTCAAGTTAGAGGCTTTATTTCCATCATCTTTATCATCAACATTGCTGTCCAAAATCAGCTCCTAATTCATCTTAGAGGAGGTATAATCTTCTTCCTTCTTTGTTACATGTAAGCATATTTTCATAACTTGATAACTATATGGAATTCATCTAAATTGGTTTAACATATAAACTTGTTTCTACAAACAATCATGCTTCCGCTTTCTTTAACTATCATAAAATGGCTTTGTGATTAAGTTGACATTTAGAACTTGTTGTTATGTTGAATTCCATCAATTTTATCAATGTATGTACTTTGACTTAAACCTATCAATCTCCTGGATCTATTCCTATAGATCCCTATCCCCAATATGTATTGTGCTTCTCCAAGATCCTTAATGGAGAAGCAACTCTTTAGCCAAGTTTTGACTTCTTGCATTGTGGTAATATCATTCCCAAATAATAATATATCATCCACATACAGCACAAGGAACATTATAGAGCTCCCACTAGCCTTCTTGTATACACAAGCTTCGTCACCATTTTTAATGAAGCCAAATTTCTTTGCCTCTTCATTAAAACGATGATTCCACATTCTAGATGCTTGTTTCAATCCGTAGATTGATTTCTTTAACTTGCATACCTTTTTAGGATTTTTCGGATCAACAAAACCTTCGGGCTGTACCATATAGACATCTTCCTCAAGATATCCATTTAGGAAAGCGGTTTTGACATCCATTTGCCATATTTCATAGTCATAATGAGCAGCTATGGCAAATAATATCCTAATAGACTTTAGCATTGCCACTGGTGAGAAGGTTTCATCATAATCAACCCCTTGAGTTTGAGTGAAACCTTTTGCTACAAGTCTAGCTTTATATGTATCCAAGTTTCCATGTATGTCGGTTTTCATCTTGAAAAGCCATTTACAATCAACTAGCCTTGAGCCAGTAGGTTGTTCAACAAGTTCCCAAACTTGGTTGTCATACATGGATTGCATCTCAGCGTTCATGGCTTCCTGCCATTTATCCTTATCAATCCTTGATAAAGCATCTTGGTAGTTTGTTGGTTCATCCAAATCAACCACATAGCAACCATCCATGAGAAACCCATATCTCTCAGGAGGATTACTAATCCTACCAGATCTGCGAACGTCTTGTGTATTTTGATCATCCATTTGATCACTCTCAACATTTTCATGTTGAGTGCTAGTGTCAACCAATTGTGTATCATCTACTTGATCTTGAACCTCTTCAAGATCTATCTTCCTTTCACTATTTCCTTCCATTAGGAACTTAGTTTCAAGGAATTCAGCCTTTCGAGCAACAAATACATTTTGCTCGGATGGATCATAGAAATAATATCCCATATCATCCTTGGGATATCCTATGAAGATACACTTCGTGGATCGAGCATTCAACTTATTAGGGACGTAACGCTTAGGATAAGCTTCACATCCCCATACCTTTAAGTATGATAGAGATGGAGGTTTTCCAAACCACATCTCATGAGGAGTTCGTTCCACTTTCTTGGTTGGGGCCATATTTAAAATACGGGCCGCGGAGCATAGACAATAACCCCAAAATGATAGAGGTAACGTGCTTCTAGCCATCATAGATCGAACCATATCCATTAGGGTTCGGTTCCTCCTTTCGGAAACTCCATTAAGTTGGGGTGTTCCAGGTGGAGTAAGTTGTGAGATAATCCCACAACTCCTAAGATGATCTTGGAAAGCATCGCTTAGGTATTCACCTCCTCTATCGGTACGAAGTACCTTGATTGTCTTATTGAGTTGATTTTGTACTTCGCTTTGATATTCTTTGAATGCTTCAAAAGTTTCGTCCTTATGTCTTAACAAGTAGACATATCCAAAACGACTGAAGTCATCAATGAAAGTAACGAAGTATCTTTCACCATTCCTAGCTATGGGCTTAAAGGGTCCACATACATCCGAATGTATTAATCCCAATAAGTCCTTAGCCCTTTCATAGGTCCCTTTGAAAGGTGCTTTAGTCATTTTGCCTTGTAAACAAGATTCACACACATCAAACGAGTCCATCTCATTTGATTTCAAGAGTCCATTCTTTTGAAGTGTATGCATTCGGTTCTTGTTTATGTGACCAAGGCGATAATGCCATAAGTAGGAATCACTCAAATCCCTTTTGAGTTTCTTGGTGCTAGTATGGTATATAGAGCTCGATGATGTGTCATCATGAACCAATTCATAAATTCCATTTGAAGGCGAAGCCTTGAAATAGAATACATTATCTTTAGAAACATGAATATCATCATCAATAAAATTAACAACGTAACCACATTGTCTTAAGCAAGAAATAGAAATAATGTTTCTACACAAATCCGGAGCATACAAAACATTTTCTAAAATAAGTTCCAATCCGCTTGGAAGCTTCAAAATAAAATCTCCTTGAGCTTTAACATGCACCTTTGCACCATTGCCCATATAGAGACTTGATGTTCCCGCCTTATGATCACTTCTTTTGAACCCCTGCAAAGAATTGCAAATATGAGTTCCACATCCCGTGTTTAATACCCATGTATTAGAAGAAGTAATACTAAGCTCTATATATACCATATACATATTACCTGAGGTTTGCCCTGCATCCCTCTTGTCCTTCAACTCCTTAAGATAGACCGGACAGTTTCGTTTCCAATGACCCATCTCACTGCAACCGAAACATGGGTCTTCTTTGGGGTTTGCCTTCTCGGCTACCTTTTGCTTCTTAGCCTTGTTGATGGTTGGGGTAACCATCTTCCCTTTCCCTTTGCCTTGATGGGCGGGTCCTTTTCTCTTGGCCACCTTTGGCTTAGAGGTGTTACCTTTTGACCCACCTTGATCGATTGCTAACACGGGTAAAGCCCTTTTACCCATGCTAGTTTCCGCCGTTCTAAGCATACCGTGAAGCTCACCTATGCTCTTATCCATCCCATTCATATTGTAATTAATTACAAATTGATCAAACCTTTTTGATAGGGAGTTAAGGATAAGATCGGTGGCTAACTCATTTGATATGTTTAGGTTAAGATGGTTAGCACGATCAATAAGGCTTTTCATCTTAAGGACATAAGATGAAACCGATTGGGTATCGTCCATACGACAAGCATGTAGCGCCCGAACGGTCTCGAAGCGCTCGACACGCGCTTGTTGAAGGAACATCTCCTTCAATTGCGTTATCATGTCGTATGCACTATGATGCTCGAAATCCTTTTGGAGTTCGGGAATCATAGTCCCAAGCATTAGGCATGAGACTTGAAGGGAGTCGTGGCAATACTTGTCGTAAAAGGCCATTGCCTCCTCATCATCCTCATCCGGTTGATCGGGAATGGGGTCCTCAAGTACATACGCTTTATCCTCTTGTTTGAGGACAATCCGAAGATTGCGGAACCAATCCATAAAGTTGGTATGGTTGAGTTTGTCTTTCTCTAAGAGAGACCTTAATGATAGGTTGTTAAGGTTAAGTGGTGCGTTTTGCATGTTGTTGTTGTTATTGGCGGCCATCTACAAAATTTAACAAAGTTCATTTAAGTAATGATTTTAAATTTAATAAACAATACCCTTTTAATTTGTTTTATTAAATATTAGAATCCAACGGTAAATCAAATTTCGGTTAGGTGACCTTTATCCCGTCATTTGATTTAGCTAGGTAGTCATAATGACAATTGCAATCCTTTTGCAACTTCTAATTTATGGGATCATGCAATCCTTTTGCATGGCATATTAATCCCATCAACGCCTATTTGTCCATCATGCTTCGGTGACCCTAAGTTCATGATTCCCAAATCAAGTCGTCCTACTTGTGTAAACATGTAAATTCAACATACAAGTGGTTAGGTGATCTTTATCCCACAAGTGTGCGAAATTTACCTTATTCATATTAGTCCGCTCATGACGGTTAGGTGACCTTTATCCCGTCAAGAGTTTCTTAATATGTCTAAGTGTTTTCACAAAAGGATGGCATTAAACTTGTTTAGCTTGTTTGTTAAAGGGATTTTGAGTTTTCGTTATTTCTAGTTTAGGAAAACTTTTGCACCATACACCAACATGCATTTAGTGTATGGTTTATTTGAAAATCCATTTTCATGTTTTGTAATTAAGCCAATTACTTGATATAAACCATTTTATATGTATGATCCTTATCATGTTCTTAATAACCATTTATTAATGTCCTTTTAGCCATTTCAATTTAACCATTTAAATTGTCGTTTTGCATGTCGTTAATAACGTCTAATTTAACCAATTAAATTTCATTTTAGCTTGTTGTTAACTTGTGTGATTAATTTTTAGCAACCAAACATACAAACCATAATCAAACAACACAACTATGCATGCAAAACAATTTTGTTCACAATCAAGCCTTTTGGTAAGCATTTTGTTTAGCCGAAAACAAAATGCCACCGGGTAATGGGTCATAACACAAAATAGGAGATTTTACCACTCCCACTTATTCTTGCATCCAAGTAGATTCTTCTTGTGTTCTTCCTTTGACTCCATCCTTTCATCTTCATTTTTACAAAAAATATATCCTAATACATTTTTTCTAAAAAATGAAAATACAACCTAATCTATTTTACATACCAAATATAAAATAAATTACATAACTAAAATTAATATTACATACCAAATGAATAATTAATTTTACAAACCAAATGAATGAATATTACAACCATATCAATTGAATAATAAATCAACCAAACAAGCATTCATTCAAACACATGGTCATGGCTATGATTGTGAACAATAATATAACAACAAATATGAACCAAATGGCAAGTCCAAAACCACTTTTGGAACCCCTCCAAATTCGGCCTAAATGATAACCCACCCAAACCCGAACATTTTTACATTCTACCTTCATGCATGTTAATAGAATGCAAAGTTGGTGGGTTTTAAAGACCATAAATAAGAAGCATATTTCATAGACTTCGGCTCTAGATACCATTGATGGAATTCAACATAACAACATGTTTATAATGTTAACATAATCACAAATCCATTTTATGATAGTAAAGTAAGCGGAAGCATGATGATTAATAAAACAAGTTTATATGCGTAACCATTTAGATTGAATTCCATGTAGTTATCAAGTTATGAAATAATGCTTACAAATAACATAGAAGGAAGAAGATTATACCTCTTCTATGATGAGTTAAGAGCTGAATTTGGACAGCAATATGGATGATAAATATGATGGAATAAAGCCTCTAACTTGAAGCCTCAAGTGTGTAATACCCCAAGCTTTTAATGCACCAACACAACCTTTAATTTGTTAGGATTTTAGACACTTGAACACTTGATTTTTACAAGCAAAATCCTCTCTTTTGGGGCTGAACCAGTTCGACCAGAATGAAGGGAAAAAGAGCTGCAAAATGCAGTTTTTTTTGAGCATTTATCACATGTAAACTTTGGTCAAACTTTGGTATTAAAGCCCTTGCATTTTACATGAGGAATCTTGTGTTAAAAGTAGCAAAATGGCATGTGTTTGTCATCCTTGGAGACACAAAATTCTGCATACACATGCCCTTTAAACAATAATATTTTTAAGTTTATAAAAGTTTATAAACTTGTTATAAACTTATGTATTATTATTTGTTACTTATACATTTTATAAAACCTTTTATAAAATGTAACACAATGCAATCATTTAAACCTATAAACAATTATATATAAATTATCCCAATAATTTATCTCAAGTGATTATATTTTAGAAACCCGATTTTCTAAAATCCAAGTGTCGCGTATTTGTTTAATCATCCAATCGTTAAGATCAAATACGTATACGGTGTCGGTAAGCTTGTTATTGGGTATGACCCGACTTGGATCATAACATATTGGCCACATTAATTTAATATGTCTCTCGGGCATACGAAATACCTTCAAATAGATCATCTCGAAGCATATTTCAACAACTTCGGCTCTAGATACCATTGTTGGGATTTAACAAGTTCCATTATACTTAAAACCATTTAAGAATCAATTAAAAAGCGGAAGCATGTAAAATTACCAATTGAAACTTGTATATCTTTAACCATATAAAAGTTAAATCCCAAGAAAAGGATCAAGTTGAGAAATAAGCTTACAAACTACAAGCAAGAATAAGATGTTATACCTATTCCAAGCTAGTTGAAAGTGATGAAGATGATGATGTTGAATGGAGCTTCAAATGGATGAAACCTCAAGTTGTTATACCCCAAACTTATGCACCAACACCTTAGCTTTTGGTTAGGATTTAATATACACTTGAAATGGACTTGCAAAATCAAATTATGAACCTCTTTAGGCCTTAGAAACCCCATGGCAGCAGCAGCAAAAGAGAGCAGATTTTTTGCAAGTTTTTGATGTATTTTGATGTGTGTAGCATGTGTGTGTCTCTAGGAGTCAAGATGCTTGCATGTATATGGAAAAAGGGAATTGTCTTTGACCAAGAAGGAATCAAAGAGCATGTGTACTCTAACTCCCATGTCACTCCCATTATATTTTATAAAGAATGGTTTTTATAAAATTTAGATTTTATAAAAACTAGTTTTATAAAACTTCCATATTAATTTTATGTACATTTCATTACATAAAACCAATTTATATAAAATGTAACATAAATTAATTAATTATTTAACCTATAAATAATTAAATCCATAATATATAAATTATTCCATAATTTATATGTACACATCAAGTAATATTTAAGAAAACCATTTTTCTTAAAGTTCAAGTGTCGCGTATTTGATTAATGAACCAATCGTTAAAATCAAATACAAATAAGGTGTCGGTAAGTTTGTTATTGGGTATGACCCGAATTGGATCAAAACATATTAGCCACGTTAATTTAATATGTCTCTCGGGCATACGAAATACTTTCAGGATTAACTTTTGTTTGCGAACAAGTTTAGAATTAACTAAACTATGTTCTAGTGATTACGAGTTTAAACCTTCGAATAAGATAGTTTTATATATATGAATCGAATGATGTTATGAACATCATTACTACCTCAAGTTTAGTAGTTAAACCTACTGGAAGTGACAAGAAATGATCTAGCTTCAAAGGATCTTGGATGGCTTGAAAGTTCTTGAAGTAGGATCATGACACAAAAACAAGTTCAAGTAAGATTTTTACTCGAATTAAGATAGTTTATAGTTATAGAAATTGAATCAAAGTTTGAATATGAATATTACCTTGAATAAGAAAGAATAACCTACTATATATAACAAAGGTTTCTTGATCTTAGATGATTACTTGGAATGGATTAGAAAGCTTGGAAGTAAATTAGTAAACTTGAAGGGATTTTTGAAGTGTTCTTGAAGTGTTCTTCCTATGATGATTATAGCTTGATTCTTGAAGTGATTTTTGATGAAGATGATGATTAACTACTGGAAAAATACGTTCATAATAGTGTGTGTGTGTGTTGAGAGAGAATTAGAAAGAGAATTGGAAGTGAAATGGAGTGAATGATGAGTGGTAATTGGTGAGTGGTGAGTGGGGTTAAAAGGAGTTCTAGTTAGTTGACTAGCTCATGGTAGAAGTTAAAATTGATTAGTCATACATGACATAATCAAGAGTGGAATCCCATGCTAGTTCCTATTGGTATATACCCATAGTAAGTACATTTTGAAGCTGTGTATAATACGGGTAAGAATACGACTAGAATTCTTGATGAAAGAAAAGAATGGGAAAGTAACTGTAACCATTTTCGTTAAGTATGAGTGTTTTGATATATGTCTTGAAGTCTTCCAAAAGTATTTTAATACATCTAAATACACTACATGTATATACATTTTAACTGAGTCGTTAAGTCATCATTAGTCGTTACATGTAAGTGTTGTTTTGAAACCTTTAAGTTAACGATCTCAATTAATGTTGTTAACCCATTGTTTATTATATCTAATGAGATGTTAAATTATTATATTATCATAATATTATGATATATTAATATATCTTAATATGATATATATACATTTAAATGTCGTTACAATGATAATCGTTACATATATGTCTCGTTTCGAAATCCTTAAGTTAGTAGTCTTGTTTATATGTATATAACTCATTGTTAATATACTTATGGAGATACTTACTTATCATAATCTCATGTTAACCATATGTATATCCATATATATATCGTCATGTCATTTTTACAAGTTTTAACGTTCGTGAATCGCCGGTCAACTTGGGTGGTCAATTGTCTATATGAAACATATTTCAATTAATCAAGCCTTAACAAGTTTGATTGCTTAACATGTTGGAAATATTTAATCATGTAAATATCAATCTCAATTAATATATATAAACATGGAAAAGTTCGGGTCACTACACGTATAAATATATATAATATTAATTTAAATCGTTATATATATTTAATAAAATAAAATATAAATATCGTTATCTTTATCATACTAGTTAAGTAATGAGTTGTCAAAAGTGGTTCTAGATATTTATAAAAGTTATATACGTTTTAATAATAAAGTTCTTTTTAAACTGAAAATGTTTTTGTACGTTTGAAACTAAATAGATCAATCGAGTCTTTATGAGATTCAATCTTCCAATATCCTTTGTCTAGTTCTCAATGATTGACAATTTGTTCTTATTTATAAATAACTTTACCATTTTCTGAATATTGTTAAAATGAAAAGATTTCTCAAATCAACGTGGGCCTTTCAACAGAGACTTGTAATCATAATTCAATATATCTGATAATTCAATCATTTGATCTTATCTTCTAATTCCATTGATAAACATTTTGAAACAGATACAATCATATAAAGTATTTAATCTAATATTTTGTTTACGTTTCAAGTTATAATATATATACACATATACATATATAATCATATTCGTTTAATGGTTCGTGAATCGTTGGAACTTGGTCGAGGTTGAATGAATGTATGAACATAGTTTAAAATTCTTGAAATTTAACTTAACACATATTGCTTATTGTGTCGAAAACATATAAAGATTAAAGTTTAAATTTGGTTGGAAATTTTCGGGTTGTCACATAATGGAATAATGTTTAATGTTTTCTAACATTTTTAAATCTTGTGGTCTAAAGTTTATTCAATTATTTAAACCTATAATTCACTCAACCTTTGTGTTGACAGTTTACTCGCATGTTTTCACAGGTACTTGAGTTTATGTGATGCTTCCGCTGTGTTTAGAAGAGTCTGCATGCATTTGGGCAGATTTTTATGAAACAATTTTTGAAACTTTGGCTTGCATTTGGTTTTTGAATAATTAATACTTGTGGGTTGTTGACAATGTTTTTGTGTCAACTTTGGATTATTAATATGTTGGGTTACTTTTAAACTATATATTTTGGTATGCCTTCCTTTTTGGGAAACTTTTGATATAAAAGAATGCAATGTCATTTATTAAATTCATTTAAGTTCGATCAAGCTGTGGGACCAAGTGACGGAGCCGTTAAGTGTTTTGACGGGGCCATCACAGTAATCGAAGCAGATCACCATATTTAATTAGAGAGATTTTAATTTCCTTATTCGCCGAAGAATCAGATCTTATAGATTTCCAAGATTTCCTTTTAAATCCCTTGAATTCCGGAATTCAACCAAGACAACGTCAAAAGTTAAGACGAAACTTTATTTATTCGTTTCATTTATTTTGTGATAGCTTCATTTATACTCTCCGCGTAATCAAATCGTTTTATCTATATTAACCATTAATGATAAAACTCTATTTATCAACTCATATGCGTCATGAAAACATTTTTATTGTTAACCATGACGACCACACTCAAATTTCGGGACGAAATTTCTTTAACGGGTAGGTACTATGATGATCCGTGAATTTCCAACCAAATTTAAACTTAATCTTTATATGATTTCGATACGATAAGCAAAGTCTGTAATGTTGAGTCTCAAAAATTTTGAACTGTTTACATGGAATCAATTACCCTTTGATTATTTTTGACGATTCACGAACAATTATGTATATATAAAAAAATGTATATGTATGTATGTATATATAATAAATTGAAATAATAAGATATAATTTAATCATTTGAGTTAAAATGTAAAATAATAAGACAGAATCATTAGGTTGTTATTTAAAAGTGAAATTATATATATATATATATATATATATATATATATATATATATATATATATATATATATATATATATATATATATGATTAGTAATATATGGTATTATATATATCTTAGCAATAATAAATAATCAATAAAAGTTAATAAATGATATATTATATGAATAAATATTACATAGTAATAATACAATACGAGTATAACTATAACTGATGTAATAATATTGTTATTACTTTCTATAATTAATATCAATACTAGAATTATTAATACTATTTTAACTATATATGATCTATAAATATAAACTTGATATATATAAATTGTTATAGTATTGTTATTAGTAATATCATTATTATCATTAATAATATTAGTATAATTAGTATGATTATTAATATAAATATCAATACTACTAAAATTATTATTTATTTTATTCTTAATATATAATTAAGTATTATAAGTAATGATGTTATTATTATCAATTCCTTAGTAAATCTATTATTATTCTTATTGTTATTAATATTAGTATTATTATTTTAAGTGTTAATAATACTATTATCATTAATACATTAGTACTTAGTAACACTAGTTAAATTTAATAAACAGATTATAAAACTAATGATATATATATATATATATATATATATATATATATATATATATATATATATATATATATATATATATATATATATATTTATATATATAAATCCATATCATATATAAAAATACAGATTTTATAAAAAATATATATACAATTATAGATATATATATAGATAAACAAGGATTTAACATATATAAATATAGATAAATGCGAAATATAATCACAGGACCTTAAATCTGTTATAAATCATTATCCTAATGTATTAGATTGATATCCCCATCTCTATCATAGTACAAATCAGAGAAAAAGAATGTACGATTTAATGGTATTTTTTTATATATTTGTTCTGTTATATTTTGGCTGATATAGAAAAATCGAACACCCCTTCACGATATAATTGATCAATTTAACTTTTATACAAATCATTCAACCACTACTGCATTTATCAATCACCAACACCTTCACAATCTGATGTAAAATCGAATTAAAAACAGAAAGAGTTAAGAAACCTAGTTCCCGTTCCCTGTTCTTGAACCTTTTGTTCAAAACCTCGAATCTGAATTGATTTTCAAAATCTAAAAATGTGGAAGGTATCTAATTCAGGTCGTGGATCTTCCTGTAAATTTTCAGATTTTAATTTGAAGAATCAAAGAAGAATTTTAAAGTCAAAGTGTAAGTTTTAAAAAGTCAAATTATATGTTCTTGAGAAATTCGTAATCGCTTTGAGGTTTTTGGGAAAATTGATAAATGAGAAAGATTGTAGGAATGATTTGGAACAGATTTGGTGTTGAAATCTTTGGCTAATACGTTCTAAAAATCGAAATCAATTAATGAGTTTTCATATTTTTTTCCTCTTTAACGAAGCAGCAGCTTCTGCTTTTACTTCTATTATATATATTTTTTTATTTGTTTTGAGTCTGATTAATTCAAAATTTACATTTTATAATTAATTTTTGTTTCACGTTCAATGTTAAATCAAACCTACTCAGAGTCAAAATCAATATATAAGTTCAATATGTTCTTCATGTGCAGCGCCAGCTTCTAATCCGTATACTTCAATTTTTTTTCTGTTATCAAGTAATTAGGATATCACAAGAGGTCATGAAGAATGGTTAGCAAATACTAAATCAAGAAATTAAAT
This sequence comes from Rutidosis leptorrhynchoides, assembly GCF_046630445.1. Taxonomy (NCBI): domain Eukaryota; kingdom Viridiplantae; phylum Streptophyta; class Magnoliopsida; order Asterales; family Asteraceae; genus Rutidosis; species Rutidosis leptorrhynchoides. Next base: position 213,240,582 of record NC_092340.1, read on the forward strand.
GAGTTACTAGGATGAGGATCTCTGGTCGATTTAAATTAAGGAAGAAGATGGAAGGAAAACAGAAACACTATAAGTATAAATCAATTGGGTAATAATACAGAAAAATGAGAATGGATGGATGGCTGGGTGTTGGTTCGGGGAGCGAGAGGTCACGAGTTTGAGCCTCGTTGTGGGAATTTTTTTTTGGAAAAGCTTATTAAAGGGTATATACATTTTTAATTTAATTTTTATCATTATTATTATTATTATTATTATTATTATTATTATTATTATTATTATTATTATTATTATTATTATCATTATTGTTAAAACTATGGTTATTCATTATTATAGTTATTGTTATAAAAAATAATGCAACTTTTATTATAGTTATCGTGTTATGGATAAAATAAGTATAGATATAAACTTGATACGCTCATGAAAACGTGTATAACATGAAAAAGTGTAAAATGATTACAATTATGCTTAATAATATAATTAAAATATTAAGTAGTAAGAACGAAGTTATTATTATATAAACTTAACAAAAAGGAATGTTATAAGTTATAGTCATAAAATTTAATCGTTAATATTATTAAGTATTATCTTTATTATTATTAATAACATTGTAATTATTATTATTATATTATTATTATTGTTAGTCTTATAAGTATTATTAATATAATTATTATTATTAATGTTATCATTTAAGTATTATTACTATTATTATTATGATTATTATTATTATTATTATTAATGTTATTATTACACTTATCATTTTTGTTATTATTATTATTATCGCTAAGTAATAATTTTTTTTATTAGTATTAGTATTATTAATAAGTTTTATGAATATTAGTTATTATTGTTATTATCGCTAATGTAAGTAGTAGTTACCAACTATTATTATCATTATCATAACCCTAATTACAATTATAATTATTGTTATTATTATTGTTATTACTAATATTACTATCAAAATAGGTATTATTATTAAATATTATGATTATTAATATTATCTTTATTAATCTCAAAAACTACCTTTTTAAGCAGATAAATATTTTGTACATAAAATATACTTATTACGTATACTATAATTATATTAAAATTTCATATAACTATAAGTATCAAACTTACTAATATTATTTATATAAATACTTAAAAATAACAGACTATTGATTTTAAATATAATATTAAACTAGTATGGATATATTAACATAACTATATACATAATAACCCTTTTGAATATAAACACAAATTAAACATATAATATATAAATTAAAATATAATAAATTGTTCGATTACGATTATACATTTTAATATATATATATATATATATATATATATATATATATATATATATATATATATATATATATATATATATATATATATATATATATATATATATATATATATATATATATATATATATATATATATAGGTTCATGAATCCGAGGCCAACCCTGCATTGTTCAATATCGTCATATGTATTTTTACTACAAAATACAGTACTGTGAGTTTCATTTGCTCCCTTTTTAAATGCTTTTGCAATATATATTTTTGGGACTGAGAATACATGCGCTGCTTTTATAACTGTTTTACGGAATAGACACACGTACTTAAAATTACATTCTATGGTTGGATTATTAAACCGAATATCGCCCTTCAAGTCTGGTAACCTAAGAATTTAGGGAAATAGCCCCTGATTGACGCAAATCCTAAAGATAGATCTATGGACCTTGACAAGTCCCATTCAGGGTACGAATGCTTTAGTACTTCGAGATTATTATTATACAGACGAGAGGTTCTGTTTGGGGATATTCTATGCATTAAAGTTAATGTCGGTTACCAGGTGTTCAATCCATATGAATGATATTTTTGTCTCTATGCATGGGACGTATATTTATGAGAACTGGAAATCTTGTGGTCTATTAAAATGATGGAAATGATTATTTATGTTAAACTAATGAACTCACCAACCTTTTGGTTGACACTTGAAAGCATGTTTATTCTCAGGTATGAAAGAAATCTTCCGCTGTGCATTTGCTCATTTTAGAGATATTACTTGGAGTCATTCATGACATATTTCAAAAGACATTGCATTCGAGTCATTGAATTCATCAAGATTATTATCAAGTCATTCATAGTTGGATATATTAGGAAATGGTATGCATGCCGTCAACTTTCAATGTAATGAAAGATTGTCTTTCAAAAACTAATGCAATGTTTGTAAAATGTATCATATAGAGGTCAAGTACGTCGCGATGTAATCAACTGTTGCGAATCATTTATAATCGATATGGACTTCGTCCGGATGGATTAGGACGGGTCTTTACATCCAACAGCCTCGCAATAATCTAAAAACCTTGTTTCTCACCCCAACTACTGAATCCGTCACTTGTGGGAAGGTTTTATTTAAAAGTTGTAACCCGATATTCTTTTTCACACTTTGGTAAGAAGCGAACATCACTAACCCGTAAGTATAACATGCTTCTTTATATTGCATGTTAGAAGCTCTTTCTAACTCACGAAATCCTATGTTGGGATATGATGAGTCAAAATAGGTTCTTAAACCGTAGCGTAAAATTGCATTTGGGTTCCCTGCATTTAATGCTTTAAAGAAAACACGGCGTAACTTACAGTCTCCCTAATGTGATATACCCCACCTATCAAAGGAAAGCCTTTTATAAACTAAGGCATTTCTGGAAAGTCTTTCAAATGTTTGACAAGTTAATTTCGCCATAACTAAATGTGCTGATGAATTCCTACCGACTCTAGACAAGATTTCTTCAATCATATCCTCTGGTAGGTCTTCTAAAATATTCGGTTGTCTACCCTTAATGTCCATTTTGTTTTTAACTGTAAAATAGACAAGGATTAGATTTGTAAAAGATAATTAACAAACAATACAAGCAATTTTTACATAGAACATAAAAGTACAAGCACACTACAATACATATAATACACAACATGATTACAACCCTCTAATCTGAATCACTGGTTTCTTCTTCTTCGAACTTGGTTCGTTTTCCTAATTTTCTAGGGATATATGGTGCTCCTCTAATACGAGCCGTCGTTTTCCACAATGGTTTAGAAAAACCTGGTGGTTTAGAGGTTCCCGGGTTATTGTTACAATTTAGGAAATACAGACGTTGCCGATACATATAAAGTTCATCGGGGTTGGAATTAGGTTTCTCTATTTTTATACCTTTTCCCTTATTATTTTCTTTTGCCATATTAAATTGGGTCGAGGTAATTTCTATAACATCATCAGAATCCTCATCGGGATCCGATTCATCGGAAAACTGGTAATCTTCCCAATATTTTTCTTCCTCGGCGGAAACACCATTGACCATTTTTAACTTTGGTCCGTTGGTTGATGATTTTCTTTTATTTAATCGATTTACTGTAGGTATCAATATTTCTTCCTCCAGAACCTCTTCTTCTTCTGATTCCTCCTCTTCTGATTCCTCTTCTTCCGGTTCCTCTTCTTCCGGTTCCTCTTCTTCCGGTTCCTCTTCTTCCGATTCCTCTTCTAGAATTTGTGAATCTTCCCAAATTATATTCGACTCCTCATTATTATTAGGTGAGTCGATGGGATTTGTACTAGTGGTAGACATCTATCACACAATATCAAATACATTAAGAGGTTAATATATCACATAATATTTACATGTTAATAATATATAGTTTCCAACAAAAGTGTTAAGCAATCGTTTTTAAAGAAAACACGGTCGAAGTCCAGACTCACTAATGTATCCTAACAAACTCGATAAGACACACTAATGCAAATTTCTGGTTCTCTAAGACCAACGCTCTGATACCAACTGAAATGTCCCATTCATATTGATTATAAACGTTCCATATTAATTGATTTCGTTGCGAGGTTTTGACCTCTATATGAGACGTTTTTCAAAGACTGCATTCATTTTTAAAACAACCATAACCTTTATTTTATCGATAAAGGTTTAAAAAGCATTACGTAGATTATCAAATAATGATAATCTAAAATATACCGTTTACACAAGACCATTACATAATGGTTTACAATAAGAATAAATTACATCAAAAATAAGTTTCTTGAATGCAGTTTTTACATAATATCATACAAGCATGGACTCCAAATCTTGTCCTTATTTTAGTATGCAACAGCGGAAGCTCTTAATAATCACCTAAGAATAAACATGCTTAAAACGTCAACAAAAAATGTTGGTGAGTTATAGGTTTAACCTATATATTATCAAATCATAATAATAGACCACAAGATTTCATATTTCAATATACATCCCATACATAGAGATAAAATTCATTCATATGGTGAACACCTGGTAACCGACATTAACAAGATGCATATAGAATATCCCCATCATTCTGGGACACCCATCGTATATGATAATTTCGAAGTACTAAAGCATTCCAAATTCCAGAATGGGGCTTGTTGGGCCCGATAGATCTATCTTTAGGATTCGCATCAATTTGGGGGTCTGTTCCCAAATTCTTAGGCTACCAATCTAAAAAGGGGCATATTCAGCTTCGATCATTCACCCATATAATGTAGTCTCATTTACTTGTGTCTATTTCGTAAAACATTTATAAAATTGCATGTATTCTCATCCCAAAATATTAGATTTTAAAAGTGGGACTATAACCCACTTTCACAGATTTTTTACTTCATCGGGAAGTAAGACTTGGCCACGGGTCAATTCACAAAGCTATAACAAATACGTACATATATATCAAAGTATGTTCAAAATATATTTACAATATTTTTAATACGTTTTACTGTTTTAAGTTTGTTAAGTCAGATGTCCTCGTTAGTAACCTACAACTAGTTGTCCAAAGTTAGATGTATAGAAATAAATCGATATATATATTATCTTGAATCAATCCACGACCCAGTGTATACACGTCTCAGGCTAGATCACAACTCAAAGTATATATATTTTTGGAATCAACCTCAACCCTATATAGCTAACTCTAACATTACTGCATATAGAGTGTCTATGGTTGTTCCAAATAATATATATACATGGGTCGGTATGATATGTCAAAACATTTGCATACGTGTCTATGATATCCCAAGATTACATAATAGATTAGAATACATGTATAATACAATATAAGTTATCTAGGATATGATTTGTATAGAATTGTTACAATATTTCCCGTAGCTACAACAATCAAAAAATATCCAATCTTGTTTTACCCATAACTTCTTCGTTTTAAATCCGTTTTGAGTGAATCTGATGTTAAAGCTAAGGGGTATAAAACACTATTAAATTTTAGCAGGAAATACTATTAAATACGATACAATTTTACACAAGATATTTATTTATTTATTGAATGGATATACTTAAACCTTGCTACAACACTTATAGGCAGTGTACCTAATCGTACAGTAGTGTAGTTTTTAGTAAGTCCGGTTCGTTCCACAGGCAATCTTTTTCACAAAGCTTAACGCTATATTAGTTTAAATTTATAAAAATACAAATATATATATAAGTAATATTATTATTATAAAGTGGGGTTTTTACCGTTTAATGACCGGTTTGTCGATTTTAAAACTTTAGTCGCAGTTAAAATCAAATGTAAAATATTAATTAAATAAAAGACTTAATTTAAAGCGTAAAGTAAATAACGATAATGAAATTGCGATAAATAAAAGTGCGATAAAATAAACTTGCGATAATTAAAAAGTACGATAATTAAATACGATAACAATAAAAGTGCGATAATTAGAAGTGCAATTAAATATAAAATAAAGGAAATTAAATATGAAATAAAAGAATTATGCTTATTTAAACTTCCGTAATCATGATGTTTGACGTGTTGATTTTAGTTTTATGCCCATGGGTTAATTGTTCTTTGTCCTAGATTATTTAATATGTCCATACGGATTTGTCCATAATAGTCCATCAGTCATAAATATAAAGAGCGAATGCCTTCGTCAAATTATTCTTATTCCCGAAGTCAAATATTCCAACTAATTGGGGATTCAAATTGTAACAAGGTTTTAATACTTTGTTTAATGAATACACCAGGTTATCGACTGCGTGTAAACCAAGGTTTTACTACTTTGTTAACAATTACACCAATTACCCTTGAATGTAATTCACCCCTGTTTTAATTAGTCCATTGACTATTAATCCATCCCCGTGTCCGGTAAAATGAATATTTATTGGTATTTATAAATATCCCGCCCACCGTACCCAGTCAAGCGTATGTGGTTATATATAAATACGTCGAATTATAAGTTTGTATATTAAATTAACAAGGTATTGTTTAGTTAATATAAAACCCATTAATAGCCCATAGTCTAATTTCCACAAGTGTCGTTCTTTTATCCAAACCCCAATTATGGTACAAAGCCCAATTACCCAATTTTAGTAATTAGCCCAACATCATGATTACTTCGGATTAAATAAGCATAATAATATCTTAGCTACGAGACATTAAATTAAAAAGGTTGAACATAACTTACAATGATTAAAAATAGCGTAGCGTTACACGGACAGAATTTCGACTTACACCCTTACAACATTCGCTAACATACCCTTATTATTAGAATTATAATTAAAATTAAAATTAAAATATAAATATAAATATATTTACGTATACATATATAGAGAGAGATTGAATTATGGATGGATTTTGCGATCAAACTGCGTTTGCTTTTATAGGGAATTGAGTCCAGGGGAACTCCGCGACTCGCGGCATTTTTTGCCTTCAAACTCCGCGAGTCGCGGAGTTTGAAATTCCAGCTCAACAGCTTTGGCTTCTTTCTTGCCGACGATTTTAAAAATTAATATAATATATATATATAATTTTTAAGAATTATTTATATATTATATTATATTCATGTGCATAGTTGACTTGTAATTTTTAGTCCGTTGCGTCGAGCGTTGAGAGTTGACTCTGGTCCCGGTTCTGGATTTTCGAACGTCCTTGCGTACAATTTAATATCTTGTACTTTGCATTTTGAATCTTGTACTCTTGTAATTTTGAGACGTTTCTTATCAATAATTGGAACCTCTTTGATTGTATTTTGTACTTTTGAGCTTTTTGGTCGTTTGCGTCTTCAATTCGTCGAATCTGTCTTTTGTCTTCACCTTTTAATATTTAAACGAATATCACTTGTAAATAGAACAATTGCGACTAAAAGATTGTCTTTCTTGGGGAATAATGCTATGAAATGTATGTTCGTTTTTAGCATTATCAAATATTCCCACACTTGAGCGTTGCTTGTCCTCAAGCAATATAGTCTTGAAATACTAGGATCACTTCTTTATTCTTCACACTTTGTACATCAGTGATTTCTATACGGCTGTATAAACAATGGTAGTAACGATATGGTTTACAGTCCCACATGACTATATAAATTTAGATCCATTAAGGAAATTGGATCTTTATGAAAACATTTGATCTTTTGAAAATTAAATCTAGTTTTTACCCTAGATAAGTTTTCCGGAATAACCCTTCACCAGTGTTTGCAAAATATTTTTGTGGGTTTGGTGGGTTTCAGATTTGAAAATTTTAGCTCAAAACTTATGGTTTTGTGTCACCCACTTGCTAACCTTGTATTAGGAAAGCAACACGTCCAGTATACTTGCTCCGTATATTACCTTTCGGTAAACTACCGTCTGGTTGTAAAGGAAAGCGTTGAACAAGCAACTGTTAAGGCAATGTCCCCTGACATGCTTTTAATTATGGTCTATAACGTGTCGGACGCAATTACTATCATTTGTAGGAGCAATAGTAAATCTCACCCTTTTAATTTGTCGGTCTGGCACAAGGTCCTGTATTTGACCATGCTATGCAACCACCGTTCTTACGGTTGACACCCGATCTAGTTCAGGTGACCTAATGAATTCCAGGTGAATTCCTAGGATTTTACGTTCAATGGTAATGAACGCATTGAAAATGGGTTTTCAGAAAACAAATCGGTTTGTAATTTTGATCAAAATATTTTCTCGTTCAAGCTCGAGTTTAGATATCATTGAATTCCATGAGTTTGTAATTCTCAATCTTTAAGGTCAATCTCTAGGATTGAGTAATATCAGTCTTAAAAGCTGATTTTTAATCTTTAAGGAGATTATCCTTTCTGGGGATCTGATTCATTAGTCTTATCCAGCTAATTTGCACGGTGCCCCCCATTGTACGAGATAAATCCTTCTCATGGTTAGGATAAATCTGACCACTTGGCGACCCTGTTTAATGCTGAGGTCAGTGGATTTTCTGCTGATTTTAGTGATGACTTTTCTAGATTTTTCGTCAACCTACAGCTGGTCTGGACGACAACTTCCTGACCTAAATCAAGAAGCGCGTTTCTTTTTCGGAAGACTTTACTTCCTTTTAATGATGGAATTGATTCATCGTGTAGATCCATCTTTCTTACAGTAAATCAGGTAAAACCTTTTAGTTTAGTCCAAAGCAAAAGTATTTTCAGTTATTTGTACAGAAATATGTGACATATGTTTAAGATAACTTGGTAATTTTTCCCACACTTGGCTTTTATTTTCCTTTTTATTGTCCTCTATTCCATTTTAAATGAATTCTAACATTTTGATTTGTTTCTCAATTTATGTCCTTTCCAAGGTAACAATAATTTCGGTGTTAACACTTAGTTATATCGTTCATAAATATGTATAAACATGATTTTGAGTTCATTTAATTGAAAATTTTAAAAAATTTTACTAGAATTGGGTAGTCAGTATATAAGACTAGGGCTGTTCTTTATTATCAGAGAGCACTAGGTTCTAATAAAACTACTGCTTTACTAGTATTTTTAATGGTAACCAAGTGTTTAAGATAAAAATTTTAAAAATTCGAAAGAATTTAACCCCTTCCCACACTTAAGATCTTGCAATGCCCTCATTTGCAAGAAATCAGTAACAATTTAAATTATTGAGGGTGATTTGTGTGAAAATGATTAAATTTTACCAAAGTTTCCAAATATATTGGCGTTTGTTTGCTGAATGATAAATGGTGCATATCATTTGTTCATTCCGTCTTGTTGTTATATCACATTTATTTTGCATCTTGTCGTTAAAATTAGTTGCTTTTGCTGAACTTAATGCCAGTCTTTGAAAATGCGTTGTTTTACCCTGTTGTGTACATAAGATAAACTGCAAACATATATTCATATTTTTAAAGTTTGGTATATTACCCCACATTCAAAAATTATTAAAATCTAATAATCAAAGTTAGAAAATTATAAAAACTATTACAATATTAACATAAGTATTAAATGTATCAACATTACAAATTACAAAATAAATAAAACTAAGTAGATTAGGGATGATACTGATACCAGTAGGGGTTCCATGCATAACCATAGGTGCTATAAAATGCTTCGGCTGGGTTATACGTAGGATACGGTGGTTGGATCTCTATAGACCAGGGAGGGAATATGGGCGATGGAGTAGGAATATAGTTTCTACCTATATGTTGGCAATAAGCTATGATTTGGTTTTGATGAACTTGCCAATCTTCAAATGCTCTATGTCTAGCATTTTCATACTCTTGTGAAGCTATAAACCTTTGCATTTCTGCCATTTCATTTCCCCCTCCTACATTACCTTGCTGTTGGTTTCTCTCAACCTGTGGATGTCTACCATGGTATTGTACTGCGGCGTTATTTTGCCTCTTCAAAACCTTCGCACCATGGTATACATTTAAACCTATTGTATCGCGGGGTTCTGGTTCTTCGACTAATAATCCCCCCCCCCCCGACTTATATCCACACCGAGATATTCAGCAATCAAAGTAATAAATATACGACCTTCTATTATGCTATGCGGTCTCATCCCCCTAACCATAGCTGATAAATAATAACCCACACAATAAGGTATACTTACAGCGCTTTGTGGGTCTCGAATACACATATGGTAAAACAAATCCTGTTCATTTACCTTTTCCTTATTCTTACCTCTTTGTGTAATCGAATTAGCTAAAAACCTATGAATTACTCTTAACTCTGCTCTATCTATATCCAAATAAGAGTAATTTCCCCCTTTAAATCGGTGATGGCTAGTCATTTGACTCCATACACCATGTGTATCAAAATTTTCGTCTATCTTTCTACCATTTAGTATCAACCCCCTACAATCGGCAGATGCTAACTCCTCAGGCGTATATATACGTAAAGCCTGAGCCATGTCTAGTAAAGACATGTGGCGCATCGAACCTCCTAACAAAAATCTAATAAAAGATCGATCGGTTAAACTAGCTACTCGATCATTTAATTCTATACTACACAACAATTCTTCACACCATACTTTATATACAGGTCTACGCATGTTGAATAACCATACCCAATCGTTAAAAGTAGAATTACCATACCTCTGTGCAAGCAATTCCCTAATTGGCCCAGCTAATTCTACAGCTTCTAATGGTCCCCATTCTATGACCCTAGGTGCTTCAACAACTTTAGAATGAAGAGTATGCAAACCCCTTTGGTATTTTGGATAATCTATCCAAAGTCTGTCAAATCTCAGGTTCGGGTGCAAATCTTCCAAGTGCATATCAGAAAATGTCATGACTGGATGAGGTATATCTTGTTTGTAGTAGTTATCCACCTCCTGTTGTTCCGCATTCTCAGCAGGAGCATTGCGAGCTTGGGATGAAGATTCACCCCTTTCAGTCTGCAAAACACATCAAACACAATTTTTGTGCATCCAAATATGCATTAGTGTCAGCAAAATCATCAATCAAAATAATTACAATGACATGATCAATTTATATCAAACTTAAGCTCAGTTTCATATTTTTATCAAATCTACACTTTTTCAAATAAGCATATACGAAAATGTTCGCCAAGTTCATAAGCATTCAACTCAAATAACATGTCAAAATAATCATTATTAGCAATTAAACAAGTTTCAAATGGCATTATCTCTCAAAAATCAAGTTCATGAATTTTAGACTTGAAAAAGTCCACTTTAATTCTCAAAATCATGTTTAGGCTCAAAGTTTGGATCATTTAACTACCTAAACATGTTACACTACTTAATTTAGCAACAATTCATGACAAAAATCGGCCATAACCTGTTTATATCAAAAAGCCCCAAATTTGCTCAAGAACACAAACCCTAGATTACTCAAAATTTGAAGTTTAAGGCTTCTAATCATGTTAAATAGCATCAATCTAGGTTATACAAGCATAATACATAAATAATTTAAGCATAATTACACTAAAAAGTATCAAAATCAAATTGGGTATAAAATTACTCAAGAACACTAATTTTCGGATTAAATGGTGTTTAGGTGTAGAAATTTACCGTTTTTCTTGAGTAATTCCTTGATAGCATCCTTCTCAACATGATTTTAGTAAAAGATTTGATGATTAACGGTGAAAAATTGTGAATTTGGGAGGTCTTTTTCGGGTTTTATTTTTGCAGTATTTGTGTTGTGGTGTGAGGATACTGATCTGATTATGTTTTTATTTTTTTCTGGGTTTTGGTCCCTCCGCGAGTCGCGCTGTTTGACCCTTCAAACTCCGCGAGTCGCGGAGTTTGTATTTTTTTTATATATCTTATACTAATTAAAACAATTAAGTAATTAATTTTAAAATTTTGTTTCCCTTATTATTTAGGACGAGGTCGTTTCGGATCGATGTCCTAGTCCGTCCTTCGACAAAATTTTAAAATTTGTCTTTTTTGTAGCGATTGTTTTAAAAGCTAAGATTTTTGGTTTTTTTTTTTAATGTTTTTGGCATACTTTAATTCAATAAGATCAAAAATAATGATAATAAAAGTTCTCGTCCTTCCCTCGGGTAAAGCAATTTCGGTTCAAAGACCTAGTCTTCAACTTACGACGAATTTTAAAAATCATATTTTTAACTTAATGAGATAAAGTAAATTTTTGTTATTAAAAATTCACACCAAACTTAAAATAAAAATACATAAAATTCAAAATTAATAATAAAAATTTACACCAAACTTACAATTTAAAATGCATAAAAATAAAATTCATATTTTAAAAATTAAAAATTCACACCAAACTTAATTTAAAAATTCATATTATAAATTCACACCAAACTTATATTAATTTTTTCAAATATTTACAATTTTAAATATATTGATTTTACAAAGTTTACAATATTAATTTAAGATTTATATATTAATTTTAAAAAAACATGGTAAAAATAAAATTAAAAATCTTTTTGGCTTTTATCCCACTTTAATCAATCAAATAATATCAAAAATATGCGCCCCTCTTTTCGGTAAAGTAATTTCGGTTCCAAGACCTAATTTAACTCATGACGAATTTTTGAAATATTTTGGGTTGATTGATTAAAGATAATTATACCTTAAGAATAAACGTTAAATTTCGCAGTGATGTAATAAATTTTTGTATGATATCAATAATTTCGGTCGCCAAACCTAATTTTATTTAATACCAATTTAATACTTTATAGCGAACAAATTAGCGTTTATTATCAAAAGGTTAAAAATAAAAAAAAAATAAAAACTGTACAGACTTTCCTGTGAGATAGTATTCTTAGTTATATGATCTATCCCATTCATAAGATAGTCGGTTTAATTGGTTTTCCATGGATACATAGGCGTAACCTCGAGCATTCAGTGTTTTTTCTTCTAAACATATGAACGGTCCGTCTCTGCATAAAGTAACAAATTCGGTATTTGAATAGGTTTGATTATTTGAACATTTACCTCCATGTGACCATTTTCCGCATTTGTGACATCTTTCTAGGTGCCGTGCTCTTCTTTTCGCTGCGGATTTTGATTTTCCTTTACCAAATTGTAACTTATTATCTTCGCATCTGGATTCTTTTCTTACTCCGTCCAATCTTTCTCTGATTACTGATACTATTTCACTCGGAAGTGTGTCATTATTACGTTTAGTGATCAAAGCGTGTTGCATTAGACCATGGTTTAGTTCACAGGCAGTCTTCATTTCGTAAAAACCTAAAAAACTAAAAATTCAGAATGAGGGGAGAAGACTAGTTCTTTAGGGTCTGCTAGGGAAAGACCATTCGAATTCCATTTTCGAGAACTACACGAAAACAGAAAATCTAACTCTAACAGAAATACATAAACCCCCTATACTTAGTTGAAATTGTGATTAACATTATTTTCAATTGAATCATCAACAACTTGTATATCTTTGACTTTTACTTCAATCCATTTGTTGATTTCCTCCGTAACTTTCACAAATTCAACTAACATTGCCTTTTCTTTTGACGATAAATTGGATATTAATCGGTTATATAACTTAAAGTTTCCTTTAATCTTAGCATCGTGAATCCGTTTATAAAGTTTCTTCGTTGAACTATGAAAAATGGGTTCATCTAATTTCGTATCATCAACGACATTCTTTGTGATTGGATCATCATTAAGTGTTTCTTCATCTTCCCCACACTTATGCGTTTTTATTGGTCTAACAGTTTTGGTTTGTGGAGATCTAAACTTTCGGTTCACAAAGGTGATCGATGTATCACCATCCCTAAGTGTCATTCTACCTTCTCTTACATCAATGAATGCCTCGGTGGTTGCTAAAAATGGGCGACCTAGAATTAGAGGAATATCAAGGTTTTTCTCCATATTAATCACTATGAAGTTTGCAACAAAGGTCAAACTTCCCACGTTAACAAGTAAATTATTTGCTATTCCAACCGGGTGTTTAATGGTTTGGTCAAATGATTGAACACCTATTTTGGTTGGTTTTAATTTACCCATGCCTAATCTTTTGTATAAGGAAAGAGGCATAATATTTGCACTTGCTCCTAAATCTGCGAGTCCATTATATACAGCACCATCATTAAGCAAGCAAGAAATGATAAATTCACCCTGGTCTCCTGCTTTAGTAAGTCGAGTTGGTTTGTAAACCTTTTTCGTGTGTTCTTTCCTTGGTTCTTTCACTTCTATTTGAATTTCTTGTTCACATTTTTCTTCGTTTCTTGGAATGGGAGGTTTGTATAAGAGTTCTTCTTCATCACTCAAATTTGAATCCTCCTTATATTCTAATTTTAAATTTTCATATGTTGTTGATAACATATTTATGTTTTCATTTTGAAGGTTTTCTTTGGTGGTGAAATTATGATTAACTTCATTGTCAACTTCCATCGGACCATGTATGTAATGTTTAACTCTGTGACCATTAACTTTAAATTCAATCCCATTTGAATTTATTAATTCTATCGTTCCGTATGGGAAAACTCTTTTGACTATGAATGGTCCAGACCATCTTGATTTCAATTTTCCAGGAAATAGCTTGAATCGTGAATTGAAAAGAAGAACTCTGTCTCCTTCTTTAAATTCTTTTGAACTTTTGATTCTTTTATCATGCCATTTCTTCGTTCTTTCTTTATAGATTAACGAATTTTCGTATGCTTCATGTCTTAATTCTTCTAATTCGTTTAGTTGACTTAATCGTAGACGTCCAGCTTTATGTAAATCAAGATTACATGTCTTCAAAGCCCAAAATGCTTTGTGTTCAATTTCTACTGGAAGATGACATGCTTTTCCATAAACAAGTCTAAAAGGTGTGGTTCCAATTGGAGTTTTGTAGGCTGTTCTAAAAGCCCAGAGTGCATCCTTCAATTTAATGGACCATTCCTTCGGATTTAATCCTACGGTTTTCTCTAGAATACGTTTTAAAGCTCGGTTGGTATTTTTAACTTGTCCACTTGTTTGTGGATGATATGCGGTGGAGATTTTATGAGTTACTCCATATCTTTTAAGAACTTTCTCAAGTTGATTATTACAGAAATGAGTACCCCGATCACTTATTAAAGCTTTCGGTGTTCCAAACCTTGCAAAAAGACGTTTTAAAAAGTTGACTATAACTCGTGCATCGTTAGTTGGGAGAGCTTGTGCTTCCACCCATTTAGATACATAATCAATGGCTACGAGAATATAGAGATTATTATGAGATTTTGGAAATGGACCCATAAAGTCAATACCCCAAATGTCAAATACTTCACATACTTGGATGACATTTTGTGGCATTTCATCACGTTGACTTATTTTTTCGGCCCTTTGACAAGCATCACAGGATTTGCAAAGAAGGTGTGCGTCTTTGTAAATTGTAGGCCAATAGAATCCAGCATCATAAACTTTTCTTGCTGTTAATTGAGGCCCATAGTGCCCTCCTGTTGGTCCTGTGTGACAATGGTTTAAAATTTTACTAGCTTCATCTCCAAATACACATCGGCGTATTATTCCATCGGGACAACTTTTAAACAGATGTGGATCTTCCCAAAAATAGTGTTTTATATCACTAAAGAATTTCTTTCGTTTTTGGTACGACAATCCTTTCTCAAGGAATCCACAAACTAAGTAATTTGCATAGTCTGCAAACCATGGAATTTCATTATAATCTATCTTCAATAGATATTCATCAGGAAAGTTGTCTTGTATGGCCGATTCATTTAGAACTTCTAATTCGGGATTTTGAAGACGAGAAAGATGATCAGCGGCGAGATTTTCTGCTCCTCTTTTATCTCGGATTTCAATATCGAACTCTTGTAAGAGTAAGATCCAACAGATTAATCTTGGTTTAGCATCTTGTTTCAAAAATAGGTATCTAAGAGCAGAATGGTCGGTATAGACCACCGTTTTAGCTAGAACGAGATATGAACGAAATTTGTCAAAAGCAAAGACAATAGCAAGGAGTTCTTTTTCAGTAGTTGTGTAATTTGTTTGTGCTCCTTGTAACGTCTTACTAGCATAATATATAGTTTGAAATCGTTTTTCAATCCTTTGTCCTAAAACGGCTCCCATTGCAAAATCACTTGCATCGCACATTAGTTCAAATGGTAGATTCCAATTTGGTGTTATCATGATCGGCGCATTAGTGAGTTTCTCTTTAAGAATATTAAAATATTTGATACATTCATCTGAAAAGATGAATGGAGCATCCTTTTCTAGGAGTTTATTCATAGGAGTGTCAATTTTAGAAAAATCTTTTATGAAACGTCGGTAAAAACCGGCATGCCCTAGAAAACTCCTAACTCCTCTAACATTTGGGATGTGGAAGTTTAGCAATTACATCTACTTTAGCTCTATCCACTTCAATTCCTTCCTTTGAGATTTTATGTCCAAGAACGATGCCTTCTTTAACCATGAAATGGCATTTCTCCCAATTAAGAACTAGATTTGATTGTTCACATCTAATAAGCATTCGTTCCAGATTAACTAGACATGATTCAAATGTATCACCGAAGACTGAAAAGTCATCCATGAAAACTTCCATGCATTCTTCTATCATGTCATGAAAAATCGCCATCATACACCTTTGAAAGGTTGCAGGGGCGTTGCAAAGTCCAAATGGCATGCGTTTGTAAGCAAAAGTACCATAAGGGCACGTGAATGTGGTTTTCTCTTGATCTTCGGGTGCTATTGGAATTTGAAAATATCCGGAAAATCCATCTAGAAAACAATAGTAACTATTTCCGGCTAATCTTTCCAACATTTGATCAATGAAAGGTAAGGGAAAGTGATCTTTTCTGGTGGCGTCATTTAATTTTCTATAATCAATACATACAAGCCATCCTGTTACATTCCTAGTAGGAATAAGCTCATTTTTTTCATTTGTAATGACAGTCATGCCACCCTTCTTAGGCGCGCATTGAACTGGGCTTACCCATGGACTATCAGAAATTGGATAAATTAGACCTGCATCTAGTAGTTTAATAATTTCTTTTTTAACTACATCTTGCATAGTAGGATTTAGTCTTCGTTGGCGTTGCACATACGTTTTATGACCTTCTTCCATAAGGATTTTATGTGTGCAATACGAAGGACTTATTCCTTTAATATCATGAATCTTCCATGCAATGGCTGGTTTATGAGCTTTCAACACAGAAATGAGTTGTGATTTCTCATTTTCAGTAAGAGAAGACGATATTATTTCAGGTCATTCAGATTCACCATGTAAATAAGCGTATTCCAAATGGTTTGGAAGTGGCTTTAACTCTAATTTCGGAGGTTCTTCTATCGATGATTTATATCGATATCTGACTTCTTCTTTTAGCATTTGAATTTCTTCTGTTGTTGGTTCATATCCATTAGCTATAAGTGTAGCTAACATTTCAGCTTCATCAATTTGTTCAGTTCCTTCTCCTAAAGAACATTCTCCTGTTCCTTGTAATTCTGGAAATTCTTCTAACAATTCTGCATGTGCATCTATAGTTTGAATATAATAACATGTATCATCTGCAGATTGTGGTTGTTGCATTGCTCTATCAACTGAAAAGGTAACACTCTCGTCCTCTATACTTAGGGTCAATTTCTTACCGAACACGTCTATCATTGCTTTAGCCGTGTTTAAGAATGGTCTTCCTAATATGAGAGGAACTTGAGAATCTTCTTCCATGTCCAGAACAACAAAATCTACTGGAAATACTAAAGTACCAACTTTAACTAGCATATTCTCCATTATCCCTCTAGGATATTTTATTGATCTATCGGCTAGTTGTATGCTTATTCTTGTTGGTTTCAATTCTCCAAGGTCTAGTTTAGCGTATAGTGAATACGGCATTAAATTTATACTAGCACCTAATGTAGTGACCCGAACTTTTCCATGTTTATATATATATTAAATGAAATTGTTATTTACATGATTAAGTGTTTCCAACATGTTAATCAATCAAACTTGTTAAGACTTGATTAATTGAAATAGGTTTCATATAGACAATTGACCACCCAAGTTGACCGGTGATTCACGAAGGTTAAAACTTGTAAAAACTATACGATGACATATATATGGTTATATATATAGTTAACATGATTTTATTATAAGTATGTATCTCATTAGGTATTTTAACAATGAGTTATATACAAAAAAATGAGACTATTAATTTAAGAAACTCGAAAACGATATATATAACGATTATCGTTATAACAACGTCTTACTAGGTACATATGAATCATATTAAGATATTGATACACTTGGTTAATTATGTTAAATGATAAGTAAATACATATGTAAAAATAAGACTACTGACTTAATGATTTCGAAACGAGACATATATGTAACGATTATCGTTGTAACGACATTTAACTGTATATATATCATACTAAGATATATTATATATCATAATATCATGATAATATAACAATTTAACATCTCATTTGTTATAATAAACAATGGGTTAACAACATTCAACAAGATCGTTAACCTAAAGGTTTCAAAACAACATTTACATGTAACGACTAACGATGACTTAACGAATTAGTTAAAATGTATATACATGTAGTGTTTTAATATGTATTCATATACTTTTGAAAGACTTCAAGACACTTATCAAAATATTTCTACTTAACAAAAATGCTTACAATTACATCCTCGTTCAGTTTCATCAACAATTCTACTCGTATGCACCCGTATTCGTACTCGTACAATACACAGCTTTTAGATGTATGTACTATTGGTATATACACTCCAATTATCAGCTCTTAGCAGCCCATGTGAGTCACCTAACACATGTGGGAACCATCATTTGGCAACTAGCATGAAATATCTCATAAAATTACAAAAATATGAGTAATCATTCATGACTTATTTACACGAAAACAAAATTACATATCCTTTATATCTAATCCATACACCAACGACCAAAAACACCTACAAAAACTTTCATTCTTCAATTTTCTTCATCTAATTGATCTCTCTCAAGTTCTATCTTCAAGTTCTAAGTGTTCTTCATAAATTCTACAAGTTCTAGTTACATAAAATCAAGAATACTTTCAAGTTTGCTAGCTCACTTCCAATCTTGTAAGGTGATCATCCAACCTCAAGAAATATTTGTTTCTTACAGTAGGTTATCATTCTAATACAAGGTAATAATCATATTCAAACTTTGGTTCAATTTCTATAACTATAACAATCTTATTTCAAGTGATAATCTTACTTGAACTTGTTTTCGTGTCATGATTCTGCTTCAAGAACTTCGAGCCATTCAAGGATCCGTTGAAGCTAGATCCATTTTTTTCTTTTTCAGTAGGTTTATCCAAGGAACTTAAGGTAGTAATGATGTTCATAACATCATTCGATTCATACATATAAAGCTATCTTATTCGAAGGTTTAAACTTGTAATCACTAGAACATAGTTTAGTTAATTCTAAACTTGTTCGCAAACAAAAGTTAATCATTCTAACTTGACTTTTAAAATCAACTAAACACATGTTCTATATCTATATGATATGCTAACTTAATGATTTAAAACCTGGAAACACGAAAAACACCGTAAAACCGGATTTACGCCGTCGTAGTAACACCGCGGGCTGTTTTGGGTTAGTTAATTAAAAACTATGATAAACTTTGATTTAAAAGTTGTTATTCTAAGAAAATTATTTTTATTATGAACATGAAACTATATCCAAAAATTATGGTTAAACTCAAAGTGAAAGTATGTTTTCTAAAATGGTCATCTAGACGTCGTTCTTTCAACTGAAATGACTACCTTTACAAAAATGACTTGTAACTTATTTTTCCGACTATAAACCTATACTTTTTCTGTTTAGATTCACAAAATAGAGTTCAATATGAAACCATAACAATTTGATTCACTCAAAACGGATTTAAAATGAAGAAGTTATGGGTAAAACAAGATTGGATAATTTTTCTCATTTTAGCTACGTGAAAATTGGTAACAAATCTATTCCAACCATAACTTAATCAACTGGTATTGTATATTATGTAATCTTGAGATACCATAGACACGTATACAATGTTTCGACCTATCATGTCGACACATCTATATATATTTCGGAACAACCATAGACACTCTATATGTGAATGTTGGAGTTAGCTATACAGGGTTGAGGTTGATTCCAAAATATATATAGTTTGAGTTGTGATCAATACTAAGATACGTATACACTAGGTCGTGGATTGATTCAAGATAATATTTATCGATTTATTTCTGTACATCTAACTGTGGACAACTAGTTGTAGGTTACTAACGAGGACAGCTGACTTAATAAACTTAAAACATCAAAATATATTAAAAGTGTTGTAAATATATTTTGAACATACTTTGATATATATGTATATATTGTTATAGGTTCGTGAATCAACCAGTGGCCAAGTCTTACTTCCCGACGAAGTAAAAATCTGTGAAAGTGAGTTATAGTCCCACTTTTAAAATCTAATATTTTGGGATGAGAATACATGCATGTTTTATAAATGATTTACAAAATAGACACAAGTACGTGAAACTACATTCTATGGTTGAATTATCGAAATCGAATATGCCCCTTTTTATTAAGTCTGGTAATCTAAGAATTAGGGAACAGACACCCTAATTGACGCGAATCCTAAAGATAGATCTATTGGGCCTAACAAACCCCATCCAAAGTACCGGATGCTTTAGTACTTTGAAATTTATATCATATCCGAAGGGTGTCCCAGAATGATGGGGATATTCTTATATATGCATCTTGTTAATGTCGGTTACCAGGTGTTCACCATATGAATGATTTTTATCTCTATGTATGGGATGTGTATTGAAATATGAAATCTTGTGGTCTATTATTATGATTTGATATATATAGGTTAAACCTATAACTCACCAACATTTTTGTTGACATTTTAAGCATGTTTATTCTCAGGTGATTATTAAGAGCTTCCGCTGTCGCATACTTAAATAAGGACGAGATTTGGAGTCCATGCTTGTATGATATTTTGTAAAAACTGCATTCAAGAAACTTATTTTGTTGTAAGATATTTGTATTGTAAACCATTATGTAATGGTCATGTGTAAACATGATATTTTAGATTATCATTATTTGATAATCTATGTAAAGCTTTTTAAACCTTTATTGATGAAATAAAGGTTATGGTTTGTTTTAAAATGAATGCAGTCTTTGAAAAACGTCTCATATAGAGGTCAAAACCTCGCAACGAAATCAATTAATATGGAACGTTTTTAATCAATAAGAACGGGACATTTCAGTTGGTATCCGAGCGTTGGTCTTAGAGAACCAGAAAATTTGCATTAGTGTGTCTTATCGAGTTTGTTAGGATGCATTAGTGAGTCTGGACTTCGACCGTGTTTTCTTTAAAAATGATTGCTTAACATTTTTGTTGGAAACTATATATTATTAACATGTATATATTATGTGATATATTAATCTTTTAACATGCATTAGTGAGTTGTAATCACTTGCATCCATAAATTTGCTTGAAAACAAAGGAACCAATGAGAGCGCGACATGTGGCGCGAAAATCACATGTGATTAAAAAAAAAAATTCGAAATTTTTTTTTTTTTGAAATTTTTTTTCGAAAATTTTTGTTTGGAATTTTTTTTTAAAAATCATATGTGATTATGCATGTCAATCACATGTGATTATGCATGACAAATTCAATCACATGTGATTGTGCAGGTAAATCACATGTGATTGTAAAAAAAAAATTAAAAAAAAAATTTTTTTTTTAAAATTTCGAAAAAAAAAATTTTAATTTTTTTTTTTAAAAAAAAAAATTTTTGAATTTTTTTTTTCAATCACATGTGATTTTCGCGACACATGTCGCGCTCTCATTGATCCCTTGAATCTCAACTTAATTTATGGACTCAAATGAATATTCCTCTATTAACATGTATATATTATGTGATATATTAATCTTTTAACATGTTTGATATTGTGTGATAGATGTCTACCTCTAGCACAAATCTCATTGACTCACCTAATAATAACGAAGAGTCGAATATATATTGGACTGATTCACAAGTTCCCGAAGAGGAACCGGAAGAAGAATCAGAACCGAAAGAAGAATCAGAACCGGAAGAGGAGGAACCGGAGGAGGAAATAGAACCGGTGGGGGAAATAATAAAACGGTTAAGTAAAAGAAAATCCGCAACCAACCGACCAAGGTTAATTATGGTCAATGGTGTTTTCGCCAAGGAAGCAAAATATTGGGAGGATTACCAATTCTCCGATGAATCGGATTCCGACGAGAATTCCGATGATGTATATAGAAATTACCCCAACTGAATTTAAAAAGGCAAAAGAAAATAATAAGGGAAAGGGCATAAAAATAGAGAAATCTAATTCCAACCCCGATGAACTTTATATGTATCGTCTGATGGAATTCATCACATAAACAAGTTTACAAAACCCATTTTGAAGCATATGTATTCGTGTATATATATGTAACAAGCGGAAGCAATTTTAAGTTTATGCATGCGTAGTTTAACCTTTTAAACATGAATTCCATTTATAGATCTAGTCTTGAAAATATACCAAAATGTAAATAGAGCTAGTTAGGGTTTATACCTTCTCCTAAAATGGAGGTTGAAGCAAGATGAAGATGAAGATGAAGAATGGCAAGTTTCTAACTTGAAACCTCAAACCTTTGATACCCACAAACCTTGAATCAACACCCTTCTTTGGTTAGGATTTTAAGACACTAATCAACTAGCAAAAATCAACTAAAGAACCCTTATATTTGTTCAAATATTTCGGCCAAGGAGGAGGGAGGAAGGAGAGAATTTTGCTAGTTTGAAATTGCAAGAGTGTGTGTGTGAAAAGATGCAAAACATAATTACAATTAGTTGGAGTGTAAATACAAGTAAAGTAAGCATGGGAGGAGCCTTGGAATCCCCCCCCCCCCCCCCCCAAACCCGTCCACCCCCCTCCCTTTTTTTTTTTTTTGCTAAACTTTTAAATACTTGTAATTACTTCCATGCACCTTTCTTTTCATGATTTTATAAACCTTTTATAAAATTATACTTTATAAACCCCTTATAAAATATAACACACATTTTAGTTTAATTAAATAATTAAACTTGCATATATATAATTATCCAAATAATTATTTCTTGCAATTTATCTTTAGAAAACCAATTTCTAAAGTCTAAGTGTCAAGTATTTATTTTAAAGATCCACTCATTAAAATAAATACATAAAAGTGTTGACGGTTTGTTATTGGGTATGACCCGACTTGGATCATAACATATTAGCCACATTAATTAATTATGTCTCTCGGGCATACGAATACCTTCAATCTCCCACTTGCACGAGAAACATAAAGAATTAATGCAAGTGATGGATACCACCTAACGACCGTCCATCACCCCCAATGTGTTATGACTTAGTGCCATTCAATAACATCATCCCTTTCGAGTTCCCATCTCGAATATGATCAGGTGAATCTTTCAATGTATCCTTTTGTCCTAGATGTCATGTCAAATCCAAGAGACATAGAGTGATCACTCTCTTATAGATCTAACTTTATCAGGCCTTAGACATCCGACTCTCAACGAATAAGAGGGACAAATCCCATCTTGACTACATACGTCCTAGACACTACACTTCGTACCATACCTGAAGCCTCCCTTATGTACTACCATGTTTCAGAATAGCGAAGGAAAGAATCAAGGCACAATATTCGGTGAATGCCTGAACCCAATATGTGTCTCAGGTCAGAGGATATAATGATATTCTCCTTTACTCAAGATTACATGTGATCAACCACAAAGGCTCCATATAGTAAATCTTGAGAGCGGGTCTTCCAATATTTGTGTCCCACAAATATCTATGAACCTTGGTTGCAACCTTGCCCCACATTCACCATTTGAATGTTAACCAATCTAAGTTCATAATAGTCTAGACCTCACACTTGTTCCCACAAATGTAATCAACTACGGAATTTAGAAAAATAGTTTATTCATGGATAAAATATGCTAATTGGAACATGACTCATAATTAAATTAATACCATAATTATATTAATGATTTTGAACTAATTCGTTCCATTACAATACTTAAAATAGATCAATTCCAATCACTAGAATAACGAAGCCCTAATGCACAAACATGTCCCTCATGTTTTGGCCCATGTAAAAGCTTCGTGAGTGGATCCGCAACATTTTGATCTGTGTGAACCTTGTGAATACATATCTTTCCCTTTTCAACCTCATCCCTGATGTAGTTGAATCTCCGCTCAATGTGACGAGTCTTTTGATGAGCACGAGGTTCCTTGATTTGAGCAATCGCACCCTCGTTGTCACAAAAGATCTCAAGAGGGTCCTGAATTGAAGGGAGCACTCCTAAGTCGTCGATGAATTTCTTCATCCATGCAGCTTCCTGAGCTGCCAGTGAGGCGGCAATGTACTCCGACTCTGTAGTGGATAACGCAACAACTTCCTGTTTAGAGCTCTTCCAAGAGACTGCACCACCATTCAACATGAAGACATAACCGGATTGTGATCGAGAGTCATCTCGATCAGTTTGGAAACTCGCGTCCACGTAACCTTTTACAGCGAGTTCCTCCTCACCAGACCCATATATTAGAAACATATCCTTAGTCCTTCTAAGGTATTTCAATATACATTTAACCGCAGTCCAATGACTATTTCCTGGATTATTTTGGTATCTACTTGTCAAGCTTAGAGCGCATGACACATCCGGTCTAGTACATATCATTGCATACATGATAGACCCAATAGCAGATGCGTATGGGACTTTCTTCATTCTCTCTTGTTCATCTTTCATGGTAGGACACTGAGATGAACTGAGAATGGTTCCCTTTTGAATAGGTACCAAACCTTTCTTAGAGTTTTCCATCTTGAACCTTTTCAAGATTTTATCAATGTATGCGCTTTGACTTAAACCTATCAATCTCTTGGATCTATTCCTATAGATCCCAATCCCCAATATGTATTGTGCTTCTCCAAGATCCTTAATGGAGAAGCAACTCTTTAGCCAAGTTTTGACTTCTTGCATTATGGTAATATCATTCCCAAATAATAATATATCATCCACATATAGCACAAGGAACATTATAGAGCTCCCACTAGCCTTCTTGTATACACAAGCTTCATCACCATTTTTAATGAAGCTAAATTTCTTTGCATCTTCATTAAAACGATGATTCCACATTCTAGATGCTTGTTTCAATCCGTAGATTGATTTCTTTAATTTGCATACCTTTTTAGGATTTTTCGGATCAACAAAACCTTCGGGCTGTACCATATAGACATCTTCCTCAAGATATCCATTTAGGAAAGCGGTTTTGACATCCATTTGCCATATTTCATAGTCATAGTGAGCAGCAATGGCAAATAATATCCTAATAGACTTTAGCATTACCACTGGCGAGAAAGTTTCATCATAATCAACCCCTTGAGTTTGAGTGAAACCTTTTGCTACAAGTCTAGCTTTGTATGTATCCAAGTTTCCATGTATGTCGGTTTTCTTCTTGAAAAGCCATTTGCAATCAACTAGCTTAGAGCTAGGAGGTTGCACAACAAGTTCCCAAACTTGGTTTTCATACATGGATTGCATCTCGGCGTTCATGGCTTCCTGCCATTTATCTTTATCAATCCTTGATAAAGCATCTTCGTAGTTTGTCGGTTCATCCAAATTAACCGTATAGCATCCATCCACGAGAAAACCATATCTCTCAGGAGGATTACTAATCCTACTAGATCTTCGAACGTCTTGTGTATCTTGATCATCCACTTGATCATTTTCAACATCCTCATGTTGAGTACTAGTGCCAACCAATTGTGTATCATCGGCTTGATCTTGTACCTCTACAAGATCTATCTTCCTTTCACCATCACCTTCCATAAGGAACTTAGTTTCAAGGAATTCCGCTTTCCGAGCAACAAATACCGTTTGCTCAGATGGATCATAGAAGAAATATCCCATGTCATCTTTGGGATATCCTATGAAGATACACTTTGTGGATCGAGCATGTAGCTTATTTGCTACATAACGCTTAGGATAAGCTTCACATCCCCATACTTTCAAGTATGAAAAAGAAGGAGGTTTTCCAAACCACATCTCATGAGGAGTTCGTTCCACTTTCTTGGTTGGGGCCATATTTAAAATACGAGCCGCGGAGCTTAGACAATAACCCCAAAATGATAGAGGTAACGAGCTTCTTGCCATCATAGATCGAACCATATCCATTAGGGTTCGGTTCCTCCTTTCGGAAACTCCATTAAGTTGGGGTGTTCCGGGTGGAGTAAGTTGTGAGATAATCCCACAACTCCTAAGATGATCTTGGAAGGCATCGCTTAGGTATTCACCTCCTCTATCGGTACGAAGTACCTTAATTGTTCTATTGAGTTGATTTTGTACTTCGTTTTGATATTCTTTGAATGCTTCAAACGTTTTGTCCTTGTGTCTTAATAAGTAGACATATCCGAAACGACTAAAGTCATCAATGAACGTAACAAAGTATCTTTCACCATTCCTAGTCATGGGTTTAAAGGGTCCACATACATCCGAATGTATTAATCCCAATAAATCTTTAGCCCTTTCATAAGTCCCTTTGAAAGGTGCTTTAGTCATCTTGCCTTGTAAACAAGATTCACATACATCAAACGAATCCATTTCATTTGATTTCAAAAGTCCATTCTTTTGAAGTGTATGCATTCGGTTCTTGTTTATGTGACCAAGGCGACAATGCCATAAATAGGAATCACTCAAATCCCTTTTGAGTTTCTTGGTGCTAGTATGGTATATAGAGCTCGATGATGCGTCATCATGAACCAATTCATAAATTCCATTTGAAGGCGAAGCCTTGAAATAGAATACATTATCTTTAGAAACATGAATATCATCATCAATAAAATTAACAATGTAACCACATTGTTTTAAGCGAGAAATAGAAATAATGTTTCTACACAAATCCGGAGCATACAAAACATTTTCTAAAATAAGTTCCAATCCGCTTGGAAGCTTCAAAATAAAATCTCCTTGAGCTTTAACATGCACCTTTGCACCATTGCCCATATAGAGACTTGATGTTCCCGCCTTATGATCACTTCTTTTGAACCCCTGCAAGGAATTGCAAATATGAGTTCCACATCCCGTGTCTAATACCCATGTATTAAAAGAAGTAATACTAAGTTCTATATATACCATATATATATTACCTGAGGTTTGCCCTGCATCCCTCTTGTCCTTCAACTCCTTAAGATAGACCGGACAGTTTCGTTTCCAATGACCCATCTCACCGCAACCGAAACATGGGTCTTCTTTGGGGTTCGCCTTCTCGGCTACCTTTTGCTTCTTAGCCTTGTTGATGGTTGGGGTAACCATCTTCCCTTTC
The DNA here is from genome assembly GCF_046630445.1 of Rutidosis leptorrhynchoides. Taxonomy (NCBI): domain Eukaryota; kingdom Viridiplantae; phylum Streptophyta; class Magnoliopsida; order Asterales; family Asteraceae; genus Rutidosis; species Rutidosis leptorrhynchoides. The sequence continues at coordinate 213,267,602 of NC_092340.1, forward strand.
CCTTTGCCTTGATGGGCGGGTCCTTTTCTCTTGGCCACCTTTGGCTTAGAGGTGTTACCTTTTGACCCACCTTGATCGATTGCTAACACGGGTAAAGCCCTTTTACCCATGCTAGTTTCCGCCGTTCTAAGCATACCGTGAAGCTCACCTATGCTCTTATCCATCCCATTCATATTGTAATTAATTACAAATTGATCAAACCTTTTTGATAGAGAGTTAAGGATAAGATCGGTGGCTAACTCATTAGATATGTTTAGGTTAAGACGGTTAGCACGATCGATAAGGCTTTTCATCTTAAGTACATAAGATGAAACCGATTGGGTATCGTCCATACGACAAGCATGTAGCACCCGAACCGTTTCGAAGCGCTCGACACGCGCTTGTTGAAGGAACATCTCCTTCAATTGCGTTATCATGTCGTATGCACTATGGTGCTCGAAATCCTTTTGGAGTTCGGGTATCATAGTCCCGAGCATTAAGCATGAGACTTGAAGGGAGTCGTGGCAATACTTATCGTAAGAGGCCATTGCCTCCACATCATTCTCATCCGGTTGATCGGGAATGGGGTCCTCAAGTACATACGCTTTATCCTCTTGTTTGAGGACAATCCGAAGATTGCGGAACCAATCCATAAAGTTGGTATGGTTGAGTTTGTCTTTCTCTAAGAGAGACCTTAACGATAGGTTGTTCATGTTAAGTGGTACGTTTTGCATGTTGTTGTTGTTATTAGCGGCCATCTACAAAATTCAACAAAGTCCTTTTAAGTATCGATTTTAAATTTAATAAACAGTACCCTTTTAATTTGTTTTATTAAATATTAGAATCCAACGGTAAATCAAATTTCGGTTAGGTGACCTTTATCCCGTCATTTGATTTAGCTAGGTAGTCATAATGACAATTGCAATCCTTTTGCAACTTCTAAGTTATGGGATCATGCAATCCTTTTGCATGGCATATTAATCCCATCAACGCCTATTTGTTCCTCATGCTTCGGTGACCCTAAGTTCATGATTCCCAAATTAAGTCGTCCTACTTGTGTAAACATGTAGACTTAACATACAAGTGGTTAGGTGACCTTTATCCCACATGTATGCGAAGTGTACCTTATTCACATTAGTTCACTCATGACGGTTAGGTGACCTTTATCCCATCAAGAGATTCCTAATATGTCTAAGTGTTTCCACAAAAGGATGGCGTTTAACTTGTTTACCTTGTTTTAGTTAAATGGATTTTATGTTTTCTACATTCTAGTTTTAGAAAACAAAATACTATACACCAACATGCATTTGGTGTGTAGTGTTTTATGAAAAACCTATTTTCATGTCCTTTTAGTAAACCAATTACCAATTCATTACCTTTTAAATAAACCATTTTATCTAGTACCTAATAACCATTTATTAGTGTCATGTTGTTATAATTATAACCAATTATAATGTCATTTTTGCAAGTTGTTCTAAGAGATTTTGTATCAACCAAACACATACAAAAAACATACAAGCATTCAAAAGTAAAGTCCACAATCATGCCAAAGTGGTAAGCACTTGTTTAGCCAAAACAAGTGTTACCTAAAGGGTTAAACAAGTAAGAGATTTTAAACAAAATCTCCCACTTAATCTTGTAATCTTCAAAGTTCCATCTTGTAATCTTCTTCATGAATCTTCATTTTCTCTTTACAAAATTATATCCTAATACAATTTTTCTAGAAAATGAAATAACAACCTATTCTATTTTTACAAACCAAAATAGAATAAATTACATCAAAATTACAAGAATAATTACAACTTATTACAAACCAAAATGAATGAATAATTATTACAAACCATAAGAATGAATAATCAACCAAATCACACACAAATCCAACCACAAGGTCAAGGCATGATTGTGAACCAAAACAACAACAAATCTTGGCCAAACTTGAAGTCCCAAACCCACTTTTGGGAGCCCAAAATTCGGCCAAACCATAGAACCCACCAAAACTCAAGATTTTTACATTCTACTTTCATGCATGTTGGTAGATTGTAAAATAAATGAGTTTACTAGCCAAAAACAAGAAGCATATTAACAAGACTTTGGCTCTAGATACCATTGATGGAATTCATCGCATAAACAAGTTTACAAAACCCATTTTGAAGTATATGTATTCGTGTATATATATGTAACAAGCGGAAGCAATTTTAAGTTTATGCATGCGTAGTTTAACCTTTTAAACATGAATTCCATTTATAGATCTAGTCTTGAAAATATACCAAAATGTAAATAGAGCTAGTTAGGGTTTATACCTTCTCCTAAAATGGAGGTTGAAGCAAGATGAAGATGAAGATGAAGAATGGCAAGTTTCTAACTTGAAACCTCAAACCTTTGATACCCACAAACCTTGAATCAACACCCTTCTTTGGTTAGGATTTTAAGACACTAATAAACTAGCAAAAATCAACTAAAGAACCCTTATATTTGTTCAAATATTTCGGCCAAGGAGGAGGGAGGAAGGAGAGAATTTTGCTAGTTTGAAATTGCAAGAGTGTGTGTGTGAAAAGATGCAAAACATAATTACAATTAGTTGGAGTGTAAATACAAGTAAAGTAAGCATGGGAGGAGCCTTGGAATCCCCCCCCCCCCCCCAAAACCGTCCATCGTCAACCCCCGAAGCCCTTAAGTTGTAACAATGACCCGGGAACCTCTAAACCACCAGGTTTTTCTAAACCGTTGTGGAAAACGACAGCTCGTATTAGGGGAACATCATATATCCCTAGAAACTTGGCAAAACGAACCAAAACTGAAGAAGAAGAAACAAGCGAGTCAGAATAAGATAGTTGTATTCGTGTGGTGTAATATATGTAATATAGTGTGCTTATGCTTTATGATATATGTAAAAATTGCTTGTATTAATAAGTATTTTTTTTTTATGAATTTAACTCTTGTCTATTTTACAGTATAAAAACACAAAATGGATAGACAACCCAATATTTTAAGAGACCTACCCGGAGACATGATTGATGAAATCTTGTCTAGAGTCGGTCAGAATTCTTCGGTACAACTATTTACGGCGAAATCAGTTTGTAAGACATTCGAAGAACGTTCCAAGAATGTCTTGGTTTATAAGAGACATTCGTTTGAAAGATGGGGGATATCACATTGGGAAACCCATAAGTTACGATGTGTTTACTTTGACGCATATATTGCGGGGAACCCAAATGCTATTTTACGCAACGGGTTAAGAAATTATTTTGACTCAATGTATCCGAATATAGGACTTCATGATTTAGAAAAAGCGGCTAACATGCAACATAAAGAAGCATGCTATGCTTACGGGTTAGTAATGTTCGCTTCTCACCAAAGTGAGAAAAAGAACATTGGGCTACAACTATTAAACAAAACGTTCCCACAAGTGACGGAGTCGGTAATTGGGTAAGAAATGAGGTTTTTAGGTTATTACGAGACTGTTGGTCATTACGTAACCCTCGTCCCTTTGACGACGTTACAACACGTGTCATAACCCGACCTTAACCATAAGGATGAATACAATAACATATGATTTCATCGCGAGGTATTGACCTCTATATGCTACACTTTTCAAAAACTGCATTCGTTTTTACAATACAAACCATAGCTTTTATTACAAATACAAGGTTTAAACAACTTAATAATGATTATCGTTTAGCGATAATCTTAGACTTACAAACTTTACATGTGATAATAACAATACGACCTCCAACATATTTTACATTACAAATCCTCCGATATGCAGTTTTATTTTTGACACAAATATGCATACTCAAGATCTTGCTTAAATTCAACATGTTGCAGCGGAAGCTTTTAGTTATCACCTGAGAATAAACATGCTTAAAACGTCAACATAAAGTTGGTGAGATATAGGTTTAATGCCGGCAGCGTTATAAATATAGACCACAAGATTTCATATATAAACGTTTTAATAAAAATATTCTAAGTTGTTGAGCACTTGATAACCATACTTAACATTTAATCAACGTCGCATATTCCCTTTATTATGAAATCTTACTACACCGTACCAAGTGTAGTTACCGAAACGAAGTACTGTGCAACCGTTGAATACTGGTCGTCCAGTCCGGTTGGGGTTGTCAGGCCCGATAGATCTATCAACAGGATTCGCGTTTACAATACCTCATGTAAATAGTAGTTACCAAGTTACAGGGAAGTATGCCAGTGGTACAACTCAACGTAGAATATATATTTTTAATCACTTGTGTCCATAACGTAAATCATAAAATGCATGTATTCTCATCCCGAAATATTTAGAGTTTAAAAGTGGGACTATATACTCACCTTTTCCTTGAAGGTATTTAACTCGACTTGGTCTCCGATAGATATCACGAACCTAACCATATATATAATATATCAACATATTTTCTTTTCAAGTAATCGTTACATATATATATATACTTATAATACTTTTAATATTTTTCTTAGTCCGTAGTTAGCTGTCTGTTGTTAATGGTCCACAATTAGTTGCTCAATAAAATAAATAAAGACCCCATCATATTCGTATTGATCAGAATTAATCTCGACCCATGGTACCATGTTGTCAAATGACGTGTTGCGTACATAAAGTACCGTGTTGTCAGATGACGTGTTGCGTACAATCATGAGGTCTTATGATTAATCTTCTCGTGTTGTTTACGGGTGGTCCTGGAATATATAAAATCAAATCATAAGTAAATATATATTAAATATTATGTTAATTAGCCAAGATATGATTAATCCGATTTTGTCATAATATGATATATTACAGGTTTTGAAGTGTTTTAAAAATCAAATTAGAAGGATCTATTTAGTTTGCGAACAGGTTTGAAATCATTCAAACTATGTTCTTGTTGTTAAAAATTTTATAACACAAAATAAGATAGCTATATAAATATGAATTGAATAAGATTATGAATAAGGTTACTACCTCAAGTTACTTGGATAAAGCTACTGGAAAAGATAGAAAATAATCTTGATCAAACTTTCTTATGATGATTATAGGTTGTTCATGAAGCTAGTTCTTCATGGGTATTTACTGAGATTGTGAAGAACACTTAGAGTTCCTAAGAGTGTGTTTTTGGTTAGAGAAAGATGGTTGTAAGAATGAAATAAAAAACCAGGGTGATGTGATACTTAGGACAGTCTGGTTGTTGAGGGAACAAGGACAAATTATTGTGTTGAATTTTTGAGTAATAATGTATGCTAGCTTACAAATAAGATTCCCTCTTATCTAGGGCAGATCTAAAGCTGATAAGGATATTGATTTGATGTGTATTTACTAATAGTAAATACGTATGGATGATGAGTATTATACGGTAAAAGAAGCTCAAAATCGGGCTTTTATTTTGGGTCCAACCGGGCCAAAAATAAAATTTTAAGACATTTTTAATAAAGCAATGTTAGCCCATATGGTGAAGTGCTCGGTCGAATGAAACCACGGTCCAGTAATTCTTGTAACTGGCTTTGTAACTCTTTCATCTCAGATGGTGCAAGTCTATATGGAGCACGAGCCACTGGTGCAGCTCCCGGTACTAGATCTATTTGAAATTCTACATATCTAAATGGAGATAATCCTGTTAACTCTTCCGGAAATACTTCAGGAAAATCTCTTGCCACAGGCACGTCGTTGATGCTCTTCACTTTTTCCTTCGTTTCGACTTTATTAACATATGCTAAGATAGAATAGCACCCTTTCTTCAAGCACTTTTGAGCTTTCAAATAACTAATGAGTTTTAGCTTTGAGTTACCCTTCTCTCCATAAATCATTACTGGCATTTTATCCTTACGAGGAATGCGAATTGCCTTCTTGGCGCACACAACTTCAGCTCCTATTTTGGACATCCAGTCCATGCCGACTATTACATCAAAACTTCCTAATTCTACGGGTATCAAATCAATCTTAAATGTTTCTCCGGCTAAATTTATTTTACAATCACGGCAAATTTTATCGGCTTTAATTAGTTTACCATTAGCTAACTCAATCATGTACTTAGCATCTAGAGGTAATGATGAACAATTCAATTTAGCGTAAAAGTCTCTACTCACGTAACTTCTATCGGCACCAGTATCAAATATAATAGATGTGGATAAGTTATTAATGGTAAACGTACCCGTAACAAGCTCCGGGTCTTCACACGCCTCTCTAGCATTAATAACAAATGCTCTTCCACGTGCAGATCCATTATTCTTCTCAGGATTCGGACACTGGCTCTTATAATGACCCTGTTTCCCACACCCATAACAAGTAACAGTGGCCAAGGCAGTTCTATTTGCATTGGTGGCAGGAGTCTTGGTACCGTTTGTATTTGTAGCAGGAACCCTACAATCTTCAGCAAGATGACCTTTTCGATTACAATTGTTGCACACCACATTATGAAATGTCCCGTTCTTATTGATTAAAAACGTTCCATATTAATTGATTTCGTTGCTAGGTTTTGACCTCTATATGAGACGTTTTTCAAAGACTGCATTCATTTTAAAACAAACCATAACCTTTATTTCATCAATAAAGGTTTAAAAAGCTTTACGTAGATTATCAAATAATGATAATCTAAAATATCCTGTTTACACACGACCATTACATAATGGTTTACAATACAAATATGTTACAACAAAATAAGTTTCTTGAATGCAGTTTTTACACAATATCATACAAGCATGGACTCCAAATCTCGTCCTTATTTAAGTATGCGACAGCGGAAGCTCTTAATAATCACCTGAGAATAAACATGCTTAAAACGTCAACAAAAATGTTGGTGAGTTATAGGTTTAACCTATATATATCAAATCATAATAATAGACCACAAGATTTCATATTTCAATACACATCCCATACATAGAGATAAAAATCATTCATATGGTGAACACCTGGTAACCGACATTAACAAGATGCATATATAAGAATATCCCCATCATTCCGGGACACCCTTCGGATATGATATAAATTTCGAAGTACTAAAGCATCCGGTACTTTGGATGGGGTTTGTTAGGCCCAATAGATCTATCTTTAGGATTCGCGTCAATTAGGGTGTCTCTTCTCTAATTCTTAGATTACCAGACTTACTAAAAAGGGGCATATTCGATTTCGATAATTCAACCATAGAATGTAGTTTCACGTACTTGTGTCTATTTTGTAAATCATTTATAAAACCTGCATGTATTCTCATCCCAAAAATATTAGATTTTAAAAGTGGGACTATAACTCACTTTCACAAATTTTTACTTCGTCGGGAAGTAAGACTTGGCCACTGGTTGATTCACGAACCTATAACAATATATACATATATATCAAAGTATGTTTAAAATATATTTACAACACTTTTACTATATTTTGATGTTTTAAGTTTATTAAGTCAGCTGTCCTCGTTAGTAACCTACAACTAGTTGTCCACAGTTAGATGTACAGAAATAAATCGATAAATATTATCTTGAATCAATCCGCGACCCAGTGTATACATATCTCAGTATTGATCACAACTCAAACTATATATATTTTGGAATCAACCTCAACCCTGTATAGCTAACTCCAACATTCGCATATAGAGTGTCTATGGTTGTTCCGAAATATATATAGATGTGTCGAAATGATAGGTCGAAACATTGTATACGTCTCTATGGTATCTCAAGATTACATAATATACAATACAAGTTGATTAAGTTATGGTTGGAATAGATTTGTTACCAATTTTCACGTAGCTAAAATGAGAAAAATTATCCAATCTTGTTTTACCCATAACTTCTTCATTTTAAATTCATTTTGAGTGAATCAAATTGCTATGGTTTCATATTGAACTCTATTTTATGAATCTAAACAGAAAAAGTATAGGTTTATAGTCGGAAAAATAAGTTACAAGTCGTTTTTGTAAAGGTAGTCATTTCAGTCGAAAGAACGACGTCTAGATGACCATTTAAGAAAACATACTTCCACTTTGAGTTTAACCATAATTTTTGGATATAGTTTCATGTTCATAATAAAAATCATTTTCTCAGAATAACAACTTTTAAATCAAAGTTTATCATAGTTTTTAATTAACTAACCCAAAACAGCCCGCGGTGTTACTACGACGGCGTAAATCCGGTTTTACGGTGTTTTTCGTGTTTCCAGGTTTTAAATCATTAAGTTAGCATATCATATAGATATAGAACATGTGTTTAGTTGATTTTAAAAGTCAAGTTAGAAGGATTAACTTTTGTTTGCGAACAAGTTTAGAATTAACTAAACTATGTTCTAGTGATTACAAGTTTAAACCTTCGAATAAGATAGCTTTATATGTATGAATCGAATGATGTTATGAACATCATTACTACCTTAAGTTCCTTGGATAAACCTACTGGAAAAGAGAAAAATGGATCTAGCTTCAACGGATCCTTGGATGGCTCGAAGTTCTTGAAGCAGAATCATGACACGAAAACAAGTTCAAGTAAGATCATCACTTGAAATAAGATTGTTATAGTTATAGAAATTGAACCAAAGTTTGAATATGATTATTACCTTGTATTAGAATGATAACCTACTGTAAGAAACAAAGATTTCTTGAGGTTGGATGATCACCTTACAAGATTGGAAGTGAGCTAGCAAACTTGAAAGTATTCTTGATTTTATGTAACTAGAACTTGTAGAATATATGAAGAACACTTAGAACTTGAAGATAGAACTTGAGAGAGATCAATTAGATGAAGAAAATTGAAGAATGAAATTGTTTGTAGGTGTTTTTGGTCGTTGGAGTATGGATTAGATATAAAGGATATGTAATTTTGTTTTCATGTAAATAAGTCATGAATGATTACTCATATTTTTGTAATTTTATGAGATATTTCATGCTAGTTGCCAAATGATGGTTCCCACATATGTTAGGTGACTCACATGGGATACTAAGAGCTGATCATTGGAGTGTATATACCAATAGTACATACATCTAAAAGCTGTGTATTGTACGAGTACGAATACGGGTGCATACGAGTAGAATTGTTGATGAAACTGAACGAGGATGTAATTGTAAGCATTTTTGTTAAGTAGAAGTATTTTGATAAGTGTATTGAAGTCTTTCAAAAGTGTATAAATACATATTAAAACACTACATGTATATACATTTTAACTGAGTCGTTAAGTCGTCGTTAGTCGTTACATGTAAGTGTTGTTTTGAAACCTTTAGGTTAACGATCTTGTTAAATGTTGTTAACCCAATGTTTATAATATCAAATGAGATTTTAAATTATTATATTATCATGATATTATCATGTATGAATATCTCTCAATATGATATATATACATTAAATGTCTTTACAACGATAATCGTTACATATATGTCTCGTTTAAAAATCATTAAGTTAGTAGTCTTGTTTTTACATATGTAGTTCATTGTTAATATACTTAATGATATGTTTACTTATAATAGTATCATGTTAACTATATATATATATATATCCATATATATGTCATCATATAGTTTTTACAAGTTTTAACGTTCGTGAATCACCGGTCAACTTGGGTGGTCAATTGTCTATATAAAACATATTTCAATTAATCAAGTCTTAACAAGTTTGATTGCTTAACATGTTGGAAACATTTAATCATGTAAATATCAATCTCAATTAATATATATAAACATGGAAAAGTTCGGGTCACTACAGTACCTACCCGTTAAATAAATTTCGTCCTGAAATTTTAAGCTGTTGAAGGTGTTGACGAATCTTCTGGAAATAGATGCGGGTATTTCTTCTTCATCTGATCTTCACGCTCCCAGGTGAACTCGGGTCCTCTACGAGCATTCCATCGAACCTTAACAATTGGTATCTTGTTTTGCTTAAGTCTTTTAACCTCACGATCCATTATTTCGACGGGTTCTTCGATGAATTGAAGTTTTTCATTGATTTGGATTTCATCTAACAGAATAGTGAGATCTTCTTTAGCAAAACATTTCTTCAAATTCGAGACGTGGAAAGTGTTATGTACAGCCGCGAGTTGTTGAGGTAACTTAAGTCGGTAAGCTACTGGTCCGACACGATCAATAATCTTGAATGGTCCAATATACCTTGGATTTAATTTCCCTCGTTTACCAAATCGAACAATGCCTTTCCAAGGTGCAACTTTAAGCATGACCATCTCTCCAATTTCAAATTCTATATTTTTTCTTTTAATGTCAGCGTAGCTCTTTTGTCGACTTTGGGCGGTTTTCAACCGTTGTTGAATTTGGATGATCTTCTCGGTAGTTTCTTGTATAATCTCCGGACCTGTAATCTGTCTATCCCCCACTTCACTCCAACAAATCGGAGACCTGCACTTTCTACCATAAAGTGCTTCAAACGGCGCCATCTCAATGCTTGAATGGTAGCTGTTGTTGTAGGAAAATTCTGCTAATGGTAGATGTCAATCCCAACTGTTTCCGAAATCAATAACACATGCTCGTAGCATGTCTTCAAGCGTTTGTATCGTCCTTTCACTCTGCCCATCAGTTTGTGGATGACAGGTAGTACTCATGTCTAGACGAGTTCCTAATGCTTGCTGTAATGTCTGCCAGAATCTTGAAATAAATCTGCCATCCCTATCAGAGATAATAGAGATTGGTATTCCATGTCTGGAGACGACTTCCTTCAAATACAGTCGTGCTAACTTCTCCATCTTGTCATCTTCTCTTATTGGCAGGAAGTGTGCTGATTTGGTGAGACGATCAACTATTACCCAAATAGTATCAAAACCACTTGCAGTCCTTGGCAATTTAGTGATGAAATCCATGGTAATGTTTTCCCATTTCCATTCCGGGATTTCGGGTTGTTGAAGTAGACCTGATGGTTTCTGATGCTCAGCTTTGACCTTAGAACACGTCAAACATTCTCCTACGTATTTAGCAACATCGGCTTTCATACCCGGCCACCAAAAATGTTTCTTGAGATCCTTGTACATCTTCCCCGTTCCAGGATGTATTGAGTATCTGGTTTTATGAGCTTCTCTAAGTACCATTTCTCTCATATCTCCAAATTTTGGTACCCAAATCCTTTCAGCCCTATACCGGGTTCCGTCTTCCCGAATATTAAGATGCTTCTCGGATCCTTTGGGTATTTCATCCTTTAAATTTCCCTCTTTTAAAACTACTTGTTGCGCCTCCTTTATTTGAGTAGTAAGGTTATTATGAATCATTATATTCATAGATTTTACTCGAATGGGTTCTCTGTCCTTCCTGCTCAAGGCATCGGCTACCACATTTGCCTTCCTCGGGTGGTAACGAATCTCAAAGTCGTAATCATTCAATAATTCAATCCACCTACGCTGCCTCATATTCAGTTGTTTCTGATTAAATATGTGTTGAAGACTTTTGTGGTCGGTATATATAATACTTTTGACCCCATATAAGTAGTGCCTCCAAGTCTTTAATGCAAAAACAACAGCGCCTAATTCCAAATCATGCGTCGTATAATTTTGTTCGTGAATCTTCAATTGTCTAGACGCATAAGCAATCACCTTCATTCGTTGCATTAATACACAACCGAGACCTTGCTTTGATGCGTCACAATAAATCACAAAATCATCATTCCCTTCAGGCAATGACAATATAGGTGCCGTAGTTAGCTTTTTCTTCAATAACTGAAATGCTTTCTCTTGTTCATCATTCCATTCAAATTTCTTCCCTTTATACGTTAATGCAGTCAAGGGTTTTGCTATTCTGGAAAAGTCTTGGATGAACCTTCAGTAGTAACCAGCTAGTCCTAAAAACTGGTGTATGTGTTTCGGAGTTTTCGGGGTTTTCCACTTTTCAACAGTTTCTATCTTTGTCGGATCCACCTTAATACCTTCTTTGTTCACTATGTGACCGAGGAATTGAACTTCTTCCAACCAAAATGCACACTTTGAAAACTTAGCGTATAATTCTTCCTTCCTCAATACTTCTAACACCTTTCTCAAATGTTCACCGTGTTCTTGGTCATTCTTTGAGTAAATAAGTATGTCATCAATGAAAACAATGACAAACTTGTCAAGGTATGGTCCACACACTCGGTTCATAAGGTCCATGAACACAGCTGGTGCATTAGTTAAACCAAACAGCATGACCATAAACTCGTAATGACCGTAACGTGTTCTGAAAGTAGTCTTTGGAATATAATCTTCTTTCACCCGCATTTGATGATACCCGGAACGTAAGTCAATCTTTGAATAAACAGACGAGCCTTGTAGTTGATCAAATAAGTCGTCGATTCTCAGTAGTGGGTAGCGGTTCTTGATGGTAAGTTTGTTCAACTCTCGGTAGTCGATACACAACCTGAATGTACCATCTTTCTTCTTGACAAACAAAACAGGAGCTCCCCACGGTGATGTGCTTGGTCGAATGAAACTACGCTCTAAAAGTTCTTGTAATTGGCTTTGCAGTTCTTTCATCTCGCTGGGTGCGAGTCTGTAAGGAGCACGAGCTATTGGTGCAGCTCCCGGTACAAGATCTATTTGAAATTCAACGGATCGATGTGGGGGTAATCCCGGTAATTCTTTCGGAAATACATCGGGAAATTCTTTTGCAATGGGAACATCATTGATGCTCTTTTCTTCAGTTTGTACTTTCTCGACGTGTGCTAGAACAGCATAGCAACCTTTTCTTATTAGTTTTTGTGCCTTCAAATTACTAATAAGATGTAGCTTCGTGTTGCCCTTTTCTCCGTACACCATTAAGGGTTTTCCTTTTTCTCGTATAATGCGAATTGCATTTTTGTAACAAACGATCTCTGCTTTCACTTCTTTCAACCAGTCCATACCGATTATCACATCAAAACTCCCTAACTCTACTGGTATCAAATCAATCTTAAATGTTTCGCTAACTAGTTTAATTTCTCGATTCCGACATATATTATCTGCTGAAATTAATTTACCATTTGCTAATTCGAGTAAAAATTTACTATCCAAAGGCGTCAATGGACAACTTAATTTAGCACAAAAATCTCTACTCATATAGCTTTTATCCGCACCCGAATCAAATAAAACGTAAGCAGATTTATTGTCAATAAGAAACGTACCCGTAACAAGCTCCGGGTCTTCCTGTGCCTCTGCCGCATTAATATTGAAAACTCTTCCGCGGCCTTGTCCATTCGTGTTCTCTTGGTTCGGGCAATTTCTAATAATGTGGCCCGGTTTTCCACATTTATAACAAACTACATTGGCATAACTTGCTCCGAAACTACTTGCTCCGCCATTACTTGTTCCGACACCATTTGTTCCTTTCGTTCTATTAACCCCTGGTCCGTAGACCTCACACTTCGCCGCACTATGACCATTTCTTTTACACTTGTTGCAAAATTTGGTGCAGAACCCCGAGTGATACTTTTCACACCTTTGGCATAGCTGCTTCTGATTGTTGTTGTTGCGGTTATTATTGTTGTTGGGATGATTGTTGTAGTTGCTATTGTTGTTGTTGTTGTTGGGCCGTTTGTTGTAGTTGCGATTGATGTTGCGATTGTTGGGATAATTGTTGCGATTATTGTTGTAATTGCTGTTGTTGTTGTATTGGTGATTCTTATCAACGTTTTCCTCCCACTTTCTTGTGACTTGCTTCACATTGGCCTATTCAGCAGTCTGTTCTTTAATTCTTTCTTCAATCTGGTTCACTAGTTTGTGAGCCATTCTACATGCCTATTGTATGGAGGCGGGCTCGTGTGAACTTATATCTTCTTGGATTCTTTCCGGTAATCCTTTCACAAACGCGTCGATCTTCTCTTCCTCATCTTCGAATGCTCCCGGACACAATAGGCACAATTCTGTGAATCGTCTTTCGTACGTGGTAATATAAAATCCTTGGGTTCGTAACCCTCTAAGTTCTGTCTTGAGCTTATTGACCTCGGTTCTGGGACGGTACTTCTCGTTCATCAAGTGCTTGAATGCTGACCACGGTAGTGCGTACGCATCGTCTTGTCCCACTTGCTCTAGATAGGTATTCCACCATGTTAATGCAGAACCTGTGAAGGTATGCGTAGCGTACTTCACTTTGTCCTCTTCAGTACACTTACTTATGGCAAACACCGATTAGACCTTCTCGGTCCACCGTTTCAATCCGATCGGTCCTTCGGTTCCATCAAATTCCAAAGGTTTGCAGGCAGTGAATTCTTTGTAGGTGCATCCTACACGATTTCCTATACTGCTAGATCCAAGGTTATTGTTGGTATGTAGCGCAGCCTGTACTGCGGCTATGTTTGAAGCTATAAAAGTACGGAATTCCTCTTCATTCATATTCACGGTGTGTCGAGTAGTCGGTGCCATTTCCTTCAAAATAGTCAAATGGAACAAGTTAATCATACAGAATATTAAGAGTAGTTAATAGTATTTCGTAGCATAATATGAACTCATTTATAAAAGCTTTTTCTTCATATTAGCGTTTTATAAGTTTAAATTCGGGTAGTACCTACCCGTTAAGTTCATACTTAGTAGCTAATATACAATTCAACTACTACAATTCTATATGAAAAACTGATTATAATAATATTTCGCGTTCAAACTTTTACACAATATTTTACAAACTTACAATACCGCTTATTTTACATATAGCATGAAATATAGCACACAATAAATTTGATACAAGATGGTTGTGAAGATAATTCTAGCTAGTACACAAGTCGTTCAGCAAATGCAATAAAGACACGTAATTCATACGTCCAGAAACAAGTCATGCATTCTGGTTTTACTAGGATTACTTCCCATCCTTGGTCTTGTGGAACATAACCGTTATGGCCGTTGATAAGACATCGTGTTGTAACGTCGTCAAAGGGACGATGGTTACGTAATGTCCAACAGTCCCGTAACAATCTAAAAACCTCATTTCTTACCCCAATTACCGACTCCGTCACTTGTGGGAACGTTTTGTTTAATAGTTGTAGCCCGATGTTCTTGTTCTCACTTTGGTGAGAAGCGAACATTACTAATCCGTAAGCATAACATGCTTCTTTATGTTGCATGTTAGCCGCTTTTTCTAAATCACGAAGTCCAATATTCGGATATATTGAGTCAAAATAATTTCTTAACCCATTGCGTAAAATAGCATTTGGGTTCCCCGCAATATATGCGTCAAAGTAAACACATCGTAACTTATGGATTTCCCAATGTGATATCCCCCATCTTTTGAACGAAAGCCTTTTATAAACCAAGGCATTCTTGGAACGTTCTTCGAATGTCTTACAAATTGATCTCGCCTTAAATAGTTGTGCCGAAGAATTCTGACCGACTCTAGACAAGATTTCATCAATCATGTCTCCGGGTAAGTCTCTTAAAATATTGGGTTGTCTATCCATTTTGTGTTTTTATACTGTAAAATAGACAAGAGTTAGATTCATAAAAAAAATACCTATTAATACAAGCAATTTTTACATATATCATAAAGCATAAGCACACTATATTACATATATTACACCACACGAATACAACTATCTTATTCCGACTCGCTTGTTTCTTCTTCTTCGGTTTTGGTTCGTTTTGCCAAGTTTCTAGGGATATATGATGTTCCCCTAATACGAGCCGTCGTTTTGCACATTGGTTTAGAAAAACCTGGTGGTTTAGAGGTTCCCGGGTCATTGTTACAACTTAAGGACTTCGGGGGTTGACAATACATATAAAGTTCATCGGGGTTGGAATTAGATTTCTTTATTTTTATGCCCTTTCCCTTATTATTTTCTCTTGCCTTTTTAAATTCAGTTGGGGTAATTTCTATAACATCATCGGAATTCTCGTCGGAATCCGATTCATCGGAGAATTGGTAATCCTCCCAATATTTTGCTTCCTTGGCGGAAACACCATTGACCATAATTAACCTTGGTCGGTTGGTTGAGGATTTTCTTTTACTTAACCGTTTTATTATTTCCCCCACCGGTTCTATTTCTTCATCCGGTTCTGATTCTTCTTCCGGTTCCGATTCTTCTTCCGGTTCCGACTCTTCTTGCGGTTCCTCTTCGGGAACTTGTGAATCAGTCCACGAATCATTCCAATTTACATTTGACTCTTCATTATTATTAGGTGAGTCAATGGGACTTGTTCTAGAGGTAGACATCTATCACATAATATCAAACGCGTTAAGAGATTAATATATCACATAATATTCACATGTTAAAAATATATAGTTTCCAACAAAATTTGTTAAGCAATCATTTTTCAAGTAAACACGGTCGAAGTCCAGAATCACTAATGCATCCTAACAAACTCGATAAGACACACTAATGCAAAATTCTGGTTCTCTAAGACCAACGCTCGGATACCAACTGAAATGTCCCGTTCTTATTGATTAAAAACGTTCCATATTAATTGATTTCGTTGCGAGGTTTTGACCTCTATATGAGACGTTTTTCAAAGACTGCATTCATTTTAAAACAAACCATAACCTTTATTTCATCAATAAAGGTTTAAAAAGCTTTACGTAGATTATCAAATAATGATAATCTAAAATATCCTGTTTACACACGACCATTACATAATGGTTTACAATACAAATATGTTACAACAAAATAAGTTTCTTGAATGCAGTTTTTACACAATATCATACTAGCATGGACTCCAAATCTCGTCCTTATTTAAGTATGCGACAGCGGAAGCTCTTAATAATCACCTGAGAATAAACATGCTTAAAACGTCAACAAAAATCTTGGTGAGTTATAGGTTTAATCTATATATATCAAATCATAAAAATAGACCACAAGATTTCATATTTCAATACACATCCCATACATAGAGATAAAAATCATTCATATGGTGAACACCTGGTAACCGACATTAACAAGATGCATATATAAGAATATCCCCATCATTCCGGGACACCCTTCGGATATGATATAAATTTTGAAGTACTAAAGCATCTGGTACTTTGGATGGGGTTTGTTAGGCCCAATAGATCTATCTTTAGGATTCGCGTCAATTAGGGTGTCTGTTCCCTAATTCTTAGATTACCAGACTTAATAAAAAGGGGCATATTCGATTTCGATAATTCAACCATAGAATATAGTTTCACGTACTTGTGTCTATTTTGTAAATCATTTATAAAACCTGCATGTATTCTCATCCCAAAAATATTAGATTTTAAAAGTGGGACTATAACTCACTTTCACAAATTTTTACTTCGTCGGGAAGTAAGACTTGGCCACTGGTTGATTCACGAACCTATAACAATATATACATATATATCAAAGTATGTTTAAAATATATTTACAACACTTTTACTATATTTTGATGTTTTAAGTTTATTAAGTCAGCTGTCCTCGTTAGTAACCTACAACTAGTTGTCCACAGTTAGATGTACAGAAATAAATCGATAAATATTATCTTGAATCAATCCGCGACCCAGTGTATACATATCTCAGTATTGATCACAACTCAAACTATATATATTTTGGAATCAACCTCAACCCTGTATAGCTAACTCCAACATTCGCATATAGAGTGTCTATGGTTGTTCCGAAATATATATAGATGTGTCGAAATGATAGGTCGAAACATTGTATACGTCTCTATGGTATCTCAAGATTACATAATATACAATACAAGTTGATTAAGTTATGGTTGGAATAGATTTGTTACCAATTTTCACGTAGCTAAAATGAGAAAAATTATCCAATCTTGTTTTACCCATAACTTCTTCATTTTAAATTCATTTTGAGTGAATCAAATTGCTATGGTTTCATATTGAACTCTATTTTATGAATCTAAACAGAAAAAGTATAGGTTTATAGTCGGAAAAATAAGTTACAAGTCGTTTTTGTAAAGGTAGTCATTTCAGTCGAAAGAACGACGTCTAGATGACCATTTAAGAAAACATACTTCCACTTTGAGTTTAACCATAATTTTTGGATATAGTTTCATGTTCATAATAAAAATCATTTTCTCAGAATAACAACTTTTAAATCAAAGTTTATCATAGTTTTTAATTAACTAACCCAAAACAGCCCGCGGTGTTACTACGACGGCGTAAATCCGGTTTTACGGTGTTTTTCGTGTTTCCAGGTTTTAAATCATTAAGTTAGCATATCATATAGATATAGAACATGTGTTTAGTTGATTTTAAAAGTCAAGTTAGAAGGATTAACTTTTGTTTGCGAACAAGTTTAGAATTAACTAAACTATGTTCTAGTGATTACAAGTTTAAACCTTCGAATAAGATAGCTTTATATGTATGAATCGAATGATGTTATGAACATCATTACTACCTTAAGTTCCTTGGATAAACCTACTGGAAAAGAGAAAAATGGATCTAGCTTCAACGGATCCTTGGATGGCTCGAAGTTCTTGAAGCAGAATCATGACACGAAAACAAGTTCAAGTAAGATCATCACTTGAAATAAGATTGTTATAGTTATAGAAATTGAACCAAAGTTTGAATATGATTATTACCTTGTATTAGAATGATAACCTACTATAAGAAACAAAGATTTCTTGAGGTTGGATGATCACCTTACAAGATTGGAAGTGAGCTAGCAAACTTGAAAGTATTCTTGATTTTATGTAACTAGAACTTGTAGAATATATGAAGAACACTTAGAACTTGAAGATAGAACTTGAGAGAGATCAATTAGATGAAGAAAATTGAAGAATGAAAGTGTTTCTAGGTGTTTTTGGTCGTTGGAGTATGGATTAGATATAAAGGATATGTAATTTTGTTTTCATGTAAATAAGTCATGAATGATTATTCATATTTTTGTAATTTTATGAGATATTTCATGCTAGTTGCCAAATGATGGTTCCTACATATGTTAGGTGACTCACATGGGCTGCTAAGAGCTGATCATTGGAGTGTATATATGTAATGACCCGCACTTTTTCGATCGTTCTATACTTATAAGATTAATATTTATATAAATTAAACCTTACCAACATGATAAGCAATCCAAATTGTTGAGATTTATGTTTTCGAAAAGAGTTTTACACAACGTTTGACCGTCTAGTTTGACCGATGATATCACGAACTATACAATATATGATAATTATACGTTTGTGTATATATATGTATATATACATATTTAACATGATTAATGAATGTTTTAATATCTCATTTTGTATTAATAACAATAAGTTATAAGTATATTTTGAAACTACTAACTTAAGTTTTCAAAACGATAACCATACGTAACGTTATTTGACATAAATACTTATAACCTATAATGTTTATACATATATCGTATATGTAATGTATTTAATTACTTTTAAGGACTTAAATACATAAAATCATATAAGTGTATTCACAAAAGATAGCTATATTTGAATCCTCATTCTATTTTTCACAAGATTTCTATACGTATACTTAGGGTATATGTACCCGTATAAATACGCAGTTTCTAGAAGTTTTACTATTGAAAAATACCAATTATTAGACCTCAATTATATGATCTTAGCAGCCTTTGATTAGTCAATACATGTGGGATCATGGATGAAGACTTTTAAGCTAAAAATCAAAAAAAATAAAGTCTATATATACATATACATATATACGCCTATATACACACACATACACTTTCATAACAAATTTCTTTCAAGTTAAATGATCTTCTAAACTCTCTTATCTTCAACCTTCAAGTGTTCTTCAAGATCCTCATAAGTTTTTAGCTTCAAAAACATCACTTAATCACCATAAGAAAACCCTTACAAAAACACTTCAAGAAATCCTTCCAAGAACACAAACTTACTTCTAATCTTTCATCCACTTCCATCACCCTTTTGGTTCTAGCTTTTTACTTCTCTTTTACAGCAACCTTGTCCAAGGAACTTGAGGTAGAATCTATGTTCATAACCTTATTCTATTCATATATATATAGCTATCTTATTTTGTGGTATAAAACTTTAACAACAAGAACATAGTTTGAATGTTTTTAAACTTGTTTGCAAACTAAATAGATCCTTCTAACTTAACTTTTAAAATACTTCAAGACCTGTAATATAACTTAATTATATGTTAACTTAACAAGGTTTAACTTGGTTTTTCAAAGAATACCTTAAAAACTGTTTTTACGACGTCGGAGTGTAACCGGGGACTGTTTTGGGTTGGATAATTAAAAACCATCTTAAACTTTGAATTGAAGGTTTATTTTCTGGAAAAATGATTTTTATTATAAATATGATAACACATAAAAATTTCATGATTTAATTCAAAGTATAAGTATTTTTAGAAAAATAATCATTTAAGGTTGTTTACATAAAGGAAAATGTTTAACTTCATAAGTTTCACTAAAGTTTCACCTATGCCGTGTGATTTTGAATACAAACCAAGGTATTTTCAGTTCATAGTCTTAAAGAGGAACTCGATCCAAGGAGATGGCAAGTTGAATCAACGAAAACGGATTTGTAACGAAGAAACTATCACCGAAACAAAATTGGTTATCCAAGACTTGTTTAACTTCGGGATTAATTGGGAAAAATTAAATAAAATCACATCTTTCTAAGATAACATGATATTTTATATATATGTACTCATAATTCAATTTTATATGGTTCAGGATCACCCGTAAACATTACGAGAAGATTAATCATAAGATCCCATGTTTGTACGCAACACGTCATTTGACAACACCGGTACTTTATGTACGCAACACGTCATTTGACAACACCGGTACCGTGGGTCAAGATTAATCTCGACCAATACATATACGATGGGGTTTTATTTATTTCGTTGGGGGTTTTATTTATTTCATTGCGGGTATATTAAACATCTACAAATGAACCATTAAAATTGAATTACTAACAACGAAATGCTAACTACGGACTAAGGAATTATTCAAAGTATTAAAAGTATAACAAGTATATATATGAGACGTTTGTTTAAAAAGAAAAGGTATTGATATATTATATATGGATAGGTTCGTGATATCAACCGGAAGACCAAGTCAAAAATATATATATCTTCAAGACGAACGTGAGTATATAGTCCCACTTTTAAACTCTAAATATTTCGAGATGAGAATACATGTATTTTATGTTTTACGTTATGGACACAAGTAACTGAAAAATATATTCTACGTTGAGTTGTACCACTGGCATACTTCCCTGTAGCTTGGTAACTAATATTTACAGCGGTATTGTAAACGCGAATCCTGTTGATAGATCTATCGGGCCTGACAACCCCAACCGGACTGGACGACCAGTATTCAACGGTTGCACAGTACTTCGTTTTGTGACTACACTTGGTACGGTGTAGTAAGATTTCATATTAAAGGGAATATGCGACGTGATTAAATGTTAAGTATGGTTACCAAGTGCTCAACCACTTAGAATATTTTTATTAAACTGTTTATATATGAAATCTTGTGGTCTATATATATATTGCTGCCGGCATTAAACCTATATCTCACCAACTTTATGTTGACGTTTTAAAACATGTCTATTCTCAGGTGATTTCTAAAAGCTTCCGCTGCATTATGTTGAATTTGAGCAGGATCTTGCGTACGCATATTTGTATCAAAAATAAGAATGCATATCCAAGAACTTGTGTTGTAAAATATGCTAGAAATCGTGTTGTTATCATCATTTGTAAAGTTTGTAAGTCGAAGATTTTCGCTAAACGATAATCATCTTTATTTCGTCCAAAGCTTGTATCAAAAATAAGAATCATGGTTTGTAATGTATAATATATGCAGTTTTTCTTTTAAAAAATGTCGCATATAGAGGTCAATACCTCGCAATGAAATCATACGTTATCTAACACGTTCTTACGGTTAAGGACGGGTTATGACATGTGGTATCAGAGCGGTGGTCTTAGCGAACCAGGTTTGCATTAGTGTGTCTAACTGATAAGTCGTTAGGATACATTAGTAAGTCTGGACTTTGACCGGGTCTGATTTAAAAACCATTGCTTATCATTGTTGGTTAAAATTTATATGTAAATATTATGTAGTACTAATGGGTTAGTTGTTGTGTGATAGATGTCGGGCTCAAAACTTGTTATCACATTCAGCGACTCCGAACCAGAATCTTCAGATGGTGTTCCAGTCATTAACCTATCCGATGACGAAAATGATATCTTTGGGGAAGACTCACAAATTCCGGATGAACCAACTATAGAGAACCCGGAAAGTGAACCCGAGGAGGAAAGTGAACCCGAGGAGGAAAGTGAACCCGAGGAAGAAATACAGGAAATTACAAAAGAAGAGTTCGAACTAGGAAAGAAACGAAAGGCTAATGAATTAGAAAATTCAAATCCTGAGTTTAATAAGGATGATGTGGCACCAACTCCACTAGACACTACCACCCCTATTCCCGCTATTCCTATTCGTTCTATCCCGGCATCCAGTTCTTCAGTCCCACAGCCAAAATATAGGCAGACAGCCAGGATAAGCGTTAAGCGATTCTTTGAACCTAAACGTCCTAGAAAATAGACCAAACGATGCGCTGCCGTATTAAACCATGGGATCATATAATGTTTTGTATAATATTATTAGTGTGGTTTGCTTAATGTTCGATGTAAGATAAGCATATGTAAAATAGTGAAGTGTGAAATGCAATAATTTTCCATGGTTAAGTATTATTTAGAAGGTAGTAATTGATTCTGTACTAAGCTATTAAGTATGGACATTAACGGGTAGGTACTACCCTAGATATAATTATAAAACGCTAATAAGAAGAAAAGGCTTTTATAATAATACCTGGTTCATATTATTAATAAGCTATAATGTACTGTAAATATACACTACATCTATAATATTCCATGTGAATAATTATTTTCTTTTCATTCTTATAGAAGAATATGGCGCGATTGAACCGAATGACGGAACAAGAAATCCAGGAACTCGTCAATCAGCGAGTGAACGACAGAATGTTATGGGTCGAGGCTGCAAGAGGTGCTGCAGTTAACCCAAATCCTCGTGTGGGGTGCACTTACAAAACTTTTCAAGCTTGCAAGCCCTCATCATTCAGTGGAACAGAAGGACCGATCGGTTTAACCCGGTGGATAGAAAAGATGGAGACTGTGTTTAAAATCAGTGGTTGTGTTGAAAAGGACATGACCAAGTATGCATCATGCACTTTACAAGATAGTCCACTCACGTGGTGGAAAAATTATGTGAAGGCTGTAGGAGGAGATGTAGCTTATGATACTCCGTGGGAAGAATTTAAAACAATGTTAATCAAAGAATATTGTCCAAGGCACGAGGTTAGGAAGTTGGAAGATGAGTTACGAAGTCTGAAGGTTATTGGTACTGAAATCACCAACTACAATCAGCGATTCATGGAATTAGTTTTGCTATGTCCTGAATTGGTTCCAACCGAAGAACGGAAGATTGAAATGTACAAAGATGGTTTGCCCAAAAAGGTCAAGGCAAATGTTACAGCATCGAAACCTAAGACAATTCATGAAGCTATAACCATGGCAAACGAGCTAATGGATCAGGTCATCATGGATAAGAAAGTATCCAATACTGATGTGAAGGTATCAGGTAACAAAAGAAAGTGGAATGGAAATTATGATCGAGGTAACCAACAACAATCTTTTAAGAAACAAGAAATCACGCAAGGTGCGGGTAGTGGTTTAAGCTTTGGTTATAAAGGACAAAATCCTTTATGCAACCGATGCCACAAACATCACTCTGGTTACTGTAATGTGGTATGCAATAAATGTAATCGAAAGGGTCATCTTGCTGAAGATTGTAGGGCTCTCGTTATAAATACAAATGGTACCAAGACTCCTGCCACCAATGCAAATAGAACTACTTTGGCTACCATTACTTGTTATGGGTGTGGAAAACAAGGTCACTATAAGAGCCAGTGCCCGAATCCAGAGAAAAATATCGGACCTGCACGAGGGAGAGCATTTGTTATTAATGCTAGAGAGGCATGTGAAGACTCGGAGCTTGTTACGGGTACGTTTACCATTAATAACTTATCCGCATCTATTATATTTGATACTGGTGCTGATAGAAGTTACGTGTGTAGAGACTTTCACGCTAAATTGAATTGTTCATCATTACCTCTAGATGCTAAGTACATGATTGAGTTAGCTAATGGTAAACTAATTAAAGCCGATAAAATTTGCCGTGATTGTAAAATAAATTTAGCCGGAGAAACATTTAAGATTGATTTGATACCCGTAGAATTAGGAAGTTTTGATGTAATAATCGGCATGGACTGGATTGTGTGCGCCAAGAAGGCAATTCGCATTCCTCGTAAGAATAAAACGCCAGTAATGATTTATGGAGAGAAGGGTAACTCAAAGCTAAAACTCATTAGTTATTTGAAAGCTCAAAAGTGCTTGAAGAAAGGGTGCTATGCAATCTTAGCACATGTTAATAAAGTCGAAAAGAAAGAAAAAGAGAAGTGCATCAATGACGTGCCTGTGGCAAGAGATTTTCCTGAAGTATTTCCGGAAGAGTTGCCGGGATTACCTCCATTTAGATCTGTAGAATTTCAAATAGATCTTGTACCAGGAGCTACACCGGTTGCCCGTGCTCCATATAGACTTGCACCGTCCGAGTTAAAAGAACTTCAGAGTCAGTTAAAAGAATTACTGGATCGTGGATTCATACGACCAAGTACTTCACCGTGGGGAGCTCCAATTTTATTCGTCAAGAAGAAAGACGGATCTTTCCGAATGTGCATAGATTATCGTGAATTAAATAAGTTAACTATCAAGAATCGGTATCCACTACCGAGAATTGACGACTTATTTGATCAACTCCAAGGATCATGTGTGTACTCGAAAATTGACCTAAGATCGGGCTATCATCAATTACGTGTCAAAGAAGAAGATATACCGAAAACTGCTTTTCGGACACGCTACGGTCATTACGAATTTTTGGTTATGCCGTTTGGATTGACGAATGCGCCAGCTGTATTCATGGACCTCATGAATCGAGTTTGTAGTCCATATTTAGATAAGTTTGTTATCGTTTTCATTGATGATATTCTTATCTATTCCAAGAGTGAGCAAGAGCATGAGCAGCATGTAAGGTTGATATTAGAGTTGTTAAGAAAAGAACAGCTATATGCTAAATTTTCTAAATGTGCTTTCTGGTTGAAAGAAGTGCAATTTCTTGGCCACGTTGTTAGTAGCAAAGGAATTCAGGTTGATCCAGCAAAAATTGAAGCCATTGAAAAATGGGAGACTCCTAAGACACCAACGCAGATACACCAATTTTTGGGTTTAGCCGGTTATTATAGAAGGTTTATTCAAGATTTTTCCCGAATAGCTAAGCCGTTGACAGCATTAACGCAAAAAGGGAAGAAATACGAATGGACCTCGGAGCAGGAGAACGTATTTCAATTACTGAAGAAGAAGTTAACTACGGCGCCTATTTTATCGTTACCTGAAGGGAACGATGATTTTGAAATATATTGTGACGCTTCGCGACAAGGTTTTGGTTGTGTTCTTATGCAACGAAAGAAAGTTATTGCATACGCATCTCGACAATTGAAGATTCACGAGCGGAATTATACGACGCATGATCTAGAACTGGGAGCAGTCGTGTTTGCGTTAAAGATATGGAGACACTACTTATATGGGGTTAGATGCACTGTGTTTACTGATCATAAAAGTCTTCAACATATTTTCGATCAGAAACAGCTGAACATGAGGCAACGTAGGTGGGTCGAGCTGATAAACGACTACGATTGTGAGATTCGCTATCATCCTGGGAAAGCGAATGTAGTGGCTGACGCATTAAGCAGAAAGGAACGAGAACCAATTCGAGTACGAGCGATGAACATAAAAATTCGCATGAATCTCAACTCACAAATCAAAGAAGTTCAACGAGAAGCACTTACTAAAGAAAATATAGGAAATGAAATAATGAAGAAGTATGAGAAGCAACTCGTTATGCGGGAAGATGGAATTCGATATTTTGCAAATCGTATTTGGGTACCAAAGTTGGGTGGATTAAGGAAGTTGATATTGAACGAGGCACATAAGACAAGATATTCGATACATCCTGGAGTTGGAAAGATGTATCAAGATCTTAAGACACATTATTGGTGGCCTAATTTGAAGACAGACGTTGCAACATATGTTGGGGAATGTTTAACTTGTTCTAAAGTCAAAGCAGAACACCAGAAGCCGTCAGGGTTACTTCAACAACCAGAAATTCCAGAATGGAAATGGGACGGTATTACCATGGATTTCATCACGAAGTTACCAAAGACTGCCTGGGGATACGACACCATTTGGGTAATTGTTGACCGTCTTACCAAATCTGCACATTTCTTGCCTATAAAGGAAACAGATAGAATGGAGAAATTATTACGATTATATATAAAGGAAATAGTTTCAAGGCATGGAATACCTATTTCCATTATATCTGATCGTGATAGTAGATTTACCTCAAAGTTCTGGCAATCACTACAGGAGGCACTAGGAACTCGTTTGGATATGAGTACCGCATATCATCCGCAAACGGACGGGCAGAGTGAAAGAACAATTCAGACTCTTGAAGACATGCTCAGGGCATGTGTGATCGATTTTGGAAACGGATGGGATAAGTATCTACCATTAGCAGAATTCTCGTATAATAATAGTTATCATGCGAGCATTAAAGCTGCACCATTCGAAGTATTGTACGGAAGGAAGTGTAGATCTCCTATCTGTTGGAATGAAGCAGGAGATCGACAATTAACTGGTCCCGAGATCATACATGAAACTACTGAAAAGATAGTACAAATCAAAGAGAGATTGAAAAAAGCCCGTAGTCGCCAAAAGAGCTACGCCGATGTCCGAAGGAAACCATTAGAGTTTCAGATCGGTGACATGGTTATGCTAAAGGTGTCACCTTGGAAAGGTGTAATACGTTTCGGTAAAAGAGGTAAACTGAACCCAAGATATGTAGGCCCGTTCAAGATCATCGAACGCATTGGACCGGTAGCTTATCGACTCGAGTTACCGCAACAACTCGCCGGAGTACATAATACATTTCACGTCTCAAACCTTAAGAAGTGTCTTGCAAAGGAAGACCTCACCATTCCTCTTGAAGAAATCCATGTCGACGAGAAACTACAATTCATCGAAGAACCAATCGAAATCATGGATCGTGAAGTTAAACGGCTCAAGCAGAGCAACATACCGATCGTTAAGGTTCGTTGGAATGCTCGAAGGGGTCCCGAGTTTACTTGGGAACGAGAGGATCAAATGAAACAAAAATATCCACACTTGTTTTCCGATGACGCAAAATAGGTACAATTTTAAAATTTCGGGACGAAATTTATTTAACGGGTAGGTACTGTAATGACCCGCACTTTTTCGATCGTTCTATACTTATAAGATTAATATTTATATAAATTAAACCTTACCAACATGATAAGCAATCCAAATTGTTGAGATTTATGTTTTCGAAAAGAGTTTTACACAACGTTTGACCGTCTAGTTTGACCGATGATATCACGAACTATACAATATATGATAATTATACGTTTGTGTATATATATGTATATATACATATTTAACATGATTAATGAATGTTTTAATATCTCATTTTGTATTAATAACAATAAGTTATAAGTATATTTTGAAACTACTAACTTAAGTTTTCAAAACGATAACCATACGTAACGTTATTTGACATAAATACTTATAACCTATAATGTTTATACATATATCGTATATGTAATGTATTTAATTACTTTTAAGGACTTAAATACATAAAATCATATAAGTGTATTCACAAAAGATAGCTATATTTGAATCCTCATTCTATTTTTCACAAGATTTCTATACGTATACTTAGGGTATATGTACCCGTATAAATACGCAGTTTCTAGAAGTTTTACTATTGAAAAATACCAATTATTAGACCTCAATTATATGATCTTAGCAGCCTTTGATTAGTCAATACATGTGGGATCATGGATGAAGACTTTTAAGCTAAAAATCAAAAAAAAAATAAAGTCTATATATACATATACATATATACGCCTATATACACACACATACACTTTCATAACAAATTTCTTTCAAGTTAAATGATCTTCTAAACTCTCTTATCTTCAACCTTCAAGTGTTCTTCAAGATCCTCATAAGTTTTTAGCTTCAAAAACATCACTTAATCACCATAAGAAAACCCTTACAAAAACACTTCAAGAAATCCTTCCAAGACCACAAACTTACTTCTAATCTTTCATCCACTTCCATCACCCTTTTGGTTCTAGCTTTTTACTTCTCTGTTACAGCAACCTTGTCCAAGGAACTTGAGGTAGAATCTATGTTCATAACCTTATTCGATTCATATATATATAGCTATCTTATTTTGTGGTATAAAACTTTAACAACAAGAACATAGTTTGAATGTTTTCAAACTTGTTTGCAAACTAAATAGATCCTTCTAACTTAACTTTTAAAATACTTCAAGACCTGTAATATAACTTAATTATATGTTAACTTAACAAGGTTTAACTTGGTTTTTCAAAGAATACCTTAAAAACTGTTTTTACGACGTCGGAGTGTAACCGGGGACTGTTTTGGGTTGGATAATTAAAAACCATCTTAAACTTTGAATTGAAGGTTTATTTTCTGGAAAAATGATTTTTATTATAAATATGATAACACATAAAAATTTCATGATTTAATTCAAAGTATAAGTATTTTTAGAAAAATAATCATTTAAGGTTGTTTACATAAAGGAAAATGTTTAACTTCATAAGTTTCACTAAAGTTTCACCTATGCCGTGTGATTTTGAATACAAACCAAGGTATTTTCAGTTCATATTCTTAAAGAGGAACTCGATCCAAGGAGATGGCAAGTTGAATCAATGAAAACGGATTTGTAACGAAGAAACTATGACCGAAACAAAATTGGTTATCCAAGACTTGTTTAACTTCGGGATTAATTGGGAAAAATTAAATAAAATCACATCTTTCTAAGATAACATGATATTTTATATATATGTACTCATAATTCAATTTTATATGGTTCAGGATCACCCGTAAACATTACGAGAAGATTAATCATAAGATCCCATGTTTGTACGCAACACGTCATTTGACAACACCGGTACTTTATGTACGCAACACGTCATTTGAAAACACCGGTACCGTGGGTCAAGATTAATCTCGACCAATACATATACGATGGGGTTTTATTTATTTCGTTGGGGGTTTTATTTATTTCATTGTGGGTATATTAAACATCTACAAATGAACCATTAAAATTGAATTACTAACAACGAAATGCTAACTACGGACTAAGGAATTATTCAAAGTATTAAAAGTATAACAAGTATATATATGAGACGTTTGTTTAAAAAGAAAAGGTATTGATATATTATATATGGATAGGTTCGTGATATCAACCGGAAGACCAAGTCAAAAATATATATATCTTCAAGACGAACGTGAGTATATAGTCCCACTTTTAAACTCTAAATATTTCGGGATGAGAATACATGTATTTTATGTTTTACGTTATGGACACAAGTAACTGAAAAATATATTCTACGTTGAGTTGTACCACTGGCATACTTCCCTGTAGCTTGGTAACTAATATTTACAGCGGTATTGTAAACGCGAATCCTGTTGATAGATCTATCGGGCCTGACAACCCCAACCGGACTGGACGACCAGTATTCAACGGTTGCACAGTACTTCTTTTTGTGACTACACTTGGTACGGTGTAGTAAGATTTCATATTAAAGAGAATATGCGACGTGATTAAATGTTAAGTATGGTTACCAAGTGCTCAACCACTTAGAATATTTTTATTAAACTGTTTATATATGAAATCTTGTGGTCTATATATATATTGCTGCCGGCATTAAACCTATATCTCACCAACTTTATGTTGACGTTTTAAAACATGTCTATTCTCAGGTGATTTCTAAAAGCTTCCGCTGCATTATGTTGAATTTGAGCAGGATCTTGCGTACGCATATTTGTGTCAAAAATAAGACTGCATATCCAAGAACTTGTGTTGTAAAATATGCTAGAAATCGTGTTGTTATCATCATTTGTAAAGTTTGTAAGTCAAAGATTATCGCTAAACGATAATCATCTTTATTTCGTCCAAAGCTTGTATCAAAAATAAGAATCATGGTTTGTAATGTATAATATATGCAGTTTTTCTTTTAAAAAATATCGCATATAGAGGTCAATACCTCACAATGAAATCATACGTTATCTAACACGTTCTTACGGTTAAGGACGGGTTATGACAATATATCAATAGTACATACATCTAAAAGCTGTGTATTGTACGAGTACGAATACGGGTGCATACGAGTAGAATTGTTGATGAAACTGAACGAGGATGTAATTGTAAGCATTTTTGTTAAGTAGAAGTATTTTGATAAGTGTATTGAAGTCTTTCAAAAGTGTATAAATACATATTAAAACACTACATGTATATACATTTTAGCTGAGTTGTTAAGTCGTCGTTAGTCGTTACATGTAAGTGTTGTTTTGAAACCTTTAGGTTAACGATCTTGTTAAATGTTGTTAACCCAATGTTTATAATATCAAATGAGATTTTAAATTATTATATTATCATGATATTATCATGTATGAATATCTCTTAATATGATATATATACATTAAATGTCTTTACAACGATAATCGTTACATATATGTCTCGTTTAAAAATCATTAACTTAGTAGTCTTGTTTTTACATATGTAGTTCATTGTTAATATACTTAATGATATGTTTACTTATCATAGTATCATGTTAACTATATATATATATCCATATATATGTCATCATATAGTTTTTACAAGTTTTAACGTTCGTGAATCACCGGTCAACTTGGGTGGTCAATTGTCTATATGAAACATATTTCAATTAATCAAGTCTTAACAAGTTTGATTGCTTAACATGTTGGAAACATTTAATCATGTAAATATCAATCTCAATTAATATATATAAACATGGAAAAGTTCGGGTCACTACACATTACAATAACCAGAGTGATGTTTGTGGCATCTGTTACATAAAGGATTTCGTCCTTTGTAACCTGAGTTTGAACCGCTACCCGCACCTTGCATGGTTTCTTGTTTCTTGTTGGATTGTTGATGATTACCTTCCCACTTTCTTTTGTTTCCCGATGTCTTGACATCGGTGTTCTTATCCAGAATAATCTGGTCCATCAATTCGTTTGCCATGGTGATAGCTTCATGAATAGTCTTGGGTTTGGATGCTGTAACATTTGCCTTGACCTTTTTAGGCAAACCGTCTTTGTACAGTTCAATCTTTCGTTCTTCGGTTGGTACCAATTCGGGACATAGCAAAGCTAATTCCATGAATCGCTGATTATAGTTGGTGAGTTCAGTACCAACAGCTTTTAGGCTTCGTAATTCAGCTTCCAACTTCCTAACCTCGTTCCTTGGACAATATTCGTTGATTAGCATTGTTTTGAATTCTTCCCAAGGAGTATCATAAGCTACATCTCCTCCTACTGCCTTCACATAGTTTTTCCACCACGTGAGTGCACTATCTTGTAGGGTGCACGATGCATACTTGGTCATGTCCTTCTCAATACAACCACTGATTTTAAATACAGACTCAATCTTTTCGATCCACCGGGTTAAACCGACCGGTCCTTCTGTTCCACTGAATGATGAGGGCTTGCAACCTTGAAAAGTTTTGTAAGTGCACCCCACACGAGGATTTGGGTTAACTGCAGTACCTCTTGCAGCCTCGACCCATAACATTCTGTCATTCACTCTCTGATTGATGAGTTCCTGGATTTCTTGTTCTGTCATTCGGTTCAATCGCGCCATAATCTTCAATAAGAATGAAAAAAATAATTATTCACATGGAATATTATAGATGTAGTGTGTATTTACAGTACATCGTAGCTTATTAATAATATGAACCAGTTATTATTATAAAAGCCTTTTCTTCTTATTAGCGTTTTATAATTATATCTAGGGTAGTACCTACCCGTTAAAGTTCATACTTAATAGCTTAGTACGAAAATCAATTACTACCACCCAAATAATACTTAACCATGGAAAATTATTGCATTTCACACTTCACTATTTTACATATGCTTATCTTACATCAAACATTAAGCAAACCACACTAGTAATATTATACAAAACATTATATGATCCCATGGTTTAAAACAATAGCGCATCATTTAACCCAAAGCGTTTGTGTTCAAAGAAATAGCTTAAAGGTTATCCTGGTTGTCTCCCTGCGTTTTGGCTGAGGAACCGAAGAACTGAATGTCGGGATAGAACTAATAGGAATAGCGGGAATAGGTGTGGAAGTATCTGGTGGAGTTGGTGCCACAACATCCTCTCTAGACTCGGGATTTAGATTTTCCATTTCAGTAGCCTTTCGTTTCTTTCCTCGTTCGAACTTGTCTTTCGTAATTTCCTGTATTTCTTCTTCCTCAGGATCACTTTCCGGTTCCTCTTCAATTGATTCATCCGAAACTTGTGAGTCTTCCCCAAAGGTGTCGTTTTCATCATCGGATAGATTAATGACTGGAACACCATCTGAAGAGTCTGGTTCGTGAAATGTCCCGTTCTTATTGATTA
The DNA here is from genome assembly GCF_046630445.1 of Rutidosis leptorrhynchoides. NCBI lineage: Eukaryota > Viridiplantae > Streptophyta > Magnoliopsida > Asterales > Asteraceae > Rutidosis > Rutidosis leptorrhynchoides. The sequence goes on from NC_092340.1 coordinate 213,299,984, forward strand.
AAAACGTTCCATATTAATTGATTTCGTTGCGAGGTTTTAACCTCTATATGAGACGTTTTTCAAAGACTGCATTCATTTTAAAACAAACCATAACCTTTATTTCATCAATAAAGGTTTAAAAAGCTTTACGTAGATTATCAAATAATGATAATCTAAAATATCCTATTTACACACGACCATTACATAATGGTTTACAATACAAATATGTTACAACAAAATAAGTTTCTTGAATGCAGTTTTTACACAATATCATACAAGCATGGACTCCAAATCTCGTCCTTATTTAAGTATGCGACAGCGAAGCTCTTAATAATCACCTGAGAATAAACATGCTTAAAACGTCAACAAAAATGTTGGTGAGTTATAGGTTTAACCTATATATATCAAATCATAATAATAGACCACAAGATTTCATATTTCAATACACATCCCATACATAGAGATAAAAATCATTCATATGGTGAACACCTGGTAACCGACATTCACAATATGCATATAAGAATATCCCCATCATTCCGGGATCCTCCTTCGGACATGATATAAATTTCGAAGTACTAAAGCATCCGGTACTTTGGATGGGGCTTGTTGGGCCCGATAGATCTATCTTTAGAGTTCGCGTCAATTAGGGTGTCTGTTCCCTAATTCTTAGATTACCAGACTTAATAAAAAGGGGCATATTCGATTTCGATAATTCAACCATAGAATGTAGTTTCACGTACTTGTGTCTATTTTGTAAATCATTTATAAAACCTGCATGTATTCTCATCCCAAAAATATTAGATTTTAAAAGTGGGACTATAACTCACTTTCACAGATTTTTACTTCGTCGGGAAGTAAGACTTGGCCACTGGTTGATTCACGAACCTATAACAATATATACATATATCAAAGTATGTTCAAAATATATTTACAACACTTTTAATATATTTTGATGTTTTAAGTTTATTAAGTCAGCTGTCCTCGTTAGTAACCTACAACTAGTTGTCCATAGTTAGATGTACAGAAATAAATCGATAAATATTATCTTGAATCAATCCACGACCCAGTGTATACGTATCTCAGTATTGATCACAACTCAAACTATATATATTTTGGAATCAACCTCAACCCTGTATAGCTAACTCCAACATTCACATATAGAGTGTCTATGGTTGTTCCGAAATATATATAGATGTGTCGACATGATAGGTCGAAACATTGTATACGTGTCTATGGTATCTCAAGATTACATAATATACAATACAAGTTGATTAAGTTATGGTTGGAATAGATTTGTTACCAATTTTCACGTAGCTAAAATGAGAAAAATTATCCAATCTTATTTTACCCATAACTTCTTCATTTTAAATCCGTTTTGAGTGAATCAAATTGCTATGGTTTCATATTGAACTCTATTTTATGAATATAAACAGAAAAAGTATAGGTTTATAGTCGGAAAAATAAGTTACAAGTCGTTTTTGTAAAGGTAGTCATTTCAGTCGAAAGAACGACGTCTAGATGACCATTTTAGAAAACATACTTCCACTTTGAATTTAACAATAATTTTTGGATATATTTTCATGTTCATAATAAAAATCATTTTCTCAGAATAACAACTTTTAAATCAAAGTTTATCATAGTTTTTAATTAACTAACCCAAAACAGCCCGCGGTGTTACTACGACGGCGTAAATCCGATTTTACGGTGTTTTTCGTGTTTCCAGGTTTTAAATCATTAAGTTAGCATATCATATAGATATAGAACATGTGTTTAGTTGATTTTAAAATTCAAGTTAGAAGGATTAACTTTTGTTTGCGAACAAGTTTAGAATTAACTAAACTATGTTCTAGTGATTACAAGTTTAAACCTTCGAATAAGATAGCTTTATATGTATGAATCGAATGATGTTATGAACATCATTACTACCTTAAGTTCCTTGGATAAACCTACTGGAAAAGAGAAAAATAGATCTAGCTTCAATGGATCCTTGGATGGCTCGAAGTTCTTGAAGCAGAATCATGACACGAAAACAAGTTCAAGTAAGATCATCACTTGAAATAAGATTGTTATAGTTATAGAAATTGAACCAAAGTTTGAATATGATTATTACCTTGTATTAGAATGATAACCTACTGTAAGAAACAAAGATTTCTTGAGGTTGGATGATCACCTTACAAGATTGGAAGTGAGCTAGCAAACTTGAAAGTATTCTTGATTTTATGTAACTAGAACTTGTAAAATATATGAAGAACACTTAGAACTTGAAGATAGAACTTGAGAGAGATCAATTAGATGAAGCAAATTGAATAATGAAAGTGTTTGTAGGTGTTTTTGGTCGTTGGTTTATGGATTAGATATAAAGGATATGTAATTTTGTTTTCATGTAAATAAGTCATGAATGATTACTCATATTTTTGTAATTTTATGAGATATTTCATGCTAGTTGCCAAATGATGGTTCCAACATGTGTTAGGTGACTCACATGGGCTTCTAAGAGCTGATCATTGGAGTGTATATACCAATAGTACATACATCTAAAAGCTGTGTATTGTACGAGTACGAATACGGGTGCATACGAGTAGAATTGTTGATGAAACTGAACGAGGATGTAATTGTAAGCATTTTTGTTAAGTAGAAGTATTTTGATAAGTGTATTGAAGTCTTTCAAAAGTGTATGAATACATATTAAAACACTACATGTATATACATTTTAACTGAGTCGTTAAGTCATCGTTAGTCGTTACATGTAAATGTTGTTTTGAAACCTTTAGGTTAACGATCTTGTTGAATGTTGTTAACCCATTGTTTATTATAACAAATGAGATGTTAAATTGTTATATTATCATGATATTATGATATATAATATATCTTAGTATGATGTATATACAGTTAAATGTCGTTACAACGATAATCGTTACATATATGTCTCGTTTCGAAATCATTAAGTTAGTAGTCTTATTTTTACATATGTAGTTAATTGTTAATATACTTAACTATATATATATATCCATATATATGTCATCATATAGTTTTACAAGTTTTAACGTTCGTGAATCACCGGTCAACTTGGGTGGTCAATTGTCTATATGAAACATATTTCAATTAATCAAGTCTTAACAAGTTTGATTGCTTAACATGTTGGAAACATTTAATCATGTAAATATCAATCTCAATTAATATATATAAACATGGAAAAGTTCGGGTCACTACAGTACCTACCCGTTAAATAAATTTCATCCCGAAATTTTAAGCTGTTGAAGGTGTTGACGAATCTTCTGGAAATAGATGCAGGTATTTATTCTTCATCTGATCTTCACGCTCCCAGGTGAACTCGGGTCCTCTACGAGCATTCCATCGAACCTTAACAATTGGTATCTTGTTTTGCTTAAGTCTTTTAACCTCACGATCCATTATTTCGACGGGTTCTTCGATGAATTGAAGTTTTTCGTTGATTTGGATTTCATCTAACGGAATAGTAAGATCTTCTTTAGCAAAACATTTCTTCAAATTCGAGACGTGGAAAGTGTTATGTACAGCCGCGAGTTGTTGAGGTAACTCAAGTCGGTAAGCTACTGGTCCGACACGATCAATAATCTTGAATGGTCCAATATACCTTGGATTTAATTTCCCTCGTTTACCAAATCGAACAACGCCTTTCCAAGGTGCAACTTTAAGCATGACCATCTCTCCAATTTCAAATTCTATATCTTTTCTTTTAATGTCAGCGTAGCTCTTTTGTCGACTTTGGGTGGTTTTCAACCGTTGTTGAATTTGGATGATCTTCTCGGTAGTTTCTTGTATAATCTCCGGACCCGTAATCTGTCTATCCCAAACTTCAATCCAACAAATCGGAGACCTGCACTTTCTACCATAAAGTGCTTCAAACGGCGCCATCTCAATGCTTGAATGGTAGCTGTTGTTGTAGGAAAATTCTGCTAACGGTAGATGTCGATCCCAACTGTTTCCGAAATCAATAACACATGCTCGTAGCATGTCTTCAAGCGTTTGTATCGTCCTTTCGCTCTGCCCATCAGTTTGTGGATGATAGGCAGTACTCATGTCTAGACGAGTTCCTAATGCTTGCTGTAATGTCTGCCAGAATCTTGAAATAAATCTGCCATCCCTATGAGAGATAATAGAGATTGGTATTCCATGTCTGGAGACGACTTCCTTCAAATACAGTCGTGCTAACTTCTCCATCTTGTCATCTTCTCTTATTGGCAGGAAGTGTGCTGATTTGGTGAGACGATCAACTATTACCCAAATAGTATCAAAACCACTTGCAGTCCTTGGCAATTTAGTGATGAAATCCATGGTAATGTTTTCCCATTTCCATTCCGGGATTTCGGGTTGTTGAAGTAGACCTGATGGTTTCTGATGCTCAGCTTTGACCTTAGAACACGTCAAACATTCTCCTACGTATTTAGCAACATCGGCTTTCATACCCGGCCACCAAAAATGTTTCTTGAGATCCTTGTACATCTTCCCCGTTCCAGGATGTATTGAGTATCTGGTTTTATGAGCTTCTCTAAGTACCATTTCTCTCATATCTCCAAATTTTGGTACCCAAATCCTTTCAGCCCTATACCGGGTTCCGTCTTCCCGAATATTAAGATGCTTCTCCGATCCTTTGGGTATTTCATCCTTTAAATTTTCCTCTTTTAAAACTCCTTATTGCGCCTCCTTTATTTGAGTAGTAAGGTTATTATGAATCATTATATTCATAGATTTTACTCGAATGGGTTCTCTGTCCTTCCTGCTCAAGGCATCGGCTACCACATTTGCCTTCCCAGGGTGGTAACGAATTTCAAAGTCGTAATCATTCAACAATTCAATCCACCTACGCTGCCTCATATTCAGTTGTTTCTGATTAAATATGTGTTGAAGACTTTTGTGGTCGGTATATATAATACTTTTGACCCCATATAAGTAGTGCCTCCAAGTCTTTAATGCAAAAACAACCGCGCCTAATTCCAAATCATGCATCGTATAATTTTGCTCGTGAATCTTCAATTGTCTAGAGGCATAAGCAATCACCTTCGTTCGTTGCATTAATACACAACCGAGACCTTGCTTTGATGCGTCACAATAAATCACAAAATCATCATTCCCTTCAGGCAATGACAATATAGGTGCCGTAGTTAGCTTTTTCTTCAATAACTGAAACGCTTTCTCTTGTTCATCCTTCCATTCAAATTTCTTCCCTTTATGCGTTAATGCACTCAAGGGTTTTGCTATTCTGGAAAAGTCTTGGATGAACCTTCTGTAGTAACCAGCTAGTCCTAAAAACTGGCGTATGTGTTTCGGAGTTTTCGGGGTTTCCCACTTTTCAACAGTTTCGATCTTTGCTCGATCCACCTTAATACCTTCTTTGTTCACTATGTGACCGAGGAATTGAACTTCTTCCAACCAAAATGCACACTTTGAAAACTTAGCGTACAATTCTTCCTTCCTCAATACTTCTAACACCTTTCTCAAATGTTCACCGTGTTCTTGGTCATTCTTTGAGTAAATAAGTATGTCATCAATGAAAACAATGACAAACTTGTCAAGGTATGGTCCACACACTCGGTTCATAAGGTCCATGAACACAGCTGGTGCATTAGTTAAACCAAACGGCATGACCATAAACTCGTAATGACCGTAACGTGTTCTGAAAGCAGTCTTTGGAATATCATCTTCTTTCACCCGCATTTGATGATACCCGGAACGTAAGTCAATCTTTGAATAAATAGACGAGCCTTGTAGTTGATCAAATAAGTCGTCGATTCTCGGTAGTGGGTAGCGGTTCTTGATGGTAAGTTTGTTCAACTCTCGGTAGTCGATACACAACCTGAATGTACCATCTTTCTTCTTGACAAACAAAACTGGAGCTCCCCACGGTGATGTGCTTGGTCGAATGAAACCACGCTCTAAAAGTTCTTGTAATTGGCTTTGCAGTTCTTTCATCTCGCTGGGTGCGAGTCTGTAAGGAGCACGAGCTATTGGTGCAGCTCCTGGTACAAGATCTATTTGAAATTCAACGGATCGATGTGGGGGTAATCCCGGTAATTCTTTCGGAAATACATCGGGAAATTCTTTTGCAATGGGAACATCATTGATGCTCTTTTCTTCAATTTGTACCTTCTCGACGTGTGCTAGAACAGCATAGCAACCTTTTCTTATTAGTTTTTGTGCCTTCAAATTACTAATAAGATGTAGCTTCGTGTTGCCCTTTTCTCCGTACACCATTAAGGGTTTTCCTTTTTCTCGTATAATGCGAATTGCATTTTTGTAACAAACGATCTCTGCTTTCACTTCTTTCAACCAGTCCATACCGATTATCACATATAAACTCCCTAACTCTACTGGTATCAAATCAATCTTAAATGTTTCACTAACCAGTTTAATTTCTCGATTCCGACATATATTATCTGCTGAAATTAATTTACCATTTGGTAATTCGAGTAAAAATTTACTATCCAAAGGCGTCAATGGACAACTTAATTTAGCACAAAAATCTCTACTCATATAGCTTCTATCCGCACCCGAATCAAATAAAACGTAAGCAGATTTATTGTCAATAAGAAACGTACCCGTAACAAGCTCCGGGTCTTCCTGTGCCTCTGCCGCATTAATATTGAAAACTCTTCCGCGGCCTTGTCCATTCGTGTTCTCCTGGTTCGGGCAATTTCTAATAATGTGGCCCGGTTTTCCACATTTATAACAAACTACATTGGCATAACTTGCTCCGACACTACTTGCTCCGCCATTACTCGTTCCGACACCATTTATTCCTTTCGTTCTATTAACCCCTGGTCCGTAGACCTCACACTTCGCCGCGCTATGACCATTTCTTTTACACTTGTTGCAAAATTTGGTGCAGAACCCCGAGTGATACTTTTCACACCTTTGGCATAGCTGCTTCTGATTGTTGTTGTTGTTGCGGTTATTATTGTTGTTGGGATGATTGTTGTAGTTGCTGTTGTTGTTGTTGTTGTTGTTGGGCCGTTTGTTGTAGTTGCGATTGATGTTGCGATTGTTGGGATAATTGTTGCGATTATTGTTGTAATTGCTGTTGTTGTTGTATTGGTGATTCTTATCACCGTTTTCCTCCCACTTTCTTTTGACTTGCTTCACATTGGCCTCTTCAGCAGTCTGTTCTTTAATTCTTTCTTCAATCTGGTTCACTAGTTTGTGAGCCATTCTACATGCCTGTTGTATGGAGACAGGCTCGTGTGAACTTATATCTTCTTGGATTCTTTCCGGTAATCCTTTTACAAACGCGTCGATCTTCTCTTCCTCATCTTCGAATGCTCCCGGACACAATAGGCACAATTCTGTGAATCGTCTTTCGTACGTGGTAATATCAAATCCTTGGGTTCGTAACCCTCTAAGTTCTGTCTTGAGCTTATTGACCTCGGTTCTGGGACGGTACTTCTCGTTCATCAAGTGCTTGAATGCTGACCACGGTAGTGCGTACGCATCGTCTTGTCCCACTTGCTCTAGATAGGTATTCCACCATGTTAACGCAGAACCTGTGAAGGTATGCGTAGCGTACTTCACTTTGTCCTCTTCAGTACACTTACTTATGGCAAACACCGATTCGACCTTCTCGGTCCACCGTTTCAATCCGATCGGTCCTTCGGTTCCATCAAATTCCAAAGGTTTGCAGGCAGTGAATTCTTTGTAGGTGCATCCTACACGATTTCCTGTACTGCTAGATCCAAGGTTATTGTTGGTATGTAGCGCAGCCTGTACTGCGGCTATGTTTGAAGCTAGAAAAGTACGGAATTCCTCTTCATTCATATTCACGGTGTGTCGAGTAGTCGGTGCCATTTCCTTCAAAATAGTCAAATGGAACAAGTTAATCGTACAGAATATTAAGAGTAGTTAATAGTATTTCGTAGCATAATATGAACTCATTTATAAAAGCTTTTTCTTCATATTAGCGTTTTATAAGTTTAAATTCGGGTAGTACCTACCCGTTAAGTTCATACTTAGTAGCTAATATACAATTCAACTACTACAATTCTATATGAAAAACTGATTATAATAATATTTCGCGTTCAAACTTTTATACAATATTTTACAAACTTACAATACCGCTTAGTTTACATAAAGCATGAAATATAGCACACAATAACTTTGATACAAGATAGTTGTGAAGATAATTCTAGCTAGTACATAAGTCGTTCAGCAAAGGCAATAAAGACACGTAATTCATACGTCCAGAAACAAGTCATGCATTCTGGTTTTACTAGGACTACTTCCCATCCTTGGTCTTGTGGAACATAACCGTTATGACCATTGATAAGACAGCGTGTTGTAACGTCGTCAAAGGGACGAGGGTTACGTAATGTCCAACAGTCCCGTAACAATCTAAAAACCTCATTTCTTACCCCAATTACCGACTCCGTCACTTGTGGAAACGTTTTGTTTAATAGTTGTAGCCCGATCTTCTTGTTCTCACTTTGGTGAGAAGCGAACATTACTAATCCGTAAGCATAACATGCTTCTTTATGTTGCATGTTAGCCGCTTTTTCTAAATCACGAAGTCCAATATTCGGATATATTGAGTCAAAATAATTTCTTAACCCATTGCGTAAAATAGCATTTGGGTTCCCCGCAATATATGCGTCAAAGTAAACACATCGTAACTTATGGGTTTCCCAATGTGATATCCCCCTTCTTTCGAACGAAAGCCTTTTGTAAACCAAGGCATTCTTGGAACGTTCTTCGAATGTCTTACAAACTGATCTCGCCTTAAATAGTTGTGCCGAAGAATTCTGACCGACTCTAGACAAGATTTCATCAATCATGTCTCCGGGTAGGTCTCTTAAAATATTGGGTTGTCTATCCATTTTGTGTTTTTATACTGTAAAATAGACAAGAGTTAGATTCATAAAAAAAATACTTATTAATACAAGTAATTTTTACATATATCATAAAGCATAAGCACACTATATTACATATATTACACCACACGAATACAACTATCTTATTCCGACTCGCTTGTTTCTTCTTCTTCGGTTTTGGTTCGTTTTGCCAAGTTTCTAGGGATATATGATGTTCCCCTAATACGAGCCGTCGTTTTCCACATTGGTTTAGAAAAACCTGGTGGTTTAGAGGTTCCCGGGTCATTGTTACAACTTAAGGACTTCGGGGGTTGACGATACATATAAAGTTCATCGGGGTTGGAATTAGATTTCTCTATTTTTATGCCCTTTCCCTTATTATTTTCTTTTGCCTTTTTAAATTCAGTTGGGGTAATTTCTATAACATCATCGGAATTCTCGTCGGAATCCAATTCATCGGAGAATTGGTAATCCTCCCAATATTTTGCTTCCTTGGCGGAAACACCATTGACCATAATTAACCTTGGTCGGTTGGTTGAGGATTTTCTTTTACTTAACCGTTTTATTATTTCCCCCACCGGTTCTATTTCTTCATCCGGTTCCGATTCTTCTTCCGGTTCCGATTCTTCTTCCGGTTCCGACTCTTCTTCCGGTTCCTCTTCGGGAACTTGTGAATCAGTCCACGAATCATTCCAATTTACATTTGACTCTTCATTATTATTAGGTGAGTCAATGGGACTTGTTCTAGAGGTAGACATCTATCACATAATATCAAACGCGTTAAGAGATTAATATATCACATAATATTCACATGTTAAAAATATATAGTTTCCAACAAAATTTGTTAAGCAATCATTTTTCAAGTAAACACGGTCGAAGTCCAGAGTCACTAATGCAAAATTCTGGTTCTCTAAGACCAACGCTCTGATACCAACTGAAATGTCCCGTTCTTATTGATTAAAAACGTTCCATATTAATTGATTTCGTTGCGAGGTTTTAACCTCTATATGAGACGTTTTTCAAAGACTGCATTCATTTTAAAACAAACCATAACCTTTATTTCATCAATAAAGGTTTAAAAAGCTTTACGTAGATTATCAAATAATGATAATCTAAAATATCCTATTTACACACGACCATTACATAATGGTTTACAATACAAATATGTTACAACAAAATAAGTTTCTTGAATGCAGTTTTTACACAATATCATACAAGCATGGACTCTAAATCTCGTCCTTATTTAAGTATGCGACAGCGGAAGCTCTTAATAATCACCTGAGAATAAACATGCTTAAAACGTCAACAAAAATGTTGGTGAGTTATAGGTTTAACCTATATATATCAAATCATAATAATAGACCACAAGATTTCATATTTCAATACACATCCCATACATAGAGATAAAAATCATTCATATGGTGAACACCTGGTAATCGACATTCACAATATGCATATAAGAATATCCCCATCATTCCGGGATCCTCCTTCGGACATGATATAAATTTCGAAGTACTAAAGCATCCGGTACTTTGGATGGGGCTTGTTGGGCCCGATAGATTTATCTTTAGAGTTCGCGTCAATTAGGGTGTCTGTTCCCTAATTCTTAGATTACCAGACTTAATAAAAAGGGGCATATTCGATTTCGATAATTCAACCATAGAATGTAGTTTCACGTACTTGTGTCTATTTTGTAAATCATTTATAAAACCTGCATGTATTCTCATCCCAAAAATATTAGATTTTAAAAGTCGGACTATAACTCACTTTCACAGATTTTTACTTCGTCGGGAAGTAAGACTTGGCCACTGGTAGATTCACGAACCTATAACAATATATACATATATCAAAGTATGTTCAAAATATATTTACAACACTTTTAATATATTTTGATGTTTTAAGTTTATTAAGTCAGCTGTCCTCGTTAGTAACCTACAACTAGTTGTCCACAGTTAGATGTACAGAAATAAATCGATAAATATTATCTTGAATCAATCTACGACCCAGTGTATACGTATCTCAGTATTGATCACAACTCAAACTATATATATTTTGGAATCAACCTCAACCCTGTATAGCTAACTCCAACATTCACATATAGAGTGTCTATGGTTGTTCCGAAATATATATAGATGTGTCGACATGATAGGTCGAAACATTGTATACGTGTCTATGGTATCTCAAGATTACATAATATACAATACAAGTTGATTAAGTTATGGTTGGAATAGATTTGTTACCAATTTTCACGTAGCTAAAATGAGAAAAATTATCCAATCTTATTTTACCCATAACTTCTTCATTTTAAATCCGTTTTGAGTGAATCAAATTGCTATGGTTTCATATTGAACTCTATTTTATGAATATAAACAGAAAAAGTATAAGTTTATAGTCGGAAAAATAAGTTACAAGTCATTTTTGTAAAGGTAGTCATTTTAGTCGAAAGAACGACGTCTAGATGACCATTTTAGAAAACATACTTCCACTTTGAATTTAACCATAATTTTTGGATATAGTTTCATGTTCATAATAAAAATCATTTTCTCAGAATAACAACTTTTAAATCAAAGTTTATCATAGTTTTTAATTAACTAACCCAAAACAGCCCGCGGTGTTACTACGACGGCGTAAATCCGGTTTTACGGTGTTTTTCGTGTTTCCAGGTTTTAAATCATTAAGTTAGCATATCATATAGATATAGAACATGTGTTTAGTTGATTTTAAAATTCAAGTTAGAAGGATTAACTTTTGTTTGCGAACAAGTTTAGAATTAACTAAACTATGTTCTAGTGATTACAAGTTTAAACCTTCTAATAAGATAGCTTTATATGTGTGAATCGAATGATGTTATGAACATCATTACTACCTTAAGTTCCTTGGATAAACCTACTGGAAAAGAGAAAAATGGATCTAGCTTCAACGGATCCTTGGATGGCTCGAAGTTCTTGAAGCAGAATCATGACACGAAAACAAGTTCAAGTAAGATCATCACTTGAAATAAGATTGTTATAGTTATAGAAATTGAATCAAAGTTTGAATATGATTATTACCTTGTATTAGAATGATAACCTACTGTAAGAAACAAAGATTTCTTGAGGTTGGATGATCACCTTACAAGATTGGAAGTGAGCTAGCAAACTTGAAAGTATTCTTGATTTTACGTAACTAGAACTTGTAAAATATATGAAGAACACTTAGAACTTGAAGATAGAACTTGAGAGAGATCAATTAGATGAAGGAAATTGAAGAATGAAAGTGTTTGTAGGTGTTTTTGGTCGTTGGTGTATGGATTAGATATAAAGGATATGTAATTTTGTTTTTATGTAAATAAGTCATGAATGATTACTCATATTTTTGTAATTTTATGAGATATTTCATGCTAGTTGCCAAATGATGGTTCCCAAATGTGTTAGGTGACTCACATGGGCTGCTAAGAGCTGATCATTGGAGTGTATATACCAATAGTACATACATCTAAAAGCTGTGTATTGTACGAGTACGAATACGGGTGCATACGAGTAGAATTGTTGATGAAACTGAACGAGGATGTAATTGTAAGCATTTTTGTTAAGTAGAAGTATTTTGATAAGTGTATTGAAGTCTTTCAAAAGTGTATGAATAAATATTAAAACACTACATGTATATACATTTTAACTGAGTCGTTAAGTCATCGTTAGTCGTTACATGTAAATGTTGTTTTGAAACCTTTAGGTTAACGATCTTGTTGAATGTTGTTAACCCATTGTTTATTATAACAAATGAGATGTTAAATTGTTATATTATCATGATATTATGATATATAATATATCTTAGTATGATGTATATACAGTTAAATGTCGTTACAACGATAATCGTTACATATATGTCTCGTTTCGAAATCATTAAATTAGTAGTCTTATTTTTACATATGTAGTTCATTGTTAATATACTTAATGATATGTTTACTTATCATAGTATCATGTTAACTATATATATATCCATATATATGTCATCATATAGTTTTTACAAGTTTTAACGTTCGTGAATCACCGGTCAACTTGGGTGGTCAATTGTCTATATGAAACATATTTCAATTAATCAAGTCTTAACAAGTTTGATTGCTTAACATGTTGGAAACATTTAATCATGTAAATATCAATCTCAATTAATATATATAAACATGGAAAAGTTCGGGTCACTACAGTTCGGAGTCGCTGAATGTGATAATAAGTTCTAAGCCAGACATCTATCACATAACAACTAGCACGTTAATACCACATAATATTTACATATTAATTTTTAACCAACAAGGATAAGCAATAGTTTTCGAAATCAAACACGGTCAAAGTCCAGACTCACTAATGCATCCTAACAAACTCGATAAGACACACTAATGCAAATTCTCTGGTTCTCTAAGACCAACGCTCTGATACCACATGTCATAACCCGACCTTAACCATAAGGATGAATACAATAACATATGATTTCATCGCGAGGTATTGACCTCTATATGCGACACTTTTCAAAAACTGCATTCATTTTTACAATACAAACCATAGCTTTTATTACAAATACAAGGTTTAAACAACTTAATAATGATTATCGTTTAGCGATAATCTTAGACTTACAAACTTTACATGTGATAATAACAATACGACCTCCAACATATTTTACATTACAAATCCTCCGATATGCAGTTTTATTTTTGACACAAATATGCATACTCAAGATCTTGCTTAAATTCAACATGTTGCAGCGGAAGCTTTTAGTTATCACCTGAGAATAAACATGCTTAAAACGTCAACATAAAGTTGGTGAGATATAGGTTTAATGCCGGCAGCGTTATAAATATAGACCACAAGATTTCATATATAAACGTTTTAATAAAAATATTCTAAGTTGTTGAGCGCTTGATAACCATACTTAACATTTAATCAACGTCGCATATTCCCTTTATTATGAAATCTTACTACACCGTACCAAGTGTAGTTATCGAAACGAAGTACTGTGCAACCGTTGAATACTGGTCGTCCAGTCCGGTTAGGGTTGTCAGGCCCGATAGATCTATCAACAGGATTCGCGTTTACAATACCTCATGTAAATAGTAGTTACCAAGTTACAGGGAAGTATGCCAGTGGTACAACTCAACGTAGAATATATATTTTTAATCACTTGTGTCCATAACGTAAATCATAAAATGCATGTATTCTCATCCCGAAATATTTAGAGTTTAAAAGTGGGACTATATACTCACCTTTTCCTTGAAGGTATTTAACTCGACTTGGTCTCCGATAGATATCACGAACCTAACCATATATATAATATATCAACATATTTTCTTTTCAAGTAATCGTTACATATATATATATATATATACTTATAATACTTTTAATATTTTTCTTAGTCCGTAGTTAGCAGTCTGTTGTTAATGGTCCACAATTAGTTGCTCAATAAAATAAATAAAGACCCCATCATATTCGTATTGATCAGAATTAATCTCGACCCATGGTACCATGTTGTCAAATGACGTGTTGCGTACATAAAGTACCGTGTTGTCAGATGACGTGTTGCGTACAATCATGAGGTCTTATGATTAATCTTCTCGTGTTGTTTACGGGTGGTCCTGGAATATATAAAATCAAATCATAAGTAAATATATATTAAATATTATGTTAATTAGCCAAGATATGATTAATCCGATTTTGTCATAATATGATATATTACAGGTATTGAAGTGTTTTAAAAATCAAATTAGAAGGATCTATTTAGTTTGCGAACAGGTTTGAAATCATTCAAACTATGTTCTTGTTGTTAAAAATTTTATAACACAAAATAAGATAGCTATATAAATATGAATTGAATAAGATTATGAATAAGGTTACTACCTCAAGTTACTTGGATAAAGCTAGGGGCTCTGCCCCTTGGACCCCGCCAGGGGTTGCCACCCCTTGGACCCCGCTTATCGGGGGCGCTGCCCCCCGAACCCCCGTCATAATCAAGATAAGTTCAAACAAGTGTGCACTCCACACTTCCCCAAAATTGTTCGATATTTATCAAGATTATTTTGGTTACAAATTAATCCCATTACACTTAAATCATATTGGTGACATAAATCACAACACATTATAGATTGTAAGTATATATGTCAAAGAACGTTACATATAGTTATCGTTTTGAAAACTTAAGTTAGTGGTCTCAAAGTATACTTATAACTCATTGTTGTTAGTTCACAATGAAATGTTAAACCATCCTTAAATCATGTTAAATATGTATAGATATGTACATATACATAATCGTATAATTATCGTGTGTTATATAGTTCGTGATATCATCGGTCAAATTGGACGGTCAAACGTTGTGTAAAACTCTTTTCAAAAATATAAGTCTCAACAATTTGAATTGCTTATCATGTTAGTAAGGTTTAATTTGTGTAAATATTAATCTCATAAGTATAGAACGATCGGAAAATTCCGGGTCGTTACAACACGCTGTCTTATCAACGGCCATAACGGTTATGTTCCACAAGACCAAGGATGGGAAGTAGTCCTAGTAAAACCAGAATGCATGACTTGTTTCTGAACGTATGAATTACGTGTCTTTATTGCCTTTGCTGAACGACTTGTGTACTAGCTAGAATTATCTTGACAACTATCTTGTATCAAAGTTATTGTGTGCTATATTTCATGCTTTATGTAAAATAAGCGGTATTGTAAGTTTGTAAAATATTGTATAAAAGTTTGAACGCGAAATATTATTATAATTAGTTTTTCATATAGAATTGTAGTAGTTGAATTGTATATTAGCTACTAAGTATGAACTTAACGGGTAGGTACTACCGGAATTTAAACTAATAAAATGCTAATATGAAGAAAAAGCTTTTATAAATGAGTTCATATTAAGCTACGAAATACTATTAACTACTCTTAATATTCTGTATGATTAACTTGTTCCATTTGACTATTTTGAAGGAAATGGCACCGACTACTCGACACACCGTGAATATGAATGAAGAGGAATTCCGTACTTTTCTAGCTTCAAACATAGCCGCAGTACAGGCTGCGCTACATACCAACAATAACCTTGGATCTAGCAGTACAGGAAATCGTGTAGGATGCACCTACAAAGAATTCACTGCCTGCAAACCTTTGGAATTTGATGGAACCGAAGGACCGATCGGATTGAAACGGTGGACCGAGAAGGTCGAATCGGTGTTTGCCATAAGTAAGTGTACTGAAGAGGACAAAGTGAAGTACGCTACGCATACCTTCACAGGTTCTGCGTTAACATGGTGGAATACCTATCTAGAGCAAGTAGGACAAGACGATGCGTACGCACTACCGTGGTCAGCATTCAAACACTTGATGAACGAGAAGTACCGTCCCAGAACCGAGGTCAATAAGCTCAAGACAGAACTTAGAGGGTTACGAACCCAAGGATTTGATATTACCACGTACGAAAGATGATTCACAGAATTATGCCTATTGTGTCCGGGAGCGTTCGAAGATGAGGAACAGAAGATCGACGCGTTTGTGAAAGGATTACCGGAAAGAATCCAAGAAGATATAAGTTCACACGAGCCCGCCTCCATACAACAGGCATGTAGAATGGCTCACAAACTAGTGAACCAGATTGAGGAAAGAATTAAAGAACAGACGACTGAAGAGGCCAATGTGAAGCAAGTCAAAAAAAGTGGGAGGAAAACGGTGATAAGAATCACCAATACAACAACAACAGCAATTACAACAATAATCGCAACAATTATCCCAACAATCGCAACATCAATCGCAACTACAACAAACGGCCCAACAACAACAACAACAACAACAACAACAACAACAACAACAACAACAGCAACTACAACAATCATCCCAACAACAATAATAACCGCAACAACAACAACAACAATCAGAAGCAGCTATGCCAAAGGTGTGAAATGTATCACTCGGGGTTCTGCACCAAATTTTGCAACAAGTGTAAAAGAAATGGTCATAGCGCGGCGAAGTGTGAGGTCTACGTACCAGGGGTTAATAGAACGAAAGGAACAAATGGTGTCAGAACGAGTAATGGCGGAGCAAGTAGTGTCGGAGCAAGTTATGCCAATGTAGTTTGTTATAAATGTGGAAAACCGGGACACATTATTAGAAATTGCTCGAACCAGGAGAACACGAATGGACAAGGCCGCGGAAGAGTTTTCAATATTAATGCGGCAGAGGCACAGGAAGACCCGGAGCTTGTTACGGGTACGTTTCTTATTGACAATAAATCTGCTTACGTTTTATTTGATTCGGGTGCGGATAGAAGCTATATGAGTAGAGATTTTTGTGCTAAATTAAGTTGTCCATTGACGCCTTTGGATAGTAAAATTTTACTCGAATTAGCAAATGGTAAATTAATTTCAGCAGATAATATATGTCGGAATCGAGAAATTAAACTGGTTAGCGAAACATTTAAGATTGATTTGATACCAGTAGAGTTAGGGAGTTTTGATGTGATAATCGGTATGGACTGGTTGAAAGAAGTGAAAGCAGAGATCGTTTGTTACAAAAATGCAATTTGCATTATACGAGAAAGAGGAAAACCCTTAATGGTGTACGGAGAAAAGGGCAACACGAAGCTACATCTTATTAGTAATTTGAAGGCACAAAAACTAATAAGAAAAGGTTGCTATGCTGTTCTAGCACACGTCAAGAAAGTACAAACTGAAGAAAAGAGCATCAATGATGTTCCCATTGCAAAAGAATTTCTCGATATATTTCCGAAAGAATTACCGGGATTACCCCCACATTGATCCGTTGAATTTCAAAAAGATCTTATACCAGGAGCTGCACCAATAGCTCGTGCTCCTTACAGACTCGCACCCAGCGAGATGAAAGAAGTGCAAAGCCAATTACAAGAACTTTTAGAGCGTAGTTTCATTCGACCAAGCACATCACCATGGGGAGCTCCTGTTTTGTTTGTCAAGAAGAAAGATGGTACATTCAGGTTGTGTATCGACTACCGAGAGTTGAACAAACTTACCATCAAGAACCGCTACCCACTACCGAGAATCGACGACTTATTTGATCAACTACAAGGCTCGTCTATTTATTCAAAGATTGACTTACGTTCCGGGTATCATCAAATGCGGGTGAAAGAAGATGATATTCCAAAGACTACTTTCAGAACACGTTACGGTCATTACGAGTTTATGGTCATGCCATTTGGTTTAACTAATGCACCAGCTGTGTTCATGGACCTTATGAACCGAGTGTGTGGACCATACCTTGACAAGTTTGTCATTGTTTTCATTGATGACATACTTATTTACTCAAAGAATGACCAAGAACACGGTGAACATTTGAGAAAGGTGTTAGAAGTATTGAGGAAGGAAGAATTGTACGCTAAGTTTTCAAAGTGTGCATTTTGGTTGGAAGAAGTTCAATTCCTCGGTCACATAGTGAACAAAGAAGGTATTAAGGTGGATCCGGCAAAGATAGAAACTGTTAAAAAGTTGGAAACCCCAAAAACTCCGAAACACATACGCCAGTTTTTAGGACTAGCTGGTTACTACAGAAGGTTCATCCAAGACTTTTCCAGAATAGCTAAACCCTTGACTGCATTAACGCATAAAGGGAAGAAATTTGAATGGAATGATGAACAAGAGAAAGCGTTTCAGTTATTGAAGAAAAAGCTAACTACGGCACCTATATTGTCATTGCCTGAAGGGAATGATGATTTTGTGATTTATTGTGACGCATCAAAGAAAGGTCTCGGTTGTGTATTAATGTAACGAACGAAGGTGATTGCTTATGCGTCTAGACAATTGAAGATTCACGAACAAAATTATACGACGCATGATTTGGAATTAGGCGCGGTTGTTTTTGCATTAAAGACTTGGAGGCACTACTTATATGGGGTCAAAAGTATTATATATACCGACCACAAAAGTCTTCAACACATATTTAATCAGAAACAACTGAATATGAGGCAGCGTAGGTGGATTGAATTGTTGAATGATTACGATTTTGAGATTCGTTACCACCCGAGGAAGGCAAATGTGGTAGCCGATGCCTTGAGCAGGAAGGACAGAGAACCCATTCGAGTAAAATCTATGAATATAATGATTCACACTAACCTTACTACTCAAATAAAGGAGGCGCAACAAGGAGTTTTAAAGGAGGGAAATTTAAAGGATGAAATACCCAAAGGATCGGAAAAGCATCTTAATATTCAGGAAGACGGAACCCGATATAGGTCTGAAAGAATTTGGGTACCAAAATTTGGAGATATGAGAGAAATGGTACTTAGAGAAGCTCATAAAACCAGATACTCAATACATCCTGGAACGGGGAAGATGTACAAGGATCTTAAGAAACATTTTTGGTGGCCAGGTATGAAAGCCAATATTGCTAAATATGTAGGAGAATGTTTGACGTGTTCTAAGGTCAAAGCTGAACATCAGAAACCATCAGGTCTACTACAACAACCTGAAATCCCGGAATGGAAATGGGAAAACATTACCATAGATTTCATTACTAAATTGCCAAGGACTGCAAGTGGTTATGATACTATTTGGGTAATAGTTGATCGTCTCACCAAGTTAGTACACTTCCTGCCAATAAGAGAAGATGATAAGATGGAGAAGTTAGCACGACTGTATTTGAAAGAAGTCGTCTCCAGACATGGAATACCAATCTCTATTATCTCTGATAGGGATGGCAGATTTATTTCAAGATTCTGGTAGACATTACAGCAAGCATTGGGAACTCGTCTAGACATGAGTACTGCCTATCATCCACAAACTGATGGGCTGAGCGAAAGGACGATACAAATGCTTGAAGACATGCTACGAGCTTATGTTATTGATTTTGGAAACAGTTGGGATCGACATCTACCATTAGCAGAATTTTCCTACAACAACAGCTACCATTCAAGCATTGAGATGGCGCCATTTGAAGCACTTTATGGTAGAAAGTGCAGGTCTTCGATTTGTTAGAGTGAAGTGGGGGATAGACAGATTACGGGTCTGGAGATAATACAAGAAACTACCGAGAAAATCATCCAAATTCAACAAAGATTGAAAACCGCCCAGAGTCGACAAAAGAGCTACGCGGACAGTAAAAGAAAAGATATTGAGTTTGAAATTGGAGAAATGGTCATGCTTAAGGTTTCACCTTGGAAAGGCGTTGTTCGATTTGGTAAACGGGGGAAACTAAATCCAAGGTACATTGGACCATTCAAGATTATAGATCGTGTCGGACCAGTAGCTTACCAACTGGAGCTACCTCAACAACTCGCGGCTGTACATAACACTTTCCACGTCTCAAATTTGAAGAAATGTTTTGCTAAAGAAGATCTCACTATTTCGTTGGACGAAATCCAAATCAATGAAAAACTTCAATTCATTGAAGAACCCGTCGAAATAATGGATCGTGAGGTTAAGAGACTTAAACAAAACAAGATACCGATTGTTAAGGTTCGATGGAATGCTCGTAGAGGACCCGATTTCACCTGGGAGCGTAAAGATTAGATGAAGAAGAAATACCCGCATTTATTTCCAGAAGATACGTCAACACCTCCAACTGCTTAAAATTTCGGGACGAAATTTATTTAACGGGTAGGTACTGTAGTGACCCGAACTTTTCCATGTTTATATATATATTAAATGAAATTGTTATTTACATGATTAAGTGTTTCCAACATTTTAAGCAATCAAACTTGTTAAGACTTGATTAATTGAAATAGGTTTCATATAGACAATTGACCACCCAAGTTGACCGGTGATTCACGAACGTTAAAATTTGTAAAAACTATACGATGACATATATATGGTTATATATATAGTTAACATGATTTTATTATAAGTACGTATCTCATTAGGTATTTTAACAATGAGTTATATGAAATGTCCCGTTCTTATTGATTAAAAACGTTCCATATTAATTGATTTCGTTGTGAGGTTTTGACCTCTATATGAGACGTTTTTCAAAGACTGCATTCATTTTTAAAACAAACCCTAACATTTATTTCATAAATAAAGGTTTAAAAAGCTTTACGTAGATTATCAAATAATGATAATCTAAAATATCACGTTTACACACGACCATTACATAATAGTTTACAATACAAATATATTACATCGAAATCAGTTTCTTGAATGCAGTTTTTACACAATATCATACAAACATGGACTCCAAATCTTGTCCTTATTTTAGTATGCAACAGCGGAAGCTCTTAGTATTCACCTGAGAATAAACATGCTTTAAACGTCAACAAAAATGTTGGTGAGTTATAGGTTTAACATATATATATCAAATCGTAACAATAGACCACAAGATTTCATATTTCAATACACATCCCATACATAGAGATAAAAATTATTCATATGGTGAACACCTGGTAACCGACATTAACAAGATGCATATATAAGAATATCCCCATCATTCCGGGACACCCTTCGGATATGATATAAATTTCGAAGTACTAAAGCATCCGGTACTTTGGATGGGGTTTGTTAGGCCCAATAGATCTATCTTTAGGATTCGCGTCAATTAGGGTGTCTGTTCCCTAATTCTTAGATTACCAGACTTAATAAAAAGGGGCATATTCGATTTCGATAATTCAACCATAGAATGTAGTTTCACGTACTTGTGTCTATTTTGTAAATCATTTATAAAACCTGCATGTATTCTCATCCCAAAAATATTAGATTTTAAAAGTGGGACTATAACTCACTTTCACAGATTTTTACTTCGTCGGAAAGTAAGCATTGGCCACTGGTTGATTCACGAACCTATAACAATATATACATATATATCAAAGTATGTTCAAAATATATTTACAACACTTTTAATATATTTTGATGTTTTAAGTTTATTAAGTCAGCTGTCCTCGTTAGTAACCTACAACTAGTTGTCCACAGTTAGATGTACAGAAATAAATCGATAAATATTATCTTGAATCAATCCACGACCCAGTGTATACGTATCTCAGTATTGATCACAACTCAAACTATATATATTTTGGAATCAACCTCAACCCTGTATAGCTAACTCCAACATTCACATATAGAGTGTCTATGGTTGTTCCGAAATATATATAGATGTGTCGACATGATAGGTCGAAACATTGTATACGTGTCTATGGTATCTCAAGATTACATAATATACAATACAAGTTGATTAAGTTATGGTTGGAATAGATTTGTTAACAATTTTCACGTAGCTAAAATGAGAAAAATTATCCAATCTTGTTTTACCCATAACTTCTTCATTTTAAATCCGTTTTGAGTGAATCAAATTGCTATGGTTTCATATTGAACTATATTTTATGAACCTAAACAGAAAAAGTATAGGTTTATAGTCAGAAAAATAAGTTACAAGTCGTTTTTGTAAAGGTAGTCATTTCAGTCGAAAGAACGACGTCTAGATGACCATTTTAGAAAACATACTTCCACTTTGAGTTTAACCATAATTTTTGGATATAGTTTCATGTTCATAATAAAAATCATTTTCTCAGAATAACAACTTTTAAATCAAATTTTATCATAGTTTTTAATTAACTAACCCAAAACAGCCCGCGGTGTTACTACGACGGCGTAAATCCGGTTTTACGGTGTTTTTCATGTTTCCAGGTTTTAAATCATTAAGTTAGCATATCATATAGATATAGAACATGTGTTTAGTTGATTTTAAAAGTCAAGTTAGAAGGATTAACTTTTATTTGCGAACAAGTTTAGAATTAACTAAACTATGTTCTAGTGATTACAAGTTTAAACCTTCGAATAAGATAACTTTATATGTATGAATCGAATGATGTTATGAATATCATTACTACCTTAAGTTCCTTGGATAAACCTACTGGAAAAGAGAAAAGTGGATCTAGCTTCAATGGATCCTTGGATGGCTCGAAGTTCTTGAAGCAGAATCATGACACGAAAACAAGTTCAAGTAAGATCATCACTTGAAATAAGATTGTTATAGTTATAGAAATTGAACCAAAGTTTGAATATGATTATTACCTTGTATTAGAATGATAACCTACTGTAAGAAACAAAGATTTCTTGAGGTTGGATGATCACCTTACAAGATTGGAAGTGAGCTAGCAAACTTGAAAGTATTCTTGATTTTATGAAACTAGAACTTTTGGAATTTATGAAGAACACTTAGAACTTGAAGATAGAACTTGAGAGAGATCAATTAGATGAAGAAAATTGAAGAATGAAAGTGTTTGTAGGTGTTTTTGGTCGTTGGTGTATGGATTAGATATAAAGGATATGTAATTTTGTTTTCATGTAAATAAGTCATGAATGATTACTCATATTTTTGTAATTTTATGAGATATTTCATGCTATTTGCCAAATGATGGTTTCCACATGTGTTAGGTGACTCACATGGGCTGCTAAGAGCTGATCATTGGAGTGTATATACCAATAGTACATACATCTAAAAGCTGTGTATTGTACGAGTACGAATACGGGTGCATACGAGTAGAATTGTTGATGAAACTGAACGAGGATGTAATTTTAAGCATTTTTTTATTAAATAGAAGTATTTTGATAAGTGTATTGAAGTCTTTCAAAAGTGTATAAATACATATTAAAACACTACATGTATATACATTTTAACTGAGTCGTTAAGTCATCGTTAGTCGTTACATGTAAGTGTTGTTTTGAAACCTTTAGGTTAACGATCTTGTTAAATGTTGTTAACCCAATGTTTATAATATCAAATGAGATTTTAAATTATTATATTATCATGATATTATCATGTATGAATATCTCTTAATATGATATATATACATTAAATGTCTTTACAACGATAATCGTTACATATATGTCTCGTTTAAAAATCATTAAGTTAGTAGTCTTGTTTTTACATATGTAGTTCATTGTTAATATACTTAATGATTATTAAGTGTAAATATATTATTAAGTGTATTAACAATGAAATACATATGTAAAAATAAGACTACTAACTTAATGATTTCGAAACGAGACATATATGTAACGATTATCGTTGTAACGACATTTAACTGTATATATATCATACTAAGATATATTATATATCATAATATCATGATAATATAACAATTTAACATCTCATTTGTTATAATAAACAATGGGTTAACAACATTCAACAAGATCGTTAACCTAAAGGTTTCAAAACAACATTTACATGTAACGACTAACGATGACTTAACGAATTAGTTAAAATGTATATACATGTAGTGTTTTAATATGTATTCATACACTTTTGAAAGACTTCAAGACACTTATCAAAATACTTCTACTTAACAAAAATGCTTACAATTACATCCTCGTTCAGTTTCATCAACAATTCTACTCGTATGCACCCGTATTCGTACTCGTACAATACACAGCTTTTAGATGTATGTACTATTGGTATATACACTCCAATGATCAGCTCTTAGCAGCCCATGTGAGTCACCTAACACATGTGAGAACCATCATTTGGAAACTAGCATGAAATATCTCATAAAATTACAAAAATATGAGTAATCATTCATGACTTATTTACATGAAAACAAAATTACATATCCTTTATATCTAATCCATACACCAATGACCAAAAACACCTACAAACACTTTCATTCTTCAATTTTCTTCATCTAATTGATCTCTCTCAAGTTCTATCTTCAAGTTCTAAGTGTTCTTCATAAATTCTACAAGTTCTAGTTACATAAAATTAAGAATACTTTCAAGTTTGCTAGCTCACTTCCAATCTTGTAAGGTGATCATCCAACCTCAAGAAATCTTTGTTTCTTACAGTAGGTTATCATTCTAATACAAGGTAATAATCATATTCAAACTTTGGTTCAATTTCTATAACTATAACAATCTTATTTCAAGTGATAATCTTACTTGAACTTGTTTTCGTGTCATGATTCTGCTTCAAGAACTTCGAGCCATCCAAGGATCCGTTGAAGCTAGATCCATTTTTCTCTTTTCCAGTAGGTTTATCCAAGGAACTTAAGGTAGTAATTATGTTCATAACATCATTCGATTCATATATATAAAGCTATCTTATTCGAAGGTTTAAACTTGTAATCACTAGAACATAGTTTAGTTAATTCTAAACTTGTTCGCAAACAAAAGTTAATCATTCTAACTTGACTTTTAAAATCAACTAAACACATGTTCTATATCTATATGATATGCTAACTTAATGATTTAAAACCTGGAAACACGAAAAACACCGTAAAACCGGATTTACGCCGTCGTAGTAACACCGCGGGCTGTTTTGGGTTAGTTAATTAAAAACTATGATAAACTTTGATTTAAAAGTTGTTATTCTGAGAAAATGATTTTTATTATGAACATGAAACTATATCCAAAAATTATGGTTAAACTCAAAGTGGAAGTATGTTTTCTAAAATGGTCATCTAGACGTCGTTCTTTCGACTGAAATGACTACCTTTACAAAAATGACTTGTAACTTATTTTTCTAACAAAAAACCTATACTTTTTCTGTTTAGATTCATAAAATAGAGTTCAATATGAAACCATAACAATTTGATTCACTCAAAACGGATTTAAAATGAAGAAGTTATGGGTAAAACAAGATTGGATAATTTTTCTCATTTTAGCTACGTGAAAATTGGTAACAAATCTATTCCAACCATAACTTAATCAACTTGTATTGTATATAATGTAATCTTGAGATACCATAGACACGTATACAATGTTTTGACCTATCATGTCGACACATCTATATATATTACGGAACAACCATAGACACTCTATATGTGAATGTTGGAGTTAGCTATACAGGGTTGAGGTTGATTCCAAAATATATATAGTTTGAGTTGTGATCAATACTGAGATACATATACACTGGGTCGTGGATTGATTCAAGATAATATTTATCGATTTATTTCTGTACATCTAACTGTGGACAACTAGTTGTAGGTTACTAACGAGGACAGCTGACTTAATAAACATAAAACATCAAAATATATTAAAAGTGTTGTAAATATATTTTGAACATACTTTGATATATATGTATATATTGTTATAGGTTCGTGAATCAACCAGTGGCCAAGTCTTACTTCCCGACGAAGTAAAAATCTGTGAAAGTGAGTTATAGTCCCACTTTTAATATCTAATATATTGGGATGAGAATACATGCATGTTTTATAAATGATTTACAAAATAGACACAAGTACGTGAAACAACATTCTATGGTTGAATTATCGAAATCGAATATGTCCCTTTTTATTAAGTCTGGTAATCTAAGAATTAGGGAACAAACACCCTAATTGACGCGAATCCTAAAGATAGATCTATTGGGCCTAACAAACCCCATCCAAAGTACCAGATACTTTAGTACTTCAAAATTTATATCATATCCGAAGGGTGTCCCGGAATGATGGGGATATTCTTATATATGCATCTTGTTAATGTCGGTTACCAGGTGTTCACCATATGAATGATTTTTATCTCTATGTATGGGATGTGTATTGAAATATGAAATCTTGTGGTCTATTATTATGATTTGATATATATAGGTTAAACCTATAACTCACCAACATTTTTGTTGACTTTTTAAGCATGTTTATTCTCAGGTGATTATTAAGAGCTTCCGCTGTCGCATACTTAAATAAGGACGAGATTTGGAGTCCATGCTTGTATGATATTTTGTAATAACTGCATTCAAGAAACTTATTTTGTTGTAACATATTTGTATTGTAAACCATTATGTAATGGTCGTGTGTAAACAGGATATTTTAGATTATCATTATTTGATAATCTACGTAAAGCTTTTTAAACCTTTATTGATGAAATAAAGGTTATGGTTTGTTTTAAAATGAATGCAGTCTTTGAAAAACGTCTCATATAGAGGTCAAAACCTCGCAACGAAATCAATTAATATGGAACGTTTTTAATCAATAAGAACGGGACATTTCACCTAAGTCTGCCAATGCTTCTATTGAACTAAGACTACCCAGAAAACATGGAATTGTGAAACTTCCTGGATCAGATAGTTTTTCTAGTATCTTATTCAACAGCACTGCTGAACAATTAGCATTCATAGTAACATCCGAGAGTTCTTCCATTTTCTTTCTATTTGAGATTAGATCTTTCAGAAATTTAGCATATCTAGGCATTCCTGAAATCATATCAATGAAAGGAAGATTTACATTTATCTGTTTAAACATATCCAAGAATTTGGATTGCTCAGCTTCAAGTTTCTCTTTCTTCATTTTACTCGGGTAAGGAAGTGGTGGTTGGTATGGTTTAACATAAGGTTTATCCTTAACTGTGTTATCTTCATTAACCTTTTCAATTACCGGTTCTTTTTCCTTATCTTGATCAGGTTGTGGTTCTTGTGGAGTAGGAATAGCTTCATCAGAAGTTACAGGTATTTCAGGTGGTTTAAGTGTTGTACCACTTCTTGTGGTAATGGCTTTAGCTGTTTCATTCCGGGGGTTAGCATTTGTATCACTAGGTAAACTTCCCGGTTTTCTTTCACCTATTAATCTTGCTAGGTTACTTACTTCTTGTTCCAAGTTTTGAATAGAAGCTTGTTGATTTCTAAATGCTTGAGCATTTTGTTCATTGGTTTGTTTTTGAGATGTGAAAAACTGCGTTTGAGTTTCAACTAGCTTCGTCATCATATCTTCTAAATTCGGCTTTTTATTATCGGTTTGTGGTGGTTTGTTTTGAAAATTAGGTCTTTGCTGATTGTAAGTATTATTGGATACTTGTTGATTGCTAGGACCTTGTTGGTTGTTGTATGGAATATTTCGGTTATAGTTCTGATTTTGATTGTAAATAGGTCTTGGCGGTTGATAATTATTCTGATAATTATTTCCAGGCCTTTGGTTTATGTATGAAATATTCTCTCTTTGTTCCATTGTTAATTCAATACTGAGACAATCTTTTGTCAAATGTGGTCCTCCACACTACTCACAACTAATTCGTATTGAGTGAATATCCTTAGTCATCTTTTCCATTCGTATCTCGACAGCATCTATCTTTGCGGAAATGGAATCTAAGTCATGGCTAGAATCGGCTCTAGCTGCTTTAGATGATCTAACGATATCTTTTTCTTGGTGCCACTCATGTGAGTGGGAAGCAGTGTTATCAATAATTTTATAAGCATCAGTTTCTATTTTCTTCATAATAGAACCACCAGCTGCTATATCGATGTCTTTCCTTGTAGTGATGTCGCATCCTTGGTAGAATATTTGTACTATTTGACAGGTATCTAAACCATATTGCGGACATCCTCTTAATAACTTTCCAAATCTTGTCCACGCCTCATATAGAGTTTCATTCGGTTTCTGTGTAAACGTAACAATTTCTCCTTGAAGTCTTACGGCTTTAGATGCAGGAAAGAATTGTTTAAGAAATTTTTCAACTAAAACGTCCAATGTATCAATCGCCCCTTCAGGTAACGATTCCAACCAATCTTTGGCTTCTCCCTTTAAAGTCCAGAGAAATAACATGAGATATATCTGTTCATCCTCAACTTCTCTTATTTTAAATAGTGTGCAGATCCTATTAAAGGTACGAAGATGTTCATTTGGATCTTCCTTTGGCGCACCACTAAATTGGCATTGATTAGTCACCATGTGTAGAATTTGTCCTTTGATTTCATAATCTGGCGCATTAATGTCAGGATGAGTAATTGCGTGACCTTGGCCAGTGCGTTTAGCTCTCATTCGGTCTTCCATACTTAAAGGTTCCAGATTCTCCATAATTGAATTTGTTGAATCGGAATCACTAGAGGATTCTGATTTAATGGTTCGTTCCTCAACAATCTCTGTTTGAATGATTGGTGGTTCCGGAGGAAAATTTAATGGTTCAGGATCTATGAATCGTCCCTGAATATTCTTCGGATTCTCAATTGTGAGGTCGGGTTCAAAAAATGGATTATCGGAAATTTGAACTGGAGTACTTGGTCGACTGGATGACGATTCTAAAGAAAAATCAAAGGCGGTAATATTTGCTAAATGTCTTGATCTAGTTACAGGTGGTGAACGTACAAAAGGTGGTGAACGTCTTGCTCGGTGCATTCACTGAATATCCTATTAGTTTTTAAAAAGGAAAGAAAAATTATATAAGTTATCCAATTAATAGACTTTTCTGATTTTGCCCACGTTTCGAATAGCCAAAAGATGCAGCAGAGGGGCAGGATTCGTTTGGTCTCAATATAATTAAGGACTGTTTGGCTCCAATAACCCGGTCCACGTACAAATCCAACTATTACTACGAACCAGAAAATTTTGATGTCTATCAATTTAACCACTTAAAATAAATTTTCGTAATTTTAAGAAATTTAGATAAGAAGTAGAATAAAAATCTATGTCCTAAAACTAGAATAGCGAGAAATAAGAAAGAAAAAGAGTGCGTCGGAAAAAATCAAAAAATAAAAATAAGAAAGAAAAAGAGTGACTTATAGAACTTAAAAACACTCGACTAACCCAACCTTATTACTATCACTAACTTAAAATTATAATCGCAAATTGAGATTACTAATTGGAATGATAATTGATACATAGGTAAAAGGCGTCTAAAAATATTAAAGCTTACAAGTAAAATTATATCCCAAATGGAAATAACTTAAAAAGGTACTAAAACTTAAAAAGGCGTCGCAAAATTCTAAAGTACCTAAATCTTAGTCTAAAGAAAAGGCACTTAAGGGATTTTACGGCAAAGCCTAAAAATCTAGAAGTAAAAAAATAACTATGGCAAAAACTAAGTTTAAAACTAAAAACTAGCGAAAAATACAAATATTACGCTAAAACAATTAAAAAGGGACAAAATATAAAAATATACTAAAAGTTATAAAAAGTACAATTTTTATAAAAATATTATTTTTATATTATTTATTTTATAAAACTATTACTTTTATATATATAAATAAAACTAATTAAAAATAATTATTACAAATTAATTAAATCTTAAACTAAATAATAAATTAATTAACCCTAAATACAAATTAATTAATAATAATAATTAAAACTCCGTAATAAATGCCAAATTAGGGTTGCTGTGTGCCCGTGTCAGACGGCTCCGCGAGTCGCGGTATTTTCTTCTTCAAACTACGCGAGTCGCGGGATATGAAAATTCAAATGACAGGCTGGTTTCGACAGGTTTCGTTTTACTTTTTTTTTTTCTGTTTAAATATTTAAATAAAATATTTATAAAAACTAAATAAAAACTTATGTTTTAAAAACTAAAATAAAAATAGAAATACTTTATAATAAAAATCTTAAAACTAGATTTATATATTTATTTATTTATTATTATTTTTTTGGTTTTTAATTTTATGTTCTAAATAAAAATATTTAAATAAAACTTATATTTTTATAAAATAAAAATAAAGAAACTTTATAAAACTTAAATATTTAACAAAATCTTAAAAAAATATATATAAATTTTTGTTTTCTTTTTATATTTTTGAATAATTAAAAACGTATTTTTACAAAAGTGAATTTTAATAAAAGTAAACTAAAAATAAAAATCTTTTTTTTTATTATTATATTATTTATAGCGTTGCGCTTCCGGCTTTTAAGTTTGATTGTTCCCCGGCAGCGGCGCCAAAAATACTTGATGTTAAAGCTAAGGGGTATAAAATACTATTAAATTTTAGCAGGAAATACTATTAAATACGATACAATTTTACACAAGATATTTATTTATTTATTGAATTGATATACTTAAACCTTGCTACAACACTTATAGGTAGTGTACCTAATCGTACAGTAGTGTAGTTTTTAGTAAGTCCGGTTCGTTCTACAGGGAATCTTTTTCACAAAGCTTAACGCTATATTAGTTTAAATTTATAAAAATACAAATATATATATAAGTAATATTATTATTATAAAGGGGGGTTTTTACCGTTTAATGACCGGTTTGTCGATTTTAAAACTTTAGTCGCAGTTAAAACCAAATGTAAAATATTAATTAAATAAAAGACTTAATTTAAAGCGTAAAGTAAATAACGATAATGAAATTGCGATAAATAAAAGTGCGATAAAATAAACTTGCGATAATTAAAAAGTACGATAATTAAATACGATAACAATAAAAGTGCGATAATTAGAAGTGCAATTAAATATAAAATAAAGGAAATTAAATATGAAATAAAAGAATTATGCTTATTTAAACTTCCGTAATCATGATGTTTGACGTGTTGATTTTAGTTTTATGCCCATGGGTTATTTGTTCTTTGTCCTGGATTATTTAATATGTCCATACGGATTTGTCCATAATAGTCCATCAGTCATAAATATAAAGAGCGAATGCCTTCGTCAAATTATTCTTATTCCTGAAGTCAAATATTCCAACTAATTGGGGATTCGAATTGTAACAAGGTTTTAATACTTTGTTTAATGAATACACCAGGTTATCGACTGCGTGTAAACCAAGGTTTTACTACTTTGTTAACAATTACACTAATTACCCTTGAATGTAATTCACCCCTGTTTTAATGAGTCCATTGACTATTAATCCATCCCCGTGTCCGGTAAAATGAATATTTATTGGTATTTATAAATATCCCGCCCACCGTACCCAGTCAAGCGTATGTGGTTATATATAAATACGTCGAATTATAAGTTTGTATATTAAATTAACAAGGTATTGTTTAGTTAATATAAAACCCATTAATAGCCCATAGTCTAATTTCCACAAGTGTCGTTCTTTTATCCAAACCCCAATTATGGTACAAAGCCCAATTACCCAATTTTAGTAATTATCCCAACATCATGATTACTTCGGATTAAATAAGCATAATAATAACTTAGCTACGAGACATTAAATTAAAAAGGTTGAACATAACTTACAATGATTAAAAATAGCGTAGCGTTACACGGACAGAATTTCGACTTACACCCTTACAATATTCGCTAACATACCCTTATTATTAAAATTATAATTAA
Source organism: Rutidosis leptorrhynchoides (assembly GCF_046630445.1). Taxonomy (NCBI): domain Eukaryota; kingdom Viridiplantae; phylum Streptophyta; class Magnoliopsida; order Asterales; family Asteraceae; genus Rutidosis; species Rutidosis leptorrhynchoides. The sequence goes on from NC_092340.1 coordinate 213,331,672, forward strand.
AATTAAAATTAAAATATAAATATAAATATATTTACGTATACATATATAGAGAGAGATTGAATTATGGATGGATTTTGCGATCAAACTGCGTTTACTTTTATAGGGAATTGAGTCCAGGGGAACTCCGCGACTAGCGGCATTTTTTGCCTTCAAACTCCGCGAGTCGCGGAGTTTGAAATTCTAGCTCAACAGCTTTGGCTTCTTTCTTGCCGACGATTTTAAAAATTAATATAATATATATATAATTTTTAAGAATTATTTATATATTATATTATATTCATGTGCATAGTTGACTTGTAATTTTTAGTCCGTTGCGTCGAGCGTTGAGAGTTGACTCTGGTCCCGGTTCCGGATTTTCGAACGTCCTTGCGTACAATTTAATATCTTGTACTTTGCGTTTTGAATCTTGTACTCTTGTAATTTCGAGACGTTTCTTATCAATAATTGGAACCTCTTTGATTGTATTTTGTACTTTTGAGCTTTTTGGTCGTTTGCGTCTTCAATTCGTCGAATCTGTCTTTTGTCTTCACCTTTTAATATTTAAACGAATATCACTTGTAAATAGAACAATTGCAACTAAAAGCTTGTCTTTCTTGGGGAATAATGCTATGAAATGTATGTTCGTTTTTAGCATTATCAGAATCAAATTGCTATGGTTTCATATTGAACTCTATTTTATGAATCTAAACAGAAAAAGTATAGGTTTATAGTCAGAAATATAAGTTACATGTCATTTTTGTAAGAGGTAGTTATTTTAGTCGAAAGAACGACGTCTTGATGACCATTTTGAAAAACATACTTCCACTTTGAGTTTAACCATGATTTTTGGATATAGTTTCATGTTCATAAGAAAAATCATTTTCCCAGAAGAACAACTTTTAAATCAAATTTTATCATAGTTTTAATTATCAAACCCAAAACAGCCCGCGGTGTTACTACGACGGCGTATTTCCGATTTTACGGTGTTTTTCGTGTTTCCAAGTTTTAAATCATTAACTTAGCATATCATATAGATATAGAACATGAGTTTAGTTGATTTTAAAAGTCAAGTTAGAAGGATTAACTTTATTTGCGAACAAGTTTAGAATTAACTAAACTATATTCTAGTGATTACAAGTTTAAATCTTCGAATAAGATAGTTTTATATGTATGAATCGAATGATGTTATGAACATCATTTCTACCTTAATTTTAGTATGTAAATCTACTGGAAATGAGAAAAATAGATCTTGCTTCAAAGGATCCTTGGATGGCTTGAAAGTTCTTGAAGCAGAATCATGACACGAAAACAAGTTCAGGTAAGATTTTCACTCGAAATAAGATTGTTATAGTTATAGAAATTGAATCAAAGTTTGAATATGAGTATTACCTTGTATTAGAAAGATATCTTACTGTAAATAAGAAAGATTTCTTGAGGTTGGATGATCACTTTACAAGATTGTAAGTAAGCTAGCAAACTTGGAAGTATTTTTGATTTTATGAAACTAGAACTTATAGAATTTATGAAGAACACTTAGAACTTGAAGATAGAACTTGAGAGAGATCAATTAGATGAAGAAAATTGAAGAATGAAAGTGTTTGTAGGTGTTTTTGGTCATTGGTATATGGATTTGATATAAAGGATGTATAATTTTGTTTACTTGTAAATAAGTCATGAATGATTACTAATATTTTTGTAATTTTATGAGATATTTCATGCTAGTTGCCAAATTATGGTTCCTACATGTGTTAGATGACTCACATGGGTTGCTAAGAGCTGATCATTGGAGTGTATATACCAATAGTACATACATCTAAAAGCTATGTATTGTACGAGTACGAATACGGGTGCATACGAGTAGAATTGTTGATGAAACTGAACGAGGATGTAATTGTAAGCATTTTTGTTAAGTAGAAGTATTTTGATAAGTGTCATGAAGTCTTTCAAAAGTGTATGAATATGTAGTGACCCGAACTTTTCCATGTTTATATATATTAATTGAGATTGATATTTACATGACTAAATGTTTCCAACGTGTTAATTAATCAAACTTGTTAAGACTTGATTAAATGAAATAAGTTTCATATAGACAATTGATCACCCAAGTTGACCGGCGATTCACGAACGTTACAAAATTGTAAAAACTACATGTTGTGGTATATATAGACATATATATATGGTTGACATGAGATTATGATGAGTAAGTATCTCACTAAGTATATTAACAATGTGTGATATACATAAGAAATGAGACTACTAAGTTAAGAAACTCGAAATGATATATATAACGATTATCGTTATGATAACGTCTACTAAATACATATGTATCATATTAAGATATTGATACACTATATTTAACATGATAAAGTGATATTTAAATATATCATTAAGTGTGTTAACAATGAACTACATATGTAAAAACAAGACTACTAACTTAAGAATTACGAAACGAGACTTATATGTAACGATCATCGTTGTAACTATATTTTAATGTATATATCATATTAAGAGATATTCATACATCATAATATCATGATAATATAATAATTTAACATCTCATTTGATATAATAAACATTGGGTTAACAACATTAATTGAGATCGTTAACTTAAAGGTTTCAAAACAACACCTACATGTAACGACTAACGAAGACTTAACGACTAGAATGTATATACATGTTGTGTTTTGATATGTATTCTTACACTTTTGAAAGACTTCAAGACACATATCAAAGTACTTCTAATTAACAAAAATGCTTACAATTACATCCTCGTTCAGTTTCATCAACAACTCTACTCGTATGCACCCGTATTCGTACTCGTACAATACACAGCTTTTAGATGTATGTACTATTGGTATATACACTCCAATGATCAGATCTTAGAAGCCCATATGAGTCACCTAACACATGTGGGAACCATCATTTGGCAACTAGCATAAAATATCTCATAAAATTACAAAAATATTAGTAATCATTCATGACTTATTTACATGAAAACAAAATTACATATCCTTTATATCTAATCCATATTCCAACGACCAAAAACACCTACAAACACTTTCATTATTCAATTTTCTTCATCTAATTGATCTCTCTCATGTTCCATCTTCAAGTTCTAAGTGTTCTTCAAAAATTCCATAAGTATAGTTTCATAAAAATCAAGAATATTTCCAAGTTTGCAAGTCTACTTCCAAGCTTTCTAATCCATTTCAAGTAATCATCTAAGATCTAGGAACCTTTGTTATTTACAGTAGGTTATCTTTCTAATTCAAGGTAATATTCATATTCAAATTTTGATTCAATTTCTACAACTATAACAATCTTATTTCGAGTAAAAATCTTACTTGAACTGTTTTCGTGTCATGATTCTGCTTCAAGAACTTTCAAGCCATCTAAGGATCCTTTAAAGCTAGACCCATTTTTCTCATTTCCAGTAGTTTTATCTAGAAAACTTGAGGTAGTAATGATGTTCATAACATCATTCGATTCATACATATAAAGCTATCTTATTCGAAGGTTTAAACTTGTAATCACTAGAACATAGTTTAGTTAATTCTAAACTTGTTCGCAAACAAAAGTTAATCCTTCTAACTTGACTTTTAAAATCAACTAAACACATGTTCTATATCTATATGATATGCTAACTTAATGATTTAAAACCTGGAAACACGATGAACACCATAAAATCGGATATACGCCGTCGTAGTGAAACCAGGGCTGTTTTGGTTTGGATAATTAAAAACTATGATAAACTTTGATTTAAAAGTTGTTCTTCTGGGAAAATGATTTTTATTATGAACATGAAACTATATCCAAAAATCTTGGTTAAACTCAAGGTGAAAGTATGTTTTTCAAAATGGTCATCAAGATGTCGTTCTTTCGACGAAAATGACTACCTCTTTAGTAATTGACTTGTAACTTAAATTTCCGACTATAAACCTATACTTTTTCTGTTTGGATTCTTAAATTAGAGTTCAATATGAAACCATAGCAATTTGATTCACTCAAAACGGATTTAAAATGAAGAAGTCATGGGTAAAACAAGATTGGATATTTTTGATCTTTTTAGCTACGGAAAATGTTTAACAAATATATACAAATCATATCCTAGCTAACTTATATTGTATTATACATATATTCTAATATATTATGTAATCTTGGGATAGCATAGACACGTATGCAAATGTTTTGACATATCATATCGACCCATGTATATATATTATTTGAAAAAACCATAGACACTCTATATGCAGTAATGTTGGAGTTAGCTATATAGGTTGAGGTTAATTCCAAAAATATATATACTTTGAGTTGTGATCTAGCCTGAGACATGTATACACTGGGTCGTGGATTGATTCAAGATAATATATATCGATTTATTTCTGTACATCTAACTGTGGACAACTAGTTGTAGGTTACTAACGAGGACAGCTGACTTAATACACTCAAATCTTTAAAACATAATAAAAATGGTTGTAATTATATTTTGATCATACTTTGATATATATGTACATATTTGTATAGATTCGTGAATCGATCCGTGGCCAAGTCTTATTTCCGAGGAAGGAAATATCTGTGAAAGTGGGTTATAGTCCCACTTTTAAAATCTAATATTTTTGGGATGAGAATAAATGCAGGTTTTTATAAATGATTTACAAAATAGACACAAGTACGTGAAACTACATTCTATGGTTGAATTATCAAAATTGAATATGCCCCTTTTTTTTAAGTCTGGTAATCTAAGAATTAGGGAACAGACACCCTAATTGACGTGAATCCTAAAGATAGATCTATTGGGCCTAACAAACCCATCCAAAGTACCGGATGCTTTAGTACTTTGAAATTTATATCATATCCGAAGGGTGTTCCGGAATGATGGGGATATTCTTATATATGCATCTTGTTAATGTCGGTTACCAGGTGTTCACCATATGAATGATTTTTATCTCTATGTATGGGATGTGTATTGAAATATGAAATCTTGTGGTCTATTGTTACGATTTGATATATATAGGTTAAACCTATAACTCACCAACATTTTTGTTGACGTTTAAAGCATGTTTATTCTCAGGTGAATACTAAGAGCTTCCGCTGTTGCATACTAAAATAAGGACAAGATTTGGAGTCCATGTTTGTATGATATTGTGTAAAAACTGCATTCAAGAAACATATGTCGATGTAATATATTTCTATTGTAAACCATTATGTAATGGTCGTGTGTAAATAGTATATTTTAGATTATCATTATTTGATAATCTACGTAATGTTTTTAAAACCTTTATTGATAAAATAAAGGTTATGGTTGTTTTAAAAATGAATGCAGTCTTTGAAAAACGTCTCATATAGAGGTCAAAACCACGCAACAAAATTAATTAATATGGAACGTTTATAATCAATATGAACGGGACATTTCAGTTGGTATCCGAGCGTTGGTCTTAGAGAACCAGAAAATTGCATTATTGTATCTTACTGAGTTTGTTATAATGCATTAGTGAGTCTGGACTTCGACCGTGTTTTTCTTCAAAAACGATTGCTTAACATTTTTGTTGGAAACTATATATTATTAACATGTAAATATTATGTGATATATTAATCTCTTAACATATTTGATATTGTGTGATAGATGACTACCTCTAGCACAAATCATATTAACTCACCTAATAATAACGAAGAGTCGAATATATATTGGCAAGATTCACAAGTTCCCGAAGAACCGGAAGAAGAGGAACCGGAAGAAGAGGAACCAGAAGAAGAGGAACCGGAAGAAGAAGAGGTTCCGGAGGGGGAATAGTAGGAACCACAGAAAACCGGTCAAATAAAAGAAAATTCTCAACCAATGGACCAAAGTTAATAATGGTCAATGGTGTTTCCGCCGAGGAAACAAAATATTGGGAAGATTACCAATTTTCAGATGAATCGGATCCCAATGAGGATTCCGATGATGTTCTAGAAATTACCTCGACCCAATTTAATAAAGCGAAAGAAAATAATAAGGGAAAAGGTATAAAAATAGAGAAACCCGATTCCAACCCCGATGAACTTTATATGTATCGACAACATCCGTATTTCCTAAAAAGTAACAATGACCCGGGAACCTCTAAACCACCAGGTTTTTCTAAACCATTGTGGAAAACGACGGCTCGTATTAGAGGAACACCATATATTCCTAGAAAATTAGGAAAACGAACCAAGTCCGAAGAAGAAGAAACCAGTGATTCAGATTAGAAGGTTGTAATCATGTTGTGTATTATATGTATTGTAGTGTGCTTGTACTTTTATGTTCTATGTAAAAATTGCTTGTATTGTTTGTTAATTATCTTTTACGAATCTAATCCTTGTCTATTTTACATTATAAAAACAAAATGGACGTTAAGGGTAGACAACCGAATATTTTAGAAGACCTACCAGAGGATATGATTGAGGAAATCTTGTCTAGAGTCGGTCAGAATTCACCAGCACATTTAGTTATGGCGAAATTAACTTGTCAAACATTTGAAAGACTTTCCAGAAATGCCTTAGTTTATAAAAGGCTTTCCTTTGATAGGTGGGGTATATCACATTGGGGAGACCGTAAGTTACGCCATGTTTTCTTTAAAGCGTTAAATGCGGGGAACCCAAATGCAATTTTACGCTACGGGTTAAGAACCTATTTTGACTCAACATATCCCAACATAGGATTTCGTGAATTAGAAAGAGCCTCTAACATGCAACATAAAGAAGCATGTTATGCTTACGGTTAGTGATGTTCGCTTCTTACCAAAGTGAGAAAAAGAACATTGGATTGCAACTTTTAAATAAAACCTTCCCACAAGTGACGGATTCAGTATTTGGGGTGAGAAACAAGGTTTTTAGATTATTACGGGGCTGTTGAACATTACGAAACCCTCGTCCTTTTGACGACATTACAACATTCTGCCTAGCCAATAGTCATAACGGTTATTTTCCACAAGACCAAGGATGGGAAGTCGTCTTAGAAAAACCAGAATGCATGACTTGTTTCTGGACTTATGAATTACGTGTCTTTATTTCCTTTGCTGAACAACTTGCGTATTAACTAGATTTATCTTCAAAACTGTCCTGTATCATAGTGTACTATATTTCATGTTGTATGTAATATAGCGAAGTTATAAGTTTGAAGAATATTTTTATGTGATATATTATTATAATCAGTTTTTCATATGGAATTGTAGTAGTTGAATTGTATATTAGCTACTAAGTATGAACTTAACGGGTAGGTAGTACCCGAATTTAAACTTATAAAACGCTAATATGAAGAAAAAGCTTTTATAAATGAGTTCATATTATGCTACGAGATACTATTGACTACTTTTAATATTCTGTATGATTAACTTGTTTCATTTGACTATTTTGAAGGAAATGGCACCGACTACTCGACACACCTTGAATATGAGCGAAGAGGAATTTCATGCCTTTCTTGCTTCAAACATAGCCGCAGTACAGGTTGCGCTACATACCAACAATAACTCTAAATCTAGCAATACAGCTAACAGCGCAAGAAATCGTGTAGGATGCTCCTACAAGGAATTCACTGCCTGCAAACCTTCAGAATTTGATGGGACCGAAGGACCAATCGGATTGAAAAGGTGGACCGAGAAAGTTGAATCGGTGTTTGCCATAAGTAAGTGTGCTGAAGGAGACAAAGTGAAGTACGCTACGCATACCTTCACAGGTATTGTGTTAACATGGTGGAATACCTATCTAGAGCAAGTGGGATAAGATGCTGCTTACGCGCTACCGTGGTCAGCATTCAAGCACTTGATGAACGAGAAGTACCGTCCCAGAACCGAGGTCAATAAGCTCAAGTCAGAACTTAGAAGGTTACGAACACAGGGATTCGATATTACTTCGTACGAAAGACGATTCACAGAATTGTGCCTATTGTGTCCGAGATGTGACAACCCGGAAATTTCCAACCAAATTTAAACTTTAATCTTTATATGTTTCCGACACGATAAGCAATATTTGTTAAGTTAAATTTCAAGAATTTTAAACTATGTTCATACATTCATTCAACCTCGACCAAGTTCCAACGATTCACGAACCATTAAACGAATATGATTATATATGTATATGTGTATATATATTATAACTTGAAACGTAAACAAAATATTAGATTAAATACTTTATATGATTGTATCTGTTTCAAAATGTTTATCAATGGAATTAGAAGATAAGATCAAATGATTGAATTATCAGATATATTGAATTATGATTACAAGTCTCTGTTGAAAGGCCCACGTTGATTTGAGAAATCTTTCCATTTTAACAATATTCAGAAAATGGTAAAGTGATTTATAAATAAGAACAAATTGTCAATCATTGAGAACTAGACAAAGGATAGTGGAAGATTGAATCTCATAAAGACTCGATTGATCTATTTAGTTTCAAACGTACAAAAACGTTTTCAGTTTAAAAAGAATTTTATTATTAAAACGTATATAACTTTTATAAATATCTAGAACCACTTTTGACAACTCATTACTTAACTAGTATGATAAAGATAACGATATTTATATTTTATTTTATTAAACGATTTAAATTAATATTATATATACGTACATAGTTTTATACTTTTACTATACTTAAACTTTACCTCTACTTTATTTTTACTTTACTTTAACTTTAATAATTCACTTTAATAATTCATACTTTAATAATTCACTTTAATAATTCATACTTTAATAATTCACTTTAATAATTCATACTTTAATAATTCACTTTAATAATTCATACTTTAATAATTCACTTTAATAATTCAAAAATCTATTATAAATAGAATTCATTAGGTTTCATTATTTCATATAAACTTGAAAATATTTTTCTCTAAACTCTCTCAATCGATTTACATATATATATTTACTCCGTATTATTTCAAGATATTATTAGTATACATAAAATATTACGACGGAGTGCTGTCCGAGTGATTTCGAAATTGTTTTTCGAGTAGGATAGGATTAAGGAAATTATGGGTTATAGCTATGGAGGTGATTGAGTATGGTTCATGGGTATGCTCGTGAGGTCAATATAGTGTTTATCATTTCCGTTGCGTCTACGTACCTTTCCTGCAATATTGAATCTCAATATTGATACGTGAGTACTCATAATTTAACTTTTACATACTAATAGTGTATCCCTGACTAATGCTCGAGTATTTAGGATTATGCATGCTTGTACTTTTGATATTGCCCTTAGACAGGTTAGGTTGAATCTTGAATTAGTTACACTTGCAGTTGAGATAAGGTATAAGATATGCATGTCCTTGGAAAGCTAGCGAAAAATTAAGAACTTTTCCTTTAGATATCGAATAGTTTCGATGAACGGATTAGAAGTTATAATCAATTGAATTTTCGATATTTTTATTAAAAATGATTATTATTATCGTCGTTCTAGTTTTATCTTATTATTATCACTATTATTATCTTTATCAATAAAAGGGATTTATCATTAAAAATTGTTATTTTTTTATTATTACTATCGTTATTATCGTTAAAGTTATAATTAGTATTATTATTATTATCCAATTATTATTATTATTATTATTAGTATTATTATTATTATTATCATTATTAATATATATATCATTATTTAAAAATGGTTATTGTTATTGTTATTATTATTATTACTATATTATCATTAAGATAATTATTAGTATTATCGTTAATAATGTTATAGTAACTATCATTATTAATATTAGTGTAATTAAAACAAATATTTGTAACACCTAATTATTTTGATTACTATTATTATCATTATTATGAACACGATATAAAAGACGATTAAAAGCTATTAAACGAAACGATTAGGAAATAATGAGTAAGAGTATCATGATGAAATTAAAATATTATAAGATATTGATTTAGATAAAATTATCGTTCTTATTATTTTTATCATTACTATTATTATTAAAAGTATCGTTAGTATTAAAACTATCATTTTAACAAAAATTATCATTTTAATAGAAATGTCATTGTTACTATAAAATATTATTATTATTATTATTTTAAATAGAATTATTATTTTAAAGATAATATTAAAAATTATCGTAAATATTAAAGTTATCATAATTAGAATTATCGTTTTATCATAATGTCATCTTAGTAATTATAAATATTGATATTTTTATAATAATTATTATTATTACAAAATAATACAACTTTTACTTACTATCATTATAGATATTATTTTATCAAATAAATATGTGATACAAACATATTTTACTACGTGTAATAACTTACTTTAATAATACCTATCATATTATCTTTATGATATTAAATGAACCTAGCCTATAAATTTTATTACTTAATATATATAAGAGTATATTTTATTATATAAATTTAATATAAAATTTTATTTATTAATAAATAAATTATATTATTTACTCTAATAAATCTTTTAAAAATATTTAAAAATATAAAACGACGATATTTAAACTATATATTAATCATGTATAGATTTTTGGAAATTATTTTGAGTCAAATTTACTTTTTTTGACTTTTGCATATTAGTCTCGAGCATTAGGATTGTGGTACACTATGACTTGACCTAATTTGTTAGGCAAATATTGACCAACACATAAATATATATAATTAATTTAGGTTCGTGAATCCGAGGCCAACCTTGCACTTGTTCAATGACGTTATATGTATTTTTACTACGAAATACAGTATGGTGAGTTTCATTTGTCTTTTTACCCTTTATATTTTTTGGACTGAGAATAAATGCGCTTTTATAAATGTTTGACAAAATAGACACAAGTAATTGAACTACATTCTATGGTTGAATTATCGAAATCGAATATGCCCCTTTTTATTAAAGTCTAGTAATCTAAGAATTAGGGAACAGACACCCTAATTGACGCGAATCCTAAAGATAGATCTATTGGGCCTAACAAACCCCATCCAAAGTACCGGATGCTTTAGTACTTCGAAATTTATATCATGTCCGAAGGAGGATCCCGGAATGATAGGGGATATTCTTATATGTATCTAGTTAATGTCGGTTACCAGGTGTTCACCATATGAATGATTATTTTTGTCTCTATGCATGGGACGTATATTTATGAGAACTGGAAATGAAATTCTTGTGGTCTATTAAAATGATGGAAATAAATGATTATGATAAACTAATGAACCCACCAACCTTTTGGTTGACACTTTAAAGCATGTTTATTCTCAGGTGTTAAAGAAATCTTCCGCTGTGCATTTGCTCATTTTAAAGATATTACTTGGAGTCTTTCATAGCATATTTCGAAGAATGTTGCATTCGAGTCATTGAGTTCATCAAAGATTATTATTAAATCAATTTATAGTTGGATAGTGGATATTATGAAATGGTATGCATACCTGTCAATTTTCGATGTAAAGAAAGTTTGTCTTTTAAAAACGAATGCAATATTTGTAAAATGTATCATATAGAGGTCAAATACCTCGCAATGTAATCAACTATTGTAAATCATTTATAATGTATATGAACGGGTCCTTTCAGTTGGTATCAGAGCGGTGGTCTTAGCGAACCAGGTCTACATTAGTGTGTCTAACTGATAAGTCGATAGGATGCATTAGTGAGTCTGGACTTCAACCATGTCTGCATGTCAAAAGTTTTGCTTATCATTTTGTGTCGAAAATTAACTACTTATCATCCTCAGGAAATTACCTGCTTATCATTTTTAGTCTAAGACACGTCGTGCTGCATTGATTGCATGAATAGTGTATAGACAAAAATTCATATCTTAGCATATCTGCTAAATCATATCTTATCGTATCTGTTACTTTAAACTTTGCCTGACATATCCCGCAAAATCCTCCGTAATCTACGAAATCTTTTGATATATATATATATATATATATATATATATATATATATATATATATATATATATATATATATATATATATATATATATTCCATGTAATTAGAATACCATCCGTTAGCCAAAATCATTTCATATCAAAAAAAAAAAAATCCTTTATCCAATCGTACGAAATGGAATTCGTCATCAGTTCAAGTCACTCAGATTCCGAAATGGAATCCCATTCAAGCTCCGAAAGCAGTGTGACCGGAATAGATCAACCAATCAGTCATCACCTATTCTGGATGAATTGGGGATGGGTTCGTAGCCTCCTCAATCATTGGAGACAAGAAGAAGGTGATCCTTTCCATCCACCACATTGCCCTCTTGACGAAGAACCTGAAGCACTTACCGGCGAACCTGTCCGAAACACCATTTTCTCGCTCATTTCCAGAGTATCTCGTCACGATTATATATTACATCAAATTTTAGATTTTATTTATCCGCTCGTCCGAACCGACAATCACCCCGGTGTAATAGAAGAAGTCAACGAGCTTCGCGCTCGGGTAGTGGCTTTGGAGAATATGGTGCAGAGATTACAAACACCAGCAGCAGCATCAGCAGCATAACTAGTACCACCATCATCAACGCCAATAGTACCATTACCACCTCCAACCACAACCGCGTCGTAAACCTCAACTTCACAATCTGTCCTACGAGCATCAACGTTATACGCACCATAGATACCAAGGAGTACCAACAACAATAACTGACGAAGTATTAATTCATAACTTCATTGGAGAAACATTCCGCGGCGATTATGTAATCTCTAAAGTCTTAGAGATTATCTAATCTAGCCCTAACCATAAATCAGTTAAGCAAACCAAAATGATAGAAGGAAGAGTAGAAACCCTGACAAAAATGGTGTGTGATTAACAAGCTAAACTTGCTTTACCAACAGCATCAACAGTACCGTCAGCGTTACCAGCATCGTCAGTACAGTCAACATCCGAATCAACAACACCGATAACATCACAAACTCCGTCAGTTCAAGAATCACTGTGGACATCATTACGAATCAATAACGTGTATATTGTATCAACGAGTTATGAAGAATTAACTCATTCCCTCTAAAGAAATTATATGCATATTATATTATATATATATATATATAAATATATATATATATATATAAATATATATATATATATATATATATATATATTTTGAAATAAATCTTTCCGTACTAAGCTATTGTGTGTGAATCTTAACTACTCGGTTAATTCATATTACAAATATGTAATAATGTACGTCCTTCGGCCGCAACTTAACCAGTGTTAACTACAATCTCTGTTGTAATTCAACAAATTCCAATTCATAATAAATCAAGTATATATTTGATTTTACACTTTCATCATTGATGTACCCGAAACTTTTCAGATAACATCATTCGTACTTTGTGAAATTCACAAGAATTCCACGAAACGAACATCATACATCAACAAATAACGAAGTATTGATTCATAATTTCAATGTCATTAAAGAAATACTGCGTAAAAGTTATGTACTTTTTAAAGCCTTTAGGGATTATTCAATTCTAGTTTCAACCGTAAATCAAATGAGTTTAATTTAACATTAAATCATTAAATCATTAAATCATTAAATCATTAAATCTATGTTACATCTGAAGAAAATATACATATATATATTTTTATAAAGACTGTAATAAAATTCTTTTGTACAAAATATTAATTGTGAAATTTTTTTTTAACGGGTAGGTAATACCCGAGAGATATATAAATTCACAATTAATATGTTACATTCTTCTAATCTGATTCAGCAAATCATCCATTATACTCCCTACTTTCATAACAATATACATTCTTTTATAGAAATCAAAACAACCATACTCATTCAAAATTTAATTACATATTCTGATTTTGAAATCTCAAAATTCAACTTGAGATATGACCAAAATCATCACTCTTAGATCCTTAAATCTTTCACAAGCTATATTTTGACTTCAAAACTGTGTTAGAATATCAAATGTATGTTAACGATTACAATCTGTGTTCAAACCCTTCGAAAATTTCTGAAGACACTTCGAATGATGAGCAATCGAGATGATGATCCAACCACATGTTACCCACAGTTATGTACCCGAAAAACTCTTGAAACCAAAGTAAAAGTTTAAACAACGTATCCGCGTCAGATTCTTTAGCATTTATTAGCAAAAATAACTTTGCGACTCCTATTCAAATTAGCCAGTTTTGTCACAGCTCCAGCAAGTCAACTTCGACTTTTCAGTCAGACTAATCTTATTATAACCTTGAGATATACACCATCGTTACCAGGAAACCTTTTACATTCCACCACATTATTAGCAGATGTACCAACAACTTCATTACCCTTTGACTTTAGCCTCTCCAAAAAGTCATTATAATTATTCATTGAAACCCCATCATTTACTCATTCGCATCTTGTAATGAGAATTGCCATACGAATCATTGGGAATTAGCAATCAGTATTTTGAAATCTCGCAGCATGTATACGCCAACAGTTATATGTGTATATATAACGTCTATCTTCTGGAATTAATTTGAATGTGAAGTTTCTGAAAAACACTCTGAACTACGAATTAGTTCTCCGAAAATGGAAAAAAAAATGCTGATGAAGCAGCAAAAACTATAAACAATTTTAAATGGTAAAAGCTGGATGATAATGATGAAGTGTACTGGCAAAGCGCAGAAAAAGAGAAGTTTTGGAACTGGAAAACGGATTGAGCAAAGTAGGAAGGAGGCTGTGGACAAATTATAAAGACTGAACCTGACTTCAAAGGATCCAAATGATTCAGTACCTACTGAAGTCATTAATGAATACCTTGCTCTTGACTCTAAACCCCTGTGGACAATATTCTTCATCATCCTCTGATATTAGAAATTCTAAAATATCATCATATCTTTCATTATAAATATCCTCCATATTTCTGAAGATATTTTCTTAATTTTTCTTATTTGAAATCATTTACCTCTTCGCACTATCTGTATTACATCATAAAAGAAACTATTTTAGTTTCTAAATTCTGAAACATTCAAGTTTAAAATAGGAATATTTTGAAGTAGTGTTGGGAACTGAAGCATGAATTAGTATAATATAATGACACTTGATCAATGTGATTATATTACAGTAAGTCATGCTGAGTTTCTAAATGGAACGTGATGATTCACAGATCATAACATCATCATGTGCCATGTTATATGACTCTTGTATTCTATTTAACCTCTAAAATATCAAGAAAATATTTCTTGATGATTCGGCCTTTTCCAAGGTATTCTAGTAATTTGACAAGTCAAGATCGTGCCATCACAATTTCCTTCCTAGAACATTAACAATGTTCATTCCGAAATTCATATCTGTGAATTCTGGACCATTACAAGCGGTGCTTAATAGCAAGAAGAAGAAACGAAAGGACAAAACTCCGAAATAGAAATTGGGGTATAAATTGTAGCAAATAAAAGAGAGCATTAACTGTGAATGATAATGATTATAGAAGACAGAAGCAGAGACTTTGAAATATAAGGGAACATATAAAGCCCAACGACAAACCAGAAATTATAAAACATATATATATCGATGCATATAGCAATATAAAGACATGGGAGAACTAGAAACACTATAAACCCAAGAGTATAGTAGAAGTAAATAGATTCTTCCGGCGGTAGATGAAAAAGAAGAATGACCGATATGAAAGTTAGAAGTATATTGAGAATCAGAACTGGATGGAGCATATTGATGAATACTTTAAAATATGAGTTGAGGGGGAAAGAATAGAAGGTGATGAAACATGACTAGGAACTTAGAAATCAATAGATTTAACTCACACAATGGCGGAATAAGTGAATCAAACCCTCTAGTGAATAGGTTAAGTTTTTTTTTTGATTAATTTAGTCAAACCACAACTAAATCAAGTGTGATTAGATCAACACCTAGAGCTATTATTCACCACCTGTGTGATTTGGACTGAGAGAGAGAATCGGAGGAGCTCACTAGATCTAAGTGTGTGTAACAAATGAGAGGCTTAACCTAAAATGAAGAACATAAGACTTTATATACCCCTGCTGTTGACTCACCCATACGATTCATTCATCACACGTACGAGTTGGCTTCATCAGCCGTACGGGTGATCACTCACTCATGTCTTCTCATTTAGGTTGTAATTGTGACTTAGCTCAGCATCAACCGTGCGTATGAGCTTGTCAGCCGTACTAGTGAGGCTTCACTCATACATCTGACTAAGTCTAACATAGTAAAACATCTAAATCTCGTTGCTGCAGTTCCTGTAACCACATACAAACACGGATAGGATAATAACGAGCAATCATGGTGGCCTGTAAACTGTTGTACCTGCAATGGACGTGGGTAGATGTCTAGGGACTTGCATAAAATGCATCAACAGAAGGTGTTAGTTGTAAGGAAACGAAGGAGGTGAATTTATAAGAAAATCTTCGAAAGAACAATTAAAATGGACGATCACATTTAAAGAGGATCCTAATTCCCTTGAGTACCGGAGAGTCAAATCTTATTAAGAAGATTTTCTTCAAATCCCTTAAAATCTGGGAATCAATCATATCTACGTCAAATGATAAGATGAATCTACACTTACTCATTTCACTCTTCTATGTTAGCTTCATTCGTACTCTTCATATAAATGGATTGTTTATCCAAATTATTCGCTGATGATAAAACTCTAATTTTCAGCCCGTATGCATCATGAAAACATACTTATTATCATTCACGACCTTTCCACTCAAATTTCGGGACGAAATTTCTTTAACGGGTAGGTACTGTGACAACCCGGAAATTTCCAACCAAATTTAAACTTTAATCTTTATATGTTTCCGACACGATAAGCAATATTTGTTAAGTTAAATTTCAAGAATTTTAAACTATGTTCATACATTCATTCAACCTCGACCAAGTTTCAACGATTCACGAACCATTAAACGAATATGATTATATATGTATATGCGTATATATATTATAACTTGAAACGTAAACAAAATATTAGATTAAATACTTTATATGATTGTATTTGTTTCAAAATGTTTATCAATGGAATTAGAAGATAAGATCAAATGATTGAATTATCAGATATATTGAATTATGATTACAAGTCTCTGTTGAAAGGCCCACGTTGATTTGAGAAATCTTTCCATTTTAACAATATTCGGAAAATGGTAAAGTGATTTATAAATAAGAACAAATTGTCAATCATTGAGAACTAGATAAAGGATAGTGGAGGATTGAATCTCATAAAGACTCGATTGATCTATTTAGTTTCAAATGTACAAAAACGTTTTCAGTTTAAAAAGAACTTTATTATTAAAACGTATATAACTTTTATAAATATCTAGAACCACTTTTGACAACTCATTACTTAACTAGTATGATAAAGATAACGATATTTATATTTTATTTTATTAAATGATTTAAATTAATATTATATATATTTATACGTGTATTATACGTACATAGTTTTATACTTTTACTATACTTAAACTTTACCTCTACTTTATTTTTACTTTACTTTAACTTTAATAATTCACTTTAATAATTCATACTTTAATAATTCACTTTAATAATTCATACTTTAATAATTCACTTTAATAATTCATACTTTAATAATTCACTTTAATAATTCAAAAATCTATTATAAATAGAATTCATTAGGTTTCATTATTTCATATAAACTTGAAAATATTTTTCTCTAAACTCTCTCAATCGATTTACATATATATATTTACTCCGTATTATTTCAAGATATTATTAGTATACATAAAATATTACGACGGAGTGCTGTCCGAGTGATTTCGAAATTGTTTTTCGAGTAGGATAGGATTAAGGAAATTATGGGTTATAGCTATGGAGGTGATTGAGTATGGTTCATGGGTATGCTCGTGAGGTCAATATAGTGTTTATCATTTCCGTTGCGTCTACGTACCTTTCCTGCAATATTGAATCTCAATATTGATACGTGAGTACTCATAATTTAACTTTTACATACTAATAGTGTATCCCTGACTAATGCTCGAGTATTTAGGATTATGCATGCTTGTACTTTTGATATTGCCCTTAGACAGGTTAGGTTGAATCTTGAATTAGTTACACTTGCGGTTGAGATAAGGTATAAGATATGCATGTCCTTGGAAAGCTAGCGAAAAATTAAGAACTTTTCCTTTAGATATCGAATAGTTTCGATGAACGGATTAGAAGTTATAATCAATTGAATTTTCGATATTTTTATTAAAAATGATTATTATTATCGTCGTTCTAGTTTTATCTTATTATTATCACTATTATTATCTTTATCAATAAAAGGGATTTATCATTAAAAATTGTTATTTTTTTTATTATTACTATCGTTATTATCGTTAAAGTTATAATTAGTATTATTATTATTATCCAATTATTATTATTATTATTATTATTAGTATTATTATTATTATTATCATTATTAATATATATATCATTATTTAAAAATGGTTATTGTTATTGTTATTATTATTATTACTATATTATCATTAAGATAATTATTAGTATTATCGTTAATAATGTTATATTAACTATCATTATTAATATTAGTGTAATTAAAACAAATATTTGTAACACCTAATTATTTTGATTACTATTATTATCATTATTATGAACACGATATAAAAGATGATTAAAAGCTATTAAACGAAACGATTAGGAAATAATGAGTAAGAGTATCATGATGAAATTAAAATATTATAAGATATTGATTTAGATAAAATTATCGTTCTTATTATTTTTATCATTACTATTATTATTAAAAGTATCGTTAGTATTAAAACTATCATTTTAACAAAAATTATCATTTTAATAGAAATGTCATTGTTACTATAAAATATTATTATTATTATTATTTTAAATAGAATTATTATTTTAAAGATAATAATAAAAATTATCGTAAATATTAAAGTTATCATAATTAGAATTATCGTTTTATCATAATGTCATCTTAGTAATTATAAATATTGATATTTTTATAATAATAATTATTATTACAAAATAATACAACTTTTACTTACTATCATTATAGATATTATTTTATCAAATAAATATGTGATACAAACATATTTTACTACGTGTAATAACTTACTTTAATAATACCTATCATATTATCTTTATGATATTAAATGAACCTGGCCTATAAATTTTATTACTTAATATATATAAAAGTATATTTTATTATATAAATTTAATATAAAATTTTATTTATTAATAAATAAATTATATTATTTACTCTAATACATCTTTTAAAAATATAAAACGACGATATTTAAACTATATATTAATCATGTATAGATTTTTGGAAATTATTTTGAGTCAAATTTACTTTTGTTGACTTTTGCATATTAGTCTCGAGCATTAGGATTGTGGTACACTATGACTTGACCTAATTTGTTAGACAAATATTGACCAACACATAAATATATATAATTAATTTAGGTTCGTGAATCCGAGGCCAACCTTGCACTTGTTCAATGACGTTATATGTATTTTTACTACGAAATACAGTATGGTGAGTTTCATTTGTCTTTTTACCCTTTATATTTTTGGGACTGAGAATACATGCGCTTTTATAAATGTTTGACAAAATAGACACATGTAATTGAAACTACATTCTATGGTTGAATTATCAAAATCAAATATGCCCCTTTTTATTAAAGTCTGGTCATCTAAGAATTAGGGAACAAACACCCTAATTGACGCGAATCCTAAAGATAGATCTATTGGGCCTAACAAACCCCATCCAAAGTACCGGATGCTTTAGTACTTCGAAATTTATATCATGTTCGAAGGAGGATCCCGGAATGATAGGGGATATTCTTATATGTATCTAGTTAATGTCGGTTACTAGGTGTTCACCATATGAATGCTTATTTTTGTCTCTATGCATGGGACGTATATTTATGAGAACTGGAAATGAAATTCTTGTGGTCTATTAAAATGATGGAAATAAATGATTATGATAAACTAATGAACTCACCAACCTTTTGGTTGACACTTTAAAGCATATTTATTCTCAGGTGTTAAAGAAATCTTCCGCTGTGCATTTGCTCATTTTAAAGATATTACTTGGAGTCTTTCATAGCATATTTCGAAGAACGTTGCATTCGAGTCATTGAGTTCATCAAAGATTATTATTAAATCAATTTATAGTTGGATAGTGGATATTATGAAATGGTATGCATGCCTGTCAATTTTCGATGTAAAGAAAGTTTGTCTTTTAAAAACGAATGCAATGTTTGTAAAATGTATCATATAGAGGTCAAATACCTCGCAATGTAATCAACTATTGTGAATCGTTTATAATGTATATGAACGGGTCCTTTCACGAGAGCGTTCGAAGATGAGGAAGAGAAGATCGACGCATTTGTAAAAGGGTTACCGGAGAGAATCCAAGAAGATATAAGTTCACACGAGCCTGCCTCCATACAAAAGGCATGTAGAATGGCTCACAAACTAGTGAACCAGATTGAGGGAAGAATTAAAGAACAGGCGGCCGAAGAGGCCAACGTGAAGCTAGTCAAAAGAAAGTGGGAGGAAAACAGTGATAAGAGTCACCAATACAACAACAACTATCCCAACAATCGCAACATCAATCGCAACTACAACAAACAGCACAACAACAACAACAACAACAACTACAACAATAATAATAACTGCAACAACAACAACAACAACAACAACAACAACAACAACAACAACAACAATCAGAAGCAGCTATGCCAATGGTGTGAAAAGTATCACTCGGGGTTCTGCACCAAATTTTGCAACAAGTGTAAAAGAAATGGTCATAGCGCGGTGAAGTGTGAGGTCTACGGACCAGGGGTTAACAGAACGAAAGGAACAAATGGTGTCGAAACGAGTAATGGCGGAGCAAGTAGTGTCAGAGCAAGTTATGCCAATGTAGTTTGTTATAAATGTGGAAAACCGGGCCACATTATTAGAAATTGCCCGAACCAGGAGAACACGAATGGACAAGGCCGTAGAAGAGTTTTCAATATTAATGCGGCAGAGGCACAGGAAGACCCGGAGCTTGTTACGGGTACGTTTTTATTGATAATAAATGTGCTTACATTTTATTTGATACGGGTGCGGATAGAAGCTATATGAGTAGAGATTTTTGTGCTAAATTAAGTTGTCCATTGACGCCATTGGATAGTAAATTTTTACTCGAATTAGCAAACGGTAAATTAATTTCAGCAGATTATATATGCCGGAATCGAGAAATTAAACTGGGTAGCGAAATATTTAAGATTGATTTGATACCAGTAGAGTTATGGAGTTTTGATGTAATAGTTGGCATGGACTGGCTGAAGGAGATGAAAGTAGAGATCGTATGTTACAAAAATGCAATTCGCATTGTACGAGAAGAAGGAGAACCCTTAATGGTGTACGGAGAAAAGGGCAACACGAAGCTACATCTTATTAGTAATTTGAAGGCACAAAAACTAATAAGAAAAGGTTGCTATGCTGTTCTAGCACAAGTCGAGAAAGTACAAACTGAAGAAAAGAGCATCAATGATGTTCCCATCGCAAAAGAATTTCCCGATGTATTTCCAAAAGAATTACCGGGACTACCTCCACATCGATCTGTTGAATTTCAAATAGATCTTGTACCAGGAGCTGCACCAATGGATCGTGCTCCTTACAGACTCGCACCCAGCGAGATGAAAGAACTGCAAAGCCAACTGCAAGAACTATTAGAATGTGGTTTTATTCGACCAAGCACATCACCATGGGGAGCTCCTGTTTTGTTTGTCAAGAAGAAGGATGGTACATTTAGGTTTTGTATTGACTACAGAGAGTTGAATAAACTTACCATCAAAAACCGTTTTCCACTGCCGAGAATTGACGACTTATTTGATCAACTACAAGGCTCGTGGGTTTATTTGAAAATCGATTTACGTTCTGGATATCATCAAATGCGAGTAAAGGAGGATGATATTCCAAAAACTGCTTTTAGGACGCGTTATGGTCATTACGAGTTTATGGTTATGCCGTTTGGATTGACTAACGCACCAGCTGTGTTCATGGACCTTATGAACCGAGTGTGTGGGCCATATGTTGACAAGTTTGTCATTGTTTTCATCGATGACATACTTATTTACTCAAAGAATGATCAAGAGCACGAAGAACATTTGAGAAAAGTGCTAGAAGAATTGAGGAAAGAAAAATTGTACGCTAAGTTTTCAAAGTGTGCATTTTGGTTGGAAGAAGTTCAATTCCTCGGTCACATAGTGAACAAAGAAGGTATCCAGGTGGACCCTGTAGTGACCCGAACTTTTCCATTTTTATATATATTAATTGAGATTGATATTTACATGATTAAATGTTTCCAACATGTTAAGCAATCAAACTTGTTAAGACTTGATTAATTGAAATATGTTTCATATAGACAATTGACCACCCAAGTTGACCGGTGATTCACGAACGTTAAAACTTGTAAAAACTATACAATGACATATATATGGTTATATATATAGTTAACATGTTTTTATTATAAGTATGTATCTCATTAGGTATTTTAAAAATGAGTTATATACATAAAAATGAGACTATTAATTTAAGAAACTCGAAAACGATATATATAACGATTATCGTTATAACAACGTCTTACTAGGTACATATGAATCATATTAAGATATTGATACACTTGGTTAATTATGTTAAATGATAGGTAAATATATTATTAAGTGTATTAACAATGAAATACATATGTAAAAATAAGACTACTAACTTAATGATTTCGAAACGAGACATATATGTAACGATTATCGTTGTAACGACATTTAACTGTATATACATCATACTAAGATATATTATATATCATAATATCATGATAATATAATAATTTAACATCTCATTTGTTATAATAAACAATGGGTTAACAACATTCAACAAGATCGTTAACCTAAAGGTTTCAAAACAACATTTACATGTAACGACTAACGATGACTTAACGACTCAGTTAAAATGTATATACATGTAGTGTTTTATTATGTATTCATACACTTTTGAAAGACTTCAAGACACTTATCAAAATACTTCTACTTAACAAAAATGCTTACAATTACATCCTCGTTCAGTTTCATCAACAATTCTACTCGTATGCACCCGTATTCGTACTCGTACAATACACAGCTTTTAGATGTATGTACTATTGGTATATACACTCCAATGATCAGCTCTTAGCAGCCCATGTGAGTCACCTAACACATGTGGGAACCATCATTTGGCAACTAGCAAGAAATATCTCATAAAATTACAAAAATATGAGTAATCATTCATGACTTATTTACATGAAAACAAAATTACATATCCTTTATATCTAATCCATACACCAACGACCAAAAACACCTACAAACACTTTCATTCTTCAATTTTCTTCATCTAATTGATCTCTCTCAAGTTCTATCTTCAAGTTCTAAGTGTTCTTCATATATTCTACAAGTTCTAGTTACATAAAATCAAGAATACTTTCAAGTTTGCTAGCTCACTTCCAATCTTGTAAGGTGATCATCCAACCTCAAGAAATCTTTGTTTCTTACAGTAGGTTATCATTCTAATACAAGGTAATAATCATATTCAAACTTTGGTTCAATTTCTATAACTATAACAATCTTATTTCAAGTGATGATCTTACTTGAACTTGTTTTCGTGTCATGATTCTGCTTCAAGAACTTCGAGCCATCCAAGGATCCATTGAAGCTAGATCCATTTTTATCTTTTCCAGTAGGTTTATCCAAGGAACTTAAGGTAGTAATGATGTTCATAACATCATTCGATTCATACATATAAAGCTATCTTATTCGAAGGTTTAAACTTGTAATCACTAGAACATAGTTTAGTTAATTCTAAACTTGTTCGCAAACAAAAGTTAATCCTTCTAACTTGACTTTTAAAATCAACTAAACACATGTTCTATATCTACATGATATGCTAACTTAATGATATAAAACCTGGAAACACGAAAAACACCGTAAAACCGGATTTACGCCGTCGTAGTAACACCGCGGGCTGTTTTGGGTTAGTTAATTAAAAACTATGATAAACTTTGATTTAAAAGTTGTTATTCTGAGAAGATGATTTTTATTATGAACATGAAACTATATCCAAAAATTATGGTTAAACTCAAAGTGGAAATATGTTTTCTAAAATGGTCATCTAGACGTCGTTCTTTCGAATGAAATGACTACCTTTACAAAAACGACTTGTAACTTATTTTTCCGACTATAAACCTATACTTTTCTGTCTAGATTCATAAAATAGAGTTCAATATGAAACCATAGCAATTTGATTCACTCAAAACGGATTTAAAATGAAGAAGTTATGGGTAAAACAAGATTGGATAATTTTTCTCATTTTAGCTACGTGAAAATTGGTAACAAATCTATTCCAACCATAACTTAATCAACTTGTATTGTATATTATGTAATCTTGAGATACCATAGACACGTATACAATGTTTCGACCTATCATGTCGACACATCTATATATATTTCGGAACAACCATAGACACTCTATATGTGAATGTTGGAGTTAGCTATACAGGGTTGAGGTTGGTTCCAAAATATATATAGTTTGAGTTGTGATCAATACTGAGATACGTATACACTGGGTCGTGGATTGATTCAAGATAATATTTATCGATTTATTTCTGTACATCTAACTGTGGACAACTAGTTGTAGGTTACTAACGAGGACAGCTGACTTAATAAACTTAAAACATCAAAATATATTAAAAGTGTTGTAAATATATTTTGAACATACTTTGATATATATGTATATATTGTTATAGGTTCGTGAATCAACCAGTGGCCAAGTCTTACTTCCCGACGAAGTAAAAATCTGTGAAAGTGAGTTATAGTCCCACTTTTAAAATCTAATATTTTTGGGATGAGAATACATGCAGGTTTTATAAATGATTTACAAAATAGACACAAGTACGTGAAACTACATTCTATGGTTGAATTATCGAAATCGAATATGCCCCTTTTTATTAAGTCTGGTAATCTAAGAATTAGGGAACAGACACCCTAATTGACGCGAATCCTAAAGATAGATCTATTGGGCCTAACAAACCCCATCCAAAGTACCGGATGCTTTAGTACTTCGAAATTTATATCATATCCGAAGGGTGTCCCGGAATGATGGGGATATTCTTATATATGCATCTTGTTAAAGTCGGTTACCAGGTGTTCACCATATGAATGAATTTTTATCTCTATGTATGAGATGTGTATTGAAATATGAAATCTTGTGGTCTATTATTATGATTTGATATCTATAGGTTAAACCTATAACTCACCAACATTTTTGTTGACGTTTTAAGCATGTTTATTCTCAGGTGATTATTAAGAGCTTCCGCTGTCGCATACTTAAATAAGGACGAGATTTGGAGTCCATGCTTGTATGATATTGTATAAAAACTGCATTCAAGAAACTTATTTTGTTGTAACATATTTGTATTGTAAACCATTATGTAATGGTCGTGTGTAAACATGATATTTTAGATTATCATTATTTGATAATCTACGTAAAGCTTTTTAAACCTTTATTGATGAAATAAAGGTTATGGTTTGTTTTAAAATGAATGCAGTCTTTGAAAAACGTCTCATATAGAGGTCAAAACCTCGCAACGAAATCAATTAATACGGAACGTTTTTAATCAATAAGAACGGGACATTTCAGACCCGGCAAAGATCGAAACCGTTGAAAAGTGGGACACCCCAAAAACTCCGAAGCATATATGTCAATTTTTAGGATTGGCTGGTTACTACAGAAGATTCATCCAAGATTTCTCCAAAATAGCAAAACCCTTGACTGCATTAACGCATAAAGGGAAGAAATTTGAATGGAAGGATGAACAAGAGAAGGCGTTTCAGTTATTGAAGATTCACGAGCAAGGTCTCGGTTGTGTATTAATGCAACGAACGAAGGTGATTGCTTATGCGTCTAGACAATTGAAGATTCACGAGCAAAATTATACGACTCACGATTTAGAATTGGGTGCTGTTGTTTTTGCATTAATGACTTGGAGGCATTATTTAGATGGGGTCAAAAGTATTATATATACCGACCACAAAAGTCTCCAACATATATTCAATCAGAAGCAACTGAATATGAGACAACGCAGGTGGATTGAACTGTTGAATGATTATGATTTTGAGATTCGAATGTGGTAGCTGACGCTTTGAGTAGAAAGGGCAGAGAACCTATATGGGTAAAAGCTATGAATATAATTATTCGTACTAACCATACTACTCAAATAAAGGAGGCGCAACAGGGGGTTGTAAAAGAGGAAAACTTAAAGGATGAAATACCCAAAGGATCGGAGAAGCATCTTAATATTCGGGAAGACGGAACCCGGTATAGGGCTGAAAGAATTTGGGTACCAAAATTGGAGATATGAGGGAAATGGTACTTAGAGAAGAACATAAAACCAGATATTCAATACATCACGGAGCGGGGAAGATGTATAAAGATCTCAAGAAACACTTTTGGTGGCCGGGTATGAAAGCCGATATTGCTAAATATGTAGGAGAATGTTTGACGTGTTCTAAGGTCAAAGCTGAACATCAGAAACCATCAGGTCTACTACAACAACCTGAAATCCCGGAATGGAAATGGGAAAACATTACCATGGATTTCATTACTAAATTGCCAAGGACTGCAAGTGGTTATGATACTATTTGGGTAATAGTTGATCATCTCACCAAGTCAGCACACTTCCTGCCAATAAGAGAAGATGATAAGATGGAGAAGTTAGCATGACTGTATTTGAAAAAAGTCGTCTCCATACATGGAATACCAATCTCTATTATCTCTGATAGGGATGTCAGATTTATTTCAAGATTCTGGCAGACATTACAGCAAGCATTAGGAACTCGTCTAGACATGAGTACTGTCTATCATCCACAAACTGATGGGCAGAGCGAAAGTGTGATGACCCAGGAATTTTCGACCAAATTTAAACTTAATCGCTATGTGATTTCGACACAAAAAGAAATGTCTAGTAAATCTAATCTCAAAAAGTTTGAACTATTTTCTTATATCCATTTAACCCTTGACTATTTCCGATGATTCACGAACAAATTATTTTGTAATTAATTATGTAATTTAATATGTATATATATAAATACATATAAATATATATAAATAAATAAATATAAATATATATAATCAAATGAAAGTGTAAAATAGAATACAACTAATTGCTGAAATGAATCTATATATAAAATATAAATGAATTTTAAATATGACTACGATGATATGTATATTCTAATATACTAAAATATATAAATAATTAATATTATATGTAGATTAATAATGAATTATAATATTAACATATATAAATACAAATTAAGATAAATGTTACATTACTATTAGTAATTTCAATATTACTTTCATTATTATCTATAAATATTAATATTAATATTAATATTAATATCTGTCTTATTCTAGGTTATATATATATATATATATATATATATATATATATATACATATATATATATATATATATATATATATATATATATATATATATATATATATTATATTGATAAAAAAAATTTAAAACATGTAAATTGTTATACCTTTATTATTACTAGCATTATTAATAGATATTATTATTATCATTAAGAATCATCATCATTAAAAATTTATTATTGCTATTATTATACAAATTATTATCACTAACATTAATATTATTATTAATATTAATATTATATCTATTACTAATAGTATTAGTATCATCTTGATATTTTTATTATTATAATTATTATTATTTCTATTATCAGTATTTATTACTAATAATATTATCAATATTATTACTAAAATTTTTATTATTAATTATTAATATTAAATAAAAATAATCTAATAATTCATGAAACTTGTACAAAATTGGTTATCTATCGTTGTCTTGCTTTTCAATTTTTGTTTCTTCTGTTTTGGAATTTGTCGATCAATAATGCTATAACATTCAACAACTACGATCACCAAGCATTATAACTTTATTCAAACATCATTCTTGTTTTTTTTCTTTCTTTTTGCTCAACAACTTTATCATCATCAAATCGTCACCAATTTGGAGCCACCACCACCGGAACTCATTTAACCACATGAAACCCACTTAGTTCTTCTATTTTATTTAAGCTAAAACCAAGAACCTTGGTTAATACTTTCTGTAAATACCTTTCGCTGCACACTTCTGTATCTTTGTTTAAATACCATCGAGACCCAACACCTATTAATTTGCTGTTGTGTACTTCGTTCCTGTCCAAGAAAACCACTCAACAAAAACCCCACTTGCTCGATCACCAACATTCACCTCCGTCACCGGACACCACACAATCCCCATCGTTAGTTATTATTATTGTTGGAGTCACCACCCTCACCACTATCTCTCTCTTTTCTCCTCTCTCTCTCTCTCTCGCTCTCTCTCTCTCTCTCTCTCTCTCTCTCTCTCTCTCTTAAATTACAACCTCCACAACACCGCCACTATAGTACTATTGTTGCTACTTGTGTTTCGATTCCAGTCGCTGCAAACCGTCACCACTACAACACCATGGTCGTGCTACAGCCCACTGTTATCCTTGTTTCTATGTAACAGTAAAAATAGCATGATAGATAATGATATGACTTTATGTAAAAGTGATATTTGATGAGTGAGGAATACGGCTGTAAAGTGTTGATATTATATTCCTGTTACAAGCCATTCACCGACACCCATTAAACAAATACTCCACTTGGTTTATTTTATTCGATTACTGCGACTTAATTGTTCCTTTTCTATTTTAAAAACGGAACCACAACTGGACATCTATTCTGTATGTGATAGCGGGTTGATTGATGGGTCTTAATCATGTTATCTCTTGTTTGGGCCGATAACTACTAGTGGACTTGTGAGGAACCTTGGACCGAGCTTCAATCGCTATTGCTGTTGGGGTGCTACTGCTGTACTTGTTTTCTATTTTTGTTCAAGCAAAGAAGAGGTTACAGCAAATTGAGAGGATGATGATTTAAGTGTTGATGATGAAACGTAATGATGAAAAGGAAGAATGATATTATTGTTTCCTTCAAATATCGAACCCCACTTTAATTGTTTTTTTCTTTTCATTTATGTTTCTGCCAATTACAATTCGAGTTACCAGATCAGAGGAGGTCATGAATTTTCTGTTGGGCCATGTCTTTGTTGTTGGGCCGTAACCTTTGGATCCCTTAAACTTACTGTTGGGCCGAAGAGAAGATGTGGGTTAAATAAATTCGGTGATAATATAGTTAAGAAATGAAACGGATGGAGGAATGGTTCAGTGTGGTGTGCTTTAGCGAGAGGTCTTGGGTTCGAGTCCTGTTCGGGTCAATTTTTATTACAAAAAGCTCCTAAAGGGTATATATTTTTTATTTATTACTTTTATTTTAATTATTATTATCATTATTATGATTATTATTAAAATTGTTATTATGATTATTAATATTATTATTACACTTAGTATTAGTGTTATTGTTATTATTAGCATGATCATGAAGTATTAGAATAATTACTATTTTTAGTATTATTATCATTAAGTATTATGAAACATTAGTTATTACTATTATTATTACTAATATAAGTATTAGTTGTAGCGACCCGACCAAATCGTCATTGACGGCGCCGACTACTTAGGTCCCGTTGCGTGGTCATAGTCCCTATATGAGACTCGTTTGACCAAAATTATGTCGCATTCATTTGAAACGTACAAGACTTGCAAGTTTAGTTTACAAAACCGTTCGACAACAAGTCTAAGTTTACAAAAGTCATAAAGTATAAATGAAATAACTTGCGACATAATATAAGTTGAAAAACACAGTTTCTATAAATAGCGTAAGTATGTAAACAATATGTTTGAATCCAAAGGTGCTATCACAAGCGTATGTATGTATGTATGCTTGACCCCAAGCAAGAAATCAGAGTGTATGCATGTATGCTTGACCCCAAGCAAGTATGAATGTACGCGGAAGCATGTATCAAATAGCCATGTATGAACCTGAGAAACATATAGAAAACTGTCAACGAAAAACGTTGGTGAAATCATAGGTGTTTGTAATAAACGTTGTTTTTGAACCACAAGATTTAGTATTCCCATAGTTGATTATCAAAATCGTTTGCATTCCAAAAGTATTGTTCGCGAGCACCCAATTATCAAGACTTAACGTTTCCTTCCATAGAACCCCATCACAATAGTGTTAGAACATACACTGTTTCCCGAAAATATATTTCATCCGTAGACGGTAGCGAACCATCCGTAATGAGGGTTTGTCAAACCCGTATGGCCACACAATATAAGTTCTCGCTTACACCCTGCAAGTGTAACTAATGATAATCGAATTGAGGATTTTTGTTCTAACTCGCTGTGGAATGTTTGTTTTCCTTGTACTTGTGTTCAAAGTATAAAAGTAAGTAGTACAAAATGTAACAAAGTATATGTTTCTCAGCCCACAATTTAAAAGTATAAAAAGTTGTTGAAAAGGTAGGACTATGATCTCACCTCGAGTGCACGAGTATAAAAGTACTTCACAAAGTAACGTATGCATGAAAGTTGCTTAGCCTTGACCTAAACAAGTAAGTTATATCAATTAACCGGTTACGACACAAGGTCGGGTGAAATGTGTTCAATTAGTCCTATGGCTCGTTACGACTCGATCAAGTATAGCATGTGAATCACGTTGTCAAGTTTCATGCAAGAATCACGTATAAAAGCATGTTAGAACGTTTGCATAAAAGTTTGGTTAAGTTTGACTAAAAGTCAAACTTGGTCAAAGTCAACGAAAAAGTCAACGCGTTCGGGTCGGGTCCCGAACTATTTTTCTATGCTAAATATTCATATACAAGTATATTAAAACAAGTTTCATGTGAATCGGAGGTCGATAGCTAGTCAAACATTTCGCGTGAAATGGGACAAAGTGGGCAGAATCTGGCCAGGCCAGATTGCGCGCCGCGCGGGGAAGGGGCGCGCCGCGCCACCCTCTGTGCAGAGAATTCTGGTCAGTTTTCAAAGTATGCACGAACCAAAACATAAACAATCACATTTTATGATCCGCAAACAATTAGAACATGTATTTTATATCATCGGAAAGCTATTTCGACAAGGAATACAACTAACCACATATCATCAATCAAAAACATCATTTACAATAACCGAAAACTCGTCAATTGATCAAGGAAGGTTTATTTTCAAAGTTTCAAGTTCGTAAAACGTATTTTATGATTCGGGAATCCAATTTACACATACGATATGCCGTTTCGAAGGTAATGAAACATACATTACAACTAAACACTCACAAATAACATTTCACGACATTCAAAGCATCAAAAGCTCGTTTTAAGTCTATCAAACCCTAACCAAAATCCACAAAAATCAATATTCATGTTTTTGAAGTTTCCTTAATCAACCTACGCATCAAAACGAAGCTAGTGATACTAGTAACACAATTAAAACATGCACTTTAACAATCTAACAACATTAACTCATCCAAAATCAAGGATTTAGCACACCCATTTCAAATGTTCAAACTAGTTACTCAAAACAACGAATCGAGCAAACAAAACATATATTCATGTTATACACGAGCCATAGACACTAACTAACACCATTTCAAGTCAAAAACACGAATTTAGATAAATCTAGAGTTTTAGAAATGTTACCCAAAATCAATGAAGTTAGTATCAAATCGTAGAGGATGATGAGAGGATCAAGAATATGTAGTCGGATTTGTTGTGAGCTTCCAAGATTGAATTTAGATGATGAATGAATGGAATGGGTTTGTGTGTGTGTTCTTGAGATGGAGAGAAAAGGGATGAGGGAGATGATGGAATGGATGAAATGGGTTGACTAGTTGACCTAGTCAACTAGTTTGCCCATTTGGCAACTC
Source organism: Rutidosis leptorrhynchoides (assembly GCF_046630445.1). Lineage (NCBI taxonomy): Eukaryota > Viridiplantae > Streptophyta > Magnoliopsida > Asterales > Asteraceae > Rutidosis > Rutidosis leptorrhynchoides. The sequence continues at coordinate 213,363,467 of NC_092340.1, forward strand.
CGGTCCCTCGAGTTTCAAATCGGGTGCGGGATTTAACCGATCGAGTATTTTTAAAACGCAAGTTAACGAGAGATGTTATAATTAAATGACGGAATTATTATGAACGTTAGTCAACGGAAACTACGAATTTAAATAACGAAATGTATTATTTAAAAGAAAAAGACGGTGTTAAAAATAAATTTAACGGAAAAAGGCGGGATGTTACATTATCCACAACTCAAAAGAAATTTCGTCCCGAAATTTAGTTGGAAGTAGTAGTTGTTGAATCTTACTCGAGATCTTGCGTTGTAAATTCTACGAATAAGGGAGAAGTACGTCCTTGAGTATTTCAACGAATTTTGACGGTCGGGATCATATGTTGTTTTAAGGTTTGGCTTCACGATTTATGGTTTCAACCGGTCCTCCTAGGAAGTGAGGGTTATCGTCGATAGTGAGTTCATCAAAGGAGATAACAAGTTCTCGTTTCGCAAAACACGTCTTTGAGTTGATACATCGAATGTAGGATAAACGGAGACCCAAAATGAGTCGGAAAAGTCTAAACGGCTAGTGACGGGTCCAAAACACCCCAAGAATTTAAAGGATCAAAATATCGCGGATTTAGCTTCCTACGTTTCCCGAAACGGATTGCACCTTTCCAAGGTGCGACTCTTAACGTGACGCGGTTTTCCCACGTGGAATTTGAAATGTTTACGTCTAACATCGGCGTAGCTCTTGGTGATTACGAGTCGCGTAGGGTTTTACCTGAATATGAATAAATTTTCTCGGTTGCTCATGAATAACCTCGGCCCCGGTGAATTGATCATCGTTTACTTGGTTCGACAAAGGAGAATGACGTTTCCGGTCACATGTGGTTTCAAAAGGAGTGACGTTAAAACTCGAATGAAAATCATTGTAGTACGAGGATTCGGTTAAAGGAAAATACTTTTCTCAAGTAAATTTGAAGTTGGTAATACAAACTTGTATTATGGTTTCCAAGGTTTAAATCGCATGTTTGTTCGGTCCGTCGGGTTGTGGATGGTACGCGGTACTCATGTCTAAACGCGGTCCCGAGACTTTTTGTGAGGCACTCCAAAATCTAGAAGTGAAACGAGGATCTCGATCCGAAACGGGGTACATTTCCCTAAGGCATATTGAACAAGTTTGCTAGGAATTGGAAACGTTAACTAGGACAAGTTTCTCAAGAAAATTCGCGTCGCGGAAGATTTATCGGTTTCCAAAAACGTTCGTCGGGGCAAGTTCTCCTCGGTTTCTGAAAGAAAAACGTTCGTCGGAACTATTCACCCTCGAGGTGAATACTAGTATAACGTGGAGAGTCTCTTCCCCCATTGAGAGTTTAGAGTACAGATTTCCTGAACCGGAAGTACGAGTGTGATGAGAGAGAAGTTTCCGCCTCGGTGCGAGCATAATGAGTAAATCGTAATTAGTCAATAAGACTGTGCGAGGACGAGATAGTATACACGTGTAACATACGGTTGAAGTCGAGAGGAATCGGTAATTCATTCGGAAGCATAAGTACAGTTCGACAAAAGTCGAAGGGGTGTCCCCGGTATGGTTGTTATCAATATTCTCGGAGTTTTCGGATGTCCAAACCTGAAAAGATGAAGTCATGTACATGGCACATGGTGGTGTTTAGGTTGATCGAGTCTAACCACCATCACGCGTCACTAGAACTTTGGTATGTCTTACCGTAATATAACCACGTTGATCGAGTGTCGTTATATTACGCTAACTCATACCTCCATTCCCACATCACTCTATAGATTCAAGTTCGTGTCATCGCGAAAATCTAAAATGAACAAAATGTAACGACGTCTCAAACGTGACTCATATTAAATCGAAAGAATTTCTGCAAATCTAAGGAAGCGTTCCCCGAGGGAAGTGTATAAATGATTGTTCACGTCATTGTGGTTCAAGTCAAGCGATAATGCCCTTAGGCACGAAAGGAGTAACGAATCATGATAACAAAAAAATACGCAACCGTAGTGATAAACGTTGATGACGATACTCACCTAGAGTAGTGATGGTAGTAACACCAAAAAGTAGATAGTAAGAAACACCAGTGGGAAACCGATAGTAAGTTGAAACGGTGGCAAATAACAATCCGGGAGACAGAGTTCCCGAACAAGTGTGACTAATGAAGTCGTCGTCATCCATACGTGTATGAATCATGAATTTACGTGTGTTACCAAAAAGTGGCGGTATACGAGTTCGTATGATGAAGGTTGGGCATCATTAAAAAGTTTGCCTAAGAATGATTCAAGTATAATGCACAAGTAGTCAAGTAAGTGCTATCTATAGCAAATGTATGTCAGAATGCAATGGCTAACTATCCGGTTGTAGTCTAGACTCACTAATGCGTCCTAACGACTCTGTTAGACACACTAATGCACGTCCTAGTTCCCTACAACCAACGCTCTGATACCATCTGTAGCGACCCGACCAAATCGTCATTGACGGCGCCGACTACTTAGGTCCCGTTGCGTGGTCATAGTCCCTATATGAGACTCGTTTGACCAAAATTATGTCGCATTCATTTGAAACGTACAAGACTTGCAAGTTTAGTTTACAAAACCGTTCGACAACAAGTCTAAGTTTACAAAAGTCATAAAGTATAAATGAAATAACTTGCGACATAATATAAGTTGAAAAACACAGTTGCTATAAATAGCGTAAGTATGTAAACAATATGTTTGAATCCAAAGGTGCTATCACAAGCGTATGTATGTATGTATGCTTGACCCCAAGCAAGAAATCAGAGTGTATGCATGTATGCTTGACCCCAAGCAAGTATGAATGTACGCGGAAGCATGTATCAAATAGCCATGTATGAACCTGAGAAACATATAGAAAACTGTCAACGAAAAACGTTGGTGAAATCATAGGTGTTTGTAATAAACGTTGTTTTTGAACCACAAGATTTAGTATTCCCATAGTTGATTATCAAAATCGTTTGCATTCCAAAAGTATTGTTCGCGAGCACCCAATTATCAAGACTTAACGTTTCCTTCCATAGAACCCCATCACAATAGTGTTAGAACATACACTGTTTCCCGAAAATATATTTCATCCGTAGACGGTAGCGAACCATCCGTAATGAGGGTTTGTCAAACCCGTATGGCCACACAATATAAGTTCTCGCTTACACCCTGCAAGTGTAACTAATGATAATCGAATTGAGGATTTTTGTTCTAACTCGCTGTGGAATGTTTGTTTTCCTTGTACTTGTGTTCAAAGTATAAAAGTAAGTAGTACAAAATGTAACAAAGTATATGTTTCTCAGCCCACAATTTAAAAGTATAAAAAGTTGTTGAAAAGGTAGGACTATGATCTCACCTCGAGTGCACGAGTATAAAAGTACTTCACAAAGTAACGTATGCATGAAAGTTGCTTAGCCTTGACCTAAACAAGTAAGTTATATCAATTAACCGGTTACGACACAAGGTCGGGTGAAATGTGTTCAATTAGTCCTATGGCTCGTTACGACTCGATCAAGTATAGCATGTGAATCACGTTGTCAAGTTTCATGCAAGAATCACGTATAAAAGCATGTTAGAACGTTTGCATAAAAGTTTGGTTAAGTTTGACTAAAAGTCAAACTTGGTCAAAGTCAACGAAAAAGTCAACGCGTTCGGGTCGGGTCCCGAACTATTTTTCTATGCTAAATATTCATATACAAGTATATTAAAACAAGTTTCATGTGAATCGGAGGTCGATAGCTAGTCAAACATTTCGCGTGAAATGGGACAAAGTGGGCAGAATCTGGCCAGGCCAGATTGCGCGCCGCGCGGGGAAGGGGCGCGCCGCGCCACCCTCTGTGCAGAGAATTCTGGTCAGTTTTCAAAGTATGCACGAACCAAAACACAAACAATCACATTTTATGATCCGCAAACAATTAGAACATGTATTTTATATCATCGGAAAGCTATTTCGACAAGGAATACAACTAACCACATATCATCAATCAAAAACATCATTTACAATAACCGAAAACTCGTCAATTGATCAAGGAAGGTTTATTTTCAAAGTTTCAAGTTCGTAAAACGTATTTTATGATTCGGGAATCCAATTTACACATACGATATGCCGTTTCGAAGGTAATGAAACATACATTACAACTAAACACTCACAAATAACATTTCACGACATTCAAAGCATCAAAAGCTCGTTTTAAGTCTATCAAACCCTAACCAAAATCCACAAAAATCAATATTCATGTTTTTGAAGTTTCCTTAATCAACCTACGCATCAAAACGAAGCTAGTGATACTAGTAACACAATTAAAACATGCACTTTAACAATCTAACAACATTAACTCATCCAAAATCAAGGATTTAGCACACCCATTTCAAATGTTCAAACTAGTTACTCAAAACAACGAATCGAGCAAACAAAACATATATTCATGTTATACACGAGCCATAGACACTAACTAACACCATTTCAAGTCAAAAACACGAATTTAGATAAATCTAGAGTTTTAGAAATGTTACCCAAAATCAATGAAGTTAGTATCAAATCGTAGAGGATGATGAGAGGATCAAGAATATGTAGTCGGATTTGTTGTGAGCTTCCAAGATTGAATTTAGATGATGAATGAATGGAATGGGTTTGTGTGTGTGTTCTTGAGATGGAGAGAAAAGGGATGAGGGAGATGATGGAATGGATGAAATGGGTTGACTAGTTGACCTAGTCAACTAGTTTGCCCATTTGGCAACTCCGGTCCCTCGAGTTTCAAATCGGGTGCGGGATTTAACCGATCGAGTATTTTTAAAACGCAAGTTAACGAGAGATGTTATAATTAAATGACGGAATTATTATGAACGTTAGTCAATGGAAACTACGAATTTAAATAACGAAATGTATTATTTAAAAGAAAAAGACGGTGTTAAAAATAAATTTAACGGAAAAAGGCGGGATGTTACATTAGTTACCACTTATTATTATTATTATTATTATTATTATTATTATTATTATTATTATTATTATTATTATTATTATTATTATTATTATTATTATTATTATTATTATTATTATTATTATTATTATTATTATTATTATTATTGTTATATTAATTATTGATATTAATATCATCATTTTTATTTTTATTATTAATATAGTTTACCTTATTATCATTAAAATAAGTATTACGAGTATTATTATAAACCATTATCTTTATTATCATTTTACAAAAATTATCATTTTTATTATTATTATTAACATTATTATTATTATTATCATTATAACTATATTACTATTATCAATACTACTATTAATATTATTATCAAAATGACTATAGAAATTAGTCATATAAAAATATACTTAACAAAACTATGTCAATATATTTATTTCTTTAAAGTATACAAAATAAATACATTTAATTAAGTTACTAATGAAACACCTAATCTACTAAGATAACATTTATAATATATAAATCTAATATATAAATCTGTTCGATTAACATTAGAGGCGTGAATATATATACTTGATATAGGTTCGTGAATCCGAGGCCAACCCTACACTTGTTCAATGTCGTCGTATGTATTTTTTACTACAAAATATAGTATGGTGAGTTTCATCTGCTCCCTTTTTAAATGCTTTTGCAATATATATTTTTGGGACTGAGAATACATGCGCTGCTTTTATAACTGTTTTACGAAATAGACACGAGTAATTGAAACTACATTCTATGGCTGGATTATTAAACCGAATATGCCCCTATATAGTCTGGTAATCTAAGAATTAGGGAACAGACACCCTAATTGACGCGAACTCTAAAGATAGATCTATCGGGCCCAACAAGCCCCATCCAAAGTACCGGATGCTTTAGTACTTCAAAATTTATATCATGTCCGAAGGAGGATCCCGGAATGATGGGGATATTCTTTTATGCATATTGTGAATGTCGGTTACCAGGTGTTCAATCCATATGAATGATATTTTTGTCTCTATGCACGGGACGTATGTTTATGAGAAATGGAAATATGAAATCTTGTGGTCTATTAAAATTATGTAATGAGTATTTATGTTAAACTAATGAACTCACCAACCTTTTGGTTGACACTTGAAAGCATGTTTATTCTCAGGTATGAAAGAAATCTTCCGCTGTGCATTAGCTCATATTAGAGACATTACTTGGAGTCATTCATGGCATATTTCAAAAGACGTTGCATTCGAGTTATTGAGTTCATCAAGATTATTATTAAGCCAATTATAGTTAGATGTATTATGAAATGGTATGCATGCCGTCAACTTTTGATGTAATGAAAGATTGTCTTTTCAAAAATGAATGCAATGTTTGTAAAATGTAACATATAGAGGTCAAGTACCTCGCAATGTAATCAACTGTTGTGAATCGTTTATAATCGATATGGACTTCGTCCGGATGGATTAGGACGGGTCTCTACAGTTGGTATCAGAGCGGTGGTCTTAGCGAACCATGTCTGCATTAGTGTGTCTAACTGATAAGTCGTTAGGATGCATTAGTGAGTCTGGACTTTGACCGTGACTGCATGTCAAAAGTTTCGCTTATCATTTTGTGCCAAAAATTACCTGCTTATCATTCTTAGAGAATCACTTGCTTATTATTCTTAGTCTAGACACATCCTATTGTATTGACTGCATGCAAAGTGTGTAGACAAAATTCATATCTTAGCGTATCTGTTAATTCATATCTTAGCGTATCTGTTATTGTTACCTTTGCCTGACAGCTTCCGTAGATTCCTCCGTAACTTATGAGATTGTAGTATTATATATGTATATGTAAATTATGTATTGCAGGATACTAATCTACATCCTATAATCTATTTCTTATCGAAAATCCCTCATCTGATCCGAGATGAATCCCTCAACTAGATCGAGTCCCTTGGATTCCGACAGCTATTCTGATAGTTATCCCGACAGTTATTCAGAATGGATAGTCATCTAAGCTCCGAAAGCAACGACACTAGAATGAAACAACCAATCATCCATCCCCAATTCATCTGATGGATTCGTAGTTGACTTAATCAATGGAGACGCGAAGAAGGCGATCCCTTCCACCAACCGAATCCACCTCTTGACAATGAACCTGAAGCGTTTACCGGCGGACCTATCCGAAACACCATTTTCAGCCTCATTTCCAGGGTAGCTCGTCACGATTATATTCTATCTAAAATTCTAAACCTTATTCATCTGCTCGTTCCGACCGATAATCATCTTGGAATAATAGGAGAAGTTAACGAACTTCGCGCTCGAGTAATCAATCTGGAGAATATGGTACAAAATGTACCAGCTTCAGCAATATCACCGGCACCAACAGTACCATCAGTAACAGCACCAGTACCATCAACAATCCATGCCTCAACATCTCATTATGTACCTCGAGTATAATCATCGTTCTACGTATCGTTCTACATCGATTATCTTCGTTCTTCATGACGATTAAGTAATCTCTAAATGTTTTAGAGACTATGTATTCTAGTTCTAATGATAAACCAAATGAGTTTAATATCATATTAACTCATTAAATCCATGATTATATCTTAAGAAAATATATATGTATATATATTTTCATAAAGATTGTAATTAAAAATTCTTTTGTACAAACTGTTAATGATGAAAATATTTTAACGGGTAGGTAATACCCGAGGAATATTTAAATTTCACATTAATAAGTTACATTGTACGTTCTTCGAATCTGTTTCAACAGTCATATACTATCCTACTTACATCCACCGATATACGTATCCGTTCACCAAAGAATAACTATTTTCATTCAAATTCAAATTTCATATTAGGATTTTGACATATCAGAATCCAACAAGTGGCATAATGAAGAAAAAATGGACAAAATAAAAATTGATTAGAAACACACTAATTAACAATATGAAATTTTGTTAAGAATCCACGCTAACAAAATCCTAGCTAACTGTTCCTAGCTAACTGTTAATTCCGTATTACATTTTATTTATCGCAATGTAATTATCGCAATTTATTTTATCGCAATTAAATTCTCGCAATTTTATTTATTGTTATTAAATTTTTGTTATTTATTTTACGCACTTTAAATATCGGGACACGTATTCAAGGTTTTGACATATCATATCGACACATCTATATATGTTATTTGGAATCACCATAGACACTCTATATGCAGTAATGATCGAGTTCTCTATACAGGGTTGAGGTTGATTCTACAATAATATATATAGTTTGAGTTGTGATCGAGTCTGAGACGTATACGGGTCACGACACGTATTAATTAATTCGAATATTATATATTAAACTATATATATGAATTATTGGACTGTCAACTGTGGACTATCGACTGTGGACTAATAACATTAAACAATTAAAATAAATTAAAATATTGATTATAACATATGAAACTAAACAAGTCTTCAAGTTTGCCACTTGATTTCACCTTAAACCTCGTTTGTATCTTGACGATTACAATCTGCGTTCAAACCTTTCACGATTCTTGAAAACACCTCAATCGAGAGAATGAACCAACCGCACTTCATCTACGGAAGAAGAGATTGATGCATATAGTTATGCGCCTGAAAACACTCAGAACCTGAGTAAACGTTAAACATGTATCGGTGCTAGCTCCTTTGGCGTTGTCATTACCGAATATCAAATTGCAATCCCTTTTCAAAGTAGCGAATTTGTCACAGCTCCAGCAAGACAACTTCGACTTTTCGTTCTAAACAACCTTATTATAACCTTGTTATATATATGCGTGCTCTTTTATTGTTACCGGGAAACCTTTTGTATTCCATCTTATTACCAGCAGACGTACCAGCAACCTCGTTACTTCTGGGCTTAAATCTCTTTGACAAATCACTATATTTATTCATTGAAACCCTATCATATACTCATCCGCATATTGTAACGAGAACTGCCGTACCAATTATCGGGAATCAGCAATCAGTACTTTGAAAACTCACAGAATATCTACATCAATAGTTACATGTATAACATTTATCTCTTAGAATTATGGTCTTTCATTCTGAAATTCTGAAAAGCACTCAGTCTACAAATCAATACACCGAATGTTGAAAAAGCTGAATGAAGCAGCAGAAACCGTAGATAGCCGTAAACGACCTTAAATCATCGGAAGTTTGATGATAAAGAATAGTATGTTGGAAAAGCTCAGAAACGTTGGAACTGGAAAACGGATTGAGCTAACCATGAAGGAGACCAAGGACAAATACAAGGACCAAACCCTATATTCAAAGAATCCATGTAATTCTGGATCCAATGAAACCTTCAACGAATATCTTGCTCCGTACTCATGTTAAAATCTTGCGGAAAATCTTTCTTCCTCAACCATCGAACTTAGAAATTCCAAAATATCATCATCAATATCTTTGATATTTCTGAGGATATTTTCATAAAAATTCTCGTCCGAAATTATATACCTCTTCGTGCTTCCTGTGTATGATTATATTGGAAACATTCAATAGAAAATTTAGTACCGAAAAACAGATTATGCGAAACTATGAAGAAATCCGTGGACAAATCACAAAGAATAAGTTTGACTTTAAAGAATCCAAATGATTCAATGACTGCTAAAGTCTTTAGCGAATATCTTGCTCTTTACTCTAAACCCTTGCGGACAATAGTTTCCATCACCTCTGATCTTAAATATTCAAAGATATTATCGTATACGTCATTACAAATATCCTTCATATTTCTGAAGATATTTTCATAACTATTTTTATCTGAAATCAATAACCTCTTCGTGCTATCAGTGTTACATCATATAAAAACTATTAGTTTCTATATTCTATAAACTTTCGAGCTTAAAAATATGAATGTTATTGAAGTAATGTTGGGAACTGGTGCATGAGTTAGTATAATATAATGACATTTGATCAACGTAATTATATTACAGTAAGACATGCTGAGTTTCTAAATGGAACATGATGATTTGCAGATTATAACGTCATCATGTGTCATGTTACATCACTCTTTCATTCGGATTAACTTCTGAACATATCAAGAAAATATATTCTTGATAGTTCTATTCTCAGCGATTCTGGTAAATTGACAAGTCAAATTGTGCTATTACCGTTTCTTTCTCAGGACATTGACAATGTTCATTCTGAAACTTATATCTCCAAATTCTGAACCATTACAAGAGATGCCCAATAGCAAGAAGAAGAAGAAACGAAGGGACAAAGCTCCAAAGAAGAAATTGGAGTATAAATCGCAACAAATAGGGAGGAAGTATTAACTGGGGATGACAATGATTATAGAAGATAGAAGCAGGGACTTCGAAATATCAGGGAAGATATAAAGCCCAATAACAACACATAAATTACAAACCGTAAATATTAGTGCGTATATCAATATAAAGACACGGGAGGATTATAAATACAACAATCACTAGAGCATAGTAGAAATAAACAGATTCTTCTGGTGGAAGTTGGAAAAGAAGAACGAACATTACGATAGTCAGAATGAGAACAAGGATTAGAACGGGATTAAGCATTTTCACAATCTTTTGGAGGTATGAACTAAGAAAGAAAGTACAGGAATGGTGAGAAAAATGAAACGGAGAAGTTTAATTTATAATGGAAATATCAGATAGAGTAATCGAAGCAGATCACCGTATTTAATTATAGAGATCTTAATCTCCTTATTCGCCGAAGAATCAAATCTTTAAGATTTTTTAGATCCTCTTTAAATCCCTTGAATTCCGGAATTCAACCAAGGCAACGTCAATAGTTAAAACGAAACTTCATTATTTTTTTTTTCATTTCACTCTTTTTGTGCTAGCTTCATTCGTGCTCTTCGAATAATCGAATTATTTTATCTGTATTATTCAATAATGATAAAACTCTATTTATCAGCTCATATTCGTCAGGAAAACATATTTATTGTTAGCCATGACGACTTCACTCAAATTTCGGGACGAAATTTCTTTAACGGGTAGGTACTGTGATGACCCGAGAATTTCCGACCAAATTTAAACTTAATCGCTATGTGATTTTGACACAAAAAGAAAAGTCTAGTAAATCTAATCTCAAAAAGTTTGAACTATTTACTTATATCCATTTAACCCTTGACTATTTTCGATGATTCACGAACAAATTATTTTGTAATTAATTATGTAATTTAATATGTATATATATAAATACATATAAATATATATATATATATATATATATATAAATATAAATATATATAATCAAATGAAAGTGTAAAATAGAATACAACTAATTGCTGAAATGAATCTATATATAAAATATAAATGAATTTTAAATATGACTACGATGATATGTATATTCTAATATACTAAAATATATAAATAATTAATATTATATGTAGATTAATAATGAATTATAATATTAACATATATAAATACAAATTAAGATAAATGTTACATTACTATTAGTAATTTCAATATTACTTTCATTATTATCTATAAATATTAATATTAATATTAATATCTGTCTTATTCTAGGTTATATATATTATATATTGATATAAAAAAAAATTAAAACATGTAAATTGTTATACCTTTATTATTACTAGCATTATTAATAGATATTATTATTATTATCATTAAGAATCATCATCATTAAAAATTTATTATTGCTATTATTATACAAATTATTATCACTAACATTAATATTATTATTAATATTAATATTATATCTATTACTAATAGTATTAGTATCATCTTGATATTTTTATTATTATAATTATTATTATTTCTATTATCAGTATTTATTACTAATAATATTATCAATATTATTACTAAAAATTTTATTATTAATTATTAATATTAAATAAAAATAATCTAATAATTCATGAAACTTGTACAAAATTGGTTATCTATCGTTGTCTTGCTTTTCAATTTTTGTTTCTTCTGTTTTGGAATTTGTCGATCAATAATGCTATAACATTCAACAACTACGATCACTAAGCATCATAACTTTATTCAAACATCGTTCTTGTTTTTTTTTCTTTTTGCTCAACAACTTTATCATCATCAAATCGTCACCAATTTGGAGCCACCACCACCGGAACTGATTTAACCACATGAAACCCACTTAGTTCTTCTATTTTAATTAAGCCAAAACCAAGAACCTTGGTTAATACTTTCTGTGAATACCTTTCGCTGCACACTTCTGTATCTTTGTTTAAATACCATCGAGACCCAACACCTATTAATTTGTTGTTGTGTACTTCGTTCCTGTCCAAGAAAACCACTCAACAAAAACCCCACTTGCTCGATCACCAACATTCACCTCCGTCACCGGACACCACACAATCCCTATCGTTAGTTATTAGTATTGTTGTAGTCACCACCCTCACCACTATCTCTCTCTTTTCCTCTCTCTCTCTCTCTCTCTCTCTCTCTCTCTCTCTCTTAAATTACAACCACCACAACACCGCCACTATAGTACTATTGTTGCTACTTGTGTTTCGGTTCCAGTCGCTGCAAACCGTCACCACTACAACACCATGGTCATGCTACAGCGCACTGTTATCCTTGTTTCTGTGTAACAGTAAAAATAGCATGATAGATAATGATATGACTTTATGTAAAAGTGATATTTGATGAGTGAGGAATACGGCTGTAAAGTGTTGATATTATATTCCTGTTACAAGCCATTCACTGACACCCATTAAACAAATACTCCACTTGGTTTATTTTATTCGATTACTGCGACTTAATTGTTCCTTTTCTGTTTTAAAAACGGAACCACAACTGGACATCTATTCTGTTTGTGATAGCGGGTTGATTGATGGGTCTTAGTCATGTTATCTCTTGTTTGGGACGATAACTACTAGTGGACTTGTGAGGAACCTTGGACCGAGCTTCAATCACTATTGCTGTTGGGCTGCTACTGCTGTACTTGTTTTCTGTTTTTGTTCGAGCAAAGAAGAGGTTACAGCAAATTGTGAGGATGATGATTTAAGTGTTGATGATGAAACGTAATGATGAAAAGGAAGAATGATATTATTGTTTCCTTCAAATATCGAACCCCACTTTAATTTTTTTTTCTTTTCATTTATGTTTCTGCCAATTACAATTCGAGTTACCAGATCAGAGGAGGTCATGAATTTTCTGTTGGGCCATGTCTTTGTTTTTGGGCCGTAACCTTTGGATCCCTTAAACTTACTGTTGGGCCGAAACTATTGTTTGGGCCGAAGAGAAGATGTGGGTTAAATAAATTCGGTGATAATATAGTTAAGAAATGAAACGAATGGAGGAATGGTTCAGTGTGGTGTGCTTTAGCGAGAGGTCTTGGGTTCGAGTCCTGTTCGGGTCAATTTTTATTACAAAAAGCTCCTAAAGGGTATATATTTTTTATTTATACTTTTATTTTAATTATTATTATCATTATTATGATTATTATTAAAATTGTTATTATGATTATTAATATTATTATTACACTTAGTATTAGTGTTATTATTATTATTAGCATGATCATGAAGTATTAGAATCATTACTATTATTAGTATTATTATCATTAAGTATTATGAAACATTAGTTATTACTATTATTATTACTAATATAAGTATTAGTTACCACTTATTATTATTATTATTATTATTATTATTATTATTATTATTATTATTATTATTATTATTATTATTATTGTTATATTAATTATTTATATTAATATCATCATTTTTATTTTTATTATTAATATAGTTTACCTTATTATCATTAAAATAAGTATTACGAGTATTATTATAAACCATTATCTTTATTATCATTTTACAAAAATTATCATTTTTATTATTATTATTAACATTATTATTATTATTATCATTATAACTATATTACTATTATCAATACTACTATTAATATTATTATCAAAATGACTATAGAAATTAGTCATATAAAAATATACTTAACAAAACTATATCAATATATTTATTTCTTTAAAGTATACAAAATAAATACATTTAATTAAGTTACTAGTGAAACACCTAATCTACTAAGATAACATTTATAATATATAAATCTAATATATAAATCTGTTCGATTAACATTAGAGGCGTGAATATATATACTTGATATAGGTTCGTGAATCCGAGGCCAACCCTACACTTGTTCAATGTCGTCGTATGTATTTTTTACTACAAAATACAGTATGGTGAGTTTCATTTGCTCCCTTTTTAAATGCTTTTGCAATATATATTTTAGGGACTGAGAATACATGCGCTGCTTTTATAACTGTTATACGAAATAGACACGAGTAATTGAAACTACATTCTATGGCTGGATTATTAAACCGAATATGCCCCTATATAGTCTGGTAATCTAAGAATTAGGGAACAGACACCCTAATTGATGCGAACTCTAAAGATAGATCTATCGGGCCCAACAAGCCCCATCCAAAGTACCGGATGATTTAGTACTTCGAAATTTATATCATGTCCGAAGAAGGATCCCGGAATGATGGGGATATTCTTTTTTGCATATTGTGAATGTCGGTTACTAGGTGTTTAATCCATATGAATGATATTTTTGTCTCTATGCACGGGACGTATGTTTATGAGAAATGGAAATATGAAATCTTGTGGTCTATTAAAATTATGTAATGATTATTTATGTTAAACTAATGAACTCACCAACCTTTTGGTTGACACTTGAAAGCATGTTTATTCTCAGGTATGAAAGAAATCTTCCGATGTGCATTAGCTCATATTAGAGACATTACTTGGAGTCATTCATGGCATATTTCAAAAGACGTTGCATTCGAGTCATTGAGTTCATCAAGATTATTATTAAGCTAATTATAGTTAGATGTATTATGAAATGGTATGCATGCCGTCAACTTTTGATGTAATGAAAGATTGTCTTTTCAAAAACGAATGCAATGTTTGTAAAATGTAACATATAGAGGTCAAGTACCTCGCGATGTAATCAACTGTTATGAATCGTTAATAATCGATATGGACTTCGTCCGGATTGATTAGGACGGGTCTCTACAGAAAGGATGATACAAACGCTTGAAGACATGCTACGAGCATGTGTTATTGATTTTGAAAACAGTTGGGATCGACACCTACCGTTAGCAGAATTTTCCTACAACAACAGTTATCATTCTAGTATTGAGAAGGCGCCGTTTGAGGCACTTTATGGTAGAAAGTGCAGGTCTCTGATTTGTTGGAATGAAGTGGGGGATAGACAGATTACGGTTCCGGAGATAATACAAGAAACTACCGAGAAAATCATCCAAATTCAACAACGATTGAAAACCGCCCAGAGTCTGAAATGTCCCGTTCTTATTGATTAAAAACGTTCCATATTAATTGATTTCGTTGCGAGGTTTTGACCTCTATATGAGACGTTTTTCAAAGACTGCATTCATTTTTAAAACAAACCATAACCTTTATTTCATAAATAAAGGTTTAAAAAGCTTTACGTAGATTATCAAATAATGATAATCTAAAATATCCTGTTTACACACGACCATTACATAATGGTTTACAATACAAATATGTTACATCGAAATCAGTTTCTTGAATGCAGTTTTTACACAATATCATACAAACATGGACTCCAAATCTTGTCCTTATTTTAGTATGCAACAGCGGAAGCTCTTAATATTCACCTGAGAATAAACATGCTTTAAACGTCAACAAAAATGTTGGTGAGTTATAGGTTTAACCTATATATATCAAATCGTAACAATAGACCACAAGATTTCATATTTCAATACACATCCCATACATAGAGATAAAAATCATTCATATGGTGAACACCTGGTAACCGACAATAACAAGATGCATATATAAGAATATCCCCATCATTCCGGGACACCCTTCGGATATGATATAAATTTTGAAGTACTAAAGCATCCGGTACTTTGGATGGGGTTTGTTAGGCCCAATAGATCTATCTTTAGGATTCGCGTCAATTAGGGTGTCTGTTCCCTAATTCTTAGATTACTAGACTTAATAAAAAGGGGCATATTCGATTTCGATAATTCAACCATAGAATGTAGTTTCACGTACTTGTGTCTATTTTGTAAATCATTTATAAAACCTGCATGTATTCTCATCCCAAAAATATTAGATTTTAAAAGTGGGACTATAACTCCCTTTCACAGATTTTTACTTCGTCGGGAAGTAAGACTTGGCCACTGGTTGATTCACGAACCTATAACAATATATACATATATATCAAAGTATGTTCAAAATATATTTACAACACTTTTAATATATTTTGATGTTTTAAGTTTATTAAGTCAGCTGTCCTCGTTAGTAACCTACAACTAGTTGTCCACAGTTAGATGTACAGAAATAAATCGATAAATATTATCTTGAATCAATCCACGACCCAGTGTATACGTATCTCAGTATTGATCACAACTCAAACTATATATATATTTTGGAATCAACCTCAACCCTGTATAGCTAACTCCAACATTCACATATAGAGTGTCTATGGTTGTTCCGAAATATATATAGATGTGTCGACATGATAGGTCGAAACATTGTATACGTGTCTATGGTATCTCAAGATTACATAATATACAATACAAGTTGATTAAGTTATGGTTGGAATAGATTTGTTACCAATTTTCACGTAGCTAAAATGAGAAAAATTATCCAATCTTGTTTTACCCATAACTTCTTCATTTTAAATCCGTTTTGAGTGAATCAAATTGCTATGGTTTCATATTGAACTCTATTTTATGAATCTAAACAGAAAAAGTACAGGTTTATAGTCGGAAAAATAAGTTACAAGTCGTTTTTGTAAAGGTAGTCATTTCAGTCGAAAGAACGACGTCTAGATAACCATTTTAGAAAACATACTTCCACTTTGAGTTTAACCATAATTTTTGGATATAGTTTCATGTTCATAATAAAAATCATTTTCTCAGAATAACAACTTTTAAATCAAAGTTTATCATAGTTTTTAATTAACTAACCCAAAACAGCCCGCGGTGTTACTACGACGGCGTAAATCTGGTTTTACGGTGTTTTTCGTGTTTCCAGGTTTTAAATCATTAAGTTAGCATATCATATAGATATATAACATGTGTTCAGTTGATTTTAAAAGTCAATTTAGAAGGATTAACTTTTGTTTGCGAACAAGTTTAGAATTAACTAAACTATGTTCTAGTGATTACAAGTTTAAACCTTCGAATAAGATAGCTTTATATGTATGAATCGAATGATGTTATGAACATAATTACTACCTTAATTTCCTTGGATAAACCTACTGGAAAAGAGAAAAATGGATCTAGCTTCAATGGATCCTTGGATGGCTCGAAGTTCTTGAAGCAGAATCATGACACGAAAACAAGTTCAAGTAAGATCATCACTTGAAATAAGATTGTTATAGTTATAGAAATTGAACCAAAGTTTGAATATGATTATTACCTTGTATTAGAATGATAACCTACTGTAAGAAACAAAGATTTCTTGAGGTTGGATGATCACCTTACAAGATTGGAAGTGAGCTAGCAAACTTGAAAGTATTCTTGATTTTATGAAACTAGAACTTTTGGAATTTATAAAGAACACTTAGAACTTGAAGATAGAACTTGAGAGAGATCAATTAGATGAAGAAAATTGAAGAATGAAAGTGTTTGTAGGTGTTTTTGGTCGTTGGTGTATGGATTTGATATAAAGGATATGAAATTTTGTTTTCATGTAAATAAGTCATGAATGATTACTCATATTTTTGTAATTTTATGAGATATTTCATGCTAGTTGCCAAATGATGGTTCCCACATATGTTAGGTGAATCACATGGGCTGCTAAGAGCTAATCATTAGAGTGTATATACCAATAGTACATACATCTAAAAGCTGTGTATTGTACGAGTATGAATACGGGTGCATACGAGTAGAATTGTTGATGAAACTGAACGAGGATGTAATTGTAAGTATTTTTGTTAAGTAGAAGTATTTTGATAAGTGTATTGAAGTCTTTCAAAAGTGTATAAATACATATTAAAATACTACATGTATATACATTTTAACTGAGTCGTTAAGTCATCGTTAGTCGTTACATGTAAGTGTTGTTTTGAAACCTTTAGGTTAACGATCTTGTTAAATGTTGTTAACCCAATGTTTATAATATCAAATGAGATTTTAAATTATTATATTATCATGATATTATCATGTATGCATATCTCTTAATAAGATATATATACATTAAATGTCTTTACAACGATAATCGTTACATATATGTCTCGTTTAAAAATTATTAAGTTAGTAGTCTTGTTTTTACATATGTAGTTCATTGTTAATATACTTTATGATATGTATTCTTATCATAGTATCATGTTAACTATATATATATATATATCCATATATATGTCATCATATAGTTTTTACAAGTTTTAACGTTCGTGAATCACCGATCAACTTGGGTGGTCAATTGTCTATATGAAACATATTTCAATTAATCAAGTCTTAACAAGTT
The DNA here is from genome assembly GCF_046630445.1 of Rutidosis leptorrhynchoides. NCBI lineage: Eukaryota > Viridiplantae > Streptophyta > Magnoliopsida > Asterales > Asteraceae > Rutidosis > Rutidosis leptorrhynchoides. Next base: position 213,381,863 of record NC_092340.1, read on the forward strand.
TGATTGCTTAACATGTTGGAAACATTTAATCATGTAAATATCAATCTCAATTAATATATATAAACATGGAAAAGTTCGGGTCACTACAGTACCTACCCGTTAAATAAATTTCGTCCCGAAATTTTAAGCTGTTGAAGGTGTTGACGAATCTTCTGGAAATAGATGCGGGTATTTCTTCTTCATCTGATCTTCACGCTCCCAGGTGAACTCGGGTCCTCTACGAGCATTCCATCGAACCTTAACAATTGGTATCTTGTTTTGCTTAAGTCTTTTAACCTCACGATCCATTATTTCGACGGGTTCTTCGATGAATTGAAGTTTTTCGTTGATTTGGATTTCATCTAACGGAATAGTGAGATCTTCTTTAGCAAAACATTTCTTTAAATTCGAGACGTGGAAAGTGTTATGTACAGCCGCGAGTTGTTAAGGTAACTCTAGTCGGTAAGCTACTGGTCCGACACGATCAATAATCTTGAATGGTCCAATATACCTTGGATTTAATTTCCCTCGTTTACCAAATCGAACAACGCCTTTCCAAGGTGCAACTTTAAGCATGACCATCTCTCCAATTTCAAATTCTATATCTTTTCTTTTAATGTCAGCGTAGCTCTTTTGTCGACTTTGGGCGGTTTTCAACCGTTGTTGAATTTGGATGATCTTCTCGGTAGTTTCTTGTATAATCTCCGGACCCGTAATCTGTCTATCCCCCACTTCACTCCAACAAATCGGAGACCTGCACTTTCTACCATAAAGTGCTTCAAACGGCGCCATCTCAATGCTTGAATGGTAGCTGTTGTTGTAGGAAAATTCTGCTAACGGTAGATGTCGATCCCAACTGTTTCCGAAATCAATAACACATGCTCGTAGCATGTCTTCAAGCGTTTGTATCGTCCTTTCGCTCTGCCCATCAGTTTGTGGATGATAGGCAGTACTCATGTCTAGATGAGTTCCTAATGCTTGCTGTAATGTCTGCCAGAATCTTGAAATAAATCTGCCATCCCTATAAGAGATAATAGAGATTGGTATTCCATGTCTGGAGACGACTTCCTTCAAATACAGTCGTGCTAACTTCTCCATCTTGTCATCTTCTCTTATTGGTAGGAAGTGTGCTGATTTGGTGAGACGATCAACTATTACCCAAATAGTATCAAAACCACTTGCAGTCCTTGGCAATTTAGTGATGAAATCCATGGTAATGTTTTCCCATTTCCATTCCGGGATTTCGGGTTGTTGAAGTAGACCTGATGGTTTCTGATGCTCAGCTTTGACCTTAGAACACGTCAAACATTCTCCTACGTATTTAGCAACATCGGCTTTCATACCCGGCCACCAAAAATGTTTCTTGAGATCCTTGTACATCTTCCCCGTTCCAGGATGTATTGAGTATCTGGTTTTATGAGCTTCTCTAAGTACCATTTCTCTCATATCTCCAAATTTTGGTACCCAAATCCTTTCAGCCCTATACCGGGTTCCGTCTTCCTGAATATTAAGATGCTTCTCCGATCCTTTGGGTATTTCATCCTTTAAATTTCCCTCTTTTAAAACTCCGTGTTGCGCCTCCTTTATTTGAGTAGTAAGGTTATTATGAATCATTATATTCATAGATTTTACTCGAATGGGTTCTCTGTCCTTCCTGCTCAAGGCATCGGCTACCACATTTGCCTTCCCCGGGTGGTAACGAATCTCAAAGTCGTAATCATTCAATAATTCAATCCACCTACGCTGCCTCATATTCAGTTGTTTCTGATTAAATATGTGTTGAAGACTTTTGTGGTCGGTATATATAATACTTTTGACCCCATATAAGTAGTGCCTCCAAGTCTTTAATGCAAAAACAACCGCACCTAATTCCAAATCATGCGTCGTATAATTTTGTTCGTGAATCTTCAATTGTCTAGACGCATAAGCAATCACCTTCGTTCGTTGCATTAATACACAACCGAGACCTTGCTTTGATGCATCACAATAAATCACAAAATCATCATTCCCTTCAGGCAATGACAATATAGGTGCCGTAGTTAGCTTTTTCTTCAATAACTGAAACACTTTCTCTTGTTCATCATTCCATTCAAATTTCTTCCCTTTATGCGTTAATGCAGTCAAGGGTTTTGCTATTCTGGAAAAGTCTTGGATGAACCTTCTGTAGTAACCAGCTAGTCCTAAAAACTGGCGTATGTGTTTCGGAGTTTTCGGGGTTTCCCACTTTTCAACAGTTTCTATCTTTGCCGGATCCACCTTAATACCTTCTTTGTTCACTATGTGACCGAGGAATTGAACTTCTTCCAACCAAAATGCACACTTTGAAAACTTAGCGTACAATTCTTCCTTCCTCAATACTTCTAACACCTTTCTCAAATGTTCACCGTGTTCTTGGTCATTCTTTGAGTAAATAAGTATGTCATCAATGAAAACAATGACAAACTTGTCAAGGTATGGTCCACACACTCGGTTCATAAGGTCCATGAACACAGCTGGTGCATTAGTTAAACCAAACGGCATGACCATAAACTCGTAATGACCGTAACGTGTTCTGAAAGCAGTCTTTGGAATATCATCTTCTTTCACCCGCATTTGATGATACCCGGAACGTAAGTCAATCTTTGAATAAACAGACGAGCCTTGTAGTTGATCAAATAAGTCGTCGATTCTCGGTAGTGGGTAGCGGTTCTTGATGGTAAGTTTGTTCAACTCTCGGTAGTCGATACACAACCTGAATGTACCATCTTTCTTCTTGACAAACAAAACAGGAGCTCCCCACGGTGATGTGCTTGGTCGAATGAAACCACGCTCTAAAAGTTCTTGTAATTGGCTTTGCAGTTCTTTCATCTCGCTGGGTGCGAGTCTGTAAGGAGCACGAGCTATTGGTGCAGCTCCTGGTACAAGATCTATTTGAAATTCAACGGATCGATGTGGGGGTAATCCCGGTAATTCTTTCGGAAATACATCGGGAAATTCTTTTGCAATGGGAACATCATTGATGCTCTTTTCTTCAGTTTGTACTTTCTCGACGTGTGCTAGAACAGCATAGCAACCTTTTCTTATTAGTTTTTGTGCCTTCAAATTACTAATAAGATGTAGCTTCGTGTTGCCCTTTTCTCCGTACACCATTAAGGGTTTTCCTTTTTCTCGTATAATACGAATTGCATTTTTGTAACAAACGATCTCCGCTTTCACTTCTATCAACCAGTCCATACCGATTATCACATCAAAACTCCCTAACTCTACTGGTATCAAATCAATCTTAAATGTTTCGCTAACCAGTTTAATTTCTCGATTCCGACATATATTATCTGCTGAAATTAATTTACCATTTGCTAATTCGAGTAAAAATTTACTATCCAAAGGCGTCAATGGACAACTTAATTTAGCACAAAAATCTCTACTCATATAGCTTCTATCCGCACCCGAATCAAATAAAACGTAAGAAGATTTATTGTCAATAAGAAACGTACCCGTAACAAGCTCCGGGTCTTCCTGTGCCTCTACCGCATTAATATTGAAAACTCTTCCACGGCCTTGTCCATTCGTGTTCTCCTGGTTCGGGCAATTTCTAATAATGTGGCCTGGTTTTCCACATTTATAACAAACTACATTGGCATAACTTGCTCCGACACTACTTGCTCCGCCATTACTCGTTCCGACACCATTTGTTCCTTTCGTTCTATTAACCCCTGGTCCGTAGACCTCACACTTCGCCGCGCTATGACCATTTCTTTTACACTTGTTGCAAAATTTGGTGCAGAACCCCGAGTGATACTTTTCACACCTTTGGCATAGCTGCTTCTGATTGTTGTTGTTGTTGCGGTTATTATTGTTGTTGGGATGATTGTTGTAGTTGCTGTTGTTGTTGTTGTTGTTGTTGTTGTTGTTGGGCCGTTTGTTGTAGTTGCGATTGATGTTGCGATTGTTGGGGTAATTGTTGCGATTATTGTTGTAATTGCTGTTGTTGTTGTATTGGTGATTCTTATCACCGTTTTCCTCCCACTTTCTTTTGACTTGCTTCACATTGGTCTCTTCAGCAGTCTGTTCTTTAATTCTTTCTTCAATTTGGTTCACTAGTTTGTGAGCCATTCTACATGCCTGTTGTATGGAGGCGGGCTCGTGTGAACTTATATCTTCTTGGATTCTTTCCGGTAATCCTTTCACAAATGCGTCGATCTTCTCTTCCTCATCTTCGAATGCTCCCGGACACAATAGGCACAATTCTGTGAATCGTCTTTCGTACGTGGTAATATCAAATCCTTGGGTTCGTAACCCTCTAAGTTCTGTCTTGAGCTTATTGACCTCGGTCCTGGGACGGTACTTCTCGTTCATCAAGTGCTTGAATGCTGACCACGGTAGTGCGTACGCATCGTCTTGTCCCACTTGCTCTAGATAGGTATTTCACCATGTTAACGCAGAACCTGTGAAGGTATGTGTAGCGTACTTCACTTTGTCCTCTTCAGTACACTTACTTATGGCAAACACCGATTCAACCTTCTCGGTCCACCGTTTCAATCCGATCGGTCCTTCGGTTCCATCAAATTCCAAAGGTTTGCAGGCAGTGAATTCTTTGTAGGTGCATCCTACACGATTTCCTGTACTGCTAGATCCAAGGTTATTGTTGGTATGTAGCGCAGCCTGTACTGCGGCTATGTTTGAAGCTAGAAAAGTACGGAATTCCTCTTCATTCATATTCACGGTGTGTCGAGTAGTCGGTGCCATTTCCTTCAAAATAGTTAAATGGAACAAGTTAATCATACAGAATATTAAGAGTAGTTAATAGTATTTCGTAGCATAATATGAACTCATTTATAAAAGCTTTTTCTTCATATTAGCATTTTATAAGTTTAAATTCGGGTAGTACCTACCCGTTAAGTTCATACTTAGTAGCTAATATACAATTCAACTACTACAATTCTATATGAAAAACTGATTATAATAATATTTCGCGTTCAAACTTTTATACAATATTTTACAAACTTACAATACCGCTTATTTTACATAAAGCATGAAATATAGCACACAATAACTTTGATACAAGATAGTTGTGAAGACAATTCTAGCTAGTACACAAGTCGTTCAGCAAAGGCAATAAAGACACGTAATTCATACGTCCAGAAACAAGTCATGCATTCTAGTTTTACTAGGACTACTTCCCATCATTGGTCTTGTGCAACATAACCGTTATGGCCATTGATAAGACAGCGTGTTGTAACGTCATCAAAGGGACGAGGGTTACGTAATGTCCAACAGTCCCGTAATAATCTAAAAACCTCATTTCTTACCCCAATTACCGACTCCGTCACTTGTGGAAACGTTTTGTTTAATAGTTGTAGCCCGATGTTCTTGTTCTCACTTTGGTGAGAAGCGAACATTACTAATCCGTAAGCATAACATGCTTCTTTATGTTGCATGTTAGCCGCTTTTTCTAAATCACGAAGTCCAATATTCGGATATATTGAGTCAAAATAATTTCTTAACCCGTTGCGTAAAATAGCATTTGGGTTCCCCGCAATATATGCGTCAAAGTAAACACATCGTAACTTATGGGTTTCCCAATGTGATATCCCCCATCTTTCAAACGAAAGTCTCTTATAAACCAAGACATTCTTGGAACGTTCTTCGAATGTCTTACAAACTGATCTCGCCTTAAATAGTTGTGCCGAAGAATTCTGGCCGACTCTAGACAAGATTTCATCAATCATGTCTCCGGGTAGGTCTCTTAAAATATTGGGTTGTCTATCCATTTTGTGTTTTTAAACTGTAAAATAGACAAGAGTTAGATTCATAAAAAAATACTTATTAATACAAGCAATTTTTACATATATCATAAAGCATAAGAACACTATATTACATATATTACACCACACGAATACAACTATCTTATTCCGACTCGCTCGTTTCTTCTTCTTCGGTTTTGGTTCGTTTTGCCAAGTTTCTAGGGATATATGATGTTCCCCTAATACGATCCGTCGTTGTCCACATTGGTTTAGAAAAACCTGGTGGTTTAGAGGTTCCCGGGTCATTGTTACAACTTAAGGACTTTGGGGGTTGACGATACATATAAAGTTCATCGGGGTTGGAATTAGATTTCTCTATTTTTATGCCCTTTCCCTTATTATTTTCTTTTGCCTTTTTAAATTCAGTTGGGGTAATTTCTATAACATCCTCAGAATTCTCGTCGGAATCCGATTCATCGGAGAATTGGTAATCCTCCCAATATTTTGCTTCCTTGGCGGAAACACCATTGACCATAATTAACTTTGGTCGGTTGGTTGAGGATTTTCTTTTACTTAACCGTTTTATTATTTCCCCCACCGGTTCTATTTCTTCATCCGATCTGATTCTTCTTCCGGTTCCGATTCTTCTTCCGGTTCCGACTCTTCTTCCAGTTCCTCTTCGGGAACTTGTGAATCAGTCCACAAATCATTCCAATTTACATTTGACTCTTCATTATTATTAGGTGAGTCAATGGGACTTGTTCTAGAGGTAGACATCTATCACATAATATCAAACACGTTAAGAGATTAATATATCACATAATATTCATATGTTAAAAATATATAGTTTCCAACAAAAATGTTAAGCAATCATTTTTAAAGAAAACACGGTCGAAGTCCAGACTCACTAATGCATCCTAACAAACTCGATAAGACACACTAATGCAAATTTTCTGGTTCTCTAAGACCAACGCTCGGATACCAACTGAAATGTCCCGTTCTTATTGATTAAAAACGTTCCATATTAATTGATTTCGTTGCGAGGTTTTGACCTCTATATGAGACGTTTTTCAAAGACTGCATTCATTTTTAAAACAAACCATAACCTTTATTTCATAAATAAAGGTTTAAAAAGCTTTACATAGATTATCAAATAATGATAATCTAAAATATCCTGTTTACACACGACCATTACATAATGGTTTACAATACAAATATGTTACATCGAAATCAGTTTCTTGAATGCAGTTTTTACACAATATCATACAAACATGGACTCCAAATCTTGTCCTTATTTTAGTATGCAACAGCGGAAGCTCTTAATATTCACCTGAGAATAAACATGCTTTAAACGTCAACAAAAATGTTGGTGAGTTATAGGTTTAACCTATATATATCAAATCGTAACAATAGACCACAAGATTTCATATTTCAATACACATCCCATACATAGAGATAAAAATCATTCATATGGTGAACACCTGGTAACCGACAATAACAAGATGCATATATAAGAATATCCCCATCATTCCGGGACACCCTTCGGATATGATATAAATTTCGAAGTACTAAAGCATCCGGTACTTTGGATGGGGTTTGTTAGGCCCAATAGATCTATCTTTAGGATTCGCGTCAATTAGGGTGTCTGTTCCCTAATTCTTAGATTACCAGACTTAATAAAAAGGGGCATATTCGATTTCGATAATTCAACCATAGAATGTAGTTTCACGTACTTGTGTCTATTTTGTAAATCATTTATAAAACCTGCATGTATTCTCATCCCAAAAATATTAGATTTTAAAAGTGGGACTATAACTCACTTTCACAGATTTTTACTTCGTCGGGAAGTAAGACTTGGCCACTGGTTGATTCACGAACCTATAACAATATATACATATATATCAAAGTATGTTCAAAATATATTTACAACACTTTTAATATATTTTGATGTTTTAAGTTTATTAAGTCAGCTGTCCTCGTTAGTAACCTACAACTAGTTGTCCACAGTTAGATGTACAGAAATAAATCGATAAATATTATCTTGAATCAATCCACGACCCAGTGTATACGTATCTCAGTATTGATCACAACTCAAACTATATATATTTTGGAATCAACCTCAACCCTGTATAGCTAACTCCAACATTCACATATAGAGTGTCTATGGTTGTTCCGAAATATATATAGATGTGTCGACATGATAGGTCGAAACATTGTATACGTGTCTATGGTATCTCAAGATTACATAATATACAATACAAGTTGATTAAGTTATGGTTGGAATAGATTTGTTACCAATTTTCACGTAGCTAAAATGAGAAAAATTATCCAATCTTGTTTTACCCATAACTTCTTCATTTTAAATCCGTTTTGAGTGAATCAAATTGCTATGGTTTCATATTGAACTATATTTTATGAATCTAAACAGAAAAAGTACAGGTTTATAGTCGGAAAAATAAGTTACAAGTCGTTTTTGTAAAGGTAGTCATTTCAGTCGAAAGAACGACGTCTAGATGACCATTTTAGAAAACATACTTCCACTTTGAGTTTAACCATAATTTTTGGATATAGTTTCATGTTCATAATAAAAATCATTTTCTCATAATAACAACTTTTAAATCAAAGTTTATCATAGTTTTTAATTAACTAACCCAAAACAGCCCGCGGTGTTACTACGACGGCGTAAATCCGGTTTTACGGTGTTTTTCGTGTTTCCAGGTTTTAAATCATTAAGTTAGCATATCATATAGATATAGAACATGTGTTTAGTTGATTTTAAAAGTCAAGTTAGAAGGATTAACTTTTGTTTGCGAACAAGTTTAGAATTAACTAAACTATGTTCTAGTGATTACAAGTTTAAACCTTCGAATAAGATAGCTTTATATGTATGAATCGAATGATGTTATGAACATCATTACTACCTTAATTTCCTTGGATAAACCTACTGGAAAAGAGAAAAATGGACCTAGCTTCAATGGATCCTTGGATGGCTCGAAGTTCTTGAAGCAGAATCATGACACGAAAACAAGTTCAAGTAAGATCATCACTTGAAATAAGATTGTTATAGTTATAGAAATTGAACCAAAGTTTGAATATGATTATTACCTTGTATTAGAATGATAACCTACTGTAAGAAACAAAGATTTCTTGAGGTTGGATGATCACCTTACAAGATTGGAAGTAAGCTAGCAAACTTGAAAGTATTCTTGATTTTATGAAACTAGAACTTTTGGAATTTATGAAGAACACTTAGAACTTGAAGATAGAACTTGAGAGAGATCAATTAGATGAAGAAAATTGAAGAATTAAAGTGTTTGTAGGTGTTTTTGGTCGTTGGTGTATGGATTAGATATAAAGGATATGTAATTTTGTTTTCATGTAAATAAGTCATGAATGATTACTCATATTTTTGTAATTTTATGAGATATTTCATGCTAGTTGCCAAATGATGGTTCCCACATGTGTTAGGTGACTCACATGGGCTGCTAAGAGCTGATCATTGGAGTGTATATACCAATAGTACATACATCTAAAAGCTGTGTATTGTACGAGTACGAATACGGGTGCATACGAGTAGAATTGTTGATGAAACTGAACGAGGATGTAATTGTAAGTATTTTTGTTAAGTAGAAGTATTTTGATAAGTGTATTGAAGTCTTTCAAAAGTGTATAAATACATATTAAAACACTACATGTATATACATTTTAACTGAGTCGTTAAGTCATCGTTAGTCGTTACATGTAAGTGTTGTTTTGAAACCTTTAGGTTAACGATCTTGTTAAATGTTGTTAACCCAATGTTTATAATATCAAATGAGATTTTAAATTATTATATTATCATGATATTATCATGTATGAATATCTCTTAATATGATATATATACATTAAATGTCTTTACAACGATAATCGTTACATATATGTCTCGTTTAAAAATCATTAAGTTAGTAGTCTTGTTTTTACATATGTAGTTCATTGTTAATAAACTTTATGATATGTTTTCTTATCATAGTATCATGTTAACTATATATATATATCCATATATATGTCATCATATAGTTTTTACAAGTTTTAACGTTCGTGAATCACCGATCAACTTGGGTGGTCAATTGTCTATATGAAACATATTTCAATTAATCAAGTCTTAACAAGTTTGATTGCTTAACATGTTGGAAACATTTAATCATGTAAATATCAATCTCAATTAATATATATAAACATGGAAAAGTTCGGGTCACTACAGAGTCGACAAAAGAGCTACGCGGACAGTAAAAGAAAAGATATAGAGTTTGAAATTGGAGAAATGGTCATGCTTAAGGTTTCACCTTGGAAAGGCGTTGTTCGATTTGGTAAACGGGGGAAACTTGAAATGTCCCATTCATATTTATTATAAACGTTCCATATTAATTGATTTCGTTGCGAGGTTTTGACCTCTATATGAGACGTTTTTCAAAGACTGCATTCATTTTTAAAATAACCATAACCTTTATTTTATCAATAAAGGTTTCAAAAGCATTACGTAGATTATCAAATAATGATAATCTAAAATATACTGTTTACACATGACCATTACATAATGGTTTACAATAGAAATATATTACATCGACATATGTTTCTTGAATGCAGTTTCTACATAATATCATACAAACATGGACTCCAAATCTTGTCCTTATTTTAGTATGCAACAGCGGAAGCTCTTAATATTCACCTGAGAATAAACATGCTTTAAATGTCAACAAAAATGTTGGTGAGTTATAGGTTTAACCTATATATATCAAATCGTAACAATAGACCACAAGATTTCATATTTCAATATACATCCCATACATAGAGATAAAAATCATTCATATGGTGAACACCTGGTAACCGACATTAACAAGATGCATATATAAGAATATCCCCATCATTCCGGAACACCCTTCGGATATGATATAAATTTCGAAGTACTAAAGCATCCGGTACTTTGGATGAGGTTTGTTAGGCCTAATAGATCTATCTTTAGGATTCGCGTCAATTAGGGTGTCTGTTCCCTAATTCTTAGATTACCAGACTTAATAAAAAGGGGCATATTCGATTTCGATAATTCAACCATAGAATGTAGTTTCACGTACTTGTGTCTATTTTGTAAATCATTTATAAAACCTTCATGTATTCTCATCCCAAAAATATTAGATTTTAAAAGTGGGACTATAACTCACTTTCACAGATTTTTACTTCGTCGGGAAGTAAGACTTGGCCACTGGTCGATTCACTAACCTATAACAAATATGTACATATATATCAAAGTATATTCAAAATATATTTACACTTTTTTTAATACATTTTGATGTTTTAAGTTTATTAAGTCAGCTGTCCTCGTTAGTAACCTACAACTAGTTGTACAACGTTAGATGTACAGAAAAAAATTGATATATATTATCTTGAATCAATCCACGACCCAGTGTATACACGTCTCAGGCTAGATCACAACTCAAAGTATATATATTTTTAGAATCAACCTCAACCCTGTATAGCTAACTCCCACATTACTGCATATAGAGTGTTTATGGTTATTCCAAATAATATATACACATGGGTCGATATGATATGTAAAAACATTTGCATACGTGTCTATGGTATCCCAAGATTACATAATATATTAGAATACATGTATAATACAATATAAGTTAGCTAAGATATGATTAATATAGATTTGTTACCAATTTTCACGTTGCTACAACAAGAAAAAATTATCCAATCTTGTTTTACCCATAACTTCTTCATTTTAAATCCGTTTTGAGTGAATAAAATTGCTATGGTTTCATATTGAACTCTATTTTATGAATCCAAACAGAAATAGTATAGGTTTATAGTCGGAAATATAAGTTACAAGTCGTTTTTGTAAAGGTAGTCATTTCAGTCGAAAGAACGACGTCTAGATAGCCATTTTAGAAAACATACTTCCACTTTGAGTTTAACCATGATTTTTGGATATAGTTTCATGTTCATAAGAAAAATCATTTTCCCAGAAGAATAACTTTTAAATCAAAGTTTATCATAGTTTTTAATTAACTAACCCAAAACAGCCCACGGTGTTACTACGACGGCGTATGTCCTGTTTTACAGTGTTCTTCGTATTTCCAGGTTTTAAATCATTAAGTTAGCATATCATATAGATATAGAACATGTGTTTAGTTTATTTTAAAAGTCAAGTTAGAAGGATTAACTTTTGTTTGCGAACAAGTTTAGAATTAACTAAACTATGTTCTAGTGATTACAAGTTTAAACCTTCAAATAAGATAGCTTTATATGTATGAATCGGATGATGTTATGAACATCATTACTACCTCAAGTTTTCTGGATAAAGCTACTGGAAATGAGAAAAATAGATCTAGCTTCAAAGGATCCTTGGATGGCTTGAAAGTTCTTGAAGCAGAATCATGACACGAAAACAAGTTCAAGTAAGATTTCCACTCAAAATAAGATTGTTATAGTTATAGAAATTGAATCAAAGTTTGAATATGAGTATTACCTTGTATTAGAAAGATATCTTACTATAAATAATAAAGACTTCTTAAGGTTGGATGATCACTCTACAAGATTGGAAGTAAGCTAGCAAACTTGGAAGTATTCTTGATTTTATGAAACTAGAACCTGTAGAATTTATGAAGAACACTTAGAACTTGAAGATAGAACTTGAGAGAGATTAATTAGATGAAGAAAATTGAAGAATGAAAGTGTTTTTAGGTGTTTTTTGTCGTTGGTATATGGATTAGATATAAAGGATGTGTAATTTTGTTTACATGTAAATAAGTCATGAATGATTACTCATATTTTTGTAATTTTATGAGATATTTCATGCTAGTTGCCAAATGATGGTTCCCGCATGTGTTAGGTGACTCACATGGGCTGCTAAGAGCTGATCATTGGAGTGTATATACCAATAGTACATACATCTAAAAGCTGTGTATTGTACGAGTACGAATACGGGTGCATACGAGTAGAATTGTTGATGAAACTGAACGAGGATGTAATTGTAAGCATTTTTGTTAAGTAGAAGTATTTTGATAAGTGTTTTGAATTCTTTCAAAAGTGTATGAATATAAATTAAAACACTGCATGTATATACATTTTAACTGAGTCGTTAAGTCATCGTTAGTCTTTACATGTAAATGTTGTTTTGAAACCTTTAGGTTAACGATCTTGTTAAATGTTGTTAACCCATTGTTTATTATATCAAATGAGATGTTAAATTGTTATATTATCATGATATTATGATATATAATATATCTTAGTAGGATATATATACAGTTAAATGTCGTTACAACGATAATCGTTACATATATGTCTCGTTTCGAAATCATTAAGTTAGTAGTCTTATTTTTACATATGTAGTTCATTGTTAATACACTTAATGATATATTTACTTATCATTTAATATAATTAACCAAGTGTATCAATATCTTAATATGATTCATATGTACCTAGTAAGACGTTGTTATAACGATAATCGTTATATATATCGTTTTCGAGTTTCTTAATTTAATAGTCTCATTTTTATGTATATAACTCATTTTTAAAATACCTAATGAGATACATACTTATAATAAAATCATGTTAACTTTATATATAACCATATATATATCATCGTATAGTTTTTACAAGTTTTAACGTTCGTGAATCACCGGTCAACTTGGGTGGTCATTTGTCTATATGAAACCTATTCCAATTAATCAAGTCTTAACAAGTTTGATTGCTTAACATGTTGGAAACACTTAATCATGTAAATATAAATTTCATTTAAAATATATAAACATGGAAAAGTTCGGGTCACTACAGTACCTATCCGTTAAATAAATTTCGTCCCGAAATTTTAAGCTGTTGAAAGTGTTGACGAATCTTCTAGAAATAGATGCGGGTATTTCTTCTTCATCTGATCTTCACCCTCCCAGGTGAAATCAGGTCCTCTACGAGCATTCCATCAAACCTTAACAATCGGTATCTTGTTTTGTTTAAGTCTCTTAACCTCACGATCCATTATTTCGACGGGTTCTTCAATGAATTGAAGTTTTTCATTGATTTGGATTTCGTCCAATAGAATAGTGAGATCTTCTTTAGTAAAACATTTCTTCAAATTCGAGACGTGGAAAGTGTTATGTACATTCGCAAGTTGTTGAGGTAACTCAAGTGGGTAAGCTACTGGTCCGACACGATCAATAATCTTGAATGGTCCAATATACCTTGGATTTAATTTCCCCCGTTTACCAAATCGAACAACACCTTTCCAAGGTGCAACCTTAAGCATGACCATTTCTCCAATTTCAAATTCTATGTCTTTTCTTTTAATGTCGGCGTAGCTCTTTTGTCGACTTTGGGCGGTTTTCAACCGTTGTTGAATTTGGATGATCTTCTCGGTAGTTTCTTGTATTATCTCCGGACCCGTAATCTGTCTATCCCCCACTTCACTCCAACAAATCGAAGACCTGCACTTTCTACCATAAAGTGCTTCAAACGGCGCCATCTCAATGCTTGAATGATAGCTGTTGTTGTAGGAAAATTCTGCTAACGGTAGATGTCGATCCTAATTGTTTCCGAAATCAATAACACATGCTCGTAGCATGTCCTCAAGCGTTTGTATCGTCCTTTCGCTCTGCCCATCAGTTTGTGGATGATAGGCAGTACTCATGTCTAGACGAGTTCCTAATGCTTGCTGTAATGTCTGCTAGAATCTTGAAATAAATCTGCCATCCCTATCAGAGATAATAGAGATTGGTATTCCATGTCTGGAGATAACTTCCTTCAAATACAGTCGTGCTAACTTCTCCATCTTGTCATCTTCTCTTATTGGCAGGAAGTGTGCTGACTTGGTGAGACGATCAACTATTACCCAAATAGTATCATAACCACTTGCAGTCCTTGGAAATTTAGTAATGAAATCCATGGTAATGTTTTCCCATTTCCATTCCGGGATTTCAGGTTGTTGTAGTAGACCTGATGGTTTCTGATGTTCATCTTTAACCTTAGTACACGTCAAACATTCTCCTACATATTTAGCAATATCGGCTTTCATACCTGGCCACCAAAAATATTTCTTAAGATCCTTGTACATCTTTCCCGTTCCAGGATGTATTGAGTATCTGGTTTTATGAGCTTCTCTAAGTACCATTTCTCTCATATCTCCAAATTTTGGTACCCAAATTCTTTCAACCCTATACCGGGTTCAGTCTTCCTGAATATTAAGATGCTTCTCCGATCCTTTGTGTGATGACCCGGGAATTTCCGACCAAATTTAAACTTAATCCTTACATGTTTCAGACACGATAAGCAAAGTCTGTAAAGTTGAGTCTCAAAATTTTGGAACAGTTTACATAAATGCATTTACCCTTTTTACTATTCCCGATGATTCACGAACAATAGTATGTAAATAAATATGTAAATATAAATATAAGTATATATATATATATATAATAAATTTGAAATAAGAGAAAAACAAATCATTTAAATTGAATATGTAAAATATTATATAAAATAATAAAGATGTTAGTAGAATAAATATATATATAAATGTATACATGAAATCTGTACACAATTAATTTTAGATGTATGTTCTAATACATATAAACATTCATTATTGAATATTGTAATATAAGTATTACATAATTAATAATATGTAATATTATTATACTAAATACAATTATAAATTTGAATATATAACTGTTATATTAATATCACTATCATTACTTACTTTGTCATTATTGTTAATGTTAATACTTATATTATTAATGTCAAATAAATTTAAAATAAAGTATGTATATATGTACCAAATTTGATATATAAAAGTGATGTTATTATTATTAATATTATTATTATCATTATTAACATTATTAGTATTATAAGTAGTAGTAAAACTCTAATTATAGTTATTATTATGATTATTAGTATTATTATTACTAAAAACTATCATCTTTGTTTAAAATCTTATTAACATTGTACTTTTATTATTATTATCATTTTTAGAACCCTTATTATCAATATAAGTATATTATTAGTATTAGTATTAGTTTAGGGTTATTATTAGTAGTATCATTAACATTTAACATTTTCATTTTTGCTATTAGTATTATCATTATTAATAAAATTATTATTATTATTAGTAAATCATTATTATCCAAATTATAATTTCTATTAAATAAATCTTTTGTACACTATATATATATACTTATGGTATATACTAGGATTGTATTAATAATTCACATAATAAGCTAATAAAATTTCATAAATACAATACTAATCAAAAATATATGTATATAGATATATTAATATCACTAATTGTATAAACAATAATCATTATAAATATATATACATAAAATCGATATATATAAAATATAATTTAAGATATAATATAAGTATACGTTTTAAAAATGGAATTTAGGATAAATTCTACAAAACTATAAATATAAATAATACATATTAATAAATGAAATTTTGTGATTTACATTATACGTATTAATAAATACACAATTGATATAGGTTCGTGAATTCGAGGACAACCCTGTATTGTTCAGTTTATCTAATGTCGCCATATGTATTTTTACTACAAAATACATCCGGTGAGTTTATTTATTCCCTTTTTCTTATTACATTTTTGGGACTGAGAATACATACACTGTTTTTTTTTATAAATGTTTTACGAAATAGACACAAGTAATTGAAATTACGTTCTATGGTTGAATGATCCAAACTGAATATGCCCCCTTTTAGTCTGGTAATCTAAGAATTAGGGAACAGACACCCTAATTGACGCGAATCCTAAAGATAGATCTATCGGGCCCAACAAGCCCCATCCAAATTACCGGATGCTTTAGTACTTCGAAATTTATATCATGTCCGAAGGAGGATCCCGGAATGATGGGGATATTCTTATATACATATTGTGAATGTCAGTTACCAGGTGTTCAATCCATATGAATGATATTTTGTCTCTATGCATGGGACGTATGTTTATGAGAAATGGAAATATGAAATCTTGTGGTCTATTATTTTATTGAAAATGATTATTTATGTTAAACTAATGAACTCACCAACCTTTTGGTTGACATTTGAAAGCATGTTTATTCTCAGGTATAAAAGAAACATTCCGCTGTGCATTTGCTCATTTTAAAGACAGTGCTTGGAGTCGATCATCGCAATGGAACCAGTTGTTGGTGACTTCGTCCAGATGGATTAGGACGGGTCCTTTCAGTTGGTATCAGAGCGGTGGTCTTAGCGAACCATGTCTGCATTAGTGTGTCTAACTGATAAGTCGTTAGGATGCATTATTGAGTCTGGACTTCGACCGTGTCTGCATATCAAAAGTTTTGCTTATCATTTTGTGTCAAAAATTACCTACTTATCATTCTTAGAGAATCACTTACTTATCATTCTTAGTCTAGACACGTTTTACTGCATTGACTGCATGAATAGTGTATAGACAAAATTCATATCTTAGCGTATCTGCTACTTCATATCTTAGCATATCTGTTACTGTAACTTTGCCTGAAAACTTCCGTAGATTCCTCCGTAACTTATGGGATTTTAGTATTATATATGCATATGTAAATTATGTATTGCAGGGTACTAATCTACATCCTATAATTTATTTCTTATTGAAAATCCTTCATCTGATCGTACGAGGTGAATCCTGCAACAAGTTCGAGTCCCTCAAATTCCGATAACTATTCTGATAGTTATTCCGACAGCTATTCCGACATAGATGTTCACCTAAGCTCCGAAAATAGCGTCATCGGCATGAATCAACCAATCAGCCATTATCAATTCATCTGATGGGTTCGTAGTTGACTTAATTAATGGAAACACGTAGAAGGCAATCCCTTCCACCAACTGAATTCACCTCTTGACAATGAACCTGAAGCGTTTACCGGCGAACCTGTTCGAGACACCATTTTCAGTCCCATTTCCAGGGTAACTCGACAAGATCATATTCTATCCACAAATCTGAACCTTATTCATCCGCTCGTTCCGACCGACAATCATCCTGGAGTAATAAGTCAACGAACTTCGCGCTCGAATAATCAATTCGGAGAATATGGTGCAAAATGTACCAGCTTCAGCAACATCACCGGCACCAACAGTACAATCAATAACAGCACCAGTACCATCAACAATCCATGCTTCAATATCATCATATGTACTTTGAGTATGATCTTCGTTCTACGTATCGTTCTACCTCATTTATCTTCGTTCGACATGGCGATATGAAATCTCTAATGTTTTAGAGATTATATATTCTAGTTCTAACGGTAAACCAAATGAGTTTAATATCATATTAACTCAATGAATCCATGATTACATCTGAAGAAAATATATATGTATATATGTTTTCATAAAGATTGTAATTAAAAATTCTTTCGTACAAAGTGTTAAACGTGAAAATATTTTAACGGGTAGGTAATACCCGAGGAATATTTAGATTTCACATTAATAAGTTATACTGTACATTCTACGAATCTGATTCAACTGTTATTTTACTATCCTATTTACAACCACAGCTATACGAATCCGTTCACCACAAAATAACCATTTCCGTTCAATTTTATATTTGGATTTTGACCTATCAGAATCCAACAAGTGACATAATGAAGAAATAATGGACACAATAAAAATTGATTAGAAACAGACTAATTAACAATATGAAATTTTGTTAAGAAATCACGGTAACAAAATCCTAGCTAACTGTTCCTAGCTAACTGTTAATTCCATATTACATTTTATTTATCGCAATTTAATTATAGCAATTTATTTTATCGCAATTTTAATTCTCGCAACTTTATTTAACGTCATTTAATTTCTGTTATTTACTTTACGCACTTTATTTATCGTCATTTATTTCTGTTATTTATTTTACGCAATTTAAATATCGGGACACGTATACAAGGTTTTGACATATCATATCGACGCATCTATATATATTATTTGGAATCACCATAGACACTCTATATGCAGTAATGAACGAGTTCTCTATACAGGGTTGAGGTTGATTCTATAATAATATATATACTTTGAGTTGTGATCGAGTCTGAGACATGTACACGGGTCACGATACGTATTAATTAATTCGAATATTATATATATGAATTATTGGACTGTCAACTGTGGACTATCGACTGTGGACTAATAACATTGGACAATTAAAATGAATTAAAATATTGAATATAACATATGAAACTAAACATTTCTTCAAGTTGCCACTTGATTTCATCTTAAACCTCATTTGTATCTTGACGATTACAATCTGCGTTCAAACCTTTCATGATTCTTGAAAACACCTCAATCGATAGGATGAATCAACCGCACTTCATTAACGGAAGGAAAGATTTATGTATATAGTTAAGCACCTGAGAAACTCTCGGCAACTGAGTAAAAGTTTAACATGTAGCCGCGTCAGATCCTTTGACATTTATTAGCAAAAATAACTTTGCGATCCCTTTTTAAAGTAGCCAATTTTGTCACAGCCCCAGCAAGTCAACTTCGACTTTTCATTCGAAATAGCCTTACTATATTCCTGATATATACAATTACCCTTTTGATACCGGAGAATTCTTTTATATTCCACCATATTACCAGCAGACGTACCAACAACCTCGTTGCTTCTTGGCTTAACTCTCTGACAAATCATTATATTTATTCATTGAAACCCTATCATATACTCATCCACACCTTGTAGCAAGAACTGCCATACCAATTACTGGGAATCAGCAATCAGTACTTTAAAAACTCACAGCATATCTACATCAACAGTTATATGTATGACATATATCGCTTAGAATTATGATCTCTCATGCTGAAATTATGAAAAGCACTCAGTCACAAAACAATACTCTGAATGTTGAAAAAGCTGAATGAAGCAGCAGAAACCATAGACAACTATAAATGCCCTTAATCATCGGAAGTTTGATGATAAAGAATAGTATGTTGGAAAAGCTCAGAAAGGTTGGAACTGGAAAACGGATTGAGCTAACCACGAAGGAGACCAAGGACAAATACCAGGACCATACCATATATTCAAAGAATCCAGATAATTCTGGAATCCGATGAAACCTTCAACGAATATTTTGCTCCGTACTCATGTTAAAATCTTGCGGAAAAATCTTCCTCAATCAACCATCGAACTTAGAAATTCCAAAATATCATCATCAATATCTTCGATATTTCTGAGGATATTTTCATAAATATTCTCGTCCGAAATTATATACTCCCCGTGCTTCCTGTGTATCATTATATTGGAAACATTCAATAGAAAATTTAGTACCGAAAAGCAGATTATGCGAAACTAGGAAGAAAGCCGTGGACAAATTACAAAGAATAAGTTTGACTTCAAAGAATCTAAATGATTCAATGTCTGCTAAAGTCTTTAGTGAATATCTTGCTCCTTACTCTAAACCCTTGTAGATAATAGTTTCTATCATACCCTGATCTTAGATATTTCGAGATATTATCGTATCTTTCATTATAAATATCCTCCATATTTCTGGAGATATTTTTATAACTAATCTTATCGAAAATCATTAATCTCTTTGTGCTATCTGTATTACATCATATAGAAACTGTTAGTTTCTATATTCTGTAAACTTTCGAGCTTAAAAGATGAATGTTATTGAAGTAATGTTGAGAACTGATGCATGAGTTAGTATAATATAATGACACTTGATCAACGTGATTATATTACAGTAAGTCATGCTGAGTTTCTAATGGGACGTGATGATTCGCAGATCCTAACATCATCACGTGCCATGTTACTTAACTCTTTCATTATGCTTAACTTCTGAACATATCAAGAAAGTATATTCTTGATAGTTCTATTCTCAGTGATTCTGGTAATTTGATAAATCAAATCGTGCTAATACATTAGTTCTTATTTAGAACACGATGTTTATTCAAAATTCCATACTTACGAATTCTGGACCGTTACTCGCTTTACTAGAGGTCGCGAGGATAATAAAAAGGCAAAGAGCTCCAAAATATAAGAGAAAATATAGAGCCCAACAACAACACCGAAATTACAAACCGTGGATATCAGTACGTATAGCAATATAAAGACACGGGAGGATTATAAATACAATAATCCCCAAAGCATAGTAGAAATAAACGGATTCCTCCGGTGGAAGTTGGAAAAGAAGAATGATTGTTGTGAGAATCAGGATAAGGACAGGGATCAGAACTGGATTAAGCATTTTCACGATCTTTTGAATTTGGAAATTGAGTATTGAAGTGGTGAAAATTAATGGAACGGAAAAGATAAAATTTATAGTGAAAATATCAGACAGAGGAATCGAGGCAGATCACCGCATTTAATTATAGAAATCTAAATTTCCTTATTCGCAGGAGAATCAAATCTTTTAGATTTCGAAGATTTTCTTCAAATCCCTTAAATCCCGGAATTCAACTAAAACAACGTCAAAAGTTAAGACGCATCCTGTTTTCTAAATTCAATCGTGACTACGTCAAAAGTTAAGAGGTATCTTACTTTCAAAATTCAGCCCTGAATCTGTCAAAAGTTACGACGAATCTATACTTATCCTATTTCAATCTTTTGTGATAATTTCACTCGTACGCTTCGAATAATTGAGTTGTTTTATTCAAATCACCTGATGGTGATAAAACTTTAATTATTGACTCATATTCATCATGAAAACATTTTTATTGTTAGCCATGACGACCACACTCAAATTTCGGGACGAAATTTCTTTAACGGGTAGGTACTGTGATGACCCGGGAATTTCCGCCCAAATTTAAACTTAATCCTTACATGTTTCCGACATGATAAGCAAAGTCTGTAAAGTTGAGTCTCAAAATTTTGGAAAAGTTTACATAAATGCATTTACCCTTTTTACTACTCCCGATGATTCACGAACAATAGTATGTAAATAAATATGTAAATATAAATATAAGAATATATATATATATAATAAATTTGAAATAAGAGAAAACAAATCATTTAAATTGAATATGTAAAATATTATATAAAATAATAAAGATGTTAGTAGAATAAATATATATATAAATGTATACATGAAATCTGTACACAATTAATTTTAGATGTATGTTGTAATACATATAAACATTCAATATTGAATATTGTAATATAAGTATTACATAATTAATAATATGTAATATTATTATACTAAATACAATTATAAATTTGAATATATAACTGCTATATTAATATCACCATCATTACTTACTTTGTCATTATTGTTAATGTTAATACTTATATTATTAATGTCAAATAAATTTAAAATAAAGTATGTATATATGTACCAAATTTGATATATAAAAGTGATGTTATTATTATTAATATTATTATTATCATTATTAATATTATTAGTATTATAAGTAGTAGTAAAACTCTAATTATAGTTATTATTATGATTATTAGTATTATTATTACTAAAAACTATCATCTTTGTTTAAAATCTTATTAACATTGTACTTTTATTATTATTAGTATTATTTGATATGATATTATTATCAAACCTATGATTATTATTAATAAGTATTATTATTATTAATATAATTAATAATTATTAATATCAATAATAAAATATACATATAGATATACAAACCGCGTAATATTTATTTTATTGGATTACCATCCTTTTTTTTCTTCTTCTCTTTATTTTGTTTTTTCTCTGCTTGTGAACCTTGTAGTCGACATCATCCCTTTACAAAACAGATTTGATAAATCTTTGCTGACCACCTCAATCATTCAACTACTCTTAAAAAAAAAAATCTATATTTTTCTCTCGATTCAGAAAAAGAAAAAAAATAAAAAATAAAAAAAATAAATTGATTATATGTCGTTCTTGAACTAAAAACCCATTACTCGATTTCGTAATGATTTTCAAAAATCTAAAAATGCAGAAATCATCCAAATCATGTCGTGAAACTTTCTGTAAAATTGTAACTTCCAATTCCTCCTATCGAGTAAGAAATTCGAAGTCAAAGTTTTATGTTTCAAAAGTCAACTGAGTGTTCTAGGAATAAATTGGAGTTATAGATGTCGTTTCAATTGAAATTAACGATTCATAAAGCTTCCATGAATCATTTGCAACATCTTTCGCGTTATGGATTTTGTCTAATACGCTCAAAAAATCAAAATCAATTTTTTTTTTGTTGAACACCTGCGTCGAACAGCAGGACCTTTTTTTATATTTTTTTTTCCAAGCAGTATAAACATTAGGAATTGATTATTGTCATTATTTTGAAGTGCCTAAGTCCTTGTCTTGATGAATTGCATCTTTGAAATCAATTTGTAAATGTTTTTTTTTTTTTTTTTTTTTTTTGAGCTGCGACAGCAGCAACATGTGACAACCCGGAAATTTCCAACCAAATTTAAACTTTAATCTTTATATGTTTCCGACACGATAAGCAATATTTGTTAAGTTAAATTTCAAGAATTTTAAACTATGTTCATACAGTCATTCAACCTCGACCAAGTTCCAACGATTCACGAACTATTAAACGAATATGATTATATATATGTGTATATATATTATAACTTGAAACGTAAACAAAATATTAGATTAAATACTTTATATGATTGTATATGTTTCAAAAAGTTTATCAATGGAATTAGAAGATAAGATCAAATGATTGAATTATCAGATATATTGAATTATGATTACAAGTCTCTGTTGAAAGGCCCACGTTGATTTGAGAAATCTTTCCATTTTAACAATATTCGGAAAATGGTAAAGTGAATTATAAATAAGAACAAATTGTCAATCATTAAGAACTAGACAAAGGATAGTGGAAGATTGAATCTCATAAAGACTCGATTGATCTATTTAGTTTCAAACGTACAAAAACGTTTTCAGTTTAAAAAGAACTTCATTATTAAAACGTATATAACTTTTATAAATATCTAGAACCACTTTTGACAACTCATTACTTAACTAGTATTATTAAAATAACGATATTTATATTTTATTTTATTAAATATATATAACGATTTAAATTAATATTATATATATTTATACGCGTATTATACGTACATAGTTTTTGAAAGGACCCGTTCATATACATTATAAACGATTCACAAAAGTTGATTACATTGCGAGGTATTTGACCTCTATATGATACATTTTACAAACATTGCATTCGTTTTTAAAAGACAAACTTTCTTTACATCGAAAATTGACAGGCATGCATACCATTTCATAATATCCACTATCTGTGATGTCCGCGACTAATCCTCCCGGACGGAAACTTCAACAGTTGGTCCCATTGCGATGATCGACTCCAAGTAATATTCTTAACACGAGCAAATGCACAGCGGAAGACATAATTTGTACCTGAGAATAACATGCTTTAAAACATCAACATAAAGTTGGTGAGATATATAGGTTTGATGCTAGCAGCGTTATAACTATGGACCACAAGATTTCATATTTATAAACATAATACACTCGCAAGTGTATGAAAAGCATTCCAAGCAGTGGGCACCCGGTAACTAGCCTTAACAAGAGTGTGTACCCCTGAGTTATAATAATATGTGCACCGAATCAAGTGCGTTCCGTTAACCTCGAAGTACTAAACACCCGTTCTTCTAGTTTACTAGAACAACATCTGGGTGGGGGTGTAAAACCCGATAGATCTATCTTTAGGATTCGCGCCTACCAGTTCATAAACCAATAGTTAAAGTTACCAAGCTAGGGGATTTTTGATTCAAACCCATGTAGAACGTAATTTTAGTCACTTGTGTCCATAACGTAAATCATTTATAAAAAAAGCACATGTATTCTCAGCCCAAAAATATTTAAAGTTTAAAAAGGGACTATATACTCACCTAATGTATTTTGTAGTAAAAATACATATAACATCATTGATCAAGTATAAGGTTGGCCTCGGATTCACGAACCTATATCATTTGTATATATTAAAATATGTAATCGTAATTGAACAAATTTTTATATTATGTCATGAATTATATTATATATATATTTTTAGTTTATGTATATAGTTTAAATGATTAATATTTATAATGATACTTATTTTTGTAATATTGATAATAATTTTAATAATAAATAAAAAAAAAATGATATTAATACTAATGAAAAATAATGAAAATTTTAATATTCAAAACTATAGTGGTAATGGTAATACCTATATCAATAATATTAGAAATTCTAAGGCTTTAATAAAAATACCTTTATTTATTTTAAAGTAAATAACTGTGATAATAATAATAACAATGTTAATAAACATAAATAATAATAATCTTAACCGAAACCATAATAATAATAATACTTATTAAAATAACTAAGTTTATAATACTAGTAATAATAATAATAATCATAATAATAATAATAATAATAAAATTAGTAATAATAATAGAATTAGTTATAAAACTACCTTAAAGGTTCTTCAAAAACAATATGCTTGAAGTGGGACTCGAACCCTTGTCCTCTCTTAAACCCGTCATCCCTCTGAACCATTGGGCTACTGCCCATTATCTGTTTAATACCCGTTTTCAATCTTTATTAACCCGTATTATTAACAGTTTATTTTACTCATCTTCATCCTCAAAACAAAACGACCGGGATCAATCAGACAATAATCAAAATACTTAAAAACTTTTAATTCAACCAACATCAGATTGAATAATTGGGTTCTTTATTAACAGAAATCGAAGATTTGTTTTTAAAACTGCAGGTATAAAGAACCCATTTAAGAGCATGAAATCGGGTTCGACAATCTATGAAGTTTTAGTTTACGACTTCTAAATGAAACAAGTCTCAAATCAGTTTAAGAAACTTTCTGAGTCATTAGTTTAAATTGAATCATCAAATTGATCTCGAATTTTGCTAAAAACATTACGGTCGACTTTTTAATGTGAAACTTTATCTCAAAAATTCGCAATTGATATTACAAATTGAGAATTGAAAATTTGCAGGTATTGTACATCACTTAATCCTAACATAACTGTATTAAAGGTTTTTGGAATTAAACTCCATTTTGAGATTTTCGATTTAAAACCCACGAACAGAGGACCACTTCCTCTCTGTCTGTTTTTAATCCGAATTTCAGCAAACAAAAGATTGTATTGTGGAAAGTTGATTGATTCCTTTGTTTAAGTATTTCATTTGATTTAAAGAGAAAAGTACCCGACCCAAATTCACGAGCAAACAGATGAAAGAAGAAATAAAGAAAAAAAAAAATGGAAGAGATCAGTTTTGCCAAACAAGAAGTCGATCGATATATATGGCTGGAAACTCGACATCCAGTCACGAGCAGCACAAAATAATATAGGTCAGATGTAGATTGATTTGTTTTTTTTTTATAATCCTACACACTATCAGATATTTTATTAGATATATAAAATAATAATAATAATAATAATAATAATATTAATGATATTAATAATAAATATAATAACAGAAAAATAATACTTATTAATATCATTTTTAAATAATACAGATGGTAATAATTATAAAAATGATAGTAGTAATATTTCTAATAATAACAAGTTAGACATTATAAATCTTATAACTATATTATATATTACATTATTATTAGCAATACCTATATTGGTACTAAATATAATATTAATGTTGAGCGTAATAATTATAATACTGATATAATAGATTATGCTTATCAAACCTCATTGTTGTATATTATATATTAAGTTTATAATATTTATATTACAAATATCAGTATTAATAATGATGGTAATGTGATATCTATATTTTAGCTTATAATAATACACTTATATTTATTTATATATATATATATATATATATATATATATATATATATATATATATTTGTTTACATATATTTACACATAATGGTTCGTGAATCGCCAGACTTGATCAAAGGGTAACTGATTATCCGAATAAAGGTTTTAAACTTCCTAGATTCAAAATTACAGGTTTTGCTTATCGTGTCGGGAACATATAGAGTTAAAGGTTTAAATTTGGTCGGAAATTTCCGGGTCGTTACAGTACCCACTCGTTAAAGAAATTTCGTCCCCGAAATTTGGTAGAGGTTATCAAGAATAACAATAGGAATGTTTTCGTGACGAATATGAGGTAATAATAGAGTTTTATCATTATTGGAAGATATGGATAAAACGATTCGATCATGTGAAGCGTACGAGTGAAGCTATCCCAAAAAAAAAAATGAAATGAGTAAGTATGATATCGTTTTAACTGATGACGTGGTTATGATTGATTTTCGGAATTTTAGGGATTTAAAAGAAAATCTTGAAAATCTAAAAGATTTGATTCTTCGGTGAATAAGGAAATTATGATCTTCTTTGTTTTAATGCGCCATTCTGTTTCGATTGCTCTGTCAGTTATTTCACTATAAATCTATCTCCTTCTTTCCTTATTTCCATACCTCACATTTTCTATTCTTTCTTCCTCAATTCATACTTTAAAACATTTGTCAGTATGCTCCATCCTGTTCTGATTCTTGTTATACTTCTAACTTTCATATCTTTCATTCTTATCTTTCATCTGCCACCAGAAGAATCTATTCACCTCTATTATTTCCTTGGAATTATAATGTTTTTAATTCTCCCGTGTCTTTACGTTGCAATACGTATTGATATACACGGTTTGTAATTTCTGGGAGATTGTTGGGTTTTATATCCTTCATTATTTTCGAAGCTTCATGCATTCGTTTTCTCTTCTCGACCTCGAGTCAAGCGAGTAATGGTTCGGATTTCGTAGGTATGAGATTTAGAGTGAACATAGCTAATGCTCTTAGAAAGAAACGGTAATAGCACAATTTTGATTTGCCAAATTACCAGAATATCCGAAAGGATAGAACTATCAAGATGATATGTTCTTTATATGTTTGAAGATTGGGTAGAATGTAAGAGTCGTGTAACATGGCATATGATGATGGTACTGTAAATCATCACATCCCATTTGAAACTTAACATGACTTACTGTAATATAATGAAGTTGATCAAGTTTCATTATATTATACTAATTCATGTATCAGTTCCCAACACTGTTTCAGAACATTCTTATTTTAAACTCGAAGGTTTTAGAACTTAGAAACTAACACAGTTTCTTTTATATTGTCACACACATATTACGGAGAAATAAATGATTTCAGATTAGGATAGTTGTGAAAACATCTTCAGAAATATTAAGGATATTTATAATGGAAGATATGATAATATCTTGGAATTTCTAATGTCGAAGAATGATGATGAAGATTGACCCGTAAGGGTTTAGATTCGGAAGTAAGGTGTTTGCTACAGAATCGTCATGATTTTTTTTTTTTTTTATGTACAAGTTTAGTCCTTGTAACTTGTTCAAAGTCTCCTTCACGGTTTGCTCAATCCGGTTTTCAGTACCAAATTTTCTATCGAGCGTTCCTAACACTTCCTCCTTTTATCATCAATTTTTGGTCATTAAGACCGTTTACAACATGCTGCTTTGTCAGCATTGCATGATCTAGTTCGCAGTTCTGGGTGTTTTTCAGGAACTTCACATTCGATGTATGAAATTCTTAGGGATAGACGTGTCCGGTATAACTGGGAGAATTTCTACGAGATTTTCAAAATACTGATTGCGGATTTCGCCAAGGAGATAACGAGTTGCTGATACATCTGCTGATGATGTTGTGAAATATAAAAGGTTCTCCGGTAACGACGGTGAAAAGACAGGGTATAAATATCGAGATTATAGTAGGAGTAGTCTCATTGAGAAGTCGAAGTGGAGCTGTGACAAAATTAGCTTCTTGAAAAGGGATCGTATGGTTGTTTTTGCTAATGAATAATGAAGAATTAGACGCGGATATGTTTTAACTATAACTTCGGTTTCGAAAGTTTTTCAGGTGCATAACTGTATGCATAAATCTTTTTCCGTAGACGAGGTGCAGCTGGTTCAACTTCTCAATCGAGATGTTTTCAAGAATCATGAAAAGATTTGAACGCGGATTGTAATTTGTTGAGATACAAATGAGGTTTAGGATGATATCAAGTGGCAAACTTGAAGAATTGTTTAGTTTCATATGTTATAATCAGCATTTTATCTCATTTTAATTGTCCAATGTTAACAGTCCAATAGTCCGATAGTTCAATAATATATATATATAATATTCGAATTAAATAATACATATCGTGACCCGTGTACCGGTCTCTGTGTCGATCACAACTCAAAGTATATATATTTTGGAATCAACTCCGACCCTGTATAGCCAACTCCCACCTTCACATATAGAGTGTCTACGGTTGTTCCGAAATATATATAGATGGGTCAATATGATATATCGAAACCTTGTATACGTGTCCCGTTATTTAGAATGCGTAAAAGTAAATAACAGAAATTAAATGACGATAAATAAAATTGCGAGAATGTAAATTGCGAGAATGTAAATTGCGAGAATGTAAATTGCGAGAAATTAAATGTTAGCTGGGAACAGTTAGCCGGAACAGTTAGCGTGGAATCCTTAACAATATTTCAATTAGTTAATCCGTTTGTTTCTAACAAATTTTATTATATCCAATGTTTTCTTCATTATGCCACTTGTTGGATTATGATAAGTCAAAATCCAAATATGAAATTTTGAATGAAAATGGTTATTCTGTGATGAATGGGTACGTATATCGGTGATTATAGGTAGGATAGTAAATAACCGTTGAATCAGATTCGAAGAATGTACAGTGTAACTTGTTAATGTGAATTTTAAATATTCCTCGGGTACTACCCACCCGTTAAAATATTCTATCATTAACAGTTTGTACGAAAGAAGTTTTAATTACAATCTTTATGAAAATATGCTTGCATATATATTTTCTTCGGATGTAATTATGAATTTAATGAGTCAATAGAATATTATACTCATTTGATTTATTGTTGGCACTTGATTACATGATCTCTAAAACATTAGAGATTACATAATTGCCATGTCGAACGAAGGTAAATGAGGTAGAACAATACGTAGAACGAAATTAATCGATGTAGAACGATATGTAGAACGAAGATCATACTCTAAATACAGACGGTAATATTGAGGCGTATGGTGTTGATATTCGAGGTACAGATTGTGATATTGAGAGTTACGGCGCGGTTATGGTTTAGAGATGATAAGGGTACTGTCGACGTCGATGATGTTGGTACTGATTATGCTGCTGGTGCTGCTGCTGGTGTTCGTAACCTTCGCACCAGTTTCTCCAAAGTCGTCACACGAGTGCGTAGTTTGTTAACTCCTTCTAGTACTACAGGATGACTGACGGTTGAAGCGAGCGAATAAACAAGATTTGTGATATGGGATATTATGTAATCGTGACAAGATACTCTAGGAATGGGCGAGAAAATGATGTTTCGAATAGGTTCGCCGATAAGTGCTTTAGGTGCATTGTCAAAGGGTAATTGGATGGATGGAAAGGATCTTCAATGTGAAATGATTTCCGGATATCGGATGATATTCTAACTATATAGAATATCTATATGTAATACTCAAGATTTCGTAGGCTACAAAGGATGTTACTGCATATATCAGGCAAATCTACAGATACGCCAAGATAGGAATTATTAGATACGCTAAGATATGAATTTCGTCTATACACTATCGATGCACTAAATGCAGTAGAGCGTGTCTAGACTTGAGAATGATAGGCAGACAATTTCCTAAGGATAATAAGCATATGATTTCCGACTAGAAATGATAAGCAAAACTTTTGACATAAAGACATGGTCAAAGTCCAGACTCATTAATGTATTCTAACAACTACTAGTCAGACACACTAATGGGAGACCTGGTTCGCTAAGACCAACGCTCTGATACCAACTGTGATGTCCGCGACTAATCCTCCCGGACGGAAACTTCAACAGTTGGTCCCATTGCGATGATCGACTCCAAGTAATATTCTTAACACGAGCAAATGCACAGCGGAAGACATAATTTGTACCTGAGAATAACATGCTTTAAAACATCAACATAAAGTTGGTGAGATATATAGGTTTGATGCTAGCAGCGTTATAACTATGGACCACAAGATTTCATATTTATAAACATAATACACTCGCAAGTGTATGAAAAGCATTCCAAGCAGTGGGCACCCGGTAACTAGCCTTAACAAGAGTGTGTACCCCTGAGTTATAATAATATGTGCACCGAATCAAGTGCGTTCCGTTAACCTCGAAGTACTAAACACCCGTTCTTCTAGTTTACTAGAACAACATCTGGGTGGGGGTGTAAAACCCGATAGATCTATCTTTAGGATTCGCGCCTACCAGTTCATAAACCAATAGTTAAAGTTACCAAGCTAGGGGATTTTTGATTCAAACCCATGTAGAACGTAATTTTAGTCACTTGTGTCCATAACGTAAATCATTTATAAAAAAAGCACATGTATTCTCAGCCCAAAAATATTTAAAGTTTAAAAAGGGACTATATACTCACCTAATGTATTTTGTAGTAAAAATACATATAACATCATTGATCAAGTATAAGGTTGGCCTCGGATTCACGAACCTATATCATTTGTATATATTAAAATATGTAATCGTAATTGAACAAATTTTTATATTATGTCATGAATTATATTATATATATATTTTTAGTTTATGTATATAGTTTAAATGATTAATATTTATAATGATACTTATTTTTGTAATATTGATAATAATTTTAATAATAAATAAAAAAAAAATGATATTAATACTAATGAAAAATAATGAAAATTTTAATATTCAAAACTATAGTGGTAATGGTAATACCTATATCAATAATATTAGAAATTCTAAGGCTTTAATAAAAATACCTTTATTTATTTTAAAGTAAATAACTGTGATAATAATAATAACAATGTTAATAAACATAAATAATAATAATCTTAACCGAAACCATAATAATAATAATACTTATTAAAATAACTAAGTTTATAATACTAGTAATAATAATAATAATCATAATAATAATAATAATAATAAAATTAGTAATAATAATAGAATTAGTTATAAAACTACCTTAAAGGTTCTTCAAAAACAATATGCTTGAAGTGGGACTCGAACCCTTGTCCTCTCTTAAACCCGTCATCCCTCTGAACCATTGGGCTACTGCCCATTATCTGTTTAATACCCGTTTTCAATCTTTATTAACCCGTATTATTAACAGTTTATTTTACTCATCTTCATCCTCAAAACAAAACGACCGGGATCAATCAGACAATAATCAAAATACTTAAAAACTTTTAATTCAACCAACATCAGATTGAATAATTGGGTTCTTTATTAACAGAAATCGAAGATTTGTTTTTAAAACTGCAGGTATAAAGAACCCATTTAAGAGCATGAAATCGGGTTCGACAATCTATGAAGTTTTAGTTTACGACTTCTAAATGAAACAAGTCTCAAATCAGTTTAAGAAACTTTCTGAGTCATTAGTTTAAATTGAATCATCAAATTGATCTCGAATTTTGCTAAAAACATTACGGTCGACTTTTTAATGTGAAACTTTATCTCAAAAATTCGCAATTGATATTACAAATTGAGAATTGAAAATTTGCAGGTATTGTACATCACTTAATCCTAACATAACTATATTAAAGGTTTTTGGAATTAAACTCCATTTTGAGATTTTCGATTTAAAACCCACGAACAGAGGACCACTTCCTCTCTGTCTGTTTTTAATCCGAATTTCAGCAAACAAAAGATTGTATTGTGGAAAGTTGATTGATTCCTTTGTTTAAGTATTTCATTTGATTTAAAGAGAAAAGTACCCGACCCAAATTCACGAGCAAACAGATGAAAGAAGAAATAAAGAAAAAAAAAATGGAAGAGATCAGTTTTGCCAAACAAGAAGTCGATCGATATATATGGCTGGAAACTCGACATCCAGTCACGAGCAGCACAAAATAATATAGGTCAGATGTAGATTGATTTGTTTTTTTTTTATAATCCTACGCACTATCAGATATTTTATTAGATATATAAAATAATAATAATAATAATAATAATAATATTAATGATATTAATAATAAATATAATAACAGAAAAATAATAGTTATTAATATCATTTTTAAATAATACAGATGGTAATAATTATAAAAATGATAGTAGTAATATTTCTAATAATAACAAGTTAGACATTATAAATCTTATAACTATATTATATATTACATTATTATTAGCAATACCTATATTGGTACTAAATATAATATTAATGTTGAGCGTAATAATTATAATACTGATATAATAGATTATGCTTATCAAACCTCATTGTTGTATATTATATATTAAGTTTATAATATTTATATTACAAATATCAGTATTAATAATGAAGGTAATGTGATATCTATATTTTAGCTTATAATAATACACTTATATTTATTTATATATATATATATATATATATATATATATATATATATATATATATATATATATATATATATATATATATATTTGTTTACATATATTTACACATAATGGTTCGTGAATCGCCAGACTTGATCAAAGGGTAACTGATTATCCGAATAAAGGTTTTAAACTTCCTAGATTCAAAATTACAGGTTTTGCTTATCGTGTCGGGAACATATAGAGTTAAAGGTTTAAATTTGGTCGGAAATTTCCGGGTCGTTACACTATCCAACTATAAATTGATTTAATAATAATCTTTGATGAACTCAATGACTCAAATGCAACGTTCTTCGAAATATGCTATGAAAGACTCCAAGTAATATCTTTAAAATGAGCAAATGCACAGCGGAAGATTTCTTTAACACCTGAGAATAAACATGCTTTAAAGTGTCAACCAAAAGGTTGGTGAGTTCATTAGTTTATCATAATCATTTATTTCCATCATTTTAATAGACCACAAGAATTTCATTTTCAGTTCTCATAAATATACGTCCCATGCATAGAGACAAAAATAATCATTCATATGGTGAACACCTGGTAACCGACATTAACTAGATACATATAAGAATATCCCCTATCATTCCGGGATCCTCCTTCGGACATGATATAAATTTCGAAGTACTAAAGCATCCGGTACTTTGGATGGGGTTTGTTAGGCCCAATAGATCTATCTTTAGGATTTGCGTCAATTAGGGTGTCTGTTCCCTAAGTCTTAGATTACCAGACTTTAATAAAAAGGGGCATATTCGATTTCGATAATTCAACCATAGAATGTAGTTTCAATTACTTGTGTCTATTTCGTCAAACATTTATAAAAGCGCATGTATTCTCAGTCCCAAAAATATAAAGGGTAAAAAGGCAAATGAAACTCACCATACTGTATTTCGTAGTAAAAATACATATAACGTCATTGAACAAGTGCAAGGTTGGCCTCGGATTCACGAACGTATCAATATTGAGATTCAATATTGCAGGAAAGGTACGTAGACGCAACGGAAATGATAAACACTATATTGACCTCACGAGCATACCCATGAACCATACTCAATCACCTCCATAGCTATAACCCATAATTTCCTTAATCCTATCCAACTCGAAAAACAATTTCGAAACCACTCGGACAGCACTCCGTCGTAATATTTTATGTATACTAATAATATCTTGAAATAATACGGAGTAAATATATATATGTAAATCGATTGAGAGAGTTTAGAGAAAAATATTTTCAAGTTTCTATCAAATAATGAAACCTATTGAATTCTATTTATAATAGATTTTTGAATTATTAAAGTGAATTATTAAAGTATGAATTATTAAAGTGAATTATTAAAGTATGAATTATTAAAGTGAATTATTAAAGTATGAATTATTAAAGTGAATTATTAAAGTTAAAGTAAAGTAAAAATAAAGTAAAGGTAAAGTTTAAGTATAGTAAAAGTATAAAACTATGTACGTATAATACGCGTATAAATATATATAATATTAATTTAAATCGTTATATATATTTAATAAAATAAAATATAAATATCGTTATCTTTATCATACTAGTTAAGTAATGAGTTGTCAAAAGTGGTTCTAGATATTTATAAAAGTTATATAGGTTTTAATAATAAAGTTCTTTTTAAACTGAAAACGTTTTTGTACGTTTGAAACTAAATAGATCAATCGAGTCTTTATGAGATTCAATCTTCCACTATCCTTTGTTTAGTTCTCAATGATTGAAAATTTGTTCTTATTTATAAATCACTTTACCATTTTTCGAATATTGTTAAAATGGAAAGATTTCTCAAATCAACGTGGGCCTTTCAACAGAGACTTGTAATCATAATTCAATATATCTGATAATTCAATCATTTGATCTTATCTTCTAATTCCATTGATAAACATTTTAAAACAGATACAATTATATAAAGTATTTAATCTAATATTTTGTTTACGTTTCAAGTTATAATATATATACACATATACATATATAATCATATTCGTTTAATGGTTCGTGAATCGTTGGAACTTGGTCGAGGTTGAATGGATGTATGAACATAGTTTAAAATTCTTGAAATTTAACTTAACAAATATTGCTTATCGTGTCGGAAACATATAAAGATTAAAGTTTAAATTTGATTGGAAATTTCCGGGTTGTCACAGTACCTACCCGTTAAAGAAATTTCGTCCCGAAATTTGAGTGGAAAGGTCGTGAATGATAATAAGTATGTTTTCATGATGCATACGGGCTGAAAATTAGAGTTTTATCATCAGCGAATAATTTGGATAAACAATCCATTTATATGAAGAGTACGAATGAAGCTAACATAGAAGAGTGAAATGAGTAAGTGTAGATTCATCTTATCATTTGACGTAGATATGATTGATTCCCAGATTTCAAGGGATTTGAAGAAAATCTTCTTAATAAGATTTGACTCTCCGGTAATCAAGGGAATTAGGATCCGCTTTAAATGCGATCGTCCATTTTAATTGTTCTGTCGGAGATTTTCTTATAAATTCACCTCCTTCGTTTCCTTACAACTCACACCTTCTGTTGATGTATTTTATGCAAGTCCCTAGACATCTACCCACGTCCATTGCAGGTACAACAATTTACAGGCCACCATGATTGCTCGTTATTATCTTATCCGTGTTTGTATGTGGTTACAGGAACTGCAGGAACGAGATTTAGATGTTTGACTATGTTAGACTTAGTCAGACGTACGAGTGAAGCCTCACTAGTACGGCTGACAGGCTCATACGCACGGTTGATGCTGAGCTAAGTCACAATTACAACCTAAATGAGAAGACACGAGTGAGTGATCACCCGTACGGCTGATGAAGCCAACTCGTACGTGTGATGAATGAATCGCATGGGTGAGTCAACAGCAGGGGTATATAAAGTCTTATGTTGTTCTTTTTAGGTTAAGCCTCTCATTTGTTACACACACTCAGATCTAGTGAGCTCCTCCGATTCTCTCTCAGTCCAAATCACCCAGGTGGTGAATAATAGCTCTAGGTGTTGATCTAATCACACTTGATTTAGTTGTGGTTTGACTAAATTAATTAAGAAAAAAAAAAAACTAAACCTATTCACTAGAGGGTTTGATTCACTTATTCCACCATTGTGTGAGTTAAATCTGTTGATTTCTAAGTTCCTAGTCATGTTTCATCACCTTCTATTCTTTCCCCCTCAACTCATATTTTAAAGTATTCATCAACATGCTCCATCCAGTTCTGATTCTTGATATACTTCTAACTTTCATATCGGTCATTCTTCTTTTTCATCTACCGCCGGAAGAATCTATTTACTTCTACTGTACTCTTGGATTTATAGTGTTTCTAGTTCTCCCGTGTCTTTATATTGCTATATGCATCGATATATATGGTTTATAATTTCTGGTTTGTCGTTGGACTTTATATGTTCCCTTATATTTCAAAGTCTCTGCTTCTGTCTTCTATAATCATTATCATTCACAGTTAATGCTCTCTTTTATTTGCTGCAATTTATACCCCAATTTCTATTTCGGAGTTTTGTCCTTTTGTTTCTTCTTCTTGCGATTAAGCACCGCTTGTAATGGTCCAGAATTCACAGATATGAATTTCAGAATGAACATTATTAATGTTCTAGGAAGGAAATTGTGATGGCACGATCTTGACTTGTCAAATTACTAGAATACCTTGGAAAAGGCCGAATCATAAGGAAATATTTTCTTGATATTTTAGAGGTTAAATAGAATACAAGAGTCGTATAACATGGCACATGATGATGTTATGATCTGTGAATCATCACGTTCCATTTAGAAACTCAGCATGACTTACTGTAATATAATCACATTGATCAAGTGTCATTATATTATACTAATTCATGCTTCAGTTCCCAACATACTTCATAATATTCCTATTTTAAACTTGAATGTTTCAGAATTTAGAAACTAAAATAGTTTCTTTTATGATGTAATACAGATAGCGCGAAGAGGTAAATGATTTCAAATAAGAAAAATTAAGAAAATATCTTCAGAAATATGGAGGATATTTATAATGAAAGATATGATGATATTTTAGAATTTCTAATATCAGAGGATGATGAAGAATATTGTCCGCAGGGGTTTAGAGTCAGGAGCAAGGTATTCGTTAATGACTTCAGCAGGTACTGAATCATTTGGATCCTTTGAAGTCAGGTTCAGTCTTTGTAATTTGTCCACAGCCTCCTTCCTACTTTGCTCAATCCGTTTTCCAGTTCCAAAACTTCTCTTTTTCTGCGCTTTGCCAGCACACTTCATCATTATCATCCAGCTTTTGCCGTTTAAAGTCGTTTATAGTTTTTGCTGCTTCATCAGCATTTTTTTTTTCGAAGAACCAATTCGTAGTTCGGAGTGTTTTTCAGAAACTTCACATTCAAATTAAGTCCAGAAGATAGACGTTATATATACACATATAACTGTTGGCGTAGACATGCTGTGAGATTTCAAAATACTGATTGCTAATTCCCAATGATTCGTATGGCAAATCTCATTACAAGATGCGAATGAGTAAATGATGGGGTTTCAATGAATAATTATAATGACTTTTTGGAGAGGCTAAAGTCAAAGGGCAATGAAGTTGTTGGTACATCTGCTAATAATGTGGTGAAATGTAAAAGGTTCCCTGGTAACGATGGTGTATATCTCAAGGTTATAATAAGGTTAGTCTGACTGAAAAGTCGAAGTTGACTTGCTGGAGCTGTGACAAAACTGGCTAATTTGAATAGGAGTCGCAAAGTTATTTTTGCTAATAAATACCAAAGAATCTGACGCGGATACGTTATTTAAACTTTTACTTTGGTTTCAAGAGTTTTTCGGGTACATAACTGTGGGTAACATGTGGTTGGATCATCATCTCGATTGCTCATCATTCGAAGTGTCTTCAGAAATTTTCGAAGGGTTTGAACACAGATTGTAATCGTTAACATACATTTGATGTTCTAACACAGTTTTGAAGTCAAAATATAGCTTGTGAAAGATGTAAGGATCTAAGAGTGATGATTTTGGTCATATCTCATGTTGAATTTTGAGATTTCAAAATCAGAATATGTAATTAAATTTTGAATGAGTATGGTTGTTTTGATTTCTATAAAAGAATGTATATTGTTGTGAAAGTAGGGAGTATAATGGATGATTTGCTGAATCAGATTCGAAGAATGTAACATATTAATTGTGAATTTATATATCTCTCGGGTATTACCTGAAATGTCCCGTTCTTATTGATTAAAAACGTTCCATATTAATTGATTTCGTTGCGAGGTTTTGACCTCTATATGAGACGTTTTTCAAAGACTGCATTCATTTTTAAAACAAACCATAACCTTTATTTCATAAATAAAGGTTTAAAAAGCTTTACGTAGATTATCAAATAATGATAATCTAAAATATCCTGTTTACACATGACCATTACATAATGGTTTACAATACAAATATGTTACATCGAATTCAGTTTCTTGAATGCAGTTTTTACACAATATCATACAAACATGGACTCCAAATCTTGTCCTTATTTTAGTATGCAACAGCGGAAGCTCTTAATATTCACCTGAGAATAAACATGCTTTAAACGTCAACAAAAATGTTGGTGAGTTATAGGTTTAACCTATATATATCAAATCGTAACAATAGACCACAAGATTTCATATTTCAATACACATCCCATACATAGAGATAAAAATCATTCATATGGTGAACACCTGGTAACCGACAATAACAAGATGCATATATAAGAATATCCCCATCATTCCGGGACACCCTTCGGATATGATATAAATTTCGAAGTACTAAAGCATCCGGTACTTTGGATGGGGTTTGTTAGGCCCAATAGATCTATCTTTAGGATTCGCGTCAATTAGGGTGTCTGTTCCCTAATTCTTAGATTACCAGACTTAATAAAAAGGGGCATATTCGATTTCGATAATTCAACCATAGAATGTAGTTTCACGTACTTGTGTCTATTTTGTAAATCATTTATAAAACCTGCATGTATTCTCATCCCAAAAATATTAGATTTTAAAAGTGGGACTATAACTCACTTTCACAGATTTTTACTTCGTCGGGAAGTAAGACTTGGCCACTGGTTGATTCACGAACCTATAACAATATATACATATATATCAAAGTATGTTCAAAAATATATTTACAACACTTTTAATATATTTTGATGTTTTAAGTTTATTAAGTCAGCTGTCCTCGTTAGTAACCTACAACTAGTTGTCCACAGTTAGATGTACAGAAATAAATCGATAAATATTATCTTGAATCAATCCACGACCCAGTGTATACGTATCTCAGTATTGATCACAACTCAAACTATATATATTTTGGAATCAACCTCAACCCTGTATAGCTAACTCCAACATTCACATATAGAGTGTCTATGGTTGTTCCGAAATATATATAGATGTGTCGACATGATAGGTCGAAACATTGTATACGTGTCTATGGTATCTCAAGATTACATAATATACAATACAAGTTGATTAAGTTATGGTTGGAATAGATTTGTTACCAATTTTCACGTAGCTAAATTGAGAAAAATTATCCAATCTTGTTTTACCCATAACTTCTTCATTTTAAATCCGTTTTGAGTGAATTAAATTGCTATGGTTTCATATTGAACTCTATTTTATGAATCTAAACAGAAAAGTATAGGTTTATAGTCTAAAAAATAAGTTACAAGTCGTTTTTGTAAAGGTAGTCATTTCAGTCGAAAGAACGACGTCTAGATGACCATTTTAGAAAACATACTTCCACTTTGAGTTTAACCATAATTTTTGGATATAGTTTCATGTTCATAATAAAAATCATTTTCTCAGAATAATAACTTTTAAATCAAAGTTTATCATAGTTTTTAATTAACTAACCCAAAACAGCCCGCGGTGTTACTACGACGGCGTAAATCCGGTTTTACGGTGTTTTTCGTGTTTCCAGGTTTTAAATCATTAAGTTAGCATATCATATAGATATAGAACATGTGTTTAGTTGATTTTAAAAGTCAAGTTAGAAGGATTAACTTTTGTTTGCGAACAAGTTTAGAATTAACTAAACTATGTTCTAGTGATTACAAGTTTAAACCTTCGAATAAGATAGCTTTATATGTATGAATCGAATGATGTTATGAACATCATTACTACCTTAAGTTCCTTGGATAAACCTACTGTAAAATAGAAAAATGGATCTAGCTTCAATGGATCCTTGGATGGCTCGAAGTTCTTGAAGCAGAATCATGACACGAAAACAAGTTCAAGTAAGATCATCACTTGAAATAAGATTGTTATAGTTATAGAAATTGAACCAAAGTTTGAATATGATTATTACCTTGTATTAGAATGATAACCTACTGTAATAAACAAAGATTTCTTGAGGTTGGATGATCACCTTACAAGATTGGAAGTGAGCTAGCAAACTTGAAAGTATTCTTGATTTTATGAAACTAGAACTTTTGGAATTTATGAAGAACACTTAGAACTTGAAGATAGAACTTGAGAGAGATCAATTAGATGAAGAAAATTGAAGAATGAAAGTGTTTGTAGGTGTTTTTGGTCGTTGGTGTATGGATTAGATATAAAGGATATGTAATTTTGTTTTCATGTAAATAAGTCATGAATGATTACTCATATTTTTGTAATTTTATGAGATATTTCATGCTAGTTGCCAAATGATGGTTCCCACATGTGTTAGGTGACTCACATGGGCTGCTAAGAGCTGATCATTGGAGTGTATATACCAATAGTACATACATCTAAAAGCTGTGTATTGTACGAGTACGAATACGGGTGCATACGAGTAGAATTGTTGATGAAACTGAACGAGGATGTAATTGTAAGCATTTTTGTTAAGTAGAAGTATTTTGATAAGTGTATTGAAGTCTTTCAAAAGTGTATAAATACATATTAAAACACTACATGTATATACATTTTAACTGAGTCGTTAAGTCATCGTTAGTCGTTACATGTAAGTGTTGTTTTGAAACCTTTAGGTTAACGATCTTGTTAAATGTTGTTAACCCAATGTTTATAATATCAAATGAGATTTTAAATTATTATATTATCATGATATTATCATGTATGAATATCTCTTAATATGATATATATACATTAAATGTCTTTACAACGATAATCGTTACATATATGTCTCGTTTAAAAATCATTAAGTTAGTAGTCTTGTTTTTACATATGTAGTTCATTGTTAATATACTTAATGATATGTTTACTTATCATAGTATCATGTTAACTATATATATATATCCATATATATGTCATCATATAGTTTTTACAAGTTTTAACGTTCGTGAATCACCGGTCAACTTGGGTGGTCAATTGTCTATATGAAACATATTTCAATTAATCAAGTCTTAACAAGTTTGATTGCTTAACATGTTGGAAACATTTAATCATGTAAATATCAATCTCAATTAATATATATAAACATGGAAAAGTTCGGGTCACTACAGTACCTACCCGTTAAATAAATTTCATCCCGAAATTTTAAGCTGTTGAAGGTGTTGATGAATCTTCTGGAAATAGATGCGGGTATTTCTTCTTCATCTGATCTTCACGCTCCCAGGTGAACTGGGGTCCTCTACGAGCATTCCATCGAACCTTAACAATTGGTATCTTGTTTTGCTTAAGTCTTTTAACCTCACGATCCATTATTTCGACGGGTTCTTCGATGAATTGAAGTTTTTCGTTGATTTGGATTTCATCTAACGGAATAGTGAGATCTTCTTTAGCAAAACATTTCTTTAAATTCGAGACGTGGAAAGTGTTATGTACAGCCGCGAGTTGTTGAGGTAACTCTAGTCGGTAAGCTACTGGTCCGACACGATCAATAATCTTGAATGGTCCAATATACCTTGGATTTAATTTCCCTCGTTTACCTAATCGAACAACGCCTTTCCAAGGTGCAACTTTAAGCATGACCATCTCTCCAATTTCAAATTCTATATCTTTTCTTTTAATGTCAGCGTAGCTCTTTTGTCGACTTTGGGCGGTTTTCAACCGTTGTTGAATTTGGATGATCTTCTCGGTAGTTTCTTGTATAATCTCCGGACCCGTAATCTGTCTATCCCCCACTTCACTCCAACAAATCGGAGACCTGCACTTTCTACCATAAAGTGCTTCAAACGGCGCCATCTCAATGCTTGAATGGTAGCTGTTGTTGTAGGAAAATTCTGCTATCGGTAGATGTCGATCCCAACTGTTTCCGAAATCAATAACACATGCTCGTAGCATGTCTTCAAGCGTTTGTATCGTCCTTTCGCTCTGCCCATCAGTTTGTGGATGATAGGCAGTACTCATGTCTAGACGAGTTCCTAATGCTTGCTGTAATGTCTGCCAGAATCTTGAAATAAATCTGCCATCCCTATCAGAGATAATAGAGATTGGTATTCCATGTCTGGAGACGACTTCCTTCAAATACAGTCGTGCTAACTTCTCCATCTTGTCATCTTCTCTTATTGGTAGGAAGTGTGCTGATTTGGTGAGACGATCAACTATTACCCAAATAGTATCAAAACCACTTGCAGTCCTTGGCAATTTAGTGATGAAATCCATGGTAATGTTTTCCCATTTCCATTCCGGGATTTCGGGTTGTTGAAGTAGACCTGATGGTTTCTGATGCTCAGCTTTGACCTTAGAACACGTCAAACATTCTCCTACGTATTTAGCAACATCGGCTTTCATACCCGGCCACCAAAAATGTTTCTTGAGATCCTTGTACATCTTCCCCGTTCCAGGATGTATTGAGTATCTAGTTTTATGAGCTTCACTAAGTACCATTTCTCTCATATCTCCAAATTTTGGTACCCAAATCCTTTCAGCCCTATACCGGGTTCCGTCTTCCCGAATATTAAGATGCTTCTCCGATCCTTTGGGTATTTCATCCTTTAAATTTCCCTCTTTTAAAACTCCTTGTTGCGCCTCCTTTATTTGAGTAGTAATGTTA
Organism: Rutidosis leptorrhynchoides; assembly: GCF_046630445.1. Taxonomy (NCBI): domain Eukaryota; kingdom Viridiplantae; phylum Streptophyta; class Magnoliopsida; order Asterales; family Asteraceae; genus Rutidosis; species Rutidosis leptorrhynchoides. The sequence goes on from NC_092340.1 coordinate 213,424,880, forward strand.
TTATGAATCATTATATTCATAGATTTTACTCGAATGGGTTCTCTGTCCTTCCTGCTCAAGGCATCGGCTACCACATTTGCCTTCCCCGGGTGGTAACGAATCTCAAAGTCGTAATCATTCAATAATTCAATCCACCTACGCTGCCTCATATTCAGTTGTTTCTGATTAAATATGTGTTGAAGACTTTTGTGGTCGGTATATATAATACTTTTGACCCCATATAAGTAGTGCCTCCAAGTCTTTAATGCAAAAACAACCGCGCCTAATTCCAAATCATGCGTCGTATAATTTTGTTCGTGAATCTTCAATTGTCTAGACGCATAAGCAATCACCTTCGTTCGTTGCATTAATACACAACCGAGACCTTGCTTTGATGCATCACAATAAATCACAAAATCATCATTCCCTTCAGGCAATGACAATATAGGTGCCGTAGTTAGCTTTTTCTTCAATAACTGAAACGCTTTCTCTTGTTCATCATTCCATTCAAATTTCTTCCCTTTATGCGTTAATGCAGTCAAGGGTTTTGCTATTCTGGAAAAGTCTTGGATGAACCTTCTGTAGTAACCAGCTAGTCCTAAAAACTGGCGTATGTGTTTCGGAGTTTTCGGGGTTTCCCACTTTTCAACAGTTTCTATCTTTGCCGGATCCACCTTAATACCTTCTTTGTTCACTATGTGACCGAGGAATTGAACTTCTTCCAACCAAAATGCACACTTTGAAAACTTAGCGTACAATTCTTCCTTCCTCAATACTTCTAACACCTTTCTCAAATGTTCACCGTGTTCTTGGTCATTCTTTGAGTAAATAAGTATGTCATCAATGAAAACAATGACAAACTTGTCAAGGTATGGTCCACACACTCGGTTCATAAGGTCCATGAACACAGCTGGTGCATTAGTTAAACCAAACGGCATGACCATAAACTCGTAATGACCGTAACGTGTTCTGAAAGCAGTCTTTGGAATATCATCTTCTTTCACCCGCATTTGATGATACCCGGAACGTAAGTCAATCTTTGAATAAACAGACGAGCCTTGTAGTTGATCAAATAAGTCGTCGATTCTCGGTAGTGGGTAGCGGTTCTTGATGGTAAGTTTGTTCAACTCTCGGTAGTCGATACACAACCTGAATGTACCATCTTTCTTCTTGACAAACAAAACAGGAGCTCCCCACGGTGATGTGCTTGGTCGAATGAAACCACGCTCTAAAAGTTCTTGTAATTGGCTTTGCAGTTCTTTCATCTCGCTGGGTGCGAGTCTGTAAGGAGCACGAGCTATTGATGCAGCTCCTGGTACAAGATCTATTTGAAATTCAACGGATCGATGTGGGGGTAATCCCGGTAATTCTTTCGGAAATACATCGGGAAATTCTTTTGCAATGGGAACATCATTGATGCTCTTTTCTTCAGTTTGTACTTTCTCGACGTGTGCTAGAACAGCATAGCAACCTTTTCTTATTAGTTTTTGTGCCTTCAAATTACTAATAAGATGTAGCTTCGTGTTGCCCTTTTCTCCGTACACCATTAAGGGTTTTCCTTTTTCTCGTATAATGCGAATTGCATTTTTGTAACAAACGATCTCCGCTTTCACTTCTTTCAACCAGTCCATACCGATTATCACATCAAAACTCCCTAACTCTACTGGTATCAAATCAATCTTAAATGTTTCGCTAACCAGTTTAATTTCTCGATTCCGACATATATTATCTGCTGAAATTAATTTACCATTTGCTAATTCGAGTAAAAATTTACTATCCAAAGGCGTCAATGGACAACTTAATTTAGCACAAAAATCTCTACTCATATAGCTTCTATCCGCACCCGAATCAAATAAAACGTAAGCAGATTTATTGTCAATAAGAAACGTACCCGTAACAAGCTCCGGGTCTTCCTGTGCCTCTACCGCATTAATATTGAAAACTCTTCCACGGCCTTGTCCATTCGTGTTCTCCTGGTTTGGGCAATTTCTAATAATGTGGCCTGGTTTTCCACATTTATAACAAACTACATTGGCATAACTTGCTCCGACACTACTTGCTCCGCCATTACTCGTTCCGACACCATTTGTTCCTTTCGTTCTATTAACCCCTGGTCCGTAGACCTCACACTTCACCGCGCTATGACCATTTCTTTTACACTTGTTGCAAAATTTGGTGCAGAACCCCGAGTGATTCTTTTCACACCTTTGGCATAGCTGCTTCTGATTGTTGTTGTTGTTGCGGTTATTATTGTTGTTGGGATGATTGTTGTAGTTGTTGTTGTTGTTGTTGTTGTTGTTGTTGGGCCGTTTGTTGTAGTTGCGATTGATGTTGCGATTGTTGGGATAATTGTTGCGATTATTGTTGTAATTGCTGTTGTTGTTGTATTGGTGATTCTTATCACCGTTTTCCTCCCACTTTCTTTTGACTTGCTTCACATTGGCCTCTTCAGCAGTCTGTTCTTTAATTCTTTCTTCAATCTGGTTCACTAGTTTGTGAGCCATTCTACATGCCTGTTGTATGGAGGCAGGCTCGTGTGAACTTATATCTTCTTGGATTCTTTCCGGTAATCCTTTCACAAACGCGTCGATCTTCTCTTCCTCATCTTCGAATGCTCCCGGACACAATAGGCACAATTCTGTGAATCGTCTTTCGTACGTGGTAATATCAAATCCTTGGGTTCGTAACCCTCTAAGTTCTGTCTTGAGCTTATTGACCTCGGTTCTGGGACGGTACTTCTCGTTCATCAAGTGCTTGAATGCTGACCACGGTAGTGCGTACGCATCATCTTGTCCCACTTGCTCTAGATAGGTATTCCACCATGTTAACGCAGAACCTGTGAAGGTATGCGTAGCATACTTCACTTTGTCCTCTTCAGTACACTTACTTATGGCAAACACCGATTCAACCTTCTCGGTCCACCGTTTCAATCCGATCGGTCCTTCGGTTCCATCAAATTCCAAAGGTTTGCAGGCAGTGAATTCTTTGTAGGTGCATCCTACACGATTTCCTGTACTGCTAGATCCAAGGTTATTGTTGGTATGTAGCGCAGCCTGTACTGCGGCTATGTTTGAAGCTAGAAAAGTACGGAATTCCTCTTCATTCATATTCACGGTGTGTCGAGTAGTCGGTGCCATTTCCTTAAAAATAGTTAAATGGAACAAGTTAATCATACAGAATATTAAGAGTAGTTAATAGTATTTCGTAGCATAATATGAACTCATTTATAAAAGCTTTTTCTTCATATTAGCGTTTTATAAGTTTAAATTCGGGTAGTACCTACCCGTTAAGTTCATACTTAGTAGCTAATATACAATTCAACTACTACAATTCTATATGAAAAACTGATTGTAATAATATTTCGCGTTCAAACTTTTATACAATATTTTACAAACTTACAATACCGCTTATTTTACATAAAGCATGAAATATAGCACACAATAACTTTGATACAAGATAGTTGTGAAGACAATTCTAGCTAGTACACAAGTCGTTCGGCAAAGGCAATAAAGACACGTAATTCATACGTCCAGAAACAAGTCATGCATTCTGGTTTTACTAGGACTACTTCCCATCCTTGGTCTTGTGCAACATAACCGTTATGGCCGTTGATAAGACAGCGTGTTGTAACGTCATCAAAGGGACGAGGGTTACGTAATGTCCAACAGTCCCGTAATAATCTAAAAACCTCATTTCTTACCCCAATTACCGACTCCGTCACTTGTGGAAACGTTTTGTTTAATAGTTGTAGCCCGATGTTCTTGTTCTCACTTTGGTGAGAAGCGAACATTACTAATCCGTAAGCATAACATGCTTCTTTATGTTGCATGTTAGCCGCTTTTTCTAAATCACGAAGTCCAATATTCGGATATATTGAGTCAAAATAATTTCTTAACCCGTTGCGTAAAATAGCATTTGGGTTCCCCGCAATATATGCGTCAAAGTAAACACATCGTAACTTATGGGTTTCCCAATGTGATATCCCCCATCTTTCAAACGAAAGTCTCTTATAAACCAAGACATTCTTGGAACGTTCTTCGAATGTCTTACAAACTGATCTCGCCTTAAATAGTTGTGCCGAAGAATTCTGGCCGACTCTAGACAAGATTTCATCAATCATGTCTCCGGGTAGGTCTCTTAAAATATTGGGTTGTCTATCCATTTTGTGTTTTTAAACTGTAAAATAGACAAGAGTTAGTTTCATAAAAAAAATACTTATTAATACAAGCAATTTTTACATATATCATAAAGCATAAGAACACTATATTACATATATTACACCACACGAATACAACTATCTTATTCCGACTCGCTCGTTTCTTCTTCTTCGGTTTTGGTTCGTTTTGCCAAGTTTCTAGGGATATATGATGTTCCCCTAATACGAGCCGTCGTTGTCCACATTGGTTTAGAAAAACCTGGTGGTTTAGAGGTTCCCGGGTCATTGTTACAACTTAAGGACTTCGGGGGTTGACGATACATATAAAGTTCATCGGGGTTGGAATTAGATTTCTCTATTTTTATGCCCTTTCCCTTATTATTTTCTTTTGCCTTTTTAAATTCAGTTGGGGTAATTTCTATAACATCATCGAAATTCTCGTCGGAATCCGATTCATCGGAGAATTGGTAATCCTCCCAATATTTTGCTTCCTTGGCGGAAACACCATTGACCATAATTAACTTTGGTCGGTTGGTTGAGGATTTTCTTTTACTTAACCGTTTTATTATTTCCCCCACCGGTTCTATTTTTTCATCCGGTTCCGATTCTTCTTCCGGTTTCGATTCTTCTTCCGGTTCCGACTCTTCTTCCGGTTCCTCTTCGGGAACTTGTGAATCAGTCCACAAATCATTCCAATTTACATTTGACTCTTCATTATTATTAGGTGAGTCAATGGGACTTGTTCTAGAGGTAGACATCTATCACATAATATCAAACACGTTAAGAGATTAATATATCACATAATATTCATATGTTAAAAATATATAGTTTCCAACAAAAATGTTAAGCAATCATTTTTAAAGAAAACACGGTCGAAGTCCAGACTCACTAATGCATCCTAACAAACTCGATAAGACACACTAATGCAAATTTTCTGGTTCTCTAAGACCAACGCTCGGATACCAACTGAAATGTCCCGTTCTTATTGATTAAAAACGTTCCATATTAATTGATTTCGTTGCGAGGTTTTGACCTCTATATGAGACGTTTTTCAAAGACTGCATTCATTTTTAAAACAAACCATAACCTTTATTTCATAAATAAAGGTTTAAAAAGCTTTACGTAGATTATCAAATAATGATAATCTAAAATATCCTGTTTACACACGACCATTACATAATGGTTTACAATACAAATATGTTACATCGAATTCAGTTTCTTGAATGCAGTTTTTACACAATATCATACAAACATGGACTCCAAATCTTGTCCTTATTTTAGTATGCAACAGCGGAAGCTCTTAATATTCACCTGAGAATAAACATGCTTTAAACGTCAACAAAAATGTTGGTGAGTTATAGGTTTAACCTATATATATCAAATCGTAACAATAGACCACAAGATTTCATATTTCAATACACATCCCATACATAGAGATAAAAATCATTCATATGGTGAACACCTGGTAACCGACAATAACAAGATGCATATATAAGAATATCCCCATCATTCCGGGACACCCTTCGGATATGATATAAATTTCGAAGTACTAAAGCATCCGGTACTTTGGATGGGGTTTGTTAGGCCCAATAGATCTATCTTTAGGATTCGCGTCAATTAGGGTGTCTGTTCCCTAATTCTTAGATTACCAGACTTAATAAAAAGGGGCATATTCAATTTCGATAATTCAACCATAGAATGTAGTTTCACGTACTTGTGTCTATTTTGTAAATCATTTATAAAACCTGCATGTATTCTCATCCCAAAAATATTAGATTTTAAAAGTGGGACTATAACTCACTTTCACAGATTTTTACTTCGTCGGGAAGTAAGACTTGGCCACTGGTTGATTCACGAACCTATAACAATATATACATATATACGTATCTCAGTATTGATCACAACTCAAACTATATATATTTTGGAATCAACCTCAACCCTGTATAGCTAACTCCAACATTCACATATAGAGTGTCTATGGTTGTTCCGAAATATATATAGATGTGTCGACATGATAGGTCGAAACATTGTATACGTGTCTATGGTATCTCAAGATTACATAATATACAATACAAGTTGATTAAGTTATGGTTGGAATAGATTTGTTACCAATTTTCACGTAGCTAAAATGAGAAAAATTATCCAATCTTGTTTTACCCATAACTTCTTCATTTTAAATCCGTTTTGAGTGAATCAAATTGCTATGGTTTCATATTGAACTCTATTTTATGAATCTAAACAGAAAAATTATAGGTTTATAGTCGGAAAAATAAGTTACAAGTCGTTTTTGTAAAGGTAGTCATTTCAGTCGAAAGAACGACGTCTAGATGACCATTTTAGAAAACATACTTCCACTTTGAGTTTAACCATAATTTTTGGATATAGTTTCATGTTCATAATAAAAATCATTTTCTCAGAATAACAACTTTTAAATCAAAGTTTATCATAGTTTTTAATTAACTAACCCAAAACAGCCCGCGGTGTTACTACGACGGCGTAAATCCGGTTTTACGGTGTTTTTCGTGTTTCCAGGTTTTAAATCATTAAGTTAGCATATCATATAGATATAGAACATGTGTTTAGTTGATTTTAAAAGTCAAGTTAGAAGGATTAACTTTTGTTTGCGAACAAGTTTAGAATTAACTAAACTATGTTCTAGTGATTACAAGTTTAAACCTTCGAATAAGATAGCTTTATATGTATGAATCGAATGATGTTATGAACATCATTACTACCTTAATTTCCTTGGATAAACCTACTGGAAAAGAGAAAAATGGATCTAGCTTCAATGGATCCTTGGATGGCTCGAAGTTCTTGAAGCAGAATCATGACACGAAAACAAGTTCAAGTAAGATCATCACTTGAAATAAGATTGTTATAGTTATAGAAATTGAACCAAAGTTTGAATATGATTATTACCTTGTATTAGAATGATAACCTACTGTAAGAAACAAAGATTTCTTGAGGTTGGATGATCACCTTACAAGATTGGAAGTGAGCTAGCAAACTTGAAAGTATTCTTGATTTTATGAAACTAGAACTTTTGGAATTTATGAAGAACACTTAGAACTTGAAGATAGAACTTGAGAGAGATCAATTAGATGAAGAAAATTGAAGAATTAAAGTGTTTGTAGGTGTTTTTGGTCGTTGGTGTATGGATTAGATATAAAGGATATGTAATTTTGTTTTCATGTAAATAAGTCATGAATGATTACTCATATTTTTGTAATTTTATGAGATATTTCATGCTAGTTGCCAAATGATGGTTCCCACATGTGTTAGGTGACTCACATGGGCTGCTAAGAGCTAATCATTGGAGTGTATATACCAATAGTACATACATCTAAAAGCTGTGTATTGTACGAGTACGAATACGGGTGCATACGAGTAGAATTGTTGATGAAACTGAACGAGGATGTAATTGTAAGCATTTTTGTTAAGTAGAAGTATTTTGATAAGTGTATTGAAGTCTTTCAAAAGTGTATAAATACATATTAAAACACTACATGTATATACATTTTAACTGAGTTGTTAAGTCATCGTTAGTCGTTACATGTAAGTGTTGTTTTGAAACCTTTAGGTTAACGATCTTGTTAAATGTTGTTAACCCAATGTTTATAATATCAAATGAGATTTTAAATTATTATATTATCATGATATTATCATGTATGAATATCTCTTAATATGATATATATACATTAAATGTCTTTACAACGATAATCGTTACATATATGTCTCGTTTAAAAATCATTAAGTTAGTAGTCTTGTTTTTACATATGTAGTTCATTGTTAATATACTTAATGATATGTTTACTTATCATAGTATCATGTTAACTATATATATATCCATATATATGTCATCATATAGTTTTTACAAGTTTTAACGTTCGTGAATCACCGGTCAACTTGGGTGGTCAATTGTCTATATGAAACATATTTCAATTAATCAAGTCTTAACAAGTTTGATTGCTTAACATGTTGGAAACATTTAATCATGTAAATATCAATCTCAATTAATATATATAAACATGGAAAAGTTCGGGTCACTACATTACCTACCCGTTAAAAAAATTTCACAATTAATATTTTGTACAAAAGAATTTTATTACAGTCTTTATGAAAATATATATATGTATATTTTCTTCAGATGTAACATAGATTTAATGAGTTAATGTTAAATTAAACTCATTTGATTTACGGTTGAAACTAGAATTGAATAATCCCTAAAGGCTTTAAAAAGTACATAACTTTTACGCAGTATTTCTTTAATGACATTGAAATTATGAATCAATACTTCGTTATTTGTTGATGTATGATGTTCGGTTCGGGGAATTCTTGTGAATTTCGCAAAGTACGAATGATGTTATCTGAAAAGTTTCTGGTACATCGATGATGAAAGTGTAAAATCAAATATATACTTGATTTATTATGAATTGGAATTTGTTGAATTGCGACAGAGATTGTAGTTAACGCTGGTTAAGTTGCGGCCGAAGGACGTACATTATTGCATATTTGTTATATGAATTAACCGAGTAGTTAAGATTCACACACAATAGCTTAGCACGGAAAGATTTATTTCAAAATATATATATATATAATATACATATAATTTCTTCAGAGGGAATGAGTTAATTCTTCATAACTCATTGATACAATATACACGTTATTGATTCGTAATGATGTCCACAGTGATTCTTGAACTGATGGAGTTTGTGATGTTATCCGTGTTGTTGATTCGGATGTTGACTGTACTGACGATGCTGGTAACGCTGACGGTACTGTTGATGCTGTTGGTAAAGCAAGTTTAGCTTGTTAATCACACACCATTTTTATCAGGGTTTCTACTCTTCCTTCTATAATTTTGGTTCGCTTAACTGATTTATGGTTAGGGCTAGATTAGATAATCTCTAAGACTTTAGAGATTACATAATCGCCGCGGAATGTTTCTCCAATGAAGTTATGAATTAATACTTCGTCAGTTATTGTTGTTGGTACTCCTTGGTATCTATGGTGCGTATGACGTTGATGCTCGTGGGACAGATTGTGAAGTTGAGGTTTACGACGCGGTTATGGTTGGAGGTGGTAATGGTACTGTTGGCGTTGATGATGGTGGTACTGGTTATGCTGCTGATGCTGCTGCTGGTATTTGTAATCTCTGCACCATATTCTCCAAAGCCACTACCCGAGCGCGAAGCTCGTTGACTTCTTCTATTACACCGGGGTGATTGTCGGTTCGGACGAGTGGATAAATAAAATCTAAAATTTGATGTAATATATAATCGTGACGAGATACTCTGGAAATGAGCGAGAAAATGGTGTTTCGGACAGGTTCGCCGGTAAGTGCTTCAGGTTCTTCGTCAAGAGGGCAATGTGGTGGATGGAAGGGATCACCTTCTTCTTGTCTCCAATGATTGAGGAGGCTACGAACCCATCCCCAATTCATCCAGAATAGGTGATGACTGATTGGTTGATCTATTCCGATCACACTGCTTTTAGAGCTTGAATGGGATTCCATTTCAGAATCTGAGTGACTTGAACTGATGACGAATTCCATTTCGTACGATTGGATAAAGGATTTTTTTTTTTTTCGATATGAAATGATTTTGGCTAACGGATGGTATTCTAATTACATAGAATATATATATATATATCAAAAGATTTCGTAGATTACGGAGGACTTTGCGGGATATGTCAGGCAAAGTTTAAATTAACAGATACGATAAGATATGATTTAGCAGATATGCTAAGATATGAATTTTTGTCTATACACTATTCACGCAATCAATGCAGCAAGACGTGTCTTAGACTAAAAATGATAAGCAGGTAATTTCCTGAGGATGATAAGTAGTTAATTTTCGACACAAAATGATAAGCAAAACATTTGACATGCAGACACGGTCGAAGTCCAGACTCACTAATGCATCCTATCGACGTATCAGTTAGACACACTAATGCAGACCTGGTTCGCTAAGACCACCGCTCTGATACCAACTGAAAGGACCCGTTCATATACATTATAAACGATTCACAATAGTTGATTACATTGCGAGGTATTTGACCTCTATATGATACATTTTACAAACATTGCATTCGTTTTTAAAAGACAAACTTTCTTTACATCGAAAATTGACAGGCATGCATACCATTTCATAATATCCACTATCCAACTATAAATTGATTTAATAATAATCTTTGATGAACTCAATGACTCAAATGCAACGTTCTTCGAAATATGCTATGAAAGACTCCAAGTAATATCTTTAAAATGAGCAAATGCACAGCGGAAGATTTCTTTAACACCTGAGAATAAACATGCTTTAAAGTGTCAACCAAAAGGTTGGTGAGTTCATTAGTTTATCATAATCATTTATTTCCATCATTTAATAGACCACAAGAATTTCATTTTCAGTTCTCATAAATATACGTCCCATGCATAGAGACAAAAATAATCATTCATATGGTGAACACCTGGTAACCGACATTAACTAGATACATATAAGAATATCCCCTATCATTCCGGGATCCTCCTTCGGACATGATATAAATTTCGAAGTACTAAAGCATCCGGTACTTTGGATGGGGTTTGTTAGGCCCAATAGATCTATCTTTAGGATTCGCGTCAATTAGGGTGTCTGTTCCCTAATTCTTAGATTACCAGACTTTAATAAAAAGGGGCATATTCGATTTCGATAATTCAACCATAGAATGTAGTTTCAATTACTTGTGTCTATTTCGTCAAACATTTATAAAAGCGCATGTATTCTCAGTCCTAAAAATATAAAGGGTAAAAAGGCAAATGAAACTCACCATACTGTATTTCGTAGTAAAAATACATATAACGTCATTGAACAAGTGCAAGGTTGGCCTCGGATTCACGAACGTATCAATATTGAGATTCAATATTGCAGGAAAGGTACGTAGACGCAACGGAAATGATAAACACTATATTGACCTCACGAGCATACCCATGAACCATACTCAATCACCTCCATAGCTATAACCCATAATTTCCTTAATCCTATCCTGCTCGAAAAACAATTTCGAAACCACTCGGACAGCACTCCGTCGTAATATTTTATGTATACTAATAATATCTTGAAATAATACAGAGTAAATATATATATGTAAATCGATTGAGAGAGTTTAGAGAAAAATATTTTCAAGTTTCTATCAAATAATGAAACCTATTGAATTCTATTTATAATAGATTTTTGAATTATTAAAGTGAATTATTAAAGTATGAATTATTAAAGTGAATTATTAAAGTATGAATTATTAAAGTGAATTATTAAAGTATGAATTATTAAAGTGAATTATTAAAGTTAAAGTAAAGTAAAAATAAAGTAAAGGTAAAGTTTAAGTATAGTAAAAGTATAAAACTATGTACGTATAATACGCGTATAAATATATATAATATTAATTTAAATCGTTATATATATTTAATAAAATAAAATATAAATATCGTTATCTTTATCATACTAGTTAAGTAATGAGTTGTTAAAAGTGGTTCTAGATATTTATAAAAGTTATATACGTTTTAATAATAAAGTTCTTTTTAAACTGAAAACGTTTTTGTACGTTTGAAACTAAATAGATCAATCGAGTCTTTATGAGATTCAATCTTCCACTATCCTTTGTTTAGTTCTCAATGATTGACAATTTGTTCTTATTTATAAATCACTTTACCATTTTTCGAATATTGTTAAAATGGAAAGATTTCTCAAATCAACGTGGGCCTTTCAACAGAGACTTGTAATCATAATTCAATATATCTGATAATTCAATCATTTGATCTTATCTTCTAATTCCATTGATAAACATTTTAAAACAGATACAATTATATAAAGTATTTAATCTAATATTTTGTTTACGTTTCAAGTTATAATATATATACACATATACATATATAATCATATTTGTTTAATGGTTCGTGAATCGTTGGAACTTGGTCGAGGTTGAATGGATGTATGAACATAGTTTAAAATTCTTGAAATTTAACTTAACAAATATTGCTTATCGTGTCGGAAACATATAAAGATTAAAGTTTAAATTTGATTGGAAATTTCCGGGTTGTCACAGTTTTATACTTTTACTATACTTAAACTTTACCTTTACTTTATTTTTACTTTACTTTAACTTTAATAATTCACTTTAATAATTCATACTTTAATAATTCACTTTAATAATTCATACTTTAATAATTCACTTTAATAATTCATACTTTAATAATTCACTTTAATAATTCAGACTTTAATAATTCACTTTAATAATTCAAAAATCTATTATAAATAGAATTCAATATGTTTCATTATTTCATAGAAACTTGAAAATATTTTTCTCTAAACTCTCTCAATCGATTTACATATATATTTACTCCGTATTATTTCAAGATATTATTAGTATACATAAAATATTACGACGGAGTGCTGTTCGAGTGATTTCGAAATTGTTTTTCGAGTAGGATAGGATTAAGGAAATTATGGGTTATAGCTATGGAGGTGATTGAGTATGGTTCATGGGTATGCTCGTGAGGTCAATATAGTGTTTATCATTTCCGTTGCGTCTACGTACTTTTCCTGCAATATTGAATCTCAATATTGATACGTGAGTACTCATAATTTAACTTTTACATACTAATAGTGTATCCCTGACTAGTGCTTGAGTATTTAGGATTATGCATGCTTGTACTTTTGATATTGCCTTTAGACAGGTTAGGTTAAATCTTGAATTAGTTACACTTGCAGTTGAGATAAGGTATAAGATATGCATGTCCTTGGAAAGCTAGCGAAAAATTAAGAACTTTTCCTTTAGATATCGAATGGTTTCGATGAACGAATTAGAAGTTATAATCAATTGAATTTTCGATATTTTTATTAAAAATGATTATTATTATCGTCGTTTTTATCGTCGTTTTAGTTTTATCTTATTATTATCATTATTATTATCTTTATCAATAAAAGAGATTTATCATTAAAAATTGTTATTTTTTTATTATTACTATCGTTATTATCGTTAAAGTTATAATTAGTATTATTATTATTATCCAATTATTATTATTATTATTATTATTATTATTAGTATTATTATTATTATTATCATTATTAATATATATATCATTATTTAAAAATGGTTATTGTTATTGTTATTATTATTATTATTACTATATTATCATTAAGATAATTATTAATATTATCGTTAATAATGTTATAGTAACTATCATTATTAATATTAGTGTAATTAAAACAAATATTTGTAACACCTAATTATTTTGATTACTATTATTATCATTATTATGAACATGATATAAAAGACGATTAAAAGCTATTAAACGAAACGATTAGGAAATAATGAGTAAGAGTATCATGATGAAATTAAAGTATTATAAGATATTCATTTAGATAAAATTATCGTTCTTATTATTTTTATCATTACTATTATTTTTAATAGTATCGTTAGTATTAAAACTATCATTTTAACAAAAATTATCATTTTAATAGAAATGTCATTGTTATTATAAAATATCATTATTATTATTATTTTAAATAGAATTATTATTTTAAAGATAATATTAAAAATTATAGTAAATATTAAAGTTATCATAATTAGAATTATCGTTGTATCATAATATCATTTTAGTAATTATAAATATTGATATTTTTATAATAATAATTATTATTACAAAATAATACAACTTTACTTACTATCATTATAGATATTATTTTATCAAATAAATATGTGATACAAACATATTTTACTACGTGTAATAACTTACTTTAATAATACCTATCATATTATCTTTATGATATTAAATGAACCCTATAAATTTTATTACTTAATATATATAAAAGTATATTTTATTATATAAATTTAATATAAAATTTTATTTACTAATAAATAAATTATATTATTTACTCTAATAAATCTTTTAAAAATATTTAAAAATATAAAACGACGATATTTAAACTATATATTAATCATGTATAGATTTTTGGAAATTATTGTGAGTCAAATTTACTTTTGTTGACTTTTGCATATTAGTCTCGAGCATTAGGATTGTGGTACACTATGACTTGACCTAATTTGTTAGACAAATATTGACCAACACATAAATATATATAATTAATTTAGGTTCGTGAATCCGAGGCCAACCTTGCACTTGTTCAATGACGTTATATGTATTTTTACTACGAAATACAGTATGGTGAGTTTCATTTGCCTTTTTACCCTTTATATTTTTGGGACTGAGAATACATGCACTTTTATAAATGTTTGATGAAATAGACACAAGTAATTGAAACTACATTCTATGGTTGAATTATCGAAATCGAATATGCCCCTTTTTATTAAAGTCTGGTAATCTAAGAATTAGGGAACAGACACCCTAATTGACGCGAATCCAAAAGATAGATCTATTGGGCCTAACAAACCCCATCTAAAGTACCGGATGCTTTAGTACTTCAAAATTTATATCATGTCCGAAGGAGGATCCCAGAATGATAGGGGATATTCTTATATGTATCTAGTTAATGTCGGTTACCAGGTGTTCACCATATGAATGATTATTTTTGTCTCTATGCATGGGACGTATATTTATGAGAACTGGAAATGAAATTCTTGTGGTCTATTAAAATGATGGAAATAAATGATTATGATAAACTAATGAACTCACCAACCTTTTGGTTGACACTTTAAAGCATGTTTATTTTCAGGTGTTAAAGAAATCTTTCGCTGTGCATTTGCTCATTTTAAAGATATTACTTGGAGTCTTTCATAGCATATTTCGAAGAACATTGCATTCGAGTCATTGAGTTCATCAAAGATTATTATTAAATCAATTTATAGTTGGATAGTGGATATTATGAAATGGTATGCATGCCTATCAATTTTTGATGTAAAGAAAGTTTGTCTTTTAAAAACGAATGCAATGTTTGTAAAATGTATCATATAGAGGTCAAATACCTCGCAATGTAATCAACTATTGTGAATCGTTTATAATGTATATGAACGGGTCCTTTCAGTTGGTATCAGAGCGGTGGTCTTAGCGAACCAGGTCTGCATTATTGTGTCTAACTGATAAGTCGATAGGATGCATTAGTGAGTCTGGACTTCAACAGTGTCCGCATGTCAAAAGTTTTGCTTATCATTTTGTGTCAAAAATTAACTACTTATCATCCTCAGGAAATTACCTGCTTATCATTTTTAGTCTAAGACACGTCTTGCTGCATTGATTGCATGAATATTGTATAGACAAAAATTCATATCTTAGCATATCTGCTAAATCATATCTTATCGTATCTGTTACTTTAAACTTTGCCTGACATATCCCGCAAAGTCCTCCGTAATCTACGAAATCTTTTGATCTATATATATATATATATATATATATATATATATATATATATATATATATATATATATATATATATATATATATATATATATATATATATATATATATATATTCTATGTAATTAGAATACCATCCGTTAGCCAAAATCATTTCATATCGAAAAAAAATCCTTTATCCAATCGTACGAAATGGAATTCGTCATCAGTTCAAGTCACTCAGATTCCGAAATGGAATCCCATTCAAGCTCCGAAAGCAGTGTGACCGGAATAGATCAACCAATCAGTCATCACCTATTCTGGATGAATTAGGGATGGGTTCGTAGCCTCCTCAATCATTGGAGACAAGAAGAAGGTGATCCCTTCCATCCACCACATTGCCCTCTTGAGGAAGAACCTGAAGCACTTACCGGCGAACCTGTCCGAAACACCATTTTCTCGCTCATTTCCAGAGTATCTCGTCACAATTATATATTACATCAAATTTTTGATTTTATTTATCCGCTCGTCCGAACCGACAATCACCTGGTATAATAGAAGAAGTCAACGAGCTTCGCGCTCGGGTAGTGGCTTTGGAGAATATGGTGCAGAGATTACAAACACCAGCAGCAGCATTAGCAGCATAACCAGTACTACCATCATCAACGCCAACAGTACCATTACCACCTCCAACCACAACCGCGTCGTAAACCTCAACTTCACAATCTGTCCCACGAGCATCAACGTCATACGCACCATAGATACCAAGGAGTACCAACAACAATAACTGACGAAGTATTAATTCATAACTTCATTGGAGAAACATTCCGCGGTGATTATGTAATCTCTAAAGTCTTAGAGATTATCTAATCTAGCCCTAACCATAAATCAGTTAAGCGAACCAAAATGATAGAAGGAAGAGTAGAAACCCTGACAAAAATGGTGTGTGATTAACAAGCTAAACTTGCTTTACCAACAGCATCAACAGTACCGTCAGCGTTACCAGCATCGTCAGTACAGTCAACATCCGAATCAACAACACCGATAACATCACAAACTCCGTCAGTTCAAGAATCACTGTGGATATCATTACGAATCAATAACGTGTATATTGTATCAACAAGTTATGAAGAATTAACTCATTCCCTCTTAAGAAATTATATATATATATTGAAATAAATCTTTCCATGCTAAGCTATTGTGTGTGAATCTTAACTACTGGGTTAATTCATATTACAAATATGCAATAATGTACGTCCTTCGGTCGCAACTTAACCAGCGTTAACTACAATCTCTGTCGCAATTCAACAAATTCCAATTCATAATAAATCAAGTATATATTTGATTTTACACTTTCATCATCGATGTACCCGAAACTTTTCAGATAACATCATTTGTACTTTGCGAAATTCACAAGAATTCCACGAACCGAACATCATACATCAACAAATAACGAAGTATTGATTCATAATTTCAATATCATTAAAGAAATACTGCGTAAAAGTTATGTACTTTTTAAAGCCTTTAGGGAATATTCAATTCTAGTTTCAACCGTAAATCAAATGAGTTTGATTTAATATTAACTCATTAAATCTATGTTACATCTGAAGAAAATATACATATATATATTTTCATAAAGACTGTAATAAAATTCTTTTGTACAAAATATTAATTGTGAATTTTTTTTAACGGGTAGGTAATACCCGAGAGATATATAAATTCACAATTAATATGTTACATTCTTCGAATCTGATTCAGCAAATCATCCATTATACTCCCTACTTTCACAACAATATACATTCTTTTATAGAAATCAAAACAACCATACTCATTCAAAATTTAATTACATATTCTGATTTTAAAATCTCAAAATTCAACTTGAGATATGACCAAAATCATCACTCTTAGATCCTTACATCTTTCACAAGCTATATTTTGACTTCAAAACTGTGTTAGAATATCAAATGTATGTTAACGATTACAATCTGTGTTCAAACCCTTCAAAAATTTCTGAAGACACTTCGAATGATGAGCAATCGAGATGATGATCCAACCACATGTTACCCACAGTTATGTACCCGAAAAACTCTTGAAACCAAAGTAAAAGTTTAAACAATGTATCCGCGTCAGATTCTTTGGCATTTAGTAGCAAAAATAACTTTACGACTCTTATTCAAAGTAACCAGTTTTGTCACAGCTCCAGCAAGTCAACTTCAACTTTTCAGTCAGACTAACCTTATTATAACCTTGAGATATACACCATCGTTACCAGGGAACCTTTTACATTCCACCACATTATTAGCAGATGTACCAACAACTTCATTACCCTTTGACTTTAGCCTCTCCAAAAAGTCATTATAATTATTCATTGAAATCCCATCATTTACTCATTCGCATCTTGTAATGAGAATTGCCATACGAATCATTGGCAATTAGCAATCAGTATTTTGAAATCTCGCAGCATGTCTACGCCAACAGTTATATGTGTATATATAACGTCTATCTTCTGGACTTAATTTGAATGTGAAGTTTCTGAAAAACACTCCGAACTACGAATTGGTTCTCTGAAAATGGAAAAAAAATGCTGATGAAGTAGCAAAAACTATAAACTACTTTAAACGGTAAAAGCTGGATGATAATGATGAAGTGTGCTGGCAAAGCGCGGAAAAAGAGAAGTTTTGGAACTGGAAAACGGATTGAGCAAAGTAGGAAGAAGGCTGTGGACAAATTACAAAGACTGAACCTGACTTCAAAGGATCCAAATGATTCAGTACCTACTGAAGTCATTAACGAATACCTTGCTCCTGACTCTAAACCCCTGCGGATAATATTCTTCATCATCCTCTGATATTAAAAATTCTAAAATATCATCATATCTTTCATTATAAATATCCTCCATATTTCTGAAGATATTTTCTTAATTTTTCTTATTTGAAATCATTTACCTCTTCGCGCTATCTGTATTACATCATAAAAGAAACTATTTTAGTTTCTAAATTCTGAAACATTCAAGTTTAAAATAGGAATATTTTGAAGTAGTGTTGAGAACTGAAGCATGAATTAGTATAATATAATGACACTTGATCAATGTGATTATATTACAGTATGTCATGCTGAGTTTCTAAATGGAATGTGATGATTCACAGATCATAACATCATTATGTGCCTTGTTATACGACTCTTGTATTCTATTTAACCTCTAAAATATCAAGAAAATATTTCTTGATGATTCGGCCTTTTCCAAGGTATTCTAGTAATTTGACAAGTCAAGATCGTGCCATCACAATTTCCTTCCTAGAACATTAACAATGTTCATTCCGAAATTCATATCTGTGAATTCTGGACCATTACAAGCGGTGCTTAATGCAAGAAGAAGAAACGAAAGGACAAAACTCCGAAATAGAAATTGGGGTATAAATTGCAGCAAATAAAAGAGAGCATTAACTGTGAATGATAATGATTATATAAGACAGAAGCAGAGACTTTGAAATATAAGGGAACATATAAAGCCCAACGACAAACCAGAAATTATAAGCCATATATATCGATGCATATAGCAATATAAAAACACGGGAGAACTAGAAACACTATAAACCCAAGAGTATAGTAGAAGTAAATAGATTCTTCCGGCGGTAGATGAAAAAGAAGAATGACCTATATGAAAGTTAGAAGTATATCGAGAATCAGAACTGGATGGAGCATATTGATGAATACTTTAAAATATGAGTTGAGGGAGAAAGAATAGAAGGTGATGAAACATGACTAGGAACTTAGAAATCAATAGATTTAACTCACACAATGGCAGAATAAGTGAATCAAACCCTCTAGTGAATAGGATACGTTTTTTTTTTTTGATTAATTTAGTCAAACCACAACTAAATCAAGTGTGATTAGATCAACACCTAGAGCTATTATTCACCACCTGGGTGATTTGGACTGAGAGAGAATCAGAGGAGCTCACAAGATCTGAGTGTGTGTAACAAATGAGAGGCTTAACCTAAAATGAAGAACATAAGACTTTATATACCCCTGCTGTTGACTCACCCATACGATTCATTCATCACACGTACGAGTTGGCTTCATCAGCTGTACGGGTGATCACTCACTCGTGTTTTCTCATTTAGGTTGTAATTGTGACTTAGCTCAGCATCAACTGTGCGTATGAGCCTGTCAGCCGTACTAGTGAGGCTTCACTCGTACGTCTGACTAAGTCTAACATAGTCAAACATCTAAATCTCGTTCCTACAGTTCCTGTAACCACATACAAACACGGATAGGATAATAACGAGCAATCATGGTAGCCTGTAAACTGTTGTACCTACAATGGACGTGGGTAGATGTCTAGGGAATTGCATAAAATGCATCAACAGAAGGTGTGAGTTGTAAGGAAACGAAGGAGGTGAATTTATAAGAAAATCTCCGACAGAATAATTAAAATGGACGATCGCATTTAAAGCGGATCCTAATTCCCTTGATTACCGGAGAGTCAAATCTTATTAAGAAGATTTTCTTCAAATCCCTTGAAATCTGGGAATCAATCATATCTACGTCAAATGATAAGATGAATCTACACTTACTCATTTCACTCTTCTATGTTAGCTTCATTCGTACTCTTCATATAAATGGATTGTTTATCCAAATTATTCGCTGATGATAAAACTCTAATTTTCAGCCCGTATGCATCATGAAAACATACTTATTATCATTCATGACCTTTCCACTCAAATTTCGGGACGAAATTTCTTTAACGGGTAGGTACTGTGACAACCCGGAAATTTCCAACCAAATTTAAGCTTTAATCTTTATATGTTTCTGACACGATAAGCAATATTTGTTAACTTAAATTTCAAGAATTTTAAACTATGTTCATACAGTCATTCAACCTCGACCAAGTTCCAACGATTCACGAACTATTAAATGAATATGATTATATATATATGTGTATATATATTATAACTTGAAACGTAAACAAAATATTAGATTAAATACTTTATATGATTGTATCTGTTTCAAAAAGTTTATCAATGGAATTAGAAGATAAGATCAAATGATTGAATTATCAGATATATTGAATTATGATTACAAGTCTCTGTTGAAAGGCCCACGTTGATTTGAGAAATCTTTCCATTTTAACAATATTCGGAAAATTGTAAAGTGAATTATAAATAAGAACAAATTGTCAATCATTGAGAACTAGACAAAGGATAGTGGAAGATTGAATCTCATAAAGACTCGATTGATCTATTTAGTTTCAAACGTACAAAAACGTTTTCAGTTTAAAAAGAACTTTATTATTAAAACGTATATAACTTTTATAAATTTCTAGAACCACTTTTGACAACTCATTACTTAACTAGTATTATTAAAATAACGATATTTATATTTTATTTTATTAAATATATATAACGATTTAAATTAATATTATATATATTTATACGCGTATTATACGTACATAGTTTTATACTTTTACTATACTTAAACTTTACCTTTACTTTATTTTTACTTTACTTTAACTTTAATAATTCACTTTAATAATTCATACTTTAATAATTCACTTTAATAATTTATACTTTAATAATTCACTTTAATAATTCATACTTTAATAATTCACTTTAATAATTCATACTTTAATAATTCACTTTAATAATTCAGACTTTAATAATTCACTTTAATAATTCAAAAATCTATTATAAATAGAATTCAATAGGTTTCATTATTTCATAGAAACTTGAAAATATTTTTCTCTAAACTCTCTCAATCGATTTACATATATATTTACTCCGTATTATTTCAAGATATTATTAGTATACATAAAATATTACGACGGAGTGCTGTTCGAGTGATTTCGAAATTGTTTTTTGAGTAGGATAGGATTAAGGAAATTATGGGTTATAGCTATGGAGGTGATTGAGTATGGTTCATGGGTATGCTCGTGAGGTCAATATAGTGTTTATCATTTCCGTTGCGTCTACGTACCTTTCCTGCAATATTGAATCTCAATATTGATACGTGAGTACTCATAATTTAACTTTTACATACTAATAGTGTATCCCTGACTAGTGCTCAAGTATTTAGGATTATGCATGCTTGTACTTTTGATATTGCCTTTAGACAGGTTAGGTTGAATCTTGAATTAGTTACACTTGCAGTTGAGATAAGGTATAAGATATGCATGTCCTTGGAAAGCTAGCGAAAAATTAAGAACTTTTCCTTTAGATATCGAATGGTTTCGATGAACGGATTAGAAGTTATAATCAATTGAATTTTCGATATTTTTGTTAAAAATGATTATTATTATCGTCGTTTTTATCGTCGTTTTAGTTTTATCTTATTATTATCATTATTATTATCTTTATCAATAAAAGAGATTTATCATTAAAAATTGTTATTTTTTTTATTATTACTATCGTTATTATCGTTAAAGTTATAATTAGTATTATTATTATCCAATTATTATTATTATTATTATTATTAGTATTATTATTATTATTATCATTATTAATATATATATCATTATTTAAAAATAGTTATTGTTATTGTTATTATTATTATTATTACTATATTATCATTAAGATAATTATTAATATTATCGTTAATAATGTTATAGTAACTATCATTATTAATATTAGTGTAATTAAAACAAATATTTGTAACACCTAATTATTTTGATTATTATTATTATCATTATTATGAACAAGATATAAAAGACGATTAAAAGCTATTAAACGAAACGATTAGGAAATAATGAGTAAGAGTATCATGATGAAATTAAAGTATTATAAGATATTAATTTAGATAAAATTATCGTTCTTATTATTTTTATCATTACTATTATTTTTAAAAGTATCGTTAGTATTAAAACTATCATTTTAACAAAAATTATCATTTTAATAGAAATGTCATTGTTATTATAAAATATCATTATTATTATTATTTTAAATAGAATTATTATTTTAAAGATAATATTAAAAATTATAGTAAATATTAAAGTTATCATAATTAGAATTATCGTTGTATCATAATATCATCTTAGTAATTATAAATATTGATATTTTTATAATAATAATTATTATTACAAAATAATACAACTTTTACTTACTATCATTATAGATATTATTTTATCAAATAAATATGTGATACAAACATATTTTACTACGTGTAATAACTTACTTTAATAATACCTATCATATTATCTTTATGATATTAAATGAACCCTATAAATTTTATTACTTAATATATATAAAAGTATATTTTATTATATAAATTTAATATAAAATTTTATTTACTAATAAATAAATTATATTATTTACTCTAATAAATCTTTTAAAAATATTTAAAAATATAAAACGATGATATTTAAACTATATATTAATCATGTATAGATTTTTGGAAATTATTGTGAGTCAAATTTACTTTTGTTGACTTTTGCATATTAGTCTCGAGCATTAGGATTGTGGTACACTATGACTTGACCTAATTTGTTAGACAAATATTGACCAACACATAAATATATATAATTAATTTAGGTTCG
Organism: Rutidosis leptorrhynchoides; assembly: GCF_046630445.1. Taxonomy (NCBI): domain Eukaryota; kingdom Viridiplantae; phylum Streptophyta; class Magnoliopsida; order Asterales; family Asteraceae; genus Rutidosis; species Rutidosis leptorrhynchoides. Next base: position 213,447,871 of record NC_092340.1, read on the forward strand.
TGAATCCGAGGCCAACCTTGCACTTGTTCAATGACGTTATATGTATTTTTACTACGAAATACAGTATGGTGAGTTTCATTTGCCTTTTTACCCTTTATATTTTTGGGACTGAGAATACATGCGCTTTTATAAATGTTTGACGAAATAGACACAAGTAATTGAAACTACATTCTATGGTTGAATTATTGAAATCGAATATGCCCCTTTTTATTAAAGTCTGGTAATCTAAGAATTAGGGAACAGACACCCTAATTGACGCAAATCCTAAAGATAGATCTATTGGGCCTAACAAACCCCATCCAAAGTACCGGATGCTTTAGTACTTCGAAATTTATATCATGTCCGAAGGAGGATCCCGGAATGATAGGGGATATTCTTATATGTATCTAGTTAATGTCGGTTACCAGGTGTTCACCATATGAATGATTATTTTTGTCTCTATGCATGGGACGTATATTTATGAGAACTGGAAATGAAATTCTTGTGGTCTATTAAAATGATGGAAATAAATGATTATGATAAACTAATGAACTCACCAACCTTTTGGTTGACACTTTAAAGCATGTTTATTCTCAGGTGTTAAAGAAATCTTCCGCTGTGCATTTGCTCATTTTAAAGATATTACTTGGAGTCTTTCATAGCATATTTCGAAGAACGTTGCATTCGAGTCATTGAGTTCATCAAAGATTATTATTAAATCAATTTATAGTTGGATAGTAGATATTATGAAATGGTATGCATGCCTGTCAATTTTCGATGTAAAGAAAGTTTGTCTTTTAAAAACGAATGCAATGTTTGTAAAATGTATCATATAGAGGTCAAATACCTCGCAATGTAATCAACTATTTTGAATCGTTTATAATGTATATGAACGGGTCCTTTCATAACACATATATTTTTTTATATTTTTTTTATTGTTGTTAATCAAGAACAAGTTATATGTTAGTAAACGTTTTTAAGTCTAAAACAAAACAACCAATTCGTTATTATAGCTATTGATGTTGGATTGGGTCAATTGATTCTTGAAGAAGATGAAGGAGAAAATAGAACAGGAAAGCAGATTATATTAATTGAGTTGGGATATAAATCAGGAAAACAGAAATGGCCTGAATGGTTGAGTGTTATGTTGGGTACCGAGAGGTCTCGAGTTCGATCCCTGCTAGGGTCACTATTTTTTTAGGCCGAATTACTTGAAGGTAGTTTCATTTTTTTTTCATTAATATTATTATTATTAATATTAATATTATTATTATGTGTATTAATGATTATTGTTATTATTATGATTATTAGTATTATGAATGTTAGGACTATGATTATTATTACAAAAATTATAATTATATGTATAAGTATTAAAGTCATTATTATCATTAATTTTTTTATCATTTAAGTATTATTATTATTTATTATTATAAATTATTATTAACATTATTGACTAAGTATTATGGTATTATTCAAAATTATCAATATTATTATTCTTAACATGGTTATCAAAAGGTAGTATCACTAATATAGTTTACGAAAATATCACTACTAATATTATTATTAAGTAGTAGTATTCTTTAAAGAGTATTAATATAAATTATTAGTATTTTTGTAAATATTAACATTATTATCATTTTTAGAACCCTTATTATCAATATAAGTGTATTATTAGTATTAGTATTAGTTTAGGGTTATTATTAGTAGTATCATTAACATTTAACATTTTCATTTTTGCTATTAGTATTATCATTATTAATAAAATTATTATTATTATTAGTAAATCATTATTATCTAAATTATAATTTCTATTAAATAAATCTTTTGTACACTATATATATATACTTATGGTATATACTAGGATTGTATTAATAATTCACATAATAAGCTAATAAAATTTCATAAATACAATACTAATAAAAAATATATGTATATAGATATATTAATATCACTAATTGTATAAACAATAATCATTATAAATATATATACATAAAATCGATATATATATATAAAATATAATTTAAGATATAATATAAGTATACGTTTTAAAAATGGAATTTAGGATAAATTCTACAAAACTATAAATATAAATAATACATATTAATAAATGAAATTTTGTGATTTACATTATACGTATTAATAAATACGCAATTGATATAGGTTCGTGAATCCGAGGACAACCCTGTATTGTTCAGTTTATCTAATGTCGCCATATGTATTTTTACTACAAAATACATCCGGTGAGTTTATTTATTCCCTTTTTCTTATTACATTTTTGGGACTGAGAATACATACACTGTTTTTTTTTATAACTGTTTTACGAAATAGACACAAGTAATTGAAATTACGTTCTATGGTTGAATGATCCAAACTGAATATGCCCCCTTTTAGTCTGGTAATCTAAGAATTAGGGAACAGACACCCTAATTGACGCGAATCCTAAAGATAGATCTATCGGGCCCAACATGCCCCATCCAAAGTACCGGATGCTTTAGTACTTCGAAATTTATATCATGTCCGAAGGAGGATCCCAGAATGATGGGGATATTCTTATATACATATTGTGAATGTCGGTTACCAGGTGTTCAATCCATATGAATGATATTTTGTCTCTATGCATGGGACGTATGTTTATGAGAAATGGAAATATGAAATCTTGTGGTCTATTATTTTATTGAAAATGATTATTTATGTTAAACTAATGAACTCACCAACCTTTTGGTTGACATTTGAAAGCATGTTTATTCTCAGGTATAAAAGAAACATTCCGCTGTGCATTTGCTCATTTTAAAGACAGTACTTGGAGTCGATCATCGCAATGGAACCAGTTGTTGGTGACTTCGTCCAGATGGATTAGGACGGGTCCTTTCACTTTGGGTATTTCATCCTTTAAATTTCCCTCTTTTAAAACTCCTTGTCGCGCCTCCTTTATTTGAGTAGTAAGGTTAGTGTGAATCAATATATTCATAGATTTTACTCGAATGGGTTCTCTGTCCTTTCTGCTCAAGGCGTTGGCTACCACATTTGCCTTCCTCGGGTGGTAACGAATCTCAAAGTCGTAATCATTCAACAATTCAATCCACCTACGCTGCCTCATATTCAGTTGTTTCTGATTAAATATGTGTTGAAGACTTTTGTGGTCGGTATATATAATACTTTTGACCCCATATAAGTAGTGCCTCCAAGTCTTTAATGCAAAAACAACCGCGCCTAATTCCAAATCATGCGTCGTATAATTTTGCTCGTGAATCTTCAATTGTCTAGACGCATAAGCAATCACCTTCGTCCGTTGCATTAATACACAACCGAGACCTTGCTTTGATACGTCACAATAAATCACAAAATCATCATTCCCTTCAGGCAATGACAATATAGGTGCTGTAGTTAGCTTTTTCTTCAATAATTGAAACGCCTTCTCTTGTTCATCCTTCCATTCAAATTTCTTCCCTTTATGCGTTAATGCAGTCAAGGGTTTTGCTATTTTGGAGAAATCTTGGATGAATCTTCTGTAGTAACCAGCCAATCCTAAAAATTGACGTATATGCTTCGGAGTTTTTGGGGTTTCCCACTTTTCAACGGTTTCGATCTTTGCCGGGTCCACCTGGATACCTTCTTTGTTCACTATGTGACCGAGGAATTGAACTTCTTCCAATCAAAATGCACACTTTGAAAACTTAGCGTACAGTTTTTCTTTCCTCAATACTTCTAGCACTTTTCTCAAATGTTCTTCATGCTCTTGATCATTCTTTGAGTAAATAAGTATGTCATCGATGAAAACAATGAAAACTTGTCAAGATAAGGCCCACACACTCGGTTCATAAGGTCCATGAACACAGCTGGTGCGTTAGTCAATCCAAACGGCATAACCATAAACTCGTAATGATCGTAACTTGTCCTAAAAGCAGTTTTTGGAATATCATCCTCCTTTACTCGCATTTGATGATATCCAGAACGTAAATCGATCTTCGAATAAACCGACGAGCCTTGTAGTTGATCAAATAAGTCGTTAATTCTCGGCAGTGGATAACGGTTTTTGATGGTACCATCCTTCTTCTTGACAAACAAAACAGGAGCTCCCCATGGTGATGTGCTTGGTCGAATGAAACCACGTTCTAATAGTTCTTGTTGTTGGCTTTGCAGTTCTTTCATCTCACTGGGTGCGAGTCTATAAGGAGCACGAGCTATTGGTGCAGCTCCTGGTACAAGATCTATTTGAAATTCAACAGATCGATGTGGAGGTAGTCCCGGTAATTCTTTCAGAAATACATCGGGAAATTCTTTTGCGATGGGAATATCATTGATGCTCTTTTCTTCAGTTTGTACTTTCTCGACGTGTGCTAGAACAGCATAGCAACCTTTTCTTATTAGTTTTTGTGCCTTCAAATTACTAATAAGATGTAGCTTCGTGTTGTCCTTTTCTCCGTACACCATTAAGGTGTAGTGACCCGAACTTTTCCATTTTATATATATTAATTGAGATTGATATTTAAATGATTAAATTTTTCCAACATGTTAAGCAATCAAACTTGTTAAGACTTGATTAATTGAAATATGTTTCATATAGACAATTGACCACCCAAGTTGACCGGTGATTCACGAACGTTAAAACTTGTAAAAACTATATGATGAAATATATATGGAAATATATATAGTTAACATGATACTATGATAAGTAAACATATCATTAATTATATTAACAATGAACTACATATGTAAAAACAAGACTACTAACTTAATGATTTTTAAACGAGACATATATGTAACGATTATCGTTGTAAAGACATTTAATGTATATATATATCATATTAAGAGATATTCATACATGATAATATCATGATAATATAATAATTTAAAATCTCATTTGATATTATAAACATTGGATTAACAACATTTAACAAGATCGTTAACCTAAAGGTTTCAAAACAACACTTACATGTAACGACTAACGATGACTTAACGACTCAGTTAAAATGTATATACATGTAGTGTTTTAATATGTATTTATACACTTTTGAAAGACTTCAATACACTTATCAAAATACTTCTACTTAACAAAAATGCTTACAATTACATCCTCGTTCAGTTTCATCAACAATTCTACTCGTATGCACCCGTATTCGTACTCGTACAATACACAGCTTTTAGATGTATGTACTATTGGTATATACACTCCAATGATCAGCTCTTAGCAGCCCATGTGAGTCACCTAACACATGTGGGAACCATCATTTGGAAACTAGCATGAAATATCTCATAAAATTACAAAAATATGAGTAATCATTCATGACTTATTTACATGAAAACAAAATTACATATCCTTTATATCTAATCCATACACCAACGACCAAAAACACCTACAAACACTTTCATTCTTCAATTTTCTTCATCTAATTGATCTCTCTCAAGTTCTATCTTCAAGTTCTAAGTGTTCTTCATAAATTCTACAAGTTCTAGTTACATAAAATCAAGAATACTTTCAAGTTTGCTAGCTCACTTCCAATCTTGTAAGGTGATCATTCAACCTCAAGAAATCTTTGTTTCTTACAGTAGGTTATCATTCTAATACAAGGTAATAATCATATTCAAACTTTGGTTCAATTTCTATAACAATAACAATCTTATTTCAAGTGATGATCTTACTTGAACTTGTTTTCGTGTCATGATTCTGCTTCAAGAACTTCGAGCCATCCAAGGATCCATTGAAGCTAGATCCATTTTTCTCTTTTCTAGTAGGTTTATCCAAGGAACTTAAGGTAGTAATGATGTTCATAACATCATTCGATTCATACATATAAAGCTATCTTATTCGAAGGTTTAAACTTGTAATCACTAGAACATAGTTTAGTTAATTCTAAACTTGTTCGCAAACAAAAGTTAATCCTTCTAACTTGACTTTTAAAATCAACTAAACACATGTTCTATATCTATATGATATGCTAACTTAATGATTTAAAACCTGGAAACACGAAAAACACCGTAAAACCGGATTTACGCCGTCGTAGTAACACCGCGGGCTGTTTTGGGTTAGTTAATTAAAAACTATGATAAACTTTGATTTAAAAGTTGTTATTCTGAGAAAATTATTTTTATTATGAACATGAAACTATATCCAAAAATTATGGTTAAACTCAAAGTGGAAGTATGTTTTCTAAAATGGTCATCTAGACGTCGTTCTTTCGACTGAAATGACTACCTTTACAAAAACAACTTGTAACTTATTTTTCCGACCATAAACCTATACTTTTTCTGTTTAGATTCATAAAATAGAGTTCAATATGAAACCATAGCAATTTGATTCACTCAAAACGGATTTAAAATGAAGAAGTTATGGGTAAAACAAGATTGGATAATTTTTCTCATTTTAGCTACGTGAAAATTGGTAACAAATCTATTCCAACCATAACTTAATCAACTTGTATTGTATATTATGTAATCTTGAGATACCATAGACACGTATACAATGTTTCGACCTATCATGTCGACACATCTATATATATTTCGGAACAACCATAGACACTCTATATGTGAATGTTGGAGTTAGCTATACAGGGTTGAGGTTGATTCCAAAATATATATAGTTTGAGTTGTGATCAATACTGAGATACGTATACACTGGGTCGTGGATTGATTCAAGATAATATTTATCGATTTATTTCTGTACATCTAACTGTGGACAACTAGTTGTAGGTTACTAACGAGGACAGCTGACTTAATAAACTTAAAACATCAAAATATATTAAAAGTGTTGTAAATATATTTTGAACATACTTTGATATATATGTATATATTGTTATAGGTTCGTGAATCAACCAGTGGTCAAGTCTTACTTCCCGACGAAGTAAAAATCTGAGAAAGTGAGTTATAGTCCCACTTTTAAAATCTAATATTTTTGGGATGAGAATACATGCAGGTTTTATAAATGATTTACAAAATAGACACAAGTACGTGAAACTACATTCTATGGTTGAATTATCGAAATCGAATATGCCCCTTTTTATTAAGTCTGGTAATCTAAGAATTAGGGAACAGACACCCTAATTGACGCGAATCCTAAAGATAGATCTATTGGGCCTAACAAACCCCATCCAAAGTACCGGATGCTTTAGTACTTCGAAATTTATATCATATCCGAAGGGTGTCCCGGAATGATGGGGATATTTTTATATATGCATCTTGTTAATGTCGGTTACCAGGTGTTCACCATATGAATGATTTTTATCTCTATGTATGGGATGTGTATTGAAATATGAAATCTTGTGGTCTATTATTATGATTTGATATATATAGGTTAAACCTATAACTCACCAACATTTTTGTTGACGTTTTAAGCATGTTTATTCTCAGGTGATTATTAAGAGCTTCCGCTATCGCATACTTAAATAAGGACGAGATTTGGAGTCCATGCTTGTATGATATTGTGTAGAAACTGCATTCAAGAAACTTATTTTGTTGTAACATATTTGTATTGTAAACCATTATGTAATGGTCGTGTGTAAACAGGATATTTTAGATTATCATTATTTGATAATCTACGTAAAGCTTTTTAAACCTTTATTGATGAAATAAAGGTTATGGTTTGTTTTAAAATGTATGCAGTCTTTGAAAAACGTCTCATATAGTGGTCAAAACCTTGCAACAAAATCAATTAATATGGAACGTTTTTTAATCAATAAGAACGGGACATTTCAGTTGGTATCCGAGCGTTGGTCTTAGAGAACCAGAATTTTGCATTAGTGTGTCTTATCGAGTTTGTTAGGATGCATTAGTGAGTCTGGACTTCGACCGTGTTTACTTGAAAAATGATTGCTTAACAAATTTTGTTGGAAACTATATATTTTTAACATGTGAATATTATGTGATATATTAATCTCTTAACGCATTTGATATTATGTGATAGATGTCTACCTCTAGAACAAGTCCCATTGACTCACCTAATAATAATGAAGAGTCAAATGTAAATTGGAATGATTCGTGAACTGATTCACAAGTTCCCGAAGAGGAACCGGAAGAAGAGTCGGAACCGGAAGAAAAATCGGAACCGGAAGAAGAATCGGAACCTGATGAAGAAATAGAACCGGTGGGGGAAATAATAAAACGGTTAAGTAAAAGAAAATCCTCAACCAACCGACCAAGGTTAATTATGGTCAATGGTGTTTCCGCCAAGGAAGCAAAATATTGGGAGGATTACCAATTCTCCGATGAATCGGATTCCGACGAGAATTCCGATGATGTTATAGAAATTACTCCAACTGAATTTAAAAAGGCAAAAGAAAATAATAAGGGAAAGGGCATAAAAATAGAGAAATCTAATTCCAACCCCGATGAACTTTATATGTATCGTCAACCTCCGAAGTCCTTAAGTTGTAACAATGACCCGGGAACCTCTAAACCACCAGGTTTTTCTAAACCAATGTGGATAACGACGGCTCGTATTAGGGGAACATCATATATCCCTAGAAACTTGGCAAAACGAACCAAAACCGAAGAAGAAGAAACAAGCGAGTCAGAATAAGATAGTTGTATTCGTGTGGTGTAATATAAGTAATATAGTGTGCTTATGCTTTATGATATATGTAAAAATTGCTTGTATTAATAAGTATTTTTTTTATGAATCTAACTCTTGTCTATTTTACAGTATAAAAACACAAAATGGATAGACAACCTAATATTTTAAGAGACCTACCCGGAGACATGATTGATGAAATCTTGTCTAGAGTCGGTCAGAATTCTTCGGCACAACTATTTAAGGCGAGATCAGTTTGTAAGACATTCGAAGAACGTTCCAAGAATGCCTTGGTTTATAAAAGGCTTTTGTTCGAAAGATGGGGGATATCACATTGGGAAATCCATAAGTTACGATGTGTTTACTTTGACGCATATATTGCGGGGAACCCAAATGCTATTTACGCAATGGGTTAAGAAATTATTTTGACTCAATATATCCGAATATTGGACTTCATGATTTAGAAAAAGCGGCTAACATGCAACATAAAGAAGCATGTTATGCTTACGGATTAGTAATGTTCGCTTCTCACCAAAGTGAGAACAAGAACATCGGGCTACAACTATTAAACAAAACGTTCTCACAAGTGACGGAGTCGGTAATTGGGGTAAGAAATGAGGTTTTTAGATTGTTACGGGACTGTTGGACATTACGTAACCCTCGTCCCTTTGACGACGTTACAACACGCTGTCTTATCAACGGCCATAACGGTTATGTTCCACAAGACCAAGGATGGGAAGTAGTCCTAGTAAAACCAGAATGCATGACTTGTTTCTGGACGTATGAATTACGTGTCTTTATTGCCTTTGCTGAACGACTTGTGTACTAGCTAGAATTATCTTCACAACTATCTTGTATCAAAGTTATTGTGTGCTATATTTCATACTTTATGTAAAATAAGCGGTATTGTAAGTTTGTAAAATATTGTATAAAAGTTTGAACGCGAAATATTATTATAATCAGTTTTTCATATAGAATTGTAGTAGTTGAATTGTATATTAGCTACTAAGTATGAACTTAACGGGTAGGTACTACCCGAATTTAAACTTATAAAAAGCTAATATGAAGAAAAAGCTTTTATAAATGAGTTCATATTATGCTACGAAATACTATTAGCTACTCTTAATATTCTGTATGATTAACTTGTTCCATTTGACTATTTTGAAGGAAATGGCACCGACTACTCGACACACCGTGAATATGAATGAAGAGGAATTCCGTACTTTTCTAGCTACAAACATAGCCGCAGTACAGGCTGCGCTACATACCAACAATAACCTTGGATCTAGCAGTACAAGAAATCGTGTAGGATGCACCTACAAAGAATTCACTGCCTGCAAACCTTTGGAATTTGATGGAACCGAAGGACCGATCGGATTGAAACGGTGGACCGAGAAGGTTGAATCGGTGTTTGCCATAAGTAAGTGTACTGAAGAGGACAAAGTAAAGTACGCTACGCATACCTTCACAGGTTCTGCGTTAACATGGTGGAATACCTATCTAGAGCAAGTGGGACAAGACGATGCGTACGCACTACCGTGGTCAGCATTCAAGCACTTGATGAACGAGAAGTACCGTCCCAGAACCGAGGTCAATAAGCTCAAGACAGAACTTAGAGGGTTACGAACCCAAAGATTTGATATTACTACGTACGAAAGACGATTCACAGAATTGTGCCTATTGTGTCCGGGAGCATTCGAAGATGAGGAAGAGAAGATCGACGAGTTTGTGAAAGGATTACCGGAAAGAATCCAAGAAGATATAAGTTCACACGAGCCCGCCTCCATACAACAGGCATGTAGAATGGCTCACAAACTAGTGAACCAGATTGAAGAAAGAATTAAAGAACAGACTACTGAAGAGGCCAATGTGAAGCAAGTCAAAAGAAAGTGGGAGGAAAATGGTGATAAGAATCACCAATACAACAACAACAGCAATTACAACAATAATCGCAACAATTATCCCAACAATCGCAACATCAATCGCAACTACAACAAACGGCCCAACAACAACAACAACAACAACAACAACAGCAACTACAACAATCATCCTAACAACAATAATAACCGCAACAACAACAACAATCAGAAGCAGCTATGCCAAAGGTGTGAAAAGTATCACTCGGGGTTCTGCACCAAATTTTGCAACAAGTGTAAAAGAAATGGTCATAGCGCGGCGAAGTGTGAGGTCTACGGACCAGGGGTTAATAGAACGAAAGGAACAAATGGTGTCGGAACGAGTAATGGCGGAGCAAGTAGTGTCGGAGCAAGTTATGCCAATGTAGTTTGTTATAAATGTGGAAAACCGGGCCACATTATTAGAAATTGCCCGAACCAGGAGAACACGAATGCACAAGGCCGCGGAAGAGTTTTCAATATTAATGCGGCAGAGGCACAGGAAGACCCAGAGCTTGTTACGGGTATGTTTCTTATTGACAATAAATCTGCTTACGTTTTATTTGATTCGGGTGCGGATAGAAGCTATATGAGTAGAGATTTTTGTGCTAAATTAAGTTGTCCATTGACGCCTTTGGATAGTAAATTTTTACTCGAATTAGCAAATGGCAAATTAATTTCAGCAGATAATATATGTCGGAATCGAGAAATTAAACTGGTTAGCGAAACATTTAAGATTGATTTGATACCTGTAGAGTTAGGGAGTTTTGATGTGATAATCGGTATGGACTGGTTGAAAGAAGTGAAATCAGAGATCGTTTGTTACAAAAATGCAATTCGCATTATACGAGAAAAAGGAAAACCCTTAATGGTGTACGGAGAAAAGGGCAACACGAAGCTACATCTTATTAGTAATTTGAAGGCACAAAAACTAATAAGAAAAGGTTGCTATGCTGTTCTAGCACACGTCGAGAAAGTACAAACTGAAGAAAAGAGCATCAATGATGTTCCCATTGCAAAAGAATTTCCCGATGTATTTCCGAAAGAATTACCGGGATTACCCCCACATCGATCCGTTGAATTTCAAATAGATCTTGTACGAGGAGCTGCACCAATAGCTCGTGCTCCTTATAGACTCGCACCCAGCGAGATGAAAGAACTGCAAAGCCAATTACAAGAACTTTTAGAGCGTGGTTTCATTCGACCAAGCACATCACCGTGGGGAGCTCCTGTTTTCTTTGTCAAGAAGAAAGATGGTACATTCAGGTTGTGTATCGACTACCGAGAGTTGAACAAACTTATCATTAAGAACCGCTACCCACTACTGAGAATCGAAGACTTATTTGATCAACTACAATGTCATAACCCGACCTTAACCATAAGGACGAATACAATAACATATGATTTCATCGCGAGGTATTGACCTCTATATGCGACATTTTTCAAAAACTGCATTCGTTTTTACAATACAAACCATAGCTTTTATTACAAATACAAGGTTTAAACAACTTAATAATGATTATCGTTTAGCGATAATCTTAGACTTACAAACTTTACATGTGATAATAACAATACGACCTCCAACATATTTTACATTACAAATCCTCCGATATGCAGTTTTATTTTTGACACAAATATGCATACTCAAGATCTTGCTTAAATTCAACATGTTGCAACGGAAGCTTTTAGTTATCACCTGAGAATAAACATGCTTAAAACGTCAACATAAAGTTGGTGAGATATAGGTTTAATGCCGGCAGCGTTATAAATATTGACCACAAGATTTCATATATAAACGTTTTAATAAAAATATTCTAAGTTGTTGAGCACTTGATAACCATACTTAACATTTAATCAACGTCGCATATTCCCTTTATTATGAAATCTTATTACACCGTACCAAGTGTAGTTACCAAAACGAAGTACTGTGCAACCGCTGAATACTGGTCGTCCAGTCCGGTTGGGGTTGTCAGGCCCGATAGATCTATCAACAGGATTCGCGTTTACAATACCTCATGTAAATAATAGTTACCAAGTTACAGGGAAGTATGCCAGTGGTACAACTCAACGTAGAATATATATTTTTAATCACTTGTGTCCATAACGTAAATCATAAAATGCATGTATTCTCATCCCGAAATATTTAGAGTTTAAAAGTGGGACTATATACTCACCTTTTCCTTGAAGGTATTTAACTCGACTTGGTCTCCGATAGATATCACGAACCTAACCATATATATATAATATATCAACATATTTTCTTTTCAAGTAATCGTTACATATATATATACTTATAATACTTTTAATATTTTCTTAGTCCGTAGTTAGCAGTCTGTTGTTAATGGTCCATAATTAGTTGCTCAATAAAATAAATAAAGACCCCATCGTATTCGTATTGATCAGAATTAATCTTGACCCATGGTACCATGTTGTCAAATGATGTGTTGCGTACATAAAGTACCGTGTTGTCAGATGACGTGTTGCGTACAATCATGAGGTCTTATGATTAATCTTCTCGTGTTGTTTACGGGTGGTCCTGGAATATATAAAATCAAATCATAAGTAAATATATAATAAAATCTACCCCTTGGACCCCGCCAGGGGTTGCCACCCCTTGGACCCCGCTTATCAGGGGCGCTGCCCCCGAACCCCCGTCATAATCAAGATAAGTTCAAACAAGTGTGCACTCCACACTTCCCCAAACTTGTTCGATATTTATCAAGATTATTTTGGTTACAAATTAATCCCATTACACTTAAATCATATTGGTGACATAAATCACAACACATTATAGATTGTAAGTATATATGTCAAAGAACGTTACATATAGTTATCGTTTTGAAAACTTAAGTTAGTGGTCTCAAAGTATACTTATAACTCATTGTTGTTAGTTCACAATGAAATGTTAAACCATCCTTAAATCATGTTAAATATGTATAGATATGTACATATACATAATCGTATAATTATCGTGTGTTATATAGTTCGTGATATCATCGGTCAAATTGGACGGTCAAACGTTGTGTAAAACTCTTTTCAAAAATATAAGTCTCAACAGTTTGGATTGCTTATCATGTTGGTAAGGTTTAATTTATGTAAATATTAATCTCATAAGTATAGAACGATCGGAAAATTCCGGGTCGTTACAGTTCCTACCCGTTAAATAAATTTCGTCCCGAAATTTTAAAATTGTACCTATTTTGCGTTCTCGGGAAACAAATGTGGGTACTTTTGTTTCATCTGATCCTCTCGTTCCCAAGTAAACTCGGGACCCCTTCGAGCATTCCAACGAACCTTAACGATTGGTATGTTGCTCTGCTTGAGTTGTTTAACTTCACGGTCCATGATTTCGACCGGTTCTTCTATGAATTGTAGTTTCTCGTCGACTTGGATTTCTTCAAGAGGAATGGTGAGGTCTTCCTTTGTAAGACACTTCTTAAGGTTTGAAACGTGAAATGTATTATGTACTCCGGCGAGTTGTTGTGGTAATTCGAGTCGATAAGCTACCGGTCCAATGCGTTCGATAATCTTGAACGGGCCTACATACCTTGGGTTCAGTTTACCTCTTTTTCCAAAACGTATTACACCTTTCCAAGGTGACACCTTTAACATAACCATGTCATTGATCTGAAACTCTAATGGTTTCCTTCGGACATCGGCGTAGCTCTTTTGGCGACTACGGGCTGTTTTCAATCTCTCCTTGATTTGTACTATCTTCTCAGTCGTTTCGTGTATGATCTCGGGACCAGTTAATTGTCGATATCCTACTTCATTCCAACAGATAGGGGATCTACACTTCCTTCCATACAGTGATTCGAATGGTGCTGCTTTAATGCTCGCATGATAACTGTTATTATACGAGAATTGTGCTAATGGTAGATATTTATCCCATCCGTTTCCAAAATCGATCACACATGCCCAGAGCATGTCTTCAAGAGTCTGAATTGTTCTTTCACTCTGCTCGTCAGTTTGTGGATGATATGCGGTGCTCATATCCAAACGAGTTACCAGGGCCTCCTGTAGTGATTGCCAAAACTTTGATGTAAATCTACTATCACGATCGGATATAATGGAAATAGGTATTCCATGCCTTGAAACAATTTCCTTTATGTATAATCGTAATAGTTTCTCCATTCTATCCGTTTCCTTTATAGGCAAGAAATGTGCAGATTTGGTGAGACGATCAACTATTACTCAAATGGTGTCATAACCCCAGGCAGTCTTAGGTAATTTTGTGATGAAATCCATGGTAATACCGTCCCATTTCCATTCTGGGATTTCTGGTTGTTGAAGTAATCCTGACGGCTTCTGGTGTTCTGCTTTGACTTTGGAACAAGTTAAACATTCCCCAACATATGTTGCAACGTATGTCTTCAAATTAGGCCACTAATAATGCGTCTTAAGATCTTGATACATCTTTCCAACTCCAGGATGTATCGAGTATCTTGTCTTATATGCCTCATTCAATATCAACTTCCTTAATCCACCCAACTTTGGTACCCAAATACGGTTTGCAAAATATTGAATTCCATCTTCCCGTATAACGAGTTGTTTCCCATACTTCTTCATTATTTCATTTCCTATGTTTTCTTTAGTAAGAGCTTCTCGTTGAGCCTCTTTGATTTGTGAGTTGAGATTCATGCGAATTTTTATGTTCATTGCTCGTACTCGAATTGGTTCCCGTTCCTTTCTGCTTACAGCGTCGGCCACTACATTCGCTTTCCCAGGATGATAGCGAATCTCACAATCATAGTCGTTTATCAGCTCGACCCACCTACGTTGCCTCATGTTCAGCTGTTTCTGATCGAAGATATGTTGAAGGCTTTTATGATCGGTAAACACAGTGCATTTAACCCCATATAAGTAGTGTCTCCATATCTTCAATGCAAACACTACTGCTCCCAGTTCTAAATCATGCGTCGTATAATTCCGCTCATGAATCTTCAATTGTCGGGATGCGTATGCTATAACTTTCTTCCGTTGCATAAGGACGCAACCAAAACCTTGTCGTGAAGCGTCACAATATATCTCAAAATCATCGTTCCCTTCAGGTAACGATAAAATAGGTGCTGTAGTCAACTTCTTCTTCAGTAATTGAAATGCACTCTCCTGCTCAGAAGTCCATTCGTACTTCTTCCCTTTTTGTGTTAACGCTGTTAATGGTTTAGCTATTCGGGAAAAATCTTGAATAAACCTTCTATAATAACCAGCTAAACCCAAAAATTGGCGTATCTGCGTTGGTGTCTTAGGAGTCTCCCATTTTTCAATGGCCTCAATTTTAGCTGGGTCAACCTGAATTCCTTTGCTACTAACAACATGGCCAAGAAATTACACTTCTTTCAACCAAAACGCACACTTAGAAAATTTAGCGTATAATTGTTCTTTTCTTAACAATTCTAATACCAATCTTAAATGCTGCTCATGCTCTTGCTCACTCTTGGAATAGATAAGAATATCGTCAATGAAAACGATAACAAACTTATCTAAATACGGACTACAAACTCGATTCATGAGGTCCATGAATACAGCTGGCGCATTCGTTAATCCAAACGGCATGACCAAAAATTCATAATGACCGTAGCGTGTCCGAAAAGCAGTTTTCAGAATATCTTCTTCTTTGACGCGTAGTTGATGATAGCCCGACCTTAGGTCGATTTTCGAGTAAACACATGATCCTTGCAATTGATCAAATAAGTCATCAATTCTCGGTAGTGGATACCGATTCTTGATAGTTAACTTATTTAATTCATGATAATCTATACACATTCGGAAAGATCCGTCTTTCTTCTTGACGAATAAAATCGGAGCTCCCCACGGTGAAGTGCTCGGTCGAATGAAACCACGGTCCAGTAATTCTTGTAACTGGCTTTGTAACTCTTTCATCTCAGATGGTGCAAGTCTATATGGAGCACGAGCCACTGGTGCAGCTCCCGGTACTAGATCTATTTAAAATTCTACAGATCTAAATGGAGGTAATCCTGGTAACTCTTCCAGAAATACTTCAGGAAAATCTCTTGCCACAGGCACGTCGTTGATGCTCTTCACTTTTTCCTTCGTTTTGACTTTATTAACATATGCTAAGATAGCATAGGACCCTTTCTTCAAGCACTTTTGAGCTTTCAAATAACTAATGAGTTTTAGCTTTGAGTTACCCTTCTCTCCATAAATCATTACTGGCATTTTATCCTTACGAGGAATGCGAATTGCCTTCTTGGCGCACACAACTTCAGCTCCTATTTTGGACATCCAGTCCATGCCGACAATTACATCAAAACTTCCTAATTCTACGGGTATCAAATCAATCTTAAATGTTTCTCTGGCTAAATTTATTTTACAATCATGGCAAATTTTATCGGCTTTAATTAGTTTACCATTAGCTAACTCAATCATGTACTTAGCATCTAGAGGTAATGATGAACCATTCAATTTAGTGTAAAAGTCTCTACTCACGTAACTTCTATCGGCACCAGTATCAAATATAATAGATGCGGATAAGTTATTAATGGTAAACGTACCCGTAACAAGCTTCGGGTCTTCACACGCCTCTCTAGCATTAATAACAAATGCTCTTCCACGTGCAGATCCATTATTCTTCTCTGGATTCGGACACTGGCTCTTATAATGACCCTGTTTCCCACACCCATAACAAGTAACAGTGGCCAAGGCAGTTCTATTTGCATTGGTGGCAGGAGTCTTGGTACCGTTTGTATTTGTAGTAGGAACCCTACAATCTTCAGCAAGATGACCTTTTCGATTACAATTGTTGCACACCATATTACAATAACCAGAGTGATGTTTATGGCATCTGTTACATAAAGGATTTCGTCCTTTGTAACCTGAGTTTGAACCGCTACTCGCACCTTGCGTGGTTTCTTGTTTCTTGTTGGATTGTTGATGATTACCTTCCCACTTTCTTTTGTTTCCCGATGTCTTGACATCGGTGTTCTTATCCAGAATAATCTGGTCCATCAATTCGTTCGCCATGGTGATAGCTTCATGAATAGTCTTGGGTTTGGATGCTGTAACATTTGCCTTGACCTTTTTAGGCAAACCGTCTTTGTACAGTTCAATCTTCCGTTCTTCGGTTGGTACCAATTCGGGACATAGCAAAGCTAATTCCATGAATCGCTGATTGTAGTTGGTGAGTTCAGTACCAACAGCTTTCAGGCTTCGTAATTCAGCTTCCAACTTCCAACTTCCAACTTCCTAACCTCGTTCCTTGGACAATATTCGTTGATTAGCATTGTTTTGAATTCTTCCCAAGGAGTATCATAAGCTACATCTCCTCCTACAGCCTTCACATAGTTTTTCCACCACGTGAGTGCACTATCTTGTAGGGTGCACGATGCATACTTGGTCATGTCCTTCTCAATACAACCACTGATTTTAAACACAGACTCAATCTTTTCGATCCACCGGGTTAAACCGACCGGTCCTTCTGTTCCACTGAATGATGAGGGCTTGCAACCTTGAAAAGTTTTGTAAGTGCACCCCACACGAGGATTTGGGTTAACTGCAGCACCTCTTGCAGCCTCGACCCATAACATTCTGTCGTTCACTCGCTGATTGATGAGTTCCTGGATTTCTTGTTCCGTCATTCGGTTCAATCGCGCCATAATCTTCAATAAGAATGAAAAAATAATTATTCACATGGAATATTATATATGTAGTATGTATTTACAGTACATCGTAGCTTATTAATAATATGAACCAGTTATTATTATAAAAGCTTTTTCTTCTTATTAGCTTTTTATAATTATATCTAGGGTAGTACCTACCCGTTAAAGTTCATACTTAATAGCTTAGTACGAAAATCAATTACTACCACCCAAATAATACTTAACCATGGAAAATTATTGCATTTCACACTTCACTATTTTACATATGCTTATCTTACATCAAACATTAAGCAAACCACACTAGTAATATTATACAAAACATTATATAATCCCATGGTTTAAAACAACTGCACATCATTTAACCCAAAGCGTTTGTGTTCAAAGAAATCGCTTAAAGGTTATCCTGGTTGTCTCCCTGCGTTTTGGCTGAGGAACCGAAGAACTGGATGTCGGGATAGAACTAATAGGAATAGCGGGAATAGGTCTGGAAGTATCTGGTGGAGTTGGTTCCACAACATCCTCTCTAGACTCGGGATTTAGATTTTCCATTTCAGTAGCCTTTCGTTTCTTTCCTCGTTCGAACTTGTCTTTCGTAATTTCCTGTATTTCTTCCTCCTCAGGATCACTTTCCGGTTCCTCTTCAATTGATTCATCCGGAACTTGTGAGTCTTCCCCAAAGGTGTCGTTTTCATCATCGGATAGATTAATGACTGGAACACCATCTGAAGAGTCTGGTTCAGAGTCGCTGAATGTGATAATAAGTTCTAAGCCAGACATCTATCACATAACAACTAGCACGTTAATACTACATAATATTTACATATTAATTTTTAACCAACAAGGATAAGCAATAGTTTTCGAAATCAAACACGGTCAAAGTCCAGACTCACTAATGCATCCTAACAAACTCGATAAGACACACTAATGCAAATTCTCTGGTTCTCTAAGACCAACGCTCTGATACCACATGTCATAACCCGACCTTAACCATAAGGACGAATACAATAACATATGATTTCATCGCGAGGTATTGACCTCTATATGCGACATTTTTCAAAAATTGCATTCGTTTTTACAATACAAACCATAGCTTTTATTACAAATACAAGGTTTAAACAACTTAATAATGATTATCGTTTAGCGATAATCTTAGACTTACAAACTTTACATGTGATAATAACAATACGACCTCCAACATATTTTACATTACAAATCCTCCGATATGCAGTTTTATTTTTGACACAAATATGCATACTCAAGATCTTGCTTAAATTCAACATGTTGCAGCGGAAGCTTTTAGTTATCACCTGAGAATAAACATGCTTAAAACGTCAACATAATTTGGTGAGATATAGGTTTAATGCCGGCAGCTTTATAAATATAGACCACAAGATTTCATATATAAACGTTTTAATAAAAATATTCTAAGTTGTTGAGCACTTGATAACCATACTTAACATTTAATCAACGTCGCATATTCCCTTTATTATGAAATCTTATTACACCGTACCAAGTGTAGTTACCGAAACGAAGTACTGTGCAACCGTTGAATACTGGTCGTCCAGTCCGGTTGGGGTTGTCAGGCCCGATAGATCTATCAACAGGATTCGCGTTTACAATACCTCATGTAAATAATAGTTACCAAGTTACATGGAAGTATGCCAGTGGTACAACTCAACGTAGAATATATATTTTTAATCACTTGTGTCCATAACGTAAATCATAAAATGCATGTATTCTCATCCCGAAATATTTAGAGTTTAAAAGTGGGACTATATACTCACCTTTTCCTTGAAGGTATTTAACTCGACTTGGTCTTCGATAGATATCACGAACCTAACCATATATATAATATATCAACATATTTTCTTTTCAAGTAATCGTTACATATATATATATACTTATAATACTTTTAATATTTTCTTAGTCCGTAGTTAGCAGTCTGTTGTTAATGGTCCATAATTAGTTGCTCAATAAAATAAATAAAGACCCCATCGTATTCGTATTGATCAGAATTAATCTAGACCCATGGTACCATGTTGTCAAATGACGTGTTGCGTACATAAAGTATCGTGTTGTCAGATGACGTGTTGCGTACAATCATGAGGTCTTATGATTAATCTTCTCGTGTTGTTTACGGGTGGTCCTGGAATATATAAAATCAAATCATAAGTAAATATATATTAAATATTATGTTAATTAGCCAAGATATGATTAATACGATTTTGTCATAATATGATATATTACAGGTTTTGAAGTGTTTTAAAAATCAAATTAGAAGGATCTATTTAGTTTGCGAACAGGTTTGAAATCATTCAAACTATGTTCTTGTTGTTAAAAATTTTATAACACAAAATAAGATAGCTATATAAATATGAATCGAATAAGATTATGAATAAGGTTACTACCTCAAGTTACTTGGATAAAGCTACTGGAAAAGATAGAAAATAATCTTGATCAAACTTTCTTATGATGATTATAGGTTGTTCATGAAGCTAGTTCTTCATGAGTATTTGCTGAGATTGTGAAGAACACTTAGAGTTCCTAAGAGTGTGTTTTTGTTTGGTTAGAGAAAGATGGTTGTAAGAATGAAATGAAAAACCAAGGTGATGGTGATACTTATAGGACAGTCTGGTTGTTGAGGGAACAAGGACAAATTATTGTGTTGAATTTTTGAGTAATAATGTATGCTAGCTTACAAATAAGATTCCCTCATATCTAGGGCAGATCTAAAGCTGATAAGGATATTGCCCCTTGGACCCCGCCAGGGGTTGCCACCCCTTGGACCCCGATTATCGGGGGCGCTGCCCCCGAACCCCCGTCATAATCAAGATAAGTTCAAACAAGTGTGCACTCCACACTTCCCCAAACTTGTTCGATATTTATCAAGATTATTTTGGTTACAAATTAATCCCATTACACTTAAATCATATTGGTGACATAAATCACGACACATTATAGATTGTAAGTATATATGTCAAAGAACGTTACATATAGTTATCATTTTGAAAACTTAAGTTAGTGGTCTCAAAGTATACTTATAACTCATTGTTGTTAGTTCACAATGAAATGTTAAACCATCCTTAAATCATGTTAAATATGTATAGATATGTACATATACATAATCGTATAATTATCGTGTGTTATATAGTTCATGATATCATCGGTCAAATTAGACGGTCAAACGTTGTGTAAAACTCTTTTCAAAAATATAAGTCTCAACAGTTTGGATTGCTTATCATGTTGGTAAGGTTTAATTTATGTAAATATTAATCTCATAAGTATAGAACGATCGGAAAATTCCGGGTCGTTACATACAAGGCTCGTCTGTTTATTCAAAGATTGACTTACGTTCCGGGTATCATCAAATGCGGGTGAAAGAAGATGATATTCCAAAGACTGCTTTTAGAACACGTTACGGTCATTACGAGTTTATGGTCATGCCGTTTGGTTTAACTAATGCACCAGCTGTGTTCATGGACCTTATGAACCGAGTGTGTGGACCATACCTTGACAAGTTTGTCATTGTTTTCATTGATGACATACTTATTTACTCAAAGAATGACTAAGAACACGGTGAACATTTGAGAAAGGTGTTAGAAGTATTGAGGAAGGAAGAATTGTACGCTAAGTTTTCAAAGTTTGCATTTTGGTTGGAAGAAGTTCAACTCCTCGGTCACATAGTGAACAAAGAAGGTATTAAGGTGGATCCGGCAAAGATAGAAACTGTTGAAAAGTGGGAAACTCCGAAAACTCCAAAACACATACGCCAGTTTTTAGGACTAGCTGGTTACTACAGAAGGTTCATCCAAGACTTTTCCAGAATAGCAAAACCCTTGACTGCATTAACGCATAAAGGGAAGAAATTTGAATGGAATGATGAACAAGAGAAAGCGTTTCAGTTATTGAAGAAAAAGCTAACTACGGCACCTATATTGTCATTGCCTGAACGGAATGATGATTTGTGATTTATTGTGACGCATCAAAGCAAGGTCTCGGTTGTGTATTAATGCAACGAATGAAGGTGATTGCTTATGCATCTAGACAATTGAAGATTCACGAACAAAATTATACGACGCATGATTTGGAATTAGGCGCGGTTGTTTTTACATTAAAGACTTGGAGGCACTACTTATATGGGGTCAAAAGTATTATATATACCGACCACAAAAGTCTTCAACACATATTTAATCAGAAACAACTGAATATGAGGCAGCGTAGGTGGATTGAATTATTGAATGATTACGACTTTGAGATTCGTTACCACCCGGGGAAGGCAAATGTGGTAGCCGATGCCTTGAGCAGGAAGGACAGAGAACCCATTCGAGTAAAATCTATGAATATAATGATTCATAATAACCTTACTACTCAAATAAAGGAGGTGCAACAAGGAGTTTTAAAAGAGGGAAATTTAAAAGATGAAATACCCAAAGGATCGGAGAAGCATCTTAATATTCGGGAAGACGGAACCCGGTATAGGGCTGAAAGGATTTGGGTACCAAAATTTGGAGATATGAGAGAAATGGTACTTAGAGAAGCTCATAAAACCAGATACTCAATACATCCTGGAAAGGGGAAGATGTACAAGGATCTCAAGAAATATTTTTGGTGGCCGGGTATGAAAGCCGATGTTGCTAAATACGTAGGAGAATGTTTGACGTGTTCTAAGGTCAAAGCTGAGCATCAGAAACCATCAGGTCACTTCCTGCCAATAAGAAAAGATGACAAGATGGAGAAGTTAGCACGACTGTATTTGAAAGAAGTCGTCTCCAGACATGGAATACCAATCTCTATTATCTCTGATAGGGATGGCAGATTTATTTCAAGATTCTGGCAGACATTACAGCAAGCATTAGGAACTCGCCTAGACATGAGTACTGCCTATCATCCACAAACTGATGGGCAGAGCGAAAGGACGATACAAATGCTTAAAGACATGCTATGAGCATGTGTTATTGATTTCAGAAACAGTTGGGATCGACATCTACCGTTAGCAGAATTTTCCTACAACAACAGCTACCATTCAAGCATTGAGATGGCGCCGTTTGAAGCACTTTATGGTAGAAATTGCAGGTCTCCGATTTGTTGGAGTGAAGTGGGGGATAGACAGATTACGGGTCCGGAGATTATACAAGAAACTACCGAGAAGATCATCCAAATTCAACAACGGTTGAAAACCGCCCAAAGTCGACAAAAGAGCTACGCTGACATTAAAAGAAAAGATATAGAATTTGAAATTGGAGAGATGGTCATGCTTAAAGTTGCACCTTGGAAAGGCGTTGTTCGATTTGGTAAACGAGGGAAATTAAATCCACGGTATATTGGACCATTCAAGATTATTGATCGTGTCAGACCAGTAGCTTACCCAAGTTGACCGGTGATTCACGAACGTTAAAACTTGTAAAAACTATATGATGACATATATATGGAAATATATATAGTTAACATGATACTATGATAAGTAAACATATCATTAAGTATATTAACAATGAACTACATATGTAAAAACAAGACTACTAACTTAATGATTTTTAAACGAGACATATATGTAACGATTATCGTTGTAAAGACATTTAATGTATATATATCATATTAAGAGATATTCATACATTATAATATCATGATAATATAATAATTTAAAATCTCATTTGATATTATAAACATTGGGTTAACAACATTTAACAAGATCGTTAACCTAAAGGTTTCAAAACAACACTTACATGTAACGACTAACGATGACTTAACGACTCAGTTAAAATGTATATACATGTAGTGTTTTAATATGTATTTATACACTTTTGAAAGACTTCAATACACTTATCAAAATACTTCTACTTAACAAAAATGCTTACAATTACATCCTCGTTCAGTTTCATCAACAATTCTACTCGTATGCACCCGTATTCGTACTCGTACAATACACAGCTTTTAGATGTAGGTACTATTAGTATATACACTCCAATGATCAGCTCTTAGCAGCCCATGTGAGTCACCTAACACATGTGGGAACCATCATTTGGCAACTAGCATGAAATATCTCATAAAATTACAAAAATATGAGTAATCATTCATGACTTATTTACATGAAAACAAAATTACATATCCTTTATATCTAATCCATACACCAACGACCAAAAACACCTACAAACACTTTCATTCTTCAATTTTCTTCATCTAATTGATCTCTCTCAAGTTCTATCTTCAAGTTCTAAGTGTTCTTCATAAATTCTACAAGTTCTAGTTACATAAAATCAAGAATACTTTCAAGTTTGCTAGCTCACTTCCAATCTTGTAAGGTGATCATCCAACCTCAAGAAATCTTTGTTTATTACAGTAGGTTATCATTCTAATACAAGGTAATAATCATATTCAAACTTTGGTTCAATTTCTATAACAATAACAATCTTATTTCAAGTGATGATCTTACTTGAACTTGTTTTCGTGTCATGATTCTGCTTCAAGAACTTCGAGCCATCCAAGGATCCGTTGAAGCTAGATCCATTTTTCTCTTTTCCAGTAGGTTTATCCAAGGAACTTAAGGTAGTAATGATGTTCATAACATCATTCGATTCATACATATAAAGCTATCTTATTCGAAGGTTTAAACTTGTAATCACTAGAACATAGTTTAGTTAATTCTAAACTTGTTCGCAAACAAAAGTTAATCCTTCTAACTTGACTTTTAAAATCAGCTAAACACATGTTCTATATCTATATTATATGCTAACTTAATGATTTAAAACCTGGAAACACGAAAAACACCGTAAAACCGGATTTACGCCGTCGTAGTAACACCGCGGGCTGTTTTGGGTTAGTTAATTAAAAACTATGATAAACTTTGATTTAAAAGTTGTTATTCTGAGAAAATGATTTTTATTATGAACATGAAACTATATCCAAAAATTATGGTTAAACTCAAAGTGAAAGTATGTTTTCTAAAATGGTCATCTAGACGTCGTTCTTTCGACTGAAATGACTACCTTTACAAAAACAACTTGTAACTTATTTTTCTGACTATAAACCTATACTTTTTCTGTTTAGATACATAAAATAGATTTCAATATGAAACCATAGCAATTTGATTCACTCAAAACGGATTTAAAATGAAGAAGTTATGGGTAAAACAAGATTGGATAATTTTTCTCATTTTAGCTACGTGAAAATTGGTAACAAATCTATTCCAACCATAACTTAATCAACTTGTATTGTATATTATGTAATCTTGAGATACCATAGACACGTATACAATGTTTCAACCTATCATGTCGACACTTCTATATATATTTCGGAACAACCATAGACACTCTATATGTGAATGTTGGAGTTAGCTATACAGGGTTGAGGTTTATTCCAAAATATATATAGTTTGAGTTGTGATCAATACTGAGATACGTATACACTGGGTCGTGGATTGATTCAAGATAATATTTATCGATTTATTTCTGTACATCTAACTGTGGACAACTAGTTGTAGGTTACTAACGAGGACAGCTGACTTAATAAACTTAAAACATCAAAATATATTAAAAGTGTTGTAAATATATTTTGAACATACTTTGATATATATGTATATATTGTTATAGGTTCGTGAATCAACCAGTGGCCAAGTCTTACTTCTCGATGAAGTAAAAATCTGTGAAAGTGAGTTATAGTCCCACTTTTAAAATCTAATATTTTTGGGATGAGAATAAATGCAGGTTTTATAAATGATTTACAAAATAGACACAAGTACGTGAAACTACATTCTTTGGTTGAATTATCGAAATCGAATATGCCCCTTTTTATTAAGTCTAGTAATCTAAGAATTAGGGAACAGACACCCTAATTGACGCGAATCCTAAAGATAGATCTATTGGGCCTAATAAACCCCATCCAAAGTACCGGATGCTTTAGTACTTCGAAATTTATATCATATCCGAAGGGTGTCCCGGAATGATGGGGATATTTTTATATATGCATCTTGTTAATGTCAGTTACCAGGTGTTCACCATATGAATGATTTTTATCTCTATGTATGGGATGTGTATTGAAATATGAAATCTTGTGGTCTATTATTATGATTTGATATATATAGGTTAAACCTATAACTCACCAACATTTTTGTTGACGTTTTAAGCATGTTTATTCTCAGGTGATTATTAAGAGCTTCCGCTGTCGCATACTTAAATAAGGACGAGATTTGGAGTCCATGCTTGTATGATATTGTGTAAAAACTGCATTCAAGAAACTTATTTTGTTGTAACATATTTGTATTGTAAACCATTATGTAATGGTCGTGTGTAAACAGGATATTTTAGATTATCATTATTTGATAATCTATGTAAAGCTTTTTAAACCTTTATTGATGAAATAAAGGTTATGGTTTGTTTTAAAATGAATGCAGTCTTTGAAAAACGTCTCATATAGAGGTCAAAACCTCGCAACGAAATCAATTAATATGGAACGTTTTTTAATCAATAAGAACGGGACATTTCATAAGGGTTCTCCTTCTTCTCGTACAATGCGAATTACATTTTTATAACATACGATCTCTGCTTTCACCTTCTTCAACCAGTCCATGCCAACTATTACCTCAAAACTCCCTAACTCTACGGGTATCAAATCAATCTTAAATATTTCGCTACCCAGTTTAATTTCTCGATTCTGGCATATATAATCTGCTGAAATTAATTTATCGTTTGCTAATTCGAGTAAAAATTTACTATCCAACGGCGTCAATGGACAACTTAATTTAGCACAAAAATCTCTACTCATATAGCTTCTATCCGCACCAGAATCAAATAAAACGTAAGCAGATTTATTGTCAATAAGAAACGTACCCGTAACAAGCTCCGGGTCTTCCTGTGCCTCTGCCGCATTAATATTTAAAACTCTTCCACGGCCTTGTCCATTCATGTTCTCCTGGTTCGGGCAATTTCTAATAATGTGGCCCGGTTTTCCACATTTATAACAAACTACATTGGCATAACTTGCTTCGACACTACTTGCTCCGCCATTACTCGTTCCGACACCATTTGTTCCTTTCGTTCTGTTAACCCCTGGTCCGTAGACCTCACACTTCGCCGCGCTATGACCATTTCTTTTACACTTGTTGCAAAATTTGGTGCAGAACCCCGAGTGATACTTTTCACACCTTTGGCATAGCTGCTTCTGATTGTTGTTGTTGTTGCGGTTATTATTGTTATTGGGATGATTGTTGTAGTTGCTGTTGTTGTTGTTGTTGTTGTTGTTGTTGTTGTTGTTGTTGTTGTTGTTGTTGTTGGGCGGTTTGTTGTAGTTGCGATTGATGTTGCGATTGTTGGGATAATTGTTGCGATTATTGTTGTAATTGCTGTTGTTGTTGTATTGGTGATTCTTATCACCGTTTTCCTCCTACTTTCTTTTGACTTGCTTCACATTGGCCTCTTCAGCAGTCTGTTCTTTAATTCTTTCTTCAATCTGGTTCACTAGTTTGTGAGCCATTCTACATGCCTGTTCTATGGAGGCGGGCTCGTGTGAACTTATA
Organism: Rutidosis leptorrhynchoides; assembly: GCF_046630445.1. Taxonomy (NCBI): domain Eukaryota; kingdom Viridiplantae; phylum Streptophyta; class Magnoliopsida; order Asterales; family Asteraceae; genus Rutidosis; species Rutidosis leptorrhynchoides. The sequence goes on from NC_092340.1 coordinate 213,475,372, forward strand.
TCTTCTTGGATTCTTTCCGGTAATCCTTTCACAAACGCTTCGATCTTCTCTTCCTCATCTTCGAATGCTCCCAGACACAATAGGCACAATTCTGTGAATCATCTTTCGTACGTGGTAATATCAAATCCTTGGGTTCGTAACCCTCTAAGTTCTGTCTTGAGCTTATTGACCTCGGTTCTGGGACGGTACTTCTCGTTCATCAAGTGCTTGAATGCTGACCACGGTAGTACGTACGCATCGTCTTATCCCACTTGCTCTAGATAGGTATTCCACCATGTTAACGCAGAACCTGTGAAGGTATGCGTAGCGTACTTCACTTTGTCCTCTTCAGTACACTTACTTATGGCAAACACCGATTCGACCTTCTCGTTCCACCGTTTCAATCCGATCGGTCCTTCGGTTCAATCAAATTCCAAAGGTTTGCAGGCAGTGAATTCTTTGTAGGTGCATCCTACACGATTTCTTGCGCCGTTAGCTGCATTGCTAGATTCGAAGTTATTGTTGGTATGTAGCGCAGCCTGTACTGCAGCTATGTTTGAAGCAAGAAAGGCACGAAATTCCTCTTCGCTCATATTCAAGGTGTGTCGAGTAGTCGGTGCCATTTCCTTCAAAATAGTCAAATGAAACGAGTTAATCATATAGAATATCAAGAGTAGTCAATAGTATTTCGTAGCGTAATATGAACTTATTTATAAATGCTCTTTCTTCATATTAGCATTTTATACTCTTTAATTCGGGTAGTACCTACCCGTTAAGTTCATACTTAGTAGCTAACATACCATTTCAACTACTACAATTCTATATGAAACACTAATCACAAAATAAAAAATATCATATTCAAACCTTTATACAATAACTTGCAAACTTACAATACCGCTTTTTTTTTTTTACATATAGCATAAAATATAGCACATAAAACTTTGATACAAAGTAGTTGCGAAGATAATTCTAGTTAATAAATAAGGCGTTCAGCAAAGGCAATAAAGACACGTAATTCATACGTCCAGAAACAAGTCATGCATTCTGGTTTTACTAATACCACTTCCCATCCTTGGTTTTGTGGAACATAACCGTTGTGACCGATAGTAAGACAATGTTTTGTAACGTCGTCAAAAGGATGAATGTTACATAATGACCAACAGTCTCATAATAACCTAAAAACCTCATTTCTTACCTTAATTACCGACTCCGTCACTTGTGGGAACGTTTTGTTTAATAGTTGTAGCCCGATGTTCTTGTTCTCACTTTGGTGAGAAGCGAACATTACTAACCCGTAAGCATAACATGCTTCTTTATGTTGCATGTTAGCCGCTTTTTCTAAATCACGAAGTCCTATATTCGGATATATTGAGTCAAAATAATTTCTTAACCCGTTGCGTAAAATAGCATTTGGGTTCCCCGCAATATATGCGTCAAAGTAAACACATCGTAACTTATGAATTTCCCAATGTGATATCCCCCATCTTTCGAACGAAAGCCTTTTATAAATCAAGGCATTCTTGGAACTTTCTTCGAATGTCTTACAAACTGATCTCGCCTTAAATAGTTGTGCCGAGGAATTCTGACCGACTCTAGACAAGATTTCTAATGGTGTATCCTATCGTATACACGCTTAAAAGGCATAACGGTTGCATAAAAGTAGCATCAGGAAGGCTGGAAACAACAGTTTTGTGAAGTTTTCCGTCCAGCGTTCTCCGCTGTACAGGCTGCTCCGTCATGCGTAAGCCCTGATGGCCGCCTAGCGTGTAAGCCCTCGCCGGAGAACGGCACTTTCAGCATAAATTTCGGACCGTGAGTAACAGAACGTATCATCATCTGACACGTGTCCCTGAGCAATCTGGTGGATTTAACACTATAAATAGACCCCTTGGGTCGTCATTTTACACAGTTCAGAGATTCTGACAATTTTGAGAGCTGAGACTTCACTTCTCTCTTTCTCTCTCTACTTTCTCTCACTAGAAGTCATCCGGCTAGCACTTATATGCTCTGCGGACGACAGATTGATTAAGCCACCCCACAAGTTCTTAAACTTGTGTACCGGGTCTGCAGGGATTATTTCCCGAGGTAAAAATCAATCGGCAACACTCCGCCCTCCTAAAAGCTAGATCACTTCTGGTCTCTCGTTGACATACTAAGCCTTACCTCATAAGGAAATAGGTGTTAACAATGGCGCCATCCATTATTAAGACGAATCATCTCACCAATACTGATAAAAACGGCGAGGATAATGAATTCATACCCATAGAAGTGGGCATGATACATCCATGGAAAGCTGGGCAACGAAGGAAGGCAGAAGTATTAGAAGATTGGGAAGAACAATTAATATCATTTCCTTCTATGTGTAACACAAACCCATCTGATGGTCCAGTAGTTATAGAAGCACGAGTTGCAAATTGCTTAATACGCAACATTTACACTGACACAGGAGCTGGAGCAGACATTATGTATGAACATTGTTTCATACAGCTACCCAAAGATGTGCAAGAAGGAATGAAGGAAACATAATTTTGAAGTACTAAAGCATCCGGTACTTTGGATGGGGTTTGTTAGGCCAAATAGATCTATCATTAGGATTCGCGTCAATTAGGGTGTTTGTTCCCTAATTCTTAGATTACCAGACTTCATAAAAAGGGGCATATTCGATTTCGATAATTCAACCATAGAATGTAGTTTCACGTACTTGTGTCTATTTTTGTAAATCATTTATAAAACCTGCATGTATTCTCATCCCAAAAATATTAGATTTTAAAAGTGGGACTATAACTCACTTTCACAGATTTTTACTTCGTCGGGAAGTAAGACTTGGCCACTGGTCGATTCACGAACCTATAACAAATATGTACATATATATCAAAGTATATTCAAAATATATTTACAACACTTTTAATACATTTTGATGATTTAAGTTTATTAAGTCAGCTGTCCTCGTTAGTAACCTACAACTAGTTGTCCAACGTTAGATGTACAGAAAAAAATTGATATATATTATCTTGAATCAATCCATGACCCAGTGTATACACGTCTCAGGCTAGATCACAACTCAAAGTATATATATTTTTAGAATCAACCTCAATCCTGTATAGCTAACTCCCACATTACTGCATATAGAGTGTCTATGGATGTTCCAAATAATATATACACATGGGTCGATATGATATGTCAAAACATTTGAATACGTGTCTATGGTATCCCAAGATTACATAATATATTAAAATACATGTATAATACAATATAAGTTAGCTAGGATATGATTAATATAGATTTGTTACCAATTTTCACGTTGCTACAACAAGAAAAAATTATCCAATCCTGTTTTACCCATAATTTCTTCATTTTAAATCCATTTTGAGTGAATCAAATTGCTATGGTTTCATATTGAACTCTATTTTATGAATCTAAACAGAAAAAGTATAGTTTTATAGTCGGAAATATAAGTTACAAGTCGTTTTTGTAAAGGTAGTCATTTCAGTCGAAAGAACGACGTCTAGATGACCATTTTAGAAAACATACTTCCACTTTGAGTTTAACCATGATTTTTGGATATAGTTTCATGTTCATAAGAAAAATCATTTTCCCAGAAGAACAACTTTTAAATCAAAGTTTATCATAGTTTTTAATTAACTAACCCAAAACAGCCCGCGGTGTTACTACGACGGCGTATGTCCGGTTTTACAGTGTTCTTCATGTTTCCAGGTTTTAAATCATTAAGTTAGCAAATCATATAGATATAGAACATGTGTTTAGTTGATTTTAAAAGTCAAGTTAGAAGGATTAACTTTTGTTTGCGAACAAGTTTAGAATTAACTAAACTATGTTCTAGTGATTACAAGTTTAAACCTTCGAATAAGATAGCTTTATATGTATGAATCAAATGATATTATGAACATCATTACTACCTCAAGTTTTCTGGATAAAGCTACTGGAAATGAGAAAAATGGATCTAGCTTCAAAGGATCCTTGGATGGCTTGAAAGTTCTTGAAGAAGAATCATGACACGAAAACAAGTTCAAGTTAGATTTCCACTCGAAATAAGATTGTTATAGTTAAAGAAATTGAATCAAAGTTTGAATATGAGTATTACCTTGTATTAGAAAGATATCTTACTGTAAATAATAAAGACTTCTTGAAGTTGGATGATCACTCTACAAGATTGGAAGTAAGCTAGCAAACTTGGAAGTATTCTTGATTTTATGAAACTAGAACTTGTAGAATTTATGAAGAACACTTAGAACTTGAAGATAGAACTTGAGAGAGATTAATTAGATGAAAAAAATTGAAGAATGAAAGTGTTTGTAGGTGTTTTTGGTCGTTGGTATATGGATTAGATATAAAGGATGTGTAATTTTGTTTACATGTAAATAAGTCATGAATGATTACTCATATTTTTGTAATTTTATGAGATATTTCATGCTATTTGCCAAATGATGGTTCTCAAATGTGTTAGGTGACTCACATGGGCTGCTAAGAGCTGATCATTGGAGTGTATATACCAATAGTACATACATCTTAAAGCTGTGTATTGTACGAGTACGAATACGGGTGCATACGAGTAGAATTGTTGATGAAACTGAACGAGGATGTAATTGTAAGCATTTTTGTTAAGTAGAAGCATTTTGATAAGTGTCTTGAAGTCTTTCAAAAGTGTATGAATACAAATTAAAACACTACATGTATATACATTTTAACTGAGTCGTTAAGTCATCGTTAGTCGTTACATGTAAATGTTGTTTTGAAACCTTTAGGTTAACGATCTTGTTAAATGTTGTTAACCCATTGTTTATTATATCAAATGAGATGTTAAATTGTTATATTATCATGATATTATGATATATAATATATCTTAGTAGGATATATATACAGTTAAATGTCGTTACAACGATAATCGTTACATATATGTCTCGTTTCGAAATCATTAAGTTAGTAGTCTTATTTTTACATATGTAGTTCATTGTTAATACACTTAATGATATATTTACTTATCATTTAACATAATTAACCAAGTGTATCAATATCTTAATATGATTCAGATGTACCTAGTAAGACGTTGTTATAACGATAATCGTTATATATATCGTTTTCGAGTTTCTTAATTTAATAGTCTCATTTTTATGTATATAACTCATTGTTAAAATACCTAATGAGATACATACTTATAATAAAATCATGTTAAATATATATATAACCATATATATGTCATCGTATAGTTTTTACAAGTTTTAACGTTCGTGAATCACCGGTCAACTTGGGTGGTCATTTGTCTATATGAAACCTATTCCAATTAATCAAGTCTTAACAAGTTTCATTTCTTAACATGTTGGAAACACTTAATCATGTAAATATCAATTTCATTTAATATATATAAACATGGAAAAGTTCGGGTCACTACAAAACTAAATCCAAGGTACGTTGGACCATTCAAGATTATAGATCGTGTCGAACCAGTAGCTTACCAACTGGAGCTACCTCAACAACTCGCGGCTGTACATAACACTTTCCACGTCTCGAATTTGAAGAAATATTTTGCTAAAGAATATCTCACTATTCCATTGGACGAAATCCAAATCAATGAAAAACTTCAATTCATTGAAGAACCCGTCGAAATAATGGATCGTGAGGTTAAGAGAGTTAAGCAAAACAAGATACCGATTGTTAAGGTTTGATGGAATGCTCGTAGAGGACCCGAGTTCACCTGGGAGCGTGAAGATCAGATGAAGATGAAATACCCGCATCTATTTCCAGAAGACTCGTCAACACCTTCAACAGCTTAAAATTTCGGGACGAAATTTATTTAACGGGTAGGTACTGTAGTGACCCGAACTTTTCCATGTTTATATATATTAATTGAGATTGATATTTATATGACTAAATGTTTCCAATGTGTTAAGCATTCAAACTTGTTAAGACTTGATTAAATGAAATAAGTTTCATATAGACAATTGATCACCCAAGTTGACCGGCGATTCACGAACGTTACAAAATTGTAAAAACTACATGTTGTGGTATATATAGACATATATATATGGTTGACATGAGATTATGATGAGTAAGTATCTCACTAAGTATTGATCATATACATAGCATTGTATATGTATATTTTATTTGCTAAAAGCCGAAGGCAGAACTATGCGAATTATAAGGCAAAGCTGTGCAATATTCGCTGAAAATGAGTACCGCGGTTATGTTTTTGAATTAATACAAGACCGCGGTTTAATCCAGTGAGTTTCCGCGGATATTTATGTAACTCACAGACCGCGGATATTTCGAATCCTATAAATAGAGAGCTTGGCCTCTCATTTATAGGTTGTTGATTCTCTGCCATTTTGCCTAAGCCTTTGTAATTTCCACTTGTGATCTTGCTCAAGGGATTTTTACATTGCGAAAAGGTGAATTAAGCTAATTAACAATCAAGACCGGGTCGGGGTGGTTGATCACTTGATAGTTAAAGTGAAAGACGATCATCGGGGCCCAAAACAATCATCAAACATCCCATCCTCCATTACAATCTTATTGCACTTAATCCGTGATTAAGTAACATCATTAATTATGGATTGATCAATTGGCGCCATCCGTGGGACACGTTTTACAAATTAAACTGAAAATTTTTTGTTTTATGCCGTTAAGCAATTAATTCGACGGTTTAATTTCAAACGTGTTTTTGTTGTGATGATTTGCAGGTGATTTTGGAATAAGCAATCAGTTAATCTGCTAGTCAATCACGATGACAAATGCAAAGCAAACTGGCATTTCTGCGAATGCTGATGCACTGCCTGGTGATTCGCAGAACGTTATAATATTTCCATTGCAAACAAATGCTAATATAACCACGGGAAAATCGGTTCAAGAGCCGATCGTTAAAACATCTGCTGAAAACAATGTCAGACATCTGCTGAAAACAATGTCAGTGACTCGCAGCCAGAAGCTGCTGCTGAGAAAATGACTGCGCGAAGAAATTTGCTGCAATATCGCAGTGAAATAACCGCTGATGGGAAATGACCAAAAGCTTTGGCTGGAAAATCTAGTTTGCGAACTGACAAAATTGTCAGCACTGCAATCGAGCAAGCTAAGCGAGATGCTAAGCGTAATTGCGAATCTCGCATACCGCGCACTTACTTATGGCCATTAAACGATTCAGGATCACAAGTTGATCGTCTCGTTATCGAGCATAATGATAGCAATAGCGATAACGCAGAAGATCGCATTCATTTAAACTCTGCGTATAAATCAAAAAAGGCAAAAATGCCAAGAGAAGAGTGCGAATTTGCTGATGATTCGGACAGCGTAGAAGAGTTTGTTAAAAATCCACAAATTAAGCAAAAGCGACCACCAACACCTTTCCCTCGCTATGGGGAAGAGGGTGACATATCTGACGCTGCTCGCAGAGAAAATGCCCAGAACTTTTTGGCGGATGCTTTCAGAAGCATTGCGCCAAAGTCAATGCAACATAAGTTTGATCAGCCAAACTTTTTGCAAGACATGCTTACCAAGTTTTGTGCGGAGAATGCAGATACTCGCACAAAAAAGGCAACAGAAATCACTACTGCGGCAGACAAGTTTGCCCAGCATATTTCTGACTATCCAATTGTTTCTCCGCCGATCGTGCCGGCAACTCTGGGAGTCTATTCGGGTCTAACTGATCCTTTGGATTTTCTACAATGCTTTGAAGGTGTAGTAAGTATTTATAACTGGGATGAACCAGTCGCCTGTAGAGTATTCCCCATGGCTAGGGTCAGCAAGGGAATGGTTTCATAGTTTGCAATCTCGTAGTATCGTTGGATTTGTAGACTTGCGCGAAAATTTTTTGCTACAGTTTCAAAATCTGTTACCGCAGAAAAAGATGCACATAGAATGTCACAATATTAAGCAAGGTAGCAAAGAGACTTTGAACGTATTACTTACGCGGTACATCTATGAATGTCAAAAGATTCCAAGCCTGCATGAAGATCAAAAAATCTCTGGATTTTTGCATGCTATTAACCCACAGCGACATCCTACTCTTGTGCGGAGATTGCGAAGAGATGTCCCGCTGACTTTTGCAAAAGTACAACAGGAAACATATGATTATCTCCGCGGTGGAGAGGATAGCAGTATAACCCCCATGTGTGGATGGGGTAGAGATAAAAGTTGGCGAGATGAAAATGACTCTTTTCACGATGGTAACAATGATAATTACCGCGGATCAGGTTTTCCGCGAAGAAATGGCGGCGGTGGATACCTGCGCAATGACAGGTTTCAAGGCCAAAATGACAACCATGGATATGGCCGCCGTGATCGCTATTCTACGCGAAAGTGGAGCAATGAATCATTCAACATCATTCAGATGCTAACAAAAATGCCAAGGAAATTTTGTTGCAAGAAAGAGTTGCTAAGTCTTTTCCTGATCCGCAGCCTTTGGGAGAAAATAGCAGGCGCGATAGATCAAAATTTTGTGTTTTCCATGATGATTACGGTCATGATACCAATCGTTGCAGAGATTTGGCAGAATTTATTGCAGAAGCGTACGAGCAAGGCAAGCTGGACCATTTAATCGTACAACACACCACGAATGCGGTTATAATGCCTACAGAAGCCAATACCTCGGATGCGTCAGGCGCGGTTGAGCGAAAGGCTCCCGCAGTAAAAAATCTGGGAGTAAAAATGGTGAGCAAAAAAGAAAATCAGCGCGGAATTCAGGTGATCAACGTGGTAGAAGTGCAGGGTGAAACGTCAGTAATGCAAATTTCAGAACAGATTGTCAGTTGGAAATGTCCTTCTATCGCGTTTCCTCCTGCTAGTTTGATCGCTGATGTTGATAAACCTGTAGTGGTTTCATGTCGCGTTGCAAATACTGGAATAATAATAATGAAGGTTCATGTGGACACTGGTAGCAGTGTCGACGTCATGTATGAACAATGCTAGAGCAAGTTGCCTGCGAGCATTCAAGCTTTGATGAAACCCACTGCGGTTTCACTTGCCGGGTTCTCAGGAGAGTCATCCTGGCCTGTTGGACTGTTGGAGTTACAAATGGAATTAGTTGATGACAGCGATGAGTCACTAAGGCACCAAGCTTTATTGAATCTGTACATAATGCGAAATCAATCGCGATTCAATATGATACTTGGGCGCACAGCTTTGCGCATGTTTGGCGCTATACCATCTACCATACATGGTATGTTAAAATTTTCTGCCAACAAGGGCATTGGCACGCTGATTTCTATGGAAGTTTAGCCATTCCGCGGTACGATTATGGCAAATACAAATTTGATTATTGAAGGACGTTCAGTTAATCCTGAGTAGTGCGAAAATTTAAAAAGTTGTAATAAGATGCTAAGGCAAAATTCATAAATGCATGATATTAATATGCGAATTTGATAGTTGTGAATGTTTTGAATGCGAAATAGTAATGAATAAAGCAGAGTTAATTTCAGTGTTAAGTGATTGTTTCTTTACAAAGCGAAAACACTGCGTGTGGCCACGCGTAGTGCTTATTTCGCAGAATGCAATTACTTGTCTTTTACAACACTAAGTTAATGATTGTTCTGCGGATATTTTAAATAAGGCGGCATAATTTTTGTAAAGCATAGCCTGCTTAAATGCTATGAAAATACAAAACTGCATTGCGGAATAGTTTGCTAAAAATCAAGTGATGAAATAAGCCCACTTGTGTTAATTTGAAAATAATTGCGAAAGGATAACACTTCCTAAGTATTTGATCTTGCCAATACTTAGATGCTTCGCAATGCTAAATTTGCCTAAGGATCGTTATGGCGGACTTAGAAGATTCATAACGTATAAGTATATACGCATACAGATTGTTTCGCAAAAGTACACATTTATTATGTGCACAATAATAAAAGTTGGAAATTGCAAAGGACAAGTCCGTGTTATGAATATTGATAACAAAGCGCTATATAAATAAAAGAAGTTGCAACTGTAAACTGCGAAAAAAGTGATTAATATTAAGCGCGTACGCAACGCGAATTCTTACAACAAACGCAATTTGTAATTGCGAGAATACATTCAAAAGCAAATTAGTTAAGGCAAAACTAAAGTTCTAATGATTTAATATCTGCAAATGAAACGCCTTCTCGCTGACTGAGCTCTTCAAGAGCAGGTATGCTAATCTTCTCAATCTCCTTCTTCGCTCTCTCCAATATTTCGCGAGCATCATCGGTGGCGCATATTTCTTTCGCCATATCAGAAGGAAGAGGTTGCGAAAGATCGCCAAGTTTGCATAATAAATCATTCCACTCGCAGCGAGTGGCGAGCTTTGCTGCTTGAGCATATGTTTGAAATTTTTCAGTGACTGGCTCGGAGTCCATCACTTTATCCGCAAATGTCAGGAGATATTTGACTAGCTGTGCGAACTCGTGTTCTGTGACTTCTGCCCTTCTTTTAAGTCTGGCGTTCTCTTCCAACACCTTTTCAAGACGCGATTCAGCCTTTCGCGCCCTTCTCTCTTGTGCGTTGACAGCCTTCACTGCTTTCTCATACTCGTCTGACATCTCCATGAAACGCTCCATGTTGTCGACTGTCAGATAAATTGCATTGTAGCAATTATGCAGTCATTGTCTGGCAGCCTCGGGATAAGACAATTTGCGATATTGCTCTCTTGTTTCTGCAGGAACAAATTTATAAAGCCTTTGGTATAGTTTAAAGGCCCGATCTGCTGCGGCAGTTTCTTCCGCATTGGCTTCTCCTTCCTCTTCCTGGTTGGATGCTTCTGCGTCAGATGGAAGTGATAGATCTTCATTCCCGGGTTCATTAAGAACATCTGTAGGGATTCTCCCTCTGATGTTGTAAAGTGGTGTAGCTTCAGCGGATGACCCTGGAAGAATAGCTATAAACAGATAAGCAAATATAGCATTTTTATGCTAAAGCAAACAATGCGTAATTAAATAAATACTGCGAAATAGCATTTCCTTACTTGTTTCTTGTTCAGAATGAGTGCGAAGACATTTCTTGCGTGGAGTAGGGGTAGTTTCCGCAACCTTACGCTTACCGCGGTCCTCGCCTCCAGCGATGTAGCATATATTGATGATCGGTTCATCAATAAGAATAATGTTGCCGTCGTCATTCTTTAGACGACGGGCAGGGCTAATCCTGCCTATATCAGCGGACCTCATGACAACGTCAAGTGCAACCGTTGAAAAAATAAAAGCGCATAGTGTTATGTAAAGCAAAAATATTGCGAAAAATGTAAGTACGTTAATACACTGCGATAAATTTAAGCGGCATACCATTTTTTGATTGATCAACCAAAAGCGCATCATGGTCACTCCACAGCCATTGAATCGACACTCTGCCAATGTACATTGGTACATTCGAGTAAGGTCGCAGAAATATGCCCTCGTTCTTTAGTGTCTTGAAAGTGTCATTCTCAAGATCATCGAGTACAGGCCTCTCATTGAGGTCGGGATTAAGCTCTGTACACCACATTTTTGGTATGTTGCTATTCACATACGCGGTATCGTTAATATAAAAGAAGGAACTACGCCAATTCCCAATTGAATCTTTTGGTGAAGTCATTACGCCAAGTTTACTTCGGAAAGAAAACCACCCCACATCATACAGCACCAGGCTATTGCACATACAAAAAACGTTCAGCAGTAGTGGTTGGTTGGTGGCATTGCAGAACATCTCGAACAGCACAATCTTGTTAATCGCGTTGGGATGCAACTGTGCCATAGCGATATTATAGTATTCGCAAACGCTGCGAAAAAAGAGGGTAAGTGGAAATCGAAGGTTGCCTTGAGAAATGGCAGCCTCGTAAACAGAAATCATCCCTTTAGGGGGAGTTTCGGCTCGCTGTTCTACCGCAGGCGCGGTAGGAACAAATTGGGCAAGTGGCGGATACCATTCTTGCAGGGTTTGAAGTTTTGCCTCCGTCATATAAGAAACATAGCCTCCGGGAGTATGCATCGAAGAAGATGACGCCATTTGTAAAAAGGAAGATAAATTGGATGACAAAATTGAAAAAATTAAAGGTTGGAATTGTTAATTGCACGGTACGATTGTGATTCGACGAATTTGATTGCAGATGAAATTGAAAGAGAAAGAGTAAAGTTTTTATGCGGATTATTGTGTTATTTATAATCGGGATTAGGGCAAGCAAGTTGAAAGGATAATCATTGCATTTAAACGGCTAAAATTACCGCAACGTGTAAACGGTAATTTTGTAGCCGTCACAGCGTATTGATTTGACAGAGTGGCGAAAAGTTACCGTTGTAATTACGTGTTTGGCTTAATAAAAGCAACGGTAATAAATGGACGGTAAAAATTATAAAATATTGCTTGTGGGATATTTTAGATATGCACTTCTTTATTTTAAGAGTTTATCATGATACATTTACTTCGCGAAAATGTATCATAATAAACTGGGGGGACTTGATCATATACATAGCATTGTATATGTATATTTTATTTGCTAAAAGCCGAAGGCAGAACTACGCGAATTATAAGGCAAAGCTGTGCAATATTCGCTGAAAATGAGTACCGCGGTTATGTTTTCGCATTAATACAAGACCGCGGTTTAATCCGCTGAGTTTCCGCGGATATTTATGTAACTCGCAGACCGCAGATATTTCGAATCCTATAAATAGAGAGCTTGGCCTCTCATTTATAGGTTGTTGATTCTCTGCCATTTTGCCTAAGCCTTTGTAATTTCCACTTGTGATCTTGCCCAAGGGATTTTTACATTGCGAAAAGGTGAATTAAGCTAATTAACAATCAAGACCGGGTCAGGGTGGTTGATCACTTGATAGTTAAAGTGAAAGACGATCATCGGGGCCCAAAACAATCATCAAACATCCCATCCTCCATTACAATCTTATTGCACTCAATCCGTGATTAAGTAACATCATTAATTATGGATTGATCAAGTATATTAACAATGTGTGATATACATAAGAAATGAGACTACTAAGTTAAGAAACTCGAAATGATATATATAACGATTATCGTTATGATAACGTCTACTAAATACATATGTATCATATTAAGATATTGATACACTATATTTAACATGATAAAATGATATTTAAATATATCATTAAGTGTGTTAACAATGAACTACATATGTAAAAACAAGACTACTAACTCAAGAATTACGAAACGAGACTTATATGTAACGATTATCATTGTAACGATATTTTAATGTATATATCATATTAAGAGATATTCATACATCATAATATCATGATAATATAATAATTTAACATCTCATTTGATATAATAAACATTGGGTTAACAACATTAATTGAGATCGTTAACTTAAATATTTCAAAACAACACCTACATGTAACGACTAACGAAGACTTAACGACTCCATTAGAATGTATATACATGTTGTGTTTTGATATGTATTCTTACACTTTTGAAAGACTTCAATTCACATATCAAAGTACTTCTAATTAACAAAAATGCTTACAATTACATCCTCGTTCAGTTTCATCAACAACTCTACTCGTATGCACCCTTATTCGTACTCGTACAATACACAGCTTTTAGATGTATGTACTATTGGTATATTCACTCCAATGATCAGATCTTAGCAGCCATGTGAGTCACCTAACACATGTGGAAACCATCATTTGGCAACTAGCATGAAATATCTCATAAAATTACAAAAATATTAGTAATCATTCATGACTTATTTACATGAAAACAAAATTACATATCCTTTATATCTAATCCATATACCAACGACCAAAAACACCTACAAACACTTTCATTCTTCAATTTTCTTCATCTAATTGATCTCTCTCAAGTTCCATCTTCAAGTTCTAAGTGTTCTTCATAAATTCCATAAGTATAGTTTCATAAAAATCAAGAATACTTCCAAGTTTGCAAGTCTACTTCCAAGCTTTCTAATCTATTCCAAGTAATCATATAAGATCTAGGAACCTTTGTTATTTACAGTAGCTTATCTTTCTAATTCAAGGTAATATTCATATTCAAACTTTGATTCAATTTCTACAACTATAACAATCTTATTTAGAGTGAAAATCTTACTTGAACTGTTTTCGTGTCATGATTCTGCTTCAAGAACTTTCAAGCCATCCAAGGATCCTTTGAAGCTAGATCCATTTTTCTCATTTCCAGTAGTTTTATCCAGAAAACTTGAGGTAGTAATGATGTTCATAACATCATTCGATTCATACATATATGTAGTGACCCGAACTTTTCCATGTTTATATATATTAATTGAGATTGATATTTACGTGACTAAATGTTTCCAACATGTTAAGCAATCAAACTTGTTAAGACTTGATTAATTGAAATAAGTTTCATATAGACAATTGACCACCCAAGTTGACCGGCGATTCACGAACGTTAAAACTTGTAAAAATGACATGACGATATATATATGGACATACATATGGTTAACATGAAATTATGATAAGTAAGTATCTCCATAAGTATATTAACAATGAGTTATATACATATAAACAAGACTACTAACTTAAGGATTTCGAAACGAGACATATATGTAACGATTATCGTTGTAACGACATTTAAATGTATATATATCATATTAAGATATATTAATATATCATAATATCATGATAATATAATAATTTAACATCTCATTAGATATAATAAACAATGGGTTAACAACATTAATTGAGATCGTTAACTTAAAGGTTTCAAAACAACACTTACATGTAACGACTAACGATGACTTAACGACTCAGTTAAAATGTATATACATGTAGTGTATTTAGATGTATTAAAATACTTTTGGAAGACTTCAAGACATATATCAAAACACTCATACTTAACGAAAATGGTTACAGTTACTTTCCCATTCTTTTCTTTCATCAAGAATTCTAGTCGTATTCTTACCCGTATTATACACAGCTTCAAAACATACTTACTATAGGTATATACCAATAGGAACTAGCATGGGATTCCACTCTTGATTATGTCATGCATGACTAATCAATTTTAACTTCTACCATGAGCTAGTCAACTAACTAGAACTCCTTTTAACCCCACTCACCACTCACCAATTACCACTCATCATTCACTCCATTTCACTTCCAATTCTCTTTCTAATTCTCTCTCAACACACACACACTATTATGAACGTATTTTTCCAGTAGTTAATCATCATCTTCATCAAAAATCACTTCAAGAATCAAGCTATAATCATCATAGGAAGAACACTTCAAGAACACTTCAAAAATCCCTTCAAGTTTACTAATTTACTTCCAAGCTTTCTAATCCATTCCAAGTAATCATCTAAGATCAAGAAACCTTTGTTTTATACAGTAGGTTATCTTTCTTATTCAAGGTAATATTCATATTCAAACTTTGATTCAATTTCTATAACTATAAACTATCTTAATTCGAGTAAAAATCTTACTTGAACTTGTTTTTGTGTCATGATCCTACTTCAAGAACTTTCAAGCCATCCAAGATCCTTTGAAGCTAGATCATTTCTTGTCACTTCCAGTAGGTTTACCTACTAAACTTGAGGTATTAATGATGTTCATAACATCATTCGATTCATATATATAAAACTATCTTATTCGAAGGTTTAAACTCGTAATCACTAGAACATAGTTTAGTTAATTCTAAACTTGTTCGCAAACAAAAGTTAATCCTTCTAACTTGACTTTTAAAATCAACTAAACACATGTTCTATATCTATATGATATGCTAACTTAATGATTTAAAACCTGAAAACACGAAAAACACCGTAAAACCGGATTTACGCCGTCGTAGTAACACCGCGGGCTGTTTTGGGTTAGTTAATTAAAAACTATGATAAACTTTGATTTAAAAGTTGTTATTCTGAGAAAATGATTTTTATTATGAACATGAATCTATATCCAAAAATTATGGTTAAACTCAAAGTGGAAGTATGTTTTCTAAAATGGTCATCTAGACGTCGTTCTTTCGACTGAAATGACTACATTTACAAAAATGACTTGTAACTTATTTTTCTGACTGTAAACCTATACTTTTTCTGTTTAGATTCATAAAATAGAGTTCAATATGAAACCATAGCAATTTGATTCACTCAAAACGGATTTAAAATGAAGAAGTTATGGGTAAAACAAGATTGGATAATTTTTCTCATTTTAGCTACGTGAAAATTGGTAACAAATCTATTCCAACCATAACTTAATCAACTTGTATTGTATATTATGTAATCTTGAGATACCATAGACACGTATACAATGTTTCGACCTATCATGTCGACACATCTATATATATTTCGGAACAACCATAGACACTCTATATGTGAATGTTGGAGTTAGCTATACAGGGTTGAGGTTGATTCCAAAATATATATAGTTTGAGTTGTGATCAATACTGAGATACGTATACACTGGGTCGTGGATTGATTCAAGATAATATTTATCGATTTATTTCTGTACATCTAACTGTGGACAACTAGTTGTAGGTTACTAACGAGGACAGCTGACTTAATAAACTTAAAACATCAAAATATATTAAAAGTGTTGTAAATATATTTTAAACATACTTTAATATATATGTATATATTGTTATAGGTTCGTGAATCAACAGTGGCCAAGTCTTACTTCTCGACGAAGTAAAAATCTGTGAAAGTGAGTTATAGTCTCACTTTTAAAATCTAATATTTTTGGGATGAGAATACATGCAGGTTTTATAAATGATTTACAAAATAGACACAAGTACGTGAAACTACATTTTATGGTTGAATTATCGAAATCGAATATGCCCCTTTTTATTAAGTCTGGTAATCTAAGAATTAGGGAACAGACACCCTAATTGACGCGAATCCTAAAGATAGATCTATTGGGCCTAACAAACCCCATCCAAAGTACCGGATGCTTTAGTACTTCGAAATTTATATCATATCCGAAGGGTGTCCCGGAATGATGGGGATATTCTTATATATGCATCTTGTTAATGTCGGTTACCAGGTGTTCACCATATGAATGATTTTTATCTCTATGTATGGGATGTGTATTGAAATATGAAATCTTGTGGTCTATTGTTACGATTTGATATATATAGGTTAAACCTATAACTCACCAACATTTTTGTTGACGTTTAAAGCATGTTTATTCTCAGGTGAATATTAAGAGCTTCCGCTGTTGCATACTAAAATAAGGACAAGATTTGGAGTCCATGTTTGTATGATATTGTGTAAAAACTGCATTCAAGAAACTGATTTTGATGTAACATATTTGTATTGTAAACCATTATGGAATGGTCGTGTGTACACATGATATTTTAGATTATCATTATTTGATAATCTACGTAAAGCTTTTTAAACCTTTATTTATAAAATAAAGGTTATGGTTTGTTTTAAAAATGAATGCAGTCTTTGAAAAACGTCTCATATAGAGGTCAAAACCTCGCAACGAAATCAATTAATATGGAACGTTTTTAATCAATAAGAACGGGACATTTCAGTTGGTATCCGAGCGTTGGTCTTAGAGAACCAGAATTTTGCATTAGTGTGTCTTATCGAGTTTGTTAGGATGCATTAGTGAGTCTGGACTTCGACTGTGTTTACTTGAAAAATGATTGCTTAACAAATTTTGTTGGAAACTATATATTTTTAACATGTGAATATTATGTGATATATTAATCTCTTAACGCGTTTGATATTATGTGATAGATGTCTACCTCTAGAACAAGTCCCATTGACTCACCTAATAATAATGAAGAGTCAAATGTAAATTGGAATGATTCGTGGACTGATTCACAAGTTCCCGAAGAGGAACCGGAAGAAGAGTCGGAACCAGAAGACGAATCGGAACCGGAAGAAGAATCGGAACCGGATGAAGAAATAGAACCGATGGGGGAAATAATAAAACGGTTGAGTAAAAGAAAATCCTCAACCAACCGACCAAGGTTAATTATGGTCAATGGTGTTTCCGCTAAGGAAGCAAAATATTGGGAGGATTACCAATTCTCCGATGAATCGGATTCTGACGAGAATTCCGATGATGTTATAGAAATTACCCCAACTGGATTTAAAAAGGAAAAAGAAAATAATAAGGGAAAGGGCATAAAAATAGAGAAATCTAATTCCAACCCCGATGAACTTTATATGTATCGTCAACCCCCGAAGTCCTTAAGTTGTAACAATGACCCGGGAACCTCTAAACCACCAGGTTTTTCTAAACCAATGTGGAAAACGATGGCTCGTATTAGGGGAACATCATATATCCCTAGAAACTTGGCAAAACGAACCAAAACCGAAGAAGAAGAAACAAGCGAGTCGGAATAAGATAGTTGTATTCGTGTGGTGTAATATATGTAATATAGTGTGCTTATGCTTTATGATATATGTAAAAATTACTTGTATTAATAAGTATTTTTTTATGAATCTAACTCTTGTCTATTTTACAGTATAAAAACACAAAATGGATAGACAACCTAATATTTTAAGAGACCTACCCGGAGACATGATTGATGAAATCTTGTCTAGAGTCGGTCAGAATTCTTCGGCACAACTATTTAAGGCTAGATCAGTTTGTAAGACATTCGAAGAACGTTCCAAGAATGCCTTGGTTTATAAAAGGCTTTCGTTCGAAAGATGGGGGATATCACATTGGGAAATCCATAAGTTACGTGAAGGTTTTCGTATGCCCGAGAGACATATTTAATTAATGTGGCTAATATGTTATGATCCAAGTCGGGTCATACCCAATAACAAGCTTACCGACACCTTAATCGTATTTGATCTTAATGAATGGATCATTAAATCAATACGCGACACTTGGATTTTTGAAAATCGGTTTTCTAAAATATTATTACTTGAGATAAATTATTTGGATAATTTGTAAATTAAGGACTTAATTGTTTATAAGGATAAACAATACATTGTGTTATATTTTATAAAAGGTTTATAAAATAAATATGTATGTAACTTAACAAGTCATGTTTTTTTTTTTATACAAGTTTTATAAAAATAAAAGGGTTATTTTATATAAAATCCATGTGAAGTGGAATGCAGATTTTGGGACTCCAAGACAAGCATCCCATGATTATTTTGTTACTTTTAACATAACACAAGTATTAAGGTACATGGGTATCAAGTCCTTGACTCAAGAGAGAATACATAATACATCCATACATGCAAAAACACTCTCTTTTTCAAACTTGCTGCATTCTGGCCGAATTTTGGAGCTAGAATAGAGAGTCCTTGAGCTTGTTTGGAAGCTTATCTTCAAGTGTCAATAAATCCTAACCATAGTATTAGGTGTTGGGTAAAAGTTTGGGGTATTATCTCTTGAGGTTTCATAGTTTTGAGGCTCCATTCACCATCATCTTTCTAGTTGCTGCTGATTAGAATTTTGGGTGCAAATAAAAGGGTTTTAAGCTTGGTTAATTAGCTAGTTAAGTGTCTAAATCTTAACTAACTTAAAGGGTGGTGTTGGTTCATCAAAGGATTAGGGTATTGCACACTTGAGGGTTCATTTTAAAGCTCCATTCTTCAACATCTTCATAATCACTTACAAGCTTGGAGTAGGTATAAACTCTTTACTTACTTGTAGTTTGTAAGCATACTTCATAACTTGATCCTAATTGGGATTTAACTTTAATTGGTTAAAGATTAACAAGTTTAAATGGTAATAACAACATGCTTCCGCTTTAATTTGATTCTTAAAAGGTTTTATGTATCATGAAACTTGTTAAATCCCAACAATGGTATCTAGAGCCGAAGTTGTTGAAATATGCTTCGAGATGTTTTTTTAAACCCGCTAGATTTTTGCATTTTATGAACATGCATGATAGTAGAATGCAAAAATTTTAGGTTTTGGGTGGGTGTATGTTTTGGCCGAATTTGGGAGACCCAAAAGTGGGTTTGGGTTCTTCCATTTTGGTCATATTTTGGTTGTATGTAAATGTTCACAATCTAAGCCTTGACCTTGTGTTTGGTTGCATGCTTATTTGGTTGATTAATTATTCATTTGGTATGTAATATTAATTATTCTTTTGGCATGTAATTTATTCATTCATTTGTTATGTAATTTATTTTATATTTGGTATGTAAAATAGATTAGGTTGTATTTCATTTTCTAGAGAAAAATGTATTAGGATATATTTTTTGTAAAGAGAATGAAGATGCACAAGATGGAGCAAAGGAAGAACACATGCATTTGGATGCAAGATTAAGTGGGAGATTTGAAATCTCCTACTTTATGTTATAACCCTTACCGGTGGCATTTGTTTTCGGCTAAATAAATGTCTACCAAATTGGCTTGATTGTGAACATATTTGTTTTGCATGCATGGTTGTTTTTTGTATGATTGTGAATTGCATGTTTGTGTGCTACAAGTTAATCACACAAGTAAAACAACAAGCAAAATGGCAATTTAATTGGTTAAATTAAACATTATTAACAACATGCAAAACGACAATTTAAATGGTTAAATTGAAATGGCAAAGGGACATTAATAAACGGTTAATAAGAATACATAATAAATGGTTATTAAAACACATATAAAATGGTTTATATCAAATCATGTAATTGGCTTAATTACAAGACATGAAAATGGATTTTCATACAAACCATACACTAAATGCATGTTGGTGTATGGTGTAAAAGTTTTCTCAAACTAGAATTAATGAAAACTTAAAATCCCTTATTAACAAGGCAAACAAGTTAAACGCCATCCTTTTGTGTGACACTTAAAAATATTAGGGAACTCATAATGGGATAAAGGTCACCTAACCGTTATGAGCAAACTAATATGATTAAGGTAAATTTGGCACACTTGTGGGATAAAGGTCACCTAACCACTTGTATGTTAGATTTACACGTTTACACAAGTAGGATGACTTGATTTGGGAATCATGAACTTAGGGTCACCGAAGCATGAGAAACAAATAGGCGTTGATGGGATAAATATGCCATGCAAAAGGATTGCATGATTCCATAACTTAGAAGTTGCAAAAGGATTGCAATTGTCATACAATGACTACCTAGCTAAATCAAATGACGGATAAAGGTCACCTAACCGAAATTTGGTTTACCGTTGGTTTCTAAATTTAATAAATATCAATTGGATTTAAAGGGTATTGATTGTTAAATTAAAATTGATACTTAAACAACTTTGTTAAATTTTGTAGATGGCCGCCAATAACAACAACATTCCAAACGCACCAATCAACTTTAACAACCTATCGTTGAGGTCAATCCTAGAAAAAGAAAAACTCAACCATACGAACTTCATGTATTGGTTCCGCAATCTAAGAATTGTCCTCAAACTTGAGGATAGGGCGTATGTGTTGGAAGACCCCATTCCCGATCAACCGAACGAGGATGATACGGAAGGCATGGCCTATTGGGAGAAATATTGCACCGATTCGTTGCAAGTTTCTTGCCTCATGCTTGGGACTATGATACCCGAACTCCAAAAGGACTTCAAGCATCATAGTGCATATGACATGATCACACAGTTGAAGGAGATGTTCCTTCAACAAGCTCGTGTCGAGCGCTTTGAAACGGTCCGAGCGCTTCATGCATGTCAGATGGATGACTCCCAATCCGTT
Organism: Rutidosis leptorrhynchoides; assembly: GCF_046630445.1. NCBI lineage: Eukaryota > Viridiplantae > Streptophyta > Magnoliopsida > Asterales > Asteraceae > Rutidosis > Rutidosis leptorrhynchoides. Next base: position 213,496,861 of record NC_092340.1, read on the forward strand.
TCATCTTATATCCTTAAGATGAAAAGCCTTATTGATCGAGCAAACCGTCTAAATTGCAACGTGTCTAATGAATTAGCCACGGACCTTATTCTCAACTCATTGTCAAAAAGTTTTGACACATTTGTAATGAATTACAACATGAATGGTTGGGATAAAAGCATTGGCGAATTACATGCCATGCTTAAGACGGCCGAAGCGAGCATGGGTAAAAGGGCTTCACCCATGTATATGATCAACGAAGGCGGGTCCAAAAACAATAACACTTCTAAGCCGAAGGCGGCTAAGAGGAAAGGACCCACCTACCAAGGCAAGGGCAAGGTGAAAGGACCCGTTCATATACATTATAAACGATTCACAATAGTTGATTACATCGCGAGGTATTTGACCTCTATATGATACATTTTACAAACATTGCATTCGTTTTTAAAAGACAAACTTTCTTTAAAACGAAAGTTGACGGCATGCACACCATTTCATAATACATCCAACTATAATTGGCTTAATAATAATCTTGATGAACTCAATGACTCGAATGCAATGTCTTTCAAAATATGCCATGAATGACTCCAAGTAATATCCTTAAAGTGAACTAATGCACAGCGGAAGATTTCTTTAATACCTGAGAATAAACATGCTTTAAAGTGTCAACCAAAAGGTTGGTGAGTTCATAGGTTTATCATAACAATCATTTCAATATATTAATAGACCACAAGATTTCCGTTTATAAATATATGTACACTCGCAAGTGTATAAAAGTATTCTATAAGTTGTAGGCACCCGGTAACAAGCCTTAACGTTCATGTTTTACCCTCTGAAGTACACCAGATCAGGTGTGTTTAAAATAACCTCGAAGTACTAAAGCATCCCATAGTCAGGATGGGGTTTGTCAGGCCCAATAGATCTATCTTTAGGATTCGCGCCTACCGTACATAGACAAGTAGATTAATGTTACCAAGCTAAGGGTATATTTCTGGTTTAAACCCACGTAGAAATAGTTTTAGTACTTGTGCCTATTTCGTAAAACATTTATAAAAATAGCGCATGTATTCTCAATCCCACAAATATATATAAAAGGGAGCAAATGAAACTCACAATACTGTATTTCGTAGTAAAAATACATATAACGTCATTTAACAAGTGCAAGGTTGGCTTCGGATTCACGAACGTATCAATATTGAGATTCAATATTGCAGGAAAGTACGTAGACGCAACGGAGATGATAAACACTAGATTGACCTCACGAGCATACCCATCACCTCCATAGCTATAACCCATAATTTCCTTAGCTTCGACTCATTCAAAAAAAAACTATTTTGAAATCACTCGGACAGTACTCCGTCGTAATATTTTATGTATACTAATAATATCTTGAAATAATACAGAGCAAATTTATATATATATATAAATCGATTGAGAGAGTTTAGAGAAATATATTTTCAAGTTTCTATGAAATAATGAAATCTATTGAATTCTATTTATAATAGATTTTTGAATTATTAAAGTGAATTATTAAAGTATGAATTATTAAAGTGAATTATTAAAGTATGAATTATTAAAGTGAATTATTAAAGTATGAATTATTAAAGTGAATTATTAAAGTATGAATTATTAAAGTGAATTATTAAAGTATGAATTATTAAAGTATAAATTATTAAAGTGAATTATTAAAGTATGAATTATTAAAGTTAAAGTAAAGTAAAAGTAAAGTAAAGGTAAAGTTAAAGTATAGTAAAAGTATAAAAACTATGTATGTATAATACGCGTATAAATATATATAATATTAATTTAAATCGTTATATATATTTAATGAAATAAAATATAAATATCGTTATATTTATTATACTGGTTAAGTAATGAGTTGTCAAAAGTGATTCTAGATATTTATAAAAGTTATATACGTTTTAATAATAAAGTTCTTTTTTTTAAACTGAAAACGTCTTTGTACGTTTGAAAATAGATTAATAGAATATTATGGAAACCAATTCTCCACTAACTTTTGTCTAACTTTCGTAAATGACACTTTTTATTTTTATTTATAAATAGCTTTACAAATTATTCTGAATATCGTTAAGAGGAATAGATTTTCTCAAATCATAGTGGACCTCTCAACAGAGACTTGTAATCATAATTCAATGTTTCTGATAATTCAATCATTTAATATATTTTTTTTAATTTCGTCAAAAATCATATTGAAACAAATACGTTCGTGTAAAGTATTATACGTTTAATACTTTATTAATATTCTCAAGTTATAATATATATATATATATATACATATACATATCTATTTATATATAACGGTTCATGAATCGTCGGAATTTGGTCGAGGTTATAATGAATGTATGAACACAGTTTAAAATTCTTGAGATTTAACTTAACAAACTTTTCTTATCGTGTCGGAATAATATAAAGATTAAAGTTTAAATTTGGTCAGAAATTTCCGGGTCGTCACAGTACCTACCCGTTAAAGAAATTTCGTCCCCGAAATTTGATAGAGGTCGTCATGACTAACAATGAGAATGTTATTATAACGATTATAGAGTTTTATCATGTTCAAGAAGAATGGATAAAATAATTCGATTACTCGAAGCGTGTGAGTGAAGTTATCGTAAATGAATGAAATAAGATAATAGTGATTCGTCGTATCTTTTGACGTCATCACGATTGATCTTCGAAAAGAAAATCTTTGTAATCTATATTGGATTTGATTATTCGGCGATTAAGGAAATTATGATCCTCTTCGAATTAATGCGATAATCCATTTTGATTTCTCTGTCGGATATTTCACTATAAATCCACCTCATTTGTTTTCTTACAACTCACACCTTCTCAACTCATATTTTAAAGTATTTGTCAATATGCTTCATCCAGTGCTGATTCTTGATATACTTCTCACTTTCATATCTGTCGCTCTTCTTTTTCATCTGCCTCAGGAAGAATCTATTTACTTCTACTATATTCTTAGTTTTATAGTGTTTTTAGTTCTCCCGTGTCTTTATATTGCTATATGCATTGACATATACGGTTTGTGATTTTTGGGTTGTTGTTGGGTTTTATATCTTCCCTTATATTTCAAAGTCCTTGAGTCTTCTATAATCATTGTCATCCACAGTTAATGCTCTCTTCTATTTGCTATGATTTATACTCCCATTTCTAGTTCGGAGCTTTGTCCTTTCGTTTCTTCTTCTTGCGATTAAGCACCGCTTGTAATGGTCCAGAATTCGCAGATATAAATTTCGGAATGAACATTGTTAATGTTCTAGGAAGGAAATTGTAATGGCACGATCTTGACTTGTCAAATTACCAGAATACCTCGGAAAAGGCCGAATCATCAAGAAATATTTTCTTGATATTTAGAGATCAAAGAGAATACAAGAGTCGTGTAACATAGCACATGATGACGTTATGATCTGTGAATCATCATGTTCTGTTTAGAAACTCAGCATGAATTACTGTAATATAATCACGTTGATCAAGTGTCATTATATTATACTAACTCATGCTTCAGCTCCCAACACTTCTTCAAGAATATTCCTATTTTAAACTCGAATGTTTCGGAATTTAGAAACTAAAATAGTTTTTTTTATGATATAATACAGATAGCGCGAAGAGGTAAATGATTTTAGATAAGAATAATTATAAAAATATCTTCAGAAGTATGGATGATATTTATAATGAAAGATACGATGATATCTTAGAATGTCTAATATCAGAGGATGATGAAGGATATTGTATGCAGGGGTTTAGAGTCAGGAGCAAGATATTCGTTAATGACTTCAACAAGTACTGAATCATTTGGATTCTTTGAAGGCAGGTTCAGCCTTTGTGATTTGTCCACAGCCTCCTTCATACTTTGCTCAATCCGTTTTCCAGTTCCAAAGCTTCTCTTTTTCTGAGCTTTGCCAATATACTATCATTTATCATCCAACTTTTTACTATTAAGGTCGTTTACAGTTTTTGCTGCTTCATCAGCATTTTTCAAAATTTCGAGAACTGGTTCACAGTTTAGGGTGTTTTTCAGAAATTTCTCATTCAAAGAATGTAAGTCTTGGAGGTAGACGTTGTGTGTATATGTAATTATTGATGTAGACATGCTGCGAGGTTTCAAAATACTGATTGCTGATTCTCAATAATTGGTATGGCAATTTTTGTTATAAGGTACGAATGAGTATATGATAGGGTTTCGATAATTATAATGATTTTTTTTTGAAAGTCAAAGATCAGTGAAGTTGTTGGTAAGTTTATTGCTAATGTGGTGAATATAAACGATTCCCCGGTAACGTTGGCGAAAGGGCAACGTATCTATCGAGGTTATAATAAGACTGTTTTGATTGAGAAGTCGAAGTTGACTTGCTGGAGATGTGACAAAACTGTCTATTTTGAAACGGAATTGAAAAGTTATTTTAGCTAGTAAATGCCAAAGGTTCTAACACGGATACGTGTCGAACTATGACTTGGGTTTTGAGAGTTTTTCAGGTGTATAACTATGGGTAACATGTGGTTGGATCATCATCTCGATTGTTCCTTAGTTGAAGTGTCTTCAGGAATTTCGAAGGGTTTGAGCACATATTGTAATCATTAATACATATGATATTCTAACACAGTTTTGAAGTCAAAGTATAGCTTTAAAAGATATAGGAATCTAAGAGTGATGATACTGGTTATATTTCGAATTGAATTATGCGATTTCAAAGTCAGAATATGTAATTGAATTTGAATGAGTATGATTGTTTTGATTTATATGAAAGAATGGATATTGTTGCGAAAGTAGGGAGTATAGTTGATGATTGCTGAATCAGTTTCGAAAAATGTAATATATTAATTGTGAATTTATATATCTCTCGGGTATTACCTACCAGTTAAAAAAAATTTCACAATTAATATTTTGTATAAAAGAAGTTTATTACAGTCTTTATGAAAGTATATGTGTATATTTTCTTTAGATGTAATATAGATTTAATGAGTTAATATTAAATTAAACACATTTGTTTTATGGTTGGAACTAGAATTGAGTAATCCCTAAAACTTTATAAATTGCATAAGTATTTCTTCAATAATATTGAAATTATGAATCATTACTTTGTTATTTGTTGGTTTTCGTGAAATTCTTGTGAACTTCGCAAGGTACGAATGATGTTATTTGAAAAGTTTCGAGTACATCGATGATGAAAGTGTAAAATCAAACATATATTCGAATAATACACTTAATTTATTATGAATTGTATTTTTATTGAATTGATACAGAGATTGTAATTAACGATGGTTAAGTTGCGGACGAAGGACGTACATCATTGCATATTTGTAATATGAATTAACTGAGTAGTTAAGATTCACACATAATAGCTTAGTACGGGAAGATTTATTATGGTTTAAAAATTTTATACATATAAAATATACATATAAATCTTCCGATTGGAAATGAGTTAATACTTCATAACTCGTTGATACAATATATTTTTTGTTGGTTCGTAATGATGTCCACAATAATTCTTGAACTAACAGAGTTTGTGATGTTACAGGTGCTGTTGATTCTGACGATACTGACGGCACTGACTGTGTTGATGATGCTACGGTCCTGTTGATGCTGTTGGTAAAACAATTCTAGCTTGTAAATCGTACACCATTTTCGATCAAAGTTTCTACTCTACCATCTCCGTTCACTCATCCGATTTACGGTCAGAATTAAATAATCTCTAAGATTTTGGAGATTACATAACTGCCGCAGAGATATCTCTTCAATGAAGTTTATGAATTAATACTTCATCGTTTGTTATTGTTGATATTCCTGGATATTTACAGGGCGTATGACGTTGATGTTTGAGATACAGATTGTGATGTTGCGGTGTGGGATGTGGATGTTGTTGTTAGTGGTGGTGATGGTACTGTTGGTGTTGCTGATGGTGGTACTGTTTATGCTGCTGGTGCTGCTGCTGGTGTTTGTAACCTTTGCACCATATTCTCCAAAGCCACTACCCGAGCGCGAAGCTCGTTGACTTCTTCTATTACGCCGGGGTGATTGTCGGTTCGGACGAGCGGATAAATAAAATCTAGAATTTGGTGTAGTATGTAATCGTGACGAGATACTCTAGAAATAAGAGAGAAAATGGTGTTTCGGATAGGTTCGCCGGTAAGTGCTTCAGGTTCTTCGCCAAGAGGACAATGTGGTGGATGGAAGGGATCACCTTCTTCTTGTCTCCAATGATTAAGGAGGCTACGAACCCATCCCCAATTCATCCCGAATAGATGATGACTAATTGGTTGATCCATTCCGGTCACACTGCTTTCGGAACTTGAGTGAGATTCCATTTCGGAATCCGAGGGACTTGAACTAATGACAAATTCCATTTCGTACGATTGAATAAAGAATTTTTTGATATGAAATGATTTTTCAGCTATCGGGTGGTATTCTAATTATATAGAGCAAAAGGTTTCGTAGATTACGGAGGAATTTACGAAATATGTCCGGCAAAGTTTACAGTAACAGATACGCTAAGATATGAATTTTGTCTATACACTATTCATGCAATCAATGCAATAAGATGTGTCTAGACTAAGAATGATAAGCAGGTAATTTCCGACAAAAATGATGAGCAAAACTTTTGACATGCAGACACGGTCGAAGTCCAGACTCACTAATGCATACTAACGACTATCAGTTAGACACACTAATGCAGACCTGGTTCGCTAAGACCACCGCTCTGATACCAACTGAAAGGACCCGTTCATATATATTATAAACGATTCACAATAGTTGATTACATCGCGAGGTATTTGACCTCTATATGATACATTTTACAAACATTGCATTCGTTTTTAAAAGACAAACTTTCTTTAAAACGAAAGTTGACGGCATGCACCCCATTTCATAATACATCCAACTATAATTGGCTTAATAATAATCTTGATGAACTCAATGACTCGAATGCAACGTCTTTCAAAATATGCCATGAATGACTCCAAGTAATATCCTTAAAGTGAACTAATGCACAGCGGAAGATTTCTTTAATACCTGAGAATAAACATGCTTTAAAGTGTCAACCAAAAGGTTGGTGAGTTCATAGGTTTATCATAACAATCATTTCAATATATTAATAGACCACAAGATTTCTCTTTATAAATATATGTACACTCGCAAGTGTATAAAAGTATTCTATAAGTTATAGGCACCCGGTAACAAGCCTTAACGTTCATGTTTTACCCTCTGAAGTACACCAGATCAGGTGTGTTTAAAATAACCTCGAAGTACTAAAGCATCCCATAGTCAGGATGGGGTTTGTCAGGCCCAATAGATCTATCTTTAGGATTCGCGCCTACCGTACATAGACAAGTAGTTTAATGTTACCAAGCTAAGGGTATATTTCTGGTTTAAACCCACGTAGAAATAGATTTAGTACTTGTGCCTATTTCGTAAAACATTTATAAAAATAGCGCATGTATTCTCAATCCCAAAAATATATATAAAAGGGAGCAAATGAAACTCACAATACTGTATTTCGTAGTAAAAATACATATAACTTCATTTACCAAGTGCAAGGTTGGCTTCGGATTCACGAACGTATCAATATTGAGATTCAATATTGCAGGAAAGTACGTAGACGCAACGGAGATGATAAACACTAGATTGACCTCACGAGCATACCCATCACCTCCATAGCTATAACCCATAATTTCCTTAGCTTCGACTCATTCAAAAAAACTATTTTGAAATCACTAGGACAGTACTCCGTCGTAATATTTTATGTATACTAATAATATCTTGAAATAATACAGAGCAAATTTATATATATATATAAATCGATTGAGAGAGTTTAGAGAAATATATTTTCAAGTTTCTATGAAATAATGAAATCTATTGAATTCTATTTATAAAAGATTTTTGAATTATTAAAGTGAATTATTAAAGTATGAATTATTAAAGTGAATTATTAAAGTATGAATTATTAAAGTGAATTATTAAAGTATGAATTATTAAAGTGAATTATTAAAGTATGAATTATTAAAGTGAATTATTAAAGTATGAATTATTAAAGTATGAATTATTAAAGTGAATTATTAAAGTATGAATTATTAAAGTTAAAGTAAAGTAAAAGTAAAGTAAAGGTAAAGTTAAAGTATAGTAAAAGTATAAAAACTATGTATGTATAATACGCGTATAAATATATATAATATTAATTTAAATCGTTATATATATTTAATGAAATAAAATATAAATATCGTTATATTTATTATACTGGTTAAGTAATGAGTTGTCAAAAGTGATTCTAGATATTTATAAAAGTTATATACGTTTTAATAATAAAGTTCTTTTTTTTAAACTGAAAACGTCTTTGTACGTTTGAAAATAGATTAATAGAATATTATGGAAACCAATTCTCCACTAACTTTTGTCTAACTTTCGTAAATGACACTTTTTGTTTTTATTTATAAATAGCTTTACAAATTATTCTGAATATCGTTAAGAGGAATAGATTTTCTCAAATCATAGTGGACCTCTCAACAGAGACTTGTAATCATAATTCAATGTTTCTGATAATTCAATCATTTAATATATTTTTTTTAATTTCGTCAAAAATCATATTGAAACAAATACGTTCGTGTAAAGTATTATACGTTTAATACTTTATTAATATTCTCAAGTTATAATATATATATATATATATATACATATACATATCTATTTATATATAACGGTTCATGAATCGTCGGAATTTGGTCGAGGTTATAATGAATGTATGAACACAGTTTAAAATTCTTGAGATTTAACTTAACAAACTTTTCTTATCGTGTCGGAATAATATAACGATTAAAGTTTAAATTTGGTCAGAAATTTCCGGGTCGTCCCACAAGGGAAAGGGGAAGATGGTTACCCCAACCAATAACAACAAGAAGCAAAAGGTTGCCAGAAAGGCTAACCCCAAGGAAGATCCGTGCTTTGGTTGCGGTGAAATGGGTCACTGGAAACGCAATTGCCGGGTCTACCTAAAAGAGTTGAAAGAAAAGAGGGATGCAGGGCAAACCTCAGGTAATGTATATATGGTATACATTGAGCTTAGTATTACTTCTTCTAATACATGGGTATTAGACACAGGATGTGGAACTCATATTTGCAATTCTTTGCAGGGGTTCAAAAGAAGTGATCAAGAAGCGGGAACAACAAGTCTCTTCATGGGAAATGGAGCAAGGGTGCAAGTGAAAGCTCAAGGAGACTTTGTTTTGAAGCTACCAAGTGGTTTGGAGCTTATTTTGAAAAATGTTTTGTATGCACCCGATTTATCTCGAAACATTATTTATGTATCCCGTTTGAAACAACATGGTTTTAATCTTAATTTCATTAATGATGATATCCATGTTTCTTTAGATAATGTGTTCTATTTTAAGGCTTCACCTTCGAATGGTATTTATGAATTGGTTCATGATGACACATCATACAATAGCTCAATGTTCCATGCAAACACCAAGAAACTCAAAAGGGATTTGAGTGATTTCTACTTATGGCATTGTCGCCTTGGTCACATAAACAAGAATCGAATACATACACTTAAAAAGAAATGGCCTTTTGAAATCAAATGAACTAGACTCGTTTGATGTATGTGAATCTTGTTTACAAGGCAAAATGACTAAAGCACCTTTCAAAGGGACCTATGAAAGGGCTAAGGACTTATTGGGATTAATACATTCGGATGTATGTGGAACCTTTAAGCCCATAACTAGGAACGGTGAAAGATACTTCGTTACTTTCATTGATGACTTCAGTCGTTTCGGATATGTCTACTTATTAAGACACAAGGACGAAACTTTTGAAGCATTCAAGGAATATCAAAACGAAGTACAAAATCAACTCAATAAGACAATCAAGGTACTTCGTACCAATAGAGGAGGTGAATACCTAAGCAGTGCTTTCCAAGATCATCTTAAAAGTTGTGGGATTATCTCGCAACTTACTCCTCCTGGAACACCCCAACTTAATGGAGTTTCCGAAAGGAGGAACCGAACCCTAATGGATATGGTTCGATCTATGATGGCTAGAAGCTCATTACCTCTATCATTTTGGGGTTATTGTCTATGCTCCGCGGCTCATATTTTAAATATGGCCCCAACCAAGAAAGTGGAACGAACTCCTCATGAGATGTGGTTTGGAAAACCTCCATCTCTATTGAAGGTATTTCGTATGCTCGAGAGACATATTAAATAAATGTGGCTAATATGTTATGATCCAAGTCGGGTCATACCCAATAACAAGCTTACTGACACCTTAAACATATTTAATCTTAATGATTGGATCATTAAATAAATACGTGATACTTGGACTCTAGAAAATCGGTTTTCTAAAATACTACCACTTGAGATAAATTATTTGGATAATTTATATTTAATTATTTATAGGTTTAAATAATTATGTTGTGATATATTTTATAAATTGGTTTATAAAATGTAAGTAACTTAACAAATGCATTTTATATATCATGTTTTATATAAAATTACAAGGTATCTTGCAACAAGTTTTATTAAATAAAAATCTTGGTAAGAACCCCATGGTGAACGGCTTTTGTAGTCTCCAAGGAGTCTTCACATGCCTAGTTTTGTTAATTTTAAGATCACAACTCTTAAGGGTGCATGCTTGACACTATAACCAAGTATTCTTGACCAAAATAAGCTAAGTAACAAGTTGAAAACCTCTCTTGCTCTCCTCCTATTCTGCTGGCCAAAAATTTGGAGCAAGAAATGAGGGATTAGCTTGTTTATCTTGGTCATTCAAGTGTCTAAATCCTAACCAAATTAAAGGTAGGTGTTGGTGATTGAAAGCTTGGGGTATTACTTGTTTGAGGCTTCAAGTTAGAAGCTCATTCTCCATCATCTTCTTCATCATATCCTGCTGTCCATTCAGCCCATTACTTCCCATTAAAGAGGTATAATCTTCTTCTTTTACTTGTATTATATGTAAGTATAATTTCATGACTTGATATTACATGGAATTCAATCAAAATGGTTTTGCACATTAACTTGTTTTCTTAGTAATTATGCTTCCGCTTGTTGTAACTCAAAAATGAATTGGTTTCATGATTCTATTAATATTAAGAAACTTGTTATTATGTTGAATTCCATCAATGGTATCTAGAGCCGAAGTCTATGAAATATGCTTCTTATTTATGGTCTTTAAAACCCACCAACTTTGCATTCTATTAACATGCATGAAAGTAGAATGTAAAAATGTTCGGGTTTGGGTGGGTATGAGATATAGGCTGAATTCAAGGGGTTCCAAAATGGGTTTTGGTTCTTCCATTTTGGTCAATTTTGTTGTATGTTGAAGTTCACAATCAAGCCTTGGCCTTGTGTTTGAATGGTTGCATGTTTGGTTGAATTAATTCATTCATTTGGTATGTAACATTAATTCATTCATTTGGTTTATAATATTATTATTTTGGTTATGTAATTTATTTTATATATGGTATGTAAAATAGATTAGGTGGTATTTTCATTTTTTAGAAAAATGTATTAGGATATAATTTTGTAAAAATGAAGATGCAAAAGATGGAGTCAAAGGAAGAACACAAGAAGAATCTACTTGGATGCAAGATTAAGTGGGAGTGGTAAAATCTCCTACTTTGTGTTATGACCCATTACCCGGTGGCATTTTGTTTTCGGCTAAACAAAACGCTTACCAAAAGGCTTGATTGTGAACAAAATTATTTTGCATGCATGGTTGTTTATTTGGTTGATTATGGTTTGTATGTTTGGTTGCTAAAAGTAAATCACAAATTAACAACAAGCAAAATGACAATTTAATTGGTTAAATTTGACATAATTAACAACATGCAAAGGACAAACTATAATTTAAATGGTTAAATTAAAATGGCTAAATGGATTATAATAATTGGTTATTAAAACACATATAAAGTGGTTTATATTAATGTAATAAAATTGGCTTTATTACATAACAAGAAAAATGGATTTTCAAATAAACCATACACTAAATGCATGTTGGTGTATGGTATAAATGTTTTCTTAAACTAGAAATTATGAAAACTTAAAATCCCTTATTAAACAAGGCAAACAAGCTAAACGCCATCCTTTTGTGTAACACTTAAAATATTAGGGAACTCATAATGTGATAAAGGTCACCTAACCGTTATGAGAAAACTAATACGATTAAGGTAAATTCCGCACACTTGTGGGATAAAGGTCACCTAACCACTTGTATGTTGAATTTACACGTTTACACAAGTAGGACGACTTGATTTGGAAATCATGAACTTAGGGTCACCGAAGCATGAGGAACAAATAGGCGTTGATGGGATTAATATGCCTTGCAAAACGATTGCATGATCCCATAACTTAGAAGTTGCAAAAGGATTGCAATTGTCATACAATGACTACCTAGCTAAATCAAATAACGGGATAAAGGTCACCTAACCGAAATTTGATTTACCATTGGATTCTAATATTTAATAAGTCAATTAAAATTTAAAAGGGTATTGTTTATTAAATTTAAAATCGATACTTAAATGAACTTTGTTAAATTTTGTAGATGGCCGCCAATAACAACAACATGCAAAACGCACCTATTAACTTGAACAACCTATCGTTAAGGTCTCTCCTCGAGAAAGACAAACTCAACCATACGAACTTTATGGATTGGTTCCGCAATCTTAGGATTGTCCTCAAACTTGAGGATAAAGCGTATGTGTTGGAGGACCCTATTCCCGACCAACCGGATGAGGAAGATATAGAGGGCATGGCTTATTATGACAAGTATTGCGCCGATTCGGTGCAAGTCGCTTGCCTAATGCTTGGGACTATGATACCCGAACTCTAAAAGGATTTCGAACATCATAGTGCATATGACATGATTACGCAATTGAAGGAGATGTTCCTTCAACAAGCACGTGTCGAGCGCTTCGAAACGGTTCGAGCATTACATGCATGACGTATGGATGACACCCAATCCGTATCCTCTTATGTCCTCAAAATGAAAAGCCTTATTGATCGCGCAAACCGTCTTAATCTCAACATATCTAATGAGCTAGCCACTAATCTTATCCTAAACTCCCTGTCAAAGAGGTTTGACCAATTTGTAATTAATTACAATATGAATGGGATGGATAAGACCATTGGTGAACTTCATGGCATGTTAAGGACGGCCGAAACTAGCATGGGTAAGAGGGCTTCACCCGTGCTAATGATCAATGATGGTGGGTCCAAAGGTAACAACACCTCTAAGCCAAAGGCGGTTAAGAGGAAAGGACCCGCCCATCAAGGCAAGGGAAAGGGGAGGATGGTTACCCCAACCAAAAACAAGAACAAGAAGCAAAAGGTTGCCGGACAAGCAAACCCCAAGGAAGACCCGTGCTTCGGTTGCGGTGAAATGGGTCACTGGAAACGCAATTGCCCGGTCTAACTTAAGCAGTTGAAGGAAAAGAGGGATGCGGGGCAATCCTCAGGTAACATATATATGGTATATATAGAGCTTAGTATTACTTCTTCTAATACATGGGTATTAGACACTGGATGTGGAACTCACATTTGCAATTCTTTGCAGGGGTTCAAAAGAAGTAGCAAGCAAACGGGAACATCAAGTCTCTTTATGGGTAATGGAGCCAAAGTGCAAGTGAAGGCTCAATGAGACTTTGTATTAAAACTTCCAAGTGGTTTGGAACTTATTTTGAACAATGTTTTGTATGCACCGGATTTATGTCGAAACATTATTTCAGTTTCCCGTTTAAAACAATGTGGTTTTTATCTTAATTTTGTTAATGATGATATCCACGTTTATTTAGATAATGTATTTTATTTTAAGGCTTCGCCTTCAAATGGAATTTATGAATTGGTTCATGATGATACATCATCTAGTAGCTCAATATACCATACTAGCACCAAGAAACTCAAAAGGGATTTGAGTGATTCCTACTTATGGCATTGTCGCCTTGGTCACATAAACAAGAACCGAATGCGTACACTTCAAAAGAATGGACTCTTGAAATCAAATGAGATGGATTCGTTTGATGTATGTGAATCTTGTTTACAAGACAAAATGACTAAAGCACCTTTCAAAGGGACCTATGAAAGGGCTAAGGACTTATTGGGATTAATACATTCGGATGTATGTGGACCCTTTAAGCCCATAGCTAGGAATGGTGAAAAATACTTCGTTACTTTCATTGATGACTTCAGTCATTTTGGATATGTCTACTTGTTAAGACATAAGGACGAAACTTTTGAAGCATTCAAAGAATGTCAAAACGAAGTACAAAATCAACTCAATAAGACAATCAAGGTACTTCGTACTGATAGAGGAGGTGAATACCTAAGCGATGCTTTCCAAGATCATCTTAGAAGTTGTGGGATTATCTCTCAACTTACTCCACCCGGGACACCACAACTTAATGGAGTTTCCGAAAGGAGGAACCGAACCCTAATGGATATGGTTCGATCTATGATGGCTAGAAGCTCGTTACCTCTATCATTCTGGGGTTATTGTCTATGCTCAGCAGCTCGTATTTTAAATATGGCCCCAACCAAGAAACTGGAACGAACACCTCATGAGATGTGGTTTGGAAAACCTCCATCTCTATCATACTTAAAGGTATGGGGATGTGAAGCTTACCCTAAGCGTTACGTCCCTAATAAGTTGAATGCTCGATCCATGAAGTTTATCTTCATAGGATATCCCAAGGATGATATGGGATACTATTTCTATGATCCTTCCGAGCAGAATGTATTTGTTGCTCGGAAGGTTGAATTCCTTGAAACTAAGTTCCTAATGGAAGGCAAAAGTGAAAGGAAGATAGATCTTGAAGAGGTTCAAGATCAAGTAGATGATACACAATTGGCTGACACTAGCACTCAACATGAAAATGTTGAGAGTGATCAGATGGATGATCAAAATACACAAGACGTTCGCAGATCTGGTAGGATTAGTAATCCTCCTGAGAGATATGGGTTTCTCATGGATGGTTGCTATGTGGTTGATTTGGATGAACCAATAAACTACCAAGATGCTTTATCAAGGATTGATAAAGATAAATGGCAGGAAGCCATGAACGCTGAGATGCAATCCATGTATGACAACCAAGTTTGGGAACATGTAAATGGCTGTTCAAAATGAAAACCGACATACATGGAAACTTGGATACATATAAAGCTAGACTTGTAGCAAAAGGTTTCACTCAAACTCAAGGGGTTGACTATGATGAAACTTTTTCGCCTGTGGCGATGCTAAAGTCTATTAGGATATTACTTGCCATAGCTGCTCATTATGATTATGAAATATGGCAGATGGATGTCAAGACCGCTTTTCTAAACGGACATCTTGAGGAAGATGTCTATATGGTTCAGCCTGAGGGTTTTGTTGATCCGAAATATCCTAAAAAGGTATGCAAGTTAAAGAAGTCAATCTACAGATTGAAACAAGCATCTAGAATGTGGAATCATCGTTTTAATGAGGAGGCCAAGAAATTTGGCTTCATTAAAAATGGTGATGAAGCTTGTGTATACAAGAAAGCTAGTGGGAGCACTATCATGTTCCTTGTACTATATGTGGATGATATACTGTTATTTGGAAATGATATTCCGGCAATGCAAGGAGTTAAAACTTGGTTAAGTAAATGCTTCTCCATTAAGGATTTTGGAGAAGCACAATACGTTTTGGGGATTGGGATCTACAGGAATAGATCCAAGAAACTGATAGGTTTGAATCAAAGTGCATACATTGAAAAGATCTTGAAAAATTTCAAGATGGACAACTCTAAGAAAGGTTTGGTACCTATTCAAAGAGGAACGCCTCTCAGTTCATCTCAGTGTCCTACCACGAAAGATGAACAAGAGAGAATGAAGAAAGTCCCGTACGCATCTGCTATTGGGTCAATCATGTATGCAATGATATGCACTAGACCAAATGTGTCATGCGCTCTTAGCCTGACAAGTAGATACCAGAATAACCCAGGAAACAGTCATTGGATTGCTGTTAAAAGTATATTGAAATACCTTAGGAGGACTAAGGATATGTTTCTGATATATGGGTCTGGTGAGGAGTAACTCGCTGTAAAAGGTTACGTGGACGCGAGTTTCCAAACTGATCGAGATGATTCTCGATCACAATCTGGTTATGTCTTCACGTTAAACGGAGGTGCGGTCTCTTGGAAGAGTTCAAAACAGGATGTTGTTGCCTTATCCACTACAGAGTCGGAGTACATTGCCGCCTCATTGGCAGCTCAGGAAGCTGCATGGATGAAGAAATTCATCGACGACTTAGGAGTAGTCCCTTCCATTCAGGACCCTCTTGAGATCTTTTGTGACAACGAGGGTGCGATTGCTCAAATCAAAGAACCTCGTGCTCACCAAAAGACCCGTCACATGAGCGGAGATTCAACTACATAAGGGATGAAGTTGAAAAGGGAAAGATATGTATTCGCAAAGTTCATACAGATCTTAATATAGCGGATCCTCTCACGAAGCTCTTACATGGTGCAAAACATCAAGGGCATGTTTGTGCATTAGGGCTTCGATATTCTAGTGATTGGTCATGATCTGTTTTAAGTATTGTAACGGAACGAAATTGTTCAAACTCATTAATAAAATTATGGTATTAATTTATTTTGAGTCATGTTCCTATTTTGCATATTTTATCCATGAATAAGTAATTATTCTAAATTCCGTAGTCGATCACATTCGTGGGAACAAGTGTGAGGTTTAGACTATTATGAACTTGGATTGGTATACATTCACGGACTGAATGTGGGGCAAGGTTGCTACCAAGGTTCATAGATATTTGTGGGATACAAATATTGGAAGACCCGCCATCAAGATTTGCTAAATGGAGCCTTTGTGGTTGATCACATGTAATCTTGAGTAAAGGCGAATATCATTGTATCCTCTGACCTGAGATACATATTGGGTTCGAATATTTACCAAGTATTGTGCCTTGATTCTTTCCTTCGCTATTCTGAAATATGGTAGTTCATCAGGAAGAGCTCAGGTATAATGCAAGGTGTATATTTAGGACGTATGTAGTCAAGATGGAATTTGTCCCTCTTATTCGTTGAGAGTCAGATGTCTAAGGCCTGATAAAGTTAAATCTAAAAGGGAGTGATCACTCTGTATCCCTTGGATTTAAAATGACATCTAGGACGAAAGGATATAATGAAAGATTCACCTATTCATATTCGAGATGGGAACTCGAAAGGTATGATGTTAATGAATGGCACATAAGTCATAACATATTGGGGGTGATGGACGGTCGTTAGGTGGTATCCGTCACTTGCATTAATTTCTTATGTTTCTCGTGCAAGTGGGAGATTGAAGGTATTTCGTATGCCCGAGAGACATATTAAATAAATGTGGCTAATATGTTATGATCCAAGTCAGGTCATACCCAATAACAAGCTTACTGACACCTTAAACATATTTAATCTTAATGATTGGATCATTAAATAAATACGCGACACTTGGACTCTAGAAAATCGGTTTTCTAAAATACTACCACTTGAGATAAATTATTTGGATAATTTATATTTAATTATTTATAGGTTTAAATAATTATGTTGTGATATATTTTATAAATTGGTTTATAAAATGTAAGTAACTTAACAAATGCATTTTATATATCATGTTTTATATAAAATTACAAGGTATCTTGCAACAAGTTTTATTAAATAAAAATCTTGGTAAGAACCCCATGGTGGACGGTTTTTGTAGTCTCCAAGGAGTCTTCACATGCCTAGTTTTGTTAATTTTAAGATCACAACTCTTAAGGGTGCATGCTTGACACTATAACCAAGTATTCTTGACCAAAATAAGCTAAGTAACAAGTTGAAAACCTCTCTTGCTCTCCTCCTATTCTGCTGGCCGAAAATTTGGAGCAAGAAATGAGGGATTAGCTTGTTTATCTTGGTCATTCAAGTGTCTAAATCCTAACCAAATTAAAGGTAGGTGTTGGTGATTGAAAGCTTGGGGTATTACTTGTTTGAGGCTTCAAGTTAGAAGCTCATTCTCCATCATCTTCTTCATCATATCCTGCTGTCCATTCAGCGCATTACTTCCCATTAAAGAGGTATAATCTTCTTCTTTTACTTGTATTATATGTAAGTATAATTTCATGACTTGATATTACATGGAATTCAATCAAAATGGTTTTGCACATTAACTTGTTTTCTTAGTAATTATGCTTCCGCTTGTTGTAACTCAAAAATGAATTAGTTTCATGATTCTATTAAAATTAAGAAACTTGTTATTATGTTGAATTCCATCATCTATCATACTTAAAGGTATGGGGATGTGAAGCTTATCCTAAGCGTTACGTCCCTAATAAGTTGAATGCTCGATCCACGAAGTGTATCTTCATAGGATATCCCAAGGATGATATGGGATATTATTTCTATGATACTTCCGAGCAGAATGTATTTGGTGCTCGGAAGGCGGAATTCCTTGAAACTAAGTTCCTAATGGAAGGTAATAGTGAAAGGAAGATAGATCTTGAAGAGGTTCAAGATCAAGTAGATGATACACAATTGGTTGACAGTAGCACTCAACATAAAAATGTTGAGAATGATCAAATGGATGATCAAAGTATACAAGACGTTCGCAAATCTGGTAGGATTAGTAATCCTCCTGAGAGATATGGGTTTCTCATGGATGATTGCTATGTGGTTGATTTGGATGAACCAACTAACTACCAAGATGCTTTATCAAGGATTGATAAAGATAAATGGCAGGAAGCCATGAACGCTGAGATGCAATCCATGTATGACAACCAAGTTTGGGAACTAGTTGTACAACCTGCTAGCTCCAAGTTAGTTGATTGTAAATGGATTTTCATGATGAAAACTGACATGCATGGAAACTTAAATACATATAAAGCCAGACTTGTAGCAAAAGGTTTCACCCAAACTCAAGGGGTTGACTATGATGAAACCTTTTCGCCTGTGGCAATGCTAAAGTCTATTAGGATATTATTTGCCATTGCTGCTCATTATGATTATGAAATTTGGCAAATGGATGTCAAAACCGCTTTCCTAAATGGATATCTTGAGGAAGATGTCTATATGGTTCAGCCTGAGGGTTTTGTCGATCCGAAACATCCTAACAAAGTATGTAAGTTAAAGAAATCAATCTACGGATTGAAACAAGCATCTAGAATGTGGAATCATCGTTTTAATGAGGAAGCCAAGAAATTTGGCTTCATTAAAAATGGTGATGAAGCTTGTGTATACAAGAAAGCTAGTGGGAGCACTATCATGTTCCTTGTATTATATGTGGATGATATATTGTTATTTGGAAACGATATTCCGACAATTCAAGGTGTTAAGACTTGGCTGAAAAGCTGATTCTCCATTAAGGATCTTGAAGAAGCACAATACATTTTGGGGATTAGGATCTACAGGGATAGATCCAAGAAATTGATAGGTTTGAATCAAAGTGCATACATTGAAAAGATCTTGAAAAGGTTCAAGATGGAGAACTCTAAGAAAGGTTTGGTACCTATTCAAAGAGGAACGCTCCTTAGTTCATCTTAGTGTCCCACCACAAAAGATGAACAGGAAAGAATGAAGAAAGTCCTATATGCGTCTGCTATTGGGTCAATCATGTATGCAATGATATGCACTAGACCGGATGTGTCATGCGCTCTTAGACTGACAAGTAGATACCAGAATAACCCAGGAAACAGTCATTGGATTGCTGTTAAAAGTATATTGAAATACCTTAGGAGGACTAAGGATATGTTTCTAATATATGGGTCTGGTGAGGAGGAGCTCACTGTGAAAGGTTACGTGGACGCGAGTTTCCAAACTGATCGTGATGATTCTCGATCACAATCCGGTTATGTCTTCACATTAAATGGAGGTGCGGTCTCTTGGAAGAGTTCAAAACAGGATGTTGTTGCATTATTCACTACAGAGTTGGAGTACATTGCCGCCTCATTGGTAGCTCAGGAAGCTGCATGGATGAAGAAATTCATCGACGACTTCGGAGTAGTCCCTTCCATTTAGGACCCTCTTGAGATCTTTTGTGACAACGAGGGTGCGATTGCTCAAATCAAGGAACCTCGTGCTTACCAAAAGACCCGTCACATTGAGCGGAGATTCAACTACATAAGGGATGAAGTTGAAAAGGGAAAGATATGTATTTGCAAAGTTCACACAGATCTTAATATAGCGGATCCTCTCACGAAGCTCTTACATGGAGCAAAACATGCAGGACATGTTTGTGCATTAGGGCTTCGATATTCTAGTGATTGGTCATGATCTGTTTTAAGTATTGTAACGGGATGAAATTTGTTCAAACTCATTAATATAATTATGGTGTTAATTTATTAATCATGAGTCTGGTTCCTATTTTGCATATTTTATCCATGAATAAGCTATTATTCTAAATTCCGTAGTCGATCACATTTGTGGGAGCAAGTGTGAGGTTTAGACTATTATGAACTTGGATTGGTATACATTCACGGAATGAATGTGGGGCAAGGTTGCAACCAAGGTTCATAGATATTTGTGGGATACAAATATTGGAAGACCCGCCCTCAAGATTTACTGAATGGAGCCTTTGTGGTTGATCACGTGTAATCTTGAGTAAAGGCGAATATCATTGTATCCTCTGACCTGAGATACATATTGGGTTCAGATATTTATCGAGTATTGTGCCTTGATTCTTTCCTTCGCTATTCTGAAATATGGTAGTTCATAAGGAAGAGCTCAGGTATAATGCAAGGTATATATTTAGGACGTATGTAGTCAAGATGGAATTTTTCCCTCTTATTCGTTGAGAGTCAGATGTCTAAGGCCTGATAAAGTTAAATCTAAAAGAGAGTGATCACTCTGTATCTCTTGGATTTAACATGACATCTAGGACGAAAGGATGTGAAGAAAGATTCACCTATTCATATTCAATATGGGAACTCGAAAGGGATGATGTTATTGAATGGCACAAAGTCATAACATATTGGGGGTGATGGACGGTCGTTAGGTGGTATCCATCACTTGCATTAATTTCTTATGTTTCTCGTGCAAGTGGGAGATTGAAGGTTTTCGTATGCCCGAGAGACATATTTAATTAATGTGGCTAATATGTTATGATCCAAGTCGGGTCATACCCAATAACAAGCTTACCGACACCTTAATCGTATTTGATCTTAATGAATGGATCATTAAATCAATACGCGACACTTGGATTTTTGAAAATCGGTTTTCTAAAATATTATTACTTGAGATAAATTATTTGGATAATTTGTAAATTAAGGACTTAATTATTTATAAGGATAAACAATACATTGTGTTATATTTTATAAAAGGTTTATAAAATAAATATGTATGTAACTTAACAAGTCATGTTTTTTTTATACAAGTTTTATAAAAATAAAAGGGTTATTTTATATAAAACCCATGTGAAGTGGAATGCAGATTTTGGGACTCCAAGACAAGCATCCCATGCTTGTTTTGTTACTTTTAACATAACACAAGTATTAAGGTACATGGGTATCAAGTCCTTGACTCAAGAGAGAATACATAATACATCCATACATGCAAAAACACTCTCTTTTTCAAACTTGCTGCATTCTGGCCGAATTTTGGAGCTAGAATAGAGAGTCCTTGAGCTTGTTTGGAAGCTTATCTTCAAGTGTCAATAAATCCTAACCATAGTATTTGGTGTTGGGTAAAAGTTTGGGGTATTATCTCTTGAGGTTTCATAGTTTTGAGGCTCCATTCACCATCATCTTTCTAGTTGCTGCTGATCAGAATTTTGGGTGCAAATAAAAGGGTTTTAAGCTTGGTTAATTAGCTAGTTAAGTGTCTAAATCTTAACTAACTTAAAGGGTGGTGTTGGTTCATCAAAGGATTAGGATATTGCACACTTGAGGGTTCATTTTAAAGCTCCATTCTTCAACATCTTCATAATCACTTACAAGCTTGGAGTAGGTATAAACTCTTTACTTGCTTGTAGTTTGTAAGCATACTTCATAACTTGATCCTAATTGGGATTTAACTTTAATTGGTTAAAGATTAACAAGTTTAAATGGTAATAACAACATGCTTCCTCTTTAATTTGATTCTTAAAAGGTTTTATGTATCATGAAACTTGTTAAATCCCAACATTACGATGTGTTTACTTTGACGCATATATTGCGGGGAACCCAAATGCTATTTTACGCAATGGGTTAAGAAATTATTTTGACTCAATATATCCGAATATTGGACTTCGTGATTTAGAAAAAGCGGCTAACATGCAACATAAAGAAGCATGTTATGCTTACGGATTAGTAATGTTCGCTTCTCACCAAAGTGAGAATAAGAACATCGGGCTACAACTATTAAACAAAACGTTGCCACAAGTGACGGAGTCGGTAATTGGGGTAAGAAATGAGGTTTTTAGATTGTTACAGGACTGTTGGACATTACATAACCCTCGTCCCTTTGACGACGTTACAACACGCTGTTTTATCAACGGCCATAACGGTTATGTTCCACAAAACCAAGGATGGGAAGTAATCCTAGTAAAACCAGAATGCATGACTTGTTTCTGGACGTATGAATAACGTGTCTTTATTGCCTTTGCTGAACGACTTGTGTACTAGCTAGAATTATCTTCACAACCATAGTATCAAATTTATTGTGTGCTATATTTCATGCTATATGTAAAATAAGCGGTATTGTAAGTTTGTAAAATATTGTGTAAAAGTTTGAACGCGAAATATTATTATAATCAGTTTTTCGTATAGAATTGTAGTAGTTGAATTGTATATTAGCTACTAAGTATGAACTTAACGGGTAGGTACTACCCGAATTTAAACTTATAAAACGCTAATATGAAGAAAAAGCTTTTATAAATGAGTTCATATTATGCTACGAAATACTATTAACTACTCTTAATATTCTGTATGATTAACTTGTTCCATTTGACTATTTTGAAGGAAATGGCACCGACTACTCGACACACCGTGAATATGAATGAAGAGGAATTCCGTACTTTTCTAGCTTCAAACATAGCCGCAGTACAGGCTGCGCTACATACCAACAATAACCTTGGATCTAGCAGTACAGGAAATCGTGTAGGATGCACCTACAAAGAATTCACTGCCTGCAAACCTTTGGAATTTGATGGAACCGAAGGACCGATCGGATTGAAACGGTGGACCGAGAAAGTCGAATCGGTGTTTGCCATAAGTAAGTGTACTGAAGAGGACAAAGTGAAGTACGCTACGCATACCTTCACAGGTTCTGCGTTAACATGGTGGAATACCTATCTAGAGCAAGTGGGACAAGACGATGCGTACGCACTACCGTGGTTAGCATTCAAGCACTTGATGAACGAGAAGTACCGTCCCAGAACCGAGGTCAATAAGCTCAAGACAGAACTTAGAGGGTTACGAACCCAAGGATTTGATATTACCACGTACGAAAGACGATTCACAGAATTGTGCCTATTGTGTCCGGGAGCATTCGAAGATGAGGAAGAGAAGATCGACGCGTTTGTGAAAGGATTACCGGAAAGAATCCAAGAAGATATAAGTTCTCACGAGCCCGCCTCCATACAACAGGAATGTAGAATGGCTCACAAACTAGTGAACCAGATTGAAGAAAGAATTAAAGAACAGACTGCTGAAGAGGCCAATGTGAAGCAAGTCAAAAGAAAGTGGGAGGAAAACGGTGATAAGAATCACCAATACAACAACAACAGCAATTACAACAATAATCGCAACAATTATCCCAACAATCACAACATCAATCGCAACTACAACAAACGGCCCAATAACAACAACAACAACAACAACAACAACAACAACAACAACAACAACAACAACAACAACAACAACAACAACAACAACAACAACAACAACAATCATCCCAACAACAATAATAACCGCAACAATAACAACAATCAGAAGCAGCTATGCCAAAGGTGTGAAAAGTATCACTCGGGGTTCTGCACCAAAATTTGCAACAAGTGTAAAAGAAATGGTCATAGCGCGGCGAAGTGTGAGGTCTACGGACCAGGGGTTAATAGAACGAAAGGAACAAATGGTGTCGGAACGAGTAATGGCGGAGCAAGTAGTGTCGGAGCAAGTTATGCCAATGTAGTTTGTTATAAATGTGGAAAACCGGGCCACATTATTAGAAATTGCCCGAACCAGGAGAACACGAATGGACAAGGCCGCGGAAGAGTTTTCAATATTAATGCGGCAGAGGCACAGGAAGACCCGGAGCTTGTTACGGGTACGTTTCTTATTGACAATAAATCTGCTTACGTTTTATTGGTTCGGGTGCGGATAGAAGCTATATGAGTAGAGATTTTTGTGCTAAATTAAGTTGTCCATTGACGCCTTTGGATAGTAAATTTTTACTCGAATTAGCAAATGGTAAATTAATTTCAGCAGATAATATATGTCGAAATCGAGAAATTAAACTGGTTAGCGAAACATTTAAGATTGATTTGATACCAGTAGAGTTAGGGAGTTTTGATGTGATAATCGGTATGGACTGGTTGAAAGAAGTGAAAGCAGAGATCATTTGTTACAAAAATTCAATTCGCATTATACGAGAAAAAGGAAAACCCTTAATGGTGTACGGAGAAAAGGGCAACACGAAGCTACATCTTATTAGTAATTTGAAGGCACAAAAACTAATAAGAAAAGGTTGCTATGCTGTTCTAGCACACGTCGAGAAAGTACAAACTGAAGAAAAGAGCATCAATGATGTTCCCATTGCAAAAGAATTTCCCGACGTATTTCTGAAGGAATTACCGGGATTACCCCCACATCGATCCGTTGAATTTCAAATAGATCTTGTACCAGGAGCTGCACCAATAGCTCGTGCTCCTTACAGACTCGCACCCAGCGAGATGAAAGAACTGCAAAGCCAATTACAAGAACTTTTAGAGCGTGGTTTCATTCGACCAAGCACATCACCGTGGGGAGCTCCTGTTTTGTTTGTCAAGAAGGAAGATGGTACATTCAGGTTGTGTATCGACTACCGAGAGTTGAACAAACTTACCATCAAGAACCGCTACCCACTACCGAGAATCGACGACTTATTTGATCAACTACAAGGCTCGTCTGTTTATTCAAAGATTGACGTACGTTCCGGGTATCATCAAATGCGGGTGAAAGAAGATGATATTCCAAAGACTGCTTTCAGAACACGTTACGATCATTACGAGTTTATGGTCATGCCGTTTGGTTTAACTAATGCACCAGCTGTGTTCATGGACCTTATGAACCGAGTGTATGGACCATACCTTGACAAATTTGTCATTGTTTTCATTGATGACATACTTATTTACTCAAAGAATGACCAAGAACACGGTGAACATTTGAGAAAGGTGTTAGAAGTATTGAGGAAAGAAGAATTGTACGCTAAGTTTTCAAAGTGTGCATTTTGGTTGGAAGAAGTTCAATTCCTCGGTCACATAGTGAACAAAGAAGGTATTAAGGTGGATCCGGCAAAGATAGAAACTGTTGAAAAGTGGGAAACCCCAAAAACTCCGAAACACATACGCCAGTTTTAGGACTATCTGGTTACTATAGAAGGTTCATCCAAGACTTTTCCAGAATAGCAAAACCCTTGACTGCATTAACGCATAAAGGGAAGAAATTTGAATGGAATTATGAACAAGAGAAAGCGTTTCAGTTATTGAAGAAAAAGCTAACTACGACACCTATATTATCATTGCCGGAAGGGAATGATGATTTTGTGATTTATTGTGACGCATGAAAGCAAGGTCTCGGTTGTGTATTAATGCAACGAACGAAGGTGATTGCTTATGCGTCTAGACAATTGAAGATTCACGAGCAAAATTATACGACGCATGATTTGGAATTAGGCGCGGTTGTTTTTGCATTAAAGACTTGGAGGCACTACTTATATGGGGTCAAAAGTATTATATATACCGACCACAAAAGTCTTCAACACATATTTAATCAGAAACAACTGAATATGAGGCAGCGTAGGTGGATTGAATTGTTAAATGATTACAACTTTGAGATTCGTTACCACCCGGGGAAGGCAAATGTGGTAGCCGATGCCTTGAGCAGGAAGGACAGAGAACCCATTCGAGTAAAATCTATGAATATAATGATTCATAATAACCTTACTACTCAAATAAAGGAGGCGCAACAAGGAGTTTTAAAAGAGGGAAATTTAAAGGATGAAATACCCAAAGGATCGGAGAAGCATCTTAATATTCGGGAAGACGGAACCCGGTATAGGGCTGAAAGGATTTGGGTACCAAAATTTGGAGATATGAGAGAAATGGTACTTAGAGAAGCTCATAAAACCAGATACTCAATACATCCTGGAACGGGGAAGATGTACAAGGATCTCAAGAAACATTTTTGGTGGCCGGGTATGAAAGCCGATGTTGCTAAATACGTAGGAGAATGTTTGACGTGTTCTAAGGTCAAAGCTGAGCATCAGAAACCATCAGGTTTACTTCAACAACCCAAAATCCCGGAATGGAAATGGGAAAACATTACCCTGGATTTCATCACTAAATTGCCAAGGACTGCAAGTGGTTTTGATACTATTTAGGTAATAGTTGATCGTCTCACCAAATCAGCACACTTCCTGTCAATAAGAGAAGATGAAAAGATGGAGAAGTTAGCACGACTGTATTTGAAGGAAGTCGTCTCCAGACATGGAATACCAATCTCTATTATCTCTGATAGGGATGGTAGATTTATTTCAAGATTCTGGCAGACATTACAGCAAGCATTAGGAACTCATCTAGACATGAGTACTGCCTATCATCCACAAACTGATGGGTAGAGCGAAAGGACGATACAAACGCTTGAAGACATGCTACGAGCATGTGTTATTGATTTCGGAAACAGTTGGGATCGACATCTACCGTTAGCAGAATTTTCCTACAACAACAGCTACCATTCAAGCATTGAGATGGCGCCGTTTGAAGCACTTTATGGTAGAAAGTGTAGGTCTCCGATTTGTTGAAGTGAAGTGGGGGATAGATAGATTACGGGTCCGGAGATTATACAAGAAACTACCGAGAAGATCATCCAAATTCAACAACGGTTGAAAACCGCCCAAAGTCGACAAAAGAGCTACGCTGACATTAAAAGAAAAGATACAGAATTTGAAATTGGAGAGATGGTCATGCTTAAAGTTGCACCTTGGAAAGGCGTTGTTCGATTTGGTAAACGAGGGAAATTAAATCCAAGGTATATTGGACCATTCAAGATTATTGATCGTGTCGGACCAGTAGCTTACCGACTTGAGTTACCTCAACAACTCGCGGCTGTACATAACACTTTCCACGTCTCAAATTTGAAGAAATGTTTTGCTAAAGAAGATCTCACTATTCCGTTAGATGAAATCCAAATCAACGAAAAACTCCAATTCATCGAAGAACCCGTCGAAATAATGGATCGTTAGGTTAAAAGACTTAAGCAAAACAAGATACCAATTGTTAAGGTTCGATGGAATGCTCGTAGAGGACCCGAGTTCACCTGGGAGCATGAAGATCAGATGAAGAAGAAATACCCGCATCTATTTCCAGAAGATTCGTCAACACCTTCAACAGCTTAAAATTTCGGGACGAAATTTATTTAACGGGTAGGTACTGTAGTGACCCGAAATTTTCCATGTTTATATATATTAATTGAGATTCATATTTACGTGATTAAATGTTTCCAACATGTTAAGCAATCAAACTTGTTAAGACTTGATTAATTGAAATAAGTTTCATATAGACAATTGACCACCCAAGTTGACCGGCGATTCACGAACGTTAAAACTTGTAAAAAAGACATGACGATATATATATGGACATACATATGGTTAACATGAAATTATGATAAGTAAGTATCTCCATAAGTATATTAACAATGAGTTATATACATATAAACAAGACTACTAACTTAAGGATTTCGAAACGAGACATATATGTAACGATTATCGTTGTAACGACATTTAAATGTATATATATCATATTAAGATATATTAATATATCATAATATCATGATAATATAGTAATTTAACATCTCATTAGATATAATAAACAATGGGTTAACAACATTAATTGAGATCGTTAACTTAAAGGTTTCAAAACAACACTTACATGTAACGACTAACGATGACTTAACGACTCAGTTAAAATGTATATACATGTAGTGTATTTAGATGTATTAAAATACTTTTGGAATACTTCAAGACATATATCAAAACACTCATACTTAACAAAAATGGTTACAGTTACTTTCCCATTCTTTTCTTTCATCAAGAATTCTAGTCGTATTCTTACCCGTATTATACACAGCTTCAAAACGTACTTACTATGGGTATATACCAATAGGAACTAGCATGGGATTCCACTCTTGATTATTTCATGCATGACTAATCAATTTTAACTTCTACCATGAGCTAGTCAACTAACTAGAACTCCTTTTAACCCCACTCACCACTCACCAATTACCACTCATAATTCACTCCATTTCACTTCCAATTCTCTTTCTAATTCTCTCTCAACACACACACACTATTATGAACGTATTTTTCGAGTAGTTAATCATCATCTTCATCAAAAATCACTTCAAGAATCAAGCTATAATCATCATAGGAAGAACACTTCAAGAACACTTCAAAAATCCCTTCAAGTTTACTAATTTACTTCCAAGCTTTCTAATCCATTCCAAGTAATCATCTAAGATCAAGAAACCTTTGTTATATACAGTAGGTTATCTTTCTTATTCAAGGTAATATTCATATTCAAACTTTGATTCAATTTCTATAACTATAAACTATCTTAATTCGAGTAAAAATCTTACTTGAACTTGTTTTTGTGTCATGATCCTACTTCAAGAACTTTCAAGCCATCCAAGATCCTTTGAAGCTAGATCATTTCTTGTCACTTCCAGTAGGTTTACCTACTAAACTTGAGGTAGTAATGATGTTCATAACATCATTCGATTCATATATATAAAACTATCTTATTCGAAGGTTTAAACTCGTAATCACTAGAACATAGTTTAGTTAATTCTAAACTTGTTCGCAAACAAAAGTTAATCCTTCTAACTTGACTTTTAAAATCAACTAAACACATTTTTTATATCTATATGATATGCTAACTTAATGATTTAAAACCTGGAAACACGAAAAACACCGTAAAACCGGATTTACGCCGTCGTAGTAACACCGCGGGCTGTTTTGGGTTAGTTAATTAAAAACTATGATAAACTTTGATTTAAAAGTTGTTATTTTGAGAAAATGATTTTTATTATGAACATGAATCTATATCCAAAAATTATGGTTAAACTCAAAGTGGAAGTATGTTTTCTAAAATGGTCATCTAGACGTCGTTCTTTCGACTGAAATGACTACCTTTACAAAAATGACTTGTAACTTATTTTTCCGACTATAAACCTATACTTTTTCTATTTAGATTCATAAAATAGAGTTCAATATGAAACCATAGCAATTTGATTCACTCAAAACGGATTTAAAATGAAGAAGTTATGGGTAAAACAAGATTGGATAATTTTTCTCATTTTAGCTACGTGAAAATTGGTAACAAATCTATTCCAACCATAACTTAATCAACTTGTATTGTATATTATGTAATCTTGAGATACCATAGACACTTATACAAAGTTTCGACCTATCATGTCGACACATCTATATATATTTCGGAACAACCATAGACACTCTATATGTGAATGTTGGAGTTAGCTATACAGGGTTGAGGTTGATTCCAAAATATATATAGTTTGAGTTGTGATCAATACTGAGATACGTATACACTGGGTCGTGGATTGATTCAAGATAATATTTATCGATTTATTTCTGTACACCTAACTGTGGACAACTAGTTGTAGGTTACTAACGAGGACAGCTGACTTAATAAACTTAAAACATCAAAATATATTAAAAGTGTTGTAAATATATTTTGAACATACTTTAATATATATGTATATATTGTTATAGATTCGTGAATCAACAGTGGCCAAGTCTTACTTCTCGACAAAGTAAAAATCTGTGAAAGTGAGTTATAGTCCCACTTTTAAAATCTAATATTTTTGGGATGAGAATACATGCAGGTTTTATAAATGATTTACAAAATAGACACAAGTACGTGAAACTACATTCTATGGTTGAATTATCGAAATCGAATATGCCCCTTTTTATTAAGTTTGGTAATCTAAGAATTAGGGAACAGACACCCTAATTGACGCGAATCCTAAAGATAGATCTATTGGGCCTAACAAACCCCATCTAAAGTACCGGATGCTTTAGTACTTCGAAATTTATATCATATCCGAAGGGTGTCCCGGAATGATGGGGATATTCTTATATATGCATCTTGTTAATGTCGGTTACCAGGTGTTCACCATATGAATGATTTTTATCTCTATGTATGGGATGTGTATTGAAATATGAAATCTTGTGGTCTATTGTTACGATTTGATATATATAGGTTAAACCTATAACTCACCAACATTTTTGTTGACGTTTAAAGCATCTTTATTCTCAGGTGAATATTAAGAGCTTCCGCTGTTGCATACTAAAATAAGGACAAGATTTGGAGTCCATGTTTGTATGATATTGTGTAAAAACTGCATTCAAGAAACTGATTTCGATGTAACATATTTGTATTGTAAACCATTATGGAATGGTCGTGTGTACACATGATATTTTAGATTATCATTATTTGATAATCTACGTAAAGCTTTTTAAACCTTTATTTATGAAATAAAGGTTATTATGGTTTGTTTTAAAAATGAATGCAGTCTTTGAAAAACGTCTCATATAGAGGTCAAAACCTCGCAACGAAATCAATTAATATGGAACGTTTTTAATCAATAAGAACGGGACATTTCAATATAAAGCTATCTTATTCGAAGGTTTAAACTTGTAATCACTAGAACATAGTTTAGTTAATTCTAAACTTGTAATCGCAAACAAAAGTTAATCCTTCTAACTTGAACTTTGAAATCAACTAAACACATGTTCTATATCTATATGATATGCTAACTTAATGATTTAAAACCTGGAAACACGATGAACACCATAAAATCGGATATATGCCGTCGTAGTGAAACCGGAGCTGTTTTGGTTTGGATAATTAAAAACTATGATAAACTTTAATTTAAAAGTTGTTCTTCTAGGAAAATGATTTTTCATATGAACATGAAACTATATCCAAAAATCTTGGGTAAACTAAAGGTGAAAGTATGTTTTTTCAAAATGGTCATCAAGATGTCGTTCTTTCGACGGAAATGACTACCTCTTTAGCTACGGAAAATGTTTAACAAATCTATACAAATCATATCCTAGCTAACTTATATTGTATTATACATATATTCTAATATATTATGTAATCTTGGGATACCATAGACACGTATGCAAATGTTTTGACATATCATATCGACCCATGTATATATATTATTTGGAACAACCATAGACACTCTATATGCAGTAATGTTGGAGTTAACTATACAGAGTTGAGGTTGATTCCAAAAATATATATACTTTGAGTTGTGATCTAGCCTGAGACGTGTATACACTGGGTCGTGGATTTATTCAAGATAATATATATCAATTTATTTTTGTACATCTAACTGTGGACAACTAGTTGTAGGTTACTAACGAGGACAGCTGACTTAATACACTCAAATCTTTAAAACATAATAAAAATGGTTGTAATTATATTTTGATCATACTTTGATATATATGTGAAGGTATTCTGTATGCCCGATAGACATATTAAATTAATGTGGCTAATGTGTTATGATCCAAGTCGGGTCATACCCAATAACAAACTTACCGACACCTTGTACGTATTTAATCTTAACGATTGGATCATTTATTAAATACGCGACACTTGAACTTTAAGAAAACGGTTTTCTGAGATATTACTTGATGTATACATATATATATATAAATTATGGAATAACTTATATATATTATGGATTTAATTATTTATAGGTTAAATAATTAATGTATTTATGTTACATTTTATATAATTTGGTTTTATATAAAATGTATATATATAAATATATGGAAGTTTATAAAAATTAAGAGGTTTTATAAAAACTAATTCTTTTATAAAACTAATTTTTTATAAACTTGTTGGTAGTGGCATTGGGAGTCAAGTGCACATGCTAGAGATTCCTTCTTTAGTGTGCCATGCTTTTGCATCATTCTATAAAACATGTCCATTGACTCATAGTCACAACTACACATGCATATACACAAAATACATCAAAAAAAAACTGCATAAAACCTCTCTAGCTGCTGCTGTATGCCGTGGGTTTTAGGGGAAGAAAAAGGGTTCTTCACTAGTTTATGCAAGCTCATATTAAGTGTCAAATAAATCCTAACTAAAAGCTAGGGTGTTGGTGCAAAGTTTGGGGTATAACTACTTGAGGTTTCACACTTTTGGAGCTCCATTCAACATCATCATCTTCATTCCTTACTAGTAAGCTTGGAGTAGGTATAATCTCTTTACTTGCTTGTAGTTTGTAAGTATATAACACAACTTGATCCTTATTGGAATTTAACTTTAATTGGTTAAAGATTAACAAGTTCTAAATGGTAATTCTTACATGCTTCCGCTTTAATATGATTCTTAAAATGTTTTAAGCATTTTGTAACTTGTTAAATCCCAACAATATATACATATTTGTATAGGTTCGTGAATCGATCCGTGGCCAAGTCTTATTTCCGAGGAAGGAAATATCTGTGAAAGTGAGTTATAGTCCCACTTTTAAAATCTAATATTTTTGGGATGAGAATACATGCAGGTTTTTATAAATGATTTACAAAATAGGCACAAGTACGTGAAACTACATTCTATGGTTGAATTATCAAAATCGAATATGCCCCCTTTTTATTAAGTCTGGTAATCTAAGAATTAGGGAACAGACACCCTAATTGACGCGAATCCTAAAGATAGATCTATTGGGCCTAACAAACCCCATCCAAAGTACTGGATGCTTTAGTACTTCGAAATTTATATAATATCCGAAGGGTGTCCCGAAATGATGGGGATATTATGATATATGCATCTTGTTAATGTCGGTTACCAGGTGTTCACCGTATGAATGATTTTTATCTCTATGTATGGGATGTGTATTGAAATATGAAATCTTGTGGTCTATTGTTACGATTTGATATATATAGGTTAAATCTATAACTCACCAACATTTTTGTTGATGTTTAAAGCATGTTTATTTTCAGGTGAATACTAAGAGCTTCCGCTGTTACATACTAAAATAAAGACAAGATTTGGAGTCCATGTTTGTATGATATTGTGTAAAAACTGCATTCAAGAAACATATATCGAGGTAATATATTTCTATTGTAAACTATTATGTAATGGTCGTGTGTAAACAGTATATTTTAGATTATCATTATTTGATAATCTTACGTAATGTTTTTAAAACCTTTATTGATAAAATAAAGGTTATGGTTGTTTTAAAAATGAATGCAGTCTTTGAAAAACGTCTCATATAGAGGTCAAAACCTCGCAACGAAATCAATTAATATGGAACGTTTATAATCAATATGAACGGGACATTTCAGAATATATATTAAAACACTACATGTATATACATTTTAACTGAGTCGTTAAATCATCGTTAGTCGTTGCATGTAAATGTTGTTTTGAAGCCTTTAGGTTAACGATCCTTTTAAGTGTTGTTAACCTATTGTTTATTATATCAAATGAGATGTTAAATTATTACATTATCATGATATTATGATGTATTAATATATCTTAAGATGATATATATACAATTAAATGTCGTTACAACGATAATCGTTACATATATGCCTCGTTTTGAAATCCTTAAGTTAGTAGTCTTGTTTTTACATATGTAGTTCATTGTTAATATACTTAATGATATGTTTACTTTTCATAATACCATGTTAACTATATATATATATCCATATATAATATCATATAGTTTTTACAAGTTTTAACGTTTGTGAATCACCGGTCAACTTGGGTGGTCAATTGTCTATATGAAATCTATTTCACTTAATTAAGTCTTAACAAGTTTGATTGCTTAACATGTTGGAAACACTTAATCATGTAAATAACAATTTCATTTAATATATATAAACATGGAAAAGTTCGGGTCACTACAACATCCCTACTCGGGCTAGTCGCGCTAGCATTCAACGGGTGTTTAATACTTCGTAAACATACGCACTCGCCAAGTGCACTTTTAGGGGGTGATATATTACTTGTTAAGTTAGTTACCGGGTGCCCAAGGATAAGCATATACTTTATCATACAGATTTGAGATACTGTTTTGAATACGAAATCTCGTGGTCTACATTACATTGTTATTTACAATCAAACTATAGCTCACCAACATTCGTGTTGACTTTTTAAAGCATGTATTTCTCAGGTGCTTAGACGTTGTTGCTTCCGCTATTAGACTTGCTGTTATAGTCTTGGTATTATAGACTTGCTGTTACAGACTAGCTGTGTTAGACTTCCGCTGCATTGTTTAGAGATGTCTCAATCATGGAACTTTTACTTTGCATTCACAACTTATGTTACATTTGAATAATGGTTTTGTAATGACCTTTGTGTCACGTACTTATGTTAATACTTTCTATTCATAGAAGCACGTTATTTTTGTAAAACATTTGACGTTGGTAAAGACGTCACCTTTTCAAGAATGCAAAACTTGTTTTAAAACAGCATGTAGTATTGTACCGTGTAATGGACCTATTGTTGATGATCCGTACATGTTGATTTTGTACGGGGCATCACACATTATCAATTTTAGGAACCTTAAGAATACTTTATTTAACGACCCGTCCTAATCCATCTGGACGAATACATTACATTTGGTTACATCGCGAGGTACTTGACCTCTATATGATAAATTTTACAAACATTGCATTCGTTTTTAAAAATACAAACTTTCATTACATCGAAAGTTGACGGCATGCATACCATTTCATAATATATCCAACTATAATTGACTTAATAATAATCTTGATGAACTCAACGACTCGAATGCAACGTCTTTTGAAATATGCCATGAATGACTCCAAGTAATATCTCTAAAATGAGCAAATACACAGCGGAAGATTTCTTTCATACCTGAGAATAAACATGCTTAAAAGTGTTAACCAAAAGGTTGGTGAGTTCATTCGTTTATCATAAACATTCATTTCCAATAATATAATAGACTACAAGATACTTATATTTCAAAAACAATCTGTGCAGGTCTGCTCACTGCTGTAAAAATCATTCATATGAAGAACACCGGAAACTTACAAATAATCTCACCAACGGTAGCTAATGCATCGTGCAATGCAAAATTTTCTCACCGTAAACAATTTCAACAACGGTAGCTAATGCATCGTGCAATGCAAAAATTTCTCACCGCAAACAATCTTACAACGGTAGCTAATGCATCGTGCATCGTGCAATGCAAAAATTTCTCACCGTAAGCAATCTTACAACGGTAGCTAATGCATCGTGCAATGCAAAAATTTCTCACCGAGGGTAGCTAAAACGGTAGCTAATGCATCGTGCAATGCAAAAATTTCTCACCGAGGGTAGCTAATGAAATGTCCTGTTCATATAGATTATAAATGTTCCATATTAATTGATTTCGTTACGAGGTTTTAACCTCTATATGAGACATTTTTCAAAGACTGCATTCATTTTTAAAACAACCATAACCTTTATTTTATCTATAAAGGTTTAAAAAACATTACGTAGATTATCAAATAATGATAATCTAAAATATACCGTTTACACACGACCATTACATAATGGTTTTCAATAAGAATATATTACATCAAAAATAAGTTTCTTGAATGCAGTTTCTACATAATATCATACAAGCATGGACTCCAAATCTTGTCCTTATTTTAGTATGCAACAGCGGAAGCTCTTAATAATCACCTAAGAATAAACATGCTTAAAACGTCAACAAAAATGTTGGTGAGTTATAGGTTTAACCTATATATTATCAAATCATAATAATAGACCACAAGATTTCATATTTCAATATACATCTCATACATAGAGATAAAAATCATTCATACGGTGAACACCTGGTAACCGATATTAACAAGATGCATATAAGAATATCCCCATCATTCCGGGACATCCATCGGACATGATATAAAACTCGAAGTACTAAAGCATCCGGTACTTTGGATGGGGTTCGTTAGGCCCAATAGATCTATCTTTAGGATTCGCGTCAATTAGGTGTGCACTAATTCTCAAAATTAGTAATGTTCCCTAATTCTTAGGCTACCAAGCAAAAGGGGAATATTCGGCTTCGATCATTCAACCATAGAAAGTAGTTTCATGTACTTGTGTCTATTTTGTAAAATATTTATAAAGCTGCATGTATTCTCATCCCAAAAATATTAGATTTTAAAAGTGGGACTATAACTCACTTTCACAGATTTTTACTTCGTCGGGAAGTAAGACTTGGCCACTGGTCGATTCACGAACCTATAACAAATATGTACATATATATCAAAGTATGTTCAAAATATATTTACAACATTTTTAATACGTTTAATGTTTTAAATATTTTCAGTCAGCTGTCCTCGTTAGTAACCTACAACTAGTTATCTATAGTTAGATGTACAGAAATAAAATGATATATATTATCTTAACCCAATCCACGACCCAGTGTATACACGTCTCAGGCTAGATCACAACTCAAAGTATATATATTTTTGGAATCAACCTCAACCCTGTATAGCTAACTCCAACATTACTGCATATAGAGTGTCTATGGTTGTTCCAAATAATATATATAGATGGGTCGATATGACATGTCAAAACATTTAAATACGTGTCTATGGTATCCCAAGATTACATAATATATTAGAATACATGTATAATACAATATAAATTAGCTAGGATATGATTTGTATAGAATTGTTACAATATTTCCCGTAGCTACAACAATCAAAAAATATCCAATCTTGTTTTACCCATAACTTCTTCGTTTTAAATCTGTTTTGAGTGAATCAAATTGCTATGGTTTCAAGTTGAACTCTATTTTATGAATCTAAAGAGAAAAAGTATAGGTTTATGGTCGGAAATATAGGTTACAAGTCGTTTTTGTAAGAGGTAGTCATTTCAGTCGAAAGAACGACGTCTTGATAACTATTTTGAAAAACATACTTCCACTTTGAGTTTAACCATGATTTTTGGATATAGTTTCATGTTCATAAGAAAAATCATTTTCCCAGAAGAACAACTTTTAAATCAAAGTTTATCATAGTTTTTAATTATCAAACCTAAAACAGCCCGCGGTGTTACTACGACGGCGTATGTCCGGTTTTACGGTATTTTTCGTGTTTCCAGGTTTTAAATCATTAAGTTAGCATATCATATAGATATAGAACATGTATTTAGTTGATTTTAAAAGTCAAGTTAGAAGGATTAACTTTTGTTTGCGAACAAGTTTAGAATTAACAAACTATGTTCTAGTGATTACAAGTTTAAACCTTCGAATAAGGTAGTTTTATATATATGAATCGAATGATGTTATGGACATCATTACTACCTCAGGTTTTGTGGATAAACGTACTAGAAATGAGAAAAATAGATCTAGCTTCAAAGAATCCTTGGATGGCTTGAAAGTTCATGAAGCAGAATCATGACACGAAAACAAGTTCAAGTAAGATTTTCACTCGAAATAAGATTGTTATAGTTATAGAAATTGAATCAAAGTTTGAATATGAGTATTACTGTATATTAGAAAGATATCTTACTGTAAATAAGAAAGATTTCTTGAGGTTGGATGATCACTTTACAAGATTGGAAGTAAGCTAGCAAACTTGGAAGTATTCTTGATTTTATGAAACTAGAACTTATAGAATTTATGAAGAACACTTAGAACTTGAGGATAGAACTTGAGAGAGATCAATTAGATGAAGAAAATTGAAGAATGAAAGTGTTTGTAGGTGTTTTTGTTCGTTGGTATATGGATTAGATATAAAGGATGTATAATTTTGTTTACATGTAAATAAGTCATGAATGATTACTAATATTTTTGTAATTTTATGAGAAATTTCATGCTAGTTGCCAAATGATGGTTCCCACATATGTTAGGTGACTCACATGGGCTGCTAAGAGCTGATCATTGGAGTGTATATACCAATAGTACATACATCTAAAAGCTGTGTATTGTACGAGTACGAATACGGGTGCATACGAGTAGAATTGCTGATGAAACTGAACGAGGATGTAATTGTAAGCATTTTTGTTAAGTAGAAGTATTTTGATAAGTGTCTTGAAGTTTTTCAAAAGTGTATGAATACATATTAAAACACTACATGTATATACATTTTAACTGAGTCGTTAAGTCATCGTTAGTCGTTACATGTAAATGTTGTTTTGAAACCTTTAGGTTAACGATCTTGTTAAATGTTGTTAACCCATTGTTTATTATATCTAAAGAGATGTTAAATTATTACATTATCATGATATTATGATATATTAATTTATCTTAGTATGATATATATACAGTTAAATGTTGTTACAACGATAATCGTTACATATATGTCTCGTTTCGAAATCATTAAGTTAGTAGTCTTGTTTTTACATATGTAGTTCATTATTAATACACTTAATGACATGTTTACTTATCATTTATCATGAGTAAACATAGTGTATCAATATCTTAATATGATTCATATGTATTTCGTAAGACGTTGTTATAACGATAATCGTTATATATATCGTTTCGAGTTTCTTAATTCAATAAACTCAATTTTATGTATATAACTCATTGTTAAAATACCTAATGAGATACTTACTTATCATAATATCATGTTAACTATATATATAATCATATATATGTCATCATATAGTTTTTACAAGTTTTAACGTTCGTGAATCACCGGTCAACTTGGGTGGTCAATTGTCTATATGAAACCTATTTAAATTAATCAAGTCTTAACAAGTTTGATTGCTTAACATGTTGGAAACACTTAATCATGTAAATAACAATTTCATTTAATATATATATATAAACATGGAAAAGTTCGAGTCACTACAGTACCTACCCGTTGGAGGTGTTGGCGTATCTTCTGGAAATAAGTGCGGGTATTTCTTCTTCATCTGATCTTCTCGTTTCCAGGTGAACTCGGGTCCTCTACGAGCATTCCATCGAACTTTAACAATTGGTATCTTGTTTTGCTTAAGTCTTTTAACCTCACGATAAATTATTTCGACGGGTTCTTCGATGAATTGAAGTTTTTCATTGATTTGGATTTCGTCTAACGGAATAGTGAGATATTCTTTAGCAAAACATTTCTTCAAATTTGAGACGTGCAAAGTGTTATGTACAGCTGCGAGTTGTTGTGGTAATTCAAGTCGGTAAGCTACTGGTCCGACACGATCAATAATCTTGAATGGTCCTATATACCTTGGATTTAATTTCCCTCGTTTACCAAATCGAACAACGCCTTTCCAAGGTGCAACCTTAAGCATCACCATCTCTCCAATTTCAAATTCTATATCTTTTCATTTAATGTTGGCGTAGCTCTTTTGTCGACTTTGGGCGGTTTTCAACCGTTGTTGAATTTGGATGATCTTCTCGGTAGTTTCTTGTATTATCTCCAGACCCGTAATCTGTCTATCCCCCACTTCACTCCAATAAATCAGAGACCTGCACTTTCTACCATAAAGTGCTTCAAACGGCGCCATCTCAATGCTTGAATGGTAGATGTTGTTGTAGAAAAATTCCGCTAACGGTAGATGTCGATCCCAACTGCTTCCAAAATCAATAACACATGCTCGTAGCATGTCTTCAAGCATTTATATTGTCCTTTCACTCAGCCCATCAGTTTGTGGATGATAGGCAGTACTCATGTCTAGACGAGTTCCTAATGCTTGCTGTGATGTCTGCCAGAATCTTGAAATAAATCTGCCATCCCTATCAGAGATAATAGAGATTGGTATTCCATGTCTGGAGATGACTTCCTTCAAATACAATCATGCTAACTTCTCCATCTTGTCATCTTCTCTTATTGGCAGGAAGTGTGCTGATTTGGTGAGACGATCATGTAGTAACCCGAACTTTTCCATGATTATTCCATGATTATATATTAAATGAAAACTATATTTGTAGCGACCCCGACAAATCGTCAAGTGACGGCGTCGGCTACGTGGGTCCCATTACCTGATTATAAGTCTTTAAGATAACGTTTGACCAAAATATGTCGCCTTCATTTCAAAATAAAGATTGTTTCAAGTTTACAAGAATTGTTCAACCAAAAGTTAAGTTACAACGTTATAAGTACGATTGAAATCTTGGCGACACGGTTTAAAGTAAAGTCAAAAGACGCTCCATGAAATGCATGTATACTCGACATCGGATGCAAGTATCAAATAGTAAGCGGAAGCATGTTTCACATATCGTGCATGACCTGAGAAAAACATAGAAATCTGTCAACGAAAACGTTGGTGAAATCATAGGTTTAGCAAGTAAATTGTATTGAACCACAAGGTTCTTTAAGAATTGTTCAACCAGAATCGTTCACATTCCAAAATAGTATTTGTATCACGAGCACCCAATTATCAAGGCTTAACCGAATCTTCCCTCTGAATTTTGAATTTAGTGTTAGAACTTACACTATACATTGTTGAAATTATATTTCATTCACTAACGGTAGCGAACCGTCTGAATGAGGGTTTGTTAAACCCGTATGGCCACACAACATAATTACACGCTTACACTTACACCCTGCAAGTGGAACTAATGATAATTGGATTGAGGACTTTTGTTCAAACTCGTATGCATCTTTGTATTCGTATTTGTTCACAATGAAAAATCATGAAAAGTAAATAAGTATGAAATGTATGTGTTTCTCAGCCCACGATGTAAAGAATAAAAGTGATTGAAAAAGTGGGACTATGATCTCACCTCGAGTGCACGAGTATAAAAGTACTTCAACAAGTAAACGTGTGCATGAAAGTTGCTTAGCCTTGACCTAAACAAGTAAGTTATATCAATTAACCGGTTACGACACAAGGTCGGGTGAAATGTGTTCAATTAGTCCTATGGCTCGTTACGACTCGAATAGTATAGCATGTGAATCACGTTGTCAAGTTTCATGCAAGAATCAAGTATAAAAGCATGTTAGAACGATTGTAATAAAGTTTGAGTTGACATTTCAAAACCTTACCATTAGAAAGGAAATCTTATTACGTTTCCAACGATATTTGATTCATCGAAAACGGAGTTACGGTCAAAAAGTTATGGCCAAAACAAGTTTGCTGAAGTTCGGATGAAACAGGCAATTGTCACGGCGCGACAAATTGCTCCGCGGCGCGACAAATGCCTATGTTGAAGGTCAGAAAGCTTGAAAAACATGTTCTAAAATCACCCTTTGGGCCACGGCGCGACAAATTGCTCCGCGGCGCGACAATGGCCGTGGCCTGGTCCCTGGCCTGTTTCACTTGTTCAAGGCTTGGTAAAATTTCAAACAAACGCAAAACTCAAACCGTAAACAATTAGGAAGCGTATCTTATACCGTTGGAAAGCTCTTTTGACAAGGAACACAACTAAACATGTTTCATCAAACAAAAACAACATTTTCCATAACCGATTTCTCGTCAAGTGATCGTTTAAAAGTCCATTTTCAAAGTTTCAAGTTCATCAATTGCATTTTAAGTTTCGGGAATCCAATTTACACATACGATATGCCGTTTCGAAGGTAATTAAGCATACATTACAACTAATCACTAACAATTAACATTCCATGGCATTCAAGCATCAAAAGTTCATGTCAAGAACTATCAAACCCTAGTCAAACATCACAAAATCAATATTCATGTTTTTGAAGTTTTCTTAATCAACCTACGCATCAAAACGAAGCTAGTGATACTAGTAACACAATTAAAACATGCACTTTAACAATCTAACAACATTAACTCATCCAAAATCAAGGATTAAGCAAACCCATTTCAAGTTCATGCTAGTTACTCCAAAAACAACAAATCGAGCAAACCAAACATATATTCATGTTAGACTTGAGCCATAGACACTAACTAACACCATTTCAAATCAAAAACACGAATTTAGAGAAATCTAGAGTTTTAGAAATGTTACCCAAACGAGATGAAGTTGGTATCAAATTGTAGAGGATGAAGAGAGGATTCCAAATATGTAATTTGTTTTGTTGTAAGCCTCCTAAATCGAATTTAGATGATGAATGATTGAATTGGGTGTTGTGTGTGTGTGTTCTTGCTAGAGAGAAAGAGAGATGAGGGAGATGGATGGAAATGGATGGAGGAGGTGAAGTGGTTGACTAGTTGACCTAGTCACCACTTTGCCCACTTGTCAACTTAAGTCCCTCATGTTTGTAGTCGGGTGCGGGAATTAACCAAACGAATATTTTTAAAACGCTCGAGTAAACGGGTGATGTCAAAATTAAATAGCGGGAATATAATGAACGTTACTCACGGAAACTATTAATTTAAATACGAAAGATTATGTTTTAAAAAAAAAGACGGTGTTAAAATTAAATTTAACGGAAAAACGCGGGATGTTACATTATCCACACCTCAAAAGAAATTTCGTCCCGAAATTTAGTTGGAAGTAGTAGTTGTTGAATCTTCCTCGAGATCTTGCGTTGCCAATTCTACGAGTGAGGGAGAAGTACGTTCTAGGGTATTTCAACGAATTTTGACGGTCGGGATCATACGATGTTTTAAGGTTTGGCTTCACGAATTATGGTTTCAACCGGTCCTCCTAGGAAGTGAGGGTTATCGTCGATAGTGAGTTCATCAAAGGAGATAACAAGTTCTCGTTTCGCAAAACACGTCTTTGAGTTGATACATCGAATGTAGGATAAACGGAGACCCAAAATGAGTCGGAAAAGTCTAAACGGCTAGCGACGGGTCCAAAACACCCCAAGAATTTAAAGGATCAAAATATCGCGGATTTAGCTTCCTACGTTTCCCGAAACGGATTGCACCTTTCCAAGGTGCGACTCTTAACGTGACGCGGTTTCCCACGTGGAATTTGAAATGTTTACGTCTAACATCGGCGTAGCTCTTGGTGATTACGAGTCGCGTAGGGTTTTACCTGAATATGAATAAATTTTCTCGGTTGCTCATGAACAACCTCGGCCCCGGTGAATTGATCATCGTTTACTTGGTTCGACAAGGGAGAATGACGTTTCCGGTCACATGTGGTTTCAAAAGGAGTGACGTTAAAACTTGAATGAAAATCATTGTAGTACGAGGATTCGGTTAAAGGAAAATACTTTTCTCAAGTAAATTTGAAGTTGGTAATACAAACTTGTATTATGGTTTCCAAGGTTTAAATCACATGTTTGTTCGGTCCGTCGGGTTGTGGATGGTACGCGGTACTCATGTCTAAACGCGGTCCCGAGGCTTCTTGTAAAACTAGAAGTGAAACGAGTATTTCGATACAGGATAATTAACAAAGATACACCGTGTTGGAATAGAATCTCTTAAGATATGTTTGAACGAGTCAGTTAGGGTTCGAAAAAAATGTTCGTTAGGACTATTCACCCTCGTGGCGAATACTTATGTAATATGAGGAGTTTCTCTATCCATGGAGAAATGTTACAAGGAGTTTCTTTA
The DNA here is from genome assembly GCF_046630445.1 of Rutidosis leptorrhynchoides. Classification (NCBI taxonomy): domain Eukaryota; kingdom Viridiplantae; phylum Streptophyta; class Magnoliopsida; order Asterales; family Asteraceae; genus Rutidosis; species Rutidosis leptorrhynchoides. The sequence continues at coordinate 213,540,424 of NC_092340.1, forward strand.
AACGGAAATGCGAACGGTAAAGATAGTAGTGAAATGAGGACTTAGAATAGGATGAGTTTACATCTCGAGGTTGCCATAACGTGCCTCTAGTTGTCAAAAGTTGAAGTCTGAAAGAGAAACGAGGTAGTACACGTAGTTGTATAGTTCAGGGTTGAATAATAGTTGACCGATTATCAGAAACACAAGGGCGTTAAATCAAAGAAGAGTGAAGTATCGTTGGATTGTGTGTTATCTTACTTTCCAGTAATATCAGACGGTAACGGTGAAATAACAGAGGTATGTAGTGTGGTACGTGATGACAAGAATATTGATCGGATCCACAATTTAGTATTCGAATTCTTCGTGCAAAATAACGAATTTCCGTCCCGTTGATTTCGAGTCGAGGGAGTATGCCTTTCGGCGTCCAAGTAGAAATATTTCCATATTTGAGTCCCATCTGGTGTTGTACGAATTTAGCTAGAAATGTTGGTGTGAAGAATCACGCTCAAGGTTCGATCGCGGAGAGATTAAAGTCGTGTAATACGAGAAAAGTCAGAAATGAATCTTCGGTAGCAACCGGTGAGATCTAAGATTTTTACGAATACAAGTCTGAGTTGGGAGAGTTTCCTGATTACATGTGGCTTGATTTCGAGATTGATTGTAATGCCTTGACCATTAACTTCATGGTCTAGAAAATTGGACTTCGTTCAACAGAAATTCTCACTCGGAGAATTTGGTATAAAGTTGCTCTTTTCTCAAAGTTCGAGCGTAAGATGATGATGTTGTTCGTTTTCCTTCTTTACTTGAATAAGTTAAGATGTCATCTATAAATACAGATTAGTCTATATGAATTTGCATACGCGGTTCAAGAGGTTTATGGATACGGGCGAGCCCTAAATAAATCAAACGGTACTAAGAGAGATTTACAACTAACGTAGCGAGTTCGGAAAGTGGCTTAGGAGACATCGTCTCCCTTAACCCCCAATTGGTGATAACCGGAACGGAGGTCGATTTGGAATATACGGGATTCGTGCAAATAATCATGAGGTCATGGATGCGAGGGAGAGGGTATCGGTTTTCCAACCGAAAATTACTCAGTTCACAATAATCTATACAAGATGATGGGGAACAAATTTTTTTTTTTTTTTTTTTTTTTTTTTTAAACGAAAAGGTTTCGAGCTCCCTAGTTCTATAGGTGTCAAGTCAAAAGTCTTAACGTATATCCTCCAATAAAATTTATAGGCACACAATATTTTCCGTTGGTCACTTAAATCGTCTAAGTAGTATCTAGGGGAAAAAGTGGAATGTAAAGAGCACGAGTCAAAGACTTGTTTATAAAATGTCTAACGGTAACCGAATCGAATAAACATGAAACGTGAGAATTTCGAGAAGAAACATACCCGTGACTAGTCCATCGTCGTCTCGGGCATCCTAGGCGTTGATGTTGAAAGTTTAACGGCGTGCGTTGAGGTTGATTTTCTTATTTGGGCACGCACTCCTAAAATGACCCGGTTGGCCACATTCAAAACAAACACCCGTCTTGGGTGCATTGTGCTCCTTTTGGGCGACGGGAGCGGTATTCCTACAATCGTGGGCTACATGGCCACTTCTTTGACACTTCAAGCAAAATGGTTTGCCGCATTCGCCTAAATGATGTTTGTAGCACTCGTTACAATACGGTAGGTGTCCGGTATAACCCTTCTTGCCGTTGGGGATGAAGGGCTTCTTGGCGAGATTGTTGTAATTGCTTGATTGGGGGGCTTCCCATTTTCTTTTGCTGTCACCCGACTTATCCTCGGCTTTAGGTGCCGGCACTTCAATCTCGTCCACTGTTTCAATCAACTGACGGGCCATATTCAAATCCTCTTGGTGGTTAGCGGGTTTGGATGACATTACTCCCTGTTTGATGCTCTTGGGGAGACCATCCATGTAAAGTTCAACCCTTAAAGATTCGGGGTTCACAAGATTTGGGCACATCAAAGCAAGTTCGGAGAATCGTTGATTATAGGCCTTAAGGTCGTTCCCGACCGCTTTCAGAGCTCTTAGTTCTTGTTCGAGCCTTCGGGTTTCTTCGCGAGGAAAATATTCGGTGATCATCTTTCCTCTTAAGTCGGCCCAAGAGAGAGCGTGGGCTTCGTGGATACCCACCGATTGTACATACGAATTCCACCATGTGAGAGCGATACCGGCGAAGGTGTGAGTGGAATATCTAACCTTGTCTTGGTCTCGACAACTGCTTATGCTAAAGACGGCTTCCGTTTGCTCAAACCATCGGGTGAGCACAACCGGTCCCCCGGTTCCATCGAAAGTGTGAGGTTTGCACCCCATGAAATTCTTATAGGAGCATCCTTCGTTGGAATTTCTGGCTCCATTGTTGTTGTTGTGATGATTGTTGTTATTGTTGTTGTTGGAGGAGTGACCGGCCATGGCCGCATCCACGGCAGTGGCTATCATACGTTGGAGGGCTTGTTCGGGAGTTTCGGGAGGAGCGCGTCGACGAGCCATTGTTCCTTCATGACACAAGAATATCGTTGGTTAGTATTCTAAATAATACTAACCGCGATATGGAATAAAGATAAAGAGAAAATTATCCTTGACTCGCCTTAAATTCTTTATGTCATAATGTCGGAACGTCCATGTGAATCACCGTAATATAATCCCGGAAATTATATTACCCTGATTCTCATGTGCATTTAACATTACTTCATAAAGTCAAGGTGGCGCGTCAACAAAATTTATTAACGTAAGATCAAGATCGAATATGAGTTAGATATGATAGAAGAGTTCGAGTATAAATGCACAAATAGTCAAGTAATTCCTACTTCAGTCTATATGCCGGTTGTAGTCTAGATTCACCTATGTACCCTATGACTCGGGGTGGACACAAATGAACTCTAAATCCCTACAACCAAGGCTCTGATACCAACTGTAGCGACCCCGACAAATCGTCAAGTGACGGCGTCGGCTACGTGGGTCCCATTACCTGATTATAAGTCTTTAAGATAACGTTTGACCAAAATATGTCGCCTTCATTTCAAAATAAAGATTGTTTCAAGTTTACAAGAATTGTTCAACCAAAAGTTAAGTTACAACGTTATAAGTACGATTGAAATCTTGGCGACACGGTTTAAAGTAAAGTCAAAAGACGCTCCATGAAATGCATGTATACTCGACATCGGATGCAAGTATCAAATAGTAAGCGGAAGCATGTTTCACATATCGTGCATGACCTGAGAAAAACATAGAAATCTGTCAACGAAAACGTTGGTGAAATCATAGGTTTAGCAAGTAAATTGTATTGAACCACAAGGTTCTTTAAGAATTGTTCAACCAGAATCGTTCACATTCCAAAATAGTATTTGTATCACGAGCACCCAATTATCAAGGCTTAACCGAATCTTCCCTCTGAATTTTGAATTTAGTGTTAGAACTTACACTATACATTGTTGAAATTATATTTCATTCACTAACGGTAGCGAACCGTCTGAATGAGGGTTTGTTAAACCCGTATGGCCACACAACATAATTACACGCTTACACTTACACCCTGCAAGTGGAACTAATGATAATTGGATTGAGGACTTTTGTTCAAACTCGTATGCATCTTTGTATTCGTATTTGTTCACAATGAAAAATCATGAAAAGTAAATAAGTATGAAATGTATGTGTTTCTCAGCCCACGATGTAAAGAATAAAAGTGATTGAAAAAGTGGGACTATGATCTCACCTCGAGTGCACGAGTATAAAAGTACTTCAACAAGTAAACGTGTGCATGAAAGTTGCTTAGCCTTGACCTAAACAAGTAAGTTATATCAATTAACCGGTTACGACACAAGGTCGGGTGAAATGTGTTCAATTAGTCCTATGGCTCGTTACGACTCGAATAGTATAGCATGTGAATCACGTTGTCAAGTTTCATGCAAGAATCAAGTATAAAAGCATGTTAGAACGATTGTAATAAAGTTTGAGTTGACATTTCAAAACCTTACCATTAGAAAGGAAATCTTATTACGTTTCCAACGATATTTGATTCATCGAAAACGGAGTTACGGTCAAAAAGTTATGGCCAAAACAAGTTTGCTGAAGTTCGGATGAAACAGGCAATTGTCACGGCGCGACAAATTGCTCCGCGGCGCGACAAATGCCTATGTTGAAGGTCAGAAAGCTTGAAAAACATGTTCTAAAATCACCCTTTGGGCCACGGCGCGACAAATTGCTCCGCGGCGCGACAATGGCCGTGGCCTGGTCCCTGGCCTGTTTCACTTGTTCAAGGCTTGGTAAAATTTCAAACAAACGCAAAACTCAAACCGTAAACAATTAGGAAGCGTATCTTATACCGTTGGAAAGCTCTTTTGACAAGGAACACAACTAAACATGTTTCATCAAACAAAAACAACATTTTCCATAACCGATTTCTCGTCAAGTGATCGTTTAAAAGTCCATTTTCAAAGTTTCAAGTTCATCAATTGCATTTTAAGTTTCGGGAATCCAATTTACACATACGATATGCCGTTTCGAAGGTAATTAAGCATACATTACAACTAATCACTAACAATTAACATTCCATGGCATTCAAGCATCAAAAGTTCATGTCAAGAACTATCAAACCCTAGTCAAACATCACAAAATCAATATTCATGTTTTTGAAGTTTTCTTAATCAACCTACGCATCAAAACGAAGCTAGTGATACTAGTAACACAATTAAAACATGCACTTTAACAATCTAACAACATTAACTCATCCAAAATCAAGGATTAAGCAAACCCATTTCAAGTTCATGCTAGTTACTCCAAAAACAACAAATCGAGCAAACCAAACATATATTCATGTTAGACTTGAGCCATAGACACTAACTAACACCATTTCAAATCAAAAACACGAATTTAGAGAAATCTAGAGTTTTAGAAATGTTACCCAAACGAGATGAAGTTGGTATCAAATTGTAGAGGATGAAGAGAGGATTCCAAATATGTAATTTGTTTTGTTGTAAGCCTCCTAAATCGAATTTAGATGATGAATGATTGAATTGGGTGTTGTGTGTGTGTGTTCTTGCTAGAGAGAAAGAGAGATGAGGGAGATGGATGGAAATGGATGGAGGAGGTGAAGTGGTTGACTAGTTGACCTAGTCACCACTTTGCCCACTTGTCAACTTAAGTCCCTCATGTTTGTAGTCGGGTGCGGGAATTAACCAAACGAATATTTTTAAAACGCTCGAGTAAACGGGTGATGTCAAAATTAAATAGCGGGAATATAATGAACGTTACTCACGGAAACTATTAATTTAAATACGAAAGATTATGTTTTAAAAAAAAAAGACGGTGTTAAAATTAAATTTAACGGAAAAACGCGGGATGTTACAATATTTGCATGATTAAATGTTTCCAACATGTTAAGCAATCAAACTTGTTAAGACTTGATTATTTGAAATGAGTTTCATGTAGACAATTGACCATCCAAGTTGACCGGCGATTCACGAACGTTAAAACTTGTAAAAACTATATGTTGATATATATATGGACATATATGTAACGATTATCGTTGTAACGACATTTTAAAGTATATATATCATATCAAGATATATTCATTGTTGGTGATTTGTGTCACCAATATGATTTAATTGTAATGGGAGTAATTTGTTAACCAAAATAACTTTGTTAAATATCGAACAAGTTTGGGGAAAGTGTGGAGTGCACAATTGTTTGAACTTATCTTGATTATGACAAGGGTTCGGGGGCAGCGCCCCCGATAGCGGGGTTCAAGGGGTGGCAACCCCTGGCGGGTTAATATCGCTTTATTAAAAATGTGTTAAAAATTTGATTTTAAGATTTCAACAACATTAAATAAGATCGTTAACTAAGACACATATCAAAGTACTTCTACTTAGCAAAAATGCTTACAATTACATTTCCATTCATTTTTCATCAACAATTCTACTCGTAGTCATTCAGTATTCGTACTCGTATTATACACAGCTGCTAGACGTATTTACTATGAGTATATACCAATAGGAACTAGCATGTGATTCCACTCTTGATTATGTCATGCATGACTAATCAAATTTAACTTCTACCATGAACTAGTCAACTAACTAGAGCTCCTTTTAACCCCACTCACCACTCATCATTCACCACTCACCAATCAATCCATTTCACTTCCAATTCTCTTTCTAATTCTCTCTAAACACACACACACACACACTTAGGAATGAAATTTCCAGTAAACTAATCATCATCTTCATAAAAAAATTACTTCAAGAATTAAGCTATAATCATCATAGGAAGAACACTTCAAGAACACTTCGAAAATCCTTTCAAGTTTAAAAGTTTACTTTTAATCATGCAAATCCATTCCAAGTAATCATCTAAGATCAAGAAAACTTTGTTAATTACAGGTGGTTATCTTTCTTATTCAAGGTAATACTCATATCCAAACTTTGATTCGATTTCTATAACTAAAAGCTATCTTGATTCGAGTAATAATCTAACTTGAAATTGTTTTCGTGTCATGATTCTGCTTCAAGAACTTCCAAGCCATCAAAGATCCATTCAAGCTCAAGATTATTTTTGTCATTTCCAGTAGGTTTACCTACTATACTTGAGGTAGTAATGATGTTCGTAACATCATTCGATTCATATATAAATAACTATCTTATTCGAAGATTTGAAAACGTTATCACTAGAACATAGTTTAGTTAATTCTAAACTTGTTCGCAAACAAAGTTAATCCTTCTAACTTGACTTTTAAAATCAACTAAACACATGTTCTATATATATATGATATGCTAACTTAATGATTTAAAACCGAAAAACACGAAAAAACCGTAAAACCGGACATATGCCGTCGTAGTAACACCGCGGGCTGTTTTGGGTTTAATAATTAAAAACTATGATAAACTTTGATTTAAAAGTTGTTCTTCTGGGAAAATGATTTTTCTTATGAACATGAAACTATATCCAAAAATCATGGTTAAACTCAAAGTGGAAGTATGTTTTTCAAAATGGTCATCAAGACGTCGTTCTTTCGACTGAAATGACTTCCTCTTACAAAAATGACTTGTAACTTATATTTCCGACTATAAACCTATAATTTTTCTGTTTATATTCATAAAATATAGTTCAATATGAAACAATAGCAATTTGATTCACTCAAAACGGATTTAAAAAGAAAAAGTTATGGGTAAAACAAGATTGGATATTTTTTTGATTGTTGTAGCTACGGGAAATATTGTAACATTTCTATACAAATCATATCCTAGCTAACTTATATTGTATTGTATATGTATTTTAATATATTATGTAATCTTGGGATACCATAGACACGTATGCAAATGTTTTGACATATCATATCCTCCCATGTATATATATTATTTGGAACAACTATAGACACTCTATATGCAGTAATGTTGGAGTTAGCTATACAGAGTTAATGTTGATTCCAAAAATATATATGCTTTGATTTGTGATCTAGCCTGAGACGTGTATACACTGGGTCATGGATTGATCCAAGATAATATATATCGATTTATTTCTGTACATCTAACTATGGACAACTAGTTGTAGGTTATTAACGAGGACAGCTGACTTAATAAGCTTAAAACATTAAAACGTATTAAAAAATTTTGTAAATATATTTTGAACATACTTTGATATATATGTACATATTTGTTATAGGTTCGTGAATCGACCAGTGGCCAAGTCTTACTTCCCGACGAAGTAAAAATCTGTAAAAGTGAGTTATAGTCCCACTTTTAAAATCTAATATTTTGGGATGAGAATACATGCAACTTTATAAATGTTTTACGAAATAGACACAAGTAAATGAAACTACATTATATGGGTGAATGATCGAAGCCGAATATGCCCCTTTTAGCTTGGTAGCCTAAGAATTTGGGAACAGACCCCCAAATTGACGCGAATCCTAAAGATAGATCTATCGAGCCCAACAAGCCCCATTCTAGAATTTGGAATGCTTTAGTACTTCCAAATTATCATGTCCGATGGGTGTTTCGGAATGATGGGGATATTCTATATGCATCTTATTAATGTCGGTTACCAGGTGTTCACCATATGAATGATTTTTATCTCTGTGTATGGGATGTATTGAAATATGAAATCTTGTGGTCTATTATTATGATTTGATAATATATAGGTTAAACCTATAACTCACCAACATTTTTATTGACGTTTTAAGCATGTTTATTCTCAGGTGATTATTAAGAGCTTTCGCTGTTGCATACTAAAATAAGGACAAGATTTGGAGTCCATGCTTGTATAATATTGTGTAAAAACTGCATTCAAGAAACTTATTTTTGATGTAATATATTCTTATTGTAAACCATTATGCAATGGTCGTGTGTAAACATTATATTTTAGATTATCATTATTTGATAATCTACGTAATACTTTTTAAACCTTTATTGATAAAGTAAAGGTTATGCTTGTTTTAAAAAATGAATGCAGTCTCTGAAAAACGTCTCATATAGAGGTCAAAATCTCGCGACGAAATCAATTAATATGAAACGTTTATAATCAATATGAACGGGACATTTCAGTTGGTATCAGAGCGTTGGTCTTAGAGAACCAGAAAATTGCATTAATGTGTCTTACCGAGTTTGTTAGGATGCATTAGTGAGTCTGGACTTACCGTGTTTTCTTTAAAAACGATTGCTTAACACTTTTTGTTGGAAACTATATATTATTAACATGTAAATATTATGTGATATATTAATTTCTTAACGTGTTTGATATTGTGTGATAGATGTCTACCACTAGTACAAATCCCATCGACTCACCTAATAATAATGAAGAGTCAAATATACTTTGGGAAGATTCACAAATTCTCGAAGAGGAACCGGAAGAGGAGGAACCAGAAGAAGAGGAACCGGAAGAAGAGGAACCTGAAGAGGAGGAATCGTAAGAGGAGGAACCGGAAGAAGAAGAGGTTCCGGAGGATGAAATATTGATACCTACAGTAAATCATATAAATAAAATAAAATCCTCAACCAACGGACCAAAGTTAAAAATGGTCAATGGTGTTTCTGCCGAGGAAGCAAAATATTGGGAAGATTACCAATTTTCCGATGAATCGGATCCCGATGAGGATTCCGATGATGTTATAGAAATTACCTCGACCTAATTTAATATAGCAAAAGAAAATAATAAGGGAAAAGTTATAAAAATAGAGAAACCTGATTCTAACCCCGATGAGCTTTATATGTATCGGCAACATCCGTATTTCCTAAAGTGTAACAATAACCCGGGAACCTCTAAACCACCAGATTTTTCTAAACCATTGTGGAAAATGATGGCTCGTATTAGAGGAACACCATATATCCCTAAAAAATTAGGAAAGCGAACCAATTCCGAAGAAGAAGAAACCAGTGATTCAGATTAGAGGGTTGTAATCATGTTGTGTATTATATGTATTGTAGTGTGCTTGTACTATTATGTTCTATGTAAAAATTTCTTGTATTGTTTGTTAATTATCTTTTATGAATCTAATCCTTGTCTATTTTACAGTATAAAAACAAAATGGACGTTAAGGGTAGAAAACCGAATATTTTAGAAGACCTACCAGAGGATATGATTGAGGAAATCTTGTCTAGAGTCGGTCAGAATTCATCATCACATTTAGTTACGGTGAAATTAACTTGTCAAACATTTGAAATACTTTCCAGAAATGCCTTAGTCTATAAAAAGCTTTCCTTTGATAGGTGGGGTATATCACATTGGGGAGACCGTAAGTTACGCCGTGTTTTCTTTAAAGCGTTAAATGCGGGGGACCCAAATGCAATTTTACGCTACGGGTTAAGAACCTATTTTGACTCAACATATCCCAACATAGGATTTCGTGAGTTAGAAAGAGCTTCTAACATGTAACATAAAGAAGCATATTATACTTACAGGTTAGTGATGTTCGCTTCTTACCAAAGTGAGAAAAAGAATATCGGGTTACAACTTTTAAATAAAACGTTCCCGCAAGTGACGGATTCAGTAGTTGGGGTGAGAGACATAGTTTTTAGATTATTACGAGGCTGTTGGACATTACAAAACCCTCGTCCTTTTGACGATATTACAACATGCTGCCTAGCCAATGGTCATAACGGTTACTTTCCACAAGACCAAGGATGGGAAGTCGTCTTAGTAAAACTTGAATGCATGACTTGTTTCTGGACTTATGAATTATGTGTCTTTATTTCCTTTGCTGAACAACTTGCGTATTAACTAGTTTTATCTTCAAAACTTTTCTGTATCAAAGTGTACTATATTTCATGTTATATGTAATATAGTGAAGTTGTAAGTTTGAAGTATATTTGTATGTGATATATTATTAAAATCAGTTTTTCATTTGGAATTGTAGTAGTTGATGTAGTGACCTGAACTTTTCCATGTTTATATATATTAATTGAGATTGATATTTACATGATTAAATGTTTCCAACATGCTAAGCAATCAAACTTGTTAAGACTTGATTAATTAAAATATGTTTTATATAGACAATTGACCACCCAAGTTGACCGGTGATTCACGAACGTTAAAACTTGTAAAAACTATATGATGACATATATATGGATATATATATAGTTAACATGATACTATGATAAGTAAACATATCATTAAGTATATTAACAATGAACTACATATGTAAAAACAAGACTACTAACTTAATGATTTTTAAACGAGACATATATGTAACGATTATCGTTGTAAAGACATTTAATGTATATATATCATATTAAGAGATATTCATACATAATAATATCATGATAATATAATAATTTAAAATCTCATTTGATATTATAAACATTGGGTTAACAACATTTAACAAGATCGTTAACCTAAAGGTTTCAAAACAACACTTACATGTAACGACTAACGATGACTTAACGACTCAGTTAAAATGTATATACATGTAGTGTTTTAATATGTATTTATACACTTTTGAAAGACTTCAATACACTTATCAAAATACTTCTACTTAACAAAAATGCTTACAATTACATCCTCGTTCAGTTTCATCAACAATTCTACTCGTATGCACCCGTATTCGTACTCGTACAATACACAGCTTTTAGATGTATGTACTATTGGTATATACACTCCAATGATCAGCTCTTAGCAGCCCATGTGAGTCACCTAACACATGTGGGAACCATCATTTGGCAACTAGCATGAAATATCTCATAAAATTACAAAAATATGAGTAATCATTCATGACTTATTTACATGAAAACAAAATTACATATCCTTTATATCTAATCCATACACCAACAACCAAAAACAAATACAAACACTTTCATTCTTCAATTTTCTTCATCTAATTGATCTCTCTCAAGTTCTATCTTCAAGTTCTAAGTGTTCTTCATAAATTCTACAAGTTCTAGTTACATAAAATCAAGAATACTTTCAAGTTTGCTAGCACACTTCCAATCTTGTAAGGTGATCATCCAACCTCAAGAAATCTTTGTTTCTTACAGTAGGTTATCATTCTAATACAAGGTAATAATCATATTCAAACTTTGGTTCAATTTCTATAACTATAACAATCTTATTTCAAGTGATGATCTTACTTGAACTTGTTTTCGTGTCATGATTCTGCTTCAAGAACTACGAGCCATCCAAGGATCCGTTGAAGCTAGATCCATTTTTCTCTTTTTCAGTAGGTTTATCCAAGGAACTTAAGGTAGTAATGATGTTCATAACATCATTCGATTCATACATATAAAGCTATCTTATTCGAAGGTTTAAACTTGTAATCACTAGAACATAGTTTAGTTAATTCTAAACTTGTTCGCAAACAAAAGTTAATCCTTCTAACTTGACTTTTAAAATCAACTAAACACATGTTCTATATCTATATGATATTCTAACTTAATGATATAAAACCTGGAAACACGAAAAACACCGTAAAACCGGATTTACGCCGTCGTAGTAACACCGCGGGCTGTTTTGGGTTAGTTAATTAAAAACTATGATAAACTTTGATTGAAAAGTTGTTATTCTGAGAAAATGATTTTTATTATGAACATGAAACTATATCCAAAAATTATGGTTAAACTCAAAGTGGAAGTATGTTTTCTAAAATGGTCATCTAGACGTCGTTCTTTCGACTGAAATGACTACCTTTACAAAAATGACTTGTAACTTATTTTTCCGACTATAAACCTATACTTTTTCTGTTTAGATTCATAAAATAGAGTTCAATATGAAACCATAGCAATTTGATTCACTCAAAACGGATATAAAATGAAGAAGTTATGGGTAAAACAAGATTGGATAATTTTTCTCATTTTAGCTACGTGAAAATTGGTAACAAATCTATTCCAACCATAACTTAATCAACTTGTATTGTATATTATGTAATCTTGAGATACCATAGACACGTATACAATGTTTCGACCTATCATGTCGACACATCTATATATATTTCGGAACAACCATAGACACTCTATATGTGAATGTTGGAGTTAGCTATACAGGGTTGAGGTTGGTTCCAAAATATATATAGTTTGAGTTGTGATCAATACTGAGATACGTATACACTGGGTCGTGGATTGATTCAAGATAATATTTATCAATTTATTTCTTTACATCTAACTGTGGACTACTAGTTGTAGGTTACTAACGAGGACAGCTGACTTAATAAACTTAAAACATCAAAATATATTAAAAGTGTTGTAAATATATTTTAAACATACTTTGATATATATGTATATATTGTTATAGGTTCGTGAATCAACCAGTGGCCAAGCCTTACTTCCCGACGAAGTAAAAATCTGTGAAAGTGAGTTATAGTCCCACTTTTAAAATCTAATATTTTTGGGATGAGAATACATGCAGGTTTTATAAATGATTTACAAAATAGACACAAGTACGTGAAACTACATTCTATGGTTGAATTATCGAAATCGAATATGCCCCTTTTTATTAAGTCTGGTAATCTAAGAATTAGGGAACAGACACCCTAATTGACGCGAATCCTAAAGATAGATCTATTGGGCCTAACAAACCCCATCCAAAGGGTGTACCGGAATGATGGGGATATTCTTAAATATATGCATCTTGTTAATGTCGGTTACCAGGTGTTCACCATATGAATGATTTTTATCTCTATGTATGGGATGATTTTTAAGCATGTTTATTCTCAGGTGATTATTAAGAGCTTCCGCTGTCGCATACTTAAATAAGGACAAGATTTGGAGTCCATGCTTGTATGATATTGTGTAAAAACTGCATTCAAGAAACTTATTTTGTTGTAACATATTTGTATTGTAAACCATTATGTAATGGTCGTGTGTAAACAGGATATTTTAGATTATCATTATTTGATAATCTACGTAAAGCTTTTTAAACCTTTATTGATGAAATAAAGGTTATGGTTTGTTTTAAAATGAATGCAGTCTTTGAAAAACGTCTCATATAGAGGTCAAAACCTCGCAACGAAATCAATTAATATGGAACGTTTTTAATCAATAAGAACGGGACATTTCAGTTGAATTGTATATTAGCTACTAAGTATGAACTTAACGGGTAGGTAGTACCCGAATATAAACTTATAAAACGCTAATATGAAGAAAAAGCTTTTATAAATAAGTTCATATAATGCTACGAGATACTATTGACTACTCTTAAATTCTATATGATTAACTCAATTCTTTTGGCTATTTTTTGAAGGAAATGGCACTGGCGACTCGTCAGAATTTGAACATGAGCGAGGAAGACTTCCGTGTTTTCCTTGCAGCAAACATAGCCGCAGTACAGGCTACGATGCAAAATAACAATAACTCTAGATGTAGCAGTGGAGCTAATTCCACAAGAAATCGTGTAGGATGCTCCTAAAAAGAATTCACTGCCTGCAAACCTTTAGAATTTGATGGAACCGAAGGACAAATTGGATTGAAACGGTGGACCGAGAAAGTCGAATCGATGTTTGCCATAAGTAAGTGTACTGAAGAGGACAAAATTAATTACGCTACGCATACCTTCACAGGTACCGCGTTAACGTGGTGGAACACCTATCTTGAACAGGTAGGACAAAATGCTGCTTACGCACTACCGTGGTCGGCATTCAAGCAATTGATGATAGAGCAGTACCGTCCTAGAAACGAAGTCAATAAGCTCAAGGCAGAACTTAGAAAGTTACGAACACAAGGGTTCGACGTTACCACGTATGAACGACGATTCACAGAGTTGTGCCTATTATGTCCGGGAGTGTTCGAAGATGAAGAAGAGAAGATCGATGTGATGACCCAGGAATTTCCGACCAAATTTAAACTTAATTCTTATATGATTCCGACACGATAAGCAAAGTCTGTAATATTGAGTCTTAAAAACTTTGAACTGTTTTGTATATTCAATTGACCTTCGACCATTCTCGACGATTCACGAACAACTATATATAAATAGATACATATACATTAATTTGAAAATATTATTATTTGAAATAATATATGATTTAATTGTTGAAAATAAATATGAAAAATAATTTGTGATGTAATGAGAACTATTATTATAAATATATAGATATATATTTATATATATAAATATGTATATAAATATTACTTGTAAATATATAAATTATATTAAATTCAATGGTTTAAAGATAAATAATATAGTTATTTAGTAGTTAAACTTGCTATTTAAAACTCTTTATATATAGCAAGATAATATATTAAAAAATAAATGATTTCGAGTCTAATTAGTAAACGTCAGTAGCACTCGGTTGACGATTTGTTAGTTTTAATATAGATATGGTACATGTCCATGAAGGATTGAAATAAAAGTTGAACTGTAAATTGATTACGAAGATTTTAGATTTGTCAAAAATATTCTTACTCTTTTAAGATTAAATATTAGTACTCCGTACAAATAAATTGGTACAGAAAATAAATAATTACCGAACCTTTTTAATCAAGTTTCAAACAGGTAATGAGTGAAATAATTAAATATATTTAATCTAAAAATTTGGGATTTTTAGGAACACTTTTATATCTTAACTGTTTAGCAACGGACACGATATATACCCGAGAAAACTGTCGGCAAAATAGTATATGCATTTGTTATTTTCGGCACGTTTTAAGTATTATTATATATATATTTATTACTTTACTTATATTATATTATATACATATATATTTGTATATATGTGCAAATTTAATAATGCAACTAGTATTCCTTTTGTGATCCTACTCTTGATCGACTAATCACCCAACATCAAATTTGCTATTTTTTTATTTTGCCCAATTGATGTAACTTTTTGACATACAATAGCATAAGACCACCCATAAACCATAACCCATTATTATTAATATCATCGAACATCCTTCATTCATTAAACGCACCCAAACTACTGTGTATATATGCTACATCTTGGAAAAAAACAGCTGCTCTTTTTCTTTCTTCCTTTCGTTTTCTGGTTCACGACAACACCAACACAAAACCACCACCATCATCTAGTCACCAACATCATACGAACCACCACCAACAACCACAACCACCACACGTTGACCACTACTACACCCATTCTTATGTTCCTTTTCGATGGTAGAACATAAACCATAAACCACCATTCTACTGTGAACAAACACCGACCACCATCACTACAACCTCAACCTTGAACCCACTTGTCAATCATTTTTTTTTCTCTTGATTTGTTTTCTCTTTCTCGCTGACTAGTTGGCCGAAGGGAAACCATAATCTTTTCATTTACTTCCTGTAAATTTCGACATCTTCTTTTTCTGTTTCAGTCGACTAAAATAAATTAGATGATGAGTGATGTTTGATACTATGTTGATGTGACCGTGTTTTTATGTAATATTGGTGAACGTCTAAAACAAACGAGATTGAAGATGAACATGTAATATGACGAGTATGGTTCGTTATGATAATGATTAAGAGGATATTAGAAAGATGATGATTATGATATAATAAATTTGATGATGATAAATAAGATAATGACTAGAAGAAGAAGAAGTCCAGCGAATATATGGGTTAAATACACTTAATCCGTGAATCAATACAGAAAGAAACAGATGGAGCGTTGGTCTAAGGGTGGTTGTGTTAAACAAGAGGTCTAGTGTTCGATCCTAGGCTGCTGCAAAATAAAATTTATTTTTTTTTCTTTAAACTTGCTGTTGGGCCTATGTATCTAGTTTCTTGTTCGGCCGAATCCTAGTTATATTATTGGGCTGCGACAGATAATATGCTAAATAACAGAATAACACAAACAGCAGGATGGTTTAAGGGGGTTTGGGATTAGCAAGAGGTTGTGGGTTCGAGTCTCAGCAAGGACATTTAATTATTTTTTGGAGCACTATTCTTGTGAGGTAGTATTACCAATATTTTTATCATTATTATTAAAATTGATATTAGTACTATCATTATTACTTTTACTATTATTATTATTACAATTATATTATCATTTTTATCAATATTACTATTAGTATTATTATTATTACAAAAGAGTTTAGTTATATAAATATACTTAATAAAACTACATTTTTTTTAAAAGTATATAAAGTAAATATATTTAAGTTAATAATAAAACACATGAATTACTAAAAACAATAGTTATATTAATAATAATACATAAATTTATTTGACTTCAAATATATGTGTTAATATATATATATATATATATATATATATATATATATATATATATATATATATATATATATATATATATATATATATATAAATGATATAGGTTCGTGAATCCGAGCCCAACCCTATACTTGTTCAAAGTCGTCATATGTATTTTTACTACAAAATACAATAGGTGAGTTTCATTATTCCCTTTTTAAATGCTTTCGTAATATATATTTTTGGGACTGAGAATACATGCTTTGCTTTTATAACTGTTTTACGAAATAGACACAAGTACTTGAAACTACATACTATGGTTGGATTATCTAATCGAATATGCCCTTTTTATTAAGTCTGGTAATCTAAGAATTAGGGAACAGACACCCTAATTGACGCGAACTCTAAAGATAGATCTATCGGGCCCAACAAGCCCCATCTAAAGTACCGGATGCTTTAGTACTTTGAAATTTATATCATGTCCGAAGGAGGATCCCGGAATGATGGGGATATTCTTATATGCATATTGTGAATGTCGGTTACCAGGTGTTCAATCCATATGAATGATTATTTTTGTCTCTATGCATGGGACGTATATTTATGAGAACTGGAAATCTTGTGGTCTATTAAAATGATGGAAATGATTATTTATGTTAAACTAATGAACTCACCAACCTTTTGGTTGACACTTTAAAGCATGTTTATTCTCAGGTATGAAAGAAACCTTCCGCTGTGCATTTGCTCATATTACATCGAGTTGGTCATGGCATATAGAGGTCCGTTCATCGCAATGGTTCCAGATGTTATTGTATTCGTTCAGGAAAATTTAGACGGGGTATGACATGTGGTATCAGAGCGGTGGTCTTAGCGAACCAGGTCTTGCATTAATGTGTCCAACTGATAGTTGTTTAGATGCATTAGTGAGTCTGGACTTCGACCGTGTCTGCATGTCAAAAGTTTTGCTTACATTCTAGTCGGAAATCATCTGCTTACCATCCTTAGTAAATTACCTGCTTATCATTCTTAGTCTAGACACATTTTACTGCAATGATTGCATGAATAGTGTATAGACAAAATTCATATCTTAGCGTATCTGCCAATTCATATCTTAGCGTATCTGTTACTGTAGACCTTGCCTGATATCTCTCGTAAATTTCTCCTTAATTTAAGGGATCCTGGTACTATATATATATCTATGCAAATTATACATTGAGAATACCATCCAACTATCTATTACTGTCACTAAACTCTTCATATCAAAAATCTTTCCTGAGATCGCGTAAGATGGCCTCTACGAATCGACCAAGTTCCTCTGACTCCGTAGACAGCGTGACAGGAACACACCAACCAATCAACTACCGTGATTACTGGATAAAATGGGGGTGGGTTCGCGACATACTCACCCTATGGAGAAGGGAAGAAGGTACTCCATATCTTGAACCGAATCTACCACCTAACCTTGGAGTACTCGACCCGCTCACCGGCGAACCTGTTCGCAACACCGTTTATACCCTTTTTGCCAGAATTTTTCATCTTGAGACAACCATTAATGGAACTAGAGAAGATATCCGATCTCTACCTCACACTGATAACCAACCAGGGTTAGTAGAAGAAGTTAAAGAACTCCGAGCTCGAGTGTTAACTTTAGAGAGCACGGTACACAATTTGCAAGCACCAGCCGTATCACCAACATCAATAACATCACCAACCATATCACCAACAGCATTAGTACCACCAACAACAACATCCGCATCACCAGCTTTGACATCTCATTCTGTACCTCGAGTATAATCATCGTTCTACGTATTGTTCTACATCGATTATCTTCGTTCTTCATGACGATTAAGTAATCTCTAAATGTTTTAGAGATTATGTATTCTAGTTCTAACAGTAAACCAAATGAGTTTAATATCATATTAACTCAATGAATCCATGATTACATCTGGAGGAAATATATATATATATGTTTTCATAAAGATTGTAATTAAAAATTCTTTCGTACAAAGTGTTAATTGTGAAAACATTTTAACGGGTAGGTAATACCCGTTAAAATATTTAGATTTCACATTAATAAGTAACATTGTACATTCTTCGAAGCTGATTCAACAGTTATTTACTATCCTACTTACATACACCGATATACAAATCCGTTCACCACAGAATAACCATACTCATTCAATTTCATATTTGGATTTTCATTGATCAGAATTCAACAAGTGGCATAATGAAGAAATAATGGACCCAATAAAAATTGATTAGAAATAGACTAATTGACAATATGAAATTTTGTTAAGAAACCACGCTAACAAAATCCTAGCTAACTGTTCCTAGCTAACTGTTAATTACGTATTACATTTTATTTATCGCAATTTAATTATCGCAATTTATTTTATCGCAATTTTAATTCTCGCAATTTTATTTATCGTCATTTAAATTCTGTATTTATTTTACGCACTTTAAATATCGGGACACGTATACAAGGTTTTGACATATCATATCGATGCATTTATATATATTATTGGGAATAACCATAGACACTCTATATGCAGTAATGATCGAGTTCTCTATACAGGGTTGAGGTTGATTCTACAATAATATATATAATTTGAGTTGTGATCGAGTCTGAGATGTATACAGGTCACGATACGTATTAATTAATTTGAATATTATATTGTAACTTATATATGAATTATTATTTGTACACTGCTAACTGTGGACTATCAACATTGAACAATTAAAATGAATTAAAATATTGATTATAACATATGAAACTAAATAATTCTTCAAGTTTGCCACTTGATTTCATCTTAAACCTCATTTGTATCTTGACAATTCTAATCTGCATTCAAACCATTCATGATTCTTAAAAACACCTCAATCGAGAGGTTGAACCAACTGCACTTCATCTACGGAAGAAAAGATTGATGCATATAGTTATGCACCTGAACACACTCAGAACCTGAGTAAATGTTTAACACGTATCTGTGCTAGCTCCTTTGGCGTTGTTATTACCGAAAATAGCTTTGTGATCCCTTTTCAAAGTAGCCAATTTTGTCACAGCTCCAGCAAGTCAACTTCGACTTTTCATTCGAAGTAGCCTTACTATAATCCTGATATATACGATTACCCTTTTGATACCGGAGAATTCTTTTATATTCCACTATATTACCAGCAGACGTTCCAGCAACCTCGTTGCTCCTTGGCTCAAATCTCTCTGACAAATCATTATATTTATTCATTGAAACCCTATCATATACACATCCGCATCTTGTAACGAGAACCGCCATAACAATTACCGGGAATCAGCAGTCAGTACTTTGAAAACTCACAGCATATCTACATCAACAGTTATATGTATGACAATTATCTCTTAGAGTTATGATCTCTCATTCTGAAGTTCTGAAAAGCACTCTGTCACAAATCAATACTCTGAATGTTGAAAAAACTGAATGATGCAGCAGAAACCATAAACAACCGTAAACAATCTTAATCATCAGAAATTTGATGATAAAGAATAGTATGTTGGAAAAGCTCATAAAAGTTGGAACTGGAAAACGGATTGAGCTAACCACGAAGGAGACCAATGACAAATACAAGGACTATACCCTATATTCAAAGAATCCAGATAATTCTGGATCCGTTGAAATCTTTAGAGAATATCTTGCTCCGAAGTCATGTCAAAATCTTGTGAAAAATCTTTCTCCATCAACCCTCGAAATTAGAAATTCCAAAATATCATCATCAATATCTTCGATATTTCTGAGGATATTTTTATAAATATTCTCGTCCGAAATTATATACCTCTTCGTGCTTCCTTTGTATCATTATATCAGAAACATTCAATAGAAAATTTAGTACCGAAAAGCGGTTTATGCGAAACTATGAAGGAAGCCGTGACAAATCACAAAGAATAAGTTTGACTTCAAAGAATCCAAATAATTCAATTCCTGCTGAAGTCTTTAACGAATATCTTGCTCCTTACTCCAAACTCTTGTGAACAAATTTTCTTCACCATCATTCGATAATAGAAATTCTAAGATATCATAGTATCTTTCATTATAAATATCCTCCATATTTCTGAAGATATTTTCATAACTATTCTTATCTGAAATCATTAATCTCTTAGTGCTATCAGTGTTACATCATATAGAAACTGTCAGTTTCTATATTCTGTAAACTTTCGAGCTTAAAATATGAATGTTATTGAAGTAATGTTGGGAACTGATGCATGAGTTAGTATAATATAATGAGACTTGATCAACGTGATTATATTACAGTAAGTCATGCTGAGTTTCTAAATGGAACATGATGATTTACAGATTATAACATCATCATATGTCATGTTACATAACTCTGTCTTTCTGCTTAACTACTGAACATATCAAGAAAAGTATATTCTTGATAGTTCTATTCTCAGTGAATCTCGTAATTTGAAAAATCAAATCGTGCTATTACGTTCCTTCCTATTTAGAACATTAATAATGTTCATTCTGAAACTTATATTTGCGAATTCTGGACCATTACAAGAGATGCCAAATCGCCAGAAGAAGAAAAGAAGGGACAAAGCTCTGAAATAGAAATTGGAGTATAAATAGCAGCAAATAGGAGGGAGTATTAACTGTAGATGACAATGATTATAGGAAATAGAAAGAGGGACATTGAAATATAAGGAGAGATATAAAGCTCGATAACAACGCATAAATTACAAACCGTGTATATCAATGGTTATCGCAACATAAAGACATGGGAGAATTAAAAGCACTATAACCCCAAGAGCAAAGTAGAAGTAAGCCGATTCCTCGGGTGGAAGTTGGAAAAGGAGAATGATTGTTACGATAGTAAGAATAAGAACAAGGATTAGAACTGGATTAAGCATTTCCACAATCTTTTGGATGTATGAACTAAGGAAGAGAATATGGGAATGGTGAGAATAATGGAACGGAAGATCTTAATTTATAATGGAAATATCAGACAGAGTAATCGAGGCAGATCACTGTATTTAATTATAGAGATCTTAATTTCCTTACTCGCCGAAGAATCAAATCTTTTAGATTTCGAAGATTTTCTCAAAATCCCTTGAATTGCGAAATTCAATCAAGGCAACGCCGGAAGTTAAAACGAAACTTCATTTATTCATTTCACACTTTTGTGATAGCTTCACTCATACGCTTCGAGAAATCGAATTATTTTATCCGTATTTCTTAATCATGATAAAACTCAAGTTATCAACTCATATTCGTCATGAAAACATTTTTTATTGTCAGCCATGACCACCTCTCTTAAATATCGGGACGAAATTTCTCTAACGGGTAGGTACTGTGATGACCCGGGAATTTCCGACCAAATTTAAACTTAATTCTTATATGATTCCGACACGATAAGCAAAGTCTGTAATATTGAGTCTTAAAAACTTTGAACTGTTTTGTATATTCAATTGACCTTCGACCATTCTCGACGAATCACGAACAACTATATATAAATAGATACATATACATTAATTTGAAAATATTATTATTTGAAATAATATATGATTTAATTGTTGAAAATAAATATGAAAAATAATATGTGATGTAATGAGAACTATTATTATAAATATATAGATATATATTTATATATATAAATATGTATATAAATATTACTTGTAAATATATAAATTATATTAAATTCAATGGTTTAAAGATAAATAATATAGTTATTTAGTAGTTAAACTTGCTATTTAAAACTCTTTATATATAGAAAGAGAATATATTAAAAAATAAATGATTTCGAGTCTAATTAGTAAACGTCAGTAGCACTCGGTTGACGATTTGTTAGTTTTAATATAGATATGGTACATGTCCATTAAGGATTGAAATAAAAGTTGAACTGTAAATTGATTACGAAGATTTTAGATTTGTCAAAAATATTCTTACTCTTTTAAGATTAAATATTAGTACTCCGTACATATAAATTGGTACAGAAAATAAATAATTACCGAACCTTTTTAATCAAGTTTCAAACAGGTAATGAGTGAAATAATTAAATATATTTAATCTAAAAATTTGGGATTTTTAGGAACACTTTTATATCTTAACTGTTTAGCAACGGACACGATATATACCCGAGAAAACTGTCGGCAAAATAGTATATGCATTTGTTATTTTTGGCACGTTTTAAGTATTATTATATATATATTTATTACTTTACTTATATTATATTATATACATATATATTTGTATATGATCAATCCTTAATTAATGATGTTGCTTAATTACGGATTGAGTGCAATAAGATTATAATGGAGGATGGGATGTTCGATGATTATTTTGGGCCCCGATGATTGTTTTTCACTTTAACTCTCAAGTGATCAACCACCCCAACCCGGTCTTCGTTATCGATTAGCATGATTCACCTTAACTCAATGTAAGAAGTCCTTGGGCAAAGTCACAAGTGAAATCTACAAAGGCTTAGGCAAATGGCAGAGAATCAACAACCTATAAATGAGAGGCCAAGCTCCCTATTTATAGTATCCGTGATATCCGCGGTCTGCGAGATGCTCGGCTCTCCTCGAAAAGTCAGCGGATCAAACCACAGTTTGGCATTTCAGCGAATACATAACCACAGTCCTTTATTTGTGCGGATATATAGCTGCTATTCTTATTTTCAGCGAATATTGCATATCTTGACTTTAAAGTCCGCGCAATTCTGCTTTTGGCCTGTAGCAAACAAAGTATACATATACAATGCTATGTATATGATCTAGTCCCCCCAGTTTATTATGATACATTTTCGCGAAGCCAATGCATCATGATAAACTCTAAAAATAAAGAAGTCTTTCTTAAAATATTTCGCAAACAATATTTTAATATTTCTTACCGCCCATTTATTACCGTTGTTTTAATTAAGCTCAACGCGTAATTACAACGGTAACTTTCGCCAATCTGTCAAATCAACACGCTGTAACGGCTAGAAAATTACCGTTTACACGTTTTACCACGTTGCGGTAATTTCAACCATTTAAATGCAATGATTATCTTTTCAACTTGCTCGCCCTAATCCCAATTATAAATAGCAGACAACGCCGCACAAAAACTTTACGCTTTCCTTTCCCAATTTCGCATTCAAATTCGTTGAATCATAATCGTACCGTGCAATTAATCAATTTCAATCTTTAATTTCTTCAATTTTATCATCCAATTTATTTGCAAATGGCATCGTCTTCTTCAATGCACACTCCCGGAGGATATGTTTCCTACATGACGGAAGCAAAACTGCAAACTTTGCAAGAATGGTACCCACCACTTGCCCAATTCGTTCCTACCGTGCCTGCGGCAGAGCAGCGAGCCGATACTCCCCCTAAAGGGATGATATCCGTGTACGAGGTTGCCATTTCTCAAGGCAACCTTCGATTTCCCCTTACCCGTTTTTTTCGCAGCGTTTGCGAATATTATAACATCGCTATGGCGCAGTTGCATCCTAACGCAATTAACAAGATTGTGCTATTTGAGATGTATTGCAAAGCCATCAGCCAACCACCGCTGCTAAACATTTTTCGGATGTGCAATAGCCTGGTGCTATATGACGTTGGGTGGTTTTCTTTCCGCAGTAAACTTGGCGTAATGACTTCACCAAAAGATTCAATTGGGAATTGGCGCAGTTCCTTCTTCTATATTAACGATACCGCATATGTGAATAACAAAATACCGAAAACGTGGTGTACAGAGCTTAATCCCGATGTCAATGAGAGGCCTGTACTCGATGATCTTGAGAATGACACTCTCAAGATACTTAAAAACGCGGGTATATTTCTGCGACCTTACTCGAATGTACCGCTGTACATTGGCAGAGTGTCGATTCAATGGCCGTGGAGCGACTATGATGCGCTTTTAGTTGACCAATCAAAAAACAGTATGCCGCTTAACTTTATCGCAATGTATCAATCGTACTTTCATTTTTCGCAATATTTTTGCTTTGCATAACTTTACGCGCTTTCATTTTTTCAGCGGTTGCACTTGACCTTGTCATGAGGTCCGCTGATATAAGCAGGATTAGCCCTGCCCGTCGCCTAAAAAATGGCAACGGCAACATTATTCTTATTGATGAACCGATCATCAATACATGCTTTATTATTGGAGGTGAGGACCGCGGTAAGCGCAAGGTTGCGGATACGACTCCCACTCCACGGAGGAAACGCCTGCGCACTCACTCTGAACAAAAAGCAAGTAAGCAAATGCTATTTCGCAGTATTTATTTGATTACGCATTGTTTATATTGGCATGAACTTGCTATATTTGCTGATCTGTTTATAGCTATTCTTCCAGGGTCATCCGCTGAAGCTACACCGCTTTATAACATCAGAGGGAGAATCCCTACAGATGTTCTTAATGAACCCGGGAATGAAGATTTATCTCTTCCATCTGACGCAGAAGCGTCCAACGAGGAAGAAGAAGAAAGAGAAGCCACTACGGAAGAAACTGCCGCAGCAGATCGGGCGTTTAAGCTGTACCAAAAGCTTTATAAATTTGTTCCTGCAGAAACAAGGGAGCAATACCACAAACTGTCTTATCCCGCAGCGGCCAGGCAACGACTGCATAATTGCTATAATGCAATTTATCTAACAGTCGATAGCATGCAGCGTTTTACTGAGATGTCAGACGAGTATGAGAAAGCAACTAAGGCTGCCAACGCCCAAGAGAGAAGGGCGCGAAAGGCTGAATCGCGGCTTGAAAAGGTGATGGAAGAGAACGCCCGACTTAAAAGAAGGGTAGAGGTCGCGGAACACGAGTTCGCACAGCTAGTCAAATATCTACCGACATTTGCGGATAAAGTGATGGACTCCGAACCAGTCACTGAAAAATTTCAAACATATGCCTAAGCATCAAATCTCGCCACTCGCTGCGAGTGGCACGATTTATTATGCCAACTTGGCGATCTTTCGCAACCTCTTCCCTCTGACATGGCGAAAGAAATTATCGCCACCGATGATGCTCACGAAATACTTGAGAGGGCAAAGAAAGAGGTTGAGAAAATCAACATACCTGTTCTTGAGGAACTCAGTCAGCGGGAAGGCGTTACATTTGTAGATATCAAAGCATTAGAATTTTAGCTTTGCCTTAACTAATTTGCTTATTGAATGTATTTTCGCAATTACAACTTTCGTCTGTTGTAAGATTCCGCGTTGCATACGCATTTAATATTAATTACTTTTTCGCAGTTCACAGTTGCAACTTTTTTATTTTTATAGCGCTTTTACTTTAATTATTCATAATTCAGACTTGTCCATTGCAATTTCCGCATTCGTTATTGTGCACATAACAAAGCGTACTTTGTGCGAAACAATCTTTTAACATTATGAATCTTCTAAGTCCGACAAAATGATCCTTAGGTAAAATCTAGCATTGCGAAGCATCTAAGTGTTGGCAAGATCAAACACTTAGGAAAATTTATCCTTTCGCAATTTTTATTAACATAAGTGGGCAATTTCATCACTTGGCTTTTCTGCAAAATATTTCGCAATACAGTTATGTATTGATATATTATTTTAAGCAAGCCATGTTTAGTGAAAACAATGCCACCTTACTTAAAGCATCCGCAGAGCAAACATTAACTTAGTGTTTCAAAAAGATAAGTATTTGTATTCTGCGAAATAAACACTACGCGTGGCCACACGCAGTGTTTTTGCTGTTTAAAGAAACAAGTACTAACACTGAAATTAACTTCGCTTTATTCTTTATTAATTCGCATTACATTATTCAAATCATGAACATAACATGTCTCGCATTAATGGAATTTCAATACAATATTTTGTTAATCATTTTCGCACTAAGCAGGGTTAACTGAATGCCCTTCAACACACATATCCGCACTTGTCATAACCATAGCACATGAAGGCTCCATTTCCGCAGAAATCAGCGTGCCAATTCCCTTATTAGCAGAAAACTTTAGCATACCATGTATTGTAGATGGTATAGCGCCAAACATGCGCAAAGCTGTGCGGCCAAGTATCATATTGAACCGCGATTGATTCCGCATAATGTACAAATTCAATAAGGCTTGACGCCTTAGCGACTCATCGCTATCATCAACCAATTCCATTTGTAATTCCAATTGGCCAACAGGACATGATGATTCTCCCGAAAAACCAGCCAATGAAACCGCAGTAGGTTTCATCAAAGCCTGAATTTGTGCGGGCAGCTTGAGAAAACATTGCTCGTACATGATATCTACACTGCTACCAGTGTCAACATGTACCTTCATGATTATAATGCCGGTATTAGCAACACGACATGAAATAACCACGGGCTTATCAACATTCGCATTCAAACGCGCTGAGGGAAATGTAATAGAAGGACATTTCCAGCTAACAATTTGCGCCAAAATTTGCAGCACTGACATTTCACCGTGCACTTCCACCACATTAATCACTTGTACCCCGCGCTGATTTTCTTTCTTATTTACCATTCGTACTCCCAAATTTTTCACCGCAGGAGCTTTCCGCTCAACCACGTTTGGGGCACTCGAACCATTAGCTTCAGCTGGCATAATGATCGCATTCGCAGTGCTGGATGAGTTCTACGCCAACAAATGGTCCAACTTACCCTGTTCATACGCTTCCGCAATAAATTCCGCTAAATCTCTGCAGCGATTGGTGTCATGACCGTAATCGTCGTGAAAGACACAAAACTTTGATTTGTCACGCCTGCTGTTTTCTCCCAATGGCTGCGGATCAGGGAAAGACTTAGCAACCCGCTCTTGCAGTAAGATTTCTTTGGGCGTTTTTGTTAGCATCTAAATGATATTGAATGACTCATTATTCCACTTGCGCGTAGAATAGCGGTTATTACGGCCATATGAATTGTTATCGTTCTGACCTTGAAACCTGTCATTACGCTGATATCCGCCGCCACCATTTTTTCGCGAAAATCCTGGACCGCGATAGCTATCGCTGTTACCATCTCTGAAAGAGTCATTGTCATCTCGCCAACTTTTATCTCTACCCCAGCCACATGCAGGGGTAATACTGCTATCTTCTCCTCCGCGGATATAATCATAAGTTTCCTGTTGCACTTTTGCGAATGTCTGCGGGACATCTCTTCTTAATCGCCGCACAAGCGTAGGGTGTCGCTGTTGTAGTGACCCGAACTTTTCCATGTTTATATATATTAATTGAGATTGTTATTTACATGATTAAATGTTTCCAACATGTTAAGCAATCAAAATTGTTAAGACTTGATTAATTGAAATATGTTTCATATAGACAATTGACCACCCAAGTTGACCGGTGATTCACGAACGTTAAAACTTGTAAAAACTATATGATGACATAGATATGGATATATATATATAGTTAACATGATACTATGATAAGTAAACATATCATTAAGTATATTAACAATGAACTACATATGTAAAAACAAGCCTACTAACTTAATGATTTTTAAACGAGACATATATGTAACGATTATCGTTGTAAAGACATTTAATGTATATATATCATATTAAGAGATATTCGTACATGATAATATCATGATAATATAATAATTTAAAATCTTATTTGATATTATAAACATTGGGTTAACAACATTTAACAAGATCGTTAACCTAAAGGTTTCAAAACAACACTTACATGTAACGACTAACGATGACTTAACGACTCAGTTAAAATGTATATACATGTAGTGTTTTAATATGTATTTATACACTTTTGAAAGACTTCAATACACTTATCAAAATACTTCTACTTAACAAAAATGCTTACAATTACATCCTCGTTCAGTTTCATCAACAATTCTACTCGTACGCAACCGTATTCGTACTCGTACAATACACAGCTCTTAGATGTATGTACTATTGGTATATACACTCCAATGATCAGCTCTTAGCAGCCCATGTGAGTCACCTAACACATGTGGGAACCATCATTTGGCAACTAGCATGAAATATCTCATAAAATTACAAAAATATGAGTAATCATTCATGACTTATTTACATGAAAACAAAATTACATATCCTTTATATCTAATCCATACACCAACGACCAAAAACACCTACAAACACTTTCATTATTCAATTTTCTTCATCTAATTGATCTCTCTCAAGTTCTATCTTCAAGTTCTAAGTGTTCTTCATAAATTCTACAAGTTCTAGTTACATAAAATCAAGAATACTTTCAAGTTTGCTAGCTCACTTCCAATCTTGTAAGGTGATCATCCAACCTCAAGAAATCTTTGTTTCTTACAGTAGGTTATCATTCTAATACAAGGTAATAATCATATTCAAACTTTGGTTCAATTTCTATAACTATAACAATCTTATTTCAAGTGATGATCTTACTTGAACTTGTTTTCGTGTCATGATTCTGCTTCAAGAACTTCGAGCCATCCAAGGATCCGTTGAAGCTAGATCCATTTTTCTCTTTTCCAGTAGGTTTATCCAAGGAACTTAAGGTAGTAATAATCTTATTCGAACGTTTAAACTTGTAATCACTAGAACATAGTTTAGTTAATTCTAAACTTGTTCGCAAACAAAAGTTAATCCTTCTAACTTGAATTTTAAAATAAACTAAAAACATGTTCTATATCTATATGATATGCTAACTTAATGATTTAAAACCTGGAAACACGAAAAACACCGTAAAACTGGATTTACGCCGTCGTAGTAACACCGCGGGCTGTTTTGGGTTAGTTAATTAAAAACTATGATAAACTTTGATTTAAAAGTTGTTATTCTGAGAAAATGATTTTTATTATGAACATGAAACTATATCCAAAAATTATGGTTAAACTCAAAGTGGAAGTATGTTTTCTAAAATGGTCATCTAGACGTCGTTCTTTCGACTGAAATGACTACCTTTACAAAAACGACTTGTAACTTATTTTTCCGACTATAAACCTATACTTTTTCTGTTTAGATTCATAAAATAGAGTTCAATATGAAACCATAGCAATTTGATTCACTCAAAAAGGATTTAAAATGAAGAAGTTATGGGTAAAACAAGATTGGATAATTTTTCTCATTTTAGCTACGTGAAAATTGGTAACAAATCTATTCCAACCATAACTTAATCAACTTGTATTGTATATTATGTAATCTTGAGATACCATAGACACGTATACAATGTTTCGACCTATCATGTCGACACATCTATATATATTTCGGAACAACCATAGACACTCTATATGTGAATGTTGGAGTTAGCTATACAGGGTTGAGGTTGATTCCAAAATATATATAGTTTGAGTTGTGATCAATACTGAGATACGTATACACTGGGTCGTGGATTGATTCAAGATAATATTTATCGATTTATTTCTGTACATCTAACTGTGGACAACTAGTTGTAGGTTACTAACGAGGACAACTGACTTAATAAACTTAAAACATCAAAATATATTAAAAGTGTTGTAAATATATTTTGAACATACTTTGATATATATGTATATATTGTTATAGGTTCGTGAATCAACCAGTGGGCAAGTCTTACTTCCCGACGAAGTAAAAATCTGTGAAAGTGAGTTATAGTCCCACTTTTAAAATCTAATATTTTTGGGATGAGAATACATGCAGGTTTTATAAATGATTTACAAAATAGACACAAGTACGTGAAACTACATTCTATGGTTGAATTATCGAAATCGAATATGCCCCTTTTTATTAAGTCTGGTAATCTAAGAATTAGGGAACAGACACCCTAATTGACGCGAATCCTAAAGATAGATCTATTGGGCCTAACAAACCCCATCCAAAGTACCAGATGCTTTAGTACTTCGAAATTTATATCATATCCGAAGGGTGTCCCGGAATGATGGGGATATTCTTATATATGCATCTTGTTAATGTCGGTTACCAGGTGTTCACCATATGAATGACTTTTATATCTATGTATGGGATGTGTATTGAAATATGAAATCTTGTGGTCTATTATTATGATTTGATATATATATAGGTTAAACCTATAACTCACCAACATTTTTGTTGACGTTTTAAGCATGTTTATTCTCAGGTGATTATTAAGAGCTTCCGCTGTCGCATACTTAAATAAGGACGAGATTTGGAGTCCATGCTTGTATGATATTGTGTAAAAACTGCATTCAAGAAACTTATTTTGTTGTAACATATTTGTATTGTAAACCATTATGTAATGGTCGTGTGTAAACAGGATATTTTAGATTATCATTATTTGATAATATACGTAAAGCTTTTTAAACCTTTATTGATGAAATAAAGGTTATGGTTTGTTTTAAAATGAATGCAGTCTTTGAAAAACGTCTCATATAGAGGTCAAAACCTCGCAACGAAATCAATTAATATGGAACGTTTTTAATCAATAAGAACGGGACATTTCAGTTGGTATCCGAGCGTTGGTCTTAGAGAACCAGAATTTTGCATTAGTGTGTCTTATCGAGTTTGTTAGGATGCATTAGTGAGTCTGGACTTCGACCTTGTTTACTTGAAAAATGATTGCTTAACAAATTTTGTTGGAAACTAAATATTTTTCACATGTGAATATTATGTGATATATTAATCTCTTAACGCGTTTGATATTATGTGATAGATGTCTACCTCTAGAACAAGTCCCATTGACTCACCTAATAATAATGAAGAGTCAAATGTAAATTGGAATGATTCGTGGACTGATTCACAAGTTCCCGAAGAGGAACCGGAAGAAGAGTCGGAACCGGAAGAAGAATCGGAACCGGAAGAAGAATCGGAACCGGATGAAGAAATAGAACCGGTGGGGGAAATAATAAAACGGTTAAGTAAAAGAAAATCCTCAACCAACCGACCAAGGTTAATTATGGTCAATGGTGTTTCCACCAAGGAAGCAAAATATTGGGAGGATTACCAATTCTCCAATGAATCGGATTCCGACGAGAATTCCGATGATGTTATAGAAATTACCCCAACTGAATTTAAAAAGGCAAAAGAAAATAATAAGGGAAAGGGCATAAAAATAGAGAAATCTAATTCCAACCCCGATGAACTTTATATGTATCGTCAACCCCCAAAGTCCTTAAGTTGTAACAATGACCCGGGAACCTCTAAACCACCAGGTTTTTCAAAACTAATGTGGAAAATTACGGCTCGTATTAGGGGAACATCATATATCCCTAGAAACTTGGCAAAACGAACCAAAACCGAAGAAGAAGAAACAAGCGAGTCGGAATAAGATAGTTGTATTCGTGTGGTGTAATATATGTAATATATTGTGCTTATGCTTTATGATATATGTAAAAATTGCTTGTATTAATAAGTATTTTTTTATGAATCTAACTCTTGTCTATTTTACAGTATAAAAACACAAAATGGATAGACAACCCAATATTTTAAGAGACCTACCCGGAGACATGATTGATGAAATCTTGTCTAGAGTCGGTCAGCATTCTTCGGCACAACTATTTAAGGCGAGATCAGTTTGTAAGACATTCGAAGAACGTTCCAAGAATGCCTTGGTTTATAAAAGGCTTTCGTTCGAAAGATGGGGGATATCACATTGGGAAATCCATAAGTTACGATGTGTTTACTTTGACGCATATATTGCAGGGAACCCAAATGCTATTTTACGCAATGGGTTAAGAAATTATTTTGACTCAATATATCCGAATATTGGACTTCGTGATTTAGAAAAAGCGGCTAACATGCAACATAAAGAAGCATGTTATGCTTACGGATTAGTAATGTTCGCTTCTCACAAAAGTGAGAACAAGAACATCGGGCTACAACTATTAAAAAAAACGTTCCCACAAGTGACGGAGTCGGTAATTGGGGTAAGAAATGAGGTTTTTAGATTGTTACGGGACTGTTGGACATTACGTAACCCTCGTCCCTTTGACGACGTTACAACACGCTGTCTTATCAACGGCCATAACGGTTATGTTCCACAAGACCAAGGATGGGAAGTAGTCCTAGTAAAACCAGAATGCATGACTTGTTTCTGGACGTATGAATTACGTGTCTTTATTGCCTTTGCTGAACGACTTGTGTACTAGCTAGAATTATCTTCACAACTATCTTGTATCAAAGTTATTGTGTGCTATATTTCATGCTTTATGTAAAATAAGCGGTATTGTAAGTTTGTAAAATATTGTATAAAAGTTTGAACGCGAAATATTATTATAATCAGTATTTCATATAAGAATTGTAGTAGTTGAATTGTATATTAGCTACTAAGTATGAACTTAACGGGTAGGTACTACCCGAATTTAAACTTATAAAACGCTAATATGAAGAAAAAGCTTTTATAAATGAGTTCATATTATGCTACGAAATACTATTAACTACTCTTAATATTCTATATGATTAACTTGTTCCATTTGACTATTTTGAAGGAAATGGCACCCACTACTCGACACACCGTGAATATGAATGAAGAGGAATTCCGTACTTTTCTAGCTTCAAACATAGCCGCAGTACAGGCTGCGCTACATACCAACAATAACCTTGGATCTAGCAGTACAGAAAATCGTGTAGGATGCACCTACAAAGAATTCACTGCCTGCAAACCTTTGGAATTTGATGGAACCGAAGGACCGATCGGATTGAAACGGTGGACCGAGAAGGTCGAATCGGTGTTTGCCATAAGTAAGTGTACTGAAGAGGACAAAGTAAAGTACGCTACGCATACCTTCACAGGTTCTGCGTTAACATGGTGGAATACCTATCTAGAGCAAGTGGGACAAGATGATGCGTACGCACTACCGTGGTCAGCATTCAAGCACTTGATGAACGAGAAGTACCGTCCCAGAACCGAGGTCAATAAGCTCAAGACAGAACTTAGAGGGTTACGAACCCAAGGATTTGATATTACCACGTACGAAAGACGATTCACAGAATTGTGCCTATTGTGTCCGGGAGCATTCGAAGATGAGGAAGAGAAGATCGACGCGTTTGTGAAAGGATTACCGGAAAGAATCCAAGAAGATATAAGTTCACACGAGCCCGCCTCCATACAACAGGCATGTAGAATGGCTCACAAACTAGTGAACAAGATTGAAGAAATAATTAAAGAACAGACTGTTGAAGAGGCCAATGTGAAGAAAGTCAAAAGAAAGTGGGAGGAAAACGGTGATAAGAATCACCAATACAACAACAGCAGCAATTACAACAATAATCGCAACAATTATCCCAGCAATCGCAACATCAATCGCAACTACAACAAACGGCCCAACAACAACAACAACAACAACAACAACAACAACAACAACAACAACAACAACAACAACAGCAGCAACTACAACAATCATCCCAACAATAATAATAACCGCAACAACAACAACAATCAGAAGCAGCTATGCCAAAGGTGTGAAAAGTATCACTCGGGGTTCTGCACCAAATTTTGCAACAAGTGTAAAAGAAATGGTCATAGCGCGGCGAAGTGTGAGGTCTACGGACCAGGGGTTAATAGAACGAAAGGAACAAATGGTGTCGGAACGAGTAATGGCAGAGCAAGTAGTGTCGGAGCAAGTTATGCTAATGTAGTTTGTTATAAATGTGGAAAACCGGGCCACATTATTAGAAATTGCCCGAACCAGGAGAACACGAATGGACAAGGCCGCGGAAGAGTTTTCAATATTAATGCGGCAGAGGCACAGGAAGACCCGGAGCTTGTTATGAGTACGTTTCTTATTGATAATAAATCTGCTTACGTTTTATTTGATTCGGGTGCGGATAGAAGCTATATGAGTAGATATTTTTGTGCTAAATTAAGTTGTCCATTGACGCCTTTGGATAGTAAATTTTTACTTGAATTAGCAAATGGTAAATTAATTTCAGCAGATAATATATGTCGGAATCGAGAAATTAAACTGGTTAGCGAAACATTTAAGATTGATTTGATACCAGTAGAGTTAGGGAGTTTTGATGTGATAATCGGTATGGACTGGTTGAAAGAAGTGAAAGCAGAGATCGTTTGTTACAAAAATGCAATTCGCATTATACGAGAAAAAGGAAAACCCTTAATGGTGTACGGAGAAAAGGGCAACACGAAGCTACATCTTGTTAGTAATTTGAAGGCACAAAAACTAATAAGAAAAGGTTGCTATGCTGTTCTAGCACACGTCGAGAAAGTACAAACTGAAGAAAAGAGCATCAATGATGTTCCCATTGCAAAAGAATTTCCCGATGTATTTCCGAAAGAATTACCGGGATTACCCCCACATCGATCCCTTTGAATTTCAAATAGATCTTGTACCAGGAGCTGCACCAATAGCTCGTGCTCCTTACAGACTCGCACCCAGCGAGATGAAAGAACTGCAAAGCCAATTACAAGAACTTTTAGAGCGTGGTTTCATTCGACGAAGCACATCACCGTAGGGAGCTCCTGTTTTGTTTGTCAAGAAGAAAGATGGTACATTCAGGTTGTGTATCGACTACCGAGAGTTGAACAAACTTACCATCAAGAACCGCTACCCACTACCGAGAATCGACGACTTATTTGATCAACTACAAGGCTCGTCTGTTTATTCAAAGATTGACTTACGTTTCGGGTATCATCAAATGCGGGTGAAAGAAGATGATATTCCAAAGACTGCTTTCAGAACACGTTACGGTCATTACGAGTTTATGTTCATGCCGTTTGGTTTAACTAATGCACCAGCTGTGTTCATGGACCTTATGAACCGAGTGTATGGACCATACCTTGACAAGTTTGTCATTGTTTTCATTGATGACATACTTATTTACTCAAAGAATGACCAAGAACACGGTGAACATTTGAGAAAGGTGTTAGAAGTATTGAGGAAGGAAGAATTGTACGCTAAGTTTTCAAAGTGTGCATTTTGGTTGGAAGAAGTTCAATTCCTCGGTCACATAGTGAACAAAGAAGGTATTAAGGTGGATCCGGCAAAGATAGAAACTGTTG
Organism: Rutidosis leptorrhynchoides; assembly: GCF_046630445.1. Lineage (NCBI taxonomy): Eukaryota > Viridiplantae > Streptophyta > Magnoliopsida > Asterales > Asteraceae > Rutidosis > Rutidosis leptorrhynchoides. The sequence goes on from NC_092340.1 coordinate 213,575,825, forward strand.
AAAAGTAGGAAACCCCGAAAACTCCGAAACACATACGCCAGTTTTTAGGACTAGCTGGTTACTACAGAAGGTTCATCCAAGACTTTTCCAGAATAGCAAAACCCTTGACTGCATTAACGCATAAAGGGAAGAAATTTGAATGGAATGATGAACAAGAGAAAGCGTTTCAGTTATTGAAGAAAAAGCTAACTACGGCACCTATATTGTCATTGCCTGAAGGGAATGATGATTTTGTGATTTATTGTGACGAACGAAGGTGATTGCTTATGCGTCTAGACAATTGAAGATTCACGAGCAAAATTATACGACGCATGATTTGGAATTAGGCGCGGTTGTTTTTGCATTAAAGACTTGGAGGCACTACTTATATGGGGTCAAAAGTATTATATATACCGACCACAAAAGTCTTCAACACATATTTAATCAGAAACAACTGAATATGAGGCAGCGTAGGTGGATTGAATTGTTAAATGATTACGACTTTGAGATTCGTTACCACCCGGGGAAGGCAAATGTGGTAGCCGATGCCTTGAGCAGGAAGGACAGAGAACCCATTCGAGTAAAATCTATGAATATAATGATTCATAATAACCTTACTACTCAAATAAAGGAGGCGCAACAAGGAGTTTTAAAAGAGGAAAATTTAAAGGATGAAATACCCAAAGGATCGAAGAAGCATCTTAATATTCGGGAAGACGGAACCCGGTATAGGGCTGAAAGGATTTAGGTACCAAAATTTGGAGATATGAGAGAAATGGTACTTAGAGAAGCTCATAAAACCAGATACTCAATACATCCTGGAACGGGGAAGATGTACAAGGATCTCAAGAAACATTTTTAGTGGCCGGGTATGAAAGCCGATGTTGCTAAATACGTAGGAGAATGTTTGATGTGTTCTAAGGTCAAAGCTGAGCATCAGAAACCATCAGGTCTACTTCAACAACCCGAAATCCCAGAATGGAAATGGGAAAACATTACCATGGATTTCATCACTAAATAGCCAAGGACTGCAAGTGGTTTTGATACTATTTGGGTAATAGTTGATCGTCTCACCAAATCAGCACACTTCCTGCCAATAAGAGAAGATGACAAGATGGAGAAGTTAGCACGACTGTATTTGAAGGAAGTCGTCTCCAGACATGGAATACCAATCTCTATTATCTCTGATAGGGATGGCAGATTTATTTCAAGATTCTGGCAGACATTACAGCAAGCATTAGGAACTCGTCTAGACATGAGTACTGCCTATCATCCACAAACTGATGGGTAGAGCGAAAGGACGATACAAACGCTTAAAGACATGCTACGAGCATGTGTTATTGATTTCGGAAACAGTTGGGATCGACATCTACCGTTAGCAGAATTTTCCTACAACAACAGCTACCATTCAAGCATTGAGATGGCGCCGTTTGAAGCACTTTATGGTAGAAAGTGCAGGTCTCCAATTTGTTGGAGTGAAGTGGGGGATAGACAGATTACGGGTCCGGAGATTATACAAGAAACTACCGAGAAGATCATCCAAATTCAACAACGGTTGAAATCGCCCAAAGTCGACAAAAGAGCTACGCTGACATTAAAAGAAAAGATATAGAATTTGAAATTGGAGAGATGGTTATACTTAAAGTTGCACCTTGGAAAGGCGTTGTTCGATTTGGTAAACGAGGGAAATTAAATCCAAGGTATATTGGACCATTCAAGATTATTGATCGTGTCGGACCAGTAGCTTACCGACTTGAGTTACCTCAACAACTCGCGGCTGTACATAACACTTTCCACGTCTTGAATTTGAAGAAATGTTTTGCTAAAGAAGATCTCACTATTCCGTTAGATGAAATCCAAATCAACGAAAAACTTCAATTCATCGAAGAACCCGTCGAAATAATGGATCGTGAGGTTAAAAGACTTAAGCAAAATAAGATACCAATTGTTAAGGTTCGATGGAATGCTCGTAGAGGACCCGAGTTCACCTGGGAGCATGAAGATCAGATGAAGAAGAAATACCCGCATCTATTTCCAGAAGATTCGTCAACACCTTCAACAGCTTAAAATTTCGGGACGAAATTTATTTAACAGGTAGGTACTGTAGTGACCCGAACTTTTCCATGTTTATATATATTAATTGAGATTGATATTTACATGATTAAATGTTTCCAACATGTTAAGCAATCAAAATTGTTAAGACTTGATTAATTGAAATATGTTTCATATAGACAATTGACCACCCAAGTTGACCGGTGATTCACGAACGTTAAAACTTGTAAAAACTATATGATGACATATATATGGATATATATATATATTTAACATGATACTATGATAAGTAAACATATCATTAAGTATATTAACAATGAACTACATATGTAAAAACAAGACTACTAACTTAATGATTTTTAAACGAGACATATATGTAACGATTATCGTTGTAAAGACATTTAATGTATATATATCGTATTAAGAGATATTCATACATGATAATATCATGATAATATAATAATTTAAAATCTCATTTGATATTATAAACATTGGGTTAACAACATTTAACAAGATCGTTAACCTAAAGGTTTCAAAACAACACTTACATGTAACGACTAACGATGACTTAACGACTCAGTTAAAATGTATATACATGTAGTGTTTTAATATGTATTTATACACTTTTGAAAGACTTCAATACACTTATCAAAATACTTCTACTTAACAAAAATTCTTACAATTACATCCTCGTTCAGTTTCATCAACAATTCTACTCGTATGCAACCGTATTCGTACTCGTACAATACACAGCTCTTAGATATATGTACTATTGGTATATACACTCCAATGATCAGCTCTTAGCAGCCCATGTGAGTCACCTAACACATGTGGGAACCATCATTAGGCAACTAGCATGAAATATCTCATAAAATTACAAAAATATGAGTAATCATTCATGACTTATTTACATGAAAACAAAATTACATATCCTTTATATCTAATCCATACACCAACGACCAAAAACACCTACAAACACTTTAATTCTTCAATTTTCTTCATCTAATTGATCTCTCTCAAGTTTTATCTTCAAGTTCTAAGTTTTCTTCATAAATTCTACAAGTTCTAATTACATAAAATCAAGAATACTTTCAAGTTTGCTAGCTCACTTCCAATCTTGTAAGGTGATCATCCAACCTCAAGAAATCTTTGTTTCTTACAGTAGGTTATCATTCTAATACAAGGTAATAATCATATTCAAACTTTGGTTCAATTTCTATAACTATAACAATCTTATTTCAAGTGATGATCTTACTTGAACTTGTTTTCGTGTCATGATTCTGCTTCAAGAACTTCGAGCCATCCAAGGATTCGTTGAAGCTAGATCCATTTTTCTCTTTTCCAGTAGTTTATCCAAGGAACTTAAGGTAGTAATGATGTTCATAACATCATTCGATTCATACATATAAAGCTATCTTATTCGAAGGTTTAAACTTGTAATCACTAGAACATAGTTTAGTTAATTCTAAACTGGTTCGCAAACAAAAGTTAATCCTTCTAACTTGACTTTTAAAATCAACTAAACACATGTTCTATATCTATATGATATGCTAACTTAATGATTTAAAACCTGGAAACACGAAAAACACCGTAAAACTGGATTTACGCCGTCGTAGTAACACCGCGGGCTATTTTGGGTTAGTTAATTAAAAACTATGATAAACTTTGATTTAAAAGTTGTTATTCTGAGAAAATGATTTTTATTATGAACATGAAACTATATCCAAAAATTATGGTTAAACTCAAAGTGGAAGTATGTTTTCTAAAATGGTTATCTAGACGTCGTTCTTTCGACTGAAATGACTACCTTTACAAAAACGACTTGTAACTTATTTTTCTGACTATAAACCTATACTTTTTCTGTTTAGATTCATAAAATAGAGTTCAATATGAAACCATAGCAATTTGATTCACTCAAAAAGGATTTAAAATGAAGAAGTTATGGGTAAAACAAGATTGGATAATTTTTCTCATTTTAGCTACGTGAAAATTGGTAACAAATCTATTCCAACCATAACTTAATCAACTTGTATTGTATATTATGTAATCTTGAGATACCATAGACACGTATACAATGTTTCGACCTATCATGTCGACACATCTATATATATTTCGGAACAACCATAGACACTCTATATGTGAATGTTGGAGTTAGCTATACAGGGTTGAGGTTGATTCCAAAATATATATAGTTTGAGTTGTGATCAATACTGAGATACGTATACACTGGGTCGTGGATTGATTCAAGATAATATTTATCGATTTATTTCTGTACATCTAACTGTGGACAACTAGTTGTAGGTTACTAACGAGGACAGCTGACTTAATAAACTTAAAACATCAAAATATATTAAAAGTGTTGTAAATATATTTTGAACATACTTTGATATATATGTATATATTGTTATAGGTTCGTGAATCAACCAGTGGCCAAGTCTTACTTCCCGACGAATTAAAAATCTGTGAAAGTGAGTTATAGTCCCACTTTTAAAATCTAATATTTTTGGGATGAGAATACATGCTGGTTTTATAAATGATTTACAAAATAGACACAAGTACGTGAAACTACATTCTATGGTTGAATTATCAAAATCGAATATGCCCCTTTTTATTAAGTCTGGTAATCTAAGAATTAGGGAACAGACACCCTAATTGACGCGAATCCTAAAGATAGATCTATTGGGCCTAACAAACCCCATCCAAAGTACCGGATGCTTTAGTACTTCGAAATTTATATCATATCCGAAGGGTGTCCCGGAATGATGGGGATATTCTTATATATGCATCTTGTTAATGTCGGTTATCAGGTGTTCACCATATGAATGACTTTTATCTCTATGTATGGGATGTGTATTGAAATATGAAATCTTGTGGTCTATTATTATGATTTGATATATATATAGGTTAAACCTATAACTCACCAACATTTTTGTTGACGTTTTAAGCATGTTTATTCTCAGGTGATTATTAAGAGCTTCCGCTGTCGCATACTTAAATAAGGACGAGATTTGGAGTCCATGCTTGTATGATATTGTGTAAAAACTGCATTCAAGAAACTTATTTTGTTGTAACATATTTGTATTGTAAACCATTATGTAATGGTCGTGTGTAAACAGGATATTTTAGATTATCATTATTTGATAATATACATAAAGCTTTTTAAACCTTTATTGATGAAATAAAGGTTATGGTTTGTTTTAAAATGAATGCAGTCTTTGAAAAACGTCTCATATAGAGGTCAAAACCTCGCAACGAAATCAATTAATATGGAACGTTTTTAATCAATAAGAACGGGACATTTCAGCTGTGGGTTGATAGCATGCAAGAAAACAGAAATTTTCTGATCTTCATTCAAACGCGGAATTTTCTGGCACTCATAAATATACCGCGTAAGTAGCGTACTTAGAGTCTCCTTGTTGCCTTGTTTAATATCGTGACACTCTATATGTGTCTTTTTCTGCGGTAATAAATTTTGAAACTGCAGCAAAAACTTTTCTCGCAGATCCACAAAGCCAACGATACTGCGAGATGGCAAGCTATGAAACCATTCCCTTGCTGACCCCTGCAAGGCCATAGGAAACACTCTACATGCGACTGGTTCATCCCAGTTGTAAGTGCTTACGACGCCCTCAAAGCATTGCAGAAAATCCAAGGGATCAGTGAGGCCTGAGTAAACTCCCAACGTCGCCGGCACAATCGGCGGAGAAACAATTGGATAGTCAGAAATGTGCTGGACAAATTTATCTGCAGCAGTGGTAATTTCTGTTGCCTTTTTTGCGCGAATGTCTGTGTTATCCGCACAGAATTTGGTAAGCATATCTTGCAGAAAATTTGGCTGATCGAACTTATGCTGCATTGATTTCGACGCAATGCTTCTGAAAGCATCCGCTAAAAAATTTTGGGCGTTTTCTCTGCGCGCTGCTTCAGACGCTTCACCTTCCTCCCCATAGCGAGGGAAAGGTGTTGGTGGTCGCTTTCGCTTGACGTTTGGATTTTTAACAAACTCTTCTGCGCTGTCTGAGTCATCAGAAAATTCATCTTCCTGCCTTGGCGCTTTCGCCAATCTGGACTTGTGTGCGGAGCGCGCGTGGATTTGATCATCCGCGTTATCACTATCGCTGTCATTGTGCTCAAGAACCAACCGATCACTTTGTGATCCTGAACCACTTAATGGCCATAAGTATGTGCGCGGTATGCGAGATTCACAATTATGCTTAGCGTCTCTTTTGGCTTGCTCAATAGCAGTATTAACAATTTTCTCAGTGCGTAAACTGGATTTTCCCGATAAGATTTTCGCTCGCTTTCCTTCAGCGATTGATTCTTCGCGATTTTGCAATAACGTTCTGCGTGCGATCATTTTTTCAGCGGCAGCTTCAGGCTGCGAATCGTTAGCATTGTTTGCATTAGATTTTTTAGCATTCGTTTCCTGAACCGATTTTCTCGAAGTAACACTTGCATCTGTTTGCATTGGAAATACGATAATGTTCTGCGAATCGCCAGGCAATGCATCAGCATTCGCAGAGACGCCAGTTTGTTTTGCATTCGACGTCATGATTGTTAAGCAGATTAACAATTTGCGTATTGGAAAAAACACATGCAAATCATCACAACAAGAACACGATTTGAAATTAAACCGTTGAATTAATTGTTTAATCGGCGTAAAACAAAAAAAATTCAGTTTAATTTGTAAAACGTGTCCCACGGATGGCGCCAATTGATCAATCCTTAATTAATGATGCTGCTTAATTACGGATTGAGTGCAATAAGATTATAATGGAGGATGGGATGTTCGATGATTATTTTGGGCCCCGATGATCGTTTTTCACTTTAACTCTCAAGTGATCAACCACCCCGACCCGGTCTTCGTTATCGATTAGCATGATTCACCTTAACTCAATGTAAGAAGTCCTTGGGCAAAGTCACAAGTGAAATCTACAAAGGCTTAGGCAAATGGCAGAGAATCAACAACCTATAAATGAGAGGCCAAGCTCCCTATTTATAGTATCCGTGATATCCGCGGTCTGCGAGATGCTCGGCTCTCCGCGGAAAGTCAGCGGATCAAACCGCAGTTTGGCATTTCAGCGAATACATAACCGCAGTCCTTTATTTGTGCGGATATATAGCTGCTAATCTTATTTTCAGCGAATATTGCATATCTTGACTTTAAAGTCCGCGCAATTCTGCTTTTGGCCTGTAGCAAACAAAGTATACATATACAATGCTATGTATATGATTAGTATATATGTGCAAATTTAATAATGCAACTAGTATTCCTTTTGTGATCCTACTCTTGCTCGACTAATCACCCAACATCAAATCTGCTATTTTTTTATTTTGCTCAATTGATGCAACTTTTTGACATACAATAGCCTAAGACCACCCATAAACCATAACCCATTATTATTAATATCATCAAACATCCTTCATTCATTAAACGCACCCAAACTACTGTGTATATATGCTACATCTTGGAAAAACAGCTGCTCTTTTTCTTTCTTCCTTTCTTTTTCTGGTTCACGACAACACCAACATAAAACCACCACCATCATCTAGTCACCAACATCATACGAACCACCATCGACAACCACAACCACCACACGATGACCACTACTACACCCATTCTTATGTTCCTTTTCGATGATAGAACATAAACCACAAACCACCATTCCACTGTGAACAAACACCGGCCACCATCACTACAACCTCAACCTTGAACCCACTTGTCAATCATTTTTTTTTCTCTTGATTTGTTTTCTCTTTCTCGCTGACTAGTTGGCCGAAGGGAAACCATAATCTTTTCATTTGCTTCCTGTAAATTTCGACATCTTCTTTTTCTGTTTCAGTCGACTAAAATAAATTAGATGATGAGTGATGTTTGATACTATGTTGATGTGATCGTGATTTTATGTAAAATGGTGAACGTCTAAAACAAACGAGATTGAAGATGAACATGTAATATGACGAGTATGGTTCGTTATGATAATGATTAAGAGGATATTAGAAAGATGATGATTATGATATAATAAATTTGATGATGATAAATAAGATAATGACTAGAAGAAGAAGAAGAAGTCCAGCGAATATATGGGTTAAATACACTTAATCCGTGAATCAATACAGAAAGAAACAGATGGAGCGTTGGTCTAAGGGTGGTTGTGTTAAACAAGAGGTCTAGTGTTCGATCCTAGGCTGCTGCAAAATAAAATTTATTTTTTTCTTCTTTAAACCTGCTGTTGGGCCTATGTATCTAGTTTCTTTTTGGGCCGAATCCTAGTTATATTATTGGGCTGAGACAGATAATATGCTAAATAATGTTATAAGGTATAACAGAATAGCACAAACAGCAGGATGGTTTAAGGGGGTTTGGGATTAGCAAGAGGTTGTGGGTTCGAGTCTCAGCAAGGACATTTAATTATTTTTTGGAGCACTATTCTTATGAGGTAGTATTACCAATATTTTTATCATTATTATTAAAATTGATATTTGTACCATCATTTTTACTTTTACCATTATTATTATTACAATTATATTATCATTTTTATCAATATTACTATTAGTATTATTATTATTACAAAAGAGTTTAGTTATATAAATATACTTAATAAAACTACATTTTTTTTAAAAGTATATAAAGTAAATATATTTAAGTTAATAATAAAACACATGAATTACTAAAAACAATAGTTATATTAATAATAATACAAAAATTTATTTGACTTCAAATATATGTGTTAATATATATATATAAATGATATAGGTTCGTGAATCCGAGGCCAACCCTATACTTGTTCAAAGTCGTCATATGTATTCTTACTACAAAATACAATAGGTGAGTTTCATTATTCCCTTTTTAAATGCTTTCGTAATATATATTTTTGGGACTGAGAATACATGCGTTTCTTTTATAACTGTTTTACGAAATAGACACAAGTACTTGAAACTACATTCTATGGTTGGATTATCTAATCGAATATGCCCTTTTTATTAAGTCTGGTAATCTAAGAATTAGGGAACAGACACCCTAATTGACGCGAACTCTAAAGATAGATCTATCGGGCCCAACAAGCCCCATCCAAAGTACCGGATGCTTTAGTACTTCGAAATTTATATCATGTCCGAAGGAGGATCCCGGAATGATGGGGATATTCTTATATGCATATTGTGAATGTCGGTTACCAGGTGTTCAATCCATATGAATGATTATTTTTGTCTCTATGCATGGGACGTATATTTATGAGAACTGGAAATCTTGTGGTCTATTAAAATGATGGAAATGATTATTTATGTAAAACTAATGAACTCACCAACCTTTTAGTTGACACTTTAAAGCATGTTTATTCTCAGGTATGAAAGAAACCTTCCGCTTTGCATTTGCTCATATTACATGGAGTTGTTCATGGCATATAGAACTCCGTTCATCGCAATGGTGCCAGATGTTATTTTATTCGTTCAGGAAAATTTGGACGGGGTATGACAATCGACGCATTTGTAAAAGGGTTACCAGTAAGGATTCAAGAAGATGTAAGTTCACACGAGCCCGCTTCCATACAAAAGACAAGTAGAATGGCTCATAAACTCATAAATCAGATTGAGGGAAGAATTAAAGAGCAGGCGGCTGAAGAAGCCAACATGAAACAAATCAAGAGAAAGTGAGAAGAAACCAGTGACAAGGGTCACCAATACAACAACAACAACAATTACAACCACAACTGCAATAACTGCAATCCTAACAATAACTACAACAAACGTCCCAACAACAACAACAACAACTACAACAACCGTTCCAACAACAATAACAATCCCAACAACAACCTCAATAACAACAACGACAACAAAAACCAAAAATTCCAAAGGTGTGTAGAGTACCACCAGAATGGGTTCTGCACGACATTTTGCACCAAGTGTAAAAGAACTGGCCATGGTGCGAAAAAGTGTGAGGTCTACGGACCAAAGTTTAACAGAACTAAAGGAACAAATAGTGGCGAAACAAGTAATTCCGCCTTTGTTTGTTATGGATGTTGAAAACCGGGCCACATTAGAAGTAATTGTCTGAATCAGGGGAATACTAATGGGCAGGGCCGCAGAAGAGTTTTCAATATTAATACGGCAGAAGCGCAGGAAGACCCGGAGCTTGGTACGGGTACGTTTCTTATTGATAATAAATCTGCTTATGTTTTATTTGATTCGGGTGAGGATAGAAGCTATATGAGTAGAGATTTTTGTGCTAAGTTAAGTTGCCCATTGATACCTTTGGATAGTAAATTTTTACTCGAATTAGCAAACGGTAAATTAATTTCAGCAGATAATATATGTCGGGATAGAGAAATTAAACTGGGTGATGCAACGTTTAAGATTGATTTAATACCAGTTGAGTTAGGGAGTTTTGATGTAATAATTTGCATGGACTGGTTGAAGAAGGTGAGAGCAGAGGTCGTTTGTTACAAAAATGCGATTCGCATTATGCATGAAGAGGGAAAACCTTTAATGGTGTACGGAGAAAAGAACAATGCGAAATTAAATCTTATTAGTAGTTTGAAGGCGCAAAAACTAATAAGAAAAGGTTGTTACGTCATTCTAGCACACATCAAGGAAGTTAAACCTGAAGAAAAGAACATCAGTGATGTTTCCGCCGCAAAAGAATTTCCCGATGTATTTCCGAAAGAATTACCGGAATTACCCCCACATCGATCCGTTGAATTTCAAATAGACCTTGTACCAGGAGCTGCACCAATAGCTCGTGCTCTATACAGACTTACACTCAACGAAATGAAGGAACTTCAGAGCCAATTATAAGAACTTTTAGAGCGTGGTTTCATTCGACCAAGCACATCACCGTGGGGAGCTCCTGTTTTGTTTGTCAAGAAGTAGGATGGTACATTTAGGTTGTGTATCGACTGCCGAGAGTTGAACAAACTTACCATCAAGAACCGCTACCCACTACCGAGAATCAACGACTTATTTGATCAACTACAAGGCTCGTCGGTTTATTCGAAGATTGATTTACGTTCTGGGTATCATCAAATGCGGGTGAAGGAGGATGATATTTCAAAGACTGCTTTTAGGACGCGTTATGGTCATTATGAGTTTATGGTTATGCCATTTGGGTTGACTAACGCACCAGCTGTGTTCATGGACCTCATGAACCGAGTGTGTGGACCATACCTTGATAAGTTTGTCATTGTTTTTATCGATGACATACTTATTCACTCAAAGAATGACCAAGAGCACGAAGAACATTTGAGAAAAGTGCTAGAGTTGTTGAGGAAAGAAAAACTGTACGCTAAGTTTTCAAAGTGTGCATTTTGGTTGGAAGAAGTTTAATTCCTCGGTCACATAGTGAACGAAGAAGGTATTCAAGTGGATCCGGCAAAGATTGAAACCGTTGAAAAGTGAGAAACCCCGAAAACTCCGAAGCATATACGCCAATTTTTAGGACTAGCTGGTTACTACAGAAGATTCATCCAAGATTTTTCCAAAATAGCAAAACCCTTGACTGCATTAACGCACAAAGGGAAGAAATTTAAATGGAAAGATGAACAAGAGAAAGCGTTTCAATTGTTAAAGAAAAAGTTAACTACGGCACCTATCTTGTCATTACCTGAAGGGAATGATGATTTTGTGATATATTGTGACGCCTCAAAGCAAGGTCTCAGTTGTGTATTAATGCAACGAACGAAAGTAATTAGTTCTGCTTCTAGACAATTGAAGATTCACGAACAGAATTATACGACGCATGATTTGGAATTAGGCGCGGTTGTTTTGCATTAAAGACTTGGAGGTACTACTTATATGGGGTCAAAAGTATTATATATACCGACCACAAAAGTCTTCAACACATATTTAATCAGAAACAACTGAACAAGAGGCAGCGCAGGTGGTTAGAATTGTTAAATGATTACGACTTTGAGATTCGTTACCACCCGGGGAAGGCAAATGTGGTAGCCGACGCCTTGAGCAGAAAGGACAGAGAACCCATTCGAGTAAAAGCTATGAATATAATGATTCACAATAACCTTACTACTCAAATAAAGGAGGCGCAACAAGGAGTTTTAAAAGAGGGAAATTTAAAGGATGAAATACCCAAAGGATCGGAGAAGCATCTTAATATTTGGGAAGACGGAACCCGGTATAGGGCTGAAAGGATTTGGGTACCAAAATTTGGAGATATGAGATAAATGGTACTTAGAGAAGCTCATAAAACCAGATACTCAATACATCCTGGAACGGGGAAGATGTACAAGGATCTCAAGAAACATTTTTGGTCACCGGGTATGAAAGACGATGTTGCTAAATACGTAGGAGAGTGTTTGATGTGTTCTAAGGTCAAAGCGGAGTATCAGAAACAATCAGGTCTACTTCAACAACCCGAAATCCCGGAATGGAAATGGGAAAACATTACCATGAATTTCATTACTAAATTGCCAAGGACTGCAAGTGGTTTTGATACTATTTGGGTAATAGTTGATCGTCTCACCAAATCAGCACACTTCCTACCAATAAGAAAAGATAACAAGATGGAGAAGTTAGCACAATTGTATTTGAAGGAAGTCGTCTCCAGACATGGAATACCAATCTCTATTATCTCTGATAGGGATGGCAGATTTATTTCAAGATTCTGGCAGACATTACAGCAAGCATTAGGATCTCGTTTAGACATGAGTACTGCCTATCATCCACAAACTGATGGGCAGAGTGAAAGGACGATACAAATGCTTGAAGACATGCTACGAGCATGTGTTATTGATTTCGGAAACATTTGGGATCGACACTTACCGTTAGCAGAATTTTCCTACAACAACAGCTACCATTCAAGCATTGAGATGGCGTCGTTTGAAGCACTTTATGGTAGAAAGTGTAGGTCTTCGATTTGTTGGGTGAAGTGGGGGATAGACAGATTACGGGTCCGGAGATAATACAAGAAACTACCGAGAAGATCATCCAAATTCAACAACGGTTGAAAACTGCCCAAAGTAAACAAAAGAGCTACGCTGACATTAAAAGAAAAGATATAGAATTTGAAATTGAAGAGATGGTCATGCTTAAAGTTGCACCTTGGAAAGGCGTTGTTCGATTTGGTAAACGAGGGAAATTAAACCCAAGGTATATTGGACCATTCAAGGTTATTGATCGCGTCGGACCAGTAGCTTACCGACTTGAGTTACCTCAACAATTTGCGGCTGTACATAACACTTTCCACGTCTCGAATTTGAAGAAATGTTTTGCTAAAGAAGATATCACAATTCCGTTAGATGAAATCCAAATCAACGAAAAACTTCAATTCATCGAAGAACCCGTCGAAATAATGGATCGTGAGGTTAAAAGACTTAAGCAAAACAAGATACCAATTGTTAAGGTTCGATGGAATGCTCGCAGAGGACCTGAGTTCACCTGGGAACGAGAAGATCAGTTGAAGAAGAAATACCCGCATTTATTTCCAGAAGATGCGTCAACACTTCCAACTGCTTGAAATTTCGGGACGAAATTTATTTAACGGGTAGGTACTGTAGTAACCCGAACTTTTCCATGATTATATATTAAATGAAAACTATATTTGCATGATTAAATGTTTCCAATATGTTAAGCAATCAAACTAATTAAGACATGATTATTTGAAATGAGTTTCATGTAGACAATTGACCACCCAAGTTGACCGGCGATTCACGAACGTTAAAACTTGTAAAAACTATATGTTGATATATATATGGACATATATGTAATGATTATCGTTGTAACGACATTTTAAAGTATACATATCATATCAAGATATATTCATTGTTGGTGATTTGTGTCACCAATATGATTTAATTATAATGGGAGTAATTTGTTAACCAAAATAACCTTGTTAAATATCGAACAAGTTTGGGGAAAGTGTGGAGTGCACAATTGTTTGAACTTATCTTGATTATGATGGGAGTTCGAGGGCAGCGCCCCCGATAGCGGGGTCCAAGGGGTGGCAACCCCTGGCGGGTTAATATCGCTTTATTAAAAATGTGTTAAAAATTTGATTTTATGATTTCAACAACATTAAATAAGATCGTTAACTAAGACACATATCAAAGTACTTCTACTTAGCAAAAATGCTTACAATTACATTTCCATTCATTTTTCATCAACAATTCTACTCGTAGTCATTCAGTATTCGTACCCGTATTATACACAGCTGCTAGACATATTTACTATGAGTATATACCAATAGGAACTAGCATGGGATTCCACTCTTGATTATGTCATGCATGACTAATCAAATTTAACTTCTACCATGAACTAGTAAACTAACTAGAGCTCCTTTTAACTCCACTCACCACTCATCATTCACCACTCACCATTCAATCCATTTCACTTCCAATTATTTTTCTAATTCTCTCTAAACACACACACACACACACACACACACACACACACACACAAACTTAGGAATGAAATTTCCAGTAAACTAATCATCATCATTGGAAGAACACTTCAAGAACACTTCGAAAATCCTTTCAAGTTTGCTAGTTTACTTTTAATCTTGCAAATCCATTCCAAGTAATCATCTAAGATCAAGAAACCTTTGTTAATTATAGTAGGTTATCTTTCTTATTCAAGGTAATACTCATATCTAAACTTTGATTCGATTTCTATAACTATAAACTATCTTGATTCGAGTAATAATCTTACTTGAAATTGTTTTCGTGTCATGATTCTGCTTCAAGAACTTCCATGCCATCAAAGATCCATTCAAGCTCAAGATTATTTTTTTCATTTCCATTAGTTTTACCTACTATACTTGAGGTAGTAATGATGTTCGTAACATCATTCGATTCATATATAAATAACTATCTTATTCGAAGATTTGAAAACGTAATCACTAGAACATAGTTTAGTTAATTCTAAACTTGTTCGCAAACAAAGTTAATCCTTCTAACTTGACTTTTAAAATCAACTAAACACATGTTCTATATCTATATTATATGCTAACTTAATGATTTAAAACCAGAAAACACGAAAAACACCGTAAAACCGGACATACGCCGTCGTAGTAACACCGCAGGCTGTTTTGGGTTTGATAATTAAAAAATATGATAAACTTTGATTTAAAAGTTGTTCTTCTGGGAAAATGATTTTTCTTATGAACATGAAACTATATCCAAAAATCATGGTTAAACTCAAAGTGGAAGTATGTTTTTCAAAATGGTCATCAAGACGTCGTTCTTTCGACTGAAATGACTACCTCTTACAAAAATGACTTGTAACTTATATTTCTGTCTATAAACCTATACTTTTTCTATTTAGATTCATAAAATAGAGTTCAATATGAAACCATAGCAATTTGATTCACACAAAACGGATTTAAAACGATGAAGTTATGGGTAAAACAAGATTGGATATTTTTTTGATTGTTGTAGCTACGGGAAATATTGTAACAATTCTATACAAATCATATCCTAGCTAACTTATATTGTATTATACATGTATTCTAATATATTATGTAATCTTGGGATACCATAGGCACGTATGCAAATGTTTTGACATATCATATCGACCCATGTGTATATATTATTTGGAACAACCATAGACACTCTATATGCAGTAATGTTGGAGTTAGCTATACAGGGTTGAGGTTGATTCCAAAAATATATATGCTTTGAGTTGTGATCTAGCCTGAGACGTGTATACACTGGGTCATGGATTGATCCAAGATAATATATATCGATTTATTTCTGTACATCTAACTATGGACAACTAGTTGTAGGTTATTAACGAGGACAGCTGACTTAATAAGCTTAAAACATTAAAATGTATTAAAAATGTTGTAAATATATTTTGAACATACTTTGATATATATGTACATATTTGTTATAGGTTCGTGAATCGACCAGTGGCCAAGTCTTACTTCCCGCCGAAGTAAAAATCTGTGAAAGTGAGTTATAGTCCCACTTTTAAAATCTAATATTTTGGGATGAGAATACATGCAACTTGTAACGACCCGACCAAAACCGTTATTGACGGCGCCGTTAACTTAGGTCCCGTTGCGTGGTCGTAGTCCCTATATGAGACTCGTTTGACCAAAATTATGTCGCATTCATTTGAAAGGTACAAGACTTGCAAGTTTAGTTTACAAAACCGTTCGACAACAAGTCTAAGTTTACAAAAGTCATAAAGTATAAATGAAATAACTTGCGACATAATTAGTTTAAAAACACAGTTGCTATAAATAGCGTAAGTATGTAAACAATATGTTTGAATCCAAAGGTGCTATCACTAGCGTATGCATGTTTGTATGCTTGACTCCAAGCATGAAATCAGAGTGTATGCATGTATGCTTGACCCCAAGCAAGTATGAATGTACGCGGAAGCATGTATCAAATAGCCAAGTATGAACCTGAGAAAACATGTAGAAAACTGTCAACGAAAAACGTTGGTGAGATCATAAATGTATTTGTAAAAGTATACTTTGAACCACAATAGTTTGTATAGCTGATTATCCAAATCGTATTTATTCCGAAGAATGTAGTTTGTATTGCGAGCACCCAATTACCAAAGCTTAACTGAATCTTCCCTCTGAATTTTGAATATAGTGTTAGAACATACACTATGCACGTTGAAATTATATTTCATCCACTAACGGTAGCGAACCGTCTGAATGAGGGTTCGTTAAACCCGTATGGCCACACAACATAATCACTCGCTTACACTTACACCCTGCAAGTGGAACTAATGATAATTGGATTGAGGACTTTTGTTCTAACTCGTCTGTATCCTTGTATTCGTATTGTGTCCAAAGTATAAAAGTATGAAAAGTATATATACATGTGAAATGTATATAAGTATGTAATGTATATGTTTCTCAGCCCACGATTTAAAAGTATAAAAAGTTGTTGAAAAGGTGGGACTATGATCTCACCTCGAGTGCACGAGTATAAAGGTACTTCAACAAGTAAACGTGTGCATGAAAGTTGCTTAGCCTTGACCTAAACAAGTAAGTTGTATCAATTAACCGGTTACGACACAAAGTCGGGTGAAATGTGTTCAATTAGTCCTATGGCTCGTTACGACTCGAATAGTATAGCATGTGAATCACGTTGTCAAGTTTCATGCAAGAATCAAGTATAAAAGCATGTTAGAACGATTGTATAAAAGTTTGGTTAAGTTTGACTAAAAGTCAAACTTGGTCAAAGTCAACGAAAAAGTCAACGCATTCGGGTTCGGTCCCGAACTATTTTTCTGAGGTTTTTATTCATATATAAGCATATTAGAACAAGTTTCATGTGAATCGGAGGTCGATAGCTAGTCAAACATTTCGCGTGAAATGCGCCAAAGTGAGCAGAATCTGGCCAGGCCAATCCGCGCGCCGCGCGGGGATGGGGCGCGCCGCGCCACTACCTGGCCAGAGAATTCTGGTCAGTTTTCAAAGTATGCACGAACCAAAACACAAACAATCACATTTTATGATCCGCAAACAATTAGAACATGTATTTTATATCATCGGAAAGCTATTGCGACAAGGAATACAACTAACCACATATCATTAATCAAAAACATCATTTACAATAACCGAAAACTCGTCAATTGATCAAGAAAGGTTTATTTTCAAAGTTTCAAGTTCGTAAAACGTATTTTATGATTCGGGAATCCAATTTACACATACGATATGCCGTTTCGAAGGTAATTAAGCATACATTACAACTAATCACTAACAATTAACATTCCATGGCATTCAAGCATCAAAAGTTCATGTCAAGAACTATCAAACCCTAGTCAAACATCACAAAATCATTAATCGGGTTTTTGAAGTTTTCTTAATCAACCTACACATCCAAATGTGGCTAATGATACTAGTAACACAATTAAAACATGCACTTTAACAATCTAACAACATTAACTCATCCAAAATCAAGGATTAAGCACACCCATTTCAAGTTCATGCTAGTTACTCCAAAAATAACAAATCGAGCAAACCAAACATATATTCATGTTAGACTTGAGCCATAGACACTAACTAACACCATTTCAAATCAAAAACACGAATTTAGAGAAATCTAGAGTTTTAGAAATGTTACCCAAACGAGATGAAGTTGGTATCAAATTGTAGAGGATGAAGAGAGGATTCCAAATATGTAATTTGTTTTGAAGTTTGCTTCCAATCCCGAATTTAGATGATGATTCTATGAAGTTGGGGTTTGTGTGTGTTCTTGCTAGAGAGAAAGAGAGAGAGATGGAGGGATTGAATGGTGGTGATTGGGGTGGACTAGTTGACCTAGTCAACTAGTTTGCCCCGTGTCAATTTTAGTCCCTCGAGTTTAGAAGCGGGTGCGGGATTTAACCAAACGAATATTTTAAAAACGCTCGAGTAGACGAGTGATGTTATAATTAAATAACGAGAATATTATAAACGTTAGTCAACGGAAATTGGGAATTTAAATAGCGAAAGATATTATTAAAAAAAAAACGGTGTTAAAATTAAATTTAACGGAAAAACGCGGGATGTTACATTATCCACACCTCAAAAGAAATTTCGTCCCGAAATTTAGTTGGAAGTAGTAGTTGTTGAATCTTCCTCGAGATCTTGCGTTGCCAATTCTACGAGTGAGGGAGAAGTACGTCCTAGGGTATTTCAACGAATTTTGACGGTCGGGATCATATGTTGTTTTAAGGTTTGGCTTCACGATTTATGGTTTCAACCGGTCCTCCTAGGAAGTGAGGGTTATCGTCGATAGTGAGTTCATCAAAGGAGATAACAAGTTCTCGTTTCGCAAAACACGTCTTTGAGTTGATACATCGAATGTAGGATAAACGGAGACTCAAAATGAGTCGGAAAAGTCTAAACGGCTAGCGACGGGTCCAAAACATCCCAAGAATTTAAAGGACCAAAATATCGCGGATTTAGCTTCCTACGTTTTCCCGAAACGGATTGCACCTTTCCAAGGTGCGACTCTTAACGTGACGCGGTTTTCCCACGTGGAATTTGAAATGTTTACGTCTAACATCGGCGTAGCTCTTGGTGATTACGAATCGCGTAGGGTTTTACCTGAATATGAATAAATTTTCTCGGTTGCTCATGAATAACCTCGGCCCCGGTGAATTGATCATCGTTTACTTGGTTTCGACAAAAAGGAGGATGATGTTTCCGGTCACATGTGGTTTCAAAAGGAGTGACGTTAAAACTCGAATGAAAATCATTGTAGTACGAGGATTCGGTTAAAGGAAAATACTTTTCTCAAGTAAATTTGAAGTTGGTAATACAAACTTGTATTATGGTTTCCAAGGTTTAAATCGCATGTTTGTTCGGTCCGTCGGGTTGTGGATGGTACGCGGTACTCATGTCTAAACGCGGTCCCGAGGCTTTTTGTGAGGCACTCCAAAATCTAGAAGTGAAACGAGGATCTCGGTCCGAAACGGAGTACATTCCGTAAGGTATATTTGGACAAGTTTGTTAGGACAAGTTTCTCAAGAAAATTCGCGTCGCGAAAGATTTATCAGTTTCCAAAAATGTTCGTCGGAACTATTCACCCTCGAGGTGAATACTAGTATAACGTGGAGAGTCTCTCCCCCCATTGAGAGTTTAGAGTAAAGATTTCCTGAACCGGAAGTACGAGTGTGATGAGAGAGAAGTTTCCGCCTCGGTGCGAGCATAACGAGTAAATCGTAATTAGTCAATAAGACTGTGCGAGGACGAGATAGTATACACGTGTAACATACGGTTGAAGTCGAGAGGAAACGGTAATTCATTCGGAAGCATAAGTATAGTTCGACAAAAGTCGAAGGGGTGTCCCCGGTATGGTTGTTATCAATATTCTCGGAGTTTTCGGATGTCCAAACATGAAAGGATGAAGTCATGTACATGGCACATGGTGGTGTTTAGGTTGATCGAGTCTAACCACCATCACGCGTCACTAGAACTTTGGTATGTCTTACCGTAATATAACCACGTTGATCGAGTGTCGTTATATTACGCTAACTCATACCTCCATTCCCACATCACTCTATAGATTCAAGTTCGTGTCATCGCGAAAATCTAAAATGAACAAAATGTAACGACGTCTCAAACGTGACTCGTATTAAATCGAAATAGTTTCTACAACTCTAAAGAAGCGTTTCCCCGCGTGAAGTGTATAAATGATTGTTAACGTCAAATCGGTTCGATTCAAACAATAATGTATTTAGGTATGAAAAGAGTAACGAGTCATGATAACGAGTAGCACGCAACCGTAGTGATAAATGTTGATGACGATACTCACCTAGAGTAGTGATGGTAGTAATACCAAAAAAATAGATAGTAAGAAACACCAGTGGGAAACCGATAGTAAGTTGAAACGGTGGCAAATAACAATCCGGGAGACAGAGTTCCCGAACAAGTGTGACTAATGAAGTCGTCGTCATCCATACGTGTATGAATCATGAATTTACGTGTGTTACCAAAAAGTGGCGGAATACGAGTTCGTATGATGAAGGTTGGGTACCATTAAAAAGTTTTCCTAAGAATGATTCAAGTATAATGCACAAGTAGTCAAGTAAGTGCTATCTATAGCAAATGTATGTCAGAATGCAAATGCTACTATCCGGTTGTAGTCTAGACTCACTAATGCGTCCTAACGACTCTGTTAGACACACTAATGCACGTCCTAGTTCCCTACAACCAACGCTCTGATACCACTTGTAACGACCCGACCAAAACCGTTATTGACGGCGCCGTTAACTTAGGTCCCGTTGCGTGGTCGTAGTCCCTATATGAGACTCGTTTGACCAAAATTATGTCGCATTCATTTGAAAGGTACAAGACTTGCAAGTTTAGTTTACAAAACCGTTCGACAACAAGTCTAAGTTTACAAAAGTCATAAAGTATAAATGAAATAACTTGCGACATAATTAGTTTAAAAACACAGTTGCTATAAATAGCGTAAGTATGTAAACAATATGTTTGAATCCAAAGGTGCTATCACTAGCGTATGCATGTATGTATGCTTGACTCCAAGCATGAAATCAGAGTGTATGCATGTATGCTTGACCCCAAGCAAGTATGAATGTACGCGGAAGCATGTATCAAATAGCCAAGTATGAACCTGAGAAAACATGTAGAAAACTGTCAACGAAAAACGTTGGTGAGATCATAAATGTATTTGTAAAAGTATACTTTGAACCACAATAGTTTGTATAGCTGATTATCCAAATCGTATTTATTCCGAAGAATGTAGTTTGTATTGCGAGCACCCAATTACCAAAGCTTAACTGAATCTTCCCTCTGAATTTTGAATATAGTGTTAGAACATACACTATGCACGTTGAAATTATATTTCATCCACTAACGGTAGCGAACCGTCTGAATGAGGGTTCGTTAAACCAGTATGGCCACACAACATAATCACTCGCTTACACTTACACCCTGCAAGTGGAACTAATGATAATTGGATTGAGGACTTTTGTTCTAACTCGTGTGTATCCTTGTATTCGTATTGTGTCCAAAGTATAAAAGTATGAAAAGTATATATACATGTGAAATGTATATAAGTATGTAATGTATATGTTTCTCAGCCCACGATTTAAAAGTATAAAAAGTTGTTGAAAAGGTGGGACTATGATCTCACCTCGAGTGCACGAGTATAAAGGTACTTCAACAAGTAAACGTGTGCATGAAAGTTGCTTAGCCTTGACCTAAACAAGTAAGTTGTATCAATTAACCGGTTACGACACAAAGTCGGGTGAAATGTGTTCAATTAGTCCTATGGCGCGTTACGACTCGAATAGTATAGCATGTGAATCACGTTGTCAAGTTTCATGCAAGAATCAAGTATAAAAGCATGTTAGAACGATTGTATAAAAGTTTGGTTAAGTTTGACTAAAAGTCAAACTTGGTCAAAGTCAACGAAAAAGTCAACGCGTTCGGGTTCGGTCCCGAACTATTTTTCTGAGGTTTTTATTCATATATAAGCATATTAGAACAAGTTTCATGTGAATCGGAGGTCGATAGCTAGTCAAACATTTCGCGTGAAATGCGCCAAAGTGAGCAGAATCTGGCCAGGCCAATCCGCGCGCCGCGCGGGGATGGGGCGCGCCGCGCCACTACCTGGCCAGAGAATTCTGGTCAGTTTTCAAAGTATGCACGAACCAAAACACAAACAATCACATTTTATGATCCGCAAACAATTAGAACATGTATTTTATATCATCGGAAAGCTATTGCGACAAGGAATACAACTAACCACATATCATTAATCAAAAACATCATTTACAATAACCGAAAACTCGTCAATTGATCAAGAAAGGTTTATTTTCAAAGTTTCAAGTTCGTAAAACGTATTTTATGATTCGGGAATCCAATTTACACATACGATATGCCGTTTCGAAGGTAATTAAGCATACATTACAACTAATCACTAACAATTAACATTCCATGGCATTCAAGCATCAAAAGTTCATGTCAAGAACTATCAAACCCTAGTCAAACATCACAAAATCATTAATCGGGTTTTTGAAGTTTTCTTAATCAACCTACACATCCAAATGTGGCTAATGATACTAGTAACACAATTAAAACATGCACTTTAACAATCTAACAACATTAACTCATCCAAAATCAAGGATTAAGCACACCCATTTCAAGTTCATGCTAGTTACTCCAAAAACAACAAATCGAGCAAACCAAACATATATTCATGTTAGACTTGAGCCATAGACACTAACTAACACCATTTCAAATCAAAAACACGAATTTAGAGAAATCTAGAGTTTTAGAAATGTTACCCAAACGAGATGAAGTTGGTATCGAATTGTAGAGGATGAAGAGAGGATTCCAAATATGTAATTTGTTTTGAAGTTTGCTTCCAATCCCGAATTTAGATGATGATTCTATGAAGTTGGGGTTTGTGTGTGTTCTTGCTAGAGAGAAAGAGAGAGAGATGGAGGGATTGAATGGTGGTGATTGGGGTGGACTAGTTGACCTAGTCAACTAGTTTGCCCCGTGTCAATTTTAGTCCCTCGAGTTTAGAAGCGGGTGCGGGATTTAACCAAACGAATATTTTAAAAACGCTCGAGTAGACGAGTGATGTTATAATTAAATAACGAGAATATTATAAACGTTAGTCAACGGAAATTGGGAATTTAAATAGCGAAAGATATTATTAAAAAAAAAACGGTGTTAAAATTAAATTTAACGGAAAAACGCGGGATGTTACACAACTTTATAAATGTTTTACGAAATAGACACAAGTAAATGAAACTACATTATATGGGTGAATGATCGAAGCCGAATATGCCCCTTTTAGCTTGGTAGCCTAAGAATTTGGGAACAGACTGTGACGACCCGGGAATTTTCGACTAAATTTAAACATAAATCTTATTATGATTTCGATACGATAAGCAAAGTCTGTAATGTTGAAATCTCAAAAAATACTTTGAAAACTATGTTCATGTGTTCAATTAACCTTTGACCATTCCCGACGATTCACGAATAACTAATTATAAATACATACATATATATTGATTTGAAATATAAATTGAAATAAAATACTATTTAAGTATTAGAAATAAATATGTAAAATAAAATAATATAAGATAATGAAGTTATACTTTAAAATGAAATATATATATATATATATATATATATATATATATACATAGATTTAATAAATGTTAAATGATTGTAATACTCGTTTAAGGTTCCGATTGATATTAAGCAAGTTAAACTCAAACTTATATTATTTTAAAATAAACGGTTAGCCGAAAATGAGATTTATAAATTTTAGGCTTAATAATAATATAATTAAAAGTTGTTTGTTAAATTTTAAAACTTTTCATATTTTACTTGGGATAGGGGGTGAATAATTAATGTAATTTTTATTTAATAATTAATGATTGAATTTTATACCATAATGACCAAAATAAATAAATATAGTTAATTTAAAAATATGGGATTTTTTCTGAATAATTTTATCCGTCACTATTTATCAACGGAGCACGATATAATATCCCTAAATAGTGTGTCGATGGAATAATTGCATTTGAGGGGCGGCTAATAATAATAACACGTTTAATTTGTTTAATATATTTATATCATCCACTAACATTATTTTATATATATTCATATTTGAGCATACTATCAAGACATCTATCTGTATCATTTTTTTCTTCAATAACCCAACAACCACAAACCAACTATGGTTCCTGCTCATCCCTTTTTATTGATGATGTTGTCCGATGGTGATAGTCGAGAACACCAACAACCTCAACCCACCATTAACGTTAACCACTACCTTTGTTTTGGTACTACTTTGAATGAAAAACATACACCACAAAAGACCACCGGCCACCATCTCTATGCTACCTCCGATCACCATCCTTCGAACAACATCACCCATCAAAACCGTCACCACTTCCCACAGCTGTGGACCACCGCTACTCTCTCTATCTCTCCTCTCTCTTACATATTTACGTTTTTCTTTGTGGACAGTGAGTGCACCTCTTGTATTCCACCCAAATAACTTTACAAATAACCACCCCCATTGTTAACTCCTACTGCTTTTTGACTTCTGTCTAACTCGCCACCTTCACCACAACTTTCCATCACATGTCCCACATCACATAGAGCTTTATCTCTATATCTTCAAGTGTCGGTCACAATTATGCCATGTACTCATTACTCGGTCAAATTGTTCAAGCCACCATATATATTAATCAAATTACTTATACCTAATTGATTTACAAGATCCACGTGATAATACAACTTTATTTCGTTTGACTGCCGACAACTTTGGATCATTTAAAAGTTAGGCTAAAATCTCCTATATTGGGCTGCCATAAATCGAATTGTATACTTGGGCTGAGTTCTTTTTCTTTCTCTGTTGGGCCGATACCCCATTTATGATTATGTGGGCCTCAATTTCTTTTCTGTTCTTTTGAGCCGAAATACTTAATAATAGATGGTGGTACATGATGAAATTACACCGGGTATAATGAAATTAAAGATAACAAAGACGATGAGGATGCTTCAGCTCGTTTGTTACTATTTTTGTTATTTGATAATGAAAATGAATCAGTAATTACTGGTTAAAAATATTAAAGTGGGAGTTAAATTACAAGTGAACGAGTAGAAGAATGGTTTGGTAGCGTGAGTGTTAACCGAGAGGTCTTAAGTTCGAAACTAGGCCACTGCAGAACATTTTTTTTTTCCTTTTTATTTACAAGGGAAGCTTGGGCTGGAATTTTATGAAGGCTGCCTGTTGGGCCGAATTAATTGATGAGTCTGTTGGACCGGAGTAATCATGGGTTAAAAGGTTTTAATTCGATACTAGTAATAGAAAATGTGTAAGTGGAACTGTGGTTAACATAAATACCATTCTTAACAATATCATTATTATTAATGTTATCATTATCACTATTATCATTAGTAAGAAAATTATTAAGGTTATTATTATTATCAGTATTAGTATTATTATTATTATCAGTATTACAAAAGTAACTTTATTTTCAAACCTGTCGTTTTTGTTAAAACTAATATTATCATTAGAAGTAACTTCTTTACTATCTATATTATTAAAAGAAGTATAATCAATATCATTATTATTAAAAGTATTATGATTATGACAAAGAAACGTTTTAAAGATATTATTAAGATTGCAAGTATGATTTTAATCAAATTAACAAAGTTTATATAAATATTCACATATAACATATTAGGTATTTTTATAAAAATGCTAATTAAATATATATCAATATAACTATATAAATATTGAACATTTTGAATATATACACAAACTAAATAAGTATAATATATAATTTAACATATAATATATAAACTTGTTCGATTACTATTATAGATTTTAATAAATATACAAATGATATAGGTAAATGAATCCGAGGCCAACCTTGCATTGTTCAGTCGTCATATGTATTTTTACTACAAAATACAGTATTGTGAGTTTCATTTGCCCCCTTTTACTCTTTACATTTTTAGGCTGAGAATACATGCAAATGCTTTATTAACTGTTTTACAATATTTATATGCGTGAGTTTCATTTGCCCTTTTTACTCTTTACGTTTTTGGGCTGAGAATACATGCAAATGCTTTATTAACTGTTTTACAATATTTATATGCGTGAGTTTCATTAATCCCTTTTTAAATGCTATTGCAATATATATTTTTGGGACTGAGAATACATGCGCTGTTTTTATAACTGTTTTACGAGATGGACACAAGTAATCGAAACTACATTCTATGGTTGGATTATCGAATCGAATATGCCCTTTTTATTAAGTCTGGTAATCTAAGAATTAGGGAACAGACACCCTAATTGACGCGAACTCTAAAGATAGATCTATCGGGCCCAACAAGCCCCATCCAAAGTACCGGATGCTTTAGTACTTCGAAATTTATATCATGTCAGAAGGAGGATCCCGGAATGATGGGGATATTCTTATATGCATATTGTGAATGTCGGTTACCAGGTGTTCAATCCATATGAATGATATTTTTGTCTCTATGCATGGGACATATGATTATGAGAAATGGAAGTATGAAATCTTGTGGTCTATTAAAATTACGAAATGATTCTTTATGATAAGCTAATGAACTCACCAACCTTTTGGTTGACACTTTAAAGCATGTTTATTCTCAGGTACGAAAGAAATCTTCCACTGTGCATTTGCTCATATTAGAGATATTACTTGGAGTCATTCATGACATATTTAAAAAGATGTTGCATTCGAGTCGTTGAGTTCATCAAGATTATTATTAAGTCAATTATATTTGGATATATTATGAAATGCTTTACATGCCTGTCAACTGTCGATGTAACGAAAGTTTGTCTTTTCAAAAACGAATGCAATGTTTGTAAAATGTATCATATAGAGGTCAAGTACCTCGCGATGTAATCAACTGTTGTAAATCGTTTATAATCGATACGGACTTTGTCCGGATGGATTAGGACGGGTCTTCACAGTTGGTATCAGAGCGGTGGTCTTAGCCAACCAGGTCTTGCATTAGTGTGTCTAACTAGAAGTTGTTAGGATGCATTAGTGAGTCTGGACTTCGACTTAGTAGTTGTTAGGTTATATTAATAAGTCTGGACTTGAACCTGGTCTGCATGTCAAAAACTTTTGCTTATCATTTGGTGTCGAAAATTATCTGCTTATCATTCTTAGTCTAAACACGTCTTGCTGCATTGATTGCATGAATAGTGTATAGACAAAATTCATATCTTAACGTATCTGTCACTGTAGACTTTATCTGACACGTTTCCTTAATTTTCTCCGTAATTCACGGGATCTTTGGAAGTATGCATAGATATTCTATATATAATTAGAATATCATTCGATATTCGAAAATCATTTCATATCAAAACCCTTTAACTGATCGTGAGAGATGGATCCTACACCTAGCTTGGATTCTATTAGTTCCGGAAGCGATTTCGAGATGTATATTGAAGAAGACTCCGAAGTCAATGAACCAGAAGTGCCTCAACCATTTAGTTATTTTTCTTTCTGGAGGAGATGGGGGTGGGTCCGAGACTTACTCACTCGATGGAGAAATGAAGAAGGCGAGCCCTACCGCGAACCAAACTTGCCTCCTAACATCGGAGAAAACGATGTACTCATCGGTGAACCTATGCGCAACACTGTATTCACCCTTCTTACTAAAGTTTTCCACCTCGAAGGTCGCGTTACTGCAATCTCAGAAAATATTCAACCTCTACTTCCGAATACCAATCGAAGGGGAATATTAGAAGAAGTTAGGGAACTTCGAATTGATAATCAAGATCTATCGAATCAGATGAGTGGATGGATAGATATGATAGAGGGTAGGATAGAAAACCTGACAAGAATGGTGCGTGATCTACAAGCTATACTTACTACACCGACATCATCACCAACCTCAGCACCAACAACGCTTGTAGCACCGATAGCAACAGTACCACCATCAGCAGCACCAGCAGCATAACCAGTACCAACAACAATAACATCATTGCACATCTCAACCTCGCAATCTATACCTCAGGCATGATCATTGTTCTACGAATCGTTCTACATAAACTATCTTCGTCCTTCATGGTGATTATGTAATCTCTAATGTTTTAGAGATTATGTACTCTAGTTCTAGCCATAAATCAAATGAGTTTAGTATCATATTAACTCATTAAATCCCTGATTACATCTAAAGAAGATATATATGTATATATGTTTTCATAAAGAATGTAATTAATAATTCTTTTGTACAAATTGTTAATGGTGAAAATATTTTAACGGGTAGGTAATACCCGAGGAATATTTAGATTTCACATTAATAAGTTACACTATACATTCTTTTAAATCTGATTCAACAGTCATTTACTATACTGTTTACATCTATAGATATACGTATCCATTCACCATAGAATAACCATATTCATTCAATTTCATATCTGGATTTTGACCTATCAGAATCCAACAAGTGGCATAATGAAGAAAACATTTGACAAAATAAAATTTGTTAGAAACAAATAAATTAACTATGAGAAATTTTGTTAAGAAGACACGCTAACTGTTCCTAACTAACTGATTACATTTTATTTATCACAATTTAATTATCGCAATTTATTTTATCGCAACTTTAATTCTCGTAATTTTATTTATCATCATTTAATTTCTGTTATTTATTTTTACGCACTTTTAATATCGGGACACGTATACAAGGTTTTGACATATCATATCGACGCATCTATATATATTATTTGGAATCACCATAGACACTCTATATGCAGTAATGATCGAGTTCTCTATACAGGGTTGAGGTTGATTCTACAATAATATATATAGTTTGAGTTGTGATCGAGTCAGAGACATGTACACGGGTCACGATACATATTAATTAATTTGAATATTATATAGTAAACTATATATGAATTATTATTTGTACACTGCTAATTGTGAACTATCAACATTGGACAATTAAAATGAATTAAAATATTGATTATAACATATGAAACTAAACAATTCTTCAAGTTTGGCACTTGATTTTCTTTTAAACCTCAATTGTATCTTGACGATTACAATCCGCGTTCAAACCTTTCATGATTCTTGAAAACACCTCAATCGAGAGGATGAACCAACCGCACTTCATCTATGGAAGGAAAGATTTATGCATATAGTTATGCACCTGAAAAACTCTTGGAACCTGAGTAAATGTTTAGCATGTAGCAATGCTATTTCCTTAGTATTATTATTAGCCAAAATAACTTGATAATCCCTTTCGAGATAGCCAATTTTGTCACAGCTCCAGCAAGTCAACTTCAATTTTTCGTTCGAAACAACCTTATTAATACTTTGATATATATGTGTGCTCTTTTATTGTTACCGGGGAACCTTTTATATTCCACCATATTACCATCAGCATTTAATCATCTAAAAACACAATCCTCCTGAAACCACCTCGGATTGATAACCGATGATTCAGATATCGTAGCATTAAATGCAGAGGAAACAGAAAAATGGTAGATGATCCAAACGGCCAAAAGTTTGATGATAAAGAAGGGAGTGTTAGGAGCGCTCGATAGAAAATGTGGTACTGAAATACAGATTGATCAAACCATGAAGGAGACCAAGGCCAAATACAAGGACCATACCACATATTCAGAAAACAAAAAAAAAAAAAAACAAAAAAAAACAAAAAAAATATACCAGGTAATTCTAGATCCGATGAAACCTTCAACGAATAATTTACTCTGTACACATATTAAAATCTTGCGGAAAATCTTTCTTCATCAACCATCGAACTTAGAAATTCCAAAATATCATCATAAATATCTTCGATATTTCTGAAGATATTTTCATAAATATTCTCGTCCGAAATTATTTATCTCTTCGTGCTATCTACATTACATCATAAAGGAAACTACTTTAGTTTCTAAATTTCTTTAAAATTTGAGTTTGAATTATGAATGATTTTGAAGTAGTGTTGGGAACTGAAGCATGAGTTAGTATAATATAATGACACTTGATCAACGTGATTATATTACAGTAAGTCATGCTGAGTTTCCAATGAAACCTGATGATGGTTCACAGTAGATTATACCATCATCATGTGTCATGCACATAACTCTTTCATTCTACATAACCTCCGAACATATCAAGAAGAATATATTCTTGATAGTTCTATCGTCTGTATTTTTGATAAATTTGAAAATCAAATAGTGCTATCACGTTCCACCCTGCTTAGAACATTATAATCATTTAGAACTCTATATCTACAAATTCTGGACCATTATTCGCTTGACTTGGAGTCGGGAAGAGAAAACAAGAGCATGGAGCTCCGAAAAATAAAGGAAAAATATAAAGCCGATCCCAAACATAGGAATTACAAACCGTGTATATCAATGTTTATCACCACATAAAGACACGGGAGGATTATGAATACAATAATCCCTAGAGCATAATAGAAACAAACAGATTCTTCAGATGGGAGTTGGAAAAGAAGAACGATCATTGCGATAGTTAGAATAAGAACAAGGATCAAAACAGGGTTAAGCATTTTCATAAATCTTTTGAATTTGGGAATTTAGTATAGAAGTGGTGAAAACAAATGGAACGGAAAAGGTAAATTTATAATGGAAATATCAGACAGAGTAATCAAGCCAGATCACCGTATTTAATTATAGAGATCTTAATTTCCTTACTCGCCGAAGAATCAAATCTTTTAGATTTCAAAGATTTTCTCTAAATCCCTTGAATTCCGGAATTCAACCATGACTATGTCAAAAGTTATGACGAAATTTATTTTCCTCATTCCATTATTTTGTGATAGCTTCATTCGTATTCTTCAAATAATCGAATTGTTTTATTCATATTACTCAATGATGATAAAACTCTATTTATCAACTCATATTCGTCATAAAAACATATTTATGGTTAACCATGACCACCTCACTCAAATTTCGGGACGAAATTTCTTTAACGGGTAGGTACTGTGATGACCCGAGAATTTTCGACTAAATTTAAACATAAATCTTATTATGATTTCGATACGATAAGCAAAGTCTGTAATGTTGAAATCTCAAAAAAAACTTTGAAAACTATGTTCATGTGTTCAATTAACCTTTGACCATTCTCGACGATTCACGAATAACTAATTATAAATAGATACATATATATTGATTTGAAATATAAATTGAAATAAAATACTATTTAAGTATTAGAAATAAATATGTAAAATAAAATAATATAAGATAATGAAGTTATACTTTAAAATGAAATATATATATATATATATATATATATATATATATATATATATATATATACATAGATTTAATAAATGTTAAATGATTGTAATACTCGTTTAAGGTTCCGATTGATATTAAGCAAGTTAAACTCAAACTTATATTATTTTAAAAAAAACGGTTAGCCGAAAATGAGATTTATAAATTTTAGGCTTAATAATAATATAATTAAAAGTTGTTTGTTAAATTTTAAAACTTTTCATATTTTACTTAGGATAGGGGGTGAATAATTAATGTAATTTTTATTTAATAATTAATGATTGAATTTTATACCATAATGACCAAAATAAATAAATATAGTTAATTTAAAAATATGGGATTTTTTCTGAATAATTTTATCCGTCACTATTTATCAACGGAGCACGATATAATATCCCTAAATAGTGTGTCGATGGAATAATTGCATTTGAGGGGCGGCTAATAATAATAACACGTTTAATTTGTTTAATATATTTATATCATCCACTAACATTATTTTATATATATTCATATTTGAGCATACTATCAAGACATCTATCTGTATCATTTTTTTCTTCAATAACCCAACAACCACAAACCAACTATGGTTCCTGCTCATCCCTTTTTATTGATGATGTTGTCCGATGGTGACAGCCGAGAACACCAACAACCTCAAACCACCATTAACGTTAACCACTACCTTTGTTTTGGTACTACTTTGAATGAAAAACATACACCACAAAAGACCACCGGCCACCATCTCTATGCTACCTCCGATCACCATCCTTCGAACAACATCACCCATCAAAACCGTCACCACTTCCCACAGCTGTGGACCACCGCTACTCTCTCTATCTCTCCTCTCTCTCACATATTTACGTTTTTCTTTGTGGACAGTGAGTGCACCTCTTGTATTCCACCCAAATAACTTTACAAATAACCACCCCCATTGTTAACTCCTACTACTTTTTGACTTCTGTCTAACTCGCCACCTTCACCACAACTTTCCATCACATGTCCCACATCACATAGAGCTTTATCTCTATATCTTCAAGTGTCGGTCACAATTATGCCATGTACTCATTACTCGGTCAAATTGTTCAAGCCACCATATATATTAATCAAATTACTTATACCTAATTGATTTACAAGATCCACGTGATAATACAACTTTATTTCGTTTGACTGCCGACAACTTTGGATCATTTAAAAGTTAGGCTAAAATCTCCTATATTGGGCTGCCATAAATCGAATTGTATACTTGGGCCGAGTTCTTTTTCTTTCTCTGTTGGGCCGATACCCCATTTATGATTATGTGGGCCTCGATTTCTTTTCTATTCTTTTGAGCCGAAATACTTAATAATAGATGGTGGTACATGATGAAATTACACCGGGTATAATGAAATTAAAGATAACAAAGACGATGAGGATGCTTCAGCTCGTTTGTTACTATTTTTGTTATTTGATAATGAAAATGAATCAGTAATTACGGGTTAAAAATATTAAAGTGGGAGTTAAATTACAAGTGAACGAGTAGAAGAATGGTTTGGTAGCGTGAGTGTTAACCGAGAGGTCTTAAGTTCGAAACTAGGCCACTGCAGAACATTTTTTTTTCCTTTTTATTTACAAGGGAAGTTTGGGCTGGAATTTTATGAAGGCTGCCTATTGGGCCGAATTAATTGATGAGTCTGTTGGACCGGAGTAATCATGGGTTAAAAGGTTTTAATTCGATACTAGTAACAGAAAATGTGTAAGTGGAACTGTGGTTAAGGGTTTGAGTGTTTAACGAGAGGTCGAGGGTTCGAGTCCCGGCTTAGGCGATTCATTATTCTTTTTGAGCTTTTGAAGGTAGCCATTTATCAACTTATTATTATTATTATTATTATTATTATTATTATTATTATTATTATTATTATTATTATTATTATTATTATTATTATTATTATTATTATTATTATTATTATTATTATAAATTATTATTATTATTATTATTATTATTATTATTGTTTTGATATAGTAAGTATTATTATATTATTATTAACATAAATACCATTCTTAACAATATCATTATTATTAATGTTATCATTATCACTATTATCATTAGTAAGAAAATTATTAAGGTTATTATTATTATCAGTATTAGTATTATTATTATTATCAGTATTACAAAAGTAACTTTATTTTCAAACCTGTCGTTTTTGTTAAAACTAATATTATCATTAGAAGTAACTTCTTTACTATCTATATTATTAAAAGAAGTATAATCAATATCATTATTATTAAAAGTATTATGATTATGACAAAGAAACGTTTTAAAGATATTATTAAGATTGCAAGTATGATTTTAATCAAATTAACAAAGTTTATATAAATATTCACATATAACATATTAGGTATTTTTATAAAAATGCTAATTAAATATATATCAATATAACTATATAAATATTGAACATTTTGAATATATACACAAACTAAATAAGTATAATATATAATTTAACATATAATATATAAACTTGTTCGATTACTATTATAGATTTTAATAAATATACAAATGATATAGGTTCGTGAATCCGAGGCCAACCTTGCATTGTTCAGTCGTCATATGTATTTTTACTACAAAATACAGTATTGTGAGTTTCATTTGCCCCCTTTTACTCTTTACATTTTTGGGCTGAGAATACATGCAAATGCTTTATTAACTGTTTTACAATATTTATATGCGTGAGTTTCATTTGCCCTTTTTACTCTTTACGTTTTTGGGCTGAGAATACATGCAAATGCTTTATTAACTGTTTTACAATATTTATATGCGTGAGTTTCATTAATCCCTTTTTAAATGCTTTTGCAATATATATTTTTGGGACTGAGAATACATGCGCTGTTTTTATAACTGTTTTACGAGATGGACACAAGTAATCAAAACTACATTCTATGGTTGGATTATCGAATCGAATATGCCCTTTTTATTAAGTCTGGTAATCTAAGAATTAGGGAACAGACACCCTAATTGACGCGAACTCTAAAGATAGATCTATCGGGCCCAACAAGCCCCATCCAAAGTACCGGATGCTTTAGTACTTCGAAATTTATATCATGTCCGAAGGAGGATCCCGGAATGATGGGGATATTCTTATATGCATATTGTGAATGTCGGTTACCAGGTGTTCAATCCATATGAATGATATTTTTGTCTCTATGAATGGGACATATGATTATGAGAAATGGAAGTATGAAATCTTGTGGTCTATTAAAATTACGAAATGATTCTTTATGATAAACTAATGAACTCACCAACCTTTTGGTTGACACTTTAAAGCATGTTTATTCTCAGGTACGAAAGAAATCTTCCGCTGTGCATTTTCTCATATTAGAGATATTACTTGGAGTCATTCATGACATATTTCAAAAGATGTTGCATTCGAGTCGTTGAGTTCATCAAGATTATTATTAAGTCAATTATATTTGGATATATTATGAAATGCTTTACATGCCTGTCAACTGTCGATGTAACGAAAGTTTGTCTTTTCAAAAACGAATGCAATGTTTGTAAAATGTATCATATAGAGGTCAAGTACCTCGCGATGTAATCAACTGTTGTAAATCGTTTATAATCGATACGGACTTTGTCCGGATGGATTAGGACGGGTCTTCACACAGACCCCCAAATTGACGCGAATCCTAAAGATAGATCTATCGGGCCCAACAAGCCCCATTCTGGAATTTGGAATGCTTTATTACTTCGAAATTATCATGTCCGATGGGTGTCCTGGAATGATGGAGATATTCTATATGGATCTTGTTAATGTCGGTTACCAGGTGTTCACCATATGAATGATTTTTATCTCTATGTATGGGATGTATTGAAATATGAAATCTTGTGGTCTATTATTATGATTTGATAATATATAGGTTAAACCTATAACTCACCAACATTTTTGTTGACGTTTTAAGCATGTTTATTCTCAGGTGATTATTAAGAGCTTCCGCTGTTGCATACTAAAATAAGGACAAGATTTGGAGTCCATGCTTGTATGATATTGTGTAAAAACTGCATTCAAGAAACTTATTTTTGATGTAATATATTCTTATTGTAAACCATTATGTAATGGTCGTGTGTAAACAATATATTTTAGATTATCATTATTTGATAATCTACGTAATGCTTTTTAAACCTTTATCGATAAAATAAAGGTTATGCTTGCTTTAAAAAATGAATGCAGTCTTTGAAAAACGTCTCATATAGAGGTTAAAACCTCGCGACGAAATCAATTAATATGGAACGTTTATAATCAATATGAACGGGACATTTCAGATCAACTATTACCCAAATAGTATCAAAACCACTTGCAGTCCTTGGCAATTTAGTGATGAAATCCATGGTAATGTTTTCCCATTTCCATTCCAGGATTTTGGGTTGTTGAAGTAGACCTGATAGTTTCTGATGCTCCGCTTTGACCTTAGAATACGTCAAACATTCTCCTACGTATTTAGCAACATCGGCTTTCATACCCGGCCACCAAAAATGTTTCTTGAGATTCTTGTACATCTTCCCCATTCCAGGATGTATTGAGTATCTGGTATTATGAGCTTCTCTAAGTACCATTTCTCTCATATCTCCAAATTTTGGTACCTAAATTCTTTCAGCCCTATACCGGGTTCTGTCTTCTCGAATATTAAGATGCTTCTCTGATCCTTTGGGTATTTCATCCTTTAAGTTTCCCTCTTTTAAAACTCCTTGTTGCGCCTCCTTTATTTGAGTAGTAAGGTTAGTGTGAATCATTATATTCATAGATTTTACACGAATGTGTTCTCTGTCCTTTCTGCTTAAGGCGTCGGCTACCATATTTGCCTTCCCTGGGTGGTAACGAATCTCAAAGTCATAATCATTCAACAATTCAATCCACCTGCGCTGCCTCATGTTCAGTTGTTTCTGATTAAATATGTATTGAAGACTTTTGTGGTCGGTATATATAATACTTTTGACCCCATATAAGTAGTGCCTCTAAGTCTTCAATGCAAAAACAACCGCGCCTAATTCCAAATCATGTGTCGTATAATTCTGCTCGTGAATCTTCAATTGTCTAGACGCATAAGCAATTACTTTCGTTCGTTGCATTAATACACAACCGAGACCTTGCTTTGAGGCATCACAATATATCACAAAATCATCATTCCCTTCAGGTAATGACAATATAGGTGCCGTAGTTAACTTTTTCTTCAACAATTGAATCACTTTTTCTTGTTCATCCTTCCATTCAAATTTCCTCCCTTTATGCGTTAATGCAGTCAGGGTTTTGCTATTTTGGAAAAATCTTGGATGAATCTCCTGTAATAACTAGCTAGCCCTAAAAATTGGCGTATGTGTTTTGGAGTTTTCGGGGTTTCCCACTTTTCAACGGTTTCAATCTTTGCTGGATCCACCTGAATACCTTCTTTGTTCGCTATATGACCGTGGAATTGAACTTCTTCCAACCAAAATGCACACTTTGAAAACTTAGCGTACAGTTTTTCTTTTCTCAGCAACTCTAGCACTTTTCTCAAATCTTCTTCGTGCTCTTGATCATTCTTCGAGTAAATAAGTATGTCATCGATGAAAACAATGACAAACTTGTTAAGATATGGCCCACACACTCGGTTCATGAGGTCCATGAACACAGCTGGTGCGTTAGTCATTCCAAACGGAAAAACCATAAACTCGTAATGACCGTAACGCGTCCTAAAAGCAGTATTCGGAATGTCATCCTCTTTCACCCGCATTTGGTGATATCCAAAACATAAATCGATCTTCGAATAAACCGACGAGCCTTGTAGTTGATCGAATAAGTCGTTGATTCTCGGTAATGGGTAACGGTTCTTGATGGTAAGTTTGTTCAACTCTCGGTAGTCGATACACAACCTGAATGTACCATCTTTCTTCTTGACAAACAGAACAGGAGCTCCCCATGGTGATGTACTTGGTCGTATAAAACCACGCTCTAAAAGTTCTTGTAATTGGCTTTGGAGTTCCTTCATTTTGCTGGGTGCAAGTCTGTATGGAGCACGAGCTATTGGTGCAGCTCCTGGTACGAGATCTATTTGAAATTCAATAGATCGGTGTAGAGGCAGTCCCGGTAATTCTTTCGAAAATACATCGGGAAATTCTTTTGTGACGTGAACATCATTGATCTTCTTTTCTTCGGTTTTTTACTTTCTCGACATGTGCTAGAGCAGCATGGCAACCTTTTCTTATTAGTTTTTGCGCCTTTAAATTACTAATAAGATTTAGCTTCGCATTGCTCTTTTCTCCGTACACCATTAAGGGATTTCCTTTTTCTCGTACAATGCGAATTGCATTTTTGTAACATACGATTTCTGCTCTCTCCTTTTTCAACCAATCCATATCGATTATCACATCAAAACTCCCTAACTCTATTGGTATCAAATCAATCTTAAATGTTTCGCTAACTAAATTAATTTCTTGATTCCGACATATATTATCTCCTGTAATTAATTTACCGTTTGCTAATTCGAGTAAAAATTTGTTATCCAAAGGCGTCAGTGGACAACTTAGTTTAGCACAAAAATCTCTACTCATATAGCTTCTATCCGCACCCGAATCAAATAAAACATAAGCAGATTTATTGTCAATAAGAAACGTACCCGTAACAAGCTCTGGGTCTTCATGTGCTTCTGCCGTATTAATATTGAAAACTTTTCCGCGACCCTGCCCACTAGTATTCCCCTGATTCGGGCAATTTCTACTAATGTGGCCTGGTTTTCCACATGCAAAGCAAACTATGGCGGCATTATCTGTTCCGACATTATTTGTTCTTTTAATTCTGTTAAACTTTGGTCCGTAGGCCTCACATTTTGCCACACTATGACCATTTCTTCTACACCTAGTGCAAAATGTTGTGCAGAACCCCTGATGATTCTCTTCACACCTTTGGCGTGGCTGTTTTTGGTTTTTGTTGCCATTGTTGTTATTGTGATTGTTGTTGGGATTGTTATTGTTGCTATTGTTGTTGTTGTTATTGTTGTTGGGACGGTTATTGTAGTTGTTGTTAGGACGTTTGTTGAAGTTGTTACGATTGATGTTGCGGTTGTTGGGATAGTTATTGCGATTGTGGTTGTGATTGTTGTTGTTGTATTGGTGACTCTTGTCATTGGTTTCTTCCTACTTTCTCTTGACTTGTTTCATGTTAGCCTCTTCAATCGTCGGCTCTTTAATCCTTCCTTCGATCTGGTTCACTAATTTGTGAGCCATTCGACTTGCCTTTTGTATGGAGGCGGGCTCGTGTGAACTCACATCTTCTTGAATCCTTTCCGGTAACCCTTTTACAAATGCGTCGATCTTCTCTTCTTCATCTTCGAACGTTCTGGGGCACAATAGGCACAATTCGGTGAATCGTCGTTCGTATGTAGTGATATCGAAACCTTGGTTCGTAATCCTCTAAGCTCTACCTTGAGCTTGTTGACCTCGTTTCTGGGACGATACTGCTCGTTCATCAATTTCTTGAATGCTGACCACGGTAGTGCGTAAGCAGCATCTTGTCCTACCTGCTCGAGATAGGTATTCCACCATGTTAGCGTCGTACCTGTGAAGGTATGCGTAGCGTACTTTACTTTATCTTCTTCGGTACATTTACTTATGGCAAACACCGATTCAACCTTCTCGGTCCATCGTTTCAATCTAATTGGACCCTCGATTCCATCAAATTCCAAAGGTTTGCAGGCAGTGAATTCTTTGTAGGAGCATCCTACAAGATTTCTTGTGAAATTAGTTCCACTGCTAGATCCAGAGTTATTGTTATTTTGAATCACAGCCTGTACTGCGGCTATGTTTGCTGCAAGGAAAATAGGGAAGTCTTCCTCGCTCATGTTCAAATTCTGACGAGTCGCCGGTGCCATTTCCTTCAAAAATCGCCCAAAAGAATTAAGTTAATCATATAGAATTTTAAGAGTAGTCAATAGTATTTCGTGTAGTGACCCGAACTTTTCCATGTATATATATATTAATTGAGATTGATATTTACATGATTAAATGTTTCCAAAATGTTAAGCAATCAAACTTGTTAAGACTTGATTAATTGAAATATGTTTCATATAGACAATTGACCACCCAAGTTGACCGGTGATTCACGAACGTTAAAACTTGTAAAAACTATATGATGACATATATATGGATATATATATAGTTAACATGATACTATGATAAGTAAACATATCATTAAGTATATTAACAATGAACTACATATGTAAAAACAAGACTACTAACTTAATGATTTTTAAACGAGACATATATGTAACGATTATCGTTGTAAAGACATTTAATGTATATATATCATATTAAGAGATATTCATACATGATAATATCATGATAATATAATAATTTAAAATCTCATTTGATATTATAAACATTGGGTTAACAACATTTAACAAGATCGTTAACCTAAAGGTTTCAAAACAACACTTACATGTAACGACTAACGATGACTTAACGACTCAGTTAAAATGTATTTACATGTAGTGTTTTAATATGTATTTATACACTTTTGAAAGACTTCAATACACTTATCAAAATACTTCTACTTAACAAAAATTCTTACAATTACATCCTCGTTCAGTTTCATCAACAATTCTACTCGTATGCACCCGTATTCGTACTCGTACAATACACAGCTTTTAGATGTATGTACTATTGGTATATATACTCCAATGATCAGCTCTTAGCAGCCATGTGAGTCACCTAACACATGTGGGAATCATCATTTGGCAACTAGCATGAAATATCTCATAAAATAACAAAAATATGAGTAATCATTCATGACTTATTTACATGAAAACAAAATTACATATCCTTTATATCTAATGTGATGACCCGGGAATTTTCGACTAAATTTAAACTTAATCTTTATATGATTTCGATACGATAAGCAAAGTCTATAATGTTGAGTCTCGAAAAAAAAACTTTGAACTGTGTTCGTGTATACATTTGACCTTGACCAGTCCTGACGATTCACGAACTAATGTGTAAATAATTATGTGAATATATATACATAAGAGTATATATAATAATTTAAATTAATAAGTATACATTATGCAATTAGAATTAAAAATGTAAGATAACAAACAAAATAATTAAGTTATTATTACAATAAACATATGTAAATAAATATATAATATTATTATGAATCTATATAAATAAATATATAGATATCTATAAAAGATTTCTATTAATAACTAATATATTGTAACATGTATAAAATATAAATATTAAATATTCACTTATGATAATATAAGTAGTACATAATTAACCATATATTAGAGCAAATCATATTAATAGTTATATTGTTATTACCTTCAATATTAATATTAATATTAGTGATACTAAGATTATATATAAACTATAGGTGCAAATTTGTTATATATAAATGGTTGTAGTATTTATTATTGCCAATATTATTAACATTGATAATACTATTATCATTTTCATTAATATTAATATTATTATTATCAACATTATTAATATATATATCTATATCTATATATATAATTAGATACATTTAATTTATAATATTATTGATATCATTATTTTCAAAAGTCATTATTATTATTATTAGTATTAATTATTAACAAAATTAGTAGAATTATCATTATAAGGAATTACGTAGTGAAAATTGAGTTGGTTACAGATCCCTATCAACCTGTATATGATTTGTACTACTGTCCCCAATCCATTTCAGTATCAAACAAAAGTTGTTGAGAGTAGATATCTGATTCCATTTTTTTATTTTATTTTATTCCTCACCCGTACCAGAGAGAACTGTAAATGACGACTTCAATTGATAAAAAAAAAAAATTCGATTAATAATACAACATAGATAGATGATATGCAAGAGAGATATCTGAAATTATATGTATCTACACTATTTTGCATCTTAAAGAACAATAACTATCTTTCTCTTTCTTTCATTACTTCGTTAGTAAACACCATCTTCACCAACTCACCACCACGTGTTTATGCTCTTGAATGAACAAACCACCACCCTTGAAAGCAACATTCATCCTCCACCATGAATAAATCACGGCCACCATTCATTGCCATCTACCTCTGTCTTGTTTCTGTTTCTATCCGAGGCTGTTAACCACCATCCCAAAGAATCACCTACAGCTTCCTGTTCAACAAAGGTTACAACTATTATTCTCTATTTACTGCTTACGCTTCTGTTTTCTTCTTATTTGAGCAACCACAATTTTCACTCTCAACCATAAAACACAACACTACAACCCATCACTTTTATTTGTTTGCTGCTGCTATATGTAGCTGTCACTGCAGCTGCTACCAGAATGTTATTGTTACTGCTATGCTGCAATATTTCTGTTTCGTTCAAACCATAAATCACCTCCATACGCCACCCCAAAGATCACCACTTGAAACCCATCATCACCATGACCCGTCACTTCTCTCTCTCTATTCCCTCTCTTATTTTTTTCGTGAACCTGCTGCAGTTTCTGTTTCAACTCTCTATTTTATCAATGATAAAGTGATTGATCAATTATTAGTGGAACCAAAAGTAGACATTCATGGTCGACCAAGACTACCATGGGGGACAATTCTTTTATTTTAAAAAAAATGAATGATGATAAAGTGTAGAGAGCATGGTACATTTTATCCTTGATTGCCACTGCCATTCGATTGTTATCAAAACAAAATTAACCCCACTTGATTCTTTTTATTAAAGGAAGTCAATTTAAATGAGTTAATGGACCTCATGTCCCATTTGTTGGCTGACATATTCAAAGCAACTAGCCATTTGATGTATTAAAATGATTGTGTGATAGGAGATGACAAGAGAGTGAGGAATACATATTTTCTTTTTTTTCCTGCTGACTACCGAATTATTTAAAAAAAAACGAAATCCTTTTATGTTAGTGTGGGCTGAAACTTTATTTTTTGGTTGGGCCAAGAAGTTGATAATTATGATAATCATGATGATATGAGGAAAGTGGTGATCGAGTGGCTAAGTATATTTTATGTTCAAGTCATAACAGAAAAGAAGTGACCGAGTAGTCGTCTTGGAGTGTTTGGGTTAATCGAGAGGTCACGAGTTCAAGCCCGGGCATGGGCAGTTTTTTTTTGGAAATTTTTTCTTTGTGAGGTAGTTTTTCTCATTCTTATTTATTATTATTATTATTATTATTATTATTATTATTATTATTATTATTATTATTATTATTATTATTATTATTATTATTATGATTATTGTTATTGTTATTGTTGTAGAAACTAAACATGAAGATTTCATTATTATTGTTAACAAAAAGTATTATTATTAAAATTAACACTAGTAATAAGATTGTTATAATTATTATTGTTATTACTAAGTATTAGGTATAATTATTATCAAAATTATTATTTTCATTACCATTACCATTATTATTAAATTATTCATGTTATTAAAAACTACTATTATTATCATTATTATGAGATTTATTATAAAGACTATCACTAATATTATCATTTATAGAATTATTAATACTATTATCATTGTTATTAGTACTACCATTACTATTATTGTTATCACACAAAATGTTATCATAGAATTATTAAAAATACTACTTTAACAACCAAATGACATTTATATATAAATATATTTAATATATATAACATAACAAAATTTAATACTTTTATGTACAAAATGAATATATGAAACATATATATATATATATATATATATATATATATATATATATATATATATATATATATATATATATATTACTACTATGAATATGATATAACTAATAAACTCACATATAAATAATTGTTCGATTGCAAATATGTGTTTTAATATATATTACTGATATAGGTTCGTGAATCCAAGGCCAACCCTACACTTGTTCAATAACGTTATATGTATTTTTACTACAAAATACAGTATGGTGAGTTTCATTAATCCCTTTTTAAATGCTTTTGCAATATATATTTTTGGGACTGAGAATACATGCGCTGTTTTTATAACTGTTTTACAAAATAGACACAAGTAATTGAAACTACATTATATGGTTGAATGATCAAAATCGGATATGCCCCTTTTTATATAGTCTGGTAATCTAAGAATTAGGGAACAGACACCCTAATTGACACGAACTCTAAAGATAGATCTATCGGGCCCAACAAGACCCATCCAAAGTACCGGATGCTTTAGTACTTCAAAATTTATATCATGTCCGAAGGAGGATCCCGGAATGATGGGGATATTCTTATTTGCATATTGTGAATGTCGGTTACCAGGAGTTCAATCCATATGAACGATATTTTTGTCTCTATGTATGGGACGTATGTTTACGAGAAATGGAAATATGAAATCTTGTGGTCTATTAAAATTATGAAATGATTATTTATGTTAAACTAATGAACTCACCAACCTTTTGGTTGACACTTTAAAGCATGTTTATTCTCAGGTACGAAAGAAATCTTCCGCTGTGTAATTGCTCATATTAAAGATATTACTTGGAGTCATTCATGACATATTTCAAAAGACGTTGCATTCGAGTCGTTGAGATCATCAAGATTATTATTAAATCAGTTATAGTTAGATATATTATAAAATGGTATGCATGCCGTCAACTTTCGTTGTAATGAAAGATTATCTTTTCAAAAACGAATGCAATGTTTGCAAAATGTATAATATAGAGGTCAAATACCTCGCGATGTAATCAACTGTTGTGAATTGTTTATAATCAATATGGACTTCGTCCGGATGGATTAGGACGGGTCCTTTCAGTTGGTATCAGAGCGGTGGTCTTAGCGAACCAGGTCTTGCATTAGAGTGTCTAACTGATAGTTGTTTAGATGCATTGGTGAGTCTGGACTTCGACCATGTCTGCATGTTAAAAGTTTTGCTTATCATCTAGTGTCGAAAATCATTTGCTTATCATTCTTAGTCTAGACACATCTTACTGCATCGATTGCACGAATAGTGTATAGACAAAATTCATATCTTAGCGTATCTGTTACTGTAACTTTGCCTGACAACTTCCGTAGATTTCTCCGTAACTTATGGGATTTTAGTATTCTATATGCATATGTAAATTATGTATTGCAGAGTACTAATCTACATCCTATAATCTATTTCTTATCGAAAATCATTCATCTGATCGTACGAGATGAATCACTCAACCAGATCGAATTTCTCAGATTTCGACAGCTATTCCAATATGGAGTTTCACCTAAGCTCCGAAAGCAGTGTCACCAGAATGAATCAACCAATCATCCATCCCCAATTCATCTGATGGGTTCGTTGTTGACTTAATCGATGGAGACGCGCAGACGGCGATCCCTTCCACTAACCGAATTCACCTCTTGATGAAGAACCTGAAGCACTTACCGGTGAACCTGTTCGTAACACCATTTTCACCCTCATTTCACGAATATCTCGCCATGACTATATCATAACTCAGATTCTAAACCTTATTCATCCGCTCGTTCCTACCGACAATCATTCCGGAGTAATAAAAGTCAACGAGTTTCGCGCCCGAGCTGTAGCCTTGGAAAATATGGTGCAAAATGTACCAGCTTCAGCAACATCAACAGCATCAACAATAC
The DNA here is from genome assembly GCF_046630445.1 of Rutidosis leptorrhynchoides. Taxonomy (NCBI): domain Eukaryota; kingdom Viridiplantae; phylum Streptophyta; class Magnoliopsida; order Asterales; family Asteraceae; genus Rutidosis; species Rutidosis leptorrhynchoides. Next base: position 213,620,627 of record NC_092340.1, read on the forward strand.
TACCAGCAACAACATAAACCACAACAACACACACCTCAACATCACAAACTATACCTCGAACTTAATCATCATTCTACGTATCGTTCTACATCAATTATCTTCGTTCAGTATGACGATTATGTAATCTCTAATGTTTTAGAGATTATATATTCTTGTTCTAACAATAAATCAAATGAGTTTAATATCATATTGACTCATTAAATCCATGATTATATCTGAAGAAAATATATATGTATATATATTTTCATAAAGATTGTAATTTAAAAAAAAAAAAAATTCTTTCGTACAAACTATTAATGATAAAAATATTTTAACGGGTAGGTAATACCCTAGAAATATTTGGATTTCGCATTAATAAGTTACACTGTACATCCTTCGAATTTGATTCAACGATCATTTACTATCCTATTTACAACCACCGATATACGTATCCGTTCACCAAAGAATAACTATTTTCATTTAAATTCAATTTCATATTTGGATTTTGACCTATCAGAATCCAACAAGTGGCATAATGAAGAAATAATGGACACAATAAAATTGATTAGAAACAGACTAATTAACAATATGAAATTTTGTTAAGAAACCACGCTAACAAGATCCTAGCTAACTGTTCCTAGCTAACTGTTAATTCCGTATTACATTTTAATTTATCGCAATTTAATTATCGCAATTTTAATTATCGTCCTTTAATTTCTGTTATTTACTTTACGCATTTTATTTATCGTTATTTAATTTCTGTATTTATTTTACGCACTATAAATATCGGGACACGTATATAAGGTTTTGACATATCATATCGACGCATCTATATATATTATTTGGAATCACCATAGACACTCTATATGCAGTAATGATCGAGTTCTCTATACAGGGTTGAGGTTGATTCTCAAATAGTATATATACTTTGAGTTGTGATCGAGTCTGAGACATGTACATGGGTCACGATACGTATTAATTAATTCGAATATTATATATTAAACTTTATATGAATTATTGGACTATCAACTGTGGACTATCGACTGTGGACTAATAAAATTGGACAATTAAAATGAATTAAAATATTGATTATAATATATGAAACTAAACAATTCTTCAAGTTTGGCACTTGAATTCATCTTAAACTTCATTTGTATCAGGACGATTACAATCTGCGTTCAAACCTTTCATGATTCTTGAAAACACCTCAATCGATTTGATGAATCAACCGCACTTCATCTACGGAAGGAAAGATTTATGCATATAGTTATGCACCTGAGAAACTCTCGGCAACTGAGTAAAAGTTTGACACGTAACCGCGTCAGATCCTTTAGCATTTATTAGCAAAAATGACTTTACGATCCCTTTTCAAAGTAGCCATTTTTGTCACAGCTCCAGCAAGTCAACTTCGACTTGTCATTCGAAGTAGCCTTCTTATAATCCTGATATATACGATTACTCTTTTGATATCGGAGAATTCTTTTATATTCCACCATATTACCAGCAGACATACCCGCAACCTCGTTACTTCTTAGCTTAAATCTCTCTGATAAATCATTATATTTATTCATTGAAACCCTATCATATACTTATCCGCATCTTGTAACGAGAACTGCCATACCAATTACCGAGAATCAGCAATCAGTACTTTGAATATCTACATCAACAGTTATATGTATGACATTTAACTCTTAGAATTATGATCTCTCCTTCTGGAATTCTGAAAAGCACTCAGTCACAAATCAATACTCTGAATGTTGAAAAAGCTGAATGAAGCAGCAGAAACCATAGACAACCATAAATGACCATAATCATCGAAAGTTTGATGATAAAGAATAGTATGTTGGAAAAACTCAGAAAAGTTGGAATTGGAAAACGGATTGAGCTAACCACGAAGGAGACCGAGGATAAATACAAGGACCATACCATATATTCAAAGAATCCAGGTAATTCTGGATCTGATGAAACCTTCAAAGAATATCTTGCTCCGAAGTCATGTTAAAATTTTGCGGAAAATCTTTCTCCATCAACCATCGAACTTAGAAATTCCAAAATATCATCATCAATATCTTCGATATTTCTGAGGATATTTTCATAAATATTCTCGTTCGAAATTATATACCTCTTCGTGCTTCCTGTGTATCATTATATTGGAAACATTCAATAGAAAATTTAGTACCGAAAAGCAGATTATACGAAACTATGAAGAAAGCCGTGGACAAATCACAAAGAATAAGTTTGACTTTAAAGAATCCAAATGACTCAATGTCTGCTAAAAAGTATTTAGTGAATATCTTGCTCCTTACTCTAAACCCTTACGGATAATAGTTTCCATCATCCTATGATCTTAGATATTCAAAGATATTATCGTATATTTCATTACAAATATCCTCCATATTCTGAAGATATTTTCATAACTATTCTTATCTGAAATCATTCATCTCTTCGTGCTATCAGTGTTACATTATATAGAAACTGTTATTTTCTATATTCTGTAAACTTTCGAGCTTAAAATATGAATGTTATTGAAGTAATGTTGGGAACTTATGCATGGGTTAGTATAATATAATGACACTTGATCAACGTGATTATATTACAGTAAGTCATGCTGAGTTTCTAATGGAACGTGATGATTCACAGATCATACCGTCATCACGTGCCATGTTACATAACTCTTTTATTTAAATTAACTTCTGAACATATCAAGAAAATATATTCTTGATAGTTCTATTCTCAGTGATTCTGGTAATTTGATAAATCAAATCGTGCTATTACGTTCTTTCTTGCTTGGAACATCAAGTTCATTCGAAACTCCATACCTATGAATTCTGGACCGTTACTCGTTTTACTAAGCAATCGAGAGGAGAATAAAAAGGCAAGGAGCACCGAAATTTAAGAGAAAATATAAAGCCCAATAACAACACGGAGATTACAAACCGTGGATATTAATACGAATAGCAAAATAAAGACACGGTAGAATTAAGAATAGTAACATCCCAAGGTAATAGTAGAAGTAAACAGATTCTTCTGGTGGAAGATTAAAAAGAAGGATGACAGAAAGGATAATTAAGAAAATATCAATGATTAGAACTGGATGAAGCATTTTCAAAATCTTTTAGAAGTAAGGATTAAGAATGAAAGTATAGAAAATGGGAGTAGTGAAAAAATAATGAAACGAAAAAAGTTTAATTTATAATGGAAATATCAGACAGAGTAATTGATGCAGATCACCGTATTTAATGATAGAGATCTTAATTTCCTTACTCGCCGAAGAGTCAAATCTTTTAGATTTCGAAGATTTTCTTTAAATCCCTTGAATTCCGGAATTCAACCCTGACTACATCAAAAGATATGATGCATCTTATTTTTTTTTAAATTCAACCAAGACAACGTCAAAAGCTAAGGTGCACCTTATTTTCTAATTTCCACCATGACTACGTCAAAAGTTAAATCTCTATCTCAATCTGTTGTGAAAGCTTCATTTGTACACTTCGTCTAATCGAATCGTTCTATCTATATTAGTTAACAATGATAAAACTCAATTTATCAACTCATATTTGTCATGAAAACATTTTTATTGTTAGTCATGACCACCTCACTCAAATTTCGGGACGAAATTTCTTTAACGGGTAGGTACTGTAATGACCCGGGAATTTTCGACTAAATTTAAACTTAATCTTTATATGATTTCGATACGATAAGCAAAGTCTATAATGTTGAGTCTCGAAAAAAAAACTTTGAACTGTTTTCGTGTATACATTTGACCTTGACCAGTCCCGACGATTCACGAACTAATGTGTAAATAATTATGTGAATATATATATACATAAGAGTATATATAATAATTTAAATTAATAAGTATACATTATGCAATTAGAATTAAAAATGTAAGATAACAAACAAAATAATTAAGTTATTATTACAATAAACATATGTAAATAAATATATAATATTATTATGAATCTATATAAATAAATATATAGATATCTATAAAAGATTTCTATTAATAACTAATATATTGTAACATGTATAAAATATAAATATTAAATATTCACTTATGATAATATAAGTAGTACATAATTAACCATATATTAGAGCAAATCATATTAATAGTTATATTGTTATTACCTTCAATATTAATATTAATATTAGTGATACTAAGATTATATATAAACTATAGGTGCAAATTTGTTATATATAAATGGTTGTAGTATTTATTATTGCCAATATTATTAACATTGATAATACTATTATCATTTTCATTAATATTAATATTATTATTATCAACATTATTAATATATATATCTATATCTATATATATAATTAGATACATTTAATTTATAATATTATTGATATCATTATTTTCAAAAGTCATTATTATTATTATTAGTATTAATTATTAACAAAATTAGTAGAATTATCATTATAAGGAATTACGTAGTGAAAATTGAGTTGGTTACAGATCCCTATCAACCTGTATATGATTTGTACTACTGTCCCCAATCCATTTCAGTATCAAACAAAAGTTGTTGAGAGTAGATATCTGATTCCATTTTTTTATTTTATTTTATTCCTCACCCGTACCAGAGAGAACTGTAAATGACGACTTCAATTGATAAAAAAAAATTCGATTAATAATACAACATAGATAGATGATATGCAAGAGAGATATCTGAAATTATATGTATCTACACTATTTTGCATCTTAAAGAACAATAACTATCTTTCTCTTTCTTTCATTACTTCGTTAGTAAACACCATCTTCACCAACTCACCACCACGTGTTTATGCTCTTGAATGAACAAACCACCACCCTTGAAAGCAACATTCATCCTCCACCATGAATAAATCATGGCCACCATTCATTGAAATCTACCTCTGTCTTGTTTCTGTTTCTATCCGAGGCTGTTAACCACCATCCCAAAGAATCACCTATAGCTTCCTGTTCAACAAAGGTTACAACTATTATTCTCTATTTACTGCTTACGCTTCTGTTTTCTTCTTATTTGAGCAACCACAATTTTCACTCTCAACCGTAAAACACAACACTACAACCCATCACTTTTATTTGTTTGCTGCTGCTATATGTAGCTGTCACTGCAGCTGCTACCAGAGTGTTATTGTTACTGCTATGCTGCAATATTTCTGTTTCATTCAAACCATAAATCACCTCCATACGCCACCCCAAAGATCACCACTTGAAACCCATCATCACCATGACCCGTCACTTCTCTCTCTCTATTCCCTCTCTTATTTTTTTCGTGAACCTGCTGCAGTTTCTGTTTCAACTCTCTATTTTATCAATGATAAAGTGATTGATCAATTATTAGTGGAACCAAAAGTAGACATTCATGGTCGACCAAGACTACCATGGGGGACAATTCTTTTATTTAAAAAAAAAATGAATGATGATAAAGTGTAGAGAGCATGGTACATTTTATCCTTGATTGCCACTGCCATTCGATTGTTATCAAAACAAAATTAACCCCACTTGATTCTTTTTATTAAAGGAAGTCAATTTAAATGATTTAATGGACCTCATGTCCCATTTGTTGGCTGACATATTCAAAAGCAACTAGCCATTTGATGTATTAAAATGATTGTGTGATAGGAGATGACAAGAGAGTGAGGAATACATATTTTTTTTTTCCTGCTGACTACCGAATTATTTAAAAAAAAAAAACGAAATCCTTTTATGTTAGTGTGGGCCGAAACTTTATTTTTTGGTTGGGCCAAGAAGTTGATAATTATGATAATCATGATGATATGAGGAAAGTGGTGATCGAGTGGCTAAGTATATTTTATGTTCAAGTCATAACAGAAAAGAAGTGACCGAGTAGTCGTCTTGGAGTGTTTGGGTTAATCGAGAGGTCACGAGTTCAAGCCCGGGCATGGGCAGTTTTTTTTTGGAAACTTTTTCTTTGTGAGGTAGTTTTTCTCATTCTTATTTATTATTATTATTATTATTATTATTATTATTATTATTATTATTATTATTATTATTATTATTATTATTATTATTATTATTATTATTATTATTATTATTATTATTATTATTATTATTATGATTATTGTTATTGTTATTGTTGTAGAAACTAAACATGAAGATTTCATTATTATTGTTAACAAAAAGTATTATTATTAAAATTAACACTAGTAATAAGATTGTTATAATTATTATTGTTATTACTAAGTATTAGGTATAATTATTATCAAAATTATTATTTTCATTACCATTACCATTATTATTAAATTATTCATGTTATTAAAAACTACTATTATTATCATTATTATGAGATTTATTATAAAGACTATCACTAATATTATCATTTATAGAATTATTAATACTATTATCATTGTTATTAGTACTACCATTACTATTATTGTTATCACACAAAATGTTATCATAGAATTATTAAAAATACTACTTTAACAACCAAATGACATTTATATATAAATATATTTAATATATATAACATAACAAAATTTAATACTTTTATGTACAAAATGAATATATGAAACATATATATATATATTACTACTATGAATATGATATAACTAATAAACTCACATATAAATAATTGTTCGATTGCAAATATGTGTTTTAATATATATTACTGATATAGGTTCGTGAATCCAAGGCCAACCCTACACTTGTTCAATAACGTTATATGTATTTTTACTACAAAATACAGTATGGTGAGTTTCATTAATCCCTTTTTAAATGCTTTTGCAATATATATTTTTGGGACTGAGAATACATGCGCTGTTTTTATAACTGTTTTACGAAATAGACACAAGTAATGGAAACTACATTATATGGTTGAATGATCGAAATCGGATATGCCCCTTTTTATATAGTCTGGTAATCTAAGAATTAGGGAACAGACACCCTAATTGACACGAACTCTAAAGATAGATCTATCGGGCCCAACAAGCCCCATCCAAAGTACCGGATGCTTTAGTACTTCAAAATTTAAATCATGTCCGAAGGAGGATCCCGGAATGATGGGGATATTCTTATTTGCATATTGTGAATGTCGGTTACCAGGAGTTCAATCCATATGAACGATATTTTTGTCTCTATGCATGGGACGTATGTTTACGAGAAATGGAAATATGAAATCTTGTGGTCTATTAAAATTATGAAATGATTTTTTATGTTAAACTAATGAATTCACCAACCTTTTGGTTGACACTTTAAAGCATGTTTATTCTCAGGTACGAAAGAAATCTTCTGCTGTGTAATTGCTCATTTTAAAGATATTACTTGGAGTCATTCATGTCATATTTCAAAAGACGTTGCATTCGAGTCGTTGAGATCATCAAGATTATTATTAAATCAGTTATAGTTAGATATATTATAAAATGGTATGCATGCCGTCAACTTTCGTTGTAATGAAAGATTGTCTTTTCAAAAACGAATGCAATGTTTGCAAAATGTATCATATAGAGGTCAAATACCTCGCGATGTAATCAACTGTTGTGAATCGTTTATAATCAATATGGACTTCGTCCGGATGGATTAGGACGGGTCCTTTCATCTAATCCATACACCAATGACCAAAAACACCTAAAAACACTTTCATTCTTCAATTTTCTTCATCTAATTGATCTCTCTCAAGTTCTATCTTCAAGTTCTAAGTGTTCTTCATAAATTCTACAAGTTCTAGTTACATAAAATCAAGAATACTTTCAAGTTTGCTAGCTCACTTCTAATCTTGTAAGGTGATCATCCAACCTCAAGAAATCTTTGTTTCTTACAGTAGGTTATCATTCTAATACAAGGTAATAATCATATTCAAACTTTGGTTCAATTTCTATAACTATAACAATCTTATTTCAAGTGATGATCTTACTTGAACTTGTTTTCGTGTCATGATTCTGCTTCAAGAACTTCGAGCCATCCAAGGATCCGTTGAAGCTAGATCCATTTTTCTCTTTTCTAGTAGGTTTATCCAAGGAACTTAAGGTAGTAATGATGTTCATAACATCATTCGATTCATACATATAAAGCTATCTTATTCGAAGGTTTAAACTTGTAATCACTAGAACATAGTTTAGTTAATTCTAAACTTGTTCTCAAACAAAAGTTAATCCTTCTAACTTGACTTTTAAAATCAACTAAACACATGTTCTATATCTATATGATATGCTAACTTAATGATTTAAAACCTGGAAACACGAAAAACATCGTAAAACCGGATTTACGCCGTCGTAGTAACACCGCGGGCTGTTTTGGGTTAGTTAATTAAAAACTATGATAAACTTTGATTTAAAAGTTGTTATTCTGAGAAAATGATTTTTATTATGAATATGAAACTATATCCAAAAATTATGGTTAAACTCAAAGTGGAAGTATGTTTTCTAAAATGGTCATCTAGACGTCGTTCTTTCGACTAAAATGACTACCTTTACAAAAATGACTTGTAACTTATTTTTTCTGACTATAAACCTATACTTTTTCTGTTTAGACTCATAAAATAGAGTTCAATATGAAACCATAGCAATTTGATTCACTCAAAACGGATTTAAAATGAAGAAGTTATGGGTAAAGCAAGATTGGATAATTTTTCTCATTTTAGCTACGTTAAAATTGGTAACAAATCTATTCCAACCATAACTTAATCAACTTGTATTGTATATTATGTAATCTTGAGATACCATAGACACGTATACAATGTTTCGACCTATCATGTCGACACATCTATATATATTTCGGAACAACCATAGACACTCTATATGTGAATGTTGGAGTTAGCTATACAGGGTTGAGGTTGATTCCAAAATATATATAGTTTGAGTTGTGATCAATACTGAGATACGTATACACTGGGTCGTGGATTGATTCAAGATAATATTTATCGATTTATTTCTGTACATCTAACTGTGGACAACTAGTTGTAGGTTACTAACGAGGACAGCTGACTTAATAAACTTAAAACATCAAAATATATTAAAAGTGTTGTAAATATATTTTGAACATACTTTGATATATATGTATATATTGTTATAGGTTCGTGAATCAACCAGTGGCCAAGTCTTACTTCCCGACGAAGTAAAAATCTGTGAAAGTGAGTTATAGTCCCACTTTTAAAATCTAATATTTTTGGGATGAGAATACATGCAGGTTTTATAAATGATTTACAAAATAGACACAAGTACGTGAAACTACATTCTATGGTTGAATTATCGAAATCGAATATGCCCCTTTTTATTAAGTCTGGTAATCTAAGAATTAGGGAACAGACACCCTAATTGATGCGAATCCTAAAGATAGATCTATTGGGCCTAACAAACCCCATCCAAAGTACCGGATGCTTTAGTACTTCAAAATTTATATCATATCCGAAGGGTGTCCCGGAATGATGGAGATATTCTTATATATGCATCTTGTTAATGTCGGTTACCAGGTGTTCACCATATGAATGATTTTTATCTCTATGTATGGGATGTGTATTGAAATATGAAATCTTGTGGTCTATTATTATGATTTGATATATATAGGTTAAACCTATAACTCACCAACATTTTTGTTGACGTTTTAAGCATGTTTATTCTCAGGTGATTATTAAGAGCTTCCGCTGTCGCATACTTAAATAAGGACGAGATTTGGAGTCCATGCTTGTATGATATTGTGTAAAAACTGCATTCAAGAAACTTATTTTGTTGTAACATATTTGTATTGTAAACCATTATGTAATGGTCGTGTGTAAATAGGATATTTTAGATTATCATTATTTGATAATCTACGTAAAGCTTTTTAAACCTTTATTGATGAAATAAAGGTTATGGTTTGTTTTAAAATGAATGCAGTCTTTGAAAAACGTCTCATATAGAGGTCAAAACCTCGCAACGAAATCAATTAATATGGAACGTTTTTAATCAATAAGAACGGAACATTTCAGTTGGTATCCGAGCGTTGGTCTTAGAGAACCAGAATTTTGCATTAGTGTGTCTTATCGAGTTTGTTAGGATGCATTAGTGAGTCTGGACTTCGACCGTGTTTACTTGAAAAATGATTGCTTAACAAATTTTGTTGGAAACTATATATTTTTAACATGTGAATATTATGTGATATATTAATCTCTTAACGCGTTTGATATTATGTGATAGATATCTACCTCTAGAACAAGTCCCATTGACTCACCTAATAATAATGAAGAGTCAAATGTAAATTGGAATCATTCGTGGACTGATTCACAAGTTCCCGAAGAGGAACCGGAAGAAGAATCGGAACCGGAAGAAGAATCGGAACCGGAAGAAGAATCGGAACCGGATGAAGAAATAGAAACGGTGGGGGAAATAATAAAACGGTTAAGTAAAAGAAAATCCTCAACCAACCGACCAAGGTTAATTATGGTCAATGGTGTTTCCGCCAAGGAAGCAAAATATTGGGAGGATTACCAATTCTCCGATGAATCAGATTCCGACGAGAATTCCGATGATGTTATAGAAATTACCCCAACTGAATTTAAAAAGGCAAAAGAAAATAATAAGGGAAAGGGCATAAAAATAGAGAAATCTAATTCCAACCCCGATGAACTTTATATGTATCGTCATCCCCCGAAGTCCTTAAGTTGTAACAATGACCCGGGAACCTCTAAACCACCAGGTTTTTCTAAACCAATGTGGAAAACTACGGCTCGTATTAGGGGAACATCATATATCCCTAGAAACTTGGCAAAACGAACCAAAACCGAAGAAGAAGAAACAAGCGAGTCGGAATAAGATAGTTGTATTCGTGTGGTCTAATATATGTAATATAGTGTGCTTATGCTTTATGATATATGTAAAAATTACGTGTATTAATAAGTATTTTTTTTTTATGAATCTAACTCTTTTCTATTTTACAGTATAAAAACACAAAATGGATAGACAACCCAATATTTTAAGAGACCTACCCGGAGACATGATTGATGAAATCTTGTCTAGAGTTGGTCAGAATTCTTCGGCACAACTATTTAAGGCGAGATCAGTTTGTAAGACATTCGAAGAACGTTCCAAGAATGCCTTGATTTATAAAAGGCTTTCGTTCGAAAGATGGGGGATATCACATTGGGAAATCCATAAGTTACGATGTGTTTACTTTGACGCATATATTGCGGGGAACCCAAATGCTATTTTACGCAGTGGGTTAAGAAATTATTTTGACTCAATATATCCGAATATTGGACTTCGTGATTTAGAAAAAGCGGCTAACATGCAACATAAAGAAGCATGTTATGCTAACGGATTAGTAATGTTCGCTTCTCACCAAAGTGAGAAAAAGAACATCGGGCTACAACTATTAAACAAAACGTTCCCACAAGTGACAGAGTGTGATGACCCGGGAATTTCTGACCAAATTTAAACTTAATCTTTATATGAATTCGACACGATAAGCAAAGTCTGTAATGTTGAGTCTCAAAAACTTTGAACTGTTTTGTATATTCAATTGACCTTTGACCATTCTCGACGATTCACGAACAACTATATATAAATAGATACATATACATTAATTTGAAAATATTATTTGAAATAATATATGATTTAATTGTTGAAAATAAATATGAAAAATAATATGCGATGTAATGAAAACTATTATTATAAATATATAGATATATATTTATATATATAAATATGTATATAAATATTACTTGTAAATATATAAATTATATTAAATTCAATGGTTTAAAGATATATAATATATTTATTTAATAGTTAAACTTGTTATTTAAAACTCTTTATATATAGAAAGAGAATATATTAAAAATAAATGATTTCGAGTCTAATTAGTAAACGTCAGTAGCACTCGGTTGACGATTTGTTAGTTTTAATATAGATATTGTACATGTCCATGAAGGATTGAAATAAAAGTTGAACTGTAAATTGATTACGAAGATTTTATATTTGTCAAAAATATTTTTACCCTTTTAAGATTAAATATTAGCACTCCGTACATATAAATTGAAACATAAAATAAATAATTATTGAACCTTTTTGATCAGGTTTCCAGCAGTTAATGAGTGAAATAATTAAACATATCTAATCTAAAAATTTGGAATTTTTAGGAGCACTTTTATCCGTAACTGTTTAGCAATGGACACACCCCGTAAAAACTGTCGGTAACTAAACTCCATATTAGACCGGCTGCTAACTGTTGTTCATGTACTCCTTTCCACTTGTTATTTATTAATTATTATTATAATTATTATTTATATTATAATTATTATTATTATATATTTTATAACTCTATATTACATAGAGAGATTTAGATTGGGAAGACACCCATCTTCTTTTTCTCCAACACCATAACCGGCCGCCACCATGTTGATCGCCAACCACAACCACCGGAGCATCAACCATGATCACCATCGCCACCTTGCACCTCCTACAAGTTTCCATCTCCACCATTATTTAACCACCTTCTAACACCCGGGAACCATTCTCAACCCACTTCACCACCAAGACTATCACCAATTCAAACCCATCACTGTTATGTTTCGATCTTCAACCTCAAAACATCAACCCCATCGTGATCTTTTGCTCGAAAAACCTTGATCATCCAAGCGACCACCTGAATAAATTTCCTATCTTAATCACCAACTTGTCACTACCTTTCTCTACCATGGCAACCATCACTCTCGGCCAATTTGCCAAACGTTTGTGCTGTTATGCTTCGTACATACTATATCAAGTTGAACACCACCTGCAGATGTTTTCGTTTTATTTATTTATTAAGTTTTTTTTTTCTTTTCCGGTCGCCAACCCAACAAAACATTCATTTATCCATCATTTTTTTTCTGTAATTGTTGATCGTGAGGTATTATAGGGTTTCCGTTTCTATTTCGGTTAAACTCAACCTGACCAATCACTACTTCAAACTCAACACCATCGTAAGACACCACCTTCGACTTTTATTTCGGGTTCATGTTATGAACAAATCCATCACAAAACCACTGTTAGCAAAGACCACTGCACCACTACCATCGGCTTTCTCTCAAACCACCACCGTAACAACCAACACCAATAAAAACCGTATTGCCTGCTAGTCGTTGTTTCCCTTTATAACCCAACACACACCCACACGTGATAATTGAAGGTGATGATGAATAGTGTTATTAGTGAGGATGATGATCTGCGAAGAAGGCGATTATGATGATGATGAAGTGGTGAATAATGATGGCGATAATGATGAAACAAAAGATGATACGGTGATGATGAGGAGAGGAAAACGAATTATGAAGACGATGAATAAAGATGATATGATATTAATGAACCGAAACAAAACAGGAACCATCGTGAAAAATTATTATTTTTGTTTATCCTGCTATCGCCGTTCCTGTTTCCTCCAATAAAAACGCGCTGTTGATGATAAAGACGAACCAGAGAAATAGATGATTAAAGGGTTTCTCGTTGGGCTGTTATAATTTTTTTGGGTCGATAACAAATAGGTGGAGTGGGCTTGCTTTGTTAGTTGGGCCGAAAGTATCTCAGTGGGCTAAGTGATTTTGATGTTGGGCTGAGTCGAATAGAACGAATTATATATATATATACATGGGTTACAAAATAAATCAAGTAAACATGGATGGAGGAGTGGTTAGGGGAGATGTTGGATTATCGAGAGGTCGAGGGTTCGAGCTTTGGCGCAAGCAGTTTATTTAATTATTTTGAAGTTTTTCCTTTTAAGGTAGCATTTCATTTATTATTATTATTATTATTATTATTATTATTATTATTATTATTATTATTATTATTATTATTATTATTATTATTATTATTATTATTGTTGTTGTTGTTGTTGTTGTTGTTATTGTTATTGTTATTGTTATTGTTATTATGTTAACATTAATAGTATGACTAATAATATTACCATTTTTTTATTAAGTAACATCATTAAGTATTATTATGATTAGGACTATTATTATTATCGTTATTATGAAAATAACACAAAGTATTATCACTACCATTAATATTAGCATTTGTATCATTTTACAACTATTAGTATTATATTTATTATTTTTATTATTATCATAAGTACTAGTATTATTATTAGTAGTACTATTATTATAATCAAACACAACTTTTATTACTACTATTGATATTAGGTTATCAAATAAACATTTCGTATAAAAAAATATACTTTTAGTAATATTACAAATAAGTACGTATTAATCACATTTACATTTTTATATAGATATTCATATATAACAAATTAAGTATTCTAATATAATATTAACCAAATATATATTAATATAACTATATAAATATTAGTCATTATAAATGTATATACACAAATTAAATTAAATATATATAGTATATAAAACAAGTTATAATATATGAAATTGTTCAAATACGATTATAGGTATTAATAAATATACAAATTATATAGGTTCATGAATCCGAGGCCAACCCTATACTTGTTCTATGACGTCATATGTATTTTTACTACAAAATACAATACGGTGAGTTCATTTGCTCCCTTTTACTCTTTATATTTTTGGGACTGAGAATACATGCACTGTTTTTACAACTGCTTTATTAAATGCTTTTGAAATATATTTTGAACTGCGAATACATGAAATGTTTTTATAAATGTTTGACGAGATAGACACAAGCAAAACATTCCTCGAATGAATTATTATGCAGACAGAAGTTCTGCGGATTATTATTGAATTATGTGGACATGATAATTGCCACCATTGAATTATGTGGACATGATAATTGCCACCATTGAATTATGTGGACATGATAATTGCCACCAATTGATATGAATGTTATGTATCGAGAGAATGATTTTATACACAGGTTATGTGTATGTTATTTTTGTGCACGAGATATGTGTACGGTTACTAAGATTTATGAAAGATGATTTCGTACACGAGAAAGGTGTACTGTATTTAAAAGATATCGCATGTACATTACAGGTGGGTATAGGATTCGGGCCCATTTGTACCATGCAGGATTTAAATATTGTGGTCTATCAAAATGATGAATTTTATTGTTTTACGATAAACTTATGAACTCACCAACCTTTTGGTTAACACTTTAAAGCATGTTTATTCTCAGGTATAAAAGAAACATTCCGCTGTGTATTTGCTCATTTTAAAGATAGTATTTGGAGTCGATCATCGCAATGGAACTAGTTGTTGGTGACTTCGTCCAGATGGATTAGGACGGGTCCTTTCAGTTGGTATCAGAGCGGTGGTCTTAGCAAACCAGGTCTTGAATTAGTGTGTCTAACTGATAGTTGTTTAGATGCATTAGTGAGTCTGGACTTCGACCGTGTCAACATGTCAAAAGTTTTGCTTATCTTTTCGTGTCGAAAATTACTTGCTTATCATCCTTAAAGTCTAGACACATCTTACTGCCTCTATTGCATAGATAGTGTATAGATAAATTCGTATCTTAGCGTATCTGTTACTGTAAACCTTGCCTGACATATTCCTTAGATTCCTCCGTAACTTATGGGATTTTAGTATTTTATATGCATATGTAAATTATGTATTGCCGGGTACTAATCTACATCCTATAATCTATCCTTATCGAAAATCCTTCATCTGATCGTACGAGACGAATCCCTCAACCAGTTCGAATCCCTCGGATTCCGACAGCTATTCCGATTTGGAGTTTCACCTAAGCTCCGAAAGCAGTGTCACCTGAATGAATCAACCAATTCATCTGATGGGTTCGTAGTCGACTTAATCAATGGAGACGCGCAGAAGGCGATCCCTTCCACTAACCGAATTCACCTCTTGGCGAAGAACCTGAAGCACTTACCGGTGAAGCTATTCGAAACACCATTTTCAGCCTCATTTCCAGAGTATCTCATCACGACAATATACTATATCAAATCCTAGATCTTATTCATTCGCTCGTTCCGACTGACAATCATCCCGGAGTAATACAAGAAGTCAACGAACTTCGCGCTTGAGTAATCAATTTGGAGAATATGGTGCAAAACGTACCAGCTTCAGCAACATCACCTGCATCAACAATACAACCAACAACATAAGTTTCAACATTACATGCTCAACATCTCATTCTGTACCTCGAGTATAATCATCGTTCTACGAATCATTCTACATTACTTATCTTCGTTGGACATGACGATTATATAATCTTTAATGTTTTAGAGATTATATATTCTTATTCTAACGGTAAATCAAATGAGTTTAATATCACATTAACTCATTAAATCCATGGTTATATCTATAGAAAATATATATGTATATATATTTTCATAAAGATTGTAATTAAAAATTCTTTCTTACAAACTGTGAATGGTGAAAATATTTTAACGGGTAGGTAATAGCCGAGGAATATTTAGATTTCACATTAATAAGTTACATTGTACATTCTTCGAATCTGATTCAACGGTCATTTACTATCCTACTTACATCTACAGAGATACGTATCTGTTCATCGCAGAATAACCATTTTCATTCAATTTCATATTTGGATTTTGACTTATTAGAATCCAACAAGTGGCATAATGAAGAAAACATTTGACAAAATAAAAATTTATTAGAAACAAACAAATTAACTATGAGAAATTTTGTTAAGAATCCACGCTAACAGTTCCTAGCTAATTGTTCCTAGCTAACTGATTACATTTTATTTATCGCAATTTACATTCTCGCAATTTTATTTATCGTCATTTAATTTCTGTTATTTACTTTACGCACTTTATTTATCGTCATCTATTTTCTGTTATTTATTTTATGCACTTTAAATATCGGGTCACGTATACAAGGTTTTGACATATCATATCGACGCATCTATATATATTATTTGGAATCACCATAGACACTCTATATGCAGTAATGATCGAGTTCTCTATACATGGTTGAGGTTGATTCTACAATAATATATATAGTTTGAGTTGTGATCGAGTCTGAGACATGTACACGGGTCATGATACGTATTAATTAATTCGAATATTATATATGAATTATTGAATTGTTAACTGTGGACTATCGACTGAGGATTACCAACATTGGACAATTAAAATGAATTAAAATATTGTTTATAACATATGAAATTAAACAATTCTTCAAGTTTGCCACTTGATCTCATCTCAAACCTCGTTTGAATCTTGACGATTACAATCTGCGTTCAAACCTTTCATAATTCTTGAAAACACCTCAATCGAGAGGATGAACCATGTAGTGACCCGAACTTTTCCATGTTTATATATATTAATTGAGATTGATATTTACATGATTAAATGTTTCCAACATGTTAAGCAATCAAACTTGTTAAGACTTGATTAATTGAAATATGTTTCATATAGACAATTGACCACCCAAGTTGACCGGCGATTCACGAACGTTAAAACTTGTAAAAACGACATGACGATATATATATATATGGATATACATATGGTTAACATGAGATTATGATAAGTAAGTATCTCCATAAGTATATTAACAATGAGTTATATACATATAAACAAGACTACTAACTTAAGGATTTCGAAACGAGACATATATGTAACGATTATCGTTGTAACGACATTTAAATGTATATATATCATATTAAGATATATTAATATATCATAATATCATGATAATATAATAATTTAACATCTCATTAGATATAATAAACAATGGGTTAACAACATTAATTGAGATCATTAACTTAAAGGTTTCAAAACAACACTTACATGTAACGACTAACGATGACTTAACGACTCAGTTAAAATGTATATACATGTAGTGTTTTAATATGTATTTATACACTTTTGAAAGACTTCAATACACTTATCAAAATACTTCTACTTAACAAAAATGCTTACAATTACATCCTCGTTCAGTTTCATCAACAATTCTACTCGTATGCACCCGTATTCGTACTCGTACAATACACAGCTTTTAGATGTATGTACTATTGGTATATACACTCCAATGATCAGCTCTTAGCAGCCCATGTGAGTCACCTAACACATGTTGGAACCATCATTTGGCAACTAGCATGAAATATCTCATAAAATTACAAAAATATGAGTAATCATTCATGACTTATTTACTTAAAAACAAAATTACATATCCTTTATATCTAATCCATACACCAACGACAAAAACACCTACAAACACTTTCATTGTTCAATTTTCTTCATCTAATTTATCTCTCTCAAGTTCTATCTTCAAGTTCTAAGTGTTCTTCATATATTCTACAAGTTCTAGTTACATAAAATCAAGAATACTTTCAAGTTTGCTAGCTCACTTCCAATCTTGTAAGGTGATCATCCAACCTCAAGAAATCTTTGTTTCTTATAGTAGGTTATCATTCTAATACAAGGTAATAATCATATTCAAACTTTGGTTCAATTTCTATAACTATAACAATCTTATTTCAAGTGATGATCTTACTTGAACTTGTTTTCGTGTCATGATTCTGCTTCAAGAACTTCGAGCCATCCAAGGATCCGTTGAAGCTAGATCCATTTTTCTCTTTTCCAGTAGGTTTATCCAAGGAACTTAAGGTAGTAATGATGTTCATAACATCATTCGATTCATACATATAAAGCTATCTTATTCGAAGGTTTAAACTTGTAATCACTAGAACAAAGTTTAGTTAATTCTAAACTTGTTCGCAAACAAAAGTTAATCCTTCTAACTTGACTTTTAAAATCAACTAAACACATGTTCTATATCTATATGATATGCTAACTTAATGATTTAAAACCTGGAAACACGAAAAATACCGTAAAATCGGATTTACGCAGTCGTAGTAACACCGCGGGCTGTTTTGGGTTAGTTAATTAAAAACTATGATAAACTTTGATTTAAAAGTTGTTATTCTGAGAAAATGATTTTTATTATGAACATGAAACTATATCCAAAAATTATGGTTAAACTCAAAGTGGAAGTATGTTTTCTAAAATGGTCATCTAGACGTCGTTCTTTCGACTGAAATGACTACCTTTACAAAAACGACTTGTAACTTATTTTTCCGACTATAAACCTATAATTTTTCTATTTAGATTCATAAAATAGAGTTCAATATGAAACCATAGCAATTTGATTCACTCAAAACGGATTTAAAATGAAGAAGTTATGGGTAAAACAAGATTGGATAATTTTTCTCATTTTAGCTACGTGAAAATTGGTAACAAATCTATTCCAACCATAACTTAATCAACTTGTATTGTATATTATGTAATCTTGAGATACCATAGACACGTATACAATGTTTCGACCTATCATGTCGACACATCTATATATATTTCGGAACAACCATAGACACTCTATATGTGAATGTTGGAGTTAGCTATACAGGGTTGAGGTTGATTCCAAAATATATATAGTTTGAGTTGTGATCAATACTGAGATACGTATACACTGGGTCGTGGATTGATTCAAGATAATATTTATCGATTTATTTCTGTACATCTAACTGTGGACAACTAGTTGTAGGTTACTAACGAGGACAGCTAACTTAATAAACTTAAAACATCAAAATATATTAAAAGTGTTGTAAATATATTTTGAACATACTTTGATATATATGTATATATTGTTATAGGTTCGTGAATCAACCAGTGGCCAAGTCTTACTTCCCGACGAAGTAAAAATCTGTGAAAGTGAGTTTCATTTGCTCCCTTTTACTCTTTACATTTTTGGGCTGAGAATACATGCGAATGCTTTATTAACTATTTTACTATATTTATATGCGTGAGTTTCATTTGCTCCCTTTTTAAATGCTTTTGTAATATATTTTTGGGACTGAGAATACATGCGCTGCTTTATAAATGTTTGACGAGATAGACACAAGTACTTAAAACTACATTCTATGGCTAGATTATTAAACCGAATATGCCCCTTTTTAGTCTGGTAATCTAAGAATTAGGGAACAGACACCCTAATTGACGCGAATCCTAAAGATAGATCTATTGGGCCTAACAAACCCCATCCAAAGTACCGGATGCTTTAGTACTTCGAAATTTATATCATATCCGAAGGGTGTCCCGGAATGATGGGGATATTCTTATATATGCATCTTGTTAATGTCGGTTACCAGGTGTTCACCATATGAATGATTTTTATCTCTATGTATGGGATGTGTATTGAAATATGAAATCTTGTGGTCTATTATTATGATTTAATATATATAGGTTATGAAATGTCCCGTTCTTATTGATTAAAAACGTTCCATATTAATTGATTTCGTTGCGAGGTTTTGACCTCTATATGAGACGTTTTTCAAAGACTGCATTCATTTTAAAACAAACCATAACCTTTATTTCATCAATAAAGGTTTAAAAAGCTTTACGTAGATTATCAAATAATGATAATCTAAATTATCCTGTTTACACACGACCATTACATAATGGTTTACAATACAAATATGTTACAACAAAATAAGTTTCTTGAATGCAGTTTTTACACAATATCATACAAGCATGGACTCCAAATCTCGTCCTTATTTAAGTATGCGACAACGGAAGCTCTTAATAATCACCTGAGAATAAACATGCTTAAAACGTCAACAAAAATGTTGGTGAATTATAGGTTTAACCTATATATATCAAATCATAATAATAGACCACAAGATTTCATATTTCAATACACTTCCCATACATAGAGATAAAAATCATTCATATGGTGAACACCTGGTAACCGACATTAACAAGATGCATATATAAGAATATCCCCATCATTCCGGGACACCCTTCGGATATGATATAAATTTCGAAGTACTAAAGCATCTGGTACTTTGGATGGGGTTTGTTAGGCCCAATAGATCTATCTTTAGGATTCGCGTCAATTAGGGTGTCTGTTCCCTAATTCTTAGATTACCAGACTTAATAAAAAGGGGCATATTCGATTTCGATAATTCAACCATAGAATGTAGTTTCACGTACTTGTGTCTATTTTGTAAATCATTTATAAAACCTGCATGTATTCTCATCCCAAAAATATTAGATTTTAAAAGTGGGACTATAACTCGCTTTCACAGATTTTTACTTCGTCGGGAAGTAAGACTTGGCCACTGGTTGATTCACGAACCTATAACAATATATACATATATATCAAAGTATGTTCAAAATATATTTACAACACTTTTAATATATTTTGGTGTTTTAAGTTTATTAAGTCAGCTGTCCTCGTTAGTAACCTACAACTAGTTGTCCACAGTTAGATGTACAGAAATAAATAGATAAATATTATCTTGAATCAATCCACGACCCAGTGTATACGTATCTCAGTATTGATCACAACTCAAACTATATATATTTTGGAATCAACCTCAACCCTGTATAGCTAACTCCAACATTCACATATAGAGTGTCTATGGTTGTTCCGAAATATATATAGATGTGTCGACATGATAGGTCGAAACATTGTATACGTGTCTATGGTATCTCAAGATTACATAATATACAATACAAGTTGATTAAGTTATGGTTGGAATAGATTTGTTACCAATTTTCACGTAGCTAAAATGAGAAAAATTATCCAATCTTGTTTTACCCATAACTTCTTCATTTTAAATCCGTTTTGAGTGAATCAAATTGCTATGGTTTCATATTGAACTCTATTTTATGAATCTAAACATAAAAAGTATAGGTTTATAGTCGGAAAAATAAGTTACAAGTCGTTTTTGTAAAGGTAGTCATTTCAGTCGAAAGAACGACGTCTAGATGACCATTTTAGAAAACATACTTCCACTTTGAGTTTAACCATAATTTTTGGATATAGTTTCATGTTCATAATAAAAATCATTTTCCCAGAATAACAACTTTTAAATCAAAGTTTATCATAGTTTTTAATTAACTAACCCAAAACAGCCCGCGGTGTTACTACGACGGCGTAAATCTGGTTTTACGGTGTTTTTCGTGTTTCCAGGTTTTAAATCATTAAGTTAGCATATCATATAGATATAGAACATGTGTTTAGTTGATTTTAAAAGTCAAGTTAGAAGGATTAACTTTTATTTGCGAACAAGTTTAGAATTAACTAAACTATGTTCTAGTGATTACAAGTTTAAACCTTCGAATAAGATAGCTTTATATGTATGAATCGAATGATGTTATGAACATCATTACTACCTTAAGTTCCTTGGATAAACCTACTGGAAAAGAGAAAAGTGGATCTAGCTTCAATGGATCCTTGGATGGCTCGAAGTTCTTGAAGCAGAATCATGACACGAAAACAAGTTCAAGTAAGATCATCACTTGAAATAAGATTGTTATAGTTATAGAAATTGAACCAAAGTTTGAATATGATTATTACCTTGTATTAGAATGATAACCTACTGTAAGAAACAAAGATTTCTTGAGGTTGGATGATCACCTTACAAGATTGGAAGTGAGCTAGCAAACTTGAAAGTATTCTTGATTTTATGAAACTAGAACTTTTGGAATTTATGAAGAACACTTAGAACTTGAAGATAGAACTTGAGAGAGATTAATTAGATGAAGAAAATTGAAGAATGAAAGTGTTTGTAGGTGTTTTTGGTCGTTGGTGTATGGATTAGATATAAAGGATATGTAATTTTGTTTTCATGTAAATAAGTCATGAATGATTACTCATATTTTTGTAATTTTATGAGATATTTCATGCTAGTTGCCAAATGATGGTTCCCACATGTGTTAGGTGACTCACATGGGCTGCTAAGAGCTGATCATTGGAGTGTATATACCAATAGTACATACATCTAAAAGCTGTGTATTGTACGAGTACGAATACGGGTGCATACGAGTAGAATTGTTGATGAAACTGAACGAGGATGTAATTGTAAGCATTTTTGTTAAGTAGAAGTATTTTGATAAGTGTATTGAAGTCTTTCAAAAGTGTATAAATACATATTAAAACACTACATGTATATACATTTTAACTGAGTCGTTAAGTCATCGTTAGTCGTTACATGTAAGTGTTGTTTTGAAACCTTTAGGTTAACGATCTTGTTAAATGTTGTTAACCCAATGTTTATAATATCAAATGAGATTTTAAATTATTATATTATCATGATATTATCATGTATGAATATCTCTTAATATGATATATATATATTAAATGTCTTTACAACGATAATCGTTACATATATGTCTCGTTTAAAAATCATTAAGTTAGTAGTCTTGTTTTTACATATGTAGTTTATTGTTAATATAATTAATGATATGTTTACTTATCATAGTATCATGTTAACTATATATATATCCATATATATGTCATCATATAGTTTTTACAAGTTTTAACGTTCGTGAATCACCGGTCAACTTGGGTGGTCAATTGCCTATATGAAACATATTTCAATAAATCAAGTCTTAACAAGTTTGATTGCTTAACATGTTGGAAACATTTAATCATGTAAATATTAATATCAATTAATATATATAAACATGGAAAAGTTCGGGTCACTACAGTACCTACCCGTTAAATAAATTTCGTCCCGAAATTTTAAGCTGTTGAAGGTGTTGACGAATCTTCTGGAAATAGATGCGGGTATTTCTTCTTCATCTGATCTTCACGCTCCCAGGTGAACTCGGGTCCTCTACGAGCATTCCATCGAACCTTAACAATTGGCATCTTGTTTTGCTTAAGTCTTTTAACCTCACGATCCATTATTTCGACGGGTTCTTCGATGAATTGAAGTTTTTCGTTGATTTGGATTTCATCTAATGGAATAGTGAGATCTTCTTTAGCAAAACATTTCTTCAAATTCGAGACGTGGAAAGTGTTATGTACAGCCGCGAGTTGTTGAGGTAACTCAAGTCGGTAAGCTACTGGTCCGACACGATCAATAATCTTGAATGGTCCAATATACCTTGGATTTAATTTCCCTCGTTTACCAAATCGAACAACGCCTTTCCAAGGTGCAACTTTAAGCATGACCATCTCTCCAATTTCAAATTCTATATCTTTTCTTTTAATGTCAGCGTAGCTCTTTTGTCGACTTTGGGCGGTTTTCAACCGTTGTTGAATTTGGATGATCTTCTCGGTAGTTTCTTGTATAATCTCCGGACCCGTAATCTGTCTATCCCCCACTTCACTCCAACAAATCGGAGACCTGCACTTTCTACCATAAAGTGCTTCAAACGGCGCCATCTCAATGCTTGAATGGTAGCTGTTGTTGTAGGAAAATTCTGCTAACGGTAGATGTCGATCCCAACTGTTTCCGAAATCAATAACACATGCTCGTAGCATGTCTTCAAGCGTTTGTATCGTCCTTTCACTCTGCCCATCAGTTTGTGGATGATAGGCAGTACTCATATCTAGATGAGTTCCTAATGCTTGCTGTAATGTCTGCCAGAATCTTGAAATAAATCTGCCATCCCTATCAGAGATAATAGAGATTGGTATTCCATATCTGGAGATGACTTCCTTCAAATACAGTCGTGCTAACTTCTCCATCTTGTCATCTTCTCTTATTGGCAGGAAGTGTGCTGATTTGGTGAGACGATCAACTATTACCCAAATAGTATCAAAACCACTTGCAGTCCTTGGCAATTTAGTGATGAAATCCATGGTAATGTTTTCCCATTTCCATTCCGGAATTTCGGGTTGTTGAAGTAGACCTGATGGTTTCTGATGCTCAGCTTTGACCTTAGAACACGTCAAACATTCTCCTACGTATTTAGCAACATCGGCTTTCATACCCGGCCACCAAAAATGTTTCTTGAGATCCTTGTACATCTTCCCCGTTCTAGGATGTATTGAGTATCTGGTTTTATGAGCTTCTCTAAGTACCATTTCTCTCATATCTCCAAATTTTGGTACCCAAATCCTTTCAGCCCTATACCGGGTTCTGTCTTCCCGAATATTAAGATGCTTCTCCGATCCTTTGGGTATTTCATCCTTTAAATTTCCCTCTTTTAAAACTCCTTGTTGCGCCTCCTTTATTTGAGTAGTAAGGTTATTATGAATCATTATATTCATAGATTTTACTCGAATGGGTTCTCTGTCCTTCATGCTCAAGGCATCGGCTACCACATTTGCCTTCCCCGGGTGGTAACGAATCTCAAAGTCGTAATCATTCAATAATTCGATCCACCTACGCTGCCTCATATTCAGTTGTTTCTGATTAAATATGTGTTGAAGACTTTTGTGGTCGGTATATATAATACTTTTGACCCCATATAAGTAGTGCCTCCAAGTCTTTAATGCAAAAACAACCGCGCCTAATTCCAAATCATGCGTCGTATAATTTTGTTCGTGAATCTTCAATTGTCTAGACGCATAAGCAATCACCTTCGTTCGTTGCATTAATACACAATCGAGACCTTGCTTTGATGCATCACAATAAATCACAAAATCATCATTCCCTTCAGGCAATGACAATATAGGTGCCGTAGTTAGCTTTTTCTTCAATAACTGAAACGCTTTCTCTTGTTCATTATTCCATTCAAATTTCTTCCCTTTATGCGTTAATGCAGTCAATGGTTTTGCTATTCTGGAAAAGTCTTGGATGAACCTTCTGTAGTAACCAGCTAGTCCTAAAAACTGGCGTATGTGTTTCGGAGTTTTCGGGGTTTCCCACTTTTCAACAGTTTCTATCTTTGCCGGATCCACCTTAATACCTTCTTTGTTCACTATGTGACCGAGGAATTGAACTTCTTCCAACCAAAATGCACACTTTGAAAACTTAGCGTACAATTCTTCCTTCCTCAATACTTCTAACACCTTTCTCAAATGTTCACCGTGTTCTTGGTCATTCTTTGAGTAAATAAGTATGTCATCAATGAAAACAATGACAAACTTGTCAAGGTATGGTCCACACACTTGGTTCATAAGGTCCATGAACACAGCTGGTGCATTAGTTAAACCAAACGGCATGACCATAAACTCGTAATGACCGTAACGTGTTCTGAAAGCAGTCTTTGGAATATCATCTTCTTTCACCCGCATTTGATGATACCCGGAACGTAAGTCAATCTTTGAATAAACAGACGAGCCTTGTAGTTGATCAAATAAGTCGTCGATTCTCGGTAGTGGGTAGCGGTTCTTGATGGTAAGTTTGTTCAACTCTCGGTAGTCGATACACAACCTAAATGTACCATCTTTCTTCTTGACAAACAAAACAGGAGCTCCCCACGGTGATGTGCTTGGTCGAATGAAACCACGCTCTAAAAGTTCTTGTAATTGGCTTTGCAGTTCTTTCATCTCGCTGGGTGCGAGTCTGTAAGGAGCACGAGCTATTGGTGCAGCTCCTGGTACAAGATCTATTTGAAATTCAACGGATCGATGTGGGGGTAATCCCGGTAATTCTTTCGGAAATACATCGGGAAATTCTTTTGCAATGGGAACATCATTGATGCTCTTTTCTTCAGTTTGTACTTTCTCGACGTGTGCTAGAACAGCATAGCAACCTTTTCTTATTAGTTTTTGTGCCTTCAAATTACTAATAAGATGTAGCTTCGTGTTGCCCTTTTCTCCGTACACCATTAAGGGTTTTCCTTTTTCTCGTATAATGCGAATTGCATTTTTGTAACAAACGATCTCTGCTTTCACTTCTTTCAACCAGTCCATACCGATTATCACATCAAAACTCCCTAACTCTACTGGTATCAAGTCAATCTTAAATGTTTCGCTAACCAGTTTAATTTCTCGATTCCGACATATATTATCTGCTGAAATTAATTTACCATTTGCTAATTCGAGTAAAAATTTACTCTCCAAAGGCGTCAATGGACAACTTAATTTAGCACAAAATTCTCTACTCATATAGCTTCTATCCGCACCCGAATCAAATAAAACGTAAGCAGATTTATTGTCAATAAGAAACGTACCCGTAACAAGCTCCGGGTCTTCCTGTGCCTCTGCCACATTTATATTGAAAACTCTTCCGCGGCCTTATCCATTTGTGTTCTCCTGGTTCGGGCAATTTCTAATAATGTGGCCCGGTTTTCCACATTTATAACAAACTACATTGGCATAACTTGCTCCGACACTACTTGCTTCGCCATTACTCGTTCCGACACCATTTGTTCCGTTCGTTCTATTAACCCCTGGTCCGTAGACCTCACACTTCGTCGCGCTATGACCATTTCTTTTACACTTGTTGCAAAATTTGGTGCAGAACCCCGAGTGATACTTTTCACACCTTTGGCATAGCTGCTTCTGATTGTTGTTGTTGTTGCGGTTATTATTGTTGTTGGGATGATTGTTGTAGTTGCTGTTGTTGTTGTTGTTGTTGTTGTTGTTGGGCCGTTTGTTGTAGTTGCGATTGATGTTGCGATTGTTGGGATAATTGTTGCGATTATTGTTGTAATTGCTGTTGTTGTTGTATTGGTGATTCTTATCACCGTTTTCCTCCCACTTTCTTTTGACTTGCTTCACATTGGTCTCTTCAGCAGTCTGTTCTTTAATTCTTTCTTCAATCTGGTTCACTAGTTTGTGAGCCATTCTACATGCCTGTTGTATGGAGGCGGGCTCGTGTGAACTTATATCTTCTTGGATTCTTTCCGGTAATCCTTTCACAAACGCGTCGATCTTCTCTTCCTCATCTTCGAATGCTCCCGGACACAATACGCACAATTCTGTGAATCGTCTTTCGTACGTGGTAATATCAAATCCTTGGGTTCGTAACCCTCTAAGTTCTGTCTTGAGCTTATTGACCTCGGTTCTGGGACGGTACTTCTCGTTCATCAAGTGCTTGAATGCTGACCACAGTAGTGCGTACGCATCGTCTTGTCCTACTTGCTCTAGATAGGTATTCCACCATGTTAACGCAGAACCTGTGAATGTATGCGTAGCGTACTTCACTTTGTCCTCTTCAGTACACTTACTTATGGCAAACACCGATTCGACCTTCTCGGTCCACCGTTTCAATCCGATCGGTCCTTCGGTTCCATCAAATTCCAAAGGTTTGCAGGCAGTGAATTCTTTGTAGGTGCATCCTACACGATTTCCTGTACTGCTAGATCCAAGGTTATTGTTGGTATGTAGCGCAGCCTGTACTGCGGCTATGTTTGAAGCTAGAAAAGTACGGAATTCCTCTTCATTCATATTCACGGTGTGTCGAGTAGTCGGTGCCATTTCCTTCAAAATAGTCAAATGGAACAAGTTAATCATACAGAATATTAAGAGTAGTTAATAGTATTTCGTAGCATAATATGAACTCATTTATAAAAGCTTTTTCTTCATATTAGCGTTTTATAAGTTTAAATTCGGGTAGTACATACCCGTTAAGTCATACTTAGTAGCTAATATACAATTCAACTACTACAATTCTATATGAAAAACTGATTATAATAATATTTCGCGTTCAAACTTTTACACAATATTTTACAAACTTACAATACCGCTTATTTTACATATAGCATGAAATATAGCACACAATAAATTTGATACAAGATGGTTGTGAAGATAATTCTAGCTAGTACACAAGTCGTACAGCAAAGGCAATAAAGACACGTAATTCATACGTCCAGAAACAAGTCATGCATTCTGGTTTTACTAGGATTACTTCCCATCCTTGGTCTTGTGGAACATAATCGTTATGGCCGTTGATAAGACAGCGTGTTGTAACGTCGTCAAAGGGACGAGGGTTACGTAATGTCCAACAGTCCCGTAACAATCTAAAAACCTCATTTCTTACCCTAATTACCGACTCCGTCACTTGTGGAAACGTTTTGTTTAATAGTTGTAGCCCGATGTTCTTGTTCTCACTTTGGTGAGAAGCGAACATTACTAATCCGTAAGCATAACATGCTTCTTTATGTTGCATGTTAGCCGCTTTTTCTAAATCACGAAGTCCAATATTCGGATATATTGAGTCAAAATAATTTCTTAACCCATTGCGTAAAATAGCATTTGGGTTCCCCGCAATATATGCGTCAAAGTAAACACATCGTAACTTATGGATTTCCCAATGTGATATCCCCCATCTTTCGAACGAAAGCCTTTTATAAACCAAGGCATTCTGGGAACGTTCTTCGAATGTCTTACAAACTGATCTCGCCTTAAATAGTTGTGCCGAAGAATTCTGACCGACTCTAGACAAGATTTCATCAATCATGTCTCCGGGTAGGTCTCTTAAAATATTGGGTTGTCTATCCATTTTGTGTTTTTATACTGTAAAATAGACAAGAGTTAGATTCATAAAAAAAAATACTTATTAATACAAGCAATTTTTACATATATCATAAAGTATAAGCACACTATATTACATATATTGCACCACACGAATACAAATATCTTATTCCGACTCGCTTGTTTCTTCTTCTTCGGTTTTGGTTCGTTTTTCCAAGTTTCTAGGGATATATGATGTTCCCCTAATACGAACCGTCGTTTTCCACATTGGTTTAGAAAAACCTGGTGGTTTAGAGGTTCCCGGGTCATTGTTACAACTTAAGGACTTCGGGGGTTGACGATACATATAAAGTTCATCGGGGTTAGAATTAGATTTCTCTATTTTTATGCCCTTTCCCTTATTATTTTCTTTTGCCTTTTTAAATTCAGTTGGGGTAATTTCTATAACATCATCGAAATTCTCGTCGGAATCCGATTCATCGGAGAATTGGTAATCCTCCCAATATTTTGCTTCCTTGGCGGAAACACCATTGACCATAATTAACCTTGGTCGGTTGGTTGAGGATTTTCTTTTACTTAACCGTTTTATTATTTCCCCCACCGGTTCTATTTCTTCATCCGGTTCCGATTCTTCTTCCGGTTCCGACTCTTCTTCCGGTTCCTCTTCGGGAACTTGTGAATCAGTCCACGAATCATTCCAATTTACATTTGACTCTTCATTATTATTAGGTGAGTCAATGGGACTTGTTCTAGAGGTAGACATCTATCACATAATATCAAACGCGTTAAGAGATTAATATATCACATAATATTCACATGTTAAAAATATATAGTTTCCAACAAAATTTGTTAAGCAATCATTTTTCAAGTAAACACGGTCGAAGTCCAGACTCACTAATGCATCCTAACAAACTCGATAAGACACACTAATGCAAAATTCTGGTTCTCTAAGACCAACGCTCTGATACCAACTGAAATGTCCCGTTCTTATTGATTAAAAACGTTCCATATTAATTGATTTCGTTGCGAGGTTTTGACCTCTATATGAGACGTTTTTCAAAGACTGCATTCATTTTAAAACAAACCATAACCTTTATTTCATCAATAAAGGTTTAAAAAGCTTTACGTAGATTATCAAATAATGATAATCTAAAATATCCTGTTTACACACGACCATTACATAATGGTTTACAATACAAATATGTTACAACAAAATAAGTTTCTTGAATGCAGTTTTTACACAATATCATACAAGCATGGACTCCAAATCTCGTCCTTATTTAAGTATGCGACAACGGAAGCTCTTAATAATCACCTGAGAATAAACATGCTTAAAACGTCAACAAAAATGTTGGTGAGTTATAGGTTTAACCTATATATATCAAATCATAATAATAGACCACAAGATTTCATATTTCAATACACATCCCATACATAGAGATAAAAATCATTCATATGGTGAACACCTGGTAACCGACATTAACAAGATGCATATATAAGAATATCCCCATCATTCCGGGACACCCTTCGGATATGATATAAATTTCGAAGTACTAAAGCATCTGGTACTTTGGATGGGGTTTGTTAGGCCCAATAGATCTATCTTTAGGATTCGCGTCAATTAGGGTGTCTGTTCCCTAATTCTTAGATTACCAGACTTAATAAAAAGGGGCATATTCGATTTCGTTAATTCAACCATAGAATGTAGTTTCACGTACTTGTGTCTATTTTGTAAATCATTTATAAAACCTGCATGTATTCTCATCCCAAAAATATTAGATTTTAAAAGTGGGACTATAACTCACTTTCACAGATTTTTACTTCGTCGGAAATAAATAGATAAATATTATCTTGAATCAATCCACGACCCAGTGTATACGTATCTCAGTATTGATCACAACTCAAACTATATATATTTTGGAATCAACCTCAACCCTGTATAGCTAACTCCAATATTCACATATAGAGTGTCTATGGTTGTTCCGAAATATATATAGATGTGTCGACATGATAGGTCGAAACATTGTATACGTGTCTATGGTATCTCAAGATTACATAATATACAATACAAGTTGATTAAGTTATGGTTGGAATAGATTTGTTACCAATTTTCACGTAGCTAAAATGAGAAAAATTATCCAATCTTGTTTTACCCATAACTTCTTCATTTTAAATCCGTTTTGAGTGAATCAAATTGCTATGGTTTCATATTGAACTCTATTTTATGAATCTAAACAGAAAAAGTATAGGTTTATAGTCGGAAAAATAAGTTACAAGTCGTTTTTGTAAAGGTAGTCATTTCAGTCGAAAGAACGACGTCT
Source organism: Rutidosis leptorrhynchoides (assembly GCF_046630445.1). Classification (NCBI taxonomy): domain Eukaryota; kingdom Viridiplantae; phylum Streptophyta; class Magnoliopsida; order Asterales; family Asteraceae; genus Rutidosis; species Rutidosis leptorrhynchoides. The sequence continues at coordinate 213,651,891 of NC_092340.1, forward strand.
AGATGACCATTTTAGAAAACATACTTCCACTTTGAGTTTAACCATAATTTTTGGATATAGTTTCATGTTCATAATAAAAATCATTTTTCCAGAATAACAACTTTTAAATCAAAGTTTATCATAGTTTTTAATTAACTAACCCAAAACAGCCCGCCGTGTTACTACGACGGCGTAAATCCGGTTTTACGGTGTTTTTCGTGTTTCCAGGTTTTAAATCATTAAGTTAGCATATCATATAGATATAGAACATGTGTTTAGTTGATTTTAAAAGTCAAGTTAGAAGGATTAACTTTTATTTGCGAACAAGTTTAGAATTAACTAAACTATGTTCTAGTGATCACAAGTTTAAACCTTCGAATAAGATAGCTTTATATGTATGAATCGAATGATGTTATGAACATCATTACTACCTTAAGTTCCTTGGATAAACCTACTGGAAAAGAGAAAAGTGGATCTAGCTTCAATGGATCCTTGGATGGCTCGAAGTTCTTGAAGCAGAATCATGACACGAAAACAAGTTCAAGTAAGATCATCACTTGAAATAAGATTGTTATAGTTATAGAAATTGAACCAAAGTTTGAATATGATTATTACCTTGTATTAGAATGATAACCTACTGTAAGAAACAAAGATTTCTTGAGGTTGGATGATCACCTTACAAGATTGGAAGTGAGCTAGCAAACTTGAAAGTATTCTTGATTTTATGAAACTAGAACTTTTGGAATTTATGAAGAACACTTAGAACTTGAAGATAGAACTTGAGAGAGATTAATTAGATGAAGAAAATTGAAGAATGAAAGTGTTTGTAGGTGTTTTTGGTCGTTGGTGTATGGATTAGATATAAAGGATATGTAATTTTGTTTTCATGTAAATAAGTCATGAATGATTACTCATATTTTTGTAATTTTATGAGATATTTCATGCTAGTTGCCAAATGATGGTTCCCACATGTGTTAGGTGACTCACATGGGCTGCTTGAAATGTCCCGTTCTTATTGATTAAAAACGTTTCATATTAATTGATTTCGTTGCGAGGTTTTGACCTCTATATGAGACGTTTTTCAAAGACTGCATTCATTTTTAAACAAACCATAACCTTTATTTCATCAATAAAGGTTTAAAAAACTTTACGTAGATTATCAAATAATGATAATCTAAAATATCCTGTTTACACACGACCATTACATAATGGTTTACAATACAAATATGTTACAACAAAATAAGTTCCTTGAATGCAGTTTTTACACAATATCATACAAGCATGGACTCCAAATCTTGTCCTTATTTAAGTATGCGACAGCGGAAGCTCTTAATAATCACCTGAGAATAAACATGCTTAAAACGTCAACAAAAATGTTGGTGAGTTATAGGTTTAACCTATATATATCAAATCGTAACAATAGACCACAAGATTTCATATTTCAATACACATCCCATACATAGAGATAAAAATCATTCATATGGTGAACACCTGGTAACCGACAATAACAAGATGCATATATAAGAATATCCCCATCATTCCGGGACACCCTTCGGATATGATATAAATTTCGAAGTACTAAAGCATCCGGTACTTTGGATGGGGTTTGTTAGGCCCAATAGATCTATCTTTAGGATTCGCGTCAATTAGGGTGTCTGTTCCCTAATTCTTAGATTACCAGACTTAATAAAAAGGGGCATATTCGATTTCGATAATTCAACCATAGAATGTGGTTTCACGTACTTGTGTCTATTTTGTAAATCATTTAAAAAACCTGCATGTATTCTCATCCCAAAAATATTAGATTTTAAAAGTGGGACTATAACTCACCTTCACAGATTTTTACTTCGTCGGGAAGTAAGACTTGGCCACTGGTTGATTCACGAACCTATAACAATATATACATATATATCAAAGTATGTTCAAAATATATTTACAACACTTTTAATATATTTTGATGTTTTAAGTTTATTAAGTCAGCTGTCCTCGTTAGTAACCTACAACTAGTTGTCCACAGTTAGATGTACAGAAATAAATCGATAAATATTATCTTGAATCAATCCACGACCCAGTGTATACGTATCTCAGTATTGATCACAACTCAAACTATATATATTTTGGAATCAACCTCAACCCTGTATAGCTAACTCCAACATTCACATATAGAGTGTCTATGGTTGTTCCGAAATATATATAGATGTGTCGACATGATAGGTCGAAACATTGTATACGTGTCTATGGTATCTCAAGATTACATAATATACAATACAAGTTGATTAAGTTATGGTTGGAATATATTTGTTACCAATTTTCACGTAGCTAAAATGAGAAAATTTATCCAATCTTGTTTTACCCATAACTTCTTCATTTTAAATCCGTTTTGAGTGAATCAAATTGCTATGGTTTCATATTGAACTCTATTTTATGAATCTAAACAGAAAAAGTATAGGTTTATAGTCGGAAAAATAAGTTACAAGTCGTTTTTTGTAAAGGTAGTCATTTCAGTCGAAAGAACGACGTCTAGATGACCATTTTAGAAAACATACTTCCACTTTGAGTTTAACTATAATTTTTGGATATAGTTTCATGTTCATAATAAAAATCATTTTCTCAGAATAACAACTTTTAAATCAAAGTTTATCATAGTTTTTAATTAACTAACCCAAAACAGCCCGCGGTGTTACTACGACGGCGTAAATCCGGTTTTACGGTGTTTTTCGTGTTTCCAGGTTTTAAATCATTAAGTTAGCATATCATATAGATATAGAACATGTGTTTAGTTGATTTTAAAAGTCAAGTTAGAAGGATTAACTTTTGTTTGCGAACAAGTTTAGAATTAACTAAACTATGTTCTAGTGATTACAAGTTTAAACCTTCGAATAAGATAGCTTTATATGTATGAATCGAATGATGTTATGAACATCATTACTACCTTAAGTTCCTTGGATGAACTTACTGGAAAAGAGAAAAATGGATCTAGCTTCAATGGATCCTTGGATGGCTCAAAGTTCTTGAAGCAAAATCATGACACGAAAACAAGTTCAAGTAAGATCATCACTTGAAATAAGATTGTTATAGTTATAGAAATTGAACCAAAGTTTGAATATGATTATTACCTTGTATTAGAATGATAACCTACTGTAAGAAACAAAGATTTCTTGAGGTTGGATGATCACCTTACAAGATTGGAAGTGAGCTAGCAAACTTGAAAGTATTCTTGATTTTATGAAACTAGAACTTTTGGAATTTATGAAGAACACTTAGAACTTGAAGATAGAACTTGAGAGAGTTCAATTAGATGAAGAAAATTGAAGAATGAAAGTGTTTGTAGGTGTTTTTGGTCGTTGGTGTATGGATTAGATATAAAGGATATGTAATTTTGTTTTCATGTAAATAAGTCATGAATGATTACTCATATTTTTGTAATCTTATGAGATATTTCATGCTAGTTGCCAAATGATGGTTCCCACATGTGTTAGGTGACTCACATGGGCTGCTAAGAGCTGATCATTGGAGTGTATATACCAATAGTACATACATCTAAAAGCTGTGTATTGTACGAGTACGAATACGGGTGCATACGAGTAGAATTGTTGATGAAACTGAACGAGAATGTAATTGTAAGCATTTTTGTTAAGTAGAAGTATTTTGATAAGTGTATTGAAGTCTTTCAAAAGTGTATAAATACATATTAAAACACTACATGTATATACATTTTAACTGAGTCGTTAAGTCATCGTTAGTCGTTACATGTAAGTGTTGTTTTGAAACCTTTAGGTTAACGATCTTGTTAAATGTTGTTAACCCAATGTTTATAATATCAAAAGAGATTTTAAATTATTATATTATCATGATATTATGATGTACGAATATCTCTTAATATGATATATATACATTAAATGTCGTTACAACGATAAACGTTACATATATGTCTCGTTTCAAAATCATTAAGTTAGTAGTCTTGTTTTTACATATGTAGTTCATTGTTAATATAATTAATGATATGTTTACTTATCATAATATCATGTTAACTATATATATAACCATATATATGTCATCATATAGTTTTTTTACAAGTTTTAACGTTCGTGAATCACCGGTCAACTTGGGTGGTCAATTGTCTATATGAAACCTATTTCAATTAATCAAGTCTTAACAAGTTTGATTGCTTAACATGTTGGAAACATTTAATCATGTAAATATCAATCTCAATTAATATATATAAACATGGAAAAGTTCGGGTCACTACACTGCTAAGAGCTGATCATTGGAGTGTATATACCAATAGTACATACATCTAAAAGCTGTGTATTGTACGAGTACGAATACGGGTGCATACGAGTAGAATTGTTGATGAAACTGAACGAGGATGTAATTGTAAGCATTTTTATTAAGTAGAAGTATTTTGATAAGTGTATTGAAGTCTTTCAAAAGTGTATAAATACATATTAAAACACTACATGTATATACATTTTAACTGAGTCGTTAAGTCATCGTTAGTCGTTACATGTAAGTGTTGTTTTGAAACCTTTAGGTTAACGATCTTGTTAAATGTTGTTAACCCAATGTTTATAATATCAAATGAGATTTTAAATTATTATATTATCATGATATTATCATGTATGAATATCTCTTAATATGATATATATATTAAATGTCTTTACAACGATAATCGTTACATATATGTCTCGTTTAAAAATCATTAAGTTAGTAGTCTTGTTTTTACATATGTAGTTTATTGTTAATATACTTAATGATATGTTTACTTATCAAAATATCATGTTAACTATATATATATCCATATATATGTCATCATATAGTTTTTACAAGTTTTAACGTTCGTGAATCACCGGTCAACTTGGGTGGTCAATTGCCTATATGAAAGATATTTCAATTAATCAAGTCTTAACAAGTTTGATTGCTTAACATGTTGGAAACATTTAATCATGTAAATATTAATCTCAATTAATATATATAAACATGGAAAAGTTCGGGTCACTACAGGTTAAACCTATAACTCACCAACATTTTTGTTGACGTTTTAAGCATGTTTATTCTCAGGTGATTATTAAGAGCTTCCGCTGTCGCATACTTAAATAAGGACGAGATTTGGAGTCCATGCTTGTATGATATTGTGTAAAAACTGCATTCAAGAAACTTATTTTGTTGTAACATATTTGTATTGTAAACCATTATGTAATGATCGTGTGTAAACAGGATATTTTAGATTATCATTATTTGATAATCTACGTAAAGCTTTTTAAACCTTTATTGATGAAATAAAGGTTATGGTTTGTTTTAAAATGAATGCAGTCTTTGAAAAACGTCTCATATAGAGGTCAAAACCTCGCAACGAAATCAATTAATATGGAACGTTTTTAATCAATAAGAACGGGACATTTCAGTTGGTATCAGAGCGTTGGTCTTAGAGAACCAGAATTTTGCATTAGTGTGTCTTATCGAGTTTGTTAGGATGCATTAGTGAGTCTGGACTTCGACCGTGTTTACTTGAAAAATGATTGCTTGACAAATTTTGTTGGAAACTATATATTTTTAACATGTGAATATTATGTGATATATTAATCTCTTAACGCGTTTGATATTATGTGATAGATGTCTACCTCTAGATCAAGTCCCATTGACTCACCTAATAATAATGAAGAGTCAAATGTAAATTGGAATGATTCGTGGACTGATTCACAAGTTCCCGAAGAGGAACCGGAAGAAGAGTCGGAACCGGAAGAAGAATCGGAACCGGAAGAAGAATCGGAACCGGATGAAGAAATAGAACCGGTGGGGGAAATAATAAAACGGTTAAGTAAAAGAAAATCCTCAACCAACCGACCAAGGTTAATTATGGTCAATGGTGTTTCCGCCAAGGAAGCAAAATATTGGGAGGATTACCAATTCTCCGATGAATCGGATTCCGACGAGAATTCCGATGATGTTATAGAAATTACCCCAACTGAATTTAAAAAGGCAAAAGAAAATAAGAAGGGAAAGGGCATAAAAATAGAGAAATCTAATTCCAACCCCGATGAACTTTATATGTATCGTCAACCCCCGAAGTCCTTAAGTTGTCACATTGACCCGGGAACCTCTAAACCACCATGTTTTTCTAAACCAATGTGGAAAACGACTGCTCGTATTAGGGGAACATCATATATCCCTAGAAACTTGGCAAAACGAACCAAAACCGAAGAAGAAGAAACAAGCGAGTCGGAATAAGATAGTTGTATTCGTGTGGTGTAATATATGTAATATAGTGTGCTTATGCTTTATGATATATGTAAAAATTGCTTGTATTAATAAGTATTTTTTTTTATGAATCTAACTCTTGTCTATTTTACAGTATAAAAACACAAAATGGATAGACAACCCAATATTTTAAGAGACCTACCCGGAGACATGATTGATGAAATCTTGTCTAGAGTCGGTCAAAATTCTTCGGCACAACTATTTAAGGCGAGATCAGTTTGTAAGACATTCGAAGAATGTTCCAAGAATGCCTTGGTTTATAAAAGGCTTTCGTTCGAAAGATGGGGGATATCACATTGGGAAATCTATAAGTTACGATGTGTTTACTTTGACGCATATATTGCGGGGAACCCAAATGCTATTTTACGCAATGGGTTAAGAAATTATTTTGACTCAATATATCCGAATATTGGACTTCGTGATTTAGAAAAAGCGGTTAACATGCAACATAAAGAAGCATGTTATGCTTACGGATTAGTGATGTTCGCTTCTCACCAAAGTGAGAACAAGAACATCGGGCTACAACTATTAAAAAAAACGTTCCCACAAGTGACGGAGTCGGTAATTAGGGTAAGAAATGAGGTTTTTAGATTGTTACGGGACTGTTGGACATTACGTAACCCTCGTCCCTTTGACGACGTTATAACACGCTGTCTTATCAATGGCCATAACGGTTATGTTCCACAAGACCAAGGATGGGAAGTAGTCCTAGTAAAACCAGAATGCATGACTTGTTTCTGGACGTATGAAAAACGTGTCTTTATTGCCTTTGCTGAACGACTTGTGTACTAGCTAGAATTATCTTCACAACTATCTTGTATCAAAGTTATTGTGTGCTATATTTCATGCTTTATGTAAAATAAGCGGTATTGTAAGTTTGTAAAATATTGTATAAAAGTTTGAACGCGAAATATTATTATAATCAGTTTTTCATATAGAATTGTAGTAGTTGAATTGTATATTAGCTACAAAGTATGAACTTAACGGGTAGGTACTACCCGAATTTAAACTTATAAAACGCTAATATGAAGAAAAAGCTTTTATAAATGAGTTCATATTATGCTACGAAATACTATTAACTACTCTTAATATTCTGTATGATTAACTTGTTCCATTTGACTATTTTGAAGGAAATGGCACCGGCTACTCGACACACCGTGAATATGAATGAAGAGGAATTCCGTACTTTTCTAGCTTCAAACATAGCCGCAGTACAGGTTGCGCTACATACCAACAATAACATTGGATCTAGCAGTACAGGAAATCGTGTAGGATGCACCTACAAAGAATTCACTGCCTGCAAACCTTTGGAATTTGATGGAACCGAAGGACCGATCGGATTGAAACGGTGGACCGAGAAGGTCGAATCGGTGTTTGCCATAAGTAAGTGTACTGAAGAGGACAAAGTGAAGTACGCTACACATACCTTCACAGGTTCTGCGTTAACATGGTGGAATACCTATCTAGAGCAAGTGGGACAAGACGATGCGTACGTACTACAGTGGTCAGCATTCAAGCACTTGATGAACGAGAAGTACCGTCCCAGAACCGAGGTCAATAAGCTCAAGACAGAACTTAGAGGGTTACGAACCCAAGGATTTGATATTACCACGTACGAAAGACGATTCACAGAATTGTGCCTATTGTGTCCGGGAGCATTCGAAGATGAGGAAGAGAAGATCGACGCGTTTGTGAAAGGATTACTGGAAAGAATCCAAGAAGATATAAGTTCACACGAGCCCGCCTCCATACAACAGGCATGTAGAATGGCTCACAAACTAGTGAACCAGATTGAGGAAAGAATTAAAGAACAGACGGCTGAAGAGGCCAATGTGAAGCAAGTCAAAAGAAAGTGGGAGGAAAACGGTGATAAGAATCACCAATACAACAACAACAGCAATTACAATAATAATCGTAATAATTATCCCAACAATCGCAACATCAATCGCAACTACAACAAACGGCCCAACAACAACAACAACAACAACAACAGCAACTACAACAATCATCCCAACAACAATAACAACCGCAACAACAACAACAATCAGAAGCAGCTATGCCAAAGGTGTGAAAAGTATCACTCGGGGTTCTGCACCAAATTTTGCAACAAGTGTAAAAGAAATGGTCATAGCGCGGCGAAGTGTGAGGTCTACGGACCAGGGGTTAACAGAACGAAAGGAACAAATGGTGTCGGAACGAGTAATAGCGGAGCAAGTAGTGTCAGAGCAAGGTATGCCAATGTAGTTTGTTATAAATGTGGAAAACCGGGCCACATTATTAGAAATTGCCCGAACCAGGAGAACACGAATGGACAAGGCCGCGGAAGAGTTTTCAATATTAATGCGGCAGAGGCACAGGAAGACCCGGAGCTTGTTACGGGTACGTTTCTTATTGACAATAAATCTGCTTACGTTTTATTTGATTCGGGTGCGGATAGAAGCTATATGAGTAGAGATTTTTGTGCTAAATTAAGTTGTCCATTGACGCCTTTGGATAGTAAATTTTTACTCGAATTAGCAAATGGTAAATTAATTTCAGCAGATAATATATGTCGGAATCGAGAAATTAAACTGGTTAGCGAAACATTTAAGATTGACTTGATACCAGTAGAGTTAGGGAGTTTTGATGTGATAATCGGTATGGACTGGTTGAAAGAAGTGAAAGCAGAGATCGTTTGTTACAAAAATGCAATTCGCATTATACGAGAAAAAGGAAAACCCTTAATGGTGTACGGAGAAAAGGGCAACACGAAGCTACATCTTATTAGTAATTTGAAGGCACAAAAACTAATAAGAAAAGGTTGCTATGCTGTTCTGGCACACATCGAGAAAGTACAAACTGAAGAAAAGAGCATCAATGATGTTCCCGTCGCAAAAGAATTTCCCGATGTATTTTCGAAAGAATTACCGGGACTACCTCCATATCGATCTGTTGAATTTCAAATAGATCTTGTACCAGGAGCTGCACCAATAGCTCGTGCTCCTTATAGACTCGCACCCAGCGAGATGAAAGAACTGCAAAGCCAATTACAAGAACTTTTAGAGCGTGGTTTCATTCGACCAAGCACATCACCGTGGGGAGCTCCTGTTTTGTTTGTCAAGAAGAAAGATGGTACATTCAGGTTGTGTATCGACTACCGAGAGTTGAACAAACTTACCATCAAGAACCGCTACCCACTACCGAGAATTGATGACTTATTTGATCAACTACAAGGCTCGTCTGTTTATTCAAAGATTGACTTACGTTCCGGGTATCATCAAATGCGGGTGAAAGAAGATGATATTCCAAAGACTGCTTTCAGAACACGTTACGGTCATTATGAGTTTATGGTCATGCCGTTTGGTTTAACTAATGCACCAGCTGTGTTCATGGACCTTATAAACCGAGTGTGTGGACCATACCTTGACAAGTTTGTCATTGTTTTCATTGATGACATACTTATTTACTCAAAGAATGACCAAGAACACGGTGAACATTTGAGAAAGGTGTTAGAAGTATTGAGGAAGGAAGAATTGTACGCTAAGTTTTCAAAGTGTGCATTTTGGTTGGAAGAAGTTCAATTCCTCGGTCACATAGTGAACAAAGAAGGTATTAAGGTGGATCCGGCAAAGATAGAAACTGTTGAAAAGTGGGAAACCCCGAAAACTCCGAAACACATACGCCAGTTTTTAGGACTAGCTGGTTACTACAGAAGGTTCATCCAAGACTTTTCCAGAATAGCAAAACCCTTGACTACATTAACGCATAAAGGGAAGAAATTTGAATGGAATGATGAACAAGAGAAAGCGTTTCAGTTATTGAAGAAAAAGCTAACTACGGCACCTATATTGTCATTGCCTGAAGGGAATGATGATTTTGTGATTTATTGTGACGCATCAAAGCAAGGTCTCGGTTGTGTATTAATGCAACGAACAAAGGTGATTGCTTATGCGTCTAGACAATTGAAGATTCACGAACAAAATTATACGACGCATGATTTGGAATTAGGCGCGGTTGTTTTTGCATTAAAGACTTGGAGGCACTACTTATATGGGGTCAAAAGTATTATATATACCGACCACAAAAGTCTTCAACACATATTTAATCAGAAACAACTGAATATGAGGCAGCGTAGGTGGATTGAATTGTTGAATGATTACGACTTTGAGATTCGTTACCACCCGGGGAAGGCAAATGTGGTAGCCGATGCCTTGAGCAGGAAGGACAGAGAACCCATTCGAGTAAAATCTATGAATATAATGATTCATAATAACCTTACTACTCAAATAAAGGAGGCACAACAAGGAGTTTTAAAAGAGGGAAATTTAAAGGATGAAATACCCAAAGGATCGGAGAAACATCTTAATATTCGGGAAGACGGAACCAGGTATAGGGCTGAAAGGATTTGGGTACCAAAATTTGGAGATATGAGAGAAATGGTACTTAGAGAAGCTCATAAAACCAGATACTCAATACATCCTGGAACGGGAAGATGTACAAGGATCTCAAGAAACATTTTTGGTGGCCGGGTATGAAAGCCGATGTTGCTAAATACGTAGGAGAATGTTTGACGTGTTCTAAGGTTAAAGCTGAGCATCAGAAACCATCAGGTCTACTTCAACAACCCGAAATCCCGTAATGGAAATGGGAAAACATTACCATGGATTTCATCACTAAATTGCCAAGGACTGCAAGTGGTTTTGATACTATTTGGGTAATAGTTGATCGTCTCACCAAATCAGCACACTTCTTACCAATAAGAGAAGATGACAAGATCGAGAAGTTAGCACGACTATATTTAAAGGAAGTCGTCTCCAGACATGGAATACCAATCTCTATTATCTCTGATAGGGATGGCAGATTTATTTCAAGGTTCTGGCAGACATTACAGCAAGCATTAGGAACTCGTCTAGACATGAGTACTGCCTATCATCCACAAACTGATGGGCAGAGCGAAAGGACGATACAAACGCTTGAAGACATGCTACGAGCATGTGTTATTGATTTCGGAAACAGTTGGGATCGACATCTACCATTAGCAGAATTTTGCTACAACAACAGCTACCATTCAAGCATTGAGATGGCGCCGTTTGAAGCACTTTATGGTAGAAAGTGCCGGTCTCCGATTTGTTGGAGTGAAGTGGGGGATAGACAGATTACGGGTCCGGAGATTATACAAGAAACTACCGAGAAGATCATCCAAATTCAACAACGGTTGAAAACCGCCCAAAGTCGACAAAAGAGCTACGCTGACATTAAAAGAAAAGATATAGAATTTGAAATTGGAGAGATGGTCATGCTTAAAGTTGCACCTTGGAAAGGCGTTGTTCGATTTGGTAAACGAGGGAAATTAAATCCAAGGTATATTGGACCATTCAAGATTATTGATCGTGTCGGACCAGTAGCATACCGACTTGAGTTACCTCAACAACTCGCGGCTGTACATAACACTTTCCACGTCTCGAATTTGAAGAAATGTTTTGCTAAAGAAGATCTCACTATTTCGTTAGATGAAATCCAAATCAACGAAAAACTTCAATTCATCGAAGAACCCGTCGAAATAATGGATCGCGAGGTTAAAAGACTTAAGCAAAACAAGATACCAATTGTTAAGGTTCAATGGAATGCTCGTAGAGGACCCGAGTTCACCTGGGAGCGTGAAGATCAGATGAAGAAGAAATACCCGCATCTATTTCCAGAAGATTCGTCAACACCTTCAACAGCTTAAAATTTCGGGACGAAATTTATTTAACGGGTAGGTACTGTAGTGACCCGAACTTTTCCATGTTTATATATATTAATTGAGATTGATATTTACATGATTAAATTTTTCCAACATGTTAAGCAATCAAACTTGTTAAAACTTGATTAATTGAAATATGTTTCATATAGACAATTGACCACCCAAGTTGACCGGCGATTCACGAACGTTAAAACTTGTAAAAACGACATGACGATATATATATGGATATACATATGGTTAACATGAGATTATGATAAGTAAGTATCTCCATAAGTATATTAACAATGAGTTATATACATATAAACAAGACTACTAACTTAAGGATTTCGAAACGAGACATATATGTAACGATTATCGTTGTAACGACATTTAAATGTATATATATCATATTAAGATATATTAATATATCATAATATCATGATAATATAATAATTTAACATCTCATTAGATATAATAAACAATGGGTTAACAACATTAATTGAGATCGTTAACTTAAAGGTTTCAAAACAACACTTACATGTAACGACTAACGATGACTTAACGACTCAGTTAAAATGTATATACATGTAGTGTTTTAATATGTATTTATACACTTTTGAAAGACTTCAATACACTTATCAAAATACTTCTACTTAACAAAAATGCTTACAATTACATCCTCGTTCAGTTTCATCAACAATTCTACTCGTATGCACCCGTATTCGTACTCGTACAATACATAGCTTTTAGATGTATGTACTATTGGTATATACACTCTAATGATCAGCTCTTAGCAGCCCATGTGAGTCACCTAACACATGTAGGAACCATCATTTGCAACTAGCAAGAAATATCTCATAAAATTACAAAAATATGAGTAATCATTCATGACTTATTTACATGAAAACAAAATTACATATCCTTTATATCTAATCCATACACCAACGACAAAAACACCTACAAACACTTTCATTCTTCAATTTTCTTCATCTAATTGATCTCTCTCAAGTTCTATCTTCAAGTTCTAAGTGTTCTTCATATATTCTACAAGTTCTAGTTACATAAAATCAAGAATACTTTCAAGTTTGCTAGCTTACTTCCAATCTTGTAAGGTGATCATCCAACCTCAAGAAATCTTTGTTTCTTACAGTAGGTTATCATTCTAATACAAGGTAATTGAAGGTTTTCGTATGCCCGAGAGACATATTTAATTAATGTGGCTAATATGTTATGATCCAAGTCGGGTCATACCCAATAACAAGCTTACCGACACCTTAATCGTATTTGATCTTAATGAATGGATCATTAAATCAATACGCGACACTTGGATTTTTGAAAATCGGTTTTCTAAAATATTATTACTTGAGATAAATTATTTGGATAATTTGTAAATTAAGGACTTAATTGTTTATAAGGATAAACAATACATTGTGTTATATTTTATAAAAGGTTTATAAAATAAATATGTATGTAACTTAACAAGTCATGTTTTTTTTTTATACAAGTTTTATAAAAATAAAAGGGTTATTTTATATAAAACCCATGTGAAGTGGAATGCAGATTTTGGGACTCCAAGACAAGCATCCCATGCTTGTTTTGTTACTTTTAACATAACACAAGTATTAAGGTACATGGGTATCAAGTCCTTGACTCAAGAGAGAATACATAATACATCCATACATGCAAAAACACTCTCTTTTTCAAACTTGCTGCATTCTGGCCGAATTTTGGAGCTAGAATAGAGAGTCCTTGAGCTTGTTTGGAAGCTTATCTTCAAGTGTCAATAAATCCTAACCATAGTATTAGGTGTTGGGAAAAAGTTTGGGGTATTATCTCTTGAGGTTTCATAGTTTTGAGGCTCCATTCACCATCATCTTTCTAGTTGCTGCTGATCAGAATTTTGGGTGCAAATAAAAGGGTTTTAAGCTTGGTTAATTAGCTAGTTAAGTGTCTAAATCTTAACTAACTTAAAGGGTGGTGCTGGTTCATCAAAGGATTAGGGTATTGCACACTTGAGAGTTCATTTTAAAGCTCCATTCTTCAACATCTTCATCATCACTTACAAGCTTGGAGTAGGTATAAACTCTTTACTTGCTTGTAGTTTGTAAGCATACTTCATAACTTGATCCTAAATGGGATTTAACTTTAATTGGTTAAAGATTAACAAGTTTAAATGGTAATAACAACATGCTTCCGCTTTAATTTGATTCTTAAAAGGTTTTATGTATCATGAAACTTGTTAAATCCCAACAATGGTATCTAGAGCCGAAGTTGTTGAAATATGCTTCGAGATGTTTTTTTAAACCCGCTAGAATTTTGCATTTTATGAACATGCATGATAGTAGAATTCAAAAATTTTCGGTTTTGGGTGGGTGTATGTTTTGGCCAAATTTGGGAGACCCAAAAGTGGGTTTGGGTTCTTCCATTTTGGTCATATTTTGGTTGTATGTAAAAGTTCACAATCTAAGCCTTGACCTTGTGTTTGGTTGCATGCTTATTTGGTTGATTAATTATTCATTTGGTATGTAATATTAATTATTCTTTTGGCATGTAATTTATTCATTCATTTGTTATGTAATTTATTTTATATTTGGTATGTAAAATAGATTAGGTTGTATTTCATTTTCTAGAGAAAAATGTATTAGGATATATTTTTTGTAAAGAGAATGAAGATGCACAAGATGGAGCAAAGAAAGAACACATGCATTTGGATGCAAGATTAAGTGGGAGATTTGAAATCTCCTACTTTATGTTATAACCCTTACCGGTGGCATTTGTTTTCGGCTAAACAAATGTCTACCAAATTGGCTTGATTGTGAACATATTTGTTTTGCATGCATGGTTGTTTTTTGTATGATTGTGAATTGCATGTTTGTGTGCTACAAGTTAATCACACAAGTAAAACAACAAGCAAAATGGCAATTTAATTGGTTAAATTAAACATTATTAACAACATGCAAAACGACAATTTAAATGGTTAAATTGAAATGGCAAAAGGACATTAATAAACGGTTAATAAGAATACATAATAAATGGTTGTTAAAACACATATAAAATGGTTTATATCAAATCATGTAATTGGCTTAATTACAAGACATGAAAATGGATTTTCATACAAAACCATACACTAAATGCATGTTGGTGTATGGTGTAAAAGTTTTCTCAAACTAGAATTAATGAAAACTTAAAATCCCTTATTAACAAGGCAAACAAGTTAAACGTCATCCTTTTGTGTGACACTTAAAAATATTAGGGAACTCATAATGGGATAAAGGTCACCTAACCGTTATGAGTAAACTAATATGATTAAGGTAAATTTGGCACACTTGTGGGATAAAGGTCACCTAACCACTTGTATGTTAGATTTACACGTTTACACAAGTAGGATGACTTGATTTGGGAATCATGAACTTAGGGTCACCGAAGCATGAGGAACAAATAGGCGTTGATGGGATAAATATGCCATGCAAAAGGATTGCATGATTCCATAAATTAGAAGTTGCAAAAGGATTGCAATTGTCATACAATGACTACCTAGCTAAATCAAATGACGGATAAAGGTCACCTAACCGAAATTTGGTTTAACCGTTGGTTTCTAAAATTTAATAAATATCAATTGGATTTAAAGGGTATTGATTGTTAAATTAAAATTGATACTTAAACAACTTTGTTAAATTTTGTAGATGGCCGCCAATAACAACAACATTCCAAACGCACCAATCAACTTTAACAACCTATCGTTGAGGTCAATCCTCGAAAAAGAAAAACTTAACCATACGAACTTCATGGATTGGTTCCGCAATCTAAGAATTGTCCTCAAACTTGAGGATAGGGCGTATGTGTTGGAAGACCCCATTCCCGATCAACCGGACGAGGATGATACGGAAGGCATGGCCTATTGGGAGAAATATTGCACCGATTCGTTGCAAGTTTCTTGCCTCATGCTTGGGACTATGATACCCGAACTCCAAAAGGACTTCGAGCATCATAGTGCATATGACATGATCACACAGTTGAAGGAGATGTTCCTTCAACAAGCTCGTGTCGAGCGCTTTGAAACGGTCCGAGCGCTTCATGCATGTCGGATGGATGACTCCCAATCCGTTTCATCTTATGTCCTTAAGATGAAAAGCCTTATTGATCGAGCAAACCGTCTAAATTGCAACGTGTCTAATGAATTAGCCACGGACCTTATTCTCAACTCATTGTCAAAAAGGTTTGACACATTTGTAATGAATTACAACATGAATGGTTGGGATAAAAGCATTGGCGAATTACATGCCATGCTTAAGATGGCCGAAGCGAGCATGGGTAAAAGGGCTTCACCCATGTATATGATCAATGAAGGTGGGTCCAAAAACAATAACACTTCTAAGCCGAAGGCGACTAAGAGGAAAGGACCCACCTACCAAGGCAAGGGCAAGGGAAAGGGGAAGATGGTTACCCCAACCAATAACAACAAGAAGCAAAAGGTTGCCGGAAAGGCTAACCCCAAGGAAGATCCGTGCTTTGGTTGCGGTGAAATGGGTCACTGGAAACGCAATTGTCCGGTCTACCTAAAAGAGTTAAAAGAAAAGAGGGATGCAGGGCAAACCTCAGGTAATGTATATATGGTATACATTGAGCTTAGTATTACTTCTTCTAATACATGGGTATTAGACACAGGATGTGGAACTCATATTTGCAATTCTTTGCAGGGGTTCAAAAGAAGTGATCAAGAAGCGGGAACAACAAGTCTCTTCATGGGAAATGGAGCAAGGGTGCAAGTGAAAGCTCAAGGAGACTTTGTTTTGAAGCTACCAAGTGGTTTGGAGCTTATTTTGAAAAATGTTTTGTATGCACCCGATTTATCTCGAAACATTATTTCTGTATCCCGTTTGAAACAATATGGTTTTAATCTTAATTTCATTAATGATGATATCCATGTTTCTTTAGATAATGTGTTATATTTTAAGGCTTCACCTTCGAATGGTATTTATGAATTGGTTCATGATGACACATCATACAATAGCTCAATGTTCCATGCAAACACCAAGAAACTCAAAAGGGATTTGAGTGATTCCTACTTATGGCATTGTCGCCTTGGTCACATAAACAAGAATCGAATGCATACACTTCAAAAGAATGGCCTTTTGAAATCAAATGAACTAGACTCGTTTGATGTATGTGAATCTTGTTTACAAGGCAAAATGACTAAAGCACCTTTCAAAGGGACCTATGAAAGGGCTAAGGACTTATTGGGATTAATACATTCGGATGTATGTGGACCCTTTAAGCCCATAACTAGGAACGGTGAAAGATACTTCATTACTTTCATTGATGACTTCAGTCGTTTCGGATATGTCTACTTATTAAGACACAAGGACGAAACTTTTGAAGCATTCAAGGAATATCAAAACGAAGTACAAAATCAACTCAATAAGACAATCAAGGTACTTCGTACCGATAGAGGAGGTGAATGTAGTGACCCGAACTTTTCCATGTTTATATATATTAATTGAGATTGATATTTACATGATTAAATGTTTCCAACATGTTAAGCAATCAAACTTGTTAAGACTTGATTAATTGAAATATGTTTCATATAGACAATTGACCACCCAAGTTGACCGGTGATTCACGAACGTTAAAACTTGTAAAAACTATATGATGACATATATATGGATATATATATAGTTAACATGATACTATGATAAGTAAACATATCATTAAGTATATTAACAATGAACTACATATGTAAAAACAAGACTACTAACTTAATGATTTTTTAAACGAGACATATATGTAACGATTATCGTTGTAAAGACATTTAATGTATATATATCATATTAAGAGATATTCATACATGATAATATCATGATAATATAATAATTTAAAATCTCATTTGATATTATAAACATTGGGTTAACAACATTTAACAAGATCGTTAACCTAAAGGTTTCAAAACAACACTTACATGTAACGACTAACGATGACTTAACGACTCAGTTAAAATGTATATACATGTAGTGTTTTAATTTATACACTTTTGAAAGACTTCAATACACTTATCAAAATACTTCTACTTAACAAAAATGCTTACAATTACATCCTCGTTCAGTTTCATCAACAATTCTACTCGTATGCACCCGTATTCGTACTCGTACAATACACAGCTTTTATATGTATGTACTATTGGTATATACACTCCAATGATTAGCTCTTAGTAGCCCATGTGAGTCACCTAACACATGTGGGAACCATCATTTGGCAACTAGCATGAAATATCTCATAAAATTACAAAAATATGAGTAATCATTCATGACTTATTTACATGAAAACAAAATAACATATCCTTTATATCTAATCCATACACCAACGACCAAAAACACCTACAAACACTTTCATTCTTCAATTTTCTTCATCTAATTGATCTCTCTCAAGTTCTATCTTCAAGTTCTAAGTGTTCTTCATAAATTCCAAAAGTTCTAGTTTCATAAAATCAAGAATACTTTCAAGTTTGCTAGCTCACTTCCAATCTTGTAAGGTGATCATCCAACCTCAAGAAATCTTTGTTTCTTACAGTAGGTTATCATTCTAATACAAGGTAATAATCATATTCAAACTTTGGTTCAATTTCTATAACTATAACAATCTTATTTTAAGTGATGATCTTACTTGACCTTGTTTTCGTGTCAGGATTCTGCTTCAAGAACTTCGAGCCATCCAAGGATCCATTGAAGCTAGATCCATTTTTCGCTTTTCCAGTAGGTTTATCCAAGGAACTTAAGGTAGTAATGATGTTCATAACATCATTCGATTCATACATATAAAGCTATCTTATTCGAAGGTTTAAACTTGTAATCACTAGAACATAGTTTAGTAAATTCTAAACTTGTTCGCAAACAAAAGTTAATCCTTCTAACTTGACTTTTAAAATCAACTAAACACATGTTCTATATCTATATGATATGCTAACTTAATGATTTAAAACCTGGAAACACGAAAAACACCGTAAAACCGGATTTACGCCGTCGTAGTAACACCGCGGGCTGTTTTGGGTTAGTTAATTAAAAACTATGATAAACTTTGATTTAAAGGTTGTTATTCTGAGAAAATGATTTTTATTATGAACATGAAACTATATCCAAAAATTATGGTTAAACTCAAAGTGGAAGTATGTTTTCTAAAATGGTCATCTAGACGTCGTTCTTTCGACTGAAATGACTACCTTTATAAAAACGACTTGTAACTTATTTTTCCGACTAAAAACCTATACTTTTTCTGTTTAGATTCATAAAATAGAGTTCAATATGAAACCATAGCAATTTGATTCACTCAAAACGGATTTAAAATGAAGAAGTTATGGGTAAAACAAGATTGGATAATTTTTCTCATTTTAGCTACGTGAAAATTGGTAACAAATCTATTCCAACCATAACTTAATCAACTTGTATTGTATATTATGTAATCTTGAGATACCATAGACACGTATACAATGTTTCGACCTATCATGTCGACACATCTATATATATTTCGGAACAACCATAGACACTCTATATGTGAATGTTGGAGTTAGCTATACAGGGTTGAGGTTGATTCCAAAATATACTGAGATACGTATACACTGGGTCGTTGATTGATTCAAGATAATATTTATCGATTTATTTCTGTACATCTAACTATGGACAACTAGTTGTAGGTTACTAACGAGGACAGCTGACTTAATAAACTTAAAACATCAAAATATATTAAAAGTGTTGTAAATATATTTTGAACATACTTTGATATATATGTATATATTGTTATAGGTTCGTGAATCAACCAGTGGCCAAGTCTTACTTCCCAACGAAGTAAAAATCTGTGAAAGTGAGTTATAGTCCCACTTTTAAAATCTAATATTTTTGGGATGAGAATACATGCAGGTTTTATAAATGATTTACAAAATAGACACAAGTACGTGAAACTACATTCTATGGTTGAATTATCGAAATCGAATATGCCCCTTTTTATTAAGTCTGGTAATCTAAGAATTAGGGAACAGACACCCTAATTGACGCGAATCCTAAAGATAGATCTATTGGACTTAACAAACCCCATCCAAAGTACCGGATGCTTTAGTACTTCGAAATTTATATCATATCCGAAGGGTGTCCCGGAATGATGGGGATATTCTTATATATGCATCTTGTTAATGTCGGTTACCAGGTGTTCACCATATGAATGATTTTTATCTCTATGTATGGGATGTGTATTGAAATATGAAATCTTGTGGTCTATTATTATGATTTGATATATATAGGTTAAACCTATAACTCACCAACATTTTTGTTGACGTTTTAAGAATGTTTATTCTCAGGTGATTATTAAGAGCTTCCGCTGTCGCATACTTAAATAAGGACGAGATTTGGAGTCCATGCTTGTATGATATTGTGTAAAAACTGCATTCAAGAAACTTATTTTGTTGTAACATATTTGTATTGTAAACCATTATGTAATGGTCGTGTGTAAACAGGATATTTTAGATTATCATTATTTGATAATCTACGTAAAGCTTTTTAAACCTTTATTGATGAAATAAAGGTTATGGTTTGTTTTAAAATGAATGCAGTCTTTGAAAAACGTCTCATATAGAGGTCAAAACCTCGCAACGAAATCAATTAATATGGAACGTTTTTAATCAATAAGAACGGGACATTTCAGTGAATACCTAAGCGATGCTTTCCAAGATCATCTTAAAATTTGTGGGATTATCTCGCAACTTACTCCTCCTGGAACACCCCAACTTAATGGAGTTTCCGAAAGGAGGAACCGAACCCTAATGGATATGGTTCGATCTATGATGGCTAGAAGCTCATTACCTCTATCATTTTGGGGTTATTGTCTATGCTTCGCGGCTCGTATTTTAAATATGGCCCCAACCAAGAAAGTGGAACGAACTCCTCATGAGATGTGGTTTGGAAAACCTCCATCTCTATCATACTTAAAGGTATGGGGATGTGAAGCTTATCCTAAGCGTTACGTCCCTAATAAGTTGAATGCTCGATCCACGAAGTGTATCTTCATAGGATATCCCAAGGATGATATGGGATATTATTTCTATGATCCTTCCGAGCAGAATGTATTTGTTGCTCGGAAGGCGGAATTCCTTGAAACTAAGTTCCTAATGGAAGGTAATAGTGAAAGGAAGATAGATCTTGAAGAGGTTCAAGATCAAGTAGATGATACACAATTGGTTGACACTAGCACTCAACATGAAAATGTTGAGAATGATCAAATGGATGATCAAAGTATACAAGACGTTCGCAAATCTGGTAGGATTAGTAATCCTCCGGAGAGATATGGGTTTCTCATGGATGATTGCTATGTGGTTGATTTAGATGAACCAACTAACTACCAAGATGCTTTATCAAGGATTGATAAAGATAAATGGCAGGAAGCCATGAACGCTGAGATACAATCCATGTATGACAACCAAGTTTGGGAACTAGTTGTACAACCTGCTAGCTCCAAGTTAATTGATTGTAAATGGATTTTCAAGATGAAAACCGACATGCATGGAAACTTAAATACATATAAAGCCAGACTTGTAGCAAAAGGTTTCACCCAAACTCAAGGGGTTGACTATGATGAAACCTTTTCGCCTGTGGCAATGCTAAAGTCTATTAGGATATTATTTGCCATTGCTGCTCATTATGATTATGAAATTTGGCAAATGGATGTCAAAACCGCTTTCCTAAATGGATATCTTGAGGAAGATGTCTATATGGTTCAGCCTGAGGGTTTTGTCGATCCGAAACATCCTAACAAAGTATGTAAGTTAAAGAAATCAATCTACGGATTGAAACAAGCATCTAGAATGTGGAATCATCGTTTTAATGAGGAAGCCAAGAAATTTGGCTTCATTAAAAATGGTGATGAAGCTTGTGTATACAAGAAAGCTAGTGGGAGCACTATCATGTTCCTTGTATTATATGTGGATGATATATTGTTATTTGGAAACGATATTCCGACAATGCAAGGTGTTAAGACTTGGCTGAAAAGCTGCTTCTCCATTAAGGATCTTGAAGAAGCACAATACATTTTGGGGATTAGGATCTACAGGGATAGATCCAAGAAATTGATAGGTTTGAATCAAAGTGCATACATTGAAAAGATCTTGAAAAGGTTCAAGATAGAGAACTCTAAGAAAGGTTTGGTACCTATTCAAAGAGGAACGCTCCTTAGTTCATCTCAGTGTCCCACCACAAAAGATGAACAGGAAAGAATGAAGAAAGTCCCATATGCGTCTGCTATTGGGTCAATCATGTATGCAATGATATGCACTAGACCGGATGTGTCATGTGCTCTTAGCCAGACAAGTAGATACCAGAATAACCCAGGAAACAGTCATTGGATTGCTGTTAAAAGTATATTGAAATACCTTAGTGTAGTGACCCGAACTTTTCCATGTTTATATATATTAATTGAGATTGATATTTACATGATTAAATGTTTCCAACTTGTTAAGCAATCAAACTTGTTAAGACTTGATTAATTGAAATATGATTCATATAGACAATTGACCACCCAAGTTGACCGGTGATTCACGAACGTTAAAACTTTTAAAAACTATACGATGACATATATATGGTTATATATATAGTTAACATGTTTTTATTATAAGTATGTATCTCATTAGGTATTTTAACAATGAGTTATATACATAAAAATGAGACTATTAATTTAAGAAACTCGAAAACGATATATATAACGATTATCGTTATAACAACGTCTTACTAGGTACATATGAATCATATTAAGATATTGATACACTTGGTTAATTATGTTAAATAATAAGTAAATATATTATTAAGTGTATTAACAATGAAATACATATGTAAAAATAAGACTACTAACTTAATGATTTCGAAACGAGACATATATGTAACGATTATCGTTGTAACGACATTTAACTGTATATACATCATACTGAGATATATTATATATCATAATATCATGATAATATAACAATTTAACATCTCATTTGTTATAATAAACAATGGGTTAACAACATTCAACAAGATCATTAACCTAAAGGTTTCAAAACAACATTTACATGTAATGACTAACGATGACTTAACGACTCAGTTAAAATGTATATACATGTAGTGTTTTAATATGTATTCATACACTTTTGAAAGACTTCAATACACTTATCAAAATACTTCTACTTAACAAAAATGCTTATAATTACATCCTCGTTCAGTTTCATCAACAATTCTACTCGTATGCACCCGTATTCGTACTCGTACAATACACAGCTTTTAGATGTATGTACTATTGGTATATACACTCCAATTATTAGCTCTTAGCAGCCCATGTGAGTCACCTAACACATGTGGGAACCATCATTTGGCAACTAGCATGAAATATCTCATAAAATTACAAAAATATGAGTAATCATTCATGACTTATTTACATGAAAACAAAATTACATATCCTTTATATCTAATCCATACACCAACGACCAAAAACACCTACAAACACTTTCATTCTTCAATTTTCTTCATCTAATTGATCTCTCTCAAGTTCTATCTTCAAGTTCTAAGTGTTCTTCATATATTTTACAAGTTCTAGTTACATAAAATCAAGAATACTTTCAAGTTTGCTAGCTCACTTCCAATCTTGTAAGGTGATCATCCAACCTCAAGAAATCTTTGTTTCTTACAGTAGGTTATCATTCTAATACAAGGTAATAATCATATTCAAACTTTGGTTCAATTTCTATAACTATAACAATCTTATTTCAAGTGATGATCTTACTTGAACTTGTTTTCGTGTCATGATTTTGCTTCAAGAACTTCGAGCCATCCAAGGATCCGTTGAAGCTAGATCCATTTTTCTCTTTTCCAGTGGGTTTATCCAAGGAACTTAAGGTAGTAATGATGTTCATAACATCATTCGATTCATACATATAAAGCTATCTTATTCGAAGGTTTAAACTCGTAATCACTAGAACATAGTTTAGTTAATTCTAAACTTGTTCGCAAACGAAAGTTAATCCTTCTAACTTGACTTTTAAAATTAACTACACACATGTTCTATATCTATATGATATGCTAACTTAATGATTTAAAACCTGGAAACACGAAAAACACCGTAAAACCGGATTTACGCCGTCGTAGTAACACCGCGGGCTGTTTTGGGTTAGTTAATTAAAAACTATGATAAACTTTGATTTTAAAGTTGTTATTCTGAGAAAATGATTTTTATTATGAACATGAAACTATATCCAAAAATTATGATTAAACTCAAAGTGGAAGTATGTTTTCTAAAATGGTCATCTAGACGTCGTTCTTTCGACTGAAATGACTACCTTTACAAAAATGACTTGTAACTTATTTTTCCGACTATAAACCTATACTTTTCTGTTTAGATTCATAAAATAGAGTTCAATATGAAACCATAGCAATTTGATTCACTCAAAACGGATTTAAAATGAAGAAGTTATGGGTAAAACAAGATTGGATAATTTTTCTCATTTTAGCTACGTGAAAATTGGTAACAAATCTATTCCAACCATAACTTAATCAACTTGTATTGTATATTATGTAATCTTGAGATACCATAGACACGTATACAATGTTTCGACCTATCATGTCGACACATCTATATATATTTCGGAACAACCATAGACACTCTATATGTGAATGTTGGAGTTAGCTATACAGGGTTGAGGTTGATTCCAAAATATATATAGTTTGAGTTGTGATCAATACTGAGATACGTATACACTGGGTCGTGGATTGATTCAAGATAATATTTATCGATTTATTTCTGTACATCTAACTGTGGACAACTAGTTGTAGGTTACTAACGAGGACAGCTGACTTAATAAACTTAAAACATCAAAATATATTAAAAGTGTTGTAAATATATTTTGAACATACTTTGATATATATGTATATATTGTTATAGGTTCGTGAATCAACCAGTGGCCAAGTCTTACTTCCCGACGAAGTAAAAATCTGTGAAAGTGAGTTATAGTCCCACTTTTAAAATCTAATATTTTTGGGATGAGAATACATGCAAGTTTTATAAATGATTTACAAAATAGACACAAGTACATGAAACTACATTCTATGGTTGAATTATCGAAATCGAATATGCCCCTTTTTATTAAGTCTGGTAATCTAAGAATTAGGGAACAGACACCCTAATTGACGCGAATCCTAAAGATAGATCTATTGGGCCTAACAAACCCCATCCAAAGTACCGGATGCTTTAGTACTTCGAAATTTATATCATATCCGAAGGGTGTCCCGGAATGATGGGGATATTCTTATATATGCATCTTGTTAATGTCGGTTACCAGGTGTTCACCATATGAATGATTTTTATCTCTATGTATGGGATGTGTATTGAAATATGAAATCTTGTGGTCTATTATTATGATTTGATATATATAGGTTAAACCTATAACTCACCAACATTTTTGTTGACGTTTTAAGCATGTTTATTCTCAGGTGATTATTAAGAGCTTCCGCTGTCGCATACTTAAATAAGGACGAGATTTGGAGTCCATGCTTGTATGATATTGTGTAAAAACTGCATTCAAGAAACTTATTTTGTTGTAACATATTTGTATTGTAAACCATTATGTAATGGTCGTGTGTAAACAGGATATTTTAGATTATCATTATTTGATAATCTACGTAAAGTTTTTTTTTTAAAACCTTTATCTATGAAATAAAGGTTATGGTTTGTTTTAAAAATGAATGCAGTCTTTGAAAAAAACGTCTCATATAGAGGTCAAAACCTCGCAACGAAATCAATTAATATGGAACGTTTTTAACCAATAAGAACGGGACATTTCAGTTGGTATCAGAGCGTTGGTCTTAGAGAACCAGAAAATTTGTATTAGTGTGTCTTATCGAGTTTGTTAGGATGCATTAGTGAGTCTGGACTTCGACCGTGTTTTCTTTAAAAATGATTGCTTAACATTTTTGTTGGAAACTATATATTATTAACATGTATATATTATGTGATATATTAATCTCTTAACATGTTTGATATTATGTGATAGATGTCTACCTCTAGAACAAGTCCCATTGACTCACCTAATAATAATGAAGAGTCAAATGTAAATTGGAATGATTCGTGGACTGATTCACAAGTTCCCGAAGAGGAACCGGAAGAAGAGTCGGAACCGGAAGAAGAGTCGGAACCGGAAGAAGAATCGGAACCGGAAGAAGAATCGGAACCGGTGGGGGAAATAATAAAACGGTTAAGTAAAAGAAAATCCTCAACCAACCGACCAAGGTTAATTATGGTCAATGGTGTTTCCACCAAGGAAGCAAAATATTGGGAGGATTACCAATTCTCCGATGAATCGGATTCCGACGAGAATTCCGATGATGTTATAGAAATTACTCCAACTGAATTTAAAAAGGCAAAAGAAAATAATAAGGGAAAGGGCATAAAAATAGAGAAATGTAATTCCAACCCCCTAAGTCCTTAAGTTGTAACAATGACCCGGGAACCTCTAAACCACCAGGTTTTTCTAAACCAATGTGGATAACGACGGCTCGTATTAGGGGAACATCATATATCCCTAGAAACTTGGCAAAACGAACCAAAACCGAAGAAGAAGAAACGAGCGAGTCGGAATAAGATAGTTGTATTCGTGTGGTGTAATATATGTAATATAGTGTTCTTATGCTTTATGATATATGTAAAAATTGCTTGTATTAATAAGTATTTTTTTATGAATCTAACTCTTGTCTATTTTACAGTTTAAAAACACAAAATGGATAGACAACCCAATATTTTAAGAGACCTACCCGAAGACATGATTGATGAAATCTTGTCTAGAGTCGGCCAGAATTCCTCGGTACAACTATTTAAGGCGAGATCAGTTTGTAAGACATTCGAAGAACGTTCCAAGAATGTCTTGGTTTATAAGAGACTTTCGTTTGAAAGATGGGGGATATCACATTGGGAAACCCATAAGTTACGATGTGTTTACTTTGACGCATATATTGCGGGGAACCCAAATGCTATTTTACGCAACGGGTTAAGAAATTATTTTGACTCAATATATCCGAATATTGGACTTCGTGATTTAGAAAAAGCGGCTAATATGCAACATAAAGAAGCATGTTATGCTTACGGATTAGTAATGTTCGCTTCTCACCAAAGTGAGAACAAGAACATCGGGCTACAACTATTAAACAAAACGTTTCCACAAGTGACGGAGTCGGTAATTGGGGTAAGAAATGAGGTTTTTAGATTATTACGGGACTGTTGGACATTACGTAACCCTCGTCCCTTTGACGACGTTACAACACGCTGTCTTATAAACGGCCATAACGGTTATGTTGCACAAGACCAAGGATGGGAAGTAGTCCTAGTAAAACCAGAATGCATGACTTGTTTCTGGACGTATGAATTACGTGTCTTTATTTCCTTTGCTGAACGACTTGTGTACTAGCTAGAATTATCTTCACAACTATCTTGTATCAAAGTTATTGTGTGCTATATTTCAAGCTTTATGTAAAATAAGCGGTATTGTAAGTTTGTAAAATATTGTATAAAAGTTTGAACGCGAAATATTATTATAATCAGTTTTTCATATAGAATTGTAGTAGTTGAATTGTATATTAGCTACTAAGTATGAACTTAACGGGTAGGTACTACCCGAATTTAAACTTATAAAACGCTAATATGAAGAAAAAGCTTTTATAAATGAGTTCATATTATGCTACGAAATACTATTAACTACTCTTAATATTATGTATGATTAACTTGTTCCATTTGACTATTTTGAAGGAAATGGCACCGACTACTCGACACACCGTGAATATGAATGAAGAGGAATTCCGTACTTTTCTAGCTTCAAACATAGCCGCAGTACAGGCTGCGCTACATACCAACAATAACCTTGGATCTAGCAGTACAGGAAATCGTGTAGGATGCACCTACAAAGAATTCACTGCCTGTAAACCTTTGGAATTTGATGGAACCGAAGGACCGATCGGATTGAAACGGTGGACCGAGAAGGTCGAATCGGTGTTTGCCATAAGTAAGTGTACTGAAGAGGACAAAGTGAAGTACGCTACGCATACCTTCACAGGTTCTGCGTTAACATGGTGGAATACCTATATAGAGCAAGTGGGACAAGACGATGCGTACGCACTACCGTGGTCAGCATTCAAGCACTTGATGAACTAGAAGTACCGTCCCAGAACCGAGGTCAATAAGCTCAAGACAGAACTTAGAGGGTTACGAACCCAAGGATTTGATATTACCACGTACGAAAGACGATTCACAGAATTGTGCCTATTGTGTCCGGGAGCATTCGAAGATGAGGAAGAGAAGATCGACGCATTTGTGAAAGGATTACCGGAAAGAATCCAAGAAGATATAAGTTCACACGAGCCCGCCTCTATACAACAGGCATGTAGAATGGCTCACAAACTAGTGAACCAGATTGAAGAAAGAATTAAAGAACAGACTGCTGAAGAGGCCAATGTGAAGCAAGTCAAAAGAAAGTGGGAGGAAAACGGTGACAAGAATCACCAATACAACAACAGCAGCAATTACAACAATAATCGCAACAATTATCCCAACAATCGCAACATCAATCGCAACTACAACAAACGACCCAACAATAACAACAACAACAACAACAACAGCAACATCAACTACAACAATCATCCCAACAACAATAATAACCGCAACAACAACAACAATCAGAAGCAGCTATGCCAAAGGTGTGAAAAGTATCACTCGGGGTTCTGCACCAAATTTTGCAACAAGTGTAAAAGAAATGGTCATAGCGCGGCGAAGTGTGAGGTCTACGGACCAGGGGTTAATAGAACGAAAGGAACAAATGGTGTCGGAACGAGTAATGGCGGAGCAAGTAGTGTCGGAGCAAGTTATGCCAATGTAGTTTGTTATAAATGTGGAAAACCGGGCCACATTATTAGAAATTGCCCGAACCAGGAGAACACGAATGGACAAGGCCGCGGAAGAGTTTTCAATATTAATGCGGCAGAGGCGCAGGAAGACCCGGAGCTTGTTACGGGTACGTTTCTTATTGACAATAAATCTTCTTACGTTTTATTTGATTCGGGTGCGGATAGAAGCTATATGAGTAGAGATTTTTGTGCTAAATTAAGTTGCCCATTGACGCCTTTGGATAGTAAATTTTTACTCGAATTAGCAAATGGTAAATTAATTTCAGCAGATAATATATGTCGGAATCGAGAAATTAAACTGGTTAGCGAAACATTTAAGATTGATTTAATACCAGTAGAGTTAGGGAGTTTTGATGTGATAATCGGTATGGACTGGTTGAAAGAAGTGAAAGCAGAGATCGTTTGTTACAAAAATGCAATTCGCATTATACGAGAAAAAGGAAAACCCTTAATGGTGTACGGAGAAAAGGGTAACACGAAGCTACATCTTATTAGTAATTTGAAGGCACAAAAACTAATAAGAAAAGGTTGCTATGTTGTTCTAGCACACGTCGAGAAAGTACAAACTAAAGAAAAGAGCATCAATGATGTTCCCGTCGCAAAAGAATTTCCCGATGTATTTTCGAAAGAATTACCGGGATTACCCCCACATCGATCCGTTGAATTTCAAATAGATCTTGTACCAGGAGCTGCACCAATAGCTCGTGCTCCTTACAGACTCGCACCCAACGAGATGAAAGAACTGCAAAGCCAATTACAAGAACTTTTAGAGCGTGGTTTCATTCGACCAAGCACATCACCGTGGGGAGCTCCTGTTTTGTTTGTCAAGAAGAAAGATGGTACATTCAGGTTGTGTATCGACTACCGAGAGTTGAACAAACTTACCATCAAGAACCGCTACCCACTACCGAGAATCGACAACTTATTTGATCAACTACAAGGCTCGTCTGTTTATTCAAAGATTGACTTACGTTCCGGGTATCATCAAAATGCGGGTGAAAGAAGATGATATTCCAAAGACTGCTTTCAGAACACGTTATGGTCATTACGAGTTTATGGTCATGCCGTTTGGTTTAACTAATGCACCAGCTGTGTTCATGGACCTTATGAACCGAGTGTGTGGACCATACCTTGACAAGTTTGTCATTGTTTTCATTGATGACATACTTATTTACTCAAAGAATGACCAAGAACACGGTGAACATTTGAGAAAGGTGTTAGAAGTATTGAGGAAGGAAGAATTGTACGCTAAATTTTCAAAGTGTGCATTTTGGTTGGAAGAAGTTCAATTCCTCGGTCACATAGTGAACAAAGAAGGTATTAAGGTGGATCCGGCAAAGATAGAAACTGTTGAAAAGTGGGAAACCCCGAAAACTCCGAAACACATACGCCAGTTTTTAGGACTAGCTGGTTACTACAGAAGGTTCATCCAAGACTTTTCCAGAATAGCAAAACCCTTGACTGCATTAATGCATAAAGGGAAGAAATTTGAATGGAATGATGAACAAGAGAAAGCATTTCAGTTATTGAAGAAAAAGCTAACTACGGCACCTATATTGTCATTGCCTGAAGGGAATGATGATTTTGTGATTTATTGTGACGCATCAAAGCAAGGTCTCGGTTGTGTATTAATGCAACGAACGAAGGTGATTGCTTATGCGTCTAGACAATTGAAGATTCACGAACAAAATTATACGACGCATGATTTGGAATTAGGCGCGGTTGTTTTTGCATTAAAGACTTGGAGGCACTACTTATATGGGGTCAAAAGTATTATATATACCGACCACAAAAGTCTTCAACACATATTTAATCAGAAACAACTGAATATGAGGCAACGTAGTGGATTGAATTATTGAATGATTACGACTTTGAGATTCGTTACCACCCGGGGAAGGCAAATGTGGTAGCCGATGCCTTGAGCAGGAAGGACAGAGAACCCATTCGAGTAAAATCTATGAATATAATGATTCATAATAACCTTACTACTCAAATAAAGGAGGCGCAACAAGGAGTTTTAAAAGAGGGAAATTTAAAGGATGAAATACCCAAAGGATCGGAGAAGCATCTTAATATTCGGGAAGACGGAACCCGGTATAGGGCTGAAAGGATTTGGGTACCAAAATTTGGAGATATGAGAGAAATGGTACTTAGAGAAGCTCATAAAACCAGATACTCAATACATCCTGGAACGGGGAAGATGTACAAGGATCTCAAGAAACATTTTTGGTGGCCTGGTATGAAAGCCGATGTTGCTAAATACGTAGGAGAATGTTTGACGTGTTCTAAGGTCAAAGCTGAGCATTAGAAACCATCGGGTCTACTTCAACAACCCGAAATCCCGGAATGGAAATGGGAAAACATTACCATGGATTTCATCACTAAATTGCCAAGGACTGCAAGTGGTTTTGATACTATTTGGGTAATAGTTGATCGTCTCACCAAATCAGCACACTTCCTGCCAATAAGAGAAGATGACAAGATGGAGAAGTTAGCACGAATGTATTTGAAGGAAGTCGTCTCCAGACATGGAATACCAATCTCTATTATCTCTGATAGGGATGGTAGATTTATTTCAAGATTCTGGCAGACATTACAGCAAGCATTAGGAACTCGTCTAGACATGAGTACTGCCTATCATCCACAAACTGATGGGCAGAGCGAAAGGACGATACAAACGCTTGAAGACATGCTACGAGCATGTGTTATTGATTTCGGAAACAGTTGGGATCGACATCTACCGTTAGCAGAATTTTCCTACAACAACAGCTACCATTCAAGCATTGAGATGGCGCCGTTTGAAGCACTTTATGGTAGAAACTGCAGGTCTCCGATTTGTTGGAGTGAAGTGGGGGATAGACAGATTACGGATCCGGAGATTATACAAGAAACTACCGAGAAGATCATCCAAATTCAACAACGGTTGAAAACCGCCCAAAGTCGACAAAAGAGCTACGCTGACATTAAAAGAAAAGATATAGAATTTGAAATTGGAGAGATGGTCATGCTTAAAGTTGCACCTTGGAAAGGCGTTGTTCGATTTGGTAAACGAGGGAAATTAAATCCAAGGTATATTGGACCATTCAAGATTATTGATCGTGTCGGACCAGTAGCTTACCGACTTGAGTTACCTCAACAACTCGCGGCTGTACATAACACTTTCCACGTCTTGAATTTGAAGAAATGTTTTGCTAAAGAAGATCTCACTATTCCGTTAGATGAAATCCAAATCAACGAAAAACTTCAATTCATCGAAGAACCCGTCGAAATAATGGATCGTGAGGTTAAAAGACTTAAGCAAAACAAGATACCAATTGTTAAGGTTCGATGGAATGCTCGTAGAGGACCCGAGTTCACCTGGGAGCATGAAGATCAGATGAAGAAGAAATACCCGCATCTATTTCCAGAAGATTCGTCAACACCTTCAACAGCTTAAAATTTCGGGACGAAATTTATTTAACGGGTAGGTACTGTAGTGACCCGAACTTTTCCATGTTTATATATATTAATTGAGATTTATATTTACATGATTAAATGTTTCCAACATGTTAAGCAATCAAACTTGTTAAGACTTGATTAATTGAAATATGTTTCATATAGACAATTGACCACCCAAGTTGACCGGTGATTCACGAACGTTAAAACTTGTAAAAACTATACGATGACATATATATGGTTATATATATAGTTAACATGTTTTTATTATAAGTATGTATCTCATTAGGTATTTTAACAATGAGTTATATACATAAAAATGAGACTATTAATTTAAGAAACTCGAAAACGATATATATAACGATTATCGTTATAACAACGTCTTACTAGGTACATATGAATCATATTAAGATATTGATACACTTGGTTAATTATGTTAAATGATAAGTAAATATATTATTAAGTGTATTAACAATGAAATACATATGTAAAAATAAGACTACTAACTTAATGATTTCGAAACGAGACATATATGTAACGATTATCGTTGTAACGACATTTAACTATATATACATCATACTGAGATATATTATATATCATAATATCATGATAATATAACAATTTAACATCTCATTTGTTATAATAAACAATGGGTTAACAATATTCAACAAGATCATTAACCTAAAGGTTTCAAAACAACATTTACATGTAACGACTAACGATGACTTAACGACTCAGTTAAAATGTATATACATGTAGTGTTTTAATATGTATTCATACACTTTTTAAAGACTTCAATACACTTATCAAAATACTTCTACTTAACAAAAATGCTTACAATTACATCCTCGTTCAGTTTCATCAACAATTCTACTCGTATGCACCCGTATTCGTACTCGTGCAATACACAGCTTTTAGATGTATGTACTATTGGTATATACACTCCAATTATCAGCTCTTAGCAGCCCATGTGAGTCACCTAACACATGTGGGAACCATCATTTGGAAACTAGCATGAAATATCTCATAAAATTACAAAAATATGATTAATCATTCATGACTTATTTACATGAAAACAAAATTACATATCCTTTATATCTAATCCATACACCAACGATCAAAAACACCTACAAACACTTTCATTCTTCAATTTTCTTCATCTAATTGATCTCTCTCAAGTTCTATCTTCAAGTTCTAAGTGTTCTTCATATATTTTACAAGTTCTAGTTACATAAAATCAAGAATACTTTCAAGTTTGCTAGCTCACTTCCAATCTTGTAAGGTGATCATTCAACCTCAAGAAATCTTTGTTTCTTACAGTAGGTTATCATTCTAATACAAGGTAATAATCATATTCAAACTTTGGTTCAATTTCTATAACTATAACAATCTTATTTCAAGTGATGATCTTACTTGAACTTGTTTTCGTGTCATGATTTTGCTTCAAGAACTTCGAGCCATCCAAGGATCCGTTGAAGCTAGATCCATTTTTCTATTTTCCAGTAGGTTTATCCAAGGAACTTAAGGTAGTAATGATGTTCATAACATCATTCGATTCATACATATAAA
Source organism: Rutidosis leptorrhynchoides (assembly GCF_046630445.1). Taxonomy (NCBI): domain Eukaryota; kingdom Viridiplantae; phylum Streptophyta; class Magnoliopsida; order Asterales; family Asteraceae; genus Rutidosis; species Rutidosis leptorrhynchoides. Next base: position 213,685,776 of record NC_092340.1, read on the forward strand.
GCTATCTTATTCGAAGGTTTAAACTCGTAATCACTAGAACATAGTTTAGTTAATTCTAAACTTGTTCGCAAACAAAAGTTAATCCTTCTAACTTGACTTTTAAAATTAACTACACACATGTTCTATATCTATATGATATGCTAACTTAATGATTTAAAACCTGGAAACACGAAAAACACCGTAAAACCGGATTTACGCCGTCGTAGTAACACCGCGGGCTGTTTTGGGTTAGTTAATTAAAAACTATGATAAACTTTGATTTTAAAGTTGTTATTCTGAGAAAATGATTTTTATTATGAACATGAAACTATATCCAAAAATTATGATTAAACTCAAAGTGGAAGTATGTTTTCTAAAATGGTCATCTAGACGTCGTTCTTTCGACTGAAATGACTACCTTTACAAAAATGACTTGTAACTTATATTTCCGACTATAAACCTATACTTTTCTGTTTAGATTCATAAAATAGAGTTCAATATGAAACCATAGCAATTTGATTCACTCAAAACGGATTTAAAATGAAGAAGTTATGGGTAAAACAAGATTGGATAATTTTTCTCATTTTAGCTACGTGAAAATTGGTAACAAATCTATTCCAACCATAACTTAATCAACTTGTATTGTATATTATGTAATCTTGAGATACCATAGACACGTATACAATGTTTCGACCTATCATGTCGACACATCTATATATATTTCGGAACAACCATAGACACTCTATATGTGAATGTTGGAGTTAGCTATACAGGGTTGAGGTTGATTCCAAAATATATATAGTTTGAGTTGTGATCAATACTGAGATACGTATACACTGGGTCGTGGATTGATTCAAGATAATATTTATCGATTTATTTCTGTACATCTAACTGTGGACAACTAGTTGTAGGTTACTAACGAGGACAGCTGACTTAATAAACTTAAAACATCAAAATATATTAAAAGTGTTGTAAATATATTTTGAACATACTTTGATATATATGTATATATTGTTATAGGTTCGTGAATCAACCAGTGGCCAAGTCTTACTTCCCGACGAAGTAAAAATCTGTGAAAGTGAGTTATAGTCCCACTTTTAAAATCTAATATTTTTGGGATGAGAATACATGCAAGTTTTATAAATGATTTACAAAATAGACACAAGTACGTGAAACTACATTCTATGGTTGAATTATCGAAATCGAATATGCCCCTTTTAATTAAGTCTGGTAATCTAAGAATTAGGGAACAGACACCCTAATTGACGCGAATCCTAAAGATAGATCTATTGGGCCTAACAAACCCCATCCAAAGTACCGGATGCTTTAGTACTTCGAAATTTATATCATATCCGAAGGGTGTCCCGGAATGATGGGGATATTCTTATATATGCATCTTGTTAATGTCGGTTACCAGGTGTTCACCATATGAATGATTTTTATCTCTATGTATGGGATGTGTATTGAAATATGAAATCTTGTGGTCTATTATTATGATTTGATATATATAGGTTAAACCTATAACTCACCAACATTTTTGTTGACGTTTTAAGCATGTTTATTCTCAGGTGATTATTAAGAGCTTCCGCTGTCGCATACTTAAATAAGGACGAGATTTGGAGTCCATGCTTGTATGATATTGTGTAAAAACTGCATTCAAGAAACTTATTTTGTTGTAACATATTTGTATTGTAAACCATTATGTAATGGTCGTGTGTAAACAGGATATTTTAGATTATCATTATTTGATAATCTACGTAAAGTTTTTTTTAAAACCTTTATCTATGAAATAAAGGTTATGGGTTGTTTTAAAAATGAATGCAGTCTTTGAAAAAAAACGTCTCATATAGAGGTCAAAACCTCGCAACGAAATCAATTAATATGGAACGTTTTTAACCAATAAGAACGGGACATTTCACTTAGGAGGACTAAGGATATGTTTCTAATATATGGGTCTGGTGAGGAGGAGCTCACTGTGAAAGGTTACGTGGACGCGAGTTTCCAAACTGATCGTGATGATTCTCGATCACAATCCGGTTATGTCTTCACATTAAATGGAGGTGCGGTCTCTTGGAAGAGTTCAAAACAGGATGTTGTTGCATTATCCACTACAGAGTCGGAGTACATTGCATCCTCATTGGCAGCTCAAGAAGCTGCATGGATGAAGAAATTCATCGACGACTTAGGAGTAGTCCCTTCCATTCAGGACCCTCTTGAGATCTTTTGTGACAACGAGGGTGCGATTGCTCAAATCAAGGAACCTCGTGCTCACCAAAAGACCCGTCACATTGAGCGGAGATTCAACTACATAAGGGATGAAGTTGAAAAGGGAAAGATATGTATTCGCAAAGTTCACACAGATCTTAATATAGCGGATCCTCTCACGAAGCTCTTACATGGAGCAAAACATGCAGGACATGTTTGTGCATTAGGGCTTCGATATTCTAGTGATTGGTCATGATCTGTTTTAAGTATTGTAACGGAACGAAATTTGTTCAAACTCATTAATATAATTATGGTGTTAATTTATTAATCATGAGTCAGGTTCCTATTTTGCATATTTTATCCATGAATAAGCTATTATTCTAAATTCCGTAGTCGATCACATTTGTGGGAGCAAGTGTGAGGTTTAGACTATTATGAACTTGGATTGGTATACATTCACGGAATGAATGTGGGGCAAGGTTGCAACCAAGGTTCATAGATATTTGTGGGATACAAATATTGGAAGACCCGCCCTCAAGATTTACTGAATGGAGCCTTTGTGGTTGATCACGTGTAATCTTGAGTAAAGGCGAATATCATTGTATCCTCTGACCTGAGATACATATTGGGTTCGGATATTTATCGAGTATTGTGCCTTGATTCTTTCCTACGCTATTCTGAAATATGGTAGTTCATAAGGAAGAGCTCAGGTATAATGCAAGGTATATATTTAGGACGTATGTAGTCAAGATGGAATTTGTCCCTCTTATTCGTTGAGAGTCAGATGTCTAAGGCCTGATAAAGTTAAATCTAAAAGAGAGTGATCACTCTGTATCTCTTGGATTTAACATGACATCTAGGACGAAAGGATGTGATGAAAGATTCACCTATTCATATTCGATATGGGAACTCGAAAGGGATGATGTTATTGAATGGCACAAAGTCATAACATATTGGGGGTGATGGACGGTCGTTAGGTGGTATCCATCACTTGCATTAATTTCTTATGTTTCTCGTGCAAGTGGGAGATTGAAGGTTTTCGTATGCTCGAGAGACATATTTAATTAATGTGGCTAATATGTTATGATCCAAGTCGGGCCATACCCAATAACAAGCTCACCGACACCTTAATCGTATTTGATCTTAATGAATGGATCATTAAATCAATACGCGACACTTGGATTTTTGAAAATCGGTTTTCTAAAATATTATTACTTGAGATAAATTATTTGGATAATTTGTAAATTAAGGACTTAATTGTTTATAAGGATAAACAATACATTGTGTTATATTTTATAAAAGGTTTATAAAATAAATATGTATGTAACTTAACAAGTCATGTTTTTTTTATACAAGTTTTATAAAAATAAAAGGGTTATTTTATATAAAACCCATGTGAAGTGGAATGCAGATTTTGGGACTCCAAGACAAGAATCCCATGCTTGTTTTGTTACTTTTAACATAACACAAGTATTAAGGTACATGGGTATCAAGTCCTTGACTCAAGAGAGAATACATAATACATCCATACATGCAAAAACACTCTCTTTTTCAAACTTGCTGCATTCTGGCCGAATTTTGGAGCTAGAATAGAGAGTCCTTGAGCTTGTTTGGAAGCTTATCTTCAAGTGTCAATAAATCCTAACCATAGTATTAGGTGTTGGGAAAAAGTTTGGGGTATTATCTCTTGAGGTTTCATAGTTTTGAGGCTCCATTCACCATCATCTTTCTAGTTGCTGCTGATCAGAATTTTGGGTGCAAATAAAAGGATTTTAAGCTTGGTTAATTAGCTAGTTAAGTGTCTAAATCTTAACTAACTTAAAGGGTGGTGTTGGTTCATCAAAGGATTAGGGTATTGCACACTTGAGAGTTCATTTTAAAGCTCCATTCTTCAACATCTTCATCATCACTTACAAGCTTGGAGTAGGTATAAACTCTTTACTTGCTTGTAGTTTGTAAGCATACTTCATAACTTGATCCTAATTGGGATTTAACTTTAATTGGTTAAAGATTAACAAGTTTAAATGGTAATAACAACATGCTTCCGCTTTAATTTGATTCTTAAAAGGTTTTATGTATCATGAAACTTGTTAAATCCCAACAGTAATAATCATATTCAAACTTTGGTTCAATTTCTATAACTATAACAATCTTATTTCAAGTGATGATCTTACTTGAACTTGTTTTCGTGTCATGATTCTGCTTCAAGAACTTCGAGCCATCCAAGGATCCGTTGAAGCTAGATCCATTTTTCTCTTTTCCAGTAGGTTTATCCAAGGAACTTAAGGTAGTAATGATGTTCATAACATCATTCGATTCATACATATAAAGCTATCTTATTCGAAGGTTTAAACTTGTAATCACTAGAACAAAGTTTAGTTAATTCTAAACTTGTTCGCAAATAAAAGTTAATCCTTCTAACTTGACTTTTAAAATCAACTAAACACATGTTCTATATCTATATGATATGCTAACTTAATGATTTAAAACCTGGAAACACGAAAAACACCGTAAAACCGGATTTACGCCGTCGTAGTAACACCGCGGGCTGTTTTGGGTTAGTTAATTAAAAACTATGATAAACTTTGATTTAAAAGTTGTTATTCTGAGAAAATGATTTTTATTATGAACATGAAACTATATCCAAAAATTATGGTTAAACTCAAAGTGGAAGTATGTTTTCTAAAATGGTCATCTAGACGTCGTTCTTTCGACTGAAATGACTACCTTTACAAAAACGCCTTGTAACTTATTTTTCCGACTATAAACCTATACTTTTTCTATTTAGATTCATAAAATAGAGTTCAATATGAAACCATAGCAATTTGATTCACTCAAAACGGATTTAAAATGAAGAAGTTATGGGTAAAACAAGATTGGATAATTTTTCTCATTTTAGCTACGTGAAAATTGGTAACAAATCTATTCCAACCATAACTTAATCAACTTGTATTGTATATTATGTAATCTTGAGATACCATAGACACGTATACAATGTTTCGACCTATCATGTCGACACATCTATATATATTTCGGAACAACCATAGACACTCTATATGTGAATGTTGGAGTTAGCTATACAGGGTAGAGGTTGATTCCAAAATATATATAGTTTGAGTTGTGATCAATACTGAGATACGTATACACTGGGTCGTGGATTGATTCAAGATAATATTTATCGATTTATTTCTGTACATCTAACTGTGGACAACTAGTTGTAGGTTACTAACGAGGACAGCTGACTTAATAAACTTAAAACATCAAAATATATTAAAAGTGTTGTAAATATATTTTGAACATACTTTGATATATATGTATATATTGTTATAGGTTCGTGAATCAACCAGTGGCCAAGTCTTACTTCCCGACGAAGTAAAAATCTGTGAAAGTGAGTTTCATTTGCTCCCTTTTACTCTTTACATTTTTGGGCTGAGAATACATGCGAATGCTTTATTAACTGTTTTACTATATTTATATGCGTGAGTTTCATTCGCTCCCTTTTTAAATGCTTTTGTAATATATTTTTGGGACTGAGAATACATGCGCTGCTTTATAAATGTTTGACGAGATAGACACAAGTACTTAAAACTACATTCTATGGCTGGATTATTAAACCGAATATGCCCCTTTTTAGTCTGGTAATCTAAGAATTAGGGAACAGACACCCTAATTGACGCGAATCCTAAAGATAGATCTATTGGGCCTAACAAACCCCATCCAAAGTACCGGATGCTTTAGTACTTCGAAATTTATATCATATCCGAAGGGTGTCCCGGAATGATGGGGATATTCTTATATATGCATCTTGTTAATGTCGGTTACCAGGTGTTCACCATATGAATGATTTTTATCTCTATGTATGGGATGTGTATTGAAATATGAAATCTTGTGGTCTATTATTATGATTTGATATATATAGGTTAAACCTATAACTCACCAACATTTTTGTTGACGTTTTAAGCATGTTTATTCTCAGGTGATTATTAAGAGCTTCCGCTGTCGCATACTTAAATAAGGACGAGATTTGGAGTCCATGCTTGTATGATATTGTGTAAAAACTGCATTCAAGAAACTTATTTTGTTGTAACATATTTGTATTGTAAACCATTATGTAATGGTCGTGTGTAAATAGGATATTTTAGATTATCATTATTTGATAATCTACGTAAAGTTTTTTTTTAAAACCTTTATCTATGAAATAAAGGTTATGGGTTGTTTTAAAAATGAATGCAGTCTTTGAAAAAAAACGTCTCATATAGAGGTCAAAACCTCGCAACGAAATCAATTAATATGGAACGTTTTTAATCAATAAGAACGGGACATTTCAAACCAACCGCATTTCATCTACGGAAGAAAAGATTAATGCATATAGTAACGCACCTGAAAACACTCAGAACCTGAGTAAACATTTAACACATATCTGCGCTAGCTCCTTTGGCATTGTTATTACCAAAATTAACATTGCAACTCTTTTTCAAATTAGCCAATTTTCTCACAGCTTCAACAAATCAACTCCGACTTCCATTCGAATTAGCCTTGTTATAACCTCGATATATAAGTCTGCCTGTCATAATCGTTACCGGGAAACCATTTATATTCCACCACATTAGCAGTAAACTTACCAACAACTTCATTACTCATTGGCGTAAGTCTCTCCGAAGAACCATTATAGTTGTTCGTTAAAACCTATTCATATACTCATCCGCATCTTGTAACAAGAACTGCCATACCAATTACCGGGAATCAGCAATCAGTACTTTGGAAACTCACAGCATATCTACATCAACAGTTATACGTATCCATATAACATTTATCTCTTAGAACTATGATCTTCAATTCTAAAATTTTGAAAAGCACCCAGTCTACGAATCAATACTCGTAATGCTGAAAAAGCTGAATGAAGCAGTAAAAACTGTAAATGATCTTAACAGCCAGAAGTTTGATAATAAAGAATAGTATGTTGGAAAAGCTCAGAAAAGTTGGAACTGGAAAACGGATTGAGCTAACCACGAAGGAGGCCAAGGACAAATACAAGGACCAAACCATATATTCAAAGAATCCAGATAATTCTGTATCCAATGAAATCTTTAGAGAAAACCTTGCTCTACACTCATATTAAATCTTGTGGAAAATTGTTCTTCATCAACCTTCGATCTTAGAAATTCTGAAAATATCATCATAAATATTTTCGATATTTCTGAGGATATTTTCATAACTCTTCTTATCCGAAATTAGTTATCTCTTTGTGCTATCTGTGTTACATCATAAAAGAAACTATTTTAGTTTCTAAATTCTAAAACCTTCGAGTTTAAAATATGAATGATTTTGAAGTAGTGTTGGGAACTGAAGCATGAGTTAGTATAATATAATGACACTTGATCAACGTGATTATATTATAGTATGTCATGTTGAGTTTCTAATGGGACGTGATGATTCACAGACTCTAACATCATCATGTGCCATGTTACACGACTCTGACATTCTATCTGATCTATAAACATATCAAGAACATAATTTCTTAATAGTTCCATCTTTCTCTTGAATTCTGGTAATTTGACAAGTCAGATTGTGATATTACCGTTTCCTTCCTAGAACATTAACAATGTTCATTCTGAAACTTAAATATGCGAATTCTGGATCAGTACAAGAGATGTTTAATCGCAAGAAGAAGAAACGAATGGACAAAGCTTCGAAATAGAAATTGAAGTATAAATCGCAGCAAATAAGAGGGAGTATTAACCGCGGATGTCAATGATTATAGAAGACAGAAACAAGAACTTTGAAAAATAAGAGAAAATATAAAGCCCAATAACAACACGGAGGTTACAAACCGTGGATATTAATACGAATATCAATATAAAGACATGGTATAATTAAGAATAGTATCACCCCAAGGTAATGGTAGAAGTAAACAGATCTTCTGGTGAAAGGTTGAAAAGAAGGATGATAGAAATGATAATTAGGAAAATATCAAGGATCAGAACGGGATTAAGCATTTTCACAATCTTTTGGATGTGTGAACTAAGAAAGAAAGTATAGAAATGGTGAAAATAATGGAACGGAAAGAGTTTAATTTATAATGGAAATATCAGACAGGGTAACCAAGACAGATCACGGTATTTAATTACAGAGATCTTAATTTCCTTATTCGCCGAAGAATCAAATCTTTTAGATTTCAAAGATTTTCTTTAAATCCCTTGAATTCCAGAATTCAACCAAGACAACGTCAAAAGTTAAGACGAGTCTTATTTTCTAAATTTAACCATGACTAGTTAAAAGTTATGATGAAACATGTCTTTCTCATTTCACTATTTAGTGATAGCTTCACTCGTACTTTTCAATTAATCGAATTATTTTATTCATATTACTCAATGATGATAAAACTCAATTTATCAACTCATATTCGCCATGAAAACATTTTTATTGTTAGCCATGACCACCTCACTCAAATTTCGGGACGAAATTTCTTTAACGGGTAGGTACTGTGATGACCCGGGAATTTCTGACCAAATTTAAACTTAATCTTTATATGAATTCGACACGATAAGCAAAGTCTGTAATGTTGAGTCTCAAAAAATTTGAACTGTTTTGTATATTCAATTGACCTTTGACCATTCTCGACGATTCACGAACAACTATATATAAATAGATACATATACATTAATTTGAAAATATTATTTGAAATAATATATGATTTAATTGTTGAAAATAAATATGAAAAATAATATGCGATGTAATGAAAACTATTATTATAAAGATATAGATATATATTTATATATATAAATATGTATATAAATATTACTTGTAAATATATAAATTATATTAAATTCAATGGTTTAAAGATATATAATATATTTATTTAATAGTTAAACTTGTTATTTAAAACTCTTTATATATAGAAAGAGAATATATTAAAAATAAATGATTTCGAGTCTAATTAGTAAACGTCAGTAGCACTCGGTTGACGATTTGTTAGTTTTAATATAGATATTGTACATGTCCATGAAGGATTGAAATAAAAGTTGAACTGTAAATTGATTACGAAGATTTTATATTTGTCAAAAATATTTTTACCCTTTTAAGATTAAATATTAGCACTCCGTACATATAAATTGAAACATAAAATAAATAATTATTGAACCTTTTTGATCAGGTTTCCAGCAGTTAATGAGTGAAATAATTAAACATATCTAATCTAAAAATTTGGAATTTTTAGGAGCACTTTTATCCGTAACTGTTTAGCAATGGACACACCCCGTAAAAACTGTCGGTAACTAAACTCCATATTAGACCGGCTGCTAACTATTGTTCATGTACTCCTTTCCACTTGTTATTTATTAATTATTATTATAATTATTATTTATATTATAATTATTATTATTATATATTTTATAACTCTATATTACATAGAGAGATTTAGATTGGGAAGACACCCATCTTCTTTTTTTCCAACACCATAACCGGCCGCCACCATGTTGATCGCCAACCACAACCACCGGAGCATCAACCATGATCACCATCGCCACCTTGCACCTCCTACAAGTTTCCATCTCCACCATTATTTAACCACCTTCTAACACCCGGGAACCATTCTCAACCCACTTCACCACCAAGACTATCACCAATTCAAACCCATCGCTGTTATGTTTCGATCTTCAACCTCAAAACATCAACCCCATCGTGATCTTTTGCTCGACAAACCTTGATCATCCAAGCGACCACCTGAATAAATTTCCTATCTTAATCACCAACTTGTCACTACCTTTCTCTACCATGGCAACCATCACTCTCGGCCAATTTGCCAAACGTTTGTGCTGTTATGCTTCGTACATACTATATCAAGTTGAACACCACCTGCAGATGTTTTCATTTTATTTATTTATTAAGTTTTTTTTTCTTTTTCGGTCGCCAACCCAACAAAACATTCATTTATCCATCATTTTTTTCTGCAATTGTTGATCGTGAGGTATTATAGGGTTTCTGTTTCTATTTCGGTTAAACTCAACCCGACCAATCACTACTTCAAACTCAACACCATCGTAAGACACCACCTTCGACTTTTATTTCGGGTTCATGTTATGAACAAATCCATCACAAAACCACCGTTAGCAAAGACCACTGCACCACTACCATCGGCTTTCTCTCAAACCACCACCGTAATAACCAACACCAATAAAAACCATATTGCCTGCTAGTCGTTGTTTCCCTTTATAACCCAACACACACCCACACGTGATAATTGAAGGTGATGATGAATAGTGTTATTAGTGAGGATGATGATCTGCGAAGAAGGCGAATATGATGATGATGAAGCGGTGAATAATGATGGCGATAATGATGAAACAAAAGATGATACGGTGATGATGAGGAGAGGAAAACGAATTATGAAGACGATGAATAACGATGATATGATATTAATGAACCGAAACAAAACAGGAACCATCGTGAAAAATTATTATTTTTGTTTATCCTGCTATCGCCGTTCCTGTTTCCTCCAACAAAAATGCGCTGTTGATGATAAAGACGAACCAGAGAAATAGATGATTAAAGGGTTTCTCGTTGGGCTGTTATAATTTTTTTGGGTCGATAACAAATAGGTGGAGTGGGCTTGCTTTGTTAGTTGGGCCGAAAGTATCTCAATGGGCTAAGTGATTTTGATGTTGGGCTGAGTCGAATAGAACGAATTATATATATATACATGGGTTACAAAATAAATCAAGTAAACATGGATGGAGGAGCGGTTAGGGGAGATGTTGGATTATCGAGAGGTCGAGGGTTCGAGCTTTGGCGCAAGCAGTTTATTTAATTATTTTGAAGTTTTTCCTTTTAAGGTAGCATTTCATTTATTATTATTATTATTATTATTATTATTATTATTATTATTATTATTATTATTATTATTATTATTATTATTATTATTATTATTATTGTTATTATTATTATTGTTATTGTTATTGTTATTGTTATTATGTTAACATTAATAGTATGACTAAAAATATTACCATTTTTTTATTAAGTAACATCATTAAGTATTATTATGATTAGGACTATTATTATTATCGTTATTATGAAAATAACACAAAGTATTATCACTACCATTAATATTAGCATTTGTATCATTTTACAACTATTAGTATTATATTTATTATTTTTATTATTATCATAAGTACTAGTATTATTATTAGTAGTACTATTATTATAATCAAACACAACTTTTATTACTACTATTGATATTAGGTTATCAAATAAACATTTCGTATAAAAAAAATATACTTTTAGTAATATTACAAATAAGTATGTATTAATCACATTTACATTTTTATATAGATATTCATATATAACAAATTAAGTATTCTAATATAATATTAACCAAATATATATTAATATAACTATATAAATATTAGTCATTATAAATATATACACAAATTAAATTAAATATATATAGTATATAAAACAAGTTATAATATATGAAATTGTTCAAATACGATTATAGGTATTAATAAATATACAAATGATATAGGTTCGTGAATCCGAGGCCAACCCTATACTTGTTCTATGACGTCATATGTATTTTTAGTACATACAATACGGTGAGTTCATTTGCTCCCTTTTACTCTTTATATTTTTGGGACTGAGAATACATGCACTGTTTTTACAACTGCTTTATTAAATGCTTTTGAAATATATTTTGAACTGCGAATACATGAAATGTTTTTATAAATGTTTGACGAGATAGACACAAGCAAAACATTCCTCGAATGAATTATTATGCAGACAGAAGTTCTGCGGATTATTATTGAATTATGTGGACATGATAATTGCCACCATTGAATTATGTGGACATGATAATTGCCACCATTGAATTATGTGGACATGATAATTGCCACCATTGAATTATGTGGACATGATAATTGCCACCAATTGATATGAATGTTATGTATCGAGAGAATGATTTTATACACAGGTTATGTGTATTTTATTTTTGTGCACGAGATATGTGTACGGTTACTAAGATTTATGAAAGATGATTTCGTACACGAGAAAGGTGTACTGTATTTAAAAGATATCGCATGTACATTACAGGTGGGTATAGGATTCGGGCCCATTTGTACCATGCAGGATTTAAATATTGTGGTCTATCAAAATGATGAATTTTATTGTTTTATGATAAACTTATGAACTCACCAACCTTTTGGTTGACACTTTAAAGCATGTTTATTCTCAGGTATAAAAGAAACATTCCGCTGTGTATTTGCTCATTTTAAAGACAGTATTTAGAGTCGATCATCGCAATGGAACTAGTTGTTGGTGACTTCGTCCAGATGGATTAGGACGGGTCCTTTCACAGAGTCGGTAATTGGGGTAAGAAATGAGGTTTTTAGATTGTTACGGGACTGTTGAACATTACGTAACCCTCGTCCCTTTGACGACGTTACAACACGTTGTCTTATCAACGGCCATAACGGTTATGTTCCACAAGACCAAGGATGGGAAGTAATCCTAGTAAAACCAGAATGCATGACTTGTTTCTGGACGTATGAATTACGTGTCTTTATTGCCTTTGCTGAACGACTTGTGTACTAGCTAGAATTATCTTCACAACCATCTTGTATCAAATTTATTGTGTGCTATATTTCATGCTATATGTAAAATAAGCGGTATTGTAAGTTTGTAAAATATTGTGTAAAAGTTTGAACGCGAAATATTATTATAATCAGTTTTTCATATAGAATTGTAGTAGTTGAATTGTATATTAGCTACTAAGTATGAACTTAACGGGTAGGTACTACCCGAATTTAAACTTATAAAACGCTAATATGAAGAAAAAGCTTTTATAAATGAGTTCATATTATGCTACGAAATACTATTAACTACTCTTAATATTCTGTATGATTAACTTGTTCCATTTGACTATTTTGAAGGAAATGGCACCGACTACTCGACACACCATGAATATGAATGAAGAGGAATTCCGTACTTTTCTAGCTTCAAACATAGCCGCAGTACAGGCTGCGCTACATACCAACAATAACCTTGGATCTAGCAGTACAGGAAATCATGTAGGATGCACCTACAAAGAATTCACTGCCTGCAAACCTTTGGAATTTGATGGAACCGAAGGACCGATCGGATAGAAACGGTGGACCGAGAAGGTCGAATCGGTGTTTGCCATAAGTAAGTGTACTGAAGAGGACAAAGTGAAGTACGCTACACATACCTTCACAGGTTCTGCGTTAACATGGTGGAATACCTATCTAGAGCAAGTGGGATAAGACGATGCGTACGCACTACCGTGGTCAGCATTCAAGCACTTGATGAACGAGAAGTACCGTCCCAGAACCGAGGTCAATAAGCTCAAGACAGAACTTAGAGGGTTACGAACCCAAGGATTTGATATTACCACATGTAGTGACCCGAACTTTTCCATGTTTATATATATTAATTGAGATTGATATTTACATGATTAAATGTTTCCAACATGTTAAGCAATCAAACTTGTTAAGACTTGATTAATTGAAATAGGTTTCATGTAGACAATTGACCACCCAAGTTGACCGGTGATTCACGAATGTTAAAACTTGTAAAAACTATATGATGACATATATATGGTTATATATATAGTTAACATGATATTATGATAAGTAAACATATCATTAAGTATATTAACAATGAACTACATATGTAAAAACAAGACTACTAACTTAATGATTTTGAAACGAGACATATATGTAACGATTATCGTTGTAACGACATTTAATATATATATATCATATTAAGATATATTCGTACATCATAATATCATGATAATATAATAATTTAAAATCTCTTTTGATATTATAAACATTGGGTTAACAACATTTAATAAGATCGTTAACCTAAAGGTTTCAAAACAACATTTACATGTAACGACTAACGATGACTTAACGACTCAGTTAAAATGTATATACATGTAGTGTTTTAATATGTATTCATACACTTTTGAAAGACTTCAAGACACTTATCAAAATACTTCTACTTAACAAAAATGCTTACAATTACATCCTCGTTCAGTTTCATCAACAATTCTACTCGTATTCGTACTCGTACAATACACAGCTTTTAGATGTATGTACTATTGGTATATACACTCCAATGATCAGCTCTTAGCAGCCCATGTGAGTCACCTAACACATGTGGGAACCATCATTTGGCAACTAGCATGAAATATCTCATAAAATTACAAAAATATGAGTAATCATTCATGACTTATTTACATGAAAACAAAATTACATATCCTTTATATCTAATCCATACACCAACGACCAAAAACACCTACAAACACTTTCATTCTTCAATTTTCTTCATCTAATTGATCTCTCTCAAGTTCTATCTTCAAGTTCTAAGTGTTCTTCATAAATTCCAAAAGTTCTAGTTTCATAAAATCAAGAATACTTTCAAGTTTGCTAGCTCACTTCCAATCTTGTAAGGTGATCATCCAACCTCAAGAAATCTTTTTTTCTTACAGTAGGTTATCATTCTAATACAAGGTAATAATCATATTCAAACTTTGGTTCAATTTCTATAACTATAACAATCTTATTTCAAGTGATGATCTTACTTGAACTTGTTTTCGTGTCATGATTTTGCTTCAAGAACTTCGAGCCATCCAAGGATCCATTGAAGCTAGATCCATTTTTCTCTTTTCCAGTAGGTTTATCCAAGGAACTTAAGGTACTAATGATGTTCATAACATCATTCGATTCATACATATAAAGCTATCTTATTCGAAGGTTTAAACTTGTAATCACTAGAACATAGTTTAGTTAATTCTAAAATTGTTCGCAAACAAAAGTTAATCCTTCTAAGTTTACTTTTAAAATCAACTAAACACATGTTCTATATCTATATGATATGCTAACTTAATGATTTAAAACCTGGAAACACGAAAAACACCGTAAAACTAGATTTACGCCGTCGTAGTAACACCGCGGGCTGTTTTGGGTTAGTTAATTAAAAACTATGATAAACTTTGATTTAAAAGTTGTTATTCTGAGAAAATGATTTTTATTATGAACATGAAACTATATCCAAAAATTATGGTTAAACTCAAAGTGGAAGTATGATTTCTAAAATGGTCATCTAGACGTCGTTCTTTCGACTGAAATGACTACCTTTACAAAAATGACTTGTAACTTATTTTTCCGACTATAAACCTATACTTTTCTGTTTAGATTCATAAAATAGAGTTCAATATGAAACCATAGCAATTTGATTCACTCAAAACGGATTTAAAATGAAGAAGTTATGGGTAAAACAAGATTGGATAATTTTTCTCATTTTAGCTACGTGAAAATTGGTAACAAATCTATTCCAACCATAACTTAATCAACTTGTATTGTATATTATGTAATCTTGAGATACCATAGACACGTATACAATGTTTAACCTATCATGTCGACACATCTATATATATTTCGGAACAACCATAGACACTCTATATGTGAATGTTGGAGTTAGCTATACAGGGTTGAGGTTGATTCCAAAATATATATAGTTTGAGTTGTGATCAATACTGAGATACGTATACACTGGGTCGTGGATTGATTCAAGATAATATTTATCGATTTATTTCTGTACATCTAATTGTGGACAACTAGTTGTAGGTTACTAACGAGGACAGCTGACTTAATAAACTTAAAACATCAAAATATATTAAAAGTGTTGTAAATATATTTTGAACATACTTTGATATATATGTATATATTGTTATAGGTTCGTGAATCAACCAGTGGCCAAGTCTTACTTCCCGACGAAGTAAAAATCTGTGAAAGTGAGTTATAGTCCCACTTTTAAAATCTAATATTTTTGGGATGAGAATACATGCAGGTTTTATAAATGATTTACAAAATAGACACAAGTACGTGAAACTACATTCTATGGTTGAATTATCGAAATCGAATATGCCCCTTTTTATTAAGTCTGGTAATCTAAGAATTAGGGAACAAACACCCTAATTGACGCGAATCCTAAAGATAGATCTATCGGGCCTAACAAGCCCCATCCAAAGTACCGTATGCTTTAGTACTTCGAAATTTATATCATATCCGAAGGGTGTCCCGGAATGATGGGGATATTCTTATATATGCATCTTGTTAATGTCGGTTACCAGGTGTTCACCATATGAATGATTTTTATCTCTATGTATGGGATGTGTATTGAAATATGAAATCTTGTGGTCTATTATTATGATTTGATATATATAGGTTAAACCTATAACTCACCAACATTTTTGTTGACGTTTTAAGCATGTTTATTCTCAGGTGATTATTAAGAGCTTCCGCTATCGCATACTTAAATAAGGACGAGATTTGGAGTCCATGCTTGTATGATATTGTGTAAAAACTGCATTCAAGAAACTTATTTTGTTGTAACATATTTGTATTGTAAACCATTATGTAATGGTCGTGTGTAAACAGGATATTTTAGATTATCATTATTTGATAATCTACGTAAAGCTTTTTAAAACCTTTATCTATGAAATAAAGGTTATGGTTTGTTTTAAAAATGAATGCAGTCTTTGAAAAACGTCTCATATAGAGGTCAAAACCTCGCAACAAAATCAATTAATATGGAACGTTTTTAATCAAGAAGAACGGGACATTTCAGTTGGTATCCGAGCGTTGGTCTTAGAGAACCAGAATTTTGCATTAGTGTGTCTTATCGAGTTTGTTAGGATGCATTAGTGAGTCTGGACTTCGACCGTGTTTACTTGAAAAATGATTGCTTAACAAATTTTGTTGGAAACTATATATTTTTAACATGTGAATATTATGTGATATATTAATCTCTTAACGCGTTTGATATTATGTGATAGATGTCTACCTCTAGAACAAGTCCCATTGACTCACCTAATAATAATGAAGAGTCAAATGTAAATTGGAATGATTCGTGGACTGATTCACAAGTTCCCGAAGAGGAACCGGAAGAAGAGTCGGAACCAGAAGAAGAATCGGAACCGGAAGAAGAATCGGAACCGGATGAAGAAATAGAACCGGTGGGGGAAATAATAAAATGGTTAAGTAAAAGAAAATCCTCAACCAACCGACCAAGGTTAATTATGGTCAATGGTGTTTCCGCTAAGGAAGCAAAATATTGGGAGGATTACCAATTCTCCGATGAATCGGATTCTGACGAGAATTCCGATGATGTTATAGAAATTACCCCAACTAAATTTAAAAAGGCAAAAGAAAATAATAAGGGAAAGGGCATAAAAATAGAGAAATCTAATTCCAACCCCGATGAACTTTATATGTATCGTCAACCCCCGAAGTTCTTAAGTTGTAAGAATGACCCGGGAACCTCTAAACCACCAGGTTTTTCTAAACCAATGTGGAAAACGACGGCTCGTATTAGGGGAACATCATACATCCCTAGAAACTTGGCAAAACGAACCAAAACCGAAGAAGAAGAAACGAGCGAGTCGGAATAAGATAGTTGTATTCGTGTGGTGTAATATATGTAATATAGTGTGCTTATGCTTTATGATATATGTAAAAAATGCTTGTATTAATAAGTATTTTTTTTATGAATCTAACTCTTGTCTATTTTACAGTTTAAAAACACAAAATGGATAGACAACCCAATATTTTAAGAGACCTACCCGGAGACATGATTGATGAAATCTTGTCTAGAGTCGGTCAGAATTCCTCGGCACAACTATTTAAGGCGAGATCAGTTTGTAAGACATTCGAAGAACGTTCCAAGAATGTCTTGGTTTATAAGAGACTTTCGTTTGAAAGATGGGGGATATCACATTGGGAAACCCATAAGTTACGATGTGTTTACTTTGACGCATATATTGCGGGGAACCCAAATGCTATTTTACGGAACGGGTTAAGAAATTATTTTGACTCAATATATCCGAATATTGGACTTCGTGATTTAGAAAAAGCGGCTAACATGCAACATAAAGAAGCATGTTATGCTTACGGATTAGTAATGTTCGCTTCTCACCAAAGTGAGAACAAGAACATCGGGCTACAACTATTAAACAAAACGTTTCCACAAGTGACGGAGTCGGTAATTGGGTTAAGAAATGAGGTTTTTAGATTGTTACGGGACTGTTGGACATTACGTAACCCTCGTCCTTTTGACGACGTTACAACACGCTGTCTTATCAACGGCCATAACGGTTATGTTCCACAAGACCAAGGATGGGAAGTAATCCTAGTAAAACCAGAATGCATGACTTGTTTCTGGACGTATGAATTACGTGTCTTTATTGCCTTTGCTGAACGACTTGTGTACTAGCTAGAATTATCTTCACAACTATCTTGTATCAAAGTTATTGTGTGCTATATTTCATGCTTTATGTAAAATAAGCGGTATTGTAAGTTTGTAAAATATTGTATAAAAGTTTGAACGCGAAATATTATTATAATCAGTTTTTCATATAGAATTGTAGTAGTTGAATTGTATATTAGCTACTAAGTATGAACTTAACGGGTAGGTACTACCCAAATTTAAACTTATAAAACGCTAATATGAAGAAAAAGCTTTTATAAATGAGTTCATATTATGCTACGAAATACTATTAACTACTCTTAATATTCTGTATGATTAACTTGTTCCATTTGACTATTTTGAAGGAAATGGCACCGACTACTCGACACACCGTGAATATGAATGAAGAGGAATTCCGTACTTTTCTAGCTTCAAACATAGCCGCAGTACAGGCTGCGCTACATACCAACAATAACCTTGGATCTAGCAGTACAGGAAATCGTGTAGGATGCACCTACAAAGAATTCACTGCCTGCAAACCTTTGGAATTTGATGGAACTGAAGGACCGATCGGATTGAAACGGTGGACCGAGAAGGTCGAATCGGTGTTTGCCATAAGTAAGTGTACTGAAGAGGACAAAGTGAAGTACGCTACGCATACCTTCACAGGTTCTGCGTTAACATGGTGGAATACCTATCTAGAGCAAGTGGGACAAGACGATGCATACGCACTACCGTGGTCAGCATTCAAGCACTTGATGAACGAGAAGTACCGTCCCAGAACCGAGGTCAATAAGCTCAAGACAGAACTTATAGGGTTACGAACCCAAGGATTTGATATTACCACGTACGAAAGACGATTCACAGAATTGTGCCTATTGTGTCCGGGAGCATTCGAAGATGAGGAAGAGAAGATCGACGCGTTTGTGAAAGGATTACCGGAAAGAATCCAAAAAGATATAAGTTCACACGAGCCCGCCTCCATACAACAGGCATGTAGAATGGCTCACAAACTAGTGAACCAGATTGAAGAAAGAATTAAAGAACAAACTGCTGAAGAGGCCAATGTGAAGCAAGTCAAAAGAAAGTGGGAGGAAAATGGTGATAAGAATCACCAATACAACAACAACAGCAATCGCAACAATTATCCCAACAATCGCAACATCAATCGCAACTACAACAAACGGCCCAACAACAACAACAACAACAACAACAGCAGCTACAACAATCATCCCAACAATAATAATAACCGTAACAACAACAACAACAATCAGAAGCAGCTATGCCAAAGGTGTGAAAAGTATCACTTGGGGTTCTGCACCAAATTTTGCAACAAGTGTAAAAGAAATGGTCATAGCGCGGCGAAGTGTGAGGTCTACGGACCAGGGGTTAATAGAACGAAATGAACAAATGGTGTCGGAACGAGTAATGGCAGAGCAAGTAGTGTCGGAGCAAGCTATGCCAATGTAGTTTGTTATAAATGTGGAAAACCGGGCCACATTATTAGAAATTGCCCGAACCAGGCGAACACGAATGGACAAGGCCGCGGAAGAGTTTTCAATATTAATGCGGCAGAGGCATAGGAAGACCCGGAGCTTGTTACGGGTACGTTTCTTATTGACAATAAATCTGCTTACGTTTTATTTGATTCGGGTGCGGATAGAAGCTATATGAGTAGAGATTTTTGTGCTAAATTAAGTTGCCCATTGACGCCTTTGGATAGTAAATTTTTACTCGAATTAGCAAATGGTAAATTAATTTCAGCAGATAATATATGTCGGAATCGAGAAATTAAACTGGTTAGCGAAACATTTAAGATTGATTTAATACCAGTAGAGTTAGGGAGTTTTGATATGATAATTGGTATGGACTGGTTGAAAGAAGTGAAAGCAGAGATCGTTTGTTACAAAAATGCAATTCGCATTATACGAGAAAAAGGAAAACCCTTAATGGTGTACGGAGAAAAGGGCAACACGAAGCTACATCTTATTAGTAATTTGAAGGCACAAAAACTAATAAGAAAAGGTTGCTATGCTATTCTAGCACACGTCGAGAAAGTACAAACTGAAGAAAAGAGCATCAATGATGTTCCCATTGCAAAAGAATTTCCCGATGTATTTCCGAAAGAATTACCGGGATTACCCCCACATCGATCCGTTGAATTTCAAATAGATCTTGTACCAGGAGCTGCACCAATTGCTCGTGCTCCTTACAGACTCGCACCCAGCGAGATGAAAGAACTGCAAAGCCAATTACAAGAACTTTTAGAGCGTGGTTTCATTCGACCAAGCACATCACCGTGGGGAGCTCCTGTTTTGTTTGTCAAGAAGAAAGATGGTACATTCAGGTTGTGTATCGACTACCGAGAGTTGAACAAAGTTACCATCAAGAACCGCTACCCACTACCGAGAATCGATGACTTATTTGATCAACTACAAGGCTCGTCTGTTTATTCAAAGATTGACTTACGTTCCGGGTATCATAAAATGCGGGTGAAAGAAGATGATATTCCAAAGACTGCTTTCAGAACACGTTACGGTCATTACGAGTTTATGGTCATGCCGTTTGGTTTAACTAATGCACCAGCTGTGTTCATGGACCTTATGAACCGAGTGTGTGGACCATACCTTGACAAGTTTGTCATTATTTTCATTGATGACATACTTATTTACTCAAAGAATGACCAAGAATACGGTGAACATTTGAGAAAGGTGTTAGAAGTATTGAGGAAGGAAGAATTGTACGCTAAGTTTTCAAAGTGTGCATTTTGGTTGGAAGAAGTTCAATTCCTAGGTCACATAGTGAACAAAGAAGGTATTAAGGTGGATCTGGCAAAGATAGAAACTGTTGAAATGTGGGAAACCCCGAAAACTCCGAAACACATACGCCAGTTTTTAGGACTAGCTGGTTACTACAGAAGGTTCATCCAAGACTTTTCCAGAATAGCAAAACCCTTGACTGCATTAACGCATAAAGGGAAGAAATTTGAATGGAATGATGAACAAGAGAAAGCGTTTTAGTTATTGAAGAAAAAGCTAACTACGGCACCTATATTGTCATTGCCTGAAGGGAATGATGATTTTGTGATTTATTGTGACGCATCAAAGCAAGGTCACGGTTGTGTATTAATGCAACGAACGAAGGTGATTGCTTATGCGTCTAGACAATTGAAGATTCACGAACAAAATTATACGACGCATGATTTGGAATTAGGCGCAGTTGTTTTTGCATTAAAGACTTGGAGGCACTACTTATATGGGGTCAAAAGTATTATATATACCGACCACAAAAGTATTCAACACATATTTAATCAGAAACAACTGAATATGAGGCAGCGTAGGTGGATTGAATTATTGAATGATTACGACTTTGAGATTCGTTACCACCCGGGGAAGGCAAATGTGGTAGCCGATGCCTTGAGCAGGAAGGACAGAGAACCCATTCGAGTAAAATCTATGAATATAATGATTCATAATAACATTACTACTCAAATAAAGGAGGCACAACAAGGAGTTTTAAAAGAGGGAAATTTAAAGGATGAAATACCCAAAGGATCGGAGAAGCATCTTAATATTCGGGAAGACGGAACCCGGTATAGGGCTGAAAGGATTTGGGTACCAAAATTTGGAGATATGAGAGAAATGGTACTTAGAGAAGCTCATAAAACCAGATACTCAATACATCCTGGAACGGGGAAGATGTACAAGGATCTCAAGAAACATTTTTGGTGGCCGGGTATGAAAGCCGATGTTGCTAAATATGTAGGAGAATGTTTGACGTGTTCTAAGGTCAAAGCTGAGCATCAGAAACCATCAGGTCTACTTCAACAACCCGAAATCCCGGAATGGAAATGGGAAAACATTACCATGGATTTCATCACTAAATTGCCGAGGACTGCAAGTGGTTTTGATACTATTTGGGTAATAGTTGATCGTCTCACCAAATCAGCACACTTCCTGCCAATAAGAGAAGATGACAAGATGGAGAAGTTAGCACGACTGTATTTGAAGGAAGTCGTCTCCAGACATGGAATACCAATCTCTATTATCTCTGATAGGGATGGCAGATTTATTTCAAGATTCTGGCAGACATTACAGCAAGCATTAGGAACTCGTCTAGACATGAGTACTGCCTATCATCCACAAACTGATGGGCAGAGCGAAAGGACGATACAAACGCTTGAAGACATGCTACGAGCATGTGTTATTGATTTCGGAAACAGTTGGGATCGACATCTACCGTTAGCAGAATTTTCCTACAACAACAGCTACCATTCAAGCATTGAGATGGCACCGTTTGAAGCACTTTATGGTAGAAAGTGCAGGTCTCCGATTTGTTGGAGTGAAGTGGGGGATAGACAGATTACGGGTCCGGAGATTATACAAGAAACTACCGAGAAGATCATCCAAATTCAACAACGGTTGAAAACCGCCCAAAGTCGACAAAAGAGCTACGCTGACATTAAAAGAAAAGATATAGAATTTGAAATTGGAGAGATGGTCATGCTTAAAGTTGCACCTTGGAAAGGCGTTGTTCGATTTGGTAAACGAGGGAAATTAAATCCAAGGTATATTGGACCATTCAAGATTATTGATCGTGTCGGACCAGTAGCTTACCGACTTGAGTTACCTCAACAACTCGCAGCTGTACATAACACTTTCCACGTCTCGAATTTGAAGAAATGTTTTGCTAAAGAAGATCTCACTATTCCATTAGATGAAATCCAAATCAACGAAAAACTTCAATTCATCGAAGAACCCGTCGAAATAATGGATCGTGAGGTTAAAAGACTTAAGCAAAACAAGATACCAATTGTTAAGGTTCGATGGAATGCTCGTAGAGGACCCGAGTTCACCTGGGAGCGTGAAGATCAGATGAAGAAGAAATACCCGCATCTATTTCCAGAAGATTCGTCAACACCTTCAACAGCTTAAAATTTCGGGACGAAATTTATTTAACGGGTAGGTACTGTAGTGACCCGAACTTTTCCATGTTTATATATATTAATTGAGATTGATATTTACATGATTAAATGTTTCCAACATGTTAAGCAATCAAACTTGTTAAGACTTGATTAATTGAAATAGGTTTCATGTAGACAATTGACCACCCAAGTTGACCGGTGATTCACGAACGTTAAAACTTGTAAAAACTATATGATGACATATATATGGTTATATATATAGTTAACATGATATTATGATAAGTAAACATATCATTAAGTATATTAACAATGAACTACATATGTAAAAACAAGACTACTAATTTAATGATTTTGAAACGAGACATATATGTAACGATTATCGTTGTAACGACATTTAATGTATATATATCATATTAAGATATATTCGTACATCATAATATCATGATAATATAATAATTTAAAATCTCTTTTGATATTATAAACATTGGGTTAACAACATTTAACAAGATCGTTAACCTAAAGGTTTCAAAACAACATTTACATGTAACGACTAACGATGACTTAACGACTCAGTTAAAATGTATATACATGTAGTGTTTTAATATGTATTCATACACTTTTGAAAGACTTCAAGACACTTATCAAAATACTTCTACTTAACAAAAATGCTTACAATTACATCCTCGTTCAGTTTCATCAACAATTCTACTCGTATGCACCCGTATTCGTACTCGTACAATACACAGCTTTTAGATGTATGTACTATTGGTATATACACTCCAATGATCAGCTCTTAGCAGCCCATGTGAGTCACCTAACACATGTGGGAACCATCATTTGGCAACTAGCATGAAATATCTCATAAAATTACAAAAATATGAGTAATCATTCATGACTTATTTACATGAAAACAAAATTACATATCCTTTATATCTAATCCATACACCAACGACCAAAAACACCTACAAACACTTTCATTCTTCAATTTTCTTCATCTAATTGATCTCTCTCAAGTTCTATCTTCAAGTTCTAAGTGTTCTTCATAAATTCCAAAAGTTCTAGTTTCATAAAATCAAGAATACTTTCAAGTTTGCTAGCTCACTTCCAATCTTGTAAGGTGATCATCCAACCTCAAGAAATCTTTGTTTCTTACAGTAGGTTATCATTCTAATACAAGGTAATAATCATATTCAAACTTTGGTTCAATTTCTATAACTATAACAATCTTATTTCAAGTGATGATCTTACTTGAACTTGTTTTCGTGTCATGATTTTGCTTCAAGAACTTCGAGCCATCCAAGGATCCATTGAAGCTAGATCCATTTTTCTCTTTTCCAGTAGGTTTATCCAAGGAACTTAAGGTAGTAATGATGTTCATAACATCATTCGATTCATACATATAAAGCTATCTTATTCGAAGGTTTAAACTTGTAATCACTAGAACATAGTTTAGTTAATTCTAAAATTGTTCGCAAACAAAAGTTAATCCTTCTAACTTGACTTTTAAAATCAACTAAACACATGTTCTATATCTATATGATATGCTAACTTAATGATTTAAAACCTGGAAACACGAAAAACACCGTAAAACCGGATTTACGTCGTCGTAGTAACACCGCGGGCTGTTTTGGGTTAGTTAATTAAAAACTATGATAAACTTTGATTTAAAAGTTGTTATTCTGAGAAAATGATTTTTATTATGAACATGAAACTATATCCAAAAATTATGGTTAAACTCAAAGTGGAAGTATGATTTCTAAAATGGTCATCTAGACGTCGTTCTTTCGACTGAAATGACTACCTTTACAAAAATGACTTGTAACTTATTTTTCCGACTATAAACCTATACTTTTCTGTTTAGATTCATAAAATAGAGTTCAATATGAAACCATAGCAATTTGATTCACTCAAAACGGATTTAAAATGAAGAAGTTATGGGTAAAAGAAGATTGGATAATTTTTCTCATTTTAGCTACGTGAAAATTGGTAACAAATCTATTCCAACCATAACTTAATCAACTTGTATTGTATATTATGTAATCTTGAGATACCATAGACACGTATACAATGTTTCGACCTATCATGTCGACACATCTATATATATTTCGGAACAACCATAGACACTCTATATGTGAATGTTGGAGTTAGCTATACAGGGTTGAGGTTGATTCCAAAATATATATAGTTTGAGTTGTGATCAATACTGAGATACGTATACACTGGGTCGTGGATTGATTCAAGATAATATTTATCGATTTATTTCTGTACATCTAATTGTGGACAACTAGTTGTAGGTTACTAACGAGGACAGCTGACTTAATAAACTTAAAACATCAAAATATATTAAAAGTGTTGTAAATATATTTTGAACATACTTTGATATATATGTATATATTGTTATAGGTTCGTGAATCAACCAGTGGCCAAGTCTTACTTCCCGACGAAGTAAAAATCTGTGAAAGTGAGTTATAGTCCCACTTTTAAAATCTAATATTTTTGGGATGAGAATACATGCAGGTTTTATAAATGATTTACAAAATAGACACAAGTACGTGAAACTACATTCTATGGTTGAATTATTGAAATCGAATATGCCCCTTTTTATTAAGTCTGGTAATCTAAGAATTAGGGAACAGACACCCTAATTGACGCGAATCCTAAAGATAGATCTATCGGGCCTAACAAGCCTCATCCAAAGTACCGGATGCTTTAGTACTTCGAAATTTATATCATATCCGAAGGGTGTCCCGGAATGATGGGGATATTCTTATATATGCATCTTGTTAATGTCGGTTACCAGGTGTTCACCATATGAATGATTTTTATCTCTATGTATGGGATGTGTATTGAAATATGAAATCTTGTGGTCTATTATTATGATTTGATATATATAGGTTAAACCTATAACTCACCAACATTTTTGTTGACGTTTTAAGCATGTTTATTCTCAGGTGATTATTAAGAGCTTTCGCTGTCGCATACTTAAATAAGGACGAGATTTGGAGTCCGTGCTTGTATGATATTGTGTAAAAACTGCATTCAAGAAACTTATTTTGTTGTAACATATTTGTATTGTAAACCATTATGTAATGGTCGTGTGTAAACAGGATATTTTAGATTATCATTATTTGATAATCTACGTAAAGCTTTTTAAAACCTTTATCTATGAAATAAAGGTTATGGTTTGTTTTAAAAATGAATGCAGTCTTTGAAAAACGTCTCATATAGAGGTCAAAACCTCGCAATGAAATCAATGAATATGGAACGTTTTTAATCAATAAGAACGGGACATTTCACTACATACGAAAGACGATTCACAGAATTGTGCCTATTGTGTCCGGGAGCATTCGAAGATGAGGAAGAGAAGATCGACGCGTTTGTGAAAGGATTACCGGAAAGAATCCAAGAAGATATAAGTTCACACGAGCCCGCCTCCATACAACAGGCATTTAGAATGGCTCACAAACTAGTGAACCAGATTGAAGAAAGAATTAAAGAACAGACTGTTGAAGAGGCCAATGTGAAGCAAGTCAAAAGAAAGTAGGAGGAAAACGGTGATAAGAATCACCAATACAACAACAACAGCAATTACAACAATAATCGCAACAATTATCCCAACAATCGCAACATCAATCGCAACTACAACAAACGGCCCAACAACAACAACAACAACAACAACATCGACTACAACAATCATCCCAACAACAATAATAACCGTAACAACAACAACAATCAGAAGCAGCTATGCCAAAGGTGTGAAAAGTATCACTCGGGGTTCTGCACCAAATTTTGCAACAAGTGTAAAAGAAATGGTCATAGCGCGGTGAAGTGTGAGGTCTACGGACCAGGGGTTAATAGAACGAAAGGAACAAATGGTGTCGGAACGAGTAATGGCGGAGCAAGTAGTGTCGGAGCAAGTTATGCCAATGTAGTTTGTTATAAATGTGGAAAACCGGGCCACATTATTAGAAATTGCCCGAACCAGGAGAACACGAATGGACAAGGCCGCGGAAGAGTTTTCAATATTAATGCGGCAGAGGCACAGGAAGACCCGGAGCTTGTTACGGGTACGTTTCTTATTGACAATAAATCTGCTTACGTTTTATTTGATTCGGGTGCGGATAGAAGCTATATGAGTAGAGATTTTTGTGCTAAATTAAGTTTTCCATTGACTCCTTTGGATAGTAAATTTTTACTCGAATTAGCAAATGGTAAATAAATTTCAGCAGATAATATATGTCGGAATTGAGAAATTAAACTAGTTAGCGAAACATTTAAGATTGATTTGATACCACTAGAGTTAGGGAGTTTTGATGTGATAATCGGTATAGACTGGTTGAAAGAAGTGAAAGCAGAGATCGTTTGTTACAAAAATGCAATTCGCATTATACGAGAAAAAGGAAAACCCTTAATGGTGTACGGAGAAAAGGGCAACACGAAGCTACATCTTATTAGTAATTTGAAGGCACAAAAACTAATAAGAAAAGGTTGCTATGCTGTTCTAGCACACGTCGAGAAAGTACAAACTGAAGAAAAGAGCATCAATGATGTTCCCATTGCAAAAGAATTTCCCGATGTATTTCCGAAAGAATTACCGGGATTACCCCCACATCGATCCGTTGAATTTCAAATAGATCTTGTACCAAGCACTTGTACCAAGCCAATTACAAGAACTTTTAGAGCGTGGTTTCATTCGACCAAGCACATCACCGTGGGGAGCTCCTGTTTTGTTTGTCAAGAAGAAAGATGGTACATTCAGGTTGTGTATCGACTACCGAGAGTTGAACAAACTAACCATCAAGAACCGCTACCCACTACCGAGAATTGACGACTTATTTGATCAACTACAAGGCTCGTCTGTTTATTCAAAGATTGACTTACGTTCCGGGTATCATCAAATGCGGGTGAAAGAAGATGATATTCCAAATACTGCTTTCAGAACACGTTACGGTCATTACGAGTTTATGGTCATGCCATTTGGTTTAACTAATGCACCAGCTGTGTTCATGGACCTTATGAACCGAGTGTGTGGACCATACCTTGACAAGTTTGTCATTGTTTTCATTGATGACATACTTATTTACTCAAAGAATGACCAAGAATACGGTGAACATTTGAGAAAGGTGTTAGAAGTATTGAGGAAGGAAGAATTGTACGCTAAGTTTTCAAAGTGTGCATTTTGGTTGGAAGAAGTTCAATTTCTCGGTCACATAGTGAACAAAGAAGGTATTAAGGTGGATCCGGCAAAGATAGAAACTGTTGAAAAGTGGGAAACCCCGAAAACTCCGAAACACATACGCCAGTTTTTAGGACTAGCTGGTTACTACAGAAGGTTCATCCAAGACTTTTCCAGAATAGCAAAACCCTTGACTGCATTAACGCATAAAGGGAAGAAATTTGAATGGAATGATGAACAAGAGAAAGCATTTCAGTTATTGAAGAAAAAGCTAACTACGGCACCTATACTGTCATTGCCTGAAGGGAATGATGATTTTGTGATTTATTGTGACGCATCAAAGCAAGGTCTCGGTTGTGTATTAATGCAACGAACGAAGGTGATTGCTTATGCGTCTAGACAATTGAAGATTCACGAACAAAATTATACGACGCATGATTTGGAATTAGGAGCGGTTGTTTTTGCATTAAAGACTTGGAGGCACTACTTATATGGGGTCAAAAGTGTTATATATACCGACCACAAAAGTCTTCAACACATATTTAATCAGAAACAACTGAATATGAGGCAGCGTAGGTGGATTGAATTGTTGAATGATTACGACTTTGAGATTCGTTACCACCCGGGGAAGGAAAATGTGGTAGCCGATGCCTTGAGCAGGAAGGATAGAGAACCCATTCGAGTAAAATCTATGAATATAATGATTCATAATAACCTTACTACTCAAATAAAGGAGGTACAACAAGGAGTTTTAAAAGAGGGAAATTTAAAGGATGAAATACCCAAAGGATCGGAGAAGCATCTTAATATACGGGAAGACGGAACTCGGTATAGGGCTGAAAGGATTTGGGTACCAAAATTTGGAGATATGAGAGAAATGGTACTTAGAGAAGCTCATAAAACCAGATACTCAATACACCCTGGAACGGGGAAGATGTACAAGGATCTCAAGAAACATTTTTGGTGGTCGGGTATGAAAGCCGATGTTGCTAAATATGTAGGAGAATGTTTGACGTGTTCTAAGGTCAAAGCTGAGCATCAGAAACCATCAGGTATACTTCAACAACCCGAAATCCCGGAATGGAAATGGGAAAACATTACCATGGATTTCATCACTAAATTGCCAAGGACTGCAAGTGGTTTTGATACTATTTGGGTAATAGTTGATCGTCTCACCAAATCAGCACACTTCCTGCCAATAAGAGAAGATGACAAGATGGAGAAGTTAGCACAACTGTATTTGAAGGAAGTCGTCTCCAGACATGGAATACCAATCTCTATTATCTCTGATAGGGATGGTAGATTTATTTCAAGATTCTGGCAGACATTACAGCAAGCATTAGGAACTCGTCTAGACATGAGTAGTGCCTATCATCCACAAACTGATGGGCAGAGCAAAAGGACGATACAAACGCTTGAAGACATGCTACGAGCATGTGTTATTGATTTCGGAAACAGTTGAGATCGACATCTACCGTTAGCAGAATTTTCCTACAACAACAGCTACCATTCAAGCATTGAGATGGTGCCGTTTGAAGCACTTTATGGTAGAAAGTGCAGGTCTCCGATTTGTTGGAATGAAGTGGGGGATAGACAGATTACGGGTCCGGAGATTATACAAGAAACTACCGAGAAGATCATCCAAATTCAACAACGGTTGAAAACCGCCCAAAGTTGACAAAAGAGCTACGCTGACATTAAAAGAAAAGATATAGAATTTGAAATTGGAGAGATGGTCATGCTTAAAGTTGCACCTTGGAAAGGCGTTGTTCGATTTGGTAAACGAGGGAAATTAAATCCAAGGTATATTGGACCATTCAAGATTATTGATCGTGTCGGACCAGTAGCTTACCGACTTGAGTTACCTCAACAACTCGCGGCTGTACATAACACTTTCCACGTCTCGAATTTGAAGAAATGTTTTACTAAAGAAGATCTCACTATTCCGTTAGATGAAATTCAAATCAACGAAAAACTTCAATTCATCGAAGAACCCGTCGAAATAATGGATCGTGAGGTTAAAAGACTTAAGCAAAACAAGATACCAATTGTTAAGGTTCGATGGAATGCTCGTAGAGGACCCGAGTTCACCTGGGAGTGTGAAGATCAGATGAAGAAGAAATACCCGCATCTATTTCCAGAAGATTCGTCAACACCTTCAACAGCTTAAAATTTCGGGACGAAATTTATTTAACGGGTAGGTACTGTAGTGACCCAAACTTTTCCATGTATATATATATTAATTGAGATTGATATTTACATGATTAAATGTTTCCAAAATGTTAAGCAACCAAACTTGTTAAGACTTGATTAATTGAAATATGTTTCATATTGCCAATTGACCACCCAAGTTGACGGTTGATTCACGAACGTTAAAACTTGTAAAAACTATATGATGACATATATATGGATATATATATAGTTAACATGATACTATGATAAGTAAACATATCATTAAGTATATTAACAATGAACTACATATGTAAAAACAAGACTACTAACTTAATGATTTTTAAACGAGACATATATGTAACGATTATTGTTGTAAAGACATTTAATGTATATATATCATATTAAGAGATATTCATACATGATAATATCATGATAATATAATAATTTAAAATCTCATTTGATATTATAAACATTGGGTTAACAACATTTAACAAGATCGTTAACCTAAAGGTTTCAAAACAACACTTACATGTAACGACTAACGATGACTTAACGACTCAGTTAAAATGTATATACGTGTAGTGTTTTAATATGTATTTATACACTTTTGAAAGACTTCAATACACTTATCAAAATACTTCTACTTAACAAAAATGCTTACAATTACATCCTCGTTCAGTTTCATCAACAATTCTACTCGTATGCACCCGTATTCGTACTCGTACAATACACAGCTTTTAGATGTATGTACTATTGGTATATACACTCCAATGATCAGATCTTAGCAGCCCATGTGAGTCACCTAACACATGTGGGAACCATCATTTGGCAACTAGCATGAAATATCTCATAAAATAACAAAAATATGAGTAATCATTCATGACTTATTTACATGAAAACAAAATTACATATCCTTTATATCTAATCCATACACCAACGACCAAAAACACCTACAAACACTTTCATTCTTCAATTTTCTTCATCTAATTGATCTCTCTCAAGTTCTATCTTCAAGTTCTAAGTGTTCTTCATAAATTCTACAAGTTCTAGTTACATAAAATCAAGAATACTTTCAAGTTTGCTAGCTCACTTCCAATCTTGTAAGGTGATCATCCAACCTCAAGAAATATTTGTTTCTTACAGTAGGTTATCATTCTAATACAAGGTAATAATCATATTCAAACTTTGGTTCAATTTCTATAACTATAACAATCTTATTTCAAGTGATGATCTTACTTGAACTTGTTTTCGTGTCATGATTCTGCTTCAAGAACTTCGAGCCATCCAAGGATCCGTTGAAGCTAGATCCATTTTTTTCTTTTCCAGTAGGTTTATCCAAGGAACTTAAGGTAGTAATAATGTTCATAACATCATTCGATTCATACATATAAAGCTATCTTATTCGAAGGTTTAAACTTGTAATCACTAGAACATAGTTTAGTTAATTCTAAACTTATTCGCAAACAAAAGTTAATCCTTCTAACTTGACTTTTAAAATCAACTAAACACATGTTCTATATCTATATGATATGCTAACTTAATGATTTAAAACCTGGAAACACGAAAAACATCGTAAAACCGGATTTACGCCGTCGTAGTAACACCGCGGGCTGTTTTGGGTTAGTTAATTAAAAACTATGATAAACTTTGATTTAAAAGTTGTTATTCTGAGAAAATGATTTTTATTATGAATATGAAACTATATCCAAAAATTATGGTTAAACTCAAAGTGGAAGTATGTTTTCTAAAATGGTCATCTAGACGTCGTTCTTTCGACTGAAATGACTACCTTTACAAAAACGACTTGTAACTTATTTTTTCCGACTATAAACCTATACTTTTTCTGTTTAGATTCATAAAATAGAGTTCAATATGAAACCATAGCAATTTGATTCACTCAAAACGGATTTAAAATGAAGAAGTTATGGGTAAAACAAGATTGGATAATTTTTCTCATTTTAGCTACGTGAAAATTGGTAACAAATCTATTCCAACCATAACTTAATCAACTTGTATTGTATATTATGTAATCTTGAGATACCATAGACACGTATACAATGTTTCGACCTATCATGTCGACACATCTCTATATATTTCGGAACAACCATAGACACTCTATATGTGAATGTTGGAGTTAGCTATACAGGGTTGAGGTTGATTCCAAAATATATATAGTTTGAGTTGTGATCAATATTGAGATACGTATACACTGGGTCGTGGATTGATTCAAGATAATATTTATCGATTTATTTCTGTACATCTAACTGTGGACAACTAGTTGCAGGTTACTAACGAGGACAGCTGACTTAATAAACTTAAAACATCAAAATATATTAAAAGTGTTGTAAATATATTTTGAACATACTTTGATATATATGTATATATTGTTATAGGTTCGTGAATCAACCAGTGGCCAAGTCTTACTTCCCGACGAAGTAAAAATCTGTGAAAGTGAGTTATAGTCCCACTTTTAAAATCTAATATTTTTAGGATGAGAATACATGCAGGTTTTATAAATGATTTACAAAATAGACACAAGTACGTGAAACTACATTCTATGGTTGAATTATCGAAATCAAATATGCCCCTTTTTATTAAGTCTGGTAATCTAAGAATTAGGGAACAGACACCCTAATTGACGCGAATCCTAAAGATAGATCTATTGGGCCTAACAAACCCCATCCAAAGTACCGGATGCTTTAGTACTTCGAAATTTATATCATATCCGAAGGGTGTCCCGGAATGATGGGGATATTCTTATATATGCATCTTGTTAATGTCGGTTACCAGGTGTTCACCATATGAATGATTTTTATCTCTATGTATGGGATGTGTATTGAAATATGAAATCTTGTGGTCTATTATTATGATTTGATATATATAGGTTAAACCTATAACTCACCAACATTTTTGTTGACGTTTTAAGCATGTTTATTCTCAGGTGATTATTAAGAGCTTCCGCTGTCGCATACTTAAATAAGGACGAGATTTGGAGTCCATGCTTGTATGATATTGTGTAAAAACTGCATTCAAGAAACTTATTTTGTTGTAACATATTTGTATTGTAAACCATTATGTAATGGTCGTGTGTAAACAGGATATTTTAGATTATCATTATTTGATAATCTACATAAAGCTTTTTAAACCTTTATTGATGAAATAAAGGTTATGGTTTGTTTTAAAATGAATGCAGTCTTTGAAAAACGTCTCATATAGAGGTCAAAACCTCGCAACGAAATCAATTAATATGGAACGTTTTTAATCAATAAGAACGGAACATTTCATTTCGTAGCATAGTATGAACTTATTTATAAAATATTTTTCTTCATATTAGCGTTTTATAGTTTTTAATTCGAGTACTACCTACCCGTTAAGTTCATACTTAGTAGCTAATATACAATTCAACTACTACAATTCCATATGAAAAACTGATTATAATAATATATCACATACAAATATTCTTCAAACTTACAACTTCGCTATATTACATATAACATGAAATATAGTACACTTTGATACAGGACAGTTTTGAAGATAAATCTAGTTAATACGCAAGTTGTTCAGCAAAGGAAATAAAGACACGTAATTCATAAGTCCAGAAATAAGTCATGCATTCTGGTTTTACTAAGACGACTTCCCATCCTTGGTCTTGTGAAAAATAACCGTTATGACCATTGGCTAGGCAGCATGTTGTAATGTCATCAAAAGGACGAGGGTTTCATAATGTCCAACAACCCCGTAATATTCTAAAAACCTTGTTTCTCACCCCAACTACTGAATCCGTCACTTGTGGGAAGGTTTTATTTAAAAATTGCAATCTGATGTTCTTTTTCTCACTTTGGTAAGAAGCGAACATCACTCACCCGTAAGCATAACATGCTTCTTTATGTTGCATGTTAGAAGCTCTTTCTAATTCACGAAATCCTATGTTGGGATATGTTGAGTCAAAATAGGTTCTTAACCCGTAGCGTAAAATTACATTTGGGTTCCCCGCATTTAACGCTTTAAAGAAAACACGGCGTAACTTATGGTCTCCCCAATGTGATATACCCCACCTATCAAAGGAAAGCCTTTTATAAACTAAGGCATTTCTGGAAAGTCTTTCAAATGTTTGACAAGTTAATTTTGCCATAATTAATTGTGCTGATGAATTCTGACCGACTCTAGACAAGATTTCCTCAATCATATCCTCTGATAGGTCTTCTAAAATATTCGGTTGTCTACCCTTAACGTCCATTTTGTTTTTATACTGTAAAATAGACAAGGATTAGATTCGTAAAAGATAATTAACAAACAATACAAGCAATTTTTACATAGAACATAAAAGGACAAGCACACTACAATACATATAATACATAACATGATTACAACCCTCTAATCTGAATCACTGGTTTCTTCTTCTTCGGACTTGGTACGTTTTCTTAATTTTCTAGGGATATATGGTGTTCCTCTAATACGAGCCGTCGTTTTCCACAATGGTTTAGAAAAACCTGGTGGTTTAGAGGTTCTCGGGTTATTGTTACAATTTAGGAAATACGGACGTTGCCGATACATATAAAGTTCATCGGGGTTGGAATCGGGTTTCTCTATTTTTATACCTTTTCCCTTATTATTTTCTTTCGCTTTATTAAATTGGGTCGAGGTAATTTCTATAACATCATCGGAATCCTCATCGGGATCCGATTCATCGGAAAATTGATAATCTTCCCAATATTTTGCTTCCTCGGCGGAAACACCATTGACCATTATTAACTTTGGTCCGTTGGTTGAGGATTTTCTTTTATTTAATCGATTTACTATAGGTATCAATATTTCTTCTTCCGGAACCTCTTCTTCTTTCGGTTCCTCCTCTTTCGGTTCCTCCTCTTCCGGTTCCTCTTCTTCCGGTTCCTCCTCTTCCGGTTCCTCTTCTTCCGACTCCTCTTCGGGAATTTGTGAATCTTCTCAAAATATATTCGACTCTTCATTATTATTAGGTGAATTGATGGGATTTGTACTAGTGGTAAACATCTATCACACAATATCAAACATATTAAGAGGTTAATATATCACATAATATTTACATGTTAATAATATATAGTTTCCAACAAAAGTGTTAAGCAATCGTTTTTAAAGAAAACACGGTCGAAGTCCAGACTCACTAATGTATCCTAACAAACTCGATAAGACACACTAATGCAAATTTCTGGTTCTCTAAGACCAAGGCTCTGATACCAACTGAAATGTCCCGTTCATATAGATTATAAACGTTCCATATTAATTAATTTCGTTGCGAGGTTTTGACCTCTATATGAAACGTTTTTCAAAGACTACATTCATTTTTAGAACAACCATAACCTTTAATTTATCTATAAAGGTTTAAAAAGCATTACGTAGATTATCAAATAATGATAATCTAAAATATGCCGTTTACACACGACCATTACATAATGGTTTTCAATAAGAATATATTACATCAAAAATAAGTTTCTTGAATGCAGTTTTTACATAATATCATACAAGCATGGACTCTAAATCTTGTCCTTATTTTAGTATGCAACAGCGGAAGCTCTTAATAATCACCTGAGAATAAACATGCTTAAAACGTCAACAAAAATGTTGGTGAGTTATAGGTTTAACCTATATATTATCAAATCATAATAATAGACCACAAGATTTCATATTTCAATATACATCCCATACATAGAGATAAAAATCATTCATATGGTGAACACCTAGTAACCGACATTAACAAGATGCATATAAGAATATCCCCATCATTCCGAGACATCCATCAAACATGATATAAAACTCGAAGTACTAAAGCATCCGGTACTTTGGATGGGGTTCGTTAGGCCCAATAGATCTATCTTTAGGATTCGCGTTAATTAGGCGTGCACTAATTCTCAAAATTAGTGATGTTCCCTAATTCTTAGGCTACCAAGCAAAAGGGCCGTATTTGGCTTTGATCATTCAACCATAGAAAGTAGTTTCATGTACTTGTATCTATTTTGTAAACCATTTATAAAGCTGCATGTATTCTCATCCCATAAATATTAGATTTTAAAAGTGGGACTATAACTCGCTTTCACAGATTTTTACTTCGTCGGGAAGTAAGACTTTCTAATGACCCGTCCTAATCCATCCGGACGTAGTCCATATCGATTACAAACGATTCACAATAGTTGGTTACATCGCAAGGTATTTGACCTCTATATGATACAATTTTACAAACATTGCATTCGTTTTTAAAAGACAAACTTTCATTTCATCTAAAGTTGACGGCATGTATACCATTTCATAATATAACCAACTATAATTAACTTAATAATAATCTTGATGAACTCGACGACTCGAATGCAACGTCTTTTGAAACATGTCATGAATGACTCCAAGTAATATCTCTAATATGAGCAAATGCACAGCGGAAGATTTATTTCGTACTTGAGAATAAACATGCTTTCAAGTGTCAACCAAAAGGTTGGTGAGTTCATTAGTTTTTCATAAACAATCATTTCCATTATTTTAATAGACCACAAGATTTCATTTTTCCATAAATATACATCTCATATCAGGCATTTCGCAGACTGCATAGAGATAAAAATCATTCATATGGATTGAACACCTGGTAACTGACGTTAACTTAATGCATAGAATATCCCCAAAACAGAACCTCTTATCTGTATAATAATCTCGAAGTACTAAAGCATTCGTACCCCGAATGGGACTTGTCAAGGTCCATAGATCTATCTTTAGGATTCCGTCAATCAGGGGCCATTTCCCTAAATTCTTATTTTACCAGACTTGAAGGACGATATTCAGTTTAATAATCCAACCATAGAATGTAATTTTAGGTACTTGTATCTATTTCGTAAAACATTTATAAAAGCAGCGCATGTATTCTCAGTCCCAAAAATATATATTGCAAAAGCATTTAAAAAGGGAGCAAATGAAACTCACCATACTGTATTTTGTAGTAAAAATACATATGACGACATTGAACAACTAACAATGTAGGTTTGGCCTCGGATTCACGAACCTATATTATTTGTATATATATTAAAACCTATAATTGTAATCGAACAATTATACATATTTTTATTAGTGATGATTATATCAATATCTTATATGTTTTATTATATATTCATTTTGTATATTTTAGATAAATAAAAGTATTAAAAATTTTAAGTTATGTATATTAAATATAATTTGTGTTTGCAATTTAATAGTTATAATAATATTAGAATAAGTATAATAATAGTAATAATAATTTTAATACTAATAATAGTAATAATAATAATAATAATAATAATAATAATAATAATAATAATAATAATAATAATAATAATAATAATAATAATAATAATAATAATAATAAAAAAAACTACCTCAAGAATAAGTTCCAAATAAAAAAGTGCCCTTGCTCGAGCTCGAACCCGCGACCTTCCGCTAACCCAACACACACCCAACCAATCCCTCTGTTCTTGCTTTTCTATTTTAATCATCTAACCAATACCATTTATCCCGTATTATCTAGTCACGTTCTAGT
Organism: Rutidosis leptorrhynchoides; assembly: GCF_046630445.1. Lineage (NCBI taxonomy): Eukaryota > Viridiplantae > Streptophyta > Magnoliopsida > Asterales > Asteraceae > Rutidosis > Rutidosis leptorrhynchoides. Next base: position 213,724,023 of record NC_092340.1, read on the forward strand.
ATCATATACACCATCATGGATTGGGTTTGAACATAGTAGTGGCCCAAAAAAAAATTCAAAGTCCGTTAACAAAGTTTAATGGACCTCAGCAGCCCAAATAACTTGTAGCCTATTAGTCCGGAAAGAAGTTCAAAATGGTGTGTTTGCGTTTTAAACTGGAACCAGGAATAGGGATCGTGGAGTAATAAATCAGTCAACAACATAATAATCTTCGATAGTTACTGTGTTGAATTAGTATAATCAGAAGCAGAAACAACACTCGATGGTCATGGTTTAATCATCATCATCTTATCATGTTCATCATCCTCAAACTATTCTATATCATATATTATTATCATAATCTGTACGTACATCGTGAATTATCAATGTTTATATCATCTTGTAACATTACCATCTATTATCTTGATCCAGTGGAAAACTAACCCATGGCCAACAAGACAATAACATGCGGCCAAAAATGAATTTGACAATCTCGGCCCACTAAGGGACATTAAAGGTCACGATGGCCTAATAAAAAGATAAAGGCACTCGGCCAAGTTCCAACACTCATTGTCAAAAAAGAGTTTCAACGCATGCAAGTTCAATTATTAGTTTAATTGCAAGTTGTCTGCCATTAAATTTTACTTGTCCCACAATATCCTTTTCTCACATGCTTATGGTGACCAAAACTATATAATAACAGTTGTACAAAAGGGATAAAAGAAAACTTGTGCAGTTTTGAGAATGATGAAGGTGGTCTTCGTTAAGGGTGATCGGTGATGATGGTTTATGATGGTTGTGGTGGTATTGAGATGAAGGTGATGGCGGGTTTATAAATGAAACCGAAATATTGCAGAAGGTTGACGGTGGTTGAATGGTTTTGAAGTGGGTTTCGAATAGAGTGGATTTTGGGTTTGTGGTTGTAGGGTGATGACGAGTGGTGGTGTTATTAATGGTGGAGTGATGGCCGATGGTGTTCTACAAAAGGTGGTGGTCGACGGTTTGCTTAACATAGAAGGGAAGGTGATGGTCATGGGTGGATGTAGGTGGTGGAAGTGAGGTTGGTGTCATGTTGGTGAACAAATATAAACAAGACAGAAAGCTTACATCCATTGTCTTCGATGGTGATCATGGAGATGTTAGTCGATGGAAGGTGAAGGTTGAAGATGGTGATCGTGGTGTGTTCACGGTTGCTCTTGAATGAAAAAAATGGAAAGAGTAAACGAGCTGCACGCTTTTTAGTATGGTTTAAATGAGTGATGGTTGTTGTAGGTGCGAGAGTTTACAGGTATAACAGAATTTCGGCAGCTATCATCGATTTACATGAGGGTTTTGATGATTTAATTTGGAGTTAGATATTGGGAGTTAAGATTTGACAGATATTTGAGTGATAATAGAAAGTGAGATGATTTCTCCCAAGATCATAAACCAATCGAATCGATAAGGGAAGAAAGGAGACATAGTCTCACGGGCGTACAGGTTTAAGAAGAAAAAAAATAGAGTTGAAGCAGATGTATAACAACTTACACTTACTCCTTTGTTTCTATATAACATTTTTAATATTAACAATAAGTAAATGTAAATAGATATATTAATAGTAATACAATTAATAATATTATGATTAATCAAAATACTAATAATAATATTGATAATCAAAATTATAATTATATTAATAATAATAAATAATAATATAATTTTTATAAAAAAAATGATAATAATAATAATATTTTTAATGATAACTGATAATAGTTTGTATTATTTTATAATAATAATAATATCAATCATGAGAATCAAAAATATAATTTCTCTACTAATTCTTATATCAATGACATTAATAACATTATTAGTAATAACAATATTAATAATAATATAACAATTTAAATGTATTCGATTCCTGTTATATATTAATAATAATAATAATATAGATATTAATATTAATAATAAAAGAAATGATAATATTAAAATTAACTAACTTTTAACTTGTAGTATTAATTATGTAATATCACATAATACATTATGTAATAACCTTTATTGAATAATTATTATTTATAAATTTTATATTTATTACAATAAACATATAATAATAATTGTGCCCAGAAATCATATATATTTATTTATAGATTCAACTTAATTTACCCTTGATTATTTTGTATCTGATTCTACATATTTAATTCCAAATGATTAAGTGTTATTTAATAATTCAAAATATTATATATACACTTATAGTTATATTTATATCTATATATGCATTTACGTATTTATTTACACACAATTGTTCATGAATCGTCGGGAATAGTCAATGGTTAATTGAATATATGAAAACAGTTCAAAATTTTTGAGACTCAACATTACAAACTTTGCTTATCGTATATGAAACATATAAAGATTAAGTTTAAATTTGGTCGGAAATTCCCGGGTCATCACAGACTTGGCCACTGGTCGATTCACGAACCTATAACAAATATGTACATATATATCAAAGTATGTTCAAAATATATTTACAACATTTTTAATACGTTTTAATGTTTTAAATATTTTCAGTCAGCTGTCCTCGTTAGTAACCTACAACTAGTTGTCCATAGTTAGATGTACAGAAATAAAATGATATATATTATCTTGACCCAATCCACGACCCAGTGTATACACGTCTCAGGCCAGATCACAACTCAAAGAATATATATTTTTGGAATCAACCTCAACCCTGTATAGCTAACTCCAACATTACTGCATATAGAGTGTCTATGGTTGTTCCAAATAATATATATAGATGGGTCGATATGATATGTCAAAACATTTGCATACGTGCCTATGGTATCCTGATGTGCGTAGGGGTGCATACGAAATAGCTTATATTTTACTAGGAAATACTATCAAATACGATACATTTTTACACAAGTTATTTATTTATTTATAGAGTGGATATACCTAAACCTTGCTACAACACTTATAGGCAGTGTACCTAATCGTACAGTAGTGTAGTTTTTAGTAAGTCTGGTTCGTCCACAGGGAACTAGCCAAGTTTAATGCTATATTTTTAAAACTATATTTGTAAAAATATAAAAATATATATAAGTAGTATTATTATTATAAAAGGGGGTTTTTACCGTTTAATGACCGGTTTGTCGATTTTAAAACTTTAGTCGCAGTTAAAACCTAATGTAAAATATTAAAAATAAATATAACTTAATTTAAAGCGTAAAGTAAATAACGATAAATGAAATTGCGATAAATGAAAATGCGATAAATAAAATGACAATAAATAAAAGTGCGATAATTAAAAAGTACGATAATTAAAAGTGCAATTAAATAAAATGACAGTAAATAAAAGTGCGATGAAATATGAAATAAAGGAATTATGCTTATTTAAACTTCCGTAATCATGATGTTTGACATGTTGATTTTAGTTTATTACCATGGGTTAATTGTCCTTTGTCCTGGATTATTTGATATGTCCATCTGGTTTTTGTCCATAACAGTGCATCAGTCATAAATATAAAGTGCGAGTGTCCTCGTCAAATTATTCTTATATTCGAAGTCAAATATTCCAACTAATTGGGGACTTAAACTATAATTACACCAATTTTCCTTGTATATAATTCACCCCTGTTTTAATAAGTCCATTAACTATTAATCCATTCCCGTGTCCGGTTAAATGAACGATTATTAGTACTTATAAATATCCCGCCCATTGTGTCCGATCGAGTGTATATGGTTATTTATAGGTACATCCAATTGTAAATCTTTATATTAAATTAACGAACAAATATAAAGCCCATAGTCTAATTTCCACAAGTGTCGTTCTTTTGTCCAAACTCCAATTATGGTACAAAGCCCAATTACTCAATTTTAATATTTAGCCCAACATCACGATTACTTCGGCTTAAAAAAGCTTAATAATAACTTAGCTACGAGACATTAATTTAAAAAGGTTGAATATAACTTACAATGATTAATAATAGCGTAGCATTACACGGACATAATTTCGACTTACACACTTACAACATTCGCTAACATACCCTTATTATTATTAATCTTAAATTAAAATTAAAATTAAAATTATAATATATATATATATATATATATATATATATATATATATATATATATATATATATATATATATATATATATATATATATATATCTGTGAGAGATAGAGAGTAGAGAAAGATGTGTTTTGAGCTCGAGCACCAACTGCTTTTTATAGGAATGTGGCCAGAAAAAGTAGGCCATGCGATCGCATGGGATTTAGGCCTCCAGGTCATGCGATCGCATGAAGGTAGGATCCAGCTCACAATTCTTTGTCTCCTAGTTTGCCGACGGTTTATATATATAATATAATATATATAATTTTAAGAATTATTTATATATTATATTATATTTATGTGCATAGTTGACTTGTAATTTTTAGTCCGTTGCGTCAAGCGTTGAGAGTTGACTCTGGTCCCGGTTCCAGATTTTCGAATGTCCTTGCGTACTATTTAATATCTTGTACTTTGCGTTTTGCATCTTGTACTCTTGTAATTTTGAGACGTTTCTCATCAATAATTTGAACCACTTTGATTGTACTTTGTACTTTTTAGCTTTTTGGTCGTTTGCGTCTTCAAATCGTCGAATCTGTCTTTTGTCTTCACCTTTTATTATTTAAACGAATATCACTTGTAAATAGAACAATTGCAACTAAAAGCTTGTCTTTCTTGAGGGATAATGCTATGAAATATATGCTTATTTTTAGCATTATCAAATATTCTCATACTTGAGCGTTGCTTGTCCTCAAACAATATAGTCTTGAAATAAAAATACTAGAATCACTTCTTTATTCTTCACACTTTGTACATCAGGGATTTCTATACGGCGGTATGAACAATGATAGTAACATTGTGGTTTACAGTCCCACATGACTATGAAAATTTAGATCCTTAAAGAAATTGGATCTTTATGAAAACATTTGATCTTTTGAAAATTAAATCTAGCTTTTACCCTAGATGAGTTTTCCGGAATAACCCTTCATCGGTGTTTGCAAATTGTTTTTGTGGGTTTGGTGGGTTTCAGATTTGAAAATTTTAGCTCAAAATTTGCGGTTTTGTGTCACCCACTTGCTAACCTTGTATTGGGAAAGCAACACGTCCAGTTTACTTGCTCCATATATTACCTTTCGGTAAACTACCGTCCGGTTGTAAAGGAAAGCGTTGAACAAGCAACTGTTAAGGCAATGTCCCTTGACATGCTTTTAATTATGGTCTATAACGTGTCGAATGCAATCACTATCCTTTGTAGGAGCAATAGTAAAGATCACCCTATAGTTTTTCGGTCTGGCACAAGGTCCTGTCTTTGACCATGCTATGCAACCACCGTTCTTACGGTTGACACCCGATTTGGTTCAGGTGACCTAATGAATTCCAGGTGAATTCCTAGAATTTTACGTTCAATGGTAATGAACTCATTAAAAATAGGGTTTCAGAAAACAAATCGGTTTGTAATTTTGATCAAAATATTTTCTCGTTCAAGCTCGAGTTTAGATATCATTGAATTCCATGAGTTTGAATTCTCAATCTTTAAGGTCAATCTCAAGGATTGAGTAATATCAGGCTTAAAAGCTGATTTTTGATCTTTAAGGAGATTATCCTTTCTGGGGATCTGATTCATTAGTTTTATAAGCTAATTTGCACGGTGCCCCCCATTGTACGAGACAGATCCTCTCATAGTTAGGATAAGTCTGACCACTTGGCGACCATGTTTGATGCTGAGGTCTGCGGATTTCCAGCTGATTTTCGAGAAAACTTTTCAAGATTTTTCGTAGACTCTACAACTGGTCTGGACGACAACTTCCTGACCTAAATCAAGAAGCGCGTGTATTTTTCTCTCGAAAGACTTTACTTCCTTTTATATTACAATTTTTTGGGTAAAACAATTAATTTTGTCCAAAACAAAGGTATCTTCAATTATTTGTACAAAAATATGTGACATATGTTCTAAATAACTTGGTAAATTTTTCCCACACTTGGCCTTTATTTTCCTTTCTTTGCCTTTTTATTTTCGTCTATTCCATTTTAAATGAATTCTAACATTTTGGGTTGTTTCTGAATTTATGTCCTTTCGAGGTAACAATAATTTCGGTGTTAACACCTAGTTTTATCGTTCATAAATTTGTATAAACATGATTCTGAGTTCATTTAATTGAAAATTTTGAAAAATTTTACTAGAATTGGATAGTCAGTATATAAGACTATGGCTGTTCTTTATTATCAGAGAGCACTAGATTCTAATACAACTACTGCGTTACTAGTATTTTTAATGGTAACCAAGTGTTTAAATTTAAAATTTTAAAAATCCGAAAGAATTTAACCTCTTCCCACACTTAAGATCTTGCAATGCCCTCATTTGCACGAAATCAGTACAATTTAAATTATTGAAGGTGATTAGCGTAGAAAAATGATTAAATTTTACCAAAGTTTCCAAACATATGGCATTTGTTTACTGAATGATAAATGGTGCACATCATTTGTTCATTCCGTCTTGTTGTTACATCACATTTGTTTTTCGTTTTGTCGTCAAAATTAGTAGCTTTTGCTGAACTTAATGCCAGTCTTTGAAAACGCTCTGTTTTACCCTGTTGTGTACATGACAATATACATACATACAAATAATAACATGCATGGTAATTTGAAATGGGACTTAACATCCCACTTTCAAATCAAATATGAAATATTAGTACAACATAATAAAAATATTAAACATTACATTAAAAGTATCACAATTTTATATGTTTAAACATAAATAAATAAAAATAATAAAAAGATAAAAATCATAGAAATCACAAACGGAACTATATCAATCTGGATAGGGGTTCCAGTTCATGTCGTCGGGCGGGTTCCATGGTTGGTTATAGGTGTACTGATAGGCCTGGTTAGGGTCGTAGAGAGTAAATGGTGGTCGCATATCGGGCTGGTGTGGAGGATAGTAAGTGTGAAGACCCGTCCTTATCCTTCTGGACAAAGTCTTCAACATTTGGTTCCATCGCGATGATCGACTCCAAGTAATGTTCTTAGCATGAGCAAATGCACAGCGGAAGACTTAATTCGTACCTGAGAATAAACATGCTTTAAAAGGTCAACATAAAGTTGGTGAGATATATAGGTTTGATGCTAGCAGCGTTATAACTATGGACCACAAGATTTTAAGTTTATACATAATACACTCCTCGTGTATAGAAAATTCGTTGAGCACTTGGTAACCATACTTAACATTTAAATCACAGCAGCATATTCTTAAATAAACCCTACACCGTACCAAGTGTAGTAACGAAACGAAGTACTGTGCAACCGTTTAAAACTGGTCGTCCAGCCCGGTTGGGGTTGTCAGGCCCGATAGATCTATCAACAGGATTCGCGTTTACGCTCCTCACGTAAATATTAGCTACCAAGTATAAAGAAATATGCCATGGTACAACTCAACGTAGATTTTTGATCACTTGTGTCCATAATGTAAATCATTTATAAAAACAGCGCATGTATTCTCATCCCAAAAATATTTAAAGTTCAAAAAGGGACTATATACTCACCTAATGTATTTTGTAGTAAAAATACATATAACACCATTGATCAATTATAAGGTTGGCCTCGGATTCACGAACCTATATCGTTTATATATATATTAACACCTAGAATCAAATAATTCTATCTATTAATGGTATTTATATATTAGTGTTATAATTTATACTAATTCATAATTAAAGTATTTTTATTTACATTCCATATCTTAACCTATACGTTATCTATATTTATTTTGTATTCCTTAAATAAACAATTTATAAAAATATTAATTTAATTTTTATTAAGGATGTTTTTATATGATTAATTTTTATTGTAATAATATTAATAATTTAGTTGTAATAATAAATATATTAATACTAGTAAAAATGATAATGTTAAAAATAATAATAATATGTAAAATCATGATAATAATAACGATAATAAAAGTTGTAATAATTTTTTTAGAATAACAATATCTATAATAATAATAATAATAATAATAATAATAATAATAATAATAATAATAATAATAATAATAATAATTGAAGGGTTACAACCTTTGTAGAAGGATTTAAAAAGAATTTGCCACAGGAGGGACTCGAACCCGCGACCCCTTGAATAAGAGTACATACGCCTAACCACTCCCCTGCTGTTACTTCTTTGTATAACCATCCTACGCTAAATTCTTTTAAACCGACTCTAGGTCCAACCATACAACCATATCCGGCCCACTAGCAATTTGATGAGTCCAACCCAGGAAATCGATCCACAAGCCCATATGTAAAGTCTGCTAATTCGTTTTAACCTAGATAACTCGTGTTATAATTTATTTATTTGTTTCCTTCGATGGGAAAAAGGCAACGAACAACACAATCAAGTTGTCATCCCCTTTACAGCTCATTACTATGACTTTAAAATCCATCCTCACCAACACCGAATTATCTAATCCTTCTCTTTTTTGTTTAATTTTTATCACTATTATTCTCATCGTTATCGTTCATACTCGCCTTCATTATCTTCATCGGATAATAAAAGAAAACCGAGACAACAGATGGTGTTGTGGGTGTGAGTACACGTTCAAAACAAAAATATAAAATGGCAAAAGTAGCAGTCGAACAGTGGGTATAACAGTTTAAAAAGGGGTGATGTTCTTCGGTATTTAAACAGGAAAGAAATAGAGGTATAGCTGCTGTATCAGTAGCAACAATAAATTGATTTTTGGTGGTGGTGTTCCGGTGAGGTTTCAACTGAAAACATATATATAGCATCAGCTGTTACAGTGATTTACGATTGAAGCAAGAACAGGAGAGAGAGAGAGGAATTTGTATCGATGTTTGGTTTAATCAAAATAGAAGTGGGTCGAGATCAAGGGTTTCGGTGATGATGGAGTTATGGTGTTGATGACCCGTTTGAATCAAGTAACAGAAACATCTCAATGATGTGGTGGTGTCTGTTAACGTTGGTATTCTACCGGAACTTGTAGCCAATTATAAATTGGAGAATAAAGGTGACTATAGTTTGTGGGTCTTGATTAATCGAAAGAAGAAAATTATAGAAACCTTAAACAGCTATGGTTACATGTGGTGAGTTTTGATATAAAATGATGATGGTGATTTGAAAAAAATATCTAGCTGAGTTGTAAAAACAATGGAAAGGAGATGGTGTCTGTCGGGAATGGAAACAGAAAGCAAAATAGAAAGAAAGAAAAAAAGGTAACGATTTTGTTGATCATGAGTTTGTTATGATGGTTTTGGTTGTGGTGGAGATAATGAACAAAACAGAAATGGGTAGTAAACACTAAGTAGGAGATGATTATGATGGTGTAATGGTTCTAAAGGTGGTTGTGATGGTTTATTCATTTTTCTCTCCTCTATTTGCTATATGTATCAAGATATATAGAGATAATTGAATGTGCCAGAGGGATACACGGTTTATAATACTTATATTTAGACTCTAAATTGTTTGAGTTATGGCTAGATTGGGACGTATGATAATTAACAGACAACAAGCACGTGAACAATGTATTAGGTGGGTAAAAGTTTAAGAACAGATAGATAAGTCTAAGAAAAATCGTACCCCTTTAAACTGTATCGATTGTAAGAATCCAAAATGATTTAAAAGTTGAAAGGAACTTAAAACAGATTACAATTCCACAACACATTGCTACGGTTCTTTTATAAATATTATTTATAATTAATATTTATAGTTATATTAATATTAATCAAAGTATAAATAATAATAATATTATTAATAAGGATAAATGAGTAATAACAATAACAATGATAATGATAGTAATCCTAATGATAACCTAAATCATAATTTTATTATAAAATTAATCATATATAAAAATATTAGTAACCATAAGAAATTAATTGTATCAACTTTCATACATACATATATATATACTGAAAATAACACTTTGACAAGTGATGATATTAATGTTAATAATAGTAATGAAGTAATAATTTCATTAGTATAACAATTATATTTTAAACTCGTAATACAAAATATCTGGGTATATCATCATTTAATCTTATTAACGAAAACAAAAATACATTCATGTAAAATATTATATATCTAATACACATAATTGTTCGTGAATCGTCTGGCATGGTCAAAGGGTAACTGATTATCCGAATATAGATTTCAAACGTTCTAGACTCAAAATTAAGGTTTTTGCTTATCGTATCGGAAACATATAGAGTTCAAGGTTTAAATTTGGTCGGAAATTTCCGGGTCGTTACAGTACCCACCCGTTAAAGAAATTTCGTCCCCGAAATTTGGTAGAGGTTGTCATAAATAACAATAGGAATGTTTTTATGACGAATATGAGGTAATAATAGAGTTTTATCATTATTGGAAGATATGGATAAAACGATTCGATCATGTGAAGCGCACGAGTGAAGCTATCACAAAAGAATGAAATGAGTAAATATGGAATCGTTTTTAACCGATAACGTGGTTGTGATTGATTTCCGGGATTTAAGAAAATCTTACGTATTAAGATTTGGTTCTTTGGCGATCAGAATATTCTTTGATTTACTACGGCAATCTGTTTCGATTTCTCTGTCAGATATTTCACTATAAATCTACCCCCTTCATTTTCCTTATTTCCATATCCTACATCTTCTACTCTTTTTCCTTAATTTCTACTTTAAAACATTCGCCAATATGCTCCATCTCGTTCTGATTCTTGTTATATTTCTAATTTTCATATCTTTCATTCTTCTCTTTCACCTGCCGCCAGAAGAATCTATTCACTTCTATCATTTCCTTGGAATTATAATGTTTTTAATTCTCCCGTGTATTTACGTTGCAATACGTATTGATATATACGGTTTGTAAATCCTGGGTGATTGTTGGTTTTTATTTCCTTCATTATTTTTCGGAGCTTCATGCTTTCATTTTCTCTTCCCGACTTCGAGTCAAGTGAGTAATGATCCGGAATTCGTAGGTATAAGATTTGAA